>NC_138458.1:2089694-7498194 GCF_040668555.2 Bombus flavifrons | reverse complement strand
CAGCTGGAGATCTCCTCTTCGTCGCGCGTCAGCCTGCGACGGCGGGCCCTCAGGAATCTTCTGCGGGCTCGGACGCAGCTCGCTCGCAGCTCCGCGATCTCCGGTGTCCACCAGTACACGCGGCGATCGCGTCTACCGCCCGGGACGGAGCGCGGCATCGAGGCGTCGCACGCCGCGCTCATGCGTCGGCGAAGTTCTTCCGCCTCCTCGTCGACGCTTTCCAACGATGATGCTGCTCCTGTTGTCCGTCGGGCGTCCCAACTCCAGGCGGAGACGGTGGCCGCCGCCCGCAGCAGGTCCTTGTCCCTCTCCTTGAGCCGCCATCGTGGTGGTGGGCGGGATCGATTCTCTCCTCGTCGTCGGGCGTCGTCGTCGTTGTCGGCCTGTGTAGCCTCGGGGGCCACCTCCATCAGTATGTAGAGGTGGTCGGACAGCGTTTCCATCCCCTCGGCCACTCTCCAGTCGTGGATCCGCCTGAACAGCTCCGGGGTAGTCCACGTGACGTCGACCACGGAGGACCCTCTCCATGCCACGCAGGTGCTCGCCGAGCCTCTGTTCGCCAGCACGAGCCCGAGACCCGCGGCCCAGTCGGTGAGCATCCTTCCCCGAGAGTTGGTGTTGGGGTTCCCCCATTGCGTGGAATGGGCGTTAAAGTCCCCGAGGACGAGCGCCTGGCCGGGAAGGCGTCTCCTGACGCACTCGCCGACCCTGTCCAGAAAGTCCCCGTACGCATCCAGGCCGATGTTGGGGGAGACGTAGACGGCCACCACCGCTATCCTAGCCCACTCGACCGCGACGAAGCCGCGGCCGCGATCGAGCGGAACGCCGGGGGCGCTCGAGGCTGACGTCCAAGTTATCGCCGTGGCTCCGTCCAGGTCCGCGATCCAGTTGGGAGCGTCGGGAACGCGGTACGGCTCGGCCACCGCCGCGAGGGCGACCTCGTTCTCTCGGATGGTCTGAGAGAGCAGATCTTGCGCTCTTCTCGACCTACCGAGGTTGCATTGGAGGAGGCGCTCGAATTACGCGGTCACCTCCATGGCCTCCTCCCGACCATCCGCCGCTGCTGCTTTCGCGGCGCTTCCTGGACTCTTTTCCGCCGCTGGCTCGCGGATTGGTCTCCTATTCTTCTTGGTCTTCGGGGGCGCGCAGGCCGCCCCGCCCATCCTGTGGTTGGCGGGTGCCCCGAGCGACTCGCACAGAGGGCACTTGGGAGCAGAGGCCGGACAGCCTCTGGCTCGATGTCCGCTACCGCCGCACCTGTAGCACAGATGCCCGCGATCCACACCGGACACGCACGTTGCGCGCACGTGCCCCAGCTCCAGGCACTTGAAGCACTGGAGGGGCCGCTTCGGGATCGCTCTGATCCTGGCTGTCGACCAACCCAGGGCGATTTTCCCCGCCTGGGCTAGTTTGCGGGCTCCTGCCACCGGGCATTTGATCCACACGGACCCGAGGCCGCCCCTGGTGGCGCCGATCTCTCCGATGTGCATCTCGGCGCAGCCGCATCCCGCGGCCGAGGCCAAAGCTCGCCGCAGTTCGTCCTTTTTGACCGAGATGTCGATCCCGGTCACTTGGAGCTCGGCCATCCTGGTTGGTGTGGCGACTCTCACCGCCGTCGGATCCAGCGCCTCGGCCAGACGCGTCGCCAGCAGTGTCGCCTTTCCCCTGTCCCTGTCCCCAGGGACTCTGATGATTATGGCGCCCGTCATCGCCTTCCTCATGTCGACGGACTCCACACCCACCTCCGAGAGCGGGACCTTCGCTCTGGCTGCCTCCAGCACGTCGGCGTACGACATCCTGGCTCCCTCGTTCAACGTCAGAGTCACCGCGGATGTTCGCGGTGCTCGAGGGAGCGTGACCGTCTTGGGAGCCTGCGGCGGTCCTCTCTTCGCTGCGGCGGCGCTCGGTTTCGGCGCGCCTGTCGTCCTGGTCTGCGGTAGCCGCTGGCGTCCGCTCGTCGCCGGCGGAGCCACGGTCGCCCCGTTTCTCGCCGTCTCGACTCCAGCGGCGGCGGCGGCGGCGGCGGCGGCGGCTGTCTTCTTCCGCTTCTTCCGTTGTTTCTTCCCCCTCGACTCCACCACCGTCCACGACTCGCCACCCTCCTGCTCCCTCGGGAGCGACGCAGTTTGGGGGGTACGTAGAGTAGCGGGGCGGTCCGCGCCTCGACGCGCGTCGGGGGTCCGCGGTCGTTGTTTCCCGAGCAGCTCCTCGATGTCCCTGACGATGGAGGGTCTGAGCTCCCGGACCTCCTTCTCCAGGGCATCTAGGCGTGCCCTGTCGCTGTTGTCTTCCCGCGGAGGACGGCCATACTCGCACAGTGGGCCGGTGCATCGCGGACACTCCTGAACGCGAGCAGTCAATATCGCCAGCTGTTGGCGAAGGGCTGCGTTCTCTTGCTCCACCGCGGACAGCCTCGTGTCTACGACGTCGCTGTCGCGCGCCTGTCCGGACCTTCTCCTGCAGGACTCGTGCTTCCAGGCGGCGGTGAGGTAGCTCGCCGCGTCCTTCAGCGTCTTTATGCACGTGCCCTTCAGGTTGGACGATATCGTCGCAACCTTCATGATTTCAGAGATGCGCATCGTCACCTCCGCGCTGACTTCCGCGGGCGAGCTCGTCCTTACGAGGATGTCCAGTTCCTCGGGCACGTCCGGGGTCGTAATGGCGACCCTCCTCTTCTTACCCCTGGACGTCGCAGAGACCAGCGACGAACGCGACGAGATCGAGGCGACGGACTCCTCGTCGTCGGACCTTACTCGCGTCCGCGGCCATACTGCCACCGATGACGTGGCATAGTCGACCAGGGGCGGAGCGAGAAAAGCGTACTCCGACCTGTCCGTGCTCCTGAGCGAGCTCCTCGTGCTCCTCCTCCTTGGAGATTCCTCCGCCATCTCCATCCCGTTGTCCTCGCCAGACGCAGAAACACGTCCGGGGGCCTGGCGGTCCACCCTCGAACGGCCGTGGTCGTGAGATGACGACGCAGCGGGGCCCACTTGACTACCCACGACTGCGCCGGTACTGGGGTATCCCTCCCCTGCACCGTAAACGTTTTTACCTAGTTTCTTATCTTCCATATTTGGTTTGTTTGTTTGTTTGGTCGCCGGGTCGTCAACAAATCTGCATCCTGGTGCCACTCACTCTTTCGCACCCTACCCCGGTCAAGGCCGGTGCAGGGTGACGGGGAGCCCCACGAGAAGGTGAGGTGAGTGGTCTTGGCAGATATGGGCCCACCAACTTCTCCGAAGTTCTCCGCACCGGATCAGCGAACCGACGGGTACCAAAGGCACCGACCAGCCGCCACCCGACTATAGGAGAACATCAGATCCATCGGGGTTTCCCAGGGCGTGGTCCTACGACCTGGGAACCCATACCCGCCTCGTGCTCCCCAACCTAACCCCAACCTAACCCCAACCTAACCCCAACCTAACCCCAACCTAACCCCAACCTAACCCCAACCTAACCCCAACCTAACCCCAACCTAACCCCAACCTAACCCCAACCTAACCTAACCCCAACCTAACCCCAACCTAACCTAACCCCAACCTAACCCCAACCTAACCCCAACCTAACCCCAACCTAACCCCAACCTAACCCCAACCTAACCCCAACCTAACCCCAACCTAACCCCAACCTAACCCCAACCTAACCCCAACCTAACCCCAACCTAACCCCAACCTAACCCCAACCTAACCTAACCCCAACCTAACCCCAACCTAACCCCAACCTAACCCCAACCTAACCTAACCCCAACCTAACCCCAACCTAACCCCAACCTAACCCCAACCTAACCCCAACCTAACCCCAACCTAACCTAACCCCAACCTAACCCCAACCTAACCCCAACCTAACCCCAACCTAACCCCAACCTAACCCCAACCTAACCCCAACCTAACCCCAACCTAACCCCAACCTAACCCCAACCTAACCCCAACCTAACCCCAACCTAACCCCAACCTAACCCCAACCTAACCCCAACCTAACCCCAACCTAACCCCAACCTAACCCCAACCTAACCCCAACCTAACCCCAACCTAACCCCAACCTAACCCCAACCTAACCCCAACCTAACCTAACCCCAACCTAACCTAACCCCAACCTAACCTAACCCCAACCTAACCCCAACCTAACCCCAACCTAACCCCAACCTAACCCCAACCTAACCCCAACCTAACCCCAACCTAACCCCAACCTAACCCCAACCTAACCCCAACCTAACCCCAACCTAACCCCAACCTAACCTAACCCCAACCTAACCCCAACCTAACCCCAACCTAACCCCAACCTAACCCCAACCTAACCCCAACCTAACCCCAACCTAACCCCAACCTAACCCCAACCTAACCCCAACCTAACCCCAACCTAACCCCAACCTAACCCCAACCTAACCCCAACCTAACCCCAACCTAACCCCAACCTAACCCCAACCTAACCTAACCCCAACCTAACCCCAACCTAACCCCAACCTAACCCCAACCTAACCCCAACCTAACCCCAACCTAACCCCAACCTAACCTAACCTAACCCCAACCTAACCCCAACCTAACCCCAACCTAACCCCAACCTTTTTTTTTTTTTTTTTTTTTACGTGGAGAAATCCTCATGGACACCCGCCGCTGTTTCACAGCCGCGGGTAGTGTCGGACTCTTACCGACTAAAACTCCACGGTGGCCTGTCCTGACGTTTGGTCGAGGGACACCCGGGCTCTCTTGCGAAGTACTACCGGGGTGCCCCCTGTCGTCTTTCTCCCTGTAGATCTTGAAGGGAGACGTCCTGTTCTTGTTTGGTCCGTTAGGGGGGGACCACGCCCCCTAACGCCTCGATCCTGTTCTCACGCTCCTAAGGCGGCGGCTGCGCCGCGCCTTCGTGGCGTCTGGTGTTTCTCTGATGCTGCTGCGACGTCCTCGAGGGATGGCGCGATCTTTCTCGGTCTCTTTCCGCCCGCTCCTTCGCGAGCATCACTTGCTCGCAGTACGTGCGGACGGCGACGAACTCCTGGCGCCCTCTGAGCATCGCCTCGACGACCGCTTCTGGGGCTAATCTCTCGCCGATGTCGAGCCGCAGGACGCGTCGCGGTTCTGCCCACGCCGGGCAGTGCTCCAGCGTGTGCTGCGCCGTGTCCTCCTCTTCCTCGCAGTGGTGACAGATGGACGTCACCTCCCGCCGAATCCTGAGCAGGTACTCGCCGAATACTCCGTGGCCGGTGAGCACCTGCGTCGTCCTGAAGGTTAGCGGGACCCCGCCCTGTTCTCTCCAGGCGTCCCAGTTCGGAAGCACGGCGCGAACGGCGCGATGTGGTCGTACGGCGTCCTCCTCCACCAGCCGAGAGCGCCACCGCTCCCAGATCTCCGACTTCGTCTCCTCCCGGATGTTTCGGACCGTCTGGCTGTTGGACGGTGGCGTCGAGCGCCTGTCCGAGCTCGGACCTCTCAGGTGTTCGTACACCCTTCGGAGCGCGAGGGCCTGCAGCTCGAACGGCGGGGACGCCGCCAGCACGGTCGCCGACGCGTAGGACACCGTCCTGTATCCTCTGGCGATGCGGATGGCGATCGTCCGCTGCAATCTTCTCACCAGGACCAGGCTGCGACGACTCGCCGCCAGATCTTCGGCCCAGACGGGAGCCCCGTAGAGGACTCGGGACCGGACCACTCCCTCGTAGAGTCGGCGGACTCCCAGTCCTGCTCCGCCGATGTTCGGTAGGAGGCCGCACAAGGCGTTGGCCGCGGCTGTCACCCTGGGGACCAGGAGCTCGAAGTGCGGTCCGAACGTCCATCCGCTGTCGATGGTGAGACCCAGGTATCTCATCTGGCGTCTCACCGGCACCTCTTCTCCGTCGATGGTCACGGAGAGGTCGGGAGGAGGGGTTCCTCTGCGGCGTTGGTCGAAGAACCAGAGGGCCTCGGATTTGGCCGGCGACACTCTCAGCCCGAGCGTCCGAATGGCGCGTACCGCGCATGCCACGGCGTTCTCCGCGTTGTTCACCGCCTCGTTCCACCATCGTCCCCCGGCCAGAACCAGCGTGTCGTCGGCGTAGCAGACCAGGCCCGCGCCCGGGGGCACGGGGCATCGGAGGACCGAGTCGTAGGCCGTGATCCACAGTATGGGTCCCAGGACCGAGCCCTGTGGCACGCCGCGCTCGACGCGTCTTCTCTCTTCCCCGTCCTTCCCGCTGTACAGGATCCACCGGTCGCTCAGGTACGCCCGGATCACCCCGACGAGATAGGCCGGAACCTCGAAGTATCGCAGGGCTTCCACTATCCTGGTCCAAGGGATGGAGTTGAAGGCGTTCGTGACGTCCAGCGATACCGCCAATCCCACCCCCTGGCGAGCGACCGTGTCCTCGGCCATGGATCGGACTCGCCTCACCGCGTCCACCGTCGAGCGGCCTCGGCGAAATCCGTACTGGCTTTCGTGCCATCCGGGCGTCCTCTCCGTCATGTGAGCCTCCAGACGGGCGGCGATGATTCGCTCGAACAGCTTCCCCACCTCGTCGAGCAGGCATATAGGCCTGTACGCGGACGGCGAGTCCGGCGGACGATCCTCTTTCCGCAGCAGAACCAATCTCGCCGTCCGCCACGTCCGGGGGTAGGCACCCTCCCTCAGGCATCTGGTGTACAGGTGTCGCAGGCGGGGAGCCATGGCGTCGATCGTCTCCGCCCACACTCGGCCTGGGATTCCGTCCGGACCCGGTGCCACGTCGCGGGATGCCATCCTCCTCGTGGCTTCGAAGAGCTCCTCTTCGGTGACTCCGAGCTCTTCGCTCCACTCCGTCGTCGTCGTCACCGCCTCCTCGTCGTCGTCGTCGCCGCCGAAGTAGGAGGATGGCGCTGATCGTCCCGCGTCCCTGTCTTCCGGTGGGAACAGAGTACCGATGACCTTGTTCAGCAGCACCGGGTCCATGTTCGCGGTCAGCGGGGGCGCCGTAGGTCGCAGCTTCTTCGTCGCTATCTTGTACGGCCGCCCCCACGGATCGGATTCGACCGCCTCGACCAGCTCAGCCCAGCACCGAGCTTTCGCGATCTTGATCTCCCGCTGAAGAGTGCGTCTCGCCTCTCTGTACGCCTCGTAGCAGCTGGAGATCTCCTCTTCGTCGCGCGTCAGCCTGCGACGGCGGGCCCTCAGGAATCTTCTGCGGGCTCGGACGCAGTTCGCTCGCAGCTCCGCGATCTCCGGTGTCCACCAGTACACGCAGCGATCGCGTCTACCGCCCGGGACGGAGCGCGGCATCGAGGCGTCGCACGCCGCGCTCATGCGTCGGCGAAGTTCTTCCGCCTCCTCGTCGACGCTTTCCAACGATGCTGCAGCTGCTGCTGTTGTCCGTCGGGCGTCCCAACTCCAGGCGGAGACGGTGGCCGCCGCCCGCAGCAGGTCCTTGTCCCTCTCCTTGAACCGCCATCTCGGTGGTGGGCGGGATCGGTTTTCTCCTCGTCGTCGGGCGTCGTCGTCGTCGTTGTCGGCGTGTGTAGCCTCGGGGGCCACCTCCATCAGTATGTAGAGGTGGTCGGATAGCGTTTCCATCCCCTCGGCCACTCTCCAGTCGTGGATCCGCCTGAACAGCTCCGGGGTAGTCCACGTGACGTCGACCACGGAGGACCCTCTCCATGCCACGCAGGTGCTCGCCGAGCCTCTGTTCGCCAGCACGAGCCCGAGACCCGCGGCCCAGTCGGTGAGCATCCTTCCCCGAGAGTTGGTACCGGGGTTTCCCCATTGCGTGGAATGGGCGTTAAAGTCCCCGAGGACGAGCGCCTGGCGGGGAAGGCATCTCCTGACGCACTCGCCGACCCTGTCCAGAAAGTCCCCGTACGCATCCAGGCCGATGTTGGGGGAGACGTAGACGGCCACCACCGCTATTCCAGCCCACTCGACCGCGACGAAGCCGCGGCCGCGATCGAGCGGAACGCCGGGGGCACTCGAGGCTGACGTCCAAGTTATCGTCGTGGCTCCGTCCAGGTCCGCGATCCAGTTGGGAGCGTCGGGAACGCGGTACGGCTCGGCCACCGCCGCGAGGGCGACCTCGTTCTCTCGGATGGTCTGCGAGAGCAGATCTTGCGCTCTTCTCGACCTACCGAGGTTGCATTGGAGGAGGCGCTCGAATTACGCGGTCACCTCCATGGCCTCCTCCCGACCATCCGCCGCTGCTGCTTTCGCGGCGCTTCCTGGACACTTTTCCGCCGCTGGCTCGCGGATTGGTCTCCTCTTCTTCTTGGTCTTCGGGGGAGCGCAGGCCGCCCCGCCCATCCTGTGGTTGGCGGGTGCCCCGAGCGACTCGCACAGAGGGCACTTGGGAGCAGAGGCCGGACAGCCTCTGGCTCGATGTCCGCTACCGCCGCACCTGTAGCACAGATGCCCGCGATCCACCCCGGACACGCATGTTGCGCGCACGTGCCCCAGCTCCAGGCACTTGAAGCACTGGAGGGGCCGCTTCGGGATCGCTCTGATCCTGGCTGTCGACCAACCCAGGGCTATTTTTCCCGCCTGGGCTAGTTTGCGGGCTCCTGCCACCGGGCATTTGATCCACACGGACCCGAGGCCGCCCCTGGTGGCGCCGATCTCTCCGATGTGCATCTCGGCGCAGCCGCATCCCGCGGCCGAGGCCAAAGCTCGCCGCAGTTCGTCCTTTTTGACCGAGATGTCGATCCCGGTCACTTGGAGCTCGGCCATCCTGGTTGGTGTGGCGACTCTCACCGCCGTCGGATCCAGCGCCTCGGCCAGACGCGTCGCCAGCAGTGTCGCCTTTCCCCTGTCCCTGTCCCCAGGGACTCTGATGATTATGGCGCCCGTCATCGCCTTCCTCATGTCGACGGACTCCACACCCACCTCCGAGAGCGGGACCTTCGCTCTGGCTGCCTCCAGCACGTCGGCGTACGACATCCTGGCTCCCTCGTTCAACGTCAGAGTCACCGCGGATGTTCGCGGTGCTCGAGGGAGCGTGACCGTCTTGGGAGCCTGCGGCGGTCCTCTCTTCGCTGCGGCGGCGCTCGGTTTCGGCGCGCCTGTCGTCCTGGTCTGCGGTAGCCGCTGGCGTCCGCTCGTCGCCGGCGGAGCCACGGTCGCCCCGTTTCTCGCCGTCTCGACTCCAGCGGCGGCGGCGGCGGCGGCGGCTGTCTTCTTCCGCTTCTTCCGTTGTTTCTTCCCCCTCGACTCCACCACCGTCCACGACTCGCCACCCTCCTGCTCCCTCGGGAGCGACGCAGTTTGGGGGGTACGTAGAGTAGCGGGGCGGTCCGCGCCTCGACGCGCGTCGGGGGTCCGCGGTCGTTGTTTCCCGAGCAGCTCCTCGATGTCCCTGACGATGGAGGGTCTGAGCTCCCGGACCTCCTTCTCCAGGGCATCTAGGCGTGCCCTGTCGCTGTTGTCTTCCCGCGGAGGACGGCCATACTCGCACAGTGGGCCGGTGCATCGCGGACACTCCTGAACGCGAGCAGTCAATATCGCCAGCTGTTGGCGAAGGGCTGCGTTCTCTTGCTCCACCGCGGACAGCCTCGTGTCTACGACGTCGCTGTCGCGCGCCTGTCCGGACCTTCTCCTGCAGGACTCGTGCTTCCAGGCGGCGGTGAGGTAGCTCGCCGCGTCCTTCAGCGTCTTTATGCACGTCCCCTTCAGGTTGGACGATATCGTCGCAACCTTCATGATTTCAGAGATGCGCATCGTCACCTCCGCGCTGACTTCCGCGGGCGAGCTCGTCCTTACGAGGATGTCCAGTTCCTCGGGCACGTCCGGGGTCGTAATGGCGACCCTCCTCTTCTTACCCCTGGACGTCGCAGAGACCAGCGACGAACGCGACGAGATCGAGGCGACGGACTCCTCGTCGTCGGACCTCACTCGCGTCCGCGGCCATACTGCCACCGATGACGTGGCATAGTCGACCAGGGGCGGAGCGAGAAAAGCGTACTCCGACCTGTCCGTGCTCCTGAGCGAGCTCCTCGTGCTCCTCCTCCTTGGAGATTCCTCCGCCATCTCCATCCCGTTGTCCTCGCCAGACGCAGAAACACGTCCGGGGGCCTGGCGGTCCACCCTCGAACGGCCGTGGTCGTGAGATGACGACGCAGCGGGGCCCACTTGACTACCCACGACTGCGCCGGTACTGGGGTATCCCTCCCCTGCACCGTAAACGTTTTTACCTAGTTTCTTATCTTCCATATTTGGTTTGTTTGTTTGGTCGCCGGGTCGTCAACAAATCTGCATCCTGGTGCCACTCACTCTTTCGCACCCTACCCCGGTCAAGGCCGGTGCAGGGTGACGGGGAGCCCCACGAGAAGGTGAGGTGAGTGGTCTTGGCAGATATGGGCCCACCAACTTCTCCGAAGTTCTCCGCACCGGATCAGCGAACCGACGGGTACCAAAGGCACCGACCAGCCGCCACCCGACTATAGGAGAGCATCAGATCCATCGGGGTTTCCCAGGGCGTGGTCCTACGACCTGGGAACCCATACCCGCCTCGTGCTCCCCAACCTAACCCCAACCTAACCCCAACCTAACCCCAACCTAACCCCAACCTAACCCCAACCTAACCCCAACCTAACCCCAACCTAACCCCAACCTAACCCCAACCTAACCCCAACCTAACCCCAACCTAACCCCAATACTATACTATAACGTTATACGTCATAACGTAATACTATATATATAACGTTATACGTTATAACGTAATACTACTATACTATATATATATATAACGTTATACGTTATACGTTATAACGTAATACTATATATAACGTTATACGTCATAACGTAATACTATATATAACGTTATACGTTACGTTACAACGTAATACTATATAATGTTATACGTTCTAACGTAATACTATATAACGTTATACGTTATAACGTAATACTATATAACGTTATACGTTATAACGTAATACCATATAACGTTATACGTCATAACGTAACGTAATACTATATAACGTTATACGTCATAACGTAATACTATATAACGTTATACGTTATAACGTAATACTATATAACGTTATACGTTATAACGTAATACTATATAACGTTATACGTTATATGGTGATACTATATAACGTTATAACGTAATACTATATAACGTTATACGTTATATGGTAATACTATATAACGTCATACGTCATAATGTAATACTATATAACGTTATACGTTATAAGGTAATACTATATAACGTTATGCGTTATAACGTAATACTATATAACGTTATACGTTATAACGTAATACTATATAACGTTATATGTTATAACGTAATACTATATAACGTTATACGTTATATGGTAATAGCATATAACGTTATAAGGTAATACTATATAACGTTATACGTTATATAGAAATACTATATAACGTTATACGTTATTACGTAATACTATATAACGTTATACGTTATAACGTAATGCTATATAACGTTATACGTTATAAGGTAATACTATATAACGTTATACGTTATATGGTAATAGCATATAACGTTATACGTCAAAACGTAATACTATATAACGTTATACGTCATAACGTAATACTATACTATAACGTTATACGTCATAACGTAATACTATATATAACGTTATACGTTATAACGTAATACTACTATACTATATATATAACGTTATACGTTATAACGTAATACTATATATAACGTTATACGTCATAACGTAATACTATATATAACGTTATACGTTACGTTACAACGTAATACTATATAATGTTATACGTTCTAACGTAATACTATATAACATTATACGTTATAACGTAATACTATATAACGTTATACGTTATAACGTAATACCATATAACGTTATACGTCATAACGTAATACTATATAACGTTATACGTTATAACGTAATACTATATAACGTTATACGTTATAACGTAATACTATATAACGTTATACGTTATATGGTGATACTATATAACGTTATAACGTAATACTATATAACGTTATACGTTATATGGTAATACTATATAACGTCATACGTCATAATGTAATACTATATAACGTTATACGTTATAAGGTAATACTATATAACGTTATGCGTTATAACGTAATACTATATAACGTTATACGTTATAACGTAATACTATATAACGTTATATGTTATAACGTAATACTATATAACGTTATACGTTATATGGTAATAGCATATAACGTTATAAGGTAATACTATATAACGTTATACGTTATATGGTAATACTATATAACGTTATACGTCATTACGTAATACTATATAACGTTATACGTTATAACGTAATACTATATAACGTTATACGTTATAAGGTAATACTATATAACGTTATACGTTATATGGTAATAGCATATAACGTTATACGTCAAAACGTAATACTATATAACGTTATACGTCATAACGTAATACTATATAACGTTATACGTTATAACGTAATACTATATAACGTTATACGTTATATGGTGATACTATATAACGTTATAACGTAATACTATATAACGTTATACGTTATATGGTAATACTATATAACGTCATACGTCATAATGTAATACTATATAACGTTATACGTTATAAGGTAATACTATATAACGTTATGCGTTATAACGTAATACTATATTACGTTATACGTTATAACGTAATACTATATAACGTTATACGTTATAACGTCATACTATATAATGTTATACGTTATAACGTAATACTATATAACGTTATACGTTATAACGTAATACTATATAACGTTATACGTTATAACGTAATACTATATAACGTTATACGTTACATGGTGATACTATATATCGTTATACGTTATAACGTAATACTATATAACGTTATACGTTATAACGTAATACCATATAACGTTATACGTTATAACGTAATACTATATAACGTTATACGTTATAACGCAATACTCTATAACGTTATACGTTATAACGTAATACTATATAACGTTATACGTTATAACGTAATACTATATAACGTTATACGTTATAACGCAATACTATATAACGTTATACGTTATAACGTAATACTATGTAACGTTATACGTTATAACGTAATACTATATAACGTTATACATTACATGGTGATACTATATAACGTTATAACGTAATACTATATAACGTTATACGTTACATGGTGATACTATATATCGTTATACGTTGCAACGTAATACTATATAACGTTTTACGTTATAACGCAATACTCTATAACGTTATACGTTATAACGTAATACTATATAACGTTGTACGTTACATGGTGATACTATATATCGTTATAGGTTATAACGTAATACTATATAACGTTATACGTCATAACGTAATACTATTTAACGTTATACGTAATAACGTAATACTATATGACGTTATACGTTATAACGATATACGTTATAACGTAATACTATATAACGTTATACGTTATAACGTAATACTATATAACGTTATACGTTATAACGCAATACTCTATAACGTTATACGTTATAACGTAATACTATATAACGTTATACGTTATAACGTAATACTACTATACTATATATATAACGTTATACGTTATAACGTAATACTATATATAACGTTATACGTCATAACGTAATACTATATATAACGTTATACGTTACGTTACAACGTAATACTATATAATGTTATACGTTCTAACGTAATACTATATAACATTATACGTTATAACGTAATACTATATAACGTTATACGTTATAACGTAATACCATATAACGTTATACGTCATAACGTAATACTATATAACGTTATACGTCATAACGTAATACTATATAACGTTATACGTTATAACGTAATACTATATAACGTTATACGTTATAACGTAATACTATATAACGTTATACGTTATATGGTGATACTATATAACGTTATAACGTAATACTATATAACGTTATACGTTATATGGTGATACTATATAACGTTATAACGTAATACTATATAACGTTATACGTTATATGGTAATACTATATAACGTCATACGTCATAATGTAATACTATATAACGTTATACGTTATAAGGTAATACTATATAACGTTATGCGTTATAACGTAATACTATATAACGTTATACGTTATAACGTAATACTATATAACGTTATATGTTATAACGTAATACTATATAACGTTATACGTTATATGGTAATAGCATATAACGTTATAAGGTAATACTATATAACGTTATACGTTATATGGAAATACTATATAACGTTATACGTTATTACGTAATACTATATAATGTTATACGTTATAACGTAATGCTATATAACGTTATACGTTATAAGGTAATACTATATAACGTTATACGTTATATGGTAATAGCATATAACGTTATACGTCAAAACGTAATACTATATAACGTTATACGTCATAACGTAATACTATACTATAACGTTATACGTCATAACGTAATACTATATATAACGTTATACGTTATAACGTAATACTACTATACTATATATATAACGTTATACGTTATAACGTAATACTATATATAACGTTATACGTTCATAACGTAATACTATATATAACGTTATACGTTACGTTACAACGTAATACTATATAATGTTATACGTTCTAACGTAATACTATATAACATTATACGTTATAACGTAATACTATATAACGTTATACGTTATAACGTAATACCATATAACGTTATACGTCATAACGTAATACTATATAACGTTATACGTCATAACGTAATACTATATAACGTTATACGTTATAACGTAATACTATATAACGTTATACGTTATAACGTAATACTATATAACGTTATACGTTATATGGCGATACTATATAACGTTATAACGTAATACTATATAACGTTATACGTTATATGGTAATACTATATAACGTCATACGTCATAATGTAATACTATATAACGTTATACGTTATAAGGTAATACTATATAACGTTATGCGTTATAACGTAATACTATATAACGTTATACGTTATAACGTAATACTATATAACGTTATATGTTATAACGTAATACTATATAACGTTATACGTTATATGGTAATAGCATATAACGTTATAAGGTAATACTATATAACGTTATACGTTATAACGTAATACTATATAACGTTATACGTTATAACGCAATACTATATAACGTTATACGTTATAACGTAATACTATATAACGTTATACGTTATAACGTAATACTATATAACGTTATACATTACATGGTGATACTATATAACGTTATAACGTAATACTATATAACGTTATACGTTACATGGTGATACTATATATCGTTATACGTTGCAACGTAATACTATATAACGTCATACGTCATAATGTAATACTATATAACGTTATACGTTATAAGGTAATACTATATAACGTTATGCGTTATAACGTAATACTATATAACGTTATACGTTATTACGTAATACTATATAACGTTATACGTTATAACGTAATACTACTATACTATATATATAACGTTATACGTTATAACGTAATACTATATATAACGTTATACGTCATAACGTAATACTATATATAACGTTATACGTTACGTTACAACGTAATACTATATAATGTTATACGTTCTAACGTAATACTATATAACGTTATACGTTATAACGTAATACTATATAACGTTATACGTTATAACGTAATACCATATAACGTTATACGTCATAACGTAACGTAATACTATATAACGTTATACGTCATAACGTAATACTATATAACGTTATACGTTATAACGTAATACTATATAACGTTATACGTTATAACGTAATACTATATAACGTTATACGTTATATGGTGATACTATATAACGTTATAACGTAATACTATATAACGTTATACGTTATATGGTAATACTATATAACGTCATACGTCATAATGTAATACTATATAACGTTATACGTTATAAGGTAATACTATATAACGTTATGCGTTATAACGTAATACTATATAACGTTATACGTTATAACGTAATACTATATAACGTTATATGTTATAACGTAATTCTATATAACGTTATACGTTATATGGTAATAGCATATAACGTTATAAGGTAATACTATATAACGTTATACGTTATATGGAAATACTGTATAACGTTATACGTTATTACGTAATACTATATAACGTTATACGTTATAACGTAATGCTATATAACGTTATACGTTATAAGGTAATACTATATAACGTTATACGTCAAAACGTAATACTATATAACGTTATACGTCATAACGTAATACTATACTATAACGTTATACGTCATAACGTAATACTATATATAACGTTATACGTTATAACGTAATACTACTATACTATATATATAACGTTATACGTTATAACGTAATACTATATATAACGTTATACGTTCATAACGTAATACTATATATAACGTTATACGTTACGTTACAACGTAATACTATATAATGTTATACGTTCTAACGTAATACTATATAACATTATACGTTATAACGTAATACTATATAACGTTATACGTTATAACGTAATACCATATAACGTTATACGTTATAACGTAATACCATATAACGTTATACGTCATAACGTAATACTATATAACGTTATACGTCATAACGTAATACTATATAACGTTATACGTTATAACGTAATACTATATAACGTTATACGTTATATGGTAATACTATATAACGTCATACGTCATAATGTAATACTATATAACGTTATACGTTATAAGGTAATACTATATAACGTTATGCGTTATAACGTAATACTATATAACGTTATACGTTATAACGTAATACTATATAACGTTATATGTTATAACGTAATACTATATAACGTTATACGTTATATGGTAATAGCATATAACGTTATAAGGTAATACTATATAACGTTATACGTTATATGGTAATACTATATAACGTTATACGTCATTACGTAATACTATATAACGTTATACGTTATAACGTAATACTATATAACGTTATACGTTATAAGGTAATACTATATAACGTTATACGTTATATGGTAATAGCATATAACGTTATACGTCAAAACGTAATACTATATAACGTTATACGTCATAACGTAATACTATATAACGTTATACGTTATAACGTAATACTATATAACGTTATACGTTATATGGTGATACTATATAACGTTATAACGTAATACTATATAACGTTATACGTTATATGGTAATACTATATAACGTCATACGTCATAATGTAATACTATATAACGTTATACGTTATAAGGTAATACTATATAACGTTATGCGTTATAACGTAATACTATATTACGTTATACGTTATAACGTAATACTATATAACGTTATACGTTATAACGTCATACTATATAATGTTATACGTTATAACGTAATACTATATAACGTTATACGTTATAACGTAATACTATATAACGTTATACGTTATAACGTAATACTATATAACGTTATACGTTACATGGTGATACTATATATCGTTATACGTTATAACGTAATACTATATAACGTTATACGTTATAACGTAATACCATATAACGTTATACGTTATAACGTAATACTATATAACGTTATACGTTATAACGCAATACTCTATAACGTTATACGTTATAACGTAATACTATATAACGTTATACGTTATAACGTAATACTATATAACGTTATACGTTATAACGCAATACTATATAACGTTATACGTTATAACGTAATACTATATAACGTTATACGTTATAACGTAATACTATATAACGTTATACATTACATGGTGATACTATATAACGTTATAACGTAATACTATATAACGTTATACGTTACATGGTGATACTATATATCGTTATACGTTGCAACGTAATACTATATAACGTTATACGTTATAACGCAATACTCTATAACGTTATACGTTATAACGTAATACTATATAACGTTGTACGTTACATGGTGATACTATATATCGTTATAGGTTATAACGTAATACTATATAACGTTATACGTCATAACGTAATACTATTTAACGTTATACGTAATAACGTAATACTATATGACGTTATACGTTATAACGATATACGTTATAACGTAATACTATATAACGTTATACGTTATAACGTAATACTATATAACGTTATACGTTATAACGCAATACTCTATAACGTTATACGTTATAACGTAATACTATATAACGTTATACGTTATAACGTAATACTACTATACTATATATATAACGTTATACGTTATAACGTAATACTATATA
This sequence comes from Bombus flavifrons, assembly GCF_040668555.2. Lineage (NCBI taxonomy): Eukaryota > Metazoa > Arthropoda > Insecta > Hymenoptera > Apidae > Bombus > Bombus flavifrons. The sequence continues at coordinate 7,480,044 of NC_138458.1, read as the reverse complement.
TAACGTTATACGTCATAACGTAATACTATATATAACGTTATACGTTACGTTACAACGTAATACTATATAATGTTATACGTTCTAACGTAATACTATATAACATTATACGTTATAACGTAATACTATATAACGTTATACGTTATAACGTAATACCATATAACGTTATACGTCATAACGTAATACTATATAACGTTATACGTCATAACGTAATACTATATAACGTTATACGTTATAACGTAATACTATATAACGTTATACGTTATAACGTAATACTATATAACGTTATACGTTATATGGTGATACTATATAACGTTATAACGTAATACTATATAACGTTATACGTTATATGGTGATACTATATAACGTTATAACGTAATACTATATAACGTTATACGTTATATGGTAATACTATATAACGTCATACGTCATAATGTAATACTATATAACGTTATACGTTATAAGGTAATACTATATAACGTTATGCGTTATAACGTAATACTATATAACGTTATACGTTATAACGTAATACTATATAACGTTATATGTTATAACGTAATACTATATAACGTTATACGTTATATGGTAATAGCATATAACGTTATAAGGTAATACTATATAACGTTATACGTTATATGGAAATACTATATAACGTTATACGTTATTACGTAATACTATATAATGTTATACGTTATAACGTAATGCTATATAACGTTATACGTTATAAGGTAATACTATATAACGTTATACGTTATATGGTAATAGCATATAACGTTATACGTCAAAACGTAATACTATATAACGTTATACGTCATAACGTAATACTATACTATAACGTTATACGTCATAACGTAATACTATATATAACGTTATACGTTATAACGTAATACTACTATACTATATATATAACGTTATACGTTATAACGTAATACTATATATAACGTTATACGTTCATAACGTAATACTATATATAACGTTATACGTTACGTTACAACGTAATACTATATAATGTTATACGTTCTAACGTAATACTATATAACATTATACGTTATAACGTAATACTATATAACGTTATACGTTATAACGTAATACCATATAACGTTATACGTCATAACGTAATACTATATAACGTTATACGTCATAACGTAATACTATATAACGTTATACGTTATAACGTAATACTATATAACGTTATACGTTATAACGTAATACTATATAACGTTATACGTTATATGGCGATACTATATAACGTTATAACGTAATACTATATAACGTTATACGTTATATGGTAATACTATATAACGTCATACGTCATAATGTAATACTATATAACGTTATACGTTATAAGGTAATACTATATAACGTTATGCGTTATAACGTAATACTATATAACGTTATACGTTATAACGTAATACTATATAACGTTATATGTTATAACGTAATACTATATAACGTTATACGTTATATGGTAATAGCATATAACGTTATAAGGTAATACTATATAACGTTATACGTTATAACGTAATACTATATAACGTTATACGTTATAACGCAATACTATATAACGTTATACGTTATAACGTAATACTATATAACGTTATACGTTATAACGTAATACTATATAACGTTATACATTACATGGTGATACTATATAACGTTATAACGTAATACTATATAACGTTATACGTTACATGGTGATACTATATATCGTTATACGTTGCAACGTAATACTATATAACGTCATACGTCATAATGTAATACTATATAACGTTATACGTTATAAGGTAATACTATATAACGTTATGCGTTATAACGTAATACTATATAACGTTATACGTTATTACGTAATACTATATAACGTTATACGTTATAACGTAATACTACTATACTATATATATAACGTTATACGTTATAACGTAATACTATATATAACGTTATACGTCATAACGTAATACTATATATAACGTTATACGTTACGTTACAACGTAATACTATATAATGTTATACGTTCTAACGTAATACTATATAACGTTATACGTTATAACGTAATACTATATAACGTTATACGTTATAACGTAATACCATATAACGTTATACGTCATAACGTAACGTAATACTATATAACGTTATACGTCATAACGTAATACTATATAACGTTATACGTTATAACGTAATACTATATAACGTTATACGTTATAACGTAATACTATATAACGTTATACGTTATATGGTGATACTATATAACGTTATAACGTAATACTATATAACGTTATACGTTATATGGTAATACTATATAACGTCATACGTCATAATGTAATACTATATAACGTTATACGTTATAAGGTAATACTATATAACGTTATGCGTTATAACGTAATACTATATAACGTTATACGTTATAACGTAATACTATATAACGTTATATGTTATAACGTAATACTATATAACGTTATACGTTATATGGTAATAGCATATAACGTTATAAGGTAATACTATATAACGTTATACGTTATATGGAAATACTATATAACGTTATACGTTATTACGTAATACTATATAACGTTATACGTTATAACGTAATGCTATATAACGTTATACGTTATAAGGTAATACTATATAACGTTATACGTCAAAACGTAATACTATATAACGTTATACGTCATAACGTAATACTATACTATAACGTTATACGTCATAACGTAATACTATATATAACGTTATACGTTATAACGTAATACTACTATACTATATATATGTCGGAGATGAAAGGACATCGGAGTCCTCCCTTTGGAACCCCGGGAAAATCCCTTAACACCGTAGTCTAGATTCTATCATAGGCGTAATTAAACAATTGTCGTCTTTCGATCCGATTGTATTTGTTCAAGATTTGTGATAATGAGCTTGGGCTCGAGGCGATAGCCAGTCGCCGAACGTAGCCGCGGTCAAGGGATGAACGTTTTGCCTAACAAAGGTATGAAGTAATTCTATAGCTCTCCTTAAAAGAAATATCTCTGGCGACACATGACAGTAAACATTCCAACGGTCTCTGTCCCGTGGCCACACGCAGTTCCTATTCTTCGAGAAAGATGATTGCCAGATGTCGATGTCTCTCCACAGTACGTGATCAGCTAGCCCGAGGGCCGTTATAAACACTAATATCTAGTTACCTAAAGTCCTTCGAACAGATAAACAGTCTTTGTCCCAACTACGGGAAGATAGGGGAGATCTATTTCTTTCAACGAACGGCGTCTCCCACTAGCAACTTTCCCTCGAGGGCGGCTAGCATCTTTTTCTAACCACCGATATGGAGATTGACCAATTAGCAGCAACGCCAATTTCCCTCACCTTCTAAACGAAGGCTATCCTCGACGAATCCAAGAATCTCGTGTCCTTAGACACACCCCATCATAGTTTTCCTCTGCAGCATAATCGCGAAGGAAAGTCATTCTCTCTGGTGGAGTCGTATTAGCGAGTTACGTAACGTCTGCACGCTCGGTGGATATTCCACGTTTTAACAAAGAGTCCGACTTAGATTTTGTGAGCATGTTCATCCACCATCCCGTCGACCGCGGATTCGTTATTGAGCCTAGGATCATTGTCATTAGTTTCTCGAGTATCTAATTACCACGGTTCCTTGTCCAATCCTATAATAATCGTATCTGCACTAGTCAATGTCTTCTCTATTGCTTATCGACAATGCGTAAACCAAACGACGATTCGTTTCACGCCCCTAATCCTTATTACAATGTAAACCCGACATCAGAAGTGGGATCAGTGCCGGTTATAACAGTGCAAGAGCTTACGACCATCGTGCGCGAGTTAATTCTGTTGCTAGTGCAAAAATCGAGTGTGGAACCTAACAATTTTTCGCCGCCGCGTTTTAACCCTGAAACCGCGGGCTTCGACTCCGCTGCATGATGCGCAGCTGTTAATTTGATTATGGAGGAAAATCCTTACAATGCAGTGCCCTGAATATAATTTCAATAACGAACGTCGAATCGACTTCTACGTAGTGGAAGCACCAACTGGTGGATCAAGTCATCCGGGTGAGTCGTTTCCATTTTACCTCGATTTTGGAGCCGAGTGCTCACTAATTAAAGAATCCGTAGTCTTGAGATTTTCTGGCAAAAGAACGATTGATACAGTAGTAATGCGAGGAATAAGAAATGTTTGTACTAAACGCACATCTCAAATCTTGTCCGTTGCAGGTGTTAGTGGTTAGAGACAAATTTTTCATGTCCTCGCTTATAGTTATTTAAAAATATGATATCGCGATTGCTCGTTAAATTTCAAGCCAAGGTTTTGACGCAATATTACACAAACTAGTCTCGCTATGTGTAAAACAAAAATAATTAATGCCTGTAATAAAACCGCTGAAAACGAGATCGATGTTAATGAAGTTGACAATGAGGTACATGGTAGCGATAAAATTCGATTAATCTTTCTTTTCGAAAAATCAAAGATTCATTCGTTACGGGTTTCCTACGTACTCGCGTAAATACAGGCCAGTTAGAAATACAATTAATTGATCCTAACATCACCGTACAAAAAAAGTCCTTATAGATTCCGCGAGGAAGAGCGCAGAATAGTACGTGAGAGAATAAGCGAATTAATTGGAGCCAAATATCATAAGGCCTAGTAATTCACCGTTCGCGAGGCCTATGCTACACGTGAAGACGAACGATGGTTCAGATAGATGATTAGTAGATTTTCAAGAACTAAATAAAAATACGGTCGCGGATCGGTATCCTTTACCCCTTATTGCAGATCAAGTCGCGAGATTGCAAATGCGAGATATTTTACTAGTCTGACATGGCCAGCGGATTTCGCCAAATCCCTATTCATCCTAATTCTAGAAAATATACAGCAATGGACGATTTGGACAATAAGTTGTTGTTTTCTTCAAATTCTTTTGTGCCTTTGTTCTGTCCACACGACGTCCTTTTATTTTCATAATCGTTTTTCCGAACGGCGATATTGCGCTGACTCCGTTGAAACAAGGATTTTTGCATTTTTAGACAACCCTAATAATTTTGCAACTAATACTTTTCTAAATATTCTAATTTCTTCCTTGCTGCAATTTTAAAACCATCAAAGCGTTTACCACAGAAGTACCCAGAAGTAGTCGTACCAAGTCTTCGGTACCATTTGATCCCTTTTCTAAGAAGGCATAAGAAACCATTTGGTCAGAATAATTTATACCGCACTTTTCTTCATTGTATTCGACAACAGCTGTTGGTTTTCATGTTGCGAGCGAACGAAATGAGATCGTGCTTGAGATTCCTTTGGAAACACGTATGGCAGCCAACGTGCCATTCGTACATTGTTGTTTATTTGGATGATGTTCTAATTGTTGCCTACTCCATAGATCGAGTTCTAAAAAGACCATACACCGTATTAAATACCCTCGTAAATGCCAGATTTTCATCTAATTCTTCTAAATGCTCTTTCCTAAACATATCGGTACTCTATTTGGAACATGTAATTCATAACGGAGAAGTCCGCCCCAACCCGGGTGGAATGCAAACCTTGAGTTCTTTACCTGAACCAACGACCGTCACACAGCATAGACAGTTCATAGGTTTAGTTTCTTACTTCCGAAAATTCGTCTCTAAATCTTCACAGGTAATGAAACCTCTATGCACACTTACTTTCGGTAACAAAAACATAACTTGGACAGATAAACACGAAAAGAGGAGGCAAAAGGCAACTTCCATCCGGACTGATGCTTTGGCGTTAACGATATTTGACCCTGATTATCCGATAGGATTACATACTGACGCTAGTTTGGATGTATATGGGGTTACTTTAACGCATAAGGTTGAAGCTAAAAACAGGGTAGTGAAATATTACAGAAAAGGAACTAACCTTGCGGAATCTAGGTATCATTCATATGGACTAGAGACGTTAGCAGTCGTTATACGCTGTTAAACATTTTCGCCACTATTTACATGATCGAGAATTTCTTGTCGTTACTGATTGTAATTCCTTAAAGTCATCTCTAGAAATGGTGTGAAATTAAATGACAGTGTTTACAGGTGGTGGGCTTGCTTACAAACTTTTACTTTTGACATTATGTATCAAGAAGGTAAACGAGAGGCTCACGTAGATTTCTTCTCGCGGAACCCCGTAGACTTAGATCACCGTACGATCAACAAAGTCGTAGAGAAGGAAATCAATCCGACCGAAATCTCCGAAGATTGGCTATTAGCGGGACAACGTTGCGACTCCCAAATTTCTGAGATCGTCAATAAATTGCAAAACGAGGAGCTCACGGAAAATATAGCGAATATGTATGAATTACGGTCCGGTAATTCCTTCATCGTAAGATACAGAGAAAAGGCAGACCTCTCCGCTTGCCCATTGTCCCAAGAGGTTTTAGGTGGTCCGTTATTAACCATGTGCACCAGTCCATTATGCACTTAGGTTGGGATAAAACGCTTGAGAAACTGTGCGAGTATTACTGGTTCGAAGGAATGACGAAAATATGTTCGTAAATTCGTAGAGAACCGTCATGCTTGTCAAGTTTCGAAGGCAAGTTCAGGTAAAATACAAGCTGAATTACGTCCTATACCTAAGACCAGCATACCCTGGCATACAGTTCACGTGGACATAGCGGGCAAACTAAGCGGTGAAAGTGATTCGAAAGAATATGTCATTGTTTAGGTCGACGTTTTTACTAAATTCGTATATCTGCATCATACTCGTAAAATAGATTCCCTTAGTATCGTTAAAACACTTAAGTATGCTATATTTTTATTCGGGAGTCCTCGCTGGATAATAGCAGACCGAGGAAGATGTTTTACAGGCAAAGAATTTCAAGACTTTGTAGAGATAAACATATTAAACTCCACTTAATGGCAACCGGTGCTAGCAGGGCCAACGGACAGGTAAAGCGTATTATGGGTACGCTAAAAAAAATACGTTCACAACAATAGAAACGACCGGGCGGTCCTGGCAAGACGCGATCGGGGAAACACAACTAGCTTTAAATTCTACCCCCAACCGCGTGACTAAGTCGAGCCCATTGGAACTACTAATCGGTAAAACAGCGAGACCCTACGGCTTGTCCGTACCCGACAACATCGAAGAAAGAGAATTAGACATCTCCCATGTAAGACAACAGGCGATAAAGAATATAGAAGCAAGTGCCAAATACGATAAGGATAGGTTCGACAAAAACAAAGCTCAAGTAGTTAGGTTTAACCTTGGTGATTTTGTATTACGCAAAAACGAGGAAAGAAACCAAACGAAGCTAGATCCGAAATTCAGGGGTCCATTCAGGATAGCAGAGATTTTGGAAGGAGATAGGTACACCTTAGAAACTTTAGACGGTAAAAGATCATATAAGGACAGACATGACAGACTGAGAAAAACGCCAGACAGCAGCGTTCCTGCTGAGTTAGACGTCTACGATGATGACAACGACGGTGATAATAACGATGCAAGTTCACGGACCTCAGAGGATCATTAATACCACGTTGCGGCTGTGCATCCAGTGTGGTGCTCTGCGCCTTCGTAATATGTCCAGTGGGACATTCTGCGCCTTTGTAATATGTCCAGTGGGACATTCTGCGCCTTTGTAATACGTCCAGTGGGACATTCTGCGCCTTTGTAATACGTCCAGTGGGACATTCTGCGCCTTTGTAATACGTCCAGTGGGACATTCTGCGCCTTTGTAATACGTCCAGTGGGACATTCTGCGCCTTCGTAATACGTCCAGTGGGACACTCTGCGCCTTCGTAATACGTCCAGTGGGACACTCTGCGCCTTCGTAATACGTCCAGTGGGACACTCTGCGCCTTCGTAATACGCCCAACGTAGTAACACGATCCAACAATCTGAGATTCACCCGTGTACGAAATCGAAAATGATCTGTCGTGTCGTTATGGTCTGACTGATAACTCACGGAATGCAACTAGCACTTTGGATACAAATTATAACGCCACTAATTTTAGTTCTTTTTCATTTCCCTGCTTGTCAAACCTCTGAACAGAATCTCGTTATCGAAATGAACCCTCGACTTATTAGGAACATTTAATTGAATGGTAAATAATATCAGTTACGTCGAGTCTAATGTAAAAAAAAAAAAAAAAAAAAAAAAAAAAAATTTTTGCAATATTTTAGTTACACACGAGGACGTGTGATAGTCAGGATGGCCGTGTCGGAGATGAAAGGACATCGGAGTCCTCCCTTTGGAACCCCGGGAAAATCCCTTAACACCGTAGTCTAGATTCTATCATAGGCGTAATTAAACAATTGTCGTCTTTCGATCCGATTGTATTTGTTCAAGATTTGTGATAATGAGCTTGGGCTCGAGGCGATAGCCAGTCGCCGAACGTAGCCGCGGTCAAGGGATGAACGTTTTGCCTAACAAAGGTATGAAGTAATTCTATAGCTCTCCTTAAAAGAAATATCTCTGGCGACACATGACAGTAAACATTCCAACGGTCTCTGTCCCGTGGCCACACGCAGTTCCTATTCTTCGAGAAAGATGATTGCCAGATGTCGATGTCTCTCCACAGTACGTGATCAGCTAGCCCGAGGGCCGTTATAAACACTAATATCTAGTTACCTAAAGTCCTTCGAACAGATAAACAGTCTTTGTCCCAACTACGGGAAGATAGGGGAGATCTATTTCTTTCAACGAACGGCGTCTCCCACTAGCAACTTTCCCTCGAGGGCGGCTAGCATCTTTTTCTAACCACCGATATGGAGATTGACCAATTAGCAGCAACGCCAATTTCCCTCACCTTCTAAACGAAGGCTATCCTCGACGAATCCAAGAATCTCGTGTCCTTAGACACACCCCATCATAGTTTTCCTCTGCAGCATAATCGCGAAGGAAAGTCATTCTCTCTGGTGGAGTCGTATTAGCGAGTTACGTAACGTCTGCACGCTCGGTGGATATTCCACGTTTTAACAAAGAGTCCGACTTAGATTTTGTGAGCATGTTCATCCACCATCCCGTCGACCGCGGATTCGTTATTGAGCCTAGGATCATTGTCATTAGTTTCTCGAGTATCTAATTACCACGGTTCCTTGTCCAATCCTATAATAATCGTATCTGCACTAGTCAATGTCTTCTCTATTGCTTATCGACAATGCGTAAACCAAACGACGATTCGTTTCACGCCCCTAATCCTTATTACAATGTAAACCCGACATATATAACGTTATACGTTATAACGTAATACTATATATAACGTTATACGTTCATAACGTAATACTATATATAACGTTATACGTTACGTTACAACGTAATACTATATAATGTTATACGTTCTAACGTAATACTATATAACATTATACGTTATAACGTAATACTATATAACGTTATACGTTATAACGTAATACCATATAACGTTATACGTTATAACGTAATACCATATAACGTTATACGTCATAACGTAATACTATATAACGTTATACGTCATAACGTAATACTATATAACGTTATACGTTATAACGTAATACTATATAACGTTATACGTTATAACGTAATACTATATAACGTTATACGTTATATGGTGATACTATATAACGTTATAACGTAATACTATATAACGTTATACGTTATATGGTAATACTATATAACGTCATACGTCATAATGTAATACTATATAACGTTATACGTTATAAGGTAATACTATATAACGTTATGCGTTATAACGTAATACTATATAACGTTATACGTTATAACGTAATACTATATAACGTTATATGTTATAACGTAATACTATATAACGTTATACGTTATATGGTAATAGCATATAACGTTATAAGGTAATACTATATAACGTTATACGTTATATGGTAATACTATATAACGTTATACGTTATTACGTAATACTATATAACGTTATACGTTATAACGTAATACTATATAACGTTATACGTTATAAGGTAATACTATATAACGTTATACGTTATATGGTAATAGCATATAACGTTATACGTCAAAACGTAATACTATATAACGTTATACGTCATAACGTAATACTATATAACGTTATACGTTATAACGTAATACTATATAACGTTATACGTTATATGGTGATACTATATAACGTTATAACGTAATACTATATAACGTTATACGTTATATGGTAATACTATATAACGTCATACGTCATAATGTAATACTATATAACGTTATACGTTATAAGGTAATACTATATAACGTTATGCGTTATAACGTAATACTATATTACGTTATACGTTATAACGTAATACTATATAACGTTATACGTTATAACGTCATACTATATAATGTTATACGTTATAACGTAATACTATATAACGTTATACGTTATAACGTAATACTATATAACGTTATACGTTATAACGTAATACTATATAACGTTATACGTTACATGGTGATACTATATATCGTTATACGTTATAACGTAATACTATATAACGTTATACGTTATAACGTAATACCATATAACGTTATACGTTATAACGTAATACTATATAACGTTATACGTTATAACGCAATACTCTATAACGTTATACGTTATAACGTAATACTATATAACGTTATACGTTATAACGTAATACTATATAACGTTATACGTTATAACGCAATACTATATAACGTTATACGTTATAACGTAATACTATATAACGTTATACGTTATAACGTAATACTATATAACGTTATACATTACATGGTGATACTATATAACGTTATAACGTAATACTATATAACGTTATACGTTACATGGTGATACTATATATCGTTATACGTTGCAACGTAATACTATATAACGTTATACGTTATAACGCAATACTCTATAACGTTATACGTTATAACGTAATACTATATAACGTTGTACGTTGCATGGTGATACTATATATCGTTATAGGTTATAACGTAATACTATATAACGTTATACGTCATAACGTAATACTATTTAACGTTATACGTAATAACGTAATACTATATGACGTTATACGTTATAACGATATACGTTATAACGTAATACTATATAACGTTATACGTTATAACGTAATACTATATAACGTTATACGTCATAACGTAATACTATATAACGTTATACGTTATAACGTAATACTATATAACGTTATACGTTATAACGTAATACTATATAACGTTATACGTTATAACGTAATACTATATAACGTTATACGTTATAACGCAATACTCTATAACGTTATACGTTATAACGTAATACTATATAACGTTATACGTTACATGGTGATACTATATATCGTTACAGGTTATAACGTAATACTATATAACGTTATACGTTATAACGTAATACTACATAACGATATACGATATAACGTAATTATATATAACGTTATACGTTATAACGTAATACTATATAACGTTATACGTTATAACGTAATACTATATAACGTTATACATTACATGGTGATACTATATACCGTTATAACTTAATACTATATAACGTTATACGTCATAACGTAATACTATATAACGTTATACGTTATATGGTGATACTACATAACGTTATACCGTAATACTATATAACGTTATACGTTATATGGTAATACTATATAACGTTATACGTCATAACGTAATACTATATAACGTTATACGTCATAACGTAATACTATATATCGTTATACGTTGTAACGTAATACTATATAACGTTATACGTTATATGGTGATACTATATAACGTTATACGTTATAAGGTAATACTATATAACGTATTACGTTATAACGTTATACCATATAACGTTATACCGTATTACCATATAGCGTATAACGTTATATAGTATTACGTTATAACGTATAACGTTATATAGTATTACGTTATAACGTATTACGTTATATGGTATAACGTTACAACGTAGTACGTTACATAGTATAATGTTATATGGTATAACGTTATAACGTATACGTTATATGGTATAACGTGATAACGTATTACGTTATATGGTATAACGTCATAACGTAATACGTTATATGGTATAACGTCATAACGTATTACGTTATGTGGTATAACGTTCTAACTTATTACGTTATATAGTATAACGTTATATGGTAGAACGTTGCAACGTAATACGTTATATAGTATAACGTCATAACGTATTACGTTATATAGTATAACGTTATATGGTATAACGTTATAACGTAATACCTTATATGGTATAACGTCATAACGTAATACGTTATATAGTATAACGTTATAACGTATTATATGTAGTGTCCGACCAACGCAGTCGGGGTGTTTTTGCATTTTGTAAACGCAACACTACTTAACAAAACGTGATCATTCATTATCGCAACGCTAATTCTTATAGTGAATTTAATGCAAATTGCTATTTACTATATGGAAAAGCTACTTTAAATATTCTGATATTCCTACTTGCAATACTATAAAATTTATTGAAAACTAACATTTTTATAATCTAATTTCAAACAATAGAAAACAGAATAAATTCGGATACGTATAATTCTATAAGAAATTCTAAAAATTTATAATAAAATTTGCAAAGGACAATCGCGATATCGTAATTCGCAACTCTAAAGCAAACGCGATTATCATTTTATCGCAACTCTAATTCTAACCGTAATCATTTTCCCGCTACGCTAATAAGAAGCCGCGTTGTCATCTCGCAACTCTAATACAACCCGTGATTTATTTATCGCAACACTAATAAGAAAAATCGCGAGTGTAGGGGCTGACATATCGCAGTGCAACCATTTAGGAGGTTGCCGATGAACGACCACACTTGTACAGCTCTTGTAGCTGTACGTGTGATCCAGGAACAGTGTCCGACAAATGCAGTCGGAGGGCTTGGGCATTTTGTAAACGCAACACTACTTAATAAAACGCGATCAATCATTAGCGCAACGCTAAAGGGAGAAATTATTAGAACTCGCGATGGGACAATATCGCAACGCTAATTCTTAAAGTGAATTTAATGAAAATTACTAGTTGCTATATGAAACATCTACTTTAAATATTAATTGAAAACTAACATTTTTATAATCAAATTTTAAGCAATAGAAAATAGGATAAATTCTAAAAATTTATAATAAAATTTGCAAAAGACAATCGCGATATCGTAATTCGCAACTCTAAAGCAAACGCGATTATCATTTTATCGCAACTCTAATTCAAACCGTAATCATTTTCTCGCTACACTAATGAAAAGCCGCGATGTTGTTTCGCAACTTTAATACAACCCGTGATTAATTTGTCGCAACACTAATAAGAAAAATCGCGATTTGCCCAATGGGACGATGGACCGATATACACATCGGTCAAAAAAGCAAAGACTACTACTACTACTACAAATACTAAAAGCGAGCATAGTGACAAAGTAGTAACAATAATGACTTCCCATGCTCTGGATGACCCAGAGGATGGGGAGCCATTAGTAGTTGCCCTCTTGAGTGGCAGTTTGCCGGGCCTCTTCGGCTTATAGCCTCTTCTTTCTTCGGGCGCAATGCCCGCTGAAACTTAAATCTAAGCTCGAGACTTCTAAATCGCAAACAAAAGAAAAACTCATAAAGGTGAAATAATAATATAAACCGCGGAAGCTGATTGAAGTGCACATGGACTGACCAACGATCACGGCAGTGATCGTTGCCCACTCGCATGTGCGTGCTCGAGCAATATACGTTCGTTTCGAACCCACTCGCGACCGCGACCGCAACCGCGACCGCGACCGCGAAATTCGAAAAATCGATAGGCAAAACCAGAGACGAGAGCATGATCTACCCGTGCCAGTTTCACTGTCGATTTTTCAAATTAGATTTCCAGAAACAGGTTGGTCACACGAAAACGCGCCTACCCGACCAGAGACTGTGCCAACCTGCCCGGCCCTACCTACTTATAATTAACAAACATACCAGAAAGTATACTACCTATCCTACCTAGCGCTATATTTAAAAATGGCAAAACAGGCACACCAACACACTCGCTCCACGGTTCTCACACAAACGCTCGGGCGCAAAGGTCCTACACTAGAGAGGACGTCCTGGGACGCCTCCGACACCCGAGCTTAACACACACCATGCACACTCTAAGGTACGTACCGTTTTCCTGAAATCGACTGACGAAGGCTAGTGACCATTGCGTAAAACGTGATAAAACACGTCTGAGGAAATGATATCGTTAAAATAAATGTAAGTAAACTTGGAATTATGATTGTAATTTACGGCAATATATAAAGCGTGGTTACACTTAATCGCGTGGACAATATTATCACAAATTGCGATTGTATCGAGACGTAAATTGAATCGATATATGTCTCGACATTTTTAATATTTGAAGTTTTAACGAATGAGAGAAAGCGACGCAATTCCACGGCCTAACAACACACACACACATAATGTGGAAAATACGTCGTGCACGATACACTAACACATCGTCAGTCGCTGATCAATTATTACATTACTTAATTCTAGATCATCGTGCCCAATGTCTCTCTCCCATTCAAGTAGCACCTGGGCACGTGAATGAGATCCTGACAATGGGCACGGAAAGGGTTAAACCTGAAAATCCTGATCTAAAAAGATGATTAGTTTGTGTAATTTTTATTTAACGGACTAACGTTCTTTGATTTTATATTTTACTAATCCGTTTCTGATTAAATCAACTTTATTAATTTAATAGTAACTAAGTAACTCTACTTTATTAATTTAATAAATTAGAACAAAACTTTAATATTGCAAAAAGGTAGCGTTAATTGAAAAAGACTGAGACTCGATCAAATGGAATAATTGACTCTAAATATATTACTAAGAAAGAAATAATCTCAGGCGATCTCTTTATCAAAGCATATACTCGAAAGTGCAGAAGCAGTGTTCAAAATTATTGCTTTGATTCAAAAATCCGCCTGTCGCGAAGTGTCTTCTTGCACGTAAAATTTCACACATTCTTGTACGGGAAAAAATGAATTTTAACTCATATTTTAAATTCTAGCCAAAGTGAAATAAACGAACGTGACTTAATATTGTCACGATTAATTCATTGCTTAAGATCAAGTATATTTGTGTCAAACAGATATATTCGTGTAGATATTTGCCATTTGCAAATATTCATACGGAATATTAACATGCATATTTATAAATAACACGAATATATTCTCAAGTGTATATGTTTAAACTAATTATTATAATCGCGCTGTGCAAGAAGACCTATCCTAAACTAATAAATTTAAAAACAGAATGTTACTACTCACGGGTATAAAAAATACCCGCGGTCACTATGCTCGCAAAAAATTCTACGTAATACAACCAGTCACCTGTGTCGATTCGGACCTTTCGTCCTACGACATGATTGAGTGACCGGAGGGACAAAAATGCATGCGACTCACCATAAGATGCGAGGAGCGTAGTCATCGATGCTATGGTAGCCCAGGGAAAGTTGTCGTGAAGACCGTTATCAAGGAGGAGTCACGCAATCCAATCCCATCATGGAAAAAACTGTAACAATGCATGGAATATTATAATTTAGTCATACTATATTATATTTTATATTATTACTTATATTATATTATATTATATTTGCTTATATTATATTATAATATAATATGACGTTAATTAATTGGAAAATTTAAAGCAGTGGAGGATTAATGTCTATTAATCTCTATTAAAATTTTAATGACAATATTCAAATTAGGAGTAGCAAATTGAAATATATAGCAATAGAATTAAATAATTTACATATTACTTACATTCTTAACTTTTGAAACACCACTAGGTCCTTTCCAGGAAGCAGGAGGAAGAGGAAGGAGTGATAAACCTTTAACAAAACATATGTCTTCTTATAGATATATAAATAATACATGCGTGAATAATTTATTTTGAAACTTAATGATTCAGAAAAAAATGTTAAATAACGTAATATGAAATTCTATGATAACCTTAAACTTTAATAACAATAGGAAAATTAAATTGTTAGTGAACTTTAATTACTGTAACAACTGAAATTCTGATATTAAAGTATAAAATCAGACTTGTTTTTTTATTGTGAATAATTGTAGCAAAATACAAGGAATAAAATTAATTGGAGTACAGTATGCAAAGATTCTTACATGCTTAGTTTTGAAGCATCACTGCGTCCTTCCCAAAGCACAGGAAAAAGTAGAAATTATGAGAAACTAAAACAAAACATATGAAATATCATAATTTGTTCTTAAAAAATAATATATCGTTAATAATAAAATAATATATAATAAATAAAAATAATATATTGTTAAAAACGTCTAAGGTAATGAAAAATAAAACTCTATTCAAACTTGAAATATTAATAACAATAAAAATTGAAATTGTGTTAAAATCTAATTACTATACAAATAGATTGTTTTCTAATAACAATTAAATGTGTTGCATAATTTGTTATATATTAATATAAAATCATTAATTAATTAATTAATAGTATATCCGATTAATAACGATAATCTATATACCCGAAACATTTTTATATGTGAACAGTTTCAAATGTGATTTCTTTAACCTCTTTTTGTTTCATCTTAATATTTTCAACAAATTATGCAATTATTTATAAAATGATGTTATTATATGCCAATCGTAAGCTGTATAGCAATTATTTAGCAAATATCGATTACTATTGATCCAATAAAAAGAGAAAATAGTCGTATACATACCTCTGCTTTGTTATAATACGTCCATCATTGCTAAATCGGCATAAAAATCAACGATTCGATTTATTAATAATCATCTATGACGTTCATCTTATTTCAGTTCGAATTATCGATTGTTGATCGCTTGTGGCGTCTGTGATGCGTATTCTTTCAGTGTTTTCAGTCATGTGTCCAGCCAATAATCTACACAAAAAAAAAACAACAATTTCAAATAAATGTACGACAAAACCAATAATTTGCAATAACAGAACAAATTATAGTAAAAGCCGGTAATGTGAATTATCGATAATTTTAAACTAACCCCTATCAGAAATACAGTTAAGGATAAATGTATAAAAAATCAATAATAAAGCAATTATTGTGAAATAAAGTAAAAATAGAACCCAAATTCTACCTCAAAGATCGGTAATAAAAACGATCAGTAACTGCAAATTGCCAAATATGCAGTTAATGACAAAAGTAAAAGAAAATTTCGCGATACAATATAATTTTACTAAAATTACAATCAATAAACGATTAAATACGAACTTACTATTTGAATTAACCAGATAGAAGCGCAGAATCGTTGATAAAATCGAAACGAAGGTACTAAAAACAGGATAACGCTCGACGAGACGAATTTATGCAGCACGACTTTCACGAGTATGTCCCCCGGTTGAAACTACGACTTTCCAGCCAATAGGAGCGCTCGATATGACATCACGATATATTGCGCCAATAGGAACGCTTAACTTCACTTCGCAATATATTCCGCCAATAGGAACGCTCGAGTTTCGTAGGCACGAGCGCGCGCAAATTTATCTTATTCAAACAGTGAAATTGATGAAATTAAGAAATAGAGAACATATTTAAAACAATGTTCAGTAACAATTACGGATAAGATTATGTTCTTAATGAAAAGCTTTTATATTACATGAGTATAGCTGCTACTATTAAACAAAATATTGTTTAGTAAGAATATCATTACGGTATATTACTTAATTATTCATACAATTATTAATAAATATATTTCAATGATTCAAACATCGTAAGCAATTTACAATGGTCTTTGAGAATTAATAGCGAAACTATCATGAAAAGAGAAATTTCTTTAATAGAAAATAATTTATTATTATTATTTACTTTGCTATTAATTGATGTATAAATTCTAAAATTTTTATTACTGTAACATGATCTTATATTTGAAAGTAAAACAAACTTGTGCGTGTAAGAATATATTAGATTTATATATTTAATAATTAATTATTGAATAATGGTATATGCTTATAATTAAGTTATGAAAATTGATAAAATATTATGATGAATCATCAAAGTAGAAAGTGTGCACGATACACTAATACATCGTCGAGGCTCAATCAAGTGCAATAATTGACTCTAAATATATTACTAAGAAAGAAATAATCTCAGGCGATCTCTTTATCAAAGCATATACTCGAAAGTGCAGAAGCAGTGTTCAAAATTATTGCTTTGATTCAAAAATCCGCCTGTCGCGAAGTGTCTTCTTGCACGTAAAATTTCACACATTCTTGTACGGGAAAAAATGAATTTTAACTCATATTTTAAATTCTAGCCAAAGTGAAATAAACGAACGTGACTTAATATTGTCACGATTAATTCATTGCTTAAGATCAAGTATATTTGTGTCAAACAGATATATTCGTGTAGATATTTGCCATTTGCAAATATTCATACGGAATATTAACATGCATATTTATAAATAACACGAATATATTCTCAAGTGTATATGTTTAAACTAATTATTAAAGAATTAATTATTATAATCGCGCTGTGCAACAATACCTATCCTAAACTAATAAATTTAAAAAAAGAAAGTTACTACTCACGGGTATAAAAAATACCCGCGGTCACTATGCTCGCCAAAAATTCTACGTAATACAACCAGTCACCCGTGCCGATTCGGACCTTTCATCCTACGACATGATTGGGTGACCGGAGGAACAGAAATGCATGCGACTCACCGTTCGAAGCGGAGAAACAGAGGACGTACCATGGATGCTGCGCCATCCCAGCGAATATCATCAGGGAGACTAACATCAGGCAGGAACCGTGTAAAGTCCAGTGGTGGAAATGGCGGTTGTTTAAGGGCGGGTGGGAGGGTGGGAGGGGGGTGAGGAAGAAGCGAAACGTCGTTTCGACAATTTTCTTCTTTTTCCTATCGAACGTTTATTTAGAAAATACTGCTACTTCTTTTACACTTAAAAATTATTATTGAGTAATTGGAACAAGTTTGAAAAATATTATTTACTTGAAAATTGTGAGATATTTCTCGATAGCAAACAAATGCTTACGAATACCGTGAATGCAATGCAATCGTTTGCAAGAATTATACTATTCGCAATTAGAATATATACTCTGAATTTTCGTTATTAGAATACGAAATATACATTCCACTAATACACTATAGTCGCGTGTTATAAATATTGGAAAATATTTGCAAGAATTCAAAAGTTCGCCACTTAAATATACTTAAAGAATACTGCAAAAACACGCGCGAAACCTTGTTTCGAGGTATTTGAATCTAACTGTTACTAAGTTGCAAGTTTATGACATTATAACTCAATTTGAAACAATAAGATAATACGATAAAAATTCATTTGAAATAAGAGAAGAGAATAATTTCATACATCGGGATCTTTCAAAAGAATCGATGGACTCACGTGACGCACTCTTGTGCACAAAATAACTGCAAGATTCAGTGGAAAAGAAGAATAGATTTTTATATCTCGTTTCAAGTGAGATAAGTATCATTGTACAGAAAGGCTCAGAATGGATTCGACACAGTCAAGACATATCCAACGGTGACCAACGATGTCCAACGGTGTCCAACGGTGTCCAACGATGTCCAACGATGTCCAACGATGTCCAACGGTGTCCAACGATGTCCAACGATGTCCAACGATGTCCAACGATGTCCAACGATGTCCAACGATGTCCAACGGTGTCCAACGGTGTCCAACGGTGTCGAAAGATGTACCACGGTGCAGTCCAGTCTAGATCACCAAAATTCTTTTAGAGGCTTTTGGTGATCTAAACTGGACTGTTGCGTAGTTCTTGGCTTGGTATCGTTTTCCAAAGATTAATCGACTGATTAATTTTTGGAAATCGATGCCAATTACCAGGTCTCACCACGAGGAGGTGACTACGCACGAGACCCGCCCATGGGTTATTTAACACTACACATCGATCTCGACATTCAACCTATTGGCAGAATGTCCAGTTTTGACTCTACTTGACCATGGGCCTGCGTAAAGAAATAGTTGCTTCTTAGTCTAACTGAGAAACACATATCTCCAACGCAGCGCTTACATGAATCTTTACAAACGTAGAGCGAGGCATACGTAACGCAACATCTATCTCCCACACAACGATTACATCGATCAGTACAAATATTATACAATAATTCGCATGCCTACTGGCAGCATTCGGTATCGAAGACACATTTATCTAACTTGGAACGAAAAGAAGAAAATGAAGCTACTGACACTGTATATACCATTTCGTGTCTTGCAGAAGGGACATACGAGTCGCTGTACTAAACTGTTTAACGTTCTTCTTTTGCGACGCTATAAGATATTGAAATCACGTTATATAACTTTTCAATATCTTCAATAAACTTATTGAATTCACGTTATATAACTTTTCAATATCTTCTATAAGTTTCCCTTAAAAATGGGAAAACAAGAAGATGCCCGATGTATCAGAGGATAAAGGAAAAAATCGCGGCGCGCCCGAAACGAACGAGATCGCGATCTCTCGAAAGAACTAACAAACCTACGCGACGTACTCCCGTGTACCAGATAACTCTAAGGTTCAGCGGAAAGCCCAAGCATTGACCTTCTCTCGATACCTGTCAAGTAGTCTGGATCTTATCACGGTCGATGGCAAAGACCGATGATACTAGTGACCCAGCAAACAGGCCTGCAATTTAACACACTCCAACTGAAACAAGTGAGAAGCCGGGGAGGGACCGCTGAACAGGATTACGAAGGCATGGCCCCAACTGAACAGTGGGGTCCACCCCCGCGGGATCGCCACTTGAACAGGATTACGGAGGACGTGAAATGCAGGTCTCTGCCCGAGTACCGAAGTACCAATCGGACAGTATTGCGCATCGCAGGTATCACCAGTGCGATGACAACTCCCGTGATTCGAGGCAAACGACGGGCAGTTTTCGAGCAGTTACTAACCACAGAGGTGTGCTTGGGGCGACTTACGAATCCAAAGATTTGTCCAGTACACGTTGACCCGCACGTACCCGGAATACGCGCGAACGAGTACGTCACGCTACGGTTTGAAAGAACTGAGCGACCGTGAACCGATATATCGTGGGAATAATTTTTTCAATGTGGTAAGCGAGGGAATCAAGAGAGACGAGATCTTTATTTTTCGTTCCAAGATAGATAAGTATCTTTGTACAGAATGAGCTTACAATGCACATAACATAGGTATCTATCTTATGATTAATTAAGGCTAAAACGCTCGCATCCCACGGAGTCCTGCGATGTCCCACGATGTCCCACGATGCCCCCGCGGGGGGTTGTTAGTCCAGTCTAGATCACCAAAATCCTTTTAGAGGCTTTTGGTGATCTAAACTGGACTGTTGCGTAGTTCTTGGCTTGGTATCGTTTTCCAAAGATTAATCGACTGATTAATTTTTGAGAAACGATGCCAATTACCAGGTCTCACCACGAGGAGGTGACTACGCACGAGACCCGCCCATGGGTTATTTAACACTACACATCGATCTCGACATTCAACCTATTGGCAGAATGTCCAGTTTTGACTCTACTTGACCATGGGCCTGCGTAAAGAAATAGTTGCTTCTTAGTCTAACTGAGAAACACATATCTCCAACGCAGCGCTTACATGAATCTTTACAAACGTAGAGCGAGGCATACGTAACGCAACATCTATCTCCCACACAACGATTACATCGATCAGTACAAATATTATACAATAATTCGCATGCCTACTGGCAGCATTCGGTATCGAAGACACATTTATCTAACTTGGAACGAAAAGAAGAAAATGAAGCTACTGACACTGTATATACCATTTCGTGTCTTGCAGAAGGGACATACGAGTCGCTGTACTAAACTGTTTAACGTTCTTCTTTTGCGACGCTATAAGATATTGAAATCACGTTATATAACTTTTCAATATCTTCAATAAACTTATTGAATTCACGTTATATAACTTTTCAATATCTTCAATAAGTTTCCCTTAAAAATGGGAAAACAAGAAGATGCCCGATGTATCAGAGGATAAAGGAAAAAATCGCGGCGCGCCCGAAACGAACGAGATCGCGATCTCTCGAAAGAACTAACAAACCTACGCGACGTACTCCCGTGTACCAGATAACTCTAAGGTTCAGCGGAAAGCCCAAGCATTGACCTTCTCTCGATACCTGTCAAGTAGTCTGGATCTTATCACGGTCGATGGCAAAGACCGATGATACTAGTGACCCAGCAAACAGGCCTGCAATTTAACACACTCCAACTGAAACAAGTGAGAAGCCGGGGAGGGACCGCTGAACAGGATTACGAAGGCATGGCCCCAACTGAACAGTGGGGTCCACCCCCGCGGGATCGCCACTTGAACAGGATTACGGAGGACGTGAAATGCAGGTCTCTGCCCGAGTACCGAAGTACCAATCGGACAGTATTGCGCATCGCAGGTATCACCAGTGCGATGACAACTCCCGTGATTCGAGGCAAACGACGGGCAGTTTTCGAGCAGTTACTAACCACAGAGGTGTGCTTGGGGCGACTTACGAATCCAAAGATTTGTCCAGTACACGTTGACCCGCACGTACCCGGAATACGCGCGAACGAGTACGTCACGCTACGGTTTGAAAGAACTGAGCGACCGTGAACCGATATATCGTGGGAATAATTTTTTCAATGTGGTAAGCGAGGGAATCAAGAGAGACGAGATCTTTATTTTTCGTTCCAAGATAGATAAGTATCTTTGTACAGAATGAGCTTACAATGCACATAACATAGGTATCTATCTTATGATTAATTAAGGCTAAAACGCTCGCATCCCACGGAGTCCTGCGATGTCCCACGATGTCCCACGATGCCCCCGCGGGGGGTTGTTAGTCCAGTCTAGATCACCAAAATCCTTTTAGAGGCTTTTGGTGATCTAAACTGGACTGTTGCGTAGTTCTTGGCTTGGTATCGTTTTCCAAAGATTAATCGACTGATTAATTTTTGAGAAACGATGCCAATTACCAGGTCTCACCACGAGGAGGTGACTACGCACGAGACCCGCCCATGGGTTATTTAACACTACACATCGATCTCGACATTCAACCTATTGGCAGAATGTCCAGTTTTGACTCTACTTGACCATGGGCCTGCGTAAAGAAATAGTTGCTTCTTAGTCTAACTGAGAAACACATATCTCCAACGCAGCGCTTACATGAATCTTTACAAACGTAGAGCGAGGCATACGTAACGCAACATCTATCTCCCACACAACGATTACATCGATCAGTACAAATATTATACAATAATTCGCATGCCTACTGGCAGCATTCGGTATCGAAGACACATTTATCTAACTTGGAACGAAAAGAAGAAAATGAAGCTACTGACACTGTATATACCATTTCGTGTCTTGCAGAAGGGACATACGAGTCGCTGTACTAAACTGTTTAACGTTCTTCTTTTGCGACGCTATAAGATATTGAAATCACGTTATATAACTTTTCAATATCTTCAATAAACTTATTGAATTCACGTTATATAACTTTTCAATATCTTCAATAAGTTTCCCTTAAAAATGGGAAAACAAGAAGATGCCCGATGAATCAGACGATGAAAGAAAAACCGCGGCGCGCCCGGAACAAACGAAGTCACGATCTCTCGAAAGAACTAACCAACCTACGCGACGTACTCCCGTGCACCAGATAACTCTAAGGCTCGGCGGAAAGCCCAAGCATTGACCTTCTCTCGATACCTGTCAAGTAGTCTGGATCTTATCACGGTCGATGGCAAAGACCGATGATACTAGTGACCCAGCAAACAGGCCTGCAATTTAACACACTCCAACTGAAACAAGTGAGTACCCGGGGAGGGACCGCTGAACAGGATTACGAAGGCAAGAGGCCTCAACTGCACAGTGGGGTCCACTCACGAGGATGGACCGCTGAACAGGATTACGAAGGCATTACCCCAACTGAACAGTGGGGTCCCCCCGCCCGCGAGTTTTTCACTTAAACAGGATTACGGAGGACGTGAAATGCAGGTTTCTGTCCGAGTACCGAAGTACCAATCGGACAGTATTGCGGTCGCAAGTATCACCAGTGCGATGACAACTCCCGTGATTCGAGGCAAACGACGGGCAGTTTTCGAGCAGTTACTAACCACAGAGGTGTGCTTGGGGCGACTTACGAATCCAAAGATTTATCCAGTGCACGTTGACCCGCACGTACCCGGAATACGCGCGAACGAGTACGTCACGCTGCGGTTTGAAAGAACTGAGCGACCGCGAACCGATATATCGTGGGAACAATTTTTTCAGTGTGGTAAGCGAGGGGATCAAGAGAGACGAAATCTTTATTTTTCGCTCCAAGATAGATAAGTATCTTTGTACAGAATGAGCTTACAATGCACATAACATAGGTATCTATCTTATGATTAATTAAGGCTAAAACGCTCGCATCCCACGGTGTCCTGCGATGTCCCACGATGTCCCACGGTGCCCCCGCGGGGGGTTATTAGTCCAGTCTAGATCACCAAAACTATTTTGGATGATCAAGACCAGACTATACTCATGTAGTTTTTAGCTTGATATCGTTTTCGAATAATAATACTAATATTCAAAATAGTACCTGGTGTATTATTATTTGGAAAACGATACCAATTACCGGGACCCACCACGAGGAGGTAACTACTTTCGGGTCCCATTTACATAAAGAATTTCTAAGCATTGGAAGCAGAGATGTAAAATTATTTTATAATAAAGAAGTGGCGTGTATTGAAATTTATTAATTGGAATAGCTGTAGTACGTGGATCCGCATAATCGTACTTGAATTTTGTACTTATCATCGAAGAAACGAAACTATGCGAGGTACCAATTGTAGCGCGTATGGACAAATTATAAGATGTCGTTGCCTTCTTTTAAATTGCACTTGCTTCCTTGATTCCATGAATATGGTGTTGTCGCCTTGGTTTTGAGCAGAAATGGAAAATTATGTCTTAAAATTGAACTCTGTGTTACCACAGATTTTATACGAAATAATGAAATGAGAGATTAAATACTGTATTTAAAATTAAAAGATAATGCTATATAGAAATAAAATAGCACTTCAAAAAAGACTTGATGGATTCCGTTAATAAAATAAAACAAAATAAATCATTAATTCACTCACTACGAATTGATGGTATTGATTTAAATCAATGGATTTAGAGTTACTTCCGAGTAACGGTACAACTGTTATAAATTAAGAACATAATTACTTTGAATTAATGGGAGAATGTGGTTATAAATTATTGGTATAACTATTAAGAATTAATGGAGTACTTGTTTTAGATTAATGGCTTATATGTTATAAATTAATGTCTTAGATGATATAAATTAATAGTTTAAATGTTATAAATTAATGGCTTAAATGTATAAAATAACAGTTTAAATGTTGTAAATTAATGGCTTAGATGTTGTAAATTAATAGCTTAAATGTTATAAATTAATAGCTTAAATGTATAAAATAACAGTTTAAATGTTGTAAATTAGTGGCTTATATGTTGTAAATTAATAGCTTAATTGTTATAAATTAATGGCTTAGATGATATAAATTAACCGTTTAAATGTCATAAATTATCGGCTAAATATATAAAATAACAGGTTAAAAGTTACAAATTAATGGCTTAAGTGTTATAAATTAATAGTATAAATGTTAGAAATTAATGGCTTAAATGTCAGAAATTAATAGTTTAAATGTTATAAATTAATGGCTTAAATGTATAAAATATCAGTTCAAATATTGTAAATTAGTGGCTTAGATGTTGTAAGTTAATAGCTTAAATGTTATAAATTAATGGCTTAAATGTTATAAATTAACAGTTTAAATGTTATAAATTAATAGCTTGAATGTTATAAATTAATAACGTAAATGTTATAAATTAATAGTTTAGACGTTATAAATTAATTCCTTAAATATTATAAATTAATGGCTTGAATGTTATAAATCAATAGCTTAAGTGTTGTAAATTAATGGTTTAGACGTTATAAATTACTCGTTACAATGTTGTTGTTTGATATTTTTTCTTACTTACCTGATATTTATGTTCTTCTTCGATGTTCACTCTCCGGAATTTCAGGCACAAAAGAGCTCGCGCGAGACTTCCGTGTTCCTTATATAACTTAACAAGGCGTCGGTTTGTTAATCAAACGGTAACGATTTTTTGACATAGCAGGAGGCCGTTTTTCCATTGTAACAAAATCAAATTGAACGATTTCTTAATTTTTATCGTAAATTGGCATCTTTTACGATTTAATACGATATCCATTTTTATCATTTTAATAGTTTCTACAAACTAAGACTAAATTCGCACCTCCTTGATGCTAGTTTTCGACTATCGATTAGTTTGAACAAAAAGGGAAAAGAGCCTAAGGGCAGTCGATGACGTTACTGTGAAATAAGTTAAGCTATTAAATAATCAGACAGATAGAATTCATATGATGCGTTATATTATATTATCGATATTCGTTCATTTACTCGTGCTAATTAAAAAATAAAATGTTCTTTTTTCTTGAATGACACCTACTCACTGTCTGCGATACTTAAAATTCTTATTTAATGCTTGTTTAAAATACCTTTTTATTTCCTCTCACGTTAAACGAGTAAATATACTCGTCATAGTTGTAACATAAAATTTCTTTTATTCTCCAATACCGCCTACATCGCAGTACGTGATACAGTTATTAACTATGTTGCAAATAATATGATCTAATTGGTTGCAATCGCGGTTAGGTATTTCTTCGTTAAATCTATCGATGTATTGGGCTATTAGCGGGAGACTTACTGATTCCTCGAGGAATGGTTTGATTCTTATAAATTAATGTTTTAAATGTTGCCAATTAATGTTTCAATTGTTATAAATTAACAGTTTAATCGTTGTTAATTATTTGCTTAAATGTTATAAATTAATGGCTTAGACGTTATAAATTAATAGCTTAAATGATAGAAATTGGTAGTTTAAATGTTATAAATTAATAGTTTGAGTGTTATAAATTAATGGCTTAAATGTATAAAATAACATTTTAAATGTTGTAAATTAATGGCTTAGATGTTGTAAATTAATAGTTTAAATGTTATAAATTAATAGCTTAAATGTTATAAATTAATAGCATAAATGTTATAAATTAATAGTTTAGACGTTATAAATTAATTCCTTAAATATTATAAATTAACGGCTTAAATGTATAAAATAACAGTTTAAATGTTGTAAATTAATGGCTTAGATGCTGTAAATTAATAGCTTAAATTTTATAAATTAATGGCTTAAATGTTATAAATTAATAGTTTAAATGTTAAAAATTAATAGTTTAAATGTTATAAATGAATGGCTTAAATGTTATAAATTAATTGCTTAAATGCATAAAATAACAGTTTAAATATTGTAAATTAGTGGCTTAGATGTTGTAAATTAATAGCTTAAATTTTATAAATTAATGGCTTAAATGTTATAAATTAATGGCTTAAATGTTATAAATTAATGGCTTAAATGTTATAAATTAGTAGCTTAAGTGTTATAAATTAATAGCTTAAATGTATAAAATAACAGTTTAAATGTTGTAAATTAATGGCTTAGATGTTGTTAATTAATAGCTTAAATGTTATAAATTAATGGCATAAATGTATAAAATAACAGTTTAAATGTTGTAAATTAATGGCTTAGATGTTGTTAATTAATAGCTTAAATGTTATAAATTAATTGCTTAAATGTATAAAATAACAGTTTAAATGTTGTAAATTAATGGCTTAGATGTTGTAAATTAATAGCTTGAATGTTATAAATTAATAGCATAAATGTTATAAATTAATAGTTTAGACGTTATAAATTAATTCCTTAAATGTTATAAATTAATGGCTTGAATGTTATAAATTAATAGCTTAAGTGTTGTAAATTAATGGTTTAGACGTTATAAATTACTAGTTGCAATGTTGTTGTTTGATATTTTTTTTTACTTACCTTATATTTATGTTCTTCTTCGATGTTCACTCTCCGGAATTTCAGGCACAAAAGAGCTCGCGCGCGACTTCCGTGTTCCTTATATAACTTGACAAGGTGTCGGTTTGTTAATCAAACGGTAACGATTTTTTGACATAGCAGGAGGCGGTTTTTCCATTGTAACAAAATCAAATTGAACAATTTCTTAATTTTTATCGTAAATTGGCATCTTTTACGATTTAATACGATATCCATTTTTATCATTTTAATAGTTTCTGCAAACTAAGACTAAATTCGCACCTCCTTGATACTAGTTTTCGACTATCGATTAGTTTGAACAAAAAGGGAAAAGAGCCTAAGGGCAGTCGATGACGTTACTGTGAAATAAGTTAAGCTATTAAATAATCAGACAGATAAAATTCATATGAAGCGTTATATTATATTATCGATATTCGTTCATTTACTCGTGCTAATTAAAAAATAAAATGTTCTTTTTTCTTGAATGACACCTACTCACTGTCTGCGATACTTAAAATTCTTATTTAATGCTTGTTTAAAATACCTTTTTAGTTCCTCTCACGTTAAACGAGTAAATATACTCGTCATAGTTGTAACATAAAATTTCTTTTATTCTCCAATACCGCCTACATCGCAGTACGTGATACAGTTATTAACTATGTTGCAAATAATATGATCTAATTGGTTGCAATCGCGGTTAGGTATTTCTTCGTTAAACCTGTCGATCTATTAGGCTATTAGCTAGAGACTTATTGATTCCTGGAAGAATTGTTTGATTCTTATAAATTAATGTTTTAAATGTTGTCAATTAATGTTTCAATTGTTATAAATTAATAGTTTAATCGTTGTCAATTATTTGCTTAAATGTTATAAATTAATAGCTTAAGTGTTATAAATTAATAGTTTGAGTGTTAGGAATAAATGGTTTAAATGTAAAAATTAATAGCTTAAATGTTATGAATTAGTGGCTTAGACGTTCTAAATTAATTGCATAAATATTATAAATTAATGGCCTAAATGTTATAAATTAATAGTGCAGTAAAATTTAGATCATCCAAAATTCTTTTAGAGGCTGTTGGTGATCTAAACTGGACTGTTGCGTAGTTCTTGGCTTGGTATCGTTTTCCAAAGATTAACCGACTGATTAATTTTTGAGAAACGATGCCAATTACCAGGTCTCACCACGAGGAGGTGACTACGCACGAGACCCGCCCATGGGTTATTTAACACTACACATCGATCTCGACATTCAACCTATTGGCAGAATGTCCAGTTTTGACTCTACTTGACCATGGGCCTGCGTAAAGAAATAGTTGCTTCGTAGTCTAACTGAGAAACACATATCTCCAACGCAGCGCTTACATGAATCTTTACAAACGTAGAGCAAGGCATACGTAACGCAACATCTATCTCCCACACAACGATTACATCGATCAGTACAAATATTATACAATAATTCGCATGCCTACTGGCAGCATTCGGTATCGAAGACACATTTATCTAACTTGGAACGAAAAGAAGAAAATGAAGCTACTGACACTGTATATACCATTTCGTGTCTTGCAGAAGGGACATACGAGTCGCTGTACTAAACTGTTTAACGTTCTTCTTTTGCGACGCTATAAGATATTGAAATCACGTTATATAACTTTTCAATATCTTCAATAAACTTATTGAATTCACGTTATATAACTTTTCAATATCTTCAATAAGTTTCCCTTAAAAATGGGAAAACAAGAAGATGCCCGATGTATCAGATGATAAAGGAAAAAATCGCGGCGCGCCCGAAACGAACGAGATCGCGATCTCTCGAAAGAACTAACAAACCTACGCGACGTACTCCCGTGTACCAGATAACTCTAAGGTTCAGCGGAAAGCCCAAGCATTGACCTTCTCTCGATACCTGTCAAGTAGTCTGGATCTTATCACGGTCGATGGCAAAGACCGATGATACTAGTGACCCAGCAAACAGGCCTGCAATTTAACACACTCCAACTGAAACAAGTGAGAAGCCGGGGAGGGACCGCTGAACAGGATTACGAAGGCATGGCCCCAACTGAACAGTGGGGTCCACCCCCGCGGGATCGCCACTTGAACAGGATTACGGAGGACGTTAAATGCAGGTCTCTGCCCGAGTACCGAAGTACCAATCGGACAGTATTGCGCATCGCAGGTATCACCAGTGCGATGACAACTCCCGTGATTCGAGGCAAACGACGGGCAGTTTTCGAGCAGTTACTAACCACAGAGGTGTGCTTGGGGCGACTTACGAATCCAAAGATTTGTCCAGTACACGTTGACCCGCACGTACCCGGAATACGCGCGAACGAGTACGTCACGCTACGGTTTGAAAGAACTGAGCGACCGTGAACCGATATATCGTGGGAATAATTTTTTCAATGTGGTAAGCGAGGGGATCAAGAGAGACGAGATCTTTATTTTCCGTTCCAAGATAGATAAGTATCTTTGTACAGAATGAGCTTACAATGCACATAACATAGGTATCTATCTTATGATTAATTAAGGCTAAAACGCTCGCATCCCACGGAGTCCTGCGATGTCCCACGATGTCCCACGGTGCCCCCGCGGGGGGTTGTTAGTCCAGTCTAGATCACCAAAATCCTTTTAGAGGCTTTTGGTGATCTAAACTGGACTGTTGCGTAGTTCTTGGCTTGGTATCGTTTTCCTAAGATTAATAGACTGATTAATTTTTGGAAAACGATGCCAATTACCAGGTCTCACCACGAGGAGGTGACTACGCACGAGACCCGCCCATGGGTTATTTAAAAACTACACATCGACCTCGACATTCAACCTATTGGCAGAATGTCCAGTTTTGACTCTACTTGACCATGGGCCTGCGTAAAGAAATAGTTGCTTCGTAGTCTAACTGAGAAACACATATCTCCAACGCAGCGCTTACATGAATCTTTACAAACGTAGAGCAAGGCATACGTAACGCAACATCTATCTCCCACACAACGATTACATCGATCAGTACAAATATTATACAATAATTCGCATGCCTACTGGCAGCATTCGGTATCGAAGACACATTTATCTAACTTGGAACGAAAAGAAGAAAATGAAGCTACTGACACTCAATATACCATTTCGTGTCTTGCAGAAGGGACATACGAGTCGCTGTACTAAACTGTTTCACGTTCTTCTTTTGCGACGCTATAAGATATTGAAGATATTGAAAAGTTATATAACGTGATTTCTATAAGTTTCCCTTAAAAATGGGAAAACAAGAAGATGCCCGATGAATCAGACGATGAAAGAAAAACCGCGGCGCGCCCGGAACAAACGAAGTCACGATCTCTCGAAAGAACTAACCAACCTACGCGACGTACTCCCGTGCACCAGATAACTCTAAGGCTCGGCGGAAAGCCCAAGCATTGACCTTCTCTCGATACCTGTCAAGTAGTCTGGATCTTATCACGGTCGATGGCAAAGACCGATGATACTAGTGACCCAGCAAACAGGCCTGCAATTTAACACACTCCAACTGAAACAAGTGAGTACCCGGGGAGGGACCGCTGAACAGGATTACGAAGGCAAGAGGCCTCAACTGCACAGTGGGGTCCACTCACGAGGATGGACCGCTGAACAGGATTACGAAGGCATTACCCCAACTGAACAGTGGGGTCCCCCCGCCCGCGAGTTTTTCACTTGAACAGGATTACGGAGGACGTTAAATGCAGGTCTCTGCCCGAGTACCGAAGTACCAATCGGACAGTATTGCGCATCGCAGGTATCACCAGTGCGATGACAACTCCCGTGATTCGAGGCAAACGACGGGCAGTTTTCGAGCAGTTACTAACCACAGAGGTGTGCTTGGGGCGACTTACGAATCCAAAGATTTGTCCAGTACACGTTGACCCGCACGTACCCGGAATACGCGCGAACGAGTACGTCACGCTACGGTTTGAAAGAACTGAGCGACCGTGAACCGATATATCGTGGGAATAATTTTTTCAATGTGGTAAGCGAGGGGATCAAGAGAGACGAGATCTTTATTTTCCGTTCCAAGATAGATAAGTATCTTTGTACAGAATGAGCTTACAATGCACATAACATAGGTATCTATCTTATGATTAATTAAGGCTAAAACGCTCGCATCCCACGGAGTCCTGCGATGTCCCACGATGTCCCACGGTGCCCCCGCGGGGGGTTGTTAGTCCAGTCTAGATCACCAAAATCCTTTTAGAGGCTTTTGGTGATCTAAACTGGACTGTTGCGTAGTTCTTGGCTTGGTATCGTTTTCCTAAGATTAATAGACTGATTAATTTTTGGAAAACGATGCCAATTACCAGGTCTCACCACGAGGAGGTGACTACGCACGAGACCCGCCCATGGGTTATTTAAAAACTACACATCGACCTCGACATTCAACCTATTGGCAGAATGTCCAGTTTTGACTCTACTTGACCATGGGCCTGCGTAAAGAAATAGTTGCTTCGTAGTCTAACTGAGAAACACATATCTCCAACGCAGCGCTTACATGAATCTTTACAAACGTAGAGCAAGGCATACGTAACGCAACATCTATCTCCCACACAACGATTACATCGATCAGTACAAATATTATACAATAATTCGCATGCCTACTGGCAGCATTCGGTATCGAAGACACATTTATCTAACTTGGAACGAAAAGAAGAAAATGAAGCTACTGACACTCAATATACCATTTCGTGTCTTGCAGAAGGGACATACGAGTCGCTGTACTAAACTGTTTCACGTTCTTCTTTTGCGACGCTATAAGATATTGAAGATATTGAAAAGTTATATAACGTGATTTCTATAAGTTTCCCTTAAAAATGGGAAAACAAGAAGATGCCCGATGAATCAGACGATGAAAGAAAAACCGCGGCGCGCCCGGAACAAACGAAGTCACGATCTCTCGAAAGAACTAACCAACCTACGCGACGTACTCCCGTGCACCAGATAACTCTAAGGCTCGGCGGAAAGCCCAAGCATTGACCTTCTCTCGATACCTGTCAAGTAGTCTGGATCTTATCACGGTCGATGGCAAAGACCGATGATACTAGTGACCCAGCAAACAGGCCTGCAATTTAACACACTCCAACTGAAACAAGTGAGTACCCGGGGAGGGACCGCTGAACAGGATTACGAAGGCAAGAGGCCTCAACTGCACAGTGGGGTCCACTCACGAGGATGGACCGCTGAACAGGATTACGAAGGCATTACCCCAACTGAACAGTGGGGTCCCCCCGCCCGCGAGTTTTTCACTTAAACAGGATTACGGAGGACGTGAAATGCAGGTTTCTGTCCGAGTACCGAAGTACCAATCGGACAGTATTGCGGTCGCAAGTATCACCAGTGCGATGACAACTCCCGTGATTCGAGGCAAACGACGGGCAGTTTTCGAGCAGTTACTAACCACAGAGGTGTGCTTGGGGCGACTTACGAATCCAAAGATTTATCCAGTGCACGTTGACCCGCACGTACCCGGAATACGCGCGAACGAGTACGTCACGCTGCGGTTTGAAAGAACTGAGCGACCGCGAACCGATATATCGTGGGAACAATTTTTTCAGTGTGGTAAGCGAGGGGATCAAGAGAGACGAAATCTTTATTTTTCGCTCCAAGATAGATAAGTATCTTTGTACAGAATGAGCTTACAATGCACATAACATAGGTATCTATCTTATGATTAATTAAGGCTAAAACGCTCGCATCCCACGGTGTCCTGCGATGTCCCACGATGTCCCACGGTGCCCCCGCGGGGGGTTATTAGTCCAGTCTAGATCACCAAAACTATTTTGGATGATCAAGACCAGACTATACTCATGTAGTTTTTAGCTTGATATCGTTTTCGAATAATAATACTAATATTCAAAATAGTACCTGGTGTATTATTATTTGGAAAACGATACCAATTACCGGGACCCACCACGAGGAGGTAACTACTTTCGGGTCCCATTTACATAAAGAATTTCTAAGCATTGGAAGCAGAGATGTAAAATTATTTTATAATAAAGAAGTGGCGTGTATTGAAATTTATTAATTGGAATAGCTGTAGTACGTGGATCCGCATAATCGTACTTGAATTTTGTACTTATCATCGAAGAAACGAAACTATGCGAGGTACCAATTGTAGCGCGTATGGACAAATTATAAGATGTCGTTGCCTTCTTTTAAATTGCACTTGCTTCCTTGATTCCATGAATATGGTGTTGTCGCCTTGGTTTTGAGCAGAAATGGAAAATTATGTCTTAAAATTGAACTCTGTGTTACCACAGATTTTATACGAAATAATGAAATGAGAGATTAAATACTGTATTTAAAATTAAAAGATAATGCTATATAGAAATAAAATAGCACTTCAAAAAAGACTTGATGGATTCCGTTAATAAAATAAAACAAAATAAATCATTAATTCACTCACTACGAATTGATGGTATTGATTTAAATCAATGGATTTAGAGTTACTTCCGAGTAACGGTACAACTGTTATAAATTAAGAACATAATTACTTTGAATTAATGGGAGAATGTGGTTATAAATTATTGGTATAACTATTAAGAATTAATGGAGTACTTGTTTTAGATTAATGGCTTATATGTTATAAATTAATGTCTTAGATGATATAAATTAATAGTTTAAATGTTATAAATTAATGGCTTAAATGTATAAAATAACAGTTTAAATGTTGTAAATTAATGGCTTAGATGTTGTAAATTAATAGCTTAAATGTTATAAATTAATAGCTTAAATGTATAAAATAACAGTTTAAATGTTGTAAATTAGTGGCTTATATGTTGTAAATTAATAGCTTAATTGTTATAAATTAATGGCTTAGATGATATAAATTAACCGTTTAAATGTCATAAATTATCGGCTAAATATATAAAATAACAGGTTAAAAGTTACAAATTAATGGCTTAAGTGTTATAAATTAATAGTATAAATGTTAGAAATTAATGGCTTAAATGTCAGAAATTAATAGTTTAAATGTTATAAATTAATGGCTTAAATGTATAAAATATCAGTTCAAATATTGTAAATTAGTGGCTTAGATGTTGTAAGTTAATAGCTTAAATGTTATAAATTAATGGCTTAAATGTTATAAATTAACAGTTTAAATGTTATAAATTAATAGCTTGAATGTTATAAATTAATAACGTAAATGTTATAAATTAATAGTTTAGACGTTATAAATTAATTCCTTAAATATTATAAATTAATGGCTTGAATGTTATAAATCAATAGCTTAAGTGTTGTAAATTAATGGTTTAGACGTTATAAATTACTCGTTACAATGTTGTTGTTTGATATTTTTTCTTACTTACCTGATATTTATGTTCTTCTTCGATGTTCACTCTCCGGAATTTCAGGCACAAAAGAGCTCGCGCGAGACTTCCGTGTTCCTTATATAACTTAACAAGGCGTCGGTTTGTTAATCAAACGGTAACGATTTTTTGACATAGCAGGAGGCCGTTTTTCCATTGTAACAAAATCAAATTGAACGATTTCTTAATTTTTATCGTAAATTGGCATCTTTTACGATTTAATACGATATCCATTTTTATCATTTTAATAGTTTCTACAAACTAAGACTAAATTCGCACCTCCTTGATGCTAGTTTTCGACTATCGATTAGTTTGAACAAAAAGGGAAAAGAGCCTAAGGGCAGTCGATGACGTTACTGTGAAATAAGTTAAGCTATTAAATAATCAGACAGATAGAATTCATATGATGCGTTATATTATATTATCGATATTCGTTCATTTACTCGTGCTAATTAAAAAATAAAATGTTCTTTTTTCTTGAATGACACCTACTCACTGTCTGCGATACTTAAAATTCTTATTTAATGCTTGTTTAAAATACCTTTTTATTTCCTCTCACGTTAAACGAGTAAATATACTCGTCATAGTTGTAACATAAAATTTCTTTTATTCTCCAATACCGCCTACATCGCAGTACGTGATACAGTTATTAACTATGTTGCAAATAATATGATCTAATTGGTTGCAATCGCGGTTAGGTATTTCTTCGTTAAATCTATCGATGTATTGGGCTATTAGCGGGAGACTTACTGATTCCTCGAGGAATGGTTTGATTCTTATAAATTAATGTTTTAAATGTTGCCAATTAATGTTTCAATTGTTATAAATTAACAGTTTAATCGTTGTTAATTATTTGCTTAAATGTTATAAATTAATGGCTTAGACGTTATAAATTAATAGCTTAAATGATAGAAATTGGTAGTTTAAATGTTATAAATTAATAGTTTGAGTGTTATAAATTAATGGCTTAAATGTATAAAATAACATTTTAAATGTTGTAAATTAATGGCTTAGATGTTGTAAATTAATAGTTTAAATGTTATAAATTAATAGCTTAAATGTTATAAATTAATAGCATAAATGTTATAAATTAATAGTTTAGACGTTATAAATTAATTCCTTAAATATTATAAATTAACGGCTTAAATGTATAAAATAACAGTTTAAATGTTGTAAATTAATGGCTTAGATGCTGTAAATTAATAGCTTAAATTTTATAAATTAATGGCTTAAATGTTATAAATTAATAGTTTAAATGTTAAAAATTAATAGTTTAAATGTTATAAATGAATGGCTTAAATGTTATAAATTAATTGCTTAAATGCATAAAATAACAGTTTAAATATTGTAAATTAGTGGCTTAGATGTTGTAAATTAATAGCTTAAATTTTATAAATTAATGGCTTAAATGTTATAAATTAATGGCTTAAATGTTATAAATTAATGGCTTAAATGTTATAAATTAGTAGCTTAAGTGTTATAAATTAATAGCTTAAATGTATAAAATAACAGTTTAAATGTTGTAAATTAATGGCTTAGATGTTGTTAATTAATAGCTTAAATGTTATAAATTAATGGCATAAATGTATAAAATAACAGTTTAAATGTTGTAAATTAATGGCTTAGATGTTGTTAATTAATAGCTTAAATGTTATAAATTAATTGCTTAAATGTATAAAATAACAGTTTAAATGTTGTAAATTAATGGCTTAGATGTTGTAAATTAATAGCTTGAATGTTATAAATTAATAGCATAAATGTTATAAATTAATAGTTTAGACGTTATAAATTAATTCCTTAAATGTTATAAATTAATGGCTTGAATGTTATAAATTAATAGCTTAAGTGTTGTAAATTAATGGTTTAGACGTTATAAATTACTAGTTGCAATGTTGTTGTTTGATATTTTTTTTTACTTACCTTATATTTATGTTCTTCTTCGATGTTCACTCTCCGGAATTTCAGGCACAAAAGAGCTCGCGCGCGACTTCCGTGTTCCTTATATAACTTGACAAGGTGTCGGTTTGTTAATCAAACGGTAACGATTTTTTGACATAGCAGGAGGCGGTTTTTCCATTGTAACAAAATCAAATTGAACAATTTCTTAATTTTTATCGTAAATTGGCATCTTTTACGATTTAATACGATATCCATTTTTATCATTTTAATAGTTTCTGCAAACTAAGACTAAATTCGCACCTCCTTGATACTAGTTTTCGACTATCGATTAGTTTGAACAAAAAGGGAAAAGAGCCTAAGGGCAGTCGATGACGTTACTGTGAAATAAGTTAAGCTATTAAATAATCAGACAGATAAAATTCATATGAAGCGTTATATTATATTATCGATATTCGTTCATTTACTCGTGCTAATTAAAAAATAAAATGTTCTTTTTTCTTGAATGACACCTACTCACTGTCTGCGATACTTAAAATTCTTATTTAATGCTTGTTTAAAATACCTTTTTAGTTCCTCTCACGTTAAACGAGTAAATATACTCGTCATAGTTGTAACATAAAATTTCTTTTATTCTCCAATACCGCCTACATCGCAGTACGTGATACAGTTATTAACTATGTTGCAAATAATATGATCTAATTGGTTGCAATCGCGGTTAGGTATTTCTTCGTTAAACCTGTCGATCTATTAGGCTATTAGCTAGAGACTTATTGATTCCTGGAAGAATTGTTTGATTCTTATAAATTAATGTTTTAAATGTTGTCAATTAATGTTTCAATTGTTATAAATTAATAGTTTAATCGTTGTCAATTATTTGCTTAAATGTTATAAATTAATAGCTTAAGTGTTATAAATTAATAGTTTGAGTGTTAGGAATAAATGGTTTAAATGTAAAAATTAATAGCTTAAATGTTATGAATTAGTGGCTTAGACGTTCTAAATTAATTGCATAAATATTATAAATTAATGGCCTAAATGTTATAAATTAATAGTGCAGTAAAATTTAGATCATCCAAAATTCTTTTAGAGGCTGTTGGTGATCTAAACTGGACTGTTGCGTAGTTCTTGGCTTGGTATCGTTTTCCAAAGATTAACCGACTGATTAATTTTTGAGAAACGATGCCAATTACCAGGTCTCACCACGAGGAGGTGACTACGCACGAGACCCGCCCATGGGTTATTTAACACTACACATCGATCTCGACATTCAACCTATTGGCAGAATGTCCAGTTTTGACTCTACTTGACCATGGGCCTGCGTAAAGAAATAGTTGCTTCGTAGTCTAACTGAGAAACACATATCTCCAACGCAGCGCTTACATGAATCTTTACAAACGTAGAGCAAGGCATACGTAACGCAACATCTATCTCCCACACAACGATTACATCGATCAGTACAAATATTATACAATAATTCGCATGCCTACTGGCAGCATTCGGTATCGAAGACACATTTATCTAACTTGGAACGAAAAGAAGAAAATGAAGCTACTGACACTGTATATACCATTTCGTGTCTTGCAGAAGGGACATACGAGTCGCTGTACTAAACTGTTTAACGTTCTTCTTTTGCGACGCTATAAGATATTGAAATCACGTTATATAACTTTTCAATATCTTCAATAAACTTATTGAATTCACGTTATATAACTTTTCAATATCTTCAATAAGTTTCCCTTAAAAATGGGAAAACAAGAAGATGCCCGATGTATCAGATGATAAAGGAAAAAATCGCGGCGCGCCCGAAACGAACGAGATCGCGATCTCTCGAAAGAACTAACAAACCTACGCGACGTACTCCCGTGTACCAGATAACTCTAAGGTTCAGCGGAAAGCCCAAGCATTGACCTTCTCTCGATACCTGTCAAGTAGTCTGGATCTTATCACGGTCGATGGCAAAGACCGATGATACTAGTGACCCAGCAAACAGGCCTGCAATTTAACACACTCCAACTGAAACAAGTGAGAAGCCGGGGAGGGACCGCTGAACAGGATTACGAAGGCATGGCCCCAACTGAACAGTGGGGTCCACCCCCGCGGGATCGCCACTTGAACAGGATTACGGAGGACGTTAAATGCAGGTCTCTGCCCGAGTACCGAAGTACCAATCGGACAGTATTGCGCATCGCAGGTATCACCAGTGCGATGACAACTCCCGTGATTCGAGGCAAACGACGGGCAGTTTTCGAGCAGTTACTAACCACAGAGGTGTGCTTGGGGCGACTTACGAATCCAAAGATTTGTCCAGTACACGTTGACCCGCACGTACCCGGAATACGCGCGAACGAGTACGTCACGCTACGGTTTGAAAGAACTGAGCGACCGTGAACCGATATATCGTGGGAATAATTTTTTCAATGTGGTAAGCGAGGGGATCAAGAGAGACGAGATCTTTATTTTCCGTTCCAAGATAGATAAGTATCTTTGTACAGAATGAGCTTACAATGCACATAACATAGGTATCTATCTTATGATTAATTAAGGCTAAAACGCTCGCATCCCACGGAGTCCTGCGATGTCCCACGATGTCCCACGGTGCCCCCGCGGGGGGTTGTTAGTCCAGTCTAGATCACCAAAATCCTTTTAGAGGCTTTTGGTGATCTAAACTGGACTGTTGCGTAGTTCTTGGCTTGGTATCGTTTTCCTAAGATTAATAGACTGATTAATTTTTGGAAAACGATGCCAATTACCAGGTCTCACCACGAGGAGGTGACTACGCACGAGACCCGCCCATGGGTTATTTAAAAACTACACATCGACCTCGACATTCAACCTATTGGCAGAATGTCCAGTTTTGACTCTACTTGACCATGGGCCTGCGTAAAGAAATAGTTGCTTCGTAGTCTAACTGAGAAACACATATCTCCAACGCAGCGCTTACATGAATCTTTACAAACGTAGAGCAAGGCATACGTAACGCAACATCTATCTCCCACACAACGATTACATCGATCAGTACAAATATTATACAATAATTCGCATGCCTACTGGCAGCATTCGGTATCGAAGACACATTTATCTAACTTGGAACGAAAAGAAGAAAATGAAGCTACTGACACTCAATATACCATTTCGTGTCTTGCAGAAGGGACATACGAGTCGCTGTACTAAACTGTTTCACGTTCTTCTTTTGCGACGCTATAAGATATTGAAGATATTGAAAAGTTATATAACGTGATTTCTATAAGTTTCCCTTAAAAATGGGAAAACAAGAAGATGCCCGATGAATCAGACGATGAAAGAAAAACCGCGGCGCGCCCGGAACAAACGAAGTCACGATCTCTCGAAAGAACTAACCAACCTACGCGACGTACTCCCGTGCACCAGATAACTCTAAGGCTCGGCGGAAAGCCCAAGCATTGACCTTCTCTCGATACCTGTCAAGTAGTCTGGATCTTATCACGGTCGATGGCAAAGACCGATGATACTAGTGACCCAGCAAACAGGCCTGCAATTTAACACACTCCAACTGAAACAAGTGAGTACCCGGGGAGGGACCGCTGAACAGGATTACGAAGGCAAGAGGCCTCAACTGCACAGTGGGGTCCACTCACGAGGATGGACCGCTGAACAGGATTACGAAGGCATTACCCCAACTGAACAGTGGGGTCCCCCCGCCCGCGAGTTTTTCACTTGAACAGGATTACGGAGGACGTTAAATGCAGGTCTCTGCCCGAGTACCGAAGTACCAATCGGACAGTATTGCGCATCGCAGGTATCACCAGTGCGATGACAACTCCCGTGATTCGAGGCAAACGACGGGCAGTTTTCGAGCAGTTACTAACCACAGAGGTGTGCTTGGGGCGACTTACGAATCCAAAGATTTGTCCAGTACACGTTGACCCGCACGTACCCGGAATACGCGCGAACGAGTACGTCACGCTACGGTTTGAAAGAACTGAGCGACCGTGAACCGATATATCGTGGGAATAATTTTTTCAATGTGGTAAGCGAGGGGATCAAGAGAGACGAGATCTTTATTTTCCGTTCCAAGATAGATAAGTATCTTTGTACAGAATGAGCTTACAATGCACATAACATAGGTATCTATCTTATGATTAATTAAGGCTAAAACGCTCGCATCCCACGGAGTCCTGCGATGTCCCACGATGTCCCACGGTGCCCCCGCGGGGGGTTGTTAGTCCAGTCTAGATCACCAAAATCCTTTTAGAGGCTTTTGGTGATCTAAACTGGACTGTTGCGTAGTTCTTGGCTTGGTATCGTTTTCCTAAGATTAATAGACTGATTAATTTTTGGAAAACGATGCCAATTACCAGGTCTCACCACGAGGAGGTGACTACGCACGAGACCCGCCCATGGGTTATTTAAAAACTACACATCGACCTCGACATTCAACCTATTGGCAGAATGTCCAGTTTTGACTCTACTTGACCATGGGCCTGCGTAAAGAAATAGTTGCTTCGTAGTCTAACTGAGAAACACATATCTCCAACGCAGCGCTTACATGAATCTTTACAAACGTAGAGCAAGGCATACGTAACGCAACATCTATCTCCCACACAACGATTACATCGATCAGTACAAATATTATACAATAATTCGCATGCCTACTGGCAGCATTCGGTATCGAAGACACATTTATCTAACTTGGAACGAAAAGAAGAAAATGAAGCTACTGACACTCAATATACCATTTCGTGTCTTGCAGAAGGGACATACGAGTCGCTGTACTAAACTGTTTCACGTTCTTCTTTTGCGACGCTATAAGATATTGAAGATATTGAAAAGTTATATAACGTGATTTCTATAAGTTTCCCTTAAAAATGGGAAAACAAGAAGATGCCCGATGAATCAGACGATGAAAGAAAAACCGCGGCGCGCCCGGAACAAACGAAGTCACGATCTCTCGAAAGAACTAACCAACCTACGCGACGTACTCCCGTGCACCAGATAACTCTAAGGCTCGGCGGAAAGCCCAAGCATTGACCTTCTCTCGATACCTGTCAAGTAGTCTGGATCTTATCACGGTCGATGGCAAAGACCGATGATACTAGTGACCCAGCAAACAGGCCTGCAATTTAACACACTCCAACTGAAACAAGTGAGTACCCGGGGAGGGACCGCTGAACAGGATTACGAAGGCAAGAGGCCTCAACTGCACAGTGGGGTCCACTCACGAGGATGGACCGCTGAACAGGATTACGAAGGCATTACCCCAACTGAACAGTGGGGTCCCCCCGCCCGCGAGTTTTTCACTTAAACAGGATTACGGAGGACGTGAAATGCAGGTTTCTGTCCGAGTACCGAAGTACCAATCGGACAGTATTGCGGTCGCAAGTATCACCAGTGCGATGACAACTCCCGTGATTCGAGGCAAACGACGGGCAGTTTTCGAGCAGTTACTAACCACAGAGGTGTGCTTGGGGCGACTTACGAATCCAAAGATTTATCCAGTGCACGTTGACCCGCACGTACCCGGAATACGCGCGAACGAGTACGTCACGCTGCGGTTTGAAAGAACTGAGCGACCGCGAACCGATATATCGTGGGAACAATTTTTTCAGTGTGGTAAGCGAGGGGATCAAGAGAGACGAAATCTTTATTTTTCGCTCCAAGATAGATAAGTATCTTTGTACAGAATGAGCTTACAATGCACATAACATAGGTATCTATCTTATGATTAATTAAGGCTAAAACGCTCGCATCCCACGGTGTCCTGCGATGTCCCACGATGTCCCACGGTG
Source organism: Bombus flavifrons (assembly GCF_040668555.2). Taxonomy (NCBI): domain Eukaryota; kingdom Metazoa; phylum Arthropoda; class Insecta; order Hymenoptera; family Apidae; genus Bombus; species Bombus flavifrons. Next base: position 7,437,216 of record NC_138458.1, on the reverse strand, counting down.
CCCCCGCGGGGGGTTATTAGTCCAGTCTAGATCACCAAAACTATTTTGGATGATCAAGACCAGACTATACTCATGTAGTTTTTAGCTTGATATCGTTTTCGAATAATAATACTAATATTCAAAATAGTACCTGGTGTATTATTATTTGGAAAACGATACCAATTACCGGGACCCACCACGAGGAGGTAACTACTTTCGGGTCCCATTTACATAAAGAATTTCTAAGCATTGGAAGCAGAGATGTAAAATTATTTTATAATAAAGAAGTGGCGTGTATTGAAATTTATTAATTGGAATAGCTGTAGTACGTGGATCCGCATAATCGTACTTGAATTTTGTACTTATCATCGAAGAAACGAAACTATGCGAGGTACCAATTGTAGCGCGTATGGACAAATTATAAGATGTCGTTGCCTTCTTTTAAATTGCACTTGCTTCCTTGATTCCATGAATATGGTGTTGTCGCCTTGGTTTTGAGCAGAAATGGAAAATTATGTCTTAAAATTGAACTCTGTGTTACCACAGATTTTATACGAAATAATGAAATGAGAGATTAAATACTGTATTTAAAATTAAAAGATAATGCTATATAGAAATAAAATAGCACTTCAAAAAAGACTTGATGGATTCCGTTAATAAAATAAAACAAAATAAATCATTAATTCACTCACTACGAATTGATGGTATTGATTTAAATCAATGGATTTAGAGTTACTTCCGAGTAACGGTACAACTGTTATAAATTAAGAACATAATTACTTTGAATTAATGGGAGAATGTGGTTATAAATTATTGGTATAACTATTAAGAATTAATGGAGTACTTGTTTTAGATTAATGGCTTATATGTTATAAATTAATGTCTTAGATGATATAAATTAATAGTTTAAATGTTATAAATTAATGGCTTAAATGTATAAAATAACAGTTTAAATGTTGTAAATTAATGGCTTAGATGTTGTAAATTAATAGCTTAAATGTTATAAATTAATAGCTTAAATGTATAAAATAACAGTTTAAATGTTGTAAATTAGTGGCTTATATGTTGTAAATTAATAGCTTAATTGTTATAAATTAATGGCTTAGATGATATAAATTAACCGTTTAAATGTCATAAATTATCGGCTAAATATATAAAATAACAGGATAAAAGTTACAAATTAATGGCTTAAGTGTTATAAATTAATAGTATAAATGTTAGAAATTAATGGCTTAAATGTCAGAAATTAATAGTTTAAATGTTATAAATTAATGGCTTAAATGTATAAAATATCAGTTCAAATATTGTAAATTAGTGGCTTAGATGTTGTAAGTTAATAGCTTAAATGTTATAAATTAATGGCTTAAATGTTATAAATTAACAGTTTAAATGTTATAAATTAATAGCTTGAATGTTATAAATTAATAACGTAAATGTTATAAATTAATAGTTTAGACGTTATAAATTAATTCCTTAAATATTATAAATTAATGGCTTGAATGTTATAAATCAATAGCTTAAGTGTTGTAAATTAATGGTTTAGACGTTATAAATTACTCGTTACAATGTTGTTGTTTGATATTTTTTCTTACTTACCTGATATTTATGTTCTTCTTCGATGTTCACTCTCCGGAATTTCAGGCACAAAAGAGCTCGCGCGCGACTTCCGTGTTCCTTGTATAACTTAACAAGGCGTCGGTTTGTTAATCAAACGGTAACGATTTTTTGACATAGCAGGAGGCCGTTTTTCCATTGTAACAAAATCAAATTGAACGATTTCTTAATTTTTATCGTAAATTGGCATCTTTTACGATTTAATACGATATCCATTTTTATCATTTTAATAGTTTCTACAAACTAAGACTAAATTCGCACCTCCTTGATACTAGTTTTCGACTATCGATTAGTTTGAACAAAAAGGGAAAAGAGCCTAAGGGCAGTCGATGACGTTACTGTGAAATAAGTTAAGCTATTAAATAATCAGACAGATAGAATTCATATGATGCGTTATATTATATTATCGATATTCGTTCATTTACTCGTGCTAATTAAAAAATAAAATGTTCTTTTTTCTTGAATGACACCTACTCACTGTCTGCGATACTTAAAATTCTTATTTAATGCTTGTTTAAAATACCTTTTTATTTCCTCTCACGTTAAACGAGTAAATATACTCGTCATAGTTGTAACATAAAATTTCTTTTATTCTCCAATACCGCCTACATCGCAGTACGTGATACAGTTATTAACTATGTTGCAAATAATATGATCTAATTGGTTGCAATCGCGGTTAGGTATTTCTTCGTTAAATCTATCGATGTATTGGGCTATTAGCGGGAGACTTACTGATTCCTCGAGGAATGGTTTGATTCTTATAAATTAATGTTTTAAATGTTGTAAATTAATGGCTTAGATGCTGTAAATTAATAGCTTAAATTTTATAAATTAATGGCTTAAATGTTATAAATTAATAGTTTAAATGTTAAAAATTAATAGTTTAAATGTTATAAATGAATGGCTTAAATGTTATAAATTAATTGCTTAAATGCATAAAATAACAGTTTAAATATTGTAAATTAGTGGCTTAGATGTTGTAAATTAATAGCTTAAATTTTATAAATTAATGGCTTAAATGTTATAAATTAATGGCTTAAATGTTATAAATTAATGGCTTAAATGTTATAAATTAGTAGCTTAAGTGTTATAAATTAATAGCTTAAATGTATAAAATAACAGTTTAAATGTTGTAAATTAATGGCTTAGATGTTGTTAATTAATAGCTTAAATGTTATAAATTAATGGCATAAATGTATAAAATAACAGTTTAAATGTTGTAAATTAATGGCTTAGATGTTGTTAATTAATAGCTTAAATGTTATAAATTAATTGCTTAAATGTATAAAATAACAGTTTAAATGTTGTAAATTAATGGCTTAGATGTTGTAAATTAATAGCTTGAATGTTATAAATTAATAGCATAAATGTTATAAATTAATAGTTTAGACGTTATAAATTAATTCCTTAAATGTTATAAATTAATGGCTTGAATGTTATAAATTAATAGCTTAAGTGTTGTAAATTAATGGTTTAGACGTTATAAATTACTAGTTGCAATGTTGTTGTTTGATATTTTTTTTTACTTACCTTATATTTATGTTCTTCTTCGATGTTCACTCTCCGGAATTTCAGGCACAAAAGAGCTCGCGCGCGACTTCCGTGTTCCTTATATAACTTGACAAGGTGTCGGTTTGTTAATCAAACGGTAACGATTTTTTGACATAGCAGGAGGCGGTTTTTCCATTGTAACAAAATCAAATTGAACAATTTCTTAATTTTTATCGTAAATTGGCATCTTTTACGATTTAATACGATATCCATTTTTATCATTTTAATAGTTTCTGCAAACTAAGACTAAATTCGCACCTCCTTGATACTAGTTTTCGACTATCGATTAGTTTGAACAAAAAGGGAAAAGAGCCTAAGGGCAGTCGATGACGTTACTGTGAAATAAGTTAAGCTATTAAATAATCAGACAGATAAAATTCATATGAAGCGTTATATTATATTATCGATATTCGTTCATTTACTCGTGCTAATTAAAAAATAAGATGTTCTTTTTTCTTGAATGACACCTACTCACTGTCTGCGATACTTAAAATTCTTATTTAATGCTTGTTTAAAATACCTTTTTAGTTCCTCTCACGTTAAACGAGTAAATATACTCGTCATAGTTGTAACATAAAATTTCTTTTATTCTCCAATACCGCCTACATCGCAGTACGTGATACAGTTATTAACTATGTTGCAAATAATATGATCTAATTGGTTGCAATCGCGGTTAGGTATTTCTTCGTTAAACCTGTCGATCTATTAGGCTATTAGCTAGAGACTTATTGATTCCTGGAAGAATTGTTTGATTCTTATAAATTAATGTTTTAAATGTTGTCAATTAATGTTTCAATTGTTATAAATTAATAGTTTAATCGTTGTCAATTATTTGCTTAAATGTTATAAATTAATAGCTTAAGTGTTATAAATTAATAGTTTGAGTGTTAGGAATAAATGGTTTAAATGTAAAAATTAATAGCTTAAATGTTATGAATTAGTGGCTTAGACGTTCTAAATTAATTGCATAAATATTATAAATTAATGGCCTAAATGTTATAAATTAATAGTGCAGTCCAATTTAGATCATCCAAAATTCTTTTAGAGGCTGTTGGTGATCCAAACTGGACTGTTGCGTAGTTCTTGGCTTGGTATCGTTTTTAAAAGATTAATCGACTGATTAATTTTTGGAAAACGATGCCAATTACCAGGTCTCACCACGAGGAGGTGACTACGCACGAGACCCGCCCATGGGTTATTTAAAAACTACACATCGACCTCGACATTCAACCTATTGGCAGAATGTCCAGTTTTGACTCTACTTGACCATGGGCCTGCGTAAAGAAATAGTTGTTTCGTAGTCTAACCGCGAAACACATATCTCCAACGCAGCGCTTACATGAATCTTTACAAACGTAGAACAAAGCATACGTACCGCAACATCTATCTCCCACACAACGATTATATCGATCAGTACAAATATTATACAATAATTCGCATCCCTACTGGTAGCATTCGGTATCAAAGTCACATTTATCTAACTTGGAAGGAAAAGAAGAAAATGAAGCTACTGACACTGTATATACCATTTCGTGTCTTGCAGAAGGGACATACGAGTCGCTGTACTAAACTGTTTAACGTTCTACTTTTATGACTCTATAAGATATTGAAGATATTGAAAAGTTATAAACTCTAACGTGATTTCAATAAGTTTCCCTTAAAAATGAGAAAACAAGAAGATGCCCGATGTATCAGATGATAAAGGAAAAAATCGCGGCGCGCCCGAAACGAACGAGATCGCGATCTCTCGAAAGAACTAACAAACCTACGCGAAGTACTCCCGTGCACCAGATAACTCTAAGGTTCAGCGGAAAGCCCAAGCATTGACCTTCTCTCGATACCTGTCAAGTAGTCTGGATCTTATCACGGTCGATGGCACCGACCGATGATACTAGTGACCCAGCAAACAGGCCTGCAATTTAACACACTCCAACTGAAACAAGTGAGAACCCGGGGAGGGACCGCTGAACAGGATTACGAAGGCAAGAGGCCTCAACTGCACAGTGGGGTCCACTCACGAGGATGGACCGCTGAACAGGATTACGAAGGCATTACCCCAACTGAACAGTGGGGTCCCCCCGCCCGCGAGTTTTTCACTTAAACAGGATTACGGAGGACGTGAAATGCAGGTTTCTGTCCGAGTACCGAAGTACCAATCGGATAGTAATGCGGTCGCAGGTATCACCAGTGCGATGACAACTCCCGTGATTCGAGGCAAACGACGGGCAGTTTTCGAGCAGTTACTAACCACAGAGGTGTGTTTGGGGCGACTTACGAATCCTAAGATTTGTCCAGTGCACGTTGATCCGCACGTACCCGGAATACGCGCGAACGAGTACGTCACGCTACGGTTTGAAAGAACTGAGCGACCGCGAACCGCTATATCGTGGGAACAATTTTTTCAGTGTGGTAAGCGAGGGGATCAAGAGAGACGAAATCTTTATTTTTCGCTCCAAGATAGATAAGTATCTTTGTACAGAATGAGCTTACAATGCACTTAACATAGGTATCTACCTTACAATTAATTAAGACTAAAACGTACGCATCCTACGATATCCCACGGTGTCCCACGGTGTCCAACGATGTCCCACGGTGTCCAACGATGTCCCACGGTGTCCAACGTTGTCCCACGGTGTCCAACGATGTCCAACGGTGTTCAACGGTGTCCAACGGTGTCCAACGGTGTCCAACGGTGTCCAACGGCGTCCCACGTTGCAGTCCAGTATAGATTATCCAAAATTCTCTTCGTGGCTTTTCGTAATCCAAACTGGACTGTATTAGCGTGATTCTTAGCTTGGTATCGAATTATTGTGCAATGTTTTTACTTATCGATGTAGTGGTTTTCCAAAAATTAATCATCTGATTAATTTGCGGAAACGATTACATCGATCAGTAGAAACATTGTCCAATAATTCGCAACGGTACTGGCAACATTCGGTATCAAAGATACATTTGTCTAACTTGGAACGAAAGAAGAGAAATGAAACTATTGACACTGCATATACAATTTAGAATCTTGCAAAAGAGACATACGACTCGTTGTACCAAACTTATGAAGATATCGAGAAGTTATATACTCCAAAGTGATCGCAATATGCTTCTTTTAAAAATGGGGAAACGGGAAGGTGCCTGAACAATCAGACAATGAAAGAAATATCATTTGAGTATCTAGTATACATATTTAATATGCTATAAAATGTTCGTATATGTAACTGAAATGTAATTTCTGTATATTGATAAATCTGGAACAAACTCATTTTCTGGTTTCTATATGAAGGAAACAGGCATCTTTAAAACGAGAACAATTTAAAAAATGAAAAATAAACTACCAATAATGGTCAATTATAGATCAATTACTATTGATTAAATTTTAGCAAATATAGAGAATCATTTGTATCTTTTTAATCGAAACTAGGGTTACGTTGAAAACAAGAATTTTAAGTAATTGAATTTAAACTGAATTAAAAATTGAAAAGTTCATTTGGAATAACTAAGATGAGGAAAACCCCGATTATTATAAAATCACCTGCTTTGTCTTTTAACTTTTAACTTTTAAAAATATGTCTTATAGCAGTATTTTCAGTAATAAACGTAGTAATAAGGGGCGCATTAATAAGGGGCGCTGAAAAAGAAACAAAGCAGTAGCCAGAAGGGCTACTAAAATTCAATCGTCTTCCACTCTATTGGTAAACCCGATCAACACGCCGAGAGTGGAACTGAATATTCTTGTTTCGCAACGCTACTTTACTACTAATATTTATGAAGCAGAAAATTCTCAAAATCAAACGCGATGAGTGCTTTGTTATATCTGCAATATCAATTAATCTACCATTAAAAAAAAAAAGAAAAGTCTGAAAATTCCCGATATTTGATACGCAACGCTAATAAGTATAAATCTACGCACTCGTATTTAAGCAATACGCAACACTAATAGCGAGAGATCGAAGTGCAACCATTTAAGAGGTTGCTGATGAACGATCACACTTGCACAGCTCTTGCAGCTGTACGTGTGATCCAGGAACAGTGTCCGACAATTGCAGTCGGAGGGTTGGGATAGTTTGTGAACGCAACTCTACTCAACAAAACGCGATCATTCATTATCGCAACGCTAACAGGAAAAATTAGCAGAACTCGCGATGGAACAATATCGCAACGCTAACTCTTATAGTGAATTTAATAAAAATTGCTATTTACTATATAAAAAAGCTACTTTAAATATTCTGGTATTGCTACTTGCAATACTATAAAATTAATTGAAAACTAACACTTTTATAATCTAATTTTAAACAATAGAAAACAGGAAAAATTCTAAAAATTGCGAAAGACAATCGCGATATCGTAATTCGCAACTCTAAAACAAACGCGATTATCATTTTATCGCAACTCTAAAGCAAACGCGATAATCATTTTCTCGCCACACTAATGAAAAGCCGCGATGTTATTTCGCAACTCTAATACAACCCGTAATTAATTTGTCGCAACACTAATAAGAAAAATCGCGATTTGCCCAATGGGACAATGGACCGATATATCATATACATCGGCCAAAAAAGCAAACTACTACTACCACTACTACAAATACTAAAATCGAGCATAGTGACAAAGTAGTAACAATAATGACTTCCCATGCTCTGGATGACCCAGAGGATGGGGAGCCATTAGTAGTTGCCCTCTTGAGTGGCAGTTTGCCGGGCCTCTTCGGCTTATAGCCTCTTCTTTCTTCGGGCGCAATGCCCGCTGAAACTTAAGTCTAAGCTCGAGACTTCTAAATCGCAAACAAAAAAACAAAAAACTTGAAAATAAAAATATAAACCGCGGAAACTGATTGAAGTGCACATGGACTGACCAACGATCACGGCAGTGATCGTTGCCCACTCGCATGTGCGTGCTCGAGCGATAAACGTTCGTTTCGAGCCCACTCGCGACCGCGACCGCGAAATTCGAAAAATCGATAGGCAAAACCAGAGACGAGAGCATGCTCTACCCGTGCCAGTTTCACCGTCGATTTTTCAAATTAGATTTCCAGAAACAGGTTGGTCACACGAAAACGCGCCTACCCGACCAGAGACTGTGCCAACCTGCCCGGCCCTACCTACTTATAATTAACAGTCATACCAGAAAGTATACTACCTATCCTACCTAGCGCTATATTTAAAAATGGCAAAACAGGCACACCAACACATTCGCTCCACGGTTCTCACACAAACGCTCGGGCGCAAAGGTCCTACACTAGAGAGGACGTCCCGGGACGCCTCCGACACCCGAGCTTAACACACACCATGCACACTCTAAGGTACGTACCGTTTTCCTGAAATCGACTGACGAAGGCTAGTGACCATTGCGTAAAACGCGATAAAACACGTCTGAGGAAATGATATTGTTAAAATAAATGTAAGTAAACTTGCAATTATAATTGTAATTTACGGCAATATTACATGCGTGGTTACACTTAATCGCGTGGACGATATTATCACAAATTGCGATTGTATCGAGACGTAAATTGAATCGATATATTTCTCGACATTTTTAATATTTGAAGTTTTAACGAATGAGAGAAAGCGAAGCAATTCCACGGCCTAACAACACACACACATAATGTGGAAAATACGTCGTGCACGATACACTAACACATCGTCAGTCGCTGATCAATTATTACATTACTTAATTCTAGATCATCGTGCCCAATGTCTCTCTCCCATTCAAGTAGCACCTGGGCACGTGAATGAGATCCTGACAATGGGCACGGAAAGGGTTAAACCTGAAAATCCTGATCTAAAAAGATGATTAGTTTGTGTAATTTTTATTTAACGGACTAACGTTCTTTGATTTTATATTTTACTACTTCGTTTCTGATTAAATCAACTTTATTAATTTAATAGTAACTAAGTAACTCTACTTTATTAATTTAATAAATTAGAACAAAAGTTTAATATTGCAAAAAAGGTAGCGTTAATTGAAAAAGACTGAGACTCGATCAAATGGAACAATTGACTCTAAATATATTACTAAGAAAGAAATAATCTCAGGCGACCTCTTTATCAAAGCATATACTCGAAAGTGCAGAAGCAGTGTTCAAAATTATTGCTTTGATTCAAAAATCTGCCTGTCGCGAAGTGTCTTCTTGCACGTAAAATTTCACGCATTCTTGTACGGGAAAAAATGAATTTTAACTCATATTTTAAATTCTAGCCAAAGTGAAATAAACGAACGTGACTTAATATTGTCACGATTAATTCATTGCCTAAGATCAAGTATATTTGTGTCAAACAGATATATTCGTGTAGATATTTGCCATTTGCAAATATTCATACGGAATATTAACATGCATACTTATAAATAACACGAATATATTCTCAAGTGTATATGTTTAAACTAATTATTATAATCGCGCTGTGCAAGAAGACCTATCCTAAACTAATAAATTTAAAAAAAGAATGTTACTACTCACAGGTATAAAACATACCCGCGGTCACTATGCTCGCAAAAAATTCTACGTAATACAACCAGTCACCCGTGCCGATTCGGACCTTTCATCCTACGACATGATTGGGTGACCGGAGGAACAAAAATGCATGCGACTCACCGTTCGAAGCGGAGAAACAGAGGACGTACCATGGATGCTGCGCCATCCCAGCGAATATCATCAGGGAGACTAACATCAGGCAGGAACCGTGTAAAGTCCAGTGGTGGAAATGGTGGTTGTTTAAGGGCGGTTGGGAGGGGGGGGGGTGAGGAAGAAGCGAAACGTCGTTTCGACAATTTTCGTCTTTTTCCTATCGAACGTTTATTTAGAAAATACTGCTATTTTTTTACACTTAAAAATTATTATTGACTAATTGGAATAAGTTTGAAAAATATTATTTAGTTGAAAATTGTGAGATATTTCTCGATAGCGAACAAATGCTTACGAATACCGTGAATGCAATGCAATCGTTTGCAAGAATTATACTGTTGGCAATTAGAATATATACTCTGAATTTTCGTTATTAGAATACGAAAAATACATTCCACTAATACACTATAGTCGCGTATTACAAATATTGGAAAATATTTGCAAGAATTCAAATGTTCGCCACTTAAATATACTTAAAGAATACTGCACAAACACGCGCGAAACCTTGTTTCGAGGTATTTGAATCTAACTGTTACTAAGTTGCAAGTTTATGACGTTATAACTCAATTTGAAACAATAAGATAATACGTTAAAAATTCATTTGAAATAAGAGAACAATTTCATACATCGGGATTTTTCAAAAGAATCGATGGACTCGCGTGACGCTTGTGCACAAAATAACTGCAAGATTCAGTGGAAAAGAAGAATAGATTTTTATATCTCGTTCCAAGTGAGATAAGTATCATTGTACAGAATGGGCTCAGAATGGATTCGACATAGTCAAGACATATCCCACGGTATCCAACGGTGTCCAACGGTGTCCAACGATGCAGTCCAGTGTAGATCATCCAAAAATCTCTTAGAGGCTTTTGGTGATCCAAACTGGACTGTTACGTAGTTCTTGGCTTGGTATCGTTTTCCAAAGATTAATCGACTGATTAATTTTTGGAAAACGATGCCAATTATGAAGGTCTCACCACGAGGAGGTGACTACGCACGAGACCCGCCCATGGGTTATTTAAAACTACACATCGACCTCGACATTCAACCTATTGGCAGAATGTCCAGTTTTGACTCTACTTGACCATGGGCCTGCGTAAAGAAATAGTTGTTTCGTAGTCTAACCGCGAAACACATATCTCCAACGCAGCGCTTACATGAATCTTTACAAACGTAGAACAAAGCATACGTACCGCAACATCTATCTCCCACACAACGATTACATCGATCAGTACAAATATTATATCATAATTCGCATCCCTACTGGTAGCATTCGGTATCAAAGACACATTTATCTAACTTGGAACGAAAAGAAGAAAATGAAGCTACTGACACTCTATATACCATTTCGTGTCTTGCAGAAGGGACATACGAGTCGCTGTACTAAACTGTTTCACGTTCTTCTTTTGCGACGCTATAAGATATTGAAGATATTGAAAAGTTATATAACGTGATTTCAATAAGTTTCCCTTAAAAATGGGAAAACAAGAAGATGCCCGATGAATCAGACGATGAAAGAAAAACCGCGGCGCGCCCGGAACAAACGAAGTCACGATCTCTCGAAAGAACTAACCAACCTACGCGACGTACTCCCGTGCACCAGATAACTCTAAGGCTCGGCGGAAAGCCCAAGCATTGACCTTCTCTCGATTCCTGTCAAGTAGTCTGGATCTTATCACGGTCGATGGCAAAGACCGATGATACTAGTGACCCAACAAACAGGCCTGCAATTTAACACACTCCAACTGAAACAAGTGAGTACCCGGGAAGGGACCGCTGAACAGGATTACGAAGGCAAGAGGCCTCAACTGCACAGTGGGGTCCACTCACGAGGATGGACCGCTGAACAGGATTACGAAGGCATTACCCCAACTGAACAGTGGGGTTCCCCCGCCCGCGAGTTTTTCACTTAAACAGGATTACGGAGGACGTGAAATGCAGGTTTCTGTCCGAGTACCGAAGTACCAATCGGACAGTATTGCGGTCGCAGGTATCACCAGTGCGATGACAACTCCCGTGATTCGAGGCAAACTACGGGCAGTTTTCGAGCAGTTACTAACCACAGAGGTGTGCTTGGGGCGACTTACGAATCCAAAGATTTGTCCAGTACACGTTGACCCGCACGTACCCGGAATACGCGCGAACGAGTACGTCACGCTACGGTTTGAAAGAACTGAGCGACCGTGAACCGATATATCGAGGGAACAATTTTTCCAGTGTGGTAAGCGAGGGGATCAAGAGAGACGAGATCTTTATTTTTCGTTCCAAGATAGATAAGTATCTTTGTACAGAATGAGCTTACAATGCACATAACATAGGTATCTATCTTATGATTAATTAAGGCTAAAACGCTCGCATCCCACGGTGTCCTGCGATGTCCCACGATGTCCCACGGTGCCCCCGCGGGGGGTTATTAGTCCAGTCTAGATCACCAAAACTATTTTGGATGATCAAGACCAGACTATACTCATGTAGTTTTTAGCTTGATATCGTTTTCGAATAATAATACTAATATTCAAAATAGTACTTGGTGTATTATTATTTGGAAAACGATACCAATTACCGGGACCCACCACGAGGAGGTAACTACTTTCGGGTCCCATTTACATAAAGAGTTTCTAAGCATTGGAAGCAGAGATGTAAAATTATTTTATAATAAAGAAGTGGCGTGTATTGATATTTATTAATTGGATGTAGAGTTACAAATTAATGGCTTAAGTGTTATAAATTAATAGCTTAAATGTTGTTAATTAATGGGTTAAATGTTATAAATTAATAGTTTAAATGTTGGAAATTAATAGTTTAGATGTTCTAAATTAATTGCTTGAATGTTAGAAATTAATAGTTTAAGTGTTATAAATTAATGGCTTAAATGTTATAAATTAATTGCTTAAATGTTGTAAATTAATGGGTTAAACGTTATAAATTAATAGTTCTAATGTCATAAATTAATAGTTTAGACGTTCTAAATTAATTGCTTAAATGTTACAAATTAATGGCTTAAATGTTATACATTAATAGTTTAAATGTTAGAAATTAATGGCTTAAATGTTAGAAATTAATAGTTTAAATGTTATAAGTTAATGGCTTAAATGTATAAAATAACAGTTTAAATGTTGTAAATTAATGGCTTTGATGTTATAAATTAGTAGCTTAAATGTTATAAATTAATGGCTTAAATGTTATAAATTAACATGATAAATAAATGATGTTTGTTAACATAAATTAACAAATGCTGTAAATTAATGGCTTAAATGTTATAAATTGATAGTTTAAATTTTATAAATTAACGGCTTAAATGTTATAAAGTAATTGCTTAAATGCATAAAATAACAGTGTAAATATTGTAAATTAGTGCCTTAGATGTTGTAAATTAATAGCTTAATTGTTATAAATTAATAGCTTAAATTTTATAAATTAATGGCTTTAATGTTATAAATTAATAGCTTAAGTGTTGTAAATTAGTAGCTTAAGTGTTATAAATTAATAGCTTAAATGTATAAAATAACAGTTTAAATGTTGTAAATTAATGGCTTAGATGTTGTTAATTAATAGCTTAAATGTTATAAATTAATGGCATAAATGTATAAAATAACAGTTTAAATGTTGTAAATTAATGGCTTAGATGTTGTTAATTAATAGCTTAAATGTTATAAATTAATTGCTTAAATGTATAAAATAACAGTTTAAATGTTGTAAATTAATGGCTTAGATGTTGTAAATTAATAGCTTGAATGTTATAAATTAATAGCATAAATGTTATAAATTAATAGTTTAGACGTTATAAATTAATTCCTTAAATGTTATAAATTAATGGCTTGAATGTTATAAATTAATAGCTTAAGTGTTGTAAATTAATGGTTTAGACGTTATAAATTACTAGTTGCAATGTTGTTGTTTGATATTTTTTTTTACTTACCTTATATTTATGTTCTTCTTCGATGTTCACTCTCCGGAATTTCAGGCACAAAAGAGCTCGCGCGCGTCTTCCGTGTTCCTTATATAACTTGACAAGGTGTCGGTTTGTTAATCAAACGGTAACGATTTTTTGACATAGCAGGAGGCGGTTTGTCCATTATAACAAAATCGGATTGAAGGATTTCTTAATTTTTATCGTAAATTGGCATCTTTTACGATTTAATACGATATCCATTTTTATCATTTTAATAGTTTCTACAAACTAAGACTAAATTCACACCTCCTTGATACTAGTTTTCGACTATCAATTAGTTTGAACGAAAAGGGGAAAGAGCCTAACAGCAGTCGATGACGGTACTGTGAAATTAGTTAAGGTATTAAATAATCAGACAGATAACATTCATATTAAACGTTATATTATATTATCGATATTCGTTCACTTTCTCGTGCTAATTAAAAAATAAAATGTTCCTTTTTCCTGAATAACACCTACATCACTGTTTGCGATATTTAAGATTCTTATTTAATGCTTATTTAGAAGTCAGGTACCTTTTTAATTCTTCTCAAGTTAAACGAGTAGATTTACTCGTTATAGTTGTAACATAAAATGGCTTTATTTCTTCAATACCGCCTTCATCGCTGTACGTGATACAGTTTTTAATTATGTAGTAAATAATATGATCTAATTGGCTGTAATCGCGGTTAGGTATTTCTTCATCAAATCTATCGATGTATTGGGCTATCAGCGGGAGACTTACTGATTCCTCGAGGAATGGTTTGATTCTTATTAATTAATGTTTCAAATGTTGCCAATTAATGTTTCAATTGTTATAAATTAATAGTTTAATCGTTGTTAATTATGTGCTTCAATGTTATAAATTAATGGCTTAGACGTTATAAATTAATAGCTTAAATGATAGAAATTGTAGTTTGAATGTTATAAATTAATAGTTTGAGTGTTATAAATTAATGGCTTAGATGTTGTAAATTAATAGCTTAAATTTTATAAATTAATAGTTTAAATGTTAGAAATTAATGGCTTAAATGATAGAAATTCATAATTTAAATGTTATAAATTAATAGCTTAAATGTTATAAATTAATAGCATAAATGTTACAAATTAATAGTTTAGACGTTATAAATTAATTCCTTAAATGTTATAAATTAATGGCTTAAATGTTATAAATTAACAGTTTAAATGTTGTAAATTAATGGCTTAGATGTTGTAAATTAATAGCTTAAATGTTATAAATTAATAGCTTAAGTGTTGTAAATTAATGTTTTATACGTTATAAATTAGTAGTTACAATGTTGTTGTTTGATATTTTTTTTACTTACCTTATATTTATGTTCTTCTTCGATGTTCACTCTCCGGAACTTCAGGCACAAAAGAGCTCGCGCGCGACTTCCGCGTTCCTTATATAACTTGACAAGGTGTCGGTTTGTTAATCAAACGGTAACGATTTTTTGACATAGCGGGAGACGGTTTTTTCATTGTAACAAAATCAAATTGAACGATTTCTTAATTTTTATCGTAAATTGGCATCTTTAATGATTTAATACGATATATATTTTTATCATTTTAATAGTTTCTACAAACTAAGACTAAATTCACACCTCCTTGATACTAGTTTTCGACTACCAATTAGTTTGAACAAAAAGAGAAAAGAGCCTAAGGGCAGTCGATGACGTTACTGTGAAATAAGTTAAGCTATTAAATAATCAGACAGATAACATTCATATTAAGCGTTATATTATATTATCGATATTCGTTTATTTACTCCTGCTAATTAAAAAATAAAATGACCTTTTTTCTTGAATAACACCTACATCACTGTTTACGATATTTAAAATTCTTATTTAATACTTACTTAAAAGTCAGGTTCTTTTTTAATTCCTCTGAAGTTGAATGAGTAAATTTACTCGTTATAGCTGTAACATAAAATGGCTCTTTGTTCTTCAACACCGCCTGCATCGCAGTACGTGATATAATTATTAATTATGTAGCGAATAATATGCACTACTTGACTATAATCCCGGTTAGATACATCACAAGGTTTGCACTGTGTCCACACCAGTGCCAGCCAATTCCGATGCAATTATAGTTTTTTTTAATGTTCATGACTAAAAATTCAATTCAACGTATCTCCGCTATTTTCGGGATACATGGACAATTCGATACGCGTTTTACTCCACATTTGCTGCTTTATACAGCGCTCATCAGAAGGTTTGCACTGTGTTCACACTGGTCCCAGTGAAATCCGATACAATTTTAGTTGTTTTTAATGCTCAAGGCTAAAAATACAATTCATCGTATCTCCGCTGTTTTTCGGGATACACCCACAATACGATACGCGTTCTACTCCTCATTTGCTGCTTTATACAGCGCTCATCAGAAGGTTTGCACTGTGTTCACACTGGGCCCAGTCAAATGCGATACAATTTTAGTCTTTTTTAATGTTCAAGGCTAAAAATACAATTCATCGTATCTCCGCTGTTTTTAGGGATACATGGACAATTCGATACGCGTTCTGCTCCACATTTGCTGCTTTATACAGCGCACATCAGAAGGTTTGCACTGTGTTGACACTGGTCCCAGCGAAATCCGATACAATTTTAGTCTTTTTTAATGCTCAAGGCTAAAAATTCAATTCAACGTATATCCGCTATTTTTCGGGATACACCCACAATACGATACGCGTTCTACTCCACATTTGCTGCTTTATACTGCGCACATCAGAAGGATTGCACTGTGTTCACACTGGTCCCAGTCAAATCCCATACAATTTTAGTCTTTTTTAATGTTCAAGGCTAAAAATACAATTCATCGTATCTCCGCTGTTTTTCGGGATACATGGACAATCCGATACGCGTTCTACTCCTCATTTGCTGCTTTATACAGCGCTCATCAGAAGGTTTGCACTGTGTTCACACTGGTCTCAGTCAATTCCGATACAATTTTAGTTTTTTTTAATGCTCAAGGCTAAAAATTCAATTCAACGTATCTCCGCTAGATCGCACAAAATTCTCTTCATGGCTTTTGGTGATCCACGCTGGACCGACGATGTCCCACGTTGCAGTCCACTCTAGTTCATCCAAAATTCTTTTCGCGTCATTTGGAGATCCACACTGGACCAACGGCGTCCCACGGCGTCCAGCGGCTTCCAGCGGCGTCCAGCGGCGTCCAGCGGCGTCCAGCGGCGTCCAGCGGCGTCCAGCGGCGTCCAGTGGCTTGCAGCGGCTTGCAGCGGCTTGCAGCGGCTTGCAGCGGCTTGCAGCGGCTTGCAGCGGCTTGCAGCGGCTTGCAGCGGCTTGCAGCGGCGTCCAAGGGCGTCCAAGTGCGTCCCACGTTGCAGTCCATTTTAGATTATCCATAATTCTCTTCGTGGCTTTTCATAATCCAAACTGGACTGTATTAGCGTGGTTCTTAGCTTGGTATCGAATTATTGTGCAATGTTTTTACTTATCGATGTAGTGGTTTTCCAAAAATTAATCATCTGATTAATTTGCGGAAACGATTACATCGATCAGTAGAAACATTGTCCAATAATTCGTAACCGTACTGGCAACATACGGTATCAAAGATACATTTGTCTAACTTGGAACGAAAGAATGGAAATGAAACTATTGACACTGCATATACAAATTAGAGTCTTGCAAAAGAGACATACGACTCGTTGTACCAAACTTATGAAGATATCGAGAAATTATATACTCCAAAGTGATCGTAATATGCTTCTTTTAAAAATGGAGAAACGGGAAGAAGCCTGCACAATCAGACAATGAAAGAAAAATCACTTGAGCTTCTGGTATACATATTTAATATGCTATGAAATGTTCGTATATGTATCTGATATGTAATTTCTGTAAATTGATAAATCTGGAACAAACACATTTTCTGGTTTCTATATGAAAGAATCCGGCATCTTTAAAACGAGAACAATTTAAAAAATGAAAAATAAACTACTAATAATGGTCAATTATAGATCAATTACTATTGATTAAATTTTAGCAAATATAGAGAATCATTTGTATCTTTTTAATCGAAACTAGGGTTACGTTGAAAACAAGAATTTTAAGTAATTGAATTTAAACTGAATTAAAAATTGAAAAGTTCATTTGGAATAACTAAGATGAGGAAAACCCCAATTATTATAAAATCACCTGCTTTGTCTTTTAACTTTTAACTTTTAAGAATATGTCTTATAGCAGTATTTTCAGTAATAAACGTAGTAATAAGGGGCGCATTAATAAGGGGCGCTGAAAAAGAAACAAAGCAGTAGCCAGAAGGGCTACTAAAATTCAATCGTCTTCCACTCTATTGGTAAACCCGATCAACACGCCGAGACTGGAACTGAATATTCTTGTTTCGCAACGCTACTTTACTATTAATATTTATGAAGCAGAAAATTCTCAAAATCAAACGCGATGAGTGCTTTGTTATATCTGCAATATCAATTAATCTACCATTAAAAAAAAAAGAAAAAGTCTGAAAATTCCCGATATTTGATACGCAACGCTAATAAGTATAAATCTACGCACTCGTATTTAAGCAATACGCAACACTAAGAGCGAGAGATCGAAGTGCAACCATTTAAGAGGTTGCTGATGAACGATCACACTTGCACAGCTCTTGCAGCTGTACGTGTGATCCAGGAGCAGTGTCCGACAAT
Organism: Bombus flavifrons; assembly: GCF_040668555.2. Classification (NCBI taxonomy): domain Eukaryota; kingdom Metazoa; phylum Arthropoda; class Insecta; order Hymenoptera; family Apidae; genus Bombus; species Bombus flavifrons. The sequence goes on along the minus strand of NC_138458.1, from coordinate 7,418,868 downwards.
TGCAGTCGGAGGGTTGGGGTAGTTTATGAACGCAACTCTACTCAACAAAACGCGATCATTCATTATCGCAACGCTAACTCTTATAGTGAATTTAATAAAAATTGCTGTTTACTATATAAAAAAGGTACTTTAAATATTCTGGTATTGCTACTTGCAATACTATAAAATTAATTGAAAACTAACACTTTTATAATCTAATTTTAAACAATAGAAAACAGGAAAAATTCTAAAAATTGCAAAAGACAATTGCGATATCGTAATTCGCAACTCTAAAGCAAACGCGATAATCATTTTCTCGCCACACTAATGAAAAGCCGCGATGTTATTTCGCAACTCTAATACAACCAGTAATTAATTTGTCGCAACACTAGTAAGAAAAATCGCGATTTGCCCAATGGGACGATGGAACGATATATCATATACATCGGCCAAAAAAGTAAACTACTACTACTACTACTACTACTACTACTACTACTACTACAAATACTAAAATCGAGCATAGTGACAAAGTAGTAACAATAATGACTTCCCATGCTCTGGATGACCCAGAGGATGGGGAGCCATTAGTAGTTGCCCTCTTGAGTGGCAGTTTGCCGGGCCTCTTCGGCTTATAGCCTCTTCTTTCTTCGGGCGCAATGCCCGCTGAAACTTAAGTCTAAGCTCGAGACTTCTAAATCGCAAACAAAAAAACAAAAAACTTGAAAATAAAAATATAAACCGCGGAAGCTGATTAAAGTGCACATGGAATGATCAACGATCACAGCAGTGATTGTTGCCCACTCGCATGTGCGTGCTCGAGCAATATACGTTCGTTTCGAGCCCACTCGCGACCGCGACCACGAAATTCGAAAAATCGATAGACAAAACCAGAGACGAGAGCATGCTCTACCCGTGCCAGTTTCACCGTCAATTTTCCAAATAAATTTCCAGAAACAGGTTGGTCACACGAAAACGCGCCTACCCGACCAGAGACTGTGCCAACCTGCCCGGCCCTACCGACTTATAATTAATGAACAGACAAACCAGAAAGTATACAGCTTATCCTACTCAGCGCTATATTTAAAAAATAGAAAAACAGACACACTGACATACTCGCTCCACGGTTCTCACACAAACGCTCGAGCGCAAAGGAGCTACACTATAGAGGACGTCACGGGACGCCTCCAACACCCGAACTTAACACACAACATGCATGCTCTAAGGTACGTACCGTTTTCCTGAAATCGACTGACGAAGGCTAGTAACCATTGCGTAAGACGCGATAAAACACGTCTGAAAAAATAATATCGTTAAATGTAAGTGAACTTGGAATTATAATTGTAATTGACAGCAATGAGGATTATGAGCGTGGTTACACTTAATCCTGTGCATGATATTATCAGAAATTGTGATTGTAATTAACAATAATTCAAACAGAATTCAAAGAATTGAAATACAATATATCACCCATTTACATACTTCAACATCTTCTTTCTTTATTTCTTCTACATGGAGAAATCCTCAAGGACACTCCGCAGCATTCTGGAGAATTGGTGGAGTAGTGCCAGACTCCTACTGACGGAAACTCCACGGTGGCCTACCGACACGTTTGGCAGCAGTGCCCCGAGACCTCTTGGAAATTATTGCCGGTGCGCTCACTGCGTCTTCTCGTTGAGCCTATCCTATGAACTAACTAAACTAATCAACTGTGACGTTAGGGGAGACGACACCCCCCCGCAACAAGTAGGCCTACCCAAATTTCAATTAAAAGTGAGTGTGTTAAGAAATTATAAATACCCTGTTTTGAGGAAAATTTTTTCTTTTTGGCGCAGCGGCTCGTTCAGCGGGCGTTTCACGCAGGAGAAGCCGCCCGAAACGAAAGGGTTAACCCGCCACGACACTCCGTCGGGCCTGCGACGTGTGGGTGTTTACGCCATGATGCCTTGCTCTCTCCTCGGAAAGGGTGAGTTTTTAAGCCACGTCGCCATCCTTATGCAGTCGGTACCTTCCACCGGAACCGCCCATCACAGCTTGAGGAAAGGATTGTAATAAAGTGCAGGGGAAAGGTGTTTGCGATAGCTACTGCTCAGTTAGCCACTGACAAGTCAGCGTTTACCAGGTCCAACAGACATGGAGAAGGAGTTGGCACTTGACACTGATGGGCGTAAACAGTGCAATGTCACCACCAGCACCTTTGGAATACAACAATTTTTATTTTTTTTTTTTTTTTTTTTTCGTGGAGGAAACCTTCATAGGCGCCCCGCGCCCTCCGGGGAGAGGGCGCTGGGTAGTGCCGGATTCGTACCGGCTAAAACCTCCACGGTGGCCGTACTTGGCGCATTACGGAGAGGACCCTAGAAACGCTCATTAGCATGTCATCACGAGTCCCCTCCGCGCCGAGTCCACCTCGAGTTATGCAATTATAACTAACGGCGCGATGCGAGGCCACCGCGCATCGCGCCACCTCCGACGGGCCGCCATGCAAGACCTCCTGGTTCCCCGACCAGGCGATTTAGCGGCACCGTGGCGCCGAAGCGGCCGACGCCTAAGACCCACCTGACGGCGAAGCGGACCGAGCTCGCCTGGAAGTGGCGTGCCCACGCCCCCCACCCCGCCGCCGTCCGCCTATCCTTTCGGGATGGGAATTTCGTTCTCTCTCGCGCTCCGCCGCCTCCTTCCGCAGCATCACCTGCTCGCAGAATGTGGCGACCGCCTTCCGACTCCTCTCGTTCGCCAGCAACGCACCGAATACCGCCGGCGGAGAGAGGTCTCCCCCTATCTCAGAAACGAGGGCGCGGCGAGGCAACGCCCACGCTGGACAGTGCTCCAGCGTGTGTTGCGCCGAGTCCACGCCCGCGTTGCAATGCTGGCAACGCGCGGTCGCCTCCCGTCCTATCCTGTGCAGGTACTCACCGAAGCATCCATGCCCGGTAAGTACCTGCGTCGCCCTGTAGGTCAGGGCGGGCCCGCCGCCGTCCAACCAATCGTCCCAGTTTGGTAGGACGGCCTCGACGACCCTGAGGCCAGGCGCGCCGGTTCCCGTTGCGAGACTGGCCCGCCACGAATCCAATAGGCTGCGTCGAGCCCGCACCACAGCGTCATTGCGTGCTGACTGGTCCACCCCGCCCGACAGTGCTCGCGTCTGTTGATAGATCTCACGAGACCGTAGGGCCTCCAACTCGAACGGCGGAAACCCCGCGAGCAAGGACGCCGCCGTAGCCGAGACTGTGCGATACGCCCTCACCGTCCTAACGGCCACCGTACGATGCAGTCTCCTGACCAGCCGGAGACTGCGACGACTGGCCAACAGGCTCGCCGCCCAGATCGGAGCACCATACAGGAGCCTCGATCGCACCACCCCGGCGTATAACCGGCGCACCCCGACGCCCGGTCCGCCGAGCCGAGGCAATAGACGCCCCAGGGCGTTAGCTGTAGCCTCGGCGGACGGTACCAGACGCTCGAAGTGATCGCCGAACGTCCAATGGCTGTCGAGCGTTAGACCCAGATACTTCATACGGGTACCGACCTCGACGTCGACCCCTCCCAACCGCAGCCGATAACCCGTCGGAGGCGTCCCGTGATCGGCCCTCCTGCACAACCACATGGCTTCCGACTTTTCCGGAGATACCTCCAGCCCCAAATCCCTGATGGCGGCGACGACGCAGGCCACCGCTAACTCCGCCAGACGGACGGTCCTACCCCACGCCGAGCCCCAGACCAGCACCAACGTGTCGTCGGCGTAGCACGTCAGAGCTGAGTCGGGGGGCATCGGCGTCCGAAGTACCGCGTCGTACGCGAGAACCCACAGTAACGGTCCTAAGACCGACCCCTGCGGGACTCCGCGACGCACAGCCCTCCGAATCATCCGACCACCAGGGCCGACGCAGACGATGCTCCGATCCCTGAGAAACGCCCGAACTATGCCCAGCAAATAAGCGGGCACCCGATGATGGTCCAGGGCCTCGACTATCCTGTTCCAGGGAAGGCTGTTGAAGGCGTTGATCACGTCCAGGGACACGGCCAACGCCACCCAGCCCCGTCGCTCAGCATCCAACACCAGGGAACGGACGCGAGCTATCGCGTCGATCGTAGACCGTCCCCTGCGGAACCCGAACTGTCCTTCGCACAGCCCTGGCGTACATCTCGACAAATGCGACTCGAGGCGGGCCGCCACGATCCGCTCCAGCAATTTTCCCGCCTCGTCCAAAAGACACACCGGCCGAAAGGCGGACGCAGAGTTCGAAGGCCGACCCGGCTTCGGTAATAGGACCATCCGTCCTTCCTTCCACAGGCGGGGGAATTCGCCCCGAGCCAGGCAGAGGTCGAACAAGCGCCGCAGCCTTGGGGCCAACACCCCGGCGATGTCCTTCCACAGGCTGGCCGGGACTCCGTCGGGACCGGGAGCTTTCCCGACGTCAATCCTCCCAACGGCTTCGGCCAACTCCTCTTCGGATACTCCCAGCTCCGGGCACCAATCCTCTGGAGGGTGCAATGATTCCTCCTCTTCCGCAGTATCTCCCTCTTCCGCGGTATCTCCCTCTTCCGCGGTATCCTCTTCTTCCGCGATGTCCACCTCTCTTGTTAGAATGGTGTTGATATTTTCATCCATGTCCTCTTCTGTGTCCGGAAAAAGAGTGCCGACGACCCCTTCCAGAAACCGGGGTTCCATGCACTCCGTTACCGGGGGCGCCCACGGACGGAGTTTGTTCATGACCGTCCTGTAGGGGTGCCCCCAGGGATCGGAATCAAGGGTGGCCAGAAGCTCGTTCCAAGCCCGCCCTTTCGCGTCCCCAACGGCCCGCTGTAGGGACCTTCGCGCTTCGCGGTAGGCACCATGCAGACGAGCCAGCAACTCCGCATCCCCTCGTTTCCTACGGCGTGCTCGGGTATAACGGCGTCGGCAACGGATGCACACTTCCCGTAGACGCGCTATCTCCGTGTTCCACCAATACACACCGCCGACGTGACGGGGGTGGAACTTAACCCGCGGCATGCACGCGTTGCAGATCGCGTGCAAGTCTCGCCGAAGTCGGCTCGCCTCAGCCTCCACATCCTCTTCGTCCGCAGCAGACCCTTTCTCATTCATGGCGACGGCCGACGCTGCCGCCGCCATAAGGTCATCGTCGCGGCGGGCAGACCCCCACCGAGGGAAGATCGTCCGCGTACGCGATGAGCGACAGCGTCCCCACGCTCCGAATGGGCAGTCGTCTCCAACACCACCAATCGCCACGTCCATAAGGATGTAGAGGTGGTCCGAGAGAGTCTCCTCCCGAGACACCTCCCACCGTGAAACACGCGCAACAGCGGCGGGGCTCGCCCACGTGAGATCTACGATGGACTCGCCCCGCCACGCCACGCACGTGCTGGACGACCCCCTGTTCAAGAGCCGGAGGTCGAGCGCGCCTGCCCATCCAAGCACGGCACGCCCCCTCCAGTTAGTCGCTCGGGAACCCCACGCCGTCGCGTGAGCGTTGAAGTCCCCGAGAACCAAGGACGGAACGCCGCGCAGACGAATCACGCAAGCTGCTAATCCGTCCAAGAAAGAGTAGTAATCCGCTCGGCGGGTATTGGGGGATACGTAGACGGCCACCACGGCAAGGTCGCCCCACCTCACCGCCACGAAGCCACGCCCGCGCTCGATAACCGAGCATGAGGGTCCTCCCGTCGGTCCGTTCCAGAAAACGGCGACTGTGCCACTCAGATCTTCCGCACCACAAGACGTATCTTGTAAGCGGAACGGCTCGGCCGCCACCGCCAGGCTGACGCGCCGCTCCGCCAGGCTCTGGAACATCAAATCCTGAGCCCGGCGGGAGCGGTTCAGGTTAGTCTGAAGAAGTTTCACGCGCGCGAAGGCTCGCCGTCCGTGGAGTCCTCCAAGCCGCTCCCCTCGCGATCGGCCCAATGGATCCCGATGCCCTGAACCACCGGATCTGTTCACATTTCCTCTACTTTCACGTTTGCCTCCTTCGTTTCTTATCTGATGTTCAATAACATGGCTAGCCTCGCTCCCCATCTCACCAGCATGGTGGAGACGGCTCGACACCGACCGAGTAGACAGGGGCGGCAGTGGGGGAGGGGGGCCCATAACGCTCGTAGGGGCAGCGGCTCCCCTCGCTTTTTCCACCGTAGAAATCTTTGGTCCCACCGTCGTCCGTCCGCCTATTCCTCTTTCGATCGACGAGGATCTCAACATCCTCGTCATTCTCTCCATATCATCTCTCTCTCTACTCTCCTTCTCCTTGTTCATCCGCTCCACCGTCTCTTGGAGGCGGCTGACCACACTCTCCAGGAAGCGCATTCTCTCACTCTGGCGCGCGCCTTCCTCGCGTTCTTCTCCTGTAATTTTCCTTTCCTCGTCATCCTCCTCCTCATCTTCCACCGATATAACATCCATCCCGTCGACGCCGCGCTCGCCATCGTCACGGCGACGGTGTCGGCGGAGGTTGAAGCCGGTCGTGGTTCTCGATGTCAAAGACGATGTCGTTATCGCTAAAGACGACGATGGGACAACTGTGCGCTGTTGGAGCTCAGCGCCGGCGGCTCTCGTTTTTCGTGACGCCAGCCTCAGTCTCCTCACGAACGTACCTTTTAAGTTCTTGGAGGTGGAGGCGATCCTTTCGACCTCCTCCATCTCCCGCATTATTTCCGCTCCGAGGTCAGCGGTCGTCTGTCCTATCATCAGCGTGCTAAAATACGACAGCGACGCCAATGGTTCCGAACCGGAGGCGGTGGTGCTGGTTCCAGTACCCTTCCTCTTCCGCTTTGCGGGGGTTATCTCGACGAACGGATTCTCGTCACCCTCGTGTTCACCTCGAACGGCGAGATTACCGCCCACATCGCCGCTATTAATACCACCGGTACCGTACACGTTTGGCTCAGCAATCCTCCCGTAGGAACGTTTACCCAACGAGGAAGCAGCGGCGGCCGAGGTCGAGGAACCGATCGACATCTCGTCGTCGCATCTCGCCCGTCCGCCGATGCCACCACCACTGCCATGAACGGTGATGGACCCCGAGTCGCTGACGGTCGTCGCATCGGAATCCTCTTCGATCCTTCGTCCACTTCTTCTCACGTTACTTTTCGTAACGTTCACATGCACATGTTTCTCCTTCGCTTCCACGCCAGACGCATGTACGCGATCGGAGGCCTGGCGGTCCACCCCCGAACGGCCGCGGTTGCTTGGTGACGACGCAGCGGAGCCCGCTTGACGACTCGCGGCTGCGCCGGTACTGGGGTCTCCCTCCCCTGCACCGTAAACTGTTTTCTTCTTTTTGTTGTCCATTTTCATCATTGTTATTTTTACAATATTGTTGGTTGCCAAGGTTGTCACCGTCGAGTCCAGTCCAGTCCGGGTGCCACTCGCTCTTTCGCACCCCGTACCAGGCATCCTCGAAAGAAAAAGTGAGAAAGATCGAGGTACAGGGCGACAGGGAGCCCCGACGAGAAGGTGAGGCGAGTGGTCTTCGACCGGCACGAGCCCGCCAACTTCTCCGAAATTCTCCGCACCGCACAACGTGTGTCCGGCTATAGGCGAACATCAGATCCATCGGAGTTTCTCGGACCTCTCGGCCATCTCGAGAACCCGTACCAGTCTCTGCTCCCCAAAAATTATTTGTTCGTTTTCTGTGTATATATATGTCGGAGATGAAAGGAAAGCCAAAGCCGTTCCTTGGAAATTTTGAGAACATCCTCTAGTACTCTAGCCTAGATTTTATCATAGCTGTAATTGTTCGAGATTTGTGATAGCGAGATTGGGTTTGAGGTGACAATTGGTCGCCGAACGCAGCCACGGTCACGGGATGGACGTTTTACCTAACGGAGGTCTGGAGTGGTTGTATGGGTTTTCCGAGAAATGTGGTTGTGGCGGCATGCGGCCTCGGAAGCGGGCCTAGCCACGTGTGATGTTGCCTCGGAGGTGCTGATACAATGGGACATACATCGTATTAATAATCAAACTCCTGGCAGAAACTGCCTAGCAACGGCGTTTGGAACTTTCTCGATGCTTCCAACGCTTCTGCCTAGCAACGACGTTTGGAACCTTCTCGATGCTTCTAAACGAGTATAGAAAACAAATGCAAGCGTACAGCGAGAAAAATCTCCACGAGGCTGGCATTCTTGCGATTGCCTTGGAGAGTGACACATCGAGCATTTCCAACAATCGTATTTCTGTGCCTAAGATCAGTTTACGCTTAGTAAAGAGTTATCCCGTTGACCGTGGATTCGTTTAAACCCAAAAATATTGTTAATAGTGTTCACTAAACTTATTATTCGTAAATCATACTATTCATTAATCTTACTGTTCGTTAAACTTATTATCCATTAGACTTATTATTTGTTAGACTTATTATTTGTTCAACTTATTATTTCACTAACTTTATTATTCGTTAAGCTTATTATTCACTAGACTTATTATTTGTTAATCTTTGTAGTAGACTTGTATATACGTGTAAATATAATCTCGGTTGTGTAAAACAATAGCTAATTCACGTGAAGAGTTGTTACGCGCCCAAAATTCTAACTATAACCCGACATATATATGTCGAGTTTACATTATGATTAGGGTTACGTTGCTTCACTCACTGATGAGATCGTACGAGAGTGTTCCTCTCCGTCGCGGTGATGCTGCAGAGGAAAACAATGATGGGGTGTGTCTAAGGGCACGAAATCATCGGATTCGTCGAGGAAAACCTTCGTTCGGAAAGTGAGGAAAATGGATATTGCTGTTAATTGGTTAATTTCTATGTTGGTGGTTAGAGAAAAATGCTAGCCACCCTTGAGAGAAACCTGCTAGCGGGAAGCGTCGTTCGTGAGAAAAGCATATTTCCCGTATCTTCCCGTAGTAGATGATAGATTTAGGAACTGTTAGGATAAAGACTGTTTGTCCGTTTGAAGGACCTTAGTTAACTGAATTCTCAGATTTATAGTGGGTCCTCAGGCTAGCTGAACCTGTACTGTGGAGATGCATCGACATCTGGTAATCATCTTGCTCGAAGAATAGGGTATGTGTGTGGCAAGCCACGGGACAGAAACCGTTGGAATGTTCGCTATCGAGTGCAGTTACAATTATTTCTTTTTAAGGAGAGCTATATAATTACTCTATACCTCTATTAGGTAAAAACGTTTATCCCGTGACCGCGGCTACGTTTAGCGACTAGTTGTCGCTTCGAGCCCAAGCTCATCATCACAAATCTTTTCAATTTTCTCGAAAACAAAGCCTCAAATGAAAAATTTTTTTTTTATATTTTCGACTTCTTTTTTCGCGTAGAATCACCCCCCTTTCCGCTTGTACCACCAGTTACCAACCACCCTGTATATTACATGTATATACCAGGTATGTAAATATGAAACCGGAATTTTAGCATAGAAAATACAAGTTTATTGTATGAAAATGATTAAAAATATTTCATTCGAAGTATTGCCCATCGCTAGCTATACATTTTTCCCACCTGTCTGGCAATTGGTGGATGCCACGCCAAAAAAACTGTCGCTCTTTTGAGGCAAACCAGTCATCGAGCCATTTTCGTAAGAAGTGAAGTGCTGGTCAGAAAGTGCGGGTCCCATCGATGCAAATAAATAGTAATCGGACGGAGCCAAGTCTGGTGAGTAAGCCGCGTGCGAAAGTATTTCCCAACTGAACGCTTCGATCGTTTCCTTGACCGGTTTTGCTGTATGTGATGGTGCATTATCATGAAGCAAAATTACTTTGTGTTGCCTTTTTTGATATTCTGGTCGTTTTTCACGCAAAGCTTGATTCAAATCGATCATTTGTTGTCTGTAGCGCTCAGTATTAACGGTTTCGCCAGGTTTTAACAGCTCATAATAGATCACACCCTTCTGATCCCACCAAACACAGAGCATTGTCTTCCGTCCATAGCGATTTGGTCTTGTAGTCGATGTCGGTGGTTCGCCTGGAGCTACCCATGATCTTTTACGCTTAGGATTCTCAAAATATATCTCCTTTTCATCGCCAGTCACAATTCGGTGGAGAAATGACTTTCTTTTGTATCTGGCGAACAGCATTTCGCAAGTGGTTTTTCGGTTTTCCTGCTGTCTTTCATTCAGTTCATGTGGAACCCATTTTCCCACCTTCTGGATCTTTCCCATGGCTTTCAAACGTATGGAGACGGCTTCTCATGTCACGTTTAATTGATCAGCGAGTTGTTGTTGCGTTTGAGCGTCATCCTCATCCAACAATGCTTGCAATTAGCTGTCTTGAAACTTTTTCGGTGGTCTTCCACGTTCTTCGTTCCTCGCGTCAAAATTGCCACTTCTGAATTTTTTAAACCACTCAAAGCACTGTGATTTACCAAGAGCATGCTCACCGTAAGATTCGACAAGCATTCGATGCGATTCTGCAGCAGTTTTCTTCAAATGGTAACAGAAAATCAATGCTGTCCGCAAATCCTAGTTTCCAGGCACAAAATTTGACATGTTCAACTATATTACAAACTATGCTGTTGTATGAAACTTGTATTGTTCTGAGTCGAAAATGTTTGTGAGATGTCAACAAAGACTTTTGGCATCAATGACGCAGTTTAGTGATAACTACATAATCAGCTAGGGCTATCTATAGGTAAATTCCGGTTTCATACTTACAGACCTGGAATATGTCGGGTTTACATTAGAATTAGGGTTAGGGGCGTGAAACGAATCTTCGTTTGGATTACACATTGTCGTTATGCAATAGAGAAGACATTGACTAGTGCAAATACGATTATTATAGGATTGGACAAGTAACCGTGGTAATTAGATACTCGAGAGATTAATAACAATGATCCTAGGTTCAATAACGAATCCGCGGTCAACGGGATGATAGATGAAAATGCTCACAAAATCTAAGTCGGACTCTTTGTTAAAACATAGAATATCCAACGAGCGTACAGATACTAAGTAACTCGCTAATACGATCTCACGAGAGAATGACTTTCCGTCGCGATGATGCTGCAGAGGAAAAAACTATGATGGGGTGTGTCTAAGGACACGAGATCCTTCGATTCGTCGAGGATAGCCTTCGTTCAGAAGGTGAGGGAAATTGGCGTTGCTGCTAATTGGTCAATCTCCATATCGGTGGTTAGAAAAAGATGCTAGCCGCCCTCGAGGGAAAGCTGTACGTGTACTGTGGAAACGCATCGACATCTGGCAATCATCTTACTTGAAGAATAGGGTCTGCAAGTGGCAAGCTACGGGACAGAGACCGTTGTAATGTTTACTGTCGAGTGTTACAACTATTTCCTTTTTAAGGAGAGCTATAGAATTACTCCATGCCTCTGCCAGACAAAGCGTTCATCCGGTGACAGCGGCTACGTTCGGCGACTGGTTGGCGCCTCGAGCCGAAGCTCATTATCACAAATCTCGAACAAATACAATCGGATCTAATGACGACAATTGTTCAATTACGCCTATGATAGAATATAGATTACGGTGTTAAGGGATTTTCCCGAAGTTCCAAAGGGAAGGCTCCGATGTCCTTTCATCTCCGACATATATTATACATTCGTAAAAACGTTCTGTATTTTAGCAGTCATGGTAACGTTAACGCTGACAAAGGAATATATCTTATAGCAGTATTTTCAGTAATAAACGAAGTAATAAGGGACATAGTAATAAGGGGCGCATTAATAAGGGGCGCTGAAAAAGAAACAGTAGCCAGAAGGGCTACTAAAATTTGATCGTGTTCCACTCAATATGAACCCGATCAACAAACCGGTCAACAAACCGGTCAACAAACCAAACGGAATATTCTTGTTTCGCAACGCTAATTTATTACTAATATTTATGAAGCAGAAAATTCTCAAAATCAAACGCGATGAGTGCTTTGTTATATCTGCAATATCAATTAATATACCATTAAAAAAAAAAAAAAGAAGAGTCTGAAAATTCCCGAAATTTGATACGCAACGCTAATAAATTTAAATCTACGCACTCGTAATTAAACAATACGCAACACTAATAAGAGAGATCGCATTGCAACCATTTAGGAGGTTGCCGATAAACGATCACACTTGCACAGCTCTTGCAGCTGTATCGTGTGATTCAGGAACAGTGTCCGACAATTGCAGTCGGAGGGTTGGGGTTTGTGAACGCAACTTTACTCAACAAAACGCGATCATTCATTATCGCAACGCGAAACAGGAAAAATTAGCAGAACTCGCGATGGACCAACATCGCAACACTAACTCGTATAGTGAATCTAATAAAAATTACTATTTACTATATAAAAAAGCTACTTTAAATATTCTGGTATTGCTACTTGCAATACTATAAAATTAATTGAAAACTAACACTTTTATAATCTAATTTTAAACAATAGAAAACAGAATAAATTCTGATACGTATAGTTCTATAAGAAATTCTAAAAATTCATAATAAAATTTGCAAAAGACAATCGCGATATCGTAATTCGCAACTCTAAAGCAAACGCCATAATCATTTTCTCGCCACACTAATGAAAAGCCGCGATGTTATTTCGCACCTCTAATACAACCCGTAATTAATTTATCGCAACACTAATAAGAAAAATCGCGATTTGCCCAATGAGACGATGAACCGATATATCATATACATCGGCCAAAAAGGCAAACTACTGTCTCCCCCTATTTCAGAAACGAGGGCGCGGCGAGGCAACACCCACGCCGGACAGTGCTCCAACGTGTGTTGCGCCGAGTCCACGCCCGCGTTGCAATGCTGGCAACGCGCGGTCGCCTCCTGTCCTATCCCTGTGCAGGTACTCACCGAAGCATCCATGCCCGGTGAGTACCTGCGCCGCCCTATACGCGAGCTATCGCGTCGATCGTAGACCGTCCCCTGCGGAACCCGAACTGTCCTTCGCACAGCCCTGGCGTACATCTCGACAAATGCGACTCGAGGCGGACTGCCACGATCCGCTCCAGCAATTTGCCCGCCTCGTCCAAAAGACACACCGGCCGAAAGGCGGACGCAAAGTTCGAAGGCCGATCCGGCTTCGGTAATAGGACCATCCGTCCTTCCTTCCACAGGCGGGGGAATTCGCCCCGAGCCAGGCAGCGGTCGAACAAGCGCCGCAGCCTTGGGGCCAACACCCCGGCGATGTCCTTCCACAGGCTGGCCGGGACTCCGTCGGGACCGGGAGCTTTCCCGACGTCAATCCTCCCAACGGCTTCGGCCAACTCCTCTTCGGATACTCCCAGCTCCGGGCACCAATCCTCTGGAGGGTGCAATGATTCCTCCTCTTCCGCAGTATCTCCCTCTTCCGCGGTGTCTCCCTCTTCCGCGGTATCCTCTTCTTCCGCGATGTCCACCTCTCTTGTTAGAATGGTGTTGATATTTTCATCCATGTCCTCTTCTGTGTCCGGAAAAAGAGTGCCGACTACCCCTTCCAGAAACCGGGGTTCCATGCACTCCGTTACCGGGGACGCCCACGGACGGAGTTTGTTCATGACCGTCCTGTAGGGGTGCCCCCAGGGATCGGAATCAAGGGTGGCCAGAAGCTCGTTCCAAGCCCGCCCTTTCGCGTCCCCAACGGCCCGCTGTAGGGACCTTCGCGCTTCGCGGTAGGCACCGTGCAGACGAGCCAGCAACTCCGCATCCCTTCGTTTCCTACGGCCTGCTCGGGTATACCGGCGTCGGCAACGGATGCACACTTCCCGTAGACTCGCTATCTCCGTGTTCCACCAATACACACCGCCGGCGTGACGGGGGTGGAACTTAAGCCGCGGCATGCACGCGTTGCAGATCGCGCGCAAGAACGCAAGTTGGATCGCCTCAGCCTCCACATCCTCTTCCTCTGCTGTTGCCAGTTGCCTCCGCGCGGCCGGCCGATGGAGAGGGAGATGCCTCCACGACGGTGTCTCTTGGTGCGACGGCGGTTATCGTGTCACCTCCGTTGCCGGCTTCGATCCTCCCGTCCAGTTTCATTCTTTTCCTCCGGCTAAGCGGCGGCTTGCACGCTGGCGACCCCATCCGATGCGTCGCGGGCACCCCGAAGTCTGCGCACAACGGACATCGCGGAACCCGCGACGAACAGCCTCTGGCTCGATGCCCTGGTTCTCCGCACCTGTAGCATCGGTCGGAACGGTCGACCGTCGACGCGCAATGCCGACGTATGTGATCCGGCTCCAGACATTTGAAACAATGGAGTCGGCGTGTCGGAAGAGGACGAATCCTCGCCGCGGACCAGCCCACCACTATCTTTCTCGTACCTCCGTTGTCGTCGCTCGTGCCATCCCCAGAGGAGCTGATCCTCCTGGCCGCCTTCAATGGGCAACGGAGCCACACCGAAGTGAGACCCCGTGGGGCTCTGTGTAGCTCGCCTACAGTGACCTCGTCGGTGAGACAGCCGCCAGCCTCGGCAACGGCGGCCACCACTTCGTCGAGAGTGACCGAGTCGTCCAATCCGGTCACCCTCATTTCGGCCGTTTTTTGCGGAACGGAGATCCTGACGGGAATACCCCGAAGGACATCCGCCATGCGTTCGGCGAGGAGCGAGGCTTTACGACCCCCCTCGTCGCCGGCGATCTCGAGGATCAGGGCTCCAGTGACTGCCCTCCTAGGCCGCACTTCGACGATGCCGAGGTCGGAGAGTTCTATTTCTCGACGGACTCTCGACATCGCTTCATCGTACGTAACTCTTGAACCCTCCAGAATGGTGAGCATCACGGCGGTGCACCGCGGAATCTTGGGGAGCGTAGACTCAGTTTTCATGGAGTACGTAGCAGTGCGCGACCTCACGTTCACGACAAACTGCCCAGAATCCCTCGCACCTCGTCCTGTATTTATCTGTTTCCTCACTCCTCCTGTTCTTTTCATCCTCCTTACCGTTGTCCAAATTCCATAGCTCTCGCTGTCTCCTCCTCCCCTTTCACCGCCGACATCGAATTTCTCTTGCATCGCGGTCACAGGGGATCGGGCGGCCATTTCGGCAAATGTGTCAGACCTCGCCGAGACACCGGATTCTCCTCTCGTGTCATGAGTGTCGCCGTCGTTGCGATCTCCGGGCATCGAATATCTCGCTCGCGACAACGACGAGAGCAACGAAGACGGGCATTCTCTATTGCTGATTCTTTTTCTTCCTATCATTGTCATACTTTTTCCGTCGCTACTGTTGGTAGGCGCAGCTACCATTGGAAAAGGACACGCCACCAACCTGCTATTTCCTCTCTTTCCCCTCCTCCTTCTGTCTCTACTAACACCTCTCGAGACGACGGTGGAGAGAAATTCCATCCCGTTGGTCGACGATTCAGCCATTGACGGCGACATGTCCCCCCTCGACCGCATGTTAGATTTTTTCGCGGTGGGGAGGGCGCTCGTTTTCGGAGATCCCATCTGATAGTAATAATTATTACGGTGGGAATAACTGTAGGAATTATTTGGCGACAGCAGCTTCTGCCGCACTTCCTCGATCTTACGGAGGAACAGGGCCTTGAAATCCTCCAGTGGATCCCGAGGACCTGAACCACCGGATCTGTTCACATTTCCTCCACATTCACCTCTGCCTCCTTCGTTTCTTATCTGATGTTCAATAACATCGCTAGCCTCGCTCCCCATCTCACCAGTACGGTGGAGACGGCTCGACACCGACCGAGTAGACAGGGGCGGCAGTGGGGGAGGGGGGCCCATAACACTCGTAGGGTCAGCGGCTCCCCTCGCTTTTTCCACCGTAGAAATCTTTGGTCCCACCGTCGTCCGTCCTCCTATTCCTCTTTCGATCGACGAGGATCTCAACATCCTCGTCATTCTCTCCATATCATCTCTCTCTCTACTCTCCTTCTCCTTGTTCATCCGCTCCACCGTCTCTTGGAGGCGGCTGACCACACTCTCCAGGAAGCGCATTCTCTCACTCTGGCGCGCGCCTTCCTCGCGTTCTTCTCCTGTAATTTTCCTTTCCTCGTCATCCTCCTCCTCATCTTCCACCGATATAACATCCATCCCGTCGACGCCGCGCTCGCCATCGTCACGGCGACGGTGTCGGCGGAGGTTGAAGCCGGTCGTGGTTCTCGATGTCAAAGACGATGTCGTTATCGCTAAAGACGACGATGGGACAACTGTGCGCTGTTGGAGCTCAGCGCCGGCGGCTCTCGTTTTTCGTGACGCCAGCCTCAGTCTCCTCACGAACGTACCTTTTAAGTTCTTGGAGGTGGAGGCGATCCTTTCGACCTCCTCCATCTCCCGCATTATTTCCGCTCCGAGGTCAGCGGTCGTCTGTCCTATCATCAGCGTGCTAAAATACGACAGCGACGCCAATGGTTCCGAACCGGAGGCGGTGGTGCTGGTTCCAGTACCCTTCCTCTTCCGCTTTGCGGGGGTTATCTCGACGAACGGATTCTCGTCACCCTCGTGTTCACCTCGAACGGCGAGATTACCGCCCACATCGCCGCTATTAATACCACCGGTACCGTACACGTTTGGCTCAGCAATCCTCCCGTAGGAACGTTTACCCAACGAGGAAGCAGCGGCGGCCGAGGTCGAGGAACCGATCGACATCTCGTCGTCGCATCTCGCCCGTCCGCCGATGCCACCACCACTGCCATGAACGGTGATGGACCCCGAGTCGCTGACGGTCGTCGCATCGGAATCCTCTTCGATCCTTCGTCCACTTCTTCTCACGTTACTTTTCGTAACGTTCACATGCACATGTTTCTCCTTCGCTTCCACGCCAGACGCATGTACGCGATCGGAGGCCTGGCGGTCCACCCCCGAACGGCCGCGGTTGCTTGGTGACGACGCAGCGGAGCCCGCTTGACGACTCGCGGCTGCGCCGGTACTGGGGTCTCCCTCCCCTGCACCGTAAACTGTTTTCTTCTTTTTGTTGTCCATTTTCATCATTGTTATTTTTACAATATTGTTGGTTGCCAAGGTTGTCACCGTCGAGTCCAGTCCAGTCCGGGTGCCACTCGCTCTTTCGCACCCCGTACCAGGCATCCTCGAAAGAAAAAGTGAGAAAGATCGAGGTACAGGGCGACAGGGAGCCCCGACGAGAAGGTGAGGCGAGTGGTCTTCGACCGGCACGAGCCCGCCAACTTCTCCGAAATTCTCCGCACCGCACAACGTGTGTCCGGCTATAGGCGAACATCAGATCCATCGGAGTTTCTCGGACCTCTCGGCCATCTCGAGAACCCGTACCAGTCTCTGCTCCCCAAAAATTATTTGTTCGTTTTCTGTGTATATATATGTCGGAGATGAAAGGAAAGCCAAAGCCGTTCCTTGGAAATTTTGAGAACATCCTCTAGTACTCTAGCCTAGATTTTATCATAGCTGTAATTGTTCGAGATTTGTGATAGCGAGATTGGGTTTGAGGTGACAATTGGTCGCCGAACGCAGCCACGGTCACGGGATGGACGTTATACCTAACGGAGGTCTGGAGTGGTTGTATGGGTTTTCCGAGAAATGTGGTTGTGGCGGCATGCGGCCTCGGAAGCGGGCCTAGCCACGTGTGATGTTGCCTCGGAGGTGCTGATACAATGAGACATACATCGTATTAATAATCAAACTCCTGGCAGAAACTGCCTAGCAACGGCGTTTGGAACTTTCTCGATGCTTCCAACGCTTCTGCCTAGCAACGACGTTTGGAACCTTCTCGATGCTTCTAAACGAGTATAGAAAACAAATGCAAGCGTACAGCGAGAAAAATCTCCACGAGGCTGGCATTCTTGCGATTGCCTTGGAGAGTGACACATCGAGCATTTCCAACAATCGTATTTCTGTGCCTAAGATCAGTTTACGCTTAGTAAAGAGTTATCCCGTTGACCGTGGATTCGTTTAAACCCAAAAATATTGTTAATAGTGTTCACTAAACTTATTATTCGTAAATCATACTATTCATTAATCTTACTGTTCGTTAAACTTATTATCCATTAGACTTATTATTTGTTAGACTTATTATTTGTTCAACTTATTATTTCACTAACTTTATTATTCGTTAAGCTTATTATTCACTAGACTTATTATTTATTAATCTTTGTAGTAGACTTGTATATACGTGTAAATATAATCTCGGTTGTGTAAAACAATAGCTAATTCACGTGAAGAGTTGTTACGCGCCCAAAATTCTAACTATAACCCGACATATATATGTCGAGTTTACATTATGATTAGGGTTACGTTGCTTCACTCACTGATGAGATCGTACGAGAGTGTTCCTCTCCGTCGCGGTGATGCTGCAGAGGAAAACAATGATGGGGTGTGTCTAAGGGCACGAAATCATCGGATTCGTCGAGGAAAACCTTCGTTCGGAAAGTGAGGAAAATGGATATTGCTGTTAATTGGTTAATTTTTATGTTGGTGGTTAGAGAAAAATGCTAGCCACCCTTGAGAGAAACCTGCTAGCGGGAAGCGTCGTTCGTGAGAAAAGCATATTTCCCGTATCTTCCCGTAGTAGATGATAGATTTAGGAACTGTTAGGATAAAGACTGTTTGTCCGTTTGAAGGACCTTAGTTAACTGAATTCTCAGATTTATAGTGGGTCCTCAGGCTAGCTGAACCTGTACTGTGGAGATGCATCGACATCTGGTAATCATCTTGCTCGAAGAATAGGGTATGTGTGTGGCAAGCCACGGGACAGAAACCGTTGGAATGTTCGCTATCGAGTGCAGTTACAATTATTTCTTTTTAAGGAGAGCTATAGAATTACTTCATACCTTTGTTAGGCAAAGCGTTCATCCCGTGACCGCGGCTACATTCGGCGACTGGCTATCGCCACGAGCCCAAGCTCATTATCACAAATCTTGAACAAATACAATCGGATCGAAAGACGACAATTGTTTAATTACGCCTATGATAGAATCTAGATTACGGTGTTAAGGGATTTTCGCGGGGTTCCAAAGGGAAGACACCGATGTCCTTTCATCTCCGACATATATATATAATAATAATATAATAAGTATAAAAAATATTACTTGAAAATTGTGAGATATTTCTTGATAACGAACAAATGCTTACCAATACCGTGAATGCAATGCAATTGTTTGTAATAATTATAATTTTTGCTATTAGAATATATACCGGGAATTTGAATAAGTTATTTGAATACGAAAATGTCTGCAAATTAATAGATTAAAAGTTACCAATCAATATTTCAAATGTCTTAAATTAACAGTTTAAACATTATAAATTAGTGTTGCACATGTTGTAAATGAATGATTAAATTGTTACAAATTAATGTTTAAAATGGTATAAAATAATGATTCAAAGGCTCTAAACTAACAGCTCAAAGGTTTCAATTCAATGATTTAAATGGTGTAAATTATTATTTTAAATGCGTCAAATCAATAGGTCAAACATTATATATTAATAGTTTAAATGGTTATAAATTAATGGTAAATTGTAAGAACAGAATAGTTAGACACTGTCAATTGATACTTTGAATGATACAAATTAATAGCCGCAATGTTATAAATTAATAAGTTAATTCGTAAAAGTTTAATTCTTCGATCTGCATCGTACACTGGTTGAAACACAACTGACGACGCACGAGGGTAAATGTGTTCCTTGCATACCTGTTGGTATACACGTGGCAAAGTGCCAACGGTCGATCAAACAGAAACGGTTTGCAGATATCACAAATGTACCTTTTAAATGTCGTAAATAAATGGTATAAATGTTACAAATAAATAGCGTAAATGTTATAAATTAATGATTCAAAGGCACTGAATTAACAACTCAAACGTTGTAATTCAATGTATTAAATGGTGTAAATTATTATTTTAAATGCTTCAAATCAATAGGTCAAACGATATAAATTAATAGTTTAAATGGTTATAAATTAATGGTAAATTGTAAGAAAAGAATAGGTAGACACTGTAAATTAATACTTTGAATGATACAAATTAATAGCCGCAATGTTATAAATTAATAAGTTAATTCGTAAAAGTTTAATTCTTCGATCTGCATTGTACACTGGTTGAAACACAACTGACGTCGCACGAGGGTAAATGCGTTCCTTGCATACCTGTTGGTATACACGTGGCAAAATGCCAACGGTCGAACAAACAGAAACGGTTTGCAGATATCACAAATGTACCTTTTACATGTCGTAAATAAATGGTATAAATGTTACAAATAAATAGCGTAAATGTAATAAATTAATGATACAAAGGCCCTGAATTAACAACTCAAACGTTGTAATTCAATGTATTAAATGGTGTAAATTATTATTTTAAACGCTTCAAATCAATAGGTCAAACGTTATAAATTAATAGTTTAAATGGTTATAAATTAATGGTAAATTGTAAGAAAAGAATAGGTAGACACTGTAAATTAATACTTTGAAAGATACAAATTAATAGCCGCAATGTTATAAATTAATAAGTTAATTCGTAAAAGATTAATTCTTCGATCTGCATTGTACACTGGTTGAAACACAACTGACGTCGCACGAGGGTAAATGTGTTCCTTGCATACCTGTTGGTATACACGTGGCAAAGTGCCAACGGTCGATCAAACAGAAACGGTTTGCAGATATCACAAATGTACCTTTTAAATGTCGTAAATAAATGGTGTAAATGTTACAAATAAATAGCGTAAATGTTATAAATTAATGATTCAAAGGCCCTGAATTAACAACTCAAACGTTGTAATTCAATGTATTAAATGGTGTAAATTATTATTTTAAATGCTTCAAATCAATAGGTCAAATGTTATAAATTAATAGTTTAAATGGTTATAAATTAATGGTAAATTGTAAGAAAAGAATAGGTAGACACTGAAAATTAATACTTTGAATGATACAAATTAATAGCCGCAATGTTATAAATTAATAAGTTAATTCGTAAAAGCTTAATTCTTCGATCTGCATTGTACACTGGTTGAAACACAACTGACGTCGCACGAGGGTAAATGTGTTCCTTGCATACCTATTGGTATACACGTGGCAAAGAGCCAACGGTCGATCAAACAGAAACGGTTTGCAGATATCACAAATGTACCTTTTAAACGTCCTAAATAAATGGTATAAATGTTACAAATAAATAGCGTAAATGTTATAAATTAATGATTCAAAGGCCCTGAATTAACAACTCAAACGTTGTAATTCAATGTATTAAATGGTGTAAATTATTATTTTAAATGCTTCAAATCAATAGGTCAATCGTTATAAATTAATAGTTTAAAAGGTTATAAATTAATGGTAAATTGTAAGAACAGAATAGTTAGACACTGTAAATTGATACTTTGAATGATACAAATTAATAGCCGCAATGTTATAAATTAATAAGTTAATTCGTAAAAGTTTAATTCTTCGATCTGCATCGTACACTGGTTGAAACACAACTGACGTCGCACGAGGGTAAATGTGTTCCTTGCATACCTGTTGGTATACACGTGGCAAAGTGCCAACGGTCGATCAAACAGAAACGGTTTGCAGATATCACAAATGTACCTTTTAAATGTCGTAAATAAATGGTATAAATGTTACAAATAAATAGCGTAAATGTTATAAATTAATGATTCAAAGGCACTGAATTAACAACTCAAACGTTGTAATTCAATGTATTAAATGGTGTAAATTATTATTTTAAATGCTTCAAATCAATAGGTCAAACGATATAAATTAATAGTTTAAATGGCTATAAATTAATGGTAAATTGCAAGAAAAGAATAGGTAGACACTGTAAATTAATACTTTGAAAGATACAAATTAATAGCCGCAATGTTATAAATTAATAAGTTAATTCGTAAAAGTTTAATTCTTCGATCTGCATTGTACACTGGTTGAAACACAACTGACGTCGCACGAGGGTAAATGTGTTCCTTGCATACCTGTTGGTATACACGTGGCAAAGTGCCAAAGGTCGATCAAACAGAAACGGTTTGCAGATATCACAAATGTACCTTTTAAATGTCGTAAATAAATGGTATAAATGTTACAAATAAATAGCGTAAATGTTATAAATTAATGATTCAGAGGCCCTGAATTAACAACTCAAACGTTGTAATTCAATGTATTAAATGGTGTAAATTATTATTTTAAATGCTTCAAATCAATAGGTCAAACGTTATAAATTAAAAGTTTAAATGGTTATAAATTAATGGTAAATTGTAAGAAAAGAATAGGTAGACACTGTAAATTAATACTTTGAAAGATACAAATTAATAGCCGCAATGTTATAAATTAATAAGTTAATTCGTAAAAGTTTAATTCTTCGATCTGCATTGTACACTGGTTGAAACACAACTGACGTCACACGAGGGTAAATGTGTTCCTTGCATACCTGTTGGTATACACGTGGCAAAGTGCCAACGGTCGATCAAACAGAAACGGTTTGCAGATATCACAAATGTACCTTTTACATGTCGTAAATAAATGGTATAAATGTTAGAAATAAATAGCGTAAATGTTATAAATTGATGATTCAAAGGCCCTGAATTAACAACTCAAACGTTGTAATTTAATGTTTTAAATGGTGTAAATTATTATTTTAAATGCTTCAAATCAATAGGTCAAACGTTATAAATTAATAGTTTAAATGGTTATAAATTAATGGTAAATTGTAAGAAAAGAATAGGTAGACACTGTAAATTAATACTTTGAAAGATACAAATTAATAGCCGCAATGTTATAAATTAATAAGTTAATTCGTAAAAGTTTAATTCTTCGATCTGCATTGTACACTGGTTGAAACACAACTGACGTCGCACGAGGGTAAATGTGTTCCTTGCATACCTGTTGGTATACACGTGGCAAAATGCCAACGGTCGAACAAACAGAAACGGTTTGCAGATATCACATATGTACCTTTTACATGTCGTAAATAAATGGTATAAATGTTACAAATAAATAGCGTAAATGTAATAAATTAATGATTCAAAGGCCCTGAATTAACAACTCAAACGTTGTAATTCAATGTATTAAATGGTGTAAATTATTATTTTAAACGCTTCAAATCAATAGGTCAAACGTTATAAATTAATAGTTTAAATGGTTATAAATTAATGGTAAATTGTAAGAAAAGAATAGGTAGACACTGTAAATTAATACTTTGAAAGATACAAATTAATAGCCGCAATGTTATAAATTAATAAGTTAATTCGTAAAAGATTAATTCTTCGATCTGCATTGTACACTGGTTGAAACACAACTGACGTCGCACGAGGGTAAATGTGTTCCTTGCATACCTGTTGGTATACACGTGGCAAAGTGCCAACGGTCGATCAAACAGAAACGGTTTGCAGATATCACAAATGTACCTTTTAAATGTCGTAAATAAATGGTATAAATGTTACAAATAAATAGCGTAAATGTTATAAATTAATGATTCAAAGGCACTGAATTAACAACTCAAACGTTGTAATTCAATGTATTAAATGGTGTAAATTATTATTTTAAATGCTTCAAATCAATAGGTCAAACGATATAAATTAATAGTTTAAATGGCTATAAATTAATGGTAAATTGCAAGAAAAGAATAGGTAGACACTGTAAATTAATACTTTGAAAGATACAAATTAATAGCCGCAATGTTATAAATTAATAAATTAATTCGTAAAAGTTTAATTCTTCGATCTGCATTGTACACTGGTTGAAACACAACTGACGTCGCACGAGGGTAAATGTGTTCCTTGCATACCTGTTGGTATACACGTGGCAAAGTGCCAAAGGTCGATCAAACAGAAACGGTTTGCAGATATCACAAATGTACCTTTTAAATGTCGTAAATAAATGGTATAAATGTTACAAATAAATAGCGTAAATGTTATAAGTTAATGATTCAGAGGCCCTGAATTAACAACTCAAACGTTGTAATTCAATGTATTAAATGGTGTAAATTATTATTTTAAACGCTTCAAATCAATAGGTCAAACGTTATAAATTAATAGTTTAAATGGTTATAAATTAATGGTAAATTGTAAGAAAAGAATAGGTAGACACTGTAAATTAATACTTTGAAAGATACAAATTAATAGCCGCAATGTTATAAATTAATAAGTTAATTCGTAAAAGATTAATTCTTCGATCTGCATTGTACACTGGTTGAAACACAACTGACGTCGCACGAGGGTAAATGTGTTCCTTGCATACCTGTTGGTATACACGTGGCAAAGTGCCAACGGTCGATCAAACAGAAACGGTTTGCAGATATCACAAATGTACCTTTTAAATGTCGTAAATAAATGGTATAAATGTTACAAATAAATAGCGTAAATGTTATAAATTAATGATTCAAAGGCACTGAATTAACAACTCAAACGTTGTAATTCAATGTATTAAATGGTGTAAATTATTATTTTAAATGCTTCAAATCAATAGGTCAAACGATATAAATTAATAGTTTAAATGGCTATAAATTAATGGTAAATTGCAAGAAAAGAATAGGTAGACACTGTAAATTAATACTTTGAAAGATACAAATTAATAGCCGCAATGTTATAAATTAATAAATTAATTCGTAAAAGTTTAATTCTTCGATCTGCATTGTACACTGGTTGAAACACAACTGACGTCGCACGAGGGTAAATGTGTTCCTTGCATACCTGTTGGTATACACGTGGCAAAGTGCCAAAGGTCGATCAAACAGAAACGGTTTGCAGATATCACAAATGTACCTTTTAAATGTCGTAAATAAATGGTATAAATGTTACAAATAAATAGCGTAAATGTTATAAATTAATGATTCAGAGGCCCTGAATTAACAACTCAAACGTTGTAATTCAATGTATTAAATGGTGTAAATTATTATTTTAAATGCTTCAAATCAATAGGTCAAACGTTATAAATTAAAAGTTTAAATGGTTATAAATTAATGGTAAATTGTAAGAAAAGAATAGGTAGACACTGTAAATTAATACTTTGAAAGATACAAATTAATAGCCGCAATGTTATAAATTAATAAGTTAATTCGTAAAAGTTTAATTCTTCGATCTGCATTGTACACTGGTTGAAACACAACTGACGTCGCACGAGGGTAAATGCGTTCCTTGCATACCTGTTGGTATACACGTGGCAAAATGCCAACGGTCGAACAAACAGAAACGGTTTGCAGATATCACAAATGTACCTTTTACATGTCGTAAATAAATGGTATAAATGTTACAAATAAATAGCGTAAATGTAATAAATTAATGATACAAAGGCCCTGAATTAACAACTCAAACGTTGTAATTCAATGTATTAAATGGTGTAAATTATTATTTTAAACGCTTCAAATCAATAGGTCAAACGTTATAAATTAATAGTTTAAATGGTTATAAATTAATGGTAAATTGTAAGAAAAGAATAGGTAGACACTGTAAATTAATACTTTGAAAGATACAAATTAATAGCCGCAATGTTATAAATTAATAAGTTAATTCGTAAAAGATTAATTCTTCGATCTGCATTGTACACTGGTTGAAACACAACTGACGTCGCACGAGGGTAAATGTGTTCCTTGCATACCTGTTGGTATACACGTGGCAAAGTGCCAACGGTCGATCAAACAGAAACGGTTTGCAGATATCACAAATGTACCTTTTAAATGTCGTAAATAAATGGTGTAAATGTTACAAATAAATAGCGTAAATGTTATAAATTAATGATTCAAAGGCCCTGAATTAACAACTCAAACGTTGTAATTCAATGTATTAAATGGTGTAAATTATTATTTTAAATGCTTCAAATCAATAGGTCAAATGTTATAAATTAATAGTTTAAATGGTTATAAATTAATGGTAAATTGTAAGAAAAGAATAGGTAGACACTGAAAATTAATACTTTGAATGATACAAATTAATAGCCGCAATGTTATAAATTAATAAGTTAATTCGTAAAAGCTTAATTCTTCGATCTGCATTGTACACTGGTTGAAACACAACTGACGTCGCACGAGGGTAAATGTGTTCCTTGCATACCTGTTGGTATACACGTGGCAAAATGCCAACGGTCGAACAAACAGAAACGGTTTGCAGATATCACAAATGTACCTTTTACATGTCGTAAATAAATGGTATAAATGTTACAAATAAATAGCGCAAATGTTATAAATTAATGATTCAAAGGCCCTGAATTAACAACTCAAACGTTGTAATTCAATGTATTAAATGGTGTAAATTATTATTTTAAATGCTTCAAATCAATAGGTCAATCGTTATAAATTAATAGTTTAAAAGGTTATAAATTAATGGTAAATTGTAAGAACAGAATAGTTAGACACTGTAAATTGATACTTTGAATGATACAAATTAATAGCCGCAATGTTATAAATTAATAAGTTAATTCGTAAAAGTTTAATTCTTCGATCTGCATCGTACACTGGTTGAAACACAACTGACGTCGCACGAGGGTAAATGTGTTCCTTGCATACCTGTTGGTATACACGTGGCAAAGTGCCAACGGTCGATCAAACAGAAACGGTTTGCAGATATCACAAATGTACCTTTTAAATGTCGTAAATAAATGGTATAAATGTTACAAATAAATAGCGTAAATGTTATAAATTAATGATTCAAAGGCACTGAATTAACAACTCAAACGTTGTAATTCAATGTATTAAATGGTGTAAATTATTATTTTAAATGCTTCAAATCAATAGGTCAAACGATATAAATTAATAGTTTAAATGGCTATAAATTAATGGTAAATTGCAAGAAAAGAATAGGTAGACACTGTAAATTAATACTTTGAAAGATACAAATTAATAGCCGCAATGTTATAAATTAATAAGTTAATTCGTAAAAGTTTAATTCTTCGATCTGCATTGTACACTGGTTGAAACACAACTGACGTCGCACGAGGGTAAATGTGTTCCTTGCATACCTGTTGGTATACACGTGGCAAAGTGCCAAAGGTCGATCAAACAGAAACGGTTTGCAGATATCACAAATGTACCTTTTAAATGTCGTAAATAAATGGTATAAATGTTACAAATAAATAGCGTAAATGTTATAAATTAATGATTCAGAGGCCCTGAATTAACAACTCAAACGTTGTAATTCAATGTATTAAATGGTGTAAATTATTATTTTAAATGCTTCAAATCAATAGGTCAAACGTTATAAATTAAAAGTTTAAATGGTTATAAATTAATGGTAAATTGTAAGAAAAGAATAGGTAGACACTGTAAATTAATACTTTGAAAGATACAAATTAATAGCCGCAATGTTATAAATTAATAAGTTAATTCGTAAAAGTTTAATTCTTCGATCTGCATTGTACACTGGTTGAAACACAACTGACGTCACACGAGGGTAAATGTGTTCCTTGCATACCTGTTGGTATACACGTGGCAAAGTGCCAACGGTCGATCAAACAGAAACGGTTTGCAGATATCACAAATGTACCTTTTACATGTCGTAAATAAATGGTATAAATGTTAGAAATAAATAGCGTAAATGTTATAAATTGATGATTCAAAGGCCCTGAATTAACAACTCAAACGTTGTAATTTAATGTTTTAAATGGTGTAAATTATTATTTTAAATGCTTCAAATCAATAGGTCAAACGTTATAAATTAATAGTTTAAATGGTTATAAATTAATGGTAAATTGTAAGAAAAGAATAGGTAGACACTGTAAATTAATACTTTGAAAGATACAAATTAATAGCCGCAATGTTATAAATTAATAAGTTAATTCGTAAAAGTTTAATTCTTCGATCTGCATTGTACACTGGTTGAAACACAACTGACGTCGCACGAGGGTAAATGTGTTCCTTGCATACCTGTTGGTATACACGTGGCAAAATGCCAACGGTCGAACAAACAGAAACGGTTTGCAGATATCACATATGTACCTTTTACATGTCGTAAATAAATGGTATAAATGTTACAAATAAATAGCGTAAATGTAATAAATTAATGATTCAAAGGCCCTGAATTAACAACTCAAACGTTGTAATTCAATGTATTAAATGGTGTAAATTATTATTTTAAACGCTTCAAATCAATAGGTCAAACGTTATAAATTAATAGTTTAAATGGTTATAAATTAATGGTAAATTGTAAGAAAAGAATAGGTAGACACTGTAAATTAATACTTTGAAAGATACAAATTAATAGCCGCAATGTTATAAATTAATAAGTTAATTCGTAAAAGATTAATTCTTCGATCTGCATTGTACACTGGTTGAAACACAACTGACGTCGCACGAGGGTAAATGTGTTCCTTGCATACCTGTTGGTATACACGTGGCAAAGTGCCAACGGTCGATCAAACAGAAACGGTTTGCAGATATCACAAATGTACCTTTTAAATGTCGTAAATAAATGGTATAAATGTTACAAATAAATAGCGTAAATGTTATAAATTAATGATTCAAAGGCACTGAATTAACAACTCAAACGTTGTAATTCAATGTATTAAATGGTGTAAATTATTATTTTAAATGCTTCAAATCAATAGGTCAAACGATATAAATTAATAGTTTAAATGGCTATAAATTAATGGTAAATTGCAAGAAAAGAATAGGTAGACACTGTAAATTAATACTTTGAAAGATACAAATTAATAGCCGCAATGTTATAAATTAATAAATTAATTCGTAAAAGTTTAATTCTTCGATCTGCATTGTACACTGGTTGAAACACAACTGACGTCGCACGAGGGTAAATGTGTTCCTTGCATACCTGTTGGTATACACGTGGCAAAGTGCCAAAGGTCGATCAAACAGAAACGGTTTGCAGATATCACAAATGTACCTTTTAAATGTCGTAAATAAATGGTATAAATGTTACAAATAAATAGCGTAAATGTTATAAATTAATGATTCAGAGGCCCTGAATTAACAACTCAAACGTTGTAATTCAATGTATTAAATGGTGTAAATTATTATTTTAAATGCTTCAAATCAATAGGTCAAACGTTATAAATTAAAAGTTTAAATGGTTATAAATTAATGGTAAATTGTAAGAAAAGAATAGGTAGACACTGTAAATTAATACTTTGAAAGATACAAATTAATAGCCGCAATGTTATAAATTAATAAGTTAATTCGTAAAAGTTTAATTCTTCGATCTGCATTGTACACTGGTTGAAACACAACTGACGTCGCACGAGGGTAAATGCGTTCCTTGCATACCTGTTGGTATACACGTGGCAAAATGCCAACGGTCGATCAAACAGAAACGGTTTGCAGATATCACAAATGTACCATTTAAATGTCGTAAATAAATGGTATAAATGTTACAAATAAATAGCGTAAATGTTATAAATTAATGATTCAAAGGCCCTGAATTAACAACACAAACGTTGTAATTCAATGTATTAAATGGTGTAAATTATTATTTTAAATGCTTCAAATCAATAGGTCAAACGTTATAAATTAATAGTTTAAATGGTTATAAATTAATGGTAAATTGTAAGAAAAGAATAGGTAGACACTGAAAATTAATACTTTGAATGATACAAATTAATAGCCGCAATGTTATAAATTAATAAGTTAATTCGTAAAAGCTTAATTCTTCGATCTGCATTGTACACTGGTTGAAACACAACTGACGTCGCACGAGGGTAAATGTGTTCCTTGCATACCTGTTGGTATACACGTGGCAAAATGCCAACGGTCGAACAAACAGAAACGGTTTGCAGATATCACAAATGTACCTTTTACATGTCGTAAATAAATGGTATAAATGTTACAAATAAATAGCGTAAATGTTATAAATTAATGATTCAAAGGCCCTGAATTAACAACTCAAACGTTGTAATTCAATGTATTAAATGGTGTAAATTATTATTTTAAATGCTTCAAATCAATAGGTCAATCGTTATAAATTAATAGTTTAAAAGGTTATAAATTAATGGTAAATTGTAAGAAAAGAATAGGTAGACACTGTAAATTAATACTTTGAATGATACAAATTAATAGCCGCAATGTTATAAATTAATAAGTTAATTCGTAAAAGTTTAATTCTTCGATCTGCATTGTACACTGGTTGAAACACAACTGACGTCGCACGAGGGTAAATGTGTTCCTTGCATACCTGTTGGTATACACGTGGCAAAATGCCAACGGTCGAACAAACAGAAACGGTTTGCAGATATCACAAATGTACCTTTTACATGTCGTAAATAAATGGTATAAATGTTACAAATAAATAGCGTAAATGTTATAAATTAATGATTCAAAGGCCCTGAATTAACAACTCAAACGTTGTAATTCAATGTATTAAATGGTGTAAATTATTATTTTAAATGCTTCAAATCAATAGGTCAAACGTTATAAATTAATAGTTTAAATGGTTATAAATTAATGGTAAATTGTAAGAAAAGAATAGGTAGACACTGTAAATTAATACTTTGAATGATACAAATTAATAGCCGCAATGTTATAAATTAATAAGTTAATTCGTAAAAGTTTAATTCTTCGATCTGCATTGTACACTGGTTGAAACACAACTGACGTTGCACGAGGGTAAATGTGTTCCTTGCATACCTGTTGGTATACACGTGGCAAAGTGCCAACGGTCGATCAAACAGAAACGGTTTGCAGATATCACAAATGTACCTTTTAAATGTCGTAAATAAATGGTATAAATGTTACAAATAAATAGCGTAAATGTTATAAATTAATGATTCAAAGGCCCTGAATTAACAACTCAAACGTTGTAATTCAATGTATTAAATGGTGTAAATTATTATTTTAAATGCTTCAAATCAATAGGTCAAACGTTATAAATTAATAGTTTAAATGGTTATAAATTAATGGTAAATTGTAAGAAAAGAATAGGTAGACACTGTAAATTAATACTTTGAATGATACAAATTAATAGCCGCAATGTTATAAATTAATAAGTTAATTCGTAAAAGTTTAATTCTTCGATCTGCATTGTACACTGGTTGAAACACAACTGACGTCGCACGAGGGTAAATGTGTTCCTTGCATACCTGTTGGTATACACGTGGCAAAATGCCAACGGTCGAACAAACAGAAACGGTTTGCAGATATCACAAATGTACCTTTTACATGTCGTAAATAAATGGTATAAATGTTACAAATAAATAGCGTAAATGTAATAAATTAATGATTCAAAGGCCCTGAATTAACAACTCAAACGTTGTAATTCAATGTATTAAATGGTGTAAATTATTATTTTAAACGCTTCAAATCAATAGGTCAAACGTTATAAATTAATAGTTTAAATGGTTATAAATTAATGGTAAATTGTAAGAAAAGAATAGGTAGACACTGTAAATTAATACTTTGAAAGATACAAATTAATAGCCGCAATGTTATAAATTAATAAGTTAATTCGTAAAAGTTTAATTCTTCGATCTGCATTGTACACTGGGTGAAACACAACTGACGTCGTACGAGGGTAAGTGTGTTCCTTGCATACCTGTTGGTATACACGTGGCAAAATGCCAACGGTCGATCAAACAGATACGGTTTGCAGATATCACAAATGTACTACTTAAATGTCGTAAATAAATGGTATAAATGTTACAAATAAATAGCGTAAATGTTATAAATTAATGATTCAAAGGCCCTGAATTAACAACACAAACGTTGTAATTCAATGTATTAAATGGTGTAAATTATTATTTTAAATGCTTCAAATCAATAGGTCAAACGTTATATATTAATAGTTTAAATGGTTATAAATTAATGGTAAATTGTAAGAAAAGAATAGGTAGACACTGTAAATTAATACTTTGAATGATACAAATTAATGGCCGCAATGTTATAAATTAATAAGTTAATTCGTAAAAGTTTAATTCTTCGATCTGCATTGCACACTGGTTGAAACACAACTGACGTCGCACGAGGGTAAATGTGTTCCTTGCATACCTGTTGGTATACACGTGGCAAAGTGCCAACTGTACATCAAACAGAAACGGTTTGCAGATATCACAAATGTACCTTTTAAATGTCGTAAATAAATGGTATAAATATTACAAATAAATAGCGTAAATGTTATAAATTAATGATTCAAAGGCCCTGAATTAACAACTCAAACGTTGTAATTCAATGTATTAAATGGTGTAAATTATTATTTTAAATGCTTCAAATCAATAGGTCAAACGTTATAAATTAATAGTTTAAATGGTTATAAATTAATGGTAAATTGTAAGAACAGAATAGGTAGACACTGTAAATTAATACTTTGAATGATACAAATTAATAGCCGCAATGTTATAAATTAATAAGTTAATTCGTAAAAGTTTAATTCTTCGATCTGCATTGTACACTGGTTGAAACACATCTGACGTCGCACGAGGGTAAATGTGTTCCTTGCATACCTGTTGGTATACACGTGGCAAAGAGCCAACGGTCGATCAAACAGAAACGGTTTGCAGATATCACAAATGTACCTTTTAAACGTCCTAAATAAATGGTATAAATGTTACAAATAAATAGCGTAAATGTTATAAATTAATGATTCAAAGGCCCTGAATTAACAACTCAAACGTTGTAATTCAATGTATTAAATGGTGTAAATTATTATTTTAAATGCTTCAAATCAATAGGTCAAACGTTATAAATTAATAGTTTAAATGGTTATAAATTAATGGTAAATTGTAAGAAAAGAATAGGTAGACACTGTAAATTAATACTTTGAATGATACAAATTAATGGCCGCAATGTTATAAATTAATAAGTTAATTCGTAAAAGTTTAATTCTTCGATCTGCATTGTACACTGGTTGAAACACAACTGACGTCGCACGAGGGTAAATGTGTTCCTTGCATACCTGTTGGTATACACGTGGCAAAATGCCAACGGTCGAACAAACAGAAACGGTTTGCAGATATCACAAATGTACCTTTTACATGTCGTAAACAAATGGTATAAATGTTACAAATAAATAGCGTAAATGTTATAAATTAATGATTCAAAGGCCATGAATTAACAACTCAAACGTTGTAATTCAATGTATTAAATGGTGTAAATTATTATTTTAAATGCTTCAAATCAATAGGTCAAACGTTATAAATTAATAGTTTAAATGGTTATAAATTAATGGTAAATTGTAAGAAAAGTATAGGTAGACACTGTAAATTAATACTTTGACTGATACAAATTAATAGCCGCAATGTTATAAATTAATAAGTTAATTCGTAAAAGTTTAATTCTTCGATCTGCATTGTACACTGGTTGAAACACAACTGACGTCGCACGAGTGTAAATGTGTTCCTTGCATACCTGTCGGTATACACGTGGCAAAATGCCAACGGTCGAACAAACAGAAACGGTTTGCAGATATCACAAATGTACCTTTTACATGTCGTAAACAAATGGTATAAATGTTACAAATAAATAGCGTAAATGTTATAAATTAATGATTCAAAGGCCATGAATTAACAACTCAAACGTTGTAATTCAATGTATTAAATGGTGTAAATTATTATTTTAAATGCTTCAAATCAATAGGTCAAACGTTATAAATTAATAGTTTAAATGGTTACAAATTAATGGTAAATTGTAAGAAAAGAATAGGTAGACACTGTAAATTAATACTTTGAATGATACAAATTAATAGCCGCAATGTTATAAATTAATTAGTTAATTCGTAAAAGTTTAATTCTTCGATCTGCATTGTACACTGGTTGAAACACAACTGACGTCGCACGAGGGTAAATGTGTTCCTTGCATACCTGTTGGTATACACGTGGCAAAGAGCCAACGGTCGATCAAACAGAAACGGTTAGCAGATATCACAAATGTACCTTTTAAATGTCGTATATAAATGGTATAAATATTACAAATAAATAGCGCAAATGTTATAAATTAATGATTCAAAGGCCCTGAATTAACAACTCAAACGTTGTAATTCAATGTATTAAATGGTGTAAATTATTATTTTAAATGCTTCAAATCAATAGGTCAAACATTATAAATTAATAGTTTAAATGGTTATAAATTAATGGTAAATTGTAAGAAAAGAATAGGTAGACACTGTAAATTAATACTTTGAATGATACAAATTAATAGCCGCAATGTTATAAATTAATAAATTAATTCGTAAAAGTTTAATTCTTCGATCTGCATTGTACACTGGTTGAAACACAACTGACGTCGCACGAGGGTAAATGTGTTCCTTGCATACCTGTTGGTATACACGTGGCAATATGCCAACGGTCGATCAAACAGAAACGATTTGCAGATATCACAAATGTACCTTTTAAATGTCGTAAATAAATTGTATAAATGTTACAAATAAATAGCGTAAATGTTATAAATTAATGATTCAAAGGCCCTGAATTAACAACTCAAACGTTGTAATTCAATGTATTAAGTGGTGTAAATTATTATTTTAAATGCTTCAAATCAATAGGTCAAACGTTATAAATTAATAGTTTAAATGGTTATAAATTAATGGTAAATTGTAAGAAAAGAATAGGTAGGCACTGTAAATTAATACTTTGAATGATACAAATTAATAGCCGCAATGTTATAAATTAATAAGTTAATTCGTAAAAGTTTAATTATTCGATCTGCATTGTACACTGGTTGAAACACAACTGACGTCGCACGAGGGTAAATGTGTTCCTTGCATACCTGTTGGTATACACGTGGCAAAGTGCCAACGGTCGATCAAACAGAAACGGTTTGCAGATATCACAAATGTACCTTTTAAATGTCGTAAATAAATGGTATAAATGTTACAAATAAATAGCGTAAATGTTATAAATTAATGATTCAAAGGCCATGAATTAACAACTCAAACGTTGTAATTCAATGTATTAAATGGTGTAAATTATTATTTTAAATGCTTCAAATCAATAGGTCAAACGTTATAAACTAATAGTTTAAATGGTTATAAATTAATGGTAAATTGTAAGAAAAGTATAGGTAGACACTGTAAATTAATACTTTGAATGATACAAATTAATAGCCGCAATGTTATAAATTAATAAGTTAATTCGTAAAAGTTTAATTATTCGATCTGCATTGTACACTGGTTGAAACACAACTGACGTCGCACGAGGGTAAATGTGTTCCTTGCATACCTGTTGGTATACACGTGGCAAAGTGCCAACGGTCGATCAAACAGAAACGGTTTGCAGATATCACAAATGTACCTTTTAAATGTCGTAAATAAATGGTATAAATGTTACAAATAAATAGCGTAAATGTTATAAATTAATGATTCAAAGGCCCTGAATTAACAACTCAAACGTTGGATTTCAATGTATTAAATGGTGTAAATTATTATTTTAAATGCTTCAAATCAATAGGTCAAACGTTATAAATTAATAGTTTAAATGGTTATAAATTAATGGTAAATTGTAAGAAAAGAATAGGTAGACACTGTAAATTAATACTTTGAATGATACAAATTAATAGCCGCAATGTTATAAATTAATAAGTTAATTCGTAAAAGTTTAATTCTTCGATCTGCATTGTACACTGGTTGAAACACAACTGACGTCGCACGAGGGTAAATGTGTTCCTTGCATACCTGTTGGTATACACGTGGCAAAGTGCCAACGGTACATCAAACAGAAACGGTTTGCAGATATCACAAATGTACCTTTTAAATGTCCTAAATAAATGGTATAAATGTTACAAATAAATAGCGTAAATGTTATAAATTAATGATTCAAAGGCCCTGAATTAACAACTCAAACGTTGTAATTCAATGTATTAAATGGTGTAAATTATTATTTTAAATGCTTCAAATCAATAGGTCAAACGTTATAAATTAATAGTTTAAATGGTTATAAATTAATGGTAAATTGTAAGAAAAGAATAGGTAGACACTGTAAATTAATACTTTGAATGATACAAATTAATGGCCGCAATGTTATAAATTAATAAGTTAATTCGTAAAAGTTTAATTCTTCGATCTGCATTGTACACTGGTTGAAACACAACTGACGTCGCACGAGGGTAAATGTGTTCCTTGCATACCTGTCG
Source organism: Bombus flavifrons (assembly GCF_040668555.2). Lineage (NCBI taxonomy): Eukaryota > Metazoa > Arthropoda > Insecta > Hymenoptera > Apidae > Bombus > Bombus flavifrons. Next base: position 7,383,142 of record NC_138458.1, on the reverse strand, counting down.
GTATACACGTGGCAAAGTGCCAACGGTCGATCAAACAGAAACGGTTTGCAGATATCACAAATGTACCTTTTAAATGTCGTAAATAAATGGTATAAATGTTACAAATAAATAGCGTAAATTTTATAAATTAATGATTCAAAGGCCCTGAATTAACAAACTCGAACGTTGTAATTCAATGTATTAAATGGTGTAAATTATTATTTTAAATGCTTCAAATCAATAGGTCAAACGTTATAAATTAATAGTTTAAATGGTTATAAATTAATGGTATATTGTAAGAAAAGTATAGGTAGACACTGTAAATTAATACTTTGACTGATACAAATTAATAGCCGCAATGTTATAAATTAATAAGTTAATTCGTAAAAGTTTAATTCTTCGATCTGCATTGTACACTGGTTGAAACACAACTGACGTCGCACGAGGGTAAATGTGTTCCTTGCATACCTGTCGGTATACACGTGGCAAAATGCCAACGGTCGAACAAACAGAAACGGTTTGCAGATATCACAAATGTACCTTTTACATGTCGTAAACAAATGGTATAAATGTTACAAATAAATAGCGTAAATGTTATAAATTAATGATTCAAAGGCCATGAATTAACAACTCAAACGTTGTAATTCAATGTATTAAATGGTGTAAATTATTATTTTAAATGCTTCAAATCAATAGGTCAAACGTTATAAATTAATAGTTTAAATGGTTACAAATTAATGGTAAATTGTAAGAAAAGAATAGGTAGACACTGTAAATTAATACTTTGAATGATACAAATTAATAGCCGCAATGTTATAAATTAATTAGTTAATTCGTAAAAGTTTAATTCTTCGATCTGCATTGTACACTGGTTGAAACACAACTGACGTCGCACGAGGGTAAATGTGTTCCTTGCATACCTGTTGGTATACACGTGGCAAAATGCCAACGGTCGATCAAACAGAAACGGTTTGCAGATATCACAAATGTACCTTTTACATGTCGTAAACAAATGGTATAAATGTTACAAATAAATAGCGTAAATGTTATAAATTAATGATTCAAAGGCCATGAATTAACAACTCAAACGTTGTAATTCAATGTATTAAATGGTGTAAATTATTATTTTAAATGCTTCAAATCAATAGGTCAAACGTTATAAATTAATAGTTTAAATGGTTACAAATTAATGGTAAATTGTAAGAAAAGAATAGGTAGACACTGTAAATTAATACTTTGAATGATACAAATTAATAGCCGCAATGTTATAAATTAATAAGTTAATTCGTAAAAGTTTAATTCTTCGATCTGCATTGTACACTGGTTGAAACACAACTGACGTCGCACGAGGGTAAATGTGTTCCTTGCATACCTGTTGGTATACACGTGGCAAAATGCCAACGGTCGAACAAACAGAAACGGTTTGCAGATATCACAAATGTACCTTTTACATGTCGTAAACAAATGGTATAAATGTTACAAATAAATAGCGTAAATGTTATAAATTAATGATTCAAAGGCCCTGAATTAACAACTCAAACGTTCTAATTCAATGTAGTAAATGGTGTAAATTATTATTTTAAATGCTTCAAATCAATAGGTCAAACGTTATAAATTAATAGTTTAAATGGTTATAAATTAATGGTAAATTGTAAGAAAAGAATAGGTAGACACTGTAAATTAATACTTTGAATGATACAAATTAATAGCCGCAATGTTATAAATTAATAAGTTAATTCGTAAAAGTTTAATTCTTCGATCTGCATTGTACACTGGTTGAAACACAACTGACGTCGCACGAGGGTAAATGTGTTCCTTGCATACCTGTTGGTATACACGTGGCAAAGTGCCAACGGTACATCAAACAGAAACGGTTTGCAGATATCACAAATGTACCTTTTAAATGTCCTAAATAAATGGTATAAATGTTACAAATAAATAGCGTAAATGTTATAAATTAATGATTCAAAGGCCCTGAATTAACAACTCAAACGTTGTAATTCAATGTATTAAATGGTGTAAATTATTATTTTAAATGCTTCAAATCAATAGGTCAAACGTTATAAATTAATAGTTTAAATGGTTATAAATTAATGGTAAATTGTCAGAAAAGAATAGGTAGACACTGTAAATTAATACTTTGAATGATACAAATTAATGGCCGCAATGTTATAAATTAATAAGTTAATTCGTAAAAGTTTAATTCTTCGATCTGCATTGTACACTGGTTGAAACACAACTGACGTCGCACGAGGGTAAATGTGTTCCTTGCATACCTGTCGGTATACACGTGGCAAAGTGCCAACGGTCGATCAAACAGAAACGGTTTGCAGATATCACAAATGTACCTTTTAAATGTCGTAAATAAATGGTATAAATGTTACAAATAAATAGCGTAAATTTTATAAATTAATGATTCAAAGGCCCTGAATTAACAAACTCGAACGTTGTAATTCAATGTATTAAATGGTGTAAATTATTATTTTAAATGCTTCAAATCAATAGGTCAAACGTTATAAATTAATAGTTTAAATGGTTATAAATTAATGGTAAATTGTAAGAAAAGTATAGGTAGACACTGTAAATTAATACTTTGAATGATACAAATTAATAGCCGCAATGTTATAAATTAATAAGTTAATTCGTAAAAGTTTAATTCTTCGATCTGCATTGTACACTGGTTGAAACACAACTGACGTCGCACGAGGGTAAATGTGTTCCTTGCATACCTGTTGGTATACACGTGGCAAAATGCCAACGGTCGAACAAACAGAAACGGTTTGCAGATATCACAAATGTACCTTTTACATGTCGTAAACAAATGGTATAAATGTTACAAATAAATAGCGTAAATGTTATAAATTAATGATTCAAAGGCCATGAATTAACAACTCAAACGTTGTAATTCAATGCATTAAATGGTGTAAATTATTATTTTAAATGCTTCAAATCAATAGGTCAAACGTTATAAATTAATAGTTTAAATGGTTATAATTTAATGGTAAATTGTAAGAAAAGTATAGGTAGACACTGTAAATTAATACTTTGACTGATACAAATTAATAGCCGCAATGTTATAAATTAATAAGTTAATTCGTAAAAGTTTAATTCTTCGATCTGCATTGTACACTGGTTGAAACACAACTGACGTCGCACGAGTGTAAATGTGTTCCTTGCATACCTGTTGGTATACACGTGGCAAAATGCCAACGGTCGATCAAACAGAAACGGTTTGCAGATATCACAAATGTACCTTTTACATGTCGTAAACAAATGGTATAAATGTTACAAATAAATAGCGTAAATGTTATAAATTAATGATTCAAAGGCCCTGAATTAACAACTCAAACGTTCTAATTCAATGTATTAAATGGTGTAAATTATTATTTTAAATGCTTCAAATCAATAGGTCAAACGTTATAAATTAATAGTTTAAATGGTTATAAATTAATGGTAAATTTTAAGAAAAGTATAGGTAGACACTGTAAATTAATACTTTGACTGATTAAAATTAATAGCCGCAATGTTATAAATTAATAAGTTAATTCGTAAAAGTTTAATTCTTCGATCTGCATTGTACACTGGTTGAAACACAACTGACGTCGCACGAGTGTAAATGTGTTCCTTGCATACCTGTTGGTATACACGTGGCAAAATGCCAACGGTCGAACAAACAGAAACGGTTTGCAGATATCACAAATGTACCTTTTACATGTCGTAAACAAATGGTATAAATGTTACAAATAAATAGCGTAAATGTTATAAATTAATGATTCAAAGGCCATGAATTAACAACTCAAACGTTGTAATTCAATGTATTAAATGGTGTAAATTATTATTTTAAATGCTTCAAATCAATAGGTCAAACGTTATAAATTAATAGTTTAAATGGTTACAAATTAATGGTAAATTGTAAGAAAAGAATAGGTAGACACTGTAAATTAATACTTTGAATGATACAAATTAATAGCCGCAATGTTATAAATTAATTAGTTAATTCGTAAAAGTTTAATTCTTCGATCTGCATTGTACACTGGTTGAAACACAACTGACGTCGCACGAGGGTAAATGTGTTCCTTGCATACCTGTTGGTATACACGTGGCAAAGAGCCAACGGTCGATCAAACAGAAACGGTTTGCAGATATCACAAATGTACCTTTTAAATGTCGTAAATAAATGGTATAAATGTTACAAATAAATAGCGTAAATTTTATAAATTAATGATTCAAAGGCCCTGAATTAACAAACTCGAACGTTGTAATTCAATGTATTAAATGGTGTAAATTATTATTTTAAATGCTTCAAATCAATAGGTCAAACGTTATAAATTAATAGTTTAAATGGTTATAAATTAATGGTAAATTGTAAGAAAAGTATAGGTAGACACTGTAAATTAATACTTTGAATGATACAAATTAATAGCCGCAATGTTATAAATTAATAAGTTAATTCGTAAAAGTTTAATTCTTCGATCTGCATTGTACACTGGTTGAAACACAACTGACGTCGCACGAGGGTAAATGTGTTCCTTGCATACCTGTTGGTATACACGTGGCAAAATGCCAACGGTCGAACAAACAGAAACGGTTTGCAGATATCACAAATGTACCTTTTACATGTCGTAAACAAATGGTATAAATGTTACAAATAAATAGCGTAAATGTTAAAAATTAATGATTCAAAGGCCATGAATTAACAACTCAAACGTTGTAATTCAATGTATTAGATGGTGTAAATTATTATTTTAAATGCTTCAAATCAATAGGTCAAACGTTATAAATTAATAGTTTAAATGGTTATAAATTAATGGTAAATTGTAAGAAAAGTATAGGTAGACACTGTAAATTAATACTTTGACTGATACAAATTAATAGCCGCAATGTTATAAATTAATAAGTTAATTCGTAAAAGTTTAATTCTTCGATCTGCATTGTACACTGGTTGAAACACAACTGACGTCGCACGAGTGTAAATGTGTTCCTTGCATACCTGTTGGTATACACGTGGCAAAATGCCAACGGTCGAACAAACAGAAACGGTTTGCAGATATCACAAATGTACCTTTTACATGTCGTAAACAAATGGTATAAATGTTACAAATAAATAGCGTAAATGTTATAAATTAATGATTCAAAGGCCATGAATTAACAACTCAAACGTTGTAATTCAATGTATTAAATGGTGTAAATTATTATTTTAAATGCTTCAAATCAATAGGTCAAACGTTATAAATTAATAGTTTAAATGGTTACAAATTAATGGTAAATTGTAAGAAAAGAATAGGTAGACACTGTAAATTAATACTTTGAATGATACAAATTAATAGCCGCAATGTTATAAATTAATTAGTTAATTCGTAAAAGTTTAATTCTTCGATCTGCATTGTACACTGGTTGAAACACAACTGACGTCGCACGAGGGTAAATGTGTTCCTTGCATACCTGTTGGTATACACGTGGCAAAGTGCCAACGGGCGATCAAACAGAAACGGTTTGCAGATATCACAAATGTACCTTTTAAATGTCGTAAATAAATGGTATAAATGTTACAAATAAATAGCGTAAATGTTATAAATTAATGATTCAAAGGCCCTGAATTAACAACTCAAACGTTGTAATTCAATGTATTAAATGGTGTAAATTATTATTTTAAATGCTTCAAATCAATAGGTCAAACGTTATAAATTAATAGTTTAAATGGTTATAAATTAATGGTAAATTTTAAGAAAAGAATAGGTAGACACTGTAAATTAATACTTTGAATGATACAAATTAATAGCCGCAATGTTATAAATTAATAAGTTAATTCGTAAAAGTTTAATTCTTCGATCTGCATTGTACACTGGTTGAAACACAACTGACGTTGCACGAGGGTAAATGTGTTCCTTGCATTCCTGTTGGTATACACGTGGCAAAGAGCCAACGGTCGATCAAACAGCAACGGTTAGCAGATATCACAAATGTACCTTTTAAATGTCGTAAATAAATGGTATAAATATTACAAATAAATAGCGCAAATGTTATAAATTAATGATTCAAAGGCCCTGAATTAACAACTCAAACGTTGTAATTCAATGTATTAAATGGTGTAAATTATTATTTTAAATGCTTCAAATCAATAGGTCAAACATTATAAATTAATAGTTTAAATGGTTATAAATTAATGGTAAATTGTAAGAAAAGAATAGGTAGACACTGTAAATTAATACTTTGAATGATACAAATTAATAGCCGCAATGTTATAAATTAATAAGTTAATTCGTAAAAGTTTAATTCTTCGATCTGCATTGTACACTGGTTGAAACAAAACTGACGTCGCACGAGGGTAAATGTGTTCCTTGCATACCTGTTGGTATACACGTGGCAAAGTGCCAACGGTCGATCAAACAGAAACGGTTTGCAGATATCACAAATGTACTTTTTAAATGTCGTAAATAAATGGTATAAATGTTACAAATAAATAGCGTAAATGTTATAAATTAATGATTCAAAGGCCCTGAATTAACAACTCAAACGTTGTAATTCAATGTATTAAATGGTGTAAATTATTATTTTAAATGCTTCATATCAATAGGTCAAACGTTATAAATTAATAGTTTATATGGTTATAAATTAATGGTAAATTGTAAGAAAAGAATAGGTAGACACTGTAAATTAATACTTTGAATGATACAAATTAATAGCCGCTATGTTATTGTTGAAGTGGTCACCACTTATAAGAAAACTCTACATCTGGTCTTTTTAGCTTCTCAAGCACTGAAGCCATCGACAGCGCGTAGACAAAATACTGCGACGAAGTCAGACCACAAACAATAGACAAGCGACGTTGGCTTCGGCGTTTTTTTTTCAGTTATTGGGTAACACAGCTAGCGTGCGGATCTGGACCAGCTCAAATTGTATTCTTACTTATAATTACATTTATATTTAAATATATTTTCTGCCTTACAATTTATCCACTAGTTTTTCTCTACATCTAAGGTTATACATCGAATAACCTCAACAGTTATAAATTAATAAGTTAATTCGTAAAAGTTTAATTCTTCCATCTGCATTGTACACTTTTTTTTTTTTTTTTTTTTTCGTGGAGGAAACCTTCATAGGCGCCCCGCGCCCTCCGGGGAGAGAGCGCTGGGTAGTGCCGGATTCGTACCGGCTAAAACCTCCACGGTGGCCGTCCCTGGCGCATTACGGTGAGGACCCTAGAAACGCTCATTAGCATGCCATCACGAGTCCCCTCCGCGCCGAGTCCACCTCGAGTTATGCAATTATAACTAACGGCGCGATGCGCGGCCACCGCGCATCGCGCCACCTCCGACGGGCCGCCGTGCAAGACCTCCTGGTTCCCCGACCAGGCGATTTAGCGGCACCGTGGCGCCGAAGCGGCCGACGCCTAAGACACACCTGACGGCGAAGCGGTCCGAGCTCGCCTGGAAGTGGCGAGCCCCCCCCCACACCCCGCCGCCGTCCGCCTACCCTTTCGGGATGGGAATTCCGTTCTCTCTCTCGCTATCCGCCAACTCCTTCCGCAGCGTCACCTGCTCGCAGAATGTGGCGACCTCCTTCCAACTCCTCTCGTTCGCCAGCAGCGTACCAAACACCGCCGGCGGAGAGATGTCTCCCACTATCTCAGAATCGAGAGCGCTGCGAGGCAACGCCCACGAAGGACAGTGCTCCAGCGTGTGTTGCGCCGAGTCCACGCCCCCGTTGCAATGCTGCCACCGCGCATCGCGCCACCTCCGACGGGCCGCCGTGCAAGACCTCCTGGTTCCCCGACCAGGCGATTTAGCGGCACCGTGGCGCCGAAGCGGCCGACGCCTAAGACACACCTGACGGCGAAGCGGTCCGAGCTCGCCTGGAAGTGGCGTGCCCCCCCCACACCCCGCCGCCGTCCGCCTACCCTTTCGGGATGGGAATTCCGTTCTCTCTCTCGCTATCCGCCAACTCCTTCCGCAGCGTCACCTGCTCGCAGAATGTGGCGACCTCCTTCCAACTCCTCTCGTTCGCCAGCAGCGTACCAAACACCGCCGGCGGAGAGATGTCTCCCCCTATCTCAGAATCGAGAGCGCTGCGAGGCAACGCCCACGAAGGACAGTGCTCCAGCGTGTGTTGCGCCGAGTCCACGCCCCCGTTGCAATGCTGCCACCGCGCATCGCGCCATCCCCGACGGGCCGCCATGCAAGACCTCCTGGTTCCCCGACCAGGCGATTCAGCGGCACCGTGGCGCCGAAGCGGCCGACGCCTAAGACCCACGTGACGGCGAAGCAGTCCGAGCTCGCCTGGAAGTGGCGTGCCCACGCCCCCCCCCCCCCCCCCCCCCCCGCCGTCCGCCTATCCTTTCGGGATGGGAATTCCGTTCTCTCTCTCGCTATCCGCCACCTCCTTCCGCAGCGTCACCTGCTCGCAGAATGTGGCGACCTCCTTCCAACTCCTCTCGTTCGCCAGCAGCGCACCAAACACCGCCGGTGGAGAGAGGTCTCCCCCTATCTCAGAATCGACGGCGCTGCGAGGCAACGCCCACGCCGGACAGTGCTCCAGCGTGTGTTGCGCCGAGTCCACGCCCGCGTTGCAATGCTGGCAACGCGCTGTCGCCTCCCGTCCTATCCTGTGCAGACACTCACCGAAGCATCCATGCCCGGTAAGTACCTGCGTCGCCCTATAGGTCAGGGCGGGCCCGCCGCCGTCCAACCAATCGTCCCAGTTTGGTAGGACGGCCTCGACGACCCTGAGGCCAAGCGAATAGGTAGACGCTGTAAATTAATACTTTGAATGATACAAATTAATAGCCGCAATGTTATAAATTAATAAGTTAATTCGTAAAAGTTTAATTCTTCGATCTGCATTGTACACTGGTTGAAACACAACTGACGTCGCACGAGGGTAAATGTGTTCCTTGCATACCTGTTGGTATACACGTGGCAAAGTGCCAACGGTCGATCAAACAGAAACGGTTTGCAGATATCACAAATGTACCTTTTAAATGTCGTAAATAAATGGTATAAATGTTACAAATAAATAGCGTAAATGTTATAAATTAATGATTCAAAGGCCCTGAATTAACAACTCAAACGTTGTAATTCAATGTATTAAATGGTGTAAATTATTATTTTAAATGCTTCAAATCAATAGGTCAAACGTTATAAATTTATAGTTTAAATGGTTATAAATTAATGGTAAATTGTAAGAAAAGAATAGGTAGACACTGTAAATTAATACTTTGAATGATACAAATTAATAGCCGCAATGTTATAAATTAATAAGTTAATTCGTAAAAGTTTAATTCTTCGATCTGCATTGTACACTGGTTGAAACACAACTGACGTCGCACGAGGGTAAATGTGTTCCTTGCATACCTGTTGGTATACACGTGGCAAAATGCCAACGGTCGATCAAACAGAAACGGTTTGCAGATATCACAAATGTACTATTTAAATGTCGTAAATAAATGGTATAAATGTTACAAATAAATAGCGTAAATGTTATAAATTAATGATTCAAAGGCACTGAATTAACAACTCAAACGTTGTAATTCAATGTATTAAATGGTGTAAATTATTATTTTAAATGCTTCAAATCAATAGGTCAAACGTTATAAATTAATAGTTTAAATGGTTATAAATTAATGGTAAATTGTAAGAAAAGAATAGGTAGACACTGTAAATTAATACTTTGAATGATACAAATTAATAGCCGCAATGTTATAAATTAATAAGTTAATTCGTAAAAGTTTAATTCTTCGATCTGCATTGTACACTGGTTGAAACACAACTGACGTCGCACGAGGGTATATGTGTTCTTTGCATACCTGTTGGTATACACGTGGCAAACTGCCAACGGTCGACCAAACAGAAACGGTTTGCAGATATCACAAATGTACCTTTTAAATGTCGTAAATAAATGGTATAAATGTTACAAATAAATAGCGTAAATGTTATAAATTAATGATTCAAAGGCCCTGAATTAACAACTCAAACGTTGTAATTCAATGTATTAAATGGTGTAAATTATTATTTTAAATGCTTCAAATCAATAGGTCAATCGTTATAAATTAATAGTTTAAAAGGTTATAAATTAATGGTAAATTGTAAGAAAAGAATAGGTAGACACTGTAAATTAATACTTTGAATGATACAAATTAATAGCCGCAATGTTATAAATTAATAAGTTAATTCGTAAAAGTTTAATTCTTCGATCTGCATTGTACACTGGTTGAAACACAACTGACGTCGCACGAGGGTATATGTGTTCTTTGCATACCTGTTGGTATACACGTGGCAAACTGCCAACGGTCGACCAAACAGAAACGGTTTGCAGATATCACAAATGTACCTTTTAAATGTCGTAAATAAATGGTATAAATGTTACAAATAAATAGCGTAAATGTTATAAATTAATGATTCAAAGGCCCTGAATTAACAACTCAAACGTTGTAATTCAATGTATTAAATGGTGTAAATTATTATTTTAAATGCTTCAAATCAATAGGTCAATCGTTATAAATTAATAGTTTAAAAGGTTATAAATTAATGGTAAATTGTAAGAAAAGAATAGGTAGACACTGTAAATTAATACTTTGAATGATACAAATTAATAGCCGCAATGTTATAAATTAATAAGTTAATTCGTAAAAGTTTAATTCTTCGATCTGCATTGTACACTGGTTGAAACACAACTGACGTCGCACGAGGGTAAATGTGTTCCTTGCATACCTGTTGGTATACACGTGGCAAAATGCCAACGGTCGAACAATCAGAAACGGTTTGCAGATATCACAAATGTACCTTTTAAATGTCGTAAATAAATGGTATAAATGTTACAAATAAATAGCGTAAATGTTATAAATTAATGATTCAAAGGCCCTGAATTAACAACTCAAACGTTGTAATTCAATGTATTAAATGGTGTAAATTATTATTTTAAATGCTTCAAATCAATAGGTCAAACGTTATAAATTAATAGTTTAAATGGTTATAAATTAATGGTAAATTGTAAGAAAAGAATAGGTAGACACTGTAAATTAATACTTTGAATGATACAAATTAATAGCCGCAATGTTATAAATTAATAAGTTAATTCGTAAAAGTTTAATTCTTCGATCTGCATTGTACACTGGTTGAAACACAACTGACGTCGCACGAGGGTAAATGTGTTCCTTGCATACCTGTTGGTATACACGTGGCAAAATGCCAACGGTCGAACAATCAGAAACGGTTTGCAGATATCACAAATGTACCTTTTACATGTCGTAAATAAATGGTATAAATGTTACAAATAAATAGCGTAAATGTTATAAATTAATGATTCAAAGGCCCTGAATTAACAACTCAAACGTTGTAATTCAATGTATTAAATGGTGTAAATTATTATTTTAAATGCTTCAAATCAATAGGTCAAACGTTATAAATTTATAGTTTAAATGGTTATAAATTAATGGTAAATTGTAAGAAAAGAATAGGTAGACACTGTAAATTAATACTTTGAATGATACAAATTAATAGCCGCAATGTTATAAATTAATAAGTTAATTCGTAAAAGTATAATTCTTCGATCTGCATTGTACACTGGTTGAAACACAACTGACGTCGCACGAGGGTAAATGTGTTCTTTGCATACCTGTTGGTATACACGTGGCAAAATGCCAACGGTCGACCAAACAGAAACGGTTTGCAGATATCACAAATGTACCTTTTAAATGTCGTAAATAAATGGTATAAATGTTACAAATAAATAGCGTAAATGTTATAAATTAATGATTCAAAGGCCCTGAATTAACAACTCAAACGTTGTAATTCAATGTATTAAATGGTGTAAATTATTATTTTAAATGCTTCAAATCAATAGGTCAATCGTTATAAATTAATAGTTTAAAAGGTTATAAATTAATGGTAAATTGTAAGAAAAGAATAGGTAGACACTGTAAATTAATACTTTGAATGATACAAATTAATAGCCGCAATGTTATAAATTAATAAGTTAATTCGTAAAAGTTTAATTCTTCGATCTGCATTGTACACTGGTTGAAACACAACTGACGTCGCACGAGGGTAAATGTGTTCTTTGCATACCTGTTGGTATACACGTGGCAAAATGCCAACGGTCGACCAAACAGAAACGGTTTGCAGATATCACAAATGTACCTTTTAAATGTCGTAAATAAATGGTATAAATGTTACAAATAAATAGCGTAAATGTTATAAATTAATGATTCAAAGGCCCTGAATTAACAACTCAAACGTTGTAATTCAATGTATTAAATGGTGTAAATTATTATTTTAAATGCTTCAAATCAATAGGTCAAACGTTATAAATTAATAGTTTAAATGGTTATAAATTAATGGTAAATTGTAAGAAAAGAATAGGTAGACACTGTAAATTAATACTTTGAATGATACAAATTAATAGCCGCAATGTTATAAATTAATAAGTTAATTCGTAAAAGTTTAATTCTTCGATCTGCATTGTACACTGGTTGAAACACAACTGACGTCGCACGAGGGTAAATGTGTTCCTTGCATACCTGTTGGTATACACGTGGCAAAATGCCAACGGTCGAACAATCAGAAACGGTTTGCAGATATCACAAATGTACCTTTTACATGTCGTAAATAAATGGTATAAATGTTACAAATAAATAGCGTAAATGTTATAAATTAATGATTCAAAGGCCCTGAATTAACAACTCAAACGTTGTAATTCAATGTATTAAATGGTGTAAATTATTATTTTAAATGCTTCAAATCAATAGGTCAATCGTTATAAATTAATAGTTTAAAAGGTTATAAATTAATGGTAAATTGTAAGAAAAGAATAGGTAGACACTGTAAATTAATACTTTGAATGATACAAATTAATAGCCGCAATGTTATAAATTAATAAGTTAATTCGTAAAAGTTTAATTCTTCGATCTGCATTGTACACTGGTTGAAACACAACTGACGTCGCACGAGGGTAAATGTGTTCTTTGCATACCTGTTGGTATACACGTGGCAAAATGCCAACGGTCGACCAAACAGAAACGGTTTGCAGATATCACAAATGTACCTTTTAAATGTCGTTAATAAATGGTATAAATGTTACAAATAAATAGCGTAAATGTTATAAATTAATGATTCAAAGGCCCTGAATTAACAACTCAAACGTTGTAATTCAATGTATTAAATGGTGTAAATTATTATTTTAAATGCTTCAAATCAATAGGTCAAACGTTATAAATTAAATGTTCGAATGTTGTAAATAAACAGCTTAAAGGAAAATTAATGGCTTAAATGTTGTAAAAATGTCTAAAAAAATGGATTTGGAAATTTGTTTAATTAATTCACATGTTCTATAAAAAAAAGACAGAAGAACGAGAAGCCATTTAACCACCTGCGATTTACAAAAACTTTAGTAGACCAGTTAAGAGGAGATATTGGACAACCACGAGATCGAGCTTCGACATCGACTGCTAATTGTGATGAAATTCGGTTAAATGGAAAGCTCCATGTAATTTTAACAAGAACAAAAAAGTATTGTTATGTGTGTTCTTACCGAAACAAAGCAGGAGAAAGACGCGAAACAACTTATTATTACGATACTTGTCCCGACAAGCCAAGGATGCATCATGGCAGACGTTTTATAAATTATCGTAATAAAAAGATACAAAAAAATATTAAAAAATTATACTTTCAAAGATGTAAATATATATGAATTATTAAAATATAATGTCTTTTTAAATTAATTTTTATATAAAATCATTTTATATTACCTACAATACACTCGTCACATACGCGCAAAATTGTCTCGAGCTGCTGCTACGACCAACCGAAAAGGCGGTCGAGTACAAAGGGTAGTTTAAAAGTTATAAATTATTGTTCCAAATGTATTAAATTTACCTTTTGCGGACGAGTGTCGGCAAATAGCTGCCCAAGTCTTTTTACCGTTGCGGACGCGTGTCGACATATAGCTGCCTGAATCTGTTCACAGTTCCGGACAGTTATTTAGAAATGGCTGGCGTACTTCTATTTTTCTGAGCGATAATCTTATGCGTATTTGGGCATGGGTATAATAAACTAAACAGTATTATGTTATGAAGATTTTAGATCTTCAAAAAACTTATCTTCCGTTTAACGTAAACTTGCGATGCAGGATGATAGTCGAGTCAGAACAAATTTCAATCTTTCAATGGCATTACCAGATGAATCACAAAGCTTTTTATATATTTTTTACAATACCTTATACACGATGCCTAAAAGTTCCAGAAAGAACATGTTCGATAGTAATAATAGTGGTGACGAACATTATTTTGAACCTGACAAGATACGCGGCCCCGTCCGCAAAGGATTAATAGTTTAAATGTTATAAATTAATGTTCCAAATGTTACAAATTAATAGTTTAAATGTTATAAATTAATATTTTAAATATTGTAAATTAATAGTATAGGATTATTTATTCAGAAATATTAGAAATTAGGATTTCCAATGATTTCTATTCTATATGATAAATTTAGTGATAGATGGATCTACTTACAGTGGATTAAACAGGAAACGATGGTTATTTAACGTGAACTTAATGTAGTAATACGATATAACTAAGACAATTAGATTGATAATTAATAACTCACAACTAATAGTTTACAACTCATGACAACTCGGCAACTCTGTCTCGACTCAACTTTCTCAGCTCAACTCTCGACTCGCAACTAACTACCTCCTCACAATTCGACTATCAATTCACGACTGCCGATTAACTTGCCTTTCTTCCTTAAGCATCCCTTTGTTCTTCTCATACCCCCACCACGTACGTGTTCCGTAACCGTCCGCGATCCTGATCACGTCGCCTTTTTCCGCGTAATTACTAGACTGAAGGACCGACGACACATTGATGGGCCGCTTGGCCCATTGAAGTTTCCCGACCCTTTCGGCCTGTCGGCACTTAGGCTCTCTCGCAAAATTGTTTATAGTTCACCCGATATTTCTTAGACAATCTGACTACGATACTACAATAGTTTATATGTTTCAAATTAATAGTTCAAATGTTAATAAATTAATCCATTGAATTAGTTAATAAATTAATAGTAAATTGTTAGAAAAGAATAGTTTAAATGTTGTAAATTAATAGCTTGAATCTTACAAATTAATAACGCAAATGTTGTAAATTGATAATTTAATTCGAAAAAGTTCAATTCTTCGATGTTCATTGTACGATGTCATCCAGTCGTGTGTTCCTTGTATACCTGTTGGTATACACTTGGCAATGTGCTAATGTTCTGTCAAAAGAAGATTGTAAAAAGATTATCAGTTGAAAAGTTTATTATAAAGGCATTATTATAAACGAGGAGATTTATAGTCGATAGTAAACTATTCTAGTAATTTCGAATAAAGTTAACACGTATAGAAGACCCAACCAACGTATTACCCTTCTTATGCTATCGCATCGACATTGTCCTTTAGTTCCCTGACTTTCACGTACTATGTGTCTAAAATATGTATACATATGTACATATGAATATAGTTCGAAATAAGTATTTAGCGACTTTTAAGTTCTTTGTTACTTATTAAAGGATGGAAACAGTGCGTTCTTGTGGTTGCAAGGGAATAAGATCTTGTCTTCTCTGCGAAACTGAACATAAGATTGTGAAACCCAATCTTAAGACTCATTTTGAGGTTATGTCCCAAAAGTTTGTCTTTTTTACAAATAAGTTTTCTATTATGTTATATACTTGGACAATTAATTTATTTGGTAGCATTGCTATTTTTAATATTTTTTATGAAAGATTTAAATTATTTATTTATTATTTAATTTATCCGTCAATGAAACAAATGATTTTCTAACGCAAGTATGTAATTTTTAATGTAGGCAGTATGTAGTAATGTAGGCAAAGTTACTGTTTTATGTACAAAATATGAAAGGTAACATTGTTATTGAACTAGATAATTTACTTTTTTATTAAATTTATACACATAACATTTAAAATTTGTTTCTATGTCTTATTAACTATTATGGATTATAATATTTTAGAAATGTTCCAGTTATGTATATTGTCCAAACTGTGACAAATCGTGGCCTGGTTGGGATGTTGATCTTTACAAAAATCATCCGTATCATCGAGGAACAGCCATAGAATTTCCTGGTGTATATATAAAGGTATTTACTTACCTGTATCCGATACATCCTTCCATTAATTAATTTCTAATTCATGGTAATATTATTCGTTAATTTTCCCTTTCAAACTAATTTACATTTAAGAATATAACAAGAGATTATCAACCATCAATTATAAAAAAAGAAGTAAGATTTTTTAGTGAAGAGAACTTGATAAAAAGTATTGTTAGAATAATAATTTTATTATTATTATTTATATTTGAGATAATATTCGTAAGAAATTAATATTAACCTATTGTTTTATATTCACTTTTATACAAAGCTAGATTTTCTAAATCCTTGGGAAATTAATTCATTGAAGAACGCGCTTGAAAAAATACCTTGGGAAGTTTCTCAGAGTGGAAGAAGGAAACAGGTATTTCAAACAGTATAATATATAACTACATTTATTATTATAAAATTTTGAGATATCGATAAAGTTTATTAATAGATAAGATAGGAAGATTTAAGACATAATTTAAAAACTCCAGAATTTTGGTCCAAAATGCAACTTCAAGAAAAGAAAGCTTCAGTTGGGTTCCTTTGATGGTTTTCCAAAGTCTACTCAATTTGTGCAACAAAAATTTTGCCAAGTACCCATGCTTAATAATTTCCAAACGGTAGAACAATGTACTTTAGAGTATGATCCGCTACGAGGAGCTTCAATAGATCCACATATCGATGACTGCTGGATTTGGGGTGAAAGAATAGTTACTGTGAATGTCATGGGTAACTCAGTTTTAACAATGAGTCCTTACCATGGTCCAGATACAAAATATAATTTAGAAAGCGTTGCAGAGTATTCCACTATACTCGAAGGCTTCGAATTTGATACAAATGATAAAAATGAAAGTAATAAAGATATCGTTGTAAGGCTCCCAATGCCAGAGGGATCGCTTATGATTCTTTATGATAGTGCAAGGCAAGAAATTTTTCTTACAGACATGGCGAATTAGTACTTAAACATCTATATCGTATTATATTTCTGTAATTGTTTGGCAAATTTAGTTATACAATTATTTTAATTGTCAGGTACAACTTGAGAAAGTATTTTATAACATAGATAAAATAGAATATAATGAATGTGAATTTTATTGCATTATTTACGTAATTACTAGATTCTCTTCTATATTTTTTGTAGGTATAAATGGGAACATTGTGTTTTAAGAGAAGATATAACTTCTAAGCGAATTTGTTTGGCTTATCGCGAATTAACTCCTCCATATTTATGCACCTCAACAAATAATGAAATAGTCAAAGAACTCTTAAAGAGAGCTTCGGTCTTTCAATGAAGTGTGACTAAGGTTTGAAAATAATTTATTCCAACAAAGTATGTAATATAAAATTTGTACGAAATATTTGTACGTTTCATTATGTATTATGAAAATATATTAGATCCTTCTATATATATATATATATATATATATATATATAAGTAAATATAAGCATATATATATACACACATATATATCTACAGCTACAGTTTTATAGAAACGTAATAATAAATGAAATTAGATATCTACTATTAGGTATTTAATTTCTAAAAGAAACTGACGAAAAAAAGTATTAAATTTAGAGCAATATATAAAAATCGATCTTCATTAACAAGAAATGAAGAAGGGAATATGAAAAATAATTTTCATTACAAAATAAAGATATTGACTTTTAGAACTTCAAAAAATTGAAAGATACTATTTTAATATAAATAAAATTATTTCATATTAAGAATGCATAACAAAAGTAGAGAATTCTATGAATTCTTCAAAGGTTCAGAGGACATGTAAACAACAGGAAAAGTGGTAAAGGGATCTGATTTTCCCAATGGTTGGTAACCATTAACTAAACTCTCTCTTAATTCCCATCGACGTCTCTCCCTTTCTGTTTTTTGTCTTCTAATTGCTCGGCCTAGCATACAGGCGAACATTATTCCAGTTAACTAAAAATAAATTAGAATGTATGAAATGCTCAATTAAAACCGAAAAATTACATTTTTATTGATATGCCAACTAATTTAAATTTATTTTAGATTTGTTACAATATCAAACTGTAATAAAGTATATCTTAAATTATATGTCGAATTAGGAATAAACATAATAAATACTAACCTGAATAAGAGCAATGGCTACAGCTCCAGTACCAATATAAAGGGCACTCCTGTGAATGATAATTGAAAGATGTTTGATACATCCAGTTACATAAATATTTTTATTATCTCTCGGAGGACAAGATAAAGGAATAGTCATTCCTTGTTCTTCCCAATCTTCGTATCCATTGTATCCACAACAATAGAGCTGTTGAATAATATATTCTATTATGTAAACAACATTTGTTAAATGTTTAACAAATCAGTAATTTTGACAGATGACAATTATATAATGTAGAAAAGGAACAATTTTAGAAATATCTTTGAAACATTCTGTTTTAATTTTACAAAAACGTAACGAGATTGATTTAGTCCCTGCTTGTGCAAATAACTAGAAATATCTATTTATATATATATAAATTAGTTGTTTTTATATATGTATATGTATCCTAGAAATTGAAATATTACTTTTGATTGTAGAAAATCAATGGCACTCCTAGCTTCGTCACTTTTTTCATATTGATGCATGGTCGCATTAATTTTGTCAGCAAGAAGATTTTTTATTCCATCTTGAAGAGCATAAGCTGCAATCCCAGCGATCAGTTCCAAGACAAGAACTAATGAAAGCGATACTGCGAACTATGCAATTATAGTAATATATTTTTATTATTTGTTACATATTAAATAAGAAATAAACAAATTAGTATTAGATAAATAAATTTAATAACGGATAAAATTGTTCCAGCAAAGTCGAAATATATAAAACAGAAAGAGAGATAATATAAAATTTATCAAATTTTAATATACGATACCTTCACATAATACAGAAAAAGAAATATTAGGATGCTCACCACAAGAACCATACAGGTGCTCTCTCTAAGAGCTCCGCAACAACCCAGGAAAGCTATTATAAAAACAAATATCCCAACAACGATTAAGAGGGTTGCTGGAGAAAAATAGCTAGGATCCAAAAAATGGGAGAAATCTTCATATACAGCATAAATTGTTGTTCCAATGGATATTATCATTATCCCCGTTAACTATAAATAAATAATTTCTATTATAATTTTATAAAAAATGTAGGATTTGTAAATTAATATCTGGGTCTATAACATAATATTATAATAATATAAGTGAAAAATATTACTGGAGAAAATTAAATTATTTTTATATTTTTATTTTAAATTACGAACTTCTATTCCATATATAGATAATTAATTGCAATAACTATTTTACTAAGAATTATTAAAGCATTCATAGTAGTTGAGTACTCTATCAAATTTTTACTTATATACATATATATAATGTATTTTCATATCAATGAAATTGAACGTAAAATTCCTAACTGATACTTAAAAATGTGCACACATTGGTATTTTATATAGATATAGATAAATACATGATTGGATTTCAATATTTCATATATATTTGTTAATTTTTAACGTCAATGACAAAGTATTTGGCATTGTTGATATTATTATAATGTCGCCGATGATAATATCAATTCTTTATGTTCCAAATTTTTTTATTTTTAATATGATTTAAGTAGACACACCCGTACAAAGTAGAGTCGAGTAGAGTCGAGTCATCGTCGAAAGGGCTTTCATTGGAACCGACAATTAAGGTATGATGTAACTCCTTTACTATAATACAGCTCTATCTAATTTTATTATAATCACATCCGTGCTTTATATAAAGTACATCTTTCGTTAACATGAAAAGTTTATATTCTTACAAACATTCATTGTTCGTACTGAATTTTAAGAAATGTAAGATATTAAAATTATTATACACGTAAAATCTAACAATACAAACAAATGTTAAAACAAATTTTATTTTCTTTTTCTTTAGCGATATACTACGATACTTATATTTAATCATAGAGCAACAATCATTCTTGCAATAACTTTAATGATTTGGATGATAAAAATATTTGAACCTGCAACTTCCAAAGTGATTTAAAAAATTCATTTCCCTTATGCACTATTAATAGTATATGCATAAAAATGCAACGGGAAATAATA
Source organism: Bombus flavifrons (assembly GCF_040668555.2). Classification (NCBI taxonomy): domain Eukaryota; kingdom Metazoa; phylum Arthropoda; class Insecta; order Hymenoptera; family Apidae; genus Bombus; species Bombus flavifrons. The sequence goes on along the minus strand of NC_138458.1, from coordinate 7,362,939 downwards.
ATAAATTATACATCGGTAAAATAAAAATTTTGCATGAAAGTTTCACTGATTGTCGTATAATTATTTTTTTAGTAAACGTAAAGTTCGGTTAACAAAATTTTGTACGTTAGCATTTTATACGCCTACGATATTGTAGTACAATATGCAGAAAAATCTAATTTTCTAACAAATCTGGGAAAACAATATGCATCACTTTTCACGTGATCTCCTCTAGATATTACAAAATATTGAACAAAATGTTTAATTTACGCTATATAAAAATTAGCAGTTAGCACGCGTAGCAAAAATATTACAAAAATATTAATTTCAGTTAAACAAATTAATTAGAACTTTTGCAATTTATATGTGCATCTGAGTTCTTTATTACAATTTCATTTTCAAAAACAAAAGCACGAATTTCATCGTTATTCCTAAAATAGACGGAACATTTTAAGAGACAGCGAAAAATGATATAATAATCTAGATTTTATAGTATAATGGAGGAAAATGTTAAAATTACCACTTCTAGGTTAATGTTATTTTAGATTGAATAAAATTCCCGTTACATAAAGAAGGAAGTAGTCAAAGATATTTATTTTTTAAAAACTCAATGAATTAATGATATCAGCTTTTAAAAGTTACGAAACGTGTTAATGATACTAATGTGGTTGTATTTAAACGATATTTGCGCAGTATGTAGGTCGTACAAATATATGTATGTCCATCAAATAGGGGCTGTCGAACCCCTTATCGTATAATATCACTTAAAAAGTGTGTACGTATTTTTCCGCTGAATGCAACATTTTACAAGAAAGAAAACAGTGGAATTCGCTTATCGTTACCAATGAGACTACAAGAATATCTGAGCTGATAAGACAAGTCATTTACGTTTGCAAGATAACGATTACCAATTCTGATGCCAATCGCGGAGAATGAGAATTTTCATTCTATCACGAAACAGCAGATCTATTTCATACAATTTTTTTATCGTTGAACAATGAAACCACATTATTTCCGTTCTATAAAGGAGCAAATTTCCGTAGCTAGTAAAATTCATATCCTAGTATCTTGATGATTTTTATTCATATAGAAAGTAAAAAATAAGCAATGTATTGTGTATCGCTGTTTTTAGGTTATGTATTGCTGTTCTTTCTTCTTGTTTTCTTTTCCTTTTTTAATTTATCGGTTGGCCGTTGTATGGAGTTTGTCGAATGCAAGCGAGTAAGAAAATGACGAAAGAACGGAAGAGGGGGCAAGGGATAAACATTGATGGTTCGCGACGTTGCAGACTTACTGCACGGTAATAATTCATCGGGGACGACCTCACCTAGCCGATATCGATCCTCTTGTACGTCTGAACAACAGAGTAGATCTATGATCCGCGTCTATATCGAGGGTCGACCTAACTTGTTGAATCTTAGGGCCGAGTATAGGGAAAATTGACGTCGCCATGGTTATCGTCGTAGTCAACCTCGACCCCGTTTATCGTTCTCATTTTTTCCTCGCGATTCGATTAACGTGTACTTACTTATTACTTGCCCATTTAATCGCATACATTTCAGGATGCAACTACTCAAGTTTCCGTTGCACGCATAAATATACATGCAAATACATTAGCCAGCGATTTGATCAACAACTCACTAAGATACAGACGGCTGAAAAAAGTAAAATTCACGGATCTAATGTAAAATAATTAATTAATTACACAATAAGTCTATTCCTGAAGGATTACTAAAATAGGTGGCACCTTCTCGCACGTTATACTAACGTAGATCACATTTATTAAATTACTATTATAGGTCAATTGTTACCTTACATACTAGGTTAGCCGATTATTTTCAAATATCTTGAATTATTTTGGTATTTTGTTCGTTTTTTTATAACAATTTTATAATTGATATATGATTGATCGTACCTTATTGGAAATTATATATGTATTATACTCCATATACTACATAAAGATTTGTCACTTTATGCTTGTGTGAATATCTGTTTGAAGGAAAATAGTGAAACAAATAGAAATATGTGAAAATAAATAAATTGCATTATTTCTACCTAGCATTTGTTACTATTTTCCTATTTATTTGTTTCGTATTTATCCATAAATGTTTCAATATGTATACATAATATATATACCGACGGGAAGGTTACGTTGCATTAATTATCATCACTTTGATTAATTCGTAACTTGTTACTCGATTAATTAATTAAAGATTAAGAACGCAATATCGGTGGAAAATTATAAATAACGCACGAGGATGCATTTAGAATCGGAAAGAAAATGAGAAAAGTGAACAGTTGAATTCACGATTAAATTGATACGATAAATGGATGAAAAGAAATATTAATATCGATATGATCGAACGAATATTTATTTGGTTAATGGTCGAGGTAGAAATCGGTTTTGTACGTATCTAATAAACGCGACGTATGTTCTTCGAAGGATAGGCGAAAAGAGAATAAAAGAATGTGGCTACAGACCACAAAGAGGGAGTTAACCGCGCAAAGCAGGTACTTGATGCAACGTAGGCCAACGTCGAGGTGTGTGGCAGCCATTTTGGTGTCCGAGAATCCTCTTTCACGCAGGTGCACTACGGAACTGAACGTGGAAACACCTAAACTTGATTCGATGTATCGTATTATCTACTGATAAAGCGGCATACGTACCGACGACACACGTAGCGCTGCTTACTTGTTTTTATAAGCATCTATCCGTTTATTTTCTTTCTCTCTATATCTCTCTCCTTTCCTTCTCTTTACTCAACACCTATTCGTCCTTGTCTGTTTTTGTAGGTATTCGCGGAAACACACGTTATAATAAATATAATAGTTGACTAAACAAAATCATTAAATCGTGAAAAGAAAGATTAATTCTGCTGCGAGCTTCGACTAAAGAATTTGATTCAATACGGTAACACACAATTTAGAATTTCCTATCGTAATATTATGTCATCGTTATCGTCACTGTAGCAATAGAATTTTCGATGTTTTCGATTCTTCCTAAACTATGGTTCCCGATTTAATATAAGATCGCGTAACAGAAATATGAGTTCGTGGAAATTTTTGCAACTGCCGCAAGACCAGTGAAATGAAAAATATCAATCATCTGTCATTAAGGGGTCAAAGGTTCAAGAATTCATCAAGTTATTAATCAACATAGGTATAAAACACCAGCTTTTTAAAAAAATCGTTTAAATGGATTTTTGCTTGGAATTAGGATAGAATTTTCAGCAATTTCTAAAATTTCCTTTTTACATAAACATGAACACGCTTATAACACTTTATATGTACTACATGTTTGTTGCAAAACGACGTCTTTGTCATTGACGATTGAATTCTGAAGAACGTTGATATATTTATGTTATGCTTCTTATATTCTATGTATATAACGGGATTTGCGTAAAATTTTCCGGGTAAAATGAGGATGTGAATGGAGAAAGTTTCAAAAGCGCTGATCTATGATAATAGTAAGTCTTAGTATTCAATTTCAATGGGACCATTTTCAACTTTTATTTTCTTTTTCTTTTCATTAATTCACCTTATAGTTACAGTTTATCCATTTGTCATTAGAAACTACTTGTAGATTTTACATACTCTCAATCGTTTACATCCATTCTTTCACGTACCATTCACTCCCACACCCCTTTGCATGATGTATTGTATATAATATTATTCATAGTATTCGATATATAGTATATTGCATAATTAAAGCTTAAAGTTATAAATTGTTCATAATATTTAATTATGTAACAAGATTTATCAGTCAATTGCCGCTTTACTAGTGACATTATCGATTCGATATTTATGTTTCAAACTGTGTTTTTTATATCTCCCTTGTAACAATACTAATATTCAGAGATTTTCAACTTTTATTGTATGCTTAAATATAGCTATATATATCACGTAGGTCACGTAATCATCAAATTTACATCGTGTGACATTTAGGAAAATGCTAGGCATCAAGCTGTAACATAAAGAACCTGCAAATGGTCGGCATTGGCACATCGACCAGCCGCTACGCCCATGCGTGAAAACATAGATCATGACTCATGCGTCCTATTATGTGGGTATGTAATTCAGCACACGTTCATTATTCATACACTGAAAAGTATTACGAACCGTGCTTGATTTTATTTCAAACCAAGAACCTTTTCTTCGCTCAAGTTCCCTTTAAGCTGCTTTCAATAAACTTACATGATTCAACTGGAAACGACCAGTAAAATAGCAATTATCTTATACAAGTAATAGAGTAGGTTGCCCGAAACTAAACCATAATATACATAGAAACAAAGAAGAACTATGTCAAATATGTGATGGAAAAAAAAGAACAAAATTGATGGGAAAAATTGTAAAAGACAGCCCAGTGGCAAATTCTGTTAGATGTTTTTCTGTTTTTCATTTATATTACTTTACAACATCGAACAAATAATGTTTAAATTAAAAATGTATTTTTTTCTCTTCGTGCGCATATATTCATCACGCATACAAGGAAATACGTACATTATACGTACAACGAAGTTTTTGTTTTGTCTTTTTTTAATAAAATAACGAAAAATGATTTTCTACTCTTTTATTTCACGTACAAACTGAATGCACAACGTTTTACTTCTTCTGATAGAGATCGCAAAACTTTTGTATTATATTTACTGAAGATATATGCATCGGTAGACAGGATGGGATACTAAAACCTGGATATCTAAATGTCTCCTTCGTTTTGAATGATATCGAAAAATGTATAAAGCATAATCTGAGTAGTTCCGAAAGAAAGGAAGGACACGATGTACGACAGAACTATTTCTGTGGTCATTTTTTCGAATGTATCGAGGCCATTATTATTATTATTATTTCCTCATTTTTTTTTTCTTTCTTTTTTTAGGAAAACATCCTGTACGTGGATAGGGTATGTCGCGTAAAATCAGCGGAAAGCTAAAGTTTTCACGTGCCCAGTGCTGAAACATGTAATTTGTGGCACTTTCGGGAAGACAAAGTGCATGAGAGCCGTGTTTAGGCTCGATATGATGTTAACTTGGATCGTAAGTTGAATATTAATTTATATATAACATTTGTAAACCAAGATTTAGAATGCCAAAATGCACGTCACTGGATCCACTTCGATTACAATGTACAATGTACAAGCAATGATTTTAATGAAAAATGTTTCAAATAAAAGTTAGATGGTTTCGAGAGGAACATAATTTCATTAAACATTAATTATTGAAAACAAAGGAAATATGTAGATATTTCAATCTTCATACCATATTCAATAGCTTCTTTGATTATAATATAATAGTAAATCCTAGAAACGTAAAATACCTTTTTCATTTAACGCTTCTTAAATGGGACTATGATTATAGCTTTCATTTAGAATTAATTTCTAATCTTCATTTTATCATGATGTACGTGATACGTCCTCAAATCGCTGAAAAGATATTAGACCGATTCGTAACTGTTTCTAATCGATCGAGCTAAGAAAACTGAGAAGCAGATTCCCATCGCCTGAAACAAATAACAAACTGACATGATGGACTATCTTCATGTTTGAAACTGACAAATATCTATCATGCGTAGAAGCAAAATTATATCAATCTATAATCTTCGTTTAAATTTCTCAATTGTTTCTGCTTTCTCGCATTTTACTTTACTTTTTACTTTTCATTTACACATACCGTTGCTTGACATTGATAGTGGCGCAACTCAAAAAATTTCAAATTCGCTATAATGGTATAATTATTTTTATCATGTAAAACGGCATTGTATTTATAATTCTATCAGTTTTTCGTCACAGGCTAGTTATATTAATAAGGCCTGTATTTAGTATTTTGAAAAATGTGAATTTTAAAAAGCGCCTTCTCGAAAATTTTATCGCTTTTCAAATGTATGCCACTATCAGTGCCAAACAGCGATGTAATGATTACCTGAACGAAAGCAATGCCGAGTCCAACTCCACCAAGTTGCATAGCATGAGATTTAACGAAAGAAAGGAACTTATTATAGCAACCCTGGTGTACCACTGCTGACGTAAGACTGCAATTTTTCGGTTCTACGCCTGCTCCATCAATACAACACGAGGCAGGAATGTCTTTCGCGTCCATGTGTCCAATAGTTACCCAATCAGACGCGTTTATTGTACCGCAACAATCGAACTGCAATAATATTCGTTTGTATGATTGCCTAAATTGAAGCGAGGAACCTGATATGTATATTTGTTATTTAAGGTATTTGTAGCATAGATCGATTTCCTTACAATCTTCTCGAAATTTTGATGATACGTTGTTTAATACATTATCTGTATATTTACATGATTTAATTTTTGGACAGTCCAGCCTTGTCAAAATGGAGTTGTTCATCTTCAAAGTTGAAAGTTTTAACACATAATCCCTATAGCAGGACGTTGTAGAATGATTTTTTGATTAATTGCAAAAGAAACAGTTCTTACAAAGTTGTTAAAAGGCTAATATATTGTTTAAAATGGCTAGAAGGATCCTTTTTAAAGAAAAGATTCAGCTGCGACTTCGTTTTCGAGCAAAAGTCATGTGAAATATGTAGTATCGGTAATTGCGGCGACCAAAATGCATACGACGTATACATTATACAATTATAATATGTGCATAATATGAGGTTGGCATTCCTAAATTGTCCATTTCTAAATTGTACGTCAGTGGGCGCGCGTAGAAAATACAATACAGCCTCTTTAGTAAATATGACTTTTGACTATTAGCGTATTTTACTTTTAAGATATATTGTCGTGTTACAAGTACCTTAATTAAGCTTCCATAAAATTGCTAATTTAAAGATTTCTAAGTATTAAGCTCGCTTTTTTCAAGAATTAGAATTTCCGTACAAATAACTAATATAAATATTATACATATACTGAGAGAAAAAGAATCAAAAGGTTTAAAAAAATAAAGAAACTTTACGTCGCGCTGAAGATTATCCCAAACAGTTAACACTTCTGAACTGTTTTTATACATTTGCATTGAATCTCGCATCTTATTCTGAATAATCGAGGACGCCCTGGCTCTTAGAACGTATCCAGATATACCACCTGAGAATTCCAAAATAAAGACGACCACCAACAACGACGTGAACTGAAATCAAGGAATTACATTCTATTATTAAACTTTAGTTTCATTTACCAGTATAACATTTTCGCTAAGCTGATGCTAGATGTCTCGTGACAAAAGATGTAAGAGAAGTAACATCGATAATATGTTCGTAAAACAAGGGTAATTATAGAGACTACACACTAGGGGCACACTACACCGATTTCAATGACCTTGAAATATGTCGCTACCACCGCTCGGCCAACCTATAACGCATTCACTTATCTTTTTTTTTATTTATCTTAAAGGTGATTAACATCGATCAGCCAGAATATGTCAGAATGGAGTGTAATGGTGATAAAATTTAATTCAAGATTTTTCCGAGTATCTTGGAAACAAAGGCCGAATGATGGTTACATGTATGGAAAAAGAAATTGTTCACAATGTAGATCTTCACAACATATTTCAAGGTCATGGAAATCGATGACATGTGCCCTTTCCAGTAAGATTATCAACTAAATAAAAGTCCAAATTTATTTATTAAGAAACTATTCATTCAGAGATTACCTAGAGTTACGTTACCTATAGTAATCTCCGATTTTAATAGAAATTTGAAAAACTAACGCAAAGAAGTATAAAAGTTTATTTAAATATAAATTACCGTAACTATCATGCAATAACTTTCGCGTACAGCGCCGCAACATCCGAAAAAGGCTATGAAAAATATAATTGCACCGATTGCAATCAGCAGAGAAGGAACAGATAAAAATTTATTATCCAGGAAATGTTGATAACTGTGATAAACTCCATGAATCCCAATACCAATGGATAATAAGATTATACCCGTGATCTGAAAATAAGAATACACACATATTTTCTACACATATCATCACTTTTCTCATTTCGAATAAATTATAATATAGGCTTAGATGAATTGTAATGTTATTTTAACATTAACGTTATAACGATTGGCGACGCTTTTCGACGATTAAAGCCTGATTCACGCTAGCGGTCAAAGGTATCGTCAGGTCACGATCAATCGAAATCTCAGATCTTACCGAGGAATTCACAAATCGGATCACAAATTTTCATTTGACTCGAACTACCTACTACTATGAATGCTCTCGTTGGATTACGCGTAAGCGATTTCGCCCAGTAGCTGACTTAATATATACTGAATGTATTGTTATCACTAATGCGAATGAAGAAGCGCTTAATGATTGCCGACGCCACTGTAGCGTCGTGTGATTAAATTCGCATTTTGTAAGTTCTTAAAAGAACCCGCCGGCCTTCTTCAAGTTCTACAAAGTATCATTCAAATTAGAGTCAGACTGTTCCGAGGTTAGGCTAGATTGCTAGGCTATGGTTACAGTGGATACGTATCCTCGTAGATATATGTATATCAGAATAATAAAATACCTATACAATAGACTTTTATGAGTATACGCATACGTATGTTTCGATCTTCAGATATTTTATTCATCAGACAACAATTTATTTACGTTAGAACATGCATTTATTGTAACGGTAGTCTTAGTTATCTCAAATTCATTTGTTATATAAAATACTCTGTTAGCTTATTGACGTTGCTATATAATGTTGCTTTAAATTTTCCCTATATCCCTATTTTAAATAAAAATTTATTCTTAGACATATTTTGTCATATATAAATTATTTAGCTCTGTTTACATTGCAAATTGAATCAATAGAAAATAAGATTAGAAGATCTTTATATCCAATTACTAACTGACAGGGGAACGAGGCTAATACGAAGCCATGATTTTAAAAAATGCGGTTTCTTTGGACGTTCATAAAATCCCTCTAGACACACATTGATAAAAATGAAACACTTTCACTAACGATTTGTAAAGAAATGAAAATTGTATTGTAAATACAATTATGTAAAAATGTAAATGTAAAAATTGTGTAAAAATAAATTATGTAAAAAATGTAAATGTAAATTGTGGGGTCTTTAGGCCGAAAAGAAATTTTAAAAATATGTGAAACAAGGAAATTACTGTTAATAAAAATTACTGTATCGATTAACATTAAAATAAACATTGCAAAAAGGATAATACAAATAATTATTTTAACAAATTTGTCAACTAATTCTATTACGTTTTTTATTACATTCTATGTAAAACTATTATTACTGCGTGTATATATCAATCCTACATAATTTCTCAAATAATAAAAACTATTTTTTAAAATTATAAACGTTGAATTAAATTAGTTAATAATTAAATATTCAAGTAAAAAATTTTATTTTGTAATATTATATCGTATAATATTCAAATGTTCGTTACTTCAATTATATATTTATTATTCCTATAAAATAAACGGAAATTTCAATTGCTGCGGTGTCCGAGCGGTTAAGGAGATGGACTTGAAATCCATTGGGTTCTACCCGCGCAGGTTCGAATCCTGTCCGCAGCGTCTTTTTTTTCATTTGTATAAAACGATTTTTTTAGTATCTTTAAAAGTTTTAAAACAGATTGCACGCGAGTACAATATGCTGCCTCGTCGCATAATGTACATAGATTTCATAATTAAAAGGATAAATTTATTTCATTATGGTTGATATTAATGTCAATAATTCTATCGGCATAATTTGTTTTCATTTATAACAATTATTGCAAACAAATATTATAAATATTTTCATACAATGAATACAAGATTTTTGTTATATTTGTATTATAGATTTTTATATATATATATATATATATATATATATATATATATATAATATATAAATTATAATATATATATATATATAAATATTAATATATAATACATATAATATATATATAATAATAATAATATATATATATATACATGTGCAGTTCACGTATTTTTCGTCTTTTCATCTTTTAACTGGTATTCATGATTCATTGTATGAGTGCAAAACGCAGTACTTTACTGCGACATATTTATATACATGTTTACTTGGTAGAAGTCTACATATATACGTAACTTAAGAACAGGAAAACAAGATGTAAATATGGCATCATATACGAAAAAAAAATCATATCACTATAACAGATCTATCAACTAATTTTCTATCAATATGCAATTAGTTTATTATACTTAACATATTTAATATGTTGAGTATTAAAAACGTTAAAAGTATTAAATGTTAATTATTGTAATATGCAAATTATTCTATTATGATATTATATTATTCTAATAGCTTTCATAGAATTTAGAATCTATATCGATATTTATATCGATATTTAGGTTATATTTAGGTTAGTATGAAATTAACGCGATCTTCTGTGGTCTTAAATAAAGTAAATTATGAAAAAGAACATAACGTTACATCGGAATATCGACCCAACGGGATTTCTATGGTTTAAGAAATCAAAAGGAAGTAAGATCATGCGGAACCATCTAATTATGATAACTACGCTGTGCTTTCAGTATGGTTCCATAATCAAAAGATGTTTAAAACAGAACTTTTATCGTTCTCTCAATATAATAAATAATTCAATATCTTGAACAATTTTCGAGAAACGACGTACAACGGTAAACTTATTAAAGTACTTAAAAATTAAGGGTTATTATAACAATGAAAACGCAAATTACTCACAACGAAGAGGAGATTGAAGATGAACATCAGATATTTGACGCATCTTGAACCAAGAGATAATTTCATAGTAGTAACCATTATTTTCTTACAATTAAACGAGACCGTCTTTATTAATTTCGCAATATGTAACTATATACCTAACTACGTTATATTTTCTCCACTTCACCAACGTTAAAAAAAGGCGCACAAACCGGCTAACAACATCGCAACGATTCACTATGTTTAGACAGTTATCGCGTGGCTGCGTGTCCAAGCGCATGCGCAATCATAATACTCTTAACCAAGGTTACGAAACTTCAAAGGTTACCAACCGCAAAATTCATTTTATACATTTTATACATTTTTGTACATATACTAACTTCCATCATTCGTCCCGATTGAAAACCAATTAAATATAATATTACAAAAAATCCACATAAAAAGTAGGGAACATAAAGCCAAATAAAAGCAAATTTTTATATATATGTACATATACGAAATAATTAATTTAAACATGAATCCTGAATTATCTTGGTTAAGATTCATAAAAACTATTGCACAGCTATAATATATACATAGAGTCTTAACCAGACAAAAATTATTAGAACATCGAAATTGCACAGATTTTGAATCAATATCTTTATTACTATCATCATAATAATAATGATATTTATCATATCTAACTATTAAAACAAGTAAAAAAGGTATTACAGTAGATATACATAATATAATATTCATATAGTGCAATTTTTCCATACCAACTGGAGCACCATAGTGTTCTAAAAACATGACGAAATACAGATTATGCATGAAAATATAAAATATGTATCTGGTTTACATTTACTATAATAAACAAAATTTTCTTGATTATACTTATCTATTCAACATACTGTATGTAATTTACCATGTATGTAATTGTGATATCATTATTATTATTTGATAAAAATTACAAATATGTATGTATATACAATATATATTACAAAAATATAGGAATGTTGTTTACTGCTGAGATTTTTTAATTGATTTCTGAAATATATTCATGAGACTAAAAAATATTTCTCCGTATGTAGTAGAATAATAATAAAATACTAAAAATTCAAATTTTGACATGATAAATGCATACAGCAGTCTTATAGGAGCAATAATCAAAATAATTTCAAGTCGATAAATCGTAAAACAAGTATTATATCGAACTGAGGCAAGTAACATACAAACGCATCGCTTCTATTATAATGCGAAGAATCGATAGTAAGGGATTATAAGAATAGACTCAATTGCGAATGATATATCATATATAACTAGCACTTCCAACTTCATGACTGTATATCTTATTTAGAATTAAATATTTTCAAGAATAAAGTATAACAATTTTATATTATTTTATTACACTTACTCTCAAAATATTAATCTCTTTTTATCAGAAAACGAATGATATATAAATAGATAAATACGTATGTACAACTTTTACGTTTTAAGTATAAAATAAAATAAGAAAGAAAGAAAGAATATTTAAATTTATTAATAATTATTTTTAATACCTACTGAAAGTTTAATGTTTCATGTTATTTTTATTAAATATATTGTATTATGCTTCTTTATTGTGTTGAGGTTTTTACCTATTACGATACAATTTTAGGTATGTACACGTTTAACACATTTTTATTCTTATTAAATCTTATTACATTATATTCGCATATAAAAATAATTTGCAAGTTTTTATTAAACTAATATTTATGACTTGAAAAATTTGCATTTCTACAAAACTTTAAGTTAATGAAAAATTGTGTACAATTTTAAGAAATGAAGTTATATAATATATAAATATATTTATATAGCATTATAAAGAAAAGTCGCTAAGGACATGTAAAATTTCTTTGGTATATTTTATTCTGATTCTGTTTTTATTTCCATTTAAAAGATTTTTAAATTTCTTCATTATTCTTTAAAAAGTATGATATGTATAACTCGTATAATATACATTTACACGTAAAGTATTTGTATGTTTCATAGAATGTTGAATTCTATATATATCATAGATTAAAGTTACACTTTGATATAATCAATATGTGACTTGTAAATATTTACTGTGTTACTTGTCTATATATAAAAATACTTTTATATACCTGTATTTTAAATGCTAATAATGAATAATACATGTATTTATAATACTTATAATTCTAATTATAAACGATAATTAGAAAATAATTTTGTATACTAAATCTATATACATATTTGACAATAATATAATCATTTTAGAAATATTTAGGAAGTAAAATTTAAAGCTCAAGGCTCTATGAGAAATATGGTCGGTTCTTTAATAAATTACCGGGAAGGTGCGCACGCATCTACGTCAGGCAGGGTGGATGGATGAAAATATGACTATTCTTTGGTGAGCTGTTGAGGTGAATAATCCGAGTGCATAATTTTGACGCGATTCTATAAAGGACGCATACAGCTTTCATACTGTTTGGTTACATTGATATTTACCATTTTTATACTTGATCTTATCTTTCTCGAAGTCAGTGAATAGTGAGTGTAAAAATGGTGTCCGGTGGAATGGCTTGCATCAAATACCTGACGTTTCTTTTCAATCTGATATTCGCCGTAAGTATTTGCTCCATGTTGTGCTCGTTACTTATATTCTATTCCATAAGCTCCAACTGTGTTTGATCTCATTCCTTCGATCTTTATTTAACATTTATTTAGGATTTTCTTAAATTTCGATAAATACACAAATTAAAATGAAGCAAAATAAACGGCGATTCCAATTGTATTAAAAATAGAAATGTTTAGATGGTTTAAATTTAAAGTAGCTATAACGTATGGTACCCATAATCGTCGTTGTGCGAAAATTAGATTTGATCATTTGGATATTGTTTTTTATTCTATCGGGCCGCGAATTGTAGATTATTTGATTTGATTACATACACAGTACTCCCGAACCGCTGAATTCCTAAAATTAAGACCTACATTTTTGGATTCTAAGTACTGAAAACTTTTTAAATGACAAATGAAAAGAGCAATAATTTTATGTCCCTTAAACCGAAGTTAAACCGATTATCATTTAATATTTTGTCGATTCTACAGTGAAATCCAAATATTTTATTTCTAATTCGTATATACCTACATATTTAAATACCTGTTCTAAAGTAATCAAGTTAAAACTAAAATATTTATCAGAAACCAAAATTTTGTATTCAATTCTCTCTAAAAAGGAAAATTGAAACCTGCCTTTTCCTTGTTTGTATCATTATGCAAATCGTTTAAAGAATTATTAAATAACCTCTTCTTCTCTATATAGTATACTCATATCTGTATGAGTTACTCTTATATTTGCGTGGGTATTTATGATTTCTTATGTTAGTCACGTATGTATACGTAACTGCACATAACCTCATGAATTATTCCTTTGTAAACCTACTCAACGTTTATATATTGTTATCTATTCTTATAAGCACTATTTTGAAATGTGATCATATTTTATTAAATCATATTTATTAAATTTAGATTAAAAATAATTAGTATAATCATAATAATTATCGAAAATAATTTATGCAAAAAGCTAACCCGAACCTATTTTTTTTAGTTCCGTTTTTTATTGCAAACAATAGTCGTAAATTAAAAATTGTAAAAATTTCATTTTTTATATTTTGATGACTAATTGGTAAATAAGATTATTGTCGATCACGGATCGGAAGTAACGCTGACGCTCGCTCCGTGCAAACAATTCGAGAAATTGGTGAGGATAACACTGCGACTACCAAGCGAGATGATAATGTGTCTGTTAAACAAGAAGTTATATTCTGTTCCTGGTAAAAAAAATAATTTCTGCATACATTTCAATTGTAACAAGAATTGTGTAATATGAAATAAATAAATTTTAAACATCTTCATTTAATTCTTGTTCTTATTAGATCCATCTATTGTTTTATCATGTTACAAATGAATATAAATTATTTTAAAATTACAATTAAAATAAATGAAGTTACGCATTCATAAATAATATTAGTATCAATTAATATTGATTACATAAACATTACGGATTATAAGGTTTCCAGTCTATCAAGAAATGCATATTCTTAAAAGTTTCAATATGTTTATTGTATTATTACATAATTTCTTAATATTATATTATGTTATAATACATCATAAAAATAATATATTACATCATAATAATTTTTATTAATGTTATTCCTGTTATTATCGCTGAAAATAACTGTTAAATTTTTCTGATTGCAGATTACAGGAATTGTATTCATTGCAGTTGGCACTGTGATCTTGGTGGTTTATAGTGGCTACAATAATTTTATGGACAGTTGGTTCTTTACAGGACCAGTATTGATGATTGTAGTTGGTGTTATTGTGTTTATTGTGTCATTCTTTGGTTGTTGTGGAGCTGTCAAAGAGAATCATTGCATGATATTAACAGTAATAGCCTGCCATTATTTATACAATAATATTTACATAATAATTTTTATATAATAGCAATAGCCAATATTTATATAATAATTTTGTATATTGTAATTTTTTTTGTATTAGAGTAAATTTTTCTATAATTATTTAACTATAGCAAATATAGATATTCAATTAAGATTAAACCTGAAATATGATTTATTTTTCTAAGAAAAAGTATCTTTTTTTTTTGTTAATTAATTAATCTTAAATAACAATCTTTGTTTTCTTATATTTGTTTCATACAGTTTTCTGTGTTACTGCTTTTAATCTTTGCACTTGAACTCGGTGCTGGAATTGCTGGATATATGATGAGCGGAGAAGTGCGTACAATGGTAGAACATCGATTAAATACCACTATGGAAGAATACTCAACCAATAATGATATTCGTAAATCTTGGGATATTATGCAACATGACGTAAGTATGCTTAATGATGCTTATTTTCACTAAAGAGATTTGAGATATAGAAAGAATAGATATTTATACTAAAACTTTTCAAGGTATTTACGTTATATTACTTTATATTAGTAGTATTGAATGTAAATATGATATATATTATTAATTATACTGATATTGAACTATTCAATATAAATTAGTACATAATAAAAGTTAATGTTGCTTATTCAAAATCTCTACTATATTTTAACTATTATTATAAACTGCCAAATTGTAGTTGGAATGTTGCGGAATGATTGGCCCTAATGATTGGGCTCATGTTGGATTCCCAGAAAATACTATACCAAATTCGTGTTGTAAAGAAGTACCAGAAGGAAGTAAATGTGACTCAAATTCGATTCATATACATCTAAAAGGTTGTATGGGCAATCTTCAGTCTGCTACTGAGCATAATGCTTTGATCTTGGGTGGTGTTGGCATTGGCATTGCTATTATTCAGGTAATTTTTATTATTTACTTCTTCTAATTTAGGATATTTTTATATTATTCATAAAAAATTAAATATTGTTCCTAAATTAAAAAAAGGATATCAAAGAAATAATTTTATAAAAATATACAAATCATATATCATTCAGTCGTAACATAGTAACCAAAAATTAATACTCTTCTACTCTTTTATTATTATGCGACTTTTTATATTTAATAATTTAATAAGGCCATATTGTTCGCATATTTCTTGTTTGCTATTGCATGACATTTATTTGTTAAATGAAGGTAATATATTATTCATTAACGAAAAAAGATACGATTCATATACTAAAATAGAATCTGTTTGTTTCAGCTAATTGGAGTCGTCTTTGCATGTTGTCTGGCACGTTCAATTCGTCGCGAGTACGAGACTGTGTAAGCAGACAGATACCTCCAATTTTAATGCCTAGAAATTGCACTCAGACTTCAAAATATGATCTTTTCCTTTCACTCTTTTGTATATGTATATTGTTTCTGTGTTCTTCTTTAAGTAACAGAGTATTGCACAAATAGCACTTTATATGTTCTTCTTACCATGCTGCACAAAATAATATATAAAAGATCGCTTCTATACAAACTAATTAATTAATGCTGTTATCAGTAATGATTTATATTTTATATATACGTAACATCACTTTATTATTCCCCGTTATTATAACTTATTTAATACTGCAATTGCTGCTATTGCTATTACTACTGATTGCAGATATTATTATTAGAATCATTAAAAGTGGTAACGAAAGCAGCATTACAACGTTTACTTTTGGTTTTGAATGTATTAATTCATTCTTAAAATTGCAATTTTAATATCAAATAAGACAAGTGTTTCTGTGCAGTATCATGTCTTTTATGACTGTTTCTTTAAGACTGACCATTTTTATTCTATGTTAATCGAGAAGAATATTTTGTACTTTGTTTATAAACTGCACATTGAGATTCAAGAACTACAAACCAAAAATTATATATTTATGTTAAGAGTTGTTGTAATAATTTATTCATGGATAATAGTGTATATTATCTCAGTTTCTATTTGACATTGTATGTATACACATGATATTATTGTAATTGTTAAAAGTATTAAGCTTCTTTCGTCAAATAATTTTAGTTTTCTTTTATTAAATTTAAGTTTCTTTGTACTTCTGTAAAAAATAATTTAACACCGTAACTTCTTAGATTTTATGTGGTATTTTCCAAAATAGTCTATAAGCGAAACATACAACTTTTTAAAAATACCACAACAAAGACACAATGTATAAAAAAACAATTTTTAACTAAAAAAGTTATGTTCAAGTAAAGAAAGATATTTAAAAGGCATTGTGGTCTAATCATCAAATAAAATAAAAGTAACACATATAATAATCACTTTGATTTATGTTAATTCATTATTTTTTACTTTTACTTTTTAATTTGATAGTTGCGCCATCATGCCTCTTATTTAATTAAAATATTATCTTATTTAAAGATAATAGATAAATTATTGTCACAGAAAGATGATCTAAGAAAATCTCTATTTATATAAAAGAAAAAACGTTCTATATTATTCGTACAAAGTTTACATAATGTTGGTACAATAAATTATGATTATAATCAGTAAATATGATTATATGATTACACAGTTGTGTATATTTAGATAATTTCGGAGACGATTTTGTATTGAACTTGTCTTCTACACTGATACAAGTTCAGTATTGTTAATAAACAGCTGTGTTTCATTAATACTGATGCTATATGATTCTTTAAAAATTTGGAGCTACGCTTTCCATTATATGGATGTTACATTAGATTACAATAAAAGAAATGGAAAGGTTTATTTCTTCCCAGAAAACTAGCGCTACATATAAATAATTCTATTGTTGGTTTTCAAAAAATATTACAGGGAAATATTATCATTTAAATATTTCATTTAATATGTTAATATGATATTTCATTAAATATTTCATTTAGTATAATATTTATAATTTAAATGAATATATTATTTAGATATAATTGAAGACATTTAAATGAAGATATTAAAGTAACGTTCACATTGTTTTCGTATTTTTTCCCCGTCTTTCTTATTGCCTTAAAATGAAATGTCTGAGTAATTATTATATATGTACTGTGTATATATTATATATGTATGTATATAGATTTGAATAACAATTAAATCTTATTTATTGTTATTTAATTTATAATTACATGAAGAAATGAAAGTACATAAGTTATATATATATATATATATCTTTTTTTTTATTTTTATTTTCTAGTTAGATCAAGTTACGGGTTTCGACGATCGCGGGACGTGAAATTTAGTATTAATGGAAGAACTATTTCAAATAAGTAAAAATTATACGTCTAAATTTCAAAGCAACTTAAATCTTTAATATTATCCGTTTAAACAGTAATGCAATGAATAGCTTTATAATATGCAGTATATAACATAATATTAAAGATTTTAAATGTAATTGAGATCCTTATTTTGGGAAGCGTAGGTAACTGTGCACCTTCTCACTTGAAACTTGAGGTATTCAACATTATCTATTAGAAGTTGCGTGTTATTACAGTCAACTTAATTAATTTCTACTTCCAGCGAGACTGCAGCGCACTGATTCAACACCCAATAGGAGGCATTATAACTAAATATTGTTCGTCGTGCATTCATTAAGAGAATAATTCTAGAGTCGTCGCAAGACCATTTATTTAGAACTTGGCTGTAGATTAATCAATATTTATCTGCAGTCTAGCTTAAGAGGAAAGCAAATTATTGGAGAATATAATTCAATATACTGCCATTATCTGCCAAATGATTGAGACCAATTGTCTCTTTCTTAGACTGCACTGTATGCGGAATTAAAGCTTATGGCATGGGAATGTTTAAAAAAGAGATAGAAAGGTCATAACATATTTGGCTTCACGTTTATTGCAATTTAAAAGGCTCTTTCAGAACTTGATTTCTTGGAAAGAAAAATTGTCTTTCAAATTTTAACTCTATGTAACATGTTAAATTCATTCTAACTACTGTATTTATATAAAATATATTTTTTCTATACACATAGGGTTGGGTAAATGTTCTATTTCTAAATATTATAGCTTGATAAAGAAAATTGATTTAATAAAATAAGTCAATAAGTAAATTTGAATGAATGAAATTTTGTATTTTATTTTTTATGATGATTTCTACTAATACTCTATGCTAAATATTAATGATAATGCAAATTAAAAACATTAAATGCGTTGATGCAATGTAGCATTAAAAGATAATTACATTTTTAGAAAATGATTGGATAGTAAGCTATATAAGATAATGTGGTAGTATGTAAGAAAAGATTAAATGAATCATGTTATACAAACACTAAAGTGAACTGATTATAACTATTACTTATTATCTGATTACAATTTCATGATTTTAGTTTTGGAACAATGAAAATAGCTTTTACCCAACTCCAATATCTAACATGTTAACATGAAAATCATGCGTTACAATTTACTTTTCTTTGTAATCTCTTTAAAAAAAAGAAATTTATCACGAAGTACATTAAATATTTTTTTAGAACAGTTTAACAAAAACTAATTTTAATAACTATACTCTTTTATATGGTGTAATAATTCGCATAATTTCAGTATTAATCAAAGAATAATAATTGTCACCTTCCACAAAAATAAAAATTTCAAAAATGATATTATATAATAAATTGAATGAAGATTGAGTATATTAATTAATTTTGTCTTCAAAATGAAAGAAAATGATCGTTGCACTATATTATGATTTCGCAACTAATTATACGTTGGGACCAAAGTTTTAATTTCTACAGTGAGAGAATTAAAGAAATTGAACGTATAACTACCTGACACGAACATTAAAGTTTGCGACGACTGGTGTCTTTTACCGTTGACTATTGGAACAGCTTCCAAAACATTACAAAATTTACAAAATAAAATTGCAAATTTATGGCATTGCGTCGATTTAACGAACTCTATTATAATTATTGCAATTGTTATAACTGTTGTTTTCGTTTGAAATCTCGCATATTTTAACGACAAAAAAAAAGTCAAGTTTGAATGTTAAAAAATAATTAATTGCTTGACTAAATCAAAAATAATTTTATCAAAATATTAATGTTAAAACCATTTACAGTAACAAATTACATATTTTGATGATTCTTTTTAAACAGTATATCACTAGTTTTATAATTATTGTAGATAGTTCATAAAAAGATCTTTTATGTTGTTTATTTATAAATTGTTTATTTTGTGTAATTGTTTAAGTGGTTCAGTGTAATAATATATTCTTCAAATTATGAAAAGGAAGGAATCATTCAATTAATCTTGTAATTTGTTAAAAGAAAATTTAAAATTTGTAAAATTTCGCCTTTGTTTACATCAATTACAATTGTTTGTTAATGTAATCGTGACTAGAAAAAGTATGTTCAAAAAAATAAGCGAGGTTTCAATGAGTTTCATTTTAAATAATGAAAAATCACAAGCGGAGAAAAATATTTCTCGATAGATAATACCGAAGCATTAAAATGTGCCTAATTTCTTGCAACGTGTCTAAATCATTAATTAATATATTAGAATTGATCGAAATAATTAATTTAAATGACATATTACCAATCATTTTAATTAAAAGTAAGCACCTAAAAGATTTGCTTTTTTAAGCTAAATAATTCAATATGAAGCAAATCTTTCCCATTATTTACCTTTGTGTTTTAATTATAGGAATTTATTTAATAATAGTTCTTGTTTTAGATTATCTCCAAGTTAAATTTGTATTCTAAATTTCATTTGTAATATTTTTACTATACGATAATTTGTTTATTTTAAACATATTTCATTTTTACAGTTTCTATTTTTTAAATTTCTACCTTTTAAATTTATATAAGATTAAGTTGCATAAATTTTTTCTATAATTTAATCTACAATATTAAGTTGTATAAATGTGCAGATATTAAAATGTTTCTGTTACATTAATTTCGATACATGTATATTCATTTAATTTTAGACTCTATTAGATTTTACACGATAATGATATGTTAGATGTTACAAAATTAAGATGTTTTTATTCCATAAGGAACGTTCTCATTTAATGGTAATATTTGATCTATATCAATTTATGTATAACTTCTTTGAAAAATTGTAATTCATATTCTATGTAATGAAAACGAAAATTAGCATTCGAATGTTACCTTAGATGATTGGCTGACAAAAATAAAAGACTGATAATAATGTAATAAAGACAAAAAACGAAGTCAGTATTAAATGAGAAGTAAATAGTTGTTTTTTGTAGCATTTAGTCGCTTACAATATTTTTCTACTTGTAATTTAATTCATCAATTAATAATTAATATATTATTAACGTTCTTTAAGAGCTGACCACTTTAGCACATCTTGTTCGTATAGCTTTTATCTATACAAATAAAATATATTAAGTAAAGATTGCATTTGTATCCTCAATTGACCATTATTCCCATTAATTGTAAATGATAATTATTGGAGTGAAATTATATTTCTTATAAGCATGCTTCAATTATTTATGTGTTTCACTTAAAAGAAAATTAAAATAAAAATAGAGAAAGATCAGTAAACATTCTATACGACCAGATTTTCTTCTTTTATTTTGTTCTATATTCACTCTAAGATTAGCAGACTAACATTTATTAATCATATAGGATGCTCTCTTGTAGCGTCTTACAACTATATGTTGAAAAGAAAGTAAAAGAAATTCACAAGAAAAAATAGAACAGGAATCCGTTTAAACGATCTTTTGTGCCATAATATTACCTTGGAAACATTAGTTACTATTGACTACTTATATATTCTCTAAATTCTTCTATCGCACTCTTACTTTATACGAGTTATAAAAAGCTGTTTACATTTAGCACATTTCGGAAATTATTGAAACCTTCTTCTTACGCGAGTCTTCAAATGACTCAAAGAATCGTTTAAACAATCTCCTTTACATAATTCGTATGATGAAACACGCTTCATTAAAAATGTTTTTACTTTTTTTTAACATTTAATTACAAAAGAGCAAATTTCTACGTACGATCTATATACAATTTCAGGGGTCCAAAAGATCATTTTATCAAGAACCGCACAGAATATATTTACAAGAATCTTGACAGTAATTTCAATGAAATAAAAAACAAAATCCCTTTGCGCGACGTAAACTGTACAATAATTAATGAATGAAATAACTAATTAAGACAGTGAATGCTCAGTTCTAGAAACTTTAAAATTTTTGTCTTTTGTTATTATTAATTTCATTTGTAGCAGAGGCTACGATGATGTCAATAGCTGAACAATTTTTATATACGTTAATTTATCTTTTAGTAAAATTAATTATTAATCGGTATAAAATGTATTTGAGTTCTATAACTTAAATACTTCGTTCATCTTCAATCTCATATAAAAAAAATTCTATAACAGTATTACTTTTTGAATTATTTGTTAATGTAATCAATACAAATTTTATGGAAACCATGGACTGTGACTCTTTATCGTTAACATAGAGAAAATTATGTTTATTTACAGTTACAGCGATTTAAGTTTTATGGGCCCGATTAAAACAATCTTGAAAAGTATATTGATTGCTACACAATTTTTAACAGATTTATCAAAGTTAATTTAGTTTTCATAGTTATTATTTGTTTCATATTCATATTCATAGTCAGTTACCCAATAGGTATAATCAAATAGAATAAAAACTACGTAAAAAATCTCTACATAATACTATAATCTTTGTTAATTCGATGGAATGAAATGTGTTTAAATGAAAATTAATTTCAATCAAATAATTTTACGTAATACGGTTAATCATACTTTATATAGAAATTATGTAAAGAGTGCAACATTTTAAAGGGACCCTTATGATAACTATCAGCCTAATTACTTACAGGTCTGATTATTTGTATTGTTCATAATATTGCCTAACCTATCAATATTATTTGATACTCTCAATGGACATACCACTTTAAATACTATCTCATCGCAAATTTTTAAAACGAGCAAATAGACGAAAGGAACAGAGAAAACAAGAAAAAAATAGAGAAGCCCTCACTTTCACTTTTTCACCCCTGTGCCATACTTTTAAGAAAGTTTAAGAAACTAAAAGTTATCTTTATTATAATTATGAAAATGTGTACTTACATATTACAGAAATTCATAATACCAATCTATTACTTTACCTTGAAAAGTAAATCGCTCCTAATTCTGGAAGACATTGTACAATAACTTTTATATTTAAAAAATCTTATATAATTTAAAAGAAAAATTTATCATAGATCTATGCTTTACGATAAAAAAGAATACTTTCTGTTGAATTTAATATATTACATTGGTACCAATTACTAATATCAGTACCGAATATATTTTGTAGAAGTTTATTGGTTAAAAGAATTTGTGATGCTACTATAAAAGTTTCGAATCGAATTGATGCAAATATTTCTCATACAAACAATTTATTATAAATAAAAAAAAATGGGTATTTGCATGAAGATCAGTACATGTAATGGAAAAAATGATTCGAGACTAAATATTAAGGCTAGATGTACATTTTTATGGCATCATTAATCAATTGTATTCACAAGAATACATTTTGGAAGATATAAACACGTTTTAAGAGCTGTAGGGTGAAAACGAGAGTAGTAAGGTAGCACATGCACGCACATTCATTCATCTTAGGCACATTTACATACTCGATATAAAAGCACATCACAATGATCGTATGGACGATCTTAAAGAGTCTTTCATTTAAAGCAATCCTTCGATAGATATACATATACATACGATAAGTTTTCGAAGGTGCAGAGAACCTGAACCATGATTATTCGAATGATCACTTGTAATCATTAATGGGATTTATTAAAAAGTATAATTTAAATATAAACAGAAATCATGATTATCAAGTACATTTCGGTACATTTTTTCGAATAACCGAACATTTTTGCCAGCTGTGAGGCATTTCTTAATGTGAGGTAACTTCCCTTTAATGCGACTATATCTAATGCTGATTAGCGAAACAATATCTGTAAAATAATCACTGTTTACACGGATAAATAATTTTAATTAAAATATAGTTTAAAAAAAAGTACCACTACATTAAGGCAACTTTAAACTTACAAATAACGTTCGATTAATCGAGAAAATTTGATTATCTTCATTAATTTGTTAAAAATGACTGATCAATCCGAATAATCAAAATTTTAGCATAGTCGAACGGGCTCCCTTAAGTTCGCTTTGAAAGAACAAGGAGATCAGCTTTATTCAAAAAGTCGTTCATGTGGCATAACGCTTAGTCCAAAGTCGTGCTATGCGATCATGCTCTTCTCTATTTTGTAGATACTGCGTTGCTATACTTCCTACTAAAGGATCCGCTGAAACATAAACAATATCATAAATAATAGCATAATAGTAAATTTCTTCATATTCCTAATTTATATAATATCTTCATTCATTTAAGATGATTTTAGGATAATATAAAATTGCACAACAACAAATTTGAAGATACATAAATACATATATTAATTTCGTTAGCTTTATTTAAAGAAAATATATTATATTAATACCTAAAATAATTTAACTATAATATTTATGAAGTTTATTTTACCTGGATTACAGTCTGTTAAGAGAGAACAGATAGATAATAGTACTTTTGAAATGGTTAGCGCGGGAGACCAATTATCCTTTAAAATGTCCAAACAAATTACACCCTGACTGTTGATATTACAATGATAGATGCGTGTTCGGAATGTAACCTAAAAACATTATATTAACGATTAATTATATCTTAATGATTTTCTGTCACTCTTCCCACTAATTTTAATAGATGATCCATAATGGACTGTTTTTTATTTGTACTATATAATACAATATGTTCTGAAAGGTACGCAGCCCGTTAATGAGAAATTACAGAGATTATAAACGTTGTATAATGACTGCATAAAAGTCTCTTTTACAAAGAAAATATACTGTATTCTTATATTATCTTTATAAATTAAGTACCCAATACTGAAAAGTTAAAATCAACATATAACATCATCTTCTTTATTTCAAAGCTATTTCTATATTCAGTTTCATTACATTTTGTTTTTAATAAATTACAATCTAAAATTACATGTTTAATAAACTGTCACTAAAATTTTATCAAGTATTATTTACTATTAATTTTACAATAAATGTATATGATTAAAACATTATATAGTGAAAAAAGTTTGAATAATAATTTAATAACGTAAACTTTGATTAGAACGCTAAAGCGTTAAAAATAAAATAATTTATTGCAAATTTCATGTCATCTTGTATATAAACAATTTTTCTTTATTTTAATATCTCATTATTGCACATCAACTCTATAACTTTTACTGACATAAATTTCGCTATAAAATTTATCACAAAATTAATAACAATTAATTATGCGATTAACATACCTTTGGAGGTTTAAATGGATACTCTGGGGAAAAATGTATGTCTAAGAAAAATACTCCTCCCTCATAAACTGAACCAGGAGGTCCAAGTATTGTTGATACCCATTCATATAAATTGTCTCCTTTAGGTCCTGCACTATAAGATAAATACCAAAGTTACATAGATTATTTAGTAGTATAAGAAACGAGAACAAAAATTCGCTAGAAATTTTCGCAATGAAGGGGAAGGGAATGAACAAAATTGTAGTTTTATAGATATTTCTGAATTATCCAGGTTCGACTGTATTATTGGCACAAATAGAAAGTTAGCCAAAATAAGCAATACTGTGAATGTGTTAATATCACAAATAACATAAATGATAAAAATAATTAGGGGGAAAAATCAAACCTGCAATTTGGTGGTGGATCTAATGTGATTTCTGCCAATTCTTTTTGTATCCTGCGACAAGAAGATTAGTTTAAGCTCTTGTTAAGTCTCCATGGCAGAGTCTTTTTAATTTTGGATGATGGATGTGCTACCTTTTGGCGGATGTTCCTAAAGCTTTCGACATCTTTGGATTAGGCTTCGCTTCCTTGCTCTCTGGCTTATTGTCTGCCAGTGATGAACCACGCCCCCGGCCAGTTCCACTGGAACCTGCGCCTGATGACATGGCTCTAAAATGATTTACTTAAGCTGTAAATGTATATTTACTTCGGAAATACATGTAATAAGATAGCATACAAGAAATCAAATTTAATAATATATATTTCATTATTGTTACATAGGTAATAAATAACAAACAAATATGTAGGTCTATAAATTATCAAAGATACAATAGAACAAACCTCGTGCCCTTGACTATGGACGTCGAGAACCTCTTTGGATAAGACACACAAAAGAGAAATACTCTTAGTACCAATGATAGTATATTCTCACCAAAAATTATTAAACGAATGATTCTCTTCTCACCTAAAATTTGATAAAATACAAAAAAATAATTTCAGTATAATTTATTTCTTTAACATAATAATATATAGTAATTAAGAAAAATTCAAGTGATTAGATGAAATTAATTAAAAGCATTATAATGATAAATATAAATTCATGTACAAAATTGTATTTATAAATATATTTATAATTACAAACATTTTTTAAAAGATACCTTTAAATTAAACATCCCAATTAATATATTGTGACATTACATATTTTATTATTGACTTTTCATCGATAGAATAAAAATTAGATTATAATATTGCCTTAAGCGGACAACACTTTAGTGCTTAAAATCAAAATAAAACAAATCCATAAGATACAAAGCAAATGTTCACATATTTCTGTATTCTACTATACATAAACAAACATTACATGAATAGTTGTACAACCTCAGTAAAAATAATTTTGCATGACAGTTTTGTTAATTTAAATTATATGAAAAAAAGAAAAATGATATGCATAAAAGAGATTAATTAAATTCTGTAATTTTATAAATGTTTGTAAAATATGGAGTCATATATCTTAAACAAAAGTGAAAAATAATTGTCACAAAACAATCTATACAAATACATAAATCTTTATAGAATAAGTGAAAACATATTTATTAATTTGTACTAGATAACTAATTTAATCGGTAAGATACTTAAAACATATTATCAACATTGAATAAAGGGATTTGATAATCAGACAACGAAAGAACGTACAATAATTATCAATAATTTCTATTTAAAAAGAGAATCATAGAACCATTCATGATTCAGAGGAAGAGGTGTGTTACCTCGTTGGTAGAAAAGTTAGCCTTTCGATAGTTTCAGAATAAACTTTAGGACCAAAGATCGAACCTACGTAAATCCCAAGTGAACCGGCCGAATTCCTTGTTGGATGTACTACTGGAAGCGAGCGTGCTCCTCAGGTGCTGCTGTGTATGCTGGCGGGCTTCATCGTCGCTCTCATGTCTCGAAGTCACGATCGCGGCGTCCCTTTTCCCTCGGCGAGCGCCGAAACGTGCGCATCTCTGCGTCGCCGGATGTTGACTCTGTCGCCGCCGCGGCGGACATCGGTAATCCTAGCTTCTAGATGGATGCACTGTCTCCATCATTATTCAAAAATATGCAATACCAATCATTACCAATAAATTCCCTAACATCAGTTTTCGTCTCTTTTTTTTCATTAGGTTAAGGGGTACGTTAATCCACAATAACAATAAAAGTTGGAACTATTTGTTTCATAATATACTTGAGATATATTATTTATATGCGTAGGTGATACAGATATGAATTTCCTTCTATTACTATTAGTTAAAAATCTAGTTATTTAGAAGTATAAAAAATGATAGCTTCATTTGTGTGTGTGTGTGTGTGTGTGTGTGTGTGTGTACAGTGGGTTGCAAAAGTTTTCGTACCTACACTTGCGCACAGAAGAGTTTCATATTTATATTGTGCTTATCATATAAAACGTTTTAAAACTTTCATAACACTAATGAGACGCGATTACGTGATTATATTGGCAAAATTTTATTGAAATTATTATATATTATATATGTGCAACATGTTTATTGCAGACCTATATTTCGTAAAAGTTTAATATACAATATGAATAGTAATACCGTCTTAAGCGTATATCTAGTAAGTAGTAAAAATGGTCTTACTATATAGTGAGACGTATTAATATTGTGGATGATTGCCAGTTTAAATATTTTTGTGATTAGAGTTAGATTTCTACAAAATATATATTTGTGTTAAATATCTTGCAACCTCTGTATATTTTCAGAATCGTTAAAAATTTTACCAATATAATCTGATAGTTGAGTGTCATTACAGCGCTAATGGAATTAACTGACAAAACTGAAAGAACTGAAAAAACACAAAGATGGGATATTAAGGTGGGATATTTGTAGATGTTCAACAGGAACTTTTGAATTCTAGCTTTCCTGAAGTTCAACAGGAATTTTTAAATTATAGGTTTCCTGAAGGTGAATTACATATAACAGTTTTGAGTTTATTTTCGCGGATGAATTTTTAATTATTTCAAAGTTTTATCGCGTGCTAACTGAATTAGGAGGACGCTACTGTGGACGAAAACTATGCAAAGATCGGTTGTATTCATGCACTATAATAAAGTTAATTAAATTGCAGTGTGATTTGTTATTATATTTAGTTTTAAAAGTCAGTTTTCTCCTTGCATCCTTTTTAATTTTTTTCTGTTATTACAATTTCATAAATTTCCAGAATAAGCGGAATGCGTGCGTTGATTGGTCGATTAAATAGATAAGGAAGATGGTCGACGAGTAGTTCTACTAGAGGGAAGTTTGAACGCATTTTTAAGAAAGGAAGACAGGAAATAATTAAAGGACGAAGAAGGGTAAACATACCGACTTAAAATAATCAAAACTCATAGATGAGGACTGGACATATATGTGATGAGTAGAAACGGCGACATTAAGGAAATATCCTCTGTAATTTCCTTACTGGAAATTAGCTGGACACACGCGGCAGAAGAGCACAACACAGGACGAATTCATCTTGGAAGACACTAGGAATAACATATTTTATATTATTGACTAAATGTATTAACTATTTATTATAACAGCGATAAATATTGTAGATCGATGAATTTGCCACTAAACGGTCTGCATTCCATCTAAATATATTTTTGAATAACGAATAGTTTGGGAGATAATTGCGCGTGAACCTTCAAATCGAACACCCTGTACATGTATGTAGCTTACTTCTTGAGTTATGGATGATTAAAGAAAATGTCCAAAGTGTTTACCTCGTTATTTTAGTGAATGTTATTAACTGAATATGTACTTAAGCACATACGTTGTAACTCCGAAGTATGACTCGATCTTTTCTAAAGTTTACAAAATAATACGAATCCAAAATTAAATATATGAGCTATATCTGGAATATCTCCGCTTGTGCGCACATTCAGCAAAAAAAAAAAAAAAAAAGATAAAATACAGAAAAGAAACATTAACGCTTTAGATTATATGAACTTTAGTCGGGTGAGATAGCTTCCAACTGCAAGCACATTTAACCACATATTTCTCTTCGTTTATTAATTGCTCCGCCTTTTATAATTGATACATTTGTTGAAATATAATAGTAGTTTATTGTATTTTTTTTATTTTTAGTTTATTTAGACGAATAAAGAACATACGGGTCCAGCTTTACAAGTGATCATACAGTTTCATTTTAATATTTACAAGATGCAAAAGTTGATGTTCATAATCTTTCTTCTCTTTCGTATCGGTGGTAAGTCAGTATTTAAATGTTATCGAAGATAATGTAATTTGACTAAAAACTATGTTAATAACTGTTTTCTAGAAAATATACTTGAAAGAAGTAAACATTTTACAAAATTATTTTGTATTTTCGACGTTATTCAACAATCGTACATATAGATATGCATGTACACGATGTTTTTATAAATTAAAAATACAAAACGTATGTTTGTTAAGAATAAAGTAATATAAATCTTGCTTTCTCAGACGGAAACGAAAATTGCCCTCAGATTATCGGACGGAGCGAGTGGGCTGATGTAGACGCAAAAAGCATAAATTATTTAATTATTCCCATACCATATGTCATTATTCATCATACAGTTACCGCAGAATGTGATACTAGAAGTACATGTATTGCTCAAGCCGAGAACATTCGATCTTATCACATGGATAGTAATGGATGGGATGATATAGGATACTCTTAAGTATCATTTTAAATACACTACTTACACCACATAACATGATCATATAAGATCTAAGTAGTTTAAATGTAGAAAAAATAAGTGACAATGAACTTTGAATAATTGGAAAAAGAATTTTAATCCGCTCACTTTAGTCTCTTATTAACTAGATTTCAGTTTTCAATATTTTACAACGATTCTAAAGAAATTTGTATTCTTTATTTATTATTTTTATATTTATAGAGTGCAACTGACAATTGTATGAAACAATAAGCGTTTTATTCCACCGTTTGTTATTTAATATTTTTACACGATAGGTTTCTAATCGGTGGAGATGGGAATATATATGAGGGCCGCGGCTGGAATCGTGAAGGTGCTCATACCATTGGATATAATAAAAAATCTGTCGCAATTGGTTTTATAGGAAATTTTCAAGGTATTCACACTTTCTTTCTTTTGTGATTATATGTATTATACATTTGTATTTTTATATTATAACAATTTTACGTTAAATGCAATAAATGCGTTAAATCCTTTTTTACTCAGAAAAGGCAGCAAGTGATAAAATGCTGAATGCTGCGCATAAATTAATTCATTGTGGCAAATCAGAAGGAATACTTAGAGCAGATGTTCGTGTAATCGGTGCTAAACAAGTTACAGCCACTAAGAGTCCTGGATCACAACTTCAGAAACAGATTAGAAATTGGCCTGAATGGGTTTCTACTCCGTAACCGCAGAACATAAATGTTTGAATGTAGTATTTGTCTAGCAATAACAATGTTATACGAATAATATAATTAACAGGGAAAATGTTGATTTGGATAATATATTTAGCATCTTTTATTTTATATTCGTTTGTTAAACGAGTCGATGCAGCACATAAAATTGAAGACATATTTTTTTATATCCTTAATTATATTAGCCTTAGAAAATAGTTTGTACATTAATATAAGATAATAAAATGTTGCTATTAATACTAATAAAATGATGAGATTCATTAATATTTTAATACTTGACTATATTCTTTCTTTCAGTTGCTTTTGAAGTAGTATCGAAGGGAAAAATTGTTTGTATTCCTATCTCGTCTCTGTCTCTTCGAATATTTTCAATAATCGATATTAGATTCATACTAGATATTAGAATCGTGAAATGCCGAATTTGTATCTGCCGGGATTTATTCTCAAGGTTAACGAGGCAATTTGTCGATTTAAGGTATGATATCGAAAAGTCCTGCCCTTATTCCCAAAACATCGTTTTAGCAATTAAACATACATAGAATATGTTCTATTTTATCTTCGTTCTAAGATAGAACGACATTTTTTGCTGCTAGCCGGGAAGTTAAAAGAGCGATATATTCTACGATTTTATAAAAGACGATATTAACGTAATATGAGATATATATCATGCCATGTACGAATGAAATTTCAGTTTGCGCACATACATTGCAAATAAAATTTATTTATAAAGGATTATATATAGTGCTATACAAATTATAATCATCCGGAAATGGAAGCGACAATTGTTACGATAATTCTAAAGTTTAGTAATGCTTCAATTAATAATATCGAAGGCTCGTCGTATTTGTATCAGCACCAACGGCTTCTGCCTGACCATCCTCTCCCTCCCCAGCTATTGCCGTTCCAACCGTTTCTGCGACCACCCCAAGGGCCGTACGATCCATAACGCCATGGATTTCCATAACTTAAAAACGTTAGTAAAATTGTTATTAACTTGAGGAATAGAAATCTCTGTATAAATAATTCGCTAATACCGAGACTATGAAATTACTTGAAAATAATGTTATTTTTATCTTGATATTCAAAAATTATTTCATATCCGAACCTCAAAGCCAAACAGTATTAAGTCGACCTTAAATAAAAAAATATCATTCTACATGTTTCTGGTACAAAATTTTTCACTTCTTCATGAATCTTGCAACTTTGTTTTGTTCTTCAACTTCTCTAAAGTGTCAAACGTGTGACCTGATATACACTGTGGTTTCGGGTTCCAGACACAGTCTACATGATTTTAATGTATTTAAACGGTGAAAACCACGATTCATTAGACTCGCGAAAGTTTGCCAAAAAATGTTCCGAACAAAACTTTGTATATATGAATTACTTTGATTTACCTATAAGCAGTTGGCGTCAGCATTCAAGTCGTTGGCATTTTGTAAAGGGGATTCAACCTCCATAGTAGCAGATTTTAAAGGCTCCTCCAAACAGGATACCAAAACCATCATTGATGGCAAGTAAGATCTATATATACGAAAGACATCCTTTATTCTTTATTTATATGACGGAATAGTAATACGGTATATTATTAAGAAAAGGAATAATAATTTTTACTTTCTAAAGTATTATACATATATACATATACATATATATGTAAACATATCGTTCGTTTCATGGCAAATAATAATGTGATTTTTTGAAATATAAACAGAAACGACGTCAAAGATTTTTTGATATAAAATCGCAGTAAACACACTGAATTCAGTATATATACACACACGTATATATTACATACATATACATATATGTATATTACAAAATACATAGTTCCGTTTTTAAAAATGCTGGTGACCTTAAAATGTTCTTCATTCCCTAATGTAAAAAGATTAAACTACACAAAACGTTGTACCCCCTACAATACTTACAATACTTTACATTTTCATTACGATACCTTTTTTGTATCACCATTATTTTCGACGATATTCAACTGTTATGCTTTACGTGCTTCGCGCTGAATACAATATCGAATGTTATATGAAATAAGTGACGAAGAACATTTTATCGTAAAATACGAATGTAATTACAATCCTGTTTATTCTACTGTATTCGTATGATTAGAATGACTCGATGTAAACAACAGGTCACACCTTCAATAACTATATCGTAATAAGACAACGTTTCATATCCTGTAATTAAAAAAACGCATTCTTAGCTGCATGCTTACTTATCAATATTTCCTTCTGACTTTGTAAACAAAGTATTTAAAGGCAAACTGCGTATAATATGTACTTTATTTTTCCTTATATTAGTTTCCTACTGTTTACCAGAAAAATTTCTCAGAACATATCACGATCGATCTAATTTATTCATATTACGCGTACTTCTCGTTATTAAAATAACAATACGATTGATTAACAATGTACACCATGTACACCGAAGTTCTCTCTCACTTAGAACCAAAGAATATCTCCGATTTCACTCGTACTACAAACTTAAGACCACGGTGTACTTATTACTGCTCTTAAAATGTTTGCTTAAAATGTTTATGCTTAGGGCATAATCTATTTGTATCGCACAGAACATATTCGAAAGATATTATTTCCCTGCAAAATAATATTCTTATAAAAATTTGTTATAACAGATAAACAAAGTTTATCGTTTGTCTCTTTATTTATTTAAAGACACAGTAAAATAAAGATGACTTTACACACCGGTGCTATTATTTTAAGGAATAGGTTTAAGGAATAGAAGATACAGAAGATATCAAATAGTGGACAAATAATTTACTACACAAAGATACAAAGACGAAGATTACCAATTAACTAGAAGAATATCAAATAATCGCAGCTTCTTTAGACTGCAAATATCCTTCTAATGCTTTCGGTAACTTTTTACTGCACAAACTTATTTTATATAATAAGAGAATTAAAATGCTATCCAGAAAATTTTGGTGTAAACTGTTAAAAAAGGTGATTCGACATATTTCAATCGTATTTATACAATGTTTACCTTATTCTTCGCAATCTTGTGTGTCATCTCAATCCTTCTTCGCAACTGTTTGTGCTAGCAAAGACATATATAAACCCGATCCTGGCCGATCTGATCTCAGTTCTCAAAATGTTGCGACCAGTGCATCTGGTGAGTACTGAATTCAATGTGTTTACTGCGATTTTATATCAAAATATCTTTGACGTTGTTTCTGTTTATATTTCAAAAAATCACATTATTATTTGCCATGAAACGAACGATATGTTTACATATATATGTATATGTATATGTGTATAATACTTTAGAAAGTAAAAATTATTATTCTTTTTCTTAATAATATACCGTATTATTATTCCGTCATATAAATAAAGAATAAAGGATGTCTTTCGTATATATAGATCTTACTTGTCTCAATGATGGTTTTGGTATCCTGTTTGGAGGAGCCTTTAAAACCTGCTACTATGGAGGTTGAATCTTCTTTGAATAATGTCAAGGACTTGAATGCTGATGCAACTGCTTATGAGTAAGTAAAAATAATTTACGATATCAAACAATCGACGAGTTGATTTAAAAACTATTTATCATTGAAAAATAAGCACTTTCTATCATACACGATGGAAAAAGTAACGGAATATAATCCATGTTTCCTAACTTTCTGCTGGACGCTTTCTGTTTTCATTGCAGAATGCATTTTATGATAAATTAAACTAATAAACGATATTATTTCATGTTTCTTTTGGATATCTCGAAAGAAAAATAATTATTTTATCATTACGTCTAATTCAATACTGACTAACGTGCTAAGAACATTTGTTTGGCAGATTATCGCGAGTCTAAAAAATCGAAGCAGCCAACGTTTAGATACCTTAAAATCGTATTAACTATATCTGGCTTCCAATGCCAAAGTGTAAACTTAAATCACACTTTTCAATCTTTAGTATAGAACAAATCACAGTTGCAAAGCCTTGTAACTGAAATCATTAGAGATATATACGTAATTTTTTGAACGCAGATAAAATGTTTATCACTTTATTGTTTAAAAGTGAATTTGTGTACTGGGCATTGTTGTATTTTGAAATAAAAATAGTGAACTTTAATACACTCTGGCTTTGAGGTGCAGATATGAAATAATCTTTGAAAGCCAAGATAAGAATAACATTATTTCCAAAGTAGTTTGTTCGTCCCTTTATTAACGAATTATTTATGAAGAACTTTTTATTCCCGATTTTAATAACATTTTTATTAATGTTTTTAAGCTCTGATAGACAGCATTATGGACATGGATGGAATGGTGGTGGCGGTGGACACGGAGGTGGTGGCGGTGGACACGGAGGTGGTGGAAATGGACATGGAGGTGGTTGGGGTGGACATGGAGGTGGTTGGGAAGGAAGGGGCGGTTGATGATGATGCAAGCAGAAAGAACAGTATCCAGTGAAACATTACTAAAATATCGAATTATTGTAACATTTGTCACTTCACTTTTTCCATGATTATAATTTCCATAATATCTAATCCTTTAAAAAATAAATGTTATTTCCAATATATGTGTAACTTATATTTCGCTCGTATCACTACATGATACATCTCGAATTACATTAATATTATTAGTTGTTTGTTTCGTCACTTTGTATCGACTAAAAGATCACTAGCAACTGGTATATGGTAAATACGGCGGGGTGGAGGAGGGCCATAGAAGATGGAAAAGATAGAAGAGCATAAAATATATTTAATTAAGTGACATTACTTTATTTCAAGATATTATCTTCAAATAATTATTACATTAGATTTTTTAAATAATCAAGTGACTTTTCGTTGAATTACTTTGTCATTTGACTATCAAATGAAATGATTTTCTATTTTACTTGATACTCTCTATTTGAATAAATGTTTCTTGAAATAAGTTTAATGTATGAAAGACAAGGGGAACATAAACATAAATTACACAAGCATTCTGATCTGCGTGTTCCTTTGTTTCTCATATGTAAATTTTTACAACATTACGATTGAAATATTTTTTAAACTAATGATTGTTCAACCCAAATACCTCGACACATTTTTACGGACAATGACAAAATGCACCGAATAGTGCATCGAATAAAACAATGTATAGTTTCATTTAGAAAAATAGAGGTTAACTTGTAATCTCTGGAATGTATTCACTTACGATAGAGACAGGTGCACCGTGTGATGCATCACTCGAAACCATTTAATTTCTCGTAATGAAATTTTTCTCAACATTATACATACATATATCCCGTATCTTCCTTTCTTCCTTTCTTCCCCGGTATTTAAACAGCCACGGACCTCGGATTCGCATTTCTACATTTCCGTCATGTTTCTGACCACAGTGACGGATCCAGAAGGTGATCACCCCTACCGTCCCTCCCCAAAGAGTAAGAAAACATAAAAATATTATGTCACATTCTGAAAAACTTGTTAAGTATATAATTAATGTGAATTGAATTATTTAGGCTGATGATATCAGATAGAAATATTAAAATATAAATTACAAGCAAATTTTAAATCTTGTAAAAGAAGGTTCAAAAATACACTTACACGTTTCAATCCCCTCCCCCTCCCCAGGCAATGCTCCTTGATCCCCACTATCTGCTCAAGATAACGCATTGCCTCTAGAATATAAACAATTCCTTGTACGGCTCCTCAAAGGTATACATATGTTCATTTTTTCTTTCAGTAGTGCATTTATTGTAAATTTTCTAATATTTAAACAAATACAAAATATAGATGAATTAAGTTATTAAGTTGTTTTGTACAATGCAAGCCAATATTAACAAGGAAACAAAATTACAATATACAAAATTGAGCAAAATTTATTAGTTTCTTTTAATGGAACAATTATTTACTTTATACAAAATTCTTATATATATATATATATATATAATGTATAATATATAACATATAATATATACATATATATATAATACGATAAACGTATACGAGACAATACATTATTTATAGTAGTACACAATATTAATTATGGAATGAAATAGAACACTCATGGTTTCAAATTTAGTTTGACTACCTCTTGACGTATAACAGAAATCAGTTCTTGATTTATCAAAAATATAAATCTCAGACCTGCAATCTAAAAAAAAAAGAAAAAAAAGGAACATTGAAAGTATTATATGTCTTGTAGAAAGTGTATTAGTAAGAGTAAAATGTTCTCTTTTAT
The DNA here is from genome assembly GCF_040668555.2 of Bombus flavifrons. Lineage (NCBI taxonomy): Eukaryota > Metazoa > Arthropoda > Insecta > Hymenoptera > Apidae > Bombus > Bombus flavifrons. The sequence goes on along the minus strand of NC_138458.1, from coordinate 7,325,992 downwards.
AATATAATAAATTCTCTTAGTATAATAAAACTAAACTAATTTAGTACCTCAATTACACTATTATTATTAAGCTTCATTTTATTTCCTGCAAGAATGGGCCTGCTGTCTACAAAAATTGGTCGCTTTCCCTCCGAGGAAAGAAAGAAATCTCCATTATTTCTTAACCGAATAGTTCCTTGTCTTCTTGATATTTTCCAGGCTGGTCCTTCTAATGTTAAATCTACATCCACATTGTGGTCTTTTGTTGAACGACCCACAGTAATCTAATCAAAAAGTTAAGAGTTTAAATACGAAATCAATTAAAATAATACAAGATAAGTTTAAGTGGAAATTTCCTATGATATAGTTTAAAAAATTCATTTTAACTTTTTTAAAAATTACCTCTCGTGATCTCATTAAATATCTAACAAGCCTTCCCCTAAGTATCGCTAAAGTTTGATTATCAAAATCTGGTGGATTTACTCCCGTAACGCTATCAACTAGAACCTGCCATCTACACAATTCATTTTCTAACACTTTTATTTCTCTTTTATTTCTCCTATCTGCTGCAATAAGTTCCGCATCTACTAACTCATCTTTCTGTTCCATTAATTCTGTATCATTGATCATTTCTTCTGCATCAGAAAAATTAAGAACGTGTTCACCCCGTGGTAAACTTTGTACAGTTTGGTCAGGAAGAAGATGATATTGTTTCATTAACTGCCAATGAGCTAATAAAGCTTTTGCAGTTCGGGCAGAATAAAATGTATGAGCATTTGCTTCAAGAAGTTCTTGAAAAACTTCTACCGTTGGTTGAGTAATCTAAACAGATATAAAAAGTTTTCTTATTATGTAAAAAATATATGTATAAGAAATTAAAGCCAAAGATATTTTATATTTTAAATTTATTAATATAGCTTAAAAAATATTTTATTAAACTATAACATTTAATTACCGATTTTATTGTACCCAGAAGATCTTCCTCTGCTTTACTGTATAAAGTTCTTGCTTGCACACTAGCAATTAATTCTGGATGTAAATTACGCATAGCTTGTACTGCTACTCTTGAAACAGCACTGTCGTATAACAAAGCATACCATCTTTGTTGTATTTCTTGCAATGTAAAACGGCAAGAAAATTTTGTACCTCTGTGAACCTATTGGACATCAATGAGTTCTATGTATTACTGCTATATTATTATTTTTAAAAAATATGAAAAATGAATGATACTAACAATACCTTAACATACTTAGTAAAACAGTAAAACATTTATTGTATTTCTTTAATTTTAGCATTATAAAGTTAATTTCAAGCAATTAGATCTTTGTATTAAATGCTTGCAATAAAAAAAAAATAGAAAATAAATACCATTCTTAAATCATTTGTCTGTTGCACACCAGTGATTAATGCTAAGTCATCCGTTGGTTTCCATCTTCCTAGATCTTTTGTTGCATTTACTGAATGTGAATGATTTTTATTCTTCTTATTTTTTCGTCCTGGAGCATTTGACGCTCCTGGTCTACTTGTTCGTCTGTTACATCTATCCGATTGAGAAACATTGGTAGAAACCTGAATAGGACTTGGTGCATTTTGTTGTGCAACAGCAGACTCTATTGGGGTAGTAGAAATTGAGACAGTTCTAGATCTGGAGGCAGACTTTGTACTTGTAGCTGGAGGTTGTAAGTTGAATGTTGTTTCAACAAGCTCATCATCAAATTTTCTACGCTTTATTGTACGTGAAGAACTAAAAGTATAATACAGATGATATAGTTGAGATATATATAAGAGTTATTAATCTGTATTTAATTAATTTAATTAATTCTTTGAGTATTATATTATATTATATTATATATTGAGTATTATATTATATTGATTATTTTTATTCTTACTTATTGTATGTCGTCTTTATTGACAACTTCCTTTGTATTAAGTATATAAAAAGGAATCAAACAAGTAATTCTTATATTGTATGCTTCTTCCTAATTACATTTGCTTATACAATTAATATTGTACGTAAGATGTGATTTTAAATTAAGTATGACTTCAATAACGCTTTGTGCATACAGTTGTTTGCATTTATATATGTACTTACACAAATGTATTTGTTTGTTCATCTTAACAAGCAAAATAAAATCTTATAGAAATTTTAAATGTATAAAAAAGTTTTTCTATTTATAAATGAAGGAATAGATTATAAATTTCTAATAACTTAATCATCTCATAACTCATAAATACATAAAAATAAATTTAACAGTTCTTTTATTTGTAAATGGATATAATAAATGTTCAAACAATGTTAAAGTCATATAATATCACGATATCCATGTGAACACAAATTTATTGAGAATTGATGTTATTTTACAGTTGCATTAACAACAATTGCAATAAAATGGTTGATTGATTTTGAAAGATAATTCATTTGTATTTTACAGTCTTATGTGCAAACTTATTTCACTTTTAATTTTAAAAACTAATGGCCACAAATATGTTTTATTAATAATGTTTCTTCTCGTTTCACTTCGCCTCATATATATGTGAATTGCATTTTCTAGCACTGGTCAATTTATAAGTATATTATGTTAAAACTGCCTTCATATATATAAATATTTTATTTTAGATAATTCATGCAAATGTTTGTTCTATTTCTCTAAATGTCTTCTTAAGTTATGTTATTATATACGTTTTATGAAGAATTAAACAAATTTAATTGAAGTTATAATTTACTCACTAGAATTTACTTTTTAATATAAAATATCTAATTAGTATTAGATTAAATGTTTTGTCATAAAAATGTATCAATAGAGTTAATAGTAATCTATTACGAACTGCATTGATGAAAGAATTAACATTTATAAAAATATATACATTGTCTTCTCTACTAGTACTAATATTTATAATATTTACAAAATCAATTTTACTTTGGACATTATTAATAATTAATATAAAGTTAATTAACACAAACTTGTATAATATTCTCATTTGATTGTATTAAAATAAAAACAATTATTCATTCATATTTTTCATAAAATAATATTACGTCATGTAATTATGTGGTACAATTAAAGAATTAAGCTGCCTTTAGATGTATAGTATACAATATATGAACATAGAATCGTTTAAATCTGTAAATACATCTATAAGTGAAAAAATAATATGCACCTTCTACGTTTTGTTGACAATGGATCCAAATTTGGAGATTCAATAGATATATTTAAAAATCCATCAGTATTATGGGAAAATCCATGATTTACATTTGAAGGAGTTGGAACATCCATAATTTGATAGGTTATGTTATTGTAAACAACTAATTATTGATATACATAAGTGAATTATGTCATTGTACGGTGAATAATAAAACTTTCACGATATATTAATAAGTACTAGTTATGAACTAGTTTCATTAATATGTAATGTTCATTTAAATAACTAAAATATTTTACACGTCACGTATTCTTCGTATTTATGTTCCAACCACGATTTAACAGAAGAATCAACCATGGAAACAACTTTGATAGATATCATGTCAGTAATGTTGCCAATATACGCAAAAAAATAGAACTATAGAATATGGTAATACTTCGTTGCTTTTAGCAGATTTTTATTATATTTTGAAAAAGATTGTTCTGCAATATTTTTACTCAAATACTTTTACATAAATACTTATAAACTGACTAGTTCTTTGTTTAAAGGCGTCATACAAATATTTTAATTCGAAAAGAAATTTAAAACTGAAAGAAATATATTCACAAAATTTATGTTGATACTGTTAGCAAATTGATATTAATTAATTAATATGTAAATCTAATCATTAAAAGCATTTGTTTAATTAGACTATATTATTATAATTTTACAAGGTTTATCACTTACATAATGTCAAAAAATGTATATTATAACTACATGTAGAAGTATTTAAATTGCTAATTAAGAATAATATATATATATATATATATATATAAAAAAAAGAAATCGATAATATTAATAACACAAAATTAAAATTGTAAATCGAATAACTAAGGATTGAAATAATTAAGCTTTGTTGACACTATTTCCCTATAAAATCAGTTTTTCTGAAATTATAGTTTGTCAAATTATTTTTGAAATTCACTATACAGCTGGGTTATAAAATGGTCTGTTACTTCAATAATTACAATCTCGTACCTATTAGAACGTAGTTACATAAAAAATTATTATAATTATAGTTATAATAAATTTACTTACTCTTGAAGTCAAACAATCACTTATAAATTCTACTTACTTTTTCTATTTTATTGTTTCTCATGCTAAATAATTACTTTAATATCATTAAAATTTAGTTATAGATTAAATCATATATAAATTAAATATTTATACAATGTAAGATAGAATTACGCAATTTGATTTTCTACACACGTTTAAAACATTTTGTATGAAATAATTACAGAAATTAAAGCAAAAGAAGTTCAATCTTATTATAATAATTAAATGTACTTAGTACAAATGTTTTCGCATATGTGTGTGTACGTATCTTTGAAGCTTGAGAAATGACGAAATACACATTTTTAAAAGATATATACTTCTATCATCAAGGACAAAACTATTTAGTATGTTTTGTAGAGTCATACAGATTTTCATATTAACAAACTATGATATTGAGAAACACATATACTCATATTATTTATTATATCAAATTGATATTTCCAATACCGATAGAAGTCCGTTGCTAATATTTAATTACAAATGAAACAACATTAGTTTTTGTCTACAATATTCTCATGATCAAATCCCCTTTTCCTATGTGAACGTTTTGTAAATATATGTCAAGCAATCATTTAAAATGGTTTCATTCTTTAAAAAAAAAAAAACATTCGGAAATATTTTGGTTTATGCAGTCATTTTTAATTAAATTTTTTTTATAAAAAGTAATCAGCCTGAGGCTTTTTACTAGGTATTCCTCGACTTTCCTGTGGTGCTGCTTCAAATATTGTGAATTCTCGCTGAAGGTGTTCATTTAATTCTAATATTGCAGCAACATTACCACATCTATCAAAAAAATATTATATTAAAAATATCAATTTATAAAAAAGATCAAAGATGTAATCTCTTTATATCCTTAAAATATTCATTTACCTATAGCAGTAATTAGGTGCTGACCAAACAGTCAAAACAGTCTCATTAAAGTGCCATTTATATCCTTCCATAACTAATTGATGTGCTCTACAAATCATCTCAATATCATTTGCAGAATTAAACTGTGCTACAACATCACTTCCAAAAAGGTAACCAGCTCCACGTGGCGAAACTCCCCAACCTTGAGTATCTTCAGGATCTGACCAAAGTAAATCACACATTGGACCATCATGTGGCACCTATAAGAAGTTTATAAATATATATTTTATTACATTGTATTTTATACCATAAAATTTTATCTAATATATATAAATAGTTCAATATTTTTTATACGAATTTAAACATAGTTCCTACTTCTTGCTTTCTATCTATAGTCCTTATTTGATCAAGTGTTTGAATGCTTGGAGATAATCCACCATGAACACAAAATATTTTTCCATCAATGATAGCAGAAAGAGATAAATAATCAAATATTTCAGTACAATATCGCCAAACTGTAATGCTGCCATATTTGCGTAAGCATTCATCATAAAAACCATAAACTTGTGTAATCTGTCGAGATTCATGATTTCCTCTTATTAATGTAATCCTATCAGGATAACGAACCTGTAAGTATGTTCACATCCATAGTTGTCATTACAGAGGTAATAATTCATTTCCTCAATGTAATTTTCAAAGTTAATAATTTTATTGATCATCATATTAATTTCTTATATCTTTAAGGCATTATATCATTATGAAAATTTTTATAGTTACTTTTAATGCCAAAAGTAGAAGGAATGTTTCAACACTATAAAACCCTCTGTCAACAAAGTCTCCCATAAATAGATAATTTGTCTCTGGAACATCACCACCAACCTTAAATAATTCTTTCAAGTCATAAAATTGACCATGAATATCCCCACATACCTGAAAATAAATCATGCCTTTTATAAACTTTGATTATAATAATGCTTTACATTTATTGTAGTAAAAACATACAGTAACTGGAGAGTCCACTCTTTGTACGTTACTCTCTTCAATAAGAATTTCACGTGCCTTGGCACAAAGAGCTTTAACCTCTGCTTCTTTGATGATTTCACATTTTTTTAGTTGTTCTATTTGCCGATCCAAATCACTGGAATCAGCCATTTTATGAAATAGTGACCTTCACTGAAAATAATACCAAAAATCTTTCTATTCCTTTTAAGGCAGAAGTTACTTAACAATATAATAAACCCACATAATCGATTTATAATTATATATTATGAACAGTATAAGTTTATGTGAAATTATTAAAATTATCTGTTATTTACTGTATAATATACTTTCTTTGATATATATAATTTGAACTATTACTGAACATCTCTATTTTAAAAATGTCGTATAAATATGAAACAAAGATTTAAAACAATGCTTAAATAGTATCATATATGTAATCAATGTGTTATAAAACCATTAATAAATAACAAACTTGATAAGTAAAGTAATACAATATGATTTATAATTTCATACTTATAAAGTTATTAGAGCATATATGATAAGACTATAAAGAAACTTTTTGCTACATAGTCCTTAATTAAAAAACTCTATAATACATAACAATGTGGAAAAAATAATACATCATCTAGCATTAAACATTTCTTTAATAATGAAGAGGTCAATGCTTTAGAACAGCTGGAATTCTATGCTGAATGTAGCAGGTATTACATTGTTTAAAAATGGATATAATACGTTCCTTTTACAAATGTTTATGGATCTAACTGAATTATTTTTTAAATTTGTATAACAGTTATACTTTTATAAATATACATTTACAAACAGTTGCATATACTGCAAATGTACAATCTAATCAATTACGATTGTGTGTAAAAATTTTTCTTATCTCAACGTAATACATAAAAAGTTAATACGAAAATATATGCAATAAACAAAGTATGCAAATAAATAATGTGTATAAAAGAAACGATAAACGTACCTGATCGTATAAAGGGAGCGAGGTTTGCTTCGCCTAATAAATAAAACGCATTTAAACAATGCACGTGCAATTAAAATTCTTTGCGGTTATTTCATAAGAGTTAAAACATTAATAAGTGATTAGAAACAATCCAAAAGTTCATTTCAACAAATATCAAACATTACGATATAACTGACATTCAACATAGATTAAAGTAAACCGAGGAAAGAAATTTGAACAAATTTGTTGTTTCTATTCTAGATTTTATTCTATAGTGATATCGTTTGTTTAGCCGATTCGACGTGATGAGAATTCTCCTTTAGTTTATATCTAGTAACTCAAAAAACTTTGGAAAATACATATGTATATTTAAATTCAAATTTCCCTAGATTCAAACGACTGCAATATATTTCTCAGAATGTAAGATGATGTATATAAAAATTGTTTTCGCTTTTAAATGTGCAAACATGTTTGAATTTTTGAAATAAAACTATTTGATAAGATAATTATCAAGTGTTATGTGGAAGAGACATAGCTATTACGTGATCTCGAAGATTGGGATATGTAAGATACTTTTTAATTACCTTAAAGATGCTATAAAAACATTAATTATTCTTAATTTACTATAATTTATTAATATTATTAAAGTCAATGTTAATATTAACAAATTAATATACGATGAAACAACTTGAAAATCTTAATAGGATTGAATAAAAATAATTTTCCAAATAAAGTAGTTGAGATTACAATTGTAACATTTTAATCATATAAAGTAATCACGTATGGTGTGCTAAATTTGTATCTCCTACTATTAAGATACTATCTCTCTCTTTCTTTGTCTCTTTCCCCTCTCAGGTTGCGATATCCCACGGTTCTACTATTCCTCTCGACTTCTCGAAGATTTCCGTGTATCGAGTTATGTTCAATATTAACGCGTGCTCTTGAAAACATTCTCTATTTGTACAAACAATGATAGTGTTTTAAAAACTAATCATTATATCCATGATTTTGCGTACTATTAAGAAACATTGAAAATAATTTATTTCCTCTCTGTCTATTATCTATTCGGGTGAATTGCTCTTTTTCTTTGATGAGTACACAAGTGCGAAAATATCAGACAACGCAAAAGACTTCCAACATCGATGTATCGATACTAAAGACTGCCGGGGGCGAGGTTTTGAGACAATAGTTTCTGAGTGAGGTTACATGGACTCATTGAAATGTCGTGGCTGCTCAAACAACGGACTTACGATTAGCTCAGGTGAGTCTAATAGAAATACAACATTGCTAAGAAGTTTTTTAGAACAGAAAAATAGATGGTTTTTCATTGGCTCGAAAGAGTAGGTTTGTTTGATTGTCGCTGGCCCGATTATTTTAGACGATGACGTGCTGCTTATGTATACTCGACACCTTGTATTCTTACTCTACCCGTGCCGCATTCCTTCGGTGCAACTGTGCGATATTTGTGTTAAACAGGATATTACCAGTTGTACTTGCTGCTGTTTCCATCGATATACACGAAACTGAAAATAAAAAAATATCTTTATAGATACCTACAACTATTTGAAAAATAATATAAACACTACAGAATACGTTATTTGATATAATTTTTATTTTAAGTAATAAACGAAATTATTATATTCTGATATAACAGTATGTTAATTTACTATTTGAAGTTATGAAATAAACGAAACATTTGGAAATCGTATGCTTAATTGTGATTATTCTAACTATTTAATCTAACTAGTGGTTCTTTGAAAAAAATACCAATCTTATATTTTATTTAGATGAAAAAAGATGGGAGAAAACAGGTTAAGCTGTGTTTTGTTCAGTGCTTTAATTATATCACAGCTTTAATATTGTATTGAAGAGGATTGTTAAATGAAAATTTCATGTCAAATTCTTCATTGTTTACATAATATGATATATGTCAATAGAGTATTATATCTCTGTTATCGAGATAAACATGAGCATTATTTACATTCTACAATACGATCTACGCATTTTTATTTTACAAATTACAACTTTTCGTTGTCTCTTTCGATGTATTGAAATGAGCTATAGAAAACGATGTCAAAACATTCAACAAAAACGTTGTTCTTAATTTATCTTTTTCATTAAATTTTTACTCTGTTAATTGCGCATATTAAATTACTGCAAAAATCTTTAAAAATACTCAAAAGTTTAATCAAACGACAACTTTTATGTCCTGTAAGAGAAAGCAAATTTATCGATATTACGCGTATTCATTGATTTTATCAACTTTTCTTCCTTTATGAAACTTTATTTATTCTTCCTTTATTTTGTATATTTAAATATCTGTTTCACAACATTTTGTTTTATATTTGAAATTTAAGAATATTTGAAAATTCAGCGATTTAGTGTTTTTTTTATTTAAACATATTTATATTAGTAGATTTTACTTAATCTTAGAGTTTCTACATATTTGAAATCGTCAATACCTAATCAATATCCCGTTAACATTGTAACAGTATGCTGTCTTACAATGGAAGTATTTGGTTAATTTTACGAGATTTTATAGTTACTTTTGGGGGAAAGAATCACCTACGTTCATTTCGCTCTTACAAATGATTGTAGAATACCATTGTAGAATTTTCTACGACATACTTTTGTTGCTTTATTTATTTTATTACATTTATTTCTTGACTCCTGCCTTTACAGAACTTTATTATTCATTATGTTAATTTTTTTTTCTCGATATATTTAAGTTGTAAGATTTAGTTTTACTTAATTATCAATTTGATGATATTGTACTGTATATTTTAGTTACAAAGTCATAAACGCATACTACAGATATCTATTAAATATTTACTAAATATTTTGCAAGTTTCCACTTGTTTCATGTAAAATACTTTCTCCGCTTATCCAACAAAATATTTTTTTTCGTATTAAGTTTGAAGGCAATAATTAAATTCATAATTATGATAAGAGCTGTTATATATAATCCTAAATGTACATCTTTCTAATACATAACTTTCCATTCGTTTTCTAAATATTCTTTAACTAGAAAGTCTAAAAGGAAATACAGATATAGACAGCAGAATTTTTTCTTTGTAGAGAGCAGGTAGAGAGTTTGTTTCCTAGAAGCGAAGTGGTCTCCTAAGTATGTACCGACCTATTAGCTTCGAATTAGCTTCGCGTTAGATCGAATACTTTGGGTGGCCGTGCATTCCTTTAGTACAATACAAGAACACTGCATTCTTCTTGAAGCGTTATATACAATTCTCATTAATAGAATCGCGTTTACACCATTATACGTTTACATTTCTTTGAAACATTAATTGTACATTTATTTAATGTACAAGCAGGCATAAGGTGATTCCTCGGTTCCTTTCTCGATAATTAAGCCCCAAGCGAAAAATTTTCTTTATTATATATTTTCTTCTCACCTTTTCATCAGGAATTACCTCATGCTCGTTTGTATATGTTATTCAGCCGTATCCTGTATATGTAGTGTAAAAAACTATATAGTTTACATCCATGGATACAGTTAATACAATAATATAAATAATACAAATAAATAACTTTAGAGATGTTGATGTACCTGAATAATAATTCTAAGATAAATTGCAAGATATAAAAAATAAATTCTGAATTTGAATATCTATAACAGAAATATTTGCTTTTATTGTTTTTATTCTTTTCGTCGTATTATGTATAGAAATCATAAGTTATTGTAACTGTTATTTACTATCTGATTAAATAGAGCTATCGTTAATTAATAACGTATTATCAAAACAATATTTAATTGAAATAATTGTACAAAACAATAAGAATATACGTATACTCACAGTATATTAACAACAAAATATTGGGTTTAATTCTTTGAAATACATTTATAATAGTAAGTTATTAACAGACATTATTATACTATACTTACAAAGACGTATCCTTCCTATTCTGACTTAAAAATTTTGAACCTTTAAAATCCATCTTTTTTACTTATCTTATGATAAAAGATGTTTGAATATCGACTTGTAATAATTCAAGGTACAAAGTTGATGTTGGTCATGTAAGGTTAATATTTCGCTTCAAGCATTATTTTAACTAACTTTTCAAAACGATAGAGAATTGTTCTATTTTATATCAAATAAATTTAATAAATAAGCTTAGAATCTGCTACATTAATGAAACAAAATATCTCAATTTAAAAATGAAAACTCTTTCATATGTCTGATTATGAAATTACGTATCTAAATTAAATATAATATATGATAAAAATGTTATCATTATACAAGGTTATCACAATATGTAATACAAGCAATAAAAGTAATAATAATAATAATATTGTATTGACAAAATGTATTAAAAAAATTTTCATTCGATTTGTTTAATTTTATTTTCACTTGCTACATCTGAATTATAAATGTAAATAGCAAAATAAAAAAAGCAATTTAAGTAATTTAACTGTTTCTCGTGGAACAGCTTTATGTCAGATAACTCAAGCAAACGCGTTGAAAATTCGCGGCTAGATTAATCGCCCAATCATTCGGCAGCAGACAGCATGGCACGAACCTTTCTGTTTCTATCTCTATCTGTAATAGAATGCAGGTCTGTCTCAGTGGTTCTCAAATTTTATATCCAACCATATAAAAATATACAAACATTTTACTTTTCATCTATTCATGCGAATAGTGACATATAACAAAAATCATTAGTTTCGAGATATTTGCAAGAATTAACAGTAAAAGTGAGCTATTTGTGTACTGATATGGAAATATTATAATATCTTCAGCAAAATTATATGTATATACTATTTAAAAAGAACAATGTCATGATTCAAAATAGTCCTAAGACTATTAGTTAAATTATAAAAGAAAATAATTCTTTCATTGCTAAATGGTTGAGTAAATTAATAATTTCTACTTCAGACAACTGATCTTATTTTAAATTTACATTTCGTAATTATATGATTATTTTAGCATCCAGTGATTTGTGTGTGTATAACAATTTATGTTAAAACTATTTGTCGTTAAATAAACTTTTAACAAATTCGTGTACACGTTTTAAACATATCTCTAAATGTTGTATTTTTAATTATCTATTATTTTATATAAAAATTTAATATTTGAGTTTAACGAGTTATATAATTAATTATTTAATTCTTATTTCTATGAATTAATAAGATGATTATCATGAATTGACACATAAATATAGGAGTTAATGCAAAATTGTTTTATTTCCTATAATTTCAACTTTAGTTATGAATTATCAAAGAGCATTATCAAATTTTTCTATGAGGAGCAAATGAAATTTACAATACTTTCTTTTATGGTAAAAATCTACAATGATTCAAAATCATTAATGATTAATTTTTTACTATTTTTCTTAATTGTTCGTGTCACTATTAAAATATTAACTTGTGACTATATGTATAATTAAATTAGAATTGTGTTTGTTTCATTATCCATTTTTAAATCTCTTTAAGGAAATGTTCATAATTGACATACAATATCAGGGGTTTCATTATTTTGCTTTTAGGGAGGCAACATCCGTGAGCAACGACATCACAATGCGCATGTTGCTGCCACTGAGGTTGGTTTTAGTCGCAGCAAGTTTGCTGCTGGCAACTACCACAGCAAACATTCACTTGCATCTACATTCTGATAGTGCCAAACATTTTGCTATCAGCGAACGTCAACAAGCAATTGCTGGAATTGAAGCTAGCCTTTTGTCTCTTCTTGGTTTTGCTAAAAGGCCAAAACCACAAGGCCAAGCTTATGTTCCTGAATCATTGAAAAAACTTTTTGTAAAACAAAATACAATTGGTATGGCTGATATTGCTAAACCAGGAATTCATGCCAGATCTGCTAATACAGTGCGTTCCTTTTCTCATGTTGGTAAGTATATTTATAAAAAGTAAATGTATCTAAAATTATTTTTGACGTTATATTAGTTAATAAATTATACTGTATGTTTGCAACTGAATAACGATTAAATATTACTTACAATATAATGTAGTTAAACAATGCAACAAGTAAAATTCAATGTACTTTAAAATATAAATGTACATTACAATATGTGTAGATAACAATAATAATAACATAATTAAAAAGGTTAAATAAAATATATGATAATTAAGATCCATACTATTACATTATTATTTATATCTCAACCTTTTTCTTCTTTTATTTGTTTTTATGCAGAGAGTGAGGTGGATCATAAATTTCAATCTCCAAATCGCTTTCGTCTTTCCTTTGATTTAAGTAGTATACCTTCAGGGGAGAAGTTACAAGCTGCAGAATTAAGTCTTTCTCGTGTACCTATTTTAAATGAAGATGATTCCAATTCGAAATTGGGTAGAATACTTATATATGATATTTTACGTCCTGGTGCAAGAGGACATAGCGCTCCGCTATTGCGTTTAATTGATAGTAAACTGCTAAACACTAGGAAAAATGGCACAATTAGTGTAGACGTACATCCTGCTGTGGAAAGATGGATAAAAGATCCTAAGAACAATCATGGACTTTTAGTACATGTACGTGGAACTAAACAGGAGCATGTGCGTTTAAGGAGAAACGCAAATGAAAGAAACGACACATGGGTTGTTAATCGTCCAATGTTATTTACTTATACAGATGATGGCAGGTACAAACTAGTTTCTTCATATATTTTTATTCCTTTTTATAGAAAGAATAACTACAGCATTATTCTAACCTTTCTTAATTATGCATTCGAAATGTAAAGCTTTTAATTTAATATTTTATTTTACACATTTATTATTATATACATACACATGTATAATAACAATATATTTAAATTGCATGTAATAACAAATTATATTATACATATAATATATTTATATTTTGATGATTTGATAATGAACTATAAGTTCACAGAAAAAATATTAATTACGTAGTATATGAAATAGTTTTCTAATAATGATTAATACATAATTTATATCAATATAAAATCAATAATTTACATGAATATTATATCAAGAATATTTATTATTTAGATATAAGATGTCTTCTGCAAGTCAAATAATGGACCGTCGTGCCAGAAGAGCAGCACTTCGAAAAAACCGCCGAAAAGATGGACGTGAAAATTGTAGGCGACATCCACTTTATGTTGATTTTGCTGATGTTGGTTGGAATGATTGGATTGTTGCCCCCCCTGGTTACGATGCCTTTTATTGCCATGGTGATTGCCCGTTTCCATTAGCAGATCACTTAAATTCTACCAATCATGCAATTGTCCAAAACTTGGTTTACTCAACAAAACCAAGTATGGTGCCTAAAGCTTGTTGTGTACCTACCGCTCTTAGCTCTATATCCATGCTTTATCTTGATGAAGAAAATAAAGTAGTATTGAAAAATTACCAGGACATGTCTGTCCTTGGATGTGGGTGTCGTTGACTATTTGCTATTTGGTTCAGTAAACTGTTTTTACAGTGAAGAATGTATGTGCAATAAAAATGAAAATAGTTAAAGAGACATTAAAAAATGAGGGAACAAAGAACTGAGATTTTATTAAATTGAATAAATAGTAAATAATGCCATTTTTGGAGGGTATGTTGAATTGTTTATTAAATGTTTAGGCAATTATAACACAGTTGAACGATTTTAAGTTCATTGTGTGTGGAAATTTCAAACGATTGATTAACTATTGGAATTTCAAATATTAGGCTGGTTGCCTAACTTGTCCCATGTTTATAAAATAAAAAGAATCTGAAAAGTTTGTATAATGTAATCAAATTTCGGTCTATTGATTATCATAGAAAAATTTAGATACAAGGAATAAAAAAAATTTATTATAAATACTTCAAGTCCTCCAAAATTTTCTGTGCATAAGAAATATCAATCAGTTCTTCTTGGACATAATGATTATTTTTATTAAGTCTATGTGGTTGTTTAGAAAGGAAGAAAGATTTAAAAAATTAGGCATTTAAGATTTTGATCCTTGTTGTTTGTACTTGTACCTTACATTAACACGTTGACTGCCATGACACCCGTATTCGGGTGTTAGCAAAGTTTCTAGTCAGGCTGCGTAACCCATATTCGGGTGTCGCTTATTTGACTACTTGCGAAGGATCGTCGTAGATATTTGAAAAGATATTCCATAATAATAAAACTGTTGAATTGTTATAAAATAAAAATACGAAAATGGTTTATTGAAAAAATTATTTAGAATGTAAAACTTTAAAGCATTCTATACATAGCTGAGGTTGGTCGGGACAATTTGGACAATAAGTTGTTGTTTTCTTCAAATTCTTTTGTGCCTTTGTTCGGTCCATTCGACGTCTTTTATTTGCATAACATAGTTTGCATGCGCGTCTAGTGCTTCTTCCGGAATCATTTTTCCGAAAGGCGATATTATGCTGACTCCGTCGAAGACAAAGATTTTTTGTATTTTCAGACAACCCTAATAATTTTGCAACTAATAATTGTCTAAATACTCTAATATTTATATTTTTCCTTGTTGCAATTTTGTAAACCGTCAAAGCGTTTACAACAGAAATTCCCAGAAGGAATTGAATGCCAAGTTTTCTGTACCATTTGATTCCTTTTCTAATTGTGGTGACATAAGAAACCATTTGGTCAGAATAATCTATACCACACTTTCCTTCATTATATTCAACAACAGCTAGTGGTTTTAATGTTGCGAACAAATGAAACGGAAGATCATTCTTAAGACCACCACTTGAGCGACTCGCATTACTAAAATATCGATGGGATCACGTAGCAGAGAACGCTTGGTACTGCTGTACGCGTGGCCTGACGGAGATTTCTTTGAAAACGTAGTCAACGTGTTAAAGTATCTTACAGTTGAGAAAGGAGAAAATATTTTCAAAGGAGGATTTAAATCGAGGTAAATGCGCGCGCCAAAATTTTAAGTACCCCCCTCCCCTTTTGTTAAGAAAGATTCTAAAACAATAATTTGTTACTATTGACTATTGATTAATTTTTTAATCGATTGTTAATTGTTCAAAATAAGAAATTTTTCTTTGAACAAGCATACAATCAATTTTTTTGACGGCAGGGATATATATTGATAAAATACTTAACTGAGAATCTTACATCCATATTTATTTATCAATCTAAGAAAAAGCTTTTTCTGTAATTTCTTACGCATTTCATTTTTATGTTTTATTTTATTAGTAATTATTTCTCTGTGGTATCATAAAATTCTGTTACATTAATGTTAGATTTGTAGTAGATTTAATACAATTTTTCAAATATTTGAACAAAGATATATCAGGCGTTTATCAAACATTCCATTTTCCAATTCCATTTTTAATTAAATAACGTAATATGCTAAAATATGAGCAGTATTAAACAATACTGAATTATTACCAGAATACATATATTTTGAAATATCATTTAATCTCTTTACAATAAGATATTATCTTTTCATCGAATATGCATATAAGATTTTTGTGTTTTATTTGAATTAATAGTTAATTAAAACAAGTTCTAAATGTTGTATATAAAATGTTTTTAAAGTATTTATACAATCTGTATCAAGTTTTATTAGTTCACTAATACAAACGGAAAGCAATTATTATATTTCCTTTCTTCTAATGAATACTGAATGTATTAAGGACTTGTAACAACTTGTTTAAGAACTTGTAAAAACTCTTGAAAACACATATTTTATACCATAATTAGATATTGTACAGCTTGAAAAGTATAATAATAATAATTTACCATTTTAAACAGGGTACACAATAAATTTTAAAATCTCTTTTCTCCTAAACTTAATTTCTTATTGCCTGAATTTGGCTCTTTATAGTTTATAAATTTGATTAATTTGATCAATTTCATTAATGTTGAAGGTACAAAATATCTTGAAATAAATTCTTCCTGCCGTCAAGAATAAACCGTACCTGCCTGAGGAACAATTATTTATGTTAGCAGAGAAATCTGAGCATATGTATATTTGTATAAAAACAAAAAGAGACGAATATGATTTTAAGAATCTGTTATAGCTGTGGCGCGCGTCAGCCTGTAAAATCTGTAAAATAGATAGAAATAAAAAACGACTAATGTAAATAGTGCGTCTGTATAGTGAATTAGTATATATAGTATTCTATTTGATGTTTTTATTAATATTTTTACATCTTTCGATTGTACACAAATATTGCGTGTGTAAATAGTGAATAAATTTTAATAAAAATATATGTTAAATTACACTTACGTACGTTTTTTGTACCTAAATAGAACAAATAAATAGTAGTTAAAAGAAAATACGAGGAAATTGATTAAAACTAAAGCTTACAATTAATAATATATTTTTTAATTATTATTAAAATGCATAATTTTAAAATTATTTTATCATAAAATAATAAGTATCATATAAAATATGTAACAAAAGTTTTATTCTTTTATACAATTATGCTACATACATAGGATAATACATATTTTTGTTGTAAATGTAAAAAAAATATAGAAGAATTATTTCAGTCTTTAATGCCAAACAAGAATAATAATTTAATAGAATGTATTTCTTCAAGGCTTGTGTAATGGCAGTGCGAGGTAAAAATCATTTCCACATGACACATTGTACATTTTATATATACAATAATTTTGAATTTCATTTACTAAATATCCTAAATGTTGTATGGCACAGTCCGATTATAAACTGGAGGAACAGCATTACTTTATATCATTATTTAAAAATTGTAACTTACTAATTTTCATATGTTGATTAACTATTATATAGAAATGTAAATATATAAATACACATTTAGTAATTTTCACTTTCACGGTAGAGCCGTTACATAAAAATGCAAATAAATGCGAGAAGTACTTTTCATTTTCGCAGTAAAAATTAAAAAATGTTTTTTTCTATAAATACACATTTTAAATGTTCTTAGATTATTTAATTATTATATGTCATTGCTTATTTTGATTTTATTCTCATTAGAAATAATTTTCAATTGTTCTATCTATTTTTAATTTGTAATATAGAGTTTGATATGTCTTGATTGTAAATATGAAAGTTACTCAACTAACTTCTTATACACTATAAATATATACGTACTTAAAGAAAAAAAACTTCTTTGCAAAACAACTTGGATATCGAATGTTAAAAATCATATACAACTTTTATACATTGTTACAATATTTACATTTTACGATTAAATTCCTTACAAATACGTTACAAAGTTAAGAGGCACGATGGTATAAATTTTTTACAGAAACAAAAAACCTATTCAAATATAAGTAACACTTCGAACAAATTTAATAATGTTGCAAAAAGATATCTTTCCTCGAAAACCGTCTAAAAGAAGGTATCAAGTAAAATTTAATGAATGAAATTTAATTACAAAATGATAAAATTTTTATCTTATATTATTTTACTTATTAATATAAATAAATAAAAATTGCTTAACATTTACTTTCTTCGATTTCGAATATTTTAAAAATAATGTTTTTACTTGTCCACTTATAAAATATAAACGTTTTAATAAAATAAATTTTCATTTTTAAATTATTTCTAAAGACTTACCAAAAGATCTCATTTTTTAAAAAATAGAATATAAACAATTTTTAATATATTCAAGGAACAGGGGAAGGAGGTGGAGGAAGTGGACTAAAATACGTAGAAGATCGTGAACTAGGAGAGGGAGGACAACTAATTGCAGCATCACTTTGGTAAACAGATCTTGGAGTAGGAGGTGGAGGATAGGGTTCACTTTCATATCTATATCTTGCTGGGTAATTGCTGTCTGATTCGTCGCAAACATCTGTACTGCAAGGAGTTGGAGGTGGAGGCTGATTTATGCTCCTATAATGCCTATAAGGTTTATACCTAGATGCATTACTGCTTGAGCATCTAGTAGAATTGGCTGTTGTTGCTGGACTCGGAGGAGGATTCAATGTTTCTTGTGGGTAACCTCCTGTGGAACTACCTCGAGTTGAACTGGAAGCTCCTTAAAGCAGAATATATATTTATTATTATAATCACAATAACGGATAATATTATTCATCATAATACATTTTCTAATCTAAATGTCTACAAGATGGCAAAATGTCTACAAAACCAATTGTTCTATATATTATTATAACAAATCATTTGTACTACTTTACTTACAATGATTGATTTATGATTTAATAATTTAATTATGATATATTAGTTTGTAAATTAACAGGTTACCGGTTATATGGCTGCGGTCGTAACTTGATCCTATACTGCTTCCATTTAACATTGACATTCTTACAGTTTCCATTCCAATTTTCAAATCTTTCCTACAATTTTTTTGCGCGAACATTGGTTTTGCTAATCTTACTGGTTTGGGTGATAATGGATCTCCAGCTGAATCATGTAAAATATCAGGCAATTCTTCATTGTTTATGAATTTTCTTCTACAATAATAAAATCCGAAAGCAATTGTAGCAATTGTTGCAATCAGTCCAATAGGTACAATAATAACATAAGTGATTTTTCCAGATTCTAATGAATTATTTTCTTGTCGAGGATTATTTGCAGGCGTACATGCAGATGCAAGTTCATCGCTTCCGTCGGCACAGTCGTCCCAACCATCACAAAGCGCTGAACCAGAAATACAAACACCACTTCCAATACACTGAAATTGACCTGGACGGCAACAATGAGCTTCGTCTAGGCCATCATGGCATTGAGCTGTTCCATCGCACACCCAGGACATGTCTAACAATTTTAATAATAATTCACAATTTCGCTATATTTAATTCGTAATTTGAATGATTTGATAGCTCAATATTCTTACCAATGCAATGGCCACTTTGACATTTAAATTGTTCACGACTACAAGCTGGACAACCTAATTCATCACTTCCATCAGGACAGTCGGTTTGGCCATCGCATTTCCATGTAGCAGGTATACAATCTTTTGTTACTGCAGAACTAGGTGCAGCACAAGTAAAATGATCCGTTCCACAGGCTGGCGCAGCTCTACAAGTTTTTTCATCTTCAGATAAAACCAAAGATTTTGGACAAGAACATCTGAAAATAATGTCTTTTATATACTTTTATTAATATAAAATTTTCTATGCAATGATTCTCTTGCTAGAAGTTTTAAAAAGAGAAGTCGCCAATTCGTTCGATCAGACATTATTGCTATATAAAGGATAATAATGCCTAATGCTATCGGCTACCGTTATGACAACGTTATGACAACCGTTATGACAACGTTATGACAACCGTTATGACATACATTTCTTTTCAGTTCCCACATATGCAGACATACATATGTGGCACCTTCTACTTTCGAAAGAGACTTCCCCTCTAGTGAAAGAATCATCCTATATGAAGAGTCCATAGGAAAAAGTGGGAATGTATAGTTTTAGCATTTTTCAGATAACGAAATTTTGTTTTTCAATATATGTCACTACTTCGTATTTCATCATACATAAAAAAAAAATATCACTTTATTCTGCATCATTTGCAACTTTTATTTATAATTTTAAGTAATATGTAACATATTAAACTCTAAAAGATAAGAAGTATTTAATTTTCGTGATATACCTCAATTTTTTATAATTACCGCAAAACTAAAAAAATTTTAATTCACAATGCGACATAGCCAATGATAAAGAGCAGCAATACGAAAAAATATTAAACTCGTTAAAATTCATTAAAATCGACATTCCCCCTTTTTCCCGTACATTCTTCATATGGTATATATATTTTATTTGCTGATCAAGAGAAATTAAAAATGTACCTAGAAGAAGTGATTCCTATACAAAAATGTGAGCATCCTCCATATTCCCGAAAAGGACTACAAATATGTGTTTTCATTACATCATCTTGTGGAGTATTTATCGCAATTAAATCTGTAAGTACTTTATTCATGATTGTTTTTCTTCCATTTCCAGATTTATTAATACGCTCTAAACTTGATGTTTCCTTATCAAACCAATAAATAAAATCAAAAAAGATAGACAAATAAACAGTTGAGCCTTGTCCAACGGGAGAAACCAGAATTCTTCTATTGTTCCCATCAAAATCTGCACATTCAATCTGATTTCCATGTGCCCAATATACAATGCTTGAAATTGCATCTACTGCAATACTTGTTGGTTGTTCTAGATCAGTCGCTACTACAATTCTCTCTTTTCCATCCATTTTACTGCGCATTACTCTCATTTTTCTTCCAATATCTGTCCAAAAAAGTAATCTTTTTTCTGAATGTATTGCAATATTTCTTGGTTTCTCTCCATCACCTTTGACTACAACACCTAGAGCGGAACCATTGTCAAGTTTTGTAACATTGATCGCATCATTTGTGGCACATGACCAGAATAGTAACCTTCCCAGTGAATCTAAAGCAAGATCCACTGGATGTCCAGAATTTCCGGAAATCATTATACTGGAATGTGTTTTATTTTCCAAAGTTCTCCTAATAGATAAAGTTCGTCCATCTATCCAATAAATGTGTTGAGTTATAGGATCAAATTCTATAGATCGTACATGCTTCAAACCTTGTATTCGGAGAACTACATCTGGACAATCATTTGTATCAGGAAGAAAGCGAAACATTGCATTGCGTAAACTATACATCATAAAGTTTTTTGGTGCTGTAACAGAAAGAATAAGTTATTAGATTTAAATTAATATACATCGCGCATATATTATGATATACTATATCAATAACAGAGGATTAATTCAGTTAATAATTTTATATTTATATATTTACATCGTTAATTTAACCAATTGAATGTGATATCTTATATGTGTGTCTTCATTACTTTTGAAGGTAGCATTAAGTAAAAAAGGAACTTATAAGGTATCAAGGAGTACAGATTATGCTGATATTTATTTGACCTTGTGATAACTTTGGCAAAAAAGGAAAAAGGGAAAATAGGCAAAAAGAAAGAAAAAACAAAAAAGAATTCGTCATAGAATTTGACGAAATCTCCACATCTAATTGAAATATATTTTTTTCTTTTCTTTATCACATCTACTGCATTTAATATTGAACGTAATCGAGAAAATTTAAAATAGTCTAGTATAATTAAAGATTTTAAGAAAATTATAAATCAAATTTTTTTAATTTAAATATACTGACCAATGCAAGTTTTATTATCCTCTGATAAATTGTAATGAGTAGGACACCCACATTTGAAAGAATTTGACATGCTTTCATTATCTCCGGGTAAAGCGATACAAAGATGAGTGCAGTTGCCATTTTTTAATGCACAGGGATTCCATCCTGCTTGTCTAGAAGCATGGAAAACCAATAAATCTGTTACAGATTCTAACTTATTATGTATCTTCACTCTGCTTAATCCAGTAGTCTTATTAGCTTTCTCTATGTCACCTATTGATTAAATGAATCAACATCAAACTTTGTTCAAAATATCTATAAATTTCGGAAAATATCTATTGAAATAAAAATCGAAATTTGTTGCAAATAATAATATGACGCATATGTAATAGTAACTAATAGTAAGAATAGTAATGTAAGAATAGTATAGTAACGTAGTTGATAATTTTATGTACTTTTTTACCTGTATTCCAATCTGTCCAATAAATGTAATCTTGATACTGAGTAATACTAAATGGATATACAATATTTTCTGTTATAATTGCTACTCTTTTTCTTGTAAGCAGATCAAAGCTATCAATAGCTGGAGTATATAAATCTGCCCAATATAATTTTCGTGCTGAATGATCAATTGTTAGACCGTTTGCTTTTCCAATATTGGAAAGTATTATTTCACGATGCGTGCCATCTAAATATGATCTTTCTATACTTCCAGAATTTCCCCATTCTGTCCAATATATATGGCTAGAAAACGATCATGGTGTTAAAAACTTAATTATACAGGAAATATTTATTTCACAAACACTTTTACAAACACACAGAAGTTGTCACTATAATTACCCTCTGCTAGGATCAAGAGCTAAACATCTAGGTTCAAAAATGTTACTCCAAATGAGGACTTTTCTACTACAACCTTCTAATCGAACCATTTCTATTCTTCGTGTTCCTGTATCACTCCAGTATAAATTATGACCAATCCAATCAATTGCTAAACCTTCAGGTGTTTCTAAACCAAGATCAACGACTCTTTCTATATCAGATCCATTTATGAAAGCTCTTGTAATTGTTTTTAATTTAACATCCGTCCAATAAATACGATTGTCTGCTATATTAAAGTCCAAGGCGCTAAAAAAAATAGGATGACAGTCTTTAGGTTTTTATAAAAAAATTTTAATATAAACAGATCATAAAACCTTTTGTTTATAAGCATAAGCTTTACCTTGCATCTTTAACTCCAGTTAATGGAATAATATTATCATTATTTGCATTTTCGATGCTAATTCTGCCAATATTTTCTTTCCTAGCAAATAACATAAATGCATCTGGCACAAAACAAGTTTTTTTATCTTTAGTTAACTCATATCCAATTTGACATGCGCACACATACTTATTTCCTGGTCGATTTAAACACAAATGACTACAACCACCATTACTTTTCACGCAAGGATTTGTACCATTAACTTTTCCTAAATGCACTGCTTTTAAACCCATGACATTTGGAACTTGATCAACAATAACTTCTCTTTCACCACCTGTGAGTTTATGTGCTCTATCCACACTTCGTCTTTGCCAGTCAGTCCAATATAGATAATCTCCTAATAAACTTAATCCAAAAAGGTGTGGAAGATTATCTGTAATTACTTCTCTTCTATCTGTACCATCCATGTTGCACACTTCAATCTTATCTGTTTTTGCATCGCACCAATATATTTTCCATCGTGCAAGATCTAGAGCAATTCCATTTGGCCAAACAATATCTTTATTTACTAAAAGAATACGTTCTGTACCATCCAGATTACTTCGCTCTATTTTTGGACGTTTTTCATTCCAATCTGTCCAAAACATCCATCCTAATTCTGGAGCTAAAGCAATTGCTCTGGGTTCAATTAAATCTTCATTTATTAATACTTTTCTACTTGTACCATTTAACCGGGCTACTTCAATTCGATCTGTTCCTGTGTCAGTCCAATAAAGATTCCGTGCTAACCAATCAACAGCTATTCCATCAGGATTTTCCACTTCTGTTATTATAATATTTTCTTGATTGGAACCATCAAGCGAAGCTCTACGAATTGCACGAGCTTCTTCATCTGTCCAGTAAAGCATTTCTTGCACAGGATCAAAGTCTATTGCTATCGCATGTTTAATTCCTAAGTATATTGAAAAATTATAATATATATAAATTTTTTTGAAAAACAAATTAATCTATGAAAAAGATATTGAGGAATACCTGTTAATGGTAATACGAAATTAGTATAATCTGGTGAATCTAAAGAAATGCGACAGATTTCATTTCTTTGAACTATTAATAACAATTCTTCTGGTCCTTCTGCACAAGTCAAATTATCCACTAATTTCACACCTGTAGGACATGCACAGCTATATCCAGGTTCTGTCATACTTAAAAGACACAAATGTGAACAATTTCCATTATTTCTTTCACAAGGATGACTCCCATATGGTTGTCTTCTAACATCCCAAACTTCTATGTCACCAGGTATATACTCTCCATGTAATAATTCTCTAGGAAGTGTTTGAGTTTGACGAACATCGTATGAATGTACACACCATGTTTTCCAATCAGTCCAATATAATTTGTGATCGAAAAATGTCACTGCAAACGGATAATCTAACCCTTTTTCTATGACTTTTCTTCTATTTTTTCCATAATAATCCATCACTGCAATAAATTTAAGTCTTCCGTCTACCCAATAAACCAATTCATTTTCATAATCCACTGTTAAACCGTTTGGCCAAAATATATCGTCAGAAATTATCACTTCTCTCGTTGATGGATCTCCATTCATTGCAGCTCTTTCTATTTTAGGTACATCACCCCAATCAGTCCAAAATAATATACTTTTCATCGGTACAAGAGCAATAGCTCTTGGCTGATAAATCTCTGTCCAAAAAAGGACTTTTCTGTGACGTCCATCAATACTGGTTACTTCTATTCTATTTTTTTCTCCATCTGTCCAATATAATTTTCCTGTGTACCAGTCACAAGCTAAACCATCAGGAGAAATTAAACTGGAATTTACTACAATTGTTTTTTCGCCAGTATGGGTGCCATTTGTTTGAATGCACTGAATTATTTCTAAACCACTATCAGACCAACACACTAGTTCATGTTCAAAATAAAAATCTAATGCTGCACCTTCAGACAGATCTTTTATAATAGTAGTTACTTTATTAGTACGAGAGGCATTGGCCATTCTAATATCTTTTTGTGTGACAAAGAGAAGAGTTGGCGATCCTAGAAATAATAATTCATATTATTAAAATTAAAAAATTCTGCATTATTATTATATATTTAGATAGTAGAAAATTGAAGATAAAATTCCGAAATTTATGACAAAAATAATATTATGGGTCATAGTATTAAGCAATATTGTTAAATTTGAGTAAAAGAATTGTAGCACGAAGATAGATAATAAATATTATAAAAAATAATATACACCAAAAGTAGTAGTAAAAAATTAACTTTATGTTATTATAAAATCTAGATAATCCTTAAATTTGTTATATTTTACAATTAGTAACATATTATGCAGTGACATTATAATAAAAGAAATAAACTATAACAAGATATTTAGGCATAATTGTTTAATAACAGATGACTTATAATATAACCTCTATATTAAAATCATGTAGAAAACAACACACTAAATGTTACTTACCATTAGAGAGGAGGACAAGTTTGAAAAAGCATGCAATCAGAATAATTATTAAACTGATAATAGCCATTCTAACAATTGTAAAAAGATCTTTAATTACTTAAAGCACACGGCCGTGACATATACGGGCATAGCCGATACGTCCGTCGTTTGCCAAATTGCTTATTTTAGTCATTGATCTTTACGGATTCAAGCTACGATATCTCATAAGAAAATATATATCTTATAAAAAATATATTACACTCATTTTGATTATAAAAAGATTTACTCATTTTCTATCGGTAAACGGAAGAAAATTTGTACGTTAAGGGGTTAAATTATGGACATTACGAGGAGCACCTTCGGCGTCGTATGTCAATTTCTATTCATGACGAACGATCGATCCGCTCCCTATACAATTTATACAATTTTCATCTGTTGAATCAGATTTACGTTGTCTTTAACTCAAGATAAACACTAACTTATTCTCTGTCGCTCGTATAAACTGTTAACTAAGCAGACGCTTCCTTAGGAGCCAGCGGTTCCCGTAACGGCCGTAACCAATCATTACTATCCCTTGCATTTACAATTTCCAATTGACAATGAAGCTTAACTGAACTTGACGTCACGAAAACTGAGTATGTCAAATTTTACTATACTATATATATAATGCTAATAGAAATATTTCCCTACTTATAACATTTAAAAAGAAAGTAGTTATTTCTTGTTAAATCATTAAGACGTTTATGCAGATATTTTGCACGACTTAAATTTAAAAAATATTTTTCCAACAAATAAACAATTGAAAATTAATATATAGTATATATTTTTATAACCTTTTAATAACAACATTTTCTAAGTGCATGTTAACTTACAATTAGTTTAATCTTTTACTCGAAAATAATAAAGTATAGCTTATTATTTAATATTGCATATGTATAACATTAACATAATGTTCCTTTTTGGTTTTAATGTTGCTTCGATATTGAAGATCATTAGCAACACTATCTAACAAGATTATAATCTTTGGCAGTCTTGTTTCGGACAGAAACAAAATTCTTCTGTTTTATTAATATAATTAAAGTAGAAAACTACTAAAATTTTAGGATGAATTATATTTATATATACATGTATATGACCGTAACCATAGTGGCCGGTGACACCAAACTCCCTCTGTGTTCTTACCTATAATTAACTCTAGTTCTAGCAGCGACTCATAGATGTCGCATTTAATGTTTTGATTGTAGTAGTAAGCGTACAAATGATCATGTTCTCGCGCACGCGGATCTCGAGTTACGTTGTTGATAACAGAATATAG
The DNA here is from genome assembly GCF_040668555.2 of Bombus flavifrons. Lineage (NCBI taxonomy): Eukaryota > Metazoa > Arthropoda > Insecta > Hymenoptera > Apidae > Bombus > Bombus flavifrons. The sequence continues at coordinate 7,298,999 of NC_138458.1, read as the reverse complement.
AATTATTAAGAGGCTAAGTAGTATATGATAGACAATAAGTTACAGAATAACGACAGATTATACAATTTTCCAAATATCATAATTTTTACATTGATTTTAAATAAAAGACAATGAAAATTATTAATCTAATTATTTATACAACATATTTATATTTTAGTGATATCCCAATTATTTGTGTTTATAGAGATTAATATTCTCAGTACATTTATTTTCTAAATTAATACATAAGTTTGTAGGTATACAACATATTATGTTTCTGTTTTTCACAAAGATTTATGGACTAGATATATCATTACTTAAAAACCACATTGATATTCAATTCTATTATAAACGAAGTTCAAACAAGATTCGAATATATATGTAGTGCATTTTAAATAAATTATAAAGGCAGCATATTTTAATACGTTGTTAAATTAATATTAAATTGACTATATTAGTTAATAATTATTATTTATCTGGTTCTCACATGTTATTCAGTTAATTACTTTTATTGAAGTCATTTGCATTTTTAGTGTGGAACATGTCTAGTATTACGCAGATATCGATATCCATTATAAATAGAAATCATTGTTTAAAACAAAACGTGTTGTTACAAACTTGTGTAAGGCATTCAAGTTCTACAGAACAAACGCCAGCTACGTATTGTTCGGAATTGGTTAGGTATTTTATAGTTACTGATAATGAATATATGTATAGTAGTTGACAATCATAGTTATTTTAGATGTTTACATGCTGTTCATTTTAAATGTTACATTATTTATAGCATTATTTGTTATTATAGAAGTGAACAATTAAATAAATGAGAAAATGTTAACAATTATACTTTGAGAAAACATTAAATTTCCCAAAGTTGTAAAACAATTAATAAATAATCAAGGATATATATATAGAAAGTCATTAAATAAATTGTTACTTTTTACATTGTTAATTTCTTCCAGAAAACATGATTATGAAAACTTCCTGTGTACATTGCTATTATCAAACAAAACTGAAGCAGCCGCATTTGCAATTCGTGCATTTAATGTTGAAGTAGCTCAAGTAAGAGATCAAGTGCGTGATTATAAAATAGGAGAAATGAGATTACAATTTTGGTCAGATGCAATAAATAATACATATAAAGGAAATCCTCCAAGAAATCCTGTTATGTTGGAGTTACATAGAGTATGATCTTATTTTCTTATCTCTTTGGTTCTCTGTACTATTTATTGTCTCACAAATTATAATAATTGTAAGAAAAATCTTTGCAGATTTTACAGAAACATTCTCTTTCTAAACATTATTTTAAACGTTTAATTGATATAAGGCTTGATAAACTTCGGGATTATTCATTTCATAATATGAGTGAAATAGAAAAATATGCGGAATACAGTAGTTCTTCTATTTACTATCTTCTTTTACAAGCACACGGTGTAAATAATATTAATGCTGATCATGCTGCCAGTCATTTGGGGAAGGCACATGGCATTGTCAACTTACTTCGATCGATTCCTTATAATGCCAGTAAAAGAGTGAATATGTTACCACAAGATATTTTAATGAAACATAGTGTTTCTACAGAAGCTGTATTACAGGGCCAATCCAGTAAAAATCTTCAAGATGTAATATATGATGTAGCTTCCTATGGAAAATTACATCTAGATGCTGTAAGTACAATATCAAGTGCAGAATTAAAATGGAAATGGATAAAGTAGAGAATGAAAAAAAGGAACTGATTATATTTGATCTTTTATATTTTAATATACTATAAAAGTTTTCTTATTTTTAGACAATTTCTCTTAAACATAGTATGGGAAAAGAAGCAAATTTAATCTTTTTACCAATAATTTGTTTGCAAAAGTATTTAAATAAATTAAGAAAAGCAGACTTTGATGTCTTTAATGCAAAACTACAGAAGAAAGATAATTTACTTCCTCTATACTTGTATTGGAGAAGTTTTATGTATTAAATTTGACATACTTTTAGTTAAGATTATCTTTTGGTTAAAGTATTGTAAAATATTTGAAATAATAATTATATCATAATACAGTTAAACTAAATATTATTTTAGTACCTTATAAGAATAAGAGAATTTCAACACATTATTAATTTTAACAGTTTACTTTTGTAATATACGTTTTAATTATTAAGTTTATATAGAATATATAGGAGTAATGAGATAATTAATTGACAAACCTTTTGATAAAAACTTTTCTCCATATTTTATTAGAACAAATTTGTAGGATTAAAATAATTAAGTAATTTACATTGTGTGTGTATTCTATTCATTTTTGCTCAATGTTACATGCATTTATGGGAACTCGTATTTTTTTAAAACTGAGAGTAATAAAGTAATTCCGATTGTAAAAATCACCTGAAGGATAACGCAAAATAAAAATTTGTATTGGACAGTGTAATATTTATCTAATCTATTTATAGTAATCTATTTATAGTAATTAAGCAACAGTTTCTAAAACTTCAACTAAATTATATCTGTTTTATGCATTATGAAAATAACTTGTATAATTTTCACACTCCATTTCTGTAGTATTCAAAGATAAGTCACCAGTACTACAAGGTATTGTAGGTATATTTGAACCTTGAACAGTGAAACCGTGATAATCTTCTTGTTCTGATTCTGTAGAACATGGTAAATTCAAATGGGTAGATGCTAGTAGTTCATTTGTAGATTTGTCCTGTTGTGTGTCAAAATCACTTTGTGTATCCAAACTTATAAGACTCGTTTCATCCTCTGCTTTGCTTACATCAAAACTGTCATCACCAATGAAAGAAGGAAAATCAAAAGTGGGAGATGGTGTAACACAATCTTCTATTAAAGAAGTTCTCACGTCATTTTGTGGTGTGGAATTATTAATTGTGGCAGGACAGACCTGTTGTTATAAGTAACTATTTATAATGAATTTTTTAATTAAAAATTAATTAATTAAGAAGATTTCTTACTTGTGGAATAATTGGAGGTGGTAACTGATAACTTTCAATATCTTCACAATCTAAATTAGTAGGCAATCTTTGGCTATGTGTAATTAACAATGGAGTTCTGTCTAAAACCATGTTCACTTCTGACTTCATTTCATCCTGAAATTGTAACATCTTTTCTTTTAAGTTTAATGCTTCAGTCATTATTTCTGCAGTTTTGGCTTTCATTTCATCAAGGAGGGTTATATCTTCGCACATTAAGTGCAGACTCTGCACATACGTGAAAATAAATTATACTAAAAGCATTTAATTAGTAATTTAATATCATCAAAGAATAATGTAGTATGTACTTCACATATCATTAAAGCAGATTCCCATGTATTAGCAGGTACACGTTCTCCGGACATATAAGCATTAAAATCTTTTTCGTCCATATTTAATGACTCAGCTGTCAAATTTTCAATAAAAGATACAGCACAACACTGAAATTATTATTATTATTATTATTATTATTATTATTATTATTGTTGTTGTTGTTGTTATTTCATTACCTTAAATATCATATAAGGAAAGCTAATTGTTTTTATTCATTGATTGTTTCATTATAAAATAGTAGTAACATTATTGATAAATATTAAAATAAATGTTACCAGATTTGTGAAGTAATATCCACCTTCCCCTGTCATTAACCTGCTTGCATTACAGAACCTAGTAATAAAATTGATGTTACTTTTAAGACGAGCAGGATTAGCTTTTAGAACAATGAAAATTAAGGCAGGAAGGAATTCATCTGCAGATGCAGGCCCACCAACAGATTGTTGTAACATTACAAATATATTTCGACAGCAATAAATAACGCAAGAAAGCTTTTCTTGTGGAGCTTTTGCGGAATCCATATTTAATAAATCTACAACAAATTAGGAAGCTATTTTCAAATAATTGGTGAATAAATCTAACACATTCAATAATTGGAAATGTTGGAAATTAACATAACTGATTAAAACTTTTTTAATAACAAACCAGTTATGGAAGTATAAACAAGTTCTCTAACTTCAGAACTGGTTTCATGTATTCGACATTCCAAATTTTTTCCACTAACCCAGTTCAATTGCCGAATTCTGTAATTATCATAATTGTCATTCTATTTTATCTGAAATGTTATTAATTTGATTTATGAATAAGGCGAACCTCTTCTGTATTGCCAAATCTTTTTCTTCGTCGTTTGTAAAAGGTGGACAAAACAGAATTCTGTAGAGCAAAGTCATCGCATATCTTTCTACATAATCTAATAATTTTTCTTTAACTTCTGGTGATATATCTGAAATAGTAAATTAAAAATGTTCATGTTTAAGACACTAATTTGTTAATGTCCAGATCATTTTAATATAAATTTATTTTTTCAATACCTGCATATTTAACGCTATTTTCTAAACGTTTAGCAAATACTTGATAAAAAGTTTGTGTAATCTCTGAAAGTTCCTCTATTCTCTTCACATCTTTATTCTGCAGTATCTCAATTATAAATGAGTGCATACACTTTCTAACATCTTTTTCTACCGGTGTTTTAGCAATTATACCTATTAGGTCGCGGTTGTCAGCTTTTACTTTTTCAAGATCAGGATTATCTTTTGTTAATTCATAAAGTAATTCTTGGTACCCCTGTACTTTAGTAAAAATCAAAACATTCAGAATAATATTTACAAAAAATCTGATAAAAGAAAGTATACATAAAATAACAATTAAATTTTTTTTAATATATATTGAGTAAATGTTTTACAAAAGTCAAATAAAAGTTAAATATACTATAGGACAAATGTACCTTTTGCAACTGGTTTACGAAAAGATATATTTAATAACTTATACTTTTTCTCCTGTTGTACTTTCTTTTCCTCATATTTTTGATGTGCACTAATTGCATTCTTGTTAGAAGAGGCACTGAAACATTAATCAGATTGTAGCAATAAATATAAAAAATATATAAGTCCATATATTTTAAGAAATAATTAATAAATAGATTATTAGCTTTTACATGAAAATAAATATAACATTATATTAAAGCACAAAAAATTTGGTGCACAAAAGAATGAAATCTAAATAGTACAATTTCTAATTGTTTTTCATGTATAAATATATGCATTATAAACATATTTAGTGTCGATTGAAACCTAATTCCATGTTAATTATCATCTTAATGCAATGTAATTGTTATCACAAAGTTCACAATATAAAAAAATAACATTTCTAAAATTTTTACATTTACATATAGACATATGGCTTTGAAAATAAAAAAAAAATTTGGTATAATATAAATTGGCTTAATATAAATTGATCAATAAACGTATAAATCGTACCTCTGTCCGCAAACATTACATTCTGTTTCTGATCTTTGTTTTTGTAAATACTCTCGATAACATTTGCTACAATAACCTTCCCATTCGGCATTTCCATAAAATCCACAACCATTTTTACATTTAAGATCAGCTTCATCGATTCTTAAAGTGGGTGTTTTTATAGAGTACATTTTAACAAAACTTCTTGGATATTTTTACAATTCTTCTTTCTGTATAATTCACATTTTACTTGTACAACTCAGTTATTTCTATCTTTGACGCGGCATCAAGTTATACATACATAGTTAAAAATTTGGACATATGACAAACGTGAAAACGCATGCGTATAGATACTGAAAAGTATGTGTATACATACATATATGTATATTGTATCGCTAATTTATATCAATATTTATAAATGTGATTTTTATCCAATATATTCGAAATTTTAATTTAATATTTTAAGTTATATAGACAGGTGAATTCAGAACTCTCAATTTGATAAAAACATAGTCGATAATGATCATCTTACTATATAAATATTTAAATTATTATTAATTTTATTTATTTATTAGAAACGCACAAACGATTCTTATGTATGTATAGGCATATATAATTAATATGTAAAGAATATGATTATCTATAGTTATATAATGTCTTCAATATATAAAAGCTTCAGTGAAGCTTAAAGTAAAAAGTTTGAAACATTTATATTACATACATGTAAAAAAAAATTTCTGTATAGAATAAAATTATCAGAGTTGAGATACTTATAATTAAATAAAAGATTTTTATTATTTTAAGGAACTATTTATAATTTTTAACGTATAGTAAATATTTAATGATTAATAATTTTTAAATGTCTAAACCGGACAAGCTTACCTCTTAAAAAACATTTTTAATAAAATCATAAGAAATGCGATAGTTTCGAACTTTGCCGCGCTTTGTATTCAGGAGTATATGGTGAAAAATACCTCTGTATTTGAAAAGAAGACAGGGGTTATAATTTAGTTTCTCACTTAAAAAGTAAAAGCTTAAATGTCTTTTATATAGTGTGAAAGATTTTAAATATATATAACAGAATGATGCACTGTGTAAGAACGTTTACTTTCAAAAAGGTATATTTGCGTTTATAATAAAGAGATGTTAATTTAACCTCAAATATTTAAAAATAATAAGTAATTTTAATTTATCATATTATAAATAATTTCTTGGATTATTGACAACTTTTGTTCTTTTATATATGAAATATTGTGACTTTTATTTATTGATTTAGTTTTATATTCATAGTAATAGTATTTGTGTCTACATAATCGATTATGATCTATTTAATAATCTTCTTTACGTAAGTCTATAATTATATATAAATTTTAATAATATACGGAGCATTTCTATATGTATACATACGTTTAAATATATCTTGTCTTTTCATTTATTTATTAGTGGTATTATTTTTATTCAGTCTTGTGAAAATATAAATTCTAAATGTAACTGTTATAATTTTATATTTATGGTATCTAATTAAATTATTCTTTCTTGATTTGATGGTTGATATGAAATATTTATGACAGAAGATACCATTAGCGTTGACATTAAAATATATCACAGAATGCAAGCTGATTGATAATAGTGGTATCAACTTTTTAATCAGACCTCAATCTTGTCATTTTTATAAGAATGTACATACATCTAAGAGTTTAATTAAACCAATAAGTCAAATTGGAATAATTAAAACATTGTCACATAAGCTTGATCTTTTTAAAAAAAAAACTGTGAGTATGATTATACATTGTAATTTTAATGTCTCCAAATATAATATCTATATATTCGTAATATTCGTAATGATGTAATAATTATTTATATTTCTTTGTATTTTAGCATTTAAATGAATTGGGTTATGATTTGTATTGTGACATTCCTGATGGACTCAATTATTCGATATTTTACAAAGGCATGTTATTGCCCTTAATTTCTTATTAATTCCATTTGATGTGATTTCGTTAAGTGAATTAATTTTTGTAATTATTTAATCATTATTTTTATTTATTAGGTTTCAATATGCCAGATACATTTTTCTCTTGGTTCCTAGTCACAGAATTGCATATTTGGATGTTAATGGTACGTTTCATGGCTGAAGGAGAGAAGGGCAAATTAGTTATAAGCAAAATGGTCGAGGCTATGTGGCATGATGTTCTTATAAGAGCAGAATTACTTGGTGTGAGTAATCAATAAATTGTGCGTTGTTATATAATAGTTTTAATTTATCTTAATTTATTTTTTTTTATATAGAAGTTTCATATTCTCTAGTTTCATTTTTATTTTATTAAATTTAACTTCCACTAATCAGCTCATAATGTAAAATACTTACAATTTTTTATCACTAGCCAATGACTCCAAGAACAAAAAAGAGACAAGTAGCAGAATTATCATATCAATTTAATGCAGCTATAGTTGGTTATGATGAAGGAATCATGTCAGATGACAAGGTATTAGCCAGTGCATTATGGAGAAGGTTCTTTTGCTTAGAATGTAACAATCCAGAACATCTAGAAAAACTTTTAATTTATGTTAGAAAACAGGTAATTAAAACATTGTCCTTTAATTAAGTATTATATATTAACTCGATCGTTGTGTTTTTAGATTAATGTGTTCGATAAAATTCCATCAGAAAAAGTTTTTGATAGATCAATAGCAAAATGGGTAGATTTGTAAGGCGTCAAATGAAGCTCATTAATACTATTAAGAATTTGTAAATTTTAATTAGGTAAAATTCATATTACAAATATATTAAACTTACAATATAGCAAAATTTGATTTATTATTTCAATTTTAATTTCAATCCTTTAAAATATTATCACATAGTTCAGTTTTTGAATGAACAATTATACGACATAAATACTGTTTCTTACAATTTATATCACAACTTTCTTGCAATTTAGGTCCTGCTTGCTTGTAAAAGTTCCTACAATAAAAAATGTATTTTTACTATACGCATATAATAAACCACTATATAATGTACAATAATAGAATAATATTGAATGATATAATTTTTATTATAATTCTAACATACTTATAATACTTATTTAATAGTGTTTCATTCTTTGCTGCTGTAGAGAGCCAATTATTTAAGGATTTAACAGATAAATCTGGAAGGTCATATTCTGTTTTAAAAGAATATGATTTATACCAGGTTGGTCTTACATGGATATTTTTATTGGCAGAACTGAGATCATACATCCAATTTTGGTAATCAGCTACTTCCTGTAAGAAAAGAAATTTGAGCGTCTATTTGCTATTATTTTTACCCTAAATTAAAATAAAAAAAAGTTATTTATACATTTTTATAATCCAGTTAATTTTTTATCATATCATAAATGAATGGAAGAACAACTTACATAATTACTGCAATTTACTATATATATTTTATAATTTGGATTCAATTTTGAATAAGCTGTTATACTACCACCATTCCAGGCAACATTTTTTGCTTTCATACCAGAATTATAAAATATTGCTATTTCATCATTATGAGTGTGTCCATTGAATTCAGCTTTAATTATATGGGAAAATCTATCAACTATTCTTAAATATTCTCGTTTCCATGTTTTAAAACAGCTATTACTATTAGAGGGTATATGGGATAAAACATGTACAAATTCATCATTTCTCTCTGCTTCAGAAAGAATAGTTGCAAGCCAATGTAGTTGATTATCAGGATCTTGCGGATTATACCAAAGCCACCTGTATAATAAAATAATTGAAAGAAATATGAAGAAAGTCAATCACAAAATAAGTTATAAAATAGAATATGATTTTGATACATATTTTACTATTTTTCTACTATTTTTTCTTCTGATAGTAACATTCTGTATAATAAAATTTATACAATTATAGCATTGTATTCATTTCACATACCAATTGTAAGAATAACACACATTGTTATTTAAAGCTATAATTCTAAATCCTTTTTTTGGGACAACAGTGTAATATCCTCCTTGAAGTATAGTAGAACGAGTATGTTCTGGTAACCATCCATATACAATCCATAGGTCTGCCATTAATTTATAAAGCCAACTTGTAGTTAAATTGTCTTGTGTTATATTTTTTGGTGCGAACCTACATATAATTCAGAAAATCGTCAATTATAACTAAAACTAAATTATAAATAAAATATTCATTTACAGATCTAAAATATTTTCGTAATATATAATTTCGTAATGTTTGTATGAAAATTTACAAAACAACTCAGGGAATGAATTTCAAAATACAGAATTTTGTAAAAACATATCTTATTTTGAAACACAATAAATAAAGAAACATTAATTTCATTAACTGAACGAATGTAAATTTTTTTTTATCTTTTAGAAAAGAGTGAGTTTATTTTACATAGAATCATCTATCTAATCTGATAAATTTATATACAAGTGTTATTAAATATTCTTTATGTATAGTAGAGAATTTCATTGGAAATTTCAATAAACTTACTGATTTAAAGGATTTGATTCATGATTTCCAAATATTGGATATATTATAGTATCATTAAAAGTATCATGAATATATTCATAAATTTTTACAAGACTTTGTACATTTCCTTCCTTTGAAGTTTCCCATACTCCATGGTCTATAATATCACCAGTAAAATATATAAAATCTATATCCTGGGAATTAAATTAAATTTGGTTTAAAATTAAAATTAAAAATTCATTTTTTAGCCATATTTAATATTTTTTGTATAAACCTTACTATGCATAGTTATCTACAATAACTAATTTAGATTTGAACTGAAGTAGAAGAAAAAATAAAAGCAAGATATTAAGATTATATGTATTTTAGTTAAATATCTTATGAATACTAAATGAAGTATACATTAATCAGACATTAGCTGGATTTTATTCCTTTTTTCTATGCTAAACTAGTTACATTAGAGATTACCTGATGTGTATCTTTTATATGATTTAAGGCATCAGTGATTGCATGCCATGGGGTATCACAGGAGTTATAATCTCCCCAAAAGCCAGCAAATGAAGTCATGTTAGGTTCATTTTGTCCTTTTCGACAACAAACTGGTTCTCTACAAATTGAATTGCCATATGGTTCATAAAGAGGATCATAATGTAGGTCTGTTATTTGTAAAATTTTTATTTGCTTTTGTGTTTCATTATCAGTAATTATTGCATTAGAATTGTTATCAACATGAATATTCCAATCAAATTCAGGATCGTTTAAAGGACATGATTTTGATTCTAGAACAACGCCACAAACTGTATCTGCTGTTAAATTTGGTTTTGAATCTATTATGTACAGAACAATAGGCTATAAAAATAATAGAAAATTAAAATAATTTATATATTAATACACAAATATTTTGATAAATCTAATTACATATGTACATATTACCAAGTTCAGTTCAACAACTCCTCTACAAACTCTTTCGGTTTGAATATTGAACAGTACACATAATTTTACTATTTTATCTTTTATATCTTCTTCTGACATTCCTTTGCGTCGTAAATTGAAAAATGTTTTTAAAATTCCTCGACATATTGTACATATTTTAGTATCAGAATTTGCTGAAAAAGATCTCCAGTCAGAATTCTGAAGTTCTGTAGGAATTTTCAAGGATTTTATCATATCATTGAACAATTCTCGCTCATAGTCCAACTTGGTCCATAATTCAATTTCATTTGAAAACGAATTCACATCTATATCTGTTGATGAATCAGTTCGTTATTCTTTATTTTATTATATAGAGAAGTATTATAAATAATTACAATATATTGTTTTTATTGAACGATTGAAAGGAAGTTTCAGGCTTTACTGATTCCGATACCGTTGAAATATGTTATACATATATGTTATAAATATTTTTGATACAATTAATTGTATCAAAAAATGTTTCAGACAAAAGTAGAATGACTTCAAAGGGGACATGGTCTGATGTTATTAATTTTTCTGTAGGTGGGCGCGTAAAGGATATGCGAAGGTCCTATCACAGGATGGTCAGTTCTAGTTCTCAAGTTGTACACAAAAGTATGTTTAATATCACATATGTGCATACTTCCTTTCCATATTCTATACAAAATGTATGCGTATGTGTGTGTTTCCAAATTATAATTGCGTTGACGTAGTCGCGCTATTATCGGTATTGCACCGCTACTATCCTTTAGATAGCCCAATCCTATTTACGTACCCCTTTACATTTGGAATTCAGTGACTGGAATTCTTATTATTTTTTTCATTGTTTATACGTCACTATGAAGATATTTAAAAAAAACCCGCTAGAATTCATGAGGAGGTAATAAAATGACAGTTTCATGCGGTGCATACGATACCAAACATACTTTTATGTATAACTTGAAAACTAAAACCGACTACCCGTTATACGTTATAGATAGTAAACATTATTATTTTCATTGAAAAATAAAAGCACTTTTATTATTTAAAATATACTTAGCCAATGTTGAGTATTATGTTGAATAAATTTTCAATGAAATAATTATTTAAATAGAGAGTTCAAATAAAAAACGCAAATAAATTATTTGTTATTTGGGTAAGTCTAAATATATTATTTAGAATAATTGAATTAATTGATATTTACAAATGAAGTGTTATCTTTTATTTATGATTTTTATTTATTTTATTTTAGTTATTTATTACACAAATATAACATTTCAACATTTCAGAGAAATTACTGTAAATTACAATTTTTGATAATGTCCGTTAGCTATGATGAATACATCAAAATGAAATAGATACGGCAAAATTCTTTATTTGTATATTATCATTCGTTTTTCGATTAAAGCCAAATAAAAAATAAAATTTCATTTGCAAATAAGAAATAATAAATAGATTAATGTTAGCATCTTAAATTACTTTTGCTTAAATTCAGTTAAAAGAAATTTAATTCCTATTCACAGCTAAAATATTATTTTAATTTGTTATTTATTATTTAATAGGTAAATAAAATGTTGAACTTAATTAACCAAAACTGATTTAACCCTACCTTCTGGATGTCGGACGAGACCATTTATACTTAAAACTAATATACTCAAAATTAATTGTTGAAACCACATTACTGTTGTGTTCTATGAATATTCAACTAAACACTGCGTTCAGTTCGATACATTTTCAATCGTTTTCAGCTTTCATTATCTCGTTTCAGTGATTTTTTTCCCACTGATAAATGTCGCAATTGCCATCTCCTTGGCATGCCTATTTCCCAATGCTTGTAGAATAACATTCTAAGATTGTGAAACAATCAGAATTTAATCGGAAAAAAAAAGGAGAGTCTTATACACTATATTGTATTTAATTTAATTTAGTTTGAATACTTACGTTCGGCATTCTAATCTATTTTTGATAAGTCAGAGGAGACGATCAATACAATACAATGCAATACAATACAATACAATACAATACAATACAATACAATACAATACAATACAACATTATCATGGCAGTATGTGGATTTTATCTCGTGAAGTATTCTTTGTTTGTATATTCTATATGTACTTTATTTTATACGAAAAGATGTAAGCTTATAAAATGATATCAACTTTTATCACAGAACACTCTGAAAAATGTGATTAGATTATTTCATGTAGACTCTTTAACGTATCAATCTTTCTGCGTAAGGTTCATAGTAATAACAGCTGTCAATACCATCAAATGCTATCTTCATGTTGATTTGTGATAAGATAGGAATCAGATTCTTCTGGCTGATCGATTACTTTCTCTTAAGCGGACTTAAATACATCATTTTTTTAAACATAAAGCATCAATCAAAATCAATTGATTGATGTTCCATTTTATCTAAAATTAATCTATTACTTAAACAAATATTTAAACAAGTTAACCTTTGAAATTTTAATTCATTTTTTAAACTTTTTTAACATGTACACATTTTATAACATATTATAAACAAACAGGTGTAAAGAAAACGTAAAGTATTAAAATTATTTGTCTAACAATAAGTACCGTATTTAAAACGGCGTAGATAACAATGAATAATCAAGAATCGCGTGAATATTTATACTGGTTATCGATAGCTCCGATATTTTTTCTGTTTGCCGAATGGGCTCGAACTCTCACAGCCATAGTACGGACTTGTATAAAACTGGGTTTATACTAGTCAAATAGCATTCCAGTCCATTGTTCTAATCCAGCGATGGATCTTAACTGAAGTAATGTAAACAGCGTTTTCATTCCAGTACAATGTAGTCATTCCAGTAAGCGATCTAGTTCAGTGACTGGATCGAAAGTCTACTTTTCAAATGCTCATCGATCGAGAACATGACATTCCAGCGTTACTGGAATCGTTTGTCACTGCAGTTTACCACTTTCAGCGGCACGAACAGGACTAGAATAACATAGACATCGACCGATTGTCATTCAAACAAATGGGATATAATGTTTGGGCTAAAGTTGGATTTACACTAATTCAGTCGATGAATTCAGTAATTGCATACCAATGGTTTAATTGAAAATTGTTCGATGTCTACGTTGTTTCAGTCTTTTTTGAACCGCCGAAAGTGGTGAATTGAAAGTGATAATGGATTTACACAAAAAAAAACTGATAAAACGATATATGAAACATAATATCGCTATAATATAAAGTTTGAAGAATTATTATCTTTAGTCTCAAGTAACATTTAACGTAACAGCACAAAGAGATCAACAAAATTAATATTAGAAGTCACATTATCTTCCCTGACCGCTGGAAGTAAAATTATAAAAACCTCAGTCATTTCTTCCGGATATCTAAATCCTCTATATAAAAATTTGTACCAGAGGTCTGGCGCGAAATATGTAGAGCATTAAAAGGTTAGTTTAATCTGATTATTATTAATCATTGAAATAACGCAGATCATTTAATCGATATTTCGTTATCACGCTTTGAATTTCTTCTTGAGCTACGATACCTTGTTCAGTTGAAAGTTTTCGTAATTGTTTTGCGACGTGCTTTCCGAAGACATCGAATTCATCTTCTTCTTCTGCTCTGCATATGTCATTTTCTAGCAATTTCGCGCTACTAACTATTGAAGATAGCCGTGACATTTTATTCTTTTTTGATTTCGTTTTAGGTGATTCTATTCCAGAACATATAGTAGGGGCTGCAGTGACATTATTTTCTGATTCAGACTGTGTACTGTCATTATTGTCCTGAAAATACAATTTTTAATTTTTTTTTTTTCTTTTTAATTAAAAATTAAAATCGAACAAGTCGAGGGAATATTTCCTGAGGTGAAATTTTCCTTCGTGCCATGAAACCATCGATGGAAAACGTGTAAAAATTATCGGCTTTAAACAATATGGAAGCTTAAATTTCAACTACAAAAAAAAGAGAACAGCGCTGTGTTAATGACATTAGTTGATCACGATCGTTGTTTCACCTACATATGATCATATAAACAGGTCTCGATACTCATATACCGTAGCCTGAGGAGATACGTTCGAAAGTTGACTCGTGACTAGTTGTGAGAAATCGACATAGAAGGGAAGAAGGTTCTCGTTCTACGTATGAATGACATGCTACAAATATCTTAGACTGATACAGAAACACTCTACTCATCTCTGTCTATCTCGCAACAACGTGAACTTTATTGCTTTCAATGTTGATTTTTCATGACTCAATTATCGGACGGTTTTCTCTAGCAAGTGCCGAGATCTGTTTACGTGATCGTGCCCTCTGCAATTGGCTATGAAAAAATACAAGCTCATATATCACTACAGGTTGTGTAGTAATATATAAACATGCCGGAAAGATGATACCATTAACTCTATTTTCGTTCATGGTGATTGGAGATATCAAATTAATCCTTTTGAGAATATCACTCATCAGGACAATAATAATTCCACTTTGCCTGTCGGACAAAAAAAATCTCAGTTTACAAATTACTTGGCAATGACGGGAAGCTTCTATGGCAGAACAACATGATACATTAACGCATATCTACATTTCTTTTTTTAAATAATAAATAATAAAGGTTATTAAGAATTGACTTACGTGCGTTTTTCTTTTCACCACTACATTTTTTATAAAAGAGTCCAGCTCTGTAAACCATTTCATTTTAGGTTCATATACATTGCCACTAGCACCAGATGTAGTTGACCTTTTAATCTTGTCTAATTCTAAGTAGTAAGTAGATCGAATAGACTTTATTTTATTTTTAACATCTTCCACGCCAAAACCTTCCATTTGCATATCTTCGCAAATCTTTTTCAAGGCAGATTCACGCATAGCCTTATTTTTATAATCTTTAGACGCGATGTCCCATAAGCACTCATGCTCTCTGTACAGAGTAACGAACTTAGAAGTTTGATTTTTGTTTAATTTTTTCGCCATTTTTAATTAAAAACACAAACTCGTGTACACTGTACTATGCTCCAACCAGCAAAGGATATTGAACTGTCTAAACGATTCCAGTAACACTGGAATGCCGTATTCTTGATGGTGGGGGGTAAACTGGATTAAAAAGTAAACTTTAGAACCAGTCGTTGTGCCGGATTGCTTACTGGAATGACGGCACTGTACTAGAATGAAAACAAATGGATTGGATTACTGAACTGGAATGCTACTGGGCCAATATAAATTCAGCTCAAGATGTAATAGTACATCAAACCGATTGCTCTCATCTGGATCTCGTATTTTACTTTTAAGTGTTGATTTCATACCAAACTGTTAAATAAGGAAAAGAACACAATCTAACAACATTTCTTGGAAAGACGCGGAAGACGGTATTCTTGTGTTTACGTTGTCTTTATCTTTTATACGTTAAATTTGACAAATTAAAGTTAAAATATCTACTAAATTAATTGTTTTCCAACATAAATAAGTATTGATACTTCCTTATAGATAATGCCGAGATGGATGGATTAATGTATTAAAAAAAAAAATGTATGGTTCCACTAAAAAGGTAATAATGGCCTTGAAATCTTACTAAAAAAGATGACTTTCAGAAAAAACATTATATACCATTGCCTATATTCAGGGGTGGGCTGGCCATCGGGAGTTTGAGAAAATTTCCGGTGGACCGGTAGAGATCCGGCACCGCTTTACATAGAATTTAATTAATTAATGAACTGACAATGGAGGGCCAATCATGTCGATAAAATTTTAAGTCCTGTCTGTTTCCCTCGAAATACTATAACTTTGAACTGTGCAACTTTTTCATACGACCATTGATAATGGAGATATGTAGATATCCCAATTTATATGCCCCAGCCTGTATAATTGCTATTTATACTATTTATAATTCAAAAGGAAAATTGGATAAAATCTTATAACTAGAAATAAAACTTACTTTAGCTAGTAAAACATTTGCAAATTAAATTCATATAAAAACAATGTATCTCGCTTAAATTGAACATTGTTCACTAATTAAGGAAAACAAACAATTAACTTCTTCATTGTCGATATATGAGTCATCGTGTAAGAACGTAAAGGTTGTGATATATTGATAAGAGCTCTCATTCCTCCGGTAAAAAACATCATTCGATTCAAAAGATCAGTCAATTTTCATTCAATAAGAAATGAGTATGTAAAACGCATTTCATCATATTGATATATCACCATGCTGTAAATCTCGCTTTTTATTACCACAATGTGTGATTATTGAAAAAATTCGGCAAATTTTTTCAAAAGATTCGATAAGGATTATATTGTTACGAGTTCCCAGAGTACTAGAACAAAAATATATGACTATTATTACAGTTAAAGAAAGACTTAGAAAAGCTTTAGAGAGAAGTAATAAAAATAATTACATCGTTTTATAATATATAGGGTGCCCCGCTTAACTGCCATTTTGGATTTCGATAATCTTTTAATACGTTGTCGGGGGCATGATTCTAAACAACTTCGTTCTGTACATGTTACTACTGCTCGGCTTAATTTCCGAGTTATTTATAAGAAACTGTCAGTATAATTATAATAAACTTTACCTATAATTGTGCGTCCGTGACAGCGTATGCGTTACTATTGGCTGTTGACTGTTATTGTTACCTTATTTGTAATTTCATAGGAAAATTTAGTTTTAATTTAAATCACAACAATACTGAATCGATAACATCGCATGCGACACGAAAATGATAATGGGAAGTCGGATGATCCTCAAAATGTAGGACATGAAATAATATTGAATACCTCCTATCACACCTATTCTGTAAATTTCTGTAAATTGTCGGTGGTGCTAAGCACATGATAAGCGCAAGGAACTCCAATTATTAGCTGGCAGATGTTGACTTCAGGAACAAATTCACGTAAGTCATTGATATCATTGCTAGAGACACTGATATGCATACATACATATCAGTGACTAGTGGCTGGAGCCTCCTTTGACCTTTTGGGTTTACATAGATATACCTATTATAAAGATAGAGGAGTGGATGAACAAAGGCAATATAGGAATGAAAAGGTGATATAGGAATAGAAAGAGAATGCTGCTAACAGGCTTCCTTTGCCCTTGTCTAATAACACATGCGCATTCATAACTAAAAGTCGTTATTTATTTTGTGTTCATATCTCTGTGGTATTTGTATTTATTTCATAAGTTATATGGGTTATATGGGTTAAATAATTTTCAGCATGACTAAGAAATGCATAATATGTAAAACAGAAGCGACTCCAATTTCCAAAGCTAGACGTAGCTTTCACATGTAAGTGTATTTATGATTTCTTGCCTCAAAATTGAATAAAGTAATTCTTATTATAAACGTACATAGGTTTCCTAAAAATGAATTAATAAGAAAGAAATGGATGGACGCAATAAATTTATCGGCAACTCCAAACTTCAAAACTACATATATATGCAGCGACCATTTTGATGACAAATCGTTCCATGATTCTGATGAATTAAGAAGTAGAAAACGACTGCGTCCAGATGCGGTTCCTCAAAGGATATGTTTTAAAAAATCTGGTAATTATTCAGAGAAGGGTATATCTCGCAGATTTCATAATCTAAACTTTGTTGAAGTTCTTCGCGAATGTTTTGGAAACTAAGACTGAGCAGCGATTATACATAAATATAGGAAAATGTTATTCAAAATATTAAACTTGACAATATATCTGAAGATCATTGAAATCAGTTAGATGTACCCTTTTCGAAATAATTACCTAAAGTCAACCTCATCTAACAGTGGCGAATCTTGCAAAAGAGCATTAACCAATATTATTAATTCTGCAAATATAGATGATACATCAAACGAAAAAGATTTAGGGTCAGAAAAGCTGTTTGAAAAACCCGTTGATAAAGACTATTCTAAATCTGAGATGGCGATTGATCTTTCTAACACATGTATTAAAGCCATAAATGAACAAGATTGTTTAACTGGAGACAAAAGTAATAGTACTATGAATAATGTTCCAAACAGTGGTAATAGAAGGTAGATTACTCACTTTGTAATAATTGTTCAAATGTTCATGATTGGACTGGTCTAAAGAGGGTTGTAGAAATTAATTTCGATCTTGTTGATATCATGAATTATATGTGATTCTCTGTAGGAGTATACAATTTTTAAATTGTTCTTTCCGATGTAATTTTAGGAAACATTCATTCATCAAAAAAATACCACCTAAAAGAATTCGTTTTATGAATGGCTTTAAAACAGAATATATAACTCGAGAAGACTTTGTTTCTGATGAAGCTTGGAACCGCTTCCTCAGGTTAATAACCTATGAAAGAAATAGAATGGCAGCTGCTCATAATAGGAATTCACGTAAAGAAAAGAAAATAAGAAATTTTAAACTTTTAATGAATGATTTGGTAAACCATGAAGAACTTGATGCTGCTCAATACGTGAAGGTTATTTTAAAATAACTATTTTTTATTTCTATTTTATTATTTTATTTCGTTATTACAGATTTCTTCCGTTTTGGGTTTGGACGGACTTCAGATTTTACGATATTACATATTTTAAGTTTTTAATTCTCTCTTATATTCTTATATGATTTTATATTATCATATATTTATTAACTTTGGCTACAATTGCCTTTGTGAATAAAACATGAACGAAATTTAATCATTTTTTACATTTATTTTAGCAAGATCTACCACCACATGCCCAAGAATTATTAACACTTTGACGGCCACGTTGGTCATTGGTGCATTTAACAGTGCCCTGTGTTAAAACATTGTGGCGTTCCTGAGCGAAACATGTGATTTCGGCGTGGCCGTCAAAGTGTCAACATGCATGGAAGAACATAAATCCACAACTCCCTTTCCTATTAACCTCAGAAACTTTACTAGAATTCTTCACTTTCATTCACTGATTACATATAAATTTGTTACATGTAGCAATTTTTCAATTGCTTACCTTGTATTCAAACATTAAATACTTGGATCTGTGCAGAAGAATATAAACCAAGGATTTGTAAAGAATTTATTAATAACGTATCCGGCATTGTTAGGCAAGAATTAATGAAGGTAAAAAATTGTTTTCAATGTAACTTCTGATGAGATGAGCATTAAACTAAAAAATTTTATAGCATTGATGAATATTTTCCGGTATTTGCATCTTTTTAATAATTAGAAAAATGACTGAGAACAAAAATTTGAATTACTATTAATTTTATAAATTTATTAAATTGTTCTTTAATTATAAATTTATTAAATAAAGAGGAGGATCTGTCATCATACTTTGGCGAATATCTTTTCAAGAGAAGATACAAACCGTCTTGAAAGGATTAAGACATTTTTTGACGTTGTTGTCAAATTTCAAAGTCCAACACCAACGACACCGGCCCTAGACGTCGTCGTAATAATACACGCACGAGTCTGTTACTAGTGAATAACTGCATATGCGAGGCTGTAAGAAATGTCTGTTATAAGTAACAACTCGGTTAAAAATAAATATTATTATTTTCTTAAACCGGCCGACCGCCGATATCGCATGCGCACGATAATAACAATTATTCTATTTTATAAAATAATATCAATTATTCATTTGCTTGTTATTTTATGCAAGTGTTGCCGGCTACCTCGCGACTGTCCAATTGAAAAAATTAACAAAAATCAAAGCCCAATATATACATTGATGATATTGATTTTCAATTGAGTTATAATAGACGTTTCTTAGAACATCCCACATGCATTTGTACACGAGGCTTTAAACTTGCCCAACTATCGTTTGTACATATGTATACATACTATAAGCAGAAGATAAAAGTTAGGTTTAGGTTTGTATTCGTAGGCGTCTTAGGCGGCTGTTTACTTCCACCTCTACCTCTGCCTCTACAGACATGATGGCATAACTGAATGGAGTATAGAGAAGAACATGACTACATAAACATTTTAATGCCTTACACACACACACACACACACACACACACGCGCGCGCGCGCGCGCCAACATTATATAACTAGTAAATATTAAATATTAAAAATACTGAAACTAGCAAATAATAAAGTAAATTTATTTGTTTCATAATACTATTATATTTTATATTGTTATGTTTTATAACCCCTAGGGTTATTTATAGTTATGTCTAAACTATTCTGATGAACACTTTAAACATGCAAAGCACTATTAGAATAAGTTAAAACAGATTAATAGTATACAAAGTACTGTTACAAAACATGAGAAACTTCGATATCATCAAATGCGAGATCGTCAAGCATTTCTTCAAGAGTAATTTGTGGACAATTGGGATCAGATAACTCATTAGTATCAACTGGAATTAATTTCCTAGAATCTTTGTAAATATTTATGTGTTGTCTCATTTCTGGATCTTCTTCAAGATCTTCCAAAAACTCATAGTAGTCACTAAAATAAATTATAATTATAAATTTAATTTTTCAATGTAATTTAAGAAGTAAAAGTAAACGGAAATATATAATTTTACTTTATACTTAGTTTTAAATATCTAAAAAAGTAGTTATTTTTAAATAGAAAATTATATAACTTACTTATTATCTGTGACCATATTGTCTTTATCTTGTATCATATGTTTTAATTTCCAATCTCTCATTCTGCGACGTGCTGCTCTATCTTGTGTATAATTTTTTTTGGTTAAAATTACGTCTGGTACTACGTCTTTATTCAACATTTCGAAATTCTCATCGTTAATGTTACTCTCATTAAGAGCATACCTACATATAAAATCATCTTTTAATTTTTGTCAATTATATTATTTATTATTTAGCGCTTTATCTTTTTTTATTCTTTTCTTTTACCCTAGGACAGTATCACCAGGTTTTAATATATGGCCAAGGTGAGTCCGTGTATGAATTAAGTTCTCAGTTAGTCCCAAATCGCAACTTCTAACTACCCATACATCTGCTATTACATGCTAGAAACAAAGATATGACTGTAAGTAAAGATTTATAAATCTGTATCGATTACCGAGGAATATTACAAAGGAATGTTTTCTTTGACATTTTAAAATTTTGTTTGTAGTTTTGTTAATAATATTCATAGTACGCATATAATTTTATAACCATTTGGTTATTTTATATTATTTTAGTTTCAACCGAGAAGAATCCTTCCCTTGTAAACATTATATTTGAGAGAAAATATTATAATTAGATACATAATAGATACCTTATT
This sequence comes from Bombus flavifrons, assembly GCF_040668555.2. NCBI lineage: Eukaryota > Metazoa > Arthropoda > Insecta > Hymenoptera > Apidae > Bombus > Bombus flavifrons. The sequence continues at coordinate 7,277,215 of NC_138458.1, read as the reverse complement.
TGAAATAGTTCCCTGTCCAGGAAAAAATTTTCTATCCTTGAATTTTATTTGCTCAATATCCATTACTGTGTATTCTATTAATTGCTTTGGATCACAAATGCTGTTGAAAGTATGTCTCCAGTAAAGTGTAGCGCTTAATTCTGCGACTAAATAAATAAATAGTATATTTTGTGAATTAAATTTTACTTTAGAAATCAGATAAATAAGTATCAAATTTTAGAGAACTACACGTACTTTGACCAGTTGATACATCTATTAAATGTACAAAATTTGTAATTTTATATACTAAACAAATTGAATTTATCCCTCCAAGTTGATGACTTAGTTTTCTTGGAAGACATACTATGCTATCTCTTGATATTGGAACTATTTCCACACTATAAGAGAAATTACGATTACACATTGTTCAAAACAATTAGAGGATCGTTATTATGAATGGTTTTATTGCATAAACCAAGTGAACAGAAGCAGTGGAATCATGTAGGTGAATTGACATGTTATTCATATGATACTCTGGTAAAGATTAGTTTTCACAGGAACTGAATATAAAAAACGAAGCGGCGAAAAGCGATCTGGTATCAGATGCAAAAAATAGGCAGAAAAGTATTTAAAAAATTGTAATGTATAAATGACTACAAGCAATCAACTACAAACAATCTAATGGTTAATTATATAATAAGGAATAATGAAAGCATTCATATCCAGTATTTTTATATCAATTTACTAATTTAAATGATCTTTACCTGTATGTAACTTTGTAATTGTAGATATTGCTGTGAATATCATGCGATATCAGTTTTTTAGAATGGTCATAGCGACAAGGTATAACGCTTGAAAGAAAATCAACCATTTTGCGCGCTGACGCTTCATTTGCATAAAAGAAATCTAGACCCTCTGTAAAAGTTTGCAATTAATTTAATAGATTATTATATTTAGTAAATGGAAACTTTAAACTCTTTGATAATTTATCTAATAATATTTTAATAATAATAACTCTAATAATATTTAAAAAAATAATATTATAAAATAATTCAGATTTCTTACCATGAATAGGTTTTATGCCCAAAGTTTGTTCATGTGCTCTGTACTTCAAAATTAATTGCTCTAGATAATAAAACGTCTTTTTATTTGTTGCTCTTTGTCGTACTTGTACCTTTGTAAAGTGTAAGTTGTAAACAGAGAAAATAATTTTATTACTACAAGTGAAATTTACCTTGCTCTTATTATAAGGCTAATTAAAATATATCAGGTGGGAACGATATAAGCATGGTCGTAAATTAAAACCTAAGAAGGTACACTCATTGACATCACATCTAGGGCAGCAGCTGCTTTCCAGTGGCAATTTAAATTTCGAATTGTAAAAGTTATTTGCAAATTATATTCTGCTCGTAATCGTCCATAAAAGCTATATGTATTTCATATAAGCTATATGTACATCAAGTATTTGCCATTCCTTGCGTAATAAGAATTACTATATTGATAAAAATTAGCCTGTTAGTTACCACGGACCAGAGCACACATTTTTGAAATAGCTAAATCAATATTGTAACGCCTTTAAAAGTACTTGAGCAAATTACGTGTTTTGACACTGAAAAGCTTCTTCCCAGTTTTACAACCGCGCTATATACCCTTTACGCATAGTACAAATCTTACCAATGCACGCCAATAATCTTTAGCTTCTGTTCGATGACAATCATTACACATTTGATGATTTACTGTATATTCAACTATAAATACTTGTTGCAAGACTGTTCCACCCATAACTTCAGCTTGCACTGTTAGTTTTACCTAAAGATACAGTGTAATAATAAAATGATTTTTTCACAATAAAACTATTAAATAATAAATACCTTCAATCTCATAGAATGTGGTTCTGTCCACACAAATCCAGCATCAATTAATTTCACTCGATTCAGACCTTTTAGCTTTTTTAAACATAATGTTAGTAACTCTCTGGATTCTAATGCCGCATGAATCCATTCCGCAGGTGGCTGTAGATACCTAAAACAATTAAACTTTCCTTACCTTGTAAGTTTCAGAGAGATAATTGAACAAATATATGAAAAGGTTTAATAAACAGAATGTTCATAACAGCAATATTATTACTGCAGTACTTTATAGTAATATAGGCTATAAATGTGAATATATACAATATAGGAATAATTATAATACATTTTTAAAAGCTCAACTTCAATTTTCATATCCTTTTCATATCAGCTGCATAATTTTGTTGAGAAAATAAAGATGAAACAATATTTTGAATAAGAAAGATTTTATCATTTCCTTTATGTTTATTTTCCTACCGTTTTATTTAGAAATTAACAAATAGGAAAATAAATTGTATTATATTACCTCTCGCAGCCTTTACAAAAATAAATTGTTGCTTGCTTTGGAATATTCTCAGTGACATCTACTTGAGTTCGTAAACATGCCACACACATATTCGCTGGATTTGGTTCAATACCAATACCGCAGATGCAACATAATCTAAAAATGTAATTATTCGTAATTTTAATCACATACGGTAACATTCCAGATAATTTATTGACGTTATGTTTTTCTATTTACTAGAAATAAAACAAATACTTAATAGTTACATCATTTTTAAAACATTTTATTCTGATCTTCTTTAAAAATTTACAAATATAATAAAAACAAATTATGAAATTTATCTATTTCTTATAATACCTAATTTAAGGTTATATTTACTTACATCATTGATTCTTGTCGAACAGGTTCACTTAATACTTCCATTATCTCTATTTATTTTTACGGATTTTCGTAAATAACTTCGTCGAATTCAACAGAATTAAACGATTCAGAAATAACAAATGAGCTCAGAAATACATGCGATACGTAAGCCTAAACATGTACTACTGGTACTACTGAATCATAAGCACGTGTGAATTGATACCGACTTCAGGATTAAAACATTTATCTATAGCTATAATCAAATTATTTTTTATTTTTTAATTTTCAATATGTGTGTATATTATGTTATAAGAGATTTTTAATCAGCTTTCCCTTTTTTACACATACTATTTATTCATCGTTACTTTTTTAATGATGTTTTTAAATTGATATGAAATTATGGGAAATAAACAAATAATACTTAGTTAATAATAATATTAAATCTTCTGATAAATTATGTTTATATATTATTTGAATTTATAAATTTTGAATGTAAATTATTTTTGAAAATAATTAACATCTTTTAAAATAATTTATAATGTGTAATTTCATAAAAAATTTTGATAAGTTCCAAGATTGCTTTTGTAGAGGAATAAGTAAGATAAATTAAATTAATAAAATGTTTCATTCGAACTTTTATTGGTATATTTAAATTTATATGTTTTTGCTAATAAACTGTCACTTTAATTTACTTTTGTGGAGGCAATGCAACGTAAACTCGAATCGAAATATACAAATAACTTGAACGAGCCATCATGAAAGGATATCCTATCTAGTTTTCCAACGTTTATGACATATTTGAAAAGTAGCTACTTTCACTTACTATTATATTATTATAGTGTATATGATCGAAAGGTAAATGTTGGAGATGAGAATATATTTATTTGATATTAATCTCTTTCTGTTGTGTTTGTTCCTTCATTGTTGATATATTTTTATTACATATATATTTACAGGTATGCTAGTATGAAAATGAATAATCAATTTTGTTATCATTTTTACACCTTCAAATAACCAGTTTGCAATTTTGATGCAATATATTGGAATTAATTAATGTGAAATAATTAATAAATATTAATAATAATACTACAGACATATAGTATCATAATGTACGTATATTATATACAATATCATATACAAGTATTATATTATTGGTATTCAGGTTAATATTTATAGATATCTACATCCTAATTATGTTAATTTGAATTTTGGATTTGTCAATTATAGTAGAATATAAAATGACTCCAGTACCACTAGAGGGTCATCAAACGCCTGTAACTAACAATATCCCACAGGAAGGAAATCGTGGTGGTTCTATTTCTCTTGGCATGCTCATTGATTTCATCATACAACGTACTTACCATGAACTCACAGTTTTAGCCGAATTGTAAGAAAATTTGCATATACTTTTACATTGCATAAAGTAGAGATTCAGTGTATATGAAAATCAATATATTTCGAACATAATTCAATGTAAATTAATGGAAGTAATATACATAATATATATGATACATGAATATTTAACAATAAGAGTTAAATAAGTATAGTTAGATAAATAGTTAATCGTTTAGCTAGTAGTTAAATAGTCTGATGAGAGAAGCGTATAAATATATGTATCAGAAGGATGTATGGTTGAGAGTACAGGACAAGTAAGAATAACAATTACAAACCAAGTCTCTTTTCTCGTGGCTGGGAAACTGAAAAATGAACTATTCTTCTTCTTCTTCTTCTTCTTCTTCTTCTTCTTCTTCTTATTATTATTATTATTATTATTATTATTATTATTATTATACATAAATATTCCTTTTAACCAAAATGTAATATGTCTTTACAGATTACCTCGGAAAACTGATATGGAACGTAAAATAGAAATTTATAACTTTTCAGCTAGAACTAGACAGCTATATGTACGATTATTAGCATTGGTTAAATGGGCTAACAGTGCTTCCAAAGTTGATAAATCTGCGGTATATTAAAAATTAATATTTTGTTTATTCATTGCGACGTTTTAAGCCTTTGATGTAGTTAATTTATTGTTGTTCAATGATTATTGGACTAAAAAGGAATTTTTTTAACAGCATATAATGGCCTTTTTGGATAAGCAGTCACTGCTTTTTGTTGATACAGCTGATATGCTAGCAAGAATGGCTCGTGAGACATTAGTACATGCAAGATTACCTAATTTCCATATTCCTGCTGCAGTGGAAGTTCTTACAACTGGAACATATAGTCGTCTACCAGCATGCATAAGAGTATTTTTAATTTACTAATACTTATAATTATACTCAGTGTACTTAGATTTAGTAGTAGATTTAGATTAGTATAATTGTTTCAGTTTCAAACTTTACTTAAATAGGCACGTATTCTTTCAATAGGAAAGAATTGTCCCTCCAGATCCAATTACACCAGCAGAGAAAAGAACTACCCTGCAGAGATTAAATCAAGTTATTCAACATAGATTAGTTACTGGAAATCTGCTTCCACAAATGCGCAATTTAAAGATTGAGGCAGGAAGAGTAACATTTCTTGTGGAGCAAGAATTTTCAGTATCACTTACAGTAATGGGAGATGGTCCAACAGTACCTTGGAGATTATTAGAATTGGAAATTTTAGTTTCAGACAGAGAAACAGGAGATGGAAAAGCTTTGGTGCATCCATTGCAAACTCGTTACGTACATCAAGTATTATCTTTTTTAACAAATCATTATATTATTTACTTTATTTTTTAATTACTAAATATTCAAGTAAATAATTTTAATTGCAAGGTGGTTCAGTCAAGATTGGCAGAGAGTTCAAATCCATTATCTGAAGTTTATCATATTTTGCACTATTTCTGTCAATCACTACAGCTAGAAGTACTTTACTCTCAAACATTACGATTAATACGAGATAGATTGGATGATCACATTCACGTGGATGAATATACACCAGGAAAATGTCTTTCTGTCTCTTACTGGAGAGAACTGACTAGTAAAGATCCTCGATCAGAGCTGGGATATAAATTAACAGTTCAGGTTGACCAACATGATCCTGCAAGGCCTCTTGCAATAGTACATGTTCCATCCTTAGGTAGCAAAGAAAGTGAGATAGCAGACAGAGCAATTAGATCAGATCAATTATCAATGGAATGTTTGTTAGTGCATACAATATATGTACGTACCAGAAGTAGATTATTAGATTTGAAGCAAGAACTGCAAACAATGTTGAAAGATGTTGAATGTACTTTAGCCGGTTCACCTGCTATTCTTTCTGTTCCAATTTTGCAACCTTGTTTAAGAGCAGAACATTTATTAGTTACTGTTGATACACATACTGGAATGTTGCAATGTCATGTGCCTCAATATGAAGTTCCTTTGATTCCTGAATTAACTGCTGCATTAAATGGTGATCATTCTCGTCTTCCGACGTTAATATCAGAACTAAGGTAATATTGTTTTAATTTTCGCTTCATTATATTTTTTTCCCCTTCTTTCTGTCTGCTTTTTAATATATTTTATTCTATTTCATATCACAGATTTTGGATAACACAAAGGCGATGTGAGAAAACACTTCAGCATCTGCCAGCAACATCTCATGAACGTTTGCCAGTACTTCTTCATCCTGATCATCCGATGTCGAAGATTAGCAGACATCGTATGTTTGTTCAACTTCATCGACATCCTACAGTAATTTTAATAGTGGCATTTAAGGAAAAGGAAACTTCACCATGTGAGATTGAATGCTCGTTTTACCTTGCTGTAGTAAAGCATAGTTCCATAGAAGACGATCCTCATGATGATAGCATTGAGACAGAAATTCCGAAAATGTACTTGAAAGTTCAAAGCTTAATTGAGTTTGATACATTCGTCATAACCCATGGTCCTTTCACCAGTGTTGATAATGGTCAGTATTTTAATTTGTGATGCACTAATATAGTTATGTTATTAAATTTTCATTTAATAGAAGAACAAATAAACAGTTATACTTAATATATCACAGAAACTTCTGAAACAAATAGCCTTAAACGAAGAAGTACAGGAGCCAGTGGAAGATCTGATGCCAGTACTACATTACAGAACAGAAGATCCAAACAACCTGCATATTTTATCCCGGAGTTAGCACATGTGGTTGCACTTTGTGATGAAAGGATACCATTTGTAACATTAGCACAAGAATTAACTAGGAGAGATATAGCTCATCAAGGACTTCAAGTAGAAGCAAATGCTACTGCATTAGTTTTAAAACTGGTTCAGTTACCTGCCCCTTTTGCAGGTGTAAGTACTAGCTGTGCTTGGTACGCTCTTCTTAAAAGATTGCTCAGTGTTTCAATCAGAGTTCAAGGCAAAGGTATGGCTAAAACATGGATGGCTGAGTTTGTATTCTATGGTAGCCCTTTATCCAGCAGCCATCCAAAAGAACAAGGTAATATATTGTTCAATACTTTAAAGAAATATCATATATTATAATACATTTAAATAATCTATACGTAACCTGTTTAATTTGTATTAGGATTACGAAGACCAGTATATTTTCAATATGAAATGGGTACAGCAGATACGGTTTCGCGAACAGTAGATGCGTTACTCAATGATTGGGCTCAAATCGTATATCTTTATTCTATTGTACATGGTTTAGCAGAATATTTTAAAATGGGTATAGCTTGTAATTTTATTAGAAAATAATATTGAGTTGGAAGTTGTATGTAATTAAAACCATTAACTTTTGCGCTGTTTATGTTACAGAAAAATATAATCTGCGCAATATGGTTAGTATAAAATCATATAACTATAGTAAGTTAGTTCTTACTTATGGTCCTAACCGTGGAGCTACTGTTACTGTGCAATGGAGTACCAATGATAAAGCATTTAAATTGATTTTTGGAAAAAGTAAATATTACCTTTTATCTTATATCAATTATACACGATGTTCATTCTAGTGATCCATATATCTTTTACCTTTTTCTGATAATATAAGTAATATAAGAAATATATAAATTATTGTTAAAAGTCATCTGTATTAAGAGGCAATGCAACAGCAAATATTTTGAGAGCATTTTTTATAATATCATTGAAAACGGCCAAATTAATTCAATGAATACCATAGTGTACCATTTTTATTCATAATAATATTAGATTTGTAATAAGGAAGTTAGTACTAGAACGTTTTTAGCGCATATAAGACATTTGGGATGGATTCTTAATTTATTAATATGTCTTAACCTTTATTGGTATAAACTTCTTTCGGTATATTATGAATTTTTAACATATTTTGTGTGCTCTGCTTTTTATCTTTCTATATTTAAGAATCTTTTATTTCATCCTTACATATCTGTAGATACATATACATAATTACCTATAATAGTACAAAAAACAGTGATACATCATGGTACACATTGAATCGTATTATTATCTTCTATGACAACATAAGAAAAATTAGTTTTACCTAAAATATTGTGTCACTTTGAGTTCACTATAATGATTATCATGTAATGATTTATCATTACTATGAAATATAAGAAATACAGAAATTCTCAATGCTGTTGAAACATTGTCAGAGTTTCTTGTATTAGTTGTGTACGCTTAATATAGATAAATCGTCATTAATCATTTTTGTTATTACATGAACATCCTATATATTCTTTATTATTTTAATGTATTTTTACTAATTTAAAGCTTTCATTAATGTATAGGTCCAACTAGCACTACTACTAATGCTCATTCAATTATGAAGGAACAACTTGAAGCTCATTTGAATACGCATAGAAATTTGGCCCAACTTATACACATTCTACATGAAACACTTCAACCCCTTACATCGATTAGTAAATTGCCTACGATTCCACAACTTTGTGTTTATAATTCGGTATGATTTTAATATTACCTGTTTTTCTTAAAATTTGTTTTATTTCATTTTTGTTTGTTAGATATTGTATATTTTGTTATTATTGTCCATAAGTTATATTGTACCTTTTATAGAGACCTCAAGTGCCAGTACAAACTTTCACTATCATGCCACAATGTGTAACTCTAGTCAGAATTGCGTATCAGGGTATGTATTGTTTAGAACTTCGTCTACGAGGAAGTGGTTTAGTGAGTTTACGAGATGGAGCATACAGCCGTTTTGATAGAAGTTACGTTGTAGATGAGTTCACTCCTACACAAGGTCTTAAGGTAATAGTATTAATAGTATTAGATTTAATATTAATCATTTATGATAAAATATTAGTAATATTAGAATATGTATTAGGATAATATTAGAATTCTATTTGATATCTCACTCCGAAGAAGTTATTCTTTATAAAATATACTTCACACCTTAAAATGCAGAATATGTAATTTTATGTAATTTAGTTTTCTATTAATTACTTATTTTTGCTAATTGTATAGGCTTTCTTATCCAAATATGTGGATGAAAGTGCAGTTTCCCGCAGAAGATCTCAGTCAGAGGATGACAATCCTCCTTCTCCTGTAACAATGGATAGCGATGGCGGTAGTGGGAGTGGAAATGTAGGTTTTTTAAGCCATCATAGAAGTGGGCCCCAATCACCTGCACAACAAAGAGATGGATTAAGATTTCATCCACCTTTGACTCCACCTTCTGGTAGTAACCCTCATACTCCAGCTAGTCCACATACTGCTAATATATCGCAGGTAGCTTTCATATTTATTTCAATACTGTATAAATGGTACAAGATATTTTCTTTTTATTTTCAATTTGCTTCAGACGAGTCAACATCAAAGTTTTGGAAGTAGTCCAGCTACTTCCTTCAATTTGGCTTCACCACCATCACTACCACCAAATACTCCCAATATGCTACCACATCCTTCGCCAGGTTCTGGATTAGTTGCTAATAGTCCTTTAAACCCAATGCATGTTCCTAGTCCAGCTGGATTAATGCCAACATCTTCACCAGGACCATGTAGTAATGTTCAAGTGGGACATTCTCCAGCAGGATCCTTCATGCAAACCGGTAAGAAATAATTTTTAATTGAGAATGTAAATACTACAATATATTGTTTGTTGAAACAATGTATTGTTTCAAAATCATATCACTTAAACAGGTATTAGTAGTATTAGTATTAGCATTAGTATTAGTATTTATTGCATCATCCATACATTATTCAATGTTTTCGGATATGATACATTGTATCATTTGAACTATATATATACAATATATATATATACAAGTTTTTTCTTTATACTATTAAGATATAATTAATTTGTCCACATTTGAACATTTGAATATGATGCACAAAAGTATATCTGAAAATATGATTTTCTTGTTTTCTTTGTGTGCGTGTGCGTGCGTGCGTGCGTGTGCGTGCGTGCGTGCGTGCGTGCGTGCGTGCGTGCGTGCGTGCGTGTGTGTTGTGTGTTGTGTGTGTGTTGTGTGTGTGTTATATTAAGTGTATTATTTATTCCATGTCACTTTTAATAGTTTTTATTATTAGAAACTTCTAGATTTTGAAATAACGTTATAAACAATCTTTCTCAGTAAAACTTTGCTTTTATCATACAATTAAAAATGACATTTGTTAATAATTTATATTTATTTTAAAAAAGTAGTAATCCAGTAGTATGAATTATGTTTCTCTCATCTTCCTATTGTTTATAATTTTCATTTATAAGTCATACAAATTAATAGTTTAATAATTTCTTTTTATTTATATTATAGAAATAAGTAAATGTTGCACTAAATGTTGCACCTAAATATTAAAACCTTAATATAATTGTTAATATTAAAAATTGCCTTAAACATTATATTAACTGCATATTACTAAACACAACGACAATATCGCTAATTTCAATTAAATTACGTAAGTGTATAACAGTTTTGTAATAAATTCTATTAGAATTAGAAATATAATATAGTGAGATTTTATGGTTATTTACTTAGGACATATAGATGGAAGCCCATTTCCATCTTCACAGAGCATGACTTCTCCAGCAGCCTCTAATTGGCCAGGATCACCTAGTGTACCTAGACCATCTCCAGCACGTCCTACACAGAGTCCAGGACATGCAGCACTGCATAGTCCACAAGCTTCTGATCATAAGACTGGTACCCATATCTCAAGGGTACTTCCACAGCGTTCATGGGCAGGTGCTGTACCTACGCTTCTAACTCATGAAGCTTTGGAATTACTTTGTTGCCCTTCCCCACATCCCTCTGGACTTCCTGGTCCCGATCTTTCACCGCTTGAAAGATTTTTAGGTTGCATTTATATGCGCAGACAATTTCAACGGTTCATACAAACTGATGACTGTGTAAGAGCATTTTTTAATAAGAATATTTTATCTAGTTATGTATATTATATTTTAAAAGTACAACACAATTTACAAAAGTTATATATTAAATTATTTATAGTTAACTGCAGTAAATAGTACAGAGCCAGGAGTTGTACACTTTAAGGTAGAGAGTTTACAATGTCGAGTTGGTTTAAATCCACAACATTTGCAGTCTCTTCATATAAAGGTGCAACCACTTCCGGAACATAAAGATCAATGGTCATTGGAAGAGTTACAAGTAATTGTCATAATTCAATTCATAATTCAAATTTTCTTTCTTCTTTTAATATCTTTTTCGCTTATATTTTTAAAATTATTTTTATATATTCCCTCTTCTTTTGCAGATTATAGAAAAATTTTTTGATACGAGAGCAGCAGCACCACCATATAAACCAAATACACTTTCTGGCTTTGGTAGAATGTTAAATGTCCCATTCAATGTGTTAAAAGATTTTGTACAAATAATGAAATTGGAATTAGTACCTGGATTAGCACAGCAACAACAACTTAAGTGGAATGTACAATGGTGTTTAAGGATTCCTCCTTCTGGAACTCCAATTGTACCAACTGGCATGGCTGCTGTACTAGTTTGCAGAAATAAAATCCTTTTCTTTGTATGTATACATACATAGATGTTTATTAAAATACTATTATCATATTAAAATGACGATATTGTATTAATCTATATTAATTTGTTATAATAAAAGTTATATTAACGTTTTATCCGTCTGTGTTACAGTTACAAATAACAAGGATTGGATTACCGTATCAAGGAGAAACACCGTCATTGGTTTTACCGCTAGTTTATGATGTTAGTACAAATTTGACACAATTAGCAGAGAAAAGGGATCCAAGTCCAGCTTCTGCAATGGCAGCTGCATCTTTACAGTTAAAAAGATTTGCTGAATATGGTGCAAATCAATCTGAGTGTTCTCTCTTTCCTGCAGTTAGAGATTTATTAGCTAATTTGACTCTTCCTTCAGAGCCTCCAGTTATGTCTCAGGTAAATAGATAAATCTTTTAATTTTCAAAGTATTAAACCAGGATTTAATCAACCTCGCAATTGGTTCATGAACGTTTGCGAATACTTTTAAGGAGAGTTACTGTTTCGAGTGAAATTCATTGACTGCATGCGTTAAATGGGGACTAGAGATCACCGTTTTCCATTTACAGATCGATGAAAGCTTAAAAATAGCATATCTTTGGTAGGGATACTTAGTACATATTCGTAACAAATTTTTGCTTTTCTTTAGAAAAAGAGCATCCTGTTAGCACTTCTATATAAAATCTATCTACTAATTATGTACTATTATATATACTACCTTGTTCTGTTGTATCCTGTAATCATATTGAGTAATTTATTCAGTCATTGTATTATATGTGTCACTTTTCAATGAGATTTTATCTGTCTCTAAAATTATTAATGTATTTAATTTATACCAATTTATTAAAAATTTCACTTGTTCAATAGTCCTTTTAGAAGCAACTGCCTTTTATCTTTAACAAAGAACAACGTGTAGAGGTACGATTATCAGATATATGTCGGTAAATATAAACTTAAGCAATTATAAACATAAAGAAAAGTCAAGCTTACATTTAACTAAAAATGCATACATTATACTTCTATATGTTAATTTCAAGATGAATGCTTTGAAAAGCAAGAAAATTATGAATAAGCTAAAATTAAATAAGGATTTTTTTAAAGGCTGTGATACGAATAAAATTATAAAGATTTGCTGCACAATTTGTAGTAAGCCTATCAACTGTTATTCATTGTATTACAGAATCGAATATTACAACATTTTTTGTGAAATAAAAATAATCTTTCCCTATGTGAAGTTGCAATTTAAAAGAGACATGTATATGATGAGAGAAAACGATTTGCGCATTGATTAGATTAACCTGAGCATGAACCTTCTAATTACCTGCAGAAAACAAAAGTTTTTCATAAAATATTATAATTGCTATATCGCATATATTAAATCTATTATACTTTACCTAACTGAAAAATTAGAAAATTAGAATGTACGTGTAAAATTTATGTTAAAATTGAGTTACTGTTAAAAACTTTTGTTTATAATATATTTTATAATACCTGTTTATATTATACTGTACCAATATATTAATTATTTACTTATTATAAAATAATTGGTAATAATCTAATAGTAGAGATATTACTAATAATAATAATGATAATGATATCTTTTATTTAATAACTGTTCATGTGTTTGAAAAATAAATAAATATGCATAAACAAACACTGCTGCCTATAGGTAGTTCCATCGCCAGCTGGTGGACAGGTAACACCAACACAGCAGATTCAAAGTCCTGCAATGCAATTGCATTCTCCTATGGCTGGAAATCAAGGTCCTCCACAAGCACCATACGGAATTCAAGGTATGCCCCCCATGGGCATAATGGGTGGACCACCTCAATAGGACATGCTTTACTCTCCTAACCCCCTAAGTTTACCGAATCATTCATCATGGATCAACTGAATCGTATTGTTGCAATGTCCGTTTTAAAAATGTGCATAAGTCTTTTTTTTCGTTTGTCAATACAACGGACTATAGCGGGGAATTGTAGGAGAGTTGTTTCATCAAAGAAGCCTTCTTTTATAAAAACTCATACTACGAAAAAGCAAACTATACGAAGGAACAGCATTAGTATTGAACCTAAGGGTAGACGGACCAAATTTCACTTGAGAATTACTTATTAAATCAATGCGAAATTATTTTCAATAAACTCTATTTATTTTTTAATAATCTTGCATCTTTACATAATTATGCATTGTTATCAATTATCAGAACAGCAGTTATAAGAAAAATGGTATAGCAAACTCTTTTCATAGTACAAACTTTATTATATTGAGGGACATATTATGAAAATAATTGAACACTTTGTAATATTTTGTATTCTTTATAAAGAAAAATCAAATATCAAGTTCTTTTCATATTTATCGTTAGACGATTACATCAAATTCTTAAATTTAGCAGGTTATAGATAAAGCTGGCCGCTAAAAGCATTCTTTTTACTATAAAACAGTGACTGTGATACTAGTTCAAATATAGAATAAATGAACTTTACGATTAGATTATGGAATAATAATGTAAGATCATCTATGTAATAAATGATAGTTCTTATATGTAATTTAAATATAAATTATCTTAATATGTTTATAATTATACATTATCTCTATTATGTAGGCACCATTGATGATAATATTACCATAAACAGATATCTGGTGCCGTTAAAAATGTATAAATTTTAATAGTACCACGATGTTTCTAATAATAACAACGTTTTTAGTCGTATTTGTTTCATAGATGACAAAATTTTTAAGATCTTCTAATCGAATAAAATATTTATTTATTCCCATTTATGTTAAAAAGATCCAATAATTTATAATAATATATTATTTTTATTATGGTTCATAAGGAAGTTTCTTGAAATATCTTTATAAAATAATTTATATTTGGAAACTAGAATTTCAATAGCTGCTTTCTATACGTACTTGGAATGTGTATAAATTATACTAATCCTCGAGAATAAAATAACTGACCAATTACTTAATCATATATGTGCAGAATTGTACATTAATTATTAATATATATTAATAAGGAAATAATATATTACTGTGAATTATTGGATTTATCTCTCATATTTGCAATTTTTTAACATTTTCATGAAATTTTACAACAATAATCGTAAGGTAATTTTTTTCTACAATTACACTGCTGTTTGTTCAATAATAAAACAATTCGTTTTTTCTTTATGATTAATATTTTGGTGAACGATTGTTGGAAGAAATATGCTTTGCCATTGATTGATTGAGAGGAGTTAAGAAAAAATTTTCAAGTTTAAAAAGAATACAAAATCTTTATCATGATTCTTGTACAGTATAAAACAATGTAAAATATACATTATAAAATATTACAAATTTTTATTATACATTTTAGTTTCTCTTATAAACAGAGCGATTATAATAAGTATCATTTATACATATTGATGTACTATAGTAAATATAACTTAATAAAATAATGTAGTATAATATTCTGTGTTAATTGTTAAAAATATATATATATATATATATATATATATATATATATTTCTCTCTCTCTCTCTCTCTCTCTCTCTCTCTCTCTCTCTCTCTCTCTCTCTCTCTCTCTCTCTCTCTCTCTCTCTCTCTCACTCACTCACTCACTCACTCACACACACACACACACACATACGCGCGCGCGCATACGCGCGCACACACACAAAGTAGTTCAACGCAAGCATATGTAATTTTTCTGTAGTGTCTTGCTTTTAAACTCTTTATTTGTTTTTGTACTGGTTTGCTTTAAAAAATGAACAATATCTTTTTACTAATTAGATTAATTTTCTAATTATATAACTAGCTAAATCATCGAGCGTCCTGCTTGAAAAAACAAAACAATTGCATTTGAAATTTTTGTACTTATACCTTTTAGTTGTTGTTAGCCCAATTAAAATTTACATTTATATATATTTGAAATATTCATAGAAAATATTACTCGATAAACATTTCCACTTTTATGAATATTTTTAGAGAAGTAATAAAATATAATTGAGTAGATGACGAACACGTATTCTGGCCTAGTTTCGAGTAGTAAGCTTAAGCCAATTTTCACTTCTATGAAGGAAGGAGCCAAGAAGAAGGTACGAAGAGCTCGCTGTTAATGCATGTGGTCAACAGCAACACCAACAAGTTAAAACTGCAAACGAAAATGTTTTGTGCGCGATATGAACTGACGACAAATGATTGCGTGAACTGCTCCAGTTCGTTATCATTAGATTATCCGCAAAAATCGTAACGATACAAAAAATATATAGGTTTTAATAAACTATTGTACTATGATATAAGTATAGAAAATTTACTTTAGGAATACGATGACTTTTAGTTAATTTGTAATTTTACTTATATACGAGCTTATAAATAATACAAATATATCATATGTAATGATATAATATTAATTATAGTTATTAAAAATATGATTATATGTATATATAATTAAAAATTTTAATAATAGACATATTGGAATATTAAGTGTTCCCAATTTATTCAACATTTGTAGTAATACTGATAATTTTATTAATATAATAAATTATCCTCTATTCTGTTCAATTTGAATAAAATTCGTTGCCATAGATATACGGATAAAATAAAAGAATTACACTAAGCTTATATTAATTTGAAAACTAATTCGTTTTTAGTGAAACACTTAACTTTCGAAGCCTTGAAAAGTATAAATAGAATATTTTCATTGCTGTTAATTCACCAAGCATTTTTCGACGATACGTCGACGCAAGCTAAAAGAATGTATTTATTTGAATGTTTTAAAGAAACCTTTCTAACTTCTTCAAATCGTTTCAAATCGTACTAGAGGAAAAAAATTTGTTTTCTTAAATGATTATCGTGTATATCAGTTGTTTTGATCGGATGTAATATTCGTAAAACGAAATATTCACGAAATATTCACGAAATATTCATGAAATATTCATGTTATCAATCAGTGAGAAGTGCAAGCCTACCGTGTTGTGGACGCCAGTAACAGCATGCCAAGTGCAGAGCTAAAATAATAACCAGGATTTCGACAAATGCTAATCCAGCCGCAACGCCGATTACTATAGCCGCATTTTCTTCGATCGTCCTCATTATTGCTCTATAACAACCCTACGATATTTATACAGCTTTTTATATATCTGGAATAGGCTTTATAATAAATTAATTATAAAGTTATTAATCTAATCGAAGTATTTTCCAACCTGTTTATAATAAGAATTATTGGAAGTAGGACTGATAGGGCAAGATGGATCCTTCAAAATATTGTTTTCCTTTATACAACATGCTTCAGGTAGAATTTTATCTGTAGATGTCCAATTTGTACTCTCTCGGAAGTCCAAATGATCGTCTACTCCACAGCAATGAAGCTAAACATATATAACAGGTTAATGTATGTGAATCCGCTTGTTAAAACTTATTTGCGCTCAAGCGTTTGTTTGTCTATAAATTTTTCCTAATTAATCGAACAAGCAAATTTTTAACAACCTGTGTCATTATGCCATCCCACGTCACTGTAATTGTCTCTGTTTTATCGATGCTACTGGCATAGTATTTGATCGTAGACTTGAGAAAATCTCGTGTACTTTGCTCTGCCTGAAAGAATTGCGACGAACAGACTAATATCAATTTCTATTTAAGATTGGAATTTACGTTACCAACAATACGACGAAAGAAATAAACTTACATCCCCTTTAAGTCCAAAAGCCAAACCTACTACAACAGATTCCAGGATCAAAACGAGGAGAATAAGAACACCGTACTATAATTAAAAACTTAATTGTATCGTGTGACACTAAAGTCTCTTTCTTTCGGCTACAAAAGTACTTACGACACAAAGAAGACACCGAGATTCAAACATCGCTCCACAGTAGCCCAAAAAGCTGATCAAAAAGGTCAACGCTCCCGCCAAAATCAAGATGTACGATATTATCCTGATGACGTCGGTGTCCGTTTTGTTCTACGAACAAAATAATTGAATTTAACACTCTATGATTAACGTACTATCGAATTATCTGTTAAAATTTGAAATAAAAATTCTAGTAAACCAGCATACTATAAAGCTATAGAAAAACTTTTAGTAAGATCTGAAATATTTGTTTTGAGTTATTTGAGTTTATTTGAAAATTGTAGATTTTCTGAAAAATCAGACGTTAGAGATACTTGGTTTTAGATGGAGAGCAAATTATACGACTTGTCTAAATATTGAAACCTATTGTAATTTAGTTCCAATAATGTATACATGTATAATAAATAATATATAATATAGGATGATATTATGGTAATTGAAAGTAAAAATATATTACGATATAGCGATGTAAGCGTTGCTTGCTCTTAGTATACAAGTTAGAGAAATTACGTTGAGAACACTGTGAAAGAAAAAACAAAGAGAAAACAAAGGGAAAAAAATTGCACTTGTAATGTAAAGAAAGATCGTGCTAGGTTTTAGGCCTACATTTAAGCCTACGATGAATGATATATACATATATAGGTGCATATAGCGTGTACATGTTACTTTTATAATTTCTTCTCTGCTACTACCGTGCTTCCTTCGAACGACGATTAATTCGATAACACTGCTATAAATAAATATATACATCTAATCGACGAACGATGGTCGGTATAAAATATGAATGTAATTTCGAAAAACTATTGCTTTCGTTTTATTAACAATATTATTACATTCATTATCATTCATTTAGAATAGCTGTCTATATTAGGAGCGAACGATCTATAGCGAGTACGAGCGCGAGGAAACGAAAATGAAAACCTGTACACGATAAGAGCTTACGAGTAGAAAGTGCCGGATATATTCTTCTCGGTAGTTAACTAATTGGCAACGCTTTCGTGTCGTAATCAACGGAGCGTGAATCGGTAAAAGATATCCTATTACTACAAATAATCTTACTACCGATTGTCTTCTCTTTTAATCGTTCGATCAAATAATTTCCCTATATTCTGGCAACATCGCTTTAACATGGTCGAGTGAGATTTTTTCGTTTCTTCTTTCGTTTCGTTGCTTCTTTTAAAAGGAAAATTTCTGTTTCGAGAGAATCGTTCTAAAACTTTACCAAAATGTCCGACTGATCGAGTTTGCCGACGAGATCAGTGAAAGA
Source organism: Bombus flavifrons (assembly GCF_040668555.2). Classification (NCBI taxonomy): domain Eukaryota; kingdom Metazoa; phylum Arthropoda; class Insecta; order Hymenoptera; family Apidae; genus Bombus; species Bombus flavifrons. The sequence continues at coordinate 7,258,558 of NC_138458.1, read as the reverse complement.
ATTGCTATCGATGAAGAGCCAAACTCCAACCGCCAACGCAGCCCCTCCGGCTACCTGTAGACAAAGCCGATGAAAATTGAATTAATTTTCTACCACGCCAGGATGTATAGCGAGATCGAAGAGAAGAATTAATCTAGAAGTACAGGGTGTCGTAACGAATTGGGTCTGGCAAGTGAGAAGCGAATTACATCGGCACGGTATCTCGGATATTCGGCTGAAATCGCTAGCCCTGGTGATTAAACCACCAGGAATGGTGGAATTTGGAAATTCCAAGTACACGTTGAGAGAGTGCAGGGAACTAGAGAGGACGATGGTCGGTCGGTATAGAGGAGGTATAGAGGAAATAGTTAGCGAGAAAGTGAAGGAAAAAGCTGCGAACTGGCTAAGAGAAGTGGAAAAGAAAAGGAAGGGAAGAAGGAAGAAGATATTAGGGGTGTTAGGCAAAGAGTTAAGCGATTATAGTTAGATAAATAGTTAGTAACTAGATGGAGACTTAAATAGTTAGATAAGAATTAAGTATAGTTGGACGGATGAGTAGCAGTAACCTAACTAGGTTAATAGTAGGCCGCCGTGTTAAATCAACAGGTCGTATCTACGACTTTCGCTTAAATCGAGTGGTTGCTGCCAGGTAGCGGATATAAATAAGGGAGAAATTATATTTTGATTAGGAATCGAATTAACGATAAATATATGTAGGATAATGCGGAATAATGCAATAAGGAATGCGGAAATAACGTCGTACAGGAATACAATACTTACGAAGAAAACGAAATTGAAGAAACATAGAAAATACTTGGCACACTGCGAAGCACAGCCCATTTTAGCCTCGTTCATTCACTGAGACTGAAACTGTATCTGTAACTGAAAAAAAGTAAATATCGTTCGGTACTCTTGCGTACTGAATTAAGAATATCATAACGCGTGCTACTTGAACAGTAAATCGTAAACGAACGTTAGCCTCGCTATCGGTAAACTGATTTTTATGCTGTGCGCGTATTGTAAAATATTTTTTCTAATTTTACGAAGCAATTTTACAACAGAAGAAATTAAACGTCATACAGAACGTCTACAAGACGTTCTAGTTGCTCGATTAAGACGACGTATTCGTCGTTGAAATCATCGTAGGCGGGAAACAAAGAGCTGCGAAAATTGGCCGAATTAGGACGAATTTCTGTTAATTAAGAATACGTCCTTTGCATTCATAGTCGAATACAGCATCTAACGAATGACGCGTTAATGCATCCGAATTTATTAAGACGGCCTCGTATTTCGTCAAAAGTAATCACGATGTTACAGCGTTTACGTATCGACGACTGCAACGCATGTAACGTAAAGTATATACTATTGTACACGCGTAGTAGGTAGTAGGTAGTAGGTAGTAGGTACAGCGGACGAAAGTATTGGCACGCGATTCCAAAACGTTTCTAACTATTCTAAACCAGCTTCAATAATGACGTACGTACATCGACGTGCACGAAGGGTACGTGTAAGACATCCGGGTATACAAAAATTACCCGGTTACTCAGATATCGGTCAGGAGACCGATCCGAATACGCGACAGTTGAGAGTTTTATTGAAGGTATTGATGAATGGGTGTCTGAAAGAAAAAGAAGAGAAAATTGGGAGAAGGAGGAATAGCTGTGTGTGTGCGTGCGTGCGTGCGTGCGTGTGCGTGTGTGTGTGTTAGCTAGGAGCAAAACGTTTGGAACAATGGAATATAGTTAAAACTGTAACTGGAAGGGACAAAGAATAGTAATACTAGGCGCGGTACGATAAAATCACAAACATCAGATACGATAATAGGAGACATAAATATGTACGAAGGGCAGAGCATCTACAGCATCTAGAACATCTAGAGCATCTAGAGAGGACACTGATTGGAAGACGAAAAGAGAAAATGCGTTCCTCGTAAAATTGAAATAGATACGTTAAAACGTTCGCCAGAGAATTGCTATGGGATATAGCCTAGCGTATCGAGCGAGGAGGAAACAGTGAAAGGCAGGAGAAACGAGGCAGTGGTAAATCGCTTAAGATCCATAATAGAAAAAAAGCGTAGAGATACAGGGAATAATCCGAAGCAAACGCAAACGCAAACGCAAACGCAAACGCAAACGCAAACACAAACGTAAACGCGAAGAAATAACTCATCGCCCCGATGGCAACGAGGAATGAAACTATCGCAGCAGAAGGCAGAGGAAATCAGCTGAGCGGCTCACGAAATAATCAGGAAGCTATTAGGCCGAGTTACATCGCGGTCCCGCTGCGAATGTCCGCTTTAGCTCTCCTATCTTTGCGCTCCAGCTTGTAACGTAAAAGCATCTTCCATTACCGACGATGCGTGACGCCGATGATCGTTCGATTGAAAAATATCTTTCGATATTTTCTCAAACAAAGGTAAAAGATATTTTCCGATAGTTTCTTGCTAACTAAAAATCCAACCATGAGGCCAGAATCGATCGTTTATCCGAGATATATATTTCTAAAATTTATCGCGTTGTCGATCGTACGTAATATGGAACGCGTGAATGACACTGCTAACGACCACGATACGGAATTGTATTTATTTCGTGGCGGCAATTACGGAAGAAGCAGTAATAACGAAAAGTGGGTCCAACGTATTCGTCGTTTTCATCGAGGTCATGAAAAATGTGCTTCGGAAAATTAGGAACCGCGTCGTCTGACACTGCGCGACCGACGCTGTTTTCACCAGTTTCAAGAGAAAACTTTTTCTGCATCGAATACGGTACCGTAGGATTCGGTGGTCGTGATAACGCCGATCCGATAAAATCGGATCTTCTTCGATCGACCACGATCGACACGACTAGTGTTGCGTGTATAATAATGGATAACGAAATCGAAACACGAATATAGCGACAACGGTGACGTTTCCTCGACGTTTCGAGTACATGTCCGAGGCGTTGGAAGTAGGGTTAAGACGTTAGCAGTGACAAAAGGAATGCAACTTTACCGAATTAAATCTGCTAGAAAAGTTGTGCGATTTAACGGTTAAAAGGATTTTGGGCGGATAAATCTTGAAAGAAAGAAGCGTGTTTCTCTTTTCGGGGAAGAATCATGAGCGTTCCATATTAGACGCAGTTACCCTATATATCGTCATATTAATTATCAACAATGTTCGTACTTGTATCTTACGAAAGAAAGATTGCTTTTATAATATTCTGGCTCGTGCTTCCTATTACGTAGATATAACCATGCACTCTGTTTGCATGGTTAATAATATCGTGCTACTGAATCATTATTATTATCAAATTAGTTTACCAACAACGTTACGCAATATACGAGTACGTATGTATATCGCATAAGAAGACGCATAAGAAGACGCAACGACTTAATCGTCCGATCGTTCCATCATTCGTATATGATTGATATCGAATTATATTCTTTCGAAGAAATCGAGAAATCTGCAAAATTCAGAAAAGCTAAGTAGACGTTATTTTAAATTATACGCTTGTTCGCGGTAATTACACACGTTCGTAAACGTATTCTCGTGTGTTATCTGCTTCTCACGAAGCTCGTACAAAGAAGAGAATTTTGCATAATTAATCGTGTTAACGATGGTCTATTCGCATCGGAGTACTACATTACAACTTGGATACACCGTTATACGAGTAAATTCATAAAAAAAATTACATCATCACGAGGAAACTCAAACTCTCGCGTTCCCTTTCAACTATTTGTGTACATCGGTATATGTAATAGCTTCGAAATCGTACACTTTCGAGATAAACGATTATCTAGTTGAAACGATCTAGAGCAAACGTAGAACAACTTGGACCAATGAAAACAACAAATACGAGAATTTAAAGGACGGTGGCTAGCTTCACACACAGGCGATCACAAGCTTTCTATCATTTCTTTCTATTACTTTTCTATTATTTTGGTACCAAGTTAATATTCTACGCGTTAATATCTTGCGTATAACGGCATCAAAGTGGAAACGTGTCGTATATATAGAGCGTCGTATTGAAAGCGAAGAAAAGATGCTTCGAAAGTTAGAGAAAGGCGTGAAAGTATTTGAAAAATTGGAAAAATTGGTGGAATCTACAACGTTAGAAGATTCGTAATTAACTAAGCCAAAAATAGGAACACGTAATTGAAAATTACTCGAGAAATAAGAAATTTATAACGGAATTGAGAAATAAATATGTACTATCTGTTGTACAACAATGGTGATAAATCAGCGACGAAGGTACGACACAGTATCTGGATATATATTGTACGAAAAAGTTTTGAAGTTTGTATAAATATCGTCGTCGACGTTTCGATTGCTTATGCTGAAAAAAAGAAAAGAAAAGAAAAGAAAAGAAAAGAAAAGAAAAGAAAAGAAAAGAAAAGAAAAGAAAAGAAAAGAAAAGAAAAAGAAAAAAAAGAAAAAGAAAAAGAAAAAGAAAAAAGAAAAATAATTATAAAGAGAGACGCGGCTTCCATTATCCGAAAATTGCCAGGTCCGAAGAGTTACGTCTTCCCATTAATTCGGATAGTGGAGGTTACATAGTACGGACAAACAAAGTACGTGAAACACGGTCATTTTTAATTGTAAATCCGCCAAGGGTAAAGCCAAGAGTAACGAGAGTAAGTATCGAAGAAAAAGAAAAGCGACCCGTTGGTCGGGTATAATCGAGTCTGCTGACCTAATTTTCCACGTGTCATCGTCCTCCGAACGAGAATTGCCACCTCGCCAATTGCTTACTCGCAAAAAGGTTACACATCTTTTTTACGCCCGCTGCATTCTATCTATCTCTATTCTATCTCTGTGTCTCTCCTACAACCTACTATAATCTCCGTATTTTGTATTTTAACAACGATATTGATATTTCGTAACGATATACGCTTTAGCTACGGCCGTGCAATCTACCTTTGTATAGGTAATCGTACGATCGTTTAACGTATCCAACAGTTGTGCGACTTGTCTTTTAATAACAAATTTTTAAATCGTCTTCCGCGTGTAGCGATTAACAGGAAAAGTTAATATACCTACGCTGTACACCTATATGAGATAAGTATACCTATGCTGTACAGCGTGGAGCGTGGATTCAAAGTATAGCACAAACGAGGTCACGAGGCTTCGTTTTTTAGACGATCACGTTCGACGATTTGTCAAGTATATACGAATTTGACCAATTCTCGGTTGAACAGAAATGTAGGATTAACGGAAGGTTGTTGTACGTGAGAAAAATAAGCGAAAATAAGCGAAAATAAGCGAAAAATGTAATAAGTAAAGTAATTCTTTCTCTTTGCCTGCCAATCCCGATCAAAGATCAAAACGAAACGAAACGAAACGAAACGAAACGATCTTTTAGAGAGCCGGTGTGTTACACCAACGTCTACGATCGATAACCTGGTGGTGGGTTCTTCCTGATCGTTTAATCGTCGTCAAACCGATTCGTGGCGGTAGTAAAAATTTTCACGACTCTGTATTTAATAAACTTAAATGCGATAACGCGTAGAAATGGGCGTGTTAGGTATGTCTTGAATATTAAGCGTGCGAACACGAGTAGTGCAAATTTTTCAGCCAAACTCGAAGCTTATTTACAAAAAGTACAGGAAATTGTCCGATTCTTATTGAAGTATTCGCCGTTGCTTTCTATAACTTTGAGGTACGGTGTTTTTAAAGAAGATCCAACAGGCAAGTCAATTTTCTATCCGATTCGCTAATTGCAAGCGAATACCGGAATAGGTAGCGATCGTAAGGAGCAACGTCTAACGAATAAGCTGGCTGCTGTAAGACGTGCCAACCAAGACTCGTCATGACGTCTTTTGTCCGTAGAAGCCACGTGGGGCCTGACGTTGTCACGCGGTAATTTCACGGAACGTCCTCCTTCGTAGGTGCCCCGACGATCGGATCTCGTGTAAAGACGCGACGCTTTATCGCGATGGGATTCGTCGCTTACCCAACAAGTGGCTCAAAGTTACAGAGAGCAACGACGAACGAATTCCTCGATGCAACGGCTTGCGGTATGTTTTTCTTTTCAAGTAAACTTTGAGTTGCGCTGAAAAAATTTGGATTATTGGTTCGTTCGCTTAGTATAATACAAACGATGCAAGCGTATTAGTTGTGTCGTAGATTCCCTTTGTACTATGCGTAAAAGCTGTAAACAGAATCGTTACGACCGTTACGTTAGATTTCTCGTATAAGCGCGTTCTAGGCTCGCATACGTGCGTGCATTATGCAATGAGGATACGATATACATTTGCAGGCACGTTATTGCGTCATCGTCGAAAGTTGTCAAACTCGTTGAACCGCTAAAATTAAACAGATTAAATGCCGAACAAATAGCCATTAATACGACCAGTCGAGCATATAACGTTTCACGAGAACGAAAACCACTTTTCGATCCAAGTACTTATTACCGCTTAAAGCGTGTTTTTGCCTTCCGCTTTTGTCGACAACGAAATATTCGTACTCGCTTTTGACTCTTGGAACATTGTTCCAACAAATGGCAACTACGCCGATACAGAAATAAAAAAAGGACAGCGTGTCGTTAATTTTCAATTTATTTGTCGAAAAATCGTGCGACTTTGTGGAAATCTTGCATTTTGAGATTTGTCAAATTACGTTTTTAGTATTTTCAAATGTTCTGCCTTCGCAGTATCGCACGGCGAGATCGTTGCTTGCCAAACGGGGTAAAAAGCACGTTCTTCCTACGTTTGCCCACGGACCTTGTCTCTCGAGAGACCGAGCACCTTCTGCGAAGGTAAGCAGGTACGGATTGTTATCGAGACATAGAAGCGATTATAACTTTGAAATAAGGTCAAATTGAACACGCGTTTACGCCAACTCTTTCCTTCTTTTCGTCTTCCCTATCCACTGTCCACTGTCCACTGTCCACTGTCCACTGTCCACTGTCCACTGTCCACTGTCCTCGAGTGGATCCCACGTATTACGAAACACACTCTGTATACTCTCTCTCCGCCTTTCTAAACTTGACTTTTGTCTCCCGTCGTCCGTGGATTTCCTAGTTAGACAACATTATATTTAGAACGAGAGGAAAGAAAAATTCCGTGCTTCCTAGGTTCGTGGAAATTACGATATTTACGAAGAAGAGAAGCGATTGAGAATGAGAATGAACAAAAACGTGACAGTGAGTCGTGGTGAACTTCTTCGGTATAAATCGTAGCGGTTACTAATCGTAGCGTGACACGTTCGAAACGTAAGGTAATACGTTTGTAAATTATATAGAGACAATTATAATGTTGTCAGTACGAGGATAGATCGTAAGATATTAACGGAAGAAGAAACCGGATTGTTGATTGTTATAGCGTAGAAGACGTTCCAGGGGCATCCGAGGTCTCAGATGTTCAAGGCCTGTTGGAGCCAATTTTCTTAGCACAGTATGTTAGTTAGCTAGTATGCTTTTTTTTTTGCGCTGTAGCTCTGCCATTTCTCGCAAAATTAGTTAGAAATGTAGCCAGCATGCTGGTTGAAATGTACGTAATTCTTTTCTGTATATAAAAATCATGTAATGTGTTATACGATTATATGTATATAAATACGATATTGACGGATACGGAAATAAAATGTACATGTATCGTACGATAGAAAATGTAGAAAATATAAATATATAATAACGTTATAAATATTTTTGCCTAGTATGTATCGAGTGTACAAAAGAATAATCGAAATTTTTAAGAAAAGTTCAAAGTATTCGACGTTGCTTTCTATAACTTTGAGCTATCTATCGGGCGAGCGACGAATTCCATCGAGAAAAAATATGTGTCTTTGGACGAGATGCGGTGGTTGAGGCACCGACAAAGGAGGACGTTCTGTGAAATTACCGCGTGACAACGGCAGGCCACACACTGTTTTATCGTGGTAATGAGTCTCGCTTGAGATATGTTGCAGCAGCCAGCTTATTCGCTGAACGTTATTCCTTTCGATCATTACCTGTTCCGATCGACGTCCCCTATCCAAGGGGCTAACTCGCTTCCAATTCGGATCAACACAAAGGTAAAAGGTAAAAGTTACTCTGATATATTACTCGCGAATTGCACCGTTTTCAAAATCACTGAATCGTACGATTCATTTAGTTTCGATTATTTAAATTTCGTGTTTCACGCTTTAATTGTTTAATTGTAAGAACACTAAAAAACAACATGCTGTTGTTTAATCTCAAAATATCATTTGTTTTTGATTATTGGTTCCTCGAATGTTTGGACAGGCTACACACAGATTACAGGAAATGGAGTCGTATTACTTTCAAAATAGACAAACGATAATATAACTCCGTATAGTAAGGAAATTTCGATTAATTGAAACAAACGAATGTTTTAGACATTTAAATTATATATCGTTTATAAATAAAAAGTTGGCATAAAGGCATAGGAAGGTTTTCTGTTTTCTCGATTTTTTCAAAAGATCGACTTTCACCACTTTCAAAATATGTAGTCCAATTATATTCGTTCGAACGAGCTTGAGCACGTAACATGACGAGGGCATTGACATCGTGCAAAGTGCATGCTATGTGTTGTTATGGAAACACAATTCATCACAAGAGTAGCTTTTCTTCTTTTCTTCTTTTATTATTCATCCCTTGTCCAATATATATTAAAAGTAAGTAACAAATACGTTTAATTGTTCGGGTATCACTGTGAAATAAGTTGTGGTAACAGTTCACCAGTGATACAACGGTAACGGATATATAATTATCCCGGAAAGATTTTATCCGAGACTTTCTTTCTTCAACTCGTCCACTTGATCTTCATGCGACAGAATTTCGATTTTTACGAAAATACGCTTTACTTTCATCTTGCCAGTCTTATTATAATAATACATAGGAACGGTGGAATATAGCTTCTATTATATATTTCTTATTACAAACAGATATTTCTCTACTTAATTATGTACTTTAATTTTTCTAATTCTTAGATACTAACGGATTAATTCCTTTCGTCCAAGTAAACCAACAAATATATCATGACTGTTATAAAAACATGCGGAAGTATAAAATAAAATAATCGAGGATATTTTCAATCTCATATAATGAAATTTATATGAGGTATAGGGGAATAAATATTGCGAAAGTCTGGTTATCAAAAGACAAAAAGCAAAGTACCAAATAGTAAGTGCGATAGTTGCAGAGAAGAAATTAGAAGAGTGATATAAATGTGTTTAATTAGACACGATAATGTAAATGCAGAATGATTTTTCAATTTATGAGATCAACGTGATGCCGGTGTCAAAAGGAAGGCCTTCGAGTTTGCTCAATGTCGTTGAAAACCCACCATATTCAGACCCATAGACCCATAGACCCGTAGACCCGTAGACCCGTAGACCCGTAGACCGGTAGACCGGTGAAAGAAATTAAAAAGAAGCACACGTTTCATCTACAATGTTATATTCCATATATATTGTTATGGATTACCATCCATTTTACCAAAGTTTTTCAACGACGAATCAAAAAACGCGAGCATCAACCTCAAAGGCAAATCTAACAAACCTTGATGCAAAAAACGACAGTGAGTGAGTGAGTGAGTGAGTGAGTGAGTGAGTGAGTGAGTGAGTGAGTGATGATAATCCGGAAAAATACATAAATTGACTTATTCAAATTTTTCACTCGTCCTTTGATATAGGTCACAATTTTTTCATTCAATTTGATTTCTTTCAAAAAGTCATTGCGATTTTCCTTTGTTTCTCTCGCAGTTAAGTTCATCCGTATGTTATCTTATAATAAAAATCCTTTTTCACCGTTATTTTTTTCCTAGCATCGTTATTTTTTTTACAACCAATTTGTAAAAATCTCATTCATCTCGGTTTTAATGCTAATCGACTTGCACTGACTGGCTTTTGGATTCACCATATGTTTTTTAAGATAATAAAGGTTATGAAAAGACCTTATGAAATATATTATTTGACAAATCGATTCATATATCGATAGATAGAACGATATTCTGTTTTCAGCATAGTAGTCCGTAGTGTCTAAATAGATATTAAAATTTATCGTTTAATTCAAATTGTTATCGCGTTGAATAAAGCCGTACAGTACGTCCGGAGAACCAAACTTTAAAGACGTGCAACTTTTGAACCAATAGATTGCTGAACTTAACCGTTGCATTTCGTCTTTATTCATCGAGTACTACCAGGAAATGCAAGAAAAAAGGGAAGAAAAACGAATTAAAAGACGAATAATTCTCAGAGGAAAAGTTTACCCAAATTAAGAAATTATAAATTATGACTGAGACATTAAATAATGAAAATAATTCAGCCATGTATTAATGTTGTTTGTTTAAAAACACACACACACACACACACACACACACACACACAAACGTAATAAGGAACCTGTTAGAAGAATAAGATTACGAAGAGATACTATAGAAAATCTTTTCTCTTATCAAAAAGTAAATATAGAAACGGTATAAAAGGAGGCAAAGGGAAGAGAAGGGGAGAAGGTAGGACAAGGAAGACAAGGATAGAAAGAAAGGAGAAAATTTCCAAGAAGGGAAAGTCGTACACATCGTTACAAAACGAATATAAGATAGTCAATTCTGATTTCAAAATTCGATTAATAAATTATTTACGACATATTACACAAAAGAAATAAAGTAAACATTACGTTTCATGAATGCACGTGTTTTTCCAAGGAAGCCAATATTTTTATATCCACTCATTTCTAACAAAATTTGGTTAAACACGTAAAATAGTATGACAAATAGGAGTAAACTTTCGTGAGAAAATTATAATGCTGTAAAATACTAATACGAAAACTAATAAGCAAGCAGAACAATAAAAATAATAAGAGAAAGGTTATTTATAAAAACTGATATTAATAAAACTACATACGTATATGTTTTAACCAATATAAAAATGTAATTGTGGTTGAAAACCAATTTTATTCGCATATACATTACATGTAGAGAATTAATAAAAAGAATCAATTATGAAATAAGATTTTATTATTAAACTCATCTGTTGGTTATATTTTAGTCTTTATTAAATTAGCTTGTTCTAATCAAATTTAAAGTGTTTTGTGAAAATGGTCGCTAACGAAAATAACAACAAATCTTTAAATAAACAAAAACTTCGAATTTTGTAAGTAATGTAATAAACAGATAACGTAATAAGAAAAAAAAAGAATCGATATATTCACAATCAATATACTTAATATACTCAATATACTCAATATACTTTTCTAACATCAGATATTTTAGCTTATATTATTCCTAACGTATATTAATCTCGGTTTAATTTTCAATTCTATTAAAAAATTCCGCAAAATTTATCAGATACGAAAGACTATCTTATTTTTATTCGTAGTCGTACATATTACACATGAACGTTACGAGAAAACAAATGAAATGCTAAATACACAAAAAAAATCACGTTTATAACAGAAACAAAAATTAATATTAATAAATCGCTTTATAGACTAATATAGATTTTATGTAGAAAACACTTGAACGAAAGTTTCGCGTTTAGTGGGAATTTAAAAATGAAAAGTGATACTTAACGGAATATAGGAAAAGAAAGAAGCAAAAGAACAGATGACTTACGTTTACGATACCGCGCCTAAAATCCTTCAGCAAAAGGTTCCAGGAAAGTAGAAGGTTAACGCAAATAATACACTTCACACCACGTCACTGTTTATCACCATTGTAAAGATAATAGAATCGAATTGTAATAATTTTACCGGCGTCATTCGTACTAACAGATTTCTCGAGACACTGACACGAGCAGAAAAAGAAACGCTGTCTCTCGATGCTGTTTGCCGCGCATCTAACCACAGGTACCTGTCGCGGTAGTACTTCTACCAATGGCGGCAACTTTGCTGTGATAGGAGCTCTCTTGACTAATCAGTGGCTAGCATCTCAAACATAAACAAATCATACCGTTGAAAGTTCTCGCGCCTTTACGCAAATATATACACAAGCGGTTCTTAATCTTTTGTTTACTACGGACCTGCTTCAAATAACTTTTTGTTGTCCCGGGGACCCTTAAGACTTAACTCAAAATTTAAATGCTTAATGTGCTAAATATGTATATTTAAAACACCCATTAACTGTTCATCAACAACTCTTCTGTTCAATTTAATTTTCAACTTTCAAATAACAAATGAGTCTACGTAAACAATTATTTAAATGAAAATTAATTTAATAACATTTAAATTTAAATGAAAAGCCAAACATTGCCTATACACGATACATATTACATATTTTGTTTAATTATTATTTTATCATCGCATAATGTTACAAATGAAATTAATTTATTAATCAATAAAATATTAAAAATCCAATAAAGCTATAGCAGATATTTTATTATAACTATAACCATCACATACATATATTTATAATTTAGTTTTACAAGATGATTTTTTTAATCATTTTCTATTTATACACATTTATAAATAATCCATGTTTTTTGTTAGAATTTTTCTGCTTATTTTTACATTATTCTATATATTTATAACTTATTAATATTGTGTAAGCATATAAATTATCTATATATAACGTGAAATTATATATGACATATTTATTCCTTAATAGTTTTCACAAATTATTATTATTTAGAATATTTTTCAGTTCTAAATTAAAAAAATAATATCACACTAATCTATAAAAACCAAAAATAGTTATGTATACTTGTAATAATTTAAAACACAATAAATATAGAAATCTAAAATAAATTTATTTGAATATCTGTGTTTAATTAATCTGAAAGAAACAGAACAAAATAATTAGACTGTGTTAAACAAAAAAGCTTGTATGAATTATCATACGATACATTACAAATTTTAATAATGTTTTTCTTCATATAACTAGTATTACATAAAAAAATGTGTTATTATCTACATTTTGCTATCTTTTCTTTTTTATTATTACATATTCTAGATAATTTTTTAAGTAAATCTACATATAGCAGAAAATAAAAGTTTCGGATTAATTAAGAAAATAATGTGTTGAAGAATTAAATTCTTAATAATGCACAACAAAAGTGAAAATATTTAATATTTTTAAATATATTAAATTTACTAACATTAACAAATTTATAACATGAACAAATATACATTATATATATATATATATATATATATATATATATATATATATATATATATATATATATATATATATGTATTTGTGAAGAATACAGTTCAAAAATTGACTAAAAATTTGTTCATCAAGATGAATAATATCAATTTAAACAATATATTGCTGACTGAATAGAGACTCTACTATGATACAATGTTTACTAATTGCGGCACTGAGAAACAGTAAAACTATTTTTAAAACCTCTACTGAGTTCAATTTCGCATTTGTTTACTATGGAGTTATTTGCACAAGGAATTAATATTTCTTCATTTTCTATAGGTTTAAAACGCTTGGACGGCTGGTCTAAATCTTTCTCCAAATTGTCGTCTTCCTGTACCGGAGATTTTTTGGCAAGTGGCTTGTTTAAAGATTTCACGATCAAAGAATCTTTACGAAATGTGACCTCCTTTAAATCGTAGATGAAATCCTTATTTAGAGGCTTTATTTTGTTACGAATAGGACGCTGGGGTCTTAAATTGTCTTGCATATACGCACTTTCCTTTAAATTAGAATCCTTAAATTGTGCTCCTTCCCCTTTATTTTGTAATTTTGAACTAGAGTGTTCAGTTTCTTTCACACCTGTTTGTTTTGCGGAGTGAACTTCAGAAGATCCAAAGATAACTTCCATCACCATTTTTCTAAGATCTTGATCCGCTCCCAAAGTATTTTCTTTAATACTATTATCCATAGTTTCTTGAGTTTTACCATTTTCATGAACCACTATTGAATTTTTATCAACTATTTTTGTCTCTGTTTCATTCATCCCTTTCTCTCTCATTTTAACTTCTGATCCCATATTTCCTGGTGTAATGTTAACTTCTACAACTTCTGGAGCATCAATCTCCTGTTCTAAATTCGTTATATTCGACGTAATATCTTGACCACACAAATACTGGTCATCTGGAATCTGAGTTATCATTTCATCTATAACAATACGATTGTTTTGAGCGTTGTGAACTTTATTGCAATGTGCTATACAATCACACTTAACGAAACACTTATAGTCACAAAGTCTACATTGATAACGATTCCATCCAATATGAATGGCAGCATGTCTTCTTAGATTATGCACAGAAGGGAATTTTCGTTTACATGGAAGGCACTGAAGCTTCTCGAAGTTTACTATTGAAGCTACTTTCTTTTCCATTGATAATACATGATCCAGTTTTTCAGTTGCTGTGTCATGCCCAACGTTCGCTTCTACAGATATGCCTTTTGCAATATTTTCTAGGAATGATATAATATATCATATTACATACTTTTTTTTTTACATATTATATTCTTTTTGCCGAAACAAAAATCAAAATAAAAAGATTTGTAAAATATATTTGTATAAACTATAATATCTTAAATTTTATAAGTATAAAATATGAAATATTGTTTTTACCTGCATTATTATTCAATCTTTTTGTACTTTCCTTATTTTTTCGTTTCTTGCTTCCAATATTAGCTTTATGATTGTTTATACTAGTATACACAATTTCTAAAGGGTCAGAAACATCACTTGCAGAAGAAAGATTGTCTTTCACCAAGTTTTCTTGTACTCCATTTGTAAGAATTCTTGCAACATTCCCATTAGATACATTTTGTGAAACTAATCCTTCGCTATTTAACATATCCCAGTCCGCTTTACTTAAACTGGCAACTGCTTCCACGCGAATAGATGTTTCATTAGTATTTCCATTTGAAACATCATTTGATGGAATTTTATTGATCTTTTTGTCTTTAGTTATACTTTCATATGCTGCGACACGCCTATTACAATATTGCAAGTGAGCTGATAACGCTGCTTTTCTATCAAATCTCTTTCCACATCCACCACATCTTTGTAACTCTGTATCCAATTCTAACTGATCTATCCATTCCTATTAAAATAATGTATTTTATATTAACAATACTTCAATAAAAACAAAGATATAACTATAACTATCAAAATACCTGTGTTTCATTAGCCCTTAGTGCACTATTCACTAAAGTTTTTTGAGCATCCTCCTTTTGTAAATCTTCAGCAATGGTAGTATCTTTAATAAATGCTTTCTCTTGAATTTGTGATCTGAGTTTCCTCACTTGTTCATTAGATTTTCTATGAACTATATTTCGTATTTAAAAATTTCATTAAAAGAATTCTAACTTCTAAAAAATTAATTCTTGTAGAATTTTTAGTCCAACGTAATTTTATATTATTAATCCTTTCGCAACTGCCGACGAGATATTTCGTTACCACAATATCGTTTATCAACACCATAGACGAAATATGCCACCATAATGATGTCGCTTACGCAACGCTATGAACGAGATATCTCATTCTGCAATAATATTTATGCAATGCTAAGGAGGAAATATCTTATGTCGGTATTTACAATTGAATGTCAATCATCAGACTCTCTCTGATATTCTGCATCTCTCTCTGTTTCTAACTACAACATTTAGAGTTGCATTTATTTATAAGAATATAATGTATACTTCAATCACCATTTTGTCAACGTTTCATCCCAAGTTTTCCAATAAGACATTCAGCATCCTAATAAAGACACGCAAGGTATCTCATCCATGCAGCGGTATATCTCATTCGCAGTTGTAAAAGAATTAAAATTACAATTATTTTCCTCAAGAAGTTATAAAATTAATTAAATTTAATTACATGATCATTAATGAAAATTATTGGAATTAATAAAAATATTATTATAATACTTTTTACACACCTTTAAAGAGATGCCTATAAACACTCCACGTATTTGCAAATGTACTAGAACAACAAGGACATGGGTAACATAACCTGTGAGATGTATGTAGTGTCCTTGTGTGAACTGTTAATGTTTTTTTCGTTGAAAATTTCGCATAACCTAAAAATTAAACAACAATGCAATTATAATTTAAGATGAATAAATATTATTATGCATATAATGGACAAAATAATAAAAACATACATATAGGACAAATAACTTCCTTATCACTTTCTTCATTATTACGAACTTGAGTTACTGTATTACCACTCAACTTTTGACTAAATTCTAAGACTTGGCCATTCAGATCTAACATTACAGTCCTCTCATTTATATTTTTTAGCTCTGTTACCTAAATATTATTTGGTTGAAACATTAATAAATCATTAATGTATTGGAACAAAATTTAAATAGCTCTAATTAATTCTATTCGTAATTATTTGCAAGTATTATAATTATTTATAAATACCTGTGCTTTCATTAAATCTGTATGACTCTCAGTTGAAAGCACTGATTCAACAGTTTGATATACTGCCGATGAATTTGAATGTACAGTCTCCAAACATAATCGTTGAGTGTTTGTTTGTAAGTTTTCTATTTGTTTTTTCTGCAGCGTATTAACAATCGCAGTGAGATCCTTCTTTTCCTTTTCTTTGCAAGCTTGACTTCTTAAAATTCGATCATTTCCACATCCTTCTTTAAATAGGCCCTGCGTTTTTTGTATGTCTAAATTATTCGTAGAAGTCTGTAACATATACAATCCATATATTACATATGCATATACATATATATATTTATATATGTACATGTAATATATTATACATAATAATAATATACACATATAATATATTATACATAATATACATGTTCATTTCTATTTCTAAGATGAATTGTGACAACTTGATAAAAATATAACAGATTGAGATAATTTACAAAACAAGTTGCAGTAAGTATTATGTAGAATGATCATTTTATATTATATTTTTCTTTATGTATATGAAATAAAAAAATTTTCTTTAAGTAAAAATATTGTTACTACATGAATATGTATAGATTACATACTAATTAAAATTATCTAGTCTTAAGTAAATATATCCAAATTAAAACATTTAACGGTATTTCAAATAACAATTAAATGAGATATTTCACCAATATTATCACGAAATATTGCAATTATATAAAAACAAAATTCCTTTCATTCTTAATATTAGATTTAAATCAGATTATTTATATCTTATAACTCCAAATTTAAAATGCATTATCTAATATTCTATATATTTTTTAATTGAAAATATTACATAATTTTGTAGAAAGATAAGGTTTTGAATCATCTAAACATCTTATTATCTACTTTTTGCCATATGACTCATTTTATCAAAGTTAGATTCCATCAAAATATTAGTTAAGTAATCTTTAGATACGACATTTTCAAATATTAATTTTTAGCAATCTTGTCTTTATATAAAAATATATTAAAATACTATATCATATACTATATCATACATACTATATCATAATCGTTGGAGGAGTCCCTAACAAATGTAACATCAAATTTTTCTTTACAATAGACACGTTTATGAGAAATAAAATTGACCAAACTTCTAAAAAGGCTTCGGCATATGCGACATTCATATACTAAATCACATTCATATGCCAGAATAGATCTAACTTCATCACTGCCATTTTCTAAAATTTTGCTCACACGATATAAAGTCGAATCACTTATGTCTATAGGCGGATGTAGTTGTGATAAGTCTGGATTTACAGAAGTAATTCCTTTAGGAGAAAATTTAACTTTCCCAAATTTCCCATTTGATTTTTTAGCTTTTGTCTTTGATTTCATTTTGTATTGAGCTTTGTATATCCAACGTATTATCTTGTTAAAACTGCAATGAATAATACATTATTAAATTATATAAGGTCATAATATCAAATTTTTTACAAAGTAAAATGTTTGTGAAATTCATAAATCATACTATGACAACTAGTTATAAATCTAAGAAAATTAGATGTGTTAAAGAAGAAATAATATGAGAATAAATATAGTTGCAAAATTGAAGATGTTATTTACAAAATTACAGAATTATATATGAAAACTAAGATTTAAAAAGAACATGTATTGTTTTTCTTAACAACTAGAATACTTCAAAATTCAGTAAAAGTTCTAGATTTAAAAGTATATTGAGAAAAGCGTACAATAGAGATGTACCGTCTCTCCTGCATTTTACTGCGTAAAAATCGGTCTTTACTTTATAGATTTTGAATTTATAAATAAAATAGAATACCAAGAATCAAGGAAACGTATTAGAACTGTATTATCCCACAAAAAAATAACGCAATTTAACTCTTCTTAAACGAGGTGGATCCACGATTTCGATCAAGCTGCGACCTCCATTTTTCCGAAACCTAGAAGTTCTTGATTCTACCACCGCTTTGATGAAACGGTACCAAGTAGCACTTTCAGTTCACGGATAAACATTTTTACTTGCTTTTCAACATTTCTTACACATGGAACATTACAAAGTAATCAATTATACAATATAATTACGTACAATGATAGTTTGATGAATTTGTAAAATCAAAAATAAGTTACGAATATTATACTCTTTCATTTGTACATTGCTCATAACAGGTTATGTCACAGGAATTTTTAGAATGCATCGAAATCTCAGAATGGGCTTATTCGTTATTCTACATATATGAGTTAAAATAATGATGATAATTATGACAATAGCATTTTTAGTAAATATTATAAACTAACTTAACAAATTCTATAAACATAACGACAGAAAAAGATTACATGATAATATATAATAACAAATAACACTAATGTAAATAATGAAAAAATTGACTTACTGTGATAATTTACATTGTTCTACATTTTTTAAATGTATGAATGTTAGAATGTATTATTCTAATAATTTACAAACTTACTGTGAATATCATTACTGAATATAATTTCCTTAGACATTATTCAAATTTTTTAAATTTATTATTATATCTAAAATATATATATATATTTTTAGTATAATTGCTTCTATTACAACTTTATTTTATCTTTTACATTTGTTAATAAATATCCTTAGAATTGGTTTAATAAATACAAAAAAATATGAATGGTTTAAATAATTTCATTTCAGTTTATATTTAAAATTAAAGTGACTATCATTAAAATTAAACTAGCTATTATTATAATTAATGTACCTATTATTAAAACTGTTAATGACAAAAAATAATTAATCATACTGCTCCTACAAACTAATATCTATATTCTTATAGAAACTATATATATAATGTAAAATTCAAAATTAATATTACATGACCACTTAATGGCAATGAGTTTTTTACCTGATACTTTTAATTCTTTTCAAAATTACATTTTGTTGACAGAGAAATAAATTCAATTAACAGTAATAAAGTTGTTCAGAAATGATCTTACAACCTTAAAACATGGAAAAAATGTTACTTTATAATTTTATTATTTTATTTCAAATCTTATGTATAGAATGCTCTGTAACTAGTGGTGTAATTGGAAAAAGGGTGATTCTATATGAAAAAATAGATAAAAAATATAGAATAACATTTTTTTCATACAAAGTTTCTATTGCACAGATAATGTATCACTGGCAAATATCGTTTTCATAATGTAATTATCAAATGTTATTAATTTTCAATTCATAAATTTTTTTCGAATTAGACCTTATGATTAATTGAAACATTATTTTAGAAACCCTATATTCTTAAAGAAGACATTCCATTATTTATAATAAACTGTCTCAAATAAATACAAATTGGATATTTGTGTAAGCTACATAAACTCATAAAAGGTTTATTGTACAGCCACGCATGCGCCATAATTTAGCATCGTTTTTCGTGAAATCGTTCGAAAGAATCTGTTCTTCATATTTTTGGGCTGTCATACGTAAACGTAATCGCATAGGAATGAATTGTAATTGATCGTAGTCGTTTTTCCGAATAACACGAAACGTGACGAATAAAAAAAATGGTGTTAAATGATTGTCCGGAATCGGAAATAATTGGTTGTGGATTTAGTGCTTTTAAAGAAATCGACGAAGTGACTTTTTTAATTACTGAACTAAAAAAGGTGGATCTTTCTCCGAGCCTTATTGAAAAGAATCGAGACCGATTTAATTTTATCTTATCACAATATCAGGATCAAAGGCAATTGCTAGATCCTTATTTGGATGATATTCTACAGCCACTGATTGGTATTATCAGAGATGAAAATTCTACGGAAATTATGCGGCATAACGCTTTTAAATATATTTTCATTGTTATGTCCGTTAAAACATACAAGAAGATTGTTACATACCTTCCACATGAGGTATGCAGATGTTTTAATTTTTTTAACTTCATTTTCTCTCCCCCTTTCCCGCTCTCTCTCTCTCTCTCTCTCTTTTTTTTATATTTTAATCTCCAAATATATAATTTAATTTGATACAGGTAGCAGATCTTTTCCCTGTTTTACGAATGTTAGAAAAACAAGATCCAAATGATGTGGAGACATGGGAAACTCGTTATGTACTTTTAATTTGGCTTTCTATAATTTCAAAGATACCATTTCCACTCTCACGTTTAGAAGTTTCTGATACTAATTCCGAGCAAACAATAATAGTTAGAATATTGAAAATATGCAAATTATTTTGCGTATCAAAGGACGCTTGTGCAGTAGCTGCAGTTTTTCTAATTGCCAATTTTTTATCAAGATCAGATGTAAAAAAGTTATATTTGAAAGAAATGATAACATGGAGTTTACAATGTGTAGAAACTGATCCTTTGAGACATGGTCCATTAGCAGTTATAGCAGCTATATTAAAACACAGTGCAAGAGAAGATGTTAAACCATATATTCAAATGATTTTGGATAAAGTTTTAGAATTTCATCTGAATGATAATCCTGCAGATCTTATTCGGAAGTTTGGAATTAAGATTGTACAAAGAATTGGATTGGTGTTACTAGGAACAAAATTGGCTCCATGGAGATATCAAAGAACTAGTAGACCTATATGTCTAGATCCTAATATTAATACTAACTCTAACATTATGGAAAGTATGGAGGATATTAAAAATGTTTCATCGAATCATGATGACCGGGACATTCCATCAGCAATAGAAGATATAATTGAACAACTTATACAAGGTCTTAGAGATAAAGCAATTACAATACGGTGGTCTGCTGCAAAAGGAATTGGTAGAATAACAGCAAGGTTGCCAATGGATTTAGCAGATGAGGTTGTAGGATTTGTGCTAAATCTTCTTTGTGGTCGTGAATCGGATGCTGCTTGGCATGGTGGTTGTCTGGCATTAGCAGAATTAGGAAGACGTGGTCTTCTTCTTCCTCATCGTCTAAACGATGTGATACCAGTTGTCCTTCAAGCCTTAGTATTTGATGAACCAAGAGCTTATGGTTCAATTGGATATTTAATCAGAGATGCTGCATGTTATATTTGCTGGTCATTTCCAAGAGCATACGATTCTGATATAATTCAACCATATGTAAAAGAAATTGCAGCTATGTTAGTAGTTGTTACTTGTTTTGATCGAGAAATTAATTGTAGAAGAGCTGCTTCTGCAGCATTCCAAGAAAATGTAGGAAGACAAGGAAATTTTCCACATGGAATAGAGATACTTACAATTGCTGATTATTTTGAAGTTGGAGTTAGAAATCATGCATACTTAAAAATTAGTGCACAAATTGCACAATATGAAGAGTATACAAAATCTTTGATTGATCATTTGATTACAAGAAAAGTTACACATTGGGATACAGCAATTAGAGAACTTGCAGCCAAAGCCCTCTTCAATCTAACATCTATTGATCCTAATTATATTAAGCATACAGTTTTATTAAATTTATTAGATATGTTAAATTCTATTGATTTAAATATTAGACATGGTGCAGTATTAGCTATTGCAGAAATCTTGGAAGCATTGTATAATTGCTGCAATGAAAAAATTGAAGATATAATTGGACTATCAGCTGTGGAAAATGTCAGAAACATAGTTAACGTTTTTAGGAAAAGAGGACAATTCAAAGGTCTAGGAGGAGAATTAATGAAACAAGCATGTGCTGTGCTCATAAAAAAGTGCTCTATTGTTCATTTTCCAATCTCCGTTGAAATTATTTGTAAGTTTGATATCTTGTATTGTAAATTTTCATACATAAAAACATATATAATATTATATAATATTCATAAAAATTTACAATAATTAACAAATTTATGCTGAAAATATAATTAAAGTTTGACTCATAAAGTATTAACCATCTATAACAAAATTGTAAAACAAAATATTAATTCCTATTTGATAATGTTTTGTGATAGTATATGAAAATACTTTTTATATTTTCATTACAATATATTATATTATATATTATATTATTTAAACACAGTGTAAAGAAACAAATATTATTTTTGAAGGTGACTGGCAAAATCTTTTAGAGGAATGTTTGGGTCATGAAGTATCTGTAGTAAAGATGAAAGCTGCTGAAGCACATACAGAATTTTTCCGAAAATACTATGCAAACATGGATAATCAAGATCGCAATATTGTTATTAATCGTTACCTTGATAATTTACAATCAAGTAATCAACTTGTTCGAATAGGCTTTGCACAGGCTATAGGTAATGTGAAAACGTTCTTAAAAATTTTATTGTGGAAGGTATCGTATGATGTATTTCATAGTATACGTAAAGTTAGGTCTATTATGTCAATTATGACCTTTAACATAATATGGTATTTATTTTATTTATTAATTAATAATTATTTTTTTGTAGGCTATTTCCCTTTATTTATAATTTGTGAAAGAGTAAAAGATATAATAGAAGCTCTCATTAAATGTACTGAAATATCAGAAAGTTCTTTAAAATGGGCAGAAAGTAGGAAAGAAGCTATTCATGCATTAATAATGGTTTGTCAAACTCTGGGAGTAAAAGAAGCAGGTTTGTTATTTCTTAAATTGGAGTTTAGAATAATTAATTAATTAATTCTTCACATATTGTTTAAATAATGTTTTATATTTTTTAGATAAGTGGCGTATATATATTCATAACTTATATGATTGTTATTTATTGGCATTGAAAGAATATACTATAGATAGTCGTGGAGATATAGGAGCTTGGGTACGAGAAGCAGCAATGACTGGTTTACATGTAAAAATATCTTCAATATCCCATATTTACATATACATATGTTTACTTAAATTAAAACTCTTTAAATAATTTCAGATGTTAACAAACTTAGTATCACAAGCAAAATTATTTTCTGTATTAAATGAAAACTTAATG
Organism: Bombus flavifrons; assembly: GCF_040668555.2. NCBI lineage: Eukaryota > Metazoa > Arthropoda > Insecta > Hymenoptera > Apidae > Bombus > Bombus flavifrons. The sequence continues at coordinate 7,235,484 of NC_138458.1, read as the reverse complement.
GCAAATATAATTGGAGGAATTGCACAACAAGCTGTTGAAAGAATTGATGGAATTCGAGCGCAAGCCGGAATTGTTTTCAGTGCTCTTATTCATAATGACCCTCTTTTACCAAACATTCCATATCATGCAGAATTAAAAACTATTTTTCCTTATGATGAATGTAAAGAAAATATAGAATGGCGAATGGAATCTGCTACTTTTCCACGATTTATTAAAATGTTATCTTATCCTCCTTATACAATGAATCTTCTACGTGGAATTATATTTAGTGTTGGTGGTTTAAGTGAATCTTTGGTATGGAATTATAATGAAAATATAATGAATTATATATTATGTTTAATATTCAATCTTTTGTATAACATTTTCGATTTTTCATTTCAGGTTAAATATTCTAGTGTTTCCCTATTTTCTTATTTACAAGAATTAGATGAATTGGGTCTCAAAAGTTTATGCTATAAAATTTTAAATATTTTTGAGGAAAGCCACAAAAATGAAAGAATGATTACATCAATGCTAGCTTTCTTAGATCGCTTACTTAGTTCCGGTTGTATCCAAGTCGTTCTTGATGATTTTGAAAATGAAATTGCAGAACAAATTCTAATACTGCTTAAACAAGAAATAAAAAATACGAACAATACTAAGTTATTAATTAGCAGTATAAATGTATTTTGTCAGCTCTTACAGGTAGTTAGTGTATTCCAATGTTTAGTATTAAAAATAATAAAATGATCTTGAACTAATAACAAGTTTTTACAGATACACGGACCAGTTGCAAAAAGAGCATTTTGTCAGTTAAGTATTTTTCTTTGTCATAAATATAAATGCATACGGAAAGTAGCTGCATTAAGAACATATGAAGCTTTAACTCTTTATGGGGAAGAAATGGATCTTCCAGAACAAGATTTAATGAAAATTTTGACTGAATTAAATGTCACTGACTGGGAACAATCAGTATCTGAACTTCGACCCATAAGAAATCATCTTTGTGATTTAATGAAAGTACCTGCTCCTATTTTGCAAAATAAGGCCATGAACTAAGCTTGCTTTTAAATTTTGTCACGTCTCAGTTAAATTGGTACGTAGAATACTGATTTAAAATACTTATTTCTTTATAACATTGTTTTGTCATACAGGCTATTTGCCCAGAAAATAGAATATATGCCTAGATATCAAATTCGTTTCTAATAATACAGGATATGAACTTCATATTATATTATGAGCTAATTTTATATTATATATATGAACAATATATTATAATATGAACTTTGACCCTAATTATTTTATTCATCATAGCTTCTAGAATGATAGTTAGAAACCATGAACAATATTATTACTATTTCATTTTTTCTACTATTTCATAATTTCAAATTTTTGAACATCTACTATTGGAAGAACTAAAAGACATTTTTTAACAATTTCTTCTTATTTCATTACATCTCCCTGGTACCAGGTCTCCCTATTTGCCATTAAAACTTCTATTGCAACAGCAAACATCATAATAACATCGTAATTTTAACCGTTTTTTAGTGAGTATTATCATAAATAGTAGATTGTAGCATAATACCCTAATGTTGCTTTGAATCCTTTTCATTTTTTTTTTTTTTTATATTTAATATTATATTAAGAACATAATTTAGAAATGGTAACTATATAGGTAAATATATAGTTACCCTTTAAATGATATTTGAAAATCAAGAAATAAAGTGTTTCCAATAGCTTTTTGGATATTATCTTTATTATAAAAATATAGTTCACATATTAAAAGTTCTGTAATACAAATAAAAACAAAACATACACAAGTATGCAACTAATATTACAATCTGTTACTAAATATACAAAATAGTAAATTTTCAATTTATTAAAAATAAATAAATTAACATTCATTTCTATCAAAAAGCTTCATTTTATCTGTTTCAAAATTTTCCTCATTAATTGTAAGGTTATTTTGCATATGGTAACTCAATATCTTTGCACCACATTTTTCTAAAGTCCATTGTTTTGTCCACCAATTAGAATGATCAGTTTTGTTTGTTAGTGGATTTTTTGGCAATGGACAGTTATAATGTTTCTTATTGACAATTTTTGTTTTCCTTGGTTGATATATGCTTTTACAAACAAAACATTCAAATTCTTCAACATAATTTCCAAATTCATTAGATAACCATTCCTCTTTTCTCTCTAATGCCTTTCTTAATCTTTCATTTTCAATTTCATAGTCGTCAATTAATTTGTGGGATAAATATTTATTATATTCAATTTCATTATTAGAAAGATTATATAAAAACTTGGCTAAATTTACTGGATTTTTGAAATCGAGTATTGATATAGCAGACATATTATTTGGCAGCCAATCCTAAAAAAAAGATCAAAATTGTATTATATTATAATCAATTTTGTTGAATGTATATATTTATATTAGACAGTTGGAGTTAAAGAATGCATCTATTTTAGTTAATTATTTATTTACCCAGAACAAGAAATTTTGTTTCGAATAATTGACTACTTTTACAAAATTCTCATTACATTTATAGACAATTTTGTTAAATTGTCAATACTAGGCTTCAGGCAAATTTTTACAATTGTTTTGACTTGTTTTATAATGAATAGTAATATCAATTTAATAAATCAAATAACGTTATATTTACCCAATATTTATATAGTTTTGAAATTGAAATTTGTATGTAAATTACATTAAATGAAATGAAACATTGATTAGTTTTTTAATATCAATACAATTAAATCAAGAAATTTATCTTCTTTCGAAAAAAATCAATTTAATCTATTAAGCAATAAAAATAATAGTTATATAATAAATTTTAATACTTTAAATGATGGTGATCCATAATATATAGGTATAGATCCAACAATAAGGGGCCTCCACAATTTTTCAGTGATATAGTCATCGCAGACTGCATTTTCAAAAGCTATTGTAAACTTGTAATTGGCAATAAAAGAAAGAAAATCTTCACTGTTCAATATTTCAAGGTAATTTTCCTTTAACCTAGATTATAGTTAAATTCTTTATAGAAACAACACAAATGGTAGAATTGACTTTATTTAAGTCTGCAAAAATATTTTACCTTTTCTCAAGTTGAGCATTATTTAAACATGCGCCATATGAATCTATACGTATATATTTCATTAATTCAGCTACGTAAATATCTCTGTTACTTGCAGTATCACAATCAGATTGTATGTAAAGTAATGGTGCCAAATTTCTTTCATACATCAACCTTGTTTTTTCTTTTGTAGATACAAAGTATTTTCTATCTATAAAAGTGAAGTATTAATGTTACTATTAATTAAACAACTTCTGTTTATAACACCATACTGTAATGAAAGCGGGACCAGATTATTAATAATTTAAATATATATGTATATTGAATTCTTTATATTCACCTAATAATTCTGTAATTCCAGGTAGATCTACAAGAGTTAGAGGTACATCACTAAATCTGCTAAATGTTGAAGAGTATGTAAAAAGATTCAGAGTTTCCTGTTGAACTAATATTGGATTATTTCTTGGGGATTCTTCATGAAGCAAACCCCACGGAATTTCGTCGGATTTCCATTTTGGTAAATCATTAATTCGAAGATTACTACCATAGAAAAGAAAACTCTGAAAATTAAGAGTGATATATATTTCAAATAATAATGCTGAAAACAAGTATGAGCAATTTGCACATTTATAACATTAAATTTAATAAATTATAAATCATTGATTTTGTAATAATAAATTAGTTAATTTCTATTTAGTACCAATACTATTTTACAACTATTTGAAAAATACAAAATATTAATCGAATTTGTAATAATAGGACTATCTTAATTTTAGAAAATAGCTGAAATTTCTTAAATTTTCAATATATCCGAAAATTTATCTTTAATACAAGTCATAAAAATGTATATACATTACTTTTAGCTGTTTGTGATATTGAAAGGATCGGTTACTTGTAAAATAACACTGATAATTTTCACAGTCTCGTAATTTTTCATCATTTCCAAAAGGTGTCCACCATAGAATTATGGGTACATCTAAAAAAGTATGATAAAAATATATGTACTAATATTTTCTTAATTTTTATACTTTTGGTTTATATTTTATACTTTTTTAGAGATATTAAAAACTTGATGCATTTTATATACCTGGATGATGTAATCTGTTACCGTTCTGAATTAAGTAAACCTGTTAATAATATTGATCTTAAAACTCATCAACCTCATTATTATCTTACTTTATCAATAATTTAAATAATAGTATTTGGTATTAAAATAATTTATTGCGTAATTATTGATATTGCAGAGCAGAAAAAGATTGGTTATTAATTTATTATTATCAATTATTTTGCATAAAACATTTCATTATTAATGTTTCTTACATAATTATATAATTTTATTTTATAACATTTAACCATTTGAGGGATGCTGGCATATGTGTTTATTTTCACACGTTTTAACATATTTTCAATTATCTATTTCATTTAATATTTATAAGCATTATATTTTAAAAAGATGTAATTAAAAAATAAAAACTAATCATCTTTCACTGCCTGTAATGAATTCATCCTTGAAGAAGTTTAAAAATTAAATTAAATATTAATAATATTTATTAATTTTTTTTTTATTTTGTACAACAGAATTGACAATTTGTTATCATAACATGATAAATTAATTGATATTAAAGCTAAATATTTTATTATTTATATTAATAAATATCAACGTATTCAAATAATGATGTACTATCTTAAACTATTTTTGCAAATAAAATTGTTCTAGCGTAATGTGTACTCATATGCATATATAAAAAATACTGTGATATTTTATGCTATAACATACATTATATACACGTGTATACATTATGTATATGTATGTGCTGTTAATAATATATATTAACATAATATAATACATACTATTAGTAAATATATAAATACCTGGTAAATTATTATACTGAAAGTTAAGGCGGTGATTGTTGCAAATATAAAATACATTTTCTGACAAAAATACGACATTTTATAATTATTTAATTTTAATATTCAACAATTACTTTTGTTGTATTTCTGTTCTGTTGTTGATTTGGTGTTTTTAAATATATTTCATTTTAATCTTAGTCAGATGGCAAAATGATTAATATTGTTATTTATACAAGGATTGTCAAGTTTTTACAAGGAAGTAGTTATGACAAATTATACTTCAGTTTTTGTCCTTGATCATTTTAATGTTTGTATATCAAAATTTAATTGCTTCTAATTGCTATCTTGTATTCAATTTTATATTATATCATAGCTACCCAAATTTAATAATGGAATATTATTTCGTCAAAACAGTATTTTACCAATAGTATTTTAAAGGTTTAAAGTTTGAAGGAAATAAGAAGCCTATATTGCACTGTGTCAACTAAAACAATTTAAGGTTAAGTTACAGATAAGAAATATAAATGATACAAAAAGGACACTACTACAAGAAATAGATAAATTGCAATTGAAAGACGAAAGTACTAATATAATTACTAGAAATAATCATTTCTTAGAAAGTTTGTAACATGCAAAAATGATAAAAGCCATTAACTAGTCAGTGGTGAAAAAAAAAATAAAGGAATTGTATATGATGTACAAACTTTTTTACATACATATATAATATTCATGTGTAACCTAAACCTATAGTCAAACATATGTTCGCGAACACACACAAAACTTTCTAAAGATTTGTAACAGCAAGTCGGTCATGGTTACGATCACGGTTGCGATCAGGATTACGATCACAGTCACGGTTACAGTCACGCTCCTGACTTCTCTTTGGCGGTCAACGAACTCTCTCTTCTCCTTTTCTTTATTCATTCTTTCTTTCTCTCCATCAGTTACAGTTTTCCTAACGACGTTGCTAGATGCATCTAGGCCAGGCTATCGCAAGTACAAAATTCTGCTGCAACAAATGAACGACTTATGTATTTAAAACTACTAAATAACTTTATAATCTCCTTTTGATATTATCAAATCTCAGATCCTCATACAAGTTTATCACATGTACCTACATAAATATATATAATTGTTTATAGTATATATAACATACATTATATTATACATTATATTATATATGTTATATAATATACATATTATATATTATAATATATGTTACAAAGTTAAAATAACTATTGCAAATTAATTTTAAAGTTAAAATAATAAATAAGAAAAAGTATACTAATTGTAACTAAACCAATCCACTGTGCCAAGGAAGCTTCTTGTAATGAATGTAAAGTCTGATATACAATAAAGTATTATTATTATATTATTATTATACATTATATATCCTAATACGCGAAAGTTATAATATTTATTGTAATTATAGTTTGAGAAATATTGTTACCTATATAAGTGTATATCTTTTTCATCATACAAATTCACATAAATTTAACCACGCATATCTATAATCAAGTTATTCACATGATGTTGATTGTAATTATAGTATTAAAATACTAGTTGATATAAATAATGCACATCGCAAAACAAAACATTTGTACGTAAATTTTTATTTGCAAGTACCTATATAATTTTTTATATTAAATTTCGAAATAGAGGCACCAATTGTAACATAATGAAACTATAACATGCATGAACATATGGCTATATAATGGTATATGTATCTAAATAAAAGTTAGTAGTTACTAATTACCAAAAGTTCAAGTTTAATAGTAAATGAAAGAAATTCAGAGCTGTTCTGCGTCCGCGATTTGCGAGGAAAATCAAATTAGTGTAAACCTCTTATTAGATACGCTCCAAAGTTTTTAACTTCCTGAATGAAACATAAGATGAAATTCTGAATATCCGATTGATTTATATAAACTTTTAATAGTCAAACACTGTTGACCTTGTTTTACTGATGGGTAATGACATATAATGTTAAACATATTACGAAATTTCAAAGAATGAATATCTCATTATTCGAAAATAAATGAACATGCTTAGTTAAAACGAAAGATTTCGATTACGCAGCGAAATGCAATTAAAAATTATTTTCTCAGAAATTGATTTCATCATCATTTGAGCTACAGTGATATATCGATTCAAAGTTAAGCTTACACAATTCTAAGGAAATAACAATCCAAGAAAAAGAATATGGAAAATTAAAAAAAAATATGGGATATTTATTTCCAAATAGATGTCATTGTTATTCTGCTCATTTTAAATCCGATCCCAAACGTTGTAAATCAAACACAATTTATTCAATTCAAGGAGAAGTATGTACCGTTTACCAGTTTAAATTGATGAAATTTTAAATGGCCTTTGAAAAAGGTAATTATGGCAGAAAGTCTATATCGAATATAAAGAGGACGAAATAACTGTATATCGTTTAACTGTAAACTGTCTAAGAAGCTAGGATTAAATTCCTAATTACATTAAATGTGTACTTCTTTATGAGGAGAATATAATTAAAAAATGTTATTATATATTAATAAATTGATCAAAATGTATTCATTTTAAGACATTAAAAAGATAAAAATGATAATGACGACCTATAATTGATTGCAAATAATATATAAACAAAATACAGACTGCTTCATATAATTCAATTTATACAAATAAAAATATAAATCACAGAAAAACATTATTCAATACACTATTACATAAAGCTAGCATTAATAGAATCTTAAGTGATTTTTCATTGAATACTTAATATAATATGTTTAGTATTGAAAACATTTCAATAAACTACTGTTACATTTTTTATGATCTGAAGCTAAAGTGTTTGTCTGGTAACAAAATAATTTCATAAGACCTGACAGTTAGAAAGATCAGTCTTATTATTGCATATTAATTTTCAAAAATCAATTAAGTCAGGTTCCAATATACTATTATTCATATTATGATTATAAAGCATAAAATCATTGCAGTTCAATTTGTTCATAATTTTGTAATCAAGGTACATCTTCTCAAAAATAAGTCAGTGTCTAATGCTCTAATACTTTTGAGCAGTAGTAAATACATCTAACAAATATTTTGAAAGTTTCACAAAAAAGAAATATAAATTAAGCGAGAAGAAAATTATTGCGAGAAATGGATGAATTGAAGAAAGTCGAGAACTGTCATCGTGAAGTATTATTGGGGAAATAACTATCATAAAGGTAGTAGGGTCGTCGATCTGTGGTTCACAGTCCTCCGGAAAGTCGACAGTTCGATGTATGCTCATTCCCCACCTTCTCCTCTTTCTATATCCTCTATCGTTCACGACCCCCTTATTAAAACGGCGCACGCGCGATATTCTGGTAAAATTTCGCAGGGCCGTATGAATTTAAAGATGCACATTCTATCTGTTACATTTATTGTATGAAAATATTCATTTATCTACACGATAAGTGCCAATACGTACCATATATTATATAAATTAATATTAGAACGTCAAGTAATTTTTATAATAAATATAAGCAACAAAAATAACAATAAGGGTAAAGAATAAAAGAATCTTAGGATATCTCCAACAATATTGCGTTCTATAGACAGCCTTGATTCGACGATGGGATCAGATTTTGCGCATGCGTAAGAACTCCTGAAGGATCCTTAACACAAACTGAGAAGAACAAGCGATCCAAAGTCAGTTGCTGGCTGGGTATCTTTATTGTGACGAATATAATTCGTCGCTCGTGACTCGTACCTCTCTTGCGGTACTTTTCTCTGTCTGTTTTTTAGTGTTTTCTCAAGACTTGCACATATATCTGCCTTCCTTCTTGTCTAGTGAGTATACTTGATTTACTTGGCAACAAAATCATAATGCTTTATTTAAATCAATTTATTTAAATTATCTTTATTATACATGTATATCATATATTTATTAATAAAAATTATGAATTTAAGTTATAGATATGTAAAAACATATTATTTATTTAATATTTACCGATTATTGGGTGATTGAAGGAAGTTCGCATAATAACTGTATATTATACTTTGGTCATTGTATTTAATTGCCTTTTTAAAAATAATTATTTTTCACTTTCTATCTAATTTTTCTCGATATTTATTAAACAAAGTATTATTTAGAATCTTTCAGTTTAATGTTACTTTATTCGATTTATTTGACTAATTCTTTTTTTTATTCTTCCATAATTATACTTGAACCTTCGATCTTTACTATTTGTTATTATTCTGTCACTTTAATCGATTTACAGCTTACAATTTACAATTTAAAGATAGCTTTGTCAAGCTGGGTGGATGAAACGCCAGTCATTGTTCTGGCTTTCGTATCGTGTTATTGATTTTGCATTACGGTTTAATTAACCGATTTTTGAGTCTTATACTCTTACATTTTTTTGTATAGTTCCTATCCTTGTTGCTAGTAATTTAGCAAGAATTTAAGATATAATATTACATACATTTATATGAATGTAATTATATCGCCCAATAATATAGCGAATAGGTATAAAAAAATGATCAAAAATTAGTCATTTGTAGTAATTAGTAAGTAGTAATTGAAACAATTTTTACTACAAATTTTCGTTAAATAAATATTTACTACGATAATAAAACAACAGGGAAAAAAGGTATAAATAAATCAAATGATGAAAAAAGATCAATTATCTTTATATATAATTTCTTCACTTATTTTGCATTTAACGCATACTTAATTACATGTCTTTTGCTTTACAATATCTAATCAAGGTAATGATATTGAAGAACTGTCATAGCATGGAATAAAGTGCGTTAGAATTTATGGATAAAAAAGTACAACATACTTCTTTTACGATTAAAGAAAATAGACGATCAATAGAAATTAATAAAGTTCGCCCGTGAACAAAAAAAAGTAATTGATAAAGCACGAAACAGTACTGTTAACATTTTCATATAGAAGAAGTTGGCCCCACCCAGGCGGAAACACGTACAAATGAGTCACCAAGTTGAGGGTTGAAAATAAAATATGCTTTAGGAGAGGACAAAATTTCAGAATAAAAGTGATATTCTAAGTTGGGAACTGTATTTTAGAAATTATCTTTCCGGAGAGGTCAGGATTATATGTGTATGCTCGTGTAAAACAATTTCAATCCTGAAACACAAATAGGATGGTTATACCGTTGTAAGATACACTGTATCTATATACAGTGGCTCACGAGAGTATTTCAGCACTTCTAGAAACATTTTATGCGTATATTATACAAAATAGTTTGAAATCTCATTAGTACTGTAACGAGATACGACTATCATAATTATGTTGGTAAAATTTGGAACGGATCCGAAAATGTATATGGAAGTTACAAAATATTTCTTGGAAGCACATACTTCACAAAGTATTAATAAGCCACAATATACTATAGTCAGATCATCTTTAACATTAACTGCATGTTTAAGACCGTTACTAATGTATATTAATTTGTATCTGTATATACTAATTACTCATTAAGTGCTTGTTGTAATATATGTCTTGTACCTAACTTCTATAAACATTTTCGGATTGATTTCAAATTTTAATATTATAATCACGATAATCGCGTTTCGTTATAGTGCTAACGAAATTTCAAAAGGTTTCACATAATGCACATAATATATCCATAAAAAAATTCTGCGATAAATGTTCGAATACTTCTGAGTGTGCTTATAAACGTTTCTTATTTTCATTCTAAATAATTTGATAGCGTATTAATAGCGTATCTTCTAACATTTATTACCTTTTTATTTATAAGTTTATTATATACGTAGTTTCTACTTAGCAGCAGAATCAATCGAAGGGTTTTTGCGACACGTGTTTCCGTATAGCGACCGAATCGCTGAAATAAACAATGCAGGCTAACGGTGCTGAAAATGTCGGTCCTGAAAATGCAAGCGAAAAATCAGGATGGACGGTAATTATCACTTACTGAAAACGATATGTATATTAGTTATAAAAAATTTATATTATTATATATGTTTATGCTTCATATATTATTTCAGCTTTAAAAAGTTTAGAAATTGTTTTAGTTTGCATTTACAAAGAATGTTTAATTTAAAACTTGCATGAATTGAAACTCAAAATAATAAACTAAGAGCGATAAAAACGAGATTTAATGTTCATTTTAATAATATTTTAATTTAATAATAACTAAATAATATTGAATTGTATATATTACAATTAAATTAAATTAATCTAGTTGGATGAGACATTTTAAAAGTTGATTTTTAAAAATATTTATTTAATTTATTGTAGGTTGGATTAATAAACGGAAAGTTTAAGTATCTTACAGCTGAAACCTTTGGATTTAAAATTAACGCAAATGGTTCAAGTTTAAAGAAAAAACAATTGTGGACTCTAGAAGGTAGTGAACAACAGGTTTTCCTTCGATCCCATTTGGATCGTTATTTAGCAGTGGATCAGTTTGGAAATGTTACTTGTGAAGCAGAAGATCCTAGTGATCCTGGTTGCGCCTTCCAAATACAACTAGCTTCAGATGGTATATAACATTTTTATTTAATATAATAATATAATTTATTTTTATTATTAATTTTTAGTTTTTGTTAATAATAGGAAACAATCTGCAAGAGCAGGTTGTACACGCTGGAATAAAATAGCAAAATATTTGAATTGAAAATAGTTCTATATAAAATATTTAAAGAATATTAAATAAGTTAACAAACTTCTATTATTAATTTTTATATTAAATTATTGATTATAATTTATTAGGAAGTGGAAGGTGGGCTCTGAAGAATATTCAAAGAGGATATTTCCTGGGTTCTAGTCAGGATGAACTTAAATGTATGGCCAAAGCCCCCAGTGAAGCAGAGTATTGGCTGGTACATCTTGCTGCTAGACCTCAGGTAACTAATTTTCTTATATATTACAGAATCAGAAATTAAAGGCTTAGAACTAATATAATTATATTTATCAATATATAGATTAATAACATAACTTAATAACATCCTCAATATTTCACTTATTTTTGACAATAGGAGAAGATGTCAGAAGAAAATGTTATGATTTGAAGAAAAGAAAAAAAATGTTCTCAATTCTTCAAGATTTTAAGATCACCAATATTTTTTAAATAGAACAACATATTGTTATCACTATAATGTAATACATAAAGTCAAAATCCAATAACATATAATACCATGCCATCACATGACCTTGAGCAAGATGACAAAGATTTTCAAATATTCGGAAATAGATGCAAATAGAAAGATTAGTGAAGATAAATGTATTTACAAAATGCGCAAATTGATGGTCATTAATATAATATGTTTTTATAGATTCTTAAAAATCTTATAGAGAATGAAGTGATTTTGATATTGCAATAATTTTTTAAGAAATCAAATTTTTTTTTAAATCCAATTAAAATCATAAATATGTGAAAAGTATTTCTTATAGTTAAGAGAAATGATAATATTTATTAATATTCCATCATAATATTGTATATTAGATTAAATATATCTATAAAAATTAACTTAATTTTCATCAATACTTAATAAGAGTTTTGCCTTTTTTATACATATTATAATAAAAAAGTATATATTACATTATTTTAAAATGTATATCAAGTTAATTTTAATTTGTTATATAAATATGTTTTAGGTAAATTTAAAATCTGCTGGAAGAAAACGGTTTGCTCACTTAAGTGCAACGCAAGATGAAATTCATGTAGATGCACCAGTTCCATGGGGAGAAGATACACTTTTTACTTTAGAATTTCGTCCTGCTTCGATAGAAGATGATGGTGAAGAACATTCCAAATTTGAAGGTGGTCACTATGCTCTACATACTTGTAACAATAAATATTTGGCACGTGATGGAAAACTTTTGGATTCTTGTACCCGGGATTGCCTTTATGCTGCTGAATTTCATGCTGGATTACTTGCACTTAGGTTAGAGTTATCAATACATCTTTTATTATTATAGTATGATGTTAAAACATTTCTTCACAAATATTACTAAAAGGATTGTTTATATCTTATACTATATTATATTACAACTATTATATAAGTATGACAGAATATAATTATTTATATACACTTTGATTCATAAGCAAAATGCATTAATACAAATAAGATATTTTTTATTCAAATAAATTTTGGTTGCCCGTTATGATGTATGTTATATCTTTATAGTTTATGTGATTGTTTAGTTGCCTTAAAGATTATGACTAGCATAAAAACGTAAATTTTGATTAATTAGAGATTTGTATGGGGCATATTTGGCACCTATTGGAAGTAAGGCTGTTCTAAAATCAAGATCAACAACTGTGACCAGAGATGAATTGTTTTCTTTGGAAGAATCATTACCACAGGCCTCTTTTGTTGCTGCTTTAAATCAACGATATGTATCTGTAAAACAAGGTACCTTCTATTTACATGGCCTAATTGTCTCATTTGATAGGTTTATAATACTTAATTATTAAATTGTATTAGTTAATAGTTATTATTAAATTAAGCAAGTATATATTTTTTTGAATTATAAATTTCAGTTTATTCGGCTAATATCAATTAGCTACAATCACTAATTAATGTCACTCTCAGAAGTCTTTTCATATGATAATAGTATTCATCGTGATTCCAGGAGTTGATGTGACAGCTAATCAAGATGAAATTTCTGGACATGAAACTTTCCAGTTAGAATTCGATCGTGTAACTAAAAGATGGTATGTACGTACCATGCAAGATCGTTATTGGAGTCTTGAAGCAGGAGGTGGAATTCAGGCATCAGAACACAAGCGTTCTTCCAATGCTTTGTTTGATTTGATTTGGCAATCGGAGGATGGTACAGTAGCCCTACGTGCTAACAACGGCAAATTTTTAGCAACAAAGCGTTCTGGCCATCTTTATGCTAATGCCGATTCTGTAAACGGATTGGATTCAGATGTTAGCAAATATTATTTCTATTTGATGAACAGACCTGTTTTAGTATTACGTTGTGAACAAGGATTTGTAGGGCCCAAAAGTGCAGCTAGTTCAAAATTAGAATGCAACAAAGCTATCTATGAAACTATTAGAGTAGAAAGATGTGAACGTGGAATTGTTAGATTTAAAGGTAACAAACTTATTCATTAGTTATCTTAACAATGTATCTACATCAATATGGAAAAGTTACAGTTGTCATAGTTTTAAATAATACAGATTTACTGGAAATTTTCTTTTATTACGAAAAATTAAAAATTTTAATTTTAGAACGTAATAGTAATTCAATAAATATATTTGAAACGTCAACTAGACTTTTAAAAAATTAGGCCTTACAAAGTACTTTTTCATGAAAAGTAAATTTTATTTCAGGTCAAAATGGCAAGTACTGGCACGCAGATAGCGAAGGCGTAACCGTAGATTCTGATATACCTTCCGATGGATTCTATCTAGAATTACGAGAACCTTCTCGTATTTGTATTAAACATAGCGATGGAAGATATCTTACTGCAGGAAAGAATGGAGCGTTGCGTCTTGGAGAAACAGATTATGAATCTGCTACAAAATGGGAATTTTAATCAACTAAACGATCATGTCTATGCTATGTTCTTTTAAAATTTTATTCAATCCACTCTTTATACATTTAAAGAAGTTATATTTAGTAGATATAGATATCCTAATTTTTCATAAAAAGGTTGAAGAAAAAATAAGCAATTTAGGCCAAGGACTTTGTTACAGGGTTAAACAACTTCTATTTTTTATGCTCGTATGTTTTAGTATGAGAAATGAAAAGTATTAAAAAATAACGCAAAGTATAGATTTAAAAGAACATAGCTAAAATCCATTGCCCTTTTTATAGCTTCGAGTGTAATCTAATCTAATATTTACAAGTACGGGAAGAGCTCCTACCGAGTACTTAATTAGAAGTACATCGTCAAATTAATTTTTTTACGATTTTTTTATACTTCTAACTACGAATTTTCCTATTCATAAAATACCGTATAAGACTGATCATTCGCATGTTTACAGAATAATTAGCGGTTATTACATCGTACTTTAATAATTTAAAGAAAAATTTAACATGATTTACTGTCTTTCGATCATAGAGTAATTGAATAATATTTGATGATGTAAATTAAAACTTACTTTCTTTGATTTAATGTATTGTTTGCAATATTATTTATTTTTCAATATTTAATACTTAACTGATCGGTAATTTTATGTAAGAATGTTATTATGTATATATTAAACTTCCTTACTCTTCCAATCACAATATCTTTAATTGAAACTAATAAAAAAGTTTCTTATATCAGTTGTTAATGTAAAGATAGTTTTGACATTTTACAACTTTTTTTAATTGGTAGCTTCACTGTGTAATCATTGAGAAATACGTTGCTAATAATTTCCTTTTTAAAAGTAAAATAAACAATATGAAGAACTTGACCGATCATTTAAGTATTTAAAAAAATTCTGCTTTCTAGTCTTCATATTAATATATTCATATCAGTAATAACTAACTAATGTTGAATTCCTATAAAGCAATTCATACACTAGACAGCATATTTCGAAGATTGTCAATAAGTAATATACATAGTGTTTCAGTTGATAAAGGTAATCATTCCATATAATAAACATATTTCCTTTTCATTATTGAACCATACGCTACTAACATAAACGCACAAGTATGTCACTAATGTAAACTTGCTATCTAGTGTACACAATGTCTTTGAAGAAATCGATGCAATAATCGAATTAATCTGTATAATTTGAGGTCACGCTTTTTCTGTATAAGAAATTCACATTCCGTGAGCTGTGCAATGGTCAAAACATTTTTACAGCTATTTCTACGAAAAAAACTTAAGTCATAACCCGCTTAGGAAACATTAAAACCATAAATTTTATATATCGATTAGTATTAGTTCTGTGGGCGTGTAATTTATCGATTAGCTTATAAGTAAGATTTTTCTTTCCTTTGTCGAGTTTCAATATGTTTAATATGTATTAATATTATTGATATTTGACAAAAAAAAGAAAAATTATTTTTCGATATGCTTTTTACCTTTTATATAATACCTTTTTTATCTGCTCTCTATTTTTTTATACACAAACAAGGTTGATATTAAGGTCGTTATTTCAGCGATATTACCTGTAATTTACGTTATTTATCGTACTGAGGAAAGCGGGATAAACTAAATGCATTATGTAAGCAATAAATTCTGCTATTAAACATTTGTTTATTAAAATTTTTCAAACATTGCCATTTTTCCAGGATTGTAACCTTTCAAACAATTCCAATAATATAGTAATAAAATATTTTGCTTGATTGATTATTGATTTATTTAAGAAAAATTTATTTGATTTAACAAATCATATTTTGCTTTTTGTACTCTTGTGCAATATATTTAATAATACGGTATACATTTATTTTAAATAGTAACTTGTACTTTTTAACCATGTATCAATTATATACTAATTTATTTTACAGCTTAAAATTAATTTTAAAACATCATATACATGTGTATATACAACGTACATACGTTGGTAATGAACATGTTTCGTTTGACATTTTCAGAAGAAGGAGAAGAATTTATAGTATTCAGTGTTTATTCATCCAATACATTATTATATTCATTAAACATTACTTTTATGCATGGATGGAAAAGAGGCAACAATGATAATTGCGGCAATGTAAACTCCATATTATCATAAGCAATTCCAACATTTGCTTCTTTGTCTGGAATAAAAGGAATCTTTGAATAACGTTGACTAAAGTGCGTTAGTAAGGTGAATTTTGCATTCATAAATTTTCCAGCTTTTATCGCTTCAGAAGTCGTTGAATGCAATTTACTTTTTGCTAATGCTTCAAGACCGCTTTCCATGGTTGCTTCATGAATTAATAAATCACAATTTTGTCCTAATTTTATAAGATTTCGACAAAATATAGTATCACCGCTGAAATAAAGCATAGGATTCTGTTTATATATAAAATTGTTGATATATCATATTAATTAATTTTATAACCAGCATTTTACTTATCTTACCTATAAACGATTTTTTTGTTATCTTGAAGAGTGATAGCAATACCATATGCTTCCTTACAATGAGGAACATGAATTGTGTTTATTTTATTAATATTTAAATTATTATAAAGTGTAGTTTCAAAATATTTTGGTAACTTATGATAGTCTAAATACAAATCATCATTGTGCACTAAAATATATTGCTGTATAATAGATTCACGTTGGCTATTATAATAATTCAACCAAGGGGTCATACACTTTGGTGTTATCAAATACAACATTTCATCTGTGACCTCTTTCCTTCTTAAAAGCAAACCCATGAGTCCTAAATGGTGATCTGCATGTATGTGTGATATATAAATAGCCTAAAAAAGAAAGAAGATTAGTCTTATATTTTTTGTCAGAAAGCTGAATATTAGACAGATAAGTTTCATTAATTATCATTTTAAAGTATAAATAATATACCTTAATAGTACGTAAAATGTTGAGACTTTCCGAAGCTCCAAAAAACCTGATAATTTGGCCAAGGGTACCTTCTCCACAATCCAATAAAATGCTACAATCCTTATTAATTCGTAAAAGAATACTGCTTGTATTTCTAACTTTACTTGGTACACTACAACCAGTACCTAACATCACAATTCGTGGATAATCCGAAATAGTACCTAAATTAAGTTCTGTTGATTTTTTGTTAATAATTGTTTTTAATTCTTTTAAAACATTTGTAAAGTCAGGAATTTGTGAAACTTCGTCAATATATGTCTTTGGTTCTTTGTAAATTTCATCATTAAATAAACATTTTGGTACTGGACGTATTTCTAATGTCTGTGCTGTTCTTGCACGGTGGACATTATTATTTTGAGTCTGAAATAAAAAATTTTCCAAGTATTTAATCATATAAAATTCTTGATATATTATTTTTTTAAGCTAAATAAATAAATAACATCATTAATATAACTTACTTCTTTATCTTTTTCAAAACAATCCTTATTTAATGGAGGAAATATTTTAGGATGCAACATATTTAATAAATATTGATTTTTATAAACAGCTTCGCTGCCCATGCAAGTATTTTCATTGTTTAAAACTATATGTTCAGTATTTGAGGAAAATTTTTTTAACCAATCTTGATATTGTTGAGTAGTGAAAATGTTTTCAGGAGTAAAATGAAATATGCAAAATGCTTCAGATTCTTCTTCCGTCTGTGATTCTGTCTGTTGATATTTTAAGAAAGTAGGATGATTTAGAATGGGATCCAAATATTCTTCCGTCGGACATTCTATAACTAAAAATAGTTTTTAAGAATATACTTAACATTTTTAGTAGTAGAAAAAATCATAATTTGACATATTAATTAGATGCAGTTATAATAGATACCTAAAACTATCTTTCCTTTCTAGAAAACACTTTTTAATTATTTATAAATATTACAAATTATTAAAAACTGAAGAAGTTAATAATTTAATATGTGTTAGATAATATTTAAACTGTGTATACACTAAAGATATGGTTATATTATTCTCAAAAGTACCTATGAAAGTGGTTTTAGGTCTGTCTGGTTGTACTACATCTTTACTTCGAACAATAGTCCCATCTGGTTTAGTAACATCCATTCCTTGCTTTAACATATCTAAAAGTGGTCCAGGTGGTAGACCATGATCTATACATTTATCTACTAATAATTTTCCACGTCGTGGATGGACTTCACAAATATAACATATTAAATGTGGATCGCTTTTCTTTTTCTTTTCTGTTTTAGTGTTTTGTTTGTTCGTTTCTTCATCTATAACTCTCTTATGATTTGCATTTATATGATATTTTTTATCTACCAAATCTGAAGAACTTTCTTTAGTATCTTTTAAAAATTTTGTTATAGGTACATATGAAACTCTCATTATATGATCCTCATATGGTTTAGATTCATCGATTAAGGGATAAGTAATTTTTAAATTTGGTAAATGCACAAATGATTTAATTGCTTTTATATAGTCATCAAATCCTTCTGGGCAATGAATATTTATTTCTGTTACACCATCGGCTTGTGCTGTTAAAAGAGAACCTGGAATACCTCCAAGATTTTGCCAAGAAGAATATGTTATAAATATATTTCCTAATTTGGATAATTTACAATGATGTTCTTGACTTAAGCGTTGAACACCTTCTCCACAATTAAATATGTAATTACTCTGATCAGTTAAAAGACATATACAAGATGGGGCCCCAGCTGCCCCACTACCAAGTACCTGTTTTAAGATATTAATTTTTAAGAAAATCATTATTAACATTATTACGTTTTAATATGTAACTAATTTATTTAACGTTCATTCATTTTATCCATAAGTGTTTTACATACCTTTAACTTTGCATTAAAATGCAGGGAGGGTTTTTTCATCTTCATTTGCTGCATTGCTAATAAATTCAGCATATGATGTTTATTCCGTGATAGTAAGTTTATATTTCTATTAATGCATTTGCAGAAACATGTACCGATTTGCAACATTACAAAACAAAAGTTTATTTATTTACATTAACAAGCCTATTCAATGACAATTACCGATCGTAAGTCTTGGAATGTGTATATTTTACACTGAACTATTAGCTACTGAAATGAAAAAAAAATTATTTAATTGTCAATATTAAATAATGCGGTAAACGATTCAATTAAAAAATACAAAATGTGCTAATTTTAATTCTAATAAACAGTTCTTTATTATTATATTTTATACTTAACCTCGTTATTTGCAAATTATAAAATCACATTGTACATAAACCCACAAAAATCTGTCAATAGTTGCGTCATTATCTACTGTTAAGTTTCAGATATATTTTATTAAAATAAAACTAATTATGTATAATGAAAATACATAAAAAATTAAAATAATACTATGATTTGTTATTGAATGTGGTATACGAATACACATGTATATTCACGTGTTAGATGCAGGAGCGCATTGGTTAAGATGCTTCTGTACTTCTACCAATTAAAAAAGATTTTGGCAATTAATATTTTAAAACATTTCAATTAAAGAAGATAATTTATGTTACGTTAATCAACAATAAATGCCACATTACTCTTATCACATTTGCGTAATAAATCATATATGTATTTGTATATTATATTTCCGTTAAAGTACAATTATATGCATATTATATATTATATATGTATTATACCTATATATTTGTATTCTATATTTTATATGCTAATAAACTGTTTATAAAATTTCTCTCACTAATAACTAATAAGAAAAGGAGATTATTCAGAACAATAATTATATAAATAAATAACTTTCTTAATTTTATTTTGGAGGCATTCATTGCAATCAATTCTATTAAAGGAAAATGAAAATTATACAAAATGTTATTCTCCATTATTCAAAGGAATAATTTGATGGGTTCCAAATGACGATAGTTTAGCTTCAATGCTGTGTTTATTTTATCGGTCTCATCTATAAGCACAAGGAATTCTAGGAATCAAAATTTGCTATATATGTATATATACAATATATGTACTATATAGATTCATTAATATTAATTTTGCTGCTTCAAATATTATATTTAGAATATATAACAGACACACACACACACACACACGCGCGCGCGCACGCACTTGATATTAAGATGTAATAATTTTTAATTTATTTTGGATATTTACAGAACACATTAAGAATTACGTACACGTATTTTAAATTCAGTAATATACATATGTTTGTACGTTTTTTACTAACATATGTTTACATTTATCAAATATTATTATCTTCTTTCTAAAAATATGTATTACTTTCTTTGATCTTTTAAAATGTTAACAGAATTCTATATGGTGTCAAAATTTTGTTAATAATAAGATAAGTAATTTAAAACAGTGTATTACATGAAAAGAAATATATTACATACTGTAAACAATTGTACATACATTCTTTATAACTTTCAGTATATGTACCCAATATGAATTGTATTAATAATAATATATGAGTAATAATATGTTATTATAACAATGTCATATTATAATAATATAAACATTTCAATATTAAAAGATTAGATAAAAGTATACATACTTTTATCTTAAAATTTCAGAAATTGGATAATAAAAGATTAATATCCTTATCCTCTATAATAATAAACATTATGATACAGTATTACATCCGTAAAATCATTAACTAAGTAGATCCATTACATCATACGATAGCAATTTTTCTACTTTTTGATTTGAATTGGAATTCAGATTTGAATTAAATTCTAACTGATTGATAGGAAAATTATTTGTATTAGGATTTAGATTTGAATTAAATTCTGACTTATTAGTTGTAATATTTCCTTGATTCATAGAATAATTAATACTGTTTCGAGGAATGACTGAATTAGGAACACAAGTATTTCCTTTCTGATTTAATTGTACATTCATTCCTTGTAAATTGAAGTGCTGATACTGATTTGAATTCGATGATTTCCACGAATAATCAGGTTTTGAACTTGACATTGAGAGATTTAGTTGATCTAAATTAGATCTCAATAAAGTATCAGTTAAATCTTTTACTGGAGGTTTTGTGGGTTGAACAATTGTAGGTGTTAATGGTGTTTGAGATTGTAATATTTGGTGCACTCCTTGTTGTTGAACTAATCTGTAAATAAAAATATTTCCAATTTTAAAAACTTACATTTCTAAAACCATACTTTAATTACAAAAAAAAAATTCTTTTAACTTTTTATTAATAGAAAATAAATAACAATTTGTATCATTACCAACCGAAATTTATCTTCCATTGTCAATCCGTTTTCAATTTGCAGAGACTTTAAACTTGTGCTTGTATTTGGAGTAGGAACTATAGGAATTATATTTACATCATCGTTATTTGAATTAATATTTTTATACATAGTGGAGGTTTGTGAAAGTTCTTGATCTAATTGTTGGGTCTCACGACGCATGGCATCTAATTGTTTTAAAGCTTCTTTGTGCTCTGATGTTACACGATTTATCATTTCAGTCACGAGATTTGAGAGAATTTCATATTGTGGTAGACTGAAATTTTGTTCAACACAGAGTGGCAATAAAAATGGTAAGATCTTTGTTGCTAATATTTCTTTACTTGTTCCCAATTTACTGTGGCTTAATAACATTCTATAAATACCTGATAAGGAATGAATTAATTTATTTTATTTATATTAACTTTAGCTATGTAACTCTTATTATTAAATCAATATTTTAATGTAATATAGTACCTATGATGGCCATAAGAATTGCAGGTTCACCAGAGTGTGGAATTTCTTGGAGAAAAGGTAACACTTGATCAAGGACAAGCCATCGATCGAAATGCGGTAACATTTTTGCAAGACATAATAAACAATTAACTTTAACTCCAAGACTTTTTCTGCGGCTTTCCTTCCCATATAAACAAATCTTTTTCATTCTAGGTAAAATTGCATTTTTAATCACTGGTCCTTCGATCATTGTTATAATATTAGGCAAAGCTGATAAACATAACTCTTGTAACTGTTCCCATTCTGATTCTAAAGCACGTAATAACATTGGGACTATATCTGTTTTTATTATTTCTGTAGTACATAATCTTAATAACAAATCCGCATGTTGCATTAAAACAAGGCTAATTTGTGGTGGATCATCTAATGTTAAAACTGATTTAATGTTTGGTAAAATATATTCTCTAAATTCTTCCACAGAACTTGTTTCCATTGCATAGATTATACTAGGTAAAACAAATGGAATCATTGGAGGATTAAACAATTCCTTGTATAAAGCTGGAAGAACTCTATGTAATATAACTCTATGTGGTAATTGTTTTAAAAGTTGAGGTAATCCTTTGTAAAATTGCGATTTCTGTAAGTTATCCCATTGGAAAATTTTGTCTAAATAATTCAGGGTTTTGACACCTATATCTGTAAAATAATCAATCTTTACAAACTGATGTGCATCTGGTCGTAATTCAGGATTATGATGTAACATCAATTTAACTGTATCTCTAAGGCTCTCTGAAGTTGGAAGATACCTATCTGTGATATTTGAACTTCTAAAATTTTCTAAAAACTGTTTGCTTTTCAATAAATCGTTGTTAGATTCATGAAGAAGTAGATTCTTTGGAGAATGTAAAACATATATCACCATTCCCAAAGAAAATATATCACTAGCTGTACCAACGCTACTTGCCAAAATACATTCTGGTGCTTGATAATCCAAATTTGATTGAGCTACAGATGGAGCTGATATGTCATATTCTACGTATGACCACTGAGGTTGTTTACCTTCGGCGCTTTGATTCAAAGCACAAAAATCAAACCCAAAAATTTTCCACGCTCCATGACTATTTACAACAATAGATTCTGGACATAGATTTCTGTGCAATAATTTAACATCTCCATGTAAAAATGTAAAACCTTCTCCAAGTTGTAAAAGTCCATATTTAATTTCAACATCATGTAGCTTGTAATCCTTTAACGCCGTTGGTAATGGTTGTGGTAAATTATTATGGTTCCCTAAAACATTAGCTAGACTAGCTAATACAGGTTCAGTGGCAAATGCTAAGCTATCTCTTGATTCCTCCAAAGGATGTTGAACAGTTAAAATTTGTGGATGACGTAATTTAGTTAATTGTGCAATACCTCTTTTCAATGTTTCTAAAATTAATTCTTTATCGTTTCTGGAAAATTTATCCAAAATACGTTTTTCAAATACAAATATCGCTGCTTCTTGCTTTGTAGATTTTTTATAACCATTGTAAACCTTCCATAGCAACGATGGTCCCGCACTTGCTATATGAGCAGTTACTTCAAATTCTCTGGTCACTGGATTACCAGGAAGGACATTTGATAATTGTGATAAACCATAAGCAGTGTTTTGAACAGTATTGGATATTGTATTGCTAACAGTGTTTCGTAACTTCGTAAACACATCCATTTTACTTTATAATTCGTGTGTGTATGTGTTTTAAATATTCATTTATTAGCTTAATATATTTTATTTAAAAAATTTTAATAAACAATGAAATTACTTAAATTAGAAATTTTTTGATATTTTTTTATTTCTTTCGACATTTGACCTGCTTTCTGTTTCGTAAATTTTGTCTTTTAACATTCCAATGTATTATATATTGATATATGTTTTACGCTACACAAAACGTAATTTCTTGGAATATTCAATAGCATCACACAATACATCTATTATAGTAATTAACGTTGATTCTATTATATTAAATGTATTATAATAATTTTTGACATAAGTCTTGATCTTACGTATCATGTCAGTTCGGCATAGTATTTTACTAGTTTTCATTTAATGGTTATCTACCAACCTAAACACGTAAATGTTAATATATTTAGTACTTTCCAAAAATTCCTTTAATATTTCCTATCATTTTAGATCAAATTTTCTCAGTATTTTTTTATTTTAATGTGTTATATAAAACGAATAAATAAAATTATGTGGTTAGTTTTTTAATTAAACATAATTGATAATATTTATGTGCTTTAAATTTAGGAACATAGAAAACATTACAAATCACTATTTTTTGTTAACAAGAAATAAGAAATATTTGCAAAGAGGGTATATATTTAATGAAATTGAGAAATTATTACAGTTAAGTAATGAAAGACGTTAATGTTTACAAATCATTAAATTGTAATTAAATATATATATATATATATATATATATATATATATATATATATACGTATATATAATATGTATGTGTATGAAGTATATTTGTTTTTAAAACACGTAATAGATAATAGTAGGTAATAAACAAGTAACATAATGTACGTATGTAGTACATTTATAAATACATGAATTAATTAACATTTGTAATAAAATAAATTTCATATTGCAGAGAGCATATATAACATGAGACGGTGATTTCTGGAAAATTAGTTGCTAATATGTTTCCTGGATCGTTAAAGATAAGTGACATGTCATTATATCATAAACAGACAATAAAGTAATAAGAGTTCAACGTACTGCAAGAGTGTGGTAAAAGGTAATAGTCAGTTTTACCTTAATAACATTATCGATTATAGTAATTTTATTCAAAATAAAATAATTAGGATATGAAGATTTATAAATCTAAAATAATAACAGAATAAAAGAATAATAACATTAAAAATAGTCATGATGACATTTTGTTAATAGTTTAAAATTACATTAATCCCTAAAGAAAATGATTTTTAAACAAATATTAAATATTTTCATAGGATATAAGCAATACAATAAAGATTAAAAATTTTTATATGTTATGTATACCTATGCCATATAATAAAAATGCGCAAAATTGAGATTTATGCATTGACTATGCAATCACTCGCTTAATCCTTAAACAATCCAGGATACTTCTACTTAAAATTTCATTGCTTGTGATTATATTTATTTAGGTATGAAATTAGTAAATATACATTGATTATGTGTATATATTTACTGAATTAACATATTTGTAAGATATATGTATACATACGTAGGTATGCAGTATAATGAAAATAACTAAAACTAAAAAATATGAAAACTATAATCTTAAAAATAGAAGTTTTTTTAATAAACAACCAATTCTTTTTTAATAGGTACGTATTAACGTTGCATCAATTGCACTTATAATATGCTGTGTATATATATATATATATATATATATATATATATATATATATATAATGCAAATATAATATAAACAGCACTCTTTCGTTTAGCAGACTTTAGGTCAATATAATCCCTTCATTGATTAAAGTCGATATTCTGTCAGAGTTCTTTCCCTAAAGGACGACCTTTGTAGTGGGGTGGGCCGACGAATAAGGGAGAGAGAACTGGCCGTCGACCCCGACAGTTTAGTTGCCTTATGAACCGCGTATGGATCGTTCGTGTTTTACCCTTACATTTTCTCGATTAAAATTCCTTTTACATTTCTTTCATTCAGTCTGCTATAGATTTTTTCTGCTTATGATTAATACATTATTGTCTATGACTGTTTCATTGCATTAATGAGGACGTCGTGTGAGCATTTAAAAAGAAAAGGTGTTTATAGTGAAATATAAAAATGTTTTGTTGAAAAATATGTTAATAAACATATAGTTTGCTGTTTATTTCTGTTTATTTCTGTTTACCATTTTTGGAAATGCTTTTTTTTTTTGCAGTTTATAAGATATTTTTTAAACATCGATTTTTTGTTTCAAAATAGTGCCAATATTTTACTTATTTTACATTTACTATACATACTATATTACTATATACAGTTCATTTAAATAATATGATTTTCCTTAATTTTGGGATATGTGCATACTTTCTATAACGATTATGAACAAATATTTTGTTTGTACGTTATATAGTTTATATGTATAATAGAGTTTTGCTCGTCGCTTTTCACAATTTTTCTTGAAACTGTGATATGCAATTTTTACTAAAAAAATAATGTAAAATATTTGTGTAACTTTGAATGTTACAGTCCATGTTTGAACTTCTTCTTTTAATTTATCTATTAAAATCCAACTGTATCGTGATAGTTGTTGAATCTTTAATCTTATCGTTATTGTTTTAGTTTGGAAATATAAATAAGACAGATTATGATGTTAATGCTTAACATTGTGGTTAATGGTAATAAAGACGATGTACTGTCAAGCATTTTCCTAAATTGCGAAGGTGTAAAAATGTTGGAGAAGTGAATAGTGAAAGTTTGCGGTGTACATAAGTCCTTCGATATCGATTCCTGCAAATTGCAGTGGTGCATCCTCCACCAACAGCACATTTATGACTCTCCTCCTCTCAATGCGAGAAAAATTATTCACGAGGAGAATGTTCGCATGCAGATAAACCAGAAAATTGTAAGTTTATAAATATTACAATGCTTTTAAGATTAATTGACTGTGACATTAGAAATTATATCTGGTTTTTTATTATTATTTATTGAGAATATTTATAAAATTAAAAGTAAGTAAAAATGATGAAGTAAAAATAATTTTTCAATTTCTTAATTTAAATGTTATATTTACTTGTCTGCGGTTGTTTAGAAATTGAACACGGATGACGAATTGGATATGAATTTGAAATTTAAATGGCTCTTCCTTGGAATACTAATTACCATCCTCCTTGAATTCGGTAAATTTATTTCATTACTTTTCACATTTAAATTCTTATGGAAAGACATACATACATAAAAATGAAAATGTTATCTACCATTTAATTCTATACTTCATTAATGTGAATATATGTTAAATACAAATCATTAGATAATTAATAATAATAAAATAAAAAATTTAGATATTACTAGATCAATGATAAAGGAAGAAGATGAGTTTGTTGCATTGAAAATTGATTCTCCTTCTTCTCACGTCGCCCTTTCGGGAGACCTTACAATATCTGTTACAAAGTCGACTGAAACGTTAGAAAAAACAAAGTACAAATATGGATTCAAAGAAGAAGAAAATGCAGATTCGAAATCACTTGAAAATATTTCGAATCGATTTTTTCTACTGAGGTAAGCTAGTTTGCGTCTTATTGAGAGCTATTGAAAATGATTGTTGAAATGTAAAATATTCGAGAAGTTACTATAGAATTTTTTCATGAATACGTTCTACGACATTTTTTGAAATTTCATTGGCACTGTACTGAGACGGGGCTATCATTTTTATAATAGCAAAATTTGAAACCACCCAGAAAATACGTATACAGGATGTATCATAATATGTCGGACCTATTTCAGGAATGGACAAGAGGCATAAGAGCAGTGAAAAAAGTTCATATGAACGTGTGCCCCTTCATAGAAGATGCTCGAAATGGCTATCTTTGGTCTGTGCGTATGCTTGCACTCGTCGTATCAAAGAATTTTGCAATCTTTAAAAAATTTCATATGAACTTCTCTCATTATTTTCGTGCCTTCTGTCTACTCCTAGAGTAGGTCCCATATGTCATAATACGCCCCGTATACAGATTAATTTCTGTACCACATAACTTATTTTCAGAGAATGTTGAATTTCCGAACCCTCCACGTATATTTTCAGATCCGTTTCAAATTTTACCAAGATAATGACGATAGTCGTGTCTCGTTACAGTACTAATGAAAACCCAAAATGTTTTCTACAATGTATATATACATAACAAGTTTCTAGGAGTGATCGAATATTTTAATGTTTTAAACGATTACCCTTTGACTGTACGATCTACAAACTAACCGCTACATGCTGTTTATATTGTTCATAGAGTACTGTACCTTTTTGAAGACATATCAGAATTAATAGGTGAAATTCAACTAGAACAGTTGCCTTCGGGAAATGAAACCATTTCAATCATCATTCCCTGCGGGTACTTTACTCGTGGCGGTGTTTACGCTCTACGAGTGGAATATAAGTATGAAAATTCAACAGTGCCTGTTGCCACTCTTCATCAGGTTGTTATTGTTTCTCATTTATACTTATAGAATTTTCTCTATAATATCGTTAATATTTAATGTACCTTTTATTACATCTTCTATAATATGATCGTAGCATATTTGCGTTAAAATGGTAATGATACATATTTACGCTTGTAGACAAGTAAAATATTAGATGTAAAGTGGCCACTACCAACAATCTTCTTAGAATCTCAGCAAATTACTACTTACCCAGATAAGCCTGTCAAAGCCACAATAAGATACAATGGAGTAAACTGCAGTCCATCTGACAATGTTCCTGTAACTGTTTACATCCTACAATTAATATATTGCGGATCTAGTGTAACTGCTTGTTATTTGCAGAATAATACTTATATTCAAGTAAATGAACAATCTTTCTACAACTTTGTTTTTACCTATTTCTATTTTAGAGATTATTATTATCTCTAAAACAGTTACATTATTGATAAAACAGTTATTATGTTATTTGTAAATTTCGTGCTATATTTTCAGATATTATATTATGAAGAAATAAGAGATTTTTTACCAACAAAGACTATTTTTTTCCGATGTGAATTGCTCGGGTTACCTGGCAATTATGCTGTAAGATTAAAAGCTTCGAATACCAATCCTACAGCACCAAATACTAGCGTGTACTTTAAGGTAATTAGCACAAAGGTGTATTTTATTCCAAGCCAATTATTTACATGATATAATAAAATCCTTCAAATAATAATAGAAAATTTGTTTTCGCGACTTACATTAACAGTACATTAGTAAATAACATATTAGAAACAATAATGTATATAAATATCTTGCTATAAATTTCTATTTACTTTACGTTTGAATTACAGGTGAAGTGGTCTGAAGAATTTAAACTTACGGTTCATGCAAGATCGATATATCCCTGTGAAGGGTCAGGAGGTGTAGCCGTCCTTTTCGAATATCCTGCGTGTCGACTAGAAGGTGATCGTGTTCGTGTTTATGGTCGTTTGAAAGCTGATGTTACTTCCGTTGCTTCACCCTCCAGTCTTCATTATATTACCGAATCTAGATCAATACCTGGCAAGCATTCCTTGGCTTTCGATTGTGATCTTTTCACAGAAAAATTTGTCGAATATTGTTTCGTCTATGTTAGCCAGGCGGTCACAGGTGCTATGGGGGATGTTAATATGTCCTGCATACCCACCTTCCCACTCCAAGGTACATTCAAACTTTTCACAATTTATGTATGATATTAACATTATATCTATCTCTACGTACATATGCAGTATGTTTCATAACAAGTCCCCTAAACTCAATAAACTTATTTAGGTGTAAAACTAATGCATGTCCAACTCTGTTTATTGTAACCGATAATATGCTTTTATAAACGTTGGAAATACGCATTGTTATACCTGCTGCCGTTATCGAAACATTAAGCACGCGTTAAAATAATAAATAGTACGATTTTGTTTCTGAAATTCATTTTCTGTGAGCTTCCACCTCAGTCATTTACTTGCGGAATTCTCGGTCCAGGTCATTTCAAGGTCATAGTATGGCACATACTATTACCTATACTATTAATCTCATCATTTTAATAATAAAGGATAAAATATGTTATTTCATTTAAAAAACGTTATTATTATTATTATTAAAATATCAGATGATATTTCCTTGAGATGATATTCACTCCCATAGCTTAATTTTTTTTTTTATCATGACAACTAAGATAGTAATTAAGATTGTCGAAGTTATGTAGAAAGTCCTGAAAACATACATTATAATGTATCTTAATAATACATTTTATTATGTATAAATATTAGAAACATACAAGTTATTTATTTAATACTTCATTTTTGCTCAATATTGCTCTATCTAGAAAGTGATGCTGCTGGTTGGGGACCTTGGAGTCCATGGAGCCCATGCAGTAGCTCGTGTTTTGGAGGAATTCGAAATCGATATCGCTTTTGCGACACTCCACCTCCGAAATATGGAGCAAGATTTTGCCAGGTAAATATTCATTTATTAATGCAAGATTCAATTAATGTTGTTAGTACAATTACATGGTTAATTCGAAATCCAAATAAATAATTATTATACACGTATGTTCAATTTCTTAATAGGAATGACAAAATCACTAAAGTTAACATTTATTTATCAAATGATAGGGAAAGGCAATAGAAACTGAATTCTGTGGCAAAATATTTTGGCAAGTATCCTCTAAAAATGAAGAATGGCATAATCGAATTCAGAATTCGATATGCGATAGTGCAGTTTTGGCTGCAACAAAGCCGGAAGTTGTAGCTGACATTGGATTACAGTGTCGATGTGGATGTCGTATTGTATTAAAGCATCAACCTTACAGGAAAATCCTTGGAGCTAATACTCAAGCCTGTCCTGGCCGATCCTTCTGGCTTTTGCAAGTAATACTAAATAACTAATAAGAAAATAAATAATCAATAAATGCCAAATAAATAATAAATTATTACCGCAGATAATAACATCAATAGTCTACAGTCTGATTTAATTTGTCTAGGCGCAGGCGAATTTTATAATTGGATTACATTTAGATCAATTACAATTTCCTTGCCCAGGACAGTATTTTCGCGTTCGGGATGGGAATTCCTTAAATGCAGATCTCTTAATCGACGTTACATATGATAAAATGCAATTTACTGTGAAAACACTCATCAGCTCTGGGCAAAATTTATTACTGGAATTTTTTAGTGATGAACTTGTAGCATCAGGGGATGCTTGTATCGGTGGTTTTCTTGCTCATGCAGCTGTATTAGGTAAAAATAATTATTACAGAATCATGTTTTTCATAGTAATTTAAAACATTGCATACTTTTTTAAAGCAGATTATTTAAAAATAGTTAATTGCAACACCTCGTCTTTATAGATAAAAAGTATCTAAAAAGAAATAGAACCACCACCACTGTGCCTTTCGAAACAAATTTAACGAACGTTGAAGAAGAATGGATCTTTTGGAAACCAGCACATTTAGCAACTGCCTTGCTTTTGATACTCATATTTGTAGTTTCTATTTTCTTGACGTTACAATTTATTATAAAGTATAGAAAGTATCGTATTGCTGAGGATTTGGATAGTCTCAATGATGTTTCAGGTATCAATATTATGACATTTTTCATCAGTTATATATATTTTTTAATATTTAATTATTTGATAAAATTATTGAATGTTTCATTAATATTAATTTCATATTAATGTTTATTACTTTCTTTGTTGACCGTTTTCTTCATTTTGATGATTATAATAGGAATTATATCTATTCTTTAGCACTATTCTAATCTAAGCGCTAATCTAAGCACTATTCTTATCATATAAAACGAATAATTTTCATAACTACTAGAAACTGTTTCGTACCTATAATCTCAACCAAATTCATTTTTTTTTTTTTTTTTTTTTTTGTAATCAGAACTAATGCCTGATCGATCAAAATTTCTATCTACAAGTACAATCATTTCCGAAGTTATCTCTATGATAGAAACAACCACTAAATCTGCTCCAAAGGAGACTTTAAGTAATACAGAAGATCACTACCATAGTATTGAAACCTTAACAGGGTAAGAATAATATTATTTTAAAATTCTAGAAAATCGTAAAAACTGTTCTACAATAAAAAAGATCAAATTTGAATTCTATTATTATATACATATCTTCTCAATGTAGGTGCAAGGATGAATCTACATTGAGTTCTAGTACATTAAAATTAAATAGCACGTTGGAAAGTTCTTCTGACAAAACAATCACATCAATAAAGTCGAACTGTGATAAATTATTATCAGCTTCCAGTATTCTTGTGTATCATAAACCAGAAGTTAAATATGCTTATCCCGTAAAGTGAGTTTATTGTGTATTTTATTTGATATAACAGAGATTTAAAAGATTGCAATTTAATTACAATATTATTGATATATTATATAGGTTACAAACAATAGATTATGATGGTTCAGAAGAGAAAGAATTAAAAATGGAAAATGGTAACTTAAAAGATAATAAAAGTAATAGCATCTCAAAAATTTATCAAAATAATGATATTAGTTATTCAGAAGGAAAAGTAAATATTTCTTTATCTAAGAAATTATAAAATTTAAAGAAAAATTATATGTGTAATGTTCAATGTTTTGTATATTTCTTAACACATAGGAATCTTCACCTGAAAGTGTTATTTCAAGTCCATCAATTTTAGTAAGTGGGAAAGAAACAAAGGAAAGAAGAAATCGTGAAAAACTTCTACAAGGTCCAGGATCAGAATTTAGTCTAACAAATCCTGATTCAGAACTCGAACTGGATTATTATGATTACAATGTGGCAAATGCTAGTGCTGTTCCAGGATCTTACTTAGGAATGGATCCTGCTTTTTTAGTTTGGATTCCACCAATCGAGGATTTACATCTAGACACAGAAGATCTTCTCTTAGGGTAACTAGTAACCTTTTTTTTTTTTAATTTAGCAGTAATATTATTTTAATTACATAATAATATGTTATTGTTCATCAACAGAAGCAAGAGAAATTCTATTTTGGCTCTTGAGACTGAAGGTGCTGCATTAACACCTTCCGAATATAGAAGAATGAAACTTTCTAGTTTTGAAGATTTTGGATTTGAATTGGAACAAGGGTAAATATTAAAAACATATACCTATTATTGCTTTGCAAATGACTTACAGATATAATATTTTTATGGATTAATTTATATGCATTAAATTATAAAACTGTTTAACTAGTCTTATATTAATAATGAAAAATATTTCTAAAAAGAAAAGAGACTATTGCTAAAATTTGGATTATGGAAATTAATTAGGAGTGAAATCTCTGAAACTTTCAGAACAAGAACGTTTGAAAAATTACTTCCTGTCCAAAAACTTCTAGAAGATTCTAGTATTAAAGTAAGCATGGAATCTGTATCTGGTATCCTCGAACATAAACAATACTGTGTTATTTCAAACCGGAGGTAAGTCCGTAGTAGTACGTAATTTATATAACTATGGATGGTATTAAAGGGATTATAGCACTCACAAAGAGAAGTAAAAAATGTCTAATAAACATATGTAAATCCTAAAATCAATCCTTTCAATGTAAAATTTTGCGATTTCGCGTTCGATCATTGTCTCAAGTTACCATTTATTTACTATGCTTGATTGAATTCGCAATAACATCATTTCGCTTCATCGACATTGAAAGGATTGATTTTAGGACCTACCCCAATATATGTATGTATATTGATTAGACATTTTTTACTCCTTTCGGTGAGTATAATCCCTTTACTATAACTTATTATAATTGGTATTATAACTTTACAAGGGGATAAGTTTCCTTCGGAAGAAACTTGTAGCGAAGGAAAAAGTGTTTCTAAGTTGACATCGTCCCTGAAGTCCTAAGTTCATCCCTGAACGAAGCTCCATACTATGTATAGGTCCTTATGGCCCTTAATACATCTCAAATCACTTATAGTCATCGAAAGTTGTTAACTTTAAATACTGACTGATTTTACGATCTTACATCGTTTCTTATGTCTTTTTCACTTATTATACATTCTATACATTTTTGCGCCTTAAAATATTTTGTAAATGCATACATATATATTATTTTTTATTATATTTCATAATTTTTCAATTCTATTTCTTTTGTTTACGAACATATTTAACATTATAATAATTTTTTTGCTTCACTAATCCATATGTGGATCAAAGTAACTCATGAAACCCCAACGATTAAGAAAACCGACACGAGGGCTTTGCTGTATTCATATGTTACGATGATGCATAATAACTAAGAAGAATAGAATATACATTTTCAAATATTTCATATCTCTTAAATTATTTTTAAAATAGTCGTTTCTATATTAATGTCCTTTGCTCCTCATAGGGTTCGTCTAGGCAAAGATGAAGAATCAAGCGAAGAATCGAACTCTTCTAAAAGCCTTCTTGGAAGCCCTATAAATATGCTGAATAACGATGAAAATAATAAAGGAAAACTATGTTCTACGCCGAACAGAATTTTACAAAAAGATCTTTCAAAGATAAAGCAGAATTGTAATCAAAAAAAAATTCCTAACAATCAAGATGAGGATATAACAAATATGTCTTGTAAATATAAAGAGTTAATGGAATGCACTCAGTCAATTACAAACATAAAGGACACAGTAAATATTCCTATGACAGAATTATCAGGGAGCCCTTTAAAAAGCTTTTCTCAAGTACGAAAATTAAATGGCAGAGATATTGAT
Organism: Bombus flavifrons; assembly: GCF_040668555.2. Lineage (NCBI taxonomy): Eukaryota > Metazoa > Arthropoda > Insecta > Hymenoptera > Apidae > Bombus > Bombus flavifrons. Next base: position 7,201,048 of record NC_138458.1, on the reverse strand, counting down.
GCCTCTTTAAATGTTCAAAATCCAGATTATGGTATAGAAACATTTTGCCTAAAGCAGGGGTCTTTTTATGATCAAAATATTAAATTTGTTGACGATGATGATGATGAATATATCGACTAGAAATTTTATAAAATTGTTCTTATTCATTTCTACTATAACTTCTATGATTTTTTTAGTTTAACGTTTTCGTTTATATCATTCGCTAGCTTAACAGCACGCGAACATTTAGATTTCATTATTTAATGGTATTTTAAATACCTTAATATTATTTCTTTAAATATAATTATATTTCTTGTTATTACAAAGTAATGATTTTAGAAAATTGTTAAACTTGTAACAAAGTACATTAATGTCTCTCAAGATATAACTAAGAGTTGATTATCGAGGCTTTTTTTTATCTGTAATAGAATTTGGATTTTGATGTAATAATAGATATAATAGTTATGACGATCTAAAAGAACAGACAATGGAAAAAAGAATAAAGCGAAAAACTATATTTAACTACTTTGACTCTGCTACCGAACGATTCATATCGATTTACAAAATTTACTGTAACTTCGTCAATTATAAAGATACGGCTATTAAATTTAGAGCGAATATGTACAAAGGAATAGGCAATCTATTTATCAATCCTAAAGCAGTGCTTCTTAAACTTTCCGCATTCACGATCTCGAAAATTTTCACGACCCCATAATTCTGTTACACGATTTCATATGGGGTTGCGATCCATAGTCTAAGAAGTCCTGATATAAAGGGGCGATTATAAAATGCTACGTAACGACATTTACTAGCTCGATCGTTGATTACTAATGGCTCACTGCCATGAGGTAGTAGAGATAATAAGGTCATATTATGCGAAACTCTTCGAGTTGCATTTTGAAATATATTACTATAATATTATCACGCTCATATGTTGAACTGAAAAGATTTTTTTTATAGATGAATAATTACATTTTTATTTTAAATTTAAAAATGTTTGTAAAGTTCAAATTTTTGTTCTTCTTCTTTCTTTATTTTAAGTCTAAGTCTATGAAACTCTATCAAAAAAAGGCATAAGGTCTAAGAGATCTCATATTTCCAACAAAAATATCCAAAAATATCTAGTAAACATGGAATTGAATGCAATAAGGGAGACTAATTTCTAGTGTTTGGAACCAGATCTTCAATATCTTTAAAATCGTTAACCACTTTAACGTGATTATGTGCAATTGTATATAATAATTCTCATTATTTAATCATTGGTATAGTACAAATTATATGACGCAGTACAGTTACTCTAAGACTTACTATTTTGCTATGTAATTGTATAATATAAAATGTATCGAAAAATATATATCATGCATAAGAATGATTAATGAAAGATCATATGAGTAAATGTATATTCTTATATAACTGATGTATATCAATTTTTCTTCTTCAAATAACTCGTAACAGAAATCATGTGTAAAGTTGTAATATATTTTATAGGAGCTGATTTCTACATCACTTATATTACTTATTTCAAGCATTAATTTAGGTCTCATTTACTTTTCTAGAAAAGGATATATGTATTGTTTATATAATACAGGGTGTTTCGTGTATCTCGGTTACTTTAATATCTTAAGACGTCTGTGCATACCTTTTTAATACGAAAAATTGTATGAGAAAAAAATTGACTACTTTGGAACAACGAACGCTATAATTCATGACTTCTCCCACAACGTCATCTGAAGCAGTCAATTTCATCTTGCCTGATTACAATTAAAATAATATTGTCACGTTGATTAATAATTCACTAGGAATATTTTTATTGTTCTCTTTGTATATAAATGGTAAAGTAAATTATCTAATATGAAACACAAAAATAATATAAGAGAACACACGAGGAATCATGCAACGTGAAAAATAATGTAATTCGACGATGTATTAGAAAAATAAGATTGCCATATGTTACATAAAAATATATGTAGGTACTAGTTTTTATCACACATATACGATGAAAGGATATCGATATTTAAAAGATTGTATATTTTTAGAAACGTACTATATACATATTTATAATATTTAAAATTAATATTTATACGACGTTAAATTAGTAATTATCATTTTTAACGTGTATATACATTCAACTTATATTAATTTTTAATCGTGTTTAAATTACATTCTACGTAAATTAATTTCTATTTATTATTAATTTCTTGCAAAGCACTAGTCATCGGATGATTAATTTTTAGTTTTCTCGTCTTCTATTTCGAGTCAATTGGTACGTTATGCTACGCACTGATGTAAAAATTTTTAATCAAGTATATAATTAATACTGTATCAATTTGTAATCAATGTATATAATTAATACTGTAACCGAAACAAAGAATAAGATTTATCAGATAATGCATTCGACAAACATTTTGCATCAAATTTTACTGTACTTTATTATAATTTTTATTGTAAACATTCTATGCATACATTTGAAAAATACGTTTTATGTGTCACGATTAAATAGCAAAATTAAATAAATTAAACGAATATTTGACTGAGTATTAGTAAATAAATCTTTTTATCTAAATCTTTTGCCTTTCTTAATTACATTATTTAAAACTTTGTCTAGCTTGATAATTATATTTGAAATTAGTTTATCCCATAGTATGGATACATTGATAATATATTTACGAATAACAAAAATACATCTTTTAATATAATTAATTGAATTATAACATTTAGATACTTATGGGTGTATGATTTAAACATGTAACTAATATGCATACACATGCTGATCTCAAAATACACATTCGATAAAATGTATGCAAAAGGTAATTTAAAATACATAATGAAATTGCGCATCAAAATACGATATAGTATACAATATAAATATAATATTCAATATATTTAACATTACATTACTTATTATAATTACTGTAAACACCTAATATAGAATTAACAAAATCAACCGGCAACAGTGTAAAGTGTTTCGTTGAGAGTAGAAGATAAATATATGCACATTCGAGCTTCGCTTGGAAATCTGCGTCGTTGAATGCAATTGATCGTTGTGTTTGAAAGTTGTCGTTGCGTATAAAAGCTTTTAAGAGGCGAGTTAAGTAATGAAATTTTTTAAGGAAAGCAAGTTAGAAACACTTTTACATGATTTACCATTAACATGTTCAAATGTTTTCGAGTGTTTAAAGCAAATTCAACGTTAGATTAATTTTCTTCTTAGTATAATAGTTAGTTTTCTGTCGAACTGATAGAGGTTATGATAACGCCGACCTGACAGAATGGTTTCAATGTGATGAATCTTCTTCGATTGACCATGATACTAATATACGTGTATTTCGGGCAATGAAATGAAACATGAATATAATGACAATGATATTCCTCAACGTTTCCAAGTACATATTTGGAGCGTTAGAAATAGAGTTAAGATGGTAGCAGTCATAAATGGAATGTAACTTTACCGAATTAGATCTGCTAAAAAAGTTGTGTGATTTAACAGCTAAAAGAACTTCGGGCCCATAAATCTTTAATAGAATTATATTTAATTTCATTGTTTGTATTGCTATTATTGATATTTATGTTCTTCCCTTCTTTTTTTCTTTTTTTTTTTTTTTTTTAATACATACGTAAAGATGAACATCAGGAGAGTAACTGTTCTATTATCTGTAAATTCTCTCATCCAAACAGCCTTATCCCCCACGTAGTTGGGATCCTACTGTACTAGTTTTTGATTGATCTTTGGATAAGTGCGATCAAAGAAGAATTTACAAAAAGGACTCATTTATTAACTTCGAGCGTCAACGAAGTTTCTGGTTGAGTCCAAATGTAGCCTGTACGTGTTATACTACAATGAGCGTCGTAATATCTGCCAGGAGCACGACAATAGGACCATCTTGGACAACGGCAGCGGAATTTGCTGTGAAATTCTTCTTTGCAGACCTCATTCCACCAACAAGTCCGCTAAAAACAGACATTCATTCATAACTCATGAATAATGTATAGACTGCGAATATCTATGGAAATTCACGTTGGAAATTCATTTTGTAAACACAATTGAAAGGCTAGGAGAAAGATTAGAGCGAAGATGGTACAATTTTTGATTTGCTGATTGTTAGAAATGATTCAAGGGTTTTGACGATTGCTATCGCTTCTGCACTGAAAATGCCTAGATATGTGATGTATATTGTGTAGGATCTCTCATTATGGCTCATTACGGGCTTTTGATTAATTACAGCAACATGAAATCTGCAGAATGAAAACGAAGTAATCTCAAGCATACAAGAAGTATACGCGGAAATGTCCGGTTAAGGATATACGAACATTATCACCTAAGAGTGTTCCACTTATTTGATATTTCATATATTTCGCTTGCATTAATTAATGCAATTTTTTCGCTCTTAAATTTCCCATAAATGCATAAAAATCCGCAGTTTAATAATAAATGTTTGTTTACAGTTTCCTTACCTCTGCCAAATAACCTCTCACGCTTTGATCGCTATAATTTCTCTTTTTAATCAAATGTCTCGCGTTTGTCATACATACTTCTGCGCATAAGATTAATACTAGTAACAAGTACAACACTGATCCTTCCTACAAGAGAATCAATTTATAATAATATCTTTATGTTAATATTTTTGTCGTTTTATTATCACAATTTGAAATTAAAAATATACGTATAAAGAAATAAATGAGAAACGTGGAAGAATGGAATGACAAATATCGAAACGAGCAAATAGAGATGCAACAATATAACAAATTACACTTTCTCTCGATTAACTCTATCGTTTATTGTAGTCCTTACATTGTTGCGCATTTTTGCTGAAATCTTTCGTGCAACGTTTTATGCAATCACTTTTAAGATGTTGTATGAAAAATCTGGTAAAAATTGAACTACATATTTAATTTCTAATACTGTACGCTTCGCACGAGTACTTGAAATAACAGAGTACGTACAGGACGTGGCGCAGGCGTACGCTTATTCTTCCGCTCCTGACTTCGTAAATCGATCGTTGCAGAAATTTCAATTTTTGTATTTACTTAGATAAAGCGTCTCCTTAATTTTGTAAAGTATTGCTTGAATCAACATAATTATTAAAACAAATACACAATATTGCTCAAAATTCGTAATTCGACAGAGTTTTCTTGTAAAAAAACATTACTTGGAATTTTCATATCACTTACCGTGATCACAGTCAAATAAATTATGTTTATTATCAGCAAAATATATTCGGATCCACTATTAGAGAAAAAATAATCTTCTGATAATGTATTGTATGTACCTACCTTACCGACCTCGGGGTGCCCCTGAAACCCGGTGACCATTTCAACCGTCGAATATTCAATTCGTAAGTACGAATAATCGATCCGATCCGAATACTCGAAAGAATCGAGTAGCTCGAATTGTCTCGATCGGTTTGAAATAGTTAAGTGACTCGAACGATCTGAATAGGTCATACATCTTTCGTACATTACACGTAGTTTATACTTTGCGTTAAGCGAATACGATGGTCTAATTAATTTGTACAAAAGGTATACGACCTGTTCGAATCGTTCAAGTTATTCGATTCTTTCACGCTGCTCGGATCTTTCGAATACTTGGATCGAATCGATTATTCGAACCGACGAACTATGTATATCTCGGCTCGTTTTCTCTGAGTAATAGTAAGAGATCTAGCACTAAAACAGATAATTCGTATTGCGTACTGTTGTCTGAATTTCGTCTATGTTCATTGGTTCATCTTCCTATTTCTTCATCTCTAGTATGATTTACCAGACTTGACAGTAGATTCAATATCTTGTGTGTGGCTACTATTATCATATGAAAAAAGTTTTTGGTTAAAATAAATAATAATTTATTTTTAATGTATATTCTTTCTTTTTTTACAATAAATAAATAAATAAATAAATAAATAAATAAATATATATATATATAACAAATATTTATTAAAACTTTAAATATAATAAAAATTAAAATATGTTATAGTTGTGACTACACACACAAATACATGTAGAATCTATACTCTTCTTGGTTCTAATAAAAATTAGCTGTGATATATTCATATTTTACAAAGTAAATTAAATAAATTAAAGTTATTCAATTTATTACCGCTTATTATTATAATAGGTCAGATATTGAAAATCGATAACATACATAGTTGGCAATTATGAAAGATAACCTCACATATCATGTTTACGAAATTTTTATTCGATATTTTAAAATTTAGTTGAATATTTATACATTTTCCATAGTTCTAAAAATGAAGTCATCCCGATGGACATATATTATAAAAACAACTAAATTATTTGAAAGTTATACTATTCAATTGATTTTAGTGTATCATTAAGTGAATTTAGTATTTCAGGATATAATGATGGAATTATCAAAAGACACCATTGATGGTCTTGCTAATATTCTAAACACAAATATTGTTACTGACGATAACTTTCTACAAATTTTAGGAATGGCTACTTCATATATATATGAAAATCCTTCAGAAATAAAATGTGAGTATTTGTTTTGGTGTAATTGCCAAATACAAGTAAGATTAATTAACATAATTATTGAAACTAATAAAATTTCAGGCACTATCAAAACATCTGATGCGAAACCAATTTTAACAAAAAAGGTTTTTGCTGATGTGGTATGTTTACTTATAGAGGCTACCCGACATGATTTAGATGAAGAAAGCTTAAGAAGTTTTTTAAATCTTGTATATATTGGTGAAAAAAGAATTACGAAATTATGTGAAGTATACATTAATAATAAAAAGGCAATACAGTCTCAGTTGGAATTGATAGGCAATAATCCACCTCACATTATTGATATAGACTGGCATTTAGATTACTGTGTCAAGGTAATTGATCGGTGAATAGAACACCGATCGTTTCATTCACAGATGCTTTATTTGCTCTTATTCATGAAAGTCATTTTCAGTTGGACACATGCAATTCACTAGGTGTTCCTCTTTATCATGTGCGACTTAGTACTAAAAAACATGAAACAATAGATCATGTAACATTTTCATGTACAATACAACAGTTGCAAGAACTGGTATTTAAGCTCAAAGATGCCATCAGATACTCAGAGAAGCTTACTAATGTTTAGCTGTATCTTTAAATTATTGATTTGCTGCATATAGTATGATCCATGTATATTTTCAAATTTCCTTGGAATTATTTTTGTTTTAGCTATTTCTATTACAATATGTGAGTTTCTATAAATTATAATTATCAGCAACTTATAACATTTATGTATATTAACATTTACACAACAATTATTATAGTAATCGTTTAATAATAAACTCAATATTTGTACGTATAAGTGTAATGGTAAAATCTTATACAAACAACAGACTGTGTAAAGTATAATCAACTATATTTTTATAATCAAAAGAACATCATCTACTTTACGTAGTATTATTACTGTATTGATAACGCGCGCGCTTCAGAGTATGCGCGCGGGCACACAAACATACGTAAAACATGTACATAAATTTCAAAACAAACGACGATCAACGTTTTGTTATAAATAAAACAAAATTTCGAAAACTTCGATATTGAAATTTAAAATTTCGATATTGAAATTTTTTTTACACAAAATTATACACACACATTTTTCACTCGCTCACTCATTCAGGTACACCTTGTATACAAAAGAGTCGCGCGCGCACACAACTAATAACTTATTAAAAATACGTTGTTTTTTGCTCTACAATCAGGCATCTCTCTAAAAATTGCTTCCTCGTATTAGACAAAAAATACTATCGTTACATCCTTAATACCTAAAAATATGCGTGTCAAATTATATTAATAATCGATAATTTTTTTTATATCTAATACGTGATATAGACTTCTTTGAATCATTATACACTATTTACAAGTAAATGTATCTAAAAGGAAAAAGAAAATCATCCAATATTAAAAATTTATCTATACATTAACTCTTTCTTTCTTTCCGGCACTTATCAAAATTAATAGTGGACTTCTTATCCATGCGTGCTATTTTAATAATTCGGTGCGATGCGACACATCGATAATATTAACTAATTAAGCTGGAAAGAGAGAAATCACTTATATAGCGTAATACTTTTTCTCATCTTCTTAAACCATTTAACAACGATTTTCTCTTGCTCTCGATTTCCTAACATTATTTCATATATAAGATTACTGTGATAAGGCCTCGGACAATTTACTATAGTTGTTTCCTTTTTAAAAAGAGGGTATATGCGAAAAAAGAGCCAATCGAAAAAGTGTATCGTAGCTAAATCTACTTGGAACATTAGATTAATTCTCGAGGCTTTGGTTAGATATTTAGTTGACTAAGATATATTAAGAAACAAATAATAAAATTTGTTCAGAAATATGATAAATAATGTAAACTAACGGACTGCGTGAAATTATTTTATAAAAACTCCTCATATAAATATGATTAATTATACGCAGTATTGTTTTCTATATAATCTTTATACAGTCCTTATGTCGAACGTGACCTTGAATATATTTAGTCATTTCTTTCATTTTTTCTTTTTTGTTTAAACCGGAAAATAGATAGAGAGAAAGAGACGGAGAGACATGTGTTATGTATTTCTAATTATTACAACTTTTATGTAAGATAAAGATTTAAATATTAGTGATACATTAAACATATTATTGTTTCAATATGTTTAATGCTTTGCAGTTTAAAAATCGTAATAATTAAAATAACAACACGTATTCGTTTTGTATTAGCAGCGTGAAAAAATTTGTCAGGAATCTGAAATATGTTGAATTACGATTCGACAAAATATTTTGTATAAAATAAAATGTAGTAATATCCGAATATTTTCATACGTCAACGAACATACAACATGCATGAGTTGCTTAATGCAAAATTTATGTCTTTGTTTTGTTGACTTGAATCTCAGAATTATTCTGTTGCTCCTCGGTTTTTTCACATTTCTCGTTTTTGGGTTCTTCTACTTTTTCTTTTTCAACAACTTTTTCTGAAACTTGTACTATCTCTGCTTCATTTTGCTCATTCTGTTCTGTAATTTTTTCTGTTATTGCTTCGTCCTTCTTTTCATTAGTGAGATCTCCATTAATTTGTGGAGGAGATCTTTCTTTTTTCGTATTTACACTGTCACTATCCTCATCAGATTGACTCTTTTCCAAATTTTGTCCTTTTGATAGATATAAATTTTGTTCTTTACATTTTATAGCTTCCTTTTCCAACCGTTCCTTATTTTGATCTTGATCACCTGCACCCAATGGTGACGCTTCTAACTTAGTTTTCGAAGTAACGATCGATGTATTTTTATTCTGTCCAACACTTGAACTGGGAGAAAGCGAAGTTGATTTAGAATTTCGAACTGTCTCTGTCGGTATGTTAACAACCTCCGTGTTGCAAAAATTTCCAGTCTTAGACAAATTAAATGCACTAACATCTTCCTGTGATGTATTTTCTGGAAGAAGCAGGTTATTAGTCTCAAGAGATGTTGCAATCGCTTGTGTTTCGGGTTTGACCAAGTTGTAAGATGCAGGAGAAATTGCTGTTAGAGAGGTAGTTTTAGGTGACTTAGGTGAAGAATAGGTGCTTGGTGGTATTCTCTGAACTGTTGGGGGTTGTGAAACTGGAGAAAAGCCAGTAGTTTGTGGAATATAACTAGATCGTTGATACAATTTATTAATTGAAGGAGGTAAATTACTATGGAAGGCACTGGGAGATGGAATTCCTATTGGTGAACGTATCAAAGGATTTGGAAATCTAGTAGCATCTGGAAATGGTCGTGGAAAGTGAGGATAGATTAGCCCAGGATTCATATTTGGTGTTGGAGAAGGTATAAAAGGACTCGTTGAAAGCATATTTACTGGAGAATTTTTTGGAGATATTGGCGAACCAGTACTTCTACAAATATCTCTTGAGAATGGAGGATTTGGGTAATTCCTTGCACTAGGAGAATATGGAGGTGGTGAAACGATAGGTGAATTAACTGTTGATACAATTGGAGATAAAGTTTTAGGATCTATCTTCATCATACTCAAGTTCCCATTTTTAGAACTGCTAGATGTGTTTGTAGTTGTTGTTGATGCCATTGTCGACTGTTCTTTTTCTTTACATTCATTACCAATACCGTACATTGGCTTCACTCCAGATGCTGGATTACCCAAATATCTTGGCATGTTTCTCATTTTAAAAATTTTAGCCGGTTTAGATTGAATTGTCTTACTTCTTTCGAAAAGCGTGGTTTGATGTAATTGGTTTTGTGTCTCTTTACTTTGATTTTTAACTGCTACATAATTGTTTTTAGAAAGTGTAGGATTCCAGCATCTTGGAGGATCACGAAGAGTCTTGTAACCTACTGCTTGACTTTGCTTTTTAGAGACAGAAAGAACCTTCTGTAAAGAGTGTGACGTAGCCATTGGAGAAGTAGTTATTAACGAAGTAGCCCTAAGACTGTCCTTTACATTTGAATAAATATGTTTGCTTTCTGTTGTGATTGCACTACTATTAGGTGCATAAACGGGCACATTTGGAATATTTGTATGTTGCTGCTGTTTAGTACTGGAATCAATAGCGATTGATGGCGAACCATTCTTTCTCCCGATTTTTAATAAATCTGGGATATCAGATTTACTTCTTGCTTCCGTTTTGTTCTTTTCTTTAGAATTTTCCCCAATTTTAGCACAAATGTCGTTAATTTTTGAGCCAGAGGCTCCAATTTTTGCACAAATTTCATTTAAATTAGAACCCTTCGTAATTAATTCATTTTTACGAATTGTTGGTTTCATCAAAGAGATTGGAATAGCATCGGGACAAGGAGGCACTGAATATGTATTAGTTATTTCCAAATTCGCTTTCAAAACGGACTCTTTTGAAGTACTTGGACTTAGATAACTACTTTTCAAAGAAGAAGAAACGTTCAAGGAAGGTATAGTAAATGCTGTAGAACTTTCTGATACTGAAGATGTAGGTACTTCATTTTCAGAAATTGCAATAGAGGATAATTTTTGCGTCGTTGATGTACTCAAACTTTTAAGAGAATTTTTCAACATAGTATTATTTACCAAATCCTGGACCATATAGGGAAATGTAGATGTAGATTGACTTATTGTTGACGTAGAAATTGGATTGATTCCATTACCAACAGACATAGGTAGTGATGTAGAAAGATTTGATGATGCGAGATTATCATTTGATAACGATTCGATTTGAGTGTACGACTTTTGGGAAAGTGTATTTGCTTGTCCATTGGTTCTTTGACAAGATTCTGTTGAAATCTGCTCAGATACATTTGGTTTTTTTTCTATAATACTTTCTCCTTGAGAAGAATATTCTTCCTTCTGATCAGTTGATTGCACATTTCTTACATTTATTTCCGTTTCTCTCGTTTCAGAATTAACTGAAGTACTTGGGTACGTTGATAAAACAGGTTCTGTGGCATCCAGTAATTCTGCTTTCTGTGATATGGCTTTTGTTGAACATGGAACTAATGATTTGGTTAATGTAACCCCGCCATTATTTGTCATTACTTGTGTTTTTGAAGGATCAAAAGAATTTTTCAGCTCTGTAGATTTTAAGTTTTCAGTAATCTTTACATCTACCTTTTTAGATGACTGTGGTGTGATTTTCCTATCTTTCGTAACCTTTTTCGAAGAAGCATTGTTACTGCTAATTTGTCCAGTTTTCGGTTGGAATTGTAATTTCACACTTAGAGCATTGATTTTCGATCCTGTATTTATAAATTTTACCTCATTTCTTGAATTTTGCTTAGAGTTTTCCAATTTATCCGCGATAATATTATTGTTATTTCTTGTAGACTCCTTTTGATCTTTATTTTCAATGTTATTATTTCTAATTTCATGTTCACTCACATATTGTGCCATCCCTTGTGATTGAATACTTTTCTGTAAAATTGTTTTATCTTCAACATTGTTATTATCCGATCGATTTTTCGATTCCTCCTCATATTTAAGGTTTATCGTATTTTCTATTCCTTTTGTTTTCACAGTTTCTGTTTGATTGGAGCATTTTTGTTCACCAAATTCGTTTAATTTGGAAGAATTATCAGACTCGCTAACGTCTTGTTTGTCTGAAGACAGTTTGTTTCCTTCAATGACATCAGGTATGTTATTTTTACTATCATTTTCTTCAACTATTGATGTATTTATTGTTTCAATGCTAGTAATGGATTCTTCAACTTTTGTATTTTTCTTAAATTGTTGGTCCGTTATATCTGTAATACTCATAATACCAGTTTCAGAAATCTTCAACTGTACTTCTTTCCATTCCCTTTTTAATGATTTTTCTTCTTTTGATTCAATGGAATCAATTCCAGCATGAAGTAAAGTTGTTTTATAATTGACATTATCTTCAGAAAGTTTTATTCGCTTTGGAGAAGATTCAAATATTCTGTAACTTAAATGCAATGGCACTTTCTGAAATAAATATGATAAAGTGCTTATAGAAAAAAATTTCAATAGAATTAGAATTTCCAAATATTTTCAATAGACCGTTGATACTTACTCGTCTCCAATGATAAATATACATCACATCCATCAATGTATAACTACTACACAGTGGTTCCTCTTTATACATTACATCCACCCTATGTGCATCAGTTAAGCCATACTTAGCTCGTATAAGCTTTTGTAAATGAAAAATGGTCACTGCAGCAGGACAACGAAGATACCGCCTCAATAAAGGTTTTACAGCTATACCTTTGATGTCCTTAGATGGACTAAAGTATTCTAATGATAAACTAAGTGATTCATCTGGAGAATATATATGCGATTCAATTGGTTCCCCTCTTGCCTCTGGAGATGTTGCTTGAGTGCATGCTTCAGGATGTTTTAAATAAAAGTCTCTTCTACATCGCATCTCATCTGTAATATAAATATTTAAATGTATCTTCATTACATTATTCTTTTGTTAATAATAAAACTTACTTTGATAGCATCCTGGTACCAGTTTATACACAATGTCCTGCAAAGTGTGGTCTGGACGAATGTTGAGTAGTGGTTTACTTTTGTGCACCTGTACCTCACATATTGGACAATACTTATTGTTCTCCAGATACTTGACAATACAGCTCCTGCAAACTGTAGTGCGACGTTAATCGCCGCTTACATCAATATGTTGGAATCGTCGCTTAACCCTTTTGCAATGATGAAACTGTATTTATTCACCACAGACAAAAGGATTAAAAAAGCGACAGAAGAATACACATACACGAATGCAAACACTCTATGATAGTAGTGGCATCAATGAAATATCCACCGCATAATTTGCACGTCAGCTGATCGTTGAGTTTGGACAACCTTAAGCGATGCCCTCCACTCTGACCTGACATCCTGCAGTAAGAAAACTGTATTAATCATATATATTTAACCCTCATAGTCAACAAAAATATCACACAAATTGCAATAACACAAAACGTTAATAATATTGAATGATATGAAATATTAATAAACAAGAACTAAAACAATTTTTTTCGACCAGTTTTAAACAATTGGCGCTATTATACCCAAGTAGAATCGTTAAAATATTAAACTTACGTGGTAAATGACGCGAAAACTGTTCGTTTTATCTAGTAATCGCCATTTGATTAAAGAAGTCAGGAAAGTTGGGTCAGAACTCGAGGTGAAATTTCACGAATTCTCATAATGAGAACATTTATTAAAAAACTGACTCAAATCCGTTAAAAACAGATCTCTTCGAAAACACAGAGCGTTCTCTGATTCTACGATTTTTCGAAATTTGAGTCAATCTAGTTCATTGTAAAATAGGCCACGGTACCAGGAAAAACTCTGAGGACGACAGCAAAACAAAATGGTGGATAAACAATCATGCCAATGACATTTCCAAAAACATGAGTTTCCTTTCAGGTGTAGTCCTTAACCATATTTTACAAGAAAAAAGTAAAGAAAAGAAGGTAATAACTAAAATTAATAAATTACAGCAAACATTGTATTTACTAAGAAATATATGAGTACTACGGGCTATTGTAACAAATTAACGGTATCATTTATCGATATTACTATTTGAGTACTTCATACAATTCAGAGATGGCATTACTAACACGTAAATTTAAATTTATATATTATTTCATTCGAAATTAATATTTAATTCGAATTATATTCTATCTACAAATCAATTTAAAATTATTTAAACTGCATAAAAACATTTTGTTATATATTGTATTTTCATTAAAATGTAAATGTAAATATACTAAAACCTGAACTTGTACAGCATGTATAGTGTAAATATCATATATGTACATATTTTACATTTATTTCAAATAAAAAATTTGTCCATTTTTTATGCATCTCTTAAGTATTAGAAATAACAGTTTACATATTATAGTGAAATCATAAAATATTATGTTTAGATACAATATGGTATGTAAGTAAAGTATTAAATAGAGCAGTTTCAATTTTGTTTTATTTTACAGTAATTAAATGCTTATATATACGTACATATATATATGTATAAAGTGTTATTATAAATACATATTAGATCATAATTTTTCATTTCATCTACTTTTACTTTACAAATATTCATGTTTATAAAAATATATAGAAAATCGAATTTTAAACAATTCAGATAGTAAATTAGATTGGGATTCGTAATCTACTATTCTTGTAATTTATGATCAATATCCAGACATTTACACAACAGAGTAAATTCAGTTTTTATATCAAGAGAACACGTATAAAATATTAAATATCTTTTTTTAAATAATGAAATTTAATGATTTTATTTAATTATATATAAATGCTTGACTTGTTGAATCTAGTTCTTCCATATCCTTCAAAAAAGTTAAATAGTATTTGAAATGATTACTTTACAAGATATTAGTAAACAACTTATGAAGCCAGCAAAAGATCTTGCTGATTGGAAATTTCCATTATCTCAGGTATATTATACTATTAAAGTTATTATAATTCAATATGAATAGAATATTATTGTGTTATTCTAGATTTTAGAAGAATATTATGCTTTATTAGAAGAACCGTGTAATATCAATTTCGGGGAAGCAGCGCTTATTCTACAAAATTCAACTAACATATATGTTAGAAGAATTGAACATCTAGTCAATGAAGCAGAAATTTTGAGACAAACATTTTTCGGCTATGAGTAATTATTTATCTTACATTCAGTGAAAGATGTATGTATTGTAGCTAATAATTTCTTCATTTTTTTTTGTTAGGGAAAAAGGAATAAAGAAGTCTATGAATAAAGAAAAGAAATTTTTTAAGAAGAGTCATGTTAATTTGGGAAATTTTGTAATGATTGACTTAGAAAAAGATATCGGGAAACATATTGATAAAAAAAATCAATTTCAAACACAGAAGAAAGTTAAATTGTTAAGTCGTCGGTTTACACAATTAGAAAATGATGCCCTGCAATTATGCATTCCTATTCAAGTATATGATATTCTAGGAGAAATCATTGGAAAGAAATATGATTTTCGGTAAACAACAATATCTTTGTTTTATTTTAATTTTTATGTGATAGCTTTAACTTTTTAATTTTAAGGTGCAATCAAGCCATAAATACAAGTGGAATGTTGGTGAATGAATTAACACCATATGATTTTGCTCATATATATAGATCTTATATTGAAGAGGGAAGAAATTCATTGTCATTATATTCAGAACCAAAAACTCCGGGTACAGGAACCTCAGGATATCATTCAATTACTTCACCAAATGATAATGAGTCTATTACACTTGTTTATGATGAATTTGAAGATGAACAAAATTCTTCATTAAGGGAAAACGATTCATCAGTAAATGAATTACAAAGTATGGAGGAACAAAACACAATAAACAATAATCATGAAAGTTTACTTGTTAATAATAGTATTTTAAAACAAGCTAAAAAGGATGAATCAGAAAAAGAACATATCCAACAGAGTATGGTGCAAAATGTTAGTATTCAAAATTGCTCAATTCAGCATTTCAAAAACATGAATCAAACTGAAGAAGAATGCCAAATTACAGATTCAGTGCAAGTGAATCAAATAAAAAAGAATAATCAGAATAGCGATGAAAACATAGTACAACTCAGTGCAAGTGATCGAATAAAATATGATAAGCAAATAAATCATTTCTCCAAAGGGAGTCAAATTTTTCAACTGAATGAATCAGATAATGTACGTTGGAAAAATGGATTACCTAGCATGCGGAAAAGAGGGTATCTCTTCGAAAATTATTCTATTAATTTCACAATTGATGATATTAAATCAATGAAAACATTAATATTTTTATTAGGAATCAAACAACAAAAGTATCAATATGTTCTGTAGATGATATAAATGAATATGACTGGGAACCAATGCCTCTTATTCAAGGAATAAAGCATGTTTTTTCTAGCAATTCATCTATCCTGAAACTTCCAGACTACATTTCACTTTTAGAAACAAAATTTGGTTCTGTATGTACAAATAATAAGTTTTAATGTTTTGTACCTTGTACCAGTTAGAGCTTTTAATAATCTTTTAGATATTTGTATGTCTATGCATTTATTTATCTATTTTCTCTTGTTTGTTTATTAGAAAAAACGTAAATTTACATCAAAACTGTGTAAACCAGAATGTTTAGCAAAACTCATTTTACGTGAAACTGAATTATTTGCAAAGAAAGACACTACTTTATGTACAAAACAGAAGTTTAAACATTTGCAGAAACGTAAGTTAATTCGAAGCAAATCGTGTTTTATATTATTACTGTTGTTGTTGTTGTTGTTGTTGTTGTTGTTGTTGTTGTTGTTGTAATTGCAAAATATAATTTTTTTGATAGAGGAAATAGAAGACTTTATGAAGAATTTTGACGAATGTTTAAATGGTATAGAAAAAGAAAATGATGATTCTCAATATGAAGCTGTGACAAATGTTGCTATAGATTTTCATGTATCCCAAAATCGAAATGATTCAACTGAGAATAGTATTGAGGATATAACAAGTAGAAGTTATCGAAATGATTCAATTGAAAATAGTATTGAGGATATAACGAGTAGAAGTTCTTCACCTACTGACATCCCATTACGATCAACAATTTGTCAAAATACAGTGGATATGCTTCCAGAATCTCCTAACTCGTCTAACAATTGGCGTGAATCTTTAACTTCAGAAATTAATTTGTCTTATTCTTTGCCGAATTATCAAACATTAATTGAGGACAAAATGAAAAAGATTTTTGAACAGTCGAATGTTATCACAGAGTTAGATCAGACTGTAGCAAAGTGGCATGCCTCGTTGCAACCAAAATTAGCAGAGGCTGAAATGAGACCTGCATTTCGAATTCGTGATTATTCATCTCATATAATAAAAGTGTTGCAAGCATCAGAACAGAAAAAAATTAATTTCGATAGTGTCGTTCAAGAGAAGCCCGCTCGTGAAGTAGCTAGATACTTCTTAGCTTCGTTACAATTGGTATATTTATTTTCATTATAACTTATTTACATCTCGAGTTAGTATAAATTGTGATAACCGCTTTGTCTTTGCAGGCAAATACGTACAATGTGGAAATAAAGACGGGGAGTAGTGATAACGATATAGAAATAACGTTGCTTAATGACAGAAAAAATTATGTAAAGAATTAAAGCAATAACATTGATACTACAGTAAAGACTCTCTAAGAGCTCAGGAGTTGGTTTCGCTAAGCGATTGGTAAACCATAGACATTATTCTCTAAGTTAGTACGTACTATGTTGGCAGTAGTTTGTCTGGCGGACGCAAAGAGAAACAGCGAGTGAAGAAGAAAGATCCACGGGCCAAATTAACGTAATTAAGCTTTTTAACATTTTTAGTTTCGTTTTAATAAAAAAACTAATATAATGAAATGAAATCCTTATTAAGAAAAAGCTGAAAATAAAAAGATTTCGTCATTGTATTGATATTGTCTCGCCGATACGAAGACGATACGAATCTTAAAAGGAAAGTCATTGGCGTATCATACTACTGAGGATAAAACGTAAGCACGATTGAAGTGATCTTCGCCAGCAGTTATAGAGTCTTTATTGTATTATGTTTTTGTACATACATACATACATACAAGGATGGGAGTTTGTGTACAATTTTGTATTTATGCACTATACATACAAGTATGGATACGGAGGAAGTAAATTAAAATTATTTTTTTCTATATGGATACTAATATCATAAAATTTCTTAAAAATATACCACATTTTTAATAAAATAATACACATTTATTGCTCATATCAGTTTAGGATTAAATCACTTTAAATTTACCGCCATACATAATATAAAACTGAAACTTATTTTGCTACTTGTACCCTTAATAAAAGATAATCGCGCATGCGTTATCGCCGAAATATCATTGCTTGCCGGCTGTGGTGGTAAGTATTCAGGTGCGTTAGTTTACGCTGAAGTCGTTTAAAGATGAGTTCTATTTTTTTTTACATAATCATTTTTGTTACAATGATTAATTAGAATTATTGATATAAAATACATTTTTCGTTACATATTTATGAAGTACTTAAAAAATTATCTATGTTTAGCATTTTGCCAAAATGTTATTTATATATATATATATATATAAATCAATTAGACTCTTTGAAATGTCATTTCATTAGCTTGAAGCTCTTGAATGAATAAAAGTTGTATCTAAGAGAAATTGGATACTCTATTAAATTACTTGATAGTAACAATTCAGCCAATTCAAATCTGTTTGCTCTCCCCTTCTTTCTAATTTGTTTGATATATTAGGGATACAAGTCTCTTTAGGAGTGTGTGATTTTTATAAAGTTTTCTTTGGTAAGTTAAATGTAATACCTTTTTGGTTACAAAAGCGATAAATAAATAATTTTTAAGGATTTGACATACATGTAATCATGGAAAAGAAAGCTTCTATGAAATCTACTCGATGGATACTACAACCATGGAGCCTTTTGTTTCTTATTCTAATTCAATTCTTGGTACAATTTTTAACATCTATCTATCTTTATACTTATGTGGCCCATGTGGAAACAAATGTTCTTATTATGCGAAACCAAGACTTTTTAGAAACTGAAAAATTGATAAGGAGGAAACGAAGTAGTGCTTTACCTGTGACAGAAGATAATAAAGTTTCAGATACATCCAGAGTATGTATTATCAATATATGGCATAAGGCACTTGGAATCGAAGGGGCACAAGTGATATTTTTCAAATTTTTTAATTAGAAGCAGAAATGGCTAATTAGATCATTAAATACAATATATATATATATAATTTAAGTAATCCACCATTATATAAAAGTATCATTTAAAGGCTAGAAAAATTGACTTCTAAGCAAATAATATTGAAATAACATGCAAGTGTAAATACATTAGTTTCTGTATATTCAATAACTCATAAACTAAAACATAAAGTTCATTAAAAATATGTGTATATACTCCTTGCTATGTCAAGCATTAAATATAACTTAATTTTCATAGAGACTTTACAGTGCAATCTTTTTTAACACATTTGAATTTCAAACTTGGTTACCTTGATATCGGAAAAAAATCACTTGCATCTTCTTGGTTCTAGTTGCCTCATATAAAAATTGTACCTTATATTTATATTTTCTATATTTTAGATTTGGCAAGAGAAGGACACATTAAAAGAATCTAAGAAAGTAACTTCATCTCCCATAGCAAAAACAGGTTTGGCATCTTCTCCAATTACTCCTATGGGACATGATTGGGTATGGTTAAATGCAGATACCCGTGTGCAGGTTAAATATTTAACTTTTCTTAATAACCAAAGCTAATAGAAATGTGTTAAATTTTATTCATAGATATTACACATTTTAGCTCGATGCGATTGAAAATTTTTGTCGATCGTCAATGAAATATTGTCCTCCGGGATTACCAGGAGCACCAGGAAGTCCAGGAGCTCCCGGGGAACCAGGTCTTCCCGGGTTACGAGGAATGACTGGTCCGAAAGGACCACCTGGTTTGACTGGCCCTCCTGGTCCTCGTGGACCAAAAGGTGATATAGGACCAGCTGGTTTTGATGGAAGGGATGGAATACCGGGAGAACCTGGACTTGATGGAATTCCTGGACGTAGTGGTACAGATGGATTATCTGGTATGAATGGTAAACCAGGACTAAATGGGTCTCCTGGTCGGCCTGGACGTAATGGAACAGATGGTATGCACCTTTTGATTTAGAAACCTTTTGTATTCATTAATTTAATTTCTAAAGATACAATATCTTTAGGAAGGCCAGGTCAAATGGGACCTCAAGGACCAATTGGACCACGTGGTAACTTAACATTATTTCAAATTCGCTCATTCTAATTGCACGTGGATGAAAAAGAGATACGTTGATGATGTGAACAACTTTAGGAGAAATGGGTCCTCCTGGTAGACCAGGCTCACCAGGACAAGATGGCAGACCAGGGATAACAGCCTGGAAGGTGAACATGAATGATTATAATATAAACGACTTATTGATTCCTCCTTCTATTCTAGGCAAGTACCTTCTTTATCTTTAAATAACTATACTTTGAAAATTTGCGTGCTCAAACGATGTAGTTTTTGTAAAATCTTTCAGATGATCGAATGTTACCTTCAACAGTAAATTCGACGGGCTTAATTTCCGTTTATGAAGGAACTAATTTACGATTAAAATGTGCAGCAAGTGGCAAACCTGAACCTACTGTTCAATGGTTTAGAAGCGATGGTGGTGTCATTCCTATAGGATCTTGGCATGGTAATATAAAATTATAATCGTGTCAGTAATGTGATTATGAACTTTCACAAAAGTATATAATTATATAAGTATACAATTTTATTGAACAGTGACTTCTGTAATTGGACATACATTTAATATCAGTATAGTTAACAGAGAACATATGGGAGAATATATTTGTGTAGCTGATAATGGAATTCCACCTCGAGCATTGAAAAGAATCAAACTTCAAGTTAAATGTAAATATTTTGATATACACATTTATATATACGTATATATTTTATTTATTTCTTTTATTAAGAAAGTATCTTTTTTTGCAGTTCCACCTTTCATTCGAATTCGTAATCAAATGATTCGCGCACGCAGTCAAAGTACTGTAGTTTTAGAATGTGAAGTTGAAGCATTTCCAGAACCAATTGTTTATTGGGAACGTGAAGATCGTAGACTCAAAATGTCTGAGAAATATAGACTTGAAGTTTATGACAGAAGAGATATGTATAAGGTAAAAGATAATAGCATCCTATCCAATGTGTTCATATACTTCTGTGTAATGTATGAAATGTGTATATTTCCACATACTTCTATCTTAATGTAACATTTTAGCTTAAAATGCGTCTGAAGATTGCAAAGATAACATCAGCAGATTATGGTACATACCATTGTGTTGTGAAAAATGATATTGACACCACTAAAGGATCATTTACAGTCGATGGTAACATATATTTTTAGCTTTAATATTTTTCAGATAATTACATGAATATTGACATTGAAATATTTTGTAGATGATGCGAAGAGCATGGAAAAGTCGAAGCTAGGAAAACAACAACACGTTACATATGGAAAACCTGCGCCACAGCATGTTGATTTAGATGAACTTTGTGCACCACATGAAACTTGCGCTGCTTGCCCTGTTTTAAGATGTACTTTTACAGATGTTGCTGAATATTTAAATATTCAGCCACTCAAAAATGTCAACTTTACTGGACTTCCATTGAGATTGGCAGGTGAAGTACATTTATTATTTCTTCTCAAAATAAGTGTATAATTATAGGTTCTACATAATTAAATAAATTAACGAGATATTAATTTTATTTAATTCTGTAGATGGTGTAATAGAAGCAGTAGGAAAACCAGTTTTAAAGGGTACTATGGATGATCATTACGGAAGCTGGATGCATGACACTAAATCTGATGGTTATCCAGAGAAACTTTGGGTTACCCGAAAGAATGAAACTTCTTTCATATATGAATATGAGTCAAAGGATCATTTTAAACATGGAAGTTCATATCCCATTAAACTGCCATATCCATTTCAGGTATATCATACTATTTTTAAAATTATGTATTATCATCTCATGTTAAATTTATTTTTAGGGAAATGGGCATGTAGTGTATAACAAATCTTTCTTTTATAATCCCATAAACCGATCATCAATTTTTCGATTTAATCTTCATTCTATTTCTGATCAAGTATGTGGTAAGGAGTTTTCGCGATGTGAATTACATCTTCCAGGTTTATTAGTGAATACGAGGAATTATTTATATACACCGAATCATAATTTTAATTATGTTGACTTCAATGTTGATGAAAATGGTAATTATATCGTAATTCGCTTAAAAGAAGTATTTCTCCTTAAATAAAAATAGTGAATAAGACGTGCATTATTTTAACAACAGGGTTATGGATAATATACGGTTTACCATCGAATAATACAATAGTAATAAAGATGGATGCGACTAATATGAATATTCAACATGCATGGAACATTAGTATAGATAATCATAAATTTGGAGAAATGTTCATTGCTGGAGGAGTGCTTTACGCTGTTCATAGCGTTACGGAAGAAACGATGAAAATAAGGTAAAATTTAGAAAAAGAAAAAAAAAGGGAAAGAATAAAGAAGTGTTATAAGCTTAAAAAAGAAAAGTATATTTTATAATATATTCTATTTTATAATTACATATCGATATGTTACTTATAGGTTGGCCTTTGATCTTTATAAAAATGTTACAATACCTGTTCATTTATCATTCACGAATCCTTATCACAAAACTACGGCAGTCAGCTACAACCATAAAACAAAAGTAAATATTTTGAAGTTTAAGAAATAAAACAAATTAAATAAGGATTTTAAAGCTTATTGTGATGTCCTCTTTATTTCTAGGAACTTTATACTTGGAATAAAGGAAATCAATTGGCCTACCCGATTAAATATCAGGGCTCTACAAATGCTACAGCAAAAGAAGAATTCAGGGTTAAGGAAACTGGAGTTTGAGGTTGCCATCAATGTGAAATTGAGAAATTGGTGAAACATATATATTTTATCCTTTAACTTTTTATTAATGTATTAACAAAAGAAGACAATAAGAGAAATAAAGCTTTTCTCTCCATTTAATCTTGTGCTTGAAAACCCATTTTTGTTAACTCAAGAATTTTAGATTTGCACGATTCAGTTTACTTCGCTATAATAATTGAAAGTTACCGAGTATAAACCATGTTCAGTAAATATTATACTCTAACATTACAGCTGGCTAATAAAGAGATCGAATGGTACACTAATATCTCGAGTTGATTATCTTCTTCAGTTTTAAAAATTTGTATCTGCAATAATAAAATTTTTGTTTTAAATTTTAATTATAAATTTATAAAGATTACGAAATTCAATTTCAAAATTAATCGTATTAAATATTAGATTATCGTAAGGTATAAATTATTGTATTTAATCGTTTAATTGTTTTCTTTAGATTGACGATAAATTTAAAAAATTTTAATTTTTTTAGTGTTTTTAGTAGACGTAAATTCTTTCATCATCAAAACTACTTTTTTCGAAGTTTATCTTTTAAGCTTTAAACAAATTTTGAAACGTGGTAAGTAAAATCATTTGTTCAATATAGTTCGGTAAGATGGCGCATGATGACATATTTAATCAAATAGAGAGTAAGAAAGTAGACTAAGTGAGTAAGAGAAACAGAAAATGCTTTGACAAGTCTTTACTTTTAGTACGATCCTCGTAGTTTCTCCTTGATTAAGAAGAAATATTCGCAATTTTAAGGCTAAATTTGACCTGCAAGAAAATAAATGACATGATTCGATTTTAAAACAATAAAAAAGAGAAAGGATATTCATGAATGGAAAGCTGAGAAGCATTCTACCTGAAAAAATGGTAAGTATGATCGAACAACTCGACAATTTGATCTGTCGAGAATATGGTGTCAATTCTAACCTTGCAAAGGTTGAATATGGTAGAAACTGTCTTATAGTAAACTTCACGTAAAATTTATGAATCTTCAATGATTTATTTAAACATCTGTTCGTTTCAACCTTTTTTCAGACCTTTTTCCTGCACATTACATGGATGTCGATAACCTCACCTTCAACTTGTTTGAAGTAATCAAATTTTCTCATTTATATTTCTCTCTCTGTTTGCTTTTTTTTCTAATTTATATATTTGAAAGACAGAAATTGGTCCATCAAAGTCAATTGTAAAAGTATCATAATGATGTGCCGATGAACGGTTTTCATTCGAAATTTTTTGTCATTTAATGTATATTGGTCACTTCAATATTTCCTGTTATCTTATAGTACCGCAAATAGTTTATTCAATTCAATTATCCAAATAAATTTTAAATATATCTGTTATCTGATCTGTCAGTAATTATTTATGAGTAATTAATACGTTATACATGTACCTTATATTATATTTGCCTTGCAGATAAATTAAATATAATTTTTAATGAATATTAAACAAATTTTCTGTATATATAAACAAAGAAAATTTATATAGACTTTTTTATCATTATCAATAAGTTAGAAAAGATTAATTTAACAAAGTATGTAAATCTATACATATTATACTAAGTAATGTATCATATGTATACAATTTTATTTATATCATCTTTTTGTTACTTTTAAATTATTATTTTCTTCTAGATATTTTTATTCGATTATTTATAATATTTTGAGAAAATATTTTCAATATTCTGACAAGTATATTTTGCATTTACATAATATTTAATATTGCTACATGTTTTTTGATTTTGGAAAAGACAATGCTGTTTATTTGTAAATATTATGCTGTACATGCAGACCAAAATTATGCTTAATATGAAGACTTAATATAAGCCTATCTCATAAGATAAAATATTTTTATATATAACAGTGATAAAATTAAATTAAATTTTCGTTATACAAGGTTTATGTTTAATATTATTTAAAAACTAAAAATTAGTCATATAGTATAGTCATAAGTATTGTCATATATTATTATGTAGTATATATCAACAGAAATTATTTTAATTTTTAAGATAAACATTTTATGTATTATTCATCAATATAATCCTACACAATGTACCTGCAACATGAGTGTAAGATAATCTCCTATGAGATGATATTATTAACGTACTTAGTAATGTAGTCAGAAACAATGATACTGTGTTGAGAGGAGTTACAATTATATTATAAAATAATCCATTTAAGTTAGTGCATTGTTTAACTGTTAATACCAATTTTATTAATATATTTGTTAACGAGAATTGAAGAAATAGTATTTTTTATGTATTTATTTTATGTAAAAATATTTAATTGTTATTAACTTATTCCTTATTTTCAAACGTATTATATACATGTACGTAAATAAATTATGTATATATATTCAAGTTCCTTTTACAGGTTGCAATGCCATGGAGAAATTTCCACTGAAAGGTACAACATTATCGAACAATACAATTCCACAAAATCATCAGCATACATTAACTACGTACCAGTCAGTTGATACAAAGGTAAAAATTAACATATGAAGAAATTTGATAAGAGAATAATAAAAAAGGAATAATAATAGTAACAAAAATTTAAAGAGTGAAAACTTTGATTAATTATAGATAGAAAATTCAGATGATGTATACTTCGTAGAGGATGTCCGATCGCGAAATCGAAATACTGCACGTGACAGTACTGTAAGCAGCGACGACGACATGCTGGAAGTTAATAATGTAAATTCCCATCATGGACAGAACACCGTTCTTTCGGAACACTGTATCCGTATCGACGATGCTTCCTCTCACAGTATGTAATAAATAATGTAATTTTTTAATATTGTAATTTGCACTCAATTTGTAAAAATAGAACACAGTTTCATTCTGTATTGCTCAATTGTATTTCAGTTTCAGTTGATTCCGATGACATTCCTGGTATCGGACAATATGATGACTTTCACACGATTGATTGGCAACGAGATATCGCTCGAGATAGAATGCGTCATCGATATATTGTGAAAAAGAAACATGATTCTATTTGGGGCTTAATCAAGGGAGCTCATGATGCTTGGTCTGGATGGCTCTGTGTTTTGCTAGTTGGTCTCTTTACAGGAGTCGCAGCAGGTATTATAGATATAGGGGCTTCTTGGATGACTGATTTAAAATTTGGCATATGCCCACAAGCATTTTGGTTAAATAAAGAACAATGTTGTTGGAGTTATAATGAAACAACTTTTGACGGTGGTAACTGCTCTCAGGTATGTGCTTTATTATTATCTTCTCTTTTATAATAATGTTTAAGTTTGTA
Organism: Bombus flavifrons; assembly: GCF_040668555.2. NCBI lineage: Eukaryota > Metazoa > Arthropoda > Insecta > Hymenoptera > Apidae > Bombus > Bombus flavifrons. The sequence continues at coordinate 7,174,858 of NC_138458.1, read as the reverse complement.
TTTCATAATCTTCTCTCAGTGGTGGACATGGCCAGAAGTATTTAGTCAGTCAAAAGATGGTGCAGGACCTTACATGATCTCGTATATGTTTTATATCGCTTGGGCTCTTTTGTTTGCTTCACTTTCCGCCTCATTAGTAAGAATGTTTGCACCATACGCTTGTGGTTCAGGAATTCCTGAGGTAAATATATAAAAAGCGAAAATAAAAACTATAATGATTTTTTAATTATACTGAAAAATCATGTTTTAGATAAAGACCATCCTAAGTGGATTTATTATTCGTGGATATTTAGGAAAGTGGACATTAATAATTAAATCAGTAGGTTTGATTCTATCGGTCTCAGCAGGTTTAAATTTAGGCAAAGAAGGGCCGATGGTTCACATAGCTTGTTGCATAGGAAATATATTTTCTTATCTTTTTCCAAAATATGGCAGAAATGAAGCAAAGAAAAGAGAAATTTTATCAGCAGCTGCTGCTGCAGGAGTTTCAGTTGCTTTTGGTGCTCCAATTGGGGGTGTTCTTTTTAGTCTTGAAGAGGTATGTATCAGGAGAATGATAGTTTGATATATCTAATGGTTGAATATATTTAACAACATTTTTCAGGTGAGCTATTACTTTCCACTAAAAACTTTATGGAGATCATTTTTCTGTGCCTTGATAGCTGCTTTTATTTTACGATCTATAAATCCATTTGGCAACGAGCACTCTGTGCTTTTTTATGTTGAATATAATAAGCCTTGGATATTTTTTGAGCTAATACCCTTCGTCATGCTTGGAATAATTGGTGTAAGTTTATCTTTCTGTAAATTTTCTCCTATAGTTTTCTAAAGATTGTTAAATTACCCTTTTCCCTTTCTCTTTCTTTCAATAGGGTGTGATTGCTACTTTGTTTATTAAAGCAAATCTGTTTTGGTGTCGTTATCGTAAAACTTCAAAATTGGGTCAGTATCCAGTTACCGAAGTTCTAATCGTAACAGTTGCAACTGCTGTTATTGGATATCCAAATCCATATACACGAATGAGTACAAGTCAACTCATTTATTTATTATTTAGACAATGTGGAGTATCAAATGCAGACATTTTATGGTAGAAATTTCCTCTTTTATTTTTTAAAATTAACATTAGTTTTAAAATATAGTAAATTTCTCTTTTTGTTTATATAGTGATTATAATAGAAACTTTACTGCTGTAAAATCAGCGATTGAAGTTGCAGCAGCTGGCCCCGGAGTTTATAAGGCGATATGGCTTCTCGTCTTAGCATTAATTCTAAAACTTGTTATGACAATATTTACGTTCGGTATGAAAGTACCTTGCGGATTATTTATTCCATCACTTTGTTTGGGAGCGATAATGGGCCGTATTGTGGGGATTGGAATGGAGCAACTAGCGTATAATTATCCACATATTTGGATATTTAGTGAAGCATGTTCAACTGGTGTCGATTGTATAACTCCTGGACTATACGCAATGGTTGGTGCCGCAGCAGTTCTCGGCGGTGTTACTAGAATGACTGTTTCTCTCGTCGTAATAATGTTTGAGTTAACTGGAGGTGTACGATATATTGTACCGTTAATGGCAGCCGCTATGGCAAGTAAATGGGTCGGCGATGCTCTTGGGAAACAGGGCATTTATGATGCTCACATTGGTTTGAACGGTTATCCATTTCTTGATAGCAAAGATGAGTTTCAACATACTACTCTTGCGGCTGATGTCATGCAACCTAAGTAATTGCACCATTATCGTTAAAATATTATATTCTTGTAAAATATCTTTGATTTGATTTTTACGTTTTCTCTTCATAGTTAACAAGCCTAACGATATTTTCAGACGAAATGAAGCCCTTCATGTGCTCACTCAAGATTCAATGACAGTCGAAGACGTTGAAAATTTATTGAAAGAAACGGAACATAATGGTTTCCCAGTGATAGTTTCAAAAGAATCTCAATATCTTGTTGGCTTCGTGTTACGAAGAGATTTGAATCTTGCAATCGCAAATGCCAAACGTATGACAGAAGAAATTACTGGACAATCATTGGTTATATTTACAAATGGAAACAACATTCAAACTCATTCTCCTCCACCACTGAAATTGAAAAAGATCCTTGATATGGCTCCAATAACAATTACCGACCAAACACCCATGGAGACTGTTGTTGATATGTTTAGAAAGTTGGGATTAAGACAAACCCTTGTTACGCATAATGGGTAATTACTTTCTATTACTTTATGTATTACTTGTTTTGTGTACGATACAAGATTATATTAACTTTTTATGGTTACGTTCAACTTTGCAGCCGACTACTCGGAGTTATTACAAAGAAGGATGTATTGAGACACGTGAAGCAACTTGACAACGAAGATCCTAATTCTGTATTGTTCAATTAAAATTTATATAAAAAATATATATATGAGAGATACAGTGTTTTATAATGCATGGTATCAACCGAGCAATTGGGTACACTATACCAACAGTATGGTTTTTGATATTTTCATATAACTGTTAATAAGAAATTTGTTTTAATTATTAGTGATTCCAAATGAGGATATAATAATAATAAATAGGTAAAACAGTTTTAACTCACTGCACTATCCGAGTTTTTATATATTTCATTAAGGCAAATCTCAATTTATTTACTATATGTTTAAAAACTTAAAGTTTGAGAAACTAGGAGAAGGAAAGTAATATTAACAGTGATTAATATGTTTTACAATTCTTTATATTTTCAGTTTTCATGTTGATCGTATGTGTAAAGGTGTATATAAATATTGTATTTGATCATACAATTTTAGAATGTGGCATGAAATACGTTATATATGTCACATTTAAAAACGTTATATTTCTTGAATCTATAACTTTGAATTTTTATAGTCGAAACAGCGAACCAAATAATAACACGTTTAACCGTGTTACATATCTAGGTAGAGTGGCACGTAACGCAACAAATTTTATTGCTTGCAATTTACAAAACTAATTGGATTTAAATATTAAGAATAATATGAATTTTATTTTTTGAATATCCATTATGCGTACGTATATACATATATGATACATATAGAATTTCTATAAACGATGATCGAAAGAAAATAGATTATTCCATCTAGAGTAATTTTAGTCCATGTCGAATCCAACATATTCTTGCTGATTTAAAGGACAGATTATGAAACTTTGAGGAATACGAAATCTTTTCTTACACATGAAAAAATTAAATTTATGATCATGTCGATTTTCAATATACATATGTATATATGCAAATATAGTACGACATGTACGCAATATATATAGACGAATGAACTTTATGAATATTGAGGTTACATAAACGTAATATATATGAGTCTTAATATATATGAATGTTAAAATATAAATGTAAAAATAAGTATTATTTAAATATTATTTACAGCAAAATCTCATAAACAAATATTAACAATAAATCGTTATTTTTATTTCAGTTAATTTCCTGTTCTTCTCTCGATAGTTGATCTTTATAGGGGAGATATAAATAGATGTCCAAAGGACGAGAAAGAATATAATTATCAATAAACGAAATAGCAAAGACACAATTATTCATTCACGAATACGAAGTATCAATTAACGATTTTTAGACATTTCTTGACAAACATATACTTTTAAGAATTAAATATTGTATTGTACTTAATGAAAATTGATACCAATCAAATACTTCATCTAGCAAAAGGAACGCTAGAGGACAAATCAATAAGTATTTGAAAGATAGTTTGTAGTTATAGCTATATAGCCTGAGGAACTAGGACGTTTTATTCGAAATTTAAAGTCGATCAAAGAGAAAATCGTAGATGAATACCGCATGTGTCAGAGAGGAATGGAAGATTCGCGAGAACAATTTTCGGAATAGCAAGGAAACGTTGGAATGGGAAAGTACTGATATAAAGTACTGATAAGTACTGAAAGTACAGGAAAGATATGGTATTTCATAGGATTCGAGACAAAGAAATAAAGTAGGAAAAGAGGTAATGATGTTCTTAACTCTCTCCCCAAAGCGAATTTCAGGATTTTATATACAGCACGGTACATATGCACAAAAGAACGAGGCTTTTTCTGCGAAACACTAAACAATCATCGCCATGTTTTATCGTTAAAGTCGTTTGTGTTTGATTTTCGGGAGAAGAAAAAGAAGAAGAAGAAGAAGATAATATTGGTTGAGAGAAAAAGGAATCATAATGTTTGTTGACCACAGTATCACCTGCAGGGGTCAGTTGTAGCTAGAGTGGGGGATAGCGAAGAGCATTCGTGCAGGCTGGTGGTTCGCTAGTTTCGCGGTAGCGATAACCCCCGATGCGCGTGTGCATGCATGTATTTCGATGTGTTAGGTTTAGATAGATTCGCTTATACAGGGAAAGAGAGACCTCAAAGCCGTTTTCCTCGGTCGTTCAATACGCGCGCGCGCGAAACGAATCGACTTCGTCCCATAGTATCGTCACAGTTCTCGTCGGAGACGTTCGTGATTTTGCACCCTTGTTCAAGTCACAATTTACCGAACTATATGACGAGGGTACACCACGGTTTCCTTTCTTATTTTCCTTCATCTCTATTTCTATCTTCGCCTTTCTTTCCCTCCAGTTCTCTTTCTCTTACTAAATCCTTCGTTTTCTTCGCTGCCTCCTTTCTCTTTACGTTCGTTTCTCTCGTTATATTTAAATACGCGTTAATTTCTATCCTAATCCCATTCCATCCCATCGTTTCGATTTTAATACATAATATCGCGTTCCCCTCGGCTCGTTACTCGCAAATTTATGTGCCTGATTCTTTCTTCCTCCTTATCCAATTGGTCGACACGTCGTTATCATCTCATTTAAACCCAATTTGGAACGCTATTCAGAGCTCAAGCTTTGAATCTCCTTGGATAAAGCAAATGGTAAATATGATTCGCGAGTGTCATACGTTACTGGAGTGACCAGTAATCAACAGACTGGTTTTTACGTCATTCCTTGTTGTTGTCCTATCTTGTTATTCGGCATTGTTTTCTATTCGCGATGCGATCAACGACGGGATCGTGTGTGAACGATATCCAGGTGACGACGTCGCAGGCCAGGCCGGATTAGGGGTACATCGATCATCAAGATATCAAGGAAAAATCACGCAACGTCTCTTTCGAGTATACTCTAATACTTCCCTCCTCCTTCCTTGTTTTCCCTTGCTGTCCCTCGTCTCCCGGTTTCCAACCATCTGACCGACTCTTCATCCTTCCTCCCTTTCTTTTCATTATTTCTGTTTTTCTTGCTTTCGTTCTCCTTCTTGACTTTTTTACCGCTTGGTGGTGAAACGCGCCGCAGTGGCACGATCGTCATCGACGAAAAAAGAAGAATCTATATACTGTACCGCGACACACATACGAGTTCGCGCTCAGTCAATAGCAGCTACATCCTTTGAAATTTCAAAAGAAGCACAAACACACAAGAGCATATCCACAAGTGCGAAACGAACGCATCGTGATCGAATACCAGACACGGCCGGCGATCAAACTAGCGGAGAGGAAACTGCTGCCTTCCAGCCTGCCGTAATACGGTGGTGCTACGACGATATCGAGAAGCAGGCCCAGTCGGCGGTCAAACAGTATTATGCGTTTTCTACGCTTTTGTTTATTATCAAGGGAAGAGATTCTTATGGATGAACGTGCACGAGCTGTCGAGTCGCGAAGGTGAAAAAGAATAGAACGGAAACGCGATAAGCTGTACGTAGGAACCGCAACGATGAAAGTGAAACATTTCGGTGAGCCGAGGAACCAAAGATTCCAATGATACCTTCGCAAGGTGGCCGTGAGGGATACAAAGGTTCTGCCAACCCTCCGAGCAACAGCTCTGAGGACAATGGCTTCGCTAATCGACCCCGAGTGGCGGGCCTTTACGCGACGAATCTCTTCAGAGAAGAGCTCGTTCGATTCTCGTCAGGAGAGACTACACGATCTCATGGTCTCACACGAGATACTCTCGAAAGATCGCCACGAGAGATTGGAAGCCAGAGAAGTTTAAATCTCCCTACGAGCATAGCCGAGGAATTCGAGCTTTTGGATCGGTCAAGAATCGGGATTTCGAGAACACCCCAGCCATTAAGAAGAGGAGAGACGGACGCTGTTGGTTACGAACCTAGATCCAGATTCGATGAATCCGCCACCAGACGAAGGGATCATTATGGATCGCCACCTGTCGAAAGGATTCGCGAGAGGGAGGACGAGCAACAGGGAGAATGCATTGCTCGATCCGCGTGCAGTACCCTTCGTGTGTCTCTCCTTGAGTTTCCGCGTTCCGAACAGACGACGTGGATGGAGTCGGACGTTGGTGATTCCAAGATACCTGTTTCAACCGATGATCTCGCTGGGAGAAGAGGGCCAGATGACAGTTCCACGTTCGTTACAACTTCTGCCTCGATACTTATCTCTCCCGCGAGTGAGACCAGCGAATGCGATGCAATCTCGCCTCCGGAAGTGGAGAAATCATCACCGCCACCGTATACGGGCCTCAGTCCGCCGGAGTACACCGGCCAAGAGTACGAGACCAGTGAAACACCTTCGCCGATTTTTCCAAATTATCCACTGACATCGTACGCGGAAGAGACACATCACAGACGTTCGAGGTCGTCCGTTTCGGACGCCGGGCTTGAATTCACTGCTGCACGTGACGAACGTTTAAAACGTGATAGCCGATTCGAGTCGGAGCCGGAGGAAGCTTTGGCGGAAGAGATCGGCAGATCGAGGCGAACCAGATCGAATTTAGAAAGGTCTACGGACGACGATATCTCGAGATCTAGAGATGTCGCGAGGCTGCGACCTCCCTTGGCCGCAGCAGCAGGTGTTTCGGCCGATTCTGGGACCGGTGATTCTGGAAGTGCGGAGATCCAAGTGGATCCCCTCGGCATTCCCAGAACAACGACCGCCGGTGAAATTCTAGATGGAAGGAACGGAGTTGAGAATGGCCAAGCCGCTAGTAAGTCGTCCATTAAAACTCCCACCGGGAACAATAAGCAAACGGTGAAACTCTTCACGAAGGAAAGTCTCGACAGGTTGGAAAACAAGACCGTACAGCTCGTCAGAGATTATGGCTTTCAGCCGAAACGACGAATGTCGGTCGAAGATGGTGCGGTGCTTCCAAACAAATTCGAACCTTTCCCAACTGAGCTTTACGGTAGGCCTCTCGAGGAGATTGACAACTTTATCTACGACGAGGTACGTCTTCAGACTCCTGCTTTTTTAAATTATTTTGTCGGTTAACCGTTAGTTAACTTGTGATATAATTAGTTAAACGTCATACATTCAATTCGATTAATATGCAGGCTGTGCCGCAACATCGGGGAACCCCTTCACCACCATCAACTCTGCACATGGAAGTAATAGAAAAAGTTCATGCGAACATGCGCACTGTTCTATAAGCAGCTATAGCGAGTTGAGTTATAAACTTGGCATTTTTTTTTTTTTTTTACAACTGGACTAATTCTATCAGAAGATGAAGACGGTCGAACTAATCTCGCGTACCTATTTACAAACGGAACTCGATATACGACGTTGAACTTTGTATTCTACGCCTGTGAAAATTTCCACTCGATGATAAAACGTCTCCAATCTTCGCATTTAAGCAGGCCATTTTGATTGCATCTCGCGAAGGTATGCAGATACAGTTTGTCAAAGAAAAACCTCGCTATAACTCGGAGACAAGGTCGTACAGAGCGTATGTTTAGACAAACCCTTTTCATCTTTCATGCGCAGGATCCACTGCCAAAGTGATTCCCCGATATTACCGGACACCCCCTGTATTTTAAAGTAGAGAAGGAATAATTATAAGATTAACATGATTTAAATTTATGATATAATTGTAAGGTTGCAAAAAAATAATTGCTCGTAAAAAGTAAAACTAATCACCTCGAAACTAGTCGTTTGATTTTTAGTCGTTAACAGTTTCACTCGATCTTACTAATGTCAGTCTCGGAGCACGTCATATGCGTTTATTTATCGAAAATAGCAAGGATATCGCTATTTCCTTTTAATTCTTAAAAAGAATATTTCTTCTGGCATATTGATGGCGGAACATTTGATTCATGTATCACTCGTATCGTGTGTTTCAGACATTCTGCGTGGTATCGAAGAGATTTCGTAAAAATTATATTCACCGATTCACGGCGACAAACAGCTGGTTCATATTTTCCCCGTGGAATCCTATAAGGCGGTATTGTATTTACCTAAGCACGAATCAGTACTTCGATTATATAGTCATGGCTACGATAATATTAAATTGTGCCTTCCTCGCCATGACGGAAACTATCGAGGAAGCCGAGTAAGCATTTTCACGGGCCGCGCGCAACTTCTCGGATTAATCAAACCTCTAGGAATATAATACGTCGCTTCTTCTCTTTTGTTTTCCAGATATATATTCTTAGCTATATACACGGCCGAAATGGTGATCAAATCGATAGCCAAGGGATTTGCGCTCAATAAATACACTTACCTGCGAAATCCGTGGAACTGGTTGGATTTCGTGGTGATCACCAGTGGTTATGCGACTATTGGAATGGAAGTAGGAAATTTGGCTGGGTTGAGAACATTCCGAGTATTGAGAGCCCTCAAAACTGTTTCCATTATGCCTGGTAAAAATCTTTAAGAAAGCCGACTTTCTACAGACATCTCCCTTTCTTTTCTCTCTTCAAGATTAGAAGAAAATATCGTGTAAAAACCGGCTTCTTAGACCTTGGAAGCGACGAAATTGCAAATTGGTTTCTGGGGATTGCCGTGTTTCCTTAGTTGAAATTACTTTACCTTATCAACACAAAATCACATCAGAAATTTCCGACATTCGTTCGTTCCAATTTAGCTATATCGTCTGCTATGATATACATGATACATATAGATAGTGCAATAAATGAAAGGAAGTGATAGTAACGTGATATAAATGCGATAGGGCAGGGATATGCTGGTTATTCGGCTATTACAAAGTGGACTCGTGACTCGAAAAAGATTGAGAAATATTGGCGTTACAGTAAAACATAAACAATATCATTATCGTTCTGATTGATTGACGTGAAACAGACAGAATTGATACAATTCGTAAATCAATGAATGATCAACAAATTTGTTAGAATTGTCTATCGGAAAAAGTTATAAAGAAAAATTGCTTTCATAAGAAAATAATGGGACGAAAATAAGGATAATCGTTTATCGAATATTTTTGCAGGCTTAAAAACCATCATCAATGCATTGTTACATAGTTTTAAGCAACTTGCCGAAGTAATGACGCTCACGATCTTCTGCCTGATGGTTTTTGCACTTTTTGCTCTACAAGTTTACATGGGTGAACTTCGGAATAAATGCGTAAAAACAGTGGAATTCAATAATACTCAAGTCGATTGGAGAGAGTACGTATTGTTCGCCGTAATATGTTCTACTTAGATTCTTACATGTTGCTTGCAAAGTATTTATACGGATACATATGTATTAACTTGAGAGACAATGGCTCGTTGACTCTCAAGAGGCATTAACCGATACCTTGTACCGTCCGCAGGTGGACTTGGAACTCGTCCAACTGGGCATTCGATGAAGACGAAGAACCAATAATTTGCGGTAACGCAACCGGCGCCAGGTTAGCCAAACTTGGTTCTTTATTACGCGCGACTGTTTTAAATGATATGCCAATTTTAACTCGAGAGGAACCCTACGTTTTAGGCACTGCAACGAAAGTTACATCTGTCTTTGTGTTGGCCCAAATCCAAACCATGGATATACAAATTTCGACAACTTTCTGTGGTCGATGCTCACCACGTTTCAACTGATCACTCTGGATTATTGGGAAGACGTCTATAATAAGGTAGTTGGTCAATTTCTTCTCCGCACGGATAATTGTTTCGCCAAGGAATCACTATTTAAATAGCAAGTTAGTTTGCGAGGTATTAAAAGAATTGCTATATTGGTTTTTAGGTATTGTCGGCGTGCGGACCTATCAGCGTCTCGTTCTTCACGGTGGTCGTGTTTTTCGGCTCGTTTTATTTGATCAATTTGATGCTCGCTGTCGTTGCGCTGAGCTATGAGGAGGAAGCCGAAATTACGAACGAGGTATATAATCGTTGTAATTGTTTACCTTGAGTTGTCTGCCTTTGACCTTATCTTGCAACTGGTACGACAGGAACGAAGAAAGGACTTAACCGACCATCGCGAGGACTCGACGTTTAGTTTCGACCCGACAAAAATCAATGTGAAGACGCTTGCCAAAGAAAAACAAAAGAAATTAGACGCGAGGAAAGGAGTTCTCCTAAGTAGTTACACGCGCAAAAAAACACGAAGAAGAAGACGTGGGAGAAGCACTGCCGGTTCTGGTTCATCTGGTCAAGATAAAGGTGGCTCTGTGCCAAGCAGGTATACCATTCGTCATGATAAAGTCGAATTGATCGACAAATAGGAAAAATCGTTTCAACGATTTTTATTGTAACTTTCTGTCCGATTAGGTCGGTGACGCCAAGCCCGAGTCCAAGTCCAAGACATTCGAACGTTCGACCGTCTCACTTACTTCTACAAAATATTAGCCCACGAACTGTAGAGAATAATAACGGGATTCATAGATTGGCGCCAAATCGTGGAATGCTTCATTCTCGACAAGCAAGTAACAACAGTAATCAACACTCGTCGTTAGACGACTCAGGCGTTGTCGACGACCACGATGGCGACGATGTCACATCCGTAGAAGAACACGACAGGCGTGACAACAAAGAATCTAGGGCCCACTGGCAAGAGAGGATACCTACGAATAATAACGCTGAAGGCAATGTCGAAACTAATGCGGGTGAAACGAAGAATGAAACGAATAACGAGACAGAAGTGGACAATGAAAGAGAAAAATCACAGGCAACTCATTCCGGCGGCTATCTTCGTGCGCCTACGAACGTTCCAGTTTCTCTTGCCAGCGGAACTACTAGAGAAATTCGAGTGTTTAAATGCAACGGCGTGAAAACGAAGAAACAGATGTACACCTTGCCGCCAGAGTATCTATCGCACATTGTTATTTTAGGTAAGGGCAACGAATTTTCTTCATCGTTTGTACATATTTAAAGACAAGATTCGGTAATGATGCAGAAAAGGTGGCCTCAACTCCAATAACTTTAACCTTGAGATATGTTGTAGAGGGGAAGATCCTTAGTAACATGTACTTTGTCCGAGGCGTTGGACGATCGTGATTCAAAAATTACGTTAGATTAAATTTTTTTAGAGAAATCCTATGAAGTCTAACCGTAATTTATTACAATTTATTAATCACTTATATCGTAGTAGATGTAATGCAACAAATATCGTTTTTCTTTTGTCATAACTTTCGAACCACGATCGTCTCACAACTCGGACAAAATGCACATTACTCATAATCCTAACCGGAACATATCCGTAATTTAAAAGAATTGGAGTTGATTACTTACAATTACCCAAGATTCCATACAACAGTTACAACGATTCGTTTATCGCTGGGTTTCAGATGATCTTCCCGATAGAAATTGCGAAAAGTGCATCCAATGCTGTATAGATTACGAGGGTTGGCTACGATTTCAGAATTGCTTGTACAAGGTAGGTATGCCAAAAAGGTAAAAGTAGAGTCGAGCGAGGAGCGTCTTTGGATATGAAAGCAAGTATTTCTATCTAATATAACGAGTTCGATATTCGTTGCGGATATGTTAGTCATGGTGAATGATAACGAATAACGAACCAGTTATTAGTAAAATACGATAAATAAGGCTAAGGATAGCAAACGAGAAAAATGAAAACGCTTGACTCTCGATTGACCAGTGGCTCGTATCTAGGTAGTGAGAGATCCACTATTCGAGTTGACAATCACATTGTGCATCGTGCTGAACACTGGTTTTCTGGCAATGGAACACCACGGAATGAGCGAGTCGATCCGACAGGCGCTCAACATCGGTAATAAAGTGTTTACCAGTATCTTCACCTTCGAATGTTTGCTGAAACTGTTGGCGCTGAGTAAAGATTTCTTCGCCAACGGATGGAACAATTTCGATTTGATAATAGTGTCAGCATCTCTGATAGATCTTACCTTCGAGCTGGTAGACGGCCTGTCCGTGATACGCGGACTGAGGCTTCTGCGTGTGTTAAAACTGGCACAATCCTGGACGACGATGAAGGTTCTTCTCAGTATTATTATTTCAACGATCGGCGCCCTTGGAAATCTCACCTTAGTTTTGGTGATCGTGATTTATATATTTGCCGTGATCGGCATGCAATTATTCAGTAAAGACTACACTTTGGACAAATTTTACCCAGATCCGGTACCACGGTGGAACTTTAACGATTTCTTTCACTCGTTCATGATGATATTTCGTATATTATGCGGAGAATGGATCGAGCCCCTGTGGGACTGCATGCGAGCAGAAGAAGAAGACGGGCCCGAGGCTTGCTTCGCCATATTTTTGCCAGCTCTCGTAATGGGTAATTTCATGGTGTTGAATCTTTTTCTTGCTTTGCTGCTCAACAGCTTTAATTCGGAGGAATTGAAACAGAAGAAGGAGGAAGTCGGCGATGACTCGAAACTCGCAAGATCGTTCGATCGTATCCGTTCGATTATACGGAAGAATAAATGTTCGCGCTTGTCTCAAGCTGTCGCTAAAGGGAAAGGGAAGGATGCTCGTTTCGAAAAGATCGTGCGACGCGTAATAGATCGGTCTGACAACGAGACTAAATACGCTATTCAAGAGACTGTACTCAGCCTTCCAAAAGATAACGTTTACAATAGATCTTATCAAGAAAGTTTAAACCAGCCCGTTTTTTCTTACGATCCAATGTACTCTCAGTCTCAAACGGAAGAACAAAGATACGGACAAAGGGAGAAGGAAGAAGAGAAGGACGCCTCGCCTGACGACGAAAACAATTATTCGAGTAAGGAAAAAGAGATTGAGGCAAACGAAGGCAAAGAGGAGGAATGTCAAGAAGTCGATGTCATGAGAGACTCTTCGTCTTCGAACAAAGCACCAGTTGAAGAAAGAGTCGCGATGCTACCTCAGATAGATCCATTCCCTAGACCCGAGGATCGGGTACCAAAACGACCTTGGCACGCGCTTGTCAGCTACGTCGATGAACTGACGGTTGGCGGTAGGAGAGATAGTAAAGGAAAATACATCGATGGCATCGGTTCTTTTCCTGGATTTGGAAGAAGCAACCGACGCAAAGAACCGCAGGATTGCTTTCCACGACAGTGTTATCAGAAGTAAGGAACCTACTACTGCACTTCGAATTTCTCTCCTGCCAGCGAATCAATATGATAGCAATACGTTGTATGTGCAGGTGTACCTGCATCGACCGGTGTATTGCAACAGCTATCGGCAAAAAATGGATCAGAATGCGAACAGTGATTCTTTCAGTCGTTGACACGCCTGCCTTCGAATGGATGATACTAGTTTTCATTTTTGCATCCTCCATAACTCTTTGTTTCGAAGATATTTATCTAGATGATAATCCTTTCTTGAAGAAAATCCTCTATTGGACCAATCTTGGCTTCTGCGCGCTTTTCAGCATTGAGATGTTACTCAAGTGGTTAGCTCTGGGTTTCTGCAAATATTTCACCAGTTTTTGGACAATCTTGGATTTTATAATTGTCTTTGTAAGTAGAGCCTATACATTCAACAGCAGCATCGATTTCATATCGTATATATGTGTTTACGTGTATGTGTAAGCGGCAGCACATACGTGCGCGCGAGCGCATGCTGTGTAAATTTTAACGTCCATCGTTGCTGCATGGATTTTTCATTCCCGCTGATCGTAACTATCCTGTTGCGATTTCGCTACTTTTTCTCACTGTTTCCTTCTTTTTTATGCATTTCTTTCTCAATCTTTTATATATGTCGCCTTGCGGATTCAGGTACGTGCAAAATTAATATGTTGCTCCTATTGCATCCAGTTATGGTTGAACTATATTTCTGACGCTTTACGTCTTATTTTGGTTCATCATAATTTCCCTAATGTTACCTAATTTATTTGCCTCTTCTTCCTATATTATCTGCCACTTTCCATATTTGTGGCGGTCATAACGTTAATTTTAACATAGCAATTGTAAGTTTATATTTTACAATTAGTTATAAAAATTTGTGCACCTAATTTCGTCATATTGATAGACTGATCACACTATTTCCTCCAGTTGCTCGTTACATTCTTTCCACGGGATATTTCCTTAACCTTATAAGAATAAATGACGAATTCCAGTATTTTTATCCGTATAGTATAAGATAAAGGAAAATTTTAGAAACTACACATAATTATCGCTAATTGATTTCTGCCTTAGCTTTGCTTATTCATTGGTCCATATCCGTACGTATCATTACTTCGTGCTATTATTGTTTCTACTGCACTAGATGTAGAAGGGTTAAAGTTCAGGTCAGGGTATCCCGGTTAGAATAAGATATCATTCAGCCACTTTATCAATTGTATCTTTCTAGATTTTATCTTTGAATTTCAAGGAATGTATGCTAAATATCTAAATATGCGTATTTATCAAAAAATAACTACAATCTGCACTTTCTATTTAAATACATATATAGAAAATAAATATATTATAGTTTCCATCAAATATCTGGAAAAATATGAATGATACGAAAAGATGTTCGAGACAAAAGTTGTATAGTATCGAGGAGACATTATCTATTTGTGCTTTTATCTGTTTGATTTTAGGACGATCCTGAAACGTCCTGTAAAGATGATATTAACATTTTTAAACGGCTATTGCTATTTTTTATTAAATATTCTTGTAGCTGACATTCAGAACGTCCTCAAAAGATTACAAACTGGTGTCTTTTGCACCATCTGCCATCGAATTATGAACTTTAAAATTTAATGTGCCCCTGCATTACAGTTACCCGATGTACACCACGGGGATGTATATCATATAAAGATGTTTCTCATAATGCCACCGCTGGTATGGCACTGCTGAAACACAAGTCCGCAGTTTTCTAATATTTTCCAAACAGTCAGTCAGTTCTGAGCCGTCACTTTCAGATTAGGTAATTCCTTCTAATTGATCTGTCGAATTTGAAAGTTTACATCTCGATAACGGCTGATGCGAAAGACGTAAGTTTGTAGTGTTTTGCAAACATCTGAATATCAGTTACAAGAATATGTAATAAAAAATGGAGGTATTAAAAAATTTTAATTTTAATCTTTACAAAACGTTTTTGAGTCATCGCAATTTTATTTGAAACATTTTTCCATATCATTCGTATCTTTTCAAATATTTGAGCGTTTCTAGTGAAACACGATATACCCTAAGTCTACGAATATGCAAGGCTCAATAGAAATTAATTAAAGATAATTTCATGTAGCTTTTATACAAGTCTTCTTACTTAATGCGACACAAGAACGTGTTCTAACTTTTTGTACATTTATAGATATATGTACCATGGATCGAAGAGAATACAGGATTTGACAGAAATAGTGCAGCCCTTAATCACTTGTAAAATGCTTGAAAAGAAACTCACCAGTACTGCTTTGCATGACATTCTAAACACCGTTATTATCGATGTTTCGCTAGCTGTTCATACAAAGTAGCTGTGCAATTTTCGTTTATTCAATTCCTTGTAATTTGAATTTTGTATACAAAATTTGTAAATATGAGAATTTGTAACCGTTTTCTTTTGAGTTAAACAAGCACTAATTACTACATTAAATTTACGATAATATAATGCCAAGCTAAATGTACAAGCAGCATGTTATTTTTTGGAGGTTCGAAGAAACGAACGTGTCTTTTCAACAATTGTAATGTAACTTTTCTTGAACAGGTATCAACATTTAGTCTGTTGATAGAAGAAAACGAAAATTTAAAAGTGCTAAGATCTCTAAGAACCTTGAGAGCACTGAGACCATTAAGGGCGATATCGAGATGGCAAGGCATGAGGGTAAGGAATTTGCTGTAGAATATGCTGGTAGATTGCTGGTAGATCTCCTGGGAGCTTGAAATTTAGGAGTATCGGCTGTTTCTTTTTTGTCCTGGCTAGATCGTAGTGAACGCGTTGATGTATGCGATACCTAGTATATTCAACGTGCTCCTCGTCTGTCTCGTGTTCTGGCTGATATTTTCTATTATGGGTGTACAATTTTTCGGCGGCAAGTTTTTCAAATGCGTTGACGAGTACGGCGAATTATTAGATATATCAGTAAGTAGAATCTCTTCTCTATCCTCTTTCTCTGCTTTGACGATGGCAAAAGCAGAGTACAGTGGAACTCTGTTTATATGAACGAAATTTTAGTAATGCCTAATTAACTAAACTCTAGCTGAGCTCCTATTATGGCTGGACTACCGTCCAGCATTAATCCACTTATATGAATGTCTAAAGAAGCGTTCGCTCGATCAATATTATTGTCAATATTTAAGGTTCTCAACATTGTATCAACAATATATCGGGTGCACTAAAATGCTGGGGCTAGACTTTAGGAAAAGACAGACTTTAGGAGCATGCAGCACTCATCAAATAAGCAGTCCCGGATTTACAAGACGTTTTCTTACTTTAAATCTGTAACATAATATTTAAATACAACGTTTTCCAGCAGGTGAACTAGACGTGGCTGGCCTGTAACATGACACTCTATGACAATATATAGATATTGATCAGCTGGACTCTAGAGGACCTGTTAAACTTGATTCAGACTAACGATCACTGTACGGCCAGATCAGGTCAAATCAGGCACAAGTCAAGAGATTTTCATTTGGCTTGAACCGCTTACTGTGAAAGCTCTTATTGGATTATGTCTAAACGATTTTGACCGGTACCTAATTTAACGTGATTTGACCGTGATCGCTGGTGCGAATCGTCACTTACATACGAAAATGTTCAGAACCTTAAATACCGACAATGATATTAACAACGATGTTGGTAGGTGGGAAGAAATAGGTGGACTGCTATTTCTAAAATTTCATAAAAATATATGAACGAGCTGGTTATATGAACCAACTTGTCCCCCGACAGGTTCATATAAACGGAGTTTTGCTATATCAGGTTGCGAAAAGCAAGAAAGGAATATTCGAATCGACGAACGTTACTTCTTAGATTGTAAACACGAAAGACGACTGTCTGAGGAAAAATTACTCTTGGGAAAATAGTAAAATTACGTTTGATCACGTCGGAATAGCTTATCTAGCTCTGTTCCAAGTAGCCACATTCGAAGGGTGGATGGAGGTGATGCAGGATGCAG
Organism: Bombus flavifrons; assembly: GCF_040668555.2. Lineage (NCBI taxonomy): Eukaryota > Metazoa > Arthropoda > Insecta > Hymenoptera > Apidae > Bombus > Bombus flavifrons. The sequence continues at coordinate 7,157,677 of NC_138458.1, read as the reverse complement.
TAGACGCAAGAGGTGTAGATCTTCAGCCTCAAAGAGAAGCAAACATCTACGCATATTTCTACTTTGTGATATTTATCGTTTGTGGCTCCTTTTTTACACTAAACCTCTTTATCGGAGTAATTATAGACAACTTTAATATGTTGAAGAAAAAGGTAAGAAACACAACCGATCAAAAAGACATTATCGAAGAATAACTCTATTACGTATTTCATCGAACGCTGAAACATTTTTTCCATTCCCCTTCTTATCCTTTTTATCCCTATTTTCAGTACGAAGGTGGGGTGCTAGAAATGTTTTTGACCGAAAGTCAAAAGCACTACTACACTGCCATGAAAAAGCTTGGCCGTAAAAAGCCACAAAAAGTGATAAAGCGTCCGATGAATCAAATCCTCGCAATGTTTTACGACCTATCGAATTCACGCAGGTAACGAATTTCAGTTTTACTCGTTCATTTACGTTCCCTTTTTTCTTAACTACTCGTCTCTTTTTTTTTTTTTTTTTTTTCAAGAAGCACGACTACGTTTTACCAATTTCGTTTTATAAACAACTACGATGTTTCCAGATTTGAAATAGCAATTTTCATTTTGATATTCCTCAACATGCTGACAATGGGAATCGAGCATTACGATCAGCCTCATCCAATCTTCTTCGTTCTCGAAGTGTCCAACGCATTTTTCACGACCGTTTTCGGTTTAGAGGCAATCGTGAAAATAATTGGGCTTCGATATCATTATTTCACGGTGCCATGGAACTTGTTCGATTTCCTCCTCGTGCTGGCATCCATATTAGGAATATTAATGGAGGATATTATGGTAGACTTTCCGGTGTCTCCGACGCTCCTGCGAGTCGTGAGAGTGTTCAGAATCGGTCGAATCTTAAGGCTCATAAAGGCAGCCAAAGGTATTCGTAAACTGCTCTTCGCTCTGGTGGTTAGTCTTCCGGCGCTGTTCAACATCGGTGCCCTGTTAGCTCTAATTACTTTTATTTATGCCATTATCGGCATGTCAGTCTTTGGTCATGTTAAAAAGCAAGGCGCGCTCGATGATATGGTGAGTAAACGTTATTAAAACCTTATCGTCTATTTCTCTGAATCTTTATTCCTCCGATCACATATTATCTGAACACGACATGCTAATTGATATTTCTTTGTTTTTCTCTTTGTGTTTTCTTTTTCGTTTCTTTTTTTCTCATTTTCTGTAGGTAAATTTCGAAACTTTTGGTAGAAGCATGCAATTACTGTTTCGATTAATGACATCGGCCGGTTGGAATGATGTGTTAGAGTCTTTGATGGTACAACCACCGGATTGCGATCCGACTCCGACTAGTCGACAAATGAATGGAAATTGCGGATATCCTCTCTTGGCAATAACATATTTTACTTCTTTCATCATAATCAGCTATATGATAGTTATCAATATGTACATTGCTATTATCCTCGAGAATTTTAATCAGGCCCATCAAGAAGAAGAGATTGGTATCGTCGAAGATGATTTAGAAATGTTTTACATACGATGGTCCAAGTAAGAATTGCTTTTCAACTGCCTTTTTATGCGTATAACAATACTATATCTTTGGCTATACTTTCATTCGGGATTTGGCATTAACGTATGTAACTGTGATTCGTAGGTATGATCCGCACGCGACACAGTTCATAAATTTCTCGCAATTAAGCGATTTCATAGCAAGCCTGGATCCACCGTTAGGAATTTCAAAACCAAATATGGTCGCGTTGGTTAGCTTTAATCTTCCTATCGCAAAGGGTAATAAGATTCATTGTCTGGACATTCTGCACGCACTTGTCAAGCACGTCCTTGGACACGTAGAGGAGTCTGAAGATTTCCGAAAGCTACAGGAACAGATGGATATCAAGTTTAAGAAACAATTTCCTACGCGCAAAGAACTTGAGATTGTTTCTTCGACGAGAATGTGGAAACGTCAAGATAAAGCAGCTAGGCTGATTCAACGTACCATCAGAGAATTTATAACGTAAGTAACTAATCTTCTATTTCTTCTTCAACACGTTCACTGTGCTCCGGGGCATATATATAGGGTGTCCTCTTAGATTTAAAATTTAAGGTGTAAGATTTAACCCAGTCCCATATCTCATGTCAATTTGACACATTTTTCATGTTAATAATGATGTTATTCTGTCATTTGTAAAAAAATTGATCCGAGCTTTTCTGACCTTTATTTTTTTTAATATGAAATGTAAATATTTAATATTGTTAATGACAAAACATGCGACAAATATGTATGTCGGTTGTTACAAAGGGCCCTGTGCGTCAATCTGACATGCATAATTCTTACGTTTTATCAAGTCCTTTGACAGTTAATTCGTTGCCTTGTAATTGTTGCACGACAATTATGCATTCATTGTGTACGACCCATTCAGAATGCAGCTAGACGTGTATAGATTGTTCTTTAAAATACAATAGAGTTTGAGGTTTTACGATGACGCATCAACAAACGGTGTTTTGGTTATATATATAGAGGAAAATTAATAATATTAGAATTATCAATACAGTGAACGTGTTAATGGTATCTTGTAATGCGGATCGCAATAGAAATTCCATTGTGTTCAGGGCAAAAAAGGAACGTGAAAGGATGGCTCAAGAAGTAGACTCGCAGACTCAAACGTCGAGTCCTGGTGGTGGGAATGAGGGTAGGGGCGGGGGTGGATGGAGTGGCAAAGTATCGGCATTTCTACATGTGCATAGAGGTAGCCGAGCCAGTAGTCGCAAGTCCTCGAGGGCCAGCGACGCCAGCGATTTCAGCGAGCTCGGTACAGCTTCGGCATGGCTTTTTCCAAACTTACCTCTGCTGTTGCTCTCCGGCGCCACCGGTACTCACGAGGACCTGCCTCCTCCCGCTCTAACCGTATCCCGTCCCTCGCCGACTACAGAACAACAATCGTTTACCGGCTCCTCTGCTACTTCTGCTACTTCCTCTGATCTACACATTAGGTTTGCGTTTCTCCTTTTACTCGCAATTAACTTAGGGTAACCAAAAACATTTCGATAATTTATAACGGTTTATTTTCATTTTTATTATAACTGTTATGGTCGTTGCTTACAACAGATCAATCGGGGGTCCGACTCTCGGCCGGCAGAATGCCGTTGAAAGTTATCCCGATGAGGAAGTTCCCAGTCTTCCTACGAAGCGCAGATCACTTCCGCCAAGCGCTACAACACTCTCTCTAAATACCTTACATCGTGACATCAAAGAAGCGTTTAGCAGACGTTGCGGTAGCCTCCGGAAGAAACATCAACCAGCACCAGAACCAGTTCCGCTGCCAATCGAATCTACCGATGTAAGCATACTTGTTACAGAACCCAGTCCAGAGAATTCAGCACCGCCTACAAGACCGGCACTACTTAGACGACAATCCGCAGCCACGGTCGTTCACGTCCTCGTTCACAGAGAGAGTGAAGAATATCGAGATACACAACCCGACAATGCCAGTTGATCTTAGATCGTTATGCTTGACATCCTTCCGAAATCAGTTTAAACGAGAGGCTAGGCTGAAAGCCACCGAAATTTTGCTTCTTATCGTGTTACAGTTACCTCGAGATTCGAATCTCATCCGATTCCCTCTCCTCTCCCCCTTTCTTTGACGCTGTTGCCTTAACATCATTACCATCAAATGTTCTTACTATTTCATTATAATATGTACATTTGAGAAGTCTCAATGAAATTATTTCCTAACAATTACAATAGTAATAACTTTATAAAAATATTTATTCCGATAATTAGATCTTCATGTAAACACAGTACGATTTTTCTTTTACAAAAGCTATTCTAACGATACTTTTGATCCTAATGAATAATAGTAGCCTATTTTTAGTAATCAATTTATCGCGACGAGCTTAAATCTTTTCTTATGCAATAGAAACAGTGATAGCTGGAATATATATAGTTGAGGTAGTTTAATTGACTCGATATTACACGAAACTCGCATTTCTTCTACCATAATTAAGGGTGATTGGACCAATTTAGTGAAATATATTTAAATTCCGATCCCTTCTTCAAGTTAAATCATTGATACGGTCTACTCCTTATAAAGAGGAATGAATAATAATTACGTGGACAAAAGAATAATACTGCCTTAAATAGCATAGATTTTTCATTTGTATAATTATTTTGAAGAAAGAAACAAAAAGGACAAAAAAGAGAGGGAAAGAGAAGATGGAAGGAGGAAAACCAAACGGAAATTTTTAAAGAAGTTGTACACTTAGCCAAGTAGTTGTTTTTCTTTACACATTTAAGGAAACGTAGAATACTAGTACCGCTACTAATTTTGTATAATATCAGACATCATAAACAATAGCATTTATAGAACGTAAACGTATGTGATGTTTGTCTTATTCAGAATTGTCAAGGAAATTGCGACATTCCTAATAAGTAATAAGATTACATGCTTGTCGCTAATTTACAATTAATAATATTTCTTTGTTTTCGTTCCATATTTGTTAGAAAGAAAGACTTTCTCTTCTGGACACGTTATAGCATTCAGGTAATGAATCGTATATTCACTACGCTAATGATCGATATTCAGCTTTCCGTATATGTATATATGTACTAACTTTATAATCAATCTTATCTGCTCCAGAATATTGGAGAAAATGTAACGATATTTTCTTTTATGTTGGAATCAAATAACTAACAAAGAGAAACAGTAATGTTCTAATTAAGCGAAATTAAAATTTGGTGCATTTTAACCAGTTTGGAGTACCAATTCCAATATACAGTACAATTTTGTATCTTGTTTTATAATATTATAATTAGCCATATATGTATATATATATACGCGGGAAACCTGATATCGATCATCGATAATCAACAGAATAGTAAATTTATCGAGAATCTGTTAACATGTATGGAAATCGAACAATGCCCAGAAAGGATGGCTCTCTCTCCTCTAACGTTCTTCATAGCATTATTTAGAAATAAAATGCATTAATATGTTACATTACACATATAATTATACTTACATATCGCACGGTATCTATTGCTCAAAAAAGAAAGAAAAAAGGAAAAAACGGAGAAATCATAATGAATTTAAATTTTACTTTCAAATTCATATTGATTTCTACATTGGCATAATATACAGTATGTTCTGTTTAGCTGAGAACACTCGAATATCTGGAAAAATACAAAGGCTGTATGGTATCGAAGGGAACATACTGTGCTTTTATCTGTTTGAACTTGCAATGACTTAAAAACGTCTTGTAAAGACGATAATCAAATTTTTTAATGGATACCTCCATTTTTTATTATATATTCTTGTAACTGATATTCAAATGTTTACAAAACACTACAAACTTACGTCTTTCGCATCACCCGTTATCGAGATATAAACTTTCAAATTCGACAGATCAATAGAAGGAATTACCTAATCTGAAAGTGACGGCTCAGAACTGACTGACTGTTTGGAAAATATTAGAAAACTGCGGACTTGTGTTTCAGCAGTGCCATACCAGCGGTGGCATTATGAGAAACATCTTTATATGATATACATCCCCGTGGTGTACATCGGGTAACTGTAATGCAGGGGCACATTAAATTTTAAAGTTCATAATTCGATGGCAGATGGTGCAAAAGACACCAGTTTGTAATCTTTTGAGGACGTTCTGAATGTCAGCTACAAGAATATTTAATAAAAAATAGCAATAGCCGTTAAAAAATTTTAATGCATGATCCAAGGTCGTCGCAAGGTAAAATAGATAAAAGCACAAATAGATAATGTCTCCCTCGATACCATACACTATTTTGTATCATTTCCATTTTTCCAGATATTTGAGCGTTTCTAGTTAAACAGGACATACTGTATGTATTGCTTTTCTTTCCATTTTCTATATAATTAAAAAGCAACAAATCAAGAGCAAGCCAGTAAATATAGTTATATACAGTATGTCAAGTACAAGAAAAGACAGTATTATAGATATCTTTGTTTTTTTGTTTATTTCATTCAACTAATTGTAAAACGAAAAAGGTTTATGTAAACCTAACGATGTATACTTGTCTTCGAAGAGAAATCTTATAAGTTTAGTAATTGACAAATTGAGAATATAAACGAATAAGGTCAAATTTCTACATATTTAGAACAATGATACAATTTGTTTTTATAATTTTATTGAAATTCGTGAAACTGAATTTATCAATGAATTTATACCAATCTAGAAAGAATTGTTTTCTTTTCCGGATAAAATTGTATAAACAATAAACAGTATAAACAGTTTCTACTTTTTAACTATTAAAGACTATTATATTTAGAACTGTACTTTGTATGAAAGAAATTTTTAAATCTTCGACGATGAGTATTATAGATATCGCTCATTTACTACAACAAGGACATCACCTGAATAACTTGAATTATTGATACAGAAAAAGCAATTGTTCCTTGTATGTACCTCTTTTGGAGTTTTATAAATTAACTTCAAAAATTCACCACGTCAGGGCAACAGTTATCCGCTGTTATCTATACTAATAGCTATCGCTGTTGCATCATCATGAAACTATAACAGTTTAAAACATTCAAACTCGTTTTCGCTAAAATCGTGATTTTCCTGTTATGTTATTGTTGCAGCAAATGAGCGATATGTAATGTATACATATGTATATATACGTGTATCATATAATGTTGTATATATATATATGTATACGTATAAATATAAAATTAATATGTATAAAAATAATTTTTTATTTTATTTTTTCTTTGTTATGCTAAATTTGTGTGATAAAATCATAGCAAACTATGTCATCTAACATCTGTACAACATGGAACTAAAAATTAAGAAATATTTAAGGACAAAAAAGGAGAGAGGTAGGAAAGGGCGGAAGGAAGAAGTGGGGAAAAAATTTTTTAAATAGATTCACATAGAGAAAGGAACAACGAATTTTGTAGTAATTAGTTACATTTTTAGCGTAACCTTATTGGATCATCTTCATTTATTTATTTGTTTATTTAATATTCAAATTCCTAAAATTAAAAAAGTCACACAATTTATTGATTCTTATAACAATAGATATTCACGTTAACATTTTCATACTTTCCTTTCACAAATTAAACGTTGCCATTAACACGTCACGACCTCTCGTGGACCTATAGTGCCTATTGTTAGAAAACGATTGCGAGTTAATATAATATGTATACAAAAATATAAACATGTATATTAGAGTTTCATATTACAAAGCGTTCGTACATGAAAACAGTACGAGCTAAATTTACGTAAAAATCTCTCGTTAGAACGTACAACGTACGTTACTTTTAGAGTTTAGCATTTAATGCTTAATGCTTGATAAATCTGTTTCTTCGCGCGTTGACTATAAGACATAGTTATTAAGTATTAAGGATCACTGAGAAAAAAGTCGATAAGTGAACCAGACAGAAAGATATGATTAAAGATAAAAATTTAATATTTCGAAAATATAATTTAATTCGAAAATGTGATCTTTCTAAGACACGCATTGTAAAGCTATGTATCATGTCAATTAAAGGCATAAATTATACTGTATGTTATTCATAATTGGCGCCTATACGCGCGATACGTCTAGATACTACATACAATATTATAAATATATCAAAAAAATAAGAGACTGGACATAACACGCGACTATCTTAAAACTAACGGATAGTAAAATTCCAAAAAATTGTACAATCACGCTCGGATATCCACCAGGGGTCCGAAATTATTTAGATTATAAACTTTTTTGCGTGTCTGCGTGCTGCGTGCGTGTGTGTGAACAAAATTCGATAAAACAACACCTGCTCAAACCTATACATATTTAAATACACCGTCAGGATGCACTAACCTAACTATAAATTATTATTGCAACTATCAGCTTTTTCTTTCGACGCTGGAACGTGCGATCGATCGTGCAATTCATTGTTAGTCCCAATTAGTTTAACGTTTCTCACATTTTTTTATATAAAAAAGACAGGAAAATGCATCAAGGTGACAATATTGTTCACACAATACAATGAAACAACAACAAAAATCGAATGTTCTTTCATTCGAGCGAAAAGAAAAAAACGTATAGTTATGAGAAATCTTTTAAGTAATAATGTTAAAACGAGAGATACCCATTAGTACAGGGTTAATGACAATCGAGGTCTTGAAGGAAAATTGCTTTTTTCTATTCTTCCACCATTTTACGCAATTTACTTTGAAAAAACTTAGTATAACTATTTCAAAATAATCAATATCGTTTACTCTTAACAGTCAATACTCTATTGTTAATAAATAATAATTTCAATTTATTACAAAATTAAAATTATAACGCTGTTAGAAATTCACTATAGATGAAAGAGTATAGATCATGTTCTAACATTCAACAATGATGGAGATATGACAAAATATAAAGATAAAGATTAGGCGGAAGGAGGAGCGAAGAAGCAAGCAAACAGACAGAGCAGAAAATTCTGTACTAGTGTTGTAATTATTCATCAGAAAAAAATTAAAAAAAGAGCAGTAAAACGTTCCTTTAGATCAAACTTGTAAATAGTGTAATGATCCTTTAGTTTGCAAAAATGACTGTTTTGTCATTTAAATTTATAAACAAAGACTCGAGCATTGTTCTTCCATATATTTATATATATTAGTTCCAGTTAAATTTTATGTAAATTTCTATTTTCTTATTTGTTTCATAAACTCATTAGTAATATTACACTATGCATTTCAATCTAGTATGCTTTTAAATCATAATTGGCATATGTTTAAGTCATACTTTTGTATCTAAGTCAAGTTTCTTCTCTAAACTTCTAACATATAATATACTTGTACAAATGTACTTCCTCTTTATAATATTAACAATGCTCGATATAGTTTATAAGCTAATACGAGCAAATACTGAATTTTGAAATACAGTCTAATCAAATCTGACATTATAACACAAATGCTAACGATACTAATAAGAAACAGGTGAATAATAAGAATGTTAACCATGTATGAATGATATTATATAACTATTGCTAAAAAATAAATTATGGAGTTTATCATTGACATTTGTTTAAATATCGTAATGTTACTGTTATGTTAATCTAAAAAGATTTATTTGTGGTCTAAAACTTTACATACAACAATTAAATATATAATAATTTGGAACTATTCATTGAACTATAATCATTATTCTCTAATAAATTTTTATTTGGTCGAAACTCTAGTACGCTTGTTCCATGAAAAGTTGGTACCATAACTACGAGGCTTGGGACTATTAACATTTGGTTTCTGAATATAATATTCCCATCCCATCTTATTACAATGTGCAATAGCTTCTTCCTTTGTAGTAAATGCTACCTGAACATTAGACAAAGGGTCTCCACTATGAAGCAAAATGTATCATTAATTAAAGTTTCTATAAGTAAAGTTTAATATATTATATCATACTGACGTGGAAGTCCATCCCATAAGAGGATTCTCCCAACGTTCACGTGTATCAAAGTCCAATTGCCAATAATTTATGTTATTTGTTCCAGATTGCATAGCACTTTTTGCAGGACAATAAATACGTACTCTACGAGTCTTTATATGAGTTTCTGGAACTCCTGAACAAATACCAACATCTTCACATTCTGATACAACAATTAATGCTTCTTCCCTAGCTTTTCGAGCCAACAGTTCTTCTTCAGATATCAAGTCAGTTCTGGGTCTTTTTGATACTATTATTTCACTTTTTGGTTTAGTATCTGTACCTGTATTTGCGAAAAATCTTCTTGTTAATCTGTAAACCAAATTGAAAGAATTGATTTTGTTTTTTTCCAAGTCTCCTAATTGTAAGATTATATTTAGTGTAGATGTAATTATAAATTGTTATTACATATAATTCTTTTTAATTGTCTTATTTTCAACAAAAAAGGAAACAAAAGAGAAAACATCATGGAACACAACCAACCCATATCTTGTAGAATTACTGCCTGAAGATAATAACGATAATATACGAAGTGCCATTTTGAATAATACAGGTTAAGGTGGTACACTTAATATTGTTGTAGTAGTTCGGCTAAATAAAAAAACTCTTGTTGAGTATTGAGTTTTTACGCATGCGTTAACATATGCAAAAAATAGTAGTATGCAATAAATATTTGTAATTTTACAAAAATACTTTGCACTACGATATTATAAAAATACTGTACTTCAATATCATTTAACATTAAAAGACAATAGTACTTTTGTGCATCAATAAATTATTTCTGATATCATTTTCACTTGACTCTATATCCCCACTTCAAGAGATATGCGCAATAGAAATGAACATATAATTACGAATGGCGAATTGAAATTACGAGTAGAAGCACCGACGACTAAAGGTACAGAATAGACGTGATATTCGACTCTTTTTTGTGTCCCACGTACCACGTTTCCGAATTCGCTTTTTAAGAAAACTTATTTATTGATTAAATTTAAGAAATTATATAAATAGTGTATGATTCATACTTATTTTTACAATATAATTATTGTACAAGCATTTAATTAAAACTAGTATAAATTAATAGTCGTGTTTCATGCAATATTTTAGGAATTAACAATCTGCAGCTCCTATTACAATAGAGATACATTGGTATATCTTGAACGTAACTACCGCAATCTTTTTTGATTAATATTAATAAAAAAAAAATTTATTTGGTATTATTGAAATTACTGAAATTGTTTAACGGTCATCGTTTGTACCAGTTAGTGTTTTGATCTACTAAAAATAGTTTATGAATCTTCATTTACACCTTCTACGCTTAAAAGGAGTATAATGGTAAAGTTCAGGGTCTAATTAGGATGATAGGATCGCAATTGATGCATTTGAAAGATGCAATTAATTTATATACTTGTACTTGTTGCACACTATTGCTCACTTTTAACACGAGATTACGCGATTAACATTATCGCCTTCTTTGTCTAACCTTCGCCTTCTTTTGTTCTAACAAAGAGCGCGATACATTTGCGACATGGGTTGACATAGGAATGGTTCTTAACAGAGAAGACGATACTATGCGACAAGGACAGACAATACGAATGGTGTACAGAGGAGTCGAGAACAACGAAGTGAATAGAAGAAGTTTTAATAAAAACAATAACTATTCTATTCATTAAAAATGCCTATTGATCAAAAACGGCTTAATGGTCCAGAAGTAACTGTGCCTTATCATATTTACTCTGATCTCGATGAAAAAAGTGACAAAGTAAAACATGATCTTAGTGAAAGAAGTGATAAACGGACCAACAATGAAATGCGAAAAATATGTAAGACTGTGAATTACATCATAATTTGATCGGTATCTACGATCTTTTCTATACTTTAATATGGAAAAGGTTATTTAAAAAGTCAAAATATTATAAAAAAGGAAATGTTACAAACACTTATAGGTATTTTTAATGTTAAATTAAAACTAAACCTAACCATATAAATGCAAATTAAGTGAATGAATGTAAATAGTAAACAGTTAAAAAGAAAGTTTAATAAAATATTTGTTAACAAAACAGCTGTGGTGTAGACGTAGAGCATGGTAGAACTCTAAGTCATTATTTGTGCGGTTTAGGCTAAGGTTACGCTTAGATTTAGTGAACGAATCGTAAAATTACAAAATTTAATATACGATTTGAGTTAGGTTTAGACCTAGTTTTAATTTACAATTAAGAGCACTTATAATTGTTTGCGACACTTTTCTTGTGATATTTGCTTATTTAAATCTTAACATATTAAAGTTCGAAAAATTTGGAGATATGGACTAAATTGCTGGCTATTACTTTTTACATTATCGATAAATATATGCAAGTAGACAATATAAAAGTAATTGTTTACGTTTCTATTTGTACAGTTTTAAAAACAGGTATAGTTAGTCAAGCCAAAGGTTCTGCATATATAGAATTGGGAAATACAAAAGTAGTTTGTTCGGTGTTTGATCCTAGGGAGGTATCAAACAAGAATGGCTACTGCGCACAAGGAGAAATTTATTGTGAATTTAAATTTGCACCATTCTCTTGTCAAAAACGAAAAATTCATCAGCAAAATGCAGAAGAAAAACAATATAGCTTAATTTTACAAAGGGCATTAGAACCAGCTGTGTGCTTGGTAAATATATGTATATATATTATCAGTCTTATTAATAATTTAAAATAAAAAACATAAGTAAGATATATGTGTAGAACATTCTATTGATTATGAAATTTTTAAAATTTCTAAAATTATAAAATTTTATAAGTTTATATTATTCTTTTAACATAGAATTATGCATGTAATAACTTTTACAAATTGATATAATTACTGATAGAAATGTCATTTATCTTGTTCTAATAGAATCAAGACTAAAGTTTGCAATCTAATTTAAAATGGATTCAGTTATGTACATAGTAACTTACCTTTTAAAAAATTATTTGTCTTAAATAAAATCAATATATATATATATAAAATCAATTTATTTTTATTTATTTAATTTATTTTATGTTTTATATATTCTCAGAATCTAGTTAATTTTTTCCATATATTATGATTCAGTATTCATAAAGAAAATATTATGATTACAGTATGTATCAAATATTTTCACTCATTCCTGGTATTAAAAATAAAAGATTGCATTTTTTTAAAACAAAATATGAATATATTGTGCATATGATAAATTGAAATATAATATGACTCTTTCAGCATGAATTTCCTAATTTTCAAGTAGATGTATATGTAATGGTCTTGGATAATGCTGGTTCTTCATTAGCAGCTGCAATTATGGCTGCTAGTACCGCTTTAGCTAATGCAGGTGTTCCTATGTTTGGTTTAGTTACAGCTTCTACCATAGTAAGTAATATCATTCAAAAAATTACTACTAAGGTTACAATTTTTTCATCAACTATGTTTTATTGTCTGTGTTTTAACTATTAATTTTAACAAAAATACAGGGTATATATGATAATCATTATCTAATGGATCCTACGGACATAGAAGAAGCAATATGCAATACACAACCAGATAACCAAGGCGATTTTAATCATGGGACAATTACATTAGCTAGTCTTCCACAACATAATCAAATATCTGAAGTATTTTTAATTGGCAGTATTAACACGAACTCTGTTGTACAAGCAACAGAAATTTTAACAACAGCTAATAAAGATATTTGTCCTGTACTTCAACAATGTTTAGTAAAAACTATTATGAAACTACATAATTAAACAAAATAGTAAAATACTTAATTAAGAAACAATTTTGTGTTGTATTTAAATATATATTTCTATAATAAAAAAGTTGTATAATATATATACTTGAATATTTATATAATTCTTATCTGGCATATAAATACCTAATCAATGTTACAATACATCAAAACGCCATCTAATTTTTACAAAGTTATGAACATATTTAAGGATATGGATAATCGTATAAATACCTTTCTTCACTATTATTTGCATATAATAAAATATCAGCCATCTCTATTTAATTGGAACTATACTTAATGCATTAAATAAAATAAAATTTGTTTTACACCAATAATATATACATTATATAAATATATAAGTTAAAAATCAAATTGTATAGCAATAACTACCTCTCGATCAAGGCACCATGTTATCGAGAAGACACTTTACTTCCTAAGTGGTCGGTATTTTTTCAGGTTATTCCATGAGGATAAATTTTGAAGATCCTGCTTTTAAAAGTTGTCTAATAAAGCTTTGATTGATGAATGTTTAACTTCTCCTTAAATAATTACTTTAACAAAAATATTCTTTAATTCGTTCATTTCATATCTTTAAATATATATTTCACTACATATTTTAATCATTTCTTAAATCTTTTAACATCATAGAAATACATAGAAAAAGTTTATCTTATTGGTCTTTCAGATAAAAACTAAGATAGCTTACCTCAGTTTTACCCATGTAACGCATAATATTAACGGTTTTAAAGAAAAATAAATTCATTGCTTTTTAAAACTCTTCAAAATGGGATAGATATTATCAAATGCTTCATAGATCTCTTGCCTAACTTTTGCTCCTATTCAAATGATAGTAAGAAAGTTAAAAGAAATATAGAAAATAGTTTGGAGAATGAATTATCAATATATACAAAATCTCTACCTAATAAATATACAATAATTACTAACCTGTTAAAACTACTTTTCCTGAAACAAATATCAGTAAAACGATTCTGGGTTTAACCATACGATATATTAATCCAGGGAAGAGTTCTGGTTCATATGAAGAGAATTGTCCATGTGTAAGTACTAATCCTTCTAATCTAATTGGAAATTTCACATCACAGCTGCCTACCATGTTTTGTATTTTGAAATCAAGAAATTTTGCCTTTATCCAAAATAGATTAAATTAATAATAATCGATAAAAAATAAATGATATATCTTAGAATATTTACTAACAGGAAAACCAAGCTTTTGAATAATTCTGGCATACTTTCTTGCAGCCAATCGAGAATCTTCTTCACTTTTTGCTCCAGTGCAAACCATTTTTCCACTACTAAATATTAAAGCAGTAGTTCTTGGTTCCCTTATCCTCATAATAACTGCGGCAAATCTCTTTGGATTATATTCTGCATTTCTAGCATGAAGAGCTATTTTTTTTAAATCTAACTTGCAGTTTAAATTAACTGTAGAAACAATATTCCTGTAACATAAACAGAACATACTAAATATTTTTCATTATAAATTAAAGTTTTTACTAACTGAAGTTGTGGTAGTATTGCTGGATCTGCAGAAGCTGGTGTCATAGGTGTCATAGGACCAGGAGTAGACGGCGCTATAGATGGAGGAGCTATATGATTACTATTTTGTAGATGTGGAGACATCATATTTTGCTATAAAGAATATAATATTTTTTAAATTAGTATTACAGATAGCATTCAATAAATTTTCAATGATTATATTTAATCATACCGGTGTTTGTGGTTGCATAAGACTTTGTGGTGTTGCAAAAGTAGGTGCTGTTGCATAGGCATGCATAGTTTTTTGTGGCGTCCCAATCATAAGCATTCCACTTTGGATGTTTGGACTCATAGCATGCAATTGTTGTAATTGATATTGTTGTTGTGGTTGTTGTGGTTGCTGCGATTGTTGCTGTTGCTGTTGTTGTAACGCATTAGGCAAAATTTGCTGATCCTCCTCTGGCTGATGTAAAGGAGTACCAATGCTTGGTATGCTAAATCCAGGACTAGGCAACATCTGATCCATTTTTTTCTTTTATGTTGGAAAATACAACAATAGCAAATACGTAACTCCAAAAAATGTTGAAATAACTTATAGGTAGACAAATAATTGCTGAAGATCCATAAACGTGCAGTACACTTCTATAATATCAATGGTGCTCATATCTTAAAAAAATCTTAAACCATTATATTCATAGGTTATGTTCTTCGATAAATGATACTTTGAATTTCTGTCATTATACTTGCTGAAAAAATTAGTATATAAACTCCTTACACAGAAATAAATTCAAATTTTTATTGTATCCTTGTTCTTATTCTTATTTCTTACTCATTCTTGTTTGTTTACAACTACTTAATTTGAAGATTACCATAGATTTGTAACTGCTAAGGTGGGTTTGAATTTTTCTCGCCACTAACAGAGATCAGTTTCTTTTTTCGAAATTAATTCGCAATGATTAGTAGGGAGGTGCTACGATCGCCCAATTACAACGCTTTTCCCTGCTTCGAATTATCCCTGCGTAATGGCGCGGGTAGCGTGAATGGCGCTACCAACATAATGTAATGCTTTCATAAGAATGAAAGTAAATTAAAGTTTTATGGAAACAAATTGCAAAACCGCAAGTTTGAAGGAAATTCATAAGTTAAGGGTTAGTATTAGTATATAACTACACATAATTATACGGTGCAAATGAATTAATAATGGAAAGAAGTAGGCAAGGTTAAACTGTTTAAATGTTGCGGGCTGTGTAAGGACGGTTTAAGAAATGGGCGATTTAAATCTATTGACGTTAATATATTCTGAGTTCACGGATAAGTTCTAATATACAATTTTATATAAAATATAGACAGAAAGTACATAGCTATGATATCAAACCTTGACTTTGATGAAACCCTAACCTTGAGGACTTATTGCAAAGACATTAGAATCGCTGAGGAGTTACCTGTTCAACAGCTTTGCCGAATCTATAAAATAACAATCAAAGGAAATAAATAAAAAAATAAATAGGCTTGTATAATGTATAGATATTTTTTCCTGTTATTAGTAACAGGTTCTCGCTTAATTTTTTACATATCTTTATCTATAACATTTAAACAGACACGGTATTAGATTAGGTTTGGGATATTCTTTACTCTCCGGTCGCCTCAAAACGGCTGATTACCCCGATCAAGTTAATTTCCAGCGAACTTAAATTCAATACTCATTTGTGTGGACCAGTCAGATGATAGCTAGAAGCCAATATAGCATCGAAGTAACCTGCCAAATACGATAAAAATTCTCGACTTTGTGTACGCTTAATCTTTGAACTACTGGATTCCGCATCTTAAAACTTATTTTTTTAGGTCGAATCGTCACGTCAGTAAATACAAGATTGCAAAAAGAACGGCTCAATAATGTTTCGTCCCCTAAACTAAAATTTAGCCTTTTAATCAAATCATACAAGTTATAGATATTACATAAATGTGAGTTGCGTTGCGACGTTGTGCTACGTTACTATCTAACAGTAAGTACCTAGTTAGTCACCTTATGATCATTCGTATTTATCATTTATATAATACATATGTATATAAATGATTTATATTTGTATGTATATATGTAAAAGCATATGGTGTACCACGAATGAGTAAAACTAAAGATTTTTACTAGCAATTATAAAATACACGTTGTATTAGGTATAGATGATAACAAACATACCTATTTACTTGTACAGCACATGTATTCTTACTAGTTCTACTGAGTCTAAACTAACACACATAGAAAAGTTCAGATATGTAATTACTATAAATCTTCTAATTTTCATAGATTAAAACGCAACTAATATAATTAATAAATATATAATATAATTAATAATAATATAATTAATAAATTGAAAGCAAAGATAATAAGATACAAGGGAAAAGTTATTAAGAAGAAGTAATATGCCAGTGATGGACTCCTCTAAATCATTATTAGGTAAAATTGCATATGTTTTTATAATTTTTCAAAAATAAAAGGCTTTAATAAAATTTAAATTATCTTTAATATATATATTACTTTTCTATAAAGGAATAAAAAAGTTTCACAATTTTCTTTCAGATGCAATTTATACTTCTCAAAAGTATGGGAATGATGAGACTGGCAATGGTACTGACACTAATCCTTTTAAAACGATTTTAAGAGCAATGCGTTATGTAGGAAAAGAACCATTTCCACCATTTTATCAAGATTCTAACGAGGATGGAAAAAAATATGTGATAGTATCGAAATCACAATTTAAAAAAGCACAAAAAATTTGGGCAAGGAATGAATATAAAAATGAAGACAAACAAAAGAAGTTATTAGAGGATGAAGAGAAAAGATTGAAAAACTTGGAAGAAGCTAAAACAATTATAATTCAAGAAGATACCACTTTGTCACCTGCAATTTGTATAAAAATTCGAGATAGTATCTATCATCGAGATCAACGAGTAAAACTTTTTGGATGGGTGCATAGGCTTAGACGTCAAGGTATAATATATATATTTGTAACCTAAATTTTAAATTATGTATTCACTTTGTACCTACTAACTTAGCATTAATATCTCACACATTTTTAGGGAGGGCACTTATGTTTATTACATTGCGAGATGGAACAGGCTTTCTACAATGTGTACTTAGCAATATTTTATGCCAAACGTACAATGCGTTGACCTTATCCACAGAAGCTTCCATTGAAATATTTGGAACTCTCAAGATCGTACCAGAGGGAAAAAATGTATGATACCAGATGTAATTTTAACAAGAGCTTCTCAAATTTCTATGTTTCTTATCCTTTCTAGGCTCCAAATGGACATGAATTACATGTTGATTATTGGAGATTAATAGGAATATCTCCTCCTGGTGGTGCAGATTCCATTTTAAACGAAGAAGCTCTTCCTGATGTGCAGTTAGATAATAGACATATTATGATTCGTGGTGAAAATGTAAGATAATTGGTATAATAAGCCATTTATTAAAAGTCTAACTATAGAAAAATAATAAATATAAATTTTCATTTGATCAAATAAATTTCAATGAATTCATTTGTTTTAGACATCTCGCGTATTACTTGTGAGATCTGTGTTGATGCAGGCATTTAGGGATCACTTTAATGAAAAAGGTTACAGTGAAGTAACACCACCAACATTAGTGCAAACGCAGGTAGAAGGTGGATCAACATTATTCAAGCTAGATTACTTTGGGTAAGCATACCACTTATTTGAATTTATACTTGTTCATTAAAACAGCATTATATTCTTAATGTAATTTAATTATCATTTGAGAATTTAACCTTTTGTTTTAGAGAAGAAGCATTTTTGACTCAAAGTTCACAGCTTTATTTAGAAACTTGCCTTCCAGCAATGGGTGATGTATATTGTATTGCGCAGTCTTATAGAGCAGAACAATCTCGGACTCGGAGACATCTTGCAGAGTAAATATGCAGAATTTGATGCTTTTTCTTTAATATTCAGAGCGTATTTTAAGTCAAATTCATATAAAACATTTAACTTCCAGATATACACATGTGGAGGCAGAATATGCATTTATTACATTCGAAGAATTATTGGATCGATTAGAAGATATGATATGTGATGTCGTTGATCGTGTCCTTAAATCAAAGTTTGGTTATTTAGTCAAAGAATTAAATCCCGATTTTAAAATACCACGAAAGCCATTCAAAAGAATGGATTACAAAGATGCAATCGAATATCTTCAAATTAACAATATAACCAAAGATGATGGAACATTTTATGAATTTGGCGAAGTACATTCAATAAAATTATTTGATTATTGTTTTGCTACAAAATTCTTATCCTTCGTTTTATTTACGTTAGCGGAAAAAAGGAGGGAAAGAAATAATAATCTTTTTCATCTATAGGACATTCCAGAAATGCCAGAGAGAAAAATGACCGATATAATAAATGAACCGATAATGTTGTGTAGATTTCCTGCAGAAATCAAATCATTTTATATGCAACGTTGCGCTGATGACAAACGTCTTACAGAATCGGTGGATGTGCTTTTACCGAATGTTGGTGAGATAGTTGGAGGTTCGATGCGTATTTGGGACTATGATGAATTGTTGGAAGGCTATTCTAGAGCAAACATAGACCCAAAACCATACTATTGGTATACCGATCAGGTAGGCATCATTGATTCTGTTTGTGATGACATATTGTCTTATGTTAATTTTGCTAAATTTTTTATGCACTTTTCTTTTAGCGAAAATATGGAACTTGTCCTCATGGTGGATTTGGATTAGGTCTTGAAAGATTTTTATGCTGGCTTTTGAATAGATATCATATACGCGAAGCATGTCTTTATCCACGTTTCTTGGAACGTTGTCGACCTTAGAATATAAGCTATGAACATTATCATTTATATCTGATGAATGAATTTGCGTTATTAACAGATAAATTATTGCAAGCTTTCAGAAATTTAATTCCGACAGAATTATTGAAAAATGAGAAATCTCTGTATTCAGAAATAAATCGAGATTAAAGCAATTATCAATTTATGAATTTGTGATTTATGTTTGTACATATCAATGTATTAGTATATATTCCGATCGGTGACCGTTACGGAATGAGGTGCGATGTGTAAAATAGGAGAGACAATAGTGAAGAAAATGTTCTTATGTTTCTCCTAACCGTGGTAACGATCACCTATCGGAATATATCATCCCATCGCCATCATTGGATTGATATGGTCGGTGACAACGCCGAAAATCAAATAAAAAATTAGCCAATTCAAGAAATTTTATTTTCAAGAGTGCTAAATGAATATATAAATAAACCACTATATAATTAATTAACCAATAATTATACTTAAAGTTAATATTTTTATGATGTATTTTAATCCAAACAAATTGAAGATAATGTTTTTGATCCAGTTTTAAGATTTTCTATATCATTTTGCAGTATATGTTTTTGCTGTATTTGATTGTAAAGAATATTTTCAAGTGCAACTATGTCAATTTTGTGCTCATGTTCTATTTGTAGCATATTTTCCTGTAAGATGAAATAATAATTAAGTTAAATAATCTACAAAATGTAATTACGCAGTATATTGATATATGTAGATGCAACAAAATTTCTCTTACTTCTGAGAGTAAAGTTTGTTCCAAAATTTTTCTAAGTTTGATCTTTTCTTTTTCTAATATTGTCAAGAAACTTAATTTTTCGGTATTATTTCGAATTAAAGTTTTTAAAACAATTAATCCTTTATTGCAATTCCATTTTGCATCTAAAAAATTTTAATATTAAAATTGTTAAATTTTTATCAAAATAATTTTATAAAATTCCAAATTTTCGTAATTTACTTTCTACGTTTTTAGATAAACTCTTCATAATTTTCCGTACATCAATTTTTGTATCATAAATTAATCTTTGCAAAATAGTCTGATAAAGGTTAATCAAAGACACTTTACAACCAAATTTTTGTATCATTTTTTCTTTAATGTGTTCCTTCAGCCTCTTATTTTGAGTTTCCATATATTTTAAGTCCAATTTTATTCGTTTTAGATGTACTTCATTTTTCCTGCAATAAACCATAAATATATTCCATTTTTAGAAACTATTATATTTTTTAGTATACTTCCGGGTTTCTTCTAAGTTGTATGTTTCATCTTGCAATTCTCCAACTCTGGCATACAAATTCGCTAATTCTTTTTTATTAAAAACTATACAATTTTGAATGCTTGCAGTGCATCCAGAGTCTAATATGTGCTGTAATTGATGAAGTTTTAATATGACTGTTACATTAATTTCATTTAATTTTTTTTGTTTATCCAGCTATGAAAATTAAAACACTTTAATTCATAAGTTGTTTTGCAAATTATTATGTATATAATATAATAATGTTTAAAAATACCACGAAATTTTGCAGTTCTTCTTCATTGTGTTTTAAAGTACTTTCAATAATTCTTAAATGTTTGATATCAGTATCTAATTCTTTCTGCAATAATTCTATTTCTCTTTGTTCTTCTCTGATTTGCAATTCGTATGTATATCGTTTTTCTCTCATAGAAAATGCCATGTCATATAATTGTGTATCACAGCCCACTGGGCAGATATTTTCATCAAATGGAATGTACTCAGCTTCAGAATCTACTGTTTCATCTGTTTCTTCAGAACTAGTTTCTGATGATTGTGTAATCGAATCTAAAGAACCTACAAATTATAATTACGAAAATTAACCACGAAAATGACTAAAGTTAACTAATCTAGCAAATTTAGCTCAATTAAAAATTATAAAGTTAAAAATTTTAGAAAGAAACTTTAGTACCATTTTGTTTTTTTAGTGCTGTATATTTTCTCTTGAATATTTTTTGAAGGAAATTTTGAAATTTATTATCAGCAATAGCTTTTGTAAAGTCAGTAGCAGTATCTTTAATTTTTATATGCAATTTTTTTATTTCTTCTTCTCGTGCAGCAATATTAATATTTGTAGCTTGCATCTATTAACATCATGTATTAATATAATGTTGTTAATAAATAATTAGTTAATATATAAATCATTATTATTTTTGTTATAGGTAATAACCTTTAACATCATTGTAACACGTTCATTTGATTTATCAATAACTTTCTCTTCAAGTGCATGTTCCATTGTTTCAGATTCCCGTAGGATCATAAATTCTTCGTATAGAGTTAACAAATTCAGATTTATATATGTACTTTGATATACTACGTCTAATCGATATTCTTCTAGTTCATCTAAATCTTTTTCCAATTGTTTGTATTCGGCACTGATATATCGTAAAATACAATCTTGTTCATATATTTTTCGCCACATTCGAGAACGTTTCATTTCACGTTCCCAGGTAGTTTGAACAGAATCATTTATATTAAGATTTCGAATTAAATCACCAGCTATGGATGAATGATCCTTTATTTTCATTTGTGAAGCAGAAATAAGAATATAGAGACTTTCTTGTCCTTTGTGAAAGATAGCTTTATCATCACAATATAATACTTCATGTTCTAAATCAGAATGATCAATTAATTGATCTATAATTAATGATTGCCTTTGGCGTTTTACTTGTTGCACCTTTTCCGACATAGATACATATTTCTGAAGCTATAATGGTATTAATATAAAAAGGGATCTTACATAAATTAGTTACAAGTAATCATTAATTATACCTAACTAACTAAAAAAATATAACTAACTTCAAGATTATGTTCAGGAAATTCAATATCAAAATACAGTTTTGGTGGATGTGGTAAAGGTTTTATATTTTTTAATGGAATCTCTGTGTGAATTTTTTTAAGAACTTCTGTTAATTTAGTAACTTCTTTCTGCATCTTTTCTTTTTTCAATGCGATCGTTTTCAATTTTGTATTAAAGTTCTCTCGCAAATGATGAAGCTATAAAAAATAATTATGTCAAAAACTACTCTAACATTGAATTTTTTATCAATTTTACCTTATCTCTACAATCTATAAGTTGTTTATATTTTATGGCGGCAGTTTCTTTTTTCTTCATTAAACTAAAGTCTACATTCATTTTTAAATTGTATTCACCAATGGATTGTTTCGCCTTTTCAAGGAAAACTGCATCTTCCAAACGACTTTTAACTAAATTTGGCTTTTTTGCATGTAGTTTCTGCCACTATATATAACATATTTTTGAAAGATTACACATTACTTTTATTGTGATCTTTTCTATAGTAAATTACTTACTTCCTTCTGTCGTTCAATCAATCTAGCTTCCTTTTCCTTGTACTTTAACAACAGTCGATTAATTTGTAACCCTAATCCAGATGATAAATCGCTAAAATCTTCAGCTAAAAGTCCTTCCAAATATTGTATTTCTTGTTCTTCTGATTTCTGTTTGTCTTCCTTAACCTGTTCTTGCATTATTCTATAATTTAATAACAAAATGCATATGAAAAGAGTAAAATATCTTTAAATAATTTACATGACTAAGAATTAGCCAATTAATAATAGTTCATGCAAATATTATAAATAGTGAAGGACATACAAAATTGTTTTTTCGCAGAATAAGTTATTATCCAACTTTAGCTGCAATTCCATTTCTTATAAAAAATTTAAAGTTAAGAAACATAATATAAATTTATACAATAAAAAAATAAAAATACCTGCCTGCTTTCTGTTGCTCATCTTTGTCCTTCAGCAATTTCACACATTTTAAAATGCTGTCAGTATCCAGGTGTAATTCTCTCAAAGAATATACTGCTCTATTTTCATCTCTATTTTTAAATTTTCATAAACAACCTTGTAATTTTAGTAAACACTATTTAATGAACATAATTAAAAAAACAATAATACTTACAATATGCCATGCACTGCAAAAGGTAAGTAAGTGATAGATGTAACAAAATGGTCCATAAGCTTTTGTAATTCTAATTTCCTCTTTTCTACTTCAAATTGTAGCTTTCGTTCTGTTAAGATTTTATGTGTATGCAGTTGCTGTTCTAAGTCTTCAGCTATTCTAGGATCCAGCTCAAACTGTGATATTCGTTGTGAATGCAGGAGATGTTTATTCCTTAATTAACGAAAGAAATCTTAATAATAGACTTTAACAAGCATGATAATTATGATAATGACAATAATAATAAAAGTAATAATAACAGTAATAATAACAAGAACAATAATAAATAAATTACATGAAAAACATTGAACCAAAGAATCAAGAAGTATAAAATCCAGGCAATTCCAAATTAAACATATGTATAATTAATTATCACATTACAAAAGAGAGGACATCAAAATAATAATAATATAAAACAAGATCATTTGTTGCTTTGGTACTTTTCTTCTGTAATTAAGAAAACAGGACATATACCTTGTAATAATTTTAACATATTCTTCTGTTAAATCATGTATGATTTCAAGTACTTTTTTCTTTTTCTTCTCTGCAACTGAAAAAATTCTATCTTGTTCTATTTTAGTAATTACTTCTTCCAAATTTGGATAATCAGCATCTTCAATATCTTCGACACTTTCAGGCTAATTATAAATATTGCAATTATAAGTACTAGATTTAACCTAATTGAAAAATAGTTACTGAGAAATTAACTTACTATAAAAAGAGAATTCTCTAACATTGGTACTTCATATTCCTCATATGGTGTATCATCATTGATTTTAAAAGAAAATATATTTCCATCTTGGCCACATGTTAACAATATTTCTTTATTATAACCGAATAAAATATTAGAGATGTGTCCATTATAATGATCATGTGTTTGTAAAATCCAACAGTCTGAAAAATCTAATGGATCTTTGTCCTTTATCTTAATGACATAAAGCTGTCCATATTGTGTTCCCAAATATAAATATTTCTTATTTTTCCTAAAAAAATCCGTAATTTTTTACTTTTATATATTTTATTTTTTTTTAATATTTATAAATGTCCCTACTGAAAAAGAAAATTATGCATTTCTGTGTCTATTGCATGTTCGATTATTCTACTCCTAATGGGTTTATTATGTTTTAATTTTACAGATAATGGACGTGGATATTCGTAAACATATCCTGCATCAAACCCAGCCATAAATAACCATATGTTTCCATCAATGCCATATTGTGCTATTAAAACTTTATTTGGAATTTCTGGAATATAAATTTCTGGGAGAATCATTTCTTTTTCATCAAGCTCTGCTAAAAAAATAAATAAATACAAAAAAGCAATATGCGATTTAAATTAAATTACTAAAACGTAATTTAAAATAAATAATTACCAAGAAATGTATCTTCATCAATTATAATGTGAGGATTTTCAGCAATTAAACGTTCCATTTCTTTTCTCCTTTCTTTGAGTCTTTCTTCTTTCTCTGCTTCATATTTTTCTTTTATAATTTGTCTTTCTATCGCGGACTTTACTGATTCAAATTTAAATGATGCAGGTCTACATTTAACTAATTCATAAGAAGTTGTTGTGTATGACTGAGGTATCATAGGCAATTTTACTTCCATACAATCTCCTCGTAAGCATCCAATTAATAGAGTTGCTTCCTATTTATATGATTAATTATAATTTTTTTTTTTATTACGTTTTTTTGTATTCAATAACTGTATTTACTTCTTGAGGATTCCATGTCATGCAAGTAGCAGGTGATGGAAGTTTCACATAGCCAATAGGTGCAATTGCAGGATAATTATTAGTAGTATGAATATTAAATAGAAAAATAGTGGCATCATCGCTACCCGTTACTAATAAGCTAAAAATAAATCATATATAACAATTAAAGTACAACCATTTTGTTCATATAATACGCACCTACAAGATGTATTTAAAGACATTACAGTAATTGGCATCGAATGTGGTTTTAAAACTTGAATTAGTTTTGTATTATCCATTTTTACATTTCCGGTATTTGTTGTTTGTATTGTTACTGTAATCATCCTAATAATACCACTTTCGAAAGCACATACGAGTGTTGAACCCGTTTTTTCAATCTAAACATTTCTATGAAATAGTATTTGTATAAAACGTTTAAAATAAAATGAAATAATTTACCTTACATGGAAGCCAAATTACTTGACTACTAGTGTCATAAAATTTATAAATCAGATCTAATTTTTTTTCTATGTAATTATAAATATGCAAATTTCCATTTCTATCAAGCGTTGCTACAAAGGGTCCCCAATCTGCTGTATCCATATCGACAATAGGACCAGCATGACATGTAAAAAGTTTTTGTTGAATATGTTCTTTTTTACTGGTACAAAGGTCAAGTAGCCACAGTCCCCCATTTCCATCCTATTAAATATTTGTTTGAATATTGAAATGTTGGAATGTTTCCTAAATACAATGTACTTACTTACCTGAGCATACCACATGGTTTTTTCAGGATTATCTGGTTCCTGCTTTTGGATACTCATAAGCATTGCATTTTCTATTCCCTCTGCAATTTGAAATTCGTAAATTGGTTGAATTTCAAGAAATTGTTCATCATCAGAAAGATCAGCATGGTCTATGGTCTCATAGAACCAAAATCGTATCCATCCATCAGATCCTACACTATCGCAGATCATAACAATTTATTGTATATACGTTTTTTTTAATTTTTAATCATATAAGTTTTTGTTTTATTACCAACTGATATAATTTCTCCATTAAGCAACTCAAATTGTGAGATATAGCCCACATGTGCTGGCTCTTTATTTTTTTTACATGCTTCCAATTTGATTAAACTTTCATCCCATAAGAGTATGTTACCCCACTCACAACCAGAGACAATCTAAAAAATTTATTCAAAGTTATACATTTAAAACAGCTATAAATTTTATTATTTAATAGATTTAATGTTTTCTTACAGTCTCATTTGGCATGGGATGAATTGCTATAATATCAGAGATTTCAGTATTCCCAAATTTACCAATTTCACCTTTAAGTTTTAATCCAGTAAAAGTTTTAGACATTTTCCAAAATTTAATATGTCCTATTCCACTAGACGTTAACTGGCCAGGAATATATTTAGAGAAAGTGACATTATATACATCTTGGACATAAGATCTACATTGCAAAATAATGTTTGATTCTTTCCAATTCCAAAGTGAAATATGGTAATCAGGTTCACCACCTTGCGATGCCAATAATAATCCATCTGGACTATAATTTATCAAAATGTAATTTTATACTTTTTGTAATGAAATAATAATTGTGTAGATTCA
This sequence comes from Bombus flavifrons, assembly GCF_040668555.2. Classification (NCBI taxonomy): domain Eukaryota; kingdom Metazoa; phylum Arthropoda; class Insecta; order Hymenoptera; family Apidae; genus Bombus; species Bombus flavifrons. Next base: position 7,130,901 of record NC_138458.1, on the reverse strand, counting down.
CGATTACCTGTATGATAAATGAAAATAACGTTTAGTTGTTCCACCTTTTAAAACAATTATAGTTTTCATAAGTGGCCAGTTAAAAATATTTATTAGAGGGTTTTCTCCATTTGCCCCAACAGCAATGTGTTCAAAAATAGGATTTTTCTAAAAATAAAATATAATAGAATTTTTTTAATTTGAATCTTTTTTAGTATTAAAAGAAAAATACAAATATTTACCGATATGTGCCCAATACCAGTACCCACAGAACCTATTTTAAACCACATTTTATTTTCTTTTACATTGAAAAACTGAATTAAATTGCCAGCAGCGAAAGCAATAGTATTTGTATCGACTACACAAAGATTGAAATACTTTCGACAGTTATATCCATAAGAATAACTAACAGATATTTAAATATATAATATGTAAGAAGAAAGATGTAGTGAAAGAAAAATGATTATTTTTTATTAAGGATACAAAAATTCTAAAATATTTTCAGGTATAGTTCCGTCATCGGGTTTTCGAGGTATAAGTGAATATTCCTCTTTTTCCTCCTCTTGATTTATGTTAAAATTTTCTTCTTTTTGCTCAACGCTTTCATACTTAGTTTCCCAATTTAATTCTATGTTTTGTCCTAGATCTTCACCATTTACAGATTCAAATTTGCCACCATCGGCCATTTTGTTATTTCAAGCAGAAAGAGCTACTATAGAACAAACATGTATTTTCTCAATAATTTCAATTATACTTTATTTTAATTGAAATTTTGTTATATACTATTATAAGTAATTATTGAACTGTCTAGATTTTCTTATCAGATTTCTAGACACGAGTGCGGTTTAATTCATAATTTGATGGTTTAGGGGCGTCAACAAATGTCGCTCGATCCTGTGTATTCTTGTTAATCGATTGTCAAGTGCAGCAATTGTAGTATTGGTTAGCTTATAAAGACAGATCAATCATGGCAAGTAATTATTAAGTGTATTAAGTGTTGGTAAATGTATTTGTTTTCATTACTTCAATAGTGTAAAATATAATCCCTTCTTCTTTTGTAATAATAAAGATTACATTTTTACAAAATTATTTATCAATTCAAACAGAATAAACTCTAAAAAGTTGTCAAATAATGTACAGATCCGTTTCATCCTCATTCAAAACAGAGCTGGAAAAACGAGATTAGCAAAATGGTATATGAATTTTGATGACGATGAAAAGCAGAAGCTAATAGAAGAAGTTCATGCAGTGGTGACTGTACGAGATGCTAAACATACTAACTTTGTTGAGGTAAATTTCATATATCATGTATCATTATAATATGTATTAAATATTGAATTTCTCATATTTTAGTTTCGTAACTTCAAAATTGTATATAGAAGATATGCTGGTTTATATTTTTGCATTTGTGTTGATGTCAATGATAATAATCTATGTTACCTAGAAGCAATACATAATTTTGTTGAAGTACTAAATGAATATTTCCATAATGTATGTGAGTTGGACCTTGTGTTTAATTTTTATAAGGTAATTTTTTATTTATGTGTATATCTAAATTTATATTACAATGTAATTTTATTTTAATGTAAAACTTGTTATAGGTCTATACAGTTGTAGATGAAATGTTCTTAGCTGGTGAAATAAGGGAAACTAGTCAAACAAAGGTATTGAAACAACTCCTGATGTTAAATTCATTGGAATGAACTTATTTAACATTATTTAATTCTATTAATTGAATATATTATATAAATGTAAAAAGTAAAATACATCGAGGACAACAAATCCTGTTAGTTGATTTATTAATTTTCATTGTTTTTTTTACATGATAAATTTAGGATACTATTATGTAAAAATATAAAAATGCTGGAATAAATGTTAGTGGGAAACATTTAAAGAATTTATATTGCTTGTTAAAATTTCATACAAGCAATGTATTTACTAATCAGTTTTATTATGTGATGCATTTTGTTGAATGATATACATACTCTATCTTATGTAAATATTAAATAAACTTGAAAATAAATATGTTTGAAAGTTATAATAAAAACATTTTATATGTTGCTACATATAAACATAACATATACTATTACCTATTCTGTATAAATTAAAAGATGCATATAAATATTATAATTTTATCAATAAACAAAAATATAACTTTCGCATATAAACTGAGATTTTTTACTGCAAAGTTAATATATACAATTGATTTTTAAAAGTTCTGCTTGAGACTATATTGAATGTATTCACAAAATATAAATACTTGAAGCATTATATATAATTAATTTTCATATTATAATTTTTATATATACTAATTTTATGTGTTAACAAATTATATGAAAAGTATGATATTTTAAATAAATATTTGACATTGTTTGAAAGAATTAAAAATATTGAAATTACTATAAGTTAATTATTTATCGTAATATGCATTGATGCAATTCATATTTTAAATGTACATTTTTTTTATCAATGATATTTTATTTTTAAATAGCTATTAAATTTTAATATCTTCATTATCATAGTTTTGAAAATAGTTGTTTGGTTAATACGTTAATATTCGTTTCAATATAATCGATATTCGATATGCGATTAATCGATGACTTAGATTATCGACTTACGTAATAGAAGCTAACTTCATTGATGTGGATAAGTGAGCTTCACGGAGAAAAAATATCAATTATATGTATATACGTATATTTAATAATTATAGTTAATGTTGTTTCTAAAATACATATAATTGCTATTTTATTATATTATTAACTAATAAAAATGAATAGTGTTTGGTTTGGATCAAAATAACTATCGTTTAGTGAATCTGCGAATGAAACTGGTCGTATTGTACAGTTTATCAATATTTATAAGTTAAAAACGGTATTAGCATAGAATTCATGAAGTGTATTTTCCTGCTCATATGACAAAGAACAATTAAAAAGTTAATAAGAAAAATAATGATACACAGAAGCTTTTTACTGCAATGGATTTTAGTGGTGATATTCACAATCACTATCATTTATTTAAAAATGAAAATAAATTTCCTGGAGGATCACTACAAACTATTGCGTAGGCGTTATAATAGACAATTAATTTTATTAATTCATAACAGCAAAAGTTTCATCCTTTTAATATTTCGTTCTGTTAAAGGTGATGGAATAACATAGGTATCCTATCGTACTTCCAGACAATGCCATCACGCAAGAACAAAACAATATTCAAAGTGGGATTGAAGCTAGTGAGCATTCTTACAAATCAACTTTTGATGATCTCATCATTATCTACAACAGGGTACCAAAGACAGCATCAACCAGCTTTGTAGGTTTGGTCTACGATCTGTGCAAACACAACAAATACCATGTTTTACATATTAATGTCTCTAATAACATGCATACGCTTACACTTCCTAATCAGGTAGTATTATATCATCCTTAATTTGTTATTATTTATTAATTCATTTGTAATATATGTTAAAAAATTGTAGATTCAATTTGCAAATAATATAACTGTTTGGAATACAAAAAAGCCAGCATTTTATCATGGTCATGTTGCATTCTTGAATTTTGAGAAGTAAGTATACAGAAATATTCATTATGAAAAATATTTGTTTTATTTTTTAAAATTATGTTTATGCTTTAGATTTGGTGTAAGACAATCGCCTTTATACATAAATATCTTGCGTAAACCTTTAGATAGATTTGTTTCCTATTACTACTTTTTAAGATACGGAGATAATTTTAGGCCACATTTAATCAGAAAAAAGCATGGAGACACCAAGGTTCGTATTCATAATAATAATAATAATAATTTATATTTATTATTATTATATTAATCATACTAAATCACATATATTTTTGTAGACTTTTGATGAGTGTATTGAGGCAGGACAACCAGATTGTGATCCTGACAATATGTGGTTACAAATACCATTTCTGTGTGGTCATGATCCTGCTTGTTGGTAAGATTTAATAAATTATTACAGTTATCATAATTTATAATGAACAAATATTATTTAATAGGGAAATTGGAAATAGTTGGGCATTAGAAGAAGCAAAAAGAAATTTACAAAAACATTATCTCCTTGTAGGAGTGACAGAAGAATTAACAGAATTTGTAGAAATTTTGCAAATTGTACTTCCACGTTTCTTTAGAGGAGCTTATAATTCTTTTTTGCATAGTAAGAGATAATATAATCGAAATTTTATTAAGAAATAAGATTTTTTAAATTACTAATGAATTATTAAATTGCAGATAATAAATCACATTTGCGGCAAACTACTCAAAAAATTAATCCACGACCTGAAACAATAGACAAAATACAAAAATCTGTTGTTTGGAAGATGGAAAATGAACTGTATAACTTTGCTTTAATGCATTTCCATGCTGTAAAGAAACGACTTATAAATGCTTCTCCTCAAGATGTAAATCAACGATTTATGTATGAAAAGATACGTCCAAAATAAATTTACTTTTTTTAAGCAGAGATACTTTTTGGAATTGTTATAAAATTAGAACGAACTTCAAATTTATAATATTAAATATAATATAATTTTTTGATAGAATGTGTATAGGTAATGAAATAATTTATTCAATACTCTATTATTCTTTACATTGAGGTTTGAAGTTTGTTATCTGACTTTAAAGCAAACATATAAACTGGGTATAATCCACGTGGAAATTTATGTTGTTGTTCTTCCTTTATACAAGTTAAATTAGATTCCTGAAATATACGATAGAATTCAGAAAGAGGTCGTGTCACTGATGAATCTTTTGTATCAATCTCCAAATTTTTAGAACTGGTCACATTTTCTTTAATCACTATTACACCATTAGATTTTAGACCACTCCTATAAAAGTTTTATTAGATGATTAAAAATAGTTTCTAATTTTTATTAAGGCTAAACAAAATACTTACGAACACTTTTTTAAAAATTCTATCAAATCATCATGCTTTAAATGACCCAAAACCCACTGGCACCAAATGACATCATACTTGGCAGTAAAGCAAAAGTTTTGTAGTCCTTGAAATATGATTTAATCAATTAAATGTCTTTTCTACTTTGTATAAACCAATGGAGTATTACCAATTGGATAATAGTTGCAAATTCTTGTTGAATGACTTTTCAAACATGTTTTAGCTACTTCTAGAAATTTTAAATTTTGCTCCACTAAGTCAACATATTTAAAATGATTTAATAATAAATTCTTAGTTATCCTTCCTATGCCTGCACCACAATCTAATGCATATGTCTTCAATGGAGGATTTTTTAACTGAAATAAAACAAATTTTAGGTATCATAATATTTAAAAAATTTAATGATAAGAATTTTGAATATTACAAAATTAATCATTATAATATATACCTCAAATAAAGCCTTTAAAAATTTTGTGGATCCCTTTATATCAATTTGAGAAATAAATCCAAAACCTCCAAGCATTCCATCTATTGTAGGTGGAACATGTTCCCAGTATTTGACAGCTGCTGTATAAAATTCATGTCCTTCAAGTGTACTTTCTTCTTTCTCCATCTTTGGTGATGATAAATAATACATCTTACCTATGTAATCAATAACATAATCAATTTCATTTTATCTACATATTCAAAAAATTTAATTATGTAAAATGAAAAACAATCAAAACACCATGTAACGTGTTCAAAGAAATTAATAAAAAGTGAGCACTGACTTCTTCATAAAAACTAAATATTTTAATACTTTTTATATTTAATAAAAACCTGCTATATTATGAAATAATGTTTATACATAAATAAGATATTATTAACAAAAATTTTATAAATAGAACTGACATTAAAAATTGTATACTTTATCATCGACATTTAATAAATTATATCGACTTATATCGATTATAAAATATCGACATATTGCTTGTTCTGTGGAGTCGAAATATCGACAACATATCGATTACTGTATATAAAAGCTTTTGTACAATTTAAAGATAAATTTATTAAACTAATATTACGTAGGAAAGAACCAAAATCTCTACATAGTACGAAAATTTATACATAAATTTTCAAATGATGGATTACATTGCGTATGGTTAAAATAAATTGTGTGCAGTAGTTGTGCGTACTCACTGGTCGGTTTGGTTAGGATAAAATCGATGTTAGTCGTTAGTGAGCAGTTCCCTTGGAATCATGGCAGAAGTACGACTTTATGATTCAACAATTTGTCGGTTATGTGCAGAAGATAATGGTAATGGAGAATTACTCTATATGGCAGATGGTGATGATCCAGATTTAAGTTCTATGGTCAATCGGTACTTGCCGCTCAAGGTACGAAATTTCGAAACATTAGACTCTAACTTGACTTCCTGCTTTATACACAAATACTACCAGAATCAAATGTTCGATATTTCCTCCTGATACTGCACACTGTACATTGTTATTTACTTTGTCTGTTATTTGTCTGAGAATTTACTATAATTTTTATAAATGTTAGTATGATTGCAGAATATTGTCTTTGTTAATAAAATTTTTTAAATGATAATAAATATTCTAATTATGTTCATAATTTAATGTTAAACATATTCGTTACTGTGTATTGTTATTAATCCTATTCAATTTGATTCGATATGATATTATTTTAAAATATTAATGTTTTTATTCGTTATATAAGTTTCATTTTAAGATGTACAAAATTTCAGTTTTTCTGAATAATCTCTTGCAAAATGTAAAAATAATGAATATCAATTGGCGTAATTATTGATTTATTGTTTGAGGTTATACTACAAAAAGAAGCATTGAATTTATTTTCAAATAAATGTTATAATACAATTTTCATTAAAGATTCGAGATGATGGGAAATTACCACGTACAATTTGTCCTGGTTGTAATATTCAACTGGAGGCTACGATACAGTTTTTTGAATTATTGGTGGATGGCCAAAGGAAAATTCGTGAGATGTGGAAGCATCAGATAGAACAACAACGTAAAGCTGAACGAGAACGCTTACGTGCAGAAAAGGAGAACACAGATGTTAGATCAGAAACATCACAATTGGATATTATTCCAAGATATAACGAAGAAGACCACTTTGAGCAACAAATAATAATAAAAAGTATTATTTTATATTAAAGATTATATTATATTCTAATTAAAGATCTATTGCAAAATTTTTAATTATGATATTGTTTAATAGTAATGCCAGATGGTTCTATGTATGCTGCAGAACATGAAATGAGTTTACAAATGGAAGGATTAAGTAAACCCAAACGAAAAAGAGGACGCCCACCAAAATCTCACGCAGAGAACATATCTGTGGTTTGTAAAAGTAACATGTTTGTTCAAGATAAAATATTTTAAACTATTAAATTTCAGGAATTAACAAAGGGAGATGTACTAGAAGCAGTGAGTCAAGAAGAAGAAGATAAACATGAAGAGGAAATAGATGAAGTAGATGGAGATGGAAGACGTCGCAGAAAGCGTAAAGTTCCCAAAAGGTATTGATTGTAAGGAGAAACATTTAAAGGTAATTACTATAATTTTTATAATAGCATATGAAATGATTCAGATATATGGAGGCAGTTCAAGGCAAAGAACTAGAAAGAATATATAAGGAGGAGGGAGTAATCGACGAAGAGGACGATGATGATCCCGATAATTTTGAGGATTCTGAAGAACAGTTAAATATGTCCGTTCCTGATAGTCAAGAAGGTAAGACATAGTGAAATACATTAATTTAAAGGTATTTATCTAATAATTATTTATCAATAATCATTTGTATATTTTAGAAATAATTGGTCACTTAGAATCTGAAGAAGGGAAAGATCTTGGAGAGTTAGTGATAGTAAACAGAGGTAGAGGACGAGGTCGACCAAAATTACGTCGTAGAAGAAATAAGTTCACGTGTCAATTATGTGGTCGAGGGTTTCTTCAACGTAGCAGATATATTGTACACAAGTAAATAGAATTTGGTGAAATTTTAATGTTGTATACAATGAAAGTAATATTTGCTTTTTGTAATTAGGAGTTTCCACAAAGGCATAAAATATGAATGTTCGGAATGTAAAAAATTATTTACAAGTAAAGAAAATTTAGAATTGCATCAGAAGGCAACTCATCATATTGGAGATGATGTTAATCAAGATTTTGAGCATATTGTCGAAGATTCAACCTTTGAATCAAAACGTTTATCCGAAGAAAATAATATTTCTAACACACTTGATCATGCATTGACTGAAGAACAACATACAAATAATTCAAACAATTCTAGTGATTCTCAGAAAAATGTTCCATGTGAACACTGTGAAAAGTTATTTGAAACAAAGGAGATGTATGACCTGCATTTAAAAATGGCTCATGAACGTGATAAATTATTTATATGCACTATTTGTAATAAAAATTTCACACAACAAGCAGCTTTAAAACATCATATGTCAATACACGAGGTAAAAGAATGAATATGAATAAATTATACTCTAAAAATTATAAAGGTTCCCAATATATAAAAAAATATAATAATTAAATATTTTTTTACTATTTTTTAGAGAAATAAATTAGAGAAAGAGTATCCATGTGATATTTGTGGAAAAGTACTCAATCATCCTAGTTCTGTAGTATATCATAAAGAAGCAGAACACAATAATGGTCGTCGATTTGTTTGCAATAAATGCGGAAAAAGTTTTAAACATAAGCAATTGTTACAACGTCATCAGCTTGTACATTCTGATGATCGGCCTTATATTTGTAAATCATGTAATGCCAGTTTTAAAACAAAGGCAAATCTAATCAATCATCAGTCTACACATACTGGAGAAAAAAAATATTTTTGCGAAATTTGTGGGCAGCAATTTGCACATAAAACTAGTCTCACACTACATTATAGGTTACTATACAAATAAAAGATATATTTATATACATTGACTTAAATTTAGTTAAATAAACAAATAATTTCACATTTAGGTGGCATACAGGACACAAACCATATACATGTGAGGTATGTCATAAAAGTTTTTCACAAAATGGAAATTTACAAGAACATATGCGAATACATACGGGGGAAAAACCTTATTGCTGCGATTATTGTGGCAGAAAGTTTACTACTTCTTCACAATTTAAACTACATGTTAAACGACACACTGGCGAGCGCCCTTGGAAATGTGAATTTTGCGCAAAGAGCTTTTTGCACAAAGATACATGGAAATGTCATGTTCGTAGGCATAAAGGAGAACGTCCTTTTCAATGTGCTCATTGTAATCGAGGTTTTACAGAACAATGGGCTTTGAAAAAGCACCTTCGTTTACACACTGGTAACATTTTTATTCTCCATTTAAATCTGCTTTTACAAATTTACTATTTTTATCAAAAATTTCAACATTAATTTATTATTAATTAATTAATTTATTTATTATTAATTTATGTGTTTAAGATTTATTTTTAAAAATGTGTTTTCATATATTTTTATTTGTTAGGTGAAAAGCCTTATTCCTGTGATGTTTGCGGAAAAGCATTTGCTGATTGCTCAAACTTAACAAAGCATAAAAAAGTAAGAGAGAATCCAAATTATATTAATAGATTCAATAGTGAAAAGTTCAATAAGATGGAATTATTATCGAGTTGCTTCTAGGTACATAGGGAAACTAAACTTTCTGCGATAAATGAAATAGAAGGTTCTCCAATTGGAGAAGTTTGGCAAATTCTACCAAGTTCTCAAGAATCTGATGAACATTCATTAACTGATCAAATGGCTCAAGTTATTGCAACAGATGAGACATCAGGAGATGGTATTCAACAAATTATATATGTTTCATACCAAGATCCAGATGATCCTAACCAGTCTCGAACTTTACATTTCGGTAAAAATGACAATTTTATGACGTTTGTATTTATTAATTTACATCTGTTTCTAATTCAACTAATCCATATTTTACATTGAAATCAGTTGATGCTGGAATGATGAGAAATAAAGAGGAGAAAACGAATGTAAATCAATCATTATCACATTTAAGCGTTAGCAATGATAGTATGCTTTCTAATCCAGGTCATGCTAATGAAAATAATAACTCAAATGAACGAATAAATGTGGAACTTTCAGAATCTGATCTTCAACTTCAGGTAAAGATGAATAAGATATTAAACTGTTATTACGTAGTAATAACAAAAGAATAAAACGGTAGTTATATTTACAGATTACAGATGAAGAAGGTAACCCAATTCCTCTTTCAATCCAAGATGCCCGACAGCTTTTATCTCAAAGTCAATTTGTCAATCAACTTAGTGATGGACAAGAAATTAGAGTTCATTCTGGTGTTATTCCAGATGAATTAACAGCACCATTAAGTGTACACGTTAATCAAAATTCCGACATAAAGAATGTCGACATTTCTAGTACGGTAGAAACAAAAGTGAAAAATATTTCAACTGTACAAACAGATGCAGAAGCAATCGTAAAGGCATTGCAGGTAATATTTTTAAATAAAATTGTTCAAGTAATAGCTTCCTTACATCTGATGAGCATTCAATACTTTTTCACTTTAAACTCATTCAGAGGCGAGCGATCATAGAAAGAAAATCGATCTACATGTAATTTCTGGAAATCATCTACCCGGTTATATAATGCCTTAAACTAGTTACAATTAAACAGAAACTGCTCTATTTACAAATTCTAACATTTTACAAATACGTAGTATAATATAAATTAATGTATTATTATGTATTTTACAAAAAATTTTATTGTTACCTACAATTCTAATTAAAATGTAATAGGATGAAGATACGGATGCAAATGCTGTTGCAACGATTAATCAAATGGAGGAATCAGAACAATCGGGGATCGCCGATAGCGAACAAGCAATAGAATTCACAACACAAGATGGACAAAAAGTTCGTTTAGTTACTTCTTATCATGTTGATCCAATGCAACTTGCTTCTGAGTACCTGACTATTGTATAAAATCATATATGTATAATTTCTTCAATTCTATATGTTAAATTTATTCAAATGTGATCGTGCTTTATTTTTAACAGAAGAACAGAATTTTTTAAGTACCCTATTTAGTTATTAATAAAATTTTGCTAGCTTGTAGAATTCATCAAGCGATGTACGATCATAATTGCCTGTAGGTAAACAGATAATTGTTTAAGAGATGTTAAAGGTAGGGGTTTTAATTATTCCGTATGTTTTGAAATATAAAACATGTACACTATGGTTAAACTGCTGACTACGTTTATCAGTATCTAAGGAATAATAACTTCAGCTGTTTAATCTCTGAAGCAGCTATGTGAATGCTACAAATTAATAAAATTTGGTTAATAATTAAACGATGTACGCAGAAAGTTCTTCAAACGAATTATTTTTCTTATTTTATCTTTAAGGAGTTATATGATTTAACAAAATTTGTAAATGTCAAAATTTACTAAATATTATAATAATCAATAATATTAGGTTGGCAACTAAGTAATTGCGGATTTTGTCATTACCACCTAATGCCAACCTAATATACACGCGCTTATATATATATATATATATATATATGTGTAATAAATATTTAAATTAAGTGTTATTTCTTTTTCAATCACGATATTTAATATATTAAAGGAGAAATGGTACAAAAGGTCTATTAATTGAAGGTATTTTTGAAATTTTATTTAAAGATTTAAATCATATCCATTTATGTTCAAAAACCCAGCATCTCTACAAAGTTGATACATCCGATTTAAATGTTTGTCATTTTCAACAGCGTGATCTTTTTCTAATAATTCTGTTCTTAAACATGAACCAATTAAATCTTTATATCCAATTAATTTTGTTCCAACATTCAATGTATTTACCCATATTGTATTTCCCAGATGTAAATTTACCTGTTTATTTAAATCTATATTACAGGGTGATAAGCAAATAGGTGATCAAACTTTGGTACCATATTCTACTGTTTCTAAAAATAAAAAAAGGTCATACAACCATAGATGCAAAAGCTCTCTCCGAGATATAGATATAGTCTACGATCTACGATGTGTCCTAGATGTGTATAGATATAGTCTACGATCTACGATGTGTGAGAGATATTGAGCTTCTGTAGCGTCTGCATTAGCTCGTTCATACATAAAGTGAATATCTGCGCACTTAATATTACAATAAATCAGTCTGATAGCACCGTTTTTACTATGAAACGTTCAGATACATACTGATTTATTATGAAACACATTGCCTTCAATATCATAATTTGCTCTATCACATTATCTACTTCTAGCAAAAGAAATGATGACAATGCTTGAAATTCTACGTCCGACGACTATTCCAAAAAATCTTCGATATAAGAAAAATTTTCCGACCTATATTTTTCAGACCTCCTTTTATCCTTAAGAACAGTACTAAAGTTTGATCATATTTCTTTGCCACATTATATATCTTATATATAAGCAAAATGAATAAAAAAGATATAAAAAAAGGAATCCAAAAATAAATAAAAACTAATAATGTAATATACCGTTCCAATCACATAGGACCTATCATCAACATTTTCTTTAAACCACTGGTACACAGCATCAATTGCACAATTATTCCAAACATATTCTTCATCATGCGGAGCTATACCAACTAAAAATACTTCTACTACTTGCATAGAATATTCTATAAGTTCTTCTGGCATATGTAACAATCTATATACCTAATATAAAAATTACATTAATATAAAATTATATTTTTTCATTTAATTATATAATATATTACTTTGTACTATTATATTACTTAAATACATACATCTACTTTCTTCAAAATTACCCCATTGTCAATACATCTTACATTTACATACTTTGGAATTTCTGTTTTATTTTCTCTTTCAATATGTAAAATTTGTATCCTCTTAAAAGTATCTACTGGTTCTTCCAAGCCACATATACATCCCACATCAAGAGTCTCACATTTCTTTCTACAACAATAAACATAAATACCAATAAACACGTTAAATAATATATATAAAATATTATCTTTTTATACAAAGTGTTAAAAAGGAAGTAAACAATATTTATAGGATGTGATTATAGTCATCAAGACGAAGAAAAAGTTCATGTATAAAAATGTTACATGAGATTCAATTTTCAAACTATAAACGATTAAATTTTGCGTTAATTTCACAAATTCATAAATATCGTTCTATATATAAAGGAATCTTTATTGCTATATTAACCTGTTTTCCACACAAGAATAGAACTCTTGAATTCTTTTGTTAATTCGCAGATACTCAATAGTAGAAAATTCTACTTCTTTTAATGTATTAAATTTGATATATGATATAATCCTTGCAGAAACATGTGTAGCATCATGTATGCTCACTACTCTGAATTTTACCTTGTCGTTTCTAAAATAATATCCAAAATTAACCAAATTTTTTTTATTAGTTCGTAAATTTTTACTTACATTTGAATGTCCGTAATTGGAGCATCAACTTTTGAAATTATTTTATGTCTCAATGCACAAGAAATTTGTTTGTTACAAAATCCCCAAGATTTTATACTGTCACAAATAGGATAATTTTCCTTTTTCTGTTCTAAAGTAGCTGTTATAAACTTAATAAATTTTTAAAGTAGATTTTTACAACATAAGTTAATTTGTATAAAAAATATGGCTTGTACATGTTACTTTTTTAATGAATATTTTGATACATACCTTAACACTTTCTAATATTTTTTCAGGAATGACATAATTCGTACGTTGCATTATTTTTATTATATGTAAAAACTGTTTATCATTATTTTCATCCATTATTATAGTTACTTTTCCAGTGCTATTTTCCTAAAACAATTTGATTAAATGAATATTATTTATTGAATTATACAAACATTTTTGTAATAAAATAACATACCATTTGTAAATTTTCTAGAAGTGTAGAGAACCGAAAATTAAATTGTGTCTTTGAATGCAAAGGAATTGAATAATGTATCAACCAAGTTACATTTGTAATATCTATATCTGGTAATATGTCATCTGTACATATTAAAATTGGATAAGAACCACTTATACAAACATTCCAATATTGCTTAATACCTATATTCAAACAAAAATTGTTAGATACAATTTGATGACAATATCATCACAAATCAAAATTATTTATATCTTTAAATATCTTATCTATAAATAATCTTACGTTGTAAGTGAACATAGTTCATATTTCCATGAGCTAAAAGAGTCTCTTTATGTTTTTCTAAGAAGTTATTTAACTCTTTAGCTTCGTTATTATTTCTACAAATTACTATAGTTCGTGAGGTGGAATATTCATTACCTAATGAATCTGTTGTAAAATGATCTTGAATTATTTAATTTTACTATAATTATTTTTTTAAATAACTAAATTCTACCTAAAAGCCTTTCAGGTTTTTCCCTTGAATTTATCACATAAAAGTTTAAACGTATAGATTTAAAAATTGCAGCTTCCATAAAAGATGCTATATATATGCATGGATTTTCCATTAGAATAGAGGCAATTTTTTTTAAATGCAGTGTCCAGTATGTTGCAGTTATTATAATTTGAAATGTCTTACTTTTTAATTCTCTGTTACAAATAATATTGTGTCGTCTAAATAATTGACTTATCTAAAAAAATTTCTTTTACATTTATATGAATATAAAAGCGAAAAATTATCATAAATAAAATAAACTTACAGAGTCAAAATATTTATCCAAGATAATATCACCATCATCCAAAATTAAATATCGAAGATTTTTAAAATTTACTAATTTTTTATTTTTGTTCATGAAGCGTATTAAAAATCTTGGTGTAGAGATTAGTATCTGACATCCATTAAACATTTCAGCCTAAAAATTTAATAAATTATTTTATATCCGATTGAAATATTTACCGTTGTATTTATTTTTAGTGTTACCTAAATTTATTTTAAGAAATTTACTTACCACTAATGATCTTTCTGATTTACCATTAATTGCAGCAACAGATTTTATCGTTTTATAGTTTTCTAGGAATTTTGTGCATAAAAAATGAACTTCTAGTACCTCAGATGAGGAAGAACATAGTATCAATGCAGATGGATTTATTCCTCGAGGGAGCTGTTTCAAAATTTATATCCTTTAAAATGTTATATATTTTTTTTCTAGTTAATGTATAATAAATAAATAATATGTGAATTCTAAAATTACTATCTATTTCGTTAATTTTCAAGAAAAAACTATTATCTTCTCTATTCATTATCTAATAGAAATCAATTATTATCATAGATTATATTACTATACAATCTTTTATGTATTTGAAAGAAAGATAATGCGTATATTCTATATTAGTTCTAATGTTAATATAAACAAACACTTATTTTAGAGAAAATATTACATTGGAATTTGTAGCCAAAAGTCCACAAATAGCAAATGTATATCCAATAGTTTTACCACATTTTGCTGTTCCAATTGCTACCGTGTCTAAACCTTTTTTTATAGCAGGCCATATATATGACTGTATTTTCCTTGGTTTACATGACTGTATCAATGATTTCCAAGCCTGAAAAGTAATAACATACAAATTAATTTTTGTTAGTTTTCATTTTTAGTAGACAGAATTTTTATACAATTATACCTTGTGTATTTCTACAGGGAATTTTACATCTAATGTAGAACTTAACCATTCATATTTATCCATTCCATAAATTAATACTTTTTCTTCATCTCTTTGAAGTTCATGGTGTAAATAATTGTCTTTTTTAAATTTCACTCTTTTTAGAAAACTATCAAAAAGTAAATTTAATAAAAATGTAAAAAAGACAGAATTGATTAATTAATTAATCATATTTTTTATCAAACCTTTCCTTTTGCTTTTTTCTTTCACTAGTTCTATCCAACACTTGTGAAACATTTAAATAAAATAAAGTTTCATCATTGATTGTTTCTTTATTTAATTTTTCACTATTCATAGAACTTTCTATAAACTGCAACAATTCTATATAAAAGTCAAACAAAAAGCATTATATACATACAACAACTTTCGATAAAATTAAATATTAATAATATAATACAAAAATTTATTGAATTACTTTTATTTAAATAAATAGCATATTGATGTAGAACTAAAGCTTCACTTAAACATATTACTTTGTCTTTTATATTGAGATAAAATTCACCATAATATTTTCCATACTGATCAGATACTATATGATCAAAATAGATTATATCAGATGCACTTATTAATTCCTTTGTGTATTCGATTGCAGATGTACTCCATTCCTCTAAAATTCTTTATACAGATATAAAAAAAGCTATATTTAAGTTTTTAATATGTAAATTACTGAAATATGTTAATCATGTAATTGTTTTAGTGTAACCATACGTTAGAGTCTCATTCTGTACAGATAAGTTATGTTTCACATCCGCAGGTAAAATATTATATAAACCAACTGTGAAGGTTAAATATTCTTCCAAAATTGCACCAGTTGAACATATAATGAAGTCCTTTCTTTGTGATTCAATAGAAATTCCATAATCAGGTAAAAAGATATTATATGTATCTTTCAGATTTTCAATACTACTAATATATCCTCTGCATAACCACCCAGGACAATCAGTTGTAATATCTAATCTATTATATACTATAACTGTCTAAAATAATTATAAGTAAAATGATATAGCTAATTTTATATAGAATTAAATTGATTATTACTAATATTGGCATTATAAAACTTATATATATATTACAAATTGGTCTTACATCTCCTATTTTTGGTTCTATATCTTTTTCAGTACTGTGAAACGTTTTCTCTTCTTTTAACAATTTCTTATTAATAGAATTTAACTTTTCATTATAGTCCTTCACTTCATAAATTCTTACAATATATGGAGTTAAAATATTTGTAATTTTAATTACTGTTGCAGTAGATGGTAACATAGCACCTGCAATTAAATATTAATTTAATAAGGTATCCACATATGATGAAAGAATTGTGAATAATTACTTTCTAATACTATAAAGTGTATAGAAATACAAATTTTATATTAAAATATAGACTTAACCTGTATCATAATAATTCTGATTACTCATTTTCGTTCCTCAGTCACGCTTATACATATAATATTGCAAAAAAACTATATCACAGATCGTCACAGCAAAAAATATTACTTTACTACAAATATTACTTTATTTAGGTATTACAATATTTTTCGAAGGATATTAAGATCGTTCCATTGCATACGCTTACATAGTGGCAAAGAAAGAACAACAAATTTGAACGAATTTAAACAGCCAATAGAAATACATACAACTTCAGAGAAAACAAGAGAGGTAAACATTGTTTGAATATTTTTGATATCGTATTCTCGTAATAAATATGTAATGTAAAAATGTTTTATAATAAGAATTAGTACAAAAAATACATTTCTCAATAAAATAACTAATTATATATTATTTTATAATTAATTTACATAATATACTAGCAAGAATTCTGTTAAAATAGTTAATTTTACTGGTTACAGTTATTAAATGATGTGTCTGTGAATATTTATTATGAAATATTTCTTTTAATCGTACATAAATCTTTAGATTTAATTTATATTATCAATAAGTGATATATTGACCATTTTAATTTATAAGATGTATAAATGTGTTATTTTCTTTCATAACAGATTTAAAAATACTTCAAATATAGTGCTAATATAAGCTAATTTTAATTGGAATATAATGTCGACTTTAAAGGCAAAAGGTTGTCTTTTTTTGGCTTCTTCCCTTTGTGATGGCCTAGAAGATAACAATATAAAGTAAGAACTTCCTATAATTGAATATTATTATATTTCTTTATTACTAATATTATTCTTAATTATTTTAAATATCTACTACTATGTTTGTATGTTAGATATCTAATAATATTTTAAATATTCAATTATTAGCACATAAACATTTTTTTAAATTTAGAATTGTTACTAATATGTTTTGATAGGCAAGTAACTACATTACTTTTAAATAAGGAAGCAAATCCTAATACACTGCTTCCTACGCACGGAGTAACTCCATTTCATTTAGTAATAGGTAACGATTCTGAAGCTTTTGCTGAAGAAGTCTCTAAATTATTTCTGCGTCATGGAGGTAATCCAAATGTCAGGTAATTAATTAAAATAAAATCAAAGTAATCGATTAAGATACAATTGATTTTGTGTTTTGAAAAATAATGTAAAATTTTACAATAATACATTTTTTATATGGCGCATGAAATAGAAATATGGTAATTCCAATTAATTTTGTAGGTCAGTAGATGGATTAACTCCAGTTCATGTGGCGGCAGCATGGGGTAGAGTTACAGTACTTGAATTACTTTTAGCAAATGGTGGAGATCCACTTTGTTTGGATGATGAAGGCCGTAGCCCATTTCATTATGCGTTTGATGGAAAATATTATAAAGCAATTGCGATACTTGGAAAATATTGTGATAATTCTATAAAGGAAGAAAAAACAACGAAATATAAAATGACTTTTAGTATGTAAAAAGGATAGATTAACTTTGATATATTATTACATATTTAAATAATAAATAAATAAAAAATAAATTATTTTTTGTAGATAAGCTTCTGATTAATAACGAAGATGTAATGGCAGAATATATCGTTCCACAAATTTCAAACATTTCTAAAGAAAATATGATAAATGAAACTATATTTAAGGGACATAAAGATGAAAGATTTGCTGTCACAAAACATGTAAATTCCTTTAATCTTAGTTACAGTAGTATAAGTAATGATAATCAATCTGACAGTGCGATGACAAGTGCAGCAGAACTTCGAATTCAAGAAGAAATGGATAAAGAAAAACATTTAATTAATGAAATTATTAATCAGCTTTCAAATTCTTTAAAATCTAATCCCAAAGAAGAAAAGATTAATGCAAAATATCGACAATGTAAAAAAATTCTAGATGATACAAGCCCCTCATCTACAATAAGTACTGATAATAGCATTCTATACAATATCGAAGACAAATTTCCAATAAAAATGAAAGGAAAGAAGCGATCTGTTACGCCTAAATCTCGGCCACAAATTTTCAGTCAAAGCAGTAATATTAAAGTTCCAATAACACCTATATATGATCCAAATGATTCCATCGTAAGTAAATCGCCAAACTTTTTAATTAATAAACCAATAGAGAAAGGACAAAAATATTTATCTCCAAAAGTACTAAATAAAGAAATAAAATTTGAGGCTCGTACACCTTGTATAATGAGAACTCAGTCGTTTCAATCAGAAGAATTTAATATGGGAAAAGAAGTAGCAAGATCTACCCCAAGAAGAAGGAAACGATATTATAGGCAATATTCATCTCTTAGAAAATTTAGAAGAAATAATGAACTTACGTCTTCAGAAAACACAAGCCCCGATACTACAAATTCTTTGTCACCAAACCAGAATTGCGCAAGAAATTTAAATTACAAATTTAATAAAAATCTGGCAATAAGATTACATGAAAATAAATATGATGATGATATACCAATAGATTCTAATGAAAATGAGAACAATATCGAAAAGTGTATATTAAAAAAGGATTTAACAGAAGGACTTAATCATAATTTTAGAAATTTGCACATAAAAGAATCAGACTTTAAGGAAAAAAGTGAAGAACATTTAAAAGAATATATATTAAAAGCAGACAAAACATGTGCAGTACAAAAAAGATTTTTAAATAAAGTGGAATTAAAAATCAACGATACTGTAAATACTTTTAAAGAAAATTTAAGTACCTTTCTTTCAAGGTAATATTATTTACATTTATCTTTATCTATATATAGGTATCATCCTAATAACACGGTAGTTAATTTCCGAAAAAATGCCTTGTTACGTACACTATTTCTTTTTCATAACTAATTTAAGGCCATGCGCGTACTAATTACAAATAAAAATTATATAAAAAACTAGGTTATATATAGCGTTATTAGAAGAAGAAGAAGAATTAATAATTAATTAATAATATAATTAATAAAAAATAGTACATATTAATATTATATAATGTAACATAAAAAGATAGAGAAATAAGATAAAAACCTCCGCTTATAAGAGGTGACAACATTACTAAATGGTAAATATGAGACAACATATACGCCTGGTCAAATGAAAAATATCGAATGATATACCATTACGTGTCGTTCCGTACAGGGATTTCCCAAATTCTCGAAAGATGTTAGAGCGAATTTGTGTTGTAGGAGTACTGTGTTGTACGAAGGATATCTGTACGCGATAGAAAAATTTAAAGTCACCCGCTTTAATCAAAACGTAAAATTGTTTGTAACCCTGAAGATATTAATTTTTCGAACCATGTTTATCAGAACATTTTTCTTTCATTTGGTGGATACTATCTATGCTAATCGTTTTGAACCGTTTTTATCACCTTTCTTACCTTATCACCTTTTTTCTTTTTTATATCTTATCTTCTTTAGATTTTATGATAAACGTATTTAGTATTTTAAGTCTGATAAATTAATTGCTTTCGACAGTTTCAAATCACAGTCATATATCAGTGTACAAGAGGAATATAGATATGAAGATCCTGATGAAGGCTTAGCTTTCTTGGAACGTAGGATTTACACATTATCACCATGGTAAGACATTAAGAATAATCATACCTTTATTAATAGTGATTGTAATAACTTGTTATTAATTTTTAGCAAAACTGCAGATTGTATTTCATCTGACAAAATGTGTAAGATTTATTAAAATTATTTTATACTTCAATATTGAATTTATGAATTTATAGTTACAATTTATAAATTTATTTAGGGCCGAAATCGTTAAATTTATCAATGGACACATATCCAACAGATGATGCGCTACGAAAAGAACTAATTCATTATGGTGACAATCCTGGACCAATAACTAATACAACAAGACAACTATATTTAAAACGTCTGACTAAGTTAAAATGTGGGGCATGTAACCCATCATTTTTTGAAGTCAATTCTGGATCTGTAACAAATACGAAAAGGCAACTATATTCAAAACAACTCACTAAGTTAAAATGTGAATCACATAATTCATCATCTTCTGAAGTTAGTCATCTTCCTTTGCATAAGTCGAATTATTGTGAATTTCATATGAAACCATTTTTAACATTTGGAGATTGGATAAATGATATAGAAGAATATAAGATCATTGAAAGAAATGCGTTTAGAGACTTTTCCTTAGTTAGTCCTTCTAGGAAATGGAGAGATGGAATGAATAAAACTTGTTTTAATTATTTACTCTTAGATCCACGTATAACTAAAGACTTAGCTTTTCGTAAGAGACATTTGACAGAGTCCATGGTCTGGACTACATTTCTTTCTGCTATATTTTATGTGGGTAAAGGTACACGAAATAGACCATACTCCCACCTTAAGGATGCTTTTGCTACATGGGTCTCAAAGAAAAAACCTGAGAATGAAAAAATCCAGCATATTTTAGATATTTGGAACGCTGGATATGGAGTTGTGTGTCTTCACATTTTCCAAAACAGTATTCCAGTAGAAGCTTTCACACGTGAAGCTGCTATGATTGATGCTTTAGGAATACAAAAATTAAAAAATTGTAAAAGTGGAGATTATTATGGAATAGCAGCAACATGGAATATAGAACAAAAAGGTAGCTTTGGAAGATATTTGTTATATCAAGCAATGCATATCTTGTTGTGTGAAGGAGAAAGGCAAATACTACCTCAAAATTTGTAAAATGTAAATTTTGTTTCTTCTGAGGGACCAAATATTATAATATATCAGAATGACTAATAATATATATATATATATTATATATATATATATATATATATATATATAATGTTATTCACATTGAAATATGTGCAATAAAATGAAAATAAATATAAACATAAAATAGCCTATGACGATAGTACTTTCTAAATAAAGATTTAATTAGTTTTAATATTACTTTATTGAATTAATGTTTTAAGCATACAACTACAGATATGGTCTTTCTGTTTCTACTTTTCTCAATCTCCGACGCCAGTTTTTGGGATACCATCTATGTTTTGTAGTATATGTCAATTTAGAAAGTTCTTCAACAACAACCTCTTCTTTCTTCTGCTTAAAAACCTCAGCAATTTCTTTTTCACCAATGCATAAAACAGAATTTGATGAAATTTGTTTTTCTTCTGGTAATGGTAATGAATATTCATAAGGGAATTCTCGTTCTGGGTGCCAACAGATAATCATATCTTTATTCATTGGTATAGCTATCTCTGAAGGTAATTTAACAGAACTTAGATATCGCTTGGCAGATACATTTAGTACACGCACTGTACTTAATACAGCATTCATCTGTTTAAAGAGATAGAAAGAGAAATGGAGAAATTAGTTAATATATTTTTATACTAATTATTTATAAATAAAAATATATGTAATGTTAATAACACATCTAAGGTTATATCTTGTAGAATAACCTACAAATAATACAAAAATTCTGTAAGTAAGAAATATTTGTATATCTTACTTTAAAGCGTAAATTATTGCAGAAGTGGTAAATAAATGGTATACTCAAAATGAAACGCGTATTTACAGTATATAAATATCTATAATATTTATATTATAATTGAAGTAACATATATTTAAGAAATGAGATATACAACTTGTAAACGAACAGTAGTGCCACTACACATATTGAATCCCTCGACAAAGAATAACTTGCTACATACATCAACTTTTGCATTAAAATTAAAAGCATAACCATAATTAAGCATTTAAATTATCAATCATACTGATTTTTTGTAATGTTTGATAATAATGATATTCTTATAATTTATAATATTATACCGTTATATTCTAAAATTTTTCAAAATAAAAGATAATTTAATCAATTTCGTATTCTAAAATATAATCTATTACACATTCTAATACTATTTTACATTAATGAGGGTGCCATTACTAATTAAATAGCATAAATATATATAGTTATGGGATAAATTAAAATTTTGTCATACAATATCTTTTAGTATAATAGTAATTGTTAGTATAAATAGTAAATTATTAGAATCTGCTAAAATATAATATTTATACATACATTATATACATATTTAAAAGACTGAGTAATGAAAGAAAAAAATATTGATCATAAAAAAAGAAAGTGTTCATTTTCTACTGCTTTCTATTATTTTGTTACTACTTGGCTGTTAATATGGTAACTGCATTTAATTTAAATGTAAACAAATCTTGCAGTGCTACGAGAATGAAACATTTAAATGAAACTTTTAAGAATTAAAAAAAATTTAGATGTATGTTCATATCATTAAATGAACATATGAAAAGAGATAGAAAAGATAATTTTTGTAAAAAGTAGTTTTTAAAGTGGTTAAAAAATTCATAACAAGGTGCAATAAATTGAGCTTGATCATGACGTCTACATTAAGTATTCTTGATCCAAATGATAATTTGATGAAAAAATTTCAAAGAACGTTACATGTGCATTTATTGCATGTTGATAATAAACTTTCGGATGAAATACTCGATCTTGTAAGTAAATGACTACACAAAATATAATAAATAACAAATATTTTGTATACTTTATGCTATTATCTTTAACAATGATTTTATTATAACATTTCAAAATATATTTTATAATTTTAATACAAGGATATAAAATATATTTTGAAATGTTACATTCTATAATATTTTGTTATAACATAACGGCATAAGGTTAATTATAAATATTTTTAGGAAGCGTCAATAAAACATGCAGAAAAAGAACTAGAATTAGAAGCTATACAACTTTATCAAAAGCAAGAAGAAGTTCAACATCAACATATAATATTAAAACAATATATAGAGGCACTATCAAAAGTTACATTATTAAGAGAAAAAAGGAATAATAGTATAGAAAATGCTAAGGATATTTTAAAAGAAAACTATTCAAAATTAAAAGAAGAGAAAGATAAAAAAGAAAAATTATGTCAAAAATTAAAGAATTTATTAGAATTTTATTCTTACTTGTCCAAATGGGAAAAGGATTTGAACGACCATTTAGTAATATCAAAACAAGTGTCATTACAAGATGTTAGTAAAAATAAGATATTGATTAAAAGAAAACAGCAAAGAGACTTTATATTATATCGATTGAAAGAAGAAATATGGAAAATTGAATCAGAAATAGCCTACATTGATGAACAATTACAAATTAAAGACAAAGAAAAGCAAGATGCTAATAGAATGATAATTGATGCAAATACAGATTTAGAAACTCTACATATGGAACATAAAGATCTGTATAATATATGGAAATCTGTGGTAACTAATATTTCTAAAAGAAATAGTATTCATGATCAGTTAAATTTTGAACAAAAGTAAGTATTGCAGTTGATTTAAAAATTCTCCGTATGAATCTATGATCATTAGAGATATAATTTGAAATTTACTGTGGTAATCTTATATTTGATTATATATTTGAATTATATTTGATTGACATACTGGTGAGGCCAAAAGTTATGTACAAGTGGGTACGTGGTGATTTCTTATTTAAAAAATAAAAGAAAGATATGGAATAATTAATTAATTATTAATTAATAATTAATTTATTGCCAACTTTTTATAGAAGAGAACATGATATAAAGTTGTATCATTTCATCTCAAGTTCATTGAAATATTTGTCTTTTTAGAGAAGCACATCAATTATACAATGGATTATTATTAGAAATACAAAAAATAAGGAAAGAAACAGAAAAAGAAATGGAGAATAATGAACATCTGACATCTTTATCCTTTCGAATAGAAAATGATATTAAAATTACATCAAGAGCAATATCAAAATATAATGAAAATATTGCAAACAGTAAATCAGAATTACTAAATCTTACAAAAATCAGTGAACAAACAGAATACGATTATAATGTTATATTTAATGTATGTTAGACATGCTGTAATTGTTAAATGCTAATATAAAACATGCTATAATTCTAATTGATTTTATTCTTAACTAACATCATTTCAGAAATATCAGAATTATTTATTTGAAGAAGAGCAAGTGAATAAAAAGTTTGAAAATATTTTTGAAAAAAGAAATAATCTAGAGGATGCTATATTTAAAAAATTGGAAGAAAAAGTTATATGCAATAAGGCGACTCAATATGTAAATGAGTTATTAATAAATACAAAAAATGCTGTATTGCAATCTGAAATTTCAGTTGCACGTGTAGAGAATACATATGGAAACAATCTTCTACAATTGGAAAAACTTAAAAATCTTATTGTAAATAAAAAAGCAGAATTGCATGAACTGTCGCAAATAAATACTGGAAAAGAAAAGCAAATAGATGAATTGCAAAAGGAGTCAAGAAAATATGAAGTAATGATGGGGAAAGCACAAACAAAGCTTTTAGGAATAAATAAACTTCTTGAGCAGGTTACATATTGTATCTTTTTATTTTTGAATTCAGAAAAAAATTTAATAAAAAAGTCATATATTTACAAGCAAACAATTTTAGATACTACCAAGTACTAATGCAGAAGAATTGAGTCCATTAGATATAAAGATTGTCGGTTTAGAAAAAAATATTCAAGAATTTCAACTAAATATTAAAAAGACACAACAATTTTGGTTGCGTCAACAAGGTTTTGTGGTTTCATTAAGCCAACAAAGAGAATTGCAATTACAAGAAATAAATTTTCTTCAAAAAGAAGTTATGATAATGGGGCAAAAGAATTTTAAATTGGAATATGCATTAGAAATGCTTACAAAAGAACAAGCAAATGTAAATAAGGCTATAATTTCTCTTGATCAAAAGTTATCCCGCATAAATTCAAATTTAATGGTACAAAAAGATCTGAAAAAGGGCTTGGAGGATAAAAATTGTATAATAAAGAATGAATGTCTTTCGTCTTTCCAAGAATTGGAATTAGAACTTATAAAATTACAAAGTGATTTAAAATATGTATGCACTGAGAAAGTAATGCTAAAGGAGGAATTAAATTCTGTACTACAAGAAAGTTTAGCATGGGACAAAAAGGTAATTGGTAATTTATATTATTTTATCATTTATTTTTTTATTGTCATAATATTTATGTCATTAAGGTACAACTGATACAAGATACAATTAAAAATGTAAAAGAGGAGCAAAATACTGGAAGTATAGCATCAATGAAAAGTGAAATTCATAGAATGGAAATGAGACTTTCCTATTTAAAGAAGATTCAGGAAAAATTAATTCATGATATGAATCTTTGTATTACAAGAAGAGATATTATAGTTGACAAAGTGTTTGGTAGACTTAAAAGAAATTCAAAAGTAAAACACAATGAGAAGGTTGTAATGCACAAACGTTTGTCTGATCAAAGAGCAAAAATTAAGCAACTTTTAAAAGTAAGCATTAAGATAATTTTTTTGTTTTAAATTAGCAAATTATATGTTTTATTATTAACAGATAAAGAAACAAACTATTAATATGATAGAGAAATTAAACAATCAAGTAACAAGTATTCAAGATAAATTAGTCAAGTGTCAAGAATTTTTGCGAAATTTAAAAGAACATGTTAACACTGTGGAAAACGAAATTGAGCGATTGGAACTGCTTAAATATCATGTATGTTTCTAATTGTATCACATTAGATAACATAATTTACTAACTATTCAATTCTATTTTCCAATTTTTAGAATTTACATAGTTTGGTCCTTAAACAAAGAAAAGTAAAGCAATTATATGATATTAAAAATGGTATATATAAAATGATTTATAAAAATGAAAATATAATAGAAGAAAATTTGCAAAAAGAACACTATTGCAGAGAATATCTAAAATGTACATTAGAAAGGACTGACCATGACTTTCCGATGTTAAAAAACAGAATTAAAAAAGTATTAGTGACTCTGCAAATTATATAAGAGAATAACTGACTGTGTAAGATAAGATAAGTGTATGATTATTATGTTATCATTCAATAAATACTTCATGCAATGGGACAAAGTTCTAGTACCTATTTTAAGAAAACATTTTATATCAAGCTATATGTAAGTTGTAGGCAATAAGCTAAATATACAATTATATTGTTAAATAAACAAAGTAGAGAATTTTATACAAAATAAGAGATTAAAAATATTACGATTGAAAAGAATAGGGAATCTGAAGCTAGATGGTAAGAAATTTTAATTTATAAAATATACACAAAATAATTAAACCAGTTTTTTTGTGCTATTTAAAACGTTAAATCGATTTTGTAAATTTTATTTTATGCGATAAGTAATATCGTAAAAAACCTGCTAATTTCTATTTTTATAACGGAAGCAATAAAATTTTTGTCAATACTTTTAACGTGAAATAAAAAATATGAAAAAGTATGTTCAAGATTAAAAAATTTTTCAGAATTATATAAATTAAAATAAATAAGTAAATTAAAAATTTTATTTCTGAGAAACAGAAAAAAAGCATTGATTTATATGATTATGAATAATCATAATAATCAAGTTAATTCTTTTGCATATTTAGTGAATTAAAAAGAAAAAGAAAAACAATGAAAGAGATTAATCTTGGAATTTCACAACAAACCTTGGTGTCCAATGATGTTCAAAGTGTGCCAGCTAAGAGATTGCTTCAATATGTTGCAAGTTTGGCAGCAAATCTTGGAGCCTTAGCAGCTGGCATGTCATTAGCATGGACCTCCTCTGCTGGTGATAATGGAAGAGACTTACAATCTTTATATGGTGTACCTATTTCTCCAGAAGAGTTTTCATGGATTAGCTCAATAACTGCAATAGGTTCAGCAGTAATATGTATTCCTATCGGAATTCTTGCTGACATAATAGGAAGAAAATTTTCAATGCTTTTGATGGTGATACCTTTTACCTTAGGCTGGTTACTTCTAATTTTTGCCAACAATCTAATCATGTTTTATGCTGGTAGATTCATCACTGGTCTCAGTGGTCCAGCTTTTTCTGCGGTAGCACCAATATACACAGCAGAGATAGTTGAGAATGAAATTCGTGGAACTGTTGGATCTTACTTTCAATTACTTCTCACTACAGGCATTCTTTTATCATATGTTTTGGGAACTTTTGTTGATATGCGTGTACTGTCAATTATATCTGGTATTATACCAGTTATATTTTTTGGAGTTTTTATGTTTATGCCAGAATCACCAGTCTACTATTTAAAAAAAGGCGATGAAGACTCTGCTAAGAAAAGTTTAACTAGATTGCGCGGTATTCAGTACAATATCGAAAATGAGTTACAAAATCAAAAACATGCATTGGAGGAATGCAATCAAAATACAACCTCTTTTTGGACTATAATCAAATCTAGAGCAGCTTTAAAAGGCTTTATAATTGCTTATGGTCTTATGTTTTTTCAACAATTGTGTGGTGTAAATGTTGTTATATTTTATACTAATAGCATTTTTGAAAAAGCTGGCAGTGATTTAGACCCTCATTATTCAACTATTATAATAGGTGCAATACAAGTATTAGCTGTCTTTGTGAGCACATTAATTGTAGACCGTATAGGCAGAAAAATATTACTATTAGCATCTATAATATTTTTGGCTTTAACAACTTGCGCCCTTGGAGTTTTTTTCTATCTTCTTGAAAACCAAGGAACTTCAATTACATGGCTACCTCTAACGTCTCTATGCATTTTTATTATTATGTTTAACATGGGTTTTGGTCCAGTTCCATGGTTAATGATGGGTGAAATTTTTGCACCAGAAATTAAGGGTGTAGCTGCAAGTAGTGCTTGCCTTTTAAATTCGGTATTAGTTTTTATTGTAACTAAATTTTTCATTAACGTTTCCATGGCAATTGGTACTGGTGAAACATTTTGGTTATTTGCCGTAATTTGTGTTATTGGAACTTCCTTTGTGTATTTATTGGTTCCTGAAACAAAAGGAAAGTCTTTAGAAGAAATCCAAAAAGAATTGAATGGCTCCTAAATAATGTTATTATTTAAGAACTGTTTTTCTACAATGATCCACTGATGGTGGGTTTAATATTATTTCAAATTACAAGTTATTAGTTTATGTAAAAGCACAATAAAAGAAAGTATTAAAAAGCTGTAGAATAAAATATTGTAACAAAATAAATATGTATACACCTACAAAACAATTTATAATAAACAATTAAAATATAAACATTTTGCAAACGATTTAAGATTACTTTATTTGAATATAAATTTTGAGATAAATTCAAGTATACAACAGACTGTGGTCCAATATTTTAAGCTTAAAAGTTATATATATATATATATGACTTCTGTACACAGAATACATTTTAATTTGCATTGTATAAATACAGTTTTTGCATAAATTTTATTTTGAGAAAGACCGGTTTTGTAACCTAATTTTATTTTATATATTTTAGATGTGTAAAATCCAAACATAGCAGACTTAAGGCAAGGAGATCGCTGTTTTAAACGTTATGCGAATCGAAAATTTGTATTATTCAGCAAAAATTATCAGATGATATAAAAGAAAGTTGTAATCTCGGTGTAAACCTGTGAATGAGAAGTTCAATCCATTACGGTAGCATAACAATAATTTGTATGTACCTACATGTATGTATCTATGTAAATTCGCATGATGCTTCAAAATACATAATAGCGTTAGTAATTATCCAAATCCAAGTTATGGTCGTGTATACATTACTTCTCTGAGATAAGCTTTTGTTGATCAAGCAAACAAAAAATATGACAAGCTGTTATAAATTTCTTTTTACAACTGTATATGTACAAATGTATATATACAAAGTACATTCGAATGTCTCCAAATTGTTAAAAAGTGAAATTTGCAGGCCTCAAACAGAAGGTACAAATCTTGAGAATGTATGAATAAAATTAGAAAAAGATCCGACTACGTCTGCAGGATTGATAGCACATCAAGAGCAATCTACATAACGCTTACGCAAGTTACAGAAGTATTCGAGCGTGTATTTCATAATGAATAGTATGATGAACAGTAATTCTTAAACATGGCTACAAAAAGATTAGAAACCTGTAAGTGTGAGCGTTAATTGATAGTGAAATTACATCAAGAAGGAAAATTTCATCAAGAAATTACGAATCTCCTAAATAGAGCAAGTTGCCTATACATTATGTAATGAACTCTTAAGCATTTTAATTGAATAATGAATTGGAAAACAGAAAGCGTTTTACGTTATCAGTTGGGAAAAGCCTAGACACTTCAAGTGCAACGAGAAGTCTAATCTCTAATGTTTGTTGTCTGATATATAATAATATATCCTCGCTATTAACTGACAAATTTATTTTATTTATTTATCTATTTACTTTATATCCAGTTGAGTTAGTTGTTAATAGCTAATGTTAGTAAAAATATATCTAATTAGTATTCATCACAATATCAAAGAGCTGGCATTTTATACTTTAAAAATGTTCCTTTTCATGGCAACAAAAGTAAGCGTGCAAACAAACGAGTGATTACAACTAGTTATCAACGATGACTAATAATTGTAACATTTAGTCGATAAAATCATGATAAAATCTGTTATCAAAATTCCTTTGTTGTATTGACTATGTTGCTGTAGAATTTCTATTTACAGCACCATGGATTCACCCTATTAAGAGCCATCAGTAATAACACATGACATTACAAATTCTTTGAATCTTAATCAACTTTGATTTTAACTAATTTATTTAAAATAAGGTAAGTCACGCAGTGAGGTTATACAGGATTATAAAGAGTGTCATCTATTTGATTATAGGCGCAAAAGTTATACATATGAGTAACTGAATTCAAAATTTAATATAGTATCTTTTTACGTGAGTTCAGTTTAATAAGCATTAGAAGAAAGCAAAAACGACGCAAGGGCACATCGATAGCGTTTATAAACTACTTGAGAGTATCTCAAGTACCTTGTGAGCGCACTCGAGAGTGAAGTGTTGGATCTGGTTGAATGACTACTCGTCTGCTGCAATTAAGCATAATTTACAACAAGTCAGCCAGCGATAAACGATGCAGTTTAAAGATCTGCAAAAAACAACTTAGTCAGCGTGTACTAACTCTCTAAAAGTTAATAAAGATTCGAAAGAAAAAAACGAAAAATTATTTAATTTGAAATTAATTAACGAAAACGGTTGTTTGGTTGCTTTGCGTTAGAACAACGATGCGTGGGCATATGTCAAAACTGCAAAAGAGACCAGTGATGTTATGCTATATCTCAATAGCTGATATTTTTTAAAGTAATTACCAACATAACACATAATAAGCAACAAGAAAATATTGCCAGCCGTTTTTCTTAGAATTTGAAACGTGCATAAAGTTGGATTTTTTACAATTATCATAATTAAATGGCTATTTTTGTAACTTCAAATTAGGATCTCCTTAATACTAGTATACAATTACGCGGTATAAAATTGCATCCAATTACGCGGTAATATGTGATTCGCGTACTCTATCTTTATATCTCTGTGCTTATTAGTACTGGCTCGAGTCACTAGCCAATTCGATATTTATATCTGTTGTCATATGAAAGGGCATTGTCAAGGCATAAAAGGTTCGCTCTGCATCATGATAACCACTAATGAGATTAATTTGTATTTGACATTGGTAATTAACAATTTTTCTGATTGGACGTAACAAAAATCGCAATTTGTTATTTTGTAATTGGAAGAGATACATTTGAGCCACAAGACTGATAGGTAAATTAATCAAAGCGTTCAAAGAATTCAAATATATTGTGTCTCAAAGCTTCCTTCTGCAATATCGAAGTTAGTCGAAGAGTGCTTGCAGAAAACATAGTAAGTGAAAAAATTGAAATTTTTTTATTTTTTATAAATATCCTACATACTAATGAGAATACTGTAATATAGAATTTAAGTGCAACCTCCCTTTCTAGATAGTTATTAATAATGCTAGAATATCGTGTCACATAGTCGCCTCTATAGAGAAAAATATAAGCCCCAATAAACGGTGGTTAATCGTTTCTTGGTTTTTGTCTATGCCATTTATCTAAATAAATGAAACATTGAGTTTTATTTACAATTAAGAGGTGACACATACAGACTTCTCTACAGACACACCTTTCTTTTTCGTGAATTTGAATTACATTAAAGAATAAGTTTTCTTTTCCTCCCGAAAAATTGTTTCTTGGCACTACTTACAATGTTTGCTACAGACACTCTTCATTTTCGTTCTTGTAAAATTTAAGTTGTTGTTCAATTTGTTGTTTTAAAATATTTAAATAATTCAAATGTAAGTTGATTGATTTTATATTACATTTGGAGTTATTATCGAAGCCATCACGAGCAGAGCGGATCAACGTTATACGGGCATCCAAACTCGCTCCAAAATGTCGACTTTCTAACAAACGAAGCCGCAACAGTAACAGTTTTACTGACAGTAATGGGATACGCAAAATATCCGTGGAATCTCGAAGAAACGACGAAACACTTGAAGATCGATGGCGAGAGGAAGCTTTCCCCCCTATTGCCGGCTGGTGAGAGGCTCCTTGTGAAGATGCAATCTCTTCCTCTTGAATTTCCGCACGGTTTCCCCTAGAGCGAGTGTAAATATTCATATTCATATTACATTTCCTGGCTACCACATGACACACACCCGAGTATCCTGATCCATTCCCTGGCCAGTCATCGAGACATTGAACGAATACCGCAATTGGATTTCTTGGCAATTATTGCAGCGCATAAATGCTGAATGAGATCAACATCTGGAAAATTGGACTCAACTGGACTCCAAAATAGCCTGCGTATAAAATAAGTACCACCTGATTAGATTGTAATCTGTAAACTCTCTCCTGTCTATCGTGTATTCTATGAAACATAGTTATTTTGTAATCAAATTTGTTAGGTTGTATGAGAAAATACGGTAAGTTTATATACGATATACGATAAGTTTTAAGAAATGTAAAAATAGTCGTAGTTTAAGATTTAATATTTCATTTTTTGATGTCGAAGATATATTTTTTGAAACCATGCGAGTCGAATCTCATGTTGACATATCACAATTTTCAGAATTTAGTCTTTTGTCAACATAAGCAAGTAGCTTCATCGTTGATCTGCCCGAAATGAAGAACCAATTGCCTTATCCAACCATGGTTGTTACTGCTAATCCCGAATTTTCTACTGACGTATCGCAGCCTCAAAAATCAATCTTCGTGACAACGCAAATGGACTCTTCTATTGTTAAATTGCCTAAATTCGACAGTTAAATTGCCTAAAGTCGCCTCATTCAAAAATGGTTCCTCAACAGAATGCTGTAAAGTCATTGAATACCTCTTTTTTTAATTTTACGTCGCATTAAAATTAATGAAGGATTCAATCCCGAGTAATGTAAAGCCAGAATTGGTCGATCCTTTGCAAATGATTAACTTGTTTCATCATTGTTTCCAGGTTTGCCAATTTCCTTATTGACGCTGGCTCGCAACTTAATATAATGAAGCAAAACGGTAAATACTAATATCGACTACAATCTCACAGGCATTGATTCAAGAATCATACTTACTTCTGACGAAATCATCATTAAAAAGTTCATTATGTCGATGTAAACTTTCAAATTGTTAATAATGAATTTTCCATTGCTGAGACAGGAATCTTAGAAATGCCGTTTTTAGAAAGTCGAAATGCGATGTTGAAATTTAGGAACGATGAGGCGAATAGTCTTCAGATTGGTGATAAGTAATTTCTCCTGTTTTCATAGTCTCCCGACGAATTCTTCTCGAGCTTGACTTACCTCCTTCCTCGTACCAAAACCCTTATAGCCTTGCTTGTCAAATAATCTAAAATCAAAGTAGGTGACGTAAAGAAATTGACCAATGATTCGGCTGTTTATATAAGGGAAGCGTTAATTGTATAGGAAAACGGATTTGCCATCCCGAATAAGGTAAAAAGCTCAATTAAAAAGATTGATTCGGGAAAATTTAATGTAACAATATACACTGATGCATCTATGTACATTCGGTTAGGATGCAGTAAACGGAGACAAAAAATGCCTATGATTTCTGAAATAAATCCCTATGAAAAAAGCGCATAAATTATTTAGAACTTCTAACGATTGAACCAGCTCTACGAGAATTGACCGCGGAAAGGACGAAAGAAGTCTATGCTAATATCCGGACGAGGACAGCAGAATACGGATTGAAAACGTTCTTCAAGTAGCGAAGATCGTACCGAGCGAACCTGATAAAGATAAATTCATGTCAACTAACGAGGAGGAAGTGTAACAATTTTGAAGAAAAGATGATGAGTATACCTGTATATAACTTACTGGAGCTAGATAACGTGACATCAGAAAATAAAAGCGTAAACTACAGTTACACATGCAACTTGTATAAAAATATTTACTTAAGAAATATAATTTCTTGTTTAATTTTGATCTTAAGCTTGTATTTTTTACGTAAGTTTTCTGTATAAAAGAAATTTGTAACTGAATAAGTAAATAAAATTATACTTAAATAAATAAACAAAAAAATAATTTTACTCTATTTATGGAAAAAGGACACAAATCAATTTTTTAAAGCTTATTAATAAAAACGCATATCATCTTTTAATCATTATTTCTGTTTCCAGAACGTTTTAAGAATATACTAATACACCTTTAAAAATTTGGATTCAATTACTTTTCACTAAGTAATACCATAATGAAAACTTTAAAATCAATTTTCTTAAAATGGGATTTTGCCATACATGCCCTTTTTTTTTTTTATCAAACTTCTCAATTACATAAACAGAAATTTTTCAAAAGATCATTTCATTCATTCTTGGAACCATCATACTTAGAGAACCATGTTCGAACTATGGATTCTGAAGGTAAAATCAAACCCACATTTCGCAATTTAGTATAGTTAGTTGGTGACTGAAAATAAATTTGCTTCGCTAATTCTTTCTCGTCGTCCGTATATTGAGTCTTTTTTGTACGCAACTGTAGTTTAATTATAGTCTTCGCCGTCGGACCTACATTCTTAGCTAGTTTATTCGTTACTAAAAAATCATCAATATTGCGAATTTTTTGGCTTAGTTGCTTTTCTAATTGCTTGCGTACATAAGAATATTTACTTTGTACACATTTTGCTCTCTTTTCCAATCGCTTTACCTTTATCTGTAAAAGATTTATTTTTTTTGTTAAGGAATCAACCAATATTTTACATTCTTTGGAGCATCGAAAATCTTCTTTTGATACAAGTGAAACAACTGTCAAATTTTCGCAAGGTATAGGTGCTTGTGCATCTAATTCGTAATTTAAAAATGACAAATCGGTATCATCCGAAGCAGTGTTAAGGAACAATTCTTTCCCCGAAGGACATAAATTAGGGTTTGACTGTTTTCTAATATTAAAATCGTCGAGGTTACTACAGTAAACATTTTCTTGAAGATTTTTATCACAGTTAACACTTTCTTGAAGATTTTTATCACAGTTAACATTTTCTTGAAGATTTTTATCACAGATTTCTCTTGGACTTGGTACTTGTTCTTGAAGCTTCTGCACTTCTGCTGCTACTTGTGTGGAATCCCCTGATTCTTGCGGTTCAACAATCGCCTGTGTCTGCCCATGGGACGTCGATATTTCCTTCCAATGGATTGGATCACGATTCCGAAGCAAACGCTTTTTCGTTCCGTCGCAAAAATCTTCCTCTCGGAAATGAAGATCGCAAAGTCCTGCAGTCCTGATCGTGGAGGTCGACAAGAATCGAAGCCAATTATTTCCTGCGTGAATTTTAGTAGTGTTGAATTCTGAATGCATAATTTTCGCGAGAAGGTATAAATTTATTTTACAAACATCTTAATATAATAGACAGTCATATAATTTGATATATGTGACAGTTAAATAGCAAAGCGCGACAGTTTTTTCTACTGCGGCATTGCACGCAATATGACCATCCTTTAAGTAACTTTTATTCACAGTAAATTGTTAACTTAATTTTAGGACACGGAAACTAATACTCTGACTTAAATCTTCAACTAAAATTCCTCTCAATCCTTAGAACAAATTATTATTATTTATATTTATGATTAAACAGTGAGTAATTTCTTAATGCCATGTAAAATTATTATTTAAACAAAGTGGAAAGGGGGTATATAAGGATAATGGTTACTGCAGAGAGAGAGAGAGAGAGAGAGAGAGGGAGCGAGAGAGAGAGAGAATGGGAAAGATTGGAGAGGATAAGACTATCCAGATACAATGAAGAATATAGAAGACTGGTACAGACAAATTGCCAGAATAGCAGAAGTGTTTGAGAAAGAAGAAGGAAACATTCCTAGTTACAAAATTTATACATATTGGGTTTAAGTTTGGGTCAGATTTCTCAATCCGACTGCCGCGAACAGCGCTTGTGTAGAATACATCTAAAAATAATATCAATTATTCATCCGCCTATTATTTTTATAATTAATTTGTTATTATCTCAAGCGCGTGTTGCCGATCATCGCAAGGCGTCCGGATTGAAGATTCTATCCCAAACTTGAACTCAATACATTAATGATATTCACTTTCAATTGAATTATGAGTTATATGTAACAAACATTTGTTGTAGCCGCACATATGCAGTTGTGTGTTTATATATACATTCCTACCATAAACAAAAGATAAGGGCTAAGTTTCGATCGGGTCATTATACTCGTTCACCGCAAGACTATCAGCAACCAATACTACTGCATACGTTGTCACGGACGCACAGCTATAAGCAGAATTCACTGTAGTGGCACTGAAAGCTTTTTGCAAATATCTGGAAAACAACGGTCGACCAACAGTTACATGTGCAGGAAAAAGTTGTTCGGAATCATGCCCCCGACCCATATTCAAAAATCATCAAAAGCGGAATTATGTTGTCAGGTTATCACCTGAACCTATAGTTGCTGAAAAAACTAATTAAGGTTTTGAAAAAGCTAACTCAAACCAAATGTATTGATAATATTCACTTTTACTTGAATTATGTTATAACACATTTCTTACAGTCTCGTATATGCATACATTGTGCACGACTTTAAGCTCGCCCGATCTTCGTTTATAAACAAAAGATGAGAGAACGGCAACCAATGCTGACGTATATGCTGCCATAGACGCACAACTATAGGCAGAATTCACTGTAATGGTGCCGATAGTTTTTTTGCGAATATCTTAGAAATCAAAGCCGATCGGCAGTAACATGTATAGGAATGAGTTATTCAAAACGATATACTATTGCCCACCACGTATTAAAAAATCATCGAAATCGGGAAGGTTGAGTTCGATCTGTACATTTACCAAAACTTTCAAATTTCAAGGTGAATATCTCCATTTCAGTAAGACTAGGCTTTTTTTTTTTTTTTAATTGAATTATGTATAGATAATATACTAAATAACGCACTGTCAGAATTTCAAAAAAGATTGTGAGAAAGTCCAATATACGTTACAAATACCTTAATAGAAACCGAGCAGCAGAAGCTACGATCCGCCGAACAAAAAGATTGGAGTTGTCAAATTACAAATGATTTGCGCTCTGTTGAATCATCGAATCACATTGGTTAAACCTTAATTTAGGAATTAAAAAAGTTATTGATTTTTTTGCAATCTTGTAGTTTTCAGCGTGTAGAATCTGAAAATGCAAGTTCTAAGGCGAGGAATCCATTGGTTCCAAACGTATGGTATGACTATGTAAAACTGAACATTTTTATTCTACATATTACCTTAACGCCAATTTCCTCCTGTCTGCGCAGATGAGCATCGAACTGAATTTCATCGAAAGTTGGTTTGTGCTAGCGTAAACAGTAAACAGTAGCCGGAGAGTGAAGATTGGCCCGAACCCAATTCAAGTGAATTCAATACTCACGATTCAAAATCCCGTCACAAAATAGTCGCCATCCATGTGCATTTATTTACAATTAACGACTCCACTCATTGGACGAATCATGTATAAAAGAACAATATGGCGTCAAAATAACGTGTAAAGTGCCCTAAAATGTTGCTCGGTTTTTACTTTTGAAACAGTCATAACTTTTCAAGCAGTAGATTTCTCGTCTTGAAACTTGCATTTTCGGATTCTACACATTGAAAGCTATAAGATTGCAGAAAGGTCAATAAGTTTTTGGCTCTCCAAAGTAAACTCTAAAGTAAAGTTCAGCCAAATAATTTAATAAAAGTATAAATATTTTTTACCTACCTGTATTTTCTATCCATTTTTTCTGTCTTTCTGGTTTAGATGGAAATCGAAACAAACGGTGTCCATTGTGCCTTCCATTATTACAATGAACAAATTTACATCTATCATAAGTACCGTGTCTATGCATTGTTACTGCTGTTTTTTGAGTTATAGCAATCGATTGTAAGAAACAAGAAGAAACTTAATATTAATCATTAAAACTAAGGAATCGAAGCAACCTAAACTGCAAGGATTAACAATCCACAAAAATGAACTACGCTTTCTTGCACCTGTAATTGTTCACTGTATATTTTTTTATAAAGACACTAATAAAAACACGATTCAATTGTACGATTTTGGACGATTCACGATTGCACACGTATTCTGACCACGGTCATATAAACCGTGGTTCCGATGATCAAAAAATTCTAAGCTTCACAGTACGAACGGATATTTCATCTCTCATCGTTTCTTAGATTTGCATAAGTTTCTGTTACGAAGGAAATAGCGAAGAAAGAAATGTACATATAATAGTTCGAACGTTTGACCGCTAGAGGCAGTAATTCGTAGTACGTATGCGGGTAGCCTACTTACATTAACTATTCTTTTCCTACTCTTTCCGAATCAACGAAAATAAATAATTATTAGAAACTTGGTTTCAACAATAATAAATAACAAATAATTTATTGAACAAGCAAATAAACTAGAAAAATTTTCTGCGCCAAAACTTTCTTTAGTTTTGATTGGTTGGAGCGGTTTCCTGAAATGGCTGGAGCAGAATGGTTCTTCATTTGCTTAAAGCAAAATTGAAATTTATTTCGGTCAATGAACTATTACTGTTTCATAGCAGATAATCATAATTGTATAAAAGAACTATGTTTAAAACTCTTTCATTAATCTTAATCTCTCATTAAGTTTTGCTTCCTTTTTTACTAGACTTGTTCCTTGATATAATATTAATAAAACAGTTTTTCCTAGATATTTTCTTATGGCATCTGAAATTTAATTTTAATAAAAACGTTAGCTTCTCATCTCTAGCCTAATATAAACATGGGTTTGAGATGCTACGTAAACCACCTTTATGGGGTCTAGACTAGGGATTAATGCATTATCTTTTATTACTAGATCCCAAGTATTGTTAGCTATCCACAGTTATAGTTTATTTCATCTTTAATGATAAGAGGCTTCAAGCGCGGGAAAACAAGTGTTTAATGTTCTTTCTTCATTTCAGAAACGTATCAGAAATATACAAAAGACAATGTCGAGTCCTATGAGATTATCAGATGCAGATAGTCCTGGGAGAACTCCTAGAAGACAAAATCAAGATACTAGATCCCCTTCTGCTTTTGGTACTCCCCGTAAGTATATATAATGTATATTTTAAAGGTTATTTTATGTTCACGCTTATAGTGCTATTGAATGTGTTACATACATTATTATATTACGATATATAAGTATTTATTCTATAAACTTTGTGTATAAGGTAATTCTGCCCGTAATGGAGCTGATAATAATGTGGAGACTCCGTTAAGATGGGGCACCACTGGTACACAACAAAGTACTTTAGGTTCTGGAAACCGGGCTGCAACAATTGTTGCTTCTTCTGAACATGAAAGTGCTATTGGTTCTGGTGATCAATTTATAGACCACTCTGGGCCAATTAATGGTTCAGAAAGTGGTCTACAATTATCTTCTCCGATTAATTATGGTACACCAAGCTCGCTGGGATCAATACGTACCCCAAGAAGTGGAATCCGAGGCACACCAATTAGGCATAGACCTGACATTAATACGGACAGGCGGTTGCGTCAATTCACGTTACAAGAGCCAGTGAGTTAATGATACTTGATGTTACGGTTGTTCTTTAATTAAGAAATTTGCAAAAATACTTAATTTTTGTGAAATGGGATAATTTCTTTTTTATAGTTAGTCAAATTTTGTTTTATAGTTAATTATAAAACTGTTTTATAAATTTATTATACGCAGATTATACTTTTAAACTTTATACCATTATGGAAAATCCTAAATAAGCTTTAATATTTTAAAAAGGTAGTATAGTTACTTTAGAAAGAACAAAATTTAAGTTTAGATAAATGAAAATAAAAGTTTATACTTTATTAATTTTATCTATCAAAATATTTGATAATATCAAATATTAAATATCAATATCATATGTTAATATCAAATAATAAATAAATAATAATATTGATATTGGTGATATTAATTTAGTGATAATGCTAATAACTAGAACAATAAATTAAAAATGACGATGACAATAGATTGCAGAAGCACCAAATGGTACATCAGAAAGTGATACGGCAGGAGCTCATTTGGTTGTTTGGGGGACAAACATAGTAATAAATCAGTGTAAAGAACAATTCAAATCATTTTTTCAACAATTTATTGACCCAGATGCAGAAAATGATGAACTACCAGAAAATATGAATCTGTCAGAACCTTTGTATCTTCAAAAATTAGAAGAGATACATACCTTGGAAGAACCATATTTAAATGTCAATTGCGCTCATGTAAAAACGTTTAATGAACATCTTTATCAACAATTGGTTTCATATCCTCAAGAAGCAATTCCAACACTAGATATGGCAGCAAATGAATTATTCTTTGAAAAATTTCCAGCGGCTGTTCTGGAGCATCAAATTCAAGTACGTCCTTTTAATGTGACCAAGGTTAAAACTATGAGAGAACTAAACCCTACTGATGTAGATCAATTAATTACAATACCAGGAATGGTAATTAGAGTATCACGATTAATTCCACAAATGCGAGAGGCTTATTTTAAATGTAGCGTTTGTGCTTTTACAACTATTGTAGAAATTGAAAAAGGGAAAACCAAAGAGCCCACAGTATGTGCACATTGCACTTATAAATATTCTTTCACTTTAGTACATAATTTGAGCCATTTCTCTGATAAACAAATGATTAGATTACAAGAAGCTCCAGATGAGATGCCACAAGGACAGACGCCACACACTATTGTTTTATTTGCGCATAATAACTTAGTAGATGCAGTGATGCCTGGAGATAGGGTCTCTGTTACTGGAATTTATAGAGCAGCAACACATAAACCTAATTTTGATCACAATTTGCAAGCCATTTATAAGACTTATATTGACATAGTTCATTTTAGAAAGCACAACTCTAAACGGTAAGGAAATAAACAAATTCTAAAATTTGTTTTTATCAGTTGTTTATTTTAAGTTATTCATAGATTATATGATCAAGAAGACGGAAAAGAACATAATTTTACACCGGAAAGAATAGAAATTTTGAAATCGTTGTCGCAAAAGGGTGATATCTACGAACGATTAGCAAGACATATTGCTCCTAGTATATATGCAAATAATGATGTAAAAAAGGGAATTATATTACAATTGTTTGGAGGAACTAGAAAGACTTTTACTATATATGGCAAGCATTTTCGACCAGATATTAATATATTACTCTGTGGTGATCCTGGTACAAGTAAATCACAATTATTACAATATATATACAATTTGGTACCACGATCTCAATATACTAGTGGCAAAGGTAAAGTAAAACAAGAGTAAACAGTTTAATAGAATTCGATATATTTATATATTTATGTGTACTAATGTATGTTTTAGGTTCCAGTGCAGTTGGTTTAACAGCTTATATAACAAAAGATCCAGAAACTGGACAATTAATATTACAAACAGGAGCTTTGGGACTTGCAGATAATGGGATATGTTGTATTGATGAATTCGATAAAATGAATGAAAGTGCAAGATCAGTACTACATGAAGTAATGGAACAACAAACTTTGAGTATTGCTAAAGCTGGAATTATTTGTCAATTAAATGCTAGAACTAGCATACTTGCAGCTGCTAATCCATGTGAATCTCAATGGAATAAGAATAAAACTGTACGTTTTTCATTAATTTTATATGAGACAAAATCTTGTAATGTAAATACCTTAAATTATTCCTGTTATTAACGAACCTATAGTCTTTCACGTTCTTTCTATATATACTTTCTTTAATGATGTTATGTTTTTATTTCTGTAATCACGAGAGCAATGAGATAATCTGGATTTTGTTTGTAATAAAGAGATTTCAATTGGTTCACCAACAACATAACAACTTAAGACAATAACGTTACAAGGTTTAACCAGTATACGAATTTTATCGTGATTATAGAGTGCATTATATCAGAATATATATTTTCAGGTGGTTGAAAATGTGCAATTACCACATACACTGCTTTCACGATTTGATTTGATTTTTTTAATATTAGATCCACAAGATGAAGCATATGATGGTAGACTCGCAACTCATATGGTATCTTTATACTATAAGACAATACAGGAAGATGAAGATGAACTGATAAATAGAAGTATTGTCCGTGATTATATAGTTTTTGCAAAAGAACACGTTCATCCTGTCCTCAATGAAGAAAGCCAACAAAGATTGATACAAGCTTATGTTGATATGAGAAGAGTTGGAAGAGGATATGGACAGATAACAGCATATCCTAGACAATTAGAGTCTTTGATACGTTTATCTGAAGCACATGCTAAAGTGCGATTGAGTTCCGTTGTAGAGTTGCAAGATGTTGAAGAAGCATGGAGGTTATATTGATTGATAAGTATATAATAATATCAATAGAAACCTTTTAATTAAATCTGGATATTTAATTTATTATCAATAGGTTGCACCGAGAAGCTATAAAACAATCAGCAATCGATCCATTAAGCGGAAAAATAGACATAACTATCTTAACTACAGGTATATCTACAGGAACTAGGAAAAGGAGGAAAGAACTATGTGACGCAATTCAAAAACTAATTGAAAGCAAGGATAAAATTCATATACTTAATCAACAAAAACTTTTTGCTGAAATAAAACAATCTTCTGAATTGGTTAGTAAAAGTACTGTACATATAAGTATAATTGTTATAATGTGTAAACATCAGTATCTCAGAAAACTTTTGAAAGTTGTTATAATTTTTAGCTTGTTACACGAGATATGTTTGATGATGCTTTAAGAGAGCTGCAAAGTAATGGATTAATAACAGTAATTGGGAGAAATAATATTCGTATTTCTTAACTTATTTTGTATACTTCATCATTTTAAACTAGACTTATGTGCGAACAAAGTACATATAAAGCAATGAATATATATTTTTATTATCTTTTGCAAATTTGTATTAAATATATCTTTCATCATAAATTAATATTATTTATTATGTGTAATATCCTCAATCACATAATCTTAAATCTTAATCTATATGATTTTTATCATCAAATTTTTAAATATATAAAGCAGTGGTTCTCAATCTCCTTCTTATAAATGTATATCGCCAATATATTAAATAGAAACAAATTGGTATAGTAGTATATTAATCCGGGCCCTTCTACATAATAATTTATCAATTAACAGTAATTAGTGGGTTGATAAATTAGAAACTGTAGGTTACAGATTCGTCTTTAAGAATTTTGCAACAAATAAGATAATCAAACAATTTATGATTTGTAAAATTTGCTTATAAAATTTCATTTATTTTATTATCAAAGTTATTATTGTGTTATATAGGAAAATTTATTAATACCGATAATTTATGATGAGAAATTTCACTAATAATATTAGTTTAGTTATAAAACAGTTACAGTTACAGTTCAATAAATATGTGAAATTTTTCAGGATTATTCTATATTATTATATTATTATTACTTATATTACCTTTATACTTATACTTATACTTATATTATTTTATTATATTATATTATTTTATATTATTATTATATTATTTTATACTTATACTTATATTTGTACTTATTTATTAAAATTTTGTTTTCAATTTTTTGAGTTTTTAATATTTTTGAATGTTACGTATATACTTTTTATTATTCTCCATGCTAATGCTTATATAAATTGATTTTTAAACGACTTGAATGTTAATAAGAATTAAAAGATATACATGATAAAATTACAATACTAAACTTAACCATTATTGTACATTACCTGAGAGGAAATCCCCTCTCTGATATTGCATAATGTAACAGTATTATATTTTATTTAGCTTAATTTTAATTTTATTAGCATTAATATTTAATTTCTATCAGAATAAAATTAAGAAATTTATAGATAATAGATTTTGTAATTAAACATTATAGAGTTTCTATATAAACGTAATTTTTATGAAAGCAAAATCTTTTAATTTTTTTAATTTTAGCTGCTAACCATTTTTAGATTTGTATAGCATAACTTTGAAATATATATTACAAAATTTCCGTATTTTTATTGTATTACGTGCATGTGAATTTTATTAAGCTGATGCGCATTCGTAAAAATCCCCACCAAATGTATTACACTTTACAGTGCACTGGTTATCATTTCAACCATTATTTCATGTGTATCCGATCCTCCATTTAAATGAATTATTTGAAATTAAATATGTTTTTAAAACAA
Organism: Bombus flavifrons; assembly: GCF_040668555.2. NCBI lineage: Eukaryota > Metazoa > Arthropoda > Insecta > Hymenoptera > Apidae > Bombus > Bombus flavifrons. The sequence continues at coordinate 7,086,518 of NC_138458.1, read as the reverse complement.
TATTCATAAACACAGTGAATAAGTAAAGCATTTGCTTAAAATTTGTTGTGTTCATAGAAATAGCATTTTAATTCTTATAAAATAAATAAAACCTTTAAGTCTACGTTCATTATTGAGGCCATATATTGAGGTCAGGAGTGCTGCATTTAACGAAAGACCCCCAACTGCGTTTTCTATCACAAAACAAGGACATCAAGGACGTTATAATACATATTTGTTTATTACCACTGTTATGGTTCTACACAAGTACTTATAATTTTTCTTGCCTATATCATTCCCACTTTTCCTTTGATTTATACATCCTTCCATTTTATGATCTTTTTCTATCTTACTTTTGACACTACTTATTTATCTCTCTTGCGCCTATTTCCTTTATGTTCTCTCTTTCTATTTCACGACATTTCCACTCCTTGTCTATCTCTCTTAATCTTTCCTGTTCTGTCGAATCGAACTAGCCTCCCTTCCTGCGAATTTACGTAGATATTTCTACTTGTGAACGGTTCCAACCTTCAGGATGCAAGCTATCAAATGTGTTGTCGTAGGAGACGGGTGAGTATTTTAATACCTACTCTAATGTTTTGTGATATATTTGCCTTTTCCTGTTTTCGATCCACATTATTTGATCTAAAGAATCATCGAAGTACCCCTTGGCGATTGGTTTTTCCTGATCAAGAACTATTTAAAAGCTTAGTACCACACCCGTTATGCTTTTTAATATGTATTCTCTTCTCTTTTTTCTTTTTTTCTTTCTTTTTTTTTTAAAGAAAATCAGAGTATCTTAATTTAAAATTATCAACTTTTAGATAATTTATCGCCTCGAGGTATTACTTTTCTCCGTGTTTTCCTCCTTTTTTCCTTTTGTCGTCTTCGTTAAAACTTCATTCGAATTTATATTATTTTATGACTTTTATTCTGATAACGTAAAAATTGTTTACTCATGTTCCATTTATAATTAACCTTTTCATTATCAGAATTTCTGCACAGTCAATTTAATTATCTCTAACTGATTAATTTCTACAGAGCAGTAGGTAAAACATGTCTCCTCATAAGCTACACTACCAACGCTTTCCCTGGAGAATATATTCCAACTGTATTTGACAATTATTCCGCAAATGTTATGGTGGATGGTAAACCAATAAATCTTGGTTTATGGGACACAGCAGGCCAAGAAGATTATGACAGATTAAGACCATTGTCTTACCCACAGACAGATGTTTTCCTGATCTGCTTTTCTCTTGTTAACCCCGCCAGTTTTGAAAATGTTCGTGCTAAATGGTATCCAGAAGTACGCCATCATTGTCCAGCTACTCCAATTATTTTAGTAGGGACTAAACTAGATTTACGTGAAGACAAAGAGACTATTGAGCGGTTAAAAGATAAAAAACTTGCACCTATTACATATCCTCAGGCATGTATTTGTTTAATTTATTAACTAAACTATCCTCTTACTGTTACTCTATATTTATAATAATTTAATAACATAACAACTTTGAATTAAATTACGTTTAGGGTTTGTCCATGGCAAAAGAGATTGGTGCTGTAAAATATTTAGAATGTTCTGCTCTTACTCAGAAAGGTTTGAAAACAGTATTTGATGAAGCAATTCGCGCAGTATTGTGTCCTGTTCTTCAAGTGAAACCGAAACGCAGATGTTTCCTTCTATAATATTAAATGTCCAACGACGGTGGAGCATGTGCAAATGTACTACCCCTCCTCCGATCGGACTTGATTGCAGCAGGACATCTAACTTTGATTAAAAAACCCCGTTGTACGGTCCATCTCTCTACAAGCATCTGCCATGAAAGCGCACAAACCAATTTATATAATGCGTATAAAAAGATAAAGAAGAAAATATATGCAATTTAAGTGTTTTGGACATTAGCTGAATGTTCTGATGAGAGAAAGGAAGCCAAATGAAAACTGAACTGATAATGTACAGTATATTAGAGTGTGTTATTAATATTAGTTATTACATACGAATTATAAGAAATTAAACATTATGTATGTGCGTTTGTGAGCGCACTAGATACTAATCAATTTAATAGAAGAGCTGAACCATTTTATGTAAATTTGCATTGTATATTTTAGATTAAAAATATAATCATACAATTTTGTCATTTTTAAATTTTTGGTATATAAAGAGATTGATACAGTAAAAACATTAAAGTAAAAAATATTTGAATATGAACATTATATATTAACGGGAGTTGTTTTTAATCTTTAAATAAATTCAATTTTCCAGTTAATAATTTAAGTGAAACTAATCATAAATTATATCTTTCATTGTAAATATACAATTGCAAGTATGTAACATGAAATGATTTTCATCTTTAACTAAATTGGTTGATATTACTATATACATACCATGGAATAAGATAATCGTGTAAGTTTTAGAAATGAGCGATACAAGTGTGATTTCAATTCTCTACCTCTCCTGTATTTTCATGTTGTTGCAATTCTGCTGTAATTCATACGCACAACATGGCTAAAAGAATAAAAATATCAGAGGTAGAAGAAAATGGTACGTGTGTATGAATGTTTAAGAGTGCATACGAAAGCCAAGAGAGAAAGACAGAAGAAGGAATTATTCTATAACAAATAATTGTACATAAATGGTAAAAGTCCAAACTGTATTCCTATCATTATCATTTTACATGTATAAGCTGCTGAATCTAAATCGGACGTTACTTGTTTTTTATATATATATTATAAATATATATAAAGTGGGGCTGGACCGAGATCTATTTCAATCGTCGCAGATCCACTGACCTGTGCAATCTATCCGGGGAATGGGGATTCAGTCCATAAAAATATCATAGATACTGTAACTAAATATGCTTTATTAAATGGGTGTTTATTAAATTTTTCTATTTATTTATTATGCCGTTGTGTCAAAGAATGTATCAATTAATATAGATATTTGTTCCGGAGTGTGTTTTATATATTTAGCTGGGTTCTTGGAGAATGATATCCCTCGATACTTATTATGAAAATTCATATAAAGAGGAACAATAGCTTGTTGAAGCTCTTTTCGTAATTCTTCTCGTAATCGAGCATCAGGTACGGAATAAGAACGTTGACATTTTGCAACTTCTTCTAATTCTCTTGTAAATCCCAAAAATTTCTCTTTCAAAGCTTTTGCTGCTGGTTCTGTGAAAATAATAAAAATCCTAAATCTTCATTCTTAACATTTTTCTGTTTACATGTTACACAATTGATATATATCATTAAAACCTCCATAGTTATATTAAATAATTTCGTGTATTTCAATTTTACGTTATTCATTATTTAGTTAATGTTATATTCAAAATAAATATTATTAAAAGAACATTTTTTTTTTTTATTTAGTGTTATAAAGTTTTTCTAAATTGTCAAAATACAAACCTGGTTCATCGAAGGGCTGTTCAAGATAAGCACGCGCTTTTGCAAAGGTAGTAGAAACATAGTTAGCCTTATCACGCAACAGGAGATCGTGATATGTTTGTTCTGCGCTAGGTTCTGCTAATAATAAAAGTTCCATCAAGGAACTACGACGTAAAGCATTTATAACATGATTATGATTGTTTAAACGAAACAAAGCTCTTAATGCAATATCCGAATATGAAGTATCACTTTTACTCACGAGCACCAAATTCAATTGTGCTAATACCTTTTCTAAAAATAAAAAATAATATTAATAAGTTTTATAATATTTTCATAACATGTCCAAAAATAAGGAAATAGTGATACCAACTAATGTAAGTGCCAAGAACAATTCTATACATATTTTCTGTTTGTTTTATAGATGTTGCACCTTCCATATCAGCACTACGTCTTAGCACAGCTCCTGCTGTATCTGCATATTCTGCTAATTGTTCCAAGAAAACTAAGACATTGCTTGTACTTTCTGCTACAGTACCGTCTTTAGGTAAAATTGAACTAGATTCATTTCTGACACTTTCTGCAAAATCTTCCAATGCTTTTGCCCCCTATATTGTTAAATTATGTAGTATGTAATTTAAAATAAAATTTGCATTATACAATCGTATTGCATTACAACATACAGTTATGTTTAGAGTATTAAGCACAGAAGTAAATTTTGATCTAAGGGCGTAATCGCAGCCCTCAACAGTACGTTCCAAGTCTGGTTTTAATTCTCCAAGATGTTTTAAAATTGGAAAGATTACTAGCACTGCAGAAAAATCACGCCGTACGATACATCTTTTAGCACGAGTTGCTATACTCTCTCCATCATGAGCTACAAGATCCATAGCTTCGCGTACTGTAGCCTCTAATACTTGTGCTTGTAGACTAATCGGTAAAATTTTGGCAACTAGTGACCGTTCCGCTTGCATAAGTTTATGAAGACCAACCGTTAACAGCAAGTAATTTTCCATTTCTTGTTCATCTGGCGCTGTATCCTCTACAGAATGTCCAGATAACTGTGGTGGTGGCTTCCTAGATGCAGTTAAAGACAATCCCAAACCAGTAGTCTGAGAAGCTTTTAGCAACATTCTACTAGCTTTTTTTTCTAAAGCATGCTGTAATCTTTTAGAAGCTCTTTTGCCACTATTTTCTTGAATTCCCAGTGAATGTCTGTTCCCAAATTTTGTTTTCTACAAATAGCAACATAACTAGTATTAAATTGTAAATAATCAATTAATTATGATCAAAAGAATATGTTATTAAGTTTCTTACTGGTAAAGGACTTCCTGCATGTGTACTGCCACCACTAGCACTCCTTTGATGTTCTTTTAACAACTGTAAAGATCTTAAAACAATAGCAGAACGTACAGATGCATAAATTTTTACATGTTTACGGTGTCCCCTCTCCTCCAACCATGCAGCAATTTTAAGTAAATCTCCTAAAATACTTTCTGGTAATTGACAAAGGGATTGAGGGGCATCCTCACCACTAGTATCTTCGTCTGATCCAATTAAATCCAAAAGAACGATTGGAAGAATTGGTTTACTTTGTCTAGTTAAAATATCATGGAATTCTGCATATAAAGCATCTAAACCAACAACAAACAAACTTGTTACATTTTCTAATTCTACAGAGCTTGGATTATTTTTCTGAAAATAACGCTGAGCATTGTAAAGACGATTCATTGCTTCCAAAAAATTATCTAGTCCTCCAGATCCTCCTGGACCAGCTCTCACTGTAGCTTCTACTTCTTGACAGACTCCGTAGTACCCAATAGCATGATCTAAAGCATTTAATGTCATTTCTATATCTGTAAAGACAAAATAAACGAAATTACGTTGTTACATGACAAATTACAGATTTGAAATATTTATATGAATAACATTAAAACGATCAGATATACTGATTGAACTAAATATTATGAGTTAGAAACTATACTATTTAATTAATTTGTCATTTGATGAAAATGTCCCAATAAAAAAGCTATAGCAACAAAATCCGACTGTCAAAGTGTCAATATATATTAATTGCATTTAGTTTATAATAATATACTTTGTTGTTGCGCTTGAAGGTTCCCTGTTTCATTGTAAACAGGAAGTATAGTTCGACGCAATGTAGCAAGACGTTGTTCTAAAGAAGATAGAATTCCTACAACATTACTGGTTAACTTCCTGCTTCGTTCTTCTGCTTCTTTCAATGCTTCTAAAGAAGCAATTTCTGCTTCTAATTTACATTGTATTTCAAACCTTCGTTCAGAAGTATCTGCTCTTGTACTGTGCATTATTTTATCTGAAAATAGTACGATACATATGTGTAACAGAAATCGGAAAATATTTTAAATTCTTTGAATAGTTAGTGTCACTTTATTCGCTATGTAAAACACGTATATTAAAAATATTTGTATAAAATTACGATGTAATGTCATTGCTATTTTAATATTGTATGTTATATTATGATATAACCTTTTTTCATTACATTATTGCTATTGTACCTTTATAATCGATCGATTAGATATCAAATAATTATTAAAGATTTCCTGTATATTCATGAATACAAAGAGATACAACATTGTGATGCAACTACTGACATAAAAATGCCCTATTCAAATGAAAAGTTTTATTACTATAATTTTGAAATCTCAGAAAATACTGCTAAAATATATGAACTTGCTATTGTAATGTATTCTGTGTGATTAAACAAACTAAATAAATTGCAAAAATACATAAATTAAATATTTGATTTATTCAGTGTATTAATAAGAAGTACTATATCATATTAGTATATTAGATACGAAAGGATCCTAACATAAACAAACAGTAACTCAAATTTAAAAAGAAATTAAAATAACACACTATTACGCTTTTAATAAAAAAATAAATATTTTAAAGAATTGACAAGAATTAAGATCATAAGAATTTAATCCCAGCTTTTTCAGCTCTAGAACTATAGAAAAAACGTAATAAAAATTTCCATTTATTATGGCCATTTGTTAATAAGTTGGTACTTCTGAAATTAAGCAGCTGTTCAAGAAGCAGTATGTAATCGACAAAGACGAAACATAAGAATTAGATCGAATTCGACTTGATCTTGATACATTGATACCATACTTTACATTCGAATTAACAAGTTAACAGCATATCGTTAATAGGATTATAGAAATACTAACACATAAATAAATAAAGAATAATCTAATTTATAGTATTAGATATAGTAATTCAATATAGATGTTTAACCTATTATCGTATTTTTGCATGTTATAAGGTATTTACATTAAATATTCTATGTCATTATTAAGCATTATGAGCGATATAAAAATATAAGTGACTGAGATCTGTGTGACTTTTATTTACATAAGATAATAAAGATACTTTCTCGTATACTTTTAAAGAAACAAGTTACAGATTATATATTCATTTGATTTTTAGAAGCATTTACAATATGGACAAACCTGTATCTTCAGATATTGTACTCATTGCGGGCAATTCCCATCCAGAATTGGCTAATCTTATTGCCAAGTACGTTTTCACAAATATACATGTATATTTATAATCATTCAATATTCCAATTATAATTGCTTTGCTTTATTAGTCGATTAGGTGTTAAACATGGAGGATGTTCTGTGTATCATAAATCAAACCGTGAAACTATGGTTGAAATAGGAGATTCTGTGCGTAGCAAAGATCTCTATATTATTCAAACGGGAACAAAAGATGTAAACAATAACATAATGGAACTTTTGATTATGGCATATGCATGCAAAACTTCTTCTGCAAAGAATATTGTCGGCGTAATTCCATATTTGCCTTATTCTAAGCAATGCAAAATGCGTAAACGAGGTTGTATAGTTTCTAAATTATTAGCAAAGATGCTTTGTAAGAGTGGTTTAACACACATAATTACAATGGATTTGCACCAGAAGGAAATACAAGGATTTTTTGATGTACCAGTGGATAATTTGCGTGCTAGTCCGTTTTTATTACAATATATTCAAGAATCTGTGCGTAAATAATATTAGTAAAACTGATTATCATAGAATTTTATGACTTAAGTTCGAATTTTATTTTATTAGATACCAGATTATCACAATTCAGTGATAGTTGCGAGAAATCCTGGTAGTGCAAAAAAAGCAACTAGCTATGCAGAAAGATTACGTTTAGGAATAGCAGTCATTCATGGAGAACAGCGAGAGGCAGAGTCAGATATGAATGACGGACGTTATTCTCCACCTGCATTGGCCTCGCGAACAATGGAAGTTGGCGTTGGTGTGCCAATGCATCCTGCAAAAGAAAAGCCCCCAATTAATGTAGTGGGGGATGTAGGCGGACGCATAGCTATTATGGTGGTATGTATGTTTAAATGTAAAAATTAAAGAAAACGGGACAGTGTATTAAAAATTTGTACATTTGATACATTACACTTATATTGCGTTATATTACAGTAAATTTCTACATTATTATGCATTGTTATATTTCAGGATGATATGATAGATGATGTTCAATCTTATGTAGCTGCAGCAGAAGTTCTTAAAGAAAGAGGAGCATATAAAATTTATGTTCTAGCTACGCATGGACTTTTAAGTTCTGATGCACCAAGATTAATAGAAGAATCTCCAATTGATGAGGTAGTATAATATTTAACAGCTTATTTAAAACGACATAAGTTATGTGAAGCAGTTTGTAAGCAAACCATTTCACTGACATTTACTTGATCTTAAATAGCTTTATGAAGATCATGATTATGTTTTCAAATGGGCATGTAGATTTGTATTGTATATTTTTAGCTGATATTAGAATACAGATTTCCTTTTGACGATTCAAGGTCGTCATAAGGTTGGATAAATATCAGCATGGCTCCTTGATATACTATAGTTTTCGTCTGAGATACTTTTACGTGGCTTTGCATGCATATGTGCATACATGCGTGTATATACAGGGTGTCCCATCTGATAATGTAGTTTGATCTCATCCTTCTTAATGGTAAAGAAAAGAGTAGGTCATTCCGTTTAAAAAACTTTACTATTAAGATCTCAGAAGATATGACCTTGAGATGAACTTCACTCTTATAGTCTAATTTCCTCCTTGAGATATAATAATTTTCTCTCGAAACATTTTTTCTTTTTGTACTGTGACAAATGAGAGAGTAATTAAGGGTGGCAGAGTTAGGTGGCACTGTATATATGTATATATATGTATTTAAGTTTTTTCTTAAAGTTTAATCTATAATTAGATATTATTTTTAGGTCGTTGTTACAAATACTGTTCCTCATGACGTCCAAAAGATGCAGTGTCCAAAAATAAAAACTGTTGATATCAGTATTTTGCTGGCAGAGGCTATTAGGCGTATTCATAATAAAGAATCCATGTCATACTTGTTTAAAAATGTCTCTTTGGAAGATTAAAAATTAAGATGAGATAATATCTTTCAAACATGCTGACAGTTTCCATATCTGAGGACCATATGCAAAACATATCTATTAAATTTTGTCTATTACTTTATTTTATGAAGAATTAATCATGCTAGTCCTGTTTTATATAGATACGCGCGCGCGCGCGCGCGCACACACACACACACACACACACACACATTTGAATTGCTTGACAATTTCTATACATTTAAGTTTCTGTATATCTGAACTGATAACTGATAAACTTACATAAAATAGATTGCAAGATTTTGGTTTTAGTTGTATATGCGAATTTTGGTTGTATATATTTTGACTTAGAAAATTTGTACTACTGCTCACTTAACAAACAATAACTACATTTGAAGATGTGGGGATCATAAATATACGTATTACGCTAATATATGAAATAATAATATAAATTTAACAGAAAATAGAATAACACTTTTTCTTTCCTTTAACTAATTTGAATGCAATTATTATATACATAATTGGTGAACACATTCGAATTAAAACAAATGGATCAATAAAAATGTTGCTATGACAATAGATCAACTATAGCTTCAAAATCCGCAGCTTCTAAATTGTTTGAAATTTTAAAAATATTTTAAGCTTTGTCAGAATGTCTGTGGAAACTGCAAATAATGAATTTACTAGAATTTGTGTTATGTTACAATCGGAAGTAAAAAAGCGACGGATACAAGGTTTGAAGGAAGTTTTCACATTGTTAGAATTACAGCAATCTGAGAGTGAAATCGTAAAATTATGGGATATTATAAATAAATATCTGTTGAGAATTTTAAATGATTCTGTAGAAGAATGTCGTGATCGAACACTGGAGATTATCAAGTTATTTATAATTAATTTAGCACCGAATGATAAGTATATTATGCATTTACTCCCAATTTTATCCAAAAGATTAGGTTCTTCTGAGCAAATAGAGACTTCAGAAGAAGTTCGACTGAAGTGTATTACGTTATTAAAAATAATAGTACTGAAATACGAAAACTTATTAGCATTATACATTGATGATTTAACAAAAATCTTAGTACAAAGTCTAGCAGACAATTATCCACTTGTTAAAAGAGAAAGCTGTGATTGTATATCTGAATTTGCAAAGAATTTGTCAAGATATTTCTACGCACAATCGCAAAACTTTGTAAAACCAATTCTAAATAACTTTACACACCAACATCATAGAATTAGAATCGCTTCTATTAAAACAATAGGAGATTTAATCCAACATGGAAATAGTAAATCTATAGAAGAAGTAGCTACACCAATGGCAGAAAGGTTGTTTGATCAGAATGGTCTTGTTAGAAAAGGTATTTCATTATTTTTATTCTTTATTTAAACAAATTATATTTAATATCATTGTACTGTTTCATAGCTGTAATAGAAGTAGCAGGTTATTGGCATCTAAACCTAAAAGATCGATATAACTGGTGGCATAAAATTCTTCCACTACTATTAACGGGTCTACATGATGAATTAGAAGAAATTAGACAAAAAGCTGGCAACTTTTGGGATGCTGCGGGACAATTGTATGTAGAAGAAAACCAGAATGATGAAAAATTGAAAAACAAACTGGATTTTCTTGCCAAAGATCGTCATCATTACCCTAATGGTATGTTTAGTTAACAAATTGTTATAAAATATTATTTATGTCGTTATAAATTTCTTGTAGTTATTAGACCAAACTTAGGATGTCGTGTAGTAGCACAACAATGCTTCAGTAAATTGATAAATGGAATTTGTTTGGAATTAGGAGATTGGATTGCAGACATACGAGTACGATCTGCACAGTTACTTTGTGTATTTATTTTAAACATAGAAGAAGATATAATACAGCATATTGGAAAACTCTTGCCTCCTATGTATCGGTAAATGTATTAGTATTAAAATATACATTATCAAATTAATCTTTAACTAATCATGCTGTTGACTAATAATTATTTATTAGAGCTTGTAATGATGAAGATAACAGAGTTGTAGAAAATGTAGAAAGAGCTGCAGAATATTTAGGATATTTTGTATCTCCAAAAGTCTATTGTCATTTGATAATCCCTACTATTGAAGACACTCCATCCGTAGGTCATTTAAAAGTATTTTCTGCAGTTTTAAAAGGTAGTGAACAGTGTATGCTTCTTCCATTATTAGAAGATATTGGAAAATTCTTACAACAATCACATATCTGTCAAAGTAAAAAAGGAGCATATCAAAAAGAAATACTTTCTTGTTGTTCTTCTTTACTTTTAGTATGCAAAATGGTTTGTTTTATAAATATCTACATCATTAATTTTATTATTTCTTGCGCTAATATATTAAACAAATTTTAGGATTGCAAACTTATATCAAAGGAATTATTTATAATAATATTCACTGTTTTATCTATGACACAAGAAAATTTGATAAATTTGAAAGCACAAGAATTACTAAGTATACTTGCTAGCATTAATTCACTTGATAATGTTGGAGAGTTATATCATAAATACATTGGCCAATTATTTTCAACATTTTCTGACTATAAATCATGGTCAATTCATAATCCAGAATCTCAAATTTTTTGTGCATGTTTAACTTATGCTAAGCAAATTTTTGCTTATAATATGAACATTATTTTACCAGTTCTAAAACAAACTCTGACGGATGATGCAGATCCTGAATTGAGACTGAAACATTTTGTTTTATTATCAGAATATTTTAATCAAGGATCTTCAAATGAAATTATAGATATAAAATTTTCTAGTCAATTTTTGAAAGATTGTATACTTCCTGGATTGATTTGGACAGCAGGAAGAACTGCTGAAGCTATACGTACTGCTGCAGTAACTTGTTTATGTTCGTTTTTAAATAAATATGAAAAAGACTCTGTTACGGAGAGAATTACAAATCATGATGAAGAAAATATTTGTTTAATATTTGATCAAATAATACCTGTTTTAATTAGTCTTGCAGATGATAATTCTAAAACAAGTAGATTTTATTCTTTGCAAGCTATGTATCTAATAATGTGTATCCGGAAACAGTTTGATCACCTCACGGAAGAATACATACATAAAATATATCCAATACTTTTGAAAAGACTTGATGATGGATGTGATGATGTTAGAGTAATATCATTAGAAGCTCTAACAGAAGTTTGGAGCGCAATACCTAAGGATTATGACATACAGTTTAATAAAGGACATGTAGATACTTTGTATACCACAATTATAATATATTTGGATGATCCAGACAGCAAATTTCAAAATATTGCATTAGGTAATAACGTTTAAATTAAGAGTGCATTTTAATATAATATTTATGTAAATTGTAATACAATTGTTATATATAAAGTACTTATCTTTTAGATAAATTAAAGGAATTAGCCAAAGTGCATCCAGAATTATTATATCAGAAACTTCAGAAATGTAAGACAAATTTTAGAAATCAAAGGGATATGGAAACATTAATAGAACACTGTCAATTTATTTTAACCAATAAATAAAATTGATGACCATCAATTTCTTTTGACCAAAGAGTAAAATTGATAGTTATTATGTAAGAGTAATATTCTATTCAGTAATAATATTTCTTGTACAATGTATATGTATATTTATTGTAAACAAAAATTAATTAATTTATTCAAAATAAATTTCATAGACAGAATTTAAAATATCGTCTCATTTTAAGGTTATCTTAATTTCTGGCAATTTTTTTTTAACAATTAACCGTGAGAATATAATAACTGTTTGATACAAATACCCACAAAGGATCTACTTCTTTATTTTTTTCAATAAATTAATGTCTAAAAATGAATATGTATATACAAAAACGTGGGAAGACGATCTATAGATTTAAAGAATATACGGACATACACAATTTAGGAAATTTGTAATATATTTAAATGACCAAGAGATTAAGATAAACATACATATTAACTAAATCGAAAGATCTCATAAGATGATAATATAAATAAACTATTCCTTTTTGGACAAGAAATAATACAGGAACCTATGCAAGGATAAGTTAACCTTAAAAAAGTATTAAAACAGGAAGTACCCGCCCTTTTGAAGTCGCCATATTGTCCATGTCTTCCGCTTTCAGAGGCGAATCACAAAGGGGTGGCAAACAGGATTAAGAAATTGCCAATAATTCTGTTCAAGTTTTCATTTCAAGCTTCATCTTATTATTTTATAATTGTGGTAAGCGTACTATTTGAACATTATATTTCTTCTAGTTGAAAAGTACTTTTCATGAATTTTTTTTTCGTTCGTAAGTCTGTTCAAACATTTTTTATCTTTCTGTCACTTTCTTATCTGAATAATTCACACATTTATTTTATAATCGAATAATTACTTAATATTTCTTAGTAATATAAAAATATTGAAGAAATACATAACATGAATAATTTGTACCGAATTTTTAATTTGAATCATCTAAAAATATTCTATAGAAGCATATCTACATGGTTATATCTGTACGTCATAAATATATATCTGCACTGATGTTCGAATTTCAAAAATTGGTTAATGATTAAATGTAATGTTACGTTTATTACTGTTAGAAGTATCAGATTCATTACCGATCAATTATTAAACAAGATTAGTAACCAACTTTTCCATTATTCTCATAATCCAGTAACCGCTTAGCCTGTGAAGTTCTGTTGTCAAATAAGTGAAATATTTATCAGGATCCGTGATGTAAAATTTCTCATAAAATATTTGGAATATTCTCATGTGACTTATAATATTTAAGTTTATAGTATTTAAGCTATTAATAAAATATGTTTTTGTCACAGTAAACATGTCAGAACCTAATACCGATCACATTGACTCCGTAGAAGAAGAATTAGAAGTGGAATCTAACTACAAACCCCCACCAGAAAAAACAATAGAACAAATCCTAGAAACAGATAAAGAAGATGAAAGTTTACGTAAATATAAAGAAACTCTTTTGGGAGAAGCAAAGTCTGGAGGTGTTGTTGTAGGTGCGCATTTCATTAAATATTTAAAATAAATTACCTAAAAGAGAAGATAAATAAAAGGTATGATGCTCTAAAATTTTATAGATCCAAATGATCCCAGGAAAGTAATAGTAAAGAAGTTAGCGCTGTGCGTAGCAGATCGGCCAGATATGGAATTAGATTTAACAGGTGACCTCTCTCAGTTAAAGAAACAGACATTTGTAATAAAAGAAGGTGTTAGCTACAGAATCAGGATTGACTTTATTGTTCAACGTGAAATTGTGCACGGCCTAAAATATGTTCAAAAAACTTATCGTCTTGGAATGCCAGGTAAAATTTTCATTAAAGATAAAATATTAGTTACATCTTAACTTTCTTTTTTATTGCTAACTTAAAATTTTTAATTATGTCTAATTTAAATTACTAAATTAATATTAAACCATTATATTTAATTTTTGTTCAATGCTTTCTGCTTTAGGTGTCACAGGTATTTTTAAAACAAAGTACTGACAATACTATATGTATGGCTTAACATGTTTAATATTCATTTGCCTTGTTGTCCTTTCAGTGGATAAGATGATGCATATGGTGGGTTCTTATCCTCCAAAAACGGAAATTCAATCATATACAACACCAACGGAGGATGCACCAGCTGGAGTAATGGCACGTGGTTCTTATAGTGTAAGCTCTTTGTTTACTGATGATGACAAACACGAACACCTAAAGTGGGAATGGTCATTTGAAATTAAGAAAGACTGGAAAGAGTAAGCTCCCTTTTATAATGGGAAGCCCTACAACGATCGCAATTAAAATAAAAATGCCAAAAGGGACTCTAATTTTTATAGATATTCAGTCATACTGCGATGCCATAACTGTATTTTTTAAGTAATAAGAGAAAGAGTAACATTGATATTTATTTAGATACTTTTCCTAAATCGTAAACCTTAAAAGTGAACAATTGAGTACATGAATATATGCATACATAAACGCACATACTAAGATATGTATATGTGTATATATATTTACATAAACATATGTATATGTATGTATACACATACATAGTGAATCACGTAGGTACTATTTTATAATCATTTAAATTGTGTATATCAGTCAGTATTTAATTGCCTTTATATTGCAGTTATTCATATATTCCTCTTAATTTTTCCAATTAAGATCAGTGTAAGATTCTTTAGTATTATATTGTTAACACATTTTGCTAAAGTTTACTGTCTTGATTCAAACCCCTCAATAGTATATTTTAACTAACGGTTGAATGACAAAAACATGCTATTATTTCAAATACTTTGTCTTTTAGTATTCAAAGCTTGGAAATATCTTAAAGTTCAAGAATATAAATATATATCAAATTAATATACACACATTATTAATGTAGAAAATTTAAATGGTGCGCTTCAAATATTTCTTTATGTCATATACATATATACATTATTACTTTTTATTATATCATATTAGACTTAAATTGTTTTGAAATATGGAAAAATTTCCCACATAATATGACATTTTTATAGTCCTTCGTGTGTCAAATTTAAACTATTAATTAATTTTTTTGTTTTAATAAGATTTACAATATGAAATAATAATTGTTTTATAAAACAATTTTTTTTAGAAACAGTTTTATAATGTACATTAATAGAAATTGCAATATGTATTGCAATTGTAATTCCAAACTACAATAAAAATAAAAATATAAATTGCTTCTCAGTTACAGCTTAGAAAAGGCAAGTTACAAGCAGAAATTATTTTTTTGCTGATTTTCTTTGCTGTGCATGATGTGTAATAAATAGTGTATGCATTTAACGCGAGTCCCTATGTGTAGAACAATATCAAGTTTCAATTAGAGGGACTAAAAGTTTGTTATTAAAAAGTTTTATTTTAATACATTATTCATTTTTTTTTTCTCTATATTTTAGAAATAATAGTTTATTAGAATTGCTTCTCTACTTCATTCATTAACAGTACCACGCTAATAATGTCACATAGCAGTAAAATATTAAAGAACAAATGAAAAACAAAACAGTTTTAAAAGTTCAAAAGCTGATTCTATTTAAGAATGCACCGAAAATGTATTTAATACTGTTCATGATTCTAAAGCTGGACACATGTTAACCTATAATTTTAAGGTTATACTACATATACAATAAAACCTTAACTAGCTGCAGTAAAAATAAATGTTAGTAAATTGTTTGCAATTATTATTATTTTATGCTCCGCTTTTGTTATATTTTTACTATATTCAATTAATATATATTTTATTTAAATAAAGCATCGCAAAAGATATTTTGTTATAATAAACTAATGTGATGGTTTAATGATGTTAAATATTTAGAATGTCCATAAATGTATAGATCGTAACATCTTTCGATTAATATTTTATAAATATTTGAAAAATAGAAATTTTGATTCATTTACAATGACCATGTAACATTTTTGTATTGAAAAATAATTATGTTTTGTCTATAAGTGCGAGAATGTAATAAATATACATGTTAGTAAAAAATAATCGTCCTTACAATTACGTATTTTGTGAAGTAATCTAGTATCAGATTTTCTAAATGTAACTTTCTGTACCAAAAACAGTTTTTCTTAATTAATGCTAGTTTTATGTATAAAAATAAAAGGTCATTGATTTATTTATATTCTATTTCGTTAACTATATATATGTAACTTCTTTTGAGTTGATAATCACATAACCTAAGATAAAATAATCTAACTGATTTTTTTATATATATATATACATGTGTAATATGTTTATAAATATTGACCAAATATCTCCAATTATTATTGTCAGTTTTTGGAAATGAAAGATTGAACGAAGTTTAATTATAAACTATAGTAGCAAATATAATGAAAGCAATGAGATTTTACGATTTTAGTACATCATAAGTCAATCCGTGAAATGTAAATTTCTTACTACTATGAATCAATTTTTACTTCCACCATTAGATGGTACTATACTAATATTTTTGCCTGAATGATAGGTGAGAGGTTATTGCGTATAATTTATTGTATTATGTCTCATCAGTATTAAAAGAATTGCACTTTGAAGTATTTGCCAATTTAAATAATTTATTTGTATAATGTATCAAATACATTGGAGTAAAGATGAATTCTTCTATCCTTCTATCCTTTCGTTGTGGTTGTTCTGAAACAAATCTTTCTTTAATGTTAATGGATTTTTTTTACAAAATTTCTGAATTTAAAATTTAAAAAGGAACACTTTGAAACGACACCGACCATTTTTCACTTTTACATTTGGCACGACTGTTTTTATTTTATTCGAGACATGGAAATGCTATTCTTTCCTTCAATGCTTGTTACTTTTTGGAAATTAGGAGAACCGAAAATGGCCACAGACCACAGACAACACTAATTACACAATTGGTCTAAGCAAGATGAGAAAGATCTTCTTGACAAAACAAAGAAAATCACACCACCAAATTCACGATCAACTTCACGAGAAAACTTGTGTTCAACCCATACGACCAAGTTAAGTCACAGCATGCATCTCCCTTTCTTTTTTTTCTTTTCTCTCTCTCTCTCTTTTTCTCTCTTTTTTTTTTTTTTTTTTTTAAAGCAATATAATTAAAACTTTCCTACGTAATGATTGTTTTCTTTTGATACCACTGAAACTAACTAAGTATTTCTTCTTGTAAAATTTTCATTCCCTATTAAATAGGTCGTTACATCTTTAAATGCCACTGAAATTATTAATGCATTCTTCCCGTTAAAAATCATTTACATTTCTAACGCAACAATCTTTACTTTCATTTGACGCCACTGAAACTTTGGTAGGTAAAGTAGGAATAATGAACGCATTGACTCAGCGTAATAGTCATCTATTTGTTGTTCCGACACTATAGTATTATTGAACCACTGCACCTTTGGTTGCGCCATGCTATAACGCACTTTTAAAATAGTACTTTAAAAGAGCGTCACAGTGTTGGTCGCCAAGCACAAACACTTGGATTATTATTATTTTTTTTTTTTTTTTACATTTCACTGTACACGTTCTGCTATTTTTCTTCTATGCTTTTCAAATATTCATCACCAAACACTGTCTTTTTAGATTCTGTCCTGTTTCACTGGAAGAAAAGCACATAGAGCTATTTAGGGATACTGTCCTTTCACTTTCATTAAGTTCACTTTTCAAAACACGTTCGCACAATTCACTTACATAAGTGTTGGATGTATATATCACACGGATAATTCTACATAGTCATAAAATGCAGCTTTACAATTAACTAGACTTAATTACTGTATCAAATATAGTTTCAACCAGACCTTTCATATTTCACCTTTATCTTCATTAAGATTCGTATTTTAAAAGAAGATTCATCATGAAATTTTGAAAACAAAATATTTTTTAAAAGATTTCACTTGAATATGAAAGAACTGTATATGTGTATGTGTGTGTGTGTGTGTGTGTGTGTGTGTGTGCATGCACGCGCGCGCGTGTGTAGATGTGTGTGTGTGTATATATATATATATGCGCATATTATACGATTATAATACAAATTAAATCTACGTCTCTTACGAATTATTTATGATAATTAAAATAACTTAATTAAGCGTTTCCTCAGAACTTAATGAACTCTGAATTGCTTTAATGTTAAACGCTATGAATACTTTTCTAAATAAAAAGAAAAATTAAGAGTATATATACGTAATAGCTGAAAATATTGTAATAAAAATTAATCAATATATTTGATTGAAAATTAAAATAACATTCTGTATAGAATTATTATCATTATTATTACTTTAATATTGTTATTAATATAACTTAAATTTTTCTTGCAATTCAGATTCATAATAATTTCATTTCTTTTTATGCATATACAGGCTTGTACGTCTAGTAACCTTTCGATATCCCTAAACATTCATAATTAAAAGAAAAAGAGTACAAAAGGAAGGAATTGTTTACATTGATCTAATATAATAATTTTCTTATAATGTAATAGATACCTGAATTTATATTTTGAAATTTCTTTCACAATTCAAACTATCGTATGTATCATTTTACATAACATTTATTAATAAAATTACTTATTTAAAAAATTTATATCATGTATGTTTACTCTGAATATTTTTGATACTTTGTTTCAATACCTTTTGTTTAAGCTTTTCTTCTTTCTCCCTCTTTTTTTTTTCTTTTTTTTAATACAAAATTTCAATCTATATTATATAATGTACAATTTTTAACAAATATTTTTTGTCGATGCAAATATGGTGATTTATGAGAAGAGAGATCATAAGACAGATTCATATTATAAATCTTCTAAAATTTTGCACATTTCAAATATAAAGTATTTCTTTAAAAGACTGTAACTCATTTTTAATATGAGAAATGGTACTAAACACTCCAGCCAGTATATACATGTATCCGTTCTAGTTTGTGATCATCGAGGAAACTTAAGCACTACCCCCCTTAACAACGACGATTACCAGATGATCCTCCTTAAGTCCCTCTTCACTGAGGCTTGGACAGGTTCGTTTTAATAGTTCTGTAGAGAATGCACAAGGTGGAAATGCATAAAGCACCCCAGTTCCCTCTGTATCTTTGTTAAGCAATGAAATGACACCAGCTGCTTCCTTTTGCTTTAAATATGATACTAAGTTGCGTAAGGGTCTGGTTTGAACATTAGCATCATCTGTAGATATAACTGTACTTGAACCAGCCAGTCCTAGGAAAATAGCATGTGAACTAGAAGTTTGAATTCTCTTTGACACATCATCTAATTTTGGTTGATCTAAACGTAATCTTTGTGTAATTCTCAACATATGTTTTCCATCTTCATCTTTCATCAAGGCCTCGATTATTTCTGTGTCACCATCAGTTAAATGGAACTTAGCTGGAAATAGAGAATTCTTTAAGATTAGTGCTCCTTGCCATATTGCTATTGATTTCCTTGCCACTTCAGGTAATGTTCGTGAAGTAGAAAGCATTCCACTACGAGTATTCTCTGAATCGGAATCAGAGTCAATTTGCCTTCTACGAGGAGATCTTGATCTTGATCTATCTACACCAGGTTCTCTCGATAAAGATCGACGTAAGCTTCTTGGTGTTTCATACTCTAATTCTGGAGGCGGTCTGCGGCTAGACCAATCGGCTTCTTCTCTCATGTAATTTTCTGGATAAGTCCCGCGATAACCCCCTCTTCCTCCGCCCCTTCTTTCATGCCAAGGTGCAGATCCTCTACCTCGGAATCCTCTTGGTCCATAACCAAAATCACTATCTGGCCCGTAAGGATCGTAAGGAGGTTCATAATCTACTGGTCTTGGTCTAAACTCTCCACTTTCTTCTGGGTAGGGTCTTGGTTTATATCCAAATCCAGGAGTCACATCTGCAAAATCGACTCTCAGCCTCCTATCTGGACCACCCAGAGGAAATCCTCTCATTTCTTTTACAGCAGCCTGTGCTGCATCAATTGAATCATATAAGATATAAGCATTACTATCGCCTTTAATATAATCAATCTTTTTTATTGCCCCAAATCGATCAAATTCTCTTTCTAGCTGTGGTACAGAAGTCCATGGTCCTAACCCACCAACCCAAATTCTTGTGGTAGGTGTAGCTTTCCCATATCCAATTTTACATTGGAATTTTCCTATATATTGTCCAGAGAGTTCAACTTTACATCTATGTGCCATATCCAATGTCTGAAATCTGACAAAAGCATAAGCATTTCCTGTACCTGGTGGAGGTCTTTTAATGTCAATATCATCAACAATTCCATATTTACTAAAGATACGTCTTAATTCGTCTTCTGTAATGTTGATCTCTAAGTTCCCTGCGAAAAGTGTTCTTGTTGCTAGTGGGTCATCTTCTGGAGAAACATGATGTAAATAATTGGGAAATTTATCTTTTTTATTCTCCACGCGTTCAAATCCATGAACTGGATGTCGAATCATCATATGCCTTGGAGGGCCATAATGATGAGGTGGACCAGGATGAACATGGGGTGGGCCATGATGAATTGGTGGTCTAACAAATTCATGATGAGGAGGAGGGATTGCTTCACGCCTCATTTCTCTGTGCGGTGGAGGCAAACCAACTGGAGGTCCATAAACTCTTTCATATCTTTCTAAAGGTCTATGTCTATCTGTTGGACCAGGACTTCTGGCATAGTATCTTTCATAATCAGGCGGTGTGATCGATCTTGGACGACGATAAGTATCAGGTCTTTCATAAACTGGTTCAACAAGTGCTACCTTGTCATACATAATGATTCTTGGTTTTGCATGCTTTGCATCTCTAGCATCTTCTGAACTTCTGAAGCAAACATATGCGACACGTTCATCTAATTCATGAGAAATTCTAATAGAAAAATCTCCGAACTTCTTATATTCTCTATAAAGAGTATCTTTTATCACTTCGTCACTTGCTTTTGGGTGAATTGAACTGATACAAAGCACTTTATAACTATATGGACGTTCTGGTGGTAATTCTCTGGGTGCTCTTAAATAATCATCTCTATGGGAGCTTGATTCTACATAACGAGCATGAGAGGAGGCACGCGTTGGAGGACTGGGACTTCTTGCACCTCTACTACGTCGACGAATTCTTTCAGGAGTTATTCGCTCATCACTGGAATCATCATATCTGCAAATTAATTAAAATAGTTCTATTATAACTGAAATATTAAAATAATATTTTGTTATATCGTAAAAACAAAAAATTTCAACGATTTACTATATACATATGTACTTGTTACCTCTAGGTAATGTTATATACCATCTCTAAGTCTATATATCTAAGTATCTATTCTAGTAAAGAAATATAAAGTAAAATAATACACACTTCGTATAAATTTCTAAAAATAGAGTTTAGTATATTATGAAAAATTTTTACCGTCCCATCGATGATCTACTTCTCTTGACGCGCGGAGGAGTGTCACGACTAGAGCTCCTTTTCATATTGTTGCGGATTTTAACCGTGATCTTATGTCGATCGTCACGCGGAATCCCAATCATCAACGCTGTTTAACACGGCAGAGCCGAACAAATGGCGAAGGAAAAACAAAGGAACAATAATTACACAAAGATTACTCGGCTTGAATCAAGCCGTCATTCACGAAGTCTTTATCCTCCTCAATGAGCACAAAATGGCGACTTTCCTCTTTCCTTACTTAACTTCCGGAATTTCCTAGTAAGCTAAAAGGAATTCCATAGAAATTTAATCAAATATTTAAGCTCTGCATTTCTTCAAATCTCTTGATCTTTTTTAACTCGGTTTATTCTTTCCAAATTATATTTGTTTTGATTTCTCTCTCTCTCTCTCTCTCTCTCTCTTTCTATATATATATATATATATATATATATATATATATACATACATATATATATGCTACTACTTGCATGTGAAAACTATTGATTCGCAAATTGATGTGCAAGTAGTACGTTTCCGTCGACGAAACGAGAAGATCCGCTCAACATGTATTGAAGAAACAGCTACGCGCTTTTCTTTCTAGAGGGCATTCCAAACATATCAGTAGTTTTACTATTTCACGAGAGAGTGCATTCTATAAGAAATTTGATTGGTTGTATAAAATGTGGAGTAGATAATTTTATTTTTTTCTATTCTATTTTATTTTGGAAATAAGTAGAAATAAATGAATTCAAATCGTGTATCTATATCGGTATAAAGATGTTATAGTTTCGAATTTGAAAAAAGATTTTTACTCGATTAAGAGGTAATTCTTTTTCATAAATGTTAATGCTATAAGTAGTAAGTAATTTATTGCATTATCCGTACATTTGAATGTTTTCAGGTATAATATATAACGCATTTTAATGCGCTATAAATAAAAAAAAGGTTAATAAAATATATGATATAATTGTTTCTAATTACAGATTGTTTTATATTCTAAGTAAATATATTTTGACGCAACTGTCTTTAAAAATACGTGAAAGGTGCGAGATTATTTAAGGTCGTTTGATAATAATTTCTGACAGTATGAAAATATTGTGCATCAATTCATCTATATATTTTTGCTAATTCTGTATAGGTTTTATATGAGTCTAATCTGACTTAGTTTTGCTAAGATTATTATTGAATTATTAAAGACTTACGAATAAGAAATATACTTAAACATTTTGTTTTCATTTTGAAACTTTACGAGTAGAAAGTTTTGTAAGAATGATTTGTAAACTATGATCTACTAATTGTAAAGGGTGTATAAATATTATGCGTAAAGATCACCATTGGAAGATGAGGTGCATCGATCGGCACATCATTAAGAAATGTTATTGGATTTAAAAAAAATATAGTTTACATGGCCTACATCTCCACTTTCAAAGAAAAGTTAATAACATCAAATAGTACCTCCTTCAGTTCCATTCAATATTTGTTTGAAAAGTTTTTCTATGCAGTGATGAACGAAATACAATGAAAAGAAAAAGATTTTACCTTAAAATTCAAGCTGCAGGACAATTTTTCACTGAACGTTTCTTACAAATGTCCACCGACCTGAAGTTGTATTGATCTTTATACATAATATTTATACATTCTGTGTATATTTATAGAAGGTTCGGAAAAACCCAACATAAAAGTTTTCAAGAAAGTGTAGAAGATGACATGACAAATAAGGGAATTGTATTAAATATATGAGAAGTACATAAAGAAAGCAAGGTCAATTTCTTACGCCTTTATAAAAAGAGAAAGGTAATAAATATATCATAT
Organism: Bombus flavifrons; assembly: GCF_040668555.2. Lineage (NCBI taxonomy): Eukaryota > Metazoa > Arthropoda > Insecta > Hymenoptera > Apidae > Bombus > Bombus flavifrons. Next base: position 7,063,063 of record NC_138458.1, on the reverse strand, counting down.
ACATTTGTAACACACTTGAATTACTTAAAAAATAGAAATAGGTATTGATTAATTATTAGTTATGATTAATTATAACAGTTTATTTTTTCTTTCTATCATAAACTGTTGTACTTTTCTGTCGAACTCTTGTCTGTTAAATTTATATTCTTGAGCTATGTCTGGCATTAAAGGGTCATCAGGGTTTGGATTTCCCAATAGACATTTTACAGCATCCAGAAGATTTTTTATTCCAATAGTTGGATTCCAGTTACCTTTTGGTGGCATGTTTAAAAGATCCATACAAATTCGGCCATTATTATCGATATTTGGATGATAAATAGGTGTTTGAAATGTAATCCTTGGAGGTTCAAATGGATATTGTTCAGAAATATCTATGAACAACTGAAAAACGTGTCCACTATATGGGCTTCCAATTGGTCCAATAATTGTTGCAACAAGGTTTTCAAAATTTTCAGACCGTGGATAACAAGAAATACCTTCGACAGGATTTTGACTAAGTTTTTCAAATTCACGTTTTAATCTGATAGATTTCTGCATTATGCCACCATTAATAGGAAATAAGCAGATCTCTGAATGTAAGTTAAACAATAAGCTAAATATAATTTAATCTAAACAAACAAAAAAGACAATATAACATTAATTTTACATAAAACTATTATTATATAATTGTTGTCTATTTATAATTGTAATACGTAAATATTACACAAATAGAATTTTCAATTGTTGAATGATCTTTTCGTTTCTTGTATTGATAGTATTATTATAATTAATTGACAATGCTTCCCTTCTTTTTTCAAAATTACATTTCTCTGAATAACGAATAAATTAATTGTATGTACCTGAATCAATTATTATTTGTACCTTTCGCCCAATTTTTTATCATTACTTCATTATTTTATATATTGATTTAATACATTCTACTTGCACATACTCTTTACCCGTTCAAGTTAAATTCAAATTTTATCTTCCGATTGCTTTAGATATAATTATATCGCACTAATTTTTCATAAAGTTACCTGTTAATGTAACATAACTTTTGCTTAAAAATTATGAACGTTGAATTGTTTTCAAACTAGTTGTAAATAGATGTATCTTTCAAATATTGCGAGTATTTGGTCTAACAGATCCAGCTAGAAAAGGTAAATAAAATTACGTAGTCAAAATCTAGGGGAAAATTTGAGATGTTATAAAATAGCACATATATATTTTCCCGAAGATTAAGTGGAAAGTGAAATGTCGAAAATATACCTGTTGCCGTTTAATTAAATATACTTGTACCGTTTAGCAGATTTTTTTCAATGATATAAAATATCCCTAAAAATGATTATTCACTAGCGACTATTAAGCAATATTTGGAGTGTTTACAAATTAATTTTTATTCACGTGTATATTCAATTTTTGTGTATATATATATATATATATATAAAAATGGATATTGCATTAAATTAAACCTTCTTTAAATACGAAATACGGTATTTAACTTGATGGCATCACTTGTCAGTATATATAGGGAATTCAGTTTTAATGTTATAACGGATGTATAGATGGAACGTAATTAATGTTTGTTTAGAGAAAGTGATTTGAATCTATACATCATTTCTTTAATAATTATGTATGGATAATGTATAAATATTGTGTAACTGTGGATATTTATAATATCATACATGCATATTCAAAGTAACAGAAGAAATATATATATATATATATGGAGAGAGAGTGAGAGAGAGAGAGAGAGAGAGAGAGAGAGAGAGAGAGAGAGAGAGAGATTTGACAAAATATTTAAGGGGTTCGTCTATAAGTACCAGGTAAAGTAAGACGAAAATAAAAGAGTAAAAAAGTTGCGTTTCAGTTTCTACGTATTGGTTATTTACATAACATTATTTTATTACATACGTATATATAAATTGTGCCTAAGGTCCGGCAAGTTCATTATGCAGACGAAAACGGAGCAATGTTAATTCTGAAGAGGGACGTCTCATGATGACTGCCAGATTGGTCTAGATGGGGGCGTTTTCGAAATATCGAAGTTTATCCTTTGTTTTTTAAATGGAATTATACACATTTTTATACACCGTTCGATACGTCGTTCAACTGCCTACAAAAAAGTATTAAAATATTTTGTCTGACGAGTATGCGAAAGTGCTTAGTTTAAGGGATATTTCAATGTTAATTTCACCAAATTGAGTGTACGAAAGACAGGGAAAACATAAGCATAAAAGCATTGTCGTATATCTTTCCTTGTGTTTTTCCTTGTATGATCAGTTTTACAAGATTGAAGATAAAATGTCATTTGAATTAATCATCTGTCGATCCTTTTAAAGTGCCTTGGTACTTTTCTGTTGAGAATTGAAAGCTGCATCGAATGGCGTATAAGAAAAATGTGTAGTTCTATTAAAAAAAGAAATGTCACCTTGAAATCTCGAAGGTACGGCCACCGAGATAAAATGTTCGCCTTGAAACAATATGAATTTGATTTGAAACGCTTTCTCGAATGATATACAGGTACACAGGTACGCAGTAATATACAATAATATACAATAGTTTTGGAGATATTTGCGTGGATCGATTAAAACGAGACACCCTGTATAATACATTTATGATAGCACTCGTATTACATTCAAATATATTATCGGTTACGAGCGTTAACTTTAGAACATTGGCAGCGTCGATAACCCTTGCACAATTTATCATTGAGAATATTATTGTCATATAAGCTGATAACGCTGTAAATAATTATGCATCAAGCGTTGTCCGTAATGTTATGTTATAATGTAATCTGTAATCATTGGACCGCAGATATTTATACATTCATTTGGAATTTTATGCGAAAGTACAAGTTGCATAGAATGCAGACGATACGAAAAAATATACGAAATATCCAAGGTATAGGTGCTTTCTATAATACTTGATGTGTGAAACAATTTTTAACAGCATAGTCTTATTCTTTCAATTATATTCTTAAACATAGGAATTTACATAAAAATCTGTAGTCTAGTAATCGCTGTCTGCTGTAGTCACTTGGAGATTGTTAGACACTTTAAGATAGAAAATAATGTTCTGAATTGTTCGAGACGAAAATCGTTCTACTTTTAGAACAGAGAAGAAAATGGAAGAATTATTATCAAATCGAGATTGCTTTCAAATGAGTTATAACGCAAATTTAATGTTGTTACATTTCGTCCGACTGCTTTCGCTATAGAGATAAGTTAATATCAAGAAGTTGCACGGATTTATATAGACCAGTTTACACGAGTTTATATAAGACTACGCGTAAACAGATTTGCCGCAGTCTGTTCACTGAGACGGCGTCGGATAGAAGTTACGCTACAGTTAGCTGTTGCAAAACATGGCTTCGAAGAGCGATTCTTTCGATTCTAACTGCATGACATTGACAAGATTCGTACTATCCGAGCAACGAAAAATACAAGACGCTACGGGAGATTTAACTCAGCTTCTCAACAGCATACAAACTGCTGTAAAAGCGGTCAGTTCGGTAGTTAGGAAAGCCGGTATTGCCAATATGTGAGTATTTATTATATATATATATATATATATATATATATATATATATATACACATTTATTTGTCAATCATTTTTCCCAATCTAATATGTTTTTGCATAAATTCATAATGTTACAGTAATACTTTTCCCATATGAACAATAATTAGGGCTTGGATTAGGTGTGTTGGAACATAGAAGAGGGATTCGGAGGATCGATATTATCTTCGATATTCAGGATTCTCAATATCGTTGTACTTAGAAGATCCTCTAGATTGATTAACACAAAGCCCGACATGATCTTGTCTTCGAGCAACAGTTTGTTTCGTATTGTGGTAGTTAATTACCTACCTTGGGAGAGGTTGCTCGAAGCGAGCAGGTGCAGTTTCGATGAAAGCGCGCGAACGCGTCTAATAACGACACTATCCGTTTGCCAGGATATCGTTGATCCAAGTAACGTTCTAGCGTCATGAAATGGCTATAATTCGAAAACAGTATCGCCATATCGGGCATATCTTTACATCAACTTTTAGTTCGAACTGTTGTTTTAGTCCGCTGGATCGGCCCCCGCTGTATACTTGCCGCTGTGTTCCGATTCATCCTATTTACACGTATATATATCGTGGATACAATGTTGAGAAATCTGAATATAATATATGTAATATGTAATATTGATCGTTTGATCTTATAGATCGTAGATTCTTAATTTCAAGAAGCCATAATTCCATTCGTCCAGTTGTTCGCTCTTCTCTACAAGTCTCCTTTTCTTACGGTGCATTGAAAATTTCTCCTTGATTATCATCTTCTGATTTGAAATTTTCAAACCTTCTGCAAAACTATTATCCATATTATATACACGAATAGTTCTTACCTAATAGTTAATAATCGTAATCGATCAATAGTTGTAATGATTATTTTATAACGAAACAAAGACGATTGACAAATAATCGATGGTGTCGCGTTTGTTCATTGGCTTTGCTCAAGCTTGAAACTCATGAACAATAAGCGTTATTTTGTTGGAATATTCGCATAGCCGTTAGATTCTGATGAGACGCTTTATGGTACGCGTCTCATTTACGATTCGTCAAATCGTCGTTTCATAATGAAATATTATAATTTACGAATTTACACGGTACGTACATATAGGAAATATGTACTCACTTGATTATAGTCGAGTGTCGTTAGGAAGAGAAGCTTCACCTAGTCCCAATCTTAATCTTTATACTTTATTAATTAATGACGCTTTATTCGAACAGGTATGGCATAGCCGGAACTCAAAACGTGCAGGGGGAAGACGTGAAAAAGTTGGATGTATTGAGCAACGAGTTGTTCGTGAATATGTTGACATCCTCTTACACAACCTGCGTACTCGTAAGCGAAGAAAATACGAACGCGATCGAAGTGGAAACTGAAGCGAGCGGAAAATATATCGTGTGCTTCGATCCGTTGGATGGATCATCCAATATCGATTGTTTAGTATCGATTGGTTCTATATTCGCAATCTTTAAGAAACCGAGCGAATCGAGAGCGTCTATGGAGGCGAATGCTCTTCAACCTGGTAAAAATTTGCTCGCCGCTGGATACGCGATCTATGGTTCGGCAACTATGATGGTACTATCGACTGGCCATGGAGTCAATGGTTTTACCTACGACCCAGCGATCGGAGAATTTATTTTGACAGAAAAAAATTTACGCGTACCTCCCAGAGGAAATATCTACTGGTATCTAGCTTTCTTATTATATTATATATATTTATAATAGTTTTTTTATGCATCGTAGCGTATGTAATGCACGACAAGGCTGGTAACGATGATTTTAGCATCAACGAAGGATACGAGACTACCTGGGACACAGCCATCAAGGAATATATACATTCGAAGAAATATCCTGAGAATGGGAAACCATACAGCGCAAGGTATGTGGGCTCTATGGTTGCTGACGTGCACAGGACGATAAAGTATGGAGGAATATTTCTTTATCCAGCAACGAAAACTCATCCTACCGGCAAGGTACAACAACCACGTTTCTCCTTCGTCGTTATTAACATTTGTCTTTATTATAAATACATATACTATTTATTTGTAGCTGCGCCTTTTGTACGAATGTATTCCGATGGCGTACATAATAAAACAAGCCGGCGGTATGGCAACAAACGGAGAGATTGATATTTTGGAGATCGTGCCCGAGAAAATCCACCAAAGATCCGCGATATTTTTGGGATCACAGGAAGATGTGCAAGAAGTCTTACAATTTATTAAAAAACACAAAAAATAGTGTACAGTGGGAAGAGAGTAGTCGAACGAAGAAATAGTTTTCGGAGCTTTTATTGTAAGATATAACTTGCTTACACGTTCTAAGTATATGTATTTTATAAATCGAAATTTGGAGCTGCATTGTCTTATTGGTGGAACGAACAACGTCGTGTCGTTAGCCGAATTTTGGCTCTGTCATTTGTTAAATTTCCACGTTTACCTGCTTTGAAAAAGCAACTTTGATGTATGTATAAATGTTTAGTATCTGTATCCTTCGTTACTCGTGGATCCTGCGGTAGCAGTCGGTGTCCTTGGAGCAGATCCGGCAGCCGGATAAGTTGCCGTCCCCTCGTATCGTACCATTGGCCGATAGCCACCACCGTCGGCAACATAGTCGACGATTTGTGTTCTACCATCTGGCAATAGCACGTGATAAGTTCCAGTTGCTTCATTGTCCTTTCGTGACTCGTGGTGGCCAAAGTTTAAGCCAGCTACCGCGTCCTCCACTTCGTACGAAAATTCGTAATTCGCAGAATCCTGCGAAGACGAAAAAAGATGGGGGGAGAGAAAAGTATTTATCCAGACTGCAGATGAAATTATCGTGGTATGCTTTTACGAGACGAGCGTCACAATGATATGATAATTCGATAAGGCAAATCTTTATCGTATTGCGTAAATTTTGTAGTACGAAATTACGAATGTAAAAATACGAAACTACGAATATCGGTGAGATAAATTAAAGAGAATTAATTTATTCGTGAAAAGAACTCGGGCGAAAGAGAAGAAAGGAGACGTTGGTGCTACTCACACCGGCCCATTCGTCCGGATGACCAGCAGCAGGAGCTGGTCGCGTTCCAGTCGCTGTAGGCGGAAGATAGGCAGGTCCTTGAGGTTCGCTCAAAATTCCTACCAACGTCATCGTTAACAGAAATGCCTATGTAGGGAAAAAAAAATGTTTTACGCCTTTCAGCTCTTTGAAATAATTAGCAAAGATAAAACCATGGCGAGTTATTCGTTTAAATATATTTACAGAGGTGAATGTGTTTTATTACAACGGTATCGACGTTGTATTTATCATGGTTGCAAGACTATGGATTTTATTATTTTGTCAGCGATATAGTTGAAAAGAAAAGACGAGAGAGAGAGAGAGAGAGAGAGAGAGAGAGGAAATTCGTAAGGAGAATTATGAATGGCGCAAAGAACAAACCTTTGGAATCATTAGCAACTTGGCACGAGTGCTGCGTGTCTTGGCTGAAATAAAATAGCTTAATGTTACGAAGCCGGTGGATTTTATACCACGTTCGAGGTGCGGGTGCGACGAAACGGAGATGAAATCACGGCGATTTGGGGGAACTTTAATACGAATCCATGCCTATAATTGTAGTTAATAATAAAACCGCATTGGCAATCCGGCTATACAGCGGTAATCATTAATTTGATGCGCTCGTAATAGTTCCTGAATCGCTCAAATTTTCACCACTCTCGGTATGGAATTATTCAAATTACCTTCTGCTTGCGAAAGATTCTTTAAAATCAGAATTCGTTACATAAATAATATGTTTATCGTTGTAGAAATGGGATCGGAGGCGCAATGCTGCGGTTAAACATAATCGATGAGCTCGGGCTGACGAATTAACCAAACGAAAGAAAGTTATTCAAGGACTTTTTCTTACACGGTATACATTTTGTTTACATCTATCGTAGTTTCCTTGTATCTTTTACACGTACAATATAACGTAGGTACAAGCTTTTCACGTTGTGAATACGTATCGTGATATCAAACGCTGTTTATACAATGCGACAGTCTTTTAAGTCAATACGTATGCACTATACATATAAAAGTGAAAACCTGGTGAGAAACTCGTTCGATTCCCTATCGGGTTATTAATTTAACCTGATGAATCTAATACATACAGGAGCATATAAAACTTGCTGGTTTCTTTAGACACGTTCGATAATCTTGTGCGCATTCGCGTAAAACCGAGTTAAACGTAATTATATATGTCAGTAATAATGAGAATAATAATAATAATAATAATAATAATGAGAATAATAATAATAATGAGAATAATAATAATAATAATAATAATAATAATAATAATAATAATAATATATAATATCGTGATACTCGGAAGTTTAAACATCTATAATACTGTTGCGTTTCTTTTCGACGTCCGTAGAGTCCAGATCGTTTCCAAGGCTTCCGACTCGTCCTCTGAGACCGATTCCAGTTCCAACCTGGCCCGTAGCCTTCAATTTCTCTTGCATTTGCGCCAGCATGTCCTGCATTCTTCGTATCTGCGAAGGTAAGATTTTAGAAATAATTCTAGGAATCGTTCACAAACGGCGAAGTAGGAAAATGATGGATGCACTTTGTTCAATCACGAAATACGCGATCACTGGCGCAAATATGCAATTGCTTTTACGAAAACGTCTTGGAAACAGCAATCTTTTGCCAGCCGGCATGATCTTTGGAGTTGCGTTACTTTGGGGTTGTTTGAAGAATATTGTCGATAAACACGGACCAAAAACATGGACGTCGCTAAAGTACGTTAAAACTACGAAATTCGGTAAAATGCCGGGCTTGAGATTTTCGTATTTTTTATATAGGACGCGTCTTTGCACAAATTAATATCGTTTTTTTTTTTTTTTATTCAAGCAGATACATAATCGTTTATACGGATCTGTTTGGTTTAATCGATATCGTTTGAATCGTAACGATGCCTCTTACCTCTTCGTCTTTTTGCAGGAGTAGCCTGTCGGTATCGGATATACTGTTCTCAAAGTGCGGGCCCGAATCTCTTTTCAGCTTACTGTGGACGAGAGAAAATAAAATTATGTGTTTGTTGGGTTGTATCGATTACATTCGATCGGTGGCACGTTCGATTAATAAAATTGAAAGAAGAAAGTGAAACGCAGGGTGTCTCGGCTAAATCAGATCGGACCTGAATATCCTGAATGAAAGAATGCCCGCGTTGAAATAGTCTCGCTTTATCCTGAGAAGCTTTTCCTCATTCGTCCGAGCCACCTTGTATACTACGAAGAGACTAGTACGAAACTAATAGAAACGGGGGACGACATTATAGAAATTACAACGATACGATGGAGAAACGATGGAGAAACGATGGAGAAACGATGGAAAAACGATGGAAAAACGATGAAAGAGACAAAAATACGTAAAAGGGAAAAGATACATGGACGTACGTACATCTATAGAGAGAAGTATACCTACTGAAATGCAATACTTATTTACATGCGTAAATACCTCCGTTCCCGGATGGCCTGCTGTGAAATTTGAGAAATGCATTGCGCCCGGAAATTCTCGTAATGCACATCCTGTGTCACGTCTTTCAGATCTTGCATGTGCGTGGATATCAGCATCGTTCTTAATTTCACGAAATCGCTGTGCTTCGGGTTCTCCACTGCGGCCGATCGAAAGTCAAACGTTAATTTCTTGTTTGAACGATTACTCGACGCCACTACCGTCTCGTCTATCTTTTTCTGTATTCGTAAAGGAGCACGTTAAAAATGACAATTGTTGCGCCTGCTTGCGAACGAGATCTCTCGAGGCAGAGAAACTGTTGTTGTCAGCGCTTGTCCGAGATGCGATGGAGAAGTCGAGACTTTTCGCTCGCAAGGTGATGCAGAAATGGCCATTTTTGGAACATCGGCCAGCTTGGAAAATCCGAGATCTAGTTACCTTCTACCACTCCCCAGGGATATTGGCGACCGCGGACCTTCTTGCCCGCGACTTCCAGCACCGTCGAGCTGCCGACCACAGCAAACGGGATGCACGCTTTAAGCTCTTTGTCCTGTTGCTTAAATTCCTCGTCCTCGTCGCTGTCGCAGTCCGGAAATTGATATATCTAGGCGCAAAACATTGTGCGTCTTTTCACGTTAATTGCTGCTTCTCTTCCCCTACTCTCTCCCTCTCTCTCTCTCTCTCTCTCTCTCTCTCTCTCTCATTCTTTCTCTACTTTAGCATGCAGGTTCGTTAAATAGAGGAAAATTACAGGAACGACAGATACTACCTGAATCTCGTGCTCTTCGATGTCAGCGAGTATTCGATCCTTCAACATTTTCACTTCGTAGGTCGTTAACGTATCTGCCTTTGCAATTACAGGGACCACGTTTACCTTACGGTGCAATCGTTTCAATACTTCCAGATCGATTTGTCTGAGTCTACGAAGGAGGAAAGGTGGTAGTAAGGGAATAGAGGACGCGATACAGTGTATATAATATAGATATAGATGCTCGGATATACCCGTGTCCATAAGGAGGTATGAAGTATAAACAGCAATGTACTCGATTGTCTTGGATGTTCTTCCTATTTAATCCGCTCTCGTCCGTAAAATATTGTCGGAACTGTTCGTCGATATAGGCTGAGCACGCTTTCCAAGTGTCTTCGCAGTTTACCGCATCGCCAAATCCTGAATACAAATTCATGGTTTTGTAGCGCGTGTGGAGATTTCGTGACATTTTCCTGGCCAAACAACTCTCGCGTAACACGTTTAAATTAAACTCGCCTATTTGACGTCATATCGTATCATATCGACGTCATAGTGTGCAAGTTGGACGTTTTTTTAACCGTTTCTTCGACACGTGGCTCTCTTTTCGATGCAATTGGTAACGGAACGTGGCTCTTTGTAACGCAATTAATAATATAACGGAACGATGTATAAATAATTTAGTGGAATGCGGGAGTAATGCGATTATGTAACGACACCTCGTTGAGATAATAATATGTAGGCGACTGTTAACGTGTGGTGCGAGAGTTAGGCTACGGTTACAATGGATGCGTATTCCGATGAATTGACATTCTGATGAACTCGATACGTCAATGAAATCAAACACATACATAGAGCGAGAGAGAGAGCGCGCGCGAGAAAGAGAGAGAGAGAGAGAGAGAGAGAGAGATTTTTACGAGTGCACGCGTCGCGGTATTCGGACGTTACGTTGGTTGGAACGCCAGTCAGCCCGAATACGCGTCCACTAAAACCGCGACCTTTGGCAAACTTTGTTCGACCGTATATAAAGTACTAAATGAAACTATACCAGGTGTGTCGACGATCGTTAAACGTAGCCTGACTCCACGTTCCTCGATGTCCATTGTCTTCTTTTCTATCGTTGTTGTCTTTTCAATGCGTTCTAGAAAGGACTAGTTTTGGCAATGATCATCGAACGTTGCGACTTAGTATGTTTGTACGTATAGTACCAACCAGCTGCATCGAGGATTCGTCGGTCTTTGTAAAGATCACCGAGGAACAGACTGTTTATCAGAGTAGACTTGCCGAGGCCACTTTCTCCTAACACCATCAGGGTGAACTCGAATCCTCTTTTAACCGATTTTCTGTGCACTTGCTCGGGCAACGTCGCGAATCCAATATAGTCCCTGTCTTGATGAATAAGACAAAACGATTAGACGATTAACAATTTGCTCGAGACGTCGTACGCTTTGGCTTGTCCTCCGTCTTCTTGTTTTTCATTGTCCTGCTTCTCGTTTTCGTCTCACCCTTGCCCATTTTTGCAGAGTCTCGTCTCTCGAAAGAAGAAAGAAAGAAAGAAGGAAGAAAGAAGGAAGGAAGGAAGGAAGGAAGGAAGGAAAGAAGGGAGGAAGGAAGGAAGGAAGCGAGCAAGCAAGGAAAGAAAGAAAGAAAGAAAGAAGAAAAGACGCTTGCATACGTACCACCGGACATATTAGCAACGCGCGACGGCACTTTGATAAGCGTCAGACAAGAAGCGCCGAATGGGCGATAAAACAGCACTGGAACACTGCACGAAACGCGAACGAGGGTAGATCGCTACTGTTTTGCCCTCAGGATCGCGCTGCGCTGGCGCACTGGCGGCCACCGATCAATAACGTGCTCGCTAGTTCAGTTCCTGCTTCGTTTCCTGTCTGCTCTGCTCGCAAGACGCAACTGCCTCGCAACGTACGACGGTACGCCTGTTTCCATACAGACTTTTATTTCGCTACGGCTACGTAAACCTATAACTTGTCCGCGTTCCTTTCGTTCGCTTGGTAAATCGAACAGAGAAAAAAACGCGTGCCGTCGATAAACAGCGCGAATTTCGCTACGGAAGAAAATGTATCTTGTCTGGTTAAAATTGAGAACGCGTGAAGCGTATCGTTTTCCGTTAGTCGACCGTGCAAACCAACCGATGACTAAATACGGACGTACCAGCCTTTAAGCGGAATCGCAAACAAAACGGCAGAAAAAAGCAGTTTATCTTTCCCGTTATTTATCTTATCGATTATATATCTCGTTTGTTTTGCACGATTCCGAGAAATTGATTTGAATCGGGGCAGGCAACGAAATGGCGGCTGGAAGTAATGGTTGATGGAAGGCTGGTCGAACGTTAATAACGAAGAGCAGCAGAGGATGCAGCAGAGGATGCAGCAGAGGATGCAGCAGAGGATGCAGCAGAGGATGCAGAGGAGGTTCGAAACGAGATTCGTAGCATGGGCGAGCGATCGCGAATGGTACGCGATCACGACTCGCGTAATTTCCGAGGAGGTCGTCGGGCTAGGATGTTTCTCGAGTTCCGGCGCCACGCCTCGGAGTCAACGTTCCCGTGGAAAAGGCGAGGAAGGAAGGGGCAAAACCCGGTGGCCGAAGGTGGGCGAACGTAGACGAAGATGCTCGTCGTGCGCGACTTTACGAATTGACAGTCCCGACACGTGGACGTCGCTCTTGTAATACTTGGAACACGAGACGAACCCATCCGGCTTATGTACCACGTTGTACCCGGGCCGTACTTGCTTCGCATTCTTCCTTCGCCCCCGGGACCCTGTTATCCACTGTTATCCGCACCATCCATCGTCTAAGCTCGATTCGATTTTCTTCTCTCCCTGTATCGCTTACTTAACGGATTACGTTTTTCCTCTATGCTTGTTATACGGTTAAGCAACATCGATTGATTGAACGCGTTGAACGCAGCGTTGAGAAGCATTTCGGTGTACATTTTTATCAACGGTTACCGCAGCGAAACTGCAGCGAAACTGCAGCGAAACTGCAGCGAAGATGTAACGGTTCGTATCTCGTACGTACGCGAGATCGATAGCTGGTCGCTAAATGCCAAAGGTCGCTTTCCTCGAGACCACCTTTTCACCAGATACGCCTATTCCAGATACGGTAGACGAACGAAGAAAAATTTACCCGCTAAATAAAATAAATATAACGGTGTACGAGTACTCTTTTCGTAGCCGGCGTAAGCAAAAGATCCGTGCGATTTCATCAGCAGTTGCATAGCGTTTCTCCCAAGTTTCCTAATATTCGATATTCCACGTGTATATTACGAAGGAAACACGTGGATAGTGTATCCGTTACGATCCGATCCGATCCGATCCGTTACGTAACCGATGATACGGATACGAACGTGTGCCGAACCAACGATCTCTAACGTCGGACATTACAAAGATCGTCGAAGGATGCGAAGAGAGCTAGAAAGATGAGAGAAAGCGAATCCGACTGTCTTTCGGTGTTGCGTCAACGTAATTGCAGCAGCGGTTAAGAGAGTCTCTTGTGAACTCGTCCGCGCGCGCGCGCGCGCGCGTTGCATCAGCATCGTGGATGCTGCAAATCGAAAATTATGCAGCGGCCATATCGCTAAACGATACGAATCGATCCTCTTTCTAGAGCGTTTTTCCAAATGAAAACGAAAGTGATACGTACGACAGCGGCAAACAACGAGGAAACACAGGGGAAGGTAGACCGAATCGGTATACGGTTTGTTCCAGATAGTTGCAAGCAATGGCATTTATATATTACGATACGATACTAGAGAGGAATAGTAATAGCGCGTATCGGAATCAGTTACTAATGCATATGTATAGCGTGTCCAAAAGTTTCCGGCCACTCGTGTTTCTCGATTTATACGAAGTCTGTTAAGCTGTAAGCGTTATATTTGAATGACGACGTATCGGAATACTAATGGCAAGGAATTGGATTTTTAGAATTCGTTGTTTGAACTCGTCGCATGTTTATCGTCGGATCGGACGTAGATACGCGAGCTTACTTTTCCTCAACGGTAGTAATATAACTTAGCTTAGTAGTAAGGTAGTAAAAACCTCTCTGTAGCTTCGAATTCTTCTAAAATGCTGGAAATGACGAACCGACGCGATAGAAAGTCATTCAGTCGATAACGATTTCGGTAACAGGGCGAATAACGCCGACAATTTCACGCCGATTAATGCAACGCTGCGCGCTAAACAGCAATCGAGGTAGAATAATCTACTGTACGAAGGTGGCGTGGTACAACCGAAACGAAAGGGATCGAGGTGTAAGAATCAACAGATTACTTTAACCGATTCCGATTACGAATAATCGTTGTAGATTAACAAAGAGTTTTTGCTTACCGATAGCCATTGCATACGAGAAAAATTCTCTTTCGTCGTCAGTAACCATTATTCGTGATGGAATTTTGTTTTTGATTGCTCGGCCCACCGACCAAACGATTAACTGCAGCGGATATACCCGCTCTCCCCGCTTAAGGAAAGTTGTACGCACGAAACGAATAGAGGATCCGTCTTTGGTGTCCTTTGTCTGCGTACCGATTATCGGTAACCGTTGATAAAAATTCGCGATAGTGGCCGGAAATAACGAAAAAAGAAAAAAAAAGAAAAGAAAAGAAAAGAAAAAAATCGGTTAAGCTGGCGTTCGTAAGGCTAAGAGGGAGACGGAGTAAAAGCGACGGAGAAGCGAGTGTTACATAAACGATCGTATCTCGGCGTTTCACATCGACCTTTAGGGCCGAAACGCGGATCGCGAATCACGGATCACGAGTCGCGCGAGGATTCACGAAGCGGAGGAATCACGAGTAAAGAGAGTCGCGTTAGCGATGCAACGGCACGACGTTCTCCGACTTTCCTCGTTGTTCCTCGACAAGAGGCGTGTGCGCTATCTGGAATACCAATGTTACATAGACAGGACTTAACGTATCGTATTCTGCATAGCATTGTCTCGTTTCGACGAGTTCTTTGATCGCGCAACAGCGCTCGATTCGGCGGAAGCCGTTCGAAAACTTTGCCAGTTCCACGAAGGAAACTTTCTGTCCTGGAGGCGCTGCCGCGAACGCGACAGTAGTCGACCGAACGGTCCCGGCGCAACCCGTGGCTTTATATAATAAAAGAACCAGCCTCGCGTTCGCAGCCGTGTCGCGAATTACCGACACGCGAATTCTATCCTTACGCAACCACCGTACACGGTATTATTCTAGGTTAAATAATATTATGTCACGAGGAAAGCGTGCTTACTGTAATCGAACATGCGTAACGCGCTGCCTTCCATGAGATTCAACGAGTTTCCTTTCTCTCTCTCTCTCTCTCTCTCTCTTTAAATATCTCCTTCGTCATCCGTACATCTTTATCACTGTGACAAACCGTTTGGTCTTGATTTTAGGTGCAATGCGAACGAGCGTCTTTAGAAAAGACGGGGACAGAGCTGAAACACGAGGTGGCACTTGTAGCGCGGACGATATCCTTCAGAAGCGACTCGACTTTATACTCGACTTTAAAGAAGTAGCGCGCTATAGCGAAAGAAAGGAAGAGATAAGCGAGGATGGCACAACTCCCTCGCTTCTGCGGCTGGTGCAATCGAGTTCTTTCGCATTGAGTAACGTCTGACGTAACTACAGAACTGGAGAACGTGGAACCGGTTCTTCCGAATTTTGTCAAAATCACGACGATGTAAAAAGTCGAAGATAGAACGATACGACGGACCTATCTTCGGCTTTATGTCCGATTGTCGTGCGTAAGGGTCCCCCTAGACTCTGTACGATCAACGTACAATACGCGTTGTTTAGCTGGAAACGCTCGAATATCTGGAAAAATACGAACGACACGGACAAGTTTTTCTCATAGATAGCCGTATGGTATTTATTGTCTGTTTGACCAGGCGATGACCTTGACCTTCGTCCTAGGCGAAAGGTAAAGGCGACTATTGTTAAGATTTTTAAACGTATATCACCGTTTCTGAACGTTATCGATATATACAACAGACTCTTATCTCGCGCGTGCCGCCTGCATCAAGGTGATCCGATCTACACCACGGGGACGCGTGAACGTGTTTCCCATAGCGCTGCTGTTATTGCTATGGTATCGCCGAGATGCAAGCTTTCCAACATTCCGAAAACAGTCTCCGACTTGGCGGAACTGATTCGGCGGAATAGCTTTCTTTCGTTTGTTTCTGTTATATCGCCTGGCTTCTTTTCCTACTCCTTCCGAGTAGTTCTTCCGAGTAGAGCGATCCTACTCTCTCGTGCATGATTTTATGCGTACGCGTACATACGTCTTGGTGGTTGGTCTTTCCTATTGGAGGGAAAGGATACTTGCAACGTCTCCGTTTCGCTCGTACCGCACAGTTTGCAATTTACATCGTCGTTGGTAAAATACGCGATATCCTTGACGCTTATCGTCCATCCAACTTTACGCGATAGTCTTAATCGGGCCAGGGTTCTTTCGTAGGTAAGAGGTACAACGGAGCCCAAGTATCTTGTCTCTCTTTTCTCTTTCGTCTAAACCTCTAAGGTATACATAACGCGAATATGGACATTGTTATTCGAGTTCGTAAGCTGCCCTTATCCTATTTCACGCTTCGTTAGTTGTGTATTTTAATTGCGTATTTCGTTGATCGCGGCCGCTAACGACCCTAAGATAAAATAGTTGACGCGACCTTGAATAAACAAATAAAGAAGCAACAAAAAGGAAAACATCGATCGTTCCTTTAGATTTCGTGGATCGGACGTCTGCGTTGCGGAGGAATGCTAACGGCCGCGTGTACGCACACCTTTTCCGGGACAGCGCGAAGCGGTAAGCCCTTTGGGAATAATTCTTCCGCGTACACGAGGCCGTGGAAAACAAAACCCGATCACGTAGGTGCGCGCATGGGCGTGAGTATGCTCGCGACAACGTGTCCCGTTTTTGAAATCGCCCCTACGTGATCGAGGTAGATCCGCTTGAATTTCTCAGGAGGCAAGCGATTAGCAATCGGCCGTACGGAGACTCTGCCAAAGATTACCAACGAGTTACGGCCCGATATTCTTGTCCGTTTTTTAAATTTTACGTTGGATTCGGTCACCAACCGAATGCTAATTCGCCCCAACTTACATAACCAACACACGCGTAGCTGCGAAAGCTAATCAAATTTCATGGTTCTACGCTCGTTCTTCTCCTCCTCCTGCTGTTATTCTTATCGAAAGAATATACGATGAGTCAGAGCTTGAAACACGAAATGAAAAGTCGTTCGATCGACTTAGTCGATTCGTTCGACCTGTACTTCCAAATATCGTTAAAATATCCGAGAACGGTCATTGTCGGTCCCTCGTCGTTGTACGTTCTAGTAGTTTATAATAGTTTCGTTTAGTGGTTTATAGTATCGTTAGTTTGTAGCTTAACGTTACGGTTTGTATTCGTCTCTATTCGCGTCTATTCGCGATTAAACTATGTAATCGCTATTATGATATTCGAACGCAGTTATTGCATTCGGTACTCGGCATTGATATTTCGTTGTTGAATCGGACGAAAGGAAATAGGCAGAGTGAAACGTTGTTGTCCTGCAGGAGTATAAATAGGATAAGAACGCGTAGTTATTTCACGAACGAACGAACAAACATAATTACCAAAATAAATACGCTGTATACGTGATTCTATATACAAATCGGTAACGATTTCTTACCGAATTATAATAGTTTATTTAAATATCGAATAGAAAGAAACACGGAAAAGTAATGCGGTATCAAGATAGAAAAGGTTATCGTTATAATATTTATCATATATATATATATAATATATATATATATATATTAATTATCGCGAGTCGTCCGCACAAAGTTATTTACTATATGGAAACGTTTATATTTGCTGGTTTGATGAATACGTGAGTAAAAGTATAGGTGCGTAAACACGGTGTTTGCAGTTAAAGGAGAAAGAGGACGAGAGAGGGCAGCACGCGTCCAATGTTTGCAACGTCTAGTCGATTCGAACGTTCCGATGCGTTTAAGGACTGCGAGCTTCGTGCAGTTGGACTTTCGAAGGTATACGTACATAACTCTGTGTATTTATATATGCATTTATGTCAGAGAATTTGAACACGGACGCGTATAAGCAAGCAAAGAGGCAAGGAGCGCACGAACGAGCGATCCCCGGCTTGGAATCGCTTGCGCAACAACGGTTTGAGCTCATAGCGGGTACGAGCGGATGAACTTTTCCGTATTGGGAATGCTTATGAAATAATCTACGAGGAGGATCGGCCGCTTAAAGGTTCGTTCGCGTCTTTCACCAGCTTACAGGACTCGTAAGAAAAAGAGAAAGGATGAAACACTAATACGTGGTTATACGCGTTGCTTCCGAGGATACGCCTTTCGTTTCGTTGTCGTTAGGAAGAATTAGAACGGGTCGAAATCGAAGAACTTTACGACACGGAAGTTACAAGATGGCGGGTAGGATTTGAAAAATTGTTGGCGGGCAAATATTCCCGGTGGAATCGGAGTGGTTGCGGAATAGGTTATGTGCGTGGCGCGCGCCAGCTAAGCCAATCGAGTTGCGCAAAAGATATGGTACGAGTGGACGCGAGAGGAAGACGGTACCGACAGCTCTATCGGGACGAAGAGGATCGCCAGAAGAAATTCTCAGTGGCGTAACGTCGACCTCCGTGTTCTCTCTACTCCCTCCTGTTCGAGACCGTTTTCCCTTTATACTCTGGATGCCGGGGTCCCGATATCGCTGCTCCATCGCGATGCGCTCGTGTGCCGTCGCCTTGGTCGTCGCTGCTAACCGTTGCCGCCGTGCCGCCGTGCCGCCGTGCCACCGTGCCACCGCGAGGAAACGAGACGAGCGGTTAGAAAAGAAAGGAGGGACCGGGACAGGATGAGAAAGGCGAGGAGAAGAGTTCTCCGAGAGTTCATCGCTTATTATGTAAGCAACGTAAGTAACGTAAGCGATCCAGGAGGGAGTGGAAGGTGCGGTAGGAGCGCGAACTCCGCGAAACGCTTATCGGCTTGACATTTTCTTCGTAAATACTAATAGGACGACGCCATTTTTGTAGCTACGGTAATTTCATTTTCTTACCTGCTCTTTGCTTCTAGCTGGAAACGTAAGTGCACGGGGATCGCTTGGATACACGGATACACGGATACACGGATACACGGATACACGGATACACGGATCTACGCTGCGGTCTGCATCCGTGTTCTGTTTCCTCGTACGGAGCGCATCTTCTTTTCTGACTCGACGAAGAAATAGGAGAAGAGGGAAAAAAGGAGCGTGGCTTGGCACTGGAAGGATCGTTTTTCGTTTCTTCTGGACAAAGTCGACCACCGTAGGTACGGTTCCTCCTTTTCGTGAGAAACTTTTCGGCCATGTGCGAGCAGGGGGATGATGGTCGCGCGCGCGTAACCGGTATATCGACGTAGGTGCTCGATCCCGCCACGTTTCGTTCTCGTGCCTCCTTTTTTGTATTTCCAGTCGTTCCCTCTTCTTCGTTCTGCGCGCGTTCACGACTTCTTTTCCCCGCACGCTTTTTCTTTCTTTCTTTCTTTCTTTCTTTTCTTTTTTTTTTCTTTCTTCCCTCAGCGTCTCTCCATCCGGCTACAGACGGCCAGGTAGCCCGTCTTTTGCGGTCCTGATTTCCTCAACTTCTCTGCGACCGGGCGGATACCTTCGAGAAGCACGTATCTTACCCTCGCATGGCCATTGTTCGGACGAAAGCCGTCATTGTGCGAGCAAATCAAAGGGAGTTGGAGTGCGTTTTCCTTGCATCCCGTTACATGACCGAGTGAGCTCTTCGCATCCCGAGACGAAGACTCGGTCAATACGATTCGTATACGCGAGAAAGACAGCCAACGAGAACGAGTCGAGGGGGCGAAAAGGCAAAGAAGAACCTCGAAAAGAATCTGTGTAGGTCGTGGGAGGAGTCGTGGGAAAATCGTTGCCAGCCTCGTAAGACGTTTTCGAAAGCGCTTAGCACGGCTTACCGTTTCACGCGCAACGATATTTGCCTCGAACCTCTGTCTTCCTTCCTCCGCGTTCTCCGTCGTTATCGTCGTTTATCGTTAGGAAACGTTATGCCGTAGATACTAACGATGCGACAACGATCTCGTAGTCGGAAGTAAACGCGTTTCAATCCGTTAAGATCGTAGCAAAAAAGCGTAAGTAACTGGTAAGAAGTTTAGAAGAAGACGAACGTATCGGACCGAGGTTAGTTTACGCGTTTACTGTAATATTTACGTCGCTAAATATTATATGCTATTTGTTACGAAACATCGTGGTTGTCGGTTACCATTCTCTTCTTTCTCGATTGAATTTTTAGGAGAATAAGTTACGCGAGCGTATACATTCGCGGCAGAAGTAAAATTATCAAATACAGATCGGTTTTAGCGGGGCATTTGGAACAGGTTTCGCGCGCCCTACAGCCTAATTTCCATACGAAACCGTATGTAAATGGATCTTCATTCATAGACGCGTGAAACGTGCCTCGGCCCCCTTGCAAAAAGACGGATTTCCTGATTTTGTAAAGAACAGAAACGTCAGAGATAAAACTTGTGGCTCATGCCTCGATTGAAAGAACCTAGTAAATCGTGTCTCTATGCTGCAATCACGGATGAAAGGCACTCGGATTTCGCGATTCTCTGTTCCTCGGAACAACTCGACCCATCTAGTGTAACCCGACGGAATTAGCACCCGCTTTAGAATCCAATTTTCCACGCTATTTATCGATAGAACTGCAACTAAGCCAAGCTATGGAAACGACGACGGATATCTCTTGTCCAGAGCTAGAGAACAGATATAATCGATCGGCGCTGCTGGAATAGGTGTAGTTGCGTCTAGATTCTCGACTAACGCGGAAACGACGCGTACCTTGTTCGAATCTTTCGGACGACGCCTCTCCCCGGTATCGCGGTGGCCGGAAAAATATAACGTAGCCGAACCAATACCGGAACCACAAAGACAGTGTTAGTCGGCAGCGTGGACGAGGATTAACGCTTTCAGAGGAAACCATACGCGATAGGCTAAAGGCGGCAAACGCTGTTCAATCGACGAGTACGGACACCGAAAACCCGTTGTATCTCGTTTCTGCTCGTCGAGTACTGTACCGTGGTGTCGTATCAGGATGATGGAGAGGAGAGTTTGAGAAAAAGCGGTGCTCCGAAAAGTAGTACAGCTCGTTCCTCTTTCCCTCTGTAACGATCTTCTTCCCTCCTTATTACAAAGTGTAGATACGCGTATTTCGTGAAACTGGCGACAAAGGAACCTTTAATTTCGTTAGTATCGCGGAAGGAAAAAAGAACGCGGCGCCTCGCTCTCTTTGTATCGCACTTCCTGTTTTGCAAGGGCGAAATTACGAGAAGGCTGGCCAACATGCAACGAGCCCCCCTTTTGTCTCGACCTCCAACGAGATCTCCGTTGTTTCTTTTCACGAGGCTCATATTCCGAGTAAATTTCTGGTTATTCCGCTTTTTGCATCGGCTCCTTCCTCGATTCACCGTGCACGCGGTATCCTCAGCCACCGAGAACACAGCTAACCAAAGAAATTCGCACTTATTGTTGATGTTGCGTTCACGACCGAATCGGTGTTAACGTTGCCTCGAACTGGCCAGCGAAGGGGAAACGAGGAGAGAGACAGCGAATGAAAAGACCGCTCGTTTTATCCTACGCACGAATGCGGCTGCTTGCGATTAATCGGTGGAGTTGGCCGATGAAATTATTCTTCGTTCGCACCTACAACACGATATTTGAAAACGCGGCGTCGGTATTGCGCGTTGAACGGGCGATTGTTTCAAATCTCACGGTAAATATTCCCCGTTCTTTATATTTAAATATCGACGAGTGTTCGCGTTCCTCGCGTAACGTACCACGATTTTTCCAGACGAATTGCTCGCCAGCGACATTAGAAATAGCTAGCCGATTACTATGATGTAGATGTAACGAAAAATACGAACGATCCTCGTTGGATCGCGCTAACGATAGGATAATGCTAACGACGGATAATAATCGTATTGTAATACTATCGCTTCTAATCCGATCTGCGCTGATCGTTGCGTTTTTCATCCGAAGGAGACGAACGACTAGGGAGACGAACTGATGACGGAAGCAGGCGGACAGAAGAGAAGAGAAGAGAAGAGAAGAGAAGAGGAGAGGAGAGGAGAGGAGAGGAGAGGAGAGTAAGCACGTATATGAACGTCGAGAGGGGCAGGAGGACGATGGGAAGACACGAAAAGAATGTAACAAGAGTGACCGAGCGTGGACCACGTCGCAAATTGTCTGAATTAATGCCGCAGTAGGGTCGTTTTAACGTGTCGAGATAAAACTCGTCGCTCGAGCAACGATTTCCGATGCCGATCGCTCGATCTCCTTCGTTCTACGGCTCGCGAATGCGATCCGTCTTCGAAGCGGGCCGTTCGGCAAGTCGTGCTCGCAAACCCCTAATTTTTCCGCTGTTCCCGACAGTCGGCAAGCTCCGTCGCGACACCGAGCGATGGACAAAACTTCCTCCGTTCGCGTAGATTGACGCAAACCGAGTTGAAATGATCTCAATTAGAGGTTCGGTGTTAGACCGAGTCCGACAGCGTTCTTTCAGCCGTCGGCTTCGACGTCTTCGCCTCTCGAAAGTTCCCTCGCCAGTTCCGACCATCGACTTTTTACTTTAATTCTGCCCATGGATAGAACGTACACTGCGCAAACGGAGAAATGTTATAGCACGCTGTACGAAAACGATGCAACGCGTAAAAAATGTTGAGAAAAATTCGCGTATCGGCTGGTGAGCGGATGCTGCGAACTCGCCGTGCGAAACAAACTTTTGCCGTGTGAAATGCAGTCGTTGAGCCTGTATGGACGTACGGTGTCCGAGGCCTGGCCGGAAAATCAAATATCGCGGAAAAACCGAGACGTACGAGGAATTTCCGTCTTGCCTGGAATCGATGCTTAGGTAACTAAGTATTAGGTAGTAAGAAGCGGGCATTCTTGGATGCTCGGACCTTGCGAAACGGACAATCGTACACGCGAAACGTTAGGAAGCGTCGAGTGAAGCTCGTTTCTCATCAAATAGCTACGAATAGCTTGCCACCAGAGCCGTGTCGATAGAAGAAGAAGAAGAAAGACTTACTCTATCGATAGAGATATTAGAGTTTCGGCAAACTGCGCGTTTAAAACAGCTTGGAAATCCCGTTTTAATTTCGGTGCTTTGCCCTTTCGTCCCGAGAATACGTATAATCGGAGAATCGGATCTGGCGTCCCTCGTATTTTTTTTTTTTTTTTTTTTTAAAGAACAGCTCGAAAATAAATAAATTTCCAGTTACACTGGGCGAAACGACCGTCGCGAACCAAAGTGCTTTATAACGAAATCGATACTTTTAATCGAGTTATACGTTTAATTTGCGCTTTGAAATATTTGCTTGCTATTTCTGGCCAAGAAGCTGAATCCGTTTGAAAAGGGTCAAAGGGAGTTTGAAAGGTAACCTCTGGTAATTGCGGGCGAACCAGTGCCGAGAAACGGACAATTAAACGCGATTAAGCATTAACCCACTTTCTCGGTTAGCTGTCTCGTATTTTGGATCGTTGTGTTCTATAGAAAACGAAAATAAAAAAGAAAGAAGAACGAAGCAGGAAAAGCCGTGGAAGGGTCGAGGATGATTTTTCTTTTTCTTTTCTCTCTGTTTTCTTTCTTTTTTCTTTTTGTTTTTTTAGGAACGTAGCGTGGTATCGTTCGCCAAGACAAATTCCAGTTTTTCTTCCAAGAGGAAGAAGATAAACCGATAAAAGAAGCGATCGTTCTCCAAGGGATCTCGGTGATTATCGAAAACGAGGTGGGCTCGATCGAGGAAGGCCGCCTCGCCCTTTTCCTCCCTGAGAAACGAGGAGGGCGTGTCTGTGATCCACCTTCTCTCTCTTCCTCCTTTCCTTATCCCTTTCGTCTTACCAGATCCCGCGGATCGATCGACAAATAGATACGCTGTTCGTTTTAACGGATTAACGGACTACCAAGCAGGCGTTGTGCGAATGGTTCGCGAGACAGCTACGACGCTCGCAAGAAACGTAAAAAGGAGCTGACTTTGAAACGTTTGGAGGAACGCGTCGACGCCAGCAAGCATCGAAGTAATCGGATTCGCACGTGGAGGGAAGAATGTAATCGAAGGAGAGGAAAAAAAGGAGGGCGAAGGTTAAAAGCGAAGTAATAGAACGCACGATGTTGCGAGTTCCCGCGTGTATCCTTTGGTCCAGGCCGAAGATCGAATTCCACTTGTCTCCGGATCGCTTCCACCTGCGACGAGATTCTCACGAAACTGTATGGCAACGTATAAAAATTCGAGAAGATCGGTGCGCGATCCTTTTGTCTCGCAAGTTTTTCTGCTTCCGGTGGCGGGGCTGTTTCTCGCGCGAGACGGTCGTCTGCTCTCGAGAGGACGAAAGAGGCGAACAGCAACGGACCTCGAGATACGTCCGACGTACTCGGAAATGACAGTCCAACCGACTGCGACGCCGAAAGCGTCGAGTAATCGATAATAAGTTAACGAGCAGGTTTGCTCCGCTCGCTTGGTCGGTTGCTCGCGAGCAAGGTATTCGATCGAGTCGATGACAACTTCCGGCGGTGGTAACGAGCGGTGGACACGCGATTGCGACTGCAATGCCACCGCGGTTCTGCCGGGATTCCGAGCTTCGAATCACCGAACACGGTCATAACCACTTTGCTCCGAACGCCGTCAAATGGCCACCGTTTAGACTAAAAATTCACACTCGTCTCGACTCGAACGACGCGTCCTAACTTTTTCTTTCCCTTTTCCTTCTTTTTTCTCTTTTCGCTCGTCTTTTCCCTCGTCTTTTCCCTCGTCTTTTCCCTCGTCTTTTCTCTCGTTTCCCAGTAATCCACCGTGCGATGCCTGGTCTTCCGCCTCTTTGAAGAATCTCGTCGCTCCACATCACCGAAAGCGGTTAGTCGACAGCGGGACCGAATGCCGTTCGACGAGACGGTCAAGAAACAAGAGGAAGAGGAAGAGGAAGAAGAAGAAGAAGAAGATGAAGAAGAAGAAGAAAACGGCGGAGAAAGAGGAGGACGTTCCGTTATCGTTCTCCTCCACGTAACCGTACCTCCGACAGAGGGCGCGATCCCAGATCACCTCTCGTCCCAAGGAAGGTCAGATCACCTACCACTACTACTCTTCCGTCTTCTTCGTTCTCTTTCAACGTTCTTGTTGGCTCTTGTCGTTCTCTCGGCTGTGAAAGCTCTATGTAGATAGATCTAGGTCCTTTAGAAAATGTTCATTGCCCGATTTTCGGAAAACCTCTTCTCCGACTCTTGCCTATTCGGCCGATGATATTTCAGGCACGCGTGCAAATTTCGAGAAACGGCTGCGTTCGTGTTGTCGAAGGAGGCGCGCAAAGAACGAGATACGTGGCACTTTTAAAGGGTCGAGCAGCTTCGAGTTATTTTTCGAGCGACGGTAGAGGCACGACGATCGAGAGAGGCTGGAACGCCTCGATGCCTTAATGCCTCGGTGCCACTACGTAACGGCTCCTTGCGACTTCTTTGGCTTCCGAGACAAACGAGGGTCGCCGAACACCCGGAAGTTCGTTCGACTCGGCGCATTAGCTCCTCGTCTGCCATCGTATTACACGCCTTTTAGGCTCTCGGCAGCCTCTGTTGGCCGGATCTCTACGAACGAACGATAACAATTGGATATTAAACGCTTGCGTACACCGGTAACTGACAAGCGAATTAAACAGTCGAGATTCCGCGTACGAATCGCGTCCCTCGCGAGTTTTCTCGCGTTCCAAAGACGGTCTCTCGTCACACCGGTGGAAAATGGTGCGTCGTTTCCTTCTTAGATACCGGAAGATAGCGGAAATGATCGTTCCGCTTAGTCTATTGGCGTTCGTTTCGTCTATTGGCTGGGTGATTCGGAGCGGATTCGACGTCGCGGTAAGAGAAGTAATAGTCGTAAGTGGAAAGAAGACGGATCCAAAGTACCTGTTACATCGGAAGCCGGTCGAAGGCGCCGTTCGAGACACGCCAGTGTGGGAAGCTGCGTCGGCGTTAGCTGCCTCGCGCTTCGTCACGCTGTGTTACTCCACTCCGCGCCGTTCTGCCTCGCATTACGTCGACAATTGATCCTAACGCGCTAGACGCCGAGCCAATTAAGAGACCTCTTGTCCGATTACGTCATCTACCCAGCGATACTCACCGTCCTCGCGCTTTCTACTCCGGCCTCAGCGATATTTCCTTCTCGGCTCGCCTCGAAACTCACCTACGGTACAACACCGATCGGGCGAACGCTGGCGGAAAAACCGCTATAACGCGCCGTCCTAGCGTTCGTTGTTCGGCTGTCGGTCCGTTCGAGCGATTCTTGGTGGTGGTTTACGCGACGATACCGATCGATCGACGAAGTGTTCGTCAAAGCCCTGTGCGCGCTTCCACCGGCCTCTCACGACCTGATTCGAACCGAGTCGACGATTGGTCGTAAATCGGCGGATTTCGTACGAGCGTCGCGACCGTCCTTCGCGCGTAAGTTTTCTAGGAAGGAACGACGATCCTCCCTCGAAACTACGCACGAGGAAAAATAAAGAAAGGGAGACATTCCATCGATGTTGTTTCCAGGTAGCCGTGACCTCCTCCTTCTCCTTTCTCGTCGTCGGCACCAGAACTCCGTTATTTTCGCCGTTGACTTCGTCGACACGACGAGTCGAGTGTTCGATCGCACACCGTTCTGCTTCCATCTTCCTTGCCGAGAAAAACGATCCAGGCAAATTCGACGTACGTCAAGATCAACGACATCTTCTCGTCTCGCGCGACAATCAAATAGACCGACGTAAAAAGAAGAAGAAGAAGAAGAAGAGGAAGAACTCGTGGAAAGCATCGGACCGTTTAACGCGTCGATCGCTAGGTTGGTCACCGGTCATCCGCGTCTCGCCTATATTTTCCAGAATAATCGAGATACGATTGGATATTTCGGAAAAATGAAATCTCCGACCGTCGGATCCAGGGCAAGATATACGAAATTTTATTTCAACGTTTTCTCAGAAAGAATGGAAAATCGCATGGAAGAAGCAAATTACAATGGCCGATCGCGAGTCGGATACCGTCGTCGATATCACGTACGCTGTGTGAACGTATTCGTTCGAATCCGTTCTGCCAACTTGCTGCTCGCGTCGTG
Organism: Bombus flavifrons; assembly: GCF_040668555.2. NCBI lineage: Eukaryota > Metazoa > Arthropoda > Insecta > Hymenoptera > Apidae > Bombus > Bombus flavifrons. The sequence goes on along the minus strand of NC_138458.1, from coordinate 7,036,174 downwards.
TCGTATCAGCCGTTCTTACGGAGAACGACGATCGACGTACGTATCCAGCGTAACTCGTTTAAATGGCAAGTACGCTATCTACAGGCTGTTCGATAGGCTTTTTCTAAATAGCTTGCTTGGGAAATTATTCCGCGATACACAAAGATACTTCGGTCGACTCGTGCAAGCACACGGAAGACCGACTTGCGTACGAATAGATTAGCCAGTTACGTCGCCGAATGTTACGTAATGCCGTTAGAGAAATACGTAAGCCGTCCTTGACCGTTTTGATCGGAGAAAAACGGTTTTGGCAATCTCCAAGTCGCTTCCGTTTGCTCCGTTCGACCATCGGAGGACAAGGAGGTTTTTCGCTGCGTCCGACGCTTGGTAAATTCGAACGTACTCGACGACCGACACCTTGCGCGGTCGCGTTTAATTGCGCGCCACGTTTGCCCGAAGAGAGGCATCGTGCTGCTACCTCCGAGAGCCTGAACGGACGATACGAAGCAACGGCGAGACATTGTCGTAGAATTTGCGACACGGCCGCGTCGAATAATACCTCGGTGAAGAGAAACGTGCGCGCAGATACTGGCATACGGTCACCGTGAATGGATGCGAATGCCAGCGTGGTAATTTAAACGTCGGTACCGCGTGCATCGGCGTATTAGAAATTATTCGGTGAAAAGAAGGAGGAGAGAACGGCGGAGGGGCGGAGAGGAAAAAGAAGGAAGAGAAGAAGCACGGGGAGACGTAGAGACGAGAAGAAAGAAGGCGAGTCAAGGGAATTCCAACGAGTTCCTTCCTGGTAGCAGCGAGCTTCCCCTCAGCCTCGGTTTCTTCCTGTAAGAAGGCCTTCGGAAGGGGAAGGGGAGCTGGCCTCGTGGGCGACTCTCGCGTTCCTAAACTGCATTCCAACCTGCGTTGCCACGTCTCGTCGTAAGCACGCGGATACACGCATAAACGAACGAACACGCATGGTCGAAGGTGCGTGCAGACACGTGCACCGTCTAGTACGGTCAACGTGTTTCGGCCGGGCACGCATCAACAGGGTTCCACTGCTCGTAAATATTCCGATGAACAACGCCTGCCCGCCCTATCGTCCTTTCCGCCGTTCCGTCTCGTTCCCTCGTTATTCTCGTTCCTTCCGTGGTACGCGAATCCATCGTCTCGCGGGACTCCGAGAACAGAAACGTTGGCAAATCTACGACGGACGAACTCGCAGATCCAGCAGAGTACAACCGACGACTGTAGACGAACGCGAGAACGCGTTCCGTTCGAGAAGGATCCGTACGGCTCGATAGCGCTCGCGCTGACGATTATCTCGTTAATTACGTCGTTGTACGAGAGTACTAGGACGGCGTACCTTGGTTCGGGACAACGCGATACTAATTACCGACAAATAAGGATAGGAGCGAGGCTGGAACGAACGCCGCGCGAAGGAAACGTCGCTGCTCGTGCAGGCTGTCCCGCGTAACGCGACTCCTTATTTTCCTTTGCCATTTGCGGCCGTGTAACGAAAGTATCTTGAACCGTACTTTGACGGTATAAAACGCTTTGTTTTCGTAGCAAAACCGACCTCGCTTTGGATAACGTTGGATAGAACCGTGCGTTGCTCTTCCGGCGAGATGCCAGGCAACTTTGCGACGAATTCGGCAACCGTGTTTCCTACGATATTTTTCCCAACTCTGTCTAATTAATTAAATAAGTTGTCGTTCCGCCTACAGACCGCGAAATGGGATTTCACTGGCAAATTAATCCCCAACGCGTTCTTCTACTCCGAAACTGTAGCTACGCCACCGTTGCATCCGCCTAACTCTTAGACCTACTTTTATTTGGTCGCGTTGCTACCTACCTACCCGTTGCCGTTCCTATTGTACCCATCTTTGGTTTAGCCCTTCGTTTCTCCCATTACAGCCAGCCCTGCACCCACCCTCTTCCCATTCTCCGGATATCCTTGCTTGATCGTTCTATCGCTTTTTCGCAGTTACCCCTTCCCTCCTTCCTTCCTTCCTTCCTTCCTTCCGTCGTTCTTCCAATCTCACGCCTCTGCCTTCCATGATCCTGCGATCTCGCGATTCAACCGACTCGTCGTCCATCGACGCCGAACGAATCCTACCTAATGGAGTGACGCGGCCGTCGATCTTACGACGAAAGCTCGAAAGCTGCGTTACAAACTGCCTGTGTTAAGCGTATCTATCTCTGCCACTTACGAAGACAACGTCGAGAACCGGTAGCCCGTGCGAATCCCGTTCATTCCGATAAACGAAATGTACAAATCGTCTGGTTTTTCGCGAAACTTTCGCCCAATTATCGCGGAAACGTGTTTTTCACGCGCGATTCGTGGCTTTCGTTTCTACGCGCTGCACACACGGCAGTAGCGTGGCGCGGTGCTACCGCACGGTATTGGGCACGAAACAGGGCACGTGTACGATACTACGGTACGTTAGGTTTGGATCGTATCGAGACACGGCTCGGCCGCGTGTTCTTAGGAGCCGAGAAGTGGTGGACGCGAAGCGGTCAAAGCAGCCACTCTCGATAAGATAAAAAAAAGAAAAAAAGAAAAAATGTTCCCATAGTTGCGACCAAGTTTCCGCGGTTTTATTTTAAACAGCGTACGGAGCGTTCGCCGTTCCCTGTATAAGGTGAGTCTATCGGGAGACTAGCTTCCGGTCGACTCGAGGTTTTTCTCATATCCTTCGTGTAGCTTCTCGCGATACTCACGGCCAGTGGCAGGTACACCTATATTTGAGACCTCCGTGCGCGCTCGACCATGTAATGACCACCGTTTCATCCCAACGCAGGAAGAGGAACAGGTTTTTCATTTTTCACTGGCTTATCGTCCCACCTTAACCTCGAGCTCGTCGATTCTCCGGACGTCGAGACTCTCGGATGGAAGAAAAAAGAGGCGAGGGAAAAAGAGAAGACGGGATACGCTGCTATGCGCGGATGTTGGTTCCTGCCGGCGTCGAAACAACGACGCCCGAGCCACGAGTATCGAATCGTATTCCCTCTCTTGGACGCGACGAACACGACGACACGAGAGAGAAGAGAATGGAGGAATCGTAGGGAGGAATCGTAGGCAGGGAAAGCGAGCAGCGGTTAGTTACAAGGAAGACGCGGTTATGGGCCAGCACTGACGCGTCCTGACACGCCTACGCAATCTCACGGTCGATCCTGTTTTAGGATAAGGCGGATTATCAACGCGGCCTTCGTCTTCGACGCAGGTGTCCCTGCTGAGCTCACCGCGGCACCTTTTCTCTCCGTCTTATCCGCGTCCTCCTCCGATCCTCCTCGTCCTTTGTTCTTCTCTCTTCGGAGACGTTTCCATCGCGCGAAATACTCTGATCGGTCGCGACCCACCAACCAACCAAGATCCAAACGATAGTTCCTCGGTATCGTTCTGGCGATGCGTCGCAACTACGTTTGGTATTTACTTACGCGGCTGTTAAACGACGCGAGATTCGAAGAAATCGTTAGTCGCGCGTAGATATCGTAGCGGTGCGAACGCGTTTCGATAAAATGGTTTATCGCGAAGAATCGCGTGGCCAAGGTGCGTTTTATTTTCGCGAGGTCTCGCTTTAATCGCGTTTAATTTAGTCGCCCCTTTGTATCGTACGACAGGAACGCGAGGAGGAACGCGATCGTCGCCGAATTACGCAACAAGGTGAAAATTGACGAGAGTAGCGCGCAGAATGCCGCGAGGATACGTAGGAAACGGAACGCGTTCGAACAAAGAGAAACAGCGAGGTTTCCTAATTAAACAGAGATGAATTTAAAGAGGTCGTAGAAGAGGTGTAGAATTTCGACGCCTGTAATAACAGAGGCATGTGTTTCCCGTTCGCTCGTCCTCCCTCTTAATTTTTTCGCCCGGGAAAAACTTCGCCGTCCGTTGTCTCCCCTCTTTCCGATAAATCGTTGCGGCCGGTTTTTTCTCGTTACGACCGATGGCTTTATCGCGACCGTAGCTGCTCGAACGTCCGTAAGAATTCGCGTGGAACGGAAAAGCCAGCCGTGGCGAACAAATATGAAAATACAGGGGATCGAGGAGAAAAAAATTGCGAATGCGTGTCGTGTGTTTATGCGTTGTAAAATACATGTATGCATACATATGCATATGTAGGAATGGTCACGCGGACGCAGCCTTTCTTCGCGGCCGTCGTTCGTCGTCATCGGTCGTCGAACTCGCGACAAATTCAAAATAAACGGTCGAAGCGCACTCGAGTTGGCGTATACGGTTACCGCCAGCCATCCGTTTTTCTCGCAAATTTTCAGAGACTCGTTGGAAACGATATCGCGATTCTTTCGAACCGAGACTGCTTTCACCTGGTCGATCGCAACGCTTTTCGACGTTGTCTATAGATGCGCTTGCTTTTGCAGAAAGAGGCAAAGCCACGATGACGCGTGAAAATCGGTTGGACGAACTTTCTCGCGAGCTTGGCGAACCGGCTGTCACGGATCGCAACCCTCCGTGTGTCACGCAGCCATCCGGAATACCCGAAGCTCTCCGGATCGGATCGGAAATCCACGCGGTATCTCGTTCTTCTTCCTTATGTTCTATTTGACCTTCTTTCGAAGCTATAGTTGTTTTTTTTTTTCTTTTGTCGTTTCGATAATGCCCTCGTTTGAATTTACCTCGTTAGAAACCGATGGATCGTGGAAACCGATGGAGATGGCTAGCCCAAAGAACGCGGCGATATTAATTTTCTGATAAGGTAAAGATCTATCCGAACGCTATACAACGACAACGACGATCGGTAACCAGATACAAAGAGTAGTTGCAGTTTTCTTACTCTTTTAAGAAACAGGTATGGCTTCCAACGTGCATCGGTCAGCTTACCTAGACGACCCCTTTAGAGGGTGTGACCCTGCCGATCGAAATCGTTGGTTCGTTGAACGTTGGCGAGGAATCGAGCGAACGAATCGATGCAAGGATCGTAGGAACACGGACGGGCAACGTTTCACGGTATAAGGATGTCCGGTGAGTCGCTTCATAGTCGTAAACATATCACCTAGATACTTTGGCGATGCTTTGACGTCGCACTGGCCGCGACACAAGGTCGATCGATATCGATCCGTCGCGTAATCGTGTCCGACGCGTAACGGTTCGGTATCGGCATTGTCCGCCACACGGACGCAATTGGCAGTCGAATTGCGTTATTTTCGTGGAACGATGGCATTCGGCGAGTAAGCGAGTCGCGACGGACAGCGATTCGCAAAGTCATACAACGCCGGGTAAAAACGTTCTCTCGTTCGAGTACGCGAGAGTCGGCTGCGACGGCTGTATCGTTGGACAGGGACAAAGTCGGGAGAAAAAGGCGTCGGCCTGGTTCCGGTGCGCGCCAGTGTCTAAGAAGAAGAAAAGTGGAAAGAGAATATCGGACGGTTTGCGAAACGATCGACCAAATAGAAACTTAACGAGTTAAGTTTAAGGCGAGTACGCTTATCACGATGGCTGTGATCCGATGCACGGTTGCAGAGGAAACGAAGAGAAACGCGATGAAACGTAAGAAAAGAGTGGCGCGACGTGTCGATCAACCGGCTCCGCGGACGTACAGAGAGCGGATTAAACGAAGGCCAAGAAGGAGACGTCCAGCCGACCTACTATACGACGCTCGTTTCTAGCGGGGACAGTGGTCCGCGTGATAACTCACAGCTAGAGGGATTTACCGAACGTCCGACGGGGCAAACCGCGAAGGGGAACAACCGAGATACGAGAAAAGAGAGGAAAGAGAAATACAACGTCGAATCGTAGTCGTCGAAACGACGCGAAAGAGCCTGTGCTCGAAAACGTAGATATTTCCACTTGTACGGCCATCGATGGCGAGCGGAGCGCGATTCGTCGCGCGTGTACGCGCGTACAAAGGTAAAGGAAGCTGCAGGGGCCAGTAAGTAAGCGCAAGTATAGTTGCGCGTATGCGAGGGAACGTAACGGCGAAACCGCACAGGAAGGACGAGGCAATGCTAGAGGGTATCTATGTTTCGTCGTATCGATGTCGTGCGAAGGGCTCGCGTGTCTGGTCTCTGGTAAAAGCGCGCTTCGCCGGACGACCACCGTCGACGAATTTCCTTCTTTTCACGCGCAACGCGAAACACTTTGTCGTGGTCTACGGATTCGTTCGGTCGCGCGAACTCGAACGTCGGAATAGCTGGTTTCGCTAGGCAACCGAGGAACGCTGAGTGCGCGGACGTATCGATTTTGGGTCGCGACAGCGACCTTACAGTCCCAGAGTAAGGTAGTATCGGTATTTCTTGCGGTTCTTTGTCCCGCAGGCCGTGCACCAACCTCACCTGCGCCACGCCAGTTCGTCCAGGTAACTCGATCACGCGTGGCGTTCCCGTGACAGTAGAGCCCTTCTCTTTCCTCCCTGCTTCTACCTTCTTTCTCCACCTTCTCCACCTGATTTCTCTCTCTCTCTCTCTTTCTCTCTCTCTCTCTCTCTCTCGCGCGCGCGCGCGCGCGCTCGCCTTGCATCGTTCCACGGCTACGACGAGCCTCGTTGTAACGATCCGAGGGTGATCGAGTCGCGGCCACTTCCGGTAAGGTCCATCTCCTTTTTTTTGCTCCGACTCGAATTCCTCGCGTCGAGATTTTTTTTCTATCGTTCTCCGATCGCGTCGTTTTTCCATCTTTCTTCTTTTTTTTTCCTTTTTTATTTTTGTTTCTTTTTTTGTTGCCCTAAATTAAAAGAGTACCACCTCTCCGTCGTAACGTGCGCAGAGAAAGACGGAATCGCCGGAAACTCGCAACGAAAGAGTATAACAAGTCGGAATCGTTGGTTTTGCGGAGCAGCGTTTATTATATTTATTTAGAGCGCGAGTTAGAGCGCGAGTTAGAACGCGAGATGATATGCCATTGGAAGGTCGGTAGAAAGAGCGGATAAGAAATGGATAAGAAACGGATAAGAAACGGATAAGAAACGAGATCGTCCTGTACCATTAGAATCGTAAGCGAGAGTTTCGAACGTGATTTCGAATTGCCGTTTCGAAGCAGGAGGCTTCCGTCGTTAACGGTGCGCGTTCACGAAGAAAAACGTCGTGCAATTATATAAGAAGGAAAATTGCGACAAACGCAAACGTACGCAATTTCTGCTCGCAGTTTTCTATTTCTAGCCTGCAACGACCGATACGTAGCTCGCAGTTGTTATTCGATCGACCGTTAGGATTTTTGCACGGCCGTCTTTCGTCGGTCTTGATTAGGAGAAAGATCGAGAGAGAAAGAAAGAAAGAAAGAAAAGCAGCGCTGGCCGAAGAGACGGGGAAATAAAACGCGCTAGGTAATTAACGCGCGGCAAAATAGGCAAGGAATGTTTTTCGGTAGCACAGCGGTACGTCGATAGTCCCGTAACTCTGCTTGGTATTACCAGTATTACTAGACAACGGGCGCGGAGTCTGCACTATGACGAAGTCATTACCAGGAACACGTTGCTTTCACCCGATAGAGGAATCGAGGAGGCGTTCAAACACCGTTCGATCGACCTCGGCTCGCGTCCGCCTAAACGCGCGTTTGTCTCCGCTTTCTTATTCGTGTTCCGCGTGTACCGATCGCTCGATTACCAAATTTCCCGCTGTTTCGATCGAACGACTTAATCGACGATCGTACTCGTTTCTGTACTTGCTGCTATAAAGGAAATTACGTCGCGAGATCGAAATGCAAGGGAAGATGTAACGGCAATTGCGAGCCGAAAGGCACGGATAAAAAATAACATGGGAAATAATGGAACGCGTATGTCCGTGTTGGTCGATAAACACGTACTACACGCGACGACCGTGTAAATTCGACGCATGGTAGTTTCGATATTTTGGTTTGCGCGTTCCCCGCAGATCGATTGTCGATCGCCCGCGTCTTTTCTATTCGTCAACAAATATTACGCAATACGTTACGTCAGCCGCGTTACATACTGCGTTACTATCGCGTGTTATCGCTTGTTTGTCAACAAAGGTATATGTAACGAACGCAAGACCTTGTATTCGGATATTTCCCTTCGTGTCTTTCGTGGCAAGCTTTCGTTGCAAACTGTCGCGACTCCGACTCCGACTCCAACTCTGCGCCGAACGTAAGATATTTCAAAAACGATTGTATAAACGAACGTTAAAGTACATGGTGACGTAACCGCGAGCGTGTCGTTCGTGACACGAACATACGGAGAATGCAACGTTTAAAACCGCCGGTTATTTCCTAGCGCGTTCGAAAGTTTCGATCAAAATACAAAATTCAACGTTGCTTCGTAAAGTATAAGAAAGTTACTTCTCGAGCGAGTTGTTTTTCGAATAGAGGTAAAACGAACGGTTACCCGAGACGGTTTGTTGCTCGAAATCGCCGCGTGTTATTTTCATTTCGAGTAAAATTCCCGCGAAACGGAGGGAGGGGGAGTATTTTCGGGAGAGAAAAATTGGTTTGCTGGGAAGCGGAGAGTGCGACGCCGACTCGTGAAAGAAACGGTAGACCGATTGGCGTAGCTGATGCGAGTAACGCGCAGTGTACGAGCGTTGAATCGCGTCGCGAAGCGTGCGTCGCTTTCGGTTTATCGACGAAGGACGAAAGACCGAGAGGACGGCGAGCAAAGGGACCGCGATGGATCTTCCAATGACGCGTCGTCGAAAGAACGGGAAACGTACGCGTGGCGATACGAGTCGCTTGCGACGCCGATTCGCCGATACCGGACTTACGTAGGTCGCGAGGCGTATCGCGAAACTCGAGTAGCGATGCGTAGGAACGCGTTTCAACGTGTACAGAGGCCTTTAGAGCGGATGAAAAACACGCAAGTAGGAATTTACGGGAAAGAGGCTCGAGGCGCTGCCGGACCGACTGCTCGTCCTCGGTAGCCTGCGCGACGAGAGGAGGAACCGCGGTGGAGGTGGTACGACGAGAAAGAGGAGGAGGAGGAGGAGGAGGAGAAGGAGGAGGAGGGCACAGGGTACCGTTCTGTCCTCGGGGACCTCGGTTCACCGGGTCGGTTCTCCTGGCTTCTCATCTCCGCTTGGCAAAAAGCGGCTTAACCACCGATCTTCTCTTCCTCACCGTTCTCTTCCTTTTCCTCTTCTCCTCTACGACCTCGAAGCTGCTCACGGTTGCGCGCTATTTTCTTCTACTTCCTACTTTTCGCGGGTTTCGTTATCGAGTCACGAATCGCCGTACGCGATATAAGACAATGGCCGCTATTTAATCGTTCTTACTAGCGAGATTGCTTGCGCGTAGACGCGTGCTTGTCCAGGCGCGATAATTCCAAAGCCTCTGGATAACGGGCTCTCGATGACGGATTTTAGGACAGCGCGTATCGACTCGTATTGACCAAGTGAAATTGTCCGTTTGTTCAAAGTTTATTGGAAGGCAGCCGCGAATCCGCGTTTTCAACGCGTTAAAGTCGAGGAATAGTTGAACGAGGTCGAACGTTTTATATCGACCAAGTTGATTTTATCGGAGGAACGTATCCGCTGTTTCCGATCCAAGTCGATAGGGAAGATCTCGTAGGCGCGGTCTGGTTGCGGCGATTGGCGGTAATCGATTAGCGCTAATTAAATACGCAACGAAGGTAGTCGCGGCTCGCGTCGTTCCTATCGTGCAGCGAGTTAATCGGAAAGGTAATAACATCGATAGAACGGTATAACCGCTTCTTTCGAGCGTTAAAATCGACGATAACGTAGCCGTGCGGTGAAAAGTTGGCTCGTCCGGTGATCGAAAGGCTTCCTGCGAAGAAAATACGACCGGTGAATCGATCTCGATCGACGATCTCGAAACGGAAGCCCCACCCGTTTTACCTGTCCTACCTGCTCGATTCGCAACGTCTAAGCGTTTCCGGTTTCTTCCCGATCCTCCGGAGGAGTCAACATCCTCGTTCCATACGATTCGAGCTACCTGCGGCCTGTTTGCCACGCATCCACTCGCCTTCTCCTTCGCCACGTACAGTCGATGGCAAAAGTCTACGCGTGTATCCGTCGTGCTCTTCTCCATGCTAATATATCTAAGCTGGAAAGAGTGCGCGGCCCCCCGTGGCATCGGCCAACCATCCCGATACACGGTGCAGTTGGAAAACGAAACGGAAAAACGCGGAACAGAGGATGGAAACGCGCGAAGCGAAAAGGACGACGCGTCGGATTAGTTGGACGGAGGACGGGAAACACGCCCGATAGGTGACCGCCAAAATACGCTTAGCGAAGAAGCGAGCAGGCTCGCTTCTTTCTTCTTTCTCCGTTTGGATGGCGCGGCCGTTCCCTCGCCTTTTCGTCCCGACGTCGGAATCATCCGGCTCCGTTGGCAGAGCGAGAGGAGAAACCCTTTTATCGTCGCGTACTCCGTTGTCCTTGCACAATGGTCCGTGTAATCAGCGGCGAGTGATTGTCACACGACGCCTACCTTTTCCTATTTCTCTCTCTCCTTTCTCCGGGCTTTCTTCCCTTTTCTGCGTTTTTCTCCAACTGCAAGGGCCAGCGCACAATGACGTCGGGGATTCGTCATTGTTCCAGGCGACCGTAAAAGCAAAGCAAAAGCCGTGACAAAAAAACATCCGAGCAATACTTTAATACGGCTGCTGCTTCTCTCTAACGTGCATCGCGTGTACGTGTACGTGTACGTGTACGTGTGCCTGCAGCGCATCCAACTGGTGCCATCGACGAAAATCTCATCGTTTAGAGTGGCTCGCCGCGGAACACGCGAAACGGCCCGATGTGGCGCGAACGCGTCTTTTAACCGTCGACACCGGGACGACAGAGATACCGGAGAGAGAGAGCGAGCGAGAGCAGCGAGCGTTCTCGCAGCGACGGCACCCGAAACGATCGTGCGCGTTCGAAGCTGAAAAAGCGTCGAACGTCTCGATCGTCGAGACGCGCGCGTGCCGCGTGTCCTCGCCAGTCCTGTCGATTATTGGCACGAACGTGGAAAGTTTAGCGCGTGGTCGATACCGTAACAACACGGGGTTACCGTTCCGAGCGAATCGAATTATACCGTCGAAGAGTAGGTGCAAGACGCGTACTCGCGTTACTAGATGTCCGTAAACGGCGAAGAGAAAAGGGCACCGGACACGAATTTTCGCGTACGAGCATCGATCGGCCACGCGGTGGCCGGTGGAGCGTGGTGCGTGGCCTGCCGGCTTAAATCGCGTTCTAGAGGGGCTGCGTAGCCGCGCGAGGAGGGGTGAATCCGTAACGCACGAGGGTGGCACAAAGGAACCTGGAGTACCGACCAAGGCATTAGCAGGATGCCCCGGTTTCCGACAAACAACGTCCAGCCCCCTGTGCGGACGCCCTCCGCTTCGCTTTACCCCCTCGCCACCCCTCCCCCTCCCCCCTGGGAACAGTCTCGCAACGCGATTACGCGTGGCCACGTTCTTTCCCATCGATCCGGTTTCGTTCGACGTTTCTCGCAGAGCAAAGACTCGCATCGACGCGCTGAAATCAGCCAGCGTTTCGCGGCTTTCGTCGCAGTTCCATTCGAATCTCCGATACGACGTTTCACGACCTCTTCTTTCGATGCTACGTAGAGACGATCGATTAAAGTCGCTCGAAACCGTCCGTGTGTACGATCGGATCGAGTGGCTCCCACATATCTCGGCAACGAGTCTCTCTCTCTCTCTCTCCGCCTCTCTGCCCGCTCGTGTCGTTCCCCTCGCCCGCTTAATCTTTCTCTTCCTATCTCCTTTTCGTCCCTTCTCGCTTCTCTCCACGCGCTCCGCCGTCTCTTCCTCCTTCTTTCGTTCCCGGTTCTTTCGTCAATCGACCGTTTGATCGCTTTCGGTCCCACCAACGAGTTAACTCGTTCGAGTGTTATTCTCTCCTCGTTTCTTCTTTTTTTTCTCCCTCTTCGTTTCTCCCTTCCGTTCGACCCGTCGCGATATCTCCTCGCTCGTTCGTTCTCTCCTCGTTGCCTTCGATTGACCCTTTGCCCGACTGGCCATTACACCGTTCAGCAGCCGCCCTTTGTTCCAGCTGGCCGTGCGCCTCCGATCTTCGGCCAGCGTTCGCCGCCTCGAAAGCGCCGGTTGCGAGGAAAACCGCGCGCGAATACCGTCTTTCTCGATAAAGTTGGCATCGGTTGGCGGACGTTCCGACGTTTCGAATCGTCGGATACGGACGGATAATCGTTCGGCCGACGATCCCTCGGTCGTTCCTCTCACCCCAGCCGAGGGTTGGCAAAGTCGTGAAACGCGAGACGAATCGGTAACCGGGCCCGAAAATCGCCGTGTAATTTTCGACGAATTATCTCGACTTTCGGGGTGATCCCACGAACCGCGACACTCCGTTCGTTCGCCGTGGAAAACCGTGCAAGCCGCGTCGTTCTTTCCTTCGTCTTGGACCGATTCCGTTCGATCGTCGCGAAGCTTTGTTCGCACCGGCAAAGAGTCGTCGAATCGTGTCTCGTCGCGGTCTCGGTCGTGCTTCTAGCGATTACGTTTGCGCGACGAAAGGGCGACTCGGAACGCGTACGAAACAAAAGAGACTGCGCAAAGTATATAACGGAGGCGGAAAATTTCATAGTCGTCCACCGGTCGACAACGAGTCGGACAGAACCGGGGAAGGGTGCGAAGCGCGTGTACGTTCGATCTCGGATTCGATTCAGCTCGTTTCCACCCCTGAAAATCTGCTCGCACCCCGACGAGCGTTTGGCGTATTAGTCATTCGGGCGCAGCTGGATACCCTCTGCTCGGGGGTGCGTTACCCCCCTTTTTGCAAGGTCGAATCAATTCCGGTTTAGCTTGCGGCTAAACCTGATTTTTCCTCTTCCGTTTTCCATCGTTTTTAATCCTCTTGCTCCTCGTAACGCTCGTGTAATTCGATCGTAAAATCGACGGCGAACGTAAGAAGCAACGGACGGAGGAGACTTTTCGAAATCTTGCTCTCCTGTTCTCGCGAGGAACCGTCTCGCGGTCGCACGCGCGTTATCCGGCCATGCCCGGCGTGCAAAGGTACTCGTCGTTCTCTCTTCGTTTCGTTCAAAGGAAAGCTCGGTACAAAGAGCGATTAGGTATTTCGATAACGGTTGAGCCTGGTTGATCGTACGAGCGGTAACGATTTTCAGAGGCGCGGTATCGGTAGCGTGGCTGATGAAAGGGACGGGCGGGCGGACGGACCGAAGGGAGACGCCGGAGAACGAGAGAGAGACAGAGGCGGTCGGCGGGGTGGTGGCAGGGCGGGTGGTGGAACAGGGGGAAGAAAAAGGAAGAGAGGATAAAGAGAAGGGTGCCGGTGGTCCTCCCTATTGACAACGGCTTTCATCTTTATAATTCAACCCCTCGCGCCACCCTCGATCCATTTTGCCTTTTCTCCCTAATGCTTTTTTACCATCCTTTCGCCCGCTGTGTTCCACGTGTCACCTATCGCATGCCATCCGCGCACTCGCGCTCTTTTCCTTCGCCGAAATTCTCTCCTCTCCTCTCCTCTCCTCTCCTCTTCTTCCGCCAACGGAAACGACTCTTTTCGCGGCTTCGCTCTTGTCTTCGTTTCTGTTGTCAGCGCCGCCTTCGCTTTCGTCTTCGCGCCTCTCGACCAACTCCTATCGTACGTCGGTGCGCGTCTTTCGCTCGAACCTTTGCCTCTCGGTTCCATCGCACGCTCGAACCTACCACGTCGTGTCCGAATTCGCGTGTCGTTCGAATCGAAGCGTTCGCGGTTTCTACGGCTTCGAGGCGTCGTTCGTCGGACGACGACGTCGCGTCTGCCGCGCGAGATCCGAAAAACAAGCTACAGCTACACGGTTTTGAGACACGTTGGATCGTTGGAGGTTTCGCGGCGAAGCTTTTGCAGCAATTGGCCGCGAGAAATTGGATCCGATCGTTGGAAAACGTAATAACGGAGGGCGAACGAGCTCGCGGAACAGACGGGATATGGCAGAATCTTAGGTTTCGATTCGATTAGCGTAGGCGTAATGAATTTTGATAGACAAGCGGTCGGTTATTGTTCGTATGGGAAGAATTTTACAGTAACTTATGAATTTATGTAAAAACCTATCGAACTAATCACGCCACGCTATTCTACAAAGCGTAATCTCGTTGGCGATACGATCGATGATTATCGCGACGGATTGTACGTTGAATCTCGGCGTATTTCGAGCGGCCGTTCGTTTCCCACCGATGGGTATTTCCAATAAGCGTAGGAAACGTCGAAAATAACACTTCTTCTTGCGATTTATCAGCTATCGGCGTAATTTATTCGGTCGCTGCCGAAACCGCAGCAACCGAGAGAAATTCATTTCTTCGCGTATAATCGACGACGTTTCGCGAAACTACGTTTAAAAGCACGTGGAAACGTACGGTGGCGTGCGCGATACGAGTCGGAATGGAAAGAGAGAAGAAAACGGTTGGGAAAGGAGGTTGGCCTTGAAGCGTAGCAGGAAGCAAAAAAGCGCATGGTGCATAAAGCATGGTGTATCGTTTTCCTAGCGTGATTCTCGGGGAGGTCTCACGTGCGTCGCAATCCTCGCGCAGTCGATCCCTCGAGGAAGACCTCCCGGAGATTTCGAAGGTTTCGGAGATTTCGGAGGTTTCGTTCGGGCGAGAGAGCGAGAAGAGGCGGCGTTGCGTGGCGGCTGGATCGGTTAGGTGGTCTTCGTGGAAGGAGGGCAGATCGATGGAAAAACGAGGGGAGTCTGGTCGAAACGGTCACAGATGGTGTCTTGCGTGGTTTACGACGCAGCGCAGGCCCTTCCATATGGGAATGATACTATTTAACTCACCCTGGAGACCTGGCAGGGTGTCGGATGACCTATCCAGCCTGTACATCACCCTCCTCCCTTCGACGCACAGGTCCGACTTTTACCAGCAGGTTCTTCTTTCTCCGATCGTCGCGCTCGCCTTCCTCTCGTTCCGAGCTTGTCCCAACTTTGAAAAGTAGAAGAAAAAAGTGGAATAAAAACCGCAGCCAACCGCGCGTACCACGCACATTCTCCTCGATCGATTCGGTTAGGAATAGAGAGAAAGAAAATCGCTAGGCTCGGATACGTCGGTGGAATTTCGAGGGTATCGATGTTGAGGTAGGGAAGGGCCTTCTCCGAGGTAGAGATTAAACGGCTTCCTCGCCCTTCCTGCTTTACACCTGCTATTACCAAATTCTTCTCCAACGAGATGTACCCACTTTCCTTTATACCGGGTGTCCCACGCGACCAATCAGGCAAGCTACTAGAGTCGAAAAAATAACTACGCAACTTTGGCCGGAAGTGGCTATTTTCCGATTCCGCGTTACGACTGGCCGCGACACCGACCAATTTTTGTACCAAACGACGCGGCCGATCGATGAAAGCGACTCGGAGCGAACTCGATCGACGTATATCGAGTGATAGAGCCGTAGCACGCGCGTTACCAAAAACAGAAACGGCGTTTCGTCCGAAGAAATAATTGGTCGACTGTTTTCGTTAAGTACGGTCGAATCTGTAACTCGAGGCTGAACCTACGAGCCTACGAGTCGCAGCTTTTGCCTGGCTTTCGGGGAATGGTGTTCGTGAGCCCTCGCGCGGAGGCTCGTGTTGCCGGGTCGTGCGATAGGTTACCCTTGTCCAACTGCGACACACGTGCTTCACCCTTACGCGACCGATCATTGCCTGTTCATTCTAACTAAAACTGGCTGAAAACTACTCGGAAAGTAGGCCACTTTTTAACTGGTTTCTCGTTATCGGTGCGTCCGTAGTCCTTCTTCGCTGCCATCTCCGAACGATATCGTAAAAACAGGTAGAAGAGAAGAGAAAATCGTGGAAAGCTAACTGTCGTTGATCGCGGGTGCAAACGGGCGCATTCGCGCGAGCGAAGATCGAACGGCAACGTCTGGCTTCCGTTTGGCGAAAACGACAGGCTCGATACTCCGGGAAGATGGATTCTCGGGCGTTTTCCGTCGGAGCGACTCTGGAGGAAGGATCGTCTAGGGCGTAGAGCGTGGAGGAGGTAACGCCCGAAGGCTGGAGAATTCTGGCCGGTGGAATAGAAGTAATCTCTGGAGAAGTTGGTGGAAGTAACGGGGGTAGGAAGGGGTGGCGGCGGTGGTGGAGAATGGCGAACGCCGGAAGTGGACGGGGGTTGGGAACGAACGAACGGAAGTGGAAAAGGGAACGGCGAAGAGAAAGCGGAAGGGCGGCGCGGAGTCGTGGAAGAGAGGCGTGGAGAGGAGAGGAGAGGAGAGGAGGAGCGAGTGGGTGGTTAGAGGAAAGAGGGTGTGGAAGGATGGCGGAGAGGCAGGGCAGGGCAGAGAGGCTGGAAGCGGAACCGGAAGCGGAAGCAGGGAGCGCAGGAAGACGAAGCGACGTCGACGTCGGCGTCGGTGGCGGCAGCGACGGCGGCGGCCCCGATATGGCGGAAGCGTCGCGTTTGCCGGAAGTCGCCGAGGAAATGAAATGCCTCCCAGCCAGCTAGCTAACCCCTGCCGAGCTCCTCGTGCTTCTCCTCGTTTGCCACACCTTCCTTCGAGATTCTCCGCTGCCATACCCTGGCAATCTACGTGGAGCGGATCGAAACCGCGCTCCATAAAATTCCAGCTCGTCTTCCGTCTGCCAACGACGTTGCGAGCACTGGCGATTATTATTCCGAGGCGCGATAAACGCGTGGAGGCGATTTTTCCCAATGAATAGGATCAAGAATAAAAGAGAGAGAGAGAGAGAGAGAGAGAGAGAGAGAGATTGACGGCGAGCAGGAAGCCGTGTATATAGGAATCGAAAGAAACGATCGAACAAGAAACGCGGAGGTTCTCGAAGAGGTCGGCCCTGAAGAGCATTAAGCCGCGGTACCGGTGAAAGGCGAATAACACGAATGCCTTCCAAGTCGCATGGTTTCTAGTTCTAATAACGCTATTATTCTAACGCGAGCCTAGTCCGCCTACCGACTTACCGCTTTGCCACTTCTGTCTTGTATCGTCGTACAAGTTCTCTCTCTCTCTCCCCCCCCCCCTTTCTCTTCCGTCATTTCTAACGCGTTAGGTCGATCGGACAATACGAGACCCACTCGATCCGATCGGTCGACGATACTTTAACAACGCAAGGTCGACTCGGTTAACGCACAAACCGAATTACACGCAAGGGGTTGTTGCTTCTCGGTGCATTTTCGGTGCATTTATTATAAAGTCGAGAAAGTGACGTACGAAGGAAGGTAATTTAACGAAACGGATTAATTTATAGCACGGCGTATTTCCCACTCGACGAATCGCGATTTGCATAACTGGTTTCACCGAAAAGTTTCTCCAAAAGCGGATTAATAGAAGTTGATATCTTAAATCGTTCAAAGGTTTTAACGATCTCGGTTTAACGATTACGACATCAAATTTTATCTCGCGATCACAAAGGTGAATTTCGCGTGCGCTCCGCCGGAAATATTTATTCGACCGGGCTCCATTTTGCAGCGCGGAACGATTACGCGTATTATCGTTACAAACGTGCAAAGAACAAGTGGAACGAACGGGCGAATCCGGCGAACAACAATAGCGAAATAAATGTTAAGTAAAAAGTGTAGAAATGGCGGGACTGGAGCGCGAGTAAAGGAGATTTATTTATAATAATTTCCAAACGGAATAACGCGAATAACGCGAATAACGCGAATAGCAGCCCCTCGAAAGAGATTCGAAGCTGATCGAAGATCGTTAACGCGAAACTCCATGCTAAAAAGACTTGTCAGAGACAAGTGGAAAAATAACTTGATACTCGAGGAGGAAGAAAAGAATTGAATTTCCTTGACGCGTACGTTTTTACGTATTTGCTCGGTCGTGCGAGTTTTTCCGTTTTTTTTAAGAAAGATGGCAAAATGGGAGAATTATTAAAGCGTTTAATCGTTGCTCGTGGGAACCGAAGGCTTGGCGAAACTAATTACGGCCAGCGAACGATAACGATTTTGTCGTCGCAGGAAGTCTGGTGATTTTTCGTGCGTGGTCGGGGGGACGATCGCCTTTCCCTCTACGTTCCTCGACCCCTTCTTCGCTCTCTTTAACTCGCCGTCCAACAACCTGTCCCTCGTACACCTCGATTAAACGAAGAAATCCGCGTAATTCGCGCCATCTTCCCCCGCCATCTACTTTCCACTCTTTGCTATTGCTTTTCCGACGAATCTTCGAAGTAGCTCGACCTTCGCCACGTAATCGGACGAACGAAATTACGAAGTTTCCGAGAAGAATTTGTCGAATATCGTTCGGATATTCGTAGTTGCGGAAGAAAACTCCGATACGAGCGGCGAGTACAGCGGTCCAGGGTGCACGGTACGTGGACGACGATGCTTCTCGTTGCTGGATTTTGCTCGTTGGCGCAGTTGGAGTAGCGCGGCTAGAGCAGCGCAGCTAGAAACGACGAGGCGACGGTTACGGCGAGTCGCGGAGGTAGAAAAGCGACAGGAGCGAGGAGGGGAGGCGGCGGACCAGCCAGGGAATTGGGTTAGCGGCATAAGGTGGATCGTCATAACCGGAGTGTTACTTCTCGCAACGTAAACGATTATATAATCGCGTTGGGCGCGTAAACGACGCCGGTGTCCGAGTACGCCTTGAAACGCCTTAAAACGCCTTAAAACGCCTTAAAACGCGTTCAGCCGGAAGCGGACTTTCTCCGCCGCTTCGGCCGCGCCGCGTCGCGGCAACCTTTTCCAACTCGTGCGTCGAGTTCCAGTTGGTCCCCTTCCTTCCACCACGAGGTTGCGCGTCTTCCTCTTCTTTTCTTCCGTTTCTTCCGACGTCCTCGAGTTCTTCGTCGCGTCTACGCGCTGTAATTTCATCGCGTCAATTATATAAAAACGCGAGTTTCCATTTAAACGTGCAATTTCGTACGCAGCGTACTGGCGGACACGCCGCGGTAAAGCACACGCTTGTATCCTACTTGGTCTGTTCGCTTTATCCTGGCCCGTACGATGGCCCGTTTCCGAGAACCAGGGAAATTTGGTATTTCCAGGTAGCTGAACTGTTCGCGTCTTCGTTCGCGTCTGTACGAAGACGGTGTACGTTACCGTTTTATCGGACGGAATCGCGCACGCCGTAATTACCGTAGACCGGTGTCTGGCCGTGTAGCGTTCGACGCAAGCCCTTGCCACGCCGCTACCGTTGTTGCAAAATCGCACTTTGTTTTTATCCGTTTTACGTAATGCCGCCGATGATCGATATCGGATATTCGATGCTCCATGTTGGAGCGTATAAACGATACCGTACAGCTCGGCCCAATTGCTACAGGTTTCTCGAGTGGAGAGGGTCCTAGCGTGTCCTGCAGCAGTTTACCCACCATGACATCACCTATCACGCTCGCTCGAGCATGCCGCAACACTCTGCTGCCTACCTGCTTACCTTTTCCAATCTTTTCCTTCCCCTTCCCCTTCCCCTTTTTCCACCCTTCTTCTCTTTCCTATCGATTTCCAATCCTTCCGATCGACGTCTCTCTCATCCACCGCGTAGGATAGTCACGTGGATCCTGCAAAACGGAAGCGTACCCGAAACGTTATCGCCTTGCTCTTCCCATTCGTTTCCACTGGTTTCTCGCGCGTTCGTAGGAAATTTAGATATCGAAAGTAGACGCGTCGCAGCAGAATCGCGCCTGCAGGATTTTTGCAAAAGCCGTTCGATTTTCTACGAACGCCGTCGCTCCTCTTTCTCCGTCCACCGTCTCCCCTCCAATCGCATCTACCATCGCGTACACACACTCTCTTCGTGATTTTCACTCGGCGAGACGACGTAAGCCGCGCATAAGGTGAAGGTATCGATTGCGCAACATCGATATTATGCAACCCGTAGCGGTTTCCTGCTGTTATCTAATTATCCGGAGTAGAGGAACTCGAGGAGAGGAGGTCGCGCAGCCAATAACGAATCTAATTCTTGGGCGCGCGATCGCTCCGTAAACGTTTCGCGGGCCAGCTTCTTTGCTTTGCTTTTATCGTTCGCCGAGCCAATATTACCGATAACGCGTCGATCGACCACGAACGAAACGGAGTTTCGCGCGTTGTCATCGTGCGCGGCAGTTGGCAGAATTTTCACGGCGTCGTAATTCCGCTACGCGGCCCACGGTTTAGGAAGCCGCGTGTCGTAAACAAACGATAAATTTACGCGGCGGCGATATTTATCAAGGATCTAGCAGAAACGATAGATGGCAGGGAGGAAAGAATCTCGACGGTTGACTCGCCTATTCTGTTTCGATTAGGTCATCGAGCTTTTCCAGTCGCGATATATATCTGCCTGATATATCGATACACGCCTACGTAGCCACGTGCTCGAGACACCTTCGAGAGAGAAAACGGCCGATAATTCCTGCTGCCAGGCTGGTGCCGCTGTCGTTCCTCGTCCCTCCTGTCCAATTTCTCCCTCTTCTCGGCTACGTGTTAACATTAATATAATAATAATAACGATGATCGTAACGACGTCGTCTCAGTCACGAAGACGTTACGACGAAATGGAAGAAACGTCGACGTCGACGAATAACAAGGATAGTGGTAATTTATTTACTCGAGGAGGTGGCTGGGTTCCCATTTTTGCTTAACCCTGTCTTATTAATCGTTGCTTGTCCATCGTGGTGCGTACAGTAGGGCGTATCTACGTTTCTGGTATATACGGATATATCTCTTTGAAACTCGTACTTTGTTATACGTCCAAGTACAGTCTTCTGGACGATATGGACGGATAGTACACGTTGGTTACGAGGAAACGCGCGCGAGATAGCCAACCTACTCTGCAAATACGTGGAACGGCTGCGAAGAAACCGTTGGATTAGAAAGAAAAGGCGACGGTGATCGGCGAGGTCGTAACCGACGAGGAGAAGAACCGTCTGTCGGCTGGACGATCGTCCAGGAAGTAGGTGCGTCGAACGTAGTTCCTACTCTGGAGGCCGAGACGGTTATAATAGCGATCGGCATTGTCGTGGTTGCCGTATCGTCGCGTTCGGGACAGAGACGAACGCGGATAACAGAGATAGCCGAGGAAAGAGGGAAAGAGAGAGAGAGAGAGAGCGAAGCTGTTGGTAATCTGTGGGATAGGACGAAGAAGCAGCGAGGCATGTCCGAAGGAAAGGAAGCTCCGCGGACCTCAGTTCCGCTCGGTTCTCCTCTTCCTCCATCTCGCCGGTTCCCAACCTTTCCGACGTTTCTTCTTCGCAAATCTAGCTGCCGCTCTTAGCCTCCGTACAACTCCGGCGTTTCGCTTTCTCGTTTACGCCTGTCGTAATATATATCCGTGTCCGCGGATGATCGTACGACGCGGCCATCGATAAAGGTTCCACGCTGTCCGAACTTTGAACTTTCGTTTCGCGTCGCATCGACGAAACTCGCGAAGCTCGATCGCAGAAGCTCTCGGGTACTCTATGGGTACGAGGCGTGGAATCGTCGGTCGATCGGCATCGCCGCCGACTTTCCATTTGCGCGAAAAGAAGAAAAGTTTCGACGGATAGTTTAACGGTTTCGCGACGGATCTATAAAATTTGCCTGTGTCCCACGTAGCGCGTTAATTCGGTATACCGTCGTCGTATTTATATCGATTCTCGCGAGAACGTGTTACGGAGCGACTCGAATTCCTAGCGTCTATCCTCGTGTCTAGAGACGCGTCTATGCGAGGTCGACTCTATTTTCGCCCGGCGTATCCGTCAGCTCGACCTCTTCCTCTGATTCCGAGGAAATCCTACGCCCGGCTTTCTTCCACGCTTACTCGTCCGAAATTTCGGCCGATTGCCAGCAAACTCGCTAACGAATTTCAAATTTCTGCCTCTTTGTCGACCGAACCGATCTCCGAATCTCCAACCTAGCCGCGTATTTCTTCGCCCGTCGTTCGTTGTAACGTCGCTCGTGCCAACCAACAACAAGAGGCGTCACGTTCTTTTCTTCTCTCTCTCTCTTTTTTTTTTTCTTTCTTTTCTTCTTTCCTTCTTCCTCATAAACTTTGAGTTTCGCCGACCAAATTCGATCGTATCGAGCACGCAAATACATAGGACGAAACGCCTAGCCCGAAGGAGCAACGGAAGTTTCGACGATCGATGGAAGCGAGATTTGGACAAAGTGTAACGAAAGGCCGCGTTTGCATAACGCGAAGAGGCCGGAAAAGAGAAGGAGAATGACGCGTCACAAGCATGCCGTACGCTGTACGCGGCGAGATGTTCCTCGAGGCGTGCCCCGAGACCAGGTTTCGTGCGAGGCCACTGGATGTCACGACACGAGACCTACTTATAAACGTTCCTATAGCGGCCTTTAGAGCGGCACGATGGTCTCTCGCGAGCGGCTAAATAATATCGCTTCCACGCGAAAAGAAGGAGGAATCTCGGCGAGGAAACGGATCGATGAAATTGTTCCGGTAGCGAGAAACTGGAAACAAAGGACGTTCGCTTATAGATAGGAGGGCGAAACGCGTGGCTCGGCTACGCGACTGTCTCGAGGTAAAGCGGCACGCGGGAAAGCACGAGTTCGAAACGAGTACCGAGTGAAAAGTACCGGTTGCAACGGTACGGTATCGCGTATTATCTATAAGTTGGATTTCTCGGTGTATGCATGGCTTTTCACGTGGCTTGGGAAGACACGGCGGGCCCGTTAGAGGCACGCGAGCAACGCCGATGCGTCGATCTGCACCGGGCATTTTTTTCCATCGCTCGATATACCAATGTCCTCTATCCGTATATTAATAATACTTTGCGTACATAACCGGCGGTAAATTTTCCCGGCGAGAACGAGGTGGCGAATGGACGAAGCGTAAGAAGCGCCGAAACCTTGCAGCCAAATATTTCAAAGCCGCGTATACTCGAACGATATCCGTGAAAACGTAAGATCCGTCGGCGGCAGGATCGCAACCCTGTTCCAAGCGCGTGCTACGCGTGTTCGTCGGCGTTTCCAAGGTGTCGGAATATTCGCGCGCTGACGTAGTTTACGCGTTCGGTCTACGATCGGAGATCCCCGCGTGTACGATAGACCGCGTGCATCCCAGCGGACAACGATGGTTCCATGGTCGTCGATTTGGGCGGTTGCGCGACGTAGGAGAGTCGAAAGGCTAAGGCGCATACGTAATGCGTATCTAGAAGCGTGGGAGCCATGCTCGAACGGCTTCCTCTCACGGCACTGCCACGCTTTATCTTGCGTTTATAAATAAGCCAATATCTCGCTCCCTCTCTCTCTCCCTCTCCTCTCCTCTCCTCTCCTCTCCTCTGTCTCGCTCTCTCGCTCTCTCTCTCTCTCTACCTGTCCCTCTTTCTTTCCGCCCGTTTCTCTCTCTCTCTCTCTCCCTTTCTCTCTCTGCACGCTCTCCGACCGCCTCTCTGTCTCTATATCCCTCTTTCTCGGCTCGAATAACTCGAACGAGCGACTCGACTAGAAGGAGGTGCGCTCTTCAGTTCCGGCTTCCAGCCACCCGAGTCTATTAATACTCGATTCTAGTCTCTAGTTCGCTGCCCCTTCCCCTGCCTCTCACCTTGCCAGCCCACCACCTCGCAACGTCTCACCACTCTATCGCCAGTCTTTGTCTCAACCTGTTCGCCCGTATCGTTCATCTATCGGTCCAAGCTGTTATCTGCCCACCCGAAATCCTACGAGGGTACGCGTACAGGTTCTTGCGGAAATTCCAAGCTTATTTTCGTTCGTCGCAGCAGCCGACGACCGCGCTCCGTTCGCCGTGCAGCGTGCCGAGTAATTAAAGCGATCGATATTTAGCGCGATAGATCGGCGCGATTCGAGCAAAGGATCCGGCGACGATTTCGACGAAACGACAACCGAGAGGAAGACGGAACGATTCGATAAGGCGAATCGAACAAAGGAAAGCTCGCGTTGTTGACGCAACAACGTTGGCCTTTAACGCGTTCCAAGTTGTTTCGCGCGATCCGGTTTACGCAGGGAAAAGTATTCGATTCCATCGAGATACGCCAAGTTTCTGCACGGTGTGCCGCCACTCGCGCGCCGTTCTACGCGCAAAGATAAGTCGAAAAGGAAGAAGAACGTTTTTTCGCGCGACCTTCCGTTTCCGAGAAAATTCGGTTTGAAAATTCGGTTTGAAAATTTGGCCAGTATGCTTGAACTCGGCTAATTCCGGACCGAGTGGGAGCGAACGATCGACAGCGGGTCGAATCGCGTTTCCAAGTAAATCGAAGTAAACGCGCGATCCAATTTTTTCGCCGGAAAAATAAATTCTGTTTTCGGGGAAAATACATCGAAAGACGTATCGTGCGCCTGCACCGCGTAGAAGAAGAGTATCGCAGGCGTTTCATCCGCCGATCCAACGTTCCTATCGGAGAAAATAAAAAATCCCATTGGGTTGAAAAAGACGGCGAATAGGAAATTTCATACGGGGAGACCGGCTTACACCGTAAACAGCAGAGCATTCGCGATAGGCGCGTTCCCCGCGCTTTCCAATTTCTCGCAAGTACGTAAAAGCGTGCGATGTACCGATTAAGACGATACGACGAATGGCTGGAATAATATTTATCTGGACGGAAGCGAAATAAGTAAATCGATGTTACGTAATCGGTGGTAGCTTTATCGAGCTATCGGACGATCAACGATGCTTATCGAAATTGCAGTCTCGACCGCGGCACGATTTCGAAGCGAGTAAAATTTGTTTTGCCCGTTTCGTAATTCGAAATAATTAATCGGTACGATACGTCTCGATAGATAGGGTTGGCCGATCGATCAAAGCGAGTCAACGTGATCGATTACTCGGTAGGAACAACGTGTTTCCTCGTACGCGAATAATCCCAATATCGAGGGCGAATCGAGCGAAACGAAAACACCTTGTTTTCGAGAAAGATTATCTTTTTCGCGATCGTGTCGATGGTTCGTGCGGCTCGTAAGCGGACCGCGGACGCGTTTTTACTTTATTCTCGTTGTCGCTATTCGTCGTCGTGGGAGCGGTTAACGAGCAGGAATGCGTTTTTGTCGCGCGTCGAAGGTGAGTAAGCGCGCGATGTTCGCACGATTATCGGCAGCAGACGGAATCCGTGTCGACGCAAAGCGGAATCCGCGTGGCCGAGGAATGCACTCAATTATGCAGGACACTCGAATCACGAGGCGAAGATATTCTAGTCGCGTGTCCGCAACCAAATCGGTTTCGATCGATCGCGGCTATTGCGAGAATTATCGCTCCCTCCCTCCGCTTCTTCCACCTCTCGGCCAAACTGTCGCTGCCCGACAGTCGCAATTTCTCGTCTTGGTCGTTCCTGTTACGCTAGCGCACGGCAAACGATAAACGTGATATAATCTCGTTTAATCGGACAACGTAATGGCAGATCGGTACGTAGGATAGCAACAGACCGGAAGTCATCCTTGCCTAGCGCTTCGATGCAAAATCCAACCGCTAAATTCGTTCGTCTTTCTTATATTCCCAGCTTCGTTTAAACGCTTTGCTTTTACCTTTTAGTTTTCTTTACGCTATCCGGATTTATCCGGCTCTATCTTGGCTGCTGATCTTCACTCTCGTGGACGATGGATTGAAATTTTTGACGGCTGCTCGATGCACCGATAAGATTACAACTTTTGGAATTGTCGCGGAACAACGTGAAAGCGTGCTTCGCCGCTACGTTCTTAGAAATTCGTCGCGCCTCGACACAACGATTCGTAACTGAAAGAACAAGAAGAAAAACGTTTCTCTCGGTATTGTAAAAGACGATCGAACGATATACTCGAACGTTTTTCGAAAACGCTTCTTTCCTCTCGATCGAGAAATTGTTTCTTCGTTCGACGATAACCGCAGGTATATTTTTTGTGGTAAATAATTTCGACGGAGAAAAGTCGCCGGGAAACGATGTTATTCGACGGTCGAGCACACGATATCGTGAGATAAAAATTTCACTGATTAAAATTCCTATCGACGCGCTACCGTTCGACACAGAACGGATAAATCGGATAAACGTTGGAGGTAAAGGCCACAAATATACGCAAACAGGCGAGTTACGAAAGCGAGCGCCGAAGAGGATGCAAAGAGGCTTCGCCGCTTCGTACGTACACAGCGCAATGAGAATCAGAGCAATTTGCCCGCGGTACTAAGATAGCGCGTACCTTCGTTTAGGACGGCGCTTCCTAAACTTTCCCCATTCGCGACCCCATTTTGCCCGGGAAAATTTTGCGTAACGCCAGTCGTATACATAGAAAGATACATAAAACAAGCGTACGAATAAAACATCGATCGATAATAAACGAAAGAAGTTTAAATTTAAACGATCCTTTGCTATATTTATAACGTTACCACTTGTTACCATTTCCTTTTACGCGGAACCCTACCGATCAAAATCACAAAGATCGGGAAACCGGGAAAATCTCCATTAACCGTGTTTTGCTCGTCGAGAAAATTCGGCTCTGCGTTGGTATTTCGAATTCCATTTTATTCCTACTCGCGGCCTTCTACCTCGAGACTGTCCGTATCTTCGACGTTTCTCTCGTCGTTGTCCGAAAAAAAAGAAAAAGAAAAGAAGGAAGTAAACTTCAAAGTTTCGCCTGTGATACGAGTTTGCCGCTTGGCCGTGATATCGATGGACGGACAAAAGTAACGCTAAAACGTCTGCCACGAGTAACTTTCTTTACATTTAGTATTTCCACCTTTATCGATCTCATTTTCAGCCACGTGGTTTGCAAGTTTCCTGCCGGACAAACCAACGAGACTAAAAAGAACGTGCGGCCTGGTGGTTTTAATAATTTTATAGCGTAAAAGTTGTCCCATGAGTTGCGCGTTTTTTGCGCGACAGAGACAACGACATTCCGCAACTCGTACCGCGTTTAACCGATAATTTGATACTTTTGCAGGAGGAGTTCGACGTTGACCGAACATTTGACGCGACGATCAAACGCGACAACGACGCGTAATACGAAATGCCACGAGCGTGTACGAGTCTGAGTCGAGAAAAAGTTCGGTGAGTTCTTCCGGGTCGTTTAAGGACGGGCGATCGAGGTTCTTCGTTTGATCGGCTCGTGGCAGTTGGAAAAATTTTCACGGCCTCGTGATTCCGTTACGCGATCCCATATGGGAATAGCCCGCGGTTTAAGAAGCCCTGACGCGCAGGACGGGAAAGACAGACGAGGAGAGAAAAGTTTAGTAATCCACGTTGGCGTTGGCGCAATCGAGGAATTCCTCCTGTGAGTCGAAGGAAGGAAATTGCGTTGCCCAATTAGAAATCGCGGGAGACCGCAGAAAGAAAGGCCAAGAGAGAGCGAGCGATCTACGAAGAAGAAGGAGCGAGCGAAGCTGCGGAGGGGGAGAGCGAGAGACAGAGGAAGGGAAAAAGGTTTCGAAACATCGTACATACTAAGTTGCCACGTTTGTACGATTATCTAATTCCGTGTACCTTTTGCTCGTTTAAATGCACGCGCACGCGCCTACCCATTTTCTCAATTTCATCGCCTATACCGATTCGTTTTGGTAGCGCGACTCGTATCTTTTGTTCGAATCTTGGATCGATCGCCTTGGATCGGCTACATTAATATCGACGCGATAAAAATTAATCGACGCGGTTTTCTCTCTCGTTTACGTCCGGACGATCGTCGTCTCGCGTAATTCGCCCACTTAGATTTCGTTTCGATGTCTCGAATTTTCACACTCCCTCTCTCTCTATATATATATATTATATGTTATTCCACGCGATTCAACTTTTACGGAACTTAGTCCTACGGAAATCGAGATATTTCAATGTTAATTTCATCGAATCGTCGAGCGTACGAAAGAAAAGGGAAACATAAACGTGAAAATACTACTGTCTTATCTCTCCTTGTCTTTTACGCGATAAGCCTCGCAAGATTACAGTTAAAATATCTTTTAAATTAATCGTCTTTCGATTCAAGTGCCTCGACAGCTTTTTCTAGACGATTAAAAAATGCATCGAAAAGAAATTGATACGAGGACTATCGAAAGAGCCGTGTACGATGGCCAATAAATTAATAGATTTGCGATAAATTTACAAAAAAAAAAAAAAAATTTGTTTGAAATATTTACGTACAACGGTATAGGCAGAAGAAATTTGTTAACGATATAGAACAACTAACATTGTCCTTTGTATAATATACAGTAACACGTGATGACACTCTTAACGTTTCAAGGATGAGAATATCTATTATTAATCCCGCAAGATACAAAAAAATAATGATATATCCTTATCGCGTATTATATAGGTAGGCGTTATCGCGTTCGTAAACAGAAAGAAATTTCTCTTGCGCGAATCTAATTTTTCATCGGACGAACAAAAGTTGGACGAACGAACGTTACAACGACATTGATCTTTAAGCGATATCCGTACGTTATTGCCTCTACGTGTTAAAATAGCGAGCGATTACGAACGACGTTCTATCGGATATCGTCGATCTTGCCAGAAAATTATAAAAACCTGTCTGGTCGATAGAGAAAGTTCGATATCTTTGTCCAAAATATCGTTTAATCGAAAAACCATGGTACATCTAGTAGCTGATATCGTCCAACGTTTGCGACAAAGATGTTCGTGGTATCTTCCGGGACGCCATACCGCGACGTACGTTACGTTTACCGATCGTAAACGACCTATTTATGGATGAGTCGGAGATTTCAAATAATTCGATAAAAAGAAATATTACGCGATCTCGCGACGAGCGCATCTTCCGAGGACTGTATCTAGTTGAGAGACTCGAGGCTTTCACAGGTCCGATCGTCGTACATGCTTGACAGCTGTTGCAGCAGAAGCTGCGTCCAACAGGAATTTCTGTCCGACGTTTCTCCGGCGTTACAGCTATCCTCTTCGGGGTCTAAAAACGCGGGTACATACGCGGTTAACACCGATCGGCATTAGGAGCGTGTCTAATTGAACGACGAGATCGTAGGCCCCGTAACAACAATGATCGTTGGACGTAAAATCTGTTGCTTTTTCGATTGCACCGTGGACAACCTCGCGGGCAACCAGCTTACGAGCCTTATCGTCTAAAAAATGTACGAGTTCGAGCGGATTAAACGAGCATTAATTCCGCGAGTATGATGCACTCGAATGGTAAATGTTCTTACTCCACAAACGGGAGAACGGATGATGGAAACTAGTCTCTGGGATTCACCGAGTTCCTCCTCTGATCCACGGCTCTCCTTCTCTTTCCACTCGTACAGCCGCTCTTCCACCTTCTCCTTCTGTGTTCTTAAGCGATTACGCCACGGCGTCTCTCACCTCCGTCTAATCCTGTATTGTAATGTACGACGCACGCGCGCACACACACAAGCACACAAAGGTTACAAACGAGGCGACCGAAGTCGAACAAAACGGAATCGAAAAAATCAAAGTCGAAGGAGAGGTGGAAGTGAAACGAAACTGTAAGTGGGAAGACGGAAGAAATGGAGAAAAAGAAACGAGAGGTGAGAAGAAAGAAGGAAGGAAGAAAGAGGGAAGAAAGAGGGAAGAAAGAAGAGGAGAGTAGTGAAAACAAAGGGAAAGGGGTGCGCGGAAAAGGCGAAGAACGAGGACGATAATTGACGTGAATAAAGTAGGAAGCGCGGAGAGGAAAATGAGACGGAGAAGAGGAGGAAAGGAGAGACAGAGGAAGAAGAGAAGGGACCTTTGGACGATGGAGGGGATCGACGTCGTTTCAGTCGTCCTCCCGGATGTGCAGCATCATTACACGGCATTCTTCGAGGCTGCAAGATCTCCCTTTCTTTCTTCCTTCGGCCGATGCGTTGACGTAACCGCGACAAAGCAAATTCCTCTTCCCAAGACGCGAAACGCTCGGAATTCTGATCGGTCTGGTTTCAACTGTGTACTCTGAACGGCTGTTGTAACGAAGGGTATTTTCAAA
The DNA here is from genome assembly GCF_040668555.2 of Bombus flavifrons. Taxonomy (NCBI): domain Eukaryota; kingdom Metazoa; phylum Arthropoda; class Insecta; order Hymenoptera; family Apidae; genus Bombus; species Bombus flavifrons. Next base: position 7,006,589 of record NC_138458.1, on the reverse strand, counting down.
ACCACCGATTCTTTCGTGCACGTCACTTCGTACGTTTGCGAGCGAGCCTTCCAGCCTGTAAAACCAAGCGACTTTCAGTCTGTAAAGAATGACTTGAAACGTCGTTCGGACGTTACGTCGGGGTTACGTGTATCGTGCGTTTGTTCGAAAGCTAGAAGAAATTTCATCTTTGGCCCGATCGAGTCCGAAGCCCGAGTCAGTCAGTCTTGGTAGTCGTCTCGAGTCTCTTCGCAATTCGTTTTCCCTGCCAATTGATCCGATTTTCTACCATGTACACGCACGACCCTCTCGCCAATCTGCCTCCTCCGATACGCTATTTATATTCTCCTTCCCCATTTGTCATTTTCTCACTCTGCCTCGAAAGTTTCATCTTACCGTGGTATTTTATATATCGCAAGACGTACACGACGCGCGCGTGATTTTGCCAAATATCGGCAGATATCGCGCGATACCTGTGGCTGGCGGCGTAATCTCGCGTAGAAATATCAAGGTGTAAATGATTTTTCTTTTTATGCGACGCACAGAGTTAAAGACGATGTTATCGGGCGAGCCGGATTTTCCGGCAGTTGTCAAGCAACGAAAAAGGTTTCCGAGGAGGCGTAGCATTAATCATGGCACAGGTATGTGCGAGCGAGGACTCGGGGTCAAAATCTTTCTTCCTTCTGAAAGAACGATGATCCACAATGGAACTCCTCCTCGGAATCCTCCTTGCTTGCGCTTACATCTGATCGATCGAAGAAAGGATCGTCCTGAAAAGTTACCGGCTCCTTTCTACTATCCACCTCGGGGACCTATTAAATCTTGGACTCAAATTCCGAAGGATCTTGTTCTAAAAGAACCACCGACACGATATTTTTCGAGAGAAACGTTCGTGAATAGCCGGGCCTCGGATCCGCGCCGCTTAAATTTGTGTCAAAATTTTTTTCAATTTCCTATTTTAGCCGCTGACACTATGAAAACAGCGCTTTTTTCTTCTTCGTTCCTCCTCCAACGCTTGCCTCTGTCGACCGCGTTTGATATTTCCAAAAATATGGTCGACTCCTGCGCCTCGAATTCACCTTGCGGTACGTTTGAAACTTTGTAAATGCACCATCGGCAAACTCGTCTTTTTTACGATAAATCAAACGTCACGCAATATGGAATTTCCTGAATATAGTTCGCGGTTCGACGATGAGTCGACTGATTTAATTGACTAATAAGTTCCATGTTTCCGTCTTTTCTTTCTCTCTCTCTGTCTGTCTGTCTGTCTGTCTCTCTCTCTCTCTCCCTTTCTCCCTCTGCCTCTCTTTTCGTGGGATCCCTTAGACAGGGGAAAAGGAAGATAGAAGGAAAAGATGAAGCGTAAGAATCGGTAGTACTCATAAGCCAACCGGGATATAACAGGTAAAACAGGTTTGTGGGCGTCCTGAAACGTGGGCTACCTGCATCGTTTCTCGGAGGGGTCCTTCTTCAAACTCGCCTGCCGATTCTTGCGGAAGAAAACGGAAGAAAGGGAAGAAACGCGGCACCTATGCACCTGTTCGTTAAGTAACGACGATTAACGTCTGGAAACAGCCGCTCCGTGATTTTATCGTCGAGCAAACTACGACGTGTATACAAGTGCAGCAAGAAATTTCGATCTTTCTCTCGCTCGACGAACTTTATAGAGAGAAACGATTCGGGAGAAAAGATCGTTTCGACTTTTTAAGTAAAAAACAACGGTGCAAATTGAAAGCGATCCGTTACGATTAACATCGCAACGGAATGGAAAAAAGTAGGCGAGTTGGACAACTATATAGAGCGATGAATCTTGCAAAGGCCCAAACTGTCTTCGCCATAATTGGACAATCATTGGATCTACCATGACTAATTTATGACTCGCGATATCGCAGCGAATGCTATGACAAATTAGATTAAACGTAACGAACAAATTTCTACTACGCGAACAAAGTTTCACGGTTTTATGTAAAATTGTTTATACGATCGAACCTACGGACAGAACGTCGCTCGTTTTGTTATCTAATCGATTACTGTTACGCGAGGCAGTTTATTACACACGGACAATGTGCAAGTTGCGACTGGTGAAATTTCGCTAATGACGTTAATTCGTCGATTAATCATCGCCGATAATATCCTAAAGGTTAATTAAAAATTCGGATAATAAAAAAAAGAGAGAGATTACTCTTTTTAGAGGTCGTTGGGATATCGACTTCTTATATCTTATCGGCTTAACAGAATTATTTGACGTGTGACTACTTTTCGTCGGATTCGGTAATCTAACGTTTCGTCGGGTCAACAGACACCTATTCGGCCACGAAACTCGAAAATTCCTTCGGTTACAGAAAAATAAATCGAACGCTCTCTCGCCAGTTCGTTAACCCCTCCCCCCGGTCGGTTCTCGTTTGTGGTTCGATACGTTCAACCGTTTTTCCAACGTTTGACAAATTCGCGCGCTGTACAGATACGTGGATGGCGACGAAACGTTCGTACAGATGTCTTAAAAAATTGGGCTTTTTCTCGAACCCGGAACGATCGTCGGTTTTATGCAATTCGGAAACCATGAACTTTCTCTTAGGAGCGCAACGTTTTTTGTAATTGCAACGTCGGTGCTAAATTTAAATTAAAACACGTCGTCGAATCTATCTACGACAAACGAATATGTTGGTTGTCCGATTAACGATCTTTCTCCGCTAATACAGCGAACAGAAGTCACAATACGAAAGAGACATTTGCAATTTCGAAGCGATTAACGTATGGACGATGCAAATTTCACGTAATTCGATCGAAAATGAAAACGAAGAGGCGAAAAGAAAGGACAGATAAATCGGCATCGATCAGAAAAAGCGGGGTTCGACCTCGGTGCGACGTCGGAGCTGGTGGCAAAAAGGTAGGTTCGCGTCGACAGTGAGGATCGCGATTACGAGGAAGCTACGAGGAAGTCGGTGAAGCCCCCTCCAACGTCCCATGGTATTTCCCACTCGATTACAACGCTTCGATTATTTCCGTTCGCGCCGTATAACCGGGCATCTATTCGTCCTCGTCGGACTCGAAGGGTCGCGCGTTCCGGTGGTCCATTTGTCTCCGTTCGTCGAACGCGTTATACGGCGCGGCAAGTCTGGCGCATGCGCGCTATCGCCAGTCTCTCATGGCGCACGCCAGAGGAGTGGGGTGTGTGGCGGCAAGCTTCCAGCGGAGATCGCAACTTGCGGCTCAGTCGCTCGCCAGCTCCGACACTTTGTGAGTGGATTTTGTCGCGTAATCGTTGTCGCGCCTTCGAAACACTCGAGTCGTGTCCGAAGTGAAAGGAAATCCGTTTCGCGTATCCTCCTCGAATTCGTCTACTGGTCGCCGTAGACCCGTGATCGTCTCCTGTGGAGAAAATAGGGTAAAAAAGACAGAAAGAAGAGAAGAGAAGAGAACGGCAGAGAGAGGGAGAGTGATATTCGAGTGGTGCCGACTGTGATACACTTAGCCGCGTAGATAGCTCTGTGATATACGCGTATACACACATGGATATTTCGATAGCTCTGGACTTTTCTCGTACGGACACCGAAAACCGATATCCGTGTGCAGATATCTGCTGAACGTTTAATCGTTGTTGAACGGGGATCTCTGGTTGTGTGTGCGAGCAACACAGGGGATCCGTACGATTAGCGGGGATATTGGAATGAGTGTATAAATAAATACGTAGAAGGTGCGGAAGAAAGGAGAGGGAAAGAGGGACGGACAGACGGACGAACGGAGAGAGATAGAGAAGAGCAGCGGAAGAAAAGATACACGTGCGCGTGGTCGGTGTCTCGAGGATACCTGTGGATGCCAGGCTGTAGTCACGACGTATTAGGGCGCGGATTTCTGCCCGATGACCGCCGAGGGGATTCGCTTCGACTCGCTAACCGATCTACACCATTGATATTACGCCGCATCGGACGGTTCATCGGCTAAGCCGTAATCGAGGTGACCATCTTATTTTTGCTTTCTTCTTATTTCCGCTTTCGCGTAATCTTTGTTCGACGTCGCTGTTTAAACGTGTTACGCGAGGAAAATCCAACATTCGTCTTATCACTCGGTCGCTTCTCTTTTCCCTCTTTCCGCATTTCCTATCGTTTACCGCGCCTGTAATTCGGAAATACGGCCGTGAAGCGATCTCTAGGTTATGTAAAAGATTCGAATTGTTGATAATTTATAGGCAAATATAAGGCACGAAAGCTTGTTTAATTTCGATATTTCTATCCGAAAGGACGAACAATTTGTCCGATAATTTTCAAATTGCGGACAACTTGTTATTAGAATTGCTCGTTGTCCATTGGAATTGCTATATATGCTTTTGTTACTTAAAAATATCAAGCCTCGTTACCGAATGCCAAATGCCCGATGAGTTTCAAAAGTTTGAAAGATCTTTTACGTTCCTACGATAATGACGCATGTCGAGATCAATTTTAATATTACGATTACACATTTTTTATCCTGTTAAACGCGATGAATTATGGAGTTATTCGTAGAATATTTTGTCGTTTTAATCAACAGCCTATTATTTATGACGACAAAAGCTACTCGTATCGATCTTATCGGTCTAGTTTATACGTCGGTGTACATTTTCCGGAAGTATACATCGTATTGAAATTAAGATACGATCCAGGATATCGCGTAAATAGCCAAAGCAAATTGTTTAAAGTTTGTCCGTGCCTGTCATCGAACCTGGTCGGACCAAGATCGGTTTGGTCGAGGATTTTTCAGCGTCGTTCGATCGTTGAAGTTAATTTACACGTACATACTTATACGTTGTTTATCGACGCGAAACGCATCGATGGAATTTTTGACGCGTCGTAAACAAACTCTTTTTCTTCTATCTAATATAAAATATACATAAACTTTGTTAGTAAATAGTGAAAAATTGTTATCCAAGTGTATAGACTGCTGGTCGTTGTAATTAGTTTAATAACCTAACCTACATTCCAACGGAACTACTGTTACAAGAAAAAAGACAGTTAATCGACGTATGGGATTATAGATAACGATAAAACTTGCAACAATCTTCTCATTCTTCTTCGAGAAAGTATATCTATGAAAGCATCTTAAAAATTCTCAATTATTAATTCCAATAATAGCTGTAATATCTCTCTGCTTTTAATTGGTATCGAGTTATTAATTGGAAGTATAACAGGAAATTCAGCTACCATTATCGAATTATCTAGTACTCCGGGCGAAATTAAATATCCTATTTTTAATACGTTATAGGAGACAGCGAAGACGAAGGGAACGCGAGCGATATTTCTCCGATGTCGCGAAGATCCAGCTTGAAATTCAAATGCGTTGAAAAAATTTCAGGCGAGATTCCTGTGAAAATTAAGTTGCAGGTTATAGTTTACGCTTGACACGGTACGAAGCATATACAGACGTTTCTAATAAATATCAGAGGTTAGTTTACGAGTTATCGACGATAGATCACTTACCCTATGAAACATCGACTCGTTCGAATTATTTATTTACCGCGTTATATTTATCGATTTAAATGCACGTTTCTTTCCGTTCTTCGTTTAAACATTTGAGAAACGTCGCTCGCATCCTTTTGTCGATAAGTTGAGCGTCTCGTGATAGCCCGTAAATCGCGTACAAGTATAATTTGTTCGTTAGGTGCCGTAACAGCGAAATAGCAACGACAATGGGAATCGCGGTCGGTAACGAAAATTCTATGTAATTGAAAAAGGGAAAGAAGCTCGACCGATTATTTAACATTCACGGCAAAATGAAATATTCGTGTCGCAGTTTTTAGTAATATTTTACATATAGGCGATTAGAAATATAACCTGTTACAAGGAGATCGTTGTATTCTTATTCCCAATTTCTTCGACTCGTTACGTTCTTACCGGTTGCTATATTATATTGCCATCTTATTGCGTTCAATTAGACTAATAGCAAGCATAATCCGTCCGCTCGATTAGGGAATTTAAAGATTTCCTACCGACAAAATGACGCAACATCGTTACATATACCAAAAGTACGTATAGTCGAGAGTTGCAGGCAAATAACAATTGGCAGAGTAACGATTGCAAACCGTTTTTTAACGATCGGGAAGCTGAAAAAACAAACTGTCGTTGTCGTTAATACGAACCGATCGACCAGGAAGATTCTGCCGAGACTAAGAGAAAGGAAAATTGAAAAATCTTACGCGTAACGTGATCGCGCGATTAGAACGATCGCTAGTATAACCCGTAGCTCGTATTCGGCATTTAAAAAATCTAAAATTCTATTAAAATAAAAAAGGAAACTGAGCGAGAGGGGGGGGGGGTTTACGTAGCCCTGCCTCCACAGCCGCTCTCTTTCTCTCGCGCTTACAACGACGACGCACGCGCGAGCGCGGTCGCGCGCGCTCGTACTTACGCACATATGCACAATGTACACCGACGAGCGAGTATACGACGCGACGGCTAAGCGGAGCGGCTGTTGCTTACGCTCCTTGATCGTTATTCAGGAAGTTGCACGTTATCATTTACATAACACGTGAGCCCGAACAAAATCATGCATAATTCCTTCCTCCTTAGCGCGGCTGCGTTACCGCTTCGCTCTTTATTTTCCTTTTTCCCTTGGTTGGCGAAAAAAGAAAAAGAAAAAGAGACGCGAGAGGAAGAGGCCGTGTGTGTCGCCTGTGTTCGGCGCGAATCTACGCCAGACAACAGCCCGCTTTATCCGCGTCTGTTCGTTCGCTGCTACGCGATGCCCTATTGACGAAGATCCGGGAAGCGGTTCGTTCTATTCGACTTGGACGCGTTACTCGACGAGAATTCGCGTGATCTTCGCGACCGAGTTACGTGTCGCGAGATCTCTCAAGCCCCTAAAGCGAATTCCGAGAATATTTAACCGCCGTCGTTGAATATTTATTTCCGTTGGTGACTTAAAAAAGTATTTCTACGCTCTTCTGTGTTTACTAGAATAATACGTTTACTTGCATGGAAAAAGAACGTAAAAAGGGCAGAGTTGGTAGGTACAGAGGAACAAACAAGACGTATTCTAGAAGCGAATCTCTGTATAGAAAATAATAGACGGACTGGTGGACGATCGGACACTCTGCTCGCTCGCCATCTTTCTCCGAACGTTCTCCTCACCTTTGTATTCTACGCGTAATCAGCTTTCTATTCTGTTCCTGTTTACCGCTGTTCGGCTAATTTACACGCCGACTTTTTTCGCATATTTCGTTCTCGAAACTGCTTCTCTCGCTGGTCCTACTCTCCTCGTCGTTTCTACGGTCGAACGTCCCCTTTGGTTCGAAAAGTTTCCTTACGACCTCTGGTCGTACGTTATCGGACTAGGTGGCTGCTTTCGTTCGCGCCTCCGGTCCAGTTGAATCCACGTACGGCCTTGCGGAATTGTCCTGCGGGCAACAGCGGCAACGAGCCACATGGCCCGACTCGAATCACTGCGAACAGAATCGATCGATTATACCGAAAACAGTGCTAGCCGTGCAAAAGCGCGAGGATCGGGTGGAACGAAGGAAGGCCGAAAAGGAAAGGTGATTTATAGTGGGAGGAATTTAGCGAATATCCGGCAGGATGTATTTGCGAAAATCGGTGTTTCTGGACGTTGAAAGCTGCGAGCCCTTGTTTCCTCCGTCGAATCTTCTCGTTAGACGAGAACGTTGGAATTTTCTGCGAACATTGGGATAATGGATCTCGACGTACCGGACGATACCGCGCTGTAAAAATGGAACGTGTACGACTGATAAAAATAAGCACTCGATCGGAAAATACTTTTGTAGTCGGGCGTTGTTAACTCCGCGTCTAATTGCATCGTAATCTAGAAAGAAAACGTTATTTTTATAATTCGCGACTCGTTGTCGCGATACCGATAACAACGTGGACGTTTCCGCGATAACGAATGGAAGTGAGAAGAAAGATAAGAAAGTTTGCGAGAATGGTTATGACCTTTTTTCTTCTTCTCAGAGTAAATCCGATGCTTTTAAAAAGTTTTGAAAACCGCGTTAGCCCGTAATCCGCGTCTCGCGTAACGAAGACGATCGATCACACTTATCGGGTACGGTGTATAGAACGCGCGAGTTAAAATTAACCGTGTAATCTAAAATTAGGGTAACCTAACCGAAATCCGATGGAATCGCCGATGACCCAACGATACCGGTCGAGAGGTTAAATGGAAGGCAAAACGCGCGCGATCGTTGGATCGAAGGAGGAAAGAAGAGCGGAGATTCTTGGAAAGTAATTAGAATATAAACCGGTATTGGTTTTTCGAGCGTGGAAGAAGGAAAAGTTTCGTAGAGTCGTAGAGAGCTGTAGAGAGAAGGTTGGAAACGATGGAAGAAAGGTTTTTACGTCGATCTTCTATCGCAGTCGAGAGAGCCGATAAGAGGTTAAAGGGGAGAAACGACGTAGAAGAAGGAAGAGGAAGCGGGTGGCGGGAGAAGAAAGCCTTTCGAAACGTAATTCCGGCCGGAAGAGCCGGGAACCCGGAAGCGAGGGAGGAAGCACTACCGCGGCAGGGTGGTAAGGGGAATGGAAAATTCTGCAGAGCCTCGGGGGAGGGCTCGATCGATCGTTAAGATCACGGACGAGGTGTCGACGTCTAACCACCGGCAAATTTCTAGCGACTGCCTCTTTCGTTGTCCTTCGCGCTACCTTTCGGAGAGATTTCTCGCGCAACGACCGTACGAGCAAGTGATTTTTACGACTCGGCGATTGTACGACGCTGCGCCTTTTTGGCATGTAAATAGATAGTCGCGAGGCACGAATGTTCGTTTCAGATAAGAATTTTTTGTGGCGATACCGCGCTATACTCGAACGGACGAACCCGACGAAAAAGCAACCGCCGTGTATCGTTCTCGGAATTTTTCCACGCCATTTTCGGGCCGATACTTTGTTCGCGCGGATACAAATCGATCGACGAGACGTTCGCTTCGAACGAAATTCGTACAGAAATGTCCAAAAATACTGGCCGCGTTTTACGTCGCGCGTTCTCGGTTTCGCCGAAACAGGCGACAAACGAGCGGTCGAATTACAAATATAACGAGGAATCGTTTATCGTCGATCGACGTTTCGTTCGTATATTCGTCTCGCTTAAAATCGTCCCGGGTGAAAACGGACATTGAGAAGCGACGACGCTGGTGTTCGATCGAGACGATAATATCAGGTGCGACGATGTAGAAGCGAATTTAGGACATCGGGTAAGGAGAATAGGATACGCGGGTTGGAAGAAAAAGACGAATCGCGTAAGGAGAAACATCGCGGAATACGTGTCCGGCTGTTCTCTCCTTCTCGCACCGCAGGGAAGAGAACCGGTCTGTATCCGGACCGGAAGCGCGGACCTTGGACTTTTCTTTTTCGCTATCTCCGTCTCGTTGCCTCGTTCCTTCTCCGAAGAATTCGACGAGCGGTCAATTCGATCTTCTTCTCTCCTCCGATCTCTTCTCCACCCTTTCCCTCTTCTTCCATCTTGACGAGCCTTCTTTCGAGAGAGAGAGAGAGAGAGAGAGAGAGAGGGAGGGAGAGGGAGAGAGAGGTGTCCCTTCTTTCTCGTTCGTCCGGTTAATTCCAAGAGGGAGCAAAAGGAAGCAGACGCTCGCGATAGATGGCATCCGGTTCCCCTCTTTCGAGGAAAACTCGAGGAGGAAGTGGCGTTTAAAATACCTACGCCGGTTCCTCGTTCTATCGGTTCTTTCTCCTCCTTTCCGACTTCCCTTGCCGCTTAAATTACCATCTTTATCCTAAAAAGAGGGCGAAACGCGCGCTAATCGAGGTCAGCTGCCGACGAGAAACAACGTTTCGACGCGACGATCTCGGATAGTCGAAGTTTCAGGGATCAGGTTGCCCCGCGAAGCGCTTCTTTCTCTCTGCTTTCGCGTCTCTTCGATCCCTCTTCTTCGTCGAGGATCGTTCGCTCGAGGCTCGTTAATTTCTTGCCGCGCGTTGACCCTTTGTGCACGCAGAATCTTGATTAATCGACCGTTAGGTTATCTAAAAACCTATTGATCGAGCTGATTGAGTTAACCGTTGAATTATCAAGATCAACCGCTTGCTCGAATCCCCGGTTACTCCTCCTTTCACGATTAATTCCACCGTATTATTCGTGTTATTCGTATTGTTCGCGATATTCGGCCACAGCCGCGCGTACGGATTTCCAACTAGCGAACGCAGCGTTGCAAAAAGCGTCTCGATAACGACAATAGCGCGTCGAATTGGCGCGTGTAAATTGTTATTCGTGCGACAGAAGGTAGCAGTCGATGCGAGATAAACAACGGAGAATCTCGTTTTCGCTATTCCCGTTTTACCCGTATCTCTCGTTGTTTCGTTTCGAAGGACCCTTTTTACACGCGACGTACAGGATCCTTTGCGCGTCGATTTGAAACTCCGGCAAGTTGGAAGCCGCGTTAGATTTAATCGGCGGTTCGTGAAAGAGAAAGAATCGCTGCTTCTTACCTTTTTGTTATTTCAGTCGCTCGCATTGTCCGTTATCCTCTTGCAAGTACACGGTGCCGTTTCATCGCGTCTTTGTATAATTTACACGCCTCTTAAGTGGTTTCGTGGATCGTGAAATTTTGCGATCTAAAATTATCGTACAACGGATATCGCGGTAATAAGAGCCGACTTTAGCCGCCGTTGGTACCGCCGTACTTCCTTCGTCCTGTATTTATAAATACAGATTTCCCGACCGCTCGATAACCCGCCAAACTTTCCGTCCTCTCCACGATACAGCTCGCATCGCGTCGAAACGAGTCATTGCGCGATTATTCGAAGCTCGGCGTCGAAGAAAGCCGCCGCGTATGTCAGCTGCTTTTGCGAGCGTCGTCCGTAACTTCTTAACTCGTAAGTCGGAATTGTCGTCGTTATCGCGGACGGTTCGTTTCGTCCAAAGCCGAATCGATCGATCGTTCGATGTCTTCGTTTCTTTGCACGGACGAACGATGTTTCGCGGCAGCGGAATCTATGCGAGCATATCCTTAAGACGGTCGTCGACGTTGCGCGTTCTTTCGCACACGGCAAACCGATTCGGTTCTTCCGTGGAACGACCTGCAATTCGGCGTCTGTCCCGACACATTCGGCCGAGACGCACGAATCGCGTTGCGGTAAGGTTGCTTATTTCGATAAACAGCGTGTATTTATAGCAAACAATGGGAACCTGCGTGAGAAAATCGGACGGAGGACGATCGGCAGGTGGTGACGTTCGATCCGCCGCGTTGGCGTCCAAGAATAAAGCCAGCGCGAATAAAAAGAATGGCAAAGTTTTTCGTCCCATTTCCGTATTTTCCAACGTTTGACTGGCGACCAATTGGCATCGCGATGACATTCGTATAGGCGTAAAGATGGAGCAGGGTTTTCGTTGATTCAACGATGTTTTATATGTTTTTGTACAAGATGTTTTATAAATTTGAATTACCAATTACCTCAATTAGCCACAGTCGTTTGCTTTCAACCGATATTGGTATTATAGATTATTTTATTATTACAGATACGAATAGTTTCTTCTTACGGCCCTTGTACGTACGCTTTTACTTTCGTCGATTCCTTCGTTCCGACAACACGATTCCTTTAATTACCGTCCGTCTCGCGAGTGCGTAAGCGCGTCTACGCCGTATATTAAATTTCAAAGATATCCACGCGCGTACTCGCCTTTGACAGAATGTAATTTAATGCGAAAATTACGGAGAAAAAGAGCGGCGCCGATTTTATGTTCGATGGCCGGTAATTAGAGCATCGTGATGCGATGCGATCGATCTTTCCAGGGCTAATCTGCTAAATTCGATCGCGACGTGATACAAAGAAATCGGCCTTCGTAATTGTCCGAGCTCGTACGACCGTCCCTTTTATTCGCAAAGTTTCGTTTGTTTCTAGTTTGTAAATTAGAAATCGGGCAAAAGGGATTTTCCTACGCCAGCGCGGAGACCGTCGACGTTTCGGAGACTATCGTCGAGTAGCGTTATCTAAAATACCGATCGACCGTGTATGCGATGGAAAAAAGAAAGATACGCTGCTCTTTGATAGATAATTTCCATTTTTATCCCCATTAATTAGAGTGTCTTATCTAGAATTCTTTCAAGATACGACCGAGTATTTAATGTAATGTAACGTAACGCAACGTAACGCGTCTCTTACATCGCAAATTCTTATTATTTCTCGTTAGAAATTCTGGCGACGCATCGATCGCGAATCGCCGATACATCGCGATGGATGTAGAGATTTCGCGGGTTTTCCGCTATAGCAGCCGGCCGAAACGCGTACACGCGAAGCAGGTGGAAAAAGAAGCGGCTGGACAGGAGGATAGGCAAGAAGATGGATAAACCACGACCAGGAAAGTGGGAACGTTCTCTGTCGAGCGAGAGACATCGCGTTGAGTAGAAAGAGTAGAAACAGGCACGTTGGATACGTTTCGTTGGTACGGATGCTCGTGAAAAGCGCGTTATTCGTCGGTGCATCGGACGGGCAGACGTAACGAGGCTGGCGGTTTTGCCCGATTTTTTTAAACGCACGTGCGTACTTTACCTGTACGTACAACAGGCGGTTGGCCTTAGTTTTCCCGGTTGTAGGGAAATCCTATCCTGCCGCTCGGCCTTGATTCTCAGGCTGAGGCGGGTTAGCGCTAACTTAGTAGCGCCATTAATCAGCCGCCGTGAGGCGGCAGCCTCCGCAAATCCCCTTATCGGTATTAATATAAACAATGCCGGACGGCCGCCTCACGGCGGCTGATTAATATTGCCACTAAAGCGATCCAGCTCGAGAACTAAGACCGAGCGGCGGGATATTTTTGCGCGTAGCTGGCAATCTGAGCCAACCGCCTAGTTGCCCGGAACGACGAAATTTACGACACGGTTGAAAATCGTCTCGATTTTCATCGGCGTCGTCTTGCGCTTCTCCTTTGACGCCGCGATACGAACGCCTCGACGGACATACGACGGTACATACGACGAAACGTAGCCGGCGGCTTCCGACTAAATAGTCGGGTGTCGAGTGTTTTTAAAAAATTTGTTGCCGCCCCGATGGGCGCGATATCGCGATCCGTCTAGCGGGATAGCGATCGTCGCTATGACGGTAGTCGGCAAAGGCACGCGTCCCTACAAAAGGCGTGGAGAAAGGGACGCGAGAACAGGCGGATCGCCGACGAGAGAAACGAATCGAAAGCAAAATCACGAAAGAAGAAACTCTCTGTTCTCTGTCAAGTCTTTCGGGAGAAAGAAACACCTTTGGAGAGCAAAGTGCATCTTCGGAGGATAGTTTTCAAGTTTACTGGGCCACTCGAAAGAAACCTCGTGTGCCGGGACGAGGGTGGCTGGCACGCTACGGTGCAATGTCGAGGGATGTCGTGACAAGAGGAACGAGAGGGGCAGCAGGAAGAAAGAGAGAGAAGAATCGGGAGGAAAGAGCGAAGCGCGAGGAGGGATAAAGAGAGAAGAAAGAGGCTGGTTCCCATGAGGAGGAGGAGCTGCTGCCGAGTGACGAGGGTGAAGCAGCCTTTTTATCGACTTCCGGTCGGCGTTAGTTGCACGCACGTGCATCCGAGGCCTCGATGCTCTCTTTGTACCTCCGCAGAGATTCTCATTCACCCTCGATCTTTCGCGCGCTCTCCTTCCTCGCTTCTTCTCGAGTAACAGGTAGTTGGAAAGTTCAACGAAATTTCTGCCCGATAAAAAGCTTTTCCATATCTTTCACCGCCTCGTATTTCTACGCTTTTACGCGCTGGCATTTTTCCACGGTATCGCAGTTAACTGCAACGAGTCCTTTTTACGTTCGAAATTATCGTGGCGGTGTTAAATCGCGCCACTTTCCTCGGTATATAAGGACGTCTAATTTTCTACCATTTTCCTTCCACGAACGTTGCTCCTTCGATAAACGGAGCTACTACGTAAGAATCGTTTCGTTAAATAGAACGGAGCAAGCAGCGCGAAATCTTTATAATTTTGAAAACCAAAGCGAGTTATCTCCCAATGTATAATATAACGTTTCCTGCAAAAGATCATTGTACGAGATGTTATGTTCTGTCGTTAAAGTAGGGTACAGGCGATCGATATTATCGTCGATATTTAGGATTGTCGACGTTATCGTTCATCTTAAATATCGATTTGTTCGAAGGACGTAGAATTTTGTATCTGTGATCGTCGGTCGATATGGAGGTACATTATTACAAAAAGAAATATTACCTTAGAAAAACGTATCACCGGTAGCAACAGAAACCTTAGCAATACACAATTTTATCTACCGTTTTACAAACATTTACGCGTACGTCACGAACAGCACGTATGTTACGAATCATTCTCTGGTTTCGTTGCAATGTCCTTTAAATTCGACATTTTCCCGTCCAACTACGTAACATCGTCCAACTTTTCGTAGAGGATGTAAAAACGTATCGAACGGCGTGGAAAAAATTATGGCGTTCCACTTGTAGAAACTGGTACGGACGGTGCGATAGCGCGCGTTAGACGGTGTAAAATTTCCTTCTACGATTTTCCTCCAACTTCGCTCGCAACCAAGTTACGGCCTGTCCCAGTTGCTAGAAACACCCTGTATAACGGAACGCGCGAGGAATAACGTTTAATCGTGTTTTTTTCCGGCGGTAGTTCCTAGTGGCGCGGCGATCGAGGGTATAAAAGAGGGCGGAGAACACTAACCACGTGGGTCGGTCGTTCGTCTGATAAACCTCTGTTCGACGACGTGTCACTGACCCTCTCTTCTCCAACCTCTCTCCTCGCTCGCTCGCTCGCTCGCTCGCTCGCCACTCTTTTCCCTCTTTCTTCATTTTTTTAATTCGTTTTCGCGATAACGATTCGACACGAACGGTCTCTTAACCGTACTGCGTTCTTTCGGTCGTTTGCCACCCAATCGTACGTACTATTCTAGCGTTAAAAAGCGTCTCGAGTTTGAACGAAACGCGAGAAACGCGTATGCCTGTTTCCTTTGCCGAGAACCTTGCCAGTCGATCGTGTCTTATTTTCATGCTTTTCTAACTAGGCTGGCGCTTTTGTATTTTTTTTTCAAGTTGGCAGCTACCACTTTAGGTTAAGTTGGCGACAGGTTATGATTCGAAAGAACCGCCAAGAACCATCCATCTTTTCTTTTTCCTGTTTTCGTTTGCAGGGTATGCGGTGCGTCGCGTGTGAATTCGAAAAGAAACATTTCGTATTCGTTGCAGTCTATATTTTTTTTTTTTTTTTTGAACTTTTCGACGATATATTTCTTTCGTTCGGTGCTGACGAGAGAATTATACCGAAGCCAAGATCGTGAATCGAGAATGCGAGTGTCGCAGTGGGGTTAACAATCGTTCGAGTTTGAAGATTCCAAACACGGCTTTTGGTTCCGTGCGTGCATATGGACGATTAACAAAATGAATCGTTATAATCGCCGTAACGATATCGCATGATCGATGTACACGCGTGGATTTCCATATTTACGTAACTGGACAGAGGGACGAAGAAAGACCGGATTATAGATGATACGCCAGATAGAATCACCGCTTACTGGGAATTTCATGGCTTCGAACGTGAATTATCGCCGCGGCATTTCCTGTAATTTAAACGATATAATGGATTCGAAAGAGCTTTCGCGGCGCACGAAAGTTCACGGACAAACGGTAATCATTTGGGAAAACACGAAACGTTGCGCGTACTTTTCTCCAACTTCTACGTAAAATTGTAATGCCCTACCGCTATTATAGGTAATATCACGAGTCGAAAGATTATTTTAAAGAAACCGTCTAACACGACGATGCTTGGAACTTTTCAGCCGAAAACCCTTCGAATCGTGACAAATGCTCCTTGGTATATCTCTGACCAGACACTTTACGAACGTCTTAAGATCCCATCCATCAAACGCGTAATTGGACTGGATGCAGTAAAATACGAAAACCGAAATACGAGTCATGGAGAAGGGAATCCTCGTATTAAGGTATTAACGAAGCAGGTAAAAGTAGAGAAACAGATACAAAAGGTTGGTCGAACTACCTGGTCTAATAATAATATAATTAACGGTTAAACTGTTAAAAGGCAATAAAGTGTCCTAATCGAGTTGTCGGTAGCACGTTTGCCCCGTAAAACGAAATAGACGGTAAATTTGCAAAACGGATATATATATATTTATGTATAATTACAAACTCGGTTACCTGAAAAATCGTATGTTTGTAATCCTTGATTTTTGGTTTGTTATCGCGAATTAAGGCCTATAACGTATATAATATATATATATATGTACATACTTTAGTTTTTGCGTAACGAATAATAAAAATAACGAATATGATACAATGGAAACGAACGACTAAATATGAGAAAATATGAAATTCTAATAGGACGCTGAATAAAATTTTATTCGTGACTGATTATTCGACTAAAAGTTTATTCGAATAACGCCCATCGTGACGCACGAGCACCCAGTACCGTACGCACCGTTAAGCAAATTATCTAAATCGACATCCGCGTCATTTGGGGGACTTTAAACGACGAAGATCTGCGTGCTAGCGTGCCTCTGTCCTCCGCGTGGCTGCTTCTCTGCGAACGCGAACGCTGTGCGAACACGGTATCGGTTTATCGAGCGATTCGTCGGCGTGCAAAAAGTTTCCATGCTTGTTCTTAATTGCGATAACGCAGAGGCCATAATGCGTTCACCGTTGCACGAAGAGTGGCGTCAAACTGTTGCAGCGGCGGCGACATTCGCGTCGACGAACTGACCAAGATTCGCTCGAGGCTGCTTCGGACCGCTATCGCGTAAATGGGTCTCGACACTGGCTACGGAAGATCGAGTCGGAAATCGAGTCGCGAAAGATCAACGCGGAAGCACGCATCTTTATCCTTTACGACTGATTTTCCCTGCCTCTCGATTACCCGAACGCGCTAGGCAAGTATAATGGTAGCTGGTAGGAAAGAAAGCTGACTCGAGCCGTGGTCCTACCGTTGGGGTTCGAAGGACGACCACCGCGGATGAGACGAGGATCTAAATCGCCAACGATCCGCACCGATTCTCCGAAGCGAACGGCGTAGATTCGGCTTAACTCGCTGCTCGTCTACTACCGCACTGGCTCTGTTCGAACCAGCCTCTACCAGTAAGTGGACGGACGTTGATTTGTTTGCGTAGTGCGCTACGCCAGTGGCTGCTATCTCGGCCCGCATCTCTCTTTTCTGCTTCTCTTTCTCTCTTTCTCTCTTTCTTTCCGCCCGCGGAGGAACGAGAAAGCACTTCCTTGTGAGTTGGCGAGAGCGTGACGTAAGCGGACGCGCGAGCATCGGGTTCACCGACCAACTCAAGGTCGCGGAAACCCAGCTTTTCTTCTTTTCCCCGGTCCTCTTTTCGTTTCCTTCGTTCCACTCATCGAGTTGCAGTGGTTCGCCAAACTATTCCAACGTCTAGTATTTTTTCTTTTTATATATATGTAGAGAGAGAGAGATTCGTTTATCCGAATTGATAGGGAGACGAAATCGTTCGGACAATGGAATTTTCGAATAACGGAACCACTCACTTTCCCCGATATGAAATTTCGTTTATTCGAATACGAACGAGGACCGATCGATAGATAGCTTCTTTAAACGTATACCTTTAATATTATCGTATTATCTTTTTATCGCCCGCCAAGTCGCGTAATTCGTTCGATAGAGTCACATTGTTTTTGTACTTGGAACTATCGAGGCTCTTTTTCGAACGCCTCGAGCGCCTCGGCATGCGAAGCCATCTCTTCGCTCCCACTTTCCTTTGCTGTTTCCATTCGTGTAAAGTCGTCGTTATTATCGTATTTATCGGAACGAAACCATTTCGTTACATCGGTATACTCGAGGTTTTTCTACTGTCCTTAGCATCCGAAGAATCTACGTGCTTTCGATGAATTTTACGATATCGCGTTTTCGTTTCTTACGGCTAGACGATAGAGAGAGAGAGAGAGAGAAAGAGAGAGAGAGAGAGAGAGTAGGTAGATGGACAGACGAGGAAAGGATAAAATTACAAATACAACGAAGAATCGTTTAAACTCGAACATTATTTATTATCGATCGTTTGTACCTTGTTGTTACGTATGTAACTGGAGTGTGCGGAAAGTTATGCCGGTCAAAAGCGGGTCGCGAGTGGAAAAAATGTAAGAAACGTTCGTCTATAAAACGAGAGAGAAACATGACTGAACGGTGATACTATATTGAGATAATAGAGAAGGAATGACGTACGGCAATATATCGTATATTGGCAATTTTTGTTTGCGAGACGGTTGTGGTATTGGGTTATCAGTTAGTGGTACGAAAGCGGCGCCACTACAGTTTCATTTGACGCCACCTCAAACTGTATTACTTCGCGTAGCTTGCCTAATCAATAATAATAATAATAACAGTGGCTTCGGTTATCGTGGAATTTTCAATGGAAAACGTTTCCTTCGCTTCGTTTTACACGTCGTATGTCATCTTTGTGTAAACAGATTCGTAAACGCATGTCCATACTTGACAAGTTGCACGAGTTAAAACGAGAGACACGTTAAAACGAGTAAAATGCGTCGTACGAGAATATATGCCAGGTACGTTAGTTTTCGAATTATGGATGACTACAGAAAACGGTCAAAACGTATGTCTGCCGCTTGACACGCGCGATCGTACGTTTCAGCATCGAGTACGTACCAGCATCATGGAGCATGTCTCGAGAGCTAAAGCTAGCGAACCGTATGAATCGATATGACGAAGCAGGTAGTATTTCGCTATTATATCCTTACGAGTATTCGTTATTTCACTATTGTTTTACTAGCGGAAAAAAGCAAAAATTGCAAAGATCAAAACGAAACTACGCTTCGGCTGTATAATACAGGCAACGCTGGAAAGCCCCCTATACGCGTTGAGAAATATTGCGACGCAAAGTTACAGGAAGCAACTCGTATAGTATTTGGTTTTTTTAAACGAATTCAAAGTTTCAGTGAAAAATTTGCATCTTATATTTCGAATATCCGTTTATCCATGTTCGTTTTTCCATGTTCGGCCAGTGTTCCTTGCCGACGTACGTAGGTTGTACGCTGAATTTTCTGCATAACCGTAGATGGAATTAAAGCCCGATAACGTTTCAGAATGCAAGAGGATGATACTTTTGGCTGCCGCACGCGCTTCCATCGACGACAGCCTCGCGTTCCTGCCCCTTTTCAATTCAAAAGGAAAATCGGTTATCGTATCAAGACGTTCCGGAAACAATCGGCTCGGTACCGACGTTCTCGTAGAAGGCGTTTGCGCCAGATAGGCACCCAGACCTACGTAAACTCCCGTTTAAACGATCATCTACGCGGCGTTGCGAGGAAATCTGTGTAATCGGTGATTTACGTGGCGCATGTGCGATAGATCATCGTGCAGTTGGAGCGTAACGAAAATTATAGAGGAGGTAAGCAGAGTGTACCGGGACCGGAGAAAGTTTTCCCTCGTTATTCTCTTCTCTATAGATGCATCGCTGTTATTACGTAATTTTCTTGTAGCGTCTCCTATGCTTGCCTCGCGAAATTCGGACGATAGCTTTTCGTACGGTCGATGGGCACCTCTTCTTTTGCTTTTGACGTCGATATCGCGTCTCCAGTCGTACAGAGCGAGATCAGAGCGAGATCAGAGCGAGATCAGGGTTTGGCGATTCGGAATGGACGCGTTTCCACTTCCGGGACGAGAAGAATCTTCCATCGTTGTCGAGCTACGACTCGACCTAATTGCTTGCCACCACGTTCTGTGCGTGTATCCGACGTATAGAACGTATAGGGTGATTAATAGATACGTGTCCGTGTTCGAGGAGGTGAACGTACGCGTTAAAATAAGCGTGGAGACGTCCTGCGAACGTACGTCCCATGTACCCGAGTTACAGATAATTAGAGAAAAGGTTGCACACTGTACGCCCTAAGGCCCGGGTACGCGCTGAGACTCGTTATCGCGCGTGCATCGATACTTTTCGGTGTTTGCCTGCGTTGCTGTCGTCGACGTTAGAACCGTCCGACGCGTAATTCGGTTCAAATAAAATAATTTTCCGTATTAACGTTTCCGCCAATCGTCGAGTCAAAAATACGCGTTTTTTTCTATCGCTATATGTATCGTAATAAATAACGGTAAATTACGAGTAATTTGATCTACGGTTACGATACAAAGAACGTTAGTACGAAGCGAATGATATTAATATCTACTAGATCGTAACAAATGCGAATGTAAGTACGATATCGGACGATATCGATAAATCATCGGTTTACACGCATTGCTACGCGTGAAGTAAAATTCCCAACGTTTTTAAATTCGAACAATGGGAATATGTTTGTCAAAGATATTCCCATCTCGAGTGTACATATGTACTCTCTTATTTTTGTCGTCGACGATGTTACATGGAAGCGTGTTGTAGTTATTGATTACGAAATGTCAAGTACGAAAGCCTTCTTTTAATCCGTTTTATACGCGGAAGTGGACTGATAACGTCGGGTAACGTGATCGACACTTTATTCTTGGGTTTCGCGCGGCTTCTGTTTTCTTTGTTGTTGTTCTTTGCTTTCTCGTTTCCTGATAAACGTCGAATCTTACGTGGCCAATTTATATCAACGTTTGTACAAGTGAAAACCGACATGGCTTTTGTAATTATTCGCTTTCTCAGAAGTGAGTCATAGTCGGTGTGTTGGGCATTATCGAGTAAATTCTCAATTATATAATTATTTGAATAGAGAGCCGTTTGTTATTCCATAGTCGAAACGAAAGACAGAGATAAGTTATTCGTTGTTTAAAATACCGAAGTTAATTACTGAAATTAAACGTTGTTTACGAGCAGACCTTTATTTTTCGTTTACTATTATTATTATTATTATTTATTTATTTTTATTAAACAGTACTATTCGACATATGGTGTAATTAAATCCAAATAAAAAGTAACATTTCGTTTGCAAGTAAGAAACAGTAAACACGTTGTTTTTCACGTTTCTCGATCGTTTAAACGAGAAATTTAATTCTTATTAGCAACTAGAACGTTATGTCAATCTGTTACTCGTTATTTAACGGGTACGTAAAATTTACCAGCACAGTCGACGATGGTTTGACTTCAGCGTTAATTTTAATAAAACTAATGGTACCTTGTCTACCATAAAATACCTGTGTTACATAATTCGCGATAATAGGAATTACGTATATGGTAGTTTGAAAATGTTGCTGAATTACGTACTGGAAAGAAGAGAAGTAGGTGAAATCTCTTGTGAAACGGAATTGTTTTTCGAGTAAAACGCGCGACATTTAAAATTGTTTAGGAGTTTTTCGAGGCACGGTCAACCTTTTCCGCGATATAATATAATTTGCCAAACAGCTAATATAATTTGTATTACGCCGGTAATAAATCAACTTATTATCAGCGATGTATCCTCCGTTATCGATGAATCAATAGTAGATTGCCACATAATGAAGCTCGACAGGAATTAGCGAAAACTGTGAGTAAGATAAAGAAAGCGAGAAGGAGAGAGGAAGCAGTCGAGTACCCGGAAGAAAAGAGAATCGACTCTTGGCTCTGCGATAAATCTTAAATCCTCCTCAAGGATCTTCCGCCTTCTACCGTTAACCAGAACGATTTCGTGCTTGGCTCGGAGTTCTCTTATATTTTACAACTGCCTCTTTTTTTTCTTTTTTTCTGCGACCTTTATTTTGCTTCGAATCGCGTGCATTAACCGCAAACTCGCTTCTTTTTTTTTGCAACAGTTTTGCGACATACGCGCAAACAGACGAATCTGCCTTGTTCCTCGTACAGTTGGAATTTTGTTTACAAAGGAGAAAAGGAGCATCGTCGATCGGAGGTTTCTTCGATTTAGTCGAGCAAGCGAGACCCGATAATAACGATCGCAATAGTCGACGAATTATAGTCGAAGCTGAAAGCACTCGTTCCTCTCCGACGAGGAAAGTTTCGAGCAACTGCGAGCCCGTGGATAGCGTTTAGCTAACGACGAACGGTGGTGTAGTCGCGTTGAATAAAAGAGAAGAGGAAAACAACACGCAGTTGCGGTAAATCCGCGTAACGCTTGTAACATTTTGTTGCGACAAAGTACGATAGGATAACGATAGGGAAGCAAAGCGAGAGTCGCTGATTCGTTTTCGACCACCTGTTTTAAGCGAGTTTTCGTTCTTTTCGTATCTTTGGTTCGATTTTGCGCTCGCGGAATACCATTTATAGGTGACTCCGCGTTATATATCTTGACACGGTACGAGAGCAACGTTGTTTATCGCGAAAGATCGTGCTACGATTTTGCAAGAAAGTCGTTTGCTGTATCTTTAGAACCAACATCGATCGATAAATAATCGATAACCGTAATCTGTTGAACGTGAAAAAAGAAAAATCGAATTACCAAGAAAGTAAGATTCTCTCGAATAGCGATAGGGCTAATTAATATCGTGCTAGGGGAGCTTTGATCGAGAGCGTAATCTTTGCCGGAACATTACGATTTGCTAAATATCGAAATAGCGTTTGCCAGCAAACAGTTGGCAGAAAGTGTGGGGGACGGCTAATGTCGATCAAATTGTAGTAGTAGTTTCCTTCGGGTTGTCGTTAGTTACGCAACAGCTTCTATGAATAAGACATAACGAACCTCTGACATTAAGGAAGATCGGGGAGAATGTTCGCTTCCTATCTGTTTATGTTTATATTTACATTTATCGCTATTCCAATTCAGATTACGTGCCTCTGTATGTATGAAATGATATATGCGTGTTTTTTGAATCGTTTCTTTTTGCTAATTTTGCTCGTTCTTGCCGTCTTGTTTTTTCTTTTTTTTTCTATTTCCACTGCGTGACCTTTGTACAAAAATTTTCTGTGTGTTAAAGAGACGCGTTAAAAATAAGGATATCGATAAATAATGCTGGCGTTAAGAAATAAGATAATTTGAACGATACTACAACTGCAATTAAATATTTTGATGTTCTGGTATAGTCTATTTGGCGTTCTAATTTACGTTCAGTCGCACGCATATGTATATACACGTATAAATTATTATTGTTATATTTGTTAGCTTTTCCTTTTAACGTTCTTTAAAAGAACGATTTCGGTCTCATCGTTTGTAATTGTAATTTTTAATGCGTGAATCAACGAAAACGTTATGACTCAGAATATGTATAAAACGAGTGAGTCACCGTCTTTAGCGGAAATTGAGATTTTTCAATGCGACGCTAGAATTCCAAAGGAGCGATTTTCACGGTGTCTTCTTTGCCGCAACCTTCGTTACCGATTCTTCGAACAAAAATTTTATGGCACGCGCGTTGTTTCTGTATTCTCGTAATGGAATAGGTCGAGCTTTTGTTGAACGGTAGATCTTCTCGATGTGTCGAATTCGAAAAAAAAAAAAAAAAAGAAAATGAGCCGACCAAATTACAAAGTATTACCAAGATATCATTGAGCATAACTCGATGAAACGATATTTAACGGAGCAAAGTTTGTTGAAATGGCGCGCAAAATCAATAAACTCGTAGCCTGCGATAGGACAGAGTCGCAGTGGTTGTAGTGCTAAATCCTAAAAATTATAGCGGGCCTTAAGTACCTACGCTATCTACTAGTGCATCTAAATGAAAATCTTTTCATCGGCAAAGATAATACTTGGCGTTTTCCGCCGGGCAAATACGCTCTTGGAAATTATATACGAGCAAACTGTAGAGCGCAGAGAATGGCTGATATCGTTATTTTCCTTAGTTTCGTTGCTTTTAATTGCCTGCAACGTTTCGATAGACGTTGTTGCGCATTCCCGATATCAGTTATTAGCAGCCAGCGGATTTTTACGCGGATTCACATTTTTGTGAACACGATCGAACAACCTGCGTGGAAAATACTTTGCACATCTTTTCACGTTACGCGCGTTTTGTAAAATTCTGCGCTTCGAAATCTCCTGCGAGCGCGTGGAAAGCGCGCGTCGTCCAGTTATTACGTCAGGTTCTTCGTCAAATTCCATTAAGTACCGTTAAACGTCGTTTTTTCGCTAAACAAAGGGAAGAAAAGACGGTGGTTGGGCGAAGAGGTGGTAAAAACAAAGTCGTGTAAGTGTGGCAGAACGAAATCCGGTAGACGGAATGTGATCGATCGAGCATCCAGAACGGGCATTTCCGGCTTGGAGGTTGCGACGAGCCAACGAAAGGAGGAAGTTGTACCGGAAGTCGTAATCGACGCGAGAAACTGCTCGAACGATCCTCCAAACAAAAACTGCCTTTCAGGCCTTTGGCAATTAGGACGTTCAAAATCCTCCGCAACCGGTTTATCTCTCGCCACGTACCTTTGCTATTGAACGTTATATCGTGTAACGAGACAATGCGGAATTGCACGCGCTCCAACGTAATACGCCGTTTATCGATTATATCGGGGAAATGGAAATAAAGGAGAAGCGTACTTTGCATCGATAGTACGAACGGTGAAATCTCGATACGAGAGATTTACGATGCCCGCGTTTTTCTCGTTGCTCTTTTAACGGATAAGCGTACGATTTCGTTAACGTTTAATTTTCAACGCATCGTGAATTACGTTAGAGCAAAGCTACGCGTAAATACGTATCGAATTTTTACAAGTTTTCACGTTCGTCCGTCTTCGCGCGAATAATAGTCGCGGTATTGCTACGTTATATCGCTATTTTATCGCGTTACATCGTAATTACTTGGCTCTCTGGCGATAATTAGCGTGCATCTATCCCGCTGTGTACACGATACAGTGGTAGTAGGTAGAGCAACGTCCGGATATATGGCCACCGGTCGGGACCGTGTACGTTCTTATATCCGGAGACGCGACGACATTCCGAGAATTAACCCACGTTATTCGACTGTTGCTCGCGCGTCAAGGGTAAGAGCAGGCAGTGGGAAATAAGATAGCGCGGCAGAGTCCAGGTCATTTCCCTCTCTTACTACTTCCAACGACGTGTATTACGTGGAAAACTGTTGGTCGGATAGAGCGGCGTTTCGGTCGTACGAGTCTCGATGATCCGACTAAGGCCGTCTAACGTCGTTGTACCGTAACGGTATAATAAAGTAGAAAAGAAAGATTATCTATATTATAAATTCGATAGCGGATTGAATCGCGTCGATACGGATCGCAGATAACGCCGAGGCCTGCCTCGAACTACCAGTTTCAGAAACTGGCGAGGACAACTTGGTGGCCGTATATCCGCGTATACGTACACGTGTCAATATCTCTACTTAAAAGTATCTTTTCCGCGGAGATATATCCGAGGTTTTGTTATTCGTACGAGCGCAGTCTGCCGACTTTTACGAGCGATCGCACATAAGCGAAGATGCATCCTGTTTCTTTTCCGCTCGCAACGATTGGCAACGTCCGCGGGAACTTTTGCCTTCTATTTTTCTTCTTGCGTGTGTCGTGCGAAAAGCGACGAACGACGTGATCGATAGCTTCGCAAAAATAGGTCTACGCGACACGACGTAAAATGTAAAGTCGATCGGAGGGAAAAAGAACGGCGGAGGGGTTGGGTGTCGTGGCGCTTCCGTTCTTTCCTTTTAACATCATCCTCTCTCTCTCTCTCTCTTTTTTCATTCCATGGCAAGTTTGTTTCTCTGTCTGACGATCGGTTCACGTGGTCGGCGCTTCCCGAACGAGAATTTCCTGGTGCGGAACAATGGCGCAACGACCTTCGCGTGCCAATATCTTTGCCTTTCCTTCGCGTCTCCGACACACCTTTTTCCTCGTTATTAATTTCCTGCTTACGTCGAAATCAAAATAGACGCACGAATGAATCTATCGATAGTATTTTTAAATTTAAGCTGAATGCCGGAATCGTGGTATTCGCGAGTTGCGTTATCGTGGAACCAACGCGGAAAGTTAAAAGTCCGCGCGCTCTAACAACGATTGTCGTCGAATGGTATTTGAAAATGTTGGTGTTTTGTCGATTTCAGGGAAAAGAAGATAGAGAGAGAAACGTGTTATGAAATTGCTGCCGTCGATTCAGCTGCCGCAATTGCCACCGGTCTCGGCCGGCGGTGGAATGACGGGGATGGACTCTCGACTACCACCGGGTATATCTCTGCCTTTTAGCCCGACAGAGCTGCTCTGGCGATACGGACCTGCCATGAATTTTCCACCCACTCATCCGCCACCGAGTCCCTTTCTCGATTTCAAGACGCATCTACCAGCTAGTTTGGGTAAGTCGCCTTCGATCTTCGTCTCCTCTGCTCGCCAAACTTTCCAATTTTATTCGACGAAAGGACGCGTTCGCGATTATTGACGCTGGTCGTTAGCGCACCGACTCTCGTTATCCTCATCGATCATCATCCTACTACCGTTATTTCGTCTTTCCTTCTTTCTCTTCTAGCTACGTATTTATAACTAACAACGTCTAATATTAATTATTCATATGTCGTTGTTACGATTCGTGAATTAGAAATATCAGTATGTTGACACGCGTGTATTCGAGTGTTTAAATACGCATGAATTAGAGACCTTTAACGTCCGAGTACGTGGTCGTTGAATCGCATAATTAAATATGTATACGAATACGTTTGTCGTTGCAACTGCCATTCGTGAGATTCGCTCGAGCGAAGAACGTATTACCGCTGTTATTCGAACTTTGCGCCAAAACTGATTTTGCGGCACCAGCAGAGCCGAAACTTTTCCTACGTATTTCGATTTAAAATTGAAACGTATTTTTACGAGCATTTGAGATACCTCGCCGTGAAATTTCAACCTTCGTTGCGTGTATATGCTTCGTTATATCAGATACAACGTTTTGCATTTGCCACAAAGTTATATAATTGCCTGTAATTAGTAACTATGTTCGGGACTGGTAGAGACACTATAACGTTATTCAATGAAAGTACGAAGAAAAACGTGCCTGTACGTTAGTCGCGGATTAAGTAATATTTTTACGTAACCGGCGTCAAATGTATCACGGAACATAGGTTTTTTAATCGTTAGATGTATCTTTTTATTAGAGAAGCATCGATACACGCGTATTCGCGTATTCGATCTCGTCCTAACGAACGAAAAGACCATGAGCGTAAAAGAGAGAGAGAGAGAGAGAAAGGAAAGAGTAGAAAGAAATTAATGGAAGGCGTATGTCGAACAGCTTCGGATCCACGGCTATGGTCCCGCGAGGACGTGGCGACGTTCCTGCGATGGGCCGAGCGAGAATTCGACCTACCCCAATTCGACATGGACATGTTCCAAATGAACGGCAAGGCGCTCTGTCTGCTGACAAAGGCGGATTTGGGAGAGAGATGTCCAGGCGCTGGCGACGTGTTGCACAACGTGCTGTCGATGCTGGCCAGAGACTTTAACCAGCTTCAAAGATGTCTTCCCAGCAGTCCGGTGACGCCCACGAGACCCTCTGCGTATCCCCTCAGCCCCCATTCGCATCCTCCTACTCCGACCTGGACGGAGAACCCGTACACGGCGAATCTGGCCTCGCTGATGTCGGCGAATTCGGTGACGCTGTCCCCGGCGCCCTCGGTCGACAGTCAAGCAGGTTCGCCGGGGCACACGGAAGGTACTCAGAGTCAGGTTTACAAAAGCGACTCGGACGAGGACAATCAACAGGCGGCGAACGGAAGCCCACCGGCCACCCCGACCGCCCTCGCGGCGCAGAGGTTAAGCGAAGTTTGCGTCAAGGATCAGCCCAGTCCCACGTTGACGCAACCGATGATGCCTCTGACGCCCGGTGCCTTCAGAACGAACCCTGCCAGCGCTGCGAGAGAGTTTTTCCCCAGCGACTCCCCGGAACCCAATACGAGTAAGTAGCGCTTCGGAGATGTTAGTTTTAAGGATTTCACGAGCCGAGGAACAGCCTTCGCCTCTCGGTGTTCGCGTCTGTCGGTAAGATCGTACGGTAATCTTTCCAGTCCTGTCGATAGGAGCTCGTGTTCGTACAAGAGGATTCCACGGCGCTTTCTTCTCCACCTCCGACGATTGCTCGCGACGTGTCCACGACGACGAGATCCGGTGGTACGCCACTTTGCAGCGATTTCGACAAACAGCGTGTATTTTTCAATCTTCTACGAGAGTCTTGCCTTGTCCCGATAGCGAATGTCGCGTCGTAAATCCTACCCGTTGTACAGCGAGATCGTCGCTTGCCAAACGGGGTAAAAAGCGCGTTCTTCCTACGTTTGCCCGCAGACGTTGCCCCTTGTTTTGCATTCCAATGGAGAACAAGATACTTGTTCGCGGACTTGTTCGGTTTTACGAGGCTCTCTTGCCTGCGCCATACGTACATAGATCGACTGCGAACGCATGTTCGTCGACGATCGTCTGCCAGTTCGGACTAGATTCCATTCCGCGGACTGTCTTTGCACTCGAATTTTGTCTCCCGTGGTCTGCGGATTTGCCGCGGAAAACGCGAGTCGATCGCCTGCAAACGCGCGTCTACCGAACGGATTCGATCATTTTTTATATAAAAATTCACATAGATTCGTGGATACGTACATATTGAAAGTAATCGAAACAACGGCTCGATAAAGACGCCAAAAAACAATCGGTTCGTTCGACGAACACGTTGATAATAATTGGATGGTCATGTATCAAAGTTATTCGTTGCTATTTCTTGCAACGCAACACCACGAATACCTGACACGCATCTGAAATTAATCTTGCGAAGGTCATGGTCCTAAAAATTCTCTGCTAGATAGCAATGAATCTGAGAGAGAGAGAGAGAGTTTACAAGTATCAAATAAAATATTCCTAGACGCACTTAGGCATACTCTTACGTATACTCTTCTACCGTACGTTCGTAATAAATATCCAAACACCGTACGACAAACCGACGCAGAGGCGATCCAAGCTGTCCTGTAAAAACTTCTTCTTGACTATATCGAGTACAGATGGTAACGACAATACGAAACTGACGATATAATTAATAATAATATCGTAGATTAGCCGACTCGAAATGGACGTATAAAAACCTTTGTTTCTTCTTTGTCACGCAGATGGTAGACTTTTGTGGGATTTTCTGCAACAACTTTTGAACGATCCCTCGCAACGGTATACGCACTACATCGCGTGGAAAAGTCGGGAAACGGGGGTATTTAAAATCGTTGACCCCCCTGGACTTGCGAGGCTCTGGGGCATCCAGAAGAATCATCTTTCGATGAATTACGATAAAATGAGTAGAGCCCTCCGATACTATTACCGAGTGAACATCTTGCGAAAGGTCCAAGGAGAACGACACTGTTACCAGTAAGTTGATTCTGTCGTTATAATAATTTAGCTGTCGTATCGCCAACTAACAGCGAGATAATACAGATATTTATCTAATAAGCTGCGGAAACTGAGACGATCTCGTGAAAGTAGGAATATTTCGTCGATCCGAGAAACGATCTCATCGATTCGAGAGACAAATTTCGAGCATATACTTGGCAATTTCCCTCGATCCTCGGAAAGTTAGAGAAATAACAATATACAAAGTTTATTATATAAATATTCTTCCGTTATTAAATCAAATACTAAGAGAATGTTTATACGATTTTAGTGAAAAGTATTTTCATAGAGCCGCTTGAATATAAAGCTGTCGAACGAAAATATTTATAATATGACGATTACAACTAACGCATAAAAGCTAGTCGAGGAAAAGCGAAACACACAAAGACGTACATAATTGGAGGTTATTCAAACCCTTAACTGTTTACGTACGTGTTGAAATGAAGTAATTTCCCCTATATATGTACTTAATTGCTTTTAATGTAATTCAGTCGAGTTAAAGAAGTTGAAACTTTAATATCGAGCTTCCTACGAAATGGAATAGAACTCGCTTATAACAGGTTTCTATGTATTTAGGTTTCTGCGAAATCCAACGGAGCTGAAGAACATAAAGAACATATCTCTGCTGCGTCAGCAAATGCGGATAAAGTCAGAGCCGGAAGAAGAAGGCGGAAGTGGCGTCGAGCCGGAAATCGATATGCCGACGGACCTCTCCATGTCTAGTATGAGTCAGCCATCCAGCGAGCAACAACAACAACAACAACAACAACAACAGCAACAGCAGCAGCAGCAGCAACAACAGCAGCAACCTCTGTCTCTTCACGATCCACCCGCAAAGTATAGAAGTCACGCGTATAATCTCGTGAAAACTAATCAAGAGTCTGAAGAGAAAAAGTGACGCGAGACGTAGCACCGACTCGACTGTGCGTTTTTAACGCCAACCGAGTCAACGGATCTTGAACTATAGAACGTACTCGTTGCTCGATCAGAGACAGTCGTGTTTCGAGATGATGCGAAAAAATTGATGTACTTTCTGTTAAATACGCGAGCTATCTCGACAAAGTCGCTCCAGCCTTCGCTTTCGGTATGACACACGCATCTAGGGATATTCGTTGCCGTACTAAGATTGCTAGATCGTAATTTTTCAGCCACTGTTCGAACAAGATCGGCGAACGAGTTGATTACAAACTGGCAACCGACTTGCGATCGATGTTTACAGGGCAGATACACGACGAAAGACTGACAAATAAAAATATCGTGCGAGTTACCGCGTCAAGCGACGAAAAGAATGGTGTCCAAAGCAGCAACAACGTTGCCTCGGCCATGATTAGCCGATGACCATGGTTGGCCGCAACTTGGAACAACGTCCAACCGATGTTGAATCGGGCTCGAGGATGAGCAACGAACAAACAGCGGTCCATCAATTTCCACGCGTTTCAAATAGATAATTGGCTGCGCGGAACCTTGTCAGGGACGCCAGGAGCCAATTGTCGTGCTACAATTGTGGAGGACGCTTCAGTGAAGCTTGAACTTTTCGCGGATATTCCGCCATCCGTTTTCCATCCTTCGTGTGAACGCACGTGTGCGAGTGTGAAACGTTTCTCGCTTCTACAACGAACTACTTTAGAAATGCTTATAGAGCGTTATCGACGAACGTACAAAACGGTGTTCGGGAAACGATCGAGCTATTTTATTCCAAAGTTCTTCTGTGATGTAAACTTTAACCTGAAAGTAAATTTTCCCGGGGTAAAATATGCTTTTAAGTGTAACTAGAGATTGGATTTATCCAACATTCTCTTATTTGAACGAAGAAAAGGATAAGGAATTGTTGCGAGCCAGATCTTGATATTAGTTTAAAATTAACGTAATATAGCTCAAATCATTTAAAGAGGATCCAATGTTATGCGGTCCGTTTTGTAAATAACTAAATTTGAGAAAATTTCGAAACTAGTTTCCCGTTGCACCGACTCAGTTGTGCCAATCTAATCGTCGGTAATTACGTACATGTACGCGTTTAGTTTAGTGTGCTGTATAAAAAAAGGAGACAAAAAGGGAAAATGACGCGATCATCGCTTCGAGTGGTCGAAACGATGCTGAAGATCGCTTGTATCCCTACATCTATAGTAGATACTTGTACATAAATTGACGAGCTATTGAGAGAGAGAAAAAAAAAATATAATAAACTCTATGAAAGCAGACAAAAATGTGCGAGCGTTTTAAGGAATTCGGGGCCAGAGTTATATATATACATATATATATGAATATAAATTTATGTATAAATAAATCTCTATATATATTATATATATATATATATATTTTAGTACCGAAGAGAAATTTATAATCGAAATTTCTACGTTCGTTGTCGATGCGATTGTGACTCACATTCCTCGCCAACGGAACCTAGACTTTAAACAAAAAAAGAAAAAAAAAAAAGAGAAAAAAAGAAAAAGTAAAAAAGGTATGTTGTAACTAGGGACCGAAGGCGTGTGTATGGTTAGAAAGTGGTTTTAAGATCGTATTTTTTACAAAAGACTCACATACAAACGGGACAGAAAGTATGGAAAAGTTCTTACGAGTGAATCAATGGTACGTTTACGTACGTGTGAATGAGTGAGCGTGTGCAAGGAAGTAAGACTAGGAAAGACAAATAAGTCTGCAAATATGAAAAGTGCATTAGCAAGCAAGAGATTTATATAACTGAAGAAAAAAAAAAAAACCGTTGTATTTCGCTATTTGTATACTGTGATCTACGTGAAGTTTTTATCATAAAAAGATGCAAATGCATAACAAACAACCGTGTATATAATTTTCATGAGAGAACAATTTATATTAATGATAAATATATTGAAATACACATATGCAATTTGTGTTCTTAAAGACAACCCAGATTTGGACCGTAACAAAGATTTGTTGATATTCCTATACATGCAATTTAATACACTTAAAGTGTGATTGTATCTAAAAATTATTTATTCGTAAGTACTAGACTTACGTGTCAATCCATAAACGTTATACACGCATGGTTACATACGAATGTACATCTCACTCTAAAAATGGACGCCCCAAAAAGAATATCCCCTACGCAATGCAAAAATCCATGTCTCGATCTCGATTACGATCTTAGTTCGGATTGTCATATTATCTTTAGAAATATATCATATACATGTGTATCACGCATGTGCCGTAGAATTTTTAAAGAGCATCAAAATATGCTGGAAAATTCTTTTATCTCCCAGCATTTACAATCCTCTTCCCTTACAATTTGCCAACAAAGTTTATATTTCATTTCTATTTACAAATTTTGTAGAAAATAAAACCTGTACAATTTTAGAAAATTACAAACTGTCTATTGTATAACTCATTGCAAGTGGACGAGCAATGTGTAAATAAAGATTTATTTACTTATTAAGCTAACCTTAAGACTTAGTTTATTATCCTTGGATAATCGAAGGAGAATCGAAGCATTATAAAATAATAACATAAAAAAGATAATATATATATAGCATTATATATAACTCTGATACATGAAAATACTTAAAAACAGCAATATGCTGTCACACTTGACTTTATTTATATATATATATATTTTACATACAATTCAAAATATAAAAGAAAGATATTCTTATGTAATAATAGTTCAAGGCTGGAAGAATATTACATCATCTGCTACTATACTAGTACTCGACTTTGTAGTACCATCTTCATCTTTAAATTCCCCGTAACTTATTTTTCCTGCGACATATACCCTTTGTCCTTTTCTCAAATAATTTAAAACAGTGTCGCGTAAAATTGGTTTAAAAACACATATCCTATGCCAGTCTGTCCGTTGTACGAAATCACCTGAAATTTTGTTCGATATAGTTTTATTTCAATAAACTCGAAGTTAAACAAAATGAATGACTAATAAATTAAATGTGTAAAATTTCTCACATGTATATAATAACTTGGTCATTATGATATATAACTTAATTTGTATGTAATTAATTAATTCTACATACCATTCATATACCTGTAGTTGATGTGCGTGGCAAGAGAAAATATAACAACAGGATGTTCTTCGTTACCTCTTTTTTGCGCTTCGCCTCCTGCTCTTCCCAGTAGGGTAACTTGATTTATAGCTACGATTAAGCGCACGATTAATATTTAACAGCGGGAAAGAAAATATTATTTATCTGGTAAAATTTTAAATACTTGTTTGTGATAGAAACAAGATGTAAACGACTACATTATTGTATTTCTCAAAAGCACACGATACAAATGATTTATATTGAAATTCACTTTTCAATTAAAGATACATAAATTATGTGTGTTACTTGTTTCTGTATCATAAGCATCATAATGATGTTCATATTTTTCATTTTAGGTACAAAAATATAGAAAACAGGTACACTTAAACAAATTGGCCGATCTAAGAAATTAAAAGTTCTCCTCTAAACTCTTTATAATTCTGATGGTTGTTAGTGTATTGTAAAAAAAAAGATGAAGTTTTATTACTTACTTTTTTCTACTTTCATATTATCGGTAGAAACAGAACATAATTGTTTTTTTTCAATTGTTTGTATATTTTGCAGTATTCGTGAAGTAACCTAAAAATAACGCAATGTGTTTAATTTTATACGTTTTATACGTATTAGGTTATACGTTCTGTATAACTTTAACCTTGTATCTTATACAACGTAATTTTAGATTACCTGCCGAAACATTTTTACTATTTTGTATGAAATGAGGAATAAATCTAATACTCTCCGAAAAACCACGCTTCACAGAAGACAGCAGTGGGGGCGCGAAAAATCCGATCTGTACGATATACACCGGAGTCATCTGCACTCTGGTGACAGAAATAGGGATTAAAATTTGAAATAACAGCATTTCGCATGGTGTCGTATTGGGAGGAGGAAGTAACTGTTGCGAGTTTGTCGTAAATATGGAAAATTTATTATACAACACCGAGTCACTGCTTCAAAATGGTGAGAATTTTAATTTAGTTCGTTTTCTATCGATAATCCAGTACAATTTATAGCGATTTATCGTTTTTCAATGTAAATAGAAGGTTATTGGTTTTTGATTAAGGTCACCTACATCGTGAAGTACAATCACGTATTATCGAAGTGAAATTCTTTCCCTTTTCACTCCCCTTGACCATTTTTCTTCTCTTCTTTTTCCTCGATAATTATTTTTTATTATCATTTTTACTTTTCCGTTTCTTTTCTTCCTTTCCCTTTCTTTGATACATCGAACTATAGTTTGAATATAGTTCGATGATCGTTCGATTTTACGTTAATAATATCGTGTACGGTAATAATTTTCTGATATTTTATCTCAATTTTGTTCGTTTGAATTATATTAGCTCAGTCGTGTTTACTTTTATACACGTGTCTCACCGTGTTTTGGTCCAATGTATTGTTTATTTTACTTGGAACGTACCGTCGAATTGTTGAAAACATTTTGTTCTGTGTGCACGTTCGACTTACCACTTCTCCCTACTCCTCGCCAACCAAATCAACAAAGGTAAATCGCTCCACGGCAGGTCATTCCAATATCGAAATTTGTATCGATTACACGTATACTTGTGCGTATTATTCCGCGACAGTTATTATTTTCGTTATCCTAAACTTTCTAAGAATCAAAATTATGTCTTCTCAGAGGAAATTATATTTCACACATTTTGTTACAGCTTCTCCACAACTTAATTTCGTCCTCCTCTCTGGAAAGGATATAGTAGTAGTGCTTCAACTTTAACCATGTAAGAGTCTTTGCACATTGAGTTTCAATTAATTTTATTTCTCGGATTTTGCAACAATTATTATTAATTAGAAAGTGAAGTGTGGTTTTAAATTTTTATATTAATGTTCCGAGTGTTATAGTAATTAAAGTTTATTAGAATTTATATTCTTTTTGTTATCGAAGTTGCAAGTTTTCGTAGAGTTTCGTATTCCGTTACCTGAAATTGTTCGAACAAACTTTGCTGATTTTCAGAACAAATTATAGTAATTCATGTTTTATCAAAGGTGTGTCTTCAAAAGCCCAGAATGTAAATGGACTTTTGTTTTGGACTCTTTTTAATTTTATTCTCTATATTCTGTGACAAATTATTATTAATTAGAAAGTAGGATCTGATTAAAAATATGACAAGTGTAAACTTTTCATTCTCGTATTAAGTATTATCCTACAAATTTTTTATTCGCTAGAGATCAATCTCTTATTATTTGAAATTTTCACAAAATAATTAACACTGTCGTTAAGAACAAATTATAATATTCTATGTTTTGTTACAGATTTCTTCGTAGTATCTACCATTAACAATCGTTAGTCTCATGCATTTGTTCCACCGGTTACTCAACCATGTCGTAGAATGAAAAGTCCGAATCGACACGGGTGACTGGTTGTGTTTATATAGAAATTTTGACGAGCATAGTGACCGCGGGTATTTACTATACCCGTGAGTAGTAACATTTTCATGTCTGTATTCTATTTATTAGCTCAGGATAGGTTTTCTTGCACATCGCGTTTTTAGATAAGATGGATGATAATGCATCAATAATAAGTATAATATTTACATATCACAATATAAAGAATTTGTAGAAATAACATTCAGCTGAATGTTACTAAATTTTAAGATATGAAATGCGAAGATAAGAGGACACTTCGCGACTGTCAGATACTAGAATCAAAACAAGATTCGAATGCTTCCTTGTGTTTAAAAGATTCCTTATGTTTTGATAAAGGAATCGCCTGAGGATATTTCTATTAATATTTCAATTAGAATCATTGATACAAATATTATTTCTCAATTAATAAAGTAAAGTAAAATATAGAGTCATTAAAATTTGAATGAGACGAGGTAACAGATGAAAATGCGATTGCTAATCATACTTTTAGCCTAGGATTTTCAGGTTTTACCCCTGCCGTGTTCATTGCCAGGACCTCGCTCACGTGCCCAGGTGCTACTTGGATGGGAGAAGGGCAATGGGCATGACGATTAGTTTATAAGCTTAACAATTTCTTGGCGACTGACGTTGCGTTGGCGTATCGTGCACGACGTATTTTCCACTATTAGTGCGTGCGATTAGGCTGTGGAATTGCGTCGTTTTTGCCATTGATTACAATTTTCGCAGATACGTGAATTCAATCGACGATAACAATGCTACTACATATGTGTGTTGGTATTAAATTATAAATGATGATTACGTCATCGATGTAAGGCAATGGTCTGTTCTAGTAAAATTATTTCTTTGGACGATATATGCATGATTGTACGCGATTATGAATATTTCGTTAAAATTGGAAATCAAATGTACGTAATATTTTTACGCAATGGTCGCTAGCCGATTCGTCAGTCGATTTCAGGGAAATGGTACGTACATTAGAGTGTGAATGTTGTATACGAAACTCGGGTGTCGAAGACGTCCCGGGACGTTTCTCTAGTGTAGGCCCTTGCGCCCGGGTTATGCGTGAGAACCGTGGAGCGAGTGTGTTGGTATGCTTGTTTTGTCACCTCATAAATTTTAAATATAGGTGTCCAGGTAGGATAGGTAGTATACTTTCTGGTGTGAATGAGTATAGCTGTAAACAGGTAGGGCCGGGCAGGTTGGCACGGTCTGTCGTCGGGTAGGCGCGTCTTCGCGTGTTCAACCTGTTTCAGGATACCTGTTTTGAAAAATCGACGGTGAAGCTGACACCACGAATAGAGCATGCCACTCGTCTCTGGCCTTGCCTATCGATTTTTTGAATTTCGCGGTCGCGGTCGCGCGTAGAGAATAGGTTTCGTAACGAACGTTTATAAGTTTCAGCGGGCATCGCGCCCGAAGTCATTCTCGTTACTACTTCGTCACTATGCTCGCTTTTAGTATTTATCATAGTAGCGTGCTTTCCTTGGCCGACGTATGTGTTGTACGTATATGTGTATAAAATACTCTGATATATTTTCAAATGGATGTATGCGTTCGCTCGAACGCAGGTAATAACCCAAATCGAAAAAGGGGAATACTAAATTTATTAAACACCGTATACACACATGTATATATATATATATCTGTCGTTAAAGAGTATAATATTTTGTTCAACGTGAAAGCGGAAAGGGCGAAATTACATAATTTTGTTACTAGGGATAAGTAGAAGGGGAATACGTTATCTCATAATTCGATGAAACTTGAGCTTTCCTTCCTAAAGTTAAATTTCGATTACATATATGTGTATATATCGATCTGACTTGCTGCTATATTATACATACACACCGCTATCTTAATTACTTTATCGATCGGATCAGTGAGAGATTGATCCAAATGGTGGATCTTGCCACTTGAATTCCTCTTGATAAGTGACGTAAATGACCCAATAGCAGACATTGAGTAGCCCAAAAGAAGCGGGAAATACGACTCGCGCCACTTTGTCGATGTAAGACACGCTATTTATGTGTCTTGCGATCTTTTCGCCTTTCTTCCTGCAATTTCCAGCTGCTTCCCTTTGTCTGCGCCTCCTACGATTAAAATAACAAGTATCGATGATATTCGAAGCTTTACGAGCGATTAAAAGATAAAAACAATGATGAATATATCGTTTCAGGACGAATGCAGAGTAAGAGATTCCCAAAATAACGAACGAATACGCTCGGTAATATTTTTGTTCCATTACAGAGAGGTAAACGAGCTGAGTACACAGAACGATATGTAGACGCGAATCATCCAATTGAATTGGGAAGAACTCTATGGCGAATAAAACTGCCGGCTAGAGAACGATGGAAATATATAAATATAGATGGAACGGAACCGACGAAGTAAACGAAACACGATATACATATTTCCTAGGAGTTTTCAGATAGACAGTGAAAACAGCGAAGGAAATTTCTACCTGAACTCCTCATCGCCAGCGAGGCAATACAGAAATTGTCGCCATTTCGGTATCCACACTTCCGTCTGCGTTTGCCTTTCCATCGTTGATGGTTTCGACGTAACGGAGACTGTCATCGATCCTCTTCCGTAAGAGACGGATTCCTAGATAGAAATTTGTTTGAAGGTGTACAGGATGAGTCAGATTGTACGGGAAGAATATCGAGATCAGTTTAAACGATAAAGAAAAGTGATATCATCGATGTTTGGTAAGTTGGACGTTATATTTACATTAACATCATAAACATCGCATAACAAAGAACTTGTCCTTCGAGGTACGTCTATTATTGTCTCTGGGTGAACCGTTTGAGGACTGCGCGACACAATACCGCAAAACCCATCCTGATAGTCGGTTTCACTCTCATTCTCCAACTCTTCCTCGTCCAAAGGAATTTCTCCGCTACCAACCTGATACAAGCGTGTTACAAGTCGAAGAATTAACGAAAAAGTAACGTCGGTTTTATGAATTTTGTGGAACACGGATCGATGTACGTGCACAACAGTTATTATCGTTTTATCTTATTTATTCGTTCGACTTTTGCTAAATACGTGCTAGGTATTAAAATTAAGCATTATAAATAGATACCTTTGTAAAGTAGTGCACACCGGCGAATTCCAACAGAGTAGCGATACAGTATCCAAAACTCATTAACAAAAACCAATCAAGGGCAGTGGCGTATCTAACTTTAGGCAAGTCTGTTCTGGAATCGAGACTAATCGTGGACAGTGTCAAAACGGTAGTAATGCCTGTAATAATAATTTATTATTATAATAATAATAATAAATTAAAGATTCGGTCGTAACATTTTATACGTAAAGGGTGTAGAATTTTGTGACTACGTATCGTGCGATATTACACGAGTGGATAGCTGTTGATCTTTCACCAACGAGCAAACTGACAAATATTTTACGATCCGAAACTTTATAGTTATACCAAATTTACGCATATATCCTGTATGTTCGAAGGGACTGACTTACCTAGACCAACTCGATCGCTGGTAGCTTCACGATGAATCCAGAAAGACACCCAACTTAGGACTACTATTAAAACACAGGGTACGTAAACCTGACAGAACCATAAAGAGAAGAATATTACGAAAGGAAAAGAATAATTTTTTATTCGTTAATATCACGAGTATTGTTCGTTGGAGCGATCAGAATGTCGAGCTAACGATCGACTAAAATTATGTAACGAGCTAATTTATTCGTATCGACTTACTTGGATGAGAAAATAACCGGTGTTTCGTTGCAAGTTGAACGAAACTTGAAGAACTGAAAATTCCCCTTCGCGACGAACAAAAGTTAAATTCCTGTACGGCGAACCCATCAGATCGAACTGCGAAAGAGCCATTCCAGGGACGAAATTCACGGAGGAGCCCTCTTGCCATTCGTAAATTAATTGACCGGACGTATATGCATCTAAAAACGTACAATATTAAAATTAAAAAGTATTAGAAGAAAGGCTTTCTATCTAACGTGCTCGATTACGATCAAGTTATATCTATTATTTCCATTGTTCGACGTACAACGGAGATCGTATCCTCGACATTTCAATGAATTTCATCCTTTAATTTCTACGTTGTCGAATATAGAGGAAACAATTTTGGAAAATGATAATATCTACGTACTTTATCGGATAGAGAGAGGGCAAAGAAACGAAAGGCAGCAGACACTATGGAATTCCGAAACAAACAGGAAATTTACGCGTATCATAAAACAATAAACACTCGTGACATATGTCCAATATCTCTCTACATAAATCTTCGATAGCGATTCTTATTTATCTTTTTTATATTAATTGAATTTAATTTTACGTAGTTTCCGAGTTGTTGGTAAAGAAGAAATGGCGTTCCTTGTACTCTTGTAGTTACTGAGTTGCTGGTAAAGAGGGAACGTCGTTCCTTGTACTTTTTGCTGCGAGTAAACTTGGGAAAGTCCCCACGAAAGGGCAGTCGTGTCGGCACTGCGTCGGTATAAGGAAACTATATCAGTTTAGTGCGTTTAAATTCATTTTTCCTAGAATTTTGATTTCCAAGTTACGTTATTGTTGCGGCAAATGAACGGCAAATATATATAAATATATATACATAATGTACGTAGCCGGCAGACAAAGATTAGAAAAGTAGTGAAAAATTAACGAACCATCCGTATCAAAAAATATAGGAAATAGAAGAATTTATCTCGAACGAAAATTGGAAATGCAAGGTACAGGTCGTCTTTTATAACATCGATTCCATCTCGTCTACTTTTTGGCTACCAAAACGCGCGTTATTACTTGAAAGGCTGAAAACAAGAGCCCTTTTTGTTACGAGCATTCGAATCGTTTTAAAGATACTTACAACTTCCGAGAATAAGCGGACAAGATTGTCGATCCATGGGAAAGTTTCGAAGCTCCATTGGACATTTTGCTTTTATAGTAAGCCTGTTGCAAACACGAATATAACGTATGATTGCAATCCACGTTAAATTAACGTTACATTATTTTACGATTCCCGTATTATTACTATTAGTTACGGTGTTTAATATGCAAATGAAATCTTTACATTAATAACAACCTCATGGAATAAAGTATATCTCCATCTTGCGAGATTCTTAATAATTTATTCGGCACCGTGATGGTATGCACGTAGCTGTGTTTTCCATTATAAAAATACGTGTCCGGCCTCCAGATTCTTTCCAACATTTTGATGCTCAAGCTGAGCGACTTTATCGGGCCCAAGAAGCTCAAACGAGAGTCGCGCCAAGATTGTCGAAAGTAACAATCCATCGAATAATCCTGTAAGAAGCAACACGTACTGTCGTTAGTAACGAAAACGCTATCCTGTCCTTTTTGCGGACTACGAAACAGAAAGACGAATAAAACGCAAACATGTCGCACATAGAAGAAGTTTTTTAACTCCTTGGTGGACGTGGATAATCGAAATTTTTCGGTAAACTTAACGTTTACTAAAAAAAAAAAAAAAAAAAAAAAAAAAAAAAAAAAAAGGAAGAAATATCCGAAGAATTATCCGACCGAGAAATTTGTTCACGCTTTCTATAATTTTGAACCATCCGTTAGGCACCTGACAAATTCCATCACGGAGAAACGTCGTGTCTTTGGACGGAGATCCAATCGTCAGACCACTGCCGAAGGAGCAGCTTTTTCAAGCGAACTCTGTGCTTCACCGAAGAATTTGGATCATTTATTTGCACGTCTGACATGCTAAACCTACCATGTCAAGTTCCGACACAGGACCCATGCTTCTTATCAGAATATTGGTTTTTACCACGGTTGGCGTTCCTGGGAAAGAAAACTCGCGATTACATCTTTTATAAACTGAAAAATCAAGATTAACTGGCGTAAAACATCGTCTGTACATCTTCAACCACGTAGGATGCGTCGTAACACGATACCTACGTTTACGGCAACGCACCTTGGTGCCGACACCATGGCAAGCAGCCCGCAGCTATTTATCTAGCCTTTTACCACGACTTTACGCGACTGTGTCCAGGGTTCGACCAGCAAGGAACGCGGCATGGAGCGTTGAAGCGAATGTTTGAAGAGACGATAGTCGGAGATAGAAGGGCGTTGGGCCGACGCCGAAGAAACGCGTCCACGCGACGCTAAATGTGCCACACGGCCGAAACCTAATCCGACACTCGACGATTGGGATTCAAACGCATAAAGGACAAACCATGGAGCAGCAGGTTGAGGATACCAAATTTTATAGCGGTATCGTCAAGGTGCGTACAGACGTCGCGCGTCAACAGGTTGACCGAAATTTCGTACGTCTTATTTCCTTGGAAGGTGACTCTCGTTTTCGGCTTCGGCTACCCCAGGAACGCGTAAAACGCGTCGTCCTAGCCGAATATTTCGCGGCCCGGACACCGTACTACCGTAGAGCCAAAGTTTCACACTTTTCGATAAACAACGATTATTCGATTGTTCGAAAATGAACGACGTTAGCGATTTGGAGGATTTGGAGGACGGGCATATCTTCGAATCAAGCAATCGCGCGATCGAGCGAAGTGGGATTATCGTCGATCTCGTCTGATCGAATTAATTCGGTTTATCAGAATTACGTAAAATGCATAATAGTAATAATACGCGATCAGTGTGAAATATAGAAGGGGTATCGCGTCGAAACACGTCCGTCTTTTGACGATCGGTATTGTTGCCCGTAACGCGAATCGCTTGGCCAGCAGAGAGTAGACGAGAAGTTCTTCCGTGCAATCGTAAATAAGGCGAATGATTTGGATAATCACGCGTAGACGACTCGCCTGCGGCCGACAGGTTCGTGCAAGCGCAGTTCGCTTGCATCTTGGAAATATTTGGTTTTGTCTCAGTTTAGAAACAAACACCCACAGTCTAATGACGAACTTGATCAGTGTGCATATAAATTTTTGAGCAGGACGATGAATAGGACTAGCTAAAAGGAGCAACGAGAGGGTGGCTGCTACGTAGAGGAGAAAAGAGAAATAATACGTAGATAGACCGAGGGAAATGAGTACAGAGGGATAATCGAGAGAATAGTTCGGCGTTCTTTTGGATGAGAAAAAAAAAAGAAAAAAGAAAAAAAAAATATGGATGATGGAAAATTGGGACCGCGTGTCAGGGATAAAGGCGATTTCGAAGGGATAGTTTTCTTCGGCTGGCTGCGATCCAACTTTCCGCGTGTTCTATTCGTATCGGACCGGCTCTCCTATTTTTCCCCTTTCCGCTCGATCACTTGTCAAAGATCGTTACAATGCTCCAATTTTTTCGTTGTAAACATTTCAAGATCGATATTCCAGAAAAACGCTACCCCTTCCTTTTAATCGCTGTAATTCGCCGATTCTCGGCCGCGACTCTCGCGATCGTTTAATCCTTTCATCGCGAGGATCGAATTAATCCAATTTGCTCGGAGCGACCCGATCGAGCGCGAACAAAATTTTACGAACGAAGAATTGTTTCAATTAGGGAGAAAAGTTGTCGTAATTGATTTTTACACGGTGTAAATTATTACCGAAAACGCGTTAATTAACGAGTTCTCTCGATTCGTAGCGTTTCAGAAAGAGAAACGTTCTTCGTCTTTGCTACTTTTGTCTTACGTTTCGATAATTT
Organism: Bombus flavifrons; assembly: GCF_040668555.2. NCBI lineage: Eukaryota > Metazoa > Arthropoda > Insecta > Hymenoptera > Apidae > Bombus > Bombus flavifrons. The sequence continues at coordinate 6,963,558 of NC_138458.1, read as the reverse complement.
CCACAATTTCGACATTGTCTCTTTACCCTTTCCGTGAGTAGGCAGTTGATTGTTCTCGTAGTTCATTAGAAGGTTCTCGAGAACCATCGTGATGTTTTTGGAAACAACGTCGTTGACAGTCCCTCTGGTCAGCGGCGTAGCTTTCGAAGAAGTCTTCGAGGACGTGGAAGAAACATGGAGCGCGTGGTTCCGATTTCTCCACGACGACAGTAATATAAGGAGTAGAAACCTGCGAAAGACGTTGCCGTTGTTATTAATCATTTTATTTAATGTTCCATCGATTGTAACGCGGACATGGTCTCGCGGATACGTTAGCGTCGTTTCACGAATCGATGAATTCACCTTTGAATAACGTTATATGTAATATCGATAACAATGGCGCTGTCACCACGCTGTTAAACGTCGCGAGCTTCTTTCTTCGTTCGTTTCGCGATATTTCACGGTCGTTCGAGGCTTAAACCGTTAAACGAAACACCTTAAAAATCGTCGTTGCGAAATGTTATCTTAGTGCTTATGTTACGAATATCTTAGAGGCAGGGATTTTGCAACGTGGTATAGAGAAATTTGTGAAAAAATCTTGTTTTCGATGGACTTTTCGCAAAAAGGGCACCGGAAGGGCTTAAAGGGCGATTCTGACGTAACGAGGGAGAACGTTCACTCGAAACATCGAGGGGCAGCCTCGTCGGAAGTTGCTGAATCCGCGGCTAAGGAGAGCACTTTTCTACTCCTCTTCCCCTCCTCCATTCCCTCTTCTTCTGCAATTGCCTCTCGGCCTTCTCCCTGCTTTGCCACGTGAAAATCGTTTTTTTTTTTTTTTTTCTTTCGGCGAACCACGTTTGAATTTTTCCATTGCCTGGACATCGCGTCAAACATCTTGCTCGTTACGCGCACCGTTCGAAGTAGTCGAAACAGGAGAACCACGCGAATCCGTGTTTTTATTTTAAAGACTCTCGTGCACGGCAAATTATTCGAACAGGAGTTCCTAACGTGTCGTTAAACGCTGATATCTCGACTTTGTAGGTACTGACGTCGGTACTCGATGCACCAAGCCGTAGGTTTATGTTATAAAAATACGAACGTGGATTATTCAGCAGGTACGAAGGCACGAGAAACGTATGCACGCCTCGAAGCTGCCAAACAGAAATTACAATAGTTGCGCTGGCTCGTAAAAAGCCAATAATCAACGAGGAGATACGGACTGACGAAAGAGTGGTAATTATTCTCTTTGCGGCCACCGCAGGTGTACACGTTTACCGGCTACTCGTACACTTTAATTTCAGCTTTTTCATTAACCGTCTGTATCGATATCGCCATATTTGCGAGGCTAGCCAAATAATCGATGCGGAATGCAGATCCTTGCCAGTGCTTTCATTGCCATAATTTACTTCTCCGCTTGATCCTTCGTTTCACATGTAGGACCCGCTGTTCTCGATTTAAAAAAGCTGCAAACGTAACGAGCGTATACGGCAACTTATCGCCGAGCTTATTGCGAGATAAAGAGATAACGATACCGATCATGCTGGTCATCGTACGTGTGCACGTTTCTTCGTTTGTACAAACAGACGTCGATGACAGACGCGAATTTACGCGGAACGGATACTCGGCGTAAATCGAGCCGCGTCGTCGTCGTTTTAAGTTCTCACGCCGAAGAAAAAGGAGGGTTACAACGTAAGCGACGATGAAAAGCCTTTCTACTTTGAAACGTTTATCGCATAGGAGAGAAAACTCGATTTCTTCGACTTTGTTCGCTTGTCTGCTGTGAGATTCGTAAGTATATTTACAAACCGAATATCGTGTTTTCAACTTTGTCAAATTGGAGATACGGATAGCCAATTTAATAGTCGAATAACGAAATATTCCACGTTTGAATTACCATCTTTTTTTTTTTTTATAGATTCTTTTTAATTTATAAGATATCAGGATATTCTCTCGCGGCATAAGAAAAGTCGACAAGCGAGAAGAAACGTATGGGACGAAGAAACGACGTCTCGAGCCCTGAAAGTGGTTCGAGAAAAGAGAACGGGATGCCTGAAATCGCGAAACCACTCTCGACTCCCCAAGACCATCTTCTTATTTCTGCTTTGCGAGAAGATCCAATCGTACTTCAACGCAATCGCTTTAAAGCGGAATTTTATTAGAAGAAAAAAAGGAAAGGACGAAACAAGAGGAACAAGACTATTTTCCTCGTAGGAGGGATATTGGAGAAACAAAATGGTATTTCATATTTGACTACTCTCCTTTGCTTTCGAAACGAAACGGTCCATCGATGGCAAATGGAACGAAAGAGCGTACTTACGTTAACATTTCGCTGCGCCTTTTCCTCGACTTTGATCTTCGACGATCGATAAAGCGACACCGAGAAATTTTGAGAAATGAAATAAGCGCGAACCGAATACCGACACTCGCGGGGAAGATCTACGCGCGATTCATGCGACGGATCCTCGTGGATCTCCCACCTGGCGGACCAAACTTTCTGCCGCGCAAGCTCCAACAATCCTGCCTTCCGCGACGTTCAACGAACTTTGTTATCGTTTATTCGTTTCTTCTTTATTCCTTTGTACTGCACGTCCGACCATTGACAATGTTATCTGACGGTTGCTCGCTTTTTACAATTTTCTTTTTTTTTTTTTTTCATTCTACGTTCGGTCGTGTTTGACGAAATATATCGAATTTACGGAGCTTTGTGCGAGTACAGTAGGGCGAAGCGAAATCATACGTAAAGAATACGTATAAGCGAAAGAACGACGATCAAAAGGAATTAGCTGTGGGGATTTCTCGCGCAACTTCGTTACTGTCGTTTAATTTCGCGTAATAGGCAGATTACCTTTGATCGAAGTTATTCGACTAACGAAATTCTCTTCTTCCTTTTCATCGGCAAGCAATGAAAAGGGGAAACTACGAGGGGAATTGCGAAGAAAAAAAGAGTCACGCACGTGCGTAAACGTGTTTCCATCGTATATGGTTCGACGATCATTTAACGTCCGAGAAATTACGCGCTAACGTGGCATTTTTCTCTGTGGTCGAAAGACATAAAAATGGTGTATCGTATGCGGTACCATCGGACTACTTTTAAAAAAATCTCTCGATCAACGAAATTTTATTAAATTTTGCCCAGGGATCGAACGAAACCGTGGGCTTTTATAAATGGGCTTTTGTAAATCGTAAATTAAACTATATGGATAACGATGGACGTTGGATATACGTGGATAATACAATTCTAAGTATAACGCGTAGAAGCCTCTCGTTAGGACGCCTTCTGTGCGGTTGCCTACGTAGGTGGATCGTGTAGAGCAGCTTGGCCAGGTGGTTGGCGAGGACGATCTTCGGATCTTTACGGAGTTGGTAATTTCGCGCGTAGCACGGTGCGTTTCCTATGTGAAACTGCTAATTTAGCAACGCGGCTTTTAGCAAGCGTGCCATACGACTCGATACCGTACGTCCAAATCGGTTCGACGATTCTTTCGTACACGAGACAGTTGGTCGTCCGTGCTTAATTTCAATACGTATTTTTCCATAAAACCGGTGAAAATGGCCAGTCTTTAAAGAACACGGAACTGTGGAATATCTGCGTATTTATCGATTTATCGCTTTCTTACAAAAGGATTTCTGTGGTATGTAACGCGTTTCTGGTACCGTTAACCCTGGGTATTAATCACGATCCCTAAAAAAGAGTTGACGCATTTGTAAAATCGTAAAACCAGCGTGGTAGTTTGAGTGGTAGTATCACGGGCGATCCGGAACTCGGAAACCGGTTGATCGATCGACAAAAATAATTATTTTATCGCGGCAAAAGTCGTTACATCGTTGCGGAGAAAGAACGTAACGCGAAGCAGGAATTTCAAAGTAAAATCGTACGATCGGTGGTGTCGACAATTTCGTCGCGTTTACGCTCCGTAAATAAGGAGCCTTAATGGATAAGGGTTGTGCCTGGCGGGGAAAAGAAGGACGAAAAGTGCGAAGATAGGAATAGATTATCGCGAAACCACTTGTTTCGATATCGCCGAGGACAAAAGTACACGTTCGGAGGGGAAGATCGATGGAACGGTAATCTGGTAAGGTGAACGACTCTCGATGCCGGTGTGTGTTTTGCGGAGGCATCCGAAGGGTGGCTCCGCTTCGATCGTAGCGTGGAAATCAAAAGAGGAAGAGAAAGGAAGACGGCCAGAGACGGAGAGAAGGAAGGACAGAGGCGGAGAAGCGAAGAGACACGAGGACCGGCTCTGTGTCACTAGGTCGCGGTGAAACGGGGCTGCACATGCGTGGTCCATTTTGCGCCAACCTCCGGACCGCCTCGGGAGCCGAGGAATGCCAAGTACCCAGAGATACGGAGGCTGGTGTTATCGGCGTGCAAAGAGAAGCGAAAGATAAATAGGTGAGAGAGAACGGATAGAGAAGCCGGCTTCGAGAGTACTAGCAGTGCAAGTGTGAAACACCGATACGAAACGAAACGTTTGGTAGTAGAGGGGGGAGGTCAAGGGTGGGAATGGCAGGCAGGGAGAGACGTGCGAGAAAGAGGTTGACTAAATTCGATAAAGAAGGGACGATGGTCGGAACAACCGAACAGGTGAACGGGTTTTCTACAGGGTTTCTACGGGGCTTGTACAGCACTTGTACAGGTCTTGTACAGCACTTGTACGGGACTTGTACAGGGCTTGTACAGGGCTTGTACAGGGCTTGTACAGGGCTTGTACAGGGTGTCGCGCAAGAAGCGATAGCGTTTTGTCTTTCGTCGAGGTTGTACATCGATGATTGGTCGACGATCGCGAGGTGTGCACCGTACGATCTTTTCGTGGATCGTTGGACGCTTCGACGACGCGTCGCTGTGGCAGAGATTCATCGCCAACGTCGGTCGTCCGTCGTGCGAACGCAGAGAGATCTGCGAGATATCGAATGCGAATCGCGTTCTTCGCGCGATCAAAAATTTTGAAAGCGTTTTTACCGTGGCTGACAGGCCGAACAGTGGTCGTCCTCGTGCGACGTCGTGTTCGTGAAACGTCGTGGTGTGTTCGAGAACTTGGGATACGTGGCGGAGCGATCGCAGAGCAGCTAGAGGACCGATGTGTTAAATATCTTTGCGTACGCGTATCTCGTTTCGCGACACCCTGTATATTTGGCCGGTCGAGAAATCTCGCAACATGGCGAATGAAATGGAAATTACAGGCGAGATTGCTCGAAAAGAGGCTCGAAGAAGAGAAATTGAAGGGAAAATGGAGTGTAATAGGTGGATGGGAAATAATTTACTCGTACGTTGTATGAGACGGTGAAAGGCAGCGTGGAAGGTGAGATAAAAAATGCGCAGGGCTCGAGAGGAAGAACGAAAGTTTAAGAAAGTGAGAAAGAAAGATGGATGGACAGATAGATGGATAGATTGATAGAGAAAGAGGGGGGAGGTTGGAACGTATCCTAAGAGAGAAGCCAAAAGGAGGTTGGTAGAGGGTGATAGCGAAGGGGTAGCGAAACGGGGATGGGTATGCGGAGAAGGCGAGTGGCGCGCAGTATCCGAAGCGTCGGAAAATACCGTGGACGACGGCGTCGACGTTGGACAGTGCTGGTGAACGAAGCTGTCTGTTCGGTAGTGAGAAAGTGAGTGCAGCCCTTTTAAGGGCTGCCGTGCCAGGAACAGCGAGAGGCATCGACTCGTGGCCGGCGGCAAACCCTCCTTGACGATGTCCGCGGGTCCTGTCGACGTCGTCCCATCCGCTGCACGCCACGAGTACACCGTTCTTTCGAACGATTCTTCCAATTTTTCGGAAAACGTTCTTCCCATCTTTGGATCGACCCTCGCGAATACACGTTAGGTGAAATTCGACGCGCCTCGTAAGAGGAATACAAATGCATGACAAACGTACACGGTAGCCACGACAAACGCGAAGAAAATATCGCACGAACGCGCGCCAAGATTTTTATCGTATGGAACTAACGCAAAAACATGGAACTCTCGATCGCGTTTTCAACGAAATATCGCGAGCCAAAAGGCGAATCATCGTCATCGCGGAAATTAAAAGGACGCGCGTGCATGCGTTTTGCTTTCGCTTTCATCCTTCTCCGGATACTCGTATAAGTAAGCTACGCTTGCGTGAGTATAGCCGATGCCTGTCACTCTGATTAATCGTTTTTCGACAATCCTGTTGCCAAAGCGAGAATCGCGAGTTATCCCCGTTTACTTGCGTCGATCGTTGAGAATCGTTCGAACGAATGGATACGATATATACTAGAATTTTGTCTATAGCACATCCGGCGTACTTAATTACTAACTTTTTTCGTTCAACCTGTTCTTTAGCCGAGTTACGACAGTTCGATGTTCGCATCGTTGTTAAAAATAGCTTGTACAGCTGTCTGTATTAGGTATGGAAGAGACGAAAGATTAGACGACCAGAATTGGTATGCGAAAAGGGTCAAGGACGGAAATCAGACCGGTTCTGATTGCAGTTTCTGGCAGCTCGATGTCGAGGTGCAAGGACCTATCGAGATGACGTCCTCTTCTACCTGCTGACGTAATTCCGGAGGATGCATCGCAGGATGTGGCTGCAGCAGACGTTTCTCTTGCTGCAAATGGTTCACCTGATTGCTTGGTAATCGTTTTATCGACATCAACTTTATCTTCATCGAAAAAGTCTACTTAATTAAAAAGTCGATAGATAAACATTTTTAGTAAGACAACATTTTTATTGCAAAGTTATAATATATATACATATGTATTAATCTCGTATTCGGTTTCAAAATCTTTCCGGGTAATCCGTGTATTCGCAATACACCACGATACGTTTAGTTAACGATCGTAAAAACGTAAGCGCGTTCCGTCATTGAGAAGATGACAAAGCAGCCGCGTATATTCGTTTCGTTTCTATCTCGATCCTTTTTTCCAAGCAATGCGTTGATTTTTAGGGCCAGTCTTGAAAATACGGGGCTGTCTGACAGATTAGAAAACGTGACGCAAACCATATCGCGGATACTCGATGGTTACGATATTCGATTGAGGCCAAATTTCGGCGGTAAGTGCATTTTAAGTTTCCTCGTCCAAAGTAATTAGGCATAATCCGCGGGATGTTTGTAACTCGATGTTCACCTGCTTGTAATTTTTAGAAATCGGCGTAAGTATCCTCTCTGAGTGTAAAACGTATTTCTATAAGTAATAATTAGTTAACCAAACCCAATAAATTGTATTGCTCGACTGGTGTCGTTGAGTAACACGCGACAACGTATAGCTCGGGCCTTTAATAACATCGATAACGGAAGAAAGGATAGAAATACTCGTTTTATCTTTCAACCCAGGCTGTCTGGGACTAGCTGTGAATGCAAAAATCAGTCGAGTATCTTTTAGAGAATTTCACGCGCTATGATATTTCTAAACGACTTATCTCGCACGTTGACCAACTAAAGTCAACGTAAAGAGAATTTATCGAGCGATCGCGAATGTCTTACGGGTCAGTGATCGCGCCGGAATTCCGATTAATCCGCTTAACGATGCCAAGTAATTTCTTTAATCCTCGTTGATCGCTCGACCTATAAAAGACGAATTAGACATACGCGAGTCCTTTTTGCTACTCGTTTCCTCCTTTTATCGTATTTCATACAAATTTCTATATCTATTTCTGTCAGGAGAGCCCCTGTTGGTTGGCATGGACCTTACGATCGCGAGCTTCGATGCAATCTCGGAAGTAAACATGGTAAGCATTATCAAGGGGCTCGTAAGAAAACCGACCCTCGTCAAACTCGACTTTTTGCAATATTTTAGATAGTAATACGTTGCAGTGCAAGTTGGATTTACGGGATGATGGAATGGATCTTATGAAAAATGATGTATAGTCGGTCAGAAAATTCTACACGCGCTTTTTAAATATAAAATATAAAATATTCTAGCGAAAACGTCCATTTCACGAATCTCTTCGATACATCAGGATACACGTATCGTTCACGCGTCGTATAATTTATTTATCTCCGCTTTTATTAAGAGAAAAGAGTAAATTCATTCGAGCTCGGGTCTTTTAGCTTTTTGCGATCGAATTCCCATCGGTTTATGGTAAGATGTGTTCTTGCTTACGGAAACGATAACGGTGTTCTTTTTGCCACAGGATTATACGATAACGATGTATTTAAATCAGTATTGGAAGGACGAGAGACTGGCGTTTTCTCAAGAAGAGGAGGTTCTCACTCTCAGTGGAGACTTTGCGGAAAAGATTTGGGTTCCAGACACGTTTTTCGCCAACGATAAAAACAGGTACGTCGGAACAATTTTACGAAACCCCTACATTTTCTGCTAAAGAGGAAGTTGTTATTCGATTTTACGATTATGAATAACTATGATCGAAGTTTAACGAGTCCATCGCCAGTGTTTCAATTAGAATTTTCTCGTTTATCTTTCGCGCGTCGTGAATATTCTGAAAACGAGTTATCTCCGAGTCACCAATTTTTATATTCTCTCTGTTATTGATCCTCGAACAGCCGAGTCCGAATCAATTCTGACACGCGCCAACATTACGTCTATTACTTTCTAAACTGTATCGCTGCTATAGGATGAGGCATCTAAAACCACATAGAACGATTTGGTTGTTTTTAAATTTAGTCAGACTCGAATCTTCGGGTGATCCGTTTTAGCTGCCTCGATCTGTATTTATCTTCCTGTCGTTTTCTCCAATTGGCAAAGATGCGACAGTGTGAATGGTGAAATGTGACTAAGAAAGAAAATGTTGATTTTCGGTTTGTTCGCAGTTTCCTACACGACGTGACCGAGCGCAATAAACTCGTTCGGTTGTCCGGAGACGGATCTGTCACTTATGGCATGAGATTCACGACGACCCTGGCCTGCATGATGGATCTGCACTACTATCCGCTCGATTCGCAGAACTGCACCGTAGAGATCGAAAGCTGTACGGTCGATATTACCTGTCGTAGCTCTTTTCCCCCTTCTATCGATTCCTTTCGCTTCTCTCTTCTCTAAATATGGTAGAGCTCCGCATATCCGAAGAAATAAGCGAGCGAAAATATCTGGACAATGGAACGTGGATATCGTTTATTTAAATAGAGTTCGAGAAAATCGAGTTCGTACGTCCATCAAGTATATAGTTGAACTGCTTTTCGTATTTTTTTTTTTTTGGCAGACGGATACACCGTGCTGGACGTGGTAATGTATTGGAAACAAACGCCGGTCCGTGGTGTGGAAGAAGCGGAACTGCCACAATTCACGATAATCGGTTACGAAACGAACGATCGTAAAGAGAGGCTGGCCACTGGTATATACCAGAGATTATCGTTAAGCTTCAAACTTCAAAGGAACATCGGATACTTCGTTTTCCAGACCTATTTACCTAGTATCTTGATCGTGATGCTAAGCTGGGTCAGTTTTTGGATAAATCACGAAGCAACCAGTGCTAGAGTAGCTCTCGGTAAACATATGGAATTGTTTCCCTGTAGATCGTAAATCCTAACGCTTATGACCGCTACGCAAGTACGTTGGCTGCAAAAGCTTTCTGTCTACTTGTACATTAAATTATCTATTCGAAAACAAAAAGCCCTTTCGATGTATCGCAGTAAACCTCGACTATAATAGTCTATTATTATGTAAATCGCCGATCGTCACGCTATATTTTCCCTTTGTAGGTATAACGACAGTCCTTACAATGACCACGATATCCACAGGTGTACGTAGTTCACTGCCACGTATCAGCTACGTGAAAGCTATCGACATTTACTTAGTAATGTGTTTCGTTTTCGTGTTCGCTGCTCTCCTCGAGTATGCAGCGGTCAATTACACTTATTGGGGCGCCAGAGCCAAGAAGAAGACAAAAAAGAAAGAAACCGACGACAAAAAAGTAATTTCCTCGAAATCAGGTAAGATTTTCTTAATTAGATTTTCTCTGTTTGATATTTAAATCTGGAAAAAGACCTCGTCCATTTGGAATCCGTGGAAACTTTACAGGAAGCAAAGCAAGTTCTCCTTTTCCTGGCTCAACGGAAGCGGACATAATAGAGCTTCAAGATCTCAGAATGTCTCCCCTGCCAAGTATCAGAAACAGATCAGGCCTAGTTAGTAGTAGTTCGACGCCTGGAACCGGAAGAGAACATGATCCGGCCAAGTTTCCTCCTAGCTTTCGAATTTCCAGAGTCGCGGCCTACAATACATATGGGAGAAACGCTGGCCTCAGATACAGAGGCCCTAAACAACATAAACCCAAGGTAAAGGAGAGATGTTAAAGAACCATCGATGACCATTTAAAGAGAAAAGAAAAAGAAAATGAAAGGGAAACTTAATAACGAGGAAAAATTATTATGGTTGCAGGTACTACACGCGATACGGAGAGGAGCATCCGTATTGCGCGTGTCGATGCCGAAGATCAAAGACGTGAACATTATCGACAAATATTCGAGAATTATATTTCCAGTCAGTTTTATGCTGTTCAATGCCATTTACTGGGTATTCTATTTCCTCTGAGCCTAGCCGTCACAACAGTCTCATGCCATCTGCCGTACGAAGAAAGATAAAAAGAAAAAAAAAAAAAAAAGAAGAAAAGGACCAATCCATAATCGAGAATTTCCAAGAATCTCAATGAAAAGGAAATCAATTCTATTTGAACTTGAATCAAATTTTGAAATTAGAAATTCCGAATAGAGTCGACGTTCGGGCCACGATTGAAATCGAAATATTCGTCATTTTCGATCGAAGGGAGCAGGTATCGAAAGTACTGAATCGAAAGCTGCCAATATTTATCGACGAGGAAATATTTTCAAGGTATATCGATTTATAATCTTGAGACATAATAACATTTTAGAAAATACGTTCCTATTCGATATTTCAATTCGAATGGATTGCAGTGCGTGGTGCAAATGGTACTGTTATTCGAGAATTTTTTTTAAATAAGGTCAGCTGGAAAGATCATTTAAAAATCGATAACTTTTTTTTACCTGTCATTTACAAATCAAGCAATTAACGGTTCATCTAAAACAAATTAAGGTTGCAACGAAAACCAGAGACCGTACTTCGAAATTAAAAAATCGTTAACTCCCGTAATTGTTGCTGGTATCGGTATCTGATGGTATTTCCACCCAAATCGAGAAAAGTCTCGTTAAACCAACAAAAATCGTTTGAAACGAGAGAAGCATAAATTTTAGAAGCATATATCATAAATTAGAGTAGTTATCGATTAAAACTACTAATTATCATTACTGTAGGTAAAAGATATTGTCACTGTTGTCGATAATGTCAGTATTTTCCAAAGCGTGTCTCATACGAGGTTATCTTAAAACTATATAGTAGGACTCCGTTCATATGAACTTGTGGAGGGACAAGTTGATTCGGATAACCAGATATTTTATATAATAATCGTCTTTCGTTCTGTTAACGAGATAAATATTTTATAGAGTAATAGGATTAATAGATTCCAAAAATTTGCTCTTGCTACAAACTTGTATCGACTGCGAAGCATGAGAGCGTGCCACGCAGCGTGTGCCCAAAGTTGGATCCCGTATGTCCATATAGACTTTACGATCGATTATACAGCGACAGTTTGTATTTATACGATGGTTTGGAAAGTCTACTAGTAAATCGGTGCTTGTCTTTCCTTTCATGTCTAATTTGTTCTACCATTTTGCGAACGATATCTTATCGTTAGACGTTCGAATAAGTCGATCGACACTCGACGTTGGTTGAGACGATAGGAGCTCGGCTAAAGTTCAGTTAGCCAGGCGCTACTACAATTTCATGTATATGAACGGAGTTCCACTGTATCTTCAAAATTTTTACTTTCGATAAATAAATAATACAAAATAAATAATCGCAACGATTGTAAATCTTTTTATTTATACGTCAACATCTTTCGATACATGTACCCATACACGACTATCGAAATGAATGTATACATTTTTTAACGTGACTGTGTATATGTGTACGTACATTACAATGTTATATACATATACATGGTTTAATAATTAATAATCCAATTGTTGATAAACATTTGTTCATTTACACGAACGACGACAGTCTTTAATACGTACAGGAAATTAGACTTAATCTTCCGTTCGTTGATAAAACGTATGAATTCGGAAAAGTTTAGTTCTCCGTTCCTGCAACGTTAATTATAAAACATCAATTCGAGAAATCGTCATACAGCTTACACTCTCTATATTTTCGACGATAATAAGTAAAAATTGGTTTGAGAAAAATTCCCATACGTCACGTACAGCGCACTATTTCTCAATGTAGAACAGTACAGGCATGGTAGTTGTAAATGGAAAACGAAGAAGGAGAAAGAACAGAACGGAAAAAGTATTTTCGGTATCATTAGTCCAAAGCTTAAGAAATCGTTCGAGCTTCAATTTGAACGGTGAGAACGGTGAGAACGACGAGAAAAGATGATCTAACGAATGTGAGTACGCGTGAGTGAGAAGAGAAAAAAACTGTCTTTTTCTAGGGAATATTTTTCTGAAACATTGAAAATGCGATCCTTATAGATTGCGCGTGGTAATGCTAATTATTTTAATATAAATCGTATCTGTAATTTTAAGGCAAATTAAATTTAGCGACTTAAACAACTGTATCCTATTTCTACTATACCAATTTTATTCTAACTTTACCTCGTCCTTGTCATCCGTGGACACCATACGTCATCTAGATACTTATCTTTTTTGTACGCCGTTTTTCCATGTGACCATTGTCGGCATATTGTCAGCTCTGTGTTTAAAACCCTTCGTCCATGTGTATCCTTTACCAGAATCTTCAAGTATTCTTCTTAGATCTTTTCCAACTCTTCTACATTCTCGCCCCTCCTCGTTACATGATCCAGGCTCTCATATCGTGTTTCACAGAATCCGTATCTCTTGTTTTGTTTCGCTTTCCGATGTTTGCTGCCTAATTCCTCGTTACGGGATGATGGAATATGAATATTATGAAAAAATGATCTATAGTCAGTCAGAAAATTCTACACACGCCTTTTAAACATAAAATATTATAGCGAAAACGTTTATGCCATTTTATTTTGCTTTTCAATACATACATCGCATAGTTATAATACAGAGATGGCGGCTTTTAAAGCTACTAAGAAGAAATAAATAATTGAACGGGGCAAGTCGGTCGTCGCTCGATCACGTTCGAGCTTCGAGACTTCGAGCAACGATTTCTTCCATCTCCTTACTCGTGTATCTACTTAAATAACAAAATATATATAAAGATATAATTATTAAATTATTAAAAAAATAATACAAATTGCTCGTGTACAATCGTCGAATGTGATTTTGTACCTTTCGGCGTAATTTCCTTATTTCAACTAACGCGTTGAATAACGAGTCGTAAATACGAATATAAATATAAAATAGTCCTCGATTAAAATTTTAACTCGACTTCCTTCGAAAGCGGTTTCTTTCACGCATATTCCACTTGCGTTTCTATGAATCGCTGAAACTCTTCTTCTGATTTAACATCGTCTCGATATTTCGATGAATTCTAGCGATTTGCAATTTCTTCGAAGGATCTCTGTCTTCTATGTAAACGTTCCCGCTGATTTCCGGCCAATCGGACACCACAGGAGTCTCCCTTTTTCGATCTGCAAAAAAAGAAAGATGTATTACCTATATTGTTCGAGTTATTAGTTACAGTTCGAGCTATTAGATTAAAATGACACAGCCTGTACAATGTGCTTAGCAACGACATAACTGAAAATGAAATTTGTAGGCTTTGAGCTATCGGTACAGTAGAAATACTTGCTTCATGTACTTTTTACCGCTAAAGACGTACAAACGAAGTTCAAAAATTCGCCGCACGGTGACAATTGTGTCGCTCACAATGATTGCAACATCACGAAAGTGTAACAGTTCGGAGCATTCAAACTCGTTTTCCTTATAATTGTGATTTTTTTAGTTACGTCGTTGTTGCAGCAAATGAGCGATATATGTAGATGGTAGGAGTAGATTCTTGTTAATTGATCAATTAATGTATATTATAAAATTAGACAACCACAAAACTACAACTTAAATAAATGTATGAATCACATTACACGTAACAATTGTTCACAGACTTGAAAAGCCTGAGCACTTGGACATACGAATCTGACTGTTTTAATAAATACCGATGGCATTGCCAATAAAGACGACAAATAGGAAAGAACGCAAGTCGAGCTATCTCTGTACTACGATATATTCCCATTGAACATTTTCATGAACGTATTCTATCGCCCACTAGCGACGAAAGTGACTCAGGTTGAGAACGTATGTTTTCCAGAAGAAACGATAAATTGTTTCTGGACATATTGAAACTGAATTATCGAAATGACTACACGTTTAAAGCAAGATCGGATAGAACACACGTTCGTATGAATCTTTTTCATTACTTTTGTGCCTTCTGTTCACTCCTGTTTTGAAGCGAGTCCCGTTTGTTATAATACACCCTATAGAATACAGCACAATGTCACGCGAACAGCATATATTTTCATCTTACTTTTCAATCATATAGCATTTTTAGGTACATAGAGAAACGAAGAGGATTTTTAAAGATGACAATACAATTTAAAACCGAACAAGCCGATTCAAAGAATTTACTTACCTAAGAGTTTCTCGAGATACTGGCACCTTGTTTCGGGATCACCAGGGTTCATTGGTGCGCCGGCAACCAGTTCGGCTAGTTCCGCCTTGACCATTAAATTTAATCGAGCCGAGATCTCTTCTAGACCCACTGAAAATATCGAACGGTCTTTACTCTACACGAGCTTCAACAACAAATTTAGTTTAGTCTTTGTATATTTTATATTTCTACATAATCTGTACAATTTGGCAAATTTTAGCACATTCTCATAAATGCGTAAAAATCTAATCGTATCCATTTTGCATTGCCATCGAGTAATTTATTTATAGTTATTATTAATTCCCAATTTTCTTACCATAATTTTCAAACCATAATTATTTTCCTTATGAATAAACGAACTTTCAATTATATATTAAGAACAGCAAAGTAAATATAAAGTACAGTCGTATAATTTTTATAAATTAAATATCACATTATTTATTCTATTTATGATTTTTACGCAATGAGGATGAAGAGGTTCGAGTCAACGTCGATGTTGTAGTTTAACAATTTTTAATTTACTATCATTGCTACGAAATTCGACGTTTACGAAATCCAGTAATTTAGGACACTGATCATTTAAGTTATTGTTCATTGATAATCTAGTGGTGCAAGTTGAAACGATCGTATCGCCTGCCCAAGGATGGAATGCGAGTTGAACGACTATGGAATGCAGTTCTGCTTTCTCAAGGCCCCATGGGATGAATCTAACGATAGTCTCGCTCCGGTCTGAAGTCATGTTTCTCTCCCCATGAAGAAAAGCCCGACTAGTCACAGGTCGAAGAACTATTCAGTTAGAAAAATGAATGCCTGACCTGGCATGCCTTTTCTAACAGGTATTTTCTCAAATTCTACCTTTTGAAATTTAATTCATATACACTTTGTTACACCATCGACTCGTAATTAACACCGACAGAGACGATTCAGGGGAATTTAAATAATTTTTCCAGCTTGGACTAAGCATTAAGATCGTAAGAGGTAATCGTGAAATTGTGGGTCGCTTTTTACACGTAGCAATGATATCAAATGGGATTGAAAGACTCATATAAATGGAAGTGCTACTTTTAAAAGCGTTCCTATAAAAATCATTAAAATTAATTATTAATTATTAAGAAATAAGAAAGTGAAATTGTGTAAGAATCGTCGCTATAATTATACTGCGTGAATGCGAGAATTACTTTTATACTTGTGCAGCAATGCAAATCGCTTTGCGAAGGTCCGTGTTGGAGAATTATCGTTAATTTGCTACGATTAAGGAACATCGTTAGGGGGATCAGGTAATGGACTCTAACAAAAGAGGCGGGCTATCCTCAGTCCCCTTTAGTAGGCAGAACCAGCAATAAAACGGTACCGAATGCACGACCATTCGCTTGTATTACCAATCCGTTAGTGAGAATGCCGACAATACCTTCTGATTCCAATTGAGGAACATGTCAAGCACAATTACATTAGCCAGCGATATCCTTGCGAATTCGTTCGACTGAGATTCAACGCGAAAGCCACGTTTCAATGATTCTCCGTCGAATACCACTTTTTTTTTTATCATCGATAATCAACTTATGATTTATATTTTTAACTTTTATTCTTGTAAACCTCCATTTACACGAACGGATTGCCACTTTCCCGGTCACTTCTCGGTAAAGTAATACTACGATTGTTACATCGATACAATAGATTACACGAAACATTATGCGTTTGACCGTAGAATTAACAGCGTCGTACCGGCATCGAAGTCAAAGAGTAGTGGTTCATTCATACCGACTCGTGTGACGATTCAAAGGTTTTCCACAAATGTCCACTAGTGATGGGATTAAGTGTACACCAGGTGCTTCCTTTTTTTTGTTTCTTTAGCGAAGATCGTTAGTAGCTTGTCAGATTTGCGCTAGAATCGGGACGCTTATTACCTGCTTCGTTCAGGTTTGGAAACAGGTAGGAGAAAATAAGAAAGAAACGAAATTGCCCGGAAAATAGTTCTTTGCCTACGCGATCGTCGAACATCTTGGTTTTAAAAAGATGTACGTTTCAACTGCTACAGCTGCAGTCTATCATACTTTGCCGGAAGACAATAGACAAATTTTCGTCAACTTGAATGACCATTTTGCTAAATTACTTGAATAAATTTTAGCGTTCACACAGGGCAAGATACTATATTGTTTGCTACTTGCTTCCTATATCGGCCGTGTCTGAACGAGCTCATTGCGATGTTCATACGTCGATGACATACGTGGAATTACAAGGATACCTGGTGCTTTGTCAATAACGTTCGTAAAAAGATCGAAGGGATCGAACGGATCGATTCTATCGCTAGATAGTACGCTTCCTCGGGAAGCGTGGGTGGCAGCAAGATGGGGAAGAGGAAAAGGGGAAAAGGGGGTATCGGGAAGAATAGAGGGGACAAGAGAGGGTTCCGGCGTTGATGAGTTCTGCGTAACGCTCGTTATGCAAATGCGGGTAGTAACATCGTACAAACGTTCATTGTAGATTGTAGATCATAACACCATTCGAATTTCTCTCTTTTCTGTACACGTACACTGCCGCTCATAAATATACGGACACCAGGATTACTTTGCAGCAACAGCGTATGAATTTTACGAATTTCGTACAAAGTGTAGAAATTAATGCCGAATTGGTAATTAGAAGCAACATTTGCTACTTTTTCTTTACGGAATCATCAGAATATAAATCTAAATCACACATTAGAAGATATTGAAATAATATATTTTAATTATAATTACATATTCTCCAATATTCACTGTATGTATATTTGATATTTAAGCGATATAAGAGTATAATATAATATTTAATATAACACCTGTACGTTATAAGTAGCTATAGCGATTACGAAGAATCAAATCGATTCAAGTATGATTTAACTGTAATTTTATAATTAAAATACGTCCTGTCACGAAATAAGCTAACGTCCGGATATTTTTGAGCGAGGATGTACATCCAGTGATGGATTGCCGAGTACTTTTGAAACACTTCGAATCGTATTCAATGCCATAAAATTTCTAAAAGTCTTGGAAGTTGTGGAAGTCATAAAAGTCTTGGAATTTATTGGAAATCTTTGAAAGTTCAAAAGATCGATTTGCAAAATTTAGAGGGGATTGCAAGACTTTCGAGACTTGCAAGATTTCCAGGAATTTTGAGGTATCGAACCCTATTCGGAAGTGAATTTCGACGATCTCAAAAAATATGAGTGTGCGTCGTATTCGTCGAGACGTACAGTCGATGAGCTGCGATCGATCTCGAATACGCGTGCAACCTCTCGTTTGTGAACATCGTAACGGCGATTTGCGAACATTGCCCGTTTACAGCTTTACAGTACTGGACGAACCGTAAGGAATTTAAAGCAGCTGGGTCACGCGATTTCGTACGCGGTGTTATTTCAACGTTTCGAAAAATCTGAACAGCCTTCCGACTGCCTTTCCCGCCTTCGTGCTGCTCAATGACGCGAACAATCAGCTGCAACATCACCGAACAAATGAAAAACCTTCGATTTTACAGTTCCATATTAATTCTTATAGTTGCAAATAAATTTAGTATAGAATTAATATAATTCGCATCGAAGCAATGTTTGATATTTGTAACGTGGTTAAATAACTTATTTATGCGCAATATTTGTAAACCTATTTATTATAAGGGAAGTTTAATTCTCAAAGAAGTGGCGAACGTTTATCTCGAAATCTGGAATACGTCGCCACCTAGACAAACCTGGTTGATTGTCATAAGACGTTTTCCTTGAAACAGAACAAGCTTTATTTGGAACATTTTTCCAAATAATGTACAGTTTAGGAGGTATTTGCGTGGATCGATTGAAAATCGATTAAAACCTTGTATGTATATTAAATAATTCTTTCGAAAATCTAATATCGTTGAATGAGAGATTTTTCTAAATGTTGGCATGCCATGCTGATTGATAAAAACGATACGTAAATGTAGGTATCGGGCTTGTTACGATTAAAGCCAATCCTTACACTGGCTTCGATTCGATGAAACCAAATGTACCCAATTAAAGGCACGTATCTCGCGAGTGATATGTATAATCATTGATGACATAAGTTGGTAAATGAGTACAAAGAGAACGCGGAACGGAGCATCACGAAAGAAATGAGAAGCATCGGATACCGGGACGTCATATCCGGGCGTGATAGATCGAGCCAAGGTGAGCAGAGGTCGTGAGCGGCCCTCTAATGAAGAAAATCTGTCTTGCATTTTAAAGGACTTCTTATCCCCCTCCAAGGAAACATATAACAATCCTTCGGAATCGAATGTAACAAAATACCAGAACGCAAAATATTACCTACTACTAATGCTTAGTACACTCAATAGTAGTAGTAATACACTCGGTAGTAGTGTACTACACACGGCAGGTAATATTTCCAGGTATAATTATATAAATATAGGTCGTTCACAGCTTTATTAAAAAGTTACGGTAAAAAATACAAAATACCAACAGGAATACCGACTAGATCTTCATATCAACAGGAACATTGACCATGACTATTAATAGCTAATGATTATGTTGATTGTAAATCTATTCTTGTCTTATAGCACCGAAACCACAAGTCCATTCCTTCCGTACTTCGTGCTTTTATTACAACTTTTTGATAAAGCTTTGTTTAGCCTACGTTTATACGACATTTTCTGCTTCGTTACACCCATAAAATACAGTGACAGGGTTCGGCTGGCATTCACGTGGACACCACGTGATATATATTTCTCATAGGAATTCAGAGTGATTCGTTTAGCAACTTTCAAATTGCAAAAGATCTCTTCTTCCGACAGCGCCCTTGACGGGGAACTCAATTTTCCTACTGTGCAATCGTATTTCATAAGGCTTCGTTTCTATGCGTAAGCAACAATAGATAAACGTAATTAATAATAAATAGGAAAGCAAAGTTAAGCAGAGATTTTGATTCGTCCATTACATTGTAACGAGTATGTTGCTTTGAATATTCTATTTATTTTCGTAAATTGTGCGCATTCGATGCATCTTCGCATCTCGAAATTTCCCATAAACGCAGGAAAATCCGCAGTCCAGCGATTACTGATAACAAGTTGAATTCTTACCAGGCTCGAAGTTTTTCTTCATCCGACGCCACTGTCTCGCGTATACCAAAGCCGAGCATCCTGCGACCAGAAAAAAGAGAATACAGGCACACACTGCAAGGATCAGCGCGACCGTTTGCCAGTCCCACAGAATTCTCTCCTTGGAAGTAGCTGCGCTCCTTGGATAAGGAGACTCGTTCAATACCTAGAATTTCGTTGTAGAATGAACGTTCCATTCGTTAATGAACAAGCTCCGGATACACAGAGTGTATCACAACATGTGGGAGCCATTTCAGGAATGGACAGACGGCATAAAAACAATGAATGACTTTCTTTATTGTTTCTCGTGCCCACTGCTGAAATGGATGTCACGCGTTGTGACACACCCTGTCACTAGTCTTTCTTATCACTTGTCTTTCAACGTGGTGAATTCAGCTAAGTGGATAACTGGACATGGATGGGAAAAGGATAGATGGAATTCTAATAACCAACTTAATACCGTAGACCTTATACCTGGTTCTTCGTTTTCGATTGGATATCTGCCTGCGAATTGTCAGCAAAATCCTTCGACTCTTGCCGAATCTGTTGCTGGTCCAGGTCGGGGAACCTCCATAACATCTTCGAGGTAACCGCTTCGAGGCTCCTTTGGCCGGTTTCCGGTCGTTTCCTGGTCGAGAGGAAAGACCAGTCGAGCTCGAGAGCGGAGAGCGGTCCGCAAATAGCATCCTTGTAAATGGCGCAGGGACTCAAAGTGAATTCAGGAGCGCATCTGGTGCAAGGCCAACAGGTGGCACGCTCGACCGACCAAAATTCGAAACCCGGTTTACAGACCGGATATCGGGGAGCGGATGTCGAGCAGCCAGCCTTGCGAAGACCGACCAATAGCAGCAACACGGCAAACAGATATGCCCGATTAGGCTCCCGAGGCATCACCTAAAACAGTTTCCACGCTTGTTACCTGTCAACCAATTCCTTAATCACTAGAGCAATGATAACGAATTGCAAAGTCCTCGGTTAACATGCATTTCTAATTTTTATCGGTTGTAAAATCTCTCAACAAGATACTCGGAGTCTAAGTGTTTTCCATCTCGTTAGAATTTGATCGCAGTCAGTTGCCTTAAATGTATAAATCTGTAATCCTAGAAATTGAACTGTAAACTTAAAAAAGAGCACCCTTAAGCGAGGGAGGAACAGTAAACAGCAAATAGCAATAAATAGGATAATTGATAAAAACCTAGCAAATAATTATCATGTGTTTGAATTTAAATGGCAGTAAAGGAAGTAATATACAGGCTCGTTTTAATCGGTCCACGCAAATATCCCCTAAACTGTACGATATTCGGATATTCGAAGGAACGTTTCAAATAAAACTTGTTCTGTTTCAAGGGGGACGTCTTATGACCACTACCAGACTTGTCCAGGTGGAGGGGTTCTCGAGATCTCAAGGTGACCTTTGGTTTCTTAAATGGAACTACACATTGTTTTTTATACACCGTTCTGGATGCAGTATTTAATTCTCTAAAAAAGACTATTAAGCCACTTCTGTCCGAAATCAAAAGTTATAGAATTTCCTTTATAATTTTAATTGATAAATATTTATTAAGAAGATACTTTTTGCATCAAGAGATATGAAAACAAAATATTGATTATAACATTGATGCAGTAATTATAACGATTATATGTATATAACTATCGTAATCATATAAATAATTCCAATTTATATTAATTTTATTGACTCTATATATGTAGAAGAAAAGTGAAACGAAAGATAAAACATTCGTGAGGACAAAAATGTATTTTTTAAACAACTCGTTGAAACAATCGGGCGTGTAAAGTGGCCATTTAACCGGCAAAACCGGCCAGACCGTTTCCACTTCCGGCTCGTTTGCGATGTAATTACATCCGTAGTTGTATCCCGAGCGGGGTATAGTCATGAGTATGCGTACGCACGCGTATTAGAATAGTTTTGACATGAATCAATTGACCGCGATTTGGTTGTGATTTTGCTGCGATTTTTCTTTAATATTAGTATATACATATACATGCATATGTATCATGACTAATCGTTAACGACAAATATACTGTAATCGGTAAAACGTGTTTCGCAACAACTGTACATTTTAATAACATTAGTTCGTATGGATTGTCCTCCAACGTCAACAATCTACACATTAATTAATTCGTAAATGTTCAGTATTCCAAATTAAAGAAAATTAAATAAAAGGTATAGTAGTAGTAGATTTCGAATTACAATTAAGGTTCGATTCAATCGGTCATCGGATGAATGAAATGATTAGAAATAGAAAATTGTGTCGCTCAAATAGAAAGCGTAACGTTCTATCCGAGGCGAAGGTTTCTCCCGGGCTATTTAAAATTTGATGCGCGCGCTTCTACCAATCGTACTTCTCGATTGCGTGGCAAACATACGCAGTTCGCGTACTAGAATCACGGCAACACAAAACGGCTATACACCGTAGATCTCGATACTTTGGTCAAGTTCTTTGACAAAAGTTAAGGGCTAACGTAAAGATTTATAATGCATAACCCTAATAACAAATTCGTAGTTAACTACTCAAATTATTCAATATTAAGTAATCATAATTTGAATCGCCTATAATATAGAACTCACTTTATCAATATTAAATGTAACATATGTATTACATTTACCTCGAAAATAATTTCTGAACACGGTATAATTTTATTAAATATTTATAATTTAATTAATAGGCTACGAACTGTACTATCGTTATGAGATTTTACTGTTGTTTGCATTTTATGAACTTATAAATAAATTTATATAATTTAATAATTTTGCACTGTCTTCCAATATAAAATAAAATTTGATTCAACCAATCAATATCTATATCAATTCTTCAGTATTAGTATCGTAATAACTGCTATTAACATATATTATACGACCATTCATAAATCTCATTGACATTCTCTACGTTCGCTGTGTCATTGAATACGCGCATAAAAGTCAACTAAGCCATTTCGCTATATTTTACATCTTATCGCAAATGCACTTTAAATTAGATCTTCCAACGCTTTTTAGTTTTATTTGTTTTATAATTATAATCTTGATATAAAATCGTAATACGTAAAAATGTGAAATAATTTAAGTATAATCTTTATTCAATTTAAAGTAACTTGTTGATAGATTTATCTTTGATAATTATGTGCATCATAATACAAACTAATAAGTATATATGAATTACTATAAGATATGCTCGTCATACCAAATATTAGATCAACTATCATCAAACAAATAGTATACTACTAAAATTTTACAAATAAATGTAGTACCTACAACGAAAAGTGTAGTAAGTCGAATCAAAAAATGACTAGAAGTGAACATATTTTATCAAATTAGAATAATACTTAAAGAAATACATACTGACAGTTCATTTATATAAAGAAATGTATGTCTATATAATGATACATACGCTGCCTTCGATAAATGCAGGCCTGTCATGACGCAATCCAATCGATGTATCCAAGATCGATCACCGGGAGAGAAACCGACAAAACATCCAGGATACACAAAATATCATTGAACTTTCCATTCGAACGACATCACGATTGATTTATTTAGACTAAGTTCTACGAGTCCTAAGCCTTCTTAGAATCAAAGTTAACAAAAATCCTTTTTCCGCATATTGGAATACAAATAGAGAAAGGCGGTATTTCAAAAAATCTCCACTGCCACGAAATAGACGCGCACCGCCCGCCGACCACAATACAACTGACTAGACTGGTTATTCTAATTTCCGCCCACGATCCTCCCTTAGAAAGAGAACGCGTTCATGAGAAAGAGATGTTGAAAGGAAAGAGATACGGAAAGAAACTTAGAGCTGAAAGAAGATGAAAGAAGACAGAGGGAGCCACGCGGTGAAACACAAAAAAAGAAAAGTAGCGATGGCTTCAAACGTCGCTACCTATCGTTGACAGTACAGTTTTGTAGTAAAAAGATTATGTTTCGCTAACTCGAAATGTATGATCATCGCTAATTATTATATCGCTTATTATTAAGAACATAATGAAATCCGAAATATATTAAATGTATTTAAATATATTAAATGACATGTTGATTAAATTCTAATATATTTCACTTTATTTACTTTAACTTAATTACACATATAATATATCTAATATACTTGTCATTTCTTTCTAACATGTAATATAAAATATATAAAATATATGAACAAAATTAAATATTGTAACTTATAACTATATAACTTAAGATCAATGACATTTCGTATATATATACATATAAGGTACATATATATATATATATATATATATATATATATATATATATATATATACACCTTAAATGTAATTTTGACAATCTCATTGAAAAAATTTTAACACAACTTTATCAAATTTTAATGAATTCCTTTAATATATATGTTATTACACAAGTTTTGCATAAATGTTTTTTTCTAATATTTATATCAAAGAACTTCTGAAATTTTTTATATTTGTCAAGGAAAAATGTTAATTTCAAATTTTAAAGGTAAAGAATATAATGTAGAAAATATAATACACATGATAATAATAATACATACATACAAAATCTTAATTGAAGTTTATCAAGTTAATAGTTATACAATATTTATATACATATGTTAATGATTTTAATTCGTGTTTAATTTTTTTAGTCAGAAAGTCGACATTCGGTTAGTTTATAAGTATATAAGTACATTAAATTTGTTAGATACCATTAAATTATTTACAAAAAAATATTTATCTAACTCGCTATAAAAAAAGATAGTCTTTTACTTTCGCGCCATCTTGAATTACTGAGCGATTGTCTTCTAAGAAAACAGTGATAGTCTAGTTATGAAAGCTGAAACTAAAATAAAACAAAGCCTCGGTAGGATAACGCTTTAAGATATGATGTCTTAACATTAAACTGGATATTGATTTTCCTTTAAATAACTTTTAACTTGTTACATTTATTAAAAACAATTCCGAAGTTCAAACATTGAATGTCAATAAGATTTTATCTAGTTAATAATTTTCTAACATAAGTATCAAAACTTCGAGCTATTTATATATCTAATTCTTCCTAATATTTTATTGATATAGAATTCCATATTCAATAATGTGAAAATAAAATTAAGGAAATTCTAACCTTAAAATTGAATTTCATACATTCATGAAACAAATGGAAGTTATTATTTATTATTTTTAAATTATTAGTATATGACACTTTTATACTAAATTTTATTCATAATTGTCTTTGTTAATATAAATATGACCTTAAGTAACCTTAACACTTTAAATTCAATATAATTTTCAAATTAATACTACTAGTTTTCTTAACGTTTAAATGTTTAAATTAATGAGATCAAAACATTTTGATTTATGATGTGTTAATAAAAATTTAAATACATTTGCAGATTTCTCTAAGGAGGCATCGACAAAGCAAGCAACCTTAACAGTTGGTGTGATTTTCATTGCTTCGTTATCAGCATTATTTTATGCTTATACTAGTTTTCCAGAACTTACCGAGTAAGAAAAAATTGTAATAAACTTTTATATAAAGAAATATTTTAATTTATTATATTACAGAGATGAGCGACAGTACATGAAATTGCCATTACATATTGAAGAAGCTAAAAGTTTGGGTAAACTTCTCGGACGATATAAAGATCTTTATTATTTTCAAGTGCTTGCTGGATTATTTATTACATATGTTTTGTATCCTTCAATATTAAATCTTTTAATTTCAGAATAATTCATAAACTTTAAGAATATGCTATTTCATATTTATCTAAGTAACATTCTACATTTCACATATAATATTATATTCAATTATTTTTAAATGTTAACATATAAGTGTTTAAAAGTATATTTTATAGGATAACCCTTAACATAGATTTAGCTTACAAACTTTTGCTATTCCAGGTTCTATTTTCCTTTCAATCCTTTCTGGTTTTCTTTTCCCCTTTCCTTTAGCTTTGTTATTAGTATGCAGTTGCAGCGCAATAGGAGCGTCACTTTGCTACTTTCTTTCTTCACTTTTGGGACGTAGATTACTTTTTAAATATTTCCCAGAAAAAGCAAGGGAATGGACGTTAACAGTAAAGAAGCACAAAGACCACCTCTTTAATTATATGCTATTTCTTCGAATAACTCCATTACTACCAAATTGGTTTATAAATTTAGCCAGTCCTGTAATTGGAGTGCCTCTTGTACCATTTGCTTTAGGCACATTTTTTGGAGTTGCTCCACCATCTTTTGTTGCTATTCAAGCAGGTCAAACATTACAAAACTTAACTTCATCTTCTGACGCATGGTCGTGGAATAGCATTATAATATTATGTATATTTGCTGTATTATCATTAGTACCTGTTTTATTTAAACAAAAACTACAACAAAAATATGATTAAACTTTAGGGAAGAAATTTTGAACAGATTTATTTATTTAAAGAAATATGTGCTTTATTTTAATATTTAAAACTTAAAGCAAACTAAGTTGTTTTTAAAAAATTCAGTTCCAATAAACAAAATTTTTTGTTTAATATTATTACACTGTTATATAAAGTCTTAAATACAATTGGATTTCTTTTTCTTTTTTTTTCTAATTGTAACTTAATTTGTATCAATTCCATATGTTGATATTTTTTCTATTTTTTATACTGTAATATCATGCATTTATTAATAAATTACAACTTTGCAAAATGAGCACAAATTTAGATTGTTATTTCGTAAATATTAATGTATTGTTTTATGTAAAATCAGTTGTATGTTTTTCACAAAAGCAGTTATTTGGAAAATTGTTTAAAGGGAAAGGGATAACAATAAAACCAATTATACTAGTGAAAAATTTTTGTAGTGGAAACATAGTTATATAAAATTAATTTAATTGAAAGAGTAATTCAGCAGAACGAAGTCATATAACTAATGGTAATACTAGTTGAATTCAAAGCTGGAAGGCTGACTGGTCGCCAATACCACCAGTTGTACCATACTAAAAGAGAAACATAGTTTTTGAAAGTATCTTGTTTAATGTATCAATTATGATATATGTAATATTCAAAACATTAATTTAAATTAATGGACACTCATTTCTGTTAATGTTAGACACTGTCAAGAATAAAGTAGACAGTTTAAATAATAAAACATATGTTCATCAATTTCTTTAACTGATTATAAATTAAGATACTTACAAGCTTTTCCAGCAGATAATAGCACTATGATGGACTCGCAAGATGCACTACATTCTGGACTTGCTATCATTTTTATCAATCTTGCACCAGCTGTACACCTTATCATTATATTACTACATTCAGGATTTGGCTAAAGTTTTAGAAATAGTATTTATTAAAGAAGTTATTCTGCAAGCAATATGCTTAATTCCAACATAACATTATTTTTAACATCTATTGTCAATTAAAATAATACAGCAGACATATATTGAAATATTACAGCTATTTTGTAATGCTTCTTGCAACAAACATTTTGAATATTACTATTTACGCAATAATTAATTTTATTATTATATTGATGTTCTTTATGAAGCAATATTTCATGCAAACCAAAAGCTTTTAATAAAATAACATCTTACTAAAGAGTAAGGTGGAGAGTTTGGTTCATCAAAAATAATAAATCTTTCTGTGCTTTGTTCCCACCAATTTGGTGTATCAACAGGTTTTGGAAATAACTTTCTCAAAATTCTTCCTGTTGTCATGCTATTAATTCTCCATGTAATATGATTATTTAAATTTTTGGAACGATTTAAATCCATATTTTTTTCCATAATATCTTGAATATCTCTAAAATGTTAAAGCTTTTATTTACAAACTTTTGTTTAAGGCACCTTAGTATTTTTGTTTATATATGATACCTGTAAGTTTTATTGTTAGAAAATACTCTCATGGCATCTTTCTTAAATACTCCTGGATTTTGCCACAATAATTGTTGTATATCTTCCATATAAACTTGAGATAAATTTTCTGTTTTTGTATAAGGAATGCCAAGATTAAAAGATCTAGATATATGATGGCTACTTAAATCAGGTACAAAATGTACAACACTACAGGGCCAACAATCCATATCATTTACATAAAAATACGGATTTTCTAATATGCACCATTCATCATATAATTCTAAAAGACAAAAGTATAAAAACATATATGTAATTAAATAAATCAAGTAAGAACAATATGAAATTTTAATGAAAAACTATTATTAAAATCAATTATTGTGAATGTTATATAAATTGAGATTTAAGAAATAACTACTGATGTCTTATATTCCAATATATATTTATTGTATATCATTTTTTTTTTTGTAATTTACATGTTTTGTATATATATACTACTATATTTTTATAAAGAATTTTTTATTAAATTCTATAACCATAATGAATGATCTAATGATAATAAAATATAAAAAATTTAATAAGAATTTAAAATAAATATTTTCAAGCCGCCGCTAATGAAATTGTTAATAAAATATAGTATGTTTAACATAAATTGTAATATCAACATACCAGATAAAGAGGGATAATGTTGAATTATTGGTACAGCTATTTTTCTAAGTAATTTTAAGCCTGGATAGATGGAATTCTGTAAATTCCTCAATAGCATCACACCTAAGAACTTCTTATCAAAGGATATAAAACATATAATTATTATAAATAATAATGTAACCATACTTTTCATGAAGAAACGAAAATTAACTTTCTTCTTTTTCTTCTCAAGAGTACGAAAGGAATTTTGTAAAGCTTTATTGATTTCATTTTCCGTAATATCATTTTCGCGTGCAAATTGACGAATCTTTTTCAACTGTTTTTTATATACCTCCAAATCAACCATTTTTTAAGAAACAAAATAAAAATGATAAATGAGAATTAACATTTATTGGAATCGATAATATATAAAGGCATATATATATATATACATATATATATACATATATATATCGTGTAATTTACAACATTTTAATAAACATTCACATAGCAACTAAAAGTATGTATATATACATCGTAATCCATTACAAATTACAAAATGAAGTAAATATACACTAGATCGGCAAATCTATATTTAAACACAGCTGCGCTCTCTATCGGGAGATTGTTAAACTATTTATGATACTAAAATGAAAATAATATATAAGGATGCAAAGTCTATCCTATATACTCGTCTGTGACATGGCCATTGACTAAATACATTTATTAACTATTTGACTAAATACATTATACATTGACTATTAATCTGACATAATATGCAATTTTGTGTCTTACGTCAAAGATGCTTCTTGTTTCGATCTACACATGAACACATGTAGGATAATTATATTGCCAAAATAAGTATGAATGGTACGTTATTCATGTCAGCATTATGTTAAATTTGTTAATACGCACGCACACATGTGTTGTACGTAATACAGATACTTAAGTGTTTTAGTCGCTATAGAATTAATTTCAATCGTAAAGATTACTGCATAATTTTTTAAATTCCATTAATAAATAGATTTTGTTAAACAAATTATGGTAATGGTAGATGGCAGTATCATCTGTTCTTGTCGCGCAATATTGCGTTCTTTGTCCTATAGACAAATCATGTGCTGACATCTATTAAAGACGGAAGGAACACCGACTTGGAGAATGTGAGGACAGATAGCACCACATGATTTGTCCGTAAACGAAGAACGCAAGATTGCGCTGCAAAGACAGACTACATGAATGGTCCTACACCGAGAGGGATTATCTTATTTTCAATATATGTAATAATTAAGTATTACACTTATATAAATATCAATATACTTTATTCTAATTATTATAACTACATAAACAATGTGTTTTACTTGAACTACTTATTTGTTTTTGCTTTTTCAGTTTCTGCAGGAGTATCGACATATAATTTCTTATATAATTTTTCATATTCCACCTTAAGTTTCTCTCTTTCTGCAAAATATTTTGGATATCTAGCTTTTTCAATTGGATCCCAAAAATCCATTACAGAATCTGGTGGTATTACAAAACGTCCATGGCATATACCACCTGGGCTATTAGGAAATTTTGATGGATCAGGATGCATATTCTCATATAATTCTTCTTCACCTTCTAATAGTAGTTTTTTAGCTATGCGAGCATCTGGTATATTCCGATTCTTATCAAAACGTTGTCTTAATAAAATTGCGTTATATCTAAATCAAAAGAATATATAATAATGAATATTTATTCAAAACTCAAGTATTAAAACTTAAAATAAACAGTTACACCTGTATATAATAAAAGTAGATAATTATAATATGTTAAAAATAATTCAAAACATAAATTTATTAAATCTTCAAAAGTAGGTCTATTAGAAGTAACAGCTTATTTCATATTATTAATTTAATTAATTTAATCAATTTTATATAAATAATAATAGTAATAAAATTCATAACAAAATTATATAACAAGACAAGTGAAACTATGTACACAATGTATGATATCCTGAAAAACTATGATAGCAGTACGATCAAAATTTATGTTTTTTCATTAATATTTTGACACTAATTGGTAATAAATAATATTTGATATAAAAAATAATGGTTTTCTATACTACTAGATTTAATTTAAACATATTTTTACCTAAATTCGTGTCTTTTAATATTCTGATCTTCTAACGCACGTAAAGCGCGTTTATAAAGACTACATACTTTTCTAGTATGACTAATGAAAGGTGATGGTAGTTGGGCCATTACTATTTAGATTCGATATTAATTCACTTAGATATTGGTATTGTTCTGTTTATTTTAAAATTACTTAACCAATTCGAGGACTATCTGTTCCTTAGTCATGAACTATATGATGCAACTGAACTACAGATAGTATTATGGGATTATAAAAATCGTAATGATCACAAATTGCCCTGTTACTAATTATTTTTAATGATTATTATTATATTACAAAATTGTAGTAATAATAATCTTTATAAAAGGGCTATAAAATATAAAATTATAAAAAAATATAAAAAAATATAAAATTTGTTGAATCATGAGAAAAGTACAAGCAATGTTAATATAATTCTTTTTTTATTTTTTATTTATTGTTTTTCGCATTTTGTTTCACTATTATATTGTGATTTACATTAGCATATATTTATTTCAAATTTATTAAATATTAGATATTATTATCAGCATATGAATTTTTTATGTATTAAAGTATAGTAAGCACATCGAAAGGAAATGTTATTTTATAGCGTAAGAAAGCTAAAATGATTATAGTAAAATTCAAATAATATATGTAATCTGAAATAGAAAAATATTACAAATAGAATGCTTCCGGTTAAACAGCGCGACGGAAGTCTAGTTAATCACAAAGAATGGCGATTGTCGTTTTATTTACGTTACGGGTTCTTTATTTTTCAGCATACTTAACGACTAATTTTTAAGACGCGACAAGGACCTTAGCCTTTTCAACAATTAAAGAAACTTTCAATCACATAGTTGTGCGATGAACTCAAGACTTACAATTTGCTTTAAGCAGCAATATTTGTGGCAAAAATCTTTAAAATTCGAATTAACCAAAGAATCCAACCTTCAATTTTCTCAAATAAGTAAATCATTTCAGTTTCACTAAAAAATTTGATCGTAATATTAAAGCACAATTTTATATAATTTATTTTCTTTTATGTACCTTGTTTACTTAATTCACGAATTAACAGTAAAAATAAATGTAACCATTAATTTAATCTTATTTAACTATTAAATAAATTTCCAGTATTTATATTACGAATCAAGCTTGAAATTTTCATCCAATATAAAGATTTGATTTAGTCATCAAATTAAGAACATAGGATCGAGTTTCCAATATTGACATTGTTTACTTCTTCGAACGATTTTCAACGGACGAAATGGTGCCGACGATGCCGCCTGATTCGCATAAAATTTCGCTGAAGATCATTGAAGCGATAAAACAACATCCAGTTTTATATAGTGCTGAAGTGAAAGGTTCTTCTATTAAACTTCAGGAATTTCGGCAGAAGGTTTGGAAGAGGATTTCGGATGAACTTGGTCTTGATCGTACGAACTCCTTTTCTTCTTTCACTGTTTTCGGATAATTTTGTATGTTCGTTAATATATCATCGCTATACAATATTTCTACTGCCAAAATGTTTTCTTTAATTTTTCTACATAGTTTGGAAAATTATATACATGTTAATTTCGTTTTATTAATTTTATTGTGTAAATACTGCGAAAGTTTAAGTAATAAAACGAAATTTAAATAATATTTATTTACAAAAACATGGGTAGAAGTATGTATAATAACCAGTATTAATTTCAAATTTATATTTAAATGAATATTACTGCAGTACTTAAAAGATAATATAACATTTAATGGAATATGTGGTTATTCATTGCGTTAAAACGTTTTATTTTATTTTATACAATATTTATTTTGATATCTATGAAAAAATATGAATTTATACATCTGTAATATTTTTTGTTTCTTGTAAGTTTGAAGTTTTTTGAACCTACGTTTATTTGCATTTATAAATTAGAATTTTAAAATTTACTGTTATAAAGTGATATGTATATAGATATAATTATTATGTTTTTAGCCACCTGGGTGAGATTAAGATGGAAAAATTTAAGGGATACTTACTGCCGTATACTTAAATATAAGAATAGAACGGAAAAAGGAGTTCGTAGGAAAAAATGGATTTTTGAAGATCATCTTAGTTTCTTAAAGTTTCCGTAAGAATAATATGTAAATTCTTAATGATTTTCTATATAATAATAATAATTTTACCAAGCTTACGTGATATATATTCTATTTATTAATTTTATACTGTTTAACTTTATTTAATACTCAAGCAAAATGATTAAATATCAGCAAAAGTATTTATTTAGGTATGAATCGGATTATCAACCTCAAAGTATAGAATTAACTGAAGACTACATTCAGGATATAAATGCAGGTGGAATTAGTTCTGAAGGTCTTTTAGAACAATTAGAAGATCGTAATGATGAAGATTATAGTGAATATTTAGAAGTTTTGGAAGAAACGACTGCAGATCCAGTGTTGAATCGTGATTCTATGGAATTAAATGATAATGGTGATAACGTAGTAAAAAGTATAGAAGTAGGAAATGCAATGCATCATGATGTTGATTCATATGCTCAGCAAATTCAATCAAAATATAGAAAAATAAGACCGAAAAAAGTGAAAATTGAATCATTGGAAGTGCCTGCAACCTACAGTATCTTAAAAACTTCACCTTTTAAAAATAAAACAATTGATACACCAATATTTGTTAGTGCACCGGCCGCAAATAATTCTGTAAAGAATTCCTCTAAAATAGAAGTAAGTTGCAATTTTCGAAACTAGTATGTATTTCCTAATTGCAATTTATTATTCTTTAATTCAATATATGTTTCAGGATACACAAAATAATTATGACCAAGTCTACCTAGCTCCTGAAGGAAAAAGTAGTATAGAGCTCTTTTTTGACAGTATGGCACAAACTGTCAAGCGACTCCCTCCAAAAGCTCAAGCCGATATTAAAATGAATATTTGTAAAATTGTAACAGAAGCAGAACTTAAGTATTCTGGACGTAACACACCCCAAAGTACTCAACAATTTATAGCACCACCTGGAATGATTCCTAAATTGGTTCTCATTCCATGTAACATGATTGATGGACAAAATAACAAAGGTTGATTATTTCTAAGAATAATTATTTCTCCTGAAAGAATTATCGTTATTTATTCTAAATTATGAAATTGGTTTCTTCTATCATAAAAGAATGCAACACACAACAACTGAAGAATATTAAACTAAGAAAGTAGATTAAATAAAAATGATTTTTGTATTCAGAACTGTGTTTTATCTTTATATAACACATTGAAAGAAATACTATATACATAAATGCTGTCGTTATATTTTAAGCTGTTGTTATATATAAATATAGTTATTTTAATAGAACCATTGTCGTCTTAAAATTTTCCATTTATACCCGTATCTTAACAAAAGTTTCTTAGTAAATTATCAAATATGTATGTGTAAATGTAATCTTTGAATGCATATAATGTATCAAAATAATTAAAAAATAAATGGTATCTATAGATATATATGTATACACATAATGCACGTATAATATATTATACGTGATATCATTTATTTTTATGCAATACATTTATCATTCATACGATAATTGTAAATATAAGAAAAAGAAATGACAACTTTATCTCTTGTTTTACAAATTCATACATGTATTCATTCTATAAATAATTTTACTATTGTAATTATGGTGTATCATAATCTAATTCTATTAATTTGTCAGTGTATTTAATATATCAAATTTGCAATATATTATTTATAATATATTCTAACTGAAATAATAATAGATTTTTAATATTAAATCAATTTATATACAAAGAAAATTACAACAACTTATTGAATATAATTTGCGACAGAATGAGATTTATTAACAAAGATGCGTTTTTTATCTTAATTTGGTTTTGATGAAATGACGGTATTTCATAAAAAAGAGTTATCTAATTTTTCAGTGTTTATTGAAATGTTATCGTTTGTAAGAAATTTTATATAGTTATGAGATTACCGGTTAACGGAACAGTAGCAGGAAAATTTTAGTTTGAATTAAATCGTATGTGTAAGCTCTTAGCAGTTATAAAAATGTTGCCTTCTTTTGTTAAATTGCAAGTACAAAATAATTTTCTACAAAGATGTGTGTTCTCACAAGCAAAAAGAACTTATTCAAAAAAGGTAACATGGTAAACAATAATATTGAGGTTAATAATTTAAGTTATTTGTTTTGATTTTGTGCGATTTATATTTATTTTCTTCCATTGTATGTTATTTATTACAATCCACATTCACTTAACTGTTTGAGAACATTTAATAATTTACAAAATCAGCTATTGGTTAACAAGCCTTATTATACACACATTTTTCATCTGCACGAAATTTGTAAAACTTACTACATTTCTAAAAAAGGTATCGATATTGTTAATAAAATTGCGATATGAATGTAATAAAAGAACAAAACGTTAGATTAAATAAGAAAAAATATTTGTTTTATTAATGTATATTTATTAATTTTTAATCGTTAAAGTGACAATGTTTCAGAATAAAAGAAAATTATTCTAATGTCAGTAGCTGTAACATTATTTTATTATCAGTATCATTAAAATATTTATACGAATAAACTAGAAGTTATAAATTCATGTTCATGAACATCTTCTTCAGTACTCATACTACATTGTAAACTTCTGCAGTACATATTCTAAAATAAATGAAAATTTGTCTGCATTTGTTCTACCCTTCTGGAAACTCGTACCCCACTCAATTAATAATTGTTAGACTATTACTATTTGTTTAATATTATTACTACTAATTTATTGAAATTCAGAAACTAATCAATTTAGTATTATTACTACTAATAGTATTACTAGTTGTTAGAATTTGAACATGAAACAGTACAATTTGAATATGAAATAAACTCATTTGTATTAAAACTTCCCTTATTTTATTACTTTTACATTGCTAATCTAAACTCAGTTCATTCTTCAAAATTATCGTTTCATAATTGATGCAACTTGATTTGATGCGAACTTTAACATTACATTATAAAAATAAATATGCAAAGATAATGTCAATGACCTTGGAATAATCTTCAAGAAGATTCCATAGAAATGATAATAATTCAGATTTTTAATTTAAATAAGTTGCTCTGCATATAAGTAGTTCAGAATAATAATCATGTAACT
The DNA here is from genome assembly GCF_040668555.2 of Bombus flavifrons. Taxonomy (NCBI): domain Eukaryota; kingdom Metazoa; phylum Arthropoda; class Insecta; order Hymenoptera; family Apidae; genus Bombus; species Bombus flavifrons. The sequence goes on along the minus strand of NC_138458.1, from coordinate 6,928,222 downwards.
CCCATCATTATTAATTTTTTTAATAAATATCACAAGGTCCTTGTATCGAATGAGAAAATAAATTTGTTAATGTTAAACAAGGAATTGCTTTTTTAACCAAATAAAACAACTTTTTAATTCTTTTCAAAATATATAAATTGTAAATATAGTATTATATAATAGAATTTTTTCAATATGTGTACATGTAATTTTAAGCTGTATGACATTCATCAATTTTGTATATCTGATTGTAATGCCAATTTAATAAAAGATGATAAGAGAAACATAATATAACATTTTCTCAAATTTATATTAATCCATGTAATTTCTCAGGATACTCCAGATAAAATTGTACCAACTAAAAAAGATTCTAACACCATAGTACCAAAAACACTTAAAAAAGGTTTGGCATCGATAAGAGAATCTCTTGTTGTGAAGGATGTTGACGATATATTAGCTGAATGGATGGGTCGGCCACAAATAGTTCCAAAAGTTTGTGATGTTGTAATAATTGGAGGTGGGATAATGGGCAGTTCTATAGCATATTGGTTGAGAAACCGAGTTCATTCAGATTATTTCAAAGTTGTAGTAATAGAGAGAGATCCTACGGTACGTTCTTCAGAAATTATATTTTACAGTTGCAGTATAAAAATAATTTAGAAATTATGTTCTACAGTTTAAGTGAATATAATAACATGAATATAATATCCAGTTTCATAAAAATTAGTGGGCTCGTTCTGAAAGATTGAAATTTATTCAGTTGAATTTACCAAAAAAAGATCTAATCAAATAAAGAAATTATTTAATAAGTAAATGTACATTTTATTTTCAGTATACTACAGCGTCAACAGTTCTTTCTTGTGGAGGTTTACGTCAACAATTTTCTCTGAAAGAAAATATTGAAATGTCTCTTTTTGGTGCAGAATTTTTACGTAACATCGATGAATATTTAGGCATTATAGGAGAACCCGCAATTGATCCATATTTCCATCCATATGGTTATTTAACATTAGCATCTGAGCAAAGTGCTCAAATATTAATAGAAAATTCTAAATTACAAAATTTCCTTGGAGCAAAAAATATTATATTATCAGCTGCTAAATTGAAAAGTATGTTTCCTTGGATAAATACAGAAGGTATCGAACTAGGTTGTTTAGGATTAGAAAAAGAGGGTTGGTTTGACCCGTGGGTTCTTCTTTCTGCTTTTAAAAAGAAAGCACTACAATTGGGAGCAAGATATATTTATGGTGAAGCGCAAGGATTTACTTATAAAGACAAAGAAAACATTGGTCAAGTGAATGGATTGATTGTAAGGCTTAATTTCGTTAAAGTAATATATTAATTATCACTCCAATTTTTGATATTCAGTATTATATTTACATTACTGCTAAAAAGTATCCAGATGTTTGTTTATTTTTTATGCAATTTTATTACAGTTCCTCAAGAAATAATTGTATATTAATAAATAATGACTACATTCAATATTATTATTTCATTATAGTAGTACATTAAAACTGGTTTTAAATAACTAATACATATGGAGTGACATAATTTCACTGAGTGCAAAAATTTATATCTATTTATATATATTTTAGCATACTTTTGTATTTATTTTATTTTTATTCTATTAGTATTTAACAGTTAATCTCTTTTTATTTTTTATTAGGTAAGAACCAAAGAGGGTGAAATACATAATATGCAATTTGCTTTAGCCATTGTGGCTGCTGGAGCTTTTAGTGGACAAGTAGTTGACAAATTGGATAATGTTCAAACAGAAAATGGATTAGAGAAAATATATTTACCTGTTGAACCAAGGTAATCATAATTTCATGTGGTGAATAAGTTTGAATAAGTATGAAATGTAAGTTTATATTAATGCTATTATTATTTATTAATATAAATCCAACACAAATATTGTTGGTGTTATAGGAAAAGATTTGTTTATTGCGTTCATTGTCCTGATGGACCAAGTTTAAATACCCCATTATTGATAGATAATACTGGAACATTTCTTAGGTAAACATTATTCATAAATAAATAAAAGTTGTTTCTAGAAACTAATATTTTGAAACTTGTGTTTACTACTAATTAAGTATCAATATTTATTTTAGAAGAGAAGGTCTGGCAGGTACGTATATTTGTGGAAGATCACCAGAGGAATCCGAAGAACCTAGTACTGAAGATTTAAGTATTGATTATGATTTCTTTGAAGAAAAAGTTTGGCCTATACTCGCACACAGAGTCCCAGTTTTTGAAAAATTAAAGGTTTGTGTTTGATTTACACATAATAGAAATATGATATAAATACACTGATATGTATTAGGTTGTCCGAAAAGTGTCTTTCTTTCGCAAACGTGTTTTTTATAACAGTGCACCTTCATATAAACATGAAACCAAGTCTGTGAAATGTCGCGGTGTTTATCTCAACATAACAAAATGGATCATACGTAATTCGACAAAATAATATAAAACAAAAAACACTGTGCGTCTATTATTTCCTCATAAACGAAAGATACTTTTCGGACAACCTAATATATTGCAGTTATACATACGAATAAATTGATAACATTTGTATTATTACTCAAATTACTTAAATTAAATTATTTACTTTAATAGCTTTTGAAATGCAATTTTTTATACTATTTTTGCAGTTAAAGTCTTCTTGGGCAGGATATTATGAGTTCAATACTTTTGATCAAAATGGAATAATTGGACAACATCCATATTATCGGAATTTATACTTTGCAACTGGATTTAGTGGACATGGAATTCAACAGGCACCCGCAGTAGGTAGAGCAATTTCAGAACTAATTATTGATGGAGAATATAAAACGCTTGACCTATCGAATCTTGACTTTAATAGAATTCTTTTTGGTAAACCTGCATATGAAAAGAACATTATTTAAAATATATGCATTTAATTGTAATAAAAATTTATTATGTATGTATATAATAATTTTAATAACAGAATACAAATAGTATTTTATGTATTTTACAATATACATAATAATATTTATAGAGATTAACTTTAAAATTTAGATTTATTTAAATTGATTTGTAGATAAATATGTTTAATACAGAAAAAAATTGGTCTTAAACTCATCAAATATTATAATCTGTATTAATTAGTCTATTTTGTTTTATTTAATATTTGTTATTATAATTAATGTTTTATTTTAAAGGATGATTTATAAATAAGTATTTAGATAGTTAAAAGTGTACATATGATGTCAATAAAAAATATGTAATGATCTTTAATAATTCCAATGTCAAATTCCAAAATAAAATCTTGTAAGAATTTGACAGCCACACTATAGAATGTAAAATTCTATGTATTTACTACTACTACCACGTGCTGAAAGATATTCGTCTCATTATGCTGTACATTGTAAAATAGATTGTTATTACTGTAAATAAATAATAATTATGGGGAAAGACCATCACCGCCCGTGCAAAAATATTACTATTTATATCAGTATTATGAAATATCAGTATTTTGTATTTTTTTTCTATAATCTACATGTGCAAACTAGCCTACAAATAACTTAAGATTCTAACAAAGATAAACTACGCTATATTATGTACAATGAAATAACAAAGTTTGGAATTCCAAAGTCTATTTTCATCTTTTAACACAAATATTAATATGTAAAAATGAACTATTTTATGCATAAATTTTTTTAAAACCGACAACTTTTTAAAAAATGTCTCTTGTAAATCTTAAAATTGTGGTCAATATGATTAATATATGTATATGTATATTCTTTTATGTAGTATTATGTGTAGGATATGAAGTACATATTAATATAATTCTAGTTGTAGTTACTTTCATTATTGAATAAATAACATATTCTATATTGAATTATAATTAATATGTTTAATGTTTTCAAAATTAGCTTTTTTTGTTAATACTGAATATGAAATATTAGGTGTAAGTATGCTTGTTTTAATAAGACAATTAAAGAAACATAAAATAACAACGAAAAATAATTTTAGTTACATAAAATTTCATTGTAATATTTATTTATTAAAATAATATTTATTTTGACTCGTTTTATATAGTGCAACAATATGTGCATGTGAAATTTTATCATGATATATATATAAATCATAAGCAATATATAAAATAACAATCATGTATCATATCATATAATAAAAAAAAAATAGTGTTGAAAAAGCAGAATATTAATATAATAAGAAATAATAACAAATAAGTATAAAATTTATCTCCCTATTTAAAAATTGATCACAGAAAAGGTAAAAAACTGAATTCTGAAAGGATTTATTCCTTTAAAGGTATCTATTAATCTGTGTGTTTAAAGTTCTCAAGTACAAAACAATGTAAAATGTTTTGTTATAAAATTTTCTAAAAATTTTATGCTTTTATATCATTTTTATTTGAAAGAATGAATTAATTTGGAATTATGTTAAAATTATATTCCTTCAAATGTTATTAAGTCGATTTAAATAAGTATTTTACAGAATTACGAATTTATGATGTGATGAGAATAGGAAGTGAAATTCCTTTCAAAATTCGAATCACTGTTATTTTTTCAGGAGATAAGTTTGATAAAACAAACTATATTTCAGTTCGTATCAGTTTACTGTATTTCAATGCTGAGTACGGCGTATTATCAGTTAAATGCAAATAAATGCGCGCACATCGAAGCAGTAACGGCGAGAAAAAGGTTATCAATTCTGACATCCAAGCCGCTCTACGATCAATGTGTCTAAAAATTTTCATAGTATACGAGCGGAACCAGCCGATAGCATTTCTTCTCTTTGCTTTCGTTAACTTACATAAATATTAAAAATATAATTATCTAAAACAAATATACCTGTTTTAGAAAATATAAAATAAAAATTTAAATAAACCGAATAATGTTAGTTATCCAAATTAATTTTTGACAGAATTACTTAAATGAAGTTTAACTCAATGAATTAAATGGAAACAAGTAAATCAAACTTTAATAAACAAATAGTAACGATTAGAAAAACCAAAGAATATATATATATATGTATATAAAATTACTAATAGTAGTATAAAAGTGATGTAATATTGTTCAAGTAAAAAATTATTACTACAGTTAAAAAACAGAGTAATGAAATATAACGTAGAATAGTTAAATAATTCGAAAAATAAATAAATAGTCGAGGAACGATTGATTTTTCGCAGTCTAATTTGTTCTTACACTAACAATATATAATGAGTAAACTATGCTATGCAATATAATGCGTAATAAATACACTAATGATGTATAATACGTATTAATAATCCGATAAAAGACATTATGATATCTTTTATATTGATATAGTAGAGAAACGTGGAATGATGTGCTTTTTTACATTCGTAGTGATTAGAGAAAATAAGATTAATGAGAATTTTATTATTTTAGAACTTTATTTTCTCATTGTATCCTTATAAGTCAGCAATTTATAAATATAATCGATGCTAAATTGTCTTAATAATTTCCGATTAAATTAGAAATCGATCACATTTATAAATTATTGAATTATCGTATATATTTTTTATTTATGATTAATTTTAAATCTAACGTAACTTAATGAAGAATTAGTTTATAAATACTATCTATCCTTCGTTTTAGTTCTTCCACATCTCTCTTATATATTATCATAAAACTACATTTCACTTCCTCGAAACTTAACATTGAAAGTAAATTTGTTTGACCAGAAAGGAAAGAAAGAAAAACTAATGCTTTCGGCCGATTGATCCGTAATTTAATAAAAGAGCGAGTGTAACGCAGACTTGAGCGCCAGTCGATTGGAATTTTATTCGAAAATTTACGAACAACTTTTAAGTTAATTAGCAATGAAAATTCTTCAAAGAAACCGAAGTTTTTTTCCAAACAGTTTCGTCTACAAAGAGTGCTAGGCAAAAACAATGTTTTATACAATCGAAATAAATAGTATAATGTCATTTTTAATTTAAATAAACATTTAGATTAAAATAATATCTAGCACTATTTACGGACATAACTGGTAATTCAATTACAAACAAAATGTTCGTTAATCATTCGAATAAAAGTTTTCCGACGTTCAAACGAAAGGAGGCGCGTGTAACTTTGGATAGAAAGAGGTGTGCGGCTAAGGGAGCTGGCCCGTGTTTTCAAGATGAAAAGACGAAAAAAGATCATTTAATCCTCTTTTTCGGCTTTCTCAACATCTTGTTTCTCTTCAGCCTCTGTATCTCCCTCAAATTTCGGTCCTGGCGCTTCTTCTCCTTCAAGTACGATCTCTTCTGGATCAGGTGCACGTGGAAGGAAATCTTTGTCAGGATACATAGATTCAAAGATGCTCTTCGCCTTGACAAAATTTAAAAATTTATGATAATGTATACCATTTTTATCATTTGAGATCAGTTAAAAGCACAATTACGCTAAAACGAAATTATAATTTGAGAGAAAATTAACCTGATTAACTGCGAAATCGAAATCAAGCTCTAAATCTGGTCCTGAACACAGATGAAGGTTACTTGGCGTGGACTCTTCTAATTTAATATCACTTGCAGGTAGGTTTAAGTACAATGACCATAAAACTTGAGGCTTTGGACTCTCTGTAGACTCTTCTCTATTATCTTGATCACCTTCCTGCATACAAAAAATTTGGTTTTTATTTTGAATCAACATGAATATAGCAGTGATAAAAATTTCGAAATATTTTATAAAAGAGGAAGATAAATATATTTTCAAAACTCTATTTATCTTTAATAAATTAATTCAAAATTTGTAATATCTAAGAAATAAGAAACTCTAGAATATATATTGCTAAAATATCTTCCAATTTCTTTTATAATCAATTTGTTTTAGTGGTACCAGGACATCTGTAAACTAAATTAACAAAATATAAAATAATCATGTGATCAATAATATAATTTTCCTATAGTTCATAAAAATTGAAAAATATACTTATTAAGTTATAAATATAAATATTTACCTGTACCATAAATATATAGCTAATACAGGAAAAACATACCTGAATATGTCTTTTATCTGGAGAAACAGTCTGTGTATGGCTATGGATAGATGAACGAATGGCTAATGGATCAAGTGGCTCAGCTCTTAAAAATTTATTGACAACGTAGGCCAAGTCTTCCTTTGCATTTGTTGTTCGCTTACATGTCATGTGAACCATAACTATTTTGGAATAAATTAAAAAATTTCCAAAAAATTTCGATTTTCATATTATATAAAATTTTCATAAATGTAATAGTTCTACATACACAATCCTTGAGGGCAAGCATTTGTAGATGGTCCCAATTCAATCAGTGTAACAGGTTCCTGATCAGGTTGTTCCGGAGGATAATATAAAAGTGTCAAATTTTCCTTCTCACCTTGCATAATTGACCTACAATAAATATTTGAAAAGATAATTTTATCAGCAAATACTACTTAAAAAAATTGAAAAATAAATTAGAAAAGGTTAGAAACAGAAATTTGTGTATATTATAATTAATATAAGTAGGGCTTTCTGTTACTAATATAAACTTGTTATTGTTTATAAAATTATATAATTTATTATTTGAAAAATCTAGTACTTTATATCTTGTCAAGCTCAATTATACTAATTTCATATAGTTAGTTTTTTTTAGATAATTTTGGACCGCAACTTCTTTTTATTACAATTATAATCTAATATAATTGTTTATTCTTGCTTTTCCTAACTATTACCTGTCCGTAATGAAAATTCCACGTGATATCCGTTGCTCTCCTTCAAAAGCTACAACTTCTGGTGGCAGATGACCTTGACCAAGAACTAAATGTTCCAAACTTATTCTTTGTTTGCCACTAATGATAGCTTTGCATTTATTTTTGTTTATTACTACACCATCAAGCTGCCTTTTTAAACAGTAAACTCCTCCAAATACTGCACATAATCTGTAAATAATAGTAATGATTTTTTAAATTATTTATGATATTTACATATTAAATAGTATAATAACAGATAATTATATATACATTATTGTATATATATGTATGAAATTGTACCTGCAAAAGCACTGAGGTAGCTCTCCACTACCGTACATAGGCCAAAGGAAGGGTGTATTTCCATATCGTCCAAGACTATTCAAAAAATGTTTCGTGCGATTCACACCATCTCTACAAGAAGTTTTTTCAGTAGCCATAGCAATTGCTTGAACAACATAATGCTGCACGATTGGTGTTAAATTTTTCGTGTTTAAATATTCTAAGAAGGTTTTATCACGGAATCCTGTTAATAGATATTATTTAATAAAATAATAATAGCAAATAAAACTAATAAATTATAATATTGAATTAATTCTGTTGCATATACATGTATGCATGTTATGTATATTATATAATTTACATATAAACAATACCATTTTATGAACGATTTCTCCTAATGTAAAAAAAATAGCAAAATACAATGCTCATACACTTTTTATATTTATTTATTATTAGTAATGAAATCTAAACTGACTCAATAAATTTTTTCTTCATTATGTATCAAAAAAGGTTACTTTCATTACATAGACCATTATATTGTATTTGATAATTAATTTCTAATATATTATATGCATATATTAAAAACATTATGAACTCCTAATTATTGTGTTTTGAGAAGCAAGTAATTATTAAATAAAAGATCTACAAATCTTATATTGCCCAGAATATTTTAAAGATGTGTTCTTAGTAACAAAATATTATTCTTACATATTACAAAATTATATCAAAAATCATATCATATCAAAATTATATTATATTATATCATATTACAAAATTAAATTGAAATGAAAAAAAGTACAAGTAATTACCATCAAATTCTGGGCTATCTGCGCCTTGCTCCATGCATGAAGTGAGCAGTTGCATTAACATTCTTTTCTCAACAACACTAACAGTTTTATTTGCAAACACGTCAGCTCTTGAGCAAGGTACTTGTGTCAATTTCCCATCCATGAATGTAGCTACTCTGGACACTGCACGAAATTCCGCATAACGAGCAATGTTACTGGAGATTAAGAGCTCAACTAGTTCACCTCGTGCAAATAATAACTGTTTTAGATAGATAAAATGTCAATCAATTAATTGTAATTTCTGACATAATATATTTTATATAAACAGAAGGAATTACAATATTGATATTGCTACAATAATTATTTTAAAAAAGATATTCATTCCATAATTAATGGGTAAATAAGAAATATTTAGATAAATAGAATTAAATATTTAAATATTGATATGGTACTACCTAAATGAATGAAATAACATTTTCATAATTCAGATTTTATCAATATTATATACCTTTTCTTTTTTAAAAGTTATTTTAAAATCATAATAGATAATCAAATGCATTTTAAAAATAAGAAAAACAGATAAAAAGTATAACTATGTCTTAACCAATTTTTAATACTTAATAAACATTTTGAATTTTAGCAGAAATAGATACATAGAATAGTAGAAAATAGTTAATTTTTTGATAACTGAAATCTATTAAGATGAGAAACAATAATAAATATATTCCATAAGATGATAGTTAATTGAGATTTTTCAATAAATAATATTATATTTGACAAACAAAATTTAATTCTGAAATATATTTATATATTATTTATATATTATACACAATTCTTAAATAAATATATTAAGAAAAAACTGCTTCTTATACTTAATGTTCTATAAATATAATGAGTCTTAAAAACGGTGCCGCGTTTACACTTCCACCTATTGAACAGGATCTTGTTCATAGATATATTTATTTAGACAAAAATGAGAAAAACCAAAAGAACGAAAAATATAATCTGCCTTTATAGTTATTTATCTTGTATTTAATGTAATGATAATATTCTTTATCTTCATACCTTTGGCGCCAAGTCAATATTAAACTTTCTGTATTCTTTTCTTATACGATCTATACTCCATTGTTTAACATTCTCTTTTTTTTCAACTTTATCATCATCAGCTTTTTCATCATCACTTCCACTAACATCTCCAGTACTATCAGTCTGAGTATCTTTTGAAGAAACTACTGGCAGATCGGCTTCACTATAACAAAAATATAATTAAAAAGAAGAACAGGACACAAATATGTGTACATTCATGAAAGGAAACTTACTTTGAAATATACCATGTTTCCTCAATATTTTCAACAGTTGAATATTCATTGCTAGTTTTTAGAAATTTTTCTTCAGGTTCCAAATCTGCTTCAGATAGATCCTTGGTGGTGTTTTTGGGAACTTTTAGGTCTTCTATCCATTTCTGTAGCCCATCAAAGTTAAATGTTGCCCATAGACCGCCATAATATTCATCGCTACAAGTAAATGACAATTATTTAGTTATGTTTGTTGTCACTAATATGAAAATATTACAATGTTCACTATATACATTTTTTTTTTAATTTGAAAGAATTGTTACATTAAGACATTGCAAATAAGCCTGTATTGTTTACAGGTGCTTAGTTTCATAGTAAAAAGGCTAATAATTAATTATATATGTGTGTGTATATTTTATATATTTTTTTATAAAGAATCATCCCCTTCAATAATGAGCCATCCTTTATAAAACTATATATATCACCATCGAAAGCAGGGAGGAAAGGGGGACGATTTCTTTCTTTATAAAAAAAATAAATAATATATAAAATAAATTAAACGAAAATCAAATTTATTAAATACATATGCATACATTAACTACAATCTAGTTTTGTATTTTATTGTACAGTATTCCTTTTGATTTCGTATTTGTGAACATTACCTTGAAAACTAAAAGAAAAGATTTTCTTAAATATGGTTAAAAAATGTTGAAAAAGAACAAAATCCACTGCAGACATTATACATTAATGTGGTTCTTAGAGTAGAATTTCGTATGTACGATACATGAAGAACACTTTGAATCACATGATACACACACGCATACATACATGCATACCACAGATTTTTGTATTAATAAATATACTTTTAATCCAAATCCAGTTTTAATTCCAAATTTTAATGAAGTTGGATACATATACCATAATAAATTTTTGAAGTCATCTTTCTTAGGATCAAAGACTTCTTCGTGAAAATCTTATACATTCAACTATTTTATATATTTCTTTATTTTCTTTTTGGTTGTGATATCGTTAGAAAACTGTTTTAGATAAACATAATTTTGAATCATCACAGAAATTTTGGATTATAGGCATATGTACCTATATATGTATATACAGGATGTATAAAAAGTAAAAAGATCTAAGTCTTAGACTCTCAGGCTTTAAAAAATTATACTGAAGGGAGATAAATCTGAAAATATATTATTTAATGAAACATAAAAGACATTGTACTGCAGCAATAAATGATCGTTAATAAAAATAGATCACAGCAAGATTCAAAATTTTATTTGAAAATAATTAAATATTTGATTTGTTGGAATAATAAAGACATATTTAAACCATATTTGTATTAAAATATAAATATAATAAATATAAATATAAAACAAAAAAACAAAAAAAAATATAATATACAAAATATTTCAAAGAATTGAGTAATCTTTTTATTACTTACAAGTATAAGTTTTTAGTAAAAAAATTATAAAACAAAAATCGAAACTTCTCATAAAAAAATTAGAAGTATAGACTTCTTGGTGATGTTGAACAAAGAGAATAATGTACTGCATTTTCAAAAATAAAAATTTACTTAAAAGACTAAAATTTAGAATTTTAAATTTTCAGAATAAATTCTGTAATGAACTAAAAAATTCTTTTTATGACACTCAGAAAATATTTTGCATGAATAGGTTGTACTCTGAAGTATTATATCTATTTGCATTATTTTCCATCTATAAAAATACAGCACTTCTTTGGTAACTATGATTTTAAATAGAATAGAAAGTTTTTGATTTTATATAACTTAGTTAAGTAGAAAAGATGCATTAATACATATGCTACAATGTAATACACAACTATTTATATCTATCTAAAATATATAGATAAAAAAGACAACTATTTAATTGGTTAAATAATTTAGAATGTCTCCTTTATATATTAAGGTACAAAAGATATATTTAAAAGATATATAACAATAAAGGATTTTCACAAATAAGGGATCATTATACAGAATATAAACTTATACAACCATATTATTATTATGCAATTATATATAATAATGCATTATTATACAAATTGTATTATAGAATTTAGGAAGATATATACATGAATATGTATAATCTTGAAAATCCAAAGATCCAGATGTTTAATTATATTACTTAAAAAATTTTTTAATGTTAAAATGTTAAAGTTATTATTATAAAAACCGCATATATTAATTCATTAAATGCTTAAATATTTCTTGTTCATTTGAACATAATTACTACTGTGTGAAAAAAAATTCCATTTCATTACATAAATTTTCATTCAATAGGGAATTAAATGTTTAATAAAAAGATACAATTGTTTATAAATTATCATATTTTTATTTTATATCTAGATTTGATAAATGTAAAAGTAATGAAGTTATAAGTGTAAAAATAATTATTTAAATATAATTTTTGAAACGAATATTTCTAATATATATAAGAAATTTCTAATTAAATACTGAATAAATATATTTATTTAATTAAAATCGTGCACCTTATATAAGTATATAAAAATACATAAATATTTCCTAGTTAATAATACAATATGGAACATGAAAAGAAATAGAGAACATGTAAAATAGAAAAAAAACATAAGAAAATATAAGCGAACAAGGAAGAGAAATATAAAAAAGAAAAAAGGGAGCAAGCAAAAAGCAAGAAGTAAGAAGTAAGAAGCGAGGAAGCAAAAAAGAGTAAGATCGAATGAGAAAGAGAAGAAGAGAAAAATCCGACATACCTGTCTAGGTGAAGGACCTTTTTACCGATTCTACTTGCAGCTGCTGCGACAATAGACTCCGTCATACCTATAAATTTGATAAGTCATTATAGACATTAAAAAAAAAGCAGCAAAATAAATAAGACGTATATTGCAAAAATCAATACCCGTCCCTACGACGACGACATCATATTCATTTGGCAGATAGTCCTCCATGGCTTCCAGCTGTAAATTGCAATAGAATATAGGATTGTGAACACAAATTAGTTTTGCTATTCAGTAAGAGAATGACTAAGAAATCAATTCATTTCTAATGAATCCCTCTCAATTACGTTGAGTGAAGGGCCACTCCCGTCGTTTCGCTTTCGCTTCGAACTTTCACTGTTTCACGACAGTCTCGAAACTCCAGTTTGACAGAACAAGACGCTGCAGACTAACCGAACTGTAACTGAACTGACCGCTGATTCGTCGGGATTTATCCTCGAAAGACAACACAACTAGATACTGCATCCACTTAGTGATATTCTGCGCCAAGAAATATATAGATAAAGATATTCAACGTTAACTTCGATTGTGCCCCGACATTACCGCCATTATTAAATGATGTGGCCTCTTACAGAACTAACGATATAAAATTAATATTTTCTCTGTTAATATATACAAAATATTAAACACAAATAGAACAAATTAGTAGAATTAATTTTATATGGATGAAATATCTGTAAAAGAACGTGAATATTAATAAATTAAGAAATTTTTACAGTTTCTACAGAATATAATTACATATTACATGAGATTAATAGCAATAAAAAATATTCTACAATTTTGTCAAGAAAATTATGCTATTAATATTATACATACAAATATATAGTTTTAAACATTATCTTGTTATTTACTTATTCAAGATATAAACAGAAATCATTGTACATTAGAATTTGTTACACGTTTTTTATATTGAATTTATTTTAACTAGATTTGCAAAGTTAAAGTTCTTTAAAACTTATTTACAATTATAATTACATTGATATGATGTATGATTGTCTAGAGTGTTGAACAATTTATATAATTTATTACATTTCTATAAAATTCATTTAAATAAAAATTGCGCTTAGATTATTCACAAAAATATTTTTATAACATTTAATAATATACAAATGCTTCACACTAAAGTAATAAGGGAAGTCCTTACTTTGCGATGTTTGTAAATTTTATTTCTCCTCAATTCATTTGCATTTGCAAAATAAACTTGAAAAAAATAATATAAGAATACATACATTTATATAGAGATTATATTGAATTAAAACAATCTCTTTTTATATTCTTACAATTTTATCTGTAAACATAATAAAGAAAATTAAAAAAAAAAGATTTTACATACTGTTTTTATAACATGGTTTAATAAATTATATGTATAAAGAATTAAAACCCAAAGAAAATATTAAATAACAATAAAAAATATTTGTTTTCTTGAAATACATCTGTTGTATATCCTTATGTAATATGTAATAGTGTTAATATTATATACAAGGTAATAAAAAATAAGCTCACTAAGAGCTTAATTTTATCTAAATTTTTTTAAAACTGTTAAAACAGTATTATAGAGAATCACCCTGGCATCTCTACCCCATAAATAATCAATATGATTGAATTTTGAATATTCAATCTCTTTTGTCTCTATAACATTTGGTAATCTATCAGTAAGCCTCTTTACATCTGCAGGATCATTGAGAAAATCATTTTTACTATAAAATATTACAATTGGTGTTTTTACTTTTTCAAGATCATATATTGGTGGTTGTGTTGACCCATAAGTTTTCAGATTTTCTGTTGCTCCATAATCAAACTTGCGAAATGATCCTGTTAAAAAAAATAATAGTATTCAATAATAATGTGGTGGTGTAATTAATTAATATAATCAAAGTAAATGGAAGCACTAAATATTATTAAATTAATTATTAAATAATTACCTGATAGTATATTTTGACTATAATGAATAATTTGTTTCGCAGAAGCACCAGCTGGGAAATGTCCGAGAATTAATGGTAGCATAGACTTGTCTAGTTGATCACTACCGAATCCAGCAATTAGTGAAAACCAGCATACACAGAAACCATTAGTGAGACCAACTGGAGCATTTCGAATTATTGTACCCAAGGCTTGAGCTTGTAACCTATTGCGGGGGAACCACTGATGTAGATTGCAATACGAGGATCCCCACTGAAACATACTTGCTATAGAAATGTCAATCATAAATAGCAGATCTATTGACCAGAGGTGGATCTACGTGTATAAGTACATGAATATATCAGTATAATACCAGTGCTGTTACATTAAGAAATTTTTAACATATGCATTCTTAATACCAAATTCGTTTTTAATAAGAATCAAATCTTTTAATATAAATTATGCATATACAAATAATATCAATTCTTGAATCATTTATTATATCTGTTATTTAATGAATTTATGACAACTGCTAAACATAACTATCATTTATTAAAACTAATTTAATTCTTTTGTCTCTACGAATACTTGAATATTATTCAAATTATAATTTATAGGAAGAAAACAGCATATCTTATTATTTAAAATAAGAAAAAAGAAGTACTCAAAAATGAACTCTCAAAATAAAATATTAACAATTATTCCTTTTTGGCTCGTATCATGATTTTCAATACATTTTGTATATTGTACTTTCTGTAAAAATTCTTTTTGAGATTTGGTACATAACACTTGTAATTTAACCACCTCTGGCTACAATAACGAATTATTTCATAGATACTAAAAAACATACCTCCATTAATCCATAAAAATGGACAACACACTTAAGTAAAGGGCTTCTATGATTTGCGAGAAATGCTATTGGTGCTAAACTGATCATGCCTTTAATTTTTCGATTGTATTCAGATTTTTCACTGGCCATTACATAAAATGCAGTTGTGCCTTGACTATAACCCACATAATAAAGTTCTGCATATCCAGTATGCTCCAAAATATAGTCTATTGTTGCTGGTAAATCGTAATACCCAATTTCATGCCAGCTAAAAGAATAGTGAAATTATTTATTACATAATTAATTTTTCATATATACAATGATGCCTGCTTAGTGTTTGCAGATTTGGAACTTTATCATAAATACCATCCAGAAAGGTAGAATTACAGAAATTAGCTTGTTTTTCTCGTCCAATTCATTTGACTCACATTGTGTGTGAAGTAGATTGATCAGTAGTCAAATGACTCATCACTGATCCAAGATCTAGTTTTAACTATATTTTACTACATAACACAATTCACTCTATGAAACCAATAACATAAATAGTGAATAAAATGTATCACTAACTAAGATACAAATGCAAATACTAAGCAAGCATGATCCTGTTGATTAATCTATTTTATACTTATTTTTACCTAAAATTATTATTTATTCTATTCTATTTAATAATTTTTTACATAAAATTACCTAAAATCCCAAAATTCTTTATCTTTAGTTGTATATTTTTTATGTTTCCTAGAATATGCATTGCCTCTTGCATTTACTAACCAGACATCATAATTATTGTCACATAAAAGATATGCTAAAGCCTTTTCTGGACCCAATAATACCCAATCAGCTGAACTTGATAGAAGTCCATGATGAATGAGAACTGGTATTGGTTCTTTTGCCTTGACTCCATGGCTTCCGTACTAAATATCAGACATTTATTTGTAATGTTGACATAAATCTTATGTTATCATAATTTAATATAGTTTGAATAATTTTTAACTCTTTCACTACAGCATGGCTGAAAAATTAAAAAAGATATTTATATCAAATATTATACTTAAATGGTATTATATTACATAAGACTAACACAAAGTAATATAAATTGATGAATACTGAAATAACATTGATATTTATCAGACAGTACAGTATTTTCACATACATTTGCTTAAATAAAATTTTAAACACAAGAAATCTATCACATAATGACTTTCAGTAGGGAAAGAGTTAAATTTTTAATCTCTGAATGGATTAATTTCTTTATGATAATTAATAACTTTGTGATAACTTTTATATTTGTAACTTACCTCTATTGTATTTTTATTACTTAAATTTTGCTCATTACTCCCACTTACATTGCAATCAGAATTTTGATGAGATTTTGGTAAAACTCTATGCACATCTAGACAATATCCATCTTCTGTCCAAATATGATGTGTTTCTGATTTATAACCATGGACAGTAATTAGTTCTGGCTGAAAAACACTTTTTTTATTGTTATTTTGTTATTTTTAATCATGTATAACCGTTGTATAATAATCATATAATAATAACGTAATATGTGATGATAAAATATTAAGTTATGTTAATATTAAATAATAACTGATATGAAAACAAAAGTAATATAAGTATTTCTTTCTGATATAATGAAAATATTATTATAATTATTGCTTCAAAAAGATATCATACATTTCATATACAAAATAAATACGCAAAATATTATACTGAATTAATAATAATTCAGTGACACTTTAAAAACTTGTATGTACTAATACGTACTAATATGTTGTAATATGTTATTTGCTATGTGTCATATTCGAAAACATTGAATGATGCACGAATGATGCAATAAATACTAATACTAATACTAAAACTAAAGCTAAAATTAATACTAATACTAATATCATTATTCATATTCATAACAATCATAACTAAGAAGAAAAAGTTATATAAAAAAGGGAAAATGAACTTACTGTTGTCATATGAACCTCATCCTGATTGGCTGCTGCGCCCATTATATGAACAGCTGATAAAAGAGACTGGATTTCTTAACAGAGAAATTACGTACCTAACTTTCACCAAGAATTACTCCTTTTTCTCCTTATTATTTTTCTCTATTTACGACTTTATTTTTCCCAAGCACTGATTAAACGAGAAATTCAAGTTTTGTGAGATTTTGAACACGGTCTTGTATAAACGTCGAAAGATCGAGAAATATCGAAATGATTTGCGCGGTTTAAGTTTTCGAGATATAGCTATAACAAACTTGCACTAACATCAACACGTTCACCATGAACCACCGTGTTATACTGTCGTTCTATGCCGTAGATTACAGATGCATGTGTCATTGTCGATTACATACATTGAACTAACAGCAGGAACGACTTATACGCATGCGTACCAATTTGATAAAATTTTATCATATTGTCAAATCTTAAGAAAAATTAGAGTTAATGTTTTTTTAAAGATGATAAAGATATCATTATTACGTAGGAAAGCTTCGTATTGTTTCTTTAACTTGACTAATTTTTTTATTGTTACTAATAAAACTATCTCATGAACAAGGTCGAATATTTAATGCATTAATTCAGGAAGGAAATTTCCTCTCTGCTATATTATCTTTTTAAACAAAATTGTAATTAGGATTCTTCAATTTATTGACTAACAACATGATAATCAATGTTAAAGTTATGTAATTATACTGACCTTTAAAATCATAAAGTCATAATAGTACAGTTACTTGTTTACTGAAAACATTATTTCAACATCTAATAAGATCGTTATTAATAGTATTTATAGGATAATATAATCTATAATCACAATACATAAACTGAACTATAAGTTCAGAACAGAATTATTTTTATGAGGTACAAGTGGCTATAAAGAATATTTACACACCATTTTATTCATTATAGTATTTACACACTTATTAATTGGAACCAAGTATGTTAGATTTTGTATCATTCAATAATTTTTCCATAGGACTGCAAAAATTTGATACAATGAAAATAAATTGCAGAACTTGATAAAAAGATGCTTCATTGGAAAAAGCAAGAATATTTTTTGTAGCTGTTGTATATAGTTAGCTACGTATCTTTTGATTAATTTTGTACTTAATTTAATAGATTAAGGTTTGTTTTGAGACATTACAAATTTTTAACTGATCTATATGTTTTAAAAAATATTAATTTTGAATTTTAAAAACTTCCTGTTCGAATATTACTTTTGTTTCACGAGTTATATTGAACTTAATACAGATAGGTACGTTCACAAAACAATTAATAACAGTGTCGGGTTTGTAAGTGAAGTAGAGGTTTAGATTAGGTTAAGATAAAGTTAAGGTTTTTAGGTTAAATTTGGAAGGATTTTGAAACTTAAAAACTGGTATTTTTGGATTCTACTCTTTAATTACTAGAAGCTGAGTATCAGAAAATATAGATATCAGTCAAAAATTTTTCGTGGTCTAGAATACAGTTCAATTCAAAATGAAAATACATACATTATTTCGATATATTTGCGAACAATACTTTGAGTATTGAATTTAACATTGAGTATTAATAATATATCATTGATACAATCAGATATTAAAAGGCATATTAAATTTTAAGACTTAAATATTTTTCCTCTCTCTCCCTTTCTCTCTCTCTCTCTCTTCCTCTTCCAAAAAATGAATTATTTAGAAAGTTTATTATTCGTATATAACATACTCTCGTCTGCTCTCATATATATGATTCGATATTGAAATACATTCTTATTTACATCTTTTCCGAAAAAATGTGTATAATAAAGTAAAAGTGTATAAACAACTGTTTGCGTATAACATTACTTACGCAATGTATATGTTTCTTAATTAAATGTTACGTAGATTAGTCCTTGATTAGTTCATTTACTCATTTCTTGAGTAATATTACATTTGCAGCCAATACATAGAAAAAAATCGACAGATAACCGATTTGATAGATCGAAAATTACTATGAAGTCGAATATCGTTGAATCGATTATTTCGATTAATCGATCATTCAGAAGAAGGCAGTAAGAGAGTAGTGTGCAGTGGTTCATATAAGTGTTGTACATTTTTGAACAAAGGACAAATTAAAATAAGGTTATAGTGGAGATGGTTGGTTGTGTATAATTTGAGCAAGAAAACTAAGTAAAAACTTCAGACTCCCTCTTTCTCGTAGAACGATGTTGACCATACGGTGACGAGGCCAGCCAGATCGGCGGAAAACTACGTCACCAGTGACGGATTCCCCCGAAACTGGGACAAAGTGCAGTGTACTCTGGCATTGCGCTTTGCCGGAATCTCTCTCACTTCATGTCCTAGTACCCTCTCCCCCCTCTTTTCCCCTTTCTCTCTCTCTCTTACTCTCAGGATTGACCAATCGTCTCGTCATCCTCGAATCCTCGATCGAAACTGACAGGTAAACATCGAAATTTTCGAGAATATAGTTGGGTTACTTATATTTATTGTATGTTTTTTCTTTTTTATTATTTCATTTGTTATTCATTGTTCCATTGTTTATTAGTAGTAGCGTATTATTAGTATGAACATTATGTTATTGAATTAAATTGTAACGAAACTGAATACTGCATGTGTCTTCATAAAAATTTCTAATGTTACATGTATATTGTGTAAATTTATGTATAATACATTGAAAATTTAAGATATGTAAATTCGTATTATTGGAAAAAAGGATAAATTGAATTATATTTGTTCAATATTGTAGGTAATCAACGACGAATGGTGCAGGTTCAACAATATAGTTTCTGGAGGGTTCAGTATCATGTCAGATGGGGTTGATGCTGGTGGCGGGGAAAACGAGGTAGATTCCCATTCCTGTTCGCACGCCGATGTTGGAGAATCATCAAATCCGAGAGATGAGGAGAATTTGGATCCAGATAATGAAGCTGCCTTAAATACTAATTACGATAGTGGTGATGGTGCTGTACCAGCTTTTAGGTCTGTCATCTTCATGTAATTAATTCTTTGTATTTAAAAAAATTCCAATAAACGTTTAGATAATCAAGGTGTTAAATAGCGTATCAAAGGATCCATAACGTGTGGACAGGTGTGAAAGGTGTGAGAACTATGAAACTATAAATAAGACAGCATTCTGCGCTCATCAGGATCAATGTTTGGCTAGTGCTGAGCCAGGAGAAAGCACAGAGAATATAGAAGCTACTGAAAATGATGGAGATGGAGAAGAAACGCATCCTGGAATTCGTTCTCATAGGAAAATGTTTGAATGTGATGTTTGCAATATGCAGTTTTCCAATGGAGCTAACATGAGACGGCATAAGGTATGAAATAAATTTGCTTATGTTTTAAAATTACTAAGATTCGAAAGCTAAGCGATTTTAATGTAAGAAAAAATGAGTACTATTTATAGATGAGACACACTGGTGTGAAACCATATGAATGTCGTGTATGCCAGAAAAGATTTTTTCGGAAGGATCACTTGGCAGAACATTTTACAACACACTCTAAGACTCTGCCTTATCATTGTCCAATTTGCAACCGAGGTTTTCAAAGACAAATTGCTATGAGAGCTCATTTTCAAAATGAACATGTTGGCCAACATGATATGGTCAAGTCTTGTCCTTTGTGCAATTATCGTGCAGCAACTATGAAGTGCCTCAGGTTACATTTTTTTAATAGGTTAGTGTTTAATTATTTTAATAATATTATATTGTTTTATAATAACGTTATTTTGCTGTTAAGTGCTTACTTATTTATTTCTATTTTAGACATGGAATCGATCTAGATAATCCAGGACCAAACAGTTCAAGTTCATTGATGAATAGCTGTGCTCCAGGTGAAGCTATGCCTTCTGCTCCTCTTTCCGATAGTGGAGACAGTACTGGAAATCGTTCCGCGGATAATGCAACACCGCCAATGCACTTTCTAACACCTCACATAGAAATATCAATTCCTTATCCAGAACAAACTACAAATCAACGAAATCCGAGTCCTGCTCCTTTAAATGGAGATAGCCCGAATAGTCCTCAAAGTGCAGACAGTAATAGTAATGCTCCAAGTAGTAGTCACCATCAGTTACCAATTAACAGTAGTGGCATTCACAGGTATAGAAAAGATTACAAAATTGATTTTCATTTTTATGTTATTTTAAATTTATTTTAAATTAATTTTTTAATTAAGGAATCTTGGTGGAAGTGAAGAGGCAATTACACCTTCTATTTCATTAATTCCTATTAAGCAAGAACCAAACAGTAATGGAGCGGAAGAAAATGGAGCAACATCCAGCAATCTTCCATTACCATCTTTGATAAAGGTCTCTCCATTAAAATCCCTTCTTCGAGACGACTTACGACGTAAACTTTCATCTGGCTCAGGAAATAATAACAATAACAACAATAATAATAATGGTAACTTTATTATCTTGTTAAATTATTTATATTATTAGTACCTTAATATAACTTATGGTTCCTAAATATGAATTACATTTATTTATGTTTTGTTATGAAAATATTTATCTTAGCTATGTTCTCTAACATTTTTACTATTTTGTATTTTAAAATATATAAAGATTAATCAGGAATATGACAATCATAAATAAACTATCTTTGTTTTCCTGATACTCGATTTAATTAATATATACGATTATTGCATATATTATTATATATTATTTAAAGTAACTATTTTCATATAATTGATCTAAATATAATTTAACAGATAAATTGATTTTGTAATAGGTAATAATAGTTCAAATTCAAATCCCCATTCAAGAGGAGAACCTCCTAGTTCGACAAGGCCCGATCAACGAAGTAGTGGACTTCAATGCGCTCACTGTAGGATTACCTTTCCTGATCAAACATTATATTTTCTTCACAAAGGTTGTCATAGTGAAAGCAATCCTTGGAAATGCAATATTTGTGGAGAACAATGTTGCAACTTATATCAATTTAATTCGCATTTATTAAGCAAAAGTCATCAATAATTTTATTGAAAGAATAATATTCTTTTAAGAGCTCTTAGAACCTCGTTTATTTAAATAGTTATTATATAATATAAATTACTTTACTATAATTTATATGAACAGAATCATAATCTTGAGTTAAAAAGAATTGTTTTCTGCTATAAAGCATATGTATTACAATGTTCCAACTTAATATTTTTATTTATTTTAATATCCATATATGTAGATATTGATTAACTAGAAATCAAGTAAACGAGGTTCGAGAAATGATTTTGCAATCTGGAAAAAGTCGTGCCTTCATCAAAATACCTTTGCCAACGCTCACATTCGTCCGAAACGTGCTAATTTGTGATGGTACGAATGATCCGTCCATGGAGCTTTACTAAAACGTATTCCAGAAGCTCTATTGATAGTTTTAAACATAGTTATGTATATTTAGATAGAAAAAAACAGTGACTATATTACCAAAATGTGCTCTTTTTTTTCTATTCAAATTCTTTTTACGCACTGTTTTCTGTTTGGTTTTTTTTGTAAAATTATTTGTTAAATTTTATTAATTTTATATTTATGTAATGTGTCCTTATACATAATTTTACTTAGTTTTATTATAGAAAGGATTTTATGATCATTACAAAATGTTGTTACTTTGATTATTTGTATGTAGAAAAGAATCACGAATAATTAAGGAAAATTACTTACAAACTAAATTTCAGTTGTCAATTTATTATTATGGTGTGAAAAAAGAACCGAGCCGTGTGTTACATATAAATACAGATATATAAATAAGAAAAGGATATGACAACTAAAATATTGTGTCAGCATAAGAAATATTTTATATAAAAATATTTGTACAGAAAAGTATTAAAGTATAAAAAAGGTATGCAAATAAGAAAGTCAAGACATCATATTTCAGAAATTGATAAGAATATCAGAATAAAAATCATTATGTAGTCGTTAAAGTTAAATTTTACATAAAGGTATATAAAGTTAGAAGTTAATTGCGAACTAAATTAAAATAAGATCGGTATTTAATTATGGTCAAATGAAAATTAAATATTTGTTTCAATATAAATAACTACAAAAAAGTTTATTTCATTAATAGTTGCGAAATATGATTTCGAGACCTTAATAAGTGTTTTGTGTACGTGTGTGTGTATGTACGTTTAATACAGAATATTCAATTTATGTGCATAAATTTGTGTTATTATACTATGTTATGTAATATACAAAAATTTCGAATCACAGTCATTAAAAATTTATACTGAACTATTATAGTTAGTTTCAGAAAATAAAAGTAACAAATTACAATAGAATGTGTAATTAAATTGGGTACTCTGTACATATTCTATATTAAACAAGTACATTAAGCGCGATACGCACGATTACTGTTATCAATGGTTGTAGTTATTTAAAGATCGTTTCGTAAATTGCGTAATATTTAATATAACTACTACTATTACTATGTTATTACCATGATTATGTTATTATTATTATTGTCATTATTGTATTATTTATCGATACGTAAGTTATTTATTGTTACTTTGCATTCCAATATATTAAGTTTTAATTATGCCTCAAGCTTGACGATGCTTCTTTATTTCAAAATTTATTATTTTTCGTATTTTCCTACTATATATTAAAGTTTTATTGTTATATTTTTGAAATAACGAAGCTTTTCCAATTAATTATTTTTGTTAACAAAATTTTAAATTATCTAAATTCATAAAAAAATGTAAAATATTTCTATTATGAGATATTTTACATTGATCATGATGTATCATGTGTTTTACATGATGTGTTTTTTGATACAAAACAATATTTTTTAACACTAAAAGTAAACATTAATGAATATATAAATGATTATTATATTTAATATCTTAAATAAATATTACATAACTTTTCTTACGAATAAGAATTTTAAATTAGCATCGTCAATGTAAAACTTTCTTAAATATCTTTCTATAACAGACTGCGTGTTCATCATATTCTTGCTCGATCATACAAAAATGAAATACAGAAAATATTTCTTATTAAATTATTTTGTCTTTAAAAGTAAAAAAAGCAAAAGAGCCTGTGAGCAAATAATGTTTTTAATAATAACTATATTCGTGAAAATGTAATTAAGAAAAAAAACAAAAGAAGTACATATTCAATTATGTAATAAATTATTCTCTATCTTAGTGTGCTAGAATTAAATTTATTTTGAAAATACTAATGAATTAATGCTCCATAAATTATAAGAGAGGGGCAATATTAATTAGATTATTTTATATATACCCGTTATATATAGATTTTTATCATCCTGTTTAAAACTAATTGATTTCTTAATGGTCTAAATTGTGTGTCTACAGAAAATAATATTTCTTTCAGTGGAATTTTTTAAAGAGAACTATCATTTTTTAATTCAATGTATCAAAGCTAACTGTTACTGCATTATTATAAATTATTGAATTATTAAGATATCTGACAAAATAGTAAGATAAGAATATGTATGAATCTTTCATGTTTGATATGCATTTCACTATATTTCAAGTAATATTTCAATTTGCATCTTAAAATTTGCTGTGAGCTATTTTTTATTTGCTTGCTATATTAATGTGAGAAGCTGTCAAGATTTAAAAATTAATATATTATATCAACACATGCGAAGAAACTACATATGAATATATATTTCCATTTTATTTTATCTTGTGATTGTTCATCTTCATTTCAATAATTAATCAATTAGTTAAACTAAATTTAATTAAATCTAATATTACCATAATAATTTTAATTGATTTAGATTCTATTTCCACAAATGTAGAATTATTGATGTCTTTGTAATAATCTAGAAAAATTTTTAGAAATTCTTAAAGTACATATAGATGTAATTAGATAAGTACAATTGGATAGGTACAGTTTTTAATTATGATTTAAATAGTCTCTAGTATTCACATGCCCAAACTGATTTACTTTACGTTTATTTTGTACAAAAGTTAATTTGATTTGTAGCAAAAATATTATATATTTAATATTATATTATTATTTAAAACAATTCTTATTTCAAATAACAAGTCAAAAAAACAATAATTGAGAATAAAAGTGGTTTTCATATAAATAATTTAAAATGTTGCATATTATAAATTCAAAATATGTTACCTAACATTGTATGTAGAATATTTAAACATGAAGTAAGCAAAATAGATTTATCTGAAAATGGACCAGAAGCATTAAACTGTATGCCTTTACACTGTGATCGTGTTTAGGAAAAGTATGTAATATTAAAATTGTATTCAAATGGGAAGGTATTTTCTCTAGCCTTGCAAAAATATGATGAATATTGCATAAAAATACTTAAAACATTATAGAGCTGTCCATATTACCCTTGTTAACTTCCAATTTAAAAAAAAAATGAAAATATACAATTCTATTCATTCTTATAAATTTATGGATATAGCAACATATTTAAGAATATGATAGACAAAAATCTAAAATTGTTGATGTTACTATAACTATGGTGTAATGGGTACAATTGAAATATATCATTATTGTATATGTTATATATATATCTATACATAAGAGTCTCTCAGAAGCTAAATTGATCAACTCCACTTTTCATTAATTAACTAATTTCTTTATATGTATAATTAGGCGAATTTTAATACGCTATTCTTAAGAAAAAATGACTTACTCTCGTAAGTTCATTAATCGAAAGAAGAAGACATAATTAATGGAAAATTCTAAGATAAATTTAGAAAATAGTGTTTGTAATTTCTGTACTTTTCAGTTTATGAAGTTCATTACTCTGGCTTTATATATATATATATATATATATATATATATATATATGTATATGTATATGTACATTTGCCTTTTATTCTATAGTTTGCAAATACGCATAGCAGTATATAATTAAAATAGTTATCCTTATTTCTTTAATATTTCATCTAATTTGAGAATGATTTTACTAGATATTAGTTGTGATATTATTTATACAATTTAAAACTAGTTTACTAATTTTATATGTGGGGGGGGGGGCGAAACGCTAGAAAAAAGGAGCAAAATGCTACTATGGCGGTAAACTATTGGGCGTTGTTCTTAACACCTGTTGCTTTTTATTGGTTTTATGATTTGAGTCAATAATTGATTTAGGGAAATTCCAAACTATATGCACGAATTTAAATCATGGTACAGAGAGGTAAGTTATTTTTTTTCAGAAATGTACTTTAACTGTATATTTTGTTTAATTACTGAAAGAGGGACATATATCCATTTTTCACACAAAATGTGAAAAAGTTGTAAATTAATAAAGGATGATTAATTATATTTTATTTCATTTCTCAATATATAAATGATTTAGGTAAACACGCCATTTTGAAACGCAGACCTATTTGACAGTTAACTTTATATCTTTCTGTCTTGCAATTATTCTTTCTTTTTTCTTTCATTATTAATCTGTGAATAAAATTATATATTTGAACCTTTGAATAAAATACTTTTCAAAAGCACACTATGTCTTAAATCTAAAAATAATTTTAAAACAGAAGTTTTTAGGTTATATATGTTACAGTTACTTATTTTAAGTAAGTTTTAAAATTTTCTGATGCTTATCATTTTTATTATTTAATTATATTACAAGTGTTTCATTATTTATTTTATATTACTTTTAATATATGATTCTTTTTATTCACAGAAATTAGCAATGGGTAAAAGTGAAGAAAGAAACGGAAGCACAATACAAGCAGGAGAATCAACTTTTCTTACAAAAACATCAAGTGAAGCTAGTAAGATGTTGGAAGCTGCTTTATTACAAATGGATGACATTATTTCTGGTAAACTATGATTATTAATTTGAAATAATTTCAGTTAAGGTGTATGAAAATACATAATAATTAGCTTAGAAATTATTAGAATTATTAAAAATTAGAAGTATAGTAAGATTTTTCATTGTATAATTCCTTTGATTTATCAGCATATATCATATTTAAAAAGAGTATATTATATGAGTATATTATATTTAAAATATAAATAATAATTGGTATTAATTAATTTTAATTGACACATGATCATTAATGTTATAATATACATATATTAACAGGTGTATGTACGGAAAGTAACAATGATGGTAGTGCTGAATGGAAGGATTCTGTTAAAGAAGCCACAAAAAATCTTGTGACAGCAATTAAGAATTCTCCAAGTCCTCCTTCACCTCCAGATGCAGATACTACTAAAATTTTATTGCAATGGATGCAACCATTGGATGGGGTAAACATTTGGATGTTTATTTCAATTATATTCTATTTTGTAGATGATATAAATAAAAGAACTAGATTAAAACATAAATTCTGTTATATAAAGTATACTTAAAAATATACTTAAAAAATATAATTTGGCATACTTTGGGATTGCTAACAAAATAAGTAAAATATCAATTAGAACAGTGTTAAAACAATAGTAGTATCACCCATACTATGTTAAGCATTCTGCACTCTTTTAAGGTCTCCCTTTCCACCATCAGAATATTTTGTCACAAAATTTGTTGTACCTAAAATTATCTTAATTAATGATTTGTAAAAAATGCAAAAGAAGGGATAAGTTGATATCTGCAATGCTTTTGTAAGAGACAGTTTATGATACTTTTTTTGACTTTATTTATATAAATAGAGATTCAAATCTTCAATGTTACATATATTTTTCTAAAAAAGATTTTGAGAAATGATTTATTTGACATACTTACAAACATACCTACAAACAGATAAAGACATGAATTGAAATACAAAATGGCAAAAGACGTTAAATATTTATAATTTGGGGTAATCTCATCTCAAAATACTATTTTCTTATATGTATTATATTTAATATATATAATAGATATCAATTTTTAATTAAAAATTGTGACAAATAGTGTAATCAATAAAATCCTATTTGTTACAAATAATATGAAAATCATGATTTTCATCCTAGTTCCATATTAAATTGGAAAATTATACTCTATTAGATTATGTCTAAAAAGCAAACTTTATTTATTTACATTTATTGCATTAATAGATGTAAAAATTTTTGAATATCTATAAATATATAAGTTTAATATATATATATATATATATATATATATATATTTTATGAATTTCTAAATTTGAACATGCACTTTCTTTTGTTTGAAAATAAATATGTATATTTAAATCTACATGAATAATATAGATTTCCGAATATGACAAATTTAATCACGATATTATTTCAATAATGATGTTAACTAGAAAATTTTTTCGTATTAGGCATTTCGAAAAATAAAGAATGATCTATGTATAGATTACGTCACGTGACTACTCTCGTCTTGAGAAATTTTAGATTGGTAATTTTAGTTTCGAACAGAACCGCGTCGTGATCGTTGCATAAAAATTATTTTTTATTGATATTTTTTTGTGCAGTCTAATTTGCATTAAAACGATTGAAAATAAGGGATGAAGAAAAATACCTAATTGGAAGGAATTAGTAAATAACTTTAAGATTAAACAATTAATAACGGATTAAGAAAAGAAAGAGCTTACAAAAGATCCTATTAATAATTAAAAGAAGACAGCAAGATTAAGATTAAATGATATCATTAAAAAGAAATTCTTCTATTTATAAATCATATATAATTAAAAAAGAATTTCTTTAGCAGCACTTTACATTATTTGATGAAACAAATTCTCTGTAAAAGTCTTAAAATTTCTATATTGTCTTATATTTGAATAGAAAAATTAAGATTGGTGAAAGAAATCATAGAACTTTTTAAAGGATTAGTTACGTAAATTGATCTAGGTTCAAAGTTATTGAAGATTATGTCGGGGTCAAAACAATTGGATAGCAGTTGGACTCCTTCTGAAGAATATGATTCTTCAGGAACATCAAATTCTGAACAAGGAGAAGATGAGTTTGCAAATATTGGCTTTGTTGAGCATCAAATACATGAATCTGGCAATTGTTTTTGCCAGGTAATGGATAAGGGAATATTTAAAAAGAAAGATTAAAATATTTATAACTCGATTTTCAATTTATTTATTAACATCTAAAGTATATAAGACTTTATGAAAAATTAATCTTTCCGAAATATAAGATTGTAATTTTATTAAATATAAAATGAGATAACATTGAAATGAGAAATCATATACATTAATAATGATTCTTTTACATTTTCTTCGAGCTTGAAATAATTTTTAAAGATAGAAATATGTTGTAATGACGTACCAGGTTGAATACCATATAATTTTATGAATATCTATATATATACATATAAGCGTTTTTAGTAAATATATATATGTTTATTTACAAATATATAAATTTGTTTATAACATATATAATATATGTATTACAATTATATATGATTATAAAAACAAAATATTTATCTAGTAACTTTTATAGTTATAAGTGTTAGTATTATATTAATGATAATTTTCTAATTTATATATAAGTAGCCTTTATGTATACATAATAAGAATATAAAAAATAGAGTGTGTTTCTAAAATGTTTAGAAGAATCATATCATTTTCTTAGAGTTGTCCATTAGGTAATGCTAAAATGGTTAATCTGAGGGGAAGTGTACCTAATCTCTGTGCATCCACAAATTTAACACATATTGGGACTTTTCCACCTTTCTGTTCTGCAGTATATAATATGAGGTTTTTGTGTTTTTATTTTTTTATTGCTATTTGCAAATTTTAAATTACTGATTTTATTTAACATGGTTGAACAGCATTTGTTCAAAAACCAATAACTGTCAAGGCAATAAAGAGTGTAAAGGAAATCGAAACAATCAATCGTTAGAATTAGGAAAGAAACGACGATTGAGGAATAGAATAGTACATGAACAAAGAACTAAATCACAATCAGATCTTCTTTTAAGAAGAAAAGACTTTCCTTATTGTTGCTCTCTACAACACTTTCAAGCTGTACAAAAATGGAACGAGTGTCAGGCAAAAACTGAGGTATATTGATATCTACTAATAGAGAATATTAAAAAGTTTTGATAATTAAAATGTGTGCAATAACATGTATAATTTAAATAGTTGATCAGAGAGTAATCGATATGAATATTATATCATGAACTTGTTGTATTTAATATTGTAAATATTTATATCTTTTAATTCGTAACTAAGTTATATTAATTTATTTACGCTATGGAACTTGAGATGAATACATGAGATTGAGATGAAATAAGATTCATATATCTTAATTAATACTTAATACTGAATAATTTAAAACAAGGAAAATTTTTCATAGATTTTTTCTTTTATATTCTTTTTACTTTCTATATCATAGTATATGTATGATTTGAAATTGAATTATTTGTTTCATTCAATGTTGTTATACTAATAAATGAATTATGTTAAAAAGAGTATGTCAATTGTGAAAATGTGTTTTGTGTTGATTGATAACATAATAATGATTAATAAATTATACCTTATACATAGTATTAAATAATATTACAGGAACGTTTAAAAAAATTAGAAAATGAACGTGGGACATTACGTATGGAAGTGTCAGTTTTGTCAGATCAGGTAGATGCACAATCTAACAAAATTCAAGAATTGGAAAATATGCTTAGAGAGAAGAAGGAGTCACTCAGAAGAATGGAAGAAGCATTACAAAAAGTAATTTGGTGATTTTATCTTATATAGTGATTATATTTCTATTAATATTGCTGTTATTCTTTTATAGCATAATTTATATTATCTTTATAATTTTACCCTACTTTTATATACTTTGTTTTCTTTTTGTTTCTATTTTATTTTTATTTTTACTTTATTCCAATAGTCTTAATTTTTAAAGGAAGTACTGTCAAGAAGTGCTTTGGAAACACAGAAATTAGAGCTCCTGAGTTCTTTATCAGAAATGAAGCTTAAACAAGCAAGTTTAGAGCATGAAAATCTTGCACTCCGTAGTACAAGTCCTGTATCAAATGTAAGTTGACAAGAATTTGTATAAAATTGGATACTTCTTTGCAGAATAGGTATATAAATAGTTATACTAAATTTATGATAAAAATAGAAGAATACATTATTGTTAGCGATTTATTGCAGGGAGAGAAATTTGGGAGGCATACCAGCCAATATAGTAGTCTTCCTAGGCCACCGAGTTCTTCAAAGAAAGGTGTAGTGTTCGGTAAGGTACCCAGTTTAGTTTCTGGAGTACACACAACAGTACCATTCGCCGTTAAAGGAGCCTCCGCGAGATGCCTGTCTGCACCTACTCTAGGTTGCGATTGATTCTCCCTTTAAGCATGCATCTTTAAATGTTCTTTCAAAAAATAATTGTTCTTTTTATATGACAGGCAATCGTGGCTTTAAAATTTATATTATATTATATTCTAAAACGAGTTTTATGTTGAGTTTTGCATGAAAATGTTGATTTTTTTTGTTTTGATCTATAATGTAATTCATGTGTAATTAACATATATGATGTAACAATACCATGTATTTAAAACATTTATATGTTGTTTTGGACATTAAGATATTTATTGTATCTTCAAATTATTTATTTGCTGTTTTACATTTACTGTTAACATACAGCATAACATTACATTAATAGTGAGTCTAGTTTGATGATATTAAATTTTTTTTATTATTCTTATTTTAGCTGAAGAGGAGAAAACAATTATAGGAGATACAAATTCTCAAATAGAGTCGATTCAGAAACCTCTGGTAGAACTTACAATGGAAGAAATTGGAGATTGGCTTGCAAATTTAGGATTAGAATGTTACGCGGGTGAATTGAGGCGATGGGGTGCTACTGGAACAAAATTGTTAGAATGTTCGCAGCAACAATTAGAAAAGGAATTAGAAATTAAAAATGTTCTTCATAGAAAGAAATTATTGTATGCAGTAGAATCAGAAAAAAGTGGTGGAGCTGAATTTTTTGGATCAGATAAGGTAATTTTTACAATTTAGCGATTGAATTGTACAAACACGTAAAT
Organism: Bombus flavifrons; assembly: GCF_040668555.2. Taxonomy (NCBI): domain Eukaryota; kingdom Metazoa; phylum Arthropoda; class Insecta; order Hymenoptera; family Apidae; genus Bombus; species Bombus flavifrons. The sequence continues at coordinate 6,895,806 of NC_138458.1, read as the reverse complement.
GTTAATGAAATTATAGATGGATAATGCAGCAGTTTTGCGATGGCTTGATGATATTGGGTTACCACAACATAAAGAAGCTTTTCAAAATGGTAAAGTTGATGGCAGAATGTTACACAGACTCACCACTGAAGACCTTTTAAATCTTGGAGTTACTGCACAGTTACATGCTGCAAGTCTTAGACGGGGAATTCAGGTACTCTTAAAATGTCATAATTTTACTTAATTCGTTACAAATATTACACTAACTACAGTAATCCAAATTAAGATATAGTAACATAAAGAAACTTATAACTTTTAAATATAACGTTTAAATACAACTTCTATTTCCAACAATTTTTGGGACTTGAGTGTCTGCGAGTGGCGCGTACGAGAAATGTAGAAGTGTTTAGAGTGAATAGTTGTAAGCAAGTCAAGGTATCTTCTGATCGAAGAGTTAGTAGCAAATGATGTTCGGTGATGGTGAGGTCTATAAGGAAAGCTAGTGATGGGTGCTGGTCGCCCCCCACCAACGGTCGCTCGCGGGTGGAAGTGGTCTTCGAACATCGTACGTGGGAAAATCCGTTATTCCCATATTTTACCGTAATGAGCAATAATCCTAAGGAACGTTTCGACTTGAAGGATATATTATGACAATTAAGGGCCTCGAGAGTAAAGAAAAAATGTTAAATCTTATAACGGTTCCTTAGGATTATTGCGGGCCCGAACAAATATGTTTAAACATTTGCTGGGCATCCCGACCGAAGGATGGATGAGAACATCTGGTTAGGTCGCGGGACATAACAGATAGATATCAAATTTAAGAACAAAAAGAAAATATATCTAATTTTATAGATATACTGAAATAAAAATATATCTAATTTTATAGATATACTGAAATAAAAATATATCTAATTTTATAGATTTTACGAGAACTAAATTTTGAATTTGATAACCTTGAAAGAAGATCTACAAATGGTAATGGAGCAGAGGGTGGTAATGTTCATCTGTGGACAAATCATCGAGTAATGGAATGGCTTAGGGTAGTTGATTTAGCAGAATATGCACCAAATATGAGAGGATCTGGAGTACATGGAGGTTTAATGATGTATGAAGGCAGATTTACTTCAGAATTACTGGCCACATTACTTAGTATTTCTCCAGGAAAAACTCTTCTTCGTAGACATTTAACTACACATTTCAATCAAATTCTTGGAAGAGAAGTTGTACAAAGGAAAAGAGAAATTGAGAGTAGCCTTGGATTCGTTCCACTTACGCTTACTGCTCGTTTAAAGGTGACTTTAATTATTTTGCAGCATAGATAAATTATTTCTTAGATGATGGTCCATAATAGTTTGTGATTAAATTACTCAGAACTCCGTTTTATTTTCAAAAATGGGAATATCTTTGAAATCTTTTATACTTTCTTACCTAAAATGAAATCATTATCATTCCACTGTTTTATCCAAAATCATAAAATTCTCTATCTTTAATTTTTATTAATCTTTAAACTAATAGGAAATATTTAAAAAGGACAGGATTATATATGTATTATAATAACAACAATTCAGTACAAATCTGAAAATAAATAAAAACTGAATCTAGAATTGGAAATATATTAGCGAATAGTCGAAGTAACAATAAATCTAAATGGACTAAAGTAACAGTTAATAAATAAAATTAGTCTATGTTCTTTAAATAAATGATATGTAATCAAACTTGTACTAAATTTAAATGTTGTAATTAAATTAGAATGAAATTGATTTAGGTACCCAAGAAATCTCAGTTTACTTTAAAACGCAAAAAGAGCAAGAATGAAGCAGATTATGGTAATTTGGTTTGTCCTTTGGATGCTTCACCACCAGGTACTCCATCAACTCCTACTTCAACACCAGGCAGCCCTAACTTGAATTCACCTACATTCTAACAATAGTCACAGATCACAGTCTCGTAAGTTTAACTCGACTAATACTAATACGAATCTTTTACTAACTTATATTTCATATTTAACAGATAGTTCATTAAATATATGGTTTCATGTATCATATAAATATTCTTTTACATTATACTTGTTATCTATTGTTTAATATTACTTACTATATCAAAATAGTAATCTTAAATTCATCATTGCATTTTTATATTTAGAATCATTTAAATTATAAAAATAGTGAAATTTTAAGATAGCAATTAAAATATTTAAACTGCAAATATTTTAGGATAGCACTTAAAATGTTTGAATTGAAAAATTGTATATCAATAACATTTTTCACTGATCTAGTTAATGACCATTTATTTTATTAAGAGCTATTATTCAAAAAAATTTTAATTTTTCGTAATTAATTTTGAAAGTCGACAAATACGAAAGAATTGGTTCTGTTGTTAATAAATAATACAAAGATATAATCATTTTATTATAATTTTTTAATTATATGTCTTTGGATATAATCTCCCAAAAATCTCAGTTTACTAACTAATATATACAAAATAGTTATATGCATATATTATATCATATTTGGGGAAAAATATATAATAAATAAATTATGATTTTTATATTAATATTCTTATTATTTTAAAAAAATATTTAATTTTCTAATAAACTTTTCTATATTTTTATCATATTTTATGTTGTAACAAGATTGTTAGGTATTACATATTTTATTTCATATTTTATTACATGTTTTATTATAATATATGATAATTTGTTCATTCACGAGCATTTATATATATTTCATATATATTTATTATAATTGTTATTTCTTTATTTATTAATAAATTAGTCATTTATTAATTAAATGCTTAAGGAGGTAAGTTAGCACATTATTGTAATCACTTATCTACTTATTTCACTTCACTTTATCATCTATTCACATACTGCACTATGTAATTTAATATATAAAATATTTAATTATTTAAATGTATTAAATACTACCATATGCTTTCCAGAGCCAGAAGATAATAGACAGAGAAGAGTTATTGGTTGCATCTGACAAAAGTAATTACGCCTGTAAATAAGAAAAATGTTCTAGGGACCATTGTTTCATCTTCTTAGACTAAGTCTTACTATTTAATCTTGTATAACAAAAATCTTTTTTAAAAAATTAAATAGACTATTGTCTTAATAGAAATGATTTTTCTAGAAAAAGTATGTTTTCAATATATTTATTTACTTTTCTATTGTACAATTTTACAATATCATACAATACTTTCATATCATGAAAAGGAAACAATATTTGCATAATGGGAACATTAAATTTTATAAAAATTACAGTACAAGTTCTAGCCGTTTAAAAATATGAATAATTAATTAGCATGCATATTTTTATGAAGAATAAAACGTAAATTGTAATAATATTTATATTACCTCTGCAGTTACCTCTGCACTTAATTTTATTACTACTTTTGTTTTACTATATTCTTGACTAAAATTAAGTAATGAAAATATTACAATATTGATCATTTTAAATTTAAAAAATTGTGTATACCAGTATTCATTAATTGAAGCTTCTAAACTGTAAACAGAATAAAAGTGTAATATTTCATAAATTTATTGAATAACAAGTTCTTGGATTTTATTTAGCTAAACAATACTTCTATATCTTATGTTATTTTCTAAATCAATACGAATAAAGTAAAATCCTGTTCTACCCTAAATGAAGGACCTTATAAGGTTCAAAATTGGATAATAAAAGTTAGTTAGAATTTAATCGCTCTTAGTTCAATTAATGACAATTAATTATTAATTCCATAACATTCTGAAAGTAAGTACAATTTATTTAATTTCAATTATAAGTCATTTAATATATAAATTAAATAATTTAAGGTAATTGAGTAAATTTATATTTTATATTATTTAACTATATGTTCGTAGATATTAAATGTTTAAACAAAATTGCATCGGTTGAAAGTTTATATCATTGTACCAATATTTAAATAAATAAGTGAAAATCACAATCTATATACCAAGTTCGATTTATATGAATAAAATTATTTTGTATAATTTAAATATAATTATCACTTTATTGTTAATCTAACCCTCTATCATATATATAAATAATTTATGTTTGTAAAATTTTATTGTCAACAAAATTATTTATTACGTAAATAAATTGAAATATTCAATTAATTTTATATATTTATGGTCTGTATATAAGTACTGTATATAAGTATGTATATTGTTGTTATATACATATATGTATGATCATATTCATTCATTCGTTTTCATTGCCATGCGCGCACGGTCGTGGTCATATACACCCGTGCATGCGTGTTAATGCAAACTCCAAACTCGCATTGTAAATAAACAATATACTATGAGCAACTGAAGTAACAAAATGTGAAAAGAACGTATAACTGTATTAACAATGGAAAACGATTGTTCAGCGATCGTTTATGTTGCGAGTGAAGACAAGGAATTATCTCTTACAATTACTTATGGACAAACAATTGAAGACCTTTGTATTAAGGTAAAATAATTTTAAAAAGCTATATTTCCTCATAATTCTATTTCTTATTATTTTGAGGTTAAATGAATATTTTATTTAGAATTTTACAAGATATTGAATAGTTTTATTGATATTTTGCAAATATCAATTAAACTTGAATGTGTGTGTTGAGTGAAATTAAAATTGAATTAAAATTTATTTTTGACTTAAACTGTTTAAAGATCTAATATAAATTTTGATGAAACTTAGACTTAATAAAAAATGTAATGTAACGTGTACAAGAATATAATAACAACTTTCTAAATTAAATTTATCCTATTTATTTTAGCAAATATTTAAATTTGCATTTTTATTTACATAAAGAATCATTTTTTAGGCCTGTAAATCTCTTGGTATAGGTCCAGTAGCCAGGCATCTTTTTACTCTTAGAGATCATTATACGAAACTTTGGTATCCATCAGCATACCCCCTGGAAATGAAAGATAAAAGCAAATATGACTTTCGGTTAAGATTTAAACCTTCAAGCTTACATAGACTGAAGCAGGTTGACATAAAAGCCTACGATTATTATTTTCAACAGGCACGTTCAGATGTTATGGAAAGTAACGTACCAGACATTGTTTATGAAAGACATAAACAAGAATTAATTGGTCTTGGTGTTAGTGATATGTATAGGTTTGTATAATGTATTTAATTCAATCACTTAATGATTTATTTATTTATATTTTCATTTTTAGTGTAATATAGAAATATTTTATATTGTTATTTATGAAATATTTTTATAAATATGGAATTTGTAAGAATTATTATTTCAATTAATTTGCTTTTTGATTCTGGTATGGGTGTTATTAATTAAATAAAGTTCAAGTTTTGTAAAACATTAATTCAATTTTTGTTGTCTTTTTATAGAGTGATGTTAGAAAAAAAAATATCAAGAGAAACAGTGCAAGCGGAATACAGAAAATATATTCCTAAAGAATGTATAAAGCGTCATGCATTTTTTATTAAAAAACCAATTCAGAATGCACTTCGTAAAATATCTGGATATGATGCAAATTATGTTAAAGAACAGTATTTGAAACAATTTGAATGTATGGCACCAAATTACCCATATGAAGAGTATGAAGCTTTAATGGATAGAGGTCTTCAAGATCCTCCAGCAAAAATTACTTTAAGAGTCAATTTTGATGAAGTAAAATATTGTGAAACAATTACTAATCCATGGATTACATTATGTGCAATTGAAGATTTATGTTTTGTTTCTATAAGGTCTTAAATTTATTGTTAAATATAATAGATAAATATTAGAAACAAGATTTAAACGTAATTTTTACATTTTTTATCAGAAAAATGTCTTTTTGTAGTAGAAACTGTATTATGCATTATAATGAAGTCAATCCTTAATATTTTTATACTCAAATATTTTTTATTATTCAGTAGTTTACTATTCAATTGTCTACAGAAAGAATAAGATAGAGGATACTATCGTTTCATAAGAAATATTTGTTTGTAAATTGTATTTAATATATTACAATTGAATACATTATATTATTATCGTTTATATATATTTTTGTATATTTTATTTTTAAAGAAAATTAAAAATATTATCTTTATCTGTAGAAATAGTTTCCTTTTTTTTCTTAGTAAAAAGCAATATTTCTTAGTAAAAATAGTTCTTGTTCTTATAAATCTTGTTGATATAAAATTATAATTGTTGTTTATTCATACTCGCAATTTCTGTGTCGTACGATTATTATAGAAATTAAATTTGATTTGAAACTATGACGTATTATAATAAAAATATCCTTTCTTAAGAAAAAAAAGTTTGCATTCAATTCATTAAGATTATATAATAAAATGTGTAAATTTTATATAAAATACTTATTAACATTTTGCGTAGCACATAGTCCATTGGTGGTATACAATTTAGAATATTGTATAATATTCTTAAATATACTATCTAAGTAAATTAAATGTAAAGAAAACTTAAAAATCAAATTTAGTACTACTACTAGTTTTCTCTTAAATATTGAAACTTAACGTAATAAAATTTAACTAAAATTCTTTTCCTTTGAGCACTGAACATCTTAATATAATATTATAATTAACACTTTTTTGTTTGTAATATTTCAGTACTTCAAATTTTAATATTTCTATTATTTTCTAGACAAGATAACACAGTGGAAATATCAAGAAAGAATGGTATACCTTCATACTTAATATTTTTGAACAATGCAATTTTAGTGTCCTTTGTTTCTGCTCTGGATGGTTACTATCGCCTAGCAGTTAAATGGACATTTAATTTATGTGGAGAAATTGTCACCCCTTCTTTAGAAAGGTTACATAAATTAAAATGTCATGGTCCAGTTGGGTAAGATTTCATTTACTTAATTTAATATAGTGTTACAGTATAAAATTTTATAAAAGTATAAGAACATAACATTAAAATTTTATTTTAGGCAAGAATTTTCATATATGAAACTCCAACAAAAGCGTGCTAATAAACCAGGTTCTTATATACTTAGAGAGAGTGAAACAGAGTACAATGTATATTATTTAGATGCATGCAATAAGGAAGGAAAATTATTTTCAAAGAGAATAGAAGAAAGGATTGAATCAGATGATTTCACTATTACTGGTGTTTCTAGTCGATACAATACATTGGCACAATGTGTCTTATCTTTCCAAGATTCCGAAGGACAGCCATATCTTTCAGAATGTTTACCGCCATCAGAATATGGTAAATTAAGAACGTTTTTTTAGTTTTATTTTGATCTGTAGTAATAATGTTAGTAAGAGAAAGAATTAACTTGCTTTTTTAGATAAATCATCATTATTACTTTGTGCTCCTGAAAGTGCAGTTAGTGAAGTTGCAGCTGATGAGCAAATAGTTGCTTCAGTTTTAGAAACTGGACCTCGTTGTGTACCTCAAAATCAGTTAGAAATTTACAAACCTTTTTTAAAAACTACTAGGATTCAACAATATTCACCAACAGCTCTTTATAGAGCAATTTGGAGATTAACTAAAGGAAAAAAATTAGAAGTTGCTCTGAAAATTTTAAAACAAGAAGAAGAAATACATTTTACAAAAGAATTTTTGGAACTTGTTGGAAAATGGTCCCTATTGCGTTCAAACGCTGTTGTAAGGTGAATAACATTTTGAATAGATTGGCACATAAAATAAATATAAATCATAATTTCCTATATTTTAATATTATATGAAATAATGTAATAATTAAAATATCTTAAGTTATAGTATAACAAATATTAGTAACGTTTTTAAATTTATGTATATCATATTTATACTACAATGACTTTATATGTTGTATTAGATTATATGGTTTAACAGTAACACCATCCATTGGGATGCTTCTGGAATTGGTACGACATGGCTCTCTTGATGAATATTTACGTAGTTCTTCTTCTCAAACTATCAAAACTGTAGATATGGTAGAAGCAACAGCTTGTTTAGCCACTGCTCTTTGGCATCTTGAAGAGAATGGTGTAGTTCATGGTAACATTAGATGCAATAAACTGCTAGTACATGCCCATACTAATAATAGTTTTGTTGTAAAACTTGCCGATCCAGGAATATTTGTATATACAGAAACAGATATTCACTGGTTACCTCCAGAAACTTATAATGATCCAGAATTGGCTAGACATAGTTTTCAGGCAGATGTTTGGGCTGTTGGAACAACAATTTGGCAAATATTTGCTAGGTAAAGCTTTTTAATAAACAAAATCTACAAATCTTTTGTTATTTCATTATAATTTTGATTTAGTTTAGTCATAGAATTGTTTTCATAGTATAAAACTATGTAGTAAATAAAATAAACTTGTTTTAATAGCATAAATTATAAAATACGTGTGTTTAATAATATAGTAATTTATCACAAATATTTTATAAGTCCAATTATGATTTAGCATTGATTTAGCATTCATTTAACAAATAAAAGTAAAATTTATAAAAATAAAATTTAATATGTGTCTGTGCTATTTAATCCTAGGGGAGCCACATTACAAGAATTCCGAAATACTGCTATTATGAAAAAATATTATGAATCTGGGAAACGTTTACCTATTCCAAATGGTTGTCCTATGGACGTATATAGGTTGATGCTTGAATGTTGGGGAGATTCAAGTGGTTCTAGAAAACAACCTCAAGCAATTATGAGAGACATTAATCAAATTCTGTATCAAGTATACAATTCTCGCAGAAGTCATACGTACGCAACAGCTTTCCCTAAAACATTTACTCCTGAATTGAAAAAATTTGAGCAAGATAACTCTGACTCCAGTGATAATAGGTCAATAAATAGTGAATCAAGAAGTAGTAGTCTTTCTACAGACAATACAAGTCTTCAATGGAATGGCACTGATGATAGTAAGAGTTTCTTTGCTATAGTAACATTGTTTTAACAAAATTTAAAAATCTATTTTATTTAAATTTTAGGCATACAAAGTTTAATTAACACCAATGATAATTATGTAGGCAGTACAGAAGACCTCTCTGCATATTTAGGTTGGTTATCTAATGCAAGAAGAGATTCAGAAGGGTGTTCAATTTCTCAAAATAACATTCCTAACATGAACTGTATTGAACACTCCACTCAAGCTCTGCGAATAGGACACCCTGGTGATTTAGGCGAGGTAATAAAATAATAAACTAATTGATTGAATATATTTCAACATTTAAATTTAATAGTTGTGACTTATAAGTCTAAAAAATAAAAATAATTTAACCAAATTGTGTTTTCTAAAAATTAATGGTTTTAATTAATTATAATAAACTTAACACATAATATTAATATAAAAATAGGTAATGGGAAGAAATGAACCTGGAACAGGAGAAGATTGTGGATCTGGAAGAAGTAGCAATGGTTCTTTAGGTCAAATGCGAGGCATTTATGAATTAGATATCGATTGTAATATAATTCTGCAAGGCAGAATCGGTCAAGGTTTTTATGGGGAAGTTTATAGAGGTACTTTGGAAAGAGAAAATGGGAAAGATATTGAACCACAACAAGTTGCTATAAAAAAATTGAAAACAAGAGCACTTGAAGCAGATATAAGAGACTTTGAAAGAGAGATTGCTATAATGAAGGTTAATTTAATGATTCAGTTAACTTTTAATTTATTTTTTGTGCAATTTAATATTAATATTGCAATATTACTGTAATAGAACTGTAATAGATATTAATCAAATGAAATTGCAGACCTTGAAACATCCAAATGTAGTGGAAATTCTCGGTGTAATATCAGAACCTGAAGTTTGTTTGGTAATGGAATATGTAAAACATGGTTCATTGCAAAGTTATCTAACAATTCACAAACAAGAATTGACTCATAAAAGACTATTAGGGTTTGCTTTAGATATTGCAACAGGAATGGATTATTTAGGTAGTATGAGTATTGTTCATAGAGATCTTGCTGCAAGAAACATTTTAGTTGCAGATGAAAATAAAGTTAAAATCAGTGATTTTGGACTAGCTCAAGTTACTGGAAAAAATGATTACTACATTTTACAAACTGATCGAGGCCTTCCTATTAAATGGTACTCTACAGATATAACGAATTTATGTGTTCTTGAGTTTCTATTCTATTCTAGAAAGCCTTTCTTTTTAAGGTATGCTCCAGAAAGTATTAGAGATGGAAAATTTTCTACTCGATCAGATGTATGGTCATTTGGTGTGACAATGTACGAAACATTTGGCTTTGGAGAAGAACCACGTTTACCCGGCCTTGATTCAAGTATAGACCGTCTTCAAAATGAACAAGAAAAAGGAAGTACTGAATTGTTGGCTGCATTAGAAAGAGGTACTCGTCTTCCTTGTCCGTCTACCTGTCCACAAGCAATTTATGTAAAGCTCATGTATCCTTGCTGGCATTTACAAAGCCATCAGAGACCAGATTTTGCAACTCTTTGCAAGGATATTAAAGATCTTCTTGCTCAATACTAAAAAGCAAAGATAGAAAATAAAAAATACATATGAAATTAAGTGTAAGTTAGGCAATTTTAACTTTAAATTATGTAAAAAATTTGTACAATTTTAATTTTACTAATTTATGGAACTTTGGTATATCTATTTGTCAAAGTTAAATTGAACTTTTTCAAATTTATGAACATTAAATAGCAATATATTAATTCAAATTTAATAATTAAGTAAATATGCAAATTGGTATGTTTTACTTAGAGTATGACTTGACCTTAATTAAAAAATTTATATGAAATTATTATTATAAGTAATTGTTGTAATTATTCAAAGAGGAAGGTATTAATGTACCTATTTCCTGTTGTCATATATTATTTACTTTAGCATTACGAAAGTAAATTTAAATTGTGAATTTGTAAAGAGATACAATTTAGTATAAAGTAGAATGAATTCCACAGAATTCTTTCCTTGTGTATATGTATATATAGGAGTTCTTTTTACATACAAGTAAATACTTATTGTAAAAAAATTAGTATCTTTGCTTTTTGTAAGAAATAAATGATCATTTCATTAATTATATCACAAAATTGAGATTAAGATGAAAAAATAATATTTGTAAAAGTTAAGTAACTGCAATCATACATATGTTTAATACAATAAACATTGAAAGATTTGTTGAATTGGTATATTAATTACAGTATCATTAAGAATTAAGCCTAAATAAGTAAAGTTCGTATAATATATTATGTATTACTGTAGTTTGTTAATATTGAAAGAAAATTAATACGCCTTTTCACGATTTTAATTTTTAAGCACAAATTTAATTGATCTCTTTCGTAGAAAAGTTTATTTCTGAAATATATGTGTATATTTATCTAATATATGTATATCTACATATAATATTACACAAGCGTACACATAGTGTTACAAAAGTTAAGATATATGTATACTTAAAATAATCTTATCTAAAATCTGTACATATGTATATGTAATTTTTGTAAACTATGTAATATGTTCTTGTCAAGGAAATTTAAAACTTATTTTGTAGTCTTAATATTTGTTTATCCTTTGTAAATATTTTCAATCAAAATATTTCGGAAATTTTTTAATATAAACTAAATGCTTTTTAATTAGGACTACATAGTATTTTTATAAAAATTTTATTACATTGATGAATAACTCTGTTTAATATTAAAAATTTTAATATCAAACAATTGAAATGAAGTTTTAAACTTTCAATTGAATTGTCACTGTAATATATTGAAATATTCTATAAATGCTAATACAATTACAAAGAGTAAGAAATAAATAAAGAAATGGTTACATTTAATTTTTTATTTCGTTTTCATAATTACACGATGTATATATGTATATATACATATATATAAATATATATGCATATAATTATGAATTTGAATTAGCGTTCGGTCCACGTCGACGACTGTAAGTTTGAACCACGTTAACGAATCTTCGATTGTATTGAATCCGCCTTTTAGCTCGACCTGTTTTCTTTTTACTCTTTTCTTGTTTCTCCACCTGTGTAATGGAAAAGAATATTTGAAATAATATTTAAAAAAAAAATGTAATAAGGCAAATTTATGAAAATTGAAACATTCATTATAATTTCTGCTTTCTATGCGTGATATTTTCTATAATACTTGTCCTAGTGATTATTTCAAAGAGTATTGTTGGAAAGAGATATATTCATTCTTTTCTTTCAATCATACTGTTGATTCTAATCAAAATAATCGATAAATTCTTTCTACAATGAAATATTCTATGATTTTCTAATTGATAAAACCAAGATAGTTGCTGATTATCCGAGTCCTTGTCAATATATAATTTTTCTTGATATATCTGAAGTTTAACTTCTTTCTACATGAATTCACCATATGATAGTATTTTTGAAACAAAAAAAAAGAAGAAAAATATTTTTCAATAAAAAGTTCGAGTTCAATAATTATATAAAGTGAATATGTTTATCATATGACATCAAAAATATTGTATTGGTACAGTTAATATTCTGATGTAAAATGTGACTTTAAATTGTATATTTCTTACGAATGTTTTAATCATTTTAAAAATTAACAAAGGAATGTGTGTTATGTACGTCGATACCGGATTGTCTTACAATGTAGAATCAATGTGTGTAGCATGCCAATTATTGATTGTTTTATATGATAGATGTATATTTGGATAGATGATAAGATGTTATTTAAGTTGATTTTAGAATTTAGTACATTAGTCTATAATATCTATTTTTCCTTAATTATATATTGTATGACTTAATTACCTTTGGAGTTTGAGCTTTTACTTTTCCAGCACGCGCTAAAGATCCATGGACCTTACCTTAAAAATTAAAGTAATACTTGATTATTTATGTTAAAATAATTTTATATTTGTAAACTTAAAGATCAATAATATCTAGAGGTGTACGAAAACGTAGAGTCTGATTCCTGAAACCATCTTGAGATTTTGAAAATATAGGGATTTCCAAGAATTTTGAGAATTTGAATCAAGGTTTGAGACTATCTTAAGATAGATATTTAACAACATGTCTTATATTAATATATTGTTTCTGACAATAGTTTCAAACTATTAATATAACACATAAAAGTAACTTTTAATTACTTAGATAGATACTTACAATAGTTTTCGACAGTATGTGATTCTCATAAAAAAAATTAAATTAAGCATATAATACTTACAGCTCAGGAAGTCTATGAATTACAATAAATGCAAATACAGTGTCTGCCCATCCCATAACATAGTTGTATGCAAACTAATCTCAAAATGATGTTCAGGTTCTCTAAATTCTTAAAATCCCAGATATTTCCCACATCCCTAATAATATATAAATTTCAAAAAGAATAAAAATTTTCTTAGTTGTCAAAACTTACCACCAGGAAGAGAAACTGTTAATTCTAGAACATTTGATGTAAGATCTCCAACTAAAGCATCGTTTTCTAATAAGAGACTAGAACAATACAAGTTAAATTCTGTATTTACAGCACCCTTTGTCTCAACAATCTTTCTCTGGAAAAAATTAAAATAAATTTTAATTATTAAAGGCTCTAGAATCTAATCTTTCATCACTTCACAGCAAATAGTATTATTTACCTAAAGCACTTTTAAAATATTTACTATAGTGATAAGATACTAAAGAATACAAAAGAAAATTATATCGTTATCACTATATTATAAACAAGAGTGTTTAATTGCCTTATCACATATCAATATTACTTCCTTTAAAAATTTCAAAGTTTCTTTAATTCGTATAACTGTTGACATACATTCGCGAATGGTGTTCAATGAAAGATTTATTTGACCACCAGCTCATAAGTTTGTCATTTGATATTGCGTCGTTGCTCGTTCCAGAGGCATAAAGCTTAGACTCCAGATTATCATTGCGACGCAAATGATTAAATACATATCAAGATAATATTATCGATTTTATACATACATAATAATTATATATTATATATAAAATAGTTATTTATATTACATGCCAACCCCCTTTTAAAGCCCAAAAGACAGGAAAATAATGTTACCTATCTATAAATAATTTTATTATATATACATTAATTTGAATTATTGAAAATTATTTGCGTTTTTAAAAATAAAAATATTGTCAATAGAATATTGTAATAAAAGATAATATATTTCAAATTATTTTTTAATTAATGTAAATAAAGACCTTTCACTTATAATATATAAATATATATGAAACAAAAAGATTCTTTTCTTATTTCAAAGAGCATATTTCAGAAAACATATTGTATCAAATTAAATTCTGTAATAAACTAATTACAATAACAATATTACTATTTTTTCTACCATACCTTTATGTCTGCAATGGTCTCATTTTCATGTGACTCGACCACAGTTGTATGTTCACCTCTGATGTGTAACTGCATGTTTACAGTATCTGCAAAAACATAATTTAATATTTTAAGAAAATAATTAATATCAATCTAAGATATTTATTTTATATGAAATTCTACTTTATTATTAATTAACCTATGAGCAATTATGAATATATATGCCTGTCTACAGATATAATGCTATAATTCAATTAACATAAAATATATTTAAGGAAATATAAATGTTGAAAATAATTATACATTTCATATCAATTAATCAAAAATATGTACGTATAAACTACAAACTTGTACGAACTGATCACACAAAGGACGAATGACTAAGATTAACACGTGTTACTAAAAGAACCATATTTAATTTTAAAATAGTTGTTTTTCTTAAAAAAACATTCTAACTAATATCAAATATAGTTATAAAAATACTGTAATTTAATAAATCAACGCTTTAACAATACCTATCACACTAAAATGAGGAAACGCGAAAATTTATGCTTGCAAGCGACGCAATACTGACTAACGGGATCCTTATGTTGAAGTTGTCGGAAGTTATGAAGAACTATCGATACATCCTATCGATATCCTACAACAAAACGATTAATCGATTTTGTTTTAAAATCGCAAATAAGAATTTCTCGATATTCTGTTAAACTTAATATTTATTTTACATATTATTTAATAGCATATTGCAGAAATATTGAAGGGAAATTATGATTGTTTAAGAATAGGAGGATTAATTATAATATAACGTGTACTGTGATTATATTTTTATAAATATTTAATTTTATATATAAAAATATATAATTCACATATATAGGAAAACTGTTATTAATTTTAATTAACATCGAAAAATTTATATTTGAAGATATAAAAGCTTAAATAATATTTCTTAAAATACTGAAGATTCTTAAGTAGGCATAGTTAACCAATCAAATTTCGATTTATACCTTTCATATGCATGAAAGTATGTATATGTATAATATAGTGAACACACAAGTACTTATTGAGTATAACAATTTTCAACTGTTATCACCTTAGCCTAACCTGAAATTAGAATTTAATACAAGATTAAATAATAAATCTTAAAAGCATAATCTTGTTTTTGTTATAGTTGAGAATAACATTTTATCAAATATCTTATTAAGATACCGAAGGTTATAGATCCCATGGCATTTCCACTGAACGATCAGATTTATACAAAATCTTTTACACCTAGAGAATACCAAGTAAGAGAGAATTTTCTAAATTATTTAAAGGATTTTAAGAAAATATATTGTTGTACACAATATTTAAAATAAATATTATTGCAGGTAGAATTATTTTATGCTGCTAAAGATAAAGACATTATTGTTTGTTTAGGTAAAAATTATGAACAAACTTTTATTGTTATAAAATTAATCCAAGAATTTGCTACAAACAATAGAAGGTAATAATATATAGTTATAATTAGTTTTTCTTCTTGGAGAATTCTTGCATTATTTTATTAAATTTCTTTTAAAATTATTTATTGCAAATTGTTAATTTAGATTATTAAGTGAAGGAGGAAGACGATCATTGTTCATATTGACAGATGAAGAAAAATGTACAATAAAAGCAAGCTACATACAACAACTGACAGATTTAAAAGTATTATTATGTGACACTTGTTCACTTACAGAATTTATAGAAAACTTTGAAACTTCTCATGTAAGGAATATTAGTGTCTTATCATTATTATTATTATACTACTAACTTCTTAAATTTTCTATAAATTATTTTTAATAATTTTTTTAGGTACTAGTTACAACTGCTAAGACATGTGCACAATTATTGACAGATAGAAAAATTTTACCATGTCAGATAAATCTAGTCATAATTGACGAGTGCCATAAATCTATAGACAATAACAAGCTAAAATTTATTTTACAAACTATTTTGGCATGTGAGAATGTTCCTAGAATCATTGGATTAGCTGTACCATTGTTTAATTTAACACAAGAGCCTGGAAGATTAGGATTGGAAATAGAAAAAGTAGAAGACACATTTCAATGTGAAGTTGAAACAGCTAGTGATATATTATCTATATTGCGGTATGTATATTTTAGCATGCAAGATAAATCTTATGGTTAGGGTAAGAAATACAAAAAATTGATTAGTATAAAAAGCTTTCTTCTCATAATTTTGCTTGTTTCATAAGTTCAATATAATGTACCAAGAACAAATCTATTTTTGTAAAAAAATTTGTAAAAGTATTAGTAATTGGTTCTATTAAGTCTTAAATTGAAGTAAACATATGTACATTTTATCTTTGAGATAACTCTATGCTAAAAGACACGAGTATATTAAATTTAAAAATTTTTTAGCTTATTACAGAATAATTAATTTTTCTAATATTATATCTTAATTTTATCTTAGATAAAAAGGTATTCAGAATTCTATTAAAAAGATATACTGCAATTTTTAGGTGCATATGTGAAATAAAATGTAATTTTAGGAAAATACATTTTAACATTTCTTCTTTACATTTTTTTTTCTATTTTTAATAAAACAAAAAATAAAGTTATTACAATTATATGACTCTAATATATGATATTTTTACTCAGTAGTGATCTTTTTTTAAATAGGTATAGCCCTAAGCCTAAAGAATATGTAGTAGAATATGCTAAAAATGAAAAAGGAAAATTACATACTGCTATGGAGAATTATATATTGCATGCTCTTGAATTTTTACGTGATCATCGTCATGATCCAACTGAGATTTACAATGAAGAATTTTATGAAGACATCCAAAAAATACCAGATCCTACAGAGAAACCTTTTGAGATGATGCAAGACTTTCTGTACATATTAGAAACTCTTGGACCATGGTGTGCAGATCGTGCTGCACTGGCTCTTCTAATTTTAACAGAAAAATTAAAAGTAAAAACACCTTATGAAAGACATTATCTATTATTAAACATGGTAGCATCTGTTTTCACAAAAATACGAGCTTTATGTGATAATACATTTGAAGTTTTATCTGAAAAGGAAAGAATATATAAATATACTACTCCAAAGGTTCATAGATTATTGCAAATTTTAAAAACATATACACCGTATTATAATAAAGATATTAATAACACTGATAATAAACTAAATGAAAATATTTCTCAAAAGTTACCAGTAAATAATAGGGACGGGTTTACTAGAGATAGATTTGTGCAATCTAAAAAATCAGATTGTAATTGGAAAAGTAATGAAGAAAATTGTAGAAAACCACCCAGAGCATCACGACACATGCGTGGTATTACAGATCCTGACTTACTTTGTGGAGTAATTTTTGTAAATAAGGCATTTGTGGCAAAAGTATTGTTTTATTTGTTAAACGAAATATCTATGCATGATGAAGACTTACATTTTTTGTCACCTCTTTATACGATTGAGAGGAATATTGAAGATATTAGTTATTCAAAAGATTTAGAAATAGAACATAGAAAACAAGAAGAAGTTTTGAAAAGATTTAGGATACATGAATGTAATTTATTAATTTCGACTTCAATTTTAGAAGAAGGTTAGTCACTAATTCATCTTATTATTACTACATAACTTATTTTAAATACTATTTTATTAATACTATACTAATATACCGTTTTATGTTTGTTAGGTATAGATATTCCCAAATGCAATTTTGTAATGAGGTACGATTTTCCAAAAACTTATCAGTCATATGTACAATGTAAAAGTCGTGCAAGAGCTACAGATGCATTATATGTGTTATTAGTACCACAAGAAATGTCAAAGGAGTATATATGGCAGCTAGCTCAATATCATTACATAGAAAAGGTATTAAATTATGGTATATTCTTTTTAATTACTTTAATTATTCGTTATGGTAAAATTTAATGGAATGTATGAACTGGATCTGATGTTTGATTAATGACTATATTGTCTGCTCGATTTAATTTAGTCATAAACTTCAGTGTGTACCAGTTTTAATATCAGCCATTTAATGTGGTTCATTACCTGTGTCCATCCCAGTCGAAAGTTTTAATGGAAGAGCATCAATCTATTTTGTAGACTTTGTTAGTAAAATGTTCTAATAACGAACCGTCTGAAGAAGAAGAAAACGAAGCAGACATGTATGCTGCTATGATACCACATTATAAACCGCTTGATGGAGATGATGCACCTAAAGTTACTTTTAATTCTGCTATATCACTAGTAAACAGGTAGTATAAGATTATGAATAGAAAACAACGAAAACATTTTAAATATTTTATAATCATAATTCTAGAAATTGTTTCATATTATTATAAAATTTTATTTGTTTAGATATTGTGCAAAATTACCTAGTGATACTTTTACAAGGTTAACTCCAGAATGGTCCATTCGAGAAATGATTGTTGATAATAAATTTATGTACACATGTTCTTTACGACTTCCTATAAATTCTCCAGTAAAATATGTTGTATTGGTAAATATTTTTGTTCTTTATAATGGAAGCATAATATTAAATCTTTTCCAATATGTATGTGTGTATGTGAATTATTGTATATTACATTATTAAGATATTATTTCAGTCATATCCTATGCCTAATAGAGCTATGGCAAGACGAATGGCTGCTTTACAGTTATGCATTGATTTACACAGAAAAAATGAAATAGACGATAATTTGTTACCCATTGGGAAGGAAAATTTTAAAGCTAAACCAGAGGATGCAGAAGTACCTGCTTTACCAGATGAAAGTAAAGTGGATTTTTCTGAAGCTCGACCGGGAACAACCAAGCGCAGACAATATTATTATAAAAAGGTTTTATTCATAAAAGATAAAAATTATAGTAATATATACTTTATTTAATCCTAAAATTAAATTGTGCTTCATAGACAGCCGAGGCATTAACAGATTGTAGACCAATAATTGGAGTTCCTTCTTATTTATATCATATTAATTTGGTTTTAAGTTGTCCTTTACCTGAAGAGCAAAATACAAGAGGTCGACGTATATATCCTCCTGAGGAATCAGCGATTGGTTTTGGTATAATAACATTAAAAGAAATTCCTAAGGTAGTCATAATTTTACACACACACACACACACACACACACACACACACACACAATATGTGTAAATTGTTTGCAATATTAATCATTAACTTTTCATTTTAGTTATGTCCATTTCCTATTTATACTAGATCTGGGGAAGTTCATGTAAAATTAAAACTTAGTAAACAGACTATAGTTCTAAATGAAATGCAAGTAGAAAAAATTGCTATTTTTCTTAATTATACTTTTACAAATGTATTAAGATTACAACAATATTTGATGCTTTTTGATCCTAATGCTTCAGAGAACTCGTATATGATTGTACCTGTTAAATTAGGTAACTGTGAATATTCTTAAAAATATTATCATTATTTATATTATATTTGATATTATATACATACAAATCTATTTTTTTCAGATGAACAATCTGACGTCATTGTAGATTGGAATTTCTTAGAATGTATATATAAAAATCGAAATGCAGGGCCAACTAAAGTTCCCGAAGAAATTAGAAAAAATTTCAAGTTTGATGCATCAAAATACCATGATGCAGTAATTATGCCGTGGTATAGAAGTCAGGATCAACCTCAGGTATTTTAATGAAAATCTAATGTGAATGAAAAAACGTTACAATTGAAATACATTATATTTTCTTGCTCGTTTTAGTACTTTTATGTTGCTGAAATTTGTACAAATTTAAATCCCAAATCTTCTTTTCCTGGTGATGATTATAGCACTTTTGAAGAGTATTATCTTAAAAAATATGATATACAGATACAAAATTTAGATCAACCTTTACTAGATGTGGATCACACATCAGCTAGATTGAATTTTTTAACACCAAGGTAGATATGATGCAAAATATATGATTATATTTAAAATTGTTTTTGTAATTATATTTATAATTTATATTTATAATATATATATATATATATATATATATTATATATATACACACACAATATTATTATTAAATAAATATGAAATAAAATAAATATACTATATTTATTTTAGGTATGTTAATCGGAAAGGTGTTGCTTTACCAACAAGTAGTGAAGAAACAAAACGGGCAAAACGGGAAAATCTGGAGCAAAAACAAATTCTTGTTGCTGAATTATGCGCAATTCATCCTTTTCCAGCTTCACTTTGGAGACAAGCAGTTTGTTTACCTTGTATTTTATATAGAATTAATGCTCTATTACTTGCTAATCAAATACGGTGTCAAGTTGCACGAATGATAAATTTAGGACAGGAAAATTTAAATCTCGGTAGATATAAAATTATAGAAATTACTTCTGGAGTTTTCGTTTTTTGATTTTAATGTGAAAATATTTTAGATTTTGAATGGCCACCATTAGATTTTGGTTGGAGTTTAGCGGAGGTTTTAAAGAAATCTAAGGAATCTGAAAAAGCAAAGTTAGCTAGAAATGAAACTATCCAACAAAATTCCACAAATGATACAATTGATAATAAATGTCAAAATATACCTAAAGATATAATAGACAGTTTACAGAAATCAGATAAAGAAGACTTGAATGAAAATAATTACGAATTTCAAATAAAAAATGATAAGATAATCGAAGTAGGAGAACAAATGTCAAATGACGAAAATGAATTAGAAATCGGTACTTGGTCAAGCGACATGGCAATGAATTCTCTGGATTTTGAAACAAATAATTTAAAGTCATTTCCCTTAAATGTAACTGTTTTACCAAACGATTTTAACTGGAGTGATATTCGATACGGATCCCCTGCATGTGAATCAGATTTCGACGGTTATGAATCAGACGATATTTATAGCGATGGATTTGTCGATACTTCCGATGAAAGTGAAGATGAAAACAGAGGGTTACGAATTGCTTACATGGGAGAAAATATTGCAGAAGCTGTAGAAGACGAGAAACAGATGTCTAAGCAAGAGACCAATAAAAAAATTTTGGATTTGCTGGAAACTGAGAAAAGTTTGGATGACGTTTTATGGTCGTACACGGAAGAAAAAGAGAATTCTTCAATTACGAAGCATAGACAAGCTCATTACGAATTTGCTAAAGTAAGAGAATGTGAAATAATGCAAAATGGATCTTTTATATCCTGTGATAATGAAATTGCAATAAAAAAAAAAGCTTCATGTAATTTACAATATGAAGAAAATTTGCCAAATTATAAACACAAGGATTATGTAGAAACTGTAGTCGAAAAATTCACTAAAGAAATATTAAATAACAATGATACTGTACAACTGATAAAAAAGGATTCTAATCCATCGAAATTTACATATCATTCAGATAGTAATCTTTTTAGCTTTGATTTTCAACCAGAATTAGAAAACCATGCGGGCCCAAGTCCCAGTTTAATCTTACAAGCTTTAACTATGTCCAATGCAAATGATGGTATTAACTTAGAACGTTTAGAAACTATTGGTGATTCTTTTTTGAAATATGCTATAACTACTTATTTATATTGTACATATGATAATATACACGAAGGCAAGCTTAGTCACTTGAGATCTAAACAGGTATACAAAATTCGAAATATTAATTAGCTTTGTTGGTTGTAATAATTTATTTTAATATAATGAAAACTTTTTAGGTCAGTAATTTAAATTTATACAGATTAGGGAGACAAAAAATGTTAGGTGAGAGCATGATAGCAACAAAATTCGAACCACATGACAATTGGTTACCACCTTGTTATTATGTTCCAAAGGAACTTGAACAAGCATTAATCGAATCTGGTGTACCTTCTACTTTGTGGAATCAAGCCGACATTCCAGCTTTGCAAGCCGTAAATCCTTCTGAAATAACTCAATTAGTTCGAGAAACGGAACAAAAATTGGGTGTCATGAAAACTGAACTTGATCGGAATGAGACATCACTTTCGAATAATTTAGATAACATGCGTTGTTTTATACCATACAATTTAATTACGCAACATAGCATTCCCGATAAAAGTATCGCAGATTGCGTGGAAGCGTTAATTGGAGCTTATTTAATTGCTTGTGGATCTAGAGGTGCATTACTTTTCATGGCTTGGTTAGGGATTCATGTTTTACCTACAGAAGAGATTACAATTATACAAGAATCAGAACCAAGAGAAAGAGTTCCAGGTAGTACCCCATATATAAAAGGAACAAACGGAAAAGGACAAACAACATGGACACAGGTATCTATAATTGATTTATATAGTTATAAGTAAATATCATATATAAAGCATATCAATTATTGTAGATTCGTTATGGAAAATTGGAAGAACCACAAAATCCCTTACTTCGATACATTCCTGATCCAGAGCAAGAATTAAAAATGATGCTTGATGGTTATGAAGAATTAGAGAAAAGTATAGGATATGAATTTCATGACATTAGTTATTTATT
Source organism: Bombus flavifrons (assembly GCF_040668555.2). Classification (NCBI taxonomy): domain Eukaryota; kingdom Metazoa; phylum Arthropoda; class Insecta; order Hymenoptera; family Apidae; genus Bombus; species Bombus flavifrons. The sequence goes on along the minus strand of NC_138458.1, from coordinate 6,873,201 downwards.
ACAAGCATTTACTCATGCATCATATCAACCTAATAGGCTGACAGATTGTTACCAACGTTTAGAGTTTCTTGGAGATGCTGTTTTAGGTAGCAAATAATTGGTTCTTTTCATTCTAGTATAATTTCCAATAGTGAAAAATTTAATATAAAAAATTGTAATTCTAGATTATTTAATAACAAGACATTTGTATGAAGATGCTCGTCAACATTCTCCAGGTGCTTTAACAGATTTACGATCCGCCTTAGTTAATAATACTATATTTGCTTCTTTAGCTGTAAGATGTGGTTTTCATAAATATTTTCGACATCTTTCTCCTGGTCTAAGTATTGTCATAAATCGTTTCGTTAGGATTCAAGAAGAAAATGGACATTCTATTAGCGAAGAAGTAAGAAGCTATAAACAAATTTGCTTATATATATGCATTACATGTGTGTCTATGTTTCATTATTATTATTTATTTCTTTCTAAGTATTATTTAATTGGAGAAGAAGAATGTGAAGAAGCTGAAGATGTAGAAGTACCAAAAGCATTAGGTGATGTTTTTGAATCACTAGCTGGTGCAATTTATTTAGATAGTGGAATGTCCTTGGATGCAGTATGGAGCGTCTATTACGCCATTATGAAAAATGAAATTGGTAACTTTTTAAAATATCTTTTATCTAATTACAAAGATAATTTTTTTATGAAAAGAAACAACAGGGATATTTCACCATTTCAGAACAATTCAGCACCAATGTTCCTAAATCTCCAATTCGTGAACTATTAGAATTAGAGCCTGAAACAGCAAAGTTTGGAAAACCAGAAAAATTGGCTGATGGACGAAGAGTTCGAGTTACAGTGGATGTTTTTGGTAAGGGCTCTTTTAAAGGAATTGGCAGAAATTACAGAATTGCAAAATGTACTGCAGCAAAATGTGCTTTAAAAAAGCTGAAGAAGATGCAGAATTATTCAAGAGATAAACTATGATAGCAAATACAATATTAGATCAAAATGAAAACATAAAATAAGATTAATTTCTGTATTACTGTTAAAATATATTTCTATAAAATTGTATCCATAAATACTTATGAAATTGTAATATAAACAAATTTTATGTATTCTAGACTAAAATAACATTGCACTAACGTTACAGAATGGATTTATGAATTGCACGAATTAATAGAAACGATATATATCGAAGTTTATTATTACAATTAACGAAACAAAATTTTGGGGAAAAAGCGCAAATATATTGTTATATTGTAAATATTTAAACAATCATATAAAAAGTACTTAAAAATTCCAAAACTATTTTTCAAATATGCTATATTGAAATATGTAGTTCTGGCATTCAATGTATTATAAGTATTGATTTAATCAATTTTAAGTAACTTTTTTCTATGACATAAAATATCTTTCGAGCATCTCATTAGCTTATAAATTACGCAATTTGTTGTTTACCAATTTTCTTCAAAATTCTAGTCAACACATTATATGCTTTTTAAACATATTTTCCCAGTATTAAAAAGATTTAGAACCGGTGGAATTTTTTATAATAGAAATATACACAATAAACATATTGTGTAGAAAGATTAATATGTATTAGGGAAATTAATAGCTAAATTTAAAAAGTTAAAAATTAATATCTTCTTTCTTAATGAAGTTGTTTCCAATGAAGTTGTATAATTTTTTATACCTTCAAATTTTTATCAATACCTAATTATTATTTATTAAGAAATCAACAATTTCGATTTCAAGTAAAATTATGAAAAATGTACAATCTAAAACGAAAATTACATCATACGGTCATAGTTTTATACAATATGATAAGTTTAAGATTGTTATATAAAGTTTATAGATTAATATATATATATATATATATATATGTAGATGGTACATATCACTGTATTATGTACATATACCACTTTTTATTAATTTCTATTAATCATTTTTCTGCTTATTTGAATGTAACATAATCGTTATGTAACTAGCATTACTCTTCTTTGTTTTTGTAGAAACGAATATTTGTCATGTAAGTTGTACGAATTTTTTGTAATAAATGTTTTTAATTACATAAAATAAGATAATGAATTTTAAATTGTGCTATAAAATTAAATTTTTTAATACGGTACAATAATGTTATTATATGTATATTTAAATATATTAAAACTTTCAATTAGAAATTTTTAATTTTAAACTTTCACGATGGTTATTAGACGACATACATATTTACAGTTTTTCGAGATTCGATTGTGTCTTTAATAATGTGTTGGTTCTGATGTTTTATGAACATTACAGTTCACGTTTTCGAGGAAGACCTAGTAAGAGTAGTAGAATAGTATTGTAATGTTCACGAAACATTGGAATAAAGACCAATGCGCTATTAAAAACACGATCAGAACCCGAAGAACCACCCGAAGAAAATATAATATATATACAATTTAATATCTTTTTATATCTATTTAAAATGAAAATGTTAAGAGCCAAACTGGCTATAAAAAAGAGCTATAGCAGGATCTTCACATTTGCATGTAATTAACACGTCTCGAAATTTATCTAAGATTTGTAATAATTGCGATCTACGAATATTTTCTAAATACATAATTTCTTCTAAATGATGACCTCCATTAAAGTAACCAAGACGGCATAATCTGTCAAGTAATTTTCTGTCATCAGAAGGAATATCATACTCTTCCGATTGATAATTGTATATTCCATTTTCTTTATGAAGTGTTATTGATAGTTCTTCATTTATATCAGCTGAAGTACCTTTTGGAACATCACTTAAGTTACATGCACTACTACTGTCTGTGATTTCATTTATATTATGATTCAATTCATCTTTTGCATCCTTAAAAAATATGTGGCAGATTATAATTAAAAAATAATTTAATTTATAGTTAAAAAATAAATTTCTGTAAACTTACCAATGATACTCGTCCGTGTACAGTTGGCATATATTGTACATATGTATGTAGTTGTAAAAGTAAATGATTCTTTAATAACCATATTATTATTTTTACTAATTGTGTTTGTTGTTGTGACTGGCTCAAAGGATTTAACTGTTGACTTATGGAAATTGGTAGTGAAAAATCACTGAGAACCTATTACCAGTAGAAATTTAATTTTACATACAACTCGAATAATATAAAATTATATAAACAATTTGTTCACATACTTGTAAAAGACAAAGCCCAGGAAATTCTTCAGAAAATACCTCTAACAATTGATTTGTAATAATAGCATCTGGTGATACAACATAAACATTGCTTTCACAAAGAGGATAAATTATAGTAGCTTTAGCCCAATATATTAAATGCCCAGTCAATTGAAAAACTTGAGTTAGTGTTAAGTCAGAATCAGCAGCTAGAGTTTGTAGACTTTTTAAAGGACTATACATTTGGATTAGGCGTTTAAGTGCAGGAGAAGAATCTATTGGAAGTGAATCTAATAAATCTAAAGGTTCAATGAGTAATAGAATACCATGATAAGGCCTTAAACTGTTTAAACACCTGCAATAAAGTTTAATGTTCAATATATACTTCAATTTGTAATTATTGAATATAATATTTACCTGTCTATTATTTCTGGATTGATAACAAATCCTTTTTTATGAGATTGATGAACCTTTTGTGGGAGACAGAAACGTACTTGAATCCATTTATTAATCATAATATTGATTATACCAGAAGTAGTAAGACTACTAAACACAGACTTCAAATCACGTGAAAGTGAACTTCTTTGCAATATTAATTCATATGGCGACTCATCACAATCACTTTCACCTTCTGATCTATAAATACATATAAGAAGTTCTAATTGTTATTCTTTTATCACACATATAATTCTATATACCTAGTAGCAACTTCATCATGAGTAGAAACCATAATCTTTATTTCTTCTGTTAAAAATCCACATCTCTTTTCTTCATGTCTCAAAGCTATGCCTAACCTAAGATAAATAACACTTGAAATTTTGTCTTTCATATATCATGCTTTTATAATATAATATATGACAAACCTTCTACTTAAATCATAATAACATTTTACTATAGAATGGCTGGCTTGAGCTTGAAGGGCAAAAACTATATTAAAAAGCATCGAAGAATTAACCTCTTTCATTCCATGAGATGGAACTAAAGTTGGGTGTCCAACAAAACGAACATCATTTACTTTTAATTCGAACTTTTGTTCACATAATTCTGGTTTAACAGCAAATAATGTAGATAATACTTCATCAGTTACTCCAGTCAAATTTCCATTGCTTATGTTAGAGATTGGAAAAGGTAAAGACTGTTAATAAAATTTATTGAATGTTATTAAATTACTTTATTTGTGCAATGATATCATGTGATATTGAATTAATAACATTTGTCGCAAAGAACTAGGTCAGAATATTATATGAAACAGACCTGTAATAAATCCTCCGTGATAGTCAAAGAATAAGGATTTTTTCTTCTAGTACATTGATTAGAATCTCGTGTATGTTTCGCTACGTGTGGATAACGAAATAAAAGTCTATCACCTTTACTATCACTTTTCACAAGAATTATACTCAATGGATTTATCTCCATAACTGCTGTTAATCGATATAGAGGTTATATGAAATCTTGTCATCAATAAATTATTAACCAGAAAATTTAATTAGTTAGAAAGGAAATCGGTAAATATATAATCGGTAAAAATATAAACTCGAAATAATTTTATATTCGAGATATAAATACCATTTTTCTGAGTAAACATTTTTTGACATATTGCTCATTACGTTTTACCGGAACCACGCGGTTTAGATATCACGCTATTCTTAAGTTTAACACACATGCATTTTGGTTTAACAAACATGGTTTTCTAAAGGTTCGTTTAAGAAATTTGTACTGCAAATTCATAGATATTATATGATTATAATTAAACATTTAATTGTATGTTTAAGTAGTCAAATTATTTCTCGTGTTTAGTGTATTGATTACAGTGGTAATCTGTTTAAACATTTATCATTCTTTATCCTGTTTTTGAATACTATAGGATTGTTTCGTCTCCGATCTATGTCTATTATAATATTTTAATTTAAGAAAGAACAATCTAATCACCTTACATTAATTATTGTCACTAGCAGAATATCAAAAAAGATATAGAAAAACCCAAGAACGACTTTTGGAATAACTTCTGATTGCACATATACTCATACTACTGACAATACATCTAAAGACTTATTTTATTCATGCAATTAATTCATTAATGCTTATTTACACTCAATATTTTTGAACGAATTAAAAATAAAATTTGTAAAATCATTATATGCAGTATACATACAATTACTAAATACTATAAAATTCTAATGTATAATATATAATTCACTCTCTATATACATTGTATATACATATAATACTTTGAAATTGTATCTTAATACACTGTACCTTTTTCTAAACTTTAAATCTTGCGGTTACGCAATAATCTCCTGTAAATATGCGATAAAATACATTAAGCGAATAATTCTAAATAATATAATATATTTTACTTTTTTAATAATATGAAAGACATAGTTTAATTACGATTGATAAAGATAACATCATTAATTTTTTTTAAATCATACATGTACATTATACGTAGAACATTATTGCATGAATAAATTGAACGATATTATTGTTATTGTTACAGGCGCAAGGAGTAGACTGGCTGAAGAAATTTTCTCCGCCGTTCAATACGACAACGCGTGCGCTTTTCTTCCGGAGGAGCCAGTAGTCGTTCTAATGGTACTTTCATACGAGGGTGTTGTTTAACGGTGAGAATGTACTTTTCAGTGTTATTATTGTTTTCTTCGTACTTAAAAATAAATAAGACAATGCATATCATATTGTTTTTCTCGTTCACCTATTTTTTCAATTAAATTGAAGATAATATAAAAACCAACATTAGGAATCAAAGGTGTTAATTAATCACAGAAAAAGCAAAGAGTAAATGAAATATAATAACATTATAAATATCAAATAATTATCATCTTGTTAAATATATAATAAATGTTTACCTCATATTGTTGGCTGTTCCTTTTAAGTAAATTAAAAATATAATTAATCAAGCAAAGAATAAGTGGTTTAAACAAATTTCGTTTCGCTTAACCATACAATGAAAATTATTCATTATTAATTAACTATTTCTGTAATGTTAATGATAGATGAGAGGTTTTGATTTAACAATGAATAATTCGGGTTGTGCGACTTGCACACTCGAACCACCGCCTGATATTCTTCATATACCGCCACCGCCGTTCCCAGCGATTCTCCAACAAAGTTCCGACTTTTATCCGCACACGGATTTATTATCGTTTCCACCTCATCTCAATGACAGCCCTTGTAAACATTTCTGCGATCGCCGCTCCGAAGGTGTTCAATACATAGAAATGCCTCAACAAGGTCTACTATGAAATCTATAATTATTTTACACTCTCTTATTTATACTCGTTTAATCAATTTATTTATTTGTATTTATAATTCGATGTTCTATCATGTTATATTTTAAACACTTTCAATTTAAAAAAATGGTCAAAACGAAAAAATACGTGCTTTGCCTAAGGATAAATAAATATATATAATTCATTACATTTTTAGGAACAGTATTTGACGATACATGGTTGCTGGTTTTAATATCCTCCTGTATCGGTGTAATTTTCATAGGCATCATTCTAGCGATATTACTCTTGAAATGCAAATTGTAAGTCTCCTTCCATTATTTATTTTTTAAGAATAATAAAATAGAGAACAATCAAAATTATCAGTTAAATACAAATTGAATATGCAAATAAAATATTAAATCATGACTATATTTTACGAAATATATATCAAGTGAATAAATTTTATAACCAAAACAATATAGAATAACAATAAACTTTTACTCTGCAGCAATAGAAGTGGCAAGAGCGGCGTAATTTCCATACCAAACACAACATCTGGTATACAAGCAAAAAACGGGAGGATTCAAAACGAAGCTGTTCTTTATCCCTGTGCAGCTGATACTATGCAAGATAGCCGTGTTATGTGGGCTACCCTGACACCACGGGGTACCACCAGACACTATCTGGAGGAACATACCTATGAAACTATTGGCAGTGGACAATTCCATAAGCGTGCCTGTTCAACTACGCCAACTGAACATGTAAAACTTAAGGCAATTTAATATTACGTTTGTATACGTAGTTATACTTTCATTCACAATTTCATTCACACGGTTCCAACAAAATTTTGTTACAATTGGAATATATATGGAATAAACTATCGACAGTGAAAAATAATTGTAACTCTAAACAATGATAAAACAGAAACAATATACGCTGACTAATGTAAGAATAAAGGAAGAATGTACAATTATTTATTCCAAAAAAATTGTATATTCCTTGAATGAAGTAAGGAAACATTTAAAATATCTGAAGATAGATTATTGATTTTGCAGACTTACGCAGATCCACCGGTAACTACCCCGATTCAAAATCGCCTGAAGGACGACAAAGCCTTTGATAACACTGCGTTTGTAGATTACGAAGAACCTTCGTTAATAAAGACTGACTATTATCAGCTCAATGATGTTTTGGAGTCGAATGATCCAGGCAATGTTTTAATGCCCACATTTTTATTGATAAATATAATTAGCGCATCTGTAATTTAATTTTGATTTTGATTATAGGTATACAAAGAGGAACATCGCGCCCACGCGTCAGTTCGCCGACACGAATCGAACATCCAAATTTACCACCCCTTAATCTTCACCCTCATAAACGTTCCTCTCGTAAAGGATCTGCTACACCACAAGCTACAGATACTTTATTAAGAAGTAGTATCACATCATCTACATATATTCCTACTATATAAGTTACCCCTAAACCTAACCCCAATCTTTGTTATACATACATATTTAAAGGCTTATACAATAAGCGATATAAACAACAGTACATTTTGTATACATTACCTTTACACCTAGTCATTATAAATAAGAAATAACTGCCAGTCAAATTAAAGCGACCTAGTCGTTAGCCGGTATATGTAAATTATATATACTTTTTTCTTTAACCAATTAAAAAATTGAAATCATAGTAATGTGATCGAGTTAGTATATTTAGATATATAACATTCTATATATGTTAAATTTGTATTGTGTATGAAATATCATATATCTAATAAAATTTAGGGATATATGTAAAAATTAATCTTATTTCATACATCCATGTATATTTTATTTTGGCCAATAAAATTTTATCATTTTCACGAATATTTTCATAATATTAATTTATTACAGATAGGAACTCAGATATAGTTAAACAAAGAAGATAATATGTAAGTATTTTTGTATGTATTAAGTATTAACAATTCTAAATTCCCTGTAAATTTTGATTTTATATAAAAACCAGATTGATGAAACATGTTAATGTTTTGTATATCTACCATATTTCATATAAGTGTACATTTATGTAGGATCTTTACTACAATTAGTTTATTTACAATAAATGGATTAAACAAATATTGGTTAAACAGGAAACGATGGTTGTTTAACGTGAATTAATCACAATAACGTATTATAATTAAGACAAGTAGGTAGTTAATTTGCAACTCTTGTCACCACGGATTCAACGCTTTCTCTCTCACGCGGACTACACTCTCTCGACAACGCAATTAACACTCTCTGACTTCTCAACTAGCACTCTGACTGTTAATTTGTCTTACTCCCTTAGCATCCCTTTTATCTAAACCCCACCACGCACGTGTTCCGTAATCGCTCCTGGCCAGGGTCACGCAGGCCTTTTCCGCGAAACTATTCGATTGAAGGACCGACGATACATTGTTGGGCCTGTCGGCTTTCTCGCGACATTGTTTATAGTTCGCCCGATATCTCTTAGACCTTTCGTCTACGATACTACATTTATATATGAATGAAACTCACAATATGTACATATGGACAGTCAAATTTACAACTCGATATTGTTTAAGATATGAGACAGGCTTAAATACTGAAATAAAGTGTTTATAAAATAAAACTATAATTAGAAAACTTAGTTTTTATTATATAAATAGTTTTAAACGTAAAATATATCTGTATATAAGTAATTTTATAATTTTACATTTATTCGAAATAAAGCATTATAATACATTACATCTTCTTGTTTTTGTATAAAGAATATGCAGTAGCTAAATATTACACTTTTTACTGATAAATTTTGTTATTAAAATAAGTGTGATTCCTATTAAAAAGAAATACTATTCATTATGACATTATTTTTTCAACTTGTGTTAACAAATTACTGTTATTCTTTACATTGAAAAAAGAAATTAACATTCCACTTTTAAACAAATATGATACTACAAAAAAAAAGATTACACTGTGGAACTCTTTTAAATACTATAGCAATAATATGAATAACATTACTTTTCCATATAAATGTTCACAGAATATTCTCAGAATGTCTTTAGAATATTCTACCCAGTAGTAAACTCTTTTATGCTAAAATATTTTGTAATTTTTGGAAGTTGTTGTAAGTTATTCTGCTCATACATTGTCAATAGTTGTTTAAATAAATATCTCTTTTTATAAAAGCTTGGACTTCAGTATTTCATAAATCATCTTATTTCGAAAATATGGCATATCCTGCTGTGTAAACGTGATCTTTTTATTTCCACAAATATATTCAGCAAACATACAAGAGAAGACTCCACAGTCACTGCCATTCATTTGTTGTGGGATATTTTTGGCACACTCTAATTTCCAGCTACTGGTATCATAAGTTTGCTTCTTTTTATCCAAACTTTCATCTTCCAAATATTGTCGTAATGCTGACAGACACTTGGAGTTGTTGCCACCCATACTGTCATAATAACGAATAGACTTGTCCCTAAAGTCGATTATTGACATACACCAATGAATGCCTAAATGTATAGGAACAACTATAATATCCTGTGAAAAAATATCAATTTTTCTAGTCCATCTTCTTAAGGATGAATGTCCACCTGAGATTAATTTTGGATAAAAAAACGTATTCATAGCATGTACTTTTGGATATTTATCATTACTAGTACTTCTGGCTATTAATAAATTCATATAAAAATTTATTACTTCGTCGTTTAACCAATTCAAATCAGCTAATGTATGAATATCTCTTCTTGTTATTCCTAAACCAAATCCTTCTACAAGAACTTCATCTGAAGGTCGAGAAATAAGAGCATTTCTTACTTCTTGCAGCATTTCCTCCGTTAAAGTAGGTAATTCTGGCTCTTCTAATTTTTCTCTTTCTAAAACAGCCTCACATAATCTTATAGATCGTGCTAGATGTTCTTCTAGTGCAGCTTCTCTTGCTAAACGATTATGTTTAGACAAAACACAAGTCATTCTTTTAAGCTCCTCTGCTTCTTTATAACGTTGTTCGATTCGTTCATCATATCTTTTTGTTACTTGAGGGACAAAATCCTCTCTCATTACAGCTTTTGCTGCTAATCGATCTCTTAAGGTGTTTGTAGTTATACTTTCAGGATATTTATTTTGTGCAGATTTTTCAACAGCCGTATCTTTTTTAGGACATTGTGTCTCATTGTGAATGGAATGTATTGTCCTTTCTTTCTCATCATTATCTACATTGATAATTATTTCTCTACCTTTTTTTTCTCTAATTGGAATAGTCCAATGCATTTGTAACGTACTATCATGTTTTCTACAAGCTGGCTGAGTTTTAGGAAAAGGAGACGAAGAACCAGATTTCTCTAAATCTATTACTTCTATTGGTTTCTGTCTAGATCTTTTATCTTCACGTTTATCACATATAACATCTATCCTACGTGGGAAAAAATTCTGTAATAACTCTTCGTACTGATTTTTTTCTCTTAGACGATGAGTTTTAAATAATGTTGAACATTGTTGATGTGGCACAACATTTTGTCCTCTATCACTTTTATTACTAGAATGTCCCATACTTGCTTTATCATAACATTGGTGTGATTTTGATGACGAAAAGGTTGATGGACAACATGTCAGTGACTTGTCTCTAATATTACATGTACCATTTAATCTACTAGATGATTTAATAGGAGAATATTTATCTTTAGAAATATCTTGAATATCGCCATCGCTGTCATCTTTAATTTCAATGGGTTCTTCCTCCACATTAATGATATTGTAATCACAACGATGTTTTTTAGGAGTAACAAATTCTTTTTCTGAACTAAATGAAACTCTACGCTTTCTAGGTGCTTCATCTACCCACCCAAAAAATTTTTTCAGAAAGTCGAATATCATGATTGTTGTAAAAAAACAATTGCTTGTAGCACAAAATCCAACTGTCTTTTACTAATATGGCCATTCAATATATTGTAAATGATGTATCTTTTATTGTTTCTCATATAATTCTGAAAATTTTATCAAAGTTTCATCAGTCATGTAGTGAACTAACGTGCGATAGTAATATAATATAATATGATATAATATAATATGATATAATATAATATAATATAATATAATATAATAGGATATACAAGTAAGTATCTAATGTATAAAAAGAGAAAAATTGTTAAATGTAATACTTACAATGTATGCAGATAAATATATATATATCTGTATATATACGTGTGTGCATGTGCATGAAGATTAAGATTGATAACCGCTACGTCAGAATTGTTAATTCAAATAACCTAAAATAATCTTTAAGATTATTTGAGATATTTTAATATCAAAATAAATAAATATAGAAGAAATATTTAAGCATAAATCATTAATTGTAAATGAAAAGTATGATTACATATAAATTACAGAATGCAACTGTACCTATAATTAATTTGATTTATTATTTTAAAGTTTGGGGTTTCATGTTAATAACCGGCATTATGAATTTTGTAATATTCCAAAGAAATATAAAAAAATTCTACACCTAACGCTACGTACTTCACATCCAAATTTAAACAGCAAGTATACTAATAAACCGTGTGTTCAATTCCATTGTAATAATGCAGAATATGGATTGACAACTCCCGCGTATTTCATGGAAAAATTTACGCCCTTCGGTGTCACTTTCAAGAACTACATATTTGATTTCCTTTCTTTGTTAAGTTATTGCGTGAACTTAGTTTTAATGTATTTATACTTAGGGATATCGATATGTAAATTAGGAGCGAAATTTAAAATTGTCTATGGTCATATGACTGGGATTTGTACATACATATATGTATGTATATATATGTACATATACACACATTAAATATGAAAATATTCAAATATTCAATACGTATAACATGATATGAAAAAGGTTATAATTCAAAAAGCAGGAAATACCCTATTCAAAAAACTGAGAATTTGGTTGGATGTTAATTTAACTGGAAAGAAAATTTTCGATTAGTTACATGAAATCTGATCTAATACTGAATAATAGAGATCTGGAAGGAGGATCCTAAAAGCATGAAGAAAAACTGGAGCATAACTTTCAAAAAGAAAAGAATTTTTGTGTCTTGAACAGTTAGCTAACAGTTTTAAAATTTTCACGCATTCTAACTAGTAAATGTTTTACGCTCCATGGGTACCAATCCACATAAAATAAATCCTTAGATGAGCACGAAATACGTATTTCGAATTTATTCATATAAAAATCATAACTTCATTTAATTATAAATAATAATATTGATGGAAAGATATATTTTTGTATTATTTTAACATAATTAAGTTATAAAAAGATATACATATATATATGTAAGTTAGTTGTATGAAGTCATAGTTATATAGTATATATACATGTACAATAAATGATATACGCATGCGTTTTTTAAACATAACTTCATATTTTACATTTATGAGTAATTTCATGATTCTTTTGTATTCTTTCAGATAATGCAAAATCTTATTATTATTCAATACTGTTACTCGCAAAAAGATAGTAATTAGATAGGTTATCATATATATATATACGCACATATATATAATATATAAATGTATGTATGCACGTACGTACGCACATATGTATGTAAGCCTTTAAAATATAAGTTAAATATAATGTGATTTAGAGGTTTTCATATATTTACAATCACTATATAAACAATATATTTGATAAGTCGTAATTGTAAAAAAGATAAAGATATAGTAACAGTACAGAACTCATTACATATAATGAGTAATGTTAATGAAGGATTTATTGCTGTCCATGTGGGTATGTTATTATTTACTTAAAACATATAAAATGAAACATCTGAGCACAATTATAACAGAACTAAACAAATTGGTCTTAATTAAATGAAATGTTTATATTTGTAATATTATAATAATATATATTTTATTAGGAGCAGGACGACATTCAGAAGCTCTTAAAGAAAAATATCGGAAACTATGCCGTCAAGCATGCAGAGCTGTAAATTATTTTTACTTATATTTTAATATATTTTAATATATTATATGGTATAATCCTAGGCAATTTAATAAATAACAATATTTTTAAAGGGCATACAAAATTTAAAGGCTGGTGGTAGTTCATTAGATGCTGTAGTAGAAACTGTAATAGTATTAGAAAACTCTCCTTTAACCAATGCTGGATTTGGGTCAAATCTCACATTGGAAGGAGCAGTAGAATGTGATGCAAGTGTAATGGATGGTACTACATTACAATTTGGAGCAGTTGGTGCAGTTAGTGGAATAAAAAATCCTGTTTCATTAGCAAAACGACTTTGCGAATATCAGTCAATTAAAATTGCATATGGTAGGATTCCACCAAGGTAAATATTAAAAGCTGAGGTCAACTTGCAGAAAAGCAGCCAGAGTTTGATGGCACTTGTTCTAATTGCTTTATGTATATATATAAACAATAGCAAAAATAAAAAACATGAACAGCTTGAATAACTTTCAGAAAAATAAAAAATCTAAAAAGGAAGAAAAATGGAGAAAAGCTTTAGGAACTTAATAGCATTTATAAAAACACTAATATTCTTAATATAAATTGTTCATTAAGCTGTATAGCTCACATATGTATATATATGTGATTTTTCATTGATATTTTAATTCTAAAAAGGATTGCGTTTCAAGTTTGGCAATGTTGTTGTATGATGTAAAGCCATGATACCAAGAAATGCATAAAAAGAAAGAATATCTGTCTCATCTCCATCTTTAATGTGACCTAAATAAATTTCTCCCTTTTAGTGACAATACATGATAAAACGTAAATGTCAGTGTCTCCATTTTATATTAAAATCCTTCTTCAACTTGTCTATTTTTTGGATGATTCTTATTCTTTGAAGGTCATGCATGCACAACTGCTCATTCTTTTTATTTTTCCTACTGTTTATATATATAAAAAAAATGATTAAAATAAATTTCACTAATAAGACACTTTTTCTATAAATTCAACAACGCCAATATTATAAAAATTTAAAATAAAAAATAAAAGTAAATTCATGATGTAATAATAATAATAATAATAATTTTAAAAAATTCATTTTATGATATCAGTTTTTTAGTTGGGAATGGTGCACATGTATGGGCAAAAGAAATGGGAATACAAACATTACCACCAGAACAACTAATTTCAGGTATGTAACAATTAATTTAACATAACGCTTATGATTTTTCTATAGCTATGTTTATAAATGTTAGCTATTTATTGTTTTATGTCTGGAGTAAAATATTGAAATATTATATATAACTTATTATTCAGGGTGATAAAAAAGAAATTTTTGGGAACTTTTATTATATGAAAATTTAAATGTTTATGACAAATATTTTTTATATTTATATATATTTCCATTAATTTTAATTAATAAATCAATATTCTGTTAAAGAAATTAATATTCTGTTATAATTTTTAGCAAAAGCACAGAAGATGTATAAACATTATAAAAGAAAAATAGAAAGTTCTGATATAGATGTTCACAAGGTAAATTACTTTTCAATATCTTTGTACATTATTATATAATCTTAAATTAATTTAATGGTTTAGTATACTAAACAAAGAATGGATACAGTTGGTGCAATATGTGTTGATAAAGAAGGAAATATTGCTGGAGCTTGTTCTAGTGGTGGTATTATTTTAAAATATCCAGGAAGAGTAGGGCAGGTACGACATTTTCTATTTTTATTATCAGCATTGGTTGCAGATATTTTATAAGCAGATATAATAATAATACTATTGAACTATGACATTAAGGCAGGAATGTGGGGATGTGGAACATGGGCATATAAAGACAAATATTCTATAGGAACAAGCACATCAGGCTGTGGCGAACATCTCATTCGCACTTTACTAGCACGAACAACTGCAGAAGCTATATCACATAATTCTTGTCCTATTATCAACTTATACCATTCTATGAAAGCTGATTTTATTGGTGAAAACTCGTAACTACTTTATCAATATCTTTCAGTGCCAACAAATCTTTTATATTAGAAAGAATAAACTAAAGGTTTATGTTATTATAAATAAAGAAAAATTTCTTTCAGATTCGAAATTTTTATGTGGACTTGAACAGAAACTTGGAGGTGTTATTGCTATTCGATATGCAGCCCAAGAAGGAGTAGGAGATTTCCTTTGGAGTCATTCTACAAATTCAATGATAATAGGTTACATGAATTCAAATGAACAAACACCAATGGTATGATTGGTTATTATTCAAAATAAAAAGAGATGTGAATATTATATTTATAATTTTTCAGAGTCATATGGCTGTTCTCCCATCTCATGAAGTTGGCAAGAAAGCAACTGTCGAAGGAATCTGTTTCAAAATTACATAACATATTGATGGATTTATGATTCGTGTTAAATTATGTTATTATATAAAAAATAATATACAATAATGTCAATATGTAGGTTTTTTTATAAAATGTAAATTATTTCTTACTTTCATGTAGTATACAAAAAAATCTGTTCAAAGCTGGTTAATAAAATAGTTTTTCATACATAATATTACATAATATTATATAATATTACATACCTACCTCATACATATTATAAGCAATTTTAGATATACAAAAGAAAGAACTTATTTTATGAAGTATAACGTATATGTTTAATGCTATAATAAAAATATAAGTTAAAAGATGATAATTAAAAAAGAAGATAAAGAAAGAAACAATTAACAAAGAACAATAAAAATAATTGTCATATATCTTTTAGAAATATGATCCAATGCCTAACACAATTTGTTTAACTTACAGTTTAAAAACAATTGTATAATGTAACAATTTTTCACTTAATAGGAGAGCATTTTTAGTATTTTCGTTGCGTCTGATAATAGCAAAAAATATATTGAATGATTGATATTATAAGCATCATCCGTTTTACATTTATATAGGTTTACGCACATAAAGATCAAAATAGGCGTTATACGTTGTACTTACATAATTCTTCTTTTATATTCTTATATACTTTTCTTTCTATTAACATTAAGATGCGACATCTCATACATACATTAAATTAGTAAGAAATAAATGGTTAACATTTATGTTTTTTTATTCTTATAACCTATACGTATTTTGAGTTCTACTAATTTATTAACCAAAAGGTACAGCAATTTTTCTAGATATAAATATATATAAGATCAGATCACATAAGAAGAATATAAGATCAATCATTCCTTTTTGAAGAAATCCTGATATTTTCAAATTAATATATTTTTCGAAAACTCTTAACTATCCTGGTTTCTAAAACCACGAATTTCTGTTTCAAATATTATCTACATATATAACTACATAACAATCACCAAATATACATCTACTTATCTATTATTGATATAATAAACTCAGACATGTTTCAATAAATTGTCTATTTCATACTAATTTCATATTTCATTTTTAAAATGCATTTGCAATTGTTCGTATAGTATTTTGTTTATAAATTATTTTAATATTAGAAAGATCTCTATTATTATATTTTAGAATAGATAAATGTTTATAAACTTCCAATATCGTTGAATCTTTTGAGTTTTTCGGGAAATATATCTTTGAATAAAACCGGGTCTGCTCGGAATTCAACTGACTGTAACGGCATTGTGCCATAAATTGAAGAAAATCTATTTATACATTGTGTACGTTCTACCATATGTGTTAAATCTGCAGACAACATTTCAGTATTTGTGCATTCCGGGCATCGAAATTTCTTTTTTGGTGTCACCTATGATAATATTAAGTATTTAATATATTATTTATCTCAAATTAAAAAAATTTTAATGCACTTACTTTTATGGGTGCTTTTCTTGTGATATTTGCTACTAAAAAATTCATGGCTATGTCCTCACAATTCATATGTTCATCAACCCATTCTTTTATATCACCGGGCATAGCAGTGGTATACATATAATTCCAATACTGAAATATTATTTAAAATATTAACATGATCTGATATATTGAGTTACAAATAGAATCTAAATTATACTTAATTTTCTTAGAAACTTATATCCGGAAACATAGGAATGCAGGAAATTTATGTTGGAAATATCTTTTTCAGGAAGGAATAACAAAGTCCAAGAGTTAAGAAATTATGTTTCTGGGGTCTGAAATAGAAATATATTGGACTCTAAGTCTTTCTAATAAAATACGTGTAATATTACTTTATGATGAAATGCAGCTCCAGTTAAAACCATAGAAATACTGTTAGTCCATTCACTTTCGTACTTCCAACAATTTGTTCCATTATCCCACATATGAATTCTAGATGGAAAACCAACTATTCGGTCTGGAAACTCTCTCCATACCTAATAATTACTCATATGTATTATTTTTTACTTTTTTAATTTTATATAATTTTTTAAAAATTGACTTTTAAATGTAGTAGACATACCTCATAAGCAAATTCTACTTCATCAGCAGTTAGCATAATAATATCATCATCTATTGATAGAACTGCTTCAGTTTCAATTTCATCATAAGGATAAAATCTGTTGGATAGTTTATTTTCCTTTGTTTGTATAACTTTTAATGGTTTATTTAACTTTGGCCATCTAGATGCTGTAATACATAAACAAAATTTTTAGAAACCATCCAACCAAAGAAACACATAACAATATTAATATAAAAAATACAAATTTACAATGTGGAGGATCTTTCTGTTGGTTATTCCATATAACTAGAACTTTAGACAAGCTTGGTACTTTAACAAGTTTATTAATTAAAAGAAATAACAATTCCAATCTGTCGTACGTCAGAATTACAGCAGTAAATCCTCGAGTTTTTGGCGCAGTAATCGGTAGAAACAGCGGAGACATAATATCCTACATTTATAATAAAATAATAGTTATAATCTGATTTATTAGTCATTTATTAATTATTATAGTTTATACTTTCTGTATGAGATGGTATATTCCAAATTGTATAATCTCTAGCTAAATGTGGAAATACACGATCTGCGAGTATTTCCAATGCAGTTTCTGTTATTTTTTCCACAGACATAAAATATTTTTCATAAAGCCATGCACCTTGTTCTTGAAGTTCTATAATTCGTTGTGGAGATATCTTTTTTAAAACTGATATTATTGATAAGATATCAACTTCACGTACAAATATAGCAGCCCTAAATAAAGAATATATTTCTTTGTAGCATCTTTTTCAAAACAGCTAATATATAATTAATTACCTCTTACCTACTCCAATCAATTATCCCATGATAAGGCATTGTAAGAGAATCAGCTATAATTATAGGTATAGAACCTGCTGCCATACATTCTAAAAGTGTGCTCTGGCCAAGTCTTGCACCTCGAATTACTAGACAAAATGTTGCTGTCTAACAGTAATAGATATAGTAAACAAATATTGTTTTAATTACAGCAGTTATTACAATCTTACATACTTGAAGCACATTAGGATACTTATAAACGTCTTCTCCTGCACACCGAATTGCACTGTTCATAGAACTATAATGCAAACATGTACCTAATATTAAGATATCCTTTGGCGACAGAGATTTAACTTCCAATAAATCTTGTTCAAATGCAGAATTAATGTTCATTTGAGATGAAATAACTAACCATGGTCTAGAATATATGTACATATTTATTATTTTAAATAAATAAAAGAGAATTTTTTTAAATATTTTATTACCTTATATTATTAAAATTTGGTTTAAGATTATCCACAAGAGAGCTATATACCGGTAAACTGATATCAAAATCAGATCTATATGTTAATGATGACATTCCTGCACCTGCAATCATTGCTTTTCCAATAGGTACATCGATGACTGTATTGTAATCAGGTACACTTCCAGGTACCATATTAAATATTAAATGATTTTCTCCATTATTCCAGCTGAAATATAAGCAATGAATTACAAATATCATACATTGTTTATTCAAATGTATATGAAATAAAATGAATCTTACAATGGCAATGCTTTCAAGGCTTGCGAAACTTCTTGTAATTTTAATCTATTTTGATTTAATGTATCAATTGAAGGAATGAAAATACATGCTTCATATGGATTTGGTGTATAAAATTTACTTGAAATAATAGTATTTAAAATTTGATAAAATTCTTTTGTTATTTGATTTGTTATAGGCCTCCCCAAGGAATCTACATACATTTTTGGGGGATAGACATATACTAAAAGTTTATTTCCCTGACTACCACAGCGATAAACATTAAAACAACTAAAGTATGTGCAAGAAATATTTGTAGTATCTGCCACTGGAAGATCTTCATCAATTACTTGAATTGGCAATGACTGTAAGTCGTTAAGAATAATAGCATTATATACAGAGCGTTTTTGTGTACTCCCAAATTTAAAGATATGATATGCAGTAATTAAAATTATAAACAATGTAAATATTAATAAACATATAACAAAAACATTGTGATAGTGATAAGAAATTCTATTCACTTTATGTGACATTCTTGTTGATAATACCATATTGTTTGGTATTACCACTATAAACTCACTAATTTAAGATAGTTTAAGGTTATTTATCATATAAGGCGTCATTTTTTGTAATTATCCTAACATTTATAAATTCAAATATTGATACAATTAACTATTTAACCCAATAATTTTATCAGCTCAATTAGCTTTCTATCAATATAATAGTATTTCTATTATCTCTTCTTAAATAGATAATTTTATATTTACACACACACGCGTGCGTACATGCCAATATAAATTGTTTTTAAGGTTATATTTTCGAATAGTCGTTTACATTTGGTGCATAATTATTTTTAAAAAATTAATATCGTAGACTCTATACTAATCTATGAATAATATACTACACCTCATATGTAAAAATATTAATAACTTCGTGTATAATTTCATCACAAATTAACAGTACAAAAATGAATTAAATTTTATATACAGAATGTATACATATAGTGTATGATATCAAAAACAATATCGTGCAACGTTTGATTAGAAAATGTATTAACGAATTTTATATATTATTTTCTTAGTACGTATAAAATGAAAACATAATCCAAACTTAATCCGATACTCATAATTCAAAATGCCGCCGCAAAATGGTCGAAACCCACGTGCATTTGCGATAGTGAAACCACTCATTCATGGACGAATCATGAATAGAAGCTGACATGACGTCAAAGTAATCTGTCAAATATGCTAAAAACGCTCAGCCTTACATACGCATAATTTTTAAACCGCTGAAAAGGGAAATAATTTTATTTCCACTGAAGCGAATCTCTACTCCAATAATTTTATTTCCACTGAAGCGAAGTTCACTCCAATAATTTTGTTTCTATTAAACCGGAGTTCAGTTAAAATGAATCCTTTAACGTGAGTATTGTTATAATATATTTGAATATAAATGTACTTATTTAATTTAAAAGAAGGCGTAACTTTGTTTGTACATATTTTTAGAAACGTAAAAAATATAAAAAAGCTTGGAGAACAAGAATTAGTAAGTAATAGGAGTACATCTTGGCATGATCAATATGGAGATAGTGCTTGGATCTTTATCGGTGGATTACCATATGATTTAACAGAAGGTGATGTTATAACTGTATTTTCTCAGTAAGTTTTAAACATTCAAAGTAATTTATAAATTTCTGTTTAATAAATGTTAACTGTAATTATTGTTCTTATAGATATGGAGAAGTAGTAAATATAAATTTAATACGGGATAAAAATACAGGAAAACAAAAGGGATATGGTTTTTTATGCTATGAAAATCAAAAAAGTACAGTATTAGCTGTTGATAACTTAAATGGTATTAAGGTAGAAACATTTCTGAAATAAATTATTTTGTATTAAGTTCTTCAATAACATTATAACATGAAACAAAAATTATATTGATTAACTTTAATAACAATTGTACATTTCAGATCTTAGGCAGAACAATAAGAGTTGATCATGTAGCAAATTATAAAGCACCGAAAGATTCAAAAAATGTTGATGAAGAGACTAAACGGTTAAGAAAAGAAGGTTGTGCTCCAAAAAATATATAGTAAAAATTGTGATAATTGGTATATCATTATTAGATTGCTGTTATTTATGCATTGACACTAAATGCAAATGTGCAAAAATGAACAAGACAATGAGTATACATGTACAAA
Organism: Bombus flavifrons; assembly: GCF_040668555.2. NCBI lineage: Eukaryota > Metazoa > Arthropoda > Insecta > Hymenoptera > Apidae > Bombus > Bombus flavifrons. The sequence continues at coordinate 6,851,743 of NC_138458.1, read as the reverse complement.
TGTATGAAATATAAAAAGTAAAATATATACTGCAAGATATTTAGAAGAGAAAATATACTTTTATTGACGTTTAGATGCTATATCAGTGTCAATACAAAAATATAAATTTGCATAAACATCTGCAATCTAGTCATTACTTTTAGTACAAATGAAATCCGTATAAAATATTAAAATATAATTGCATGTATTAAACCTTTGTAAAAGTATTTAAATATTATTTTTAAAACAAATTGTAGTTAAAACAGTAATTTGGTTGCATTTAAATGTGGACTTAATGAACAACGCCAATTTCGTTAATATTTTGTATTTTTATGAATTCTATAATCTTCTCATACACACACGCACACATTTCAATTGTTAATAATTTAAATATAAAAATAAATATATTCAAAATTGTAAGTAAAACTGTTAATTTTATTTTTATAATATAGTCATTTCAAAATATCTAAATTAGTTCTGAAGTACATATACACTATAGAAACATCAAACAATAATTGACTTAGACAAATGAGAATCTATAGACTATAAAATCATTTAATATCATCCTTTGCATTTTAGTTCTATAGATCAAGTAATAACATAATATCAAATTGCATTCTTCCACTAAAAAATTATTTTGTAATATTATATAATTTGCGCAATTTTTCGTGTACACTGTATTATAAAATCGAAGTAAAGATTTTAATTTGTAGAAAATCGTATGAATTTGCATTACTCGTTGATTATAAATTAGAAAAAGTATAGTTGCTCATAATAGTAATACGATGAAGAAAGTCGAGAATCCGATTATTATAGTACTGATAGATATGTTGTGATTATTATATTTTGCTTATCAATAATTACAAATAAAAAATTTAAATAATCTTCGTCTAAATAAGCAACTTTTTATGAAATCATGTTTTTTGAGTAGAATGATATCAGGATGAACCAAATTCACTCATCCATTTTTCATATTTTTCTAAATCTTCTTGAGAAACACTCTTATTACACCTTTCAACAGCTTCATCAAAATCTGCAGCAGATACAGGTAAATCTAGTTCTTCTTTTGGTAATTGTCTAATTTGATCAGGTTTTAAGCCTGCAATTTTTTTCCGCATCGACATCATGGACGCATCTCTGTACATAAATATGCTCAAAATGTACGTGTATATTACACATATAAAATTTTATATATATTAAATATTTTTGTTTACCTGCAAACGTTTGTAATATCTGCTCCAGAGTAACCTTCTAATTTTTTTGCAATATCTGCTAAATCTACAGATAAATCTACTTTTACTTCTCGTAGGTTAATTTTTAACAGTGCTTCTCTACCTTCACCTGTGTATTCCAATTTTTTGTTAGAAAATTAATATATACATCACATAAATTGCTCCTATGAAATTCTAATTAACTTACGATTTGGTAACGGAATATAAATACGCTTTTCTAATCGTCTTCGAAGAGCTTCATCAATATCCCATGGAAAGTTTGTTGCTGCTAACACCATTACAACTTTACTTGGATCTTCACTAGAAAATACATTCTATTTTATAAACAATTCATATAAATAAAAAATTATACATAGAATTATTCTACCTATTGGAACTTATACCATCCATTTGTACCAGAAGTTCAGATTTTACTCGTCGTGAAGCTTCATGTTCAGACTCAGATCCTCTTCTAGAGCATAGAGAGTCAATTTCGTCAATGAAGATTGTGCTAGGTGCATAAAATCTGGCCTGCATAAAAGTACGTATAATGATTAAAAAGTAGTTAAAAATAATTTTTGCTTAAATACATTCACTGTTTTACCAAACAATATATCATTTCACTGTTGATAATAATTACCATTTCAAAAAGTAGACGAACAAGTTTTTCAGATTCTCCCCTATACTTTGAAGTTAGAGTGGAAGATGATACATTAAAAAATGTTGTTCCACATTCAGTGGCTACTGCTTTTGCTAACATTGTTTTTCCAGTTCCTGGTGGACCAACCATAAGTACTCCTTTCCAAGGGCGACGAATTCCCTGAAAATATAAACCATATTTTATTATGAGAAATATCGAATATAGAAGATTGGTACATATACCTTAAAGAAATCTGGCATCCACATTGGAAGAACAACAGCTTCTTCCAACAATCGTTTTGCTTCATGCAAGTCAGCTATATCGTCCCAATGAATATTTGGATTTTTTTGAACAATATCTCTTTCTGTAACATTTATATGAATATATACCAATTATTTTACATTAAGGCCGTTATTATACTATTATATATATTACCTAATAAATCAACCAAATCTCTATCATTTCCAGATGGTTCAAATTTGCGTTCCTCTACTTCTACATCTACTTTTTCAGTTTCCAATTTCTCCTGAAAATATTATTTATAATATTATCATGTTGTATATATGGAAATATTTGATTAAAAAAATATAAAAATGTAACTTACTTTGTTTATGTCATCCTTTCTTGATGTTTTTCTCTCATCTTTTTTAGCAATTTTGGCATCTGGTCTTTTCCCAGTAGTTACAGATCTTCGTACATTTGTCCGATTTTGTTGTTGCTTTGGTTGATTTTTCAGTGGTCTAATATTTCTATGTGAACATAATTTAATAGTATCAATATAATGTAATTTTCTTTGGTTGAAACTTGTTTTTTATAATAAATATATCTAAATATAAAATTACTTTTGCTCAGCAGGTGTTAAAGGTGGCCATACATCTGGATCTCTTGCTGGTGTTTGATTCCATGAACTATCTGAATTATTATAGGTCCATAAAGTTGGATCTCTTGTTGGCTCCTCAAATGATAAACATGAAGTACCTAAATGTTTGTTTTATATTTTTACTACATGTTTACATTTATTACACGTTTTTTATAAATAATCATACCCAGTAATCTTTCTCCATGTGTATCAACTTTGAAAAGTTGTAAGGTATTTGAAGTTGCTTTGACTTTTTCAAATTCTTGAACAATTTGATGTTGCACAAGTTGCCATTTAGCTTTCCGTGTGACATCTGCAATGCTTGCAAGCAACCGATGAATCTGTTGAACAACACCTTGGTAATAAACTCCAGATGTATCATAGTTTCCAGTCAAAGCCATTTCACGAGCCAGTTTGGTATTTTCACAAATTTCATTGATTGAAACTGCCATGATTTTTTTAAAATGCATATATATATATATGAACCTGTACGTACACAAATATTTGCAATAAAAATGATAAAATCTCAAACAAGAAATGATATATTTAGGTTTAATTTAGTTCAATATTCTTAAGATCAATTCAAGATAAATTATTTGAAAACATTACATTAACACTAATATTAATATACAAAAATAATTGTTTACTTTATTATATCATTGTATCAAAATATTTAATATAAATAAATGTTAGCAATTAGCATGTTCCAATGAAGTAAAATATATTATAAATTTCATACAATAAATTAATTTTTTAATTACTAAGCAGAAAAAAACCAATACTACAATATTTATTATTCCTCTAGATAATTATAATATCATATCTAAATATGTATGTATGTAAGTCAAATTACTTTTATATGAAACGATCTTTTAAAATATTAAAACTATTATCGTAAATATCGAACCTATCTCAGAATGAATACTATGAACTCAGATCCGAAAAATAATGTAACTCATGATTAGCATGCTGTAAATTAGTAAAAATAATTGAATTATCGTACAATTATTAAAAAATCCTACTAGTTACAAACAACACAGTTATTTGCCATATAATTTACTCGAATTTGTTAAAACGGTCGCCATATTATCATTTAGAAATCGCGGTATTTTTTAAATGTCTTGTCTTTCACTGAAAACTTTATTAATAATTAACGTATCTCCTTAGCATTTCATTATTCTAGTTTCTCTACTTAAATTTTGAAGTATAAATGCATTTTAATTGAAACGTTATTCTAATACACAATGTAATATGAAAATCGATACTATAATAACGCAGAAACTCTAAACCAAGAAGAAAATAAACAGATTTTTTAAATGTTGAGGATATAAACACAATGAAAAATAACTAAAAATGAAAGAACGTCGTATGTAAACTGTGTAGGTTATCATACGGAATTGTATATCTTTTATAATATCGTAGACAAATAAGAACGATAAACATACGTATATCAATATTGTTATACATTTTATAATAAAGTGTTCGTAATAATTATATTACGTATTATTTTGTATCAACAAAAAGACAAATTTTGAATTACTAAGAATTAATAGAAGATATAAAGACTTTTCAAATGCAGGACATCTCTGATGATTGTACAGGTTAGTATTATGTAAAATTATCTAAATAGTATTAATTTCATTTCTATATTTTACATAGTTACTTTAATAAGTATTTCTCACGTGTTAGATATGAGATTATTACCAATGAATGAAGTGCTCAAACCGCTAGCTTGGTTAAAAGGAACATGGAGAACTAAAAGTCCTGGAACTGGTAAATATCCAACAATTCAACCATTCAGATATTGCGAAGAGATGTCCTTCTCTTCTATCGGTCAACCAATGTTAAATTATTCTGCGCTAAGTTGGAAGCCTGATGAAAAAACTCCAATGCATTATGAAGTTGGATTTTTGAAAATAATACCTGATAAAAATAAAGTTTATATGCTGCTGTCTCATAACTTTGGTGTAACAACAATAGAAGAAGGAGTTGTTGAAGATAAAATCATTAAATTGAAAACTACTCATATAGGAAGACCAACAGAAGGAACAAGAAGACCTATAGTACTGGAGGTATAATTATTTACTTAAAAATCAATTTATTAAAAGAATAACATATGATTAATCATTATTTTAAACAGCTTCGAAGACAATTTGCTCTTGTTGGAGACTGTTTAGAACATACATTATATATGGCTACAGAAGACACAAAATTGCAAGAACATTTACATGCAGTTTATATTAAAAAATGCGAAACTGACCCATGAAACTATACAATATAATTATTAATTTCAGTACAAAATATTTAAAAAAGAAACAAAAGTGTAATAGTATGTAATAGCCTGTGTACACAATCACAGTTTGTGTCACGCAGTAGATGTTATGTGATATAAAATTGAGGTTCAATAATATAGTAATTGTAGTGGTATTATAATTATAGAAGCATTTCATGAAAAATATGTATGTTAATTTTATTGGTATTATATTAAATAAAACTATTTTTAATTTAAACAATAAAGTTTTCAAAGAGTAAAAAGCTGTAGTAAAATGATGAGTAACATTTAAAATAGATATGTATATACATATATGGATGACCTTAACAAAAGTGTATGAAACTTTTTATTTATTTGTAAATATTATTTTAAACAAAGAAATATTTTAATTTTTTATAATTACTACGTTAAAATATAATTTTGTATAGACATATATATTTTATTATTGCGTGTATTAGAGCGGGAGTAGGGACAACACCTGCGTGTTTATCTGCTGTAGCATCCCCTATCCTACCATTGCACGACGTCAAATACGACAGTTGTTCGTAGTGCCGAACCAAAGAAGGATCGTTACAACTATTCTTGTTATGATTGTTCGAAATAAAATGAGTTTATATTACATAGTAATATGTAACATATTCTTTCAAGTATTATTTAATGAATTTAGTGACTATTCGTCTTAGTTATTCAATCAATAAATAGTTTTACGAAGTAGCGAGATAAATATCCACTATTTACAAATGTAATGTCTATTTATTACATATTATATAGTTATAGAGTGTTTATCACTTTTGCAAAGTATTATATTCTTTGTAAATGGTGTTTACAAAAATATTAGTTTTATTAAAATTTTTCGTAGCATGCGCCAAGTATCGAACGTCGATACAATCGATAACTTTGAACTTTCAATTAGTTTCAAGTTAAATTGTACATTGTTATCAATCATGACATCGTTTTATGACAATTATGATTATTATAAAAAAATGCTAGAACTACAGGAAAAATTACGAAAAAGGTAATTAAAATATACATTCTTTTTGAAACAGTGGTCTGCAGTAAAATTGTTAAGTATGAGCATGTTATTTTTAAATCTATAGACAAGTCATTGTATATGTTTGTAAACAACTGTTACAGTGAAGAGGAGAGAATAAGATTAGAAGAGAGATTTAAAATACTCGTACAAGAATCTCGTAATAGGTGAGTGTTTAAAAGAAAGTTATTTATTTAAAAGTATTATTCTTCAATTTCTTATTTCTACATACGTATATTTTATACAGATTTTCCTAAATTCTTAAAGTAGTAAATTGATTTATTGTGTTTACTATATATGCTATTGAAAAGTGATTAAGAATATGTTTAGACATACACATACATTGGCAAGTAGCTGTTGTTATTGATTTTATTTCCGTTTTACGTAATAATAACACGATAGAATTTCGGAGATTATGTATTGATTTAGAAGCGACCTAGTTTTGAGAAATGTCACAATCAATACTAACTTTGTCTTTCAATTGATTTGGAATATAAATTCCTTATTCTTTGTGTTTACGTTTTCTACTTTAACACTTATTCCGTAACTTAACCTATGTATGTAAACATTGATCGGATATAGTAGTACAGGGTTTGTAAGATTTGCATAGACATTCCCTTAATTTGACACTGGAGCCTTCATATTTTGATATACATACTTGTACACAATTATACATATATATTTTGCCAATGTCATGCAATGTCCTTCGATTATGCGGACACATTCGACAAACTATGCTATATAAGATATAATTAACAAAAATGAAAGATCTTTTTGCTTACGATTATTCATTTTTTACTCTGGTGATATTCTTTAAAATGGATTCCTTTTTTTTTTTTAAGAAATGGGAATTTTATTTTGGAAAAATTATGAAATCATTGATATTTCAGGCATGATGCGTGTATAAATCGATTGCGTTTAAGATATATAGAGTTTTTAGAAGAACAACGTACAAGAGACGAAAGAAATCATAAACTTCTTGAAGCATTGGATAGAGTAGATAATAGCCTTGCATTGATGACTGCAAAAACAGATAGACTTAATGTTCTTAGAGTGAGTTTCTTTATCTTCTACAATCTGAAATTAAAAAACTCATCATTCTACATATATATGTTATAGTTATACCCGAAACATTAAATAATTTCTCGTAATTTACATGTGTTTCGTTTTCATAGATTATTATGTATTGGTTAAATAAAAGATTTTTATGCAAGTTAATTCATATGGACTAAGATCATACATTTTGTTTTTCTTTGAAAGCACTTGTAAGTACAATGCACATCAATTAACATTAACGCACAGCATGTGACTGTATAAATATGAAATACTTTGAAATACGATGTGTACGATTCGAAATACATACTGCAATGTAGAATATCTCGTTATTTTTCAGAAACAATATGAAGCTTATCTTCGTCGTATTTATACAGTCCCTAGCCCGTCGACGAATATTAATGATGACGGCAATGTAACGAATCAAGGTGAAGATAGGTATTTAAGGAGAGATGTCACCGTGGAACAAATCTCCCCCGAAGTAGAAAATACTTTATCGCCTCGGTTGCTGCGGTTGAACGGTCAAAAGAACCGATCGATTTCTCCAACTGCATCGAAATTAGCTAAATCAGCCCAAAATATGTGTTACGACTATTATCAACGAAATAATGCGCAATCAATAACTTTAAATCAGCAGATAAACAACAAGAATATTTTACGATCGTATTCATCGATTCCACAAGATAATGAATTGATACAACAACCAACAACGCAGAACATATCGCCACAAAATTTTCAACAAAAGCGATCGTATGTTCAAATTGATCCAAATGTACACATTCCGTATGTGTCACCAGGTCGATCGTGTTCGTTGAATCAACAAACTACTTCGCATTTTAACTGCAGCAAACCCTTGTTGGAACGAATGGAAATACCTCAAACTATGTCGCAGTTTATGGTTCCAGAACGTACCGACTGTAGCATGTCGCAGTATAAGTTGTTGGATGTGTCTCCAAATCGATTTGCTCCGATGACTCTACATTATGTTCATTCATCATCAGTTGCGCAACCTTTCCAACGAAAAAGTAATAGAGCATTGTTACATGATACGGAAACACAGACAAGAAGCGTCGATATATCCCCGAGTGAAATATCTTCAGTTTATAGGACTATGCCAGTGTCTGAGGAACGAAACCTGTGCGGTATGTCTTCGCTAAACAAATCTCCAATTTTATCAAAACAAACTTCTCCGCGTTACTTTGATTACTCTTGGAGGAAACCTGATCATTTCAAATCAAGGCACAAATCTGTTAGCGGTACTTCCGTGCGCCCGCTAACTACTTCCGACGTCGACAATATGATAAGACGATACAAATGTTTTACCCCAGAAACTTCCACTAATGCGAGGCTGTCGATGGGTGCCAGACAGTCCGCGGAAGAAGACGAAAGTAGAGCAGCAACGATCGTAGAGAACGAGTTGGATAGGTACATCGATAAAATTCGGAAACTTCATCGGGACCTTGATGCGCAAAGTTTAGAGGAAATCGATCAGGAGCAGACTATGGGCGATAATATGCTTAACGCTTCTTTGTCCGATGATAACTTGTCGGAGATTCTTCCTGGCGAAGATCAATTTAAAGAAAATCTTCCTAAAAAAATTGAGAAGATTTTAGCATTGGCGGATGATCTTGCGTCTAGATCGGTGGATCTGAACGTTGCCAACGAGCCTGGAAAAGAACGCATGGATAGAAATAGAAATGTCGATCTAGTTCAAACCACGAAGAGCGGCGCACCGACTTCAGAAAGGAACTACGTTGCATTTTCGGATACAAGCAACGGCTGTAAAACATCGGTTACGCTTGCAAAAGACGAAATTAGCAGGGATATTATATTACAGGAGACAAAATTAGATCCACATCAATATATTGAAAATTCTAGGAAAGAGAATCTCAGCAATCCAAGTAACACACTGGAACATTATGAACGACAATTACCAAAAGTGGTAATAGATGACCACGTTGATTTCGCCGTTTCATCAAGTGATAAGGTTACGAAACAAGACGCTAAGAGTATTATGTCCGAAAATATAGAAGGAGAAGAAAATAGTGAAAAAGACATAAATATTTATATGGCAGCTGAATCAAATCTTAATGAGTATTCGTTTGGTACTTTAGAAGAATTAGAACCATGGAATATGGATGTTTTACAGAGACGAATAAGAGAAGTAGATTTAACTAACGAAGCTAAAAATCAATTTGTTAAAACAAAAGTTGTTATTGATAGTCTAAATCAAGATGACGTAGAACAAATTGAATCTTCAAATGAAATTGAAACTATGGAAAGTAAAGAGGATAAGAAAGATTCTAGCGAAGATTCGCATAGAAAAGATGTAGATTTGAATACTACGGAGGATGAACTAAAACAAAAAGGTACCGAATGTCTTATATCAAAAGAAGAGCTTACGAGTAAAGACGAAATAGAAGTAAGTGAGGCTTTTGCTTCACAAGACCAGAAAGAAGAATACAAAGATAATGGTTATACGAACAATGAGGCTGTTATTCAAAATATAAAACCAGCACGAGATCAGACTGATGAACAGAATGAACCTAACTGTGAGCAAAAACAAGCACCTAATGAAATTAATCCTACATCTGTTACAGCTCAAGATAATGAACAAGACGTAATGGTACAAGATTATGGCTATACTAATCAAAATTACTACGAAGATTCTAATCAAGTACAGAATTACACGCAAAATTATGAAGCAGAATATACTGGTTTGAACGAGGAATATAATTACGATCAAAATGCGTCGTATGAGAATAATCAAAGTGAAAATTACGATCAAAATATGTCGTATAACGCTGACCAAAAGCAAAATTACAATCCAAATCTTTCGTACGAAACTAATCAAGATGAAAATTACAATTCAAATGCATTATATGATACCAATGAAGAACAAAATTACGACCTAAGCTCATCATATAAAACCGGTCAAGATCAGAATTACGAACAAAACGTGTATGAGGATAATCAAAATCAAAATCAAGAATATCAAGAATATGTTAATCAGGAATATATGCAAGGTTCGAACGAGCAATACGGAGAATATGCAGGCGAACAATACGGTTCTGAAAATCAGTATGAACACGATACCAACATGCAGTACCAAGAAGACGCGAATCAACAATATGCGTACGATTATGATCAACAATACGAAACCAAGCAACAGAGTGACGCCAATATAAATCAATCCTTTGCATGTCCTGATTACGACTCTAATCGAGCGCAACTTATACAGGAAGAAGATAAACAAAATCAAGAACATAAAGACTTACAAGAAGAGCCAAAATATGAAGAAGTGGAGGAAAATGTTGATACAGCCCAGGGCAAAAATGAAATATTATCTTCTGAGAATGGGACGAAGAAAAAGAAAGATGTAATCAAATCTTTATTGGATTCTGATACAGACAGCACTATCGAAAGGAACGTTTCAAATACGGAAAGTGATTTTGATTTTAATTGAAACGCCACAAATTGAGAGGAAATCTGTATAAAATGTATTTGACATTCCAAGCAAGATATTTCCTTCTTATTTCTTAACGCACATCTATGTGATATACTCTTAGATTATATTCGACAATGTAAGTTTAGTGTAATGTAACAAAATCACGTAGAGATCTCTCAACCAAAAAAAAAAAAAGAAAAAAAGAAGAATATTCCTGTTTGTTTTTTTGTTGTTATTTCTGTTTGATATACACTTGCATTATCTTTATAACAACCAAAGAACATGTATTTTTAGAATTTTTATCTCAAAACTGTTAGCCGTAGTTTTAAAGTTTTAACATGAATAATATATATAAGTTTCATATATATTCATATATATAATCTTTCAAATTATAGCATTCACCATTTGATAGAAATAGAGTTTAGAAATGTCAATGTTCCTTTATAATTACTAGAATTTGCGAATTTGTATGCATTCATAGGAAATTTGTAAGTGCAAACTTGCACAAAACGCACATATGATAAAATACATATAATATCCAAGGTATAGTGCTTTCTATAATACTTGGTAGGTAAAACGATTTTCCACCGAGGTTCTGCTTTTTCAATTCTATTCTCAAAAATATGAATTTGCATAAGAATCCACAATTTAACGACTAGATATTTTTCCCAAACTTTATGCAATGTAATCTTTTAATATATTTAAAGGATGCACCAGTGATAGTGCGTCGCGAAATATGGATTTTCGCAGATCGACAGTCGCGAGTCTGCGCCAGTCGTGTGCCGCTGTCGCGCCACTCGACCAATCGTGCCCATTGCCGTATGTTTCCTTTGTTTCTGCTACTTTTAAGGTTACAGGTGAAAAATTTTACATTTTTCGAATATTGGGCTGTTTGTTACACTGACACTAAACATACGTTTAATATTCCACAATCAACGATCTGATAGTTATTAAAACGATATATTTACTTTGAAATCAATCAATAGTAAAATGGGATATTTTTTTATCTGTTAATGGGTTTGAATGTTTTAAAACAGTAATACAATTTATTAAGTGTATTTTATCGTAAAAATTACTTGCTATTTCTGCGTATTTTATAGGTTATGTGTTAATAAACAAGTAATGGTTACATTTACAAATGAGGTTATTTTATTATGGTCAATGGAAATGTGAAATTGTATATAATATGAAATGAAGATAAAGTGTAACTGTATTTACTATCATGAAGCAGGTTTTATTATGTTTACTATTATATTTATCGTTTATATAAATTCTGATAATACGCTTATCGAGTTTACAGGGAGGTCCTCGAAACGGTAGGTACGATCCTACGCGACACATCGTGGCTGAAACGTGCAGTGACAGTCGGTAGCTAACAGCACGCTCCAGCGTGCCGGAAGTTTTACCTGTGGTGTTTTTCTTTTTATCAAAAAGTGTATTCGAGAACTATCATTCGACAAAGTTTTTTCTTTTGCATCTTTGATAAATCCTGTAACAAAGCAATACATGTATGTAAACCATTTTCTCATATATATCATTAAACTACGTTCATGCCCTTGTTATGATTATATTTTGGAAGCTACTCTAAAAGGCAAATTGAGTGTTTCCATGAACACATACATTCGTTCAAACGTCAGATGTTCCGAAAATTGTGCTTTGTGGTTGGTTTGATCAACGTGTAACGCGTACATGTAATTCTGTATTGTAGTTTGTTCAAGTGAAGTGTTTTTTCTAATTCAAGGAGAGAAAAAACGCATGCTGACGTTTCACCCGTAAGCTCCAAGAATAGCGAAAGTGTAAGAGAGTCAACGCTTTGATAACAGATTGAATAATGACGAACCAATTCATTGTTATTTTGTCTTATGTGATACGATACAAATGGGGTATCCTACTTAAATTTTCCCACGCAGTTATTTACCGAATTATTCATTATTCGGAAAAATGTTTAAAATAAAACTTGTTGAAACATAAAAATGATGTTTTATAGAGATATTTACAAGTTTTGCTTAGTTAGGTGATGTCTAAACGTTTCTTTTATATGACGCTACACATACATATGTATATGTTTTTGTCCAGTTAATTATAAGTGTATAAGGGACTCCGAGATAAATTCATTGGCCTCTGATGTACTGGCCTTTCAATATACTTAAAGGTTATTTGTTATCAATTAATATTTTTGTTATTTACACTATTTTACTTTGCTACACTATTTACCATTAATACTGTCAATTTTATTAATAGTATATTTACTATTGATACTTTTAATTCGTCGTTTCGATCGTTAATATGATGATTTTCTTATTTTGTAAGTTTAAAATTTTCTGAAAGACATCTAATTCGCTATCAGACGAATATGGTTCCAGCATAATGATGTTCCTATCCATAAAAACTGTCGATAAACACTAAATGATTTGTTTTTTTATAATTGGATGCCATCAATTTAGAGTTTGGCACTTGTAAATTATTTTTATTTGTATGTATATTTACAATATTTACATATATTATATAGTATATATTTATAAGATATCTGATGTATGTATATTTACAAAATATTATAATCTTTGATAATTGTCTGGGATGTCTGCCAGCAAATTATATACTAGAGTAATTTTAGGAGGTATAAGTATCATTTCATTACTGTATATTGTGCTGCCTCCTTGCAAATGCATAAAATAAACAAAATTTTCTGGATTTTCTACGAAGGAGGAGAAGTTTAAGGCGATATTGCTCTATGACTAGAATTAGATGATAAATATGTATGAGAAAGCTGGAGATGTCTTGTATGGAGTTGGGATCGGCGATTGGTATCGTAAGTAATGTTTTCGCAAGCTTTGTACTTTTCCAGTGTAAAATTTACACGCGTTTTTTTAGAAACGTAATTCTTTCACCTAGTGTAGATAAAATTTCAGAAATTAAGTGGCCGATTGCTCTGAAATTTTTATAGGTTATTCCATATATTACATGCTATCTCAACGGTAACAAATTTATATTTTTACGTCGTTTATCAAAAATTTTTTTTTTTAAATTCATGAAAATTGTTAAATTTTGCATCGTTCATAGAGGAATATCTTCTTAAACGATGATAGATGACGTCCGATAATCTTGAAAAGTTAATATACATATACCATAATCATAGGTAACCATATCAAATAGACCGATAGATCGATGAATTTATTTCGAAAAGTGTTGCTCACCTATAATAACTAAACGACCTTTTTCGTTTATAGTGTATTGCTTTTCACATTTTGTCTTTCCCTGTTTCGTTATCTTAATTTTTTAAAATTCTGCTTATATTTATTACGTAAACCGATCTGTGGAGTAAAAAATGAGTAGCAAGATAAACAACTATGAATATTTATAAACATGATTTAGATTTGCGTTCATCATAGTGAAATTGAACGGACCCCGAACTTTTAACAAGCTTGATTTATCACTTGGACGGTCGATTAATTTGACCAGGTATGTGCCGGATGAAAAATCAATTTCACATAGAAAAAAGCATCATTAATTATGACCTTATCTATTGATTTTGCGTGAATTTTCGTTAATTAACGTTATGATATAAACAAGGAGGAAGTAAAATATAAACGCCATAAATTAATAATAATGATTTTAATGATTTTACGTAGGTAAATAGTATGAAGTACGTTTTTTATGAATATTGTTGAATATAATATTATATACCGTTCAACAAAATGTAGTATAATAGTATACATTACCACTGAAAACTATCCGAACAAATACGCTAAATTTTGTATCGTTTAAAGGACTACCAACAACGTATGCTTTGTATAACACAGTATAATGACCTGACCTCTTAGCCTTAATAATATTTACTAAAGCATTACATATCAATTAATCGGGACCAGGTGTATCAAATTTTATATCGTTCACGCGACTACAAAAATTTGATATTATGAAAATGAAATGTCCAATTTCGATCGAAAAAAGGTTTCATTGGAAAATAAGTATATATGCCAATAGATGTCAGTAACATATAGTTTCTTATGACACTATCGAGTTCGTACCTTATCTGCAGCAATTTGTTGCGGTATCGCATATTCACCTACATAAATTGATGTTGCACTGTGCGCAGAGAAAAATCAAAACGTACATGTTTATAGAAGCATGGAAGATCTGGTAGATGTGAATGGCGTGAAGGACGTGAATGGTGGAACCAATAGGATTTATTACGAATTAGACGGCGAAGGTGATGCCGACAGTTCGACAACGCCACGCAATGTCGACCACCATCGTGATCGTAAGTTTGATTGTAATATTTTATCATGTCATTGAACTCCTATATATGTGAATTCTTTTAGAAAAGAAACATATACCAAACGAATATTAATTAATACGTGTGATGACCTGGAACTTTTGCACACCACTGTAGCATAAGCTATACATATTCCACTTTGTTGATCAGAAGATATGAAGTACCTACGCTATTATTATTTGTGCTTTGTTTACAGTAAAACATTTTAGTTATACCAAGAGCGTTATTTTTTAACGCGTTTGCCGTATGGTCACCATCAAAGCGTAAAGTACACTTTATTAAATATGATGCTATAATTTTAACTCATCTAAGATATGGATAAACATTTTCGACAATGATGTTGTCTCTCATGCTAGCGCTGTAAGCTTAAGTGTATAGGTGTGAAAATTGCTATCTTTCCAACATTTAGGTTTTTAAGGATCGATAAACCGTTGTGTGACGCTAACAACCGGTTTTGTTTTAACTGGCTTTGATAGCGTGCAGAGCGTCTCCGTAATAAATGTTCTCGCAGCTTAATAATAGCTCGAATTGACAAATTATCCTATTATCGTTCCTTGTCGTACTTACTTTTCAGCCGCGTCGTTCGCATCGATCATTCGTATCCTGCATGCATCACGAACAACGTGCGTCGTTAATTTACTCTCTTCGTAAAATATGTTCGAACATTGTCTCGCCTGACTATTTTTGGACCTTTTTGGAAACGAAAAATTCTTGCTGGACATTTAAGAGTATCTCTGAAGAAACAAAAAATGTTATTAGCGTTATTGGCGCAGTAGAAACAAGGTCAGATAGGATACGCGTTTATATGAACTCTTCTTCGTTGCTTTACTGTTCCCTGTCCACTCCTCCAGTGGGTCCCACGCGTTTATACCGTTCGTTCAGATAAACGGAGTTCTACTGTACCATCAGGTAATGTTTTTGAAATTTGGCATAGAGCCTACATCCCGTTTGCGTTCTACGTCGTCCTCTTTCTCGCCTTCGCGAAGCTGAATAGTATTTTTGCCATCGTGCGAACATCCTCTGTCTCTTTACTGTTGCGTTAGCTGGACTGTTCGAGAGTTTTACTACGTGAATAGAAACGAGAAGATAACTCGCAGTCGTTTAATTATCCTGTTTAACGACGAAAAAGCGACGGTCACGTTTTCTAGTGTTTTTCCATGTTGTGAATGGTCGATATATGAATGCAAAGTTCTCTGCCAATAAGCAGTGTATTACGTATTGGTGTATTCGTATCACAAGCCACATCAACTACATATGTAATTCTCCTACGACTCGCGTTCGGTCTATCGTTTAAGGTCATTGGGCTGTCAAACAAACGTGTATGCATTTGGTTGCTTCAACGTTTAAAAAACTGTAATAGATTGGAGTGGCTTTGTGGATTTCGTGTGCAGCTAATGGATAACGAGCAATATTTGTTCGAGTATTAAACGGTTAGCACGGTCGTGTCATAACATGGAATAGTCTAACCGTAGTTAACTTGACGTTATAAAATTCAGTTGTTAAACGAACAGCGTAATAACCAAGACGAAGAAACTCGGTACAGCAGACGAAGCATAGTAAATTGGTGAACTCGTTTCGAAGTTAGAACATCTTTCGCGCGAAGATGTCTGTCTAGAATATAAACATATACTGTATATAATATACCGCAGTATCAATTTTTAGAACTTAAATTACCCCGAATTAGCATCGCGAGTGCTACGTGAAGCGTCTGGCGGTTATACATATATAAATCGAATCATGTCAAGTAGAGGCGTGACCTCGACGGAAAACGACTTTTTTCATTGCTTACCGAGACTACCCAACTTTCTCATAGATCCCGAGGATGAAGGTAAACATTGGTCTTTTCTATTTACGAGTTGCTAGGTTTATTTTGTATAAATATATGACCAGACATCGTAACTATTATAAGACGAATTTTTAAAAGTTACGATGTAAGAATTAATATCTTCAAGTAAGAAACATGGCTTACAGATAACCATTGTAAGTGGCACAATTTTTTTAATAATCGTTGATAATTATTCTAGTTACCATTAACCAAGAAATACACGATATCATAATTATTTATCGTTGTCCTTCGACTTTTTACTTCCATCCCTATTATATTAATTTTTACGTTATTCAGCTAATATTTATCATCAAATTTTATATATAAATCGCAGTTTCAAAAGAGTTCAACCTTCTTTATTTTCTACTTTTAAATAGCATATTATCGACTACTATTCTGTCGTGAAAGACGAGTCTGAGATACGAGGATAAATTAAAGTCAAACGTGATACGCTATCGCTACCTTATATACACACTGGCATATATTATTTTGCGTCCGTGTGG
Source organism: Bombus flavifrons (assembly GCF_040668555.2). Classification (NCBI taxonomy): domain Eukaryota; kingdom Metazoa; phylum Arthropoda; class Insecta; order Hymenoptera; family Apidae; genus Bombus; species Bombus flavifrons. The sequence goes on along the minus strand of NC_138458.1, from coordinate 6,834,647 downwards.
TTAACACACGTAATCTGTCGGTATCTGTGCTTTATCGTTACGTACTGTAAGAAACAGGGAGTTTTCCGCGAATATCTATGACGATTGACATTCGCGTAGTCGAGGTGTGCATATATCCAAGTGTACTATCTATTGGTTGAATCGTTTCGTAGAAAGCAATTCTTTTCGTGGTATTCTGCAATTAAAGTGTTTGAAGCACGTACTCGAAGTGATAATTTATTCTGTCATCAGAAATCACTGATATCGATATATCTACTGCGTAGTAATTCATCGCTGTAGCAATTCATCTACTTTTCGATTTTGGACAATCAAACCTTTCGATCATATTCCTTTATAACGTTATTTACGAAGGATCTTGTAAAAAATTTATGTCTGAAGTTGTAGAAAAGGTCTTCTGAGAATTGTACATCTCTGAAATTGTACGTTCTAGCTGTATCGTTCGATATAACTTTACGTAAGTGCAGTGGAGGTGCTCGAAGTGTGATAAAGCTAAGTAACTGGAAGCAATTACCGTTTGAAAGATTTCTCGTAATTTTCTAGAAGGAATTTAATCATGTATGAATCAACGTGGGAGACAATTAGTAAATCGCATCTAAATAGAAAAGGTGGGGATGAAAGTGTTATATGTATCATAATTATTAGGGTAATTGCACCTAATATGGAACAGCTGATTTCAAAAATCTCCCAAGAAGAGAAACATGCCTTTTTTCCAATGAAGCTAATGTTAAAACCCGATAAGATTAATGAATATTCGTATGTTGATATTAGGTCGGCCGAAAAGTTCCTTTCGTTTTATAAGGAAATAATTGATGCACAACATTTTCCTTTTTATATTATTTTATCGAATTGCGTATGATCCATTTTGTTCTATCAAAATAAAGATCATAACGTTCAGATCACAATGTTCGACAGATTAGGTATCATATTTGTATAAAGATGCATCGTTGTAAAAGACGTGTCTGTAAAAGAAAGATACTTTCCGGACAACCTAATATATTGTGTACCATGCAAAGATTTAAGAATCTTGAAGCCGCGGTAAAAAATGTAAATAAATGCGACGAGAAAAAAAAAACGCTGTCTAGTATAGTCTGTAGAACTGGTAGCTAGAAAATAAATATAATTCTGCAACACGATTGGCAGTAACAGCATCATTGACATGTTCCACGTTACGCACGCTCAACGCTGATTGTGTTTAATTGTATTAATTAATTGAGTTAATTGTAGGTTCCATATTTGGTACATACATACGTTTGCATATGCGAGGACTGAAGATATACAAATCACATTTTTAAACGAATCAACATGCATAATGCAGGTGGTATCGCCTTGATGTAATAGCGTCCGATTGGCGGCTTCTGCTTTGGAACTTTCAGCAAGTTCATCCCTGGCATCGAGGTTCTCAGCTATGTATCTTATCTCATGAGATACGAATGTATCTCTACGAATGGGTATCCGAGTTATTTTGTCTACTAGGGTATCTCGCGGCAGAGTTGCCATTGCTAGATGACCCCCTTAATCGTGTTCCCACTGCCACTGCCACTATCATATATGTCTTTGGCGAATACGCGAGCTTGTGATTTTGTTAAAGAGTGGCAGTGAGAATAGGGATAACCGCTCCTCGCGTGCGACGTGAGAAACCTTCCGACGGTCTTGCTGACGAGTAATCCGCGTAACTGGGTGTCTCAGAAGTTAGAGTTGTCTATTCACAGGTTTACAGGTCTATTCACAGGTAAAATCTTTGTCAAGTACAGATATCCTATGTCAAGTAAGTCTAATGTTATTTAGTCACAAAATGAGAATATTTCTTGCTATCTTTACAATTTCTTAATTGATCTTATCGAAATTTCGTTATACAAAGTACTTTCTTGAATTAAAACCGTTGGAACGTGTAATGGCGTATCAGTGAAATCTGAAAGTGCAGATATTTCTATTTTAGCCGTGGAATCTTCTATTTTTAGCAATTTAACGATATTTAAAGTTTTGGCAAAGTTAATTGAATTTAGAAATGAAAAGCATGATATAATCATAGTGAGGATGATTCGTATGAGTTTGGCGTATGAAAAATCTGCAAATCGCATACCTGTACACTTGCGCCAAGTGTCTCTATCGATCTAGCTTATGAAAAGCGGCTTCTTGGCGCTTAGGACCAGTCTTTGGTCGAGTGCCAGGACTTGATTTATGAGTAATGAATTCTAAACGGAGAGTTTCATATTTTTGTTAATAATTAAATGTCTACAGATGATAAAAGCAGAATAGAAGCTTGTAGCAACTCACTGGCTAATAATTATATAACCAGCATGTACAGAGAAGGCTCTGAAGAACTCATCTCAGTAGATTTGATAGACCGATAAAGATCACCAATATGCAGGGTATCCGCGTAACGCGACTTTATTTTTCTGCTATTTGAGAAATGTTTTGAACCGCACTTTAATGGTGTCGAGTACACTGCAAATGACGATAAAAGAATTCTGAAAATAGTTCGTTTTCATAGCCAAACCAAGGTCACCCATGTTTAGCATAAATGAGTCCATTTGTTGCTTTTCCACGAGATTGTAGGGGCTTTACGTCCAATTCAAAAAGCATGTTACATGATAGTTTTATTAACTCAATACTAGGTTTACAATAGTAATAGTAGGTTAGTTTAGCCTACTTCGGTTAGAAATAACTGTTATAAATGATCAAAATGCTTTTGATTACCGATAATAATCAGGACATGTATATTATATATTACATTCTTATTTTTGACCCGCATTCTTTAAAACTTCACATGTGGTATGTATATGCATAGTTATACTTTGTGTATAAATATATATGCATATCGTGTGTAACTATATGCGTAGTTTGAAGAATGTGGATCAAATGAGAATACGCAAGCTAAGTACAAACATTATGTATATAAATATGTATATCTATCTATCTACGTGTGTGTGTGTGTGTGTGTGTGTGTGTGTGTGTGTGTGTATGAAAATTCCACGTGTACTTCTGTTACATCATTAGTGACCATTGTTAGAGATGTAAAATTCGCGTCGTAGTTAACATGTTAACGAATAATTCCTGTGCACGAATGAACAGCGCTAATTCTCAGAAGATGAGCAGAAAGGAAGGAATGTGTACATATCTTACGAGGTTATGAGAAAACGTGCGGTGGCTAACGCTTCTTGAGAACTGTTTCACAACGTTGGCGTGCGTGCGTTAACGGCGCTACCAGAAAACACGGTTGCGTTAGTATTAGAGGTAGAGACGTGCATGTAGACCAGCGAGTGTGTGGTCGTGCGTGCGGATTCTACGACGTCTACCAAGTGCCAACTGTACGCTACAGTCAGTGTATTCGATACTCGCGACCAGTTAATGTGGTCAGTGCCCTCTGTACTACGAACTAGGAGTATCGCCTTTATTTTGTAGTTTGTCCCCGCGTTTTTGACACATTTTTTGACGCATTTGACACGAGGAAAACTGGAAAACTGTTTTGTGTCATCTTTCTTCGGGAACGGCAGTGTACTGCCGAGTTTTTGTGATATCATAATTGAGGAAATCGTTATTAGTATTAGTGGTCAGAAGCAAAGAGAGTGTGGTATTTATTTGTGTAAGATTTGTCCTGTCAGAATCCTGATTTTCGAAATGTCGATCGTCTGTGCGATAAGTTTTGCATGTACGTGTGAATTTCTCGTACTTTTGCTGAAACAAAAGACGTCGTTGTCTCAGATGTTAAAGTCATGTTTTTCATCTTCTCGTTGATTATTCATGTAACTGCCTCACGAACCAATATTGTTTCTCGAACATCATGGTTAATGTGGTATTTTTTCGAAGCATTACAGGATTTCGTATTAGAAAAACTTGAAGGATTTTAGTTCGATTTGCAATTACTTTGCCTTTTAGTCGTGATATTAAAATAATCCAATGTGTCATATCTTATCTATAACTGTAACCAAAGAAAACACGTAAACGATTCAAAACAATTTATCTTTAGTAATCGTCTGTGTGCATACATATCTAATTTCTAGATTTTGGATACACTCCAAATGAAACTGTCGAAGGATGACTCATGCGAGCAGACATTTTTTCTGGAAATAGTTATTCACGAACATCGGTTTCGCTGACTGAAACTAGTAGAGCTACTTGTATACGAAGATTGTCGTTTAAAGAATAAAAATAGTACACTCGCGATTGAATCGGAGGTACTGCGCAAAAAATGAAACGTCTGTTTGTTGACATACTCTTGTTAGTGTGAGCCGACAGTTTGTTACGGCTGGGAACTGTGCATTGGCAAAATTACTTGTCTATATCAGGTGGCAGACAGCATAAGGCAAAAAAGTATTCACTGTACTTAACGCGTGCAAACAGCCATTACCCTTTTGTCTCATGCTATTCTCCACGTTCTGTTCTATTAATACTGCGCATTTGGTTTTGTAAATTTGACAACTTTATCGAGTTATCAGTCCTATGAATGGAATATTTTAAATCCAGAATAACGTTTTGATCGTGCGTTATTTCCGCAAAAAATTTCTGCGTTAATATAAGTCCCATCAAATTTGTAGAAAAATTGATCAAAAAAAGTCTTTAGGAATTTTCAAAACAAAGAAAACAAAGAAAGTTTTCAAAACAAACTTTTAACTATCCTATAAAATGTTTGATAAGTGTAACCTGTGTAACGTAATTTCCAACACAAACATCCCACCAACTACATACATATTGGATACATATTGGTTACTTTCGTCATATGTAAATAACCAAGCGATGTGATCTGAATCGTATTTTCATTTCATGGTATACCTACATATATGTGATAATACGTATTCTTCGTTTCGCAATAGTTGTGAGATATGTGCTTTGTTTGTCGCGAAAGCAGTGGCTTGTTTAAGGTTAACTGCTTTCTCGGCAATTTAAAATAAAAATCTCATTAAAAAATGCCGTTATCTTAAACCTAAACCGATAGAATTCCCTCTCTATCTATATAATATCATTCGCTCATTTATTTGACTTCTCTGTTTCCACTTTCTGTTAAAATTTAGTTTAATCCTAAATTAAACTTTGGTTCGAAACATTACGTTTTCTTTAATCGCGCTGAATTATTCAGAACGAAGTAGATCTTATATAAGTGTTGTCGCTCGGGCTTGGTGTAATTAAGGTTAGAATCAATTTTGATCAGCAAGTTCCATTTCGTGTTACTCGTAAGAAGTAATATTTCGATTAGAGAACGAAAGTAACAATTATTTTAAAAATTAAAAAAGAAAATCATCGAGAGGAAGTTAATTTTTATTTAAATGGAAATCAGCTGCCGTTCAATTTTGCAGAAATTTTTCGAGGAATAAAGTTGTAAAAAAAATATTAAGATTTATCTGTCTTGGTTATGTACAACCAGCCATCGATATTGATTGCTCTTAACCTAGACGAACGAAACTTCTGTCACCGATAATAGTGAGTCATAACTGAAAACAATTCCCCTTGTCAATAATGGTTATTCATAAAGAAAAACAATTTTCATCATCGATAATGGTTACCAGTAACGTACAAAATTTTGGTCCTATATAGTATTCACAATCAAAATCGTTCAGAGGCAGATATTAATTCTTACGCCATAACTTTAAACATTTAGTTTATAAAAGTCATCGTTTATGGTTTCAATTACTTTGTTTATCAAGTTGACTGTAAAAGCTGTAAATTACAAAAGGTGATCAAATTGGGTACATTGTGAGAATGAACTTGCGCATAAGTGCTCTCACATATAACCTCCAGCTTGAAACAAAGAATTTCGTTTCAGAAAGGGAAATATTACAAACGTGTGTAAATTTGGTTTACGTCGTTTATGATGAAAGCAAAATCAAATAACGATTGTCACGCTGTCAAGGTTGCTGGCGTATTGGCGTCAGAGAACTGCAACGTGTTGAAAGATTCGGATTCCCAAAAATAGTACTCGAACTCTGAAGAACAACATACACTTTGATTTAACTTGACTTCAATATTGCATATGTAAACAGAAAGCTGTTGCAACTTCTGGTCGGATTTAGAAATAGACTCTGGATGTTTATGCAAATTTATGGTTTTATGAACATGAGAGGAAGAAATGGAACTTACTAGAGATTTGCCTCGCATATTATACAGGTTGATTGTTATTCATTTAAGTACAGGTACATTTTCATAATTTGTTCCTTCCAAACGCGAAGAAGCGAAAAGCTAAATACGATATCGTTATCGATATAATACATGTCAACAATTGGTACAACTTTCGAGATACGCTCGACAAATGCAAGTAATATTTTCGTAGAAAAAACGTACAGCATAAACACGAAATTATAATTCTGTATCTAAATATGTACGTAAAATTACTGTATAACATAAACAGAAAATGAGATTGAATATCGCCCTTTGACGTCAGCCGCGATTTACGACATTTTCAATTTATTGTATGTATTGTATATGTTTGTGGTAGATCGACACGAACAAACGTTTTCTTTTTTCAGTCGACGCTTTCTCACCGGGAAATTCCAAAATTCCACGAACTTTTTGATTAAACACATAACTCGCGAGCCGCAAGAGATAGAAAACAGAAAAGTTTTCAAAAACTTACAAAAACATACAAATAGAAAAACAGACAAAAGCTACTTCTTTTAACGAGGTCTATCGTTTGGTAGAAAATTGATCAATGTTATAGCGAATTGTAACGCGAAATCGAAATCTCTCGCCTTCGCCTCTTTAGAATGAATTTGGACAGCAAATTCTCTTTATAACTGGTCGAAAATCGGGACTACTCAGCGATCAATTGACGCGTAGGGATAGTTGTATTTGAGATTATTGTTTACTCTTCTTAAACTACTCGTAAATCGAATCTGCCTAATAGTAAAAACGTCAAGCCAGTTACAGTGGCTGGTGCCAGATTCTTTGTTTTTGCAAATACCGAGAGATGTAAATATTTTTAGCAATATTAACGTTTACCTTTATTCAGATAGAAACACGGTTACACATACTCGTTTATTTTTGTCATGTTGCTTCAGCTCCAACTAATTACGTGCAATATATTTAGGTACACATTAACCAGTTAGCTGTTGCGACTTCTTTGAAAAGCGTGTACTTAAAATGTATACTCGTAAAAACCAGCTAACTGGTTAAAGGTCGACAGTTCCAGTATCACAATTACCGTTTACTTTTGTAATTACACAGTAAACAAACGTTCGGATCTTCTATCGGGTTGGCAAATAAGTGATTGCGGATTTTGTCAATACCACCTAATGACAAAATCTGCGTCCACTTAGTTGCCTAAATCTAATATGTCTGATACGACATATACATATTTGATTACTTTTATTTTACTAATTGATATCGAGTTCTATTTGCAAGTAAACAAGCTGCAACTATCGTAGACGATCGACAGATTCGAGTAGAAATTGGGGAAATCATGTTCGATATTAGAATTCTGGCAAATCTTTCTAGACGCGCAGAAGAAAACTGCACGATGGTGCTGGGTAGCGAAACTGACTACTTGTCTGGATATAAGCGAAATTCTATTACGGAATGGTTGCAAAAGACGGGGCAGGCGGGGAACGATGGTAATTTTCTCGATGCAACGTGTATGTTTGCTGCGTTTACGTTAAATAATTCGCGGTTACAGTGAAAGCGTTTTCTAGTTCACAGCAACGAACTACGCACGCTGAAACTTACTTAGCAATTTGCATTAGACATACACAGAAGCGTAGAATCTTGTTAACCAAGTGTTGAGGTAGTACCGCTAAACCAGCGGTTCTTAGTCTCTCGGTAATCACGTTTATTCTAAATAATTTCCTGTTGTCGCTATTACTATATATTACTATATATATATATAGTAATTCGTGTTTCCGCTTGATTCAAACTTTGAATCCGTAACATGCCTGAAATATTTAAAACGTTCGTCAATCGCTCATCAACGATCTTCAAATTTGCAGAGGAGATATTCGGTCTAAATAAATAAAGATAAATGCGCATACATCTAGAACATTTTTTAGGTACACGTACTCCTTAACCAGTTAACTGCGGAATTTAGTTTTAAAAATCTCTTATGGGGTGTGTAATTAGCATGATAAGTAAATAAAACGACGAGTAAACACGTCGAACGCAGTTAACCGGTTAAATATTTTTTACTCGAGTAGTAAAATAACAAGTTGCGCGTGAGCGTCGCACCGTGAAGAGTTTGCGACCATTTGGGGTCCGCGGACCAGAGATTAAGAACCGCTGCACTCGACTAAACTCGTTTTAAGGCATTTTGCATCCGCTTTCGAGGTATAATAATACGTTTAGTGTAAACGTTTTTCTACTAAAAAGGGACTATGCTTTTCATTACAGGAAGCGAAAGTCCGGTGTTTGGTTTGGAAGGTGGCGGAACAGGTGCAGGTGGTGGAACCTCCTTAAGACTTGCACCGCACGAATTGCCCAATGAAATTTCTGCCCCCTACGAGGTCCCGCAATTTCCAATCGAACAAATCGAGAAGAAGCTTCTCATACAGAGGCAATTAACCGTCAAGTAAGTAACGCGTTCGTACTTTTCTTTTAAAAAATGAACCTTGATTCACGCTGGTGATCGTGGTACGACCGGATGACGTCTAATCAGACATCGATAAAACTTGTTTGCACGTGACGCAATGAGAGCAGCCACGGTATAGTCCAGCCGAATTAGATCCGAAATACGCCAGTTTATAAATTGTACGAATCATACGTGGAAAATTTGGAAGTACGATCGCCTACTGGTCTTCTTAGTACTTCAGTTACTGTACTGGAAAGTTCTGTCGGTTTTTGTATTCTTCCATTCGCGATAGCGATAAAATGTATTTGGGATGAGTTTTATTCTGATTCGGTTTATTTGAGCTTATCCAGACGTTATTACAAATTATCTTATAAGTTACGTAAAATGATGTTCTTCGTTTATCTTTTATGATACTGTGAATTAAATTAAAAAATTGTAAGAGCATGTTCAAATATGTACGTGTAATCTTTACTTATCCAATTAGTGCACTTAAACATGTCACAATAACTCTATGGATTCGGTGTAGAGATGTTTATTTAGAATTGATTAGATGTATATATAGAATTGATTATCAGTACTGATAATTCTTCAACCACGTTCTATATATACATGACTAATACCTTAAGGTTTTCTATATCACGTAGGTCAAAAGTAATTACCCGAAAACTTTTTTCTTATATTTGAGCAGTTTTCACTGCCATTTTATAAAAATGGTAATTATTCTTGTAAATGTTTGCAAACTGAAGATATTACGAGTTTGTTGAACAGTTTGATAAATCGATTTCCTTGCTCCAGAATTCATGAAAATTCAACGTCGAAACGAGGTCATTCTTTAACCCGTTGCAGTAGTTATGTGTAGTCGCGATACAGCCCTTTTCAAAGCGTTACTGAGAATAACGAGAGAAAAGCATAACGAAGACGATTTTAAACGGCCTTAAGCTACAGGGTATTCGTATTCTCCAAAAAATTTAAGCTATCCTTATATCATGACATTAACCAAAAATTCTAGTAACGTAACTCCAAAATTATTATTATAAATTATTATATTATAGTTATATGTACATTATATAACATTGTATAGGACACGATACTTGCTAGAAAATACTACTTACTAGAATAACATTTATTACAAGACATACTTGAAGTAATTTTAAAAACTACAAAATGAAATATGACATACAATTATTCCAATAGTCGTAGTAAACATTCATAAAATTGCTGGAACATACTACACGTTACGATCATTACTAATAAGTACAATTAACCATATACTACATTAAGAATATAAGTATCATACTTTTGATACGCACTTGAATTAAGATAAATAATATATTTAACTATGCTTTTAAGATTACGTTTAATTCTTCAGTTTAGGAATTTTTACATTTTCCAATTTATGATCTTTTGTTCGCTGCTGAGAAGAAATTTGCCTTTTCCATCGTCTAAAAAAGCCTGTAATCTTTCCCTGCCCTGGACGTTCATTTTAGAGGTCATTTCGTGCTTTTAAAATAGAACACCGGTACATTTCCTTCAGGACATTCTATTAATGTTGAAAATTGCACTTTTATGCGATCCACTTGTGAGTCTCGTGTTGTCTTAAAAAGACGTAAATTTCATTGCAATGCGTTTTTATAGATGGTCAGAATTTATGATCTCTTTTTAACTGCCGTCTATAATTGGGATTATCTACGAAGGTGCATGTACCTAATTCAATTCTATTCTTGGCTATTACTCTTGTTAGTTCCATACCATGCCTCTTGATGCGAGTGCTGAAGCTTCTGAAAATAAATTTTCAGTTGCGCTCGATTTCTATTACATTTGCTTGCTTAGGCCAGGTGGAAAAAAAGTAGCCGCCTAACGAAAGGTCAACAAGTACCCTGTATAATATTTCATTTTTATCATTCTAAGATATGTGCAGTAAACTAAAACTTGGAATAAAATTTCCACTAGAAAGTATGATTTTACGACTCGACTAATTTTTTCACATAATTTGCCGTTAACATATTCTCAGTACAAGCACTATTACGTTTGCGATTAAAATGAGCACTGGTAAAATTATCTCACACGATAGATCTTAGTTCGTATGCAGTGAAGTAGCGATCAATACTGCAACGTAGATCTATCTGGTTTACTGTTTAATCTGCTGTGGCTACCATTGTAGCTGGTGTATTTTGTGTAATGTATAAAACGTGACTCTAACTAATGTCATGTATTATATATTATTTATATTAGATTCAAGTGCAGTACTTGCTGGTCAAGGAAATCGCTGTTTTCCTTGTCCAGCAAGGTAGTGTTTACCATAAAAACGGGGCAAAAGATCAGACGGCGCACAAGGAACATTATCCGAATACTCGGAAGCGATTACGTGACGCAGTGAGACGGAAACGGTCTGTGTTTTGGAAAAGCGATGACTGAATCTATTTCGTGCTTCGCTACGACAACTGGCTCATTCATCGCACCTTATCTAGCAGTCTAGAAACGCGACGAATTCTCTGTACTTTCTACTGGTAGAGTGCTCTGAATGAACTTGAAAAATTCAGCACCCATTCGAAATTCTGCCAATCTTATATCGTCACTAATGGTGAACATTTTGAAATGGACTTGTAGTTGGAGTCGTAGAATCGTGGCTACTGACTACCATCGGATGTAATTATTCTTGATCCATTCATACTCTGTACTAGTATACGTATAGTATACGTAGTAACGCATATTCGTTATCGGTCATTTCCTATATCGTTCTTTTGTCATAACTCTTTAACGATGCTCCCAATAACACGCATACGTTTATACGACGCTTTTTCCTTATCTCGGTGCCTACAGAACACAACGACAACGGTTGGCCGAGACTAAACCGGGGTAAACAAATACAGGATATAACTTTCTGTGACAGAATATAGTCGGAATACAAGATAGCAGATCAAAGTATCTGCGATGGTTTTGTTCTTTGCGAGGATCACAGCTACGCATAGCGGAACATCATGGCGCGATGAAATTGATTTTCAAGAGCTGCCTTGTGGCGATACAATTGCGTCGCCTGTTACCTTCGGGTTAATTCCTAAATGATTAAATGAAAGCTTCTTTATAACGATAATACAGCTACCGCGATTAATTGAAGCAGCGACAACCTATAGGGGCTACATCAAACGAACTACGTCTTCGCAATATGGACAATGTGGTTGCTTGGTTGACAATGAGCGAGTGGCGCGATTCGGTGTGGCGCGACGATGATGGCGTGGCAGTGGCATAGACGTGGGGAAGGGGTTAGGTTGGGGTTAGGTTCGCGAGCAGCCTTCATGGCCGGTCTTTCAGTAGTCGTAAGACCATCGTGGTGGTAGGAAGTGCGCGGCGGTATGATCTGCGTGCAACGTAGATCGTTTCCGGTACTCTACCAAGAAATATCAGACTCGTGTTGGACGACCGCATGATCCCCGGTCGGCTTTACGATAGTCTTTCATGACCTCGCCACGAGAATTTCCGAGGCTAGGCTATGTGAGTTAACGTATCGATTGACAGAAATTTTACATTCGCGGACTCTCACCGCGTTTACTATGCCGTGACACCTTCGAATTACACGTTACAGTTGTATCGATGAATAACGGAAAGGGAACGGAAATAAGGTCGAGCCGCCGTCTCTTCCTAGTTAGACGTTCGCGTTCGCTTAGTTTCCCGTCCTGTGCAACGATAAACCGTCGAGCGAATCCTCAACGACATTTTGACATTTAAACACTTAAACACAGTGGCTCGTGAAAGCGTTCCAAAACTTATCACAGAATTCTTATTTACGGGAATATCGTGTACGTTATGCGTGTACGAAACTTTTCGATATTTCGTTGGCACCGTAGACGAGTAGACTGTGAATTTTCACGGAAATTCGTGTTCTTAAGGATATAGCTGAGAAAAAAGAATCTCTAGAAACTGGGAAATTGATTTAACTATCACGTATCATAGAAAGCGCTGTACTTTGGATGTTTTCTTATGGTTCCTCATATTACGCGTGATTTGTGCAATTTTGTATTTTCAAATGAACGATCTTTGCATAAAGATCCGCGGTCTAGTAACGAGACACGACTATCGTGGTTACGATAGTAAGATTTGGAAGCAGTCCGGAAATGTATGTAGAGAAGTTGGAAAATATTTATTGCAGACATACACTTGTTAGCGAAACATTAGCATGCAGGATGAATAAGTAGTCTTAGGCATGCCATTAGCGCAAAAGACAATTTCGCTACATACATTTGTGGCTTATTAATATAGCGAATAATTGGCTATTCAAACGAACAGTACGCTAACTTGTGCATACATTTTTAGATTTATTTATCACATTTATATACATAGACATTTATTATAAACATACAGTTAACGAAAAATTAATACACAGCATAAACAATGGTCTTCGACATGCAATCAGTGCCAAAGATAGTCTCGCAACATATTGTGTATTATTCATATAGCGAATAATTCACTGTTCAAATGCTTTGTTCAAATACACTAACTTTTACGAAATCCGTAAAATATCTTCTAATTTTTACATACATTTTCAGATTCGTTTCAAATATTACCAATGTAATCACGACGGTCGTGTCCCGTTCCAGAGCCAATGAAGTCTCAAAACGTTTCGTATAATATGAGCCGTCTAACGCGAAAGTAGCGTAAGTCAGTTTTCTAGCTATTTGGTTTAACGCCGCATCTCCGAAGCTTAACCTTGATTCTGTTTCGTGCAGATGTGCTATCTTCAGACATAACTGTACAGTGACTTACATAAAACAGGTGTAACGTTCTTTAATATTATTGTACGTTACAGGATTCCGACTTCGTTCCTCGTTAATCAGTGATCGGCATTTTTGTGTTTACATCGCTTTTGCGTTGAGCGACTCGTATATGCATAAACAGTTCCTAGGAGCGTGCGAATATTTTCGTGAGCCACGTATACATACATAGAGCACATATGCAGACGCATGATTCGACACTGTGTTCATTAACCGGTTAGCTGTTTTCGACGAGTATACTCGACACAAAGAAGTGGCAATATTTCGTGTTATGACGAGTATACTCGTCAACCGTAAAAAGTAGTCACAGTTTGCTGTTTAAATCGCAATTTGGTAATTGCAACAAACTGCAGTAATAAAATTAAGAAATAAAGCAGTCCTTTCGGTGCAACTTAATCCTATATTACAACAGTCACATATATTTTTTGTTCGACGAGTAAACTCGCTTACTTTTTGCCACACACTTTTTTGGGTATACGCTTTTCAAGGAGGTCGCAACAGCTAACTGGTTAATAGCTGCGGACATTCGTTCCTCCGAATATTTCGTGAAAAAATTTTCCGAACTCGCGAAAGGGTGCGGTAGTACTGCACTTGATATCGTCAAGATTTACAAGCGCTCTATGTAACAGGCTACGCGTAGGAGATGTACGTCGTTATGGAAATTTCGTTCCCCCGTCTGTCGATCATCGACACATTTCCTTTTCTCATGTTTCTTCGTTCAAGTCGCGGTGATCTTCCTGTCGTTCTTACCGCAAAATCGTTGCGCATTCGTAGCGATCGTAGCAACATATGGACAAATACGGCCGCTGCTCTACTCGAAACCTATCTCGTTCGATCGCGAACAAATTCTGTCTGCGTCTTTTATCCAACAGCCATTGTATATGCGATCGAAGTGTTTAACAGTCGAACCGTACATGCGTTATCTTCGCACGATTTTATTCTGTTTGCGAACGCACACGTGCAGTACAATAGTACCGTAAATATCGTAAATACCGTAAATATCGCAGATACGTTTTACACATTCTTACGGTAAAGTCGACTTAAAGCCTCGCGAGTAAAATCGAACGCGTTATTGCACAGATATTACGGTAGAATTCCGACAAGTGGTATTTTTTTTCGAATCCGATTGCCTTCGATACCGTTTCGAAATGCCGGACGATGGTCGTAAATATTTACATGTTTCGCGACAACAAGACGATTGAGGGGCTCAGTGAAGAAAGACCATATGCTGCAATTCATATCGACTCTTTGCTTTTTCTATTATCAACTATGTAGCTCGTGCGTTCTACCGTTCGTTTCATTGCCTTCCAGCGATGTAGCGTGTAACCTTTTGCGAACAGGATTAAATTAACCCTCCGTAGGCAAACGTATTCTTTTTCTCTCTCCGCGTTCTCTCCTGCGTCAAGCGGAAGATTTAAATTAAAGGGCAACCGTTTTACCAGACTTTGAAAATGTGTGGGAAAATTTCGAAATACTTATCGATATCCCTGTTGCGTTTTTCATCCTTCTATTGACACGTTCAGCGCGGGGTCGATACGCGTATCGAGGAGGAGGAAGAAGCTCTTTAGCGACGGCGCCGATACATGTATCGACATTATTTTCTTTTTTAATATTTGTCAGCGGTGTTTTTCCGCGCGTTGTAGCCATTTCTTAGGTGAAACTAAGCGGGAAAAACTGTTTTTTATTTAATGAAAAAAGATCGTTTTCAATTATGTTTTCCCTATCGCCTTGCATTCTCGTAGTATTTATTTAATTGCCCATTTATAGCGCATTTAACTAACGGTAGAAGCGAGAGTTTTGGCCGGTACTGTACGACTTTCCTCTATATCTAGTGGGAAAGAAAGTCACGTTATTCCGTCTCCTTAGACAACTCGCAATGTAATTCTTACGTACAATCTATAATATCTGTCCGTATGTGTTCCACTTCTGCATCGAAGCTCGATGAAAGTGCATAAGTATTGGGACACCTGATGGCATCGTAAGAAACGTGACGATCTACCTAGCTCGCGAAGCAAACTGTTAATCGCTACCAGTTAGCTGTTTTCGACGAATATACTCGTCACCCGTGAAAAGTAGTTACAATTTGCTGTTTAAATCGCAATTTGGCAACTGCAATAAACTGCAGTAATAAAATTAAACAATGAAAACAGTCGTTTCGTTGCGACTTTATTTCTATCGTTAGCAACAGCTAATTGGTTAATATTAACAGTAGTACGCAGCGCTAATTTGTTAAATTATTAATATTATTTATCGTTATTTATCTTGTTGCAACGAGGCTCGCGTGTACGATCTTTGGTTTGGAAACTTGACGCTTGTTCTATTCCTTTTATAATTTGTACTAGTAGAACATACGTTATTTCGTTCCTGTTAGCTCTCTTATGTAGCGAATATAATTTTATGCTTCATACTTGACGGTTAATGTTTAGTTAATGTTAGTCCTATCTGTAGGAATTGTAGGGATGTAACGTGGATATTGAATAGACTGCTGAGTTTTGTGCAGCGAATTGACTCGTTCGAGCCGAGGACACCGAATCAGAGTATTATAATAAGATATAAATTCCATTTATGGGTTCCGTATGTTTTTGCCTGCCAATTCGCCACGTAATTCTTTCAACATAAACAACTTCCATTTGTACAAAATTTTTATATCTACGCGCTTTGGATAATTTTCAATATGTTTTTGTTTATGGTTTCTAATGTCTCTGGCTGTTCCGACGCCGCGTATTTTGCCTAATTCTGTTGACACTTGCACCACTTTCGTATTTTTTTGCAACAATTAGAACGCAGATAGTTTCCTACCAAACTGTCATAGTGAGAATTCACTCGATGGAGCAGAGGAAAGAATACATCGCACGTGAACGCTAATAAAATATGTACATATTTGAAACGAACGAAGGCATCGGTCGCTGAGAAACGTTATAATCGCATAACAAAACGTTCGGATATTGCCGTGTTTGGCAGACGGTTTAACGCTTGGACGGAATACCGTGCGGTAAAAAGAGCTGTTCGAATGTACGTCGATGAACGATTAAGACGATCGCGATTTAACATTAGCTTTCTCGAGAAGAATTTATTCTCCTGCTGAAGCTGATTTTGCCGTCAATTTTTAGTACCACGTGTTCGCACGTTTTCCACATCTGGGTCCCTCGATTGTAAACTGGCTAACGTTTAACCAGCTAACTAAACGATCGTTTGACGAGACACAACGCGTTATGGATGCGATGTGAGCTTAGAACGAGGCCAAACGTGAATTAAATCCCGCTGGAAAGTTCGCATTGAGACGAAACGAACGACCAAGTTCACGATGAAAACTGATAATAAAATGTAACGGATAAGGAAACTGGAATATCGTTGTTTGCTTTGTCGAGTTTTGCGATAAGTAAAGAAAAGAGAAATGAAAAAGCATGCGACAAGAAAGGAACATTTGCTTATGAGAACATTTCGTTTTTCGGACGCTGTCAGCGTGCATGCAACAGACGTAAAATACGAGAGAAGGATCGTGTAACATGTTCGCTGGTGCGAACGAATCGAAACGATGGCTCAGGGATAATAGGATACTCTTGAGGTAAATTAAAATGCCGTCATCATGATTGCTCACACCTTTTAACCCTTTTAGGACGGGACTTTAAAGATAGACCCTGAAAATTTCTCTTTTGCGCGTGATAGTTTTCGAAGAAATCGATAATACGGGATCCGACGTGTCATATTCTTCGCGCTCGAATCAGTCGGATCGCTATGTGTTTCTTGTACGATGGTACGAATATTCTTTTTGGATCTGACGAGTGATTTTCATCCGTCTTCGTATGAAACGAGAAGTATTAGGCTGTGCCAAAAGTTTCTTTCGTTTTATCAGGAAACAACGGATGCACGGCATTTTCTGTTTTATATTATTTCATCGAATTCCGTATGATCCAGCTTGTCCTACTACTACTGTTACTACGAAAGAATAGTAAGAACACAAAAGTAGATGATAGAACAAAATGGATCGTAACAACACAGCTCGACAAAATAATACAAAACAGAAAATGAGACTTTTGAGACAATCTAACAGTTAGCTTGGATAATAAACGATAAGATTGCAGATCTGATTGTTGAATTGTGCAGTCTGACCACGCTTTTCATGAATTGCGGTTGAAAATAGCAGAAAGATTAATTTAAGACGTTTCACCTAAACGTTATAAATAGCAAGAGATATAATCTCTATGCAGATTTTTGGAGAAATTCAGAGTGCCTTACGTACGTTCGTCGTTCCAGCGCAGCGATGACGCAACTGCAGAAAAAAAGGTGATTTCTCAGGAGACGAAGCGAACGAGTTTAGTAAAACTTGTAATTAAATAACGGAGGAAATGTTTTACAATGTCGAGATAAACAACGTGGTTCGCATTCTCTCTGGTTTTACTTTTAGCTGTGTTTACGACGCAACTTACGCCGTTATTGCTACGAAGCGCGTTAGCTAACAACAAATATTTCAGTAGCGACGTTACTCTCGTCCACTGGTCAACAACGTTCGGAAAATTATGAAACTTTAAAGGAGCGTCCAGACGATCGATATTATCGTCAATATTTAAGGTTCTCAACAATATCGTACGTGGGAGACGCTGCGGATGATCGATATACAAGGTGTTTGCTGTCCCAGTTTTGTTTTCCCGGCCAGACGCTGTCTATACACGTTCTACGGGCCGAGATAAGAAAAAAAGAAGTTACATAAACGTACGCCATTGGAAGCATCGTTAAAGAGTTACGAGAAAAAAGAAAAGATAT
Organism: Bombus flavifrons; assembly: GCF_040668555.2. NCBI lineage: Eukaryota > Metazoa > Arthropoda > Insecta > Hymenoptera > Apidae > Bombus > Bombus flavifrons. Next base: position 6,816,632 of record NC_138458.1, on the reverse strand, counting down.
ACGCAACGAGCGGTGACGAACGTGCATTACCACGACGCAAGGTATTAATAGATGAGAAACATTCGTATCTGGTAGTAGCCAGAAGCTATCGTGATTCTTGTACGACTTTAAGTACAAGTTTGTTTCAAGATGTTCAGCATTCCTGTCGATACGAGATTGGCAGCGGCGAAAGATCGAATTTATTACCCTTTGAAGTTTCTGGTTTATTACTCGTTGCAGTTGCGGTCGTAGAAGTACATATTATGATACCTTCTGAGTACTACCAGATGTAAATATTCCTGATCTATTACTACTTTATACAGCAATAAAGGAAGTTCGCCGAGGAAAGGTTGGTTTGCTAGGTCGTTTTATCTTATTTCATTATTTTTTTTTCTTTTTTTTTTCATTATGACTCCATGACGAAGCTTCCAACGACAGGTCGATCATCCGCTGCGATGACAACTGAAAAATCATGATTTTAGGGTGAACGAGATCGAACGTTTCGAACTGTTCTGGTTTCGCGATGATGCGATGTGTAGCGGCACAGCTGTCTTCGCGCGGTGAAGCTTGAGAGCTTCACTTAGGGGATTCTACCAGTAGAAAATATTAGATTGTCCCAAAAGTTTCTTTCGTTTTCCAAGGAAATGATGGATGTTATGTATGACCCATTTTGATCATACGATAGAAATACATAGAAATATTAGAGATAATACAAGCAAAACATGTTGTGCATCTATTATTCCCTCAGAAAACGAAAGAAACGTAACTCAAAAACTCTACGAATCTTGAACGACGTCGTGTCGTTGTTGAAGCAGATGTGCGATACGTTTATCGACGTTTTTCCCTTATCCTGACCTATAGAATATATCGACGAGGTTGGGAAAACCTAGGACACCCTGTATATCGCCAGTACGATATTGAGAAACTTAAATATTGACAATAATATCGATCGTTCGTACGCTTCTCTATAATGGAAAGATCAGGTATGTCTGAGACTAGCAAGGGTGCGTTCACTTCGAAGGTCACAAATTTGCAGGTACGTCGCTATTGCGCTGAAACGGCGATATCAACTTTGTCGACAATTTCCATAGAATTGTTGCGACAATTACGGTTATCAACTGCGTTAAAATTGTCAATTGCACGTACGTCTAAGCTTTGTGGTTTCTCTGTGTGTTTTATGATCTGTATTTAATTTCAACCATAGTTCGATTCTCTTTTTCCGCTGTTCTCAGTAAAATTTGTATCTTTTCTCAACGATGCCAACGAACAAAGACAAATTTTCCCCGCTTTGTAACTATATATTATTAATGTATATGTAGATTATCGGCTATTCATTTTTTTACATTCTAATTATTCCTATTTCATTAATTACTTGACTCGATACATTTTATCGCTATCGTACGTTCTAATATTCTATTACACTGCGTTATCCGATCGAACGCACTTATTTTACGATGATAAAAGTCAGTTTGCGATTTACATGGACGATTTACACGGCCAGAAATCCTGTTTTAAAGGAAACTTAATCGCTCGAAGATACTGAAATATTCGAGTCATGTTATATAAATATAATGCATACCCGTCCTGAACCGGTTAAACAGAAACGACAGGTTCGATGCATCTAATTTAAATACGTTAGCGCGTGTTCAATGACTTTTCTTTTCTCGTTCGATAGCAACGCTATTCTTTTACATTTACGTACTTTTGGTTCGATCGTAATTCATTTTTTCATCGTTATCTCTCTTCGTGTAGCAAAGACGAAATGCGAGGACTTTGTTCCGTACCAGGGCTTCTTAATCTGTGGGTCGCGACCCCGTGTTACGCGAGTTACGTAACAGGATTACGGGGTCGTCGAAATTGTTGTAAATGCCACAATGTATCGGTGAAACGAACAATGCCGATCGTCCGTCGTCAAAGGATCGAGAAGAATTCCGCCAGTTATTAATCGACATGGATATGAACCATCGGCTTTTTGAAAAATCGTTCAAATGGATTTTTTTCTTTTTTTGGAATTAGGCCAGAATTTTGAACGATTTCTAAAATGGCTTTAAAAAACCAAAATATCTTCCACGAATATATTCAACTCCTCGTGCAAAAATAAATATGCAAATTTAATTTTGCCCGATAAGTGGTAATGAGCGATAAAATTGTAGATACAACGGAAAATTGTTTAAACTTAAACTTCTTTGATCTAGTCGCCGATTAACGTTTTACTCGTATGTTTATTGTACGTACCTTCTCGTCTGTATAATTGGGGTCGCGAATAAGAAAAGTTTAAGAAGCGCTGTTCTGTACGAACGATAGTTCAGAATTACGATGTTCGAATGACGTAGGCTAGCCAGCAACCATTTAAACGTAGCTTAAAGTTCCAATTTGTCTCGTTAGAAGTACGCTAATGGTTTGTCACTGGATCGATTCAATTTATGGAACTGTACAAGGTTCGTAATTGATGGTACGAATGGGGCCAGGCAGATTCTATAGCCGAAAACAACGAAATTTCGTTGGAGGCTTCGATTTCCTTTCGGAGGATCAAGCTTGAGCATTTGTCAAGGCGCGCGTGAATTTTCATCCACACTGTTAATCGTCGACTGTTTGTCGCTGCGAGAGAATTGTCAGAGGACGACCACGTATTTCATACATTGTACGAGATGAGCAAACCTACGTGTCAAAGTTTAGTGCAACTTGTTGGATCGCTGATTCAAAAGCAAAGCAACAATGTGTCGGTGGTGACGAAAGAATTTTATTGACACCGAGGCAGGCAAAGGTTGTTTGCTGGCGTGCCTGATTCCGATTTCGTAAAAAATGTCGTGCCTTTTCGTAATATTTGGTATGGTAATATGACGCTGAAAACGTACGTTTCCATAAAATTTAGCGAGCATCCAAAAATTCAGTGATCCTTCCAAGAATGCGATCAACTTTTTGTTTACAACGTAGCAGCACCTGTAGCTCGTTCGTCGATCCTTAGACGATAACCCGATGCAAATAACTTGATTTCTGTATAAAGTTTTTTATGTACTCGTTATTTTCTATCAATTTTTCACAGATTATCCAATATAGCTAATATATATCAGTATGTGTTGTATCTCGTAAAAACTGTCGACGCTTGTTCGTTCGATCGCGATTCAGGCTTCTACGTTTGCACGAGTGAAAGAATCATGTTTAGAGTATTCTTACAGAGCTGCCAAGGATTTAGAGGAACGTCGTAGCCATTATGAACCATCGCTCGGCCCCGGTGTTCCCGATGACGTCGATCATATCTTCAATCTCGAGGAAAATGACTTCGTGCCACACTTTCAGAGGGTCTCCATATCCGGCGAAGATACGTCCGGGGTACGTTAAGACCGAATCAGACAGTAGTCGTTTGAAAACGTTGGTAGTATTCATAACGCTCGTAAAAATGACAAAGTTACGATCGTTGAACGTACTTTTGGTTCTTCCAGTTTCCAACCGTGTCTTTATTAATAGAACACCTGTGTTATTTTTTTTTAGAAAACGAAAGCAACTTGTGCGACAACCTGATATTAGACGCGTGTATCTTTCGTCGGTGAAATAACAGTTACATTAAGAAGAAAATAAATAAAACGGTAAATTTCTTTTCGACACCGAAGAACTGATAAGTTTCGCTATCTAACTCGCCTCTCTCCAAAACTGTCAAACGCGTTCAAACGCAACGATCAAACGCGTTCAACGACAGATTTCCAAGCGAAACTGGAAAAAGATTAATACGCTTTGCTTTCAACGAAATACTGTTACCGATTGATTTTGTCAATTACTCGGTTATAGAAATATTGCGCCGTTCCATATTAAGCGCTGACCCATATTAGGTACAGTTGCCCTACGTTGTGCTTCGTTTGAACGTTCCGCGAGCATTCCACACCGCTTTTTGCGGATCCGAACCAGGAAGAACCGCAAATACGTCGTCCAATGATCGTGAAAGTTTAAAACCAACGATTATAATCATCCTGAAATAAAATTAATCGTTTATTCATTCCTTTCTATTCGTATGTTCCATCGTCTATTTCGAGTAAACGTAACTTGGCTAGATTATGCCGTATTGTGGTCGAGCTTTTACGACGAGTAGCTGTCGATTATCGTTACTTCGTTGTCATGCGTTGTAACGGATAGAACAAATTGATCGAGTCCACGCGTAAAATCTGTGTTACGTAGAAGATTATGCTTTTTTGAGATTTCTACGAAAGGAAACCTTAAGAGCGCGCTGCCTTACGTAGGAAACCTCTGTTACGATTTCTCTCTTCCGTAACCAAACCTCTGTTCCATTATTCTATAAGAAGCTCTTTTAATCGCTACACGATCGTATCGTACGATGCGTAACGATCCAAACATCGATTTTACGTTCCAACGAAATAAAAATGGAAAAATTAGAGTGGGGATGCGACAAAGAATATTAACGACAGTTATAAAAAGAATCCATGATTTATTGAAATTCGTAAAAGTAACGATATACGATATACGATGCAGTATGTACTTTTAGATACACGGTAGAACCTCGACGAAATCGTAGAAAAGATTTTGATAATGTATACACACGTAATCGATACACGTATTTATGTTTAATTAATTATTTAATCAGCTGAGAACGTTTGATTAATCGCTTTAGCGATATCTCGCTGGCTACGCTTCGAAATTAAAATTTCAAGTTAAAATCTTGGAAAATATTGAGTAATAGTAAATAATGGGTAAAGTTGAAAGTATCTCGGATAATACGAAACGTCGGATAACCGAGACTCCGCTGGTATATTTGTCGTTTATATCGAGCCGAAATTTCGAGAGTCAAGAATACGATACAGTATGTCGGTGAACTGGTCTTGATATCGGTTACAGCGATACGAAGCCAAAAATATCGTATCGTTTACCGTATCGTTTAAAAACGTCAAGGTAACTTCGAGGTATCTTATCGAAAAAACAACTTTTTGGAAATTTTTTATACGGCGGCTTGTAGCTGACGAGACATCGATCGACTTTTATTTGGAGCGTCAGATTTTCTCAGAAAATAGCCAAAAGATCCTGACCACGGTTACATGGTACACCCTGTATATAATTTTATATAAAATGTCTGACACTTTTTTAAAGAAATTCAGACGGAGGCGAAAGGAAGTCACTTTGGGGACTGTGTATACCGTTTGCATAAAGTTGCAAAACCTAACTAAAACATCGTGCGTTTGCAGGTACCCTTGGAAGATCTGCAACAAGCGTCGCAGATGTTGGTTCAGGCACTGGCGATACGTGAGAAATACATGAATAATTCTAAACAGAGCTTCCCTTCTATAACATCGCGATTTCTACGTAGCGTCGATAAGAGGCCAGTGAACAGCGACGACGAAGTTCAACACGATGATCGTAAAGCCATCGCAGGTATTTATTTCAAATTCGCAGAGTACTACCTTCTTAACGCCTGACGATCTTTCTCTTGGCGAATCCCCCTTGTACGTCTTGTACGTCAAGTAATGTTCCCGACATCTTAAATGTTCATGACGTAAAGTTACTTTAACGTATTGTTTCTCAAGGTAAGAAGTTGCAGTTAGAAGTTGAAAGCGAAATCGTGGACGTTTGATCCGACGCATACATCGATGCACTGATTGAAGACGCACCTCTGGAAGGTCCTCCTCCCTTATTATCCTTCTTATCCTTTGTTTCAAACCTACTTCAAGCACTGGTTCAGACACGGATTGGCCAGTACAGTAAGCGAGTAACAAGGAATTTAGGCTATCGTTGAAGTCACCGACTACCGTTTACCTATATCGGATTTGTCAGCGACGCCAAATTTCACCGACGATAGCTTTGGCTGACAACAGCTTTAACCGACTGACGCTATTACCACAGGGAAATGAGAGAAGATTTTTGGCTTGGATATATAGGCTTATTGCTGCGGATAATTTATAGATGACGGGATTAAAAATACTAACTGAAATCCAATACAGAACATAAGCTGAAGAGCAATTAAATGAGCTTTGATTCGAGTTCAGTCAATTTATGTTTGATTTAAAACGAGCCAAGTTTGAGTAAATATAGTATATACGGTACGTTCCACTGTGCGTCGCAAGAGAAATTTCGTCCAAACGTGAACGAAGCAGGTGATAAGCTTGGCAAGCGTTCCGATCCTAGCGCAAACGTGACAAGTTGCTAATGAACTCCATTAAAGAGATGCATCTGGTAAATTTAGTGAAAGAAATGCTGTTCCGTTCTCCTATTTGGCAGGAAGATCTAACAATTCGGATGTACTTGGCTGAACCGTTTTACTGTACCACTGGTCGTTTGCGAACGGGCAAATTATTTAGTAGTTTGTTGTTTACTTGTTACTTGCCACTTGACTGGCCGTGTCTGAACCAGCTTTAACCCTGCTGCGATCATTGAATCTCGCTTTCAAACAACTTCAACGGAGAAAGACATTTCATCGTACAAACGATAAGAGAAATCATGCACCTGAACGATGATTTTTTAAATATTTTCCTCAGATTTGAGAAATGCTGTCTAACGATAGAAAGATAGAACTGGATCTGAAATGATCCAAAGGACGTGCAGCAGGGTTAAAGCTCATATCATCTTACGTAGCACACGTAGTTGCTTTTCTGTCCATGTATCGATGCGTATAAAAACGTTGAAATTTCCCAAAGAATAAATGGAGTACTGTATTACCTTGCAAGTAATTGCATATCGTAACTCGAGATGAATGATGTTTTAATACTTGTCCTCCCTAAACAATGTTACTATTAGATCATCCTGTGCACGCACCTGCATCTCGAGGAGATCCGTGGGAATGTGAATTTCCTATGGCAAAGAATTACATAATTGCTCCCGTTAACGGTGTCTTCAATTTGTACGCTAATGAGGAAGATTTAGCTAATGGGAAGCCAGTCCCTTACTCGTATCCTGACTTAGCCACTTTTGTCAGGGACATGAACCTTCTTTGCGCGATGATCGCCGATGGTCCATTAAAATCTTTTTGCTACAGAAGACTGAGTTATCTTTCGTCAAAGTTCCAACTGCATGTGTTACTGAACGAGCTTAGAGAACTTGCCAGTCAAAAAGCAGTCCCTCATAGGGACTTCTATAACATCAGAAAGGTTAGTATGGGAGAGCCGGATGTACTTACAACTTACAACTTACAACTTACGTTTTGAATACCGAAGAGATAATATAGTTTTAAGTAGATTGAAATGTTTGTTCTATTAACTTCAGGTTGATACCCATATTCATGCAGCATCTTGCATGAATCAAAAGCATCTGCTCAGATTTATTAAGAAAACCTTGAAGAATCACGCAGATGAAATCGTCACGTACTCCAAGAACAAAGAAACAATGACTTTACGGGAGGTGTTTCAATCGATGAATCTGACGACTTACGATCTCAGTGTTGATATGTTGGATGTGCATGCGGTAAGTTTCCATTGACATATCATACGTATGGGAAGATAAATTTCAGAATAAAATATTTACCCGGGCTTTTCCCTTTTCTTTCAGGATAGAAACACGTTCCATAGGTTCGACAAATTCAACGCCAAATACAATCCAATCGGTGAAAGTCGCCTGCGTGAAGTGTTTCTAAAAACGGATAACTACTTGAATGGTAAATTTTTCGCAAGAATAATCAAGGAAGTCGCCAGCGATCTCGAAGAATCCAAGTACCAAAATGCGGAACTACGTCTTTCGATTTACGGCAAAAGCCCAGAAGAGTGGGACAAATTAGCAAAATGGGCAATTCAAAGTGACGTATATTCCGACAATGTGCGCTGGCTCATTCAGCTTCCTCGGCTTTAGTAAGTTATTTAGCATATATTCAATTAATATTTCAGCTAAAATCATTCTAATATCTGCCGTTTCCATTTAGTGACATTTTTAAATTGAACAAATTGCTGACAAATTTCCAAGAGATAATGAACAACATCTTTCTTCCCCTTTTTGAAGTAACGAATGACGCTAATTCTCACCCAGAGCTACATAAATTTCTCCAATACGTAAGCAGATTTCTAACAATAAACGTTGATAATATTTGGAATTGGTATGGTATTTTAGAATCATCGATACTATCATATCGCTATAGGTAATAGGATTTGATTCAGTTGATGACGAGAGCAAACCTGAAAATCCTTTATTCGATAAAGATGTCTGTCCACCCCCAGAATGGGATGATGTTGAAAATCCTCCTTATGGATATTATCAATACTACACTTATGCCAACATGACCGTCTTGAATCATTTTAGAGCGTACGTATACACTTTCTGCGACTAGTAATTGGCGTTAGCTCCCTGATTAGACAAACATTTGATGTAGAGTATGTTATTTATTAGGGAACAAGGTTTAAACACCTTCGTCCTCAGACCTCATTGTGGCGAAGCTGGTCCCATTCAACATCTTGTTTGCGGTTATATGATGGCAGAAAATATCTCTCATGGTCTTTTACTTCGAAAAGTGCCAGTACTACAATATCTATATTATTTAGCACAAATTGGGATTGCAATGTCGCCTCTTAGTAATAATTCTCTTTTCTTAAATTATCATCGTAATCCATTACCCGAATATTTAGCAAGAGGATTGTGTGTAAGTCTTTCCACGGATGATCCTCTTCAATTTCACTTTACCAAGGTCAGCGTGATGTAGCAATTGTCCGTTTATTCGTTCGAAATATCTCTCGCTTACGTCTCTTTTATTTACGTTATTTAAGTTGATGATAATATCTTTTTATAGGAACCGTTGATGGAAGAGTACAGTATTGCTGCACAAGTATGGAAGCTTAGTTCGTGCGATATGTGTGAACTAGCGCGTAATTCCGTGCTTATGAGTGGTTTTCCACACAAGGTATGCGTTCTACGGCTATTCATAAGGTAAACAAATTAACACCATATAACCATTTTGTCTTACTTTATAGAGTAAACAATACTGGCTTGGGCCAAATTATACAAAAGAGGGTGTGGCCGGTAATGATATTACGCGAACGAATGTACCGGATATTCGGGTGGCCTATCGATACGAAACATTAGTCGACGAATTGTCGAATATTTTTAAAGTTGTCGAAAAACCCGAAGCCGTTCCATTTTAATCCATAGCGATAGTACAAAAGGTCCTTGAACATAATATAACAATTACTCTACAATTACAAAATAGTATTTATAAAATTCGACGAAACTACGATGAGAATTATTTATAAAATGAATCTTGTAACGTAAATAATTATGTGATGTATGCTAATAATTGTTGTCAACTTTTAATGATACTTTTGCAAAAATGTTTCTTTTGTTGGTTATTAGTTAGATATCACTCGATAATGTATATTACAATAATGTTAATTGCATGATTTATACGTGATAATTTTCCCTTAAGATGTTTTGATAGAGAAAACAAGGTTATTCTTAAGAGTAAATGTATAAACACTAAGTTATAAGAAAACGTCTTTCACTCAGGTTCCAAAATTTTAATGTAAAACAGGGAGAAATTAATCTCAAATTTTTCATATACTTTGACCAATTTAAAAATAGTTAGATATTAGATGAAATTCCAATTTCAAGTGTTGCTAATCTTTATTACGTACATGTATGTGAATTAAATTAGAATTGAGTATCGTATTAACTTTGTGTAAAAAAAAATGTAAAATATTACAAAGCAGCAATTCATTTCTCATATTTTAGTCATATAAAAGTATGTCAGTTCAGTCTTTTCAATTTCAATGTTATTTACTTACCTTTTTGTACATTTTTACAGAAATTGTGTATTTGTTTTTAAAAAATATGTTTAACTCGAGTATGGATAGTTTACTCCGAAATAATATTTCTCTGTATAATATTTATATAATTTTCACCTTTATTAATATTAAATTGAAGGCACTAAATGTAGTACCTCTTGTAAAATAATTAGATTTATAGCAAACATAAAATTTATTTTCAGATCATTATTATGTAATCATTTCCTCCTTCGTTTTTGAGACAACTTTGTGATGAACGAGCTTTTACTGGCAAATATATGATGATATATCAACATTCGTAACGAATCCTAATATTGAATATAAATTGTTGCTAAATAGAAATGATGTATGTATTGTATAAGGTATATCTTATAAAACAAAAATATACTTGTACCGTCAAAATAACATTGTGTTTAAACTTAAAATATTTTATGTCCCATGAAAACATTCTTGTACAATGCCACAAATTTAAAAGCTTATTGATTTTACGAAATAAATTATATTCATTTAAGGTACCGAAATTATTAAAGAACTATATATATATAGTTCTTTAATATATATATATATATATATGTGTTTATCTACATAAATCTTATCTAGATAAGATATCTAAGATAAGATAGATAAGATTATCTAGATATCCATATAAATTGTTTATTCATAAAAAATTTTGTTTATGTAAAATAAAAATACGCAATTAGGGGAAAATAATGTATGTACTTATTATGTTTTCAATGATATACGTTATAGACAAATAGATTTCACAAGAAAATAGAGAAAAATCGTCTTTATTTCTTAGTTCTAATAGATGTAACTTGAAAAAAACAAAAATGATTCTTTTTCTGTTTTCTTATTGTTACAATTATTACATTCATTCATAAGGCATTTTATTCGTTATTATATCATCTACCATGTTCGCTTTGCTTTGTACAGTTACATCAATCAACATATAACAATATCTAACAATTTTATTTATTATTGAGCTTTTTTAATCTTATCCGTAGATCGCAGACTTTCTGTGATTTTCGGTAATAATTCTGTAAATATTACTGTTCCTAGAAAGACTAAAATTGTACCAATCCAGTGGTACAGTGTGAAAGGATTTTTAAAATATATTATAGAAAAGATTAGAGATAAAAATTTTCGTAATGTTATGACTAAAGTCACTGTGAGTGATGTACATTCTGCTGTTAATGTAAAAACGGAACTAATGCACACATATCTAAGATTATTGTTAAGGATTATAAATTATTAAAATTTGATTGTGTATATTAATCACATATCTAAATATTCGTGAAAGGATACTGTGTGAGAACATTTCCTATAAGATATAGAATTAATTTTGGCATTTGTAGATTAATAATAGATATCTTTATTGGATCTGATGCTAGAGCATACATGAAATGATCCCAGATATTAGGAGCCAATGTTAAAAAAAATGGTAGAGGTAGTAAATGCTGAAATCAGATATTTAATTATATATATATAATTTATATTATTTACTACATATTATATCCAGTTTAAATGTATACACTCTATATAAACGCTTTGGAAGAGAATCCAAATTAATCAAGTTTCTCTATTAAATGAAACAATTCTAACATGAAGACCTTTTCCATATTTTTAATAATTACAGACATAATGATGTATGTATATTTAAACTGAACATATTCTATAAATTTGTAAATGAGATAGGAAATTATACCGTGTAATATAAAGCTTCTCTTGGATTTTTTCCATACTTTTTATGCAATACTTCTTGATAGATACCCATTCTTGCAGATACAAATAGTGCAATTGTCAATAATGATATACCTAATATCCACCAAAACAAATCATCCCATGGTGTTGTCGGTACTTGTTCTACATTCTTGGCTTGCAAAGATTTAATTTCTTTGCCGCTAACAATAGTACAAATGGCAATTCCAAGAGTGATCATAAATACTGACAAATATTTACTAAAAACATATCTCTTCTTTAAAATAATGATACCCATAATCATATTAGCTATTAGAGAACCCTAAAATTATTGAATATAAACAATAATTACTTGGGAATTCAAATTTTGTAATATACTTCATATTTAAATACTTACAGCTCTGAATATCATATGTAATGGCATGGGTATATTAAAATCAAATGCATAATTATTACAAACATTTGCAACAAAAAACATTGTTACCAATATAAAGTAATCTTTTATTCCTATATTGGGCTTTACAGTCCCACATTTTGAAGTAAATAAAAATCCTTCTATCGATATAAAAAGGAACTGTGCAAATGTAATAAGATTTCCACTGCCTGGATCATCCCTGAAAAAGTAATTATTTTTATTTTGTCGATAATAGGTAATGTTTGATTTAGTATTTCACAATTCTGAGTTATATCGTTATAAAAGATGCAGGTTGTTACGTTAATAACTTTGAGAGTAGTATATAAAGATAATGTATAGAATATATCAGAAAAACAAAATGCAATACTAACTTAACAAGAAGTTCCAGGAAAACGACGTTGCTACAACAACCGAGGAACACGCACAATATCGCAATAGTTGCACGCATATTTTATTGTTTAATAAATATCACAGGGTTTAACCTAAAACCATCAGGCGATAGGGCGCTCCTTCGTATTGTCAGAAGTATTACTATTCTACCACAAAATTATGTGAAACGTGTTGTCTAATAACTGGTTGAGTTATCAGTAAGTCACGATACATAATAGTCTCGCGTATCATTTAAACGTCACACAATTTCTTCTATATATATATAGAAGAAAATAAAGAATGCACTGTCAGTACATATGAAGGACTTTATTTATTTCATGGTCGTATACAACTAATGCGACTGTAGTCTCTAATAGCCTCCATACATACTATAACTTAACAGTCTAATGTAAGTTATGTATCTTATATAAGATACGTCTTACGCAATAAATGTTCAAATCTATGTGCAGCGAGAAATTTTATTTCTTATTTTTAATAAATAAAATTGTTTTCTACTGGAAAATAGTGACGACAACTCTTGTTGCATTACCAAAGCTCTTAGGTATAGACAATATTAAGGTATTGAAATCCGAAGGATAAAATTTAAAAATATAAATTCGAAAGGATTCAAAAGTTAAAAAGAGAATCGACCGCTTTTTCTAAATTGTGTGAAATAAAAATCATGTTGAAAAAAACTGTAAAAACAGAACACAGAGACTATATAAAAAACTGATATTTGAAGCTGGCATAAAGAACGAAATAATTATTATAGAAATATACTAATGTATAATATTGTGTGTGTTATATTACCTATTTATAAGTATGATGTTTAACTTTAATTAGTTTAAATTGTTAATTACTAGTTTTTAAAGAATGACATTTGTTTTTAACAGAGACTCTTAGAAGACAGGATAGGACATTTTTCCATCTTTTTCTATTTGTAAATATTTTTGAATTATTGAAATATATTTATTAATAACAGTACGAATAATGAAATAATATATCGTAATCGTATTTTTACCAATACCATATTTTATTGAATAATAGCAGCTATACGCGTATAAAATATAAAAACATTTCATTAAGAACATAATTTTATTCGTAATTGTTAATGAATATTGCCTTAAATATATTTTCTATTCATCAATCTTACCAATTTAAATATTTGGATGAACTAAATTAGCGCGCGCTCATATGTGGAAATAGACGCTCTTATTGGTACAAAATATTATAAAGTCAAATCGAGCATTCCTATTGGTGTAAAATATTGCAAAGTCCCCACCACTCGCAATTTACGAAAGTCGCATAGCGCGGGATGACATTTTACTGTTGAAATTTGTGAAACGAGTATCGTTACGTTATCCCGTCATTACTATATAATACTTTTATCTCAACGTTATCATCATTTCTACACTTTTACATATCTGCGTTTTACATAGTTTTACATAGTGCACTTTTATTTAATCATTTATTAATCACCATTTTGTATCAGCATTTTAATCACCATTAAATATTATAAGTGCTTTCGACACTGCTAAAGACTTAACAGGTCTGACTTATTTTGTTTTATCCAGCTATCAAAGATATAGAAACTAAAATATAGATTTTATTGTATACAATTAATTGGTTCAAGTTTTCTAATATGATACAACGCATGAAAGAAATTTCTTATCAAGATAATTCATATGTTTCCACAATAGTTGTTAAAAATATATCATACGTCCTTTTTCCGCAACAGTGATTAGAACATTTTTTTCCCCGAATAGTAATTAATCTTCATTTTGTAATCGACTATAATTTTTTTCCTTTTTAGGATTTTTAAACACAAATATCGTTGAGAACAGCATATATTAATTCCAATTGTGTAAAATGCCACCGAAAGCACGAAAGGTTATATTTTATCACCATTAAAAATATATTTTATTAATTCATTTCTTTTAAATTTATGCATTTTTAAACTTATGGTCGAATATCAATATAATTGAACCATTCACATAATATAATACAAGAAACATGTTAATGTTATTTTCAGGAATCATTAGTACTATTAATAAATATTGGAATAACAAATCCAAATATAGAAAATAATCATTCCTTATTGGAGAAGGCAAAACATATTGCCAAGCGAAAAATTCAGAAAATGGTATTATAAAATTTTAATTTAATGTTATTTATTTTCAATTATTAATATTTGGTATTTTTTAGATTTTCTTCACACCAAAAGATGAAGTTGCAATAATGTTAATGGGTTCCGGTGTTACAAAAAATCGTTTGGGTACAGAACATGTAGAAGAATTTACAGATTTTCAGATTCCAAATTGGGATCTTGTAAAAAAATGTATGGCTTTAAAAGGTACAAACCATTGTTCTAATTGGATTGAAGCACTTGAGGCTGCAGTGTTATTTATGAAAGAAAACACGTATGTTTAAATATATTATGATTGTACTGGAAGTGTACTACTGTGGAAGTAGTAAAAATGAAAATATTCCAATTCGTATTATAATATCAATTACAATATATTTCTTGTTTTAGTTTTTTTTCTTCTATAAGGAAAATCGTTTTGATGTCCGATTTTAACGAAGATCCAGATATTATTTCACAATTTCAAGCAGATGCAATTGCAGATTGCCTTTCAACAAACAAAATTATATTAATCACACTGTAAACATCTATTTTAATTTTGTTATATAAATTATTGTATATAATTTAATTTTATGATTTTATTATTTTCAGATCAGAATCAATTATATCACCTACTCCTACACTTAGTGAAACCCTTCTTGAAGATGTCAATGAAAAGGTTTTATCTATTAAACTATCTATTTTTATAATATGTTACTGTGGATCATTATTTAATCTATTTTATTTACTAGATTAATGGTCACCATATAACGTTTGATAATGCCATATCAGATATGCAATTTTATACACCAATACCATCAAAACCATTTCCATCTTATTATAGCTTAGAGTTACTTGATAAAAAAATACCAGTTGTTTCTTATGCTAAGGTAAGGAGAACTTGTGAAGCAAGAAATTATTTATGTGTATTATGTTATATTATGACTGTTGTAGTTTAATATTGCTATTTCTATTAGGTAAGAACAACAAAATTTCCATCATGGAAAAAAGCCAAAGGCAATCAAAAGCTCCGATCAGAAACAAAATACTTAGATAGACAGAGGGTTCCTTATACAGCAGATAACATTCAAAAGGGATACAAATATGGAGGAGTTTTTATTTCAGTACCTGGTATATATTAATTTATTTTCATTACTATAAGTATTATAATCAATATATTATCATAATACATATATTTTATTGCAAATGTAGAGGGTTTAGAGAGAAATATGAGACGTAAAGACACTGAAAGAAGTTATCGAATTTACGGGTTTACAGACAGAAATAATGTCGATTTGGAGTATTTTTACAAAAGTTCCAGTTCTGTTATTTTACCCAATAGTTATGCAAATGTATGTCTTAATATTTTACTTATACCAAAAGAATTTCGAATTAAGCTACATATCTATCTTGATTTTTTAGAATGTAGTGAAACCGTTTTATAGTTTAGTGCAAGCAATGCATGAAACAAATTCAGTTGCTATTGTGAGAAAAATTTATAAAAAAGGTAGCGTGCCTAGAATGGTTGCATTGTTTCCTTGTATTGATATTCCTGATGAACCATGGGTATTGTAAAATATATGTTTTTATTATATATTATCTTTTGATATATTGTTTAACATGTTGTTTATATTTGTATACAGTGCTTGATAGAAATACAATTAGTATTTGCAGAAGATCGAAGGATCATGGAAACAAGATCCATGAAGTCCACAATTAAACAGTTAAATACTCCACAAAATGAAGCTATAGATAGTTTAATAGATTCTCTGATGTTAACGGATACAGAGTAAGGATACTAGCATTTTGGTATATATAATTAACCATCCTCTATATGATTACACATTTACATTACATTAAACAGAAATGATAGTCAGATTGATGGGTGTCAGTGTTTTTTACCGGGATGCATGCCAAATCCTGGTGTACAACAGAGATGGGATATGTTATCGTACCGTGCTATTAATCCAGATAAACCATTACCGCCTGCGGAAAATTATTTAAAAGAAATTTTTGAAATACCATCGATAAAAAAAAGAAGTAAATGCCATCTGCAGAAAATTGCGGAGCTATTTCGATTAGAGAGTATAAACCCAAAAAAAGAGAAGTATATATATAAGCATTCTCTACACATATATCAAAGCTTTCATTGTTTGCAGCAATAAAAATATAGTAATATATTTTAAATGACATATTTTATTTAGAAGTGAGATGAAGCAGCAAGATAATACGCAGGTCAATGAGGATATCGATATCGATACCAAAGAGTCTAATAAAACAGAGGACATAGCTGATGTTGAAACTAATTTGTATAAGGAATCAGTTTTGTCTCTGGATATCTCAGATATTGATCTTGATGAACTGGTATAACAAGAAATAAAAACATATGTTACTGTGTATAAAATATATATATATATGTATATGTACATATCTGAATGTTTATCTAATGTATTCCATTTTTATTTTAGGCTGCTAACATATAACTTCTACAACTTGCTAAATGATTTATGATGGATTTTTATGATATTTTAAGAATGTCTGAAATGAAATCTAAGAAAATATCTTGGAATAATTAACAGTGTGTGAAACATTACACGTATATTCTATTTTCTTAATAGGATACCTGTTTTACGAGAAATCGATAAAATCGACGTTCGCATTCAGTGTTCGTTGCTCGAACATCTGTCAAGAGCCGGATTATAGAATGTCGATTCAATGAACATCGAACATGGACTAATTATGGGCATAGGTATGGAACAATAATTTTAAATGAGAGCTTACTACATGATAATGTTATCTATAGTTTAGCTATTGCACTGTAAGGAATCAAAATTTTTTGTCGCTATACATGGTGCTTTATTTATTAAATAAAAATGTATAATATCCTATCATATTTATACTCATATTTTCATCTTATAAACTAAAGATATTATAAAATATCACAATATTACAATTATGCTTTTATAATTATAATTATAATTATAATCGCAAAGTACTTAATAACGAAGTATTATAGCTATCTAATAAGAAAATATACACGAAATTTAATATCACTTTCGAGATAACCAACAGTTTCCTAGTCATTAGTCAGTGCACTAATACAATGTCTCAGCATTTTGCATTCTTTGCCATTATAGATAAACATCAATTAAACTTAAAGTAGCTCAACATACATATATTACACAAGTCCTTCTCAACGAGTTATAACTATTTTGAAGTTCTATTCTAATTGCAGCGAGAAACCTACTTACTAATAACAAAATTTTTATCAGTTACGCAAATGGCTGTTAACATATAAAATTAGAGATACAATTGTAATAACTTAATGTGGCAACATTTGAAAGACATAAAATAATTGTGTAAAAGGAATACAAAAACTTTGATTATTATGACTCTTAAGCTCCACCCACAACAATGTAATACGATTTGCACAACATACAGTCAATGCTTAATGTTTATGTAATTTACAGATAAATATTTCCTACTGATCATTATACAAATTCTATCAAACTAATTTCCTATGATATTTTTTTGCTCTTAAATAAATACGAATGACTGTCGTGATAAACATAAGAATATGACATAAATTAACATCATTATTGTTATCACAAAATATGATTTCTCTAACATTGATATGCAGAAAAAATCAGCCTTTTGCTTACAGTTCAAAGTATGTATATATATATATATATCATTATAGTGAAATGAAAAGATCGAAATAATATATAATTATTATATATTATTTCGATCTTTTCATTTCACTATAATGATATATATATATATTATTTCGATCTTTTCATTTCACTCAATCGTGTATATTGCTGCAATAAAATTAAACAAGACTTCCCTATTTTCGTGGTGTAATTTTTAAACGAAGTCCATTAGCATTGTGTAATACCAATTCACTGGTGAAACGAAGTTGATCCTCTGTATCTAAGGACTTGACTTGGAAATTTTTCAATATATGCAAAATAAGAACTTTGACGATCATCGTGGCATATTTCCATCCTATACAATTACGAGAGCCAGCACTGAAGGGAATGAAAGCATAAGAAGGATATTTTGGTCCATTGGGAAGAAATCGTTCTGGTCGATAAGTATCTGGCTCTGGAAAGTATCGAGTATCCCGATGAAGAAGGAACGAATTTACCAGAACCGTCGATCCTACTGGAATTTCATGTCCCACTAGAAACGAATTGCTTTATTCAAATTTTCTATCACTGAAAACATATCTTTGTGTACATTTATACTTACAAATGGTAATAGGGTGATAAATCTGTCTTGCGATGAGTGGTGCTACTGGGTAAATTCTCCAAGATTCTTTTATGCACGCTTCTAACCACGTTAATTTGCTTAGTATATCTAGAGATAATTCTTCCGCTTTTGCTATCTCATAGTATTCTTCAAGAATTTTTTCCTAAAATGAGAGGTGACAAAGGTACATAGTAATTTAATAATTAGGGAACATTTACTTATGTTTATATTTATTACACATCGGGAAAATATAGAGAAAAACAAGATATTTATACATTGTAAATTTCGTTATTTAGAAATTGTCGTGAGCATTTTACACACTTTATTGAAAACCAATTATATATGTGTCTTCATTATTTAGTACAACAAACATATACATAAGTAGAGATTCTTAATCTACAACGAAATCAATAAATATGTAAAGTAATTTTCTTGGAAAGCCATATGTGAAAAAGTTTTGCTCTATATTTTTAACTTGTTTTATCATGTAAAACCATCTCTTCTCTAATCGTATCATCGGTTGCAGGACATGTAGAAGTATGCGGTGTAAAATTACCTGGTACTGAGGATGTCTTCCTAATGCATACAGGAACCAGGATATGCTAGTCGCAGTGGTATCGTGACCCGCGAACATAAACGTATTCACCTCATCACGAATATCAATATCACTAAGTACTTCTCCATCTTTCGATAATTCTAACAATAAGTCTAACAGAGCTTGACGTTTATGAGACCGTTCATGGCAATTCTCATCCTTTTTGGCTTTCCACTCGGCTTTTCTTTCCGCGATTATCTAGACATATTGGATTTAAAATTTAGATAAAGTTAAGTTAATTAACAAGTTATTTTCTACTGTGCGTTTATATTATGGATTGTAAAGGTTTTGTTGAATTTTCCGAATAAGAGAAATTTCATAAACGATAGTAATATAAATATCGTACAGAGATTAGTATTTTTCAGGAGTAAATTACTTTAGGGAACGCAAAATTATTGATTTTTAAAATTGTCGTCATATTGCTAGTGAAACTAATTTTTCGAAGTTCAATTTAATCCTCATATGTGCGGATCAAGCAGATAATGGCTAGAAACCAATATGGCGTCGAATACACTTAGATCGAAACATCTCGAAAACTGCAAGATAGCATAAGAAGTCAACAATTTTGCATCCTCTGATTATCCCACATCTTAGATTCAAAACTTAAATAAAGTCAAATCAATTAACAAATTATTTTGTACTGCTTGTTTATAGTGTGCATTGTGGAGGTTATCGTATCGAGCTTTTCAAGACAGGTTGAATAAATGAAAATGACATAAACAGGTTTTGTACAGGTACTAATACTCGTTGGATTACGTATTCAAAGAAAGACAAATTCAACTTTTAGAGGTTAATTATTTATCTACAAAACTAAATGACAGTTTACGTTATGTAGTTTATGCGTTATGGCAATGCACCAGAGGATCATGAAATGCATGATGAGTGTAGGATGAGAATGTGACTGTGAGTATTTGTGAAACATGAATTTTTATTGTAATGTATATATATGTACATTACAGCTCACAAGTACTTGGACATGCATGTTAGTAATCTTTTTGTGAAACCAGCAGATAATAAAATATGAAATGTGGTTGTAGAAGTAAACTTTGACTTGTAGAGAGCTTCTTTGAATTCTGGTTACAGAAGCAATATAATGATTCGTATAGAATTTCATAATGGGGCAGAACAGAAGTTCAAGTTAAGATTCAACTGTATTTAACTGAAATGTAGAAGGAAAAATTATATGTATTTACTTTGTTAATGAATCCATGAGTAATACGAAGTGCTTGATCGTACTCTTTACCCCAGCTTGTTAGCTTAAAGATCGGGTCAAAAGACATCCACACATTTAGAAATCTTCTTTGCGAGATGGAAGCTAGTCTGGAAGAGGTATATGTATAAATGGCATACTTGACATTTGCTCTAATGTGCATTTAGTAGAAAATACTCTTACGTGTTCACAGCCAGCACATACTCGTTTTCAAAATTTTTTTGCGCATTAATGTTACATCCCATGGAACTATCTGTAATGTTAAAAAACAAAGATGTAAAATTTTCCTAAATATTTTTGTTTCTTTTTTTTATATTTTTCTCGGAGTAATTTATAATTTGTTTGTACAAACATTCGGAGTTAGGGCGGATATTATGTTTAAGATCATTCGTGAGAATTAGTTGCACTATGCTGGTTGCACGGAATAAAGTACGTAATGTAGGGATTCAGACTAATTGGTAAGAATCGAGAGCCCGCGCGTAGACTATCGAAGCTTCGCGAAGTTTTTCACAATTCATCCCTTTGACTAAGGCGACCATAGTCGTGAATGGAGATTTTTTTAAACTGATTCCCGGTATACCAACCTGTCTAACAATAAGAAAGAGTGCAGTAAAAGCCTATTGTTTAAATTGATGAAATTATTCTAATCTGGTTAACTTCTTTAAACGCTCTCGAATTTCACCACTTGCAACCTTCACAACACTGGTTCACGGAGGTACAGTTTTTGAATATACGTAAATTAATTTATCCTTCTGTGTCAAATCGTTACAATGGTAAAAGACAAAAGTAACTGAAAGATAAAATAAATGCAAATGCTTCCTATATGATTATTCGTATAGTTTACACGTAGTACAGAGATATGTAGAGCATATTACTTTTTCATATTTATCGTATGGTATCAAATTGATACAAGGGACGAATTAAGGTTAACAAAATTCGATTATAGTTGAAGGAGGCAATGGAAACGTTTGATTCTTCGTTGTTTGAAAGATACGAGGAGAAGAATCGATAAATAAAAACGGAAGTTTTTTACGATGTACAAAATTTTTTAAGTGACATACATATGTTGTCAAGAGGAAATGGCTATGTTGCTCACTACTCGTCACTGGGGATCAGACGAATCGTTTAGTTGCTTTAGCAAGACATTCGTGGGCAAATTCACAAAATCACAAGAAAAGCCGAACAATGACAAGTCAGTTTCGGCGTCCGATCATCTGCCTGAAGACATTTCTCGGAAACAGATAGCGAAACGCAATGCGTTGAATGTTGCATCGAAAATTGCAAAATCGAAGACGACTAAGGCCTACAATGACATCGTCTTGGAATCTAGTCACGTAGGTGTACGACTTCGATCACGACATCATAATCGATCGATCATGACATTTAAAACCATATCTACATTGAAAAATATGATTTATAGTGAAAATCCGCTTATATGAATTTCATTTTCCAGTAAAGAAATTTTAGTAACGCCTGATTAACCGAACTTCAGCCAAACTTCTATTGTTTGAACTATCGCAAAGCGTCAATCCACTTTTATGTTGATTCCTTTTCTGCATCAGGTAAAAGCATCAGCACTTCTATACGAAATAACAGATCGCACTAATCAGTTAGCCCAACCACGCGTTCGAACCATTGAAGAAAAGCTGACTCAGACACGGCCGAATTCAATACAGATTCCGAAAGCATCGTCACGTATTATTGAGCTTTCTAAGCCACGGATTCCTTATCAGTATCCCCCTAAACCAATTGGATACGTTGCGCCTGGTGCTCTCACGGCCGTCGGTTGGTATCTTTTTCTTTAACGCGCTTCTCGTCGAAATAATTTTTAACGAATTACAAGCTTATTGTTCCCGCCGTTTTGTATCACTTTCGCATTGCTCTTTAAAAACTCTGACTGCTCTCTGTTATTTCTGATAGTTTGGGACATTTTTGGCGATGAAATAACTGTACCAAATTAATAATAATAACGGTTGACTTAAGTCAGACAGGTTATTAAATTCACTATTCGATTCTAATCGTTCAATTTGCTATTGTGAGATATGTTTATCGTTAAATAACTGGTAATTTGAATTTTTTTGCTAGCCACTCAGCGTATAATTGAATTATCGAAACCAAAAAAGAAGCGGAGATCGAAAGTGTCGAGCAAAAGAAAATCAAAATTGCATAATGAAAAGTCACGGTAATAACGAAACTGAAATTTTCTAACTTTTTCGTATAGTATTACCATCTTTGATAAATAATAAATAATGCGTATAAGCGCAATTATTATGAATCTAGTGGCTTTTCCTCCACATTTTTTGCATCTTTCTTTATGCCCATAAAAATAGCGATAAGTCTTTCTTAATTACCTGGCAGTAATAAAATAATGTTATATATGAATATTAATGAGCAGTATGAAGAGGAGGACAAAACTATTCTTATTCATTAAAAAAGTACAGTATTACTATGCAGGGTAGTCACCGTAAGGCATTACAAACTATTTTATCTGCTTTTAGCAGAAGCTACAAAATTCTTCTTTACTATTTTATGGTGCATTGGGCTCTTTTTTAAATTAGTAAATAGTACACTTCCCTTAATAAGGAAGAGTTGAATAAAATGACACATATATATTTACGTTTTCTAATAATTTATTTGGAAGTAAACAATGTTTTGCTGTAGGTATTTACTTTTTTCTCTTCCGACGTATGATTAAAAAGACGTGATTAATCTTGCGCTTTGAAACAATACATACAATTCTAAAAATAACGTAGTTAATTCAAATGATTGCGTATAAGAGAGGCGTATAAGTTAACTGAATTATTCACGTTGCGTATCTGATGTAAAAATAAATCTTGTTATTACAGAAGTTACGTAAGGCGCGGTAAAAAGAAGTTGGATCATAAATACACTGCGTTGCTTCGTCATAAGAATGATCGAAAAATGAGGAGCAAGAAGAGACAATTGAAAACTTCAAACTCTGACAGGACCATTATTATGGTTGGCTTGAAATTGAAGGATGATAAGAAGACTCGTCGACATTCCTGACTACTGAGAACGAAGCGTGATGTTTTCTCACTGTCGTTCGCAGTTTCATAACACAGTCGCTGTTTCTAATTGTGCGTAATTAATTTTCCACCCGTATGTAATATTTTAATGTCTACTTATACATGATAATAAGCGTTGTTAAATCAGCGAAATTTACAAACTAATTTATTCTAGGAATAACTCTATAAATTTTGTATAGTATGTTTTGTACGAATAATTATTCGATCGCTATGAAAAATTACCGGTGGAAATAGTCATCCGTGATGGCGATCAATACTGATTGCATCATATGCACTTTGGAATGCAGATCTGTGATTATGCGACAATACGCACAATCGATTTGCGTTTCTCCTTCGCTCTATTCGAAAATATCGCGCTTGATATATATACAGTGCTGTGAATAATTATAGACTCAAACACATTTTCTGCATTATTTCTTCAATGTTTCCATGAAACCGCATATCATGTCTGGATATGTTAAGTAAAATTGTTTTTATAAAGAGTAAATTGAACGCTAGAGGATATCAGGAGATGTTATATGACGAATTATTGACTTTCTTAATCGAAATGAGAAGACAGAAAGATAATATTTATATTTATATTATGATTTATATTATAATATGGAATTATATATATACGATTTTGCTAATTTTTGTTTTGATATTATGAAAAATCAAAAAATGAGGTTGAGTTTATAATTATTCACGGTATTGTATGTATTATGAAATGTACTCCCATAAACTTCAAAATCAATTTTCATGGTTCATAAACTAATGTAAATAGGACAGTCAAGAACTAGAGCGACGATACGCAATATTGAGTAGTCTTACCGCATATTATATCCAACGCCGCTCGTTTGGCATAAGGAACAATGTCGAATTCTGGTTTATCGACTTCCTGATTTAGGCATGAGATTAATATTTGGGCTTCTCTGATTGCCGTCTTCAAGTATACTTCCAGAAGACCGCTGTGGAAGGTTGGTGTTAGCAGTTTCCTGCGAAAATGCCATTTCTCACCTGGAACATGGTGAACGATTTGTTACGTTTAATTTTTCATTCTTTTTCTCTCGGTTATTCTCGTGAAAGGTTAAAGAAATTAATCAAAAGGGTTTAAATTAAGAGTCATGACGAGAAAATGGTTAATGGTGTACTCCCGGACAAAAAGACAGCAGGTAGCATAGATCTGGAAAATTTTATTGAATAACGAACAAAAATACAGAGATATATTTCATTAACTTAACAAGTTAACTTCCTTTACTTTCTGCAATTGCTATCATTCTGATTTGTAACGATTTAAATGGCATTTCGATTTCACTTTAACCTATCTTTTCTCATTTGTGGGCAATGCAGTTTTTCAAATTATTTATATTCTGAAATTGCCGTCCATCTTCGTAAAGTCTTCTAGCGAGCATATCCCAATAATTTTCTATTATATTTAGGTCAGTTGACCTTGCTAGCCATTGTAAAACATCGATGTTTTTCTCCAAGAATTACTTCTTTACCGACCGTATATCGCGGACCGCGATATTATCGTTTTAGTGCACAAAGTTTTCATACATGCATATTTAACCGATTTTTTTTTTAATTGATCACAAGATAAAATTCTATTCTCGGAATCTAGATTCTTAATTCATTTTTGTGAGTTTGAAAACACGAATTTGATTAAAAGAGAACTGTTATGTCATTCAACGTTTATTCGACCTAATCAATTCTTCGCGTTCACGCAATTTCGCTTCGGGTGCAGGTTAAAAATTCTGAAGAATATTTTGTTCGAGGTACCGTAGAATATAAAAAATATTCAGATAGTAGAACGTTATAAAGAACTCGACTCGGGTTCGTTCGTCACACAAATTTTTGCTACTGGTTGTCTGGCTGGCAATCTGCTGAAATTTCTCAACCGAAAAAATGCTGGCATGCAACGGTTAAATGTAGCCTCCAGAAATTAGTGGCCGGCCAAGTAGATCGGGCTGATTCGATCTACCTGTAGATCTTTTTTTTCATCGCTTTCGATCGTATCGTTTCTTCATCGCGTGAACCTTTGGGCGTGGGTAGGTTCGACATGTGCGAGTTTTTTCATTCTTGCAAAGATATAACGTGCTATGGTACTCGACTAAATGCGGAATACTGTTTTTTCGACAGTTGAATCGCTAATTATTATTTGGCCTGGTCTTTCGACCAATTTTTCTTGAATCTAAATTGAAAATATTTTTTGACATTAGCAAAATACGATTGGACGAGAAATGACCAGAGGAGCGAAGCAGGATTAAATGGACGCGAAATAGAAACTTACGGATCGTATTAATGGTTCCTTGTAGTACTCACCAGTGCTTGTTACCAAACCGGAACCAAGCCAAGGTCGTAAGTATCCATACTCCAAGCTTTTATCGATGTGAACACTACTGCTTAGCAGTGGCTGTATCGCTTCTGCTTTGTAGAGGAAGATAAACGGTCGCATGCCTACCCAAACCAAATACATATCACCTAACTCTTTTCCCCATTTCAGCATCTTTTTGAAGGCTTCTGTAACATATAAACGTCCTTTTATTAAAGATTTTGTTCGTCGTGTTTAGAATTAAAGTAATATCTTTTTAATTTTCCCAGCGAAAGTTTTATCGGAGGTAGTTCGTTGCGACTTTTTGTTATCGACGAACTGATATCGAATTTCGGTCGGTAATTTGTAAATGTAATGCACAAAGATAAGTTATCGGTTGAAAGTTCGATCAATGTGATTGGGATACAATTCAGGAAATAAACAGGGAAGGTACGTGTTTTATATGATATTGAACGATTTCGTATTGCTTCTTCGACTCGCCAAATAGCGAAGGAATGTCGAATAGACACATCCTCCGCGGAGGGGGCTAGATTCTCGCGTAAAATTTTTTTTTGGGCCAACTACTAGTTGTATAGGATTAAATAGATTTCTGACATGCAGATATAATCTTGAAGTAAAAATGTAATTTGTTTTATTTCAACTATAGTTACGCTGCATAATACAATAACCGCTACACACTGCTGCACTGGATGTTCCCTATGTTTTTAGTGAAATTCATTCAGTGATCGATCGAAATCGAGCCACGGAGTGGGGAAAATACCAAAGAAGACTCGATAAACAGACTTTTGCTCGCATCAGATTCTCTAATATTGAGTTTCAGAGAAATTGCAAGTTATATGCAGTTTTTGACCTTTGTCCCGAATCCTCAGGCGATGGATTTCGCTCACATAATCTATGTATGACTGTTCGACCTTGTTTTCGAGTTATAGCGAGTTTTTCCTTTATCAAACTAAATCTGCATACCTTCACATTTAATAATCTGGCATTTATTTATTTATGCGTGAGATACTGAGACGAAGAATTAGAATACAAGGTTCAATGTCGGATATTGCGTTCTGCTTGTAAATAAGGTAAATCACATTCGCTCAACTGCTTCCTTCTATCTCCTCCAGCCGCCCTGTGTAGGATTATTTCAACATGAAACTCGCTGTTAACTCGAAAACAAAGTCAAATAGCGAAGTCTGTATAGCAGACGTGTATTATGCGAGAGAAACTTTAGGGGCCTTGAGGCACTGATCGGAGAAGTGCACTGAGACGTGGGAATGAAGGGGCCTGCGATATAGAAGAATTATTAAGAAGCGGGAAAAGAGGAAGGAGACAGTTCGTACAACAGAGTAACAGAACAAAGAAGAGATTCACGAAGGTCTCGAAGGAAATATTGTTATCTGAAACGAGGTGGAAATCGAAAGTGTCGCAGTTTTGTAAGATCGTCGATGTTTCCATGTGATTTGCAGCGGTCGTTGACCCCGGACATCGTTCGTACAGAAACAGACTTTTTGCAGTAATCATCGCGGCCAATCAAGTTATTGCCGTATCTCTAAGCTCGTTTCAGCCTCGTGGCGCGAATTACCTACTTGTTAAGAAGACGATGCACAGCGTTTGAGAACGATTGTTCCGAAAAAAGTTATAATATGTTCGCCGTTCTCTCTGTTATTTCGTTCTTCCTCCAAGTTTCTATATCCTTAACGATCCATAACTACCAATAGAAATCGTTTAAATAAGATAGTATGTATGTACAGGGTGTCATAAAAGAAGCGCTATCATTTTACTCAGAAATAATTTCTAGCTAAAATAAGACAAATATGTATGTATATTTTTATTAGTCGAGTCTTTCCAATTATGTATATGTGAGATAGGACATTGGCCAAGTGATTTTCACCGCTTTACAAATTTTTAGAGAAACGACAAAAATATACCACAATGGAAAACGGTAAAATATCACGAAACGTACGTGGACAAGAGGCTAACACGGGGACACCACGTATGAAAGAAGATAGAATAAATGAAAATAACGAGAAATAACAAGCGTATTAGCTCGCAGGAAGACAATCATATCTGAATCCTGAAAACAAACTATTGATCTACAAAGTTATCGGAGAACCTATCTGGACGTACGGCATCGAATTACGAGGAAAATAGGATCAATGCAGTCGATAATACACGACACAGTTGTGAATTATTCGCGGTATGTTCGTAACGATGACCTCGGAAAAATCCTGGGTATGAAGACAGTCAGAGGAGAAATGGAATGCTCTGCAAACAAGTAGCTAGTTGCTACAAATAGCTAGCGACATGTACGCGAATGTCTGCTTAGGTCAAGAGAGCGAGAGAGTCGGTGAATTTAATTAATGACTTTCTGTCACAGTTTGGGAAAAATTTCTTTCAAGATTACGATAGTATCGCGCGTCGTATGAGATGTAGCCCCATCCTGCTGAAACCGTATGTTTTCCAAGTATCCGATCGACCCAATTCAGGCGGGAGGAACATATCGGGTTGCCGATGCGTTCCAAGTTCTTAAGAACAGCGTCTGGTGCAGTACGGGAGGATCGTTCGCACGACTCTCGCTCGACTACATCGAAGACCAACTCGACGCAATCGAGTTTCTTCGAAGCGTAAGGCGGATTGAGGAAAAACCATGGGATATAGGTAGATTTGTAGAAGAAACGCGTGTTTGCTCGTTGAAGTTCTATAACGGACTAGCGATAGAAAAAAATGGTTGAAGTTAGGCCAGTTGCTAGGCAAGGGGTGTGGACACTCGAATTTCCTGACTTGGCATTTTCTCGAGATGGACGGAAGCGGAGAGAATGAGTAATCGACGAGTGCATATTTCGAAGGAAGAGAAAGTCAAACCTAACCCTAACCTAACCCTATGTCGCGGTCGTATCAGGTAGCAACAGGCCCTGAGGCGACCGCTCGTGACGTTCGAGTGGCCGGTTAACGGTTCGCAGGCAATCAAACAAATAAAACGTGCCAAGTTTAAGAAAAGAGAAAGAAGGTAAGCTGATTCGAAAAAACCGCGCATCGTTAGGTTTTCCTTTGTTACAAACAGTCTTGTTGATTACTTAAGCTATTTCTAAAGATTCGACGGCTTTACCGAATTAAAAATTTGTTGCAGCGCCACAATACGATCGTCGTTATACGCTATTCCCTACGGATTCAATATTTCTGAAAATGTTGCAAAGAGAAGGAACAGGATAGATCTGAACCAGAAAGGCTGGTATTTACTAGAATTAGTAAAAGAGAAGCGACTGTACGCTGACACTGACCGGACGTTGACCGGCAAAAATGCAACGCGAGGTCATCGAGTAGTGATGATTCGTAAGAGAAAAAGAACAAGCATACTCTCGTAGACCTTGGCGCGAACGAGACGCTTACGCTTTCCTTCGGATCATGGTGAATTCGAGTTATCGCCACCGTTTGCTTTCTCTGGTACGCCAGTGGTGTCATCGTTCATTGGCAACGTACTTGCTAATCTCTAGGAAATTTCATCTAAATTATGTCGCGCTAGGATAATGTTCCTTCGTAATTAATTCAGTATCGATATAATACCAATTATAATTACGCGACAGATACACGTACACGTCGATTACACAACGAACTATTTATATTTATACATCATGTACGGTTTTATCTGAACGAGAGTACCGCTTGTTAAACGATTTCTTAAAATCATCGTTATTGCTAAGAACTTTTTCCTTTTTCGCGCCACGTGTAATTGCATACAAGAATCATAACGTTATTCAGGCCGCGAACGACCTCGACCCGCTTTTTTCTTCGTCTGGTTATGCGCGACAGGCTAACCATTTATCTTTAGCGTTCAGCGGCCAGAGGTGGATAAATCCTCCTTTCTTTTTTCCTCTTTCTTTCTCGTGACTTTCTGTTTGTTTCGCCAGTGCACGTCAGATGAACGTCTCGTTCACGAACGCCTTTCCCCAACCGAATTAAAAGTCGTTTTCCAAACATCGAACTTTATCATTCACGATGACCACTACTTTCGGTACGCGTTGAAAATGAATTATCAGACCGACGCATACGAAAATCCGTTTCTTCAAAGTTCCAACTTCGCATGCCAGTACCACCCATTCGGTTTTCGACAATTATTTCATGATTTTCGAATATGTTACCAGCGGCATGTTTCTGAACAACTTTTCCCTGTGCACGTAATCGCCGCTCGGCCATGGTTTCTGAAATATCCGCAGAGAATTCCGCCTATACTTGTGCGCCAAATTAAAATTAAAATCTTGAATTTTTTCAACATCAAAGAGATACCAGAACATTATCGATCACTGGCGCCTACGTGTGCGGTTTAAAAGATGCCGATGCAGCGTCCTTCTTAGACCAACATCACGAATGTACCATTCGATAGATAGTAGAAATTCATGATCGAGCGTGAAATTGTTAGATAATTCTGAAGATAATGAAACCAGTTTACGAATAGGTATAACCATTACGTTATTATACCATGTTTGTTATAACGCTCGTTTATTTAATCGAAAAAGAAACTTTACCCATCCGTAACTTTGCAATAAAAGGGTTCATAACGATAAACTATTTTTTAATCTTATGTAGATATATCAGGCGTATGTAACTTTTGTAAAATTCCATTCTATATCTTCGATTTAGTTATTTTTTTTTTTTTTTGTGGGAAGAAGGGCAAAGGTGAAGCGCAAAGATAGCTTTTATATAATATTTTTAGATTATATTTGAACACATTTAGGCTAAACTTCCTTTTGGGGTAGCAAATCTTTATTTGAACTTTCTTCGCACGATCTGACAGCGATCGACGAGTAGAATCGCAGTGCAGGATTTAAACGTCGAAGTTCATTTGTTCCGAAATTATGGCTCGTTAAATTTTGGTACTCTTAGCCCACTCTATCGTGCGTAACTTACCCTATCTTATGCATTGGAGATAGACCGTTAGTCACATAAGATAGCGTTAGTCCCTGTTGACATTACGAACATTATCGCCGTAGTATTGACTGGGTTATTAATTCTCCCGTCACCGGAAGTCCGAACACGTTGTCCAAAATGATATTTACCGAGTCGATTCATATATCGGTCGCGATTTTTAAATCGGTGTATCAACGGACTCAAAACTGTTATGTTGAAGACTATTTACCTTATCGATTCATATATTGATTACGGCCGTTAAACCAATGGATTTCTAAGCTGAGAATTGTTACACAGAGCGTGTTATTTACGTGGAACCTACTCGAGCAGTGCACAGCAGCTATCCGACTTTGTTTCAAATTATTATTATTATTATTATTAGACTTTGGAATTTTTGAAAAATTGCAAAATTCTTCAGCACGCCGGCTGCAAGTTTCGATACAGGTCGAGGATAGCCATTTCGAGCACTTCGTACGAAGATAAACTGTCGCGGACCATTGAAAGAGAAAAATGGCTATAACTTTGAAAGAAGGTCGGATGGGACACGTGTCCACGCGAAACTTTTTCATCGCTTCTGTGCCTCGTGTCCGCTTCTCGAGTAGGTTCCACATGTTATGACACGCTCTATATTTCGTCCTTATTCACCGAATACTATCGGAAGATTAAAAAAAGATTGGCGCCCCGGAACGAAGTTTAACCGCAAACTGTTGCAACGCGTAATTCTTGAACCGATGGATTCCGATACTTTGAACCGTTATATTTCGTCTATATTTATCGATCGCTGTCGGACCATGCGAAAAAGGTATTAAAAAGAAGTGTCGATATTATAAAATAATTTATATTCGTTGGATGGATCAAAAAGATCCGTATGGTTAACATTCTCGCTACACTATTTTACTATATATTCTATAGCAATACTGAGCAACGTACGTGACTATCTACGAAATCCTTCACTTTGTTACTATAAATCATACGTATTTACAATGAGATAATTCCCGATATCGCATTTATATATTTAGATGCTCTCTTTTAATCTCTCTTATGGAAATAAGTGTATTATTCGAAGATAAGGTTCGCGGTTGATGACAGTTCCTTTCGGCATTGTGTTACACGAAACTACGTAATCGAATCTGCCGCATATTTATCAGGAGTATCAAGTGCACCACTGTAGCGTACCAGTAGCGCACCAGCATCGCGCAATTTAGCTTTCACCGGTGTAAATTACGCGTTTACCTGTTGTTAGGCGACACCGAAATACCGACCGCGAGTGTCTCCGCTCTCGATATCGGTGCATCTGCCTGCATGGTCAATGGCGCGAATTTCTTTGATGTCGAGGTTATCGCAATCTTGTACAAACTTGGAAATAACAGTAAGTAAATACGCGAGCACGCAGAATTACGTACGTGGTCGAATCTGACGGATATCTCCGATATCTCGTATTTTTGAGGAATATTTACCAACGTGATATATTCGCCATATAATATTTATCAACCTGACGATCTACTTGTCGCAAAAATGCTCGAATTGTGGAATTTTCTGAGCTTCGTATTTCGAACAAATACGCAACAAGTAACGAAAATGTGTTACGCCAAATACCAAAATGCGTATCATAACGCAGTAATCGTGCACATGATTAGCATGTAGCGATACTGCAACAGTTATGCTTGCGTAAAATAGCGCTCGTGGGCCGTGGCTACCTGTTGAATTATTTTATGCAAATTTACGTTTTCGAGAGTATTATAGTATTATCGGATGCACTATTACTTTGGATATTTTATATACTTCTTGTTACGTTCATTTTCGCGCATTTTTGCAATTTTCCTATAAATTCGTAGAAATCTACGGTCTTGTAATATCGAAACAGGTCGTTGCAATTGTATCACACTGCCTAAAACGTTAACTCGCTAATAACGCTTAATTCAATTGCCTCACAATTTTTTCACCAACTATCTGCGACAGAATAATTTATTGCTTTAGCGGGGCAAATGAAAAATGTCAGAATAGATTATATTTGACAGTGGTCAATTGTGAAAACGAATTTCTTCGGGATAATCTATATCACGAGTGCCATTCGTGTCTGTCACATTTGAACCATAATCTACAATTCACGCCACGTGTATTACTCGACTTTGTATAGCAACGGATTAAGAAACGACACGTATCAAATCGTCACAGAAATGATCGTGTAATTCAGCATTTTCATACTTTATAGCTAAAAACGGATTTCTTAAATTTATAGATGTGCAAGGTATATTTGTGGCGCGGGAACGACGAGACGAGGGCTTGATTTCTCTTCGAAAAAAAACATTCTCCTAGCCATTTTACGCGAGACATTAATTTTTTAACTAACAATAAAATAAACGGTTTTGTAATTAATCTTGTATAGGAATATTCCCAGTTTGATTAAGTTAGGCTAAGAGTTGAGTCATATATAGATAATATACCAAATAACGTATCGCAAAAATTCAAAGAAATTGTAAGAAAGTCTATAGCTTATGCTACGAATAGCCTAAGTGGACGGTGTCTCAGAAAACATATCGCTTACCTTCCGGACTGCAACATAATTGATACGCGTTCCCAATGATGGGCAAAGCAGGCGGGTATGGCACTTTTCTTAGGGCATACAGAAATTTCCCTCGTCGGACCACCAATAGCAGAACGATTAACATCAAGCACATGGACAAAATTAACGTCAGCCACGATCCTCCTATGACGATCATCGACAAAGACATTCCAAACGAGTACGACGAATCTGTTAAGGAGATTTCTCAATAGTAAAGATAGATACTGGCGTGCTCGTATAGAAATGCGGAAAATCGTTGTGCAAAGGATGATGAATCTTGAGAGAGGGAGAAAAGATAAAAAGAAGGGGGGCAGAGAAGGCGAGAGTGAGGGTCAAGCTACCCCCTAGGATCCACTTTGACGAACTAAGCGGCAATCACAATACGGCGAAAGAATGACGACGAAGAGGAAGAAACGGAGGAAGAGAGACTGCCCCGGTCGCGTGCAACGCGTGTCATGGAATGACTCCCTGTCGGTTATGCGTGGTCGTACGAAAGAGTCGCCCTTATATACTACTGAATGCTCTGTGTACTACTACTACATCAGCGGCCAGTGGCTAACTCCTCCACCAATAGAAACAAACACGTGAGACGTGCATGTGTATGTACGATGCGAGGCGTCGACTGACTCTACGTACAAAGGTAGAGCCCCCATTTCTTTGTATGTGTGTCACTGAAAATGTGTATAAAATTTACATTTGCACGGAATATCGGTTCACACGCCGCATGAATTTTTCTGATAGTACACACGTACCATGCTCCAGCTTCTTCGATCGCGCGATTCATATTTATGCGCAACGATTTACAGGGACAATACAAACGGTCAGTTATTCTATAGAAAATCGAGTTTCGTGAATACCTGTACGTTCTCTACATCGTCCACGTTGTCCATGTTTGTTATGTGCACGCGTATAAATAATACATGCGAATAGTAACAATGTGAAAGATACACGAGAGATTACCAACGATTCGAACGCTATCGGTTCGAGCTACGTTTACATTCAAGGATTTCTCAGCGAAATAACTTGTCACATACGGTGATCTACCTTTTTAATCGTTTTGTTCGAGAAGTATCGCTAATACCCGGTCCAACGGACGATGAACGAAGACCTTTATAAAATATACTTTGCAAATTGTGACACTCTCTAGTATTTCTTTAATCTTAATCACTCAACTAACCTAATTATTATAAACGTATTTTTACTTCGAACAAAATACGAGAAAATTCGCTCTTGACGCGAGTTCTCGGCTTAATTTTGGGTTAAATATTTCTTTTAGAAAGCTGAAGAATCGAAATACCAAAATTTAAGGATCACCGCGAGATTAGAAAAATCTAAAAAGGAAAGCGAAGTTGGTTTGGAAGTTGGTTGTTTCGAGCGGTTCTGGAAAAACGGTTCGTGCAAACGTGCAGCCGAACTCGTCGAAACATAATGTAAATTTCTTCTCTCGATAATTATTACTAAACGCATTCTTATGCAAGTTCGTGTTTTCTAGAATATAATTAAAAAAGTACAGACTTGGTAGAAAACCGTATTACGACTTAAAAACTAATGTCTTATATATTTTGACATATCGTATGTACTCTGCGTTCAAATTTCCTATAAATGCATAAAAATTTTCGCTCTACTTATCATCAACGACGAAACATTTATCTTCGTGATCTGGAAACGTAACGGAGGATGAACGTATCCATGTTCTTCAGGTTTAAGAATTACATTGACTGTACCTCCTGCACGTTATTCTTAATATCGTAAATATACACAATGTAATACACGAAAGAAAGCTACTGTTTTCACGAGAAGAAAGTTATCACTTTGCCTCGCGCATAACAGCGAAATGATTTTAAGAATTTTAGACAAAGTACATAGGTATGTAGTGTAGTATCTCTAACAATCTTTCCTCGAGCACGACTAAACACAATCAAACTTTTAATCTTCGTTAAACGAGTTGCCACTTTCACTGCTAACGTTCGTTTCATCGTAGTCGTTACCTTTGATGGACAGAAAATTTCCCTGGAGAATTCCAAACTAAACGAAAACACAGCACAATGTTTGCCTGAACGCGCCGACGACGTTCTTTCTCTAAGAAGATATTTTAATCGGTGCCAATGTTGCACTTTCGATTTCGACTCCCTTTGCATCTCTTTCGAAATCATCTACTTGTACAGGCAATGATCCATTCACTGACAATAGCGAGTCTGATTTGATTAAGCACATGCCAAATTACGAACACTGTTAGGCGCGAACCGAAAGAATCCGACGATCGAACAAAGGCTAAGTTCAGATAAACAACGAAGACGAAGTGATGCACACGAGATGTATAAAAATGCGATTTTAAAAAGGACGTAAAACCGCGAACGAGATGCAGGATGCTTCGAGTAAACGAATTTCGAGTTATCGTTGAGAACGACCGAGTAAGACCGGTTGATACTCGTTAGGAGTTTCTGTCCGAATAATCGGCAGGCTATAAGGATCGATAATGATTGATTACATAATTTGATAGTCGATGTATTTCGCACAAACGTACCCGTAGATAATTCTCGCGCGTTCTACCTTTTTATTCCTAATATTCTCGACAGGTTTTTCGCTAATGAGTGGACTGCGATTTCTTGTACTATATTTCTATACAAATTTACGTTTCTATAAACGCAACCAACGCAGAATTTATACGCTTTCGCGTATCATACGCGTTCGGTAGACTTTTACATTTTACGTACACGAACGCATAAACATTTGCAGTCTTGCAGCGAGCAGATGATTGAAAATTTCTTGTCGATTTTGTATCGATAAAATACAAATTAGGTTTTCATCGCATTGTATAAATGTGAAAATATTACCTATTTAATATAGATGGATGTAGTTATTTTCTATAGTTATATATGGTTATATGTTATTAGATACAGTAAAACTAGATTTTTCGATCGGGGGACAAGCGTGTCGGATAACTGGACTAGACGTATCGGATAAAGCTGAGTCTACATCGACAGACAAGTGTCCGCGGACACGTGTCACAGTTAATCAGAATCTGCCTTTCTGCGGATTTTCCACGAAAGACAGATGTTGATTGGCTGCAACACGTGTCCGTGGACAATTGTCCGTCAATGTAGACTTAGCTTGACTGAACAAGTCGGATAATAATAATCCACTAGTTCTCCCTTCTTTCGCTATTTGTCATTCGTATAATCGGAGTTAACTTTTATATAAATAGATTCTACCAAGTGGAAATTTGTAAATACAGTAGAGCTTCCCTTATCTCTTACGAACCAATAGGGTTCTGATAACAGGGTTCTGAACCAAAACTGTTCTAACAATAGAACAATCACTTTTTGTCGTATGAAATTTCATTCGTTCAAATACAGACTGAGATTAATTGACAGTTTCTTTAGATATTTATGAATCTCATATTTTTCTGCCCGTCGCGTAAGTCGCATAATTCTTTCAACATAAATAACTGCATAGAGTCACGTTCTTTTTGTACTTGGAATCACCGAAGCTCCTTTTTCGAATGCCACGAATGTTTCGGAATGGGAAGACATCTCTCCATTACCACTTTCGTTTGCTGTTTCCATTTGTATAAAATCGTCGTTATTATCGTCTTTATCGCAACAAACCCATTTCATCGGTATATTTAGGGTTCTTCTACTGACGCCAACGTCCGAGGAATTCACATGTTTCGGATAATTTTCAATATCGTGTTTTTGATTTTTAATGTCTGCGATCGTGGCTTCTCCAACATCGTATATTTTTGCTAATTTTGTCTGGATTTCTTTAATCGTTATTTTGTTCCGATAGTTGGACCGCCATTATCTACTGGTTATAATTACTAGTTTCATACTAAATCGTGATAATCGGAATTCGCTCGATCGAATAGAGGAAAGAATGCATTGTATGTAAACGCTAATAAAGTCCATAGATATTTGAGGCGGAAAAGGGCATCCGTTACTGGTGCTAAAGCAAAATTGGCAAAAACCTTTATTCATATAAGCGATACGGAGCATGGCCATATTCGATAAATCGGGCATTGCGATGACATCAGTTCGGATAAACGGAGTTCTACCGTAGTTAAGGCAGTTTCGATGTGTTTGATTAATTCGATTGTGTCTCTTTGGTGGCTATTGAAACGAGAACGTGTAGGAAGCCAAGGACAATTAACGGAGAACGCCATTAATTTTTTGTTCCCCTCTTCGCCGGCCTGTACAGTTAATACATTTGCAAATTTTTTGCAACACCTTTCGTTCGATCTGATGTCCGATCTATATTCGATCGATATCTGCGTGCTACTAGCTACTGGTATTTAAATTAACAGCCCCGTGATTACTTTTACATCGTATTTTATTAATTTTATCTCTGCTATTTAACGATCTACGGATACAGACGATGCAAAATGTACAGGGTGTCCGAATTTCTTTCCAACCGTCCGTACATTCTATAAAAGTTGAGATAAGGACAATGTGTCACATATGCAATTTGAAGAATCGTTAAAGAGTTATGGCAAAAAATTAGAATTGTAACGAACGTACGTTACTGCGTTGTAAAATACGAATTGATCGGAAATGTTTAATCTAATAGTAAGTAGGAAATATCACGATACTTCTTTGTATCATAAATTAAATGTTTTGCCGCTGCTAATCTTGTATTTTAATTAGAATCGTAGAAGCGTTATAATATCTTCCAACTACTTGCAAGCGCAAACATTTCTTATTAAATCGCATTTTGTACCGTTGTAACGCACGTTCGTTACCGTTCATTTCGTATGTCCTTTTCTTTTATCGACGTAACTCTTTAACAATGCTTCCAATAACAAATACGCTGTTCTATCCTTATCTTGACCTAAGAAAGATATCGACGATGTCTCTTCGGTATATTAGCGAAGCTAATTTTTAAGAAGCAATTGTATATTAATGCCTGCGACTGCTGATGTTGATGCAACATAACGAGTTAGATAACAATGTCAAAGATAGATAAACGATGGACTTCGGCAGATAAAAGGTAAACGATTTGCAGTTCATAGAAACTCGTCTATACGACGGCGTTGAAACGTCTATCAGCATTTGAATGAATCTTGTCCTTCTGCACAGATGTCAATGCACATTACATCGATATGCAACGCGTAACATATGCTCCCTCCTCTTTCTCTTCCTTTCCATCTTCCCTCTTTTCCTCTCGCTCTCTTCCTTCCTGAAAATAACGCGCGATTAGAAAGATCGAGTAAATCGATAACACTACTTGGCAAGCCAAATACGAGAATATTTGGCTTGCTTGGCAAGGAGAATACGATTAGTTTATTAGGAGGCAGATTAGCGAGAGAGATGAGTGTATGTGGTAGAAAATTCGAGCAAGAGAACCGAGTTGCAATAGAGATCAAAGGAATGTTATTATAACGGTTAGACGTCTATTTATAGGCTAAGATAAATCCCTGGCCTTACTATACTGTTTATGATTCAAGACTAATTTAAGTTTAAGATAACAAATAAGATAAATGATTAACTATATACAAAGACTACAATGTGTCGAATATGTACAAAGTATACAGAAAAGTTGGGAAAAACTTCAAAAATGTTATTTCTACGAGAATATGCGTCAGGGTGTAGGTTGAAATAAACGAGGGACGTATCGAACACACGCTGCAAGGGTAATGTCTTACCGACAAAGACACCTCATAACTCAGAAACTAACCCTAGAAACTAATGTGTTTTTGGACCCATGTTCGTCGAGACCTTTTCCCTTCTTTCGATAAGTACTGCTATACGCCTTAAGTTTTTCCCAACTTTTTTGTACGCCCTACCTGTGTTTAACTACCTGAAAGACTGATTTTCATTCCCGATTGATTCTGTTGCAACGTTCAGCCGAAAACCAAAGGAACTATACAGAACTATTCAAAAAGTTGAAGCTTACTCCGATGCAAGGAATAACGCACTGTGACAATGAATAGAAGGTTCGTCGAACTTGTCATTGAGGAACACGTGCCACGAGAACGATAAGACATGCACCTTTCAACCTGATAACGTGCAGCGTGTGCAGCGTTTGCGAATAATTATTCTTTAGCGTTATTGGAATTCGTATAACCTTATCGAGCTTAATCTAAACTAACGCGAGTCGTACTATACACTGTAGACAACCTCTCTGCGCTATAATTCGCGCGAGATCTTTCTCGTTGAGTCAATTTCGATCGTCGTGTCGGATATAGGAAAATCGTTTTGCACGCTCGATATTATCGGTTTATCGTCGAATTAGCGCGAAAACACGTAAAGTTTCGATGTGAAGCAACGATGGAGTTGGGCTCGATTAGATACACTGGAAGAATCCTACGGAATTATAGGAAAAGGAGAAACTAACAATCGGAGGGCTAACAATCGTCGGTGACAGAGATTCGCAGTAGGAAGTATTTGATACCACGAGTTACCATACGAAAATTGATATGCGTGCTCAAAGAAGTATTCGTACGTTTCTAGAAACTTTATGCATTTGGTGTCATAACATGTGGGACTCGTTTTACGAGTGGACAGGACAGTCGATCTCGTTTCAAAGTTATAGCCATTTTTGTGTTTTAACTGTTTCACTTTTAATCGTTTATCTTTTTCCCTTTCGTTTTTTTCTCCTACGTATCGTTTACGAGTAAAACGCTGGGAACTAATAGCGTGCATACTCTGTATGTACACGGTGTTCGCGATTTAAATGTCAAAACTTCGGGAGCGTGTAGCGACGCATCAAATATCAGCAGAGCAATCCGTAGGTGCAATTAGGACGGTCATTGTTCCACGTAACATAGCAGTTAGGTGGTTAGGTGTGATCAGACGCAGGCTGAGACGTAAAGTTTTCTCGGGGAGGTAAAAACGAAAACTTTCCTTTCGCCGCGATTTTCTCCGAAATGGGACTAAAACGAGCAAATCTATGAACAATCTTTTTCTTAGTTTATCAGTACCTTTCGCGCTGCCAAAATTTTGACGTTTAAAACGAGGATACCCTGTATAAGGGGTTTTTACTATATGCATGTACGCGTCGTCACGTCCTCTCGTAACACGTCAGTTCCACGTGCCTGACCTCAGCTCCCTGATCTTCCGCGAGTTAGCAAACAAGTGACCTTCCATATTACGTAATACGGCGCATTTCCACGTGTAACGTGATCTACTCGGAAAACTCCGATTGTCTCCACGTGGAAGGGAATCCCGTTCTATTCTACGACGGACAATATATCTTCGGTAATCGCTGCGAATCTATTTGCATTTATCCTGCCAGCGACGCCTCCCATTACATACATATGTATGTATATTATAACCAGTACGCCAACACCTCTTAGTACTCTTGTTTTTTCTCGTTCTGCATCTGACAGATGCATTTGACAAATGCGACTGCGTTTCACGACTTCTTCGACTAATCTTTTTCCTACTTTACCTCCACTTTATCTTCTCTTCGTCGTTTCTTTCCTCTTCGACAAATGTTTCGACTATGAGCTGTGCTACCAGCCAATATACTACAGCTTTCAGATTCTTTTCTTCCACTATAGTACTAAGAATCTGCAGTTGCTTTAATCTTACGAGATTAATATGTTTATTCTTACACGTTTGTAATATGGTTATTAATGTATTTAAATGTACATTAGATGTTAGTAGCTCTGACGTTAAAAATGACCGTTATACAATTAAAATAAGAGAATATAAATGAAAGGAATATCGCGCGATAAAATTAGTGCAACGATGATTGGACACAGCACCGTATTGACTCCAAATTAATTTGTAATTTGTATTTTCAGACTGATCCATCTAATAACAACAAGAATGACTTGAAATAATTTAAATATTTGTTACATAGAATAATCAGTAGAGTTTTGTCATTCATACTGTGCAATGGATTCTGAAAATCGCTTAAATCTTACAAAACACTCTGGCACGTCGTTTAAACTATTAAGTTTTTTCCATTAAGGCTTTGTATCTTATACGGTTAAAGTCGTTTTGAGATTATTCGTCAAGTCCCCTTATCTTCGAAGTACTCGATTACATGCGGTAATTAATATTATGCAATATGCGTGTTTTTTAAAATGATAACATTGTTCAAATAAATCATACGCATATGTTGTTAACGTGCACATATCGTTAACACTTTCTTTGCGAAGGAATTTAGCATACCTTTATCGATAGATTATGCAAACTTATAATAAAAAATATCATTAATTACTATGTAAATTTGTACCTAAAGATTGCTAATCTATCCCTCAATTATGTTTGTCTGATAGTTCATAAATTGTATTGTAATATATCGACTGATTACTATGTAAGTTGGTACTAAAAAATTGTTAATCTATTCTTAAATTACGTGAATACGATAATCCCTGAATTTTATTGTAATAATTATATTATTATATATACTTATTATTGGTCAACGTATCCCTATTGTAATCGACGGATGCGAGGAGCCGTGTAAAACGCTGAGATTAAAATGATTTCACAAGTCGAACGACATAATCAATTTCCATAAACGGATCAATTGCTGAGATATCAGTCCGACAGTTTGCGCAACTAAATTGGCATACAGTGTAACAGAGAGTTTCAATTAATGTGGTTTATTTTCGGCCGCTTTCGTCGGGTCGTACGAATTCCAAGAACTGTTGCATTCATTAAACCGCCGTACGAACTGAATGTGCCACCTATGATCAGTCGTTCACGTGGCTGAAACTTACAAGGACGAAGACCCGATTCGTTTCGGTTACACCAGACTGGTCTGGTACGCGTTCCGTTCGCGGGTTTCTTCGTACGAGAAAAATATCGATGATGCATACTAAAGTTATGTCATCTCAAAGAAATGTGCATACATGCGGTTGTAGAGACTTTTTTCCGATTATAGTCCGATACCCAGTCAAACTTTATCAATCGATCGTACCGATCGTTATGGCGTTACGATCAGCTATCGAAAGTAGGAGAAAGTATTTTCGATCAGATTGCGGATAGTTGTAGAAAGTTACCGTAAACGTATCACAGATGGCAGTTGAACGTCAGGAGTACACGTGGAACAAAGTTCGGCCGAATCGATTTATTTTCGCGTTCATTGACACGCACGATTCAGCAGCACCGACCGATTTGGATAAACTTGAAATTTGAATTCGATCTTGATATCGTAGCCAGGTTGGTAACACGCGAAGGGTGGAGGGAAAAAGGACGAGTGCCAATTGTAACGAATTTTGAGGTTAACATTTTTTCGTATGCTTCCGTATGCGCTCTTCGTCGCTGTATCGCATCGCGAATTCAAATTTTCTCACTTTTGCAGTAGTTTTAAGAAATTCGGGCGTACAACGAGAAACGAATACTTTCCATTTTTTTAGAGTTTAATGTGTTACGTATCGCCTAAAGTTATAAGTGAATACAACGCAGAACAGAATGGAGAATAAAATGATATTTTATTTTTATAACGATATTTAAGAGAATACGAAGGCATTATGATATTAAAAAATAAATTTTTCTTTTCTAAAATTTGACATTCTCCATTTTTCTTGTAACTTTTTTCGAGAAGTCCTCGACAGAAAGTGAAAAACGAGGCTACAGATTATGGGAGTACACGTGGGACGACAAGATCAGCCAGAGTGCGAAGATGAAATATACGTATAATGAATATCTAAATACGCATTGGATGCACGTAACGCGTGCTTGAATTTTTCAATGCGTATTATCGTTCAGTTTTGCCAAATGAAAATAAGATTCGACGTGTCAAATGTCTGGAAAATTATTTAAGCGTTATAAAAGCATTTTCGAGACTCGTTTCGCGGGTTTCAGGATTCCGATAAATGTGTAAAGAAAACGAGGCAAATAGGACACGAAGGAATGGAAAAACGGCAGGAGAAAGAAAAAGAGAAAGGCGATTTTATGGATTTATCTAGAAAGAGTGGAAGGAGGGACGGATTGGAATTTCTTTGGAGTTCCTGGCGTCGGGGGTTGTTGCCCTGAAACGGTCGGCACGTGTAACCCTCCGGCGTCCTTGAGGTCTTTAGATGTCCGCTAAGAACATAGGAGATTCTCACGATCCTTCCCAATTCGTTAGGTAGAGTCCTCTAGTATGTACGAGCCCTTCCACAATAGTCCGCTAGGGTAGATCGTACTCTGGATACGCACAGACTAGTCGCATAGACGTTCGACGAGTCATCTTGCTAATATTTGGGAAATTTTTTAGTTTCTCCTTAATAGATAAGAAAAGAAATAGCTATATGTATATATATAATTCCATTGTCTATTATAATATTAGGTGTATATTAACAAAGTATACTGGGATGTAGAGGTATTATAGATTAGTTATAATAATATATACTGTCGCTGTATCCGCTTAAAATATTATTTCAACAACGAAAATATTATACAATTAAGTAGAAAATAGATATTGAAAATTAATTCGATAGGAAATTTTAGTAAAAAAAAGATCA
Source organism: Bombus flavifrons (assembly GCF_040668555.2). Taxonomy (NCBI): domain Eukaryota; kingdom Metazoa; phylum Arthropoda; class Insecta; order Hymenoptera; family Apidae; genus Bombus; species Bombus flavifrons. The sequence goes on along the minus strand of NC_138458.1, from coordinate 6,773,085 downwards.
TAATAATATTTCTTTTCATTCGTTTTCTTTTTTCATTCGTTCCCTGTTTCATTCATCCACTTTTTCCAGTCTCATATCTGATTTATTCGTAATTTAAATACGATCAGCTGTAAATTATTTGCAAATTATCTGTCTTTATGTAAAATAGTTGATATACATTACACTATAGAGCACTGTAATACTCGGGGTTAAAAGGTTAAGGAAAGTTGAAATTACAGATATTAAGTCGATAAAAGTGCGAGATAATACGGGAAGGGAAAAAAATTATCTCTCCGTCTGGTCTTAACGTCTCGTCATCGAATTTGCTTTCTCGATGAAATTGATACGTTATCACTACTATGGTCCTTAATGACACCTACATTGATAATGGCACAACGCCTACTATCGTTCTTCGAATGATTACTATTTCCTCTCCCACGCAAAAACGACAAATGTTTATGTTCGATACGTTTTTTTTCACACATTTCCGTTGTATTCCGCGTTCCGTCGTGTCAACACAAATTTTCTTTAATAAAGATAATATTTGTTATTTCGTTTACAACGTAGTTAACGCGTAACATATCGTAATATAATTACGAATTGTTTTATTTTTTGAACGACGCGAACATTGTTAAGCTGAAAAATACCCGTGATATCTAATAAGAGAAAATACATTTTAAAAGATGGGAGAAAGGTGTATCCGACTATAGCGTAGAATAAGAAATGACTGTAAAAAGAGAAAGTACGAATATACGTACGTACATAAACGTTTGTAGCGTTCGCACGAAGAAAATTTTGTTTCGATTGGATTTTGGAATTCATTGGATTTTTCCTGAGATTACCAACGCGCTTTCGTTAGATATTATTAGTCAGGGCAATTAACGCGTTAACTTTCGAGATTAGGATAAAGATTTCCGGTATAAGATCTTTTTACGATAAGTCGATCTGAAATGCATATTGCTCTTACGCGCGATTGCTGCGTCTGGCTGCGCGTGTCCGACGTACACGTCTGTTTACGTTCTAAAGAGCCACGTGCCGGCTAGCCAGCAAGGTGAAATACCCATCCACTTCAACGCGAAATACGCGACTCCGAAGACGGTTGGTTAAAATTGTCTAATCGTTCGATAACGTTGTTTATCCGACAAAGATTATTCTAAGACTCGAATATGACGAAAATCTCATTAAAAAAGATTTAATTATCTCCGAAAAAATGAAGTTATCTCGTCGAAGCAGGCAATTTCGTTTAATTTCATCGATTTCGGAAAACTTCCAAAATTCTTGATCGCTTCTGGGAATCTGACATTTTGTAACGTGTATTTCGACGATGTTTGCACACGTTCCACTCCGACTTATTTTATTTATCTTATTACTTGTATTCATGTATTTCAGTTATTACTTAATCTGCATCGAAAAAAGTTGAATTTGCTACTATGTATACATACGGATTATCGTGACCATTTCACTTATCTTTGTGATGTAACATAAAAAAGAAGAAGAGGAAGAAATACTATACACGTGTCAGAAGCTGTAACATGCTAATGAACGTCGTACGGCACCCTTATCAGGGTAATAGTTTATCAAAGTAACATTAATAATATATTTATTCTTAACTTTTTTTTTCAATCAAAGGTTACAGCGATAGAGATACATTTCGAAACGTTAAAAAGAAGTACTTCGCGTATCATAATGTACCAAAAAGGATCGCAATTTCTCATATACTCTTACATGTACGTGGTAAACTATATATTATAATTATAACAATAGTTATCGAAGCTACGATTAATCGAAAGCATCGTTTTTACGTTAAATCTATAACATTCGATATGTACATATATCGTATAATCATCTTGCCGTTATTTTGCAATATTTTCAATAAAAACGACGTCGCAAAGATCGAGCCTGAGCATTATTTAAATAAATAGGTATTCGTAAAAACGTGATTTAAATAATGGCTAACTGTAATTTTGAAGTAATTAATGCACTGCGTATTAACGATTTGCATTCGAATAAACCGATTCTGTCAGGTCGATCGTTAACTCTACCTACGTTTAGAAACGCGTGTTTCCTCGGGGATCTCTGGCGCTTCAATTCAGGCGCGCGTCATCCAAAGGTAACTGAAATCAAAGTAATTCGGTGGAATTCCGTTACGTTATATAAAATAATTCTACGTTATTTTATTGACTTAAACTTACCTATACAAAATACAGTGGTCGAAATTCAAAGGAACAGCATCAAGATCCGAATTATTTGCTACTTTGTATTTGGTAGAATTACTCTGCTATATTGTTGCCGATATAAGAGCAATAAAGTAATCGAAATGACCGGGTATTTCCAAACCGTTATCTTTGAACTTCGTTTCAAGTGAAATTTGCCCAAATCTGAAGAAGATTACAACGTCCATTCTGGAAGCGTAATTCGTTTCAACGTTACACCAACAAAACTATACGTACGTAATAGGAAACACGTGTAAGATGCTGGTTAAACGAGCCAAAGACATCGAGCATGAACATTGCGAATCAAACGCATTTCCATTAGTCGACGACGGCTACAGTCCTTGACTTTGAACACGAAAGACTAATTGATCGATTTATGGACGCACGTCCGTCTAGAATCGAGCAATCGACTGTTCAAAAGTCTTTTCTCGATCTGCCTGCAGTCCCACACTGTCTGCCTGCAAGGAAGTGGGGGTGCACGTGTGTTCCGGAGGGCCACCCATTCGGTCCCCTCGACACGTGTACGACCTTGACTTTGACCTCGCCTGTTCACAAACATTTACCCCCGAGACCGAGGGTCGATGCATCTACTTCGAAAAACGTCGCCTTCCTTTTCCTAGTATTCTTTTTTTTTTTCTTCTTTTTTAAAGAAGAGGGATCGCTTCCCTCGCGAGGATTCCATAGTTAAAGAGGAGCGCGGGGCGTACATACCGTTAGGTAGATGCAGCTAGTATAATTTGAAAAAGTCACCACTATCGCTGCGATGCTCGGATTCGTCGGCCGAAGACGTAATATTTCGCTTATTAGAAAGACGAATACAAAGTAATCGAGTAGTACGTAATAGTTTGTTTACGCCGTCGATAATTATTTCTGTATGGTATAGTAGAAAATATTTATCATCCGGGTGCTTGTCGGTGCTTTTTCCTCTTAATGTGGAGTCGATTTAATATTTTCTATTAAACGTGCTCTCTTATCGTCCTGTAACGTTATTATTCATTGAGATTGATATTGTTTTCGCTACGACAATATTAAAATAAAACAAAAAAAAAGAAAAGAAATGAAAAGAAGCAAGGAGGCTGATGGATCGGTCGTTTCTCCAATTACGATTTCGTAATCAATGATCCACATTATGAAGTTGAGATCGAGGTTGCTCAATATTTTATTTTTTCAAGCGTAAACGACGAGAACGGTTATTTAAGTCTTGCAGTTTCGAAACAGACGATAAATCGCCATTTAATGGGAGCGTGCAAACTTCAAGGGAAAATCGGTAATAAATATAATTACACTTATTATTGACAGGAAAAAGAATACACAAATGACCTCAAACCTCGTTCAATATTATCGCTAATTACGGATACCGTTTAAACAGTTTTCTCTTTTCTTCTGTTTCTCCGATTTAATTTCGGTTGCGCGATAAACTTGTTAAACGAAGCGTTTCGTACTTCTTACAACGAAGATGCTGCGTTTGCAGTTGTTCCGTTTACTTCTATTTGTTTACTTCGGACGTGTGTAATTCCGTAGCGATATTTTTCTGGAAAGAAAAGGACGTCTCATTAACGAGTTTAATTTCGGTGACGTTTTATCAGGCGTGTGTTAAGACTAATTGCCATACATAATTAAACGGTGTATCTGTTACAGACTCACTGACCCATTTTCCAACTGCACAAAGTGGCATGATTAAATATCACCATTGATTCATTATGCGTTTATCGTTATTTACGTTCCATATTTGCGTCGCTCGTTAACGCACACAAATTTTCTGTTCACCCTATTTCTTTAAACTTGTTTAACTTCGTATTTGCGAGGCACATATTCTCAATACGTATTATGACAGGATGAACAACGTTACGAGAATGATTAAATACGAGAATGATTAAAAAATGAAGTACAAGCGTAAAGATCGATGTATAACTGTTGAAATTCGATCAATAAATAGTTAATTCTTGAACATAATTATAAAGGTCGGAATATAATGAATTATAAGTAATTACAATTATTTAACGTTAACTGTAATCGATTTTGTTAACGTTGTGATGAAGATTTTGTCGACGTGGTTATGATTCTGTTGATGTGGTGAAGATTTTTTACACGTGGTGATGATTTTGTTGATGCGATGAAGATTTTGTCGACGTGGTGATTATTTTGTTGACATGGTAATGATTTTGTATATGATAGGATCGAAATTGATGCATTTAAACATGCAACTGATTTATATACTTACACATGTTGCACACTACTGCTTACTTTTATCGCGAGATTACGCGTCCTTTTTGAACGTAACTGCTTTCTCTGTCTACGGACAAACCATATAGTGCCATCTGTCTTCACATTCTCCAAGTCGGTGTTCCGTCCTCTTTTGACAGATGTCAGCACACGTTTTGTCGCACCGCCCTGCGATTCTCTCTTCGGACAAATCACGTGGTGCCATCTGTCAGCGCATTCTCTAAGTCGGTGTTCCGTCCTCCTTTGACAGATGTCAGCACACGTTTTGTCGCACCACCCCGCGATTCTCTCTTCGGACAAATCACGTGGTGCCATCTGTTCTCGCATCCTCTAAGTCGGTGTTCCGTCCTCTTTTGACAGATGTCAACACATGTTTCGTCGCACCATCCTGATTTCTTCGCTACGAACAAATAGAATAATTTCCAGGTTATACACTTAATTACTAAATTACGTATAATGAAATTCTTATAAATTACGTTTATAAATCCGTTTACAATCCCTCTTAAAACTATATATGTATATATACATAAGATATATGTGTATATATATGTGTATAATTATTTGCATGGGCGGGGCTGGAGAAAAATGATGGTTAGGTGGTGGGTTGCCTAGTAGTAGATATGTAGCATGACTTTGTGTCGCTTAAGATTTATATCATCTGCTGGATCTTCCATGCAACAATCCTCCGAGCTCAAATTTGTGGCGATACTCTATGCAACATAAACTCGCGGGCACTGAATCTATAATTTTGTACTGTCTTTACTTGCTTAATGAAAAAAAGAAATTTAGGTATTAATAAGAACTTGTATTCCAAAGCTTATATTCAATAACAAAGTATGTACGAGTGATACAGTTGTTACATATTTCAAATGCTGGGAAACATACTGATATAATACAGTGGTAACTTTACGAATCGATAACAAAATGGGAATGATTTTGCAATGAAAAAATGAGTGACTGTGCCACGTAGCCCAGTGATATCAAAGGGCCAACAGATTTCGCGTTCGTTTTTGCATAGGAAAGTAAAAATTAATTAAGATGAATTAATTTCTTTTAGGTATTATGATGATTTCACTCATTTTCGCTCGTTAACGATATTTTTCTTTTTTATTGTACCATGTTATGATATAAAATGATGAAAATAAATAGACAGATTTCGGAAAATTCGCCTGGCAGTCAACACTTGTCAAGCGTTCGGGAAACTTTTCAATAAAAACCGATAATCATCGCTGCAGCAACAGTTTGCGATTAATCGATGTTCCCTGCAACTGTTTGCATGCAAAAATCGGCAATCTGCTAATTTACATTGATAGGGTAAATCGTGAGTATAGGGATTGGTGCAACAACACGCGTCGTGCAACAATTTTTCTCCGCAATAGGGATAGACCGAGCTGTCGCATAGTGGACATTTTCTGGAAAATAAAGACAATTCTTAGTGACGGAAGATCATAACGTAAAATCGTAAGTGTAAAAACATTTTGATCAGCAGTTTCATTTGAAATATTTTTTTAAACGAGCTATAGTTTGGGAAATTGTAATAGGAAATTAAGAAAAAGATTTTTTCTAGCAAATTTAAAAGATATGTTATCATATGATTAGAAAGACCTATATACTTACTTGTTCTGAAACGGTCTGTACGTATCGTCGATTGGAAAATTGTAATAATTGATGCTGTCTTGATACGTTTCTGTTTGTAACGACGAAGTGGGCGATAATGCCAGTTTGGCCCCTTTCAGTTGGCTATCCGCCATGGCGCTTTGCTCGCCTTACCGAGGTGAATTATGAAAAGAAATATAAATTATCAAAAATATAAATAGTTTGTTAATTATCAAATACCGATACTTTAATATTTTAATTATTACAAATTGCTAAAACAATTTTCAATATTAAAACAATGATGTTTCACATATTGAAGGAGTGTTTAGGATGAAACCGACTATTTTACCATCTGTTGTTAATAAAATGTTACCAGCAGTTTCCTTCATAAATTTTAAATTGAACGAACTTGATAACTAACGAATGGAATAGGAAATTTGAACGAATTGAACTTCGAAACAAAACGACTATTTTTTAATAACTAATTAGAAATAAAAAAATTCCTTCAACTATTACAATCTTTACGCTTTCAAGATATTTTCTCATATTACGTACATTCTGATCAATTTTGCACTTTAGAAATTCTTATAAATACACGAAAATCCGCTGACTACTAATAATCTGTTAGACTGATCGATAGAGTTGCGAACAACCGACGAAAGTAGATATATTCGATTTTAACGAAAACCTTTCGTGTCAATTCGTAGTACTTACTCGATGCGGTAGCAACGTGCGATAATAGCGTCACAATGCCTGCGAATATCACAGTTAGGATACGCATTTTTTCAATTGAAATCGTCTCGTCGCACATTCGTCTAACGCTTTCGAACACGGACAGACTGAGCCGAAGAAATAAGCGTGGATCCTACTTTGATTTCTTTTTAAAACCCACGCAACGTTTATCGACACACACGCAGCTCTGCTTGCTTACGGGAGGATCGCTTAAATACGGTCGACCAGTACCCGTTACTCGTAACAGATCCAGATCTTCCTCTCTTCCTGAGCTGATACGAAAAAGAGAAGAAAACGAGGAAACGATATCGTTCGCTGAGAGAGAATCTTCGACGAATATCGAGACATATCTTTGATAATTTTCCACGGAATCTGCTGCAGCGTGTATTTTCTTTTTTAAATCGACATTTCGATGGTGTGTCTGGAGGTAGAGCGAATTTTGAGAGAGAATAAGGACGAAACCGCGAGCGGAGGCGCGTCAAGGACACAGATGAAAGTCGAATTGCACGGATCCGGTTTAATTTCGCAATTGCCAATCGCCAAAAATAAAGACTTGCCTTTCAGGAAGCGTAAACGTAGTTTATCAGACATGGCGATATGTCTACACCGACGTTCAGTGTACATAGGGCGCAGTAACGATACATTTTTAATAACGATTAAAATGTCGAGCGATGAGAAAGACGCTTTCATTCCGCGTCACTACATTCGATGACGTAGAAAAGGAAATCTTGGATTCGTCCATACATCGACAGTAATATTAATCGTCGCTGTTCGCCGCTGCGAGGTAATTGTCAGACGATGATAGGGTATTAGGTACATTGCAGATGATGGACAGAAGTACATATCAAAGTTTGATGACATTCGTCTTCCATTTTTTCCAACGAGTTCATTTTATGGGAAATCATTTGTTTTACTCTCGAGAATCGACAATGCTGCAACAATTCGATTTGGTACATTTCTACGTGCAATCGTTTTGTGCTGATAATGTTTACAGTTAGGCAACCGTCGTTTAAGCGGTATTGCATCACATCCGTAAGAAAAGAAGAGGATGAGGTTGAAATAGGCTCTTAGGTACGCGTTTGTACATAGTTTGTTGCATTTCATCCATTAAAATACAAATGTTGCCGTCGGACAATGTTCATTATTTGTACAATTACACTTTCTCATATGTACAGGTGAAGCCGCAAAAATTGTTTATCAAATCATTAGAAATTTCACTTCGTTGTCGCATGTTAGAAACGTTCGTTGGCCTCTAAATTTCTCCCGTGCCGATGGAAAAATAATTTATTAAAATAACTCGTCCTATACAAAATATTTGGTATTAAATGTGTACTGTCAATTTTAGGTCGGCTATAAGAGCCACCTGAGCACCGTTAATATCGCCAGGAACTTTATAAAGTGTGTATTCGTCGGTGATACCGCGTCGTTCGCCAAGTATTTCCCTGAAAAAAAACACAGTTGTCAATTATATCGATGCAGGAACAGATTTTAAGAATTATGTAATATTTCAGATAAAGTTGCGCATCCGGTGCATTTTTGCACCTTCAAATTTCTCACAAATGCATGAAACTGTGCAGTCCAATTAATAACGAGTTGTTTTCCCAAATACCTAATTTTTAACAAAAGGCATATATAGTGCTGTGAATAATTATAGACTGAAACACATTCACTGCGTTATTTCTTCGATGTTACCAAAGAAGATCGTGGATATGTTAAGTGAAATTGTCTTTCTAAAGAGGAAATAGGAAATAGAAGACAATTTTTCAACGGGGCAATGCCACCACAAAGAAGTAGTTTCTGAATAAAAAATAAAGAAAAACCCATCAAATATGAAATGAAACCTTAGATGAAACAAAATGAACATTGGATTTATATGCTTTGACAGGTAAAATCCCCAGTTTAAACTTTCGTTTCTTCTAGACTTCAAAAGATAGTACTGTAACTTTATATTGTGATATGAAATTATAGAAACGATTTTGCCAATTTTTCTTTTAATAGCATTTCGAACGTCTAAAAATAGGGTTGAGTTTAACACGGCATTTTATATTATACTCACGGCACTGTACTTTCCCTGTGAGAAAAATGATTTCATTAATTATATTATAGAATTACGCTAATTTCAGTTCTGTGCTCATCTCAAACAGAAGATATTAGATTACTCGCGCTTACGCAACGGCGTCTAGCTCGACAATACGTTTCACCATAATACGTAAGCGGAGAAATAGTACTTACATACAGAAGCTAAGTAGGAATGACAGCAGCATTCCCGTAGCCTCGCGTATTCAGCACAGTCTCCGGCTTGTACTTCGCATTCTTCTGGCCCCACGCGACAAGTGTGCTTCACGAAGGGGAATACCTCTGAAACAATGGGCTGATGAGTGTCAGGAACAGACTTTCGATGAATCAGAGAAACCTTATGATCAATTTAAAAGGATTGTACACAGGGTGGTATCTTTCAAGTGGAATATCGCTGGGATATCTTGTCAGTCATTAAGAATTAAGGATATCGAAAAGACAGTCCTTACGAAAGCTGTTTAACGCGACAAGGAATTGTATTAATAACTTTCTGCAGTAGCAGAGGAGGAATTTCAAGCTCAAGTTCATTTTTTAAACTTTTTCCTATTGCTAATATTTTAGAATTACTATAGTTACTGATTTTAATTCTCGTGCAATTATTTGTATATTTTATAATCGTCGCTCGGCCTTAGTTTGCGAGATGTGTATTCGTAAAAAGTTGTCTTTTCACTACAATAACTAAAATTCGAAATTCCACTTAAGAAATACGTCGCACAATTCAGATTTTTCATTGGACTAATACGGAACTACGTGCACGTATTCTGTTACTTTTAGCATACTCTTATTTACCGTATTGTAACTTCTGCGTAATCGAATCGGTTGATTAGAAATGGGCAAAGAAGAACGTGTGATTCATAAGACTGATCGAAATGGACTCATGTATTCGATTCGTGCACACGATGCGTGCAGCAACGCAATTTTATTGCTACTGTCGCCGTTGCCATTCGTGTACACTCGACGAGCATTTAACGGCCAACATTGTGGTCAAACTATTATAACAAACGAATCGTTACAGAATTGCTTACAGTTTGTACGGGAATCGTTCGCGTTGTTTACCTTGCACTTTGACTAAAGAGATGCTTATTAGATGTACAAACGAGCAATCGCAATTTTTCAATGAAACTCGAAGCTTACTTTTTAAAGATACAGCAAGTCGTTCGATCGACGTCAGTTGTTCAAGTTCAGTCAATGTACTCTACGAACTTTCTATTCTATATCTTCCTGATTTATCTTGTAACTTTAAAGCAGATGGCTTAACCAGTTAGCTGCTTTGTCAATGCCTTTTGTCAATGCCTTGATCGCTGGATCTTGTTTAAAGACACTCCATTTTTCCATGGTGGATCTATCAGTTGCCCTTAAAGTATCGACTTGGAGTATTTGTTAAAACTAAACCTCGAGTTAGACTGAAAAATTTGGACTATTCGTTCGTACACCTAATATACAGGGTAAATCATAACACGTGAGAGCCGCTTCAGGAATGGACAGGAGATAACAGAGGATAGCCATCGCGAGCACCTTCTACGAAGATAAGCAGTTACGGATTGTTGAACCACGGAAATGCCTTTGAATGTAAAATATAAAATAATGCAACTTATATAAGATCAGATAGAGCAGCACGTGTTTGTACGAACTTTCTTCGTTGTCTTTGTGCCTTCTGTCCAGTCCTGAAGCGGGTCCCACGTGCTACGATACGCCCTGTGCAATATAAAATAAATGATCCTTTTACGTATTCGTTTATTTTTAGTGTGACACACATTTTATTGTCAGCGTTTCGCTACACGGTGTTTCAGCAATATAACGGTTAATTATCTTCGTCGTCGTTCGAGACACAGAAAAGCATTTATCCGTGAAGATAACTTTTTAAATATCTATTTGCTTCTCAATGTACTTGAAATTTACCCGTTGACTAATTTACAACGAATTTCACCGAACTCGATAATCTATCTTCTGGTATTTTTCCCTTTTACGTGTACCTTTCTGAAGACAATATACTGCACGTGTTTCTGTAACAGACGTTTGATTGTAAATATAAATATATTTTCAAAAAACCAAATCGATAATCGTGATATCTGCGATCTACCAATTACCACTTAACAATAAAAGGCAATAAATATAATGACAAAGATAGACGGAAAGGGGAACTGATTTTAAGCAGACCAATTACGCTTTTGTCCGTGTGTGAGAAGCAAGGCCATCAGAGAAACTATGCTAATTAGAAATTCGAGCAAATGGTGTTAGAGGTGAACGGCCGATAACTACGTAAAGAGTACTAAAGAGTTGGGACGACGGATGCGCGGAATACCTAAGTGTCCCTGTTAACGGCCGGTCGTTTTGCGTGAATCACCTGGTATGTGTAACCACCCTGCGCGTCTCAGCACATTTAGAAGCGCGTGTCTGACAAGGATAGATCGTTACGATGAACAATCGTTACGAACGTACAACGATGATTTCCTGAACAGGTGATTGTCCTTCCGTTCAGCTGGATTCGAAGGTGTTTCACGAATTCACGCGTCATTCTCACGTGGAGAGAACAACTGGGCCAAGTTCTGCGGGAATCTACCAACCATTGACTTCTTCGTTTATAGATTACGCATATTTTGGCGCGCCTTGTCGTTTTTGTTAAAAATAAATAATATCGCGTTACTTATATTTGCTACGTACGAAATTAACATGCATTTCCCTCGTATTTTCTAATTGGAATTGTACTGTAGTTATTACACGGTTGTAGAAATTGCAAGTATTACGACAATTTCAGGGTCTATTATCGTGGCTCGAAAATTCCGTGAAAAGTTGCACAATCAAACCACCAGCATTTGCACGGTCAATTCTTCACGCACGAATTGTCTGCACGCGATTGTCGTTTTTCAGGCGATTCTTACATGCACGTAAATCGACGAAGGACGAGCCTAAAATACGAGCAATGTAATTGAAAAAAAAGCGAAACTGATGAGAAATCAACGTGATCGTTCCATTTTCTATATTTATTGCAACATTAAACGCAGCGTACTGTGCAATATAGAAAGTTTTGTATAGCGGCAATGCGTCACAGAAATTTTCACGATAGAAAATTGAAACAGAAACAAACCTCAGAGTCTGAATTGCGAGAATTTCTAAAAGATCCTTTCGATTCAAACATTCCACTATCGTATCGTTGTTCCGATTATTGCTATAATCATTGACTCGTTATAAAAGACTAATAAGAAAACATCGATATCGAATATTTTGCTTTTTATCGTTATTGTAAATCTTACTCACCGTTGGAGTTGCCATCGCAACAACAGTGGTCATTTATCACGCTTCCATCTTTGCAGTAAGTCATCTCTGATCTCGTGCAGGGCTTGCATCCTGGGATAGGACCTGTGGAATTCGACAAAATATAATATTTCTTCTATTCGATGAAACATTTCATCTATTTGTGCCACTAAATAAAACTTCGATCTCTACGTTAATTGCAACATCTTCGTATCCGTCAATGTAGATGAAGAAATGAATATTAAAATTGAATTGTAATGGAAAGCTGCTGCCGCTGCTATTACTATCAAGCGAGTAATCACGTTGTGGCGAGTTGGAAGAAGAACACAGAGCTGATAGCCTTCTACTACGCTGCAGTAAGGACACCATGTTCCTTGAAATAACAATTTTGTACGACCGATTCAGAGTTACATTTCATTATCCTCGTTTCGTAGAGCTGTTATTAAAACAAACGATAATCGCATCAAATCGAGGGAGTACGAGTGTAATTCACGTTAATTGGTGCCTGCAGGTTTTATGCAACTGCTTTGGAATTATGTCGCTGATGTTGAACGCTATACCGACGTTATGTCACCTAAAACATTTATTATCATTTATCAAACCGACTGGGTACGAATATTTCGCTTTACGTCGTTCGATGCAGAATGCTTATAAAACATCACGAAATAAGATAAAGTAAATCGCGCTTTATTTTCCACAAGAATAACTTCAAATAGTCTAAATGGAATAAAACAAAGGAGCGAACGCAGCGAGTAACGGGAAAATCGGTAGTTCGGCGCAAATAAAAAATGACAGAGATCTATTTATGCAAGGATAACTTCGCGGAACCATCGGAGATACAACTTTTCTTAGAATCCTGTGTATCGTTACAAATAGCCGGCTAGCTGAAATTGTCAAACAAAACCGAGTAACCTTGATTTCTATTTCCTGTCGACGATACGCGGTGCTTACGTTTGAAAATCGCAAGATCGTTCCTGTCTCTCGAGCAATTATTTTCAGGTAACGATCGCATCAAGGAAGAAGGTGGCCTTTGGATCCTGGCGTGCGACAAGCATACTGAGCCTAAATTAGAACGACGATCGTTCGAAGCGATCGAATACCTTTCTTGTCCGTACCGGCTGCAAAGTGGCAAGACAAAGGCGAAATTAATAAAACGAGACAATTCGTCGAGTTAATTCGCGGTAGGTGGACGTGGCCCAAGTATCCGTTTAAACGGATCAAAGGGAGGTTATTCTCGGAGGAAAGATAAATAGATTTCGGTGCTTCGTAAAGATGCTTTATAGACCAGACGTTAGAATGAAGTCGGACAAGGGGCTTGGCATGTGTAACGCTTTTAGTATCGAGAGCAAAACGCGTAAATTTCCTACCAGGATAGAGCTGCAGCTTCTTCGCCTCCGTAATTGCCTCCTCGCAGAGGACCTCGTGCTCGAGAAAGTATTCCTCGTCCGGATGGTGGTTCACCACCGTGATCGACTCGAGATCACCGAGGATCAGGATCAGCGTCAGTACTCTGAATGCAGTGGTGTGGCTCATGCTAACGCCTCTTCTTCGACATCTTCGACGATGATCGAGATTCCGCTGTTCTTACGAGAGATCCGCTTTTATCTGCTGCTTGAAATTCAAACACGAAACTTGTCAAGTTCGTTGCTACACTCTTGTCTTCGAAATACGATCGAAAAGTGCTTGTAGAAAACGCTGCGAGCTTCGCGGAACGAGTTCCTCAGGAGCGAAAGAGAACTCGCGCATTCGTCTGGTCGAAATTCATGGAAAAGCAAAGTATTTGTGGAAAAACCGGTATATGTGACCTCTTAGTCGTAAAAAAAAGAAAAAAAAAGAATGTTTCATTCATTTGGATCATTCACCTAGAATGTTTTTAGATGTCATTTAGATAGCAAAGGAAAAAATCGCGAAACAATTAACCAGCGCTCATTGGTGACTGTATCTTTCTCTACAGAGGCGACGTCGTGACACCATCTTCTAGAATTACTGATATCTATTTAGGAAGGAAAATTGTACTTGAACTCTATTCTCATTCGTAGAACATTTTCCATTAAATGATCGAAGATTTTCCATTTTCGCGTTCGCAGTGTTTCCTATGAGCACTCTTCGATTAATGTCCCTGGATTTAAACATTTGGTCCTTTGGAATGTTCGTTAATCGATGTGCAACAGCGTTCGAGAGATCGTTAAATTTTAAAGCTGCGAATTAATCGTACGATCGTTTCAAAATACTTGCAACGTATGCCCCCAAATTTTGTTGTTTCATAATCGCATAGAGAAATGAGCAATTTGCGATTATTTGGGAATCTTTCGTAATATTGCTTACCGAATGTATAACGATATCTAGATTATCGAAGCTACGAATCAATTATATAATTATTTCAATCGTTACTTGCAAGATATCTCTTTTTAATCTTCTATGGTTTTATGCTTTTAATTGCGCTCCATTGTCCACGGTTTTTATACCTTTTCTTTATTACCCAGACTTATTCCATACGCATAGTATAATGACTGTCGCAACCGGAAGTATATGCAAGATTACGGGATAAGAATACCGGTGGGACAGTACCATATGAACGATAACGATTGTCGTATTATCGTCATCCAAGGTGAGTTTTAAAAGGGTCCCTTTGTACCTAATACGAGTTTTATCAATGTGTACATTTTAAATATTCTCCCAGCTGTATAATCGTTGCGTCAAGCAATTTTTTCCGCTGCGTTATTGAATAGTACGATGCTGTGAAAACATGCAAGTACATTCAACAACATACTCCTCCTAATGAGATAATTATTAGCTAATTGGAAAGTTCTATCGTCTATCTTTTATTGTTAAAAAGGTTATTATAAGCTATAAGACGCGTCATAAGTGGACAATAATTCAGCATAAAACGCAGCTTGAGAGACAACTTAAAGGGCCAAGACCTACTGTACTAGCTGAAATGTACCAAACTGTTAATGAATTCTTATATAATAATAATAATAATAATATAATATATCTCGTTTAGTTATCGCGAAGACATTAGAGGCCAAAATTACAACGTAAATCGATGGCCAGGTCGTATAATTACGTTATATTATCCTCGCATCTGTTGCTCAAGATAGAGTAGTATTTTAATGTCGTAGGTTGCACAGAAAATATATGTTCCGCTCTGAAACGAGTGGTTTTAATATCGATCGTGCGATTCATTTCATTTCGGGAGTGATTCATCCCTCGCTACCCTCTTGTGCTCGCCAACTTGGGTCAACTTAGGTAGAAAAATGCGTAAAGCGAACGATCACTGTAATCATTATAATATAAATATTAGACGATATTCGTTTGACATAAACGCAGAAATAATTAGTGAACCGACCATAGAAATATTAAACCAATAAAAATGTGATGGAAACAATTTCCAAAAATTATTTATAGGTTTTGAATCTGCGTATTTTGATGCAAACAGGATGGCGATAAAATAGTCCAGTACACCTATAAACGAAAAGATTCAAACAAACGAAACGATCCGTGTTATCCAGACAAAATACCCGTATCTATTTGTGTAACCTCATATTTTCCCGTATTCGCTATGTTCGATCGAATGCACAACTGCTGAAGCGAATTAGGCGATAGATTTGATTAAAAAATTCGCAGGGAATCTGTGAATGTTTATTCGATGAACACTCACTGCCAGTTATATCAGGACACCTGCCTGTTCGTTGCGTTTAATGATAAACCTCAACAAATTTTTCTTTATCGACCCTATTACATTTACATTTGCACATTTTATGAAGCGTATACGCGAATTTATAATAGACAGATTTATAATGGCAGATTTATAATAGACAGACTGCGGATGTTCATGCAAATCTACATTCCAATGAACACAACAACTTATTGTATGAATATTATATTGCATATTGAGTACTCTATTTTCAGTATTATATTTAATTATATTAATCACGAAAACATATTTCGCAATGAACAGACTGTGAACATTTATATAAATTAATATCTTCACGAATACAATTGAAAAAATGAAATCTGAATCGGAGACGATTATTTCACTTGCTATACGTATGTTCCAATGACTATTATATTTGGGTATTTCATAAATTTGCCCGTATTATGCGCACTATGTGCATTTTTGCATGTGCCTTCAAGTTTTCTATAGTTGCACAAAAATTCACAGTCTGAATTTACTTGGGAAATACTTGGGAAATAAGAGCAGCGAAAGGCATTAAATTTGTGCTAAATACGTACAACAAGCGTCTTAATATTTAAGTACGACCGGCACTGCTGACTCAGCGGTATTTCTAATATCAAAGCTTGTTAGGAGACGTGCAACTCTGATAAAAGAAGTAACATAAGAAAAATTACCGAGTACAAGTAAAAGAATAGTGTGAAGGAAAAAACGAGACAAGTACGAGAAGCTACATTCGACTGTGAGTCACGGCCCGATGACAAAGACGGACAATCGTTAATTAAGCTCAATTAAGGGCCCTGTACGCGAAACACGGACGTCTTGTACATGTTTTTGAATCAAGGTGGTATCGCCGAATATCTTCCTGCTAATTGCGTCCTCGTTTCAAGAGCGAAATTTTGTTCCTGTTTTTCCTAACGATCGAAGGAAAACATCGATACCGAATGAACATTGGCCCCAAAACTGTTGAAGACGTAAAACGTAAAGTTAATTAAGGTATTGAACGCGATATGACAGAAAGCGGACACGGTTTATCTACTTGAGCAATTACGTCATTTCTGGAGACTCCGAAGAAGACTCTGAAGAAGAAGAAGAAGAAGAAGACGCGAACCAAGTGTATTGTAAGAATAACGACGAGAATATTGAACTACATAGAGTCAAGGTTGGTTATAAAAGTGTATGAATGTTGCAATTTTATAGCGCGACCACTCGCTGCCAGGAAAGAAATATCATTGGCAGAGTTTAAATTAAGCGTAGGTGGACTTTTCCCATTTTCCGTGCATTTCGTATGGTTGCATGAACCTTTCGAGGCAAGATATTAGCTAGAGAGCTATAATCCTAGAGCGAACTACGTAATATCGAATATTTTACGTTTATCTACAAATTGGTAGCCAACAATTGTCACGAATAGAGATACAATATCAATTGTTAGATCAGTTCACCTGTATTTCATGCTTTTCTAAGGAAACATTGAATGAACGAAGGCAACAAAGCATAAATCGTCTTAACAAAGACATCAAAACCATCGAGTTTAACTTTTACGAAAGTTGTAAATGAAGAAAATTTGAATTTTCGATAATTCAGAGTAATTTTCGATAGTTCAGGAACGAAATCATAATATCTCGTTTTAATTAACGATTAATGTTGGAATCTGTTTTCCACCAGACATGATTAACAAGTAAACTGCGAATGTTTATGTAAATTTAAATTTTCCTATACATCATTAAAGAAATGTTCTTGCACACTATAAAATGTTTTCGCGTATTCGCCTTCTTATCTTCGATATTATGATGAATAAAAATGTTACATCAACATTTATTTAAAGATGTTACATCGACAAGTTAATCTTTGAACAAAGATCAAAAGTAAGGCGTTCCTATCGGAAGTCATTTTTACGTTATACATTTTCAAGGAAGACCACTTTATCTCCAGCTAACCTTTGACTTGACCGAATTATCTATCTGTTTCCTTGTTACGAAAACCAAGGAAAAAACGATGAGGGGAAAGTTATCGCAATCAAAAGCTAATCTCAAAAGTAAGTATGTTACTCACATTATTGCAAAACGAACGATAAATGTACCCAGAATGTTATATCTCTTTACAAAAATGATTTTACAATAATACCTTTATCCTGTCTGATATTTCCCGCACAAAATGTCGTACGTCGTAAATACAAAAACTATAAAATATTTCCTCACCATTACTTCTTCTTGTTGGACACTTAGACAATCCATGGCAGGAAATCCATTTTCTCGGTCAAATCCTTTGAAATATCATGTTCAGATTCACTGGCACAAAATACTTTCAGTCACGTTTAATTTTCTCAACAAATCAGCTGGTTGCATCGTAATTACGGAGATACGAATCGGGAAAAGTGAGAAATGTTCGTTTAAGAAACCGTGGATTGTCGCATTGTTTATAAAACGTGAATGAGATAGTAGGAAGTGTGCAATGGTTATAAAAGTGTGCCGGATTGAACGACGTGCAACCGTCGAAGACTACGGGCTGTGCTGAACTGTCGGCCGAGGGCTGAAAAGAGTATTAGGCAGCACCACTACCACCACTGTTCTCTACTGCTGCTACCAGGGGCGGACTGGGACTTAAATTTTTACCGGAAGATTACCGATATGACCGGTCCCCTGTTCTTAATTCATTAATCAAATCCTACGTAGAACGGCCCCAAATACTTAGCAACCCACTAGGAATTTTTCTAAACTCCCCAGTTTACCCAGTTTAAATAGCCAGTTCACCCCTAGCTGCTACTTCAATCACCGCTACCGTAATTTACAGTATCATTTATGTCAATTCGTACTTGTCTTATATTTTTACCGCCAACAATTGTTTAATCTGTGCTCAAGGCATGGTTGGTTTTATATCGTATTGATGTTGGACAACGTAATAATTTTTCATTTTAAATTACATTATTAAAGAATTTTCGCGAGGTATTTAAACTGTTACAATATGTACCTGTTACGTTTAATACGGTTCTCTGACCTCGAAGCGATGATAAATTTTAACGAGCTTCTTATCAAGTTTCTTGTAAACAAAGATACTAGCTTGAATCCTTAAAAGGGAATTACTATTGAAAGTACCGTATATAAAATATAATCTATCAGGACTAGCGATCGGTCTTCAGTCTATTCGCATTTAGTGCAACGCGCTCACGTGCGTACTTTTACTGTTCAGCAGCTAAGAATCCTAGAAAAAAGAATACGTGCTTCAGAGTACGAATGCTTAAACGTGTAACCGTTCATATACATTGTATGCACGGAACTCCAATCCCAAATCAGATGTCAATATTCGTACCACTTCTTCGACTGGAATGTATTAAACAAAACATGTAACAAATAGTACTCGACGAAAGAAACATCTATATAAACGCAGCTGACTGGTAGGTTTCGAAAAATGCGACAGCGATTGTCAAATAATAAAACATTGTTGGGCTTACAAAAGAGGAATAAATTGCATTGCGCGCCGTTGCGTAGTTGGATTTGCAAATTTTTTAGATGTGCCAGTCACTGATTTGGCGATTGAGTTCCGTATTGATAGATTATTGATTCTGAAATAATAACATTACCTTTGTGTTAAATTTTTTATTGCTGTTTTAGATAAAGTCCTAATTTATATGGTACATATAAAATAGTAAAATATTATACATATACCCAATGTTGCGTTAAATATACATATTTTTAAAAAGCACAACCGGTGTACCAATTCAGTATATTTTTATAAAAATTAGCACTATGGATCAAGTATATACAACGCAGTTGTTGCTTTTACAAGGTACAATCGTATTTACGAACATTTCTCGTTGACGACTTCGTATATATGTATGTACTGTGCATGTTGTGTACAGGCCACTCTTGCAATAGCAGACACCTGGATTTTTGTAAGGATAGGACCAGTATAAAGGCGACATGAAAGGGCGTTTATAAGAAAGCATTGAATGCCTTGCGAAGAAGGGTCCGCTTACGTTGCTTATTGATCTTGTCGGTGAGTCCTGCATTGGTTCAGTCCTATACCTACCAATATCTTCAACAGGAAAGAATATTTTCATCATTATGTCTCTTAACAAATATCTGTCTTAATAAAATAACTCTAACAAATATTTCTTCACTGTATATCATTTCTATATATCAGTATAAACATGAAAATAAAAATATATTTACTCATTTGCCAAAAGAAGTTAATTAGAAGTTAATATGTTCGAACACATTGTTTTCAATAAACGTATTTATTCTATTATAAAGGTTATCAAAAATATATCAATCGAATTACAGCGAAGTATAGGCAAAAATAGAGGAAAACCTTTATTGATCCTGATATCCAGTTTGCCTTAGACCTGACAAGGACATTCCCATAGAGTAATGAATTATACGTATATTTAGTATTCAAACTGTAGAACGGGTAAATTTTCAACCGGTTGATTCTTTGGTCACCCACATGTTTGATTTTTTCTTATGGTTATGCATCTGTTCCTCTATTTAACAATTACTATAAATGTTGCACCAACGAAATAAAAGGATACTGGCAGCTGTTGAAAAGATTGATTAAGCGTGAAAATTGTATAAAGTGACGCACAAAAATTGACGATAATTCGGTTGAATCGTTACATTTAAATCTTATGTATCGTGGGTGCGCCAGTGCCTAGCCCTCGCACGCTCCACATACGTTTCATAGCGGCACACCCTGTATGTGGTCCCTGGAAGTGATCACGTAAAATGCACAACTTGTAGTCACAATACGTCTGCTTACATATCCGATTGACGTTCGTCACCCATACATAGTAGCAAGTCCAGACCTGGACAAATTTTGTTTAAGATAAAAATGAAGAATAGCAATTTAAAACAGTAGTCGATCGTTTCAATTACTTTGATATTTTTATTTAAGAAATAACATCAGGACAGTAATTGTATCTTGTATTAAAAACAAATAAAATAATTTGAAATAATTATTACAGTTATAAGAAATTGTAAAATAAGCGTAAATTTCGTTCCTTTGAAATTTTATGACGGTCTAAGGTTAAGTAGTAACCTATGCATAGAATTTTACCGTGTTTCATCATCGATTTTATTGATTTACATTGATACAGCGGATCTGTTCACTATTAACTTGCTCCCGTTTAACTGTTTACTTTTTCTACGCAAAAACTCTCTCTCTCACTGAACCTGTTATATCTCAATGGACGGTTTATTTAGTTTCCTGTAGTGTTAAACAATGCGTGGACGAAAATGAACGTAGGCGATAATACGTGCGTGTGTCCGCGTGTAACTATTCTAATAATTAATTGCGCAACCTTTAAGCAATAATTTCAATGGAGACAGTTTATAGCGTGCCGCCCTCCATAAAAGTGGAAATGTTTCATACAATGTTTATAGCCTAATATATAAAAGATACTCAGAATTGAAATTTGTAATTTATGACATTTCTGTATCTTGACGAACTTATTTTATAATCTTCGATTAAATAAAGAGGGTTAATAACCTCACAGTTATTAACTCAATTCGTGCAAAGCACTAATAATGAATATATGTAGGTAGAATAAATTATTAAAAATTGTTTATATGTACTTTAAGACTAATTTCTATTTTTGACTATTTTAAATTATTATTAGGATATTATTGCGGATGTTTTGTTGCAGCGATTTATTTCACACGTTAAATAATTCAGTGAATATTATACGTTACATAAATTATGTACTTTCGCTTATAATATGCATTTTGCACGTTTTTGTATTTTTAAATTTTCCATAAATGCAGAAAAATTTGCATTCTAGCCATTATCTATATTGAAATGTATTTGTAATCGTCTAATAAGAGTTATAAAAAATATATAACTTATTGGTTATATTGTGAATGTGTTACATCATGTCATTTCTTTCTTATAATTGGTTCCACGTGTTTCTGGTTTAAATAAAGTATAAAGAAATTTGATTGGTTTGTTCTATTTCTGCACGAGATAAGTTTGAATTCGCGGCTTTTCTATATTACGGCACTACCATACGAACTGTACGTCACTACAGTAACTGTAAAGAATTTGAGAATGCATGCGCCAAAGAAACTATGTATCATATAAGTATAGTTTGTGCCGCATTGCACAGTTTAAGCTGGAAACGTCACCACTTTAAATAGAAATGTTTTAAAAAGAAGACACGACAGACAACTCACAAGATTTCTTCGTGTACGCAGTGTTCGCTATTTTAAAATAGTGCATTGAATTATAAACTTCTATCCGAACTTGCGAAATATAATTAAATAATAAAGATGTCATTTGAGCCAGTTTTGGATCCTGTAAGTATTATTTACATCGATTAAAAAGTTATTTCATTTGGCAAAGTTGATTGTCATCGATCCAGGAAGGATATACGCATATATATATACATAGCATCTGCACTGCTGATATGATCTCAATGAAACATAGTTTATCCAAACACTTATCCAACTATATTTGTTAATTCGTTAGATTATTAACAAGTACTGTACAAGTATATGAGAATAATATTGTATAAGTTAAAAGAGATCAAAAAATCTATAATAGTTCCAATTTAAAAAGATGGATAAAGTATTAATGAACAATTTATACAATGATATGTAATGCATTTTTGATTTTTTTAAATGCAGTACAATTTAATTTCAGAATTGTAAAGTTTTACGTTTAAATAATAAATACCTTTATATTTTAATAGCCAATTCCTTATGTGGGAGCTGTTGAAGGTGGTTTAATACCTGGAAAAATGGTAAAAATTCGAGGCAAAGTTCCTCCTAGTGCTGTACGTTTTGCTGTAAATTATCAATTGGGACCTACATTAAATCCAAGAGATGATATTGCCATTCATGTTTCACCACGTTTCGCAGAAGGATTTATTACTAGAAATCATATAGTATCAATGACTTGGGGCCCAGAGGAAAATGATGGCCCCATGTGGATACAACCTGGCCAAGAATTTGAGATGTTCCTTCTGTGTGATTTTCCATGTTATAAGATTGCCATAAATGGCAGACATTTTGCAGAATTTGTTCATAGGCTACCATATGAGAAAGTAACACATTTGGTTATTGATGGAGATGTAGAAGTACAATCTATCACATATGAGACCGTTCCAATTGATCCACCTCGTTCTCCTCGAGCTGTTCCCACGCCAGATGTACCTACTGCTAATTTTGGGCCACCACGTAATTAAGCATTTTATATTCTTTTTCTGTTGCTAAATAATTGCATAATAAATTCTATGTCATTTTTTAGCACCTGGAGGATTATATCCTACAATAGGTCCACAAACACCACAAGGTGGATATGGTCCACCACCTCCAGCTCCTGGGTATGGACCTCCTCCCGGTGTATATGGAGGACCTGGTTATAATCCACCAAGAGCATATGGATATCAGCCTGGATATGAGAAGCCTGAAGAAGAAGAAGCATTTAGTGGTTGTTTGGATAAAGTTGGATTAGCAATAGGGGGACTAGTTGCAGCAGGAGGCATAGCAGCTGCTGCACACGCTATGAGTGTATATAAATTTAATAATTACAAGTCTTTTGGAAATAATAGCATACAATAATATCTGTATAAGATACTAAGAATAATAACATATGTTATATGCATGCTATGTTTATAATTTTTTAGAAAAAAAAAGAAGTTCAAGATGATCAGGAAAAATCTGATGCTTCTAAATCAAAAACAGAAAGTGAAGGTGGTTTGGGAAATCTTGGTTCTTTGGGTGCAGCTTTAGCAAGCAGTTTAGTGACCAATGCTTTAAGTAACTCACAAGCACAACAAGGCTACCCTACCAACATCCAACAATCAAGTGGTGGTGGTGGTGTATTAGACTCTATTCTTGGAGCATTAGGTACGATATAGATACATTTTATGCTTAAAACATGAACAAGTTATGAAATAATACTTTTCTTAATCTTTCAAACTGAAGATATTAATATAGTGATTTGTTCATAATTGTATGATTGAGTGTTGGAATGTTAGGTGATGACATAGATGATGTCATCTATTATAAGCTATATTTATGTTAAAGGTTATAGTGAATCATGATAAACACACAATACAGATAATTTTGCATTTGAAGTAAAATTTTTATATGCTTCATAAGTAAATTTTAATACATTAAATTTTTGTATATCTAAGGTGGTAATAGTGGGCATAATGCAGCACCACCACCTCCTCCAAGTCAACCAAGTAATCCATTGACAGGAGCCTTAGGATCTATTCTTGGTGGTGTTCTTGGAGGTGGTGGAAATCAACAACCAAATTACCAACCTTCAGGAGGTTACGGAAATTACCAACCTTCTGGTGGATATTCTAATCAATCATCAAATTCAGATCTTTTATCTGGAATAGGATCAGCCTTTCTTAGTTCTGCTTTAGGAGGTCTTACTAAACACGATAAAGATGTAAGTATAAACCATGATATTCTAAAAATTGTGAATATGTAAATTTTATAATCTGATTACATAATTATGATTGTACATACAGAAATCTCACGAAGAAACTTGTCCAACTCCTCCACCAGCTTATACACCAAATTCTGCACCGCCTGTACAACCTCCTATATCTTCTGATAGTCCTGTTTCCGGAAATAAATTAACAGCAGATGAAATTTCAAAAGGCTTAGGTTTGGATGACTAATGTAAGTTGAGATAAAAATTCATATAAAAAGTTATGAATAATGAAAATTTTATGCTCTGTTATTGATATATGCAAATATGTGCACAATGTGATTGTGTATTAAAGATATTTAACATGAAAGGCAGCTATTATATATATATTTATATATTTTTTTGGCACGGGATATTTCAATAAAAAGCACAACAACTATAATACAAGCTGCTCGAATCTCATGCTATATATAAAAAGATTAATATTTTTGTATATAGATTATTTATTTATGATAAATTTGCTCGAATTATTTTCACAGAATGTTACATAACATAAGTAAAGATTATAAACAAAATGAAACAATATTTATAATACAATCCTTTTAAGCTTTGTAGTTGAAAATTTATAATCAAGTTGATATTTTCTAAGATTTATTATATTTTTATAAAGATACTAATAGTACTCAAATGCGATAACAAAATGTAAGTTGTTGTTATTTATTTTCTTTTCTTAATTATGCAAAGAATAAAAGTCATATATATATACATATATATATATGTATACAAAATATAAAAGTTATATATTAATAAATTTATTCTTTCTGAAAAATTTCTGTTCATGAACATGTTTCCAATGTATTCCCATGTCTCTTCTGTAATGTAACAAATACATTAAATGTAATATCTATGTATAATATAATGAAAAATGTTTTAAAAAACTTACATCTGTTTCTGATTTTAATGCTTCAAGTTCTTTTTTCCTACTTCGATTAAAGAATCCAATTTTAAGTAGTGCTAAAATTAACAGTATTAACAATACAATTCCTAAGACAATTGACAAAGTTATAATCCACATTGCAATATGTTGAGTTACTGGTGAACCTAAGAACATTGTAGCAATAATAGTATCATCAGACTTGTTTCTAATTTTTTTCATAACATAATTTGATTCTAAAATATTAACGTGTCCGCTAGACAAGAAAAATATTATGTCTTTCTCTTCCATCATTTTTGCTGCAATAAATATTAAAAAGAAACGGTAAAATTGTTCAACATATCTTGGAAGTTAAAGATACACTAACATATCAAGAAAAATCGTACTTTTAAAATCAGATAAGTAAAAGTCCAATATGAGTGAAAGTTTTGCAACAGATGAAGAACTTAGAAAGGGACCAAGCTCACATTTAATATATGTACATTTGACATTAGCATTTGTACAATTGATATAAATTGACCTGTTTTCTGGTGGAGAATTTATAGAAAAATTGGTATTCATCATAAATCCTTTTTGTGTATACAGTTCAGTATTTGCAAAGTAAATTTCAGATATATTAGTTAAAGCAGTTGAAAGTGTAGAATTTAAGTGTGTGCAGTAAAATGGTTGACCATCCAGATAACTAATTGTTTCGTTTATATTGATAATCTGTATATCTCCAGTCGAATGTTTCCAATATATTGGGATATTAATTGTTAGTATAACTTCATCAATTGGACTATCTCCAAATTTTTGAATTTCATAAATATGTTGAAATCGAATATTGTTTAATTTTTCATCCTCATTGTCAGTAGAATATGAATATAAATTATCTTGCGCTTTCCTAATAAAAAAGAATTGTAGTTAGTAAATGATAATGATAAAGTTATAGAGAGTATGAAGTATAACTAATAATAACAATAAATAAATCTAGCGATACTAACCCTGCAATCACTATGTCAACATCAACATCAAAATATATAGTTAAAACATGTTTATTATTGAATGGATCTTTCTGTTCACTTTGTGTGTTAAAATTGGTCCATAGATCCACGTGATCAACATCAAACCGAATTTTACTCATATCCAAATCTAATATTAATGTTTTCTAATAGAAATGATTAATTATGTTACTTTATTGAAAAAGTCTTGATACTTAACAGATTACACTTACATT
This sequence comes from Bombus flavifrons, assembly GCF_040668555.2. Classification (NCBI taxonomy): domain Eukaryota; kingdom Metazoa; phylum Arthropoda; class Insecta; order Hymenoptera; family Apidae; genus Bombus; species Bombus flavifrons. The sequence continues at coordinate 6,746,803 of NC_138458.1, read as the reverse complement.
TTTTCTAAGTGGATTTCCAAGATCACAAATTGCTTCTAAAGTATTATTTGTATAAAAACTTTCCATGCATGAAGCCGGCATACTTGCTAATGATAATATTTTTGGTATATATACATATATTTTAGCTTGATAAGCAGGTTCACCATAATTAAGAGCATCTATTTTAAGCTTGGTAGTGAATGTTGATCCAACAACATATTTGTTATTAGAATTTAAATTTGTTGAAAGTGATATCTTTACATCTGATGTACAAATATTGTCGTCACCACAATCAACAGCAAATGGTAATTTTATTAAATCTTCAGTTTTAGAAAACAATTTATTTACAGCTACACAGGTTGTACAGAAAAAGTTTACTTTCATCTTACTATCATTTAAATTTAAGTCTTTTTCTAAACTAGTTGAGATAGATATTTCAACTGGATTTATTATATTTTGGATATTTTTCTAACAAAATTAAAAAATAAAATATAATTTAAAAAAATATTTTTTAAAAAGATACTGGTATAAAATTCTACCTTTAAATATATTTTAAGTTGACTGCATAAGTTCTTAGATTTATATAAAGTATCAGACAATTTATAAATGTTATCACTATTTCTTTCTGTACCATAATAAGCTCTTCTATATATTTGGTCGATTTTCAAAGATTTAACAACTCCTAAATCATTTATTATCATCATTTATTAAATATGATATTCCAGATTATGTATAACTTCATTATATATGTATATAAAAATTAAATTATATACTTACGAAGATATTTAGGAGTATTTATTCCATCATAATATGTACACACATCAATTAGAAAAGATGTAGAATTTCTCAATAATTTTTGTTTGTCATTGTAAGACAATTTTGTAGTTATTGTTATAACAGGTTTTGATTTTATTAAAATTGCTTGTTCAGATAAATAAGCTCCAACTGCAATATCAGGATATTTATCACCATTTATATCACGAGGTTCGGAAATTGAAATTCCAAATCCACGGATATTCCTTCCAAATTGTTTGCCAACTATCCTTTGGCTATAATGTTTAGGTAATCCATTGCTATTGCCATTGAAGATATATATTGCACCACTTTCTTCTTCATATGGTGCACCAACAGCAATATCACCATAGCCATCATAATCAATATCACCAAGACAAGTTATAGTAGATCCAAATCTACTTCCAGATATTTTTCCTTCAAATGATTTTTTTTCAAAAATTTCCTACCGCCAATGTTTGAGATCAGTATGTGTATTAAGTTAAATATTAACATACTATACTAATTTATAAATTGAAGGCTTATTTAATCAGATTTTAAAAGGAATTTTAGACTACTATATTCAAGCCAGAGTATTATTTCTGCAATAATTCAGCGATATTACAAAATGAACATACATTATGTAGAGCAGTAAAGACATATATGCGACCTTCATCCATATTTTTTGACCAATGTGGTGCTCCAACAATTAATTCATCTCTATTGTCACCATTAAGATTACATGATGATAAAGCAGCACCAAAATATTCACCATATTGCTCACCATTCAAAATCTTTTTTATTTCTAATTTTGCATTATCGTTATGAGAGAAGGTAAATATAGCAACAGCACCAAACATAAGTGAAGCCTTTGGAGCACCAGAAACAAACCACAATTTTCCTTCTCTAAAATAACCAGATGTTACTGCATACCCTAAATAAATTATGATAAATTACTATCTTATATACCAACAATATTTTACACAAACTATTTCACTTAATTTATAGGTTTAATATATTGTGGTTAATATCAGTATAAAGCCAACTATTTTGTAAACACATCTTTTATAGAAAATACAAATATTAATATTATAAAAATTTCATTTAATTTTATGATAATTACATGCATTTGCTACTTTTACTTCTTTTAATAATTATAATGGAATGATAAGAAAAATGGTTTTATTTAAAAATAATAATAAATAATATATAATAGTAATTTGATATATAATGAAATATATATTATGAAAATATTCAGTTAGTGGTAAAAAGAAAGTGTGTTACATACCAAAATAATTATTTGCACGAATACTTCCCTCATCTTTAATTGATGGAATTATATTTTGCATTTCACCATCAACTGATTTTGTAACTAACAAAGGCATACCTTTCCAATTAAATACACCAGGACTACCTAATATTAAATCCCACTTTAGGTCATTGGATGTCATATGCATAGAAAAACCAACTTGACTCATGCCAAAATTATAAACATATCTTTTCGTATCGATAGCTTCTCTAAGCCTCACAAATGATAAAATTTTACTTTTAGATTCTTTTTCGAAAGACTTAATACCGTTAATTAATGACAAATAACAAATGCCGTACATAAACCAATTAGATTGGCGTTTATTTATAATGTTATACTTCAATCGTGGGCCGCAAACCTATTTACAAGTTTAATTAAGTAATTATAAATTTTTAAAGATAAATATATGAAAAAAGAAATACAGACTTCAACATACCACAATTGTAGGATTAGTCTTATTTTCTATAGCAATTGTTGCACCAATCCATGCATTATCCTCAATTTGATTAATTGTTGAATACTCCTTCTCTTTATAATTTCCACTTCTATCAATAATCCATTCCTTACATGTTTCATTAATTGGACATTGAAATATAGTACCTGGTTCAATTACATTTTGTATTATGCTTGTATTTGCTCTGGGAGCACCTACAAGTAGTACAGAATCTAGGCCATCTGTATAAAGGGCAACGGAAAATCCAAAATAACTTCCCCGTTGGTAAATAAAATTTTTGGGAATATTAAATATTTTGGCATTATCAATGTCTAAATTATATGCTAGTATACTATACTGTAAAATTATAAATGTAAAAATATAAAACCATATATAAATCTTAGTTGATAAAGTTAAATATAACATTCTGAATAACTGATGTTAGTAAAATGAAAGACCAGGGAACATTATTTCTAAAACTGAAAGAATTAAGGTTTTGTACCCGCAGGAAGGAAGTACTTTATATCTAGAAACCACAATGACATCATAAAGGAATTAGTCATATTTGTTTCGTATACTTATGCTTTCTATCAAAATTAAAAGGAAAATCGTGTTCTGATATTAAATAAAGCAGAACTACATAAATTTATTGGACAATAAATTAATGCATAAATTTAGGTCATTCTTTCCTTTATTTATTATAAGTTAATAAAGACGTATAAATGCAGGATTAAATAATGCAATATCCTTAACTTGTTTTCAAAGCTAAACATATAAGAAAAAAATGTATATCAATTTATTGTTTTATTATTTTCCATCACACTTACAAACCATGTCAACAGTACACATTAGCTGGATCGCTTATTATAGCTAATGTAGCATCAATTTACCTATAATTCTCGGCGGTGTTTTGCTGGAGTTTCGATTATATATGATTTAATGGTCATATCCAAACATGTTTATATTATAATAATAAATCAAATTTTCTAAACAACTGAGACATCAGTTATTAATAATTTCAAACATTTTAGACTACTAAATTCGTATAATCCTTTGTACCAATTATAAAATATTGTGATTAGATGACAATGAAAATTGTTTTAAATATGGCGAAAGAAGATTTATTTTTCTGGGACAGTCTTGTATGATAAGAGATTCCAATAAAATATAGCATACATATGAAGATAACGGAAAAATAATAAAGTCTAAAAGAAGATAGAAAAAATCGGTCATATTCGCGTGCGAACGAACTTAGTATTATAAAAATATACTTCAAGGAATCACAGATTGATTATGTACAAAAGGAAAGGGATTAAAATGTTGAAGGTAATAGGAGCTTAATCGGAAGAATCAGTTGTAGTTGAAATAGTTTGGGATAAAGGCTTAGATCGAATACGATAGCTCCTTCTTACTACATTCACCTTCTTTCTAAAATATTCTAGATTTTTTAGTTTCTGCTCATGATCTGAGCTTTCTGCATCATTTTGATCTTTCTGTGCTTGTTCACCATTTTTTTCACTTGTAGATACTCCTGATGTGATACCACTGTCAGGAGTTGAAGGAACTTTGCTTGATTTGTTCACTGGCACTGATGGACCATCTTTCTGGATTTTTATTGCATTACTAACATCATTTAAATAAAGCTTCCAATCTCTGCCTGATTTCTTCTTCTTTGTATCATAATCAATTTTTTGCCGTTTGCTCTTATTTTTGGTACTGTCACTTTTTGAGTTACTTTTACATTTTTTGTGTTTCCTTCTGTGTACTTTTGTGGAAGTATCAGAATCAGTTTTCGAATGCTTACGTTTACCAGAAATGTCGTTATCCTCTGAACTGCTACTGCTGTAATTTGAGTGTTTTGCTTCCCTCTCAATATGCACAACATATCGTGATCTTCTAGAAACTACGCCAGAACTGGTACTAGGCTGAGTTGTGTCAACAGGTTGTTCATCACTATCAGAGTCACTATTAATTTGTAACACTGCACACTTTATTCCGGCCCTTCTTATCTCAGTAATTTTACTATGTTTCCTCTTAAGAAATTTTACTTTTGATTTAGATTTACACTTAACTTGTGCATTGTCACCATCACTGGCAGAACCTGAGGCAGATGGTTCTGATGCAGCAGCTGAGGCATTATTTGCTGGTGCATCACAATCTACAGCTGCAAGTTTCATTAGTTTTTCTCTACGATATGCTATAAGTCGTGTTATACGATTCGGGGACTCTAATGGTCTTTCAGGGGCTACTCCACCTCCACAGGATCCACGGGATGCCAGTGTTATCGCTGGCCCCAAAATACTTGACATCAATTGACGGTCAAATGCTGTAGAGTCTACAAGAAAATAAATTAATATTTCACTCAAAATTATTTTTGTTTAGTACTTCAATGTAAAAATTTGAAAAAAAGATTTACCATCAGAATCTGTTGCACTATAAACTCGCCCAGTTATAAGATTACTTTCAGAATCACTAGGGGTTTGAGGTGCTGTTGACATATCTTCAGAACTCCAACCTTCAACCTCACGTTGTACCAGTGAATCAAAAAATGCCATCATTCTAGGATCTTCTCTGGTTGATTGATGGCTATAATCATGTGTCATAAATTGTCCACTACGTAATACTAGCCCAATATATTCATCATGTGTAAATACTCTCCTTTGCCTCTCTTGTCTTCCATCATCCCTCTAAAATATAAATATAGAAACAATGATATATGCTATCAACATGTATAATAAAATTATTCCATAAATTACCTTTAATCCACCTAAGCAATTGCTTCCAAGAGGAAATGGACTCCAAATCTTAATGAGTTTCTCAACTCCAGATGAAGCAAAAATACAACTAGCTTGATTGTATCGTACTTGATTAACAATAGACCTGTGCCCACGTAATACCATGTGTGCAAAATTTACCCATTTTACATCCTCAGAAGGAATTTTCCACATATATAGATTAAAATCGTCAGAACCTTAAAATTATAAGTTGAAATGTATGTAAATACTAGCAGAAGAAGTATATAAAAAGATTTATGATTATTGCAGTATTACTTACCAGAAAGGACATACTCATCATTATCTCCAGCAAAACAACATGATTTCATGGTGCAACTGTTATAGTATCCAGGATGATCAAACTGACATAAATGAGTAGAAGAGTCTACATCATAAAGTACAGGAGGTAATCTTCTTCTCAAAGCTAGCAATCTATTACCTGCTGCATTAAATCTAACATTCATACAACTCTGAGCTGAACTTTCATTTCCATAACGTAATATAGGTCTGTAAATATTATTATAGTTATTATTTTGACGAAACATTTTCATATGATTTTATTTGAATTTTTTACTTACTTCAAAGGTTTTCTTACATCCCACATGCTAACTCCTTCTTTAGCATTGGCGGTTGCAAGCATTCTCGGCTCAACAGGATTAAACATTACAGAGTGAAAAGCAGTTTTGTACCGTGCCAAACAAAATGTTTCCATAGCACTGGATCCTCGTATGTCATAAATTAAAACTCTCCCATCATCGCAGGCGCTTGCAAATACATTGTCATTATGCGGATGTACTGACAGACCATAAACAGGTTTCTCATGGAGGAAGAAATTTACAACATCTCCCCTATATCAAGAAATAAATAATTGTTTAGTTCTATATGCTTATATATAAAAGTGTTTAAGGAAGAAGCTTCATACGTTTGTAAGTCATGAACAATAACTTGATCGTCATTTCCAGCAGAAAATATTTTTGATTTGCTATTATCGTAACCAAGACAGAAAATATTACTAATGTGTTGAGCTTTCATTACTGCGGGTTTGCCCACATCTTGTATTGCTTGCTCTACTTTCCATAATAAAACTCTTCTGTCATCACCACCTGTTAAATTAATGATAAAATAATTTTAAACAATAAATATATTTTCATTTCAATAATCAATTTAATACATTACAAAAACATATCCAGGAAGTAACACATGTTTTGCACGATCATGTAATTACTTAAAAATATCAAAAGGCTCCAATTTTCCGTCGAAATTTAATTTTCTAAATCGACGGGCATAGGCCGTGTAAGAACGAAATAAAGCAAACGTATTTGTTAACTTCTTACCGGAAACCAATAGATCTCCTTGATTCGAAAATTCAATTGCATTGACGCATCCATAATGCGATAGTAGATCTTTCCTAAACAGATTTTCGGAGCTTTCAAACCTTGCATTAACGAGGCGTTTGCAGTAGTCGACTTTGTCGTCGGTTTGTCTTGCGACGAAATACGAGAGCGGATTATAATTGGAAGGACGAGCCATTTCTTTGCATATACTGATACGTATACGAAAACGGATAGAACCGTCGTCTTCACCCTTCGTCCCTTTCTTCCATGTATCCTGTAACTAACGCCCGTATTCTCTTCGTCGATTAAGTACCCTTAGTGCACCTCAAAGATTCTAAGACTGTTTCGCGTACTTAGTAAACCGGGGAGACCTATAGAATAGGGAAATTCGTGGCGCAATCAAATCTACGAGATTATTATAGGTTGTAACTATTATAAGTTTCGTCGTGGCCGATCTTATATTTATTCTGTGACAGACGTGTCGCGAGTATACACCTCACAAACTCACACAAACATAAGCTACACGAGGTGCGTCTCACGCACCAACGCACTTCTGAACGCAACCAAAGTACATATGTAGGTAGTAGGTACCCACATATACAAAGGCGTTTCAACCCACCCGAACAGATTGTCTTACTCGAGCACAATCAGCTGATCGCTATTCAGCGACTCCACGTTGTGGCTAATATTATCAATCTTCCCCTTTCGATCTCTTATCCATATCATCGATACATATATCTTTAACTAAATAGCCCCATTAAATAAAAATATTTTTTCTTCTTATTTCGATTACCTACTATCTTCTTACGTTTATATGCAAGTGTCACTCACAACTGTTACTTAAACACTTCTAGAAAAACAAGAAGCATGGATACCGGCGCCGCATTGCGTGTCTCACGCGTACTTCTCACTGGCCCTCCTGGTAAGTCCGCGATTTTCAAAAATTACATGGTGTTCAAAAAATCGCTCACTACTAGTAACTTTTACATATCCTCAATGTTCAAAATATTTAATATTTTTTCTTTTAATTATTTACATTTCTTATTTATTTAAATCACCGTCATATAACATGTGTAATTTTATAATAATAAGTAATGTATTTGTTGTATTTTTTAAAATTTATTAGTTAATCTTCTAATCGTTTATTGTAAATAAAAATAGTTTATAATGGTTTTGAATAAAATAAGAACTGTCATAGGTATAGGAAAAACTACGTTATGTAAAAAGTTAGCTTCGATGATGGAGGAACAAAGTTATAAGTTTGATGGATTTTATACTGAAGAAGTTCGAGGTCAAAGTGGTAGCAGGATTGGATTTGATGTTGTGCTAATGAAAAAACGTGACGAAAAATCAACATTGGCACGAATCGAGTTGGTATTAATTTCTTATATATATAAAGTTTAATTTCCTTTTTGACTGAGACAATACTACTTGTAAACAGAAATGTGATAAACCAGTCGCAGCACTCTAAATATAAAGTGGGGAATTATCATGTGTTTCTTAATGATTTTGAAGCAACAGCATTGCCTGTCTTTGATTCAAATGCAGTAAGCAAAATAGTTTATATATTTTATACATACTTATAATTGTAATCAATTCATTAATTTTCGATTTCCTTAGGACATATTAATCATAGATGAAATTGGAAAAATGGAATTGTTTAGTCAAAGATTTCATGATAAAATAGTGAAGTTATTTTTTGGAACTTCAAAAATACCTTTTGTAATTGCGACGATACCTCAAATGCATAAAGTACCGCAACGACATTTATCATTGTTCCAAAAACTTCATGCAGATAAAAGATGTAAAATTATAACTGTGAATCGTCAAAATCGAGATAATTTACCAGGAGAAATTTTTCCGCTCATTTCACAAGGTACACAAGTTTCCTTTTTTTAAAGAAAAACAATATAAATTTTAAATACATTATAAACATCGTTTATTATTAACAAAAAAACAAAATGTTAGATTAAAGAAATCCTTCCAATCACGTTAAATTTGTAAAAAAGTAGTTATCACAAATAACGTGACAAATAGTGACTGGCTGGAAAATTGTACTACATAGTCATGCTAAATTGCATATGTATTAGATATTTTCGTAATAATTATCGTTTCGTAAAAACCACCATTATTCATTAAAGAATAAATTAAAAGAATAACAGGTGTGTTCATTATATGTTCAGCACCTTCTGCAAATATTAGAATATAAGTTAATCTGTTGAGATCTTTGAGATCATTTACTCAGCTTGTGCGTGAACATTAAAATCTTTAGTGAATAAGGTGGTTCAATTGAGGGTACAAAATAGAAACGTTTCTTTTCTTCTTTGCGTCATTTCGTTACAATGAAACATAAATTGCTAATGAGGCATTAGTCTTATCATAGACAAGGAAATTTGATATATGTCTGTTTGCATGTTCTCAAAACAAGCAAACTTTTTTCATTTTTGTACCCATCAATATTACATCTTCATTGCAGTTATTATGATACAGAAGATTTTCATGTTCCTAAAAAGAATACAGTACTTTATTGTTTTGGAGAAGCCTAAGTGTTTCTCACCTTCTCCATTTCGGTATCAAATATATTACGCACACTTTGATTGGGCTACTCGTATTCAGTTATTGTTATTTATTTATTTATCAATAGTACCTAGGGTGTTCCACTAGCACATGAATTTTAGTAGAGAATTAGCATATGCCATTGGCCTTATATTTGGATGAGCCTAAAACAAAAGTACATCCTTATGTAGTACAATTTAAAAATTATAAAACTTACTAATTAGTTTGTAACATACCACTGCCTCGTATGATGTGAAATGGGGTTCCATATCTTTACCATTAAGTGTGATAAAAGCGCCCCTGTTACCCATAGTATCACTAAGAATAAAAAATAAAATTAATATACAATATGACTGTGTTAAAAATCGTTCATTTTATAAAGAATAATTATTTTTAAACTAATAATACACGTTTATGTACCAATAATTTGGAGCAGAAAATACAGTAATACATTTTCCAAAGTGACCAACTTCATATCCATCATTTTTCACTTCGTGACTTCTTATAATGTAATCAAGATTGTTCATGGCAAGGAAATTTTGTGTAACATCAGGGCCAAACTGTACACCAACTCCTCTTTTACTGGGTGCTCTTCCAGCTTGTGGTTGTGGATCTGACCATAATAATTCGCACATTAGCCCTTCTTCTGGTGGTTGTCTATTCCTATCAATTTCTCGAATTTCTTTTAACGTAACGTCGTCTCTTGAAAATAGACCACCATGCATTACCTACAAACCCCATAAACACATAATTTATATATACACCATTGCATAACTATCAGGAAACCAGGAAAGTCCGCTTCGTTTCTTTATTGATTGTTATTGATTTTAATCCAACACAAACAACACAAACTTTCTTGGTTACCTACTATATTAAATTCAACATCTCTCTTGTACGTAACAATATCAACTTACAAGTATTCTATTATTAAGACAATGGGCAAGAGGGAGCCAATTGTAAACCTCTGTAAATAACTCAGCCATTTGAGCAGAATATTTTGTTTTAACCTCACCATCAAATCCATACATTTGATTCATTGTAGCAGATTCATGGTTACCTAAATATTGTATTTTACTATGAATATGTACAACACGTTAATGATATAAATAGATTGGTAAGAGTATACCTCTAGACATAAAAAAGTGGTTTGGATATAATAATTTAAATCCAAATAGGGTAAATATACATTCTACAGAGAAGGAGCCTCTATCTACAAAATCGCCATTGAATAACTATATAACTATTAAGAAATATATGATACTATTGTACTTGCATTAGTAATATATTTAATTATAGTATATTTAATCATTAAATTAATAAATATGAAATGTAGTAATAGGTATAACTTATTTACTATTATAAAAGATACATATGGATTAGTTTCTGATGGTAATCCATTTAATTCAAATATATTAAGTAAATCATAGAATTGTCCATGTATATCTCCACAGATAGTAAATTTACTATCTTCAGGAATTGTAACATCAACTAAGCTTGGTTGTGCCATAAACCATGCTTTTATATCTAAAAGAATTTTATAAGCATATTTACGGTGTAATTTATTTTGTTTTTTATACCATACTAATAAATCTTGCATAAATTGCAACGTAACTTTTTCATCTTCAAGTTTAGGCCCGGTATATTCATCTTCGATAGCTGTAAAATAAAAACAATCACACCAGAACTTTTTTTAAGCATATTTAAACTCATTAAATAAATATTAAATATAATTTACCCATTGCTTCTAAATTAATCATATCTGCTATATTCTTTTTATTTTCTTCCACTGAGATTGCTTTTTCGAAGGCTAACATTTTTAATGTTTTAGAACATTCTGTGTATTTAATCTTTGCATCTTTATCATTTGGTCTTGCTTTAGTAACAGTTTTATAATCCTTAAGAGCTAGTTTGAACTTGCCAAGTGACATATGAGCTGCAGCTCTACGATAATATCCCTTCACGTAATTTTTATCTAAATCAATAGCTTTTGATGCATCTGTAAGTGCATATCCAAAACATTCTGTTTTTAGATAAGCAAAACTTCTATTTCCATAATAAACTGCCACTGTAGGATTTACTTCTATAGCTTTAGTATAGAATTCTATAGCTTTGTCATAGTCTTGATCTAAAAAGAAAATAATGAAATATACGATAGATAATAGCGAAAAAATTATAATTAATGTTTTGTTTGTTCTCAACATATACACCAGAAGGATAACGGATTACTTTTTATTTTGCTATAATGGAAGTACTCTAAAAATTAACACTTTTATGTTGTCAAAATGAAATTATTACAAATTTGACACATCAAATAAAACATGTTATATGAAATGTCATAATTAAAGTGACAAACATTACAAATGAACATGATTATTTAGAATAAACTTGTAGCAGCGATATAACAAGCAACCTGATTGTTTTGAATTTCAAAACTTCTAATGATTAGGTTTACACTTGATAATTTAATGATAATTTACGTTACGGAAGTTGGGTTAGTTTTCAACGTACACGTGACTAAATTACATTATTCTAATGTTAATCATGAACTTTTGCTTAGCTTGGCATCTAAACACAAAATAAATAGCAAGATCAAATTTATAAGGAAAGTTTGTAAACGCACTTTTAAAATATTCATTTGCTTCTTCTTTAAATTTTTCCGCTTTGGCCGCATCTTCTGGCGATATTACTCCTGTAATTTCTGCGTTCTCACTCATTTTGCGCTTTATACTAACAAACTAATGGGACGATATAAAATGACTTAAATTATATCGAAACGTAGACAATAAATAACACATTAAAGAAACAATAATTTTTTTTATATAACGGTCTTTATTGCAGACACACTGAAATCCTGAAATCTACTCAACTACCCCACGAAGCGATTCGATCGATCGAAGTCGAGAACCAACGAGAACTACGATCGATCATTACGATTCAAATGACATAATTATACTATAACTATGCATAATATAAAACTTCTTGATATATTAAATTTTCTGTAATTTTTCTGTAATATCATGTCTATTGCATCCTTTATATTTTATTTATTAGGCAACAAAATGATCATAACAATTAACAATTTAAGATTAAATTACAGTATTTTTAATTATTATCTATACATTTTATAAAATTATTCTTAAATGATTATTTTAATTGTTTATACTAAATATCGTTTTTAACAAAAACTTATTTCTTTTACATCACAATAGCCAATTTTGTTATTAGTATAGTATATTCAAAACTCTACCACCACGCTCTCTATATTTCAGTATGTATAAATCTTTATCATAAGAGAACTGGTTGATCTACAATTGGAAGCATTCACAGTGCTTTAAAAAATCTTATGTATTTATTCAAAAGATGCTATCATGACGTGAGGAAAAATGATTTGTGTAATATGTATGTCAAAAATATTTGACCGCATTTCTCGAAAAGAAAGTTTCCTCGCCTAGTATGCTTGTCGTATTTCTACTTAAACGTTTTATGTTGATACCATTATTTAAATATACATATTAGATGTAACGTCTTACTGATTTTGCTAATTTTGCATATCCCCGAGTATATCTCGTCCATTAATAATCTTCAAGTTCAAATAATGTAAATAACTTTTAAAGGAAGGTCACTGATTTAATTAACCTATACTTTGCATATCATAATATACTGGAGCCAGCTTGAGTGTATAAATTGTACGTTGAACATTTCCCAATACTATTTAAGAGGAGAACTGACTACTGTTATGGCTCAAGTGGCTAGAACATTGCGTACTGCTATACGAGGTTTAACATCACCAATGAGGAGTTTCGGTAGTGCCCAACCTTTACAAGAAGCTGCTTTAGAGGAACGTTGTATTCTTGTTGATGAGTCGGACAAGCCTCTTGGTAATGCCACAAAAAGAGACTGTCACATTGTTAATTCTGATGGACAAGTTCTACTTCATAGAGCATTTAGTGTCTTTTTATTCAATGGTAAAGGAGAACTATTACTTCAAAAAAGATCTCCCAATAAGGTATGTACTTCTTGTATATGTAGATCACAGAAGAGAAATATGATAAGTGTATCTTTGTTGATTTCTCATTTGAATGTCACTTTATGATTACAAAGGAGAATTTCCATTACATTAATTATTAAGATAAGTAATATTTTAATATTATAATGAGGAATATCTAAAATATTTTAAAGAAGATAAAAAAATACATATTTAGCTCTAAAATCAAATAAAAGGGCAATTTTGTTAATATGAGATTTATTGTCAATATAATAAATTTTAAAATCACTGCCTTATAAGAACTAGGAAATGCGACTTATCATGTTCTTCTTCTGTAGTTTTTATACAAAAGTTGTACATTTATATTAGGTATATTAGATTAATGCAGAAGATTTTTTTTTTATAGATAACATTCCCAAACCGTTATACAAATACATGCTGTAGTCATCCATTATTTGAAATTCCCGAAGAAACTGAAGAACATGAGGCACTAGGGATTCGTAGAGCAGCAAGAAGAAGACTGAATTTTGAGTTAGGAATTCCTTTGTCAGAAATTTTGCTATCAGATTTTTTCTACTTAACAAGAATTCATTATCAAGATGTGGAAGGTATATGGGGTGAACATGAAATAGATTATGTGTTATTTATACAAAAAGATAATTTAACATTGGACCCAAATCCAGATGAAATCAGTGAAATTCGTTGGGTATCAAAATCAGAAATCAAAGATATTGAGAAAAATCTTAGTCCATTGAGTCCCTGGTTTAAATTAATTCTTAAGCATAAATTGCCATCGTGGTGGGATAATTTACATTCATTAGAAAAAATGCAAGATCATAAAACAATACAAAGATTTTTATAATACCTTTAAACAAAGAATTAAGTTCAATAGCCTTATCACACATAACGTTAATCAAGGTATTTTATTACCATCCAAATATTTAAATAATTAATAACAAAAGATTTGAGGATGAAATCTGTACAAGATGATTAGTTTTATGCAATAAGTTGTACACTCTGAAAATAATGCAGTATAAGTACAAATTAAATTTGTTCATATAAACTTGCACTTTGTAAATATTGAAATATTTAATATAATTTTGATAACTTGGCTAACTACCATTAGACAATTTGTATACTTATATAAATTTTGTGAACACATTTTTGTCATAGGAAAAATAATTTTATAAATATATAGTAAACCATGAACTAATCTTTCTTAAATACTATTTTCTTACTAAATAGTGTGTAAATAAAAAGTACAACTCAAAAATACAAAGATATAAAAATTTTATACTGCAACCAATGATAAATTTAAAACAATTTTGTACATCTTTATGTTAATGTATCTTCCACTTTAATCATTAAACGAAAGTTTATTCATTATTAAAAAGTCAAAGAAAAAATGGTTTTTATCATGTATTGAATATAATATTTAGAATAATGCAATAAAATAATAGAACATGATCAGTAAAATATAATAGAAATATCTTCATTATAGTTTCAAAAATGGTTTAAAAGGTATAAAAAAGGTTTAAGAAGTTTAAAAAAGATTTTAGAGGTCTAAAAAGGGTTTTAGAGGTTTAAAAAATAACTTCTATTAATTTTTGAAAATAACATTAATTTTTCTATTTGATGGTATTTCAAAGGTTAATAAAAAATGGTTTGTTGAAAGGGTTTACAACTTTATTATTTATATACATAATATGCGTAATTTTTCAACGATTCTATGAATAAACCTTATTGTGTTTATAAACTGTTATATGATTATTAAATTCTCTTGTTGCACAATAAAATATTATATCACTATGATTTAATAATTTAATATAGAATTAGTATTTAATGGTTTGAAAATATATTGAATAAAGATATTGATTGAATATTAGAAATGACGGATATCTCCATCTTTAACTAACAAGAGTAAAGAAAAATATGTGTTCTAAAGAAATACAAATTTAAAAGGAAAAGTTGTGCTAAAATATTTAATTACAGACAGATAATAATTATGCAATTTTATATCTACCTCAGTCTAATATTGGGATATATTTGTATTCATCTAATAAAGGTTTTATTTTATTATCATTTATTAATCCTTTCGTTTAATTTGTTATTAATCCTTTATATCTATGGGCGAGATAGTTTACGATACAATGTTTATTGATATTAGTGCTGCATTATTATGAATTTATGCAGCATTAACATGTGTTTTATTCAATAAAACACGCATTACTGCGAGACATTTTATTCATAGATTCGATAAAAATTAGCTTACGAGACACCTTGTCAGTAAATGCAGAGAGGTTAACAACTTAAAGAACAACTGTTTTTTCTGCGCCAATAACTAAAAAAGCTAGAAATTTCCAGTCGTTGTTGCGGCAAATGAGCGACGTCTTCCAATTAAAGTATGTCAATGGGAGGGAAATAGTAATTTTATATAATATATTTTATATATAATAAATTATATAATAAAATAAGTCAATGCAGCAAAAATATAAAGCACATTTTTTATCTTTTTAAAGATTGTCGGAGATTATTGAATAAAATACCTATTTAGTTATACATTTAGCTGAACATTATATAATATAGATATACATATCATATAGATATACATATCTATTACACGCGTAAAAAAGATTATTCTAGAATTCTGTTCTATGTTTTTCGATGAGAATGACGATGCAATGTGTTTTTCAGAAGTATAGGATTATGAGTTTTTATTGGAAGTTGCGAAGACGAAAACTGTAAACTGTGTATTTTTTTAAATAAATTTTAAAGTATTATAGAATTACAAATAAAGGAACGGAAGTTTGATTTTCTTTTAGAATTATTGTCCTCGCTTGTTTCATTTCTTTAATAAAGATCTTAAGAACAAATATACTATTCTTTTATCTTTTTCTGACTCCTTCTTTTAAACTTTTAAATACATTTTGTGAGTTGTTTTTGAAATTGTAAATACATCTCCCAAGTAATTTGTTTTTTTCGTTTATTTCAATATTTTGAAATTCATTCATTTTAAGATATATGGAAAGCTTTTGTGTATATACATATATTATGATATACAAAGCATTTTGAAATTTTATCAGTGTAATGAGACGCGACTATCATGATCATATTGGTAAAATTTGAAAGCATTCTGGAAATATGTGCAGGGTGGTCCATGCAGTTGTGTTAGGTTATAACTTCGTAACCAGTGCAGTCACAGAAAAATGTCAAAGGAGAAAGACGAATGGTTAAGAGAGTGCATCCGCAGGATCGTGTTTTGTTTAAAAGTACAAAGGTGTGTGTACAATTAACAATTGCATTATATTTTTGAATGAAAATGCATACTTATTTTTACATAGAAAGATTCCCCTCGTCATTCTACGCAAAGGAGTAATGGGGTACAATAGTAAACAAATTATTAATTATCAAGATATTTAAAAAAAATATTTTGATAATTTTTTTGTTATCGTTCCTTAGTTACCACCGAGACAATAAGGGAGCTTACTTTGAATCAATATTTTTTTCGTGAACCTGTTTGAATTTCATAAAACTTTGACCAGACATCAAGATCAGTATGTCGTTTCCTTGATTTTTTCTAACAGTTAATATATATCCAGTTATTATAATATATTCTATTACAACTTAAATAGCACTTAAAAATTAGTCGACACGTACAGAATATCTCGTACGCAGATAGACAATTACATAAGTACGGAAAATAACACGTAAGACGAGAAGCAACCCAGCTGAAACACGTACCTTCTTTATTGTCGTAATTATTAGTGTACTTTCCCTCCCCTTTCGAGTGATCCATTCATGACATGCTTCTTCGTGGGTGGACTATATAAACGTTTATCTCTGTTCCTCATTCTTTCGTCATTCCTAGAAGTTCCTTCGTAAACATCGCGGGCACAATGTTCTGACCATCATCCTTGGTGAACCGTGTTTTAAAGTGCCAAAAAGAAAAAGTGTTCTGTGTTAAGCATTTTTCAATTTTTCGTTAGATTTTTATTATATTTTTACTTTGTTGCTTCTTTGTTTACTTTGTTTCTTTCGTTCAACTCTGCGAAGAATGCGTCGGTTTTCCATCATTTGGATAAGTACGTCTTTGCTGCCCCTAATATTGTTCATCGATTGTGCATTCGGCCTGTATGAAACGTCGCCTCATATTATTGTGTTTATGGCTGACGATTTGGTAAGACTATAATATGTTATTTAAAATTAATGTACAATAAATAAATTTCATTAACTTTTAAATTTATTTCATTTAAAACTTATATATTTTTAGCAAAATTATTAAACGTTAGCTTTATTATGTTTTGGTATATCGTATACGAAACTTTTATAATATTTGCAGCGAATTTAAATACTGACGAGTTAATCAAAATGTAAATTATTTTTACAGCACATAAATTTAAGAATTTTATAAAACAAGTGATTTGGTAAAAGATTAGCTGCATCGCGTGAAATGGGTACTTAATATTTTAACGTTTTGCATTAGATCGACACGTGCCAATTTAATTTAAGAAGTAAGACATGACCTATTATAGTTGCCCAGTCCAGAAAGTAGATGAAAACTACGAATCGAAATAAAAATTTACGAAAGTTGTACTTATGCAAAGTGCAACCGTCCATATATTACTTATGCTTGTCTGCTTCGTCTAATTCGCTGCAATTAATCTGTAGTACGAAAGCGTTTTGAATTAAAATTATCTTTAGTTAAGGCAATTATCGTGACTTGAAAATTACTTACGCCCCCTCATCTAACAAGGATGCTAGTGCTTGTGACTCATCCTAACCGCAAAACAAAAATCTCCCTCTTATCTACCATGACATATCAATTACTACTATTATGCTGTCATATTTTGTTATTATATAATCGTTTATTATCTCGCTCATAGATGTAGAAGCGTAATTTACCTTAGGAGTACATCATTTTGGCATTTGGCATGTTAGGAAACCAGTTTACGTTGGTATTCACTAATGTACGACCGGATATACTAGTTTCTTTCTTACATATATAACCTATTTCTCGAATTTACAACTGGTTCAATTAGGTCATTTAGCGAATGTAATCTTGGATAATATGGCGAGAAGGTATTGTCCAATGATAATCCTTCAGAGTTACTAGACTTATCTTTTCAAAGTTACGATCGAAGAACATTTCTCTACTGTTAATCCATTATTTCTTGCTACAAGCGGGATTAGATAGTTTGCTAAATTTAAAGCGAAACAAGGAATATACCTGCACCACTTAAGTTGCGTTTTTATGTCTAATGAGTAGCTAAAATTTCATGAAATCTATTCTAACTTTTAGAACAAACACAAGGTTCAATTGTTCTACAACTTCTACATTGAACAGACATTTCCTGCCTCTTTGTGAATTACCAATAACTTTAATTAGTACTAGTACGCAATGAATTATAAGCTTTACGCAACAACGTCTAAAATTATGAACCCTATTTTACGTAGAAAATAAGTTAACTTACTTTGTGATGGTATGAAGATAGTTTTACGATTTGAGGTTTATTTTGTCTGATAGGGATGGAATGACGTTAGTTTTCATGGATCGAATCAGATACCAACTCCTAACATCGATGCACTCGGGTACAATGGGATTATACTAAACAGACACTATGTACTACCGTCAAGCACGCCATCCAGGACAGCTTTTTTCACTGGACAGTATCCAATCCGTATCGGTACGTATTTGTACACGTTTAGAAGTATTATTATTTTGAGTTACGGGACTCTACCTGACTCTAAATCGTACTACGAATTTATGCTGTGTACGCTTATAGTATACGTAACATCTCATGAATATTCTTGTTTAATGTAACATCACGGTTTGCAATTGTTGATCTATATAGGGATGCAAGGAGCTGACATTCGCGGTGGCGAACCACGTGGCCTGCCACTCAACATCAAAATTTTACCAGAGCATTTACGAGGCTTAGGATATACCACGAAATTAATTGGAAAATGGCATATGGGTTACTATACACCTCAGTACACGCCATTGCACAGAGGCTTCGATACGTTCCTCGGTTTTTACAACAGCTATATTTCTTACTACGATTATAGCTATTCGAATCAGGTGAGATGTTAAAAACAATGTGAGTAGCATCGCAAGTAGCAAAGCAAGTAAAAGTTTTATAAAATATCTTATTTGTACACTTCCAGAACATGAGCGGATACGATATGCATCGCGGAGACGATCCAGCTTACGGGATGAATCGCGAATACGCGACAGACATGTTCACCCGTGAAGCGATCAACATCATCGAGAATCACGAACTTAATAGGCCTCTTTATCTCCAGTTATCGCATCTTGCTGTTCACGCACCTTTAGAACAACCAACGAACGTGTACAACGATAGAGAGCCTATACACATTCGCGAGCCGAATCGTCGCAAATACGCTAGTACGTAGACGCGTCTTATTTAGACATAGCTGCCTCGCATTGACAGTAGTACTACAACTGGAAAAATGCAAATTTTAGAGAAGAGGCTTTTAGAAATTTACGAAGGAAACAATTCAGATTGGCTTCATCGGATGAAAATAGGATGGCCGCTAAAATCTGCATAAATAGTTCACCTTTTCTGTGGCAGATCTTGTTATCTTAGTTCGTATTTGTACGGTTTACGATCTCATAAATCACACGACTAATTGAATGTGCTTGTCTTATTCTAGAAATGGTGTCGAAGTTGGACGAGTCTGTTGGGCGCATATTTCACGCGCTAGGCGAGAAAGGAATGTTGAAGGACTCCTTGATTCTGTTTCTAACCGATAACGGAGCAGCTTCGGTCGGTAGATACAGAAATTACGGCTCCAACTATCCCTTAAGAGGGGTAAGATCATGTCATTAAGACGGAGCTTCTATCCACTTGAAAATGAATCACCTAAGTTTCAGCATTCTCAAATTCAATCTCAAACTTTCGAATAATCGAATTTATTATACGTTATAATTGACATTGTGTGTCAAAATTTCGACGAGAATGAAGTTACGCTAAAGCTCAAAACATCTCGGATAATATCGGTTGAACGGGACTCGGATAACCGAGAGTCCACAGTATACTTCTACATTTTAGAATATTATTGTTACAGACAAAATACACGTTATACGAAGGAGGCGTGAGAGGAGTCGCGGCATTGTGGTCGTCCAGGCTGCAGAAAGCAGCCCGCGTATCCAATGAGTTGATACACATAACGGATTGGTTGCCAACATTATACTCTGCAGCTGGTGGAGATTTGAAGGATCTAGGCGAGATCGACGGAATCGATCAATGGCGTCTACTTAGTGAAGGACGTGGACGTGGCAGAGATAAACTTTTGTTGAATATCGACGAAGTTTTAAAAACTGAGGGAGCGATCTATAGTCGATTTAAATTGTTGAGGGGTAACTACTAAAATGCAGAATAAAATAAAAACCACCGCTAGGGTGATCGAAGTCGACGAAGATTTCGTCCTTTTCTAGATAATTAGGGATTTTTCCTAAAAAATGGTTCAAGGTACCAACGAAAATGGTTATTACGACGGATACTATGGCGACTCTGGAAAGACGTTAGAGACGCTACCTACGTACACGGATATCGTGATGAAAAGTACCGTCTCTGAAAGCCTCACTTATCATTTGGGTGGTCCGGTGACACAACCGAGTACAATGGTACGATTACGGCAAGATGCAACGGTTCAGTGTAATGCAAACTTCACGTATTACCGCAGACAGATGCTCACGCCTTGCAACGTCACGGAATGTTTATTCGACATAGTGAACGATCCATGCGAAACAAGGAACATCGCGGAAACGTATGTCAGGGTGAGTAATAGGTATGAATACCTTTACGTTATTTCGGCTAGTCAAAGCGATATCAATATGTCAATGCGTTGCTGATCTAGTACTGATGTTGTGTTAATGCAGTGCTGATGTAATGCTGATGTCATATCGATGTCGACAATGCGTACAGTAAATAGCATGAATGCAAGCACAGCTGAACATCGCTAATGCCATCCAACGTTGTGCCATCATTATCGATGTTCTTCAAGTCACAGTCTTCTACAATGATCGGCCTTGCGTCTCCCTCTCCTTTCGTTTCCTTTCTATTATTATTGTTATTATCATTATTATTATCATTATTATTATTATTATTATTATTAAAAATCGTCGTTACGACCACCGATCTTGCTGCATGATATTCTGTATATTTTTATAATGTACTGATTTGTCGTCTGCAGATCGCCAGAGACTTGAACTATTATCTGGAACAGTATAGCCACATTTTGATGAAGCAAATGAAAAAACCGATCGATTGGTCGGCAGATCCGAGAAATAGAAACGATACGTGGGGACCGTGGGTGAAATCAGGGGATGCGCTGTGCAACGCTGCAGCTGCACTCGGAAACTTAGTCTACTACATCCACATATCGGTGATTTTGGTTTCGATATTACTGAGCAATTTTATATGACCATGCAACGTTTGTTCGAGCAGTGATTCTATAAGCAAATATTGTCGCAGCATCAAATGATTGTCGAAAATCGAAAATCAATTGACTCAACTTGAAATGGCGCACAGAGTTTTCAACAACAGGGTAATAATTTGTCAAACTGAACAGTTTTGGAAGAGTCAAGCAGAACATATCTAAATAGATATTTGTGGTCGTTTTATCATCAGAAATTTCAGTAAAGTAAATGAATGTTTTAAAAGAATAGCACAATTTTTAATATTTTATACTGCTATTTGTATTTTAACTAGTTCAATCTTTTATGTTCTATAATTAATAATTTTATATTGCATTAAATTTATATAAAATTAGACGTTTCTAGCGATGTAATATTTAACAGCGTAATCGGTTTGGTTGTTAAAGCAAAGCGGTTACAGTTAGAACGCTAACAATTTTGAACGTAAATTGTTATTGTTACTAAAACAACTAGGAATAACGTTCATAGTCGAGCGATTTCATCGAAAGAAAATGTAAAAATATGGCTGGCAATGCTTCGGGTTAACTGGTGAATTATGACGATAAACATGATTAGCGAGGCAGAAATTGAAATAGATGGCTTCATATCTACGTTGTAATTAACGATTTTGCCGACCTTGCTGCGTAATTCAAACGAATATGTAATTTAGGTGCCTTGGACGATAGCCTTATAGCGAAGTATACTCGTTACCTGTCATAACTTAAGTCGTTTGTTTAGCAGTCGAGTTTTACGAGTTTATTATCTACGAAATGTCCATACTGTTTACTAATTCTGTTTAAATTAAAAATTATACATCTGATAAGAGCCGGGCAAACGTTCCATTTGCATTATAATTCCAAGTTTAATGTACATACGCAAATATTTTAAACATGCGATTAATTTATTTACGTAAATACAATGATACGAGTTCCATAGGATATTTTAAAATACGAATAAAATAAGTGGTAAATCTCACAGAGAGAATAAAGTTATCGAATAGAAAATAGTTTGTCAATTATTTGCTGGCACATTTCCCTTTGTAGCAAAAGTAACTGAACCGAAAGTACATGTCTCAAAAGAAATATATTTCTAGACTGCTGATGTTGATATAAATTCAAATTTTTATGGAAGAAACTGAACAAATGACGTTTAAACAAACATCTGTTTTGTCCTTTAAATGTTATACCCAATACTCCACTTTGAATATTTTTTTTATATTATTTTTCACTACATTTATCCCATACATTTTTGCATATCTAAACTGTATATTTAATCTGTTCTGTAAACGCAAGAAACAGCTACAGTTTACATATACTTTGATTTTTCAGACATCCTACTTAAACAATACTCAACCTAGCTACGCAATTCGATAATATCAATAATAACAAACAATACATGACGCAGTTATCGCAAGATTAACGATATCTCTGTTTATCAGTTTTTTTTAAATGTCCATTAAGCAATATCGAGCATTGAATTATCCTAAAGATAATTAGGAATCCGACGGTCCCGTGCAAACGTGCTAGTACTCAAGGCGAAAGAGCGTATTATCAGAAAATCGCAAGGACAGATCAGTTCCATAGTTGCGAAGAATACAGGACAAAGCGGAACGTTCTCCTTGAGACGAGTGCTCTCGATAGTTGCGGTACAGGCTTCGGAGTTAAATGATCGTACGGTCGGCCAGTGATAATAGTTAGAGTGTAGCATCCCGGAAAATACTTTCTCCGCCGGCGGTATAAAGCACCAGCGCGTTATAAGTGGCGCGGTATTACGTGGCAGGATCGTTGATGGTGAATCGTTGTGTCGAGTGGTGGTCGATTTTTACTTAGCTCGGGCAACGCGTTTATATTACGATCACGCGCGGTTCTACGAGGCGTATCCGCGAAAGTAAGTTCCGATTGGCTTTTTACCATTCCGAGAATCTTGGCGATTTGTGCAGAAGGGACGTTCGGTAAATCGTTGCGTCAGGGCGTGCGTTTATGTTACGTAAATGTCTCGTCGATAGAAATTGTCCGCACGATAGCTGCAACTTTACAAACGAAGCTGCAAACTTCATTTGCGGATTTAGTGACACAAAACACTTCCAAGATTCACGCATTGACCCTATAACTGTCGTAGTTCGAACGTTTTATTAAATCCCTACTTTGCTACTAGGTGTTTAACACCATTGAAACGCTATTAGAGGCGATAGCGCGACGAGATAGGAATTTAGTAGTTAGATTTTGCTAGATAACGATATCTCTTTCGGAAACACGCGAAACTCGGTCTTCATCACAGAGATTTTCTCTTGAATCTTCTTTGCTCTGGCACTCGTCACGAGAGCGATTGTATTAGAGCGATACAATTTGATATCGACGATCCAGGGTACCTGGTAACTGGGTGCTTGTTAAAAGATTCTTCGTTGATCTCGAGCGCGTGCGAAGACCGGCAAGTATCTCGATGAAGGTAAAAACTACGTGTAGAATGCAGCAAACTTCTGTTTTTCCGATATGATAGCCAATCGGAATTTATTTTCCGGATGCGTCTCGTATTTCCTCGTAACGTGCTGTTTTTCCTGCCTGTACGCGCATTAGATTGTTCGAGAAGATTCTTCGGTTTTAGAAGGAAATAATAGATGCGCACCATTTTTGTTTTATACTATTTTACCGAATTATGTATGATCCATTTTATAGCAATAGAACAAAATCTGTTATTTCCTTGTAAAACGAAAGTTTTTACAGTGTACAATTTTGCTTGTCGCATATCGTGTGAATCTTTCTCCAGAGATTCTTATACGGCTAGAAGAAGAGGCCTGGGCACGAGTAGAAACAAATGTCGAATTCTATCCTTAACTGCATAGTGTCAATGTCTGTGATTATTGCCTCAGGATGCTTGTTCTACTTCTACGTCGTACTGGCGAAAGAGGAAGCGCAGGGCCAGCAGCGGCCAAATATTATAGTTATCATGGCGGATGACCTTGTAAGATTATCCCTTTTTTTTTAGGTTTCGAAGACGTTCCACTTTGTCCTGCTCCCTAGGACAAATCTGTTGATGTCGCTCGTGAAATCGAACAAAAAGCGTTTAACAGCAAATATGGCAATAAACGCAAGCCGAATTTTCTTTCACTTTACAGGAACAGGTTCGCCAAACGTCGTACGACATATTCACACCAATGATTTACATCGATCTCTTTTGAACAAATGGATAAAGTAATATTTCTATTCGATCGATGTTGAAAGCAAGTTTATCGACCTGTTTCCTGATAATTTTATTTTCCACGAATCAGGGAGCGTCTCAGTTGCGTCATTTGTGTTTTATAATCGCGGATATTTGATCAGATTTCGTTATTCATGAATATTGCACACAGACGATTAAAAGATAAGGTAGAAATTAATTTCTCGATACGTCATGAAGATATCCACGCGGTTCCATATTTATGAAATAAATATTTCGATTCGTGGAAGTACACACATATTGCTCCTTTACGCTTTCTATGTTCTCGATTTCATTTGTCGGACAAATATGGTTTCGACCACATGTTTTTGCATTCTTGCAATTGCGAACAAAGCAACTGACCTGCAAAAACATAGCAGTGTATCGTTGCATGTAGATCGAGTTGAAGATCGATTAAAAGGCACGCATGCATGTTGCACTCTCAATTCGTTCTTGAATACCAATAAGATAGATAATAGAGCAAACTTGACATAATTTCTTTAATCCTTGCGCTCGTTTCGTTTCGTTTCATCGTATCTAAGAACGTTTGACAAATACGATCGTAAATTTTATGTATGTTTATACAAATTTTGATCTTTTTTTATCTATGTTCTTCAAACATTTGGGAACAATCTCTTTTCAATAACAGCGTTGTTTAACGATTTTTACGACTAAGAAGTTGTCAATAAAATTTCGACGACTTGCTAAGCGAGCCAAAGATAAGGTTTCTTTAATTAACTTCGTTCCAGTACAAGTAATTTTCGCGATCAAGGAAATGTCAAGATCTCGACGATTTGCCGCACGATTCAAAGATAAATATCTTCGGTTAATCTTTTTCGAGTACAAATAACTTTTACAATCAAGAAACTTCGATAATTCGCTACACGATCTAAAGATTTTTATCGAATCTTTTTCAAGTAGATTTATGACGAAAGATCGGCAAAATTTGCCACATGATCCAAAGGTAAGAGACTTCTAATTGATCGTTTTCGGCCGCAAATAATTTTCACGACAAACGAGTTGTCGGCGAAATTTCGACAATTCCTTACACGTCCCAGATATAAAGATTTTCATCGAACCTTTTTTAACTAATCTATCGATTGGCGAACGAAAGACAATACTGAATTGCTGGAATTCCTCATCAAGGGCTGGAACGACGTGAGTTTTCACGGTGCCGATCAAATACCTACGCCGAATATAGACGCCCTGGCATACAATGGCGTGATACTGCAACGACATTACGTTTTGCCGATTTGTACACCGTCGAGGACAGCCTTTCTTACCGGGCGTTATCCTATTCGGACAGGTACTCTATGAATACGATTTATGCGATCGATAGCCAGGCATTTTGCTCGTTGCTTTTTTATCAATTTTTTATCGCGAGCCGCGATTGTTAAACCAGCAACCTGTTTCAAGTCAGGAGCTAGTTTCAAGCTTAGAATTATTCGAATAAAATACTCGCAAAATGATTACTTGACCGATATATCGGTAGCAGTAGATGTTATTTTGATACAATTTTGCGTAACAAATTAATAACGATGATAGTTTACTCGTATCAGCCTGCTGGCTATCACGAGAGACTCGGTTTACAATTGTTATTCTTATTTGCCTTGTACTCTGGATCGTACACCCTTCTGATATGGATGTTTACGCACTCCTCTAATCAGACGTCTATTTATTTAACTATTTATTTAGCTACAGCTACAGAGAATCGTCTATTTAATCCAATTATTTATCCTATCCACTATCCATTTATCTAACAATGTTTATTTAACTTTTGACTTCTCAACGCTTAACTAACACTTATCTATAAATAAAATTTGCTCGAGCCATTGCCAAAGTATGATCGTTATTCGTCAAGCGTTGTAAGTGGAACTCAATGTCATCTTTTGTAAGAGGTGAATGATCGAAAAAAGAATTGAAGAAGATTGCCATGTTACGTGGAAACAACGAAGGACATATGCGTGGCACATTTAGGCTGAACTACGCGCTTAATTATTTTATTCACCTGTGAAAGATAACGAGGAAGTCGTATATTCAAAACGACTACTAATAGTGCAATTAGTTTTCCTCCTTCTTATCATTAATGCATGGAATTTTTAAATTGCTTTGGTGTCTCTTGCTCAGTGGCCTTGTACGTAATATTGTAAAAATGTACATTTGTATACAGCGTGTTCTGTTCAACTGGAAACGCGCAAATGTCTGGAAAAATGCGAACGACACGGAAAAATGTTTCAAACGAAAGTCGTACGATATCGAGAGGGATATACTGTGCTTTTATCCGCCTGATCTTAATACTACATATTATATGTTATGTATATATTACAACATGTTTCTTTATTTTTAATTACCTAATTACGCAATGATTATGTTCAACTCAAATAAAAAATGTTATGGTATCGATGACGAATAATCTCAAGAAAAAAGATTTTTCGACACCTGTATAGAAGATGATGTAGACTCAAGTACTTATAGGTTTCTCGATTTAATTATCGTTTAATAGGCTGTCTCACGTATAAGTGTTAATTATCGGGGATGTTTCGTAATGTAACGTGCACATTTTTACACAACAGGAATGCAAGGCTACCCGCTAAAGGCAGGTGAAGAACGCGCGATACCTTTGAACAATACACTCCTGCCAGAATACCTACGAAAATTGGGATACGCCACGCATCTTGTAGGAAAGTGGCACGTTGGCTATTATAGCGATTATCATACACCGGCCCATCGTGGTTTCGACACCTTCTTGGGATATTACAGTGGTTACATCACATACTTCAAACACACCATCGAGCAAAACGTGAGTTTTGTAAAATAGCGAGAAGCATGGACATTTTTACCATTTTGACTATAACGGAATATTTTCTCCACTTTGATGACCACTTTTTTATAATCCTATTATTATCAAATATGTCTTTCGATAATTTCGATAACTTTTGAAGTAACGATCAAATATATTCCTATTTTTGCGGGACTTCATCATCGCCATCCTCTTGCATCTATTTGATCCTCTGATATCGGTTCGGACCCGAACTATGCGTAGATGAGAACTCCCTTTCCAAAAGAAACGATCAAGGAGAATGAAAATTCTTTTGCAGCTCCACGTTGGACATGATCTACATTACGACGTTGCAGGAAACTTATCCGTCAAGTACAGCCACGAATATATGACAGACCTTATAACGGAAAGGGCCGAAGATATAATTTTCAATCACAATCGCAGCAAACCTCTGTACCTTCAGTTATCCCATGTTGCCGCTCATTCTAGCGACGCTAAGGCAATTATGGAAGTCCGCGATGAAGAAGAAACGAACGCCACGTTAGGCTATATCGAAGACTTTGATAGAAGGAAGTTGGCAGGTACGCGACGAGAACAATTAGATCGTAGACGAGCACTGACTTCGTTAATCATATGTGTATACAGCGTGGCTAGTAAAAGTGTTCGCACGTTTGTCACGGAAAACTTTTACGTTTGTTATATAAAGTAGATTTTGAAGCCTGATTAACACCGTGTGAGACATGGCTGCTGATCATCACGTGATCTAATTAGGCAGAGTGTATTGTGACACGCGTGAGCCACTTGAAGAATGCGCAGAAGGTACGAAAATGGCGAGAAAAGTTCATACGAACTGCTTAGCTCCACAGAAGCTGCTCGAAATCGCCACCCTCGGTCTGCATGGTACCTCGTAGTTATCGAGTGAAAGAATTTCGCGGCATTTAAAAAATCACAAACTGGTTGTAAATTTGAAGCAAGGTCAAATATGTTCAAGATCGGTCAACGTATGTTCGTACGAACCTTTCTCGTTGTTTTTGTCCCTCCTGTCTTCTGCTGAAGTGGATTCAACGTGGGGTGTTACGGTACACCCTGTACTGGTAAAATTTGAGCCCAATCTGAAAATACACAGGACGAATGAGAACACGTGTGAAGCACAGCAAGGGCTGATTCAGCGTACTAAAATAAAAAGAGAGGTTTATGTAAACGTACGACCTTGTTTTCGGGTTACAGTCTTGGTCTACTTTTCCAATCGACAAGCTTGTCATTCCTCGTACTTTTGCATTTAGACCTGACACCTTCAACTTGAACTCGAGCTTGGACCGTGACTCTTATATTTGTCGCCTTATTTTCGGTGCATCAACTACTACTTGTTATATTCTCGCAGCATCTAGACTTTCATAACACGCGAATCCAAACAGAAACATAAAATATGAGTGTTTATGTACGCCATAAATGTTACTCGCTGTACCTTATTGCGACGTATGTTTCCTTGTTTTCAGGCGTGGTTACCGCCATGGATGAATCTGTCGGTAGAGTTGTCCAGGCGTTGAGGCAGGCTAACATGCTGGAAAACTCGATTATTGTTTTTATGTCTGATAACGGTGCACAGACTGTGGGTCTTTTGAACAATTATGGATCAAACTATCCTCTGCGTGGGGTAATATAACGCTGTATTTTATACTCTGCGGTTTCTTGTACGTTCTCGTTGGTACGTGTCAGGGTGCTTAAAAAAAGACGAGATAAATCTGCAAAATAATTAAGGAGTTGTTAAAATCTTTAGCAGTTATCCTCTCGTTTGAGAGCCTAGATTATGAGGTATTTATACAGGACACAAAAATTGATGTCATTCAGTTTGATAGGAGTTATTTAAATAAGCGAAATTAATACTTTATTCTATTTAAGGTAGAATAGAAGTTATCGTAGCATCCATTTTCAGCTGAAGTTCACGCTTTTCGAGGGCGGAGTTCGTGGAGTAGCGTGCGTTTACTCGCCAGCGATAAAAAATCCGTCCAGAATTTCAAACCAATTGATTCACGTGACCGATTGGCTACCAACATTTTACTCAGCTGCCGGCGGTAATTTGGAAGATCTGGAGGAAAATCTTGACGGTGTGGATCAATGGGCCACTATCGTTTCTGAAAAAAAGACTAGGCGTAAGAACGTATTATTGAACATCGACGAGAAGCACGCTCTTTCTGGAGCTCTAATGGGAAGATACAAATTGATCAATGGTAATTATCCTTTTTTAATTAATAATAAATTTTCTTCTCCTTTTAGCGCGTTCAAGCAGCTCCTGTCGTAGCCTTCGCATGTTCCGACTCACCCTCTATAACAGGAAATTAGGTTTAGTCGCTACTGACAAATATCGCCAGTAAATAATCGCGTATTGTCGATTCGTAAATCGACTATCAATGATCTTGTCCAATTAAACTTTTTCTCTTGTACGTAGGAGCGAATCTCACGTACGGCGATTACTACGGCGACAGCGGCACGAGCGAATCGTACCCAGAGTACAACGTATCAAACGTTTTGCATTCGGCAGCCGGTTCCGCTCTTGCCAGCGTTTCGAACGCGACGTTCAACAGCGAGCGTATAATCGAACTTCGACGAGCGGCCACGGTTGTTTGCGATAATTTTACAAGTTATCCTAGGTGTCTGGACAGATGCTTGTTCGACGTCTACAACGATCCTTGCGAAACTACGGACGTGTCGCGCGAACATCCAGAGGTAAATATACACGCTGAGATATAAGTAATCAAGTATCATCGCCGTAATTACGTAGCGAACCGAGACATACTTTTTATTTTCTACGTTTATTTTCTACCAAATTTAGCGGATATCTATTGCAGTCGTATCTGTTATACTCGATTTGAGATTATTCTGTAAAGAAATGTTACTTTCTTCGTAGGTTGTCGACGAGTTAAATCGCTTCATCGCTGGATACACCGCAGTTCTAAAGACTCAAACGTCCGGTCTAGTGGATCCACGTTCTTATCCCGAGCACTTCAATGGAACCTGGATGCCCTGGATAAAATTACCCGACGATGAAATTCGACTTCTTAGCGGTCGATAATCTGCACGGAAAACCGTGAAAGATCTATTCGGAAGAACGATACATCGCAACACGTATCAACGTGTACAGAGAAGCAGCTTTACACGTTTGATCACGATTTCGTACGAAGCTCCTATACGTCGAATTTTCGTTTGTTAAAGCATCGTTTTTATTTGTTAAATAAAAAATCGGCCAGATGAAACGGCCATTAGGTACTAATTTATTAGGTACTGATAACTAACAAACTATGAGGTATCAGTAGCCGAAAGAGTATTTTTCTAATTTATCCGCTGCTTCAACAGTTTGGGAGAAGAGCCAGTGAAGCGAGTGCACGAGGCTCTAGATTCGAGAAGCAAGCGATGGGGTGGGAAAAAGTTTATCGCCAGGGGACTAATTCCTTTTTTTCACCCATGTTATTATATACAGATTATGCAGATGAGAAGCCGTCCTCACGAAACACCTTGATATCAATTTAATTGCATCGGTATCGAATTAATTAATCTACATCCACGCGGATACACAACTTCCGACTTTCAATTTGTTTCAATTTAACGTGCACACGATCGCTATGACTAATCATTAACCAAACGATGTTATACAATTTCGTTCTTTCATCCGATACATCAGTTCGATCATTCGTTCGAGTTATCCATCGCGAAAACACAAGTCGGACGAACAAACGAAATAACGATGGATGTACAATTTCAAATTAAACTTTGAAAGCGGGCCTGGTAAAGTTATCGTTAAATAACAAAGCTGCTGCGGCTTATGCACCGCGAAAGAAAGATCGCGAAACGTTGCAAGGTAAACGTGGCACGGTAAAACCAGTAGCATTTTAACGTAAAATTTGCGAAAAGAAAGATCGCTGTCTCTGCAAGTTTCGTCCTTCTTTCTCTTTTTTTGCGGTGGCGGGGGTTGGCGTTACGGCTCATTTAGCAATTTGCTTATTTGCTAGGAAAGTCTGTCGAGCGGTATACGTGCGTTGGCTTTGTGCGTAATCGCGAAGAGGAGCCGAGACGCGGTAGAAGGGGGCTCGATGGAACGAGCGAGGTAACTTTTGCGATCGCACCGAGGGTTTGGGGTTTAAGTCGCTTTTAATAGCCAAGCAGCTGTCGCCGGATCTGTTTGCCCCCTTTTTATGGTAGACGTCTTCGACGAATAATGGGAGGAAATAATCTGGAACGAAAGAAGCGGCCATCCTTTGCGCTGCTTCTGCAATAAACCGCTTTTAACCCGTTCTCTTCGTCTCTTTGCGCGTCAACGCGATTCGCCGGTCGTTTTAACAGCGCCGAGTGAAAGTACTCGCGCAATTAACGCCAACCTTCTTCCGCCGATTCGCGTGTCACGTCGTCCTGGATCGCGAGACAAACTGGCAAACGCTGTCGCCTCGCAACGCGTCTTCCGATCTTTTCCCAACGCTGACACGCGTCTAGATTCTTCGGGCAGCTACGACGCCAGCCATCGTGACGGGAACTCTCCGCTGTTGCTGTTTCGCGGACAGGTGCACGTTGCTTCGCAATGATCGCCACGTGCAAGCGCGCTGTCAGGGACGCGTCTAGGAAGAGACGATTGGCGCGTGACGCGCCAAAATTCTCCATTCGAACCGATAAGAAGAGTCGAAGGTACATATCGACTATCCGATCTGCTCGTTACAGAAACTGCGTTGTTTCTCAACCTGTTCGGATGAACGCGGTTCTGCCGCGCAATGAAACTTGTACAGGGTTCGGCCGAATAACAGGTAAAAGCGGCCACGAGGTGATTCCTCCTGGAAAAATAAGAAAATAACATGGAGTAACATTTTCGAGTTTTCGGCTTGGTTTTCGAGAAAATCGAGTTTGAATATTTATCGAGTACCGTGAAAAATGTCCAGCTGAGTCGATTGATATATAGAAAATATACGGTGTCGTTGAAAAAAGCTCAAGTTTCAGCTTGATATCTCAGATAGCGTAAAATATTGAAGAATAAAATCGCATCCGTTCGATGAGAGTCCCTTTCTCGACTCTAAAAACTAACTAATAAGTAACGAGTTATTTCGGATATTAGTTCCTACCGACCCACCCTGTATATGGCTATATACTTCCGAGCAAAAAAGGATATCGAATCGTACGATTTCATAATGAAGTTTCGTATACGTATTCATGTGTTGCGTGCACATACGTATGTATTTATATCCTGAATGCGCCTAATTAATCACTTCGAGTAATCGACAAATTGAACAGTCATTACCATTGATTGCCTCATTTGTTAGTTACCATTAACGCTCTTGTGACGATTTATTATACGCCATTATCGATGCTCGAGAAACTCTTAGCCGCGAAACGATCGAAGTGTATCGCCTAATTCTATACTATACAGTCACGCGTGCTCTGTGTTCGACGAGTATACTCGTCGTCGCTCACCTTTTGCCACGCATTCTATTGTAGGTACACGCTTTTCAAAGAGGTCGCGACAGCTAACTGGTTGATAAACTTCCAGTTTCATGGGAAAATCTTCGTTATATTTACACGTACACTTAGTATACGGGGTACTATGCGATTACGTGGCTAATCGACAGTCGCAGATGTCACATTCAGCGAGAGAATTATTTTTCAGCGTGTACGATGTGTGTCGACTGAGCGTGTCCGCGGAGCGTGTTGCGTATTTACGTTGACAATACAGAGACGTTTGTATTCAGAGAATCGGCTGATCCATTATGACTCTCTCTATTATAAACCAACCAAAATATACCCATCGTCGAAAACGGACGAGCAGATATTAGAAGAAATTCCGCCGCGATTAACGAAGATACAAGAAGGACGATAGAGCGTGAGCTAATTTCAGATAAAGTAGAAACCGGATGATTGTTGGAGAATGAACCGGCTCTTTAGACCTTTCTAGATACTTTCTGTGCGATATTTCCAATGGTAAGTTCGGCTTCTCGGCAAATATACGATCCCACTTTCTCCTCGAAACTAATTGGCAAATCGTACGCGTAATTGGTTCGATACTTTGTGACACAGGCTTGCTACGATTCCTGGCTTACCGCATTCTTCGCGTAAAGAGCACACATGTAGCAAATGGGAAACGCGGCGTTTCTTCGCTCTATCTCTTATCGCAGAAAACGAACTTCGTATCGCAGGATCGCGTTCTACGAAACGAGAATTTGCGCGTTTCGTTTTATTCGTCGCTAGGAAAATGTATCAGCAGCTAGTCGGAAAAGTTTCTTTCGCTTTCTAAGAAAATAATAGACGCGCCACATTTTTCTTTTACATTATCTTATCGATTGTTTTATCTTACACGATGTTTAATTTGTTCTATTACTACAAAATGGATCGCACATAATTCGATAAAATAATAGAAAACAATAAACGTTGCGCGTCTGTTATTTCCTTGTAAAAGCAAAGAAACATTTGGCACGGTCTAATAGGGAGGGAAACGCTTTTTCCGTTAATCTATCGTTTGGGAGGTATTTCTGTGGGTCGATAACAACGAGACACCCTGTGTGTTTCACGTATCATTACGTCGAGAGTGAAGTAAGCGTTTTGATGGAACTTTAAATATGAGCGAGGAAGTCATATTAGAATACTTAATTAGAGAGTCACTACTTGTCCTAAATTCCGGACACTTTCGTCTTCTTCTGCATCTGCTCCACTTGAACAGCGCAGTAAAGAGTAGCGCTACTCGCTTTATGAAAATTTTACTGTTATAAGACGTCGTTTTATCGTCGATGGCATAGGTGAACATGTAGCAAAAATATTTTCCAAAGTGTTCACTTTAAAATTGATTTCCATCTTCACGACAGCGTAGAAAAAATGTGAAACAAGTGCACACAGGGTGTCTGCTTTTAATCGATCCACGCAAGTATGTCAGCTAAAGTATAGGTTATCGGAGAAAGTGTTTCAAACGCAATTTGCTCTGTTTCAAGGAGGAGACGTCTTACTGCGACCACCGGATTTGTCTAGGTGCAGGCGTTCTCAAGATCTCAAGGTAATCTTTGCTCGAAACCATACTTCTTTTTTATACGCTATCCTACGCAGCTTTTTTCTCTACAAAAATCTATCAAGGCACTTATATTTCGAAAATATTGTCTGGTTTAAAAGATATTTCGATGTTAATCTCATCGTATGGGGCGTACGAAAGACAAGACACAACGTAGAGGTAAAATCATACAAAGTCGTTCGTAGGATGAGTTTCACGAGATTAAAGCTAAGGTATTTTTTAAACTGATCGCTGTTTCATTTCCCAGGTACCTTGACACGTTTTCTTAGAGAGTTAAAAAATGCATGGGACGGTGTATCGAAAAATAACGCTATCGAACATCTACGTTACTGGTGCACCAGATTTGAAGACACAAGACGCAACTTAAAAATACCTAATCTGCAATAGAACGCAATGTGAAATATATTTGTATTATTTTTGTCCTAATTCTCTCGCTAACTGGTAGCTAACTAATCGCTTACCAATTAACAGCACTAATTAAATCAGCTGTAGCAAATTAAGCAGGTAAATGCTGTTCAAATATTGGTATACCGCGGAACACGTACAATTGTAATCGTTGATACTCTGCCAGTGGATGCAACGATAAACGACAAGCAAAAGAAAGTTACAATAGTCCTGTCACGGCGATTAACGAAACATCTTAAATATATGCTTCGCGTAACACGCATAATATATTCGCAAAAGGTGTCTACGCGTGTCTGAACATTTTCACGAGCCTGTGTCATATGTAATAAATAAAAAGAATACACGGTTTAAGAATAAGAATGAAGCTTGCGTTCGTAATTCATTTTTACGTTCTTGATTGATATTTGTTCTTACTTCTCTTCTTGTCCTTCTGACGTATGGATACCTGGCATTTTGTTTTAATATCGACGTGCGATAAAATTATGATAAACAGGAACAGGGAACAGAAGGAAATGATTAGCCGTAAATGGTAAGAGCGAATCGTCACGATACAAGGCTAATGAAAAAGAGCATTGTCCTGGTGATAAATATACTTGTTTATCAGCCAGCAAGGACGAAAGTAAATGGACTGCGGATTGGTACGCATTTATGTGCATTTATATGCAGAAATATTAAAAATATTGAAAGCAGAGCATTCGTTATATAATCTTCGATGTGACAAACAAATTTCTATTTAAATTCTATTTCTTTAGCGCGTCCATAGAAATGTAAATTTGCGTGAAAATCCGCAGCGAGAAAATAGAAGCGACTGGAAACTTTTGAGCGGTAGTGTACAGTGTACATGCATAAAATGCCTCGAAGAATACAATCGTTTCTTGACACTAGATCTACTGACCTGCGATGTTTGCCTAAATATGTCATACGCAGATGATCAGAATTAAAGTGGCAGGATGGAAACAAATAGATATACGGTGAATCATAAAGCTGTTCACGTACAAAGAACGAATCTAGGGCGCAGTGCAGAAATGACAATTATGCAACTGTCCCAAAATAGTAAGGATTCTCCACTGGTGATAATTTCTTTGCCTCTATTATCATCAGGTATGAATTAATATCAATTTATATGTATACATAAAACATTTAGCTGCATGTTAAATGCCAATTGTTCTAGCGTTAAAATGGTATTGGGATATAAGCATCGTTAAATACCTGCATCGTTAGACTGCAGATTTTGATGCGTTTATAGGGAATTTGAAAGTGTAAAATCGCGCGTCACGATATTTTAATAGTAGGTTAAACCATCCTTACGAAATCGAGAATAGGGCGCGCCAAATTGACTTAGCAATTATGTACATTGCATAAGCATAATTACGAGATAGAATATAATTACAAAAATTGATAAATCTATCTGCAGTAGTCGTAGTGGAAAAATAACTATCGAGCGTGTGACGCAGGAATGTCCTCCAACTATCGAAGATCAGAACAATAGAAACACCAAAAGAGTACAGGCAAATAATGATCTTTTTACAACAAATAGGAATATTAAACGACAGTTGTCCAGTTCCGAGTGTGGTGAAAATAACTTGCTCTTTTCGCGACGGCTTCTAGATTAGTTTGGATCGGTGGTTCAGCGAAACGTAGCTTCTTATTAATAGATATAAATTGTTCCGCAATTTCACGTATTACACCTGTTTATGTAAACGATATCCAACTAGTTTACGTAAGGGAATCCTTTAGAATTGGTTTCTTCAAGAAAAGAGACGTTCGGATAGCGCGCATTTACAAACAGCAGGAGGAACTCGTATCGAATCCTCGGACCATCGACGTTCCATTCCAGAAGCTCGTTGTTCGAGCAAAAACGAGAATCGAACGAACGAGTCGGTGATATTCCTGAGAATCTTACGTCGACGAACGTTGTGTCGTTTTAGATATCCGGACACGGTCACGACGTATCATCGGATCGGACATGGAAGAACGACTTTCCCGATTTTTGTCCAACGGATCCTCTCAGGCCAAGTGGACGCGATCTTTGACCAGTTTCTCGCTTCCTCCCTTGTTCGCGTGGCCGCGTTCGCACCGTGATCGCCATCCCTGTGGCCGGTTCCTCGTCCAACGAAAACCGAGTAGGTGAAGTAGGAGGAAATAGAGTAGTAGTAGGAGGATTCCACCTCCACGGCGACCGGCAAATCCTGCGGGACGGCTCGACGGACACCTGTAACCACGCAGACTCCCTGCAGCACGGGACGGCGCGAAGGAACTCACCCGATAGGGGACCGTATCGGTCGCAGATCATTCAGGATACCGCGCGTTGACGTCTGCTCCGCTGCCTCCATTGATCATCCTCCGATCAATCGTCGAGTGACAGTGGACGTGCCGGTTGTTGTTTTGCTACACTCGGCCTCCTTCGCTTCCCGCTTAGCTTCGCCAAGTGTGCACACGGTACGTTATTCGCCGGTGGGAAAGCTCGCTTCGAAAAGGAAAGAAAAAATAAAAGAAAAAGAAAAAAAAGGAAAACAGAGAAAAAGGCTCGACGATAATTGCACCGCACGCGGTGATCAGCCGTGATAAATCAGGGCCTCGCGTGTGTGATTTCTAAGCGACTGCTTTATCGTCCCATCGACAACTGCAATTAAGTACAGTGTTTCCCGACTTGGAATTTATATCTTCCTTCGGACGCGCTGCCCTTTTCCCCCCGGTATCTCTGGCTGTATCTTCGAACCAGTTCTCATTGTTCTTTCTCTTTAACATTTTTTTCAATTTAGAGTAGCGTTTAACAGAGTTACATCGAGAGCGGAATAATTGGAAGCGAAGTTCGGTTCGGTCGTTACACCGATTGCATTGATCCGAGATCTTGGAGTATTTTTTCATTGGCTTCGTCGAAGATGGACACGCCAAAGGTACCGCGGTTCTACGTTACGATATCCACCGATCATCGAGAGAAACACAGTGGTCCCTGAAAGAGCGCGCGTGCCAGGACAGTCGTCGAACATTGGACAATTGATAGAGCAGTTCTAATGCGCGAAGCAGCGGAACGAATGCCAGTCTTTTAGAATGTAAAGTGCATGAAGATGACGGCAACGAAGAGAAGCGGTGCTAAAGCTTGGCTGCTCTTGTTCCTGTTGCTGATTCACGATGGCAGGTGCATCAAGTGGTTGTAAGTAACAATACAATTTCTTAATCGCTTCTTACGTCTAGATTTTATCTTAAGCACGCGCAAAATTCTCAGGCGGAACAACATACGTCCATTCGATGTTCAAACTTTATCCAACACGGATGTGAAGAAAATATCACGGCTTTTCTCTAGAATAATTTAGACGAAAGAAGGAATTTTAACGTAAGAGACTATCGTCTAGGCTATAATCGAGAAACTTTTGGTATATCTAGAAGTCTCCAAATAGATTTCTCGCTTTGTATTCCAGAAACGATATTTAAAAAGGATGCGTGATATTGGTTAAACTTCTTTAAGAATAAATATCGCTTCTGGAATATAAAACGAAAAATCTGTTTGACCTTTGAACTTTTGCACGCAATAATTTACGCAATAATTTACGGAAGATCTAAATAATAGTCGAAGAATTACAAATCTAAAACATCTCCTAATCAAAGAACCTATCTATGTAAACTATAGCTGGTACATTAGTGTAAAAAATTACATGACATTAATTGCAACGAATATAAATCCAGTATATTTAATAACGTAAAAAAGCTACGATCTGAACCGCGTTTCATCCAAAAGCTATAATTTGGTAATTAAATTTCATCGACGAAACGAAAGCTTCCAATTTTTATGGGAAGCTTATCATAGTCGTTAATCAGTTAAGAGATAAGTTATGCTTGCGAGTATACTCTATACCGGATACCTGTGTAAAGTAATTTAAACGGAGGTCTAAAAGCTTGGTTCTGTCGAAGCTGCCATGAATCGTTCGGTAACAAGCAGCCCCGATGTTCTCACGTTTGTTCACGGGGCCTCCGGAGGAATCGAAAGATTAATGTAGGTCCGTTAATGAGAAACAAATAGGTTACCAGCCGAGATGTACGTACGCGCGGAGAAGAATGGGAGCGGAGAGCAAGGAGGATCATTTTACTCTATTATAAAGATTTTCTTCTTGCTTGTTTTCTTGGCCGCGCCATGGGGCCCCGAGGAACAATAAGTCTCAACGAGGATTTATTACGCGTTCGAGCTTCTCTTACGTGTGATGCATCGAATTTAGGTTTATCAGGGCGTCCCTTGTACTCCGGCCGACTCGTAAATTCCTATGAAAATATTTTATAGCAATGTTTACACGTTTGCGAAACACGTTGCGATGTGTAACGACGCTTAGGTTTCGTGAAATCTGCGTCAGTTTCGATTTATCTCCTCGTTACCGATTTGTCTCTGTTCGCGGTGTCACGCCAACGTTGAAACGCCTCTTTCGAAACGTTCGATCGTTACGTTCAATAGCAACTGCGGTTTTGCTATCCGTAATAGCAGGTACTTCGAGTATGAAAAAGTATACGATCGAAGAGACTAGAGAGAAATTGGCAGGAATACGATTAACCGAGAGGGAGAGATTTTCTGACTTGGTAGCTTCAGAAATACGATGGTTTCTCGTTTGAAAATGAGACGAAAGAAGGGCTGTGACACGCCATCGATAACAACGTTCTGAGAAATATTACTGAAAATAACACGTAGCAGGCAACGAGAATAATATATGACTGACAAATGGCCGTTCAAACGAAGGTAAGTCATTCTATCACTTGTCTCATATAGGGAGGCTAAAGAAAATAGATAAGAAGCTTAGGGGAATGGAGATAGCCAGCTCGTTACTTGGAAGAAATGAACAGGATCTGTTCTTCAAACTTATTGCTATTCGCGGTGAAAATTGGATCTTGTATGGTAACGAGATACTTGGAACAATGGCATGATAAAGATGAACATGTAAAGCATACGCAACATGTAGTATGTACAATGTACATCCAAACGAGATAATGACGACTTTGATTTGCTGGACATCTGCTGGATCAGTCCATTATTGTTTTCTGTATCTTGCTACTACGATTACAGCAGCAATATATTGTAAACGAAAATACAACGCAACGAGATATACGTGGAATTAATAAGAAGACGATTCGCGATGGAAATCAATTTTGCAACGCGATAACGTAAAATATTTCATATAGAAAATCACGTAAAAGTATTAACATCCTGTGTATTTTGTTAATATGGATCATCGAATGACCGCGAGAGTGCGAATATTAATTATACCTTCTTTAACGAAATGAATTTAGGCTTGCCGGTGAACCTTTTCTTTCTCAATCGTGAACTCTTGAGAAACACCGTGATACGAACATAATGGAGTTTCGTGCAACGATCGACTAATACTCGAAACAATTATAAATTCATCTTGGCAATCGTACAAATCACCTTCGTCTTAATGATAGGTTTGCCTCTGCGCGCAATTTACATTCGTTTCTCTTCCAAGTACAGAAATTCGACTACGCTAAATCGATAGCAAGAAAGAAGGATTAGAATTCATTAAACGTAATCAACGAGCGTAATGAAATTTCGTGCAACAGCCGACTAATACTCGAAACAGTTAAATTCATCTTGACGATCGTACAAATCGCTTTCGTCTTAATGATACGTTTGCCTTTGAGTGCAATTTACATTCGTTTCTCTCGCAGCTATAGAAATTCGGCTATGCTAGATCGATAGCAAGAAAGAAGGATCAAAATTCATTAAACATAATCAACAATCATCTAATTTCCTTCGCTTCCCTTGCCTCGGCCAAATATTCCGTGCGATTAATCTTCTGCGAAGGAGCTTCACGGAACCTTCTACGTTCGTCGATTCCTGCCTTAATTCCCATTCTTCGTACCAATTAATCCTATGCTTCCCCTCCGATCGTTCTCTTCATTCCAGAGGCCAATTTCTTATGAATCATGGCCGGTTTTTCCGCGGGCGAACGAACGAATCGTTATGATGGCATTTCCTATAAGATTCCATTCTCTTTCTATTCTAATATGTCAGATACAGTGTGTTATATACACGCATTTATAATTTGACGTATTTATAGTACTGTGGAACCTCCAGTATCCGAATTAATGAGACGCGCCTAACTGTTGGTACGAGGGAATTTTCGAATAATGGAACCCACGTCTCTGTTTATGATTATTATTCATAAGACCAACGATAGAAGAACAATTAAGGAGATATCTCAAGATATATGATACGTACGAATATATAAAATATGAAATATATGTGAATATATAAAAATGTACGAAGACCACAGAACAAAGACGGGATAAGTCGTATTTCATATTTTTCGTACAAGAAGTTGAGCAGTTTTCAAATCCAACATCTTATCGAGCAATCGCGTATCAAATACCGAAACTGTTTTTTTTCCATCGTAGTCACGACAGTAGTGTCTCGTTACGAAGCAATTGAAACTTCAGAAGGATTTATATAACACTCGTAATATATTCGTAAAAATTGCCTGTGGCAAGTGTTTGAGTATTTTCATGAGTAACTGTATATCCAGACATATACAATTGATGCTTATAGAAAATCCCATCTGGTCGTGTAACCGTTGCGTCTAGCTGGAAGCAGTGAACGTACGAAGACAGCGATAGTCGTAATATTGGCCAGCGATCGAAGTTTACAATTTTTCACAACAGCGTCATGTAGAATTGATCGGAAGCAATTAATCTAGTCATAGGTAGATCTATTAATCTAGCCATAACTAAAAGATCATCTGTATACGTCGCACAATAATGAGTCATAAAATTGCAGCTTCTGGAATAAAAATAGAAACGGATTATAACATCTTTATTCCTTTTTACAAGCAGATAATCTTCCTCAAATATAATCTGTCGCAAAAATATCCGGATGCTACAATGTTTCTAATAATTGGTTTATATCGTGAGTTAATATGAATATTTCATTCGTTTATCGATCTCTTAGAGTTAATAAAACGTTAAACGGCGAATAAGAAACGTGTAGCTTTGGCGTTAGAAAACTATTCAAACGCTTTACAAAAATTATATCTGCCGGTCCTCGTGATGCCCCTTCGCACGAAGGTAAAATGGTAAAGTATAAGGTAAGACGCCACGTTATTGGTTTGCGTTGGCGCAAAACACAAAACACGCGCGATCGTCGAACAGAATACAACATGACGATGAATGGAAATAAAAATAGAAATTCTTCATATGCTCCCTTCATATGTGAAGTCATTCGTTTTCTATGGTATATACGAGTATGATGTGCCCATAGCGGAGCCTCTCTACCGTTAAGGATTAAAGCTAGATTCACACTAGCGATCACGGCAAGATTACGCCAAGTCAAGCACCGGTCAAAATCGCCTGCACGCAATCCAACGAGAGCATCCACAGCAGGCGGTTCGATCGAGTCGAATGAAAATCTGTCGACCGCGGCGCCGGATCAAGATCACCGTCGACAGTCGGAAAGGAGCACGGAGAACGAGCGTCTAATCGAATTTGTAGGAAATTGCAGCGAACTATATGATCTCAGTGGCAAAAAATATTACGACACATCTGACAAGATAAAACGGTGGATGGAAATAGAGAAGAATGACCTGGAAACTTCTACAGCCACGCAGCTATCGCAATTACTTCCATTTATCATTTCCACTCATCGCATTACTACCGCAAACGTATCTCATTCGCCATCTTATGCATCCTCGTGAAAGATTAACGCGAGTTTCGTTTGTTCCTTGTCCGAGCGAACGAACAAAGACGAGAGTGACTGGCGACGAGATTTGATTGCTTCTGATCGTTCAGTGTGAATGCCTCGGTCAAATCCTACATTTTGATTGATCGTGACCTGTGACCGCACCTTTGACCGCTGGTGTGAATCAGGCTTAATGGTTGCGAATATAACGTCACGGAAAATTGTAAACGTTAAGTGACCGATTTTACGATCTGGCTGGGTCGCTTTTATCAAATGTACGTATAGATGGCGCATCTGACGCTTACACGTGAAATCCTAGTGTTACTAGCCGTTGCTCGCGAACCATGAAGATATCCCATTATCGTTCACGCGGCAACAGACGTGATCGTAGGATCGCTCGAACCTCCTTTATTTCACGTAGCTGCACGCCGTGACGTTAATTGTCCTGTGATTCGGGGCGAATTTCATCGGGCGCGTCCATGGGGGACGCTGAGAGGGGTTGGAAAAGCGGAAACAGAAAGAGAGAACGCCGCTCGCCGTCGGATGATGAATGGAGGAGTGATGGTGGTTTCGCGTGCAAAACCAAAATACGAGTGGAATGGGGAAGAAAAGTACGAGAGGAAGACAGCGCGGCTCGAACAGGGTGGAAGATTAGGGGTTGCCTGCGATTCGTGATTTATAAACGTCCTTTCCAAGAAGCCTCTTTCTCCTCGAGGCCTCCCCTCCGTCATTCCGCCGGCCCCTCCGCCCATCATTCGGGCGCCCCCCCCCCCTTTTCTTTTGTTTATAATCATCGACACCGACCGCCTAGCGGGGGCAATCGAACGGCGATCTCGGAAGTCGCCAACGCGATTTGTTTTTGTCGCTATACAGCCCGGAATCCTACATCGATCCTGTCACGTCCAGCCCTATGAAAGATGCGTGCTCTCGTCGGGCCGACCTTTCTTGGAAAGGAAATTTATGAGCCTCGCCCGTTAATTGTGCCCTCACGAAGGGACTTTCTTTTCACAGGCAAGCATTCAGCTCGGGAGAAAATTTGATACGCTTGGTCTCCATCGGATGTAGCCTCTTACGTAAGGTTACAGTGAGAATTTTGTACAGTGGTGTTGCAGAAGTTTCTGTAATAGTCAGATAGATACTTTGATGAAATTAATACTTGATAGAATGTCCTTTTTGCCTGATAACTTTGCTGGAGTATATGTTATTAACATACGATGAAATATGAAGAATAATAGTACTTTTTACGCAAAAATGAAATTATTGTCATCTGTTCCTGATCTCAATAAATTTGTCCCTGAAGAGGTTAACAGTTCTCACGAAACTGCTTCTAAACAAACCACCTAGAAACCAGTTTCACAGAGAAGCAAACTTAAGAAGACAGCTGAATAGCATTTGCAATACTATGACAGCGTGATACACGTCGAAGCAAAATATTTGTGAATTCGTTTTCCTCGCGTCGTAATTTTGAAATCGAAAGCAACTGGAGGATGCTTCATCTAACGATTCGAACGAAGACGTTCATCTATCATTTGGATCAAGATCAGCAATCGTTTTTATGCTATGGAACCATCTCTGCCGTTCTTTCAGCGCAATCTCTGCCACTTGTAAAATGATCTGGACAGGAGGCTCGTTGCGAACGAGGATTAACGATCGATTTATAATAATTTGCATCAGTATCCTGATTAACGTCGGACTGGTACAAGATCGCGTGGATGTTGCT
Organism: Bombus flavifrons; assembly: GCF_040668555.2. Lineage (NCBI taxonomy): Eukaryota > Metazoa > Arthropoda > Insecta > Hymenoptera > Apidae > Bombus > Bombus flavifrons. The sequence continues at coordinate 6,702,430 of NC_138458.1, read as the reverse complement.
ATTTATAAAATTCGCACGTAAGTGTGATATACGTATCGTCGATCCGTTTTCTCGTAAATCATCTGTTGCATGATTCTTGTGCGAAACGTAGGAGGTATTATCGTGTAATTAGATGCCCTTCATGCGGTAGGAACCCTATTTATATACATTTATAATATTCTGATACATATACTGTAAGAGACCCAACCCTACTTATTCATTGAATAGAACTAATCAAAGTACATATTATTAAATAATTATTAGTATTTATATTATTTATAATATTATCAAATTAATGTTTCTTTATGTTTAGAATGATTATCATCGTACAATTATTATTATGTTAAATGATACATTGCACTAAGTAGATTGCCAATACTTATATATTTATGGTTAATTTAAATGTGTAATCAATAATGTATATAATACACGTTATAAATGAAAATGTATAAAATATTCAAGATAATGTATTTGCTATGATATATAGAGGATGAGATAGATTTCTACGTATAATGATAGCTTATGAAATTATTTGAACACTCACCACAGGAAACTTTTATGTGCATATTGTGTGTGTTATATACAACATTTTGAAACTTCATTATCACTCCAGTGGGACAGGACTGCTATGATTATATGTGTTGGTACAATTTGCAGCTGATCTAAAAATATATATAGAAACTACAAGATATTTGCTGCATACATATATTTAGTAAAAAAATATTATACAGCATGAATAAGCAGCCATCTTAATTGTAAGAGATATGTGTATATATATATATATATATATATATATATATATATACACATATACGAAAGTATAAATTTTATGAAAACAAGCTTCAGTAAGAACATATGGGTATTTATATAATTAAAAGTGAATAACATTATCCTGAACAACTATATTAATTAATTTATAGCAGAATATTAATATTTACGTTAGTCGATCCCAATGGCGGCAGAATTCCTTGAGACATCAAATAGTTATGGGCTCACAAATTTATAGGTAATCGGTTTTTAAGTATTCAAAGAACCTCGGAAACCCGGGCTATTATCAAGCTTGTAAACATCGTATTTTATGATCTATATGTCAAAACCAATTTAGAAATCTATAATGTATATCTTCGCACGGGTCCTCCCACAAGAATTCTCAAACGTAACGGTCGTTCATCGATGAAAGTATCGATACTATCGATTGCTACCGAATATGGAGAATTACGATATTTCAAATGTATTTTCACCTTGATTTCTCTGAATAAGTAAAATAATACGAATTATTAGCATGTTCAACTACAACAAGATAATTTCAGCTTTGTCACATTTACAATTTTTTGTCGGGTTTCAATCATGGTTTTATTAGTACATTGTATATGTTAACGGTATAGTGTGTATCGTGCGTATAGTGTGTACAGTCGTGTGTGTGTGGATAGAGTAAAGTATAAATGTTGAATAATTAAGGAGATAGATAGGGTAAAAAAAGGGAATACAAGCTAGAAGTGGATGCAAAAAACAGCAAAAAACAGCGAATATGATTGCGGAAAGCCGGAAAGATAGATTCTATACTAGTAAGCAGGAGGTAAGTAGAAAAAACATAAGGAAGAAAAGCGAGGTTAGGTTAGAAGGCAACTGTGCGTGGCGGGAAAAAGCTTATGAAGCAGGTAGTGACAGGATAATTAGCAAGTGCAGATATACGATTTAAACTCGAAAAATTCAAAAGTCTTACACGGTAAAGAGAAACAAAATTGAGATTGCAGATTTCAAATTTGCATGATCACTAGATAATATATTTCTGGTTCTTCGGGTCTCGATCGCGTTTCTATTAATACGTTGTTTAATAAAAGGCGTCAAATTTGCAGATAGACGATCTCTTAGATTCGACAATGACATTCTTTAACAATCCATTTGTGGTATTCCACTGGCAAAAGTACAGACTTTTAAAAAATTTTCATTGTGAATTTAGAGGTCTGTCTTGATGTTTAAGTTTGATGGCTTTTATGATATAATAACGTGTTGATAAAACATAATTGAAACCTAAAGAACCAGAAATATGTCATCTAATCACCATGAAGATTTAAAATTGAAAATTTCTACTTTGTATCTCTTTATCGTGTAATACTTCACAATGTTTACTTGAAAATGTTCAAGTTATCTTTTTTAACATGTTTTGTTATCTCATTTGTATATATTATGTTTGTAAACTCTATTAAATTCATATTATGACTCTGAGAAGGGATTCCAAGAAGTTCCTAATATTATTTTCATCATTATTACTTTTTCCTTCTATGTAGATACTATAATTTTGTGAAACTTGAACAAATTAAAGTATTTTATAGAAATATTTTTTATAAACTTCTTGTGAACTTTCCTTCAAATTATAAAACTTCTTTCTGTCTCTCCAACTTGTATGACAAGCTTTTATAATCTATCCATTATCCTAATATATGTTTTGTACTTTGATAAAACCTAATCTTACTTCATCTAAGTTTGTACACAATTTTGAAATACTATTTCAGTGTTTGATCATGAAAAATTCTCCAAATTAGGAGTAATGTAAGAAGAATAACGATTACATACAAACTCTTAAAAGTATTTGGATACTTGCAGACACCTTCTATGAATACATTATGTACATTATACGATACATCCTAAAATTTTATTAGCACTGTTATGAGATTTGACACAAATATTCAGATACAAGTACTAAAACAGATATAAATTGAAAGATATTTAGTGTAAGTATGCATATTTCACAGAAATCATGAAAGTCAATTACCCATTATATTATACAAATTAACCTCAACATTCACTTTCATACTTCAGATAGGTGCTGAACATTTTGTGTTGCTTGAGAGATATTTTTAAACGTTGTGCAAGAATTTTACACTCGCAAGGAGTTACATAAACGGCCATTTCTTAATATCTTCTTTCCAAAATGTTTTATATAAAGCGTAGAATGCAAATGTTTTCTATGATAAATGTCCAAATATTTTCGTGAGTCAGTGTAGATAACGAGGTAGATTAAAGAACTATAAAGAGTGAAAATGACTGCATCCGGAATTGTAATATTAACGGAACTCGAGGGCTACTTCAGTTTCGTTTCCTCTTCGGTTGAAAACGAGCTGGTGGCCGCACACGAGAGGTCCTCGGTTGGGAATCGTAGGCGCCGACCTATTATCAGCCCCGTAAAAACGCCACTTTACGATTCCACCAGTCAAAACGAATTTCGAAATTGCATCCGACATCGGAGGTACTTGTCCATTCGGTCGTTTCGAAACGTACATCACGGAGTTTTATTGAAGCTCGCCGCATTTTCATAAGAATGTACACACCCGTGAACGACCATGAACTTCCTCGGGAGTATAAGCTTGTCCTTATACACTCTTTCACGTAATGGATCGCGTATAGGAGGCCGGCCAAATCTCCTCCAATTTATGGGTACGTTCTTTTCTTTTTTTTCTTCTTCCACCCGGCTAATTTAGGATTCTATAATTTAGGAGGCATTTTGCGAGAAAGCTCGCGGCTGCCGATCGATTCCGAGGAAACGAGCGAACCGGTAGCATACCTTCCACGCGGATTATTCGCACGAATTCGCTCACGTCGTCGCGTTTACGTCTCGCGTTTTAGCAGGTAAACTGGTTATTATAATTGGATACGCTCGTTGTCGGTTTTCGAGAAAATTAAGCTGCTGTTTAACAGAATGCTGAGATTGGGTGGTAATATTCGTGGGAATTTGTATAGCGTTAACCGAATAATTGTAATATTTGGATAATTGAAGACTACATAGGGAAGACCAGCGTAAACGTCTTAGAACTCTTGTAATATCGAAAAGTATACCAGTATGCATTTAACTCTGCACCTGTAGCGTAGTTAACTAACAGTAGAAGCGAGAACAAGCTTCGGTTGGCGCTGTACGATTCTCCCGTACGCATAAAAAGTTTCTTAGATCGTTCGAATACTTTTTTAAGCCATTCTATAAACGACGCTGTACGTTTTGAGAAGTAACGTAAAACCGAACACGACTCTCTTAATGGAAGTAGATACATCAATATAAACCTCAGTGATTGCGAAGAAACAAGATGAACGGCAAACGATATATTCTTCATTCGTGACACCTTCTACAAGTAGTCGGACTTGTTGCGTACTAGGTGGTCTCGCGAGACAAGACCTCGCCGCGATTGTTGAAAGTGCCTCGAAAATGCGTTCATTGGCTAATTGAAATGGTTACCGACATGATATACGCCGCACGTGAATAATAACTCGTAACAAATCTAAGCGCGGTCGTTGCAAATTGGATATCGGACAGTTTCTGTCGTAGTATTTACCACTGCGAATGATTTATCAACGCGCGTTTCATGATCGAAATTGAGAAAGCCAATTGCACGTATCCTTTATGTCCTAGAATGTTCTGTTAATATGCTGTTTGATTTATTACGCCAGAATCTGCTTAAGAAGAAGAAAATTAACAAAGCGTTGGAGCAGTTTTTAACTTGAACGTTATTTAAGTAAAATATTTGAGAAATAGTGGTTTAAGTAATATTTATTTCATCTGGCTGGATGTTATTTTCACAATGATTATGCGTTAGTTTCTTTGAATAAGCATTTGATTTTTCTTCGAATTATTTTATTATTTAGCTGTCAAATGAAACTTATATACGTATATCAACTTGAGGTTTAACTAAATTTTAATCAAAAATTATTTCATATATATTTATAACTTATAATTAAATGGAACGAAGAATTGACGAGGACTGCAGGCTGCTTGTTTTAGTTCTGTCAATCATATTTTGTAATGAAAAAAAAAAAAGAAACTAATCGAAAGCAAACCTCACACTCGCATTAAAATAATTGCGGCCTATCAAGCAGCATGTTTCAGACGAGCAATTTACATAATTGTACGGAAAATCTGTCAAGTGTCGTTTGTTGAACGCCGAATCTGTCTTCCTTTGAATTTGTTTCCGTTAGGTTGCACCAATGCCTGTAATTTTTCTTATCTTTCTTTTAGTTTGTTCGAAGCCTGCAGCCAAACGCGATGCACTTTTATATACATATGTACGTAAATAAAAACACGAAGAAAATGTATCACGACGTTGAAGCTTTGCATGAAAAGTGGTTAGGCCGATGTGGAGCAGCTACTTTAATTTTTATGTCTCAGTTGTCTTTCAATTTTGCAAGAAAGAGAATGGTTTTAACGGTACGTACAAGACAAAAAGATATAAAAGAAGTATGAAATACGAGTATCACGAAATAATTATATGAAACTGCAATCAGAAATAAATTAAGTTTTCAATATCTCTATACATATCAAAATTATGATATACGCTATATTATCTATGACATTCTTACTAATAACTTTATTTGTATATAATATGATAGTTTATTGCTCGGTTTATACTTGGAACATGTCTTTGGATACAGTATTATTTATTAGAAACTTTTTCTAACCTCTACAAGCCCTACAAGGCTGTCGTCGTGTAGTCAACTTAACCTAATCGTCCTGTAGCTGTCGTAGGATACGTTTCGTTCGCATTAAAACAAAAAATGTGCATCTATTATTTCCTTGTAAAACGAAAGAATCTTTTAGGGCAACCAAATATTTATCGTATTTTTTTTTTAAATCGAAGAAGATATAAAGCGCTGAGAGCATTTTTCGAGATTTTTAAATATATACTTCCAATGAATTGTGATTATACCGGTAGCTTGAAACCAGAATCGGAGGAAGTTCAATGGCCACTGAAATTACTTATCTTTTTGCGAGGAGACGATGAAAAATTAGGCAAACAATTTGGCGAGCAGCGCACGAACATGGTCGGTTGGTCTTTCGTGCGCGTCCTTATTTCAGTGTGCGTGAATTTAATGAGCCATGCGTGAGGAATGCGTCCCTCGGTTCCGTTCCGAAGCGCTTGACGCGTGAAATAAATTCGCTTCCTTCTTTTTCCATTGACAAAAAAGTCCCCTTTCATTCGTGGTGCGTGTCACTCTCGCATAAGGCGATAAATAACCTCGCACAAATATAACACGGCATCTTTCCTTTTTCTTTTCTTTTTAAGAGTAATTTCACTAGACATTATCGTTTTAACGTTTCAGCGAATTACACACGTTTTCAGAATATTCTTAAGAAGCGTTTAGATGACTGATATTGTTGCCAATATTTCAGATTCTCAACGTTATCGTCAATACAATGTCGTCGAGTACTTTAAATATCGACAAAATTTTTCACGAGATCGTAGGGGACTGTAGGACAAATTCAAGAATGCGTATTACACGATCTTCTACGTACGATTGGTCCATCCAGCCACTTTGACAACGACAACTCGCTCAAACTTCTGCGAAAGAGTAGAATACGCTATTGGGCAATGAAATTCGATCAGGCGTTAAAATAAAGCTTACTGAAAACCTGGTATCGAGTTGATAAGAATATCGCGTAATATGCTTCGTTGAATTTAAAGTCTCCTACAACCCCGACCTAGCCCCCTCTAAAGAAAAAAAGAGAACGAACAAGATAAGTAACTTCGGTTTCGCTGTAAGAACAAAGTATTTTGGGAATATCTGGTCGTCGTTCGTAGTAAGGTCGACAGCATCGTCGCGAACAGCGGAGAAATAACGAGTCGCGTCAGCCGGCACACGCTGCATAAACACCGGCATAAACTCGATTTGCCGCGATAAGCGTTCGACTACTTTCGTGAGGCGGTATAACGTTAATTCGAATTCGTATAACTTGTTTAATCTAAACGAGGCTTGGTGCAGCGAGTTGATCGTTAAACGAGCGTGGCAGACGAAGGAGGAGGGGATGCCTAGTTGATATCGAAACCAAGGAGGACGTAAATCCCCGCAGAAATGGGGAACGCGAGCATTTACGATTGTCCCGGTGTATGAGCGTCATGAACGGGGACGAGCACATAACGCGAATGGCATCTTGGAAACGACAGCAGCGGTGCGATCGGCGACGGAATAATGAATTAGAGGTACGGCCTTTTGATAGGGTAATTTCGAGGGTAGGCTGCTGACACGGGGTTGGCGAGCCGGCCATTCCCAGGGCTGTTACGTCTAGACGTATCCCGTGCCCGAGCCATTTCGACTTTCAGGTGTCCGTAATTATCCTCGGTACGGTTTGCGCCGCGGCGCACGTATCCACCCGCGCCGCTTAAAGCCACCTTTCAGCTTCACGCCCTATAATTTTCGAAATTCACCCCTGATTTACGGCCCTCTGCTCGAACCGTGGCGCGAACGACTCACCGTCCGATAGAACCACCTCCGTTCCGTGAATTTCAACCTCAAGTTTCCATTTTCGAGATTCGTTCGCTCGCTGCGTCCTACGCGCTGGATCCCTTGGCCGCTTCCGCGCGCAGATACTCGTCGTAGGATGAACTGGAGGCACGAGCGAAGCCAAGTAGATTACGAGGCTCGCGGAAAGACGAGCATCGAGGACAGGGAAATTACGTTTGTCGCGACGCAACAACAGCATCGTAAAGTCGTCGAATCTTCAGAAATATCGCGGTTGAAGCGATCGATGACTATTTATAACCAAGGAAAACTCAACGACGCAGAATTTTTTGGTATTGACGGACCTTTCTTTCCTTTCCTTAAACTCTGCGCGCTCTGTTTCATTGCTCGCGAACCGTTAGTCGGGCACTCGAACGTCGCGCTCGCGAACCTCAGAGCCTGTCGCTACCGGACGTGACCGGTAGGTACGTAGGGGTAGTCCGAGCACGCGTATGCTTCCGGTAAACTTTATTTTATGCTATACGCGTATACACGTGGATATTAAAGACGATCGATCCCATTGTTTTATTTCGTCGTATTATTATGTATCGCAATGATACGCTAATTATACAAAATAACAGTGGTAATAAATAGTAGGGATAAAATCGATAAATATGTTTAATATAATTTTGCTATCGTGCAGCTATTCTGTTAGGTGACGTTTGGAACCAGTTGTCGCGTCTAATCGTTCGCTCTTCGTCCTTTAAAAAACTGACTGCGCAACCTCTTCGTCCTTCGACCTTCGATTCAGGACGTCGACTCGTAGCGAGGGTAAGAGTTGTTTGGGCATAGGCGGATTTACGATGGAGGGTGAAGCCCTTTTCGCGTGTGTGGATGGCCAGTAGGCTATAACGCGGAGAGTGACCATCGTTCGGGCGTGGATGGGTATTGCAAGGTTGAAGAGAAACGTTTGGTAAACGTAGGTGGGGTTGGACGAGTACTCTAATACATTATCCTCGGCTTCTCTGCTTTCGACGGCGCGTTCCTTCAACGTATCGCCTGCTATCGTTCAATTTGGAGCGACATATGCGTTCTCTGTCCTTGTCGCAAAGATTTTACGAGCAAGTAAATTCTATTTGTCCAAAAAGGAGCTTCCCTTTTCGAAAGTTTTAATTCGATTGGCAACGTGACGCACATAAATGAACAAACGTTGCTAAAACGAAACCTAAATGTTGCCAGGATTATGTTTCTTTCGTGTGAACAGAACGTCGTTGGAAAGTTGTCTCGGACGACGAAAAGTTTCTCGCAGTTGCTTCAGCGGGAGCAGAACTTTAGAGCATCGAGCAGTCGTGCTGCCCTTTTCGTTCAAACGTATCATCGACGTCTCATGAGCCGTTTAATTGCAGGGCTCTCGGTCGTACCGGAGATGGCTACACGTGGACGAGGGAGGCCTGCACCAGCGCGAAAAGCTCCGGCCTTTTGGAGAGGAAGCAGGCAAGGGCGTGCAGAGCGACGCCGGACGTTATGGCCAGCCTGGTGCAAGCGGCCAGAGATACATCGACGGTATGCCAGCAAGCATTTCGACATCGTAGGTGGAATTGCAGCAGCATCGAGCGTGCGCCGGATTATACGCCTGAATTACTTACCGGTACGTTCTATGTCGGATGTTCGACACCTTTTATTTAACACCGCGGAGGCCAGTCACGAAGCTGCCCCCTCGGCTCATCTAAGATTCTATTTCGTCAGACATTGAGGCGAAAAGAGATATCGAGTCGTAGATGCTCGCTGAAATATGAAACGCGGTTGGAACGGTGCATCGAGAAAATTGGGAGGAATTATTGGAAGAGAGAGGATGATGGTGTTGTCGAGGATGCATTTCTCAGGCGGCTGAACAGTCGACTAAGCTTAATTCTTCTCCTTCGATTTTTGAGATAAGAAGAAACTTTCGATTTCGAACGAGCCATTGGTCATAGTGATCGAAGGAGTTTTGGAGGCCATCTTCGTCTTCTTTCAACGGAACCGTGTTCTTCTCAACACAGACGATCGTGTAGCCCTTTTGAAGAAGATCGTGACTATGGTCGTCCAAGATCGCTCAAGATCACGAACGTAATAACGAGCGAAAAAGCAGAATTCACGATGTACATGCTCGCGAAGCACGATACTCTCTTACGTGTTTGCTTAACGTTTACTTTCTCATAAATTTCACTTCATCTTAGAAAACGTAGAAAAATTTCTAGATGCCATAAATAAATACTCTATGGAATTTTAAGGCATAGAAGTTTTCTACGTTTTAGATCAAACAAGATAAAGTTACGTAACATGGCACGATATGGCAAACAACGTGTCTCTTTATTTCCGTGGAAATATCCATGTCCTGTAACTTATTGGCTTCCAGGAATTTAATTGAAAATCCTTCGATTACGTATATGGGTATATATATCTGATTGACTGTAATATTTAGCATACTAAATTCTGTCAAAGGCGTAGGTAAATCACGACGACGATTCGATACGGTTCGGGGCGATACATCGAGCTGTCGTAATGTATTTGTTTCGTTAATGCATGAACTGGCTGATCAGAGAAAGTGAACAACATTCGCGAGTTGACACGAACATGTCGCCAACGTTAAATCCTTCTCTTTCACTTGGAAGTTATTCGTATTATCGTTCTTGGAAATCGCTTCCTAGATATGAACTTACACGAATATGAAAGTGGAGCCGCGCAAAGTCGTCCATTCCTGCGAAAGATCCTTATTCTATAATCCCTATTTGCCTTTCATACTGCCGTGTTAGTTTCCTAGAAAAGCGACGAAACGAAGAAAGGTAAACTTTTCAGGGAATTAATTTGAACTAAAAAGTCTAGAGTAGAAAAGCGTCAATTACTCGACTTGTTTCGTTATCGTCACATTCGTCTCTCGAGGAGAAAAATTCCTCTCTCGTTCAACGAAGCTAACGCAGTTGGAGTTAGAAGCCACTTCTTCTAATCAGCCTTCGAGTAATCATTTGCCTCGAGCAAAGACGCTCGTACAATTTAAGAAACTTCTTAAACACGCTGCAATTCGAAAGCGTAGCTGCATCGGATTAGAAAAGTTCAGACTCCACTGAGCGATCAACGTTTCCAAACGGAAGAGGAGAATAAATTAGGATTAGATACCCTCGAACAAGAACAAGTTCGATTCTTTGTGCTCTTCTGCGAAAGCTTTTTTGAGGGCCCCGGTAGAACGAAAAATTATTGCTAGAAACGTCAAACGAGCCTGAAAACGAGGATCGTATATCCCGCGAAGCGTATCAGGTTAAATGGGAAGGCCTCGAAGAAGCGGCTCAATTAGTGGTCATTATCAAAGCTGCTGCTTCCTTCCTTTCTGATAGCGGTTGCCAGCGAATGTCGGATTAACTGTTGGCCGTTTGACGATAATTATATATTGTAAATAAAAGTGTTCCCCTCGGGGCAAGAGGAGCGATCCTTCGTTAATGAGAAAACCGAGAAGCTTCGGCCCGTGAGGTTCGCAGTGGCGATGAAAAACACACGGTTGCTCGATACGTATCGGAGGAGCGGAAAAGCCGCCCTTTCGCTGCCGCTATGCTAATCAGCTTTCCTTCAATTATTTCAAACCGGCTGGAGGAGAGACCGTGAATGGCGACCTCTAAAGGCACCACGGACCGTACCATTACCGATTTTATTCGGGGCCGTTCGAGAGACTCGACTTCTTGCCACGTTAATTGCCCGCCTCGCAGATTTCTTATTAGAAAATCGCAGCGTCGTCGCTTCGACCTTCGACCCAATTCATCGGAAGACCTTTGCTCTTAGCAGCAGCCTCGGCAAAGCTTCTTATGTAACGAAAATAGAATTAAACGCGAGCTTGTTAAGCAAATTTGCCAATGGACAAGCCGAACAATGCCCGTTGCAAGAGAGAACGTTCGGCTTGCTACGTTTTCGTTCAGCCTTCTTCTTCTTTCATTCTTTTTTTCTTTGTAAGTCCGGATTTATCGGGAGTTTATAACGAATTTCATTAGCTCGAACAGGCTTGGGCAAGGTTTTGCTTGCGACGAGGATGGAAGCAACGCATCAGGATACCGAGTCGTTTTAATTAATTGATTATACTTATTCGAAAGGTACACTGTCGTAAGTATTGGGTTACGCTTAACGAAAAATCATATCAATCATCTTACAATGAGATGGCAGAGTAACTAGAAAATTAAATCAGATGGAATCAAAGCTAAAGGGCCTGTAGAATTCTCCGCGGAAGAAAAGAGGAGAGAACTCTTAAACGCAAGAAACACATTTTGCAATCTGCCGTAACAGGAACCAGAGAACAAGCATTCGTGTACGCTATGTCGGCTGCAGCTGCAGTTTGGAGGCTAGCGAGAGGATGCGCCCTGGGCAGTCTAGCGGCTTGTTCCTGCGCCACTCCACCACGAAGAGAGCCACCGTCACCGTCCGCCTTGATTTCACCTTCGTCCTTCACCGCCACGTCGCTCTCGTTCGGCACGCTTTCTGCCAAGAACTCGTTCAAATGGGGTGGCTGCGGCGACGACGTTAGATCCGCGTCCAGGATGGCCAAGAGATTTCTCCAAGGCGCCACTCCTCCTGGCACAGGTGCAACCGCGAAGTTTATGCACGCTGTTAACATGCACAACAACCGGGCGGGTCGAAGGGTAATTGAAATAATCGTATTAATTTAAAGCGACGAACAAGAGGAAGACGGAGGATTTGCATTCGTTTCGCATCCACGCTGATAATCATTTCGCCATTATACGTTTCATTCGTGTAGCTTTTTCGGCTTTAGGAATACGTGGTAATTATTAGACTGCGGATCTTTACGTAAATTCATATATTTCGGAGCATAATTGGAAACGTAGAAACTGTACTCTGGATCAAAATACGAGAAACGAGAACAGATCGAAAACGAAAGGAAAACCTGATACACGGCAAACTAAATTACCGTATTAACGCGTTAATAAGCGAGCTGTTGGATCTTGTCGAAAATACGCAACATCTCTCCGCGCTAATATAAACTTTCCCGTGAATAGCAAATACTTGGATCGAGCAATTCGCTGTAGCTGCTCTCTTTAAACGAACTCCGAGCCTCACTGAGGAATTTCAATTATTCGTTCGTACGCTTCAAATAAAATATAAGAAATACATAAGCTGACAGAATTCACATGTGATCTCTGTGTATTTAATCGTTACAAGGCAGTGGAACAATCCTTGACCCTGGAATGCAAATGTCACGGAGTTTCCGGGTCGTGCAGCGTGCGTACCTGTTGGAGAGGTCTTGGTTCTTCGGGGCCAGCAGCCGCAGGAAGTCGATTGCTTCGGAGATACGCAACTGCGGCGGAAGTTCGGCCGAGGTCAGGAGGCAGGCTACCGCCTCTATATCATCACGATAATCTGTTGTACACCACGAAAAGCCCGGACTATTGTCTTCCTGACAAGAAGAGGGGGAGTCTTGGAACTGTCGGCAGGTAAATCACGCTTCTCTTTCTTTATTTGTTTCGCTAATATCGTAGAACCGGTTTCGTGCTATATTAGTGGTTTGCAGGCGATTGTTTCGCCCATATGACAGACGCTTCGCTGTCGCGTTTCCTTCTCACGCCACGGGCGATTCTAACCGAACTGTAATCTCAAGGTGGAAAATCTCTGATAGAATAAAGGAAGAAGTCAAATGATCCGAAACGAACAGGAGTTGAATAACGCAGCTGGAGTAAGATCAAGCGTGTCTTCGTCACGTCGTAATATCGTACAGTAGTACGATGCAGGCATGTTCACGAGAAATTCAAAATTCTAGTTGATAAAGATTACGGATTAATTATATGCAATCGATAAGTGATCAGTTGGTTGCGACTTAAATCGCAATCGTAGATTACCGTAATCCAAACTATAATCATGGTGCCTAAATAATAAAAATTTGTGTATTATCGTATTCTCGATATTTCTGCGTATGCCTGTGCGCATATTTTATTCGAAGGTCGTGGATGTTTATGAGCTTACTGGAAATCTAAATATGCATAAAGACATAGGATGCACACAATGTTCAGAGATATCTAATGTATTCGAAGTAAAATATTTATTATGCTAGTTAGTAGCTGATACAGATCACGTAGACTCCATTTTCATAGTTAGCTTCCTGGCAGTATGAAATTGCATAAATATCCAAGCTTTATGGATTTGCATATTTTGCTATATTTTCAAAGCAGAAACACCAACGGTTTGATAACAAATCGATAAATTGATGTACAGTAGATGGAGTAATAAAGAATATACGGAATATCTGAAACGTTCAATGCGATACACATGAGTGCACTTTGCAGGCTAATCTTCTCAAATCCTTCCTTTCACGTCTAACTTTCCACCAACATTTCACGAACATGGACATTTTGTACAAGTAACCCAATCCTTGCAAAACTAGAAGAAAGATAGTCGAATGCAATTCTAGAAGTTACAGTGCACAGCACCTCCTTTCTAAGTAAAGATACAGAACGTTTGTGTCGCAACGCTGCATCATGATTATGTACTTTCTTTCCTTCCAACGTTGGCCAGTATAGGCTAAATTTTCAATTTTATCTTCCATTATCGTTATTATTACTAGTAATTAACACATGGTTCCAAACGAGCTCCTTACAAAATCCTTCTCGATGTTCGTCTTTGTAATTTGCCTGTTGTTTCTGTTTGTGTACACTTTTCGTCCAAGTTCCCTGTGTATTGGGTATTTTTATTTTTGGTACTGATTTTGGTTTTATCTTGTCACATGTTTGCCCTTCTTCGTTTATATATCCTGGTATTTTAGTCTGCTGACTTTCCATTGTTTTCTTCCTGCCAATCTTATCCGCGACAGGATTCTTTTGATTCTAATTCGAAGGTTTATTTCGCGCGTGCACAGTATTCAACGTCCTCGGCTCTTTCAGGTCTTTGTATTTGAGTTTGTACGAGGAATTCACCGTTCTCCTTATGTCTTCCTTTCGAAGGCTGTCCTTTATCATTTCTGGTATCGTGCAGTATTTTATTTTCTGTATTATTTAGGCGAAAGAAATACGAGAAAGAGACGTTATATATCTGCCTTAAATCCTTTTCAGCAAGGTACGAGTTAGACACGAGTAAGTTAAAATGCGTTGATCGATATATCCACAAATTTTTTACTTTCAACGGATTTAAGGATATTTTATCATTTGCGAGCCTGACACAGGATCATATTTTATTATAAGTGGTTCACTTTCCTTTCACGTAGAAAGAAGTACACAAACATCTAGTTAGCACGCTTCACGCTTACTGCCAATTCGGAGAAATCTCATGTATCTAGTTTTCTAAGCTTCCAAATGGATTATACTCGTAAATTATTATTGAGAAATGTATCCGCTTCTTTCGTAGCATTGCCTCTAGATTGGCACAAATTCAATTGAACTGTCGCTTAAATTACGCCTGTCGTCGATAGCGATTGTGATCGATCGAATTCCTAGTAACCGAAATACTTTGTGAATAGTAAATAGTAAGCATCCAGATCCTTCGTAAATATTGCATTACATAATGTACCAAGTTTCCCCGTAGCCAACTCGTAAGAATATATCGATACATTTATACATTTACATAAGTAGAATGTATCTAGAAAAATAGCCGATTAATGCAAAATATAATCAAAATTTACGACGCAGAAGTAGATTCGTTTTAATACTATGTGAGAAATATTGTATAAACATTTCCTTTAATATGCTCTCGTTATCTGAGTCAACTTTTTAGCTTCGAGTCGCCTTACGTTGGCCTATACACTTTGTATGTACGGTTTACGTTCTGAAATATAAGAATATTGCTCAAAATACAAATCTTAACTTGCGTTCCGATACGCGTTTGCTAATTCCCATTTCTTCGGCAAATAAACGCAATCGTTAAGTACGCGCGTGGAAAAAGAAGAGGAAAAAGGGAAAAGGATAAGTTGTGTATCTTTATCCGCAAGAGGTGGCGTAAGGAGGCCAGGAAGTAGCTTTGCTTTGAAAATGACTTTGCATTTTGATATAGGATCGCGACCACCTTGCCATTGATTTCCTTATCCTTTCAACGCAGTCAGGTGTTATCTCGTTACATTTGTCAGCGACTTTATTCAGTTCGTTAGTAAGGTACATGTACAACGTACAACAAGTATCTTGTAGATAGCCGAGTGGAATTCATTACGGTAGTTCCATTTGTCAGAAGCTCGTATTAAGAAGTAAAATCGAAATACAAATATGCTTACATATGTAACCATATTTTTCGCTTCTAAAATAGATTCGTGTGGGATATTAATCTTACACGTACGGGGTGTGCCAGAGTTTTCCATTCGAGCATATTGTAGTAGCGTATTATAGTACAAGTATTATAGCAGCGACGCACTCGTATAGATGTACGGGCCTGATGGAAGTATCTGACGAACAGAAATAATAAATATTTTGCCAAGAAGTCGAAGGAAGATATACGAAATAACTTGCCGTCGAGAAAGCGTAAAAGTAAATTGACGTTTGCGTTCGTTCGATTTCACAGTACGTAAATATTGATTGCCTTTACGAACACAGGATTTTCACATCACAGGACTTTACGTTCACATCTGTAGGAAACGTTATGTTTCTTATATTGGAAGTTTCTTGCTCGTTCCCTGCAGCCTCAGGGAATGTACGCTACTAATCTTTTGCGTTAATTGTTCGTCCGTATCAATGTTTGCCGGGTAAATTTTGTTCTCGGTCAAATCTTGAAGGCTAATGGTCGTGCAGTTTTTAAGAAAATAACAGAATTACGAGGAATCTTGATTTTTATTTGATGCATTTTATATAGAAAGATACAATTACGCATATATTGTACGATATCGTAACACAGACGTCCTTTCGCTTTACGTGCAATTGTAGATAGGCAAAGTGCACAATTTTTGTATATTATAACGTGTTTTCAAAGATGAAATAGCACTACAAATTTATCTACTTGTGTAAAAAAATGTACGTAAAAAATATTAATGCGGCCCAAAGTAAAAAATATTCTAACACCGTTTAGCAGAAAAAGCTCGAGATATCTTGTATCTAACAAAATTTCCATTTGCCAATGAGATAAACTACTGTACTTTTTGTCGATGCTTTGAGCTCCATAAATATGCTGTCAGTCGAACAGCAAAAAGATCAATCTACAAACCACATTATTCGTACCGTTCGTATTACAGAAGAATGTATTATCAATAGAAAATTCAATGCTACTACGTTGCAGCGTTACCTATATCGTCGTACACGGTTGTCTCAGTTAAACGAAATCGCCTAAGATATCTGCCTCGTTTACGATCGTATAAGGAAGCTTCATAGGACAAAGTTGAGCTACTTACGAGGAAACGATCTTCTCTCAATTTTCTGTTTCTTGAGAAGGCTACAAGGTTATCGGTATTCTTTTAAATAGAACTCTGCGTATCTGTTTATACCGGTCGACGTGATCTTTTATTCGCTGTATTCGTCCTAAACTATGGGATCCGGTCCCGCGTAAGAGTTGGTGGAAATTTGTGCAACCGCCGTAACACCAGTGAGACGAAAGATATCAGAGGTTTAGGTGATCCCATTTAGCCGAGACACCCTGTGCATGTGCTGGGTATTATATAACAAATTTATACAAATATCGTCGCTGTTTATCTCTCGATTCTACCGGCGGCCAATGCACGTGTCGGCTAATTTAAAGGAAAAATCGAGCAACCCTCGCGAGAAGATTTACATCGATAAACGTCATCTAGAATGGATATCAATGACACGTAACGTAGGCTAATTTATTTCATCGCTAAATCCGGTGACATACGCGTGCACGGTGCACGACCGGTTACATAATCCGCTGAAAGCAATGCATTTCAAGTATCTACCGTGGTGAACGAGTATCGTCTCGCGCAACAGCCATACGCTAGGGTTGCAGGCAAGAATAAAGAAGAAGGTGTCGGAACGCTGGTAAAACTTCTCCAACAGAGATTAGCGTTCGTTTATTTCGTAGAATTCTCGTTAGAGGGGAAAGGTTTCCCGTCGAAAAGGATCCGAAGCGATTAATTCTCTCGTTGATCGTCTTATTAATTTTCTCGTCGCCAATTCTCTGCAAAATGTAAGCCTTTCTGAATAATTGGCGAATATAAGTAACTGACTTTTTCTTTTCTTGACTGGTCGTAATATTTCCAACCGTCACGAATAACACCCTGGCAGCTAAAGATAGTTACGACATTTAACGGAAACGACAGAGAACGTTTTTGACGTACCGCCGTGTATATATGCCTATGCGATGATTTAATTAGAATTTCATGAAATATTTTCAAAGATACCGAACGTATAGAAACGAATGCTTCGGCGTTGATTAACCAATTAGCTGTTCACGTAACATGGAATACTATTAATGATTTTTTTCATTTTCAAGGAACGTAATGGGTAACGAATCCTTTTTACGGAGAAAATCCTTTACGGGGAAGAAAAGAATGGAAATTCAGCGATAATCAAGCGTATCAAGAATCGTAAAATTACCTTACGACAGTCAGTTAACGACGCTTCGTTGCATCTTCGTTTATCTGTTTGCGTGGACACAGAAGAATGGTACACGTGTCGTAAAAATGAACGAGCTGCTCGTAAACATTTTTCTTTATTACTATTGTTCTTGCGTTTGGCTTTACTTATTAGCCTCGGTAATAAGTGGGTTGCGAGTAAAAGTAAGAAACTATTTAATAACGTCGCAAAAATGTATAAGCAACGATCTCTATTTCATACGGCGTTGATGTATACTGTACCTCTTCAGTTTCATTCCTATCCCTGTCACTAGCGATTCGTATCACGTTGGCCCCTAATTCTCGCCGCATTCTGTACGAAGTAGCGCGTTCCGTTCGCCTCCCTAATTTGCCTACCGTTTTTATTTACGTTCTATTCGCGGGCAGTTCCTCAGCGAGCGTTCGACCCGTTCTGCTTTCTTTCTGTAACGTGTTTGACGTAATTCTTCGTTCGTGCATCGTGGTACTTTGTTTATTCTGTTCGCGCGACGATAGCAAATTTGTAAGCAGGCTTCGAAGGTGGCCATTTCGAACACCTGCTACAAAGATAAGAACTTATGGGTTAATAATAGTAGTAATATTTATATAGGAACTTACGGTACAAATAAATCGTGTTTTAGGTTTATACAGTGGGTAAACTGTTTCGTTAAAGTTGTAGTCTCTTGTTGCCTACCTTGTAACCTACTTCGCCGGATTAGCTTCGTTCGGTTTGCTCCTATTGCGTTGCCTGGCTTATTTTCCTGTTCATTCTTTCACGCAGAAAGATCTTAATCCCATGCACGATTTTATGCACATGTATGTATCCCTTATTGGCTTTTCTTCTCGAAAAGAAAAGATACTTGTAATATTCGTACTTTGTCGAGAATTCTGTTTAGATTTATATCGAGGACGCTTGACCACGGTATGTTTCAGTTGCACAGTTTGCAACTTGCATTGTCGTTAATAAAATATGTAACACCCTCGACGTTTACCTTCCACCCGGTTTTATTCGATGGTCTTACTCGTGCCAGGGTTGTTCCGTAGGTAAGAGCTATATTTAAACCTATACGTTTCGCTTGCTCACTTCTCTGTGCAAGTTCTTAACGCATTTATGCGAACAGTTGCAGATTACTGGAACGCGAAAATGGCTGTAACTTGGAAAGAAGGTCAGGCAGGACACGCGTTCTTACGACGCGGATTCCACGCGTTACGATACACCCTGTATATCTATCCGATGCATAATGCAGATATCAGACGAGTGATATTTCAGAAGAGTTTACGGTGCGCGATTCGTGGCGATCGCGGCATTTATTTCTGTCTCCGAGCTAGTCAACTAATCGTTACCTGGCGCTAATAAAATACTTCCATCCTGTACGTCGACTCGATCCTTCGGCTTGTTCGCTTTTGTGCAACAGCCACACACAACGAATTTCTCGGCTCGATCTCGGTTATCTTCGGCATAGCCGGATCACCGACCGGGGTATCGGTGATCGGATACTCGCTTATTTATACGACTGTATCGGTAATTACCTATGAGGGAAGACCCTGGAGATAGGGCGGAACTTGATTTTTCCGGCCGATGGAAAAACCTGTTCTCGAAACCGAATAAATCCTCTGTTTTACGATATTTCAACGATCCTACGGCCCTTCTGCTATCGACACGGAATCTTTCTTCGCTTACAGTTAAATGCTGAGGCCGCGTGCTCGTTGAGCCGACAACGAGGAACCTTCTGTTGTCAGGTGTTGTCCGATTCAAACCATAATCGACGAGTATCAATTTGCGCAAGGTTGGGCGACGTGCAGCCGACCGATCCTCGTCGTCGGCGATCTTGACGCCTTGAGAAAATGTCGTTCCTTTTCCTCCGCTTGCTTTTCCACGTGGAATCACCAGCCGACCGCTTGTACCGGAATTTCGCAGACACGCTGTACATTACAGAAAGCCGAATGGAAGGAAAACGAGCGACATAGCGCTCGAACTGCTGTGAAACTGTTTCCTCGGGATAGTACACACCTTTCATAGCCAAATGTTTAACGATATTTATGCCGACAAAAAATATCCATCGGAAGGTGATTCTTAACAAGAAGTATCGCCAGGTTTCTGGCCGCCTGGAAGGTTTGCTTGGGCAACGATCGCTGCTGGCGCAAGCTGGCACGAGATAAAGCGAGAAAGAAAGAATAGAGCGAGCTTTCGTCGGTGATTGCATTCGCTACGGATTTTCCGGCAGCACGCGAAAGCAGCGTCTTCGTCGTGCTGAATTATTCACGGCTCGATGTTCGTGAATTAAAATCACCCACGGCATTCCGGGAACGGCGACTGGTTTTCGGCAGAAGATACAGCAACAACGCGGGCATCCCTTCTGGCTCCGATGCTTTGTTCCGTTCAGCCCGCCCTGTAAATCACCCATCGAATCAGCAGTTGTACCGTCTCGTTGGACAAAATTTAACGCGGTACCTTCTGCTCGTGACGTCGAAATCAACGAAATCTCTGCTCTTTGCTGTTTAACGATGCAACGTCGAGTCGCTGCCTGTCTATCGACTTATCCTTATCGTCAAACTGTTTCACGCGTCCTGTAAACCCATAGTCGGCAACCTATTTGCTAGAAAATGTTCCTCCAAGGAAGAATGCTCCGGTGAAGCTAGTAACCTTGAAGTTCAAATTTACCACTTCGATTACCACGTCGATCGTCGATGAGACGACTTGTTCCCTTTTATTAAGCGCCACTTGTGCTACAAGTTACTCTTTCGAAATTCCACTTGCGCCAAGAGTAGCTCTATTCGTAGCACAAAAGCTTAGAGTGGTCGGTACTATACTACTCTCACCTACGTGTAGTTCTGCCGTAGAAAACACGTTAATTTCTTTTTATTTCTCCCTATGTACGATTAGGGGGGAAAAGAGAAAAGAATGGAACGGTTGAGCCAAACTGGTGAGCAATTCGTAAGCTAATCGGATGCTAGTTCTGGACATGTTAATATTTCATCTGTGCCGGTTAATATATGTATAGTACCTGGTTTCTTTGGGCATCACTGACTGGCCTGCCGGTTACAGCTTACAACCGGTAATTATAACCCTCCGTATAATTATACAAAGTAGGCGTGGTGAATGTTTATTACGGGACGCCTTCGACCATTTCACCGTATACTTTTCGAAATCGTTTTTTCTTAACACTACGCCTGTGTAAAAACACGTGGGCCGCAACAACATGCCAGGTGACTTGGCAGACTTTTTCCCTTTTTAATGTGTCGCAGGCTGCGCATCTTTATGGAAGCGCGATCGACGATCGGGCAATCAACCGGTAATATTGAGACGTTAACGATTTCGTTTAAAGCCGTCGAAGAATTTATACGGTCTTACTTACGTATTCTATTCAATGATATTCTACGTATTTTTATTTCCTTGCCTAGCAAACGACATTCGACAATTTGCTCGTAATTTAATTGGCATAGGTATACGCGTGCAATGATATTTGTCGCGACATTAAAATATCAATTTTATATCCGATGTCGTGACATTAGAGCGCGTTTAATCGACTGGTAACAAATGATATGATAAACGTAATGACCTATTAAATCAAACGCGCGAGAATTACAAGCTACTAATGAAACGTATAAATCTAATGAAAAAGATATAAATAGATATAATGGGGCGAAATGGAATTGCGTGGAAGAAAGTATCAGGTTGTCCCAATAGTTTCTTTCGTTTCATAAGAAAATGATGAACGCACAGTTGTTGTTGTTGTTCCAATAGGACAACATAGATCGTAATTCATATAGAATAACATCAAATAGAAGATGTTGTGTATCTGTTATTTCCTTATAAAAGGAAAAATACTAATGTACGTTAGGATGTAAAGCAACGCTAATACGTTTGATTTTCCCATTTCAGGCAATGCAATGGCAGCAGTACCGGATACGAAGGTTGCGAGTACCTTTGTTGCGGCCGAGGACACGTGACGAAAACGGAAGAAGTTTTAGAGCGATGCGATTGCAAGTACATCAGCTGCTGTTACGTCAAATGCAAAACATGCAGAAAAGTTATGAAAACGTACGAGTGCAAATGAATGCACGGATTCGTAGAAATCTCGAATTGAAGCCTGATCAAGCTCAAGTGGCAAGAATTCATGTAAACTGTTCACGGGCAACTCTGTAAACCACAAACTTGTCCATTGCGTTTAAAAACATGAAACTTACGCGGTGTGATTAATCGTCGCGATAATTCGGAACGATCGGAGGATATCGCGACTGGAAGCGCATATTTGTAGTTATTTTTAGAGGTCGTTGTGTAATTATATCGAAAAATGTGGAAAATGTACGATTCAGGCTGGTGATGATCGATTACTCGAACGAATCGTCAATGACGAAAACGTAATTAGAAAATACTTAATGTTAAAAGGAAACTCGATGAAACTCTTATTTATCCCGTCTACTATTTATTGAAATTTATGTGTTTGATAAGCTGCGAGTATAGCACACCAGTGTTGTCAGTCAACATTTTCCAAAATATTGAGGTACGAGGAAAGATTAGACATTAATAACATCGATGAAAAACTGATATTGGTACACAGGCGCAAAACCAGACAACACCGTTAGCAGCATGTTAGACATAGGCGTGGTTAGTCGCAATGTAAATAATTCGCTGAATTCGACGTAGTTTGTATTGAAAATTATATTCTACAATAAATATCACTTGACACGGAGAAGCAGATTTTATTCACCTCTGTTGATCGTTACACGTTTTGTTGCATTACGATCTGCACAGTACGTTGCATTGCATGCAATTGACGTAGGTATAAAATACATTTCTCATAAAAATTGTTATAAATTACGATCAAAGTATAACGTACAAAATTCCACGTAATTATTCGAACGACTTCAAAGAGGAAATGAGAAATATCGCTTCCAATTCTCACGAATTTTCTATTAATTTGTAAATTTGGTAAGAATCGTGTATCGCGCGTGTATTTCAAACGTATAGCAACTTAATGTGATTCAGTCCTGTGTTAGAAGGACATCGAAACCGTCAGAGAAGAATTTCAAGAGCTGAGGATAAAAAATTAGAAAAATAATACTTGACTTATAAAATTAATAATACTGATCAGTTGTTATGGAAGAAGCAAAGTATAAAAGATGCTTGAATAATTATGAGCGTTATTGTAAATGTATAATTATGTAAAATAATTGAAAATACGTTATAGGCAAATTTAAACTGTGCATCTTTAAAGTATATAACACTGTTGACTATAATGAAAATTCTGCAAAAATGACTTATTATTGTATAAGAATATTCAATAGTTTGTTTTGCAGTCTGTGATTTGCATTTCTGGGGACTTTGAGCTTTCATTTGAATTCGTTTCTTCGTCGACAATATTTAAATCTTTTATGAAAACGCACCAGTTTATACCAGCTCCACAGTCCGGTTCTTTTTCTGATGCCCACCAAAGTGCAGTCTGAAACATTCATGAATAATGGCTTAGGTAACTAATACATTTCTGTCGTTCAATATGACAAGAAAGAAAAAAGCAAAGCACGTGCGAAAACCCATTTTAATTATGGGAATAACTGTTGTTATTCTCACGTGTCATCTTCTTTTTAAATTTTTTAACTTTCTAGATGAAGTTCCAAGTTTAGAAAGAGATAATAATCTAAAAGATTAATGCAAAGGGGATCTTGTTTCAGGTCATAGATAGAGCAACTCGTGAAAGTTGTGCATACTCCCTGCAAAAAATTTCTATGGGTATATTGGCTGCAGTGCTGGATATATTTCAAGGGAAACATATTGGAAATAATTATCGAAATAGGTTTGTTTAAATGAAATAATATTTACTTCATCTATATATATGAAAAATCTTTATATAAAATATAGTAAATGAATTTGAAATGAATATTTAAGATGAATTACAAATAATTATTTGAAATAGTATTTCATGTGCCTAAAAGTGCATGAATATTATTTTGCATGTCTAAACAATGTACAGTTCAACTTGGCTATTACATATTGCATCATTACCAGGTAATATCGTTCGTCAAATTTGCAGAAGAAAAGGTGGATGAAACAATAACGATAAAAAAAATACCTTGACGTTTATCGGCGGCGCGGGTGGAGGAGGATCCACTTTAACGTTAATAAATTTTAGAACGTCATTATAGTCCAGTTGTTCCTCTTCGTTCTTGTGAATGCTATGTTATTATTGGTAAGTAACATTATTGTGTACAGTTATATATATGTAGTTCCAATTTATCGAATCTTTAAAATTGTGGAAAATCAATACCAACTAATGACAAAATCCGCATTCCTTAGTTGCGAGATTTCCCGCAATTTTTAATATTTCGACTGGCTTGGTTTTTGCAGCAAAATCTCCACTTATATACGTACTGATCAAGCATGGAATTTAAAAGTTCCACGTCGACCGGAAGTCTGGCAGCACGGAGCGTAGTATACAACGTATCGCGTGGTAAGAACCCTGTTCTTCCTCTGTCCCAATGATGTAGATCCTCCTCCAAACGATCGAGATCGTTCCACAAAGTTCGCAAAAGTTCCGTGTGCATTAACTGTCTGTTAAACGTCTAATTATTATTCTTACTATGTTGAATCGATCTTACGTCGGTGTTTCTACCAACGACGATTGCTTACCTTATGTATTCCCTAGTGTGAAACTCTTTTTTCTCATGAGACGAATAACGTCGAGCGATCGTGATTATTTCGTGCTCTGTTATTTTTCCTTCCATATACTTGCCCAAGATCTCCCTGAATTTTCATGAAATTATTGTAGTAGTACAGTATAAATAGTATAGTATTTGGTGGTGTAACAAAACTGCTATATAATACAAATAAAAAGATTAGTAGCACGTTAGGTCGTGGCTTATAAAATGTCTATTTGAGTAGGACTCTAAAAGACAGCTTTCGAATATCTTTGTTATTTGTACTCAGTTGCTTAGTATAAATGTTGTGTAATTTGTTTAATCTTACGTGTGTAGATTTGGTGGATCAGAGCATGAGGGGAGTACGGCAGGAGCTGATTCAGCGCGCCAAAATAAGAAGAAGAGTTCCTACAAACCCATATGACCTTACTGTCGAGTAACAGCTTGTTTCGTGTCGTTATAGTCGCTTAGCTACCACCCAGAAAATCGCTCCAAGTAGTCAGGTGCAGCTTCGGTAGCAGCGTGAATGCATCGCATCGTAGATCGTGGAACCTGTTCCAACAGCTTATACGGATTCGTCGGCGACTTTGACGAAGAGTTTCGACACTGTCAACCGACGTTGTATAAACAGGACACTTTAAACGCTCCCGTGACTAACAATCGAATGGGTCCAGGTGCGAAGAGCGAGCTGATGAGGAAATAAGACCAGCACGACATATCCATCTTCCAGGAAGTCGTTGATCTAAGTAACATCTAGCATCGCGAAATAAGCTGTAACTCGAGAACATGGTCGTATCGGGCGTATGTTTATACGAAGTTTTCTTCTTATTTCAGTGTGCTGAATCAACACCTGCCGTACTTACCCGCATGCTCTGACTCACATAAATTCCTAATCTGCAGTAGCGTGCGTTTCAACAAATTGCAATTGGATTTTTCGAATCATTTCCTGTCACGCCGTTCGAGTACTTTCGTTATTCGCCTCATAGGCAATCGAATGAAACAAAACGGCGACGTATACCTGAGTTTCTCGTACGGCAGGACTCGAAGATCCCCGTCGATTGATTGGGCTGGCTCGCAAAGCTGTAGGAATTCTTTGTAAACCGGTTTCAATGTCTGTCGTAGTTTTTCCACGATTAACTTGGCGTTAGCTTTGGCGAACTGAAAAATCGGAATACAAACGAAACGTTCATATTTCAATGGCTTGTCCGACCGAGTTCGTCAGGGGAACGCTAATCCGATGTTCTAAAGTTCGGGACAGCGTGGAACAGTAAAAACAGCGAGACGCGTGTAAATTATTGCACCTTATCGCAATGTAACTCCATGTAACGAAGAGCATAAACGTCGGCCGAAGTAATTTCGAAGATAAAACCGTTCAAGTTAGGACGTGCTCCGATATAAAAATCCTCCGGCTTGTAATAATCCGGTTTCTTGCTTACAAATACCTCTTGATTAGGTAACATCACTGGCATTCTCTTCTGGAACAGGCATCGTCTAAAGCCTGCAAATAACGTGAAAAACTCATGCAATCAATAAGGAAACGATGTTGAGGCGCTAAACTGAAACGAATGTTAATAATCAGGCTACGGCCGTTTATATGTATAATGGTATTTGGTTTGTGGACATTCGATGACTTCTTGAAGACAACCCCGTAGGTGTCGAACATCAAACTATTTTAGGAGAAGCCTTTCCGACTTGATATCATCTTCGTAATCTGATTTTGATAATTTCGATAACAGTATTTTCTTAAAAAACTGTTCACCTGAATTTCTCCTCGCCAATTCGAAAATAGAAACCGTATCGTCCATGAGGAAAACTCTTATAATGAACTGCCTGTCTTGATTAGCCGGTACGTTCGATATCATTTGCGCTCTGAATCTCAAAACGTAGCTGTCCAAGCCCTGTCTAAGAAAGAGGAAAAGAGGAAGAAAAGGTACTCGCGAGATTCTAGTATACGTGATCACGCCTCAAGCTCACTTGTCGTAACGCAGGAACTTAACGACATCTGTTTTAGGTGGCTGCGGTATCACGCTGAAACAGTTGCCGAGGGAATCTTCGTAGGACCCAAAACCATTGTAGGGTGGAATGTATCTTTCCACTTTCACGCAAACATCGCCAGCATTTCGAGGTCTTTCCATGGGCGTGAAGTCATCCAGACCGTATTTTTTCCTTTGATGCGATACAAGGAACAATTTTTTACGTCACACATTCTTTCCTACGCTTTCTACGTGAGTATTAACGTTGCGTCAGAAGTGCGACAAAGTGAGAGTTATTAGCGACGATGATTCGAAACCAGGAAATGTTTTATGGGAAATTATATTCTTGTGTAATAAATATACAGGATGTACCAGCTGAAGGAGGCCGCTTCGATGTCTCTCTTGTTTGCAATGCTCGTAGCACGATTTAAAATTTAAATTTAAATCACTTAAATGAATATTTTTCTTTGCTTTTTATATTTTAATTTTCTTTTTCTAGGCCATAGTTATGTTTTACGCGTACTTTTTTTTTGTTGCATCTTGTAGCAGACAAGAAAATATGAATATGCCTGAGTTATGATCTTCGGATGACCGTGAACGCTAAAAGGATGATGAAACTGTAAGACGATGTTAGGATGACATGTGAACTTACACGTTTATGTTGTTAAATGTTCGAAGATATGTGGCCTCCTATAGCTGCACACCTTGTGTATATATATACATAAAATTTTGTCAGGTTATTTCTAAACGTTTCTAAAATAATCCCCAACAAATAGAGTGTATCTTAACGCATTAAAATGAACTAATTTTACAATATTTTATCTATTTCTATTATCTTCACGATCTCGCCTTTAAATATTTTGGATATTTTACCTGTAGTATTCCTTCGTAAAAGCGTCCATGTCTGTTATGACAATTATTCTGCCGAAGATATTTACTTGTGCGCCAATACTAAGTTCATTTTCTTTGTAATACTCCCTACGAACCTTTCCAGTGTTCAATGGATCTATCGTGTAATAACCATGGGATGTATCGTCTCCCATCACGTTCAAAACGGTAAAAGCGTTTCCTGTTCCGATCGAGCCCATTTCCGAGAAGATCTATATTCGAATGCCCGTCCATTAATCCCTTGAGTTACAAAATTGCTGCAATTTCCGCTATCCTATTCTCGAAGTACCGTGTTAGGCAAGAATTCCGCGTTTGCACATATACCAGTACAACGAATTCTTACTTTAGGAACTTGCATACGTCGCAAAAACGTGGAACCGGAATCTCGTCCGGAATTCGACGGCAGATTCTCTTTGATCTCCATCGTGTTGTCAGCTAGGTAATAGTAAATTTCCAGATCATGCACGACGCCGTAAAGGTTATCCGTGTCATCCCAATATCCATAAAATCGAAGCACTTGTTTGTCGTATTTCAAGAAATCGCCACGAGTATCCACCTTCTGTTTTGGTTTCTTCGGGAATGTTTCCTATTTCGATCGATCAAAGCGTAGAGTAAGCAGACAATTGCTGATATAAACAAACAGATGTAAAGCCGGAAATAAGCTTCTTAAGTCGATAGACGAGGACAGTGTATAATAAATAATAAAATAATAAAAGAAAAATAATTGCACCGCTGTCGATTAAAGCTTTTACATGCTTCTAGATAACTGGAGAATCCCATTTCGCGATAATATAGATCACATTAAAACAATGTTGATTCCTGAAGTATAAAAATAAGATTAAAGACTTCCATGCACGTTATGTGTTTTTGAAACTCCACGTTTTACGGTGAAATCTCTTTTTAAGTAAGCACATACAATACGATAAAAAATAATGTTCGTGTATGTATTAAGTTGTGTGCAAAAGTAAAATTATATGCAAACGGAGGTAAAGAATATTTTTTTCAATGTTTCGTTGTAAATAAAATATTAGTTAAATAACCATAATTATGTCGGACACTATTTTTATTGTACTTACTCGCTTATGAAATTCCAAATAAGGATCCTTTGGTATTTCTATCGGATCTGGCACGGCGATTCCCATACGATTTAAAAATTGTCTCGTAAATTTGTCACAGTCTACGATCTTATATACTCTCCCAAATAATTCCGGCTCTTTGCCGATATTTAGATCTATTATATCGTAGTATCTATATCTCACTGGATCAGGCATTGGAATTCTCTGTCGCCTTAACAAGACGCCTAGGTACACGCGTTTCATCTTTCAGTAATAAAACTTTGACAGATTTAAATATACATTAAATAATTAAAAGTATCGAAGAGGATGCACCGTTGAACCTTGCTCAAGTCCACTATTGTCCACGGAAGGCTCGGAAATTTTCATCGTTCCATCCTCCAAAAAGAAGCTGATATTTACCACGCGTATTTGGTAAGTTGCTTTCCATCTTTCGTTAACTGTTTCTTGAAAGAATGCTTTGAACATTAACCTCTGAAAAGTGCATTCGATATAGAAAATATCGCTATAAATATATTCAATAAATTAATCTACTTTGTCTAATTATCTTTCAACGCCTGTATGAATTATCAAACATCGTCGATATTAATTGTCTAGTTTTCTAGATAAATGATCGTACTTGGCCATCATAGGCAATCCAAGGAGGCAGTTCTTGAACTTCCCCGCGAGCATAAATTGACGGATAACGAATTGGATCGCTTTTATCAAACTTTTCCGATAAATAATAAACTCCATCGTGAATTTTAGTAAAGTATTGATTCCTGGCAAAGTTTGTTCGATCAAGCTAAACAAGAAGATACATCATGCGCTTTTTGTTAATACAAAATTATTATAATGCATTAAGTGCGTATGTTCTATGCTCATCAATAATATAAAATTATTTCATGAAATTCTATGTCGTAGCCAATGCATATATTGGTTAATTAAACACAAAGTGTCATGAGACCGTAAAAGAAAAATGACTTACGTTTTTATCGAAACTAAACCCTGGTAGACATGGAAGTATAAGATCACGCTGCATTTTACTGCCGATGGAAATTGGATTAATAAATATGATACATTTGAAGAGTTAGTAGCCGATTTACGGAGAAACACTTTACGTATCTGATATCGACGTAAGAATACGCGTTACTGCTATTTGCTATTGTTGTGTTTCCTTGGAGATACTTCAGTTGATTTCATCAGGAGAAAAGAAGAACTTCGAGGTACTTGCAGCTTTAATATATATATATTTATATTTTATTATCATCAACAATTTGCAATATTGCACTGGTAATATCTTATACCAGTATATGCAGAAACATAAATTTATATAATATATAGCAATATACAATATAGCAAAAACTCTGGTATAAATATAATAACACGTATATATTATATATTAGTTTGATTCGTAACAACCTATGTTAGTGATAAGTTTTGAACGATACTGCTGACTATAATTTGTTATTAATTTTATTACTTAAGAGCATGATGTACAGATCATGATGCTATTTAATTGGTAACTCGTTATTCAAATGATATAAATGCATCAATGGTAAATAAATCACAAGTATGTAGTAAATGAGGTAATAGATTCAATAAGAAGTTAAGCGTAATAAAAGCAAGATCATACATCCATTGATCAAACATAATTTAAAACACCCTATTAATAAACCTCTGTGCAAAAAGATTAAGTCATGTTTAATAAATAACAGATGTTATATTATGCGTATAGTCGTAATATGCGTAAAGTTACTATCGCACGTATATTATGCAGATACTAGCAACAATAAATTGTTTTACTGGCACTTGTTAGCGACGAAAATATTCTATAAGCGTAGATAACATAACATAAAAGGAAACGGCGCGCATTAACTACAAAATTAAACAAGTTTTACGACAGTGGACGGTCCAAGTATAAATAGATAATAGACGTACTCATTGACACTTTCTCAGAATTTTCATATCGGTTAAACCATTCCGAAAATTTTCTACTCTTTATAGTATGATGGAATTTGGTTTAAACGCGTGATTACAGACGTCAGCGTTTCGAAAACTCGCATCGTGGAAATTCAACAGATTGTCTTCGAAAACATATAAACAACTGTTCAAATCTCCACTTGCTTTTCTTGAACTTCTAGTCTTTAGTCTCTGGTTGTATATCGTACCAGCTTGTGGACGATTTTGTGACATCAATTTCGGCCAAACTTAAATAAATTTGACCCATTACGTTGCTTCCGGTCGACAACCAACCCTTTTGAGTACATACAGATACTTCCAATGTGCGACTGTTTAAATCAGCTTGAGAAACAACATACTCGAATTGTTCATCGAATATTGGATTACAATTATCCTTTATTACTGCTGTTTTACGTTTCGTTTCCTTATGACGGTCAGGTAGAAGATACAACTTTACATATGGATCTGGTATGTTATGCGGATCATTTTGTGGTAGAGGTAAGTTACTGTAACAGTAAAAAGTTCGTTAACATTCTGTTAAATGTCACATTGTTAAATTAAATTTCACATTGTTAAATTACGTACGCTATTTTGTGTACAACGATTATAAGCTTCTGTCTTTGTACACTGTAACGTAGAGACAATTGTATTCGACCTAGTTTAGCTTCACCCGCGGATGATGTCATATTTGGATTCCTATGAAATAACTGTTGATCTCCAACAGGAGCAGAAGATTGATCAGTAGCAATGACGATTAATTCCTCCTCTGCTGTACCTGATTCTTCAGGTACAATTACGGCAGCAGATCCAGTACTGTGTGTTAAACTCTTAACTGATTCTTTTGAAGGTTGTCTGTTCAATGGACTAGCTGGAACTAGAAAAGATTGTAGAATTATAAAATTATATAAGATTATTAAATCTCATTGAAATATAAGTAATTATTGATAGACTTACGACTAGTTGATATCGTGCTGATATTTGATTCTTGGCGTTCGATTCTTTTATTCAGTTGATTAATATCGTGGTCGTCGTCATCTTCTTCTGAAGTAGGCTCAGGTTCTTCGTATTTCAAAATCTGCAAATGAAATTAAGTGTATAAATACAATGTACTTATTGCTTACAAATGTATCAATATAAAAAGTTCAAAGAGTTTGTACATTTAGTGACATGGATAATATTAATTTGCTATCAACTTCGGCCATTTGCAGATCATAAGGCTGTTGTGTAATTTCAAGATTATTTTGTTTTAAAAGTAAAGAAATATTGTGACTCATTTCTCCCACTATGACACCAGTCTTTTCGTCTGTGATCTAAAAATTAAGATAAATAAAGCGTAAAATTTACACATGGTGTAAAAAGGAAATATTTTTGAAAATAATAAATAACCTTTATATGTAAAACACCAGTTTGTGGATTGCTCACTAAAAAGGTAAAACCTTGTTCCCACACTGGATCACAAGAACGTAATATAGTACCTGTTCTTTTTGTGCTTCCGCCAACACTTGCTTCAAGATAAACATCAGGTTGTTTATTACCTCGAATACACTGTAATTCAATAATTTTAATTCGCTTTTCTTAAACAAAAATCTATTATTTTAAAATCGATCAATTATGCTTACTGGCAAATTTCTTGCTGAGTCAATATAAAGTATAAGAAGAGCTGTACTCATTGATGTTATTCTGAGTTCTTGAGTTTCAGTTAATGCCTACATACATTTATATCATTATTTTATAAGTTCTATATAAATATTTACGTTCTGTTAAAAATACATACAGCTTGCAAATCTGCAACATTTTTTGAAAGTTGAAGCCATGTTAAACGTAAATGAACCATACCATGTTTTGCTTGTTCCAATGAAATCCACTAGAAGGTAATGTTTTTATTATTACTGAAAATTTATTACTACCTTAATGCTACTGTTTTTTATACTTACTGTATCAATATTTCCCTTCTTTTTCACTCTACTAACTTCAATAGTAGCCCTGCATTGTGGCAAAATAAGTACATTTAGTAATTTATATATTTTACTTAAAGTATAGGAAATTAGCTACTATTTTGTTTACAATGGTATTTATACAGATGAATGATGATTAGTATATTTATGAATATATGAGTTTATGTATATTATAAAGCAGTCATGCAATTACAGCATACATTATAAATTTCTAACATTTGTTTCACAAATAAGCAATAAATTCCTGTATATTATATATTCATAATCATATAAGCAGTACCTTCTTGTATAAGAAAACTGATTTCTAAAAAAAAAGACAATAATTTAAATGAAAAGAGTAATGTGGTGACAGAAATTATCATTTTACTGTAATTGCAAAGGGCACATATATTTTGCACTATTCTTATAATATAAATTTACCATGTCTTCTTAAACATCTTTTTCATTAACATGCACCATAATGACAGTACAACTTTACAATTTTTTTAAACAAGGAACGTTCTTCTAAGCTAACTGTAGAAAATATTTCAAATACATTCTATGCCTGTACTTGCTACAAGTAGCAATACCTGCCAAGTGGATCATCTTGACCAGCGTTGTCTTTGTCAAAAAGGTGGGCAGCCACCGTGTTGTAATAGGCTCCCAAGCTCTTTTCCACTATAAACTGCCATCACACAATCTAGTTTAGTTTTTTATTTTATCAAATGCAGTCACCTAATCACTCCCATAAAATTAGTAAATACAATTAAAAGCAAGTTTTCAAAATTAGAAGATATTACCATTACAAGATTAACTAATATGTATATATGTAAAAAAAAATCAGGAAAGTAATTTATGTCATACAGATACTAAATAATGCAAATACGAAATGCAAAATAAATGAAACAATATAATAATGTCATAGAATGACTCCTAATTATGATTATGAAAAAAAGAATAGAAAGAAAACTTTAATTAATGCAAATCATAAAAACTGTTATATGATCATGACACTTGATAAAAGTAAACACACCAAATAAATATGTATGGCACACATTGTAAGTATATCATAGCACAGCATAATGTTGCTATTTAAAGTTGAATAAATTTATAAATTATTCAAAAGAAAATTACATTAACATACAAAACTCATATTAAAATGACAGGGAGAGAAGAAAGATCTATAACAAGTAAGGCAATAATTTCAGTTAATTAAAGTTCACTATTTTTGTTAAATTATTAAATATTATACTATAAATGCATCTACTACCTGCCAAGGAAGTCACCATATTGAATACCTGGGATGGTTACTACATCCCTATCCCAAAGAAACACCATAATATTCTGCATTAGACATGAGTAGACCACAGCCTGTGCCAATATAATCATAATGTGAAAATGCTATGATACATATAAACTATGATGGACAAAATTATTGTTTTTCTAAATCTCTCATGTATAAAATATAAATGTACTATATATATCATTCTGAGTAAATATGTGCCACATAGGATGACTATGAGTATAATTAAAATAAAACATTTTAATTTAAACAACAAATAATTAAATTAAATTAAACAAAATAAAAATAATTAATGTTGTTAAAGTAAAATATTTTATTTTATTCTAATACTAAAAGACATTATTACAGATTTATTATTGCACATTATAGTAAGCATTAAGTGATTGTTGACACAGTAAACTAACACACATTCAAACACCACTCATAAACCAAAAATTGTAAATGCTGAAATACCATAATGCAGCACTAACATGCTTCTACATTGCAAATATGACAATAATACTCTTAATATATGATGTGATCTAATATACAATAATATATGATCAAAATATACAATAGAAACATATAGATGATAATTAAATGATAAATTAAATAGTAATTATCTTCAGTTATAATTAAATAAAAAACGTAACAAGTACGATTAAAACAATTTTTCATTAGCTTTTATAATACAGCTTACCTTGAGCATAAAATTGAAAAAAAAAATGAAAATATATGTTACTTTATTCCCATACCTTCCAAGACTTTCATCTCCTTTGGTGTCATCATAGTCCCATAACAGCACAGTCATTTGTTGAGCGATGGCTGACGTCACGGCACACTAATCCCACATAACACATCGCACATCACATACATACATACATACCAAAATACGAAATTAAATTAGACTGATATGGACTAAGATGCTTCCGATCTATCCATGAATTATTTTATATCTTCTTATAAGCAAACAATTCCAAGCAAAATTATACATATAAATGTAAAAATGATTATAGTTTACTGATTTATTAGGAAAAAGCATTGATGTGTTAGATCAGCAACATCTTACATCGTACATCTGACTGAGACGGGATTGTAAACGTATAAAAAAGATAATAAAATAATAAATTATAGATATGATGACGATGAATCGTAATATGACCAAAGAACAAAAATAATATGAAGAAATTTCAAAATGTTCCGTCTAATGTTTTTTGATAATACATGTCTACTATTGTACATCATGTGCTTCTGTCTATCTAAAAAATAATATTTCTTACCACATAAAAGACGATGTGCTTGAAATTTCAAAGGACTTACAAAAAAATATTATAGCAAAGCACATGCATTAAATATTATCAATATTTGATTTCTTAAAAAAAGATATTATGCATACCTCACACCAGAAATCCCATTTTGGATTCACAGTATTATCTATAGTCTTTGTTCTAAATTCTTGTGCTCCAATATTTATAATGGCATATGGATCAGATTTACCTTTACCCAACATTCCTATATCCTTTTTCATAAGGTGTTTTGCTTCTACTACATGAATTCTTAAAACACCCTAAGAAAGAAATATAATTATATTATGCTGAACAATTGAGCATCAACAATTAACATGTAGATATTAAGTATTGTAAATGAAAAGTTTACTTCAGGCTCTGGTATTTTTAATGATTCAACTGGTACTGCCTCACTCAATGGTATAACAATTTTATTTGGCAATACTACAAAGGCTGCTATTTGTTCCACTATCGTTTTCCTTAAAATTTCACTATTAAAAAATATTTAATTAATTATTCTTTTCAAGAGATAAACCATAAATTTATTTATTGCTAAACTTTTCTTACTTAAATCCAGGTAAATCGAGGACATCCGCGACTCCAACCAAATTAAAATTAATAGCAGGTGGATTTAAAAAAAATGCTTGCACACCTCCAACTATAGGAATTGCAGGTAATAATGGTTTCATAACTATCCTCATTATTCCGCGAATCTAAAAATTAATTGCGTATATAAATTAGTAAAGCTTGCAAACAGTATATATTACCAAACATATATCTTTTAATAGTATTTACCTGAAAATCCCTAATACCACCTTTTATATTTCCTACCGAGAAAGTAATATCACAATCACCAGCATATCTATAAAATTAAATAATTAGAAATAAATTATATAAATTATATAAAATTATATAAAGTTAATAAAATCACACAAATAATTAATACATACATAATATCTGCATCCACAATGACTTCATTCCTTGAAGTATTTTTATCATATGCTTTAATACCATAAATTTTTAAAGGCTGCAATAAAATATACGGATTAGTTGTAATATTGATATATTTATAATAAAAATAAAGATAACTATTGTGAATATAAAAGTGTACTTACAATACGACCTAAGACCAGCCTTTCGAATTGAAATCCCTTTATCTTATATTCTCCTAATTTTTCTACTATTGCAGGTTCTATACTTTGTTTACAAAGTTCACGAGCAAATTGATTTATATTTGGCCAAATTTTGTACAAAACCTTAGAATATGAAGGAAATATTATATATTAATAATTTAAAGTATTAAAATGATATATCAAGATCTTCCATACTTTATTTAACCATTCAGCTCTATCAAAATCAGGGAAGTAAACCCAAGAAGGTAATTCATCCAATCGACTCATTATTAGTTCTTTTTCTTTAGCCATAACACTAGCTTGGGCAGTAATTGCTTTTAATTCGTTGTCTTTCCTGCGTTCTGTTTTCCATGCTACCAAAGCAATTGGTGCAATTAACCATGCTATATTTAAGTTTAGATATCCCCAGCTCCAAATAAAGCCAACAGTTGCCAATTTAGTAAAAAATGATATGGTCAATGAACCCACATTCATGTATGGCCAAGGATTTGGCTTAGATACTTTATTGTCTTCACAGTTACCTTCCATTTGTATTAAATAGTAACTAAATTTTAATTCAATATGTAACTTATTATACTTTCATAGATATTTACATAACTTTTTGTTATGTATATAAAAGGTTAATTTCCTTAGCTCCCAGTTAATTATTTTATTTATATTTTTCCTGCAAGAATGAAACACTTATTTATATAAAATCGTGTTAAAATTTATTCAAATAATCTGTAATATAATACAACCATGAAATAAAATTAAAACAATTTTATTCCGATTATGCTATTTAATTAAGTCTAAATGTCATAAAACTTTTCGTAAACATTTATTGTACGAATTAATATTCATTAAAAAAGAAAAAGATGGATGTATACATACAGTAAGAAAATTAATTGTGGTAAGAATAAAATTACATTCGTGTTTGAATCACATTTAAATTTAATCTACAGATTTTGTAATTTTAATCTTAATCGTAAAAGAGTTAGTAGATTATAATCTAAATTATGATTAATATCAAAACTTGTATTCTATTATTAAGATTATTGCATCTGATATTATGAAGTATACATACTTGAGTACAAGTAGCTGTAAGTATTAATTACAGTAGTTCAGTTGATAACAATGATAAACTCAGATACACTTACATAAAGCATGTAAAATAAGAAGTAAAAGACATTGCGATTTTTTAAAAAATAAAGTGGACGAAATTAATTGTGACTCAATCTTTGTCTAATCATACACGCAAGATGTTATCGGTCTAGCTTAATACTTCCGTGGCAAATGAGTCATCATTGGTAGCCAGAATGATTCAAATACATAGTAAATGTTAAAAATATATTCAAATAATATGGAAGCATATACAACAATAAATAATATATAATATATAATACAATTTTATTTCATAAAGTAGGCACTTATAAGTACAAATTCTATATTATACATATTGTTATTTATAACTTAAAATTAAGCATAAATGTGTGTAAGTAGATGAAAAAATGTGCGAATTTCTAATTATGTGCAAGCGTTGTTAATATTGTTAAAAATTGGTATTCTTATTGTACAATTTGCTTACACTTATAATAAAACCGTGTATTCACGTACTCTGTATGATTATGTAGCCATTGTTCATATGAGCACAATTGAAAGCGACAATGCTCCCCAATTTGCTTCAAGGAGTATCAAATGTTTTCGAGGACCAATCAATTATTATAGTGAGGAAATTCTTGAAGTAGTTCCTCTGAAACGACTGACTATATTGTACTCTGATTGTGCTATAGTATCGTACCTGAGTTAGCTGCAGTCTGGTGGCAGAAATAGAAATTAAAATTTGAAATTACATCAGTTCGCGGGGCGTTATATTGAAAAGTGGAAGCAGAAAATTCATCATAAGTCAACAATTTGGAAAAGTCAATACACATCGACATGTCATTGCTTCAAAACGGTGAAAATCTTAATTTAAATAGTTCTATATTCATAATTTTAACATATTGCAGACGGATCACGTCCGTGAGAACTCTCGTGTTTATTAATAATGCTTGAGGTTGATCACAAAAATTCTTGTTGTCATCCATCGTTGTCGTGTAGAGAAAAATAATTTAACTATATTCTTACTATATCCTGGGTATAATTAAGTAATAAAACGATTAGTCCGCAATATGTTAACATAATTTATTGTATTTCAATATAAACAAACGAATACCGAAATAAATTTCAAGAAAATCCAGGTAGTATGCGGGCACTAATGGAACGTGATACGTTCCTGAACCAAGCGTACTCTGATGGTATATTTTTAAATTAAAATTTGAAATTACAGCATTTCGCGCGGTGACATGTTGGAAGAAGGAAGCATCTGCTGAGAGTTTGTCGTAAATGTGGAAAATTCAATATGCAACATCAAGTCATTGCTTCAAAACGGTAAGTATCTTACTTTCTTTCACCTTATATTCATGATCTAGTACAATTTATATAATGCCTTGATTATTGCTTCCCTTTGATATAATTTGTTCTTTCTATACATTTATTTTAATATCTTGGTCCATTGTCTTGGTCCATTTTTGTGCAGATAATTGCTTTATTGCGAGAAAAACCTGGAGGCATCAAATTCGAAAGGACGGTGATTTACGATCAGTCCGATAGCTGTTCATGCAGATATGGTAACACTTAATTTTTTCTAATAAAGATAGACGTATTTATAATTTATACGTTTGTTTCTTTTCTTCATTGGGTAATATTTTTTTAGTATTTTATCATTTATTAAGAGTACTAAGGTGAAGATAAGTGAGATTAATCACTTCTTTTTACTTCGGATATAGTAAATTATTTTTCTATTGCAATCGAATTAGACGAATTGCTTTATTGTTTAACATTGACGTAGATTCTCTACAGTTCTATTTAAATGAGAAATCAAAATAACTTTTTGCTGCATTATAGCGAATTTTCTACAATAATATTGTCATTTCATTTCTTTTCAATAACTTGTATTATTTTCGGAAAGAGATACTATCGTAGATATGTTTGAATATTTTCTGCGCATCGTGTTTTTTGCCTATTGCGCAGATATGTTTAACTAAAAAGAAAGGTACGCCATATTTGATTACTACGAAGTACATTTGAAACGCTACTAACGGACATTTAGAGTTAGAATTTTTGGAAATTGGGTGCATTATATTCAATATTTAATTATCAATTTATTGAGATTTGATATATATTACGAAGTATTTTATAGTGTATGACTAACTATATAATATAACAGCAGATTTTATATTCTTAATAATGTGATATTTTGTTGTGTGTGCTAAATGAATAATAATTAGTTCATAGTTTTGAAAAAGCAGTATTTTCATAAATAAACACTCGATAGGAAGAAGAAAACTGACGATGCAAAAAATGATACAAAATGTTTTACTTCTTTCCCTTCCCCTTTCCCTCTAATAAAGTTTTTTTACAGAGAATTTTTGTGATCGCGAGCAATGCGATCTATAGAGTCAGTGTTTGCTCGTTATATTATTTTTAATGTTCTTTAGAGCATCATAGCTCTCATTAAATTTAATTATAATGATCACTCGCGAAATTAGAGTCAGTGTTTTCGCCGATTATTACTTGAGCGGACGCGTTACTAGTCTTTTATTTTTCTTTTTTTTTTTTATATATCTTTTTTTTTAACATTCGCTTTCGGTAGTAGAATCGCAGGTCTCGCAAGAGGATAAAGACTCTCCTGGAGCTCAAGAATGTAAGTATTTTTATATATTGCACTTTAATTTATTTTATTACTCGTATTTAACTCGAACTATTATTAATTTCTATTGAAATAAAAGTTTAAAGTTTCAATATTGAAATGTACAATAAAAATGTTTAACTTTTCTAGTACTTAAACTTTATTAGAATTTCAATTCATTTTTATATAAAAATTTCAAGTTTGTGTGGAATTTGAATTTAAAAAACATTAGATTTAAGTTTTCTAATAATCAAAAGTATGTTTTTAGGGACAAATTATTATTATATTTTGAATATTTTGTTACAGGTTTCTCACAATATTCACTTTTTCCTCTTCTGTGGGAAGGATATAGCGGTGCTTCAACTTTAAGCATGTAAGAATCTGTGCACATTGTATTTCAATTAATTTTATTCCATGTATTTTGTAGTAATTATCTTCATATCGTAAAGAACTTCATATTTCATTGTCCTGAATCGTTTGAACTATCATCACCGTTTTTCAGAACAAATTATAATAATTTATATTTTGTTAAAGGTATGTCACTCCTTCCTCTTCTTGCCGTTCTTCGAAAAGGACCTCCTATGGTGCTTCAGAAGCCAAAAATGTAAGTAACATTTTTAAAATTTTGATAGAAATTAATAGAGATTAATATTTCATTATTTCAAATTTTTCAAATAATCAGCATTGTCTCTAAGAACAAATTATAACATTCCATGTTTTGTTACAGTTTTCTTCCAGTCTTTATTTCTTCTATGGAATTGCATGGCTCCTCCTTGAAGACGGCCTTCACGATGACTTTTCCTGGGTTACCAGAGTATCGACGATCCTGTTCTTCGCATCTAATGGTGAGTCGCATGCATTTTTGTTCCTCTGGTCACTCAATCATGTCGTAGGATGATAGGTCCGAATCGACACGGGTGACTAGTTGTATTACGTAGAACTTTTGACGAGCATAGTGATCGCGGGTATAATACCCGTGAGTAGTAACATTTTTTGTCTGTTTTATCTATTAGCTCAGGATAGGTTTTCTTGCACATCGCGGTTTTAAATATTGAAAATAATGCATTAATGTATGAGTGTAACATTTATATATTACAATATAAGGAATTTGTACGAAGCACATAATGTTGCTAATGTGTATGTATATACATATACATATATATATTTAATGTAACTATGAATCTTACATGTCTGTACAAACATATGTACGAATATTCAAATAAATAACGAAATGATTTTGTTTAACTTCTTTATAGTGGAGAAGTCTGATTCCCTCAGACTTCGTTACTATGAAAATTTCAATTATTATCAAAATTATTTTAATGCTTATGATGATTAGATTTAATCTTCATCCTCTATTTTACGATAGCATAGAACAAATTTATTATTTGAGTTTTATATTCAGCATAATTTCCGTTAAATGTGAAATATAAAATATGAAAGCATGAGTAAAGTGTAATTTTGTCTGTCCGTTAAAATGTATCAAATTTCATGTGCAAGAAGACACTTCGCGAGAGGTAGATTTCGGAATCAAAACAAGTTTTGAATGTTTCTTTGTATTTCAGAAATATGTTTTGATAAAGAAATCGCCCGAGGATATTTCTATTTAATATTCAGTTAATATGTCAATAATCATTGATACATATATTATTTGCAAATTAATAAAGTAATTGAAGAATAAAGTAATTTTTATTTGATAATTAAATTTATTTAATAATTTTTAATTTAATTAAATTATTAAAATTGAGATCAAATTTGAGAGCTTTATCCGCTTAGATGCAAAATATAATTGTTAATCATACTTTTAGCATAGGATTTTCAGATTTAACCCTTTCCATGTTCATTGCCAGGATCCCATTCACGTGCCCAGGTGCTACTTGAGTGGGAGAAAGGCAATGAGCATGATGACTAGTTGATAAGCTTAATGACTTTTTAGCGACTGACGTTGCGTTAGTGTGTCGTGCACGACGTATTTTCCACTGTATGTGTGTATGGTTAGGCTGTGGAATTGCGTCGATTTCACTATTCATTACAATTTTCACAGATATGTGAATCCAATTACGATTAATAGTAACAATGCTACTACATACGTACAATATATTATAAATAGTAATATGAACGTACGTATTAAATTACAATGAAAATTACATTGATTAAGATACAATGATCTATTAAAATTATATCTTTGCATGATATATACATGATTATATTATACATACGATTATGAATATTTGATTAAAATTGAAATACAAATAAACATGATACTTTTACGCAATGGCCGCTAGCCATCGTCAGTCGATTTCAGGGAAATGGTACGTACATTAGAGTGTGAATGTTGTATACGAAACTCGGGTGTCGGAGGCGTCCCGGGACGTCTCTCTAGTGTAGGCCTTTTGCGCCCGGGTTATGTGTGAGAACCGTGGAGTGAATGTGTTGGTGTGCTTGTTTTGCCATTTTTCAGGTTTTAGATATAGGTTCCCGGGTAGGATAGGTAGTATATTTTCTGGTTGAGTGTTAACTATAAGTAGGTAGGGCCGGGCAGGTTGGCACAGTCTTTCGTCGGGTAGGCGCGTTTTCGCGTGACCAACCTGTTTCAGGAAATTTCATTTGAAAAATCGACGGTGAAGCTGACATCACGAATGGAGCTTGCATTTGTCTTGAGCTTTGCCTATCGACTTTTCGAATATCGCGGTCGTGGTCGCGAATGGAAGTTCCGAAACGAACGTTTATTGCTCGAGCACGCACATGCGAACGGACGGCGATCGCTACGATCGTTGGTCGTCCATGCGCACTTGAATTAGCTTCCGCGATTTATATTTTTATTTCACCTTTATAAGTTATTTTTTGTTTTCCGATTAGAAAGTCTCGAGCTAGATTTAAGTTTCAGCGGGCATCGCGCCCGAAGAAAGAAGAGGCTATAAGCCGAAGAGGCCCGACAAATTGTCATAGAAGAGGGCAACTACTAATGACTTTCCATTTTCTGGGTAATCCAGAGGATGGAAAGTCATTCTCGTTACTACTTTGTCACTATGCTCGCTTTTAGTAATTGTAGTCGTAGTTTTTTTTTTTTGTCTTGGCCGATCTATATGTCGGCCTTCCATCACATTGGGCAAATCGCGGTTTTTCTATTAGTGTTGCGAAAAATTAAATACGGTTTGAATTAGAGTTGCGGAAAGTTTCGTGGCTTTTTATTAGTGTCGCGAGGTACTGATTACGGTTTGAATTAGCGTTGCGAAAGGAAGATATTCGCGTTTGTTTTAGAGTTGCGAATTACGATATCGCGATTGTCTTTAGCAATTATTATTATAAATTGTCGGAATTTTTTAGAGAGTTAATACACATTAGAGTTTTTCTTGTATACTTTAAAGCTTTTTCCTTCGTTTAAAGTTATATTTACAAGTGTTAACGTTTCATTAATTTTATAGTATTGCAATTTATTTTAATTTTATTTTTGTTTTGAGAATTAGTGTTTCGATATTTTATCGCGATTATTTTAATTAGCTTTCTAGTTAGAGTTGCGTTGATGAACGATCGCGTTTTTCAAAGTAGCGTTGCGCCTATATCATGCCCAATCTTCTTCCACTGAATTGTGGAAGCACGTTCCCGCTCCTGGATCATCAGATGCAGTTTTATGAGTAGCCTGCTATATGGCTACACTGGACCGTTATTAGTGTTGCGAACATATAAATCTGAGTGCATAGAGTAATAATTATTAGCGTTGCGTAAATAATTCACATGGGAACTTTCTGTTTTTTTTTTCTTTTTTCTTTTTGTCAATAGTACATTAATTAACATTGCAAAAGTAATAAAGCACTCGTCGCGATTTGCTTTGAAAAGTTTGTTTTATAACTATGTATAGTAAATTAGAGTTGCGAAATGAAATATATATTCCACTCACGGTTGTTCGGTTACATCGAGTGGATACTTTGATGGCCCTTCTGGCTTGTAGAGTCATTTCCTTTTCAGCGCCCTTTATTACTAGAGTGTTTATGATTGAAAATACTGCTAAATAATGAATATTTTTTGGGTAGAATGGAATTCCATTGAATAATTTCATATTGTATTTTAGGAAAAGTAAAAACAATGTAGTCTAAAAGAACAAAAAATATTTTTGTACACCATCACACTAATAATTTA
Source organism: Bombus flavifrons (assembly GCF_040668555.2). Classification (NCBI taxonomy): domain Eukaryota; kingdom Metazoa; phylum Arthropoda; class Insecta; order Hymenoptera; family Apidae; genus Bombus; species Bombus flavifrons. Next base: position 6,658,782 of record NC_138458.1, on the reverse strand, counting down.
TTTGAAAAATACATAAGTAAGTAATGATCAGTACATCTTTTTAGAATTAATAATCTGAATGTCCGTTATTATAGTCTTTGTCTTAAATAACAAATATGGACTGGTAGTTATCAATCAGTTTGGTAAATGAAATTGTTACAAGATCTTTATCAAATGAAATGTCATCTGATGGTTAAGAAATAAATCATGTGATTTTTATCAGTTCTTTCTTCATCTTAGTATTTCAATTCAATTTAAAATCTATGTCAAATTTAAATTCAAACTTTTTAATTCAGATTTTTATCTACAGGTTATCTACAGATACATATAAAGAAGAATTTCACCATGCACAACATTGAAGAAATCATCTTATAAAATACCCCTCCTCTCTGTCCCTTTATTATATTTAGATATATGGTAGTTAGAACTCATATGAGAACGTAGGATTAGATAGAGCGTCGAGGGTTTTTTAAAATTTGTAGGTAGAATAATTTTAAGCTGCTTTCAATGCTCTCAATGCTTGTAGTTAGATTTGTGTTAAGTGCATGCGTAATTATGGGTGGTGTTTGAGTAGATTAAGTAACTTAATGTAGATAATTAATATAATTCTTTATGATGCGCATTTTACTTTTTTTTTAAATACTTTTAAGCGTCAAATATTTTACATTTCTTTAATTTAGTTTAAGATTTAATTTGTCTTTTCATTTCAGCTGTTAGAATCCGTTTAGCTTTTCGCGTCGGTTTCCTTGAATTTCCTTTTGGTGTATCCTTTGCGCAACGATCGAAGGATCGAACGTTTCGCAAACGCACACGAAAAGGAGAAATTGCTGTAATTTTTTTTATTCAAAATTAGTAAATTTTTGCGTAAAAGGAGGGCGGATGGGATCGTGGATAGGGTGGGTCTCCATTCGCAGCAACCTCCACGTGGTGAGACCTGGGCACTTAGTATTATTTCATATACAATTGCTAATTGTATCATTATACATGATAGAATTATAAATTGTGTTATAAATGATATTATGAGCTGATTGGCTGCGATCGCGATTATATTATGAATAGTTAGTGCACTTATCAAGTAGTTTCATTGATTTCTGTATAAGCATAGGTTTCTATCTCGTAGTTTTTTTTTTAGTAAAGTATCATACTCAAACATTTCGAAAAATATTAACAGGAAATAGGATAAATAAAGCAGTTTCAATAGAAAGTTCTGTTAAGGAATGAATCTACATATGCATTATGTTTATGGTGAAGGGATATGACGTTCTAGTCAGCTGATGGCGAGAAGTTAGCTGCGGTCATCTGTCAAGACGCCATTGTTATTGTGACAATTTTGTTGCACTGAGCTACAGTGTTCTTTGTCTTCTCCTGCAGTTCGTGGTTTATAGCGTCGTATTTAATATCGTGATAAATTATACGCGTTTACGTACCGTTCAATAAATTGAACGGACATAAGACATCGTAATGGGTCTTATTTGCTCTACGGCACAGGTAAAAAGATTAACTTAAATAACATTTGTATCTTTTTTTTTCCGAACGCGTCTGTATGACTTAAATCACTGGTTGTGTATATCTCACTCAGTTTAATCTGATAATTCTGTCGGCTATTTTGTCTTACGAAAATAATGTTTTTCTTCAGTTAGTTAAAATTATAAGAGGAAAATTCCATGAATCATCGAAACTTAATTATGATCTTGATTATGTCATTCTACTGTACATCATATTGATTTTTTTTAAATTCTGAAAAAGAATCTGTAAATATTAATTCTCCTAAAATAAAGCCAAAATAACTTCTACGAAATAAGATATAAAAATTACTTGATTTAAAAAAAAAAAATGTATAAATTGTACAAGATATTACCTTAATACTATGAATAAATACAATTGAGGAATTACTGATAGTAGGGGTGAACTCAACAGAAGTTTATTTTGAGAGAACAGTGTTATAAACTTTTTTCATATGCGCTCAAACTCAACCAGCAAGGCAGTGAGCACTATGAAGTTTACTTCTATTATTAGAGCTGTGAATGGCAAAAAATGTTCTTTATTTTCAACAAAACCTTGTTTTATATTGAAACAAAAAGGTATCTTGTCAAATGTAGTCAGAAATATATATATATATTGTTTACCATGGATCAAGTTGATAAAATAACAAAATTTTTTACAAAATGTTGATTTTGTCCTTATTATCTGTAATGCATCGATTGTTTTAACACAAATAAAAGAAATATAACCTAAATGGAATAAACACATATAAATACTTTTGTATAATTCATATTGATTTGAACATCTTGTTATATAGCTTGCTTGCCTTTGTGGAAGCACAGCTTGCAGCTTCTGTTGCTCCCAATGTCCAACATGTCGCAACAGTACAAGTACTCGTATTATGTATGCATTATTATTAATGCTGGGAACAATTGCTGCTTGTATTACATTGGCTCCCGGTTTACAGGATGCACTTAAAAAGGTAACGTTTCAAAATATGAAAATATTGAAATGAATCTCAAATCAAATATATATATATATATATATATAATATCTATATATATGTATATAATAAATAAAAGAATATACATTGTCTGTATATGTTATGTGTGTAGGTTCCATTTTGTACCAATAGTTCAAATTACGTACCATCAAAATTCACCGTTGATTGTGAATCTGCTGTTGGATATTTAGCAGTCTATAGAATATGTTTTATTATAGCCCTTTATTTCTTCCTAATGTCAGTTATGATGATAAGAGTAAGAAGTTCTAAAGATCCTCGGGCTCCTATACAAAATGGGTATGATAAAATAATTTAATGTACAATGTACATTGTGGACAATTAATTTAATATGTGGATTCTATTTTTAGATTCTGGGCCATTAAATATCTTCTAATAATTGGTGGAATAATTGGTGCTTTCTTTATACCTGAAAAATCATTTGGGACAACATGGATGTATTTTGGTATGATAGGAGGCCTTCTTTTTATTATTATACAATTAATTCTGATTGTTGATTTTGCCCATACATGGGCAGATAATTGGGTAGGAAATTATGAAGATACTGAATCAAAAGGATGGTATGTTTAGTTGTTATATTATTACAATTTACCTGTTTTGTAATTATTATAAAACAAGTAAATTTCTATTATTAATATAAATTTATATAATTAAATATACAGGTACGCTGCACTGTTGGGAGCAACATTATTTAATTACGCTGTTTCTATTACTGGAATTGTTCTATTGTTTATATACTTTACACATGTAAGTTTTCATATGAAATAATTATAATTTTTATTAATATTTAGCTTTTAATAAGTTCATCTCTGTTTACTTTTGTTCTCTCCTATAGGCAGATAGTTGTGATTTGAACAAATTTTTCATATCTTTCAACCTGATTTTATGTGTAATTGCTAGTATTATATCAACTCTATCAACTGTGCAAGAACATAATCCACGATCTGGTCTTCTTCAATCATCTATTGTATCCCTGTATGTTGTTTATTTAACTTGGAGTGGAATTTCAAATAGCCCAGGTATATATTCTGAACATATGAATGTAATATATTAATATTTATTTATATATTAATGAAAATTATTTCATATATATACATAGTGAACATTTATTCATATATATTTATGTATGGCTTACTGTCTTTGTGTTATTTACAGATCGTGAGTGCAATCCTGGATTTTTAGGGTTAATTTCTGGCAATGATGCTGATGCAAAGAATCGTGTTGCCTTTGATAAGGAAAGCATTATTGGATTAATTATTTGGTTTAGCTGCGTACTGTATAGTTCTTTGCGTACTGCATCTAAATCATCAAAGATTACAATGTCTGAAAACATTTTGGTCCAGGATAATGGAGCTGGTATGTAAATGTAGTTGGATTTTCACATAGAATTGGTACATGTTTCTTTTCATTTAAGCTAAATAATAATTAAACGTAAGTCTTATTCTCTAGTAAATTTTAAGAAAAACATTGTTTTATGCATGCATAGTAAGACTATGTATTTAAACATACACTAATAACTTGTTAAAGTGTCTTTAACAAATTGTACTTTCTTTGTACAGTCAGGAATGCAGGAGACCGAAGTCTTATCAACAATGAAGGTAGGCACACACTATTAAATTAAAATAGAATTCAAATTCAGCGTTTCTATCCTTCCTGTTTTGTTTCATTTGAAAAAAATGTAGCATCACATAATATGCATATAATATATTTTTATGCATTTGCACAAATTTAATTAATTCTCAAATTTTAGTACAGTTAAATCATGTAACATTTATTTTTTAGAAAAATCAAATTTTGAAGTATAGAATATAATCGTTATTTATATAGTATTCGTTTAGTAGTAGCGTGTGCCTTCTTTCACTATTTTGCATATTTCCGTTTTTACATTTTTATATTCAATTTTTTGACAAAGAGTTGTCATATTTTTAACACAAACATTTTAAGTTATTAATCAAAAATATAATTTTGATGCTACATAAAAATATATCTTTTTCATTATTTTTTGTTTGCTAAAATCTATGTAATGTTGCTTGGCTTAATATTTTCCTTTTTATGTGCGCATAGCTTGAAAGAAATTTATTTTAATGTGCATGTATGTAGTATTACTTGCGAGCCTAGCAGTGTTGTTAATCCTAACAGGAATATTTCATACATCGATAACTGCACTGTAGATAAATATTTTCTTCTCTTTTATTCTTCTTTTCCCTAATTGTAATTAGATTATACTCCGGTAGAAGGTCGCAATCCTGATTCAGAAACTGGAAATGAAGCTAAAGTTTGGGATAATGAAGAAGATGCTGTAGCTTACAACTGGAGTTTCTTCCATCTCATGTTTGCTCTGGCCACTTTATACGTTATGATGACACTTACTAATTGGTATCAGTAAGTATTTTTTATTTACTTCAAATAAAATCATATACATAATCTTATTATTCTATATATATATATATATATATATATATATGTATATTATTTTTATTTTATAGGCCAAATTCCAATTTGGATACCTTGAACTCTAATACTGCTTCAATGTGGGTAAAAATTATATCTTCCTGGATGTGCTTAACACTGTACATTTGGTCATTGATAGCTCCAGCAGTATTAAAAAATCGGGATTTCTCTTAAATACATTATCTTTACATCAAGAGTGGTAATTAGCAGGTATATAAATTTATATAATATAAAATGATTAATATATTAAATCATTCTTAATCTATAAACTTTATCATTATTTGTGAGCTTTCATAGACATGTTATATTTATATAATATATATGAAAAGATTACTTATTTAATTAAACTACATAAAGTCTTATGGTATATCTTTCAAAATCTTATTTATTTACTTACAATATTTAGCTCAAGGTATAACAGTTGTGGCATTAATGATGGTAGTATGATCAATAATTAATGATTAACATAAAAAAGTATACATTAATAAATAGTTACACATATTCTATTATACAATTCTATTTTTTATTTTTATTATACATAATATATGTTTGTATGGAGGTAAGAATAATTTATTATAGAAGCTAGAAATTTATGCTTTTAGATATCTTTTATATTTGACATTGATTACTTTTGTTAATTTTTCTATATATATTGTTTTCTTTAATTTAGTAATTTCTTTTTAATTTCAGTGTTTGCAATGCCTCTATAATTAAGACTTTATTGTAAAATTTCCATCTGTAGAGCGATAACATTGTAAGTATCATTTGATATATTATTCTGTTTGATATATTTTTAAGTTAATTTGTTTTAATATCATTAATATAGTACATTCGTACATATTAAGCAGTAGATTTAGTAGAAGTAGTTTATAAGCTTTTTTTAAATGAATGCAGATTTTTATTGCGGGAAACTATATGTTTTGAACAACAATGGGTTTACAGTTAGTTTCATATAATGAAAATATAAATTATTTCTTGTATATATTTTAAATGTTCAAAATGGAATCATTTGTTCTTGTATAAAAATTAAATTCTAATTAAAATTGTTTAAATTAGCAACATAATATTAAAATATATTCAAGTTCTTTATATCTATGTATATATATATTTACAAATTTACTATCGCATTTTACATTTAATAACTTTAATGTGATAATAATTGTATACAAAAATATATTCTTTTTTAATGATACTCTTTATTCTGATTAAAATAATAAACAAATCAAGTTCAATAATAAACAATTTTATTACCCCTTAATAATTACGTTTTATTAGATGATATGTAAAACTTAATCCAATTATAACTAAAACAGATATAGCATTATTAACTGAAGAATCATTGCAATAAATATAATTTGTTAAAACTTTATTACGTCATTTATAATTTTCACCAATGTGCAGTCCATTCAAAGTATTAATCTATAAATTTAGAATATAAAAACTATACATATGTATACAAATGTTGTTTGTATATATATATAAAGGAAACGTAGAGATAGAAACAAGTAATTATCATCGAACATTTTTTGGCAAAATCTACGAGAAATTAGTTCAAATTTATATCTAGCAATGTTTAAGTTTAAGAAATATATTCAGAAATAAACGCAGTAAATTTTTTGTTGCTATGAATGTTCTTAAATATTCTTTTGTAATGGAGTAAGTACAATAAAAAAAAAACGCTCTTAAATAAATAACACTGCACTAAAATAACCAGTTAGACATTAGTCCGCGTAACATAATATTTAACATTTACAAAGATTTAAAAAATGTACTATTATAATTACAAAAATACATATTATTTACAAGTACTTATATAAATGAAATTTAAGAATATTTATATAAATTATGATTGTTCTTAGCTATCATATACATTGTATACGAGGCAAGCTATAGGATTTCATCTTACTAAAAATGAAATAAAGATCATAGGCACTATTTACAGTAGTTTTGATTAAATTGCAATTATTTGGTGAAAAAATTATTGTTGTTTCAACGATTTCGTCGTTGTTTCTGGCAATGAAGATTTTTTCATTAAATAGCTTTTAATATTTTGAAATGGCGTATCAACTAGTAAAGTGAGAACTATTGATAAAATAAAAATCCATAAAAATTCATGTAGGTCAAACTGTAAAAAAGTAAATATATTATTAATAACTGTATTTATGCGTAGGTTTACATTTACAACTTACTTGCATGCTGAAGAATGCAAAATGTCCAGCACTTCGAGTTCTTCCAACATTGTAAAAGTATATTGGAAACTGTGTTAAATATATTGCATAACTGAGCCTTGTAGTAATCAGAAATCCCTTCCACGCTAAAAGTCTACTGAACCAATCTATAATTTCAGTTATTACATTCATATCTATTTGTAATTGTATAACTGTATGAATATCTATTATCTATATTTCGTAAGATGGTTTTTACCACTTGTATTCCCAGTATGGTACGTCACAGTTGCCCATGCAAATATGCTACACCAGCCAATGGGAGCAAATGCATTATACATTGCAGCATCTATTGGGTTATATATATAATTTATGGATCCCATACGTGCAGGTCCAAAGAATGCACAACAGCACATGAATGTGCATAAGATCCAACCTGTGTAAAGAACTATCTAAAAAAGATATGGAAATAATTAATGTTACATTAATATCTGTAGATTATATATTATGCTACTTACTTTATTCATCTTGTAATCTTTTGGCAAATATCTTAACAGATAGCCCATAAAAATTCCTATTGTGTAAACTGTCAGTCTATGCGATGGCAGAGTATATGAAAAATCTGCAGTATCGAATAGTTGTTTTATCCTGTAAACATATAAATAGATTAGGAAGAAGAAGTATAGATATAAAGAGTATAGATATTCAATAAATATTCAGTTAAAATTTCTAAATTCATTAACTTACGAGGTACCAAAGAAGACATAATTGCTTAATTCTCTGTAATATGTTACAAAATATCGAAGTGCTGTTGAAAATAAAGCACACATAGTAAGAACAATAGTCCCAATCTTTGGCTTTTTATAAAGGAGAAGCACCATCAAAGGTGAAAGAACGAATAGCTGCGTGTCTATGCCTAGGTGATGAGTATGAGTAAGACACTAAAATTGAAAAAAGTGCTTTGTAACTAGAAATACTTAATTTGTTAGTATATCTTATCCTATTATATAATTTTACAAAAATTAATGCGAGACTTGTTATACCATAGATTCGAATCCAAAGTAATTATGAATAAATAGAAAGTTTCTCCACCATGTTCTCTTGCAAATATTTGCATGTTCAGTTATCACCAAATTCCATTGTGGTCCAGAGCCAGTATAAGGTATTACATATGTGCATAACAATATCAAGGTTGCTAAAGGTGGCACTATTCTAAGAAGAAAAATTAGTATCCAATTAGTAATAGATGCTGAAATTTGATCTATTGGATTTGATTAATTTATTTTGATCTCTATTCATTTTTTAATGCATTTGAAATTACAATATATAAAAGATAATATAAATCATCTGTATCACCTGATTAGACGAGATATGTATTCATCTTTTATGTCCAAATTGCCAGTCTTTTTTAGTTTCCCAATAAAAGAATATGATGTTAAAAGACCAGAAAGCATTATAAATGGGTCTGTGTAAAGGCTGGCAGCTCTTCCTATGACCGTCCATGGTTTACCAAGATACTGAAAAATATTAAATTATGGGTTCCCTCGTTAGAATTAGAAATAGAATCAATGTTTATTATAAAATAATCTCCATAGATAGCGGTGCAATCATACCTCGCTCATCTCCGTTCTGTTTGCGTAAGGATTAAAAAATAGAGCCATGCTTTTATGAGCTAAAAGCAGCATTAGAGCATTTATAGCTCGTATACCATGAAGTGTAGCTATGTCATTTTGCCTTCGTTCTAACGATATAAGCTTCTTAAAGTTACGTTTCAAAGAAAACGATAGAAGTAATTCGCTTACTGGTATTTTGTAATGATCACAAAGAGCTGCTACGATTGTTAAGACAGATATAGCAATGAAGAGTAAGCTGAAACAGATATCAGTTACCATTTTATTCTCTATTCAAGATTCAGGATACTGTGTATTATGAAAATTATTTTCCACAATCTCTAGTTATTTATAATAAATAGTTTTTCAGATATTTTTACCTAACAAATATAGTTTCGTTTGGTAAAGGTTCTTTCGTCTTTACTTGACACATTTCTTTGTTCACCTTCACCGTAACTTTTACACCAGTTTGTGAGGTGTATCTAGTAAGGATCTCGCGAATAGACGTTTCGACATCCTTGAAACTACACGATGCTGGAGTACAGACTGCCCAATTTACTATATTAAATCGAGGTACTCGATGGCCAGACTGAAACCAGAAAAATAAATTGTTAACTAGAGCATAATTGCCTCCTATAGCTTTTGAGAATTTTAGCGAATTTCTAAGAACAGAAGCAGGAGTAAAAGTGAAAGATTGGGATTAATATCTCTTGGCAAAATATTATTCCTACAGAGAAATATAGAAAGAATTATAATAATACAGAATTATACGTATACAGAATTTTTTAGATTGGACGTTTCATCATTGGTAAATGTTGGTAAACAGTTAAATGTTGTTAGAGATTTAATGAAAACTTTGTATAAAAATATCAGAGTACACAACAGTCAAAATACCGTACTTTGGCATTTTCGTCACATTCTGAAATACACGATGTAATTCCAATGCGAAACGTGTTACAATCAACGACACGAAACACTTTCTCGAATTACGTTACGTTATCTAAAAGTATTGTATTGATTGTTAAACTTGTAGAAGTTGTCGCAATGAAAGTAGACGTGGTCTATTATGAAATTCTGACATAATATCTTTACGAATTGTATCACGATTGTAACTGTTTGACTAATAGTTTTATATAGACAGAAAAATATTTCATTTGAAAACGTTTTTGGTACAATTATTTAAATATACATTAATGTAATTTATAAATTAATACGTCTTGTCGTCGTTTAAACATTAAACATCGCACGAGAAAATTATTCTTCGGAATAGAATATAATTTTGTATTTGCTAGTAACCGAGATACGTTTCGTAAAAAATCATATTGAAATGTTTTTCACCGAAAAACCTGAGAAACTCTGCAAGGATGGATTATTCAAGTTGCGTGAAAGTAAACCTGCACGGAACTGTGCAGGAACCGTATGAAATTGATAGAAGATACGAAGGATTCAATGACGAAATTAGCTGCAGGAGGACTGAGATTAGCAACGAAGAAGATGCGAATGCAGAGGAAGAAAAGATGAGCTTGCATGGGATTTACGTCTAATTTACATAAGCAAGATATATTTAACTATATTGGCTTTAATGGTTCCAGACAAGATTGTAAGTTGGAAATATGTTTCATATATATCGACAAACGAATGTGTGATGGATGGTGAAATAAATGAATAATTGGTTTTATTCGCCAACGGCCTCAGCCATGCAGGAACTACCGGTTCCCATAAGAACACCGAAGTCAAACTGCGTTGGACACGGTTAACTCGAAACGGGTGACCGTGTGCTGTTGGCGTGAAAAAAGAAGAGAGAAAGAGACCTGGAGAAAAATTGGAATCCGTTTGTAGCGATATTGGCAAAGGTCCGAACGTTGTAAAACAAAAATACGCGATGAAACGAAGTCTAACGGGAAATTGAAATCCTGTTAATACACAGATATCGTGGTTAAGCGATTAATGGAAAAGGAATTTTGCCCCGTTGCTACAGCGTGTCAGGCTATCCACCGCAAATGCCGTACTTTAGAAAAAGGTTGGATGTTATAATTGGAAATATTTTTCCTGTCCTTTATCTGTTTCGATGTTATTGCGACGTAGTTCTAAATTGGTAAAGTATTCAGCGATTAGGAACACGCGAGATCGGTAGGTCGCAAACTGTTTATGCAAACCCGTATTTTTATTTTTGTATCGCATTTGTCTCGACTGTATCTCACGAACGGAGACAGAACACGCGCTGACACGAACCTTTCTCATTGCTTTTACGTGTACAATCAGCCCCTTAAGCGGGTGCCACACGTTCTGCTACACCCTGTATAGTTTTGCGTATCAGAACCACTTTGTTTCCTCTTTCTCTCTGTGTTTTTTTCTGTTTGATTTAGAACCGCTGTTAAAAAGAGGATCCTTCTTCTTATAAGAAGAATAAATAAATCGGGACAATAAATTAGGAGGCAGAGACAGAGGAGTCACAAAGAAGGAGGAGGAGGAGGAGTTACAAAGTTTCTATCTTTGATGGTAAATGATACAAGGGACATATACGTACGTATATAAAGTGGTGTAGTATACGTAAAAAGGTAAGCAACATTTTGAAACTTAAAAAAAATTGCTTCCTTGAGAATCTTAGTTTTGATACGTATTCATTGTTTCTTTCTATGCCCAGTTTTCAATTGCAGGCACACGGTTTTCTATTAGCGATTGTCTGCACGCTTCGAGGTGGCAGGTGTCTCGCTTAATATTCACAATACATTGCTGTTTTCGCCGCAGCTACGGATCAAATAAATTCTTTTCGTCTTATCCTCTGACAGATATCTCCTGTCGCGTCTCAATTTACGCAGATGCCTACGTACAGTCTGCCGAATCGATTATGCATTCGACCCGTAATAACGCGTTAACATTCTACGAGTATTTTCACGGTGCAAATTCTCAGACGCCAGATTTCTTCTTGATAATTCGAGTCTAAATATAATCGGATGAATTTACGGACTCGTCACTCTTCTCGAGGTCTCTTCTTCGGAGATTCTTCTGCAACTTTGTACATGCAACGTGAATTACGAGGAATAGACGAATGAAATGAATTGGGAAAAATGGAAATAGTGAAATGAAAAATGTAATGTATTCTGTACAACTTGTACGATTGTTTTGTAACATGAAATTTACTTGCAAGGTTCATCGAGCGTTGTCTGTCGTTTGTTCGCGTTTATTAGCTCCTGAATATAATTCTCATAGTCATGACTAATCTCGTAGTCATTGACAATGATACCTTGTTGATAACGTTATCCGTGATGATAATAACCAGATATTTTCAATATTTAATTTAACAAACTCTAGTTTGGACAAAGTTGAGTGGCATATTACATGCTTTCGTACGAAACAAAATAATATAATAATAATACAAAGAAACAAATTTAATATATCTTCAGCTATGACAATCCCCTTTGAAGCGCGACATAGAATCGTAAAAGGAATAAAACGTGCGAGAAATTTTGTCGCCGGTTGAAGGAACAAATTTCGCAGATCGCAGATGCCACATGAAATATGTTAATGGGAACTATAAATCAGTCATTCTTAAACGATAATTAAACCGATTTCCTCTAACGTTTCTATCCTTGAATGTAAAAGCCACGATATTCAATTGAAGCGTTAACATCAAAAAACATTGCTTCTGCGGTTTCGAAGAGACGGCAACCACACGTACACGTAAGTACTTACATCGGTGACGTTGCTTCTGAAAGCATAATGGGAATGCACCAACCGATGAAGATGCCTCAGATCTAGACGAGACTCGTCGACGGTCAGCTGAAGGTACGCCAAGCAATATTGCCCTTGAATTCCGTCGCTTCCTTCGATTCCAACGCACTCGTCGAAGTCGCCAAACTGATTTATATTTCCGTTTAACAGGCCAGACGGTATTTTCGCCGTTGCATCGTACACTTTAAAGAGTAATAAGAGAATTATTGGAAATGACGATCACAGGGAAAAAACCACGACGAATACGTATTTTTGTTCTTCTCTTCATTTTGATGTCGCCCTATGACCGACGAGGAATATTTAAAAAATCAGCTGAACCTTGCAGCTCCGCACAAAAGCGTATAATATGTAATTTTTAATGGCTTCTTCCAAAACCGAGAAATTTTCCCATGGTCTTCGCGTGATTCGGAATCATATTTGGGAAGTTTAATAAAAATGCTGTAAAACATGATGTAGAAGGCTATCGTCGATGTTCGACGATAAGAAGAGTCTTTGAATGTTTTTAAAATTGAGATTGTGGAACGTTGGCGAGAAGATTTATCGAAATTCAATCGTCTCATGAATAATGTGGTTCCCCCGAGAATGATGTAACGAAGTAATAAAGCTGCAAAGAAGATACGCTTACTCGTGTTTAATAGATATTTAAATTATTCAGAGTGTGGCAGTAAAGTACAAGCGAAAGTACAGTTTGAAAAATAATTGCGATATCTTTCGTTGAGAAAGTCTGCCACGGTAGAGATTCTTCGCGATAAAATGGATATTCCCGATAGGCGAAATTGTTATTATTATTAATGTAATTCTGTAGCGCGATTATACTTACTTTTGAGAGCCCACAAAGTGAATTTGGCAAGCTCCCGATGAAAAATGTCAGCGTGCCTTTTGCATTCTCCGCTTACTCGTCCAACACTGGGGTCGAAAGCTGGAAGAACTTGTAACAATCTCCTTGCCTCTCGATCAATTTGCTCGGGAAAATCGTCTAAACAAGAAACGCGAATATCTGTGATTAGTACGTGTTTTAAGGATTTGATTTTTAGTTAGATCATTCGATATATACTTTAAACGAATCGCAGAAAACGTTACACGATGCGTGCTGAATTTAATGCGCAAATTTTATATACTTTGCCCTGGCAGCAGCAATAGATGGAAACACGCCACGCCATAGTTCATTTTTCCAGAATAATGCATTGTATTCGCGCTATTTTTGCCGACAATGTCGTATCCAAATTTATCTCATCTTAACTAACGATCCTAGAAAATTTAGTAGAACGTGAGTGGCCGATAACTATCGTGACAGTCAATGTGTAAATTAATAAGAAAGAAAAAAAAAATTGGTTAATCGAAAACACGAGAAAGAGAGCAAGTCCAAGTTCGATCAAGAGGTCTATCACGATTCTTCGACACGCGAAATCAAGATCGAGACAAGGTTGATTCAAGAAAGACTTTCACTTCGTTCAGTGGTCTCGAGGATACAGCTGGTATCGCGATGAAGTAACACGCATGTAAGTACGTGTTCGGCGTGCAAACGGAGATTACAACGCGAAAATAAATGCCAGTATCAGCCGATGGAGCTTCTGTCATTGTTATGCTGACGCTCACGTTCGGGTACTGTTTCTACAAACGTGATTTTTTCTACGAACTTGATCAATGTCTATAGTGCCCACGCTAGGCTATCACGGAAGACGTTCTAGGACTTCAGAGAAGGTCAAAGTACCGTTTATGGTAGCTCGAATAGTTTCGTTCAGGGATATATAAAAAAAAGAAGAAAGAAGATGAAGATATGATTCGTGGACATAAAACTGTTCCCATGATATACGTCTTGTATCTTGCACCAATTGTCGTCGTTTGCATATTCCCTCGACTAATGGTCAGTTACTTTGCTTCCTTTCGGGATTGCCAGATTTCGTTTCTTATCCTTTTTTTTTATTATTTCGACCTTATGTCACATCGACATCGATTTCTTTCGATTTCATCGACTGGATTTCTTCGAGGCTGATCTTTGGGCTCTATATCTTCGCCATTCGCATAGCCCATGTTTGGTAGATATTGTCTGGTCGCTAGATGTAAGTTGAAGATTCGGACAGAGTTCGTAGGTATTTTCGCGCGTCGAATCTTCCTCCGCAAGATCGAGGAGCTCCGAGAGGATGGCGAGCAACCCCCCGAGCGCGTAGTAACCCGATTGTAATACACCGTAGTAGACAGATTGGTCGCCAAGAGGAATTAGTACTTTGTCATGGTAAACTGCCAATTAAAGGTACGTTTCTTGGGCTTGATGGTCATCGTCGTTCATTTACTCTCTTACCTACTTTCTTGTTACTCTCTTAAACCGGAGACCGATAAGAGCGCTCGCCAATAGTCTCTAAAGGTGTATGCGACCTAAAATCTAAAGTAGGAAACAGATTTATCCTCTTTTCGACTCGCGTTTACTCGCAAGATTATTTCTTTCTTGGTCGTGTCGTTCGTTTTATTATAAAACCGTCTCATATGCGATGCAAAAGGCATAATTGGGAATAAAGAAGTTAGTAACCCGGTATTAATAAATTTTTTGTCACCTTGAATATTAAATCGAGCTTGATATGAAGTGATTTCGACATTGATTTGAATCTTGATGCGATGTAAATGAAAGCGGTAATGAATGTGAAATCACGTATGTAATTCACATTCACATATGTACGATTGTTGGAATACAGAATAATACGATCGTTCAAGCGTTTAACGTCAGCGATTCGCCTACCGAACTAATTTAACCCTTAACTGTAAAAACTTTCGTCGAAGAAAATCGCGTATATGTCACGACGAGTGAAATTTCACCCCAATAAATCACAGCACGACGATATTAGAACAAAAGTCCCATTTCATTCACCATGGTCCTCGGGAGTTAATGACGTTCGTTGCAAATGCCACGTGCAGGATTAATCCTCATCGAAAGCTGATAACTTTTAATTAATTCTTTCGAGCTTGTTCTCGATTATCCTAATTTCAGTTATCCGATCGGTTGAGCAGGTTGCCTGTACGGATAACACAGCGAAATTGCGAGAAACTCGTTTCGCTGTCGTCCACGCGTGTATAATAAAAGTAAAAAAAAAACGGCGGTTTTATCGATTATCTGGATATTTCGTCGTGTCATATTATCTGTGAACTCGAGAGGTTTTACATACCGCGTATTTTTTTTACGTTTTTGTAGCTGCACTGTGGCCGCAACGTGACGCCGCGAAACACGTTTGGCAAACCTAGCATCGATTGAGACACGTATCAACCTGTACCCGTGAGCTAATTATTAGGCCACTCTTTTGCAAATCTATTACATACATTTACATACACAGTTCCATGCAAATAAATCGTGAGTGAAAGTCAAAGCAGTTTTCGTAACAGTCTGTTAATGTTCATTCGAGGTCTTAATATAATCGCAGCAGAGGATGAACTCGATTTCCTCCATTTTTTGTCGCAATGAAACGCCAGACGTTGCAACAATGGTCGACGAACTGCAAATAGAACCGGATATCGATGCCTTGTCTGTGACAGTTTCGAAACGTTAAGCACAGGGTGGTCCATAAGTCGCTTTCCCGTTTAAAAATCGCATAACTTGATTTGTTCTGTCGCGTATTTCTAAATTTTTGTGTTCCTAGAAAAAAAAAAATTTGCATTTCTGAAGCCTATTTTTGGGGGGAATTTGTAGTGGAAACACGACGAAGCAACTTTTTAATATTTTTTCATTCGCCACCCCATGTTGTCCAAGTTCGTAAAAATTGTAATCCGAGTCCTATTTCACGGCCGCCAGTCTGATGTAAGACTGTGTATAATAAAAAGATGTTATACAACTTTCAAGCGAAGAAATTATTTGTAGGTCACCCCGTATATGCTTGCGTCTATCAATTATCTTTGATCGATCTTAATCAGCGTCGTTTTATTAGGTTTGTGCAAGCAAATAGTTCTTGCTACCGCTTACAAGCTCATTCCGAAAGAAATCGTGTTAATCTTATCATAGATGAAGTTTTATCTCATATTTTATCTTATACTGGTAAGTCGATTAATTCGAGTGAACGTGATTAAACGTCCTGTCATTAATCGTTGCCTGTTAATTGGATCTTCAGGTTACATGCTCAGTGTACATATACGCAGGGGAGAAGCACGATAAGTCGACTTTTTGGATATTTCATTAGGCATTAACGTAGTTGAAAATAAAAATACGTAAGCCTTGAAAAATACGTGACAACTAAGAATATTACGTAATCTTGGGAAAACTGTAACTGGTATGTTAAAAATATTCAAGTGTCTAATGAAACGCACGAGTCGAAGATAGCTGGAAGGATGAGACGAAGTTAATTTTAAAACCAAAGAAAAAGACAGATTTATATGTGGAACATCGTATCGGAGTAGATTCCTCTACGAAACGCGGAAAGTATGAGTTGCATTTTCACCTCGTGATCTTAACTGGTAAAGTTGGCGTTAAAAAGCAAACGAAAGCATCGTTGTCCTCTGTAAACGATAATTCACTGTTGGTTCTATATTTATTAGGTGTACACGAAAATAATGGTCGTGAATCGACGACTATCGCCTCAAAGTTAGCGGCTATTATTTTCGTGTGACACCTAATACATTTGTTGTTCGAACGTAGTTCCGATTGCTTAGCGAGCAATGTATTGGCAAACTCGACGAAGTTGCACAATGAGAGAAGCTGGCTGTTCGGTGTTTCTTCGGTATTTATCGCACTTGTTGATGCGTTTGAATATTGAACAGTGTTACAAATACACTGGTCGAAACGATTAAATGAAGCGGTTCGTTCGCATCGTGGTTTTAGTATTCGCTAGAGGCTTTATTGACCGGGAATCTCCAAGTGCGCAACATGTACACTAGCTACCCAGTAAACGCGTTTAAACGTATTTTATCTGTGTTAGACTTTAACCTATGTAAAGTATCGGTGTACAAGTACACGCGTTAGGTCGCCATAAATTTCTAGATCGTGAGATTGGTTACATTCGAGTCGTCTCTTGCGAAGGAACGAGGTTCTTTTTCTTTTCTTTTTTTTTTTTAATCAATATCGATATGTGTAAATAGCCATTCCGATTGAATTTTAAAATTTGTCATTCGTTCAAAGTGTGATTTTAAAAATGATTTTTACAAGACGACAAAGAGTTATCGAAATCGGCGAAGGGCTTGAGATATCGATAATCGCGGTCCTCCGCTCGTAACATCTTCCAGGCTCGCGAAACTAAAGCCGGAGGTCCGCCGACAAGCTAAAGTCGAATTTACGCTGTTTCACTTTGGCGGATGAACGCTGCTCCCATCTTTGCCGTTACCTACGGATGTTGTAAATTTGGTTCAAGCCAACCCAGGAGCTTTTGCTTCGACGCATTTGCACGAAATGGTCTCCGGCGGCGAGCTAAGGTGGTCGGATCGCTTAAGAGATCGTTCTGTACAAATATATGGAACCGTGTTTCCAGCGTAGCCAGATTCGGCTGCCTCGAAAGCTCGTTAAACCTCTGGCTTTAGCCAGAGATTCGCCGAATCCACACGTGCCATTGATCGAGATATCTACTGTATCGTGGTATTTTAATACAGCTTTGATTTCCTTTATGTAAGGTTTCCTTCTGTATAATATCGTAAAGTTCTTCCTGCGTGGAAAGAAAAGTTTATGGATTACGAATATTTTTAAACAGCCTATCCGAAACACTCGTTGCAAATAATATAAACTTGCTATTCGTAGTACGTCGCTGGCAGAATCTATATATTGACGGAGACCTGTTAAACCTGTTAAGGTAACGTGTCGAAACAACACGCGCCTGTAGATCTAAGAATGAACGAGGAAGTGGAACAGCTCGGGGATATTTCATTCGCCATTTTAGATCAAGAAATTTATATGCAAGTACGAAGAACGAAGGTCAAGAATATTCGTATCAATTCATTTAGGTATACAACATAGGTACGCACGATGAAATTTCTCTGATAAATGACGACAAATGAAGATTAAGAGGTACATTCTAAGATCAAGTTCAAACGTCGA
Organism: Bombus flavifrons; assembly: GCF_040668555.2. Classification (NCBI taxonomy): domain Eukaryota; kingdom Metazoa; phylum Arthropoda; class Insecta; order Hymenoptera; family Apidae; genus Bombus; species Bombus flavifrons. The sequence continues at coordinate 6,640,344 of NC_138458.1, read as the reverse complement.
CTCTAAATGTTAAGTGCGAGAGACGTCAAGCTTGGCAATCGCAGAAGTTGACTCACGGTCTACTTCTAAATCAAAGAGAAACGTAACTGAAAGTGAGATCTAACCCGAAGGAGGATTACAAAGAATAAATGTAGCGAATAACAGATGAAGAACACGGGGAAAATATGATAAGTTCGCAAACATATATTGCTGACTGCTTAACTTTAGTTTATTCGATTCGTCGATTAATATACAAAATACTCCTTTCTTAAAAAGAAGGTGATATAAGGCAAGAGGAAAATAAATATCGTAGCGATGCACTCGCTGCGAGACAGCGAGACAGCGAGGCAGTGAAAGAGACGCTGAACTAAAACCACGTTAATGCATCGCTCGGGTTAACTAAGCTACACAACAAACCTTCTTTCTAAGATTGCTGGTCGATGTGGAAAAAATGTTGATACCCTTAAAAGAGTATTTTACTCTTATGACAAATCATTTTTGCCCGATCGCTGAATGAAAACGTCAAGGTCGCTCGAGCAATAACTCAAAAGTTGAATGACTGCTTAACCGAGATGTACTCGTGTTTTAAAATTATTACAGTGGCTCGTGAAAGCGTGGAACTGCTAGCTGGAGTCAAACCATAGTGTTATCTATGATCACCATAGATGTCATTCAACCGGGTACCGAATTACCGGAATAAGAAGAAATATAATCTCTTGCATGCTTTTATTATATCGTTGCGAGGTGGCTTTAGTCGAACTACTGAAATTCGTACGATCGGAACGATACCAAACACGACCGATCGACAATTTTTAACTAAACTATAGAAATATGTGAGGTGCGATTAGGAGCAAGGAATGACTGGACTCTACAGTGTCTCGTTACGTTGCACCTGTTTTGTCTCGCCGCCTATTTCTCGTTCTTTCCCCTGATGCACGCACGTCAGAGCGGCACGAGTCAGATAACGTGGACCGATTCTCGGAAAGTCACCTGTTTTTGTTGTATCTTTAACATTAACATTACCAGGCCCGTCGTTATTTCTTTTTATTCGTCCAACTTTATGTAAATCTTTATATTAACGAAAATGGGGAAATTGATCAATCAGATAATGAGTGGTTTAGCTAATAAAGGGTATAGTGAAATGTAGGAAAGGTTAGTGGTTAAATACGTGTCTGTTGAACGTCACGTTTAATGTCTTAAAACGAAATCAATTCGCACGTTAGGTTTTTATTTCGCGTTTAATCGACACTGTGCCCTACTGTCCTGTTCACCCGTGATACCACGGAAATGTACAATGAGAACGATCAGAATTCAACTACTTGAAACTGGATCGAACGTGCAGCATGCATTTTTTTACAACGTTCGCGATTATGTCATCGCGACGAGGCAAGCGTGGACTTGGCTGGCAACGATTACGCGTCCGAACGACAAGTTTCCTTTTTGCCTTCTTTTTCGGGACCTAGTAACATGTAGATACGCTGTGCAATACGTGGTGAAATTGAGCGTATTATAGCAGACGAGAAATTCTAGTATGCTAGATGTGGCGAAATATAGAAAGTAATTCACCAATAAGATAGTAATCTATATTTTCCTGTTAGTTGCAATTTTTCCACTGTAAACATAGAAGCGCGAGCGATCTTCTGTATTCATATTTCTAGTTACTATTTTTCCTATTATTATTTATTCTCTTTAAAGTTGCAGCGATTACTATGGCCATTAGCGAATTGTTTTATATTCGGCGGCTTATCGAACTCCGTTCAACGTCTTGACTCCTTTGCAACAGTCGATAGTCTTTCGTTGGACCAGGACCGACGAGATATCCTTAAGACGATCGCCGACCTTACGTTTCTCCCTTTCTTCACTGTGCGTAGCACGCTCTATGATTGCGTGGCTGATCGACAGTCTCACATTGTAGAGGATTGTCTTCGGTTCATTTGCAAAGATATTTTTGTGGCAAGACATCCAGGCTGCGACGATCTCTGTGTCTCGATCTCTTCGTTTTAGCAAGCAAGAAGAATTCACGCGTATTCACGCATTTGCGGATTTCCCTTTCTTTCTTTCTTTCTTTCTTTCTTTCTCTTTTCTTCGAACTCGAGACACATGCGTTAGGGGAACGAATTTGGGTCAAAAAGTGGCCGAAAGAAAAGACAAGGTCAAACGTGATGCACTTTTTACGTGTTCAGGTTCATTGTAAGGACGTGCACGCGGTACAATGGGTAGGGAAATCGTGAGAGGTATACTGGCACTGTGTATGGATGAAAATCGGACTTTAGTAGCGCGCATTTCGAAATATCGAAAGTAGTTTTGCTTTTTTCTGTCATTTGTTCGATCAACGGTCGAGTTTATTTCGCTCGTGCTATCAAACAAAATAACAGCTCTTTTTGCCACAGTATTTGAACTAGTGAACTGCGTTTTTATGCTTTTTTTAAACGTCGTTGTAGAATCTATGATATAGATGGTTCGATCGCTTTTTTTACGTACTCGTACATTGCTAATGGCTAATTTATACAACAGTAATGTATGATGATATTTTAATTATAGCAATAATAATATGTATTATAATATTAACCTAATATGCTCCTATCTAAGGTAGCATCGAATTATATTACGAAACATGGAAATAAAGACTTATCCGAGAAGCGTAATCATAAAAATAAAAATCATAAAAAAAGTAAGCCCAAGTAGAACAGGTAGAATTATAGAGTCGTTGGATTAAGCGAATCGACATCGTAAAAAGACTGTGAGCGATGTCTTTTTCAGGACTGCGAGAGCGGAAACAAATATATACGGAAAAAGTATGGATACAACTAAATTATAAATGTATCGAATATAATATAAATGTATAAAGGAGGAAAAGTATAAAGAAATTGAGGAGAAACGTCGAAAGGGAAAGAATCGAGGAGAATTTACATTCGTAGCCTCGTAAAATGATTAAATTAAAATGAGTTAATAAAAATTCCCGTTCCAGAATATGCCCATTTGTATTAATTATCCTAATATAGTTGCGAAATATACAGATTTATGTTTGGACTATACATATTTCGAAGGCCTAAATGATATCTATGCCCTGCATAGCCAACGATCGAAAAATACGTCATCGTTGACGTGATCGACCTTCGATGTAACGAATGGGTTTTAGAGGTACATGAATAGCATAATCGACGGTAACTTTTGTAGAGCAAGCATGGTTTTTCGGTATCGAATTATTTTTAACACTTAAAATATCGCCTTTCAGGCAATTGACCTATAAATTATTCTTCGACAATCAGGAAGAAAATAATTATCTTCGTCGAATTAATATCTTCTTAATCGCAAGTATTCCATGTATAAAAATTATTAAATTTTTCGTTTAACGTAATTACATGTGTAATTACGATAAGGATAATTTAATCGTATCTCCGAAATACGAATAGTTGGGTTGTTTCGTGTCACATTATATTAGAAATAGTAGTTGTATCGAACGGACGATTCATTCGGAAACGTCTTTATAGGCCGCACGAATATTTATTCTTACGAGGCGAAAATTTTCCCAGCAGCAAATCGATCGATTCTTCGAATCGTTATGTCGCATGAGATTTTCACGAACGACGTGGTTAAACGATTGCAAAATTACACGAACCACGCGTGCTCTAATGGATATGTACACCTGGTCGACGGATGCTTCCATCCGAAGAGTCGCGCTTGCCTAAAACTGTCCGTGTCCTATCAACGGCTACTAATCGCAAGTTGGTCGAAAAGCAAGCGACTCCAACGTAAAACTCGATATTGACGACTTTAATTCAAAACGTCAATACCCTTTTTTATCGATTTAACAATTACGTCATACATGTACGTAGCTGCGGCGTACGTGCATAACAAAATCGTGTTATCGTCTTGGAGTTGTGATACACAAAAGTGAGAAAATGAACAAATATAACAAATATACGCGTCAGTTTAGTCGATTCGAACCTCGGCTCGCGATAATGATATGTACACCTCTTGACCATGGAATTGTACAATTTCGTAGGAGACGGCGGACTTTTTACCGCTAATTATTTTGGTAAAAGAACTCACTGTAGAAGGGATTAGTGCGGACATCCAGCTCTTTCGCCCGCCACGTGGCCTCTGTCTGGGTCGTGTGGTTCCTCCAGTTGTCAATCAGCTCGACCAGCGTGAAATTATTGGCCGATGTGCTCTCGTTGCGCGACAGCACTCGGAGGATCTCCTCGTCTTCCAGGGTGTTGAGGCTGCTGGACGTCAACACGTCCACCGATTTTCCCGCGTACGACAGCTTCATCACTAAAAGAATCGTCCATGCTCTGGCGAATGTTCTCATTTTTACAGAAAAACGAAACGGCCAGGATTCGAATCGATGTGAATTTCTCCGAATTATCCGATTTCGTTTGGGGTATCTCGTCGACGATCACTCTGTAACTCTACGCGGCTTCCTCGACCCTGTTCGGCATAGATCTTCAAGGCTGTAGAGGAACGAGACGCTGAAACGGAAGAATCGCTCACGGACCAACTTCAACAGGCGATCTAGAACGTGGCAGATGATCGTACGCGAACAGGCTTTGTTTCGCGGGATAAACGCGAAGCGAACGAAAGAGAATTTGCAAAAGTGCACCACCGAATGTTTCACGGACTTCTGTATTGCTTGGACGTCCGAAGGCGAGCTTTATGAGTGATCGTGAGACGACGGAGTTACTTGTGGCCACGAATGGGGCGATAGAAGAGGGGTGAATGCTGCGTTCTTCCTCTCCCACTCTGAACCGTCTTCGAAGGAGCTTGCTAATCCTATATCAATTTGATGGATATAATCGTATAATTTATAGAATAGGTATCTTCTTCCTTTTTATGTCGTGGTATCTTCTTCCTTTTTATGTCGTTCCTCCTTTGAATACAACGCGTCTGTGTTTAACTATGTGACATTTCAAAGCGATTTTCTAGCCATCTTTTGCTTTTGTCTTTGAACAAACAACGTTTAGCTTTGTTTACTCGAAATTAGCAAAGCTTTTAGTATAATTATTATATCGCGCTCGAAACTGCGAGCACCAACATAGCGTTACCAGATGGCTCCTGATACTTTAGCAAACTGATGTTTTAACGATTCGTGGAAACAACAAAAATTAAGTTTAGACGAGAGGCGTCCTAAATTTGATGTTATTTTACATAACTAAACAATGGAAATACGTCCAATTCTAAAAATATTATTGTACCGTCGTGTCTTTCCTCTTTTTAAGTGCTTATCATGTTGGTTAAAACGATACTTAATGAAAGAAATTTACACCGAAGTTACACATAAGCAATGGGAATTGTCAATATTATCTGGTTTATAAATTTCAATTTATCAGTTACATAGCCGCACGTTTTATTACGTACTTTGTTCCGTACTGTTATGAAGTTGAACGTGAAATTTTCCAATTTAACTATCGTTTTCAATTATTTATCGTTGTATCGTTACGTCGTTACATCATTACATTTCATACTTCAAAGAACATTATATTAAAAGTAAACGTAAAACTTTCTTTATCAAAAACGAATAGACACGAAAGTCACGAACAGCCAACGTATGGTATTTCGATATACCGTGAAGAGGTTCTTCTCGAATTTTAACCACGATGTTTTTCATTTCGATTTCCACCACGATACATATTCAGATCTAGATTTTCTTCTTCACCAATATTATGAATTTCCTTATTCCATTAAATAATTATCATTTTATTTTTCGTATTTTATTTCGACAATTTGCTGTTTTTGTAATCTAATCGTTATTTAAAAATTAACCACTCTGTGTCGTTATATCGCGACCTACACGGTCTCATTCGGCATTTTAGACCTTGCGTGATAATTGTTTATTTGCTTTCTGCTCACTCTTCTTTTCATACGTTTTTTACGTTTTACGTAAATACTTTTTCATACGCAACTACACGCCATATACCTGCTCACCTTCCTCCACATACGTTCATTAAAATCGAATTTAATTGTTACTCTTTATTTTATTAGAGTCGCATCCATCATCATGGTCATGGTAAAAGCCACAGTATCGCGTATCGTCGCATCCTGGTATTCTACGTAGCATTGCTACGACTTGGCTTATTCGTCGTTTCCACTGCAGTCTAGTTCTTGATTTTCTTCTGTTATTTCATACGGCAAAAATTTATCCTATCCCCTGTCCGGCGTTCTTCGTTTTTCGCGTTCAACGTGGCATTTGCCAGCATATTATCGCCGTCTCTTGGATATAATTTCTTATGAATTACGTCCTCGTTCATTACTGTGGTTAACAGAAATCTTGTGGAGGCCAAGTGTGTAGACACCTTGTATATTTTCATACAGTATTTTAATATGTAGAAAATGTTTATATTCGATACGACGTTGGAATAATGTTGATGTTCGTGTAGAAGGTTCCGCTGTATTGTCCAAAACTATTTAATTTTGCTCAACGAAATCATCTCCTATCTTCCGTCGTTTCGGAGCTACAGGTTACTCTAGTTACGTGGAACACCCTGTATATATTCGTGCAGACAGGAATATTTCAACAGGTAGTGAATTTCAATGCTTCGCGTATTTAACCGAACGATCTTTTGCTCTTTCATTTCTTATTTAACGCTGTATATTTGCCAATTTTGTAAAACAGATACGAATTACGGGTTATTCGTACAAAATTGTCCACTTTTTAAACGACTGATTTTTTTTTCTTTTTAATGATACTTTCCCCGATCGTTCGCGCAGTTTGCCACTTATTATTTCTTTAACGAAGCCGATCGTAAATGATACATTTGTGAAGTCTTCGTTATACTTAATATACACGTGTGAATCGCAATAGAGAGTGGGTCGGGGTCCTCTGTGTGTTGCATTCTTTAGTAATCGTTACGACACATTCTACGCGTGCTCTCCATGAATTGCGTCTTTCATTCTTCATTTTCGCCAGCCTAAATTTAAAGATTACAATTACTTTCTTTTTTTAATCAACTCCTCCTGTACATATATACTGTGTGATGTGGTAACGATATTTACATACCGCCAGGTTATTACCAGCAATTTTCAATAAGATTTTCCGATTTATTACAAAATTTTCTTACATCCTAATCTCGTTTGAAAAGGAGAAGAACCGTCGAGATATTTATTTCTACCATATGACTGTTCATTCTGCGTGTATGGTGAAACACGTGTAACAAAATTTGCACTTAAAATTCGAATTTATACGCGAGCATATCGCTCGTATAAAATATTGATCGCATTATACGCGTGAACATTAAGAGCGGAACGAACGTTTCATTGAGAAAGAAAAGGAAGCAACTGGCGGTTGAAGAAAATCATTCCAGTGTCCTTAAACTTGAATTCATTCATACGTTGAATACAAATAAAAACACACGCATCCAGCTGCATTTTAACTGCTACTTTTGGCCGTACAAGTGTCTGGATAATACTGTACATCTTGTATAGCGTCGCTCGAATGTACGTAGACACGTGTTTATGTCTGACAGGATGTAATTTAGTTAGAAGATTACGGACAGAACGATGCAGGATTATTTTATACTTGAAAAAACACGAAGAGTGATTTATTTGCTGAATGAAGAGTGAGATAGAAATGTGACAATCGGAGGATCACATTAGGATTAAAACTAACTGAATACGGATGTGACGATTGTTATCAGGACACGAAAAGATTAACATTTGTAAGCGTCATGCATTGTGAAGAAATTTCGATACTTGAGGAATTTATTTACCTCGATTCATTTGGTCGTCACGCTACAGATAACATACAGAAGGTTCTTCCAACCTGATATTTTTCTCTCAATTCTAGGAATTACGTTTATTACACCACTTAATACTTGTCTTGTACTTAATTTTAACGTAAGACTAACAAGCTCTTAAATAGACAATTTAAGTTTCGTATCATGCTAATTTCGAGAAGATAGCATTGCCTTTGATCGTTAATTTCTCATTAATTCACATACTTTACTAACACTTGTGCGCCAAAGTACTTACGACTGTCGATGTATTTACGATCAGATTTGTACGTATGCACGTTCGTATAATATCAACGCTGGATCAGCGATCTGTAATGTGCTAAACTAAATATATCGTACATATTTCGTATGATCAGACTGTAGAGTTTTATGTATTTATAATTTATGGGAGATTTAAAAGTACAAAATTGAATAAAATGCACGTAACGCTTTCCTCTATTCTGATATGTTTATTTAATAGTATATTTGAAATAAACGATTCATAATGCGACTACGAAGAAACAAATATTTTATACGGTCGATACAAAATAAACAAGTTCGCAAAACAACAGTGGCAAGAATGCAATGCAAGCTATGGTAAATATTTAATTCGGCTGTAAACTTTGATAAGGTACTCGGCGCAATGTCACAAATATCTAAATATTAAAATGTTTATAAACTTGCGGAAAATTGTATGCATACAGACATATACGTGGCATGTTAATATTCCCGGAATTTTATGATAACACGTTGTAAATTATACACAAAGGAAGAAAACAATAAAATACTTTTTCAGTATGTAAGAAATATAACAATAATGTTTTATGTAACAGCAATAGCAAGATACGTGTCCGGTGCAGCGAAAATGTTTGCTTGTTGATAAAAGGAAAATTAAAGTAATTAGATTGTTTCAATGGATTATTTTATATGCAAATACGATAATTATTCGAATCTGTTACTGCCTATTTCGCTAATTCAATTATGAAAAATTAATTTCAACCTCCTTTGCATTAAAACAATTGCGAGCGTTCAACAGTCCAATTTCTTTTTTAATTGGAGGATTCAGAGTGTCATGAACGATACACATACGTGTCACTAATCTTGTTTAAACGATAAACTGGGTTATGTTTCAATTGTCTTAAAATAACTAATTAGCAAGTAATTGCTACTAGTGTAGCAGGTCGATTGCTATATTAAAGGATAAAACTCTGCGTACGTATTCTAATTGTGTCTCGCGTGATGAAAACCCGACTATAACTGGAATGAATAATAATTAAATAATTGACTGATCGTAACAATGATTTCTCTTAATATTTACCGTTTCACTCGAGATATATAATAATTCTCCGCGTGAGAATGTGCAACATTGTTCATTTGCATATTCCAACTCGATATTTAAACGATGCAATACAATATTCGTTGAAACGATTTAAGAACGAAGGACTTACAATAGCTTTTATTTAAAAGCTATTGAAAATATACAGTTCGCGTTATAACGCAAGCATAGACCAGATATTTCTTGTATTATTGACAGAAAGCGAAGCACGTTGCTCTTCTCTTAATCGTCCATACAAATTGGGAAGGAATGCGACGACAAGCACGAGCAGGATCGTCCGCAAATAATAATTCGTACGACAGGTGGTGGTTAATTCCGGGTGCATTAACTTGCGCCGAATTATTTGAAGCAAGACGAACGACGCATACAAAATTCTCTGCCGGGACTGATGAAAATCAGCGATACTGCGATGCTCTTTATGTGTCAATGGATCAGTGATTGCTGGCCAAAGAAAAGTGACAATAATTCATTGTCGATTCACGCGGCGCGACGTTCGCGAAGCGACCGGCCTTCTCTACGCTATAATGTTACGCGCAGCACGTTAGTTATTTTAATTAAAGCTGACTGCATCATGGTGAACATAAATGCCACGTGCAAGTTATTGAACCTAATACAGTTGATGCCATTCGAGTTCTTGCATGCTGGCCACATGCGAAATTCGACGAAACGAAAGCCCAGACGAATCGAACTGTTGACACGTGTCTCGAAAGAAATTCCCCTGTCTCCGTTGAAGCTCTCGAATTTTCACTTAATATTTTAATGATTTGATTAATATCCTGAGAAGGCCATTGTGCCGTGCCATTGAAACAAAATACTGTATCGTATCGTACGGAGATTGTAAAAGGACACGTTCGAGGAAAATTCAATTACACAGCGATTTATTTCCAATACATCAAGCACGATGCCATCAGAACTGGTACACGTTGTTGATGGATGTGATAACATCCTTGCCATCGGTTTCTTTTCTTCCCTTTGCATCAATCAGGGTCGAAGTGAGGATTTTGTAGGCTGATTTAGTGGTTTAGTGCCTCGGATCTATTATACGTCGTTACAAGTCCTCCGCTATCCAGCCTCCTCCTTCTATAGCTCGTTCGAGATCAGCTGGTCATTGTCTTCTCAATCTTCCAGGATCGTGTTCCTCCAGGACAATCTTCCGTGAGTGCAAGTTGAACGAGAGGATTGCTGCGAGGATCTAGTCAGATGTGTCAGCCGTTGCCTCTTTCGTGTATCGTCTCTGTGACGAACGAGGACGTCAGGATCATCGTGGAACGTTTTGCTCGATACATACCACGGTGTATCTGTCATCGTGCGATAATGTTGATTTTCTGCTAAACAAGCTGTACATATTTTTGCATCGTAGATCTATTTGCTTCCTCTTCGCTGTTACACGCCCCTGCTTTTAAGGAGAAACTCATACGGTTTGAGTTTGTCTGGTTGATTTTAATTTTCCATTTGGTAATTCAGTTTGCTTCAGATTTTGTTTGGTACGTTGCAAGCAATCTTGAACGCCTGTTGCCGGATCGCTGTTAATTCTGCTGATTTACCGCTGATCTAGTAGCTAGGCGATCTAAATTTATTTCGTTCCTGTTAGTTCTTCTCTGGTCTGTCTGTTGTTCATGCAGGAAGCCCTCAACTTGGCGTCTCGCTTCACAAGGTCTTGCACTTGTCATATTTGTCTTTCGGTTGCTGTTCTTGCTATCTCTGGCCATTCTTTATTCCTCGATGCGTGTCTGTATATAGTCTCAGTGGCCTTCTGCGTACATCGTGCAGTCGCTTGATATATGTGTTTTCTATTTTCTATTTCCCCGGTGTTGCATTGTTGACACGGCAGGTTCTCTTCTATTTTATATTTCAGTCCATGTGCTATCGTCGTTGTTTGCCAGCTAATCTTTCCTGTGCAATAATTCTTCTCAGCGATAGTGATATATTTAAGGTCAGGTAGTCTGCTGCCTCTATCGTTGCTATATCTTTGATTCTTTCTCGTTAAAGCGACAAACTACGCTTATCAATAACGATTTTTTAATATTCGTAATCTTTAATTCTGTAATAGTATTCGTAATCTGAAATGGTCTATGCACGAGACTCGCAAGGCATTTACTATTCTAATATCGTGCAAGAATTTAACGAGAAACCTCGGTCGACTGTTATGATTAGAAACTGACAAAGGATTTGTTAAGCGAAGTGATTCAAAATGTGCGTTCCAAGAAGTGCTACGTCTCAGAAAAATAACCGTGGAGTATTCTTCGGACGATACACATTAATGTAATATTAAATTATGCTAAAAGTCTGGACAATGGAAAAACGAACTTGAGACCAGAATTTACATGACGTAGCACCTCATAATGAAATTGGTATTTGCAATAATTTAGTAATAATAGTATTTCTTGTGTGCTTGTTCCGTTCTCCTAAAAAAATGATAGAAAATTTATAAGCTGTCACACGCACTCGATCAAAGGTGGAAAATTCTGACGAAAGCGTCGCTTACGTAATCGTTCGTTAACGGCATGGCCCCTTCTGTTCCGCATTGTCCAACCTGTAATTTATACAGTTACACACAGTACGTGACGTTTATTAGTAATGCGCCAAATCTTCCAAAAGGCGGCGCAAGAAAAGTTTAAAGAAAGTTTCGATCCGTTAAACGAATAATTTATTCGACGCGTTTCTCGCTATTGGAGAACACTGGAATTGTATCGACGATATTCCAAGATACGATTTTTAGAAATAGTCAAATTCCAATACGACAGAACGGTGGTTCCTAGCCTTTCGTTTACCATGGATCCCGTCTCGACGATCTTTTATTATCTCTGAAAATTTAAATCCGTAACGTGCCAAACACGCGTCAATCGCTCGCCCGCGACTTCTTTGCAGAGAAGACGTATTCCTTATAGATAAACAAATACACGTATTAAATAGTTTTAGTCGAGTAATACGGTAATAAGAATCGCTACGGCAAGAGCTTCCCTAATCCGACAAAAATACTCGGGTAATGGAATTTCCAGGATAATAGAACGAACAATCAGACTTTCGATGTGATATTTCGCTTATTCAAATATAGTTTAAGATTAACTGACAGATTCTCTGGATATTTATGGATCCCTCTTTTTGGCTGCTCTCCATATGGAATCTGTAATAATGCTTCTTCTGTGATCGGGGAAAAGTAAATGACATTTTCTAACAGTAGGTATAGAGGTCTAAGTTTATAAGTGTTAAACTCATTGACCTCGATTGCAGAAATGATTTCCTCTTGTCAGCTAGAAATATAGATACAGATTGCGTTAGAATTCTATCGCGTGCAATAAGATGCATATTGAATATTTGATTAGTCGTTTATTACAGCTGTACCAAAATGTTGTGCAATATCACAATGTGTTAAGTAATTTAATAGATACGTTTACGTATATATACAGGGTGTCTCGTTTTAATCGATCCGCGCAGATATCGCTTGGAGTATACATCGTTCGATAAAGTGTTTCAAATGGAACATAGCTTGTTTCGAGTAAAACACCTCGTAATGGTTACGAGTCTTATCTAGATTGTAATCATTTTTGCGAACAACAATGTAAACGTAAATTTGTTAATGTAATTCCTAATTCAAATATTATATGAATATATATGTGATATATATACGGTTTATATACATCGTGAATATTGTACCCAGTATAATGTACATGTATACATGTAACGAAAATATGACGTATAGTAAATATTTCCTCAAAGGATAAAATTAGTTTTTCGCTTCTATATTGAACATTGAAGTATTGTGTTCATGTCTATTCTGCTTCAATCGGTCAACATTTGACTGGCAATATTTGGTAGTAAAAGCACTTGGATGCATCGATTTTTCATCCATGCTCGTCGCTTTACCCTTCTGCAAAATATACATTATGTTAATTCCACTTCAATGAGATTCAATAGCAATATTATATTTGTTACTAATATACTAATATCAGAATTCCCTGTAAACTTCTAGTTAATTATATATCTTTGAATTATAAAATGTTCCTTCTAATACATATTAAACATTTCTAAATAATTGTTGTATGTGTAACTTTGATCACGTATTGCGAATTCCAAAGCAGCAGCTTTTCAAAAACTCGCAGCTGTTATTGACTCTGGTAGATGGCACTATGTTCCAACATAAGTTCATATTCTTTATTTGTCCGACTGAGCAAAGAGTCTGCTCGAAACAGATCAAAACGAATATTTTTTAAACGTGGTTCTCTCTACGAGAGAAACTACAGAATTGTATAGAAATATATAATTTCTCGTCCCCGTTAATATCGTAACGTAACAATTACTTCTTCCAGTAATAAATCCAAGTATTTCAATGACGTGAATTTACCTTTAAAATTCGTACCATCGACCGAGTTTCATACCTTGATATTTGTCACTGTAAAATAAGAGAAAATGGAACAGGACCGGAATCTCTAGTTTCCAAAAGACATATACGATATTCCTAGAACCTAGAATACGTAAGCGAGCAATGACAGCTGTAAGTATTTCGTTAGTGGGAAATTTGGAAAAGCCTGTACGGGGCACCAAAATTCAGTTGCTCGTTCGGCAAAAGTCGGCGAGGTTCGGCAGCGGTCGCGTGGTCGTCGAAGCGTACTACACGTAGATAGAATACAAAGAAAATCGGCTTCGTGAACGCCGTAAGCCATGACCCATTCGTTTCCATGGACAAACCGAAATCAGACGGTTGAGAAGTTATGACATCGTCTTCGTCGTGGTGATCGGTCCTTTTCTCTCGTACGTCTGCACTGCTACGATTGGCCGGCAAGTGCTAACTTGCTAATTGCTGCCAGGTCGTACGGCTCGTTCCGATCACGCGTAACACCATCTCGCGTGCGGAACAGTAACAGTGTGCACAGGCCAAAAACCATTTGGTAGACTTGCCGGATCGACATCTTGCACGTTGTTCTCTGTTAGTCGTAATCCTCTCGTAGTCCCGTGCATCGTGCATCGTGCATCGTGCATGGTGCATCGTGCATCGTACGTCATATTATACGGTCCCCTCGTGGAACTGCTGTGTGCTTTGATTCGCGCAGTATCGATTCGCCAGGTGGCTGGTTTACAACCGGCGTGCACGCTGTATAGCACCCACGCTGACAGTGAAGCTTGGACTGCAGACGCGTGTGTAGTTAACCCAGTGGCCAGCGACGCCGAGCTACGCACACGGAAGAGCAACGCTATCAACATCTCGATGGTGAGTCCGTGAATCGCTACGTTATGTGTCTGATGTGTCGCTGCGTCACGTTTCATTGCTCTTTCGCATTCGATGTCCTCCTCGAGCACTTTCGTTCTTCCAGTGACATGCTTTCGACCATTGTTTTCCACGGTTTGCACTTGTACACGTTGTTGCTCTCCACCGTCTCACTCGATCACTTCGTCTTTATCTGTCTCCTTATTACCATTCCCTTCAGTTATTGCCTGTTACTTGCTTCTTGCGTATTTCGTTCGTGCCAGAAGTTGCAGTTACGCGACAGCTCAGGCTCACTGGGGGGTCGGCTCTCGAATAAATCTCGTTAGAATGTGGCAGTTCTGTCGGTTCGGTAATCAACGTTTGGTATTACGAAATTTGCCGAGTATCCTGTGGTATCGCAGACTTTTACGTGGAAGCACGTGGTGCTGACGTAAGATATACATATTTTGTCGTAACTGTGTTCGGGGATACGTACGAATCGATCACTGTCTTTTCAGGGTTACTGTATGAATAAGACAGTAGATTCGTTAATAAGTGATGCGTCAGTCGATGTACTGTTTGCCAGTATTAAATAATTACAAGCAGTTTTGACACGATGTTCGTGGAAAAAGTGTTAGTTCGATTAACGCAGTTATGGAATAGCTTAAATTATTATTTATTAGCATCTTCGCGCCTTCCAAATTTATTAACAAAATGCACGATTTATGAATTTTAATGGAATTTAATTTATCCAAAATTTATCCTGTTCGGAATAATTATTTGATCCTAGTTCCTTTCTTTAAACAATATTCTTCGAACATTTTAAGAATATTTGTATTCCTTAAAAATCGTAAGATGTAGTAGTAGCATAGATTTTATTCGTTTTTATTCATTTGTGTAATTACAATGCAATGGCATCCGATATTTTTCAAGCTGTATTTGCATGGTGTATCATAAATACAAAATTGCAAGCTATTTGTATGAAATTTGCATTACGTATGTGCTAATTGTATTATTATGTTTTTGAAATTTATCATATATTTCACGTTTTAAAAAATTTGTGGCAAATTCTCAATCGTTTCACCATTGTATCTCAGTATCGTTCATACGTTTCTTACTATTTTCCATCATATAGTTACTATAGCTGTTACTATATGGTTACTAAGTGAATTACGTGAATGTTCAAATACGAAATAACGTCAACACTATGTAATAACACGAGAGTTATAATGAACTGGAAGGAAACACGATACACATGTGATGGTTTAATTTTAATGCGTTAAACACGAGCGTTGAAAACTTAGACGTTATAATGGAAAAATATCATCGATTTTCTTAAGAGTACTTAGAACGTGAGTGAAAGGTTCGAATACTTATTAGAAGTTCTCGAAGGAATGAAATTCGTAGCGTAATAGGAGGAATACATTTACGCAGAAAGAGTAGAAGAATTTCATTGGAAAGATAGAAAGAAGCAGAGTAACTTGTTGTTGCGACAAAATTGTGCCACATGGCGATGAAGCTCGTAAAACAACGCAAAATTTTCCTCTGCGACCTTTTCTTAATTTCAATTTTTAATTTCATTTAGTTGATTTAATTTAGTTTAATTTAATTTAAGTTAATTGGCTCGGTTATTAGAATCACACTATATAGGATGTCCTGGGTATCTTCTGCGAAGCGAAACTAACATATTCTACGAATAAAAGTTAAAAAAGATGTAGGTTCGTAAATACTTTATCGAATATTTAATTGTAATTCAAAAATTACAACAAAAATACGAAATGGCATGATGGATTATTTGGTCTTGAATTTCTTGAGAGCCGAATCGTTATGATCAAAAAAATATAATTATTTTTTAAAGAGTTTAAAATGTGTCCATTTGGCAGACAATTTTCTGCATTCAGCAGTATTTATTCAGAGTAATAATTTATTATATCCTGTAGAATTGTACTTAAGCCAAGAAAGGAACTAAACTTACGAACGTATGCCAGTGTGATTCAAGAGGGTAATTTTAATGATTAAACGAGCATTATCCTCGGTACTAACCTGACCCAAGATCGTTAGATATTACGCCATTGAATTTCTATTCGAATAGAACTTAAAAGAGAAAGACTAGAGTTAACATGCATTAGAAATTAATGTTGAGAATTCGCGACGCATTTCTAGCATTTACCGAAGAACAAGTATAAAAATAGTCTATTAATAGAAAATATTTTACAGAAAAAATTTTCGACATCATGTATAGCATATTTTCTACAAATGCTAGCAATTTGTTGTTTAATTTTTTCGCGACTAGACCTGCGGCGTATCCCATTTAAATACTCGAACTGCAGGTGACGCGATCATATTTTTCGGGACTATTTCGATATACTTGTGTATAGGGTGTCTCGCGTAACGAGACTCGTATTTTTCTGCCATCTGCGGCCATGTAATAAAAGAATGTATCGAACCGTAGTTTAACGCCGCCGAGTGTACTGCGAACGACGATAAAATATTCCAAAAGTACTTTATTTTCATAGCGAAACCAAGGGCTGTTTAGGGAACGTAAATATACGACCATGTGTCGTTTTTTCCATGAGATGGTACGGGATTTTACGAAATATTCAAAAAACGTGTTACAGGTATTTTTGCTTACTTAATGTCACGTTCACAATGGTGGAAATAATATTTCACCCGTCGATATATTTCAGAATTACTTGCATTTCAGGGAGAGAGAGAATTACAGTTCACCGTTAAAGTATGGTTCGAAACGTTCTTCGTTGCATGGCCGCAAATGGCTGAAAAATACTGAGTCGCGTCACGCCGGACACCCTTTATACGCTCCATTCGACTACTCGAATTCTGTGTGACGTGGAAAACTGCATTTTTTCGTGCACAACTGCAGCGTAGAAGTTTTGCGCGTGGATCCGCTCTTTTCATTCTGTCATTGCCTTTTATTCCTTTTTACATTCCTTCGTTTATTCAGGGAAGATAATATAATAGCGCGCAGGAGATCGGACGTGTACATTTTATTTTTTTTATTCGAACGACTGCTTTTGAAAGAGCTTTTATATTATCTTCCGCCTCTACTGCAAAATATCGTTTCAGATAAACTTTTATTCCGTGTTCCAACTGTTGTAGTTTCGTTTCTCGCGATGCCTCCTTTTCAATTGGACTTTGACGTTTTTCATTTTATTTTAGCTATTTCTCCCTGCAATTTGTCTTGTCAGACATTCGGTAAATTCTTCTAGCTATAAATTATTATGTGGATGATTATCCCCTGTAGGACGTCGTCTTACAATATCCCGTGAGAATTCTATAGAAGATCAGCAGGGTGTTTCCTTTTTAAGCCTCGTTTAATCCCATCTTTGTACGTCCGCAGGACTAGTTGATTAGGATGCTGAGCAACGCGCTTTTCTTATGTTTCGTCGCTTTCCTCTTGAATAGTTGGTATTTCTGGATATTTCCGTAGATCTTCGTCTCACGAACCGTTAACAAACTGTTGTCAGTAGAATTGATTGCAGCGATTGCAATTTACCCACACGGTTCTTTGCTGCTGTTGCCAATGGGACTATTCCATAAGTCTGTGTATGGGTTTAATGATCGTTTTGTACATTGGTGATTTATTGTCTACACGGAGTACTGCCTTCCTCTTTGTTAAGCGATATATCTGTCTTTTTTTTTTCATTTTTATACGTATTTTCGATTATTCTTCCGACGTGCTCTTTGGACATGAGCTCGCAGTCCAGACGAGGTTTAACGTCGCATCAACTACAAGGTTATTAGCGTCACTATAGGAGAATATATTATCTGGGAAATATTAACATTGTACTATGCTAATTTATCGAATAATTTAGCTTGCACGATAAACATTAGAAAATGGTGACCTTGGTCTCTTGAATTATTCATAATTAATTTAGACTTCCCGTGGAATGCATTGTGTCCGAGAGACACTTGAAAATTGTGTGACCTATCGTTAAAGATATATGAAAGGCGATACACGTATAAAATCGAACGTGTACAGTGGCTCGGCAAAATTATATTTATTTTTTGCCGTATACTTCTCGTAAAAGATCAAATTCTTTTTTTTATTTAAAACCTTGGATCGCAACAGTTGCCTGTAAATTGAAATTCTGCTGGAAATCTTTCATCGAAACTATGCTGTATTTTATATTCCTTATTGTTCGATAACAATTACCGTATTGGTAGCAGATACCGTAACCTACAACGATACATAGAGCATAGAATAGGATACTAGCATAGAAAACTTTTATGTGTGTATTGCGTGTGTTATAGCCGTAGGACGTTTGGAAACTTCATTAGCAATTGAAATTTCATTAGTAAATACAATTTCGTCGAGATAAATGGAGTACCATCGTAATCTCGTTCATCAACAATGTACACATCTCAGGAACCGTATTTAAAGGATAAACTCAACTACGTTTCAAGTTACTGAAGTATCAGGTATGAAAGTAAAGTGACCGGCAAGTAGTCGCTAAAGAACCCAAGATGTTGACGCGACCGCAAACTCTCGATTCAAGATAAAAATAAAAAAAAGAAAAAAGAAAGGAGAACAAAAGATCTACGACATTCGTGTAGGCAAAGAGCACGTAACTTTTACATTTTTGGACTATAGTTTTCTTTTTCAAGAAATTGTAAATATATAAGCAAAGCAATGTAACAGGTTGTTAAAAAACAGGGTACATGGCTATAAGAGTTTACAGCTCACGTACCAAGAGGAGCAAACGTGTCCAAGCGACTTGATCCCTGCGATCAATGCTTTTGGCGTAAAATCGATTTCTATCATTTACGAACATTGGATGTCGCGAGTGACTTTCTTCGTTGAACGTAAACAACGAGATTGGTTCTGAAGTGCTCGAGTTAGCTCGGGATTGCCAACACAAAATATTACTAATATCGATCGAGATTACTCGATAGACGAAGAGGAATATTCGAAGATGTACGACAATGTGAGTGTCGCATTACAGCGGAAGCAAATCGTATCGAACATTTACTGTAATAAAGATTTTTGCTCCGTTTGCGTCTATGAAGCAATTTCTGTCGATATTGGTACGGTAGAATTCCCATTATCCGGCATAGCCAGGATCGAGGCTGTGCCGGATAATCAAATGTGCTGGATAATTGGACCATATCTACGAGCTGATAAGAACGAAGAAAATAATTCAAAAAAGGGAAAAAACGAAGGAAATTTAATGGGTAATAAAACAAGCGATTTCTTCCTAACACTAATGGTTAACGGTACGATAGATTTTCATATATTTGCAAACTATACAGCGTGTATTGTAATATGTGGAATCCACTTCAGAAATAGAGCCTTGTGTGATCTCGTTTCAAAGCCACAGCCATTTCAGTGTCTCGATAATTCGCAACTGCGTATCCTGTGGTTCTTAGATGAATTTTTAATTTTCCTTGTTCGTAAGATACCGTTTAAAAACGTTCCTTTTCTTGGAATAAATTTTCATGGAAAATACAAGATCGAGACACGAGGGTACTGGCGTCTTATTGTTAGTGCCGGAAATAGAGGTTTTGGAGTTGTGCACTTTAGAGTACTAGAGTTTTGCGCGTGAGTTTTGAGTACCACGGCGATACAATGGGCGTTGTCTGTGCAATTAACGCAGGTTTAAGCAACAACAACGAGATCGTATTTTAAATGCAGCTTTTACTATGTTTTCAATTTCCCAAAATTCTTTCTTGCGTACTTCTTGTTTATTGGTAGGTTTGAGCAGAGTTCGCCTCGTTAAATTTTATTTCAAGAGATTATTTTTGAAAAAATGACAGTGTCAGAATGACAGTGAATGCATAGAATTTTAATTACATTTTTCTTTGCTCCATATTAATTTAAATTTCCTTGTCGCTAAAAGCACGATCACAGTTTACTTTGTCGAAGCTCGTAGAGGAAGCTTCAAAGCGTATTACACGACGTACAAAAATTATAATTTAAGTCATGTTTCAAATACCTAGAAATTAATGGATTTCGCTTGTTCTTCGTCAGTTTGTAATATTCCGCTTTAACGCGAACGCTGTTTTCCTGCTTGGGAAATTTCACGTTTACAAAATATTTATCGCTATTCTCCAATATCCTATATGAATATACATGAGAATTTGTAAGAGAAAAATTTTAACGAAATATTCTTTTTAAAGAACGTGTCACGCTAACTAGCTCCAAATGCGTCAATTCAGGCAGAAACCTCCAGTCTGGCAAATAATTCGTCGAACGCTGTACGGACCCCTAAATTTTGTGACATTCGTTTTGTAAAAAATTACCAATGCACAGAACAACTCCGAGCCATAGTTCCAATTTAGGCTAATAATTATTTCATAGAAAAGTTTCAGTGCACATATATGCATACGTAATCGTTCAATTTTATCTCATAAAGATCTCGTTTCCACCTTGTGTTACTTTGGAGTTGAAATTATGATATAAGAGCATCCTATAGAGTATAATTTTACATTTCTAGCATTTACATAGCTGACTCGTCGATCGTACAGTTGCTCCCCTAGAGTGAAAATATCTCTGAAAGGATTTGAATAGCACTGATTGAACACTATCCCACGCGAAAAATTTTCCATCTCCATCAAAAGTTCCTGAAATTGGTACATATCGTTGTAGAAGCGAAGGTTCATATTGAAAATCTGAAAGTTACATTTGAAATTTATAAATTGCTAACCATGTTTCTTACTGAATTTTGGCAATTTTTCAGATAGGATTTTTCAGCGTCTTGGGAATTTTTCAGATACAATTTCAACATTCTGAAAATTCTTTAGATAGGATTTCAACATTTTGGAAATTGTTCGGACAGTTAGTTGGCGTGTCGTTACGAAATTTTATTCGGGCGAAACGCTATGGGTAATTTGAAACGGTTGCACGTTTTGTTTCCTCATTTATTTGTTCCATTTTATATTTTATATTTAATTTGAATTTTAAGGTATCTCGTCGGCCCAAACAGTAGCTTATAATTCCAAACGATACTTGATTAGGTGAAGCTGCGCAAAGTGTCAGTGGCAGGGAGAAATTGCCTTGCCGTTTTCGGCCACTCGACGTACAAGGGGCGCCGGAGAAAACGTCTCTTGCGTGAAAAAGGTATTTTTTTGTTCCAAACGTACGTGTTAAATTTTTATTTAATCTTAATTTACACTAACACAAGTACTAACGTTTAAATTAATCTCGGTACTTTTTGTTTTATCACGGTACAAGGATAATCTTTATACTTATCGTTAAAAAGAAGGAGAAGAGATTACTTTCGTTCGATTACTGACTTTATAATTTTGTTTCATTATTTTACTTTTATTATTATTATTATTATTATTATTATCATCGTTATCCTTCTGTCAGGCTTTCGCCTACTAATCCGCTAGAAGTTTACGTACTAATAATAATTTATACTTAATATTGTAACATATAAGTAAGAAAGTAATAACATTACAAAAGTATGCGAGTAGCTACTCGGAGAGATAGCGTTATTTACATAGCTATGTAAATAACAATCTTTCTTTGATATAGCGTTGATTTGCGCTATCTCTCCGAGTCTTATTCTCACATTTATTGCTAATAACTAACATCACATTGTCATCACATTGTATCCTGGTTTTTCCCCTGTCGCGTATTTACCATATACTATATACCATATACCATTTCGCGTATACCATAGTTCTTCGCTTAGATCTTGCGCTATACTTGGTTTATTTGATCGCTTGATTAACGCTATCCGACGTTCGTGACTACTTAATTTCGTTTTAGCGTGATTCGCGTTTCTGTTATACTATTATTTGATAACTGTTTTATCGACTGTCGATGTAACGGGAAACGCGTGCGTTTTTAAATTGCAACGTCGAAGTATCCTTGGCAACTTTTATCGCGCGAAGTTTGGAATTTCTAACAGCCTTAGGTGAGAATTAAAGTTAACCTCGTGTTATCGGCGGCTATACGTAGTATCGTTTAACTCTGCTGTTTTCCTCGAGCCTACATGAATATTATATTTCCATAGATATTGGTCAACTTTGTTTGAACTTAGCTTTTTTTCCTTTTAATTTTATTTGTCTTTACCGTTGGATAGGATTTGTCCAGCTTTTGCGTATTCCACGAATTCTGTGAATAAAATAGGTAAGAAAAAGGAGTAAATATCCGAAGAGACACAAAGGTGTAGGGGAAGAGCAAGGAGGACAGCAGAGTTAATTATCATATTGCGTCGTTAATTATAACACAGCGTCGTGAGTGATACGAAATGGTATGGTATTTTAGAGCAGCAAATGACTTTCAATTAATATCGGGCATATATTCGCGAAATATAGCGAATAATCGGAACGTATAAAAACGATAGGTAATTAAAATTTTATATTTACGCGAGCACGACGCTTAATTCGAGTATTATTAATATAGAATTTATTATTATTTCATTTTTTATAAAACCACAACGTTGTTTGGTTTATTCGAGTAATGCTTTGATGATTTTGGAGTATTTTATTATTTATTTAATACGAAATACGTGGAACGTTGCCAAACAAAACGTATCTTCTATTTTTATTTGTTTTGCTGGATCGTCACGTCCTATCGTAATAAAAGTAAATGATATAAACGTATGTGTTAAAGCTGCAACGCGAGATGGTTTTAAAAAGTACGCCGTTCGCGTCAAAGTTAGGGGATACGAATTATGTCATATTAAGATAATCTTATCGCATACTAAGATAAATTTATCACCTGACGCTGTTTCGGCTAAATCAGTCGTTTTTTCTGTGTCTACGAACTTAGTGTCTTATATATCGAAGTATCGTAATCACTCGTTATACCATAAATCGTTTACATTATCGAGAAATTAATTTTCCCAATCAAACTTACGAATAGTGTTTATAAGAAGCAGCAAAGCATCGATGATAAAAGGTTTAACGTCTATTCTCTTCTGTCCCTGACTTTTTCTTCTCTAAATCGAACCTGGTAAAGTATATTTTTATAATGCATTTGTATTTTTCGTAGATAATATTCGATTGATTATCGATCATTTATTTTACGATATCTAGTAAAAGTTGAAGTTTATGGAAATTTGACAAGCATGAATTTTTCCACTCGCAACTGCCTTCTATGATTTTAAATTACAAAAATAATCCTCCCGGTGCGTTGAACCAAAGTTTTAAAACAACCGATGATATTTCGTACACAGATTTGAACGACGCGTTATTTTATCTCGTAATTGTACGGTCAAACGTGCCCCGCTTGAAATGAAATATTCTTCGTATCGGTGACACAGTTCTTTCAGAAACCTCTAGGCCAAATAGGATGCACTTTGCACCTAATGAAACGCAATGGATATCCAATTACCGTATCACGTGCTATCGTGTCAATTGATGATGACGACGATTGATTGATAACGATGTGTACAAATAACAATAATAACATCGTATGCAGATAATAGTAACCAAATTATATACAAATAACAATGATAACCTTGTGTACACATAGCAAAATAATAGCATCGTATGCAGATAATAGTAACCAGATTACTTACAAGTAACAATGATAACATTGTGTACACATAGCAAAATAATAACATCGTATGCAGATAATAGTAACCAGATTATATACAAATAACAAGGATATACATTGTATACACAACAATAATAGCGTTGTGTACACATAACAACAATAACATTGTGCATACATAGCAAATAATAACATTGTATGCAGATAACAATAATAACATTGTACACAGATAACAATAATAAAATCGTATACAAATAACAGTACTAACATTCTATACACACGACACTAATAACATTGTGCGCAAAGTAGGAAACGACGAACCAATCTCAATTAAATCGTACGCGTTGCAGTTAGTTATTTGGAAGGGTCTGTCTTGCAACGTTATCAAAGTGTCCGAAGGAATAGATTAAACTAATTCGATCTGTCTGCTGCAGCGTTGAAAAAGATGCTAACGCCGGGACGATCGGGATCAATCAGTCCCGCGGAGATCGGCAATGTACCGGACACGAAGGATCCTGGGGTAACGGGAAATGGTTCGGGAACTTACATGCGTGGTGCGCGCAGCCCAGGCTCCTACGAGGGCGACGACAGGGCGAAAGAGTTCCTTTCGACCGGAAGAGCCGGAAGGAGGAATGCCCTGACGGAGATTTTGGGCCACCACGCTGAACCTGCGATGTTGGATCTGCCGGATCGATTCGAAGAGCTTTCCATGGAGACAGGTTAGCCATACGACAAATATACTTAAACGTAAGCTTATGGAAGCATCCGAACGCTCGCAGACACCGCATTTAATATCGTTCCTTTCTTCTGTTTTTTCATTCTTATCGTTCCTACTTTTAATTTATTACGGACGTAAGAAGCCACGTCCAGAGGGAATTTCTTGGCGATGCACACGGTGGATAAAAATCGAAATAATCATGGTTCGATTTCGGTCTTATCAAAATCTCTAAAATTGTCTTCCTTGCCTCAGCCACCTCCTCCACGAGTCATCCTTTTGATCGACAGTCTTCAAGGTTGCTGATTGCCCCGCTTCTCTAAAAAACAAGACCCAATCGGCACATCTCAGAGATCTCGCGTCTCTCTCGTAGAAATTTGACTTTTCTAGAGCGAATGTGAGGTGATTCGAGGAATCATCGAAGGTGGCCTCTCCGGTGACCGTGAGAAAATTCCTTCGAGTCTGAAGAATTGAGACGCCGGTACTTGACGCCAGCGCTTGACGCCAGTGCTCGACGCCAGCCGAGACCCTTCGGAATCCTTAATTTATGGCACGGCTGTATGTGGCAAGAACCGATGCGACCTTTCAACGTGCGAGGTGTCTGTTCAATCTGTGCAATCGCCCAGGGACTCCAAACTAAACGCTACAGCCGTGTCATAAAGCGTATCAGCGGCGATCGCCAGCAGCTACGATAAATTTGGACGCATCGTTCGTTGCGCCAAGTATTTGCAAGATATCGGAAGAAGGGCTGTTCGAATTTATTTCTCGATAATAACGCTACACTTGGAGAAAGTATACAATCTTTTTGTATTGTTTTAATTCTTATTCGTTTTATGGATCTTTGTTCGAAACCAGCACCGTAGTACGCTGGTACTCGCTCGTATTATCGTTGAATCAAGGCCGGTTCTGCCATTTTCTTAATATTCAGATGCTCTGGCCTTCGCTCGCTTACTATGCATGAGCCTTTATTACTCTTGACATAATGTAAAGTTACACTTTAATCAGAAATAATGGACGTAAGAAGAATGGCGATATTTCCTGTTTCACTACGGTGGAACGTGAACATGCTCTATTTTTAACCAGCATCGTTCCTCATCGAATCTCCAATTTTATTTAACGTGGAATTCATAATCCTATGTAATTCTAATTAGTTGCGTAATGCTTATGGATAGTTCTGTAATTCTAACTGTAACTAGCAAAATGTGTTCCACGTCATAAAATGACTAGAAATTAAACTTTATTTTCTTTCTCACACACTTCCTTTCTGAACCTCCCTTTCTGAAAATTGCAATTTGTCTCGGAGACATTCGGCAATTCTAATTTTGGTCTGGTAACACATAGATACTCCCCCGGCAGTCTGTACCGTTTCTTACATCGTTCTCGATTAATCGTGTGATTAATAATATGATTAATAATTCGACGTGTTTCCTGTGTCCAATCTCGTCAAGACAGATCGGCTGTATAGATCGTTTGCTGCAGCGTTTCGACGATTGTACAGTCTCTTTGTCAACTAGTTAGTTCTATTTCGTAGGTTTCTACGGAGATCTTCGCAAATCTTGAGTTTCGCCCAACAATTTGGATCGTTCGTTGACATCGCGTATCACATCCTAACGTTGTCCCTGTGTCGTCATACTCAACAGGACGTACTTGACACGACGAGATATATTTCGTCTTAGCCGGTTAAGAGACCGATCATCTGACTGTTACGAATTAGTTGCAGGTCAATCGAGCAGTGGTGGGCAAGATCCGAATTCGCCAGGCACCTCGAAACAACAGGGTTGACACAGCCCCTGGTTTCGTTCTATGAATACCTCGGTCGCAACATCGACGGAACGTGCCATTGATGGGAAACGCAGCAGCAACAAAAGAACCGGTTGTTTGAAGTTGCGCGAGAAAGGAGTTGCTGAAACACGTAGCATCGGGCCGTCACTCGATGTCACGCTCGGCCTCGAACTTCACGCATCGTTTATCTTGTCGTTACGTTGGCGAATGCGCCGGTGTGGTTGCTCCTTGAAAGCCAGCTGCACACGTGCGCTACTGTAGGCATGTGATTTAACGCGAGTGTGGAGAGTACGCTATTGGAAACGAGCGTTGCAGCTCGTGTTGTTAGTAACGAACAGAGACATATTCACAATATGCATTGAAATAGCCACGATTAGTTAGCAAGTTTGATATTATTGAAGCAGCAACGTCGCAGACAATTTAGCAGCTCTTGCGACGCGTCGTTGATAAAAGTAGGCGACGCGCTCTGGAAAAAAGAGAGCACTGCGAGAAAATGATTTTTCCAGACAAACGCGTTTAGAATTACGAGCTTTACAGTGGCGGATAAACGAATATTTTTTTTTTTTTTTATTGCAAGTGCATTCTCAAGTTGCACTCTCCGAGGTTATTAGAGCGACCACTGTGAGAATAGTCAGTGGGACAAACGAGTACGCGCTTTGCCAGGATCTTCTTTTTGTGACATGTTCGCTGTACTTCATAAATCGTGTTGCGCTCTTTTCACGCTGTACTTGCGACAAAGTAGGATAAAGTCTGTCTTCAGCTGTTTCACGGCTTTCCAGGAAGAAACGAGCGAACGAAGACGCCTCTTCCTGCTGTCGAGAAAAATAGTCGATTTTCTCATTTCCTAAAGATGTTTCGTAACTTGTATTAATGTAATAAATAGACTGCGAACTTTCGTGCATTTTTACATCTTTATGAACGGAACTAAAGAAACGAGCCTTTGTTCCGTCTCTACTGAATATTAAAGTAAATATCTTGCTTTGGATATTTAACATACTTTTGGATATACGCGTCAAAATACATGCACAAAAATCCGCAGTCCGATAATAAATAATCGTCCACTCTTTCGTTCTCGGTAAATGACTAATTGTGAATTGCGAAGTCAATAATTGTTCTAGAAAATCGAGGTTGTCTCGTTGCGCGTGTAGTTCTGTCCTATAAAAAAAAAAAAAAAAAAAAAACATGAAAATGTCGAGATAGATCTCGTCGCACCTTAATAATCTCTTTCTACCAGAGCACGTCGTGTACGTGTGCGTCTAGCTCGAAAATCGCACGATGGGTAACACTTTGCTGTCTGTCTCACGGAATAAATCTTTCATGTCGTGACGTCGTGAATGTTGTATACCGATAGGTCAGCGTGTTTGTACGTGAGTACGCCCCCATGGGCGCCTTGTGAATCGCGAATATGGTTCACAAAAACGAGTATGATCCTTTGTATAAATTTGTCAGGTTCTGTTGCCACTGAAGATATCTTACAGATTCTCGGTCTGTTTCGTTTCCTTTTTTTGCATCGTGGTACGTGTAAATATCATACATTTAGGAATTAAAAGTTTGATACAAGATACGCAGTTTTGTACAAATATTCGTTATACAAACATTGGCCTATTGACAAACACACGCGCAGAGATATATTTTTATTTATCATCAGAAATCATGTTATGTATTCAGAATTTGCAACGAGAAATAAGTATTTTCCGAAATTCTCATATTTCTACAAATGCGTGTGATTTGTTACATGCCTAAAGATTATTTATAAGGCTTAGTAATTTAATTATGGCAACGAAATTGTCTTGCACCGTAATTAACTCTGGATGTGCTTTGAATACATCCATGAAACACTATAGAGGATTTTCAATTTAAAACAATTTATGTTATATTAATATTCGTTTACAGCAATGCTGTTTAATCTCGTACCACAAAACTGTTAATGAGATCATCAACAGACTCGCATTAATACAAGATGTTCCATTGTATCTAATTTGTGAAAATATCGATGAAATCATTAATGGATCTAAGAAATATACTGCTGGTCAAGATAGAAAACTAAAAATAGGTCTTTTCTTCTGAGAATGTTTCCAGAATTCAAGGATAATCTCCTTAACCGCGACTATATTCTCTGCGCTGTTAATTTCGTGGAGAACAGTGTATATCGCAGTTGTCCTAATTAAGTTACACTGTAATTTAATTACTTAATGTATAGTAATTACGTAACGGAAACTTTTCATTTAGTTCGATTTGTAATAACAAATTACTTCGATCACGAGTGTAATTGAATTATTTTGCAATTATAATTCTCGAAGCAATTCAATTGTAATTTCGCACAACACTGATGCAAATTACTTATTTTAATGCTTAAACTTCGCTATTCTTAGTTGCGAATAATCGATAATTAAATTAATGACGAATATAATAATTAGCGAACGTGGAATAGTAATTATGGAAACACTTCAATTGTTTGATAATATTGAAATTTCTGTCGAAAACAATGTACAGTAAGTTAATTGTGTACAAAATACATAATTCTTAGCTATATCGATGTAAGGGCTTGTACAGATGATACTGAGAATAATGTGTCCTTGAATTACCGAATTGTAAATATATGTATGCACTGCGAGCAGTGTTGGGCATTATTGAATTATTTAAATAAGAAGTATCTTATTTAAATATGAAATTTCGTTCTTGTTCGCAACTAAAACGTTATTTCAATTTCTTATTTGTTATTTAATAGGTAAATGAAATTTTGCCCAGCACCGTATACGCGGCAGAATGTTTAGCACGTAACAAGAAACGACTGACGAACGATCTCCTGTAAAGAAACTGTTTTTTAGCGTTATGCTATTTTATCGCGTAAGACGTAAAATTTTAACGCCATGAGTAATAATGATATTGTTTCACGTATATCGAATTTTTGCTACAATTTAAATACGATAAACTTATGTATGTATGTATATTGTTACTAAATAAGGCGAGGCACACAAGTAAACAGCGTCGAGCTCCTAACAGTATTTGTGTATGTAACTGGTAATTAATCTAAGGGATAAATATAACGTGTAAGTAATAGAAAATTAATTCCAACTCGAAGCTTGTAATAATGTTTTACACTTTAATTGTATCGGTGAGAGGAAAGTTGAGTTTACGTAATTTATACGTAATTTAATCCAATAATTATTCGAAATGTATCTTCTTAAGGTCGCTATAGACGTTGAAACACGTTGCGATGCTTAGAGTTCATAAAATCCGCGTCAGTTTCCGTTTACCTCCGCATTACCACCGACTCTGCTCCAATGTACCAACGTTGAAACACGTGTCTGAAAATGTTTGATTATATTCCGATAGGAGATATGTTGATTGTAGAAAATAGAAAATTCCAGAAAAGCAGAATTGGGCAAGAAGATGATCAATCGCGTGATTCTGCTCTTCGATCGCATCAACTTCGCATCAACTTCGCCCAACGATCGACGAACGAAATACAACGACGAGGGTGTACCGTAAATTACATTCAATGTCTGTGCTGCCCTCTTTGCGTTGAAATTTCCATTCCAAATAGGATCTACCTTACCGACTAACGCGGGATTGCGATTGCTGCACCGGTATAAGTTGCTTTCGATGCCGATGCACCGCAACATGTTTCAACGCATACAGAAGTCTTTACGAGATACGTTCTTCGAAGTTAACCCGATGAAGATACCAGCGAGCGAATGTTTGGATATCTTCGGATATCGGTAATAGTCTCAATTATCAGTTCCGTTTTATTTTTTTAGGTGCTTGGAAAATCTCCGAACATTTTTGCGAAGCCCTGCGAATGTACACCGCATTGTCTGCGAGATGTGAAGAGGACACATTGATCGTCGTACTAGTTAACATCGTGAAATTTTGAAGGATATTTTGATAATAATTGATGGGGTTGAAACTTAGGATAGCGTTAGTTAATGACTGAAAAGGAACTAATTGCGGTTTGTTTGGACAAGCGTTTATTCATCGGACGAGAGTCTCCTATTTATGCAATGTAAATTATGTTTGGTATCGATGGCGCCCTCTACACGTTGAAAGCCGCGTGTCTACGGGGCTTTGCTCGCCAACCAAGACGGGAAGCGTCGATAAAAGTTGCCGTTTGATGGTGATTCGCCGATATCAAACTACATGCATCGTAACGTGTAATCACGAGACCCAAGTGTCGATGCATGCGCCGCAACGTAGCTCAACGTGTACAGAGGCCTTTAGCGATAAGAACACGAGCACAGATAACGGTCTATGATACGACCGGACTATTATTAATAAATAATAAATGTCGATCGATGAAAAATCTTGTCGAAACATGTACAAGCATGTACAATAACGGCCTTCGCGATTAAGTTCATTATTTAAAACTACTGTGTCTAGCGAATAAACACGACTGTAACAATGTATGCCACTCGTATATGGGAACAGAACATAAATATAATTCGTATGTGTGATTCGGTCGACACCTTGTTTCATCCCACTTTTGTTTTTTTTTTTTTCTCCAATTTGCTCTTCTATGATAACCATCTTGACTTCGAAAACAGCTACAATTATTCAGCAAATATAATCGAAGCAAACAAACCCGAGTGCATGTACAGGATGTAACAAAACACGTGGAACCTACTTCGCGGCCTGAAACACAATGGAAAATGTTGGTATAAAAATAAATAGCTTCTGTCTGCCTTCGTCAAACGTCTTACTGCCGGAATTCATACACCATAGTCCTCCTGTTAATTTCAGAGATAATCTTCTTCGCTCTACCTGTTGCTTAACGAATATACGAACCGAAGACGACGAATCGTTCGTTCGTTCGTCGACACGGGAATGATTTCTGGCGTTTGCCGAGTTTGTCGAAAAGCTCGCTCTAGTTTCAACCCTGGCGTCTCGACGTTTTTAATAAGTTTGCTCCGCTCATTTTAACATTCGCTAAATCTCATAGACAAATACAGATAGAGCACATGTTTACACGAACATTTTTCATTGTTTGTTTTAGCTATACGACCAGCTGGCGATGTTCTGTTATACCCTGTGAGACCATTCCACCACCAGAGAACCATTGTTAAAGCAATCGTCGTCTGGCGACTCTTCACGCGACATGAATATTTGATCGGAGTACGACTGCTAATTGTATCCTGGAAACGAAATGTAATTTGCTGACACTAGGGGCTCGGTGATAATCTCCTATGATTTACATATATACATACATACACGTGAAACGTGAAACATGGATTTTCGTGGCAGATAAACATTCGAGGAAAATGTAATCGCAATTTGCAGGAGTAGCGCTTCAGCCACTCTATTGCTTTAAGGTTTTCCGTGAAAATGATGTTATCGAAAAGTCGTAACAGCGATATTATTTCTAACTCCTACCTTTCGTATTAAATAACGTCATGTTCATGTTTGTTCAGTATGCCTGCAGTCGAAGAAGAAATTTCGAAGTTGCGATCTTCTAGGGGACGCGATACACGGGGTGTGCGGTGCGTTTATTGGTATCCAAGGCTACAAAGAGAATGATATTAAAGTGGGTCGGAATTACGAGACAAGGTCCACATACGCGCCCCTTTTCATTCCAAGCAAATGCAAGCGGCCTGACAATGGAAAAAATTCTGTTTACACAGCCTGTCAGCTTGTCGTTTGTTCGCCTATGTATACGGAATACTACTGGCACGAAAGAGAAACCGAAGCACCGAGTCTCTACGTCGCGATGAATAAACATCGTTAGAGCTCGTACGAAACTACAAATGATTTTGATTTGTTTTTGTTTCGTCGTGTATCTTCTCTCTTCGCGCGATATTTACCATTATTCGCTGGTATTCACTTTCAGTTTACGTCGGATGATAGAAAAACGCGGCTGCCGATTCCAGAATGAAGCGTAATCGCAAGCCAAATTGAATCGCAGCATTTTGCGAGTATCTTGGAAACTAAGGCTAAGCAGCGATCCTGCGCGTGCAAGAGAAATATTCAAAATGTCGACCTTGGCGATATATTTCAAGGCCATCGAAATTTCCTGCACCGCGTAATCACCAAGAATTATCACCATATGCATAATTAATAGGAGAATACGGTAGGCGATGATTTCGTGGATAATCTACACTTGTAAAGACATTGATATCAACGACGCACCACTTAATAAGCACGTGTCCTCCCAATTTTTTGTTTTCCTTTCTGATTAACGACAAAGGGATCGATTCGTTCCACCGATCCACCGTAGCACGCGAACTTTCACGTAGACGCGTGTGTTAAATTAAACGAGAAATATCGGTTCTAGAAACTTCGACAGTCACTTCTTCAGGATTTTCCTTCATTTTGCTGACTTTAGCGTTTACATTGCATTGGCTGCACACTGACCGGTCTTCTTTTCTTTTCAACGACCAAACGCGCGTAAAAGCTCGTACGTCCGACCACCAGTCCAGTCAAGACTGTTTATAAAGTACACAGAGGTAAAGTGTAATTCGTGCTTTCGTGAGCAGCGTGTAATGTAATTCAGCATGTAACGTAGCACGGAAATATCGTATTTCTAACGTAGTGTACACGTATGCACGTATTCCTGATATAGATCATCTTCGAATAAATATCGTGTTGTCACGAAGCGACTACTGGATCTCCGTCAAGCTTTTTATGTCAATGTGAAAGGTTTACGTTCAATTAAACGAAGAACGATTCATCAGAAGGCGAAAGTACGAATATTCGCGTTAGATTCAAGGATATGTAAAAGAGTACGTAAAATATGTTTTATGATTCAGATAGCTCGGGAAGATTAATACAATCAACGTTGCTTGCGTCTCGCGACTTAATTGATGTCCGCTATTATCAAGATAATTAATGTTTTATTTTCCTCTTTTAATGGAACCTCGCTATCTTTCGTGCGTTAGAGCGAACGTGAAACTAAATTTAGCCGCGCCGTGTATTTAATGTAACTCGGAGCTTACGTTTGCTCCTCGTTTAAAAACCATGAAATATTATAATTTCTTAACTGACGTAGGTATAAAAGGAAAGTCGAACAGGTAAAAACAGGTAAATGGGTAGTCGGTATTTCGTCGTGTCCTCTTTACAAAATTGCCTTATTCCACGTTCGTCGTATTAAAGTTTCTTCGCAACGGCGTCTGCGTCATTAGCTACGCGTAGTACACCGTGCTGATTAGCGACAGTTAAATGCAATCGTAGAAAGGTTTATCGCTTTGGATAAATTTGAGATTCTCAAAAAAGACTTCTCAATATTCTTCGCATTACCAAAGCATTCTTATGGCGTTCTGGCGAGTTTGTTCCGGTTTCGTCAGGTTCCTTCGCGAAAGATCGACACGCGTTCAAGTGTCGGAAGACATTGGCACGCGTTGCCACCGGATGGAGGTTCCGCGAGTAAGTTTCGCGTGGCCAATCTGGATCCTGTTGAAAATGATTCGGTCTCTTCTGTCGAAGGATCTTCCCACCGCGTCCGAACTGTTGGTGAGTGTCCTCGGCGTCCCGCCTGCGATTCCACGCTTGTTCCACGTGTGTCTCGTTATCGCCTCTTTAAAATCTTGCTGCGATATCGATGCATCTATCGCCTCTTTGGTTGCCAATTGGCGAATTTTTCTTATCGTTTTTTATTTGCCTTCGCGCTGCTACCAATTTTCACTAGGACGATTCTTCAAGATCGATCGGGATTTTTAAGCCTCCTCGTATATCCTCATCTCCGAGATATCGTGGTGCATCCACTGCCATTCGTAGGATTTTTGCAATTTCTTGCATCGCTTTCATCTTTGCTATTTGACTCTTCGCTGCCGTACCCCGTAACGGTGTCCCATAAGTCCAGGCAGGTTTCATTAACGGCGCTTAGGTCGTCGGTTTGTCGTCTGATCTGGCAAAATGTTTTCGTACAAATTGGAACGAGATATTTCTTCATCGCTGAGTCGATTGAGAGGGACGTTGAAACGCTTCTCAAGCACAAAGTGTTAAGAAAGCTGTCGTAATAACTCAGAGACATAAAGTTTCACATAAATACCTGTAGCATAAAAATAGCTTTTCTATGAAAATTATTTATTAGCATACGTGTATAGTATTGTAGATGATGGAAGGGTGATCAACGATCGGTAGCGAACGTGTTAAACGGCACGACTCTCTCACGCATTCCTTCGAAACGATGGGACAGCAAAAATATGATTGATGCATCGCTATACCGATGAATACAGCAACAAATTATTAAAGATTTAAGTAGACAGCACGGAAACTAGAAACCAGGAAAACGTCGCTCGACGTTTCTTTTCAGAATCGAGCTATTAATATGTAATCGTGCCAGCGACTATGAAAGTAACGTTAAATGAAAATTGCCTTTTTGTCGCTAAACGCTACCTAAAGAAAAAAACGTTGCATCCAAATATATATATATGGGCAATATATTAATTTTATAAAACAGCAAAATAGAATTACGAAATTTAATAGAACCTACGTTTAACGAACAAACTCTTCGCGCATGTGTACGAATAAATGAAATTTCATTAAATTTCATTTACGTAAGAAGCTTTACAGCGAAAAGAGCAGTAAAATCGATCGATCTCGAGCTTCAAGGGTAGGATAGAATCGTATTACAAAGTTTGACGACTTCTATACCGCGCAAGGGAACCGTGTACAACTGTCGAATTTTATTAAGTTTGCTTTGCACGGTACGTTCCATATTAAAGTATAAAATCTACCACTATCTTTTCATAAAAAGGGTTTCCTTGTTTTATCAAAGACAGATTCACACACTCGAATTTTTGTCGGTCATCATCCTTCCTTATCTACGATATTAACTTTCCAATAGAGGGATTTCATATCGAACAGATCAGGCGCGAAACGACGAAATAACGATTGACGATGAGACACACGATGAATCGATAATTTTGCTCGAAAACACTGAACTGCCAATTAACGTTATCGGTGCAACGTCTAACGTAATAGCGCTGGACAGTGGCATTCGGAGGCGTAAGAATAGAGCTAAGCAAGGAACTTGCGTCTATTAAACGCGAAGGTAACAAAAGTCCATGGTTCTTCCTTTTGCTCACCTGATAGTCGATCGAATATCGAGCCTTCGATGAAGTCAGGGAGCAGACGATAGGCGAATTAGTGCGATAGCGTTGGAATTCTGTTTGAAAGTCGAAGAGGAACGAGCAGGGTCGGCCAAAGCGAAGATGTGAAATTTCTGTTCAAAGAGGAATTCTCGTTAAATTAGGAAACAGGACGGTGAGATTCGAAGAAAATCGGAAAGTTGAGTACCCTCGCTGCGATGAGCGAGCGTATCCAGCACTGTTGGCAGCGAGCCTGTCGAACCTCCAGGAGCAGACGATAGGCGAATTAGCGCAGCAGTGTGACGATTCTGTCTGGAAACTGAGGAGCAGCGAGCAACATCAGCCAAAACGGGGATGTAATTGCTGCGCAGAAGCGGGTGATAATGCCAATTAGCGCAGCGGTGTGTAGCGATTTCGTCTGGAAACTGAAGAACGGTGGCGAACATCGGGCAAGCTGAAGATGTGATTTCTGTAACTTGTAATTTCTGTAATTGTGGAATTTGTGTAATTTCAACGAAACGCGAAGGGAGGTGGTGAGCGGGGAAAGTCGGAAAGTTGAGTACCCGCAACTGGGTAGGATAAGCGAGCATCGAGCACTATTTACGACTAGTGTGTCAAATGTCCGCCCATACATAGACCTACACAGCCAGTAGTGCATATCTGTTATTTCTCTGTCATAGTTTATACACCATCTATATGTGTAAACTATGAGATATATAGTTCGTGCCAGCGGCTCGTATATCTTTCAGTTCATTTCCTGACACGTTCCACACGACCAAGGGAGTAACATTTGTCATGTGATACCCCGCGTTTGTAATCCTCCCCTTTTAATTTTTTCCACAATTTCTCGATTATACGCAGCTCAGTTGCAACGATCGTAACCCAATTAGTCGGCTTTTACAGCTCCGTCGTGTCATATTGTACGTAACGTGCGCGTATTCCTCGTGTTTCGCTTACTGTAAAGTGTTCGCTCGTATTTGGCTGCGCTTTTTAATCAACTACACCCTTCAACGTGTCCTGTACTCGCGTCCTCCGCTTTCTTTCACGTTATAATATACGTAAAATATGTTTGGTGGTGGTAAAGTGTCCGCAATTGCATTTACAACGGCTCGCTAATATCGTACACGTTGGAATTGCAGTTAGTGCGGATCGGTGGCACACGTATCGCGTAAGATGTACGTTTTTTGGCGAAATGCTATGAATAATAACATGTCGAATTACGATAATACAGGGAAAAAAGTAAACGAGATGCGGCCGCTGAATTTGCCACCTGTGAAATATCAGAACGCATTATTGATCAATGTTAGGTAAGTATTTGCAACTTTGTATATTTATTTAAACATCCGCTAGTACGATCTTATTTGTCGTCTTTTTATTCGTTATTAATTTGTCGTAAGTTTTAAACATTATCAAATATAGCAGTTAAAACGCTTTAGATTATGAAGTAATATTCTATAAAAAATTTATATATTATAATTGTAGCAATAATATTATACGTAATAATAATATTGTACGTAATTATTTATACGAAATATAATACAGCGATATAAATAATTTTACTTACCTAGTAGTTAGAATATTAAGAAACGTACATTGTCAAAGAATTTTCAACTCGAACGTTTTCGTCTAATTCTTTCGCAGTTTTATCCGCCTTTCTTATTTTCTAAAAAAGCTTCGACCCATTATATGATATTCCTATAGATTTCTAGAATCGTTTGATCTATCGTTTCCGGGAAATAGCTGCAAGTTGCTATTACAGAGGCTTCGTTCGTTCAATTTTTCCACCAACATCTAGGAAAACGCACTGTTTCTCATAAAATGTATTTTTAACTTCGCTGTGGAGTCCCTCTCACATCGTTAAGTACGCTACAATGATATAAACGTGTCTTGTACAATAAATTTTAACGTCGCGAAAGCAAACAAATGGCGTTAAAAAGCGCCAATTTTTCCTCCACTTTTCGTTACGTATTCTTGTATAGCTAACGTTCGGACATTTTCAAAACTCTGCAAACTCAGAGTCCTTTTACACCGTTTACTATCGAGACACGAACTCTAAGATCGTGTTGCATCCATATCGTAGCAAGGATTATTAATTTAAAGAAACGATTATTCGCGAAAATTGTGCTAGTCGTTCCGACGATATCGCGAGAATATCAAGCGAAAGAATGTCAAGGGGATTTCCTACACCAGGACGAGCAAGAAAGGGGAATAAATCGCTCCTTTGTCGGGGATTTTTACAATTGCTAACACTCGCGTTAGCCCCATTGAGACGAACAAACTTTCCAATGGTTGTTCAACCGGACGTTTATTGAGTTTCCTAGAACTGTCTATAAAACACCCTCCGCCTATCCTTTGACGTATGATAAAGCTCGGAAATAACGAGTTTATCTTCTGTTCACCATGCGATCCTTCGGCGTGCACACCGTCGATCGCGACGCCTCACGCAGAAGGTTTTTATCATTTTTGTCGTGATCGCCAACACGGTCCAACATTTCACGTGAATCTATCACGCTTCGATTAATTTCGCCTTTTTAATAAGTCGCCTGTTTACGTGGACGGGATATCCGTGTTCCTCTGTTGTGTCAAGTGCCGTTCGATCGACTCGAGTGAATGTGAAATTTACGATTTAATATCGGAACTATCTATTTTTAATACTATCGTTATCGTCGTGTTAGACTTTGGTCCGTTACAAACTTAGATAACAAGTGGGTTGCAGATAGAAGTAAGAAAGTAATAATTTTACGAAAGTAGATACTACTAGATATATAAACGTCTATGATATATAGACCAATTCATTCCAATTTCATTCCACGGAATGTTCATCTATGATGTTTTCCAATTACGCTTGATACAGAGACACGACCAAGCACGATTGTTAGAATCAGCGCGTATAGTCGTTGCTGTATTTCTTACTAACGCGAGTAACGAAATTTTCAGGTCACCCAAGAGTAGCTCGCAGTTTGGCAAATTCGACAATCTGAAGCCGGAGATAGACACTATCGGAAGTAAATTTTAAGGATTGCTCATATAACAAAAGACCTATGATCGAGCGCGGGTCCAACGAATCTCCAATTGAACTTGCAAAATAAATTTTCAGTGTTGGAGCCGGTGGCAGCTTCCGTCAGCGCCTTCAACCCGAAGACCGACAGCTTACACGCGTCTATGAGGCCGATCATCATGTTGGCGCAGTGCTTCTCCTTGTTTCCCGTGTCCGGTATTAACAACTCCGATGCATCGTACCTCAGGTAATTTCTCATTAGAAACTCCATGTGTCCTCCACGATTGTGTCCATCGCGCCCATTGCGCCTCTAACTTAGACGACAATTGGACTTCTTTGACATCATCCACGCAGATTTCACCGACATCGAACAGTTTATTCGTATTTTAGTCCCATAGCCTGTTACAGGGAATGTTGTTGCATTCTTATCCCCCGGTCTCGTACGCTACAGTCATATTCTTACATCGAGCTCTCAGTTGCTACATTATAGGGAATTGTACATATTCCAAGCGATCTGTTGAAATCGATAATCCCGAGCAACAAGGTTGAAACGAAACGTGAAATAAACGGATGGGCTGACACCTTTCGGATAGTTTCAACAGAATCGAAATCACTTTTACTTAGAAGATTATTTCAAATATTTGGCATTAATTTCGATGCGTAATGTTACTCGAAAAGTACAAATGGCCGAGGCATTAATTACGATTATTAACGCGATTCTCCTTACGTCTAGGTTCACCTGGCGCAGCCCGAAATTTGTATATTGCGCGATGTCAATTTTTGGCTCGTCGGTGATGACGATATTCAACATTTTGAGAATAGTATCGACCGGAGTAAATTCCACGAAAATGAGTAAGATTTTTCAAGATACTTTACATTTACGTACAAACAACCCTGTAGCAATTACGTTAGCGATTAAGAGAAAGTATAACGTGTTTTGTTTAAGCTTTATTTTACGAGTGTTCCTGTTTCGTCAAGTTTTCGTATCAACATTCAGAAATTTTAAGTTATTACTATCGATAAAAATTTGTTGCACAAATAAAATTTTTGCATCGAGGATTTCCATTTGTTATCTGGTAGATTTACGAAACGTCGGGTGTTTGAAAAATATATTTAGAAAGTGGAAGAAGGAAAAAGGAGCACAGAAGGATCATTTTTACGTTCCATATCCTCGGCTGGAGCTTTAAACAACAACATACGTATATCGATGCGGAAACTAAGAAAAGCTTTTCACCAAAAACGCCATGTGACATCAAAGGGCGACGATGACTAATGCGTCCATCCTTTTTCTTCTTTTTATTATTCTTAAAAAATACAGCAACGATATGAAGAAGGTCACAGGAAAGATGAGATTAAAAATACAACGTAAAAATGATCTCACTGCAACTGGTGTAATTAAATCGTTGCTAAAGGGTTGCTTTGTCTCATCGTTGACTCTCCTATTGCGTTCGTGAAAAAATACTTGCGTGCCTTCGACTCTTTCGACTCAAAACTTCATTCAAATATTCTAAGATATTCACATATCAAAATTTGGAATTATTTCGCTAAAATCGATAGAAAAAGATCACGTTGATTTAAAAACGCGACTGGTTCGTATGTGAATAACGCGATAAATCCGAACACAATAGGTGGATTAAATTCGTTATTTATACATCATTATAACATAATTATCGTAGCATTAATCGTTGCAACGTAATTAATATATTTTATTGTTTATTTACGCAAGCCACGTTCGTATTCAATGGGACGAATTTGATCGCTTCGTTGCTGTTCCTAAAGTTGTCGATCCAGTGGCCCTGTTTGATGGTAACTTGGGAGAAACTTGAGAAAGAGCTTTCGCACAGGCATAGAAAAATCTCGAGAATCACCCTGGCCACGAAATTCAGTATCGTGACCATAGTAGTGATGATGATTGCATTAGGTAAGTGACACTCTTATCGTTATTTTATTTATTCGCTTATTTATTGCGTAACTCTAACCTGACCCTGGGAGTCACAGTTTGTGCAATCCTGCAAACCAGCGCTTCAAAGTCTCCAAGCTTCTCTCGCATAAAATGTACCTTCCTTCTACTTCTTTTTCCCCAAATCTGTCGTTCGCCTCCGCATTCCCACGTCTCGCTCTTGCGAAACGAGAACCGTCGTTTCGTTTCACGTTCTTCCTCTATTCGCTACTTACATACAGCGAAACACGTGGTAAGCTTGTACCGTTTGTTACACTTTGTTTTATTTATTCTGCTGTACCGATTTG
This sequence comes from Bombus flavifrons, assembly GCF_040668555.2. NCBI lineage: Eukaryota > Metazoa > Arthropoda > Insecta > Hymenoptera > Apidae > Bombus > Bombus flavifrons. The sequence continues at coordinate 6,599,901 of NC_138458.1, read as the reverse complement.
ATGATGCTTGCTCGTCTCTTTCTTTCACGGTTGTCTTCATCCGCCTCTGTACGTACGCTCCTCATCTGCTGCATTTCTTCGTGACTCGGTCCAGTCCTTCGCATGAATTCTCCCCTTTCCTTGGCATTTACCATCATCATCGTTCGGTTTTAGCCTCTGCCCCGCCAAACATCGTTGTTCCCCCGAACCGAAAGTTCTACCTCGTCACTTCTGTGACTGCGATTTCCCTAATATTCGATCTGCTTTCTTTTAATCGATGGACTGCGATTTGCTGTTACAGTTGAACACGGTTTGTCGATAATCCACGGCTACATCCAAGCTAAAGAGTGCGCCGTATTTAAAGCAGAAGAGGATATACTTGGTGTGTATTTCCAGATGCAGTTTCCACAGGTAACACCTATTTCTCTTGTTATCGACTTTCTTCCCAACAAATTGATATTTTTTTCTTTTTTTTTTTAGAAGGTGCCGTGTTTTGTTATTATTTTTTATTCCCACAAATTCAATTCCTTTGCTACTCTATGGTATCTTATATTTACCATATCCTGCACTACTTTGTTCCTGCGTATTTCTTATCGCCACTTTCACCTTCCTGCCAATGTTTCGAATAGCATATTATTATTGCGTGTTATTCGTACAACTCGCTTACGTTAGATACGCAAATGCATAATGCAAAATTTTCATCGAAACTCGATCGGTCGAGAACATTCTAAACAGAAACGTGTGCGTTGGCCAGATATTTTCTAGGATACAGTACAGTTTGTGGAAAGGAGTATTGGTGGACATCTGCAATATTCTCAGTACCTTCTCGTGGAATTTCGTCGACCTGTTTCTCATCCTCATCAGCATCGCTTTGACAGATCAGTTTCGTCAACTAAACAGTCGTCTGAATTCTATAAGGGGCAAGGTAAGCGACTGCAAATATTCTCCCATACAGTATAATCAAGTATTTCATCGTTAAGTTAAGCGTTCACTCGGATCAAGCGCCTTATCATTTGAAAGAGATCGCACTGCCGCTCGATTAAATATTTCACGTAATTAAGTAATTACCGTTATTTTGCAGACTACAGAATATCATTCGATAGAAAACTACGCGAAATATCGTATATATATATATATATATATGGTATATATTGTTGATCGTCATTATACTGTTAACTGAATTAAGTAGCGCAGAAAATATTACAGTTTTTAATAACGAATGTTGGTCCTTAGCATCATTTCATTGTTAAGGCAATGCCCGAATGGTGGTGGGCCGAGGCAAGGAATGAATACAATCACTTGGCAACGCTAACAAGGCAACTGGACTCCCATATCTCCGTTATGGTTCTTCTCTCTTTCGCTACCGACCTGTATTTCATCTGCATACAGCTGCTTTTCTCTTTCACGTATGCACGACAAAATGTCATTCTTTTATATTATCGCACGCTCGTTATGCAACGACCTTCTGCCGCGACAGTGTATCCTAACTAAATATCGAACGTTTAAAAAGCAGTCCGATGCGAGGCATTGTCGAGAAAATCTACTTCGGCTTCTCCTTTGGATTCCTGTTGGCGAGAACGACAGTGGTCTCCCTGTGTGCCGCAACGATTCACGACGAGTCGTTACTCCCGGCCCCGATCTTGTACAGCGTTTCTGGAAGCAGTTTCTCGACGGAAGTAAGATTTCCATTCTATCTGTTTCTGCAATGAAAATTTTCGTGCACGATGCCAAATCGTCGATCGTCGCTAAAGCATTTGTCTGCGAATCGCGCCTCTTGTCTGTACGTTTCGTTGTCGTAGTATGGAATTTCCCGTAGTCCACTGCGTAGCTTGTCTCGCTCTTCTCTCCAGAAATCGCTACCTTCCTTCTACCAGCACATTTTCGCTTCCTCTTTCTCCCCTTTCCTTCAAGCACCTCGGTCTGTCTGTACACCTTACGCATTTGTGTAATTCATTGTACCTATAGAAACTGTAATCACACCTAAACTTGAAGCCGCTGTAATCGACGCGTGTGTTTTGTTGCCTCTGTCCCTTGCTTTCCGCGTCTTTATTATATCCTCCTCGTCACTCTCTACCCTTTCTGTGCCTAATTGCTTGTATGTCCATACCTGTTCAAGTACTCGAAGTCCGATCGACGAGTCGAGACAGCAGCTACGAGCAAAACGTTCCGCTGTCTAATGCGGAATAAAAGCGTTACTAATTTTCTGAATAATTAACGATTCGTCGTTAAATCTACAGCTTGCAATGCTCGACACGTTTCTTGCCTTTATTCTTGCGATTATATCAGCCCGTTTAATTAACTTTCCATATCGTGCGTGCAATAATTTTATCGTTTTCGCAGGTAATGAGATTCCTAGCGCAAGTAACAACGGATAACATTTGCTTGACGGGCATGAAATTCTTCTCGGTGACCAGGGGCCTCGTATTAACAGTACGTACAAGATATATAACGTAAAATAACGATTTTATAATATAATAATATAACAGATTTGTCCCTCGTACAAGCTGTGTCCCGAGAATCAGAGATAGACGAACGTGTATCGTAATCCATATAATTTACAAATAAACTGCGAATCTCGCAGAAGGCTGACCCGAAGTATTTTGTTGCACAGTTCCAACAAACACTTGCGAAAATCTCGTGAAAACGCCGAATCAGTTTCGCGTCGCGTGCATTTGATTCTCGTGCCACGTCTGCTGACACCAACAATCATTAAAAAGATTATCGAGTATCCAGCACGTGTTTGTTGACGATAACAGCATTCGCAAAATGATTGAAAATTTGTTTCAGGTAGCAGGGACCATAGTGACGTACGAATTGGTGCTGGTGCAGTTCAACACAACGCAGCAAAGTGAAGTGTCGAACAGTACCGTGTGCGAGGTGAAGTAACCGCGTTTTCAAACGTCTTTCGACGCGCTTACAAGGAATTTCACCTAAATCATCGCCTTCCAGCCTTAACACGTCTTGCTTTACAATTTCCCATTATAAATATTCCCATATCTTAAGTAGAATAGCGCTTATTGCCTAATCTGCTGTATATAAGTGCACAGTGTGAAGAATGTCGGGCGACCTACACTTGTCCCAGAGATAGGTTGACATCGAAAACGAAATTTCTCTTCTACAAGGAAATCTTCTTCTCTGGAAATTGATATTAGATGGGCCGCAGATTTTTATGCAAATGAAAATTTATTGGCAAACGCGATACCAGGAGATAGAGCTTAAGCGAAGATTCGTTTCCTCTGTTCAAAACTGTAACGAGAATTTCACTCGAATGTCTTGTACGTCTTCTTATTTATTATACACATTTTCTGAATCTTCGTGTATCGTATGAACGCATAAAAATCCGCACATCTGGCGATAAATATCGTTTCGAAAAATCTGCAACTACACGCCCAGATCTTACAACAACGTGGCTGTTTCCATCGAAATTGAGAACAGCCAAGCATTACGAGACGAGACATCGTAACAAGATGTAAGTCTAGGCTTTGGACTGGACGATAAAACGTCAGCATCGGAATGGTTCTGCTTAAACGGTTTTCGTTCAATTTGGTAGAACATTTAATTGCTTCAGATCATTGTATCATACAATTATTCCTCGAGTTACTTTCCCCTTGATTTATCTTCATTCTTATTTTCTTTCTTTTCGTTTGCTTCAGGGCTAGATCAGGGCCTTTTAAACCACTGACCAATACACAGGGGGTAGCGTAACAGAATTATGGGGTGGTGAAAATTTTTGCAGCTGCCACACACCACTGAAACGAGACACGTTAGTCACCACACGTTGAAGGATCACGAGGAATACGCCGAGTTATTAATCGACACAAGTATAAAACACCAGCTTTAAAGATAAACGTTCAGAGGGACCTTTGCTTGGAATTTAGCTTTGTCCTAGTAAGTGGTAATGCGTGGCAAAGTTAGAAACGTAACAAGTAGTTGTTTAAAATTAAACTTCCTTCGTTTATTATCGATTAATGTTTCATTTGTATATTTATTTTATCTACCTTTCTATGTATATATAACTGGCATTGCGTCAAATTTTCCCCGGGGCAAAATGTGGTGGCGAGTGGAAAAAGTTTGAGAAGCGCTGGGCTTGATAATTGAGAAAAATCACAATGTATATACATTGTACATAAAACATAACATTTCGAGTAATTTATGCTTTATGTTTCATACGTGGTTTAATCGTTTCAGTTATAATGATTTATATTGTAGTAATTTATAGGAAAATTGTTCCGTGAGTGCTGCTTTGAAAACAGACTTTTGTATAGTTAATGTGTGTTATATATAATTAACAACAATTGTCCTCTCTAAAAATTAGGGAACGTCCATTTCATATTTATCGAGTAACTTACGATATGTTTTCCCCGTAGCTTCGCAACAGCAAGCAAACTCTTTTTGCACAAAATAATGCTTCGTGCATTGAACGAAACATTAACACCAGAAACAATAAGAGTACAATCTGAGTAGATAATAAAGGCATTACTCGATTGTTAATAGTGTCACGGAATACTGAATAAACCGAATATATTATCTTGTAATATATAACGTTTCTCAAGTATAATTTTAGCACTGTTCAGCGATAAGAATTGAAACGGATCATCTGGAATCGTAGAGATAACGTACAATCGATTAAATTGGGTAAGTACGAAATTAACACTGGTCGCGAAAACGAATTAAAAGTTCTTGTTTCATGGATACCAAACCAGATTAGTTAAAAGCCAGTCGATACAGTTACGATAACAAAATCGTTATAGCATTAAAATGTCCAATTATTCGTTCTAAGCACAGTGAAATTTGTTTTGAACAGATCAATTCGTAATTTGTCATAAGCAAATTAATCTGTGACTTGAACGAACTAAATATATAATGGAATAAAAAGTACAAAAATATAAGGTTCGTTAGGAATAAAGTAATTAATAAATGCTTGTACGTAGCATAGTAATGTAAAGCTTCTCAGTGGTAAAAATGTTATAATATAATGTATAATATTATCTATTATTATATGAACTATTATTCACTAAGTATTAAAATATACATATGTTTATATTAATGCATAATATTAATCTGCCATCTGCCAAAGGTTTGATCTTTTTAATTTCGGTAGAAAGAAGCAGGATTGAACGATATTGTCTTCTCGATTTTGTCACCTACGGACAAATTGTATTCATCTTATTTCGATTCATCCCAGGTATTCAATCGAACTGAATGCTAATCAAAAGATAGCTTCCCAATTGGCCGATGTAACAGGGGTTCTACTGTATCGTATTGTATTATATCGTTGTATTACATGTATTAGGAGCCCTGCATAAACGTGCCTTAAGATGCTCGAAGACAAAACTTACTCGTCGAAGAATATGGTTTTTCGCGAGATCCAAATTATAAAAACGTTATGTTGCGTGTGAAATTTACGACATGTAGATATGTACATATGTACGTATGTATTATAAGTAGTATAATTTCCTTGCTTCAGCGTATACTTTGCAACTTCACTTATCAATCTGTTGTCTGAGTCATTCTTTAACGCATTCGCCGCTATCGACGATAAAATATAGCTAGCCCGCATTTCGAATTACAGACGATATCGTATCTCCTCCTTCGTCAGAAGCACAGTGGACGGCGGAAGAAACTTTCAAGCTCATACCTATGTACAATAAATTACGCTACATTAATTAATACTACCTCTGTATATAAACATATTTTGCACTGATTTTTGTTTACCATATTCACAACAGTCACGTGCATTTCTCTTATCGACTATCTTTCCATTACTCTTATCTATAATAATCAATAATTTAATTTATGGATGTTGAACATTGTTTGCCCCAGTTAACGCATAAGTGGAATTAACTAAATGCTCCTATGTTTCGACAGGATCCTTCTTCTGCGGCATAAGTTCATCTCGTTGGAGCACACTAGCACACTGTAATCTCGGTCATTCGTTGAACTTCCTTGTAAAACATATCGATAAAAGATACTGGTGCAACAAATCTTACGTTTGCTATTACTTGGGAATAAAAAATACGATAATTGTAACGGTTGTACTACGGAAGAGTGACTAATGTTTGTTATTCTGTTAGCTTCGTAATTTTGATATTAAGAGTAAGAGGAAAAAGCAACAAAGTAACTATGTAATTGCTTGATATTCCTTGAAAATTCCAAGTTGAAATTGTTATTCTGGAAATGTGCAGGTGTATGTAGTTGTAACACACACATTTTATTGTTTATAGAAAAATAAAGAAGAGGATGAAAAGAATGTGAGAAATTGTGTTTAATGTTAACGCCTGTCATTACGTCAACCCATCCAAGAGAGAGGAACATCCATCTACGTATCCGTCGTAGTACGACGTCTCGCCCACTTGGCTCTTAATTGTTCTAATTAAAAGAGAAATTAGCTAAACTGGTCGAGTAACTACCTCCGTGGCGTTTAAATAAAGTAATTATGTATTTTTGTATATACAAATAACAAGAAATGTCGTCAGAAATGGGCTAAAACATGGATTGCATACGTAGTAACAACAATATTATCAAAAATATAATTATGAACGGATCGATAGTAGCGTACAATAGACGTCACTGTGTTTTCCTTTATTTACCATCGACAAATTGCAAAAGCACAACTTCGTACGTTATGATTGCTCCGGCCACCTGTATAACAATATATTTTCCATTAATAAATTATACCATAGATTTTAGTGATTATATTCGGATGTACGTAGAGACACTGATTTACCGCAAGCATAAAATTTCTCGTGATGGAAAAGAAACGTAATCCAGTTAACGCTACCTCGTCTGTCGCCAGTTGATACTGCAATCTCTGCGCCTTTGAACAGACAACGTACATTTTTAATTCATCGCGAGTAACGTAAACCTTCAGAATAAAAGAGAAACCGGTCCAAAAGGTACGAAAGAATATTTTGAACTTATTATTAAGTACGCACCTAGAAAAGATAGTTAGTTACCTCAATGCCATAACTGGACGTGGAACAATTGTACAGATAAGGTAAGGCCACTTTACTCTGATCGTGTATCCTAGCAGTGAGCAAGGTGACAGCACAGGTGCGAATAATTAGGAAGCCGAAAGAGCCGAAGAAGTAGACTGCGCTCAATGGGCTGCTCTTTTCTGCTATGCTTTTAACAAAGATAGAATAATAACGTTAATCGACAAGTTGATTGAGAGCGTTACGCGATCAACTCTTCGTTTCTATGCTCTTCATTAAGCTATATACGAGAAAAGAGACCGTGCAGTTAATCGCGCCGTATTGTATTTGTTTCAATTTTACAATATATCGATGGCCAGGTATCGTGGACGTTGTGCGTGTTTCTTTGGAAGAAGAAACGATCGTTTAGAAGGCGCACAGACCGCGGCAAGTACACAATTACGAGTAAAACAACGATATTACTTTAATCGTAATAAATACACATTGTGTAATTTGAAACCATCTGTAAAGATACGATATAATAATTAGTTTTGCAAATAATTAGTCGACGGTGTACAGCTACGGATAATCTTGAAACGTAAATTGAGCTTGCAAGTTGTATCGAATGCTTGGACTTGAAGTCATTTTAACGAGAAGACTGCGTCATTGCTCAGCTACGGGGCTTCTCGTGTTATAAAATAATTGGAAATAAATAAATACATCGATAGAAATAGATAAATAATTGGAAATTCCCACGAGAAACTGAGAAACGCTGTGCTCCGGCGCGATTCCTTCCATCGCGAAAGACAAAAATTATAAACGTTTATTACTTTGCCAACCGAGCTGACCGACGTATCATCGATCCTTCGCTCTCACTTCGCCTCGTGCTCATCGTGCTCGTCGTGTTTATTTTACCGATCTGGCAATCAGCTAAACTGGCAGATTACCGGCAATCAAAAACTTGCGACTTCGTTAACATTTTACAAAGCCGAGCACTTTGATGTCGATAGAACATGACTATACGTACTGCCAATTACGACCGTCTCGTCTAAATGAACACGTATCGGCCTACTCTTTTATCAGCGCGCGTTACATTTATTTCTCTCTAATACGAAATGCCTCGCCCAATTGGGGCGAGCCGTAACACCAAAGCGGCAGAGTCCTGGAAAACCGATGTCATTAGGCGGAATGAAAATGCTTTCGAATAATTATGCAAATCCATCATATCCAAGATACGACAGGTAGGGCATTTCTAAAGGCGGGGCACCGCAGTAATTACGTTTGAAAAATTTGCAAGGTTAATTCCATTTTTACAATCGCTATAGCGTCCGGACTGGCAAATTTTGAAAAAGCAATATTCGCCTTGCCGGTGGAATCGGCAGATATCGAACGAGATTGAAATTGTTTGTTTAGATCGTTTTACACGATTATTCGAAAATCGTAGTTTATGCGGAGGACAGGTTTCTCAGTTGTAATTTCTCTTTGGAAAAGAGCGTGGCATCTCCGTGGCTTCTGAGTCGAGTATACGTACGATAGTCCGTTTAACAGCTGAAGACAGATGAAGTAGAGGTTGTTCGCGAAGGATAAAAGGATTATGGGAGAGATGTGCTCATCCACCTTCTTAACAACGCAACTCAAAATAGCATAGTGTTCGCGAAGTTCGCGCCAGTAGAATATCGGCCGATATTTTGTCACCGTCACTGCCAATTTCTTGTTCAGAGATTTGTACCTTTCAGCCAAAGCGGTAGCAACCTAAACAATTAGAGAAACGGAGGATTAATCTTATTGAAACATCGTGTAATACGTTGCTAATTCAGCTTTGTCGTGTAATAACAAAGTAATCTGAACCTTCGTGTGAATTATCTTGGAAAAATTACGAATGAATTACTAGGGAAAATTGGAGTCGCAGGCAAGTTAACTTTTTCGTACCACAATAAAATAGTTATCGTTCGTTGATTATTGATATTTAAACGTAACTTTATTTTCCGATATGGCTGACGCGATATCTCGAGATCCGTTTGTACTACCATACGCTTCGAATTTGGTGAGAATCTTCAGCAGACTCGCAGCTATAAACCTCGACTGTTTTCTAATCTTTTGCTACGCCAAAAGAGCGAAAGAAAAGCCTGGAAAATCAAAACTTCAGAGTGCAGCCATTATCTTAAAATAGTAAGATATCTTTGTCTATTTCGGTTCGCGCCATAGCAAAAATGTAGCGTGGTTTTTATTTGTTTCAGCCAATAAGACACTTTTCTTCCTAAAAAGATCTCGTTCGAGCAAGTACAGCTCGTACAATTTTAAGTATTTCCCCTCGAAAAAGATATATTCCACGCTCCAAGTAACGGCAACTGTGTATACGAAGAATCAGTACGAATCAGTCTTCTGATTGCGTTGAAGAAAATTCCAAAGAAGGTCCAGAACAACGACGCTGTACTAAAAGTAACGAGAATACTCTCTTCGACGGAGAAAGGCAAGAAAAGAATTGATAGAAAGACGATCGAGGACCACAAATATGCGAACCGTGCGTGACGCAGTTACTCGAACTAAAAGCATAACTAAAAGTTGCTCGTATCAAGAGTAACCGCTTTTACCTACCAGCATGATGAAGAGATCGGTGAAGTTCCAATTGAACGTGGCCAGTTTGCTAACGACGAAAACGTACAATCCGAAGGCGAAGTTGTAATTCACTGGAAACGAACGTGATGCTGATTAAACGATGTCATTGCCTTTGCAACGTTTGACATTTGGTTTTTGCGTTTAAAGTAGTACAATCTCACATGTGTCGAAGATGAAGGAATGCGAGCGTAGAGTATACGTCTCCAGGAAGCTGCGAAACGTGGAATTCGATGCGTTCCAGTCGTAGCCATCGACGTTGTTGAACATGCTTAGGATGTGCTCGACCAGAGCCAACAGCAGTATCACGGAACTTAGGAAGAAAAATTTCCATCGCAGCCGCGTCGGTTCTATGCAATTGCTGTAAATTGTAAAGAGATAAATAGACGGAAGCTGCGTCGCGGTGAAACAATAAATCGAGCAAGTTTGTTCGCGTCTGACAGAGGCAAGTTCGACGATCCGTCGAGTAACCCGAACGTGTTCGAACTTTATGTCGCCGAGAGCGAGACATCTTGGACAGGGAAATTCTATTCCACATTTGCGACTCATCTTCGCGTGTAGAAGAAGCTGGTAAGGCTGCAGAGCGAGTCAGTGTCTTCTCTAACGATTTCTTTGATCCAGTGCAACCTTAAGCTCGGTATCGATCGACGATTAGAGAGAGAACATCCAACAACAAATTGTAAAATACACGGAAGCATATTCTATCGTGAAAAAAAAGCTTGCATTGGATTATCAGTGAATCTATTGGCATCTCATTTACACGGTAGGACGAACCGATTGTAATTTGCCAGTGCAGTGCCGATTAACAGGTATCCAAGCTCGCGTGCACGGCAGATAAGCGACAAACAAGGCGATTAGCAAACTCGCGAATCGTGTCAAGCTGTGAGCCTGGCGAGAGTGTCGAGATATCGACCTGTCTATGCATCGTTCCATGGCCCTCCATTCTGACTGAAGAGGTACCCAGCGTGACGACAGCCAGAAAAATAAGATGCTGCCCAGCAGACTGTTCCCGTAGAACACCGCGCCAGCTGTCGCCGACGCTATGCCACCTGCAACGCGATACAATATCGTCGGTTTATCTCGCCTCGAACATAATTCCTCGATAACTAACAATCCTTAAAGCCAGCTGAACGAGATCGAGCCGAGTATCTGGCCTGTTCGCGACGGCACGTGAAAGCTTCGCGGGATAAAATTAAGCTACTTCAAGCTCGTTCTTGCTTTTAAGAGACTTCCGAGCGGTCGATATCTTTTTCGATGGGTTGGATCGGTGCACCGAGACGCTACTGGACCGACGCAAGCTCAGCTTCGAGAAATAAATCATATAACCATTAAAAAGTAGGAGATGCGTCTATCAAACGCGTGGAAAGCTGCACGCGATGATCCTATAAATTATTTTTCCAAAAACTGTTCGACCGGTTACACGTGTTAATAAGTAAGAGACGGAAATGTAACGGAGTAATAAACGGTGTCCACTTACCGCGTGTCTGGATCGTATTAGCGTTAAGAGTTTTCACCATGTGAAGCACCGATACGATCGTCATAAAGAATATCGTCGAGGCTATGAAAGCTGAATAAAACGCGACGAAGGAAAATGTCTTGAACTGGAGTTTCGAGGGTGACACGGATCGGACTCCAGCCACTGGAAATAAACCAAAGACTCGGGCTATGCTTAAAACAGGCCCGATCGCGCAATGAAAGCTCTCTATCGTCTGTAAGAGAATAAACTTATAGATAATATTTCCTCTGTCTTTCTCGTTTCGCACGAACGAGTATCTCTTACGATATGGAACATCCTCAACCCGGAAACTCAGAAAATTATGAAACTTTGCAGATACGTAGAGCATACGTAGGTAGGTAGGTACGCAATTCTTTTCGCTGTTCTAATTCTAACTGTAAACTGTAAAACTGACCGCTGGAAATTCGGCTATTTTGCGATTTTGTGTTACAACTCGCAAGACACTGTGAGAGATAAAAGGATAAGTTCTCGGGCAAAAGTTACTTCTTTTAATTGGGCTTGTCATCTGGTGAAAGATTTGCCAATTGTCTATACAGGGTGAACCTAAAAAACAACGAAGAAAAGTTGATATAAAAGCGTGCTCTATTTATCTTTTTTCAAGCGAGAAAATGAATTTTACACGAAGCTATTCGCTTCTTCGTAACGTTTCTTATAATCTTCGTTTCATAATTCTCATTATTTTGAGCATATTCTCTTTCGAGATTAATACGCAGAGTCTCACGTTGAAGTCTGCCGAATAGTTTCGTCCATCTCGAAGTCTTCCAACGGACACATTGTTTTCCTGATTCGTGCTTAATTCACCGACGTCGTTGTCGTTCCTGCGATACGCGAAAGAGGACCAAACCCTCGAGCTGGAAGCTTTGCTTCTGACGGGTACATCGCACAACGTGCCTTTCGATTTTAACATCATGCATTGATCCTCCTGCATGTTTTTACGTATCACTGTTACATCGTGTAACGGTGATCCTGTCGAAGTAATAGCGCAGTTATTAGACGATGATGCAGTGATAATAGTAGCGCTGTGTTGTAGTAACAGTGTAATTCAACCAACTAATCGATGTGCTCGTATTCGATAACCATATCCCGTATTTTTCTCGCCACGTTCTTACATTTCTATGTTTTCTCCTGTATTTTAAATAAAAATAAGTTTCGTCATTTTATACGCCAAGCTTCTACGATTGCTGTTGCAATGGATGTGCTCGTATCAAAGACAACATTTATCGACTCTCGTCATTTTCCGAGCCGACAAAATACGTAACGCTCGAATATATTTAATTTTCAATTTTCTTCAACGAAGTATCGATCATATTACACGATAGTTGTCCTATGATCCTTAATCGCATAGCAGGAGGGATTGCGTTCGATCGAACGAAGTTGAATGGAAACGAGATATCCGACGAAACTGTGGATGCGCCACGATACCTGCCACGTGTCTAAGGTTGCTTGCGGAGAAGCAGATTTTCAAATTATGATTTGTTAAACGACGTAGCTCAAGCATCAAAAACGATGCCTGGTTTAAATAAAGAAAAGCAAATAACGCGTGGAATTCTTAAAAATATCAATATTACCCGCTGCTGTTACTAGATTCAAATCGTTTTGATACGTCGTCTGGACAGTAATCAGCGATATTCTGTTATCAATCTTGACAATAAGAAAAAGAGGAAATATGGCACTAGTCGTTTAACGAGAGCCATTCTTGACGAAGCTTTGATAAATGTTGCTTTTGTAGAAGCAGTTCATTTTGATTCAACAATGGGTGAATCAAGACACAAATAGATCATTTTCGATGCTATCTAAAGAGTTGAAAAATTTGACGAGCCTCACTTTTCACAATTATTATCAAATAATAATTAATGTACTCCTATTTGCTGCTTTGTTGCCTGAATTCTATCGAATATGTTTAACGTATTTCAAATTTATGTACATCAATGAAAATGTTAGATAATATGGATGAATTAATTCCGGTTAATTTCTTAGAAATGGAATTAGAATTCTATCGAGTACATTTAACGTTTGATTCAAAATTCTATAGAGCAATGGAAATGTTGGAGAACGATGGAAGGTGAAGGAGGAATTTATGTAATATGTGTGGTCCTGTTTCGTTTCGAAAAATGCAAACTTCCCGCACGTCTTGACAAACACGAATTCACCCTTATCGTAGAGCTTGTCCAATGTTCCGATCGACAAAATCGCACAACGTTTGTTAAGAGATTCGTGCATTTGATTTCGTCTGCACATTTAAATTTAGACTTATATTCTATCGATTTCTCTCCAACTGGACTCTCAGTGTACTTGCTGTTAAAGTATTTTAACACGCATCAAACGTAGACATGCAGTAGACGTGCACGTAAAACAGCATACATAGAACCATATTAATTTCGCGAATGTTTCATCGTACAAAATGAAACGAGCGAGACGAAGCTACAAATTATTGATTCATACATCATCGTTCGTTTGCCAGCGAAATCCAAACGAGAAGGGAAATTTCATTGGCAGACAAGACATCGAGAAGACAAGAAATTTCCCACCGCCCCCCCTTCAAAGATAAATGAAAATACATCTTTTAGAAAGAAAGAAGAACGGTAGTAAATGATATTTTATAGTCTACACCTTTGATATCACGTGTCATCGATCTATACGTGGTAGTATTAATCGTGCTAATATTTCACGCTTTATCAGTCCTCCGAAAGAACATTTCGCCGTTTCAGAAACACGAGCTAACGTCTCGTATTTCCAATCCACGTCGAGCCGCGGTTAACGTTAACGAGACACGCGACAAATTTCGATAGATCGTACGAGAAAGTGGCATCGTTCGTAGAACTCGCTGTAGTTCGATTAATTGCCAAGCATCGTGGACATTCTGTGTGGTGACGCACGCCCCGGGACAACCGATCCCAATGATGCGTTATATTCCAGGGAAAAAGGTGACCCATGTTTATCTAGGATGCGGAACAACGTGTTGACACTGTAAAGTCTTGTTAATTTGCGGCTTTTCTATTCCGATGTGTTTCGTTCTTCCCCTTCGAAGAAGACTATTATAGAAGATAATTGGATTACGAGACAGAAACGTTCTGTAGAAAATTGAAAGAATTTCTAGACGTTTCGGTTACCTATTCCTAACGACAAAGTGGAGAATTGTTTAATACGTTTTCTCTTTTGTCGAAGAATAAACGATGAATTATTTAATACCTTCTCCCTTTCTTTAGTTTTATCATTTAATTTTTATGGGAAGATAAAACTGCCCCAGCCGACCGAGACCCCTCCTTTCGTTCGTGTAAGGAGGTTTGCTCGCGTGCAGGGATGATAGTCTGACCGATATTTAATTGTCGGTAACTGAAAAACGAAGCAGAAAACAATTCTTTTATTCTGAATTTTCGTCTGATTTCCGAGATTATCGTTCATCTTTGTATAAAACCATTAAACTTGTACTATTTAATTAATCGTATAATTTTCATCGGAATTTAGAAAATCCAACTATTGCTACGCACGGTGTCTTCTAGGTTATTGTACTAACTTTCCCCAACGTGTTATATTGAGAAATGCCACGAAACTAATACAAATATGTTATGCAAATATACTGATACGATAAGGGACGTACCCTTGTTAGTATAATACACCGTACGGATAGATAACTGATATTTATTATTACACCGGTATAATCTAGGTTTATGAATTACTGCTTCGTTTATCGAATAAGTTCAATAGCACGCCGATATTAGACTTACATTGATAAAGATACAGATAAAAATAGACACCTAGAAATACGTGCCACACAGTGTCTCAAGGACGTGTATCATTCGATAACTCGAATCTCTTCGTTATTTTTAGAAATACGAAGAAACGTTTCTTTACAAAATTGTTATGCTACGAGGGGTAAAAAGAAATCGATGAAACGATACAGCGTGTATTGTGATACGTGGGACCGCTTCAAGGAGGAAGAAAAGCTCATACGAAAATGTGTCCTGTCTAGTTTTATCTATCTTCAAATTACAGCCACTTTTTTCTTTCAATAATCCGCGACTGCTTGCCTCTGTAGAAGCTGCTCGATATGGCTACCCTCTATCTAAGATCACAGTTTACGTCTCTGAATATCATAGTCTTCTTCTCTAAATTGCTGCCTATGTGTCGTTCGGATTGACGATCACAGTGCGCCCCGCCGCTTAGGCTGACCTCCTTTCGTTCGTGCAAGGAGGTTTGCTCGCGTACAGGGGTACTTTGGCCGATTTTTAACATCTCGGATCATTCGATTTTCCTCTTCCTATCTCTACCTTGTTATATGTGTGTACACACAATTTTTGTCGACACGGAAAAAATACAGAGGAATTGATAAGAGGCGTAGGTAGCACATCCCCGGACGCTTGGCGTTTTAAATTTAGCATTCTCTTTTTACACGCTTAATATCAACACATCTTTCTAATAAACATTTCATCGTGTTACATCTTTGGGGTGTATCAAAAGATATTGTGAGCCAGGAAAAGCCAACAACATCGCGTGATATGAGACAAAGAGACATTGTGCACTTATACACGCGCATTATACTTATTGTAATGTAAAAGACTCCTTGTTTTATTCCTTTATTTATGGCAGAGTAACCTCGCGATGGAGGTCATTGAAATCGTCTAGATTATCCACTTTGATATATAATAAAAAAAAAGTATGGCAAAAATAATTTACAAATTATTTCACTTTTAGTAACTTGTAGTACCAGTTGGTAAATAATTTTATAATTTTCTTCAAAATAAAGATTAAGTGAAAACGACGAAAGTTCTTAAATTCCGATAAATATTCAATGCACGCTTCTCATAACTTTCATACAAAATTTACCAAACTACACAGAAATTCGTACCGATTACTTTTCATAAATCGTCCACTTCATTTAACACTTTATATAATACAACGATCGTTTGACTGCTTCTCCAAAATTGAAAATATGTTAATATAGATCGCGAAGCTATTATTCTCACGCAAGGAAATCTTTAGCACAATCTAACTGCACGAAAATCTGACATCGTGTCTTACGAAAGTTTCATACGAGTTAAATTATTTATTTCTTCGACAAATCATTCCACGGTATTCGTAACTACGTTAATTTGCAAATACTCGACGAAATAGTTCGATTGATTACTAATAAGCTGCAAGAAAATCGCAAGTTCGCTAAAATTAAACGCGCTTCCCTCAAGCGTGTGATCTCATTCTTCTTTCTTTGCTTTCCTGTTTTTACAATCCAAGTCGAGTCAATGAAATTACGAGAAATTGGAAAAAACGAGCATAAAACGCTGTTCGTTCACGGTAAAAAAGATCTGCATATGTTTAAACAAAAGTGACTCGCTCTATAATTTTACAACGCAAAGCATGTTTCTTAATTTGTAAATTCGGCAATTTTCGCTCCAGATATTTGACGTGTGTACGATATTATTAGAAATGGTGTAAAATGCATATCATTTTACGTCCACATGATAGAAGAACGTCTGAATAATTTAACAGTCTCAATCACCAATTAAAGTCCAGTTTTAAAGAAATTTACATAATCGAAATACTTACTAAATCGGCCATCTATGTAATTCTAATATGATCGACGTCCTGCGTTATGGAAAATGAAGAAAGCGAATGCAACAGGTCGACTTTTAACAAGAACAAAAGAGTATCCTACTGCACGAGTATACCACTGTGTTACTACCTCGTAAAAAATTCCTTGATTCAGGAGAAGTGAACTAGAGACTCGGACCTGCGCCATGCATGCCTGATCAGATAAACGCTTATACTACTAGTTTTTCGCGCGCTTACTTGGCATAAATCAACTATGTGGTAGAATATAGACATATTCGTTAATTGTATTTGTAGAACTCTCTCTCTCTCTCTCTCTCTCTCTCTCTCTCTACATACCGGTTATTATTTCGACGTTATCGTAAAAGTTTTAAGCTTGCATTTATTTATGGAGTCACTCGGTTATAAAAGAAAGAAGAATTTTAGTTAACTGATGCTTCATGCTGTTGCAAGCGTTCTATTTTACTGTATATATAAATTTAATCTAATAAAATTAAAAGACCTTTCTACTGGAACTTTCATAAACGAGAGTAAATGAGTAAAAAATAATAAATGTAGTTTCGAATGAAACAACATTATTCGCGAGTTTATCTCATTAAGAAATATCTTTTGCAACATATAAGTAAACCAACATTGCCTTATTAGCCTTTAGTCACTTGCAATCTTCGTTTTAATCAATTTACGTAATTGTTTGATCACTGTTTATGTCTTTGACCGGATTCTAAATTTTGGGAAGCTCGAAAAGATTAAAATATTTGTAACACTATGACAAATTATCATTTCTTGAAACATGGTACGGGTAAATAAAAACCACAACATACGCTAATCCTAAAGTGTTTTACTGGGCTAATGTCTACTTTATAACGTGAAATGTTCTTAGAAACATATCTCTTAACAATAAGTTTAAGACTGTGTTTTTAGTATTAGCTTCTTATAGAAAAGAATCTCTTCTTACTTTATCAGAAGTTCTTTTTTACAAGCTGATACATTAATTATGTTGTATTTATTTCACATTTTTTCGACAAAAGAACTGAAACACCATTGTACATATAATCTCTACCAAATTGCACGTTGTACACCAGATAACTTGTTATGATCAGCCAACTCCCTGAACACAATTCTCGATAATCTCCACCTATATACAACACCACGTCCACGAGAAGTTAGTACACACCGTGCTGTTAATTGTCTTAAAGCTGTCTGACGTGGAATTATCTTATCAAATTGTTGATTAATTTCTTCCTGAAATAGCAAAGTAAATTTAATAAACAAAAACCAATAGCTGTAGTCGTCTAATCCTTTCAACGTAACAAATTTCTTCATATGCTATATATATCACACTTTGAGGTTATATAAAGTGTATATGACGTACTCGAATTTCCACTGGCAAAATATTATTTCTTTTCATAGCTACAAGTCGCAGTCGTTCTTCCGCATAGTCTTTTGCCATTTTTCTTCGTTTAAGATCACGAATCATCCACCGACCAACATATTTGTTACGTATTTGCTGGAACTAAACAAAGAATATGCTAAAAATAAAATCTGTTGGAAACAATATGGTTTACTAAAATATATTACATCACGAAGTAAAAATATTATATATGGAAAAACTTGAAAACTTATTTCTACTTACCTCGCATGCTGCAAATTTTGTGCTACTTGAAAGAAAATTCGAACATATCAGCAAACCATTCCTTAGAGCAGCCATGTTTGCCTAAGTTCTAGCATCGCTCGTATTCCCTATCGCCTATCGCCGCGTACTACTACTATCTTCGTCTAACAGAAGATCTGATCGCTCTCCCTCTTTATCTAACTTGTTGTTTTCTACGTTCGATCGATATTTGTTTAAAAAACACCAGAGGAAAATTGTTTCGATCGCTAAATATCGCTCCGAACCAGATTCTGCGAAAAACATTTCCACTATCAATATGTTTCTGAAAATGTTAGTTTGACCGGACTGTTACATATTTTCTTTGCACAGGTATATATCATTTGAATAAAAAATGCACTTTACAACTAATTTCGTGAAAATAAATCATTAAGTCACATCTGAGTACATATTTTGCAACAGAAGTGAACTTCAATCGACCTTATGGTCCATTAATAAATAAGAATTGAGCTTTTGGTCTATTGAAATTGTTTTCGAAGAATGCTTGATCAATATAATTCTTGTATTATATGCATATGTGATATTTTATAAATAATATTGTCGAAAGACAAAGTATTTCCATAATACAAGGGTAATGGTGTATTGAAATGCTACATATGAAATAGTTTCCGTATCTCCTTTATTTTTATTATTATTGTTATTTATAGGTATGTACACAAAACCGTTGTTAAACCAATTTCAATCGGAAAATCATGGCTAAAAGTGCTGCACCATTGTAGAGCAATCATATTTCCGCACATACTTCTTTTTAATATAGAGGACGTGTAAAAAGATAAGGTAAATCTTTGTAAAGACGTATATCATAGAAAAGTGTTTTGTGTATATATATTTTCGTAATTCAATTCCTTACCTATAGCCAGGCAATTGGAAAGTAATAGAAAAACAGATTTCATCGCCCATTCAAATTCGTAATAAAATTATCATTTTCCTCTGTTCGATTATTTTGTATCGATGCACTGCGAGACTCAGTTAAAGTTTTAAAAATTTCTAAGTTTCTTCAATGGAATTTTACAAAGCAATTCGGAAACAAATCGTAATCGTAAAAACTAGCTGGTAATTTCAATACAAATTTGATTGGAAAATGTGACCTATTTGCTATCACTTTCCAGTTACCTGACTAGGTAATAAGTAACTTTTTATAGTTTACTTTCTTTTCTCATGGAACTCACAGGCGAGAAAAAACATCCGCTTGCAAACCATTGTTGGCTTACCTTTCCTACGAAATTCTTTGCGATGAGAAAAGTGACGAAGTAACCATTTTGATAAATGGAATACACGAATATCAAAAAAATGTGGCGAGTATGCAATTACATGCACAAAAAATGCTAGTCGTCGCGATTCTTTATCGATTCTATTATCTCTAATTATCGGTCGCGATTTCGTAGAAAATATTGCAGTCTCCAATGGCGACAACGTAACGACATTATTCTTATGCGAGGAACGTGAAGAAAGGAAGTAAACTATATCAGCTACTATACGCCGAAGCCCATCTGGCGATACACATGTACGGAAACTAGTTATTTCTTTTTCTGGGCCTTCTCGGCAGCCTTGGTGACCTTGCCAGTAGCGTCTTTGAAAGTGACAGCTTTGATAACACCGACGGCTACCGTTTGACGCATGTCACGAACAGCAAAACGCCCCAGAGGCGGGAATTCTTGGAAAGCCTCAACGCACATAGGCTTGCTTGGTACAAGCATAACGATGGCAGCATCTCCAGACTTGATAGCTTTAGGATTTTCTTCGGTGGTCTTTCCGTTACGACGGTCACACTTTTCTTTGATATCAGCGAATTTACACGCAATATGTGCAGTATGACAATCCAACACTGGCGTGTATCCATTGCTGATTTGACCAGGATGATTCAACACAATAACCTAAAACAGACATATGAAACATAATTAATTTTGTTTAGAATTAAGGTATAAGTAGGTATGTATAAAATAGGTAAATAGATGTGAGTATTCACATAAAAAGTATTTAACGAATTGCACTCAGTCACCTTCGGCCGTCAATAAGCCTTAAAAGACTTTCCGGTGGAAACCGCGAATGAAGTTAATAAGTTCTCATCATCGTGCAAATTAATCGATAACAATTTACTCAAGCTGGTTTCTAGTTTTTAACATATTATCAAACACATACCTGTGCAGTAAAATCAGCAGCTCCTTTAGGCGGATTGTTCTTCGAGTCGCCAGCAACATAGCCACGACGCAATTCCTTGACGGACACGTTCTTCACGTTAAAACCGACATTATCACCAGGAACAGCCTCTTGCAAAGCTTCGTGATGCATTTCAACGGACTTAACTTCAGTGGTCAAACCAGCGGGGGCGAATGTGACAACCATACCTGGTTTCAACACACCGGTTTCAACACGACCAACTGGTACTGTTCCAATACCACCAATTTTGTATACATCCTACAATCATATTTAATAATATCACCATATGCCTTTCAAGACGGGTATAATTTTTGAAAGATTAGATTTAGTCAGACGTCTCTAACCGTCATCAAATTAGAAAATTCTCCGGTGGAAACCGCGAATGAGCGAATAATGTTATCATCATGTAAAACGAATAGAAATTCAGCTATGAAATTCGATTGGAGACTTGCCTGAAGGGGAAGACGAAGAGCCTTGTCTGTAGGCCTAGTAGGCGGAAGAATGGCATCAAGAGCTTCAATAAGGCATTTTCCTTCAACTTTGCCTTCCTTGCGTTCGACAGTCCATCCCTTGAACCAAGGCATCTTTCCAGAAACTTCCAACATATTATCTCCGTGCCAGCCAGAAATTGGCACAAATGCTACCGCAACAGGATTGTATCCAATCTTCTTAATGTAAGATGATACTTCTTTCTTAATTTCCTCGAATCGAGTTTCAGAGTATGGCGGCTCGGTGGAGTCCATCTTATTAACACCAACAATCAGTTGTTTCACACCAAGAGTAAAAGCGAGCAGAGCATGCTCACGGGTTTGTCCATTCTTTGAAATACCAGCTTCAAATTCACCAGTACCAGCAGCAACGATCAATACGGCACAGTCAGCTTGAGAAGTACCGGTAATCATGTTCTTGATGAAATCTCTATGTCCAGGAGCATCAATAATAGTAACATAGTACTTTGAAGTTTCGAATTTCCACAGAGCAATATCAATAGTGATACCACGTTCACGTTCAGCTTTCAGTTTATCCAATACCCAGGCATATTTGAAGGAACCTTTGCCCATCTAAAATTTCATAATGCTTTACATTTAAACAGTGTAACAAATAACCAGCTGTTTTGGTTAGAAAGCAATATCTAATTATCACTGTACTAAGGAAACAAATTACCAGTGACAAAGCTTTGCTAAATTTTTGGATGTAATTGTAACTAATATAATCTTTGTTTCCTTCTGAATATCGCTATATGCATTAATTACTTACCTCCTGGGCTTCCTTCTCGAATTTTTCAATGGTACGTTTGTCGATACCACCGCATTTGTAGATCAAATGACCAGTGGTGGTTGACTTTCCAGAATCGACATGTCCAATGACGACAATGTTAATATGAATCTTCTCTTTACCCATTATGGAGTTTTCGTAGAACCTTACTGGTTAACTCTGAAAATAAAATAACATATCAGAAAATCATTGAAACAATTAAATATCAAAATTAATTTTATTGTCTGTAAACGAAAAATCATCCTACATTAAAGATCACATCTATACAATGCGTGCGAACAAATTTCAAATTTATTTTACGATCAAAAATTTTCTCGAATATTGTTCAAAATTTCGTTTAAAAATATTAATTCTTGTTAACAATATACAGTTTGGCGATTTTTGTTCTTTTTTTTCTCTATCGAGAAAGCAGCAGGTGTCCGTATTAACGTCCACGTGGCGGTATCTGAATATTCGAGAACGGAACTGGCAGCCATTTTGTACATGATGAGAAGAGCTGCAACGTTGCCAGAATTGCTTGACGCTTAGCGTTGCACAATGCTACGTTACTTATTACTTTCAATAATTCCCAATGAGAAAAGCTGTACTATGTTATATATATTTAAACTTTACTAATTACTTGAAAATCTCCGTTAAAAGTAACATATATTTCAATTACACGTGAACAACTGCTTTACAGTATCAATAAGGTAACTTCTAAAGCATTTAATCGTCTCGAAAACAAAATTAGTATTAATTAATCATATGCAAAAAGTTAGAAATATTTACAATTTGGAAAATTATGTATAAAAGACGTTATGTGTGCAAAATTGTATATATTATGCAATTACTGTACGATAAATTGATACAGATATACCGTTCAATTACCAAGTTTCGCACAATATAATTTCCACTTATTATCACTTTGACACAGCTATGGAACTTTGCAACAGTAAAGAAAATTGACTGATTTAACGATCCACCACACTGGAAATCAGCAAGCAAACTCCATTGTTGGCGAAGAGTCGTCCCACAATGTCGTCATTGCACACGATTTCCAGTATACGCATCACGTATCTGGATACCGTACTTAGAGAAATGTTGAAGCCACAATTACAGCTCCTTTTCGATCATACATGTAAAATTACTTTCGTTGGTGCTTTTAGAAATTCCCGAACTAGAAAAGATTTTACATCACGAACGGAATTCCAGCAATGCTCGAACTCGTGACCGTAACTCCAGTTCTGACAAGCGACCGCCATACTGCATCCGGTTATTTGAGTTTTTCTGATTTTTTAATTTGAAAAGCACATTCAATTAGTTATTCGTTTATTCGCACGAATTGTCTCGTACGAGCAAACAATCAATCAATTGCGAGATTCGACGCGTTTTCCCCGAAATATATGACGAACGATTTCAACGAAAATCAGCATGTGGTCCGTTATTTGAACAGCCGGCGACTATAACGATCAACCACGCGCCCATTTTTTAATATTGTAATTCACCGAGAAAAATAACATTTTGGAGAAACTGTTATCACAACACATTTCGCCCGTATTTCGTGCGTCGTTTTATTCCGTACCTGACGTCCGATGCTACCTTTCCGGTAAGAAAATCGACGGATTATGTTCTTGTGCGTAAACCTCGTACAACCTCTCACCTCCAGATGCTACGACAGAAAGAGATCGTCCAAGTGAAGTGACATGCGCATACGGCTTTCCTACTATAGCCTCGAAGCCAGCGCCCTCACCATATTGATCATTTGTAAAACGATATACCACTATTTTCCGTATTATTTATCTTTTTTGTCGTACAGCTAATGATTTTGTGAATTATTGAAAATACTGGTTAACACGGTTTTCATAAACTTGTAAAAAATTATCGGTTTTAATAACCAGTGAAATTGGAGTTCTTAAGAGGACGAAGCGCTGGGTTTGAGATTACGGTTACGCAGCAACAACAGGCGTGCCGAGACTCATATATATGTATGTATAGATAGTCCTGGGATGCGTGCATGTGTGTGAGTAGAGAATTGAGAAAAAGATAGGGATATTCAAAGCAAGAGAATGTTAGCACGCTACATTCGGGGATGCATTAATGTATTCGTAGCAGTAGAATTAATATTACAACACCGAATCTGCCAAATTTTGCAATATCAAACAATAATACGAAGCAATATTTGATTTTCTTCGACATTCTTCTTTTACCACAGTGTTCTATAAGCGATGACTAGACGAGTTCAATGCAATTTCATTTCAAAAGCAATATAGATATATTACAATCTACCAATCTAGCCAATATAGATTACCGCGTGAATAAAGAATTTAATATTTTTGTGATACATATGTATATGTCGGGTTATCGTTGGAGTTAGGGGCGTATAATGAATCTTCCCGTGAATTGGCCATCGTTGTTACGCGTTGTAGATGATATCTTACTGATACAAATGAAATTACTACAGAGTTTAACAAGTAACAGCGGTGACGAAGATAATCGAGATGTTGATGACGATGAATTTAGGTTCGATAACGAATCCACGGTCAACGGGACGAGGAATGCGATTTCTGCAACAGGCTAAGTTGAACTCAACTTACCGATTCAATTCTCAATGCGAGAATTGATTGTAAATTTTAATAAATAAAAAAAAAATGAATTATTTAAGCACAGCTATGATAAAAAGTCTGGACAAAAGTATTGGGGACCTTCCTCAACATTCCAAAGGAAAGGTCCCGATGTCCTTTAGTCTCCGACATATATATATATAAATAAATCATACTTCAAAGCTATTTTTTTATGATATAATTATCGATACAGTCAGTATTCGATTTCTAAGTAATTTCTAAGTAACAGTGTTTTTATTAATTTTTTTACTGTGACAAGTTGAAAATTTATCTAAAAAGAATAACAAAGATTAAACGGTGATATCGCAAGAAAATATTGGAAAATAAATTGCATAATATATCGGGAGATAATATATAAAGATAAGTAAAATATAAGTACAGTTCAAAAAGCACTGTAAACTGCAATGCCTCTCGATATGTATCTCAGTGTCTTAGCATGTGGCGAGAATACTTGGGAGGAGGTCAAATTTTTACAATGGCAAGGGTCTGTAATCTGTAGTTACAGAATGCCTGCTTTATGGCTTTATCTGTGAAGACACCATGGTAATAAGACTTTCTATTTCTTCTTAGCACAAATTTTTAAAATATTCAACATAAAATTAACGTTTGTTAAACAATGAAATTATTTATTTTTTTGTATGAAAGGTGATACCTATTTTTTTGTGATTCTATACTTTTCTCCCTAATCTTTGAATCTTTCGGTATGAATAATTCAAGAATCATTCGCCAAGAAAAGTATGAAAATGATTGTACGAATTTCGGATAAACGTTCAAGGCCACCGATGGTTACAGCCCTTGTTACAATACCTTTCCGGTGGCGACAATAGAACACAGCTTTCCTAAATCTTTTCATTTATCACACTATATTTTTCTATTTATTATAATATTTTTCCCTTGTGCTATAATATTTCAAATCTACGAGTGTTACAAACACATACATATAATATAGATAATATAATGGTATTACCTTCGTACACTGCTTTGTAAAATCTTCGGAAATTGCGACTTAATAGTCGTCTGAAAATATTCATACACATTTTAATTCCGACCAGAAATCGAATATTAATTATTAATCGCAAAATATTTATTATTTTATTGTGAAATATGATTCAAGATTATATGATTAATATGATTATATGATGAATATCGAATATTAACTTAACTGCGTAATATAATTAATTAATATATAAGGTATACGATTTTTATATTTTTTATACAAGGTGTACTTGTTAATCCATTGTTTTTTTTTTATTTCTAAATTATTAATATTTAATAACAATACGCGTTACATATCCAATTGGGGGATGCCGTGCTTAGTTTCGAGCATTGAAAAGTATCCTATGACGTCGATATGGAGAAAAGAATTATTGTTTGTTACGAGATGTTATGTGATCAGGTTCTCCGCGAACCGGTGAATGAGTCATTGAAAATAACGGACGACTAATTATGCATCATTTGCTTTGTACGAGAGTACTAAACTTCATACTACGCTTAATACTGTTCATGAATCATACTAGAAGTGTACAAAGGCAGAATCAGGGGGACAGTAAAGGTAAATTTTGGAGGTATTTGAAAAGATAAAATCTTGGGAAAGCTTTTCGTCCTTAGTTACCTTCAGCTTTTTACTACGCTTATGTTCTTCGTCTTAGACGCCCAAAAATCAATTTCAATTATATGCATAATCGTATTAACGTTATAAAATTACCAGCGAATATGAAACAACTAACAAAGATACGTTAAGACGTGTTTTGGAACGAGCACGAAGTTTAAACGTGAGTAGTATAGCCGTGCTCAAACGAAACGAAGTCGCTTTTCAAAGTTCGTATCGATCGATCTTTGACAAAGAAAAGTATCAGTTTTTATTGACTCTTGGTTGGTTGGTGATGTTGCTTATGCGCAACGAAAGAGGGGAGATTCCTGTTTCCTGGATCCATTATTCCGCGGAAAGAGAGATTAGAATCGTTCCCATGGTCAGCGTTGCTCCGGAAGAATTAAACTTACTTATGAATTAAAATTCGTTCATTTTAAATCGAATATTTCGCTCGAAACGTGACAACTAGAAATTCTTTCGAGCAATAGGTACAAATAAAAGACGATAAATAAGTATTTCTTCTGACGCGTGCCCTTTCAATCGAATACGATATAAACGATTGTGATATTATAAAAATGTAACTGATGATCTAGCAGTAAATTTGGTTTGCGAGTTTCATGACTCGAATGAGAGTTGAATGGTTTCGAGAGATGCGTATTCTTCTGACGTTGCACACGCAAATAAGCCGATACAAACCTTATATATGCTACAGATGCATGCGGATATGCAGGAAGACTGACTGAAACATAGAAAATACTCGATCGATCTCGCACAGACACACCATAATAAAACAGAAAGAAAAGTAAGGAAGAAAGGGACTGTAATCGTACCGTTGGTCCAGAAACCTATGGCTATTAGAGCCGGCAAACAAATTAAATAATGTACCGATATAACGTCCAGGTAGCAAATCGTACGGATTGCGTATGTATATATTAATAGGGAAGAAAAAGGGACGCTCGTCGATGCAATTGTGTGTAGAAGAAAGGAAAAAGAAAAGTGAGAATCTTTTGCCATATACAGGCAGAGAGGTGTTTGTCGAAGGATACATCTTGCCAACTTCAATCGTCTATTTATATTTCTGAATTCCTACTGACATCCGATCGTACAGACACTCGCACGTGGGAGCGGCGTAGCTAAGTTTCGAAAATTTAAAAATAACTTCTATCGTCGAGGAGGAAACGGATATACGTGTAGAAATGGACAAAAATTCACGCGTAATCGCGCGGGTAGACATAATTCATGTTCCAGTACATAGTCGATGATACACGCAATGTATACTCGTTACGAGTCTAATTGATAATTGTATGGTTACAGTCGTGTTCTCGCCGTGATATCTTTTTCTCCTCTCTCGTTTTCTCTCTCTCTCTCTCTCTCTTTTTTCTTCTTTTTAAATTTTATTTGTGATTCCCGTTAGCTCGATTGTTGTCTCCCTTCTGACAGTCACGATCGTTTAACGTATGTCGCGCTCTAACCTTAATGCAGACGTTTTGGTCAATTCTTTGTAATCGGAAGTAGACTCTCTCGCATAACGCATCTTCCACGCGTTTACATTCTCTCTTATTTCTTGTTCCCACTCTTTCTTACCTCGTCCCTCGTGTACACACGTATACATGTAGATACCGCTTCATTCACGCATTACTATCTCGCAGGCTTGTTATCTTTTATTGGGGCAATCGTAAAGTTGCGCAGGATGACATCGTTCAGGCGTTAGATCGGAGAAATGTTACAATAAATAAAAGGAAAAAAAAAAAAAAAAAAGAAAAAGGGGAAAACGGTTCCAACGAAGTTCGAACGAGTATCTCGTACACTAACGCTGCTTTTCTCTTTTTCCGCTATCGAAACAACGATTGCTATTTTTTTTTCTTGGCACGCACACGATCCGCTGCTATATGCTTTCCTCGCTTCGAGAAACGATCGATTTCTCCACTAATTTCCCTTTTGTACATTGGTGAACTTTTTGTTGAAAGAAACGACACTCCGATCGCACGACACCTTTTTGTATAACCCTGCACGCAGCTTCTATACGTGTTCATACTATTATCATATATATTCATCATTATATATCTATATTTATTTGTAATTATACTCCTATTTACAAAAAATTGTTCGTTAAATGTTAATATTCAATATCGCAACTGTTATTACATTATAACTTTATTCCTGAGTGACCATTCATTAAGAGACTCGCCTCTTGTTTCTTCTTCTTTTTTTTCTCTCCCCGCCCGCCCCCCCCTCTTTTATTTTTATCGGATAGCTTATTTTAACGCTAAAGAGCCGCGATAAGAAACCGAGGTAGTAAGATGACAAATACGGAAACACGTTTAATTTTTAATGGTTAATCGATACTTAAGTCGAGCCGATTACGGATAAACTATTGAGAATTTCATTCGATAGCCGAAGTCGATTAGACTCGAGAACGTTTCGGTGCTTTCGGACATATTCGGCTCAAAAACCGATAGATATCTCTAATCGTAAGACAAAAGTAATCGTATATCGAAGAAAATGACAATCGTTTAAAATCATTGTCATTTATATAATCGTTGTTTATATAATATATTAAAAAATCAAATGGTTCGCGAGCCAACGAAGTTACGCTGCTCGTTTCAAAACGATCTTTCAGCTAAGTTTAACCCTGCTGTTCTCCTCGGCTCTCTACGTCTTCGTTCTTTGGAATATTTCATTGGTAAAAGGCGCGGGATACACAAAAAAGGTAGTAACACCATGTAGAGTACCGAAATCAAACATCGAAAAACTATTTATATTTCAATAGTATCCATGGAAATGTAACGTTCATTTCGGATCACATAGTCCCGGAAAGAATAGCAGGGTGTTAATAGCGTGTTACATGCAACGTTTCCCGAATTACGAGCCGAATATGTGTAACACAACGAATAATTTAAATACCTCTAATTCACCAACGTGTATAATAATTTTCACTTAATTCCGAACAATATTCTTTACGTTATTCGAACTATTTACACATAATTAATCGCTTGATATGAACTGGCCTAATATTACTTCACGCAAACTCCGAATGTAAATGAAGAATTTTCTGAATCATTTTGTGGAAAACAGACGCATCACGATACGGTGCATATATCGTTGAAAGAAAACATTGAGAAACTTCAGGAATTTCAAAAATATCTACACACTACGCGAGTAAAGCTGCGGCGAAAGAAATGTTTCTGATTTCAATGCGAACGAATTTCTCGAATCTATAGAGGCAAGCAAGATCGTAGGTTGTAAAGTAGATAAACATTCATTCGATATAAAATAAATCGTTAAATTGTATTTGTAATTGACGATTAATACTCTTATTTATAAAATCTCGTGAATACATGTAACAAATATACTTCATCCTGTATAATATTGGCACTTATTCGTAAACAATATTCGTGAATACTTATTCGTTATTATCTCCTAAATTCTCGATACTAATTGGCACTAATGAAACAACCGAAGACACACGATATAAAAACGAAATTAGCAACCAACGACAAGGATTGGCGAACATCGACAAATATATAATTGGAGAGGAGTGCGAGGAAGACGGTCGTGAATCTTGGCACAAGTTGCAAATCATTGCGCAAGAGGACGATGATCCACAAAATGATCAGAGAAATTCTCGCAAGGATCACTAGCCGACGAACTATTTCGAACCATCGATCCCGAACGTACGTGGTTCCATCGAGCGTCCGTGCATTTTGTCCAATATTCGCTTAAAAATGAAATCGTACAACACGCGTAACAATATGAATTAGGCGATTGGGAGGTATCCATGCATAAGATATCAATCGGATAGTATAACGGGAATCGACCTGCCGATCGGACCACGTCGATCGATTATCAACAAACTTTCACGAATCGTGCCCGCTGCAATGCGAGACGACGACATCCAAATGACTCCTGCGTTCACGCGCGTCTCAGCTCTTTTGTAACACCGATAAACATCTTCAATAAAATCAATATCATGCAAACAGTCGTGAGGAGATTTATACCGCGAAGATCATCCGAGTTAGTTCTATCGATCTCGTGTAAATTCGAGTTTCTCAAAATCGAATAAAAACTAAGGCGAGCAGAAGCGAGCTCGATCTCGCGAATCGTCGAACTCGCTCCTCGCCCGCGTTCCAAGGTTTCAGAGACACTACATTCTCATCTTTGTTTCCCTTTACCGCGCCATCCTGATATTCTATCGTCGCGAATGAAACTGATATATGTATATGTACACACGCCTTTCTCGATGAACGTCGCTTTTAATTAATTAGACGGGTCTCGGTAAATCGATAAATAACAAAAAGGAGTGGTGTATACCAAATACCGAATTAGCAGCTACACTAATAGGGTATCGTTTTATTTTGTTCGCCCGTGTATAGGTAAGACACTTTTGTCGAAGATGGAGCTTATTAAAAAGTGTTCAACTATAAATCTAGTATCTCTGAAACGATATTAATACATGATAAGATATCGGAAGGCTTATAATATCGGGTAAAGTCGCAAATTGTTCATCAGCAGTTTCAATGCTGTGCTCTGGAATATTTTACACTATGAAATAACACGTGACTCGGAGCAACTGGCTAAATAATTAAAGGGGGTATCGTTTCCTAACGTATCCGTAGAGACAGCTTAGAGATACATTGTATACGTAAAACGATACAAACGATACAAACGATACAAATAAATCATCGTATTGCGCAAAGTGCTAAGTACATATTTGGCAACGAGTAATAAATTATGAACGTACACGTATCACAGCCATTTAAATAGCCTAGAATTTTAGATTTATAAATGGTCCGAGTATCGGGCAACAAAAATAAACGGAACGTATTCTTCGTAACCGAAGGTACAATAATTATCGGGAATCGTACTACACCAAAGCCATACGTTGCTCAGAGATTATCGTTGTCCGCAGCATTCTCTCAAGGCTATAATCAAAAGTACGTCGACATACATATACGTACACAAATCATGCTTATAAATTTAGTACAATAATGTAGATAATAATTGTATAAGTAAGGCTGCTGATTAAACGCACTCCTCTTTTCCTATTCGAATGTGATTGAACGTTCTCTCTCCGTTTTATCGTAGTCGCCAGCGATACCGTTGTATCTTCGACTGCATCCACGATCAAAATGGATTTTTACAGCGTTGCGACCCGCCAACAAATCAACACTCGATCGGAAATAAGTGCGATCGCGTGCAAAACTTCTCTAAAACGAAGAGAGAGAGAGAGTTTAATCGTCCAGTGTCCGCTGTGTAACGATCTTACGACGATGCATAGGACTAGGGTATCCGATGATTTCAATGTTCTTCCTAGTTTTAGAACATGGCAGTAGAACAATAGTACACCCGATACCTCGTCGCAAAGACGAAGTAACTCGACCTACTCTCACCCTCTAATCCTTTAAACGTTATACCATTTAGTAACATTATCGATATATTATTACTTTTTATTTACCGGAAGAGTTTCTTTCCATAATAACGACGTTAAAACAAATTACAAAGGAAGAGAGCAGCTCCGATGCTAAGAGAAGCGAATATCTTTCTTGAAACGGTGAACCGCTAGTTCTTTCAATTGATTCTTAAACTCTTAAAAATTTCTTTGCTTACGCAATTATATAGGGAACGGAGGAAATCCGAGTTTGCGATATGTACACAGCACAGGTATTTAATTTTAGTCGCTCGCAGAATTTAAACATCCTGATAATACGATATATAATTCCTTCGACCCTTCGAGTTATTACGCCCTTGCTTCAAGGTAAGATAGGTTTTCGGATACTGGTGTATCTTAAAACGATTATTCGCTTGGACTTTGCGCTGTATTCTTGATAATGTCTGTCGCTGTGAATACCATGTGTAGATTGATATAAGTCTAATCCCGCGGAATCTTTCGCATGAAATACGTCCCTCGATAGTGTTCGAAGCTAGCTAGATGACTATGCAATATACCCCTTCGCGCGTTTCTTCTCTACCTGGTGGCTGCTTTTCTCCTCTCGTCTTTCAGCAGATTTACGCGTTTCGTTCGTTAAATGGAAATCTCGTCGGTTCGAGCGGTAAACGTGCGGTCTGCTTACAAAGTGGGAAAGTGAACGTTAAAAAAATGTATTTAACTATTAAAGTCTATTCGATGGTTTATAAATACTAAAAAAGTCGCTATCCTTATTACAAATCGTTTCGTATTTCGTAGTTCGAAGGATTTACACCGCCTTCTTCTTAGCTGTCTCTATAATACAAACGGGCGAGTCTGCACAGTTTATTATTTCCCCCACAATTAATACGGATATTTAATGAGTGTGGTGTTTTTTTTTTTTTTTTTTGTTGTTTTTGCACCTCTTTATGTTATCTAAATAATTCTCGAGGAATGATATTTTTCAACTTTGTTCCTCGAACGCTATAACATCAAGGATCGCGACTAGAATGGATATGAAACTTCGAATAGAAACTCCGTACGCGTTCACGATTGAAAAGTAAACAATATAAAAATAACTCTTTCTCGGAGACTCGGAGAACAACGTTCAAAGCAACATTTGAATAATTTCCGCAATGTTAGTTATCGTCGATACTATTTCGATCTGCAATGAAAAATAACGAGCCGAATAAATGGGAAAAATGTCGATCGCGAAATCGTATTATATTATGAACGTAACATGATGTTACAAGCATGGGGGAAACAGGGAAGAAGGGTTGTGATCCCGTTTCGATTTTTCGAATCTGGAGAAATTCGGTCCCGTTGAGGCCCTCGAGGAGAAATGGTCTGTTAGTACGAGGACAAGTAATTCTATCGTCGTTCATCCGATTTGAAACTTTCCAAGCTGATAAATACGACTCGTTATGAATGCTTTGCTCCGCTTGAAATACATTCACGTTCGTAATTCCTATGTGTTTGGTTTCGGCACGAGGAAAGGAAAGATGCGTAAAAAAATAAAATTACACGTACAGTAGTAGTGGGATTCAATTTGATCGTGTAAATTATCCCGCGAACGTTTCAGCGCTAGTTTACTGATAAACCTTTTCTTTAATCAACGTGTATTATTGAAATGAAATTACTGTAGAATTTCCATAAGTGAAACATATACAAGTTATCTACGCTATTCTCGTATTCAGTATATGTAAAAAAAAAAAAAAAAAAAAGGAAAAAAGAAAAAAAAATATGAAATCCAACGACCGGAAATGTAAGCAGAAATCGGAAGCAGTGATGCAGATGGTGGCTTTAGTTGGTCCCGAACATGAGTTACTCAGGTTTGTGTACAAATCTTTATCGGTCGATAAATGAAACATTCCAAGTACATGTCAAACACAGATCACACATTTCCAATTAATACGTTCGATTTGTTTCGATAACTGCACGCAACAAACGATATATAATAAATGAACTAATTTTTTTCTCGTTCATTGTAATCGTATCTTCTATACCAACGATGAAGATTACCTATATCTCAAGGGAAATAAAGCGAATTTGGTACAAAACATTTTTAAGAGAAGTGAATTATAAAGAGAAGGACGATAAAGACACAAGTTAAAACACGAGCACGATTTCTGCACAAACCCATTCTAACAGTCGCGCATGGAATCGTGTCGATCGTTGCATTATGGATCTCAGCTTATGGTAACGCTGCGCGTGTCGAACGTAATATAACATCTCTCCCTCTCTCATTCTCTCTTTCTTCTCTCCACTCTCTCGTTCGATCTTCCTTTCTTTCTTCCTCATTCTCTCAAGTAGCATTTTAAACATTATGAGTTATCTATTAACCTATACGGCCCTACGATATACGGATGAATGTTCCTTTGGCAGTTTATTTACATGCGAGTTGAGCCACGGCGCCGAAAATATCATACGGCAACGAATTTCGATGTCAAGCAACCTGTGAAGCACGGAACATTTTGAAAAGTCGCGAGACACGTTAAAATCAATAGATTCTTTTCTCTCGTGTAGCGAACTAGCACTTTTGAAAATGCTTCGTCTTGGATGGAGAGTGTCGTTGCGGATATTAGCGAGTCGATCCGCCAAATGTTCCTTAAAAATCGTTCATCAGAGTGTTTACAAATGGTATACGCGTATAAAAGGGGGCTTGAAAAAACGTTTCGATCTAACGTCTTTTCCCTCGTTTCTGTTTATCCATCTTGAGAATGTTCATGGTAATCATAATTTTAACATAGCTAATCGTTCCAAGTTTCAATTTATATCTACTTCGTGCTTCGTGATCGAAATAGAAATAATTACAGAGTCACAATGAATAGAGGTGAAACATGATTTTTAGCAGGGTAGCGTCAACTACTTTGCTTTGTTGGAAAATTCTACTCGAAACAAACACAACGGTCTGTTATTGTATCGTGAAAAAATTGTTAAAAGAATATTTATCGGAACCTGTAATATATACATATATATATTCTGATATATATTTTTTCTATCTTGCTTTATATCACTTTAGCTTAAATGCAATATAGCGAAATACTATTAGAAAGTGGTTTGTTTTTATAGGGTATAATAGTATGTTATAATAGTATACTATCGATACTACTAGCATATAAACAGTATGTTATTATAACAGTATTATAATAAAGTGCAGTATAAATGTCATACAGATATCGTGAAATCATTCCAAGCTTTAGAACTTGTAAAGTATTACAAGCGTGCCTCTGTATTTATCATCTGTCAACTGCTAATTTCAACGAAACAACGCTCTCCATTTACCAGCATAATCCATAGCTCAACTGCAGCTACCATAACCATGTTATTTACAGAAACAGTACGATCATATAATTGAGATATCTCGCGCTGTTAGTTCCATTTAGTTTTGTACCGCCGTTTTCCTCGTCATTTTCACTGGCAGTGTCTCCCTTTGTCTCGACAATAGTATCCAGTCGGTCCATCGTACCCCTCTGGTGGTGATGACTGCTTGATAAGTCGCTCTCAGGCGTCTCATCCGAGTCTACGTCGATCATATGGTCGTTAACCTGGATTTTGACTACAGCATCTACCGGGTACTTTCCTTCATCGCTCGATGACGTTGTTCCCCTTTGTGATCCTACCCTACTCGATAATATTCTGTCATTTTTTTCGCAACGAGGACAATTCTGACCGTTTGACGAGCCTTCGTCGCTCTGACATCGGAAGCATATTAAATCACCTTCGCTAGAAAAATCGCAATGTTCGCATTGAACAACATGACCGTTCCCGTGACAGACTTCGCAGACAGGACTGTCGTCGTCGTCCTGCTTTAGGTCTCTGTCTTCATAGTCCCTTCGGTCATGCTCCTGTTCGTATTTCTTGGGCCAAACTCTCCGATACTCTTGATCACGATACAACGACCTAGGCGAGGAAGATTGACCGCTATGCTCTTGATCGTGACATACCGACCGAGGAGAGGACATATGAATCGGGCTTTTGTACGTGCGGGAAGTTCCTGGTTCCTGAAGTCGATCGTCGAAACGTTCCTCGACGTATCTACTGGAATAGGAGCCAGGCGTTTGTGGTCTGTACGTGCAGGTACGGGTTTTCTGATCACATTCACTGCATAACAATAAGTTTGACTTGCTGCCAGGCTGCGAAGCGTAACCATTGCAAGTGCCGTAATATTTCTCATCTTCGTCGCTTTCGAAGAAATGTTGACTGAGGCTACCAATCGATTTTGTATCGCTGGATCTACCGGAGATTCTAGTTTCTTCCAGTTCCTCTCTGTCATCTGCCGCGTATCTGTAACAAAGTTTACACGTATGAAGAAGAGATTATAAAAATTATACGTTACGTTTTACACGGAATTTCCTTCGACTGGGAACTCGGCAACGGTGTTTCGAGATAAACGCTTCGGCATTCGATCGAATACTCGTCATTTCTAACAAGGTAACAACACCGCCACTTTACCTGTCGTCTGTAGCGTCAGCCAAATAGTGTCGTATTCGCGCTATCTTTGTTTTGCCGCGCTCTCGCGGCCTTGTTTCTTGTTAAATGATACTTTCTCGATTTCGCTCGTTGTTATCTTCTAAACTGGAAGACGAGCTGGCACCGCAAATCTGCATCTCGATTTCAGCCAATCGATTCTCAACTTCCCACTGTTGTTGATTCAGTTTGGCGCTCATTACTGCGTTTTCAGACTCCAAGCAAACCAGACGTTCCCGAAGACGTTTAATTTCAGCCAATAAGGCTTCGTTAGTGCCTAAAAGTGGCGTGGCACCTTCGCTCACCAAATGCGTCATGCTGCTGGTTATGCCTAGAAAAAATAACGTATATCGTCTTATCGATCAGGTAGATCAATAATATCAATACTAGCATGGTTAATTGATTCGTTCGTATCGCGTTAGCCGATCATTACGCGTTACGCGTATCTGATTAATTCGTTATTGACGAAAGCAGGGCAAGAAACGTCTATTTAAGAGATTTCTTTATTTGCAAATTGTTTCGACATTTTGCGTATAATTCCCCCGGTTAAAACATACTTGTTCTAGACGAATGACTTCATTTTTCATTGGATTCATTCAGGCAATATTTCCTTATTGAACTGTTTACGGCGACCCGTTCACAACGGACGAGTGCTAACGTCACGAATAAATTGCTAGTAGGTAACGAGTCTCTGTTCGATCTTCCATGAACTTTTAATATCACAACATATTACGTAAGATCGTGAAAACGACTATAAATAATCCGATACTCTCTAAAGGAGATGGAGAGTTTCATAAATCGTTTTTCGTCTAAACAAAATATCTCATACTATTCGTGAGCAGTTTGCTCTGTCACTAAAAAAATCGAACAAATTTCTTTCTATCTACGTGAATTGAGTTTAGGTTAAGTTTGGATCGTGCATTAAAATCTCGCAATATCACCAGACAAACGACTCCTTACGATTCCTTCTACGAGCAGCGGACAACTGACAGAAAAATCGCCATTACGGTGCGTGGATTCTAATTAACGACAGGTGCGTCAGAGTGGTGGTTCCTTCCTTCCCAAGTAACAATTTTTCCGGACCTTAAACGTCACAGCCGAATCGTACCCGAACTCTATATACCAAACGCATATATATATATATTCGGACAAGCTTTCGTAGCACGGTCAGCCGGAAAAATAAAACCTCCTACGGAAAATGATCACGAGTTTCCAACTCATTCGTACTTTCAAACGTTCGTTCCCTTTATCTCGATATTCTTACAAATTCTTTCTCGGCGATGGGTAGCCCTTTAGGTGAACCGACCAGTAAATCAAAGGATACTGTGCATCAGGCATGGAAGCTTCGATTCCAACGGAAGAGGAAGAAGATTCCTTGGTGATTTAACGTCCATTAAATCACGAAGGAAAAATGCGTTCAATCCGAAGGTCCGAGAGTTAAGAAAGAGAATCGGGGTCGAAGAATTCAGAAGGAGGGCGTATATTTCCAGTCGGTGGCGTTCAAGATGAAATACTTGCCAGAGTGGGTGGTGGACTGTCTGCCGGCGGATGGCTGTGTGGCCGCGGATTGCGGTGCCCTGGCGGTCTGATCCTCGCTGCTGTGGCCGCTGCTGGTGGCACTCATCGGACTATCCATGCTCCTGGCCACGACGTTGCTCGCGTTGACGTTGCTGGCGGTGCTGGGCAAGCCGCGCGACGTCACCGGACTAGGGCTGGGGGAGAACAACGAGTGGCCAGCCGAGTACGCGTGAGTGGACTTGGTGTCCACCGGTGAAACCCACATCTCCTCCAACG
Organism: Bombus flavifrons; assembly: GCF_040668555.2. Taxonomy (NCBI): domain Eukaryota; kingdom Metazoa; phylum Arthropoda; class Insecta; order Hymenoptera; family Apidae; genus Bombus; species Bombus flavifrons. The sequence continues at coordinate 6,562,375 of NC_138458.1, read as the reverse complement.
GTATACGACCTCGTGACTCCACGAGGCCTGGCGTGCTTTGGCACCGTCCCATTGCAGCTGAAAGTTCGTATCGTGGGCGTAAAACGTCACATGCCACAAGTATGAAGTTCGGTTGTCGGAGGAACAGTGTTGCTTTTAGTTTTTGGAAAGGCTCGTAGTCTGTTTGAAAATGTGTCTTTTAGATTGTTTTTTTCTTTTTCTCAGGAGTTACGTAGACTGACTGTGTTTTTTTTTCTTTTTTTTTTTTTTTTGTGTGGTAGTCGCAGTTAGAGCGTTCTAAACGAAAGCTGTTTGAGAAGGAGGTGTGCGTGAGGTTGGAGTTCTACTTGGTTTATGCGCAGCCAGTTTGATACTTTCGCATGAATTTTAAACGAAGTTTTCTAAGGTTTTGTATTTTGCGTGTTCTTATTTCGACAGTGTTTTGCTATGTGCGAGTAACAGTGCTCTGTTTTTCGTCTCGGTAGGACTCGTAGTTGGTTTCGAGAGGTTTCTTTTTTTCTTAGTATTTCTCAAGATTTACGCAGGTCGATCGTTTTGTAAGACAGTTCGTCGATTAAATGGATTCTACTTGGAAAGGAGATGTGTAAGATCATTGTTACAATCGAAAGTTTACTTCTAGTTGGCGCGTGTTACAGAGTTTCGATATATTTGGTATACTTAAATAAATTTCCAATTAAGACCTGCAAGATCAAGATTCGTCGAAGTACGATCAAGTATGAAATTCGCATAGTTTCTGAAAGTTTCTAAAACGTCCGCACCGATCAACCGAATTACGTTTCTCCATTTCACGCGGATACAATTTTTTCGAAAATTAACGAGAACTTACAATGGTAACATCGTCGCGAACGGTAGTCCCGTGTTCGAATCCAGCTTTCACGAACGCGCTTCGTATCGATCGAGCTTGTACAATGGATTTCGTCGTTATAACGTTAATAATATTCGATTTCACTTTAATTGGCTACATTATTCGCGAAGATAGAATTTCCTCTTACAGAGTAAAAGCCGCTATACAATAATCAACGACGCGGAGCTAAACGAAAGTTGAATATAACGATCCAAGTAATATAAATATAAATCCAAACGATCCAAGTAATTCCGCCGCTATATTGGTAACCAATCGTAAGTCCTACGACCAGAGATGTACACGAGTTTCCACTAGACGCGGTCCACTGCAAGCTCGACAGCTTTCCGCCAGCTGAAACGCAACTTCGTATTTCCAATACTACGAAGCAAACACGCGAACAACATCCTCGTTACTCTACGTCGAGTTGCCTTGACAAGTGCGATCTCCTTTTTCTCCTGTTCTTTTTTTTCTCTCGAAATTCGTCTCAAGCTTGTTCGCTGTGTTCCGCGTTCGAGTCCTTTGTTCGAGAACAGGCCTCGCGGATCTGCTTGCGCTTCGCCAATGCCGCCTAACCGCCTCCCATTTTCACCACGGCGAGCTTCTTTAATTAAGCCACCGCCTTTCTCATTGTGCTGCAGCAGTGCGGCAGTGCAGCGGTGCTGCCTCTGCGGTTGTGAGTTTTGCGCGAGCGCGCGCGCATGTGTGTGTGTATGTGTCAGTGTGTATATACCAGCACTTGGCCGTCCCGAGCTACATACGCGTGTACACGTACCATAAAGTAACGATGCGATTCGCCAGTTCGAAAGTTCGTAACAAACAGCAACTTTCTTTCAGCGAAAGAACGACGCCAGGCCGAACAGGACGATGAGCCGCGCGTTTGTTCGCTCTTCAACTTCCGAATTAGTTAATCGAAAGGCCACGGGTCTGGCCACGTTCGTCGGCGACACACCGAGCATCGAGAATTCTTTCTCACAACGCTTTTCACGTGCCCGCTAGCCGTTCGCTTCGTTATTCGCCGACGAGATCCTTTCGAATCTCGTCCGCGAGCTTCTACGGTGTATCGTCAGGCTGTTCCACGATTTAAGAGCGAAAAAGTAGTTTTGTTGTACTTTGGCTCTTTTTCTAATCGGTTTCAAACGTCGCCGCAACGCACGGAAGAAGGTCGTTAGTGGACCGCGGATATTTATGCAAATCTGTTTTCTCTTTTTCCTTTTTTTTTTTTATAGACGAGAGTAGAGAAATGACGCCAAGATTCAGGTAGTTTGTCTATCGAGTCCAACGCTGTGCGTCGAATAATCGATATATTTCTCTGCGTCTCTCACAGATGCATGAACATCCGCAGCCCGATCGGTAGAGCAAAGCAGCGCGTGTAGCAGAGAGCTTCGATTTCGTCGAAATCGTTCGCTAGAAATTTGATAACTCGCAATCGTCGGTGGAATTTCGATGGAAATAATGATTTGCGCGGTTTGTTACAGTTCTCCTCGGAACGTAATACACCGTTCGTATTGCGTGGCAGATTTGTTACTCTTCTCGCAGTGTCCTATTCGCTTCATTCTGGCGTTCTTACACGACACGCTTGATATTCGTCGGTACATTACGCTGTTCACAGATTGGCCATTCTTGCTCGTGCCATAAGTACGAACGGGTTATAGAGCCGCGTGATTTATCCTAATTCTATACGTATACTTTCTCAGTCAACGCGTGAAAGAGCTGCTCCTTCTTTGCAAAGATATATATGAAAGATAATCTTGTTCGAACAGCTAAAGTTGCAATCAAACAATACGCAAATACGAGGAAAAGAAACGATCAGCGAAAAATCAGCGAAATCGGATATTCGTAAAAATTAGTCTTCCAATTTCTGGATATCCAACTTATTTCTTACGATTTTTATCAAAGTTTATCGGAATCTAAATTTCACCAAAGATCTCCAGTCTTCCAGTCTTACTTATTTCAAACTTTTCAAACTATCCACACCGTGTGCCTTTAGAAACGGATTATAATATCGCACGAGTTGTCAAACGATTGCATCCTCCTTCGCGAAAAGTTCGATATACGTGTAATTCTTCTTCGATAACTGCCTTTACGATAACCTTTTTCCGAGCTATTGTAGCTTCGATGGCAGCGTTCGTTCTCTGCATACGTACAACCATGAATCGCTTGTACCTCTGTTCCTTTGGTCACTCAATCACGTCATAGAATAAAAGGTCCGAATCGACACGCGTGACTGGTCGTATTACGGGCCAGGATTTTTGACAGTTATAGCGACCGTGGATATTTATTACATCCACTGGTAACATTTTTCTTTCCGTAGTTTATTTACCCAGCCGAGGCAGGCCTTTCGGTATATCGCGTTTTCAGACGTTGAAACGTACGAAGAGAATGTCTGTATAAATAAACGTCGTTCTTGTGCCTATTGCCCACTTGTCAAAGTAGGCACCGGGTATTGCGATACACCCTGTATACAACGCGCGTGTTACGAGTTACGTTACGATGTTCGAGTAGAACGACGAAAGAGACTTAACAACTAACGGACAAAGCCGCAAACGCGATATATTTATTCCTCATTTTCGTGCTATTTTGGCTTGCAGAGGCGGCTGCTAAATTTTCTACCATCTGTTGCAGAATACTCGCTGTACGAGGGTAAATTAATAAGTAAATTGCATCTCCGTGCTAACTTTCGCTCTAAACTATGTAATTGCTGCTAAGCGGGTAGACAGATTCGGTTAGAATTGCTGTTAATGCAGAGCTACGTTTCAACTCGTTTGCATTCGTCAACGATACACGTGTACGCGAATACACCGTAGAAGATGTTTATCCAGATTCGAAATGTTGCTGTTCCAGCGACGTTTTGCGGCTGCAAGATCACGACGACTCGAACGTGGTTTGCGAGAATCTTGGATCAATGAAATTTGCGAGAGCGGAACACGTTCAGCCGTCGATCTGCGACTAACTGGCGGAAGCGTGATACGAAGAATACAGGGGAAGAACGCGAGTGTCGTCGTTTTATTCCACTCGGCAACGTTTCTAGTTTTTCACGCAAGAGCAGATTTAAAAGTCACGGTATATTGTCAATCAGTCCCATTGTTACGTTCGGAACAAAAGAACCACGCGAAGTCTTCATCGCCACCATTTTCCAGCATTGTATCTATCCTAATATCATACTTTTTGTTGAGAACAGTACGAGGAAAATCGATCGACGCGAACAAGATCGTAGGATTCCATTAAAAAAATCGCGCTGCGCTAACCCAAACCTAACCCAAACCTCTCGATGATAAACAATGGAAAATTGTCCTTTACAATTTCCTTCCATAGAGCGGGCCAGTTGCCAGTCTCATCCCGTATAGTCGCGACAAATGCCGTGTATTCTTCTGTCAATGCACGTGTATGTTACACGCTGAATCTTATTTAGTCATTAACGGACTTGTTTAGTCATTGCTATAGCGCGTTCAATGAATCGAGTCGGTGGAGGTACACGGGCTTCGGACACCGTATCGCAGACCCTGGAAGCGACAGCAAACCCTAACAATAAACCACGTAAACCGCTTCTCAACTGTACGTTTGCCAGCCAACAGTCCGAGTCCCTTGCGTCTATCGCGTGCCTAGCAGGCAAATCTTCCGTTTACCTCGACTGACTCGAATCGTTGAACGGATCAGTGTTGCGTTATTGGTCGATTATACCGAAGCTGAACGATCTTCTGACGTCGTTCGTTGACCGGCAGACCTCGGATGAAAAATCGTAAGAAGCAAAGCGACGAGCAGACAGAGAACTCTGCCTATGGAGCAGCGATTTTCAACGCGTTTGCATCTCGCGGCACGCGCAAACTCATTACTGGAATTCCGCGGTAGACCAAAAGATATGTTACGCGTACGTGTTCGGTTCGAGGGAATTCGCGCCGGTCTGAAATATTTGCGCCTTTCGAGAATTCTGCCGGTTGAAAATCGCCGTCGCAGACAGTCGATGAAGCTCAGCGTCGTTCGAGTCGTAGAATTAAGCAGCGTTTAAAGGCTCTTACCTTTCTCGAGAGGAGCCCTCTTGTATTTTTCCAATCTCTTCACCGCGATGGCTTCCAGTCTGATCCTAGCCGCGGGATACTCCTTCAGAACGTCCCACATGTCCTTCTTGCTGAGGACGAAGAGGTCCGAGTAGCCCACCGAACGTACACTGGCTGTTCGCCGGTTACCTGCGTCGATGTAGCCATTTATTGGTTATCGAGATGCATCAAGCTTTCCGTTGTATCCGCTCGGAACCGATCGATCGACCGATCGTTCCGCTATCGTACATCGATCGTGTAAAGCTCGTCGCCCGTCCAACGGCGCATGGCCCGAATGGCCCGAATGGCACCAGACCGGCATCCACGTATTCGCATTATTTGCGAGTATTCCAATTAACAGAAGTGCGTCCACTCGACGACAACAGCACGAGCACCGACGTGCGTTCCTCGTTGCCGACTCGATGGCAATCCTGAATAATCGTGGTAATGGGATCTGAAACGGGATTCTAACTTACGAGACACCCGGGTATCTCGCGAGACTCGCCTCGAAACGAACCGCCGCTTTCCGACTCGAAAGAAGAAACTGGCGTTGTAACTCGAAACACGCAGCTGGCTTCCGCGTTGGAACAAGCAACTCGCTGTTGCTTCTTCTCTATCCCGACTCGTCGTCGAAGCGAGAGATCCGGAAACGAGAAAGAGGTTCGCGAAAGCAAGAAGCTATAAATCTTTGCGATCGAGCGAACAGTGACGTCGTTCGGCAGAAGACGAATAGGATACGTATAACGCTTTCTCATTCTGGTATTGGCGATCCGAATCGAGACTCTTCAGAGTTTTAAGCTTCGAATCCTGTTCCTCGAGCGATCCGAAAAATCGTCGTCGCGTATACGATGCAGATTCCAAGCGATTCCAACTGTTTCTCGGATCCTATCGTTTGAATGGATTCAAAGCTGATCGTTTCGATCTTCTACGATCGTTGATTTAATTATTCCGAGCTTTTACAACCGCTGTAAATAACATCGTAGATAAAATGTTAGTCTTGCGTTTGCCGCTCTAACTTTTTTAAATAATATTTGATCATCGACGTCCAAGGTGGAATCTTTGTTCATCCTTGATTAATCGTTTAGACGCATAGCGCGTGAAATTCGCTGTTGCTCGTTCCGAATTTCAAGATTCTCCTGCTTTTCTGTCGTCTGCCTCCTCGTCGAGCGTAACAGCGCCGTTACGGTAATTCTCTTCGAATAATAGTAAAATGTATCATTGCTGACGCGGCGTGGACAGCCGAACGTCGTGCCGGTGCTGTGTCGTTAAATGGGCGATAGTCGTGAATATGACGACGCTGAAGGCTGCTTTACACGTCGATGTTACCTAACGCGATACAACTTGAAAACCATATCAAAGCATAACCTTGGCTCATAAGCCGTAAAAATCATGCTCGACAAAATTTCATTGAAAACCGACAAACTACGTGATGTTTCATATCTATGTACTGTGTGTGTGTGTGCTTTAGTGGGATCAAGTTTTCTTATCATTGTAAAGAGCGTCATGTGTTGATACGTATATGTTATGTGTATATTTTCATCGGGATAAAAATTTGTTTTATGCGATAAACAACGTAATACGCGTAAAAAGAAGGAAAGACGAATATTCCATATCTCTTTCCCTAACTTTTTAATTGTTACACAATTGTATTAACTTAAGATCGCTTAACTTTTCCTTTGACGAGTCACTTATCTCTCTCAACAGAATCTGATTTTTTATTCTTAATATTATAATGAGAAAATCGTGAAACTGGAACCGTTCGAAAGTGTCGTGCAAATTCTTACTTCGTCTTAAACTATAACGTCCCAACTGACGTACTCAATTGAGTACGTCTCAAAGTATAAAATTCTAAAATTTTAGAAGCATTAATGCGTTTCGGACTAAGAGCGTGAAAGGTTGCCCCATTTGACGATACATATCGTAAGACAATGGGTGAATTTCGAATCACGGTTCATTCGCGCATAATCTCTTTTTTCACATAACACGTATACGTCGCTCCTTTACTGTTAATTACGAAACATTTATGTTGAAGAAATGGGAACGCAACTCTTGACGCGTTGCATATTAATTATTAATTAATTATTAATGGTGAGTGCGATTTAATTGGTAAAATGGTAAAAGGGAATAATTCACTGTAATTTATTTGCTAGAGTTAAAAGGGGTAAAATTCGATTTATTCGCTGGTGTGTACATAATGTTCGGACATGCAAAGTACCTATTTGTATTGTACGTTGGTAAACACGGAGAAATGCATGTATTTATTTCCAAACTAATTGACGAATGTCCTATCGATGACTGAAATGCAAATATACTTTTGTTCGTACACGTAATGTACGCGATATCATACATCGAAATGTTTTATTTGCTCCGATAAAAAATATATATTGTTGCAACGCGAATGGCGAGTATCGCTCGTACGACGATACAAACCGATAGCGACTTGAGTGAAATTCGATTAATTTCCTTCTCGAATCGTATGTTGCAATATAGCTACACTGCTTGTAAAGCTTGTCGGGGTCTTTTGCGCGATATTTACCTCGCTCGTGGTTTAAGAAGTTTCTAATGAGACGAGATTGTTCGTTTGATCGATACTGCATAACATATTCATAATATATTCCGCAAATCATGCTTGCTAATATCGATGAGAATTATCGATGAGAATCGCTCTCGGCTGTTCTTCCCAAGCGAAAAGTGTTTGATATAAAATTTGTTTTCCACAGTAGATCGTTCAATATACAGGAAACTAACTACGATAATTAGTATACGGACGGACATATATAAGAAGGTAATGTAATTTTCCAGTGCAAATTAGTCACATCCGTGGGCACGAATCATTGCAGCAATAAGTTACAATAATTATCAAGAGACTACGTTAAAAAATGGTAGAGAAGAATCGTGAAAAATATAATAAGATAATAAAGATATAGGTAATTAAACAGTGCACTGATATGGGCAATAAAGTAGAAAAATATGGAAATGAACGTGAGCGAAGAAAATATTTACCAGATATATTCGACTTATGCACTCTCCCCCTTGTCTCTACGCGAGAACACGACATTTTTTATTCATCGTTGACCATTATATTTCCGTTATATCGATGAGTATAATTAGACCGTCGTACGAATACCGATCGTTGTTAGAATTAAATCCTTTTAAAAATATCACAAACAGAGGACGGAGATGGATACAAGTTGGTGAAACTGAATTATCCTGTATAACTTGTCGAACAGTTCGTCAGAAACGTATATATGATCAACGATGCGAGACCGTTGGCGAGAAATTTCGATAATTAACGTTCGTTGGAATTCACAGTTGCTCGTACAAACGATGGATAAAAAATGGCCTGTTTCGCAGAGACGACTCGCAAATATTTCCTTGCGCAGATAGATCACGGGTAAAATGTATGTTTCAGCATGTCATAGAAGCAAATCGATCGGCAAACGTAACCAGAAAGAAGACGAAAGAATGCTGAAAGAGCATGTCCAGTTTCCAAATGGGTCAAATCTAAACTAGGTATTCTAATGTTACTACGAAAGCAGGAGTGTCTAAAGAGGAATGATAAAAACAGGAGTGACTAAAAAGTACAGTGACTCACGAAACACCCTTTTATGCGACCTTTTTATTTGAACACCAACTAGAACAGAATAACTTTCTTAATATCCGACCAAACGATTTCAGTTTCTTTTGAGAAGTTTGATTAGTTTACTGGATGACGTGTAAAAAAGCTTGAAAAAGAGATTGCAATTCCAGTTACGTATAGGTGGTACATGCTGAGAAGTTCATCTACTGGCGTAAATCTCTACCAAATGTACTTTCCAAATCTGCGTTACTGTCCATATCGCGTACATACGACCACAAATTCCGGACATACGATCAAAAATTTGTCCGCACGCACAGCCGGAAATTATCCTCGCCAATTGCTGGAACTGCCGGCACGAGGCAGGCCTCGGTGATATCTTTGATCCGTATCGACGTAATTCGACTCGATATCGAATTACCGGAACGAGAAAAATCTTTTTTATCTTCTATCGCATCGTTACGAGATGGCCTTAGTCAGATTACTGAGACTCGTACGATGAAAATGATACCGGATATGGCTATATTTGAGCAACAATTTTTAACTAAACTAAAAAAATACGTGATATGTGATCGGGAGTAAGAAATGAGCCGGACTCTACGGTATCGTATTACTAAGAGTTGAACCGGGTTCGGGTTATGGTTACAATCGTTGGTATCGCGCTCTACCTATTCTGTTTCACTCGCACTGCCTGGTTCTCGCTCTTATCTTCGATGCACGCACGGTAGAGCACGGTGGAGTGAGCACGAGTCCCGATCCATGTATTTGCCATGTATTCGGACACTATAGCATACAGAACAGGACGCATCTCGCTGCTTAGAATATGTTGTCAAGGTCAACATTCCGAACAACTTCTTCCTAGGCACGTTCCTACCGCTGGATGGATCTCAGGTTCCGAGGTATTTGCAAAGAACTTCGAATTATCTCAATTCGGTTATACTTCATTTTGGAACAGGTGGCCGCATTTTTACGCAGTCCAACCGGAATTAAACTCGTTAACGGAAGAGATTGATATCGTGTACGTAAAAATGAATGTGTTGCGGGTTAGGTTACAGCAGTAGGTGTATCAGGACCTTGGCAACATATCTCAGCCTCGTTGAAATCGTTGAAAGCGTGTCATTTCCTGTATCGCCGAAGAAATTGCAAAAACGACCTTCGTCATTTTCTTCGCGATTCCAAGGTACTGCAATTTTTCCACGGCTTTTTTTTTTACACGTCATCGATTAGATTAATCGGTAATTATGCAGGACAGGGGACCTTAACTCCAACGATCTTGTCCTTGGAATGCGTTACAGAAGGGAAAGCTCCGAGTAACGTGCACTCTGTCCTAGGCGAGCAAAAGTTAGGTTAGGTTATCCATGGAATCTAACCTAACCTAACCTAACCTAACTCTCCCATAAGTTACCGCTATCAGTCAGGACTGCAATCCTACGCAAACGCGTGTTGCAATTTCGTCTTTAGCCACTTATATTGGAGCAAATGCAACGCAACTACCGTTTTCTTCTTCTCACAACTTTCGAACCACGATCGTCCCGCGTTTCGGACAAGGTGCACGCGTTATTCAAGAACTTGCACCCTACGACATATCCGAAATTCAACGAAACTGTAGTCGAAGCTCCCCCCCTCCCTCTTTCTGCATAATTACCAACTGGTCGATCCAACTTCTCGAAAAAAGCTCAAGTCGTTCGGTGCAATATTAAAAAAGTTATTCCGTTTTAAAGGGTGTCCAAATACTTTCGTGAGTTACTGTATATGTTTGTCCGGTTGGATCGATCGACCGACACGACCCACGATTGATTTTCTCCCGCTTTCGGCCTTGTCTCTCGTATTTTCGGAACGCTCGGTATTTTTATCACGGCCGAGGCCGTGCACAGAGGCCCCAGTGTTATATAGTATCATTTATTTTCGTACGATATCTATTACGTTTCAGTAGGTTGTGTTGGTTTATCGGCTGGAAGACAATAATCGATAAAAACAGAGGGTCGAAGGCTAAAGGGCAATACGTGTCACGGGCCTTGTTCAATACGCATCGACGATCTCGCAACGATTTCGCCCTATCGATTTTTCTTTAAACCTTGATTCGCGCTAGCGATCACGCTACGGCCAGGTCACGCGAGGTCAGGCACCGGTCAAAATCGCCTATACGCAATCCAATGGAAGCTAATGTTCATCCGCAGCAGGTGGTTCGATCGAGTCAAGTGAAAATCTCTTGACCGGTGCGATGACTTGACACGACCTAATCGTTTTACCGATTTTCTACGTTTCATACTTTGCATCGGATACTTTAAACGTTCTGCAGATACAATACGTGTTTCCTCCTCTCAATGGAACGAATATTCATGACCTATATTACCGGCGAATTTTTCGTAATTTCAACGGAAGTCCAACCAGATTTGTTAAAAATCTGTTCAGCAACAACAAACGAAAAATATTGAAATAGAAGAACAAAGAGCGTCGTCCAAGCGTCGAAGTAACAAAGTGTTGGTTATTCAAATTCGTTGAACGCACAATAGCTGTGATGTCGATACCATCGTAACGAAAACTCTGTTTGCTTTGTTCGCAAATGTATGTTTGAAAAAGAGAGGAAAAAAAAAAAAATCAGTTTTAAATGTATTACACCGAGATCGGCAGAAACTTGTCAAAAATCTTTTAAAAGTCAATAACGTGCAATAAAGTGCAACGAAGTTTGAGACAGTAAAAGTATCTACTTGGTCCGCAAATTACTGAAACCATCGAAAGGTCCATTCAAAAGACTATACTTCCCCCTCTACCTAAAGCACTCGATTTCAACGCAACAACATCTTTTCTTAACGCGCGTTTGTTCGTTGCGTGGTCGTCGGGAGCGCAAGTGGCAGGAGGAAATCGACAATAGGAACGTCGGTGACAGAGAAAGTACAAGAGTAAAGAAAGACGATCGTTAGTAGAAAGTTGGGTTTGAAGATCGGCTCATACCGGCTCGGCGGGTTGCCCTCTCACAGAGTAGTAGTAAGAACGTGAATCGTGAAAACGTGATCGTGAAATACGAGGGGGACAGCTCACGGGCCCCTGGTCCGCTTGGAATATTTACCGCACTCTTTACCTGCAGTCCTCATATTGAGAATGCTGATCTCCCCGAAGTAGGAACCAGCCTTAAGGGTAGCCAGCACTGTCTTCCCGTTATCAGCCACCACCTGCAGCCGGCCTCTGTTCACTATGTACATCTCCTTGCCTACCTCACCTGCAACACAGATTTCAGAAAAGAAAGTTAATACAATGGAAATCCATTCGTGCGAACAACAGATAGAATCGACAGCAGAAATAAGCGTGCGAGTAGTGTGAGCGGATATCGGCGTAGTTTGATCGAACCGGCACGGTCGGACCTCGGTAGCACGAGTCTCCAGGGAGAAGCTAAAATCTTCGAGTTATACAGCTTTCGACTCTTATCGAAATCTCCGGGTAAAAGAGATTCGACAAAACGAAAATTCCATGTAAAGCAAGCAGCTTCGTACAAAGGCGCAGTTTGACGTTCGCCTTTTCCAAGAGTGTCGGAATTTTAAGCTTTCTCTTGGAAATCGTTTTGTCCGACGTACCTAAATGCCAAGGTTAACGACAGGGTAGAAGATGGTATTACGCGTTCGACCGACGAAACAATTAGCATACGACCGAATGGTGGACATTTTTAAACGGAAGAAAATCTCGCTTAGCAGGTAGCGAGGAAGATGGACGAGTCGCTGTTCTACGAGCTGCAATGGTACAAATTGTTTGATCCAGACAGGTTCGCCGTAAATGGAGTTCTACCGTAACAGAAACACGGTCGAATTTCGAGGAACCACAAATACGTCATTGGAAGCGAGATTCTTTGGGGAGGTTTCGCCTAATCTTCGTGCAGAAGGTTCTCTCGGAAACGTTTACAGCAATGTACGACCGACGAATAGAAAGCAAACGCGTACCAGAAATTTCTGCCAAGAATGTAAAATTCTACGATAACATGCGAACGTTACTTTCCCTCGTATCATATGCAAGATACAGAGATTCGATAGATAAATTAAATTCGTTAATGTCCTATTTCGTAGTTGCTCCAAATTGACAGGAAAAGGTAAAAATAGTCGACGATACACGAAACTGATGGACGAGAAAAGAACAGCGACATCCATAGGAAACGTACAATTAATCGTAAGACTTTAAGTCTTCGAATAATCTTAAATACGTGTGATCTTTAAGTATTCTTCGTAAAACGATGTTCGACGTATGTTGTTATCGGAAATTCGTTGTATCTTCCATCATCTTGCAAACCGTGAAAACGTGCATCGCGAGAGAAAGTAATAATTACGAACGCATTAATTATGACACCGAATAGACGATACTCGTAGGAATTGAAACGAGCGAATAAATTCCAATTCTCAGAATTTTCGCTCGCACCGCTACGATGTTTCACCCGCCGTGTATTATCGTACTTAAATTTTGATCGATAATGTTTCATTAGCGGTCTAGTGGGAAATAGAGCATAGTTGCTACTTGCATTACACAAGCAGTTCGGTATCTTCTTGTGTGCTACACTTCTGTGCCTGCTACCGCTTCGTCATCCTATGTTTGCTCTGTTCTACTCGGTTCAGCCTTGTTCTAACCCTGTTCCATCCTATTCATTGCACTACTTATGGGGATTAAACCCACATCAAGCGATGTCAAAGCCCGATTTTCCATGCATGTTCCTCGTACACTTACTAAACTGTTTGCCGTGAGACGTTGGATCGTTGAATAATTTTAAAGAAGTCAGGGTACCAGCATAGAAAATTTATGCTTCCGAGTTCGCTTCAAATTTAACATTCATCGAGCTGTTGCGAGAACAAAGAGACGTATTTGAAGTAAATGTGAAAATTTACGTGAAACGTCGGAGTAAAAATTTCACGCACCACAGAGAACCATGTTCGTCTCGTCGATGAAGTTAAATATCGAAGAAGCTAACGAGTACGTATATTATTATTCGGATGATATTATTTCGGACCAAGTGGCGAAACAATTGGCGAAATAAACATCTTAAGCGAGTGATTATACATTCTATCAAAATGTTAATAAAATGGACATACAGCGAGTGTACTTTCTAGTCAAATAATTCCCGGTGATACGCACAATACGTTCGTATAGAAGACATCGTTTCATCCAACCTACGTACATGTGTGTGTGTGTGTGTGTGTGTGTGCGTGTAAAATCGTGCGAATCACCGAGAGAAAGCGATTAGTTTGGAGAAAGCCACGGTAAAGACGACGTTAGCGTAGTTAAAGTAGTAACGGGTAGCCATAAGTCAGGCTGAAGTCGCCAACTGCGCCGCAGCAGCAGTGATCCACTCGACGTATAGTCGGCCATCAAACAGAAGCATCCAGGGCGCTAGAAAACGGCTGTAGTCGCGTACCAACGGTCATGCGGCAGTCGTTTCCGCAGCGATGAAGAGGCTAGAGAGAAGACGATCACCTCGCTTACACACACACGCACACACACACGCACGCAGTGTCTGTCTGTCTCTGTCCACTGGCTGCTTTCTCGTCCTTCGCTTTCGTTTCTCATTCTCTGCTCTCCCAGGGGAAGAGAAAATTATTTGGCTGGCTGGTCACGTTCGTTCGCGCGACCCATCGAAGAAATACTGACCGATCGCTGACGTATCCAACGAAAACTATTCCACGCTCGGTTGCCTTTAATTAAATCGACGATTTTATTCACTTGCCTTCGGCAACAAATCTTTCCGCTCTGTTCAAAGGTTTGTCGGTGTTGCGGAGTGGCTTGACGGTCCAAGATTTTCATCACCGACTACGTGTTTCTTCCATTTTATTTCGCAGAATATCGTAGCCACTCGTAGGACGACAGAAAGTGGTCCAACAATTTCGAAGATGTACGCGGTGCACAGTCTAAGAGAGGATTCACCACTTTTCTGGCATTTCCAATAATCTCGCGGGAAGGTGTTTCACGCGAAAGTTGATCGACCTCGAACCTGGCTACAGACTGCGATAGGAAGATTTCTCGGAAAGTTTCTTCGCTTCGCAGAAGAGCGGCGAGGTGTCCACGAGGGTTTGCCCGCGTAGAAAGAAAAGAGAAAAAAGGAAAGGTTCGAGCAAGGCGAAAATAATCGCGCCCCATTATCAAACACACGACGTTTCTTCTTTGAACGAACCTGCGGTTGCTGAGGAACGCCGGAGAAGATAAGATTGCGCGTGAGGCGGGAGAGAATTTTCACAGCAAGCTGCAGTCATCCGACACGCGGATGATTCTCTCGATCCGCGACACGGTTAGCTATTTCTCGGAATAAAGTATTTCGTTCATAACTGCGCCTTCTGGGTACGCTGTTGGCAACCAGGCCAAATGGAGAGGGTAGGCAATCGTTTCTGAAACTTCTGCCAGCTAGGGTACATATTTTGGCGAGGTTCCAGTTGTTCGTTCCAAGAGAATCCCGGTCAGGAAAAACGTGTGGCGATGTGTAAAAGGAAGGAAGGAAGGAAGGAAGCAAGAAGAACGAGGAGAGAGCAGAGGATGAAAGGAAGGAAGAAATTGCAAGTGAGAAATAGTTATACGCCCTGTGGACTATATGCAACGTATCGTGGTACATGTCAAAGAAAATATTTCACAATGGCGTTGAAATATTTACGATCAGAAAAGAAATCGCAAACTTCAGCAAAAGCCACTTGAAAGCGATTTACGTCTCGTGAAAAGCCACACTGGCCTCTTAACTAATCCGATCAAATAAATCGATAGAGGCCAGTCAAACTTAAAAAAAAAAGAAAAAAAAGAAAGAAAAAACACGCCACCCGTTGACTTGATAAACAGTTTGTTGACCTAAACGCAACATCCCAAGAGCATAAATCTAATAACATCTGTGATTATCGATATTGTAAAGATGAATTTACGCCAGTCCAGTCGCTGGATCAAGCGATTACAGTGCAGCGGTTTGATTGGAAATCGGTCCATGTCTGTGTTATTCTGCAGTGGCGATGGATACAACGCACTAGCAGCTAGCTAGGCGATTCCAGTAACTGAATAAGAAAAGAAAAAAGAATAAGGAGAAGATTACGCGTACCTTTGCGACAAATGTAGTCGCCAGGTGAGAAAAGAACTGGTCGCAGTCTTAGTACAAGCTCGCACAGGAAGCCAGCCTCCGTGTTCTGGAAGATCTCCACCCTCCGTAGCGTGTCCAGGTGCACGTTTATCGCAATTTCGGCCTTCAGCTTGTCTGCAACACGTTCCAACGGGATTAATTTAACGACGGTGACTTTTCAGCTTCTTTGCTGCGAGATCTTAAGGTCTCCTCGCTGATAAATTCGCCTTGGACGATTTATTTCTTCGCGAATGGACAGACTATAAAGCTAAGTCTAACGCTGGCGGTAAACTGTCCGCAACCACGTGTCGCAGCCAATCACCCGCGGATCTGTCTTTTTGCGAATCTTCCGCGAAATCTGCGGGTCTCTTTGCGAATCTGCCGCGAAATCTACGGGTGTTGCACGAAACACGGATGCCGATTGGCTGCGGACAATTGTCCGTCAGCGTTAGCTTAAGAGAGACGCCAGAAAGGCTATACCGAGGACGATTTCGGATTTTCTTTTTACTTCGGATATTCTGATTATAAATTTTGCGATCACAGTAGCCTGGCAATATAGCCTGTACATCCTGCAACTCGATTACGTCGAAAACAAGTTCTATTCCATGTTTTCCTCTTATTTTTTCACGAGAAATCACCGCGTACTGGCCATGTGCATGTTATTCGGCTACAGCCGGTGTGCTTTAACGCTTCGAAAATATTTACTGGATGGAGATTCAGCGGCAGATTTAACGAACTATCCCGCAGAAATATGTTCCAGCGACGTCCATCATTCTGGCTAAATGAGAATCACGATGGAAGATTTCTACGTGCGTCATATTACTGCGGGATGAAATAAGATTGCTGCAGCTATGACTAAGGTAAATCCAGTGGAATAAACCTCGATACGCGATTCACGTGTACGTAGGAGAAGAAATAAGGAAGAGGAGGAATTACCGAAGAGGAAAAGCGAATCGTGCGATGCTAAATGCCGTGGAAAAAATTACACGAGCAAAATTGATGCACTTTCTGGCAACCTTCGTCAATGCGCGAACGCGTCAAATCGCCAATAGAACGTCGGTGAATATTTTAGTTTGCGATAAACGCGATACACAACCAAACTTAACCCGTTCGTTATAGTTATTCGTAGTTGGAACGATCAAAAAGACCAATACTCCTTAATCGTTTCATTTTCTGAGAAATTTCTATGCGACTTGCCGATATAACTGGCTCTCCTTTAAACGAAAATGAATTTCTGCTCGACGATTTTTATATTCGACTAAGAAAGCACGATTTTGGGGGAAACGAGTTTGCACGTTCGAACGAATCTTTCAACCGGTCTTGTACGACAACTTCGCCAGTGGAACAGTGTACAAGAAATAGCTGCTTCTTTCGCAGCAATAACTCAAGAACTATAAATTTCTAGTATAGGTAAATAAATTATATATTCTGACTTACTATTAGACAAAGAGACGAACGTTTCAAACGGAGAAGTGGAAAACGCTTACCGGGAAGACAGCTGACAGCTCTCTCTTCGTCCGAGCATTTCTGCGTCAACCAAAGGTAGTCGAACCATTTGATCACCTTCACCTGTAGATGCTTCGGCACTCTTCTCATTCTCATGTACGTTTTCACACCATCCAGCTTTGCTGCAATTAGAAAAAAAAAGCATCGCGATTATTACAAGTCGATATTCCGTTATATCGCGTCACTTTTCCGTATTGTGCTATTAACAAGCGTGTTATTACTCGATTAACATATATCCACAGTAATGTAGAATAATATGAGATAAAAAGTATGAAATCGTATAATGTCAATCACTAATTAACGTATTAGTTATCTACAATTTTATCGATAATTGCCAATTAGTCTACTTTATTATATCGACAAGAATTAAACAAAATCCTATTCGTTCGATCAGATCGTAATTCTTTGCTGAGAATTTCTTTGCTGTATAATGCGAAATTTTCAAACGTAATAATCCTGTTCTAAATATTATACGTATATACACAGTGTGCAAACTTCGCCACTGTGCGTTCTATAGTGCAACGATTCGACTAAAAATCATGTAGCAAAATGTCGGCAAATGGTTGGTTAAAAAGTCAAAACAGCAAAAACATGAAACGTAAAATTACACATAATTTTCCAAGTGTATTTCCAAGTGTCGGCCGGCTTTGTTAATGCAAACTTCTCTCTCTCTCTCTCTCTCTCTTTCTATTCTGTCTCTCCACTAACTATCGAGTATTATATTCTCATAAACTCGTACAATTACTTATAGGATATTCGTTAATCGAACTTCGAACGCGTTTCTAGAACTTCCGGCGCACAAGCCGCTAACGAAACGCGTATCCGCATATTCGTAAATTCGTAATTATTCCGGCAAATAGACGCGACGCTGTGAAAATTCTGCAGCTCTTGCTTCGAACGAAAGCAGAACGAGACTGAAACGAAACGATCTTTCCTCTACGCCGTTTAATAGAATCGAGCGTTGAAACAGTAAACATACGGTACGTCATATCGACGCGACGAAAGCATAACATCGGAAACGTTCTATCAACGTTTCCCATTAACGGATGGCCTTTTCCGCATCGAATACGCGCATGATTTATTAATGTTGATTGGCGATATATTTTTTCCTCTATTCGCCACGCGACATTTCAGTTTCATCCGTACTCATACGAGACACTGGCAACGTTTGAACATTACATCACCGGACTACTGTGCTCGTCATCAGTGCGAATCAATGAGTAAATTTGCTAGGTGTTGGGTGACTCGGAGTCGGAAAGCATCCATCCATCGATGGTTTAACCGAGCTTATCTCGAGAGATCGTTCGGCCAAGTCCTCTCGAGTCTTGTTCCAGCGTGCTGGCTTGATAAATCGTTGACGAGATTATTTCGATGGTTCAGGTTACGGTTTCTATATTCTCGTGGAATCTGATTCGATTATCGTCGAACGTTGGCGTCGTAGATGGCTCGGTGCATGCGCATAATTCCACCGACGAGAAAATAATCCAATCTTATTGGTCTGTGAAAAACGAATTTTGAAAAATGAAACGCGCTCGCGTGTCCTTCGCTGAAACATTTTTTAACCGAATCGCATGAAAAATCCCGAAAGCCGCGATATCCGTTACCGGGTACCTCGCCTGTTTGATCGCTTTATTTCATTTTTAAACCATACGTTCCACTGTTCAACCCGGCCGCTTTTATAACGAGAATGTTGGTTAAAAAGTATTTGTACATTCGGTCACAATAGCTATACGCACGCGTTTTCAGCACGAACGAGAACCGGAATTAACTGAAAATTTCACGCACGGATATTTCGCGGTGTTTGCCCGAAACTGACGTTTGATGTTTGAATTAATTAGCGACGTCCAAATGGAAAAATATGCCGCAGAAATGTATGCGTTCGATCAACTTATGCCACAGTTAATCACGAAAGTTTACGTACATCTAGCGAATTCCGTTTATCTTCTATCAAAGAAACCGAAACTATATTTTATATTGCCAGAAAATTATTTACGCCCGCGTAATCTATGCAGTTGTTGTTATTAATACGTTTCTAATAGAAATTGGAGAAATTGAAACGTTTCACTTGGAAAAATCTTCTATCGACTACGTTTGACATGCGTACGCGCAAACACTCATATACAGACGAACGATAATTTATGAAAATTAAACAAGTGGATGGCAAGCGACAATTATCGCAAATTCCGTAAATTCCGCAAATTCTTCCTGGATAAAAATACTTGTCACGTTCCAAAATGTTTTTGGGAATGCTTTCTACGCGTTCGCCGGTTCCTAACCGTGTTGACGTTTCTACGACACGGATTTATGAAAACCGAAATGAAAGAAAAGACAAATATCGCGCGGCGTTTGTGTATGTACGTGCCATTTGTAAAGCAAATTAGGTTTCGTAGGGGAAATGGTAAAGAATGCGATTTCACTGTCGTTTTCCGTAACTGTTTATTAAGCAGAATAATTGCGAATTTATTACGCAAATTTTTATCTTTTTTCTTTTTAATTTTTTTTATATTAATGTCGACTTTTCTCTCCAGAGATAGTCATCCCGAGGCCCTCCAAGTATTTGTGGACCATCGTTATTAGTCCTTGAGCTTCTTTGCCACTATTGCCCAAAAGGACAATGTCTTTTTTATTTATTTATTTATTTAAATTTCACAATTTGTCCAGTAGGACATTTGGTAAAATGTTATATCTTAGTAGTGTAATAATATAACGTGTGGGTGGCTACCCCCAGCGGGGTACCACCCAAAAGGACAATGTCATCAGCAAAGGCTACTAAAATGGGGTTTTATAGTTATCGTTTATCTTGATATACATCCGGTGGATTCCTCTGCCGCTTCCAGCAGCGGCTCTACGTTGAAAAGTAGTGGTGATAGGGGATCGCCTTGCTTAGCGCCCCTGAGGATTTTAATATTAATCGTCTTACCCTCTTTTTCTTTAACATTTGTATTAATACCTTTATACATTTGCTGGATATTCGTATTCCAGACTGATTATAGGCACATAGTTACTTCCTTTCTTGCCAGATATTGTTTAATCGCTAAGTGGGGGGGGGGGGGCACTGTATCAAAAGCTTTGGAGATGTCGATGATGGAAAAGACACCTCCTTTGTTCCTCTTACTATTTTCAAGGGCTGCGTTAAATGGTACTACATTGATTTTACATCCGTTTTCGGATGTAAAGCCCTTTTGCCTTAAGTTCTGTACAGTGCCCCCTTCTGATCCTCCGATCAAGAGTGGAGGAACAAATTCTAGCCAAAATAGGACCGATAGTAATAGGCCGCCAGTACTCGGCCTTACTTAAATTCTTGTTAGACTTGGGTATCAATACGGTCCTATTTTTCCTCCAACTCTCCGGGTAGTGAGAGATGTAAAACAGCATATTAAAAAGTAACGCTAGAATAATGTCCAGGCCCGGGATTGCCAGGTGTTTCTTTACTATTCCATCCGGGCCTGCTGCTGTTTTATTTTTAATCTGTTTTATTCTCTGCACTATTTCCTCGGAGATAACAGGAGGAAAATATTCGCGTAATAATCCTCCCGAAGCACAATTTGGCGGTATAGGAGGATCAACCGTAGACTTTGGACGTCTGTACGACTTTATAGTACTACGTAATTAAGGATATTTCCTTTCAATGGATCCATCCGTCTAGGAAAATTGGTCCAATGATCGAGGAACGCGATCGACGTACATAGGCGAAAGAAGTATTTCATTTTCACCACGCAGTGAAAAATCTGCGACCGATCATCGCATGGATCGATGCCAAACGACGAAACCAAGACTACAGAATTAACGAGACCGGTGAGATTTTTGCAAACGATTGTTCCAATTCCAAACAATTCTTAAGAGCTTTGATACTTTCTGCGGGTAGTTCTGATCTCATGGCCAAGAGCTGTGTTAATTAGAGCTGTGCGAATCATTTCCAATTTGATGATCAGCAAGTACGTTGAGAGCGGGAACCAAGGTAGACGCGATTAGACTAATTTCCGCGAATCGTTTTCAATTTGACGATGAGAAATTGTAATTGGAGTCGGATCAAAGGTAGACGTGATTCGCCCTATTTCTGTAAATCATTTCCAATTTGACGATGAGAAATCGTAATTGGTGTCGGAACAAAGATAGACACGATTTGCTCCATTTCCGTGATCCCTCCACTTCTAATTTGACGATCAGGAACCGTAGTAAAAGACAGAAAAAGGTTAGACATGATCCGGCCCATCCTTCCGTAAACCTTGTCCTTGTCTTGATGAAAATTGTTGGCTGCCATAAAACGAGGTGTAGTATAGGTCCTAAGAGACGTAAAGGCAGCATCATAAAATATTTTTCCGGTAGGAAATGTGTTAATAAAAATCGCGTTTCGTTGGTGGCCTTACATTTCTAGCCACTACAGCATCCAGAGGCGATGCTGTTCCTCCAGGAACATTTAATTTAGCGGTGTGTACCAGTTGAGCGTATTGGTGTGGTTTCCAGAGGAACAGAAACTAGCGTATTTCATAGAGAGGTCTGGCCGTTCCAGGTCTCTGTTAGAATAAAGAGAAACGTCCATTTCCTCACGAGTACAGCTTTTTCAAATTACATGCTTCCCCCCTCCCCCCAAAAGAAATTCGCTTTTTTCGCTTTTTGTTTCTGAAATCTTTCCATCCTTCGAATCGTTGATTCTTTGGCGCGCTGTACAACGAACGTAGAACAACTTGGAACGAAAGAGAGAAGAAGAAGGGACGACGAGATTTAGAAAACGGAGGTTATCTTCTAACAGGCTCGTCCCGAGGCCTCCATAAAAAGCCATTTAACGACCGGAGCGTGTAATTTAAAAGCTTTCTCCTCGTGCAGCCTTTTCGTCGGTCGCGCCATTCGCTCGGATTCGAATTTCCCCGAACGTACGAATTTTTTCACCCGGCTGGCATTTTAATGTCCGTCGTTCCGCGTCCGCTGCGGAATAAAAGCGCTGCGAGTTGCGAGGACTAACGACCGATACGTGCTTCCTGGCATCGGTGGTCCGTGGCCTTCGTAGCCGAGAGCCGTTTTGCGAGCGCTACCCGCTCGTAAAATCCGGCTGCACCGAATTCAAAGAGGCTCGTCGCGGAACGCGCCAACAGCGGCGTTCAACCGACTCGGGAACGCTGCAACCGGAAATATCGATTGCCACGCGACGTCACGTTTCACCACCTTCCACGATCGTTCTAATTGCACAGTTGAAACGGTAAACGATGTAAGTGGCAGGAGGATAAAAGGCGATTCCCCTTTGAGTGGAAAATGATATTTCGACGACCGGACGACCTGTCCAGGGGAGAGGTAACGACGCAAGTGCACGTTTCAGATCTCCAAGTCTCGCGATGGCGAGATAACGCGAGATTGGTCTTCCGGGAGCCATTTTACTTGCAATTTCCACTTGCATCCAGCGCTAACGCAACGTTTTGTAGACATTGGAGTCCATTTCTTCGGAACGGGCCTGAAACCGAGCGTTTCAGGTCCCGCTGTGTCTCCCTTTACATCGAGCAATGTTCCTCTTGGCTGATCAAACTGATAACTCCCGAATTTACTTTATTTACTTTGCTATTCCCAGAACTATTGCACCGGATAAACAAATAATTTGGAAACTGTCGTCCTATCGTTTAAGGCTGTGCCAAATGCCTGGATTATCGTCGATTGGCGTAGGCTAACGTTCGATTATGTACAATGGTAACGATGTCTTTTCATACGAAGATGCAACTCGTTGTTTCTGTAAATTACTTGACAATGACGCAAACCACCTTGGCTAACTTTCTTTTTTTTCTTTTTTGACGAATTTCGATAACTTACAGTATATATTTGAGTTCTGAATACTTTGTCAACGAGGGCGAGACCAGTGACTTAAGCTCAAACTATATTCCTTTTAGATTCGTCAAACGATTACGTCGATTAATCATGGAATACGCTAAAGGGACTTCCTTGCTTATCATTTTTGTATCATTATTTACTTACATCCATCGATTTATATCCGTTTAACATCGTACAAATTGGATATTATTTAAATCTGCTGTTTCCATATAAGACAACGATACATGCGGAAGTGCACCTTGAAAGCTACAAGAGAGCTATTTGTAAGAGAAGGCCAAGTTCGAACATCCGGGACGACCGTCTGGCCCTTCGTCACTTTCGGCCATGGAAAGGAAAAGCAGTCGTTAACGCTTCAGAGTTCCATAAATTGAACCCTCATCCGCATGGTGTGCGTACCAGTGGCGCTGACGACTTGCGATCTCAATTGCCTGGGGTTCTACGACTCCCTTCCAAAGCTCTGATCTGCGTGGCTGAGGGTAGGTACCCGTCGTTCTTTGTCCAATCGTTGCCATAAACGCCAAAGCAAAACCTGACGGATTCGCCCCGTTTTGCGAATGTGCATCGCACGCTATAAATGGGACTGTCGTGAATTCGCTTTTAGCGCTTCTTACGTATTGTCTGAAAAATAGAGATTTTTTAAGAGAAGCTTCGCTCTGGTGGCTGATTTATGGCCGGCGGCAATTTGAATTCAATCGGTAACTTCCTCGGAGCATAATGTCCTCAAAGTGACATATTCTGCTCGTAGCACGAACTCGGTTCGATGTAGCAAACAACGATGCAAAACTTGTTCGTTCGCGACACTGCACCCCGAAAGCTTTATGTAATTTACATGAGCGCGCGACTACAGATGCGGAATATATGAATACTACGGTTAACACGGCAACGAATTGCCCGGCAAATGCAGCGCAGATGATTTACGCGTCGTATAAACACGCCTTTGTACCTTATTAAACGTAACGCTTAATGTCCAACGATACGTGTTCTTTCGCCTATTTGTCCCGAGCTTCTCAGCTCCGAGATTATCTAGATTCGTTTGCGAGAACGTTTCCCCAATTCCCTCGCTTTCTTTTTTACCTTGTTGATCCTATGAGAAGAGATTTTTTTTTTTTTATTTAAATTTTACAATTTGTCCAGTATGACATTTGGTAAAATGTTATATCTTGGTGTTGTAATAATATAACATGTCGGTGGTTACCCCCAGTGGGGTACCATCTTCGCGTTTGTTAGGTTGTGTCCTTTGTGAGATCCGTTGGTATTCCAAGATCTTTCCGTATATCTTCGTTTCTGACGTACCATGGTGCGTTTACTATTGTTCTGAGGCTTTTAGTTCGGATTATCTCTATTTTGTTTATATGGCTCATATAATAAACGATATATTTGTTCCGGGAATTGTTTCCTGATTGTTTGTAGAAGGCATTCGTGGTTTATTTTCTCGATGTCCATAAAGAGGGCTGTGCAATATTGTTTGCTTTCTAACGCTATTATCATTTCATTAGTGAGTCTGAGAAGAGATCTCCAGTTTAATACGAGAGGATAGTCAACAAAATAGCAAGATGTCTCAAACTTATCATTTGCTCACGTTTATGGGAATACGTTTGCAATTTCTTTGACTTATTTACAAGCCTGAATAAAAAGAGGAATTAGATTTGCGAATAATTTCGATAATAATTCAACGAGCGATTCGCATATTCCAACGTTTTTCTCAAGAACGCTCTTCTTCGGAACGTTTTCGTACCAATCGTGTTCGATAAGCGTGTACAATAAAATATTCAACAAAATACAACCATATCGCTTATCCATATACGACACGTTCAAGGTACTAAAGTTTGGCCGGACCCCTGTATATATGCAGCAACAATTCCCGATTTTATCATCAGGAGGAGAAGGACCGAAGATACGAATGTACAATTATCAGGACTTGTTGGAACAAAGAGACGGCAGAGCTCGGTCCTTTCCTTTGTGGCTCTCTGCCGCGTACGTAGCTGTCCGCAGCGCGAGCCAAGTTTTGCTCAATCCGCTCGGTTAAGTGGAAGGAAATTGGCTGGTATAGACAAGCGTACGTACGTCTGACTGAAACTTGAAAGCAAGTTGTTTGCAACGAGTCGTTTGAAACGAGACAAAGGTTGTTTTTAACGTAATCGCCAGTGTTTGAGCGTCGAGTTACGTGGAAACGATACGGGTACATCTCGCGCGGATGTATCGTCCAGCCGATAATTAGGAATTTCCTGAAATTCCAGCGGAACCTAATTAACTGATGCCGCGCGCGTTCGATGGATATTTCATGCAAGCGCGATTCATCGAGTATTCCATCATCAGGGTCAGTTACTCGCGCTGATGGAAGCAAGGACTGCTGCCATCTCGAGGATGAACAGTTGAAAATGAATCGGTCGGTAGGTAAGTCACTTACCTAACGATCGTCGTACGATCGTAGCGATTTTCAGAACGAAGAGAACGTGTTACCCTCGGCAACTGGGTCTGCTGTAAAAGTTACGCCGAACTTGCTGCCGTGGAATATCCCCACAAAACAGCAAATTATAGTATGGAATTTGTCGGCGAGTACTGAATTAGGCTGCGGCTAGTTACAAAATTACGGCAGCCGTCTATGCGTTAATTTGGCTACAGTACATTTACATTACGCTTTAATGCATCGATTAAGGCGACAGGCAAAAGACTAGACGCGGAGGAAAACTCGATGTTACGTGAATTTTTGTGGCGCCGTTTCTGCCGCAAATATTCCATCGATGATGGAAAAGGACTCGCAGACGGGTGCAACTTCGAACGAGCTGAGCTGAACATTCGAACGTTCGTTTGGACGAGTGTCAGTGAGGCGGTGGTGATGTTACGGTTGCGAAACTCGAGTCCTCATTCCGAGCAATTATCGAGTGTTTCCAGCATTTTGAAGATAGTGTTACAACATATTGTATGGTTGTTTGTTAGTTAAAAACTCGCTCGTAAATTAGGAAATCGCTCTATCACGATGTTATCGGCATCTTTTGATACTCTTCGAGGCGAGTATTTTTCAATCGTCATAAACGGCATTCGTCCATGTTTGTGATAAAACTAAATATAACGAAAGTGCCGCTTCGAGCCCCGCTCGTTGGACCAAAGTATTCATGATCGCTTTGATCGCTCTCTGTAAAATTCGCTTTTCTATTCCAAATATTGACCATCGCAGCATTCTGTTCCGTTTGCAGACTCGTCGATTTTCCGTTCGCTTTGTCCCAAAAGGAAGTGCTCTTTTCCGCGTTTCCGTGATTAATTTTGAGTAATTATTTGAACTGGTCGGTGAAAATTAAATTCAACCTGGCAGCCCTATTAGTCGTAACGCACAGTGGTGTTATCCGGTAAAGTCAAATAAAACAGAGCGTGATCGGACAGC
The DNA here is from genome assembly GCF_040668555.2 of Bombus flavifrons. Lineage (NCBI taxonomy): Eukaryota > Metazoa > Arthropoda > Insecta > Hymenoptera > Apidae > Bombus > Bombus flavifrons. Next base: position 6,536,170 of record NC_138458.1, on the reverse strand, counting down.
GGAATCTTTCTTCGGATTAGATTTGATTTTCGAGAAAATCAATTCCTCCTAATCTATATATCTATATATGTATATATATATATATATAGATATATATATATATAGATTAGGAGGAATTGATTTTGATATATATATATATATATATATATATATATATATAGTAGGTATCCTAAATTTTGTTTACCGAATGGCAAGCATATTCTTATAAATGTTTCGTTAAAAATGTTGCAACAAAAATACGAAATAACGAAGAATTGGTACTTTTTGTATTTCTACCGGTTGTCGTAGAGCATCGGTAAAAGGTGTACTGGTGTCCTTGGAGGTCTTCTCAGTATCACAAGGGCTGGGAGAAAATAGTCAGGGCAATAGTCGATCGTACCGCGCCATTAAATCAACAAAATTCCATGCTCGCCACGTTAACAAGCACTGACTCTGTTTCGCCTGCGTAGTTTACGACTAGATCGCCGGTTTCCATGCATTTATAGGCAACTCGAAATCGAGAAAATCTGCAGTACGAGCGGATTGTTGCTACGTACGAGAACAATGGCCAACAAGCACGCTGCGATACTTGGGATTCGCTCTATTCCAAACTTCCATCACTTTCATCTCTGCGCTCATTTCCTTCGAATTTCCCATCGCATCTCGGCTAAATGGAACATTTTTTGCTCCCCGAGAGACGCTCTCGAATATCCTGCAAGCATTTCTCCACTGGCGAGGAGGTCCGAAGAAGGCCACTTTTTAACTTGCTCCTATCCATGACAAGTAATCCAATACGGATAACAAATCGAGAAACTTGAGCGAGTCTCGAGACTTTCACGGCCTCGAGTGTCACTATGGCGAAACTGAGAGGAGCTTGGGTACACGGCTCAAGGAACAAGAGAGGTGCACCGGACTGAAGCACGTAGAGTCAGCGGTAGCGGAACACCAACCAACTACCGGGTATAAGATACTCTTTGAAAAGACGTTCGTCTTAGCAAAGAACAAAGGGTACTTGCCGAAGAAATATAGGAAAGGAACAGAGATCACGAGACACCTCGAGTACGTCAACCGAGATACCGGTTTTTATCTCCACCCTATACAGCGTACTTTCCGTTCGTTCCTGTTTTAATTGTTTCAATTAAGGGTGCCGTTAGCCGATCGTCCAGCTTGAAAATCGATCGTTCACCCGCTACTCTCAACCGAGCGACACTCTCGTTACCATCTCGGAACATCCAGACCACGAAAGGCTCTGGATACAACACTACGATTGCAATGCTGGCGAAACGTCGATATTCTTTCCCTTTTGGGTGTTGGTCTCTGCAAGATGCGTCGGACAGCGTTGGACCAAGCAGTTGGTTCGTCGCTGCTAAACTACGTATCAGCTAAATGTAACGACGCGAATACAGCGAGACGAAAGAAGAAACAGATCCGACGATTCTCTGCCTTTTGTAACGGCGAAATGTTAAACGCCGTGATTCGGATCTTTGTCAAAATCTTGCCGATACCTCGATCGTTCCGAGGCGAGTCCCGACGTTTAGGTATATTATCGGTGCCGCCTTCTGGCGTCTTTCTTCCGAGCTGTCAGCCACTATCTTGGACCGGTTCGTTCGTGAGTCGAAAGAGCCATAAGCCGGCGAGAACGAGAAAGTTTAAATTGCACCACCACCGTCTATCACGACTCGGTTGTCGTTTATTCGGCTGGTTGGAAACCCATTTCCGATTGAAACCAACCCCACGTCCATGCCAGTCGCAACTTTCTTCCGCTTCGTTCTCGACAGAATCTCTTCTTCCTACTATGTTTCCAACGGCCGCAACTCTGCCGGTCGTGTCGCCTCGTCTTTCTTCAATTTCATCGCGCGCCACATCGGTTTCGCATCGTTTGCTGCTGAACGTACCGCCAACGATGCTTCGGGTATAGTACACCGGTTACGAGAAGCTAGTTTAGTCTTTGGTCAAATTAATCGTTCTCGTACGGACGATACGTTTTGGCATCGGCCACGCGTAACCTTCTTTCGTTTATTCGTTTCCGGTTCGAGTAATCGTTAGCCGTCTGGCGCGTTATCCACACTGTATCATTGACAGATTTTAGCGACGCTATTGTTGAGTAGTTTCGTTGAACGGTAGATTCGAGGGACCTGTGGAATATATCAGAAATTATTTCAATCGTCGAACGTGGACAAATTTGGACAGTGGTATTAATATTACCAATACATTCGAGGTACAGACAGTGTTAGTATCGTCGTACGAACATCCGCACGTTGTGACGCGTCCGCGTTACTCGTGAAGAATTCGCAGGTAATCGGAATAGAATGTCCAGTCGGACGTTTCCTTCGTATTCTTCTGGCTTGATCAGACGATTACGCGTCGTGTATGGGAAGGATGCGTCGATCGAACGCCAATGCTAAATTTGCTTCTGGTAATTTCGACCTCAAACATGCGCCATACTCCGTGTAAGGCCAATTGAGGCTGATATAGATTTACATAAGTGAACGGAGCTATCTCTTTTTGTAAAAGGAAAATAATCCTCTTTCATTTCCACGCGAGAAACGAGATTACCTTCCGAGCATACATATCCAAGAATATAAATATACCAATCGATAATGTTTATTTCAATTCTTCACGGTCTCTCGTAAAACAGAAAGGGATTAAAGATCCAGGGAATATGGACGGATGTAAGCGATGCACGTGTTCCAACAGGGGTATTCCTACCTTCGAATAAAAGTCAAGATGGAAGCGCGATGATATCCGGACAAGGGAAGGTTACAGAGACGATAACGATGGAATAGAAGAAGAAAGAGGAATGGATTTTACCCTGCGACATGATCCATGGAAACAGATTTGACGTTTTTATGGCGGCTATCGTTTAACGTAATTTCATAAAGGCATTGTCTGCCTCCACCTGATCGTTCTGGCTCTCTTCTTTCCGCTTCATTCGATACTCCATTCAGCACTGATTGAATATTTAATTTCGATCACCGTCGGCGTTCCAGTCGACGATTTGACGTCCCATATCCAACATCGTCTGATTTTTCTCTGACTGAATCGTCGATGGATATATCGGTGCCGATATCGTAAAATCGGCGGTCGAAATCGCACGAAGCTCGAAGCCTAATCGAGCCACGAGGCATGCGGACAGATCTAGCGATCCTTAAAAAGATGCAAAATTAATTAAACGCATTGTACAATTATTACAAGTGACAGGCCACAGTTCCATTTCAGGCTCGTAGTTATTTTGCAGAGAACTTGGAAACCACGCGTTAATCGTACTTATATTCGCTCAATTTCAATTTTATTTCTTTTTATTTCTTTTTATGACCAAGAACAGATCCTTTAAATAAATCGACATTTATACCGTCAAGGCCATACGATTATCATATCTTAAATACTTGAAATTAAACCAATTCATCCTACCCTATTCTCGAACAAGATTGTTACACGCGCAAGTAACAGAAATTCATATATCCTCCATGGAAAAGTCTTTCGTATTACCCTCATTATGCCTTAATACTTATACGAGACACTTATCTCGTAACTGAGCAGGTTATTCGGCGAGTGACAGAGCGAGTTGTAAAACCAAAACGACGAAGATTCTTCGCCGGACGCTGCGCGGCCACGCGAACTCGCTCGGTCCACGAACAGGCCGATTAACGCTATAACCGCGGAACGATTGTTCCTTAATTAACTGCCTTTGCAAGCAAACGGTCTAGCGGCCTAGCGACACCGTCCGTCTAATCAACTATCTAATATTATAGCCATATAACGAACATCGACGATCATCGTTCTCCGGATCGGCTGTGTCTAATTAACCGGGCGTACGGCTGATAGCCGGCCTCCGGTGCGTCCGGGTAACCTGGCCGAAATATAGTCTTCCGGCTGGCTGATTAGCTGCGTCGGATAATCCATAATGAATAGCTGTAGCGAATTTTCGATGTGGCACGGCCGATTCCGCGTGGCCTAGTCGGCCAGATAAGAGGTATAACGTACAGATTAAGGGCTCGATGTTAAACCAGAGTGGAGCAGACCGGTGCCGTTTGTCCGGATAGAGTCTAATCCCGGTAGACCAACGTGTACGCGGATGCACGCATACGTAATCAGGTATTAGAGCATGGACGTCGTCTGCAAACCGTGGCAGAATTAGCGCGAGCTTCTTCGTTGGCGGTGCCGGTGGCTGGCCCGATACCACCGACGAATCCCCATTGATAGGATAACGTCACGTATGCATAATCGCGGATCGATCGTCGGTAATATTCCACCGTCGATCGGCCGTTTCGCGTCTCGCGTGCAGGTCGAAATATCAAAGAGAATATCGGCCATTGGTTCCAACAAGCGGCGCGATTAGGACCAACGCGGAAGGATTCGGTGCGCGTGAATTGTTCCGTACTGACAGAGAGACGCCAACGTCACGCGAATTTTATACCGTTAAAGAGGCGGAACTGACAATGTTGGATTGGATGTTGGATTATCCCGAGAAGCGCGTGGCGCGTGACTGGTGAAATTCAATCAACGTATTATAAGTGTCCCCTAGTACGAGTGGACGGCAATTCCCTGCTGCTTTTTCCCCGTTTCATTAGCTACGGGAAGAAGCTGCGTTTTCATTTACAAAGGGAAGCGGCGGGAAAACGAGTGCGCGTTCGATGATCGCGCTTATTTTTCCGCCGGGATCGCGCGTTTGTATTCACCGTGCAAACGTCTTAACGAGAAGTCTCGGCGAGGTGGGCGGTGGTCGGCGGCTAACGTAGTCCAAAAGAACACGCGTCATGAATAATTCAACGATACACTTTCGAACGACGCTGCGCGAAGTAGGGCGGAAAGCCGACGTTGAAATCAGACGAAGAGTCTCTCTGTCTTCTTCGTTTGACGAATTAACTCTCGGACCCGGCAGCCGAACACGCGCAACTAACCCGGCACGGACGAGCTCGCTTTAAACGCGTTACCGAGCTTTCAAAACAGCTGCGAACAGAGATTTCGTGGTACTTCTACAGGTATCATCTGCAAGATACGACTGATACCAATAGCTCGCCCACCTACGTTGCAGCACGTTTAGAGCGTTTCTGAAAATTCAGCTTTAACGCGAGTCAAATACGCGTTAGTTCTTCACTGTGCCTTACGTGGTTCTGCCATGTTACAGCTGGGTCCGGATTTACATTGCGTTTCCGTCCTTTGTGGTTCGGTTCTCGTTGTACTCGTAGTGCGAGGTTGTGGTTGTGGTTGTGGTCGTTGGCGTTTAGTCTCGCTATAGGTTGCTGCAAACGGGCAGACTCGGACTTTTTCATTCATTCGTAATTCCTAGTATCTACAGAAGATGATTGCGAATAAGCACACTGGCGAGAAGAATACGACGAGTCTACTTTCGACTTTCTGACGTTCACGACGCTACTTGTTATCGATGAGAGGCGAACAACTTCTATCGTTATGGTATTTTTTCGAAATCGAATAATTTTAGTACGATAACGAACGATCGTGTATTGCACTCTAGAGTTATCTATCTCTCGTAAGAAACCGAGAGACGTAACTTGTCTTTATCTCGTGTCGTTTTCATAGCCGTTTCCATGCGATCTATCATCTCAGTCAACATGGTCTTTTATCGCGTCACAAACGTATTCAAGATGGAAAGGAAAGATTGAAAAATGTAGAAAAGAAAGGAAAGGGAGAATGAATCCAAAACGGGGAACGATAAAAGGAGGAAAACGTAGAACAGAAGGGAGAAAAAAAATCATTCGGGACAGAGATCTTTTATATTTCTGCCCGTCCTTTTCTTCGTTCTTTCGTTCTGATTTCCTTTCGATCTTACCTCAACGAAGAGGAACGAGCACCATCGCGATGTAATAACTCGTCCCAAGCGGAATTTCGTTCATTTACGTCACATCGATCCCCGCGTCGACCCAGTTCGTAGTGTTGTGTGCCTAAGAAAGCTATCTGCAAGCCGCAGAATACTCGACAGACGTAACACGCGGACCGGCCCCGCTTATTATATTCTATAATTGCATTTATTTTAAACGTCGTATATATCGTTCATCGGAACGCCGTGTTCCCGTGAATTTTCCCTCGCCGGCGAATTTCACGTTTCAGCCGTTTCACCCCGCAAATACGGAATATCTCTACTGCCGGTGTACCTTAGCTTTTAAGAAGCGAGAGGATTTTTCACGTCCCACGATCTTGGGACTGAATCTTGGGCCAAACGATACATTGCGAACAGACGTCGATCGTTCGATTACCTTCCAAGACACGGGAGATCAAAGAACTCCAAATTTATAACCTCGTCGATCCACGCGCTTCGACTTTATGTCAGTCCCATAACGTTGGAAATTGTTCCCGTGGATTTTATCGACTGGCAACGACGAGTTTCAGCTCAGAGATTTTCAGAAACAATGGTCGATTCAATACGGTGGATGATATATCGAAAAAACCATCTACCACGTCGATATTTGTTTCTCCACATCTAAAAATGGCGATGGCATTACAAGTATCAAGATCGTGCACATAATCATGCGATAATTGCAGAAGAGGAACCTTTCGTTTTAATTGCCCGGTCTTCGTCGCTACCTTGCGACTGCTGGTTCTCCTCTACGCGTCGGGAAGCTCTACGGTTCGTTGCGGTCGAGGGCAACTTTTTTTTATTCTTGATCAAACATTTTGATATAATTTCAGTCGTATTTGCTTGTTCAAATGTATTTCATTTGTGAGATACCCGGATAGATAAATGTTACCCGGACACCCGGCTAACTCACGAGATGCACCAGATACGTGAGATATTTGAGGACTTAGATACGAGAGCCAAAGTGGCTAAAAAATATTAATAAAAATATTACAACTTCAAAGCGACTCCTTCCAGGAATGAGGTATCTTTTCTTCCAGTTCTCACATATGTACATATACCATAATTCGGCCGACAGCGGCTTCTGCTTTGGAATATTAAATCCGACTACCGTTCACGTGTATCCAAGCAAGTGGCGAAGTACGAAGTCCATAAAGATGAATAGCCACAAATTTTTGTCATTCGGTAGAAGACGAATGTAATACAATTGTCAGCAACCTTGGCGTGCTATATGTTACTCGGTCCATCGCTTTTAGGAATTGCTACTGATTGTCTGGAAGCTCGTTCTCCGTGTTCTTTCTTGTCCCGCTTGGAAGTACAGTCAAGTCGAACGGTATAGCTGACTTTGTAAGAAGCGGGCAGCTCTGCGAACGATTGACAGGGGACGGTTGCTTATTTCAAGGCGAAACCGACTAGTGGCTTAACTTCGTGAGAATCCCAGGCGTCTCACAGGTATCGTACCGTGTACTTACTATAGCAGTCACATATTAATTGATTACATCAAAGTGTATTAAACGTTGTGTCACATAGGCGACTACCAACAACGTGTATCCAAGTGGCAAGGTACGAAAAATCTATGGAAACGATTAACCATAAATTTCTGTGATACGTCCCTCGGTCCATCGCTTTTAGGAATTGCTACTGACTGTCTGGAAGCTCGTTCCCCGTGTTCTTTCTTGTCCCGCTCGGAAGTACAGTCAAGTATAGCTGACTTGCAAGAAGCGGGCGGTACTTCGAATAACTCGTAGACGATCGCTGTTTATTTCAAGGCAATACTGCCCAGTGGCTTAACTTCGTGAGAATCCCAGGTGTCTCACAGGTACTGTACCGTGTGCTTGCTATAACAGTTTCATATTAATTAATTACTTCCGAGTATATTAAATGTTGTTCTTCGTATACGTAGGCTACGTACTCTAGTAGCCTAACCTCGGAGGGTACCAATACTGTCCAATATCTCGTGTATTCAGGTGTCTCGTGAGATACCCGGATAGCCGGGCAACTTTTGTGTAACCGGATATTTCAAATGTTCTATTTACATTGCTAGCCCCAATGTTAACAATATCCGAGGAGCTACACAACTGTCTGGCAATGTGGCTGCAACAGCCAACTATTTATCTTTATCGATAATCTGTAAAAACGTGGCGATTCTTCCCATTGGGATCTCGACTGAAATCCCATATTTTGCATAATCCGAACCTGGTATTCGATGTTTAGGACTGTAATCCACGAATGAATTTTGAGTTCTTTGACCTGCTGTATCTCAGAATGCGATCGATCGATCGATGTCTCGTCAACAAGATATCATTTGCCGGCTCAACTCGAAAATTTCCTGCGTTCTCATCGTGCGGTATTATTTGCTACAAGATTCAGTTCTGTAGCGGTGGGTCCGAATATGGGCGATCTTTCGCCCATTCGTAAAATTCCACCCGGATATAGAAATATTCAAAACTAGCGAGAAAAAAGTAGACAGACAACTAGTATTAATTTGTACGAGAATTTCACAGTGTGTTTAACAGTCAATACGAGTACCCTGCGGTGCATTTGATGAGCGTTCTAGTCAGTCGTACATCTCTCGAATATAAAAGGTATTAAAATAAACTAATTTCAATCAGGTCGATTCTAGTACTTGCAAATAGTATCGATATAACATACGTAATTTATCTTTTTTAACAGGAATGCAACGAAGAGGTCACTGTGTCGAAGAAATTGGTGATACGAACGGCGAAGCGATTCATCTTCCCTGATTAAGAGCTTAATGACAGCAAAATACGATTGGCACGGAAATGAGTGGGATTACTTAACAGGGTTAAACCCTGCGAAATTATCAGCCAGCAATTACGGGCTTGTAATTTGCCTGGAAATAGTCGCGCGTGCGGAGACGGGTAACTTTGGAAAATCGCCGCAGAAGCGTTCTGGTGAAACATCCGCAGGAACGCGCCCCGTCCGACCGCTTAATTTCGCAGCGATGAGAATTCCAGTGAATCAAACGAACGTCTGCTGTCCATGTGGAAAAACCTCATCGGCACGATTGATCGAGTACGGCGAGGTTGGCGAGACGAGACGGTCGCAAAACTCCTGCGCTGCATCTGTTATTAATGCAATGAGCAGCGATAGGTTCAAGTTGAATGGCCCGCGAAAGTATTTCGAATTCGAACACTTTTCGTGAAAAAAAAAAAACAGCGCTTTTGTAGCTTGTAATTTTGAAATCTCGAAACTGGTCTCGATTGGATACCGAAGAAAATCAAGAAGAAATACAAGAAATTTTGTTCGCAATGTACAAGAAACTCAACCTTCCTGCGTGAACTTTGAGATCGCATTTTAATATCTTCAAACGGCGACTCAAACAATCTTACTAAAGCTTGCAAGCACCATTCAAAAATTCTATGAGAACTATGAGAACTGTACGAACTGCGGCTGATAGTATTAGACTTCGATTTATAATTACACACGTATTGAACTTGATCCCATCGCTAGCTACGAGCCGTTCTAGTGGCGTCGGGTCGCCACTTTCCCAGGGACGAGTTGGTCGGAATAGTTTGGTCCGGCGACGACAGATCGATGACGTCAGCGGATCCGGCTATTTTTAACCCTGCGGAAGGGGGTAGAGCGCGAGTAGTCTGCACCACGGCCGCTTGGGAAGGGGCGTCGGAGGGATTGGAAAGCTGGTGACATCCCTAGAGGGTGCTTCACTCGACTCATTCATCCTCCTGACCTAGAGAATGGAACGGCATAGGGTGGCCAAGTGGGTGGCAAAGTGGGTGGCTCGCGTTGACCGGCGTGAAACGCGTGCGCGCTGCTCCGTCGTCTCTTCGTTCAGACGCTCTCATACGAACTCGTAGAGATATAGTTAGCAGACACGGTGAGATCGTGCGATCGGTCACAAGCTAAAAGTTTACATGCTTTGAGCACCGGAAGATTGCGCGTGAGATTAGCGGACCTTAGAGAGCTAGGGCAGAGTCAGGTACAAGGTGCTACAATTTGTTGATTCGTTCTATGCAGCGGTCAGCTGTATGAACGAGAGGAACGCCAATCCAGCAGCAAGCATTCGGTTAGTACGAGGTGATACATCGCAGAAAATGCGTGCGAATTCACCGAACGGAAGACGACAATCAGCAGCCAGGAAGATACGTCACGCAAGCTTTACCCGTGTTCATCCAATTAGAAGAAAAGATTCGAGGAAGCGTGACATTTGCACGAGATAATGAGAAGTAAATCGCACGATTTTTGAAATCGAATTAAAAGCGTCCAACGCAAACGTTCTTGCGGAATCTTTGTCTGACGTTGCTTGGAGCAAAGCTGTATTAATTCGGTTGCTGGAATCATCCTGTATGATCACGAATGGCGCCAGTGCTCTGTACATTCACCCGTACGACGATCATTATACGATCCAATAGAGAATTCTTTGCTTACATCTCGTCCACCATTATATGCATTTACACACAATACAATATTAATTATTTTCGACTGAAAAATCATCATTCTGCGTAATAATTGAAAGAAAAGAATGATAACGAAGCAACATACGTGCAAATGCATGTTTCTCTTTTTTTACGTACGATACGAAATTCATTAATTTCCAACTGCGAAATTATCATTCCGCGTAACAATTACAGAAAGAGCGCAACAACAAAGGAATATACGTACAGCACGCGTATAGTATTTTATAGAATTCAGTAGTAGAAATCGAATTACGTATTCCATTGTTCATTTCACCATAGAATTCAATCGACGCGAATGGAAATTATGTCAGCGAATATGTTAACTAGATCCGGTTTTGTTGCAAATTAATTGCATTCAGTTTGCAGATATTAATGCTCGTACCTACTACGTCTACTGATTTCGACTCAAATGCAATCCATTCACAGTCCATTCGACTGGTCAAAGTGCGAAACCAGGTTAGAGAAGGTCTTTGCCACAAAAGTGGTAGCAAGATGGTAACACAATTTCAGGAAACGGAGTTACATTTGACAAGAACGAATAAATTAGAGATAGAAGTACTGATCTATGTCTACAAACTAAACGTTTTTTAATACTGTCATTAATATGGCAAACGATGATCCTATCAATGTGATATGTACACATACGTACACTTGTTGCACTTAATGCAATTTAATTTAATTTTCAACTGCACCTTTTAAACGAAATTAAATTTGTTTAAATGACCTAAACGTTACCTAAGTATTTTCTCTAACTAGGACGAAACAGATATCAGGCACCTGTGTGGGAAAAATTGCCCGAAAGTACTCTTATAGAGCTGAAACGCGTTTTCAGTAACGAGCAACCAACTTTGGAGAGATTAGCTACGACACACCTGGGGTACGTCTGCTGGGAAATCAGAAAATGAATTCCATGATCGATGCGCAAACGCATCCTCCAAGGATCGTTCGACTGGCTGTATTCACCTTGTAGGCTGCTTCGAGTCGTTGCTTCTCTGTTTCAAAGAAATACGCGGCCAGCTTCTTGGTCTTTTTAAAAGTTTTCCACGAATCGATCGAGAAAGCTTACGACCCTCCAAGGAGGAGACGTCCTCACTGACTTTCATTCCCATAAATCGTCTTCGAAGGATCTTTCTGTAAGCCTGTGTCGACTTTCATCTAAAACGTTCATCAATCAGAAGCCGAATTAGAAGGTTGACGGACCAATTTGTTCGGTATTCTACGTCTGGTATCCGCGCTTTCGATACGAATTTTCGTTATACGAAGAAATAAGCGAGTGCAGCCTCCAAGGTGCAGCGACAACTGTTACACAGTGGCCTATCAGAGCATTCGTACTCTTCAGCAACTTTTACCAACGTATTACGTGTGTGTTGTGCTAAGCGCTTTGAAATCGCCTTGGCTCTGCGATGACACCTAATCGACGTAATTATATTGGCAAACTTTTCAACCAGTCTGATTCATGATAGCACCACTAAAGTAAGAAGGAAAGAAAGTAGGAAGAAAAACGGCGGCTTCCGCTTTTGGATATCAAAGCCGACTAGCGTCAACGTGTATCCAAGTAAGCGGCAAAGTACGTAGTTCATAAAGGCGATTAGCCACATATTTTTGTCATCGAACAAACGATAACGTCATTCGTTAGAAAACGAATATGATACAATTGTCAGCAACCCTGACGTGCGACATGTTACTCGGCCCATCACTTTTAGGAATTGCTACTGACTGCCTCGAAGAAGCTCGTTGTTCGTGTTCTTTCTTGTGCCGCTCGGAAGTACACAGTCAAGTCGAAAGGTATATCTGACTTGAAAAGAACAGTGTCGACTGTTCTCAGTCGTATTATTTACTTCAAGGCGAAACTGGCCAGGGGCTTAACTTTGTGAGAATCCTGGATGTCTCACAGGTACTGCTTACTATAACTGTTTCATATTAATTAATCAGTTTCAAGTATATTAAATATTGTACTTGATATATGTGGGCTACGTACTATAGTAGCCTAACCTCGAAAGGTATCGTGAGATACCCGGATAGCCGACCAACTTTTGTGTAACCGGGTGTTTGATATGTTCGATTTGCATTGCTGGCCTCAATGCTGACAATATCCAACACCACGCGACATTCGAAGGAAATGAGATAAGCCTCAAATATTATCGCGAAGCTGTCGAAACTATGTTTGCTTTGTCGCTTTGGATTTTGCAATTGCACTTTGCACTTACAGTTTGGGTCAACGTTTCGTAGAAAAGTCAATACCGAAGTATTTCACTGTCGCGAAGGTTTAAAACGCATGATCGGTCGAGTTCGATCGAATGAACGTTTCTTCGACAATTTTGGTCGATTATCAAATTTTATATGAAACAACCATGTTCTAATGGCTACGAATGGGAACGCACGATAGAAAGAAATGTCGTAATTAAATAGAAAATCTATTCGGGGTTACGTTTCAGTGGAGATAACCGTATCTGGCCAGGCAGGCGACGCAACGACAGATTCAACGAGCTGAACTAAAACTACGCTATCGGTTCGGTTTCACGAAAAAAAGAAAAAAAAGAAAAGAAAAGATAAAAAAAGGAATCAGTGAATCGCGAAGATTCAAATGGCCGAACGCTTCGTTACTTCGATTTTTGTGGAAAAAATGTCGGGATAGAAACAACAAGTTTTGGCGATCTAACGAACTGTGTTTCTTTACAACGTGAATCGTTCGCGAATCAAATGTTGTGCTACCAAATTGTCCACTTTACGTAGCCATACATATTAGCAGTAATGCTACAAATGAACTATTCGATTTACACAACTCGGTTCGTTTATTATTAAAAGTGTAGGATCCGATCTCGCAGTTTGTACTATTAAACAGTACTAATTCGGGCGACAATAAATATTAGCAGGAAATTAGAGATTAATTATTCAGTCTATATGCATCAGAATCATTTATTGCTAAAGATGTCGTCGAATTCACCTAGCACGGCTACGCTCAAAATTGAGATTAATCCCTTTAGCTGCACTCGTCTTAATTAATTCAAGTTTCAATTACAGTCTATTCAATTTGTCTCTCTCCTTTCTCCTACATACTTTTCAATTAGGCGAAATACACATTAACTTCGATATCTATCTTATTTAGAGTTGCATTAGATATTTCGTTAATCTCGCCCCATAAAGCGAAACGATTTTCACGTAAAACATAATAGTATATATATATACTATTATATATATAGCATATATATACTATTTATACTAAAATCAGACATACTCCACTTCGCTATCCTGCCATTCTACTATCATCGCTATCGCTCGTTAACGAGCGATAAAATTCAAACCACCAATCATAACCGATTACGTAATTTCACGCGATAAATATTCCCGAGCAACGACATTTCATTCCTAATATTTCTGTAACTACTCTAGCGCGATATTTGATTACTTTTGCGCTAACGATAATCATAAAAAAAAAAAAAAGAAAAAAGTTTGAACTCGCTAGAAATTACGCTTTTGAAGATAACACGGTCTATAGGTTCTCGAATCCGGCTGGTCCGCGAGACATTACGAAGAGCGAGGGTTCTTGATCGCGTCCAGCACGAAACGTCATTCGACGAAAGGAAACCATTACGGAAAATTGAACGACGCCGACGAATGGACAAGCAGGGATCGAGATATACGTGTATCTCTACGGATAGATCGCAGCGGTTCCAAACGTTTCGCTTCGCTCGTCTTCGCTGGTAGACAATCGCCCGGTGGTCGTCGTGTGCCTTGCGATGACGAGCATCCGCGCGGATAACAGACGTGACCCCTTATTCGGGAATTACAGGGTTTCGGCGTGTCGCAGGGAATCACGTATACGTTTGCACTTCCGATGTTTTACGGTGCAACGTTCGAACAAACACGGGTCATGCGAGTTCCATCAGTGCTTCGGTCACGTGACGCTGTAGCGATATGTGCAGTAGTACGATACGTGTTCGGGTCATCCACGCGACTCCCAAAGTTTACGATACGGACCGGAATATTTGCTATTTCCGAGAACAGTTGTATTGGATTTGTAGGGAGAAAGACATTTGGCCGACCGTACTGCTAGTCCGGGATTGCAAGTCGGATCTCCCGCTTGCCACACTAGTGCTTTGTCAATCTGACCCCAATTAAGCTACCCAGGCTGTCGGCGAATATCGTCCTCCGAACTACTGAAGTGTCGAATGGTCGAATGGCAGGGGTTCTGCTAACTGCCAACGACGACTTCGATCTTACATTTTCAATGATAATGCCCATTCGATCTAGTGGACGATATATATCGACGAAACTATCTACGCTATATTTACGTTTCATCTCGATCTTTGGCGATGGCGGCGGGTTACATATATCAAGATTGCGTACATGTATCCCTCGATAATGACCAGGTCCTTGACTTACGAGACACCCGAGTACCAGGCAATGAGATACATACGATGCTTGAGATTATCGATGCATGGGGAAGCTCGCTGGAAGTGCCAAAGAAGAAGCCTCTCTGATCGTACATTTTCTCACATCCAACGGCATATTCCGTGTATTGCATCGTGTAATAACCTAATCCGAGAGAGTATCACAAAGCTTTCGACTGTCTCACGTACTCGAGTGTCTTGCGAGATACACGGCAGGGTAATTTTGTATACTTGAACGATAAGTCTACCATTTAAAATCTCTAGTCCTAACACGTCCACGGTTCAGCCAGTCTGACGATTTAACCGCCCTTGGTCACTCGTGGAACACGTGACAACTTTGTACCGATCTAAGCACCTCGATGCGGAGATCGAGTTCGCTATAAGTGGCAAAGGAGGAGGCCTTGATCGTGCATTTTGTCACATCAAGGTGATATCTATCTATTCTATATATATGTCTATCCTTATTTTCGGTTGTTACATATGCATACGTACGATGATAGGATCGAAGGCAGCTTTGCCTGTGATTATTTAAAATCGGGACACCAAGGATACATTTTTCCTATCACATAGTGTAAAACACCGCTTAGAATATCACCAACTCTCGACCACCTTACGAATTTAGGTGTCTTACGACATACACGACTATCAGTGGTACCTCAGATGATCAGTTGAAGTTGCTAGCCTTATCGCTTATAGCTCTGCCGGTCTGACAATTTAATCAGCCTTGGTCACTCGTAAAATACGAGGCAGCCAAATACACAATTACCGGTCGAATAAGCACATAAATCGAAGTTCTGTTATTTTACCAAACGTTTTTGTTACGCCACGAGGCTTTCCATAGGCTGTATTCTTAACCGTCGCTCGCGGTCCTACAGTGTCGCAGGCAGATCGTCTTATCTGCCCGGCGGATCATATACAATGTATCGACGAGCTGCATAGTTGTCGCCAAGCAGCGAGTTACATTCATTGAATCAACTCTGTTATTCAAATCGGAACAGAGGAACGACTATTTCGCGGCGTCGATTAACAGAATCGTAGCGAGAATTTACGCCTCTCGCTGACGCGTTTTCCTAGCGACCGCGTCTCTCCGCGAACGGTCGTAACAGTATTTTTTCAAATTCCAAACATGGACACCCGCCGGTAGTGGCTCAATTGTGAAGTATTCCGCGTATGGATTTCTTTCATTTTATAGGTTACCTTATTCAGAAGGTATCACGATGTTTCTCTTTTTCGTTATATTTTTGTCACATCACTGGGTTTAAATTTGTGTACCGTGTTGCGAAAGCTCCTGGTTCGTTTCGTTAATTTGTACCGGATTTTATGCAAAGTTTATGTACCTAAGGCGGATTTTCTTCCTGCTTTCTGTTTTATACGTAGTTGGGTTTCAAAGCACGGTTAATATATAAAGAGAAAGCCTTGTAACCCCATAGGGGAGGCAATAAACTACCACTACCACAACTACCATTACTACAACGACGAAATAATCTTCACGGAAGCGGTGATGTTTAACAAAAAAAAATGGGGATCGTTTCATTAAATATTTAAATTCATCGTGTCAGCATTATTTCAATATGCAAATGAGACTTTTAAATATTTCGTACCAAGTGAAATGCGAAATAATTATATTCATGCATAAATAATCTGCAGGATACACACGGTCCAACCTCCGTTTAGAGGCGGCAATCAATTTTTAGCTTAATCGTTTTCACGTATCTATCCGAATCGAAAAAGCAGAAATTACATCAAAATATATTTGCAACGTGATATATTCCAATGAATATGATCTATTGAAACAACCAGAATTTGTCGAGGTGAAGCAGCAGTTTCGATAATGAATGCGTTTAAAAAACGAGCAGTTTCGATAACAAATTCGACGTTTTTCATTGCCCGAAAGGCAGGAAAGGAAAAAGTTTTTCTTCGCGCCGAACGACCGAGATACGCAGATACGATTTACGTGTCTGTTCTATCTTCGCGATTGATTATTCCTTTGTACGTTCTCTATTTACATTACACGTTGCGCCTGTTCTTTACGGTGATCCGTGATTACTAAAAGCAGGGAGAAATGAAAAAACGAGAACGAAGAAGAAAGACAAATGCAACCGAGACAAAAGAAAGGCAAGCTATTCGTTCGTTCAGGTGGCAATACGTCTGCAACGTTATTCCTATCGATGGCGAATCGATACTCCTGGAAAAAGGAAGCTGCTTATATTCCGGCATTCGAACAGAGAACGCGTGATATCCGAGTTATCGATATCTTTCGAGAGAGTTATTACGTACGTATAAATACGGGAGTGGAAAAAATATTCTGATCCTAACATCGGCATAACGCAGTGCAACGTTGGTTCAACGCAATAAAAGGCAACTGTTATTACAGCGTGGACTGTAAAGCGTGTGACGAGGATAGAGAAAAATAACCAAACACGGACCAGCGATATTTTAAAAAATCTGACAAACATCCGGAAAACTTGACAACGATTCAGCAGTCGAG
Organism: Bombus flavifrons; assembly: GCF_040668555.2. Taxonomy (NCBI): domain Eukaryota; kingdom Metazoa; phylum Arthropoda; class Insecta; order Hymenoptera; family Apidae; genus Bombus; species Bombus flavifrons. Next base: position 6,519,058 of record NC_138458.1, on the reverse strand, counting down.
AGAACGTTAATCTCGTGGCAGGATCGTTTCACTCTGTTGCTGTTCGAAAACTTTTCACTCTGTGCAAATTTGTTGCCTTCTCTCGTACCTGTTACTGCTTCGCCATATTCTATTTGTCCTCTTCCGTGCACGAGTGGTCTCAGCATCGACCACTAATGACCGAGTGTACGATCGAGTAGCAATAAAGATCTTCGGTCTCTGCGATTGATTCCGCAAGAATGACGTTCGGAGAAGAAAACGCTATTCCATATACGTGGTATTTGTCCACTCTTGCCCTAATATTTTATTTCCTACACAACTGTCGAATTCCACGTGCGGTTCGTGGGTGCAAGTTTGGCGTTGAGAATGCGGCGCGTGACGTTGCTAACAGCGCGATTACGGCCGAGGCAGCCGCACTTTCAAGAATTCTTTGCTTTGGCCCAGAGCCCCGATAGGGTCGGGGGGATAAGGCGGCGTTCGCGTTGTACGGAACCGGCAATCACTGCAATTTTCCGCATTGTGCCGGGTCAACGGGGTCGGCACGTGAGGAAAATCATTGTTTGCGACTCGAGGTAAAGGAGAGAAAGCGGACGAGGGGGACGGTCGTTCGTTGATCGGGACCGATAATTCAGAAAATGGGAAATTCCCTTTTCTTTGAGGCGCGCTATATGGAATCGCGTGCTTTGTGCCACTCGCTCCGACGAAGCCTGATGCTTTTTACGCGCCACGTGTCAGCACTCTTTGCATCCTCTTCTTCCCTCCGGCTTTCAGTTTCCAATCATCGAAATGATCGCACCTCTGATGGAGAAGAAGCTTGGCTACGGTGAGCGCAACTCTTTAACGATACAGCTGATCCGATGGAATAAAGACCGTTGCGTCCACACAGTCGACACAGTGGTTCCGGACGGATTTCTTCTTCTTCTTCTTCTTCTTTCTTTTACGTCCATCGTTGCACGAATGTCATTGGAAAATTCCCTTACTTTTATCACCGTATCCCATGTTTCTGTTAATCGGAGAAATACCGATCTTATCTTTATTTATGGAATCCTTCAAACCGAATGCGCAATAACGCAAAGCAATAATCGATACCGCGGAGATAAAGCCAGTAACAGGTAGCAAATTACAACGTCCGCGATATTTAACCGTCTGCACCCGGGGCCCTTCTTGTGACCGCATGCCAGCTATTCCAACACATTTTCTGTGAAATAGCGAGAAACGATATTCGACTCGCTCGTTATTTTCTAGAGATAATAACGTTAGTTATTCTTCGAGTTCTACTTCCGCTTGCTTAGATCGCTGTGTCTAGATTTAACTCATTTTCGTGCTAATGCAACAACGTAGCTCTGGGACCTGTCCTTTCGTTTTACCATTATTACCTCACAGAATAAATAAAGGAATAAGAAAGGTGTATAGCGTGTGTGTCGCAAGATTCTTTCAAACAGTTTGTCTTCATACGCGGAGGTGCGTTTTCTTATAACGCTAGGGTAATCGACCTATGCATCCTGCAGCAGCCAAGTATTACGGTACATCGTGCGATGCAAACGTAACGCACAATTTCTGGAAAGAGGATCGTTCTTTGTCGCTGGCTTCTGCCGCGAGGAAGCGCAGATATCACTGCGAAAGCTTACATCGGACATCCAGCAACTACGACTATCACTACCCTCCACTTCACGTGTTACGCTACACCCAATATTCCATCACGCACATTTGACCAGATTCTACGTTTCTTTGTTCGTTGTTTCTTACAACGGGATGCGCAATTACACTGCGAACTTTTTAAACAGAATAACGTACAAGAAGATCGCAGTGAAAAACTGCTCGCTTCGCAGGAAGAACGAAACGCCTTGTAAGAAAAAGGTGCAGTTTTATCGACAGTTATATGCTGATCAGCTAAGCGATAAAGTAGCGACATAAAATCGGAAATGGGTAGGAGATCGCGTGCAGAACCTTGTTTACGTTTTGTCTCGCGCTGCAACATTGTGGCGCACGGGTGGAGATAAAATCGATATTCAGAAGCAAGAACCGACGTAGCAGAGGACGTCTTCTCCTAGTTTTATTTAGTGGCGGGCAAGAATGCATCGACTGGCTGACCTGCTACTGCTTCTCTCGGCCCTTTGCAACTGCACCACTAAAGCGGAACGTTCCTCTTCGAAAAAGTGCCTCCTAGAACTCGTTTCGTCCGATGCACGTGTATTCAAAGAATCCAGATGCAGACAAGTGAACAAGATAAAGAAAAGAACGGGGAAGATACGAGGGAATTCATTTCTCCGCACTTTTAAATCGAAATAAACTTTACCTGGAACAAAGATGAGAAGGTTGAAAACGCGGTCCGAAAACTACGTAAATGTGGCCCAAAAGGAATATTGGAAGTTATACGCAACAATGTTTTTCATTCAATTGCATATAATTTTTATCCACCTTTTCGCAAGAACCGTGTGGTTGTATCTCCTTTTAGAACTCGTTTTGCTCGATGCACGTGTATTCAAAGAATCCAGATGCAGACAAGTGAACAAGATAAAGAAAAGAACGGGGAAGATACGAGGGAATTCATTTCTCCGCACTTTTAAATCGAAATAAACTTTGCCTGGAACAAAGATGAGAAGGTTGAAAACGCGGTCCGAAAACTACGTAAATGTGGCCCAAAAGGAATATTGGAAGTTATACGCAACAATGTTTTTCATTCAATTGCATATAATTTCTATCCGTGTTTTCGCAATTCAGCCAACCTAGCAGTTCCTGCCAGAACTCGTTTTGCTCGATGCACGTAAGTTCAAAGAACCAAGATGCAGACAAGTGATCAAGATAAAGAAAACACGGTGAACACGATACGGATTGATTCCTTTTCTCGTACTTTTAAATCAAATTAAAGTTGTGCGTGCAACAAGGGTGGAAGGTTGAAAACGCGGTTCAAAAACTATGGAAATGTAGCCCAAAAAGACTATTGGAGGTTATACGCAACAATGTTTTTCATTCAATTGCATATAACTTCTATCCGTGTTTTCGCAATTCAGCCAACCTAGCAGTTCCTGCCAGAACTCGTTTTGCTCGATGCACGTAAGTTCAAAGAACCAAGATGCAGACAAGTGATCAAGATAAAGAAAACACGGTGAACACGATACGGATTGATTCCTTTTCTCGTACTTGTAAATCAAATTAAAGTTGTGCGTGCAACAAGGGTGGAAGGTTGAAAACGCGGTTCAAAAACTATGGAAATGTAGCCCAAAAAGACTATTGGAGGTTATACGCAACAATGTTTTTCATTCAATTGCATATAACTTCTATCCGTGTTTTCGCAATTCAGCCAACCTAGCAGTTCCTGCCAGAACTCGTTTTGCTCGATGCACGTGAGTTCAAAGAACCAAGATGCCGACAAGTGATCAAGATAAAGAAAAGACGGTGAACGATACGGACTGATTCCTTTTCTCGTACTTTTAAATCAAATTAAAGTTCTGCGTGCAACAAGGGTGGAAGGTTGAAAACGTGGTACAAAAACTATGGAAATGTAGCCCAAAAAGACTATTGGAGGTTATATGCAACAATGTTTTTCAGACGATTGCATATAATTTCTATCCGTCTTTTCGCAATCCGGCGCCTCGCTATGTATCTGCTAGAACTTGTTTTGCACGACGCACGTGAATGCAAAGAACCAAGATGCAGAGAAGTGAACAAGATAAAGAAAAGACGGTGAACGATACGAAGGGATTCGTTTCTCCGCGCTTTTAAATCGAACTAAAATTTTGTCTGGAACAAAGATGAGAAGGTTGAAAACGCAGTCCGAAAACTACGTAAATGTGGCCCAAAAAGAATATTGGAAGTTATACGCAACAATGTTTTTCATTCAATTGCATATAATTTTTATCCGCCTTTTCGCCATCCCGCGTCATCCTGCCTCCTTTCAGAACTCGTTTTGCTCAACGCACGTGAATGCAAAGAACCAAGATGCAGACAAGTGAACAAGATAAAGAAAAGAAAGGGGAAGATACGAGAGGATTCATTTTTCCGCACTTTTAAATCGAAATAAACTTTGCCTAGAACAAAGATGGGAAGATTGAAAACGCGGTCTCCAAAAACTACATAAATGTGGCCCAAAAACAATATTGGAGGTTATACGCAACAATGTTTTTCATTCAATTGCATATAATTTCTATCCGTGTTTTCGCAATTCTGCCAACCTAGCAATTCCTACCAGAACTCGTTTTGCTCGATGCACTTGAATGCAAAGAACCAAGATTTGGACAAGTGAGCAAGATAAAGAAACGAAAGGGGAAGATACGAAGGGATTCATTTCTTCGCACTTTTAAATAAAATTTTGTCTGGAACAAAGATGGAAAGGTTGAAAACGCGGCACAAAAACGATGTAAATGTAACCAAAAAAGACTATTGGAGGTTATATGCAACAACGTTTTTCAGTCTATTGTGTATAATTTTTCTATCCGTCTTTTCGCAATTCTGCCAACCTAGCAATTCCTACCAGAACTCGTTTTGCTCGATGCACTTGAATGCAAAGAACCAAGATTTGGACAAGTGAGCAAGATAAAGAAACGAAAGGGGAAGATACGGAGGGGATTCATTTCTTCGCACTTTTAAATCGAAATAAAATTTTGCCTGGAACAAAGATGGAAAGGTTGAAAGCGCGGCACAAAAGCTACGTAAATGTACCCGAAAAAGAATGTTGGAGATTATACACAACAACGTTTTTCAGTCGATTGTGTATAATTTTTATCCGTCTTTTCGCAATTCTGCCAACCTAGCAATTCCTACCAGAACTCGTTTTGCTCGATGCACTTGAGTGCAAAGAACCAAGATTTGGACAAGTGAGCAAGATAAAGAAAAGAAAGTTGAAGATACGAAGGGATTCATTTCTTCGCATCTTTAAATCGAATTAACGTTCTGCGTGGAACAAAGATGGAAAAGTTGAAAGCGAAACGCGTCCAAAAGCTGTGGAAATCTGCCCCCCCCCCCAAAAAAATATTGCAGGTTATACGCAACAACGTTTTTCAGTCGATTGTTTGTAAAAAGCGTGCCTTACAGTTTTATAGTAATTAATAATATTTGTAGCGTGTATGTTTACAATTTTTATCCTTCCAAATTTTATGGTATTCTTCTAATATTCTTCAAAGTACTATAAATGTGTGTGAGAATATTTCCAATCTTATATTTTGCCGATCTGTGATTAAAATGAGAAATATTACTTCACAAAAGAATTGCAAGCTTTGGAAAGGCAAATATTTGTCGCCTTGTCAATTTAACGTTTGCAACGAACGTTTGCAGCAAGTTTATAATCGCATAACTGTCGTTAACGCTTGATATGTCATACGTCGAGGCACGGCCCGGATGACGATTCGAAATTGTATTGTACGATTTCACAATCAATCGTAATGATATCGAACATAGTACAAATGTGTTTTGGAACGTAGGATAATTTATGTTTAACCAGGCGAGAACTAAAATGAAAATTCACCAAGGAAAACGTCATCGCGTTTACGTTGTGAAACGTTCGAAAATTCCAAACGATCGTTTTAACTTAATCCTACCCGATCGTTTCAAGCGATAACGCGTGGTTCCCTTAAATTTGTTCTGGTTCCGCTGCTTGCGAGCATTGCAATTTCAAAAGAACTCCGTGTAAGAATATAAAATACAGTGCAAGAAACTAGAAATAAGAATGCCAAAGAACAACGTCTGTGTAATATGCTGTAAGCCTAAAGTAGAAATAAATAATAATAATTATCGTCACACTGTATAACAATCGTAACTCGCGGCAAACTAATCGAACGAATTCCACAGCTAATACGCGCGCCTACGCGAAAAGCGCAATAAATCGACGCTTATTTCGCAAGTGTATATCTTCGATTTAATCCGAGAGTCGTAAAAGAAATCGATTTCCATTTATCGTGATGTTTACCCCGGACGACGATAAAGCGGCCGAATGTAAAGCAATAGAGACATAAATTTCTGTCCAGGACAGAAACGATCCTGAAGTGATTCCCCGGGCCGCGTTTCTTCTCTCTAACGATCTAAAGAGAAATTCGTATCGCGCGCTACAAGCACGCGAATGTCTTCTCGCTCGGCTATAAAATAAAATACACTGTTAGGCGAGCGACGATCTGTTGCCGGATCCGAGTCGATCCACCGACGTTTTCTCTAAAGGAATTCGCTATCTCCTCGGATACCGATCCGCATCTTCTCCGTCCTTTTTATTGAAATTCATCCGCAATCACGATTTAGTCGAGGAGCGTACATGCGATCGGATCGATGCAAGAAAATTTTGGAAATTGAGCGATAAGTGGTGTGTAAGGATAAGTGTGTGTGATAAGGAGTGCAGGAAATTCGAATATTCAAAGTAACGTTACACGCGAGTTTCTGCGCTGCGATTCGACGCTTCGTAGCAGAGAGCAGAGGGCGGTGACAAAACCTGGTCCCCTTACTCTTGTTGCGCGATTCGCGGAAATAACTCGCTTTCATAGAAACATTCAACGCTGCGGATCGCGTTCGATCCGCGAGGAGAAGCGGCATTTTCGTTCTCGTTCTGGCGCGAGAGAGCTTCAACGGGCGTTCGAAGTTGGAACTGCTCGGAGAAAATGCATCGAACGAGCGCATTTTTTCGAGGAGGGAGGCTCTGGCCGAAATGCCGAGCATTTTTCCAAAGGTTCGCCCGGAGAAATATCGTCGAGCCTTCTTTCATAAACGAGAATTGTTTGCCGACTCGGGCTACAACGTTCGACTCGAGACGAAGAAAACGACGACGATTTGCATACACACGACGATCGCGCGCCCTTTTTCCGACTCCTCGCCTTTCTCTCGACAGACCGTTCCATTCTTGTCCCAACCGTTTAATAAAAGATTCTCCCAGCCTCTGATGTTTGCCGCGATATTAAATAATCCTGGATACGAACGTTGTCCGTGGAAAATTAGGGACACTACCTGCTTCGAGCGCGGATCCTGATATACGAGACGTCTTGTTCAACTTGCAAAACTCGCTCAAACATCTGGCATAATATAAACGACGAGAGACAATGATTGCGAAGAAAAATTGTACAGGCAGACATACCCTCGTTTGCGGTTTTCATTTATTTCGCTTTGCGACCACGTTCGAACGTTCTTTTCGCATCACTTGTATTTTTATTTTTTATTTATTTATTTTAGTCCGCGCCTTTCGGCTTCGGACGATTTCCTTTTTATATTTAGGGCCTTACAACACATGGCGATTGTATAATACATATATATTCTGTTTATTTTACACCCGCACGTTTAATTAATTAATCCTATCGCTTTCATACGGATACCTGCCCATTTTGCGTTACACGTTCTTGTAGCTGACACATTCCAGATACTTCGAGAACATCAGAAACTCGTGTCCTTCCTATCGTCGTCCGCCATCGAGACGCGAACAGTAAGATAACAGCAACGATAGCCCGTACGAGGGCAATTAATCGTTGCTCTGGTCGTAATTCGCGAATGAAAATAGACCGCGCACGATGCGTATGGTATCTGATGATTTATAGCCGTGCTTTGTCCTCGATGCATTCGTAAAATACGCAGCAACAAATAATTTATAGTGCTATTCGGACACGATTTAACCATGCGTCCAACTGATGCAAACTGGACACGGTCGTTTCCGCCCGGAAACCAGCTATTCTTTTAAATCGCGCGCTGAAATATCGTTTATTAATTAGCCGTTCCCCGAAGTCTCGTCAATTTTACTCGAGTTTTCCAGCTGACCAGTCTGTGTGCCCGTTAGATTTCTACATTTACAGATGCTTTTTCCTGCCATTTTTGCCTTGTGCCGTTACGGACAGAAATTCCAGTCCACTACGCGTTAATATACGTTTGCTGTGTTAATAATTAATCGCACCGCCGTCACAGCAACTAATCAACATAATGGTGAAACGATGCGGAGGTGAAACGAAGAATATTTTCATACGAATGCTATATTTTCTGCTTGTTGCACGTTCCACGTCGGCGATTCTGATTTACATGGCACGTGTCCGTCGCTTGTGGCCGCGTTTGACGATCAATTTGCGGCGATAGGTTCGATTTTCTGCGTAACTAGTGACCAACTATGATTACCGGAAATCTAAATGGCGGCTCTACATCGAACCGCAATGCTATCATCGATAGTCGATGATGCGACGAATTTATCAACTACCGGCCACGAAATAAAATCCTTCTATGTATAATGGATCCTCGTATTTGCATTTTCATTCGCACGAACGACGTATTCCGATGCTGGTAGACGATTTTTACGAATATATCGTGCGTATTAGTGGAAACACTAAAATTTCAGTCCTCGCGATTAACGCGGTAATTCATAAATAAAAAGAATCGACTTTTGGAAAAATCTATATTAATAAAGTCATCTTTTCGGACGAGTCAAAGTTTAATACTTTTGGCTCAGATGGTGAAAACTATGTGTGAGGAGAACCAAATACGGCATTGTAAATCCGACGTTTACATCAAACAGTGAAACACGAAGGTGGATCGGTCGTGGTGTGCGGGTGCGTGGCTGCCAGTGGCACCGGAAATTTCATATTTATCGATCGAACAGTTGATAAATATAAATATTTAGATAGACAGTAGAGTAAAGAGAAAGAGAAACCATATGCTTTGCTTTGCGGACTTAAAGGTGGCGTTCGACAGGCTAAACGGAGAGAAATTGGGGAAGAAAATGAGAAAAATGGGCATTAACGAAAAACTAATTCGAAGGATAAAAGAGTTGTCCGCAGAAACAAAGAATATGGTGCGAATTGAGGATATCAACGTGAAAGAATTTTGGACGGTGAGGGCACTGAGACAAGGATGCCTGTTGAGCCCGACGTTATTTAACGTCTACGTGGCGGGGCTGGAAGAAGAATTAAGGACGAGTCGGGGCCATAGTGGTGGGAGAAAAAAAGGTATGGTCATTGACACATAAGTTTAAATATTTCAAAAAATAACCTTGAAGAAAGTGCCCGTAAATTAGGATTATTGGAAACATTTCCACCCCAAACAAAATAATGGTCCTAAGCATACTGCTAGAATTGATCATCATTCATATTTATTTATTTAATTATTTTAAGTATACTTCTCGTTTTCGACAACGAGCAATCTTGTCATTAAAACATATATATATATGTCGGAGCTACATTAGAATTAGCTCCGACATTTATAAGTATATCGTGATTATGTTGAATTTTATGATATGGTATGATATATACATATAGAAATTGCAAGATATTTAGTACCAGCATGTATGTACCGTACTTCTCACAAGAATTTCAACGGTTTTTTATAAATTTCATGTAATACAAATCTTGCGTTAATAAATACTAGCGCGAGCTGTGCGTATGTATACGTTGGCTGTACGTACTCCAACACTTTAGGAAACTATGGTGCGTGTGCCGAACGAGACATTTTGGCGTAACGCCAAATTTCATTGGGAAAATTTGAAACAAGCCTGAAGATCAATCATACGCGGAAACAACCACATATTCAGTGTACTTTCTTGTAATTTTTGCCTAAGGTCTTTGCCTAAAGTTACTTTCGATATTTCTCAGATTGCTCCCTGAACCCCCTGCGTATATCGTCGGCACAATATTCTCGATATCCGTCGTCGTCGAGTATAACACCTATATCGTACACGTAACGCGTGGTATCTAACGCGTTACTGCTTAAAATTAATTAGCAATAAAGGACGTGGCGTTTCATGCGACACCTATCGCTCGAGGATGCTATAAAGCAACCTTAATCCTTCTGATCGATAATGAACCGCGCGCTCCTCGCGTAGCATTTCATAACGGCGTTTACAAAGCCGATAAAATTGTCCCGCGAATCCCAACGATTCCCCGACCAGTTTAATACCGTTGACGGATTAACGAGCATCCCTGCCGTTTTCATGCCGCTCGTCCTTGTTCGCCGGGACCTTTCAATCGATCAACGCGAGCACAACGTGCGAGCAACATTTGTTTATCGCGTCCAGTTCGCTCCGATATCGTGCGGATCGAGTTCCCGGTAAATCCTTTAACGCTATAATTAATTAATCTGCAAGGATCACGCGTTCAGAATACGTTGGAAAATCAATTCCAACTATGTGACAATTGTCGCTGTCGTTCGTCGCGAGATCGCTGGTCCTTCGATGGAACTGTTCTCGGTGGAGTTTGCTTTAAAATCGGTATGTTTTGATCGATCACAAAGGTTCCTTTGATCGCCGGTTTCCGACCAAATATAACTTTCGATTTGTCGATCCTGTTTATATAGACAGTATAGGATCATACGGATGGTTTTGGGGCTTTGCTCTCCGCTATTGAAATCCTTTCTATTCCCGTCGATTTATAATTATATTCTCGTAGTTATCCCGCAGTAATTTAGTAAAACGATTACCCCATTCTACTAAGCTGCTTCGAACGACGATACCTGCTACGAACGAGATAGAGAGGTTCCATTTCATTGGCAAGATCGTATGATATCGAACACAAAGCTATGCGTTAACGATGCAACGATAAATGAGAATCTAACTTTCTGTATCACCAGTAGTAGTCCGTAATGCTTTAACGAACGTTCAAATGTTTTGCGTTTGTACGTACTGAATAAATTATCCAACGTGGACAACGAAAGAACATTTTACGATTAGCGATCTCCAAAATGACGCGTAAAGGAGCAACTTACGATTGAAAATTCCCGAAATTTCATGTACATTTGGTTATGTTACATTTCGATGGAAAAATTTCGAAGAAAATGACGTCGAGCGTTCTCTTATAAATACGAGTCACGATTTAGTACGTTCTAATACGTACAAAAGTAACATTTTACTGAATTATTGCATCAAATAACCATGTATTATACATGTATATTTTCTACATAATTCTATTACTAGTAGTATAGCAAGAGAGGAGGACTTAAAACACATAGTAGAGGAATGTGAGATAACAGGAGGAGCAAGGAATATGGTACAAGTATTAAATGAGACTGGAGAAGGACTGTCAGAACCGAAAGCGATAATAGAAAAGAGAAGAGTAGCAGAAGAGAGGGAGGAACGACAGAGAAGTAGTAATCATAGAAGCAAAAGCCAAAAACAGAATGAGCACTTAGTTATAAGCGTTAGATATAAGTTAATAAAACGTCATAGAGATAAAGCGAACAAAGTGCAATAGATAGGTATAAGCAGTATATAATAATAGAAGTGCCAGCATAAGGGGAATATATGCGATGTAAGGGCATCATCATAAGAGATGTACACCAAAAGTCGTCCAAAGCCAAAAGCCACGGACCAAGAATAAATAAATAAATAAAATAATAGTAGTATAGCTTATTCGTTTCATCTTATTAGCCTAGAAATTGAACTTGCCTATGTGGCAAGTATATATTTTCTTTAAAATATACATATACATACATATATATACATATATATATGCTATATATACATAATTATATCGTTGAATCTAGCTTAAATAATTCTTTGATTTCTATTCTAAAATCGTCTTTCAATCTCTACCAGCGAAAGCAGAAATTACTAATTGTATATTGTTTCTCCGTTTACCTCCTAGAACACTCTATCCTTGCTTTACTTTAAACGTATCCTATCACCTGCATCTAATTTATATAAAACGCTTCATTTCAGAGGTTTATCAACCGCGTTTCAATCACTGGATATTACAACAAGTATTTAACGGTGTTCGATATGCTAATAACTCGAAATCCGTACGAAGATGGAATATACAATGGAACAGCATGATTTGCTTCGTTACAATATACGGTAAAGCGGCGGATATTCGAACACCAATTATCCCAACGTTCTATTAATCGAACATAATTATTTCCTGGTAACGTAAGCCTTTATCCCTTGCAAATATGTACATGCATACATACATACCGTGTATATTTTCAAACTTCGTCCCACCTCTATCAACGCAAACTCGATACCAATGTGCCAATTAAACGTATCGCGGGTCGAATTTTCTTGGCGATTTCCTTGGCGATTTCGTCGTATCTCTCCGCTGAGCGTGCTTCTACGACTCCTGGCACACGATCGGCGAACGAGACGCGTGTTTAAGTTATTCGCGACTGGTAAATTCTGGCGATATCCCGAAAGCCGGGAGGAGCAAGTGTTACTCGGATCGAGTCTGGAGCGAAACTGAGGCGAAAGTGAGACGAAACTGAGGCGAAAGTGAGACGAAACTGAAACGAAACGGCGAACCGTCGACGCGTCTTACAACAAAGTCACGCGCAAAAACCGTAAACATACGAATAACGGTTGTGTCAACGCGTAATAACAGGACGTTATATCAACCCAACATAATATTTTTATTTGACGAACGCCCTTTTTTTGTTTCAAGTACGTATAGGTGTTTTATTGGCTTACATATACAGTGTGTTCTATCCTGACCTTTTATCGCCTTCTATTCGATTTTTATTCGATCGAATAACGGTCGAACTAACAGCGTGTTGATCATCGAAAGAAAATAGGAAATAATTGGGAAACTCGAAGGATGGAGTATGTGCGCGAGAATTGGCAAAAGTAGAAGCTACTTGAAAATTCACCGTTACGAACGTTAACGCTACCTTACCAGGCAAGTTCGAAAGATCGGTTTCAAAATGTAATTTGAAATCGTACGTTCGTTGCTATCTCCGATAACCGAATTTTGGAGAAACAAGAACTTCGATAAAGTGAGACGAACGAAAGAAATAACGACGAGGTGTCGCTTGACCGGACCTGGTAGGGTCAGCGTTAAAGAACAAAAGTACGATATCGAAAATTATCGAAAATTATCCAACGCTGGCGACCATACGAGAACCTAAAATACTATGCCAACGTAACGAAATAATTTCAGTTGTTTATGCTGAAAGAACTACGTAATTTGACTTGGCAGGCAAATAGACGCGGGATCGATAAATATTAATTATTTATGTCGGTCAATCCCGATCTGTATCCGAAGAAATGAAATTTCGAATAAAAGAAAGGATTCCAATTCGTCGAATTTGTCACACGAATCGTAATTTCGTCATCGTCGAAAATTCCGCCGTCCTATCGATTTTACAAGGGAGCCTCCACTGTAATTACGCAAAATGAATATTTCAGAATACTTGGAATAATTGATAACACTCCGAATGCATAGCTAGAAACGATGATCTCTCATAAAAAAATAAAAAAACGAATAGGCTTTAGTTGGCGCGGTCCATAAAAATTACTTTCCATCGCAAGTATCGAGGACATTCAAAGTAATCCTCGACTTTACAGCCACGCTATCGTATAAGAGATCCAGTTCTCTCTTTTTTCTTTTTTATTTGCAAGAATTTTACAATCAATTCGTATTGAGAATTATAAGCAAATTATTCTGGCGTAGTTCTGTCGCATGCTTAATAAGTGTTTATCGTTCGTTTGATTCTATAAGACGACCCAGTGAAGAAAAAACACGAAAATGAAGGGAGACCCTTCTTCGGTTAGTGGATGAGGATTTTTATGATTGCGCCTCTTGATAAAGTTGATGTCATCCTAAAGAGGGAACGGTTATTGCAGCCTCTTAAACTGTCATCATCACCGTTTTATGTTTCGAGAAGGATATCCTCTTCGGGTAGTCGCGAAGCTCGTTCCGCTCCAGACTATATCTATCTCGTTGTTTCTGCTAAATACGCTCCAACGTAATCCCATACACGGCGTCTCGTTGTTTCGTCATCGCACACCGTTGTACTCGAGAAACGCGGTGATTGTCTTTAAAACTACTTTCTGCTAATTTTCTCTCCAATTGCCGTGCATCTTGTCAGCGCGACGTAGATTATCCTGTCACTGTTTTAACCAGTTTTTCGTTTAGCTTTAGTTTTCGGGGCTCTTTACCTCGATGATCGTTCGTGGATTTTAGATAGCGTTTTAATCACATTTTCGACAGTGGTAGAAATTTATCTCTTACGTGTAACGCGATTTCATTGATAATAACGGGGTAAATAATAATTGATAATAATTGGGTTTCGTTGGAAAGAGGCAGGCTCGTTTCGAACACAGCGAAAATTCATATAATTTTGTTTGTTCTGTTAAACGGTTATTCTCAATAACAGTCTAAGGAAAATAAGAACGTGGGAACAAGGAAAAACACAAAAGTCAACTGTTTTTACCGATCGTCCGAGGGTCAACCAAAAAAATTACATAACAACTACATATGCTCTGTGTTACGTTTGACATTCTTGTGTCAAGAATAACGGACAATCTACACAGTATGATTTTTAAAAAAGATGAAACTATTTCGTGTGTGTTTATAACACGACTGGTAGCAACAGGCGAAAATCAAAGCTCGAACAAATTTTCTCAGGTCCGAGAGCAGCGTGAAAAAGTCGTTGCTATGAAACATGACTTCAATTCCATGTCCAAATTCTCCTCCAAGTATCGAAACTGCGGTGACGCTGGGACGAGAGTCGAATTTAATCGAGTAAAATAAAGTAAAAAACAAGAGAATAAACGTTGAGATAAACGAACGGCAACAAATAATGGGGAAAATAATCGACTCGAATTGGATCTGCGTACCGCGTAAAATTTTTAAGTACCAACAAAAACACGTGAAACATACAATGAAAAAAAGAAAAAAAAGTAGCAAAATGTATCCTCTGGCTCGGGTAAAGCGACACGCTTTAAACAGCACTCGGCTAATAAAAGAGAATAACCTCTCGCAGCTTATCAGGAATTTTTGCGTTATATTCCCAGCGCTATTAATAAATTCTGCCCGTGATAAAGTCACAATTTATACAACGCGAAACAGGGAAAATAGGAGGGAGGGAAAGTATCATAGAGAAGTGCCAAAACAGGTACATAAAACTGTATCTCAACGCGACGAACAGCGTATTATAGGTAAATGAACCGAATATGAGACCTCATCGTATTTTTACGAACAAGTGCAGCCATGCTGCAGCAGAGCTTTAAATTACAACGGCTGGATTGTTCAGAATTTATGCAGATTCGTATTTTCGAGAATATAATTAAAAAAGTAGAACCTCGGCAGAAAATTGTTTTACGTAGCAAGTACTACAGAGAGCAAGCTATACAGTGCAGTCACGGTTATCCGATTCTCGTTTAACCGAAGCTGCGTATTATCCGAGGTGCTTTTGAAATTAATCCTAACTTCGCTTTTTTCCGAAATTTTAGCGCAGAGAAATTCTATGCGCAGAGTGATACGAAAACGCCAATAGTCTGGAACTGCGAAAGTAACTGATGGCGCATTCGAACGATTACATAATTAATTAAGCCCGAATACACGTACATCGATTACCAACGTTATCGAAATGCTTCCTACGATTTTATCCTACGATTTACCTACGTTCCTACTACACCTTCCCGTGTCATCCGAATGTTCGACTATGCCAAGTTGCTCCTTCTATCAGCCGACATTGAATCAAACGTTCTATGTACAATCGAAAAATCACGATGTCGCACAAACATCGTCGCAACGAATCGGTGGCTGCAGTTCGTTGGACATTCTCGCACTGTTCGATTAATCGATGATGTTTCGACGATTTTCCGGGTCGCGAGGTTCGATATCACGTTCAAGTGGCGGAGCTTGCCCCGAAAAATCTCCACGAGGCCAACTCGTATCACGATATTATCCTGCTTGATCTCTGTTCCCCGGGGACGGATAGCCTGGAATATTCGCTCGTCGATAGGCCGCAGGCTCGCCAGCTAGCCCGCCAGGACTATTCTGTTTTCAGCCAGGACTATTCTGTTTTCAGCCTGGACCGTTCCGAAAGCTCTAGAACCGCGGCCGCTGCGGAAGCTCCGGGAGACACGTCGCATAAAAAAAATCCCGACGATAAAATAAAATCGTTCAATTCTAAAGTGCTCCGCGGTGGTTGAAATATTTACTCCGCTTGATAGTTCCGATGGACGATAAGTATCGGGTCGTTTTTTCCTCGCTTTGGCGTCACGGTCCTGTGGATACTAAGAGTGTTTGTTGCCATGGGAACGTATGACTGTCTTTTGTCATTCGATTCGAATACACGAAGCGCGCAATGAACGATTAATCAGGCAAAGCAACGATTAGTACGGTGTCCGACAGAGTAAAAATTGAGCGCGCCTTGTTATCGTAGGAATATAAGCTGGGCAGAAAGGCGACAGACACGGCCTGTAACACGCGTCAAGCGATTAGACGTAAGGCGATTCTATATGAGAAAGGAGAAATAAACCGACTCGTGCAGTTTCCAAAAGATACAAAGTTTTTATAATACGCGCTATACTGTAAGCAAATTACGCAATTTTGCATTGAACGCATGGTCAGACTAGTGGTACTCGTTACTTTAAAGTGACTGTAGCTGACGTATAGGAGAGAGGAACAGTCACAGTAAACGCAGTCAAGGGTGAGGCAGTAGCTCAAGGAATTTCTGCTAGAAAATACTATCAGAGAGAGCCAGACAACTGGTATAGTAATGGCAAACCAACTGCTCAATTTCTTATCTGCTTTTGCATTGAGAAGAAGGGAATCGCGACTTGGATTGAGAAAAAGGCCGATGAACAGAAAGACCGTGATGTTATCGCAATACGAAATATATGGAGTTTACCACGTAACGTGCGAAGGTATCGCTTTCCCATCAGAGAAAATGTTTCGATGCCACAGATGGCAGGTCCGTTAACAGCGCTACTTTCTTATATTAAAATATTCGCTAAAAATGTCGTATGTTACAGGTATGTGGACGCGTCCACCAATAAAATGTAAATATCACGCATATTCATGGAACGACAGCACCGAACAAAATGCAATTGTCTACGACTATAGTCGTTGGTTGATAATCCTTGGCGGTCAGCGTATCTCTAAATCAATAAATCAATAAATTAAAGAGAAAGAAAAAAGAACATCGTATAACCGAACTTCGCGTTTCCTTTCGTTAACAAAGAAACGACAGAACTTTCCGCGGTGCCTGATACTTTGCTACGTAGTTTTTATCATTATCGAGGAGCTCGCCATAACGTACGACGGTACTTTTTGTAGGATCCAGCTTCATAGAACGGTATCGCCTAGGGTCGTAGCCAGCGTGAGCATAACTTGCGAAATTCCTGACAGTTCCAGACACAATTTCGCGCGGAACTTTTCGCAGAACCTGCTACTTCATGAAACCAAAGGAAGGAGCAGTGTGTCGCGGAATGCAGTTTCCTTCCTTTTTCCCTAACGCGTCTTGTTTTAATATCGATAGCGTGGGGAATAAAAAGATGCGGATTCGCAGTTGAACCGTACAGAAACATAACTTTCTATCGACGCGATAAAATATTTCGTGAAAGGAAATAAGCAGATACAGAGACGTTACGTTGCAGACAGATTTTTCATACGCGAAATCTTCGACAGAACGACGATCATCCAACGAAAAATGTATCTAACGAAGGAAACTATCGGACAAGACTGTGACGTTTCCATTTTTCGTCCTTTCGTTTTGCATTAAATAAACTTTAACGTCGCCGACGGTTTGCCGTATTAGCATTTGCGGTTTTAGTCGCTTAATATGCTCGCACAGGTCCTTCGACGAACGTTTAGAAAATTGATTTCAACTCCAGTTTCGTGGGCAATCTGTCTTGCTGTGAGATATGGGTATGGCGCGGCAACGTGAAACAGCACGTTTCCCGCTAGCAGAAACCGCGGAGAGTCGTCCACTGCTGCTCTGCTTCACAACTAAGCCATAAATTTATTCTTCGCCACGCTCATTCCTGTCTATCGATAAATTGTAAATAGCTTGGCAACTATCCCTTACATAACCCGTGGCACCTCAAAAATTCATACGTTTCGTCCTTTGACTTCTACCGCTCTTCGTCGATCGGCCATAATTTATTCCTCGCCATACTTATTCGTATTTTTCAATAAATTGCAAAAAGACTTTCCATTGCACTTTGTAGGTCGAGTGATATTTTAAGAGTTCATATTTTCAATAATTTGACTTTAAAATATGACGCGAAATTCCGATAAATATTTCGATTTTGGAAATATCCTTGATAAACGAAGCGAAAGAGAAGGAAGCGTCACGCCATAATGCAAATTGGAGCTAACTGGACGCTTTTAAAATGCTTCTAGCGTACAACAAAAATATTATAAGACGAGAATAAATGTTTCGAAGAAAGTATTTGAGCACTTACAGTGGACCGTTTCATCCTGCCTTGCGACAATTATTCTGCCTGCCACATCGTACTTAAATATTGCTAACTCTTTTATAAAAGAGTCGCTTAAACAATTTCAGTCGAAACTTACCCTTTTCAAAGATAAGAAAACTTGATCCACGATATCGACTAATAAAAATAAGTCACTAGTCGTCCAGTACGGTAATTCGATGCAACTGTAAATAATCAGCCCAAACAGAAAACAAGATAAAAAATGTTCGCATTATTTTCAACGTATAAAGCCAACGAACTCTAAAAAAATCAGCCCTTGTTCGACGCGCGCGCTATTCGATTTATGTCATTTTTGCAAAAAAATGGCCATGCACTCGTGACTGCGCACGATCTTCGACGAAACACATTTTTGTTGAAACTCGTCAGCGGAGATATTCGCGCGCCGGAGCACGCCGTAAAATTACTTTACATATTCCACAGCGTCGCACGATTCAGTGCAATTTAAAGCATTTTCGGGGTGGTCGATCTTCGCGTTCACGATGCAAGTATCGCGATGGAAGTTGCGAGCAGCGTGAAAATTCATCGCGATGCGAGCGAGCCAGCCGGCTGAAACTCGATTGCGCGAGTAATGAGACGCCGCGAAACATTCCGTCACGCGACCAGATTCGTCGAACATTCCGAGTAATCCAATAATTCACCGTGGTAGATATAGCCCGTGTGGCAGAAATTGAAATTTAACCCAATCCGCGACAAGGTCTAAGTGGCAATTTCACATAGCGCCGTGCCGCTTCGCCTTTCCCATGACGTTTCTTCCAAGAAACCTCCTCTCGTTAATTACTCGACTGTAGACGAGGAACAGGTAAATTCTATTTTATACTGCACCCTAATTACGCCGCATTTACATTGCGCCACTGTCATCTGCTCATTGAAAGAACGCAACGTAGTCCTCTTGGGTTCGTGTTAGGATGAGAACAGGCGTCTGTTACCGATCATCGCTCTTGTTACATTCAATTACGTTCTTGTCGAATCTGTGATCTCTCGAGGCTAGGAGAATCGCAGCGGGTTTGTTATTCCTCTTCAAGATTAACAATAGCACTCGGAGCACGCGTCTATCGTCTGGTCGCCAAACCAGTCAAGATACGAACAACTCGTTGAGAGAATGCAGCTGGTCTTCTTAGGTCCGCGGCTTGTAAATTGGGTCAGGCTAGGTCTCTTACAGGTTATCATTTTAGAGCACAATTAGTAAGATTGGTATCTTATAAAAATCAATTTGTTAACGCGGAAGCAAATCGCAACATTCCAGTGAATCGACTGGACACCGGTCGATGTCTCCATTATTCCAGTCTTTTACTGGATTTTACTTCGATCCATCGTCTGGGCTAACGTAAGCCTAACTTTACGCACGTTAAATGGAGACCTGCTGCCGTTCATCGTCGTCATCTGTGTATCGATGTAAAAATGATACACAGACACGAATAAACGTTTCGACGTTCGTTTACGGAAAATCAAACATCTCGATAGTTTCTGTAGATTCCGGGCGCCATCGTAGAAATCGTCGTTTTCGTTCGAGGGGCACGTTCAAGGAGCTATTAGCCTTCGAGTGTTCTCTGACGTCATCGATCCACTCTTTGACAAATAAAAGCGGATAGACGAGAAGAACAACGAAATAACGAGGCCAGCAGGACGCTTCTTTTTATTCTGCCATTTCTCCGCATAGAAATACGAATCGAGAGTGCGGCTTCTGCATTTTTCTTCCGTAATTATGCGTCGTATTGTTGCTTTCAGCTCGTGCTATATTTCACTGGAGAGTCAGTGGGACAGGAAATGACGGACACAGTAGGGAATCTTCAACATCTTCGTCTCGCCCTCTTCTGGCTCTTCTTTTTCTTTTTCTTCTTCTTCTCAGACAACGTTTACGAACGTGCATTTTCAGCTACGTTCGTGGAAGGCTTGCACAAGCGTGAGGACGCGTAGAATTCATATAACGCGTGAAAGCGTCGAAACATCCACGCTAATTAATTTCAATAGGAGAAAAGTGATTGTTCGATCGCTGATATTCGTGCAAATGCATATTCACAGAGAATATGAAAGCCAGACAGAGAATTGCTTTAAGTACTGAATATTATAACGAGTACTATACTTTGAATATTTCATATACTTTTGCATATTTCCTGCATTCTACGCATTTCCGCGCCTTTGAATTTCTCATAAATGCATAAAAATTCCGCTCTGTCTAGCGACTCTTCCGTTATGCGCGATATTCCATTATCCGAATAATTCTTCTTATTAGTTCGGACAAGGTAGGCTTCTCGCTCTCGCGTGTCTCGAAATCACGAAACCTTCGAGATTTGCGTATCTCTTACAGAGAGACGTTATAGAACGAAGGTATATACGCCTTGTACTTCACGTGCTCCGTCTAATTTCTGAGATCGCTGGGTATTTAAGGGGCGCAGTAACTTATGGCAATTTTGCGGACAACCCCAGACAGGTTTGAGTGTACATTACCGAGCGTGAGAAGGCGAAAGGTCATCATTCTCCGTCAAAGGAATCCAGAAATTTAATTAATCCGAGTCAATGGTAGCGGCATGTACGTCAAACTTGGACGCGTTGAGTTTGCGGTGGAAATTCTCGAAATTTGATGTTACGTCCCAGAGAAATACAGAAATCATCGTTTAAATTTGCAAGTACCATTCGATCGACCGGTCGTCGGAAAATCGATCGAACCGGCTTTCCAGTCGAAGAAAATACGCGTTTCGAATCGAAGCGTTGTAATATAAAACCGAAGCATCGACTTCGACGACGTATTCTTGTACCCGTTAACGTCGACGCATTATTTTTGCGAAGGAACGACATGTTCCAATGTGGTTAATTAGAAGGATTTTCAATCGAAATGGCAATTCATTGTTACGGGCTATCAAAATCAACATTTCCTTTAAATGTCCCATCGTTTTTACGATACACGTCTTTTTGCTACGTCGCGTCACGTTCCATCTGTTCCGTATTTCGCGTGTGCCTTCTATTTCAAATAATAGGTACGCCGTGTCGTTTCATTCGATAAAAGATGCTTCGTCAACATTTTAATTGACTGCAAATGGAACGCTGAATGCATTTTCAGATGGAACTTTCAAAGGTATTGCAAAGTAATACTCGTTAAAAAGCAATGCGACGGTAAAAACTCATCGCTGGCAAATTATCCCCAATTTTCTTTCTGTTAACGATCGAAAACTCGTGCAACATGGCCCCTTCTTCTTCTATAATTAGTGACAGATTTGGGGGGAGGGGAAAAGAAAGTTATCCGCGACAGGTGACCAAATACATTTGCGAGACAGCGCGCTGTGATACTTTTCTCCGACGTTACCAGCACTTTTTAAATTCTATCGATATTCCGTTTGACGCGAGCGTCGATCCAACGATGAAATCCAATTAGCTCTGTTAATTGAATCACGCGACGCGGTAGAAATTAATTAATCTACAACAGAACAAGTCGACTGGTTGGGTAACTGACTTGATAGAACTTTTCACCGTTCAGCGGGAAACGAGGAAACTTTTCTACGCCGTCGTTTCATCCAGCCCGATTATTTATGAAAGTACAGTGACTCGCGCCAAAGCACTCAAACACTTTAATATAGAATTTTTTTTTTATGAACATACTACGCACATTGTACCAAACTTTTTGAAACTTCGTTAATACCGTAACGGGGCAGGATTATCCTGATTCCGCTGGTAAATTTCGAAACTAAGCCAAAGATGTATATAAAAGCTGCAAGATATTCGTTGGAAACATAAATTCGGTGAAAAATTAGCGTTAACGGAGTAGTCTGCAGCGTAAAATTAGCGTTATACACGATCACGCTGAATATTCTGGCTTAGCGATGTCGCGAAGAATGGATCTTTCAAATTGGTGGTCTTGGCGAAATAGTTTCCAATAGATATTTCCTCGTCTCTACGTGCATACATTTTCGGATCCTTTTCAAACTTTATCAATACAATCACGACAACAGTTCTCGAGTACCTTAACATTTTTTCATGAATATATTACGCGCATCGAACGAAACTTTCTGCAACTTGGTTAGCCGCGTAAAAGATACAACTCTATCCTAATTACAATAGGAAAATTCCAGATCGACCCGAAAGTCTGCGAAGAAGTTGCAAGACGTACGTCGTAAACGTACGTTCAACGTCATTGTCAAAACTAGTACGCAACGTGAAGACACAGCTAGTGCTAAAAATGGCCCGACTAAATATTGGGATTTATTAATATAGCCGATAATTGGTCTTGCCAATATCCTGACGATCATTGCAATATCGAGTATCCTTGCAATATCGAGTAGTGTCTGGAAATTTCTACATACGTTCTCAGGTTCGTTTCAACTATTATTAAGGTGACAATGATAGTTAAGTCGCGTTGAAATGCCAATGAAATTCCGAAATATCGTATATAATTTGTAATTAAATATATAAATACGTAAAGTATACGATTTGTTCCTCGAAGAACTTGTTAAAGTCTGTCCGTCAGTGAGTCTCTGTGTCAAAGAAAACATTCCGCTGACGTTCATCTTCTGCTCGGTATATTTTACGTTTCGGATACACTGCTTTTGTACACAGCTGTCGCAAACAGACGACTCTGGCGTTCGACTTGCACGGTCTTTCGATCGTTTGATTAGGGAACCGCTGTTAGACTCGATGCAACACGGTCGGTGGACTGCTCAAACTGTACACGATGTAAATGTAGACAGCGAAAACCGCAGCGCACGTGCCCAAAGTGAAGACGGCCGTGTCGAATCCTACGGGAACAGAATCGAAATCGATCGTGAGCCCCGAGTTTTGACCAAAGCGTTGCTCGCTTGAATTTCGTTTAAGCGAAGGAGGACATTTACGCCGCGTGTCCTTACGCGCGGGGAAATATTCGCGCGTAAATGTTTAGAAATTTTCATTTTTATAAACGTCAAACACATCGTGTGGAAAAAAGAAGAAAATTCGGAACGAAATTTGACAAGTTACGTGTACGTAACAGCGTACGAAAGGAAGCTCGGTCTCTGCTAGTAGTTTTGCTGCTTTTCAGTAGCTGCGATCAATTACACGTAAACAACGAAGAGTATCATTCGAGATAAAAATTCCAGCGACGCTGGCGAATGCTCTTTCGCGAACAAGAATCTCGCGGGATCGTTAGGAAGGAAGATGAATAGAGAAGATACTTTGACGCGTTAAAGTCACGATAATTTAATGCTTCGCTCAAACTCCTATGCAGTTCGCAACGTCTCGGTTCGTCTTTCGCAGAGCTCAGTTTCCAGTTGTTTATGAAATTTGACAAAGCCGATTACGGCCGGGGCATTTCGAATTTCATTCGATCTTTCGTCCCAGCTTTTCACCGAAAGCGCAGCACCAGCCGAGATCCTTGGCTGCTTGCGAAATTTCATAAAGCCGATTAGAATCGACGTAGCGGACCATTCGAGACGAATTTTCCGACGAGAAAGCCTCGCGTGCACGTCCCAGCCCGCTTGAAATCATTCGTTCGATCATCGTTAGCACGCAGAAAGTAGGCTCCGATAGCCCATCAATGAAAAGCAGAAAATTTCCAAAAACCTTCGCGTTGTTCCATGCGTTCTATATACTTTCGACAAACTTCAAACTAGCGTTAGGTTTGGCTTGGCGTTAGGTTCCTGCCAACACCGAGAGTGTTGTCATGGGAAGGTATGGCTGTCGTTTCCGTGTTCACGAGTCTTTCGTCATTCAGTTCGAATAGACAAAGCGCGCAATGAACGATTAATCAGGCAAAGGAGCGATTAATACGTCGTCCGACAGAGTAAAAATTGGTCGTGCGTTATCGTAAGAATTCAAAGGCGGAAAGACGACAGAGGCGGCCTGTAACACGCGCGAAGCGTTTCCCTTCGTTAACAAAGAAACGACAGAACTTTCGACAAACTTTTTCGTAATCGATAAGCTCGTCGTAACGGGTCAGCAGTTTTTGTAGAATCCAGCTTCGTAGAATGGTATCGCCTAAGCTGGCAGCCGGCGTGGACATAACTTGCGAAATTCCTGACGGTCGCAGACACAATTTCGCGCAGAAGCTACCGTAAAATTTGCGGACGATGAATGGAAAGTGAGGAAATTGTGCCGCGCCGCATGGAATTTCGCAAGTTAAGCTCGTACTCGCTGCCACCTTGTCCCAAGTCCTAGCGTTGTTTCCGAAAATCGCCACTGAAATCGCTGACACCGTTTTTAACGACAACAGATTTGACCGACACCGGAGTTGACTGACAACATCATCGTCCGACGATAATTTTGACTGACACCGGCTCTCACTGACTGGCAGTATCAAAACAGGGAAATAACAGAGGATTTTGACTTCTGTAGGTTCGATTGTTGCAGATAATTGATGGAACAGGCCGCTTCGCGGCGGCCTGTAACAAAAAATCCAACCCGAACGCGACACGAAGCAGAAAAATCGAGTGGTAGCAACGAAACAACTTTTGCTTCGGTTGCAATTAATTCGCGTGAAGCTCGAACGTAATTTCGACGCACATCAATGATTTGGTACGCGGTCCTGGCCTTCGTTAAAACTACAGCAGCGAAGCTGTTGACAGTTAAAGCTACCGATATGATCAAACACTGTCGTCGACGAATTGCTGTCGGTGACTCGAATGGGACCCGTAAGAAGTACGCGGCAAAGTAGCTCAACGCGCGCAGAACGCAGGAACATCAAAGGATTTGGAAATAAATTTCCGCTTTTCCGTAACAGGCAACTGCGAGTTTCCTTTCGGATACGTCGAGACGCGTGCTTCGATCTCTCAGGGGAATTAAAATTGTCTCACTTTCTTTCGTGTGTTCGTCCCACTCTTGAGATGGGCATTCTTCGTCTATCGACGACTGCACCGATTCATCCTGCTTCAACGGCTTCCCCTCTGCGGTTTCGTCTAGAGTTCCTGCTTTCGTTGTCTTCTCTTCGATATCTTCCTCTCCCTCGGTCTCTTCTGTAACCTCATCGGCCTCTTTAGTTTCTACGAAAGATCGCGCGAATATTTCAAATCCTTGCAGCACCCAGGACACGCAACAACTGCGTTCTGCCTGCTGCTCGCCAGATATTAGAGTAGCGAGTTTCGTATCGTTAACAAACGTATTTGTTCCATTGAAAACAGAAAATTAACCCTGGAACACCATCGGTAGTTGTAAATTGCAAATTGGAAGTTGTAGATTGTAATTGTTGAAGGTAGGTCGCGTGCTGTGGTTCGATCGAGTGGTTTAAAGGAACGCGCGTGCTGTTCAAATTATCTCACGAAGAGTATTGCAATTTTTCCTCGTGCTTAATTTTGATCGCGTTATTTCTCCAGTTCTGGCTAAAATATTCCGAACCCATCGTTGACCGATAAAGCGCAACAAATTTCTGAGGCGACCGATTAAAAAAGAAAAAAGAGAACCGTCGTGGTATTTCTTTCTTTTCTCTTAACTTCGTTACTGTACCTTCTACTTCCTGTAGCCCGTTAGGTTCGCTCTCCATAGCCTCGGACGAACCAATTTTCCGATCTCCGAGAAACATCCAACGACTCCAGGCTGTTTCGGATCGTCCCGTTTCAATTCCTCGGTCGCGTTAATTCGATCTCGATTCTGAGCGAGCCACGACGATACAACATGACCGGGCAAAGAACCAACGGAACTTGATCTCGCGCACGGCGCGGAACAACCACCGCGCGACCTCTTTTCTAGTCGGATAGCCGAGCTGAAATCGTCAGTTGGGACGTCCTTAGTTAGCGG
Organism: Bombus flavifrons; assembly: GCF_040668555.2. NCBI lineage: Eukaryota > Metazoa > Arthropoda > Insecta > Hymenoptera > Apidae > Bombus > Bombus flavifrons. The sequence continues at coordinate 6,493,293 of NC_138458.1, read as the reverse complement.
ACGAGTCGGCAAATTTACCCAAGGACTCTGCCGGGCTTTGGCTGTCGTTAAGCACAAAAGGTTCCCTTGATTTCTTGCCTCTCGTTTTCCTCTCGTTGCACGGCCGAGTCTCGCGAGCTTGCACAGCTCCTCGATGTCGGCGAATTAATCCGCCTCCGGTGATTACGCGGCTAAACGAGTCTTCCTCGGAGGCTGGCGCGCGTTTCCCGGCGGCTGGCTTTCTGCTCGAACGATGCAAATTTATGATAAGCGCGAGACGTAGTTGGAAACGTTGTCGTTTCGCTGCAAGTGTAGATCTTCGACTCGAAGACAGACGCAGAGCGTTGGAAAACCGAGCACTGATATACGTAAATACTTTTCTCTCCGTAATCGGTCGAAAATCGAGACTCAACGACGGCGAATCATCGTTTGGAGAACTGGATCGTACGCAGCGGATAGGATTCGTCGTTTCGTCGAAATTGGAAGACAGGGCGCGAGTGAAAGAATATGAATATAATATCAAGTCGTACGTAGAACCAGTTCTCCTGGAACCCGATGGGACCATCAACGATGCAACCGGGACAAAAGATTTCGAGTCGAAGGGAACGAGCAATTGTTACCTAACTGTCAGTAAATTAGGAGCGTCCGTTCGAGGATCGGTTGCCAAGATTTCCGCTCTGTGGTCCAGTTCTTCGCTCCTTTGTTCGATAATATTCTTGGCTGGTGCCGATGAATTTTCAAATGCCCTAGGCGTCGTCAGTCGGGTCTTCGTTATTTGTTCCTTCAGCTTGGCCAGCTGTTTCGCGAAGTTCAGCTGGAACCTCGGCTCCTTCGATCGGTCCTTGCTCGACTCCTTCGTCCTCCAGCTGCTCCACGATTCTTGGCTCGCGATTCAACTCGGTGTCGATCGAACTTAGGGGCGTTTCCATGGATTCCTCCGAGCTAGCGCCCACCTCGTCGTTGCTTTTGCTCTTCTCTAGATTCGAATTCGCGGTATTACATCGACGGACAGTCGTTCGGAATGGGACCGACCTCACCAATCTCGATGGTCTCGGAATATCTTGTCGCGGACATGATTTTGACGAGGGTAGATCCCCAAACTGGCAATTCGCAAAATTACGAGACTTCGCGGATGTGCCGAGAATACGCATACGAGTTGTGCATCGGGCAATTTTTGTTCGCTGCCCAAAATTCTCTCCGAGGGATGAGATCGACCCCCGAACACCCGGCTACCCTCCCATTTCTCGTTATAACTTGGGAACTGTAAGAACTAGGAAAGAAGTTTACAGGCAACAGCTACTCCCTTCAATTAGGATTATCGTTTGGTAAAAAAATTGATGGATGTTGTAGCGAGGGACGGAATCGAGAAGCAGGCGTACTTTTACGAGTCCGTTTCATTTCATCGGAGGGAATTTGGGCAAGAAAAAAGAATGCATAAATACACGCGCTCTACGTGGATCAAGAGACAAAGAAATAATACCAAACGAGACTGGAAACGAATTAATAGAATTGAAAACAATATTGGAGAAGCGAAGGGCAATTACAAGACGGGGAGGAACGACGATAAAGAAGCACAGCAAGGAGACAAAAGCCCAAAAGTTGCCATAGTTTTAGAGACAGAATAATTAAGGGAGCAAGAGGGGAGGTAGATACTAATAAAAAGCGAAATAGGTAAATGAGATGTAAAACCGAAAGCTCGTCCAAAGCAGAAAGGCACGGACTAAGTAGTAGTAATAATAATAATAATAATAATAATATATGTCCTCCGTGTATCCGTGAAATTTTATAATTTTTGCAAATTCCGAGTCGAGGATCTGCCCTCGCGAACAACTGTCCTGCATGTAACAGTTGTTCGGTTTCGATTTTAAAGATAATACGGAGGTACAGAGAATTTATGTCTAATATTATTTTACCCTAGAATGGCGACGTAATCCTAACTTAGATTTAACTGAAGTTTGTTGGAAACACCTGAGGAGCTAAAGCTGTCTGGCTCAGACTATTGAACGTAGTAACACATTTCAAGGCCGTCGAGATCGGTGAGGCGTGCCGTATTCTAAATAATTGACCATCTCTGACGTTACGCGTGTCTTTGTTTCAGCAAATTACACAGCGTTTTTCGTTAATTAAAGTATCAATTTCAACGAAAGTATGTTCAGCGAATCTAAAACCGGAAATGAGCTCGCACGTGCGCAGATGCAATTTGCGTGTTATTTACCGGTATATTTAACGCTGAAGTTTAAAGAAGTGGACTTAACGCTTGAATCGATAGAGTAAACAGGAGATTAAATTTATGCGCGAATAATTGGTATTTTGTGTACTTCTCGCGTGTTTGAAAATGTACGATGAATAAGCAAAGTGCTTGGACACTGCACATTTGTAGAAAATTTCTACCAATATATTGATCGTTTGGAAACAAGGCGAAATAGTATTTGTTACATTCATTATTCTGCTATAATTCAGGATTAGTTTAATCGGACGGATCGTTAAAATCACGTTTTCTCAATATTAGTTTTAATTTGCCCACAGAACGATTCTAATAAATACTTCGAGGCTGATCAAATATGAAAATTTACCAAAATATCTTCGACATAACTTCGCTTGTAATTATTTTTATTTAATATATCTGTTTAGACGTATTTATTATTTAACGAGATTCTCTGTTTCTTTGGAGTAAGCTTCTCCCGAATCAATTCAATTTCCCTATCGCTCCTCGATTAACAGATTTAACGTGAAATAAAGCAAACCTGCGGCCCGAGCTTGTTCAAGCATCTTAGCTTTCAAAAATGCGAGCTTTTTGCAATTGTTCTCTTTCGTGCATCCTATGATGACAGGCATTTTTCACCGACGTCTTGTAACGAGAGATCTAAAATAAAACTATGATATAAATTTTATTTCGTGGCTTGTCTTTCGACTTCTGCAATTTAAATTCAGCATTTCTATTAATTGCACTTTCAGAATTTAGTTCGTAAAAGCGAAAAAAGCAACGGTACGATAAATACTTTTATAGTAAAGAGCTTAAGGATAAAATTGAATGTTTTTATAAAATTACGAAGAGAGGAAGAAGAAAGGTGTTGTTTCAGCTCGACGCGAGATTATCTTCGCGACCCAGAAGCGTTTTCTTCGACACAGGCCAACGTCCAATCTTCTGTTTCTTTCAGCAGTGCTTGTACCCACAATTTTTTGACTCGGACGCTTTCTCTGATCGTCTCTTAGAGTTAGATGTCGCACAGCATCCCTCGCAAGCGCCTATTTCGTACGATTCAATGGGCTGTTACGAAAAGTAACATTAAATCAGAAAATTTAACTTTGCAAGCATAGTGCTTTTCTTTCTTTCTTTAACACTCTATGATAGTTAATCCTCGAAAGCTATCGTCAAGGAATGTTACTTTAGTGTCGACCGTCAGTCACGCAAAAGCATACATACACAGCCCTTAAGTATAAAATATTTCTAGTTTATTTATACCTATGCTTCACAAGTTTCATATTCTGTTACTTTTGAACATACGACGAAAACATAATAAAACTGCCTCTACCGGACCCGCATCGTTTCTACGATCGGCCTCCTACAACTGACCTACGTCTATTTCCCATACGTGTGTAAATCTCGTCGTGTCCTTGTCACCTGCCACGCAACACACCCAGGATCAGGAGATCCGACGATTTCACGTTGGTTTGCTCGACATCATACGCGGGAACTTTCGCGATTTCGGGCGGAGACGTGCTCCACAATTTCCCAAACTTTCGGAATTATTCAGAGCTCATTGGTACAGGAACTTCTTGATAGCACCGGTATTTATTGAATTACCTCGGATATCGACGCGCCGCCCCGAATATTCCGCACGCCGCAGTTCGTGGAACTCACCTCTGTTTCATAATCGAAATACTTTCCGCAGCGTGCTTCACCGAACCAACAGAGCCGAATGATTCGAAATGAGAACTGATCGAACCACGAAATACGTTTCTCTGGAACACTAACCTTGCCAGGCTCGGTCAAGTGCTCGGTTTCGAAATTCAATTTGAAATTGTACGTTCGTCGTTGCTACTTTCGTTCGTCTGAATTTATGTAAATTCTTATATTAAGAAAAGCTGAGCAGCTGATTTGCATAAAGTTAGACGAACGAAGGAAACAACGACGAAATTTAAATTACATTTATGATAAGTGTGTAACTATGTTGCACTGTGAGCACCACGCGTATCGGCCAATTATTATATTTCTGTATTTATCAAAAATATCGTCTCGTTCATGTTGCATTCTTTCATGCCGCTGATTGCTAATATTTACTTTAATTGGTAGAAAAATTTCTGTCAGGATAAGGTCAACTGGTTCGCAAGGGAGGAATTTTGAAAATGGAAAATTGCTCGGCACGCACGTGACACGAGAAATTGCGTATAAAATATCCCAAAGTATGCTGGTCTCTATGATACGTGCTACGTGAAATAATTTTCAAAAAATTCGCAGTCTAAGCATCAGGAACTCGGTTGCTACGCACGATCAGCGTTGGATCATCCCCTGTGCTAGGAGACACGCATCGAGGATCGCAATTGAAGTGATCTGGCGTGGAATTGTTACGAGATTTCAGCTCTCTACTCGGTTCGTGGCTCGGCTGACGACTCGATCGACGACTCGATCGACGACTCGATCGACGACTCGATCGACGAGTCGAATCGCGACTCGATCTTTCTTGGTCGGTCATTTCGTGAAGGCGGTAGGCCTAGAAATTCTATCCAGCGATCATTTTCGAAGCCTTCGTCGCTCAAAATTTGCCACTGTCTTTGCCAAGGAAGTACGAGAATTTCGAGTCCTGAAACGATTGCTTCGTATTCTGTCTGATTTTCTTCGAAGTGGATTATACCGGCTGTCCAATTTTAATCTACAATTAGAAATTACTCTTCTTGTTTTCGAAAAGGAACCGTTATTTTTGCGAAGATATTGCTGGTTTTCTAACTGTGTTGTAGCGTATTGCGGACCCTAATTGCCAAGAAGAGCAGGCACGATACAATAAATAAATATAATATACGCGTTATTTTGTTAAACTCCAATTTGATATATATATAGAAAAAAAACCTATATTTTATAAATTTCTGATCGCACCGTCACACATACGCAGGCATATTAATGCAACGTAACTGCAAATGAATTTACTTACTTGAAATATTCTTTCCGATTTTCAGCTGCAAAGATTCACAGTTTTGTCTATTTGCGACGTGCTTTTGCGGCAATTTTGAGTAACTAGAGTGAATTTTCTAAGGTTACATGACGAAACGACGATTGTTTTTTTGATAATAAACGCGGGATTTCGGCGAAAACTAGTTTCTATTTCGCCATTTCGTTTTCGTTGTCTCGTTTAGCAACGCGCTCGTCTTTCGTTTCAAATCTCGCGATACTAAAAGGCCTGGTACACATTCGTTTCGGTCGCGATGTATCGCAAGGAAAGAGGATAATTGGACAGTAAGAAAATGCTAATCTTATAAACGGAAATTCTGCACAGCGTTGCGTATTACCGCGCACAATTTATAATTCGTATTCCGGTTTCTACGGCCACGTATTTTATAATCTTATAAATTTATACTCCCATACAGTTACTCTCGCGGGTTAAACATCGCAACAACGTATAAATTAAAGGAAAACGATGCGAGTGGAAGGCTGAACGAGCATGCTGGGATATGCTACGTTACATTATAACGTATATTCTATGCGCTTGATAACGGAGGCGTGAGAAACGCGAAATGGAGTAAACGAATTGGCGATGTAAAAGCAGAATGCTTTTGATAACATCATCTTTCGGTGCAGCTACCAACGAATTGAAAGAAGAATAGAATTCCCACGCAAACTCAACGTGTATATTCGCATATCACGCGAACTAATTTTTATTTACGCGAGAATAGCAAATTACCGATCAATAACAAATAACCGATTATTCTTTATTCTCTCTGTTCTGTAAAATATTCTAGAGGAAACGTGTACAGAGTCTTTGAAAGAAAGAAATATTCTTGCAAAAGGAAGAATACTCTCCTTTTGTTCGTTAATCATGTCGTTAATGTTTATAGAGAAGTTGCTTTCTCTCAGCGCTGTGAGCTTTTAATTGTTGTTGCAAAACCTCCTACTCAGATAAATCATTTCCCTTATTACATATTTTAATTCAGCGAGAATAGTGAATGGCTTGATTAATGAATCTACATAAATCTCGCAAGTCCGCATGAAAGGAAGCACGCAGAAAGGGAACTGATGACTCTGTATGGTCAGCACCATTAATTATTATTTCAAGTTTGAATTCAAGGCACGGCAGATTTTACTTTACCGTTGAACCGAATTAAACTGTTTGAATTTTTCCTTTTGTTTTCCGCGTATAACAAAACTGCGCACCTTTCGATTCTGTTCGATGAAAAGCGCGCAGTTAATCGTATCGGACGACCGAGAAGATGCGAAAGAACGTTGCTGTTTCAGGCTTAAAACTTGCCAGATTTAGATTTTAGGAAAAAACAGCCGCCACCTAAACGGTAAATATTCGAGCAATTCGCAAATTTCGAGAACATGGGCATCCTACGAACCCTTGAAAAGTATTTAAAGAGCGAGCCAGAAGGAAGAATTATCATTTTTTAAAATCAATGTTTACTAGATAGTTTCCCAACAATTTTTCATCTACGTGAAATTACTACAAAAATACCTTCCAACAATTGGTAATTTTGAAACGATGGGGTGAAAAATATTTGAAAATCGAACCAGGGGAAAGTGTCGGTCACTTTTAACGCTAATTTCTACCAATTGGTTCTTGCACAATTTTTGCACTACGCGTCAAATTAGAAGCTAAAACGCGGCTCTTGAAAATTCATATTTCAAAGCGAAATTTCTTATTTTTTTTACCCTCGTTCGGAGTCTATCTAGTCTGAAAACCGCAGAAAATTACATTTCACCGCAACGCGCGCGAGCCGTTTGGCGAAATAACAGAGGGGACCATCGCCATCTCATTGAAACAAAAATATTCCAATTATATACATTCCACCCTTTTCGATTGCTTTCGTCTGATATCAAATTCCTTCGCCGCGGCTCCGTAAAATCCGAATATTCAGCATAATATTCGCTGGCTTTCGCCCGCCGATAATCGATGCACTCTGTCCGATAGAAATGTAATTGCGCTCGTTGGAAATTATCTTCGGGGTAATTACCATTAATGGTAATTACGGTGGCGATCGTATCGAAAAAAAGGCTCGTAGAAAAAAAAGGAAGAAGAAACGAAAAAAAGGTGGATTAACAGGGCGAGAAGGAATTGGTGGTGGTGGTGGTTGAACATGTGCCAGAGGATGGAACAACATCGAACAATGTTTTCGCAGTCTCCTGGTTCTGCGATATCGGCAACGCCGTGTCCTCGTCAGCCGCTACGTTAAAGATAATATTTTCGAGGCAAGTTGGAAACGCCAACGACCGAACAAGAGCCGTTTTGAAAGCAGCGCGTTTCGCCTGAGAGCGCAACGTGGTAAAAATGGGCTCGGGGAAACGCTGATATAGGCAGATAGGTAAACACCGGAGAATGATGGATGCGAACCAAGGGAGAACGTGGCATTTCCCGGCCGGAGAAATGGACGATGCGAGACTGTTCGATTTTATCGCGGTTCAGCTGCCAGTCTATTAGTCTTATGGTTCGATGGGAAATCTGTGCTAGGGATACGCGTGACTGATACCACTGATATTTCTTAACGCTAACCTGACCTGGATCGGCCAACAAACGGGTCGTTTCTTTTTTTCACCTAACTTTATGTGCGAATTAACGTCGAATCGGAGAAGCTTCTTCGCTGCCCTAAAAAAATGTGATCTCTGGCACTTACGACGAGCCAGGTTCGCAGGATAAAGACAATGTACGTATTCCGCAGTCCACGTAACCGAGTCGAATTTCTGGGCTGATCAGCCAAAATACCATAAACCGCTACTCGCTATACGATTGTCGATCCACGGGAAAAGCTTTGACTCGCTGTGGACTGTCGTTCATTTTTTGCGCTTATTTTATCCTACTCTGTTTTGCTTTGTTCGACTTGCCTTTGCTGTCGCCTTTGTCAGTCAGTCGTCAGTTTCGTCGACACTTTCAATTCTGCCGCAGTACGGCATGTGTGAAACTTTGATCGCTATCGATACGATAGAGTCGGCCCGTTTCATTTGTTTTATTTCTTGAGCCGGTAAAACGCGCCACCTGGCCACGTTTCGCGTACGTGTCTGTATTTTGGCCGCAAATTATTTAGATGGATTGCTGTTTGCAAAAGTGTTCTCCGGTATAAGCAATAAAGTGCAGATAGCCGGGGCGGCGTGTTTATCGAGCAAACGTAAAACGCAGGAAAGTTTTGGACAGGGGCGTGGATCCTGTCCGAGTGGATTTAAGTTGTTGAGAAAACAGTTTTTCGCCCGCCGGCCAGCCCAGCCTCCGCTTTATGTTTGAATACGCCAACGTCAGCACAGAGACCAAAGATTGAACGTCTCTGTTAGCCTACACGTCGGATTTCTAGTTAAACGTATCGACTTACCGCGAGCGAAACGCCGGCAACAATTCGTTTGACGCTTCAAACGAACGACAGACATCGATAGAAATAGCAATCGCTTTTCCAAATCCCTTTGACGGCTTTTCGTACGCAGCCGATGCGTTCACGCGCGGCTTTGATCTGCGTGATTTAAAAGGATGCAAACAAACGGACAGTTCGGACGAATTGCAGAAGGATTTGTTACATTATTTGTAACAGCTCTCCGAGTTTTTAAAATTCACTGCCTCTACGCTCACCTGTGTAATAAATTTCGAGAAATTATTGGCGGCGGTTAATCGTCAGACAGCTTGTTATTAGAGCGCGCGTAGAGAGCGAAAGAAACGCGAGGATCATCCAGATGATGATCGTTCGCCGTTGCGGGGCAAATCAGTTTATGCATTCCTATTAGAACAGGAACGGGAAAAAGAAGGAAACGCGAATACCAGCTACTGATTATCCGCTCTTTCGGGAAAAATCAGATTATAAGTTCAAGTTAGAGCAGGAATATGAAAAAGAAGGGAAGCTAAACATCGACCAGACAATACTAATTATTTCCTCTTGCTAGGGAAATTAGATTATAAGTTTTTATTAGAGCACGAATAGAAAAAGAAGAAGGAAACCTAAACACGAACCGGACAGTAATAATTATTTCCTTTTCCGGGGAAAATCAGATTATAACTTCTCATTAGAGCACGAACAGAGAAAGAAGGAAAGCGAAACACCATTGAAAAGTTGCTACAACTTTTCACAACTAAGAATTGTAAATCAACCGTACGCTCAATATCGCGAACCATTTAAACAAACGTTTGTTCTCCGTTTTATGTCGTTGTTTTCCGCAGACGTAAAACTCTGATCGATCGACATTTTCTCTAATAATTTGTTAGGTAACGTCGTACTGTGGGAATTTTTCGTCCGCGAGCAGGTGCGAAAGTGGCCATTTTTTGACATCGTCTTTTCCGAATAAAACACGCTCAATAACCTGACGAGATCTCTCTTCCTTAGCTTACCGCGAGCACAACGAAACCGTCGACACAGGCACGGCCCAGCTCGTAATTTTAAGCCGTGCATACCAGAGTAAGTAATTCCTTCTGTGGTATTAAGCATGGGATAATGTCCTCGGTTATATCGCCATGCTTAACGCAGCCATGGATTTACGGCTGGCTCCAACTTAATCGAGTTTTCCTGATCTTCGCGAAAGGATAACGCGTTTGATGTTACTTATTCGACATTTTTAGATACGAAGAATTACGCATCTTCGGACAAGCGAGGTCTAACGAGAAAGTAGGCTGAAGCTTTTCGAGCTTGTCGTCGCAGTATTGTCAATCGTCGATCGATTAAACGACACTTTTGCACTTTATCTCTACTTCTGTTATAGCGAGGAATAATTAACGAATTTGTATGTCTTCTTGAAGAAAAAAGCATTGCCATAATTACGTAATAACTAGAACGGATACACTGTGCCATAATTGGAAAGGAAATAATTACGTTGGAAAGCAGCGCTTGATAATTGGAGTAATTGTATTAACAAATTATTTTAGCATCAATCTGTATCTGATTGGCATTTCTAACTTCAAATATTCGCTATTTTACAGGCCAATTTTCAATAGAAAATTAATCGAACTTCACTGGATTATCAAGTGCTATTGATAATTTTATGTGAAATACGTCCATGTGTTATGCTCGCATACAATCGCGTATTATACGAAAATAAAACACCTACGCTAATTTGTCGAGTCCCTTATCGGCTTACTCGTTTGTTGTCCAACGTTATTTTAACGATCCAATATTTATGTAGTCGTTTGACTTTTTTCTTAGACACATACACGATCAGCTGCAGCGATTTGTAGATTGGAAAAGGCGAGATCAGAGTGTTGCAAGAAATAAACGGAAAAGTAGCTACGACGATAAATCACACGGACATAGAGGATTATCGTTGCTCTGTTGCGTTATTCCTTACAAATGATTAATCGCAAGTTGCAGTATGTCGTAGCTTGGATGCTAATTTTGATACGTTTATCCAGGAAAATACATAAATTTAAAGGCTCAAATTATGCACGAGTTACGCGTTGTTCGTTATAACGAAGCGGATCAGGCTCGCTCTCTTTTCACCTAAAAGCCCTCTCTCTCTTTCCTCTCGTTTCTGTATTTTAATAACTGACAGCAATTTACGTAGACGCAACGCGGCTGCTATCGCGTGAAAATTAATGGGTTAATATAGTAATGTGCAACAATTAACAGAAAATTAATAGTAGCCGATTTACGGCTAGTAACCTGTATTACGGCTCGTTAAGAGACGCTTAATTGCATATTTCAACAACTTAACCGACAACGAGACTCTACAAAGTTGCTTTGCCTTCGCCGCCTAAGCAACTTTACGCAAAGTGTCTGCTATAATTTGTATGCAACTTCAAAGAGATGATATCAAACACCACAATGTTATGCGGTAGACTTATCGCGTTAAACAACCAAACTATTAATTGACATTGATTTCTAGTGCAATGCGATGCAACGTTAAAGTACAGCGAGCTGTTGTAATATTCGCGTAGAAGGATATGAGGCAAGAAATTAACGATTGCCATAGAGAGGCCAGCGAATGTTTCGTTGAATCAGGTTTGAGGCATTGTACAGAGAAAATTAGAAGAATAATTTCAATCGAGTTAAGCCCCGTTTGTTGCAGCATAGGACAGAGACAACTTAGAAATGATTTTCAGTCGAGTTAAGCCAGATTTGAGCCACAAGACAGAGGAAACTTAAGAAAGGTTTTAACTTAGATTAAACCAGGTTTCGAGCATAGGACGGAGAAAATTGAAGAGCGATTTAAAGTTGAGTATGTACATGTTTCACGTGTCAGTGCTGAACGTACCGGCGTATGGAGTATGAGGGATGGGGTTAAGAAGAGAGATGGCAAGTGGAAAAGATACAGATAACGTACATAAGGTGGGTATTAGGTCTGGACAGCTGTACACGGGAGTTACACGGGGCTAGGAGAGACGAAACGAGACAAGATAAGAACTAGGACAGGGAAAAGAGCAACAAAGTTGGAGGAGGAAGCAAAGGAAGAGGAGGCAAGAGAATACAAATACCAATAGATCACGTTTACCGAACTAAGAATGACGACGTGCTTGCGTTTAAACATTCTCATCCTTTTTGCACGGATCTGTCCAATTATTGCAATCGCAGAGTTCTGAACTTCTTTATTGGCTCACGTGCACACAATGCAGCATACGTATCTTTTACGATTTACACGGAAAATATTAATAATTTATATTAATCGGCGGAAGTTTTGAAATAATTTTGGTCGCAAGACTTTTTCATTCATTGGAACAGATAGAAACGCGAGATACGCGAACGATAGAAATTTGCTTACCGCACCGACTTAGTTGCTAGCTTGAGAGGCCCGCACTCAATTAGTTGCCAGCTTGAGCGGCCCGCGCTCAATTACTTGCCAGCTTGAGCTACATTTACATTTTTTTTGAGGTTTTACATTTTACATTTTCCGGAAATGGGGTTTCCTCCCACGATTCACTGCAATTTCTTCTAATTAATATCAGCAACTTTCGATACGGCGCGGTACTTTCGTTCGTTCACGTTCGGAACCAGTAAGAACGACATCGAGCCAGATCGTCGTACTCGAAGAAGGCTTGCCGCAATAATTAGTGCGGTTCCCGGGGAAATTATGCCGCATAGCGGAATGGCCGTGCCGGCGCTAATATCGTAATACGGTGGCGCATAATTAATGAAATTAATATTGGCTCAACCAAGGTTAGCCAGCTGGCGTATTGTGGTTCACCGCGGCGAAACGTGAGCTCGAGGGTCAACGAACTATCAAAGTTACTCTTACGGACAGGTTTACCGCGCGTATGGTTTGCGTTGTTTGGCTAATTTCGTAAAATCAACCTTCGTTCGATGGTGCCTCGTTCGGCGTCCAGTTGCATTCGATTAGATCGGGCGATTCGTGCGTGCTTTCGTTGATTTGCCATTTGGATCAGACAGAGAAGGATGTCGAGAAGCTGGCATTTTTGCACGGAGAAATTCTCACGGAACGTTGTTCAAGAACCATCTCTACAGGAAGAAAAAGTGTCGTTCCGACGTCTAGCGAAGATGCGCTAAGAAGGTTGAGAAAGATGAGCGCCAAGATGAGAAAGTAGCAGCTCGTGCGTTACGTTTAACCTTCTTCGGGTTGAAGTATGTTGCACAGGCACCCACCAGTGTAGATGAAATTGCGGCAGCGTGTCTGACACTGACGAGAAGATGGCAATAACTGCGAAATATCTGCGATCTACTTCCAAGTATCATTAATTTCTCTCGAAGAAAAGACGTCACGCTAATGACCGAATCTCGAGGAGTATGATTTTCTATTTCCGAGCAAATGCACAGTACGTTCTTCTCTCTAACCGTTACTCCTTCTTCTATTAGGAAATTCCGTACGAGATGCAATAGGTTGTCAGTTACTCCGATTACTCTGGTACGCCAAACTATATCGTATGCTTTCTCGATGTCTAAGCATATCGCTTTGAGGTTTTCGTTGTTGATAAATGCATCGCGTACACTGGTTTCCAGGTTGATCGAATTATCTACGGTGGCGTGGTGGTAGATACGAGATCCTCTTCGCACTTGGTACGCCGTTATACTCGAGATAGCAGCGCGGTCTGCGTTAATAATTTTTCTTTGCTGACGCTGCTCATTGATTCCTATTGATAAGGTAATTTTGCTTCGTCTTCTAATCTGCTCCAACGCGTCTACGATGCCGCGATTCGACTTCTTCTCAAGGATATATAAAAAGAAAAGAGCCAGTTGACGACGATGGAGAGACGAACTCGTCTTATCGGTTCGATCTCGTGTCCTTAGCTTCGAATTACCTTCAGGTTCTATCGCACGGAGCTTCCTGCTCGATCGTACGGCGAGCAAAACGTCTCAACTAGTTTACAAGTAAATTACTTGCAGGCACAGAGAGGATGCCACCCGTGTTCAGCACTTCGAGACATAATGGCGGTAACCTGGGCACACTTGCAATTAAAGCAAGGACACCCCTACGGCTGTGCAGGCAGGTTAATTCTTGGTCTTGTCGTTCTGCTTCTACACAGGTGTTTGTTCTACAATTACACGACTCCGTGTTCCCTTTGCTGCAACCAAGTTCACTCGGCTTTTTACGCATGCTTCTTGCTAATTGGATCCTTATTAAGCAGTATCAGGTGAAAAGTTTAACGTTACAACTAACGACAACCGTTTGCTAACGATAAAAGAGCGCAGATGATACTCGTTGATCTTCCAGTCTTTTGGCATTCACCGTCAATTTTTCAATATCGTTTAGAGAACAGCTATTGAAATGATTTAATTTCGTACTTGAAGTCAGAGGCAGATCGGCCACTATTTGGACTCTGTTCGTTTTAAAACATCCATGGTTGCTCGTAGATTATCATTTTGAAGAGAAAAACTTGCAGATTTAAGAGAACTCGTTTAGCAAATCTAACAGATATTAAAGTGTACGCTAGTAGCTTCATATTACGATAGCCGATACTGGATATAATCCTAGAATTCAATTCCGAAGTTGCGTATTTTCTACGATTTTCTATCCGCATGGAAATCTTCATCGCTGCATGTTGCAATTAATTTCTTCGACAGAATACAACGACGTGTACGATTAAAAAGAAGGAAAACGTACGCGTTAAACGTTTTCCAGTATTCGCAACAACACGAATTTCCCCAGCAAAATTCTCCAATTTCGTAAGCTGACATTTCATAATTTCGCCGCTGACATTCGCCGTCAACCAATGCGGTATTGATTTTTCGCATTACAGCAGGATAGCTGAATGGATAACTTTACCTTGTGGTATATACGTTCAATCCGGAGACGCGCAAAGAGTTTGCTCTGCATACGGTTGCACAGCCACGAGGTTTAACAGCGCTGCACGCCGAGAAACGACGACTCCACGTTTCCTTTTATACCGGCGCCTTTATTCCGCGAGCGTATTCGACTGCGTCCCGACTGGCAACTGCACCGCTAGCTCCATGCTTCGACTTCCGCGTTATATCTCGTAAACCAACTTCTAATTGTGTCGCATAGATGTAGGTAAAATTTCGATCGGCTATTTTCATTAGCTTGTTAGCTCGCAACGACCGTAACTTCCAGCAAACTTTGATAAATCGCGTTGAGAAACGGGAGCACGAAAACTGGCCGCGCGCGCTTCTCGATAATATTCGGACATTCGTAGCGATTTCTTACGATTCCCGCTAGGTAAAACGATTTTCCATCGAGATACTATTCGTTCGACTAAGTTTTCGGACGTGTGAATGGAACGGAAAGAGTTCCAAAGATGATTTTTGATTCATTTTTCAACGTCGTTCCTCCTTTTTTTTTTAAATCTGCCGCGATTCCGGGAGAATTGCACGAGGATGATAGCAATTAAGGAGATAAAGGGACTTTTATTGAAAGCGGAATCGCGAGCATCGAGAGTTACCGGTGGATTTAGGTGTGCCGGGGCAAAATGAAATTTTATATCCAATCAGCGTCGCCCCGACAAGATGTAGCCCCATTCCCCCGAGTGGAAATTGTAGAACGGAAATCCCGCCATTACGAGATCGCCACGGACCGTTTCGCGTCTCTCTTTGGATTCCGCGAGATTACATTTACAATATTAACCTGCTCGTGGCCGGTCGCGCTGTAAATAAAGCTGGCCAAGCCAGCGCTTCAATCTCGAACAACTTTCGACGCTAACGTGCTGGGAATACGACTGCTGACATCGGTGTCTTATGAATAATGCGCGCTAAAAATCACGACCTTTCTCAAACCGTTTAATAAATTGTACATCTTCCATTGCACGGCGATCGTCTTCGTGGTCGATTAAATGCAACGTCGTACGATTTTAAATACATTTGCTGTATGGTATTCGCAAGTATCTGTGTATTTGCCTATAAGCAAGTATCCTTTGTTTGTATCGTTCTAAGGGAATGAAATAATTTTCCGATGTTGTTTCGACATCGTGTGTTGGATGAATAACGTTTCAGATGAAATACTTTGTGCAAGATATCTAGCACGAACGAGTTATGGTAATAATTACCTACGTCTTCTCATTAGTTAGAATTTACTGTAAGTTCCATTCCTCTAAATCGAATGTTTAATAATTTCATATAAGTCAAATGATAAATTCCGGCGTATATCGTACAGAGGTTGGCCTGTTGCAAATGCGACAAGCAATCGTTTTGCGCGCTGTTACGAGTACTTTCAGAAGCCTTTTTTAGATTCTTTGTACAGAGATACGAAACGTACGATGTACATATGTTCTTGTAACAATCTTCTACGTTGAAACAACGTTTCTCGAGGCAAATTTATTTTTTTAAACAGAGTGTTGTATAAATTTCTACAGATTTGGGTAGATCTGGTAATGATAAACGCTTCCTGCCTATCTAACAAAATATCTCTGTGCAATGCACGAGAAACATCACAGAAATTAATCAAATTACGCCCTACGTTCTCAAAATGTCTTTACCTTTATTCGATTCTTTATTCAATTATTCTCCAGTTTCCTTTTCTCATTTAGTTTTAACGTTACCTCAACATCAAAGATCGTTAGTAATTAGATTCTCTTGTTGCGTGCAAATGCCAGCGAAAGAACATCTGTATCCATGCTGAAATGAAACAGCAAAATCCTCAAACTCGATTTCCTCCAAAGCCAGACTAAGCACGATAAACTAAAAATTGTGCTTTCTCTGTTCACTTCTTCTCTGGACGATCGTGCTCTTCGCAGTTGTATCGCTAATTACGGGGAGTTTTGTATGCAGTGCATATTCCTTACAAAGGCAACACGGTCGCGCAATTATAATCGTCTAACCAGCAATTCTCCTTTGGTCAAATACGTCCGTTTTATACGACACTTAGGAAAAAGTGCGAAGAGACAGTTGATGGCACTGACATTGTGAATTCAAACGTCACTGTGCGCGCTGTCAGACAGGGGAACGAATATTCAAGATACTTCGATCGAATCGGAGAGAACGGGGAACGCGAACAAAAGATTCGACGAACAGATTTTCCCCGACACGAAGTTCCTGATACCAAGTTCCTGGAAAACTGCACGTTATGCGCATTTTTCTTTACATTTTTTCCTCTGCGCGAACAATTCTCCGGATACCCAAGTTTCAGGAAAACTGTACGTTGTGTGCATTTTTCCATGCTTTTTCCAAATGCTCGTTCGAGTGCCTCACTGTGCGCATCTTGCGCTGCGAATTTACCCCGTTGGCTTCGTCCCCTTTTTAACGATGCGCACAGGAGTCTCGAGGGCTGTTGGTTAATTAAAATTTTGAAATTCTAACTCGCGTCGAAAATGGCGCGTCGAAAATGGCGCGCCGAAGCCCGTCCCAGGGTTTAGCTACCGCCGTCAAACGCTCTCTTTGATCTTCTGTTCGGCCTTGCGCGCGTTCCACCCAAGTCCTGTTTAAATGCCGCTGCAAAGCGGATCGAACGCAATGTCGCAGGAATGTGGAGAATCCTCTTAAGGTGAGATTTCCTATAAGCGTCAGACGCGTTTATGTGGACAGACAAAGAGGCGAATCTACGTATCTACGGCGTACAATAATTTTTTTACTATCATCGCAGCAACGCTGCTACGATCCGGTATCCCGGACGAAGAAT
The DNA here is from genome assembly GCF_040668555.2 of Bombus flavifrons. Lineage (NCBI taxonomy): Eukaryota > Metazoa > Arthropoda > Insecta > Hymenoptera > Apidae > Bombus > Bombus flavifrons. The sequence goes on along the minus strand of NC_138458.1, from coordinate 6,476,186 downwards.
GCAATTAAAGTCTTACGTATAAACAGATTAAACGTGACGAGCGCACGTTAAGTTCGTTTATGGCAACGTCTTTGGTATGTCCATGCCGTCAAGCGTTTTAAAAATGTCTGACCATCTCCTCACGGAGCAACGCGTTAATACGAAATTAATTGCGTGTGCATGAACCAAGCGATTGACAAGCTACGAGGAGAATATGAATGAAATGTTACGAAGGTAATCGCCTACAAATAGGCGAACAGATTTGAAAAAGGAAGACGCGCAAGATGACGGCTAAGGGCTGGTTAATCTTCGATCCCTCGAGCCAATGAAAACATTTGACGTATCCGTAAACTTGTGCCGTGAGATTTTTTCAGCGTGTCGAGTTGCATCCAGCGTGAGGTCATCAGCGACGTTGTTGCATCCAGTGTGAGGTCATCAGCGACGCTGTTGCATCTGGATGGATCGTATTTCACAGTGTATCTCAGCTTCTTTCGTTAAAAGCTTATATACGCGCCTAACATGTTATAACGACGTATGCACCGACGCTTAGGTCTCGTGATGCATCTGAATGAAATGAACGTACGTAGTTCGATATCGGCCAAGGACACTCGTATCGGTGCAGGAATTGGATGTGCTGTTAGTCGGTGATCAAGATTCGATCGACATGCAGGTTTCAACGTGAAGAGGGTGTCATTGATGCCAAATATAATGCACTGAATAACGTGTCGTCAGAATTTCAAGAAACTTGTAAGGAAGTCGATCAACGCTGCGAATGCCTTCAAAAAAGAAGATTACTTTCCGCGATCGTGAGCGGCACGTCGATTAACTCGATGGAAATGTAATAATATTTTCTTGTTGCTCAACGACTACGAGAATAGGTCGAGTCCGGGCAATGCTCGACAGCGAAGCAATCTACGTCGCCTCGTTCTTTATCGATCCTATGCAACGCGACGAGAAGCATTAACGCAATCGTGCTAATTAACTGTCCATGATTAAAATGAAAAGTCTCGCATCGATCGAGGAACGATGTTTCCGGTCAAGACATTTTGACAATTAAGGGAAATAAATCTTTTTGAAAAGAACATACGTCGCTTCATAGTACCCATCTATCCCCAAAAAGCATTACTTTATAAGAACGAGCTCTTTCGAAGAACATTTTCTTTTCCGGAAATACGTGTTCTCCCTAAGAAGTCTTTTTCTAATACGAAGAAGGTTGTCCTTTTTTCATTTAAATAATCGGAGTCAGAACTCGAGTTTAATCGTATCAAATGGATCGTACGACACTCGGACAACAAAATAGTATTACATATTTGGCAACTTTTCTTTGCTGTCGTGGATCGAGCTTGAGAGATTCCTAGCTGTGCTTTTTTCATTCGAATAATCGGAGTCGAAACTCGAATTCGATCGTATTAAATCGATCGTGTGACATTCGTTAGGTTTAGTCATGTGATGTTTAACTACTTTCCTTTGCTGTCGTGGATCGAGCTTGAGAGATTCCTAGCTGTGCTTTTTTCATTCGAATAATCGGAGTCGAAACTCGAATTCGATCGTATCAAATCGATCGCGCGACGCTCGAACAACAAAACAGTTGATATATTCATATTTGGCTAAGTTTCTTTGCGACCGTAGATCGAGCTTGAGAGATTCCCCAGTGTACACGCGATTTAAAAAGTTTCCATTGGACACTGATCGACCGAGCTTTCCACCGTTCGTTTTTCCACTCGCTGGGTCAAAATTATCGCGCGGTTATATACATAAATGGTCCTCTCGGAGAGGCGTGGAGGAAGCGAGGCAGAAGCTGCAATTACGGCAAATGTTGTTTTCGTGTTCCTATCCGCGGCTAAAACGTTGCTTAATGCGTTTTTACAACGGGCGAGAAAAAGTCGAGCAATCTGTATCTCGGAATGATCATGGTCGCGGATCTGCCGGCGATGTCGCTGCGTAAAACCACGTCCATTTTTGTTTGTCGTCGACGTTCTATCGGCTGCATTAAGAGTACGCGTTCATTCTTGCGCCTGCTTTCATTCCCGCCGCGAATATAGTTAATGCTGGCGATTCATCAACGGCTGGTCGAGTAAAAAACACTCGCTTTCGTGGATAATCTGTTACAAGCGTCTCCCGGCATTTTCGTCCTCTTACGGCTGCCTCACCCGGATAAAAGAGAATCTCTTCCGTGTTAATACGCCGCAAATTATTTTTCCGGTTAATGTTTCCCAAGCAATTACGTCTCTAATTATTTTCTCTCAGAATCTGCAGTTCTTTCAACTTTTACAGATACTAAGCAGAGTTTACTATTCTATGAAATTCCTTAAAAATCTCAACTAACTTTCCCAGCGACCAATGTTATATCTAACACATCGACAGCGGTGTTTCGTTCCTACAGGATGATGCCGCGTGAAGTATGCAAAACGCGAATTTGCGTCTCCAGCCGGTCAAGTGTTTAGCATCGTATAACCGAGAGAACTGAAAGTTAGTGGACAGGTATGAAGACATGAAAATTTCCAGCTGCCCCACAAGGTAGCCAAACACAGGGGCAATATCGTGGCCCTTGGTCCACAGAAAGGACAATGTGCAAAGGCATTATGGAGTTGCCCGGTGGGCAGAGATGCTCGCGAAACTGCTATTTTGCATCGTCAAACTGCACCGTTTGCTTCGATTTAACCGGGTCTCGCACAGCACGCGAAATAACACGTTTCTCGGTCCGAACGAAAGACGAAAGTGTAGTTTGCAAATTTCATCCCGCCTCTGTTAACCGTGCAGCGCAATCAGGTTCGTGAAAGCCAGCTTCTCTCTCTCTCTCTCTCCCTCTCTCTGGAGAGTAAGCGTGGCGGAAACTGCGAGTAGCAGTCGAGTTTTATAATTAAGAATGCGGTTTGCCGTCGCATTTGTACGAGCTTTCTGGCCCTTTCTGGCTATCGCAGATGTTGCGGTGGCCATCTTCAGCGCTGAATTTTAATTTACAAGCGAGATGACCGCGTCGTTAGGTAACTTCCATTCGCGTTCCTCGCACTCTCGCGAAACAACTTAACGTCTTATTTCGTTTCTCGTTAAGCTATGCACGCTGGCTCGCGGAAATATCTGAACACGTGTCGTAGGCAAGTTTTCACGTGCGTATTGCGCTGGATACGTTTAACCGCCGCGTGTGTACGAACAGAAAGGACCTCCTTTGTCCCGTGTTTACGGCAAATCACAAGGCGCACGCTCTTGGTGCGGTCAATCAGTGGCGTGCAACGAACGTTTCTCAAAACGGAACGATCGCGCCTGGCACAATTGCGATCGTAGTCCGTGGCGCGCGATTTTTTCGCTATGAAAAAGAACCAAGCGCGAGCGAAATAATTGGATTTGCTTTTCACTCACCCTGGAACTCCTTCCTGGCCGCGCTGACGGAAGTGACGATGTTGGCCACGTGTCCGAGCACCGTGGCGAACAGCAGCAGACCAAACAGCAGCTGAGCTATCACGAACAGATACTCGCCCTTGCTTCTCGGCCTGCAAAGCGAAATGGAAAAGCGTGATTCGACCACGCCATGCGTATTCCTTTCGTCTTCCAATTTTTCAAGGCCAACTGCCAAAGCTTTTTTAAATCGCCAAGTTTTATCATTCGTTCGTCTTCCTGCTGATTTTAGAGACATTGTCCGCTCTTAAGCGATTGTATTTCGAGCTAGTTGAACATCGACGATCGAAGGAGATCGGCATAAACGTAGAAACGATCCGGCTTTCGCGAGGAACAAACGAGCAGAGAAGCTTTCGAAACGGTGTACTAAACGGACAGGAATATTTCATATTACGTCTCTTCTTTTCGTGTCTTTCGCTTTTTTTCTTTTTTCGTTGGCTGCAAGTACACGCGACATCGGCACCTCGAAGATGCTTCGCACGCTTACCGCGGTTATATTCCATTCCAACGCAAATCTCTGAGATACATAACTTTTCCGTCTTTAAGCTTTACTTATCTTCCTCAAAATTCTCCTATCACGGTATGAGATATTCTGTTCCTTGAAACGTGTTTCCAAATAACCTGCTGTGAGAATTCTTCGCTCGCAAAGGGGACCAAGAATGGTCATTTTATATCGTCGGAGATTCCAGCAAAACTCGTGATTCTCCCGCGGAAGGCAGCGTGGACGGCAATACAGTGGGGTGAAATAGGTAGAAATCGAATTACCTGTAACGTTAGACGCTCTACAATATCCTGCGAGAATTTCTCGCTCTCAAGGAGGACCAAAAATGGCCATTTTTAAACATCCTGCTTTCTCTTCTACTTTATAACATTCGGGATTCGAGCAAAGCTCTTGATTCTCTGGCGGTAAGCAGCGCGGACGGAAATACAGTGCGATGAAACGGGCAGAGGAAAATCGAATTACCTGGGCAGGTCACCGATGGTGGTGAGGGCCAGCGTGCACCAGTAGTAGCTCTGCAAATATTTCTTCACCACGTCCGCCGTCTCCGAGTCGCTGAATACCCAGTTCTTACTGCCGAAGCCGTTGTTCTTATCGATAATGTGATAGAGGCACCCGTTCCAGTGAAAGATCACCAGTAAATAATGTATCAAGGATGTGGAGCGGAATAAATTCGGATAGTTGGTGTGTCGCTCGGTTCTGTCCATGAACGCCCAGAACCTGTGTGTGACAATGCAACAAAGAAGATCGCCGTGAGATTGCAACATGCTCGTCACGGTGTTTTCCTTCATCAATCGAATGGAAACCTCGAGTAAGGGTCTAGATCAGCTTTGGCATATTTTCAGAGACATCAGATTCTACGTCCGCTCTGTACCGTGAGTTTCACACGTAACTCGAGCATAATTTATTCCAGGCAATGATCGAGTAGCTATTGTTTCGTTAATCGATATTTAGAGTATAATTTTGTTACGTTCTTGTCGTTCACGAAGCGACAATGTTTACGCAGAATTTCGAGTTTAATACGGACAGACTTGTAAAAGTCGCGAGAGAGTGAGCTCGAGCGAAGGATCCAAAAATAATGTGCCCTCGCAAGTGCCGTAAGAAAGTTTGAGCATTCGATTGTTTTGCGCTATCCTAGGAAACTTTCTAAAGGAAAAAGACGAGGAGAGGAAAGCAGGTGATAAACGGAACGTGGTCAATACACGAGCATAGTTCGGCAACCTCTATTCGGTATATGGTTGAGCAAAACTTCCATCGTTTCTCACCCAATGATACTTTTCTAACGTCGAAACGCGTCTCAAGTTTCATCGAAATATACAGAGATTATTCCACTGGTACGCGCGACTTCTCGTTTCAATTTCGCGTCAAATATCTTACTCGATCATTGCGATTCTCTACCGACTGTTAAAAAATTAAAGCGTGATTGCAACATAAACGTTGACTGATACAAAATAGATACAACTCGATTTAACGTACTGATTAAATATAAATCGATTTAACGCGTTGATTAAACGTAAGATATTCCGCCGGCTTGTTCGTGGAACGTGCGACAAATCAAGATTCGCACTCACCGGTATATTTTCACGAGCCTAAAACCTCGAAGTATACTGTTGAATCCTATAGATAAGTATAAAAAGTCGAGGGGCAACAGGCACAGGATGTCCATGTAAAACGTAGTGCTGTTTGTATAGTGATTTCGCAGCTTCGTCGCGTCCGTTTGCAAGACACCGTCCTCTAAGTAGCCGGTTCGAATGTGAAACACTATGTCCAGCACGTATAAAAAATCGGAAAAGTAGTCCAAGCAGAACCACACCCAGCGCGTTTCGCCTAAATAACATAAAATCACATTTCCATTTTAGATATGTAAGCATTTTTAAATTATACAATTCTTACACGCTATTAGATATCAATAATACACTTTTTTTCCTATCGGTTAATTACAGATGTGATATTCCTATCGATTTAATGAATTATACTTCGCATTAATATCAAGATATTAAAGTGTATTCTCATATAAGCAATTCCAAGTTAAACTCTTTAAACAATTCGAGACTAGCATACATAATCCTATAAGTCTATAAGTGAGAGCTTTTTAAGCTTTTAATTCTACGAATCCACCTTTTTTTTGTACCAAGCTTTGCACTAAGTCAAGCATTTACTTGGAGGCGAGCAATGGGATGTTACGTTTCCTTTCTTTCTTTCTTTCTTTCTTTCTTTCTTCGGCTCCGGCGAATCGCTAAGAATCATTTCTTGAGAAGATAAGCGAGAAAATCAAAGTAATTTTAATTCTGGAAACTCAAATTGTCTCGATAATAAAATATCCGGTCTACGATGATTTTCAATAATTTTCACGAAGCTTTACACATACATATATCTGATAGGATTATCTTCGGTAAGTCGAGTTATTTTCTTATTTTTCTATTCTCCATTTCCCGATAAAGGAGCAAATCTTTCTTCGTTAAAATCGCACTTCTACGTGTAACACGGAATTGTATTGTCGATTTAAACAAATATTAAAATAAGATAAAACTAAATAAAATTGAATTCCATACTTGTTTCATGCAAATTTCCATGCAAATTACTTTTTATTTGATTTACGGACGTACGGTATAATAAGCTGACCAATTTCTTAAATCACGAAAATTGTCAAGAGAAACATCTACGTTTAACTAAATTCATCTTCTTCGAAGCTGCCCGTCTAAAGGGTCAATTAGAATTGCTCCTGTAAGAGGGTGAAATACGGTACGATAAAAATATAATTAATACTTTGTAAATCGCTGTAAACTTAACATAGGCGAAAACGCCTCGACGAGACGTGCCCGTTCTTCCGAGACAAAACGTTCGCATGGAATCTATCGGGTCGCGGAGCAAAAGACTAACCGTTTATCTCTTGGAAGGCGACCCTGTAGATGATGACCCAGAAGTTGTAGAGAAAGGCAAGGGAGACCACCATCGACCAGTAATAACAGAGACGTCCCGCGGGATCGAAGATGAAGGACCAATTAGGGGCACCCGTACGAAAACCCTTTGTTCCTGCTTGTCCAGGGTAGCCTCTATTACCGCGTTGTTGCTGCTGTTGCTGCGCCGTATACCTACTATGGAAAATTAACAGCACAATGACTCGTGAAAACATAACGCGACAAACGAGGAGCTTGCTACGAAAATCGAGCAAGTTCGGCTTTCCGAAGAAACTGCACGCGATGAAGTTTTACAGTATTTTAATACGAGGACACTCGAAACCAAAGATACTCGGGTTTCGAAAGTTCGTAATCGCGCAACGATGCTTTTCTTTTTTTTTTTTTAATTTCGCAATCGGATTTCGTACTTTAACTTTCAGAATGATCTCCGTGACCGAGTGCGCGGGACATTTTACAGGATTAAAGTTGAAATATCTTTCATACTAGTCGTTTTTCGAACCAAGTAGTTTAATATTTTTTTTTTTTATAGAGGATTAAAAAATGCATCGAATCGTGTGAATAAATGTACAGTTTCGTTTTGCGAGACGAACGTTATCTTGGAATCTCCAACACGCGTCCAACCTGGATACGAGTATTTTACGATTATATGCATTTCTTCTTCTTTCATTTTTTAACGTTCTTTAATAGCGTCCTCAAGAGATACAAATATAATAAATAGATATATAAGATACATAAATAGACAATAAGAAGATATATTACGCGTTTTAAATTGGGCAGAAGAGATCTGAAGATCTTAATATCATAGAAAATCGTCTGGGGAAGACTTAATAGGCTATTGTACGAAGGAGCATAATGGAAGCAATGTAATGCTATTTCCGAACTGAAAGAAACGATTTTACAACGCCGAGGAAACTTGGATCAAAATTATATAACGAAGCTTTACAGAAGTTTGCCGAAAGATCTTATCATTTCATTGGAGATAAATTTTAAATATACATATGTATATTCTTTAATAGAAAATTACTTTGAAGTTCCCGTCATTTTATTGTGTCATGCAATCCCTTTCTACTAGTATAGTTATACTAAAGCGAGCAAATAGCTTTTCTAGAAATTCGCACAATTCCATTATTTTATCCTGCGATGCGGCAATATTATTTTTGAAAATCTGTGTCTGTTTACATCAATTTTATACCTCTATATCGAAGAATAGATAAATAAAAGAAACCTGCAATTCGCTAGAATAAACTACGTATTCCCAACGTGGAAGAAAGAAAACGGGGCTGTATCGTTTGTTCTGATAGGAAATCACCAGGTGGAAAACATCGAACAATTTATTATCGTGAAACGTGTATAAACCAGCCTGCGATGCATATTGGAAATTGCTTCAAAATTGATCACGCTGTAGAAAAATTATAAGAAATAAGCTTTCGATTCTTTTGCAAGAATATGTTGCTCCACGTCCCTGTTCCTCGATGAGTTTCTATTCGCATAAATCAAATATCGTTACAACACGTTGCTCGATTGCAAAGCCGTATCGCACGATACGACGATTCCTAGGTCCACGTTTTCGCGACAAAGTGGCGCCGAGTTGCTGGTAGCTGACGTAATGGACAGCAGTGCACGCGCGCTTTACAAGAAATGGTTGTTAGAGTCAAATACTTTTCAAATAATCCATGCTACAGGATTACCATTCGTTCCAGCTCACAGCCGGATTCCAACGTTTGTTCCATGCCACAACGCGTGCACTCGACGTTTTCACGTTGCACGAGCGTTTGTTGCTAGATATTTACCACTTCAGGTTACCATCGAACGCTAGATTTCCTGCCGTCAAACACACCATGCCTGAGTAACGACCGACAAAAATTACGCCTCCGGCTCACCACCGTACATTCGCCATTTCACGCCGCTGCGGATGCATTCGTGCACTGCAGGCATTGGTCTGTGTCACGTGCTGCAGACAACAGGCCTGGCGTAGAATACACGAGCGCAAAACGAACTTGCCTTGGATACGACAACCAGACACCTAACTTTCCGTTTATCCGGCTGTGTCAAAGTGACTCGAGTCGCATATAACTGTGCCTCGAAGCGCGTACATAGCTCAGACGAACGAGTGGTCCGTAAAAGTCACGCGGAAGCGTATCGACGGGAGCGAGAGAGCGCGAATGATGAGACAAACGCTTGAATATTTTAATAATTTTCTAATAATTCTCCACGTTTACTTCAGATTTTCTTCGTGCAAGTCACGTTGTAAATTTATATCATCGCTGTACCACAAGTTCGAACCTTGGTGACAAAGAAAGCGTTTATAGTTCTCGCAGCAGCCGATTGACTATAGCTTTCATCCAAGTTGACTCGCTTCGAGCACAGCCCTTATTAGCCGAGTATCCACTCGTAGCACTCGGAGTACTCGTTGTTATCCTCCCGCTGAAGAACAGGATATGAGCCTGAAGATCCAGGTATCCGAACTTGAATCCGAGTACTAGAATATCCGGATTCGACTTTTCTTCTACGCTCGAATTAATAGATTCGGCAGACCAACTTTGCTTAAATTTATGATATAATATAATATAATGTAATATAATGTAACCAGCATTGATTGATACTGGGGTATCAATCGAGCTGGCGTATCCGAGTGCTGAAAAATTCGGGTACCCGTAGATCCTAGCGATGGTAGGAGACGGTGTCCCGAGCGAATACGACGCGATCGGATACTCACGTCTCGGTGCCGTTACAGCTGCTATTGCTGAGATGATTGACGGATGCTGGCGTGTGCAGGTGCGACTGGTCGCGTGAGGAAGTGAGCGCGACGGTGTATGGCAGCTTGAATCTGCCCCTCAGCTGGTCCCTCCTCTTCGGTTTGCGGCTTAGGTCGAACTCACTGGCGCCGCGATTCACGTAAGCCCCCTGAAGCGAGTCGCGGGACGAACTGAAATATCGCTGCGGTACCGAGTACACCTGTAACATATTCGTAGGATTTTTCTTGTTATTATTATTATTCGCGAGTATACAACCCCTTTGGTACGCAATTCCACGGTGAGTGTTTGGTTTTAAAATAAACGGAGGGAAAATTTACAGTGGTAGAATAAAATGTTACATTTAAAAAGAAAGGAACAAGAAACGGAGGGTATAATAACGAAAAGCATGGTGCGGTCGAATGGAAAATTCGATATCACGTCTTATAAAGTTCTTGCTGTCTATGCTCGCCCCGGGATTACTTTGTGTTGCAAACTTCTGCAAATTCGAGTACGAATGTCGAGTTCCGAGGAAAGCCTCGCGGAACAAATTCTGAACGTTAACGGGGTATAGTAGAAGACACCAGTTGAATTGTAATAAAATAAACGTCAGTCGATTGGACAATGATAAATGCGTTTTAGCTGTTCAGCTCATCTTCGTCAGGGAAAGAGTTTAAACTTAAAATGAACGTGAATATTGCGATACAGTTGTGTGATTCGCTGCAAGGGTGAATCTATAACTAAATAAGGGGTGAATCTATAACTAAATAAATAATTTTTTTACTCGCTATATCAATTGTCCAAACGAAAGGATAATATTAACCGTAAACGCTATGCTACCAAGGATCCGCCAAAAAGGTACAAAAATTATTTTGCGATTAAGAGATGACAGACACGCCTCGGTCGATCATCCATTTATCTCGATGAAAAGTCACGAATCGATCATTTCAACGAACCACTCTGACAATCTTCGTACTTCGAAGAGTATTTATTTGAAGTATACTTCTTGAACGTACCGATGATCATTTGCCAAAAAAGTCAAGTGACAGAGTACACGCTAAAAGTGTCTTCGATTCCCAAAATACGAATAGTGGAGTTAAACGCCACTTTGTCGGCTCCATGGAAGAAGCAACAGCGGTGGCTATTAGGTGGAGCGACCCTAAGAACAGCAGATGGGAATCAAATGGATTTCTTGAGAGAAGGTCTAGAGCGGCCCTTCCAAGAAGTTGATACAGACAATTTATTTGATTAAAAACGAGCTTCCGTTGTGTGTCCTTCCGACCGGAAGGATTTATCCCTTTGTCATGCCAGTCTGCTTAAAATCTTCAGGAAGACTTTCTTCTTTCTTCCTTTCTTTGTTCCCTTATCTTTTTACTGTTCTTCGTTTGGGAAATTGTTTTTTCTCCCAGTGATTACCCGGACTCCGGTTTAGGCACTGCTTTTTCTGTAGCTTTCGCACGGACAATGGAGGTCGTCTTCGTTGACACAATGGCACTGCGAAGGAAATTAAGAGACAATACGCTGGCTGAAAAGAATGGAGAAGCACTGGCATGATACGGTCGGATGAAGGAAGCATCGAACGAAGTGCTGCGACTAAAGGTTGATTCGAGGTTCGATGGATTTCTGACGAGTGTAATGAAAGTAGAATGTTCGAATAAGGGATGCAAATCAAGGTTTGCAAGCGGAGAGTGCTCTGTTTCCAGTTTGGTTAACATTCGTCTTCAACGACACGTAAATTTAACTTGCTTCGATTCATATTTTTCCATCTTTCGTGTATTCTAAGCTTTTCACGAATAAAATTGTTCGAAACGAGAAGACACCCGAAGAGGTAGAAACACGAAGGAGAAGTAAGTTGATAAAGTTACTTTCTCTTCGTAACGATAAGGCGAAATTAAATTGAACAAACTGTTTCTGAAACTACTTTTCTATGATACAATAATTATCAAAGACGCGTTTATTTATTGCTAAGCCTGTAACTAACGAAAACAAAGAAATATCACGCGCTAAATAAACTCCATGCTCCGCTGACATTAGAACAGTTGTTCCCGCGTCAAGTTGCAAATACACATGTGGTTTGAACGCAGCTGTGGTTGCACGTGTTTTCACGAGGCGGTACGATCTAGTCGCATGTGCATAAATGGCCCCCATAACGTCGAATAAATCGCGAATACCGCGTGTTGGCAACACTAACTGGGATGAAGCGTTTATTCGAGCAAATGCTCTCGTAATATTTCTTTCTTCGACGTGGCAATTCCTCGTTTCAGTGGAAATTTAGCAGGACGTTTGATTGATAATGTAATTTTCGCTAGATCGCTAACAAAACGCGAGAAGAACATTCCAAAGAGCAAAAATTCCCTCCAGAAGCTTCGCATCGCGTATCTCTAGCCGCTCAATTATACCGCTCCAATTTATTAAACTCGCTCGATCGTACTGAAAAGCCAGGCGATTATTGGATCGGTTCTAACTCGCGGAACACGTACCAGGATTAATCCCATCGTCGGACTTAATAACGCAATTAGCGTCAAGCCTACTATCGATGCAATCAGCGAAACACTCGCGGAATAGGCGAACCGACAAGGGAACATCGTCAACCTGCAAACTGAGAAAAGTTTCAAACTTACGGCAATATGTGTATAGGGAGGATACGCAGACACGTATCGCGCAATTTTTTTCTGCTACCCAAATTCACTCTAAGGGGGGTGCAATTAACCCCTCGACGTTCGGTTGGTTTCCAATTTTGCGTTACGACTCGCTATGACACCGTTAACTTTTCTACCGAACGGCAGTTCTGATCGAAAGAAGTTACTTTCGTCTGATCTCCGACCCAAATATCGGTGATCTGAAAATCTCGTAAAAAAAAGGATCACCAAAAGGAAGAAAATAAAAACTACATATTACTAGTACCCAAACGTGCTTTCTGAGAGAGTGCAACTTTCTCCTCGGGTTTCTGACACGACGACAAATAACGCAGACATTTGGACGATCTCATTTAGTTGTATGTCCACCCTGTATATCCTGTGCATAAGTTAGGTCAAAATTTCGCGATCTTCCGAACTGGCGGATTTGGGCATCCTGCCCCGTGACTATCGTACTGACCTGCTGTTGCTGATGATAATAATGATGAGTGGGCGTGTGGCGGCTCATGCATTTGCTGCTGACCAGTTCCAGGAGGCTCTGCCTGGAAGGTATAGCACCCCTGGAAACGTTGTCCGCGCTCTTCGTGTCCTCTTCCTTCTCTCTTCTGATCCCAGTCTTGCCATCCAGCATCCTCCCTTGTTTGTCCTCGCGGAGTTTCTCGCCGCCGCAGCTCAAAGCGGAAGCGGAACCACCGCTGTACCGATCTCTTCCTCCGCCGCCACTCCCTGTGATTATGCCTGTAACAAAGGGAAATCGCTTGATTCTCGTCTCCCTCGTTCCCCTTCCTAGCCGCCGTCTTTCTTCTCTCTACCACTTGCCTTCCGTCTTATCGCTTCTTTCTCGCTTTTCTTTCCAATAGCGTCGCTAACGAGCAAAAACGCGTTGAGGGCTGTCGATTAGAATCGACTGAGCGCGGCTATCGATCGCATATCGCGTACAAAGTGTCGCCAAACATCGTATAACTGTGCCGAGATCGATGTCGGGCATTGGATTTCCCGGTTTCACGGACAGGGTAATAATTAGCAGGGTTCAGGCAATGAAACACCACGACCGGTTTATAACTTGGCTGATGGAGACCGAAGCCAGCGATCGTCGGTTTTCTATTATATTTTTCGAAGAACAGGAATATTCGATTCGTCGAGTGGAAATATTCCTTTTACCTCGTTTTCTTTTTTTTATTGGATTGTTTATTTCGAGCTAGCTTCGGGCGTTAATTGGCGATCGAAAAAGTATTTTTCAGATATCCAGGTCAACAATTTTCTGTCTTTTCGTATTTAGGTCAAGCAATGACAATTACCAATTCCGGTGAATCAGCGAGGTTGACAGAATCGGTAACAATTATCAAGAAACACGTTACACCGTCTTAGGAATAAAAAGATACGCAAATGCGATTCCCTTTCTACTCGAAGTGTAAAGGTAATTGCACGATTTCAGAGACGTTCGGTTGAAACTACGTAGGGAACATGTATTTTGCCTGAGCAAGTTATCTACGCATGTCAGGGTATCAAGGTGCAATCGACGAGAAGATAAACGTAAAAGGGTACAATGATATTCGTTCGAAGGAATCGGTGTGGAACAGGCAAATACGCAAGAACTGTAACTGAACTAGATAAGAACTTACGACGTATCCTCGTGTCGCTGTCTGAAATAAAATTCAAAATGTCGAGCGTGTTCGATACGAAAGAGAAAATGCAACAACGCGGACCAGCGTTTCTGGTAGTTGCAAGCTACGGAAACTTCAGAGACGCGTTATAAAGCCTTGGCGCGGTAGACGAGCAATTCGCGAGCACGACGATCGTTTCCCCTTGGACCTGGTACTTCGGTTGACCTACAGAATGCAGGTTACCTTGCTAACCTTCTACATAGTTATCAAAGCGGACAGGCTGTTCGGGATCCTACGGAAACCATCTAAGTCGCCTGCAGACGTGTCATCGCCTGTATCTCGAGATTGCTTATAAACTGGTACAGCGACGAGATTCCAATCATATTCTGACTAAATAGATTCGATACAGACTTGCACCGTACGAGCAACAGGCGATCTTGTTCGAGTCGGTAGCCCAATCTCCGAGAACAAATTTCGCTTTACGAGAGTATTTCAGAAAAAATTAAATCATCGTTCATGAACTACTACTTGTTCCGTAAATGTGTTAAATTGCACTGGAGTGCCTTCGATTCAAATGTGAATTATCTGTCGTCGAAGGATCGTTTCAAATTAAATTTCTCGGATTTGTCGGCGATTAGTGTTTTATTTGTGTATTTATTTCGCGTACCTCTTTATGTACGTAAGCGAAGTCGCGAATGGAAAAAGTTGAAGAAACGGTGTTGGATATATGTTTACACTAGGCTTGGACAAACCTTATTTGAAATAAAGATAAACAATAAAACTTTTGGAGAATGAGTCGTATTAACTAATCCTATTTTGTGCGAAGAATAATTTTCCATTTTGACTAACTTTGTCGAATAAAGTAACAAATAATTTGGAGCTCGGTATTAATTTCAATGTTGAATATTATGTATTACGCACCACTTGAGCCACAAGCAATACAGCTGAATTATTTTACCATCTTATATTATTTACTTCGATTAATTAAATTCAAGTAATATACAATGCGTATCTGACGCGAGATACGTCGCAAAGATAATTAGTATTTGCAACGTGACTTACGATATATACGATACAAAATAATATTAATAAAGTTAGAAATTATTCCGGATATTATTTCTGGGCAAATTTAATTAAATAAAAAATGCAAAGTTAAATAAAAAGATATTTAATTTACTACGGTATCAATATCTATCTGTTTGACCAATCTAAAAAAAAAACGTACGTAGCTTTAACGTTGGTCAATTTTTTCGAAAGTCTTTGTCCACGTTTAATCGCTATCCACCAAAAATTTTATCAGAATTTTTGTCCTCAATGGCGTTTCAGTTTTCCTATTGACCATCGACACGTTTTTACAGGAACCAACTTTTACACGACTAAAACAATTGACACTGTTTCTCTTTGGCATGCCGGTAGAGGAAGGATCAAGCTTCACAGTGGAGACACGTAACTGTCTACTTACTTTCTCGCAACTTTGATGGAAATAGGATTATTCACGAAACTTTATCGTCACACCTCGTATATGAAACTTTATACAAGTTTCCGGTACCGACATACCTCAGCTATTAGCTGTAAGTTTTGTTCGTTTGTGACGCGAGTTAGCAAGAATTTACAAGTCAATATCGTAAACAAATCGTTACAAAATATTTCTCTTTAGTAGAGATGTATTATCTATTTAATATTTATATATCCGAAGGAAATAATATTCTAGACAATATTAAATAAAGTTCAAAGGAATACACAAAACACATACGAAGTAATGAAACTAAATTTGACATTAAATTTCTTTTATTTCGTGAATAGAAACTTTTACGAATTTTTAATGGGCTTTGTTAACGGACGTTAAAAATTCAGAATTAGATATAGCTATACTAAAATCGATCGTAGCAGGGGGAATTGTAACAAATGTTTGCAACGAAAATTCTAGT
The DNA here is from genome assembly GCF_040668555.2 of Bombus flavifrons. NCBI lineage: Eukaryota > Metazoa > Arthropoda > Insecta > Hymenoptera > Apidae > Bombus > Bombus flavifrons. The sequence goes on along the minus strand of NC_138458.1, from coordinate 6,460,497 downwards.
GTACTACACAGAATGTTTCGATGAAACGAAAAAATATTAGAACCAAGTCCTACGCAATCTATAGCCTCCTCTCTATCCCGAGCTATGTATCAGATGGCAGCGTAGACGGGCAAAAAACGAAAGCAAAGACTATGTTCAAATTGAAATTTTACAGCAAGCATTTGAAGCTTCGATTTCGTTGGCACGTTTTATGGCCTGTATCGTCTAATGAAAAGAAAAGAAAAGAAAAAAAAAAAAAAAAAAGAAGGAGGGAAGAAATCGTGATTTTATGTGCGACATGTGTGCATAAATGCGAGCTGAGATACACGATTGAAGCATAAAATTTTGTAGCGACAGAAACTTTCTATAAAGGATTGTTACACCACGAAAAAAAAAGAAAAGAAAAAAAAAACTGAAAATTAAATTCCGAAATATCCGAGTATTCCTTTTTCTTCCAGTTCGAAATTACGATCTCAACACGCTCAAAACGATACTATTATATATTTGTATTTAAAATGTACATAAAATACACAAAGACGTTTAACAACTAATTTATCATCCATTTGGCAAAGTTTATGAAAATATGGAATTTTTTCGGCTGGCAAGTAAGGAAATGCGGATTTCGTCAATACAAATTAATGACAAAATCCGCATTCCTCAGTTGCGAAACCATTAAACGTACTAAATTTTATAAGCCTGCAATCGAATCGTGTATTCAATTGTAAGAGGATTGAAATTTATTGAAAAATATTGACCTATATATCGATATCCATAGAATTTAATTAATCACTACAGTAAATTCTGTCTATAAATTGTGCATCTGTATCGCCGTATATGTTATTATACCATATCATATCATATTACATTATTATATCGCTCGGCGATGTGCGTGTAAAATAATAACAGATGTACAGAATGAATTAAAAATATATATTATACATAATTTTCTTTGTGTTGAATCACAACGCAAACACTCGCATGCGCAGTTATAAACGAGGTTTACGCAGAAGTTGTTTATTTCCATTCGCAGAGTTTAATATGTAGAAAGAGACGAGGAGACCGATAGTTGATGGCTGATGGATGTAAAGAGATCCTCAAACGGCAAACGTGTCGGCAATGTTTGTGTTTTTTGCCTGTGTCACAGATACACAAAACGAGCAGGATCCGATGTCCACCTAGTATTGACAGTTTTTTGCGAATGTCTCGAAAAAACTAGGTCGACCGACGGTGTTATACGTATGTGAAAAAGTTATTTAGGATCATCTCCTCGATAACATATTCGAAAATTATCGAATCGTCGAGAACAAACTTTTGTTATTTATTTAAACACATACTGTATACGAAGTAACTGAATATCGCGTTATTATCAGTATTCGAATCGATTTAGCCAATAAAATCTTACATAAGGGAAAAATACTGTAGTCTAACTAATATTATTAGTACTTTGGATGGAAAAGATCCTAAATTTAATATTCTATTCGGGACGTACTTACAGTAAATATAGATTTCGACCAATCGACTTTTTTATCTGGAATCTTGTAGTTTCCGACGTGTAAAATCCGAAAATGCAAGTTTTACGGTATTGAATTCGCTGGTTCAAAAGTTATGCGTATATAAAGTCGCCCATTTTTAGCCAATATGGCGTCAAGGCGACCTACTAAATACGTTAGAAATGTTGAACTTTATATATGCAGAACTTTCCAACCAGTGAATTCAGTATCATAAAATTTGATTTTTACGTCGAAACACGTTGAAAATTACAAGATTGCAAAACAAAAATAGCGTAATTCTGCGTCCACTACGAAGGGTGAACCAACGGATAATATGCTACAAGCTATGCCCAGCCGCAAGGCGGGAAGAAGAACGCGGAGGAACAAAACGAGCCTCTACTAGAATTTTCTCTTATAAAGAATAATGTATCCCACCTTGTCTTTCTCCTTTATTGTCCTATCGGCTCTCCAAAGATTCTCACCGGCCTCTGTTGTCCGACAAGGAATACGTACGTTATGCCCGCGCATAACGCTCTTGCTTCCGACGCCATGTTGGTCTTCTAGACTCTTCCTTGGCGAACGCCCAGATCCGTTTGTATGGCAGCGATTTAAACTCGGATTTTCGCTTACGAACATCTTGGACGACGAATAAAGACGGTATATTAAACTGTATTCCGTATAAGCACGAACGCGAAGAAACGATAAAGTTGCTTCGTTCGTCGTGTCGTAAATACGTGCGTCTGCCAATCGATCGAAATACGAACTGACCTTCTTCACCCCGTACAAGTCGCACGTAGAGCAATACCCCCACCCCGGGCCGTATCGCTCCATCGACCGTGCTATCGATTATCGACATCGCGGCGAGATCGGTGCTATTGCGCACCTCGATCGCGCACGCGGATTCCCGGCGTTTCTGAATTCCTATGATTGTTCTCGACGATGTTTGTAGATTATTGTAGATTATTGTAGATTATTCAATTGCGTTAACGATAAACAATTCTATTTGAACAATTTTTTCGTGCTTGTGTAACATTTGCTTTGTCTCTTCTATCTTTATCCATTGTATACGATAGCAAAATTTGTATGGAAGCTACGAAACCTCCTATACATATGTTAAAAATATTCTTACACTTTCATAGTTTAGTGAAAGAGCTGTAAAAAAAGTTTTTCATCGAATAATATACCATATATAATTGTTATAGTAATTACGTTAATATAGTTTTTAGTCTTCTTTCAATAATATTCTACGTATAATTATTATAGTAAAATGTCCAGTAAAAGGTACATGCCTATATCTTCAACGAAACGTTACAAAGCATTTGCCTGCTTTCAACGCGAAAACAATGAATGTCTTGAGCACCAATATTGTTTTGCATTCATAAAGCTTTGTGAATAGTAAATTGTTACTTCACAGGGAATACATTTACCGTGTGATACGAAATCGGCGAGATACACAGTAGCAAGTGAGGGAAGCTCAACACAAAGCGTTCAAATATTTTTGTAATTTTTGCTTTTTGAATTATTTATCTTGGTATTTCCCCGAATGTAGGTATTACTATTGTTGGCAGCATTCAACGACCGTGTAGAAAAGACCACGTACCTATACTTGTAAGATGAAATTTCTCCAATTACCTAATATCCTAAATTACTATACTATATAAAAAGAAATATTTTAAACAAAAGTTGAACAAAAGTCAAAAACAGGGGTAGACAAATCGTGCACGAATTGTTTCGTTCTATTGTTTCTCGTATCGAATAAAGCTGCTAGTCCAGGCAATTGCAGGTAATAATGATCAGAATATACCGTTACCAATGCATTCTGCAGCATTCACTTTCGGTCGAGGACGTCGATTCACGACATCTCATGGAAGCCTTATAATTCGTATCAAAGCGAGATTCTGGCGTCGTATTGATCGATGCCTGATGAAACAGCGATTCGAAACACACAGCGAAGGAAAAAGGAAAGCGACAGAATTCTCCGAGCTAACTGACTGTTGACTATCCGAAAGCGAGAAGCCGACTAATTGGACCGACGAGAACGTTTGAACTCCAGCACTTGGTGAACCAATTATTTGTTGAACTTCGAATTGTTTGTCATCGGAAAGGAAATACAATTGGCCGATAATTCCTCCAAGAATCGGTCCCTAGAATTTACTATCCTATCGAACGTGGTCTCCAATTCATCGTTTTATCTCGCCTATTATTTGTAATTTTCGTAGCACTGTTTGAAAGTTGAAGTTTGATGAAGGTTCATCGTTTCGTACGCTTTGTCGCTTTAAGCTGTACAGCAACGTTCGTTTCATGTACCCGACGAGTTACATGTATATAAAATTATTGAAAGAAAGGTTTGAAAATGGAGATTGCAAAGAAAAATTTGCGAAGAGGTTTTTTAATGAGTTCGATTTGAATTTGATTAAATGAATTTGATTAGATGAATTTGACAGAAGAATGAGATTGGAAAATTGTTTAATTAATTGCTCAATTAATTCATGGCGCAACAAGTCGTTGAACATCTGTTTCCTAAAATTTGCTATTTATCGAAATATAATAATTTCTTTTTTATACCTACTTATTATCATACAGAACAAATATAAATATATTCTCAATTTTGTGCAATAATTTGTTTGCAACGAGTTTGGAACGAGTTCCGCCAGGTTTCCGCGAAATCCTGTATAAATGCCGTATCATTTTGCGACGTACAATCAATGAATTTAAATTCACTTCTGCCTGATAAGTAGAGAAGTCAATAACTGGACAGACGTTTTCTATCTACTTAGTAGACAGCTACTGCTTCACGATGCAATATGAGTTAATTGAAGTTAAATTAACGAATTTCTTTCAGAAGATAAGTGAAGTTTAATAGCTGTATATGTAACAACATTCATATATATATATATATATATATATATATATATACACACACGCACTAGAGTTGCCTCTTTATTACAGAAGCCATTTCAATTTATCGATAAGTAATTTTCCGACAGCTGTCCTTTCATGCTATTCCGTTCCATTTTCGTCGGTACATTTTTTAATCGCAAAACCTGAACCTATCAGGAAATATCACGCGCGAGAACGTACAATTTCGCACGATATTAACAATCTGCCAAATACGATGATTCAAATACGTTCCAGTCGAGGGCATCAAATTTTGACAACGCGGAGTTAAACAAACTTACAGCGGTTGCATAGCAAAGACTCTCTTAATTCTTTGCGCGATGCTGTTTCAGACACCGCGTACGACAATAGCCGGTTAAACAATGAAATTCTAAACAGGACAATAGGGACCGTAACAGCCGCGATCATTTTCCAGTTCTTGACTTCTATCCTGCGGCGAGACGCGTCCTTTATACGCGTTATCTAGAAATGAAACCAGATTTCAGTGCATCGCTCGTAACCTTTTAATTTACGGCTTCCATTTATTACCGCTGAACGATCCATCCCACCTTTCTCATGCACGATATTTCCGAAGCCAAGTTCCTTTTATGGGATACGTCGTAACTGCGACATCGAACGCCGCTGTCTTAGGAAATACCAACGTTTATTATAGGCGTTGCGCGGTATCGATAAAAATTTACGGGAAGATCACGGTGCAGAAACGATCCTGTCCCTCATCCTCCGTTAAACATCGAACAACAGAGTTGGACAAATTTTATTCCAAGTTGAAGCAAGAGATAACTATCCGAAATAATTTATATCGCGCCGTTATTTTCGATATCGTTACGGGTTTATATGCGAGAGGCGGACAACATCGACTCGTCTGAAACAACGCCAATTATTTCGTTATTTCTCAATGGTAAATTTGACGAAGGAAATGATAGCAAAGACAAGGCAATAAAGAGATACGTATGTCAATCTTTGAAATAATTGTTTGAAGCATAATTACAAGGAATAGGTTAATTTGTTCCATAATTATCCCGAATAATTATCTTATATAATTAGAGAATGACATAACGTGTCAGTTGAAACGATATCCTAAGTAATTTCATTTCGAAAGTGTTCCCCGGTCTCGAGATAATTACGAAATAGAGTGACGTATTGTATTCGCAATAATATTTTAAATAACCATATCCATAGCCAATATCGATGATCCGGGTCTTCGTCGAGCGATACAAAAATTGCTTTTAGAAATAATCGCGTATGTATCGTTTACCTATTTTTCATATTGATGAAACGTCAATGAAATCTGGCCTGAAAATAATCTTTATGTCGCTCGAGACAGTTCAGGAGATTAAAGATTTAAGACGTTCAGACACATTAAAGCTGGCTATGCTGCAAGAAAGTATTACGAGTTCGATCGTCGATATTTACCATTTCGTCAGCGCTTGATCGATCTTTCTGAAACCTGCGCATATTACACGCTGAATCTTGACCTAACTATTCGCAGTTTATCGGTGCTTGGATCGCGTTTTCGATAGTCGAAGAATGCGCGGTAAGTTTGGTTAAAATCGACGACGTACGCTCGCGTCGAAGATTCAAAAAGCCACGGTAGAAACGCGAAATTTGTCAGGCTCGAAGGACGCCAGCAGCGTGTATCGAGTGGCTCTCGTCGGCTGAACTTCCGCAAAATATCTCCTGCCCTGTTCACTTCGCGGCAAGATATCTCGTTAACGCGTTTCAGAGCTCGTCCCGGTTCGACACGCCACGAACACCGTTCCACTTTGTGTATTTCCTCGACGTGATTCCTTCGGAAGCGCGGCAACTTTTCTAAAGGGTGTATTCACTTTCCAAGTTGCCCGCTGAAAGTATCGTATTTCCAATATCCGGCTTTCCGCGGACGCTCTTCATCCAGAGCCGTGAAACTTATTTTTCCGCCGACTTCGGTCGCTTTCCCCGGCCGAAAGCAACTTCTGCCGGTCGGAAGTCCGCGAAAGGGGCGAATTAATAGAATACAAGTTCGGACAGGATAACGTCCTCGCGACGAATAATAATAACCTGACCGACTGACGAGCGGTTGTTCGCGTTCGAGTGGATCCACGATGCGGCATCTGAACGAGCATTCGGCACGAGAATCAAAATTCCCTGGCCGCGTTCGCACGCTTCACGGCGCGACGTTCCAACGACAAATGCCTGTGACGTGCAGTTTTCCTGAAATTCGACAGCAGGAGATGCCCAGGATACTTGACGGAAGTCCGTTTATCGAATCATTGTCGGTACATTTGCTTGCTATTTTCTCCGGTTCGGTTCGAGTGTCTGGAATATTTGTTCGTTGGAAAAGTTAAGTAGTTAAGTCGATGATGTTGCACGACGAAGTAGTATATTCCGCGGTTTCCACTTCCTTTCTTCACTCGTCTCAGCCTCGTTGCGACTACGCCGCGTAACCTCCATCAACTTGGTAATATATTTCTAGTAAAATACGCGCGCACCATAAACTTCCGCGGTACTAAAAACACGTGAAATTTTCAACCGAGCTGAAAACACGGGGATCTTGCCGCGATACGGCTTGAAAGCGTACGCCACGGTTAAAGTCGGTTTTCTACGCGACGGAAGCGAAGTATATCACGGATGCCACATCGATCGCGAGGTTCATTCGCTAGGAAAACGAGAAATTTGCGTGAAATTGCGTACTGAAAGAACCAGTCACGAGTACACCGTAACATAGATGTACTCGCCGAGTTCATCCGTTTAGCATACTAACTTTGGTTAACGCCGAGAGATACGCGCTTTTGTTCGCCTCCAAGATGCATGAATATTAGAAAAAATTATCGTTGAAACTTTAACGCGCGGTTGAACGGTAAATAAGACCTAGCCGAGGAATAATTTACGAATGGAGACGAGTTTATTAACGAGGTTGCTCGGAATATAAGGAACAGTCACGTACTTTGTAACTAGAATTTGTACTTTTGCTCCTGCGATTTAAAGAAATGGAATCAATTTCGACTCCAAAAGTATGTATAGAGGGTGGCCCAAGAATCAGACGCCGCGAATTTTCAGGCCTCGAGACTATCAGCTGATGTTTCCTATCCGGAGAAGGTCGTCTCGCTGGATAATATTTCGCAGATCTGCACGCTGTTCCTCGTCTCCGATGGCGTCGCCGGGATTTCTCGCGCCAAAGGATTTCCCTCCTTCGACGTTCTCGTTCCGAGCATCCAACTCCGAGCGCCCACTTTATACTGGGAATTTATTTTAATGAATTTCACGATTCCCCTCTTAAACGTTATCTCCGACGAAATAAAACCAGCGCAGGCAAAGGTCTGGGAAGGGAAATTCGCCGGCAACGGCAAATGCATTTCCTGTCTGGCTTTTAAAGCGATCGATGTCCTCTGATTTCGCTGTAAGCGTTTTCAACTGCAAAAAGAAACGCACGAATCGCGGCTGATATTCGTCTCTTGGAAATGATCGGCGAGCGAGCTAGCAGCGGATCGACGACCGGTCGGATTAGCAAACTCCTGATCGCGCGAAACCGCCAAATTTACTCGTCGCCATCGCGTTTGTCCCTCATCCTCCAACGTTAGTTCGTTCGAGTCAAACCTTCAAATTTACAAACATATATAAATGGAATTTCGTGAGGATATTTTGAAACTGGTGCAGGTCCATTTTCCGTAATCTCCAGAAATGCTTCGTATACGATTTCGTGCAAAAAGGGGCAGGCCAAATTTGCGACTCTGGGTTTATCGTAACACGTTTCTAATAAAAATGCTCACACCGATTACGAAACACGAAACACGAAACACGAAACACATAAGGATACGATACAGTTTATTGCAGCCTGGGAATTTTTATGCAAATTACAAATTACAGAACCGCGATTTATTATTTCGTACAACTTTTTAGATTACATTGCATTCTGTAGAATTTTGCATATTTTCAAATATCTTAGAAACGCATAAAAATCCGCAGTCTACCGACTTGCTTTACGAAACACGGTGAATTTTCGAGTAAACTTCAAATTCAAATCGGGCGATGCGACGTTGGATACACAAAAAGTGGCTGGTGGGAGGAGACACGGTTAACAGCATTCAAATAAAGGGGTAGATTGCCTGGTATTAGGTGTTTTCGTGTCGGGCTTGGTTGTGCGATATTTCGTGGTAGTAAATTAATTGTTACGTACTCGAGCGTCTACGCATTGGATAATAATTTGGTTGGCCAAGTACAGTTTCGTACGTAGTCCAAATTCGATGAGCAGGGTCTGCAAATTATCAAGGATACGATTAATCCATCAGAATTTGAAATTCATAAAGACGAACGTGGCGAGTAACATCGAAAAAACAAACACGTAGATGGAATCGAATAACGACAAATAGAACAATAAAATAAGGCGAATGTGGAAATTATTCAACGTAGGCGACAATAATATAATATGCATCGATAGACGTATCGTAATATTACCAGTAATTATATCAATATGTCGTATTTTCCTGTTTGCGAATAACACAACCAACAGACGATACAGGAAAGTTTAACATATTCACATTGGTCGTACTTTATCTAACTTGCCGTTCATGCTAATTACGAGTATTCTACGTTAAAGTGGACAATGAAACGCGTAAACGTCCTACACCGAGCAACGTACGATCTGTGAATACGTACATGTTTCATGCGCCTCTGTTACACCGCTTTCCCATTGTTACCGTACGTTTCCAACTTAATTGTAGAATTCTACGCCCTCGTGAGTATCAGGACACCTGCCACGCACGGAAGGTAACGATCGAACCAGGTTATTGGAGAAATAATTAGTCGTTTGGAGCGCTCAACTTCTAGGAATAGGATATTGCATCCTTCCGATCTAAACCTCGTTCCAAGGATTTCAGAAGAACGAAACAATCGGACAATTTAAATATTTAAATATAATAAGGATAATTGACCGAAATTGCGGCACAGAGTCGAACATCGATAAATGCACTTCGTGATGCACGGCATATTAATGAATCTGCTATAGCCGAATTTATGCTAATCGTACATACGCGTACAGAACGTTTGGTCGATGCAAAAGTTGTTCGAATAACAACTGTTCGCCAGTAGTAAACATCGATGTTGAACATCCGATATCAAAACGTATTTGGAGAACCAAAACTACGTATTCTACTTTATACTTATAACTTTAGCCCTAACTTTGTCCCTTCCTCTCGCTAATCACGTTCATGAATTAAACATCTATTTCGCGAGTTAGCGAGAGAGCAGACACAAACGGAGACAACGGCCGATACGACGAACGCGTCGCTCGCAACTGGAATTTAGTTTCGATGGTGAAACAGACGAATAACAATACGGGGACACTAATCAGGAAATTGTCAGGCAGTTTGCTATCGGAAATTTTAACTCGCTGCTCTGTCATTAACGACGTAAATTTCACGCAGCAGACCTTTATTAATCCGCTACCCAAAGTTTTATTTCATTTCGCGCGATTGGCCGTACGATTATTCCGGCAAAGTTTTTACTTCGATTAAAATTGGAGAAAATCATTGAGAACGACGACCACTGCCTCGCTGGTTAGATCCTTCTCGCTTTACTTCAACCAGTTAGCTGCTTTCAACGATAGCATTTCGCACGTCGTGACGAAATGGCAATAGTTTCCGTTACGACGAGCACACTCGCAATTTGCCGTTTAAATTGCAATTTAATAATTGCAGAAGATTGTGCTAATAAAATGAAAACATAATTCGTTGCGTATATACGTTGCGTTCGACGAGTATACTCGTCGTCGTTTGCTTTCTGCTACGCGTTTTAGGTGGCCGCTTTTCAAAGAGATCGCAACAGTAAGTTGGTTAAAAACGGCACGGACGCTACTTTTCCTGTCGGCCCTAACGTAATCGCTTTGGAACCACAGGTTTTGTTCATCGAACAGCCAACCGACAGGTAAACATTACACTTTGCACGTACGAAAGCCCATCAACGTACGATCCGACGAGGCTGCAACTTTAATTAGGACAGAAATCGGTATATCCGTCGTGTAGGCGATTAACGTGTCATAAGCTCATCTTCAAGACCAACGGACGAACGTGTATGCGGATGACCGTAACGGATTCTGGAATTAACCGCTTGGCTTGCTTTAATTAGAAGCCTTTGACGAACCCTACGCTGCACATACCTAAACGCTTAAGAGAACATCTCCTCTTGGAATGCGCGCCACGCGTGACACACACTGGCGAAAAAGTTTAGCAGCACAGCTGTTTAATCTACCCGTATAATTCGTATTTCGTTTTACCAGTTCCAACACATGGTGGTTAAGGGCGTAATGGACTACGTGTAAAACAGTTGCAGCAGTTTAGCTAAAAATATATAAAACAGATACGTAACGCGTGAAACCGCTAAGTTCGTACGAGTGCTACGTGCAAAAGAATCGTTCACAGTTCGACAATTTTGGGACCAACGGTTTCACCGATCGAACCGACGTTCAAACACGCATTTCCAGGAGTCGTAATTTTTTTAATCGCGTCGCTGCTGCAGCGAACCAACGATACTCGAAGCTTCGCTCGTAGATTGCAAACAAGGCAATCGCGTTCGTGCAATTATCATCAACGTGCCTTCGATGGGACAAACGCGGCTACTTGCTACGGTTACAACATCGTTAAACCAATTGACCGATTGTCCAGGTCTCTGGACAAATTCCAAAGACCCGAGGATAATACGAAGCTGGCGAATCGTGCTCCTGCTCTTGGAAAAAATTCAATGCGCTCCGCGTTCCTTCCAAAGACAGTCAGTCCTGGCGACCTTTTCAAGTTTTAAATTGAAAACTCGCGAAACGCGAAATACTTCATTTCCACACACATACACACACACACACACACACACGAAAAGAAAAGAAAACGAAAAGAGAAACAAATGGAAAGAGACGAAGAAAAACGAAGACGCGCAAAGGTTCTTTGAAAACAAACTTTCATCATCCGTCGGTCAACCCTGTTGAACAGCTTAAATATCAAAGCGGAAGAGTCAAAGCTCGTCGTGGAAACCGAGAGAATTTAGCTTTACGAGTCGGCGGAATCAATATCCACGAGGATCACGGCAGAGATGCTAAGCGAAGTATATTTGCTAGGCTGTATACGTCATAAACGTTATCATTATTGCCAGTAGTATAACCGTGTATTAGAGTCGTGGCGCAGTGGTAGTACAGTCAACCGGACAGACAGACTCGGTAAAATGGCAAAATAAATGACGTTTCCGGTGAAATCCGTAGCCGACTGAACTCTGCGCGAACGTAGTTTCGCGCGATGCTAATAGCACAGCAATTTTCTTCTCCCGCTGAGAAACGATCCTGGGGGGTGAAAAACACCCTCGCAAAGAAATCTTCGCTCCTCGTGTAATCGTGAATATTTAAGGAAGTACGCGAGACGAAGGAAAAAAGTTCGATTAAAAGTCGCGGTCTTCTTTGCGGTCTGTACGACGGATGCGATAAATTAAAAAAAAATATATTCTTTTTTTGAGAATTTATCCGTAGCGCTCATAATTTTCCGATGTTTCCTCTTCTACCGTCGCATGTATTTGGATTCCACCAAAAAAACCCCAGGGCGGTGTTTTCAGCCCTAGGGCTGTTTTTCAGCAGGAAAAGAAAATTGTTCGGCTATTGGCATCGCGCGAACTACGTTTGTTCGAAGCTTCGAATTTTTGAGGAATTTTCCGATTGCCGAATTTCCCTCGCGAGTGTAAATGTTTTACACTGGGAAAATATAGTTCTACCGAGGAGAAATCAAAGATTCGTACAAATAGACATCCTATTTCTGTTACCTCGATCGCTATTTTAATTTCTATTCCCGTTCTCGTCTTCTTCCTTATTCCATTTCCATTTCCCAACTTTTCTACTTGTTGTAGGATAAATACAAGTTAAACCATACGCAGTGTTCTTGAAAAGATGTTACCGATGGTTACGTCTAGGACCAACGAAGTTAAAAATAGTTTGGGGGAATTGTTCGAGGAGATTAACGAGGTACCATGGTGGTATGTCTTTTTCGATACCATATTATATTTATAGGGACAAGCCAATCTCTTAAGGCACGTGTTTTTCGTGCGATAAATCAACCTCAACAAAATTGCACTTACACGTCTGATATGTCAATTGCAACGATCGGTCCGCAAATTGAAAGTAAACGACAAAGTTTCGCGCAGTTTAGCAATTAGCTGCGTGAACCGTGATAATAGTTATCGCGGCCGCGTAATCGGCTTTGCGCTCCTGATTCGCTTGTGGTCACGTGAAATCGAATGATCCGGCCGTCAGTGAAACGGCCGAAAGACGAGAACGCAGTTTAACTCAAAGACGAGCGTCCAATTTTCCGAAATCAACATCGAGTCTGATTAAAGGTCGACGGATAAATTCTCGATCGAAGATCGCACGCGGACATCGATGCGATTTTGTGTGAAAATATTTAGCGGCGAAATCGAATGATGGGGGAGCAATAATTGGCAATACAAAATTCATCGACGACACGTTGGCATTTGAAAATTGTACCTCTTTGCAAAATACGAGGAAACGCGACTTCGCAGAGCTGTGAGTTTAGAAAATTGCTAAAGCTCGAGCTTTCGAGAATCGATTCGCATTTTTGACTCTCTGCGTAGTTCCAGGGTACAAGTTTCATCGTTGTCTTTGCTCGAGCGTTCGCGTGTGAAAACCAAGGATGAACCGCCGTATTTCTGCAAAGTGAAACGGTATAAATTTGGCTTAAGTTTGGGGCGGTCGAAAGGACGCTATAGGAGCGAGGGAAAATTGTGGACAGAAAGGGAAGCTATGACTAAATTGCTTCCCAGCAATGAGTAAAGGAAAGCTACGACCAGGTGTTATCCCCCTTAAAACAATACGCTCTTCTAACCAACTTGCGACGTTATTCGAATCACCTGGTACGTGTTTAACGCAACACTCGAACGAAATCATCCTTTGTACGTGTCTCTGCTCGCTACTAATTTACATTACCATTTACAGCGTCAACTGTTAGCACGAATAACACACCTACGCCGAACAGAAGCTCAAGACAGGAAACGTACAATTTCTATCGTAATACAGTGGAAGCTATGCGATTCGAAAACCTCCGCGAGACTACAATTCCGTTCATTTGTCTGCCGCTCCGCCGTGAAAACCTCTAGAAGTCGAAATAAAATTTACTTTATCAGCTGGTAGGTCCGACTTGTGTCGCCTTCGGCTCTGCAACTCCGAGCGTACTTACAGCTACGCCGTGTGTCGCAAGATGTGAGAGATCGATCGTTCGATATTGGCTCCTTTCTTCCAACTGTTACGATTGTCTCGAACAACATAGGACAACGCAGAAGCCGTATCCTCGCCTCGTCCGCCCTTTGCATGGAAGCTAGTCGTTTCGAACGCACAATCGCCATCATCTTCCGTGTCTTTGATTGTCCTAAATTTAATTTGCGAATAAAACGAGTTTTAAGGGGAAGCTTAACGTACCAGCAGCTTGCGAAAACGCGAACGCAACTTCGTACGAATCTTCCGTACGTCGTACATCGATTAAATGGCGATACTAGCCATCGGTTGGTGTACGCGATTTAAATTACGAGCGAGTGTCAATGCTTGGAACGTTTTAATCCCAGACGTGGCTATATTTCTCCTGAATTACCAATGGAAAATGTAAGGCAATCTTTTCAGCGTCACTCACGCTGTCACATAGCTAGAAGATTCCTCTAGCTCACTACGAATTCTTATTACGACGTCGTATTATATTTTCTAGTAGCACGGAGCGTGTCTTCAACGTGTTGCGTGAAATTACGTACACAGGTTGTGTCCTCGAATCTCTGGCATACATTTTATTTCAAGAAACCAGGAAAATTTGATGACAGAAAACGGGCTGAATTAGTCTCTTTGTTAACGTCTTTACAGCTATTTATGACACCGTTTCTATTATAATAAGCAACAAACAGTTGAACGATTGCGACAAGTAGGCAATTTCACGTAAATCAAACTCTTTCGTAAGCGAAGAACGCGTTAAACGATGTACGTGTTACATTTTTACATTTGAAGCACTCATCCGTGCGAAGCAAACGACGTAAACGAAGACGTTTCAATTTTACAAAATGCTACGCGGACGTAACGCGTGCATAATGCTCTCTCTCTTTGTCTCTGCTGTTGATATCGTAGACCAGGATATTACTTCTAGGAAAAGAAGAAATAGCCAGAGATAAAAAAGAAGAAAAGAGAAGAGGAGAGAGAAGTAAAGGGCGCGACGGGGGACGTATAAATAATTCGGGCAGAGGTACAAACACTTTTCCTCGAATAAAGCATGACTGGAAACTTATTTAGCTCGAAACCCTGGGGTGTGCGTGGAATATCGATATTTTCAAGAGGAATCGTCCAGTCGAAAATTGATGGTCCTTTAAGCGATGACAAATGCTCAGGTCTCGAAATGGCTAGTCACGCAGAAGAAGATAGATCGCGATGATATCGTTTATGCCACTGCTTCTGGCGGCGCACTTAGCTAAGAAATCCCACCGACTATATTACCCTCCTTCTGAATTATGGTAATACGAAAATCGATGGTTCAATCGAGAATGTTATAGGATGGGTTAATTAAATTAATTAAATTAATATTAACAAACCAAATCGCTACGAACTTAAGGTGTATAAAACTAAAACGTTGTAAAGTGTAGAAAAAGATGTATTACACCATTCTATCAGGACGATATTCGAAATACAAATCCGAGAAACAACGAATGTTACCAGCGCGTCCATTGGAAATTGCATCGGAGAAGCAAGCCGCGCATAGATCATAAAGCTTACTCGTTTAACTGCCAACGATTCCACTTTTAACTGCCAACGATTCCACTTTTAACTGCCAACGATTCCATTTCCCCCCGATCTGCCTACTATCGGTGGAAAATTCATCGGTTTTTAAAGCTTGAAAAGAAAAAAAAAAGGAAAAAGAAAAAAGGAAGAAGGAAAAGAAGGAAAGAGAAGGGGAGAAAAACGGAGAGAATGGGAGAAAAAGATCGTGGACGAGTGGTAATAAATCGCGTTCGTTCGGCTCGCCACGTGCCAAAGTAGTACAGAACTACGTTTCGCGCGTCCGACAAATAACGAGGCTGTTTTTTTATTCGATTTGCAAAGGGAGGGGCGGGAGGAAGGTCTGGCAAGTTCTTTCAGTCGACGGGACATTAAATAATTTCGGAGGCGCGCAAACTTCTTGGACAAAGTTTCTTGTATACCGACAGCTCTCATTAAAATGGGCAACCTTTGCCCCCCACTTTATTTTTCCTGTTGACGCGTTACAACATACGCACGCGTCGAGCTGTTTTTTCCACAAATACGAGCTTTTGATATTAATAATAATAACAATAACAACAACGCTTTACGCTTCCAAATTTCTTACCAACGTTTGGATAAAGGGGCTCTACCGTATATCGTTTCGTTCTACTCCATAATACAATACGCGTCGAATAAGCTCAGCCATAAATCCACTCGATACATCTAGCCCTGTAGGCGCGCGTTTATACAGCTACGCATTTGTCATGGTATTTGACTTTGACCAGTCGCCGGTGGTTTTAACCGGTGTCCAATGCAACGGATGGCCCATTACCTCGATAGGCCAATTCCAGGCAAACGAGTAAATTACATGGCAAAACGTTTCTCCATCGCTTCGATACAACGTTCGAGCGCGGGACGTTGCCCGAAGGGATATGATAATCGAAATGCTGGCACAGTCGTAGGATCTATCAATCTATGGACAGCTTCGTGTAATTTTCGGCTTACGAGTCCCCTGAGTTTTTTCGAAGCCGAGCGAACGCGACGCTTTAGCCACTCCATTGCGACTTCATTAATCCAAGTAGACGCTTCTTTTCTCTTCCCTAGTCTGCTTCCTTCTTATACGGCAGCGACTTTTCTCGGTAATTCCAGAGCCACGAGGATCGTTCGTGAATTTACGGAAAATTATTGAGCAGGTAAAAATGCACAGAGCGAACCATCGGTGCGTGTCTACCATGAAATTTTGGCAGCACAGAGATCAAGTCAGAGAACGTATGTACCTACTTGTGTGAAAGAGTTGGTCAGGCAAGGGCTTGGGAGGAAAGTGTTTGGTGTTCATCCCTATGGGGACACGAGAGTCGCCACACTGTATATATTTGCCAGAGTTACCGTGTGCTTGGAATTTGCCTGTTGACTATATGCATCTCGGATGCTTCTTAGGTATACGTAGCAGCCTCAGAGCGTATCTTCAACTTTCGATCGTGATTTTCGACTTCAGGCAGAATGTACGCGATTTTCCGACCACGCAGGATCCCTAATTCCGCATTGTTGGAGGATCGACCGCGTTCGGAGAATTTACCGAGCAGAACACGCGATCACCGACAAACTATTCCACTCGTGGGACGAATCACAGACGTTCCGCACACTACGCGCTCCGTCACGCGTTAATTAGCTGGCCAAACAGAGACTCAAAGGCGGCCCGCGAATCACAGCCTAGTCCATCTAAATCGGAATAAAACGCGGGTAAACGGCAGCCTGCAGAGCCAACGGACGTTTGCATTCACAACGAAGCGAATGCGGCTGTCCGTTGAGAATCAGGGAAATGCGTTTGGATGGGCACTTTTTTAGCAGCGCGTGAATTATGGATGCGGCGGCAGGCAAGTACGTTTCGCTCGAGAATCTAGCGGCAATACGATGCAGGCAAATATTTATACGCGGCAACGTTGACACTGAGAACGCCGGAGAGACGACCAGGCGACACGAGGGAACGCGAGAGCGAGCTGCGTGTCAATAGCGTCAGAGAGAGGCTGCACGCTTTGAGCACGCCGAGCTTTGTACCTCCGCGATTTGTTTAACCAACGCCCTAACACGCGCATCCATGTGGCAGACACACCTGCGTACGTGCACACGCTGCCTGCTCCATGAACTCGCACGATTACGAGGCAATATCGCGTCGCGGTGATTCTGTGTCTCCGGATCCGGTGTAATTCCGTCGAATTCGATCGTCGCCGGGCAACCGATCGCTCCTACAGCGAGAGTATCGCAGAACAGTCCCGGCACAGCTTCTTACGTACAAACTGAGCACAGCCACGAGTATTCGGACGCTCAAAATTACTGAAATCGTTGCCTGATAAAACCGTCTAGCCCCACTGTAGCTCCTGACCTGGCATTGGATGACCGTACACGTCAGCGCTTCTACTTCCACTCGTTGTTTCGCGCGATACGTTCGTTCGTCGTCGAAGGAAGCGCTGAGAAGTCAACCACGAGAGACTCGCGCTTTCGTAGCGTAAGAAGCCTGGCAGACTAACGAACGAAAAGCGCGACGAATTCGTTAAGACGACGGTGAGGATGGTGTTTGTCTCCTGAGACACGGGTTAGCACGACGCCGGTGTACGCGGAGTTGCCAGCTATTAGGGGCGATAGGAAAATCTCAGCAACGCCTGGCAAACCTCGTCATACCAGCCTCGCGCAAATCGATTTAACGCGAAGTATCTGCAACACCGAAATTACTCGAACGACCGTTCTACGACGGAATATATGAAATATAAAAGAGCATTCAAATATCAAGTTCTCTGCGATAACAACCCTAGAACATAACGCGTAACGATTCCCTGATTACCGATAGATAGCCCCTGGAGATTTCCCCCAAAATTTCCCTCCATTCGCTGCACGATTAACGTTCACCCATTTCTGGTTCCGGTAGTTGACAGCAACTTACAGTTTGGCGATAAATTAACGCGGAACCAATCGGCGCGGTACAGAAACTCGCATGACGTTAACTAAAGGGAAAAGAAGATATACCGACCCTGGGACACTGTTGAAATTACCACGTTGTACAATGCCGAGCATCGAAATCAGCCTGGAGTTTTCGGTTTACGCAAAACCAGACAAAAGCCCGATGCCTTCGTCGCTCTGACTAATGAGACACTTAATACGTAGCAAGACCACACTGCCCTCTACACTGGCGGTTCTAAAAACGAAATAGATGTAGTGTATGCACTACCAGAGTCAGACTCGCGAGGCGCATCAATCTTCGCGGCAGAGATTATGGTAATTAAACATGCACGAATTACAGCTAAAGAGAAATTCTACTGTAATGCGTTGATTCTGTCTGGATCCAAAAGCGTACTACTAGCCATTAACGACAAAATGTCCAGTAAGGACACTGTTCTCCGAGCATTAGAAATTCATATAGAACTTGTTCGCGAAGAAAATATCATTGTACAGTACGCATTATGGATCCCCTGCCCCACGTTGGAAACCGACTAGCCAAAGAAGCTATAACAGATCTGTCTCGAGACACGTGTACAAATCATCGCTAAGAAGATCTAGCTCATCTCGTAATGAAGATCCTGAAGACGAAACGAGAGGCACAATGGAACAACTTTGGGCACAGTCTCCCCACATCAGGAATGTAGGATTATGGTTAATTTAATTTACCAAATTAACCAGAGGAGAACTAGCAACGACGAGTAACTTTTCAGGCTGAGTAATAATTAACGAGAGAGGAATAAGTAATAATTCAAAGTAGATAGATAGCTTCTTCAGGTGTCTTTTTCATTAACTCGAAACGTAGAAATGCTACGAAGTCCTATTATACGTTATCAATGGTACAGATTATGGTCAGGTAATTCCATCCAACTTAATCTTTGCCGGAGAATCAATCGACACAGGGTAGCATCGATTATCGACGCTACCTAGCGAAGTTATGCAAGAAGTTTGCGCGTTGGTGGTCGGCGAGGGCAGCTCGCGTGACGATGATCGGTGTTTCTGATCGATTCGTTGATTTTGATATTAGTAGCGCTGCGTGCACGCGTCAGTTTGTCCAAGCTTCATCTGATTATACGCGATTGAATCTTCGGCTGATACAGGTAGCTATGTCCCGTTTATTAAGTCACAGGATATCATCGAATTTCAATAACTGGCGATCTTGCGGTATTCACGCTGAGTACGATTCGGAGTTTTGTAGTTCACGGTAGCTCGTCGTGGCTCGATCGCTAGCTCAGAATGTCGATCTCTTCTAAATCAACCGTTCCATCCAGTTTTTCCGGAGAAGCAATTTCATTTTCAACGGTGAAGACGATCTTTCACAGTTGATCAGTCTCTGTACAAATTTCTCGCAACGATCGTTCGAAGGCGTCTGATCTGCGATACGCCTATCTGTACTGGCACCGGAAGAAATAATTTACTGTTAGTTTGTAACATCTACAAAACCCACACCATCGCTCTTTTCTCCTGTCGGATGCTCCACCAAGGTAACGTGGCGTGATATAAACCGTGTTAACAACGAGGGCTAAAACCATTTATAACTATTCGCTCCATACATTTTGTGTACAATACCGAGTTTATCTTTGCCGCTTTGTTTGTCTGCTACTGTTTGACCAAGCAAAACTGAAGCCGCTAACGCGTCACGATCAGGCAGATAAGCAACATGCAGGCGGTAGCACGTAGAATTTTCAATTAAGATACACCTCTTCGCTTCCTTTCATCGACTCAAGCGATTATTTACCAGATATTCGTGAAATTTTTATTCTATTTACTTGTCTCTGAAAGCATCGAAGACTCGATTTCTTTTAATTTCATTTCATTGGAATCTCTGTTCACACGTCCAATCGTTAAGATTCGAGCAGAGATATAACTGAAGAGATTATACGTTCGCCGGAGGATTTTGCGAATGTTTAGAAAGGAACGGCGCCGCGACGTGGAATTCTTCAAGCAAACTTTTAAATCGTCCTATCATTAATAATCGCGTAATCCAGGGGGAACTAGGCGATTTATCCTGCATCGTAAAAAATCACTGTTTCCTTCCGTGATATAAATTGAGCACGTATCTCATATTCTTATTGTTGGAAGAATGGTACGGTGTGGCGGACTCGATTTATTTTGCGGTCAACGAGGCACGGTGGCTGGTCCCTTTAAATTCGTATAATCGATAAAATCAATTACATAGGTACAACGTATTAGGCGAATACTTCGTATTACACATTGCCCGTGAATATACGAGTTCGGTATAAAATGCGAAATCTCTCCTTCGTTAAAACGTATAATTTATCAACATTTCTCTATTTTCTCGCCTAATGAAATAATCTCTCTTTATTAAGAAGAATATTAGAGATCGTGTATCGGTAAGACTCTTCTCTGGAGAAGTAACGTATATTTCTAAATTACACGAGAGATTTTATTTCGTTCGAGCGTCTGCTCAAAAGACTTTCGACCTCCTTCTTTCAGAAAGCTCAAAGTAAAACGATCGTACATGTTATTCTAGCGGATATTGATTCTTGCGAGATTTCTTTAAAAACATTTCGTTCGTGTTGATATAGAAAGGAGCGGCTACCGTGTACACAAAATTTCGATGAAAAATTTAAAGCAGCGTCGGCATTACTTTGTACAACCGAGAGATTACTGTCGGCGAAATTTCCCAACTTTCGAGTTACGGAGTAAACGAAATCCCAAAGCGGAGGAAATTTCAAAAAGTCATACTTGTGAAACGTATAAATTATCATCTTTCCAATCGTCTGAGTCTCCTGTTCGACTTGAAACTGTAAGATATAACATAATACACAATAATGACAATTTATTTCTTCTTTAGTCCCGTAGCATGTGAGAAGAAGATGCTTGCAATTTCACTTACAATTTCTCACGCTGTATTATATTCTGACAAATAGCTCTTACATATCTCACATTATTATTTATTACATTTTATACTATTAACATAATCGAAGATGCTTTTCCTTTTTCTTCTTGCGCGTTACGTTATCGGTACCGGACTTGGCACGTACTCATATAACAAGCTCCAAGGTTTTTCGTAATTGAAAAACAGGTGAAAGAAAAGTCCGACCTGCACTCTCCGATTTGTCAATTCACGAATATCATTAGTTGCATCGTCGATTAATATAATCCACGTTATCGCTTGACATAGATAAGAGATATCGCGCAAGATAGCCGAGGTATATTTCACCGGCGTCCAATTTTTACACATTACGCAGCAATTTCGTTGCACAAGGACGAAAACACATGCATGCAAATTTTTAATCGCCTGCGTACGTGTAACAAAGAACCAGCCGTTCTACGCGCACCATATATCCATCCGTATAGCGTGTAAAAAATTATGGAAGCGTGAGAGATATTCTCGCATCGGTTGTTCTATTCGAACATAAATTTCGTAATCGTATAACAAGCTTTCAGCGGAGCCAGTGCGGCGTTCGAAAACTGTTACTAAAATATTACACCGACAGCCGACACACCACTGTTCGAATCATCAGGCTCGATGATCCGAAAGGACGAAGAGCAGAAAGCATCGGGCGACAACGAGAATTCACATCGTTTGTTCCTTCTCTTCAGCGATCGTGAATATCAATTAACGAAACCTCTGCAAGTTATCGCCGGTTCGTGGCTCATCGATTAATTCGCGTAATGGCTCTGTCGTGTATCGCAAAATCGTCTCGCCATCGCAGCCTCATTTTTCTTCCTCGTTGGTCAGATCGTCGACCGAAGGAAGTCGACTCTCTCGCGGATGATCTCCAGTGATACGAATATTGCAAGGTAATTCGCCAGAAACAACTTGGCACGTTGGCCAAAGGATAACCATTAATTTTACTTGTATCTAATCATTTTCTTTCTAGGTATTTGGTATTGTTGAGTACTTATTTTCCATTTCTAAATATTTAACGCTTTCGTAAGCTGATTTTCACGGAGAACTAACTATCTAACTAATTTGTTGCAAAAATGCCTTCGAAATACTATCTGACAATTAATGTAATATGATTGCAGAAGACAAACGTATGGAGGATTTTTCATGGTAGAGAGGATAGGGACGAATGTCGTATTGATTTTAAAGAACCTTGTTCTGTAAAGGTTCGATCCGTGTGATTTATTTCGCTTCTGTGCTTATTAAAAATTCACATCGTTTCGGTCACAGTCTAAATCGAAAAAGTTATTCGCGTCGGAATAATATGACAATTTATAGCTGATCCCGATTCGACTGAAAATCAGGCGTGGCAGTATCTCTGGGATGACAAACAATTTTATTAAAACCAACGGCGATCGATGACGTGTAAAAGTAACCAACTATTCTGACCATCGTATTTCGGTACGAGATATTTGCAGTCGAAACGATCGAAAATTGGAAATCGATTAGAATTTCGCGATTAAAAGTCGACTTAGTCACGGCAGCGACACGCCGTGTAAAATGCCCATTTCAACGAAATTTTCGCGCCACGTAGTTCTCGAAAAAAATATTTCACGCGTATCTTTTTTACGTGCTGACATTCGCGCTGAAAGGGTCAAAACGGACGGCGAAGTCAAGGGTTGCAAACATATTTCACGGAATATCTGGCAAACTATTAGTTTTTCCAAAAAATGGTCGAGGTGTTAAAATTGCTGGCTTCTAAACGAACGAGTTAGCTACAAAAATAAATATCCGAAAAAGGACTTATTTATTTTTAGAAAAATATAAATGCAGAATGAGCGTAGACAAACGAAAGCGTGGTAAAAGGGTGTTTTGAGATTCTAAAAATCGACCATGTTAATCTAAGCTGAATAACGTCGAATACGAGGGCGTCCTTTTGTTTTCGAGAAAGATCAACTTGAAACTTGAAACGCGTTTCTCCCGAATCTACGTCTTCGAGCTTGCAGCCAGCAAATCTGCGAAACTCTTCGTCCGATTAACTTGAAATTTTTACGAATTACTTTGCCCAACATTATCCGCAATTTCTCGATATCTACGATAGTTACACTCCGTGAATGATCGCTTCGTTTCGCATAGAATCCTCACCTAATGCGAACAACGAAGAAGCGAGTAAAGCTAACTGGGCCGAGGGGAACGTTTCCGCGAATTTCAATTTCGCAAAGGTATGTTCTCGTTGTCTATTTATGACGATCAGGCAGATCGAAGAGTAACGCGATTCCGCGCGTTAAACAAGTGGAAATAAAGTTGGCCAAAGTTGCAGGCGGCCTGAAAGCCGCGTTACGCTCCTAACTTCGCCGAAGGTTGGCTGAGAAATTGTTGGGAAGCATCGACCGCAAGCTTCGAGCTGTCAAAGGGAGGCGGGAATCGTAGCAGGAAGCGAGCACGAGCCGTATTATTTGCTCGCGCCTTCGTTTCGGATAATTAGGTAGCACGGACCATCTCGTGGGAATATTCGCTAATTGCCTGGCCAAGTTTTCTTCGATTTCGGCAGAACGAGGAGGGACAATTTTTCTGCTCGCCAACTTCCTCTGAAAGATGGTTGCCGCGCATTTAGCGCCAAGGGTCGATTTAAAGCTTCAACTTTTCCCATTCGCGACCCCATTCTGCTTGGAAAAACTTTACGCCTGGTTGTGTCCGTAAAATGACGCATCAAATGAAATACACGGACGAAAGGTTGACCGATGATAAATCGGAGCGGATTAATTTTAAACGATTCTTCGCTGATGTTTATAATTTTACGTTAACGCGACGTGCGTCGGGACATGGTCGACCTGCTACAGCGAGTTAATTTCCGATTGTCGCACGTTTTTGTATTGTTCCAGTATCTCGTGCTCATTACGTTTTATACCATTTACTTTGTTTTCTACTTGCTTCCAATTTTTGTTCCTGTATTTCCATTCGTTCGCTCCTGCCGCTCATATTTTCGTATTTCCCATCGTTCTCACTGTGTCCCTTTCGGCGTCAGTGATTCTATCGCAAACGTTGGTCGAATAAAACACGCTCGCTAAATATCTCACGAATTACCTTCCGCTAAAATATTTCTATCCGACGTACAAATATCGCGATATCCATCGCAGCTTCTCGCGAAAAATTTCGTGGCTCGGATTAGTCGCGCGTTCGCCTACGATTGGCCATCGTGCTCCGATCTGCCGTACATGGCCAGAAATTCTACGCCCGTCACTCATTAGTTATTTGTTACGTTCGCAAGTTTTAATTGGCGCGACTGTCCCTGTCGTGCAGCGCAATTTGACGAATACGCTAGCAACACAGTCATAGCTAATTGCTGCGAGCTATGGATTTTCCATGGGAACGGTGTTGATAAAATACAGGCTGGACAATGTGTAACTGATTAATTTCCAAGTGCCGCCATTCTGCCAACCATCTTTTGTCCCGCCTGAGCAATTGTTTCGTGGGCGCATGGCAAAATAACCGGAGCGTTGCACGGTCGAGGAGCGAGCAGAAATTGTTCCAACGTTTCATCCAACTAAATCGTCGATGGCGGTGGCTTCGCTCGAGATGCGTCGACGATATCGTCCGGCCGGGCAGATCGCTTCGTTCAATCGCGTCGCACTTCGAAGGTAAAACGTACGTCGATGAGTCAAACACAATGGATCTTGTCGATGGATTTACTTTGACTTTGCCCGGTTCCAAAATTTCCATTGATTCATCGTGCGATTTTCTCGCTAATTGTCTGCAAGATGGATTACGAGATTACTCTACGAGAAAGAGGACGAAGCGTAACGAGTTGGGCGAGTATCCATCTCGTATTCGCACCTTTCGATCTGTCTCCAACGACTTTCCCATCAAAGGTTTTTCGGCAAAGCGACGACACAGTTTTGCTTCCTCCTCCATGCTTCGCATGAGTTTTCAAAACCGTCCGGCTTTCAAGGCTCCCCTTCTCCCTTTCTCTCTACTCTTCTTCTTTCGTTCGTGACGTCCTCGCTTTTAAAATTATCGCAACCGCCTTGAAACCACCAAAATAAAATTAACGCAAACCGCAAAGTGCGCGACTACTTTCGCTCCATCCTTTGCGCTTGCACGCCGAACCGCAAGCAAAAAGCCTTTGCAGTGAATTAGCCAAATAGGATGACTGAGTGGAACGATGCGTTACTTTGCGAGGATCGAGCGTACCCTCTGTCTCTCGCTTCAGCTGCAAGATAATTCTTCAGAGTCAAAGAATTTCCACGGCTGTCGAGGATTTCTTCTGGCTGCTCGCCTCGCCGGAACCTATTCCATTCTCCTTCGCATTAATTGTTCTTTCGACCGCATTGTTGCTCTCGCGCTTCGCCTCCTTTCAGCTTTCTCGGTAAATGAAAATTTCGTTCCTTTACTAGCCGCGCTTTGTCGTTCCGGCTTTCCCGAGAATAATCTCAGTTCGATCAACATCGCGGATGTTCTCGGCTTTAGAAGCATCTGTAGAACTCTTAGAAATCTCCGCGCAGAGTGTGTTCCTGCGTTGCGCGTCGTGAAATCTAGTTCATCGATGTTGAGACTCGTGCACGTGCGTATCGTTTAATTAATGAACAGAGGATAGGCTTTAGAAACGTGTTTTGTTAATGCGAACGACGGGAACGGATTGAACAGCGTGCTTTTTGAAACTCGAAGCTACCACGGAAAAGCTGACACTATATTATATATATATGTGTGTGTGTGTGTGTGTGTGTACTCTAAGCAAATAAAGAAACAATAAAAATAAAAATAAAAGTAATCGAGAAATAAATAGTACAAATAAAATAGCACAGATGGCACGGACGACAATAGCAGAAACAAAAATAAAACAAGAATGAACCGTACGCTTCCTAATATAATTAAGAACTCGATTATCGAGTATCGCCTACGAGAGCCAATTAAAAAATTCGCGGGACTATATGCAATTATCGGAGGTCCTTAAAAATAAAAGCAACATCTGACCGGAATACAAATCGAATACAAGACACGATCCACGGAATTATCGCGTCCAACTATGCAGCAACGAAAGATAACACAGCTATAAAAATAATGATTCACGAGCAACGATTCGCCAGGATGAAAGGATACTTTGAGATTTCAGCCGACGAAAACGCAGCGGAATCTCATGCTTGCCAATATTCCTTGGCGATCTCTTCCTCGTTTCTTTGTACGATGCTAATTAGAAGCATGCTAATTAAAATTCTGGCACAAAGTTGCACGGTATGGGAAGTAATTTTCAAATGACTGCCGATTCTTTTTTAATTACTTATGGCATACAGTTTCGCTTTGCCACACCATCTTTCACGGGTTTCCTTTACGCCTTCCCTCTTTCCTTCTTCCTTCATTTTCCCAATAATTAATTACCTCGTAAACGATCGAAGCCGATCGAGCTGTACCGGAATCAAAGTATCGAACATCGGGCTTCCTTTCTCGTTCCTTCAACGAGCCAACCGCGTGCCTTTATCGTGCACCTTTTCACACACACGTACGTTATGTACGTACATACGCAAGTGGCGATGTTAGATTTTTGCGAAAAATGGGTTAAAGCCGGTACAGAGTTTGCCAACGATTGTACGTTTCGTATAAAAAGCGACAATTTCAGTTTATAAAAGCAATTCTTCAAATTTTTAACCGGTAATCTGGCGTGCAAGGAGCTATTGTCTGGCTTGGCGATCCTTCCAAGTTACCAAAGTTACGAAGTAGTTAGTCGGTTCTTTTCAGCCGTCCTGTTCTCGCTGGTTTGGTTTTCTTCCATGGCGGTACGACACTGCGCGTGAAAGTCTTCATTTCTGACGTACCACGGGGCTGTTTTGTTATCGTTATCTTTCCGAGAACTTCACTTGCGATTCATCGAGCCGCGTCGATGTTGGATTTCTTGACGCATCGCCGTAATTGAATTCCGTAGACCGGCGTCAGGACGAGCCGGGACTTTACGCAAGAGGAATTTCTCGTCTACCGAGAGCTTGCCGATACCTGGCGATGCTTCGCCTGACGCTTCGTTAGCTGGCCATTTTAATTTCACGCGCTCGCCACAAAGTGGCCGGGCAAGCTGGCCGCGATAGATTTATAATTTATGCAGCCGCCGCGATAAAACAAAGCAGCAATCTTGGGTGGGTTCGTGCAACAGGAAATTACCTCTGGTCAGACGCAGCCGGAGTAACTGTACTTGGGCAAAAGCGGCGATGCAATTCAATCACGAGTCGGTTGGTTTTGTCTGTCTCGTTGGGACACCGAGGTCCGTTTCGTATTTCAGGCGAGCGAATCGAAAACGACCGACGCCGCGAAAACTCGCAGGAAAGCCGCAGCGTCGACTGGCCGAGAGAAAATATGCTTGAAATTTGGGAAACGCAATTTATCGAGTTCGATCTGCGTGCGGAAAATATCGTTCGAAGCAGCGCAGGCGGTGCTAATTGAATCGCTTGTGTAATTTCGCGACAAATATGATTTTGCTTGAAACAAAAGTTCATTTGCAATGTACAATATAATCGAATGATTAATTTTATAATTGTCGGCGGGGTTTTGTAATCTGCCAATTGCCACTAATTATATTCGCCTCGTTAAATCCACGAGTGACGCTGCAGCGATAGTATCGCTCGTTCGCTGCAAAATTCGTAGTTTTCGAGTTACTGGCGCAGAAAGAACAGCGGCGAAAAATTGTCCAGGCGAGGGCAGTTCTGTCGCCATCGCGTTGTCACGATACTACGCGACAATTTGCAACGTTCGAACACGTTTCCCTCGAAACCTTCGTTTCTCAATTACGCCATTGTCGCAAAGAACGAACGATGGGCGAAAAATTATCGTCGCGAGTCACCAAAAGGTCTTAAGTACCATGATACTGATTTATTACGCGAGCTTCGGACTTTTTACCTTTCCTGTTCTAAGCGACGCGTAAAACACGCTATAGTGCACAAAAAGAGATTAACTGTCAAAGATTGGTCCGCCGATTTGTTCGATCGAACGAAGGAAATTCCAAGGGTACGCTGATCGATCAATTTTTCTCATATTGGCTATCGCCGAAAGATCTTAAGGTCTCGCAGCTCGCACGAGAGGCAAAGACGTTTAAACTCGGAGAGAGAAAAACGGAGTTACGCGGAATGCGAAGCGAAGAAGCTGGCCTTATCTAAATCGTCGGTCCTCATCGCCCCGTATTTTTTCCTTATTTGTATGCATAGGATACTTTCGGATACTAAGATTGTCTGACTCATAAAAAAACTCGCGAAGCCTTTTCTGCATTCAGTTAACATACCGCGTAGTAATTCGAGTCTTTCCGCGAAGAAATCCTCCGTACACCAAGTTCTATAGCTTGCGCGATCAATTTCCTGCGCGTCGCATCTCGAAGAAAGAGATAACCGACGAGACAGAGAAATGCACGGTTGGCGTGGAAAAAGCCGGAGGAAACGTTGAAGCAACAAGGGACGAATATACAAAGGTTGGCAAGAGCCTGGCCGAGCTATATAAACGAAGGGTAACCAGGTCCAGGCGAAATCTTAGAAAACTTAAGAGGAGAGGAAAATACCACGAAGAAACTTCAGAGAAAATGGAGAAACTTAGGAAAATGTGGACCTACGAATAGCCACTCGGAGCTTGCGAGTTTTAGTCTCGTTGCCAAATACGCTTAACATAACTGCGCTTAACACGGAACAGCTGATTTTAAAAGCTTCCCAGGCAAAGGAACGCTTTCTTTTCCGCGAGTTTTAACCAGGCAAGGCGCGACCAGTAGTTAACTATGCGAAGGTTCGAGTGCCCCGGAGCAATGGTAAAGAAATGTAACGATAAAATGGTCAAGCTACACGAAGGCCATCAGTGAAAAACAGGATAAGAGCAGCTTTTTCGCCGGTTCCACGTGAAAACCGTGCTTCCGTGAAACGCGGAAATGGTAGCCAGTATGAAACTCCTAGTCAAAAAACTTTGTTCTTATTACGAAAGACGAATATCTTTCCAAATAAAAAAGCCGGGGAGACAAATATTTTGCATTTTTTAAACTTGTATTATGTCACGTTAATTTCCGTCGTCTTGTACGCGTTCAACGCGCCAATGAAGCACCCGAAGCACATTCTTCGTGACCGCAGCGAAGACACCGAACACGTTGCACACATTTTTCATTATCCTCGTCTCTCTTGTAATTAACGCCATCGAAGGAAACGCATATAATTCTCTATCATCATCGTGAGTAGCATTGACGCGTTCTATATTACGTACGCTCAAAGTGTTCCAAGAGTTGCACGCACGTACATCGATAGAAGGATAACAATTGCGCCAAGAAAAAGATAAATTGAACTCGAGCAAATTTCCTCCGAACGTTCAACAGCAAACGCGTTCGATGATAAATCATGCAAGAGCGATATTTCTAATTCGTTTGCGCCAAAGAGTTCCGCTATTTATTTCGAAAACTTCCATACGCTTTCAAACGCGCAATCAGCTGCGTTCAGCGACAGATTTATCAGCGTGAACGCGAAATACTTTAAATACCGTTGTTGATTGATTTCGTTAGCTGCTTGACGAGATGTCGCAGCGTTCCAAATCAGACAACACACTTGCTCTATGGATAATCATCCGGAGTTTGCGAGTTCGACTCCGTTTGCCAAAGCGTATTGTGCAAAAGTTAATTAAAGCAGCGCGAGACCGCGGAGAAAAGGAACGAGAGATACAGAGAGGGGGACGGAATGACGACGTTAAAATCACGCGCCGGAGGCAGAAGATATTCCTCGCGCGAAACATCCTCCGTACATCGCCAAAAAAAAAGAAGAAAAAAAGGAAACGGAGCGAATTCGCGATGCACGAGCCGGAAACAATTGGCCTTTGTACAGCGCCAACGATTCGGTGAAACGAACCGGAAGATTAATCCGGCTAATTGAAATTCGTCGAATGCAGAGATGACGCGCGTCTCTCGCTAACGCACTGCTCGGTCACGTCCCGAGTGTAATTGACGGCTGAGCGGGAAAAATTTGCCGGCGAGACGAAGAGAAACGGCGCCAATTAGCCCGGCTCGTCGATAAATCAATGCCGACTTGGCCGGCTTTACGGTGAAATTATTTTCAAGCAGCCGCGCCGCGCGCCGAGAAAAATGATGCTCGTTCGCGCTGCCTTTTATCGGGCTTCCTCGTAGCCACTCGTCCGCGTTAGTATCCTCGACGTCAGGTCGCGAGGTCGAATTAATTGCGAAACCGGAGAACCTTCTGTTTCGCGATTAAGTCGCGACGAAAAATTTACGAGACCGCGTCCACGTTCCTAACGTTCGCACGCGTTGCAACCGCTGCGGTTGCGAGAGCCGCCCCATCGCGTATTACGACTACCAAAGCTGACTTGCCTGGATAGATCACTTGAAGAGAGTCATCCATCGTGAGCGCAGCGATTGAAAGCGCGTTACAGAAGGCAACGACAAGTACACGGCTTGAGCGAGCAACTCGCGGTATTTTCGTTCCTTCTAAATGAACTCGGAGCTTCGCTGACAAATTTGCGTCGTTTATTCGCACACCAAAGATTTGCTTCTTTGCTAGAATCTATAGAAAAGAATGGCCATTCCATTGATCGAAGATGATGGTCCAAGTGCAGCGTGGTAATTAAACAGCGTACAGACTGTTGCAGGCTATCAGAGATAATCGAGGATGGAAAGTTTTATGAAAGTCTCTTGGGCCACGAAACTTTCGACGGAATTCAAAATCCTAGACATTTTACTGTACAGAAAAATTAGATTTTAGGTGAGAAACGGTAGAGCTGGACGGGAGACTCGCAATCGCGTTGATAATCCATTTTTATAATTTCGCATCGGGCATTTGACAAAGAGAGCACGACGAACAACTTTACGAGACGATCCGATACTGAAACGCTGGAAATTTGTCATCCTTCCTCGAGAAGAAATCGATTAACGCGGCTAAGAACGGCCGAGAGACAGTTCGCGATAAGAAGCTTCCAAATCTATAGGAAGCGAGAAAAATCTCGAAACATGGCCATAAATATAAATTACAAAACGCGCACGAGGCATTATTTCTCATTTCTGGAAGGAAAGGAGGAGCCAGGCAACGCCTCGTATTACGTGGAACGAACAGAGTGCGGTTGTCAAGCGAACTCGAGCTGTTTCTTTCCCCTCGGAAACGATCTAATCGTTCCGCAGACTTTTTCCAAACAACGAAAAGCGACGAGAGAGCAAAGGGGATCGTCGTGCAATTATTAAAACGACGGCAAGAAGCTTGTAAATAACGGCAGAAGAATCGCCAAGAAACTGGTTTTCGAGCTCGTAAAATCTCGCGAGTCGATTCAATAGAATACAAAAATATTTCCTCCTACTGTGTTCAAGTGAATATCGTTGCTTCGAAGCGTAAGCGAGTATAGCTTTTTCCTCTGAAAATATAAAGAGCAACGAGAGTTATCTATTCGTGTCCTTTCTTCCTTTTTTTTTTTTTTTTTTATTGACTCCTTTTATATATGTTTCACGTACTCCGTCGTTCGTTCATCAGGATTTTTCACGCACCATTCACTCCCACGCCTCTTTGCATAATACATTGTATACGCTATAATTACATTATACGCGTATAGCGTATAAGATATACATGTGATTGAAACTTAGATTCATAGATTATTTGTAATATTTCATTGTGTGGCAAGATCTACCGGGTGTCTTCTTCCGAGACTTCTCTTAATGGATATGTAGTAGGTGGTTCCACGAGATCCACTTGATATACGTTCTCGTATCAACAAAACTTGAGAGATTTATTAATCGAATAATATAAGAATTTAAATAAAGTCAGACGAATAAAAGAAACGACGATGAATGTACGATTTTTCATTAAATTTTGAAACCGGTCATTTCACCGGGTCTTGTGAGTTTAGCGTTAAACAATGTCTCTGTTCTCTATTCTTTGGCGATGCAACTTTGTCGACTCGCTTGCCATCGGTCTGCCTCTCTATCAAATTATCCTTCGTCAAACTGTTTCACGCGTCCTCCAAACAGCCGTGCCATTCACGCAGCTCATAGCTCATAGCTCGGCGACTTCGAGTCATAAATTATCATTAGGTTAAATCATCGTTATTAGGCTATCTGTCGTTATATCGACGCGAAGATGCGCGTTGCCGTTAACGTAGCGTATGCGAAGTTGCTGTTCCACAATAAAATCATCGTTGAAAATACGAAAATCGATACGGCAGCCATTTCCATATAATATTCCCTTTGATATTCGCCTCTCGTTTCACAAGTGCAATTAACTTCCATTAATGATTTTTATTAATTTACCTTGTCCGTGCTCAGTCGATGATTTATTCATCTTCGTTAGGAAGTTCCTCTCGCTTCTCTGCGAGTAGTTACCATTGACAATTTGGTTTCCATCTGCATTAGCAGCTTATAAAACACTTTCCACTAGAGATATTACGTTTGCTGAATAGACACACGGTTGAGTGAAAAGTCTACGTGAATCACTCTCACTTGGTAAATGAAATTGATGAAATCGGCACCAGTACTTCGTTCGTTTCAGTTTAAATTTAATTGAATATCTATAGCGATAGAAAAGGAGCATCGAAAATAGTCGACGCGTTAGTTTACTTGCCTATATTTATCGAGATACGTCTTCTAATTAACTGAATCGAACAAGTGGAAAGTTAAAACTCGTTGCCGAGTCGAGTACATACTTAATATTCCTGTTAATTCCTATTTAACTGCTGTCTTCCCTTCATTCCTATTTAACCAAACTGAATAAGTGGAAAGTTAAGATTCGTTAGCGAGTTAAGTACATAGTTGCACGTTACGGAGAATAATAAAGCACACGGGCGCTTCAAAATAAAACGTCGAGGCGAACTGAACATTTCTCAGATAGAAATCTATCCATCCGACGAAAAATATATCAACTAATTACACGAGACGATGTTCACGGTCGTACGTATAATCGACGAATCGAAAAACATTTTCCAACTAAAAAATTCACATCCTTCGGCTCCGGTAAATTCGACGATCGTGTCGAAAGCTTGTAACGAGAGAAGAATTTGAAACTCGCGCCAGCCTAGAAAATAGGATTCCAGCGAATAATAAAATTATATTGTGGAAATTTTGCGCCGTGACAAATCGACGATTTCTCGACGCGTTGAAATCCGATTGGACGAACGACGAAACCGAAGAAAAGCTTGGAAGGTTATATCTGGC
This sequence comes from Bombus flavifrons, assembly GCF_040668555.2. Taxonomy (NCBI): domain Eukaryota; kingdom Metazoa; phylum Arthropoda; class Insecta; order Hymenoptera; family Apidae; genus Bombus; species Bombus flavifrons. Next base: position 6,427,429 of record NC_138458.1, on the reverse strand, counting down.
AGCTGCTAGGGTTACCGAACTGGAATTTAATCTCGGTAAAGAGCTAGCTTGCGGTAAAAGCTACGACATCGAGCGAAATATAAAAGCCAGCAACGACCGTGTAAGCTGATTATTTGCGATAGAGTCGGACTATAACAAAAATGTTATCGTCGATAAATCAGAATTTCATCCAACTTAGGCGACTTTAGCGATTCCTTTCTGTCTGTTGTCTGGCGGTGACCGCGGACTCGTCGGAAATCATATTCTTCCCTCGAACGCGCGAAGATAAATTAATTATTTAAATCGTGGGAAAAATATTTCTTAAATTATGCTAATCGGACGATGACGCTATACGTCGTGCGGAATTTTCTACGGGCAAATGCTAAAGTCAATTGCGTTATGCCAGCATAGGACAAGAAATACCACCTAACAGAATCCGCGAGGAGAATGCAACGGAAAATCGAAATAAAGAATAAACAACGAAGAACAAAGAATGGTGGATATTCGCAGGATAATTGCAAAGGGGAAATGTATGAAAACGAATTCTTCGAGAAGTATCAATTTTCCCTTATCGATCAGTCCGATTTCGTTAATTAATTCCATGCCAAGTGTTCGAATAAGAGGTGAACCATTTGCCTGGATGAACAGGTTGATAAGAATCGAATCGCTGTAAGAAACAGAAGTCGTGGGAAGAAAGTATTTTCAACGAAGTGAAATGGCGAGGACAGTAAAGCTTCTTAGATTACTTTGTAAACCGAGAAACTTTACGGGTTTCCATAAAGTTTGATCAAAAAACTTGAGACTCGCCAGGAGGATTGGCATTTTTTCGCCATTAGCACGGATCGCGTTATGGATTCAAATGGAATATATTTATAACTTGGACCATTCTCGTGGCAATTGGAAACAGCTTGATCTTATTAATGGTAATTGCAGGCTACAATTTCGTCGTAATCCTTCATAATTGCGTCGCGCGGTAACCGTTATCGTTACTGTTTGCTCCAAGGTTTAATCCAGCTCTGTCAATGGTTCCATCGTTTTAATCGTCTCGATCGTCTTCTTGTTTCTTTCTACGAACGACAGGACTCGTCGTTGGTTCATCGCTCGAGTCAAGTGGGAAATTCGACGCAGTTTGTACGAAATGTTCAAATCGCGGCGAGTGACACGCTTTTGCAAGGCGAGATTTGAAACGAAGCTTCTCCGTGTAAATTATTACGCGATATATCCTCGTTTATCCTACGATCGATCGCTCAATTTTGAAAGGATAAACCCGACTCGACCGTCACGGAAATGGTTTTGTTGTACAATTAAAAGTGGAAACATATAAAATTGATAGGAATACGAAAAAGGCAACGCGTATACATTTTACGTACAACGTGCGTTCCCGTACATTTCTTTGCCCGAAAGAGGATTAAGCGATATTTTAAAGTTTTATCCGAAAGCTTTCGCATTTTCATACGAAACTGCACATACGAAAATAGTTTCGAAAATTCTACTTCCACTAATGCACCTGCGTGCCGCAAATACGCAAGTACCGATAAAACCTTCGATATACATGCAGCTACCGCAGCAAGAGTCACGTTTTACCGCTTTTAGTTAGGTTTTAACGCTTGCCACAGAGCTATGAATACGAAAACTCAGCTGACGACGTAAAAATATATGTCGAGAGGCAACGATGATCAAATTCCACGATGATTTAGGATGGAATAACGCGTTCGACAGAATATACCGATACACTCACTTCCACCACGTGCGTGTATTTTCTCCTCGCGTTTCCTTGTACCTGGATTTGTACTTTTCGCGCGGATCAACGCCAGAATAAGGGAAATGCTTCGCGATACGCATAATACGCGTAATACGCGTAATACATATTCGCATATACGCATTCAGCGACTATCGTCCATCAAAGTGGTTGCAAACGCGGCGTCGGAAATCAAAGCTATCCTCGTTCACGAATATTCTTCAGGCATTCTCTGCCCCACTCCATTTTTATTCGAAATACATCGTTTATAGTTGCTGACGAGGTTTCGTTGCAACATGCACGGTTACGAAACTCTAACTTTGTATTCAAAGACGAAAGTACACGCGTTATCATGTACGGCGAGCACGTGCAGCGGATGCAACATCGTGTTCCCGAGGCGAAGCTTCGCTGAAATAGGCGGAATTTCGTTTTTACGATTCCACTGGCTTTCGCGGTAAAGCTTCCCCTTTCAGTGAATATAAAAGCTCGCCGGCCTCCGCCGTGAATCGTTACGAAGATACTGCGGATTCAATTAAGCTGGGAAACGTGGGGGTGGGGGGGGGCGGCGGAGGGCGGCGACTTCGATGAAACTTAAGGGGAGGCAGCAGATAAGAAAGCGAGAACGAGAGGATAATGAGAACGGCCGCTTTTCCGCAAACTACGTTGGAACGTTAAAAGCTGTTCCTCTATAGCAGCATCTTTGAAAAAAGAAAGGATATGATATTTATAGGATAAGTAGGTTCTCTCTCTCTCCCTTTTTTCTCCTTTGATAAGTAGAAGGAAGAGCGTGAGTTGGTAAAGATGTTATCGTTAAGGGCGGTTTCTCGCGTAACAACGGTGACACAGCAAGTAATTTTTGCGAATTTCTTTCGGACTAGCCACTAGTTACGCGAGAGCAGAGCTTTTCTGGCATGTAGATAGAGTTTTCAAGTAGAACATTAATTTCTCTTTATTTCGATTCTGCCTGTCTTTTATCAATCTTTTAAAGCGACGCGTACGATGATTGAAAAGAGGGATGAAAGACCAACGAAAGGTTTTCTTCTTGAAAACCTCCTCTTCCCTAACCGAAATGTGGAAACTTGCGTCTCCGACTGACCGTTGAAGCGTTCTAATAAAACGCGATAATCGCGATACTAAAAACCGTGAAGCAATTACGAAACTAATTAAAGAAATTTCCGCTTAAACTTCCAATAAACCGGACGCAACTACGACGTATATAGAAACGTTCTGACGGAGTACGAGTCTCCTCGTTGCTTTTAAATGTCCACATAATTACCGTACGTTAATTAGGCCGAAGGGGGTATAACTGTTAAATGTAAAAAGAAAAAGATGCAAAACAAATGGGTGGGGAATTCAATTAAAACGCCAGTACCACTGTCAGCCAACGTTGTTACGTTAGAATAATCTTTCATTTATGAGGACTGTTATTCTTTAAAGTTATCATTTTCCGTCCAATTTAGAGCCAACAGGCGGGTCTTTTGTTATTCTTCACTTCCAAATTCAATGAACATTTTAAGACTTTTATTTGCTTCTGAGACCTGCGTGTTCTCGAAAAGGCAAATAGAGCGCGGAATGGAATTTTATGCGGAGAATTAAAGACGAAAGGAATTTCAGTCGTAACAGTTTGTTACGATTCCACCGCGATCTTCTTATCCGAGCTTTCTATCCTCCAACTGCTATCACGTTTCTGTTCAACTCGAGACGTCGTGCCCTGGCTCGCGTTAAGTGGTCAACGCGTTCCGTCTCTCGGAAAAGTGTACAAACTCCTCGCTACGTGGACAGAGCGACTAGATGATTTACGATGACGCGGCGAGAAGACTATATATGGTTTTTGTTTGCCAAAGTGCCGCGACTACGCGCGTAGTTTTATGACACGGTCGAGTCGATCGCTACTTTCACGAGATGGAACTCGACGCTGCTGTCGTCTGCACGCTGACGTTAAAACGGTACGTGACTCGGTAGTTCATTTATCGAACAGACAAAATGCATTTAGTTTTCTCGTTTTCTTATGCCTGGGTAGCAAATATCCTGTCATAAAGTTCAGAGTTTCTAAACGTTATACGACGATGGCCATCTGGCTCGAACCCTGTAGAACTTTGCACAAAGTTGGCCACCGAACTACCGTCCAGCCTGACACAGCAGAGAGCTTCTAGACCTTTCCCAGAGACAGAACGCAACGAGGACGTAATTCGCGGGAAGACCGACGTCCGAGATACAACACAAACAGAACGGATACAGCACGGTAGTAAGAAAAGTTGGTGGCCGTTGCGTCGTAACAAACGGAACGTAAAACAGAGTTGTAGTAGAATCGTAGAAGTCGCAGGAAGTTGTGGCCGTATAAATATCCTAAGTAAATTCATATAACCATATATATGTAGATAAATAAATAGTTGAGATTAGGACGCGATAGCCGAGTCATTGGAGCTGAAAGTTAGGGCTTCGAGATTGCTTTATGGCGATATAAGGTCTGCGGGTCGTGTAAAGTATCAGAGCCTGACATCTGCACGCTCAATAACAATAGTCGTGTCGTGAAGGCATAACATGGTGCACTCGCAATTAGTATACAAGGGGTTAGCTTCCCGCGGGCTTAGTCTCTTTGTCGGTCTGCGGCGCAAGCACGCTGACCCTCTAGTTATCAAGATTGGCGAGATGTTCGAGATCCTAAGAGAATTACCAAGACTCCGAGACATCTGACAATTTGTTAGTCGTGTGGTTGGCTGCTTCTCGTAGTTTGGTATAAGTCAGTGTACAGGGTGCGAGCAAAGCATCCTGACCACCACCGCGTCATTCTCTGGACCGGCGTAGGTTCGTTAAAAAAACGATGCTGCAGACTAATATTTGCTGGGAGTATGAAATAAACCGTACTCAAGAAATCGTCATCGATGTCTGATTCTTAAATGTAAACCGTCCGCCTATTTCTATCTCCGAATGTATCTTTACAACGCCTCGGTACGATCTTACATTTTCCGAGACGATGGAACATTTCTATTTCCATTTTCGCAATTTCTCGTATTTATTTTCGTTATCGAAAAGTAAACGCCGTGGACGCCACGCGTTTCGCTCCTTTAAAACTAACATAAATCTCCAAAGCTGAAGTTCGTTTAAAACACCGCAACACTTTCGTTTCGCTTCATTCCCAAAACAATTATAACGCGACCCAGTTCTCTTAACCACCTTGCGCGCTTCTTATCGCGCTCAGCTTACCCTCGACAATCTCTCTTACAGCCTCTGCATCGCGCACGCTCGCACCAGCTACAATTACGTGTTGCTATTTACTTTGCTCGAATCCGTCTATCTCGCGACCACTCTGATTTCGACCCCACTTTATTTATTATGTTACTTTATCTGTGCGACTTTACGAGACTTTGATAGTCGATCGCTTATCGTGGCCTGAGAGCTTCTATGTAACATCTAGGTGAATCTTCAAGCGTCAGAATTCTGGACTCCGTATCTATCTTCTAGGTCCTCTAACTCCTCCAAGGTATTGGCAGCTGAAACTGGACATGGTCTTCGTATTGGCGTGTCTGCAGGTGTTCGATTCTCTTGTACATTGGGCTACGGATAAAATTCACCACTCTGTGTCTATCGTCTAGGTGCTGTGGGATATTGGCAGCTGAAATTGAACGTAGTCTTCGCATTTGTATCTCTGCAGGTCTTTGATTCCTTTGCGCTTCGGATCGTAGCAAAGAATCAGGATTCCGTGTCTATCCTCTAGGTCGTGTAGAGTGTCGACAGTCGAAACTGGACATAGTCTTTCTATTTGTACAACCGCAGGTCCCCGATTTTTCCGTGCATCGGATGTAGCTGGAATTTAGAATTCTCTGTCCGTCCTCTCGATCCTCCAGGATCAGCTTCTACCTGCTCTTGCCCAGGATCTTCGCTTAATCCTGTCCGACTTTCTTTGCCTGTCCGTTTGTCAGGTTTAAAAAACGAGCGCCATTCCATATTAGCTACGTCTACCATTCCATGTCTGGCTACGTTCCTCTGTCACGAGGGGAAGCTTCGCCTATCGAGCGATCCTAACGTAAAGTCAATCGAGTAACGATCATGCTCGGACGTAATATACGACAAAACTACCGTGGATCATCGACGCGTATCATCGAAACTGTGAAAATCAATCGCCGGGAGGAAAGAAACAGGGCTGCGACTGGTCTGACCGCGTTTCACGAAGACGAAACATTTGGTGGGCGCGGAATTGGGTCGTTAAATCGGTCAGCGGACGAGAAAATTCCGGCATACGCGTAGCGAGAACTCGTCTTAAGGTAACAGGCTATAAACGGCGACGGTTGCCGAGTCGGAGAGCGGACCATTACTATAATAGAACGTGCTTCGTCGCTCGTACGCCCATTATACCTGTCAAACGCACACGACACCGCCATAACGAATGCGTATTGCTGTTGGCCGCGTGCATATTTGCCACTATCGAGTGGATGCAGCTCGCATCTCATTAACACGCTCCTATGAATTACGCGTCGCATCGAAATCCACTGGTTAACCAACCGACGAGCTGCGGTCGTGTGCTCCCGTTCTAACAATGAGCTTCGAGCTTAGATCATCTAGGAATGTAGGAAGATTAGGTGGAACCGCTTTAGTGCCGCGTCTTGCGCTAATCTAACAGCGACTTAACGCGTTCGCTATTGGTAGCAATTTGGTTGGTTGTAGTAAACGGAGGTTAAGAACGGAGAGGTTGTCTGGGCGAAGTGATGCTCTCGCCAACATACGTGAGATGTAAATTGCACGTCGGATTTTCGGGGAACATGCACGACTGCATGCTACAAATAGCTGCATCGGGCGAACCAGATGAAGAAATAGAAAAAAGGAAACGCGCCAACGTAAAAGCTGGTGGGAAATACGTGCGAGTATAAACCCCGGTCGGAGTTCAAAGGCGAGACGGTGTGTGTGCGAACACGTATGTGTAAGTTACAGTTAAGAATTTGCAAGAAAGTGTAGAGAATGAGAATTTTGGCGGAATATCTTGCTCCATCGAGAACAACTTGTGCTACATATACGAGTAGTATATATGTTACATTATTATCGATATAATTCGACAAATTCGAGTATACACTGTATCCGAGACGTCAGAGATGAAAAACCTATCCTCGATCTGATATTCCTACGTCATGTTCGGTTCTTACTTGAAATTTTGCAAACGTTGAGAATTCAAGACACGTCTTTGATGATGCGAGACTTCGAGACACGAAGGGAAGAAGGGAGGAACAAACGAGGCAGGAAAAATTACGTAACAGCATTATCACGAAAGAAATTGATTTCACGTAGGCGCGATAGATCTTGCGTTAATGTTTAAAATCGTTTGAAGAACTCAGCCATTCGAGTGGACACGAATGGAACAGAACATTTTCGATTGTAAACAAGTGATTCTTCGTCAGCGATATTACGATCGAACGCGTCGAACGATACAACCAGTATTGGCGTTATATTAAGGTATATACCCGCGCTATTTGAGCAATTGTGCCATGTGGATACTGACAATGAGTATACACGGTGATACTGTTTGAACAACATGAGTAACTGTGCTGCTTCGATGATACTGCTGTGTTGCAACGTTCGCATGATCTTGTTAGACCATTTGGTCGTGAAACGAAATAAGCTTCCTTTGTAAATAGCACAGAGTACGCATTTCAGTGCGTTCTAATCAGATGATAGAATTACGCGTACTTGGCGTCCACGCAAACAACAACCAAATTTTTCTATGAGCGTCACATTCGCTGGAATTCTACGTATGGCAGACGCATGGACTGTCGATCGAAACAAATACGACGATAACGTTTACACGAGAGTACGAGATTCATATCGAGTCTCTGAAAAGTCTTTACGATCCACCATACGAAACGTCAGTTTCCATTTCCGACGCTACGTTAATCGTTCAGCCCGCCAGTGTTGGACGAGCGCGCGCTGTTCGCCAATTAGCCGATGCTGAAGACAACGCTTAACGAGTTTATTTATTCCCTGGGCAGATATTAGGGCGCGATTAAAAGCTGCAATTACGTGTAGAAATATAGATCGTTCGGACAATGGCGGGAACCGCGGTATCTTGGGTTTTGCGCGTGCCGTGCAGATTGTATCGACGAGGATAATGGGTGTAGCAGAATTATTCCGGAGGGACACGCCGCGGAAAACGAACCCGCGAGTGTAATTTTCAGCTGTGTTATCTTCTACCGATACGAAACGGTAAATACAGATGGTATTCAAATTTTACAATGTCTTCCGTAACGAAGCTGGAACCGCTTAATTTACTTGCTTCTTCGTATCGCGATATGGATACGTTCATTTCGAAAGTGGTGTAGCTCAATTTCCCTTCGTTTTGACACACTCAGGCGCGACCTCAAGTCCATTTCCAATAAGAGGAAAACTATACCTCTTTAGATTATAGCAATTCTTTCTGTTTTTTTTTTTTTTTTTTGCAATTTTACGCAACTGAAGAATTCGAAACAGGACGATAATAATCATGAAAAGTGAAATCTTCTGTATCAAAAGGACAGACTTTGTAAAATCCTTTCCACGATACGCGATCCACACTGGAGTTCTCAATCTTTTTAAGGACATCTAACGTTTTCAAACTATTTCAAATAGCTATACGACAACATCTTGGGTCTGATCAAAAATTATATTTAAAGATGGAAGCGAGCGCGAGTTAAAAACGACGGCTCAGCGTCTGAAGGGATTGAAACCACCGCAGAGGCGTGAAAATCAATGCATGTAACAGCGAAGTCTTATTTTATCTCGATCGAGAGACCCACCAGAATAGCCTGACGCGCGATGATCCTCACGGCTACGGATTTCTTATTAATAAACCTCCCACTGATGTGAAACAAATCGCGTTGCCGATATTTACGAACACAGGTGTGATTAGAAATAGCTGTCTGATTGATCATTCGTTCAGGTGCACGCGTACTCGACGCGTACTTGTGTTATAACGCCATGCTATTTTAGCGCAAATATAAAAATCGTTATCTTTAACGCCTTGCTTGGCGTTAAGCGCAATTATATCAGGCAATTGGAGGATGTTTAAAAAATGGCCATCTTCCGACATCCGGACTATATGGCCGGATTAAATACAGAGAATAGTCGGTCGTAATATTCGCGTAATGTTGTTCCAGTGCACAGTTGCACAATGAGTATTGTTATTCGATACCTGTATAATGTGGTGCAACTCTGAACGATATTAACGTTGCAAATGGATATCGGTTGAATTAGCTAGCGCATCGCAACGACACGCGTGCAAGTGAATATCGCTGAAAATATGAAATTGTTTAAAATTGCTTTCGGTGTAAACGTATAAACGGCATTAATACGTTCGAACGATATCGTTGCTTTCGAATGTGTCTACTGTCAGGACTCTCGATACGCTTATTACGACATAATTAGCTTTCGTATCTTTCGAAACGAACTGACCGAGTTTCAGAGAACGTAATTTTTCTTCGCTGGGAATTTCTGCACCGAAAAGGAAACTGCATACTGTGCGAAAGATACGTACGATGTACGTACGTCTCTCGCTGGCAGAACGCAGATATTAATAACAGCAATACGAAACGAATTTAAATGTAACAAGATGTCCGCGGTCCTCGGATGTTTAAACGCGCGCACATCGGACGCTACAATTTTTGTACTTGAACGATTAAAACGTATATGCTTCCTTTCTCTGTTTTTCTCTGCGTCTCGTTTGTTTTTCAACGAGGAAACTTCCGATTCACGTCGCGCGGTCCGACCACCCGGTACCGGAGTTTCAGGGAAATCGTAGCAATCAATCGCGTCTGGCCGATTGTAGGAATTAATTTCAAGTCATTTGACGCAGCTAATGGCCACGTGGCCGGCGCTATCGTCCGTAGAATCTACGACTCTCGCAAAGAATCTCCCGTTTAGGCATGTAAATTGCGAGGATCGTTTGTCACCAGTCTCCGCCGACGCTGATACATTTTTCTTCCCAGCTGCAGTTCCATCGGCGACTTGCAAACGACGCTACTTCCTCGGCACATGACGCTGAGAATTTTTGAAATTGTTTCGCTAAATAAGAATCTCCTATTTGTTCTATATATCTGTTCTATATACAGCGTACTCCGTACTTTCTTAACATTTTATCCGCTTTCATCGATTTTATATCAGTTCCTCCTTCTGTTATAACGCGCATTATAATACACGCTCTGTGTATTATAATATCTTCAAGGTAGAACGTTATACGCAAAGTGTATTCACGTTTGAAACGCGTACGCGATCTGCTTCTGCAATCTTGTTACAAGACAAAGAGTCCGTGTAATTGGATATTTCATATAATAACATCACAGAGATTGCGATTGCCGACTTCGTTATAACTGTATAGTCCGACGTGTACGTAAGTAACGCAAGTACGTAATATGCAAAATAAATTACGTTACGAGTTGTACACGTTTCTCCTCGTCGATCCACTTTTCTATTAGATTTCCATCGCATTCTGTTTGACACTGCTGAAGCTATTTACGGTGACAAAGCTTCCGTCTGCCAAATGTCTGTCAACCGAGCTGCTTTAATCGTACAAGAAACTTGAATAGTTTGTCCGGTCGCTTTTTGCATCCATGGTTCTCCTTCTGTTTCGTTAAATAGTTGTTGCTCGCATTCCGAAACTCCTGTAAGACGCTTGAAATTTATCGCTACAACGTTCCACCACGTTGCGCTATATTGCCTTGTTTGTAGAACAAGTTTCGCTGGCAAATATTCCGCGTTTGGACGAAACACAGCGAACCAATCAAGTTTTATGCGATTCGATCGCTTAACGGACATCGCATCTGTGTGCGGTCGAAGCGCGCCATTTGACTGGCAAGTTGAGACGATAGCGGCAATTTTCTGGCCGAATCGACTAATAATCCACGTTGGTCGACAAGTACGTCTTATCGAGCACCGAATCTTGCCAAACACAAAGGGAGTAACGGTTTGAATTAATGCTTGTTTGCGCGACTCACCACGATCCAACCCCAGTCAAACTATCGCAGCCTCGATCCCTCTCGATCTACCCCGGTTCCAGCTATATCTAAACAGCTCGCTCGTTTGTTAATCCACTTCGTCTCGCGTGGTCAGAAGGACGTATCGAATACGAATTCGTCATTGTCGTTCACAGTCGTGGTACGTACATTATTCATAGGTCGATCGCCGGCTTTTCCATCGGCTGCGAGTCGTTCGAATAACCGCATGCATCCAGATCTCTGACACCTTCGTCATCCTTTTTACCATGTCCCCTTGTCAACCACGAAACTCCAACGTTTATTCGATCGTGCCAACTTTCTACGTACATTCTACCGCGAGTTGTTAACTTTCGCATTCCTTCTGCTGCGAATGAAAGTTAATCGTAGGTGGAGTTTACCAACGTGTCTTTCCACAGCTTCTCGCTAGTTTGCTGCGACAACCACGCAACCAGAAATTTGTAAATTTTTAGTCGTTGGTACGGGGAAGAAAAGGAACGGTCGTTTCTTGCACTTTGTACTTTCTACTGGCGGAATCCTGCGAGCGAACTTTGAAAATTCTATCGTATCGTAGAAACTGCAAACTATGAACAGTTCGTATCGTAGAAACTGCAAACTATGAACAGTTCGTAACATTGAAACTCGTTCCTCTCGTCTCGTGTCTTTTTGTGTTTCTTATTTAATAGACCTTTATATTTTTATAGTAAGTAGTCTGTGTGGTTTTTAACCGCCAGAAAAAAAGACAAACTTTGGCCTCTGACGGCACTTGATGAAAGTTAAGGACGGTAAAGAGCGTGAGCTTTGTCGCGAAATTAGCAAATTTTTTCGCAGTTGAAACGAAAACTTAGTTTCGAAATTGCCACCGTCGCCGGTCAACACTATATTTCGCTATTATGAACCGAGTATCAAAATACGCGACACCTCGTTGACCCTGTCTAACTTTTTCAAACTGCAGGGATGAAAAAGTTTCTCGCGCGACGATCGTGTGCCAAACTTGCCGCGCCAAACTTTCTCCATCTGTGTTTTCGAACGATTTCCCTCGTTCAATTTTTCCCTTTCGTCGCCTTTAAGCGGATTTCTGCAAACACGTATAATGGCGTCTTTTGCAACTATCAATCACAGCGGCATTAATTCCGAGCAATTTAGTTTCGAGAATACAACATTCTCGCAGTAAATTCTCTGCTACATTTATCCTTTACGAACGTTGTTTGATTCGAAGCGTCGACAACATCTTTTCTAAGAATTCCTGATGCGTACAAACAATTTTTACATGCGAAGTTGTTCGAGTATTATAATTTTTCTACATAAACATTTCTAAACACTACCGAAGGACGCAGCAACGATTGATTTTTATTATTCTACACGCGAATCAACGAGACACTCTGTTTCCCTGCCACGTTATATCCCTGTACCGTGAAAGTTGTGTTCCATGGGTCAGCGATTTCTCGCGACGCGAAGATCACATCATCGTGGCATCCGCGCTGTGTTCAACTAATTTTTCGTCGTTTGCAAGTTTGCCAGGACTCCGTGTAACAGGGCCCGATCGTTGGAATACACGCGCGAGTCGCGTAACGCGATTGAAACTGCTCGTAGCGTATATATTGTGCTGCTCGAAAGACACGCTGACACCCAATACTCGAAGCTTCGCCGAAGATCGAATGGAACGCGCGCGACAAAACGGCTGCTCGCGCAGCTGCGAGTAAAGTAATTGGATCGCGTTCAGAAACTCGGCGTTTTAATGAAATTCTCTGTTACCGACGATACCTCGAACCATTAACAATGTCGGAAGTTTCAGGTTCGTTGTATCGTTCGTTTTCGCTTCTTGAGACAGAGGAGTGGCCGGAGGGGAGAGACGAGCGTCGGACGCGCGTCTCACTTCCGCTCCAACCCTTTTCATTTATCTCTTTACGGGGCTTTACACACGGTTCTCCATCTATCGTCTAGGGGAGAATCGTCTGGCGATCGATATGACACGACCGGCCCCAAACGCGTGTCCAAATAATCGACGGCTTTGCCGATTCTAACGAGCAACCACGGCGAGTAATCGAAGAGCGCTCGCAGGAAACTTGGACAAATTTGGAAATTTCTTACTGGAAAATATTCTCTGAATGCCGAGTACAATATACGAAAATTGCAATTCATAGATAGCATAGTATACATCGTTTGGTATACAGTATATGGTGTAGATGTATAGCATAGAGGCGCGATTTTCCTATCCAAATGGATATTAATAATATTAGAAAGTGGTCTCAACGTCGCCTTTATAGAAAAAGACACAAGCGCCAGCAAACGTAATCGATTGTTTCTTTGCTTTTCATTTATTTAAACGAATGGTATTTATTCAAATGAACGTAACGCTGAGTTTCCTTTACGACTAACAACAAGGCTTTCACGACTAACAGGAAGCACACTCTGGCTTCTCTACGGATACGCTTTTCTTCTTCTTCTTCATGAATTTCGACCACGTTGATGCATAAGTTTCCCCTCTTTCTGCTGGAAAACTTGTTTCGTGGCACTCGCAGTGTTTTCTACAAGCAGGATGTTTACATCGTCCGCGGATGTTTATGCATTTTTGGGCAATTTAAGATTCGAAAAATACACAGTGCATAGGATATGCAAAAATATACAGAATATTTAAGGTATAGCACTTATTGCGATATCCAGTGGACGAAGCAAGTTTCCATTTCCGTAATTTAATCTTCGGAAAAATGCACAATTACACGGCCTAACTATGAATGGATTCATCAGTTCGTAATAAACCAGCATCTATCATACGTGAAGCATTACACGGGGACTAATCGAATTTCTAGTAGTAACATACTGCTCCAACATTCGTCTCGATTTTCAGTATTCGTTGCATCTTTATTTCCCGATTTCCAGGACGCTGTACAATTAATTCAGATATTCGTCGTTTTTCCCAGTGTCAATGAAACGAATCGAGCCGAATGATTAATTAGAATAACGCGTTAATAGAGATCATTTTTGCACGTTATTAGAATTCTCTCTATTCTAACAAAATATAAAATAATTTTAATAATTACGTTTTGTAATTTTTCAAAGAAGAAAAATTAATCTCGCTGAAAGTATTGTTCTCGACGTGGGAGCCCTCCCCCTTCTGTTCTTCCACTCCCCTTCGATAATACAAATTTCTGCTGAAAGAACTTTTTCATGCATCGACCAACGACTGAAATATGTATAGCCGCAATTTAAATATTTGCCTATTTGTGTATGCAGTAGGATCCAGTTCGCTCTGCATAATAACATGGAGGAAGCGGTAATAAATATATGAAGTACGGAAGAAACTTTGCATAAAGGAATACAAAATTATATGGAAAGAAACTAAGAGGTTGGCATATCTTTACGAAGATTATCGAGACGCGAAAGATCGATATATTGCGTTGTAATAACACGTGCTGACGTGAGTAACAAGTAGTAAATAACAAGCAGTAAAAAGTAATATGGTAATAATAATTGGCTCGAATTTTTGTAGCTCATCTTCTCTCCTTTTCCATCCGGGATATTTTAAATTCGTCTATCTTTAATTAACTTAGATAATAGAAGAAGGATAGGAATGTAAAACGAATGTAGCCTAATAAATATAAATTACAGTCGATTTTTACAATTTCATTATTTTCCAATTGCCTGCAGATTTCCTAATGTTATTAAATTATTATAATTTCCTCTCTTACTAATAACGTATCCAGGCTGTCTGTACGCGTGTCCCGCAACCGGATTTCCGCTTTGACGTTTTTCCACGTGCTGCATCGCGTGACACGTGAATTCTTCGGTCGTGTGGTTCCACAAGTTCCAAAATTAAAATCCGTTCTCTCCACTATGCAAATATGTGCATATATATATATATATTTCTGTACTCTCCACAAACGTAATATAGTCATTTACGCTCTTAATATCTTTTTATTTTTCTAAATATACGTTCAACGTCGCATGAAATTTCCAGCTCTCGGTGATAATCTCTTCGGCAAAATTGCAAATTCGTATCGGGAGAATGCAAGCTGCGAGGAGGTTGTACGTAGCGCGCTACAATTTCGCGGAATTGGAATTTTCTGCATCTCGGTAAGAACTTTCTGACCAAAATTGCAAATTTCGACGAGAAGAATAGAAGCTTGGAGGAGGTGGCACGCTGGAATCTCTCGGAGCCGAAATTTCTACACCCCTCGGCAAACATTTCTCGCGGAAATCGCAATCACCGTGATTTCCTTTCTTCCCGGAGTTACGCAAACATCTATAGAAATGAAATTCTCAAAAACCGTTTCAAGCTCGCAGCTTCATCGAGCACGTTTATTTCATGAAACAGTCATTTTCCCTGTCGTTGGTTCGTCATCGGCGCGATACCCGCGGACAGAGATCGAACGGAACAAAGGCAGGGCGAAACAAAGCAACGCGGAATCCAAGTTTTCCATGGATGTTAATCGATCAGCGAGCATCTCGCTCGATCGTGGCTAGCGGGACGAGGATAGGAGAATTACGGACGATCGGTCGGGTGATTAAGGCAAGTTGCAAGCTCGCGTTAATCACGCGTGCACACGATCGCGCAATCCCATTGAACGCGCGACCAGCCGTTTAACATTTCATAGGAAGCGTTTAATCGCGCTACGGGGCCCTTTATGCTAGTTTCCTATCTTCCAGGCTCGAGTTCCTTTCGCCGGGGGATCCGTGCGAAGAAAGAGCTGCTTGATCCGCGATTACATTACCACGGTGAAACGACCGGCCAATGAGTAACACCGTGGTCGCGTTAAAGGATTAGGCTGGTCCATTAATCTTCAGCGAGAGATTAAGCGACCTACCGTATCGAAGATGCGTTCTCTTCCTCCGATGTCTTTTTAATATGTCTTGATTTGGTATAACGTCGCGTTACGTTTAATTTCTTTCAAGTTCCTTTCATCGCCTTGTATCGAGGCGGGCCATCGTTCAACGAGCTCGTTTATTTATCTATTATTTATTAATCTATGGTATGTCGTATTTGTTAATTTCGTCGTGTATGAGATACGGTCGTAGATAGATTTTCGATTCGCGAGGTGTTGGCAAGATTCGATGATAAAGCAGCAGCAGCAGCAGGGAAACCATCGCGTTAAAGCGTTAGGCTCGTTCATCGATGGAAAATGTAGAAAAATATTGTACACGTCGAATGTGAGCAGATTCAGAATTCAGCGTTTCAAATAATTCGCGCGTTGGAAAAAAGAAATTTGCATTTCTTGCCACACTCTGCTTAATAGAACGTTTACGTTTACGTTTAGCGCATATTATTATGACGTTGCTCGATAGATTTCAGATTCACCGGTTCATTAACAATTCTCGTGCTATCGGATTTAATTATTCGCTAAAGCGATTGAAAGCCGAGTGCCGTGGACATTTGTCCGACTAACTCAAGTCGATTGCTTTTAGCCTGATTGCTTTTAATAAAAGTCCGAGGTTTACGGCCGATTTTGCTCAAGTGCTCGAAAATAAATTACGCTCGGCGGGTACCCTACTTCAGAAATTGAGATTGCGAATCTCGTCGGAAAAAAATGTTTTCCGCCTTTCTACCAAACATCAAGCTCCTCTCAACGCTGTACGCCAAAGGATATTCAAATTTTAACATGTATATTAACATTTAGCTCACAATTCTCCTGCTACGTCATTATGCTAAGTATATTGCCATTCGACTCGTTTCATTATACACTTTCTCCGTAAAATTCAGCCAGTTAGGCTCTCGAACGGACAGACCTCGGTAAAACGCTGCAAAACAGAGTCGAAAATCGTACTCCGACGTTATATTCGCCTCTACGGTCCTTCTGGTAATTGGCGGTTTATATCTCGATAGCGGTAACAGTCTGACGGAGCAACGTCGACTGAATATGCATAATTTCCCATCTGGGACCCATTGCGACGTCTTTCGTATCAGAAGCAACGCGTGGTTTGACGTTATCGCGCGGCGATTTCGCAGGACACCCACCTTCCTCCATTCCGAAGCTTCCCCATCTGGCGCAGGCGATTCCAAACGATTCGCTGCGTTACCTCCGACTGCTGTGCAAGCTGTTTTTGCGTTTGCGCTGAATTCTCGCCTTATTGGCAACTTTTTAACGCTCAGAAAGAAGTTTCGTTATTCGCGTGTACGGCTAATAACTGGTACATTTTTCATGCGATAATCGCCGAGGAGATTTCCGTTTGGAGGGCGAGGCGAGACTCCATAAAAAGCGTGTGGAACGAGGTTCGCTACGGGGCGGTGGTAAATCTGGCTTTAACGCTCTTTCGGAAACAGTTTCCGACAGAGCCCATCTGTTCTCTTCTTAAAACGTCGCCGTTACATATTTTCTATCCTCGAGACGCCCTCCTGTTCGACAGGGCTTGGCTTCTTCGCGTCTCGCTTCGACGCCGTGTTAATGCAGCCCCGTGGCATCACTTCGTTAACGTTAAATCGAATTGACACGCAGCAGGTGTCTATTTGACGACGAGAGCTTTGAGCAATTTCTCCGAGATCGCTAAGTGAAGCCTATATAAAGCTAAAATATCTCCCATCTATGTATAGTCCGTGCAGATCACCACCACCACCACCACCACCACCACCACCACGTTGGTGGTAAGCTTTCGCGCGTGCAAATCGGTTTCGCCGATACTTGGCCGCTGCTGAATAAAGTTTTCCGTGTCCCGATGCCAAACTTTCGAGAAGAATTGCGCGTGTCGTGTGCTCGCGTTCAAACGACCGCTTGTCACTGTCGATAGCGATCCATGTGCTCGAGCTGTGTACTTTTGAATGCGTGTTAAGGATCTACGGGTGAGGAATATCTTATGAAACTGTCTCCTTCACAACGTCGAGCTTCGGCGCTTTCGTTTGAGACAGAGAAATAAATAAATGGAGAACGAAAAAGAGAAACCAAGTTCGACGAATTTATCTATTTCCGTATTCTTGGTAACGTCAAGTTGGTGTCTTCGTTCGGCATCCGGAGAATAATCGTTTTACATTTTAATATTCTTTCCAGTGTGTGTTCAACGTCGTACGATATTACGGTAGAGGGTGGTGCAAGAAATGTTAACAACAGGTTTCTAATATCGTCGAGCAGACAAAAGAGGAATATATCCTGTCATTTTTTATTTCCTTTTCTTACTCTTCTCACGACGACTAGTTTGAAAGTTATGAAATATTCAGGATTAGAGAGCTGACACGTTTTTAAACATAGTAGAATCATATATGGTGTGTAGGATATGTGCCTACGTATTTCAGCATGGACATTATGTTTGTAATACGAATTCAAACTCTGATGGATCGGCTGTTTGCTTCCTTTTTAGTTAAACTGTAAAATCTATAGACGCTTCTGTATAATATATCGTAACGTAGTATGAAACGTACGATCGAGCTTTTATTTAAATCTCTGGGCATCGATTCTTGGCTTTCTCGTAGAAAACGACACAAATTTTGGTAATAAATTGGCGCCAGGAAAGAATATAAAGTCACTGTTCGAATAAATACGCGAGATTGCTGAATGTATTTGGCAGCAGTGTTAATTTGCTGGTTACCGATGAATTTGCTTCGGCTGGTGCACAGAGCTAATTTATTCGATGGCATTTTGCCTGGCAAATATATAAGGTGCTATTAATTTCAATGTATCGAACTGCTGAAACTTAGGCGGCATAAATCCACGCGTCCACGGCAATAGTATGCCACATATAAAGGTGGACAGAGGACGACGAATAAGATGATACACGATGAGAATACTTGAAGATCGATCGCAAAAATATACGAGTTAACGATGAGCAAGATAACACGTGCGAAGATGGGACGATAACGTACTACGAGATAAAATATATTTATGTGCGATAAAGACAGAAGAGGTGAATTATTTTTCTATTTCTTAAATTATTATAAACATGTATGTAAATATATAAAATAAATGCATGTATATAATAGAAGCAATCGATACGAACACGGAAGTGAAGATATAAATCTGATATTGGCAAGATCACGTTCAACCATTTGCCTCTCGTTTCCTCTACGATTTAACTACGCGATCAGACTGATTTTGTTGGATGCCTGTTCCAACAATTTCCAAAGAAGCTCTTTTGTCGAGCTGCTCGCAACATCTCACGGCAAGTGCAACTGGATTACGCAACTTTGCCGTTTTCTTTACGAAGCGGCGCTTCGTTCCGCGCCGGTCTTCCCGTGATGCCGCGGATCAAGCGGATCAAAAACTCTTTAGTTTCCGAGCGCTTAATCCACAATGCCCGCGTCTCGTTTGATCCGACCAGCCGGTCCAACGAGATTTCACCCGATATCCTTACAAATCTCTGAGAATCGACGGCTATCACGTTGGCCAATGGAACGACGCGACTTCCATTCAACCATCTTTAGAAGAGCAGCAGGAAATATGCAGCGTGGCACGTTAATATCGGCACACGCTTTAAGCCACAATTACTTTCTTCAAGTTGGACTAAACGACCCGAGTCTTTCGTTCTCCTTCTTCCAGTTCTATGATGAGCTTTAATCGAAATAACCGAGTAAACGTTTCCCCTGGACTTTCAATATATCCAGTCCAGAGAGGGCCAAAAATTATTGACTCTTATCCTACGCTTTCCATTCCCTTGCCTACTCGTAGAACAACCTCCAGCCAATTATCGAATCTGCTTTCGAATTTTTCAAAAAAAAAGGTAAAATCGCGGGATATTTTCTACGCAAAATGCGCGAGTCGTAGTCTGAAACAATCTGCAGACGAACGTGTCTTACGATCGCGAATGAGAATGGCCGCGCGATGAGCACGAAAATTAGGCAAAGTAGGTCAGTCGGCAATTATAAAGCGCTCGTCTGCGACCCATTATCCTAAGATCTGTCATATCTATCCCACGAATGCTACTAATTGTACCTGTAACTTCGACTCCAACAATTGTCATTATCCATCTGCAGTTATAACGCGTAATCCATCCCAGTGTTCCGCGTATCAAACTCTTCCTCGTTTACGAAGAGCATTTCGCTTTAACGGATTGATTAACCGCGCGAGGTAGCTTTCAGGGCTGATCGGCGACAATACGGCTGGTCCATTGAAAGCGTAAGCTAAATAAAGCTCGTGAAACGCGGGCTATTAACTCGGGCTTTTGTGGCGGCTGAACGCGTGCCTCTTTATCGAAGAACGAGCTGTGTCTCGTCGGGACGACGCTGTCCGAGCTCCAAACTGCACCCCAAATCCTTGTAAAACGTTCCTCCGTCGGTGTGTAGCTGCGGAGAACGCGATTTACATATTCGCTCGGCAGCTTCCTGGACTCGAATCGTTCGCGTTTGCCACCGGTACGTGGGCCATCGTAAAGCTCGATTCCCACTGGCGTAGTCCAACGAGAGCGGCCGCATTTGACGAGTCATCGATCGAGTCGGGTCGGGTCGAGTCGAGTCGAGTCGAGTCGAGTCGAGTCGAGCGAAAATCTCCTGACTGTTCCCTGATTCGACGTACCGCGATCGCCGCGGTGTGAATGGAGCTTTATGCAGCTCGTGGCACACGCGCCTCTCGACCGCGTTGTTGGTTCGAGTTGCGCGTTGATTTTACAGCACCTGCGATTTCGTCGGGGATCTGTTGGAAAATTAGCCGGGTCGAGCAATTCCTAAGACGCGAAATTTCCAGTTTCAAAGTTACACGATTCATATGCGGCAGCTTCAGAAATGCCTGTGGTTCTTGCCACTTACGTAACACCAAAGTTTAATCTTTCCTATTCTAGATTTTCTTGGCCAGCTGTGAGCGTACGCGTGACACGGACCATTCCCCCAATTTCGTGTACGACCTGCATAAATCAGAGCCGTATCAGGCAGCGGGAATAATATACAATCGAGGGCCGTTGCGTGCGCTCCATTCCGGGAGAATTAACTCGCCCAACTTTGTCACCCGGTGTTTGATATTCTTGTAAGTTCGAGATGCTACATCTGTTGCCGGAAAGCAAGAAGTACGTGGCCGAGCTGTCTGAAAAGCTCACAGTGGTCTCTGTCACCGAAATAAAATCGCCATGATGTATCAGACATCGCGGTCCTAAGTTCTAGGTATTAAAAACGTGACAGAATAAAACAACGAAACGTCCATACAATATCGTGGTATTAAACTCGACTGATTTTTGTTAAATCCAATTTAGCTGTAGTCGCTGAACGAAAAGGTGAATTTGTCGATGCGTTTGTGGACCATCGACGATAAAATCGTCCATATCCTTCGCTTATTTCTCTCACGTTGGAGCTGCGCGATTTTTCTAAGAGTTTGCGTAGTTCTGCAACATCGAGTGAGAATTTTCCTGGCTTGTTTAACGTTATATATCTTTAATTCTACTTTTGTGTTGGAGCTCGGGGTGGATAAAAATTCGCGTAACAGCGGTTTGAATGGACGGAGTGACGGCACGCGGTCTAAATTCCGGTTGAGAGGAAACGTTGCCGCGACAATGCCGGCTATGCTTCAAACGACTACGTTACGATACAAATGGAGCAAGCGTAAACAGCGAGTCAGGCAAGCGGACGAAAATCATGCTGACGGAGCGAGTGAATAACTCGTTGACGACTCGACAGTGCCAACCTAGGCACCGTGAAATCTCACAGACGATGTAGCTACAGCGGCAACTGTATTCTTCATCGACGATTGTTTGCGCTAGCGAAATTAACGAAGAGAAACCGTCATGTCGAAACCACCTTGAAACACTGGCGGGCTCCATCTCCGGCTCTTTCAACGGGGATAGCAAATAGATTTATGAATCCGCGGAGTTCGCTTTGTAACGATTTCAAATTCGAACGTGACCGAACTGCGAAAGAACGTTGGCCTCGCGCCAGTCACCGCGAGATTCCTCGTGGCGAACGGCTTAAGCCGATTTCGCGCGTTCCATAATCGCCGTCTTTTGCCATCTCGCTGTTGTATCGAAAAACTGTAGCGTGCTTAAAACGTGCGGCAAGAGATAAGCGATGACGAGTACGGTCGTCGGACACGGCTAACTGGTTAGCGCACGAAGTCGGCCAGAGAAGAGGCAGAAACGGAGAAAATCTTACGTTAAGGGGAACACGTCAACACGATAAACGGATAACTTTGTTAGGGGCAGTTCCCTTCTATGAAAACGTTGCACATTAATCGTTTTGGATGCGAGATACGATAGCGGCGAGCCAATATAATGCGCGGTTTTCCATGTACGAAATCGAACAAATCAAGGCAACACACTAAATTCATGTAGGGCGGATTTTATCGACTACCACGTGGCGCGAAGCCAGTAGAATTTATGAAGAATCTAGCGGTTTTGTTCGTGGTACTTGTCGTACCAGACTGCAATCGACAAGCGAATGGATCGCGTGGTGGTTTTATTTTCGGCGTTAAAGTTATGGGCCAGCCGCATGACGAAGGTGAGACGAAAAACGTCGATGTAACCAGCGATTACACCGCCACGGAACGAAGCGATTTAGCATTCGAGCCAGTTGTCAGAGTGAGAATTCCAGCACGATTTAACCTCTCGATTGTGTTCTCCGCGAGAAGGATGAATGGTTTAGGCTTTAGCAGGCAAACTTTGTCAAGATTTTCTGCCCATAAAAGTGGGAGCTTTGTTAAAAAGATCTATAGAAACTGCGAGATAAGAGGACAAATAAGACAGTCGGTCAATTTCAATTACTACAATTTTCCTCAGTTTGACAATTGACAAGTTAGCATCGTAGTAGCGAACGAACCAAGAGAAGAGGTAGATCAAAAGTGTTCAAGTGGTCACCACTTATAAGAAAACTCTACATCTGGTCGTTTTAGTTTTCTCGAGCACCGAAGCCATCCACAGTGCGTAGACAAAAGACTGCGACGAAGTCAGACCATAAACAGTAGACAGGCGACGTTGGCTTCGGGCTTTTCAGTTATTGGGTAACACAGCTAGCGTGCGGATCTGGACCAGCTCAAATTGTATTCTTATTTATAATTACACTTCTATTTAAATATATTTTCTGCCTTACAATTTATCCACGAGCTTTCTCTGTTTACACATCGAATAACCTCAACAAAAAGGGAAAAAGAGTCGGACGAAACGAAATATCCGCAAGCGTAAATTTCGCGGATGTTTCGGGTACAGCGGGCCATTAATTTCCTTCGATTAGAAATTTCTCGGTGCGATACCAACGTTCGTGTTGTAACGGGTGAGTCAGATGGAACAATATCTGACAGCGGTTAGGTCGCGTCGCCTCTAATTGCCTCAATTGCCTCAATTGCAAACAGCGTCGATCCTATAGGAAGTCAATCAGTCCTGCATGAGGAAAGCGGAGGAAGTAGAGCTTGATGATAACGCACATCGCCGTTCGTTAAAGGCTGTGCGGTTATTACAAAGGAATCTTCACGGTCGCCTTCAACTCCTGAAGGCGTTCGGAGTACGAAAGTATTGATCTCCTTCTATCTAACATGACACTAGCGTGATATCAATAGCAGCCGCGGCGAGAAAGCTATTTTAGAACGACCAGACTATAGGAGAAGGGAAATGGAGAGAGAATGAGTGGCTCGTCCTTTCGAAAATCGCCAACGAGAGGTTCTTTATAACGCGAAGAGCGCGGATATTTATGCAAATTCGTACGGCGAAGAGTAGCGTGGAGCAATGGTATCTTTTAATTCTATTTCGCTCGTCGTCAACATTTTTTTTTTTTTTTTTATACGCGCAAGGAACAAGCGTCCACTCGTCGAAACACGCGTCGTTGGTGCAGTTGGTTCGCGTCCGATTCCAATTTCTGTCTAGTTAAAATTTTCCGTGTGCGTCGGTTATCGAGTAGGAACGCCAACTAATATTTCATTTCGTCGAATTTCGCTCGAGTTTGATTGGATCGGAATCGCCGGACACGAGTAAAACTAGACGCGTTAAGTGTTCGTTTGTGCGAGCAGAAACGCACTTGATAAAAAAATCAAAAAATCAAGGTTGACCTGTTTCGAGCGCTCCGGTCTGTCTTTATTATTCCTGTCATCGTATTTTGACCGACCCGCGAAAGAATATAGGAAAAGAAGGATAAAAAGAGCGCTGATGGATGCACATCTGCAGGAATTATGTTGTCGGTACGTTTCCGGATAACCTGATACGTTTACATGAAAAAGAAATCGGGCAATTGCAGCCTTTGCGCGCCTAGGAAACTCACCGCCACAACTTGCTGTACTCTGAAGCGTCAGCCACTTTGAATTGTTTAACGCGTGCAAATTTCGAGTCGATATCCACGACAGTTTCGTTGAAAACAGATTGTTACACTTTACACTGATTCAATCTGTACAGTACATTCTTCCGAAAATCATATTTTCAAGTTAGGCGAGCTAATGAATGTTCGAACAGGTCCAACGATTAATCGATTCGTTGATACACACGAGACAACATCTCGATAATAAAAAGCAACGTGGAATTTAGCGGAAATGTTCGCTGGATAAATGAATAAAAGTTTAATCAAATACATGCATGACGAGAGGCAAGACTAATGGACGTCGCTTATGCATGCAGAAATACTGTCAAATTTCGAGTTCAATGACGATGGAATTTGTATGGATAAATGTCACTTTCGGATTACACGGGAAATGGAATATCGCAGAATATCAAGGTGATTGCTTACAATTTTCCTGATATACGATTATGTTTTATCAATCCCATTAAAAGTGTTTTATAGATACGCACGCAGCCGGATAAATTTATACGCAGTACAATAACGTGTACAGGGCCAATAATTTTCATCAGCTTCGATATCTCTCTTCTTTTCGCAGATACGGGAAAATTTTATTCGCGAACATCGTACGATATATACGAGATATAATACATAATATGGCAGTAATAATGTTCTTGCGGGTGGAGGGTGTTCGGAGACTTTCAGAAACTTTATCTTGATATTTTCAAATCGCTTGTCGCACTTTACAACGATTAATTATCAGCTAATAGTACTTTTACTGACTATTTATGAAAAGAACGTTAACGTTACTACGACGATATATTAGAATATGGGACGGATAAATCGCAAACAATCGCAATTTCATTTTCGTCTGTAGATTCCACTCTATTCGACGCGGGCCACGCTGATTCAATTCGGAATCGATCGAAACAAGCGCAACTGGAATTGACCGAATAGCAAATCCAGGGCGCGCAACCAACGCGCGAAAAAATCATCAAGAAACGGATGGAGAATGAACGAGGCCAGATTATCCGATTGTCGATTTCAATTGGTCCGGTTTGCGTCCGCGGATCGCTTCGATCGAGCACGGACGCGGACGCGGACGCGGACGTGGACGTGGACGCGCGTAGCTGTTGTGCAGAATTAATGCGCGTCTGTCGCGAAATCGCATTAACGTCCACGATTTCTCATCTCTTCGTGTGTCGTTAATAGCAACGGGGGCCTGGATGATTCGGTGACAAGATCATTAGCAGCCTGAGCGTCCATTACACGCTATCCGACTCGTATCGTTTGCCTGCACATTTTGCGCCGTATCTCCTTGTTCCACGCGTAAATGTTGAAAAAGACGAGCCATGTGAAAGCTACGAACAGTGTTGGGCATTCGGATTCTCAGTTTCGAAACGATTCCACGCTTCTCGAAATTGTCGGAATTCCAACCACTTTGAACACGATAAACACCTGAAGGTTTTGGAAATCCGAAAAGTCTCGACAGTCTCGCAAGACTTGCCTCCTTAAACTGAAAGTCTCCAATGTTTTGCAAACTCGATGCCCCAAAACTGCTGAAAGTCTTTTGTAAGACTCGATAGCCTGAAACTTTCGAAAGTCTTGGAAGTCTTGTGGATCCTGGAAGTCTCGCAAGTCTTGTAAGCTCTGTAAATCTTGCAAGTCATTCGCGTAAATGCATTTCTGATATCTCGAACCTGGATCAATCATCGAAAATGTTTGTCAAATATCGACTACGCTCTAAACCCTAGTCTTTCGAGACTTGTCAAAGTATACAAGACCCACAAGAGACATATTCCATGCGGTTCCTCGTGCTATTTCAAGTCCTTTTTTATTCTATTCCGTCCTTTTTAAATTATACTCGTGAAAATAGGAATTTTTCCATCAATATTCGCGATATATCGATAACTCGCAAGATGTACGTCCGACAGAGAAAATTACAACGGTGCTTTAAGACGAGCCAAGAAAGAAAATTTGATAATTCTTGCGATTACGCGTCTCATTAACCACTGCCACCAATTGCGTATGGTGCCGCTAGAACTGCGCAGCTCGTAGCAAATTGTTAACAACGTTACCCGCTGTTATCTTCGTAATTCTATTACATGTAAATTACTTTTGCGGTGCATAAACATCGTAAGCAATCTATCTAATTACTCACTTGCAGAATCGGTTGTATCAGTATGTAAATTGCACGTATAAACTTGGTGAATAGATTACGTTAATCTACGCTACTGCGCGCAAAATTAATCTTGCGTATTTAGTGTTATGAGAGGATAATAGACGTGCGGTTGCCACGATATTTCGCGGCTCTTTAACGCTCTTCTAACCAACTTCGTATTAATTAAAAATTTATTGAAATTTCAAGGTTCTTTATCAACTTTCATTCTCCTCTGATAAAAAAGACAGCACTTTTCTTCGATAGCCGTTGGTTGAAACGTTAGACAAGTACAAATTCCACGGATAAAACTTAAAATATCTGCTAAACTAATGATTTTGCGGTATAAATAGGTTAATATCGAAAGAAGATCAATCTCATCGAATACGATAAATTCTATCTCAAGCATTTTTCGAGAAACGTCAATCGATAGCCAGTTCATTTCGTATCGCAAACTCGGCGAGATCGAAAGATATCGATGCTGAAGAAAAATACGTAATTCGTTTGGAGTAACAACAGTAAGAGGAATAAGTACACCGACACACCGGAGAGCACATAGTCGGTGGAACAGAAATGGCGGCAAGTTTGCCACGGTTTTCCATTTTGGCCGCCGGCGAGAGTGCTAACGCGCGAATTTGCAAATTATTTGGCAACTTTGCAGCAATGCCTGCAAGCGTACCTTCGTTTAATTACTCCCTTAAAATTTCACGTCCGGGTTTTGCCAGCACGGCCAAACGTCACGCTTCCATTCAACCGCGTTTACACAACGAACTTATTCGACTTGTTGTTGGTAATTAAGAAACAATGACGCCTGACTCCGCCAAGTTTTCTCGCAACCCCTCGAGCGAGCAGTTTCCAAATTCTTCAAAATTCTGCCGCTGTGAGGGACAGAGTGGTTCAAAACAAATGCACGCGAGATTTAATGTACGCGAGTATCGTGAGACCGTAAAAATATCCATAGACCGTGGATGCTTGTACAAATCTATATTTTTGTGAAGATTTTTTTTTTTTTTAATTGTTTAGAAAGACGTAAAATGGATAGAAATGGCCTTCGCAGATCGAATATTACGATTCGCTGTCTGCTTTGGACTTTTTATACATCTTTGACTGCCACGCGCAGTCTTGGACGCGAGTCCAATTTCCTCCTAAGCCATCGGGCTGAAATAAATTCGATTCCAGCAGATTACCATTTCCATGATAGTAGCAGTAGCAGTATGTTAAAATGTTAATAACAATTGACACGTATCTAATGAATTGCCGATGCGACGCGCAATCGAGGGTCGCAATGTCTGCTGGTTCTTAGACCTAATTCCCTAGCGGCCTAATTACCATCCTGGCAGTCTCGTAGGCTATTAAGATGGACAGGATACTTGCGCATTGCCGAGGAACGTCCGGGAGTGGATTCATCGATGATTTATCAATTACGTCAACGTCGACCTGTGCTCAAGCTATATACGCGATCCGTTGCATAAATAATAAGACAAATATGCTTTATAATTCAGCGGGTAAGCCGTTAAGAACGTGAATTGTGAAGCCTGAACGTTTCAGATTACGCGATAGCTTTATTGCTGTATCCTAATTAATTTATTCCATATAGGACATTTGCCAAACGAGTTTCGTCCTTTAGGAAACATCCAAACGTGCAAATTATTAATTATGCATACGAGTTATGTACTGTAGCCTGTTTGGAACAGGTATCTCGAGCAAGTTACGCGACACGCGTGCTAGCGATTCAACGTCTTAAAAACAGATTAGCTTGCCTGAATTCAAATACTATCCAATGGGAGAGTATATAAAAAATTTACCTAACGTTTGTGTATCGGACGAACTGCAAATTGTCAGATGGTTAAAAAAGAAGAGAGAACCTTGCGAGTGAATAATTGGAAGCATTTTAATTCTTCGATCGATTGAACGTTATAATGAATGCTGTAATAATCCATTCGCTCCGTCTTCCTCTGTTACCAAATAATTTTATTGTGTCAGTTCTACTTCTTACTCCTACACAATAAGGTGTACGTTTGGTATTCGTTAAAAGTACATTCGGTACTTTCCGGTCGTTACCGTTCTCAAACGATGATGATGGTTATTACCAACCTTCGCAATCTTCTGTCTGCAAAAAAATTCCGGCCGCTACGTTCGAGCGCGGCAGCAAAGATCCTCCGGTGTGTCCGTAAAAACTAAACGACGGCAGAAGAAATACCTATTCCGCTAGCGTACAACCGAACAAACAAGATAGCCTTCGACGAGCCAAAAACTCCTTGTGTACCGGCGGCTACAGTGCCTGGTGATGTAGGCGTTCAGCGTGAAACCGCTGGCCTAGAATATCGCAATAGCGGACAAATCAGGTCGAATAATTGGCGGATAGCATCTAGCGGCGAATTACGGAGAAAAGTGCCGTCCTCTTATCGCACGTGTTAGCGAGACCCTCGCCAGGGGCATTACCGCGCTTTTATTATGTATACGTGCACACTCAGCAACGCAAACTGCAGCTTCCTTCGCTGATAGCTGCTCACGAATGCACTGGTCTCGTGCAAAATGCCTGGACATAAGCAGGCGCTGCTGCCGTAAAAATTAAATCTCCTATAGAGATCTTTGCCAGCTACGCATTCGACGTTCTCTATAATATTAAAATACAAAAAGCTGCGCACAAAAGGGGAATAATAAGGCGCAGTAAGGGAGGAAAAAATGGAGTATCCGTGAAGATAGATCCGAGTTTATGGAAAGGAATGGACATAGCAGGACAGGATGGTAGAAAGAATTACACCTGTTCGATATTATACTGGGAAGAAGAGACTATGAGAAAGCGAAAGGCGAGGGCAGTTTGGTGGAATACGAGGCTCGAAGCAAGCAAGGGAGAGAAAAGTGACAAGATAATTGCTAGAACAAGATGTGGCAATTTAGTGAGTCTTAAGAGGTATTGGTCGGAGGATTGTGAACGCAGGTGAGCGTGTTATGTAACAGTGGCAGGCGTACGTTAAAACACAAGTTAGAGAACCGTTACGAGGGAAAAATTAACGAGAAATAGCTGTAGAAAATGAAAATTGCACTACGGATGGAGTATTGCGTGGAAGCAATGAGGGGAAAGTAGTCGATTGGCAGGGAAAGATGGAGAATAAATTAAGGGAAGCGAGAGGTGAGATATGTGAGAAGATATGTCTCTGTGACGTTCGAAGCGATCCTACAGCTACAGATATCTCAACTAAAGGTACTAAATTAATGTATGGAAGAGATGGAAAAGAAGGAAATACCACTTTTGATAAGAACAGACACTACGGTTATCTGACTACGTAACGGAGATTCGCTTTTAGTGACACAATGCGCCGAGTTTTCCTTGTGCTTTCTAAGCTTAATCCGAAAACTTGGTCAGAGTTCTTCCGGGCTCGTGCACGAAAACGTTTTAGCCAGCCAAGACAGCTTTTGCCTGAGTGTGTCCAGGCGTACGAGGATCCAGGATACTTAGCAAAGTCAGGACTTCTGTGTGCTCATAGGACGCTAGATGCCGTTAGCTCAAACTTTCTCGCCAAAATGCTGACTCTTCTTGCGCGTCCTGTTGTAAGCTTATTAGGAACTAAGCGTCACGGTTAAACGTTTCGACGAGTGAAGCGTTTGCAAGGGAAAATGAAACACAGCGACGTGAAAAATGACCGAAACCTTTTACGTAGAACGCGTATGTTTATGCTCCTGACGTGCGTTAGAACGTACAAATGAATTATGAGACGGATGTAAATATCATATACAACATACAGTTTCATCAAATTGGTACACGATCTTATTAAATTAATATCCGCTCAAATAGAAGACTGTCGTTACGTGCGGATAAAAATAGATTTCTTGAAAACTTAGATAAGGTACTTATATCTTAAATGAAGCTATCTGTTCGGAAATCGAGTTTCTCTCTCCAACATGCACATCCATTGCACCGAGGATGTCTTCGTACAGAGTGTCTTCCGACAGAACACTTAGGTACCTGTACGAACTTTCTTGCTCACTCTTCAAAGTGTCAGCCTTTAAAAGTCTCACAAGTACGGCAGCGAACTCTGCGGAAGTGTTATCGCCACGTTCCTCGAGATTCTTCGACCGACGGACACGTCCTAACTGAACACATCTACTTCCCACTTGCATACTTTAGCCATCCTTTGTAACGGAGATGTAATAGAAGTGGCCGAGATCCGCCCGAAAGAGGCGCTTCAAAAGTTTCCAATTTCGGTCGTGAACCTTTCTAAATGACAATTTCACCTTCGAATATATTCCTTAAAAAACATTTCGTTTTATCGAAGAGACAACTATATATTTCCAGGTATCATTAACTTTTACCACGGTTTTTTTGAATGAATTTTTTGAATGAATGGTACTATGGTTTATCGTTACGAACAAATAAAATTTCTTTGCATAATAGGGAGAGGCAAATGTTTCCGTGGATCCAATATTTTCCGTGCAGGATGTCGTAACATAAAGAAACGATATACCGTATGTTCAATTAATTACTTAAATTAAATAATTGTCCCGCAAATTATTCCTGCACTATGCACGACACTATGTACGTACGTATTACCGAATGATATGAAACTAGTACACCTGATATACCTAATTAACGAGCATGTATCATAAAAGAAATAATTAAACGATTGAAGTAATGTACAGCGATAAATAATAATAATAAAATTAAAAAATACTATTCGTAGCCAGTGTGGAAGATCGCAACAAAGCACTTGTCGGGGATTAAAAGAACTCGGAGTATCGTTGGCAAGGATGGCTCTCTGCTGCATGAATTATTCGTCAGAAAAAATGGAAATCTACGCGACAGGGAATCGAAATAGACCTCTACCTTTTATACCGTTACACGTAACGCGGTACAGAGAAAGTCACGAGCATGTGCGACATGCACGTGCAACCGTACGATGGCGCATACCTTTTTTCACGGGAATTGTTCAACAAGAAAGTTTCTCTATGGAAACGCAGAGGCAGAAAAATTTCTGGAAACTTACGGACCAGTAATTTGCGAATCGTGAACTGCCTTTTAGCGAGAAGCGGATATACCTATTTCACAAGTTTGGATATGCGTTCAAAGGGACCAGATATTTGAAAATTTAACTGTTAGCGAGCAATGGAGCAAATTCGTTCTTTCTCGTAGCTATAGCTGCACGATTTTAGAATACTGTTTGCTACAGAAGAGTGACAACCGTTTCAGAAATGCAAATATTCTACGTTTCCTCGCTATCGTTTAGCTTTTCCCCTTGTATAGCGTAGTGTCTTGGTTATTCGAGTCTCGTTCGACCGAAGCTCCGAGATGCTTTGAACTTTACCGTAACTTCATTTTTTTCCCCGATAGTTTAAGAGTGTGAGTTAAGAGCGAAGTTAAAGAGTACGAAAGCGTAGATAATCAGGTACCGTTAAAGCAGTTAATCAAACTTTCGACCGATTAAATAGTTAATTAAAGTTAAATACGTGTACAATGTTACATTATCAAAATGTCTTTTTACAACGTTAACGCACAATTTATTAACAGCGATGGACCCCTCTGTTATTCTATACGTTTGTATACATCGATATTATTGCCATACGTGGAGTGGCTGGCACGTACGATAAAATCAGATATTCCAGCGGAAATTACATTGAGAATTATCAAATTTTGTTTACACTGACTGATACAATATTATCACAAACCACATTAACGGCAAGTTTATTAATACGGTTGCGAGTGAAACAAATTTATCGACATTAAGGAGAAATTTGTAAGTCTGTAATTTAAGAGTTTGCTGATAAACGGCGAAGATATTTATGCAAATGTATATTTTTAGATGATATCAAGATGTAACGAGATTGATTTTATTTTGTAGAAGACTTTAGGCCGGTAAATATTTATTTTACATATTTGCATATCTTGCGCCTTTCATTCACGTTCGTCGTATTTATCTTATAAAATCCGATACTATTTACCAAAGTCTTGGAGAAAATTAAAAGCGAAGATGTGCACAAACGTTATAGATATTAACGAGTAATTACGATTAATCGATACATTAGTCGTTCTACGAACAAGTCTATTAAATATTGGTACTCGGAAATGCCAAAGGAAAAATTATGACGCAATAAAATACAGTTCCGCGGAGAAATTCCAGACTTAAAACTGTATCACGAGTCGGTGAAATTTGAACAGGTAATTGAGAAGCTAATTGCTACCGAGAGAAATTTAAATACGCCATCGAAACACTGTGTTTTAAAATTACAAATGTACGTTCGATTAAAAATTAAGTAGAACGAGAACGAATATTTGTTGGAGAAAAATTTTACGTTATCGGAGCTACTGACGCGATCTTCAATTTTTCTTTCAGTCGATTCAAGAACGGAAACGAAATACTTAGGAATCGTGTTTACTCGATGAAAGATTAACGTGGGAACTGGTCGCACAAAACACGTGACGAAGGAAATAGCATCGCGAAGAGAAATTCATACGATATGCAACTTTGTATGTGTTTCCTGAGAACGACTGCTGCACTATAAGAAGCAACTAATTCGATATATCATCAATGATATATAATAACTTGTCGTCGATTGTAAATTATATCGGGTAAATTTTATATACGAAGATACGATTATATCCTACAGAACGAGAAAAGCGATTTAGAACATCCTGTAACGCGAGTGTTCCTTGTGAAGCACAACAGTGTCAAAAGAATTTGATACGATATGATCCACTTGCTTATGGAAATCCCGGTCAGGATAAAAATTGGAAAGGACCGTCTGTCCGCTCTTTCCACAGTCTCTTTTGTTTTAAGAGCTCGAAAAGCAAGTTACGCGCATTTATTACCATTTTAAAAGAAAATTCAAATTATTCGATATACATGTAGGAATAAAGCTTGGGAATAGTAAAATACACCTGAGATTTGTACATGTGTTATTACGTGGAATAAGTATCGGGCAAGCATGTTTTTCTACCGCAGCTTTTATCTAAACCTGCCGTTTCTGTAGCGTCAACTGCATAGTATGATATAAAAGATGAATAAAACCAAACAGATTAACTTCAGCTAAGATGGATGGCACGACACGTTAAAATATGGGCGAGCTACGAACAAACAAAATAAATATTATTTCCAAGACAATGGCCAATTCTCCGTTTAACTGGTAAACTAAGTAATTGCAATACGCTGAAACGATCAAATAAAGGCTCGCAGAAGTACAGACGCGTGCGATAATTTAGTGGAGTAACTACCAGTATCATTTATACGTAGGATGGTTTAGTATCTACGTTGAAAGTGCGAGGAATTAGTACACAATTGAGTTACAGATGTGATTGGTGGATTACTAAATCGCTCAATACTCGACTAAATTACCGAACATTTTACTAAACCACTCGATAAAATGTCAACGTTCATACACGACAATTTAGTAAATCACCGAACATGTCTGTACGAGCCACAGCAACGATAGGATACTAGCGATACTACTTACCTGACTGGGCTCCATGCGCAGGTGCAGCGGGCGCAGGGGGCACCAAGCCGGCGATGCTGTAAAGCGTTTGCCCGCTGCCATACTTGAGGCCGCCGCAATGACAGGGGGTCGTGGGGGTGGGAAGGCCCTCGCTGCCCCTGATGGCGGCACCAACCACCGAGATCTCGTCGAGCTCGTGACCGCTATCGTAATGGCACAATCTGGTCGCGCTGGTGCTCGCTCCGCCGCCACCGCCGCCGCTGCCTTCCCCTCCGCCGCCATCCCCGCGGCCACCGCCGCTGCCCCTGCCACCTCCGCTGCGGCCGCGAAGCGACTGCACCAGCCGCTTGGCGCCTGAAGACATTCCACGGAGGTGATCCAGCCTTCCGGTCTTTTCTTCTTCCTGTCTTCGCCGAACCCGCCCCGTCTACAAGCCCGACGATATCCACCTACGCATTTTAAATTACACGCGTTAGATTTTAGATTACAGGCGGCGCTCGTTTTATTTCCATGAAACAACAGTGTGTATTCCGTAGAGATATCGAGATGGAGTGAGCGCCAGCGAGATGAAAAAGCTACAGAGCGATAGGAAAAGAGCACGGAGGTGGTCTCTGTCTCTCGTGTCCTTGTCTGATAACTAGCAGATTGCGGATTTTCATGTGTCCACGACACTACGTACTTGGTGGGTAAAGCAATTTCTGTTGCGTCTGTACCATTTTTAATTATATTCTCGAAAATACGGATTTGCATAAAAATCCGCAGTCAACGAGCAACGTCAGTGTGCGTGCCTGATTAAATAAGGACACAAGGGACCTCTACGCAGCCTTTTCTTTCTACTTGCACGTCGCAGCAGCCATTTACACGGTGTAACATACGACTCGCGTGCTCTATCTTTGTGTCTGGCGTATTCTGATCGTGGGGCAGAAACGTGTCAAGTATTTGATTAGGCTAAGATGAGAGGGCAGGTAGAATTTAATTTGTTCGGTATTATATCGCGGTGGTGATCATCAGAGTTACTGGTTTGTGAAACGTTTCGTTGCGTTTTGCGTGTATTCGCGACTATTTCTTTGAAAGTAATTTAAATCTGCATTGTTGGCGAGTCGTTTCGCAAGTCCAGACGTTTTTCTTATTAAAAGTTTAACGTGGAAATATTGGAAAGAATTATGAACTCGATCGCTAATGTTCCCTCGTTTTCTACCGTAGCTTTCCATTTAAAAACTAATTTGCCTACGCCTCTTAGAACCTCGGTATTTCGGAGTTTCATCGAGAATTGTCGTCACGGAATTTTCAAAATGATCCTTCGCCTGTCTTCGTACGTAGAAATTAATTTTCATGAAATTTTCGCCGATTAAAAATGAAGTATCAATTACAATACTCCTACGATCTTTTGTAATAAATACTATACATTCATTGCAGTATTTTTATGATAAAGATTACACCACAGAACAATATCTTCGTTGGAACTTTACCCAGTTGCAAAATATCCTCTCCATTTTTGCACATTTCGTTATTAGCATAATCGTTAGCAGTTCTCGTTTTCGAGAAACGTCATTCGTTTAGAGATATAAATTGGTGTATTCGCGTTAATGAACGAAATGGAATAAAGGTAGAAAAGGTACAACAAATAGAATAATTGATTCGTGGTGGATATTTACAACGGTTTTGAGCAGTTAATTTGCTTTGATAAAACGATCAATTTATACGCGTCGTGATTGAATCACGCTTGCTAGAAATCAGACTGTTTCTGCACTCGTAAATAACAATACAGGTAGAAAGTCTGGTTTCAGATTTCATTAAAAAACCGTACAGACGAAAAACCAATCTCTTGTTATTTCGTATTTTTGTTACAACTTTTTAACAAACCAATTACGTTCCTATGTTCATATAATATTTTTATCCTTCTTTTTCATACAAAACATACTAGCAGCATTAGGTACGATAACTGTGGCACATCCTGTACGTCATATTGCATGTACAATAGTATACTTGATAACGTATGCATACGTTCCTGAATCTTTGATTAAAAATTATTACATTTTATTACGTATTCGCTATATACGCGATCCGGAAACCAAGCTGGTCAACTCTATTTCCTCAAAGTAACCTAATTTTAGTAATTTTAGAGTGGATGGTCAGTATTTATTTATTTGTTTGTTCAGAAATCACACGAATAACTAGAATGTAATTGATATGAAAGAAATTAATCTGATTGGTTACTTAAGTTCGAATAGTATAATTTTTATAATATAATTGATATTTGTTCGAATAATTTACTCGGAAAGATTTTATTACGATTTTTTATTAATACACGTAACTGATTTCACCGTATAACAGATTCTTTTGACGCAAATGAGGCTGCTAGTATGTATTTGCAGTGAAATTGTCGTATTTTCTATGTACATCGTGTGTACGTTATGAACGTGTGACTATTACTAAATTCCTTTAATCGTTGATAATTTCATGATGCATTCCATAATCCGGAATATCAAAATTGAATATTTTAATATGGAAATTAATTTCGCAGATACTAATCGCTATAATTTATATTTCGATATTGGAAGTTTAACCAACTTATTGTTAGTTAGTACATAATTCATGTCCTGCGAGCTACATTTTCGATTATATTTTACGTTAATCTGCGCTTAAATTAATTTATATTGTATTTACACGTTAAATTAATTAAGCATACTTATCAAGTTAACGAAAATTGACTTTTCTCTGTACGTATTGTATTTTAAATAGATAAACAATATGTGTGTGTAAAGTATGTTCTATTAATATAAAAAATAATAAATCTTGTTAATATCGTAAAATATTCTTCCATTGTGTTGTGAAACAATAAAAGACATTTTCTTCGTTTTCTTATAAACGAATGTCGTCTTTCTTTGTTTTGCAACCTCGTTTTCCTCGACGCTGTATTGCATTCAAGAAATAGGAACGTTGCCGCTACAGAATTTTGTAAAGTCTACGAAACGAAACAGACAAGAGAAGAGAACCATCTCGGATCACTCGTATAATTTCTCCGAATTAAATCCGCTGATAGAGTCGTGTGACTTATCAAATACTCAACTTTATTATCGATTCCTCGAAATCTTCTGGACACCTCGAGATTTGCTTTTTTACTACTACTACTACTAGGAACTATAACAGTTCCTATTTCAAAAATTTCATCCGAAATGTCAACTTAACAAACGAAAGAATCTGAAAAGTAATCTCACCGAGTGAGGATATCCGTCGTCTCAGTGATAGTCTGCTAATTGGGAGTTACCAGCGACGATAGCCACGCACACACAACCGCCACCGGTGTCACCGGTCCAAACGCAGAATCACGTTCATGTTCTCCGTTCTTCCCGGTATCCACTTGCCTCTTTACGCCCGAAAACTCCAAACTCCGATTCCACTAATCCTAGACAGAGCCACGCGTCGCCTGTGCGCTCGCTGGCCGACGACGAATCCACGATCGCCTCGACAGCATCACACGATTGCCGCTCGTGCTTTTCTCATCCCGTCAACGGACGACCCTCTTCTCGCGAACCACGTTAAAAGGAAACGCCGCCGACATGCCACGAGTACGTCGCAAGAAACGCGATATTCCACGGAATTCACCACACGTACGTCCCTCTTATTTCCCTCTTATTCTCTTTCTTTTCCCTTCTTCCTCCTTCTAGTTATTTTCAACGTTGACTAATCCTGTCGCGTCGAAGGAACACGCCGTGCAGCCAGACTCTTTAAGGGACAGCAGCCGTGCAACAAGTGTCTCGGGTCACGGCACTCGTGTCACGTGCTTGCCTTCTTCGACGAGCTGCTGCTGCTGCTGCTGCTGCTGCTGCCAACCACTCGATGCTCCCCTTCGTCCTTTGCTCTCTTCGCAACGATCACGATGCTTAACTTCCGTCAAAGCGCTGTATAGCGCGATGGTACCTGAAAATGGTGCGGATGAATCAGGTTACAGCACGACAATTCGCTCGATGATATCGAGCCGAGCGGCAGTAGGTTCGTGGTTGTGCTTGGAAATTTAGCGATCGGTGTTTATCGAACGTGGGTTTTGGGCAGCAGAGTGAAAGGCAGGCAGAATGAAATGCAAATTATCTATGCATGTATATGTAGCTGTAGACGGCGACGAAAGTATCGATGTAAAAGTGTCGAGTAAATACGTATCAATGAAGTTTTTTTTAAATACGGCTCGTTTATAAGGTATAAATATTAACTTTTATTATTTATTGAATAATCTATGCGCTATAAGGATATAGGTAATATGCTACCGATAATGTACTATAAGGACAGAAATAAATGGCAAGGTAGTGGAAGTAGATGTCAATGCAGTTTATGTACTACATAATTTATCTACTATGTACTGTGCCATATATAAAAGTGAAGTATATGATACTGGTACTAGTTCGATTAAACTTCATTGATATCTACTTTCGCTACCTGACCGTTTATTTTTGTCGATTGTATAGAATTATACATATACATACATATATATATTGTCTCTTTCATACGATGCAAAAGATTTTTCGAAGGAGAAGTTAAAACATCTACTAAAAGCTAATCCGACAGAAATAGATTGATAACCGAACCAAGACGTGTAGATTAATGTATTGGAAGATGTATGGTTCGATAGAAGGAAATAAATTTGACGTTTGCGTTTATACCTGTACCGCGGTCGTGGCAAAATCTTCGTGCACAGGGAAAATCAGCAGCAGCTTTGCATTGACGTACTTCGTTAAGTAGAAACGAAATTAAAGCACGCACACACACACACACGAAAGAGGAAAAAGGAACAAACAAAACGGGAAACGTAAAAAAGAAAAGGGAAGGAAGAAACTTGGACATTTGTGCATTCAATTGCATCACGTTGCACGCCATTCAACTAACTCACTGCGCAGTGTTATCACGCTAAACGTCGCTCACAGAATACAATAGCCGATCGCGCCAAATTCAAACTACTACTGACTAGCCAGATGAAAAGCTAGCTATTGAAAACCTAAATTGGACGTAAACAATTTTTCAATGCGTTTCTCAATGCTAAAAGAAAGCGTAAATGACGAGACTGTAGCAACTCCTTTGCAACAATTATGGAATAATAAAATCGCACAATGGCTCGAGAAGGTTCGTTGTGGAAATTGTTCCGATCAAATACCATTTATGATATTTCCAAGAAGCTGGGTGCGATTAAAATTTTACGTTCGAAGGGGAAACATTTAGCATTCAAGCGATAAAACGTTTCACAGCAAGATTCATCGTCCCTTGCATTAATCGTTAACTATTCGCCCCTAAATAGAAAACAGAATAGACAGGCAAACACTGGACGACGTAAATCTACCAACAATTATTAACCACGCTGTTCACAAATTTACCCTGTTCCTTCACTCTCCAAGCTAATGCATCACGCGTGGCTCGTTTAGAGGCGGCTAATATATCTTGTTCATAATTTGTGGCAGCAAATTTACGTGGTCGGGTCTTGCGAAGTCACGCTAATAGGACCCGCCGTTTCAGAATCGGATACTCGACGCTGATGAGCGAGTAACGAGTCGAGGATTAGAAGAAGCCTCGAGAAAATGGCTAATATCAATTATCCGTTGCCCCGATCGGACAGGAGGAAGGCTCGTGTGTCAGGACCATTCCGAACCAACGGTTAGCGAATCGATTCGGCTGAGTGAGTCATGTGATTTGATATTAACAAAACAAGGGTTTCGGTTACGCTCGTTTAGAGGCAACGCTCTGCTCGGGTACGGTGAATTCTAGAGTTACCTCCGGACGCATTAATAAGCCGATCGATTAACTCTGCCTTCGAATTCGCCAGTATCTGCTCTCCGTGGACCAATTTCCATCAAACTGCATCGACATCACGCATCGGTTAGCTTCAGGTTCTCTCGTAAAATTTCCAACTGTTTTCTATGGTTCGAGAGTAGAGCACGAGTTTTAAACAGCCGTGGATTCTATATCAATCGAAGGGCTCATAGGAAATACGACTTATCTGGGTGTTCATGAGTTTCCAAGAGCGCGAAATAGTACGAGTGAGTCTATCTTTTCCTTAGGGAGCGAAGGAATACGAAGATCACGGGGGTAGAACACGATAGGTACGTTTTTGTTGAGTTTCTGATTTTTGTATCGCTTTATGGTCAAATTATGGGACAGAAGAATGTTTGAAACAGATGGGGAAACGCGTGTTTAGCTTTAAAGTCGTTTTAAATGAAAAACGACAGAGGAACATTAAAAAAACATTGCGAAGAAGGTATTACAGTGCAAAACATCTTTCCTATGTATGTATTTATTATTTCTAAACATATGTATCAGTTTATGTGTTGCGTATAATATGTACATTGCTATACATAGATATCGTGATATTTTCGTTCTTTTAAAAAATCTCTAATCCTAGACAGTTAACACGACTGTGTTTCTTCTTTTGTTCGGTGTTACGTCCATTTTATTTTTATCGTGCAACGTTTAGTAGATAGATTCAAAAAGTTTAATCAAGCGTTGCACAAAATGCGCCAGCCTGCATAGAAATCAAACAAAGCATTTTTATAAATCCTGCGATTTGACTCGTAAAAGATTCTCCGTCGATATTTCCACACAGTGCTTTCATCTCGTGAATAATACAAAATTTTCAATCACACGACGAGATCGCTGAGTCGTCTTTCACAGATAGTCAGAATTTCGTTACATATTCCGTCGAATTTCATTCCGTTGAGTGCAACACCCTCCAGACACCACTTTCAACGCCAACAAGTTGTTTTCTCGACTTACATCTACATTATGTCGTTACACCTTTTTCCCTATCCAGTTTCCTGCATTCGTTCATGCGCAATGACAAATCATGGTCAAGAAGTTACTGAATACGTTTCGTGAAACGCGAGACGAAACGAAAAATTCGGCACACGAGACAGAAGGATAACTTTAAACGGAGAATATTACTCGCAACGTGTTACAAAAGTAATAAAACGAAGAGTGGAGGAAGAGGGGAAAGAAGGAAGTGCTCGAAGTAATGAGAAATCAAAAATACGAAACAGCCCAAGCAACGTAGACCTGCGTAACT
The DNA here is from genome assembly GCF_040668555.2 of Bombus flavifrons. Taxonomy (NCBI): domain Eukaryota; kingdom Metazoa; phylum Arthropoda; class Insecta; order Hymenoptera; family Apidae; genus Bombus; species Bombus flavifrons. The sequence continues at coordinate 6,387,049 of NC_138458.1, read as the reverse complement.
ATTTAACTTACTTTTATTTAATTTAACATAATTATTTGTTATAATTTATTGAAAGTACCGAGGACACTCGTATTATATATTACACATTGATCGTCGTATTGTACTCTCGTCTGTGTAAAATTTCATGAAACTTCACGCAGTTTGATGCAGTTTAAGGATGTCTATCTTGTTACGCTTCTGATATTCGTCGTTTCTATGATCGCTAAATCCACGAAAGAACTATAATCGTCCGAATCCTGCTGCTATGCTACACGCGTAGGTTCATATCTTCGTCTCACACGCAAATTCGTTCATTATCTTTGCCTTTACGTTTCTCCCTTCAGTCCGCGCGATTCGCCGATCAGAATAACGTTCTTGAAAGTGGAAGTGGAAAGTAGCAAATTATGTGTGTACATTTCACGAACGAAAATCATTGTGGGGACGATCGTTGCCGGCGCCGAAGATCGCGGACACAGAGGAGAGAGAATGGACAAGCACAGTGAACACCAGGGACATTCAGCTGTCGCGTTCAGTTGGCTTGACGTATTATTTCCACCTATTATTCTCGCGTTGCGTATAAAAAGGGCACTGACAGTAGCGACGACACTCGACAATCGTGATACGGGCAAAAGCCCCAGCCGACGATATATCGAATTATTCCGCGGACAAAGAGCGGCGAATATCTCGACGTAGATAGCGGAAAAGCGTCGACAATCGCGACCGCTTTTGTCCGAGTTATTTCTTCGCGAGATAACCGGATATTCTCAATCTGCTTCGAACCGAAGGAACCAGATATGTATCGTTTATCGTAGGTGACTTGGACAAGGAAATTCCTCAGGTTCAAAATACCAAGAGTACCATAAATACCAAGTGATTTATCTTAACAGGCAGTTACGTACACATATTTATATGAACCGTATAAATGAAAACTATTTTGAGATTATTGGGCTTGTATTAATAGGGATATTCGTGTTGGAATTGAAATTAAAGACGAAGGTGCTTTCATTCGGTTCGTTTGTTCGACGCGTTCCAAGGCTTCGCGGGATATCCATATTTCTAAAGTTACGAATCGTTTGAAGGTATTTTGCACCGATTTCTCGTGGAGGAAAATTCGTCGAGAAACAGCTTAGCCCACATTCGCGTTAAAAACGATAACACTCTCTTCCGGCTCGTTTCTTAGACACATATTTCTCGAGAAAGATAACAGGGAAAACGGTAGAGTCAATAATTGGGATGTAAATTTCGCGAACCGGCCACGAAGGAGCTTCGTGTAACGTGCGTACTGGCTGTGATCGATGCATTGGCTATGGATACGAAGCAATAGACGTTCAATGTGCAACGTTCCAATGTTTCGGAACGCGCTGATTGTAAATGACTGAACAGCGACAAGGGATCGCGCTTCCGTTTCTCGCTTGTCGATGGATGCGTTCGTATTATCGCCGGATGATTGAGACGAACTCGGCAGTTGCCCATTCGGTTTCGCCGAATTAAGCGCAACATTATCGGATAAATTTCTAAGTATGTGCTGTGTTATACGTGCGTACGTACGCGGAAGCGACATAACGAGGTCGTAGAATCGGTCGGGCGTTCAGATTTACACGTTTGAAGAGCGAAACGCGCACAAGTTGACACATTTTAGGGAACACGAGGAGCGAAAAAATACGCGAAACAGCAGGAGGCGAAAAGAAACTGCTTCAACGTAGAAACGAAACGATGCAATCGATTTAAATCGTCAACTTGGCAAACTTTGGTAGGTAGCGACCGGTAACTTGCGATAGAATCCCACTTGTCTGTACAATGTACAACTTAAACGAGCAATTTAAAGTGACAAGGCATCGACCGACGGGTCGTGAGACGCTTGCAATTGCCTGGAATCTGTACGGCGACGAATTCGAATCGCTCCGAACCTAATTCGAGTCTTAAAACTCGATCGATTTTGAATCTTAATGCGTCTAGTGTCTTCAAAATGTACATGAAATAGACGAGAGGAATGATATCTGTTTAGGGACCAATTTATCATCCATTTGGCAAAGTTCATGAAAATATGGAATTTTCTGGGTTGGCAACTAAGGAAATGCGGATTTTGTCAATGCCAATTAATGACAAAATCCATTAAAATCTCTCGAGTCTCGATCGTCTTGCGAGTTTCGGTGCGGGATATTCGAATGTTCTTGGCTCGAGAGTGTGAGAGTAGAAATGAGAGTTTGAAAGTAGAATCCGAATCGAGCTCGGGGTAATACGTGTGGGCGGCTATACCGCGCTCGCTATTACTCACGATTGCGTCGTAACGAATATCATATATCGCGTATTAGAGTGATTTTAATACTTTAGTTTCGCTGAAGTTCGTTCGTTAGAAATTCTCCAAATTGTACCTTAGATAGAAATGAACACGTTGCCTGTAGGAGCGCGATGTCTGACTATGTAGGTACTTGTTCTACATGATTGCATGTTGTCGCGTCGTGACTAGCAACGAGAAAGGAATGAGGAAACGAATTTTCGATGGACTCGATTTGAAACAGAAAATTGTTAGTCACACTCTATTTAATAAAGAAAACTATTAATTACTCTGCTCGGCGATGTAAATGTAGTCTATCTTTCGACGAAACGAATACTTTTGAAACGTAGAAGCATCGAGGGAAGACAAAAATACCAGTTTTATTACCTTTTCTATTTCTAACGTGGCAAACGAGATACTGCGGAACATCCCTCTACGTAAAGCATTATTTATCGACTACCGTTGCTACTACGTGACAGTTTCGAGCACGCTAAATTATTAGTCTTAAATAACGCGTGCATTGGATTCTGGCGGCTCGTAAAATTAATTTACGCCACACAGTAATTCTGTTGTGTGCGCTCTGAATACCCCAACTTAATCTAACGTGATTCACGATCGTGCATCTGTATTACTCGTCTTTAAATGTCACGGCTTCCAGGACGCGACGCGAGCACAAAGAGACTACCGCTTCCCAGTAATCTACCGAGTGTCTAAATGAATAGCTGTCTACATTATTTCTAGTGCAGCATCCGAACTTCAGAGTATTCGGCGCTGGAATGACACCCCTTAGGCTCTTTTTTGACACTCTGACGGCTGCGCGTTTCGGCGTACATCTTCGCTGCCAACCACTGTCACTTTTCGTTCTGCTATTATCTGATCGAGATACGCTCGAATCCATCATCGTCGTCCAATCCTTCTCCTCTTATCTTCCTTTATTTTCTACGCTTTTGTGCACTATACGAATTTATTTATTTATTTTCTGACTGTTGCGCGCAGTTGCAAACATCATTTCCCGATCGTTCATACTCGTAGATGTGCGGTCTTTTCAGTGGCCGATTCCCTAAAAATTCCAACTGTTGATAAACGAACGATACGACGTTGGACAACGTTCTGTTATAAAATTGCAACCGCGTATAATATGCAACGATGTTCTATTGTAAAGTTGTCGTCACGTACAATATTTAACAATGTTCCAAATGAAAATTTCGTGAGCAGATAGAATGTATCTGTGGATCGAATCTGTATCGAAATATAGAGTTCTTTTGTCATGAAATGATTACTCTGTACCGTAGATACACGGATGCGTGATTTTCGTTCATTTTCGTTCGGCTACGTTAGGAACAAAGGATTGTTTTAAACTCTTTTCATGGAGAAAATGTAGTGGCTCCTGCGGCATGGAGAGCTGCCAAGGACCATTTAATTAGGAATTTAATCGAACTTGGGAAGCGCTGCGTTGCAAGCACGTTGTTTAACGATAAGCTCTCATTTGTTTACGAAAACCCCTGATATTTACGCTGCGTCAGTTAATTCAATGAAAATACGTAAAATATGAGCCCACTGTATACATATTATCTACGCTGTTCATCGCCTCGTAATTCTCCAAAAACCTGATATTTTTGCTGATAAACTGTTGGACTAAAAGTTTTACTGTCAAACTGTACGCCAAGAACTGTATAATTCTCATTAAGGAACATCAGAAACCGATTACTTCCCTAACGACAACAGTCTGAATCAAAGTAATAGCCTGTGTAAAATATTCTCGTTCGTTTCTCAAGATATAGAAAATTATCTGTTCGTGCGCTCTTTGCTTACAGTAGGCCAAAAATGTGGTAGTGCTAAGTTTCATTTTAAAATTAATTCAGGAAACTTGCCCCATGAAAGCAATTTTTCACGCAATGGCGTGCATACGTATAAATAAGGACGTTTCGTTCGCACAACTCGCGTGAAATATTACGCTAATTATTTTGTCCCGAATTCTATGCGCGCGCATTAAAACTTTAACGATCGAACACAGAAAGCATCGATTAACGAGACAATTTCCAGCGACCGAGACACGAAAGCAAAGGCTACTTTTTCACGGTAAATCATCCGGCTCTGTCGACGCGATTCGTGCTCGTTTAAAAACGTCGATGGTTGAAACGATCTCTCCACCCTGTTTGTAATGCAGTTTTGCCCGTTGCTGCTTTGAGGTAAAGTAGCCGAAACAGCAATTCCACGGAGAAAGAATTGGAGCGCAGGCGAGTTTCTTCGTGTTGATGCGACCAATAAAAGTATCGCGTAAACAAGGCCTTACACGGTTGCGCGATATTTTGCATTGGCTGTTTTACGACTGGCACCGATGTAAGTATAAACATCGATAAAACATCGATAAAACGTCAATAAAACGATTCAGCCGGAGTCACCGAGCGTAATGCTCGCAGGATATCTCAGCTAATGGAAGATCGCAACGATAACCCAATCCGAATGCAACGGCGATACGATTTAATGAGCCACCATTTATACACGGATACGGAAGTTCCGGAGCAAAGTTGAATTTACGAGTCTCGTTGCTGGTAATTCCGAAATGCATGGAAATGTATGAAAATAAATGTAAAACGTAGTAGAATGCTGTAGCGTGAAACGACGTAACAGACGATCGTCTGATCGTTGATAAGCGTAGGTTGGTTATGACGAGACCACGATAATTTCCAAGTTACGCCAAACACATGGTAAATCGTACCGTTGTGTCGCGATTTTCCAGCAAAGATAGGGTCGCAAGATGCGCAACACGACCAACGGTCTGACTGTGGACGTCTCGTCGTGCAAATGGAAATCGAAACGAACTTGTCGAGCGACCTTTTGAATCTTTCCCATCGCTGCAAAAGATACGCGGCAATTCAGGCTACGTAGCCTGTTAATTATCCTCAAAGCGTTAATATCATCTATGTCAGGGACGAACATTCCTCAGCGACTGTACCCTGTTCCCTAATTCTTTCCAATCGTACACTTACGCTCGCACGAGTAATCGCGAGACGAGAACCTTTCGACAAGATCGTTCGTCCGCGAACATGCAGCGTTCGCTGGAAATACCGCAAATACTAGATCCCGTAGCATCCATCTCCTTAACTAGACGCGAGCGTTTCAGCTGAAATCTCGTCGAACGATGACAAAGGACTCAACGAACCTATCGTCATTGATTGGAAGCGGGAATCTCGGTCGAACGCGTTTCGAAACAGATTCCCCCGGTGTTCCGGCCGTCGAGGATCACTCTTCATCGTCACAAATATAATCACCGCTCCCTGTGGCACAGTTATATATGTACGCGCGCCTTGTTACACGCCGGCGCTATCAAATATGAAGCTATTCGGAGGTGGCGTTTCAACACCGCCCAAGTCTCCCCATGGGGCACCATGTACACACAGCCGTGCGCCAGCTACACCACTACTGGCCTGTTTCACGTATTTAACCGACCAGATTATAATTCGGCAGTAGCAGCGTTTCGCCGTTTACGGCTAAGAGCCATCCATTTCGCGCCACTTCGCGAAACCTCGTCCTACCACTTTATATCAAAGTTACGAGCTCGCAGCCCGGTTGAATACGTCACGCGGAATGTTTCCAGCGTTCGCCGTATCGCGCATCGAGGACTATCAATGGATTAGAGGCAATAAAGTCCGCTGAAATACGTAGCCATTCGATCAGCTCTAATTAAACCGGCATATTAGAAGGAAATTGCGGTACGTTTTGAGGCGTGCCCAGCGACGGATCGATCCACGAATTGAAAAGGCTGTAAAGGTATACGATACGATACGATACGATACGACGCTTCCGGACTAGGTAAATCGGATGGACCGAGTGAATCGCGGTTTCGCTCTGGTTCCTTCTTTCTGTCTTCTCTTACTTTTTCTTTTTCCTTTTCCTGCTCCTTGGAAACTGCTTTCGCGGAACGCATGGCATTGAAACCGATGGAAAGTTATACGCAGCTGATAGTCGCACGATTATCGCAACTAGAACGTTTAATGTCTATCCGTCTTAAAAGGCAAGTGTGCGAACGACTTCGTATGAACGAAAAGTTGGCGCAAATAGACGTCGTTGTGATTCGCAACGAAATTGGGGTATTTGCAAATTGGAACTCTCCAACACGGAGGTACGTACCCAACTCTCGTCCAGTAACATTGTTTAAGGCATTTAGCGACGCCGGTGATGCGTCAAGATTTCCTCGAAACTTGCCGAAACTACGTGTTCCAGTGGGAATTTCCACGTTCGCTTCAACCGTCTATGTTCTATTAGTTTCTAGTCTATGCTCTATTAAGTATTTCGAAACTGTATCCTATTAAACAGCTCGACTTTACGCTCTATTAAATACGATCTCTTAATTCGGTCTAAGCTATTTCGTAGAGACGATAAGCAGGGTGGCCCGTAATTCACGCTACGAAAGGGATCAAGCGGCGGATTCTATGGCTGAAAATAGGACGAAGACGACTTGGTCGTCGCAATTGCATTTTCGGGAAAAATCGACGACTTACAAACTACATATATACGTGAATTCGACCAGTTTCCAACTGGACACCGATCGATAGTTGACTATTTAATTAACAATTGTTCTATATGCTGAAATAAATTGAAAACGAAGAACGGAATTTCGTCGCTCGAAGCCTCGTTCCGGAGAAACTAAAATTTCAAGAAAATGACACTTCGTATCCCAAAATTGAAATTAACTTAACTTTCCTGATATTCATATACATTTTTACACATTCCATTTTCATTTTTCTACTTTATGCTTCCATCTTTCATGGCGCTTGTAGATCGAAGAAATCTTTGCATCGTTTTCAATCGTTCGAAAAACACTCTGATGATCGTTGCACCTTGTAACACAAATATCTACCATTATGCAGGCAGCGATATATCGGAAATGGATATGTTACGACATTCATAAACCAAAGGGGCAACGAACGAACCTGAATAACTAATTAGGGTATCGTCATCGCCTGTTCAATAGCAATTGCTGTATAATCCTGACGTCAGCACGTAGACCACAGGTCTCGGATGTGGTGCACATTGCTGCTCAGCTACCGTTAATTACTCGAAACCCTGCATTGTAAATTAGTAATCGCCAATCTCACACAACACAGGGCAGACGCAATGAGCGACGAATCCGCGTCCTCTGATTGCACATTCTGTCCAATAAAGGATCGTGGAGTGACAGCAAGGACGTATAAAAGATATTCCTGACAAATATTTCTTCTACGCTTAAGTAGAACGTGTTGTAGCATTATCATAATATATTGAACGTTTCATTTTTATCTCGTCAAACGATGTCGGCATATTTCACGATTAAAAATGGGAAAAAGATGTTAGTTAAAAGCGTGTAGAGGTCGTAAACACTTTATTACAAATTTGTAATGAAGATACGAAAATTATTAACGACTGGTTTCTCGTTCGATCGATTGGTTATACGTTTAACGAAGTTCCCGTTCGATGTGTGGTTTGTTCTTGCAAATACAAAATTCACACACACGCACATATATATACTAGAAGTTATTCGTTATTTTTTAAATCTAGCAGTTGTTACAAGTTACAGCTCTTTAGTGCAGTTCGGCCAGTGTAATTAGAAGCAAATGTTGCAGAAGGATGATAAACGATTCAAAAAGTACCACATTTTTGGAGCCATATATTTCTTGCAGGCAGTCGCGTGTGCATTTAATAGTTGCGTTGTCGTCTTTTTATAACGAAAATGTATCTTTCTTCCGGATAAATCGAATCCTTTCAGCATTTTGCGTAAGAACATCATGAGTGGCTATTACGAACGATATTACGAGTAACAGTAGAATGGCCAAAATATGACTGGTAAATAAATGTCTTCGTCGATACTTTGTCCTGCATTAGCGCCATAATGCGAACATCTATCCCTCAAACGTAAAATAAATAGATTTAAAAAGATGCATCAAGCAACGTCAAACGTGCACGTGACAATCAGCTGCTCTTATTCTTCTCGCACAAAGGCTCCTGCTTAAACCGTGCAGCAGCTGTCCGTATCCGTATGAGACAAAACCTGTATGGACGTTTCAATGCTCGATAAGAAGCGCATTCGTGGCTTGGTAACAGTGGGATAATCAGCAGCCGGTGCAGAAGTGTTTCCGCGAAATCAAATGGCGATATTCATGCACGGCCGAAGCCGTGCATGTCGTGAGCGTGGTGCGTGTCGTGGATGTCGCGGCGACGCGTCAAGACGATAGCATCGTTTCCGGTAGGGACCCAGTGAATAATTCGGCCAATATTGTCTGGCATTTCGAGCGAGTGTTACGCGACGACGACGACGACGAGGACGTCTCTCGAGGCGTCGGCAGAAGCGCCTGTGCGTATACGTCGACGTCTCTGGTTGCCATAGCGACTCTCCTGCAGGAGCATACAGTCCCGTTGGACTCTTGTATATCTTGGAACAGACCGTGCCACGTACCAAGTGTCTCCAACAATATGATATGCCGCACCGCGCTAGCTATCGTTGTCTTAATGTATTGCCTGCGATTTATCGTGTTGCTCGCGATGAAATTCGATTGGCTCGCGCCCGACCATCGCCCCGGCGTCTGCATAAAAATACATTGGAACGAAGCTTCAAGTGTATTGAAAGGGCCAGGGGTTGATTTATGCTCGGCGGAAGGGTAAAAATGAAGCATTTAGCGCGTTCGTTCTGCCGCCAGCATTTTATACATTTTTTGCCCTGGCAGCTGTGATACGGTGAAATATCGCCACGCCGTAACGTTTAATTTTTGCAAAATGTATTTTATTTGCGCACCTTTGTCCGACCATGTTGCGTAAATCGTTCACGCTATTGGCGACTCGTCAGTCTATGAAATTTATCTTATTTTGGCCGTTTTATCGAATTTCGTGCGTGAATGGCGTACCGATGATCGTGGCGAGCGTATGGACAATGCGAGCTCGACCTGTTCAGGTGAACTTTATGAAATTCGGAATACACACGAGTATCGGATAATAACTGATACCGTTGCGATCTCGCCCTACATTCCTCGCCTATTCTCACATCATTCCGCCTACGATTAGTACATTAGCAAGCAACGATGCCGCCTAATTCCTCGCTCTCTTTGGCCTAGCCTAATTGCACGCTTACCGCGACAAAGCTTCTAACCTGTCGATATTTCCACACTAACTTTACACTCATCCTTCCTTCTTTTCATCGTCTAACTCTATGTAAATTCCTGTATTGAGAAAAATTAGGAAACTGATTGATCGGGTAACACAGGAATCTACGTAAAGTCAGACGAATAAAAGAAACAACGAATGAACGTGCAATTTTCAATTAAATTTTGGAGGCGGTCTGGTGAGCAAGTTAGTGTTAACGAGTAAATGACAGTCGGTACTGTCACGTTGGTACCGATGTATCGGTATACGTCGAGCTTAAACTTTCCAATTGCGGGAATTATCGGGACATCGACTAATCGAATGTTGCGCGACTCATCCCTGGCGACGTTTCCACGCAACAATTCCCCGATACCGCATCCATATCGAGTTTCTCGCGTTGCAGGGACGAGCAGCCGATACGGTTGGCAGTGGAAAACGGTTCAAGCCGGAAAGCAACTACAGAAATCGAACACAGATGTAGGTCTCGAGTCGCGAAAGAGTCCCTTGGCGTAAGTGTCGGAAGACGCATCGTCGTCAGGCAGCCGCTCGAATCGACAGGTTGGGAAAAGTTTGCCACGGGTGCGGAAACGCCGGCGGCATTCCTACGTATATCGATCCGGAGCAGCGCTCCGCTATGCAAACAGGACTTGCACTTTCTCGCGAGTTTCCATAACGCTGATAGTAAATCAGAGAATTTAATCAGGATAAAGCCTGCACCGGCGGAGAAATTCCATTCGCCGGCAGCCAAGGTGGATACGCGCGCGATCCGAAATCAATTAACAGGGAGAGCCGGAGCGTCGCGAAGCTCGCCAACCTCTGGAAACTCTACTTTCAACGATATCCGCGAATTGGCAGCTTAGCGTACGTACAACGTGTTCCTGGCAGGGACGAAAGATAACAGTCGCCCTGACAATTTTTACAGGAGGGACATCAGTTACAGAAGCTTGTTTGTCGTTTAAGCGGAGGACATTAATCGGGAAAACATGGAGAAAGTTTTCGGAAAAACAGCGCGATTAAGAACTTTCCTTCCATTGTTAGACGTCCTAGTTACAGAAGATGATCGCCAGTGATCGAAGATTTTTTATGTTACTGGTATGCTCATTTTTGGTGAGGGCAATTCTATTTCCATCGCGTATGATAGTTATCGACCAGAGAAATCGTATCTCGATCGCACGTGATAGTTTAGAATATTGTTTTGCATTCGGCCAGAACGATTCCCCGCATTCGCAGCCAAATTGGTTTCTGTCGTTCTGAAAGAAAAGGACTAAGGGAAAGGCGATCCCCTCGAAACGTGCACACGCTTATGTTCGATAAATATAATCGAATAAAAAGTCGGTAAATATAATTTTCTACCGAACGGAAAGTCTTTTTGGAACCGATGTGGCGAGTAACTTTTGTTCCAATTTGATATCAGTTGGTAACTTCGACCAAAAATTCCACCATTCGAAGTGATCAAACATTCTACATCTGCGTAATGCGACGTAATTTTGTAATATCGTACTGTGTTACCTTATACTGCTTTATATTGTATTATCATTCTATCAAAAAAGTATATATTCATATCTTTAAAATTACTTTCATGTTCTCTGTGAAAGCAAGTATGTTTGATAGCACTGATTATGTATATCGCGTGTACTCTAATCTAATGCACCTCTCGTGTCTCTCAAGCCACGTGCTTATGTTCCTCCGTCTTCCCTGATGCACTTTTCCGCATGAGCAAAGCAGGTACCACAAGTACGTACGTGTTATACGCATTGGTAGACACCTGATGAACGTAAGTACAGTGATGAATTTTCACAGAGGAAATAACTTTCTATGCAAATTTATCTCTGTTGATTTTTTTCTTTGCTTCCTTGTGTGGACAGTGAGGAAATCGCCTACGCGAAACTGAAAACTAGAAACTATCTATACTTAGTTATTAATACAATTCTCGTTTATCGTTTATCTTTACTTTTTATTGTTCTTACATTCATTACTTTCGAATGTGTGCGCTAACGAGTTGAAAAATTCGTGCAGCCAACGTTTTCACCGTAACATTACAGACTCCTTTGGCTCACTGTATGTACTTATAGCAACTTGCACGTGTAACAGATAAAATGGAAACAACAGGAGCGCACGGACCGGCTGCCAGTTCGCAGTTGTTTTAATCGAGAATAAAGTTGCACGGGAAATACCATTAATCTTTAAAAGTTCGTAGTCGCAACGGGACCCGGTCTTGGAAAGCAATTAATAGTTTGAGAGTTGGCGTAAAACTGAAATATATGTGTTCGTAACCTCCATGTGTTCCGCGGTAACCGATCACGATCGTGTTAACAATTTTAAAAGATCCTTCAACTCTTTCCCCTGTAGAAACCAAACATAGTTTCCAACTGTTCAGCTGTCGATAAAGCAATCGAATTATTTAATCTGTAAGACATGTTCTGCGCTCTTTCTCTTCCTTTCTTCTTTCTTCCAACAGTTGTATCTCGATTACTATAAACTACGGATATTTATGCATTTACAAGGAATTTAGAAGCTTGAAGATCTGCAGCCTGATTATTCGATTCTCGCAGATATGAAACGCAAACTAAAATCGATAAAACGTTCGCAATGTATAACAAGATTTACCGTAAGGATCCGCAGCAATGCAGAAGTCTTCTATCTGATTTCCATCAGATAGGATTTTCCAAAGTTTCATGCAGGACTTTCAAGATACAAAGCGGATTCGGATAAGTAAAAGTCAAGAATCCTCCACGGTGACGTTCATTCGAATAAAGTCACTTTCCCAAGTAGTTGCTTGCACGAAGATGTTGCTACCTGTACGAGATTTCTTCTCGTCCTTGTCCATTTAAATAATTCCGTTTTCTAGACGATCGAATATCACGACGACAATTATAGGCAAAAAAAAATAATAATCAATGCGCCTGATTTTTCGCAACTATTTATAACTTTTAATTAAATCTCTTTTCTTTCTCCACTCATTTTTATTCCTATAATGGAAACTCATTTTCTCTTCTGAGATTAGTTCTGAGGTTTCTCTGCAGATTATTCTTTGTCCTGTACAGAAACGCAATCCTTCGATTTTAATCATCTTCCATCTGTGGTTGTAGTATCCTTGTACACGTAAATCACTTTACTTTTTCACTTTACAATTAATTGTCATGCTCTCACAGACACGCGTACATCAAACGTTTAAATTCCACTAAATTACTTACAAACGAAATTTAATTCCGTATGTGCAGATGATTTCCTCTTTTTATCATAGTCGACGTTTCTACTATACTCATCATATATTCCGTACTCACATACGATATTGCGCGTTGTACTATCTCCGGAATGTCTCAAAAAGTTTTTTAATAAAAAACGAATTAAAGAATAACAGGTAAAATCAACGGATGATTCAATGTAGTACGATATAATTGGAAGAAAGATTCCATATTTTTCGCGATAAACGCACCGTACAAGGTACGAGACATTTTTGTATAATAATAATAGTAATAATAATTTATTCGTACTTTAGGCCCATAGTCTATTGCAAGAAGGTTGTTGCATCCTTATTCCTAGTTTCTTCTGCTATGTCATATTCTTACATTTCCTCCGATAAACACTTGCATATTCAATAAATTCGCGATTAGGACCAAGCACAGCCATGTGTTGGTAATGAACAAAGGTTGTAAGACTTTGATCGAGTTTACAACGTACCTGTGGTACCGCAACTACGCTATCTCCACCGCAAGTTAATGCCATAGAACCGCACTGAAATGTGAGTTATCCTAGAGAGCAATATGAGCTTCTGAGCAACAGAGTTTATTAAGCGAAATGTCGGTTATTCCACGGCTGGAAACATTAGGTTGAATATTGACAATACGTTTTGGAAGCATCTATAAAGTTAGGGTTACGAATTTTTCTAAGATGATACAATAGCGAGCAATAATTTCAGAATATTCGTATATGAATATATATGACATTTACCGAGGTACGAAACGCGCTAATCATAAATAAACGAAGAATTAATCAACTGTTGTCAAAAATTTATATCCATCGCTATTTTCTACAGGATATTGCGAGCTATCTTGTTCCTTTATAAAGCCTCTAATTTATACATACGTGTATAAAGTAAAAAAAGTAAAAAATATATTAGTGAAACGTCGTACATGTACGTCTAAATAAAATATTCGGTTCAGATTCTACGTATTGCTGTTAATTTATAAATAATTTAGCACGAAACGTGTAATAGTTGGGATATTTACAGGTGTTGCAACTTTATCCACACCACAAATATCTCTCTTAACTAAATCCTATTTATAACCTGCAAACTAGAGTAAGTTCGTGAAAGTTTGAAATCGTTGGTTGGAGAGCAAATTCAATCCAGTCTGTTAGATATCTCACGGGATAACTTGTTACGTATCCAGTGTACATTTTACTATGTTGTCGAGACAAAGAATTTCTGAAAGTAAAAGTCTGTCGTACAAATATAGCAACTCATAAATTGAGAAATTATGATAATTGTTCGAAAAAGAATACGAAACTTAATAATAAATTACGCTAAAATAGGACTACAATTTGACCGAAAGCTTTCGACAGACAGCGTATTTCAGTTAATAAATTTATCGTTAGTCCAATCAAGAGTAAACGCAAGTCCATGTTAATCGAGAAAAACGAGCATTTCATACGCTACAATCTGATAATTAATAACGAAGTATGCAAATGTACTCATCGCCTATATGATTCATATTATTACCACTGTAGTATTAGCAAACGTAACACATTACTACCCCTACCATGATGTTTCATCAAATTAACCTCGAATTAACGATCGTGAGTGAATTTAATATCTTAGCCGGGCCAAAGTTTTGGGACTCGACACGATCCCACCCCGTCTTTTTCCAACCCGTGCGGAGCATCGAATTGCCGAGATTTCCCAGTCCTTGCAGGGTACATCTCATAAAGGAAAACAGATAGAACATACGTTTGTACCAATCTCTTGCATTATTTGTAGGTGTAAAATCAGCTCACGAAGTGGCTGTCGCTCTGTATATTATCAATACTTAGATAGAACATATGTTTATATGAACTTTGTTCGTTGTACAATCAGCTGCCGAAGTGGGTCCCACGTGTCCTGTCGCACTCCGTACATTGTCAATATTTCAAGGTCCTCAACTAAAGGAATATGTATTGTGAACACGATACTGTCAATATTATAGGGTGACGTTGAGAGCAGAAGGCTGAAATATTGACAATAATATTGACAATATTATTGACTGCCTGAGAACACGCTCAGCCAATTAATGTTATTTAATATACATAATTGTCGAGTCCTATAAACCTCTACCATATATTAACTTACAAAAACACGATTTGCAGTGGCGAGCATATAGACAGGGAATCCCATTTTTGTTAACATTTGAATGAATATAAGGTCGCTTAAAAATGGATCAAAAGTTATTTTTACTCGTGAATCACAATCAATCAGTTAATAGAAATAGTTTCGCGTAATTTCCCTGACAAACAAGTGCAAATTAAAATCTGTACCACTACGTTGACCTAAATCGAAGACTTCTATATTAAATATTTTACTATTATATTATTATACGATATTATATCGCATTATATGTATATTACATTCTCTATTTATATGCTCGTGTATTTATTTTTACACGCCATGAGCCATAGTTCATCGAAGACGGCAAAATTCCTCTCGAAAAGGAGGTACGTCCAACTTTCGTTCGAATCAAGTCGCACCACCTGCTGCCAGGTAGCACAAAGATATTTTCTCTACTCGTGTATTTAAATAAGAAAGCCGTATCTGCATTCAAACTAAAGATACAACAGTTTATATTTACTTTCGGACGTATGTGAAATCGATGGCTGGCTATTGGATACTAAAAGTCATTTCTCTCGAAACCACTCACCGACCAGGTACGACTATTTGAATACGCCTTACTCTAGCCAAGTGTAGCCACTCTGTACTTTTAAGCGGCAGTGTGTACTTGAAGGATTTGTCCACACTTCTTTTCTAGTCACCCTGTACATTCGTCTTTCTTCCCCTATCGATCTCGCTCGCCCTTGGTAGCGAAAGATGAAGGCGGCACCCTTTCACTTCGATTCCACGGATGTTTACCCAGCTACGTTTCGCTTCTTGGTTCCACAGGGAAATGCAGATGCGTGCCCGAGATGGTATATAACAGCATGGAAAGTACACGTAAGTTGAAAACCCTATCGGAGACTCTAGCCGTCAGCATCTTCTGGATTTGCGTATGAATACGCGTGAAATAATATCACACGATGAGTAATACTAGCATAACCCGGCTTCTTGTTCAGCCATCGAATTTTATCATTTGACAGGAAGAGGAAAAGTGCAAATCAGTTTCACCAATGAGAACCAACCTTCAACGTGGAGATACTTGTGAGCCCATTCTCCCCGTGTGAAATAATAAAATTCGATGATGGAACGAGCCGCGTTTTTTAACACCATTTACATATTACGTTGTTTGCCATACTAATACGATATCGATCATTATATTGACACGACAGAAATTGCCTGGGACAAAAATTACTTACACTCGTTTGCAGAGATTGACAATTTTCTAGAATTTCAAGTTAATTGAATTTTGTAATTACATGTTCAATTTTTTTTTATTATTATTATTAGTTTAATTAGGTGATATACGACGAAGGGGAGACGATATGCCGTTGCTTTGCTCGATTAATTTCTCTCATTAATTTATCTAATTACCGATTATTCAAAACGATGGTGACTGGTTTACCCGAATATTGATATAATTTCATATGAGATAGTAATTGCGTAGATAATATGTCCTTGTTAACATAGTTTTACATACATTAACATAGCCGCACAAAGGTACAGCGATGCAAAGCGAAACGATTATGCCATGTAATTAATTAATTGAAAGTATCTTAATTCGCTTAGAACGCAACAATCTCCTTTCCCTACAAATATACACGTATAATCCTAATCGACGCTAATGTATTTTCTTCTTCCAAACGACCATCGAAAATCTTCCCTCCAATTCTTTCATACTTATCCCATGTATTATAATTTTCCTTCGGTCCATTATTCAGTAGTTTATTATTTCATCAGAAGGTAGTAAGAAAAGAAGAAAAAGCTAGTCTTATGGACTAACGGTGGCATTTTACTTAACAGACGAGAAGTGTAACAGAAGAGCCATATGCTGCAAGGCGCGTGGCTACGAAGAATGATAAAACTTCGTGTACGACAGGAGGAAACGCCGATTGGGCGGTAGGTAGCCCCAAGAGTGGCGTAAAAAGAGCATTCTTGGAAGAAGCAGATAGTTAACTTCGGTTAGCCAAAGACGCCAAGCTTTCGTTTCGCTTCCGGGTCTACGAGACAGTAGAGACGTTTCTTCCGCTACTTCATCCATAATTCCAACACTCTATCCGATTACCTAGAGTCATCACTTCAGAAATGTTTCTGTACATACGATTACTCGCACGATGGGTACGTAAGATTCTGTGCCATTCTACGACGGTCTATGATCTGACTAAACGTAAAATTGTAGCTGCACTGGACGTAACGTTGCAAGAGTTGTCAATGATACGTTTACGTTCGCGTTCGTGGGTTCTGACGCGTGTAATTAATAAAAAGCGTTGACAGGATGAATTTCGCTTTGAGAACATCGTTGGGGGCTGGCGAGGGATGAAAGTTTCAAGGGTGGTAAAGCAACGTCGATGTTGTTTTTCCGACAAATAATAAACATTTCCGGTTAACCGATGATTTATGTACGAGCCGCGACTTTTGTCCCGCTAGATCGCTCAAACAATCCAGTGTGCGTTAGAACAGTGTGGCTAAAGCGAACAAGACGAATACGAACGAACGTGGAAGGAATAAATGGAACGAATAAATGGATCGAGTGAATGGTAGTGAAATAAGTGCTACAAATCATGTAAAAAGTCTAGGAAAAAGTAAGACTGATGCGCGAATAGAGGAGATTTATAAAAAGAGGACAAAATTGATAAATGGCAGCCAGGAGAAGTCTATAAACTAATTAATCATCGTCCTTCCAAATTATAAGGTGTACGTTTTGGGATTCTTTCGACGAGTATTATAGTCAAAAAATGCTGCGTTTAATAAGGGGTTCGATAAAGTTCAAAGATACGCGTGCGATTTGTTCAGGCGAACCGCAAACTATCGAAAACGCTTCGACAAAATTATGCATGGTAACGTTCTCTTTCGTGTCAGCAATTCTTTGAACGATGCCCGTCGTGTTTCATACGCTTTAAACCGTGTAACACATGGCGTTCGATACAATTAAAATAGAATATACAAGTATCCGATAAATTTAACCTTTGTGTCGCGCACGCTGCATGCAAGAAAATTCTACTTTGTAGCCAATAACGAGCAACTCGAATGGTTACAAGGTTATTTTAATCGTGGCCGCGGATGACTATTATGTTTTCAAAGGGCGTGTATAAAAATTCAATCGTAAAATCCCCTTGTACAGATTCCAGCTCTTTAAAGACCAGTCATGAACCTTTCCAGCTCTTTAAAGACCAGTCGGCTGAATTATTTCGTTTACGTGAAATCGTGCACGATCAAGATTAATGCAGCCAGCGAGCCGATATTGTCCAACGGAGAATTGTTAATTAATCGGATCTCAGTGTCACGATGTATCTCGTAATAAAAGGATCGATCAACGATTGCGTCGCTGAGCGACGATGTCCGGCAAAGAATTTCATTTGTTGCGCACCTTCGTTTCTAGTGAATCGGATTTACGATACTAAATGGGCCGAGTTACGCAGAAATCAACATTAAGCATCGTCAAGAAAAATTAGCGGAATACGGTACGGATCCAAACCACATATTAACTATGTTACTCGCTATTGAATAAGCGAGGAAAAAATATTGCGGGTAAATGACGAGAAATAAAATATATTCGATAGAAATGAAGCTACGCTTTTTTTCAAATAAAATATACTTCAAACTAAATATACTTAAATAAATTTCAGATGAT
The DNA here is from genome assembly GCF_040668555.2 of Bombus flavifrons. Taxonomy (NCBI): domain Eukaryota; kingdom Metazoa; phylum Arthropoda; class Insecta; order Hymenoptera; family Apidae; genus Bombus; species Bombus flavifrons. The sequence continues at coordinate 6,368,710 of NC_138458.1, read as the reverse complement.
CGAGGGTTGATAGCTTTCTGCGTAATTTAGGCCAAATAGATTTCACAATTTCAATTACCATCTTTGGCATCGCACACTCGTAGTTTCAAATTTACGAGTATTTACGACGATATCGTATTATTTATTATTTAATATAAATACATTGTTGTTGGAATTCATTTTTAGTAAAAGTAGGATCAGATGTATATATGTAAATATTTTACAATACAATATGTTGAAGCGATAAGAATCAATATATTTTCTTTCCTATCAGGGGCCATTAACGAAAATACAAATTTTAACCAGCCCGAAGGCTGAAAAAATTCAGTAAAACGGCGGAACTAATTTCCCTAGTTGCAAAATTAGCGACGACGTAAAAAACTTTCCCAAAAGCCCGTAACTTGCATCAAGTGAAGCAGAAGAAGGTCGTTCAATTAACCTGCTTGTTAAATTTGACAAGACATTTAAATCACCGAACCGAACACAGAGTTGAATTATCGAGGAATCCAGTGTGTCGCCTTATAAAATCCATTAAAAAGTTCCATGGAAAATTTGCTAGAAAGGGAAAGTTCGTTAGAAGAAAAGAAATCGGATTGGTTAGGCGGTTATCCATTCGGAACCATTAAATGAGATTCATTATCGACCAAGAGCGACAGACGCGACCAATTGTATTTACCAGTGCTTTTCACTGATCTATCGTTTTTCTCTTTCCCACGTAGAAATTAAATAAAATTATATACCTAATAAAATTACGTTTTACCGGATCCAGCAACGTAACATTTTTCTTTATGAATTTCTGATAATTTCCGAAACATGATATCGACGGATACTGTTAATAAACATTGTCGTGTAACTTGTCTCGTGCAGTTACGAAGAAAACAGCCAAATGTAACCTTTATACGTGCGTTTATGCTTTCTCTTGGGGAAATCTCGAGAGATGGCGTTTGCAGGGACTAACTACCCCTATTTTGTCCAATGAAACACTTTCTTTCGCATTTCGTCGACCTTTTCAACCTTCTCTTTTTAATCCTCTGTCTCTCTGTCTCTCTATCTCTTTTGCTCTTGTGCCAACAGCACACGGTCAGCCGGTTTCAGCTAATCCGTGGCCAACGCAGCTTGACTTCGGTGTTCTTATGGGTACCCGGTATATTCTGCGTGGCTAGCGCCGTTGGCGAATAGAGCCAATTATTGTCATGTGCAACGAGTGATGACTAGCGACTAACGCGTAACGACTGTAATGAGCTAACATCTCGATATTCCATATTTCGCTACCTCTTCAGCATCAGATACAATTTCTGTTCTTCCAGCGTTCACGTTCGACACTGAAAATTCTTCCTAGCGTTACAAGTACGAACATGGTGTTAAGAATCGAACGTTAAACGAACGTGTGATCGAATAGCCATAAAAATCTTCTTCCTTTGTTGTTCTCGTAAGACAGACTTTCGGAAAACAAAGTGGCGTTCCATATTCGGCTACTCTTCTCTATGATATAACGAAGGTTTTGCCCATATATACAATTTTGTAGAGATTTCCCCTATTTGAAGAGGCGACGGGACCGTAGAGGGTTGAATTCTCGAGATAAAGGGCGTTCGCATTAGCAAAACACACATTTCGTCGAGATAAAAGCAGACGGTGGATGAGTTTATAAGCCGATCACCGGTTCCCACGAATTCCATTCTCCAATTTCACTGCTTGGCCACGGAAATAAAGCGGACAAAGTAGCTGGGTCAGTGTTGCTAACACCGCCGGATAATTAGAATAAGCAGGGCTGAATCAATTAAAGAAACCATTATAGAGCACTATCCTTTCGACCTCGAAACGGCGCGATAGCGTAGCTGGCAAATTTATTTGAATAAGAAGTTATCGATGCCGCTTTCCATCAACAAAACGCTCCGCTTATTCCGTCCTTTTTATTGTCTTTTCTTGCTCGTCTATTTTGCTTCAGCTTCTTTGCTCGCCACGCGATATTTTACCGTGTCAACGTACGTTATTTTATAGATAAAAGGTACTTTTAAAACGTACAATTTTTGGACAGGAAAGATCTTTTCGTTTGAAAAATTAGAAATTTCATCATCCCCAATTCTGATACTTTGATTTTAACGCTTTAGAGGGATATCTCGCACACACACACACACGCTCTTCGTTATAATAGTTTTTCCTTCTTAATAACGAGGCAGTAGAATTTGCATAAAAACAGAGCATCGTCCGTAAATTAATCTCAAGATTTAATTAAACATTCGAGAACCGTGTTTTTATAGTTATCATCGTCTGGAGTTAGCTGGCAGACTGGTAGAAAATCTGCGTATTTATCATTGAGACGTGATGCAAGCGAGAAAGAAAGAAAAACTTCAACGTGTTGACGATGTCTATTAAATCAAATAAAAACCAGTTGCACTGATTACTACTTTTTCATTATTAACGTGTTATATATTCCTCCGTCTATTTCCAAACACCATTTTCAACGGGACAATGCGTCGAACTGATAGAAAACTCGTATCAAAAAATTACACAAGTTCGTTCGAAACGAAATGTAATAAAAAGAAAAAAAAAATAATACGCCAAATCGGTACAAACTTCGCGTCAAGGGAATAAATTTCGCAGCTAACGCAATACGACAGTCGTCGTAGATCATCTAACCCAATTACCATTTAAACAACGACTCAATGCCAAGTTGCCTGGGAAAATTACTCTTACCCTGAGCCTTTTCTCCCCTAAAGCGATATCGTCGTTGCATGTGCCTTTTTCCACGGAGCGCTCGGTTGTCAGAAACGTTGGAAACTTTCCAAACAAGCCAACCTAAACTTCATTAAATACCCTTATCTTCATCAACTACTACTACGCAAGGAAACGCTGAGAGACAATGGACGATTAATACAAACGAAAGAATCGACGAGCCGGTTACTTGCAACTTTCAATGCCTCCATTCAGACACGAGGCGCTTCCCTGTACAGGCTTTCCCTTTAAATACGTGTAACGTGGCACGGCCGGCTTCCCTGTCAATTATACTTACGAAGGGAAATGAGAGCTCATCCATTTCCTTCTTTAATCACCTAAGTGATCTACCGAGCTCAATAATTACTTAGTTACTCGGCAACGAAGGAAGCCCCAAGGACGCGTGCTAGGAAAGGCAGGAAAACAAGGGATGAACAGAGACGGAGGGGTGAAGAGAATAGGAGAGAGATAGAGAGGGGGAGAGAGTGGGAGGAACGAAGCTGCAACGAAGCTGAATAAAAGGCAACGTGAAATTAGTAGTCGATCTCGGGTAATTTATCGCGAAAGCAGCGACGATATAACGAAATATATACAGGGTGGTTCGTAACTGCTGCTGCTGCTGTTGCTGCTGCAACTGGGTACAACAGGGTGGTTGCGCGTGAGAAGGCAAACAAGCCGAGGAAATGAAATAACGTCGTTTCGTACGACGCTCGATTTTCCAGAAAATCGAGTTTCGAAAACTGTCGAGCACGCTTAAACTTGGCTAATTACAGATTACGTAGGGGTAATCAGCGGCAGATCGTTCTGCGTGCCAAGATACGTTGAAAATGTAAAACACAATGCTCCCAGGCCCGCTATTAAGAAATTAATAATAGTTTGAAGACGTTTAGTTAAGAAGCGGTCTAGTATACACAAGCATAACTCATATTTGTTTCCCTTCTTTCATTTCTGGAAAACCGAGGGTTTTATCAAAAGATTTTATTCTACATTTTCTGCTTATTCTCGCACGTAGAATAACCCTCCGTCGATTATTTACTCTAGTTGAATGTGAAATTAGCCAAGTTCAAGAATGCTCGATGAATTTCCGAACTGGACGAAATTGTGTTCTGTATTTTCCACTTGTTTGAGGTAATTTGAATCCGTCGAGATCGAAACTCGGTGTTTCCGAAGATGCTTAAATTGTTTGCATATAACAAAAATGATAAAAAATGATAAAAGAAAAAGGAAAAAATGTGAGAAAGACGTAAAGAGAGAAAACAGACGCTTTTGATGTAAAAAGACAGTTTAAAGGTAGGAAAAAAAAATGGAAGGACAGGGGAGGAAAGGAAAACAGATATTTTTTCATCAGGCTGAGTGGTACTTTGGTGATGCTCCAAGTTGGCTTGTGAATTTTTCGAGATTAAAAGTGAAACGTGTGGAGCAACAAGTAATACTGATAAATAACGAATTGAAAGAAGGAAAAGTTATTTATGACGGTGTACGTGCGCGTATAAAATGAGCAATGCGTTTAATTAAAAGCGAAACGAAACGACGAAGCGATGGACGAAAAGGAGAAGGGGCGACAGTTCGCTGTTGTTCCTAAATATAATATTTAAACTGATCTCGTTGAAAACTTTAGTTAGATCCGAGCCATCGGGAAAGCGATAAACCGATTGTGCTTTGCGATCGTGCAAAATAACAATTTCTGACAAACAGCGAAAGAGAAAAGAGGAATTAAGTAGAAAGCAGAAAAGGAGCAGATGGAAAGAGAAAATGACAATGTACTCAACCGAAAATACAAACACTAAAATAACTTATAAAATGTAAAAAAGGTATAAAGTAGGTTTAATTTTGTTGATCTCTTTTTTTTTTTTGCTTTGTTTAGATTAAGCTTGAGATAAATATAACCGCAATATACATAGACGTAGGCATTGACCCTGTAATAAATTAAGAAACCTCCGTTATTGAATAAATAAAAAAAAGGGTGTAAGGAGAAGTTATAAACGTTTCGAAGGAAATAAGATAAATTGCGTTTTGAGTTACGTATCGATCGATCGCTGCTTAACTATAACTTCCAAGAGACTTGCAAGACTTTTTAATTCTTTGATGCAATTCCTAACGAAAATTGTTTTTGATCGGTGAAGATTTTAGTTGATAATTTCTCCTTTGGGAATATTAAATACTAGCCGATCTTGTAAATCAAACATTCCAAAGCTTATAGAAATTAATACGATCTCTGATGAAACAAATATGTATATAACGATCAATTTGATTTCCGATTCAATTTCCTATCGATTTGATTTAAACAAAAGATAGGAACAACGCAAATTATTACGCGCGTTAAAAGAAAAAGGCAAAAATGAGTATAAAATAAAATTTCTCCAAAACGTATACACGTTTATTACGCCATCAAATCATATCAATTTATTAAATAATGATATGTATTAAAATCAATCTATTGTCCATGAAATCGTAAAAGTTTAACGATATATTAATCTCTTCCGTCTCAATATTTAATCTATCAACATCGATGAAACCGCTGATCCGATCCTAACATAATTTCAATCGGTTTATGCTACAATTTCGTTCCGAAATTTCCACCAATTAAATAATTTTAGTCTTTCCAAGAGCCTTCTGCAAATACGTCGATATGTCGCGAAAATTTTAAAGTATTTTGCGCTGCTATGTAAACGTAATATATAAAACAAGAAAATAGTCGTAAGATAAATTGTTTCTATGACAAAATATATAAAATTCGGTTTGTATACGTAGACCTTTGAAACTGACTTCGTGTTTGCTAATCTGGCAGACACATAAAACTTACATGACACGTTCGAGTGCATTGACGCTGCAGCATCGTATAAAGTATCGGCCGAAGCGAATAAATGGAGCGTTTGTCCACAAATAAACTATTTTTCTCCGTGTTATTTATGGCTGATCTCCTCTCTCGTATTTCGACTTTTGTCATACTGAAATACTTTACAGCTTGTGCTATACAATCAAGGTAAGCAATTTATGAACCCTGGGCTTGTCACGCCTCTTCCACGAATCTCGCTCGTCCTAATCGGTCGCCCAGATCCGGTTCAATTTTCAAGTAGTTGCTGTTTAAAAAAAAAACAGCAGCGACGTCGAATGGAAAAACTTTGAGAACGCAGTTTGAGCACGGTGCAATATGTTTCGAGGATAAAAACTTAACAGACGAGGCGACGTCGTTTTCAGAAAAGATCTTCTCCACTGTAGGTTTCGAAAAGGAATATTTTTTCATGAGAAAATGCTGTAAGTTTTTTATGTTTTGATGTTTCCCGTTAAAAATGTAGGCTGACGCTTTTAAGATGCGATACTCTAAGGCAAAGAATAGTCTTTTTAGGGCACCATCTCGAAAAAGATATTTATTCGACGTGTCGAAGAAGAGCGACTTTTGAATGAGAAAAATGATGCCATTATATGAGACAATCAATTTATTCGTACGCACAGGTACGAAATCTTTTTATTGTGATTGTATACTCCGTTCGAAGACCGTGTGTGTCACAGCGAAAGATAAGACTTGGAAACATTACGAATGGCGGAGATAAATCTTGAGCAAACTTTTAATTTAACTTTTTCCCTACATCTTTTATACAGTTTCCTAAATATTCACGATAATACGAAAAGTCAAAATCTCTCGGAGCGGGTGTTTCCACCCCTTCGACCGTTTTTCAGCAGAAAGAAGAAATTGTTCCGCTACCAGAATCACGTGAACTACATTCGTGCAAAGTTCCAAGTTTCTTTTCGAATTTTCTTCTTGCCCAACTTGCCTCGTAACTCACGTACATGTATGTACAAAGTTTTACTTTCGGACTGAGCCTCCAATTCATTAGCGAATTAAAACTACTTTTAATTACATCAATTATATTAAGAGCGGATTCTCGTGTAACAACGATAAAATCGAGTGATTTTTATGCATTTTCCTTTGGACTAACTAATGGACATGTGCGACTGGACCCTTTTTGCCATGCAAATAGACAGACTTGAAGACTGATATCGCCTGACAAATCTCGACTTGTTCTTAGGCGAAGGTTAAAAGACATTTTTATATCGAGATAGTCTCAAACAAAAAAGATATTACTTCACTGTTTCATGCACCTCGAATACAATACGTTCTTTTACACGCGTTTGACTGTAATTTCAATCCGATGCCGATTTCTGCCAGTGCTTTTTGCAAAGTATCATTGGTGGGCGATTTGCGATCGTCTTTGACGATGTAACCATTGTTGGCGTGTAGCGTAGCGTCCGTCGCAGTCATCGGAATGCTGAAGCTGTGACTTTTCTTAAAGTTAGATGGCCAACCCTGAAACTGAGGCTATTTTTGAAAGAAAATTCGGGCGGAAAATTTACTTCTTTCGGCGGATAAATCGAGTTCGTGTTGTCCAGAAGAATATTGCAAACAAACGATCGAATAAAAATTCGATGTTCCGTTCCTGTGGAAATTCGTAACGAAGCGAATGAGGTCTGTGCGAAATTGATTGACCAATTAGTTTTTCCACTATCGCGCGCGTCAGATTAAAAAGTTACCAAACGAGGCGCAGTTTAACAAGTTGATAAACGATACGAGGAATTGAAACAAAATAGAAAAAATTACGTTTGTAACTCGAGACTATATTCGCATTCCACGAAAAGCTTTGGTCCCACCTAGCCAGTAATTATGTCTAAAAAAAAAGAAAAAAAGAAAAAAAGAAAAGGATCTCTCGCTTTCGTTGTTGTTACACGAGAAACCTCCCTTAAACTTTGTCCCAAGCGTACAACGCGGTTCGTGTTAAGTACATTCCAGAATCTCGTTTCTCGCCTAATATTTTCCAGTTACGGCACATCGCGTAGTGGAGTATCTTTACGCTCGAAAAAATGTAGAACACGGTGGTGTCCTCGTGTTACGAATTGCATGAAACAGCGACGGAGAGAGGCAAGTGCCGGTACACTCCATTGAATTCAAGCCGATCCCTTGCTTGGCCAGGTTCTGCGTTGAAACGCTTTTTCTGTGATTTTCCAGCGTTCCCAGCCTCGTTGCTGCTTCTAACCCGCGCTTAGGGGCAAATAGTCGCGCGACAAAAACCAAAGCGCCATTTTCCCTGTTACCAGATTTCTCTCCTGACCCTTTCTCCCGTGTTTCCGCAATTTCTACCCTTTGGCCGTCGTAATACGCGGCAAAGCAGAGCTTTCGAACGAGAATTAGCATAAACAAGTATAATTTATACTCGTCTCGTAATTACAGCCTAAGTGGAAAGTGTGTAAAGCGGGTCGTAATTCTGCTTCAAAAATTATAGGTGGAACTACGTTTTAAGGAAAAGGCTGTAACTAGAGCGAGCATTTTAACGCGCTTATGGGAAACTTAAAAGCGCAAAAGTGTAAAAATACTTTGTCTATGTATATATATTAAAGGAGAAATCCATATCTGCATTGAAACTGAATATGTAACAGTCGACGTTTACTTTCGAATGTATTTGAAATTGACGGCTGCTCGGTTAAACATTAAAACGTCCCATTATGAAAATTAGTACGAAACTAACAGCGTTCCGACTGTCGAAACGAAATGCCATATCAGGCCTGTAAGTATGAAACCGGAATTTCCCTATAGATGACCCTAGCTGATAATGTAGTTATCACTAAACTGCGTTATTGATGCCAAAAGTCTTTGTTGACATCTCACAAACACTTTCGACTCGGAACAATACATGTTTCATACAACAGCACAGTTTGTAATAGCGTCGAACATGTCAAATTTAGTGCCTGGAAACTACGATTTGCGGACAGCATTGATTTTCTGTTACCGTTTGAAGAAAACTGCCGCAGAATCGCGTCGAATGCTTGTCGAAGCTTACGGTGAGCATGCTCTTGGTAAATCACAGTGCTTCGAGTGGTTTAAAAAATTCAGAAGTGGCAATTTTGACGCGAGGAACGAACAACGTGGAAGACCACCGAAAAAGACCACCGAGCTGTAAAAACCTGGCGAAACCGTTAATACCGAGCGCTACCGACAACAAACGATCGATTTGAATCAAGCTTTGCGTGAAAAACGACGAGAATATCAAAAAAGGCAACACAAAGCAATTTTGCTTCGTGATAATGCACCATCGCATACAGCAAAACCGGTCAAGGAAACGATCGAAGCGTTCAATTGGGAAATATTTTCGCACGCGGCTTACTCACCAGACTTGGCTCCGTCCGATTACTATTTATTTGCATCGATGGGACACGCACTTTCTGACCAGCACTTCACTTTTTACGAAAATGTACGAAAATGGTTTGCCTCGAAAGAGCGACAGTTTTTTTGGCGTGGCATCCACCAATTGCCAGACAGGTGGGAAAAATGGCCAGACAGGTGGGAAAAATGTATAGCCAGCGATGGGCAATACTTCGAATAAAATATTTTTAATCATTTTCATACAATAAACGTGTATTTTCTATACAAAAATTCCGGTTTCATATTTACATACCTGGTACGATTAAACAACTCGAAAGTGATGCAAGCGCGAGGGAATTGGCAAAGGCGGCGTTGGAAGAACCACGGACATTGAAAAAACAGAAACACGATATTGAAAATTATCCAAAGCGCGTAGATTCCTTAAGAGAAACCTTGAATACACCGACGTAATGAAATAATTTCGTCGCGACAAAGACGAAGAGGTTTCTCATGCCGAAGCGTTCGTGGCGTTCGTGGCGTTCGTGGCGTTCGAAAAAGAGGTTCGATGTTTCCAAGTACAAAAGGAAGGTAACTCTGTGCAGTCGCTTGTATCGACGGAATTATGTGACTTGACGGACGAGGAGACACGGACCCCATAAATATTTCAAGAACCTGTCGATTAATCTTAATCCCTATCCAGTTGAACGAATGAAATCTCACACGAGAAAAGCGATTGTCCTATTAGTAGAAAATTCCATTAATCGCCAGTAAAATTTCACGCTCTTATCACGGAAACACCGGCAGCGAAGCGTTTGAACAATTTTCTGAATTTTACACATTCCACCTCTGGGATCCCTTATTCATCATCTTTCGTTTGCCTTCATTTTCCCCGTGACTTTCTCGCTGCCTGCCACCTTCTTCCTTCCCTCTTCTCCAGTCCGATTGAATATCTTTTTTGACCATCTATCCTTTCCCATTCGTTATAAATGTCCATACCATCCGAGACACTTTGCTTTAATGGTTTCTATAATATCTACATCAATTCTCATTCGCAGTTTTATCTCTTCGTTCGATACACCCACGTATCCTTAGTTTCTAGCATTTCATACAATAATTCATTTCAACTGCCTTTATCTTCGATTTATTACCTTCATTTATCTTTTATGCTTTCGCGTTATACGTCTCTCTCTCTCTAATATTTATTGCCGTTTTACGTAATATATATACATATATTATGATACTTTTTTTAATCATTTTTTAGTGCTCTCTGGATACTGCAAAAATTGGAACGTTTGCAAAATGAGAAATCGGCGTCTATGCTCCTGTTAAACTTTCTACAGGGGTATACAGTGTTGTAAAGTACGTACAGCGTACAGGTGTTGTACAGCATAGTGTCGCGCTTTAGAATTAGTACCTTTTCTGTTCTCTGGTTTTAACGTTGCTTCAACGGAGAAGTTCGTTGACCACACTGTCCAAAATTATGGTTCTTCGGTGCTTCGAGATTTGTCAAATCTTCGCCTCAATTTAATATACATGTACATATTTAATTAGGCAATTGTGACGCGTTTATGCTTGCTATCGCTCGATCGTTTGATTCACGAGTACGCTACATTTTGGCCCGTAGCTACCGCACACAAGCTACAGGCGTTCGAAGAACAGGCTTCGGATACAAAATTCGCTAACCACCGGCCAATATTTTGCGTAGGCATTTTGCGATAAACTAGTTCCGCTGCAGCATCACAAAAGCAGCCGATAAACGATGCCGACAAGAGATTGCAACGTGCGCGCCTGCACCGTTGCTTCGAATAAAACGAGATAATGGCTCCGATAGGAAGCATCGACCTGGGAGCCATAATGCACGTTGGTTTATTCGCCGAGACTGTGGCGATTTCAGGGGAAATGCTGCTTCGTTATTTGCCACAACGCCGCCCAACTTACTTTCGAAACCGCCAACTCATCGCACAGACGCACTTTTCGCACCATCGTACGAGCAAAAGTCAAAACAGCAGACGACAGCGTGGACTTTTTCTACGGCAGGAGAAGCTCCTTACACCTTCTCCTCTGAAAATCATCGTCATCTTCGACTTCTCCTCTTCCTCGGTATTAACTTTTCCCTTTTCAGCTGTTTCTCCAAATGCTTCGTCGTTTCTCTCGTTTCAACCTCCTGCCTTGCCAACAACACCGTGTCGTTTGCCCGCGTTAAGCTGCACAACATTTTTACCGGCTGCTCTCTAATCTTTCCTCGTTACTTTCTCTAAATCCGCTACAAAGATCGGAAACAGCATCCAGCTTAACGAGCGTCCTTGCCTCGCTTCTTCGTGTGTGCGGAAACTTTCTCGCTTGATTCCTTCCGCCCACGTTCTTCTCGTTTTTTTCTGTTAATTAATCGCAACATATTTTTAGAAAATTTCAATTTTTCCTGGTACGCGAATTTTATTCTCTCCGTTCTTTTTGTCAGAGTTTCTCCAATTCTTCTCATTAATTTTTCCTGTCTGCCGGGTACAACGCGCTGCCCTCACATTCACGAAGGAGGCAAACAGTCTCGCTGACGACAGTGTGAGCGCTTAAAACGCCGACGACTTTACGAAATACGATACGATTGGAAGGTAAGCCAGCTCCTTAGAAGATGCAAATTGACGTTAGGCGCGTTATAGATAGTCCGATGATGCATATTTTTATGGGAAATTGGTAATAAATTGAAAAGTGGATAGGAATTTATTTTGTCTTCACGAGGTTACGATCACGTCCTATTTTGTACGTGTTGTATTTTCCGCGTAAAGGAACATGACGAGTCAAATTTTCCATTTTTCTAGTAACTGTTTTAAAATATTAAAATTCAATGCGTTGTCAATTAGAGGCACGTCCAACGAAATTGTCATTTTATATTATTTTAAAGCACGCAGTAACCATGCACATTTTCCACCTTCCTCGCAATTAAAACATATTGCTCGTAACAACGTTGAGTTTCAAACATCGAAAATCATTAGAATATCGAAGATATTAAAATATCGTTTGCGACTTCACAGACAATTCCTTGGGCGAGACCTAACAGTTTCTTTCCACGTTCGTATACTGTGTGCCAATATATTCCTTTCTCGTCGTAAAGTTTTAAAGATATTAAAATTAGAAAACCGACGGAACACGACTTGTCGTGTTTTCATCGTAAAAGACAGGCTTATCGCGTGGTTTTCTTGTCTTAAAAATATAGCCTAGCTATATTCGTGTACGTCTATCATAATTATTTCAATGAATTCAGTATTATTTATTAAACTCTCGAGAAAATTTGCCAAGGGTGAAAATGTAGATGGGAACAATGCTTTTAGCTTCCTACAACTTTAATCACGAACGTAATGTCTAAAAAGTAAAGCCCGCGTTATTGCAACAGCACGTTGTTTCCAGTATAGTAGCATCTTCCACGCGTCGTATGCTTCGTGTTACAACACACGCTGTTCATCGCGTGCGTTCATACGTCAGTTATTCTACACTGCGTTATTTCATCTGCATACTTTTACGTACTTTAAATATATAACGATATTCGGAGAGTCTAATAGCTCGATTTAAAAACAACGGGGAATATTCCAGTTTTAGTGTACTTGAAAATTGCGAATACAATTTGAAAAATAAAGCTTTCGCTACGGTTCGAAGACAGTAGCCGCCAGTCGCCGTCAAAAGAACGTAACAAAGAAAGTTATTCGTCGTGAAAGCTAATGGAATTCGGTTTAGAGGGGCGCGATGATCGAGCGATTTCAAGTTGACGTATCGATATAATTACGAGGCTACGATGATTGCAATGCAAAAACGGAATAATATGAGAGTACGGTGTGCAGTGATCGCAGCTAAACAAATTTATGCTGCAATAATTCCGATAATAATTATCTGGGCGCGCTGCGCGTCAAATCAACGAACAAACGCTCAGCTCTGCATAAATCTGTTAAGAAGCTAATATTGGTGCACCTGTTTCGCTCTTCAAACGCGATAATTTATCTGCGGCCAGAAACGTTTCTATATTTCCACCTAACAGTAAGCTAACAGCTAGTTTGCACGGTTAGTAAGTTACCAACAAGCAGCGTTACGCGATTCCAAGTTGCTGATCTCGATGAAACTTTGCGTACAAATACGTCATGCTTGCGCGCGTCTACTAAATCCACGAAGAAAAATCTCGCGGAAATAATCGACGAGAATTATTCCTTTCGACATTCCTCGAAATCTACACGGTCGCGTTCAAAGTGCTCCCCTTTAGCGGCCATACACACACTTAATGCAGGCGTCGTTTGCATTGCGTAAAACAGTGCTGCAGTCCCTCGTTTGAAACGCTCTTATCGTCTTTAATCCCGAAAATGCTGATATTTTTACCCGACCACGCTACGAACACGGTTGCATTGTGTTTGGCCTTAATGTACGCTTGTTCGCGCCTCTGTAACTTGAAAACCGCTTAACCGGTTCTAACTTTACGGGTCTTGATCGATTCGCGTCCGCCACGGCAGCGTCGTAGGCTATGCACAGCATACGGAGAAAAGTTTCTTCCGATAAGAGATCAAGCTGGAGAAAAATTACATTTGTACTTCGAGATCATCCATGTAAATCGTGGAAAGCCAATATTTCTACGCAAGTATAGAAGCACAATATTTTCTGCGGTATAGCGTTGCACTTGTGCATTACAACTACTTGTTTCCTCCTCCGGTTTTAGTCGAAAATTATAGTCCTCTGTTCTCTCGGTTGTAGTCTTTGATTCTCTGAGTTGTAGCGTCGATTGGCTGTGCGTAGTTTTCTCTGAGATAGAAATCAAGTGAGATTTATTCGATCCACGAACGTCGTCGCTTGTCACATTCGCGCCTCGTCCTCGCTCGATGCTAAAAAATCCCAACATTATTCTCAGCTCCGTGGAGAGCCTCCTTCGCATTCGCGCTTGTTTCGCATCCGCGGGTGAATTTGCGACGGTTCCGCGGGTGAATTTGCGACGGTTCCGCTGGTGAAGAATCGCGGAGATAACGTTGTTCGAGCCGGCGTCGACAAAACGGATGCGATTTCTGACGCGTGACGCAATCAGGCCGAGACGACGTCGCGCGTGGCGATAGCGCGCTCAGCTCGAGGAACACCGCCGCGTCTCGTAAATCTCGATCGAGTTTCGCGGATCGAACACGCCGCCACGGCTGGGCAGAGTAAACCAACGCCTTGGGGGACACGCCGCAAGAAGCTGATTTATTATTTCGTCGCTCGGACGAAATCGGTGACTGGATGATTTATCGCGTCGGTCGGATGATGCATAAATTTGCCGGTGTGCCGCTAGCAAGAAAAGTCGAGAAATAGACAGAGAACGATCAGCATATTTCAGACGCTGTTGCTAGTTTGGAACGTTTAAGAGACTACCGAGTATATCTTGGGAAAAGAAGAAAAATTAAACCACCGACGCTATCGAATTTCTAACGCCGCGAGCAATAGAGTACATTTGTGCATTTTCTATTCAATCTGCAGAGTGGAAAAGAACGTCAATTTGCACAAGTTCTCTGACAAGTATTGAATCGTGCAGTCGTCGTTAAAATATGCCAGAACCTCGGAGTATGTCGGAGAGTTTGAAATAATACAAAAGTTTATTGGTTTCCCTATGATATTTCGCAGTTTTATTCCTTCGTCTGCTGTGATTCTTTGCTCGTCTTAAACGAACCGGTATTCCAAATATGCTTGCCCTAGCGGTGGAACGGAAAAATTAGACAGAGACAAAGAGGGGAGGATGGAAAAGGGACGCGCAAAAAGAACCAAGGGGAAGAATGAAGGCGAGGGATGGGAGAAGCCGGAGGAAACCGACGATGGAAATAAAAAGCAGCGAGCTTCGTGAGAGCGTTGAATCGGTTGTTGCAGAAGCTGCAAGCTCTGGATGGTTTATGGGTACCGTATAAACTGCGCTAAATTTCCATACAAGGTCGAATGTTTCGCCCTGCAGGTGGCCGCTTTCTTTCTTTCGTTGCTGTCTTCGATTTATCATATCGAAGGAAAAGCGTACGCTCTGTTCACCAGCGTCCCTGCATTTATTGCCAATCGATAGCTCGCGTGACAGTTGTAAAACTGTCGAATAAATGTGAGACGCGAGTCGGCTGTTTCATGAATAAATCGCGGTAATAACGCATGGATGGAATCCAACATCAGCGAGTATGCGAAGGGATAGGCTGCAAAGCAGCGGAACGATATAGTTTCCATTTAGAAAGCATACGTGAAAACCATATGCACAAGTGTCCTAGGTAGATTTGATATTGAGACGCGATTAAATGATATAAAAGTATACAATTTGATTTTACGTTTCTTTACTCTTCAGTCCAAATACCCTTCTATTTATTATGCTTTTATTAATTTCTATTCTTACTAATTAATGTTCGCGGCAAACGATGGAGACATTATTTACGACGTACGTAAATCTGGAAAAGGTCTAGGAAAAGAGCTAGCAATTTACGTTAAATCGTAAAGTGACGTTCAATTCGCGATTGCAAGATATGTATGGGTGTGTTTCTGTTTGTGCAACAACTTGGTACACAGACTTGGTCCATTATTTCCTTCGTTTGCGTGTATTCGTATAGCAATGGAATTTTCTCCATCGCGTAGCCAGCCATATATCTATGCATGTGTTCGTGCAGCAAGAGAATGGATTTTGCTTAACGCATATAGGCATTCATAGGATCAAAGACTTAAAGGGTATATTCGTGATACAAAGGGTTGCAAAGTGATCTTGCTGCAATTTGAGCCTCCACTTGTTCCAGTCAGATAAAATTGGAGGTTCGATCAAAGCCATACAAAGCAAAGTTTTAATAGAACTGAAATAAATGGCATATCTTCTCGATTATCCGTGTGGATGCGTAAACTGTTTCATCTTTGGATAAGCCGTACGATAATTCACGAAAGCAGACGACAGAATTCCTATTGCTCGTTACTCTTTGCGGTAACAATTTCCAACTGCGTTTGTTTATTACTGAAAAATTTGTATTTTTACGAATGTAACTAGAAAAAAATGCAAATTAGGATTGCTTAGTATTTTGTGCATATTTGTATCTTCGAGTTTTTCGCAAAAATCTGTCCAAGTCAAATCGTACAACAAACATCAGCGTAATAGAAAATATAATAAAAATATCTTGAACAATATTTTTGCAACGTAATATCATATAATATAATTTCTATGTAAGACAATTCGTACAATCGCGTACATCTCTAAACCATGTTATATAACCTCGAGTTTTTGAAAGTTTGAAATGTGTTTCAAATCCCTGCGTACTTTCATCACTGACATATGCATTCAATTATAACTTTTGAAAAGCTCAGGACTTTTCTGCAACTGAGTTATCAAACTCTCTATGTAAATATTATTCTTGGGTCTTTTCATTCAAAACATTTAAACGTGATACAAAAATAAAAGCAGGTTCGTCGTTAAAAAGAAGTTTGTCTTAGGTCGTCCGATACGGATCACACGATTAACGCAACAATATTCACAGGGAAAACGATATTATTCAAACTCCTAATCTCTAATACGTCTTCCAACTAATCCGAATTTTTACGATTGACCTAGCTTCATTCGATCCTGCAATCTCTCTCGGTATCTCTTTCGAGATCTTCGCCATCGTTTCTAATAAATTTGCCTGAATTTTTATTGCATCCCCTGTCACGTTCCATCGACGTTCGCTTTCCCGATAGTTGGGGCATCTCGCAGTAAGCAATCCAGCAACGATAATCTAAGC
The DNA here is from genome assembly GCF_040668555.2 of Bombus flavifrons. NCBI lineage: Eukaryota > Metazoa > Arthropoda > Insecta > Hymenoptera > Apidae > Bombus > Bombus flavifrons. The sequence continues at coordinate 6,352,171 of NC_138458.1, read as the reverse complement.
GATTCTTCACGGATGAAATGCGGCTGCGACTAAAGAGCAGGTTCCTGCGCTACAACTTCCGCCGCAGCCGATCGAATTTCCTTCCGGTTGGAGCAGCGATTCCTCGGCCTCGCTTTATGCGAGATTAATAAGCCACTTGATTTCACTTTACGGGCACATTCGTTCTCCGATCGGGATACCTCCGCGAAATTCCGTTACGCGAGTAATAGACACCTTGCACGTCGCTCAGATTGCTCAGATTGCTCGGATTGCCAGGCAGAATTTTTCCTGCCACGTGAAAAGTTTCCTCTGAAGCATTATTCTCCGACGCTGGCAGTTTTGGTGAGAGAAATCGATACAGTGTCCGCTAACGTTAAATTTGCCAATAGTTTGTACTTTCAGATACGAGTCATGTAATTAGTCTGCTACAACGCCGCCTAACTTTCAACTTACACGCTAATATCCATATTCTGTTACTTTAATTTCATTTCAATTTCAACTTTCATTTAACTAGCCGTGGTACACGCGAAGTTTTCTCTTAAGAATTATTCTGACGGTTTTGCTGAGAGCAATCGATACAGCGTCTGCTATCGTTAAATTTGCGAATAGTCGGTACTTGCGGATACGAGTCATGTAATTAGTCAGCTACAACGCCGCCTGACTTTCAAATTGCACGCTAATATCCATATTCTGTTAGTTTAATTTCATTTCTAGTTATATTTTTAGCCCACCGTGACGTCAAAATCACGAACCATTCTCTTCGTCAATGAAATCTTCGAAGATTGTAAATTCATTGTAAAAATAACTCGAAAAGAAGGAATGATATTTGTTCGTCTAAGATTTAAGTTTCGAGAAAATCGAGTTTGAAAATCTTTTCGGTGCATGTGTACTCTAAACTCGCTGGATTTCACTGTAAGTGCTGTGCGCAAGTTTCATCAAATACGCGATAATTTCAAAATAGATTACGATTCCCCCTAATTCGTTTAACGTATAGATTAACGCAAAGCTCGATAACAAGTAAAAGTTACGAAAGAACGACAACGTTTTGTCAATGAATTCTGTAAGCGAGAAAAATTTCACGAATATGTCAACTAACGGGGGAAATCATCCAACTAGAAAATAATTATTTTAAGGCAACTCTGTGCAGAAGTGAAGTATCACATGCACGATAAAGTGTAGACGAAAGCTTCTACTTTATTACGCAACGAGACCAAGTTTACCCTTATTTCCATAAATCAACCAAAGTCGTAAATTTTTCGTGTAAAGCAATTCTCTTCTCAACTCCCGTTACTAAACATTCCTCAAAAAAAAAAAAAAAAAAAAAAAAAACTACAAAAAGTCCTATCCTAGTAAAAGTAAAAATTAAAGCGTCGTGAACAAATCTTTCTCTAACATGCTCGTAACAAAGTGGAAGTTTGAGACTCGACTTCGCCCTTTTGCAGAGTGCGGCAAGCAGCAGAAAAGGATCGAAATGATTTCCAATCAGAACGTCCAAGTGTAATTATCCTCGTAAATCAACGAGGAAACAGGTACTAGGTCTAACGATTCTACAACTAATTTATAGTGGGCCGTATAGTAGATTTATGGTAAAATATAAAGATGTGCGTGGAATGACATTAGATCGAGTACATTTTTTAACACCTGCGGATAAGCAAAGTTATAAATTTTGCAAGGAAAGAAATAAAGCTTAAGGCAAGCCTATCTGAGCAAATAAAATAACCAAACAGGCTATAAATTACAAATTTTAGGGGTTCAACGTCTTCTCCCTTGTCCTGAATAGGTAATACTAAAACTGGCGCCCCCATTTTTACGATTCTGCCACGTGCCTCAAATATCGTCACATAAACGTCGCACATATGGGCGGAACCCTGTGTTTTTCTATCGTTTATCGCCCCAATCATATTTGCTAGACACTCGTAAATTTAATTCGTCTCGCTCTCCATCCACAGTTTGCCCTCACTCACCGATCCTGTAATTGCACAAAATCCGATAAAATGCAATACCAGCATTCACACAAACGAACACTGTGACAGGGGAAAATCTTAATATCTGCTCCAGCGACTGAAGGAAATCTTCCATTTTATCTAATTTAATCTTACTTATTTTTTAATCTTCGGCTATTTGATGCTGTTTGATCCTAGTTTTCAATCTCACTTTCTAATTAAATAGTTCTATGGTTAATTTTATTTCACTTGACCGAACACGGACAACGCTAGGGCAAACGAATCATTGCAACCGATTCGCTGATATCCTATTAGAATAGTCGATGCGTCTATAAATAATTAATTAAAAGAAACGTGCCAGGAGTGATTAACATATGAAAAATATTACGGTAGTTAATACACGCGTGTCTCTTATTTATAGAATAAAATTACACAAAATCATTGAAGCTGTTATTCCTACTTAAAATACACCTACAAAATAATGAACGATATGGTGCAGCGAAAATAATGTGCTTGAATAAAATATCCTATTGCCTACAGCGCAGGAGATTCGACAATTTGTTACGTTCGTGTTGTATTACGCGTTAAATATTCGTTATATTCGTTATGCCTCCTACATGAGTAACAATAGTATTAATTACTAAATCATTGAAATCGCAATATCCACAGACATTATACATCTAACCAGTTTACGAAGAGGAATTCATTTATGTTACTTTTTATACCAAAGAATCTTTGCCTTTTGTTCGAAACTCGAAAATTATTGTTACGAAGGAAGTGTGTACATAGATGACGCGAGTTGAAAATTCCGCCAAGAGCGAGTATAATGATACAGTTAGAGAGGACCAAGCGTCACATGCGAGACGACCAAAAAACTTTTACAATGTTTTTCGCGGAAAACGTAAAACTTGAGAATAGAGATAACTTCGACATATATCGAAATACCGCGTTGCGACTGGACATTGTAATATCAACAGCATCTATGCTATGGTAATATCACGTTATATTCTTTCTAATTGTACCTATCGTGTTCCAATTTTTAAATGAAACCTTTTCAAAATTTCTTCGATATACTCGCGTTTCGTACGATATTGTATTTTACTTTCTTCTTTCTGTGTATTTTGTTTACTTCCCTTCTTTCTCTGTGTATTTTTCTCATCTGCATTTCTCTTCTCGAGTATCACAAACATAAACCAAAGCCGAGAAACAAAATCCGAATATAAAAGGATTCGTCTCCTAAAGAGACTGGCTTAAAGTTTCAATGCATATACATGGCAGAACCTACTTTTTGTCGCTTCTCTTTTCCCGAATATAATTTTGCTTTTCCATCGATTTCTGGCAGTTGACAAAATCTCACGGCCATAGCGGGAAATATATTAACGTCTAATGAATTTCTCTACCAACTAGATACGAGTGAAAGTGAATTTTCACTCGAAACGAACCGGAAAGCTAAGCTAACGTAATTACGAAAAATAATTAGAAATGTTCTTACTCGCCAAACCAAATCCATCTGCGTGCAATTGTGTCCTATATTCTCTCAAAGACTGCAACATGTCGATACAAATAAAAAAGGAAATAAAAGAGGATCTTGATATCTCCAAAATTCTCTAGAAAACACTGAAAAGTATACGAACGAAATATTCAAACTCAAACAACGAATTATAAGTTCCGATCGAATGCGTACAGAGTCACACCGTCGTACTCAAATAAATATTTTAATGCTTTGATAAGATATGCACAAAGTGTCGGGTAAACGCATTATACAAAAGAGTTATTCATATTTGCTCGCACGCCGCTCTTTCAATATCGTACTCTATGAAAAATACCCAGCCTCGGGCCTTAGCTTCTGCACAGATCCTGCAGTCGATATATGAATAAAAGTATAGAAGTTAGAAAACCAACAAACTGCTGGATTATCATGTTTTTTCCCGTGCAGTCTTTAAATACACGTCGCGACTGACCTACCTTATCCTATAGAAAACAATAACCATTGATTTAGAACGATATCACCTGAGAGCAAATCGGAAGAGCCAATTAGATAAAAAGACGCGTCTGCTGGCGCGCTAGTTGCGGCGGTCTGTCTGAAAAGAGTTAGTGCCGTTTAATAGCAGGACATTAATACAACACGCAGCGACGTCGTTGGATTAAACTACTTCGATGGTAGTTCGGTGGCAGTAACGAGCTACTAAGTACCTAACCATCCTATCGTGCGCGCACCCACGGCTCCGCACACCTACACACGTACATCATGCACACGTAGATATCATACAGACCGAGAGTCGCGCGCGCACACACGCGCATACGACACACATGGATGGAGAGGCAGAGGAACGCCATACATCTGACCGTACTCACCAACACCGATGCTCGACGAGCACGTTGCTCCCGTTGCTCATCTCGTGTGCGACGCGGTTGAAAGTACGGACGAGTGAGAACGACCAGGCCGCTCGATACAACACGGTCGCGAAATCGATCGAAAGAAACGGAGGCCGCGTCGTCGATCGATCATCGAGGGAATCGACACCGGTCGACCGAGCAACGACACCTCCACGACGCCACGGTACCGACACTCGCGCGAAATAGCGTATTCCTTTACGGCTGGCTGCGATGCAACCATCAGCAGCGACACCAACGACCACACCAGTCGACACACATTCGCACCAAAGCGTCGCCTCACGCCAAGACACACTTCCACACGCATCTACTCCTCCTCCATCACCCACCTCGTGTACGTGTGTTCTCTCGCAACAAGTTGAGTTTATCCTTGAACCGAACTCATCGCAGGCCCAACACGATGACTCGACACGATCGCCAGACACCACCGATTCCACGCTTTAGTCCGAAGCACAGTGTCCAAAGTCGCGGAACGTGCACCACGTTTCGGCGCTACCGATCTTCCCGAAACGATCAAACTATCGCCGACTTGCGTTCCAAACCGAGGCGAACCGTCCGGCCATGTTTGCGTATCGTTAGAATGCAAATGAGCTGTTTGTATGCGCCGCTGACTGCACTCGTTTACAAAGAGCGTCTTCGACGTTGGCCGTTGCTGATGAAACTTGGACGATACCGGGGGCTCGTACGTTTGTCGTTCGTGAGAAGAACGTAGTTATTATGTGGAAAATGCTTTGCCGATCGTATTCGATCGAATAAGTCGCTGTTGAAATATTCGGTATAAATATTCCGTGGTGCGGCGCGCTTCTCAATAAGGAGAGATTGGTTCGATGTCGATGATCGATGCTTATCGTTTAGAAGACACTTGGTAATTGCGTTACGATTCGACGGCGCACGAATCGCTATGTTGGTCGATGAGATTCAGAGTGACGTGCGTGATGAGAAATCGTCGCGGTACAAAACGTGTGCAGCGATCGTTCGCCTAAGAATCCAGCACCAATGCGTCAACGTGCCTCTCATCCTTTCTTCCATCCCTTACTTCTACGGGCTGCTCGTCGATAAGAGCGTACAGTTATACGTTCAATTAGATCCGTCACGTCGCAGGGGGATTCTTTCTCGAATTTTCACGCTTCTCCACGATCCCTGTCCGACGTCTAATCCCTCGACCACTTCTTCCCCCGAAACGCCAAAGGTTAAGGTCATTCCAGCGGCGCACAGAACTCGCACCAAGCCAGAATTTTATCCTCTGCGCGAGAAGTAAAATACGATAGCTGTTCGGATCGCTCTCGGACGTTCCGCCGAATGATATCGATTCGCGCGTTGCACAATCTCGCGTAACTTTTTGGCTGCGGCGAGCACGCAACGACAGCCTCCACGTATAAGAAGCTGTTTTGCATTCGAGCAACACGTGTGTTCCTCTTCTTTGTCCCCCTTGAAGGATACTCTGCCGATATACCCTCTTCTTTCATTCGCGCGACCTCTCCACCATCTCGTCGATCGTCTCTCGCTTTGTTACCGAGCAGCCAACGATAGCGCCGAGATCGCTCACCAGGCCAGGCTTTTCCGAAGATATAAATCAATTAGCTCGTCGAGAACGTCGGCCTTGGTTGGCCGAACACGTCGATGCAGCGAGTCTGTGAAACGTGCGGATGCCGTGCGTCAACATTTCCCATCTCAACGACCCTCGCTACCATCCTAGTGGACGATCCTTTCGAATCACGTCACCAGAACGATTGCGACAGCCGTATATCGTAGGCAAGCAACCAAGCTCGATCGCTGAAAGCGGCTTACGATGCGACGCATGTTCGACAGTGACGACGAACCATCAGCATCGCGGACCACGTTCTCGTGCGTCGCTTCGAGTCATCAAACGATAGCGTTAGTCGATACTGGCCGATTACTAATTCCAGGCTGTCGTTTCTCCACGATGACCGGTGTCATCGTAGCTTGGCATCTCGTGCGAGAGCTTGGCGACCCGCTGCTTTCTTTACCGCGCACACGGCGTAATCTCACCAAGAGCTAGCGATCGAGCGGCGAACGCAGTCCGCGAGGTTCGTGACGTCGCGATGCCACGGAATCGAGGTTAGCGCACTGGCACCAACTTGCACCGGTCGTCGTCCACGTTCCACGCAGCGAATCGAAGACGTAGCACGGGCGACGTCGTCGGCAGCACCGTTTCGCCCGCTGTCATCGGGCACACGCGTTTAAGGGCAACGTCGAGCGTGTTCAGGTCCGCGTCACATGATCCGCTGACGGATGCTCGGCTCCCGTCTGCCCTTCGATGTTACTCGAACAGCGTCGCTGGACGAGTGGACAGCTCGTGCAGAGAGCTGGTGCAGGTTAGAACGTCGCCGCGGAAGAAACACGTATCTTCGCTCGCGGATCGCAAGAGAGAAAGAGAGAAAAATAGAAAGGAAAAAAGGAAAAGAGAATGGTACGCCGGTTTCTCCTCCTTCGTTGCCCGGGGAGCGGCTATGGCGGCGGCCTGGCTCTTACTGCTGCTTCCCTCGGCGCGGGGGTGTCCGAAAGGGGTCGGCTGTTCGCGGGCCGAAGGGGGAACGATTATCTCGCAGCATCCCCATCGCGCAGGACCGATCCGTGCGACGCGACGACTACGTCCAACGGAGACGACAACAGGCCGACAGAGTGGATGAAAGAGGGCGCTGGTTGAACAGAGACGCAGTACGCGGCGAGGGTGAAAGGGAACGAGCTGGTCGTGGGTGCGACAGAGATCGAGCCGCGTAGGCTTGAAAGACAGAGAGAGTGAGAGGGGGGGGTGCAAAAGGAGAACGGGGTGGAAAGTGGAACGAAGAGGAAACTGGATCGAAGAGAGATGGCTGACGAGTGGGAAGGAGAAGATTCGGATGGAGTCGGTCGGTCCAAGAAGGACGGTTAAGGAGATGGAAAAAGAGGTGCACGAGCGAGAAAATGTTGGAATAGACGAGTGGATCGGAGGAAGAGAATGGACGGAGACTGGACGGGGATCAAAGAGGGCTGCGGGTTGAAAAGAGACAGAAAGAGAGAGAGAGAGAGTAAGTAACGAAGGATGGAGGCGAGAGGAGAAGGATGACGAGAGGAAGTAGGAAACGGTAGAAGTAGGCGCGGATTAAGGAACGACGAGAATGAGGTGAAGGACAAAAAACAATGCGGAAGAGAAGGAACCGGCGGTAAGGTGGGACAGAAATGATTGGAGCACGAGGTTGAAAGAGATGGCAGAAGAGAGGGGTGGCGGATGTACGTATCTTTTGTCGGAGCGACGAGTGATATAGGCGGTGAAAAGGGTTTAATAATCGCCACGTGTGAACCACGCTGCAGATGGAAGACAGCCCTAATAAATTGCGAGTTATACGCGTGGAAATAGAAAAAGGTAGGAAAAGTGAATAGAAAACTCTCGAGAGTTGTATTTTAAAAAGTATAGAAAGACAAGGAATATTAATAAGAAACTGTGACGATACGACGTTGAATAAGGCGAGAAAGGCGGCGAGCACCCTTCTGTTCCAATGCTTCCTTCGTGACACGGTTACGAATAGGGGGCAGAACCGGCCATACCGAAGATTCGAGGGGGAAAAAAACAAGGTTCGAATCGCATTTTCTACTGTGTAATACATAGTTTAAAGCACCAGCACACGTAGTTATTTAGAACACACTTTCCTTTGCTCTAATTTCCAGCAAAGAGTCACGGTGTATGTAATAATTAAGAAACGTCATCATATATGTAGTTGTCATTATCATTTACGCATTTTTATCGTCGTTCTAATTTCATTGACATCGAATTAGATTGGAATGCAATTTTTTACCGACCATAAGAAATAGACGACGAATGAAAAGGTTCCGTTTATTATTAAAAACGACAAGCCTTTAAGTACAAGACAATATCTATCATTTTACGAATACGCGTATTTTAATATCAATTATTTTGAGAAATTTAGTTTTATCGTCGTATCAAAGTATAAATGTCAATAGAGAAAATGTAGTTTGTCGCATTTGCGCGAGACACTCCGTATATCAGAATTCAATAGTAAAGAAATCTTATTACAGTCATATACATACTAATTACGGACTAATGTAAAGACTTTTATTTCGCTTTTATTATTACGTTTTCTTCTACGATTTTGCGTATAATTTTTAATTACGATTGTTATATTGCCAGTGTATATACATGTACATTCGTTGCAACATTCTGTGCCGAATGCAATTAATTAGTAAAATCTCCGTGCGTTTTACAGAACGTGTGCAACGAATCATTTTAGCTACTGCACACGCTTGATTCTATCTTATAAAATTTCGTAATTACACAATTCTGTAAATTAACGATGATCATAGAAAATCTCTGGAAATTGTTGAAATATTAAATTTAATGAAATTCTGCGAAATACGAAGCGTCGTTTGCATTAATTCGTAAAAATTGTGAGATAACTAGTTCCATTTACGAACTATTCAAAGCGATTTAAGGATCTCGTCTAAATGAACGATATAATTCACAATAGCTGGATCTTACGGTATTACAAAGTTCGGAGAAATCAAAATATCTATAGCATTACAACGCCTTCAATCACTGGAATCTCTTTGTTATTTCTCGCTAGTGTCCACTAGCGGCCGTCCTCTAAAAAGTCTAATGTGATGTATTGCCAAATGTACATCACTCAAGCAGATAGTATATTTTCGTTTTTCAATTTTCAATCATTCGAGCGGCAATTTTTCACAACAATTTGTCTTTAGCGAAATCGTACTCCGTTCGCCATTCCGGAGGAGCTTAATCTCCGATATCACGCGTAGTTCCTGCGGCTTCGCCTACTCTGCTCCCCTTCCAGACCAATTTTCATTCCACGCGTTGCTGTTGCTAAGTAAACCGAGACATGTAGGTTAGCCGAGTACACGGGAGCCGAAGCGGCGTAAAAAAAGCAACAGCATTTATCGCAGAAAATCTGTTATGTCGGAGATCAAAGGGAATAGTCTCCGAGGGGATGGATATTCCTTGCACCACGCCCGCAAACACTTATCCGATAAACCTAATGTTGTGTGCGATAAGTCATGTCTATAATCGGATCCAGGTGCGCCGCTACATAGACGCGCGTGAAGCTAGATGCGTCATACGTTACACGTGTGCACGGTGCAAGCACTCCTTCCACGCTGTAACTTCGGTCCTCCTAATAAGAAGATTAGCATCCAACGATCAGATTGATTAAGGGGAAGAAGAAGATTCTGACTAGATTGTATCCAACGGACAAACCCGCTGTGAAATATTCACGGAGAATGGGATAGAAAGAAACGGGATAGAACACCGGAATGTCGTTGGAAACCGGAATTTGGTCCGGTGCAATACGGAGCTGATTAGGCGAAGGAACGCGGGTCTGATCGTTTACTTCTGACAGACCAAACGCAATCATAAAGATAAGCGCGTGTACTGGCCGAAGGCGTCACATGCAAATAACATGCTATAGCAACGCGTGACATAACGGTAAATTGAGAGCAGTCGATATAATTGAGCAACAGTCGATATAACAGACAGCCGATAAGACGATTAGGCGAAGACACGCGGGTCTGATTGGTTATTTCTGATGGGTCTGACGATCAGAGTCGTAAAGACGAGCACGTGTATTTTGGCTGTAAGCGACACGTATACGACCAAGACTACATAAATATGTACATAGCACGCGTGACACGACGATGAGCGATAGAGAGCAGTCGCTTTCTTTGCCCCTGTATCGCCCCATTAATCGTTTTTCCAGTTGCTACGAGGTCGCTCGTAGTCATTGCCATTCTTTTCGATGTGACTGCATTCGACTTGGTGAGTGGAATCTAATTTCTAGCGAAGATGTTACTTGCACGACTGTGAATATTAGTCGATACCGTAGATATAGAAAAATAACTCGATATATGTAACTTAGTTTCTTATCGTTGAGATTGTAATATCGTAATTAAAAATGAAAATCTACATCGAACTCGATTAAATTAGAACCAAGTAATACGCACACCGTATACAACGTTGTGCGTATAAAGATTATTCTAACTTTATATTCTTGGAATTACATTCTTCGGCTTTCCACTCATATTCCAGGAATACGCGAATAGGGAAAGGAATCTAACAACGAACAAACTGAATCTTACTGAGTCTTACAAAAATGTATTTCTTTGCAAAACGCGAGGGATGTTTAACAACCGTTGAATGTTGAACGATCGACGACCCTATCCAACTGACACGCGTTTCCGTTTCCTTCTGTGCAGGAATTATATCCATGTCAAACGTATCTGTGTGATAGACAGAAGAAATAATAAACTATGCGAGTAAAGCATCGAGCACGTCGCAACGATATTTGTTACAGACCCATCGAACTTTGCACGATGAATAACTTGGAACAAATGTCACAGCCATACATCATACGAGACAGTCATAAATTCTAGCAGTCTAGATACTCGCTAGTAACTCGACTCGACGTCGCGCTACGTACCGTTAGAACCATCGGACGCAATCAACGGTAACAACAATAGCAGCAACGATAGCAGCAGCAGCAACAACGATCCAACGACTCTTGTCACGACGAATACTTAACCAACTGAACAGCATGGTACAGGATTGTACTTTGCACAATGGGCGATGCTGATAGTAACATAATTACAATTAACACGGTGCCCGATGAGAAATACGAGATGCTCTTGGCGAGCAATACGAGTTTAAGTAATTAATCAGAATACCCTCGTCACGGTGACCGTGGTTCACGAACTTGCCGCAACGGGAACCGCGGAAAATTTATCGATTGTTCGAGACGGGCCAAAGCTTTGAAAACAATCGTCCTCCACGAGTACGGACCGTCCTAACTCCATCTACGAACGAACGATTCATCAACCATCCTAGTAATTAACGTGCAACCGCCAAGCTTGTCTCGGATTCGTCGACCACCAACTTGCCGATCGATGAGTCCTACACAGTTTCGATTCTACGTGAATCGCGTTTATCGAGCTTACGCGTGCTCTTTGAAATTACCAACTCACGACTCGAGGATACTTGTGCAAAATTCATACTTTTACGAATGTACTTTGCTATGTAATATAATTCGTAAGAGAATTGATATCGGTTTCCATCAAGACATGACTTGATCGAGACAAATTTTTCATTGGCAACAATGACGATCCACGCAGGGCCCAACCAACTGCAACATTGTCAAGTGCTACAAGTATGTATGTAACACACATAGATATTGCTCGTTGGATTGGCTCGCTCGAAAAAATCTGGTCCAAACCGATACCGATCCATGCGCGAGCAAATTAAAAGAAGATGTCTTGGCCGGAAATCAGGCTTTTCTCCGTACGTATGTTGTGTCTGTGCCTATGTGTTGTGTACGTGTATGCATGTATGTACGGTCTTGTCAACGTTGCAGACGCTGAGGCAAGAATAGAACGTAATCTGATGCAGTCCTGGAAAACGTACGTTGCCCGAGGTTCGTATAAACAGTTGTTCAAATCCTGTTTCGATCATCGTCGTTTCACGTGAACGAACGAGATTTCTACAAAACTAAGATTCAATTCGTTTAGTTTAAAAAATATTCTTTAACCTTCAAATTTCCCATAAACGCACAAAAATCCACAGTCTACTCGAGACGCTCCTTCGAACAGCTCCTTCAGAGATGGTAGCGGGTTGGTCGGGAAATTCCACAACCAAATTTTGTTTGCGCTGCGAGGCGGAGAACAAGAAATACTTTTGTGACTTCAGCGGAATATGTACTCGCTCTAAATATTTAGTAGCTTCGATGTATATCTTCAGATTTCTTCCAAACTCCATCGATATAGATTCCAAAGTTTCAGCATGGTGATACATCAATATGATATTGGCTTTTTCCATGGCAATCGTGTGGAGCTGTTGCACTTTCACTTTACGCCAACGTTTCGTAGACATTGCAGTCTATTTCTCCAGGGCAAAGCTGAAACTGAGGGTTTCAGGGCCCATTGTCTCCATCTGTACCGAACGATGTTCCGGCTGGCTGATCAAACTGATGACTCGACTCGCAAGTTCTAGCCGGATGCTCAACAAGGAAGATTTAACCGGAAGTCGTTTAATTCGATTGACCAAGCGAATTTATCGACATAACCATGATAGTAGTCGACTCTCATTACGATGTTAATGAAACTTCAAAATGTCTCGTGTGGTACAACACGTGATATATGGTACTTCCAAAGCTCTCTGTAAGTGTTCGCAAATATTTTCATGCTGCCGTATCTACGTACAAGAGGGATAAAATAATCGAGAAATCTGATAAAACGACGATAAAGGAATAAAAATATCCTGATCGATTCATGCAAGTCCTCGATTCTTTTTTACGCCTAATATTAAAGCAAGTGGACTATGATATTCCACGAAATTGCCTCTTCCGAAACATTGCATGACATCTGACCTCGACGAGTGGCGCACATCAAGGACATTCGGCACAGATGATAAAAGTATGCTTGTCGGTAATGGATAAAAAAGGAGACTGGACGGTGGAAAAAAATTCTATAGACTGTCTGGGCAAAGCATTTCGTTCGGTGATCTTGTCAGCAGAATAAAAATATTATATCGATCGCCTGTTTTTAAATAGATCGCTGTGCCCCATGTTTCTCGTTCGGTCGATGGATATACGATGGATATACGATGGATATACGATGGATAGAGTTCTCAATGCGGATAAAATCGTCAACATTTAACGACCAACGATCTCATTCTAATTTCGAGAAGATAAACCTGGCACCGTGTGGAAGAATAACATGGATTAAAATCTGATAAATCTTGCAGACGACTGGCGCTATACCCGGACGAACGTATATATCCGCAGAAGCGTAGCTTCTCATTGCCGACGAGCGTATAATTTTATAATCTCGGATAATTTTCCGCTAGCTATCTGTCTTCGCGAAGAAATACTTCCCGCGGGACGCAATTTATTCCTGATAATAATTATTTTATGAGTAGATCGCGTAGAGTTGTGCAAATTTATATTTTTAGAGACGCTAGCCGAAGAAAATCAAAAGTTGAACCAACGAACATTATACATTTCGAAGCTTTGCTTTCCACATTTCCCATATTTCTGAATTTCTGTACATCTTGCCACGTTTTTGCACGTTTATCGTAAATGCATAAATAAGCAGAGTTTGTTCATCGGTGTTTACACAAACTGCACGGCCGTAAAGTGACACAACGATATGCAGATTTCTTCAGATCTAATCAACATTTCTATACGTATAATTATATTATTTCCTATTTAAATTTTCCACATTTTCTAGTCGCTTCATTGGAACCTATAAACAAATTAGTAAGGAGAGCGATATTATAACGACACTGTAAAAAATCATGCAAAATATAAAACTAATTTGTAGTAAAACAAAATTATATAAATTCTTCCGCTGTTAAAATATTCGACGACTAATTTTCGAAAAATATCCGATATGCACACACGCTTCCATCGTCCCTCCTCGCTACGTCCTTTATTTTCTATTCATTATCATTTTATCGATTACTGATAGCGTGCATCAGCATTGTCGGTGGTTATTCTAGTTCGTTCGATAGGCGGCACTTTTCATTATAAGAATAGAGCCAATACTGCGCGTTTAATTCAAGACAATGGTGTCTATGAATTAGCTACGATTTTTTTGCGTGTGTTGCGTACGAAGGAAAATCACTAGGTATTTTCAGAAGAGGTTCGGTCTCCGGTGGAAAAATTTCTTGCAAGCCACAACACGTATCCGACCTGGTTCGCGTTACAAAAGAAGTAAGATACTGACGACGCGTTCGAGGTCATCGTTTCTAAAAATTCCTTACGGTTCTTCTGCTGCCAATGTGGCTATTTTCAGCAGAGTAAATATCAGTATAATTATTATTGAACAAGCAATATTTATAATTATTTTTACATATATCTATTTATTTCTTCCTTTGAATTTCTATCGCTATTTTATCTATCTTTAGATTTGGGAAACAGACTACTATGTTCTAATGTGATTTCTAATTTGTTATATTTTATATAGCAGCACTCTGATCTAAGATGACAGCTGCATTTTGTCATTTTGCGAAACAAATAAACAGAGAGAGAGAAAGAGAGATGAAAGGTACATCCTGAGTATTTGTAATTATTCAACTAAAAATATTCGATTATCGAGTCGAGATACGTGTACAAATTTTAAATCCACAATATACCAATTAAAAAATTCTATGGCGGAGTTCCAGATATTGACAAAATTAGCGAGAATTGCATCCGAGTAAATCCCATAAATACACACTGTAAAACTAATTTAAATTGGCTAACACAATATTTCAAAAAGTAATTAACTAATTGACCAATTTTCCCTCTCATGTTTCTATCCATACTTTTTATCGCTTTTATCACTTTCATCGAAATTATCAGATTCGTCGTAGCTACTAGAAAACCAAAGTTTGCACATTTTTCCCGCAATCTTCAATCTGTATTCTTACAGATTTTCCAATTGAACTATTTATTTGTCGCAGTGAAAAAGCGAGCTTTGAACCTTTTACTCCTGCAAACCTCAATCTGTATTCTTCTCGCAGATTTTTCAATTGACTTATTCGTTTGTTATACCGAAAGGTTAAAGTTTGGCATTTTTTCTCCTACGATCTTCAATCTGTATTCTTCTCGTAGAGCCGCCAATTGAGTTATTCGTTTGTTGCGCTAAACAATTGAAGTTTGGACATTTCTTGCCTGAAATCTTCAATCTGTATTCTTCCTATAGCTTCTCCAATTCAATTGTTTCGCGTTTATTAAATCATATTACACGCTGATATTTTCCTGATGAACGATGTTTATGCCTTGCCTCTTTCCAGTTACACAGTACGGAGGATTCTCATGGGACAGGTAGCGGTGTTCGAATCAATAATTTGACACGGGGTACTTTTCCATCCATGAAAAACAACCTGAAGAAGTATCCGAAAATGTGCGTGCTCGCGTTTATATATAAATCATTCTTCCCAACTTTTTCGCTTGTTAACACAAAGTACACGCGATTCTTGGACTACACGTCACCTGATATGCTAAAGACGTAAGTGATGTTTTAGTTTGTTCTATAGTATACCGACGAGATTTCGGATAAAATTTCATATTCGAGAGTTACATCTTTTCGATGCACTTGTAACTCTGTTACTCACATTCGCGACATTTCTATCCAAGCTTTCTTTCGCAAATTCATCCGATGGAAGTAAAACTACTTACGCAACAAGCGTTGACTTGTATATTTGGTGAAATTGGATAAGAATAGCAAGATATATATACTATACACATAGAATATATTTCATTAAACGTCTCGATCGAAAATACCAAATAGTTTGCGCGAATCTTCTTCTTACTCGACGGTTCTTGTTGCTTAAAAGAAATAAAAAGAAGGAAAGGAAGAAAGTTGGGAAAATGAAAACCGAATACGATATACGCAACAGCGAACACACACGGGTTCTAAGCTTTCGTTTTCAAGAAGATGGAGTCTGAACGTGTCTAACTAAAAACTGGCCTAGTATGCGCGTATAATAAGCTGTGGGATTTATTTTTCTCAGAAACAAAGGATTTTTCTCGCGGAAAAATGTTCTTCTACATTTTCCACCTATTTTCACACGTACGATAACGTCCTGTCGATTATTTATTTCCGTCCAGTCCGGGATTAATCATGTTCAAGCGTACTTAATAAATTTCCAAACTTCATTTTCTCGGCAACGAAGCGTCACGTGGAAAAATGTTACTCTACCCTTTCTTCTTATTCTTTCATAATGAATCACTTCACGTCTGCTTGTGCATGTTGTTCGCGCGCACCGTGTATCAGCCTCGTCCGCAAATTCATGTGGTTGGAAACTGCCGCGCAGTTGCTCCTTCCCTTCCAGTGATAATCACCGAGCAATTCTGCGGTTTCGTAGCCAGAGGCGCACGTCCATCACGACTCTTTCACGATGCTCGTCTAATTGGAACTTTGCGAGAGGCCTTTCCCCGACAGTGGACCAACCGATCCAGTTGGATTTTGCATCAACGGATGACGCAATTTCCAACTGAATCTCCTTTGAGATGAAAGAATCGTCGGCCAAAGGGAAGAGCCAAAGGCTGACTTCCGGATGAACGATGTCGCATCGAAGGTAACGAAGCGTATTCCCCAACGAAAGCCTGCGACGAGTCCTTAATTTCCAACAGTTATCAAACTCTAGTGATCCAGCCCGCGTTCTGCTTTGTGAACACGATCGCGTCGTTGAATACGATCGGTGTATCTTCACTGAATGTTGCTCGTTCTGACGAGAGTTCGATGAGAAGAGATAGTCGATGAGATTAGATGTTGCAGCGAAGGACAATTTTCAAGCAAGCACGAAACAAGTAACAAAATTGTTGTTACGTTGCTTGTATCACAAAAAAGGACGATAAGACAGAAGAATACGAGCGTTGGATCGTCTTGCACCATTCAACCGACATGGACGATAGAACTTTGCAACCCACGCAAGTTGCAAATCACCGAGCAAGCAGCTCGTTTTCCTGCGTAATTGGTACGAGCCTGATAAGAAAGCAACGATTGACAACAAAACGTGTAGATCGTATCGCAGAGGATTATCTTAAAAAAAAAAAAAAAAAAAAAAAAGACAGATACGCCACGAGCAAACAAGATGACGAACTCGATATTTGTCTTATAAACAATAGTGGACGATCTACCGCAATTGTACGCGAGATACGAAACATAATCTGTCGATACGATCCCCTTTGATATCGTCGGAAAATAACATTAGCGGTGGACCTGGCGTATTTAAGACAACACGCCGACCACCGCGCGCATAAATAAATCCTTGAAATGCCAAAGACACCGGCAAACTGGGCGAGGTTCAAAAGGGATCGAAACGAAGGAGACGCGAGTAGAGAGGTCGAAAGGTGATGAAAATAGAGGGAAACATAGGAGAAGACGTGACAAAGAGGAACGAGTGGTGGAAAGGACGAGGAAATTGCTGACAAAAATAGGAGATCGAGGGTAGAATAAAAGGAAGGACGACGTAGGTGGCCACCCAGCCACTTTGCCATGACAAACCAAACCCGGAGTGACTACCCTCTTCTTGCGCGCTGATAAAACTGTCACGGCATTCCAGACGATCGATCTCTGACAGCTACGTTATCAATGGATATTCAAACACGACCGAACCACGCGGTTCTCTTGCGAGAGCGTTGATTGAAATTCCTTTTGTCGTTGAACGCTATTTGTGCGTCCCGACGAATATCGCGAAATTATCAAAATCTCTATCAGCGTGCGATAGTATTATATTTGCACGCTCTCAAACGAGACAGTCGACGTATCAGCTTGTCCGAGAAGTTTCTTTCCTTTTAGAAGGAAATAATTGACGCATCATATTTTTTTGTTTTATATTGTTTCATTGAATTACCTATGGTCCAGTTTGTTCTATCAAGATAAAGATCACAACGTCTGACAGATTAGGTTTCATGTTTGTATAAGGATGCACTGTTGTAAAAGACAGACGCCACTCAACGTCGATATTTCTCATAAAACAAATGAAACTTTTATCGACTCGATACATACGTGCAAAAAATGTTGTCAGTCCTCTAAATTCAAAGCCACACATCAAATCGCATAAAAATTTGTTGTCGCCTTCCCAGAGAAGAGAGAACAACTCCAAGATCGGAAGAAATTGTACTCCGTTTACGGTTTACTTGCAACCTTACCACCAGTCGTAGCTGCGCGGATATCGAGAAAATTTGAGCCACAGGTCGTTTATCACGCGGCGAGATGGAAGATTCTAATAAAAATTATGAAAATTAATCTTGTCTAAAGCGACCTCGTTGCTGTCAACGTCACCGTGCGTCATCGTTGCTTTTTAATTTACCGATTTGTCTTCGTTGCTTAATTTCCAGTTATCGGATAGCACTTCGTTGCAAGGAAATGCATATTGCAACGTGTCAATTAACCCGAGTGTTAACGATTAATGAGTTGAAACGGTGTTAACATGTTATAGGAGGGTGAATATGATTTTTTTAATTACGTATATTACGTATATGATCCTGCAAATTTTTAATTCTCAAATTCAAAATTTTTGTCATTACAAATATACATGTACATGTGTGTATACATGACCTCCTCTCGTTCGTGTAAGAAGGTTTGCTCTCTATTTTTACGTATATCGATAACTAAAAAACAAAGGCTAAAACGCAATTTTTTTATTCTTGATTTTCGTCTTATTTCGGCGTCAACGATCACCTCCTTAAACTACATTCAAATGATATGCTATACACACTTGATAACTGCCTGGTTTAAAGATATTTAATTCACGACTACTGATTTCAACTTGAACTGTTTCATTTAAAAATATAGGTGACTGTGGCTAATTGTCTACGCGTTGGTTGAAGACGGAGGAAGAGTTCTGTCATCCTATTAATAATTTTGAAACGCTAGAGTAAAGTTTTCTTACTTCCAGGTAGCACACATTCTAAGTTTTTCAATTTATTCGGGAACAATTCCGGTAAGTACAAAGTTTCATCTTGACCTTTTCTCGATACAGAACAATAATAGAGAAAAGAGTTGCGACAGTTTCCTATTCTAAGACGTTCTTTTCAGTCTACATGGCAATTTACATAAATTACTTGCTTTAACAGGCTAATCGATACACATCAAAAATTACAATAAAAATTGACGGTAGAGAACGTAGAAAATTAATAAATTAGGCAACTTTTTCCGTTTAGGCTTCTAATTAACAGCTATTTTTTTCTGTTTGAGTATCTTGCCTATTCAAAGTACAATGATATTTATTAATATCAAAACACTTAGACATAAAATATCCCAAATAATAATCGCATAATTTCTCCTTTTATTGCATTTCGTATCACCTGCTAATAAAAATGTTTATTAATGAAGAGATACGAATAGACGATTCTTAGAATTCTTTAAATACTCCCCAGGTATTTAAAAAAATGATTTCTCTAAAAAATACACTATATTATTTTCATCCTCTCTGTATCAAATTCAAGCAAAAACATTAAACAAACTACCAGGTACAGAAAAAGCTTCCCTGCTCTTTTCGTTTTATACATTTTGTATCCCTTCTTTCTATCCTTTATCTCGTTTTTGTTCGTCATTTTTGTTATTTCCTACTGGAATCGCGGATGGTGTAACGTTTAGCCAGCGAAACCAATTGAAAGGCACTGGAAAAGATCTCGCAAGTTACAGGATTACGTTCTTCGAGGAACTGTTCTCTGTAATTTTTAGAACGTCAAATGGAGTAACTTAAATTTCAGAGCTTCAACTTTGAAAGTTTCCATCCTCCTCCGTTTGATACCTTTATCATGGGTCACGTCCGCAGCCATGGGGTTTCCATGGCTGCTCGATTAAAGGTGAAGTACTGTTAAAGACAAACTGCTGCACAAGTCATGCTTCGTCGTGGAGCTTCGTCGTAGAAACTTTGCTGTGAAGAATCGTCTGGATTTATCGTCGACTATAATATTCATTGTAACGTTTAAATACGAAAATTACTTCTGTACAAGCAGTAGTCAAAATCATGCCGTGAATATTTAACGATAATTTGTTTCCTCCATTTTCTCTCAAATTTCTGAGTCGCGATTGCATGTAAATGTAGAAATCCAATATCTGCCGATGATAGTGTCATGCGTATGTTTAATACAGAAAGACTGAAGAACAACAGAAGAAATTTTTGCTACAATTTCCTTGTTAAGAAACGGGTGGTTGCAAAATAAAAATCTGCGCATAACTGAGCCACGAAATGACCACGATACCAAACATGTGCTAGGCATAAGAACATAAAAAATATGGGAGATCATCGTTGAGCAGAGCTAACGTGTGTCTTTCGTGGAGCACGAGGTATTATCTTTGATAGAGTAGCAGGTTAGATAAGCTTTTGAACAAACAAAAGCATGGACTGAAGGATTGTTACATATAGAACTGAAGTCACGTACCACTTCTAATACCAACAGATGGACAGCTCTAGAAGATTACCGAGAGTCTTTTATGATACGAAATTGTACAGATCGAACGACTATTCTTTCCCTTAATATATTTTAATACGAATATGGAAGAAGCAATACGGAGAAATAAACCGTTTAAGGCGTTGCTTGGTTACTTTCGCTGTGTTAAGCAACAAAATTGAAGAATCGCTGTAGAAATCCGCAGTCTAATGCTCTTCCATCTAATCACTCTTGGTCACGCAAAATGAATTCTCCGATCTTATTGAAACAATAAATCTAAAGCAAGTTGCTCGTGGCAGATGTTCTAACATTACGAATACTATTGTGGATCTATCGCCAAATATTATGGCCAAATGTCCGAGAGAAAAAAGTGAAAAATTTGCAAGAGACGAGCCACCTCGTTCCAGCAGATTGTTTGCATTTTTACGATAATACCAATTCGCAGAAAGTAATATTTAAGATAATATTAATTACGCGATAGAAAGAAAGCTCAATTTCCTTGAACAGCTATTCATATTTATCAAAATTATATTTACATTTACGTTTATCTCAAGGTATTTTAATTACATTTTCCCGCTGTCAGATCATTATGGGTTGCCAGTGGATTCAGCATAATTAGGATGCAATTATCGCGTCTCAACCTACGTAATGCGAGCTATTTTTCCGTTTTCATAAAGTACATCAGACAGCGGTAAGAGTCACGTAATGTTTGAAATCGTCGACGGAATTTTTCCAAGCGTATATAAAGCGCTGAGAAGAACAGCAATATTAAAAAATATTCTAGTTTTAAGGAGCTTGAGGGTTTCTAGAGCCACGTGCGACAATCATCCACGAAGGATCACGTACACGCGTGTTTTTCCCGGAACAACGATGTTTACCCTGCTTTCCGTGCTTCCCTCGACGTAATGGTCCTAAGTACTAGGTGCACTATTATACGATATTGTATAGTGTTGTGCCAACTCATGCCGAATAAGGGTCTTGGAGTAGCTACCTAATCCCAGGAACTTTGTCGACTATCGTGGGCCAGCCGCATTTACTCTAACTTGTCGATTAGTATAACCTGTGGATTAGTCTAACTTGTCGATTAGTACAAAGTCGAATGTTGCGTGCAGCGTCGCACTTTGCCCCATTGATTCTTAGCTCGTCTACTGACTTTCTCTAAGATCTAACAAAACCACGACATTATAAAATATACAAACGTTAACTTTCCTTTCTCATTTTGCTAGCACGTATACACCGTCGCACAAACGTATTTCGAGACGTGCTTCTTCTCTACAACAGAACGTAATTCAATCATATCTATACGGCCAACGAGATATCCAATTATTCGATTCTTTCGTTCTTCCATTATTTGTTACAGTTACGTGCACCACATAAACGTACTCGCGTAACGGTGTAGAATATTTCGACGCGATGGAATTCTTGGAACTTAATGTATGCAGTAAGGAAATTGACATTCGTAACTGCCAAAACTCGTGAATAATATATTTGCTACACGATTGATGGGAAAAAGTACATTTTTCCTAATTGCGTCACCCTTCCAGCAAATCGACCACACAACCAACTACTCCAATTTTCAAATGTTTCGACGCACGAGTATATCGAAACCTTTGCTACTTATGCTTCTCTTTGCTCTCTCGATGCAGCGTAATCCAACGCAGAAATAAATGTTTCAACTGATAATCAGATAAACATTCCTCCGACAGTTTGCCGATATCGCGGCGACTAGCTGGAAAACGCGGATAAAGACATTCGGAAATCTCACTTTCACCTGCGGTAATCTGCTGTCAGATCCATTTCCCTCGGTCCAGTTACTGCTCGCTCTTTTACCAAGCCAGAGATCTTTTATCCGGGAAAGATTGAACTGCGATATCGAATGCGCAAATAGGATCTACCCTCCAACTTCCACCTCGCCCCTTCTTCCTCCAACGCGTCTTTACCTGTGTTCTAACTTCTCCTTCGCTGTTCCACGTTGCAAGAGAGAAAAAAAATTCACGCGAACGACGACTTTTCACTTTTGTGAATGGTATGTAAGTTTATAGTATGGCATAACCCAACCTAACCTGCACTTGAAAAGCACAAAAATCCATATCTTTACGTCTGAGCTAAAGTCTCCTTTTATATTCATATAGGTAGGTTCAACGAAACGTATCGCGTTTCCAAACTGCTGGCCAATGTGAATGTACCTTTATTCTTAAAAACTGAAATATCTCGAATCGTTGAAACACGAGTGTGTCATCGTAAACGAACAAGTAATAAGTAATTTATTACAGAAGATAAAAAGAGTCAAATTTGAGGGCAAAACAGGGTGCACAATGCAAAGATCTTATTGTTGTTTCGAAACACGGAAATTATGCCCCTTTCGAGAAAATGATAGAGCAAAACCCCATTTTAGAGTAATTATTTTCTAACGAGAAATGGAAAGGTCGACTTCACGCTCCAGTTTTTAAAGAGAAAGGTGCTTTGTTGAAAATTCTGGCTTACGAATTTACGGGTTTTTTTTCTTCTTATAAATAAACACGTTATGTGATTTTACTGCAGTCATCTTCAACTTTATGGAGAAAAGCTTTATTTATTCCACGATATACGGTTCAGTTCTTTGAAAATTCTATAAACCGATAATCTCCTGCTTCCTTCGGCGCAAAACTTTCTCGGACCAAGCTTATCTTTAATGAATTACATTTCCCACGCTTCTTATTATCGTATAATCGAGCTACGGAACGCCAGAAGACCCCTAACAAAATATAAATTTTCTACCGTCTTTCTTCTGTACGCGTGTGTGTGTGTGCGTGTATGTGTGGATGGATCCGTTCCGCTATATTTAGACTTCATCGGATGATAAATACGATTTTTCACATCAAAACGATAAGTAATGGACAACAAGAAATAAACGAGGAGACGAGAATTTTATGATTCCACGATGCAGTTTATTCTCTGTTTAATGACGAACGTGTGACGAAATGTTCGTTCCATTCGTTTAACCCAGTAATGAACGTTCCATTAGTAAAATTGCACCACGTATAACATGTGCACCTAATATACATAAATATAATATGCACCAGTTACATCGAATGTACATTGTAAACACCTATGCGGATAATTAAAGTGCAGTTTGCACTTCTATCCGCAGAAATGACTTTTGTTTAAAATCGTGTAACAACTACGATACTTACAATAGAGCTCGCTATACTAATAAAAATAGAATGCAGATGATACATAACCAGGCAACTGTGATCTACGAATATTTCAATTTTAATCAGCTATCAAATGATAAACTACATTTTTTCATTGTTCTTCAACGTCTGTCTGAGAAACATAAGAATTTGAGGCTATTCTAATATGATCTTTATGCTACCTTCTGTTACTTCTATGAGCCATATATCACTTTGTTTCGAGTTGTTAACTTTCCGCCATTCGAACGTGTTTCCCGACTGTACACCATGTCAGGTACCAAAGTTCAAGTACATTCGCGTATCGTGTGAAAGTTTAAGACAATATTAATAATAGGTTCTGCTCTACTTGACTTACTTCAGTTATTTCAGTTACTTGGACGGATAAAGGGAAACTTAGTGTTCGTATTTCCGTATAAAAATATTTTGCAAACTTTAGCATATAATCACGATATTAGTAACAATGTATCAGATAATTTTCTTTACTCTGAGATACAGTGTGTATTATATCTATTAACGGAAAAATAATTATTTTCGTGTTTCACCTACTAATTGCGAACGAGTATAAGGATAAGACGTACTGCATCGGAACAGGTGTAATCCGAAGAAGCGATGCCTAGTGAATAAACTGGCTGCTGTAAGACGTATTATGACGTCTTTTGTGATAGAAGCAGTATATAGCCTAGTGTTGTCAGGCGGCAATTTCACGGAACGTTCTCCTTTGTCAGTGTCCTAACGCTTGGATCTTGTCTAAAGACACATTCTTCCATGGTGGAATTCATCTCACGTGCCTGATAGATGGCTCAAAGTCATAAAACGCAAAGACAAATACATTGATTCAACAACTTGTAGCATTTTCTTCTTTAAATAGATTTTGAATTTCGCTGGAAAAATTGAATTATTCGTTCGTAAAGCTAATATCAAATGAATGACGAAATTGGGGAATTTAAAAAGCTCTGAATCGATCGATTCGGCCTCTCGCAGTCTTATGTATACAACAGAATAGAATAACTAAAATAACGTTAATGTAAATCACGTGTGATTATAAAAACGTATTGATCACAGTAAAAGATATTAACCAAGAAATCTCATGTACTCTCTTCCTCGTTAAATGAAAGTTTCATCACAGTGCAGTGATGCGGAATTTAGAATGAAAACTGTCTGTTGCGATACATCGTCAAATGAAATCCACTGTCGAGCAATCTTGGAAAATCTCAGGAACCGATGCCGTGAATAGAATGTCCAGGGGCTTTTTCAACTACCACATAGAAACTCTCGTATTACATTGGTCGTACGGGAAGAAGTCCAGCTTAAGGGAGGGATCGTAAAGATTTGAATACAGTGCACGAAGGTAGAGGAATTCGGAACGAACAAACTCGACAAATACAAGTTCAGGATATTAAATAACACCTAACTTTAACATATGTCGACGTTATACGGTAAAATAAATTTTATCCCAGTTCCCATGCAATTTTCAGAAATATATCAAATCAAACGAAATGAAAAATGTCGATTCACAAGTTCCGTGCTCAACGCTTAGAAAATTAAAAACGTCGGTTCATGTCTCCCGTCAGGTTTCCACTTTTTTAATTGTATCCTCAAAGATTTCTATCAATTTCCATGAAAATCCCCAGTCTATTTGTAACATTTATCTAATAATTCGCTTTTCAAAATGAGGCGACTTCTTCTTCATTTAAGAGTCTTTAATAATGATGTTGTATCAATTTATAATATTTCAATTCCACTAAGATACAATTTTTTAATGTTTCTCGTAACACATACGTCGTATACATCGAAGATACCTTCTGTAAGTGTTCAAATATTTTCGTCAACCGATGTATATACTTGTATGTATATAACATCCTACTTTAACAAAAGCCAACGTTAATTTTGCTAAAAGCACGTGCATGTTTTTACGAACCGCTGAGACAAAACACCCGACGCCCCTCATTTTGACAAGTTTCATCATTCTGCTAGCGATCGTGCGTCTAGCTGTTTTCAACGTGAACGCAGTATAAAAGTTGTTTTATAGAATAAAATAGCCTTAGACTAGATAAATGTGGTGTACGGGTAGCTGAGTGCTCGACAGCGTTTAAAACTCCATCTCGTAGCGTTTCACTCTAGATTCGATTAAGCTCGAGACTAAGCCCATCTAGAGGCCGTCGTTCACCGAACAATAGAGCAAACGAACAGTAACAGCTCGGTATCGACACCTTCGCGTTCTTGCATATACTTGAAATACAAATGTATTCGCTTTTAACAGCCTATTATCGACACTCCTCCGCATCGCTGCAGCAACAATGGGGAGCATTTAAAAAATGTTTCGCTGGTCAAACGATAGTCGCGTGCCGATTACCGAACGACTGTATTCTGTCCGTGTATTGTTCGATCGCCTATCGAAACTCAACAGCGGATAATGACGAAATAATCTGTAATGGCTCGACACCGTATAAATATTCGCAAGGAAAAGTAAATCAGTTGTTTCGTTAGCAGTCGAGTATCATATGTAGATTAACACTGTATACACGTGTGATATCGTATTATAATTACCTACAGAAATGTATGTGTTACGAGAAATTTAAATTATAGTATACATAGTATATAAGAATAGGTTTAACTATTCTCCTGCCACAAAATATATCTGTTCCTACAACATAGATGTAATACAGGATAGTGACCATCGCCTCGTAGCAATATCTGGAATCACTTTAGCCCTTACAAGCCCTCACAAGCCCTTACAGTCCTTACAGTCCTTACAGTCCTTACAGCCCTTACAACCCAAGTGGGACGTATGTGTAATAATATATATGTCCTGGTGAATGTTCCTGTTCCTGTTCCTGATTCCCCATGGAACAATATATATGTGTGTGTGTGTGTGTGTGTTTTATAAGTACGTTATTTTGCGTTGGTTTAGCTAATCATGGCAAAAACACATCGTGGAGGCGACTGAAAATTCCTAGGAAATAATGAAAAATGATGAAAAAATCTATCCAGATACATTGGATGTCAAACTGTCGAAGCAAAAAGCAACGTGCTAATAAAATTACGATTGAAAACCGAATGGAAGAATCACAAATATACCATACGTATCTAGACTACATTAGACTACAGTGACGAAAGTAATCCAACAACTCTTGGATATATTATACAAAAGGATGAGGAAATACGTGAGCTTGGGATGGGAGTGTGAGAAGATGAGAGAATGAGCGAAAGTTAGATATGTATGCGTAAGCCGACTCCTCTGTTCAAATTTATTTAAACGATGCGACCGATTCGTTTCACTTTCGGCCTATTTATCGTCGTTTCATGGAGTTCGTGATTAACGTTCAGCGAGTTGCTTCGGTCTTATTAACATGCTGAAAGGGTACAGAGGGGGTCCGAAACGCGGCGCATCGATTTTATGCGGTAATACCGCGCTGATGGAATCACCTGTTCGACCGGCGGGAAATCATTTGAATTTCAAATGCATGTTCGATAATAGAATAAATGTTATTTGGCCGAAAGCCCGATTAATCTGCAAGTTCGCAAGTGCTGCGTGGCCTGGCTTCATTGTGCGCCGGAAAACTCGTTTCCACTTTGTTAATAGCGCCACGGGGAATGCCAGTTAGGACTCTGGCCCCTCGACAACACTGCCTTTGCTAATTCGAACGGAAAGTTTCGACGTTACTTTTTTTCGCGGCCAGATGAAAACTGGCTGTGTAATTCAACATGGTTTGTCGTATACGTCCTTATATTATACATAGGGTGTCCCAATATTCGCGACACAATCGGCAAGTTCTCATGTCCTACATACATATCACATATCTAGTTCCATATTCCTTTTATACTTCTTCAAGTATTTATTACATATCGACTTCCTCTTCGAATTTCCAAACAAGTACACCAACGAATGCCATATTGTTCGTCTTGAATTTCAATAAAGTAATAATCCGAGTCTACGTTTCAACAAAATATCGGACGCAGAATTTGGAAATACGTGTAGAATGCCTCGGGACGCAAACAACCGTGCTACTTGACAAGAGTGGAAAACGTTGAAACGAGTTTCTTCTTCGACGAAAGGAAATCGATGTTTCAGAAATGTACTTGCACGAAGATTTGAGAAGAGAAGGAACGCTGCATGTGCACACACAACATCAAATATAGTTTACACCCGTCGCGCCTAACTAAAGAACGATGATAAATTATGCAAGATTTCATCGATACGCAGACCGAGTTAAACGCTGCACCCGTCGAGGAACATCGAGAAACGTTTTCGCGAGGAAAACTCACGAGTAGTACACTCGACGTCGTTAAAAGTTGGAAACATTTCTTGTCATATGGCCGCCAGGGGCGGAAAAAGTATAGTGGCACAGCCTGTATATATTATTTATATTTCCCACCTCTAATTTCTATCTCACAAAATGTCCACGTCCTCTTCCTCTTCTAATTATTCTATGCATGCAATTTAGCACTTGGATCGATTGCGGGCGAACGTACACTGGCCAAATACCTGCTGAACTATCACAGACCGGTGGATACAGGGAAGTTAATATCAAAGTTAATAACCAGCCGCCAAGTTGTAAAAGGATGGCCGTAATTCATTTGTAGACGTAACGCTAACCCGTTGTCCAAAAGGTGCTTTCTGTTCAAAATGAATAGCCAGCGCAAACTATGTAACTGTGCTCTGGCCGCTCGCTGTCTGGCCCACACACGACTTTTCTCCTGGCGAACGCTACTGCTACCGACTACGCGTGGTCTCACCATCGATGTACTCTTCCACTGCCTGCCGGTATAATTTATAGTAGTCATTTAAAGTCCCGCTTCCCGCTAAAGCCGGTAATTCTTTGGCAGCAGCGGCCCGCATAACTTTTACGCGCTTCGACTGTTCTTGCCACACGTTGCTAACGTGTTTATTAGAGTGCGACTTTCATTCTTTCGTCAGCCATCTCATACTTCTCGTATCGTCCGGCTAATGACAACGGCGAATTCGTCAAAGTTTTAAATTAATATTTTTTTCCATCAGCCCGTAGATAGCTGCTACGTAGAAAGTTGGTTAATCAACTTCGCTAATAGCTTAATTTAAAAATTACAGCCGGTTCCAAAGTAATTAAGATCCGAAGTAACGATCGAATTAATGATCTTATGAAAGCATTAAAACTTCCCACCATTTTTCATAACATAATTGAATCTACAAGCGTAATACTTTTAGATCGTTGGCAATTATTTTTCAAGCTAGAAATAGCTTTATTCTATTTCTATGAAATGGTTCTACATGCGTTAACCGAGACGAAAAATGTTTGACTTTGCTCATTTTTACCATTCTTATCATTTTCCGTGTTTACTGGAACTTTTTCTGCAAATCTTTCTTAAGCCAGTTAATAATTTATAATTTACACGACATCAAGTGTGAAAAGGCTACAATTTTTGACACTGTTTCACCACAGCAAAGTCTATTTAACGAAATCGTGTTAACAAAATGTTTGCGCATTTAATACGCGCAACTAGAAAACTAATAAATTTATAACAAAAGTTTGCCGTTTAACGATTTCTCTGTGGCGTGAATCGATCTTCCGCAAATAAAAGCGAGAAAATGGAACAGAGTAAACTTCATTTTCCGTCAGGTTTTGTCGGCAAATTTTCATGCCGATTCGATTTAATGAATATTCATCAGTTACGTACTCGCGTTATTAGGTAGTCATGCAAGCTGATAAACCATCGACAACGTTCACGGGTGTAACTAATGATGGCTTTACAATCACAAACCATAAAGAAGATTAATATCGGTAATTGTTTGAGTCCGCGTTATATCCGATATAGAAAGAATTCGCGTTATATTCTGATGCACTGATTTAAATCGTCATAAAGCAGACAATATTTGTTCGTCGTTTGTCGCTACTATCGCCGAACGTTTCACGAACGTCCATCGTTGGCTGACTAAAGCAATTTCTCATCTACTGCGCCATAATAAATTTGCTAACGTTATACGGATTAAAGTTTCTTCAATTTACAAAACATCTCGAAAGATACTTAAAAGTTGACAAAATAATATTGCTGTAAGCAACTTTAACTCTGCTTCTTTAATTAAAGTACTGATCCATTTAGCCTAAAGCTTTCGCACAATGCTACGGCATATTCTGAGTTTTCTTATACGCGTGACTACACGTTACCAAAGATCAGCAACGTGGATCATCCGTTGTTAATCGTCGATAGAACAACGAACGAATTAAAACGTGTGAATCAAACAACGAAAGAACGTTCCGTAGATGAATGAAAAAATTGCTCGGGCAGAAGCACTAAATTTCATGGACCGATACAGGATTAAACAGAGGCTAGCCTGCAGGAAATATGTGGTCGAGCTTCAGGCCACGATCCTTTGCCCGTAAATGCCTTGGCAAACTTCGTTAAAGTCCATCGGCTTTGTTCGGACGACGCGTACGTCGCAACATGGATTCGTATTGAAAATGCACTGTTGAATATCAATCGATAAAGGCAGCCGCCAAGCCACCGTTTAAAGGGACTGGTCTATAATCATTTGAAAGTGCTCTATCAGAATGATAACGTTACTACGATAATGTCATCGGCGATTATAGGATTAATTCTGTTAAACGGAGGTCACTTGGATGCGAACGTTGGACGAAAGACAATTTGCGCCGTGTATTAACGCGGTAATGGATATTGGTTCCAAGGCGAAGCACATGCTGCTTCTGCGTCTCGGTTAAACAAAATTACGGCGTCGACGCGTTACGACGTGTTTGAAAACGGCTATCTAATCGAGGAAAGGTTATAACTTTCGATCGTTTCGTATCAATTAGCCCTGCTGTCCTTCTTGCTTCTACAGCGTGTCCGATTTACCTCGAACCACTCGAGGATCTCGGGAAGTATACTTAATACCTAAGTATACTTGAAAAGAAATTTACCCCTCAGTTCATAAAAAAGTAATAAAAGGATACAAAAATGTTTGAATTAAATGAACAAAAATATTCTTTGTGAGAGGTGGTATCGATTAAACAGGAAGTGGAGCCCCGTACGATTAATTGGACGGTACATACACACAGAGAAAATAATGGAAAATACGAAGACATACAGAGTACTTGCGTCCACCTAAAGAAGCGTTCGAACCATCGAAACTATCGTCGATAGTATGGTCAATATTTAAGATGCTCAACATTCTATTGACAATATATACTGATCGTCTAGAGTGTGGTAGAGTGCCTCTTACGTGCGATAATGTTGAGAACGTTAGATATTAACAATGATATTGATCGTTTCGACGTTCCTTTATATCTACACGAAAAATCATAAAACGAACGAGAAATAAATTCTTCGCGAACAAAAGGAAGACCATCGAGAAGCAATTTCATGTCGTGTCTTGGCTATATTAAGAGAACAGAGCTTAGCGGCCGACTGATACTACCCCGGTATTATCTCTATCGATAGAACCCGACGTGTTGTCATTAAAAAATACCAATCTCTCTCTTCGTCATTTCCTTGACAATAAGAGAGATCAGCGTCGAAGAAAGGATGGGAAGATTGAACGAGATTTCGCGTTGACACGCCTCAGCGTCCATGGAAGCGAGGAAGAATCGCAGGAAAACACGTTGGGTGCGAGGACGTAAAGGATCGAAACGAGTGAACGAGAGGGAATTGAAGGCCGCAGCTTTCATTCCATCCGTGGCCTTCAAAAAGTCACAACCTCCCGTAAAAATCAATGTTAGCCACTGCGGTTTCGCTACTAACCATTCCGATAACGTTTTTCCTTCCCTTTTACCTTTTTCCCCTTTTTCTTGCTTCCTTTCTTCGCCGGTCGTGTCACCGTACAGCGTCTCGTAACCTGTGCAAAGGTTCAGATTTACGTCGAACCGTAGGAATCGTGGGCGCATTACCTGCTATCCAAACAAGTTGTAACACGTACTGCTTGGACAGTACAATTTTTCCAACAGTTAAATAAATTTCGTTCACCTAGGTACAATAGCTTGAGTAGTATTTCAACGCTCATAACATCTTTTTACGAATATATTACATGTGCGTTGGAAGAAGATATTAGGGGTTGTAGCCTACTGTACCTTTACAAAACGAATTCGTATGAAATAATATTAGATTTATCGAACTATTCGCGCGAAATAACATTGGGCTTTGTGTCCCCTGGTAACAAAACGTGTATTCGCGATTCAAGATAAATCTATTAATTGTTCAAAAGCGTTTCTATATTCCGTCATTAGCGAGATATTTGTAAAGTATCGGAAATCATGTTTGCTAAACGCAACGTGCGATAAAACTTCACGGTGAAATGTCAGCTCGTTTTAACTTCATTCGGTTAACTCGATTTCCGAAACACGCGCGAACATATCGAAAGTCGTACAATTTCAACGAGGAAACGCGATTCTGCAAATTATAACAGCTCCGCTTTCAATCATGTTCCGTTGGCATTTGTTTGTTAAATTTCTGCGTGATTTACGAATGAAATCCAGTTAGCTGATGACACCACAACATATTGGTAGGTACCCTCGCTAACAAGAATTACCCATCGTCTGCTTCAGTCTGCTTTGAAAATAAAATAGATACATTGTAAAATGTTTATCGTTAAATTATCCCTCTGAAGTTACGAATTGATCGTTTCAAATTATCTGCAACTTGAAATCTGAACGCTTTCTACCATCCAACGATTTGAACCACGCGGATTTAAAAACTAAAATATGCCGCGCCTACGTACTGTACAAAGAAAATTATCCACTCGTTCCTCCGAACGAGCAAGAACGAAAAACCACACTTTCGAAATAATCGAGTAACATAAAATGTTCGTACAACGGACAATCAGACAACAGAATTAATAAACGAATTAAGTCCACCTCTGCGTTTATCGCTTTTACGCTATTAATTTTTGTCCAGTCTGATGCAGCGCAATGCTGCACTCTTCCTCTCATAAAACAAAAAAAGGTATTAATCAGACTATCAAACAAAAGAAATAAAATAACAATTTTCACTGAAATTCGCTGAAAATTCATTCGCAGAAATGACAGACGTTTTCACCGTGTTTCCCGCCGATTTTAATTAAGAATTCAATTTGAAACGCGTCTTCCGCATTCTCATTCGCACGATTACATGTTCACGATTGTATTTCTATTGCCTACGTGCTGCCTGCCATTTTCTTCTTCCGTGTTCGTTGCACTTATTATTAACGATCAGCACAAGTATGTTGCAAGCAGCTTCCAACATTGATCGACTACATTATATAGATATATGCGTTGTTGGTTTATATAGTATACAGAGTGGTCCGTAATCCATGGTACAAATGGGGTCAAGGCGGATTTTATGGACGGAAATAAAATGAAAATCAAAAATAACAAATTTGCGTCGGAGGATCCGTTTTCGAGAGAATCGAGTTCTACAATTTCTGAAGCGTACGTGAATTTCAGCAATTACCAGTGAGATAGAGATGCGAATAATTGACAGAAAGTTGTTCTACTGTATGCGAAAATAGATTGAAACCGAGGAATAAAATTTTGGCGTGCAGGACCTCGTTTTGGAAAAAATAAAATTGAAGGAAAATCGACATTTCATGTCAACCGAAACCTAGTGTATTTTTACAAATCCTACGCCCAACCTTCTTCCACGATCTACCACTTTCACAACTTTAGTTGCAGACTTGCACCTATTGTACGGACGTTTCTTATCGAAGAAACACACGCAATGCCATAACGATTTACCGAATGTGCCTTCTGTACAAATTGTAAAGACCCTCCAAATTGAAAAGAAAAAAAGATCGATGCTTACGAAAATAATAAAACAATAGGTGAATCCGCGTTAAAAAATCCTACGCGTGTTGCTATTATTTTCGTCAATTTTTACCTGGCAAGTAACGACACGGCATTTAGGGGCACGCAAACGGTGAATGTTAACGTATGCTGAAACGGAACGGGCTGTAAGTAGAAGAATTAAGTGCAACGACGTCTCCTGGCGTGGGGATATTACGTTTTATGCTCGAGTCACGTCGCGTCGTGCCGCGTCGTGCCGCGGCTGCCTCTATT
Source organism: Bombus flavifrons (assembly GCF_040668555.2). Taxonomy (NCBI): domain Eukaryota; kingdom Metazoa; phylum Arthropoda; class Insecta; order Hymenoptera; family Apidae; genus Bombus; species Bombus flavifrons. Next base: position 6,318,773 of record NC_138458.1, on the reverse strand, counting down.
GTGACAGGCAAAGTGCAGAAGTAGCGCAGCACTCCACGTTCAAGCGTTGCGGCTATTGAAAATTCATGTCAACTACGAGCCGTGTAAAAATTTTAACGTCTCCGCTGGCGGAAAAGCAGCATGCGTTCGCTATCGCGTACCGGAAACGCCGAAAATTTATCTCAGTTCTTTGAATCGCGATACTCGCGCGACTAAATGTACCTAAATTGGCCAATAAAGTAGTTTTTTTTTAAAGTAACACGATTTCCCGTACGCTCTGTATATATCTCTGCTCATATATCATACTCTGTCTATATCTCTTTTCAGAAAAAAGGAAAAATGGATAAACACGTAATGGGGCAAACGAAATTGCGAGAACTTTACCAGAGAGTTATTTCGTTATTTATCATCATTTTGTTACAAAGTGCTATTATCATTACCTTTTTATCATTTTGTCACTAAATCTACTCTCTACTACTCTACGTTTTTCGAGCGTATAAAATCCTGCTCACGAGCCAACAGTCCTCCACAGTATCGGCCGAAGAAAATAAAAGTAAGAAGGAAGAAAAAGAAAAAACGATGTAAACCTGTAAAAGAAAGAAAGAAGAAGCGCCAAAGTGATCGATATATGGAAATGAATAAAAGTGGATACGCGAACGCCGGAAATCAAGAGCCGTTCTCGTGAATCGAAACGGCGCAAAATACCGAGGTACCAACGCTACTAGCAGATCTGTATCGAAGTGGAATATCCGGGCAGGAAACGTGGACAGCGCCAGTAACTGATTTAGTCAGCGGTAACGCGCGCGCTGTCGCGACGACGCCAAGAATGTCCGGCAGTCTCGTAACGAGGTTGATGCATATTGCGGTTGACGAACAGTCGACGTTTCGTTGATGGCCCCAGCCCGGTTATTGCAATTGCGTCGTCCACATCGCGCCGCATTACCGCGACTTCATATGCCGCTTTTAAAGTCGAAATGTAATAAAACGCGTTCAAGAACCGAGCTCAAGTTTCAAAAATAAATATTGCACGCTCTGGGTGTTTCCAATCGAAAAAATCGACAATAAAAATGATGCTTGTGCATGTTTATGTTCTTACAGCAATACTCTATAACGCGCTTAATCTTCGTTCGACACGTTTCAATTCCTTTTAACAAAATATTCGTCATATTACGCGGATCCTGTGAGTGTATTTATGAGAATAGGTATAACAGAATTGTATCTAATTATTACGGACGATGATTTTTAGAATATGAATCTGTTGCATCATTTCCTTATAATATTGTAAGTTAGAGATCGTTAAGCCGCGTTAGCAACAGAATTTCCGAGACGACTGCGACTTCGCTGCCATTTTCCTTTTATATTTTTATTTATTTTTTTTTTTCTTTTTTTGAGCCTCGTTTAGAAAACTCAACTAAGCCAGCTTCTTTATTTGCGTTACGCTTCTTCTACGTCTTCTTTCGTTCATAAGCACTTTAACTCGTCTCTTCAACTTGGCTAACGCTTTATCTAGGGGAGCGTCACCTTCTAAAACTTTTTACATGATACCTATCATTTTTGTTTTTCTTCAAAGAATTTCGAACAGTTTCAGCTTCGATTAACGACACGAGGTTTTCACACTGACTGAGAATAATGCAACGTCTATCCTGTATACTCTTGCGTGATATGATCATTGACTATTTGGCAAATACATTGACCGTCAATCTGACATTATATGGAACTTCGTGTCTCACGTTCTGAAACATCGACTCCGGAAAAAATCACTTCTTCTGCTCTTACGCTGTCTGCGATTCGCCAACGAGAACACAGGGGTAATGTATATTCAACTTCAATTTAATTTCGACTCAATCGAGAGCAATAAAGCCAGTAGCTATGAAAGAATCTTCGTTTGTTACACGTATAAACGCAGACGGGTATCTAATGAATATTTTATGATTCATAAAAGAAGATTACGACGTTGGTTAGTTACGAATGGAATTAATATTAAATTTTTATTATGAGATTGCGAAGGGTATAATTGCAATACGAATACCTCTACAATAGTTGTACACGCTGACAGAGAATTAAATGTAGAATTTAACATATCGTACACCACACTTGATGAAATAGAATGATAACTTTCGAACATGATACTTTACTAAGAAACAACTACGAGGTAGATGTCCATGATCATGCAGAAATCGATGAAACTATCTAACAAGTGCTCCAACTATACATGATACAATCGCGATCGCAGCCAATCAGCTCATAATATTATTTACAATACAATTTATAATTCTATCATGTGTAATGATACAATTAGCAATTGTATATGAAATAATACTAAGTGCCCAGGTCTCACCACGTGGAGGTTGCTGCGAATGGAGACCCACCCTATCCACGATCCCATCCACCCTCCTTTTACGCAAAAATTTACTAATTTTGAATAAAAAAAATTACAGCAATTTCTCCTTTTCGTGTGCGTTTGCGAAACGTTCGATCCTTCGATCGTTGCGCAAAGGATACACCAAAAGGAAATTCAAGGAAACCGACGCGAAAAGCTAAACGGATTCTGTACGGATTCTAACAGCTGAAATGAAAAGACAAATTAAATCTTAAACTAAATTATAATTCTTTATGAGACGGTATTAGTCGGTATTAAAGAAATGTAAACTATTTGACGCTTAAAAGTATTAAAAAAAAAAGTAAAATGCGCATCATAAAGAATTATATTAATTATCTACATTACGTTACTTTATCTACCCAAACACCACCCATAATTACGCATGCACTTAACACAAATCTAACTACAAGCATTGAAAGCATTGAAATTACTGAAAGCATTGAAAGCAGCTTAAAATTATCCTACCTACGAATACCAAAAAACCCTCTATACTCCACCTAATTCAAAGTTCGCATACGAGTTCTAATTACCATATATCTAAATATAATAAAGGAACAGGGACGGGGGGATGGGGGGTATTTTATAAAATGATTTCTTCAATGTTGTGTATCGTGAAATTCTTCCTTATATGAATCTGTAGATACTTCGTGTCTTCCCAATAGACCTGCAAAAATTTCTGAAACGAACTTGAATTTAAATTAGCTTAAACAAAATAAACCATTCCTTTATAAGCCCTACCTATCAGAGATCTGAATGGGTCTTTATGGATTCTCATTATCACTAGTCTAGAGATCTCTTTAAATCCTACTTATGAGAAATCTGAAGGTTTCTCTATTAACCCTATCTATCAGAATTCTGAAGGTTTCTTTACCTAACTAGAAAAATTTGAAGATCTATCTATGGGATTTGGTATACAAGAGACCTATGTACATAAAAATCCAAATATCATAAAAGGAAGGAATGGGAAATTGTATAGGACATTATATAGGGTATTGTATAGGACATTATATAGGCTATTGTATAGGACATTGTATAGGGAAAATGTGGGATGTAAGTATCCTTCCAGTCGATGTTACAATAGATCCTGAAACAAACTTAAACCATAGAAAAATTAGTACAATTCTATAAATATGTATAATAATTAGGTACCAATAGAAAGGACTCAAATGTTATTTCTTCATATATGTTTCTCCTCTTTTAATCATTTTGTTAATCCATATTATTTCACTTTCCAGTCGTTCGTCAAAATTCCATATGTACAATTTACACTTCCTACAAGTTAATCAATCTGGAACATACTCATTTATTGGATTAGTACTTAAAAAAAAAACAGCTGGAAGGAAAACATATTAGACACAAAAAAATATCAAATTATCAAGACACGAATTTGAATCTAAAAATCTGAATTAAAAAATTTGACTTTAAATTTAACTTGGATTTTAAATTGAATTGAAGTACAAAGATGAAGAAAGAACCGATTAAATATCACATGATTTATTTCTAAACCATCAAATGACATTTCATTTGATAAAGATCTTGTAACAATTTCATTTACCAAACTGATCGATAACTACCAATTCATATTTGTTATTTAAGACAAAAACTATAATAACAGACATTCAGACTATTAATTCTAAAAAGATGTACTAATCATTCTTACTTATGTATTTTTCAAATAAATTATTAGTGTGATGGTGTACACAAATATTCTTTTTTCTTTTTGACTACATTGTTTTTACTGTTCCTAAAATACGATATGAAATTATTCAATGGAATTCCATTCTACCCAAAAAATATTCATTATTTAGCAGTATTTTCAATCATAAACACTCTAGTAATAAAGGGCGCTGAAACAGAAATGACTCTACAAGCCAGAAGGGCCATCAAAGTATCCACTCGATGTAACCGAACAACCGTGAGTGGAATATCTATTTCATTTCGCAACTCTAATTTACTATACATAGTTATAAAACAAACTTTTCAAAGCAAATCGCGACGAGTGCTTTATTACTTTTGCAATGTTAATTAATGTACTATTGACAAAAAAAAAAGAAAAAAAAACAGAAAGTTCCCGTGTGAATTATTAACGCAACGCTAATAATTATTACTCTATGCACTCAGATTTATATGTTCGCAACACTAATAACGGTCCAGTGTAGCCATATAGCAGGCTACTCATAAAACTGCATCTGATGATCCAGGAGCGGGAACGTGCTTCCACAGTTCAGTGGAAGAAGATTGGGCATGATATAGGCGCAACGCTACTTTGAAAAACGCGATCGTTCATCAACGCAACTCTAATTAGAAAAAAAATTAAAATAATCGCGATAAAATATCGAAACACTAATTCTCAAAACAAAAATAAAATTAAAATAAATTGCAATACTATAAAATTAATGAAACGTTAACACTTGTAAATATAACTTTAAACGAAGGAAAAAGCTTTAAAGTATACAAGAAAAACTCTAATATGTATTAACTCTCTAAAAAATTCCGACAAATTATAATAAAAATTGCTAAAGACAATCGCGATATCGTAATTCGCAACACTAAAATAAACGCGAATATCTTTCTTTCGCAACGCTAATTCAAACCGTAATCAGTACCTCGCGACACTAATAAAAAGCCACGAAACTTTCCGCAACTCTAATTCAAACCGTATTTAATTTTTCGCAACACTAATAGAAAAACCGCGATTTGCCCAATGTGGTGGAAGGCCGACATATAGATCGGCCAAGACAAAAAAAAAAAACTACGACTACAATTACTAAAAGCGAGCATAGTGACAAAGTAGTAACGAGAATGACTTTCCATCCTCTGGATTACCCAGAAAATGGAAAGTCATTAGTAGTTGCCCTCTTCTATGACAATTTGTCGGGCCTCTTCGGCTTATAGCCTCTTCTTTCTTCGGGCGCGATGCCCGCTGAAACTTAAATCTAGCTCGAGACTTTCTAATCGGAAAACAAAAAATAACTTATAAAGGTGAAATAAAAATATAAATCGCGGAAGCTAATTCAAGTGCGCATGGACGACCAACGATCGTAGCGATCGCTGTCCGTTCGCATGTGCGTGCTCGAGCGATAAACGTTCGTTTCGGAACCTATGCCCCATTCGCGACCGCGACCGCGATATTCGAAAAGTCGATAGGCAAAGCTCAAGACAAATGCAAGCTCCATTTGTGATGTTAGCTTCACCGTCGATTTTTCAAATGAAATTTCCTGAAACAGGTTGGTCACGCGAAAACGCGCCTACCCGACGGAAGACTGTGCCAACCTGCCCGGCCCTACCTACTTATAGTTAACACTCATACCAGAAAATATACTACCTATCCTACCCGGGAACCTATATTTAAAATCTGAAAAATAGCAAAACAAGCACACCAACACACTCACTCCACGGTTCTCACACATAACCCGGGCGCAAAAGGCCTACACTAGAGAGACGTCCCGGGACGCCTCCGACACCCGAGTTTCGTATACAACATTCACACTCTAATGTACGTACCATTTCCCTGAAATCGACTGACGATGGCTAGTGGCCTTTGCGTAAAAGTATCATGTATATTTGTATTTCAATTTTAATCAAATATTCATAATCGCATGTATAATATAATCATGTATATATCATGCAAAGATATAATTTTAATAGATCATTGTATCTTAATCAATGTAATTATCATTGTAATTTAATACGTACGTTCATATTACTATTTATAATGTATTGTACGTATGTAGTAGCATTGTTACTATTAATCGTAATTGGATTCACATATCTGTGAAAATTGTAATGAATAGTAAAATCGACGCAATTCCACAGCCTAACCATACACACACACAGTGGAAAATACGTCGTGCACGACACACTAACGCAACGTCAGTCGCTAAAAAGTCATTAAGCTTATCAACTAGTCATCATGCTCATTGCCTTTCTCCCACTCAAGTAGCACCTGGGCACGTGAATGGGGTCCTGGCAATGAACATGGAAAGGGTTAAATCTGAAAATCCTATGCTAAAAGTATGATTAACAATTATATTTTGCATCTAAGCGGATAATGCTCTCAAATTTGATCTCAATTTTAATAATTTAATTAAATTAAAAATTATTAAATAAATTTAATTATCAAATAAAAATTACTTTATTCTTCAATTACTTTACTAATCTGCAAATAATATATGTATCAATGATTATTGACATATTAACTGAATATTAAATAGAAATATCCTCAGGCGATTTCTTTATCAAAACATATTTCTGAAATACAAAGAAACATTCAAAACTTGTTTTGATTCCGAAATCTACCTCTCGCGAAGTGTCTTCTTGCACATGAAATTTGATACATTTTAACGGACAGACAAAATTACATTTTACTCATGCTTTCATATTTCATATTTCACATTTAACGGAAATTATGCTGAATATAAAACTCAAATAATAAATTTGTTCTATGCTATCGTAAAATAGAGGATGAAGATTAAATCTAATCATCATAAGCATTAAAATAATTTTGATAATAATTGAAATTTTCATAGTAACGAAGTCTGAGGGAATCAGACTTCTCCACTATAAAGAAGTTAAACAAAATCATTTCGTCATTTATTTGAATATTCGTACATATGTTTGTACAGACATTTAAGATTCATAGTTACATTAAATATATATATGTATATGTATATACATACACATTAGCAACATTATGTGCTTCGTACAAATTCCTTATATTGTAATATATAAATATTACACTCATACATTAATGCATTATTTTCAATATTTAAAACCGCGATGTGCAAGAAAACCTATCCTGAGCTAATACATAAAACACAGGCAAAAAATGTTACTACTCACGGGTATTATACCCGCGGTCACTATGCTCGTCAAAAGTTCTACGTAATACAACTAGTCACCCGTGTCGATTCGGACCTATCATCCTACGACATGATTGAGTGACCAGAGGAACAAAAATGCATGCGACTCACCATTAGATGCGAAGAACAGGATCGTCGATACTCTGGTAACCCAGGAAAAGTCATCGTGAAGGCCGTCTTCAAGGAGGAGCCATGCAATTCCATAGAAGAAATAAAGACTGGAAGAAAACTGTAACAAAACATGGAATGTTATAATTTGTTCTTAGAGACAATGCTGATTATTTGAAAAATTTGAAATAATGAAATATTAATCTCTATTAATTTCTATCAAAATTTTAAAAATGTTACTTACATCTTTGGCTTCTGAAGCACCATAGGAGGTCCTTTTCGAAGAACGGCAAGAAGAGGAAGGAGTGACATACCTTTAACAAAATATAAATTATTATAATTTGTTCTGAAAAACGGTGATGATAGTTCAAACGATTCAGGATAATGAAATATGAAGTTCTACGAAAACTTGAAACTTCAATAATTAAAAAAGTTCAAATGTCAATAAACTCTGACCACTATAAGAATTGAAACTCCAATATAAAAATTTAAAACCGGACTTTACTTTTTAATTAACGATAATAACTACAAAATACACGAAATAAAATTAATGGAAATACAATGTGCACAGATTCTTACATGCTTAAAATTGAAGCACCGCTACATCCTTCCCACAGAGGCGGAAAAAGTGAATATTGCGAGAAACCTGTAACAAAATATTTAAAATATAATAATAATTAATACTTCTGATTATTAGAAAACTTAAATCTAATGTTTTCTAAATTCAAATTCCATACAAACTTGAAATTTTTATATAAAAATGAATTGAAATTCTAATAAAAACAAAAGTTAAACATTTTTATTGTATATTTCAATATTGAAACTTTAAACTTTTATTTCAATAGAAATTAATAATAGTTCGAGTTAAATACGAGTAACAAAATAAATTAGAGTGCAATATACAAAAATACTTACATTCTTGAGCTCCAGGAGAGGCTTTATCCTCTTGCGAGACCTGCGACTCTACTACCGAAAGCGAATGTTTAAAAAAAAAAGATATATAAAAAAAAGAAAAATAAAAGACTAGTAACGCGTCCGGTCAAGTAGTAATCGGCGAACACACTGACTCTAATTTCGCGAGTGATCATTATAATTAAAATTAATGAGAGCTATGATGCTCTAAAGAATATTAAAAATAATATAACGAGCAAACACTGACTCTACCGATCGCATTGCGCGCGATCACAAAAATTCTCTGTAAAAAAAACTTTATTAGAGGGGAAGGGGAAGGGAGAGAAGTAAAACATTCTGCATTACTTTTTGCATCAGTTTTCTTCTTCCCATTGAGTGTTTATTTATGAAAATACTGCTTTTTCAAAACTATGAACTAATTATTATTCATTTACCGTGAACAACAAAATATATTATATTATATATTATTAACTATATTATATAATTAGTCAAAATATAATTATACATTATAAAATATTTCGTAATACGTATCTAGTACCTATGAGTATTCTATAATGCACAAAAAATGTTCCTAATTCACAAAAAATCTAACTCTGAATGTCTATTATTAAAGTTACAAATGTATTTCGTATTAATCAAATATAGGGCGGTCTTGTTGTTAGTTCAAAATGTCTGCGCAATAAATGCATAGAATTCAAACCAGTCTACGACTGTGCTCTCTCCGAAATTATTGAAAAAAAATCGAAATGAAAGTATTATTCTAGAAAATGCGTGGAAATGCAGCAAAAGTTATTTTAATTTCTTACTTAAATAGAACTTCAGAGAAATTAATGTTAATGATAAACAATAAAACAATTAGTTTAATTTGTTTGAAATAAACAAATAATTTAAGATACTCGAAATAAGAAAATGTGACTAATCTTGTCTATCTTTATCTTTGTACTCTTAATAAATTATAAAATTATTTAATTCTATTAAATCACGCACTAATGACGTTAATATTACGAACCGTGTGTAAGAAACTATACCGATTAAATACTAAATAAATATTATCAATTAGTCCGCCTTCGTTATAATAAGTTAAATGTTACCACATTTGCATAAAAAAACTATCAGGTTGATCATCAAACACCGCGGCGTCCATCCGAATTTCGTGGCATTCTTTCGAATTTCGTAGCGTTTTTCTAATGGCTCCAAGGTCTCGTAATCAAACAATAATCTACACAAAAGAAGGCCAAGACATTAAAATAAATGTATACAGAGAATAAATTATATTAAAATGAAGCAACGATTAAGGTTAAATTGCTTCTAAAAGTTTATTGTACGAGATAGCGATAAATACGACAATTAGAAAGATAATCGAAGAAAAGAAAATAATCGAATAGTAGATTATAATTAGATTATAATAAATTATTATATAGAAACGTACGTTAATGAAACGAAGTTGTAAAAGGACCTCTGGCGCGCAGTAACACGCAACGCACGACCGATCGCTCCGTTCTCCGTCGATAGAATGACAGCGCGCGACCCGATCGACATAGCAGTGTTCGATAGGAGAAGGGAGGGGAAGAGTGGGGAGGCCCGCCGGCAAGTACGAACCAGCACGAAAGTATGTTACAATCTCATATTACTCTATACATATTACGCATCGTAATGCGTAATACTATGTTGATCGTAATCAACATAGTAAACAAATAATGCGACGCATTGAAATGGGTAAATACGCGCAAAAAATATATAAACACGAGCTGATGTAATTTAGACGAACAAAATGAAAATAAAACATCATAATATTATTATTACCGTAAAATTTACTTTTTCCTACCAAACGATTATTGTCGAATTATATTCCATTAATGGACATAGTTCGATGTATGGGGAAACAGGGAAAGGAAGAAAAAAAAAAGGAAAAAAAAATAGAAAACGTAAGAAAGGGATTATCAAAGTAAAAGAAAGGGAGGAAAAAATGCATTGGGGAGTAAAATGGAAAATAATTCTTTCAAATAATACGTGATTTGTATTCCTCGGTACAGATGATTTTGATTGAAAACTAATAATCGTCTATTTACAACGAAAAACGACAAATCACTGTAAATTGTACTACATTATGAATATAAAACGAAATGAATTAAAATTCTCACCATTTTGAAGCAATGACTTGGTGTTTTATATTAAATTTTTCACATTCACGACAAGCTCTTAGCAGTTGCTTCCTCTTTCGAATACGACACCGCGCGAAATGGTATAATTTCAAATTTTTATTAAAAAATTTACCACCAGAGTGCGCTTAGTTCAGGAATGTATCACGTACTATCAGTACCCGGATATTACTCGGATTTTCTAGAAATTTATTTCGATATTCGTCTATTTACATGGAAATACGATAAATCTCTATAAATTGCGTTAACATATTGCGAACTAGTCGTCTTATTGCTAGCTATACCCAGAATATAATTAAATAATTTATCCCTAAATGACAACGATCAAAACAACGAGAATTGTTATGATCGGCTTGAAGCATTAGAATAAACACAAAAATTCTCACTGACGTGATCCGTCCGTAATATGTTAATAGCTGCGAATATAGAATGGTTTAAATTATGATTCTCACCGTTTTGAAGCAATGACTTGGTGTTTTATATTAAATTTTTCACATTCACGACAAGCTCTTAGCAGTTGCTTCCTCTTTCGAATACGACACCGCGCGAAATGGTATAATTTCAAATTTTTATTAAAAAATTTACCACCAGAGTGCGCTTAGTTCAGGAATGTATCACGTACTATCAGTACCCGGATATTACTCGGATTTTCTAGAAATTTATTTCGATATTCGTCTATTTACATGGAAATACGATAAATCTCTATAAATTGTGTTAACATATTGCGAACTAGTCGTCTTATTGCTAGCTATTCCCAGAATATAATTAAATAATTTATCCCTAAATGACAACGATCAAAACAACGAGAATTTTTATGATCGACTTGAAGCATTAGAATAAACACAAGAATTCTCACTGACGTGATCCGTCCGTAATATGTTAATAGCTGCGAATATAGAATGGTTTAAATTATGATTCTCACCGTTTTGAAGCAATGACTTGGTGTTTTATATTAAATTTTTCACATTCACGACAAGCTCTTAGCAGTTGCTTCCTCTTTCGAATACGACACCGCGCGAAATGGTATAATTTCAAATTTTTATTAAAAAATTTACCACCAGAGTGCGCTTAGTTCAGGAATGTATCACGTACTATCAGTACCCGGATATTACTCGGATTTTCTAGAAATTTATTTCGATATTCGTCTATTTACATGGAAATACGATAAATCTCCATAAATTGTGTTAACATATTGCGAACTAGTCGTTTTATTGCTAGCTATTCCCAGAATATAATTAAATAATTTATCCCTAAATGACAACGATCAAAATAACGAGAATTTTTATGATCGGCTTGAAGCATTAGAATAAACACAAGAATTCTCACTGACGTGATCCGTCCGTAATATGTTCATAGCTGTGAATATAGAATGGTTTAAATTATGATTCTCACCGTTTTGAAGCAATGCCATGTCGATATGTATTAAATTTTCCACATTTGTGACGAACTTTCTACAGTTGTTTCCTCTTTCCAATATGCCTCCGCGCGAAATGATGTAATTTCAAATTTTAATTCGTATTTCTGCCATCAGGGCGCAGAAGGCTCAGGTACGTATTATATTCTATTAGTACCCTGATACTGCATTTTTTCGAATTATTTTCATACAAAATTCTATAAATCATGAAAAAATTTGACCTTTTTTCTAATAAATTATATTTACTATATTATAATTAAACATGAGGTTTTGTAGTAGTATAGATATCTTATCGATGAATAGTACTAATTTATGACGTAACTGGAACTTAAAATAAAAAAAATGGGGAAAGGAAGGAAAGCAAACGCTTTAATTTTCGATTTACATAATAAAGAGTAAATTTATACAATCAATTACAGTATCATATAAATAGTAACGACTATACGCAACATTACAAGTATTACAATATTCTTACGCGTGTAGTAAAAAACATCATCTGCACTATACTACACTTACACGATACTTATCGTTAATATTTACAATGCTCCGAAGCGAGCGGAATTTCTCTCATTTTCATCGAGAAAAAACGCTTAATAGCTCCAAAATGATTCGTGGAATCATTTGACAACCATAAAATGTCAAGATATTCAGAATATTAAGGCTTTTATCAGACGTGCCGACAATTTATAAAAGATTAGAATGTCTAACACGGTCCATGGATATTTATGACAATATTTATTATTTATTAATAGTTATTATTTAAACTAATAAATTGATGTTAAAATCACGAAAAATGAGTCTTTATATCATTAAAAACTTTATATAATGTTCGCCAATGGAAAAGACTGTCTAATCTTTCTTCTACAAAATTTTCCATGATTATCTTTACATAGCAGTACATTATTTTAGTTAATTTCACATTTTTTCTTCTGTTTATCCATGTACTATGTTATGAGAAGCAATAGATGACACTGATATCCTAAGAATATAATATAAATTAAGAATCGAAGTACGAAGTGCTACCAGAGCATCCATAATTATTCAGGTGAACGTACTCACGAATGCAACACCATCAAATACAAAAATATCATCAATGAATTTTTCCTCACTTGACACCGAAAGATCTGTATTTAACGATCATTTCTACGTAAAGGCACGTTATTCGAGTAGACATTATGCGCAAGAATTAATATGGCAAGAAGTTTATTAAACAAGTCCCTGTAAAGATCTAACAGACTTTTTTCTACTTTCCTTGCAATTTATCACTTTTAATTTAGAAGATTTCGTTGATTAATTTATTCCTTGATCGTTGATAAATTATTCCCTTTTTCGCCAGAGCATTGAAGACAATAAGGAAATACTGCTGATGATAGTAAGAAAAATTGCAGGGAATACAATTCGTTGTTATATTGGTTAAGGCACTAGATATAATTGACGCTCAAACTTCATTACAATATCGATTTTCGATTCCGTAGCATGTGATACAAACATATTTTTATGTTCGTAATTATGATATTGTTACATTATATTTATTTATTGACAATAATTTTTGTGCAAAAATAGTTTTGTATCTCATCTATATTTATTTTCATATATCAAAAATAATCATTTTTATAAGCTTTTCATTACCAAAATTTCAATCTAAATTCCATTACAAAGTGATAAACACAGTGTATGAACAAAAAGAAACTTTATCCACAACCTTTATTTGTAACTGAATAACTAATCAAGCGAAAAGAACCTTTGAAACCTTCCATAATTGAAGAAATATCTACTTGAGACAAGATTAATTTGTTCTTTCTTCACCTACTGAAGTAAATGTCTTCCAAATCTTACGATATTCATTTCATAAACTACTCGCACAGTTGGAATATTTATAAATATTTTTTGTATAATATGAATAGATCACATTCCTATGTATAATATTACAATATGTTTCTTAAAAACAACCATTGTACACTTAAAAGATTGCAACATAAAAGATCGTGATTTTCATGTTTGAACCAGTACTCTGTCTTTATATGATGTCTACGATATTTGAAAACGAAATTTTTTTTAAAAGCTTTATGATACAAATCAAAATAGAAAATTGTTATACTTGAAAATATGTATAATCGATTATACGAATACTTCACATCTACGATCAATTAACGTAATACTTTATATTTGATAAGAATATAAATATTTATATAGTTCAAACAATAGCATATTTTGCAACCTAAGTAACCAACTATACATCGTAATATAAATTTGATAAAGTCAGCAACTACAATAAGCGTAAATTGATAAAAAAAAAGTAATAGTAATGCAGACCTGCCCGCGGTCCGACACATGTATCAAGACACTTTTCCTATTCCATAATTTCATTATAAAACTACGATGATGGCCGTAGTTTTATATTAAAAAACGCTGGTATGTGAAAAGCATGTAACCAATATCAATGCTTTTAACGAATTTTAAATTTTACATCATTCCCTTCACTTCAAAGCTAGTAAACAATCTTCAACTTTACTACGAATGAGGGAAACTCATAGCATTAAGCGTCTTATCGGTGGACAGGTCTGTAATAATTTAACCCTAATAAACTATGGTGTTTTATAAACATATGTATAATCTAAAGTCTGTTGTTTTAAAAAAATATATATCAATATATATATATATATATATATATACACACATATTGATATACGTTTCTTACTTTTCTTTTACCACATCTTTTGAATTTATTATAATACAATTATATTCTTAGAAAGAAAAAGATAAAAACATTATACTGTACTGTTATTCTAAATTCGAGCTTCTACATTTCCAGTGATATTATATCATGTACAGTTTTATTCAATTTCGACATTATGAATCGTTTAAAGAAACTACAATCAGAAAGATTTAAATTGGATAAGAGCAAACACAATAAACTAAAGACAGTGTAGCCGTAGTTATACAATTCATATTCATAGTTTAAAACTGCAATGATACAAGACATGGCAGTTGAACAAAAAAATGTATCGTTAATGTTAATTTAATAGATTAGCATTACATTTCTTTAATTTTAAAAATGACGAATTATCTTCAATTTTAATAACGACATATTATCTTCAGGCACTGCTATAAGGTCTGAGTATATTTTACAGAACAAGATTAAATGGCACAAAATTGATATTCGTACTTCCAATTCTAATAAAATGTATATAATAGTAAAATTTGTATTATATACCACTGAAAATATAAATGTTTTTCCCTTACTTTATCTTAATTTCGTTTGTCCTTCTAAGACAAGAGTTTTAATTATGCAAGTATGATAGATTAAAGTTAACGATTAATATGGTATTAGGTAACGTATATCGTTAATATATGGTTATAAAATTGCTTAAAGAATAATTGGCAATGTACAATTCCTTTTTTGTAAAATTCCTTATGGTTTTTCTATTGGCACATGACAAATTTTGTATTCATTTGCTGAAGTTTATAAATGTGCTCTTCCGCATTTACCCTTTGTACGAACATTTTACTATTTTCTGAATTTTGAAGATTAATACTTAAATCATATTGCAAAGATATATCTTTGCAAGAATATTCACATATTTTATATTTTCACATAAACATTTTACTGATCCCAAAGAAAAAAGTATGGTATTGTTGCACACTACTCATGCCCTGCACTTCAAAGATCGGATTTGTCCTGCATGACTTCCTCTGAACAATTTCTGGAGGATAAATAAAGTAAGGTCAAAAGACTATACTATGGAAACATATATATAAAGCTTAGATAAATACACTAACTCTTTCTTACAAATAAAAGACAAGTATGCTTCTAATTTTGTATTTCATATTGTATCTAACATCGAAGAAATTTGCTAAGATTTCGAAATATTATTAACCGAGTTGGTGGAAAAGTATGATGAAAAAAATTATTGATGACAAATAATGGATAAAAGTATTCTAAATCGGAAAATGTAGCAAGAGAAGTTGCCCTGCAGCAAATCAGCATAAAAATGTAAAGAATAAAAATCTAATATTGTTAAATAAATATGCATTAGTTAAGCTAAATATTAAATCATTATAAATGTTAACCATCTAATTAATGCTACAGGCACTAAATAGGCACAATTATTAGTATCATTTTGACAATACTTTAAAGTAAAACTAGGTACTTATGAATGATCTTAGCCTTAAAGAACGGAACAGTGGCGAACATTTGGTACAGCATGGACTGCAACGAACGACATAAATGAATTCTTTTCACAAAAACGTATATATACATTACAAGCACGGATACTAGCGAAGAACATAGAATCAAAGTGATTGTAAATGCAGCACTGTTTTTGCAAAATATGCAAATTGTGCTATACATTATGGTCGCCTTAAAGCTCGCCTTAACCAATATGAGTATTTCAATCCATTACGTAAATTATAACAAGTATCCATAAATTTCCGTTTGAATATTTCTGAAACGACGAAATTTCCACGACACATTTACATGCATTGTATTTAGTAATGGTAAACTTTGCATTGCGCTAAACATATATATATAACACTAGAAATTTCAATCCAGTCTTTACATTCATGAATGAACATACCAATGTATGATATATTATTTACGTATAAGGATCTCGCATATATGTATATGTAAATGTTTTCCAACACTAAACATAAAGTGAAGAGAGTTTAAGGCACATAAACAATAGGCAAGTTGATCAAACATAGTTATGCAATGATAGCAAAAAAGAAAAATTGCATCATTTCTGATATACTAATTACAACCTTCTTAACGAAGCCATACTGAGGGAACTGCATTTGGCCTTTCGTGTCGGCTGAACCGACATAGGTGCTACTAGAACATCATCTCTAGATGGCGAGCCTGAACCACCATTACCCAGCTCCTGGAAAGACACACGAATATCCATTTATCCTATTTATATATACAATTTTTCTGTACAAATATACAATACCAGGAGGGATTAAAACAATACTGATTTTACATTAATCACATTGGGTAAACAAAACAATTTAAACATTTAAACATTTAATTCACACTGGAAGCAAAACTAATAGAGAATAAGAAAGATACTTTAATATGAAAAATAACATCATGCAAGTTTGTAGGTATCATGAAGAAAAAATACTTCATACTTTTTTCTCATTGCAAATATATTTTACAAAAAAACCAAACAAAGAAAAAAGAAAGGATTCCAGCCTTGTTGATCTGTATAGCACGTGATAGATATATGTAAGCAGAAACAAAAAAAAAAAAAAAAAAAAAAAAAAAAAAAAGAAAACGAAAATCTTAGTTAATACAAAATGCCTCTAATAGGGCAAAGTTAACTTAATAAAAATATAAATTTTTAGCTTTTCTAGAATCCATTTTAAGAGAATCGTCTTAATCATGAATAGCATAAAATTAAGTTTCTCTATTTAATTTGTGACACGAAGTATTTTGATCCAGTCGAAACACTGTGTGGCGTCACATTCCTAAAAGGAATTTTATCTGTTGAAAGTAAAATTCTAGTAACCCTCCTCTCTACTCCCTTTCACGAGAGGAGACGTTAAATTGTATTAATATTTCCTATATATTCTAGAGCGAATATTAGTAAGCACTTCAATATTATAATATTTAGCTAATATTTAATAAAATAAACGCAATACGGTATACTTACGTGATAGAGTATACAAATTTATCCACTAACGTTATTTCCGCATAAGTAAAAAACAAATATCGTGAAAAGGACATAATTCGCACACATTATGGATGAATTAACGTATCTCATAAAATAAAAAACCAAATAGAACAACAAATTAAGATGAATATAAGAAAATGATGTATTATGTTGTATATACAATAAATTAATCTTCTCCAATATCTGCATAAATGTCTTAAAATAATGAAAATAAGAGATGAAATAAATTGTTTCAATGTTATAATATCAGATATTTACATAATATTTTTATAGAGATATACGCAAGAAGAAAATATTGTAAACGGCAAAATCATTTTACAATTATGCATTCAAGCAAACTTCTATAAAAGCGATAGAAATAGGACGTGCAATTCGAAATTGAACGCGTTAATATTATATATATATAAAGAAAAAATTTGATTAATATATTGAACTCATATCAATATGAACAGATCAATATGAAAGAGACAACAATCTCCTGTCGTGAAATGAAAGTAAATAAGGAGAAAAGAAAAAAGAAACAACATAAGCATATAATAAAGAAAGATGCATGCGATAATAAACTGTCAACTAACGTTAATATTGTTGCAACTAGCAAGCCGCATCTGTGCAAGTTGTTGACTCGCCGGAGTAAGGCTGTTAGTGGATCCGAATGGCGACATCATTGTTGACATTGCTCTCTTTAATTTGCTTGGAGTTTTATTAAAACTAAACGCCCTGCCAACTTTCATCCGAGTACGAGATGCGAACCTGAAGAAAAACAGTTGTTACAAACTCATTTAAATTTAAACATTTGGACAAAAAACAAAAGCGATATTGAAATTTTATTTTCCTTTAATAATTTACTCAACTACATAAACTAAAACGACTTCTTTCAATAATATAGTAATATTTAATATATAATTAAATGGAGGAAAATAAATTTTCAAGCAAACAAAGGAATTAGCGAACTTAAATAAAATCCCAAACCGTAATAAACCAGTTCAAGTAAATATTACACCATAATAGTTACTAATGAGCATGCAAAAATTGAATTATAGTAAGTAATTTTTTATTCTGTTCATGCTGAAGTATTACATCACAACTATAAATCTATATTACAAATGTAAGAGTAATAAATAGGGCTTAATTGCGAGGTTACAGAGTCTTTCCAAATTATTAAAATCTTTTACGGCTTATAAAATAAAAAAAGTAATTAAAATTCATTAATGATACGTAATTAAATACTAAAACTTGTACCACTAAGTAGGTGGTGCTGAAAATTTAACCCCTTAACGACTAAGAAAAATGGAAACTTAACTATATAAATAGCAACTATTTAGATTCATTACTCACTAAAAAATATATCTTTCTTGGTCCAATATTATAATTAATAAAACATAATTTAATATGCAGCAATTTACGTATATCAAAACTTAGGAAACTAAGAAACTGTAAACTTAGTTAAGTCATATAAAATATATCTTTACTTTGGTTCAATGTCTATTGAAAAACGTAAATACTGCATACGATCGTAGATATCGCTATATCACAGTCAGCAGTGCTACCAATTGTTTTAATTTAGGATTTTGTTGTACCATAAAAGCTATTACAAATCCTAAGGAGATTACATACAAATAAATAACAAACAATTTAAAGCTAAAATGCCATTCAGTGTAATCACTAATATGTATTGTTCTTTTATTAATCAACATGTAGAAAGTCTGATGCTCGTATAAAATATGAAATCATCGAGGGGTCAAATAAATAGATATTAAATATTTTAATCGCATATTAATGATTTTAAACAGGCTGATAATATTCAATATTATGCTTGAACTGGTGAAATTTTTTGATGTTATTTAATTTTCTATATTTTTACACTAAAGAATGCGATTGATTTATTTAAACAAGCGGGGAACAAAGGACCAAAGCGAGTAAAAAAAAAAGATAATCAGCCTGGTGCGAAAACTGACGGTAGTGGGACATGTAACGTGGTTTCACACATGCTATTGAGTAGGAACACATACGGGTCCATATACTCCAGGTAAAAATTATGAAATAGGCTCCTGCAACCAAACGAGTCGTCGCCCCATTATTTTTTGTTAACATGCAATACAGGAGAAAAACAGTTTAGAACGACTGATAAATCTTCCCCTTTACAAATATGCATATTTTTTCTATAAAAATGTCTACTTTATCGAATAGATTCATACCAATTTTTGTATAATATAACATATAATACAGATATAGAACACGCAAAGATCTTATTTTTAGCATATCCTAAATATGAATATAATAAGAAGATTCTATATGAATATGTGGACTATAGTTCAGCAAAACTTAATAGCAATGCAAGAAAGTATATTATAAGCTAAGCTATTCTAGGAGCATAATACTAATTAATTATATATTTATCATTCTTATATCTAATAAATTTATTTAATCCATTTATATGAGAAGATCATCTTTTAGAAGTGCTTCTCTACAAAAAACTGTAAGTACTATTTTTATCATATCTACAAACACCGTTTTTATCTTAAATAATGTTTCATTTACGATATAATTTCTTTCAATTTTTTTTACAATAAAAAACGGACTTACAGTTATAAGAGAGATACGATCATATGCGATGTTAACGATATACGACAGGTACCAATTAAGTTTCAACTACTTACTTAAATGCTTTACTTAATGTTCCTAATGCTACATCGCTTGTGTCAATTTCAAGTTGATGCGAATCAAGACTTATCAGGAACGTATCCTGCAAATATAGAAATAAAAATACTATTAGTAATAAGCTGCAAACAGTAATAATATATAAGCAAGATGAATACTAAAACCTACCGCATCAGCTTTACACACTGTATTAGCCATTTGTCTACACAAGGTTCGTAAATAATTTGTCTTATTTACTTCCTCGTCAGTAATTGTAAATGAAAATAATTTTTCCTTTAACTCTTGATTACTTCTCACCATTAAAGCAAACACTTTATGACATTCTAGAAATAATATACATAAAACTAAAAGTATATTTTTCATATTTGCTATACTTTACTTTATTTGACATATATATTTTAAACTCTTCACAAACATTTTATAAATCTTTGCATGTACGAAATATTTGATAGTGTTATAAATTTTGTAATCATGTTTTTCTTATAAAATAAAAAAAATTACAATAAAAATAAAAATAAGAAATTTATATCTATTACATGTTTAAACACAATTTAGTTCATTATTAGTTTATAATATTGTTCGTTATAAACTTACCATCTGTTTCTCGAATATCAACAACCTTTTTTATCGTACTAAGTGATAACATCTTAATATGTTTATAGGGTTTTCCTTGACTTAGTTTAGTTGTATGCAATCCATTTGCTGTATTAGGACTTTTTAACGAATTAAAAGCCTTTGACCTTTTCTTGCATATTTCGAGAGTATCGGTAAACAAAAACAAAACTAAATGATCCCCACGTCCACTTAGACCCTCACCAAGTTCCATCACATCACATTTGCCAATAAATGATCGGTGTGAAGAAACTAAATGCGGTGGACAGTTGTCAATTTCGTTAAAAATATCAAACATAACCAATTGACCTTCAGTTTTTCTTTTATCCTCGTTTATATAGGTCATAACTTCTTTAATACTGCTAATTGATAACTCCAAAGCGCTATGATCTGGATTATTTTTATTTGTATGTTTAAGGATATCTGCAAAACATTAATATGTAAAAATATTAATTACTATGCAAAATTTATTACTATCTTAATTATTTAACTCGTTCGGTATAAGCATCAATTACAGTCGGTAATTGCTAAATCTACAATCGAGTGTCGACTTCGATTCACTCGCATGAAATGCATATGCATGGCAGAGTGTTGACTACAATGGACAACCGTAAATACATGATGACTAATAGTGATCAAATATTAGATAAAAGTATCAACCGTGAGATAACACTATGCCACAAACGATCAGAAGAGATAATAACTTTAATAAGTACATATACTTGCCATTTAATAACAAACTAATACTGGGTAACCTTTGTACTGGTTTAATTAACAGTTCCTTTAAACTTTGTCTGCCACATTCAGGTTTCGTCTGACAAACCTTCAGAAAAGCATGAAATCGTGGTTTGTTTTGATCACATTGATCGAGCATTTCCTTTGTATTTTCGAAGAAGTTGACATACGGTGGATACGCCTTGACTAGGTCAGGAGCGAACTTCAGAAATATATTACCTATACTATTGTCCTCCATCCAATGAGTAGTGCTGTATCTCAGTTCTTCCAACATTTTTTTATGAACTTCATAAATAGGTGGAAAATTGCCAAATATAATTTTAGCTTCTGTGCAATTTAATAACTCGCCAGTTGTATCTATAAGATCTTCTAGTGGAGATTTAAACAGCTAGAAACATAAATAATGTTACAAATATGTAATATTATATGTATAATGTTAATTTATTGTTTGTTTCAGCGTAATATATAATGAGACAGATCTTACCGTCATAATTGTACTAAGAATACCAACATAATTAGATTCTGTTTGTACTAATTCTAAGAAAACTTGATGACGCGGAGATAAATTTTTCCTAGAGGTGTCTGTATTAACAGCTTCCACTTCTGGAATATCTGGCAGTTATTAACAATTCAAATTTATATTATCTTCCCCTTCACATGGTTCATATTAGGTATTATCAATATTTAAAGTAAAACATGGGGAATTTAAATTATGTATATTGTTAGTATAATCGTGTTAAATGAAATATAAAAATACAATACTTTATTTAACAAAAGAAATGAACCACAAAGGAAGGGAAGATGTACTTAGTAGGACTGTTAAAAAAAATATTAAAATAATTGTAATTGTTAATTGTAGGATATTTTTAAACTAAATCTATCAAATCTATAATTATGTTTTATAAACAACTAACCATCAAGTAATGGTTTGTCTGGACTCGTTGTACAATCAAGAAAGCTTCCACTAACACTTAAATGTCCTGCATCACTGATGCTGGATCGTCTCTTATGCAATGCTGGAGAATCTGCACCATTTTGAACCAGACTAGATAAAGTTTCTGCTAAGCGTTTGCGTTTTCGTCTTGTAGATGCTGTACTTGGAGTAGCAGCTTGTTGACTATCGCGTCTAACTGATACAGTTGGTGATAGAACGGATTCCAAATACTAAATGTAAAATAAATAATTGAGAATGAGAAATATATAAAATATTTTAATAAACTTACATCTTCAAATAAATATTCCTTTTCGTCAGCTGCACCCTCATTCTGCACAGACGTCCAAAACCACTCTGCTTTTACGATATGTGCTCTCACAGAAGCTAAATCTGGTAATGCATTTACGTTTGATTCATCTACAACCTAAGATAATAGTAACTTATTATAATTCTAATCTGTTTATATTTACCATGCCTAATTAATACAAACAAATAACGTATATGTATATTGAAACATATAATACACAAATTTTATTTATTTCTTTTATAATATAACAAAAACATATACTATATAAATTGTTAAACATTTATAAAGGACAAAATACTAATTATGCAATTCGTTATTACTACAGATTAAAGGAACACATTCTAATACATCACAAAAACAACACAAAAATAGCAATTCTCTATATTTAAATTACTACATCCTAGTACTATATATAACAAAACATTCCCTAAATTTCTCTAAAATTAACAATTTCTATTCTTGCTAATTATAAGTTTTTATTTAGTGTTAAAATACCCTTATAACCTCATCCCTACTTGTCTACAACTTGTCATTTAGTGCAGCAAGTTATTCCATAATTTAACATAATACCCATTAAAAAAATGAAAGTACCAAAGATAATGGTTTGTCCTTCTGTTTGTCCAATTTTATATGATCATCTTTCAGAATGCAACTTTTAGAAGACATATTTAAATAACTTTCATCTGATGCAAAAGAACTTCTTGAGCCATATTCAGAAGTTGATAATTTTGCTACCTTAGCAGGGATGGGCAGGGGACTAGGTAAAGGAGTATATTTTTGTTTTTGATGAATTTCTGGAATTTGCTTGCATGGATTAATAACCACATACTGTTTAAGCATTGGAGAAAAATTTAAATGACTAAGTTTTGACAAAATGGAAGAGTTCAGTTTACATGTACTCAAAAAACCTTTGTTTTTTGTCATTGGCATAGATGAATCATACAAAAGAGAATCATTAAGTTCTAAATCATGTTGTCTTAATAAATTAGGATGAGAATGCATTCTTTTTAATTTAAATTTTTCCAGAGAACAAATTTTATGAATTGTAATACAAGATTTAGCTTTTCGCCACTTGATATACCGTTTAGGAGATACAATTTTTTTGTTAAAAAAGAAGGAATTTCGTGTACACTGTGTATTCTTACAAAACTGTAACAAATTAGTTTTTCTAGCAGAGTACTGCTTGTTTACATGTTGAGTAACCTTCTTTTTACATAATGTAGAAGAGTTAAAATTATATAACCCTTGTTGAGTGCACACATTTTTATTACCAGTGTTATAATTCGAAAAAGCATTAAACATACTGTTCTTAATTCTTTTATCATTACATAGAAATGAAGATGATGAAGATAAAGACATAGAATGCATATCCAACATAGTAGATGTAACAGGAAAATTGCTTTCTTGTAATGCATTAACGTCATTTGTTTGTATTACATTAGACATACTAACACCAGAATCAGCTCGTCCTATAGAAAACTCAGACATAAAAGATTCATCTGACAAACTTGGGTAATCATATAAATTATCATCCATACAAATTGCTGAATCCTGACTAATATCATTTAATATAGAATAAGCACACTTATTTTCTTTAAGTTCAAAATGTTGAGGAACATAAGAACAGAAACAATGTGAAAAGTGTCTTGTACTCAGTTTTTTGGTTAAATTTGTATTATTAACATGGAAAGTATGTGAAGAATTTATCAGTTTTGTGTTAGGAATGGTATCAGTGTATGGATTATAAAAAGTGAAGGAAAATGGTTTTGTTTTTAAATAAGGATATGGAATACAATTAGGATTTTTAGTATATGGCAGCGTGTCAAAAGTATTCTTTGATTTCTTGTACTGATGACTTCCTAAATCTGTTACCTAAAGGATGTATTACATATGTTTGTTTTACATATTTTATACTTTATGAAATATGTAAAATATTGTATTGTATAAACTTACCACATGTGTGCAATTTGGATCATCAATTTCTGTAGATTCACCTCCTTGTTGTTGTAAAACCTCACACATATGACGTTTCTCTTCATCAGGAAAACCAAAGAAACATACTTTTGCACCGAAAAATGGTTTTAGCTTATAAGTTGTAATCTGCACAAAAATAATTATATTGTATATTAAATGTTATATATATTAAATGTACCAACGTTATTGGCAAAAATAGATAGTAAGAAATGAACAGTAAAATATTTGAATATAGTTATTAATATAATTATTACCAGTTCTTCATTATTTCCATAACTGGAAATATCGTCTTTGGCATTCCATAATGCTGTCACCCACTCCATAGACATAATAGGGACCCGAAATGTAACAGCATATCTATACTTATCTCCACCACAACAATTAGCAATGAGATGCGTCACCTTTGCACCCATTTCTTTCCTAATACTTCCACCCATATTGTGAATCATATTAATCAACTTGGTCTATGATATTAAAAATTAACATCATAATATTTCTATTATCGTAATATGTAGGTCATAACCTACATTATATCAATTAATAAGATGAAACTAACCAATTCATCCTTTTTCCTAAATCCAGTAAACACTACTACTGTGCCTACCATGGCTTGTGTATACATTGGTCTAGTAATACTAGGTAATGAGTCCTTTTTTTCTGCCAACTGCAGAAGTGCTGTTGGTCCCAATATTCTACAATGTGTTAAATTAAACCAACCAAAAGTCAGATTCTTTTGATTATGTTTCAACATGTTACAAATTATATGAAATTAAATATGACAAACCTATGTGCACTTTTATGAAGAGCATCATATTCAGGTCCCTCGAACTTCTTTAATATAAAGTAAGTACAATATGATGTATCTTCTACATGTTCTAAACCAGTTTCAGATTTGAGAACAGGTACGCTAAACTGCTGAGCAGCAGCACCAAGTGCAGGATCATCACCAGCTGCACCAATCAAGCATATCCTTTTCTTACGTGGTATAATCAGAGCTGAAATTTAAACAAATTTCCAGCTATCATTAGTAAAATTTAATGAAACAATGCTACCAATAACATTTTAGGTCAAGGTTTAATATTTTACAAATATTTCATCATTTACATAACAAAATCAATAATTTAAATTTAAAAAATCTATTTTTAAATTTAAAAAATTTATTTATAAATTTAATTATAAATTTATTTTCAGTTACAAAATGTATTATGAATAAAGTAGTTCAAATTAAGAAAACTAAGAAAGAAGTAATTATTTTTATGAAATTTAAATTATTAATATGATATTATTGATTATTATTTATTTGTTTATAATTCAACAATAATTTCACTATCTAAAATTTTTTAAAGACCTAAAGTCCAAACACACAGTAATTATAGCTACAAATAACTAAATTTATGTGTGTATGAATCCTAAATGCAATAAATACACAGAAAGGGCAATAAATATTAACGGCTTTTGTACCCATAGATAAAAGGTGCAATAAACCCCTATTGTCTCATGCCTAATCTCATTTCATATAATACAGGTACTAGCCCCTATTATCCTATATTACTGTATTACAATAGACCCACAAATAATTGTATGTAAATAATGACTTATCCTTTACTAAACAAGAAATATGACTTATCCTATACTAAACAACAAATATGACTAGAAAATGCAAAGTGTAAATATTTTTCCTACATCTATAAACTACTGATACAGAAGAAATACTTAGAAAAGATGTACTGGAATACTTTTGATGATTTCATTTTGAAAAATGTCTCAAATAATTCTGTTATTAAATAATAATAAAGAGAATTTTATTTAGTTATTTATTATTTACCCATATAATTAATAATAAAAAATATTAAAAATAAAGTGAATATAACTAAAGTTTCATAGAATAAGTAAAATATAAATAATTGTACTAGTAAACAATGAAAATAGTATTTAATATGTAAAAATTAAATTCTTCATTTATTTAACAAACAATCACTGACTGATAACATAAGTTTAATCAAAATATTTTTAAACGATATTGCTTTCAAATATGTGTCTATATATTCTATTAGTAAATAATGAAAATAATTCGTGAGATGTAATGTATAATAAATAGTGTATCTTAGATGACAGCAGATGATTTTAACCTTAAAATGACACGAAGATAAATATGAAAGATAATTAAATTCAAAACAAGTATATAACGAACTGTAGGGAAGCTCATAAAGACATTTCGGACTACCAAATTTCTGACGTAATTTTGGAGAATAAGTCAAGGCCAATTTTATAAGAACCGTTGACATTCATCCCGCGTAAAATTCAAAACACAATATAAAAGTGTATAAGAGAAGTAGAGGATATGATACGTCGATTTATCTATGGATCAGAATGAGTGACAGATATAAGACACAAGCATTGTCGCGTGAGTTTTGATAAAGAGTGAGGTAGGGTTAGTCCATACAGGTGCCTATGGTATATGCAACGATTAACAATGTAGATCAATAGCTAAACATAATAGTAAAGATGAAAATATTAGCGAACTTACGCTCGCTTCTAACTGCCTCTTCACTATTTATATCACTGATACTGCTGTGAACACTTTGCTCTTCCATTTTGGCCGTTAGTTACAACATCGTTCTTCTCGTACGCTCTTCTTCGTACTGATCATTGAAAGCGCCTCCTATGGGCTACGAGCGAATCCAGTGAGAGAAAGAACCCGGAAAAATAAAGAAGAGCAGAGCTTGATGGCGCAGCATATAGCGCCCTTGAATCTTATAGACAAAACACAAGTTCAAATCCTGAACAGGGTTCCCTTAGGTGTATTATTTTCACGGACCCTACAGTACATAAGATTCCTCAGATCTATATATGTATACGTATACATGTATAAGCATATGTATATATATTTGGATATTGGCACCAAACGACACTTTTTACCATCAGCATTTATTTAAAATCCATTATGAATATAACAGTCGAATAATCCACGGTTCTTCTGCTAAATTCGCAAGTGTCATGAAGTGGCACAGAAACGTAATTATCAGTAGTGCCGTGATTTTGCTACTTATCACCGTTTCTCGCTCGACATTCTTCTCGCATCTATTACTCACTGATTGCCGAGATTCTGTTTCTCTTTTCCTTCCTGTAAC
Source organism: Bombus flavifrons (assembly GCF_040668555.2). Taxonomy (NCBI): domain Eukaryota; kingdom Metazoa; phylum Arthropoda; class Insecta; order Hymenoptera; family Apidae; genus Bombus; species Bombus flavifrons. Next base: position 6,290,933 of record NC_138458.1, on the reverse strand, counting down.
GAGGACACACAATAAATTTCACTCACTTCAGATTGCTGTGCAAAATTCGCCTTATCTCTTACAAAGGGATTGATATGTTCAAATTGAAATGAAATTTCAGTGCGGTATTAAACTATGATTTATAAGGTTCAGAAAGGATTACGTATATAAAAGAACCTAAGATGGGAAGCAGTGGTGTAAGAACATTTCGCAATTTTAAATATTGAAAACTAACAATAACTATCAGCTAAAGACAACACGCGCTGTTAACACTGCTGATATTAGTGTGAAGTTGATGATTATACTAGATCTCTATATATCACTGCGTATCGCGTAATACCAATTATTTTTTTACTACCGCATTCTTAAATTGCACAAATAACTGCAAATTGTAAATTATATAATGTTTAATTTGACAAGAGCGCAATATAAATTCCAATTTAACAAAGAAAATGTTGCAAATTTAAAAGTAACTTAGATTTATGGCATTATTAGATTTCTTTCCAAATGGATGGTAGCATTGACAAATTTACGCTACCATTTTTCAAGCGTTTAAACTTCTGAAACAGTAAAACTATAACGATTAACTGTAATTATAGCGACTCAAAAGCAATATTCAAAGAAATAACATACAAAAAATGATTGACACAATACAAAATAGTCAATACAATTAATAGCCTATTATCATTTTATCATTTATGATACATATGTACGTGTAAGTAAGATGACAGAGATCATGTGCCTTTTTCCGTGAAATACGTAAAAGTTTTGTGTAATAGTAAAATAATGTTCAACACGCCAGTTACCACGCAATTTTCATATGTTTTGCGCTAGGATACGCAATAGATTAAAATATACTACACCATAACATATAATTTATGCAAAATGTTATATTGTATTTGCACACTTTTCTCTGACAATGTTATCTAAATCATTCACATTGTTGATAATCTTTTAGTTCTTTGATTTTATCTTATGAAATCATTCTAAGAAATTTATTAAAACGTGCGTCGTCAATGTTCGCCGAGGTAGTTAACATGTTAATAAAATAGAATAAAATAAAATAAATAAAAGTATAATAATATCCGTCGCTGGATTCCGTTTCCTCTTCCTGCCATTAACTACCTTCATTCACACATTTATGCAATACCAAATTTTTACGTGGCCTCGTGCATATAAATCTACACGTGCATTCTAACAATCAGATAATCAATCCTACTATCAATAACCTCCGTTTAATTCACTGTCACCTGACACGGATCTCTCATGGAAATTCTTCGCTCTTCCACATTCATACGTTGTATCATCGTATCTATGTGCATGTCATCATGTGGATAAAAAATATCTTTTATTTATCTCTTTTACTATTCTAGATATAAATACATTATATTGTAATATACATTTATACATATATAATTAACATGTATATTACCTTTTCCATGAATTGGAGTATTGCGACATATTTATATTAAAGGATAAAAGAAAAATACAAGTGCTGGAATCAGACAAATCTTTAAACAATATAGCAATCTATATATATACTAATATACAAAACTTACAATTATATATTATATAGTTAATTAGTATTATTCGATTTAACTTACAACTTGTAATGTTTCATTGAACAACTTTTACTTTTTCTGTTATAGAAATAATATGGAACATTACTACATCTTGCATCTTCATTTAAGTAAATATAATTTCTGCCAATGTCGATACTAGATTTTCGTTTCAAAAAATTAAAATGAACCGTCGAAATTACATAAATTCATTTTATCGATCGTAAAACTGTGCGTGTCTAATCATTCTTGAATGTATTCGTTAAAAAAAGATATCGAAAGTATACTACATCTTATCACATATCATTACATGTTACTAATTTATGCATCAGTTACATTGGGAAGTAAACATTTAACATACTTAAAAATCTTCTGTGACATACTTGTGATGTACTATTTTATATGCATTTAAATAAAAGGTGTCAAACTCAGGCACGATTGGTACTTCTTTAAGAAACAGAAGCGCTTCAATGTATACGAATTTATATACATCTCTTGTTTTTTAAATCTTTCATACATTTCATGTTAAATTCCAAATTTACATCTAAAATCCATCTAATACATATTTTACCCCTGGAACTATATGCTATTAACAAACTTCCTAATTTGCATGTTAAAAATTACTTTATTGTGGATGCTACATACCGAAAATAAGAAAAAATATCTTTATCATATATTTCATTTATATATTAAAAAAATATTTTATTCAAATATTTCATAAATATAATATTATAAAACTACGTTATGGTTTAAAAATATAAAAGTGGTTGTACCATTCCAGCGTTATTATATCTGGATATATCCAAATAAAAGCACCATCTTCAAAATGATTCCTATGTGGTATATTCTTATTCAAATTAAAATCCTATATTCATTTTGATTAGTTTTTATTCATTGATTTTTATCGAAATCTTACTACATATTTACTATTAAAAATAAATTGCAAATTTGCATCTTTCTTTATAAATATTCTTTGATTAAACAAGAACAATTATTTATAAAATTAATATATTTGAATTTGTATAATCCTATTCAAATTCTTTAATACCCTTAATACAACAAATTAAGTTCATATTCAAGTTTTTCATTTTCTTCATATTTTCTTACTGGCATTCTACTAATAATATAAGGTTTATGATATAAATAAATATTAATTTCATATAGACTAACTTTTTATAAACAACACTAAGTATGTTCAATAAAAATATGATTTAATACTAATTACAGCGAAGGTACTCACTGCAAATGTATAGTACATAAGTAATTAATTATGAGGTAACATGTATAAAAAAAATGTTATATAAAATTAGTAACAAAAGAACTGAAAATTATTAAAAATTGTTGATAGAATATTTGAACCACAGATTCTTTTGCACGAGGTGAAAATATGTCTTTTGACTGTTAATAGTTCTTATATAGCATGAAACTCAAAATGAATGATGAAGTATCGTTCAGAATATAGGAACTTACTAATAATACAACAATAACGAAACTCTCAAAGATAGTTGCAACGAATGTTTTAAGTTATTTGTATGATTTCTCAATATTCGTGCATATATATAATTTAATTAATATATAATAATCCATGGCTGGATTGAATGAAAACATTATAATAGATAATTTTATATCGTATATAGTATGAAATCATACCATAAAAATACTATTAAGCATAATATTATAATCCATATCTTCAAATCACATAAACGTAATAAAATATCCTTAAACATTTTTTGGGAGATTGCACGATATTTTTGGTCAAAATAAAGAATGTGTTTTTGAAAAAAAGCATTATCATTTGGAGTGCAAATTTTCTTCTTCATCATCGCTGTAATCATCGCTTAAATAATAATTACTCTGTGAATATTCAAAACGGCCAGTCTTTTTTGGTGGTGGACTGCAACATAAATCATATAAATTAATTACATTAGTTTGGATCAATCATTAAGTAAATAACATTTCCATATTTAATATTTACGATGTATTCAAAAAAAAAAAATATTTGTGATAATACCAGACAAGTTATGAACTATACATATATTATGTACACAGAGAAAAGGAAGAAAGTAAAACACATTTTTTTACAACAAGCATTGGTTAAATTGTGTGTTATTGCTTAAAATTTATCTAATGTATTTAACAGTGAAATTATATACTAACATAACATGCTGCAAATGGATGGTGTGAAGTATTGAAGGTTTTCATATAGAAGCAGTACAGAATGAAGTGGTGTTGCATGTTAGTCAATTGACTCGAATGCTGTGATGTACCTTGTCTGATCTTCATCATTATTGCTGCTATTACTGCCATTCGGACTACCATCTCTTTTTGGGCTTGCAGGAGGAGATAATGCTTGCATCAAACGTCCTTTGCTTTCATTCCAAATCGTTGACTGCAAAAAAAAAGAAATTAGAAATTCATTAAAATTTGTACGACTCGTAGTTTCTTGAGTAGAATAAACAAAAGAATAAACAAAAAAAATTAGATTAAATACATATATATGACACCATTGTATATAAACTACAGATGTATAAAGAAGATATTTTCCTCTATACTTATGCATATACTGCATTGAAAAAAGCCTTATGAACAATTTAGGTTAAAAAAAGTAATTATATATCAGTTAATTTAAATATTATTTATTCTTTTATAATGGATATATCTATAATGCATATCTCACAGTGTATCATTAATACTGAGTACAAAGTAATTATCAAAATAATTAATCCATAAATACTACCCACCAATCTACCTTCTCTTCCAAACAAGAGTAGAAAAGCATCAATAAAGTCTCGTGACTTTTCTTCCCATTTGCTAATCATATCCATACGTTTCTCGCCAATATTCTCCATCACCCGTTTACCTTTATCTTTTAAATCATCAAACTTATTTTGTAAGCGGAATTTCTTTTCCTGTAAATATATAACTTATTCGATGAAGTATCATTGCTTAAAAAAGATATTGCGTTTAAAAAACATATACTTGCATTGAGAAAAGAAACATTAAGTTCTTTGGCACTGTAGCCTCGCGCAAGATTTCTTCTTACATAAATGTCATAATCTTTAACTATTCTTGCAACAATATCTGACGTTGATACTCCTTCTGTTCTTTGTGTAGCCACAAACATACCTTTAGCTTTCAGGCCTGCATAAACATCTGTACTATCATCTGTCATATAAGGTATATCATCATGAGCAACAAAGTCAATCTGAAAAATGTTAAATGTTGAACTGTTTTAACATTCGACAAACATGTTTTTAAAAAAATAATTTACAGTTAATTTTACTTTATGCTTTGTAAGAAATTCATCATCCAGTTCCCAAGGTGCATCCCTAACCACCTCATCTACATAACGACAATGTCTTACTGCATCATATCTCTCAACATCTGTCATAACTGTCCTTCCCTTTTTGCTATGTGTTAACTGATCATTACAAACTAAAATAATAAAAATTGTTTTTATTAATGTTATGCAAAGTTCATGTTACATGTCAAAATTTTGAAATTTATTTCTTTACCTCCCACAATAAGATACACATTAGGGAAAATATTTTTTGCTTGTAAAAGTTGTCGTGCATGCCCTTGATGAAATAGGTCATAAATACCATCTGCATAGACTCTGATTTTCCTAGGAGCTATATTATTACAGATTATTAGCATTATATGTATTATTCAAAAGTTCCCATTACCAAATTTCACAAATATCTAATTCATTTCTACTAACCTTTACTACTTCTTGCCATTTTTAATGTAATACGAATATTATAATCACATGCATTTCTTTCGGCAAGTGCTTCTGGATCATCACTAAAGGGAGCCTCCTTACAAATTGACTGCAATAAATTCAATACAATGTAAATTATACAATAAAAATGAAAGTGAGGTATGAAACAACAAAAAAAAAGGGATATAGATATATATATATATAATCAAGGAAAATTCATAGAAATTTATTAAGAACATTATTTCAATTACTTTTTTGAAAAGTTGAATATAATAAGTAATAAAAGCCTACTTAATCATAGATCTTTAATTTGTTTGATTTTAATAATAATGAAGACAAAAAATACTTGTATTTACTTCTAGAAACAAAATAAAAAATAAAAATTTAATTGTATTACATATGTTAACATAAAAATTATTAAAAAAAAAAAAAATTTTTGACTCACTGGAAGTTCTTTGTGGGAAACAGAAATTTCGCTATTATACTTTTTCAGCGAAAATTGACCTGACTCATTATTTGAATTCCTGTTGGTCCCCCAAGTCATTGTCACTAGCTGTTAATATTATGAAAAATAAATTTTCCATAAAAGAACAATACGAGTGAATTTATTTGTCAGATATGTATACATATGTATAATCTACCTGTTAAATTTCTTTAAATATAGATTATTTTAAAGATCTTGATGTTTCTATTAGGAGATTAAAATACTTTTTAAAATATATATAAAACTTTTTCATATATTAAAAAAATAGATTTGCATTGAATTTAATGTTGAGATACTGTCTGCTAAATATTTCAGTACAGAGAATATGTTTCAGAACCTATGTTCACATACTTGTTCATAAAGTATTTCGATAAGACTATTTAAAGAATCAAGTATTCATGGTATTATATTAAGATAAATATGCTTATGATCTTGCATAATGTCATACCATTATCATAAATAATTTTTGCTTCTATATTATCTCTTCATGATTAAAGATAATCCCATAGCCCCAGCAAAATTTGTATGTAAATTTTATTCGCATGTACATGTGTAACTAGCACATAGGTATATGAGATATGTATTTCATATATATATATATATATATTAATATAAAATCTTGAATATAATAAACATTATATTAAATCGGCAACATATCAATTAAATGATAACGTAGTACAAACAGATTGTATCTTCCTTATTGAACAAGTACACTTTCAACAAATTTTGATTATAAGTAATTATAAGAATTAAGTAGTACTTACAGGATAAACAGGCGAATCTTTCTTGGAGCAAGATGCATCCTCTCCATTTTGAATATTCAAATACGTTGTAGAATTCAACATAGTTTCTTCTCTAGCACGCTTTCTAGACATTTTTTATTGTTTCAGTGTTAGGTCCATAAAAAACCTATTGAACAGAATATGCCAATATCTTATTATTGCCATTAGTGATGTAAAATGTTACATAAAAGATATATGCTATATTTTACATCTATGTGTAACGAAAGATAAGTATGAACTTTAACAAAAGTCACAGAATCGTATGTACATTAATACTCTATCTGAACTAAATAAAAATATATTTGCACATACTTCTGATAATACTTTGTAAAACTGTAATATCAAAATTAAAAATAGCACTATTCGAATTCACTTTCATAAGCGCTACTGTATTTTTAATAATATTAATTTATAGATATGAGTTAATAATCTACACAGAAATTGACAAAAGTTTACCTGGTTTTCATTAGTTATATTAAAATTATTGGTCAATAACATTACTACAACTTTAGATTACAAATCACTATGTTTATAAAATATTCATGAATACTCGTATAATCTCCAAGGAACAATTAGAGGTGTGCCGAATTATTTCTGAGCTAGTCATGTTTGATGTTATTTCATATTATTATTTAAGAAAATTTTAGAGGTATAGGTTTAATGCCTGTAAAGCACTAGCATGTTGCTAAAATGTGCTCGAAGGTTAAAAAAGGAGAATACAGAAAACAAAATATAGCCAGAAACAACGAATCAAAAATACAATATTTATAGCGTAATTAACAATTTAATCATATGATAATCGTGTAGAGATAAGTAACTTATTCATTGGACTTTCGAGAATTCATCGTTATGTATACTGTCTATCTTATCATGTATTCTCTTTTTAAACTTTTGTAAATTCCAATTGAACGGAACGAACCTCTTCACGCCCTAATTTCTGTACACACGATGGTAGACTAATACAATAAGGAATAGGATATGACGAAAAATCGAAGAGTTCCGCCAAAAATTTAATAAACTCGTAAGGTCTGTTGGGTTTCTCTGCGTAACTTTTACAGCAAAATTTAAGAAACAAATTTGTAAAAATATTTAGAGAAATTTCACATTTTATGCTAGTGCCATGTACTACTAAATGGCTAACGCAGCAGACGCTGGCCACGATACTTGTGGATACTCTGCGCATTGCATGCGTTTCAGTATGCAATCAGGGGCGGCATAACAGTACTATGAACCCTAAGTATAAACGAGATGGTATTTGTGCGTGCGTGAGTTCTATATAGAGAATAGAGAGTACGGGAATTACGAACGAGGACAAGAAGCCGTACCAATATCTTTATTTAAATCTAGTTTCCACGATTACCGAAAATAAAACCATGAAAATTTATGCTCTAGATTATTTTCAACCGGAATTCTTTTTTATTTTTATCCTTGTCGCGAACGTAAAAGTTGTACATCAAATTTCTAAAAGTCAAATATTCTTAAATCTAATTATTAAGATTGATTAGGTTTCATTAATACTAAGTAGTATTATTGGAAAAATTAATTCTCGACTAAAACAATTTAGTTTGTTAAATATTATATAATGTCGATATTAACATTGTATTGTAATATATTAGTATGATTGATTAATTTTGATTACTTGATTGGAATTATCGACATTCCGTGTATATAATCATCACGTTATGAAGAAGTTTTGTCGATACAAAAATAGAATAAATATTTAACAAAATATTTTTTTTTAAATGCGTGCAAAATATGGTCTAGAAATAGAAGACATAATTCGCATTTTATTTTATAAACATACGTTTTCAAAATGATACTATACACTTCTCGACTGCCAGAGGAAGTAATTGATAATTATAAATTTTTAGAACACGATCAATTAAAATTCAGTTTCACACAATAAATATATCACTTGTAATGCATAAATGTGCACCGAACGTGTTTGACGATAGAATGAACGCCGGTATGAAAATGAAAGGAGAATAACGGTGACGTAATATCGGATGATCACAACGTCATACAATCATACTCTTATTATCACATGAGTACAAATACATTTCCAATTCTATAAAATTATTTCCGACAAATTTAATTGTTTTAATACATATCTATGAACATAATATTAAATTATTGACATGTTTTTCAAAACGATAATTAGTTATTACGAATTAAGTTATATGTATTTTGTAGGATAATTTAAAAAGTTATAATTTTGAATTGATATCTTATAACTGAAATGCTTATTTATATTATACATATGTAAATATATAGTTCATGAACACATATGTAAATGATACAAATTAAAATAACGAAAATTTCCACGTATCGAATAATGAATAAATTTGTTGTAAATTCATTGTATTCATCGTTTATTTTATGATAAAATCAAATATTTAAAAATAATATTCTGTTCCCTTCGTTTTATTTTATAGTCTAATGTTTCTTTATATAGTAATAATTGATTCATATACGCATATAGTATATACATATATAATGATAATTGTTTTACATACGTATATACAAAACTTTTGCGTAATGTAATCAAAAAATTAAAGATTTTATTTTATCTGGATTAATTGCATTTATCATTATCGCATGTATTTTATAAACTTCTAATTTTCTAGTTATTGAATTTAATAAAATTTTCTGTCATGCAATGTTTATAACATGTCCAATATATAACATCAGTCGAAATATATCAGCCCTGAAAAATGTTGTCACTCAAATACTATTTATGAGTGATTTATTACATAAGCGGAACATTGTAGATGAAATATTTGGAAGAGATTGAAGTAATAGATGTAGTATCTAAATTCTGATAAAATCGCAAGGGAAAATTACTCAGTAATTAGATCATATATATACATGTATTACTTACATTTGATGTATGATTATTTTACGTCCGAAGTAATTTCCAAAGACATATTTGATGTTTTCGTTTAGCTTTATATGTGTATCATAATAATTATTAAATACCATATAATAAAATGTTTCATATAAAAAAACATGGAATATATTTTGTTTATTTACTTTTAGTACATTTATATATGAACAGAAAGGCATTTAATTAAATAGATATTTTTTAATGAAAATAAATTAACGTTATCACCGTTTTCATTTCTACGTATGATATTATATAATACGTATCTAGATTTAAATTTGATTTTTTATATTGCTAATAATAATCTTATCTTTAGAGTATAAATTATATATGTATAAAATTTAGGCAATGATTTGATTATGTTTTTTTTTTGTTAACATAAATCAAATGTAATGTAATGTAATGATGATTATCATTTACGATTTATTTTCACACAATATTATTTTTCACATTGTAAAAATTTCATTTCTATTTCTTATAATATACATGATTTGAAAGGTAAAGCAAAACAATCAATTAAAAAGCTGAGATTTATTTTAATGAATAATAACTTTAAAATAATCTCTATATAATTATAAGAATTATAATTTTACTTTTTTCATACCGATTTTGCTTCCACATTTTTTTCGTCACAATATGTCGCATAAACAGTCCTTCAATAATTCTTAATGAAATGTTTACAATCGCACATTGCTTGTATCTATTTCACAAGATCTTTACGTTGGTCTTCATGAAATAATTAATAAGGCAGTGCCTACCAATCATCAATAATTACATGTATGTAATTCAACTTTACGTACTTAGTTTTAATATTCATATACTTTGATATATATATATATATATATATATATATATTTGTATATATATATATATATACAAATATAAATGTCCGACCATTCTATTCTCTTATATATCGTAATAAAAGAAATTTTGGAGGAATTTTGTTGAAACTAATTGCAGATTTTACTTGGAATATATTTTCCATTGCAAATCTGCATGCAATAGTAAATACCATGACAATTATTGTGTACAAATAAATAGCAACGAGAACAGGAAATTGTAACATTACTCCACTCAATCATTTTTTTTCTTTTTTTTTTTACACCACTGTTCTTAATACACATTGTCATTACACAATAACCGAAAGAAACGTAATGCCCAGCATTCATTCCTTTTAACTTACTTTAGTAATATGTCTTGATTTCATCGTCATCTTTTATTTCTAAATGACGCGATAATAAACTGTAAAATTACAGCTAAATAAGCGTAACAAATCAATGTAAATTAGCTGTAATGTTACAAGATCAAATATGTTTTATGTTAAACTAAAACCGTGTATTTATCATTCTAATACAGTCCATTGAATTAGAATTTAGCAAATAATTTATTATACTGAAACATAAAACATCTTAGAGCAGTTCATTACGTTTCATTTAAAGGCATTCGTATACAGTTCCGTATAACTTCAACGCTGTAATATTATCGATATCATTATTAAATAACATTTACTGTACCTAAATTTAATAATAAAAATACCTAAATCACAATATATTACGCCATCATTTGATGGCAATGAGTTGGTGTTTTTCCAGTCTATTTTTCGCATTTTTATTATTCTGCCAAAAAAGTAATTTCAGAACGAGAATAATTGGGACGAAGAGATCGCAATGACAAAAGTGTTACTTTTTCGATACTCGTAGAATAAAAATGGAGTTAATGATTACAGATACTATGCAATTTACAAAGCATTAAGAAAAAGAATAAGAGCAAAAAAAAACAGAGAAAAAGATTTTAGCATCGTTCGGCTCGCAATGGCGGGAAATGTAAATTTGTTCTAATCTTTTTATATTAAAAATAAATTCATGTCAGTTTGTTACTTAATTGTGTTATTTTTATGAAATAGACAAAAACAATTAATATAAAAAGTTTCGTCAGTGCGAACTCACTTGTGTGATTTAATGAATTTTATATTGTTAGATTTATATGTAACGTATCACACTTTATCAAGTAATGACAAGTACAAGTTTTCTTGTATGTAATTTGCAATAATTCCAAATAGTACGAAATTATTGTAGTAGAAACTATTGTATTTACTAGTGAAATACAATCAACAAATATATGAGTCATATCAAATAGTTACATACAATTGTTTCTCTTCATAATTAGGCTGGCGAAATTGTTCCATAGGTATAATGTAGCTACCTAAAATCTGTGATTTCTCCACAAACTTTATTAAAGCAAATGTCTGTGTTTTTTGTTTTGTTTTATATTAAAGTGTTATGGTTGGAGAATAAAAGCAAATGGCTAATTAGTAGGCTGTGCACGAAGTGCCTCATGCAATGCTTGTTGTTGATCTGCAGTTAATGCATTTATGCATGCCTGGAACATGGACTCGTTGTTCTGAAACAAAAAATAGATTTTTTAGAATGTAAATATGTTACAGTAAAAAATGTATCTTGTATAATATTCTTCATGTTGCATTTGCTTATACCTGTATTTGCCTAACAATACTAAGAATTCTACCCATAACAGGATTATCTGTCGATACAACATTTTTGCAAAATGCTTCTGCAAAGAAACTTATTAACCGAGGTAAGTTTGCATTATTTGGTCCTAAAACTATTACATGGTTTGCTTCGATTAAATCACATAAATATCCGTAAACATGGGGTGCTTCATCTCTGTCTTCTACCACTGGTAGCCAAGAGACCCTGTAGTGATACATAAGAGATTTAGAAATATTTGATTAATTACGCGTAATATTTATAAATTATCATATGAAAATCAAAACCTTACCAATAAGGAAGTATTTCGTCAACATTGATTGCTTTATTATTATATTTAAGAATTTTTGTAACTGCAGATATAGCATTTTCAGTAGGATTGACATTTTCAGGTGATCTTGATTCTGGATCGTTTATAACATCCATTAACCTAGGCAAAGCCTCTGCGCATGCTTGAGCAAACGCCTCTCCTCCGTACTGCCCTAAAATGCCACAACCATAAGCTGCTGCTTGTCTTACTTCTGCTGATTTATCGGATACGTATTGTATCATTGGTCGTAAGAAGTATTCTTGATATTTTGCACATTCGGGTCCGGCAAATTCTATTATATCGTCAAATACACATAAAGCCCATTGATGATCTGACCAAGGTCTTTCGGGACTTAACAATTTAACAAAATGTCCACAAATTTGATCAAAGTAAGGGAAGAATGATGACGTATGAGTAGTAAACAATGCGTGTAAAATGTCTGCTATTTTGCTTAGAGTATATACATCTTCACTATCTTCATCAGCAAGCTGTTCTTCAACAACCTATAATGTGAATATAAACTTCAAGCTATTGACATCAACAGTTAAATTTTATATTAAATCTTTATACAAAGCCTTACTTCATCGTAATCTTCATCTTTACGTTTCTCCAATCTAGCTACTGCTCTTTCAAAATGTTTATTAAGTAATTTATCTAATATACGTAACAATTCAGCCATGGGTTGTGCTCCTAAACAACCGGCACCAAGGGTTTCGATACATTTAGCCAACGAATATAATATTTCTAGCAGAACTTCAGCTTCAGGTTCTGTATCAATTGCTTTCAAGAGGTCGGGACAGATATACGCCCACATCCCTTCAAGATATTGTGGACCTGTAATTCAGTTATTACTCGTAGTTATAATACAGAGAATGAATTATAATGTGAGCAATTAATTATTTTGGACAATTATTAATTAACCTTTTATTTTTGCACAATCTAGAAGATATGGTAAACTTGCAGCAGCTGCTGTTCGAACACCATCATGAAAATAAAATTTCAACATAGGAACCATTAGCCGTACTACTTCCTCTGCATAATCTGCGAAACCTTCCTTTAATTCACGTGCATAGCAAACTAACATTTCGCAGGCGGAAGCTTTGTCTTCTAAGCCAGCAGTTTTAATTCCGAAGTTTTGTTGTTCACCAAGAGAGATGAATTCCCAATCAACATCTTCTAGACCTTCCATATCTTCGTTATCTAGTACAGCTACTTCAGGTTTCATAGCTGCTGTACGTAAAACTGGACCCATTACCAATGGTAAATATTGCTCAAATTGTTTACCTAAAGAAATTAATTTTTACTATTTAAATATATCTTAACATACTAAGATCAACATTTTACCAGTTCAGATAGAAGTTTAATAAAATATAAAAGGTTAAACTTCATACCAAGAATTTTACAAATTCGAGCCCACGCAGATATTAAATAACTAGTTTGTGGATCATCATCTGGAAGATCTCCTTCTGAGTGTGTTTTTAATAACATATCCATAACTTCACTTGCGTCTGCAATAAACTATAAAACCATAAAAGGTTTAGTTATATAACAATTTTATAAAAAAATAATATTAAAATATTTTATTATAATTTGTCAATAGATTTAATATTATATCATATTTATTATACCTTTTCAGGTCCTACTGCAAGTCCTATAAGACTCACACATTCAATGGTTTTACCACGTAACATTTTATGTTCTTGTTGATTAGCATTTTGAATAATGTATTTTAGACATGGCATTAATCTATCATAATATGTTACAAACTGTTCTTCACATGTATCAGCAACAGATGCTATAGTTGTAACTACCTATAAGGAAAATAATAATAGTTTACAATTATACATGCACTATTCTAATTTGACTATATATAATAAATATGCTTACTTGTTCAAGGACAAGTTTAGTGCCTTTCTCAACTAACTCTTGAAATTTAGCAGTAAGAATCGACTCCAATTTAGCCATAATAGCATCTAAATATGGTGTTAATATATTTTTTGGGCAATCTTCACTGAAGTTTACGAGGGCTGCACCGGCATGAGCCTGAACTCTTGGATTCGCATTATCATCCAACACCATTAATAATCCAGGAATGACTTTGTCATGAAATTTTTTTTCGAATATAGGTGCAAAATCAGTTGACATTTGACCTACTGCATTACAAGCTGCGTATCTTACACGAGGATGCTAGAAAAAGTATGTAATCAATAAACAAGAAAGGGTGATCTCGTGCAATACATAAACATGATGTATACGTATTACATATGGAGTGTGTGTTCCATGACTATGGTTATTTAATAATAAATAACCAACTCTCTCCCGAGAACTTCGAAGGAAGTATTTTAATAAACATACTGTCAGAACGACAATGTATAAATACCAAATCCTTCGTTGTACTCTACCATGAACGTAACGCTATTATATTTATGTCCTAAATATAACTGCTGACTCGATTCATGGCGTTTAAAAAGGATTTCATTATGATCAAACTTACAGGATCTTGTAAATATTGTATAACTCCATCCATGATTTGAGGTAATATTACTTCCATTTGTTTATGACAACCTTCACCAACAGCTGATATTGCCATAAGAGCAGCATGCCTACGAAATAAATTTTTGGTAACATTTATTACTATAATTTCATAAGCTATACTTAGTAGATTTTCGAAAATATAAATGTTTGTTCCATGCCTATGACAGTAATATTGAAACATTACTATCAACTCTCTTATTTAAGAACACCCATCGAGAATCTCGAACTTCATATATCAAAACGATAGATAAAATTGAGAATAATCCCGATGATTACTCTATCACAGATGTAACGCAATTATATGCACGAAATACACAATTGCTGACTATTCTGTGATAATTACAAGTATTGAAATTAAATCAAAATATTTTTAAAATATTTACCTGTACTTCCAGTCACTGTTATTTAACATTGACGGAATATTCTGTACAATTTGTGGTAACATAGTTTTACCACCTAAACCACATGCTAATCTGTCTAAAGCACTTTCAGCAACGACATTATTACTGTCATTGTCATCTTCAACAATTTCATCCGAAAAACTCCATTTTTCATCTTCTTGTATATCTGTCATCATTTTTAGCACCAATGGTACTAGAGACGCAATATATTTTCCACCAACTTTACGTACCATTGCAGGAGCAGTTTCTGCAAGTGTAACTAATACTTCCAATGCTAATTGTCTCCATGAATCAACCATATCTTCCTTTGAAAATATTTTCATACACATTTCCATTATAGTCTCTAATTGTAATCTCAAAAATTTGGGTGTTGATTCCGCTAAATCGATCAAAACTTTTAAAAGAGCATCATCTGTTTGTTTTTCTACCGATTGAGCAATTACTTGTACAATTGCTGGTAGTAGTTCTGAGAAATGATTCTGTATATTGTCTTCTTTGTCATGAAGAACTATAAAGGCTCCAATTGCTCTTACTGCTTGAAATCTGACCTATAGTAAATATCATTGTAGTTATTATACCATTGAAATAAAATTTATGAAATAAAAGATATTGTAATTCTATGTAATAACATATGAATTAATAAAATATAATACAGATAATACAGAGTAATCAAAATTTCAGTTAATTTTTGTATGCCCCGTATCTGTCTGTAAATTAAAACTTAACAAGTTACAGTCATCAGAAGGCAATCTTCTTATAGGAAGAAACTATGACGAGGAACTTAGCTATTTGTATCCTGTGTATCATTCTTCCATATGAAATGTTGAAAATATAAAATGAATTTACATCTATATGCAGAAAAAAAATATGTTTTACATTACCTCATAATTTGCAGAGTCCATGATAGATTGCTGCAACATTTGTTTAATAAGATCAAGGTAATTAGCTTGTTGATTTCCAAATACACCAGGGACGGATCTATATATTTGAAATATGTATGATTTATAGTATATAAATTATAATCTAAAATGGCATTATTTTTTAGAGTACAAATACGATAAACTTACGTGAACATTCGAAGAGCATTTTCTTTCAATGCCGGTACAGGACTATTTGCACACTGGAATAGGAACTGCAGAAATTCTGGCCACTGATTATTACCATCTTCATCAATTAAATTTCTTGCAACTTCAGCTGCAACTTCGCAAACTTTACGTCGAATAGTCTCCGTCTGTTCACTTTGAACAGATAATAAAATTTGCTCTCTTAATTGAGCTTGTGCTTCTGGTGGAATCTAGGCAAAAATATATTTATATAACAACTGTATTTCCACAAGTACACAATGATGCTGATGTTATATACATTATGAAAAGTAACTTGTATAAAGTAAATTGTAAAAGTAAATTGTATGACATGTGTGTAACTACTTATTGGAATACTTCATGCAAAATATTTCTGATGTTTATTATAATAATAAGTTTAAAGCTAATATTATTTTAAAAGTTTAAAGCCCGTTATTTGATGCTTTAAATTTAATCTATGTCCTAGCAATGGAAATATTTTATGCAAATCAATGTATATTTTGTGTTTCTAATGAAATTAGCTGTAATTTTGATAAGTTGTTGGAATATTTATTCAAACAAACATAGATTAAACCTGGAAGACATACATAGAAATTTCAATATCTTTCGTTAGGAGAACTAGAACTTAAAAGTTATAAGATATTTTAAGGCTATATTGTTTTATTTAAACTATATTTTTCAAGTTTTATATACATGTAGTAAGCATTTAAAAATTATTTTATTAGGTACTTTTAACACATAATATATATATATATATATATATATATATATATATATATATATATATATATATATTATATTTATACAAATAATATCAATTTAATAAGTGAAATAGGTTTATAGTTCATGACATACAATAGGTCACTTTATCATTGGCAGTAGTTGCTGGCATAAACTACAGAAAGTATTATATGATTAGAAATTATTTTAGTCAACAATTTGCTATATGTGATAGTAGTAAGAGTAGAACAATATCTCATACATTCATATAAAAATGTAAAAAATGTATTTATTCCAAATAAAAAATTTTTGTTTTAAATGTAACAAGCCTTCTTCCATTTTCACAAAAAATAAATATTCTATTTAAAATAAATACAAGAAAGGCATAATTACTTTAGGATAAAAATCCATAAATTCAGAAGAAAATAGTCGACGTAGCAAGACGGCAGCCATAGCACGCATTTCTTCTGTAAGGGTGGCATTGCACAAGGAGCTTAAAAGAAATGTCACCTTACTATCCACTGGGAGGTTGTTGTATGCCTCCTATAATATGAAATATATATACATATAGGTATGTATACACATTTATTACATAATCTAATTTGTCACAAATAGACTTTTCGGCTTTAAAAAGGAAAAGATAACTTATTATATTAATAAAATATTCATATGTTTAATAATTACTGCTGCATATATAATTTAATGTTAATGAGAAATTACGGTAGTTATTTAGTGACCTATACTTTATACGTTAATAGTTAATAATTACCAAGAAAAAAATTTTAAAGAAAAAGAAGCACATGGTGCCTGATAATGACACGTTTTTTTAACGTTCTACTATATGCACGTGTGCTAAATACACAATAAGAAAATTGGAAATATTATAATTTACTTTTAGCAACTATCATAATATAGCTATAAATGCATGAAAGATTAAAAACGTTCGTCTGAAAGAAGGTATTTCTTCATGATTCAAACAGGTCCAGAAATGCCGGAATTCCAGTAGAAAATGATCGCGTGTAGGCGGGAAAGCGAAATATAGAAATTATGAATCCTTCTAGGTAATTGAGCTATATATTACATGTTATTTAGTTTCAAATTAGACTGCCTTGTTACCTAGTATTATAACAAAATTATATAAACATTGTGAAAAATCGTAAAAAACTTTGGTTAAAACGTGCATTCGTATCACGTTGAAAGTGACACGGACCTACGTAAAAGGTTCGAGGGGTGCATGCTACCGCGCGACACCATTTTGGATTTTATTAGGTTGTTCTAAACACTTGTCAGTATTCACTACAGTTACTAATCGTATCTACAACGCAACTGTTCGTATTAATGCTACATAAAAGTATTTTATAATAAGATCCAAAATGAAACAGTGATTTAACAGCAATGACCATCGAACGGCATCCACATGCAGATTCTGACAACACGTTGGCAACGTGCTCGAAAAACGAAGTATCCCGTTTTCTAGTATTTACGTTTTTCGACAAGTTAATATACGTAAAATACACGTATGAAAATTAGGAAGTATATACGCACCTCTGCTTGCTTTCTGGTATCATTATCCGTGCTAAGAAGTGTGTTTAAAAGCTGTTGAAACTGATCAAGGTCTGCCGCCATTGTTGCCGAACGAATGAAGTTACAGCGCACACTCGTAAGAGTTGATCGTCAATTAATGTTACCAAACTAAATTACTAAAATATTCCCAAATGTTTGTTGCCAACTTCACTATTTTTTTCTAATTGAAGATACTGTGGCTAACTAGATTTTATGTCACTAGAATCAGTTCTTTTAGAAAAGAATGAATTTTGATTGTTTGAAAGTATTACTAAATTGAATCTAAAATCATGATTTCAGAATATTTACAAAATTTCTATGTAAAACATTAAATAATATTTTACATTGTACATTATTTACATTGGATATCCTAACGATAGAAATGTGATGTACAAATTAAGATATTGTACAATTAAGTTATTCTGTCCAATAGATGTTTTCGTATCAAGTAAGTCAAGAAAAGAAATATACTATTATAACAAAATAAAAAAAAATAAATACGGAACTAAAATGTTGCAATACGTATAAAGTTCATTAGGATGAATTTATTTTTATTTCTTTTTTCTAATAACTTATGTGATAAAACCTTTTTTTTTTAGAAAACAGGTCATACAATTTTTGATACGAGATAATTAATAATGCCTACTCATATCTACTTTCGTGTAATAACGAAACTGTTTGCAAATTTTGTAAACATTTATACAATTAGGTCGATTTAAGAGGAGAGAAAAATAACGTGAAGGTAAGAACAAGTTTAATATTTTGTATAATGTGTAACAGATCAGATTTCGTGAAATATTGTAGGACATTCAACAAAAAATGTATTTTTTAACAAATTATTAGCATCTATCGTGTTATATATCTTTTATATACGTTTTTAGAGCAAGTACATCGTTCATAAAATTATCACAGCTACATTTTGATTCTATATCTTACATTTTATGTTCATTTATGTTATTAATATAAAAAATTAAAAATTATTATATTACAAATGTTCTCGGTATTCTCGCTTTAATTATGATCGGTCTTTATTTCTAAACATTTCAAGTAGTAATTTAAGCTATGAAGAAAAATAAGAAAAATGTGTGTGAGCCAATATTTGTTGCAACTAAAAGACATATTTGATCGTATTATTGTAAGTCAATGCGAACTTTGATTTCTGCAAAGTTGATTAAAGTCAGATTAAATTAGTATGACGATTATGTAAAAATAACACTTACTATTCAGTTGTTATAGTTTAATAGTTCATGAATATATATAAATATGAAAATTAACATTCATTTCATAAATATCAAGGACAGGAAACATGAATCGACGTTTTTCATTTTATAAACATCATATCTGAAAAAGCTAATCAGGAATTGTGGTGAAATATATTTCACGGCGTACCGTCCGCAATGTGTTAATATAACGATAAATATAATCATCTGAAATAACTTTTAAACAATTTAAATATTCTGTATGATTACATTTTTTAAATTGCAGAAAGAATAATGATGAGATCAACATTACCGTTCTAATATTGATATTATTCAATAATTTAAATATCACAATCGTACTATATATTAATATAGTATAAATTTTAGCTACTACAGTAAGAATCACAACTACTACAAATAAGAAATGTTTTCATTCTAAATATAATCACGAGATATTTTAACTATGTTTTAGTATATATATATATATATTTTTTTTTATTTATATATATATAAATAAATAAATATATAAATATATAAATAATATATATATATATACATATATCCATACATATATATATATATATGGTTATATATAACAGTAGATCAGATCACATAATCACGCTACTGCAAGTTTTTTGGAAATGTTTCTTTAAAACCCTTCATTTGAAATGTCGGTATAAAATACATATGTAATCGAGATATCTAATTTATGATATGCACATCGTAGCACTATACGTAGCTGCAATTGTTCGGTTTCTTGAAATATATGATTTATTATCATTTTATGGTATTAGAATTGTAAATCACGGCCTATAAAAGATTTGCGAATTGCTTTATCATTGCACAATCTTTCCACACGTCGGATCCTCGTATATCGTAACCGAAAGTAGCTCAATTATTACATCTATTTATTAGTAATTGCTGTTATACAATTCAACTATATTAGAAGCTGAATGAGTAAATTTAACATCATTCAGTGAGTGTGACTATATAATCTTTAAGGAAGCAGAAGTAATAAAATTGGTAAGAAAAGGGGAAAAAATGATTAAACGAGAAGGAGATCGACAACCAAGCGAAGAAAAGAAAAATTGCGGAAGTCAGATACGGAGATTTTATGCTGGCAAACAGATACTGCTTACCGGATGCACTGGTTACCTTGGCACCATCATTTTCGAAAAAATCCTGCGCACATGTACTGAAATCAGTAAAATTTACGTTATGGTTCGAGAGAAAAAGAACATGGGAGTTAAAGACCGATTGGAAAAATACTTTGCAAATAATGTAAGTAAAGTAACTGAGATACAATATCAAAGAACTATAATACATGACACTAGAAGGTGATAATAATATTGAAGAAAATCATTTAACATTTGTAAAAAAAAGTAGCATTCATTAAAACGACCTGCTTTTCAAGCTGAAGTCCAAAAAGTAACAACTGTTACAATGAAATTATTTAATGCTAATAGGTGTACTGACTGAAATTAATAAAATAGACGAAAATACAATCGACGAAATACAGGATCTAGTCTGTGGTATAACTTTTACGTGCATGACATTATTAAAAACAATTATAAATAAATCAGCTATGTAATTGCAGTTACAAAATAATTCATATATCCTCGTATTATTTACAGATATTTGATACATTACGTGAATCAAATCCGAATTTTATGGAAAAGGTCGAGCTGATCTACGGTGATCTACAGGAAAGCGACTTAGGTTTATCGCCAGAAGATCGTCGGCGTTTGCTGGAGAACGTGAATATAATAATTCACAACGCATCGAACGTGCGTTTTGACGCAAAACCGTCCCATATTTTCCGAACAAACGTAATTGGCACGCAAAAGCTATTGGAACTAGCGACGGAGTGCTCTCGCTTGGAGATATTCGCTTACGTTTCGACCGCATATTCTAATCCTTATAATACAACAGTGGAAGAAAAATTTTACCCTCCTCCGGCTGATATGAAGCTGATCAAAGACGTGATAAAAGTCGATGAAGAAACCAAGACTGGACTTTCAGAGGCATCAGTGCGCGATATCGTAGGAAGCTGGATAAATTTATATCCCTTTAGCAAAGCCACCGCTGAAGATCTAGTCAAGACTTTTGGCATAAGAAAGTCGCTTCCTTGTATAGTGTACAGACCTAGCATCAGTATGTCAATTGCTTTATAGTATTTACACTCCTGCTTAAAAATATCCCAGAGATTGAGAATATTTAGATTACTTACTAGTATTATTTATATCTTCAATAGTCATAGGTGCGAACAATGAACCAATCGCAGGGTGGATCGGAAATAGGAATGGTCCAATACTTATAGCAAGGGCAGTAAGAGCGGGTTTCATTAATGTACTTGAGGTTGATGCCAATGATTATTCTCTGGATCTAATTCCGGTTGATATGACGGCTAATAGCCTTTTGGCAGCGATATGGGACTACGTCTTATATAGGTATTTTATACTATTAAAATGACCCAAAAGATTGATAAGTAAACAGTATTTTTCATTTCTACATAATGAAACACTTAAGATGAAAATGAATATTTCTATTTATCTCTCTTTCTTCTAAAGGGAATCGTCTGAACCACGAGTGTATAATTTTGCAAGTAGCGATTGGAATCCTATTCAGAACAGTCTGCTGCTAGAAACTATACTGGCAGATGCACGCAAATATCCATCGTCCGAAATGATCCGCTATCCGTTCCTGATACTTGTTAAAAATTTCTATATTTTCGCTTTTCTCCTTACATTATTTAATTTTATTCCTGGTTTATTTGCTATCGTTTACTTCATATTTCGACGGAAGAAGCCAAAGTAAGTCCTAACTTCAAATTCCAGTTTCTAATTTTAGATGAGGACATCTTCCAAGTTCGATCATGGTATACTTAATTAGATTATTTGTACACTTGTCCTTTTAAGGTAATACTATTAGGTCGTCCGAAAAGATTCTTCCGTTTTATAAGGAAATAATGGATGCACAACATTTTCCGTTTTATATTATTTTATCGAATTACGTATAATCCATTTTGTTCTATCAAAATAAAGATCACAACGTTCGACTGATTAGATTTCATGTTTGTATAAAGATGTATCGTTGTAAAAGACGTGTCTGTAAAAGAAAGGCATTTTTCGGACAACCTAATGTCATCCTAAAATGATACTACTACTACTACTACTAATAATAATAAATGGTATTTGATTGTACGTAGGTTTATGAAGCTGATGAAAAAGGTAGTTTTAAATTACATAGACGTGAAAAAATTTCTAATACCTACTCGACATATAAAAGCAGATAATACGAAGAAGATTTTGGCACGTATGAGTGAGACCGATTTAAAAGAATTTCGTTTTGATGTATCAACAATAAAGTGGTATAGTTATATTAATAAGAATTTCATCATGTTACGAAAACTACTGAATGAACCACCACAGCCGACACCAGCGACAATGAAGAAATATCGATATTTGATGACATTACATTACGTCGTTGTTAGTTTAGCTGTACTTGGTTCCTTCTACTTTCTCTACTCGATAATATGTAACATTTTCTCATTCATAGGATAATAAACACAACACGAGACTTTTGTTAAACATGTCTTCTTATTTTTACTTTCGCACAGTTTTTCACTGTATTATCGTGAAATAACAATGTTAGACTGGCTAATGACCTTGCACAGTTGATACGATTATAAGTAACAATAATGTTAGATATCTCATAAATTTATAAAATGCATGTTGACGTTAAATATGGTTTAAATTACTCGTCTTTAAAATGAGGAGAAACGATAATCTTTGAAAACTGCTGGATAGTAGAGGATTTTAAGGATTGTAAAATATAACACATAATTATATATAGAATAATACTCTTTATTGTTTTTGATAGTTTTTGTTGTTGTTGTCCATATCGTGCGTTATCCTCTTACTTCTCTTCAGGTTAATCGTTTTTTGCGCCGCAATTTGTTCTTTGCATTCTTTTTCTGTTGCTGCTGATTCATTGCTGCTCGATATTTTGGTAAAACGGTACGCGATACAACGACACAACTTTTTAAAACAAAATACGAGAAACGAACGAAGAAAAAAGAAAAGATACACAACGTGTCCAACCACTCGAGAACCGTGCAATTCTTCGCATCGTGCACGCGCCGACCACTTAGGACTAGAGTAATTGCGATTCATGCTTCTTTTCTCTTTCCATGACATTTTTCCGTTCCTTTTCCTTTGTTCTCATGATAATTGGCAAGCACGCGTGCAAAGTAACGAATCGCGCACGCGGGTTGTATCAAGAATCCTGTTGTCCTTCGTCCTTGCGCTCCGTTTCCCACTAACCGCGTGAAACGCGCAACTATTGCCTCGCTTTCTCTGTTTTCTACTTTGCTTTTATTTTCCCTAAAGCGTGTATGTTTTCTTCTCGCGTTTCCGTTTGTTCGACGTTAGCTCAACTTTCCCTATTTTTTTCTCTCCCTCTTTTTCCCCACGTGTTTTTTCCTTTTTTAATTTTAGACGCAGTCTTGCCACACGATACGAAAGACAGTTCGAGTGATCGGCGCACGTCTCGCAGATACACGATCGTGCATCTTAAAATTTGTCCTAGCTCTATTAAAGTGGCCGCACACGCGGCTCGTATGGCGAACGTACACCCATCGGGATACATCGATTTCAGGCGATTAACGGCGCTAGTTAATTTCGAGCAATCCTATCATCGACACGACGACGATGGAGCATTTTCGCCATGGAAAATCGCATCCGATACCGGAAAACACGGCTTTACAGCATTTCCATCGTTTCCTCGCTTCTTAAAATTCCCTACGTTCTGTATTCGCCTTAGAATCGAACATCCCTCGGGAACGTGCATTCGCTTCACGCGCCCGGCGCCAATTCATCTTTTTCTTCATTTTTTCTCTCTCTCTCTCTCTCTCTCTCCCTCGCTCGCGCTCTCGCTTTCTCTCTCTCTCTCTCTCTCTCTCTCGTTCGCTCGCTCGTTCTCTCATCTCATCTTATCCTTCTTTTATCTTTTAATTAATTAACTCTGTCTTTCTCTGTAACCGTCTCCTCCGCGCTACTATTTACAATGTACAATGTTGTGTGTTCTTTCCTCGTGTCCTAGGTTTGCGGTCACGGCGGGACTCTCGTAAAGTCTCGGAGATCCGTTACGATCTAGCTCTGGCTTGCCGTCACCCGTCCTCGTTTCTGCTTCTTTTCCCTCTGTCGCCCTCTTTTTCCCTTTTTTTTTTTTTCATTTTTTCGTCGGCTATCTTTTTGCTTTTCACATGCTGACCGCGGCGTCGTACAGCCTCGTTCGTTCGCGTTTCGTCCGAAAGAAAGGAAGAGACCGTTCTCTTTTCGCGTTCGGTTAAGGCGTTCGATAGAAACGATCGATCATTAATAGTATCAATAATATTAATGGTATTAACGCTAATGATAATAATAATAATAATAGTAGTAGTAGTAGTAGCAATAATAATAATAATAAGAATAAGAATAAGAATAAGAATAAGAATAATAATAATAATAGTAATCGCACAAAAAAGAAAAACAAGAAAAGAAATAGGAGGATTCGAGGACGTTGCGTTCGCAAGGCGGCCCACACGAGAACGCTGCTCGAGTCGATGCATTGCATATTTTACTCGTTCGCTCTGATCGTGTAGATTGCTCTTTTAATTAATTCTTCGTTAGATATCGTGGTAATAGGAACTTAAATCGTACATCTTCGCGACGACAGCCCAATTCCATTAACTCTTCGTAGGACAATATAAAATTTACATTTATTAATATTTAAAATAATAATAATAATAATAATAATAATAATAATAATAATAATGACGATATAACAAAAACGTATGTATTTCTCTTTTTTTTTTCTTTCTTTTCCCTTTCATGCTAACAACGAACAGACGCACAGAAAGCCGGATACTGAACGCTCTACAACCAACCCACCGTGTATACATAAATAAATTCGACGCAGAGAACGATGCGACTTGTCTGTCTCGTAAGGAGCGAAGAAACGCAACATCGCCGGGACTATCGGCTCTGCATTCTTGTCCGTATCTAGCTGTTGTTCTATACGTTACGCGCGACTGATCACTCTTAAACGCGACGAGTGACGAGAAATGGAAAGGGAAAGATCGACGGACAATGAGAGAAGAAAGAATTCGCGGCGACATGCGTACGACGATCGGACGCGATTATCTACATTGGATGCATACACACGTGAAAACAATCTGGAAGAGCATGTATCGTATGTATCGGAAAATACGGATGACAAGAACGGAGTGGTGGTGTGTTTCTTCGCGCGCGCGCGCGCGCGCGTGTGTGTGTGTGTGTGTGGTTAGAAAAAGAGAACGAGATGTCTGGCGGGATATGCGTCTTACGAGCAGAAATGAATTTGAACAGGAAATCGTTGCGTGGGCCAGCCGCGAATCACAGCAACATCATCCGAACACGACAACGAGATTGCGCGAGTCCCCGTCACCGCTTTTGTATATCACTTACCACGGTAAATATACATAATAATCTTATATATATACTTCTTATTTATATATAATATATAATAATATCTTATATGCGTATATTTTTCTTCACATTATACCTATTATATCATCTTTTATTTCCGCTTAAACGTACTTCTGCGCGTGTACTATTTATACTATTTACAACTTTTCATCTTTCACCCTCCTTTTCTTCCACGTCTTCTCCTTCTCGGTTGCTCGTTTGTTCTTTTCGCTTGCACCTCCCATCGGAAGAAGGTGTTCGTCGCGCACCCATTTTATGTCATCCATCTTTTTTTATCGTTTTTTCTTTTAAAACGTTGTAACATTAACACGCACACCGGCGCACTCGTCGGAACATACGTGTATTTAGAACTCGTATCGTCGTTCTCTCGCACGGTCACGCATTTTCTTTTTCCCTAAGCTGCGTCACGTGATCCACGACTTGAAACAAAGAAAAAAAAAAAAGAAAAAAAAGAGAGAGAAGAGAAACGGAAAGGAAAAAAGAAACTCACGTCCTCTTTCGCTCTTCAACACGCTCGCCATTCTCGAACGCCGAACTCGCAGTCACTCCTTCGGTACCGAGTCTTCGTTACGTGTACATGTACTGTGTGTGTAATCGCGTGTAACTTAATGTTGCGTTCGAACGCAGCGATGCTGCGTCTCCGTGTAAAAAATACGAAATTATTTTGTCGCCTCCCGAGTTCCTTTTTTCTTTTTCTTCTTTTTTTTCCCCTTTTTTTTTTTACTTCTTCAACTCTCGAGAAGCGAGTCTAGTGTCGCGTAACGCGGTGCTTGGCATTCCGTTAAACGATCAACTCGACCGAACGGGATACAAAATGTTGCGACCGAGAGGCATGAGTATTTTGTTCGCGTACGCGTAACCAGTGCGCGGTTTTCTTCTTCGTATTAACGAAATTCGATACGTCAGTCAACGCCCGTTTCTCACATCTATCCGGTAGGTTGGCTGGAATTTTGTTTTATCGGCGAGTACAACGTGTATCGAAAGTGAAATTGTAAGGCGTCCTCCTCGTCACGGAACACCAAGCCGATGAGGTAGCGCTTGCGATCGCAAAACACGGAAAGGCGCATTTGTATATGGAAAGATGCATCAACGCGATGGACGAATTTTTCAACAATGTAGCATACGTTGATGTACGTTCACGCCAGTTCCGATTGGTACACCATGCAAGAAAACAACACCGACCATCTCCCTGAAAACGCTCCGCCGCACATACGCATCGAGCGCAATCTCGCGCAACGTGCGCTTTATCTGTGTGTGCATCTGTGTTGTGTATGTGTATGTGTCTGTGTATCGTGTACATATGCGTTTCTCGCGTTTTAACACCTTACGCGCGGTCGTAGATAGGAGGGTAGAACTCGAGCGATTCGTAATCCTTAAGAGACGCAACAAGCTAATGAAAACGCATCCCTTCTTCCTTCTTTACATCTACTGACCGACGTTTGATCGCAAAATGTTACTCTCTATCGCTCTTCGTAGTAAATTGAACGTCGCAGTCTTTATTCAACTTTTTGGTTCTAACAACGACTTTCCTTTCATTCGTGTACAATTTTTCTTTTTTTTTTTTTTCTATTACGAAGGATATTCGTTTTTCCGATAATATTTACAATGCGATCACAGTATAAACAGTTGCGAATGTACAAAACGTTTGATCAAACACCGCCGTGTATGACGATCGGGAAGAACGATGTTCTCATTGGCCGTTTTGAAGGAAGCTTGCGAACAGCTCGAGATCGATGCACGCGTACACGTTCTTCTCCTAGATTCTCCGCGCCGTTGAAGTAATATTGCTCGTTGTTTTCTTTGTAGGAAATAAGCGAGGAACGGATGAACGAAACGGATAGAGGCGAGGCGATTAGCGTAGCGGAAAGCAACGCGGGATAACGGCGTCGAATCGAGTACAAAAAGGCGTCGATGAAACGCGCGGGTGCCGGAAAAAGATTCGAAATTGGTAATACGATGACGGAGAATGATGGAAAACGAAAGAAAGAAACGATTATCGAAACAGGAACGAGAAACTGAAAACTGCCGAGAGTTGACGGTTCGTGTTAATCGTTATTACACTTAGCACGTAGTGTTGTACCTCTATATACATCCAAGTATGTAGCGTATCTCGTGTATAAACGTGTCCATTTGTGTCGTAGAGAAGTGTACGTGTGAGTTTTCTGTAAGGGTATGTGTCGCGTGTAAGTGTATACATCATCGTCGGCTTAACACTCAATTAATTACAGTATAAATGAATTCGTGTGGCGAAACGTTGCCGGCTAGAGCTTCCTTTTCTTCGTTACTTGAATCGTCTTCCGTCTTCTTCCTTTCTTTGTCCGCTATCTCGCAAGGTAAATCAGTCGATTTATAAATTACATTTTCTTATATTCGCTTTGTCGCTTGTTCATAGATTTGCTTTACACAACGCTTATCTTCGATTTAAGTATAGCTGCTCTGTTGGATTTCAGTTAGTGGACGTTGAGGACGAGATCGCGCGCGGATCGCCGTTCCTCTTCGCGAAGTGCGTATCGTCGAGTTTTATTTTATTTTATTTTACTCTTTTCTTTCGTTTTCTTTCTATCTTTTTTCTTCTCCTCGCTTAATAATCCCACCGTTCCACATCGTTCCAAATGAATCATTGGTCGCCTTCGTTCACTGCTCGTCGGCCACTCTCTATTTTACAATAGTATTATAGTACATAATTATTAACGAGAGATCAGTGGCGCGCAGTGGCCTCCGCGCGACGACACGAAGGGACCGAACATTTATCCCGATTTCTAAAATGCAGGTACATTTGTTAGCATCGTGCGCCAGAACACAGTTACGCGTCTCCGTCCAACGTATTTTCATCCAGTGCTCGCAACGTCCTCTTCAAGGTTCCCGAGCCGACGATATAACTCGTACGAAGAATCCTGATGGAAATACGTTGGATCACGGTGTGTCCTGTTCACGACGTCAGGACGTATCTAGACTTCTTAACGAAGGCTGCAGGCGATCCGTGCGAATTTACGCACATGTGTCTCTGTGTGTACAGAATTAAGCACCAGGGTGTGATCGTCCTAGCACCATATCGACTTTTCCGTGTACGAACCTGTATATCTCTCTCTCTCTCTCTCTCGCTCTCTCTCTCTCTCTCTCTCTCTCTCTCTCTCTCTCCTGATGTACATATATAGTACCTATGTACGTGTATATGAGCGTATACGGCGTGTACATGTGGTGCGTGTACGTGTATTAGTGTACGATATAGGCCACGGCGGTTATGTCTTACGCGTGTAAGTGTATCGTTAGTGTGTCAGAGTGTATGACATTAATTTAATCGTCGGCTGGATAGTCTTTCTAATCCAAAGAGAAAACATCGATCGATGATGATGGACACTCCCCGTTTCGATCGGCTGTCGCGAACGACGCCGGACGTCGCCGAAGAGTTCTCAACGTCAGCCGGCTAGGCGAGCGATATACGCATATCACGCTGTGCCGATGTTACCAAAAACAAGAGAAACAAAAATAGCGAGAGTTAATACGGTAGAAAGAAGAGAAGGACACTTTTCTATCGAATGTAACAATTAGATTATATTCTGTGTGCATACGTAGGTCTCTGTCGGGGTTTCGTGCCGCTTTATCGTCGTTGTTTTAAGGAGCCGAAGAGAAGGTTACCACCGATCCTCTGTACTTGTCCTATCGCCGGCCCGGTGGCGTGAACATTGAAAGCTCTGAGACTTTTCCAACTCTTTCTCTCTACCTCTCTTTTTCCCTGTCGCTCTCTTTCACTCGCTTTCTTTCGCTCTCTCACTATTCTCTTTCTTTCTTTTTCTCTGTTTTACTCTCTCACGCTATTCTCGCTCTTTCGTGTCTGACGTGCCGCCGGTGACGACATTTCGAGCGACTCGGGAACTGATATGCGCCGCTGAATTCGCAGGTGCAGCTGCAAAAACAGATCGTTTCGATATAGTATAGCCACGCTCGTTTCGAGGTGGTCGTTGATGACCGAAGGAGAGGACCCGACCTCGCGTTGTTCCATCGTATGAAAACTCGAATTTTTCCAATGTAATTCGCACGTTGAAACGCGAGAATGTATATAAAGTGTAAAACTTTTGAAGTAAACAGTTTCATAATACAGTGTCGATTAATTCGAATGATTTCAAATGAAAATCATCGCAAGCAACGTGATAAAGTATAAAATACTTTCGATACGTCGAATCGTAGTGGATAATTGGAACAACGCGAGATCAAGTTTACTCGTCGGCTTATAAATTGTAATCACCTCTGGTTGCTTCACATTTGAAGCACTGCCGATGGGCCATGAATTCCGTGGCGGCTGCACCTGCGAACACAGGGTAACGCGACGCGTACCCTTTCTCTCTTTATTTATCTCTATCTCTCTCTCTTTCTCTCTTCCCTACAATCAGTAGACCACCCATGCTGGTTATCGGTATGCTACAAGTAGAATGTAACCGAGATAATCGATCGGTGCGTAATTGACACGAACGGTAATAAATAAGAAAAAGAAGACCTCCTGGAGAATCGCCGACCAGGCGTCGCACATATCGGAGAGGCGGGCGAGTACCTCGTTTCTGCGATTTGTGGTTCATTGCGAGTTTATTGCCGCGCTTGTTTTTTTTTCTCTTTTTGTTTTTATTTACTCTGCGGCATCAGCGGGTAAAAATCGATGAGATGACTCATCGATGTCAAAATCGGGGGCTATGATCCAACGCACATTAACGATTCGTGCGTACTACTGCTACTGCCAGTGCTGACGCAGGCGTTTCCGACGTTGCTACTAGCGCAACTGCCGCTAGTTGGAGCCAGATGTTGCTGCTGCTGCTGCTGTTGATGATGATGATGCTGTTGATGCTGATGATGCTGCTGTTCCTGTGCCGTCGTACTTCTAAGGATATCGTCCGCGGACAGGGGCGTCAGCTTCCATCCAGGCATGAAGTCTAAATCTAGATCTGGGCCGATATCGACATCCAGTAACTCGTTGTTGTTCAATGGATCCAGCGGCGATTGACTCGAGAGAGACAGCACGCTGCCCCAATTGATGGAACGGCTGTCGTCGCTGTCACCGATGCCGGAATCCACGTCTGTCTCGTTCGAAGACGTTGGTGGCATCGGGAACGGTGTTAACCTGCCCTGCTCAGGAGGTTGAAGTTGAGCAATCGGTGCCGGTATAACCGGCTCCATGGGCGGCGGACTTCTGTCCCTCTCCATCTCGCGTTCTAGATGCCTCAGTGTATTGCAGATGAGAACCGATCGATGAAGGCTCGGATCCGGAAATTGGCGATACCTCGCCAGCTTGCACATCGAAATATTTAAAACGGCTAGTCGTCTTTGTCTGTAACACGCTCTACCACGTCGACACCAGCTTGACCTCGAACCTTCGCAGCACCTCTCGTTCGCTCGATAACTAGAACCAAGCTCCAAATAACTCTTTCCATTTTCTTCTCGCCGTATCGTTGGCGGCTCGTAATGATGAGGTGCGCCCCACTGCGGCTGAGGCCTCGACAGTTGGCTGTAACCGTTGTTACCGACCGGGCTGCTAGGTCCGCGCTGATGATGATAGTAGTGCTGCGGATGATGGTGCAGGTGCGCCACCGTAGACGGCGGTGGCGCTGACGTTGGCGTCGACGACTGCGGCTGTTGCTGCTGCTGTTGCTGTGCCGCCTGATGTTGTTGCTGTTGCTGCTGGCTTGCCGATGTCGGCTGACAAGGATTTGTCTGCAGGCAGGGCGAACTCACTTCCATATCGTAATAAGAAGCCGGCGTTTGACTCAGCGGGGGCGTATAACTATCCTCCATCGCCCACCAGCTACCCTCCACCCGGCCTAACTTCGATGGGCTCTCGCCCATATCCATGTCGAACTCCATGCAGCCCACACCTCCCTCCAGTTTACGTTTTCCTGCCGTGGCCTGCAGACCCATCATTGCACAACTCTAAAAATAGATAAGTTATGTGACATTAGTCTCTCTGTATAGATTCCTTTTTATACACTTCAAAATAATATAATATATTTTCATACGTCTCCCTTTTCTGGCACAGTTCAATATTTATTAGGACGTAAGCGTTGTAAAATTATACAGGTAACGACAAGAAACGTTGATATTATTCGTTTATCAGAAGAAATATGAAATTAGATAGAGATAATTCAACGAGAATTGAAATTTTGTTTATATGGGAAACAAAAATAGGACTCTGAAGTTTTTACAAACGGGGAAAAGTTTGAATAGGCTAGGGATTTTCTCTCCATAACAACTTAGTGACATGATCGCGAAAGACCTTGTGCCCAGTCTCGATACTCGGTTACAAACAAGAGTGTAGGCAAAACGACATGACTGCATGACTCAGAGGGTCGGCTCGCTGACAGACGTTGGAGAATGACGTCAGGCATCTCCCTACCCTAGCCTGGAAGAAGTCATCGTTGGAATGGATGATCGAGTGGGTATGGAAGAGAAGGGGGCCACAAATGGCGAAGGGGACAGGGGAGTGTTGTTACTCATGGGTTCAATCAGCAAGCATGCGGGCCCCTTGTGAAATACTCCTCTTCATTTTATCTTTCCCTCCGTCTTTGTTTTCCTTTTCTTTCGTTTCATATCCGTTCAAAGGTACATATATAAGAACATATTAAATTTATCAAAGCGAAATTATTTTCAATTTTGAGGTTGATTAGTGATTTTCCTATATCTCTAATACCAAGTCTTACAGTAGAAATATAGTAGTATCACGCGTATTATAAAAACTAGATATTTTCTATTACTTTCTTTTATATGAAAATAAAATATGTATATACATAGAGCTTACACATATATAAATAATTATCTTGTGTGCGATCCACAGTGATACCAACTATGAGAAACTTGATCGACCCATGCGACGAAACCCCAAACAAAATGATAAAGCACGTAGCATCGATGATTTATATCCATGCGCATCCGATTTAACGACTGTACGGGTGAAAGTAAGTATTTACTTACTTAATCGTCTCTCCCTCCCTCAACTTTTGCTTACTGAAGGAAGTCTACCAAAGGGGCAAAGAGAGCGACGCGAAAAACTCGAGAGATAAAAATCACGTGGATGTGGTTGAGAATCGCTGACAGCGCAGTTAGTTGAACGTATTGCCGTGGGATGTCACTAGCGACACGTTCGTCATTTTGTCGGATCCACGTGGTCTGCACATGACGTTTGATTTGAGAAAAAAAAAAGCAAAAACAGAAATGGAGGGAATGGAAGTCACGAAGAGCTGACCTATGGGTAGGGGATGCTCGGTGGCGTGAACGTCATTTAACAGATAATCGATGCGTTATGTTGTTCGGCCAATACGACGAGCCGCGTGTGCAACTGGCAAGAACAACGGTGACAAAAGGAGGGGAAAAAAAGTTCCGAGGAAACGAGCAATGCCATCAGAGACGATACCGCGCGCTCATGATATATATCCGTGGTTATGATAAAGTAAGTAATGCAATTCAACGTTTTCTTTAATGAAACTTTCGATTAATAGTATAAAAAGTATGGAAATTTGGAATAAAACGAAGAGTTTAAATATATCTTTTTCGATTATGATGTTATCGGTACAAGAAATTAAATTACCTTTCATTAAAATAACTTCATCATCAAGAACCCTTGAGAAGAAGAAAGGCAGGCTTTCTTAGAAACGATTTATAGATTTCTAGAAGTAACTAGTTAGTACAGCGGCGGCAGCAACAGCAGCCAACGACTCAATCTCGACTCGACAGTGTACATCCGCCGCGGCGGCCTACTTGGAATACGACTCGCTCGCGAAGGTTCTCCTTCCAACAGGGTCGACCAGTCCCGGAGCTCTCCGAGAGACGATTCACGGAATCGCGGGGAAAACAATGACGGATTCGTATCCGCAAGCTTGATTTCGCCTTCCATCACGGTGAAAACGTGATTTTTCTCAGGAAAGTAATTCTCGCTTTGTCGATCAAATGCTTTTTCCGATATCCTTATTTGTCACGCTAACAACCATATATGTATTCTACGATATAATATTCGGAATACTTGTGCTATCTTATACTTTTTTTCGAAACACAGTAATTCATTTCATTGATATAGAAGAGCGCAAAAAAAAAAAAAAAAAAAGATGACGAATTTCCAATCTGAATGTTCTATTTGCGAAATTCTACTTTATCAGCCGTGTTATTCACATCGCCAGTAGATTTTGTATCTCCTTAAGTTACATTAGGCCGTATTAATTGAAACGTTTGAGATGAAGATTTCAGTGAACGCGCTCAAGAATTCGACCAACGTCCTTACAAACAATGTTTGCGAAACATGGTCCGGGCACTTGTTGAATCAAGACGGCCACCGGGTGGTTGCTGCGGGGAGTTACCGCGTAACGGATTAACTGTGTGTGGTAGAAATGCACGGCTCTTAACTGCCCATAAATCAAAGTCAAGAAGCATCCTCATCCCACTCTCTTTTCCTCTCACGAAATATTTAAGGGTTGCGGTTCGCGCGGCTCACTTTCGCAACTGAAGAATCTTTCGAGCCTCATCTGAGTTAGAGAATCGTGCCACTGATTTTCCGAGGGTAAGTGCCGGGAAGTTACTTTCATTCGTTTTATATCTCTCCTTTGAAATTTTTTACGATGCGACTATTTCAAATAATTCGATCGCGTCAATGAAAATTGCTTTGGATTGTAAAATATAACGAACGTGTTTGGAATGAAAATATTTTTGTACTAAAATTTTCTAAAATTACGAACACACTTCCCCGTCTTTTATTCGTATTCGAAACAGCTTTTTTACTTTTATTAAATAACGTTGAATTTTTTCACACGAATGCCATCTACCAGTGAATGCCGTAATTAACTCGCAGAGAGAAGTTATTTCGAGGTTAATCAGATAGAAGTACGTTCAAAATAGCGTATATTTCCTAATATCATAATCCGTTATAATATTCTTATTATTAAGCGACTTATCAAGAAACGCGACGAATAAATTATCAAATTTGTTAAATTACGTTTAACTTGAGTAAATAAAGGAAATAATTTCTCGGATTTTATAACAGTATCCCTTCGACTAATTATCGTTAAATACGTGTCATTATATCGACAAATTACACAGAAAGTTTGATGACAGAGTTTCTATAAACAAATTTGCTCCAATTCCTGTTTTATCGTCAGGAATGTAGGTCAATGGAATAAACGTGAGAGAAGTACCAGAACTAGAAAAGATTCATGACGACTGTGCTCGCAATAAGATAATGTTCACTGCGTGAAGCCTATCTAGACTGGCTAAAGCATACGCATGAGAAGATTAATAAAGTCAGCTTTTGCGTCACTCTGTGTAAAATCAAGCGAAATTCCACTTGACATGTAAAAAAGATTGGAAAAATGAAAATATGAATAATGGATAACGTAAACAAAGGTAAAAATAATTGCTTTCAATAGAGGAAATAAAGAAATTTCTTTCGACATACGTATATACAGTAATTGACACGTGTCTGTAATTTGAATAACAGATTGACAAATACGTTTACTTTGAATGAGTTCTACTCCATTTGATTTCCTACGACCAGCGAGCAAGCACAGAACCAGAGAAGAATCAAAAGTAGAGGAGGTTTGTTGTGGATCCGGCTATGCCTGACGATGAGGTAATGTTTGCTACACGAGTCAAAGCTATCTAGTCAGCCAAAGAACGAACACACACGAAGCCCCGCTCAAGCCACTCGGAGCCCCGTAGATAAAACCAGTCAGTGTGTGGCGTCGTACATTCCTAAGTTATATGTGTGCGTGCTAGACATATACAAATACATTGGAACGATGATACTGTAAGATCGAATAGTCGAATGCATTTTTGAATTCAAATGCTCCAGAATTTTCGGTACGATATTAGCTTTGCATATTTAGCGGCGGAAAATAGTCGATCGCTCTGCTTCTTTGGAGGTTAGGTCAATAACTCGATCGTACCAACAAGAAATGCAATAGACTCGATAATCGTTTCGAAGGAGCGCGCGGAAAGAACGAAATACGATTGAATACATTAAAAGTTCAAATGTGGAAGGAGGAAGAAAAAAGGGAAGAGATAATGATACGAGCAAAGTCGAGGCGTAAAATAAGTTCGCAGTATATTATCTTTTATGTTTTGTCGAAGGAGTATCGGTTTAAAAAATGATCGTC
This sequence comes from Bombus flavifrons, assembly GCF_040668555.2. Classification (NCBI taxonomy): domain Eukaryota; kingdom Metazoa; phylum Arthropoda; class Insecta; order Hymenoptera; family Apidae; genus Bombus; species Bombus flavifrons. The sequence goes on along the minus strand of NC_138458.1, from coordinate 6,254,583 downwards.
ACGCGATGCATCGCGGAAGCATTGTAATTTTGCTTCGCCTCGTATTCGAAATTGCATAGTGGATAAATGTGATCGAGCCGCGTTGCTGCGAAATTTCTGCGCTGCTCGGCCATCAGAAGAACGACACATCGAGGCGACGTTGGTGCCGGCGGTCGGCGGTCGGCAGTCATGACAACATGACGTCAACCGGCCGTGTGTTATTTTCGAAAGGGGACTCGAGCGACGCGACGCCTGCCGGCGAGATCGCCAACTACGAAAAACAGCTCGACAACGACGTCGCGCACCACGGTATCGGGCCAAGAAATAACAACGCGTACGATATAGCTTGCCGTGTTATGATTATCGAACGCAATTCCGTCGGGAATATTTAAATAAATGAGAAACCAGCGAGCGTACCCTTGGATAAAAGATTTTCGTTTTTCGTATAGAATTGACGAGCAGCTTTCACATTTCTTTAACGAATAATATTATCGCCAGATATTGTCTACTCTTTATCCGTCCATTTATCAACGACGTGCTGTATTATTTATAGGTATGATATTCTGGATAATTTTCCACGATCAGTGCTGTCGAGCAAATTATTAAAATAATTTGAATTACATTAGAAATTACATTCTAACAATCTCAATCTGACACATTTACGCTACTGTACATTTACGAACAAATTTATTCATAGCTTGCACGATATAAAATTATCTAATAGCATTTCAGCGATAAAAAGAAAGGGAAAAATCGTAATATATGTTCCACGTGAGAATAAACTCTGCTCGGAATGACTTTGTTCGTCTCGGCCGAGTCATTCGTCGAATCTGACCGTACCAGAGAATTTTTCGAAATCGAGAATGTTCCTCGTTTCAGCCATGAATTATGCAATCGTCGAATTTCGTTTCGCGATATGGCGCAAGATCTTTGCCGAGCGGCGACGTTTCTTCGAATTCGACTTCGAGTTTCGCGCGTACGATCCTGGAAGCTGTCTGAGCGCTAGCTGGCTTTAACGGTGTAAAGTCCGCGGCAGATTAGCGGTACGCTATCTCGTCGAACGGATAAGATTGTCGGGGAGCAAGCCAGTTAGACTTAGGTTTCAAGGACTCGTAAATGGCGCTCATCGTCGTGAACTTTGAAAAACCTGAGATTGTCAGGCCTCGCGTTTCCGAAATTAGAAAATTGTCTTCTTTTTTAATTTGATCTTCGAGATAGAATTTAGAGACGGTGAAGCGTGAGATTTTACTTTTTCGTTTTATCGATATCTAAAGAAAAAATTTAAGAAATCTGATAGCTTTGAAACGGATTTAAATTTCTAGTGCGTTTTACGTGTTGCATCCAGATTTGACTTTTATGTTTCGCTACGTGTATGCTGCATGCTAGTTTTATTTTTATATGCTCGTCTATGTACTTTGGATAGAATAGTATATTGAAACTATCTTAAAGTAGTCGGATGTTTTCAGGAAATAATCAACCATGGAAGAATTTAAATTCGGACTGAAGAAACAAATGTTATAAATCTTTACTTCTACCTTTAAATAATAATAATAATTATAGAAAAAGACGACCTGATCGCTGCGTCATATATATCAATTAATGCAACGGAAATGTAAAACGAAATGATCACACAGAACAAAAATGAGGTATCGTTACTCTCACTTTAAATTGCTAATTATTGTTGCGATATATTTTTGCAATTATCATAATTGTAAAGAAATACCACTGAAAAATTGTCACATCGTGTTATTGGTAGATATATAAAGAGAGTATAATAAAAAGGGACAATTATACAGAAACGAGAGCGTTATGAAAGCTGCAAAAAAATGTTATAAAATGCGATGAATATATTTTTACGCTATCGTTACGATTCGTCAAAGGATAATCGAGCCAAAGCTGCAATTCGAAAACGATGACGCGTTTAAATAAGACGATCGAAAATCGATACCAGAGAACAGAAGACTGAAATTGTATAGTGGTTCGCGTGCCGGCCAACGAAAAACCGAAAGCCAGCGTATATCGCGACTAGACACTAGAGCGAAACAGGCCACGGCAGGGGGTCAGTTTACGACCTTTAAATGAGAGAAAGAAATACGAGAAGCAGCGATCTAGAATCTACACGACGTTTATTGTAGATGGCCGAAAAGTACGATGAATAAGCGTTATCCTTCGCGAACATGATCGTACGTACATTTTATGCTTGGGGCCACGTGCCCGATTCATTGATAATGGAGAGGGTCGCACAAAGGGGGACAAAGGGTGAAAACTACCTTTGATGCATGTCTGTACCGATAGATGACGATCTACTCGCTCATCTGTCCATCACCCTCTAAATGCAAATTTTCCTACAATTACCATTGAGCTTGAACTACGCTATTTACTTGAAGTAGCGCTATACTGTGTACATTCAATGATAGAGTACGTTCATATAACGGGAATAATCGTGGTAAAGTACAATGCATAATTTTAAGAAACTTGCATAGAAAAATCTCAAACAAGGTACGTACATGTGCAGTTCTCTGCAGAGATTTATAGAAAAATAGCAATTTAAATGAAGTATAAGACGTACAGGTATTTGTATACGAATATATCTTCTGATTAAAAAATGCTTTGGGATAGACTCAAAGGGATGTTAGTAGCTTCTAATTTTCATGCGAGAATTATTGTTACAGCGTGCTTGGGACGTGGCTAAATTTCCCCTACTCTCAACTGGAACAACGATTCGAGCGCTTCGTCTACGTCTCAAATTTTTTCAAAAAAAAAAAAAAAAAAAGGAGGCAGAAAAACGAAAAACGTCGCTTCCGAAGAATAGTCCCGCGATTGTTGACCCAGTTTCACGGCGCGCGGTGCAACATTTGCAACCGCGAAAATACGAGTGGTGGTGCGCGCCTATGGGTGTTTGTACGCACAAACACGCGATGCATTTATAGCGCGCGCCGACGTGCACACGTACACGGACGAGTCCTGCGAGTCTTGTAGCCCGCGTATCCTTTGTACAACATAAACGTATATACGCTGCATGTACAACTTTCACGATAAATACACTAGCCTATATACCGTGGTCGTGACAGCGAGAGGAGAACGTACGCGCGCGCTGGTCCTACATTAGGGGATGAATAAAGGAAGGTCTCCGAAAAGGGAGGGTTGCTGCTTTCCCTGCTTGCAAGCGGTTCTCACTACCCCTTGCTAATACCGCGTCGTATAACAGAAAAACACCATAGGCTATTCACGATATCTTCCCTCCCTCTTAATTACGATGTCGTATCTACCAATTCGAAATTGAAACGATCGAAGCGTTTTATCATTCTCATTGGCCCCTATCTTCCTTCTCCTACGTTCGATTCAACGTATCGTTCGCTCGTTACGGACTAACTTTGTACCGCCTGTATTCCACGACTTGGGCAACTTTACCTACCAAGGTAAAGGTAAAAAAGGGTTTTATCATTTCGTCTTCCCCCGTTCGATTTAAAATGCTTGATCGTTATTCCACGGCGGCCTGTATTCCGTGAGTTTATCGTTAGGGCTCTTCCAACATTTCCACGTATCTGGAGAAGCGAAAGAATATTGAGTAGAGTACGTTCGGTAAGGAGACGATGGATGGAGGGTAACGCGGTATTGCTGGCGTAGTAAGACGTATTTTCGAGGCATCGCGACTGTTATCGAGGGAAGATCGTTCTAGGAATATTGTCTGCCATCTGTGTTCAGTTTCAAGTTCAGTTTCTGTGTTCAGTGTTCAAAGTACAGTAAAATGTAGCAAACGAAAAATAGGATATAAAATTATATGTATATTTGTAGAATTGTACTTGGTGCGATTTAAATTTGCGAAGATGAATGGCTAGAATAACCAAAGTATCCGAAGTATCCAGTTAGCTCGCACTGTGGCATCAAACTTATTCAAATATCACCACGCTTGATATTCTCGGCGGAAAGGCCTCAGGAATATCGTTAAAATAACCTCGTACCTGCGAATTTAAGGATTGCAAAAATTTCCAATTTCATACTTGCACGACTAGATCGCGGAAGTTCTAAACAGAATTAAACAAACAGAACCTAAACGACGATCCATTCGAACCGCTAAGTATTCCCAGACTATTCCGAGTATTTTATACATTTTCGCGAATTATGCGTACGCTGTTCGTTCTGGTACTTTCGAATCTCAATAGCAATGACCAGACCGCGGACTTTCATGCAAATTCACGCGCGTCTAGAAAGGTAGAACCTTGGTGAAAGATCGCTTTGCCGAGTATTACGGGAAGCGCCATACTTTGCACGTTTTAGGTATTTTCGCACTACACGCGTTCGCTGCGATTTTTCCACTTATCAGCTTCCTGCGAGCGCGTAGAACTCCTCGGTCCGCTAACGACACGTTTGGTCATTGAAATACGGTGGTTTTCAGATCGGAGATAACTCGGACAATTCGACGGAAATAAAAGATAGAAGAATCGGCGAGGTTGTGAAGCGCGGAGCGAATGTGTCGTCTGTTAGAGGTCTACGCTGCGTGGAGCAGAAGGTTGAGAACCAATGGCACGTAATCTAGTGGGGCGCGCGGCATCTGCGGTGCCCTAAACGAAGGGTCCGGCACCCCGAGCACTCGGAATCGTCGGGAGAAAAAGAGAGAATAGGAGGGGGCGGACGGGCGATGGAAAATTGGAAGAAGCACGGGGGAGCAGAGCGTAGAAAGGGAAATGTAGTTGGCTTCTTAACGTCGTCCCTACCAACGTCGAAATAAAGAGACGAAGAACGAAGAAACGATATTTCAGCACCCTTCATCTGGCCTTCGTCGAGGAACCTGGCTGCTAATTAAACGGAAGGAGAGATTCGAACGGAGCAGCTCCGGCTAGACGCCGCAAACTGTCACCCTTTTTTCCTTTTTTACGTTTTCCGATTTTCATCTCGTCAAATAAATATACGTAGCCTCGTCTACCGGTCCGAGGAAGACGGTGGCTCTTTGAAAGATACGAAGCGTTAGAATCAAAGGTGCGCGGATTGACCGCAATTAGCGGCGGATGAGCGTGCGCGGAGAAGACGAAGAGCAGAAGGAAAAAGTGAGAAACGAAGCGGGAGAATTTAAAAAGAGAAACGTCGAAGAAAAGCGCGAGAAGAAGTTTCCCATTGGCCAACGCGAACATATTCGAATCAGCATGCAAAGTTCGATGCACCTGTACAATAACTCCTTTTCGAGCTTGTACCTTTCGTCTGTTTCCTTTCAGTCCGGAACATAAACATGACCTGTGTAGGCACTTAGCTTTTTGGATAACGATTATTGCGGGACAAAACTCGGAAGCCTAACTTTAATGTAATCAGGAACAGTAGGGAAGCTATAACGCTTCTATTGTATTTACTGAAAGGGAAAGGAAGATATATTGTTATATGAAAGAGCGCAGTGGTTTGTTACTGCTAAGGATATTGACTATGAATTTACATTATGTTCGAAAGGCATTCTGTTTCCAGTCGGTTGTTGCTAATCTTATTGGCTCGTAGGAAGAAAAGCACCGACCTCTTCCTGTCTCGACGCGAAAGAATATCCGAAACGTTTCAGCGCCTTGCTAGCAAATTGGCCGTTCGAGGAGCGAGTCAGACAAACGCATCGTCGACAAGCGAGACGAGCTGTTGGTAATTTGTAAAATACGACTGGGATTAATCGGGATTAATGGCGAAAATCATATCGCTTTTCCACCGTTACCAATATATATTTAAAGACGGCGTATACTTGGTTGAAAGACAGACAGGATCGCTGGATTTCGATTGCACGGGGAAACGAGTTCCGATAAATCTGTTGGAAACCGAGCTGCAACTCGCGGAACTTCATTTAAATCGGTAAAACTATTCCATTGCATACCTATCCTCCTCTCCGTCGCCCCGCGGAAACCGCACAATCCCCTCGACCGGCAAAAATAGAAATCGAAGCGTTGAACCCGGTGTCTAAAAGCAGAAATTGCAATTTTCAACGAAACCCTCCGGTTGAAATTACTACAAACGTTAAACTATTCCTATCCCTTTCGCGCAAAGTATCCGGACAAAATCGTCTATCGTTGCGAGAAGACGATAGACAGACAGAGATACGATAGAGAGACGCGTGTACGCGTGTGTACGGAGAGTGAATTCACCTGACGCGACGCGCTCTCCCGCTGGTTGCTCACTTTTGTTACAACTTATAGCACAAACAAAAGAAAAAATAAAAAAAAAGGAAGGGAAGAAAGAGGTTGTTCACTTTCGAGGAAGCCAGTAACTACGGGAGCCGCGCGTACAGCTGTAAACACACACGTGCACGCACACGCGGGTGGCTACCTTTGTCGTGTGGGAAGAAAGCCGTACAGGGATGGTTAAAAAAAGAGGGGCCATATGGCAGACAACGGCCAGCACCCTTGTGTGTGGGAGCTCTCTCCCTTTCTCATGCACTTTTTTCACCCCTCCGGCCTTTTTACGCGCAGCATCTTCCTGCTTACACGTGCACACAGTGCAACGCATCGTTCGATCCATTATCGTCGCGTTCTCGCGCGCGGATCTCCATTCCGATCGATGGAAATCGCCAGGCGAGGCGAACAACGTCCTCGATGCGTCATTTTCCTCTCTTCTCTTTCGATCGGTGTCTACGGTTTCGTGTAATTTCTGCCACGATAAATAAAAATAGATGGGCAAATAATTAGGGTATTTAAGGGTTAATTTAAGGGTTATTTAAGGGTTATTTAAGGGTTTAAGGGTTATAAACGTAGGAGAATTGGACAATTAGAAGCGTTAAAATATTATAGCAATTCGTCAAGTACTTCGGCTTCGTCGGTTAGGATTAAAAAATCGTCGACGATTTTGCTTCTTCCTAATGATATTGATCGGCTTCGATGACGCTTGATCGATCGCCGGTCGCTCGCCGTCGTTCCCCTTCTGTCCGCGAATTCGAACGAATGACACGCAAGTGGAATTTCGTTGTGAGCTGCGACGAATTTTTATGAATGGCCCTCGGGATACTCGACGAGTCGTTCGTAGTAACAGAGTAAACCCGAGATCCTGGCGCCTTGAAATATAAGACGATTAAGCAAACTTGTCCCGCGTTACGGGTTTTTCTTTCGCCTTCGACGTTAGCGATTTCCTACGCGTAGAAATTCCTAACTCCGGACTTTTCGTCCTAAATAGTCCAATAAAAAAGCCGACTGGTATGCTTAACATTTTTTCGAGTATTCGCTAATTTATTCTATTTTTAAATTACGAATTTAGCGAAAGACACATAGGTTGATGTTTCTTCAATTATTTCGTTACTTCTGCCTCTAGTTTGAAAATGATTAAATTTCCCTAGAAACACGACAGAAACCTATTTTTCTTTTTCTATTTATTTATTTGAATTTTACAATTTGTCCAGTAGGACATTTGGTAAAATGTTATATCTTGGTGAAACCTATTTAATTTCATTGACGGAGAAACTGGAAGAAATCGCGAGCTAGTAAACGAGACAGGAGTACGCATCGTTCGTATCTTCGTTGCTGCAAGCCAAAGTTAACGTTCGCCTAAGTGAACATCGTACTGCGACTAGCCAAAGGACCCGCGGACGTAAACGTACATCTCCTATCGATCTGACAAACATCCACCTGGCTGGACCTTTCGACATTTCGGTCTTAACTCTCACGCTCAAAATAATCATTAGCCTCGGGCCCCTCGAGGATTAGAACTGCCACTGGCTGTATGTTTAGATGACGCCAAGTTTACCGGCCGTATGTTTGGATGACACCGAGTTTAGATAGGAAGACGCGAAGGCGTGAAAGGGGTAAAAGGCGGAACGCGTCGAAACGAAGCGAGAGCACGTGCATAAGAATCGCATTGCCCCGAGCGCGGGCTCATTCACACAGGTGTGAAGTACGCGATCGACCTGATGATAATAATTAGACGGAGCGAGAGATGGGCGAGGTCCGCGAGAGTGGCGAAAGAGGAAGCGCGACGTACGGTTCGGAACCTGTTCGCGGTGACGAGTGGGCGCGTTGGCTCGAGTTTACGAGGTGGCCATCGTAGGACAGTGAAAGAAGAAAGGAACAGGATGGTTACGACGTGGCAGGTGCCTCCGCCGGCCACGCTAAATAATACACGTGCGTCTCTCTCGTGTGCCGAGTTCGCGAGCACACGGCCGCTGACGAGTGGGACGGTCGCAAGGTGCGCTCGAGCCGAGCGGCGAACAGGTAGCTTTCGCGTGACGAATCCTCCGCGTACGGGCCACGCGTACAAGTTGCAACAGGGTGTTGTAAATATAAATCATGGCTGTTACGGTTAGAAGGGTGGCAGCAACTTGCCGAAAGAAACGCGTCTTACGAGGGTTGTCGTTCAACGCCCGCTTACGGTTCCCCGCGCGATTACATCTACTTGCAAAATATCCGCGGTCCTTCGAACGGGTAAGCCATGGACGAGTCGTCGACGAACGTTTACCTTTGGTTCTTCCTTGTTTTATGCGACGAGTATCGTACGAACTTTCCCCGAACGCGTAGAAGACCGGAAGATGTTTTTGGACGCGAACGACCCACTTTTGTTTCCGCGGAGGGTCAACAGGGAGATCTTTCCAAACGGAGAAGGGACGACGAGAACGTTTCGAGGGTTGCGAGAATGCCTCGTGTCCGATACGACGATTTCCGTGGTACTTTGGAACATGTTTCGCTTCTTATCGATCGTGGAATTAATCGTCGCGCAAACATCGCGTCCTGCCGATCTAAAAGTTCGGATCGTCCATCCAAGCGGCCTCTGCGATGAGAATATACCATTGTACGGAGCGCGTAACGATCCTCTAGCTCGAATTTCACCCAAAGCATGTAATTTCCGGGGTATCGTTCGCTTGCGTCGTTGCACAGAAAAACATTATCAGCCGCGATGCTGGCCGACACAGCCGAATAAAGATTACGCGTTAATCAGGGTTATTAGGATTTCACGGAACTGTGTTATCGCGAGGATTGGGAGCAGGCATCGTGGGGGAGCGTGCATGTTTCGCGCGAGGGAACACCGCGTACACCGACGAGAATTCCATTTACGACGATCGAGAAGCACCTGATCCCTTCGATTGATTCACCTTGCTTCGCCAAGCGGCGAGAATACATCGATGATCGCGTGGCAACGCCATTGTTCCGAGTTGCGACCATCGCGAGCACGCGACAACAGCCCCTGCCAAGCTGCCAAGAGGAAACGGAATTGATCGGTGCAAAAGGCAAGTGACGAAAGTCAACGAATACCCGTCCGCCGATAAGATAGGCTTCTTAATTCAGTTTGAGTCATATCACTTATCTGTTCTACGTCGTATATCTTTGCTGACTAAACGAGCTCGATAAAGAGACGTTATGCAATGTCCCGCCGCACGGAAATCTGGATCCAGCGAATGTACGTACTTACGTACCGTTTGCTTGGGTCTCTTGATCGGACCTGTTGCTTGACCAGCGACGACGTTTAATATTAATCGAGTACACGACTCTACACCATCCCCGTCTTCGGCCACTTCTTAACCCCGGCCGCGATTCTCAGATTCATTAAGAATCCATCTCGTTTCGGTTCCAGCCGAGCAGAGGATCTTTAATGCCCTAACCTGTTGACCGGGTCGTTCCTTAACCGTTTCTACGATTACGTGGCGCGAGCTGCTCGTCAGATAGCGTTCTACGTCCCCGTAGTAATCGTCGTGTCGTATGACATTAGGTTGTCCGGGAAGCTCTTTTCCTCTTTTAAGGGCACGATATATGCGCAACGTTTTTTCCTTCACATGGAATCTGTCTTTTCTTATTTATCTTTCGAATTATACGAATGGAATTTCGTTCTATTGGAACGAAAAGGATCGCACGTGATTCAATAAACCGTATAGAACAAGGAAAATGTCGTGCATGTAAAACGAAACGGACAGCCTAATAAATCCTATTGAAGTTGTAGCTTAAGATTCGTAAAACTAAGTACGAGAGTTCATCAAAATCGCCGGTTATATACAAATTCGTCCGCCTGGTCTCTAATTACGCCGAGTATGCGTAAGGAGATTGTTAATGGAGCGCCGAGAAACTGTTGTTTTACGCGTTAACCGCGTTAGAATTTATGATTCGGCTCGTCCCAGGAAGAAGGTTCCCTTCGTATCTCTATCCAGGCAAAATTCCTGAAGAAATATGTCTGCCGATGAGGGTACGTCCCTTGTTCATCGGAGCACTTCTCGGTACCTGAGGAGACCAGGTAGAAATCCGTGCCCTGGCCAGGGGCTCAGCGTCGTCGAATGACGAGGGTCGGACATTGGGCCGCATCAGGGAAATCATCCTCTTTCCCTTCGGGAGGTACCCTTCGGTTCCGCTACGAGGCCAGTGACTCTCAAAGTGCATGACGCTCGTCTCCCTGTTGCTGTATGTCGGTGTAAACGATCGATAATTTGAGCACGATATTTTCGTTTTATTTTCGATGACCGGTGATCTTGGCGATCTCGCTAAGCCAATTCCTGCGAGGTCTTTAACCCTGCGTTATTTCCTCCACTTTCCACCTCATCCTATTGTTCTATCGTTAGCAAATTCCTCGAGTTTCGAGGAAGCTACGGGGAAGCTCTCGTTTCGATCTTTCGGCGAAATAAATTTAAAAAGACGACAGCTCGAGGAATCCATCTCATTGGAATCGATATATCCCTATCGTATCTATGATATTTCTCGAGGAACGTGGCACGCGCGGACAATCAAATGGACAAAATGGTCCGAGGAACGCAGCATGGTTGAGAAGATAATTCGATCGGCGTTGATAATATGCAGGATGAATCGTGCCGAGGCTTCCTGCAGAAGCCCGTTTCTATCGTCTCGTACGAACGATCGATTGTTCGAAGAAAGGAAACGGGGTTTTTTGGAAGAATGGCCTAATTGCTTTGGCTCCCGGAGACGCCGGGGTTTATGAGCTTGCTACTGTGTAGATAATACTGAGCGGTTTGCGGAAGGAAACGGTAGCGAGGTTTTCTGTGCCAGCAGTGTGTCACGAATTTTGTAAGTCGATGTTTGTGCCGAATATCGTACGGAAACATAATGAGCCAGCAGAAACGACGAACAGCGACATGGGCTCCAGGAATCAGGCACCATGACCAGTCACGTATTCGTCATAAAGTAACGAAGAACTGAATGTAACGGGACGCGTCATCGAGGTACAAACAATGACTATACCTTCGTGGAATCTGACGAAAGCGAAATTTCTCTAACATCAACAATCGACCTACGTTTCTTTCGCGATCCTCCGTTATTCGGCTGGAATACTCGCGTCTGTCTATGGTAGCTACCATTCTTCGTCTAGCTCCTCTGCGAGCGAGAAAAAGGAAACGTTTCGTAAGTTCTAGAAATCAAACAATTACCGATTAGTTCGCTTGATCGAACTTGATCGAGTCCAAATCATTTCCTATCGTCTTTAATAGCAAACAAGCAAATATACGAGTACCGAGTGTATTTCCTCCGATCGATCTATTACGAAATTTTTATTCATCGTGTAAATCATTCACATATATATACACACGAAGCATAAATTGTATGTAATTACGATTAACGATATTAAAGAAGCAGGACTGAAATTTCCTATTTCCGTAATTACCTTAAAGCTGCTCGATTATATACTCGAATAAATACTCGAGCAAAAACTGGTATCTGGCAAACGCACAAACCAAAAAAACAACAAATTTCATCTGCTTCGTCCGAGCCGAAAATCCAAGACGTTGCCGGTTAATTGTAGAAGGAGAAAAGTAGAAAAGGAAACACGATTAGCAATAGTTGTAGAGTTTTACGGACAAACTATAAAATGGAAAGCAGCAAGACGGGGCCCTAACTTTGTTCCTTAGTCCCTTAGAGTCCCACAGGAGCTATTTTTGGCCCGTATTGTTGGATTTGGGGTAAGCCAGCCCGTATATACCCTCGGCAGGCAAACGAGGGTTGGAACCTTTTATACGCCATAGGGTCGCCAGTCGACTATCGGTCCCGGTTCCTTTTGTCTGGCTCGTCGAAGCGACAACGGAGAAATCCCCCTCATTGAGCGAACCGACGACCGTGCCATGCTTGTCTGCCTGCCTGCCTGCCTGCCTGCCTGCCTGGCTGTCTATCCTATGACTGACGACAGCAGGTCAACGCGTACAGGACGTCCTCGGCGAGCGGAAACCAACTTTTACCGACCTTGCCATTACTGTTAACAGGAAACGATTGATAATGACGAACAGACAATGCGATAGCTCCGTTGGAAATCTCGCGATTGTACTAACTTTTTGCAGGCCGTTCGTTCGGGACATCTGGCGAGATCGGGAAGCTGATCGAGCGGCGATCGGAAACTTTGGAAATAACGGCTGGTCATAGGAAACGAGGCAAATTGTACGAGGAAGATCGATACGAGTATCGAGTTGGCTATCGCTCGTTGCTCGTAGGAAAGCAGCGGAATTCTAGGAAAAAGATCGATACGAGTATGGAAAAGAGCCTTGGAAGAGAAGCGACTAGCCAACAGCGAGGAATCCGCTGTTGTGCGAGTCAGGATCGCGATTACATAATAGCGGCGAGAGCGCGAAGAACGACACGCCGCGTGGCAGCATGGAAACAGGAAAAGATCCTAGAAAATGGCGGTGGAGAGCGCGAGGCGCGCCTGCGGCTCATCAACGCCGGCGCGACGAGGACGCGCGTCTCCTCTCTGGCCTCCTCCTCTCTGGAGAAGCCAAGTGGAAGAGTTTACTGTTAGCCGGCGCACGCAGTATATATAAGCAGCGTGTCTAAGCGCAAAAGCTTCGTACGGGATATATATCGGCTGTGTGTAGCTGGTCGTGCGACCGGCCAACGAGCCAACCGAGCAACACACAACCAGCAGCCATCGCGCGCCTTCACCAGGCTAGAGAGCCTAGCTAGGCGGCTGGTTGGGTGTTGGTGAAAGGTGTGGCCGCGTTGGCTACACAAGAAAACGAGAATGCGATATTCCGGCTGCTGGTACACGATATTCACCGGCAAATACGCAGAGCCTGGAGAAACGCGGGGAACCGACTCTCCGGGCGTAATCGTTCTCATCCTGCAGCCTGATTGCTACTACCCCTCTTCTTCTTCTTCTTCTTCTTCTTCTTCTATCGATGTCGATGCTCGGACATGCATCGAATGGAAAAGAAGAAAAGGCGAGAGGGCAGAGGTAGGAGGGACAAAAGGAGAAAACAGAGAGAGACACCGATCGAAAAGAACGACGTCTATTACACGGATGTACAGGTGGTCAAGAACGATCCAAGGAGTACCGCTTAATGGGATTCAACGACCTCTCGCGTCTCTGTTCAAACGCCAAGCGTCATCCTGTTGATCCGCGCAGGAGGATATGCTTGGTCGGTGTGTTTCGGACGTTCGCTGGATTCAGCGTCACGGCCACCACGTTCTAGTGACGCTAGATGTACGCGGATGGATGGCCTTGGTGGCTGTGATACGCAGTTTTTTGCTGCGTCGAGAGTTCCACCAAAAATCGCGCCTCGAGATGTTCCAAGGCGACCAACGATCGAGCAACTCGCAGCGACTGTAGCAAGCGCGATGAATTGCGAGAGAAACGAATCGTTCGGATCCACGAATTCGTAGCTTAATTAGAACCACTTAAACGCATCTGGCAGAAATTATGCAATGCGCTTTCGTCGGAAAAAGAAAGTCTTACGAACGAACATAGACGCGATAGAGGAGCCTTTCGATTTTAACAAAGGTTAATAGAAACATGGAAATTGTGTAAACTGTATGGTCCGGTTTATAAAACAGATGGCTACGAATATATTTTCGCGTATCAGAGATATGGATATATACACTGTTACTCTGTTAAGTATACATTTAACCAGTGTATTTGAACAATCCGTGTCGGTCCATACGTCTTTACGTTGGATTATCGCGGCGAAGGCAGACTTTCCGCGTGATAAATCCCTGCGAAAGAAGGAAGAACGCCAATGGAAGATATTCGCCTGTAGCGGTACTGTCCTTGCACGATCGCCTCGAGCAATACCGGCCCGGGTCGTAACTGTTCCCGTATCCTGCCTCGGCTATTCCTAGCTCCGTGTCGAGCAAAGTGCAACTACATTAAGGAGATTATGAGATATTGAAAATGACGACAGATACACGCGGTACAATGCTCGTCTCGCCATCCAATGTCGTTTTATCACGCCGGTGCGTCCGAAGAATGATGAAAAAATGCAGATTCGTAGATGTTGCGTCGCTCGGCTACTTCGTACTCGAAACGTTTGATTTCGTTATGTCATTCAACTTGGAAATATCGCGATGTCCAAGGTCGCTCACGATATCGCTGACTGATTAGAATAAAAAAATATTTGCATTCTATCGGATTACGCCTTCCTTCCGAAGAGACCAAGAAACGTGTTCCCATCGGTGGATATTTCTCCACAGACTAAGAAATACGCTCGTGTAAACGTTGGCATTCTCGCAATGTTTCGCTGTAGGGTTATCAGAACAGCGAATTAAGATCCAGTGAAATTACGCGTCGACGTCGTTACATCGTTATACTAAAATCGATTATTTTTGAAAGAAGTGGCCAGCTCCGGTTTTCATGTACCGTATATCGTTTTCATAAATATACCTAATTATACACCTAGATGTTAAAAGATCGTTCTGTCACGATGGTCCTACTGTTACACGTTGATTTGCATCAAGTGTAAAGCTTGTTCTCGTCTTTATATGCACCAACAACATCTCCGATACTGGCTCGAAGACCGTCGAGTATCGCGAAGCACAGATAACAGCGTATGCGTCAATAACGCCAACATTGATGAAGTTATATCACACGCGAGACCAAGTATCGCTGTATTATATACAAAAATATATATTTATATAAATAACTAATAAAGCGATATATATTTGAAAAATGGCATCCAAGTTGAAGATAAAAGGTTGCAGGTTTGCTTTCACATTTTACAACAAAAATGACCGACGCTGCAAAATTGACCGAAGACCGATATAATGAAGCTCGACTGGAGCGAAAATCGCTTGCATAAGGCGGACGGTCGACACGAACGCCCGAAGAACACGACACCAGCCAAGTGTTTGTTGTCAGCATGTCTACGGTAGCCGATGAACGTAAAAAGAAAAAGACAACTGTCCCGCCGATGTGAGAATTAAAAAAAAAAAAAAAAGAAAAGGAGAGGAAAACGTTTGTTGCGCTGCTGGACTTCGAATTGCACGATTAAACCGGTAACTAATATTCTTAGGCGAGACTGATATTTAGATATTCATTTTTCGATATCTGTTAGTTGGTACCGTCTAACAAGACGTCTAAGAGTTATGTATGGTTACAGTTATGTATATGATAAGTTGGTTTTACAATGTTAGATAAATTACAAAATTTATGTGTAACGATAATTGTATTGTTTGCTCCGAGTAATGCAAGCTTCGTTCAGACCTCTTGAGAATTCATTGCATTTAACGAGAATGCGTCAAGATAATTCTCGTAATCCAAATCGTAAGAAAATGTCACGAGTAATTAAGAAAATAAGTATTTGAGTAGAAATCTTTTTTACAAATACCCTCGCATTTCCATCGTATAATAATATGTTCGTGTTAATTCGTACGATTTACGAAAATATATTAATTCGTAATATTATATAAAAAAGTATATTTCAGAAGAAAGTTCTACTTTGTATTCGCGATAAGAGATTATAAAAATAGGATAGAAAATCGAAATTCGAGATTACTACGCTACGAAACGTAATAATACGAAGGCTAACCTGAAGGGGTTAAACAGAGCCCTACCTACGGGTGTTACCATCCCTAATCGCTTTCCCCACAACTGTATACGTAGTAACATGAAACGCATCTGAGATCCGATTTCTCCGATTTTATAAACACGCAGGTTCGTCGTTCGTCGCTTTCAATTGTCATCATCTCGTGTACGAATTAAGACGAACCGATTGAAAATCATTGAAACATCTGACGATACGAGAAGACACGACTGGTAACGATTCGAATTTACGAGCGTGTCAGCCACGCGCGCTGGTGAAACCAGGGGCAAGCAAAACAACGAGACAACGACGACGATACGAAAATAAAATTCGTCCCATCGCTGCACGACGTTCGCGGCTCGTTCTGACGGCGCAGCCAAGGTTACGTGCGACGACGAACCAACGAGTCTCCTCGTGAAAGTCAAATTTGTAAAGCGCGTACATACATGAGAGAGCGTGTGAGAGAACGTGGCAGCGCGCGAGCGCGCCTTCTCTCGAAGCGAAACGCGAAGCCGAGGCGGCCGCAGCGCCAGCTGGCGGCGCGTGAGCGCGTCATCGTTTTTTCGACGCCGCGACGAAGCAACTCGCCGCCACTGCCGTTCCTTCAAGGCTGCGCCGTTACGGCTGACGTCTCTCGGCCGCTGCTTACCGATCGCTCGATCCCGACGTTGGTTGGCAATTAGCGATGGGGAGTTCGTACGAGTGACGCCAAGAACGTAAATCTTGTGATTCCGGCGGGGAAAAAGCACCTCGCTAGGATTTCGTTAGAGGTTATTACGGGAATGTCTAGTTATTTTCTGCGTTCAACTAGTCGCTTCGAGCTTTTCGTTGTTGATAGACGATCGATACTTGGAATTAGATGCAGTTGACTATGATAAACGCACGTCAAACGCAGGATTAAACTGTTTTCAATAACGGACTCTAGCGGTAACGTTCATCTATTACAGAGCGTCTACGCGATAGACATCTTTACCGTGTACAATGTTAGAACGTGTGTGCAAACGGTTTAACTTCTTTATTTCGTTAATTTTATCTAATTAGAGAGGCTCGTTAGATTACGAACATATGCCTACGAGTCTGACTTTCATTTTTAATAGAAGAAGCAATTTCACGAACGGCAGATGCGAGGATAAAGTTAAGTACGATAAGTGCGAGTGCTGGACTTCTCTTTATCGTTCTCGTCCCGATAATATAGGGTACAGATATAGTAAGAATATCGCGCGATGTCGTACGTTGGCAAGATATGACGAATGTATCGATGCGAGTCTAAAATCGATGCAATATATCTCGGTATATGGTAATATAGAGAAGTTCTAAGAATGGCACAGATATCGTGGCATCTGTACTCGGCTCTTCAGTTTTTGATAGCAATGTTTACGCTCAAGGCAACACCGAAATAGCGTTACATCGTTGTCAATAGCGTTGATAAAGCTCAACACTCGATGATACGACTAGTAGTACAACAGTAACGAGAAATAGGCAAGAGTAAACGCAGGCAATGTGGACAACGTAGACGCTGAAGACTGGCTCTGTCCCGCTGCTGCTGTTACTGTTATTTTTAACTCGACGCCGACGCGTCGAGTCCGTAGTCTAAAACCGTCTACCCTCCTTCCTCCCTGTACTCCGCCAGATCCAGCAACGAGCTTCTCTTCTCTACTTCTTCACCTTCTACACGAGCACGATAGAAAGGACGATCAGTGAAGTAGGCGTTTCGAACGGTATTTTCAAAATGAGGAATTTTCTACTTTCGGAATTAAGTAAAGATAAGAAACATTAATGGAAAAATCCATTATCGAAAACCACGGTAATGAGTTGCCCTAACTACGTAGTTAGCCAGTTTTTAAAACTTCAAGTTCGAGGAGAGTTCCTATTTTTCTTTATAAGTTGGATATTAATTATATATCAAGCGCTGAGGAAATTACAACGTTAAAGAATTTCCTTTCATATACGTACATAGTCGCGATGAAGATTATTCCTTATTGATTTCGTTCAATTTGCTAATTCTCTAAGAATAAAATGTAAATGTAATAAACGGGATTACCATATAAAATTACTGCGCAGAAAGGAATTTATTAAAAAGTTTTAGTAGCAACGTTCGCCACAAAAGAGTACAGCGTGAGCGAAGGAAAATTTGTTTCGAAACCCAGTTTTCCCGCCAGTCGACTCGACAACGCTGGGTAACCAGAGAAAATCAAGACAGAACGAAACAGCGCGATACCCGCAATGCGAAGGAAAGAGAGGAGACGAGAAAGAGAGACCTCGAAACGTGGCAACGCAGCGCCAGTGCGTTGTAGACTCGGTTCCGTACTGATACCCACGCTCTGAGGTCTCGCACGATGTCGCTCTTGCACCGAGCAAAATACCTCTACACGAACTTTCTACTCGCAAGAATGGGGTTGTTGGCGCAACAATCGTACAACATATCAAGGGTGCACTTTTTGATCTCTTATTTAATACAAATTTATAATTTCCCCTTCGACCGAATACCATCAACATTTCAAGGTTAATAAAATAATATTTCATGAAGTAATAGCTAAAAATAGATGATAAAATTAACTACAAGTTCTAACCTCATGAAATTATATCATCCATCAAAGACGTTTATTTTCTATTTTTTATATTAAACATGGATACTTTAACGAAAATTATTCAAATTATTTTACCATGTTAATCAAGTAATTTTACTCGTTTCTGTCGAAAAGCCTATATACATACTTCGAACAGAGATGTTTCAAATACTAAACGAAATACTTTTCTTCTTGAAAAACAGAGTTGAAATTTGAAAGGCTCTACCCAACGTGTACCACTGTTTCTTCGACGTTGGCTGGGGCAACTTTCTAGTTTAGCTGACGTGTATGTGCAAGTGTATGTGTGCGTGTACGTGTACGTGTATGTGAGCGTACGCGTGTGCTCCGTCTCACATGGTTATAGCAACATATGCGTGTACGTTAATTGTGTGCGTATAGGGAGCATGTATGCGCGTCCGTCATGTTAGCATGTGTTTCTTTTTCTCTCTTTCGCGCACGCGCGCGCGCGCACACGCTCTTTTGAGCGTGTGGAGGAAAACTGGTTCCAGGAGAATAGAGCAACTGCGCCTTACCAGCAACAGCACGAGGAACGAAAGCCTCGACACCCTCGCGCGTGAGTTTAACCTCGTACCCGTATATACCGTGATCCTTTCCACTCGTGAATATTTGGAACGTCTGCAAGGACGTACCGCAAGGTGCCTTTCAACAACGGGTCGCAGCTCGACTCCCTAACAGCAACTACTACTGTTCTTGGATTTCTCTCGTCAAGTTTCCAGTTTCGCAAAAGAAACACGTTATATAATTGTTCATTATACGTAGTAAATATTCTAGACTCTAAAACGATTCGTAAATTCGAAAAGATATTTAAGCTGTATTTCGTTAATGTTGACTCGTATAGTTAACGGTATAAAGATTAAATTGCAAATAGGTGCTGATTTTCTCTCGGCATGCATTTTGCAGTGGAACATAATTTCTGAATTTTTTACCTTAAGATTATAAATTTCCCCGGGCTTCGATAAAGATTAAAAAAGTCGATAAATATTTCAGGAAATTTTATGCAAGATGATCGGCTACGATATCTTGATGCAAATTAAAAACGAGCCCCAGCCATGGAAACTTTAATAGATATGACTGTTTTACCGACGGAGTTTCTTTTCTATTATCAAGTGCTTAATAGGGAAGCATTTCTTTTTTACATGCTATCATTTTATAGCTCCTCTCTCTCCCTTTCTCCCTATCCCTATCCTTCCTTGCGTGTGCTGATACGTATACATACATGTTACTATATATATTTTATATATATAGCGTCGCACAGAGCGATGGTGCTCTCTCTGCAATATACGTATCCTCGTTTGACTTTGGGGTAGTTTTACCCTCGCGGGCGGCCAACGGGTTGATTGCACTGGCGGCCCCGCGTTTGGCAGCTTTCTCGCTCGCTCCTCTCTTTTTCTCTTCTCATCCTCGTTCTCTCTCTTCCTCTAGCGATCACCCCTCGCGTTTCCCCGCCCTATTCCTTCCTGTTTTACTCTCGTGTTCCAGTATCGTTTTCTCTCTCCCTCTTTCCGTCACGATCCTGGTCGTTCTCTCTCTGTCTCGCCTCTTCCTCCACCTCTCTCTCGGCCCACCTTTCACTCCCTCTATTTCTGTCATTTCTTCTCTCTCGCTCGCTCTTACCCTCCGATAGTCTTTCACCTCCCTCTTTCACTCTAGTTCTCTCGTTCTCACCGACGATATGGCGAGAGGGTGGAACGAGCCGAGGTTTCCATGGCAACGCCCCATGCGCGCGAGTAATGCGTCCCTCTTTGTCCGACGCGTTCTACCTTCCCCTCCAAAGCCATCCGTCTCTTTTTCTCTCGCGCTCCCTACTGCACGGCCCCACAATCGCTCTTTCTCGCTTCTTCCTCCTCGTTTCATTCGTTCTCTCTCTTTCGCGCATACGCACGCGTACAGAACACGTACAAGGCACTCATACATACTGTAAACTCCGTCCTCGTCGCTCCAACACGTACAGGCTCGTTCACACACGACCGGCGAGTCCGTACGATATCGAGGCTTCTCGAGGAGGACGAATAACGGGCGCTCTCGAAACGAGGATTCCGCGATGGGCGAAATCGTCGTTGGTGCCGCATGCAAAATTGCAGAAAATGATGGAAGGACGTTAATGGATTCAACGGCGAGCAACGAAATAGCAAAATCGGGGAAGTCTTTTGCCGGTGCTTCTTTTTTTCCCAATAATAATGGGCGTGGCAATGTATGTATAATTTCGCAATCGTTGCACGAACGAAAATTAATTAACTTACTCCTGAATCTTTCCAAATTTGTGGTCCTTGATAATATATATATATATATATTATCTTCCAAATCATTACACTTAACCTCTTTTTACATTAAACATCCAAAGCGCAAATATTTGCACGCCCTCCATTATTCCCGCGATGTAAGATAGACTTTCATCAACATCTTAGTAATTTCCTAAATGAATCGTATCGGAAAAACGGAAACGAAGATTTTTGAACGATCCAGTAGAATGCTACGCTGTGTTCCGGGTTCCCCCCGCGGCGTATAGATTTTCCGTTGTGGCTCAAGTACAGTTGGGTTTTCAGAGAACTTCGAGAGAGGGGGCCCTGAAAAACGCACCTTCCTGAAACCGTCAGAGCGAGAGAAAAGGGCGAGAAGACGCGTCACGACAGAGAAAGAGACGACGTCGACGCCGCCGATATACCGGCGTGGAGGAGAACAAGCGTGGCGCGGTCTGCGTTCATCATGTAACGCGTTGCGTAGGTGTGTTTCGCAAAAGTTTGCTTTACCCTACGGGTAAAAGCGGAATGAACCTCGTTAAAGAACTCTTCCCGGAAAGTTGCTAATTCCTGTTTTAATTTATTTTATAATATAACGTTAATAGCCACGCGTCCTTTCATCGGGCTGAATATATAAAGGGCAAGAGGCAAATCCGCGCGCCGCTTTTAAACTTCTATTCGCGTAATAAACTGGAGAAACGTATATTTCGTTCCGCGTGCTCTGTTACCGAGTAACATCTCCCTCTGCCGTATTTTCGACAAAGTTCCAATTCGAAAATGATTTTAGACCAAGGGAAACACCGGTTGATGTTCGGATGAATGGCGAGCAGTACCGCGCGATATCTTGGGGGTAATTATTACCGGTGAGTGTAGGGATCATGTCGGCAATTAGAGGGGCTACCTCTAGTCGCGGTGAATCCAACAGCAAGCACCATTAAGCAAATAACCGCGAGGCTACTACTACTCGTTACTTGCTGGTTTCGACTGTTAAGAGACCCTTCCCTCCTTAGGGTACTTTATTGCGCTACTACTTTTCTCTGTCCAAACTATGTCCTTTACCTGTGCATTATCCAATATATCTATCTGACCGTAGTTTTTAATAATAACGTTGCAGACAAGGAGTCGTTAGTAAGCAGGTAATTGGTCTTGGTAATTAAGCGATATTCTTTATAGAATTGTATACCCCATATTACATAGTATTCGGTACATTGATAATCGCTTATGAGAAATTATGAAAATAGCTTTACCAACGAATTCGAATAATATGTGTTATCTAGTGATTAGATTGAAGAATTTTGTACGTCTACGGGAAATTTGAAAGTGAGTAGAAGTGAGTAGTATGTAGAAAGGCATAAAACTAGAATATAGTTTTCCGTTCTTTACATTCTTTTTTTTTTTTAATTATATTCATAAACATGTGAATTTGCATATTACAATTCCTAAAAATACTGCGTCTCACCACAAATTAACCGCGGTAAGTAAATTGGCATAAAATAGCACCGGGCGAAAGAGGAAGAGGTAAAATTTTCCTCTCGCGAGGCAACACCGAATCGCTGAATATAGATATTTGCAGGCGGAGTTTGAAAAGATCGGAAACTTACGGCGCTTTCGTCCCTCCCGTTCGAGGTGACCAAGTCAGTTGCACGATAATTCGCGCCAGTCGGGACTTCGAAAATGGCCTTAGAACGCGAGAGAGCCGCGATGTATCCTTGCGTGGTGGGCAAGGGAAGCGAGAAAGGGACAGGGCTACGAGGAAAGAGAGAGAGAGAGAGAGAGAGGGAGGGAGACCGAAGAGAAAATGAGAAAGAAAGAGCGTAGAGAGCGAGAGATCGTCCGATCCACGAGGAAGACGGAGGTATCAGTTACGTCCGTGTGAAACTGGTTTGGAAGGATGTGACGCGCGTGCACGCATGCACGCACGCATGCATGCATACTCGTGGACGATTGAAAATTCCTTTGGCGCGCGAGGAATATCCTCTAAGGATCTTATTATAGAGGGTTCATGTTCACGGAAACTTCTCCTGGCCTACTCGTCAAATTTAACGAGTACTTTCGATGATACGCACATACCGAGGTTCGAGAAAGTCGCGTACGAGGGTAACGTGGAGATTTTTGAAGTCTTAAAATATTCCAGATAGATAATCGAAGTGCCGACGGCGAACGAGGAGAGTGATTTTGTCAGGCGCCAGCGTACACTTGCTCAAATATATTGTTATCTCGCGTTGGAACCGCGATCTATATAATACATATATACATATCGTGTTCATTTCGAAGAAATCGAATCATAAAACGCGCACGATACCGACTGGCAACCGGGTCGCGAAAGATATGCGCGCAAACAAGTTACCGGCTTAACCTGACCGAGGATCGACCCCGTCTCGTCGTCGGGGTCGCCATGAAAATTAAAGCACGCGAAATTAAGCGTTTACCGGAGGAGACACGGTAGCAAGATAAACAAGCAAGCATTATCCGGTGACGATTGAAAAGCGGTGGCACCGCCGTTGTTCTCCGACCGGTCGAAAAATTCGAAAACACAAGTACGACAGACGGGCAACGGGGGCGGAGGCGTATCGGAGTCCCCCGACCTTCCTATCAGATTATCCTGTCGTCTGAAAAGAGACTGAAATTCGTTGAAGCGTCGGTAATGGCATAAACTGTATACTTCATGTTCAGCGACTTCTCTCGCGCGATATATCCAGCTCATTCTGAAATACAGCTGTACGACCGCACGTATTCACCCACACACAAAAGCATCCAGTCTACTTGTATGTACGTACGTGTACGTGTGTATACATGGTACATAGAGAGCACCACACGAGAATCAGCAGTACATGCGGCGCGATATGCGCCTCTATATGTATATACGTACATATATATATATATATATACATGTATATACATGTATATATGTATATATAAATGTACGTATATATGTAGGCACCTATATGTACGTAGCACGTAGCCATAGTTCGGTACGGCGTGTATAAGGGTTAGGGGCGTGGTGGTATGGGGCAGAAGCGAAACGATGGGGGATAACGGGGAGGCAGGAGGGTGAACTCGAAGAGAGGGTAGGGTATAGAGGGTTGTGACGGATAAGGGAGAAGTAGGGGAGAGGCATAGAAAGGGTGGATGAGGTTGGGTGGACGGGCAGATTGGGGATGGCGCCCGTTCGATAGCGAACGCACGTGGCCGCGCTTCTCGCAGCCGCCGTCGTGGCGCCAACGTCCTATTAACCCTCCACCCATCCGCCCACGCGCCCTTTGTCGCCTTCCATCCCCACCACGGCGCAATCCAACTACCACCACCACCTCCTACCACCCTCACCACTGCCGGCCGAGAATTTCCACCGTCGATTCGCGCAGGCGTCTAACTTACTTAAAGGACACTGACTCTCTCTCTGGGGTGGCCCGGTGGTAGGGATCCGTTTTTTGGGGGGAGATCAGCGAAAATAACGCTGAACAATTTCGGGAGGTACTACGGGAAAGTTTCAGCCACCGGGGTAGAGAGAGAGAGAATGTCTGGTCATTTTCAAGGTGGATGAACGTATTTTGATGATTTTATGTTTTGCGAACGCAGGCGGAGAGCAATTTTTCGAGCGGAACACGCTGGCACACGGAGCGGCACCGTGCACGACCAATCGAAGAGACGGTATCGATAATTGGCGGGTTATTTTCTGCAAAAATTTGGAATGATGCGAACGAATAAGATAAGTAGTCGCAGGTGAAGGGAAGCAACACCGATCGCGAGTACGGGGATTATGTAATTTTCTTGCGTTTTCTTCCTGTATGACGTATCGCGCGAAAAAAGACGGATAGAATTACATAAAGCTGCACGTCTTAAATTTTACAGATGTTCTTTGTAACTTGAAACTAAGATTTAGGGCAAAGAGAGGATTAATTATTTCATATGTCCACTTATTAATCTTTGGAATAAAATATTACAAAATATTCTATAAATTATAAATGGTATATTTTATAAGAAAATTAGAATCGAACATTTTTTATATCTTTATTAGAGAAACATATCGTTGAAATAGCGATATACCGCGACTCAGTCCCAAAAACTGTTCGCAACTAACTATTTATGTACATATATACTTTACATTTACATCAAAAATCTCGAGGCACTTGCAAGTATATACGTTGGACGGCGTTACGTAATCTCAATTTCCCCGTACCCCTCTACGCCTGCTATGCCACGTAACTGCTGCTCACGCTACTCGAACTTCGAAAAAAGACCGTTCTGCGTGGCAGCAGGTTTTGCTCGAGGATCGATGTCGACTATTCGCCGAGCGTTATCGAACGAGTGACCTGCGACAGCGTCGAGCGCCCTTTCGAAAACGACACTGACGGGGACGACTACGTTGACGTCGACGTACAGTCGGCAACGTCAACGCCGAGGTGGAAAGCCTGATTGCGTAACCTAGAGCACACAGCTGAAAGCATGTTGCTCGTGATAGTCTCCCACCAGAGCGCTTCGGCGCAAACTACGTTGGATGTAGCCTCGTTACGCGATAAGGCGTTCCTCGTGTGGGTGAAACGACGAGCAATATACGCGATTACATTTTGTGTCTCGCAGAAGCCGCACGAGGTTAGATTCGCGATATATTCGATGGAATGTTCCACGATTCGTTCTCGAGTTTCGTCCTTTTGCGAAATTTTCTATGTAATACGATACGAAGACAAATTCTAATTTATCTTATTGATCGTTCACGTTTATCTCATTGATACTTTATCAATAGCAGTCAATGATAAATGTGTAGTAAATCTGTTTGAACCTTGCTTCTTTGCGAACAGAAGTTCTAATTTAATCGAGACGAAACGCTTCACGAGATTCGTTGAATTTTTGAGACGTTCCTTTACAAAAGCGAAAAAAGCCATGGGGGAACGAAGAGGAGGAAATCGTAGATAAGCATGCATGCGGGAGACAAAAAGAGAGCATGAGCGCGTGAGTCGTGCGTCGAGAGGAATTCTTGCGCAAGTATCCGGGTATTTACGCGTGAGACAAGAGTAGATAGCGCCGTGTATTGGTAATCGACTGTGTACGCGTTCGCGTGTGTGAGTATAAGGCACCGTACTGTGCTGCCATCTGAAAGGGAGTGCGCGAACTAGCGCATGTGGCTGGCCTTTCGCACGCGATTACGATCCAGTTGCGTGCATTACAACGTGAGAGAAGTTGTCTCGGATCCTGCTAGCATAACCTTCGATGGATACAATGTTTAAACGCAATAAAGTTAAACGTTATAAAATACAACGTACTTCCGACAAACGACAAAGGACGTAATTTCCAAAGCAACTTGTGCAACCTGTGCAACTTGTGCAACTTTTACTGCACATTACGTTTCTATCTCACAGCGGTACACTATCCATCTGCAATCATTAACGATGATAGCGATTTCTAACTTTCCTTCTGAACAGCAAACGAATATACAACAACGGACAAACATCTGTACGTACACCTATAGTTTCAATGCGCGTTGCATTTAAAAGAACCCAACTACGAATTAGATTTTGAGAATTTAGAGGAACGATAAATAGGAGAAAGCACGACAAATGTAAAGCACGTGAGGACACGGAGAGAGCCCATGCGGAGGCTCGTTGCTGCCGGTACGGCGGCCCCCGTTGGAATGCATTTATTGCTGAATGGAGAGTTCCTATCTCCTCCGTCCGTACAGTCTCTTTTTACCATCTCCGTCGCACCCACGTGGCCACCTCAAATTTACATATGATAAACAGACAGAGCAGCTCCCTCTCTCTTTCTCTTTCTCTCTCGGCTACGCTTATCCCCCCTACATCGTCGCCTCGCGTACAGAGAGACACACGTATCCATACCTCGAAAGGGAGTACTCGTTCCAGTTCGTACATGCACTTGGCAAGAGGGCGGTGCCACCTGTGTGTAGGCACGTGAATTTACAGTTGGCCAGAATGTCGAGGGGGGAAGCTGGGGTGGAGAGAGATGCGCAGGGGGAAACAAGGGATAACCTGAACCACGTGGCGATCTATTTGTCACGCGAAAGCGGCCACCGTCGGATCGAGTTAGCTTCCCGATGCGTCTTCGTCCGCTCGCCATTGGAACCACGACACAGCCATAACCTATCATCGAATACCGTGTAAAGGACCGTGAATCGAGCAACGATAAAATTTGACAACTACATTCGATACGGCGGTGATTAAATCTTGAACTCCAACAGAGTTATCTTGCCCGGCATTCTTCTCTACCTGATGTAACTTAAACCTAGTTACACGGCTGGTAAATAAATATAGTACGTCTTGCTCTGCTCATCCATTCCTGTTCCCCACCGAGAGCATTCTCCTAGAGGAAAATCCGTCTTTCGCGACAATCGCAAGATGTAGACCGGCAGTTCTACGATTTATTGAAATTCAAGCCGATGTACGTATTCGCTGCGTGTATATCTCGTACGCGATTGCACGAAGAGAGCCAGCGACTGGCTTTCTCCGGATCGCGCGGAGGCAGCGTGGTACAGTCGCAAGTCCGTCGGTGTGGCGTCGCGGGAGGCGACTGACTGTCTAAGATCGTATACCATTCGATTGAACCGAATCGCGGAATCAAATGCGAACGACGGGGGAAGAACGGGGAGGAGAGGGCACCGCTGAGAAGCGAGACAGAGAGATACGAGCAGATAGAGAGATATATAGAGAGAGAACCGTGGAGGCACGTGCTACCCGAAAGGAGTGGTGGGAATGTAAGTTATGCGCAGCACGTGATCTTCGGAGATCCGTCCGGGCATTTCTTCGTTGGGGGGACGTTCGCACATCCCCTGCACGTTTCTCTACGTGCGCGCGTGCGTGTGCGTGTACGTGTGAGCGCCGCGACCCGATCGAGCAACAGACAAGGAGAGATGCATACGGCCAACGCGATTAAGCGTGAGTCGCGCCGGTGTGTTGGTAGCCTGGCGAAAATGTATACGTGTTTGTAGATCTATCTCGCTCCACGTGTACCCGCCGCTATATATACGGTTCGCAAGACGTTTCTGTATTTACCGACGTAAGCGTGCCAATTCCTAGCGATCGGAAGAACAAGCGGACTTTGTATCGGCTGTACAGAAGCACGGATATCTTGGGGTAAAGCTAAGTGTTTTTGTTGGTGTACCGTTTGTTTTTACAGGGTTTATAGTACGAGTAACGTTAACGTTGTTACACGTCTAGTGTGTAAACGCGTGACTTATACGACCATTCCGAAGAGTCACGATCTCTTCTAATAAGAGTTAATAGAATCAAGCACGCTCGACGTGTTTCTGAACCGACGTGTATTACACGCGTACGAACGATCGTAATTAGCAGGCATACACACGATTGTATTTCTATTTCTATTTCTATTTCGAAAAGTTGACACGTTGCTGAGAGCAATTTCACGTCTAAGGAACAAGAGTCGTGGCAGCGTTATGGGTAGCGTCACGTCCAAGACGGCTACGTGTTTGCGCGTGTATATTTGAAGAAAGAAGATTAATTGATTCGTACCGAGAAATTAATTATTTTAATACGCGATTCTTACGATACGCCGATCGAGTGTTTAACTTTCGAAGGCTCGGGCTCCGTTCTATTTAGACCTACGTCGTCCAGAGTTTCGTCGAACACTTGAAACTGTAACGACAGTCCTGAGCCGGCAAATATTTACCACAGATTCTATTTCTATTTACGTGCCACATATCGCATATCTAGAAAATAATCACGAAGCGAAGTACTCGGGCCCCTCACCGAAGAAAGCTGCAGCGGAGCCTCGACGATCTACACGGTTCCATACCAACTCTGAAACTTCGTTTCGCCATGCGAGCAAGGAAACGATACGATCGTATAAAATATACGAAACACACATGCGTAAACATACATCTAAAACACCGACGATACGTCAAGCCTCGAGAAAGATGGCGAGCGAACGACGCGCGACAAGTGCAAGTTCGTAAGTCACAACAAACATTCGTCCCAAGCATCGTTGGACGCGCGTACACGTTCGCAATACGAAAACGGTTTAACGACGCAGTCACATAAGCACGAATGAGCGAATCATTCAGACGTACGCGATCCTGCACGTTCCTCGAAGAGATTACGACGATCAGTCGGGAAGTGGATCACACACGGTGTACACAAGTTCACCGTACAGCACACGCGACTACCCGCTCGTTCTTTAAAATACAACACACGCCACGTGGTCCCTGGCTGCCTCTCTGTTTCCCTGTCGCGCGCGTTCTGTCTCTCTTTCATCGGTTCCCTCGCCCCCGCGGATTTCCACGTCCGGCTTTTTGCCGATAGGGAAGGTAAACAACCGTGGAGAGTGTCACCTGTTATTGCTCGTACGCAAATAGGCTTCATTCACGGTCAACTTCCATACACCGTGGCGTGTTCGCTGTGTAGCCGAGTCCCAACCATGTACATACCTTGCAAGTTTCTCTCGACGACATTCAAGAGTCTTCCGCGCGCCCTCACGCCAAGAGAAACACGACAAGTTCAACGCGCGTATGTATATACCGAGTCACCTTCTTTATATCGCGAGCAGCCTAAGTATTCCAAGTACGTTTCATCGGCTCTTTCTCCAAGAGTAAAATTGCCTCTAGAATTTACCCATTTTTCTATACACACATATATATATATATATCGTTGACATTAATGGAACATCGTAGCAACGATATTAAGCGCAAGTGTAGTGTACGCACATCGTCGATTGCAATAGGCAGGCGTGATTGAGTCTCGGCGCAAGTAAATATCGATATTCTCGAAAACATTTTGGTAATTTCGAAGGCGGAAAATCGGATCGTTGCACGACTGGTTTGCTTTAGCGTCGAGAGTATTAGACGACGTTACGAACGTGCGAAATGCGAGAACACGCGGTACTCGACGAAGATCGTAAGCCAGGAAAAACAGGGATAATTCTCCCATGTCGGTTTTTTTCAAGAAAAAAGGGCTTACAAGAGGTTCCTGAAAGATCCTGAAATTAGGGAATTTGGAAAAAAGGAGAGGACCACGACTTGGACGTCGAATATCCGCGAAACTACCCAAAGGTGTCGCTTTCCCAAGCCTATCCACCGTGGCGATCTCTTCGGAAGACCGACGATCGCTGAAAACAGCTGTGAATCAGTGGCCAACCCGATCGATCGACGAAGATCGGAATGGGATCGACGAATGGACGAGGACAAAGCGTATAGCCGGTTGTAGGACAAGAAGGGTGTATGTAGAGAAGCGAGGGGCGCGCGACCAAGTGCACAACGATCTCGCTGTGGTCGAAAGGGATGGAACGAGGCGATGGGTAGTGAAAGGAGGAGGTATGTACACACATACACACACAGTGTGTGTAAACCGTTGTGTAGGGGGAGAGTCGACGGTGGTAGAAGAGGGCGACATCACAATGCATCGACGCACACTCCGACGATTCCTATATGTTGCCACGCCGTTAGCTCTCTCTCTCTCTCTACCCTTTCTCTCGCTCATCCACGTGTGTTTACATCGTACTTTACGCTATATAGGAACCGGTGGCCCCTGTAACGCGAGAACCTCTCACGCATACACGTGGATCATCCTGCCTGCCTCCCCCGCGTAGAAAGTACATAAACTGTCCTCGTTCACGTCGATATCGTCAGCTGTTGCTTCCTCTGTTGCGTCGTGCAGACTCTCCTACGCGCCTGTATTATGTATCGCGACCAGTTCCAGGTGCGCACCACGCCGTCTCTCGTCGACTCGCCAACCATCCACGAGAACGCAGGCACTTGGTTCGCGCTCCTATCGGCCAAGAACAGTCGGCCGACGTCCCTGCTAGCGACTAGCACTTTGCTAGAGCTGGAAAATTCAAATCCACTTGCAGACGTGCTTGGTAAAAAATGAATATCGCAGCGTTAAGCATCCACGTTTGTCAATGTACAGGTTTAAGCGTTTTTCTTTCTTTTCCAATATTTTCTAGCTTGTGCGTACATTTTCAGATCTGATCCGTATCCGACCAATGACAGAAACGATAGTCGACTGTTGTTATACGGTGTCAACGAAGCTTTGCAACGTTTCACTCAACGCGCGTGGTAGAAAGATGTTCGTAAAAGCTGTCTTACGTACAGGTGTGCAAGCAAATATTCGAATACTTTCTCTGGATTCTTACGAGCGTATGACATCGGTGTGTTCGGATAAAATCCATTTCGTTGGTCGAAGCACGCATTTATCGTAGCGATGGCCCGAGAAATATTAAGTAGATGCGGTCTGCGCTGCTGCATAGAAGCAACGACGCTGTTAATGGGACTTGGCGATTATATTGCTATCGATTAGCTCGTCGCTATTAGCAATAGGATTGTGAAGAGCGAAATATAGAGTTTCTAATTACTAGATAGCGTCTAATAAAGTTGCATTCGTCCATATCGAGTGTTGGTGGATTAATAGCCGACGAAACGAACGTCGAGCGAGAGAACTTTTTGATAAGAGTCTGGTCGCGCTAACGGTGCGACGCGTTATGTTTCGGCATCTTTGTATTTGATGTAACGGGATCGTATGTATTACGCAATTACATGACAAGATACGTAAAGTCAACCGAATTGCACAGCGTCATCGCTGCAAAGTCGCACTGACATCACGTTACGGATCCGCCGCCGAGCCTCAGAAGTATTTCTAATACCAGGATCACACGACGACGTGCATTGCATCATTAGAAACATAAATCTAGCGAATCATATAACGTCAGAGCGCCGTATGAAATCGCGTCGACGTCACAACGCTAATCTACGGTAGGTAGACCTTACAAGTATTTCCGATAGCGGGATCGCGCGTTATTATGATAATGTACGTTGGCAAGATTATAAATCTGCCGAATCACACAGCGTGTCACAGTGAAACTTCATCGCTAATCATCGAACGTGAAAAATATTTTTCGTGGGAACGTGGCCGCATTAGAAATGCAAATCTGCCTGTTCGCACGCTATCGCCGTTTCCGGATCACGAGGATATCGTATACCTGATTTCTAACTAAACATTGGAAATGTGAATCCGTCGATTTGAAAATTGCTGCTGTTACGAAATATTTATTTCTATCGCCGTGTCTATTTTCTGGCACGAAAATCCAGCGACTTTGCGAGGATCAACGTGCAAGATCCTTGGAATCTCGGTTTGGGTTCGAACTTGGCGTTCGATGTTTCAAGGAGAAAATACGTAAGGAAATTATTTAATGGAATTCAGCAGAAAAATCACGCACCTCGTTAACAGTTCTCTCGTACCTTCGCAAAGCTCAAGATACTTTCAAACTCTGCTGTCCTCCACGGTTCTATCTGACTCGCGATGCGCCTGATATTTCGACGGATATTAACACCGCTGTCTTCTTTATATTCCGCTCTTTTTTTGCATTACGAAAGGAGAAAGTTCACGTACTTTTTGCACCTTCCAAAGTATTCCACAATCTTTATGAACAGAATAGTTCGAACGAAAGAGAAAACCTCCACAGTATCCAAATTTCGATTCCGCTGATCGACGCATTTTCTCTGCCCTGCGAGCATTCCGCGATCTTCGCGAGCAGAATAACATTTGCAAAGAAGAAGATACGCGAAGCTAACGAAAACAGCGTCCGATCAACGCTACTCAGGTGTAAGTGTTGTCTTGATTGGCTGTAGAAGATGCAGTTTTTCTTCTAATTTAAATACGTGGAAGAAAAATCGGGCCCGATCGCCGGGATTCGAACCCGGGTGTCCCGAACCTTCGTAATCTAAGACGCTAACCACTGCGCTACCGTCGTCCGGTGTTAGTTAATGACGAGTGGCGGTATTTGTGATGTGGAGTGCCGCCACACACTACAAATCTGCCTATTATTCCCGTAGCACTCTCACCAGCTGCAAAATGCCAGCAAAGTCTGATCCCTGATCTATGCCAAGCCTAACGCATCCGCCCGCATCCGGAGAACACGCGAGAAATCCGGTTGGCGGGCCGCGTGTAAATGGCCCCGCGCCGCATTGTCCGCGACGTATACAGCGGTGTACACACAGTTTCACGTGAGAACGCACACGCTTGGTCGCGGCGCGCGATTGTCAATGTCACGGGGACGCGCGCGACCGCCTTCTATTAAACGCGTGTGCACCGGAGCACACACGCGTCGTCAGTCGGCTGCTACTCGTTTCGGGCGTTTGGCGGGAAGAAAGAGGTCCGTGAACGTACCGCATACGTATGCGGCGACACGTGCTCCGGGGACGCTGTCGCGGTCGAGATACAACAGCACCGGGCCCGTCGTTCTACGTCTTTCCACTCGTTCGATTCGCCTTGGTATTCGCGTGGTCGTACACGGCCGGTACAGGCGGAAGCGTTTGTTTGCGAGAGAAATTGTCGTCCCGAGCGGAGAGACGCGAGACGATTTTAGCGGACGACGAGCGCTACACGATGGAGTCGCGTATGGTTGTTAATGGAATCGCGCGGTTCGAAGAACAACGCCGCTAAGCGGCAAATAATTGGCGAATTATCGGTTTAACTTCTCCAAGGCGACCAGCACGCGCAACTTGCTTCGTAAATATTGCAAGTACGGCGACCGGCGAGCGATCGTTAGGGAATTATCGGAACCTTCGAGAATATCGCTTCAAACTTTGCTCCGTTATTTCCGGCTAAGCGAAATTCCTTTCTCGTCTTTCCAACCGACATTCCGATCTGCGACAGTTTCTCCGCTACAGTCGCGATTGCTCGCTTGCACGGACGATGTGCGCGATTATTAGGCGTTGGAGGATTGCGTAAATGAGAAACGCGATTCCGAAAGATCGTGTGTGCATGGGTACGTGCGTGTGAATTATTCTTGTCGAGTATTTTCAAAACATTTCTTACGTAAATATCCGCAAGTAAAAAAAGAAAACACAACGACGATGCTTTCTTGGCCTTAATAAGACCACCCTTAAAGAGGTTAAATGATTTTATCGGTCAGCTGCTGAGTGAAAGGACTAACGCGTGATTCAGGTTAGACGCAAAGTTATAAACAGCTCAACCCTTTCACCACAAATTACGTATTTTTAGTTCGCAACTTCCTGTTCTAAGTGTTTCCATATAAAATTGCGGTATACGCGCGGAAGAAAAGATTTTCCATTCAATCAGACAAATTTATTCGTTTCCAGTTACATTTGCTTACAATATTCTTAAAGTATCGCGTTGATCTCGTGCACTACGAAAGACACATCGACGACATTTCCTCCTGCATACAGGTACAACGCCACTTTATAGACAACCTTTGGACACAGTGTGTTTAACATACGAATAATTCAAATATCCGACGCTTAATTAAACGCATTACACGAAGACGATGAAGCAGCGCTTTGCCACGACGGATATCGACGAAAGATCGAAGAAAACGCGGATTCTTGGAAATTTCGGGCTGGCTGCGACGAGTCAAATATTTGGCGAAACCGTGCTCTTGATTCATTATCGGCCCGGTGAAACGAATCTACTGTTTGCTACGGTATTTCGTAGCGCAGAGGCTGAAAGGTGCGGTACAAAGCAGACTCAAACGAGGACACATTGCGTGAAATAATCGAACTATTATCGTCCGAGGAGACTTTTTATCGCTCAAAGTATATGCGACACTTTGACAGAGGCTCGTCACGCGAAATAACCGCGTAATAAATATCGTTGGCTGATACACTAACGCGATTTAGCTCTCCAAACGTCTGCAAATTACGTCCAACCTCGTGCGAGCTGTCCTCCAAAGAAACGGAATATGATGCCGCGCGCTTACATACTCGAAAAAGGAATAAATCGCGATAGGAAGGCGGAGGAAGGTAGGCAAGGAAACGGATGGAAATGCGAAAAACAAACGATCGCTGCGCAAAGGGAATTAAAAGCAGCGAGTCGATCGAAATGCGAGAGAAAACGATCGTAAAATGCTAAACACTGCGGTCGTAGGAACAACGACCGCTGCAAGCGGCTTTCATTCATCCGGAAAACAATGAAGGAGGCACGAGCCGGTGATATAATTTCGAACAGCCGGTGAACAATGCCGGTACCGGTAAAGACCAATAAAAGTACAATGTAAGGGTGCTGCTGGTTAAGTGAAAAGGAGAATACAGAAAGAAAGAGTTGGCAAAGGGAGGGGCAGAGGGAAAGAAGGAAGAAACATAGCGGAGGGTTACGCTATGAGGATTAAAGGTTCAAGGCCGAATAGCATAAAAGGGATAAAGAGAAATAGAGGGAGATCACTGGGTAAACGAAAGACAGAAAGAAGTCGGAGAAAAGAATTCAGAGCCGCTGGCGAAACAAGGGTCGACGAGTGACACGGTTGCTAGAAGCGACACCTGCTCGCGTAACTTGTGCACGAGAGGAGTCTACGAGGAAGCCGCAATGATGAGCGGTCACTGGCGGACAGGTGGCATTATTCCTGTTTCGTTATATCGATCCAGCCATCTAAACGTCTGGACAAAGGGAAATTTTACGGGTCGTTAGCCTTGTTTGCCGATCCTTCGGACGGTGCCTGGTGTCCGAACTTTTGCCGATTATTTTCTGGCGCCGTCGGTCCAACAGATGAAAGTAACAGATAAATCCGCTACAGACTGCTGTGTACGTCGGCATAGGAAGGACGCGGGATGAGCCAAAGGTCGTGGAACGAAGGAGAAAGAAGGCGTGTTCTACGGGAGAGAGACCTTGGAGCAGCGGCCGCAGGACTCCGAGAGACACGCGAGGCGAGCAGCGTGCGATATACAAGAATCACGAAGCGAAGAAACAGAGGAAGAAGCGTCTGTGAACTGGTGAGAAGGCTGGATAGAGCGGCGGGGAGCGGGGAAAGGACAAGACAAGTAGCCCAAGCTGTAGTTCGGCTTAGAGCACTTTGGATTAGCGGGATCTAATAAGCAGGTTGAGCCGCGAGTTCTTAGACGCGAGTAGAGGCGCGTCAGCAGTAACACGCGCGATACCAACGAGTCCAAGAAACATAGTAGACATCGAGCATAAAGAAGAGAAAAAAAGAAGAGCGTACGACGTGCTATTCCGCGAATCGAGTCCCCTAAGCTCCCTAAGTCCCTGGAACCTACGAGTACGCGATAAACAACAACATGGGCGGTTCTTCGCGATGCGTTTCGCCTAACGAAAGAAAGCGTACGACGTAAGTTGGCGAACCAAATTCGCGAGACACCGAAACCGGTGTCCCCGTCGGCCACAATTTCCATAGGAACGGAACAATCGTGCGACGCAACGTCGAGACGCTCTCGCCCCGATTAGAAAGGAGACTCTGTTCTCGCCTCTCAAGTCTGGTCCAGGCGAAAGTCTCGCAAAGACTGCTGCCTCGTTGCTCTCCTCTGTCGGTGTATTCCCTTCGCAATTACGAAACCATCAGCGGTGGTGGGCGTGAAATTTGCTCGTACAAAAGCTTCATCACCGTGGAAAGAAGAAAGGGTCGAGAGAGAATGAGAGCAAGGGAGAGAAAGACAGGGAGGGAGGGGGCATTCTCGCGTCTAACCTTAACCTACCGCAAAGCTGTCTCTCAGCCTGACACCAGGTCCAATGGGGCGATATACGTGCGTGGTTATCGGTGCACCTTTTGGCCGCGCCAGGACGTACGATCGACACGTACGTACTTGTACACGTACAGCGAGGGCTGTGGCACGTGTGTGGCTACTTGTTAACGGTTATTTTCGGTGGACAACGGTGGTAGATACTTGCAACTAGCCGGTACCGTTAACGGCACGTGGCCGGAATCCTCCAAAGTTAGGCACCCGCTGGCAACTTTGATTTTCTTTTCTTCTCTTTCTTCCTTGCTTTTTATGCCGATGCCAGGAGGTTGTTATACAGCCGCGGGCAAGCGGCATTTATTTCGAATACTTCGCAACCGGCAATCGAATTAGACGCGTGAATTATGGCCCCGTTTCTTCGCTAAATCTCGCTACTGTTCCGCGTGGTTTTCGCTTCTACCGGCGGGAGAGGATGCTTAACCGGGAAACGCGGCTAATAAAGTGGAAAATTGACGCGGGATGGTTGTTGGAAACGGAGCCAGGAAGCTTGTTTCTAAACGACGTGGAAATTCTTCCCGTGGTCGATGTTTGTCCGCTGCTACTTCGTTTCTATTAGTTAATTACTGGCATCTTTTTAACAGCCGGCACGACGATCGACGGTCGGTTTCAGATCGACGAATTAAACATTGTGATTTCACTTTGGCTACCTTGAGACGATAACAGCTTCCGTTGCGTTAGGGAAATGCCGCTAATCAAGTGGAAAATCAACGACCGATAGCTGAACGTTGTTTTCGTACAACCGTTCTGCGAATTTTCGTCTCCAAGTTTGCAATTCCTAGCTTCTTTTCCAACTCTCCGTACGATCGCGTCGCTTCAGAGTGACGAACCAAACGCCTGTGATTAAGTTTAATTAGTCGTTCCACGCTAGCAACAGCTTTCGTTACATCGGAAATCAACGAGGACCGGTCAGGCTGAAAGTTGTTGTTCTCGTAGTCGCCAGTTGCAATCGTCTTTTTCAACGCTCGGCACTTTTCGATCGACTAAACGTTTTCGAGTGTTTTAATCTCAGCTGTTTTTAACGCTTCCGGTTCAGCATTTGTCCTCGTAGCTTTGTAATTTCTACGTTGCCGTTTGGCTACGCGATGCAGCTCCGTTGATCGTAGAATTCTTAGCTTTTCACTTCGCACGTGTGCACAGCCGTCTCGCAACTATGAAACCAGCCTAAAATTTATCACGACAAGACACAAGAATAAACCAACTCTCCACTATTTCCATTGCCGTACAAAAGTACGCGGCGAAGCATACAAACTTCGAATGTTTGACGACAACTGTTCGCAAGGTTGGCGACAAAGAAGCCGCTTTGAAGAATGAAACTGCACGTACGCGTCGAACGTTTCATTCAGAAGTAGAAAATATCACGGCCAATAATCGCATTACCGGCGAATGTCGTCGTTGGCAA
Organism: Bombus flavifrons; assembly: GCF_040668555.2. Lineage (NCBI taxonomy): Eukaryota > Metazoa > Arthropoda > Insecta > Hymenoptera > Apidae > Bombus > Bombus flavifrons. The sequence continues at coordinate 6,217,280 of NC_138458.1, read as the reverse complement.
ACTAAAAAGCGAGCGGGAGATAAAAAAAGCTTGGTAATTAGTTTAGCTAAACGAGAATTCGCGTTTAACGGGTGTGTAAAAAATCTCGTATGAAACTGTTATTTCAGCGATACGGCGTCAATCGCAGCTGGTTTTAATTTTCGTGCGTAGGAAAAAAGACAAAAAAAGGAAGCGGACTCTCGTTTTCATTTGTAACGGCGCGTGACACGCCAACGGTTCCGAGTTCGTCACGTCGATGCGTGAATTACGGCACACACGCGCGCGCGCCAGCGGTTGCGAATTTTTCAATCGGCCGCAGGCACGCCGGTAAAACGTAAACAAAACGGGACACAGAGTGCAACGCGGGCTTGTCTCTCTGCGCGTGTACACACGATCGACGACAAACGCGCCACGTGCTACGGTTGTCTTTGCATCGAAAGGGGGACAGTGGGAGATGCCAGACGCAACGTAACATTCGTAATTCGTGATTCACCGATGTTATCAGCGACCGCCAAACAATGGCGTAGGTCATACTTCTATCTCGTCTCGTGAGCTTTTTTCCACAACGCGTGTATCACGCGCAAGTCGTAGTGCAACGCAACGAATCGCGTTCGTTCGTTCGCTGGGAAACACGTGAACCAACGACTCGTTGCTTCGTGTCCGCGCCACAGGTTCGTCCTTTTACCTACCTAAATACGATCTCTCGTGGACGCGCGAGCGCCCAGACGCTGTCTATTTCGCGATTTTCAATCGACATTTTCACGCCAGCGAGATTTCGAGAAAGCTGCAAACATTCACGGACGTTTGATGCTCGAGTAGAGTTCAATTGAAATTTGCGGATTTGCTTTGCAGGTCGAGATAATCGCGGTAAGCAAACCGTTTGAAGCAAGAAAATAGAGTAACACAGCCTTTGTAGGTAAATTTGAAATTACATAACTGGCGACGATTTTCTATTGAATTTGATTCTCGTATCAGATCTAGATCGATGTAAACGTAAGCCCTTATCGTATCTCTGGGCGATCGTTCGAGTTATCCGTCAACTGCGATCATCATACTCTTACAATGACCAATTCGAAATATTAAATTGATCCTATTCCACTCGTTACGTAACGAGTATCCCATCGTATCGGTAGATAAAGATCAGTTAAGGCTAAAATAAGGCCTGAAGTATAGGAACGAAGAGGCTTCGCTTCGACGTCTCGCGTAATTCCCAATCTTCTTTCTGTATTCAACTTCCTGTGGCGCTTCCAATCCACTCGTTAAATTCAGATATCGCGTCGAAACACGCAGGCGATCTCGCCAAGCATATTCGCGGGTGGGGACTTTCCAAAAATTGTCGATCGACGCTAACGTGAAAGACGGAGAACGAAGCGGATACCCGGACTCCTAATTCCTATTATCTCGTTTCTGCTTCCGCGTTTTCTTCAACGACGCTTTCACAAGGATATCGTACAAAACCATTTTCCTTGCGCTTTTACGTCGCAGCTCTGAACTTGCGACGGACAATTCGGTTGGTTAAAGAAATAGAGCATACTAAAACTCTCCATTTACTTGGAATGTGGAACTCGCGCCGATTAGAGCGGCTCGTACGACAGAAGTGCAGCAACAGCTGGTGCAATAAAAATACACCGACGTACGATTTTTCATTCGCGCGATGGGAGTTTACGCCGAGACGAGTGGATTCGCTGGACGAGAGCCGCAAGCTCACCGACCAACGAATCTTCCAACGAGTCTCAAGACTCGACTTTTGCCAAAGTCTCTCGGGATACGCCAGTTGTACGTGGAAATGTAGGCGCGCGTACCGAGTTTCCACGCAGCATCTTATCGCGAGCGCTGTTGAGGCTGCATTTCCAGCGACTGTTTTCTTTCGCCAGACTGCTTGGCACTGAATGGCATGGTAACGTAACGCGAGTATGAATGAGATGATCGACGGCTGATTAAACGACTAATCGCTGGTAGTCACCCATCGCGGTTATAAACTCATTTTATTTATCTTGCTGTGTAACGTAAACCGATATAAGTGTTTGGAGTCGGCTGCAGGAACTGGCGGCGATAAGACGATGGCAGGATGGATATCTCGAGGAAACGGCAATTATTTTCTTTCTGCCTCGTAAACGATCGAATTACGCAATGCGAGACGCAGAATAACGAAATATAGTTAATAACAACGATAACAATATTTCAATAACTAATGTGGTCGCGTCGGTCTCCTTGAATTTAGAAGCGAAAAACGACGTCCATTATTATCCTTATCCTTGTCATAACCCGTTGCGAGGAAATTTCTGCCTGCCCCTGTTTGCCACCAACTTGCGAAAACAATTTTCCACGAGAAACGCAGACGTGCTGTGCTTCGTCCCTCGAGAATATTCCACGCAACGTGAAACCCTCGCGGCAACCAGTTTTTTCACGTAAGTCGACTGATATTTCAGTCTTCACATCGATTAAGAAGCGAATTCCATCGTAACAATCTCGTCGGCTCTCGAAGCCCAAACACGTGTTATCCTTATCCTTCGTCGTCCCTTGTTACGCGTGGAAATTTGCGTTTGCGCGCGTTCCAGAGCAATTTATGAAACAAGGAATTTCGGTGAGGATATTGCAATGAGAAGAGGAAATGAAACCTCGTGCTAACTAGTTTCGCGACTGACGTGTGATGCTCAATCGCCTTTTATTCCACGCACGTTATCGTATCGGACACTTGGTGCAATTCGATGAAAATATTCGTATTTTCCTAGTATCTTCAACACCGTGTCGGAGGAACGTTCCTCCGCTGTGATTTCTCTGCTTCTCGCTCGGACGAGCAATATACCTGCGTCGATGATTAAATTGCATATTTGCCTGTAACATTTTGCTACAAATCTATTCTGCCACCGCGTAAACCTACATCGGACAGACACACTTGGAGTCGCTTAAGTGGCCAGTTTTCCTACAAGTAACTTTCATTTACCTTCGATTATTTCTGTGCTAATTAACGTCAGCTATCGTTTTCGTCGGACAAGCTACTTCGAGTTGCTCGACTTTTGTCACGCACCTTGCATTATTTGTCTCTTATTAGCGCTTCGTCAACGTTAACTATGCTTTCTATCGTCTAATGGGCCGAGATAAGACGGGACGCGAGAATCGGATCGAAGAGAATTTTCCTGCCAAGCCAATTTTCCACATTCGCTATCGCGTAGAAATATTTCCAACGGAACCGACGTCCAGGTTCCCGCTACGTCGACCGACAAGTGTCCGAAATTCTGGCGAAGCGAGCACGTTGATCCTACGAGAGAATTAGACGAACACCTGGATGCGAGATCCCGAGGCGACCGCCGAATGGTCAACGATCCGCATTGTTCCAAATTCCAGCGGCGAATCTTCTGCAAGCTGAACAAGTGCGAACTACTCGAGTGGATTGGCGAGACGCGGAAGAAAAATGCGCGTGTGACCGGCTCCTCGGTGGATCTCGTTTCACTCCCACGTTGTGCATACGTAAACAGATTGGCGCACAAAGGAACCAACAGATCGCGCGAAGCAACGACGGAGACAGAGAAAGAGAGGAGAAGATTGGGAAGGTGGAACAACAGCCGGCGATACAGAGAGACAGAGAAGGACGTGCATACGCACGGTTACTCTGCATGCATTTAAAACGGGGACGCGGCCCGTAAATCACGTAGTAGAGCCTCGGCTCGTTGCGGTGCAGCTCGACGGAGAGGACGTTGCGCGCCACCGCCGCCACGTGGTTTTCGCGGCAAAACTATGCGGCCGCCACACGCCGGGCGAATTTATGAATGGGAGAAGCCTATTGACAGATCGCGCGTCGATAACTCTCTCGTTAATGGCCCGTGATGGTGGGTGAGCGGCTCGATGCGCCGCAGGAGGACGAGGAGGCGGAGGAGGAGTAGCTGCTGGAGGCCAGGCCGACCAAGGAGGGCAACGGGGGAAACTTGGACTCCGCTTTATGCCGCCGGTGCTCGCGGCACACGCCGTGTTCCCCGCTTGCTACCAGTCTTTGTCCTTTGCCCGCTGAAAACCTTCCATCGAGTGGTTAGCACCGATTGCCACCGATCCTCCAGCTGGTTAAGCTTTCGCAATTTCTAGGTGACGCGCCGAGTTACAGCGGAGATGCGTTACTCGAGTATTCCAAGTTCGGGCAACGCAGCGAGGTCCTCTTGCGCCACTCAATTAGTCTTATTGCATTGATTTTAGAAGTTTAGGGATAGAAATCGTTCGTAGCAATAGGAAACCGATCCGAGACCGAGCTTCCATGCTTAGACCGTGTTTAAAAGCTCGAGTGAGACTGTACGGCCGGTCAGATTACGTGAAATCGAGCACTGGCTAAAGTAAAGCAAGAAGAAGGTTCACCGTAGGCGGTTTGATCGAGCGATAATACGCTGGAAGAAGCGCGTGTTCGGCCCTCGATCGGCGTTTGTCGGTTTAAGCAAATCGCCGATACGACCTGTCTCCATCCGGTGCTTTCGATCGTCGTTTTATCTCACAGAACCGGAAAAAGTGCGATAACAAACCGAGTGCTGTAAATTAGGAATCGTTCGTTTATTCTGTACAATTACGACAGACAAGTGCGTAATCGACGGCTCTTCGCTTATCGAATAATCCGAATAGATCGCTATTTTGAAAACCTGTTGGCCACGGTAGTACCGAGCAGCGAATAACACTGCAGACTATATTTTTCGACGGAGTTCCTGCGTGCAGATCTGCTTTCGTCTTAGTATTATCGAATATTCGTTTGGTGTCGTTAGAAATCCGTGAAAAACGCCTGCTGCTCCACCGTGGTCATTTAGCGAACGATACTGCAGACTATATTTTTCGACGTAAAACTGTTTCGACGGAGTTCCTGCGTGCAGGTCTGTTTTCGTCTTGCTATTATCGAATATTCGTGTGATGTCGTTAGAAATCCGTGAAAAACGCCTGCTGCCCCACCGTCGCCATTTAACGAACAATCGATATTAATCTACTTATCGTGGAAAAAGGTATTGCAGTCTCTCAAAGGTAATAACAAGATCACCTTACAAGTCTATTCTATTCGAATCCGGACGAATCTTGGCCAGGTTGAAGAGTTTTTGGCACGTCCGATTTTATTAAACACGTGCCAGAAATGTTACTTTAGCCGATCGTTCCGGTCGTTGATCTTTGTGCATTCGATCTACGATATCGCATAACCTAGAAATATTTGCGTACTTTATGAAACATATATCTTGTACGACCAAGGTATCGCGTTGGTTGTGTTTTGTTACAAAAAAAATTGCATCGCTTGCATTAATAAATGGGAGGAAATTAATGAATTAATTAATTATGGACGTAGAGTACTTGCAGAGATATTTTGGTTACAAAGCAAATGTCAGAAATTTGTCTGTGTGTCGTGTGAGAAATAAGGAACTCTCGTACGAACATTCTGACGTCTAGGAACGTTATACTGATCAACGAGTATATGAAATATAATGATTAAGAGTAACATTCTACTTCGCAATTTTAAATATGTATGTAGCTGTACGACTATCATGAGAACGAAAGGGCTAGTCGAGAGACACAAGTGTGTGATTCCGAAATGTATAATTCCCTAGGATGAGCATGTATAATTGCGTATAAGTATTACACGAGTTTATGGAAAATCCTTCCACGAATAATCAACCTTATAACGCAGTACGCATTTGCCACGGAAAAATAAAAAATAGTCATCTGAATTTGCGTGCAAAGTGATAACGATACACTTTGAGTAAAAAAAAAGCAGTTGATTCGCAGAATTATCGTAACTGAATTGAGATACTAATGATTGTAACGTCTGAAAATCGAATGTAGATGTAAGATGGCCGTAAACCTTCGAAAAGAAGCATAAAAATCGAACGATTCTTTAATCGCGATCGAAGTTAGTTGTTTCTGCGTGACTAATATCTTCCATTAATTTGGATTTTTCCACGGAGAATAAGAAAACCGAGTTGTTCGCGGAAACGACAAGAAAACGTTATCCTTTCGCACAAATAATCGATCGATTTCTTGACCATGTCCGTCGTCGAGATTACGCGTCAGTTTTAGTCGATCGATCGGTCGAGCGTATCGAAAGAAAATATCTCACTTACATAACTGTACCAAGCACTATCTGTCACTAGCAAAGACGTTACTGTTTTCTGCCAATATCTCTGGAATCTCTGCTAGAGCTTTTCTTTAATCGTAAAAAAAAATTATCACAATAGAAACATTCGCGAAAACGTGAGGATTTTTTCGTTTCGATTAAACAGTTGGTAGAACTGTCGTGTAACACTGTCCGACGGACGCGTTCGATCGGTACACTCAATCGCACTGGACGTGGTATAACCTCAAAAATACATAAAATCGTAGTACATTGTGTATAAGTTGTCATATATTCTATGAATTATTGAAATTCGACGTGAAAATATTCCAAGGATTGCAGGGTGAAAAGGATACCCTTTCGTATACGAACAGAGATCAGTAGAAATAACTAGAAATTTGCGGAAAGATCACGTCGCCAAGATGTCTCTGAATACAGTATGATCCAAAGACGAAGAAATTCTTACGACGCACTTCCTGCTGAATAATAAAACGATAAAGGTATCAAGAACGCTGAAGTCACAGATTCGACCGGTTTTGTCACCGTCGGACAGAGTGCGGTCGTCACGCGAACGCGGCTGTTTCTCGAGATACGCCTATCACGCATTGACATTTCACTAACACGGAGCGTTTTAGAGCATATTCATAGCTTGTGGGAAAAACCAATTCACCACAGAGATATACCGCATAGCCAGCTAACCGATCCACACTGAATGTTCTGTACTCCAGCTATGACCAATAAGGCGGCCAGAAGACAAAGATTAAAGTACAAATTTTACAAATTCTCTATGCCATGACGAAATATGTTTCTTAAATTTCGACGACGACCCAGCGGTTGGAAATGTAGGCGAATACAGTTCGGAAGAGGTTACGGTTGTTCGGTTGATCTAACGAAACCGGGCCATCAAATGCATTACATACATTCGGCGAGTGAGAAGGGAAAAAACTAGTCGTTCCTATCGCCTCCACGCGATCGGTGAGAGAGAAAAAGAGCAAAGGTAAATATATGCTTTTAAAAACATCCCTTAGAACAGAGTCGGGTTGTTGTCGTCGCGGTAACCATGACGACGTTGCCCCCTTGATGGTTGGTCATAATCGTGCCCCTTTCCCCCCTTGCCCGCTGCTTAGTGAACGTTGTACCCTTCTCCTTGCTCCTCGCGACGCACAGGCGACGCTAGGTTTCCTCCACAGCGCTGGCCAAGTAAAGAAGAGGCAGCCAGCCTCGGAGCCTCCGGTCACCTTTCTCTATCTCGCTCTCTCTCTTTATCGAGACTCTTTCTTTGTCTCTCATATCGCGTGTGTATATATATACACATATATATGTATATATACACGTTTCTCCTTCGTGCTCTTATTCCTTCCCTATCGCTGCTTCTTTCTCTCTCGCTCGTTACGCTGCCCCCCTCTCCGCACGTAGCGACCCACGACCCACCGTCGTTACCACAGCCACCTCGACCGTTCCCCACCTCTCGCCATCCTAACTACGCCACCCAGCATCGCGGCCGCCGTCCTACCTCCTCCACCTCTCCACCCCCAACCTCCTCTTACTCTGCTCCGCTGCTGCTGCTGCTGCCGCCTCTATACCCTCCTGCTCCCTCCGCCGCTCGTCCCCAAGCCCAAGGAAACGCGGGATCGCTTCGAATTCAAACTACTGAACACGAGGTTACCACGCGTCAAATCTGACACTTCGGCACGACGTTGATCCGCCGCTGTATCAATTTCTACACCATAGTGGAAATAGCGTCGACGACGTGAGACCTCGCCGATTCTCACGTACACAGAGTTTCCTAATGTTATGCTCCGTAAGAGAGAGAGAGAGAAAAAGAGAGAGAGAGAGAGAGAGAGAAAGAGAGAGAGAGAGAGAAAGAGAGAGAGAGAGAGAAAGAGAGTGAGTGTGTGTGTGTGTGAGAGAGAGAGAGAGAGAGAGAGAGAAAGAGAGAGAGAAAAAGAGAGAGAGAGAGAGAGGGATGACGAAACACGACGAAAAAATTCGCGACGATTATTTGTATCGATTCCGACGTCGACGCATGAAAAAAGAATCAACGAACGAGTGTTTATGGTTTTTCTTAGCACTTGAGAATGCCCGGTACGATTCAATGACTCGCAGCCGACGGGCGATTAACACGGTTTCGCAGTATGATTATACCGGTTGATGCAATATTTTCGATCGATTTGTACGATCACACACAGGATGAGAAGAAATCGCAGAGGCTAGGTGATAAAATAGTTTCCACGGAGATTCATCGCCGTGTCTGCCGTTCGTGTGCGCCAGCCTTTCAAGGCGTTACGAGAAGTTAACTTTCAATTGCAAGTTGCGCTCGTCGCTGCGGGACGAGACGTTCTCTTCGGTGGTCAGAGTTGCGTGTAACGAATCGTATATCCGAGGTATCCGTCGACGAGACAGAAAAATCACACACTGAACCACTTGTACTAAGGCACGGTTGAAATACACGGCTCTCGTTCGATGGCTGAGAAACGTCGCGGCGAAACGAGGATAAAGTCCCTTCGCGTAACGAACACCGAACTCGAGGAACGGAGCAACGTATAAATTTTTCACAGCAAGCGACACACAACCACCTCGTAGCCGTTGTGATGTCGTGTTCACGTAACGCTCTCTTGGCTGGCCGCACAAGAACGTTAGAGGCAGGCGAACACAGGCCGGCACAGTTTTTCGAAAGGGGGAAAAAAATTGTTGGAGAAAAAAGAAAAAGAAACTGACGTAGCACTTTTCACTCACCTGACTAACGTCGCACCACATTATTATTTCGCTAGCACTGACGACAGCATCTTGGATCGCTCTTGTACCATACACAGTGTAGCGCAATGGTTTTTTGTTTTCAGTGAAGAAATAGTACGTGAAATCGAAGCTCCACCGTCGGTGTACGCTCCGTGAATACGCTCTGTTCGTTTTCTCTCTCACAGTCTCACGAAATGCACTCTCACGATTGCGGATACATTCGTCGCCGTGCGCTTGTGCTTCACGTTTCAGAATACCGCCTGTCTAGCTCGTCGAGTAACACCACACGATCACTTCGAGTGAACGACACGACTCTCACCGACGAGCCCACTAGTGACTGGTTGGCCATGCAAAGCATTACTGAATACTCTGACAACAGTACTCGTCGTGTACCGCCGCTCGGTTTTCCCCCGAATGAGTGTTCGGCTGTTTCCGGCGAACGTCGGCCCACCTGCACTCTAGCACGACGGCACGGCACACAGTGCCGTAGCCTCGTCGCGTCGAGCCCTTTACTTCTCCTCGTGTCTATCTTCGAATCGCTTGCTACTATCTTCTTACATAAAACTTACGTCTTTTCTGTATTAAAAAATCGGTGTATCCACGCTACGAATTACACCGAAGTAGGAAAATAGCGTAAAAATAAAATTGCTCCTACCGATTTCTGCTATCGTAACTTTTATTGAAACAAACTGAATTATTTTTGATTCGTATCGATCGTTATATAACGTATATACTACGCGTAGGGATTTACGTTACATTATTATTGTATCGTAGGAAATTGATATTTCCTAATGTCGGTGAAAAAAAAAAAAAAAAGAATTGAGGAAAAGATCACCTCTTGAATGAACGTAAATTAAAGGGTCCTGGCTATTCTCCAGCTTGTAAAGTTGTAATAACGGGAGCGTGGCGGGTACTTTAATGTTCGCGAAGAAAGTTTCAGAATTTATTTTTACACGCTACCGGTTGTCCGCGTGTTGTCGAAGTAACACGCGCCATTGTGTATATTTTGTTCATACAAAATCATGCGGAATGAATTTCATGAATATCGACGCGCGATCATACCGATGATTTAGATGTTCCATCGAATAATTTTTTTTTTTTTTCGTGCGCAACGGCGCCACCTCCGACAATACGAATCCATTAGAGCGTTAGCTAAATTGTTTCGATATATCTATCAAAATACGCGTGAGAAAATTAAAATAGTTCTGCGCGTTTCAATGATTTACTACGCCGACCGATTGGATTTCGAATTCAATAAATTATTTTTAAAAGCCATTGTACATCGAAAAGCGAACAGCATATTGTCGACATTCGACCGGTGGTAGATTTCGTACGGGCGGAAGGGTGCGTTCTATTCACGCCACGTAAATTAATTGTATAATTGATATTGAATATCCTCGGATTGTTTATGCCATTCAGGTTGCTCATACAAAGGAAATTCATTGTTTAAATGTATGATTTTGAAATGTGATCAATGCTTTTATATAACCTGATTTATATTCTGATTTATGATGCGTGTGTGACATTAAAAAACCGCAAAAACTAACCTGCATAGGTGGAACGCACTTGTTCAAGGCGGAAAACACGAGGGAAGGGGAAAGGCCACGTGCCCTTAAAGACTTGCCAAAGAAAATGAGGGTATGATATTAAGGTATTTAAAGTCTCTGTGTACATAGATTTGAAGACCCTGTATATTTGCATTTACTAAATATTCCTTTTTCTTCTCTTTCATAGAATCAGTTTAAGTTTCTCTAATTACGTACAAGTTTTGTCGCAAAGCAGGGTGTTTTCATAGAAATTTTTTCGTATAAAACTGTTTGCACTAACACCAAGGTGAAAAATTGTTCTGCGCGAGAAAGTGCACGATAGCCTGGTCTCGCTCGATGAAAGTTACGGGAGAATGGATTGAGCTACGATGAAAAATTTGATCCAGCGCAAAAACTCAAAACGACTTAGGCCATTCGATAGGTACTACCGAGAACTATTTCGCGAAGCTCGCACTTCTGGCGTCGTTTATCAGCAAGTTTCTTACGTGGTTGCGGTCGAATCATATACTACTATCGAATGATATAAAATCCTAACTAAAAACCATCCAACTATATCGTACAATTCCATGCCCCTGTAATACGATAATCTGAAAATTTGCTCGATTTCCTAATGTCAGCGATTTATCAAAACGACCACATCGTTCGATTCAATATTTAAAACGTAATCACGTACACGCATAAGCAGAAATATAAAAATTATACGTGTAAAAAATATTTTCCAATAGTCGCATAACGAACGTGTAAAATTATTTACGAGCGAGAAACTGTAATATTTTTAGCGCGATTGTAAATACAGAAATAATTCAAGCGTTCGATACGCAGTGGAAACCGTGGCTCGATTTCGATTTCGAGGCTACGAAACGGGGAACTCGTAGACACCGGGGCCCCCGAGTACGAGGGAGTCTGCCCAACGCCGTTAGCTTCGAAACCCGCCACTGACTGTCAGCCTGTATACGGCGAGCAGCGTAAGAGCGCTCGAAGGCCTCGGCTCTTGCGAGCCAGCAACGAGCGGCAGACAACGCCGCACGGATACCGCGCGCCACCTTCCATACGGCAAGCAGCCTAAGAAAATTCACCGCGAACATTTTTATTCGGTATCGGGTAAACGGGCCGCATCATCGGGACGCTTCGATCGCGAAACAACGGCGCGCAAACCGGCGCATCGATCGTCGATCGCTGTTGCCCGGTAGGCCGGTTAATTTCGGGAATTTTGCGCGACATTCCGTAAACAGCCCGAGGGGAGAGCGTGCTCGAGGCTCTGTGAGGAGCGTACGGCGGCGTATCGCGCGACGGCCACAGCCGTCGGCGAGGCAGTTCTAAGCGAAGTCGTTTTCTCCGTGAAGGCGCGGTGAAAATGTCTTCCTCCTCCTCGCCAGGAGGAACAAACTTCTTTCTCCCTTCATTGTTGCTCGGTGTCTACTTACATATATATCTGTATCTAAGAGTTAGCGGCGCTTTTCACAGACAGAGAGGGAACTTCGACTTGTCGTTACGCGCGTGAAAGTCCCTATGCGTCTATAACTTGAATTTCGATCGATTCCTTGGCTTCACGAACGAGGATCAAGGCAGTGGAATTTCTCCAAGCGAGAATTCGTAAGAAAGACCTCGAAGTTTCTTCTCGTCTCGTTCGTGATTGACAACGACGAGTCTGACGACAAGTCAGTCGGTCAGGCAGAGATCGTTGTTTTCGGAGAGATCGAACCGCCGACCGTGACGACTCGTTTCATCTGGTGCCGCCGAGATTCAATACTCTTTACGTGGATCGAAGAAGGGAGAGTCCAGCGAACGTTTCGTCGAATTGTCGCGTGTCTCGTTGTGCTTCATGTCGTTTGTTATTGTTGATGTCGTCGTCGGGCGATTTTAACGCCGCGGAACGAACAGAAGGAAAGAGAGGGATGGGAATATCGTAGGAGAGTGGGAAGGAGGAGTTTTAACTGGCGGCTTATTGCCGGCGCGAGAATGCGCCAATGATTCTGACCGCGGAAACGAGCGCGTACCAACCGTTTAAACCCGCTCACTCGCGTGCACCGCCGTATGTAAACGAATATACGTATGTGTAAGCGTAATACCTGTGCCGCGACAACGACGGCCAACGTGCACGAGGACTGAGGACAGTCGAACGCGTGGCTTCACGACGGAAGTAAAGCGCTAGTCGGGTTTACGATTGGTTGAGCATTGCGCGACAGATGAATTGTGGCCAATGAATGTCCTTGCTCTCTGGACGAGGCCACGACGACGTAAGCAAGCCGTATTTGAACATTATGAACCGCTTGCGTATCTACGAGACCACGTCGCCTGCTTCAAAGTTGATTCTAGTTGATTTGAGAAGCATCTACGATCTTGCTCGTATTTTATGATGTTTCAATAGTCTTTTTACGAAAACTATATATCACATTAGTGTCAGAACAGCTACTACTATTTATTGGAATATTCAAGCGAATTGTATTTTATTCAATATTTTATCTTGCCGGTAGATCGCGGATTTTTATATATTTCTATTAACGAGGTATTTAAAGTTGCAAAAATGCACACAACATGCAAAAATACTCAAAGTAAAGTAGCTGTTATTAATAAAACTGAACGGGTGAAATGAAACTGTATTTATCTATCGAGAGAGACAGAGAGAGGTCTTCTATTTCTTTAGTTAAGTTAATACATATCCTCGGTTTACACTCATAGATCGTATACGATGTGGATAAAATAACAGATTTCCCATAAAATAATTAGAAAATAAAAGCAGGAAGGAGCATCCAATTTGTACAAAATAAATTTTATTACGCTCATGACTCATTCAATGGACATTGATATTTACCTATCGGTTTTCCCACTTTTGATTATGATCCTTTGCATTTCGTGGTTTCTCCTTTAGACTCTTTTTACTACCGTTGATAAAATGATGTCAAAATTGGTCCGAACTTTCTTTTGATACGATTACTAAACTTTCTCATCTAAGAACAGAATGGGAACTAGACGTTGATGGTACTCGCGGTGGGGATAAGGAAACATCGAGGAACTCGTGGGGCGTTTTACGATCGTCTTCGAAAGCTGCGACTTCTGTGCACTTCCGGCCTCGATTCTAGAAGCACCTCCAGGCGGTTTTCTTTTCGCAGACGGGGAAAGATAATTCAGCAACCGCAGAAAATATCTCGATCGTGCACCATTTGATGCGACCACCTTTCTGTCATTATTTTGTCGAGAATTAGGGATCGTCTTATCGTCATTTTGCGACTGTACTGTAAAAACCGTTCCTGCAATCTTCATACGTCTTTCGTACGGTTTAACGTTAATCGTTTAACAGTATATGCCGCAGGTTTCTTTTTTACACTGTTACGGACGATATTAGAAAATTAGAAATTATTTTATAAATTTTAGACTTGTATTTTAAGAACGGACGATCCCATCCATATATGCACCTCTTTTGTAACATCTTTCAGGAGAATGAACTTCTTTAGTGATACAGCGTAGATTCATTTGTACTGTTATACATCACATTAGAAATTATTGTATTGTACATGTAATATTTCAGATCTGCTGCATACTGCGAGAACGATGAATGCAATTTTTATACTTATTCCGTATAATTTGATACTTTTAATGCAGAATTAAATGAAGCAACGTATTACGTATGTTAATTTCTTTAGGCAATTATAATTACGATGGTATTGAATTCAGAGTACTACAAGTAACAGGCAGCCGATTACTTTCTAAGGTAAAAGCAATGGAATGTTGATAAATTGCAAGTTTAAAGGTGTTTATGCTACAAGTCTTGCGGAAGTATGTAAGTGTGCCGAAAAAGCATCCAGGAAAATCGTGTTACGTTAGCAGTGCAGCGACCGAGGATGCTTGGAAAGTCGGGACAGTTTTCCCGCTGTTTCCATGCAACCGGAAGTTGCTCCTCGGCCGCATTTCTCTCATCCTTAAATCTCTTTTTCAACGTTCTTCGATTTCTCTCCGGTTAATGCTTTTTATCTTTTACTTTTAAAATATGACTCGTACGCGCTGGCAGTTGATTTATCTATATTATACAACAACGCTATTTATTCTTCTCCGCTAACACACCTTTCTTCTTGAAAATTCAGATAATACTCGAACTTGGATTTCTCACACATACGCTATCGACTATGTTTCGCATGTTCTTTGTTATTGAATTTATTAATCAACCTAATCAACAACACCATGTCCAACGATCGAAATATTCGAATAATTTCGCGACCAGATGACGAACGAAAAAGCTGGAAAAACTCGGGAAGCGAGGCTTTCGACAAACGAAATCTAAAATCCGGTCGTTTAATCGCATCCACGCGAGCTAACGAATGCCAAAGGTATAAAATTATGATTAAATAATATCATTATCGATATTACGTAATCAATTATCATAATTAATTGTTAAAACCTCGATGTATTTGATTATTTTGATGGGCAACAGGAAGACTAAATTTTTCCCAATTATCATCCCTTTCAAAGTCACAAACTTTCTCTCTCTCTGTATATATACAGGGTGGTTGGTAACTGGCGGTACAAGCGGAAAGGAGGTGATTCTACGCGAAAAAAGGAGTCGAAAATATAGAATAAAAATTGTTCGTTCGAGGCTTTGTTTTCGAGAAAATCGACTTTGAATTTTCGCTCGGTACGCCTGCACTTTATCGCATCTCACTGTAGATCGTTGTCTCGATTGACGTTATTTTCAGAATATTTAAAATTTCAAAATTTTTTAATTTTTATTCTATATTTTCGACTTCTTTTTTCGCGTAGAATCACCCCCTTTCCGCTTGTACCGCCAGTTACCAACCACCCTGTATATACTATATTATATAATTAACCGATAATTAGCGTCAATACGCTCTCTTACGCGTTAATTAAAACAACACAGTCCGTTTGTGTAACGATTATTACGTTATAAGGTATATGTCGTTTTCTCACCTGTTTAAGCCGGATTTACGGTTAACGAAAATTTCCGTGGTTGCATACCGCGCCATTATATCGGTTTACACGGTGCTCCTGTAAGTTCTGTTGCTCCTTGTTTGATCAACTGAGACAGCCAGTCGCGATCTATCGAAAATCCTTCGAATTCGCGTTGTTATCCAATAACGGGCAGCCAGCAGCTGGAAGCGCTTGGCACGGCCGAGTTAAAAACACCTGTTAACACACGTTCGCTTCTACGGTGACATCCGGACGACATCGACAGGTGTAAGTGTAAGTTAATCAACTAATTTGACAACTCGTGCGTGCACGTGACTTTCGCACACCTCGTACCCGGCCTAATTATTATTAATGGCCTGCAGCGTATCTCGCGATATTAAAGTCTACGGATGGATACGTTCAACGTTAATCCTAAGATTAGCCTGAGAAGTGGTCATCGGTCGTATCTGTTGCGATCGAAAAATTTACGGAGAATGCCCAAGTACGTACATTGGAAAGTGCAAAAGATACAGAGTATAATCGAGCGATGAAAACAGATCGTTTATTCTCCTATCGCTGTCGTCGTTACGTGTAATCGTCGTTACTTCGTATATTATCTTCGTGCCAGGTAGACAACAGATACACGGTATCGGCACCTACGACGATCTTCGAAATGTTCATTCACGTAGAGACTCTCTTCCTTTTCGACCTTGCCTCCAGACACGAGATCGCAATTAATCGCGATATGCAGCTAATCGGCAGAAAGTTGAACGACCGAACAAACTGGTCGCCGAAGCACGCCAATTAAGTACCAGAATAGATAGAAAATTTGTACTCCTCGCAGGCGTCAAGATCCGCCACGGTTCACACTCTCACGGTTTATAAGATCGCGCGTGGGCCGACGACTATAAATTTGATGCAGGATCGTGGCCAGCAGCGTTAATACGGAAGGACTCTAGCCAGGAATAAGAGGAAGAAAATGGCCCGCGGTGCGGCGCCGTTCAAAAGGGCGGTCACGCTAATAGCGACGATCGGATCCTCATTACGGATTCCGATCGTGGGTATCGATAAAGATCGGCAATAAGATCCCCCATTCCTCTTCAAGCGGCGATCCCTTCCGCTTTACGAGCAAGTGCCACGAATTAATTCGGACCGAACCGTTTCGGATTAGCCCGGTAAGAAGCTTGGCAACTTCGTCTCGGTTATTGACCGAGTGAACACCGTGTTTACATAATAGGCCCGGTCTCGAGATTCGGCTCTTTGTTCGTTCAATGGCCCCACATAAACAAATTATCATGTGCATACAGAGTATGTAAAAGGGAACAGGTGGCACACACTTCAGTAGCTGCTCGTACGTCCAAAAGTGTTCGTCTACGGACACCTCGATCGATTCCTGTAACGAATTTCCTAAATACCGGGCAATGTGGGAAATGTGGAAATGCCAGGTACCTTGAGAATGGGACGAGCTTTTGGAAAAATTAGGAGGATAAAACGGCACTTTAGGGAATAATAGAATTTACCACGGGACCTCTACCGGGGTTCAGGTAGAACGTGTGTTTACGATCATCTATTATTTTTGTTTTTACTTAATGGCGTGTAATCAGCTGTAGGAAGAATCTCGAACAATGTAGTATATGAAAGGAATTTCTTTATACCCCGTGTTCTTTAATTATCTTTGTAAAAGTATGAATTTGAAAGTTGGAAAACTTTGCTAATAACATTAATTCGACGCAAGAACTTGGGTCCTCTGTTCGAATTATTATCGCGTACGAGCTGCTCTTCCAGAAATTCAGATAAATGCAGCTCCGCGTTAACTCACGATCGGTATCAGATTTATGCAAATCAATAAGCCATTGCTCACGCGGCGCTGTTATTAGTCAGCCTGTGATAAATGAAAAATAAATATGGAAAAAGAAGAGAACGAGAACGGCCGGCCGTGTCATTGAACGTGAACGAGCGGCGGCATGCATATAATTATAGGAGACATTTATTAATTCTTTACGATCGACGTAACACGAATTCAAAGCGATCGCATGACACGGGTCTGGCTCGATGAGACGCGCGCGCGTACACGCTCCACCATTCATTCATGCGTTTCGCCAAGTAACATGTACCTATCGATAAAAGCGATGCAACTTATTATTCATTAATTGCTCATTGTCACGGACGATCGCGTAATTCCGCGGGGATCCCGCTTATGTAACCTTGTCGACGACCCCGCGGTTTCGCGATTAATTAATTCTTAACAGCTGGCCGTTAACGAGGTAAAAGAGGCATCGCCATTGCAACATAGTCGACGGAGGAAACATATGGAGAACAAAAGATCGTTGTTCCATAGTTTACGCTTAGAGCAAATCGCGACAGATTTCGCGAAACGCGATCGTTCCAAACGCGCCGGTCTGAGTAAAGCGAATTCACGAAATAAGCGAAACGCGAAACGTTTCATCGATCGCACAACGCAGGAAGAGATTTAAGGACACGAAGCTTGGAAATTAGAAATGTAATAGTTTATGCGTATCTTGGATTCGATACGGCCTCCGTGGAAAAATATAGAATGCCGCGTGCGACCTTGGACGCCGTTGCATCAATCGGTGCCGCTGCTTGATGCTTTAATTTAAGACTTCGCTATACGTGTACGTTGCACGGACTATACCGAAGAAGAGAACTAGCGCGATCGCGTCTTATCATTGTAACAAGGATGATAAGGAAATCTTTATCGCAGATAAGATTGTTGGCGAGTCTTTCAGTTGAAAATTATCTCGAATACATCGCTGTAAACGATTGCCAATACGTTTGCGGAATACGTTTATCGAAGAAATTGTTGAAGTTGAATTGTTGAAGAATTGCGAAGTTGAGTAAAATTTCTACGTAGCGTGAGAATAAAGAAAAGAGGAAGAATCGCTCGCACAGAAAAGATACCGTTTTTTAAATTCTTCGACAATTTTCTAACAGCTGTCCGAAACAACGATACACGAATATTATTTATTTACAAATCGATGACGTTGCCTTGTGATCGATCAGAGTTATGAGGAATGCGAAGTTTGGAAATTTATAGTACACTGACCATGTATTTATTTTCTCCTTTTGTGTAGAAGCTACAGGCTTTAAATCGCAATATTTGTATGATAAATATTTCCGCTGGATAATTCGAACGAGGAGGGCACAGTGGATAGGAATTTATCAATTCGTCCGATGATTATCATCGTCGATCATTTAACGATTACCTACTCTTAAGCATTACGTAAATCTAAACAGATGTGTCATTAGCAAAGATGATGGTATAAATAAATTTCACGATGATGGCTAAACGACAACGCGTTTCAAAGAAAATAACAAGCACACGGTGAGATAAATTCGTATCGTCGATATCTCTGTCCTTTGGATTAGACGTATAGGGAAGTTTCGATAAAAATTTTCATCCACGCATTCTATATATGACAATAGGAAAAACTTAGAATTCTTCTTGTCACTCGTCGCTTCGAGTGGTATTTTACCGGCCAACTCATTAGTTCATTTTTCATCGTACTTTCTGCTATCGCGATAAATGTTTCTTCACTTCTGATACGCATTATATCGACGGTACTCGAGCGTTATCAATATTCCGATACTGAAATTATAATTCAATATTGACACTAACTAAAGAGACTTAAATGAGAATTTCACTTGCTAAGTATATATACTACGATGACTATTTCACTTGGGATATTTTGCGCACATAGTTTTGCATGCTGCATGCATTCCCGGCATTCTTATACTTTTAAATTTCACTTGTTAGAAATTCTTTCGTTTATTACGATATTTCGCGCGATACGTATCACGGCTTCTATAAATATTCAAGCGACTGTTATATATCGTATCGTATTTATTTGTATCAGATGGCATAGAAACCGGGCTCGGTTTTACGAACATAGTTTCTCAACATGAAACTGAACTTGCAAAATTCAATTGCCAAGGGCCAACATCACGCCATCGCGATTATTTATTTCCAATCTTTTCCAGTCAATTTCAATCACCGTATCCGCGTGATATCTTTTAACGTGGTCGTTTCTTCCGCTTAGATTCTGCAACTTTCTTCCATTCGAAGAAATTCAAGCGTTCGTAACGTTATAGCAAACTGTGTGCATAAATGCTAACGCGTCACACGAGTATCACAGATTCTGCAATTTTACTCGATTTAAAGAAATCGAAGCGTTCGCGGCAATCTACGTACACGTTGCTTGGCTCTTAATGACCAAAAACGATTGCTACGTGATAATTGATCCGATTTCGATCTCGCTGCCAAGAAACGCGACTTGCTCGCAGTTTTCCTAATCGCGCGCTGTCTCCTTCGATCCTCTCGCTCATCCCTGCGTACTTTACGCTCGTGTTATCCTTAACCCAGTTGCTACACGCCAGCAAGCGCGGCACACACCAACGACTATCGAACAGAAATTTCCACGCTGATAAACGCGTGGCAGGTGGGAGGTTTTTCCCGCGGACTCGAGGCCAGAACAACGGGGATGAAAGTGAAAATTGGCGCGAAGAGGAGCGCAACTGGGACGAGAGACGGATCGGGTTCACCTAAATGCCGGTACCAATTAATTCTGAGCCGGCAGAAGGGTCGACGTACCGCGCAAGGAGAGGAATCGTAGCCCCATAAAACAGAGTCTCGCTTCGCCTCTTCCTACTCCACCTACTCCGCCGCTCGCCTCTCTTTCCGCCTCTTTAACCCTGACCTCCCGTAAAATACACGGAGAAAAAGACTTTTCCAACGTGTACGCACGAGCGAGCTGGCCGAACTCATGAATGGACCCGCGGCTCTATTTACGAGCGCGCGACCTGCTGCTTTTATCGTCGTCTCCAGCCACTCTTTTGCCACGGTTTTGCCGCTTTTGGATGCGCCACGGGGCCGGCACTCAGCTTTCGTCCCGCGCCAAATGCCACAGCGGCCAACGATGCTGTCCACCGATGATTCACCCTTTCTTCCGGCAGCGGCAATATCTTGGATCGGATTTCGATCAGGCGTTTCGGACTATGCACTGTACGCGGATGAGCGACGAGGTTTGCGCACGGTCTTCGTGCCAATTTTCCGACGGTGTGTTGTTAACGCCGCAACTATCGCACCAGTGGAAACGACTGGTTCTACGGTCCGATAAAACGTGCTTCTTCTCTTGTTTGTTTAGGGATCACGGTCTCTGATGGGTAAATAACACGAGGAACGTGCTAAGTAACATGGGATTGCTTTTGTAAGAAGGTAGTAAATCAATAAATGCACAAATATTCTATCGTTATTGGAGCTCTTTAAAGACCAGTTGTTTTCACTGGTTGTGGTCGGTTTGAAATAGCTTGCTCTTAACTGTTTTGGCAATTGCGGCGTTAATCGTGCTGTGCCAAACCGCTGAGAAACCTTCTCCCCGATTCCCGAGGTTCGCGAAATTCTACGCGCAATTCTACGCTAACAGCACCGCTGTGGAAGCAACGTGGAACGTAGAACGCTACGTACAATAAAAAGAAAATCTTCCATAGCCACTTGCCCAGTGGAACTGCGCTACTGCCATAAAATGGTCGTCCGTTTCGCCTTACGTGTGATCGTGTCGTCGCGCGAATCTGCTCGAAAGATGCATCAAATATCGTTCACGTTCAACCTTCGAGCTGGCGGAGAACACAACGACTCGTGGAACGAAGTTGCAAGCTGCCGGGCGTGTTGTACTTTCTAGTCGAACGACCAGAAGCCACATCCACCTCGACGATGTATATCCTGACCACATTGTGCGCACGTAAATCGCAAGGAAAGTGGGCTAAGGTGGAATCACCGTTAACGCTGCAAGATATCGTTGCCCATAAACTTCGATCTCCATATCGTCAGCTAGTACGAGGCAACAAATTCCTAAGCACCGAGCTGCTGATTAATCGGCGTCGGGACGAGTGTGCACAATCGATAGCCGGATAATCGGAGGATAATAAAAGGTTTGGAGTAAGCTGTGTCATAGGTTGTGTGCTTTGGACATTTTACACGCGGCCCCCGCTGCAAGAAGCAGTAATATTCATTATTGCTTAGTCCGTGTCCTTCGGTTTTGAACGAGCTTTCGGTTTTACACCTCGTGTACCTAATTCGCTTTTTATATATCTACCTCCACTCTATTATATCGCACTCCCTTAATTATTTTGTCCCTAAAACTATAGCAACCTTTGGCGTGTTTGCTGTGCTTCCTTATCGTCCTTCCTCCCCGTCTTGTATTGCCCTTTTTTTCTTTATTATCGTTTTTAGTTCCGTTAGTCCTTCTGCAGTCTCGTTTAGTATCTTTTTTCTTCCTCTTCTGTCCGGCATTCCCTTGCTTTGGTCCCGTTTGCACATCCGAATTTTGCTATTATTTCTCTGTCCTTCCCCTTCATCCTCCCTTCTAAGTATTTCGCTAATTCTTCTTTGACGATTTTTCTGTAGCGTTTGTTATATTTGCATTCGTTTATCCTTTCCCCCCTCTCTTCTGCTCCCCTCTTTCTTCTATAATCTGCTCTACCGTCATCCTTGCAGGAAGCAGCAATATTCGTATTTATAAATTCGAGATACTGGCGGATGTTAAATAATTTCACACGCAGAAGTTTCTGCCGTTGTTTCGCGTTTCTTCTCGAACGTAGAAAGAGAGCTTGCGCTACTCGTGTCTTTCGACGTCGACATTGGCATTTCTCGCGCGAAGTTTATGAAAAATTCTCACACTGACGCACACAAACGCGATTATTGTCGTTTCTACGTGCAAGTTGAATTTGTCTTTCTCTAAATGAACGTACAAATCATCGACCAGTTACTTGGATATACAGGGTGGTTTGTAACTGGTGGTACAAGCGGAAAGGGGGTGATTCTAGGCGAAAAAAGAAGTGGAATATATAGAATAAACATTTTTCGTTCGAGGCCTTGTTTTCGAGAAAATCGACTTTGAATTTTAGCTCGGTACGCGTGCGCTACGTTACTCACTGTAGATCGTTGTCTCGATGGAAAAATTAAAAAGAAAAAAAATGTTGTTCTATATTTTCGACTTCTTTTTTCTTTTTTCGTAGAATCACCACCCTGTATAATTATTCACAGCCTCGATAGCTCCTGCACGAGTGTAACAGTTACACAGAGTCAGACATATTCTCGCATATAGTTAGTTGGTCGCGTTAGTTTGCCATAAACGCGACCAACAGCCCAAGCCAAATTCCAAAGAGAAGCTGTTTGAAAACGCGTTGAACGCTGTATCAACTGTCCTAAAACGAATGTTCGAAACTAACGAGCGTCTTGATGCTGGCTATCGAACTTGGACAGCCACCGGCGTTTATTTGGCGTCGGTTTCGAGTTGTCAACGGCGCTCGATACGAAAGTTCATTTACACGAGGTTCGAAGAGGCAGAAAGGAAAGAAAGAAAGATCGTATTTTAAATATCCGTGTTGGCAAACGTTCGACACGAGGAACACGGCACAGCGGGGGTGGGGAAACAGTGAAAAGAAACGAGTCAGCGATGATGTGTCGGACGTCGCGCACGAACGGCCATTCATACGTCCGCAGAGAGATATTTATTGGGGAAAAAGAGAGAGCGAGAGAGAGAAAGAGAGAGGAAAAGAGGGACGACCAGACGAGGATTATGTAATTTGTATCTGGGAGATTAGTTTTACGACACTTCGGTTCCTGTTACCGGACTCTATCCCCACTCGTTGGCGTTGCGGCGTACGCACTGTCGCGTGGGCACGCGACGTGAATCATTGTTCGTCGGAATAAATTAATGATCCAGACTGATAGCCGGAGCGTAAAGAGGCGCCGGGTGTCGTCGAATTTGTCGTAGGTCGGCGACACGAGCGTCCACGTCGCTTCAACGCTGTCTCTGTCGTCGTTCAACCAATGTTTATCTTTCGCCATTTCTTTCGTTTTGCGGAAAAAAGGAAACAACGTTGACTCGATCGTTGTTGGTCCATCGACGAGTGAACCTCGCAGCGTGACTCGGCCACAGTGTCGCGTGGGTTTCGTTCAACCCTTCTATACCGTCGAACAAAATTAGAAAACAGATTTTCTTGGCGTTGTAAAATACGCGCCGCATCGACACCTGGCTGCTGGTCAGCGACAGTCTCGGCTCGTTATCCTCGCGTCGGATTTCGTGCAGCAGCCGAGGTAATTCTTCGAGGTAATTTAGATCCCAGATTTAACGATCCTTTGATACGGTGAGGTGATTCCCATTCAACTCGGTATACGATACAGCGTCTTGGCTTAACTTTTCTCCCAACTTTTCCAAACGAGGAAATCGTATCGCTTTCTATCAACGACGGAAACGCGCATTACAGAACAGATCCCTCGTTGCTTCCTATTTCCATCGCGTCCGACCAAACGTTTACTATATTCGCATCACACACTTTCGACCCACGTTGTTCCGCTTTGGACAAGCGCGTTTAATCGCACGCAACGCCGTTTACCTTTTACCCACGTTACATCCTCATTTCCACTTATTCCGTGGACGAGCGTCGAGTTAGAGGCGAGCTGGAGAAAATTCCCGCGATGACGCAACCTTTTAATTCCTTCGGTCGAGATTTACGCCGAATTTTACGCTGCTGCAATGAAAGTAGAGAAAAGGAAAATTAGAAGAGCGGCTGTGACGCGCTTCCACGCTCGTACACGCGCCGTGGCCGTGGAAAGAACGCGAGGAATGCGATGGTAACGACGCGGCTCGCATAATCGGGGCCAACTTGTGCCATTGGAGTTTTCTAGCGGGCCGAGCGAACCCATTGTTCGCTACCGGCATAACGATCTCGAGTGATAGCGCCGCGTGAACGAACTGCCGTCTCGCGGCGCGGCAGCCGTGAAATTTGACGTAGGTCACGGCGGATCCTTGCGCGCTGACGCGCTCGAAAAACACGCTTGCCCCCTCGCTCGGATTGAATTATAACCGGGACGTGATGGCATTTCGCAGGACTCTGAATACCTGGTACGCAAGAACGCGACTTCTTGCTGGCCACTTGGCGCGGCTCTCGCCTCTTCTCTTTCTTCTTCTTTTGCCTCTCGCGCTTTTGCAGTGGAATTCGAATTTCGCGCCCGCGCGTGGAATACGCTGGTAGATCGCCACGTTGAATGAAAGAGAAGCACAAAGACGCGGGAATATTCGGCGGGGCGAGAGCAGGGACGTGTACACACTCGTCGCTATTCTTTCTTTTTTATCAACTTCATTAGCGAAAATTGGCGTTTTCACTGCGAGTATTATTCACACGGACGAATCGTCTGATTGGAGCGCTCCATTGAGATCTACTTGCTGCAGCTTTGGTTGCTGGTAAACTTCCGTTTACGTTTGTCGAGGTACTCGTGCAAAGTTCGTACCCATCTCGTTTAGATTTTGATCGTCGTGTTCGGATTTTTATAACCCGGTGTCGCTCTCGTTTCCATGGTCCAAGAGGTTCCCAATTTTTGAAGAAAATTCTCGGTACAGGATCAACGCGCTATGCTAACAACGATTCTTTCATAGTCGAGTTCCTTCAGAAAGCAGAGCGATCGACAATTCCATTCGAGAATTTCTTGGACGATTCCTTAACGATTTACCTTCAGAAGTTTATTTATCGCAGGGAGATGGTACAAACGATTGTAGGCTCCAGTGAGATTTTTAAATTTCAAAAAAATAACTCTTACAACGTCGTCACTTTTCTCTATTTTTCTAGCGCATGTACGTTGTCGATTATTTGGAAAATTCTTTTCAAAATACTCACGATTTCACCTACTTAATATCGCGATGTACCAGGTCCTGTGGTTGCCAACTACGATACGAAACAATCGTTCATCTTCCGGTCGCACGCGACGCGGAATACCATAACCAATTAATCGGAATGCATTAGCACCTTCCTTAAACGGCGATTACCAAATCGGCTCGTACAATGGCCCGTGCCTTATTTATTGCCTATACGATCGATTCGTCCCCGGTGAATATACACACGGGCCATTGTGCACACGCGTGCTGCAGCGAGACTGCGATACCGGCGACTCTAGAGAACAAAATGTCCCGCGCCTTATAAGTGCCCGATACAAATCACCTAATCTCTCCTGGCCTCTCTATCTTCCCATTTCTCATTCCCTCTTTCGTCCCTTCGCTGCACCATTCTTTAGGTACAGTGGCTCGCCAAAGTATTTGGACGATCACTATTCTGCACGTAGGAAACATCTTTTTTCTCTACGTATCGTTCGTGTTATGTAAAACATTTTGAAATTGCATCGCCACTGTCACGGGACACGATGATCTTCATTATATCGGAGGAATTTCAAACCAATTTGAAGATGAAGTTACAAACCAATGTATCAATGTACATACACGATACTGATGAATGTATCAATGTACATACATGATACAAATCAATGCATTAATGTACATAATGCGACAGATGAATTATTAATGTACATACATAATATTGATGAATGTATCAATGTACATACATAATACAAATCAATGCAACAATGTACATAATGATATAGATGAATTATCAATGTACATACAT
The DNA here is from genome assembly GCF_040668555.2 of Bombus flavifrons. NCBI lineage: Eukaryota > Metazoa > Arthropoda > Insecta > Hymenoptera > Apidae > Bombus > Bombus flavifrons. The sequence continues at coordinate 6,191,585 of NC_138458.1, read as the reverse complement.
GATACTGATGAATGTATCAATGTATATACATAATACAAAACAATGCATTATTGTACATAATGATACAGATGAATGATCAATGTACATACATGATACTGATGAATGTATCAATGTACATACATAATACAAATCAATGCAGCAATGTACATAATGATATAGATGAATTATCAATGTACATACATGATACTGATGAATATATCAATGTTTGTTGTATATAATGATACAGATGAATGTATCAATGCCCTTTGCATATACATAACAAAGATAAATGTATCAATGTATTTTGCACATACATGACACAGATGAATGTACCAATGTCTTTTGCACATATATTATACAGATGATTGTATTAATCTGTTTTCTACATACATGACACAGATGAATGTATCAATGTCTTTTGTACATATATTATACAGATGGTTATATCAATGTGTCCTGTAAGTACATGATACAGATGAATGTATCAATGTACATTGTACGTACATGATGCAGATGAATGTATCAATGTACATTGTACGTACATGATGCAGATGAATGTATCAATGTACATTGTACGTACATGATGCAGATGAATGTATCAATATACATTGTACGTACATGATGCAGATGAATGTATCAATGTACATTGTACGTACATGATGCAGATGAATGTGTCAATGTACATTGTACGTACATGATGCAGATGAATGTATCAATGTACATTGCACGTACATAACAAAGATAAATGTATCAATGTATTTTGCACATACATGACACAGATGAATGTATCAATATACATTGTACGTACATGATGCAGACGAATGTATCAATGCACATTGTACACGCATGATACAAATCAATATCACGTATCAATGTACACGCGTGATCAATCGATGTATCGTGATACAAATCGCGTATGTATACTGCACACACGTGCGCGATAAAAGTCCCCTAATCTCTCCTGGCCTCTCTATCTTGTCATTCCTCATTCCCTCCTTCGTTCCTTCGCTGCATCGGTCTTTAGGTACAGTGGCTCGCGAAAGTATTTGAACAGCGACTGTACGAAGCTTTCCTGTTGTATCGTTCGTGTTACGCGAAACATATTGAAATCGTATTAGCGCAATAACGAGACACGACTCTCTTGATCACATCGATGCGATTTGAAACCTGGAAACAGAGGCTGCAAGCTGCATGCTACGAAGTTGCATTGATATTAATCAAAGTCTAATACTGTTTGTGTTCCAACAAACAATCAACAACAGGTTCTTTCATATTAGAGAACCAGTAAGAATGACAACAGTAAGAAAGAATCATTTTTCTCTTCAACGTCTCGTCCCGAGTAAAATTCATGCACCAGCTTCGACATATTCAGCTGAGAAATTTCGCGATACAGCTTTCGCGTCGTACGAACAAACTGCAATCTACGTCTTGCACTTATTTTTCCCCTTAGAATCGCCACCTTGCCGATCGTACCGTAGTTAATGGAACAGCTTGTACATTCGTAAAAAGCGACCACAACCGTTCGAATACTTTCGCGAGTCACTGTATCCTCGTTGGCGGAATGGTTTGCGCGCGTTTCCTCCGTCTCTATCTTCGTATCGTTGTTGCTCCTCCTCTCTGTGCAAGCTTCCGTGGCGGCACGTTTGTGCGCGACCTGCCCCAATGTCTCTTGCTCTGCCTCTCCTTTCCCTGGTGATGCCGACGAAACCCGCCGGTCGACCATTCGATCCTCGTTCATCGGCTTTTCTTCTCCTCCCCTCACCCCCGCTGTCGCACGCGTTCATGCATTATAAATATCTCCAAATATCTCGTGTTCCTTATTCGATCGAACGACGGAGACGGAGGAAGGCGAAGAGCGCGGAGGCTGCGGGAGCAACAGAGAGACGACGACGAGCACTGTTATTCGGTCGATGCCTTCCACGTTTATACGCAGCAGGGCCAGTGTGCGTGCACACGAGCTCGTTGCAGCCACAGAATGGATATCGATGCATGGCCACCACGTGGTCGCAGATCCATCCACGGATCTTTCATTTTCTTTCTTGGATCTGATTCAATGGAGATTCGGCGTGGCGAGCCGAATGAATGATTCAAACAGCTTGGCTCGCCGATGCAGTCGAGTAGCTTTTAATGGTTTCGCAACTAAGCAATGCGGATTTTCTCATTACTCGATATTGACAATTGCAGTTGCATCGTGTCGTTCCAAATTCCATATTCTCACGAACTTTGCGAAATGGACGATAAACTGATTCCTAAACGGATATTCCTCTGGTCTAGCAAATGCTCGACGAGTATACTCGACGTATCACGAATCTTCCTACGTCTTTAGGGTATTTTGCGTACATTTTCCCTCCGTCTTACGTCCACCGGATTTGCATCGATTCTCTTCACGAAGATTATTTTAGTTTAAGTCGATTGGAAAATCCCTTAAACGCGTTACGCAACGATTATCGAAAGCGGATGTATCGATGCAGGATTTCGTTTTTTTTTTTGGCTTTAGTAGCAAAAAACGATTAACTACTTTGACACGATAAAAATTAACGCGGATAGTAAAAATCGTTGGGGGTGAATGGCAACTGCTGTTTGAAGTAACCGGTACGTATTAAATAACACGTACGTGTAATTCACGTTGATTATTATTGTTATTATTATCATTGTACGGAGGAAAATATTTTATACAAAATACGTATGTTTCGTCGTATTCGAGCAAACTCCTTCTATCTGTTTATATTTTGAAATTATCAGTATAGCGGGTGACCTCGGGCTTTTTAAAAATAGCGCTGTACTCTTTGGCAGGGACTCGGGGTTAACCTTGAACCTTAAAGCAGGACAAATATGCATCGGATGTAAATGTACACGTATTTTGATATAAAGTATCGCAGCTTAAACCCGTAAAAATCAATGGCTAAAATAAGCAAACTACCAATATCGCTTGTGTACCGTGTATAACACGAGCGTGTGCCTTTAATATTTGGTTTGCGACAGATTTTTATACCGCAAACAATACCAAAATTTTATTATGTGTAAATAAAATCGAGTGGCTACGGTGTTTGATTAGTTTTATCTTCCTAAATCCTGTTTTATACGATCAGTGAAAATCGAAAGCTCACGCGAAATAAAGAAAAAAAGATAATTTCAGACGAACAGAGCGACGGACATAATGAAAGAGAATTCGTTTTACAAATGTTCGTTCCGCATATTTTATAACTCGATGGCATTTGATTAGTTTTATATCCAGTTTTTTTTTCTTTTTTAATCGCCCTATATACGAAAAACATTTGTTTTCCAGAGTATATTTGAAACGAATGGGAAAATAATTACGATCGAAGGAAATTCGCTTGGAAAACGTTCGCTCGGTTTATTTAGTGTTAATGATGTTTCATCATTATTTCTATTCCGTAAACATTTTTTTCTTTTTTTTTTTGTTGCTTTATGTAAACACGTGGGACAGGTTGAGGTTCGTTGGAAATGAAAAATCATTCGAGACACGAGATGATCACAATCAACGCGGATTTGTTTCGAAAACATCCGTCTGCTATGTACGCGCGTATAATTCATGTTGATGACGTTTCGTCACACGTATTTGTAAGTTTATTCGGAATTGAGAAATCGCCGTTGATCGATAGAAAAAATGATTATGATCAAAGAGCTTTTTCTCTTAACGATACTTGTTTATTATTATTATCATATATTGAACTCTTCTATCGCACGATTGCATAACTATTGCTACTTTTAATCTTCAATTGAATTCTAAAGCGCGATCAATTAACTCGCCGAGTTTTTCACAGATAAAAGCAGATTTTACAGATACCGCGACATTGAAAAGTATCAACAAGCATAGAATTATAACTCTGAAAATGAATAGCTGATGAACAACGCCGCGTTCGTTCTACTAATTCGAAAACATTGCCATCCAATTCTTCTACGTTTACGTGCCATCCTAATCCAAGTACGTTCTATTTCATCGAGAAATATCGAATAAAAGAGTGCACAAAACAATAAAAGAAAACAATTAGACCGTGTAGTATTGAAGATTTCTAATTCATTTACACCAACACGTACTATGTATTTATCAATACGTAGTTATTATTACAGTTAGTCGACACACACGCATCAACATATAATACAAACTATCTACGATATAATAATATGCATTAAGTACTTAATAAGCGGTATCGATGGACAGCTAATTATAAGCAAATAGTACGTCAACAAGCGCAACGTAAAACAGAAATAAGTGCAATTATCGCTTCGAACGTTCGTCTAATTTGAGGGTCGCGATGGACGAAAGTCCGTTCACACAATGAGGAAATACCACTGCAACCGAAAGATTATTATTATTTTTCCATCTCCATCTTTGCCGCTACGTCGATCGCACGTAAACATATCTGCTGCTCTTTCGTTGCACGACTCTGATACGTGGCGAGTGTTAATTTCCCTGTGGCGGATGATACGGCCGCTGGTCACAGATCAAAGAACACTAGGGATTTTTCTAGTCGCACGATCGATCAACGAGAGTCGCCGAGATCAATTTATACTCGCATCGAATTAGCGCAACACGATGCAACTGCGGTGACGCGTGCGTCTGACCACACACCGAGCCGATACTACTGTCGACATTACCTACTTGTTTACCCGTTTATCAGGGCCCAAGCGATCGTATCGAGAGCCTCCTTTCGGTTGTTTAGTAGAAGCCCATTAACACGCGTATGGGATTGCCGCCAACACCCCTACGAACCTTAATTGCACAATCACTTTCAGCTTAGGCAAGAAAAGCTCGTCAATCTGCGAGACGTATAATGTTTTAACAGCGCCATCAGTTTCTATTACAGTTACATTTTCGTTTCTCTGGCGACTGGCGGGATGGATGGAGGAAGCAAAACGCGAAGCAAAAGAATTATCATTTGTAGGCAGGAAAATCGGTGGAAATATCATTCGCGCGGAATACGTATCATTGGTTTCCGAGTTAAGTTCCGTCACTTTATTTAGTTACTTGCGGTATCATTTTTTAATATTATTTGTCTACGCTTTGTACATTGTTCTAGCTGGCTCAAGTACAGTTTATTGTCGAGTTATTATTAAATGTAACTTCACTACACGGGGGATACGAGCGTATCGATGGGAATATTTTCATACGAGATGGGAAATATATTTTATTTCTAAATTCAAATGCAGAATTTGATATGTTATTTCGTACTCTACTTTTTCTATATTTTGCGTGTACGGTAAAAATATAATTCGCGCGAAATGCATATCATTGGTTTCCAAGTTAACGTAATTTCCGTCTTTCTGTCACTTTATTTAGTTACTTGCTATATCATTTTTTAATATTATTTGTCTACGCTTTGTACATTGATTTAGCTGGCTCAAGTACAGTTTATTGTCGAGTTATTATTAAATGTAACTTCACTACACGGGGGATACGGGCGTATCGATGGGAATATTTTCATACGAGATGGGAAATATATTTTATTTCTAAATTCAAATGCAGAATTTGATATGTTATTTCGTACTCTACTTTTTCTATATTTTGCGTGTACGGTGAAAATATAATTTGCGTGAGATACGTGTTATTTGTTTCCCGACTAACAGTTTCTACGTTGCTATCATTTTGTTTATTTATTCTCTATATGATTTTCTATACTGTTCCTGTGTATTTTTCTATATTATTCTATTAGCCCACGTTATATACGTACGTTCTACCACATACAGAGGCCAGCATATAGATAGCAGCATTTTCATACGAAATATATATTATTTACTTCTAAATTCATATTTTCTATCTTTCGTATTATTTTCTATGTTATATCCTCCACTATTTTCCTACGTTTTCTATATCTTTCTGTTAGCCCATGCTACGTATGTACATTCTACTATATACAGGGGTGAGCATATAAATAGGAACATTTTCACCTGGGACGCATATTATTTGCTTTTAAATTAACATTTTCTATGTTTATGTCATTTTGTCTATTTATTTCCTACCTTATTTCTTATCCTATTTTCGTGTGCCTCGCGTGTCATTCTACCAGCTCACACAGAAACGAACAGATATTATTTATTATTAGTTACTATTACAGATATTATTTATTATTAGTTCATTATAAGTTATTGCTTAGTCCGTGCTTTGCACGAGCTTTCGGTTTTACATCTCGTTTACCTAATTCGCTTTTTATATATCTCCTTTCATTAATCTGTCTCCAAAACTATGGCAACTTTTGGGCTTTTGCCTGCTTGCTGTGCTTTCTTATCGTCGTTCCTCCCCGTCTTGCATTGCCCTTCTCTTCTCTGTTATCGTTTCTAGTTCCGTTAGTCCTTCTCCAGTCTCGTTTAGTATGTTTTCCGTGTCCTTTGGTCCTCCCGTTATGTCGCATTCTTCCATTACGTGTCTCAGGTCTTCTTCTTTCCTCTCGCATAGCCTGCATCTTTTCCCTCCCTCTTCTTTCCGGCATTCCCTTGCTTTGGTCTCGTTTGCACATCCGAATCTTGCTAATATTTTCCCGTCCTTCCACCTCATCCTTCCTTCTAAGTATTTTGCTAGCTCTTCTTTGGCGATCACGTGAACGGATAAAAATGGGCACGCGTTATTTGTTTCTAAATTAATAGTTGCCACGCCGTAGGACGAAATACTGGAAAACGCGCAAGGAATATCCAAGGGATACGTTTAGGAGGCTCTAAACCTCCAAACGTGAAAGGAAAAAGTCACTCTGTCAAGTCGAATCATCGAAACTATTAAACGCTGTTTCTACGAAAAGAATAAATAATCGTAGAATAGAAGAAAACAACTTTTCACCGTTACACGCGCATCAGGTGAATTGAAAAGATTAAAAATCGTAATCTTTTGCACGCGCTAATTTATATCGGTGAAAAACAGAAAGAAAAATAAGGGAAAGGAAAAAAGCGATATCGCATTATTCAATGTTTCGCACAATTTATCCATGTTGCAAGATGAGACTAGAACGTTTATTGGCCATCATTTTTTGCTTCTGTACGTACAGCAGACGTTATCAAAGATCTATAATATTTTTCGGGGGCTCGTTTTATCAAAATCAAAACAGTGAAAAGCGTGGCTACGGGCCTGCGTTTATTTACGGCTCGTAAAACATTTCTCCCCCTTTCTGTCTTTTTTATTTTCTCTCTCTCTCTTTCTTTTTTTTCCATCCTCGATATGCACCGATACAAAATATGTCGTGTTGACAAATACGCCGGACGTACGTTTTTCGATATCGTTGTAGGCGTAGCAACGCATTATACAACAGCGCCTTATTCTACGATAGCCCGTTTTTATTCGCCAAGTATCAAGATTAATTTCAATATTGCCGGAGAACAGCGATCCGATATCGATTCTGTCTCTCTCTAACTATCGACTCGAGATAATACGCCACGCTTCGAGATTTTTATATCGACCACTTTAAATCGCGCCGACGAAAATTACGGCGGTATCGTAATGGAAAATAAAAAATGGATTGCTTAATCGTTCCACCCGGTGGATTAGATTCCTTTTCCATTCTACAGAGGTTCGTCCCTCCGATCTCGCGTTTAAGGACTCGGATCGCGAATTAGATTTCTGCGATATCTAACGTAATAATTGAAATAGTCGAACGTGTCACGATGACTATGACGATAATAATAATAATAATAATTAATCGCGCGCTTGGACTTGTCGTCTACCGCAGCAAGAAGGTTCCCCGGCACGGCGGCTCGCTTTACCCGCTGTACATTTTCTCATCCTAAGGACAGTTAACGTAGCTTTATAAGACACGTTAGACGCGAACATAGTATAACGAAATAATAATATGGACGAACATAAGCTGGAGTAATAATATGCCGCAAGACGATAGCGGCGGAAAGAGCATTTCCAACGATTTCACTTGGTTAGTGGGAAAATTCATTTTTCCTTGAACGTTTCGTATCTTTGCTTACGTATTCTCGGAACACCCGTTGGAATGTTGCAGATTCTTAATGGCACGCGACGTAGTAGCATCGAGCTGAGAGTAAATAACATATACAGGGTGTTCGCGTCGTTAGTCAGCGTGTTTCTCGTAAACGTTAAGTGGGTGGAAAAAAGGGAAGGAAACGATGGTTCAAAGTCAACTACATAAACGCGATAATATCTTCCTGGCAAGTGCGATAATGCGTGTTTGCAACTGCGCTATCCTTTCGAACGGCAGCCTTCCTTTTCGATGCTTTTCATTTACCTCGCTTCTCTGTCTGCCTGGAATTTTTTCTTTCACTGCATCGAATCTCCACAGTAGACTAACATTTGTCGAGAAGCGATTAGTCTGAAAGTTTATTAGACGCAAAACGAGCAAGATTGTAGCACATGACCATTTTCTTTGTATTTCGTACGACGCTGTAGTTAGCGGGACGACGTAGAAAGTTTAGGGAACAGCAGAGAAGACGATGGAAATTAAAATATAGCAAACGATATAGATAGAATAATACAGAGAAATGTGTGGAATTACTCAGCTGGGACGTATGACACGTGCGAGGAGGAATTCCCAAGAGCGTGTCTAGATAAATCGAAGAAGCTGCGTGCTGGTACAGAGAAAGAAAAAACAGAAATACAAAATTGGTACGCTCCGTTGAAAGATAAATGAACAGGGAAACGAACAGAGAGACAAGTTGCACGAGCAACCGGTAAACAAGAATTATTAAATCAATTGACCGGTACATAAGGAGTGCAGTGGGAGCCAAAGTTCTCACAGAGGGTCGATGAAGAGCGCTAAATTCTGAACACCGTGGAATTTGCAAATATTATCGCCAAGATCCAAGAACCTTTGAAATTTCGCAGCCAAATAACACACATCCCCTCGTGGAAAAACGAGGACAAAACGTAGAACGAAATTGGTGTCACCCTCGGCTTAGTTTTCGAAGAAAATCGAGTTGGAAAATTGGTCGAGTACACCGGGACGTGGCTAATTCCGCACCGAGCGGGAATAAGTAACCGACAGGAGGTTGTTCTGGGTGGGAAAACAAGTCGAAAATGTGGAATAACATTTTCCCGTTTGAGGGGCTTCGCTTTCGAGGGGAACGAGAGCCGGCACGCGCGTACGATGAATTTTCAAATTTATTTTTCTCGCAAGCGAAGCGTCCCGCGCCAGAATCTTATCCCGCGTTTTCCACTTATTTTCACGCACAACCACCTCCTGTCGATCGTTTGGCGCCGCAATTAGCCACGTTCTGCCGTACTCGACGAATTTGCGAGCTCGATCTGCTCGAAGACCAAGGACACGAATTTTACTCCGCGCTTTTTCCCCACTTTCCCGCGGGGAATCGGCTCGTTGTTGCTTCCGCGCAACTGCAGATTTGCAGCTCGGCCGAGACCGCGAAGACGCGTGGCGAGACGCGCGTTAACCGCGAAGACGCGTTCAGGTTAAACGACTCTGCGTTTTGCCGACTTCGCAGCACGCAGAAAGAGAGAGCCGAGAGTTCCAGTCATCTTCGATCAATGCAGAGCAAGGGAAGAGTGGAATTTCCCACGAACGCTGATTGCAACGTTCAGGAAGCGAGAGAAGTCGGTGCACTTTGTCCACCAACGAAGATAACGCGGTTGACATCGGATCGTTAACAGCATCGTGACCACTGTTTCCTCGGCAAGTTGACAATAAAAACCTACAGAAATTTATTATCACGCCATAAGTTAGCAGCGAAGTGGGCGACTGTCGATATACGCCACCGTGTAGAAGCACACGCGAGTATTTAGCAAAATTACACCGAACGTTCCAATCAATTACCTTCCTTCGGCTTCTTTTAGCGATTCAGTCATCATTTTTCTCTTGCGATCTTCGCGCTACTCTGCCACGACGTTAGCACGATATCTGTCAACACATAACATTGGCAAAGTTACTACAAAAATAGATAACAGTCGAGATAATAATAAAAAGAAGAAGTTTTCGATGATTCCGTCTGCTGTCTGTCTCCCTTCACGGTGCAATCTCTTTAATATGTTTGTTTGGTGTAGGGTTTCGCGTCTCTATACGTTTTTCGGACGGGTATCGACCATCCAAGATTGGCAAACACGAGAGCAGACGATGATCAGTGCCCATCTCTGCGATGACTTTGTTATTGAATATTATAAATATTGGCAGCATTGTCGAAGAGCAACATCGAGATAGCGTAATTAATTGATAGAGGAAGGCGAGTACGAACTCGTGATAAAGCAGGTAGAATCTAAATAAATAAATAATTTATTTATCATCGTGACTGTCGCTCGATGTAAAGGGCAAAGTATAGGGAAGTAGCGAAAGAGAAAAAAGAGGAGAAAGAAAGAAGAAACCGCATATAGAAAACAACGTAGAACGTAGTTTCATTTTGGAAAGCGGAATACAGACGCGCGCGCGCGATATCATTTTACTGTTTTTCGCCGTATCACAGCGGGCACGTAGGATTTGTGCGAGTGCTGCTGGGACAGCTGATGCCAGCAAACCACAAAAATAAGCGGAATAGACTTAATACTATTAAATTCATGCATCGTCCGCAATGTAATTCCAGCGTACGCGTCTAGTCTCCGCAGGGAAGACTGTACTTTCGAGCGTACACGACGAACGTGGTACCGCCGACAGCGAGAAAGAAAATAGCGCATCGTCCCCTGCACTTTGAAACGTCTAATTATTTTCGCGCTCATTTAAGACGCGGCGGTTGTACGCGAGTGTGGCACCGTTGCCGGCATACGTCGCAATTTCTTTGAAACGTCGAGGCGATCCGCAAGCTGTCGCAAGGCAAGTTCCTGGCCGATCTTCTATTTCTCGATCCGCGTTTCTAGTTTCCATTGCAAAGAAATTGCAGACGGACGATCCGTCGACCGGTTGGCTGCTGCGACCCCTTTGGAAAGTAAAATGCTTGAACACTGGGTCACGGTGACTCGCGAATTCCGAGGGAAGATAGCGTGGCGTGGGTGGTGTGGTCGCAGCGAGGAAAGTCGAAAGATAAATCTAAGGAAGGAAGGAAATGAGAAATAAGCGAGACGGAGGAGTACGCGTTTCTTAGTGGCGAGTTTCATTTCGAAGGACCAGCCACGATCCTCCATAACGTTTAATTATTCATTACGATTACGTTTGTTTATTATCGTTTAATTATTGTACGAATGGACATTCATATTGTAAAGCGACGAACACGATAGGAATAGCGGAAGCCCTGCGTTTAAGGGGGGCTAAGGTTAATTCGTACAAAAATAAGGCATGTTTTTGTGAATTTTTTCTGACGACACAGTTAAAATCTGTTTATTAAAAGCAATAGTACGTTAAAGTATGACATTCGAAGAACATTGTATAAAATTTTCACGGAGAAATATTAAAAAATACGGCAATGGCGGCAATTATTCGGACGTGTCTCGGAAAAAGGTAGAATTGCTCATAAGTTGGTGCTGGATCATCTGAAATCAAAAAATCAAAGTTCGTTCGTTAGGTAACAGTTTTGCCCAGGTAACGCTGGGAGGGTTTTCCGAAATTTCAATTTTTCACTTTTTTGGAACACTTTGAATTGAAATTTTTCAACAAATTTTCGCAAAATCGGCTGATTGTCCCTCCAAAGTGTTCCAAAAAAGTGAAAAATTGAAATTTCGAAAAACCCTCCCAGCGTTACCTGGGCAAAACCGTCACCTAACGAACGAACTTTGATTTTTTGATTTCAGATGATCCAGCACCAAGTTATCAGGGACACCGCGATTCTACCTTTTTTCCGAGACGCTTCCGAATAATTGCTGCCATTGCCCTATTTCTTAATATTTCTCCGTGAAAATTTTATACGATATTCTTCGAATGTCATACTTTAACGTACTATTGCTTTTAATACAGAGATTTTAACTGTGTCGTCGCAAATAATTCACAAAAGCATGCCTTGTTTCGTACGAATTAACCTTAGCCCCCCTTAATCGTTTCTCAGCTGATTAACACGCGTGATTCGTTTGAAACTTGCCGCCCGCTGTACAAGCGCAACGAAAGGCGAATTTGCCACGTTAAAGCGTAATCGATAGAAGTTACGTCTAAATATTTATCCGACATGAAATTATTAATATTTACGCAGCCTGCGACCGTATGAAATTTCGATATTGGCCGGTCGAAAGTTGCGCCGATTCCTATACACGCATTAACGCAATATCGCTTCGTCTAATTCATTATCGCGGCCAGATATTTCAGCGCCGTTATTATTCGAACAAGTTGCCACTAAAATTACGCCGTGTGCGATCAGATAGGGATTGGGTGCAGCTGAAAAACACGATACGCCATATTTTCCGGCTTTTATGCGCAAACGATTCGAAAATTCAATATTTGATCTGGATAGTTGGACGTTGCGGAGTGCGAGTCGGCGGACAAAGTTGCCCGTAGAAACAATCGGCTCGTTCTAACGCGTAACCAGCCGTGTATCGTGTTCGGCTAACCCATTAATCGAACCAGTTCTTAACCGGCAGGCTGTATAATGGCGAAATAAAAAATCGATAAGCGCATTGCCGTGTCAACGACGGTGTAACGTCGACGCGCCGTTGTCGAAGCTCGGTAAGCTGCACTAACAACGACGACGATGCTACAACGAAGCAAAAGCGACGGTCACGAAGCAACGCTCTTAGCTGCAAGCTCGCTAGCTCGAACCTCCAGGGCAACGTTATACGATCTTCTATTTGCTATTTTCTACAAATACAGCGACACAGGTGTCGACCTATCGAAATCTCTGCGAGCAGAAGAGCTTTGGCGTTGGCAAGATTTCCGCCAGCGGAATTTCTCCAACAGCCGCGTTCCACCGATTTCCTCGTCAAGGTCTTCGTACGAACGATCATAAGAGTCGTAAAAGTCCGCGCGACGATGCACGACGACAGCTGCATCTTGAAGACGCGTCACGTGGCTGGCGGCTCGTCGACGAACCGGAAGTCGCCAGGCGAAGAGCTGAGCGCGCGCGGTTCCTTTTTTTGCGCGCGCCAGCGTGATTGACGGACGAGGAGGAGGACTGGAAAACGATCGACCGACAGAGTATCGATCGAACTTAAGAGCCCTCGATTGGCGTACCTGCCGACAGAGGGCATGTGGCGAAAATACAAGCGCGTTATTCGCGGTCGTTGCGTTTTCACCTGACAGGTGAATCGATCAAATTCTTCCGGCGTCCGCCCCGCCGCGCTTCCACGGCACGGCAATCTCTTGCCGTCGACGCTTCCAAGAGACTTCGATCGCGCCGCGACGGCGACATCAGCGCTTCGCGTGCTTCCAGCGAATAAAAAGAAATTCTCTCCTTTCTTTCTTCCTTTTTTCTCTTTTTTATCTTCCTCTTTCTATTCGACCCTCGTCGTTCCTCTCTCTCTTTCTCTTTTTTTTTTTAATAAATAACGTTTATTAATGCGTAGTCCCGTCACGCTACGATGTTTCCTCGCAGATTAAATGTAACTGGGTCTGAGAATAGAAAATCCACGTTTGAAGGAACATTACGAGGTTCGAAGTTTTCGTATTGTTTATAGTTTACACGGTTTACGCAGGTGCAGGAGGAATCGCGATTTGCGAAGAATAGAGAATAGGGAAAATGTGTGTTGCGTGTTGCAAGGCTTAATTGAAGAGATGATTTCGTCATTTTGTTTCGCCTGTCTGCGTAAGATGGTTTTAATAACAATGTTTTTCACAGTAGAATTAAATCAGTGATATTGTAAGTTAATCGCGTTACAACCGTCTATGTTCAAGTTGGAATACTTCTTTTTGTTTTGATAATTGTGCAGTTATCTTTATGGTGTTACAATGGTGGAAGTAGTAATACGAGAATTTTATGTCAGTGTCAGTCAGTCTTTTACAAAATCATCTTGATTGCGTTGCAGTCCTGTTTCTATTCTTATTTCTTCCTATTATTCTTCTTCGATTTCGTTACCATCGTCGTTGTTCTTTGTTTTCCATAACATACAAGACTTAACAAATATTTCTATGTCCACGTTTCAGAACAGACCAAATACTTTTTCCCAGCTTCTTTACACGCGTTAAACGAGTCTTTGAAATACTTCCAGGTGCTCTAAGTGCGCTAAACAAATTTTTTAAATATTTCCAGCTTCTCTAAACGCGCTAAACAAATCTTTGGAATATTTCCAGGTGCTCTAAGTGCGCTAAACAAATTTATTACATATTTCCAGCTTCTCTAAACGCGATAAAATAATGTTTGAAATATTTCCAGGTGCTTTAAACGCATTAAACGAGACTTTGAAATATTTCCAAATGCTCTAAGTGCGCCAAAAAATTTTTTAAATATTTCCAGCTTCTTTAAACGCGTTAAACAAATCTTTGAAATATTTCCAGATGCTCTAAATGCGTTAAACAAATTTTTTAAATATTTCCAGCTACTCTAAATGCGTTAAACAAATCTTTGAAATATTTCCAGGTGCTCTAAGTGCGCTAAACAAATTTATTAAATATTTTCAGCTTCTCTAAACGCGCTAAACAAATCCTCGAAATATTTCCAGCTTCTCTAAATGTGCTAAAAAGATCTTTAATGTACTTCCAGCTTCTCTAAACGCGCTAAACAAATCCTCGAAATATTTCCAGGTGCTGCAAACGCGTGTAAAAATCTTCGGAATATTTCCAGCTTTTCTAAATGCGCGAAAAAATATCATTAAAATATTTCCAGCTTCCCTAAACGCGCTAAACGAATCCCCGAAATATTTCCAGGTGCTGTAAACGCGTTGAAAAAATCTTCGGGATATTTCCAGGCGCCGTAAACGCGTTCAACGGACATTTCCGACATTTCTAAACGCCTTGAACGCGAAATTAGAAAAAAGAACTAGTCTCAAGAACACCGTTAGCACGTAACGAGAAGGAACGTCGATCCCTGCGAGGAGAAACGTTTCCTTCGGCCTGCATGACCGCGATTTCCTAAAGGGCCGGCCGTTGTGCGATTCGAGTACGTGTGAACCCGGCTTCAGGCACACGGCAGGTTGACTCGCACTACTGGCCAGCTCAAGGCTGCCCGCTCGGTCGCATTCCAACTTTTCCACCGGCGTCACTTCTCTCCTATGCACCAGGCACGCGGCTGCCGCTACGTCCGCGTGCAACACGCTGCAACTCGTTGCAGCGCACCGCAACGCGACGCTTCGCGTCTCCTCGTTACATTATGTCGCCACGTATAATCGGCGTGTGCACCAATCGGTTGCGTTATCCTTCCACGTGTGCAACCGTGTGCAGCGACGTACGCTCACGTTGCCAACGCTTCTACCCGCGCAGCTTTTCAATTGTTTTTCCAAGTTCGCAGGGGAATCAACCTGATCGAGACACGCTCAAGGTGATTCAGCTTGTTTCGGTGAAATTGCTCGCTCTTCCTTTTTATCTTTTCTTTTTCTTTTTTTCAGCTGGGACGGGGAAAATGATACGGTTCTCGGATACTTTTTAGCGTAGTCGACGTGTTATTGGTACTGTATACGCATTATGGAGTAACAGGCATGCAAATAAGATACCCTCGTTTCCATAATTCCTACGAGATACATACTATTTAGTTTAAAATTACTATTGTCACTCTGCGAACAGCGAAATATTAGGCAAATACGCGGTGCTGTTTTGCACAAAATATACGCGAAACCTATGGACAAAGCTAATTCTACGTCGTTATAGCTGCTTATTTGTTATTATCCTTGAGCATATCTATCGATAGTATACGACGCATGTACGAAAATTTTTGACCGATTGTCGAACACGTCGTTTTCATTTCCACGTCCCATCTCGTCGTCTGTCGTGAAGCATTTTTTAGGCGGCGGAAAATTGATTGCACGGCGCGTAAGTTTGATTATAATTAGCATGCAAGTGTAGGGAACAAGAACGACGAAATATCTTTCGTTACTTCGCTTCATTTTTTAAGCATCCTTAATACGGAAAACAAATCACTGTCTAATCTCTACTTTTTATTCGCGTTCGCCAAAGTGTACATGTAAAACATGCGCAAGCTATCGATAAATTAATTCTTCTTTAGCTTTTCGATTACGAAACTTGCTCGTTAAAGCCACCCACGATATGCGAAAATACGCGAAACGACAAAGCAAACGTCCGATTGAAACGACCGGTTACGATCTTCAACGAACGAAACAAATTTCTCCATACAACTTGCACATTCCGAGCTGTCCGCGTAAAGGTGTAAACGCATAAAAATGAATGTAATTGAAATTGAAACGAACGAATGTGAAAATTGAAGTTGAGTGGTCGATACCAACTTCGGTTACACGAATCTCGCGCAACTACGAAAGCTCGCAGCGAAGAAGCGACTGGTTGACGGGCCAAGGAGAAAGAAGTAGAACTATCCGAGCAGATACATGCAGTGTAACGTACTGGTTGTAATTTGTGGCAGGTGAAACCGAGCTTTTGGAAGCTGCGTGCGTACAAGTAGAAAGGCGTAAAAATTCCCCGTACAAACGTTTCTAATTGTGAGAATCTTTGTCAAGTTGCATCTGGACGTAGCCTAGACGAGCAACATACGGCCTCATGCACACACCTGTGCGCGATTCTACTCATCCCGGCCATATTATATCGCCGCGTATATATCCTGTGACGCGTGTCTGGGTGGATTAAACTGGAGCGCGCGCGCGGTCGCTCACGTTCACCCCAATAATCGCGGATATATACGGCGGCACAGGTGAATGTGCGCCCCTGTACACACGCGGTGTACTATGTTGCATTATGTACGTGTGCGTATCTATGGACGTATGCCCGGATGGATTATCAGGGACATGTGTGCGCACATGGGAATATACGCGCGAGCGGTAACAGAACACGCGCGCGTGTTAACAGAGACGCGTATGTGCGCGTGTGCACGTCGGTGAATATTCATGCCCTCTCTGTATCGGATCATGTCACGGGTAATGTGTTTCTTGCGGATTCTCGAAGAAGTTAATGCGAGCTGTCTGTGAATATGATCCTTCGACTGCGCTCGTTACGCTCCACTCTTCCTCTTTATCGCCGCGTCTTATCGCCTTCCCACTTTTCCATTCCTTCTTCCGCGCCAGCAATTAGCATTCGATGCGGTTCGAGCGGCCCGATAGGTTAGGCACGGATTAGCTTTCGGTTAGGTTAGGTTTGCTTTGTGAAACTCGCGCCTTTAAGTTTGTCGAGGCTTGTCGAAGACGTTCATGCGAGCTGTCCATTGATATGATCCTCCGCTCGCGCCAGTTATCCTTCGTTCTTCGTCCACATCGGCGTCTTATCACGTTTCTACTTTTCCATTTCTTCTTGCGCGCCAGCAATTAGCATTCGATGCGGTTCGAGCGGTCCGATAGGTTAGGCACGGATTAGTTTTCGGTTAGGTTAGGTTTGCTTTGTGAAACTCGCGCCTTTAAGTTTGTCGAGGCTTGCCGAAGACGTTCATGCGAGCCGTCCATTGATGTGATCCTTCGTTCTTCGTCCACATCGTTGTCTTGTCACGTTTCTACTTTTCCATTTCCTCTTCCGCGCCAGCAATTACCGTTTGATCCGGTTGAAGGGTGAATGGAGGTTCGACTTGGGTCTGGTTTGCTTTGTGAGACTCGTGGATTTAGCTTTGTTGAGGATTCTCCAAGAATTTAATGCGACCGATATGATCCACCCCCTGCGCTCCTTATCTTCCACTTCTCATCTTTATCGCCTTATCACCTTCTTATTCCTCGACTCGTTCTTCCACGCGACCAATTAACACTTGATCCGCTTCGAGGATGGATCGAGCTTCGGGTTAGGTTAGGTCCGCTTTGTGAAATTTGTCACTTCAACTTTGTTGAGATTTTGCGGTTGATTTAGCTTTCGAAGCAGACTCGTCGTGCTTCTTTTTGACGGTGTTTCACGACGTTTGCCAGCCATGCTACTCTTCTTGGGTATTCAGCAGCTGTCGCTAAAACGTAGGTTGAGATTTTGCAGTTGCTTCGGCGTTTCAAAAGGATCCGTCGTGCTTCC
Source organism: Bombus flavifrons (assembly GCF_040668555.2). NCBI lineage: Eukaryota > Metazoa > Arthropoda > Insecta > Hymenoptera > Apidae > Bombus > Bombus flavifrons. Next base: position 6,173,748 of record NC_138458.1, on the reverse strand, counting down.
TTTTCTCACTTTTCTTACACTTTTGTTAAAGTTAAACAACAGTCTCGCGATAAGAATCCCCTTTATTACACCGTGTTTGATATTCAATCGCACGAATTATCGCGCGACGCGGTTTCAAACGCGATTAGTCGTAGCGAATTGGGAGAAAAATAGAATCGACCGTTTTAACGATCGGTTAATCCATCGACGTGGTTTAATATGTCGATATCATCCGCGCAACCCCCAGCGACCGATCTAAACCTGCACACCACCATCGTCCCACACCAGACGCGTGTTTCATTAAATTCAATCTCCCCTAGTTTCTCTCTGCTCTTCCATTCGCTCGAACCTCCCACAATCTCGACACAACTCATCCGCCTAACGGTCAAAACTTAAACAGAAAGACTTTACGTTGTATCGAACCGCCTTCGAGTCGCAATCTCGATACAGTCGCCACGCTTGCCAATAAACGCGCACGATTCTGTACACGTTGCACGATGTCACCACGCACACACCCACGCAGCTACAGTCCATTAGATTACATTACGAATGCAAAGGTGAGAGGGTGAGGTACACGCGAGATGAGCACACGTACAACCTGTACAGGGTGTCACAAAATATATGACAGATACTTGTACGTTGATTTCATACAGGTGTCGGTGTTTGGAGCAACTTGAGAAACGTAAATTTTAGACCAGAGGCTTCTTCGAGTCTACGTCTCTTATGATACTAATTACAGGCGATTGTTAATTAATGCAATTGCCTCTGACGCGAAACTGATTTTTACCGAGCTCTACGCAGAATCGAACGAAGCATAGTGATCGATATACAGGGTGGTTGGTAACTGCTGGTACAAGGGGAAAGGTGTAATTCTGGGTGAAAAAAGAAGTTGAGAATATAGAAAAAGATTTTTTTTATTTACACTGAACGCAACTTCGCGTGATTAGCTGTCAGTGAACCGTAGAATGTGAAGGAAACATTTTGCGAAGTGCTCGTTTCTTGTCGCTTTGGTGGTACTTGGAACACGGTTCACTGAGACAATCGTCAGACGACAAAAATTGGTCCGTTCCACTTTGGACGGGATGTTGTACCCCATTTACCGCATTCTGCCGGTCTCGTGAGTTCAGATTATCGCTCGTTCCGCTCGTTACGGAACTACCTGAACGATAAGACTTTGCCTTCTTTGGAAGACGGCGAAAATGGGCTGTCCCTTGCTCGCAAGCGAGTGAAGCAATTCCACGCCCAGAGGTGGCGAAAGGTCCTCGAAAAGAGTACGAGTAAGGGAGGAAGCAGATCCCTCGATTCGTTCAAACAAACCTTGAACAAACCTTGCGCTCAATCCTAATTACCTACGCGTGAACCTAAGCCGAGCAGTGTTGAGATAAAACGCGAAGCAATCGCAGCAATAATTGGCAAATTGTCGACGAGCTACGAGCAATGTCGCGATAAAGAATAGACAAAGCAGCGATGCAACGCGTAACAAGCATCCGCGGGTATTTTGCAGCGGCCTGTACAAGCATCGACAAAGAGAGAGGAGCTCGCGTACGCGTGAAATGAGGAGATAAAAGTGTGGCCACTCTCGGCCGGTCTCATCAGCAGCTGTCGCCTCTACTTGTTGAATCTGCTTTTCCTCGCCCTCAACCCTCCCCCGCGGCGGCATACTAGCGCCAACCACCCACGTCCCCCGCCCCATCCGCTGCCGCGACATTCAGCTGCCCGTTGTTTTGCTTTTCGTACGCCCACGCGCTTTTGTTTCCTTTTCCCTCTGGCGCGATCGACGCGCTCGAGCATCGCCTCGTGCTCGTCCAACCATCGTCGCAAACTGGATCCAACGACGCGTCGCAGCATCGATCCTCGTCTACGTCCGACGTGTTCTTCTCGTTTCGTTCTGCTGTTGGTACACGCGCGCACGTGCGCCTGGCCCGGATAATTGACGCGCGGATCCTGGCCCGCCTCTGGCTTTCCGTAACGGCAACGTAAGCCGCTTCCGGAACTGGGCCAGCGGATGATAAGGATTAGAAGGCGCTTATTTCCATGTTCCGCGCGTGTTCCTTCGTATCCGCTGGCGAACGCGATGCATGTGCGCGTAGGTAAGTGATCGAAGCGCGGATGGTTAAGTTGTGGCTGTTGGCGCGTTTATCGCGAAAATCGCGTGCGAACGAATAGTCACGAGTTTCTCGCTGCAACCGGAAATTCGTCTGGAGCGAGTGGTTGCAGCAAGCTACTCGTCGTTCGTCTACCTCGCCCGCTAATCGCAAGTGGCCATTTCGATCGATTTTCTTCTCCATCAATTTGCATCGATTCCACACGCATAAACTTTCTTTCCTATCTTTGTGATCTTTGTGACTTTATTTTTGCGATACAAATATACAACACGCGCCGCGCTCACAGTCAACAGACGCGGACGCATTTACCGAAAGATAGTCCTTCTGCTGAACGTGACATATGCAGCGTGAGGCTATCGATGAGCCGCGTGATCGTCAGAAATTTGTCGGAGTTTGGCGAAAGAAGTAGAGCAAATTATTCCGTCGAGCTACGTAGCTGTCGTTGCTTTGTATAACTTGGAGCCGACCGATGCCACCTCGTCGTGGCAAAACGCTGCGTCTTTCGACAAGATCCAATCGCCAGGTGAATTTTCAGTGTCGTTCGCTAATTAAAAGACGAGTGTAGGATAAAGCGTGTCGCATCGATCGCAACATTCCCAAATGAGACTCGTTATGACGCCTTTTGTCGTAGAATCGGATCCATTCCACTGAACGTTCTCCTTTGTCAGCGTCCTGCGATCGCTGCGTCTTCTTTCGAACACGCGACATTTTTCCTCTGACGGAATCCGTCGATCGCCTGTTTTACAGTTTTAACAGTTTTCGATACGTTGATTAATCGTTATGGATACGTTAGAACGTTGGAACAGTGGAATATGACGGAGAACAGGTGTGACATATGTTTACGTTTAACGTGTTTAGATGCAGGTCGAGTCGAACGGTGAGTTTACTTTTCGTTTTCATTCTAATTTAGTGGAGTTACAAGAACAGGAAGATAGGTTTCGTGGTGCGACTAGTAGATAAGATAAGATAAGATACTATTAATGGAGATGTAATCGGAAGTCATCGAAAGCCGGCAGACACGGATCGCAAATAAACGATAAAAATAATAAATAAATACCGCTTGATCGAACAAACTTATTCTCTGTTAAGTAAACTCGAGGCTGCATTGAAAAATTTGCATTACTCGTTTGCTGCAATTAACCTAATGATTACGATCGAGTTTATCTACTGTCGGGGAGCAAAATTAATGCACAGGTACAGGTAGCAGGTACCAACGAAGTTTGTCAAATTATTACTAGCGTGTCACGTTTGAGCTTTACCTGTTGTATATCCTAGCAGCGCGTAGGTTAATCAGTAAACAATTGGGATTAATATTTCTACAAATTGTCCACTTCTTTTTATCTCCGACTGTGTAGATAGAACAAACCCCCGCGTAAGTTCCATTTCTTTGGGACAATGTTAAGTGTTGGCAGAGATATAAATTCGCATAAATATGCACGATCTATTAATAACCAAGCAACCAAGACGTTTGTAGATCCGCGATGTTTATGCAAATTTATATCTTTACAAGCACAACGGAACAAGCTGTTAAAGCTGTTAAACGTCATAACGAGATTTATATACAGGGTGGTTGGTAACTGGTGGTACAAGCGGAAAGGGGCAGATTCTACGCGAAAAAAGAAGTAGGAAATATAGAATAAAAATTTAAAAATTTGACAATTCAAAAATTCAAAAATTTAACAATTCAAAAATTCAAAAATTTGACAATTCAAAAATTCAAAAATTTGACAATTCAAAAATTCAAAAATTTGACAATTCAAAAATTCAAAAATTTAACAATTCAAAAATTCAAAAATTTAACAATTCAAAAATTCAAAAATTTAACAATTCAAAAATTAAAAAATTTAACAATTCAAAAATTCAAAAATTTAACAATTCAAAAATTCAAAAATTTAAAAATTTAAAAATTAAAAAAATAACGTCAATCGAGACAACGATCTACAGTGAGATCCGCCATAACGAGACGCGATAAAGTGCACGCATACCGAGCTAGAATTCAAAGTCGATTTTCTCGAAAACAAAGCCTCGAACGAAAAATTGTTATTCTACATTTTCCACTTCTTTTTTCGCGTAGAATCACCCCATTTCCGCTTGTACCACCAGTTACCAACCACCCTGTGTATTTCAGCTGTTTTACATATTTTTCATATAGCGCGCGTTCCACGTACCTTCGTAGCTTTTGGACCAGCGGAGAAGCATCGTTGTTGCGTTAACGCAACGTCCACATCGCGATTTTCTTTTCCGATTAATTTATCTCTCGGTTTCCAGTCAAGCTGCTCGCTGCACCGAATTTTCAATGAAATTTACGTGCTTTGCCGGTTTCGCAATAATGGCAAGAATGCCGTACTTCCAGTACTACAACGTACCCTCGAAATCGAGTCTGGAAACTCCAGATGTGCGCCGTTCCTTAAGCACATTTTCAGCGGTTCAAGTTACTCTTTTCAAAGTACATTAGTCAACCGACCTAACGCGGCAATAGTTTCGCGGTGTAAAATTTGCTAATTCCAGCTGAAGCCAGGAAAAACAGTTCTCAAATCTTCTACCGAGTGCAGCGCTCTTCGTATTCCAATTTGACACCAGCTGCGCCATATGGCAGCTTCAACGTAGCTGGAAATTTCGATAATTTTCGACTGTGTTCGTTCGTCGATCGCGATAATTCTACGCCTGTTTCGTCGTTGCACGGTGTCGTGGTCGTTTGCCACGGCGTAGCCTCGAATTCGCGAACGGCGGAAGGTGCGCAGAAAGGATTTTATTAGGGGAAATCGAACGATTTTGAACAACGCGAGTCCGCTTGAAAATTGCCGGCGATCTTACGATCGAAAGGCTGCTCTATCTGTTCCAGCGGATTTTTATCTTCCATATCGATTAGCGCGATTTTTTAATTCCAAGATAACGCGCCAACTTCCATGCCTTCCATGTTTCTCAATCTGATGCAATTAAATTCGTTTCTCGATGAAATTGTACAATGGAAACCGAACCTGGTCGGGCTAACGGCGAAGCAGCAGTTAAGCCGAGCTTCGAAAAGCTTTCTTTCGCTTCGGAAGGAAGCAAGATCTTCCGTTTCGTGTTGCTTCGTTCGATCGTAACAAAGCGAATTGTCAACCGATGGGACAAAGTGCGCCATTCGATAAAATGATATAAAACAAAGAAACATGATTCGTCTATGATTCTCTCGTGAAACGAAAGCTAACACGAGCCAACAAGCCAACACCACGTTACGCAGGCTGATCGTACGGACGATTTTCGAATTTCGTTTACGAGCGTGCGTTAAGCGCGATCGAGCCGCGCGACGCGCAAAGACGAAAAGAAGGTTTGTTCCGCGTGAGCGTGTTCGACGGCGGATCGCTGGCTCGCAAATCAGCCTCCAAATAGGGCATCCCGTGCAAGCGGAACGTATCCGACGTTTTCGTCGTGCCGCTACGTTACACCGAGCCAAAGTGGCTCGAGCTATTTGGAAGATGCCGGCGCAAGCGTGGCGTCGTCTGTTCCGCAGCCGGGCCGCCCTCCACGCATGTGCATCGATTATGTGTGTACGCGTGAAAAATTACTCGCACGGAGGCGCTTGCCCCGCGGCCTTCCTCCCGTGCCCACGCGCCGTCAGCGGCCAACGTTTTTTAATAAATACCTGGGTAACCTGATGATGATGCCTCTGGCAGCGGCTCGCGCTTCCTGACAAATTGTTTCTGCCGTAAAGTAACGTTTACTCGCGCCGGCTCCGGCTTTATTATTATTGTTATTATCGGCAGCTTTTTATTACGCACGCTTTTTCAGCGTCCTATATTTCGCGAAGATCGTAGGATTTAGGCCGATTCTCGTCGAAGTGCAAAACGGTGCAGACCGACGTTTTGCTAGAGCTTCCTCTGTGTCTTCATTTTTCTTCGTTTTTCATCGCCTTGGCTAGAGTTTGGGAAAAACGTTGGGAAATAAATTATTCGTTGAGCGCGTTGTATTTCTCACTCGCGCTCTGTACGTTCGGTGGCGAACGCTTGGCAGCGAGTAAACTGTCGGACAAGCGACAGTGTTCGATGATCAATGGTAGTTGAATCGTTCAAACTACGTTTTGCGTAGTCTTCTCAAGATCGGTGTACCGTAAGAACCGAGTGGCAGATTATTCGAGTGGCCCTGTAGAGTAGCCGCGATTGGAAATTTCACGGCATTCGTCTGCTTTACATTTTGAAATGTATAAACGCAAGAACATGGACGTACGCGGATGCTAATGAAGTTTCTTGTTGCATAAAGCGGAGTGACTGTTTCGTAAATTACGTTAAGATGAAATTAGACGCGAGTGACTGTGATAAATCTAGTCAGACGTACGTATTTTTATGACTGTCATAGGGCAAACTTTATTACGATTGCCGTATCGTCGCCACATTTTTACGATATTGCGCTTTTAGCGCTGCGCTACGCGTAGCGAAAACATCGACGTAACCTAACGTTAATGAAATTTATTGCTGCATGAAGGTGACGCACAGTCGACTGATCTTTTTGTTAGCCTAATGTTGGTAGGCGTAAAATGTCTCGCAGTAACTAGATCGTAAGTTACGTTAAGATGAAATTAGATGCATGCTATGTGGAGTGTTCAGGCGTCACGAATGTGTTACGGATACGAGAAAAGACGTTATATAAATACAGAGGCATCGCGAAGAAGCTGCGAAGCGAGTACAAAGCGAGACTTGCGATTATTGTTATAATAATTATACAGGGTGGTGGAAAGGGGGTGGTTCTACGCGAAAAAAGAAGCCGAAAATATAGAATAAAAATTCAAAAATTTAGAAATTTTAAAGATTAAGAAAATAACGTCAATCGAGACAACGATCTACAGTGAGATCCGTTATAACGAGACGCGACAAAGCGCACGCGTACCGAGCCAAAATTCAAAGTCGATTTTCTCGGAAACGAAGCCCCGGACGAAAAATTGTTATTCTATATTTTCCACTTCTTTTTTCGCCTACCACCAGTTACCAACCCACCCTGTATTATAACAAGCGGATAATCGACTTAATTTTCAAGTACAAGAAAACTGGCTAAGCTGCCACTTGCTTAAATTTATCCCTTCGATTGTATTTTCCTACACCGACGTTACGGAGAAATTAGAAATCGTCGGATAAAGCAGAGGGGAAATTGGAACGTGCAGGCGGAAACAAAGTTGCAAATAGACGAAACGGTAGAGAAAGAGATACGCGATGAATTTTTCATATCGGATTCTTGTTCGGTACTTGTTGTTTTTTCTTTCCAACTTGCCAACGCGTAAAAGCGTAGTGGCGTGACATCAGGCGATCTTACAGGTCGAAGCATAATAGCTACTCTTGCTTTCTATCGTAGCAAGTTCATTGCCGGTCCCTTTCTACGTTCTATACTTGTTAGTATTATTTAATGCACGACACGTGCTTGTGTAACATCTTTTCCCTACTTATAACCGGGATAAGTAATTCCTATTGCGATCGCGATATTTATAGCGCTACACGGAGCGAGTAGAAGCTTGCAAAGTTCGCTGAGAATTCGTAGTAAAAAAATAGGAAACAGCGACATAGTAAATTACGTAGCTATCGGCATAAAATAACGTTAAATAACTCGTTACGACCAATGAATCTTTATAACTAGATGGATAGCTGTTATGAGAGCACATTAGTAAACAGCGTGAATAATTTTACATAAATCATTAATGCTATGAAACAGCGATTTATCCAGCATGTTTGTTTTCATTAATGCAGCACATTTCTCAGATTCCTCGTATGTTTCGAGCTGTATTTATTATTCCTGATGCAACAGCGGAATTGCCGATTTCTCAGAACCGAAATCTTTGTCTCGTTTTTTAGCCGCGTCTCGTGCACCTACATATTTCACGATTTTGACAGGAAATTTCGTCCTTTTCGGACTCGAAAGGAAGAAAAGTCTTCGCTCGTCGTATCGTCAGTTTAGTCTCGCGTTGGTAGAACGTGAAACTGCACGAACGATTTGTTCGAAAATGGCTTGTTTCACGATTATACCTTGCAAATTTATATAATTTACAATTTATAATTATTCACCGCTCTCTGTATATCTCGTACGAAGCTCATAGCTTGGCCAGAACGAGACCGAAGGGATCGCGAGTTCGTAAGAAATTTCGCCAGCGGATCGCCGATGCTTTCGAGCTGACGCGAGTCTCTTCTTTCGCTAACCGATGCCTGCACGGTTTCCCGCTTTTCCGCAAATCACCAGCCGCTTCCATTTCCAGCAGACTGCCACTGGCAAGCTGGCTCAGCCGACTAGCTTTCGTTTAGCGTCTTCCGTCGTACTCGCTCGCAGCGCGCCTGCAGAATTTCTTTTGGCGACGCGCTGTGTCCCTGGCCCGCGGACGTTCGATCCTTCGACGGCTGGCGAACACCGTCGAGTTCGAGCGGAAGACTACGCCAGGAAGCGGCTTCCTCGACAGCAGCTTCGCCGTCACGCGCGGTTCGTAGCTGCGCTTGTGCTCGGCGAGACAAACTTGGCGCCAACTTGACGCGCGAAACTCGCGGCTTCGTTTCGGGAGAGGCGCGAGAAATTAGCGCGAGAGTGCAACGAGAGGCATGGAGCCGAAGCTGGCGACGGAGAGCGCGTGGCTCGCAATTGCTCGATATCCGGCGCGCGTTAAAAAGAGCTGGAGCTGTGGTCGGTCGTTGAAACACGGGGGAATTGCGTCTGTGCCAAAGCGTACAGAGACCTCCGGTGGCTGGAGCGGCGGCGAGTGGGGGAGGGCTTCCGAAAACAAAGGCGGCGGAGAGAGCGAGAGCACGGCGGGGCAGAAGGGGGCGGAAAAAGGACGAAAGAGGGCGAAGGGGCGGGCGGAGGTGGCCGCGCGACGTAGCGCACGAGGAAGTACGCTGGAAGTGGAAAGTTGATTTACGTACTCGGCCGATCTTGACCCAGAGCTCGTTTTCGCTCGTGTACGTGGCAGCGCGTTCGTCGGTGCACGCGGCCGCGTGCGCGTGTGTGTGCGACACCGGAGATTCCAACAACGCGCCATCTATCAAGCGAGCCCACCTGCTGCCGGTGGCATTGAATCGGCAAATAGACAAAGGGCATCTCTCTGGCGGTGGAAAAAAGAAGCGAGAGGAAAGGAGGAAGTCGGAAGAAAAATAGGAGAACGCGGCAGACGGAGACGGGAACGTGGCGCAGGGAAGTTGGGCGAGAAGTTGTTGTTGTTGTTGGACGGAGGCGCGGTGAAATTGGCGCCAGCGACGCGGCATTAAAAATTAACGTGGCAACGAGCAAATCCGCTCGAGATAAAAAATGACGGTCACGGCCGCCAATGAAGTCGGATCACGGCCGTGATATCGTGATTCAACGATCGCTATGATAAATCACTCTCAGCGATTTTACACGCCAGCGCTACCGTTCACCAAAATGACATTTCCCATTTAATCCGCAGCGTGGGCGAACTGCACAGTCAATTTGCAAGTTATATAGACTTTTCTTTCGCAATTCGAACATTATCTCGCAAATTAACTTGCAAAACTCAATTTAACCGCCGGTTCTCATTATGGGACCCAGCGACCCAGGGTCTTGCTTCGGGAAACCAACACGCGTGTTCGCTTGGACAGACTTTTGTTTCTTATTATTATTTATTTATTATTATCCGTTTAGTCCGTGTCTTTCGGCTTTGAACGACTTCCTTTTTACATTTTACATTTCTTATATTAGCTCTGCCAGTCCTTCTCCAGTCTCCTCTAGCACCTCTGCCATGCTCCTCGCTCCTCCTGTTATTTCGCATTCCTCTGTTACATGCTTTAAGTCTTCCTCTCCTTTTCTGCATAATCTGCATCCCCTTTCTTCCTCCTCTTTCCAGTGTTCCCTTCTTATTCGTATAACGTTATATGAACCAAGCAAAATTTCGTGTCGTAGGTGGGACGTAAGCACCGTACGACGAGACGATTTTTGTTTCTTTAAAATCTTTCTATCAGACCGTGGTTTACGGTGTTCAAATTGTATTGCCGAATTTGCTCGCTGTCATTGTGCAGCCGCGTGCTTGAGAATTGAACAGACGGGATTCGTGAAACAAGTGCAAGAACCCGAGCTTTCATTACCAATTTATTTATTTAGAGTGGCGTCCACGTTCGAGGGTTTTTCGTAAACTTACAAAACAATTGGACTAGTCGTTGTTTGGTCATAGATGTGTGCAGCACTTGCGTTGTATCAGTGGCCATATTTACGTACTTGTCAGCGACCGACACATGTCAGTGGCAGTGAATGCCGTCACTTCTCCGCCGCTGGATCAGTTGGACAAAGTTTGTGTATTTTAGAAACTGCAAAGCCACGTTTTGCTCCTTCTCTTCTCGTCTAGCATCGTCTTTAGGTCTCTCTAGGTTCGAGTATCATCGAAATCGTTAACTCGTCACTGCGAATCTGCAGCTTCTAGCGAGCGAAGCGTGTGATATTTCAACAATTACAAGTCTCAATATCAATAAATCCTCTCGTAAGATAATAAAACGCCGAGCAAGAGAAAGCAAGGCAAAGGAAGCTTTAGAGGGAAGATTTTCGAGGTACGTGTCGCTCGATTATCTCGTTTGACAGCAACTTGTAAAATCGTCAAATTTCATAACTTAAGGTCAGTACATTATAACTGAACAATTCGATGATATTATCAGTCGGTAAATTACAACGCAACAGGGCTTTGATTTCTTTTTTACGCCCCGTATTTTATGCCCTTTATGGATGAAAAAAGGACAATTTTACTACTTCTTTTTATAGAGGTACTTGTGTTTATGGCACTTATAGTCTATATATTGGGTGTACAATTTTTGTAATCGAGAAACAGCTGATACTAAAGCGGTGCATTAACAAATTACTAACCGAAACTCGGTATTATTCCACCGATTCCAGTAAAACGCCGCAGCAACTTTTTCCGCTATCTGACAGGTCCCGTAGGGTCCGGCTGCCACCAAGAGGCACCGGATTCGAATCCCGGCGGGTTCGTAGTCTCTTCAGGAATTATTACGTACAGTAATAATTGCTTCTTCACTCGTCAACGACGAATAGCAACACCGAAGTCAAGCTGCGTTTGGCACGCTTTAACCTCTATGATCGGTGACCGTTGCTGAGGAAAAAGGATTAACCCTTTACGTTCGAAGCTTTTCCTTCTGGACCTGCCAACAACTCGAGACTCGTCGCCTGTTTCATGCATTGCTTGACTGCATACGTATTGCATATTTTAATAGTTTTCCTATGTTCACGCGTCGAATGCAGTTTTCCTTCTCTTTATCGTCGAGTATGTGTTGAGAATTTTGGATCTCAAATGTTGACTGCGACTGCTTTATTTTATTTCCATTTTTATCTAAATAATTTTCTCTTAAGTAAACAATTTTTACTTTTCCCCTCTGTCAGAAGCGATGTTTGCGAAGTAACATTATCTACCAGTCAATGAACAGTGAATTTTCGATAAATTCCATGAAGAATTCGGATGTCACTTACTGCGACCAGTCCTTTGAAGTAGGGCCACGATGCAAATGGCTTAATACCCGAAATAATGGTGTAGGAATACCAAGTTTATACTTAGAATTCATACTAGAATAGTTATATATTTATTTGCTGAAGGATCGCAAAGATATTCATGGATTACCACTTGCACGCGTCTCAGCACTTTCTTCCATACCCGGCCGTTAACCGACTGTACAGTTCACATTCATTTGTTTCCCAGACGCCGCGCCCACGCATACTTCCGCACACTGATATTTACACACAAGTATCACTACTACGACCTAATCTATCGCATAAAATTACACATATCTCATATACATAGTACGAATAAACGAAATTTCCTCGTTTATGACAATGAAAGATCTGTAGAGGATTGTTGGTCATTGCAGAGGATGAAGTCGTCTGGTGTAGAAGGACTGGCGAGTTTTTTAAGATCCTGATAGGATCGAGACGACTTCCAGTCGTCCATCTCTTAAGCTTTCCACCAATCTTTTCACCTGTGCACTGTCTGAATCGGTTGGTATGCGAGTAAGCTCACCTTTCAGCTTCTCGTATCGTCCCGCGGCTGGGGGATTCGTCGATTTGTCGTAGGTGCCGACCTTCGAGACATTTGGCGAGGCTCACGAACTTCATTTTGTCGATCGCGACGTCCGCTGCCTCGAATTGCGCCTCCGATAAGGCGAACCATGTTCGAGGACTGTAGTGCAGGCATGTTGATCGTTTGATTGACTATGGTTTTGCTATCCGCAGCTTCCTTAGCATTTGCCATCGTCTTAGTAGTTCACTTCGCACGTCGGTGTCACCAGTGTGAGTTGCACGCGACTAACCATCCTCCTCCACTCGTGTTCGTCTGAAACGACTTCGTTGGCAAATTCCGGACTGATAGGGCTCGACCAATTTGAGAAAGAGAGATTCCTATAAAGCTCAGGCTGACGCCGAAGACGCGGACTAATTCGAGAGAAAATCTTACAGCCATTTGAAGCGTATGGTTCGACGCTTCGCGAGCTTAGGAATACGTTCATGAAGCTGCGTTGGCACCGATGCTTCGAGCTGACCCAGAGTCGTCTCTCGAGCGCAAAGATTAACACCAGTTGGCCGTTGCGGCTCTTCGAGCAGCGTGTGCCTAAAACGTGAGCTAAAATGCGTGGCAAAAGGTAAACGACGACGAGTATACTCGTCAAAGACGGAGTACGTGTGGCTGTTAGGAAATAAGATCAGAGCGCGACGAAACGACTGTATTACTTTTTAATTGTATCAGTGACAGGTCTGGTGGTAACTGAAGAAGATTGCCAGTGCCTCGTAAAGACTATGCTGGTGAAAAACAGCCAACTGGTTGAAAAAGGAAAATGACAGTGTACGTAGGATGCAGAGAGGCGAAGCGAGCTGGATGAGGGGACTTCCCCTAAAAGAAATAAGAAGAAACACCGTGTCTAGGGAGAATAACCACGGCGAGGGAAGCAAAGAACCAGCCGACTAAGCAGATGTGCGCGTGTAGCGCGGAGGATGCACGCGCCGTTCGCGCGTCGATCCCGGAGAGAAAATTCGAGGAGCGGCGGTCGAAAGAAACCGGGCACTGGAAACTGGCCGACTCACTGAAGCAGCACGCGAAATTGAAAAAAGGAAGAGAAAAAGAAGGAGAGGAGCGAGCAGAGATAGAGCGTGTTTTACGATGGGAGTGCCTTATGGCGGACGCGTTGCCGATTGCTCTCTCGGCGAAGTGTGTCGACCGCCTCTCTCGTTCGTTTCTGGCCCACCGATTCAACACACTGCGTGTGACTCACAGTGGCCGGCTAAGTGTGCCAGCCGTCGTTCTCCGCCTCTGTCGCTCGCGCCACACCGCTCCTTTTCTTTATCCTCGTTTTGCCAGGCCGGCCAATCGCGTCGTCGACTCGGAGACCGGCGCGATTTTTTGAAAGAAAAAAGAACGAAACGGAAAGGAAGAAGAGAAAAAGAGACGAAGAAAAGGAAAGGAAGGTAGCGAGAGAGAGAGAGAAGGTGGCAGCGACACGGTTCGCTAAGCCACGAGCACAGACAGAGAGAAAGAGATCGGAGGTGTGGCTGTGCATCGGTAGGCAGATATGTGCCGACGATTAATGTCTTGCCTCGCGAGTTTCCGTTGCTTCTCTCGGTTTCCGCCACGATCTTTCAATGAAAGCGGCATTACGATGCGTTTTGACCGTCTCACGCGCTCTCACGAATCGACAGTGGACATTGGACGTGCAGAAGAGCCACGATTCTTACGTAAAGAGGACAACTTTGGTCGATGTCGACCTTCCACGCTTCTAAGCGCACGGAACGACGTTAATTTATCAAATCTCCACGCACCAACGTTTTCGGTAGCGTAGCGTTCGAACAATCGTGAGTATCGCGAGGAATTTCGTCGCACAGAAAGAATATTTGGTGTTCCGATTGACATTGGCTGATTATGTTTGTCGTGTTGAAGGATCGCGAGAGAAAATCTCACGTTTTCTTAGAATATCGCTCGGTGTCGGTTTGTAAGATTAACATATTCAGGTAATCGATAGATGGACCGGTGTTTTCCGCTATAAAAATCGTTCCATATTTAATAGGGAAGTAAAAGATTGGATTGCTACATCGCAAGAAGTGCCGCAACTGCCACCGATCTATTTCGATGTAGCGTTGCAGTCGATGAATTACCGAAGCTCGTGCGCTTCTTTTCACTTCCGCATGAACTGTAGCAGTACACGCTGCAATAAGTCTTCGCCTCCTATCTCCTAGCGCAATTCTTCTACTAAGCGGTAAATATATCTCACGATATATTCTACGTTTAACGAACATCTTTAATATCAATATCGAGGAAAATCGACATTTCCTAAACGTAATACGTTTGTATTCGCATGCCGTATGTATCTCTGTGTTTGCTATTTAAATTCTGCGATCGTAGAATTAAAATTGCGAACGAGACAAGGGCCAGAAGTAAGAATTAATTTTGCCTCTCGCGTCACTCGTCCCTACGACGTTTCGACGTTCGCCACTGTGGCAAATTTAGGAGGAGAAAACGAGTGGTAAAAGAGCACGTTAAATTAGCTGAAACTATTTATTCGAATACTACAGTCTGCCTGACCGACGCTCGCGATCTCCTTAAAAGCTGGAACGAATTACGCTACCAGTTCGATTACCAAGTCGACTATTAACCTGTCAACCCTGCGAGACGAAATATCTCGCACGGTCAAGTAAACGACGAAACGTGCCCGTTGCAGGACGTTTCGTGGGCAGACAGCAGGGCGACGTTCACCGGTTGACAGATTAGAAACCGATAGAAACTAAAATCTAAAACCAAACCATCCGTATCACCACGTCAAGCGTAATACGAAAATCTCCGAGGTGCCACAATCGCGCGAGAATTTTACGTCGCACGAAGCTGCCGTAAAACGCGAGCTGCGCGCTTGTAGTTGAGCACGAACGCGAAGAATCGACGTGATCTGTGCAAGTATTCGGGAAATCCGCACGCTGGCAGATGGTTTTATATCGCGACTAGCCCGATTCCTATCAACGAATCTCAAAATTGCGGCGGTGGCTTGGCGCGAGGTCGGACCCAGCTCTGACCAGGCTAAGTTCCTCAAGAGTCAAGGTCGAACGAAGTTGTCGGCAGCGGCCCGGTGTTTCTGCGATCCCAGCTATGCCACGACGATTCCCCGATCGCCCTATCCCTATCTGCCATCGAATTCCGGAGGTGCCGCGCTCGAATTTCCCGCGATTTTCCCATCCCGTTAGTCGGAGTACCGTAACGCGCGTCGATCAAACCGCCGATCGCTCTTGCTCCGTTTCCAACGATCAACCGTTGCCGTGTGAATTGCGTGCGGGTATTTGATGAGATGGCGCGATCCGAGCTTCTATTCTTGCTTCTTCGAGGAAAGTTAAATGTCGCTTTTCGTGCTCGCCATTCCTCCAAGTTTCCACGGGCTTAACGCAATATCTTCCGGTGTCGTGTTAATTTTAGTCTTCTATTTTTCTATTTGATATTATCTGTTGAAGTGGTCACCACTTCTAAGAAAACTCTGCATCTGGTCTTTTTAGTTTCCTCAAGCACCGAAGCCATCGACAGCGCGACGAAGACAGACCATAAACAGTAGACGTGCGGACCTGGACCAGCTCAAATTGTATTCTTACTTATAATTACACTTCTGTTTGAATTTATTGTCTACCTTACAATTTGTCCTCGAGTTTTCTCTGTTTACACATCGAATAACCTCAACATTATCAATAAGTTCAGGTTGATCGTACCGCGTGGATGATACGTAGAAGCTATTTTTAATAAAATAAATTTGTAAGTTGCCTTTTGTGTCACGTTTTTCCTACGTTTCGTCCTCTGAATATTCTTCTCGCGTATTGTGTCCATCGCTAATTTTGCTAAACTGAAATAGAAGAATTGTGGACGAGACTTGAAGTAAAATAAACGATAATAATAATAGTAATGACGATATCAGTAAAATATATCGAACAGGTACGGCTGTAGCTGAATATAAATTCTCTTTTCGGACGAGAAACGCGGAAGAACGAAGAACTGAATGAATTTCTGCGCGAATATTTTAACCTTGGCTAGAGGTTCTCCCTTTCTCTCTTAGCCTCTTTCTACACAGTGACCTATTTAGGCATGGGCAAGGTCGTTTAGTCCCAACGCATTCACCGCGAGCGGAACCTACCTGCTGAATTATCATTCCAGGTTGCATAACTCGCGTATTCCAACCGGTATACCGGCGAACAAAAAACTCCCAGAATGACACAATGCAGGGGGAAAAAATATCGCGGTGTACGCGGCTTTCTATCGGAGTTGTGTGTCGACGATCGTGTTAATTTCTACCAAGCAACCTTTCTTTTTACATAAACTAGCAACGCGTTAAATATCGATCCGATCGCTCGCGCTTGAAATTATGGAACATTGTATCGAGTTATACTAGGTCTGATTATAAATTTCGAAAACGAGTTCGAGCCAATAATCGACAGCGGTGGTAATTTCGAAAGAAGTAAAATTCTGTGTACGATTGGAAGGAGATCGGAAGAGCGGAGGTTTTGCAGTTCGAATTTAAACGGAAGGAAAATTTCAGGTGGGCCGCTGCCCTGGTCGATTTAGTTTTCCAATCGGACAGAAATGAATATTTATATTTTAGATTTATGTTATTCATATTTGCGTGCGTAATTGGCATTCTATCTTCTAATCGGTTGATTCATTTTCCATGGTAACAGCCTAATTAGTAATTCCTTAGTCCTTCTTCTAATAATTAGTTTACTTGTAGTAATTTTAGTAGTTGGTAGTCCTTCTTTCAATTTTCTCACGATTCTTCGCATAATCGACGAGCTCGTTTTCATTTGCAGACAGAAAATTGTATTTTTCTCTATCGTTTAAATATTTACTTTAGGAGCAATATGAAGCCTAGCTGTATGAAAAAAACGATTAATTTCGCTTCCTATATTCGGCCTATTGTGTCCACTATCACGCAATAAACGTCCAGCCTTCGAAAATTGTTTTATTTCCGGCCGTTTTATGACATATTTAGTTCTTCTAGACCGATTATTTGAAAAACCGCTTATTGAAACCAGTTCCTCTCTCTTTCTCTCTCCTCCCCTCTCTCTCTCTCTTTCTCTGTGTTAAACACACAACTCGAATAATCTACTTTATCCGATTTTGAAATATGGTCAGCTTTTTTCTAAATACCGTTGCATTGCTGAAATAATTATAATCGCTGTACATCCACCACTCGGCTAATTATTCTCTTCTTATTTATTTATTTAAGTCGCATCAACTCGTTTGGGTCATTAGCAATCACGTTACTTAGGCGACAGCGAGTGAAAAATATCGATACGTTGGAAAAGCTTCGATGTATTTGCACGTCGCTTCGCGGTCCTAGTTTCGACCATATTTCGTAGTCGTTCGTTAAAACAAATAAAAGGTATAATTTCGTTGGATTGATCGCATAGCAACTTGAAAGACGTTACTTTAAGAAATGTACCTTCCGAGCGAAGCTTCACCTTGTTGAAATCGAGTTACGTCCGCGCTAACGATAGTTCGATGCGAAGCTTTTTCGGCGGGAAAATTTAAATCGTCGTTGGTACACGGATCGAAGAAATTGTCGTTGGTATGAAACGAATACGTACAAGCATTTGCAATAGTAATTAATTATGGTGGAAATTGATTCCACGTGTATTGTAGAAGCCACGTGCGTGCGCGTGCTTGTGCTTTTAGCAAATGATCGCATAACGTTTTCAGAGTGTACAAATCTGCCTTTCACAACGAAAGGATTAATATTAGCCCGGTGTACGTGTAATGACGTTGGTCGAAATTTAAATTCGGCGCACGAATACTATCCATTAAATTTTGTCTCGTTATCGATTTATCGTCTCATTGCCAATTATCAATCGAATTGAAAGAAGGAATTTGCCAAAAATTATGCACAAATATATCGTGATCTCGTTATCGGTCGTCATACATTGAGATATTCCTGCGATTTGCTTGTGCAAGTTGAAATTTGTAAAAAAGTGGCATGAAAGTTGCTGCGAGTATAAATAAACTGAAACTCAGAATCGAATCGAGCAGCTCATCCACCGTAACAACGATTCAGTCACGTTTTCTTCAAACTTATGTCTTTTTTTAAATATACGATAGCATTGAGAATGATTCTAAAGTTGATCAATTAGAAAAATCTACAGGGTGTCGCTGAACAACGTGTACAAATAGGCACGAAGAGACTTCTTATGAAAAATATTTGAGAATATGGAATGACGTATTCTCACACGATGCTGCATTCTCGAGGAAATCGAGTTGGAAAATTTATCAAGTGTACTTGAACACGGCTATCAAACACCATTCGTCCGCATTTTGCGTATCATTCGCAATTATTTATTCCATTACAATCTGAAAAAATAAGACAGTGGAAAAGAGTGGAGAAACTTGCAAACGAAAAAGATGGGACGAACGATAAATTTGAAAAAGGAAAAGGGTGGCCGGGTCGAAGTCCACGGCATTTGCTGCGCGTTGCGCCGAACCAAACCAGGGCGAGTCGTTCAGTGATGGGATCTGAAACTGTCCGAGTCTGTATCGAAAATTTTGTACCAAATTTCGAACAGGATTAGGAGTTTAAACTTCTTGAAAGCGCTCCTTTAATCTTGAAATTGTCTTGAGTTTTGTTCATCTTGCGAGTCTCGGTTATTTTGGAAGGAGCTTCGTCAGAATGATTCCTGATCGTCCTCTTCATGTTCGTCTATGTTCCCATAACATCTTTCATTTATCTTTCTCGAATCTGTCAAGGTCTTACTTATCTTGGAGTCTTGAACGTCTTGAAGTCTTGCGATTCTTGTTCGTTTTCGAACACTTCTTTGGGCCACGTCGTTTTTGCTCGTGTTTCGATAATGTCCTGAGTCTTGCTCAGCTTGGAAATCACGAACGTCTTCAAGTCCTGCAAGTGTTGACCGTGCTCTGTCGACGAATTCTTTGGTGCTTCTCATTTTCATTTGCGTTTCGACAACGTCTTTTATTTGTGTCTTGCGTCTATGAACCTCGTTGGCCTTAAAAATGTCGAGCTTTCGCGAGTCCTGAGAGTCTTGTTCGCCTTAAAAATGTCGAGCTTTCGCGAGTCCTGAGAGTCTTGTTCGCCTTAAAAATGTCGAGCTTTCGCGAGTCCTGATAGTCTTGTTCGTGCTCTGCCGTCGAAACGACGATCGACGGGACCTGCTTGGGCCGTGTCGTCTTTGTTTGCGTTTCGACAGCGTCTGTTGTTTGTGTCTTGAACCTTTAAACCGTCTTGAGTCTCGGCCATCCTGGAATTCTTCAACGTCTCGGACGCCTTGATCGTTGTGGAAGCCTCGATCGTGCTCTATCGTCGGAATGACGATCGACGAATTCCTCGGGCTACTTCGCTTTTGTTTATGTTTCGATAAGATAAGCCGCTGCGAGCCTGCGCTGCGACCTAAACATCATTTCCACTACCAAACTCTCGAGCCAAGAATATCGAATATCCCGCCGCTCCGGCACTGCCAGCACGATCAACACTCATCAACACTAGAATCGATTCTACAAGCGTCTTGCGACTGGTACAGAAGACTCGTACGACTGACGCGACAATCGATATAAAACAATCGAAATTTCGACTTATTTTCGCAACTGTTTCAAGCCTTGCACTCGACAAGCGTAAAAGACTCGAGACCCACGAAGATTCGAGACTGACCGACGCTTTCCAGAGTTTGAAGATTCGAATCAGGTCGCAAGTGGTTCGAATTCGTCTAACAGATTCGAAGCGATTGCGAGCGTTTCACGTACCATCGCGATCCTCGCTTTTCCACCGGTTTCCTCGTTGACGTTCGTCCTGGCTGCATGAATATTTTCACAGCCGCGATCGCCGTTCTTCCCGTATTCCCCGGGCGTTCTCGCGTGTCAGCAGGTTTTCCAGTCTCTTAGCATTGGCGTCATGTAATCCTGCAGCCTTGGTCGGCCTCAAGGACCGTCACGAGTCTCCTCGCCGAGCGTGCAAGCACGACGAAGCCGAGCCAAGGACAGCTGGCGCGGCCGAAATCTGGAAACCGTGCCACCGGTGCTTGTCCCGTCTCGTCCGAGTCGATGCAACCGACTGTTCTCTCGCCTCTGTCTCCTCGGCAACCTGGTCAAATGGACCCACGGACGCTCGCACAGGTAGAAAGTAGGTTTTGAAAGCAGTTGGCGTCGGTGAAGGGGAACGGCTACTGCTTTTGGTAATTTCGTTTTGGATTTTTGACAATTGTGCAGCAAGTGGACGACGCTTGTTACACGCTTGCACAAGCAGCCGATGAATCCAACAGATTCACGTACAGCCACACGAGTGTGTACGGTCACTGTTGTAGTTGTAAATACGTTTGTCGTTCGATTAGCTGATTCTTGCACTTGTTCAAGCACGATGTTGGAAGATTGGTTTGTGCAAGGGTTACAGTGCGGAATAAAATGGCAGGACGAATGAAGTCCTGTGGCATTATTAATTATACAAGGTGTCTCGTAACAAATTGACGATATTTAGGGGTGGAATTCATGGAACTCGAAGAACGATAAGAAAAGTTCGTATCAACGTTATCATGTTGCTGGAGTTCGTCGAAACCCTTGTTCAATTTCAACAGATTCGCTAGGTGCTGAGTGTACGGACTTCGAGCGTGGCCAGAAATAAAAATCCAACGTGTGCGTGCGTTGAGACGCAAGGGAGTGGTTGTCGCAGCATCTTCTAGAAAAGTGATCAGGTACGTAACCAAATGATGGGATAGTTACGTCTGGCGAACGAGATCAAACAGCAAACGTGTCGACGGAAATTTGTCTAATTCTTTTCAACTGCTCAATCCATTTCCTCAAATATAGCCCGCTCATTATGAAGTAGCCTGTATCTATATATTTGTACCGTACATATGTATCCGTAAATAGGTGGATAGTACATGCTGTAAGAATGTGGTTGAAGAGTTGCTCGTAGTAAGAAAAAGTGTAATCCAATTTGCCTTATCGCAACTGGACGAGGAATTTTCTACTGACGATTCTCGTGTACATGTCAAATAAAACAAATACGAATTATCGAAAAATCACTTATTACGAAACTGCTTGTATTTTGAAATACACGCACGGTATATGCTGCGAAAATGTGGTTCTAGCGACGAACAACTGGAAGAGAGTTGTTCGTAGAAAGTGAAAGCCTAATTAACTTGGCTTTATCTCGAGGAAACGAGGGATTTGTACCGATGATCGTCGTGTATATGTAAATATAAATATGAATGGTTAAAAAGGAGAAAATAATTGCTAATAATACGGACAATTACTGGCAGTGTATTTTTGTTCAGAGAAGCTTACGAATCTTATGAATGGAACGAAAATAACATTGAATTGGCAATATTTACGTGTCAATCGAAAAATTCCAAAAGCGGTAACGGTTGTTCAACTATGATGTGGCAATGCGTCTTTTCATTAGGCAGCTGACAGCTGTCGGTGTGGTGCTATGGCTTCCTGTGTACGTATTATATCGCTAGCTGAAGATCGTACGGTTGTGTGATATTTTGATTACGGTAAACCTGCAATCACTATCAATGGCGGATGGAAAAATTGTTGAAGTGGCAGTGGAGAATGAAAACGGCCATCAATAACTTTCAGGGAAAAAATCAATTTGACAAAGGATTATGTTTGTCATACTGTACAGAGGGTTTTAAAATTCTACAGCACGTATCTACTACGCGCCTTGATAGCTAGTTTTTATAGTTATTTTAAAAATACTTTATATGCGGAGAATGGCAGTGTCAAAGTCATCTGCGAGATTAAATAATTCATTACTTCACTTTGTGTCTTTGTTCTACTGCTATTCTAAGGTGCGAAGTTTTCGCGATTTTTGTTCAAACGTATTGCAAAATTCGAAATCGACGCGTGAAAAGATGTAATTTATTTTTTTAATAAATTCTCAAGGAATTCGAAATCTTTTAACGTACTCGTAGTTGGCAATTTCTACACTTTACCAGGATCAAACGTCCCTTGGAAAGAATAGAAATCTAACGTTTTATGCAACCAGCTTCTGTTACCAAGATAACGAAATAAATTATAAAATTTATATCGAAATACCATGCTCGTAATTTCTCAGCTTATCGTTTTCAACCAGCAAATTGTTGAAAGCGATTGTTGAAACGAAATAAGGTTTCTACAGAAATAAGGTTAACTTCGTTTATACTTCTTCTACACTACTTTCTTACGTCTTCACCGTTATCTTACAAAAGGACATAATTTTCTGTCACCAGTAATCAGGTACAGCTCGTGAAAAGACGTAATTTTACGTGAATTAAACCTCTAAAATATCACGTTCCAAGGCAAAACAACGAAACAGTTGCGTCCAACTGGTCGAAAGCATTTTTACACAGGGTAAAATCAAAGCCAAATTACAAATAGATAAAATTAACTATAAATAGAAATTCATTCAAACGCAAGCGTACATTTTCTAACATAAAAAGCTAAGGTAATTTTAGCACATGAATAACTAAATAGAAATAAAGCGACAAGAGGCGTAGAACGTTCAATTTCACGTTAGCAGATATTCCAACATACAATAAAGAATACGTAACATATCTCTATATTGCTTCTTTTACCATTTAAAATGTCCCGTTTCCATATCCATATCACACGCAATACTCGATACAGTATACCAAAACATGTTAACGTACATCTTAAACAACTAAATGCATACTATATATAATCTACTACAAAGACCTACCTTATATTATCCCTAGCCTGTCTGCATTCTCATTAATTAAATCCTAACGCGTATCTGAATTCTACCTCATTTACGATTAATAATTCGCGCGAGTGAAAAATCGGAGAGTCGCAGAAGTCGGAGAGTCGCAGAAGTCGCAGAAGTCGCAGCGACAGACCGCGCACGATTTCCACGAGTTTCCCGCGCAAAGCTTGCACGGCTGGGAACTCGTTTGATTAGTGGCCGGCGTAGCGCGGTCAGTAGAACGATTCCGCCGGTGGTCAGCCCTACCTCGAGCACGCTGCGAGCTAATCGAACGTCTATATAGATGCGCAGTTCTAGCGTCCCACCTCCTCCTTGTGATATATGGGTGGTTCAGTTCGCGTGTCCAGTAGGATTAAAAAATATGAAAAAAGGAAAAAAGAGGGAAGAATATAGACGAACAAAAAGGGACAACGCGATTCTCCTTGCAGCGTGACAGTTATAGATTTGTGTGTACGGTTCCAGCCAGCTGCTTTCGCGCGAATAGTAGCCACTTTTGCTACACGATTTTGTCGTATGATCTTGAAATTATTGCAACATTTTAGGGGATACTCGAGATAGGTTGTTGTCGAGTGTTTGGAAAATTGTTTCAGGGCTTTGTATTTAATTACTTGACGTCGCTAATCTGTTTCTGCTGGGGGCCTGAATTGTTGTTTTATTGAATTTTTGTACAGATTTAACCAACAACTTTTTGGACAGCTTTCAATCGTAAAGAACTTGAATATGGCATGTTGCTGATTAATGTTCGTGTACTTAGAAATTATCCCTCAGTTATTTGCTCTACTAGCTGCTATATATAGCATATATAGTACCTAAATTTAATATCTACCACTTCTTAATACTATGCTAATTTATTCTACTATCTACTACTATACTAATTTAATTAGTATCCTAATTGATGGACATGAGAATTACACACAGGTTTTCAAAAGTAAAATCATACAATTTTCAATGCATCGATCGATCGACGCACTTCGTTACTTGTCACGTTTTATAGAACTCGCGTGGGATTATTATACGAACGAACGAATAAATAAAGCTATTTGCCAAATTCTAGTGACTCAATGAATAAAATCACCAGGTAATTCCTTGTGATTTAAAGCGTTCGAAATTTCGTACAGGGTTTTTCAACATTTTTCTGAGTTTCAGGCTACATACGACTGTAAGGATAAATATGCTGAGAATTCGTTTCGTCTGCAGCCGTTGGGCGATCAGTGATCGAGTATCAATGAACACGATGGATCTGTATTGTCGGCAACGCGCAATCTGTTCAGCCTATCGATACTGCGCGGTCTGATAATTAAATAACGGAGCTGACGCTATGCCAGACAAATTAATGTCCCTAGTCAACGTGGCGAGCATTGTGCTGTTGATTTTGGACCCCTTTCCGGCGCAAATATCGCTTTAATCTCTTCAATCACTGTGTACAGACGACTTATCCCGTGTTTTTTTTTTCTCCATACTGTTTCATCGGATGTGGACCAGTTAAATAAACACAAAATATTTCTTAGCAAGATACAGTATAGCTGTTTCGTAAAATACTTCGCTTTAATTCTTACAACGAGATAAAAACGTATTCTCTATAGGATCGTCTTTCGTTGAATTATTACAAAGAAGTGAAATACCAGTTTTAAAGGTTTAAGATTTCCATGCATTTTGAAGGACGCAGGAAATCGAGAAGAAAGAAAGCTAACAATTTTAATAAATCGACGATTGAGAAATTTATTGATACAGAACAATTAAATATATTCTTCCCGTTTAAATGTGAAATTTTGAATTCACATATAATCTGCTTGTTAAGTCAACGAAGTTTACTACGGCATCATGTTCTCAGTTTTTGATATCTTCTCACGTTAAACTCAAAGTACACGATATCTCGCCATTCTTTTCTTATCATATTAAAGCCTGTCCCGTAATATGCTACAAGCTTGATTATTCTGTGCAAAGTTCAAGGTCGAGTTTTAAGACGTTCAAGCTCAGCTGACCTAGATACCCTAACTTTATCCTACATAGCAATGTGTACTCTCTTTCAGAGACTCAACACTCGCGTACTATAAAATCTGCAGAAACCCAGTACGCTTAATTAATACACTTTCGAGTAGGAATACTAATAAATTCAGATAATTTCGAGTATAATAATTTTAAAGATAGCCAAACAGTTCCACGTTCCTGTAACTAACAATAATACAAACTCAGCGATAAACACTTGGAAATCTGCCGCCTTCAACACGAAAGCAAACGAGTAAAAGCGAAAGTAAATATAGCATTGACTAATTGCAAGCTGAAAAAGAAGAGTGCGACGGTTTCCGATCAGCTTGCAATTCCTAGAGCAAAGTTCAGTAATCGGTTTTGATAAGCACGTAGCCGAGGGGGAAAGCATAATTACGCCGGCAAAACCAGCTTTGGAAGCAACTTGGGGACAAAAATGTTGCATTCGATCGGGCATAACGCGCCGGTTAAGGGGTTAACGTGCCGGTAATTGATAAGTAGCCAAGTATGCGTTTGATGGCGCGACGTAAAGAAGCAAGGTAGCTATCGCTTATGATATTAACAGGTCCCTTTTGCTTTCCACTTGATCGAAGGCAGCTCGATAAATTACGAGACGCCCGCTCGTTGATTGGCCGCGTTGATTGCACCGCGATTATATCAGAGGGAAAAGTCGCGTTTCCGTAAGAAACATCGTGATCGAGCACAATTATCCGGGCTGATCGGTGGAACGGTCGCGTGGACTGCTCGCTACCGTGTTGCCAACCAGCGAAACACGGCTATTTCCCTGGCGCGAATGTTCCGCGTGCGTGAACACGCGTGAGCCAGGACAGACGTACGTGCCGTACGCGGATAAAACTTACGATCTACGTGAATTAACATAAAGACTTGATTAATGCGCCGATGATTTCAGCGCTGTTGCAGTTGTGTCTGAAGAACAGCGAAAAAGTTGCGACATTTTCGCTGGCTCGTCGATTTTCATACTACTTGTTGGCCGAAAGGCTGTACTCCACTATGGTTTTTGTGAAAAACCGGTAATACCTGTAATATGCACGTACGATTACACCTATAGCCTGTGCTGTAATAATCTGCAACCATAAATATCGGAAATCGTAGAGCTAACCCGATGACGTTTAGTGTCTTGGACACCTCGTGTTGAAATCAAATGCACGGACGATTTTGAGATTGGCTGGCAGTACATACGAGTATTTAGGGGAATTTTCTAATTATTTTCCTATGAGACGTCCTAGGCGTATTGATGATTTGTGTTGAGATTCGGGACAGTCAGATGCTTCCCGGGTACGATCAGCGCATATTGGGGCCATTTTACAAGACCGCATTATGTGTCCGGTACATTATAGTTAACCTTATGAAAGTATCACAAAAATGTGCTTGCTTAACTCATGTTGAGATTCGAATATCAATTGATACTTTCATCGAGAGTTTGGCAACTTGTTGGACGTATTCCGATGTCGTTCGTGTTTACGCATATGGAGAACGCTTGAACGACGAAACAATTTTCCACGTGGATTCGCGAAAGGAGTTACTCGACACCTCCCTTCAGAAAACGGTATTCTTTCGCAATTTCTATAAAACAGCAACCACTACGGCAAAAACTATAAAACGTAAGTTTCCTCGAACCTTCCCCGATCTGCCACAAATTGAGACCCTGAGTCCTCAATCCCTGGCATCGTAAACCCATCGCGAATCTTCGTGTCCCTGTACCTGAAACAAAACACACACAAAAAAAAAAAAGAAGAACCAAACTAACCTAGACCTATTCACAGTGATAAAAAACACCCATAGAAGCACCTAAATCCACAGAGCTGCTATAACCGTACCTAACCTCCACCTGCGCCGTATCGCGTGTCTCGCGCGGTGTGTAATCCGCGGGAGCGCAGCCACACAGCGAGCGGTCCACGTGATCGCAACGGATCGCGTTGAGAAAGCGAATGAAAAAGCGGAGGAGACAAAAAGAGGGCGAACAAAAAAGAAAAATTGAGGAAAATGCCCAGAAGATACAGAACGGTGGGAAGGAAAGGGAAAAACACGGCCGCTGGGAGAGCGCCGGAACACAGGCTACGATTAATCCGTTCTCCCTTGGCTGGGTCGCGTCGCATGTTTTCAGGTGCATACGAAGCTCAGCGGAAGAGAGCTTGTGCACCGCGAGAATGCCTGGACGAGAAACGTGCACCGGCACGCTGCAACTGCAGTGCGGGACTGCGGCGTTGCATCTGGCGAGGTGGCGTCGGAGGCTTTGCCAGCCGCAGAGGCCTGAAAGCTGTGTGCGAGCGGGAGACGCTTTTCAACGGCGAAGGAGAGACAGAGGAACGCGCGTATCGCGTACATGGAACGCGGCTGGAGGGACGAAGAGGGAGAGAAAAGTTCGGAGGAAGAAGACAGGCGTGGAGAGACGGATAAAGAGAGAGAGAAAGGAGAGCCACGTGGTTGCCGGTTCACGTCAACGTCGTCACACGCAGAGGAAAGAGAAACACCCCCCCATTCGTCTCCCTTTGCCTCCTTTCTTCCCCTTTTTATTCCCGCTGCAACCTTCTCGTTTCGCCATCTCGCTCTTACCAGTCGGACTTCACGTTAGACTGTCTCCATTTAGCTAGCGTACAGGGGCACACGCCCTCTCTGTCTCGCTCCCAACGATTTCTCTCCTCGTCTCACGGTCGTTTTTCTTCCTTTCGCTGATGTAATTGTCCGGCTACTCGTCTCTGTCCCACCATCGTCCACCGGTTCTCCCTTCGCTTTTTTCACCGTGGCTCTCTATCTGTCTTTGGTCATCTCGCTTTCTCTCTTACGGATTTCTCGTTTCTCTATCTATCAGTATTTGACGATGTTCCTGTCCCTCTCTTCCTTTCTCTGTCCTTTTTTCCAACGTGTCGCCGTTTCTCTCGCGTAACGCGCGATCTGGCCCGAAACAAAACTTTTTGACGTTTTTCGCGCACCCACCCTAGGAATATGGACATACGTCAACTACGTGTGTGGGGAATGCGCCAAGTCCGTAACGGGGCCACGGGATTGGTCGAACGGCTGGCCAATCCGGTTTCGTGCCGGCTTCGAGCGGGGAAGAGGGTGAGGGGGATGCTGCGTGGAAAGCGGCGGACTGGAGGGGAGGAAATCCAGCGGGATGAGGGAAAAGCAGGGAGAGTGCGACGGAGGCGCAGGGCCGTAGGATGTCGGGGGGGCTCGCGATCGAAGAAAAAACGGCCGACCTCGGATGGATCCGGAAGTTGATTAGGACGGACCGTCGATACCGGAGGATGTATTTTTATCTCAACTGAAACGTAAATGGCGTGAAAGTTATTGAGCGCCCGACGAAATCGTCGTCTTCCGACGCGCAGTTTCGTTAACAACCACTGCCAACCAGTCGAGAATACTCGACAGAGTATTTCTCGTTCGTTTTTCCACCTATGATAAATAACGGTTATTTTCGCACGATAAAATTCATCCATCGCCGATGAATGCTTTTTACTATATCGGGTACGAAAAAAAGGGGAATTCAACTTCTAAACGTACGTACGCCAAGTAACGGTAAATTAGTTTTAGAGAAAATTGTTGCACGTGAAAAAGAGTTTAGTTCGGTCGTAACGAAGCTTGACGTACGGCACTGGCTGGAAGGAAACACGATGGACGCGGGGTCCCGGGGGATCGTGAACAAGCGAACAAAGGATGCTTTGAAGGCAGAAGAGGAAGACTCGAGGAGAGAGCCTCGCCTCGTTCCCTTTCCCTGATGGCTGGCAGAGAGGGATCTCCGCTCATCTGTTCTTGCCCTGCGGTAGGTAGGTTAGGTGGATACATTTGGCTCTCTTTTCGTCTCTCTCTTTCTCACACGCCTGTGCGCTCCCCTGCCGGTCCATTCCTCGTGGTGGTGCACTCGGTGCTTCTAACGTATCCTACGAAAACCAACCCCCACAGGAACCACGAAGCAGAAGTATCCACGCGTTCTCGTTAGCTCTCCAGTATACGATATTCCCCTCGATTCTCATAAACGTTCCTGTTTTCAATCGGTTCGACACGAGCTTTTTTACGTCGAAAATCGCCGGCTTCTCAAAAAACACGTCACAATCTTTTCTCATACCGCGCTGTATCTTTTGGATCAATTTCACAAAAGGTAAACGTTATCGTGATTCTCGCGATGTATATCGTGTATACGATAGTCGTTTCAAGTAGTCAAGTAGTAGTCGTTCTGAAACGAAGGAAGTAAAAAAAGAAAAAAAAAAAAAGCTACGAGCATACGTCATATCCGATGTCACGCTACATTACACTCTGCTTTCATCGCGTGCGTATCTTGCGCGCTAGGGCTGAACGTAATGACTATTCCGTTTCTTCGGCACGTTTCCGAGTTATTTTTCAGCATCTCGGAAATTGCTTTTTTTCCCCGGTGCTGAACAGTCGAACGACGACCTTTCAAGGGAAATCAGAGGTGAAGGGTGATCGTTGAGTACGAGTCGGTTGTTACATCACGGTTAGGAAAAAAACCCTAGAAAGGTACTAGACGCGCTGGGCGACGCTGTATCGTGGCGCGAAAAAAATTCCTAGCCGGCGTATAATACAATAATCCACAGACGCGATGGCACAGCATCGTTCTCGAGGAGTCCAGGCAACACCGCCATCGCCGTCTCTATAATATTCTCGGAGAGATATTTCAGAGAGAGGGACTTCGGCGAAGCCTGTCTAACGACGCTGGAAGACCAGAGAAAGAGAGAAATATAGGTGCGCGGGCGCGCACACAGCCAGGCTGCGCGTTGTTCGCGTCGAATATGCAGCAAGAAAGAGAAGGAGGCAAAGAAGAAGAGAACGATCTCGATCCTCGTCCAACCAGTTCTTTCATTTCCCGTCTCTATCTATCTCGTTCCATCCACCTTGTCTATATCTCTGTCGCACCATCGCCCACTCGTTTATTCGCCCTCCTTCTCCTCTCTCTTCATTTCGCCTCTGTCATTTCTCTCTGTTCTCCCTTGCTCGCTAGGTCTCCGCCATACATCTATCTTCGTTCCACAGCTATTTCGTAGCCGTTCTCGCTCTGTCCTCGTCGCTCGCTTCGTCTCGTTCCCTCCGTTGTTCGTGCTTCGAATGCCTTCCTCTCTCCTGGTTCTGTCCTCCTCTCGCTCGTATATCAAGCATCGCTTCGTCCTCGTTTCCCAGTCCCATTCCCTCGACTCTCGCACCAACACACTCGCTCGATCCGTCCATTACTCGCTTTTCTCGCTCTCAGTCGCCCCCTTCGCGTCTCCTGCCCCAGCCGGCCGTAATACTTCTCATCCCTCTCGCTTACTCTGTTATTTCTCTCCGACCTCCGTGTACGGCAGATACGCGCGCGCGGCAATAGCTGGTTTCAGGAGACAGAAAAACAGGCGGACAGAGAGGGAGGTAGAAGCGGGTAGGTGGGACGGGGAGCGTTCGAACGTAGAAAGAGGGAAAAGCAGGAGTGCGATACTCTGCGACGCGAGTCTAAGATAGGAAGAACGAACGCAGGCAGGGGGAAAAAGAGACAGAGGGAAAAGGGAGTGGAGGACGCAAAATCGTGTCCGAGCATTAACGCGGCCCTCTCTCTCCCACTTACCTGCTTGCCAGCTAGCTTGGTCGTTCTCAGCGGTGCCGGGTTCCTCCGTTCTTCTACACGCTGCTAGCTACCTCGTGCACCACGGTGCGGCTGCTGCTGCGGGGAGGGATTTTAATTTCGCTGGATAAGTATTTATCTCGAAACGCGTGGAGATTCCGTAATGGACAAGGTGTATTTTCGGCGCGATGTAAATCAACGGACTTACCGGGAACTATACGTGCGCGCGCACGTATATTCCCATAAATCTATTTAAATATATGGCCGTGTGCGGCGCTCGTGCGCTATACGCTCTCGTCGTATAGAGCGCGGTACAGCGTCGCTATATACATAGAGGAACACGCAGCTGGCTAACGTGTGTCCGTGGATACACGTGGGAGCTTCTTCTCGCTTTGACAGAAGGGAGAAGCGTGTCTAAATTGGGAGTGGAAGGTGGGGTATGCTCCGGAGAGAGAAGATACACGACGCGGCACGGGGGAAGTTGGACGGAAGAAGAGACGGGGAATTATATCTTCTACTTCGTCCTTCTTTCGCCGTCGTTCCTATAGGAGGCGCTTCTAACGCGCGACTACACCCACGCTTGAAATCCCGTCCCTCGTGTGCGTGGAGGACGAACGAAGCTGGAAGGACGCGGAGAATACGCTGTGCGCTCTACCGTTGTTAGGACCCGTCCAGAGAAATGCCGGGACGATGAAAAAGTGGACAAGAGAGGGAGGGGCGACATTTTCGCGGAGTAGAACGACGATAGAGGGGTGTATAAAGGGACGCGCGAAATGGCGGGATGTGGAGGGGGACTACGAATGTCTGTCGAAAGGCCGCGCCGGCAAAAGACACCGGGAATCAAAGAGAACCGGCTGGAAAAACTGCACGGAGAGAAAACTGGCGCGAGAGAGGGAGCGAGAGGGGTCGGGCGAGGCGGACGGAAGATTAAACCGAGAGAAACGGGAACGGAGAACCGGAAGGACGGATGGCGCGGCGGGCAAAAAAGTTTGGCCGAAGGAGAGTAGGCAAAGGGAGAGGAAAAAAGGAGCGCGTCCGAGAGGGAACATGTAAAATTCAGCAAAGTGGCGGAGCATCGAGATAAACGAAAGGTCGGAAGACGAGGAGAAGGGGTAAGGGAACGAGGTGGACGGGATTAGGGGAACAATGGAATCCGGGGAATAGGAGGAGAAAGAAAGAAGGGAAGAAAAACAGAAGAATCTTGCAAAGGGAATACAATACGAACAGGGTACCGTACGTAGGCTGCAGGGTAAAAAGGAACGATGAAAAATTCGCCGTGGAACGAGCGATCCGTGATGAAAGAAACGGGGGCAAAGAGGAAAAGAGGAAAAGAAAAAGGAAAAGGGGGGTAGGGACAGCGATGGCGAACAGGCCCTTGCCTGTTACGGTTCGCAGCGGGGAGCCAACGATCGGAATAAGATCGAGAGGATTGATGATTCCAATGGACGTGTTCGAAGGACCTTGCGTAGGTCGTGCTGGCTTCGTCCTTTAGCACCTACCATGCGACTGGCTGAGCACCAACTATCGATCGAACCAACGATATATACGAGACACGCTCGAACCACCGTGTACACACGTACTTACACACACGCTCACGCACGACCACGTTCCTGACCCGTAGGGGTCCGTGTGTGGCCGCGTGTATGCATGTACGTGCCTCGTGTTCTACGTGTGTACGTACACGTCGGGGTTATATATACATGTATATATATAGATCGATCGATTGCTGGCCATGGATCGATACGTGCGCGCGCAACCCACCCTCGTTTGCTCGCTCGCTCGCTCGAGGCTCTACGGTAAGGGTTGCTGCTGCCTAAGGTGTTCCAAGGGATGGGAGGGGATCGGCGGCGCCTATTGGATTTCCACGGACTTTTTTTATCCTTCTTTTCCGTTGCCCCTTTTCCCCCTGTCCCTTCTTTTTGAAAAACTGTAGATCGACCAAAGGCTCGGTCTCGCCCGGATGATACCGTAGAAAGATTCTATGAATAAGTTGGCAACGTCCAGGATTATTTTTGAAAGGAAATCGCGCCACAAACACGCGCGTGGAAACGAAGCTTTTGCAACTCGATACTGGAAATTTACAGTACCGTCGGTGTGTTTGGAGAAATCGTAGGCTAACAACGACGAAGAAGAAATAACGGAGAAAATTTGCCGGATTAGAAATTATTTTTCTCTAAAATCTCTATTGAGCTTCTGCGTATTGTAATACGTAGAACCACCCCGGTGTTCCCTTTGGAAAAACTTTTGTCCCCGACGTAGTGCACGTGCGCTTTGGCTTCCACCAAATCACGTTCCCCTGCGATCAACCGGGTCTCCTCATTTCGGATCGAGAGGAGAAGGTGAGCACAGGACACGCTTTACGACGAGACGCATGGACGGTCGTGAACGAGCGTTAAAATATTCAGCGAACCGGCCCAGTTGGTCCTGCGCAAGTAGAGAAATCGCATTTCGGAAAACGACCCCTCACGTATACCCGCGTTCGTGGCAGCGTGTGCGTGAAAGTTTTTCGTAATCGGCCCATCGACGAGGCGTGGAAAGTGTCGACGATCTAAGCACGCCGGCCGACATAATTAAAACTTCCAGAAAACATAATAACTACACAATTAAAGCGCGTCCCTCTGACTCTACTCTCTCTTGTCAGGAACAAGGGGAACTGAGGGGAGGAGGGTGGGAAGAACGGGGAGAAAGCGGGTTTGAAAAGCGACGAGGACGCGCCGATGCTGGAAAGAGAAAAACCGAGAAAGATAGAGGGGAGGGTGGTTTCATGGTGAGGGTGGAAACCGAGAAAAAGAGACAGAGCGCGAGAGAGAAGAGGCGAAGCGGAAGGGAGACGGACGAAAAGAGAAGATTCCAAGCCGAGCGGGTGGATGGTGGTCTACGGCAAGAGGAAGGGGGTAAAATGATGTAAAAATAACAAATTGAAACTGCTGGCCAGGAGGGTTGGATAACGCGAGGAGCAACGAGGACGAGGTTCGCCGATATTCCCCGAGCTAGACGAGAACGACCGATCTATATAGTTACCGGCGAACAGAGACGGAGTGGCAGGATGAACGAGACAGCGAGCAGCAGAGAAGGGTGGGCCAAAGGGGTGGCACAAGTAGATTTCAGTCTGGTGGGGGTGCTGCCAGAGAGCTCCCCTCTTCGACGGAAAATAGGGGAGGGTTGTCGTACGTGTTAACGCGGCTACTATATATATATATATATATATATATATATATACATACATATATACACATATATCTAGAGATACATACATATATGTAAGTACCTATATACACACATAGCATATACGTACGTGTACATACGTACATACGGTATATACGTCGTATAGAATGCACGTATGTGTATATACGTAGAGGCACCAATGATAGTCCACACCCATACGAATTCCTATATACGCGTACCCCTTTCCCTCCACAGCTTCACCCTCACTCTCTATCCTGTCTCTCTCCGAAATCAGCCATCCTCGTCACATCCACGCAGTTTCACGGCGTGAGTGTATGTGACGCGAGGGGCAATGCTCCATCGTGCAACGTGGAAATTTAGTTCCCTTCGTGTACACACACGTATAGAGGAATCGTGAGGGTGTGGGAGTAGCAGCCTGCGGCTGTGTGTGGTGCTTTACGACTCGATCGTAGCGTTAATGGCACCGCTGTCTGAGTGTGTAGGTAGCGGTGCACACGGGAAATGTGCTCGTGCCCGTCAGAGAACGCTTTCGACGTATACCATCCACCGTACTAGGCCAGCCAACTATATTTCGCGCGACCGAGCAGATTTCACTAATACGAGGAGCACGGCCCGCGTGGAATACGTACGCGCGCCTCATGCAGCAACCCGTCCCTCGCGATACTACACGTGGCGATCGACGAGGAGGGTTGCGTTGCGAACCAACCCCCGCCCCATCCCCCGTTTCGCACACTTTCTTTTTGTCGTCTCTGTTACGTTCGTTTAATTCACGCTTTTCCTGGTCACGCCGTCACTGTCGTCGAATCGAGCGTGAACCAGAGAACGCGTGCAAATGGCTCGATCAGCCAGACATTGTGCTGGTTCCAATTGATTCCGCGAAAGGATTCACCGGAGTAACGTCGCTGGAAAGAGCACGATACCGTTTCAGGCACACCGTATTTCATTACTTTTCTGGGAATCATCGGGAATCTTGTTATTTCGACGGTTTCGTCGCGTCGCTGCTATCTCGCTGGTCGATATAGTTTCGTGGATTTTCTAGAATTTTAGAAAAGTAGATTTTTCTTAATTTCAGACAGCACGGATAACGGAGCAGGTTTCCAGCAGAAACTTGGAAACAGGAGCATCGTTGGGAATAATTATAGTGCTAACGTAAGGCTTTAACATATATTTGTTACGTAACATATAACATATATCTGTTTTATAATGTAAACGATCAGTCAGTGATATAATTCCATTTTAAAATTCTGACATAAGTCTGTTCTTATTCTGTGTGCATTGTAAAGTGACTCAAGGATGATAAAATATGCATACACGCTCCATCATCAGCACCACTTATTCTTATAACTTGTCCAAACAAACTTCCATAAAACTGAATATTCTTAATCAAAACAAGAGAACGATCTTACTCCTAGCCTGCCAGCAAACTGTATTACCTTGCACAGTTCCATGTCACGTAGAGAAACGATCCTCTTGTCAATCCCTGCATTACAGCAAATCCACGAATATATAAATTCCATCGCATCGTCGTTTGATTTCCTCCTCTCGAAGGGTGGGACTCCGCGAGCCTCCGAGAGGAATACGGGGGAAGCTCGTCATCGCAACTGCTGAAAGAAAGTAAAACACAAAGTACAAAATATTCGATTCGATGGAACTACCGACGAAACGCGATGCAGTCGGATGAAACTCGCTGATTGAGATCTATATATATATCATCATATCGTTTATTGACAGGCCACAGAGACCAATTATACGCATGAAAATCAAAGAAACGTAACTTGAAAAATAAGGAAGCAATGTGAAAGCTTCACCTGCACAGCGAGGCTACGCAAGGTACGTTTCAACCCTATTCGAGGAAAAAGGGTCGAGGCGGTCAGCATAACAACTGACATAATTAAGGGAATACGTAGGGAAGAAGAACGAGTGAGAAGAGCCGTATCTTGAACGTACAATGTTGACACGAAGAATATTATTTCTGCTTGCGTTCTTGGAAGGTTTATGGAAATTGATGATTAAGAGAACAGTAGCGTCACGTATCTTTCTTCGATTTGCAAACGGTAGCTTATTAGGAGCACCAAGAACTCATAATTGCAGTTATCAATGACCAATAGGCATACCAAGTTAGAGAAAGCTGGAAATCTTAGGAATTTCTGTTGAATTCCCTCGATAAAAGAGATCTTACTTTTTCTATGCAGAGTTCCATACTTCTGACATGAGATCTAACCAGAGAAACATTAAGGCCAGCAAATTCAACTGAGCATTTGAGATACCCGGATAACCTAGGAAGTTAGGCTACTACATTATGTAGTACAAAGTGTAGATTGGTAGTCGGTTAAATGATACAAATTTAGTACCCTATAATAGGCTTGATACTAATTAATGTTTCATTTAATACGCTAAAACCTAATTAATTAGTATGTAACGGTTCAACTAGCAATTACAGCTGATCATCTGAGACGTCCAGAGTATCCGTGAGACAACTGCGTGTACAAAAGTTGCCAGAGTATCTCGTGAGACATCCGAACATCCACGACAGTTTTGAAACTTTTTGATTCCAGGTTAGGCCACTGTTGCTATGTGATAGAAAGTACACACGTTGTTGCTGGTCGATTACGATACAGCACAATATCCAAATATGCTTGGACCTAGTCAATTAGTGCGTAAAGGTAGGATTCTAGATGTTAAACAATCATCTGAGGTACCTGGATAACCTATTATGTAAGTACAAAGTGTAGATTGGTAGTCGGTTAAATGATACAAATTTAGTACCCTATAATAGGCTTGATACTAATTAATGTTTCATTTAACACGCTAAAACCTAATTAATTAGTATGTAACGGTTCAACTAGCGATTACAGCTGATCATCTGAGACGTCCAGAGTATCCGTGAGACAACTGCGTGTACAAAAGTTGCCAGAGTATCTCGTGAGACATCCGAACATCCACGACAGTTTTGAAACTTTTTGACTCCAGGTTAGGCCACTGTTGCTATGCGATAGAAAGCACACACGTTGTTGCTGGTCGATTACGATACAGCACAATATCCAAATATGCTTGGACCTAGTCAATTAGTGCGTAAAGGTAGGATTCTAGATGTTTAAACAATCATCTGAGGTACCTGGATAACCTATTATGTAAGTACAAAGTGTAGATTGGTAGTCGGTTAAATGATACAAATTTAGTACCCTATAATAGGCTTGATACTAATTAATGTTTCATTTAACACGCTAAAACCTAATTAATTAGTATGTAACGGTTCAACTAGCGATTACAGCTGATCATCTGAGACGTCCAGAGTATCCGTGAGACAACTGCGTGTACAAAAGTTGCCAGAGTATCTCGTGAGACATCCGAACATCCACGACAGTTTTGAAACTTTTTGATTCCAGGTTAGGCCACTGTTGCTATGTGATAGAAAGTACACACGTTGTTGCTGGTCGATTACGATACAGCACAATATCCAAATATGCTTGGACCTAGTCAATTAGTGTGCGGAGATAACGCTGTAGATGTGAAACAATCATCTGAGGTACCAGGATAATCTCGGAAATTAGGTTACTGTATCATGAAGTATAAAGTGTAGACTGTTAGTCGGTTAAATGATACAAATTTAGTGCACTTTAATAGGCTTCATATCAATTAATATTCAACTTAATGGATTTTAATGTGGACTTCAACTGTATATCTGAGATACTCAAGTACCAGGGTAGCCGTGAGACACCCAGGTATGCAAAAGTTAGAGATTAGGTTACTACGTACGCTACGTAATACAAAGCATAGGTTGCTGGTAGTGAGTTTTAAATGCAAAGGAGAATCCGCTGTCAACCCGGTCATCGTACTTGTGCATATGTAAAGACTGAAAATAAAGAACTCTCGTCTCGAACCAACGAACACACACAATGCAACCGGTCTCGCCTTAAAGTGGTGAGAATGTTCGATCAGCAGCTTCTTCATTGTCAGTTCTAGCGAGTTTGCTTGTCGCATCGAGGTTCTCATGCAACTGTCTCATATGTATCTCGCGAAATAGCCGGCTACGCGGTTAATTCTTCTGCATTTGGTTGAAATCACCGCCACGGCTTTTGCCAACAACCATCCACCCACGCCAGACTCGATTGACTTTAACCGAAAATTGCTCTAATCGACAACGCTAGGCACAATAATAATCGACACACAGTGTTAACCAATTGCTCGCAGCTAGCTTCGACCATTCTATTCGCTTTGGCTGCTGCTTGTTCCGCGTTTTCGCCGAGCAAAACAATTAAAAGCTAGTGCAAGGCACGTATTTTCTTTTGTCATCGAGCAACGAAGATTCACGCAGTTTCGATTCCCAATTTGCTAGCTGCTATATTTCTCGACTGGCGGACTGGCGCCAGTTTACGGTCGAGCTGGAAGCTAAAACGAAAAAACGAAGGCGAAAAATCCGAAATTCGAAGATATTTACTCGAGGAAGCGCATTAGCCTTTCTCGGGGAAATATTCAGAAACGGAAATCAGACTGGAAAATAGCGGCGACGTGTGCGCCGCTGCGTGCAACCCGATGGCCGAACAACATTTCGACGAGAGGAACATTATTTAAACAGCGACCAAACGGATCCGAAGGAGGTACATTTTTCCAAATAAAAATTCATTTAGCAGGCAGCGGGTTCGCGGTTGTCCGGCTTTTGCGAAACCGGAAAACTCATTGCGCCGAAAGTAGCCAAAGTGCTTTGTACAATTAAGCGAGAATTTTCGCGAATCAGCACCGAATTAGTATTAATTAACTCGCAATTCCAACGGAATTCCTGTATAATGAACGAAACAATTTCGTCGGTGCAATAAACTTCACTCGAAAGCTACGAATAATTTCAATCATAATTTTTCTCTATCCTTCCTTTCGTCTATCGATTTTCCCTCGGTCCTTCTACTTGCTGGGGAATTCCTATTACCATCATTATCATAATAAAAGGTTACATTCTCTCCTTTTATTAGGCGCAGAGAAAGAGATTCTGCGCGCTTTAGATTTTATATTCCATACAGCGTTACTTCTCCAACGATTTTTGACAATTCTTTGACATCGTCGATATTTAAGTTTCTAACTTTTGCGCCTTCCATCACGCGTATACGCAACGTCGTTTATCTATTTTTTAACGCGTTTTTGACGAAACTATAAACTGCAGACGTACGTGTTGTGAAACTTGTTCGAAATTTACATTGGTATAACGCGTTCTTTCGATTAATTCAATACGTTGTATGTTTCTGGTGTTAAGATAACGGTTTCCCTATCGTTGATAGTCGATAAAGAGGAGCTTTTCTCATTGGATCGAAGGAAAATTCTGATTGCGATATAGCTAAGAGTGTACTGTGCACGCGCGACGAAAGAAGCTCGTCGATGAAATTCGTATTTCTCGTTGCATCTTCTTTTCGTCTCAGTTCGACGAAAATGACGTTGACGGTGCTAAAATCTTGTTGTTCAGATGGCAGAGTCGCATTTGTTTGAACTCACCGGGGGAACGAACAGTCCATATAACTGCAATTCGTACGTCTAATCGAGAAGTTCTCCGACTTTCCTTGTTACCTATGATTCTTCCTTCATTCGTACAACAACGGTTCATTTAATCAGCTACTGATTAGAATTTCGTCGTGGCGAGTGAGAAGATCGTCGAAACTGAACTGTGTCTCGAGCGACCGAGACCTAGTTGCTGCAATTTTCAAAGGTGAAAACCATGGAAGAACCATAGAAATTACATTTCGTCTCGCTTATTCATGCAAAATATGCCATTTTTCAGAAATGAAAATTATGTTCACCGAGGTACAAAAAGCTACAGAATTTCCTTCCCCATCTAACATTGTTCTCTCTTTTGACAAAATGCAAATCGACTTAACATCTCACTGAGAATCCACAGCCTGGCAATGATTTGCCGCGTTCAATTCGTCCGCACGTTTTATCGAGACCATTAATCATCCGTAGATCTCGGCCATGACGTCGATCGTTGACTTAAGCCTGATTCACGCAAGCGGTCAAGGTTACTGTCGGATTACGATCGACCAAAATCTACGATTTTACCGAGACGCTCGCAGTAAACAACCGAATCCCGTGGCAGTGTTTCTCATCCTCGTTCGTCCGCTCGAACCAGCAATGACATCGTTTTCCAAGTTCTCCAGCGATTAGACGATTAAAGCAGCTTTCATATTCTTATTGTTCTATTATTATATCGTGATAATTGTATTCTATTATCGATTATATTATCACATTATCTTACCGATGTATCGCTGATTGTAGGAAACACTTGTTAACCAGCGAATCGAAGAAAGCGAATTTCGCCAGTGGAAGCCGATCGCGGCGAAGATCGGCGGAAGGAAAAGCTCGCGAAGGAAGAGCAGAGTACGCGATATCCGTTTCCTTTTCTCTGTAACGTTTCGTGTCCCATGGAGCCGACTTTGACGACTCTCAAAGAACTAGACGCGTTTTACGGCCGTTTCGTTCCGTTTGGATATTCGATTTTTCGTTCGGACTTGCCGCAAGGAGAAGGCACCACCGACCCGGTTTCTCTTCGCCGTGGGTTGAATTCCCAGCTTTTTTGTTGTGGAAAAAATCCGTGTTTCGTAGCTTTGTGGCCGGCCTCGGATGGAAATCATCGCAGTCGAAGCGGCGACTTATATAATTACACGACAGAGACTCGTTTACATTTCGTTAAGGAACAATTACCGCGTGCTACGTGTAACGAGATTTAAGGAAACGCGATAAACGCTTAATTCCACGGGAAACTGGCCGACAACTTTACTTCCGGCCAGCCCTTCTCCGCCACTTTGTGCCACGTTTTTATCACCATCGAACAGCGTACTTATCCCAGACGCGGATAATTTTCCATCCTGCAAAGTTGCCCGCTGAAACGCTAATTCAACGTTCCATTATTACACGCCGTACCATTCTCTTTTCTGTTTATTGATTCGCGCCGCAGTCAGTTCTACGGTATAACACAATCGATATTATTATTATTATTATTATTATCGGTATTCTTGCCGCTGCTATTACCAAATAACACGAGTGGAAGTAGCCGCAAAAATGCTCGACCGCCACTCGAATGGTGGAGATTCGGGGGCCATTTCCCCGATCGAGATCGATCATTTGATCAATCGGTAAACAGTTGGCGAACAGCGGGCGATCATCATTTTGCGCTTGTTAATTATAATACACGTTCATTAAGTATTCAAGTGATAACGATGTATCGATTTTTAACCGACGACGAGCAGAAACACCGACGGCATGTAAAATAGGCGACGCTATTATTGTTGCTACCAATTACAATTCACATGCAAGAAATAAATACGAGCTCGTACAATCGCGCGGAGAATATTGCAACACTTGGACGGGGCACGAAACGCAACGTTTCTAATGCAATTAACGGAATTATAATCGATGGATATAAAACAGTTCTGACCATTACGTTTATCGTTGTTATGGTCGAAGTACGAGAGCTGAGAGCTGCGACGTGGAAATTACGAAACGTATCGTCTAAATTCAGTGGAAACGTAGGAACGATAGTAAAAAGGACGCGATTAAGGTACCTGTATGTTATAAGTACGAGAATATTATTATTTATTTATTTATTATTATTTAGTCCGTGCCTATTATGCTTTTCACATACTGTCAGCCTTATTACCTTACTGCCTCCTCCCTTGTATCTATCCAAATACTTTTCCTTGTCTATCAGATATATCAGATATATCAGAAAAGAGTTTCTGATATATCTACCTCCCCCTCTTATGCACTCTGTTACATTGCAACTGTAACTGTGGCAAGCTTTTGGCTTTTATCTCCTTGCTACGCTTCCTTATTTATGCCTCTTCCTCGTCTTGTATTGCCATTCTCTTGTCCATTATTTTCCTCCATTTTATTAGTCCTCCTCCAGTTTTGTTTAGTATTTTTTCTGTGTCCTTTGGCCTCCACTAACGGAATTATAATCGACGGATACGAAATAGTTCTGGCCATTACGTCTATCGTTGTTGCGTTTATCGAGAGCTGCGGCGAACGAGAACCGCGTGGAAATTACGAAACGTATCGTCTAAATTCAGTGGAAACGTAGGAAGGATAATAAAAAGGACACGATCAAGGCACCTGTATGTTATAAATACGAAAATAGTACAAGAGATATGGTGCACCGTGATTAAATTAATGCTAGTATTAATTAACATCTACCGTTGATTATAATAAATTATGGCACGCTATTGGTAGAAATTAAAGAATCATTTAATATACTATTATATCAACGTAATTACTCCATCGCATCGTATTAAATCATCCCCCGTAATCATCGCGCGAATTTTATGAAAATGCAACGGGAAACTTGAACTTAACGGGGAAAACTAAAACGTCTTATTATTTATCCACTGCCTTAACGACATAAATAAACAAATAGACATAAATAAAGAGCGGCTACGGAGAGCGTAGCAAATGCCAGATACAGTGACACTGATACTCGAATAAAATACTCAAATGGGCGAATAAAGAATTAGCCTAAATCGCCAGCCAAACTATTCCAGTCAAGAACAAATTGATCTACGCTGAACGACAAACGCGACAAGATAATGACACTTGCAAACGCGACAAGATGATGACACTTGCAAACGCGACATCGCCAGAACGATAATTAAAATGGCGCGAGAGGCCGCGCGCGGAATCGAATTTTGTATCGGAAGACACGAGAGTTCGATCCGTTGGATCGCGACGCACGTTGCTGGAGAACCGGCAAGGTTAACGGTGTATCGATTTCCGGTGCAAGAGCGGCGTTCGAAGCAGGCGAAAGAAGAGAAAAGAAAACGGACGAGCGGAAGAGTCGCGTGCACGTAGGAAAGTACGGGAGCGAGCGAGTGGCGCACGCCTTCGGCCGCTTTACTTTCACCACGCACGGCAACCAGAGAAGGAAAAGAAAAAGAGCATACCGCGAAGGAAGTCGGTTCCCACGGCGTCTGCGAGCTGGCGCGTACGCGCCTCCAAGAGCCGGAAGTGGCGACCGCGACCGCGACCTCGGCACCCTCCTCCAGCGTCGTGGCCGCTCCGCTTGTTAGCTCGTCCAGTTCAGACCCTCGGTGATAATGGTCGTTAGAGAAGTCACCGGTTTCCCCGTGCCATTAAACCGCAACGTTTCGCGATTCCAACGTTCCGGCTACCCCTCGTGTTTCTAGCGGAATTATCAAGTGTAACGCGCTGAAATTCAAAGCACTTCTCAGCGGTGGCGATTCTTAAGGCGTTTCTACGCCGGTAACGTGTGCTTCGTTCGATTTCGGTTTCCATGTATAGCGAAGGAGCACGTGTGCGTGTGTATGTGTGTAGATGCGTGCGACTTTTCTTCGGCGCTTCGAGGGAAGCTCAGACTATTTTTATCCGAAGAATATTTCACTCTGTATATCGTGTCATTTTCGTTTCTTTATATCCAGATTCTTATCTGTCACTTAATTCCCTTCTTCCGCTCTGTCTTTCTCCCTTGCTCTGCCTGTTTCTGTGACCTTATTTTTGTCCCGCAAATACCTCAGTCCATATTTCGGCGTTTTTACTCTTTTATGCCCCAGATCCTTATCCGTCGCTAATTCCCTTTTTTCATTTCGTCCTCCTCGTTGCCTTTGTGCGCGAGTGTGTGTCGATAACACACGATCAGCCATTACGTGCTAACCGTGTCTAACGCCGTTTTATACTTGGGTGTTCTAATGGGTGGCCGGCAGTTGCCGCGTGGCCAAGGCCTCTGGCGTATTAAAAGCCAATTATTACGAAATGTAATAATCCCTTGAAAAAAACGGCACCCACAGCTGGGTAAAGGGCTATTTAAAAAGACACTGCTGGCAATTCGTGCACTGCGGCTACAGCTAAGCCGTGATAATGATTTATCAATTAATATTACCAATACTTGTTGGTATCAACGTTACTAAACCTGATAATTCCTTGAACTACTGACATAATTAAGGTATTCTAATAATTCTTTGTATTTTACCTCCTTTATCTTCGCTTCTTATTATCCTAATTAGCTACAAAGATCCTATAGATTCATTAGATTAGACAATTAGACATCGTGAGTCAACGATTGGTAATTTTTTCGTGGAAATTCGCGCCAGTTAATTAATTATACTTTTTAATGTTTATTTACGCCGTTCTTTCGTTTTCTTCAGGAAAAGCTACCCGCTCGCTGACGAAGAATGTGCCAACTAAAATTTGGGTTAGCGAGATAATTAGTTTCGCAGTTTGTTAGAGTTCTCAAAGATTGTGACAAATTCAAGATTACAAAGTATATATAGAGAGTGTAATTACGTTTATTTTAGCTATGGAGGCTAACTACATGCAAGAAACAGAGGCTGTCGGTAGCAGGTTACAACTGTGTTGAATTAACCCCGATAGATGTAGGAAAAATTGAACACAGTGTGTACGTCGCGTAGAAAGTGGCGTAGAACAATCGTTAAGTAATTACTCGTTTACAATATCGTATATCGTAACGTGCCAGTCGAAACTGGATTGTCTACGTCCCTAATTGAGTTTCGGATCATCAATTAGCCAGATGCGGCAATCAAAGTTGCACCTCGGTGATGCGTAAAATTGGAGGGAAAATGAATCGTCTTCGCAATTTTGTTATTCGTAATAAATATCTTAATTATATTGTACTATTTGTATAATATGTATACTATACCGGGTGGCCAAGAAAAACCTCAAGCCTCAGCCACGAGTATTTTAATTTCCAACGAGAAGAGATGAAATAAAATCACAAAAAACGAGGAAATTTTCCATCAACTTTGAAAAGCTCCAGGTATTGAGAAAGCTCGTGAAACCTAGAAATTGCTGTGCCGTGTTGCTCCGCTTTCTCCGTAGGGAATATATCGACAAGTTATAATTGCAAATATTTGCAACTCTGAACAATTACGTAACTTGCTGTTAGGGACGAAAATCGAAGCCAGAATGCTAATTCCGATTTTAAAACACCGTCCAAGACCAACAGACGCAAGTTTTAAGGCTGAGGAGACAACGTCCACGATGCTTTTCAAGCAAAGAATAAACATTTTCACCTAAATGTTGACTCGTGTAGGAGCTGCGAGGGCTGCGACTCTTGTAGGAGCTGCGAGTGCTGCGACTCTTGTAGGAGCTGCGACTCTTGTAGGAGCTGCGAGGGCTGCGACTCTTGTAGGAGCTGCGGGTGCTGCGACTCTTGTAGGAGCTGCGGGTGCTGCGACTCTTGTAGGAGCTGCGAGTGCTGCGACTCGTGTAGTCGCACAAGGCGGAAGAAACGAACAGCCCGCGAAAAGGTTGATCGAGCAGATCCGCGCGAGGGATCCGCTCCAGCCCCGACGTCGGTGATCGTCGATACGGCGCGATAAAAAACGATACGCCGATCGGGCCGGCTCCGTGGCTCGGAAGCGGAACGAACGGTCTCCGTAGAAGAGACGTCGAGGCATTTGCAGCGTCGGAACGTCAAGAGTCACGAGCGCGACTTAACCCCGCGCTCTCCCTTCCATCCCCGTCCTTTTTGCTTTGACAGCACTTGCCATCTCATCTC
Organism: Bombus flavifrons; assembly: GCF_040668555.2. Classification (NCBI taxonomy): domain Eukaryota; kingdom Metazoa; phylum Arthropoda; class Insecta; order Hymenoptera; family Apidae; genus Bombus; species Bombus flavifrons. The sequence goes on along the minus strand of NC_138458.1, from coordinate 6,128,754 downwards.
CCTTCCTTCTTCTCGGGCACCTCCATTCCGCCTGGCGACTTCCACCTCCAGAGCGTCACCTCCATCGGCTACGACGACGACGGCCACCTCCTCCGAGCCAGCGTTAGACCGGCGCACCACCAGCTTCTCCAGCTGTCTCCTTCTCACACCACCCACGCCGTAAAATTATAATCTGTCATATTCATCAGTACAGCGTCCTCTTCGCCTGCGTCTTTCTCTTTTTCACCGCTTTCTCCTCTGCCTCCCTTCGTCCCACTTCACCTGCCACCACACTGTTTTTTCCCTTCTCTCTGCTGCCTCTCTAGCCCCCAACGGCTTCGGGTACCAGCTCTCATCCTCTCTAACCAGCCTGCAAACTCTGCCCCTTCGTTCGTTCTTTCCTTCCTTCCTTCCTTCCTTCCTTTCACGTTCTCCACGCGCGTCCTCCACGTTCACCCTTCGATTCTCCCTTTATCTTCCTCCCTTTTTCCTGCCCCTGTGTGCCTCTCGTTCCGCTTTTTTAAAGCCTCGATCCCTCGTTCGTCTCGCACTTGCCTCTTTCTGGCGTTGTCCTTTATTGCGCACTTTGTTTAGTCCTCTTTCTGGACCGATCTATCGCCCGCAGATTTCCATCATTTTCCACGCGATATCGGTTCTGCTTCTTTCCATCTTCGGTTTGCGAGAATCATTGGGCAGAGTGGTCGTACCGGAGCTGTTGGCAGGCGGCTGAAGGTGCCTCAAGGCGTAGGCGGCAGATTCCCCGGCTCAGCTTCCATTCTTGTACTTTTTCCAGTTAGTTTTCCCTCACGAGGTCACACTCTATCGGATGTACCATTTTCTCCTGCAGGGAAACAATTTCCCTATGAACAATTTTCCTATGAATTTAATTTAGTTCGTACGTTCTGGTGTTATAGTTACCATACTACTTTCCATCCAGACACAATCCTCCACACTTTCTGAACGACTAACATCTCTCAAGATTATGCCAATCTTGTAACAAATTTCCCACTAATTGGATTGTACCATTGGGTGTACCATTTTTTCCTATAGGGAAACAATTTTCCTATGAATTTAATTCACACAACGAGTAATTCCTTCGCCATTTGCACATTTCTGCGTGCTTGCCAAACACTATAACGCTAAACGCTTCCTAAACGACCGACACCTTCGTCGGCTGCGTCATCTTTTGGCGTGGGGCGTACAAAGGGTAGTGAGGTGTATAGGCCGTGATAGTTGTTCGTGGCGATAGTGCGCTACTTCTTGTGTTCTGCTGTGGGTGTTGCTGCATTTTCTTCTTATTTAAGAATCGTGCCGGGATTTGGACCCGGGTACCCGAACGTTCGTAACCTAAGGCGCTAGCCACTGCACTGACGTCATCCGGTGTTAGCTAATGTCGAGTGGTGGTATTTGTGCTGCCACAGTAGAAATCAGTTTTCCTATTAATTTGTTCAACCGATGGGTATTTCTCCTCGCTGAAACCACGTTTGTTCTTCGAGCGTACACGAGGCATTACTTTCTTTGCTTTTGCCCTACCAACGCGCTCACCCCGTCTTTATTCCTCGTTCGTTCCGATTCCCTCTCGCCCCTTCCTCTCTGGCGACCTCTTCGTCGGGCCCTCTTCTTGTCTGCGACTCTTCGCCGATCGCACCCTCCTCCTTCTTTCGTTCTACTTCTCTCCGCTCCCCTTGATCGCGCCCCTCTTCCTCTCTGTCCCATGGTAGATCTCTTCGTCGCAACCTCGTTGAACTGGCTGACGGAGCAGGTAGAAACGAAGGTAAGGTGCCTTCATTTATATTATAATCCTCTCTTTCCCTGTCTCGTTCTTATGCATCGAATCCGAGCGACGTGGCCTGCGCCCTCCAGCTCCTCTCTCGCGTCTTCTCCTGCGGCCGTAGTTCCTCTCGCTCTTTCTCTTTGACGTTTCATTCCATTGACGTTTATTGGTCCCGTTTTTGTTTCCGCTGTCCGCCGTTGTCTCTCGCTGCTCTGTCCGTTTTCCTTGCTTCTGCTCGACTTGCGTCTTTCCACCTTTTGCGATACACGTTGTTTCTTGTCGCTTAATAAGACACGCTGCAACGTACGTGGACATTTTCTCACTTGCGACAGCACGTTAATTAGCTACAAGGTGGCAAATAGAGAGACTTCGCGACGATTCTACGCCTCGTTACGGCTACCGTGGAACGTCAGGCGATGCAATTCGTTTTTCAAAGTCAATACAAGGCGCATAGATCGGGGCCATCTTTAAACATCACACCACCAGTTTATTATAATAATCGACTTGTCTGCTTGTCGAGCTAAGGATAAGGTGGCAAAGAATCCTTACCAAATGATGCTCCAAGCATCCGCTAATCCCTCAGGAAGATACTAGATCCTACTACATGACACTGACTACTTGAAAAAATAATTTACATTTCACACGAAACACGAAAGGTCTAATTTCGCGAGAAGATGCCAGCCTTCGCCATAGGCTTTCACGCAAATAAACAATTTAAACAATTCGACTGCAGATTCCTCAAGAGGATCCTGAGCATTCCTTTCGAACAAAAGCAACATCAGCCGCGTCTTGCAACAGATCCAAGAGGCATTTTTTAACCCAAGGACGACTACGTCTCGCAGCTTCTATCGTCGACTGCTGGTATCTTCGAGCCATTTTCCCCGCTAAACGTGCAAAGCCGATTGCCTGGATGGATAAAAACCGTCGTTCGCGGACGACAACTTCCATCCACGTTTCCTCTACGGTTGTTCGTTCGTCGAGCGTTGCATCGGCCATCGAACGTTGCAACGTTCCACCGATTCATCGTAATAATTATAATTCCGTCGGAAATCCGCGTCCGGTCGGTCCAGACGCAAACAGTCGAACGCAAGTTTCCACGGTTTTTCAATCCCCTGCCGTATGATCGCCATAACGCCGCAACGTCATCACGATAATATGTACGCGGTAAACACTGACAATTGCAGACATCGGTGCTACCAACAGAGACAGAACGAGACAGGGCGAACTGTCGCGAGGGTTGGTTCCGCGGCGCAGCGTATACAGGGTGTTTCATACAGCTGCAGAACGGTAGAAGATGGAAGGATTCGTTGGACGTTCAATGTAGAGATTTTGATTAAACGAGGAGGCATTTTGAGGATTTTGGGACCACTGCAATTTTTTTTTTTTTGGAGGAATTACGTACGTTTGATTTTCTATAAGAAAAACGTATTAACGTGGCGCGATGTTGAAACGAAAGATCACACGTTGACGACGATTGTTTTGTACGTTCGATCGGAAAGTGACACGAGGGACGCGGAATGAAAGGCAAAGGGACGGAGGTTTTTTTTTGGAAAAAATTGAAAATTGCAGCAAAGACAGGAGCTGAATGTCTCAGTGTCTTTTTGTAGAGAAAAATGTATCGGTTGGAGAATAAAAAATTCGTAATTTTGTAAAGAGGAATGTAAAGTTTGAATCGCCAGCGTTCCAGAAGGAAGCACGTGCATCACGCGACGCACTACTCAAAACGATTTAAGTTTGCCTTGCGAAATTTTCGCCTATCTGCGACCAATTTCACACACTGTTGAAGTTCGAGCATCGTACGAAAGCATCACGCGTCTTCTACGTATCTTTCTATTTTTAAATTTCCCATAAAAATATACATAAAAATCGACTGTTTCAATATGGTAGAATATTTAACCATAATCATATTAATCTTCTGTGTCTGCAACTTTATTCGTTGACTGACGTGGTCCGCATACTGGGTCGTTTAAGTGCACGCAGTTTCTTTCAGGTTCGTGCGTTCTAACAAACCCCGCAAAATTCATGAAAAATCTCTCATGTTTGTAGAATATCATGCAACAGCTTTCACGGCACCATGTTACCTTCATTCATCTGAGCAAAGTGAAATTTAGACAAAAATATGGGGAAAAGGAAAAATTACTCGAGATCGACTCGCTATGCGGACGAAGAAACAGAGATACAAAAATTGGAAAATCGCGAACAGGATTAATCCCCAAAAGTGGTTCTTCCGTCTAAAAATACGACTAGAGAAATTGTTAATTTCAGAATATCGATAATACAGGGTGTGCCGCGTAACAACAATTTTCCAAGCACCGTCGATCTGGCGAGAAGTTGCGACAAAAATCGCTTGGTTTACAAGTCTCTGCAAGTGGCGATAAAAGAGATTTCCCAAATCCTTTTCCGATAAAGAGTCAAGGTTATCTTCGAAATGCCATTTCGTGTGTATGCCACAGGTAGTGTCGTAGCTGGCTCGACTGTATCGTAACGTGAAAACGTAAAAGTTGCAGTGCTTTCCCTGAGTTTGTTGTATTCGTCAGCTGGTCCCACTTCCAAGGAACACCCTGTATACGTATACCAGAGCGAGAGGACAACGTTATACTACCGTTTGAGGTATATATCCGCGGAAAGAGGGAACAGGGTGGGACAGAAGAGAGGGTTGAAACGAGGGTGAAAAGAGAGGCGAGCAAGAGAAAGAGCGAGCGTGTGATTGCGAGAGAAAGGGAGAGAGGGAGAGAGAAAGGAAGGGAAGTAAACGCGATGGAACGCGTAAATGGAAGCCAGTGCTGGAAAGCAGGTATTCTCGTTGACGAACCAATTCATTATTATCCGGGATAAATAATGCGCTGTGTGCCTTGCGGTAACGGGAATTGTTCAATTTCCACGTCGATGTGGTGCGCGTATAAACTGTGCACGGACACTACGGTTGCGTGCGCCGATATCAGCGCGGCCTTTAAATAGATCCAGCCCGTAATTATTGCCGCGGCGCGCATTTCCAAAAATGTAAAACGCTGACGGATACACGGATCGAGAGGGTGGCGTTGCAAGGGGTGAATGGACGCACTGGTGACGAGCATTGTCGATGAAAACGAGATTAATTAGCGACGCGCCGCATTTTCTAGCCGGATCTAATTTCTGCGGGATGCATGGTGCAACATTTTTGCCGACACTTTGATCGCGATAAAGGAAACCGGCCAAATACGCAACTCCACTTTGTTTTCCCAATGTCGAAATCAGTCGCAATATAAATAGATTTTCCTGGCTATTTGCTTAATGCGCGATTTATGACTATTTTTATATTTGCAACGTTATGATATGCAATTTTTAATATCGACCTGGCGTCAGGAAGAAATTGTACTTAACGTGGAACAGGTACCCAAGCGTGGAAGGCTACGTTGTTTTTCGAATATCTTTTTTACACAATCAATCAGAGTAAAAAGGAATTTTTGTAGTTGTACAATCGTAGATTTACTTGAGGCATGAATTAAAGCGATTTTTATATTTGCAACGCTACGAACAATTTTTAATATCGACCTGGCGATAGGAAGAAATTGTACTTAACGTGGAACAGGTACCCAAGCGTGGAAGGCTACGTTGTTCCTTGTAGTTTTGTAGTTTTGTAGTTGTTCAATCGTAGATTTACTTGAGGCATAAATTAAAGCTCCTTTTATATTTGCAACGCTACGAACAATTTTTAATATCGACCTGGCGTTAGGAAGAAATTGTACTTAACGTGGAACAGGTACCCAAGCGTGGAAGGCTACGTTGTTTTTCGAATATCTTTTTTGTACAATCAATCAGAGTAAAAAAGAATTTTTGTAGTGCAACTGTACAATCATAGATTTATTTGAGACATAAATTAAAGCGATTTTTATATTTGCAACGCTACGAACAATTTTTAATATCGACCTGGCGATAGGAAGAAATTGTACTTAACGTGGAACAGGTACCCAAGCGTGGAAGGCTACGTTGTTCCTTGTAGTTTTGTAGTTTTGTAGTTGTTCAATCGTAGATTTACTTGAGGCATAAATTAAAGCTCCTTTTATATTTGCAACGCTACGAACAATTTTTAATATCGACCTGGCGATAGGAAGAAATTGTACTTAACGCGGAACAGGTACCCAAGCGTGGAAGGCTACGTTGTTTTTCGAATATCTTTTTTGTACAATCAATCAGAGTAAAAAGGAATTTTTGTAGTGCAACTGTACAATCATAGATTTACTTGAGGCATAAATTAAAGCGATTTTTATATTTGCAACGTTATGAACAATTTTTAATATCGACCTGACGATAGGAAGAAATTGTACTTAACGTGGAACAGGTACCCAAGCGTGGAAGGCTACGTTGTGTTTCGAATATCTTTTTTACACAATCAATCAGAGTAAAAAGGAATTTTTGTAGTTGTACAATCGTAGATTTACTTGAGGCATAAATTAAAGCGATTTTTATATTTGCAACGCTACGAACAATTTTTAATATCGACCTGGCGATAGGAAGAAATTGTACTTAACGTGGAACAGGTACCCAAGCGTGGAAGGCTACGTTGTTCCTTGTAGTTTTGTAGTTTTGTAGTTGTTCAATCGTAGATTTACTTGAGGCATAAATTAAAGCGATTTTTATATTTGCAACGCTACGAACAATTTTTAATATCGACCTGACGATAGCAAGAAATTGTACTTAACGTGGAACAGGTACTCAAGCGTGGAAGGCTACGTTGTGTTTCGAATATCTTTTTTGTACAATCAATCAGAGTAAAAAAGAATTTTTGTAGTGCAACTGTACAATCATAGATTTATTTGAGGCATAAATTAAAGCGATTTTTATATTTGCAACGCTACGAACAATTTTTAATATCGACCTGACGATAGCAAGAAATTGTACTTAACGTGGAACAGGTACCCGAGTATAGAATACCGACACATTACGTGTTCACAGAGAACGAACGAAAGACAGTTTTATTTCTTTTTGTCAATAAAATCATATTTTAGAAGAGTGGGATTAAAAAATGGCTGTGTTTTCCCACAAAGTCGAAATAAGGTGATTGTTCTCGGGACTCAAAGTGGTTCGTTGCGTCGAGCTACCCCATTATTTTTTCATCTCACAGCTTTCCTTCTCCTTGATTTTTTCTTATCCTGTAAAGGAATATCCTGACATCTTCTAAATGAAAAAAAACCCTGTAAAAAGGAAGTAATCCAAATATGGAATATTCCATAATTGGATCCATGCTGGGAATTTTACAAAGTTAAAAATACCACGTTCAGCTGATAAATAATCGGTGCAATTATGTCAGCGACAATAAAAAGCACACGTAAGTATGGTAAAATAATAACAAATACGAAAAAAGAAAGAAAACCAAAGTTGTCCGACTGCGACAAGGTAGAACGATCCCGCCACGACATTTTAACGTCCGCTCGACTGCTAAATCGCAACGTGTGCGGCACGAAAATGAGCGAGCGACGTATTTTACAGTCGTCTCGGAGATACTCATTTGTCAGATTTGTAAAAATACCGCAATTTCGTATTTCCTACGATATTTGACGCTACTTTCCTCCGTCGCTGTTGGCCGGACGCGTCTCGTTTTTCGCGATCGAACGCCGCGAAAAAAGTTGATGCACTTTATGAATGGCTGTCGAGGAGAAACCGATCTCGATTATTCACTGTCTTTGCGCGTGATTTGTAGCTGATAAACCTTAGGGTTATACGTCAAACGCGAAGTAGGGATTGAGATTAAACTTTGTTACGAATACGATCTGTCTTTGGCGTATCTTGACAGTAATCTGTGCTACGAGTGCGATCAGATAACGCAACGCGAGGGATTACAGAGAAGGTTCGGTAAGTCGGCTGTTGTTTCGCTCGTCTACATGTTTCGCCTCATCCTTTAATAATTCTATAGAATAATTAATTTCCCCTGTTTTTCACGCACGCTATATCTCACCATACGAACCATCGTCGCCATACAATTTCTTGATATTGCCCAAGGTTGACCTACAATCGTCCAACTGTCTAAGATTTGGCCTAAGAATTGCATTTGTTTCACAATCCGTACACAACGTTCCTTTGTTCGAAACGAGCTTCCTTTCGTTCTATATCTCTTTGCGGATTTTCGTTAAAACTACTTGATTCTATTGTTAAAAAGATAGTTCACGCGTAAATCCGTAAAGTGATATAAAATAAAAAATGTTGTGCATCTGTTGTTTCACTTCTGAAACGAAAGAAACTTTTCGGACAATCCAATACAACGTCGCTTGCGTATCATTGGCATAAATTTCGGCCAGCCGTTTCGTTCAAGCGACAGTAACAAGCGAAGAGTGAAAGAAAAAAGAGAGAGAGAGAGAGAGAGAGAGAGAAAAAAGAATCGGAGGGTGGAAAAAATAGGGATCGAGCCACGTTAATGATAATACGGTTAGAGTCGATCGAACGCACAATACGAGAACGACTAATTGGCCGCACAGCTCGTTCTTTTTTATTTTAATTCAAGCTATTACGGCTGCAAGTTAAAAGAATCACCTCGTTAATTATAACTCGTTACGGTAACCGACTTTGTTGCTGCCGAATTGCACGCGTTTATCCCGTGGCGGCGTACTCTCGCATTAATTCCTCAAAAATAATCCACGTTTTTGACATAGCGACCAATTATGAGCACAACAGGGCCCGCGTAATTGGCGAGATCTCACATTATCGGAAAAATCAGCCGCGTACGACGTACGTGTGCACGCGAGTATACATGTTTTGTGCACATTGCATTACGAGGCTGCAGCTCGTTTAACGCAACCCGATTTCGTTGCCGTTTCAAAGTTTCAGCGCTGCGCCGTTACATCCGCGGAGGATCAAACGGGAATTCGTGCGCCGTACAGAAGTTTGGATAAAGAAAAGATCGCAGGGTCGTTGGAAAACTAATTAATTGAAGTCGTACGGACGATTGTAGCGGCGGAAGGTTAACTTTGTCAAGGTTAACTTTTTCCATTCTTCTCGTTCTCTTTTGATTTCGAGAATTCTCCTGCCACAATTTCTTAATATTTTACTTTATATTATATTATACTCTTGCAAAGCCATTTATATTCGAATATGCCACGTCGAATGAACGACAAACGAATAAATATCGTGTAATGTATACTACAGGGTGTTCAGCGACAACTTCAAACTTTTGTTTCCTCGGAGATCGTTGCATTTCCACGATCACGATCTTCTTCCGTTGAAACGCAAAAATTCATCAAAATCACGATAATGTAAAATCACTTCTACGAAAACTCTACATCTGCTCTTCGTAGCTGTCTCAGGCACCGGAGCCATCGACAGTTCGTCGTCTCAGCATCTGAGTTCGAGAAGCAGGGACTGCGAGCCGTTGATCCAAGTCTCAGCTCTAATCGTCCCATTCATTTGCAGTCCAATAATCGTCAAGCGTTGCGAGCTAATTATCGTAAAAAGCGACAAGAGATAGGGCGATGGGCGCAATCCTGGCCACTTGGACCTCTATTTTCCAACGAGCTTCGATAATTCCATCTTCGTAATCAACTTTTCTAATCATACGAAAGTAACACTGTGAACGATACGAAGTTTAACCGCACAACGAGCGCGCTGTATTTCCACGGACGTATCTTTCTGGTCCATCGATTATTCCATTCGTTCGTCTCCATCGAATCGAGCAATCTCCTCACGCCTTCTTCTTCCTACGCAGTCGGTTAACGAGGTTGCTAAAAAACCCAGTTTTGCTGGAAACAAGCAACCGGCTGTCGCCTCTTCCCCGTTGGAATTGCGAGCTGCCAGTCGCTGACACGGCGAGAAGAGAAACCGAGAAGCCATAAATCTTTGCAGTGGAGCGAACGGTGACGTTCGTTTAGTCGAAAGCGATTAGAATATAATAGAACGCTGTAATATTGGCGATCCTCACGCTGCAGACGATTTGTCTGCACGCTCTTTCCCCTTGTCCCGTTCGAGAAGCAACGCAAACCGGGCACCGAGGCATGTGCGACACTTAACGAGGTAACGACCGATCCAACCAAAGGCGCGCGCGTCGCTTATGTCGTGGCCACTGCCGTTGCACGATGCTCCGAACAAGACTCCTCGTGGCCGCTCTCTACGTCGCAGACGTCCACGATGGGATCGGACGTTCGTGCGGAATGAGACACCCTGTACATCGCAGCATAGCATGCGCACGATACGAGCGAGTTATCATCGTCGTGTTGCGAGTGTTAATAACGGTACGCGCTATGTCCACGCCAGGTAGACACAGAAGGGACACCTCATTCCGGATGCCCTCGTCTGTCTCCGTTGCACGCCGACGGTCTCTTCGTCGTGTCATTTTCTCGTCGCTCGTACACGTTCGCGTCTCGCTGGGGGACGGATCAACGATTCCTGGGACAGGCTCGGTGTCCCCCGCGGTCCTGTCAAAACGAATGTAATCCATAAACGGAAAAATTTGCGACGCATGGGCGCGGAACCGTGCGATTTCCACGGCCGCCTCGATAAAAATCTCCGCAGCGGGATAAAAGGCAGGAGGGCAATACTATCGCTTTCGTTCAATGTCGTTCGCCGTATTTAATCAGTCGACGACGTGCGTTTTTTCGCTCTCTTTTCTTTCTTTTTCGTTTCGTGCCACTGCCTTCCGGACCTGTGTTTGATGTTCAATAATTAACCGCGCAAAGGAGACGGCTGATTTTCCTTCCGTGTCAAACGGATCTGTTGGCGCGCAAGGTGTTGGCGAGATGACGAGATGGTTCCTGTTACATTTTCTTCAGTTGTTCGCTCGTAGAGCGCGTACAGGGAGAAATTTGGAGGTGAAAAAACGCGAGATTCGGTGATTTTGTGCTATACAATCGGCGGTAATCTGTGCTTATATAGCGAGTAATTTCGCGCTATATAACCAGCAGTAATCTGCGATTGTATAGCAGAAAATTACACAACCGCGTGTAGCATAAAATTAATTAAATTGAAATCCGAGCTGCTAGATTTGCCACGTCGCCTCGCAACGGACGGGTGCAAAGGGTTAATTTTGCTATTGTCAGGGTAAAATGATGGCCTTGGACGTTCTTTCGCTATCTGCCACAATTCGCGATATCGTCATTCCTTACGACGTTTACGTATTAATTGATTAGATCGCGGTACATTGAATTTTCCATCGCGTCAGCTGTACTTTCACGCGATTACGGAAATCTGATGCTATGAAAATGATAAAGGGACGCTTGACCGTGCACTGGAAAACGCTACGTTTTTATACTTTTCTCAAGTAGTACAAGTACCTTGTGTGGTAGAAATACTTTTCGCGACTGGACACTGTGTCTGCTTGCAGCAGCGAAATTACTTTTACCGAGGAAGAAACATAACCATACCGAAATAATTATCGTTAACACGTCGGATTCTATCGGACGAAGAAGGAAGACCGATGGATTGGATGGATTAACATGTTATTCGTACACGATGCTGCGACGAAGATCGATCGTGAAATAATCATGGAAACAAAACGTGTAGAATTTGCACGCGTGGCGAGTAGAAAAATCAGAGTGACGGGGAAAATGACGCTTCAATTTTTATCAGGCCGCTGCGATTCGTTTTAAAACTAATTCGACTGCTAGCTGGTCCAGCTATAAATTAGACACAGACAGCTGATATTTAAAGGAGAAAGTAAGCAGTCGGAACAAGAAGTACAATTTCTTACATTTCGTCGTAGAAATCGACATTTGCTTACTTAACATTTTAATTTCTATTTTGCTACGAAAGCTGACTCGTCGCTGAGCACGTTTTTAGAACATCGCAGAGGCGATTTGATGAGAGTTTTCTAAACAAATCTGTAATTTACGCTCGTTGAAGTATCGATGCTGATGTTAAATACGATGTGCTATATTTTCCACGACATTACGTTTTATTCGTATTTTTAACGTCTCCGTATCGCGATGCAATTATTTCTGATCGTCAAGGAAGTATTGTCTGCCACTAGAGTAACAGGAGAGATTGCATATTGAATGGTCGAAGGGTTTAAAAAAAGTAACGCCAGATTAAATCGATTAAATAATAGATCGGCAATGAAAGATTGCTGTCAACATGCTTGTTGCAAATGTAAATACTTAATTATCGTTATCTCGCACCTATCTGCTATATCTCGTGTCTTTTAAATTCATAACATATTGCAGACGTGTTATTAGTCGTAATTAAAACCCTCGTCTCGCACTTCAATCAAAACGTCCGCCACTGATTAGTTATGGCAGTCATCTAGCTGCAACTTCGCCTACTCGATCTCCAATCTGCTGCTGCATTAGAATTACAATACTGTCAGCTTCCCTCGACGAAAATAACACATTAAATTCGCCTCTGTATTTTACCACTAACTCTTCTCATTGTCGGTTAATCGTGCGTAATTTTTATTAATTTCCCACTTGTGACGATACTATCAAACGTTTTTTCGTTTTTTACCACAAGCTCGTACTATATTTCATGGTTTGCGATGGGACGAACCGAAATGAAATATAAATTTGTATATAACACGAAGTGCGATAAATTATTCTGATAAATTTAATCGCAAGAAGAATGTACAAAATGAGGAAGATTAGAAAAAGAAGGAGAGTTTAATACACGTAATAGACAGCTACTTTCCAGTTTGTTAGCTCGCTCGTACTCGACAATGGAAGTGGCCAAAGCCAACAAGATTAGCAAATAAAGAAGATTAAAAAGTTAAAAGAGAAGTTGAAGAAAGACACGAGTATCCGTGAGTTTGGTTAAATATCAGGTTGAGATATTTCAGCAAATACCGTGAAACCAAGTCCATCTTTTGTCCGTGAGGCCGAAATTAAACAGAAACAACAACCATCGCTCAACGATTAAAACAACACGATACAATCGGCTAGAAATTAAAGCAACAGGCTACTGTCGCTTAACGATCGAAGCGACAAGACACCGATATCACCGGCGCTCTCTAGGACGCTGTACATCCAAGAAACATCCTGTGTACAACGCGAACAGTTGCAGCCGGAATGGCTGGTCTTCGTTCATTCGCCACATAATACAGCGGAATAATTTAGTGGCCGGGCCAAGCAGCCACGTTTTGTCGTGAAACAACGCGGTCTGCTCGTTCAATGGGCGATTTTCGAGGACACGAAGGCCAGCAATGGTAGCAGCAATAGGTTGCCAGCAACTCTCTGCACGGTCCCGTGTTGCAACAGATTCATTATGCTCGTGACTGGCCCAGCTATGTTGTCTAGTTCGAAAACAACTATCGCGTTCCCTTTCCGCTCCATTTCCCCCTCTCTCTCTCTCTCTCTTTCTCTCTAAATCTTTCTCTAACCGGCAACTGACATTTCTAGACGCGTGCAGCTGGTGCCCACGCTGATAAACAGTCGCTGGTCGATTGATAAGCCGAAGAGACGCCTGAACGGTTCGTACGGAACATCGTTAGCAGCGAAGGAAAACATGTTTGTTGCTTGGAACGATGTTCGTCGAACCTTTGTCGAACAACGATTCTGATAATCGATTTCGACAAAAGCGAGCGTTTTTCGCGAATTTTCCTTGGCCTAACTGGCAGCTGTACGCCACTACACGTTGAACGATTTTTTAAACTCACACGGTAACTAAATTTGTCAGACATCTCTGCAGGAATTGTTTCATCGTTTGAGCAAAGGTTACCGTCAATTTCGTCAAAGTAAGAGCTGCAGCATCGTCGAAAAGCTGATCACATCCGGCAACATCCAAATCTACTATCCAATTCTACGTACAATAAATAATTCTAATTTGCAAATATATATGTAGTTAGTTTCTGCTGCAAAATCATTAGTTCGTTTAACTAGATTTCTCATTGAGACGGCGATCGAGCCTGGAGGTTCGAGTTCGATGGAGTTCAAGTTCAAGGAGAGCGTATCGATCGCCAGTCGCTTGGTTGCAGCGATCTTTTACACAATCGGCCGCGCTTATTACGCAAGTGGATCGCGGACAACCGCATCCGAGTGCAACAACCATTCATCTTAGCCGCCCACGTGAGCGGCGCGGCTAAATAAACACGTGTCACCGGCGCGTAATTCATTCCACCCCCGAGCGAACCCTGAAAATGGGACACTTGACCCGACAGCCACGCGAGATTAAAGTTCCGCGCGCCTTCCGCATGCTATTAAACGAAAAATTACGTTCGTCATTCGGGCAACCCTCTGCTTTCAGCGTGCGCACGAAAACATTTGAATCTCGCGGCTTCGTTGGATTTTATTAAAAGGACAATTCAGTTGAGAGCACGCCGGGAAAACCTAACGTTATCCAACGATAGCGATCTTCCATTTAATCTTTCGAATGTACATTTTTCCAATTTATACGCCTCGCTACGAATTCACCTAACTCTTTCACGCTCGTTGAATTTACAATAAATTTCCTCATCTCTTTTGTTCTTTGGCAATGCGTCGTTAGCTTACGTTAGACAGCGGCTCTTCTTTAACGAACGATAGGAAAATATTGGCAATGCGAGCTGAACGCAATTCCATCGTACGGTTTTGTGGAAACGTTGTTTCGTTGCGTTACTTCGTTTGGTTTTCCAGGCAGCAACGAGGCAAATAGAATTTGTTGCTGTTAGTTGGAAATATTACTCGATATCCTGTATCGAGCTATCGAAAGGCTTCAAAGATCGAGTCAAAATTCAAATTGGCAGACCTAAATATAGCGTAAACTTCAGACTCGAGAACTTCTATAAGACTACGATTTTGTCCATTTTCTTGCGCTCCGCTGCGGCAGCCTGCAAACTTATTTCCATTTAATTCAATTCCACTTATTTCCCGCTTGTCCAGATGCGTTGTTCCGCGCGTGTAATTGAAATTTGGAACGGTCAAGTGGAACTTCTATCGCCGCTGTTCGACTCGAAGCGAAGCTGCGTGTGGCAAGACGCGAGAAATTAATCGTTCGATATCGTCCCTTTTCCGTTAGCGATCGTCCGGTGCATATTCCTGCAAGCTGATAGATTTTCCTTTCCCGCGTCTTTAACTTTCTCATCTATGGACGTTGGGCACAACCCAAGTTCCAAGAGTTGCAGCAGGAAACTTGTTAAAAATAACACGTGAAAAGTGTAATTGAATCTTCGTTCGCTGAAGCTCCTTTGCTTTTAGGAATTTTGATAATTCCAAGCCTCTAGAGGCTCGAGTTTTACCTTGACACTAACGTCACCCAGCCCGGACAAACGACCGGTTCCGAAATGTAACTTAAAATCGCACAGATTCGTTCCTATTTCTCTCGTTCATCCAATTTTATGCAAATTATTATATTGCGAAAGATCGATTAGTCGGAGTCTGCATTTTCCACGCGACTGATTCACCGTATCCTTCACGCAACTCCTTTTCTTCGTCCTACCTTTGTTACGTACTTCGCCTGAACGCACGTACACGTACGTCCGTCGAATAAATTATCGTCCGACGAGTAAGGAAGAATCGGGCCGAGTTGGAGGCTCGTCGATGACTCAATTACCGGCACGGCGTTCTACGAAATGCCGCGGTGGAATTGCGCAACGCGAGCGCCAGAAGGAAGCTGTCGACCGGAAGAAAAATGGGGCGTCGCGACGCTGCGGTCGGTGAAAAAATCCAGGCCATCGAACGGACGGCCGCGACAGCTGAGAGAGGAGGACGCGGCCGAGAGAGAACTTTACTTTCGATCTCGTCCAGCCGTGTAATTCGTCAAACACGCGTGCCACCGCGCCGTCGTCGTCGCGTCGCTTCAAAACTAACTGCTGTTTACCCTGCTGCTGGCGCGAGTATAATAGCCGTGACGCGGACAATGCAGTCAGACGGATTTGTTCGCAGATGCATCGCTTCCGATCCTCTTCCTCTTCTTCGTCCAACGTAACCCTGGCCCTCCTGCTCTCTTCTCGTCGAGACTCAAAGCGAGCAGCAGGTTGCTTTCGCTTCCGACGATCTCGGTTTTGCCTTTCAGGCTCGTCGCTGGTGTCGTCGTGGTTAATTAAAAGAGAAGAACGCCACGGATCCTTGTTTTCTTCTCTTCTGCTCGTGTTGCGGCCAAACGATGGCAATCGCCGTACATCGACTTGCTTCACCAGTCTCTGACGAATATACTCGTCGCGGACAAGTGTTTTGTGTTACCAAGTGCTCCGCCGGTGACAGAATTAAGAGATGAAACGGTAGACATCTAACAAGACAGTCATACATCTGACAAGCCCAACAATTTATTTTTTAATTTAATTTTTTGATTTTTTAATTACGTATCAATTTTTCAACGTTACGTTACAATCTGTTCACGCGTCGTTAAAATTGCATCCCTCGAATCGAAGCCCTTTCCGCCCTTCAGCCGCCACATTTTCAGAGGCCACAAAGTCTGAACGAGGTTGTAGGTGCGTGCATACTGTTATCGATGCACGCAGAATCGGCTGCGTTAAGAAGTCGCACGAGACCTTCGATCACGCGGCGACCCTAACGAATTTGGAATATCGAGAGATTCGCTTTTATCTTTTCCAACGATCGCCAGCTGAATCGCCGCGGATCTCACGCTGTTCTCGAAGTATTCTCCAATCTCGAGTGTATTGCAGCATCGTCAACTTCGCTTCGTTTTGCAACTTTTTAATACAGCTACTTGGAAATTCTCATCTGCCTTTTGCGATTGCCAGCGTGACGAATGTTTGGCAATTTTTTTCTCCTTAAAAATCCCTACAGAGACAGTAGATTTTTAGGAGCAAGTTGCTCCCCCTGACAGATGACAGAAAGTCTGCGAATTTCTTCTTTCTAAAGTTGTCACATGAACGATGCACTCTTTGCAATTGTTACGGGACAAAGTCGCCTGTACGTGTGCATGTGTACGTATCTCGCTTCCTTTAGCTTACCGAGGGCGATATGAACGTTTCAGACGTTCGTCTTTGCTACAGTTTTTCACAGAGACGACGAATTTTTATGCAATAGCCAGGAAACGAGTCTCTAAATTGCCAGGATAATTCGCTTGTTATCAAATTATCACGATACGGAGGAATTTCCCTTCGAAGAATCGATTCTTCCCAGAGCCTCTGGTAAAGTATCAGCAGCGAATCTCTCAGATTTCTTTCTATCGAGTTGCCAAAAATTGTTCAAAGGATTCTCTCGTTAGATCGTCAAAACGTGTGATTATTACTACGCTTCAAACTCTTCGTTTTTCCACGATGCAAACCATTTCTTCCTTTAATTAACTCTTTCCTGAATCAACGAATAAAATCCTGTTCCTCCAACATGCGCAAACATCTCTCAGTCTCTCTCAGCTCTTTTAATAAATATTAAAATATTCCTTTTCCTCTCGGTTTGCTCCATTGAGAAAAACGACAAATTTTCCATCGTCTACGTGTGCTTACTTCAAGCAACGCAGTGATCGAACGAGGACTCTGAGCGAAGAGCGACAAAAATGTCAGTTGGCATAACAGGCAGCTTGCTCGAGACTGGATGCAGCGCGAGTAAAATTCTCTTTATCGAATCTTCCTTATCGTTTTTCCTACTGCCTGGCTCGGTCGAGGTATTTCCAACACTTATTTCTTTGTCTAACCACACGCGGCGACGTCCGGCCCAACAGCAGCGACGCCGAGAGAACGAGCTTCTCATTTCTTCCTAAGGCTCATACAAAAATCATTTTACTTTCGTTTCGTTTCGTCGAGTATCGCGCTGACACTCGGTAAGGAGGGCGGGTTTCGCGCAACTGCTCAAATTTTCCTGCTACAAGCGTTCTGGGAAATCCACTCTGAGACCAAGCCGCCATTACGAATGGATTTCACTAAAAAAATAAACAACAGCGTGGCTGAAGAAGATCGTCGTACAGCGATGTAATACAATGGCTTCTTCGCGCGGGACGATCAAACTTGCAGCAAGATTTTTCTCAAAAATCGCTGCTCGAGCAAGGGGGGGAATTTTCCAAGTGGAAATTAAAATTGCTACGAGTCTTCGCTCTGATATTTCGCGACTGTTCTTTCGCGGCGGAGATCAAAATCGAAGGAAACGATTCTGTCGACTTTTGTCGCACAGTGCGCAGCAGGCCAATTGTCGCGCGAAATCCGCGAGCCGAGAGCGCGCGCGCAACCGCCCCCGGGGCCGGTAATTTCATAATTCAGCCGCCGCGGCCGAAATTATTCCGCGGACTATGGATAAATTACGTGGACAGGAATCACGTCGGCGCACGCGCCACGTTACGCAAACATTTGCTATCGGCTTAATATCGCATCGAAAATGTCTGATGAATGGACCGCGCGGGCATCCTGCACATTCGCCGTTCCTTTTCGCTCGCTGGTCGATTTTTTAACGCGACTTTTCGAGCTTCGCCAAATATATCCGACGCTTAGAAGAGCAGAGTAAGTTTCGAGAAAGATGATTACTATGGCGAATAGACTGACTGGCAGGATGTGTATGCGAATTTATATTTTTCTATGAATATAATTTAGAAGGTGGGACTTAGGCGGAAGATTGTTTCACCCGTTAGATGTTAGGGAAAATACTGTAGTTTCGTGTGTTTTATATTTACGTTTGTTCGGATATTACGTGCAGTTTGTGCATTTTTCCATCTTCGAGTTTGCCACAGACGCGTTAAAACCGACAGTCTGATTGTGAAATTTCTTGCATACGTTTTGTGCAATAGAATTTTAATGCCGCGTTCGTGTAACATAATAAATATATTGCGTTATTTAAATAAAACACGACACAGTGTAATGCATAAAGATCGAATGTTTCTTTTCTTTGTAAGTTCATTACTGCAATTTTTATAACGAGAATTATATAATATAATTAGCGAAAGTTCGTCGGACCTTTCTTGCGTGAAATAAATAAAAAGATATAATGAATTGCGTTGCTTGTTCACATTTTTCATTTTTCTTTTCTTTTTTTTATTTATTTAATATTCATATTAAACGAAGAAACATAGCTCACGAATACGACGTAGCTCTCAGGGCAAAGACCATGTTCTGACTTTGGAATTTGCTTTGAGAAATTGATCGCAGCCTCGTCGATTTTAAAAGCGTGGCGATGAAAGGAATAAGAAATTTATTTCTACGTTTAAAAAATAGCTAACTATCTCGAGAATCCTTCTCGCATCCAAGGATACGGATCAAATACGTTTCCAATTTTTATTTCACGACGATGGAATTTTCACCACGTTATCGTATAACGTGATAATAATCGTGATTTATTCTATTTTTGAAATCGAGAGGAAATTTGATCCGCTGGAGAAAATTGAAGTTACGTTTCTAATACAGAGATTCATCTTTGCGCGAAGGTTTTCCATTGTTAAAATCATTGATGGTAAAATTGTTCATTTTAAAAGTAGATCTAGAGTTGCATGTTACGCAAAAGATTTGGCAATTTTATTCTACGAATTCTATTTCGTTATTCTTTCACATATTTTATAATTACGATAAATAACCATACAAAGTAACGACACGATGAACCAAGTTTACATTATTTAAGTTTGTAAATGAATTTCAACTAGAAAACAGCGTTTACGCGAAGTTTCGTTTCCTTAAAAATGGACAATACAATTATCGGACAATTGCACGATGTCAGGTCGACGATTTCGAAATTTTATTCGATTAATCCGACATAAAATGATATTCCATTTTGAATGAAAAAAATTGAAGCGCGATAATATGGCGTTGCTAAAACTGTGACAGAAAAATCAATAAATTTCAATCATTTCCTACTGATACGAGAAATTTAGAAATTTCCACACAGATACAAATTTTCAATACCATAATACTGATCGACGAAGAGCAAATATACATCGAGTTTCGCGAAAGATGTCGCGAAAGACAGACGAAAGACAATAGAATTATGAAAATTAAAGAACAAACAACACCACGTCGGCAACAATTTCCGATTGGGAAATTTCATTCGATTAATCTGACACGAAGCAACGTTTCGTTCTCGATTCGCGACTTTATTTCAACGAAATTCAAGAAACCTAAACGTAACGATATGGCCGAAAAAGTGTGTAAAAGCTCGGTAAAAAGAAACGTAAAGATAAAAGAAAGGTCCGTGAACTTTAATTATTTTCTATCGATCTCCGACGTACAAAGAAATTAACAAAATCTGCATAAAGATAAGAATTTTCAATCTCCAAGCACCGATTGAGAAAAGAAAAGAAAAAGCGATCGAAGGAGAAACGAATGGAAGCTGGCGCGACGATTTGAAAGAATCGGCAGGACTTACGCGTGGCAGCTAGTATTATTGAACGTTATCGATTAATCGGTCGCGATGCAGCGGCGTCCAGTGGAAATTAATATTCCTGGTAATAAATAATGCGGGTGGAAACCGCGTGAGCGCAGCGCAAACGTCGCGCATTAATAACACATCGAGAACGTTTCGCCTCGTTCAGATAACAGAAGCTTTATTTCAATTACCGCCGCGATTACCCACCGACTTTCCACCCCTGTTAATCTTCGCGGATTTTTCCACGTTCCATGGACTCGGATTCCCCCTTGCCGCTACCATTTCTCCTGTGTTTTTAATCGCCCGAAGAAACGTGCGGCTATGTCATACGTTTAAGTTAATCATTCGGCTTTAGAAAGATTACACGTACGCCGTGAAGCGTAAATTACCACAGTGAATTTGTTTATAGGGTATTTAAGCAACGTATAAATAAATAAATAAATATATGAGTACATTTTTTCATGAGATAATCAAATATTCGTAGCACCAGTAGTAGTCTCGATGTTTTCGCATATAATACACGGTTTAATGATATTCCAGCAATCTATAAAATGTGAAAAAAAAAAAGATCATTATGCTGTTCGGATATATCGCCGTGCATTATCACCGTAAATTGTTCGTGGAGTATTTAAGGGACGTATATGGAACAAAAATTGCGTGCACGTTTTTTAATAAAATAATAGTAGTAGTATCTTTATGTTTTTGGATATGATACGCCGTCTGATAACATCCCAATGGCCTATAAAGCGCGCGAAAAAATACCATAATGCTGTTCCGATATATTTTTTAATAAAATATATATATATATGTATGATCATTGCGTGTGTTTATGAGGATTCTTTTTTATTTTTTCGAAACCACGTTGGTGTAATGTGAAACGCGTTCTGAACATTCGTATAGAAATTGCAAAATACTTATTGGTCGCGTACATTTCGAAAAGATCAGCAAAGTACTTGCAAAATCAATTATCGACTATATTCGTTCATTTTTATCACTAATTGTTCGTCTAACGTTGTTATTCACGCTGTATACCAATTTTCCACCGAATTCTCTTCCTCATTTCTATATAATAGGTCATCCCATAAGTTCGTGCCGTTTTTGGAGCGGTTATATATCTTAAGATTGTTTACATAACTTTCAGTTTCATGAAAACTCGTTGTACAACTTCCCATTTTTCAGATAGGGCCATTATTCCGCCTCGAAAACAGTTCTCTTGTCTTTCATTAACATAATTATCCAAGCTACTTTTGAGAATGTCAATATTTTCAAATTTTTTATCTACTAAAAAGTGTTGTAATGCTCTGAACAGGTGGTAATCAGATGTCTGGGGAATATGGGGGATGTGGTAAAATTTCCCAATTAAATTTTCTTGTAACGCTTTTCGAGACATGCGAGATTGCTATCGTAATCGCTATAGTCGCGTGTCGCGTGAAAATGTTTTACGATACGACCGATTGATTGAAATTACGTCGAAAAGTACGTACAGCATCATATCCATAAAGATTTTCTGCGCCGAGTGTTCAAATATTTTCCTGAGCCAACGTATATCCGCGGACGGTCAATGTCCCAAAAACACGAAACTGGCGTGACGATCGATGGACGAAAGTAAACGCCTCGAGAGGGTCATGGTCGACCTTGATGGTGTTTCGTGGCACCTGTCACTTCGACGTGTCTCTTTTCAGGGGAAAATTCGGTGCAGCCACGCGAGCCGCTCGTTTTTTCCGCCGATAGTCCGCCCGCGCGTCCACTTTTTATCCTTGCAAATCCGTTTTGCACCACGTCCACGATGATCGATGAACAACGTCGTTTATTAGCCGCTCCATGGATTCAGCTCATACACTCTTTCTCGATCGGTTCGCTCCAGTGTAACACTGTTGTCCGTGTTCCATGACAACGATCCGAGCGATTTCGCTCGCACAGTTTATGCCATGGAATCTTTTTCCAACGAATTTCGTGGTGATATCTAGGCCAAGTGAACCTCATCCAAATTGTTCGATCCCTAACGGATTGATATTAAAATTAGGAGAAAAGAACCGACCATCGAAATATAGAAATTATAGGAAAGATTTGAATTTTCCAATGCAGTTTGGGGTAACTTCATCTAATTCGAATCTCGTCCAAATTGTTCGATTTGTAACGGATTGATATTAAAATTAGGAGAAAAGAACCGACGATGGAAATACAGAAATTATAGGAAAGATTTGTCCACTGAATTTTCCAATGGAGTTTAAGGGAAGTTCATGTAATTCGAGTTATTCCAGGTTCTTTCTTAATGGATGAAAATTGGGATCGAGAGAAGACAATTGCTAATATATGTCACGATTATTTGAATATTGACACGAAAAATGTGGATGAAATATAAAAATTGCAGAGACGAAATAGAGAAAGAGAGAGCGTTTCTGATGTTTTCTAAAATATTTTTTGACCGGATTACGCAGTGAATTCTGAGGTAAATTAATTTAATTTTACTCCTTAATGGATCAATATCAGGAGTTAAAAAAGAAATAATTGCAAGTAGGTATCGCGATTGTCCCCATTTACATAATGTCCACGGTATATATAATCGTTCGGAACACGAATAAAGTGCACATATAGTTAACATTGCACGAGTAAGAGTGAGACTAAAATATCGCGTAATGGAAAGTTGATGAATCTTTCGTTAAAAATGTATGCAACAAATATACGAAAATATCCTATTGCCGACGAAGACTTGAAACTCTTTTCACAAATTTAGGTATTGAACGTATGGTAATTAAAATTACTCAAATACAAATATATTAATTTGAAGAATTAATTTGAAGAATTATTAATGTGAAGAAAGAAAGTGAGAATTTTTCGAGTCGACAGATTTACAGGGACGAGCTACCGACCCACGCTATGCTTCCATTTAGTGCAAAATGAAGAAGATACGAAGAAGAAAATAACATTCGGGAATAATATCAGCCAATTAATTTCTATAAGACAAATATGTAAGAGAATGGTAAGAAAGGAATATCTTGAAAATTAGTAGGTTTAACAAAGCTTGTAAAATACAAGGAAATATTCACTTACGTTAAATGTTACAGCGTTATGGCCATAGGATGGCTATGCATAGTCGATTCATTTTCACTTTGGAATCGTTCCTCGCGTTACGATAACACGAGAGGTCCATTTACAATTTCCAGTAATCTCAAATCAGCATTTATTGCGGTTTATTGTACGCGTCTCGACGGTTATCGCGTGGCGGGCGCTGGAAAAAAGCGTGGCAGGCTATTTAAAGATAAAAAAGAGGCAAGTTTAAAATTTTCCTCGGCTTTCTCATTCGTGGAAATCGTCCGCGCTATAAAACGATTTTCTTTTAATTAGATATGTGTACGGAAATATTATAAATAGACTGATTTAATCTCAGCCTAAATCTTCAAATGAAAATTCCACGGCTAATTAAATATCACGAGGATCCAACTGTATTAGACTAAGTTAAACGAAGGTTGAATACGTGTGCGTTTAATTTTAACCAATGTTCGCTTTATGATAGTTATTTTACATCGTACTCAGACAAAACGTCCGGGTTTTATGTTCTATTCGAGATTCAGCGTAATCGTCTTTATGTTTGACGTATTTAACGAAAGCTACACAAGCCTCTTCCGCCACGGTAATTTTATCACAGCTGCGAAACTTTCGTCGCTTAAAAATTTGACTGGAAACGATAGTCGACGAGTATTTTTCGCTTTCGCAACGCTATGTGGAAAATGAGATTTCATTTCTTTTCCTGCGACTCTACAGTCGCGTTTATAAGTCAAAGGATACTTTGCCAAGTTAAAGGTAAAGTATACGAATAAAGGCTTATTTCTTGCCTTTTAAATCATCCATTTTTTCATCTACATTTTTCTTCGTCTTTTTCCTACAAGTTGCACATTTTAGTCGTCGGTACGTATTTTCAGGTTCGACGTTGAAACAACTTGCGGGTTTGCGTTTGTCACTCGCAATTTCTATATTCGTAACGCGAGAAACGCCTTTTTAAATACAATATGTTGGAAATTATTTGCCACATGCCCGATAATTTTGTATATTTTAATTTTGGAGCGGCCAAGCCTCTACGAATGCAAATTTACCCGCGTGGGTCTCTGCAACCCGAGATGCACCTGGGAGCACCTGCCTTCACAGGCAGCAAAATGTACAAAATCTGAGAAATCCATCGTTCGAAATTCGCGCTTTTCTTTTAACCGTAACGGGTACCTGAAGTAACAAGACTCGTGCACGCGCGTGCAAAGTAACCGCTGTCCGTCGACCGAACGCCAATTGCCATGATCCGCGTGGTCCTCAATTTTCGCACGGCAAATTGAAAATCATCGCGATGTTGGCGGTCATTTAGCACAGGTCCGGTTACTTCTGCAGTTCAAATTTAAAGTAGCCAAGCTTCTACGAATGCGAGTTTACCCACGCGGGTCTATCGCCTCTGCAACTCGAGATGCACCTGGGAGCTACGCTGCCTGTGAAGGCAGCAAAATGTACAAAATCTGAGAGATCCATCGTTCGATATTCGCGCTTTTCTCTTAATCGTAACGGGTGTCTGAAATAACACAGGACGACGCAAGACTCGTGCACATCCGCGCAAGCTAGCCGTCGAACGCCAATTGCCAGGATCCGCGTCGTCCTTAATTTTCGCAGTTGATACTTCGAGCAGAACGAGTTCTAAAAGGAAGTTTAAAATACCAACACTTTGGACAAGGCGGACGCAGCTTTTGCAGCCTTTGTACGAAGCTTCTGTACGTTGAATTTTTCCCTCTTAAACCTCTTTCACTGGGAAATTTCGATAAGTCGAAGCTGCACAAGTCGAAGATTTTAGATCTCCTCCCTTGGGAGTTCGAGGTACAAGTTTCGGCTGTGCGAAGGTGCCGGGCTGCGACCGAGCAGAAATATAAACCGATGCAACGTGAAACGGATGAAAATCTCGATTCGTCGGTTTCATAGTAGGCGCCTATGAACAGATACAGACAGGATCGCTAAGAGAAATCGGCGGATAGAAATGCTACTACTCGAGGACCAAAGCGATCGCCTTGTCTATCTCTGGTCGCTAGCTACGACACGTAGAACCGCGTTACACCTGGCGTATACTTGCGCGATATTGCGGCTTTATTGTACGTACACATGGACAGACTGTGTGTGCATGTGCTCGATGGTGGCAGGTTTATTGCGACGAGCGTTATCGCGACCAGACGGAACGAACGTCTCGCAGCAAGTGGGCAGTAACGTTTGACGAGCGGTCTAACCCTTTAATTGAGTGCAGTTTTACGATTTCAGACGTCGTTTCGGACAAAGGAGCGAAGAATCCTGGAACGTCATGCGGCGCGCCGGAATAATTCCGCCGCAGCTACCGGCGAATAATTTCAATGCACGCCGAACTCGCCTCGTTTTCGTTCATCGATCCACCTCGTAATGGACGCTGTCCTACGCTGTTTCTTGTTAATTTATCAGACCAGCTAATGCTCTACCACCATCGATCCACTTAGCGATTATAACATCGTGCCACGCTCTTCTCTCGGCTTTTCCAATCTCACCTGCGATTTACAATTACAGAGATACTCTGCGATTTGGTCAACCTGCACACGCTATTTCGATACGCAATCGGATCTGCAGGAAGACGACGATCATTTGCATGTTCGGTGTAACACGTGTACATATAACGATGGCATACGTAGCGATACGAACGAGAAGAGCGTGGCAAACCAAATTAATAACAGGACGTTGAATCTCTTTTACGATAGTGGACGATAGGCTCAAACGATGTTAGGAAACCTTAACAGCATGAGGAAGTTTGTTAGATTAGTTCGTCGTAAGAAGTGGAAGATTATCGCTCGAAATCGTAAAAGAAAAAGATATTTTTGTTGTTAAACCATTGAGTATTTAATATTCTACTTGGTTAATAATTAACAGCGTATATATTACGTAATGCTAAACTTGCTAAATTTTTCATTTCGCTTAATCTTAATTAAATTAAACGTTCAACTCAATTCAATTGAATTTCATTTCTAAATTTAAAGTTTTCCGATTCCAACCAATTTCCTCGGGTATCTGTATCGCTCTTCCAGCGAATCAAACAGTTGCCAAGCATATGTTCCTTGGAAAGCGTGATGAAAGCTCGGAAAATTGCACGATCGTGAGCCTAATTAATATGGAAAATTACAAACTACGCGTTTGCACCATTCCCATAGTTCTACCGTCGAAACTTACTTTGTTCCACTGCAAAAGCTTAGCATCTTGCGGCTTCCAATTTTCACGTTTATATTTTGGAAAAAAATAATCTCGCTGTGACCATTTTCGCTGAGTCTCGCACGTTGGAAATTTGGGAAAGATAGCGGAGGGGAAAAGGAAACAGAGGAAGACAGGGAAGAATCCTTGATTCGCACATACACGCACACGCTCGTGCTCGTCTCATTCGGTTCTTCTCTTTCTTCTTTCTTTGCTATCATCCGTGCCCCGAACCTCGTTCCTGTGTTTCCTCCTCTTTTTTCTCTCTACCATCGGCTTCGTTCCTTCGATTCTCTTTTGCGCCCTGCCGAATGAAGGGTGCTTCGTCACTGTCGAGTGTGTATCGCGTCTCTCTTCCAAGCACGTGTACCTCGTCTTCTTTTCCCGCGTACGTCGCTCCATCTCGCTCTTTTGCTATCTTCTCTCTTCCTCTCTACTTTCCTCTCTCTCTCTCGTATACACGCGAGTTTCCATATGGTCGTCTCTGTTTTACTCTTTATCACTCTCTTTCTCTATCTGTCTCTGTTTCGAACACACAAGTTGGCAATACGGTCGTCTCTATTTTTCTGCTCGCTTTTCTCTCTGTTTGATACGCGCGAGCTTGCAATACGCTCGTCTCTACTTTCCCCTCTGCTTCACGCATACACACACACACACACGCACGCACACACGCGTCCAATATAGCCGTGTCTATTTTTCCCTATTTTACTTTTCTCTGTTTTATGCGCGCAAATTTCCATATGGTCGTCCTTGTCGCGCTCACTTGCGAAACTGCCCTCTTCCTTTCTCCTGCTTCGCGTTCCTCTCTCTTTCCTTCCGTTCTTCCATCCTCTCCGGTGCTCACCCTCGCTCTCTCCCTCCCTCTCTATCTCTCTCTTTGTCGAGACCACGCACACAGACACGTCCCGTTTTACTTCATTAGGGGATATGAGTTTTTCCACCCTTGTCGCACGAGAACGAGGGTGTCTCCCTCGCACCAACCCCTAGTCACGGGGCGAATCTCAAGATGAAGCGCGTGGCCGGCTTCGTCTTCGTCGGCGAACGACGCACACCGTCTGATGGACATCCAAGTACAACTATGTATCTCCCTTCCTTTTTTTGAAAATCTTTTTTCACGTGTTTCATGAGAATTGCTTCTTATCGTTAGATCGGTGATTTTCTGTGTTGCAAAGTGTGTTCTTGGTTACTCACACTCTCTTCCTTCCCTTCCCTTT
Source organism: Bombus flavifrons (assembly GCF_040668555.2). Taxonomy (NCBI): domain Eukaryota; kingdom Metazoa; phylum Arthropoda; class Insecta; order Hymenoptera; family Apidae; genus Bombus; species Bombus flavifrons. Next base: position 6,101,452 of record NC_138458.1, on the reverse strand, counting down.
CTTTTCTTCTTTTTTAATATTTTTTCACAGGAACGTCGAAGATTCTTTTTTTGAAAATCTTGTTTTACATGCTCCATGAGGATTCCTTATTATCGTTAGATCGGTGAGTTTCTGTGTTGCAAAGTGTATTTTTTTATTGACATCTTCCTTCTCTTTCTTTTCTTCTTTTTTAATATTTTTTCACAGGAACGTTGAAGATTCTTTTTTTGAAAATCTTGTTTTACATGCTCCATGAGGATTCCTTATTATCGTTAGATCGCTGAGTTTCTGTGTTGCAAAGTGTGTTTGGTTATTGACATCTTCCTTCCCTTTCTTTCTTTCTTTCCTTTTTAATATTTTTTCACAGGGACGACGAACAATCTTCTGTATTATTCAGGTGATTTCTTTGTGTGTCGGCCGGTGGAAATATGGTTTTTTGATTGATTATTGGATCTTCCTTTTCCTTGTTCCATTCTTTTTTTGAAAACCCTTCTGTATTTGATCGACGAGGATTCTCTTTTATTAGTTAGCTGATTTTTTTTTGTGTGTTTAGATGGAGGGGAAAGTACGTTTGGTTATTGGACTTTTCTTTCTTCGCCTTGTCGGAAATCTTTCTTTATATGGCCGACGAGGATTCTCTTTCTGTCAGATAGTTGATATTTTGCGTTTGGCTGGTGGAACGCGTGTTTGATTAATTATTGGATTTTTCTTCCTTTCTTTCTTTTTTTAAAAATCTTCCTTTATACGCGTTTCGTTATTACAGCTTTCTTTTCTTCCCTTCTCTTTTTTTTTGAAAATCTTTTTTTCATATGGTCGACGAGGATTCCTTTTTATTAGATGATTTTTCGCGTTTGATTAATTATTGGATTTTTCTTCCCCTCTTCGTTGTCTTACGTGGGAAATCTTTTTTCATACGGTCGTCGAGCATTCTTTTTTTTATTGGATAGTTGGTTTTTTGTGTTTCAGCGGAGAAAAGTGTGCTTGGTTATCGAAGCTTTCTTCCTCCATCCCTTTTTTCCCAAAATCTTTCTTTATAGGGTCGATGAGAATTCCTTTTTATGAGATGGTTGATATTTTCTGTTTGTGGGTGGAGCAAAATGTGTTTAGTTATCAAAGCTCTCTTTCTTCCTTTTTTTTTTTTTTTATTGTGGAAATCTCTTTTTATACGGTCGACGAGGATTCTCTCCTCTTGGATGACATTTTGTATTCGAGAGGAGGAAAATGTATTTAGTCCATCTTCCATCTTTAAGAATTTTCTTTTATATAATTGATCGGAATTCTCTGAATTAACTTTTTGCAGACGAAAGTGTTTGATTATTTCACGATAACTGATAATACATTGGATAACGAAAAATGAATGGGAAGAATCGTGCTGATACGATGAAAATTGCCAACGAACTTGTGTCGTCTTTGATGAAATTAATTTCGGTAGATTTGCAGTTTCCACTCTGTTCCAATTCCTCAGGAAGATTGTTCAAAACGTGCTGTCGCGATTTATAAAACAACTTCTATCACGCGCGCGTTATTTTAAAGCAAACACATTTGATTTTAGGAAATACGACAACAAAGAGATAAAAATGAAAAACAAAAGCCCAAACTAAAAATACGTTTCTGCTTGCCAATAACTTTTAACCAACAATCCCCACAATAAATTAACCGTCTGACATCGTACGGAATTTTTAACAACGTCACGATGAGTCGGCGTTCAAATTTATTCCATTAATTGGTAAACGATGTTCGAATCGATTAACCGGAAGATAGCGAAGTAGCAACAACTATATCTTTAGAATCATATTTCTGGAAACGATGATAGTTTATGGACGCGTGTAATTGCGTAAAATGCGAATGGTAAACGGCGAGAATTAATGCGGTTAAAACGCGCGCCAGTGATATATCAGCTTTTTAAATCTTACCAGTTCGGAATATTTAAACGCGCGATATTTAAAAGCGACGCGGCTCGTGCATCACCGCAATCCTGGAGGATACGAGCGCGCTTAACACGGCCGGTTGATAATGGTAATCGGTGCCGTATACTCCCAACGAAAACGAAAATTTAAATAAACAAGCTCGTTTTTTATCCAACGCGAAATTACGACCGAGCGAATCTCGCGGCGCGCTTGAAAGCCTAGCTGCCACCTGCGCGATTATTATCTGTCGTTTAGGTTCTAATCAACGTGGTCAGGATTAATCCTTTCGATCAGAGAAAGTCGAACGATATACCGCGAGTTCGCGGAAACGAAGTTTATCCCAAAGAGGAAAGTTGTTCGATGATGTTCGTTGGACGAGGCATTGTCAAAATTATTTTTGCAATTGTTCTCGCTTTTATTAAATCGTTCAAATTGCTGTCAGTGAAAATGATAATCGCCAAGACGATTGAAGAATGTAATTTTAACATTGCTATTCTTCCTATTTGTCGCAATGATAGTCGTGAACGTACGAAGCAGCGTCACAGCGAAGATTAAAAATTCCTTGCATCGGAATTATCCGACCCTCCGTCCGCAACCTAATTTCTAATCACGTCGTTTGCATACTGAGTCGTTTAAGTGCGCGCAGTTCTTTTCCTTGGGTTGCTGCGTTTCGAAAAGTCCCAGGCAATTTTCCAATACTCTTCCCAGTTTCTAGAATATCATGCGACAGTCTTGTTACCTTGATCTGCTCGAGCGAAGGGACGTTTAAGCAAAAGTACGAACCAGCTGAAAGATCGGCTAAAATCACTGGCCGAGAACGTCTCGCTATGCGTGTGGAGCACTGATGGCAAGAACGAAAGAGGGTGGAAAAGGGAGTAGTATGGAAAAAGAAAAGAAAAAGAAACAGAAATAGCACCAGTCGTCCTGAGTTTTCCGGTTGCGTTACAGTTTCATCTTGCTGCAATATTTTTCGCTTTTTTGGGGGCCACGTTGCACGGGCTTCAAGGGCCACGGTCAAGGGGTGGCCGAAGAGGGTGGATTACCGCGGAGTAGCGCACGGTGTTCGCAGCTGTGCAATTTGACCGAATGGAGAAGACGAGTTAGGTGATTTTTTTGCGCGCCCACTGAATATCCTGACTGTTGGTTGGTGCAAGTAACGTTTGAACACCTTTTTCTCTTCCGTTTTAATTGCTCGCGCGAAATCTCTCTGGTGAAATAGACGCGATTGTTTTCCTGGCCCCCTTTCGCACCGATTTCAAACCTGTTTCCATTTCTCCGCGTGTCTCGTTGATTAGTTTTACTTTAGTCGCGTATAATTCTTGCACAATTTTCACGTGGAATTTTCGCTTTGAATCTTTGATATTCCGTGGATGGATTCTCAGCGCTATTTTTCTACGCGTCGGTCGTATCATTTAGCAACCGTTCCGACAGTCAGTTGGTAAATAAACAAGCACGGACTAATTTATTCGGGTCAGTGGATTCTGCAAGTAGCTCGTCAAAATTTCAGCACGGAGCAGCGTCCAATACGAGTCAGGTGTTTCATTTTTATTTCCCTTTAGTTCGATAGTCCACGAAGACGCGTGTAGAAACGTGTTCGGTTGTTTCGCTTTACCGATTATGCGAATAAACAGAAAACCACAGCGAGTAGAACATTTTTCGACTGCGAACAGAGATGCCAGGGATAATTCAGTTTTTCCGCGTAACGAGATAAGAAAAACTTCATTTTCTCGTTCTCAGAATAAATCAAAGGCCACAGTCACTTAGACTATAGTAAGTCGAAGACTATAAGATCCGTTCAATTTCGATAGTCGATAATTTTTCGAAGCTACTGGCAACAAAAATGCTGTGGCCAATTTGCACTTTTTGCATACGACGATTTAAAAGAAATGAATTTATTCTTTGGTAGAATAAGTCAAAGTGAAATCCGATTAATCATCGACAATTCGCAAGAGCTGACAAAAGATTAAGGCCTGATAATGGCCGTGACTTTTTATCAAGATAAACTCGAGCGAAGACAAAACTCAATGACACCAAGTACAATGGGCAAAGCTCGGGAAACCGCTATCCCGAAAGCGCTATCGGTGAATGAATTATCCTGTACAATATATTCTAACTGTAAAATCGTACGTGCAACCACGGTCATGCACGTTCTCATGCATTCACCTGTGCGTTCATGTATTTAGAATGCAGAGGCATTTTACTCTCAAATTTATGAATACATCTATTGTGTTAAATGTACGCTTTTTATACACGTGTATCCGCGATAGAATGCGCGCGTGGACTCATTGAAAGCTTTGCTGGCACACGCCAATGGCGGTTGCATATCGCGAATTATCACGCGAGAGGCCTAATTCGCCATACGAACGAAAGCGGCGGATTTTTCCTTCGAGAAATTTAGAGAAATAAATTAAAGCAGTGGGAAATATTTTATTCGAACCTTGTGAGCTTTTGATGCAGCTATTTCCAGCGAAACGTATATGCACGTTATATTATACAATTATACTGTATAGTTAGTATATATTTAATTATATTATAGGCGATATATTTCATTATATTACAGATGTTATTACGTGCTATATATTATTTATATAGAGTATATAATATTGTTAGCTATGTATTTTGTTATGTACAAGCTATGGTCTTTTAAAAATTTGCAATTACTTTAAATTTGTAAGGGATTTTTACGACTGATTCGAAGATAATTTACGCAAAATCTACTTGCGGGAGTTTCTTGTTGGAAAAATCCGGGGAAAGAGCATTGGAAGAAAATGCAGGTTATTTGATAGAATTTTAAAAAACAAAAGAAAAATTCGAAAATGTGACAATATTATTTTTCAAGGAAAATTGAAAATTTCTTCTAATGACGCTCTGGCTAATTTGTAGGCGATTTTTACGACTGATTGGAAGATATTTACGCAAAATCTACTTGCGGGAGTTTCTTGTTGGAAAAATCCGGGGAAAGAGCATTGGAAGAAAATGCAGGTTATTTGATAGAATTTTAAAACAGAGCAAAATCCGAAAATGTGACAATATTGTCTTTCAAGAAAAATTGCAAATTTCTTCTAATGATGTTCTGGCTAATTCGAAGACAATTTCTTTTTAAAAGAACAATAATTCGAAGTTGCGAGCAATATTTTCACAATCTTGCGAATCTTTTTATCTAAACCAATCTTGACTGGAATTTGTTTATTCTATAAAATTCTTTCAATTGCGGGAAAATTTTGACTTTAATGATTCGAAGCAGTGGGTGGAAAATCTACTCGTAGGTGGTCATTGTTGAGGAGAGAATAAAGAATTTGTCGAGAAAGAATCATTGAAAGAAACAATGCAACAAATATGTATTATTTAATAGAATTTTCTTGAACGTGGCGACCGATTTTTTAAACAATCCTACACAATTATTTGCTAAGAAAAGCGAAAAGCAGTAGGCGTGACTTATTGTTATTTTTCTCCTCTGGTTCCATTGGAATAATAAATCAATAATAAAATCAATGGAAACTAGAAACCATGCTAAGAATACAGAGGCGATGATTAAGCGTAACAAATACGAACAAAATAACAAAATAAGTTCTTACCGATTAATCGTTTCCTAATTATCGCTGGATCGCGGATTCTTACGCGTGTGTAGGAAATTTCATGGTTCAGAATTGCACAGCAAACGACAGTATCGAGAAATACATAAAACATATAAAACATAAGGATTTTTTAAATAAATTTTCCACCGAGGTTCCCCTTTTTTAATTACATCGCCAACGAGACAAATTTCTGTAAAAATCCGCGCTCTAATCGAAAAGAACACCGTAATAGAATGCCGAGAGATAAATTTCTCAAGAAAAAGAAAACCTATGCATCGACGTATTTATATTATTTATTTATAAAAGAATATAAAAATATAAAAATTTATAAAAAAGCAACAAGCAGAATTTCCTCGCAAAGACTCTGTGTGCTACCTTTTACTTGTAAAGAAAGCTGCGTTCGTTTGTTCCATCTGTTTCGACGAATGGCATAAACGGAAGCCAAGAAACAATTAATTTTCTTATCTGTACGTAGAATATTTTCCAAAGATTTCTCGTTTCTCAACCCTGGCACTTACAGCGTCTTCTTAAATTCTACGCTAAATTCAACGATATTCTTATTGGAAGAATATTTTTCAACGAAAGATCAGAATGTTTCAATTTTCCCAGCTGCCAGGCTTCTTCTCGATCGTCACGTTTTTCACGAGACCGACGAGTGTGAAAATACTTGCGAACGAGCTTAAATATCATCGAAGCGATCAAGGGATCATCACCGTGTCCGTGTAACGCGAGCAATCGTAGAAAAACGTTCGACGACGACGTAAAGTTAAGGAACGGCTGTACATTACCGCAATGTCGCATTGTGTACACACGTTTGCTCCACCAAATCGCATGTACGTGGATCCGATTACGTAAATGTACATATCTACGGGTATATACGTGCCTATCAATCTACAGATGTGCATCTACATACACACATTATTCTGTGAATCGCGTGTGGCTATACGTACACGTGTGCGTGTATGCTCGCGGATCCATTTTGGTGCGTTGCATGTAAATGCAATTACACGTTCGCCGATACGTGTGTGTACGTTTAATTTATATGCGTTGTTATACTATACATACCACGATATACGGTAATCGGAATTAGAAGAATTAGCGTGGCTGTTACGTTTAATTGTCAAGGGAACTTGGAAGGTAAATTCTTATTCGCCCAAAGTCTTGTTCCTCTGGTTCATCAAATTTTTGGCATTTTCATAGATTTACATAGATTTTTCATTTTTCTTTAGCTCAAGAGCAATTGTGTGGTATCTTATGTACCAAACGTGTCTATTTTGCATTTGTATTTTATTTGTCATACGTTTGTGCTTTCAGTAAACTGTACATTTTTTATAATTTTTAGGATCTTCAGGATTTTTAGGATCTTCAGGATTTTTAGGATTGTCGTCTGCCGAGGGATGCTCAGCTGTGAAGATACATGGATTTTTCATTTTTCTTTAGCTCAAGAGCAATTGTGTAGTACCTCATGTACCAAACGTGTCTATTTTGGATTTGTATCTTATTTATGATATGTTTATGCATTTGTAAACTGTAAATCTGTTTTATAATTTCTAGGATCTTCAGGATTTTTAGGATTGTCGTCTGGCGAGGGATGCTCAGCTGTGAAGATACATGGATTTTTCATTTTTCTTTAGCTCAAGAGCAATTGTGTGGTACCTCATGTACCAAACGTGTCTATTTTGGATTTGTATCTTATTTATGATATGTTTATGCATTTGTAAACTGTAAATCTGTTTTATAATTTCTAGGATCTTCAGGATTTTTAGGATTGTCGTCTGCTGAGGAATGCTCAGCTATAAAGATACATAGATTTTTCATTTTTCTTTAGCTCAAGAGCAATTGTGTCGTACCATATGTACCAAACGTGTCTATTTTGGATTTGTATTTTATTTATTATACGTTTGTGCTTTCAGTAAACTGTAAATAGATATCGTCTCATGTAAAATCCTTTGACGAATATTTAATCTTCAAGATGCATGAGAAAAGAAAATGCACGTGTATATTATTTTTCTGAGGGAGAAATTCACATGTCTTTCTGTGGCATTAATACATTCCTCTTGGAAAAGCTGTCACCTGCATGTTTTCTTACCTACATTTTCCTTACTATAAATATTTCGTAATTACACCATCGATATAGCTGCTCTTATTTCTCCAAAATGAAATATCCTGTTGAGCATTAATCGAATATCGTATTATATAATTATATAAATAATTCATTTACATTTCGTAAAAAAAAAAAAAACACCTTCATGATTTTAATATTTAAAATTATTCATCGCAATTCTTTGCAACTTCGAGCACGCGTATCTTTACGTTTTTTAAAACTACTTTTACCACAGTCATCGAGATATACACATCAACGAAAATGGGAATAAAAATGAGCGGTCTTATCGTAAGAGGCAGACAAAAATTTTAAAAATCTGCGTACTCATAAAAAGAATTGCGGAATTTGCTGAAAAAAATGGACACGTAAGTTCGCCAATAAGACGTTGTTTCCAAGAGACCGTACTTTCTAGCCAAATATCATAGTTGAATCGTGACAAAGCTTTTTAATTATACATTCGCCTGTAATTAAGATTAAAACAAGCTGAAAGTAGAAAATACGGAACGAAGAATTACAGAAAGTTCGGCGTAGTTGCATCATTTGTACAGATATCGTTGCGAGATCAATCGTGGTTTTCACGAAACGCACGATTTTTCAGGTAGCAAAAGCGGATAATCACATGGTGTTCCAGTGAAAGCTCTTTTCACGCGGAAACACAAACCGTTGCTTTAAAGCACAAAGAAGCATCGAACGGCTGCGTTTCACTGAAGGCCAGGTGCACCAGCGCGCAATTCTATTCCCATTACGTGCAACTGCAATCGCATAATGGAATCGCGACGAGCACGAGTTCCGAAAATTCGAATTTTCGAAAATGCGTCGATAGAACACAGAGAGGCAGGTCCTCCGTGTGTAACTCGTTGCTTTACAAAATAAAACTATTTTCTATCAGCCTGTAGCAAACGCGAAATACAGCAGGCAATTAGGTAATTACAGTGTTTTAATTTGATACAGTAGAATTCCAATTATTTACCTATACTGACAGGCGAAACAGAGAGTTCGCGTTAAAACTTATTCTCCTAATTCGATTCTAATTTAATATCTAATAAAGCAGAACCTGAAATAAAAAATCCTACTCTTTTTACTGTGACTTTTCGTTCCAATAATTTCCATCTGATATTCAATTTTCCCCTTTTCCACCAGTGAACAGATTATTACCAAAATTTTACGAGAACAGAGAACAGTTCATCTATTTTCCCTACTATCTACGATTTCGTTTTGGACCTCGCATTTGTGATTGTGTGGACTTTTGCAAGCGTAAAATTAGAATTTATCAATACAAAAGAAAAATACACACGCGATTAACACACTGTGCAAAAGAGATAACAATTTCAGCGTTCGACATTTTGCTCGTTACGACGCAACGACGGACAGATATTGCAATTGGGCCAAGTTACGCAGAAACTTACCAACTCTCAATGATCCGAGATTGAGGAAATTTAGTTTGAAGATTTCCCTCTCGCACCTTTTCCTCGTCGATGGTAAAATTGTTAAAACAGTTCGCGCAGCAGCGAGCTACGTAAATTCCAAGATACCTGGTGCGACGTTAATTCCACGTACTCCTAACAGCCGGGGAAAATCTCATGGAAATTTCAATAAAATGCAATTCTTCGATAGGAAAACAAGAGCCTGCAACGTGTACGACTGGTGCAGCCGGTCGATTCGCCAAACCATATAAATGTTATATCGGATCGACGATTAGCAATTTAAGGAATCGTCCAACAACAAGAGCCAAGTATATAACGAAGTAATAAGTTGCAATGAAAGCAAGTTTCCCGGATAAACCTGTGCGAGTTCTTCCAACTTGTATCGAGGTTTCGGCGACGGCCGAGCGATCTGTGAAACGCGCAACTAACTGCAAGGTAGAATTATTCATGGTAAACCGTGAGACATGGTAAAACTTGAAGTTGTCGTGAGCGTAATCTGTGAGGGGGACGAGGGGTTGATCACCCTTCAGACGGCAGAGGGTAGAACGATATATTATTCGACGATACTTTTTGTCTGCCGATAAAAGACTAAAGTTGTTGCCGAGGATTATTTCAACCTGCTCGTTCGCGATAGTTCTGACAAACGATTTACAACGACGCGGATCTGGCGATCTTTTGAACGCACGTGGCAAGACAAAGTGTAAAAAGGAGAAAGAAAGGTTGGAAACGGGCTCTTCAAACGCAAAAACCTCCAAGATGTTACAAGCCTGTCCTGTTCCGTGAAACGTAACGACAGCAGATTCGCGCGTTTCTTTCGTAGCAGAAGCTAAACGCGCGTTGCCACGGACACGCGAATTTCCCTCGATAAGGGCCACATCATTTTTGCATATTTCCACGTGCACTTGAGGTGGCGCGAACGAGTTCACGAAGCTCGTCTCTGTGTTAGAAAAAGTTGGCAAATGAAGCGCATTTGGATGTGTAGAGAATTTGCGTCGAGTGCGATTCTGTTGATTGTTAAGCATCAAATGTATCTGATATCAATAGAAGTATAACAATCGTCGTGGAAAAGTATTCTATTCTTTGACACAGTTTCTAGAAAAATATCAAACAAACCGTATAATTGTTAAGGCAGCGTGAACAGGTTTTCCAAGATGCTTCAACGTCGTATGGGTCAGACACGGTAGCTCAGAATTTCTATTTCACTTTTGGCGCGGGTCTTGTGATGCAAATATAAGTATATATAATATACCAAGACATACTTAATGAAAAATGAAAAAAAAAAAAAAAGGGATATTAATATTCGTCATTTGATAATTTCTATATCATTACATATACATATTTCTACGTGTCTGTGTACATCTCCTTGCTTGTTGTAACACGAAGTGACCAGTTCCGAAAACTTTTTCGCACCACTGTACATAGCTTGGTAAAAGTGATGGTAGAATGGGAAAGGTGAGTGAAAGTATCTTATTTGGAATGTTCCATGTTTCTAAATGATTTTCAGCATTGATTGTTCCATATTCTAACAAAATAAGAATTTATGGAATAATCTTAAACGATAGCTAAAAAGGCTATTGGTAATTTCTATTTATCAGGTAAAATTCTTCAGCAGCTGTTACATTTAATTTCACTTAATATTGTTCTTATTAAATTATTCTCTTTAGAGACGAACGTTTTCAGTCACTGGACGGTAGGCTTTAAACGAACGCCATGCGAACGAAAGCGGCGGATTTTTCCTTCGAGGAATTTAGAGAAATAAATTAAAGCAGTGGGAAATATTTAATTCGAACCTTGTGAGCTTTTGATGCAGCTTTTTTCAGCGAAACGTATATGCACGTTATATTATAGGTACATTAAGTACGTTATATTATAAGTATATTATATAGTAAGTTATATTAAGTACGTTATATTATAAGTCTATACAATTATATTGTATAGTTAGTATATATTTAATTATATTACAGATAATATATTTCATTCTATTACAGATATTATTACGTACTATATATTATTTATATAGAGTACATAATATTGTTAGTTATTTTATTATATTCAAACTATGGTCTTTTAAAAATTTGCAATTACTTTAAATTTGCAGGCGATTTTTTACGACTGATTCGAAGATAATTTATGCAAAATCTACCTGCAGGAGTTCGTTGTTGAAAAAATCCGGGTTTGAGCATTGAAAGAGAATGCACGTTATTTGATAGAATTTTAAAAAACAAAAGAAAAATTCGAAAATGTGAGAATATTATTTTTCAAGGAAAATTGCAAATTTCTCCTAATGACGCTCTGGCTAATTTGTAGGGTATTTTTTACGACTGATTCGAAGATAATTTATGCAAAATCTACCTGCAGGAGTTCGTTGTTGAAAAAATCCGGGTTTGAGCATTGAAAGAGAATGCACGTTACTTGATAGAATTTTAAAAAACAAAAGAAAAATTCGAAAATGTGAGAATATTATTTTTCAACAAAATATACTCAGAGTAAAGTTGCAAATTTAATATAATCCACTTCAAATCTCCCTAGTACCATCTCGTTGGTCTATTATTAATAAAAATAGACAATAATAAACATTATATTGAAATCCACTTGACAAGTAACCATTTGAAATCTTTTTATTTTTCAGATATCGAAAGCCTCGTTCACCAAGCACTACGCAAGCAAACTCTACCTCTAAAAAGTAAGTACATCCCTCATCTATATTTACAAGTAGATGGTAAAGTCACATTGATAGATACAGGAGAGTTAACAAACCTTATTCACTAATCAACCATCGATAAGACAATTTATCCTGCAAACTCTATATTCGATTGCTATAAAACAATATACAATATACTAGTAAATAAGTAAAAAATACACTAAACTCCATAGTACCTTCTCAATGTCCATCACTAAAATAATGTAAATAATATAAAACTCCGCTTCACGGGATAGTCCTTCGTTTCTACTTTCTAACAACGAAAACCTTCTTTGCTCATCACCAACATCACCACTGGATGGTAGGCTTCAAGCAAAATAATATCAATAATTTCTTCGACCAAGACAACTTCAACTTTCGAATCAGAAGCAGCAAGAGACAATGAAAACGACGGCGAAGTAGAATAAAAAATGAATAAGAAAGTAATATTTTGAAAAAAAGAAGAGATAGAAGGTAAAGGGAAAATAAAATAAAATAAAATAGAGGAGAAAAAAATAAATAAAGCAGAGAGGTGAAAATTTCAGAACTTCTGCCCACTTTCGGTCTCGCTGGCTCTCGCCATCGTGTATTCGTTGTACCAAGGGACTTCTCCGATCAATTGCAATCAATTTGAGAGCGGCGAGAGTGTCCCGGCCGGGACACGATTCAACTTCCACGACCAAATTCCATTTTTTTTTTTATTTTTCATTTTTATCTTTTTCCACAGGCCTAGCGACCACGTGTTTGCTTTTATTTCCATCATATTTAGCCGCCATGCGATGTTTGATAACACTCGGCGATCGTTCGAGAATACGTTCTCCACGATAAAAAGTTTAAACATCGCGTCACGGGATAATTTCGAAATGTCCGCCACACGAGAAAAAGTAAAAACTAAAAAAAAGAAAAGAAATGCACCCGTTTCGTTAGCTTAACAATATGGCTATGCAATATGAATTTCCGTAGAGTGACAATCCTCTTAATTTTATCCTTTTCTAGCCGCTAATTAATTGCTCGATAATTGAATTCTTTCGGTTTCACATTTTCACGGACGATCGTATCCCTCGTTGATTACTTCTACCGAAAATACAACAATTTCATACAATTTTTATCTTTATACAGACTTACTTTTACTTTACTTTATTTTACTTTTTACTTTACTTTACTTTTGTAGTTTAAAAGTGGCCATATGTAATTCTATTTAATTCTGACACCGCGTTGCTATCCAAGCTGCCTAAGATCGATTAGAATAGAATTCATCGATATAAATATAAATTACATCAGACGAATTATACGCGTTTTTAACTGCGGACGACGCGGAGCTCTCGACGAGGATGTCGCGGATTTCTATGGTTGGCGATGGCGAGCAGCGTTTAACCGAGTCGGCCGTCATAACGTTCGCGATCGCTGAAATTTTGCGAACCGTAGCGCAAACAGCCCGAGTTTGACTTCATTTCGACGGGCGTTCGCGCGCGGCACAAGGCAGACAGAGAGGATAATAAGGTCGCCGGTGCATGCATCCTGCTGCACTTCCTGCGGGCGACTGCAACCGCGTGACGCGCATGTGCGCTCGAAATTCCCAATTTTCGACTCGGTCGGCACTCTGCGCCTCTTTTTCCAACGATTCCATTTTCCGAAGCTACGGTTTTCCAAATCGCCGCAAATTGCTGTCCGATGGAAGCCCCTCGCTACCTGGTAGCCACGAGTTAGCCAAAGTCTCGTTTCACGTGTGTCTGATCGCGTTATGAGCCGGACTTTCATGGCCTCCCGTGGACTCCTGTGTTTGTGTGCGAGTTCCAGTTGACCAAATTCACGCAAGAATTACCAACCATAATTGAAATTGTGGCTTTTACTATCCTACTTCTTCTGTCCTTTAGACTCCGACTTTCTTTCGTCCGCCAGCGTACACGTGTCGTATAATACGATAATTTGTCTATATCGTTGTTCTCACGGTTCCGTTCGAAGCATATTCCATCAAGATTAACGCTGATTTTATCAGGTCCGGACAGATGAAATCTGAGTTTCGAATTTTTATTTCGACTCGTCGCCGTTTCTTTCGTTCGTCTGACTTTATGCAAATTCTCGCGTTAGCAACATTCGAGAAATTGATCGATCGAATAATACGAGAATCTGCATAAAGTTAGACGAGCGGCAGAAATAACGACGAATGTACAATTTGAAATTCAATTTCGGAACCGGTCATTCCATCGAGCCTGGCGACGTCGGCGTTAATTAATGTACGTATTTCTTATTAATTTTCCAATCCTTCAGACGCCAAAAATATTCGCAGTTCTTCGAGCGACAGCAATCGACCCAAGATTTTATTCGACACTCTTTAATTTTCCATACGTCGAAAACACCATAATCAAGAAAAGCTCGTATTTCCCAAGACACCTGGGATATTTGGTGGGTTCGCAGTCAGTCGATGACAAGTGGTGAATGGTAAAAATCAGAGGTGCAGAGATTCGATCGATTTCTACGTTTCGTAGAGCGTATAATCTTCGAAAAGAAGTGGCGTTTTTTGATTTTCCAGCAGTTCCCTTCGCGTTCGGTCGGTTCGTTCGTTTTTAACCGTCTGCGCGGCAAATGTGTTAGGTAATTGGATTATCAAGTGGCAGAAGGTAATTAGCCTGGCTTTCAAGAGATATGCTTTCCCCGAGACTTTCGGAAATAAGTTTCCAAAGAAATGGCTCGAGCAATTTTTTATCTGCAATTCAATTTCTCCCTTGAAATTAGTTGATTCGTCTAGACGCACCGTATGCTTCATTGTACGTGTGTATTTACTTGTTTCACAGACTATACGACACAAGCGTTAGTCTCGTGTAATAAGATCACTGATTTATTATTTTAAATGGTACGAGGAATTATCAAATTTTTTAATTGAAAATATTCCTCGCCATAGGAAAATCTTGTAAAGCATTATCGTATAAAAATCCCACAGAGACTGGAACAAGATGCGAAAGTTTTGTAGTAGCACGATGATAGGAGCTTTTTCCCTCTCATTTTCCCCGTATTCCAATTGTCTGTTTTTCCCAGCATTAAGCATCGGAAATTTCGATGGAAGCAGAAAATTAAAAGCAGCGAATTATTTTGTTTTGCTATAGGTATAAAAAAATAGTAGCTTTCCATGGCGCATAAATCTAGCAAATAAAAAAGATTTCTCTTTTAATTACAGCTAAGAGACTTTCAGCAATGTAATTCGAAATTAACTGCGGATGTCACGAATCCCAACGTTTCGCCCTGTTAAAAAAATATCGAAATAAAATATATCGAAAGCCTTTTTAGTTTGCAATTTTTCCCATTTTATGGTCCGTAAATAAGTCGATAAACAAAATTTTATCGAACGAAATAAACAATTTAATTTACCGTCGCTGTACATTTAATGGGTCCTTGCACAAGTTAAACAACGAATACACATTACGAAAAGTGTAATAATATAATTGGAAATTAACCGTAAATTCCAAAATCTTTAAGAACGATTAAATAATAATTACCTTTTGAAAAAATACGATCAGGCGAATTAAATGATCGCGAAAATGATTTACGTGTATCTTAAAGCTTGTTCGATTCCATCGTCCGTAAATAAAACAATGAACTCACCAAAATGAAGAGTCCA
Source organism: Bombus flavifrons (assembly GCF_040668555.2). Taxonomy (NCBI): domain Eukaryota; kingdom Metazoa; phylum Arthropoda; class Insecta; order Hymenoptera; family Apidae; genus Bombus; species Bombus flavifrons. Next base: position 6,086,170 of record NC_138458.1, on the reverse strand, counting down.
CGGGAAAAAGGGGGAAGGTCGAGCATTTCCTAAAAAAAAGAAAAATTTATTTTTCAATGTACAACGCCACAGCTTGATATTACATCGAAACAAAATATTTTATTCCCCGTCATTTTCAACTTTTACTTTTAATTTTTCATCGATTTTAAGTGGCACATGAAGGGCACATTTTTGTTTCGAAAAGAATACAGTGAAAACCCATTTTTTCTTCTAATTGATAACGCTGAGAGGGTTAGTTATCAGGCTATAACCACGCGCCATAGTATCGAGTCTCTCTTTGTATTTGCCTGTTTCATTTATTTCTTTTAAAAAATGTATAATGCCCCTTTTGGTATTAAAAATTACAATATTGCAACGAAATTAAAAAAGAAGAGAAAGGAAATAATTCTCCCATCGTTGCTAGAATTTCATTCCTGAACAAAATTACCGACGTCTAACACTAATTCATAGTAAAACGAGAAAATCAACAGCGAAGCTTAGAAAAGCGAACGACTTGAAAGCGATTTCACAACATAAATGCTGTTTTGCAAAATAAAAACTATCATCGCGATCCTTCGCCATTGGAATATTTACAGTCCGCGACACATAACGCATTGAACAATAAAAAAAACTAGAAAAATGCAACACAGCGCAGCTCAGTTTGTTCCAACTGCTGTAAAGCTCGGAGGAACTTTCGTTCGAATTGCTACGGCGCGAAAGAAGGCGAAACTCGCAATGCGTCGCGTGAAATCGACATGGTCCCTTTTTCCTCCCGCGAACAAACGCGAACACGAGCGTGGAACGAGGCCGAATCAACTGACAGTTATCCTTCGAGCCTGTTCGCGGCGCAACAATTTGGCCGATCGATTTTTCCCGCGGCTCTCGATTTCATGCTCGTTGATGGACAATTAGCAGCGATACAGTGCGAAAGCAAAGCAGCCAGCGGACCAGGGAATATCGGGGAACAGAGGTCGCGAGCCGTCGGTGTCATGTTCGAAGCGCAATTAGAATCGCATTACACTTGACCCCGCGGAACGCTAATAATTGTCGATCCACCGCTAATAAACGGCTTACTCAATGAGAGAAGCAGAACAGCCTCGGCAACATATTTCGAGACGCGTGCAGCGTACCACACGCGACGTTTCGTTTACGACCGCGTTAATTAGCTTTGTCCGCGAGTTGCTTCTGTTCCGCGATGATTAATCACGTGGTTCTCGTCGTCCAACCGACGACGACGCCGACGACGCTGATGACGGGCGATTCCCGAGCTCGATGATCATTAGTTCGTCTCGTTACGATCCGCGTCCTATCTCTTCTTCACGAGCTCTCTTTCCGTCTCCAAACTGCTTCATATCTTGCTTTATTTTATTCGCTTGTTTACGGCTTGCGCGTTCTATAGCGTACGATAGGAAACACGAGGTTAACCGGAGAAAGTAGACGCGGTAGGCTGAAGATGTCGAAGGAGGATGAAAGAGTCTTGTCGCGGTACAAATTTATTTTATTTGCCTATCGATACGATTACGGTTCTGTGAAGTTCTCGTTGGAAAAGCAGACGATACGACTAACAGGAAACTGAAAAATTCGAAGATTGAAACCCCTGGAAGCTTATTAATTTAGCACTTGGTGTGCAGGGGATGGGTGGAGCAGCGGACCATCGAGTGTCCGGATTCAGACGGTTTAAGATCCGAGAATAGAAGAAGGTTCAGCTGAACGTAGGAATGCAGAATGTGCAGCTTCCGGATTATTTGCGAGATAATGATGATAAAGCGTTGAGATGACAGAACAGTAAATGGAGCCTAACCGGAGCACGACAACCGACAGTCCAAGAGTGCGGACATTCTTAAAGAACTTTGCCAATCTATAGATAAAAGCAAGAGTCCTTAACGCGACGCCAAAAGAAGATATTCCTGATCATCGCAAAGAAGAATATTTATTTGCCTTTTAACGCGCATGTCTGAAACACATCCTCCCAGTCTACGTTCTGAATGCATCGACGCAAACGCTGACAAGACTAGAGCAGGACGACGAGTCCTACGGAAGTTTCTTAAAGCTGCAAGCTTCGTATCTACCACAGGATCGTCAATGGACGAATCCTAAGAATCCAAGGAACTCGATCAACGCTCGTATGACGACCTGACCCCGCGTGTCTCTGGCCGCCAGCGCGAATCAGCCTTTGCATCTCTGTCCTAATCTAATGGAAGTCAAAGTAAGGGAAACAGACAACCGGAAACAAGTAACCGGGAGCGTGCAGGTCGTGGGTCGATCTCCTGCTCTTAAAGGTTTCCTTTCATTTTCATTAGGCACGTCGCTCCTTCGGATCCTCGAGTAAGGATTCGGGTTTAGGTTCGTAGGAGGACGTTAGCTGCGCGCACCAACGTTCCCGGATCGATCCCCCTCGAGCGAAAGGGGGTTGCGACGGAGCCGCCCTCTTCGTCAGCAGGAACCCCAACATTTGGAGCGGCGAAAACGACGCCAGGAACCCCTGCGGGCCGTTCGTTCGAGCCAGTACCCGAGGGGAATGTAGTTTCATTGTAGAGACAACCTACACCGACCGGCTGGTCCCTCTCGTCACACGGGGCTGTAGCTTGATAAACCGCGTAAATCAGGACGGAACAAAAAGCGTGGCGAAACCGGCGAGTTATTGGGTCATCGAACGACTATTTCGGCGGGTGATAATATTCAAGATCGCGTCTTTCAACGAGCACCTTTTTATCCGCAGAATGTAGCTTCTCTCCTTTACGGACATCGAGAGCAATCATTTTTTGTTTATTCGTTTTGTTTATTTGTTTATTATTGTGATATCGGCGGTGGAATTTGTCTGCGGAGGGTTGAATTTGAAATAATAATCGGAATTTCGTAACAGGAGAATCTAGAAAATTAGGAAAATTTGGAGGAACAGTATAATAGCGAACAATAGAAGATTAGATCGATGTGGGTTTACGGGATAGCGCGTTCGATGAGAAGTAAAACAACGTGATGCTTTGAAGGTTCAATTAGAAACGACGATAGGAATTTTATAAAAGAGGAAATTCCCAAATAGAGATGCAGAACCCAGCTTTGTCACAATGTGAGAAACTTTTCGTTACTGAAAAATCCAGCCTGAATATGCCACATTATTCATCCATCACCTTGAAGACTAAACTTCTCTCTTCCCTTACAATTAGACATCTTCTGCGACAATTATCTACTAAATCTATAAGCTGATTCCATTATGCTACTTCTAAGATGGCTTGGTTTCCACTTGTTTTTACGAAATGGAAGCCTGCATGTATATGAAACACATTAATCACTCGCAGAGTGGACATCTTTTTGTTACGAGACGTCCTCGTCTCTAGATTAATTTATCGACGTCTTTCCCATTCTTCCCCTTAGTTTCGTCTGCCTTGAAATTGCATTATGCATAAGAAACTATATACCGTTCCATTGGGAAAATGACACTGACGAAGAAATAATATTTGAATAATTAATAGCAAGAAGAGATATTTTCCAAAAATCCTTTGTATTATATTTCACATATAAAAGTATTTTAACGCTTAAAGGATATTGTCACATTTTTTTTTTAAATAGAAAAATTCATACAGTTAACCAAAAGCAATGAAATATCTTGTTATTTATTTAATGTTATTCAATACTGGCGAGGAGGAAGAAAGTTATTATATTGCAAATAACGATATTTCCATGATAGCGACGATAGTTGTTCTGCTTGTCTATTTTTCACGATATTTCTTCAGGCCGTAATAACTCGAGGAACAAAAGTTTGATATCTTAGAAATATTGTAAAATTACAAGCACACAATCTTAAGGTATCGTGACGAGGATAAATCATCCCTTAATGGACGTGTCCTGGTGTCGAGAATGATCGTTGAAGATATTTAAAAACACGCTACTCACTGCGATGTAATTCTCATTATCAAAGAGAGCAGCAGCAACGTTAAGACAAAATTTTCGTCATCCCTGATAGCCTTCAAGGATTAATATTCTACTTAATCGGAATGTGCCTAAGTTTCTTTATCACGCGAGTATTTCTCAAACTGCCGGTAGTTTTTCTCTACGGATTACATTTTATATCGTTGCTTTGAAAAAAAATAGCCATTAGCCGTGCATGGTAAAAATTGGAGAAATTGCAAAGTAGGAAATTAACTTGGAACAAACGGTTCTGCAAGGATAATAACCATATCTCAGTTAAATATAATACTCTTGACGACGTGGAAGGATAAGTTGAAGCTGATTACAGTTGTAAGTATTACACAAAGACGGCCAGATTACCGCAAATCCGTATCGTTCTATCCGAAATTTTCAACATTGCCTTTGAGCAGATTAAACGTCGGCTGGTCGTGGTGATCGCGAAAGGCATTACCGCGACGCTGATCGTCAAAAATTCCGTTTTTGCTAATATAAACGGAACCATTTTGCGGAATCGCGGAATGACAGTAGCCGCCAAGTGAATAAGCGAGGCCTCGTACGAATTCAAATATCGAAGAAACCAGGCGTATCGTTGAATAATGCATGGCAAAATAATTATTAAAGAGAAATTGCCAGCAGGTTACCAGTCGAAGGCTGATGACTCAATCATCGGTATGTTCGTTAACGCCTCTCGAGTAATAACGATCGCTATACAATATTTTCTTAGAACTTTTTCACCTGACTTCTTCAGCTGACGCGTGTCAGGGCAACTCCATAAATTTTCCACAATTTTTCCCCACTGCTAATAAATACGCCTTCGCTAATCTGCAGATTTTATCGTGGCGCAGAACATGAGACTGTGCGGGAATTTTTAATTACGGCAAACTTAATTTATCCTCGTTGTATTTCTCTGAACTGGTGGAAGAAGAAATTTTGGTCTTCGATAATGGCTACACGACTTTGTAACGACGAAGACGATCGAACACGTGTCACGTGTTAGCCTGTATATTGTCAATGACGATGAAATAGACAGACACAGAGTGAGGGGAGAAAATAAAGCGTCGTCTGGTCGAATAAATTCCAACGTCTCGGCCACGAACAAAGCAACAGACCCGTCTTCATCAACGCGATCTCGCTCACCTTCGCAGCAACGTTGCAGTTGCTTGTAGCTGGCACGAGGCAGCCGATCGCGTTCTTTCTTTTCCTCGGAACGGTGCTCGTGATCTCCATTTGTCGCTGGTCGATCCATGAATGAACCAGCCAACCGGCGGGATCGTGAATCAAGCGAGCGATCGAGGAACGGGAACTTGGTCGAACCATCAAAGAGCAACTGTCTGCGAGTATGCGAGAGATTCAAGTGGCGATTATTTACAAATTCCCTGGTTGGCGGTTCGCTCACGTTGGCGCGGCATTTACGATATTTGGCGGGTCTCCAGCGCAGCTATTTCCGCACCAGCGATGCCTTAATTCTCTTGGTTAGTCAGCACGGCTTTGTATTTTTAGACCTTTTCCACACCGAGAATAGAAGTGGCGCGTCAAACGTATCGTTCAATTTCTTCGTTCGAATATTTTCTACGCCGACGTTCAGCCCTGTGTTTCATAATGTCTGGCTGGTTTCCAAGTTGCTGCTGTACTCTGTTACGCGATTAGCGTTTCGCAGCTTTCGCTAGTCGCGCGGCTCCGCCGTGGTCCCGCTAGGATATTCGACGATTCTTCGGCGTGGTGGTTCTTGACCTTTTCCAAGTTGCACAACAATGACCACAACGTGTTACGAATAAACTTTACGAACGATCGGAATATCTTTGGTTACCGATCGGCATTGTCGACGAGAGGTTTTTCGTTTGGTCGCTGATGACCGCTATATGTGGCAAAATCTTTTGCATTATTCGTGAGATAATTTTTATTCGTCGCCGATAACGCATTATCGATGGCGCAAATCTTTTTGAGTTACTCGGCCCACCGAGCGAGCAATTAGCTGGATAAAAAAAGAATAGAAGATCCGTAACGAGCAATGTCGATTAAAAATCACTGGTTTGCCCATTAACGAGACTGACACGTCAACGAATGTTACTAAATTATGTAAATTAACTGGTCAATAGCAATAACAATTATTTGCATTGGTTATAATATCGCAGTAATAGAATATAAATAATAAATCACGAGAAATAACACACGATAGTAATGGAATAATAATTTTAGAAGGACAGTGGCAGGAACGAACTAAAATGGAGTCGAGTTCAATTTTACAATACAATTACGTGTACAATTATGAAGATTTAATGACGTTTCTATTGAGATTTTCTTACATATTCAATGAAGTTTGCGTATTGAGTATAAGAGCATTTTTTTTGTTTTTCAATGAAATCATCGGTTTCCTTATCTACGTAGAAGTATAGTAAGAGTATGAGAATGTGAATGCTATTGTTAGAACAGTTCACTTGTGAGTTCAGTTATATATAGACTATGCTGGCCAAAGTATGAGGCCAACTAGCGAGCTCAAGTTACAGTTGTCATTCCAAAGAATTGTACATTTGCATACCAATACACAATTTATATATACGAACATATTTTCCAAATCTAAGAAAAGTTTATTCTTGGCAACATTCCTCTAGAAACAATCGTGAAGCTTCTTTGTAGCAAAAAGTCATTGGAAGAAATAACACACACGATATTATTTAATAATATCCTAATTTCACATAAGATCAATATTCTTCAATTCTCCTTATAAAAAACAAACCCTTACTATCCAGTCGCAAATGATTCTCCTCTCCAAGCGTCTAGCTCAAACTACCTAACCTCAAATTCCCAGACTGCAACAAGTTCCAATTGAGGGAGGTAGGAAAGACCCATGGTTTCTCAAAACCCATTGAAAAACTAGACCAGCTAAAAAGCAAACCTTCTACCGTTCAATCGCAAGTTGTTCTCTTCTCTAAATCTCTAGCTCAAACTGCCTAACCTCAAATTCCCAGACTGCAACAAGTTCCAATTGAGGGAGGTAGGAAAGAACCATGGTTTCTCAAAACCCATTGAAAAGCTAGACCAGCTAAAAAGCAAACCTTCTACCGTTCAATCGCAAGTTGTTCTCTTCTCCAAATCTCTAGCTCAAACTACCTAACCTCAAATTCCCAGACTGCAACAAGTTTCAATTGAGAACGCTGGGAAAGGTCCATGGTTTCTCAAAATCTATTGAGAACCTAGACCAGCTAAAAAGCAGGCCTCCTATCGTCCAATTATAAGTTGTTCCCTTCTCTACAGATGTAGCTCAATCTATCTAACCTCAAATTCCCAGACTGCAACAAGTTCCAGTCGAGGAAGCTGGGAAATGCTCATGGAAACCTAGACCAGCTAAAAAACAAGCCTTCTATCGTTCAATTACAAGTTGTTCCCTTCTGAAAATCTGCAGCTCAAACTGCCTAACCTCAAATTCCCAGACTGCAACAAGTTCCAGTCGAGGAAACTGAGAAAGGCCCATGGTTTCTCAAAATCTATTGGAAACCTAGACCAGGTAAAAAGCAAAGCTTCTATCGTCCAATTACAAGTTGTTCCCTTCTCCATATCTGTAGCTGAATCTACCTAACCTCAAATTCCCAGACTGCAACAAGTTCCAATTGAAGGAGCTGGGAAAGGCCCATGGTTTCTCAAAACCCATTGAAAACTTAGACTTCTATCGTCCAATTACAAGTTATTCTCCTGTCCAAATATCTAGCTGGAACTATCTAATCTGGAATCGCCAGGCTCTAATGAACTCCAGCCACGACGACACATGGTATCCCGACAAGAGGAGGGCGAAAACGGTTGCCTCGTCTTCGATTGCAAAACGCACTTTGGCCGGTGGTTAGGGGACACGCGTTAATTGTCCATTTAAACATCCACGGGCGGCGTTTCGCGATATTTGGCCGATCTCCAATACGCGTTTTCCGGAAGAGCAGCGCGTCCAAAAGTGCCCACTCCCTCTCTGTACTCCCATCGGCCCCCTTTTCTCGTTGGGGTAAGCCGATGGAAATGCCCTCTTTGTCGAGGGGCGAACTTACGCTGCCAACCCCGATATTCGACTAGAAAGGACGTCACCCCGCCTCCTCCTCTCTCTCTCTCTTCCCCTCTTCTTCGCTCCCTTCGTGTCTGTTCTTTACCCTGTGCAGCCGTCCCATCCCCAAAATTACGTCCATAGTGAGAACGAGTGCAGCAGCGAGCCTCGTCCCTCGAAAGCAAACAAGAACGCATCGTGCACGGTTAAACGACACGTATTTGATCTGGTATCGCGGAACGATAACAGTCATTATTTTTTCCGGCCCCGTATTTTCATCGAAGATTGCTAGGTACGGCGCACCAACAGCCCACTGATTGTCAATCGAACGAAACGAGTTGCCGAGACACGCACATGTTTTTGCATCGTAGATTAAATGGCTCATGTTTTAGCAAACGATACGCCAACTTTGATCCGTTTCCAGTTGATTCTTCTTTCACGTTGACGATTCTAATTGCTGGTGACTAGAGTGAGTCTCTTGGAGAGTGCGTTTTAGTGACTGTTCGTGCTAGTTTGACAGAAGAGTGACTAGCAAGTAACAGTCTACCTTTTTCAATTAGTAAACTGTCCTATTTATGATATACATCGATTTATGATAACAATCTATCGGTCGCATTCCACAAATTGGTTGCCAAAGGAAGGAGAGATATCCGCACAGCTTCTCCTGAACTTTCCCAAGATTTCCATCTGCGAAATATTCCCGACAAAATTTCTCTGACGTTGCTCGTTTGAAAACGAAAGTACGCAATCGTTTAGGATAAAAAATCTTAAAATTTTGTTCCTAAGAGGAAGAAAAGCACTACGGAGAAAACCATCCTGTTTTGTTGATTAAGGTTTAACGTGATCTGAATAACGCGGTTATTAGCGGCGACACCGTAGGCTGGTGCGTTCCACGTTGGAGTATTTTACCGGCTACCCTACTTTCCTTAATGAATTTCAGTAAGTCGTGGATTTTCTCATCCGCTGGATCTAAGAACGTTCTTCTCGCAAGTTCAAATTCGCATTCGCAGAAGCATCTTCGTTCGTCGTTAGGGAAACGTCGATAGTCGTCTTAGATGACGGAAATGCGCAACGATTGGCGACAAAAATCAGAAAATTCCTGCTTTGCTACTTTGAGACAAATACGCCTCTCTCGGGCCGTGGCAGTCGTTCCGTACCATAAATTTCGAAGACGCGACCCCGTCGTGATTCATCGTTTATCTGTTTCACGACGTTAAACGCGTCTCCAGCTGAAAGCACCCTTCTCCTTTGCTGGCGGCGAGGGGAAGAAGAGGCGAGCGCGACGTGTAACAGGGAAAAGGGAGACAGATAGGCAGGAACCGGCCGGCTGAAAAAGACGTCCGCCACTTCTTTCATTGACCCGTTGCCGGCATCTTAAATGTGAAAACTCTGTCGTCTAACGTTCTTCCTTCTTCTTTCCTTTTTCTTTCCTCCTTTTCTGTTTCGCAGAATCGCGTGAATGGATGGAGAGGAGAGGAAGCCCGCGATGGAAATGAAAACACGACACGTCCGCGTCTCGTTCTCTTGTAATTCCTGATTAACGCCACCATGAAGCTTTGTTTTAAATAAAATAGAGATTCGGTCGCGTCTGAATGCCCAGGCCATTAACGACCAGGGCAAGGTGAATAGAAGAAGTTTGATAGAAGGAACGCAAAAAGTATGAATAATATTTCTTCTGTTTATTCTCGCTTTGTCAGTATGCAGGTGTCTTTCCCTTATTTTTATTCGTTGCGCGTAGCAAGCGAAACGTAACTCGAATACCTCGAAATGAATGTTCCTCGGTTCTGGAACTTTTTCACAAATTTCTTCGGCACTTAGCGATCGCTCTCTCTCTCTCGTTTAAACGAGTTTCTCGTCTATGATTTTTTCCCTAACGATTTAAAAAATTATTCTTACGAATGATCTTTGCTCTGATTATTCCAGCTTTGTCGATACGTGTTTCCTGTCTTTTTCTTATTCGATTCGTCGTATAATAGCAAGTGAGACGTAAGATGGTGTAATAGAAAAGAACAACGACAATGAAAGTGTGTTTTATGTGTGCATTACTGCTGAACCATCTTAGGGCGGTTATTTTTATGAAATCTAATATTCCATGCATATAGTGTCATTTAGTTAAAAACTTTTGCGATCGTGAGATTGAGAGTTTATGGAGATGAGTCAATTTCAAATAAAAATCGATTTTAATCCATCAAAATCTTAGTATATGTAACTTATTTTCGACGAGTGGAAGTATAGAATTAACGCGTAAGTAAAGAAAAATTACCGCCTTTTCAGAGTCGAAAAGCAAGAGAACAAAGTCATCCATCTGTCTATCTCGGTAAAAAGAAATGATTATTGTTTGAAGTATAATATCTTTTTCTCGGAAAAATAAAATTCTCGATCCTTAACATTTGATTATAATTCATTTACAGAGAAATATTCGATAACTAATTCAGCTTCCCTGCGAAATAAATCAAATAATATTCCTGGTTTTTTCTTCGAATGAAATTGCTACTTGCCAAGTAATTTCCATTTAATTAACAAATAACATTAATCGCGTTAAATTAAAATGCCAAATAATTCCAATAAATAAAATAAAAAAGATAAAAGGAAGAAAAATGATAAAAAGTGGCGAGTAATTAAAAATGTTCAGAGACAATCAACGTAGGATATGATTACGTTAATCAAAGAGTATTCTATCGAACACGTTCAATGTTGCAAATAATTCGTACGTTTCGCTAGTGAATCATTTCATCGAGAAAGAGTTGAAAACGAGAGGCTCGCCGATGAATACAGACATCAAGCAGGTATCCATCGCGAGGAATGGCGCCGCTCGATCCTCCCACGCAGCATCTTATTCAAGGATGACAGGTTTGCAGTGAAATAAACTGACCAAACCCGGAACGCCTCTCTCCACTTCCTATAATCCTGTTTATTCCTTGTCTCTAATTGCGACGTCTCATTTAGTACGTTTCCATCGTGTAGAATAATTTTACAAATTTCTAAAATTCACTATTTGATCTTGAACAAACTTCTTGTTGCTTAATTTTTTTTAGGAACCTCTCGAGGAATATTTCTAGGATATTAATATAAATTATTTTCATAAGAAATAGACGAATTTGTTTAGATCGCTCGTTCAGGGAATTAAATGCTAAGCTTTGATCGATCGGAGCATCTGAAATCTCTTCGATATCATTTTATATATATAGTGAAAGGTATGATATTTAGTAGTTAGAATTTTTTATTGATACGGAAAGCACCGTATATCTCACTTTTTGAAGAACAAACGAGCGTTCAAGAGTGTGAATTTTAAGTTTCAACAATAAATAATATACTGCATATTGAAGACATAAGAAAAGCATATACATCTTATTTTTCCGTAAACAAATAAGAAATAAAAGTTTCGATAATAAATAATATACTGCATATTGCAGAAGTAGAATTTCTAATCGACATAAGAAAGACATATATATATTATTTTTCCTTAAACAAATGGACGTTCAAGGATTTGATTATTAAGTTTCAATAATAAATAATATACTGCATAGTGCAGAAGTAGAATTTCTGATCGATATAAGAAAGACATATGTATCTTATTTTTCCTTAAACAAATAAGAAATAAAAGTTTCAATAATAAATAATATACTGCATATTCCAGAAGTAGAATTTCTAATCGACATAAGAAAGACATATATATATATTACTTTTCCTTAAACAAATAAGAAATAAAAGTTTCAATAATAAATAATATACTGCACATTGCAGAAGTAGAATTTCTAATCGACATAAGAAAGACATATGTATCTTATTTTTCCTTAAACAAATAAGAAATAAAAGTTTCAATAATAAATAATATACTGCATATTCCAGAAGTAGAATTTCTACTCGAAATAAGATAGACATATACATCTTATTTTTCCTTAAACAAATAAGAAATAAAAGTTTCAATAATAAATAATATACTGCACATTGCAGGAGTAGAATTTCTAATCGACATAAGAAAGACATATATATATTACTTTTCCTTAAACAAATAAGAAATAAAAGTTTCAATAATAAATAATATACTGCACATTGCAAAAGTAGAATTTCTGATCGACATAAGAAAGACATATACATCTTATTTTTCCTTAAACAAATAAGAAATAAAAGTTTCAATAATAAACAATATACTGCACATTGCAGAAGTAGAATTTCTAATCGACATAAGAAAGACATATACATCTTATTTTTCCTTAAACAAATAAGAAATAAAAGTTTCAATAATAAATAATATACTGCACATTGCAGAAGTAGAATTTCTAATCGACATAAGAAAGACATATGTACCTTATTTTTCCTTAAACAAATAAGAAATAAAAGTTTCAATAATAAATAATATACTGCACATTGCAGAAGTAGAATTTCTGATCGATATAAGAAATTCATATACATCTTATTTTTCCTTAAAAAAGGTGTACATAAATTTCCTCAGATTCTTTTCCACATTAAAAATCGTAAAATTTGGTACTGGAGTCTTCCATTAAGGAGGAAGTAACGTTCTTTTCCATTCAAGTTAGGGGGATGATATTACCAACTTGTAATACGATTAAGTAATTAGTTAATTTAGAAACGTTCGATCGATAAAAATTCGGCAAGCTGGATATATCCAGTCTGCTCTTAAAAATACTCCATAACTTTCCACCATAAACGCTTGAGGAGAACCGATGGTACGTGGCAAGATCGCGCATCAATCGCTCTTGAAACAAGGAAAAAGAAGTTGGAATCTTCTCTCACGTGCTCATTCCTCGTACCGTTGAACGATCGCTAAGACGATTGAACAAAACGATCCACGAAAAACTCGACTCTGTTCCTTTGGCCCTTAAAAAATCAATAATTTCTACGAACAAGAAAAAGGAAAGAACTATACGCTGAGAGGCAGCAGTGGGAAAGAAAGCTACAAGTTAGAAAAAGAGGAAACAACGTTAAAATAATGGAAAGAAAAAAATTCGAATAGAAACCCTGTTATCCTACTTTCTAGGGAAAAGAAGTAAAACGCGTATATGCTCGGTCTACCTTTCTATTCTCGAAATGTGTAACCTCCATAAAAGAAGTTAGTATAGCGAGACGTAGGGCATGGCATCGCAATGATCGAATAAACAATTGAAAAATTAAAAAATACAAGACAAAGTTCGTGGTTCGTTTTACGTCGATTCGTTGGAAAAAACAGGAAGCGAAAATGTGAAGAGCCAGCAGCAACGAATGGATCGTTCGATAACAACGCAACGATAAAGTTAGATAAGACGACGAAGAGAATTATAATAATCGTACAGACAAACTGTACAAAGTATAAACGAAGAAACAGCTTAGAATCGTAGGATAACACGAACAGTTCAATTTCTGCATGATTTTAGAGTAAACGAAGCTGTCAGCAGCGAAACCGATCGATTCCATTTTTGCTATGTGCTTCCGTCTCGGTAGACCGATATTCAATTCTCGAGAAACAAATGACCCAATTCGATAACTTTATTTGCGCAAAGAAAACCGGTCATCCAATTACTAACAAACTGCGAAGCAAATTCCGAAAATAATATTTACAACGCCGCGCCGCTGCTCTCTACGTTTCAATTTACCAAGTCCATCAATGCCTGTCGCCTCTCGGCGACTCAAATTAGCCTCGAGTACCGCAGCACCGCGAGTACCTGCTAAAGTACCAAGGTACCAAGCGGCAAACGTTAAAACAACCAGCTCGAGCGGCACAAAAGAGAAACAAAAGCAGCGAGAGTAGCAAGAAAATAAGAGGAAGGTCCGACTGCGTCCTACATTCGCAGGATTCGAAAGGTGTCGCGTGATCGATTCGCGGATCGACGAGAGGAAAATTCCGAGCGAGAGGCATCGTGGCTCAGCGGACGTCGTCGTCGTCGTCGTCGTCGTCATGGGTGAACGTCGGCTGTGCCCACGGACTCGCCACGGACTCCGATGTTCTCTGGCGATCGATACGGCCACCCCAGCGCCCCTTCTCCGACGTAGCCGGGCCGATTTTTTTCCGTCCGAGCGTGGCGCATGCGCGCCACCCGGGCTTCCCCTTTTCCAACCACGAGTCCACGGGGCTAGGAGAGTCCTGGAGTGGCGATGAGGGGAGGTTTGCTGCTTTTGCTGCTGCTGCTGCTGTTGTCGCTCTCGTTATACCTATACCGTAGCCCCGGCCCTCGAACCGGAGAATACGGGGGTCGCCGCCACCAATTTCCAAACGCTCTAACGTTTCGGGTGACGAGGTAGCCGCGGACACCAGGCTGATCTAGCTTTTGACAGGCAAAATGCGAAATGGACGTCGTTGGATCGATCTCGAGAAACGACCAAGACGGAGGATCCAGCTTTACGCTTGTCAACAGTGGAGTATTGTGTTAATTTCCAGGGATGAACTCGACGCAGTCATCTGTCTCACTCATAGCGCGCTCCTCTTGTCCAGAAGTTGTTTGAGCCTTCCATCTTATAGCTTCGACAGTTTTGCAGACGTGTCGGTAGCGGAGTATTTATCAATTCCAGCGGGTCTGAAAATGGACTTCACTGAGTCATATACCTGGGACAAATATGCGAGCGCTCTTCTCAGTTGGAACTCTCGTTTGAGGGAGTTTGTTTCACTGCTCTTACGCGTTTGTTGCAATCCGTACACTTGTCGGAATCATTTATGGGTAGCAGCGTATTTGTTCGTTTGAGCTGGCAGGTCTGAATCATTTGCCTTGCTCATACTGAGTTCTTCTGAACTGCAACTCTCGTTTGAGGGAGTTTGTTTCACTGCTCTTACACGTTCGTCGCAATCTGTACACTTGTCGGTATCGCTTGCGTATTTGTTCGTTTGAGCTGGCAGGTTTGAATCATCTGCCTCGCTCACACTGAGTTCTTCTCAGCTGCAACTCTCGTTTGAGCGAGTTTGTTTCACTGCTCTTACGCGTTTGTTGCAATCTGTACACTTGTCGGTATCGCTCATGGGTAGCAGCGTATTTGTTCGTTTGAGCTGGCAGGTTTGAATCATCTGCCTCGCTCATACTGAGTTCTTCTCAGCTGCAACTTCTTGCTGGGATCTTGCATTTCGGTTTCACTGGTCTTTTACACTGCTCGCAATCTCGACACTTGTTATGCGAGCCTCTTATTTGCCAAATCGGTTAACTCGAGAGAAGGAAGAGGAAAGAAAATTGCTGGAATTATATCAGATGAGCATCGATCAGGTGCTTTGGCACTACTTTTTACACTTATTATACGAGCCTCTTATTTGCCAAACCGATTATCTTCGAAAAAGAAAGAGCAAGGAAAATTGGCGAAATTATGCAAGATAAACATCGATCAAGTTGAGAAAGTGAAGTTAACCAGCTTGGACCGACGACTCACGCGAAGGTCACAAAGAAGAAGATTACGATAAGTACGTTTCTCTGTTGGTCTTTTGGCTTTCAGGGTACTTCATGGTTAAACAGGAAGGTTCTACTATGACATAATCGAAAACAATCTGCTGACTGAAAGATCTGAGTCTTTTAAAAATATCCGCCAACTTCTGCAGAAGAGCAAAGATACTAAGATAAGCGATATTCTCATACTATGACAAGTAATATTTTTAACCTGTATAAAAAGATCGAATCGATACAGGTTCAGTTGGAAACCTAAATAAAAAGACAATTTTGATAACGATCGATTAACAAGGTGCTGAATTTTCAAAATACTTGCCCCTAGAAAATTAGCAAATCTGACATCTTTTCGCTCAAACAGGTTGTGTCCGATTAAAACAATTCTATTAAAATATCGAATCCCGAAATCAGGTTAAAATCAGAAAATTCATTTGAACATCCTGCGTAATGTCTGTACACGTAAGCGTCGATGCTTGCGCTAAACATGAAAATAAGAATATTAACTTTCGCCATGATTCGATAATCTACCGGTACATTGCGACTGTAAACGAAAAAGAGAAGTTTATGGTATTTTCAAACGGTTTTCCATATCGTCGATAGTAAAGGCAAGATTAATCGTTATTATATTGGTCGGTATGCATTGCTCACACGTAACAAGGTATCAGGCACAGGTTCTATATGATGGTAATGGAAACAGTGGCAGAGCTCCCTAAGCTCGGGAGCTTTGCTTGGACTAGATTTAATACATGTATCTACGATGAATAGTGCAAGGCACAGAATGACGAGCACATGCTTCACAGTGTCCTATGCCCCATATGCTTCCCAATAATAAAGATACCACTTAATGATCCGCGCTGTACGAAGAACGACTTTCTATAAAAGAAAAAAACTGACGTGTAATTAATCAGGAAGATTATCATTATTAGAAGAACGATATCGTTTTATGCAAATTTTCGATACTGTGATTTTTCTACAATTTTCTACGAAATAGTGTTTCTGAGGTATTCACAAATGGCTTCAACGTGTAGCACACATTTGAATGATTTTGCTTCATTCACACAGACACGTTTCTTGATAAAATTAGAACGCGAGTATTAAAACGTTCGGTGAAAAATCAGCACGTTGCTGGAAGAAGGAAACCTTCACTTGCCGTTATTCTTAATATTCAGCCTCAATTTCGTGTCAATGCGAAGACCAAACATTTACGAATAATCTCATTTTATAGCGAGATCTTATCCACGGTCTTTCAAATCCTCTTACACGAAATGAATCTTCCGCGAATAAAATAAAACGTGAAATAACGATATTGTTTTTCGAAAGCCTGCAATGTCTACTCGAATATATTTCATTTAGGCAGTCAAACTTTTACTATGTATCGGAAATGTAAAATACATCTTCGAATAGAACAAACAGACAAACGACGTACGTACATATTTTCGCATAGACAAGAAATCGTTACGAGTATGAACTGTTCCGTAGCTTTTCTTCACTAAGAAACCATTAAGAAATAAATCGATAAACGGACGCAATTACTAGCCGATTTTCAAAACCCCATGGTTCCAACATCGCCTAAGATCAAACGAGCGACAAAAGGGAAGGAACGTTTCGGCCGACGATTATTTCCTGGACGAGACTCGATTTCGTCGCGACGTCACCGTCCACTCTTTGATTATTCATCGAGTGGCCGATTTTTTGCCCGTGTATGAATATTCATCGACCTTTATCGCGGCGATACCTCTAGGCAACGACGTTGCACAGGACAGACGAATGGACGTTGCGTAAGGTTTCACGAAGAGCCGATGCACAGCGCAGGAAAATCGGTAGAATCGTTGCGAGATTTTAATCTCGTTGTTCGACCATATCATCAGCCTGCAAGTAAAACAGATAATTGTCCGAAAAATCGATGTAGAATTAGTGAAAATCAGCTCGCTCTTCTCGTTTGTCGAATAGCGTTAAATATGTAGAATACGAGCAAAGGTATTTTAATTTCCAATTTAAACGTTTGCCGCTTCGTGCAAAGAGCAATTTTTAAGGAAACTCCCTGCATAGTTTCAATCCAAGAAGAACGTTGCTATATAATTTTCTCTCGCCACGGACCGCTGCACTGTGGATGCTCCTTATTTTTTTTCAGTCAGATCCTTTGGTGATCGACGATCCGACAGCGGATTTTCGACCAAGAAAATTAGCCAAGTCGCACGAAAACTCGGTTCTTCGCCGAGTGTAGCGCAATGTCCGACGAGAGGAAACGGAAAACGAGATGATTTTTGCATTGAACTTAGGAAGAACAAATGTTCGATTGAGAAAGTGAGGGAAATATTAAGAAAGAATCGATAGAAGCAGACTTCTACACGCGTCCAATTCATTGATGTCGAGTTTCAGGAAAAACTGCACGTTATTTCTTGATTTCTGTTCTGAATGCTCGTTCGAATGTCGCACTTTGCGGCCAGGTGGTTGCTTCCGCTGTAACCGGAAGTCAAGCGCAAGGTGGACGTCGTGGGTGGTAAAATGTGCGACCGCAGAGTGGGGATAACGACGAGGTTGCAAATGAGGCGTTAGTCCTATGTGACTGCAATCTTTTCTTTTCTTGCCATTTTCATTGCAACAATTTTCTACGGTGTAACTTATGAGAAATCCACTTGATAAATTGGATAATGATGGGACATTACAATTGATATTAGGAGAAATGATCTATGGTGGCTAGCGGAAGAATTTGACAATTTTTGCTAACACACAAAGTTTACTAACACCGTAACGAAAGATCGTCTTATTGGTAAACTTTGGAAGACAAATGAATTTGTAAAATGAATTTTAGAAAATATTTATAGGAAGCACGCATCTCACAATTTGTTAAATTAATGAATCAGAGTATTTCTAACGAGATTAGCTCCTAGCTAAGGCTAATTACACGTTTAAGATCATTATTCGCGCTGTGTGCTAATTTGTTACATTGGATGACGTGTAACGTGTACGTACACTCTCGAACAGGTTTCAAGTTGTTCGAGTATAATTATAATACTCGTGTCGTGGTTTCAGTGTTAACGAAAGTTCAAAAAAGTTCCTCGTAACACGCGTCAACGTACGTAAAAAAGCTTTTGCGCTAAACGTTCGAGATATTTCTTGCCTGAGATTCAGCGTGTTGCAATTTATCGAATAAATAAAAATTGAACGATCCAGCGAAAATGATCTTTGCCGAGATTTCTTTAATTAAACTTTAATTAAACACGGCCCTCCTGTTATATAATTAGAGACAAGCTTATAGCGATCGCGTGATACGATAAATATCCTTCCAAAAAGAGTAAAAGTCGAATGTAGAGAAAGAAGTGGAAGATTCTACGATATTTTTTGGTTTTTCCAGAAGACGAAACACACGGACGATTCGGACACGACTCTGATTCGGTTTAGAGGAGAAAATTTTGCCGATCGTCGAGCAACGTACGACGCTTTCATTGAATCTTACGATGTTGCTGCGCGGTTAGTGCACGCCACCAGTGTTAAAGATATGAAGCAATTAGGTTTTAAACGAGGCTTTGCCAGAGATTATGCCGGATTAGAACACTTTACATGACGCCTGGATTTTCGTGGGTTAAACTTTGAATTCGGTGTGTGGCTTTTGTGCGTTGCGACGAAAATTTACCTTTTAATTAAGTGAATTTCGTGATTTAAAATCGCGAGAAGTGGACGAGAAATTAGAACAGGGCGATTTAGAACCAAGCTCTTTCGCTGGCGGTTTTCAGCGCTCGAAAAACTATAATTAGTGTTGGGAATAATCGCGGCTAAACGTTGCTAGAAAGAAGATTACGCGCGTGTGTTATAATAATGGTATAAGACGTTGCTAATGAGATCGCTATATATTTTTTAACATTCTTCGCTTGCCAAGCGTTTAAACATTTCTCTTTACTAGCAGGATAATTAAAAAATGCAATTCTTCAGAACAAAAATTGCGTTTTTCGAAACGATCAAGAGAGCAACTTCAATGATATTTGACTTTTTACGCCTTTTCTCAAGGAAGCTTTCACGCTAACCTTAATGCGCCAAACACAGGCAAACACCTAATACCAAGATTGAAAGGTTGCCAAAATTCTCCCTTTGTTTCATTTTCCAAACAAACGTACATTTTTCTGTACTCTTCGTGGCTTCGAAAATGTTGCTCGTCGAAGGAAGCCAAGGTACCATTTTTCTCTTCGCCATCGTATCTCCGCTTTCCACAAAACTTCGTCAACTACACCTTGCAGCTAACAGATTCGACTCGAGCCGAGAAGGACCAACAAAAATGCATCGTAATTTGCAAAAATGAAGATAAGTCATCGGTAAAACTGCTAAAATAGTGGTCGAAGTACACGACTAGATGGGCTAAAGTGAAACTCGCGTCAAACAGGTAGCGATGGACGTTCATGGGAAAGCCACGAAGGCCAATGGAATATATCAGCGATTCGGCACATGTTCGAGCGCGTCCAGTTTGGAAATTCGTATGGAAGCGTTATCCGATAGCGTTATCGGTATGCGTGCGTGTTGTACACGCGGCGGAGCAAGGGTCGGGGGGTCAATGAAACAGGACACGGTCGAAGCAACAGAGAACAGAGCTTTGGAAGCTTCTGTCTCTCGTTCCGCGAGCTCTAGCGGTTCGCGCGTGTAAGTGTCCGGTAAGTGAATACGCGGCTAGTGTTACTGTAGTCGCAATTGTTCGCTACCTTCATTACCTGCTAATGGCATCGTATAGTCTTACTGAACCATTAGGCTGGTCGTGGATTGGCCGCGGGCTCACAAGCGAGTAGAAAACCGTGTGCCTATTGCCGGTCACCGCTTGTCTCCTCCTTCCCGCTCGGACAGCTCTTTCTTTTCTTTGTTCTATCGTTTAGCTGGCGTTTAGCCGCGCTACACGGCTGTCCTTTCACGTAAACGTAAGTATTTTGTATTACCGTTACCGTGTTCTTGTCCTATTCGTCAGCTCGTTTCACGATCCCTACGATGAACGACGAAGCGGCGAGCGATCGCGAAAGGTACGTAGTTAGCGATCATCGAGAGAATCCGAAGGAAGACGCCTAAATTTCTAGCAAGTTTCATACATCTGCATGGAATCGCCCAGCTTTATTCGTGTCCGACTCACACAGACCACGGAAGGAGCCAAAAGTAAGAAACAACTGAACGACGACCCACAAAAGCAGCAGTTCTCATATCCAATGATTGGGGCAGGACACCTAAACGTTTGCTGTGTGAGAAACATACTCGTTAGGTGTCTCAGTCTTAGTTCAATTCTCCGCTCAAACTTTGGCAAAGATGCAAACGAGAGGAAAGATCGCGTGGTACTTTTCATTTGCACTTTTGGTTGCACCTTTCGACGCTGACGCGGCAGATCGAACATCATCGTCCGCCCAGTGCTCCCTGGCCTGGTCGTTTACCATGAATACGCGTGGCTCATTGAAACAAGTTGCAGCCACCATAGCGACGCGGCATCATTCTACCCCGATGCAATTTGCGTGTTTCGATACGTTGGGGAAGGTGGCAAAAGATCGTTAAGTAAGTCAAATTGTAATTCTGCCGATCGTTCGTCGCAAGAGGCAGAGCAAATAAGAAGAACGTCTGCCTTGCAGCTAGTAACTCGCCGCTGTTGATAACGTTTCCTCTTCTTCGTTACGCTAGAAGATACCAAGCGGCAGCTGGACGTCGCAGGGCAAGCTTCTTCGATGAACTGGTGTCGTGTGTTGAAGCAAATGCCAAGCGATCTCCTCTGGCAATTGACGCAACGAAAGTACTCGTAGATACAACTGCGATAAGATACGCTGGATAGTCTCTGGCTTGTTCTGATTGCCTGGCATCCTCCCCTGTTTCGCATCTTCCAATTACGCGGCATTCCGTATATCCGGCATTCGCCTAATTACCTTACATGTTTACGAGATTAAACGATAGCCGGCATGGAGTGGAATCGAGCGGAGAAAACTTTCAGAATTCTCTAGGTTAGAGCTCGCGTCCACTTCAATATCCTAATTGCTTCTGTCAGACAAAAATCTAGGCCAGTGCAGTAAAACGTGCTCTATGATCATTACAGAGGTGATCCACTGGCATTCAGCAGGTGATTGTTTTCTCCATAAGTGTGCACGTGCGTTAGCGTGCAATGGCCGGAAGTGGTCCAGAATGCGGTTCAGGACGCCTTGATTCCTTGTGGCACGTTGGGCTCCTCTTGCATTCTCTAGGTCGCACTGCGTGCAGCTTTCTACCGACTGTCCAGCCATAGACACTTACAAAATTGATTACGTCGGTCTTTGGCTGAGCTTGAACGTTATTTATCACTTGCACGGTGCCTCGTCCCTTCGTTTGCCTCGGTTTAAAGGGAAGATCCAGAGATCTGCGAGCAGAAGGATTATTTAAATTCTTCCTTCGCATTCTGTGATCCTCTCTTTCGCTCTGGAGGATCCAATTTGAAACAGTCGCATCTCCGGCCTTAAGCAATAGCCACCTCTGTGCTACCGTGCTCCTTCTTCCACCGATTTAGGCTCAGGAGCCTCTTTCGTCCCATTTCTTCCTACGGATCAGTATTTTTCTCGTTCCTCTGCTTCGTACTCCTCGTTCCATGTACTAGGTGGCATTTAAGTTCCGTTCACACCGGCGATCGAGTCAGACACGCGACCCAACGAGTTACACGCTGTTTCCACGCGCGTCTCTTGTCTAAATCCTCGGACAGATCAGCACGCCTCCTTTGAGGATATTATTTCGACGTATCAATTTTGACAGGGTTTCTCCTGTCCATCTCAAATTGAACACGCGTGCTCTGTTGTTTTTGCCTTCACTTTGATACCGAGCGTGTCCACGTGTCACGTGCGCGTCGAACAATGAGGGCTAATGAGCGAGTTTTGAGGAAGAAGCCGGATGAAAAGAGGGGCTGCTGGTGAAGGTGGATCGTAACGCGAGTAACGCCGGCGGATGATTGATTTTTCGAGAGGGTTGTTTGCTTGTTTCGCTGGAATGCCAGTAGATTGCTTTCAAATGGATTCTATCATGAATTCGTTGAGATATTCTCTCTTTTTCGTTGTTATGTATTTTTTGAATTTTTTAAATTTCCAGGGTTGGGCCGCCTGTGTATATGTATATATATTTCTCTCTCACTTTTTTCCCCCCGGTGAAAATTGCCTCCGTCCGGCTCGCTCGTAAGTTGGACGTTTATCGATCTTTCGTTTTTTTCCAAATCGTATTTGGTGGGCCCGGTAATGGAATTTTTGCCGACCAAGTAACAAATATTGGAAGTTTCGAGCGTGGTTTTGTGCGTGAGAAATGGCTACCGTCAAAAAACGGTGATGGCCATTAGCGTCTACGTATTTAATATTCTATTTAATCAACTACTTGTTACTTTTTTTTCACTTTTTATTTACCTTTCAACGCTATTATTTATTTTCACGTGTTTATAGTAAACGTCCAATTGACCAACCTATCGGATGGCAATTACAGGATAGTTTACACGCATAATAGCAGCGGTGAAAAATAGAAATTGTACCAAGTGTTTGATTCCTTCTGTGGTTGTGACAAATATTCCTAAATAATTGAATTTCCTTTCCAAGTGTACATGCTGATACATATTTGCCTCTTTATTATAAAGCTTCTTAGCCTCTGTATCAGTTGTCTTTGAATAATTTCCCTCCTACAGGGACATTCCATTTGACCGATAAATTAATCCAACCGAAATTGAATTCACCGAATAGGAAAGCGGAACATGCACAAATGTAATATTGCGCGTGCACGTAAGAACAGGTGTTAGCATCTCATAAGAATATCGAGCATTTACCCGCCACAGAATCTCAACTCGAATGTATTATTTTACGAATAAATGGTAAACGAATTTCCAGGATATCGAAATTGAGATCGAGTAGAGATGGAAAATGTGTCGTTACGCGGAACAATAATAACGTCGTTTTACAAATTTTTCGCTCGTTAGTTGCACGTATAATTTTTGCCACGTCAATGTTCAATTTTCTATTTTACCCGCGACGTTATCTTTCTCTCTGCTCTTGACATAACGAAACTTGCAACGTTTCAGAGTTAGATAAAAATTAGAGGATAAAAATGATCCTACCAAATTCGCTGATCACAGATTCGCAGATCGTTAATCTGTTTTTAATTGAATGCAACGAAATCTTATCTGCGTTGCTCATCCACCTTTGATACGCTGAGATATCGTAC
Source organism: Bombus flavifrons (assembly GCF_040668555.2). NCBI lineage: Eukaryota > Metazoa > Arthropoda > Insecta > Hymenoptera > Apidae > Bombus > Bombus flavifrons. The sequence continues at coordinate 6,062,743 of NC_138458.1, read as the reverse complement.
AGATAATCGGCGTAATTAACACACAGAGATATTACGATGCAACGATTACGATTGTGTGTATCGCAAGTAAGTCGGAAGAAACCTAATTTACGACGCGAATGAAATCAGACTTATGATACGCGGACGTGTGCGGTGAACGTTAGCGAACAAGGGGAAGAAGCATTCGCGTGGACGCGATCGTACGTCGTTCATTAGCAACAATTACCAAGCCACTGCGAACCTGTAACTTTCCGCGCCTCCTGTAATTAGTAAAGATACACCTCGTGCATCGCGCCTACACGGATTTGTTTAATTGTCCGACAACTCGGCGCGTATCTCTCGTACACAGCCCCGGGTTCTCTCGTGCTCGATATCCTTGTGATATTCTAACGCCTACTCTTGGCGTCTATTTATGGGGCAGCCTCCTATGATACACGACGTTAAAGCAGAACTTCTGGCCAATACGGTGCAACGTTAGACGACAGCGTCTCGTATCCATCGGCTGTGAAATTGTTTATCGAATTTAGCATTTAATAATATTCGATAAGCAAAGTGTTTCTAGGTTTGTGTTAAAAGTTGGTGAAAGAAATCACAGCTATTTTTACTGATAATTATATATATAGCTTCTCGTTCGAAGAAGAGTTACAGACGACAGAATTAATCTTTTATCATATCGCGTGATGTTAAAGTTAGAATTTCACGTGCCAGTGACTTGCGTCAAATATTTCTCACGCAAAAGTCGTTGCGTAGTAACGTAGATTGATATAATATAAAATACATGAAAGATTCAACCTGTGAACAAAAGTTTTACGATTCGCTGTTAAGTTATTCTATGCAAATTATTATACTTTGCTATATCATATCATAGATATCGTAATTGACGATCCACGAAAAGCAAAGATATCGTAACTTTTACTCAATTTGTGCCACATTTCTTGTATCAATTATGTCATAACGTTACGCTATGGATATTGATACTTGGATACTATAAGTCACAGTTTACGAGGATTAATAGTTAAGTTCTGTACAAGTGGTTTCATCCGTCTGGGAAAGCGTAGCATTGAACTAGCCTAGATATCGCTTTAGCAAATGTGCGGTTGGAGATAGGTGTTGGAACGCTAGCTTCGTTACTTCGATTATCGATCATTATTCCACGTATGACGAGCACGAGCTTTCCTCAAACACGACCTAGTCACGTTCTCCGTGTGATTTTCGCCACGATAACGCAAAGGGGCTTTAACGCGTAATCCTCCGAGTTCCAACTCCCGAAATGTAAACCAATCCGCTGGTCGCAAACCAGTAAGTTACTATCAGCGTATAACTCCGCCATTATTGATCCTTAATTGCTTCATCTTTTATGCAATATGACGACAGACGAGGAAATGAATCGTTGCGATGACGAGTAGGTGTATTAAAGAAAGAAAAAAAAAAAAAGAATAATCGAAGAATAGCTTCTGAGAAAAGAAATGGAATTTTCATTGAGCTTGGAAAAAATGAAGCGGGAGATTAAAAATACGTAACGGGACATAAGGATCCGATAAATTTCTGACAGAAGAAACGAACTGTCTTGTATTTGAAAAAATTCGACTTTTCAATTTGCATTTGGAATTATGCAGCAGAGAATTGAACAAACTGTACGTGCAATAAAATACAAGCATATTATGTTAATATACAGAGGAGCAATTGAAGAATTAATTGCCATAAAAGAAAGTGGATATTTTTGTATTTTAAAATTTTTATTTGAAACTGCTTGAAAGAGCAGAAAATTAAACAAATGCGCGTAATAAAATACAAACGCATGGCACTAAAACACCGTTGTAAGAATATTCTCTTTTAAAGACGACTCTTATTTCTTGAAACAAAGCACAGTTTTCCCTTTCAATTTCCAGGAATTCGATATCGAAACCAACATATGTTGTATACGGTTGGATGAACTTTCGCCTGCCAGTTTCCACTACCTCATTTAATCCGACCAACACTTGGAATGAATTTTTCTTTCTTTTACGATCCCTCCAACGCCTTCACCTCCACTACGCAACTCCCATTACATCCGCCGCTGCTCCTTTTTATTTTTTCAGCGCTTAGCTTGACCTTTCCCCGACCAGGCTGTACCTTGTGACACTGGCCGTGATCGGCGAGCAAAGCTGAAACTGCAAAAGGTTAAAAGATGGGGAGGACGAAGGGGAGATTTGGCCTCGCAAGAAGCAACAGAGAGGCGATGAACGCGTCAGCGTGACCGAGCAAGTGTCCCGTGAGCCTTGAAACCGCCGATCGGACCGCTTTGTCGGCGGTATTTGCATCGCTTAACGGAAACCGAATTCGGGCACCACTGCTCGTGGTGGAGATTTCGGCGACGTTAACCGGCTTTCCTACTAGCGTATGTATTAAACCACGTGCAAAATAATGCATCGCCGCGGTGATGTCTGCAGCTGCAGCTGCTGCCTGCCCTAGAAACCTGGCTCCCACATCCTCTTCTCGTTTCATCTAACGTCCTGCACTTTCCCTCTACGCCACACCTCCGTGCCCTTTGGTTTTTTCTCGTTTTAGTTTTCCTTTTCGTTGTATCATTCTCGTCGTTTTGTATTTTCTTTCTCGTTTACCATGGCAAAGTTCATCTTTTTACCTTGCTCTCCTCTTTTCCACTTGAATTTCTATATAGCTTCTTTCTACTGTCCGATCGATCCTTCGATTTTTCTTCTCCTTTTTATCGTTCCTCTTCCCTTGCACAGTCTTTTCCTGCTCAGCTTTGTTTCTCTTCTTTTCTAGGTATTCTTTCAACCTCCTTTTTCTTCCTTTCACGCTATTCTTCCTCACTTTCTCCGCCAATTATTATGGTTCGCCACGTTTTTATTTTTGCCACCGCTTCTTTCATTGCTCATTTTCTCCACTCTCACAGAGAATTCGCTTTTCTTTTTGCCTTTTCACTTACATTCCATTTCCTTCTTCTCGTTTTAGCCCAGCTTTCCCCCGCATCGTTCTCCTTCTCTTTTTACCGGCGAATTCACTTTTCGCTTTTTTCCGGCTGGTCTTCTATTTTTTGATGTTTCCGTTTCTGCATCTCATATTCTTTGCAACATCGCTCTCTTTTCTCTTTTATTTGCGATGTCCCATTTTTTAACGCCTCTTCCCTTTCATTCCTTTTTTTCATCTCTTTCTTTTCCTCGCATCCTTCTACTTTTGTTACATTTTTTCGCCCTTGTTCCTCGCAGAGATACTTCACCTTTCCTGCTTCTATCTTCGTCATTGCCCTTCTCCAATTTTCTATTCCTTTTCCCCTTCTTATAATTTTCTTCGTTCTTACCATCTTCGTCAATTGCTTTACCATAGTAGACCTTCTTCACTACCAGATTTTCCTACATCGTACGTTATCATTCCTTTTCCTATTTCTACAGCCTTTATTTCCTTTTTTATTCTTATCGCCTTCTTCATATTTCTACATCCTCCGTTCTTTCCAAATCTTGTAATTCTTTCTCCTATCTTCTTCATCTTTATTAATGGTCTCTCTCATATCCCCAAATTTTCATATCGAATAGTTTCAACAGTCCTCTTCATTTTTCCACATCTTCCATTATTCTCATTATTCTCTTTATTTCTTTATATCTTCCATTTACAATCCCTTCTCTCTGATTCTTCTAGCCCCTACCATTGTCACAGCAATTCCAGGAACCTTCCCACGCAGTATTTTCTACTCCGTCCTCCTTCAAGTGTCCTCCCACCTCCCTCAAGCACTTCAACTTGCTCTCTCGTTCTCCCTCGATCTCTTCTTCTCTCTTCTACATTTTCAACTATTTCTATTACATTCTCTATTTCTCCTGCATCTTCCCGCTACGATTATCCCCAGATTCTCATATCTTCTTCGCCTTCGCTTCTCCTCTCCCCCAAAATTATCTTCTTCATTTTTCTACACATTCAACTCGCTATTTCCTCTTCTCTCGCCCTTCTAACGTCCTCCCACCTCCCTCAAACACTTCAATTTCTATTACTTTCTCTATTTCCCCTGCATCTTCCCGCTACGATTATCCCCAGCTTCTCATATCTTCTTCGTCTTCGCTACTCTTCCCTTCCACATTCCCAAATCTTCATTATCTTCATTTTTCTACAGATTCAATTTGCTATTTCCTCTTCTCTCGCCCTTCTAACGTCCTCCCACCTCCCCCAAACACTTCAAGTATTATTACTTTCTTTATTTCCCTTGCATCTTCCAGCTACAATTATCCCCAGATTCTCATATCTTCTTCGTCTTCGCTACTCTTCTCTTCCACATTCCCAAATCATCATTATCTTCATTACTACACATTGCACTCGCTATTTCCTTTTCTCTCGCCATTCTAACGTCCTCCCACCTCCCTCAAACACTTCAACTTGCTCTCTCGTTCTCCCTCGATCTCTTCTTCTCTCTTCTACATTTCCAACTATTTCTATTACTTTCTCTATTTCTCTGTATCTTCCCGCAACGATTATCCCCAGATTCTCATATCTTCATAGCCTTCGCTTCTCCTCTCCCCCAAAATTATCTTCTTCATTTTTCTACACATTCAACTCGCTATTTCTTCTTCTCTCGCCCTTCTAACGTCCTCCCACCTCCCTCAAACACTTCAACTACTATTACTTTCTCTATTCCCCCTGCATCTTCCGCTACGATTATCCCCATCTTCTCACATCTTCTTCGTCTTCGCTACTCTTCTCTTACACATTCCCAAATCTTCATTATCTTCATTTTTCTACACATTGCACTCGCTATTTCCTCTTCTAACGTCATCCCACCTCCCTCAAACACTTCAATTTCTATTACTTTCTTTATTTCCCCTGCATCTTCCAGCTACGATTATCCCCATCTTCTCACATCTTCTTCGTCTTCGCTACTCTTCTCTTCCACATTCCCAAATCTTCATTATCTTCATTTTTCTACACATTGCACTCGCTATTTCTTCTTCTCTCGCCCTTCTAACGTCCTCCATTATCGCAATGCTACATACGTACTATTTTCCACTGGTACGTTCTCCTTCGTACGCCCCCTTCCCCCACACACCTCGTATCCTCCTTCCTCTCTCGTCCTCCTCCAATCTCTTCATTCTCTCTTCTTTGCCCGGTCGCTGCGCAACGTGGTTCAGAACCGCGCCGGTTATATTTAGGTGAACTCTGGTATTATCCGTCGATGTGACGGACGTGCGAGCGGATGGACGTACGGACGGATATACGAACGGACCCAGTCCCAGCGACTGCTGCAACCAGAGAGCTTTTACTATCCTGTCCGTTACGTCTGACGGGCCGCGACGCTAGCCTGCGGGTTCGACCTCGATGGATCGATAGACGTCCATCCGGTCGCGGGCGCCAAATTCACGGGCCTATTCCAACGACCAGCGTTCGCCGGCGAAATTTCCAAAATCCAGCCTCCAGCATCGGCGAAATTTTCGGAAAACCGTGGCCACTTTTCCCTGGCCTCGGGCCACCAGAACCCCCTGTCCCGTTCGTTTGTTCCGCTTGCAAGTAGACTGCAGCACAGAGCCAGTCGAAAGTATCGTTTTGTAACTTCGGTTCGACGATCGAATCGGTCGAAGGGAAACGACGCACATTTTTGTTGGATACGAGTTGTTGGGAAAATACATTGTCGCTAATTTCCATGTTTATTTCGCTCGTTATCGTCGCCTGCCACGTCTAAACGCTATGGATTCTCAACGTGTAGCGTGTAGCTAAAACGCGTGGCACGAAGTGAACGACGACGACGAGTATACTCGTCGGGCGCAGAATGTGCGACCGTAGGGCTGTGGAATTGGGTCAAAATGACTGTTTTATTTCTGAATTTTATCGCTGACTGGGTTCGGTGTAACACGAAATACCGACGTTTCCTCGTGACGAGTATACTCGTCGGAAACAGCTAACCGATTGATAGGGAAGATAGAAACCCTGATAATACTTGACGTATCAAGTAAAATCAGTTGCCTCGAGCTAAAGATCCGAACGAGTGTGTGTGGGTTTCAAGGGTTTTGGATAAAATCAGCTTGCAATTCTGTGCCTTCAAAAAGGGGGTCGATTAAAACGTGCATCCATGTTGAATGAAATTACTGTTGACATGTGTAATATTAACTTGAAATCAATAAATTAGCAGCAGATCCAGTGTGTATAGGAATGAATTTGAAAAATAATTCCAAATTTATTCCGTACACGTACGAAGAAAATTCCACTACTATGGTTTACGAATGTTTGCGTGGGCTTAAAAATATCTGTATTTTCCTTCAACACAAATATGTACCAAATCTGATCTTCTTCCTAATTGAAATATTAAAAAGTTGCGTCTTTCTCTATAATTTAGTGCATCTCTATGTACGTGTAACACTGTATTAACAAAATCATATTACTAATTTTCGTATCGTTAACAGCAACGTATTGCGTTCTCGTTAATTTCCATAATCTTTGTAAAGGGACGAAAAAGCGTTGGCACACGGACCTGTGAACCTGCCGTGGTTCACGATACTGCTTTATTACTTTTGATACTAAATTATCGTTCATACGAATAATTCATATCAGGCGAGTTAAAAATGAATAATTTCCGCGGCGAAAGAAGAAACGCAGCGTGCTGTGGCGCCGGCTCTTCTGTTATTTTATGCTTCAAAACTTGCTGACTCTGTAGTCTGCTTCATCTTCGATATAGTCGGCGATCGTGACGAGGAGAAAAGTTTCGGGCTCCACTTTTTCCTGGGTACAACGTCCTCGACGTGGCGAGTGCGTTCAAGGCGAAGGGTGGCGCAAGCTTTTCAGATTTACAAAAGTGAAGCTTGTAGGAATGCGCAGGGACCAGCTGACGTCTTCTACACTGTCAGACGCGCAACGATCACGGTACTTTAGGATTAACGTTACTTGGCGAGTGACGAAGAATGCCGAGCTTTTGGCAAACCTACTCTACGCTATTTTCGAATGTGAAGACATAAGAAAAATCAAGCGCCTTGAAAGAAAGAGACGTTACTCTAAGCTGTCATAGAAGCTGAACAAAATCGCATTGATATCAATATCAATTGATATCCATATGCTGGAAATTTGTTAACGAAGATTCGGAGGAAAAAAGCACGGAGCTGAAATTGCATCTCCGACGTCCGCGGCTCCATTTGCCTACGAATGATTACTATTTCCATCGTACGTGGAAATTCGTGTTAGCGGAACTTTTTCGCTAAAAACGACGCTCTCGACGCATATTTTTTCTTCCACGTTAAATGCCAGCGAGGTGGAAATTGTGCTCAGGGTCAAGGTTAAAAAACTCGTTACGCAGCGCATGGTACACGCTTCTTTCGCAGAATCATCCCTACAATTCCACTCGATCCGGGTTCTTTCGAGGGTCGGACTACCAATGGCGATTTAATCGCAACAAAAATATTCGCCGCGGGGCAAACAGTTTACCTGGTAATTTTATACATTATTTCACCGGTACTCGGTTCGTGGCAGCAATCCGGACCGTGGATTATTTTGGATGGATCGATGGCAGCGCGACTGGTTCCGCCAATCTCCGATTCACGGATTTATTTCGGTATCGCGGCGTTCGTCAGCCCCTTTCGCCGCCAATTTCTAATAAATCGACAGTTTTTTCACGCGTCACGTTACAAATACTATATTAATAATCGGACATTAGCGTGCGTGTATACATATAATACATCGTTCAGGATTGATGAGATAGTTTCGATTATCTGCGCGGGAATAAATTCGTTTGGCGAGGTTTTTTAACGCGTTGACTGACACGCCGGGTCTTGGTTATTAAATTTTTTAAACTGAATAAAATAACATCGATTTTCCGTGGTCCGAGAAATGTTCAACTATATGAATAACTTAAATAATCCTAGTCACTGCTGGGTCGCGTTATTAAATTTTTTTCTACCGGTAAAATAACGTAGATTTCGATGGTCCAGCCAACTTCCAACTATGCCAACGACATAGATAATTATCGTCGCCGATTGGCTCGTGTTATCACGTTTTCTTTAACGAATAGAACAATCGATAATTTCGTCGACGGTGCGGCGAACTTCCAACAATGCGAATGACCTAAACATTCGCTGGCAGCTGGAGGGGAAAAATTGGCATAACCGAGAACGAGAACGTGGGAAATGGAAAAAGCAACCCTGGACGAAATCGCAATCTGCTCGCATCGCCGTTTTCAAATTTCCATCAAAGTCCTTAACAGGCGAAAACGAAGAAAATTATCTTTCTTCGTTAACCTACCGCTAACGAAGTACCTAAATTGTTACGTGGCAACGAACAAACAGGTCACAGGTCAGCAGACAGTAACGCGACAAGGAATCATGTTAACCGCCAACTCTAACTAATTTTTCCATTCCCGCGACCAGTGGGTGAACGTGTGCGCGTAGACGCGCGCGTTCCTCGCAACCTGCATTTGTGGTTTTTAATGCTTGGCATTGACCACAGCCGTTCAAAAACTTTCAAATTTAACCTGCATTGCGCGGAGACTCTATTTTATTTATTTTCCATTCATTTAGTAGATCAACTTTATCCTCAAGATGAATCTGGATGCGAAAGTAGTCGCAAATCGCGTTCGAAAAACACAAACAGAGGCTATCCACTCGTAGAAACACTCTGACGAGTAACCTGCGCCATTTATGTCGAGGAAACTAATTAAAAACCAGCCAAATGATCGAAGGATCTAGCAGCAACAAGTACGGCTTGCTTGTAAGTCTGCAAAAGTCTGCAAAATTGCATCCTATGGTAGTGTAAAATGTCCGTAAATTGCAATTGCAATTGCAAATTGCAAAGAGGGTCAAATTGCAAAGGGCAGAAAAATGGCGAAATTTTTGCAACGCGTTTTTCTCACCCAAGAAGAGTAAAACTATCCTTTGTTTGTTCCCTATGAAGACCTAACACCTAACGTCAGAGTACCATAAATCGGGTACCTGTTCCGTATCAGGTACAATTTTCTTCGCGACGTTAGTTGAATATGGAAAATTGTTCGCGACTGTAAAAGTCGAGCATCGAGTAAATGAAATCTATTTGACGTTTGAAAAACAAAATGGTAGTCCAATATTCGGCTACCTTTGTCAACTTGCGCTGCTAAGAAGCTCGCCTCGATTTTATCTCAAACATTGGCTCGTCTTCTACGATCGCCACAAGTGGAAGAAGATCGTACCGTTTTCACGAACAGTGGCACGTCTGGCGTGTTAAGTCAGCCTCGTCGGGTCGTTGAAATTAGTCGCGGCGATTTTCTTGCATTTCTTATTATTATTTATTCTTAGTCCATACCTTTGCCTTATATAATGCCCTTACATCACATATATTTCTCTTACTCTAGCACTTCTTTACAATTATATACAATTATAATTAATTGTATAAATTATATACAATTGCTTATACCTATCTATTGCACCTTACTTGCTCTATCTCTATGTACTAACACCTATATCTAACTAAGTGCTCATTGTGCTTTGGCTTTTGCTTCCTCGCTGTGCTTCCTCCCTGTCGTTCCTCCCCCTCTTCTGCTACTCTCCTCTTCTCTATTATCGCTTTCAGTTCTGCCAGTCCTTCTCCAGTCTCATTTAGTGTTTCTACCGTGTTCCTTGCTCCTCCTGTTATCTCACATTCCTCCACTGTGTGTTTCAAGTCCTCCTCTCCTTCTTCGCGTAATCCGCGTCCTCTTTCTGCCTGATTTTCTTGTCAATTTTAGAGAAAGCTTCGGCCCTGCAGTTAACGTTTCGTTGAGTCGCGCCGCTATCGATGGCAAGCAGCGATTTGTCGGCGGGTTCGCGTGACGGTCGGCGTCGGACTTGGGCGTCGGGTCCATCTCGATGGATCGATACGTCCATCCGGTGACCGCGGAATTTCAGCGAGTTGGAAATTTTCCATCGCTGCCGCGCTATTTCGCCACTTGATTGCTTTGTTATAAATGTATATGCCCGGGTATTACTCTTTCATTCTGTTTTGCGCCCTGTTATTTTGTTATTTGCCGCCACGCCTGCCACCACCTGCTTAACTTTTCCGCCTCACTCGGTTCTTCCGCTTTTCCACCGTTCACACGGCTGTCGAGCGAAAGAGAGACACGTGGATTGTAATGCAAGCACGTGGCTTTTAAACATCTGTTTAAATGGCCAATTCTGCAGAAACTTCATCGACGCGTGTTCACGCTGCGCAACGCGAGAATCGATGATTCGCGTTTTCCTGGAAATCGACGTGTCTCCGTGTGCTCCGGTTTGCATCTAAACAACCAGAGATTATGCTTTTTAACTTGTGCAAACTGCAACAAGATTTTTACGGACAAATTTTGTTCCAGTCAGGTTCGGTTCTGTTATTTCTGACGCGACGAAATCGACGTCTCCGATTTCCAAATCGCCTAAATAAACTCGCGCGAATAAGAATAAAAAAAGAAAGAAAAAGAAGTGGCGTGAGGTCCGCAAATGGAATAACAGAAACAAGGTAAAACACACGATCGATTTCTACGGCTGACACGTATCGTCATAGATAATCTGAACGATCAATGCAAGTAAAAATCCACTTCGGGCTCTTTCAATGGCGCAGAGAGAAACGGTTTGGCCGCGCTCAAAGCCCCGGCTCTGGTCGATCCATCGATCTATGTATATAGCGAGCGACGAGTTCACCCTCCAACAGTCCCGGCTGGTTAATTTCTCAGCGAAACGCGTTTGGGATCGATGCAAATCATATTTTTAGCCGCGTCGGCGGCCAACAGTCGGACGAATTTCTAATCGGCGGCCGATCGATTCCTCCCCAGGCGATTGTCGTTCGCCGCGGATTCATTATTTTCCCCTCGATTTTTCGGGGTTAAAAGGGCTCCTCTCTTTTTCTTTCGCTCTACGATCTCTTCCTCTCTATCCTTCTCTCTCTCTCTCTCTTTCTACGTGGAGCAAAGGGGAAATATTTCATGGAATTTCTCGTTGCCGGTACATTGTGCGCGCGAGTAACAACGCTTTAAAACCCGGCGAGAGAGTTCTTTGTGCGAGCCGCCCGCGGCGCACGACCCTGGTGTAAAAAAAATTCATTATTCCCTTGCTTCTTTTTCTCTCCACCCTCGTTCCGCCAAACACCGATTACCGTTTGCCGACAGACGAGGAAATCGCGGCCCGCGACCGTGTAAGGATCGCGTCCTTCGAGAAGGCTAACCCAATTCCATCGCGCGACAGGCAAATCGACTTTTCGCTGGTTTATCAACCCTTTGAGCAATTAACGCGCGAGATTGTGAAATACAAGTTTCTCGCTCTGTCTTCGATGAAGCATAACACAGTGGGGCGTATAATGCGACAGAAATGAATATTTAGTTGCACCATCCAACAGCCATTCTGTCTATTGTTAACAATTGTTTAAGGAATAAACTTGCGAGAAAATTCTCCAGGTTAAGTTAGAAGCGTAGAGGTGATTTTAAATTACACGTTAAACGTATACGGTGTAGATAAAAATCTTAAGCAGCAAAATGGTACTCCGAACTGGTAGAATTTCTCCTTTCCTAACGCAAATTCCATTTCGGCAAATAGAACAATAAATAATTCAGTAGATAAAATCTTAGTGGTAAAAATCCTGTTGCGTTGTGACAGATTTCGTATAATACGTGAAACGTGGTGCATGTTACAAGAAAATGTTGTAGAGCGTTTAATGGACAATGGACGCTGTGTGGCATATTTTTTCAAAGTGGCGCGGAATTAGCCACTTCGTGTCTCGAGTAAATAAACGAAGCAGTCGAACTGCCTCTAATCAAGAACCATCCGACGCCATAAGCTCTGGAAAACAATGCATAAAACCTAGAATGTACTCTAACGATTTACGAGAATCATTCGCTGTCGAGCAACTGCGCTAATTACCAGTAATCGATACTTCGTTAACAAACAGTTCCAGCGAATTACTACAATGAGATTTGATCCGCGCCGGCAAAAATCTCGAGTTCGTGCATTAAACCTCGAAACAGAGGATAGTGGCCGGTGATTAGCTATGAACGTACAGGTATTTCGTTATGTCCGATTCGCTTTGTGTGTGCCGCGCTGCCTGGGTTTAATTTCATCTTTTTTAAAAACAATACCATTATCAGATAACGATACGAATACGAGTTTCCAACTTTAACAAATATACGTAGCTTCGAGTTTCATTGTAAAAGATATTTTGTTTGAAGTTGCAGAATCCTGGAAGAATAAATAGACAACGTCAGGTTTATGCAAATTCATGTTTGTCGCGAGAAGAGGCAAAGAAATTGATCAAGATCCGTGCTGGAGCTTGGAATTAGCCAACGCTAGTCCTGGCTAATGCGTGAGTTAACAAATAATAACCAGGTACTTAAGTAGAGCTTAAGTGGCAAGAGTCTCTGGGCAGAAGACGCAAGGACGGGAACAATGAGACGGGCAAACATCTAAAGCGACTTGAGAGATGGTTGTTGTTTAAGTAAGCGAGATGGCTGCAGAAAAAAATCGATGAATAATCCTATTGGCGCATAATATCATGCGAATGACGCAGCTAAAGTAAGCAGACTATGTACGATCGCTTCAGATGTACAGTTCAGAATGACGCAAGATTTTGGCTGAAACGTTGAGTGTGAATCTCACTATAGCGTGAGGATAGGTTATTAAGTCGTATAATGTATTATAAGCGAAGCGTTAAATATCTTTCTCCTGTACCCTAAGATAGCAACAAGATTAATACTGGTTAGTATAACTATAAATAGTTTATAGTTGTGACAGGTTGTTGCCAATATGTTTGGCAATCAGTTTCCAAGTCTCCAGCCTTTCCAGGTCTTGAGTCTTTATAGTCTCCTGAGTCTTTATAGTCTCCTGAGTCTTTATAGTCTCATGAGTCTTTATAGTATCTCGAGCCTTTCCAAGCCTTGAGTCTTTATAGTGTCTGGAGCCTTTCCAGATCTTGAGTTTTTATAGAGTCCTTTGAGTCTTTATACAGTCTCTTGAGTCTTTATAGTCTCATGAGTGTTTATAGTCTGATGAGTCTTTATAGTCTCATGAGTCTTTACAGTCTCTTGAGTCTTTATAGTCTCTCGAGCCTTTCCAGGTCTTGAGTCTTTATAGTCTCCTGAGACTTTATAGTCTCTCGAGCCTTCCAAAGTCTTGAGTCTTTATAGTCTCTTGAGTCTTGCTCATCTTGCAAGCCATCTGGAAAATCTTGATCGTCTTTGGTGTCTTCCAAATCTCGATCGCGCTCTGTCGTCGAAACGACGATCGACCACTTTTCTTTCCGTTTAAGTTGGAAATCGTACAACGAAGAATGGGGACTGTGTGGCGTCTTTTTGAAAACGTACTTCCAGGAATGTGCAATATCCCGCATCAACACCTCCGAAACGATCGAGACTCGACGGACTGCGGAAGCCCCGAGATCGGATCGAGACTTTCGAGCGTCTTGAGGTTCGACAATGGCGATCGAAACGGTTCGAATTTGCCGGCAATTTCCCATCCCATTGCTAATCAGCTGACCCAATGAATCAGCTAATCGAGCCTCGATCGAACGCGGCGTATTGGTCCGGATGAAAAAAAGCTCGGAGCAGCTGGAATGTGGCAGCGCGCGCGCAAACATTTTAATTGTTGCCTTCCTCTCTGGCCACGTCTGCTCTTTTTCCCGGTGGCCGTCGCGACCAAAAACGCGGACGGATGTCGCGCGGTGAAACGGAGCCCGAATTCACGCACCGGCGAATACTTTCGAAAATGCGTGGCCGCTCAATCAAATCTCGCGAAATTCCTCGGCCGTGCCATAAAGGGATTGCCTCCATTCGCTTCATACCAGCGTGTCCCTGGCAGCCGGCGTTTTGCGAACCGTTCGACCGTCCAGCGCGTCGCCGCGCACGTTCGCTCGCTTTTCGTTCGTCCGACGAAGAATCGTCGCTGGTTCTCGTCGTCAACCATCGCGAAATATAGCAAAAAAGGTTGAAACAGGAGAACAACGAGAGGGCGACTGCCGCTTGCGACAGTCATTAGACACTCGCCATTAAGTACCGCTACTGATTCGCATCTGCTTAGATTAGGCTGCGATTAAGTTAAGCGAGGAGGGACGCGTCTGCGAATTTCGCTGAGGTCAAGTCGTCGCTGCCAGGTAGCACAAAATTGTTGATCCATATGTTTGAATTTATTTCTGGACCTACACTATGGGCGTGTTTGCATGCTTGCAGCAATCAGGTCAAATCATTGTCGCTTTTATCGTCTTTTCAACGCTGTGACAGAAGAACGTTTCTCCGCTGTGAGTTCTTTGCTCAGAGCAGAGACACTCGAAGTCAGGCCAACTTAATCACTTAATTTCATTCGCCTTATCGTTCATTCTAGTTAACGTCAACTGGTGTTTTCTAGGATCAGAAATTCCAGGCCTAATTCTACAAGATTTCTAGATTACCTGGCGAGATCAGACCAGAGGCGAAAGTCGCATCTACGAGCTTTGATCGATCTTTATACAGTTGAGATCGATGGCTGGTTGCTCGTCACCAAGAGTCACTTTTCTCGAGAATAACTGTCGATCGGATGCGCCTGTCTGAATTCACAGGGCAAAGTTGTGCACAGTGGCGTACAAAGGAAAGTTTATGAAATAAGAAGTACGAAATGTAGAAGCTCCAACTTCTTGCTTAGCTAATTATTTAGCGTTGCGCGAGCGCTATCAGCATATTTCCAACAAACTGAAATTTCGAAATAGAAATTGAAGCATATTTCGCGACAAGCCAACGACCGACTCGCATTAAAAAGGAATTCTCGACTTACTTGATTTTTAATTGCTCCGATTCACGCAACTTGATCAATCTGAACGAAGCTTTTTACGATCGCCAGCAGTAACAAGCTTGCATCTGCGAGTTATTGAAAGCGTCAGCGTTTACCCTTCGACCCTTCGTTTCGTATTTTTTCGTCCCTCGTCGATCGGCGTTCTTTCTCCTTTTTTTGCCCCCTTCTTCTTTTATTTCGCTCTTTCTCCATTTTGCTTATTCCTGATTGCTTTGTTGGGTTCATTGGGAGGGGGCGGCTCGAGTGACATAACTCTTGCGGGACTTTTTACAGCGTCCACTTTGAAGCTTGTTTTTCGCCAGTTTCAAGAGGCGTTTTGCACGATCGTGGCAATTTTTACCGGCAAGTTGTGTCGCACTCTGCATTCGCTGGTTAATCAGCCTGATGTGATACGTACAACGAGACAAATCTACGGATATGCAAATGTTTATTATCGTATTTTTCGTCCGGCATTATCATTTGTGATTGATTAAGCTCTTTTAATTATACGAAGCTTCTCTCCTGTAAAAAATGGATCGCTTATTTGCCAGAAAGATAGATTACGTTGACAAATGTACCGTAGGATGATTGACATAACGATCACGATGAAATAGACTATTTAATTACAACGAAATTTTTATTCCACTAGAATTCCACAACTATGTAAACTTCCAGTATATTAAATATAAATTTTATCGATAAGTACACGAGAATTCTCATGTACTCAAATTTCCAGCCCTTTTCCATGACCTTTCCAATATCATTAAAACCCTCCATCCGCATACCGGGTCGTCCACGACCAATAGTTTCGCGTAATTTTTCATTTCTCCCACGTTTCCCTCGAAACTTGGCTTTCGATCAAACGAGAGAAGATTAGGGTAACAAATAGCAACAAACACTATTGCACGATATTCTAGAAACTTGGAAAAGTGTTCGAGAATTTTGGAAGATTTTTCCAAACGTAAAACAGCGTACAAATCCAAGCTGACAGAAGATAACTCCGTCGCTTGAGAACGAATCTCTGTTTAGCAAGACGATTAACAAACTTCCTTTCCAACGATGATCTTCCAGTCAACGTTTACGTATTTCACGCTAATGGCAAAGCATTACGATTTACACTGAGAACTATAGCGATCTATCTTCCTTCTTCTAAGTTACGCGCGAGGAAAAACAGAAAATTGGAACGCCGTAAATACGTGCACATGTGCAATCTACTATTCGTCACACATCGCCACTGTGTACAGAATTTTACATTTCTATGAACGCGACTGAGCGTTCAAAAGCTAAATAAAGATCACTTCGAGTATTTTGCATAATCTTGCATTTACGCGCGTTCTGTATATTTTTACACTTCTGATTTCCTCGTAAATGGACAGACGCGCGCAGCCTATTGACAGATATCGTCGGAAAAATCGTAGAGGAAACTACGGAAAACAGCAGACGACGAAATGTAGCTTAAAAACGGTTTGCAAGTCTTCTTTACGAAAGTAACGACAACTGGGATCCGCGTGAAAGGAATATGCAGCTCGCACGCGGCCAATAATTATCAAACTAATCAGACTTAATGCGACTGGTTGCGTGACGCAAGTCGAGTTACGCGACGCTTCGAGGAATCGACGATTTCCATCGCACGATGCGACCGCGAAATACATTTGCGCGGTACGATGCCATCGATCAACGAATTCGCGCGATTCCGCCGCATTCTGGCAAAAATGGAAATATTAGCTTGTCCCGAAAGTGTCTTTCTTTCGCTGTTTTTCACAACGATGCAGCTTCGTACGGACGTGAAACCGAGTCTGTGAAATGATCGTACGTAACTCGACAAAATAATATAAAACAAAGAACGTTATTTCTATAAGTCTGTTATTTCCTCATGAAACGAAAGAAACTTTCCGGACAACCCAATACACGGCTCGTTAAAAGTAAAATTCCGTGCATTTTCTGAGAAGAATATCGATCGAATGAATATACGTTCGATATGTTTCAACGAAAAGTTGTAATTATCAGAGTAGAAAGCTTCGACTCGACGGAATTATATTTATCGATATCTTTTAATTACAATTATAATACAATTAATCGGCAACATAAGTCACGTGAATTTTATATCCATTGTCCTATCAAAATGGGAAATGTAAGTTACCGTGTAATTGTCCTGTAGTTTTTGTACAGTCCAGACACGTTTGCGAAATCCGCCATTCCAACAATAACAACAAGCTAATAAATACACATTTCTGTCTTCGTTTTCCTTTTTCCATCTTCCATCCCTTTTCGTTTGAAAATCTGCCAACGCTTTCCAATTTCCTCGATATCTTTTCTCAACTCCTATCGAAAAGCGTTAATTTAAAAAGTGTCACAAATTATTCCAAGTATCGTAATACCGTAACCAACTGCATAATAAAACTAAACCCAAACGCAACTGAAAGTGAACTACGTGAACGAAATTTCAGCGCAGAAAGTAGACAACGTTGATAACGTGAAGCTCTCTAATGTTCACGCGTATTGCTGACTATCATAGAAAAAGCTTCGAGTTCTGCATAATTTGACTAATATCAGCATACGCAGAATATCATTATCGTTGTCCTGCTATCGTTCTAACTCTGATAGAAGAAACCCAACTGCCCTTTGTCGATACATTGAAATCTGAGAAAAAGAATCTACCGATCAAAAATCTCTGCCAAGCCATTTCGTGAATGAATGAATTTTGAAATAAGTTACGATCGCGTGTATCGTCGATCGAAAGTCGCTGAAGGCTTACAATTAGCTTGGTATGGCGAACCGATTCGATCAATGAATTTTCTCGCACGTTAATTTCACATCATCAACCGATTTAGTTAACGAGACTGGTGGAGCGTTAATCGTGCTCATTTTACATGGACGTACACGGGGACAAAGAGCAGGAAAACAAGAGCAACGAATGGAGCCGGAGACAATCGCCACCGCCGGGTTTATTTTAAATCGAACAGGAGAAGATATCGCTAGCTAGATGGCTTTCATCGATATTACATATCGATTTTGGCAATGCTTCCTTCGATAGATGTAATTAAGCTCCGTGTAACGCTGTTTCCATTCGCTTTTTCAATTGTATCCTCGCGGTCTTGATAGCCGCTGTACACAGAGAACAAGCAGCTGCATTTGTATTTCGTTTGTCACGAGTATATTATAAATAATTTTAATTTGATTATTTTTATTTATTGAACATATCTAATGTTACTATAAATATTTTATTGAGTACAGAATAATTAATTTATAAGAAATAAATACTAATCAATTTTAACACATGTTAACAGTCTTTAATATACATGTTAATAGTCTTTAGCGTGGTATTAAATTGCAAGGATGCAATTTAAAAGAGGAAAAGACACGCTAACTTAGAAGATGAGAATTTATGATACAAACCGATCGGTAAAAGATGCAGACGAGATGTTTCTTCGAGTAACTGCCAGCAATATAGTGCACGCAGCACGCAGATTATCGTCGACGATAGGAAAATTGTATTTCCAAGGAATTTTCACAAACGAATTCGACAATCTTCTCGATGCCGAATATTTGGCCAATCGGCGAGAAGATCTCAAGATGTGTAATTTTTTAATTAGTTTGAACGAAGCTCGTGCGTGACACGCTGTGTTATAAAACACAACGTGGCGTAAAAGTATCGCGAAATACAGCGACAGCTTGTAAATGGTGTGCAATTAAAAAGTATGAGCTTTGTATGCGCATTGCGTGGATCGCTATGTGCATCGCATAGATGTAATAAACGTTGGCAGATATTAATAAAAATATGCTCTCTATATGCACACTGTATGCACCGCTATGCAGGTATTCGCAATTGTGTGTACATGTATGCGTAATATGACGCACCCTTTTCCCCAATATCTCTAGTTTCTGTCATCTATTTCGCCACAGATCGTCCTTGTTGCAAGAAGAAGAAGAAAGAGCCGAATGAAATTTTAATTCACGAGTCCGTGCGATTATTCAGGACGATGCGTTCTGTAGCTTACGGGCAAATTTCTCTGTTAAAAGCGTTTATTTTAACGGCGACACGAACCTAACGCCATGTGCAGGATTCGAGTGGACGCAGAGTAAGCCATACGGTGGTCTAAGAGCGCGAGATCAGAACGAAGATACGGTGAAAATTAGTTTTGAAAAAGGTTTCACTTCGTGCGCCTTATTCCCGTAGAATTTGTTTTAGTTTTGGTTTCAGTTCTTTGGATTTATCCACGATGCGCCTTGTCATTCTTCTGTCCAGGATCTGATAATGAACCTATGGGGAACGGCGAGTAATTCCAACATACAAATTCTCCAACGATTACAATGAAAAACTCTAAGCAATCGATGCACCTTGAGGAAGAAATATGCGAATTCAGTGACAGACATAATACAAGAGTTAACAACAAGTTACAGTACCACGCCAAAATAATAATTTACGTATAATTCTCAATGAGAGTCGATTGGAAAAAGTCTACCAAATTAAAAAAAAAAATATATTTCCGCAAAAAACTACCCCCCTTTCGGTCACCTCGAAGAGGATATTCCACTGGAGGTGGCCATGTGCAGCTGGACAAATTGTAAAATACAAAATACTTTCTGTTACGGGGATCTAAAAAATCTGTAAAAAGACTGCGAACTAGAGGAAAATTGGAATATTCCAAGGGATGCACGCTGTTCCGCTACATTGCCAGCAATCAGCAAACTAAATTGCTTCTATTTCGGGAAGATAATCCATTGGTAAATAAATAAATGCTGGAAATAAATGAACGAGCTTTTAACAGATACCGAGCTTCAGAGAAACGGATAAAGCGTCTAACCCAGAGATGATCCTCTAATTATCTTGGTCCGCTGACATTTTCAAGCGTCCGCTGCTATCGCGATCAACGTCCCTCGGAGTTTCTGCTCGATGACAGTCCTCCGTCATTGCTTCTTCGTCGAAAGATAAGAGCCGCGTAGAATAAATAATATCTGGCGGTGGTTGGCGTTAATGAAACGCTTTCAATGAAACTTACGCGTGCAGACCGGCTCTCTGTTACTTCTTCGACCAATCAGCGGCTGTTTATTCCGTGGCAAACAAACTTGAACGTGACTCGCGACTACGTCCGCCGTGGATGGTGTGGCAGGATTTTTCCCTGAAACCAAGTTACGTGATATATTTTACGAACAAAGATAAGGGAGAAAAAAAGTTGTACAAACACAGGACAGGAAATAAATTCTTTGTTTGCTATTTATAATGCGAGAAATATTCGTTTCGAAATGTTTACCATTTACCGAACGTCCAATGGGACAAATTGTAAATGCAAACAACCGAAACAAAGTAACCAGACGACAGAGATAAAAAGAAGCTGCTTTCCCTTTCGTGTCTCGAAAATAAAGACAAGTCAACCTACCGTGTGCACGTCTTTCGTTCAAAACTCTGTACAAGCTCGCACTTGTTTCTGACCATTTTCCCATTCTTTTTATTTATTTATTATTTATTTTATTTTATTTTTATAATGTACATACATATATATCATATACATATATATATATATATATATATATAATGTATATACATGTATATCATATGTATCAGCTAATATATTCACCAAGGTTTTCCTAAGCTTTCCCTTTTGTTTTCCATATACCGCGCGACTCGTCCGATGAGAGACATTTGGCGTATCGTTTTAGCAGTCACGAAAGGGAAATCTGTTGTTAGAAACATGTTGCTTAACACGGGAGGAATCGCAGTCCATGTGATTATTAATTATCGTGCGCGATTATTGCGCTGGCGGACGCAGGATAGCCGTTAACGAACGGTCGTGAAAAATCATACAGGCAAACATATACAGACGCGGTGCAAATATTACGGAAATTTATTTTTGACGTAAACACCTTTCACGCAAACATTTCGGGAATTTGTTTTCGATAGCAGCGCGGCCCACGACCCCTTTTCCGAGTTCCATATACACACACGGTGAATTCATTTGCCTGCGATAAACTGAATAACTCGATATTTTATTGGGTTCCATGTAACGCAAATTTGTCGAGAGGATCGAGCTGAACGAGACGTCGACACGCGACCCGTGCAACGGCGAAAAATTGCGCGCCGCCGAAACCCGGAAAATTAGACGATGGAATTAGAGAAGCTTCTTGCACACCGTAACCAGGCGCTCGTTTCCGCTTTTCCATTTTTCTCGGCTCTAAACGATTTTTACCAAAGCGTTTCACCGCGCCAGTTAAATATTCCGATACGAGTGCGTATAATACGTCGGCTAGTTTTATCGCAAGCGACAGATCATCCTTTCGTACGTAAAACAAGCGTGAAAGCCCTTGTATCCTTCGATCAGAAACAAACAAAATAAACAATATAAGAAGGGGAAGGAAAAAGGAAGATTGTTCTTTTTATTAAATTGGAATTAAAAATCGCACACGATGACCACGAGGAGCTTGGAAATTACTTGAAGCTCGCTCGACATTTTGATAATTTCTTATTCATCTTTTAAAGTTGTATCAGTTAACTGATAAAACTATACGAAGTTCAATTGATATACTAAAACGTATTTCGATAGGTTTGGAGAAGATTACGTGAATAAAATCGATCGTGATTTTGTTACTCGTTGCATGCTATATCTCGTTCATCGCTGGTCCTTTTGTTAATTTTTTAACGATCTTTCATCGATATGTTTCTATCAAATTCTCATTGCTATCAACATCCGAATGGTTTCATCGATACATTTACGAGTTGATGTTAATAAGTTATTACTATTGGTAATATAATTTGGTTAAAGAATTACCAATAGATTATTTCTAACTTTGTTTTTTTATTTGGTGGACTATTTACAATCGATTCTCATTGAGAATTATAAATAAAATTCCTAACTTATCGATATCAATTTATAAATATGTCGATAAAGTCGCTAAGATATTGATAAAGGAAATAGGAAAAGGAACAGGAATAGCAATATAACAAATATATCGGTAAAATCATTAAGATATTGGTAAAAGGGATAGGAATATATGTAAAATAAGAATGGCAATATAATAAATATATCGATGAAAAATATTACGATATTTAACATATCAATAGCATCTCTACTTTGTAAGCAAACTGGGTCGTTCAAATGATGTCTGATTTCTTCACTATCTGAATATTCTACCTCTTCTGAGCTTTCAAACGATCTGAAACAATTCCAAGATACCAATCATTGTTTTTAGTTGGTAACTGGTATTTTATGATGGCACGATACTTCCAGTAATGGAACGAACATGATAGTTATTTATGGGATTTCTACGTATGTAACTGTTTAGCACCTGGTCTAAAATGAGCAGTTACGGTAAATTACATGGAGTGAGCTGCGCGAAGCGTTGCAAAACCGTTGCAAAGTGAGAAAAAGATGGACTTCTTTTTAATTAAAATGGAACATGGAAAGATTGAGTTCGAGTGAAACAAATGTAAACTCTCGCAGGAACAAAGATCCCATTGGGCAATTTTTTTCTTAAAGTGGCGCATTACCGTTCTGTTGTTTGGACAGCCGTTAGCGAACAGTAAAATTTATTTGGAAATGTTACGACGCCGTATAAACTTTTCGCGCGACATCGAAAAATAACAAAGGCAAATACGCTCTGAATTAAAGATAGTTTTATTAAATGTATATTTGTCAAGTTTTTATTTCCATGTACGTGTCTGTATGTTCGTATCGTTTAATTTCTTTATTCTTGCACGATTTTTACGTTGCATTTTGTTGCAATAGAAAATTCGTGTAGATAAATTTCAACGTCGCTGAGACCAAACAAAATAAACCAATTACGCGCGTGAATCTAATTAATCAGTGCACAAGTCGCGCATTAAATGGGATTTTATTCAAGCAATGGAAATGTGTGAGTCGTAATCATTTTTTTTTTTCTTTGCTTCGTATGTGTGAGTCGTAATCATTTTTTTTTTCTTTGCTTCGTATGTGTGACTCATAGTAGTATTGAATAACTCAAGAACACGATTCCCTAACTATAGGTGCACATCAAGCAATACGTTTACACAAAGAGTAACATTGATACTTAATTACTTGAAACTAATATTTATTGCCCTATGCGCGTTTTATTGCAGCACAGCTCGTGATATAAATACGATCATTAAAATAAGCAGCATCAGCGATTTGGAAAGCATGCAATAAATACTCTGGTAAATGTCAAACGCGACTTATACTTCGGCTGCAATACTAATTTACGAGCTACCGTGTTCCCTATGTGTTAAAACTTACTGTTTTAAACGTTGTCGTAAGAAAAACTGGAAAATGAAATTCTTCCCATGGAGGAAGATAATACGTGAAGATTTTCAACAACATCGCAACAGAATAATACAATAACGCGTTCTAACAACTGACGAAACTGTACAACACAGATTATTCAGTACAGCATGTAGTTTTTATTGTTTTAAATATTGCAAGAAAAAATTCAGGAAACAACTTTCTTCCATGGCAAATGATAATACGCGAATATTGTCGAGAATAAAACAACTTTTACAACGCAGATTGTTCGTCACACGCTGTTTTTCTTTATTGCTCTAAATATTATCGCAAGAAACAATTAAATGGAAATTCCTTTTAGAAGATTTCCAGCAATATGACAACAGAAGGAGCACGTGTCTTGTTTTAAATATTGTCGTAAGAAAAAATTCAGAAAACAACTTTCTTCGTGGAAAATGATAATACGCGAAGATTCTCGAGAATAAAACAACTTTTACAACGCAGATTCTTCGTCACACGCTGTTTTTCTTTATTGCTCTAAATATTATCGTAAGAAAAATATAAATGGAAATTGCTTTTAGAAGATTTCCAGCAATACGATAATAGAAGGAGCACGTGTCTTAGTTGATCAAACTGTAAAGACCAGCTTGTGCAGCGCAGATTATTCGCTGCAGTGTTTAATTTATTATCACGTGCTTAGAATCGCAGAAACTTCCTCGTACTATAAAACGCGTCGTAAGGGAAACGAAACAACGAAACTGCGGAGTAAATAGCCATCAATATGCACAATCAGCGTGGATCTCTGCTCGGAATAGCAACTTATCATCCTTTTTATCACTTGTTCTTACTCATACGGAACTATCAATAGTTTTATCGTCGTACACGCCACACTGAACGATATTTCTGAAATCTTATTAAATCTCATTATATCATTTCGATAGTAAACTGTGAATTAAAAATATATACCGTGTAGTTTCGTGTCAGGTTTTGTACCGTATAGATACGAACAAAATTACTATTTGACGAATCAGTAAATTTTGCAAAATGTGTCTCCGAACGAATTGCAAAGTACATGGAAAATAAAGAAAATAAGATGGTTATAAATCATAATTCAAACTCTATGAAACTGGATCGATCGTGTTAATAACGTCATGAACCAAATAAGTGCGATCGCTCCAATTTCTGTACATCATCTTGCTAATTGTAATAGTAACTTGTTCTCGCAAATGAACACAAAACGTATTAACAAAATACATCGCGAAATACATCTATTTTAATTTTCCCAAAGATGTTGATTCGTATCAGCAATTACGTTATATCGGCTCGATCTAAGTGCAGATTAATTCTACTGTATCGTATTCTAATTTTACCGTACACGATATATGTTCAACGCGTGCTATTTATTCGAGTTTCATCGTTTTCCTGCTTCGCTTTTTTTTCATTCTTATCGCTTGCGAGAAAAACGTTAGCGACGAACGTGAATACTCTGCATACGTATATTACGTACGTAACGTTAAAAAAAAAAAAAAAAAAAAAATAAAAAAAATAAAAAACCAGTTCGTCGCTTGTGTTAGAAGGCTCGCAGTTCTTGGACTTTTTTTCAACGGACAAACCCGGCCGATTGCGTGTAACCGATTATCGCATAACCTCGCAAACACGTGAAATCACTAATTATGTACTTTCTAGATGGCCGCTAATGGCTTTATCGTTAATGGCGTCGCCTTAAAATAAACTCGTGAATAAATAAACAAAGAGTCGCGGTTTGCCAAATCGACCATAAGCTGCGCGCCGTAATAAGCGCGAGCGCTGAGAATTTTTCTGCCAAATGATGACCCCATGTCCAGTCGTGGTGGCGGCCATTTTGTTAACAGACCGTGATATGACGTCACGTGGCCTACATGATAACCTCGCTTTTGCCTTCCAACGATAGCCCATTTCTTCGCGCTTTCACGCTGATATTTTATTACCAAGCAAGAATCATCGCTTGGAAAACGTCTGATGGATGGAGAAACGGTGGAAAAAATTGCCCGCTCAAGCGGCGAGTTGCTGCGCCACTGGTGATAACCTTGGCGGGAAATTTGAACGCCAAGCGTCGTGATTCCCTCGTAGCGTTAAAAATCAAGGATGAAATTCGATTGAAATCGTATTTGGATGTATCGAAGATCGCGTTACGATGAAAATTAGACCTGGAAACTCGGTAAGAGAAAGTTCGAGTAATCGTCGCTTTTCGAGCGGACTGGGACTAGATGGCAGGAATAGGAAAATCAATTGCGCGGCTTTATGAGTGACCATACACGCGACCATTAGTATTCTAGGATAGCTGAACTGGTTTCTGCGTCTCGTGGATCTGTAAAAATACCTCTTAAACGTATTACGTTGTACGGGATTATAATCTACTGGGTGGTAAATATCTTTAAATGGATAGAAACGATTTTGACGTATAATTAAACGATTACATAGTAGAGAGAGAATTAATAATTCGTAATAACAACTACCGTTATCCAGATATTTTCCGACAGACGAAAATAATTCTCGCATAAAGCAAATGTAGTGGAACTTTCGGTAAAATGACGAGTAGAAATAGAATTAACAATTTGTAATGATAATCGATTGCTTGTTAGATACTCGTTACACGATTTATTACATGAAAATCTGTACACATGTAAAAGAGTTGGCGGAAGTGGCACTAAAAAGATGTTGATATCGCGATCTCGTTACGATCCTCCACAACCTTTGAAACGTGGAAAACGAAGCGCAGAGCGAAATAGAAAAACCGATGAGCTTGTAACTCGAACTAACTATTATTGACTTCGACGATTCGCCTGGGAAACTACTCGAAAACTATCCGTTTCCGTTTCACGAATTCCCGTCGTTTCTGGTCAAATATTAAAACGCGCTAAAATCCCTGAAAAGCGTTCCGGCTCGACGCGGCCCTACGAATACGAAATTATCAAAGGCAAGTAGATGAGATATCGACTTCTCTGTGTCTATCGGCGACTACCTCGCGACTTTTCATAGTACGATTCGCCATTTCTGCGTGAATATTACAATTTCACAGCAGTGGCTCGCTGGTCATCCTTAATTGCGAATTTCTTTCCTATCGCGGTTCAATTTCGCATCAAGTACAAGCTTATTAATTAGCGACAATAGAAGAGAATCTGCTATGTATACGTGCGAAATATTAATATTCCATTATACGATATTTATCGAGAAATCTGACTTTCTTCGTAATTTTATCGACAACATCAGCAAATTTCTTTTAACGTCATAGAATCGCTGATGTTCGAGATCGATCGCATAAGAAGAAGAAGATCGACACGATTTTTCCTATTCCTCTGCCATTCCTTTCAAGATTACTGTTTTTCTCTGTTCACGCTAGTCTATTTCATAATCAAGTTCAATATTCCATGTACATAGGTTCGATATTAAAGAAAGTTAAGTTTCTCGTATGTTCGTAAGGTTTGATTCAAACAAACTATGTAACTTCATTGTCGCGTTTCATTGCTTCCAATTGAACGACGACTACCGATACCGATAATATCGATGCATAACTTTATTCCCGCTACCGTGTGCATCGATATTCCACCACCTATCAATACGCATCGATGCCAAATAATCGATACGATTCAGTTCGTATCGTCATCGCTCGATCGTCCAAGTGAACGTTCCATCCGCGATGCCGCGATGGCGAAGAACTATGAAAATCGATGAGCGACCGTAACTACAAGTGACTATTCGCGGAATCATCGTCCGCCGGTGGAGGAAGGAAGACGGTTGCAGGCAGTAGCTGAAGAATCGAGACCGCTGCGCAGAAACCGCGGCGGCGGTGGCGGCGGCATCGTCGTGGCCTCATCGACCTAACCTACTTTAGCCGAGGGACGCCTGCACGAGGGCGACGGTGGCGCCGTCGCCCGAGGACGTCCGACGGCGACGCCACAAACTGTGTATATCTAACGGCCGTTCTCCAACGTCCTCGTATCAAGCTGCACCTCCTCTTTCTCCTCGCTCTCCTCTCGGCTCTTCCTCCAGCTCGCAGTGTCTCTCCTTCTCTTTTTCTTTCTCTTTTTCCTTTTCCTCTGCTCTCGCTCACCTACTCGCGCTCTCACGTTCGCTCGCTCTCTCGCTCTCTATCTTTCGCTGCTTTTCCTTCGCGCTCCTCATCCACCCTTCCCTATATATACGTCAGTACGTATGGCCTGGCCGCTTTTTCACCCTAATCGCGACGACCGAAAGCACGGCGACCCCTTCTTCCCCGTAGCCAACTGAATGGACGACGATTCTCCAGGAAGCGGAGACGAGAAGTTTGCCAACGATCGACGCAAGCCGATGGATGTTCCGCGGCAGTTTCGCCCGGGATCGCGTGGCAACGATTCCATCCACCAGGTGCAAGACCTGCGCTGAGCCAAGATTTTCGCATTGTCCATTGGTAGTCTGCGATTAGATTGGTAGTCTGCGATTAGATTGGCAGAATTTGGTGAGGCGATTTCAACGTTTGAGATAATCGAGCAAATCGTCCGTCTTTCGATATCTCCAACAATGGATTCTCAAAGTGAATGTTCAAGCACTAGATTGTTACTTTCATTGTTGTTAATAAAATTGTACTATTTGACGAGAAGAACAAGTCGCCATCCGAGGAGCCATGGAACCCTAATTATAAAATAAACGATAAAATAAAACGATAAAATAAAAATAAACGATACGCTGTTCGAGATTGGTAAAGACCAAAGCTAAATGGCAAAGACCAAAGCTAAATGGCAAAGACAAAAGCTAAATGGCAAAAACCAAAGCTAAATGGCAAAGACAAAAGCTAAATGGCAAAGACAAAAGCTAAATGGCAAAGACCAAAGCTAAATGGCAAAGACCAAAGCTAAATGGCAAAGACCAAAGCTAAATGGCAAAGACAAAAGCTAAATGGCAAAGACAAAAGCTAAATGGCAAAGACCAAAGCTAAATGGTAAAGACAAAAGCTAAATGGGCATAGCCCGTAGTGGATGATCGGACCAAACGTGAGTATCACGGGCATAGCCCGTTGTACGATGATCGGGCCAAATATAATACAATATATAATATATAGTAGCTTGTTTACGTTTTCGGCCCAAAATTCTCGAACGTTAAATGGCAAATGGCCAACAAACTTCTATTTCCAATTAATTGCCGTATCAGCCTTCCATCAAACCGATGATAGATACGTAGTATCCAAACTTAATGTTCAAAGAGATATTGCCAGCTGTTTGATCGTAAGATACTTAAGTAGGCAATATAGGCGAACTACTATGAATACTATGCATTGAGCACGTAATTCTGTATCGAGTACTGTACGACGTATCGATTGAGTATATCGTACGTATAACAACAGTAATACTATGTACAACGTATCGGTATTAATTTGTTTTAATAGATTCTTCTCATGGTAGTATTAATGTCATTCGGTAGACTTAGGAAAAATTAGTCGAAACGAAGTAAAAAGGAAATTAAAATTTGTACGAATTACTATTCGACGAGGGATATTTTCAACTACGTGTTATTCGTTAACCTTACACGAATACAAAATTCTCACAGATTAATAATCTGTCGCACAATCTGGGTCAATTATCACGCGTTTCGTACAAACTCATCGGATGTCCTATACTTACGAGTGCAAGAGTACTCACGTACGTACTTATAATTTATGCCATTCATATTTATCGAGCAATCTGTACGAACTGTAATATTCAAGCGATCGATGAATCTTGTTAATTCTGACCGATCTTCATTTCGGCCAATTATAATGCTCATGAACCTCGAATAATAGAAACTTAACGACCAAACTCTGTAATTTCATGCAACTACGCATTTTCAAACTTCTTTCAGCATCTCATCAAAGAATCGATGGATCTTGTTAATTCCAACCAGTCTTCGCTTCAGTCGATTATAACACTAGTCAAACCCGAGAATAAAGCAAACTTAATTTTAAAACAGGATACAAAAATCAAAGCTTCCTTATAAATTGCATCTAATCTCCGTCTCGACCAATCGCCATACTCGTTAACTTGTGACCAATTAAAATATACTCGTCGATGTCGACGGATCGTGAAAGAGGATGAACCGAACGCGACGAGAATATTTCCTTCTAGTCCTGCGCTACAGTGATAAATCCTTTTCTCTTTTGTCTCTTTTTTTTGTGTGTATGCGTTATCGAGAGTAGAATAGTCCAAGTAGAATGGCGTCGCCTCGGTCTGCGACGTTCCACGTTACGTAATACGGTCGGGTCTGCGTGAAAATCTTTGCCAAGAACAAAGAACATTGACTCGTTGGCTGGCTCGTATCCTCAACGCCACACGTATCGAACTGGACAGGCTCTCGGTTATTTAGACGTCCAACGACGAGCGTACAAGTTCACGGAAGTTTCGCTTCACGGCGCGGATAGCATGCAGCAGACTGATCAACCTGCGGCGTTCCTGCTTTACCCCGCGTCATTCTCCGCTTCCAGCACATTAAATACGACGAAACGAACCGCTGACTCACAGTGAATCACCGATCCTAGGCCTTGCGGCTGCGAGGGGATGATCCGCAGACATTCCGCGCGCATCGCAGGAATTAACAGAGCTCATAGATAACTGATAAAACACGATGAAATGGAACGAAGTACATAATACGTAGCGTAGACGCGATACTTGTTCGTTCTATGGCTTTCTCTGTTATTCTTCTCTCTTCGGATTCAGAAGCGTTCGTCTCGATGAACGATCGTACGTGTTAGGAACGTTAGGGAACTCTCATTTGACTGTTACAGGTAAAAGATGCGCCCCCGGAATCATCAGAAATGGCACTGCGTTTGTTGCTAGTTGTCGGTACGATTGTTATATATTTTTTCTTCTTAGCGTATGTGATTATAATTTTGTTGCGATTATGGGAAAAATATGGCACATTTATTATTGCTTAGCCCGTGCCTTTCGGTTTTATATCTCGTTTACCTATTTCGCTTCTTATATATCTACCTCCCCTCTTATCCACTTTATTATATTGCACTCTCTTAATTATTCTGTCTGTAAAACTATGGCAACTTTTGGGCTTTTGCTTCCTTATCGTCGTTCCTCCCCGTCTGGTATTGCTCCTTTCTTCTCTGTTATCGTTTTTAGTTCCGTTAGTCCTTCTCCAGTCTCGTTTAGTATCTTTTCCGTGTCCTTTGGTCCTCCCGTTATTTCGCATTCTTCTATTACATGTCTCAGGTCTTCTTCTTTCCTTTTGCATAGCCTGCATCTTTTTTCTTCCTCTTCTTTCCGGCATTCCCTTTTGCTTTGGTCTCGTTTGCACATCCGAATCTTGCTAATATTTTTCCGTCCTTCCACTTCATCCTCCCTTCTAAGTATTTTGGTAACTCTTCTTGGGCGATTTTTCTATAGCGTTTGTTATATTTGGATTCCCTTATCCTTTCCCCCCTCTCTTCTGCTTCTCTCTTTCTTCTTTCTTCTATAATTTGCTCTACTGTCATCCTATCTTGCTCTTCTCTTGCTTCCATCTGTGTCCCTTCATTTCTCACCTCTTCTAGTCCCTTCTTTCTCTTTTCCCTTCTTGGCCATTTCCTCAGTTTCTCTTTCTTTCCTTTATGCACTGATTTACTCGTTCCTTTTCTCACTCTATGGCTTTCCCTTCATACCTTGCTGCTCTTCTTAATGATTTTTCTTTCATTTCTGTTAGCTTGCGTTCTTCTATCAATATATAATTAAAATATAGCACATATTTACCGAGGAGAAACGCCATCCAGCAGTATGCGGGACGAAAAAGAAGATGAGAAACGTAGACGATAAATCAGACGAGAAAACAAAATGGACAAAGATAATTGAGAACATTTATTACAAGTAACAACTGCTGGCAACGATCAAGACCGTTTTAGAATCGTAGAAAATATCAATTTTGTTATCAAGCTCGTCGACCGACATACGCACTCGATTAACAGGATTAAATTTACCGTAAGAGGCACGCTGTTGTAGAAAAAGCGTAAATGGAAGGTCCGCGAGGAGCATAGATTTTAAACTATTCCAGCATTCCCGCACGATTTATGCCACCATTAAAGACGTTCAGAAAAAAGCAAGATGTCACACATATGGTGCGCCTCTGCTCCAGAGTTAACAAGTTCAAAGTAGAAGGAATAGTCGTACGCGTGTAGTTTTTAAAGTGAAAAGACACGAGACGAACCATATCAATCGCTCTAATAGCTTATTAGCAGATGATGAGATAGTTCGTGTGTTTAAATGTGAGCTTAACACATTTGAATATATTTTTTGTGAAAACAAAACAGAAAACAAATCAGTACATAGCGTGTAAAATATGAAATCGAATTGAACGAGTCTACTTGTTATTGATATTGTTTTTAAATTTATAATATTGTTTTTAAAGTTTTATGATTTCTTTACATTGATCTGATAAACAGACAGCAAGTGTTCTTTTCTGGCATTAGTTTGTCGTTAATTTGTACAGTTTAATGACGATCATACGTTCTAAACACAAATCGATCAAAGTGTCCACGGAACTAATTACCAATTGCCGATGTTCATGAAGCATTTATGAGAAATTTAAATGCGTGAAACGTACAGAATAGATATAAATGTGTGAAATATTTACGGTACTTGTTACGTATGTTTAGGGGATAAAACAAATCTCAATTCAGCTTCCTTTTCTTTAGTTCTACCAACGTGAACGTAAACATACGTACATCTTCATAAACATCCGTAATCTACCAATTGGCTAATTTCATCGACTCCAACTGATCGCGTTATTACGTGAAAACAATTGCTAACAAGTCACAGCTTCCGTAATAGCGAGAACAAATCTCGATTCAGCTTTAGTTCTACCAACGTGAACGTAAATTTACGTACATCTACATAAACATCCGTAATCTACCAATTGGCTAATTTCATCGATTCCAACTGATCGCGTTATTACGTGAAAACAATTGCTAACAAGTCACAGCTTCCGTAATAGCGAGAACAAATCTCGATTCAGCTTTAGTTCTACCAACGTGAACGTAAATTTACGTACATCTTCATAAACATCCGTAATCTACCAATTGGCTAATTTCATCGACTCCAACTGATCGCGTTATTACGTGAAAACAATTGCTAACAAGTCACAGCTTCCGTAATAGCGAGAACAAATCTCGATTCAGCTTTAGTTCTACCAACGTGAACGTAAATTTACGTACATCTTCATAAACATCCGTAATCTACCAATTGGCTAATTTCATCGACTCCAACTGATCGCGTTATTACGTGAAAACAATTGCTAACAAGTCACATCTTCCGTAATAGCGAGAACAAATCTCGATTCAGCTTTAGTTCTACCAACGTGAACGTAAATTTACGTACATCTTCATAAACATCCGTAATCTACCAATTGGCTAATTTCATCGACTCCAACTGATCGCGTTATTACGTAAAAACAATTGCTAACAAGTCACAGCTTCCGTAATAGCGAGAACAAATCTCGATTCAGCTTCAGTTCTACCAACGTGAACGTAAATTTACGTACATCTTGATAAACATCCGCGATCTAATAATTATCTAATCGCGATCTACCAGGCTGGTTGGGAAAAAAAACAAGCAAAAATGGTTAACAAGTCACAGCTCTTTCGTAACATCGAGAACAAATCTGCGTTCGGTTTCCGTTTCTTCGATTCCACCAACATGAACGTGAATTTACATACGTCTTGATAAACATCCGCCGCGATCTGCTAATTATCTAATCGCCTGATCCCGAAGCGATCGCAATTTATCGAACCAGTTGGCGGCAGCAGCGAAAAATTGCCAACGAGTCACAGCTTCCGTAATATTCATAACTATCTTCAACAAATGCAACAACATCTCGTCGTAATTAGCGGATATCACGCGCGATATCGATAACAGGTGTCGAAACAGGTAGCTGCTGCGAGAAATCGAGATTCCAGAACGGCGATCTCGGTCAGTCCTGTCGTATGTTTCTACCACGGGCATTAAGTTGCGCTGCGACTGGCCAGTTAGAAAACGCGCGATCCAGGCGCGCCTTCTCTTGCAGCTTGAGTCATACCGTGAATCACATACTCCACGATCTATACACATCCGGCGGTGTGCCGTACGCTCGCAACGGTTTCTCAGGCGAGTTAATTTCAGTCGGTATCGCCAGAGTATTTTATAGAGAGCATTAGCGTTCACTGTTCGACCAACGTACGTGTTTTTCCTCTTTCGTTGGTTCGTGTC
The DNA here is from genome assembly GCF_040668555.2 of Bombus flavifrons. Taxonomy (NCBI): domain Eukaryota; kingdom Metazoa; phylum Arthropoda; class Insecta; order Hymenoptera; family Apidae; genus Bombus; species Bombus flavifrons. Next base: position 6,029,680 of record NC_138458.1, on the reverse strand, counting down.
AGAGCGACGAACGGTGGTTCGATCGTTCGACGTTCTCGTAGCAGCGTGAACGTTACTACGAGTCCCGTTACCGCTATTTTTTCTTTTCTTTCTTTTCTTTAGGGGGCTTCCAAAGAAACGTTTCGGTCACGGTCGAAAGTGGAGGAATCGAGGAACGTTCAGAAGAGAAAGAGTTTTTACGTGTCTATGCCTTGTTTGGTTTGGTTCGTTTTAGTTTTCCGATTTATCGCTAGTTTCAGATGCTTTGACTCGTCGATTAGCTACGACGACGAAAATTGTGAATTTCATTCGGTGCAATAAATGAATGTACTGTGTATAGATAAATGTAATGTGTGAAACATTTTATTCCTAATGTTCTCATTACAAATCCTAATTGTTTCAGGGTCGACAGAGAATTTTGTAGAAATCTATGTCAAAGTTTGCTGTAAAAGTGACAACTGGTCGTGACAAAAGAACTGACTTGAGCGAATTGGCGAAAGAAAAGAATCGCAGTTGCTAATTCCAACAAAATTAAAAATGTAGATACAGATATTTTCTCAATTCAAATGTAAGAAGCCTTTTTTCTAAACTCTTTTCTCAATAAACATTGTAAAGAAGAAAAATTAAATTCTAAAAAGTATAATCGTTCGTTGGGTTTCTGTTTCTGGGGGAAGATAAGCGTTGTATTGGCAAAAATTATTATCTTCGCGAACAGGTACAATTGCTATATATAAAAATGGGTTTATTTCTTGATAAAACTATTCATTCGTTCCTCATTGATCGATAATAGTTTCGTACAGGTCAGCGACTATTTTTAACTTCGAATATATCTCAGCCTTCTATATTCGATTCATCGCTAACTTGATTTTAAATTGCTTAAATTCAAGTAACGTGAAACGCTTTTGTCAGTGCGAGGCTAATTAACCAGAATCGATATTCTAAAATATTACAGGATATTACAATATTACTATATATTAAATTATTTTATCCTACGTGTCCTGTCTCTCTATCTATTCCACGTTAAACCAGATTTCATTTGAAATTTCATCGCTTTCCAGTCTTGCAGTTGCGAGCCACGAATTGAACGATTGCGATCGATCGAGCAAATTAGCCAGGTGAAATGAAAAGGCACGTTGGTGGACAAATAAATTCCAACCTTCGCGCCTATTCCTTAACACATTCTCAAGAAATTGAGAAGTACAGTCGTCTGCAAATTTAGTTTTACGTTTATATAAACCAGTACAGAGCCAAGAGTGAACAATTTCTAAGCCATCAGACTGAAACAAACAGATACGATATAATATTCCGAAGAAAGAAATCTGCTAGAAAATGAAATTTCCTCGCCATAAAGTTCTCTCGTCGCTCCTTTTCTCTTTTTCTGTCTAACAGTTCCCTCGGTGCAATTAAAACGCAAACAACAAACTGTTAGTTGTTCGCGTGGCCAGTGAATCATCGTTCGCGGTGGACGTAAAGCGGGAAATTGTTCAAGCGTTTTTCCAAGCGACTCGATCGACGTTGCTGGCTAACGCGTGTCAAGAATAATAACCGCGTTTAGGGCCACGTTACGTTGGACGTGATTTCGCGCAGAAATTCGGCGCGTGAAAGCAAGACCGCCTAAATTTAGAAAGTAGCCGGAGAACAGGCTTCTAGCTGGCTGCTAAGCTAGAGCAACTTTCATCGCAGAGCCAGCAGCTCCGTAGCACTCAGGATGTTTCCTTCTCGACAAGTCTACGCTACACGACTTGTGTTTTAAACGTTGATTATTATCCTTGGGAAAAATAAGACGTTGCACGAGACACATTTCTCTGGTGAACATTTCAAAGCGCACGAGCCGCTTTTTTTCTTTCAACTGTGCGAGTATTTGCGACGTTCGAGTAGAGATGAACAGCGTATTAAAATTCTAGAGTACAGAGTTTTCGAATATGACGAAAAAATGTTGTAAGAATGAAGTAAAAATAATGTTGAGAAATTGTTGCAAATGTCGTAAGAATTTTTTCTTTTTTTTTTTGTTTTTTTCTTTTACCATAAGGTCCTTTCCCGAGAACTGAAATTAGAATCTAAGTTGTACGTTTGCTCGTTCAGGAAAATGAAAAATCCTAACGACCGGTGTGTGTGTTATTCAACAGCGTGAAATTTGTGCTGTCGAACGTGGATAATAACATGGTAGTTGTGAAACGGAGTACGTGGTAGGAAAAGAATTATTTTTATAAATACGAATATTGAAGTTTCCTAATTATAGAACTATCGATGTAGAATAAGTCCCAAGAGAGTTGAATTTTAATTCTCGACAGCATTTTAGAAATTCGGAACTTTGTTCCTCTCCTGTCATCCTCCTCTCTCTCCCTCTCTCTTTAGATTTCTATCGATAATTGCGTAATTAATAATTATCGTTTAATAGGAGAAGCTGTTTATAATTAAAGGAGTAAATGATTTTCCTAATAGATCGTTTAGAGAATACACTGAAATGCTTGTAATTGGTTTAAAATTAGCTGCGAAATAATTGCTGGTTAGACGAATTACGATAAATCGTTGGTCAACTGTACGCGTTTACCTGGAATTATTAACTTAAGCTGTTCGATAGCGTGAAATTTGCGCCGTCGAATGTGGATAATAATATCCTGAATAGAAAAATTATTCTATTTGAAATTACGAGGAAGCGTGGATTTGAACGACTACAGATAAAGCTACTTTCAATGTTTCATACAATATATGCCGTATAACATTGTATATATTTAAATATATAATCGTTGGATAATTTAAAAAAATTAATTCTCACTCAAACGTCTACACTTTTAACATAAGTTCCGTATGACTCGGCTTTTTAATAAAGAACAATTTTACAAAATACGCGTTATTCCTTGTAAATCAGCAGCCTGTGCATCGCTATGATGCGCATCTTCGCCAGAGATCTTAATTAACGTATTACCATATATAAGAAGTTAATTTCAAAAAATAACTTCAAAGCGTGGATAACAATTTGTATAATAATAGTTTATCGGAAAAATTACAGTTTATCGCTTATCGATCGCATACCGCAACGCGGATTAAAATCGCTTTCCTTCAAAGAGAAACGCACAAAATCAATGCAACCACAGCGTAACATCATATTTATTCTATCACGCTTATCAGGTAAATACATTCCTTCTTTTTTTTTTTTTTTTCACGTCGAAAATGAATGAGTGTATTTTTCAAAGACAAGACTCTCCAGGCGATGTAATCGAACGATTATGTAAAATTGAAATTTATCGGTGCACGTGGCAAACGAAAGAAGCATCAAAATATTCGATTTGAAATTGTTATATCGTGGCTGTGTTAAGAACGCAGTGCGATAAGACATACTGACGTGAGAAATAGCCGTAAAAAAATTTCGCACTTTCGTCCCACCCACGCGTCCAACTCTTTTATAAAACATTGAACAAGGAAAAATTGACATCTAAATATTGGAGAGGTCTCGCTCGTTGGGAATAGAAAATCGACGGTAAATCATACTACTTTTTCCTTTTTTTCCCCGCCGACCATTGCATTCGACTTTCAACGACCACCGAAACGTCGGTATCACATAACAGTACCGCAATTTTTTCTTTCTTTCTGCCTTTCTTCTTTTTTCCGACCAGTTTTATTTACGATTCGCTCTTTATTTCTATTCTTTTTCATTCAATTCTCCAGCAAGAGAAATATTTCGCCCGGATATGCTTGTACATTTTTTCTCGCCATGCGAATTATGAATCATCTTCCTGGGAATTTTAAACAGATTTAGCGGCATGGACACGTGCATTAAATTCAAACGTATGGAATTCCCAGCTTTCGATAAGCTGCACACGTCTGTACGTGTAACTTTCGCCAGCAAGTTAGGCAATTAAAATCAAATACGAAGAATCCTCAGGCTGAGAACGGCCAACAAAATGATCTACGGAGAAGCAGAGAGATATTTCTTGCGAGAAGAAACGTTTACAAGATTTGGCGACAAAATAATATTATGCGATGATATAATAAGGGCGGATCCGATAAAAGCGAATAGAACGATGGGTACAAGCGTGAAAATTACTAAATTTCTCTGCTGCTAGTTCGATGGCGCGCTAAACGACTCGCTGTCCACCAATAGACAGATAATAAATTATTAATCACGCGGTGACGCGGAGGAGAGGAGTGCCGCTTTGTTCCTGACAGATTCGCGATATTAAAATCCTACTCGAGTGTCTTTTTCATCAGATTAAATTTCCATCAATGCCTGGTGCTCCAAAGTCTGGTCGCGCGACACGCTGATTTATTATGCTCGAGTACAACTCGCCGGACCACGATGAAAATCGCTTCATTTCGCTCGTTAGAAAAAGAATCGACCAGCGCACGTTTTATTATCTGTTACTGTCCACTTTTACGTCTCGTTAGGCTATCAAAATTCTAGAGAAAAAAAAGGGAACACAGAAAGCGAATGGACGAGCGATTTTCTGCGCGAGCAACATGGCTTCGTTTAACAAATGCCAACGTAAGTCGAAATGGATAACGACGCCGCGTATGTATCATGTAACGTGATTGTAATGCAAATGAGGACTGAGAGTTGTCAATTTTTACAGCTGTTTATTAAGCTTGGGCGGATCGGTGAAAGGAAATTTAACAGGACAAAAATCTGCTAAACGAAATTTTCTTCAATTTACAGTTCACGTGGCGGATGTATGTACGTGGCAGGAAAATTATTGTATTAGAAGCAAAAAGATGCTTTAGACATCGTGGATGATAGCAACATCCTTTATGGACTTGGCATTGACGATTCAGTGCGAGGTAAGCCGATAAAATTCGCTTATGAACGTTTTATACCAGATTTCTTAGTTTTTAAAGCGTTTTCCCCACAAGTCACGTTTTCAAAGTCGGTGCCCCTCATAACTACAAAACTACTGCATCGATCCTTTTGAAATTTTGAACGCTATTTCTGTACATAACTTACGAGGTAACGCCGGGGAGTTTTTTCAAATTTGTTAATTATTTTTATTTTACAGTAACAAATTAGCCGATTTTTTCGCAAAAAATCGCGTTTTCCCTTCAAAGTGTTCGAAAAAAGTGAAAAATTGAAATTTCGATAAACCCTCCCAGCGTTACCTGGGCAAAACTCTTACCTAACGAATGAACTTTGATTTTTTTATTTCAGATAATCCAGCATCAAGTTAGGAGGGGCACCGCGATTCTACCTTTTTTCCGAGACACTTCCGAATAATTGCTGCCATTGCCGTATTTTTTAATATCTCTCCGTGAAAATTTTATACAATATTCTTCGAGTGTCATACTTTAATGTACTATTGCTTTTAATAAACAGATTTTAAGTGTGTCGTCAGAAAAAATTCACAAAAACATGCCTTATTTTTGTACGAATTAACCTTAGCCCCCCCTTAACGGCGTTGATCAGGACGATTTCATTTGTTCCTGTATTACGTTTCTATATCCAAGTGTTTACCGATCAGATTCATCTATCTCGTTCGAATTGTAATAAAATTTTCTGGTAAATTGAATAATGTATTAATCAATTACCTTTATCAGTTGTCACATTCCTAGATAACATCGTGGTCAATAATGTTCGTACATTATTCATTTACCTTACGATGTCACGTCTGTGTACGATAGAAGATATGTAGCAAAATAAATATCGTAGATGTAAACAGCTGATGTGTATTCATTACTTATAACGTTTGCCTACACGATCCATTCATCAGCTGTATATTAAATATCTCGGACAATTTCCTGTAATTAGTTAATCCACTTTTCCGACCTACATCGTTTATTAATAAAACGAATCGATAATTTAGAAAATGTCAAGATTATGCAAAACGGCAGGCATTATTGAAAAAATTCACTCGACATGCGATACGATCGACTGACTCATTCGAATTAATATTTCAAGCATTCAAATTGTTCTTTATCCTTTCCTTACTATTTCTACTCGCTAATCTTTCCATCTACGTTTCAAAAATCTTCCTAAGCAATAATAATCGACTTCTTTCGAAATGATCAATCGATACTTTGCTACCATGTTATTCGCTTCTCAGAAATGATAGGAAAACAGCAATTTCCTCGCTCGACGATCAAAGCACTCGACTGCGTTTCCATAATGTGGTGTTCCTTAATTTTTCATCGATATTCAACATCTTTCGATTAGTATGAAAAATTTATTCCAACGATCCTGTCACATTCCCCAATTTTTAATCAATATTTTTCCACAAATTGTAACGCGGAACAAAAGAGGAAAAATTTCTTCGACCATCGACTAGAAACAATTATGTTACAGTTTGTGGGAGGGAAAAATAAAAGGAGAGGGGAGCCGACTAAATAGCTGACGCGCGTAGCTCTGTTCTCATCATACGAGGAAGCTAAATAGACTATCAGTACGGCGCATCGTTCGCGAATAGAGATGCTACATGATAACGTAACCAACAGTGGCACTAACGGTAATGGTAATTTATCGATAACGTTGCCACCCCATTGTTATTCGACACGTAGGTTAGCGTGCGTGCACCTACACGCCAAAACACATACGCTTGGTTCACACGCGTTCACGTCCACCGATGTATACGCGGCCCATCAATATTAATACCGTTTGTTAACGTGTTTTCTATCTTATCAATTACAGGAGTTAACAATTTCCATCCTGTGCCTGCTCCTTCCTAACTGGACGTTGCAATTTTTTATGCGTTGGCAATTTTGGTAATCGCCACGACGAAAATTGAACATCACTGTGATACAGAGCCAACGATATTGACATTTATCTGGTAGATTGGCTTTGAAAATTTTATTTCCAGGCTTATCTTTTCACCGAGTGTGGCTCGCCTCGAAGTACGTTAACACGCCATTGGTGTTACGTCCCTGCGGCCATCGTTTTTTTACATTTTCTTTTTTCATTTCGCAGAACTTTTACCATCTATTCTCACTAAGAATTACAATTTGCATTACAAGAGTTTACAGTATGTTCGATTCTAGTTGAATCTGACGCTTAAATCCGAAGGGTGACGTCTTTTCAGTCAGCGGATCTGATCCGTCGTGCCAAGTAATTGAGAAACCAATGGATTTTGGTGGCTGTTAACTTTTATATTGTATCTGTCATTGAATTTGCATGTTTCTTCTGTAATTGGTTATTTATTAGATCACATAATTACTTTAAATCAACTCTCTGTTACTGATATGAATCTTATGAACTCTGTTACTCTAGCAACTACTATAGGCGATGCTTTACAGACAGTTTCAAAAGGACCAACAAATTCTTCAGAGAGATAGGAACACGCTGACGTTTTCTATTCTATTCTTTCCTCAGCCTCTTGGAAGCTCAGGCTGTCCAACACGGCGCAACACCAAGCCGAAAAAGTCGACAAACTCTACCAAACATATTCTTCCCTCGTAGTCTTCATCTCTAGCGCTTGTAATATTCTCGCTTAACCGTATCCCGAGTGCTGCACGATTCACAGAGACCATGGTATGCGTCTATGCCGCATGCCGATGACATTCAGCGACGCGTAGAGGCGGCCGTGACGCCTAAAGAGTTGAATTCTGCGAGCGATTGCTATCGTCTTTGCACGGTGGCTCACGTGTACGCGGTTAGGCGAGCCGGTCGTCTACCAGTAGCGTGCTTTCCATCATCAATCCGGCTGATTTGCGCGGATTCAAAGTGGCTACCGCTGGGTGCAAAGCAGCCGAGAGTGGCACGGGCGCATGGCCAAGAGAAAACGAGCGTCCGCTTGGCTTTTTACGGGGGCAGGTACCGCGTGCGTATCGATTCGAGCCCTCGAGGATCGTTTTGTGTGTGTTGGCCGATAGCGCGGCTCGTAATGACCGTGGTATGCCAGCCGGAGGACTTGTCGGTGAGGCTTGCAAGGTCCCGACCTTGCACGACGAAGAAGAAGAGACACTCGTGGCGGGGTTATACCTCGTGGAATAGCTGGAGGAATCGATCGTCCGTGAAAAGGATCCCTTTCGAGCAGGGGAGTGCTCGGCAAACGAACCGGCACGGTGAGTTTCCCATGGCGCTCTTTCTGCCGGCCGAAGATGGCGCTGGCTCTTTTATTAAAAATAAATTATCAAGACGAGCATCGGCCAGAGGAGGAGGGCGGAGGGAGGGAGGGAGGCAGGCGGGAGCTGTTAGTCGAGGTTGGTGCGTGCAGGGAGAACGACGACGATGAAGAGGAGGAAAAAGAGAGAATCGCGAGGATAGAGGGCAACGGTGGAGGAGGAAGCAGAAGTAAGGAGGAGAAGGAGCCACGGCACGAAGGACGAGAGGCAAGAGCATCCTTTGGAACCGGTCCTTCCTCTCCGCTGGTCGCACAGGAAAGCAGAACGCAGGATGCCGCGAGATGCGAGTCCGCGCTGTTCGAAAAGTTTGACGGCAAACGAGAGGCAATTGCATTTTCCAAGTGTTTTCCAGAGAACTTCATCGGCAACGATTTGACGCAACTTGGGTAACCGAGGCAGGCAAATTTGATAGATCTTGCGATTACTGCGACCACTGTTACGAGGAAGGTATCGTCTTGGAGAATGCTTTACAGAATTCTGCAGCGCTGTGTTGGTAAAGTTTGTTGCGTCAATTCGTTGGCTTATCGAAGAAAGGGGAAGCTTCGATAATTAATCGGAGGAAAATTCGACCGAGGAATCTCACGAGTCGTCGGAATATTTCGCACGATTCCATATACAGCAGTTTATGACCATTTGCTGGGCGCGTTAGAAGAAGGAACTCGGTAAAGCAACCGAGATGAAGAAACTCGTTTGACTTTACGATCGATGATAATCGGAATCGGGTAGGAGTGTCAGGTTGCGAAAATATTTGACACGTTCTATGTAGAGCAACGTGCGTTGGTAGCTTCTTCTTCATTGGCCGAAGGGGCAAAAAAGATTCCTTTTCAGAAATCGTAAAATCCAGTCGCATTCCCGTGGCGACACGGCGATATCCGTAAATCGCGAAATCGTTTAACTGGTCGAATAAAACCTTCTGGCGAGTTTCATTGCGTACGCTGATCAAGCTGCCTGCCTGCCTGCCTGCACCTTCCGCTGCAATTTAACGAACCCGCAGTCGCGTTCGAATAATAATCCCGCGTTCTAACGTGAAATAACAATATATAACGCTCGTTGGACAGAGAATCGTCGTTTCAAGAAACGGAGACACTATTTCCAGCGCTCATATTCTCCAGGGCTCCGTATCGTCGCGCAATTTCACAATCTTCCCAGTATGCGGCGTTAGGATCGTCCTTCGCGCGGAGAACAGCGTTCGCGCGTTGCGCCGTAGACGCGCCTTTCCATGGCCTTTGCCTGTCTTTGTCGTGCAAACGTTCGCCGATGCGAGTTGCAGGCACCGGGAGCGAGCAAAGCCGAAAGAAGAAGAAGAGGAGAAGGAGCGAGCAAAGCCGAAAGAAGAAGAAGAGGAGAAGGACCGACGACGATGACGACGACGACGACGACGACGACGACGACGATGAGGAGGAACAGTGGAGCCAGCCAGTCAGGCATCTTTGGTTCTTTTGCTTCTTCTCACCGGTCTCTCCGTCTTTCTCATTGCCAGCGTGTCACTTCGTCTCTTTCCCATGCCGTCTCCATTTCGCTCTTCTCGTATCTACACGCGCGCCTCTCTTCGTCCTTAGCGAGCACAAAGTCACACACAGGCTACGAGTCGTCTCTCACGTGCATTTCTCACGTCTCGCTCGCTCCCACCAAGTAACAAGAGAGCGGAGAGGAGAGAGGAGAGAGGGAGGAGGCGAGTAGTATGCCTGGGAGCCTTCTTTCTCATGGCCTGATGCCAGTGTCGACTATCCTCGTCCCACCAAACAACCGATGACCTGCCAACCTTGTCTCGTTATAGAGTCCGTGTCTCTTCTCTCTCCCTTCGCCGCGACCACTTTTTCCTCCCCCGCCGCATCTCTCCGCTGTGCAGCAGCTACCATCGCCAGTGATCGCAGCGTCGTCATCGTCGTCATCGTCGTCGCTGTCGTCGTTGCTGCCACCGCCGCTGTTGCTGCGCCCCTCTCAACCCCGCTTGCTCTCTTCGACGGCGATGATTGCGCGTTTCTCTCGTCTTTGTCGTTTTTTCCCTTCCTCCTTTTCTTTCCTCGCTTGTCCTTCCCCTACCATGGGCCACGGCGATCGCGCGCGTCACAGCTTTTCGTTCTCTTCTCCCGCGCGCCACGTTCCAGCGTGGTTCGTCCGCGTTCAGCGGCCGCTCCTTCTCGCTCCGACGGCCAGCCAGTGTTGTTTTTAAAGTGGCTAACTGTAAACTCCGCTTCGTGGCGCGCGTGCACACGCAGCCACCGGCCGAGCATCACGTACAGCCGCTTAGTTATGCCTTTGCCCCTGACCATTGCACCGGCGACCTTAACGAGTACAAAGTGCGAGAGGGAAGAACGTAGTACCTCCGCTGCGTTCGTTGCACGTTCGTTATTGCGCCGCTACGCGGCCGTCGTCCAGTTGCGCGCAACTTTCTGGCCTTGTTTATATCACTAGCGCCACTTGTTACCAGTTATCCTTAATTCCAAACAGTAAACTCCAACGTGTCGTTGTTTCTTCCTTCGACGAAATCGCCAGGCACAGCAATGTATGTCAGAGAAAATTTCCCGAAAGTCGACGAATATACCTGGAAAATTCTGATCGCAGATACTGCAATCTCTGTCCTATACACTGTGTGACATTCGAATGTAGTTCAATTTCAATATCAATCTTGTCCAAAGTTAGAAAATAGTTAGCAGAAGCTTGTAATGCATCACTTTGACGTACTTGTTAGTTCTAGCGTTATCCCGAGAATAAATCATGATACTTTAGGATTATGAAAATTCCTCTATTAGTCGTATTTCGCGTTACCAGTGTCAGAAATAGATACGTATTTCGATCGTAATATCGTGTAACTTGGAAATTACATATACTCGCGTATTATATATATTTTTTTTATATATATATTATTTCGTATGCACCGAGCAACCTATTTTATAGCAGCTATAAATTCTCGCGCCTCCCATCGTAACGAGAATCCTGCGTAGCCATAATTTTTTCCCTCGTGAACACAAAAAAAAAAAAAAACAAAAAAATCGCAGTTGTAGAACGTTAAGTATTTATTTCGCGGTGACTTTGCAGCCAGAGATCAAATTTATGAAACGCGTGCATATTCACAGGTGCGCGTTAACGTGTCTACGATATTTCATTTTTCTTGTTATTAGTCTTGTTATTAGTAGGCTGAATTGGGTGCAATTAGAGGCAACAGTCAGAGTTTTCTAAATTCCTCGTGGTTGTACGATATCGATGGCCCACGTTGCTTTTCGAGATTAGCCTTGTTGTATCCTAGAGTCCTGTGTTTCACACGTACATTCTCAAGGAATGAACGCTATCCGCGCAACTGCGCATGCGGCCTGCACCTTCCTCCACTCAGGCACAGCTTCTTTCGCGTCTCCTTCGAACGTTCGGCACTTTTCTCGCCGAGGCTTTTCGTTTTTCCACTTTTTGCCGTAATTTTTGTCACGTGTCTGCGCGTCGTACAACTTGGCGAACGTATTTTGATATGCTTGCTCGACCGAGATCTTCGTTTTATGGAACGGGTTAATTAAAAGGCACGAAACGATTACTTAGACGGAGTTTATCTTTCGATCGCGTCTTTACTTTGATTTCCAGCGCAGCTCGCAAATTATTTCTTTGTAACTGTGACAAGGAAGACAGCTACTTGAGCTTATCTTCTCTCTAAATGATATTATTTTGAAAAACGTGTTAAAAATGTTATACGATCGCTTCAAAAATTGTCAAACATCTTCAAATCAGAATCGAAGACTATAAATTTCACGATTACGATATTGATGGGAATATTAATTAGAAACGAAACCTGTGATGAAACGAATATAAATCTACGTATCTCTCTTTTTATCGTACAATTTCGATTACCATAATTTACGCGTAGCATATAGCCTTGCTTACGAAAGTACTCCAACACTTGCAGAAACTTTCTATACACATATTACGTGTTCTCTTAAATTTCATTACACGCCACTACCGTGTTTGTATTGGCAAAAGTGTACACAGAAATTACCAGAAACATATATTTCATAAAAAATTAGCACGCAGTGCGAATGACCTTCGACGTATGACGAGTGGCAAGGACAATTCTACTAAATATCGCTCATTAAAACAACAGACGATTCTTCCAATTTCTGCTAAACAATATCTTCCACGCTGATTCTCTAATTATTTCGAATAGAATGTCAAACTACGTACAATACAAATGTTCAACCACCTACATTCGTGAGTCACTGCGTGCCTTTAGATCTACGTTACAGATTGGCCATCTACTACTAGTGTTCAAAAGAAAACGGATGAAAAGAAACCTAAGGCTATAGGGAGACGAAAAAACCTTGCTCTCTCCTTGTCCGTCTCTTTCGCCAGCTCTTTGTGTTCTCCTCGTCAGGCGCGTGGCATGCGTTCATCCTTCTCTGATAGTCGGTAAATTGCCTTCCATCTCAATGAGCCTGTCCTTCGGTATCCTCGCTTCTGTCGCTCGCTCCTCTTTCTTCCTGCGGTTGCCTCTCGTTGCCTACCGCTACACGGCGAACACGTTCCCCCGTTCGCGTGCGTTTCTGCCGTTGCCTGGGCGATTTGCCCGGCATGCACACGGCCTCCGGAGTATACACGAGCACAGTATTTACGCACGCATGCACGCATTCCCGCAGTCGCTGCAACAATTCCAGCCATTCGAGCGGGAAAACACTAAGATTCGAATGCGATAAGCGAACTCGCAGTCCGTAGGGGCATCAGCATCGACAGAAACCAACAACATCATACACGAGCGTTGCTCGCTCTGCTCTCGTCATTCGTCTGTCTTGCTCGTTCGAAAAAGAAAGAAAGAAAGAAAGCGATTCTCCCGTGATGCAGCGGTACAAAAAATATCGCCACACGCGCTTATTTCCCAATGAGGAAGCTTACTTTATCGTATTCTACGTAGCGAATTCTCCCAGTCGTATGCAGATGAATGGTAGGAAATTTGACATACTTGCACGGCCAATTAATTAGCAGGAATACGATGTAACATTGAATTTCGTATTTCTGCTGGAAATATCCTCGCCAATGCGACTAAGTAGAAGCAAGTGCAGCTTACAGAGAGTCGTTTCGCGTATTAGAAATCGTAACGAGATTTGTGGATGTGACGTACGTTCCTGCGTATGGTATATCGATGTTTTAAATCTAAAATAAATAGGTAAAAATCGGCAGGCTAGTTACGAAATGCAGCTCGACGAAATGTCGATTGATCATTGGATCTTTTCATAGGGATACGCGGTCGACTAATCGACCACATTCGTGCTGACAATATGAGTGGGAGCAACGAGAAGACTTTGGCGCCAGAGAAATCTCGATGCAACCGGAACCGTTTAAACGCTGCATCGTCCATTTGCGCTTCTGCATGTAATAACTTAATGCCATGTTGCATCCTGTCGTAATTCACATGGTTAGAGTTGTTGCAGCGGCGGTCACACCGAAACTTTTCACACGAATGGGGTCTCAAGCGCTTAGCACCTGATTAGGGTTATGCATAGCTTCGACAAAGTGAGATTTTTGACGCGAGTCAGCTTTAAAGCGAGAGACAGAGGATTTCGTCAGATACTTGGTTAATTGTAACGTGACAGACACTTGGTTGCAGTTAATTAAATGAAGGGCTTGTGGTTGTATGGCGACGTTAATTTAATCGGCTTAATTCAAGTCTTCTTGAATTAAGAAAATTATGAACAAATGAATGATCAAATTTACAGAATGATCGATATTTTTAAACGATATTTTAAAAAATTATACTTCCAATATTTTTGTATAGTTTACATATTTTGTATAATAATAATAATATTTTGTATAGTAGATTGTACGTAGATGAATCAAGGAATGAACAAATTTACAGAATGATCGATATTTTTAAACTTGCGATGGAAGACTTGAATTAAAAAATTGTACTTCCAATATTTTTGTATAGTTTACATATTTTGTATGGTAATAACAATATTTTGTATAGTAGATTGTACGTAGATAAATCAAGGAATGAAAAAATGTGCAGAATGATCGATATTTTTAAACTTGCGATGGAAGACTTGAATTAAAAAATTATACTTCCAATATTTTTGTATAGTTTTGTAAAGTCAATCAGAACTACGTATGTATAGTTTGTAATAACTGGCTTAGCTTGTAATTAGATGGTAGATTTTTGTAGCTGCAAATTCATATCGCTACGAACACAACCGAAAGACCTGGACGGAAATTTGTTTCACCTGCTGAATATTGTAACAAGGACCGTACCTTAAATATTTGATATATTTCTGCATATTATGTGCGTGCTGTCTATTTCTGAATCTTTAAATTTCCCATAAAAGTTTAAAAATCCACGGTTTACATATAACGAGTGTCAGCTTCATTTTGTAATTACGTTCGTCCGTGCGTTTCCTAAACAACGGTATACCGAGTGTGCCACGATTTATCGACGATAGTGCAAAATCTTGTAAACCCTACGTACGATCGTTGTATCTTGTACAAAAAATTAGTCACATTACGAAGGAGCATTCTTAATTCACCTTATTTCATCCTTCGAAAATATATATTCATTTATCCTCTTTGAAATCAATTTTTTTCTTCATTAATAACATAGCATAGTAGTGTGTGTTATGATATATTTAAATTCATTTATCCTCTTCGAAATCAATTTTTTTCTTCATTAATAACATAGCATAGTAGTGTGTGGTATGATATATCTAAATTAAAAAAAAAAAAAAAAGAACATGATCTTTAAAATAATAGGTGTGCCATGATAGTACAAAATCTTATAAATGAGACTGCACGTGTCATTTAAAAAATCATGTCGAACCTATGTTTTCTTCCTAATTTAAATATAACACTGCTATGCTATATTATTAATAAAAAAAAAAATTAATTTCGAAGAGGATGAACGAATATATATTTCCAAAGGATAAAATAAGGTAAATTAGCAATGGTCCTTCGTAATGTGTTAATAATTTTTTGTTCAAGATAGAGCAATCGTACGTAGGGTTAATAAGATGGATCTGGTATCGTACTTGCGTCACGGATTATATTAAAGTCATTTCATTTAATCCAGTTTTTGTGGCTACTAAGTTGCAAGCTTTTGTTTGAGAAATGTATATCATGCAAATTTTGCGCGTCGCTCTTTGCAATTTGTTTCGGGGATTACCGCCATGTACTCTTTTCACTTTAATATATAAAAGCGGTGGGGCACAGACGCTGCTTTGTAGAATTTTACATTTTTATTATAGAATTACATATCACAGGGCGAAACAACTGACTTTACTAGCTAAAATATTTCGCCCCTTTTGTTACTGAAATATCACGCGATGCACTTTTTATTTACCATATATTTGCACTCGAAACAAAGTGGTTTCGCGTGCTATGCTTTCGCGAAACTTGTAACAATATTTCTCCAAAGTTCCGCTCATCGTTTCGTCGCTCTTGCTTCGACGAAAGGGCGACCATGCGTGTACTAAGGTGTACAAGTAATAAAACCGAGATGTTTGTTTCTGAAATAATAGCTCTTCAAACATTTACTTGGAAACTATAATATTTTATGCCGTTCCAATTTTCCCCGGAAACATCTTTGTGTAATGCAACGGGAGAAAGATTGCAAAGTATACGCTTGAACTTGAAGATTCAGCTAGTAAAAGGAAGTTGCACTACTTCAATGAAAAGAAAAAAATATTGATAATACAGTGCATTTTTTTTACGCACGCGAAAGAATGTAAAATTCTCTTCTGTTTTAACTTCCTACGCTTCGAAACAATTTTCAAACTATCTCGTACGATTTGTACATTTGTCTCCGTTCGTTAGTCTAATTCTTTTGATAGAAGAATAGAAAATGGTACAGAAAATGGTACAGAAAATGGTACAGAAAATGGTACAGAAAATGGTACAGAAAATGGTACAGAAAATGGTACAGAAAATGGTACAGAAAATTGGAAATCATCGAAACCATGGCTTCTTCGAGAGGACCATTGCTCGCACTCTGGCAAAACACGACCAAGAATCGTACCAGGCCACAGAAAACTCGCTCACCAGTAGATCTTGAGCGAAGAAGAAGTGTCAATTAATGCGAAGTTCACCTGACAGTGGAATACATCATCGTTCATTACAGAAGGTACATCGTCATTCGTCACAGAAGCCATTCCGGACAAGACGAAACTTGGGAGACAATTAAAAGGCGTTGAATCAGCCCAAAATCTCCTAGGCGTAACAAATACGTGGGACCCACTTCAGGAATCGACAGGAAACAGAGAAACAATGAAAGATGATGTTCGCGCGAACGTGTATTCTGTTCGACTTTGTTTCAAAATTAGCAATGTTTCCCGGCAAAATTATATTTATAACTCCGAGGGAGGAATTGATAGCAATTGTCGCAAGTGGATGAAGAAGAGAAGAGGAAGATAAGAGAAAAAAAAACGTGGGTGGAATGGAATTTGGAATGCAACAAGAGGAACCTCTATACCTGTAACACGACTCAGGACTTCTACCTGCCGATACATGGGAAATGCATGAACAGAAGAGATAAAGTCTTATTGTTCCGACTAAGAACCGGCCAAAATCATCCATGACCACATCTTCGACGAAACAAACCGACCTTCTGCGAAAATCAGCTGCTGACAATCATCGCACATCACAGTCGAAGCTGGGTAACTGGAACCTCGAGGGAAGAGCTGAGATCTTCGAGTTATCGAGCTTTCGACGTACTGACATTTCCGAGTGGAAGAGGAGGTTTGGCAAGGGAAAATTCGGCGTACGGAAGCTTCGTACAAATGCACAATAATATTCGCCTTAAGCTTTCTTTTGAAGCTCGTTTTATTCGACACACGTAAATGCGAAAGTTAAAGACGCGAGGGACGTTGACGATTATTATAGACGACGGGAAACGATTAGCTTGTTAGCTTGTTTTACGTTATTCGAGACAATCGCAGCGGTTAAAAGAGAGAAGGCAATATCGAACGAATTGTACGTAACGTCACGCTAACAATATCTAAGCCAGCAATATCTAAGAAATACAATTCAATTAGTCAAAGACTTTGTTGAATGGCCAACTCCTCGTTCTTGCTGCAACAAACGTCACAGACTTAGCCTGCAACAAACGTCATAGACTTAGCCTGCGACAAATATCATAGACTCATGCTGCAACAAATATCATAGACTCATGCTGCAACAAATATCATAGACTCATGCTGCAGCAAATATCATAGACTCATGCTACAACAAACATAGACTCATGTTGCAACAAATATCATAGACTCATGCTGGAACAAATATCATAGACTCATGCTGCAACAAACATAGACTCATGCTGCAACAAACATAGACTCATGCTGCAACAAACATAGACTCATGTTGCAACAAATATCATAGACTCATGCTGGAACAAATATCATAGACTCATGCTGCAACAAACATAGACTCATGCTGCAACAAATATCATAGACTCATGCTGTAACAAATATCAAAGACTCATACTGCAAGAAACATCATAGACTCATGCTGCAACAAACGTCACAGACTTATCCTGCAACAAACGCTCTAATCTCTGTTTCTCCTTCCTGAATCATCCTGAACTACGACCCTTTTTCTCTTCATTGCTCCCTGACGGTTGTCCTCGTCATACTATCATCGATTAGGCTACAAGAACCACTTCTCGGTAATACACTGAATTCTGCCTAGTCGGTAGCAGCGCACAGTTGCCCGTTACGAATAAAACCTCCAGCTTTCCAACTCGTTGTCAAATTTCCATCAGCCGGAATCCAACAACTTGAACCTACGCGATCAATCTGCTTCAGAAGTTACTTAACTCGTCGCTAACGACCAAGGGGTCGACTGGACGGAAAACTCAGAAGGAAAGAGAACGTGTACCGTCCACTTTGAGTCAAAGCTATGACTCGTGTTGTACCATCGCCGTACTCTGGCAATGTTAACCTGTTGGTAGCAACGCGGGGCTGAGCGCACGTCGTTTCACGGGACGCAGGAAAAATGCTAACGGGGCTGATAGGACCGAAAGTTTGGTGTAACGGCGCGACTGAGAACAGTAAAACCGTGGTCGGTAGTGCGAGGCTCCTCTCGGCAGCGCGGCGCCAACAGATAAATTTACCCTCTCTGCTCTTTCCCCTCTACTCGCTCGTCCGCCACGTACACGCACATATCTACACAGATCAAGCACCCCGATCACTCCCTCCTCTTCCTCTTTTCTAGCTGCTGCAAGACTCGTTCCTCCGTTGCCTCTTTCACGAGACCGGAGTCGCTCCATCCTCGTCCTCCGTCTCCTCGAGGTTCTCGCTCTTCGGTGAGTCGCGCGCGACCGCCTCGCCTTTCCTCCCTCTCGCGCCACGCGATTCTTTCCTCGTCGCGCCCGTTAACCCAAGGAAATATCTCCGCCGACTCTCCTTTCACATACCACCGACAGCAGTCGAAGGCCTCCGCCGCGTTTATGCGCTCTTTGTGGCAGCGACACGCCGCTCGTCGCGGCGGGAAAAGCGCCACGCGGCTGCTCCTTTCCAACGTTCCGCCGCGTTCGTCGCGGAACCCTGTTCCTCATCGCCGCGAAATTCGAAATGGAGAACGCTGCTGATACCGCGCCACGAAAACCATCACCGTTTTGCCTCAAATATAGTAGGCAAATTATGGTTTGTCTTTGATCGTTCGCGTAAACCGGACCGGGCAGAAGAATTATTCATCGACGAAGCCCGTGTTTTTCGCACTGACGTTTAGCTAATTCTTCGTAGTAGAAAGGTTCGATTTCAAAGGAAAAACGGCGCAAACGATGACCAACGTTGTCTGTTCTCTGGCAAACATGGCACAGTGCACACGACTCAGCTACTCGTCAGTTTCTGCGAAACGGATCGAGATGGAACGTACTTTGTTTGACTTCCTGGTAGCTGTAGTAAGCCATGGAGGAGAAAAGAGACGGTGAAAATTGGCGAAGTAGTTTCTGCGTGGCGCGAGCAGACGGAGGGAAATTGGAAAAATGAATTTTTTCACCACTGTTTCGTCCCTTTTTATTCGATGTTCGAACACACAGACCTTCTAGCGTTTCATAACATAATAAATAAATAATTAATAATTAAGAAATAATCGTAATGGATAAGCAAATAAGAAATTAGAATCGAATGAAGAATAACGTGGCGATAGTTGTTCGAATAACGTTGAACAGTGTCTGAAAGTAACGGTGCGCACTTTGTTAGAGAATGGTTTCGTTCTGTACAGTAAACTGCGATGGAATGCATTCGCCTGAACAATGTGGAGATTTAATTATTGCATTCACGAAACATAATGTTGAACATCGGTAGCACGCGGAAGTAACGTCTTGACGAAACAATAGTTGAGATCATAGTGTTGATTCTAATCGTAGCCTGTTCTAAATTTAGCCAACCTTTCGTTAGTAACGAAGCTGGTTAATATCGATCAGATTTCATTGATTTATACGCAAGATTATATTCGCCGACGCGAGAAATAAATATTGACACGGGATATCAAATTAACGAAGCAATAGAAAAATAAAGAATTCCGCAACCAAACCATTATTACGGTATTCTTTGCCAAGTAAAATTTCCAATACCGCGGATCTACTTGTCGGCATTACGGTTGCAATATAACAGAAAAGCTGTTCGTAAATATTCATAAATATTTGCACGTGCGTTACTTTCGTACGAAGTGTAAATTAAATAAATTGCTAACGAAGCGACTGATCGGTCATAGAATTCCTTTACACGTGCAAGACGACGATTTGAAAAAATAATATAATTTTGTCGAGGCACTGTTCGTATTTTTATATACTAATTTTTACAGTGAAATATGTTAATTAATAAATAAATAAATTACGGTAATTACTTGTTGCACATTTCTAACCCAAATCCCATTGGATTCGAAAAAGCGTAAAACATCCATTGAAAATCGTTTTTGCTATGAGATGAGAATCTTGAATTAATATTTCATTTTCGTAAATGATTTCAATTCCAGAGAAGAACTGTCAGTTTTCAAGGCACATTATCGATATTCATGATGAATTGACGCAGCTTATCGATATTATCAGAAACGACGATATTTCTAGAAAATAACTTTCCAACGAGTTTTCATATCTATCGCGGTGTTTGTAAGCGTCTTAAACGTTTATGAATGGGATTATACATGCGTCGATCATTTTAATTACAAATGTTTGTTTACGAATGTCAATTTGCAAAGCAGCTTCATAAATATTTACCAGCAATTGACGTAGCTTATCGATATTCTTGAGAAAATCTTCTCACAAATAACATAAATCTAAGCGATTTTCCAGATTTACCAAAGCCTTTATTACCGTTCTAATATTTATCAATGGGCACGAGTAGAAGCGGCGCATCGATCATTTTAATTACAAGGCGTAAATGTTAGTTCACGTTATCAATATTTATCGTGGATCGGCGTACCTTATCGGCATTCTTAGGAACAACATTCCGATGATTTTCCAGATTCAATTGCCATCTACATAACGGGTGACTGATTTTAATTAGAAAGAAAGCAACGCATAGGATTATTACAAGGCACATTACGAATATCTGTCGTGCATTCGTCGCGTATCTTATCGGCTCGATATCTTCATCTGTGAAACGTTTAACAGATGAAAAAGCAGCCGGTAAATTGTACTGCTATCGAACGTCAACTAATTAATACCGGCGTTTATGGTTTATGCGATAAAACGCGTGTTTTATTTGATCTCGCTTATTTGACACAACAAATCGATGGCTGCCGTACACTTGGGGCGAAATTTACCGAGAATTAGCTTCGCCATCGACCACGCTTTCTTTGCATTTATTATATCGCCAACGCCATCAAATAGGCGATGATAATTCGGATTCTGCATCGGATAGTTCGCCGCTGTTCTAGCAGCAATCTTTTCTTAAATGTTTGATCGCTGCACACGCTGGTTTACTTATTGGTAGTTAAACAAATTTAGAGAGAGATAAGAAAAGAGAACAGAGATTGTGTAAAGAATAATATTATTTTGATTTATATACCTAGAGAGAGAGAGAGAGAGAGAGAGATTTAATTGTAGTCATAAATCTTGAATTTCTTGGCGACGTGTAGGTAAGAAATAAGTTTCCATTAAATTTTTCAATTAAATTTTGTCTAATAAAATATTCAATGCGTTGTCTTATTATTGATAGTGGTTGGATGTGATATATATAGAACAAAATTCCATGGCAAGATTAATCGAATATGATGTAATTTTTAATCATTTAGGTAAATTACTTGATAATTTACCATTAAACTATTAATTTACTCTTTTCAAGTTTGCAACTTTCTCGCTGTGCTGAGATCTGCAGTTAAAGAGAGGAAGCTGAGAAACTAGTGAAAATTAGCCAATAACAAGTTATTCGACACAATTATCATCGAAGAAGAAACGCTCTTTTGATATTCTCCTCTGTGCGATTTTTTCCGAAATTAAATGCAAATAAAAATTGGGACAAACAGTAGGAAATGTGAATGTCGAAAATGGAAAAATTCGAAAGAAACAGAAGAAATAAAAAATTAAGAAGCCTCGACAACTTCTACAAGGCAATTAAAAAGAAAAAACTAATCAGACATAGAGTAAGATCGACCAATGACATATTTTGCAAGGAAAAAAATAAGAAACAAGCGACGTAAACGAGAAATAAACATTTTTCTAAAGATCCGAAGAAATCAAATGGAAATGAAGAAAGAAGCGGCAGTGTGTAGGCGTCGGAGTCGCGCTACGTGAAACTAAGCGAGGCAGAGAGAAAAGTGAAAAACGCCGACGGTTTCTCATTCCCACGAGGCAGCCTGAATCAAAAAGAAATCGAGCAGAACTGGACCGCGGAGGGAGAAGACAATATTTAATTGCATCGCGGGACAATGAATCATACTTCATGCGATATGTTTCGCCAGTGCCTATCAGATTAGATGTTCCCATCGCGCATTTAAATAATCAAAGTTGCGCGGATCTCCTGCGTGCAAGCCTCTTACGCAATCTCGTCCACGTTTTTGACAGCTTCTCCCAATTTATATCATTTTCTTTCCTTTCTTGTTTATCATCGACGCGGAAGAAAAAAGATCGGGAGAAAGTTGTGACAGGATGTGCGTCAGAAATTAGAAATTTTACCGAAAAGAATCTCCGAATCTTTTCGTCGGTTTCTTTATAGGCGAAATGATTTTCAAGCAACGAGAGAAATATTTTCGAGGAATCTAATTAAAGAACCATAGAAATTTTTGATATTAATGTTCTTAGTTGCTTCTGGTATGATTTAGTATAATAAAATCTGAAAATTTGATACTTCCGAGGCTGGGACATTGGGATGTAAATTTCTATGCAACGATTAAATTATAAATTTTATATAAATTTCTACACGATCGTACAGAGTGTAATATTTAAGTTTAATGTCTATTTTATATAAAGTAAATATATGTGTATTAAAATAAATTTGATAAATGAAATAAATTTCAATATTGTGTATGGTATTCCGTAACAACAATTGAAAATAGTATTAGATAATGTTGTAAGTAAAATGTTGATACAGTGAAGAATGTTGATACTTAAATCAAAGTTGATAAGCCGCTCGGTAAACAGAAAGTTGCGCTAATTTTCCCTACGAATGAAAGTGGAACGGTAGCAAGTGGCGATGTTTTCAGAGGGCTCACTTTCTGCTTCGTTCAACCTCAAATATCACCGATTTTTCTACGATACCAACTTTTCTGTGACCGCAAATAGAAGAACCACAAGTGGAGCAATGCGCTCTCAACACACGAGTACAGTTCAGTTATCTCGACGAGACTGTTCTAACTTTTGCTTCTCCAAAAACGTTAACTACCAAATTGTGGCGAACCTTACGAAAGGTGAGCTCGATCACGGTTCCCATACTTTTAGTTTAAACTGGGTTTCTAGATTTAGACATTTAATTTTGACAAATTCCATTCAAACACACAATTCGAAGACGCAACTGCAACACACAATTGTAAGATAAAATTCTAAGACAGAACTCGAAGACAAAATTGGGAAGCAGAACTCGAAGACAAAACTGGAAAGCAGAGCTCGAAGACACAACTGCAACACACAATTGTAACATAAAATTCTAAGACAGAACTCGAAGACAAAATTGGGAAGCAGAGCTCGAAGACAAAACTGGAAAGCAGAGCTCGAAGACAAAACTGGAAAGCAGAGCTCGAAGACAAAACTGGAAAGCAGAACTCGAAGACAAAATTGGAAAGCAGAACTCGAAGATAAAATTCTAAGACAGAACTCGAAGACAGAACTCGAAGACAGAACTCGAAGACAGAACTCGAAGACAGAATTCGAAGACAGAACTCGAAGACAGAACTCGAAGACAGAACTCGAAGACAGAACTCGAAGACAGAACTTGAAGACAGAATTCTAAGACAGAACTCGAAGACGTCTGCAATGATGCAGAAGAGTTGATATTCCTGTTGGTCAATTCTTGGCATGAGGAATGTTGGCTGGTGGAAAGAAGGTGAGATGAAGGTAACAGAATCGCTGCGGAAGGAAGAGATTCATTGAAGAAGTTTAATAGATTAATGAAGACTGTTTGTAGATTAAACTTCTTTATTAAATCTAACGACGTATGCGCGCGTAACGAAAATAATCCCCCGCTCTTTTAAGATGAATAATTTGAAAGAAATCTGTTGTATCTGTTGTATTCTGGCAAATTTGTATAAAATTATTTTTCCAATTTCTGACGCAGACAGTTTCACGCAGACGTACAATATCTGCTTGTTGCTCGAGTTATTCACAACGGTTCGTGCAATTACCAAAATTATTTTCACTCGCGAATTTCTCAAAGAAAACGCTCCATCGAAGAACGATCGCGGTTTTAAATTGTAAATAGATCTAACGGAGCAAACGACGCCGCGATCGTATCAAAACATCCTCGGCGCACAACAGCTAATTTTACCATCGAATTAATTGTATGTATATCGGAAGAATAATTCGCGCAACGATAATTCCTGTACGAAACAAAACAAGTCGCTGCTAAGCCCCTGCGATTTTGGCATTTATCACATATGGCCAAACCAATACCACTGATGCGTTATTAAATCAGACAACAAAATCCTGCTTTAAATCTATTGCAAATGTACCGTTCTCTTTTGTTCCATCCGAGCCGAATTCGATCATTGCGAGCGCGTCCTCCGACTCGCTGCATTACGAAACAATCAACGAACATTTCCTACGATTCTTTTTGCCAATGGCTTCAGCAACTCCGACAAAAATGAGCAACTGTTTCTCACGTTACAACTCCGTTACAACTCTGTTACAGGAAAAAGGTCAAAGGAGGAAGAAAAGAATGCGTTTTCATTTCTTTTTTTCTTTTTCTCGAAGTTCAATGACGCCTGTACGATCAACAGTTGCGTTATCTTTCCAAGTGGAAAGGTATCCGTTTTCTAAGCAATGAGTCCGCGTTGCATCGAGTTCCCGCGTTGTTTAACGATAATTAAAAAAAAAAAAAAAGAAAGACACGATAAAATAAACAGGGGGCTATGGACGGAATCGCAGGCATGTAAATACACAGAGAAGAGTAACATAAAATATACGGAAATACGTAAAGCACGCGGATCAAGTGGCGCTTAACGAGTGAAACAAATCAGCGTTGAGCTTCTCTACCTTTTTACTCGGCCCGGCAAAAATAAGGAATCGTATAAACATCCGCGGATCGTCGGATTTACAAGTTAACACCTGTTACTGGATTTACACGGTCGCCTATGCTTGCAGCGTGCTCCTTCTTTCGCCGCTTTCTCGTCACAGTGAAATCAGCAATATTTTTACACACCGGTGGCGGATAAACGGAGAACGAAAACGAAGCGGATAGCCGTGCAGCAGGGAAACGTGGCCGGCAAAGGTTAGCCGTAAAGGCGTGGAGCGAGGGAATTTGCTCCGCGTGGGCGTCGGATCTGCGTCAGCGAGCTCGAATCGGCGTCGCAGCGCTACCTCGTTACGTCGAAAGACGGATAAACGGCAGCGTTATGTCCAATCAGAATCGCGACGTCGAGCCAGACGAGCGTGCAAAGGATGAGGATAAGGAGGACGACGACGACGACGAGCTGAAAGGTGCAGCTCCGAGAAGCGGAAACCGGACGATTGGTGTCGTGAAGCGCGCCAAAGGAAAGTCGTCATGTTAAAATATAATGGAAGGAATATAATGGGACGAATATCGAAGCGTGAGAATCTTTGGGCCGAAAGAATGCGGCGGAGAAAAGTGGTTTACACGGCGGATCGATTTCTCCATTAAACCTATCCAATGTTACTGTGGAAATTTCATCGCCAATTCACCGGATACTGCTTTTCTTTGTCTCTCTATCAGTGATAACAATTTTATTGCCACGTTTTATCGTTGCTCGACCATGTCTAAGGAACACGCGTGTTACCGAGCGTCATTCGATTGTCTGCTGCATGGATTTTTACAGAGATATGTATTTTCCACGAATACGTCTAAAGAACCTCATATATTCGCTAATATGATTTATACATGATCGGGGAAATTAATACGAGACGTGTATTATAAATTTACGTTGGAAATCTCATAGGTGAAAACGTATTACGCTGTGCGTGAAAATCGCCGGTCCAATGATCGACGACGCGATATAGATAAATACGAAAATAATAGTAACGCGTTGATATGCAAACAAACATACTAATACAGTACATCGAGGTCGTGCAGAAGAATATTAGGTCGTCCGGAAAGTGTCTTTCCTTTACAGACTCGTCTTTTGCAACGATGCATCTTTGTACAGACATGGATAATATGAAACGAAAAATATTGTGAATCTACTATTTAATATGAAACGTGTGACATTATAAATTTACGTTGGAAATCTCATAGGTGAAAACGTATTACGCTGTGCGTGAAAATCGCCGGTCCAATGATCGACGACGCGATATAGATAAATACGAAAATAATAGTAACGCGTTGATATGCAAACAAACATACTAATACAGTACATCGAGGTCGTGCAGAAGAATTTTAGGTCGTCCGGAAAGTGTCTTTCCTTTACAGACTTGTCTTTTGCAACGATGCATCTTTGTACAAATATGGATAATACGAAACGAATCTACTATTTTCTTATAAAAGAAACTTTTCCTAATATAAGAAATAAAAATGATCGCAGTGAATCTGGAGAAACAACCGTTTCGTTAACCCTTCACGGGGCTTGTTTCATTCGCCAAAAAATATTTTCTATCAAACCACGTCGACCGTCTGTCGGATTCGAATTATGTGTCGAAATTTTTCCACCAATTACAAGTATAAAAATATCGTTGTAAAATGAATACATCCTTTTATCTATTGTTCTATTCGTCCATTGTAAGGTGGACGACATTGTTGTATAAATTGCCACGTTATATATTATTGTAATGGTTTGATAAAATGACTGACGCTTGTTATCGAGAGGGAATTATTTGTTCACCGGAATTATAAATTAAGCGCTGACAGCAACGATTCTACAAAGCGGATGTACCGTGCGTATAATTGTAAATAACGCAAGTGTTGCGAATTTCATTTAACCTCTACCAATACCGAATCCTATTGTATTTTATCCAGCTCCTACGTTTTTCACCATGTTTTCGTGTACGTATTTTCCAACGATAAACAATCCAATAATTAAATAATTATTTCAACAATTAAATCATATTCGAGTAATTAAATATTTACTCGTTCGGCCTCGTTGTTCGAATAAAAACTTGTCTCTTATCGTTCGACCAAGCTACAGAAAATGAATTTATTCGTTGCCGTGATAACTTCGTTTCTACGTTAATAATATTCGTTAATTTCAGCCTCTCAAGTTTCATCAATTAACATCGAGGTTAACACGAGTTTTAAACGTTCGTTCGTCCAACTCTTCCTTTTCTTAATCCAACAACTTAAAAATCGACGTGTTAATATCCTTCTTTCTCTTTCTAAATATATCAAGTTAATCTTATCGTTAGTTTAACAAATCCTTCGACTCCTCTAACAGTTTCCACGCGACTTGGACAAACATCGTTGAAAATCGTGTCTCCTCGATTAATCGGAAAAATCAATTTATTTATCCGCGTCGAATTTCTATTAATTTTCAAATGGCGCGAGCCTCGCTTTGAAAATTCACCCCGTTCGCAACAATAGCCAGGATCGAATTGGAAAAAAAGGAGAAAAAAAAAGTGGGCAACGATAAACTCAAACACACTGAGCGATGTTTTCGTACGGGTGGAAATTGAAACGCGAGCAAACGGGAGAAAAAGATGGGAAGGATCGTTCAAATGTTCGATACGGGCGGACGATCGCTGATTTTCTATTACTTCTACCTTCTAATCGAGATAATTTCCTCTAAACCGACTGGAACTTTGTTAGCGTGGAATAAAAATTCGCCGGGCCAGCTACGAGCCGAGCGTACCGTTCGATATTTTGGAAAAGCCACGTTGCCACGGACAATAGAGAAAAACAATACGCATGGAATAATATTTCCAACGTTATTTTTATACAAGTTTACGCTCCAATCGGTATTCTACTCAAAAAGCTTCGCGATACATTATGATTTTTCGATCATGTTCATTGGCTGTGATATCGGTGCGTGCTACGTGTTGATCCAAAATATTCGAACAAATATAAAACAGATATTACACGCGTGGTCGAAAAGCGGAAGAAGAGAAGAAACAGCTGAAAAATGATTAGTTTCGTACGAAAAGATAAATATAAAATAAGCTAGCGTAACGGAAGGAAATTAATTTGAAAAATACATCGCCAATGGAGAATACGCAGGTACGCGAAAATATTACGTCTGCACAGTTTCATAGAAATACTTTGCGCAATTTTATTTCACATCCGTAGAAAGAGACAGGAAGAAAATTTATTTTATTCCCTCGTTTAAGTGGTTGATACAATTCCTTTTTTCTATTAATTGCCAAACAATATTTGATATGTCCATCAGGGGGAAAAAATACTTTTTAACAATACGACTCGTTATTTTTCTACATTGCAGTGATACTCGCTGAACCGAATTTAATAAAGTGCGCTCGCACCCTACGCACTTTCCACGTGAATTTGTTCGAAACAAAGCAGCATGGAAATGAACCTTGCCGCCGCGTTTCTGTCATATTTTTTCCACGGAAATCGCTTATCCCTTTGTACCGCCGGGTATATCGAGCATATTCAAATGACAATGGCAAGAAGCAAAGATTAGGCGTGATCCTATTTATAGTAACTGCATGTACTTTGCGAATGATCGATACTGGAGGATCATCGAAAGAGAAAGTAGAGCATTATTCCTCGTATTCCTTGTCGTTTATTCTAAACGACAAGAGGAAACAAAGGAAAAGAAAACGTCCTTCGGGACTGTCTACTTACGCTGTGAAAAAAGGTGTAAACAATAGGCAGCTTAAAAGAAATTCATAAAAATGTTTACATCGTCGAAGGTGATCGCAAGACTCGTACAACATACAACAAAGAACAAGGAGAAAAATAAACGATGGAGGAAAAAAAAAGCAAAATAACATTTCTACTTCAATACTATTTACCTGCGTCGTAGAAGAAGTGCCTAGCGTGTAACCAATTTTTTATTCAATTTGTACTTTACAATTTGTCCATTCGGACAATTTTTCTAGCGTATAACCAACTTGTTAGATTTCTTAAATTTTTATTTATTATAGTTATTGGTATTCCAATTTTTTATTCAATTTGTACTTTACAATTTGTCCATTCGGACGATTTGGTACATTTTTCTAGCGTATAACCACCTTGTTAGATTTCTTAAATTTTTATTTATTAGACTTATTGGTATTCCAATTTTTTATTCAATTTGTACTTTACCATTTGTCCATTCGGACAATTTGGTACATTTTTCTAGCGTATAACCAACTTGTTAGATTTTTAAAATTTCTATTTATCAGACTTATTGGTATTGGAGTTGTTTTAAAAAAAGGAAAGATTCCCAAACGTCAGTCGCTTTTATCGTTGGTACGCGAGGATCTGCCCTGGAACAAATGGAATTTAACATAAGAAGAGAGGTGGTTCCATTATCCGAACATTCTTGTCCCCTGTTAGTTCCACTAATTATGGAAGGCTCTACTATATTTCCAAGTTAACAGCGAGTCTTTACATTTTCTTGAAACTTGGAAAGCCTCGCCACGATAAAAACACGGGATTACCATAAACGAGGCGGTAAAAAATAAGCCGGCAGACGTAACAAGGTTGAAACGACGGCCGAATGACAGTCATTTGCGTAATTCTTTCTTAGACAACGGCGAGTAGGTTGAACGAGGAAATTTCGAGTAGCAACGCCGTTCTTGAAGCATCCATCGTCTGCAACATGTGCTTGCGCTGGCCAAGCCAAGTGTGTACGGTGCCAGGTGAACGGTGCAACGATCGTCGAGAAAGTAACCGGTGATTCTGGCTCTTGCGTAACGAGTTTCATGGACTCGCGAAGGCGCGCCAGCGGAGCCGAGCTTTTTCAAAAAGCTTGCGTAACGCGCGTCTAAGAAAACGTTACCCAACCGCCGGCAATTCCTATCGTCGCGATCCACCTCGAAATCGCTTTTCTCGCAACGGTTCCATCAAATCGACCGGATATCGATACGAACAACGGCCTCTGTGTCTTGGCACACGACCATTTTACCTCGTCGATCAATCGAGAAAATAATTCTCCCGCCATACGAAACGTCTTGTGCGGACCAAATGAATTTCAAACGAATTTCGCACGTTGCACACGAAGATCGTAATAAGAGCAAAGTTACTTGACGCGATACAGATACCGTGGCAGATGTAAAGCACAGTTCGTTCGATACGACCAACGAGGCGTATTGTCGTGGTCGTCGCGTTTCGCTTTCTCGCCAGGAATCCGACGATCTTGTCGAGTCGCACAAGAACACGTGTCTCGTGCACCTGTATCACGCTATGTACTGTATAGTCCATCAACTATTTCACCACGTCTGCTGTCCTCTCGCGTTTACTCCGCTCCCCGTGTAACGTTGTTACGTGGTTGGTCCCGGATCAAGGAGCTTAGCTTGTTGCTCTTCTTGTAACAAGAGTTTGGTTTATCCTGGACACCACGGTATTTCCATTCTCGTTCATAAGCGTTGCGGAATCTGTTGGCTTCACGGAACGTGTCATCATCGAGCTGGCATTGTTGTCCTCGCAACGATCGGAGTTCGCTGGTTTTCAATTTTAATGGAACAGCGTCAGCGAAAAAAGGCCACTGCGAGTATCGTCCGGAAATAAAATTTCCTTTTGCTTGAGAACGCTGTTTACGTTGCGGATCTTTATGCAAATTCGTATTTCTCAGAATGTAAAAAATCTCGATAGAATATTGTCCTGTTTGTTAGATAGTCAGAACGCGAGATATTTTGCATATTTGATATATTTTCGCGGGTTATGCGCATTTTGAATTTTTTTACAAATACGGGAAAATCAATGGCACAGTTTGGGAACAATTCACGCTGCATTTCTATGTTACGCGATCAGTTCTGTAAATTAGGCGAGTAGCATGTGCCCCAGTCGTGGTTCAACATGTACGGACAGATAAATCTGCTTCAATTATTCTATCAAATAAGAAAATCTGCACTGCCACTTACTACGACATTCTTAAGGAAACTACGTAATGGGCTTGCATCGTCTCTTAAAATACGAAATTCTTTTTATCGCCGGTCAACGAGTCTTCGGAACATTCAAATTCAAATATTGTACAGTTTCATTAGATAGTACGGTGGTACAATTAACACGTTTCGTTCAATAAATAACATTATTTACTAAACGAAATATTACTTTCCAAAGACACTTCCACTTTACGTTTCACACAGTGAGTAAGGTCAGTAAGTAATCGATAAATTGGAAAGTGGAAGTGTCTTTGGAAAATAATATTTCGTTTAGTAAATAATGTTATTTATTGAACGAAACGTGTTAATTGTACCACCGTACTATCTAATGAAACTGTACAATATTTGAATTTGAAGTAGAAAATAAAATTCGGAAACTATTGTAGTCATTATAAATCAATGATCTGATCAAGCTACCGAGCTAACTAACAATTAGACCGAGGATGTCTGTGAATTTCAGTGGAAATTTAAATATGTGTACGTGTGTGGAAAAACAAAATATCTGAACTGAAATATTTATTGAAATATTTAGAGACTGAGAGGAGTTTCTGTTCAGGTTGTTCACTTAAATTTGACTCTTTAAGCTTCATTAATTTCCTAATATTCGTCTTCTAATAATCATAAATGAGGGTGCAATTTTCATGTATACGTATATGAAAATAATTCTCTAATTCCATATTAATAGAAAAATTAAAATTAAATCCTAGACCAGACGAATCTTCCTGTTGCTTCTTCATACTTTTCCCTACCTTTTGTTACAGCGTTGATATAGTAGAAAAAAAATATAAAGAAATTGTCTACCCGTGTCATTAAACGAGTTCAATAGGCAAGTGATTATACTTGTCGTAAAAATCTTTACAAATTCTAAACTGTAAATATTGAATACATAATTTATTGTATATTAATATTCTATACAAATATTAAATATATAACTTATATATTAACTGTATATGAATAATATTAAATATTAAAATTATACGTATATATCAAATATATAAATTAATTTTTAGAATAACGAACTTGAGGAAATTCATTTTTATTTAGATACACTAACAGAATTAAACAAAGTTCTGTAAATCTTTTAAAAATAATCTGCAACCCTGTAGAAACATTTGCCTACAAAACTATCCATTTGAAATCACAATGTATTAGCCTAAACGAGCTTTAATCCGTGACAATAATAATTCGAGCATCTAATTTATCGATCGATCGATCCATCGAAAAGAATGAATCGATTATAAACTTAAAACCGCGCGTGTTTTACTTTCCTGAATGAATATCAGTATTTGGAATTGAAATATCAACGAGTACTCTTCGTCAGGAAATCTCACGTCATTGTCTACCGTTAGAATCGAATTATTAAATTTCTATCATCATTTGCATACGGCAAGTATCGACATTGAGATTGTGATTTTAATACGGTCGCGTGTTGTATCGAACGATGGATTTTTACGACGAGATATCTGGCAGTCAATAAAAAGATAGGCGAAAGGTGGAGAACATGAAAAGTCACGTTTTCTATATTTTTCTTTTTTTTTTTTTTAAGCGAAATAGTTTTAAAATACAATAATACGTCGTCGATCAGTCGTACGATATGAAAATTGTCTTTTAATTTCATTTCGAAGCTAAACGCGACTCTCTTCATTCGCTTTAACACTGTCACAATATTTCTCGTATTAAATAACATTCAAACGCAGCTTGTCTTAACAATTATGCTTTTTACTTAATCTCCGGTTTTAATTGGAAATCGAGAAAACAGTGGCATCTTCGAATGGAGAATAGTAAAT
This sequence comes from Bombus flavifrons, assembly GCF_040668555.2. Classification (NCBI taxonomy): domain Eukaryota; kingdom Metazoa; phylum Arthropoda; class Insecta; order Hymenoptera; family Apidae; genus Bombus; species Bombus flavifrons. Next base: position 5,997,331 of record NC_138458.1, on the reverse strand, counting down.
CAAGGTGAACGTGCTCGTCATGTTTTCCTCCTGTGATCTTCGAACGCAAAAATTTATTACGAATTTTGCTAATCGAAACGTAACTAAGCTCGCGGTATTCGATAAAAATTGTCGCGCTAAACGAATTCTAAAAATCTACTGTACAACTCCACTTATCTGAATTGTATTCGCTGCAACAAAATTTCAGTTCGCCGATTAAACGAACCGTTGATTGAATTCAGTGACAGTGGCGACCGAGCAAATACGAGAAACAGCCGTAAACTCGACTAATCGTATTGTGAAAACTCTCGTTTCCATTTTCTATAAGTTTCTATAACGTTCGATACAGAACTGCAGAATATTAAGTTGTCCGACAAGTTTCTTTCGTTTCATAAGACGATAATAGACGAACAGTAATTTCTGTTTTATATTATTTTATTCAATTAAATATCATCTATTTTCGTTCCATTTCTATTATTATTTTCCTGCATAATTCAATAAACTAATATAAAACTAAAAACAATGTGCGTCTATTATTTCCCTATGAAACGAAAGAAACTTATCGGACAACCTACTACTACTATCAATAGAATTTAAGAGACACCACAAAAAAGACACCTTGGAATTTCTTTGGAATTTCCAGTAACAACGAATTCCTATTAAATTGTCTGAAAAGTTTCTTTCGTTTCATAAGACGATAATAGACGAACAGTAATTTCTGTTTTATATTATTTTATTCAATTAAATATCATCTATTTTCGTTCCATTTCTATTATTATTTTCCTGCATAATTCAATAAACTAATATAAAACTAAAAACAATGTGCGTCTATTATTTCCCTATAAAACGAAAGAAACATATCGGACAACCTCTACTATCAATAGAATTGAAGAAACACCACAAAAAAGACACCTTGGAATTTCTTTGGAATTTCCAGTAACAACGAACTCCTATTATCATCGAAATATAAACGGGAAACATAGTCGATAAATGGACAGAATCAGCTTAGATACAGTGTCTGCTGTATAGCGCAGTTTCTATAACGCGACGATACATATTACGACTACTGTTTTCATAAAATAGATAATTTCATATAATAAATAAAATAATATCCATAGAACAGATTTATTCGAAGGATTGAAAATAAATATTTGCTTGTAGCAAAAGGAACACGTTGCAACGAATAATAAAAATCGTAAAAGTATTTTCCAATTTGAACAAATTTGTATAATTACACTGTTATTAAAATTCAAGCGACAAATTTGTATAATTACACTGTTATTAAATTTCAATGAAATAAATAAATAAATAAATAAATAAAAGATTCTTCGCACGCATTGAAAATACGTTTCTATTTTAATCGACTAAAGTATATACGCCATTTATTTCTAAAATACAATTCGATGAAGCATAGGAAAGAAAAGTTGAAAACGCGTTATTTTACGTTTCGCACGTCACAGGGAAAAAATTCCCCTACAACGCAATTTCCTGTAACGCGAATTCGTGTACGACGTATTAATCGCGTTCTACGACAATCTACTGTGTTTCTCGTGCATTCGTCCACAGAAACGGACAAATGCAGTTTCGTTCTACGACGTATTCGACGTGAATTAACGCGATATTAATTATAAATGTTAATACGACTTACCAACCGAGGCTCATTTCCAGCGCAGGAACACGGTGGTGCAGGGATGCTCGTGCGTGGGCCGCAGCTGTTGAAACGTAAGGCACTGAATTGGTAAAACAGCTAATACGAAGGTAAAATGGCGCAACGTGTCGTTTAGAAGAAATTTCGCGACGAATATTCGTAACGCGACTGCGAGAACGTGTTACCGAAACCGAAGGAGAAACTCGACTGGCTCGTGCCCTACAGACAAACGAGTAGGACGATCGCGTCGAATTTTCACGACTTTGAACGACACGTACCGTTTCTGTGTTTACACTCTACGATTTACGACTAATTGCTCTTTCAAAATGAAAACAAACCGTGTACCTGCCACAAAGGCGACGACGAACGATCCACCGACCTTCGACACGGACGTTGTTTTATATTTTCTTTTCCACGCAGCGAATTACGAAATTTCGATTTCAATGGAAGACGTTTGCGGTGCACGGGGAATCGGAGAAAATGCAAAGCACAGCGGAAGAGAGTATAAAATCTTCGAGTTATCCAGCTTTCTACTTATCGTAATTTCCGAGTAAAAGAGCTTCAGCGAACGGAAACTTCGTACAAACACATTCGGTTTAAAGCTTCCTCTTGGAACTCGTTTTACGCGACGCGAGCAAATGCAAAAGTTAAAGACGCGAGAGACGATGGCAATTACGCGTTCGATCGACGAAAAACCATTGGCTTGCGTGGACCGATCGACGTCTCTTTTAGGCTGTCCGAGAAGCGTCTTTCTTTCGCACACGTGTGTTTTACAACAATTGTAAATTGTAAATTGTTGCAATTGATTAGGTTGCACCTTCGTAGAAACGTGAAATGAAGTCTGTGAAATGTCACGGTGCAATTCGACAAAATAATATAAAATACACTATGCTTCTATTATTTGCTCGTAAAACGAAAGAAACTTTTCGGACAACCTACGTTTCGAGGTGCAGATTCAGTAGACTTGGAAAGCATTAGAAATCTGTAGTTACGATGAAATAAACGAGAATATAGGAGAAAATAAACGAAGCATACTAGAGAATCTATTTTCGAATCTTGTTCTACGGATAAGAAAGATATTTCTAATACAATTAATGCGAATGAAAATATTGAAAATAATGAAAATTCTTGTGTCGAAACGAACTTCAAGGAGCCTGTAGATGACAAGTGCGATAATGATATTGGCAAATATGTTAATAAGGAAGATGTTGCTTGCAAATCTGACAAAGTATCAAAGTAAGGAGTGTAATAATTTACATAAAGTAACAGAGGGGAGAAATGTGTACCGTTGCCAAAAATAAACATATCGTTCAAGATTCTGAATTACAAGACAACATCGATGGTCTGTCGTTGTTGGCGAGTGTTTCACAGCAAATACCACTTACAAAGCTCAACTTCGACTGGTAGAAGCCTGGCCATTCGAAATTGCAGTCTGAGCGCGTGGCAAATAATTCCAATTGAACCGAGTCTTCCTCCCATCTCTACAGCGTTTCGCAGCATAATTTTACAAAGGTTTTCGAGTTACGCAGTTTCCATTTTGCCGGCGTATTTTTATCGATAGCTTTCGTCCAGATATTGTACGTTCGCGAGCGTCGATGCAGCCCCGTTCAGACAAAGTGAAAACGACCGAGCTGCGCGCGTAACGGGGGACGCATAAGTGCCAGTAAACAGAGTAGAACACAGATGAAAGAATGGACTGTATCGAGGCGAACCCGCAGAGCCCGAGAAATCCGTTTCCAAAAAACAATCGCGATGCTGACCGCGGACAACGCGGGACAGAAGCGGCTACGCACAGTTATCGCCTGTGGTTGCGTTTTCCGCTCGTTTCTCTGTTTCTTTTCGCCGGGGAAACAGAGACAGTGGCTGAGAATAACGAGAAGATGGAGAGAGAAATTGGAAAATAGGGAAGCCAGAAGAGAAAAGGGCGAGGAAGGAATACGACGATGACAAACGGCGACGTTGACGAGCACCGGGATTCCTCCAGCTAACTACAGGCTGTCACACTCGCGTATAACGCGCTATTGCCCGCACACCTGTGTCTATAGCTGTATTTATGTGCACACGGGGGAACACGTGTTAGGGGACGACGCTCTACATAATAATCTGGCCACACTCGCGTAGCCAGGCTTTGCTGCCTTTGTACGCAACGTTGGCTATGCAACAGCAAATACGCGGATAACGCGGTTACGAACAGCGGACGAAGATGACTCGGTTCTCTTTAAAATTCAACCTGGCCGCCCGTACACGCTGCTCTTCGTCTATTATTGCTCGTATTTGCGCGTATTTATGCGGCTATGCGCCGACCCGTGTGCAGCTGAATTCGCTCACCTGTTTGCTCCGCGTCCGCGTCGTTGCGTGTGCGTGCGCGTATGCAGAACAGGTGAACACGATGATTCCGTGGGAAAAGTAAAGCGACTGTACGGTGGAAATTAGACTGACGATTCTTAGCAGGTTAATTATTGGCTCGCTTGGCGGCCAGAGTTGCGGGTTAGTCGAGGTGGCGTTTAACACGTCGACTGGCACGCGCGTTTTCAAAGAAATCAGGCCACGCGTTCTCCGCTAGGTGCTCCCATCGATATTTTAGTAACGCGAATCGCTCAAGTTTCGTTTGTTTGCAACGTTAAAGCCACTAGCTGTTGTCGAATATAACGAAAGGAAGTGCGGTATAGATTATTCCGACCAAATGGTTTCTTATGCCACGACAATTAGAAAAGGAATCAAATGGTACGGGAAACTTGGCATTCGATTCTTTTTGGGAATTTCTGTTGTAAACGCTTCGGCGGGTTACAAAATTGCAACGAGAAGAAATATGAATATTAGAATATTTGGACAATTGTTAGGTGGAAAATTATTTGGCTTGTCTGAAAATACAAAAAATGATTCCGGAAGAAGCATTAGACGCGCGTGCAAAGTACGTTATGCGAATAAAAGACGTCGAATGGGCGGAACAAAGTGACGAAAGAATTTGAAGAAAACAACAACTTATTGTCCACATTGTGCCGACCAACCTCAAAGGATATAATCTAAGAAACACGAAGATGGTACCCCGCTGGGGGTAGCCACCCACATGTTACATTATCATACCACTAAGCTATAATATTTTACCAAATGTCCTACTGGACAAATTGTAAAATTTAAATAAATAAAAAAGAAATTGTATAGAATGCTTTGAAGTTTTACATTCTAAATAATTCTTTTAATGAACCATTTTCGTATTTTTACTTTATAACCATTCCACTGTTATTACAATTAATTATTAATTAACAATTTAATAGAAGTGCTAGAGTAAGAGAAATATATGTAATGTAAGGGCATTATAAGAGATGTAAACCGAAAGTCGTGCAAAGCCGAAACACATGGACTAAGAATAAATAAATAATAAAATAATGAACAATTTATTATTATGGGATATCTTTTCAAATACCTACGACGATCTTTGCTGATACTTAAATACCAGTGTCGTGGAGGTCAAAGTGTTGAAGGGTGGAAGGAGGGTAAAAAGGTGGATAATTTGGGAGAAACGTTTAAAGGGAACGTAACGAAAATGACTGGGGGAAAATAACGTTCGAGACGAGCATAGGGAAGAAATATGATTACGAAGGTAGGTGTTGTTTTAAATAAACTTTTCCGCCAGCCACGATTTGTGAACTCTTCGCGAATGACAGAATGTGGGATTTAATTTTTAGTTTCATTTGTTTAGTGCACGTGACATTATAATGTTAGGATATCAGGCAGAATAAAGCTACGGCTAAATGCTGTTTCTGCATGCAACCATTTTTTACAGGAGAATTTATTTTATCTACTCCTAGAATTATAATAATAACGCGCAATTACGTTTAATAATAGTAATTTAATTATAATATATTCATTATAATAACAATGGGACTGAGGGAAATGTTGCGATAAAATATAACCGAGCATTTTTCTTATTAAGCACGTCTGTTTATATAATAATTGCGAAATAAAACGTTACGAGGAAAATATCGAAAATTTAGGGTAATTCATCCCCTAATTGCATCTATCAAGTTCGATGTATTTTTATGAAATTCGAAGGAATTCCATCGCCTGATTTATCATCCTCGTTGCATTTTTATAATTACAAGCTTCCAATTGAAACTGCGTTATAAAACGTGCAAATGTTGCGCGATCGTTTCATTGTTATTTTAACGCGACATCTCGACGGGACATTTCGCCGACTAATTTTTATTTCGAACTTTTCGTTCGCAAAATGTTTGAGAAACGAGATATTAAATTATTTTGCGAGAGGAAATTCCCATCTGCCAGACGTCGTGTCGTAATTTTCAATTGTCTTGGTGCAATTGTAATTCGTGATACGTCGATGAAAAAGAACGATCGATCATCACACGTGGTGAAATCCATCTTCGAGAGTAAAATCACAGTGCCAGGGATATCTGGCGTCCTGACCAGCGCAAGTTAATTTCGAGATACAGGGCAGCAATTAAAAGTAATAGTACACCTACTTCATCAAATTTCCCTAATGATATCGGAGATATGAGATTAAATTTATGGCATATTATATCAGTGCACATATTAAAAGCAATTATTTAATGTAACGATCGTTATTTATTGTCGTTTAAATGTTCGAAATTGGTCGAATGGAAAATAATTTCCCAAGCATAAAGATAATCCCATAGCGTTCTGTATCGCATGTTTGACATTATTTGAAACAATTCACGGCGAATGTTTTGATAAAAAAAAAAAAAAAAAAATAAGAGGAAAGAGAAGGGGAGAGAAAAAAGCATGAAAATGGAGTTGCGAGCATTGTTCAGACGCTAAAAAACGGATTTAATTTTATGGAAATGTGTGTAGTCTAATTGAAGAGATGGTATTGAGAATCGTAAATTGCTTTTTAATCGACGAGTTTCATGAAACATTTCAGGTGAAATATGAATTGTCATTTAATGCGCATCACTTTAATAAGTTATACAGGTTTATACACATACTTCGGTTGATTTAAAAATAATAATAAAACAAAATGGCAAACCGAAATAAATGCTTCGTTCGTTTCATCACTTTCATTTAGGGATTAAACGAAATTGATAGTGACGAGTAAACTTTCCAGTCCCTCCGCCCTTCCATATTATTTTACCTTTTATTTTACAAAATATTTAAAATTCATGACAGTAAACGATAAAGAGTTTTCAATATCGAGAAGTTCGTAGCGGAAATAAATTAATCCCAAATATTTAAACGATGCGCTTTGTAACTTTGCATAATCACAGCACGATAAAAATACTCTCACAACTTTCCTCCATGAATTCCCCACCGAATAGACGTATAACGAACAAACGAACGTCAAAATCAATTGCAAGCTTAATATGAAAACGTAGTCCTCTCCAAAGCGTAAGAATCTTCGATTGGTGTAAAAATCGGACTTGTCCAAGTTCCGTATATTTCTCATGCATTGCCGATTGATTGGTGCAACTCCAATTAATTTTTCGACTGACCGCGAGCGACCAAGGTTCCGCTAGATAACGTCGTACCACTCGGCTATTTTGCAACTTTATGTAAGAAAAAAAATACCAGCGGAGAGCTGAGACGTTGGCCGAAGTTGCCCACAAAAATCTTCGTCTCCCAGCAAATACTCGTGGGGGAAAAAAAATGTTAAATTCGCCCTACTTCCTTTACATCTGCATATCCGCGTAACGGAACAAGTTACAGACACGTTTCTTTGGGCAGCAGCTCGTACTGCTTTGAAACAGAATTCGAAAGAGAATTTGAAAAAGCGAAAAATTGAAAAGGAGAAGGTTTTCCGCGGTTTCAATTGTTCGAGCGTGGAGCGGCAAAAAGCTGCCGCCTGAAACGGCTCGTTTCGCGGCGCTCTTGTCCCGTGGACCGACACTTGCCACAAATTCCGAGCTACTTAGTGCACTTGTCATTCAGAGACACGCGGCGAAACATTTACTTTCCCCCCGTTGTATACATCGGCCTGTGCACACAAAGCGCGTGCTTGCGCATGGTGCACACGTAAAAGTATGCACGTACGTCGGCAAGGTCGCCGTACAGTGTGCCAGAAGTGCCAGACACGTGGTTTATCGTGCACCTTGATCGATGAGCGCGACACGGCCGAGTGAATCAGCCGAATCGCGTCCGAACTCGCTAATCCACGCTACTGGACCGAGCTACTCGCAGCAGAGCCTGGGAAACGAGGCAATTGGTCGTTCGAAGAGCATCGGTTTACGCTGGGACAAGATTCGGCGAAAGTTGCGCTCCGTTGATCGGAATTGGATAACGAAAATTTGAACAAGGCAATTCTCCGAATTACGTCAGCTACGTGTACGCTGGGAATAGTTGTTTAGTGTAAAAGTAGCATGGTTTTTCCCTCGATTGTTTCCTCTGATTTTCCATTGGCGCCTCTGACGCTTTTCTTTACGATCTCACTGTGTGCAGCGACCTGTGTGTACACCAACAGGTATATTCGCGGTTAGAAAACGAGAACAGCAGAGGAGAACGTTGTTTTCCTTTTGCCTGTTCTCTCTCTCTCTCTCTCTCTTTTGCTTTCTCTCTTTCTCATCGTCGTTTATCGAATCGGGGAATCTGGACAAATTGAACGCGGAACGAGAGAGGCGGATAACTTGATGACGCTGGGATTGTGAGTTACGACGACAAAGAAAAGCGTACGCCACGTGGATCGCTGTATTGGCGATAAATTGAACCGGTTCGGCAATGAACATGCGACAATGCGGATTGTTTTCGTCGATATATCGAATTACGTGGAAATCTGAAGTTTACGATGTCGTTAGGACAAGTGTTTCCCCCTTTTCTTTTATCTTTGCTGAAATCAACTTCGGGTAACGTCGAGCTTCGACGAGCAGGTGTCTCTATACGATTTTTACATTTAATTTCTTTCTTTGTTAATTTATTCACGTTTATTGAAATTCACTGAGATTCATTAGAACGAAATTCTGGCTAATGGTTTGTAATTTGAAATGTAACTTCGTTACATATTTACAGGCCAGTTCTTCTTATATTTTTTCTTGAAGTGGTTACCACTTCTAAGAAAACTCTACATCTGGTCTTTTTAGTTTTCTCAAGCACTGAAGCCATCGACTGCGACGAAGACAGACCATAAACAGTAGACGTGCGGATCTGGACCAGCTCAAATTCTATTCTTACTTATAATTACACTTCTATTTAGATATATTTTCTGCCTTACAATTTATCCACCAGTTTTCTCTGTTTACACATCGAATAACCTCGACATTTTTAACAAGAGCTGTATTTTGAGAGAAGAGAACCACTTGTTACATAAAACACCGTTAAAGTGGCTTTCTACGGACAAAGGATATTAACCTACTCGTTTCCAAGTGAAACATGTTAATCCTATTGCAACGAGCAAACACTTTAAAAGCTGCAATTAGCCTGATAGACTTCTGCATTAAAAGTGTCAATTCGCTGACAAGACCAACCGCAAAAAGCGTGTGCACCGATCGTTAAAAATGTCGCTTTTTCACTCGACGCCTGAGCTATTGCACTAATATCGAAACACCAAACTCTATCAACTCATTGGCCCGTTAACGTTGCACAGTGCAACTTGAAAAAGCCGCGAATTAGGCGCTGCGAGGCCGACTGAGATTCAACCAGTGAACCAAGGCAGATGCAAACTCGCAGATCGAACGTTTAAGCTGTTTCTGCTTTTCCACTGTGTCCTACCACCTTCTCGAGTTTGCAATCGTTCACAGAAACTGTCCCAAACGACTATCGTGAAAATCGAGCGCCTAGAAAAATTGCAAAAAAGCAAATTGCAAGTCGCGAATGAGCCTTAAAACGAGGCTGAGAGACAAGGTCGAGCGTTACAATGGACGCAGCGCGGCGTCAAAGCACGTAAATCAGAGAAACACAACGTCGACATGAAAATAAAAGTCGTAGCGCGTCCGTGCAAGCTCCGCAGCTTCCTATCGTTGGAGAAATCAATCAAACGAGTGCGATCGAGCGATATCGCCTTTGCTCTGTCGCTCTTTCGCTTTTCCCTGGAAAAAAGAAAAAGAAGAAAAAAGAGACCGGTCTCCGGTGCGTCTCTATTTGTTTCACGCTGATTGATCGAGGGATCGACAGCTCGATTCTCTGACGAGGTCGCCGGGAAGAGCGGCACGTGGCGCGTTAAATATGGTAAACGAGCGACGTGACAGCCACCACGCGAGGTCCAGTTTCCTTCTCTTTTTCCCCCCTTCCCCCTGCCCTTTCGTTTTACACGTGCAGCGACGCCGCAAAGCGCATTCCCCGACCTGATGGCGGATATTCCGCGCGTCACGCGACTCGCTTCTTGCAACGCACGTTCGTCAAGCGCCGATCATCGATCTATCACCGTGTCCCGTTCGTCAATCGGTCGAATCGACTCGGTCACGCGCGCTCCAAAGAAACGTGATTGACCGAGTCCCTTTTGCCTACTTTTATCGACGTTTCTGTGGCGTAACGGAGTATCGCCGTTAAAAACTCCAGGTACTCGATACCTGTACGTGCGTGTGAATGTTTGATGATCGAATAGCGAGTCGATGAACTAAATGATCGCGGAGTTTGTCGATACCAGTTAATGACAAAATCAGCAATCACTCGATTGTCAGCTCAATGTTAATCAGCAAGTAGGTTTTCTTATTATTATTCAATTTGTACTTTACAATTTGTCCAGCTGGACATTCGGTAAATTAGCAAGTAGATGATCGTTGATTTTGGCCTGCAGATGCTGCGATCTGATAGACGTTCAGCATCTTGTCGCATAGTGGAGTCATGGCGATGCGGATTACTGGAAAGACGGGAGGATCTGGTGTGGAAATTGGACTTTAATCGTCGCTTCAAACCGCGCCATTTTTCGTAAATATAACAGGGACAAGAGCGATGAAACGAGCAGCAAGGATCGGCGTTAACGCGCGACAGAATCTCACGGACAATTCTCCAAATTCTTGCAAATTTCACTGACTTCCGGGCGAAATCCCATCCGCGGTACTCTCCGTTGCTGAACGAATATCGAAGCTGAACAATTAAAAAAAAAAAAGGAAAAAGAGAAGAAGGAAAAACGAACGAACAAAGATGAAATTGAACAAACTATCGCCTGTAAATAAATATCCAAACGGAAACGCTGTAGGTAGCGGATGTTCGTTAACGCAAAGTGCGAAACTGATATTACAGGTTCTCTGGTAATCGAAAGAGCGGGAAAAAAAGGGTGGAAAAACACGTAAAAACGTGGTTAGTAGGTCGGCGTTGGCGCAGCTATTCAGTCGTTATTCCTTTTAGCCGGTGGAAGCGCCAACGTCCTTCCGCGTGATTACGGAATTTCACCTGTTGCCGGCTATTACTTCTGCCGCGGATTACGTAACAATTATTACGACAATCGATTACCATTTTATCGAGGCCAATGGATGGATACTGAAATCGATATAAACCAGATAGGAGCGGGGATCGCCTTTTCGTCTTGCGTTTGTCGTCGCCGGCCTCGATTCATAGTTTAACGACGTGCAACTGTGCAAGTTCGATTCGTAAATCAGTTGGTCGATTGCTCGTCGAACGATGATCGTAGTGATAAAAGTTTCTTAAAGCAATGAAATTTAACGCCTCGTAATAAACTCGCTGACTCGCCTGTTAATTTCGCGTTTAATTGATTCGCTTTCCGCTGGTACGCTGGTAACTCGACGATCGTAATCTTCCAGGAATACCAATAAGAATAATTTTGGAAAAATGAGAGAGCTTTTTACTTACTTTTTACTTGTGGGCATCGTCATACGCGTGTTATGTGAATCGATCTACCATATGAGAGTTTAATATGCATAGAACAAGAGTCTTTCAATTTGAGAGAAAGACTAACACGTAGGATTTTGTAAATAGTGAAACCAAAGCAAAGTAATGGTAATAGTATGTGTGTATATACAGGGTGGTTGGTAACTGGTGGTACAAGCGGAAAGGGGGTGATTCTACGCGAAAAAAGAAGTGGAAAATATGGAATAAAAATTTTTCGTTTAAGGCTTTGTTTTCGAGAAAATCCACTTTGAATTTTCGCTGGGTACGCGTGCATTTAATTACGTCTCGTTATAACGGATCTCACTGTAGATCGTTGTCCCGATGGAAAAATTAAAAAAAACAAAAATTAAGAAAATAACGTCAATCGAGACAACGATCTACAGTGAGATCCGTTATAACGAGACGTGATAAAGTGCACGCGTACCCAACCAAAATTCAAAGTCGATTTTCTCGAAAACAAAGCCTTGAACGAAAAATTTTTATTTTATATTTTCCACTTCTTTTTTCGCGTAGAATCACCCCCTTTCCGCTTGTACCACCAGTTACCAACCACCCTGTATAAAATAACAACAGAAGATGGAACAAAAGTTGTTCATTGAAGGCTTAGTTTTCGAGAAAATCGAGTTGGAAATTTATCAAGTATACTTGAACATGGCTAATGAATAATAACGTAGATCGTGTTATTGTGCAAGTATACTCGATCAATTTTCAAGCTCCATGTTCTCGTAAACTCAGCCTTGAACGACGAATCTTATTGCACATTTTGTCGTTACTTCTCATGAGAAATCACCTGGCGCCTGCTCGTACCTGTTACTCCACATGAAAAATATTTCCATATTAAGCAGGTTGAAGTTCCAAACTCGAGCAAACGTTTACCAGCAAGTGTGCTACATGGCAAATGGCGATTCTCAATTCGGCAATAAAAACTATTGCCGATGCGAAAGATCGTTTAAACGAGAAACGAGTGGCGAGGCGTGGCGTTATAAACAAGCTATTTGCATATTGTGCGAGTATTATGCAACGACGACGCGGTTTGTCAGGCTTCTGTTTACCGGCGAGAAACGAGTATACTATGCGAGTACGTAACGTAATTATTACGTTAAAACGTGGAAACGTAATTATAGACGCGTAATGAGCAATCGACTGGTTGTGATGATCCTATTTAAGGAGACAAACGTGCCAGGCATGTGAACCAACAGATATCCATAAAAAATATTTCCATCATTACGATTCTACGAGCACCAGATTTCTTAGCGCGATAGACGTAATGACTGCTATCTGTCATTCTATAAGACTCGGCTGTCGTCGGGTATTCCGTTGGCAAACGCGTCATTAATCCGATTCGATCGATCGATAAGGTGAAGAGGTAGCCGCACGTGGCACGATAAATATGTCCAACTATTCGAATAGGTGAAATCATCGCGACTTGTCGTTAACCTTCTGCTGTCTTAGCAGTCAGTAAGCCTCTGGAGAAACCTACCAGAGCCTTAGAACGACGTTTAGATCTACGAATTCTTTGATCAAAAAGCAAAATATGATTTGTCATCCACGGTAGCCTTCAATGATTAGAAATTATCGATTTCTTTAACGAAATCCACTCTGATCTTGTCCTAGTTCTCCACATGGAATGGCAAAGGTCTTCACCTTCGCCAACTTAGACGAACGCTACATGGGTGTCATAATTTCTTGATTTTTATTTCTCAATATTTTGCAAAATATTCTGAAACTAAAAACCTCTAGTTAGCCTAAATGAAATTCATGAAAATACCGTGAAGTGACATTGCGAAAGACGATCACAGGACACGTATAATGACAATAAACGATTAGAAGAATGGAAATGAGAAAAATTACACTCGTACTTGTAAATCATCTACTTATACCGCGAGAAGCTCTAGTTGCACGTGACCAGTGGTTGTTCTAAAATAAATTCATAGCAATCACTTGCTTTTATCGCTGCTACACGAGAATCGCTCCTTAAGAATGCTGTTGAGCGAAGGTCAAGCTTGCACGATTGTTTCTCCGTATACAGTGGATACGTAGGCTATTAATCCGGTTTACGATCGATCGATCGATCGATCCGGATCGAGGTAGTCGACAAGAGGCGCACGTGCCAGGTTAAATATGGCAAATGACTCAATTGGAGCTGCAGGTCGCGATGTTTGCCGCGCTTTTTTATCTTTGCCCAGCATGTCGTGTCTGACGCGTTGACTGAATCGCCACACGCTGGTTTATGCCTGCAATATCCCATATCTGCTATTTCCAGATGCGTTTCCATACTAGAAACAGCGAGTTTTATTTTGCCGTTGAAGTTAGACCGACGTTCGGTCGTTTAATAGTTTTTCCTTTTTGTTTCGATCGCGTTTCGAAATATTTTTTAATCGAATACGAAGGGAAATTCTTTGCTCTGGAAATTTGAGAAACACGAAGCTTTATTTCACTATCGAAGTTACGCGTATGGATAAAATCCGAATGCTTGGCAGCATTTTATTTCTCACAGCCAGCATCGTGATTTATAGTTTCACAGTTTATAGTTCCTCCTCGCTTGGATTTTGAAAATATATCGCGATCTTTATAGTTGAATTAGTACGTTCATCGCAAGATGATGATATTGTACGATATCCTTTTCGAAAAATTTCATCGGTTTTCGGATTTCCTTGCACGGCGTACAGACCAACAAGAAGATAATTATTTTGAGAGGCGCAAAGAATTTTCCAGCGATGTACCGAACTCGTGTTTCACTCGCGTTAATTAGCCAGCAAATACGAATCTTTATCCTTCGCACTTCACCGCTAAAACAATTCCACGTTCGGACTTGTATAGCTAAGATTTAAAGATTCCATGACGAAACTGTTCCGCAGACAAAATTTACTATACTGATTACTTCAATTATAATGTTAATAGTGTTATTAGCATAAGGACGATAATAGCGCCATCGCAATACTATTACACGTAACCACTGCAAATAATAATCTTCCTACCCTTCATCTGGTACTAAATAATAATAAAATATTTATTTAATTCCATCTGCGTTTAGATCTGCGAATTCTTTAATCGAAGAGCGAAATATATAATTAACGAAAAATATGATTAGAAATTATTGATTTCTTTGAAAAATTTACTTTGTTCTTGTTCTATTTCATTACATGGAATGACAAAGGTCTTCACCTTCGTGAACACCTTATTAAATTTTCTTTTTTTTTCATTGGAAAATGGTACGAATTTTAATCCGTGATAATCTTGGCGAGTCAGAAATGATCGATATTTTTTGAAAATTTATTCTAAAATTTAACTAAAGCGCCTAGTAACTTTTTTCCATGAAAAGTGGCGTGAATTTTCTGATGCGTTCTGTTCTCACATTCTTTACTTTACCCTCGCGAGTTTCGCAAGAAACGTAACGTAGATCTCCACTCGTGTCAGCCTCTGATGCTTCAGAATTATCAATTTCTGCTTTTTCAAACGGAACCAACGTTTTTTTACCATCGCCAGATCCTTTCGATCATTTCCGCGCGGATTTTCACACGTAACAGTAATTAGCGATTTCGTTCGAAGATGCGCGTTCTGCTGGCTTCTTTTTACACAAAAACAAACGTCCTCGTCCGTGCGAGTGTGTTGCGCTTTCTTTGCGCGTCCAGACAATTCCATTCGCAAGCGAAAATGTGTTACTGTCTATAAACGGCGCGGTTTAGCTCGTGCACCTCGCATTCCCGAACTGGACTGTACGCGGATTCTATAAGGTTACGCCCTTTTTGCGACGATTTGCTCGGCTTGTTGGCACGTGAACACGCTTCTTGCCGGCGGCTTAGACAAGCTGGCCGTGTTGCAAGGCGTCGGATTAAACGGCTCGTTCTTTCCACCCGAGATGAAGACGTTCCACCGAGCTCGATCATAGAACTCGACGTTGAAACCTCTAGGAATGCTCGCGACGCGAGCTAACTGGTTGAGAGTTTGATAGAGCAGGATGCACGAGGAACAGACGCTTCTTATATCGTCGTCTCCTTTTTACTCCGCTTTTGTAACCTGTCTTACAGCTGTGAATACATCGATGTCAGTTTTTCGTTCATCGTCGGCTTGTCGCAAGCATCAGACGATTAAGAAATATTCGTTTCTCGGTGTGTTCATTTCGCATGGAATATTTGCAGTGTGAATTCTCATGGATCCGATAAAATGGTCATATAAAACACGATTAAGCTAGGAAAATTTACCGAATGTCTGGATAAATTGTAGAGTACAAATTAAGTAATAAAAAAAGAATATAAAACACAAAACACGTGCTCAGTGTTTGACGAGTATACTCGTCATCGCTAAATTTTCGCCGCGCTTTTCTGACAAGTCGCAACAGCTAACTTAGCTGCAGTCGTTTCGCAATAAAAGAAATATATAAAACACGTGCTCAGTGTTTGACGAGTATACTCGTCATCGTTAACATTTTGCCACGCTTTTTAACAAGTGGCAACAGCTAACTTATCCGCAGTCGTTTCGCAATAAAAGAAATATATAAAACATAAAACACGGGCTCCGTGTTTGACGAGTATACTCGTCATCGCTAAATTTTCGCCGCGCTTTTCTGACAAGTCGCAACAGCTAACTTAGCTGCAGTCGTTTCGCAATAAGAAAAATATGTAAAACACAAAACACGTGCTCAGTGTTTGACGAGTATACTCGTCATCGCTAACTTTTCGCCGCGCTTTTCAGACAAATAGCAACAGCTAACTTGGCTGCAGTCGTTTCGCAATAAAAGGAATATATAAAACACGTGCTCAGTGTTTGACGAGTATACTCGTCATCGCTAACATTTTGCCACGCTTTTCAGACAAATAGCAACAGCCAACTTAGTTGCAGTCATTTCGCAATAAATTGCACGAATCCTCGAGCGTATCGAGTGACTGGCCGACAAAACTGCACGAATTGCCCAGTCGAACGTGACCCACATGCCAGCAATATCGCTGCTAACAAATACGCAAACACCTTCGCAATCGGTGATGGAAGAAGAGCGCCAGGGGAATGGCAGGGCAGGCGAGGGTAATTATGCGAGTACGCACCCCTAGCAAACAACGTGCACGTCGGACGATATATGGGCGTAACGTGAAACTGATACAGCGCGTATTCCTGATAAATTGCGCGTAATTACGGCCGCTTATGTAAACAGACGGTAGATCGCGTGAAATCGCCGCGCGTTAAGGGCGAACCGTGGAAACTGGTATCGAGGAAAGGGAAAAGGAACGAAAGAGAGTGGAGAATGGGGAAAGTTGTTGGTTGACGTACTATGCCACGAGCATGGTGCGTGCTTGTTCCTCTTTTAATTGATGCCGCGGGCAGCAACAGGACCCACGGGCACACGCTTGAAATTGAAACGCTGAGCGAACCAGCTATAATTCACTCGACTGTAATAACGCTTGGCCTGTTCTTGCCCTACACGCGTATTCCTCTGTTTTCTCTTGTCACGATGCGACTTGTTACTATAGCGCAAGGCAACCTTACCAACGCAAAATATCGCCATTTCTTCGTGACGAGTATATTCGTGAAAAACAGCACAGTTTCTACGTAACGTTAAATTCTCCAACCATTGAAATAACTTGCATTCTAAGCGAAGGTACTCGGATATTTAGAGACTCGAAAGGAAAGAAAAGAACATACATATAATAGAAAATGAAAAAGATGACAACTATGAACGTTGTCCGTGCGGACAGACGTTCTCGAACACGGTACGTGGTGCACGAGGAACGTAGGTAGCATCGACCAGTCCCGTTTACACGTACACACGGCGAAAAAGCCGGCCAAGCTTCGTTATCCATTCATAAATCCCATTAAAACCATTGAGAGCGGGCTCCGCGTGGCTGACCTTCCTCCCTTCTTGCCACCTCTCGTGCGGCCACCCCCGGCTGCAGGGTCCGACACCGCCCCCTTGTCGTCCCGACACGCTTAACACCTCGCGATCCCAGCCAGAACATAATTAAGTCATTACACGTTCGTTTTACACGGTCGTAGCTCATTTTTCTTGCGGCACGCGGACCAAATCACCGATTTTATTCATGAGATGTTAACAGGTTCTTGCGCCTCTTTTTCGCTCCTGCGCACTTTTCGCTGGCTGGCCGTGGCTCCACTGTCTCGCCGACTGTGTTAAACGTTCCACGCGCCAGCATTTTTCCCGCCGCTGTCAACGTTTTTCCTCGCTGGACACGCTACCGGTCGCGCGGAACGGTTCGCTCGATTTTTCAAACTTAGAGGGACGATGCCGCGCAGACTTTTACTCCGTTGGCACACGATTAAACGCTGGTTACGAAATTTAATTGAACATCGTATTTCGTATCTCTGTCGTTCGCCTAACTTTATGTAAATTCGTGTGTTTTCCGATTAATGAAATCCTCGATTTTTAGCGTTAAAAAGTGTTCGTTAATGTAACCTTTGGAAATTGAAAATTGCGGGCTAAGGAGCAGGTTTGAAAGTTTTTTTTTATTATTTAATTTGTACTTTGCAATTCGTCCAGCTGGACACTTGGTAAATTCTTCTAGTTTAATTTAAATAAAAGTGCAGATGGAAGGTGAATTCTTAACGACACGTTTACATTACGCGATTTGTATTAATTCGTTTCGCGTTTCAAGCCAATGATTTTCTTTTTTTTTTTATTTAATTGTTTACATCCACAATTTGTCCAGTTTGGACATTTGGTAGAATTTTTTAGCTGTTAGATTATCATGTGGGTGGCTACCCCCAGTGGGATACCATCCTCGTGTTTGTTAGGTTGTGTCCTTTGTGAGGTCTGCTGGGTGTTTCCTTTTCTATTCGCAAGCCAATGTGACTTCAAATTGACGAGAAAGGATAATTCTTTCTCGCGAGTATCATCCTTAGAAGCCAATTTCACGGTCAGTTTGAACCATTTATCGGCTGGCAAAAATTATCGTTTGCTAGTTTCTAATTTTTTTTTTTTTATTAATTAATAAACACAAACAAATTTGAACGACAACTTTGATTAAAACAAAGCTTGTCGGATTAAATCCGCTTGCAATAAAACAAACAGGTCCCTTGCACCTGTTCCGTTGAAATTAATCGCGAATTATTCTTCCGCTCCTCTCTTCTCTTTAATCTTCTTTTCGAGGTGTAAGAAGAATATATTTTATTAAAGATATTCAACCAGCCAGGTGTGTAAAGTCTAACTCGGCAGGAAGCTCATATAATTAAAGCGCCGAGTCCCGAAAGGGACAAAGGGCCGCAAGATCAAGTGCAATAAAACAGAGAATGCCAAATATAGCAGCAGGTAGGAATACAAAAGAACAGTGGATAAAGCGGAATATCTGGAGGAGGAAGGAGGAAGAGGCAGTCAGAGGCTAATTGCGAGATTTGCAGCAGGAGAAAAGAAAAGGTGTTCTACGTTAGTTTAGACGTAGACGCTTTTTTTGAAATTTTGAACGCTATTTCTGTACATAATTTACGAGGTAACGCTGGAGAGTTTTTTTCAAATTTGTTAATTATTTTTATTTTACAATAACAAATTAGCCGATTCTTTTCGCGAAAAATCGCGTTTTTTCCCTTCAAAGTGTTCCAAAAAAGTGAAAAATTGAAATTTCGAAAAACCCTCCCAGCGTTACCTGGGCAAAACTGTTACCTAACGAATGAACTTTGATTTTTTGATTTCAGATGATCCAGCACCAAGTTATCAGGGGCACCGCGATTCTACTTTTTTCCGAGACACGTCCGAATAATTGCTGCCATTGCCGTATTTTTCAATATTTCTCCGTGAAAATTTTATACAATATTCTTCGAATGTCATACTTTAACGCACTATTGCTTTTAATAAACAGATTTTAACTTTGTCGTCACAAAAAATTCACAAAGACGTGCCTCTTTTTGTACGAATTAACCTTAAGACGCCATAGCAGTTACGGTACACCATGGTTTAGGCCATTTCATGTCCCTTGAAATACAACATTCCAAGTGAGAAAAAAACATTCAAATATCTGCGGTGTTTAACAGACAAGAATTAAGAAAAATGAATAAGAAGAGGTTAATTAAGAAAGAGGGGAAGAGGCAGCAGAAATAGAAGCAGAAACGCGCGGCTGACGGAAGTTGCAACACCGATAGCTCAAATAATTGCTCGCCGTCATAGTACTCGACCAAACGCGTCGGAGTCTGGTTAAACATAGTATCAATTCACGTAGCACGCGGGCACAATTATGTCATTACCCGCTGTCGATGTTTAATCTTGTCAGCTAATCGAATCGATCCGTAATCGAGTCTTTCCTCCCTCGATTCCCCGCTTCCGGCCAGAAGCTCGCGCCAAACATTCCACTAGAAGTTCGTGCGAACCATCAATGAATCTCCGTTTAATTAACTAGCTATTACCGGCACTGGTGTCGCAAGAGGAGTGGAAAAAGAAAGAAATTGTCGAGTGGGAAATAAGAAAAGAATTTTTCGGACACGCCATTGGCATATGGAGAAATTTTTATTCCTTTTATTTCTTTGATTTTTATCGAAAATATAAATAATTATAAGAATAAATAGCGAGAAATCTGATTAATATGAGAATTTTCGATAGTTTCGTGTTTTTTGGTTTTTCAATGTTGTTGTAGACCTGGTTGTAGGAGACTTTTATTTCGGAATAAAAACAGAGACAATTTTTAAATCCTCCACGCGCCACGTATGGAGTTTTATATTTAGCGAAACTTGACGTGGTATTTTATCGTAGTTTTAATAGTTTTTCAAACGCGGAATAAATTAGCGACAACGTATTGAAATTTAGTTCAGTGGGAATGTACCGATATATGTATTTTAACAAATGGCTTATAGCAGAGGAAAATATGAAAATAGGAAAAATGTGACAAAGTTATAAATAGGTTTGAAAATATTTCGCTAAACAGATGAAACTCGCTGGAACGAAGTGCGGAGAACTCGATACAACTGAACGGCATAAAACAATACAGGGAAACTTCATCGATATAAAACGACTGCGTCACGCGAAACTTTTACTTTCAGTGGCACACAACCATTACTCTGCTCACGCATTTTCTACATATGTACTTTTTCTATATGCTTCTTTATTCGCTTCGAACGAACTGTGCAAATATTTCCTTTCAAAGTCCGCGTTCAAGGTGTGCGTGTGAAATCTTCGAAATTCTTCAACTTTTCGAATCGATATTTTTCGACATTCGCGACATGTGTATTACCGATACATAGAGGGGAACAACTGCACGCTGAACGAAAGAATTTAATATTTAGCAATTACACAGAGACTGGCTCAAAGTGCTCAAAATTCCTTTCGATAAATAAAATATAATAAAAAATCTTTTGATAAATCTGAATGGGATTACCATCCCAGTAAACGTCAACGGTTAAGAGAGAGAAAGAAGGGGGAAAAAGGTAGTGAAAATAGGAAGAACAAAGGCAAGATTTTGTATTTGGTTGTGCAATAATTATTAAAAACAAAGATAAGATTAACGTGCAGTTAAATAGGTCGATGAAACAAGATGAAGCATTTAATTGAGTCGTGTGAAGCACAAAGTATCTTCACACTGGCCGACGCAGCAAAATTACTCAAATGTAATTAAAAAAAGAATAAAATTACTCAATGCGAGAATTGATTGTAAATTTTAATAAACAAACGAAGAAAAAAGAAAAGTATCTTCAAAAATATGCAGAAGGTTCGAGACGAAAATTACGAGGCGTCGGTAGAGACGGACTATGCTGAGATTTATTTACCACGAGGCGACCTTGCAAAGCCTCGACTTCGCCGCAAAACATACAAATAAACTATACAAACGCGATCCTTCGATACACAGCTGAAAACTTGGTCACTCGTTAAAAACATTTACTGGAAAATTCCCAGCATCGCGGAAGCGACGAAAATGACGAGACAAAGACAGACCCCTGCGCTGAGACGCGTTCGAGCACGAGGACGATCGTGGAATGTGGGAAATTCGCAGTGAGACACAGCGATGCATACGCGGTGCTTCGACAAATGTCCGACAGTCAAAACTCAATGACTCGTTATAAACATTTGCTGGAAAATCAGCGCGTTACAGAAGCGGCGGTGATTCATCAGGACGAGTCAATAGCACTGGCGCTTCGTCAAATATTTATGTTGATTCGTTACGCGATCGGGCCACGTGTTTTCGTGCGATCGCGAAAGAACCGAGGAATAATAACGAGCACGGGCATAAACGGGAGGCGGGAAGGGGCGGAGGAAGGCAAGCCAACGACGGGACGGTTATTAATCACGCGGCCCGGCAATCAAATGTATGTAAATATAATCAAACAATGTAATGACTGTTTTGCTCATGAAATATTTATTACGTTCGACGTTCAGCACCTGTGGCAGGCGGTGTAATTAAGTTGCCGGCGTGCGCCAGGCGTCACCGGCTTTTTCATTTACAACCGTAAAACCGCGACTGTTCACTTTGAACCGGCGCAAGAATTCCGCTATTTCTCAGTCGGTCACCGCCCACGAGCTTTGGCGCATTTATCTCGACATCAACGTTAACGTGGAAATCGAGTCGTTGCAGCATCTTACGCGAAGAAATCGCGAAGAAACCAGCGATCAAGTCGACGTCTTTTCTCCTGGCTAATCGTCGAACGAGTCGTCGCCAGCGACTGAACGCGACGTAGGTCTCTCGAAGCAAACGCGACAGATTTTTCCATGGGAATTCTCGTAATTATCGTCGATTACGTGTGACGGAAGATGAAGAAGGCTGGAACTCGCCGTGTAATTCCATCGAATATTCCACGAAGACAGGTAGCACAGATCAATGGGAATGCGCGCGTATGCGTACTATCCGCACACGAGTGCAGTTCTCAAGGACGCGAGGCAGCAAGTGCAGGGGTGCAGACAGGGTGCGAGCGAAAGAAAAGGAGAAAGAGAGAGAGAGAGAGAGAGGGGGGGGAGAAGCAGGACATTTACTAGGAAACGAGGTGAACCGTTGAACTGCAGGTGTGTTCTGGCGTTGACGTACTCGCAAAGCTCGTCGGTACACAAAAGTCGACCCATTTTCCATCCTTTCTCCCTTCCAGCCCTCCGTCCTCCTCTTTACGGCTGATGCATCCTCTCTCACTCGCTCTCTCTGTCTCTGTCTCTCCTTCTATGCCCCTCTTGTTCTCCCACTCACCCTCTAAATCGTTCTCTCTTCTCCCTCTTTTATCTTTTTTTTTCTTTTTTTTCGTTGGTTCATTCCCTACCTACCCAACGCTACGAGCCGTCACACTTGTTGCACGACAGAAAGGGAGAGGAAGGGGTTGAGAGCGGAGGAGAAAGAGGGAGGAAGGTGTGTAAGGCCGTGTATATAAACGACGTCCGCAAGCCCGCGATTGATATCGAACTGATATTCAAGTTCGTCTGTGTGCCAGTTGCTACGTGTTCTGGAAATTGTTGTAGCGCTGTTCATTGTCAAGGTTCGCTGCTCCTAACCTTCCAGCCTCTTACCGAATAAGCTGGCTGTTGACGTCTAAACGTTTCTTTCAATTCGCGCTGCTTAGTTTACACTGAACGTCTTGGGCTCTTGTTTCTGTACTTTTCTTTTTTTTTATTTAGTTGTTTACATTCACAATTTGTCCGATTTGGACATTGGGTAGAATTATGTACCTTTTTTGGACAAATTCTATCGCCTGATAGTTTGTAAATTATATACACGTCGAGTTCCTTTGCTTGAACGAATATTTTTTCAACTGACTTATTTTTCGTACTTTGGACATTTTTTTCTTGGCTCAAATGAACTTGAAGTCTGAGAAAATTCGAGGATTCTTGTTAAGATCGTTAGATCGTCGCACAAACGTCCCTGGACAGTTTTCTATAGAAATGAAAAGTGGAAGGTTTTGTCAGGCGCGAGATTTAATTTGCATTCTCAAATTTGCCGAGGAAGGTTTAACTCGGCGCTATGTTAACGATACATTAGATTTTCCAGAACGATAAATTAGTTGCAAGATTTTTTTCTTCTATTCATTTATTTAAATTTTACAATTTGTCCAGTAGGACGTTTGGTAAAATGTTATATCTTGGTGTTGTAATAATATAGCATGTGGGTGGTTGCCCCCAGCGGGGTAAGTTGCAAGTTTGCGGACTAGTTGAGAACACAGAATCCGATTCTCTTAAAAACAAGGTTCCTATTGTTCACGAAAACCTGGTGTTTATCGTTTCTAAAATGTGCTACGATTTTCGACGTTCGATGGCTAAGTAGCTGATTTTGAGTCATCGTTCAGCTTTAACATCTGCGCAATCTCATCCCAGCCACACACAGTCTAACCTAAGTACCTGCCATAAATCCTCCGAAAAGCAGAACAGCGTCAGGCTAACTGCCTTAAAAATATGGACAACGTTGTAACTGCGAGCCGAGAAATTACAATAATCCGGGCTAAGGGAAGTTGTCAGCGTGTTCTTAGACAGAAAATTTATGACCGCCACTCGAGTAGGCTTACTACGAGGGGCAACGACGCATAGAGCATCGTTCAAGTTTCTCTTATGCATATAAGAAACATTTTATTTATTTATTTGCAAGAATCTTACAATCGATTCTCGAATATAAGAAACACAGAAAAACTACTACTTACTCTAAATATTCTGTTTTTTGCTCTACATTGTCGTGACATTCGATTCACTTAGAATCAAACATATGATAATTATTTATTATTATTCACGTTATAGTACCAGAATTGTTTACTTATAATTCTCAATGAGAATTGATTGTAAATAGTCCACCAAATAATAAAAACAAAAACATTGTCGTGAACAAACTCGCGTTTTCCCAACGAATCTAATCCAAACACTAGATTACATTAGATTCAGCTGGAATCAATCATACATAATAATTATTTACTATTATTCACGTTATAGTACCAGAATTGTTTACGTATAATTCTCAATGAGAATTGATTGTAAATAGTCTGCCAAATAATAAAAACAAAAACATTGTCGTGAACAAACACGCGTTTTCCCAACGAATCTAATCCAAACACTAGATTACATTAGATTCAGCTGGAATCAATCATACATAATAATTATTTACTATTATTCACGTTATAGTACCAGAATTGTTTACTTATAATTCTCAATGAGAATTGATTGTAAATAGTCTGTCAAATAATAAAAACAAAAACATTGTCGTGAACAAACTCGCGTTTTCCCAACGAATCTAATCCAAACACTAGATTACATTAGATTCAGCTGGAATCAATCATACATAATAATTATTTATTATTATTCACGTTATAGTACCAGAATTGTTTACGTATAATTCTCAATGAGAATTGATTGTAAATAGTCTGCCAAATAATAAAAACAGAAACATTGTCGTGAACAAGCTCGCGTTTTCCCAACGAATCTAATCCAAACACTAGATTACATTAGATTCAGCTGGAATCAATCATACATAATAATTATTTACTATTATTCACGTTATAGTACCAGAATTGTTTACTTATAATTCTCAATGAGAATTGATTGTAAATAGTATGCCAAATAATAAAAACAAAAACATTGTCGTGAACAAACTCGCGTTTTCCCAACGAATCTAATCCAAACACTAGATTACATTAGATTCAGCTGGAATCAATCATACATAATAATTATTTACTATTATTCACGTTATAGTACCAGAATTGTTTACGTATAATTCTCAATGAGAATTGATTGTAAATAGTCTGTCAAATAATAAAAACAAAAACATTGTCGTGAACAAACTCGCGTTTTCCCAACGAATCTAATCCAAACACTAGATTACATTAGATTCAGCTGGAATCAATCATACATAATAATTATTTACTATTATTCACGTTATAGTACCAGAATTGTTTACTTATAATTCTCAATGAGAATTGATTGTAAATAGTATGCCAAATAATAAAAACAAAAACATTGTCGTGAACAAACACGCGTTTTCCCAACGAATCTAATCCAAACACTAGATTACATTAGATTCAGCTGGAATCAATCATACATAATAATTATTTACTATTATTCACGTTATAGTACCAGAATTGTTTACGTCTAATTCTCAATGAGAATTGATTGTAAATAGTCTACCAAATAATAAAAACAAAAACATTGTCGTGAACAAACTCGCGTTTTCCCAACGAATCTAATCCAAACACTAGGTTACATTAGATTCAGCTGGAATCAATCATACATAATAATTATTTACTATTATTCACGTTATAGTACCAGAATTGTTTACGTATAATTCTCAATGAGAATTGATTGTAAATAGTCTACCAAATAATAGAAACAAAAACATTGTCGTGAACAAACTCGCGTTTTCCCAACGAATCTAATCCAAACATTATAATAATACATACATAATATAATACAAACATACATAATAATTATTTATTATTATTCACGTTATAGTACCAGAACAATTTACTTATAATTCTCAATGTAAATTGATTGTAAAATACTCCCAAAAAAAAAGAAAAAAAAAAAGAGAGATCTTATTGAGTTCGGCTGTCATAAAAATTTCCTGTAACTTGAATTCTACAGCGAAAAATGTCTCTAAGCTGTGATACTGAAGATATATTAATCGCTTAACGTACAACGACGTCTGGTAGACGGCGTATATCATTTTTAACGTGGACGTTTAGACGATGCCAAGAATTGTACATAATTTTACGTTGGCCTACATTAAATGGTATTTTTAGTACGCGTAGAGTCCTATTTCGCCTGTGTGTCAACCGGTTAATAATACATATTTTATTTAAACTTTCATCTCGACTTTCTCCATAGAAATATGCTGAAGTCATTGTTACAATGATGTGCGTATGATACAACGTTGTGCGTATAGTAATTGATATTGCCAGACCTATTGATCTTTGCAAACTCTATATGTAGCTTTTTTTTAACTATACCAAAAAAATCTACGCGATTAATCGAATAACGTTGCTTGTACCGGATAGCCTTGGCCAGTTCAGAGAACAGGATTCGTTCGAAGATCAACGTAGCAGTCATTTGAAAGGAACAAACAAGATTATACACGGTCATAAAAATTCCCATGTCGATCGAGGAAACAGAAAAAAGGTTGGTCGCGAGAGGAAATGACAAATTAAACAAGCTAATACGAACCTTGTACGCTGCAGATACACCGAGACCCGTGAAACGCAAAAAGCATCCGGCGGACCTCACACACACGCGCGCGCATCACTCTGAAATAAAAAACAAAAACTAAATTAGAGAAACACGCGCCATTAACAAAACAACATTAGAGAAACTCACTGGAGGACTGCTGGCACTGTTAATTCAAAAACCTTCTATTTTCTACTCTGCTCGACAAATTAATTACAAAACGTACCAAATTCCCTCCGCAAAAAAGAAAGAAATAGAGGAAGAAACGCGAAAATTTTCACACTAAGCTCGTTGATAAAAATATTTCCACGATCAATGATTCCATGGTATTTCTTTTTGGAAATATATCAAAAAACTACCTACTGGTATTTTCCTCAGCAACACGCCACGGTAAAAAAAATATACTAAAATGTACAGCTTGCGAGTACGTTAGAAAAGAAAAGAAAAAAGCAA
Organism: Bombus flavifrons; assembly: GCF_040668555.2. Taxonomy (NCBI): domain Eukaryota; kingdom Metazoa; phylum Arthropoda; class Insecta; order Hymenoptera; family Apidae; genus Bombus; species Bombus flavifrons. The sequence goes on along the minus strand of NC_138458.1, from coordinate 5,970,467 downwards.
AGATTTGCACGTGGAGGAAAATATTGCTCAAAGGAAATTGCTAATCCAATCATCGACGATGTTTCCTTGTCGTACTTTCGCGTGTTTCAAAATCCTTTGATCCTATCGAACAACCTGTGTATACAAATTCCATCGGCAATGGAACCGGCGTTCTTTAAAAACAGCCACGCCGCGATATAAATCAAAGTAAGTGCGTTGGACTCGTGGACAGAATGGCCGGGAGGTAGGTACATAAAACGGGAGCAGGGGAGTGGCAAAAGGATAGAAATAAAGCGAGAGAAATAAAAGGCTGTTGATACATGCACGTACGTAGGTACTCGCGAGAGAAGGAACGTCGGCCGCTTCTCGGCCCCGTCTGACGGCCAAATCGAGCAGCAAGAGACGCGGCAGCACGTGCTTCTCCCGCATTACGAACCTTCCGAGGAATGCGGTCTGCAAACATACAGGTTAAGGGACTCGTGCGAGCCGGCCGAGCTCGTAAATCACTCAACGATCGTAATCGCCGGGTTCCGCGTATACATTCGCTAAACATCGTGTTGCTTTCGGGGCGAGCGTGTGTGCGAGACACTGTTCCGTTTACCGGCGTAAGAAATCACTCGGGGACCACACAGACACGCGCGCGCCTCCTCTTCTGCTTCGAGAGTTGCGGAAGGTAATGGGCTCGCGTCATTCAGCGTCACGTGCATGGATTCTCTCAACTTTCTCGATCAGCGTGAAACGTGGTGCATCGTTTGTCTGGTCGCGGCACTCGGTTCACCCGGTGACTCACTCGCTCGTTGCTCCATTTTATTGCGTACGCGAGACCCAACCGAGGCAACAGCCACGGAATTTCTTTAAGGAGAAACCGTTCCGTGCAAGTGGCTCGGATTTCCTGGCAGACGTACGATTTGTAGCAGCGAGATTTCCAACCTCTTCTTCCTCTTCGAAAATGTACTTTTGTCGGCGCAGTCGTTGCTTTAAATTTGTTCCTTGTTGGTTGTTCTGGTTCGTGCGAATTGCTTTGCTTTGTTTCGTTCGAGCCAGTCTGTTGCTCTTTCGACACGACGATGCCAACTAATTTGTAGCGGCGCATGAGTCATAGGACGATCTGGACCGAGAGTGACTCATGTTGTTGTTTTGCCTCCGAGTATCGACGCTGCTACGACGCACGAGATTTAAAAGTAAACAAACTCCGGGCGAAACGATATCGCTGCTACGTGCAACCGTCGACCGGTGTCAAATTACCGGTACTCCCCCCCCCTTCCAGTAAAAATAGACGAACATGGTCTCTAGGACGATCATTATCATTATAGCGAGTAGCACTGAGATTTTTAAATGTATATGACTATCACAAGTATTCGGTTGTTTCGTCAACATTTTGTTTAAATCAACATGTTTAATATCCACCATCGTTCGTGCACTTTAATAGCGAAATTTAATAGCATCGTTTGTGCCCGATGTTGTTCTTCTGTTTGATAATTGGAATATTGAATAAATAATGAGAGAATAAATATGTGATAAAATTGGTATATTCAATTTCAAACGGAAAGTGACATTGTTTCGAGAAGTATAAGAAAAATTCAACCATATTAGTCTAACACGAGTATTTTAACATTTGACTAGCGATTGTTATCGTCTATATATGTACAAGACGTGCATGGAAAATTAAAATATTGCTATTACTGTTACAACAATATTACTATATTTCTCGACACTCTCTTCAACTTGCAATTCCTTTATCAAATAGCACGATAATACACTAAGCTCATCCATCGAAACGTGTCGATCAAACTCGGTCAAACTTAGAAACTTTCACACAAAGAAGACTAAAAAGAAAACACCGTACTGACCTCAGTAAAGAAATAAAATAGACAAACTCGAAGATGGTACCCCCCTGGGAGTAGCCATTCACGTGTTATTTAGCAATTAAGTTTGAAAAATTACCAAATGTCCAGCTGGACAAATTGTAAAGTGCAAATTAATATAGCAAATTCTACGTCAATATCTTCGTCTCCATGACTACGTCCCTGGCCCTCGATCTTGAAATTCCTCCACCTTTGACACGGAGATAAATACGCTAAGCTCATCCATCGAAACGTCTCGATCAAACTGCAGCAAACGTAAAAAATCGCCCTGGCGTCGAATAGAAAATCCTACGTCAACATCCTCGTTTCTACGACTACTGCGTGTCTCGGCTCGGCCTTGAACTTGAAATTCCTCCACCTTTGACACAGAGATGTATACGCTAAGCTCATCCATCGAAACGTCTCGATCAAACTGTAGCAAACGTAAAAAATCGCCCTGGCGTCGAATAGAAAATCCTACGTCAACATCCTCGTTTTTACGACTACTACGTGTCTCGGCTCGACCTTGAACTTGAAATTCCTCCACCTTTGACACAGAGATAAATACGCTAAGCTCATCCATCGAAACGTCTCGATCAAACTGTAGCAAACGTAGAAAATTGCCCTGGCGTCGAATAGAAAATCCTACGTCAACATCCTCGTTTTTACGACTACTGCGTGTCTCGGCTTGGCCTTGAACTTGGAATTCCTCCATCCACGGCGCATCACGATAAAGCAGCGCAGGTTACCAAGGCATGCCAGTGTCCTCTATGGCGGTCTCGTAAGCAGCAAGCACAAGGTGAGCCGTTGCTGCAGCCGCACGGATTCGCGATGTTTACAAACGCGAGCGGAAAGGATGAGGGCAGACGAGTCTGTTTAAAGGGCGGGCTAAACGGAGGGATGAAAGCGGTTAGACAAAGACGGAGAAAGAGGAATGTGGAGCGGGGAATCCGTGGGACGGCAAGAGTACAGCGGATTGCGAGCGGAGGTGGAGGAGATGAGGAGGTTTGAGGAGGATGAGGCCAAGGAGTACGGGGCCAGAAGACGTGCAGTTAGACGCGGAACGGAACTGCAACGGAGCAGAAATGTTATCATAAGCGTGGTGAACTTGACCTACTCCATCGAGTGGTCTCCTACAACCACCACCAGCACGATGATATGAAGTTACGGGCCGCTCGTGCGAACCCGTAACACGATAACAGCTGTTGCATACCTCTCGATTCGCGGGACAGCAAAAGTTTCGACGATCGCGTGTCACTCTCACGTACACACACCGTCGCACGCAGACAACGCGGACGCGTACACGCGTCTCTACAGACAAAGAGAGAAAGAGTCCACGCTCCTGCTCTCCCTCTCATTCTCTTTGCCTCATTTTTTTTTTTTTTTTACTCTCTTTCTCTTTCTCCGTCGCGCTTTCTCCGGTTTTTTCCCAGCTCCCAGCAGACACGTTCGCGCGTACGCGAGACACTTGGCGTATACGGCCAGCATCCAGAAACGAGTATTCCATCCACGTCGATCACACGACAAACCGCACGTGCCCCGTAAGGATCGGCCGACAGAGGGGCAGAAAAAAGTGGTTGTTTGGAACTGGGGGTTGAGGGATCTCGACACGCCTAACCTGAGCAAACGTGGCTACCACGCTGACTCGAACGCGAACGTACGTAGAACGGCGTGTCGGTGACGGCGTTGCGTAAACGTCGATGGCGCGCCTCGATTTGTCTCAATTTGTCGCTAGTCGGAAATTTGTCGAGAGGTTAATTGAAGTCTGAAAACTGTTTAAAATATTGATCGCGTGCTGGCGTGTTTGATTACGGATGATTGATGACGTCTGCCGTAAGTGCGGCGTGCTGGCGGTTTTTTCTCCAAGTTATTTACAGCAAGTAACTGTAGTTGCTGTGTACAGGGCTTATGAACTTTCCATTGGATTCCTCTTTTTGCTCGTCAGATATTTCCAAACAGCACAGCGTTCTTTCCTAGCTTTTTGTCGCTGCTTTACGAGCGTAGCAATTGTTTCGAGAGTTTCAACAGAGAGTTGACGACCTTGCGAGAGAGGGAAATTATCATTTTGATAATCGTTTTTCTAAATGAATATTTATTACCGCAGTAGAAATAAAAGGTAGCGTTTGCCATTGAAAAGATACGGCTGGCTATAAAAATATCCGGAAACCATTCGCTCAACTTTTCGTAAACAAAATCATTTTACGTAGCCGCAAGTAACGTGGACGCTTATCGGCGACAAACGATCATCGATGAATCTTTGTCTTTGCAAGAATATTAAGAATCGTCTTCGCTTAACACGGCACGAACCATGTCACAGGGTTAGATCTATTTGCGTAAATCGAGTTACGCGTCGCGTTACGAATAACGAAGATCTAACTTCTTTCATGGAAGCTGCGTGAAAGTGGGACGAACCTAAGTTCTTTGGCTTTTCAATACCTTTCGTTAAAAGTACTACGTTCTTTTAGGAAATATCCTTTTTGGAACTCGTTTAACGGAGAAAGTTCTAAATTAATATTTGCAGCGATTACAAAGCACGGTTGACCCAATTAAAATTTCACCTGTTATAATAGAAATTTGCGAAGAGCTACAGCATGTTATTTACAGCGTTGATCGAGTTATGGCGGGATAAATTTAGAACGATGATAGCGGAGAAGTAAAACGTAAAAATCCTCCTACACATTAAATCAGACTCGCGTCCTGAGGAACCCGCAGGGACAAAGATAAATCCCTCTAATGGATTTCCTCCCATTCTATTTCCTTTCTCCTTTCATTCTACTCGCCGCTACTCTTTAGTATAACGACGACGATACAATTTTCGTACGTTCTGAAATAATTTCCCGCGTGTTCTACTCTTGTGACTGATCATCTCTGGTGATTGACGATCAAATTTGAGAGACTTAAATACAAATACAAAATGTTGGTCAGCCGCGAAGTCTTGCGACTATCATCGTGTGATAGCAGGATAATCGTTGCATCTGGAGGAGGATGTGCGATCGTACGCAAAGTGCAACAACCTGTTATACAAAGCGTACGCGAACTAACGTCAGCGACATGACTCATTGTACGATGGCCCGAGAGCGAAAGAAAGCGAAAGCTGGAAGACAGATTGAGATCGTGGAACGAGTAAAAAAGTAAAAGTGAAACTGCTGGACCCAAGGAGACCTGCGGGGATCTGAGACAAGGCTCGGGTTGTCCTTTAAAGAGGAAGGGCAGAAAAAGACGAGGCAAGAGGAAAGAAGGATATCTCAATAAGACATCGATTGCTCATTAGTAACACGAGAACGATTCCCTGCTCTCCTTCTGCGTTTTATCCGCCGTGTATACAAAGAGTCGCACTTCTTTATCGTTCAGCAAGATCCTTCGACTTTCCTCTTTCGAACGGGGCAAACTTGACCCGGTAAGAATCGCTTTTATCGCCGCAGCTACGTACATTCGATAACATTCGTATTTCTTGGTAATTGGAACTTGGACGAAAATGGAACCAGAATGTTTCGTAGGAAGCGTGTAACTTCAGCGCGCAACTAAATGTCACATCGTTGAACGTTGAAGACAGTGAGAAGGACGCGACTTAATTACGACATGAAACAGCAGTGATCATTTTGACGTCGAATTTGAAAACTGCTCCTCTGAACATAGAGAAGATTAGAAAGAGGAAGCTGTTTTCCAAGTGAACTGGCTGAAAATCCTCCACACGCTAACACTCGTAATCCACCTGTGCCTGCAATTGGAAGCAGCCAATCCTCAGCAGAGACGTAGCAAAGATTAGAAACAGCAACCTGACTTTCCTCCAAAATCATCAAAATCATGTAGACGAAATATTATTATCCAACTAATAGCCAAATCATCAGAAGCAACCTGACTTTCCACCAAAATCATCAAAATCATGTAGACGAAATATTATTATCCAACTAATAGCCAAATCTTCAGAAGCAACCTGACTTTCCACCAAAATCATCAAAATCATGTAGACGAAATATTATTATCCAACTAATAGCCAAATCTTCAGAAGCAACCTGACTTTCCACCAAAATCATCAAAATCATGTAGACGAAATATTATTATCCAACTAATAGCCAAATCTTCAGAAGCAACCTGACTTTCCACCAAAATCATCAAAATCATGTAGACGAAATATTATTATCCAACTAATAGCCAAATCATCAGAAGCAACCTGCTTTTCGACGGAACCGTGAAAGCTCATACAGGAAAATTCGCAGCTATTAGAGACTCGCATGATCCTCTTAATGGGAATCGGTTAATCTCGAGAGGAGACGTGGCAAAGGTGAGGAACAAGAAGCTGCTGTGCGAATAAACTCGGTGAAAATCCTATATACACCGGGACTCATAGGTTAGAGTCTACTTAGCCATGTAATCGGAAGCAGCGGATCTTGAGGAGGAAGCCAGTAAAGATCGGGAACAGGACGTGCAACAAGGAAGTCGTACGCGAAAGGGCAGATCGCCGTCGATGTTTACAGGCAGCAGGAGCGATAAGCGGACCGGATTCCTGCAGCACGCTGCCATCGCGATAAGCCCTTTACCTTCTCTCCGTCTCTTTCTCTTCTCCTGGTTGGTCTTTTTCCCGGCAGCCGGCACGCTCTCTCCATCTCTGTCTGTGCTGTGGTGGCGCGGTCGTGCCGCGAATCTGGAGCACCAGGTATCCGCTAACGAACCGTGCAAACGTGTCAGCCGGTGCTCGTACCGGGCGCACACAGTGTCGCGTGCACACGGAAGTGCATATAAAGCATACACGGACACACGCGTGCACCGGCGTGGTCTCGACGGTAGTTTACCTCGAACCAGGCAAGTTCACCTACATTCGCGTGGGGTGCTGCGCCGCAGAGGGAGAAGATTAAAGAGGGATACTCGACCGGAGGTAGAAAGAGAACGAGGCAACGAGCTGAATGAACGGCCGACAGAGGGAAGAAGAGAGAGCAAAGGGAAGAGCGAGGGATGGGCAGGGTGGCGACAGGGGGGAATTTAAACCGGCATTCGAAACTTCGCAAACCCCTTATAGCGACCTCGCCTACCTGTTATCTCGATCAACCATCGATCGGTGGTTACTAACGAAAGAACGACTTTAGTCGTCCTTCCTGCCTCCTCCTCACCCTCCTGCTCCTCCTTTCTCTCGCCCTTCTTCCGCGTTCCGCGTTTCACCGTCTTCCTCGTTTCCGAACAGCCACCTCCGTCTTACCCAGCGCTTTGAACTTGACCCAGTGAACGAGGAGGAGAACCCGCAGTACAGGACTACTGGAATATTTCAGTTCCAACGAGCCGTACCGTACCGCCACCCTTACGAACCAGCTCTGCCTTGCGAGGGACGCCACGTGTGACACGAACCCCGAGATATCGAACGACTTTTAACCCGTCGGGGGAATCTTTCTGACTCGATCGAGCGTCTACTCTCAGTCAGCGAAGCGAAGGATTATTCCGCTTGTGTATCGGCTTTCAGCTCGCTGCTGCCTCGTCACGCTGGCTCCTTCTAAACTGGCGTTTAGCTTCGCTAGGCTACCGGCGGATTCATGAAATTTAGAAATTCTCGTTCGGAAACCGGCTGCCTTTCTCGCGTTTATAGCGCCACCTTCTTCCAAGTTTCACGACTCCAGCGTTGGGTAGGTTCGTTTGAAACTACTAGGGAACATTTCAAAGTGGTGGGAAATAATTCATGGAAAATAATTAATGGAAGTGGCGGTGGCGAATCTCGTTTCCACTCTGTGAACGTTTAGCGGACTGTGTTCGCGCGCTTCTCAAAGATCTAAGGACGTGAACGAAACAATACTCGAAGAAATATGAATTTCCACGAACATCATTCGCACGAGCTATTGATTGCTACTCGTTCGACGAAAATGAATAATTCCAAGCGATATGACGCCGCGTTTAAACTCGATAGGACTGCGAAAGGGTTAGGCAAGGGTTGCTTCGAGTCTCCGCGGAACTTTGGCAGGCTGGAAGTTTCGTTATGAGATACACAGCTCGTTGGAATGATTTAGAGTCGTATTATCGTAGATTTTGGGCGAACGAGGGGAGATATGGTGACTGTGCACGAAACTGTGTCTTGGAAGTAGGCCAGCTGGGACAAGCGTATGAATCCTTAATACCTCGGTAGAATGATCCGACACGTACTAGATTTCATTATTATTTCACACGCTATGCGGTAACTTTAAATTATTATCAATTGTTTTCAACTTATCTCGGCGTATTTGTTGCCAGATTCATGGCAATTACCTAACTTTCTTCAGCGATAGACAAAAGAACGGCACGTTTAACAAGTTTCGTTGAATCGTAGATTTTCTAACTTACCATGTTTGTACATTCCTCGAGGGCTCTCGTTTTCAAGAAGGAAACACTCGTTTGGTGCTCTGGCGAGAACGTTTTCCACCGCTGTCGGATATACTTGGCAAAGATACTTTGCCGGAAAGAAAATGCTCGGGTCAAGGAGACGAGATGTAGGACGCGACTAGGCTGAGTGGTGAAAAGGGTTTAGACATTGAAGATAACAGCAAGTTAGTTTTTAACTATGAAGAATGCTACAGCCTGTAACGGACTGGACTATGCCACTGCCAGATTTAATGGTCACCGTTTCGAGTGCAGTTTACCTCTCTTATTCTGTAACGAAAGGAAATATAGGCGACTTCTTCATAGTGTTCTACGATTCAGCAAGATAACAGCCTGTGCAATCTCAGTTGAAAACACTGTACAACGCGTTAACCGTTCCACAATTTTATCAGATGTTGTTCGATCGACACGCGATGAAACGTAGCTTCTGACAACCAGACGAAGGTGACATAACTTCCGCTGAGTCTCCTTTTCAGCAGATTTCTCAGGAGAGAAAGCTTATTATGCGTTAACGTAGCTCGGACATCTGCTGCATCTTCTTTTTTTCAATAATAACCGAAGAAAACACTGCAAGTGCAAGGAAACAGATTTTTCACGAGGAAGAGACGACTTCGACCGATCAATCGACATTAACCGTCAACCGGTACTAGTTGGTGGATGAAATCGCGTGTGAGAAGGTACATTGTTCTCCAGGCCTGTTCCATTTTTGCACTCACTGCATTGCTTCTGATCCTGACAGAGCTGTTCAGTAATTAGCTTTCAATTCGCCACTTATTTATCCTGTTTGATCCGACCTACTAAGAATCAGCCACATCAAATGGAAAGATCGAATAGGACGTCGACTACGTGATTCCCCATCGATCTGCCCATCGGAGTTGCCCGCAAAATTCCAAACGCACGAACAAGCAACTACGTCAGGCTGTCCTTGTTCGTAGCAAACGGCGTCTCTCGTTTCGCTCGAACGGTTAGGATCTCGCGTGGCCGGCAATCGTCTTCCTCGCGGCGTCCTTGTTGCACGAGGAGGTGCGCGTCCGCCCAGTCCAGTCGCATTCCCGCTCGCTTCTTCCGTCTTTGTTGCGCCAGCTACCTGCTGGCTAAGTTGTTCGCGGCGATAAACAAAGGAAAATACCGGGGCTGGCTGAGCGCTGGACGAGGAGAGCGGCGGGTGAAAGACGAAGAAAAATAGCGACGGTGAGCCAGAGGGATGGCACGTGGAGGTCGGTGAACGTGGCCAGACGGTGAGCAGAGGGAAAGGGTATTTGTGTTGGCGAAGGCAAGGGGATGACGCGGCGGTAGCGAGTCGAGGAAGCTTCGTTGGATATCCATGCTTCTTGGTGGTCGTGATTGCGCGTTAGTCGTGGTGGTATTACCGCAAGAGGACGTTAGGAGAGAAAGATGCCGAGGGAGGAGGGAAAGAGAGGGTGTAATCGGCCGACATAACGGCCAAGCCTGGTGGCTAGACCGGGAGGGAACGAGGAAGAGAGAAAATAGAGGCACGTCAATGGGCGAACACGAGAGGGCCCGCCGTGAATGTGTGAATGAAGAAAGAGAAGCTGGGATCAGGCGGGGATGAATGGGTGCATCTTAGCAACGCCGCCAGTCAGCTGATATCCCAGCCTGACATCTCTTTTAGGGAATCCCGCAGCCACCGCATCTTGAATTTCAAATTAGCGGAAACTTACCCTCGTGTTTACGCGCGCGGCCTCTTCCTAGCGAATGATAGCGAATGATGATCCGACGACTTGTATTTTTATCGCGCCGACGTTGGTCCTTTAGGAACGTCGTCCCTTTAAAAAGAGGCTGCTACGAGATGAATGGCTAAATGTCGTTCAAGTCGAATATCCCATGAAAACGGTTGATAATGTTCGAGTTAATGACGTTAGATATGGTCAGTTGGAAAGCGAGAATCGTGCGGCGAAGATGCTGCGATCGACGACCTTAGCGATTTTTACTTTTATCGTATTGGTCTTGCCGACGTCGTCGATGCATCGCGAACGTCATCCTCAGAAGAGAAAGAAAGTACGAGATGGTTGATTAAATATAATACAAGCCAGTTACTTAACCAGTTAATTGGGTCAACGATATCGATCAATGTATAAGTTAATGACGTTATACAACGATCCTTATCTTCGCCGTATCGATATGTATAAGAGCGTCCACGATCGCAGTTTTTGAAGAGGCAGCTACATGATCGATCGACAGATGAACGTAATCTCACCGACCTATTTCTAGTGGAAGACTGAAAATTGATTGCGCAGAGGATTGGCAAGATGTAAATTCTAATTGACGACGCTAACGATCTCCTACAGAGAACTGAACCACAGAAGGACGAGTACGATTCGAAGGACGTGTGTTTACGAAGAAATTGAATTGCGTTAGGATTCGAGCAGTTGCAATGACTGGGATGCTAAACGTTACCGCAACACCATAACGTGATACCTGCAAGCACAAAACTAAACCGCAACCGCTGAAATTCACGCAGTCGATTCAACAAGCACGTCGAGCTACACGAATGATGCCCGACCCTCGGCTAGACATAAAGTCGATCTTAAAACGCTCGTAAAACTTCACCGACCATTCAAGCTGCACGCGCACAAAGAAAATCCAAGAGAGAGGGAGAGAGAGCGGATCGGTTATCGCAGCTGATCCTTCGCAAAACGATCACGCCTGGTGACGTAGTGGAACGATCGTGGCAGTCGCCTTTAAACAGGGCCATTGACCCTTCGCCGTAGGACCACGCGAGGAAAGGTCGTAGTAGCGGGAAACGATCCGTTCCATTCACGAACGCTCTAAGAGAGGCATTATCTCCCTACGACCCTGAAATTCCCGCTGCCCTCTGCCGCTCTTCGTCCTTGCGCGTCTGTACACTGATACGACGCCGTAGCAAACCAACCCCTCGCGTTCCTCGTCTCGCAGGCGATGAGTGGCGGCGCCTCCTCGCCTCAGCCCCGGCATCTTCCTCTCTACCTTACTTTATCGCCTGTAGGCGCCTGGCGCTTCTTTACGCCAGCGTGTGAAGCGTTAATAGCTGCTGTGAACCTGACCCAGCCGACGTGCCACACCAACACAAGCGAGCACCCTTTGCAAACCACTACAGAGAAAACGCTAGTTGTACGAGAGCCGCGTCATTACGGGCCGTGGCAGCCGAGCGTACGTCGTTACTGACGCCAGCCACTTCATTAACGAGCTGAAACTCGTGCAATTGGTGCAGTTTCTCAACTACCAGGCCGGCTATATCGACCACGCACGCTCTCTGCCGCCCGTTTTCCCTTTCTATTTCTCGTCCCCTACGACTCCCGTGAAAGGGGATTAGCCTGTCCGACGAAGATCAACCTGCTAATTAATCTGTCCGCTTCACCGGGCAGACTGTTTTTCTGCACTTTGCCCGTACATAGTAGAAGGTCGAGATGGTGCGTGGTGATCTGACGCAGGGCCAGGACCCAGCGATTTGACCTACTGACCGAGATGAACGAGGGATACTTTTAACTTTCTCTTGCACATGGGTTAAATCTACATGGGATTCAAGGAGGATGAAAACGCATCTAATTGGAACTGATTCGATCTCGTTGATCCTTACTAAGTAGCCTTCTTCGGAGACGAATTTATTAGGACGCGGGACAAGCAATTGTTTCTTACTTTCCACTTGTGCAGCGTGCAGTTGCGAATGAGATAGGAATGATAATATTGGAAACAGGATGGAGCGCAACACCGAGCATAAACTGCGGCAAGTTAATTTAATATTCGCACGGTTTAATGATCTTCATTTATCTGACAACGAGGAAGCGACGACACTGTTGCCCCGTATAACGAAATACACAAAAAGAATGTGGAAGGGAAAACATGCGAAGCGAAGTAGAAGGAATATTCTCCGAGGCAGAGCCGAGGAAGCTTTCCGAAACTTCCGCCAAGGAAGCGCGCTATGAAAAGCACGCTGGGAACCCGAAAAGCGACAAGCGATGATCACCGGTGAAACTTACAAATTTAAAACACCCGATTGTCCTGGCTGGAAACATCGCAAAGCCTCGATCCGCTCGAGGAAAGCCGCCTCCTCCGACGAGGAACAAAACGAAGCGACGCGAACGAACCTCGATTTGCCCGAGTTCCTCCGTCCCTTTCTCTTGCTGCACGTTGGAACGCGAAAGCTCGCGTAAATCCCCTTCTGAATGCGGCGGCAACCCAGTTTATCGGCCGTAGGCGCCACAGGCGCTTCTTTATGTCGGCGTGCGAAACGTGAATGGCTTCCGTGAACCTGAACCCGACCGACAAACCACCGTCGCCGCCAATGTCAACGGGACAGGCCGCCGTTAACCAATGTCAATACACCGGCGACGTGTGTCACCAACATGGACGAATCGGCACACGGACGACGTCGCAGGCGGCCGCGGCGTTCGTGGATTTGTTTAGCTTATACGGTGGCCTCGCTCTACAGCTTCGTGCGATACATCCGTGTAATACATACTTACACACGGCCCTGTTCCCCGCCACAGAGAGGCGAAAGGCTTCTGTTTAATGCACGAGCGGTTGGGCGCGTGCCAGTTCTTTCTAGGGTCGATCCGTCCGTGTACGAGAAGAAAGATAAAGAGAGACGGGCAAAGGGAGATGAAGAGAGAGAGAGGAAGGACGGGGAGTAGGTGGATTCCGAGTTAGACGAGAGGAAGCCAGACCTGATGGAGAGAAGCACGGGACACATAGCTAACGACCAGACCTGTTTTCTTTGACGCGCTATCTGTCACGTTTGATTACGATCGTAAATCTCGCGCTCTCATTACAGCGCTGCCCACGCGGCCTCACAGAAACGACACGTTAGAGTTCGTTTGGATCTCGCCTGATGAGCTCTGCTGCCTTTCCTGCAGCTGGCGTTCTTCTATCTGGACTAGTCGAGCGTTTTTGAACGTTTTCGAAACGTAGGAAAGTTGGTTCTTGGAATTTTCATGAATATGATGGAAACACGTCAGTAAGGTAGAGTTATCTTTGTGTCAAGTTCATTTTTATGACTCAGGCTGGTTGCTATATGGTATCAGAACAGGTGTATCGTAAACTACGTTTGGCTACCACGTGCTCCTTCCAAACAGTAACGTTTCCTCGGCTCAGGTGCTTCAGATCTACGGGTCACGCGACTCGCTGTTCAACGAATAATTTCCATCGTGTACCTATTTTAATAGTTTGTTTATATCACGTAGCTCGTATTCTCGACCCAAGATACAAGTACCAGAAACAGCCACGAATCTCATGGAGTGAGCGAAACGATCCAACCGTCACAGACCCAAAGCTTCGAGAAGACCTGCATCGCTGTCCACTTTTTGAAACCTGCAAACCTTCCTCCGGTCGTTCCTACGTTCCCAATCCGTAGATTAGGAGCAGGCAACTCGATTTCCCTCGTTTCTTGATAAGCTTGACAAGCAGCACGCACGCTGCTCTCTTCGCAGGCACACGCGAAGGTAAAAGTAGACTTACTTGCGGGCAGGCGAGCGTTCCACGTGTTCTGTGTGTGCGCGAGCACGTTCCAGCGCGACGGCTAAATAGACGGTAGAAGAATCCGTGCGCAAATCGCGGCCGCTGCGAAGGTTTTGTCCCGCGGCGTACCTTTCTCTGTCTCTGTGAAGTGGCGCGTGCCGGTGTTCACCAGCCAAGGAACGAGCACCGCGCGCGTCTGGTTTCCGATGGCGTGACCGAGGGGCCGAGATTTTCATTGAGGAACAATAGGCACATGACACCTGCTGAGAGCAAGCCTAGACCTAGATTACGACAATAATGCCTGGCTTCAGCCGGCCAAGCGGATGGAGCACGAACACAAGCGTCATGGAACGAAGAAAGACAGGGCCACGTGGTGAAGCAAAAGGGAGTCTGAAGGTGGACGAAGAGGTAACGTGTTGGCGGAACAGAAAGAGACGGAAACCGCCTGGCACGAGTCTAGGCACTGGGGCAATGTCACACCTAAGCTATTATTCTCATTCACCGCGGCCAGACTTACGGCAGACTAATAACCTGTCACCAACTGCCGCCACGGTTGCGACCAAGCCTCCTTCCGTTTCCTTCGTCTCTCTGTCTCTCTCTCTTTATCTCTCTGCGTCACTCTTTAACGTGTTACTGGCAACCCTCTTCTTTCCTCCTGCTTTTCATTATTCTATCTCGCTCTAATGGGATCCGTGTTGGTAGCCTGTGCGCGTGTACACGTCAACGTACCGCTTTCCTCCCCCGCAGGCACGACACCGTCGAACCGTTCTCTTTTACAGCGGCACGAGCCACGGTCCCGACTATTTATGTAAACGTCAACTAACCTCAGGCAACCCTGAAGCAGGGCTATTAACTCGGCCGCGTGCCGCCGCAGACGCGTGGTTTCCCTGCTGATGAGGCGGTCGAGCGCGGTTTCCGGCAAGAAAAATCACATTCCCGTTTGCTTTGTGCCGCTTCGTCCGCGCGACTCCGTGCGAGCGACAGAGGTAGACAGATAGACATTTATGACTGTTCCGATGCTTCCATGTTATTGGGAATGAAGAGTTCCTCTCTTTTTTCTTTTTCTTTTATGAGGGAAGATTGCAGAGGAAGAACGTGGCGAGTCGAATTTCAAAATTCGGTACCTTGCCGGTGTGAAAACTACATTCGATTCTAATTGTAGCGCCAGCCACTTTTTAAAAGTTTGTACTCATGACACGTCAATTATCATTCACGTGTACCATTATTTATTTAAAATTATTATTATTATCAATTATTATACACGTGGAAGACGAAGGCTGGTGTGAGAGCAACGCAGGTATATTTTTCCTTTCGGTTTCCTACACAGCTGGTACGTTTTGCTTGTGTTACATCGTGTGTCTTTGAATTTTGCGCAAACATCCGCACACCTAATTACAACCACGAGCAAATAAGGGGAATAAAAATCGTACCTGATGCCGCATAGTCGCAGATTGTCGCTGCTCGCTCGTGGGCTGCAGGTGAAGCGTCTTGGGGTTTCAAGGATTGTCCGAAGGAACCTGAAAAGTTTGGAAAATGGTCAGTGTATAAAGTTCGTTAGAGAATGGTATAGATAGGTTGGAGGGAAGTTTGAGATCGATGATGGGAACATAGGGAAAAAATTGGTATAGCGAAGAAGGTTGGAAGTTGGGCAAGTTAAATTGCTTTAAGTTGGGCTCGTTTTATTCAAAGACCAATCTCATCCTCGAAGGCACTGTCGCGTTCCAAGAAAATTTCACCTAAAGATAACGACCGGTTTCGTAAGATCCCTCGCAATTTCATACTTGTTAGTAACTGCAGCTTCTTCGCGTTAAACGTTTCGTTCCAACTCTACCGACTCTTCGATTGTTCAACCAAACGTGATAATGAAACTAATTCCCTGTCTGAGCGTGGGTCTGGCGGTTGGGAATCCACGTAAAACAATAGGTCCAGCACGTAATTCGTCAGGAAGCGGCTAACTGCGAAGAATCACGCATACAACAGAGGCAAAAGGAGTTTCTCCAAATAGAAAACGACCGCGTATCCAGCAGCCACGAGATAAAGCACTGCCAAATAGCCGGTAGATCGAGCGTAATCCTTGGCCGGTCCATTCAGCCAGCCATTCAGTCATCAATTTAGCCCGGCAAGTTGCGTTCACGCTCGAAATCCCTCTAACGTATCAGCCTGGCCAAAAAGAAGACAGGTGACGGTCGTGCGAGTTATAACGGGGCATCGAGCCGGTTAAAAGCGAACTGACCTCGCGCAACCCTGAAGCGAGAACAAGCTATTAACGCGGCGTATGCCATTCATTCTTGCCTGGTTCCCCGATCGTTCGTCTCTGTCCCGCCGTTTACGCCGTCTCGTTTTCTCCTTTGCCCTGTTACGGTATACGTACACACACGGAAAACGACTGGCTGTGTCGTGGCTGATGGCCTAATAGTACATAGTTCGAAGCCATTCACGAGCCAATGAACGGCTGGCGGAGATGGTTGCAGGGGAATGGCACCTTTTGTGCAACTGCTTTCTGTTCGTGTTCCTGTCACCGTGATAGCAGAACGTGGTACAGTCGGTAGGAAAAATACGGCAAGGTCGTCAACCGGACCCTTCGCTGAGCTATGACCACGTTTCGTGAGAGCGTCGATGGTGTTGATATTAGTAGAATTATGCAGTGGGCGAGGAAACCGCGTCAGGATTAAAGGCTTTCTGTGACAGACAGCGATTTTATGTCGCGATTCAGACGCGATACCTCTACGTAGCAAGCGTATAAGATTATAAGCTGCGAGTGGCTTTCCCACTGGTGGAATATCGAGGTCTGAATGTGTCGCGTAATTTACTTGAAACCGTTGTAGTTTCAAGTCAAATTAGGACAGCGGCGCATATTTTCCAGCAAACTACGAAGCTTCTACTTACAGGAACGTTTTACAAAGAACAATACGAAGAATATATAGAAATAAAATCTCGTTATTCGTTTTAAATTGCACGATATTTGCCGGCGCGCTTCGATATGCACGCGTGTACACATTCTGATAGCGCAAAGGCTATCTAAGAGACGATTAACAATTTCATCTTGTGAACGTGTCAGAAAAACTGACAAAACAGCGTTTGCCTGGCTTCTGCGTGTCGACAGATTTACTCGGCAAATTCGAACGTCACGTACATTGAAATGTCAGGCTAATTTTACCGCTCATTGGCCGACATCGTGTTCGTTTCATCGACTATACACAGCGAACGAAAACGAAGAAAGAAAAGAGAACGAGCGGAGCTGATCGAGCACATGTACGTGACAAAGCGATGTTGGCGGAAAGGAGACTAAAGGTTGGATAGATTAAAGGGAAAGAGAGGGTAGAAAGGGTGAGAACGCGATAAAGAGAGGGAGGTGAAGGACGAGCAGCCGCGTGGCGTGGGAGAATCTGTGTAATTCGCCACGTGGTCGGGCACCCTGGGTCGTACCGATGTTACGGCTGCTTGATCGTCTATAATACCAGCGCAATCACTTTGCACGCCCTCCAGGTCGATATTTTTACCGCCGCCGGTTGATTTATGGTCGTCACGGTGTCTCGTGAGAGTTGGGCCAGTGAAACGATTCGCATAACGACTCGTCAACGAACAAATGTCAAATATTTCGCTAATCGACAGCAAATATCTCTCTGTTTAATTTTGAAGCGCGTGAAACGTCAATCCTCATCCTCTTTTCTCTCCGAGTTTCCCCGCTACGTATACTTTTCTACTTGATTTTTCCGCATAGCTGACAGTCCTTAACAAAATGAATTTGTATTTCTCAGCTGTTCCTCGGATGATAGACTAGAACCTAGTGCTACGCTTCATGCCACCTCTATACGTGTGATGTAGCTCATTAAGCAAACAGCTACCTGCCCACGTCTACCTGCACGAAGGTGTACGAATCTGTGTACCCAGTCACCTGTACACGTGTGTCAATATACTTTTCTTCGCATCTGGAAAACTGCGAGTTTGCCGCGCTCATAGAGCTTACACGATCATTGCAGTCTTCGAGGCTCAAGGCCTACTCTACATCCCCGTAACGCAAGTGCCAAGTTCTACCTGTTCCACGAAACGCACGCAGACTCCAAGCTGTTGGCCAAGTAACAATTGAACGAAGGGAATCTCCCTTCGTGCTACGAATTCCCTAAAAAAGGTATCCACCATATGGTGAACCATGTTGGAGCCTCGCCTGCAGGAGCCTTCCATCCTGACGATCTCTTCGAACCAAACAGAAGCTGCCAGTCGAAAGACCAGCCTGGAAGATGGAAGTCGCTGAGCTTTGGCCAGCTGACGAGAGGACAGTGTCCTGAAAGGACAACTGGCACGTGGCTGCGGAGATCGATCTTTGGATTGGACTGGTCGGTGGCGTGAGACAAGGCACGGCGACCGGATCGAGAGGTCCAAAGAAAGAAGGGAAGACGAGAGAGACCGGAGGAAGAGGAAGAAGGAGGGCAGCGAGGATGTAAGAGCACAAGACAGCGCGGAACAGGAAGAGCAGGACGAAGGAGGACGAAAGGGAAAAGAGGGTCGGACGACGGTGTACACGGTGGACGTGTTGCACGTCTCCGGCGTGCACCTGCCTCTCTGCTGTCTCTGTTCTTTGGGAGGGCGCGTGATATAAAGTGGCTGAGAGGAAACGTCGCGGCGCCAGAGGCAGCCCGACGACTAAAGGGAAACGAGCGGGATGGGGTGGACGGGCGGATGGGTGTGCGGGGGGCGAGGGGATGGAAAGGGAGGGATCGGGAAACTATTGACCACGTTGGGAAGCCGTTTAACCCCCACGGGAGGACGTGCACCGCGCTTACACACATACACAGAGACAGGAGCGAGCGAGAGAGTTTCACAGGCAGACACACAATGGTCTCACGCACACGCAGCCCGTGTATACGTACACGTGTGAAACGAACGACGAGAGGCGGAGGCAGCAAGGGAAAGCATAAACGGTTGCACACAAGGAAGTTCATTCATGACTACGGAACTTTGGTAGGTGTGAGGTCTGCACGGACACGACCTAACGCCCAGTCACATCGTATTCGAGAGTACGCGCGTAGTACGCCGCCCTTTCTCTCTCTCTCTATTTTTCTCTCTTTGTACGTTCTCTCGCTCTTTCGCTACTTGGACTTGGTGTGCAGCGTCGTCGTAAGCAGTCCAAGGATAAAGAACCACTACGAAGGAAGATGGAAACAGGTAACTGAGAGAGAAGGTACGGATGACATTGTCGTAAAGCGATAAGATAGAGAGCAGGCACGTCCAGAGCACCTGCATGCGAGCAAATCGCTGATCGGTATCGGAGGTCGAAAGTGAAATTCGCCTGTGTAATTATCGCGCGCCAGGTTACACGCGACCTGCCGACAGTTGGGAGCAGACGAGGATCGGGTTCGCTGGTTTCTTCCAGCTTGCGATAAGATAGACCAGATACCTGTTCCGCTCGTGTAGGCCACCGTAGGCTTGTTTCCTTCTGAGCGATTTACCTCGTCGTCTCTTGCAGAATTCGGTCACGAACGATTCTGACACCAGTCCAGGTTTCACAGCAAATTATTCAAACTATTGGTGGCGCTAAGTCTCGGCTTAATCGAAATTCTTCATTGTCAGAGCTGCTTCGAAATTTTGAAACCAACACTACGACAGTGTAAGTGGTGGAGTATCGCGAGACCAGTTGGTCAATCAAACTTTCCATCGATCGAGTAATTAATTAATTAGACCTGAACACGTGTACGATATTACATGATCAAAAGTTTCCTATCATTTTATTGCACTTTTTACGCATAAAGATTACAAAATTAAGTAAATCGTTCGCACTAACAGCTGCAGTGCTACTATAGTTTTCCTAGCAGAATTTCTTATTGTTCTATACATCAAACTAGAGAAAGTTGTGTCGCACAATAGAGCTGACTATACCCTGCAGAGTTCAAGATCGAATTCTCAGATGTTGAAAGTTACAGTGATTCGTGTAAACCAATGCTGTTCGTTTAATTTCCCGTGTATCGTTGCTCTTAAATTATACGTCATACGCAAGATTATGGTCTTGGAAGATTATCGTCGACTCGCTAAGAGAGGAGGAAAATAAATAAGAAGCGCAGGTGTATTTATGGGGAAAAAGAAATCACTCGTGAAGGCACTTTCGTTTTAAATTGAACCGATAAACGACTTCTACGAGCCGATCGTTTTTCCCACTTCATAGACACTCACTTTCGTTTATTGAAAGAACTCGAAGGAATATTTTTTCCTTTCCTTCGTAGAGTGGCTCTGTCAGGTACCGTGATACGATCGTTGTAATTGTCCTATCTAATTACGTTCAGAATGATTTGCCACTAGTAGATTCTAACAGAGAATCATCATCCATACGAGATACCACGTGCAACAAAACTGACAAAAGCTTGTCTCAGTAAACGAATAGTATTTTCTGTACTTTGGCGTATCTCAGTCGGTCAATTAAGTAATTCGATATATAAAAAGGTGAAGTCGCTATCGTAAGTGTTTGTACAGGTGAGTCGTACGATAGCTTTTTTGGCAAAAATCGTCGCCAAGGGTTGAGATAAGTTGCGATAAGATAGGGAGCATCCGCTTGCGTTTCTTCGCTGTAAGTCTGAAGTGAAGTGTAGTTGAGTACATTGAATATCAAATAACAGGAAGCACAATTTTTATTAAAAATAATTTGACCTATGCAACTTGAGGATTTCGATAAAATTTGCATATTTTGATACGCTGTTGTAACTCTAAACTTCGTCCTGGCATTTTCTCCTTGCTTTGCTCCAAGAAAGGACAGCAACAAATTGTTAAAAAGATTGAAAAAGACAGCGTGCGATTTTTATTTGTTATCGTTGGCTAAAACCTGTGTCTCACTTACGTCCTTCGGTCTCGTCCCTCGTTTTCTCTCAAAAGGCAAACCAGTCGACCAAATTTCCCAATATCGTTGGGTGCTCGAATTGACATCGAATTTCAAACTTACGCAAATTACGTGCTTGCACGATTTCCATTCAATGGCGGCGAGAAACCAAGGTAAATAAAGATAAACCGCGAGGTACGCGTGACAATTACAAGGTTTCCCGTGAACTTGCTAAAGAAAGCAGTTTATCGAGAAACGAAGTTGTTCGTTAAAAAGTACAAGGCACAAAGGAACGCGGCTGGTGACTGAAACGGAGCGAGCTGAATTTCTGGCCCGAGACTCTAAGCTTAATGTTGGAAAATCGTTTCCATACATTAGAATAAATAACGACGACACAATGGAAATTATAATTGCCGGTGAATCGGGCGGCTCTGTTGGATTCCACGTTAATGTAATTTACATGATATTGCAGTTCGTTGAGGCAAACCATCGGGCGTAGATGAATTAATCGATTTATTTTAATTTACGCGCTTTGTTCATTGAAATGTTACGCGAAATACTGTACACGACGCTGTTTTACTATGCCGCTGAATGAATAACGCGAAAGTCGAGTCGAGAAGCAGTTAGAAACGAAGCAATTAGATCGATCAACGATGTAAATGTAACAGATCTTCGAGAGATTTTTCGATAGAGAAAGGAATGTGTAAAAATTGCATTGCGAATGCGGTGAGAGGAAATGACAAGCATCAGCTTTTAGACCGCTGTTGCCACGTAAAATCAACAAAGACGAAAGAACGATGTACGAATAAATAAATAAATTTCAATATTCTTTTACTCGCCATGAGATAATACATCGATGGAAATTGAAAAATGAGACACGCACTCTGAAACGAGTATCGTGTACGAGTACTTAGGAAAGTTCTAAGGAGATAAGGAAGCGCTTAGTAGGACGCGATCGCCGTTTCTACTTGAATCTCTATCAATATATTGCCTTTTTCCTTGGTTTTACTTTCTTCTTGAGAGGAGCTAATAACGTTGCTGGAAACTCAAGTTGGGCTAACGATGCTGCTGTCCGATCGAGCAATTCCTTATCTCCTTAAAACTTCCATAAATATGCTACTGCTTCAGACGCTTATTTACGTACGCGTGTATTTCATTCGCCTATTGTCTGTAATACTATTACGTCTATTCGTCTATTGTCTATAAACTCCGATCTTATCAATATAGGCAATCTTATCGATATAATATACAAAATTTGATTAAAGTGATATACACTTGGCAGAGAAAAATGACTGCGAAAGTTGGAAACGTTAGAAGAGAGATTCGCAGGAGAATGGCGCGTAATTCGCAGGAACTTTACACGAAGGAAAGGATAAATTTATTATTAACGTCACAAGGACCGACATAATCGTCGTCCTAACTCGAATAACGAAAATCTTCTGACTGTAGGCGCGATGACTCGACCGAGTCTCGACTCAGTGGCCTGGACATTATCAAACGTAGGATGAACGAGCGAGAAAATTAACAGGCGAGTTCGTATTTTCCCACGACGAAAAGCACAGCTTTGACGGAAGATTTATTTCCCTGGAAAGTTCGAAGAAGCAGAAAATGCCCGCTTCCTCCTTCTTCGATTTCGCCCGAGCGGTGTAAACGATTTCCTGAGTTTCGTTGCAACATTGCCACGAACGTAAAAGTACGTTCTCGATAAGTCGGTAATTATTCACGGCACTCTATATAATAGCGCGTAACATGGACAAAGTAGAGGATTAACAAGCCAAACGTTGAACCAAACGACCCATAAAGATACACGAGATAGCATAAAATGGCCGTTAAATCGCGACACGGCGAGCAAATTGTTTGAAGCGTAGCAGCTTTTTCAGATGATCGCCAAGTCGATGAAGGTATCCCTCTCTGTATCCCTGTTGCTTGCACTCGTCGCGCTCTTCATCGTGCGACAGCCGCCTACCTAACGCCCTGTTACGATTCGCCGATTAACGATAATCGTGCCGTTACGGTGTTTCAGTGGCTCAAAGCGCGTGCAACTGCGTCCTGCCTCTCCTCTTTGCGTCCTCGTCCCTCTCTGTTTCACTCTTGCTCTATCGTTCACCAGAAGCACGCGGCCCAGGCGTTGATTACTGGGCGGCACAGCGACGTCGGCTAATAGCCCCACTAACTACCCGGAGCCCTGATTGTTAGGTTACGATCACGGTCTTTGAAACTCGCCCCACGCATAATAACTACCAGCTAGCAACGGGGATGAACCGTGCTTGGGCTTGCGGCTGCTCGAATCACACGCTGCTAAGACGAGACGCAGCGCACTTTGTTTGGCGAGAGAATCTCGTGGAAAAGGGGAAACGTTGGCGTAATAATCTTCCAGGCTGTTGCGAAGGTTCCCTTCGTTTTGCAAGAAAATAATAGCAAACTTAAAGAGCGAATAAGACACGTGGACGAAACACGTGGAACAGCGCGCGTTTGTGTGTGGAAGGAGCAGGTAGAAAAGCGAATCGATGGTATTAGTATTTGTGGAGGGAAGGGCGGTAAAGAGCGCTAGAAGGGGCGACCAGTGGAACGAAGTCGACAGGTTTGTTTTGTTGCAGCGTGCTTGAGAGCAGTTCGAGAGCCTTCACTGGCCATCGAGAGTTTGTAGCCAGGCGAACAACCGTTTAAACTCCGCTTGGATATCACTGACCTGCCCCCATATCGTAGCGACGTCACCTCGACAAACTGTTGGCCCACATGTACCGCCGGTTACGGGCTTCGTTCTCGCCCTTTCATCTCTTCGGCTTATCGACGTTTTACGCTGGCATTCCCTCCATTTATTTCGCAGCCTCGCGCCGCTACCAACGTCGCTGCGCGCTTGTTTCCGACCGAAGCTGTCGCGTTGTCTTCTCATCGCCGCGACGTCAAACGACCTTCCCCTTCTGTGTCCTGTCGTCCTGCGAATCGATAGGCCTTCCACTGTCTGACGAGATTCCACGAACGGAACGCTCGCGACAGGAACGTGGTCTGTACGAACCGCGATATTTACATTGTATTCAGGTGTACGGGTTTCGCGTTCAATCGCGCGAAAGTTGGTTACTCCAACTTGTATTTTCATGTTTCAAAAAAGTGACTACATTTCCATGGATTTCGAGCTGGTCCTGTTGCATACGACACAGCGCAATCGGTCAAAGGCCAGGACAGTTGAACTCGATCAGCAGAAAAGTCACCGAGTTTGCCTTACAGTCACAAACGGTTTTAGTTACGATCCTAAGTGTCTTGTACATCATTCTCCGTGCTTATTGTAACATTAGTCTTGAAATTTAAAAAAGAATCCGTGTTCGGGCCCTTTTTGTCAAAAACTGCAGTCGCTACAATTTGTTTATACGGCAGAAATATCCTGCATAGATTCACCATAATTGCAACGCTATATTCGATACAGTCCATTATTTATGGTTTAATCCAATAACACGCGATACCAAGAAAGATACAACGCAGAGAAATCGACAGAAATTACGCAACAGTTGCACGGAAGGAAAATTCCTGCGCGATTTTTCGCTGGTCTACTCAAATTACCGGAAACATAGCGTATTACAGCAACCCTTTTCCATTATTACTATTCGGTCGAACGTTTCGTGGGTGCTTCCTGTCCCGCGATTCGGCCAATGGAATTTTAATGTCAATATTTGCGAGCACGCAGGATGCTGCGTAGTTCGTAGGGAGTTATGTTGCGCCGATGCGTGTGTAAATAATTACGAGAGGCAACTAAAATATTTGCAACGCTTCAACGGTCTATTGTTGGCGGTTTGCTGATCATACTTTGCCTACCACTGCCGATGCTCGTCTATTTGAAAATTTCCTGCGGAAAGCGTCGTCGCGTTTCCTCTAACGACACGCTCCTTTGTTCTTCAACGATTCTAATGATAACTCGTTAGTATCGTCGTGCATTACATCGAATATTTCGCTCGCTTTTTCCGATAAACGCGTGAACAGTTAAACGTTGTATAGATTCGCCAGCCATTGTACGAAACGTCTGTATTTTACGCAACGCCGGTGCAGATATTCGAGAGACAGCGGTTGGCGAAGGAACAGGGACAATCGACGTTCAGCAACAATGGAAACAGAGCCGGCCAGACAGAGGTAAATGCCCCGGAAGCTCGTACGTCGCAGAATCCGACGGCAGTTTCCGCGAATCCTTTATTTCTCGGAAGTTTATGATTCAAGTTACGGCGATCCAACAGGGGAAGAAGAATGACTGGCCAAGTTATATGGCGGTCGAAACTACGCTGTCGGCAAAGGGGACAAGTTCAAGTGGCAAGGTCAAGTCCCACGCCACCCACCAGCAAGATTTATTATAGTTTCCATACCGTGTCACACGTTGACCCAGTTTGAAAAAAAAAAAAAAGGGGAGAAAAATGTACTCCGTGGCGACTGTGTCGAACGACATGGCTCGTGATCCGACGATTTATTTCCGGTCGCGTGCGTTCCGAACGCGATGGATTGATTGCCTTCAGGATTTCGTTAACGAGTTCCACCAACTCACCAACTCGCGCCTTCTGCTTGTGTGCGGACACGGGGAAAAATGGAAAATCGAACTCGTCGCTGGTGTACGACGACCGTGGGCTCGTCGATGAATTTTTTCAAACGCTTTTCATCTTTTTCATCTAACTGACCGATTTGATAACGATGGAAATATTCTTCGCGGAACGACGTACTTCAAATCCTAGTTGCCTTGTTCGCTTGTATATTTAAAATGTAAATTTCTATCGAACGAAATCTATGGAATGTTCATCGAATTAATTCCGGAGGAATGTTATTAGACTATCATTAGATGTATTGTCATGTACATTGCACGTTTCATAAAACGACGTTAGGTATGTGGCAGTTGTTGAAGTGGTCCCACTTGGAGCAAATGTCTACATCCTTTTAGTTTTCTCATGCACTGAAACCATCGACAGCGTATGAACGATAGACTGGGACGAAGGCAGACCATAGACAGGCGTGGATGGCTTAGGGCTTTTCAGTTATAGTTTCAGCACCTGGACCAGCTCAAATTATATTGCTACTCGTACTTACACTTCTGTATTAAAATATATTTTCTACTTTACAATTTACCCTCTGTTCATACATCTCATAACCTCAATAGTAATTCGTACGTTAAAATATTCCTCGAAACATCTTCATCCCTTGACAGGCTGAAGAACAGAACGAAGCCACGTACATTGTTCGCTGAATACGATAAACAAATTATATTTCACATCAATATCGAGGGATTAAGGAAGCATAAGAGAGAGAGTTGAATCTCCTGCACGAGATATAAACATTCCCTTCGTCCGCCTCATCCACTTGCTTCGGAGAAGTAGGAAGCTTTCTTCGAGTACAGCCCAACCACCTGTTATACGAACAGGAATATACAAATCAACGAAACAATTGCGTGAAATCTTCTAAGACGACCAGGGAACCGTTCTACTCTCCTCCTTCTGCTCGTATGAAACAGAAAAGCGCACACAGTGGAAACCTGTCCGTGTACCTGCTGGAACCCTCTCACGCTCCTCGCCATCCTCGGCAAACAATTCCACATCGACAAAATTTCCACATCCTCGAGCCGTGTGCTGCAGTCGTCCGCGACCTGAATCCTCTGAGCGAACACCTTGGGCCAGTGGACGGTGCATAGGCTTTGCTAGCGCGTAGGAAGCTGGCGGCCAACGTGTGATGGCGTCCTGAAGGACCTGTTGCTCTGACCGGTGGTCGGATCGGAGGGTGTTGGTGTTTGCCTGGCAGTTAGAAACAAATGGCCTCTGGTACGCAACAGAGACGGCCATAAAGCGGCGGCGGTTAGAGGCGGAGGAGTCGGTGTTGGTGGAGCAAGAGGGAGATGAGGAGACGGAGAAGCTGCAGGAGGTGGGGAAACGGTGTGGCAGGCTCGCGAGTACATCTACCCTTTGTTAATTCGGGCTTAATGGAGGCGGAGGGGCCTGGAAGAAGGAGAGGCGCGGCGTGTTGCCTCTGCGAGCAAAGCAGACAATGGGGTCACTAGGATGTTTCGTGCCAAGTTTTCATCGCCGGACAAGTTTAGACCGCGGCGTACCGCCGACCACGGCCTTGCTCGTGCTCCTTATTCCAGCTGGACGTGCACGAAGCGAAGGATAAAGAGAGAGGGAGATGAAGAGGAAGATGGAGCAAAGGGAACGATAGCCGGAGCGAGATCCAACCGATAGGATCGTACGGCTTCGAACACACGGCGTGTTTTCGCGGCCGAGACAGACCTGGCGTGCTTTGGCGAAGCCGACTCGTACATTATGGATGCGGCAGCGAGCCGTGTTTTACGTAATCGGCGCGTGCCACCGGTAATGCGCGGAATGCGTATCGTGGAGAAAGGAAGCAGCTTTGTTTGGCAACGCTGTGTGCCAACATATTTTCTGATGAATACGCCCGTTTGAAAAACTCCGCCGACCGATAAACGCCGATCGAAACGACCTTCCTATTATGACTGCTCTTGACCTACGACCACGTCCATTATGTTCCTCTGCAGGTTCGAATCTGCCGATCGACCGTGTTCCTTTTATCGCGTGATTCGTAGTATGGGAACAGCGGTAGATCGAACCGAAAGGAGGCAAAGATTTTGACCATTCGAAGCTGCTGGACTATAAATCGTTGGAATGGACTTCTTGCAGCTTCGTGGTGGCGCTTCTATTTATGGGAATTTGTATTGTCCTTCCTTTTTCCTTTTAGGGCTTGTAATGGTCCCAATTCGGGAGGAAATGATTCAACTTGCGCAGGAATACAAGAAGAATAAACAACAATTAGAAGGAAGATGTCTTATCTTTTTAAACACATTGCAGATCTCCTCAAAGATGAAGCATGGCAAACGTACAGTTAAATGATTTCCCATATTGGTGGAAAGAAGTGGTGCCATTATAAAGTGTACAAGCAAATTACCTGTATGTTTGTTTGCTATTCTCTGTGAAGTTTTACTACAGCGAAAGAGTAGGAGTAACTGTGACAGTAATAACAACAGCGGTTGGCCTTGCGTATAAAAATTGCTTTCATAGCCAACTACAAAGCGCACAGTTATCGAAAAATATTTATAACGTCGTCAGCTGTCTGTTCTTCCCTTTCTGCCCAAGTTAACCCATTTTAGAGGCGACCGAAACTAATGAAAAACGAAATAGAATATCGAACAGAAGAGCAGTTCGGTGCGACCTAAGGCCTCTTTTCCACTTGCGACTAATCGCGACCACAAAATCCATTGTCGAATGTGACACAATTTCCATTCGCGTTTCCGCGACACATGGCGATTTATCAGACGCGTGCAACTACCAAGTACATGGAATAATAATCGCCCACGACTGAACGTCATTTTGCTGACAGAGGTGCGACAACTTCTGACTGACGGCGTTCCAGCATGTAACAGTGTTAACTTGCAACGATGCTAGATACCATTATACAGTAATAACATATAACAATACCTAACATTATAATTTATAATGCCTTGGATATGACACAATTAATATAACAATGGGAAAGTGTTCGTGAAGCTACACGTACGTTTGCCAATGCTCGACAGAAAGGCAATATCGAATCATTCACGTTGTTCCTCAGTTTCACCTGAAATCTGTTCCTCGCAGCTGACTACTTTTTCCACGCAAATGGTTCATCAACCTTTTACAGGCAACGCGATGGCGGATCGATCGGTGTGTTAAAAACAGTACGGTTCCGTTAAAAAGAAGCAAGAAGCTGGGGAAGAGTGGGGGACAGGCCTGAAGCCGCAGCAGCAGGTTAACACCTGAAGGAAACTGAATCGTCAAGCTTGCCCCGGATCCGGCTGACGGGACCAGGAATACCGCAACGACAGAGACTCGTTTTGAGCGGAGAAGCTGTCGAAACTCACGTCACGGACGTATTGACTAGGAAATCCGACGTAGGAGGAGTCGGAGGCGAGCGATGAGAGGGTGAGCCAGTAAACCGGGACTCGACCTCGCTCCGCATCTATGCCGCACACATCGAACCGAATGCTGCACGGCTGTGTGCATATCGGTGTGCAATACATCGAGCAGCGGCAAACTCGCAGTGCGAGCGAGCGAGAGAGAAAGAGAGAGAGAGAGAAGAAGGATGACGGCGGAGGATGAGGATGAGGTTGGAGGAGGTTGAGGGTGGAGGAGGCCCTCCAACCTCGTTTTCGCTTTCGTTCGGCCGCTAGCTCACGTGGCACATATTCACATATTCATCTCTACGCCCCTGCCTTCATCCCCTTGGCGGATACACACGGAAACGTAGCACGTGAGCCGATGTTCGTACGCGTACGTGTGTGTACGTGTGAAACGCACACGGCCGAGGAACGTGACGGTATTTCACGTGGATGCGAGAGAGGCTCAGCTGTGCCGTGACGTATAATCCCCGACGTGGCCCTAGCGAAACTTATTCGGCCACGTGCTTTCGAAACTTGCAGCCGACGCGCGGCGTGTGCGTACACACGGACCACCGGGTTCCCACGCGATCCCGCTCGCTACCCGTCGCGAAATCGGGATGCACCGTTGACCTTGCGGCTATTGCCACACCGCACGATCTACGATTTACGAGGCCGCCGCTGCGCACCGAAATAGTTGGTGGAATTACCGTTTTCAATGGCTCGAGGTATCGCGTGGGCTTTAAGAACGAACATCGAACAGGTGCGGCGCTTGCGGTTTTTTTACGCGCCCAAGAATTTTTTAGGAAAATCAGGTAATCTGATAATCAGGCAAGAAAGGACAGGTACGTGCCAACAGCCGATAATCCTGGCTTTTCTCAAGCTTCGAGAAATATTCCAACAGAGTGGAAAGACGCGATTCCATCGAAGAAGCTGCGCGATCTTGCGAGGGCCGAGACACAGAGCCAATCTGACTCGGCTTTAACGTGCATCCAGTGTAGGACTGTGGTGCAGGACGCAAAATAGCCGTTTCGCGAAAATCCCCGAAGCGTGTCATTCGAGCTTTAGGGAACCTGTTGCTCACCTCTGCCTGCATCGTCTCTCACCTACCACCCTACTTTCCTTTTACACTACCCAGCCCTGTCTTCCGTTCTGTACACCAGCGATCGCGTGTACGTGTGTACAAGCAGCGACAACAACCACTTTGCGAATGCTCCGAGATCCGACCCAGAAGTGAAAGCAAGGAAGGAGGAAGAACGGAACGCACGCCACTGTCTTATGGTAAAGTTCGCGGGTTGCACCGAGGGACCAACGGGGATTAAGTGGCGGGGCGCCACTTGTCAGGCTGGCCGTTTCTACACCTGTTCCCTGTCTATTGTCTCGATTTATTCTGTCACATCGGGTGCGTGGAAAAGTTTCAGTCTTTTCTTTTCCTCGGCAATTTCCTTCTACTTGTACAGAGTAGACGCAATGGTCCTAATGCCGTGGCCCATTTCGCGCGGCTTCTCGTCAGCCAGAAATGCCATTGCCACGTTCTCTGCTGTCCGACTAAACTGCGAATTTTAGTCCTTCGAAATGCATCCACGTCGTTCGTTCAGACATGGGAAGAGACGAAGTTTGGCGGAATTAAGATGAACATGGAAAAATGGTAGAATGCTTCGCACTAACTGCGGATCTAAATCGCTCATAGAAGAACAGATGATAGCAGCGGAAAGTAAAAGCGAATAAATCGCGCTCTTTATATTGAGAAATATGAAAAATATCGCGGATTCAACCTGCCGAATAAACCTTCGTTCACAGACCTGAGCAGAGACGAAGTTCGGCAGAAATTAATGGATATCAATGTCGAAAAGTGGGAGGATATTTTGTATTAATTGCGGGCTTAATTAAAGTCATAGAAACGCGGATATTATCTGCTGCTAACTACTACATAGGAAAAGGCTGGAATCGTGGAAAAGATCGGCACACGACGCTCTTGGTATTAAAAAATACCCAAAATATTGCGAGTCTCGGTCTTTCGAAGTTGTCCATTCAGTGCTATTTGGAAGAAAACGTATAAAGTAGCCAAGATGGAGGTAACTTTTGTCTGGTTTGCGAGAAATACGGAGACGAAGGTGGTTTTAATGCGGATAGAGCGAAATAAAGATTTCATCGGGGCGTACTCGGCTGGCGGAAAAAGAAGGAGGGCGGATAATTCAGGGAAATCAGGCTGTGGCAAAATGTTAACCGGGCCAAACACAAACGGTGCTCGTCCCAGTAGTACTTCTTTTCAGCCGCAAATGCCGAGTACCATGTAGACGTTGACAATAGAAGCGGGCGCACAAAGGCCAGCAGTTCAACTAGAAAACTTCTTTCATCCTCCTCGAAATCAGCGAGCGTTGAATCGCAAATCGTCGCATTAAGACGAGCCGCGACTTTTCCACGAGAGCAATCTCAGCGTACCACGCGCCGTGTGAAGAGTTCAATTTGTGCCAGAGGCAAAGATCCGATTCACCTCGACTCGTCGTCTACCATCGAACTAGCGTGTACATTTTCAAAGAGCGAACGCAGGAGGAATTAAAGAGACCGACTATTGATTCCTCTGCAGCTTGGAAATTGCTTATCAGAAAATGGATTTCAATTACGAAAGAATATCAGGAAACAACCAAGTTACAGGAAAATCGATGCTTATTCGAATTCAGCCCACTCGAGTTTGACTAACCCAACTTCAAAAGAACGTTTAATAGAAGATACGAAGAAGAAAAAAGAAAGAAGGAATGGGAAAAGTGGAAAACAATATCGAAAAGTGGAAATAACATTGCGTTACAGAGCGACCTTGTCCTTTTCAAAGCAACCGATGGTCCGATGTGTATCAACTTGGAACTTAAAAGCCAAATAAAATAAGAAACTGGCGTTAGAAAAGTAGATCGGTCACAGGTCGGATGATTCTGCTATTTGGCATAAACTTTCTCCTTCTTTTTTCCGTGACAATGACGCTACGCGTTCGGCTGCCAATCGTTCAACTGAATCGAGCCCGAATATTTCCGTTTCCACGAAGACTATGCGGCCTGAAAGTTTCAGTTCCCGTTCTTCCCCGAAGAAGCAGACCGCAGTGTCTACGAAACTTGGGGTCAGAATGCAGAAGCTGAACCGGGAGACGATCGTCTATCGCGAAAATCAAAATATCTCAGCATCGTGGCATTTGGAAGTGGAAAATTCAGTTTGCCATCGGAAAGTGCAACTTTAAATTTCCCGTGCAGGCGGCGGAGCCTGAAAATCCTCGGAATTCGGACCTGTCCTGAATCGGTGGAAGTAGACCGCAGTGTGCAGGATGCTTTGACGCAAAATGCAAAAGCGAGACGAGATCGTTGGTCCCGACAAGTCGATAATATCAAGACAAACCGAACAAAGTTAGAAAATATCGCACGGCCCATCCTGCAGCTGACGTTTCCACCGAAAAAGCGGGGTCGGGCGATGGCCGGAAGAGGGGTCACCGTAGCAATGACAAGGCAACGAGCGACCTTGGGAGCCTTCCCACGGACACGGCTAACTCGTACGGCGAGCGTGCAGGGGGGAACGAACGCAAACAACGAAGCAACACGGCAGCGTGAGCACAGTCGTCACCGGCGGTAACCTACATTTACCATGGAAGAGAGGAGAGCAAGCGAGCCGCTTCTACGTGTACGTGCACGAGCAACAGCCCGAAGGCGGTCGAGGGACCATTTGCTGTGGCATCCACTTGCACGGTTATGAATGGAGAAACTTCTGGTCTCGTGGGCTCGCGTAAACGTTAACACGCCGTCCGTACACGCGAGGGTCGGACCGCCACGAAGAAAGGGCTCCGGTTTATATTCTCTGCGAGGCTCGTGCAACTGCAAGATCCGCCAGGCCAAAGGAACGGAAACTGAAGAAGGATACAACGAACAGAGGGAAGGTGAATGCGAGCGGCGAGGACCGCAAGATCAGCGGCCATCCGCAACGCGCTGCTGTTGTACGCCAAGCATAGCTCGGCTTCTCGCTCGCTCTCGCGTCTTCTCTTCGTCTTACCCTCTGCCCATTCCGCAAGCGTTTATCCGACGTGTACATAAATATCCGGTCGACTACTCTGTGTACACGAAGAAGAGCGAACGAACGGCGATCCCGGCCGTCTTCCCTCGTGGCAGGCCCTCGTGTACGTGCATAAGTACGTGGCCCAAGTAGGAGATGAAGCAACCGTGCACCGTGTTCCTCCATAAATATACTTTGCTTACATTCGTAGGTTCTTGCGGATGAGAGAGCCGGGCTGGCGAGAGTGGCCGGTAGCTGCGAGAGTACACGCCGCCAAGCAGCGGCGAAGAGGGGAAAGAGGCAGACAGATGAGGAACGTGTACACGTACATGAAAACCACCAACACGCAGAACAATGGAGTAAGCAACAGGTACGTGTATGTACCTACACACGTATATAGACAGGCTGGCGCATTTTCCACGTGGGCCGTGCGACTGTGCGCTCGTACATATTCGTACATAAGCTGGGCTCACCCTACGCTAGGTATCACAGCTCGATGCGCCTTCTCTTTCTCTCCTTCTCTGCGTCTTGTGCCTGCTCTTCCGCTTCCTCCCACCCTTCCACACCCTCCTCACACAATCTTTTCACCCTTTTTATCGCTCGACCCTGTTCCCTACGCGCGCTGTCTCGTTCTATCCGTCTTTCCACGTCGGTCTATCTTCCTATCTGTGGCTCAAGGCCGTTCTTCTTCGCTCCACGTGGATGAATCGCAAATCGCGGCTGGTCGCCAGTGGACGCGCGTCAAATCGAGCGGAAGCGACCAGACCAACGCCAAAGGTTCTTCCGCGTTCCTGCCGCGGCTCTGAGACCCGCTAGGTGCCAGGCAAACGAACACGACCCCGTTGTTGGGCAGAAAGAGAACGGCTCGTGGTCACGCGATTGCAAAGGACGACGATGGCGATACGTTGACCGCTCGACAGCTGAGCTTCCGTGACGCGTAAGCCGTGCACTTGCGAGGCTG
Organism: Bombus flavifrons; assembly: GCF_040668555.2. NCBI lineage: Eukaryota > Metazoa > Arthropoda > Insecta > Hymenoptera > Apidae > Bombus > Bombus flavifrons. The sequence continues at coordinate 5,937,183 of NC_138458.1, read as the reverse complement.
TGAACCGTGGACAGACAGTAGAAGAGATACCGTAGCTACCCTACTGTAGGAACCTACTGTTGTTCCAAACGTGGGCGAATCCGCGGCCACCTTGCGACTGTAGCTTCTGCAGCTACGTCGTTCGAAAATAGAATTCGAGAACGCAAGTCGATGGGAAGGTACCGCAAACGAAACGTTGCGTCAACGTCTGAATGGGTTGGTCCTTGGCTCTTGCGACCTCGTTGGACACTTTGAGAAGCGCGTACCTCGAAGCAAGCGATGACGAGTATACTCGTCGAACACAGAGTACGCGTGGCTGTTGTAATTGGCTGTCTTCTTTTACGTAGAGTAGACCCGTCATAACGCAAAATATTGCCGTTTCTCCGTGACGAGTATACTCGTCAGAGGCAGCTAACTAACTGTTTTCGACTGGCTTTCCCACTGTGTATGGGACTCCATAACTTGACAAGTCATTTATCGTCGCGTACGTACATTCTCCTCAGAGTTCCGACGACGAGAATTGAATCCAAGATACTTTTATCGATAATTTTAATTAACGTTAACGAAAGCTTCTTGAAGGACAACTGTTTTCTTTTCGCGGATACTGCATGCTCCAGGAACTACGTATGAACCACCCTATAGAAGATCGAATTGGCAGAGAACTAGAGAGACGGATGGAGGAGGAGGTTCGTATGGACGTATCGTAGTACGGCATAAAGATGATAGAGCCGAATACCGAGCGCATACCAACAGTTTGACGTCTGTCTGCCAGCATAACCATCACGGAATTCCGCCTGGTGTTCTTGACCTATTAGCTGCAGGGTTGCAACCTGACCGTTTCACTTTCTCTGCTTGCGCAGCACTGAATGGAAAATTCGAGACCGAACTGTGAATGAGAAGAATACGGTTCCTACAGGTAGGCTGACGCGTTATTTACTTATTTATTTATTTATCTACCTATTAAAGCAGACGTATAAGTACGCGTAATATGAAACGCACATAGAAATTAAGTTCACGAAACTGCGTACTAGCAAACAGTAGATAGCAAACTAATATAAATCAAATAAGGGACAGCAATTCTTAATCGACGACCGAATTGAGAAGAAATATCAATCGAAGTTTACTATTATGCCATTGGCATCCGTATGGTAGCATACAGCGTTCCATGGGGTTTGCATAAAGGAGATCATAATATCGCAGACGTCTCGCAGGGGCGTTCGATTCGAGGCACTCGACGATTCAATGGCAGTCGACAAGGCCATCGAACACTCTGCAGGCGAACAGACTGCCACGAATCTTCCCTGCGTTCTTATGGCGACGCGAACATTAGCTTGGAAAGGATCGAACGAAAGGAAATTTTCATACAGTCGATGATATTCTTACGTTTTCAGCGACGATAATGCAACAGCTGGTGACGAACGAAAGCAACGGCGAAGGGTCTGGCAGGACGTTCACACGTTCGATCCGAATTCGCGAAACTTCGATTTGAAAATAGCAAGGCAACTTTCACCGAGCATCGGCACGCACGGCACGATAACATGTTATGACGACACGGCGTGTTTACCCGGCACTCGCTCAACACCAATGTAACGATATAAGCCATTCGTTCTGTTCCTGAAGGCATTACGCGCCGCTATAGGCGTCGTAATATCGTTGTTTGCGGATTGACCGCGTTTTACCATTCGGCTAATTAATTCCATTAACTCGCTGCGGGGTGGAATAAAAGCGCGCGTATCGGCGCCCGGCAACGGAATTGTAACGCGGCCACGCGCACCACACTATTCCGTGTGTATCGAATTAATGAAGTTGGTAATCAGCGTTGCCAGATTCTGACTTTCGTACGCCGATGGGGACGAGGGGGGAGGAGGTGCCTCGCCCTCCCTGCTCCGGCGTTCTCGCCCGACAAAAGTTAATTACTGCGGCCAGATACATGGGCGTGGGCGTGATTAATTATCGCGGCGGAGCGACGAACTCGCACCTTTGCCGGCATACGCAGAAATTTATGGAACATGTGCTTTGCGCTGTTTGGGAAATAATACCTGGTTTAATTACGAGACCGGTGTGCACGCGCGTCTGCAATTATGGGGAAATAAAATGACGATAACGAACGAGCAGATCATTACAATAGACGTACGTCGATGCGACGCGATTCCGCTACCAATATCCCGCTTTTCTGTTTCTTCTTTTTGCCTCCCGTTGCTTCCTTTTTTCGGCCACGTTTGTACGCGTCTGTGGATAGCACTGGCGCGCGTTGAAGCGGATCAGAAGCAAGTAATAACGACGCGGCGAACGATCAACGTTATTTTCACGTGGTCAAAGTTCCGTCGACGGAATTCGCGATAATCGCATTAATCGTGGTAATTAATAGGGCGAGACGTCCCGCAGCTTCGATATCGTCTGATAATCGACACCCTGTCAGCGTAGCGATAAGCGAGCAGCGATCCGACCAACGCTCTTCGACTTAAGGAGCAAGCAGCGAGACGATGCGCGTTGTTGCGTATCGAAGGAACGTACGTCGACGAACTGCAAACAAATCGACTGCGAATAGTGACGAAAGGTGGAGCTGTTTGACTTTCAGTGGAATGTTTCAGCGATCTACGTTGTATATTCGGCTGTTTAGCTTGTAATTTGTTTTGTTTCTAATTGTATGTGTCTGTATAGTTAAATACGATATGTACAGTGAAATGATTGGTTTCAAAATTTAATTTACAATTGTACGTTCATTGTTACAGGGCTCTTCAGCTCGGCAAACTTTATGTAAATTCTTACATCATCCGACTAATCGATTTCTCGATTTTTATTAATACAGGCATTTGCATTAAGTCGGACGAACGAAAGAAATAGCGACGAATGTACAGTTTTAAATAAAATTTCCAAGCTGGTCGTTTCACCAGGTCTGATAAGGTTTGATTACGCAAGTTGCGAGAAAATTTTGTAATTTAACGAGCATCGTTTGTCAAGATCTTCCCATCGTCCAAGGGAATTATTTTTTACGTAGTCTGTGATAGAAAAGCAGTGTTCGATGATTAATTGATTTTCCAACGTGAGAAATCGAATCATCCTGTCTTTTGTCAATAAGAAACACGTATGGACATTGGAGAAAATATCTGCGGGGAAAAGGCCGACGAGTTGCAACTTCTCTTCCCAACGTCGACTTCGAAGTTCCATGCAAATCGATATCTAACGTTTACTTACAATGTGCAATTATTATTAACGTAACAAATAGTGTAGATATAAATACGTATTGTCGCGACTTGTAACAAGAAATATGCTAATAAGTTAGTCGCTGTGTAATTGCTTGACTATGTTAATATGCGACATTCAGGAAACAATAGAACTTACACAAATTTATTATTAATTTAATAACTTCGCGTTACATGAATTCCAAACGCACTATTCTATATAATATGCTGCCAGAGATATTTTAATAAATAATTCCTATACGTAATAAACTATTCAGAAAAAGCCACCGCCTACGCCAGTTTATTATCTCTTTGATAATTCCTCGTTACGTCGATTTAATTCGCTAGGTATCTGACGTTTTATCATTTAACTGAATTAGCACCTGCAATATATTCTACAAAAGATATTTTAACAACTAACGAGAAGATATTTAATAATAAACCAAGCAGCAAATGCTTCCTTAACTTAACACCCGGACAAACCATCGCCTACGTTCCATTTCATTTAAAATTCTACATTCGCAATGTTATTCCTTTCGTTCGTCCAACTTCACGCAGATTCTTGTATTGGTTTGGAAACTAAGTGATTGCGGGTTTTGTCATTAGATGGTATTGGCAAAACCCGCAATCATTTAGTTGCCAATATTAACAAAAGCTGAGAAACCGACTAATTGGATGATACAGGAATTTTATTTTTCTTTTTATTTGGAAGAATTTTACAATCAATTCTCATTGAGAATTATAAATAAATTATTCTCAATAATAATAAATAATTATCGTAGCTGAATCCAATGACTAAATCTAGAGGGTGTCCCTTTAGCCTGCGGATCTGATCCATCGTGTCGAGTAATTGAATAATTAGTAGGTTTTGGTGCTTGCTAATTTACATCGTTACATCTATTACTAAATTTGCATATTTCTTCTTTAACTGTAGGTATCGTTTCGTTGGTAACATAGCAAGGTGCATCTATGAAGAATCTTAGAGTTTCTTATTCAAATCGTCGAAGAATTTCCACGTTGGAATTAGTTGGATCCCATAGGTCCAAGCAGGTTTTCATATGGCTAATAATACAGGAATTTTCTTTTTATTTGGAAGAATTTTACAATCAATTCTCATTGAGAATTATAAATAAATTATTCTCAATAATAATAAATAATTATCGAAGCTGAATCCAATGATTAAACCTAGAGGATGTCCCTTTAGCCTGCGGATCTGATCCATCGTGTCGAGTAATTGAATAATTAGTAAGTTTTGGTGCTTGTTAATTCTTACGTTACATCTATTACTAAATTTGCATATTTCTTCTTTAACTGTAGGTATCGTTTCGTTGGTAACATAGCAAGGTGCACCTTTTAAGAATCTTAGAGTTTCTCATTCGAATCGTTCAAGAATTTTCACGTTGGAATTAGTTGGATCCTAGGCTAATAATTAGCTAATTTACATTAGACTAATAATACAGCAATTTGCGTGAAGTTACAGCTACAAAAGAAATAACGACGAACGCAGAATTTTGGATGAAATGTGGAAACCGGTCGCCTGACCAGACCTGGTGACGTTGGCTACTGTTAAATCATGCGAGATCGCCGATCACTATCCCAGATGTTTGTATCCGGCATCGAACACGATATTACCTACACGTAGGTGTATCGACGATGTTCTGAAACAGCGGTGCGTTTATGTACTCACTGGCAGACTGTAAGTACGTAGTACTGTTATGCGTTGGCATGCGTGACGCAACAGGAAGGTGCGATCCGATGTGGACTTCCCTGTGCCGCGTTGGAATTATATTTGGAACATCGTATCGTCCTGTACATCGCCAACGTTTCAGATAAGCAAACGCATTCTAAAAGACATTTTCGCTGCCGTTAGCCAGGTGGCATTCGCCCGAGGAATGTGTTATGCTACTTGGGGGCCGGCATTATTACGCAGGTATAATGAGCGTAACTGTACGAAATATGCGCAGCAAGGGATGGAAAACAAATATTAAGTTACATATTTAGAAAGTTCGTAGCGTGTCTAAGGTAGCGGATATTAAATTCTCCTTTATATTTCACTACGATAGAAGAGCATCGTTTATTAGGATATTTTATCAGACAGAGGAACGCAAGATGCCCGAATGGGTCGTTTTTCTCATTGAAAGATAAATATTCAGCAAGCAAACGTTCGATATGGAAGAGAAATTGTCAAGAGACAGAGAAAAGAGAATTTTTTTTTTTAATAAACGTTGAACCTCGACTGGAATATTCTTCTATTCGCAAGATTGTCGTTTATTCTGGTTGTTGTGAATTTTGTTCGTGCCACGCAATCGAATACGTTAGAAATCTGTGGCGAATGTGTTTCTATTAAAAAATGGAGAAAAGATTTCCGGCAGAATGACGAGGCTATTCAACGGAAGAATGAAATGCTAATCCACGAACGTGCGTTGCTTCTGAATTTTCCTTCGATCTCGCTTTCAATTTCCCGATCGACCCGATGTATTAATTTAATTTATCGATTCACTTCCCTTATCGATCTTTAATAAACATGCCTCCAAATTTATACGACGAACTTCCCGAAAGAATTGTAAGAAATGTTTCTAGTTTTTCCTAGAAACCTACAAAAAGGAAGAAAGGAATTTTTCTATTACCATCAAAAATATTTCCAATCTTTGACTTAATAAGTAATTGTAAAACATAAACAACGAGCATTGGAGAATTTCCTCAAATTTTTTGAAGACTCGGAACATCGACGAAGCTAATACTGAACGTAAATAATCCAATGAGAATGGTTTCGAAGATTTCTAGCATATACTGGGTGTTGCTAATATACAGAATAAACCGCAAATGTAAGTTTAGAAAACACAACATAGCTGAACGTATAAACGAAGAGTATCGATGTTGCAATTATTTTATTAATTCCGTATATCAACTTTGTGTCTTCGAAGCACCGATTTTCGAAATTGTTTTATCCAAAATAATATTTAATATACAGGGTGGTTGGTAACTGGAGGTACACGCGGAAAGGGGGTGATTCTACGCGAAAAAAGAAGTGGAAAATGTAGAATAAAAATTTAAAAATTAAAAAAATAACGTCAATCGAGACAACGATCTACAGTGAGATCCGTTATAACGAGACGCGATAAAGTGCACGCGTACCGAACGAAAATTCAAGGTCGATTTTCTCGAAAACAAAGCCTCAAACGAAAAATTTTTATTCTATATTTTCCACTTCTTTTTTCGCCTAGAATCACCCCCTTTCCGCTTGTACCACCAGTTACCAACCACCCTATATATACATATAATAATAGAATATAAAATATAAATAATAATACATATAATAAAATGTAATTTAACAAAACGCAACACGGGAAGCTTCCAAGACAAATGTATGAACATTACGCGTTATCCTGATCGTCGTTATAATCTTACGCTTGCAAGATGATTTAAGATGATTTAAATGATCGATCCTTTCGCATGGTTATTGGCGTGTGATAGTTTCGTAGGAAATAAAATGTCGTTTAGTATGCAGTTCGTAATGAGAAATTGTATAATATGAAATATGGATCGTCTATGGTTCTAACCGTATAAATATTTATTAGTTATGGCAGTGTTATCACTATGGTCACGCTTTTAACCCCGTTACGGTGCTCAACTTTACTTCGCGTGCGAAGGTGATTCGCATGCATGTAAATGTTATCTTTGCGTTGTTCACTGCGATGAACAGACGGTTCTAGCGCAAATAAAAGAAATATGAATCGTATCGAACAGCGGATGATGCAATCGATGGGGAAAAATGACGAGTTTCCAAAGGTCGAAGCAAAATGGAAAATTTGTCTACGCAGCGATGACGTACTGGCCGTAAGATAAAACAATTTCATCCTCTTTAATTAGCCGCGGTACTTACATAGCTAATTAATTAGCCGGTAATTAAGCATCGCAAAAGGATAATTTCTCTTTTATCCGGCGAGATCTCGTTTTAAATGAAACTTTCCATTGATTCGAGTATTCGAAATAAACCTGTTGCTAATCTCTCCGCGTGTCCTCGTTAACGTAAATAACTGAGCGTGATATTACACGGTATAATAGATCTTCTTACCCTCAGTCGTACGTCTTCTTGCGCGTTTCAAACGCGTCGAAATTACCAGTCGAATAGGAAAATATATCGGCTGATCTGCCAACAATGATTTTCCACGGAGGTTAAACTCGTTCCCTAAATCCGTCAGAAGTGAAAAAGCAATGAGAACGTGAACACTTTTCCGGCAGTCAGTGTGCAACAGCGAATCGAAGAATTCCCATAAAAGACACGCCGTAAGATTCGTAGCCTGAGGAAGTTCGCGAAGAATGGAAACACCATAAGAAGGCGCGATGGTTTCTCTCACGGCGCTTGTACAGTAGCCGCTTAGAAAACTCCCATAACGAATCCAAAATTCCATTCTCTCGTTAGACTGGTTTGCCAAGGTCGCCAGGAATTCCTCCCTAACAAGCCAGCGTAATTAAAGGAATAATCTTTAATTAAAGTAAAACACCAAACAATAAAATTAATCATCGCGTTATCTTCTTACGAGAGTTCGTAATTATATTAACGCAATTAACGAACCCCTGGCGTTCCTCGAGCGAGACGCGCGCTTATGCGTGTTCGACGGCCGAGGGAGCGTCGGGACGCGTCGCAGCCGAGCGGACAGCTCGCCGCCAGCGTCGAGCAGCTGCGTGAAACAGCCGGCTGGACGAGCCTCGTGTGTACACATATACTTCAGGTATAAGTGCATTAACGTTCTTCCTGCTGCACTTCATTTCTCCCCGCGTTCCTCTCGCTCCGTCTACTTCGCCCTCTCTCCGCATCAATCGACGATTGATTGGCAAGACGAGATAAGAATCTGCAATTTGGCTGTACAAGAAGCAGGCTTGTTGCTGCAGCAGATCCAAGGTTACTCGAGTGTCGAATAATTATCGAGCGACGCGATACCGAGTGTGTACAAGGACGCGTGCACGTGGACGTAGGCTGAAATAATTAGAGGGTTGGCTGGTCGTACGAGTTGATCGAGCGCCCATGCGTTTCATATCTTAGGATCAACTATTTCAAGCCATTTAAAGGCCTAACGATGATCTATCGTAGCGCGTTACGGATACTACGTCTACTAATACTTTACGGATACTAATTCTGTGTTTATAGTCTGTAGATTTAAATTCTGTAGATTTGTAGAAAGGTGGAAGAGGGAAATGTTAAGTTGTAACGCGAATGCTACGGCATTTGCTGTTTTATTCCGAGTATTTGATCTTCTCATTGATTTTGACTATTAGAGTGGAAACTGTATTTAACCGGATACTGCGTTTAATATCATCGACAGATCAGAGGTCGAAAAGGCTTGCTCGTTTCGAGGGAAGAAAAATTACTTCGCAGTCTTAGGAGAAATAGCCGCGCGTAGAAATGGAGAATATGAAGCTCCTCTGACTTGCAACTATCAAGCTAGCTGTTAGGAATAAAAACGAGAATTAGTTGGTATAAAACGTTCCTCGCTGCTTCCTTCCAGATTAACACGCCATAAAACCTCCCAATTCCAGCACCTAATTAACGCCAAATATTAACGTACGTATTTCCCTCATTTGAGAAGACTTCTGATTAATCCTTTATCTGATTTCCGTATCCCTTTCTGCTTGCTTGCGCGAACTTCTCACTGGCTGCTGCTTCTGCAGGCGTAAATATGCGATATCGATGGAAAAACCAGAAGACAAATATTAACAAAAAGTGCGGAAAGCGCATTGTGCAAAGATTATACGACAGCACGCGGAACATTCGACAGTTTGAAAAATTTGAGATTGCAAGAAACGAAGGATCGACCGTACGAGTCTGTGGAAACAGCCGCTCGAAAGCGTACAAAGGACGAGCATACCGGAAACAGCTATAGTGTCGTGCCATCCGTGCTATAGCGTGGGCAAAAGGCAAACGACAGAGTGGGGCCTGATGTTGGAAGAGGCCCACCACATGTACGTCTGCACAGCTGTCCCTTCGTGTGCACTCTCAGCCAACGTTTTGCTTTCCCCCAGAGGCTAGATTCTTGCTTCTTACTTGCCCTTCGTTTTTCTTCAAATTCGCGAAATTCTGTTCACGGTTAGCGGAACTGCGTGCAACGACGATACTAATTGCGCACAGTGCGCGTACGTATTTTTCATACACATCGTATGGTGGGTTGTGTATTTTTAAAATAGCGTACCGTATGCTATACGCATCGTCTTTGATACAACGTGTTTCTAGCGTAGCGTGTGTTCAATGTAATTTAACATAAATGCATGGCAACTGAATTGATTACGGAAGAACGTAGATGCGTTAATTGCATTTATGTTTTTTGCTTCTCTCAATGAAAAGCAAGGATTCATGAAGTGTCGGATTTTTCAGACTCTTTCATCGCCCTTTATATTACGCGTACCAAACGACCGATACGAAAGATGAATTGTATTACGAAGATCGTGGTGTAGATTGAAATACAAGTCGATGGAGCTCGTATCTCTTGCACTTTCTACTATCAGTACGTTCTTCAAGTACACGATAACAGGTGTGGTTTTATGATCCATTTGCTTTATCGATTCCTCCATTAAAAGATTATAATATAGATGTGATTCCATACGAATGAATACTTTTTACCACTTCAATTTTACTAACTAAATATTTGATTCTTCGCTTAGACAGGAACGAAAAAGTTCGATATCACGTCCCTTGAAGCGGATCTACTTCTCGCTTGGGTAATTAAGTGACTCTTGTACCGGCCACTATCGGACATCTATGAGAATAAAAAGCCAATATCTTGCCCTCGTGGTGTCCTCGTGCAAAAAAGAAAAATCGTAACAGCTACACTCTGCCATACACTTGTCCCTAAACGATCTGGTAGAACAAGAATCTTAACACGCCCTTAATACGTACACAGTGATTGATGAAAAAAATAAACTCTAAGACTTTGGGCGTTTCCAATTTTACAGTCCTCTCCGTGTAGAACACAACGAGTTAGCTTTTTCGTTGGCGAAAGATATTTAACGTATCTCCGGTCTATTTGAAAGTAAACACCAGGTACATTTTTAATTATTCGTTGCGCGTCTCACAATGTGAATATTCTTTCGTATTTTCCTCAAGCTTAAGAAACGTACGAAAAACATCTTGCGCCTACGTAGATTGAAGAATTTTTACTTCAATTTTCCAGGATCGTTAGATTCAGCCAGAATCGTACGATGAATATTTATTATTCACGTTATAGTAGCACGCCGGAATAATTTATTTATAATTAATTCCAAAATTCTTCCAAATAAAAAACAAAAATGTTTTTCCAGGAGATGTATAACCCCGCAAAGTGTGTACTATGTCCTTGCTTCTTTATCTCTTTGTATACATAAAACACCCTATATATATATACAGGGTGGTTGGTAACTGGTGGTACAAGCGGTAAGGGGGTGATTCTAGGCGAAAAAAGAAGTGGAAAATATAGAATAAACATTTTTCGTTCGAGGCTTGGTTTTCGAGAAAATCGACTTTGAATGTTCGCTCGGTACGCCTGCACTTTATCGCGTCTCGTTATAACGGATCTCACTGTAGATCGTTGTCTCGATGGAAAAATTAAAAAAAAAAAATTTTGTATTCTACATTTTCGACTTCTTTTTTCGCGTAGAATCACCCCCTTTCCGCTTGTACCACCCTGTATATATATTTAAACGAGTATCCTTAATGAAAGTTCAAAAAGCTGGAAAAACGCGTGGCTTCGCGGCGTCTAGCTCGGTTAGAGATCAAGGCAAAGTGAAAGAGACAACTCGTGCTAACTCGTATGTGGAGCACATAACCGAACCGTAGAGGAATAAAAAGAAGCAACGAAAAAGCAACTGTGTGTGCATTAAATTGCGGCAAGTTTCCATGGTTCGCGTCAACGGCTAAGAGACATCCTTGTCACTTTCTTCTCTCTCGTATGCTGGTCCGCCCACAAAATTCAACTCGAGTGCATTCCACCTTGCTCGGCTTGTTCACGCTTATTTACTGGACGGTGATTGCTGTTCTCGAAGAACAGTTTCGCGATAACCACGAACGTCCTCGCTGTGCTTAGATCAACGCACTATAGCGGCCGTCTCGCTATAAATAACGAGGCCACGGTAAAAAGCACAAAACTGAAACGAGTTCAGTGGAACATCGCGCAGAAGAAGCCGTGAAAAAGTTTGTAGTCGAAGGTTTAGACTGGCGACTTTAAAGAAAACGATCGACCAACACGGCGTAAGGAAACAATAAAGGAAACGATCGACAAAACGAATTCATGTATGAACGTATTTTTACGATTTCAACGATCATAAAGTGTGCAACATCGACGTTCCATCGTCGCTTATTTTTAAATTGTTTTCACCGATTAGATATCGTTTATTGCCGGGTAATCGATGAATTCTGCGCTGACGTATCGCGCTCTCCAACGAAATTGATAAGGACAGAATGGAAATTTTATTGGCTAGAAATAAAAATAAAAAGGAACGACGAAGACGCGAACGAATCTTCCAACTATTTCCGCTGTAATCAGAATCGGAAATGAGAACCTAGAGACATCTCGAAAGTGTTTCCCTTATTTCTATATATTTCAAGATTCTTCCTACTTGCAAGAAGGCGATGCCTCGTGAAAATGAAATTATTAGATTGAGAACGTAGGCAACTAGCGGCAGTTCCGAGGGAATCGATTCAGAAATATATCCCGGCGTCGGAAACATAATTAGCATGTCAGTGGCGTGTTACATACAGCGCCTCGCACTATTTTCGTATTCTCATGTACGTCGAGCCCAGGTGCCTTACGACGGTCCTCTTTGGGGAACTTTCCGCGTTCACCGAATCGCGGTCGGTAAACAGTTCCCTTCACGGATGCATATGCGCGCACTATGAGCCCAATTCCGCCAGAAACGATTGGTTCCCTCTTCGACATCCTGACGTATCGCCGATATTGCAGCTACCTTCTATTCCCAGCTTTTCTCGCGATCCCACGATTTTGTTTGCAGTATAGATCTCGCCTGTGCGAGCGAGACAGAAAGCACGAATTTATACGAGGCTCGTCCGTCTCTCTCGCTCTTTCTCATTCCCGCGCAAACGCTCCCACTATATATTATGTCCATCCTATTCTCTCGTTACGCCATGTCTCTTCTATTTCTCTATATACTTCTATTTTCACCGCTGCTTTATTTCTCGATGTATTTTATCATGTGTACCGTGTTTGCAGCGGTAATAGAGTTTTATTTGTGCGTGGAATCGAAAAGTATTAAACAGCGGCCATTAATGGCCACACGCATTCGATTTACCGTCCTATTGAGCCATACATTGATACGTGATGCTCTTTAAATTGTCCTCAATGATAGAACAGGCATCGAATGCTCTTCGATTTTTTATGATTTTAAAGATACACGAGAAACAAAAGCAACGAGAGTCCTTGCAATTTTGAACAAATCGTAAGATACTCTCTTCAAAACTCTGAGATAAAATGTTATCGAATGGATAGATCTCGAAACGGAAAATGTAGTAGTGCTGAACCGAAGTAATCTGGAGTATGCTATTGAGAACGGCCGCTAGACTTTCCGAACCGTTTGAAAATTTAATGTACGAACTGTAATTATATTTGGCGTCAGCTTACATCGATTTCCGAGAGAAGTACGGAAAATTCGTAGCTTCTCTTGAGATCGGTAGAGCTTTGGTGTTATATCTGCCCGGTAGTTTGCAATAGAGAATTTCTCGTTCCAAGTAATTTACCGAAATACGTGTTTTATATCAAAGAAAAACTACATTCAAATACAAGAGTCCCAATAATGTTGAATTAGAGCGAAATTTCGTATCTCTTCCGCCATTTTGTCATAACCTACATCGTATATTATATACTACATTCTTAACGTAAAGAAAAGAATCTACGATACGTAAGACCAGTTTAGAAGTACGTTCGCGTGAAAAGACGATGGTTACGTAGAATCGTTACGAAAAGAATTACGTTAAAATTGTAGAAGCGTGAAGAAGAGATACCGTAAATATAAAAGAAAAGGTTGCTTAATCTAACCGTGAGCAGCGCCGAAATTTCGTCGTAGGCGTTCCGCAGCCCGGTATGTTCGTTGTTACAAAACGTCGGCCTTCGGCCGCTCCCACCAAGTCAGATTTCAGTCCAGAGTTCTCTCCTCGTGTGCCTTGGTTTCGTCATCGGCGCAGACAACGAGCTCCCGGGGCTCGCTCGCACGAAATTCTAAACACCGCCGCGATATAACAAAACCACTGGCCACTGGCCACGAGAACGTCTTCATCTAAAACTATTCTCGCGTCTCTGCTTTATCGGCTGCTGATATCGCACCGCCTTGGCACTTAAGCTCCATTTTCCAGCGGTATTATTTCCAAGTACTAAAAATAGGATAAATATACCTTTTCGTTTAAAGTTTCGACACTACCGTACTAGGATACTCGTCCCAGTTATTTCAACTACATTAAGGCAAAAGATATTTAAAGTCATCAGGTCGATGAATTTATAATGTCATTTTATGTATTTCAAAAATTACGTATACATGCCTCGTTACGTAGAATACTCGTGAATTCGCAGAGCAACTATTTTCGATAGCGATATATATTCATTTCATCGTGGTAGATTCGAGACTGTGATTTTCATTTCAGAGGAATCGTTAACGTTGCATTCATCGATTCGTAATTCGAATTGATTTCTGGGCTGCTCGATACGCGTTGTTTTCGGCACGTGTTCCACGAAAGTGGACTCGGTTGGCAAACACGTCGCCGTCAGCGTATCTCCGACGTCGCGCCGTGACACCGTGGGCAAACGACGCCTGGTCTGGTATTCATACAGAATCGAGTTACAAAACCGAGTTGTAAAAGGTCTACATTGACGTTGTCTTATATCACGTAGCCGACGCAAAGCGTAGCGCACCAGTACCATCAGCAGCAACAGCGCTGCTACCCGGTGCTGAGTCACTGCTGCGTTGCCGATACACATCCACGCTATTGCTGGTGGCACGGTCGTGTAGCGTTGCCACGTTTCGTGCCTTCCCTCCCTTCACACCACGCCCCTTCGTCCAACACGATAGGCGTCTATCCCCACTCCCTGGCCCTCGAACGATAAAGAGGAAAACAGGAATAAAACAAAGACGGAGAGACCGTGCCGATGGAACTACCGTAGAGAAAGAAGGAGAGCGGCGAGCCAAGCGCAAGCCAAAAAGAGACAGAAACAAAGAGAAAGAGGGACAATTCAAGAGCAGAGAAGGACGAAAGAGGCGTCGCACCGCGCGTTCAAATTTCATTGCGTCAAGCTCACGGTACTCTCGCGTCTGCTTAGCGCGGAATTCAGAGAAAACGTCGGTAATGGAGTTTCGTGAGATAAACGGCAGCAGCGACGCCAGCGCGGCACGGTGTTGGCCCTGGTACCGGATAGGGTTACCAACGGGGCAACCAAAACATTCTCCAACAATGAAAATCCACCCTCCTCCGATCCTCCCTTAGACGCGCGTTGCAAATGTATATTCCTTTATATATAATATATATATTCCTTATATTATCTACTAGATATAGTGTTTAACAGAGAACGTTCGACTTGTCCGCTTTGTTTTTCCTCTCGAGTCGAAGTCGTTGCGGCGAGTCAACAATCCTCGAATCTCCAAAGGCGCGAAAACAATCCATCCATCAGGGGTGTTTACGGTACCGCGCTCGGTCTTCTTTCAGCGGAGGTTGGCTGGCAAGAGCGACCAGACTCCGGCACCAGAGTCCGTTTTGCGCTCTGATTGCTAACCCCGTGGTTCTTAAATCACCGGTGATCCCGATTTAAGCTCCGACCGCGTGAATTATTTTTCGCGTTCAAGGGAGCAACCCGAGCTCGGTGTTTATACATCACCGTAGGCGTATGTACTATCGCGGCTCGTATAAAACACCACTAAACAACGCGCTTCCTTTCTTCTGCCGGCTTTAAATTGTTTACGTAACGGTAAATATAATGATCTTTTTCCAGTACACGCACGGTAAAACGCAGAATAGGTTCGCGCGAGCTTCTGCGTTTAATGCAGAAATCTAATCGACCGTTCGATCGTGCCTATCAGATAACGGGCAACAGTAGTAATGGATGGGCTTTGGTAAGCCGTGAGAATGCCAGTATCGAACAAAAACGTCCGCCGCGATTACAATTACCGTTCGTTCGTTAGACGCTCCAATTTCCTACGTTTCTAACGATTGGCCTTACGTCAACTACACAGCACTTTGCAAAAGATGTACGCAAGGTATTTATATCGCGTGTTTTCCATGCGATCTTTTCACCGAGTTCCACGAACAACATGAAGATGTTGGTTTCGTTGAGAGATTGGAAAAATCGTGAATTAACCACGTTAGTTAGGTTCGATTCGGAAGAAGCCGAACGACTCGATGCTCACAAGCTCATTCATCGCGCAGACACGATATAAACGATAAGAAATTCTGAGCCGAGTTTGGGAAACGACGTTTGTGGCTTCTGAACGGTTAATTTCCCACTGTAGTTAATTTTGTACAGTACCTTATTTCTAAGCGAGTTACCAATTTCACTCTCATTGTCAACCTGTTTGTATTTCGTGTGGCATATAGCAACCAGAAACCTGTAATTATTTGTTCCGGTTTTTCCTACCTATTTCCGTCCTGATAATGTTCTAATCAATTTTCCGATGGCCCATGTGTATATGACATTGCTCTTTCATTTATCCCGAGGTTCGGCGGAAAAATCGGGCAATATCGTAAATAACAGAAAGGCCAATATCAGCATATTTTTCGAAATAATTGGGGAAGCTGGCTGGCGTGTCCTTGGGAATTCCACGCAAAAATAACGTCACCGATACGTAGTGCTTCTTCGAATTAAAAGAGAATGCCAGGCGATTTTCCGGGAAAACGATGCATCGGAGAGTGGCTGCACGGCCGGGAACGTGGCATGGAAAAGAGGAAGCTGACGTGGAAATAAAAAGGACGACAAACGAAAAGGGGAGACGAGCGAGAAGCAAGGACGGCGCGGCGACCGAGAGACGGAGAGAGCGAGAGAGACAGAGAGAGAAGGAGGGAAAATACGTGAGAGAGTTGTGAAACGGGAACGCCGTGCGCATCGCAATGCAAATGCAACTGACCCGATAAAGCTGCATTGGGTCATAGAAAGGGAAAATACAACCTACAAACGTGGGGTTGCCGCCAAAATACGATTTTTATAGCCTCTGGGCGCCACGCTCTTCTCTTCTGTCTCTCACAGTGACGTCCGTCGCCGACCAACGCTACCCTTCGGCGTCCCACGCACACCCCCGCGTTTATGTTCACCATCTACGTTCATCCTGATTCTGCCCCTTCGACTTGCTCGCCCGATCTTCGTCACGAAGAGTACGAGAATGGAAACTCGAATGCCCGAAGCTCTACCTTCGCCGTATTCCTGTCCATGCTGTTACATACAGTTACGCATACGCACGTGTGTGGAAGAACTTATTTTTCGACTAATAAAGACAGGAATTTAGATGCGGTGCGATCGATCGCGTTGGAAAATTTCTCTATCTCAGACGACGCTGCTCGAACGAAAATGGCAACTCGAATGGTCCAAGACCGCTGATTTCCCTCTGCTTAATTTTCATTGACCGTATTGGCTTCCATTACAGGGTAGAATTTATTTTGCAATTAATAAAAAAAGCCGGAGAAAAAGATCTAGTTAGACTTGATCAGATTCGATGAAATCTGATTATTGGATTCGTCTCGATCGATCGTGTTGGGCGTTTCTTACTCGCTGCTCGAACGAGAATGGAAATTCTAATACGCGAATCATCCTCGTCTTTCTTTGCCATCACTCTGTTCCCAGTGATAAGTAGAATTTCGTTTGGAATTAATAAAAAGACGGACTTACACTCGTTTAGATTCGTCGCAGCGAAACGACTTGCCGAGGAATCTTCGCGTGTCTGGCTGCTTAGTCGCTTTGCTAATTGCATTGTTCTTGAGCCGCGAGAAAACCACTCCGCACGTATCACCGGCTTTGATGCGGCCCAAGAATTCTTAAATGTTCGTCGAGAAGCTAACTGTTGCACATTTCCCTTTTTTCCTCCGCTTAAATTCTAAGACTCTACGCGAGATCCTCGTCTCTTCCGAGGACGTGTTCCACGTCGTTTGCTTTCCTACCGCGATCTTCCTCTTTACCCGTACGATCATTTCCGAGTACAAATCGGCTCGTCTTTAAAAACTGGTTGTATCGTTTCAGGCTGCGCGAACGCGTCGTGACAGAAGTCGACGTTACGTCTCAATTAATTCTGAGAGCGAAGGGATGGTAGCACGCACCGTGGAATACCGACGAACGATAATACTAAATTCGCATTCTCAAGGAGAAAATTGCACGCTGCCTTCTAATTGCAACGACCAAATATCCAGCGACGTCCTTAAATCTCGTTGCTCGATTTTACTTACCGAGTCGCTGATAACCGAGCCGCTGGTAAACAGACGCGTGAAATATACGCGCGACAAACACGTTCGCAATATCAAATTTCTCGCCATAGAATATCCAGATATCTGCTATCACGTTCGATGAAACAACGATGAAATAAAAGCGGGAGAAAGAAGCGAGAAATTAAAGAGACCAGGCAGCAGACGTATTATTATTTCGCAAAGAATTAACGAACAGCCGAATGGCGTTGGATTTTAGGGGAAATCAAATGTTTCATTACGGTGAAATTTTGAATGGCACAAAGTCAAAACAGGTAACGGCGGTAACATAGCACGGTTGCATGGCGGCAAGTGGGGCATAATAAATTTAGGTATCGATCGAGCGGCAAGAGCGCGCGGATCTCTCGACCGGCGCACACCAACGCGCAATATTGTTGCACGTGAAAATAACAAGACCGCGTTTTCAAATTATGGACAATCTCGCGGAATTCACTTTTATGAGTTAGACGTGATCAATAGTCGCGCCGGATGCGGCGGGGATCCGACGACGAAACGTTACGGCTGATTGTATCTATACCACCCCCCCCCCCTACATAAACCTAATTAAATTCGAAACAAACTTTAGCCAGAGTGGCGGTATTAGTTTCTAGTGCGTTTTAATTAAATGCATTCCGCCCGTGAACGATCGCGCGAATTCGAAAAAATGATCGGACGCGCGTCTTCCTCCTGCCTTTTCCAAAAATCCCCGTTATTTTCGAATCGCGTTTTCTTCTCCGTTTCCGTCACCAACCACGTGGTAGTTTGCAAGACAGTCTCGTTATATCGAGCCTGTCCGTTCATTTCTTCATTTCGTGGCATCATTGGCATCGTGGAAGAGACGAACGAGTTACCTCCATCACAGAAACAAACAATAGGGTGAGAAAAATAATTAGGTAGATCGAGGAAATACTTGCGCTTTTCTATTTATCAAATTAATCGATGCGTCTTGCAGGCAGCTCGTATCCTTGTAAAATATAAAATGTTATCGCTATAATTATCCTTCGTTGCTATTATTTCATTGCTATTTTGTTATTATTTCAGGTTGCGACAAGAGGATGGCGAAGAGAAATTTGTCGTACGATCGGCAAACCAGTAACTGTGACAATACCATTTTATAGAACAGAGGCGAATTAGTAGACAAGTCTCGTGGAGACTTTTCACCGAGATTTTCCATCGATTTTTCATCAAACTTGAAACACGCGAATGTCCAGTTCTCGCGCGGTTTCGCAGTACGGAAAGAGGAAATCTAAATTACCGCATGCCCCTTGCACCGAAATCAGTGTATGAACACGTGGTTCAGTGGCGATCGGTCGGGGTAGAAAGTGCTTACGGGGGTGAGAGTGTAGAGTGAGCGGAGAATGGGGTGCATGGACATCGGCCGGACATCGGAATGGGAAACGGGTTAGCCGAATGACCGGTGGTCGGAATTATAGGGGTGGTGAATTGCGAATACTCGGCGTCTCCATGCCAAAAACAATGCACGCAGTAAAACGGTAAATGGAGAAACGACCTTATAAATGTCTGGCCGATTAAACGCCCATCGGGTTCATTCGCAAAGACCACGTTATAAGTGGCGTTTGAAGGGAACGCGAGAGAACTGTGCGTGTCTATGCGGCTGTCACGATTAACCGAGATGTCGTAGGAAAAACTGAACCGTGCAACGAGAACGATATATTGCGGCAGCAGTGATAAGTAGCGAGCGTAAATTCATATTTTTAGGAATTCAGATAACGAAATCTGGACAGACGATCGTCGTTTTGTAACGAACGTTTTAACGAGTACTGTACCCTGCATGCTTTGTACTTTATTATGCTAATGTATCGACTCTTTTTATACTGATACCTTGTATATTTTGTACAATTTTATCCTTCGTACGTAAAGCGTCTAAGATGTAGCGTTTGTTGAAATATCTGTGATAGGACGATAGTTTGATCGAATCTCGTTTTTTTAATTAACTCATTCGTACAGATATGAATGTGCATAAGCGTACTTTGTATACCAGATATGTTTGTGTGTTACGCGCATTCCCAGTTTCTTGTGAACGTAAGTACAAATTCGTAGCCTAATGGCAAGCAACGAGAAGATACGTCGAAAGAGATTTCTCTGTAGCAAGCAGAAATGATTAAACAATTCTGCATTTTTATATTTTATATTATATCATATTGTAATATTAAGCGTCCTAATTCTGTCTAATTTCGACCTTATCGTACGGTATCAAATTCTTCGAAACCCTAAGAACAAAGTGGCAAGAAAATAATTTTAACAATTCTACGATTAATAAGGATCGTGCAATTATTTTACATTATATCATATTGTAATATTAAGCGTACTAATTCTGTCTAATTTCGACTATATCGTACGCTATCAAATTTTTCAAAGCCTTAAGAATGAAATGGCAAGAAGATAATTTAAACAATCCTACGATTGATAAGGATTGTGCAATTATTTTATATTATACCATATTGTAATATTAAGCGTTCTAATTCTGTCTAATTTCGATTATACCGTGTGCTATCAAATTGTTTAAAACCCTAAGAACAAAGTAGCAAGAAGATAATTTAAACAATCCTAACGATCGTGCATATATTTTATACTATATCATATTGTAATATTAGGCGTTCTAATTCTGTCTAATTTCGACTATATCGTACGCTATCAAATTCTTCAAAGCCTTAAGAACAAAGTGGCAAGAAGATAATTTTAACAATTCTACGATTAATAAGGATCGTGCAATTATTTTATATTATATCATATTGTAATATTAGGCGTTCTAATTCTGTCTAATTTCGATTATACAGTACGCTATCAAATTCTTCAAAGCCTTAAGAACAAAGCGGAATTGCACGTGGGAAGACGTTTAGAATTGCGAAAGCGAATCGATGATTTAAAAAGGGGAGGAAATATTTGTCGAAATGTCGGTTACCGTGGAATTCGTCTGTAACAAACGGACTGCATATTCCTCCTCTGCATTTACATAAAATTTCAAGGCGCGGGAATGTAGAAAAAGCGCGCGCAACGTGTGGAAATATAAGAAATATTCAAACTGGGCTAGTAAAATAAATCTTTACGCGGTCTCGCTGCTTTCCACTCGCCTTAATGAAAACATCAAAAAATCCGCAGCCCGGTAATAAGTTTTCTATAAAAATACGCCAAAGTAGAAACACGTTTCCAGGCTGACAAATACGTTCTAACGGCGGATTTTACGCGTAAGGAAAAACATAATACACTGGCGAAAGAAACGCATCTTGTTGGCGCGCTTCTCGAATCGCGCATTTCGGTAATCGATATATACGAAAGGTGCGCGCGAGCGGCCGAATCGCTTTTAGTCTCATTTAAAATGCATCGCAGTATACCAGCCTCCTCGTCCCTTTCTCCTCGCGTACGTACGCTAGCGCGCGTTTTCCTTACATTCGCGCGAGTATTTCAAATGCTGTGGCGTTCGTCCGTTTGAAAAACGTCGAATCGAACTCGTCAAGTTTCACGCGATACGTCGGAAACGTTTTCTGTCTTATCCGCGTATTTCGATAGTTGGCTATTTTTAACGCGTGTTTATCGATACTTTCCAATTAGTTTCGACGATAACAGTTCCCTACTTAGTCTACATTCTGTCTATTTTTACCTTCGTCGCTTGTTTACAAGCCGTAAAAAAACAATGCCAATTTCATGGCCTCGTATTATCTAGTTCGATCTAAAATAATTCCCACATGATAGTTCATCTACCTGCTATCTATTGGTAGGCAAAGGAGTTCGGCTTTTTACTCGCATAGATCTGGAAATCATTGTACATTCGATAGAAATATCGGTGATGAGATAAAATTCTAAGCGACAAATTGAACCACGTTTTAACGAAACAAAAAGGAAAATTCTCGATTAACTCGAATCCGATGTTCATTCGTTAAGGTCTTACGTTATTTACTAGACTACTAGATTTCCTATTAAATTATATAGAAAATTTCAGTTTCTGAATTCCCCGGTGCGAAAAGTCAGGGGAAATTCTTGCAAACGACGAACTCACTTCCGAAAATATTTCTTCTTCGTACGATCGATATTTCTTTTCTGCCCTGGGCGATGATTAAACATGATAAACATGGAATGGTAGCGAGGGCGAGGTATTAATAGCGTCACCTTGGAAGGCCAGCATTTCCTTCGACAGCAATGTCAGGTTACGTAAGGTGAGAAGAGTAGGACAACAAAAGGGTGAAAGGGCTAATAATACGTGGAATTAATTTTAGCCTGCCACGACGAGATACGAGTCGCATTGTTAATTGCCAGGGAACCTGGAGAGCCTCCATTAATCAACGGTCCATTCAAGGTATAACCAATGAGGTATCGACGGGCCACCATAAATCGTTACATCGCAGCGGCACCGGCGAGAGGAAAGAGCGACCGATCGACCGGACTCGTGGCGCGACTTTCAATAAAATCGCCGTGCTGAAAATACGCGAAAGTCGAAATAGAAGCGGCGTATCGATCGACGAAGGGTGCTCGAGCGAATCTACGAAATGTCGAAGGTCGTAGCTGACTGGGCGACGCCGTTCCTCCTCCGACCGATCGTTTGCCAGAACAACGAAAAACCAAGCAGTTTCCCGATCGTTTTCATCGGCCACTCACGACCATTTCCTTGCATGCACGCGTCCGGACACGCTGTTTACGGTTTCCACGTGGCGCCACGCCCCAACCCACCGCGCGCGCCACTTGCCAAAGTCCACGGAGTCCCGGCAAAGTTTCCTAATCGTAGGCCGGGGAATCCCCGACTCACCCACCCCACAGTGTCCCTGTCCTTGCAGATCAGCCGAGAGACGCGCCGCCGGAACAATCGTTGACCAAATTCTCTCGCCGCCTGGAAACCGGAGCCTCCCCTTTAAGCGTCTTTGCTTTAGACCCATCTACCCTTTCGACCATAGACTTCTCCAGAGCTGGCGCTTTCTTCGAAATCGTGCCTGATAACGTTCTTTCTCTTGCAGCAAGAAAGTTTCGCAGCCATTCGCGATACCAAGTGGAATGTTACGATGTAACGTTCTCGCGGTGTATTTTTGCGCAGTCGAAACGTTCGCGCTATCCTAGCCTACGGACAGGTCGACGATTTATCGATCGTCCGGCGCGATCTACTTTCTAAATCGAGAGCGATCTTCGTGGAATAGAGGGAACTTATTTGCGCATGTGGGAAGACAACGTTTTGTCGCTTGTTTGCGTACGATCGTTTCCAGAAACGATCCTTTCCACGACTGTCCTCGTCCCAAATCGGAACCGATGATTCCGCTTGTCGAATTTTGCGGGTTTTTCGATGAGAACACAGTGGGAGACTTCGCTTCTATTCTCATGCGAACGATATATTATTTTCTGGAAAAAGAATATCAGTGGAGACACATCTCGAAGCAAATCTTAGAAACGAATTACGATCGAACGTTTAATCTACGAACATCGATCGTCTCGTAGAATCATTTCGGACCAATCTACCCTTTCGAGAGCGGTCTCCTTTCCTCGAAATTATGTTCTTCCCAGGCATTGATGACATCGAACAAACTTCGTAGCCAGCCTCCGTACAAGTATAATCTACTATTTTCTCGAAGGGAAAATATCCGCGGATGCACGCCAACGCGTAGCGCTTCGTTTAACGTGATTTTCAAAAATACTCTTCCTAGAAACATTTTTCAAATCGTTGCCGACGGCGTTCCTCGCATAATCGACAAGATTCCCCAGGCTTGCTAAATACCAGAGGAGATCGAAGTTCGCGCGATAATCGCGCAGACGACAGAACCTACCCTGTAGGTGAGTCTGCCGCTGGAAATAACGCGCTGCTTTTTGAGAACCGAAGAAAAACCGCCGACAGATCGTTATCGAACGTTGATCAACGCGTGCGAACATCGGCGTTGTCGATCGAAGCAGGAAGGCACGTTGCGTGTCCGAAAATAGCATCCATCTCGTACGACTGCACGCAATCGCGGCCGCGGTTGGTCCGTGGCGTATGGAGATAAAAGCAGGGGAAAAGGGAGGACGCGGATACGGGGGCCCATGGAAACCGCGAGAAATCATAGCCGCTTCTCACCCCGTTCGTCGTTGCAGCGGCACAAAACGAAACGGTTCTCTCGGCTTGCCGCTAATCTCGCGGCCGATCCGATCGGGGATGAGCACGTACCTGTAGGAAAAAAGGAAGGAAAAAGCGGAGGACACGGGGGAGCAGGCAGAGACAGGTTGGGAAGGTGGAAGGGATGGGAAAAAAGACGGCGAATGGTAGCAGTAACTCGGTGTACATTCGGCGAGACAAACTTGATCAATGGCCCCGGACGAGCAGAGTCGCGAGGAGGATACGTGTGCGAGGCACACGGAAGCGTGGCGCATTGTACGAAAAGCGAGCGTGGTATTAATAACAATTCTCACATCTGGCCGAACAAACGTACATGCCATAGACGAAAGGGGTTGATCGGGTGTACGTGCGTATAAAATATACATAGAATTTCGTCTGTAAACGTATACAGGGACACCAGCGGCGATACCGGCGGAGAGAAGGAAGAAAAGAGGGAAAAAAAGGAAGGGAAGAAGCAGGGGGTTAGAAAAGGGGGAGGAAAAAGGAGGAAGGCAGAAAGGAAAGGAAAAAAACGCAGCGAAGCGCGTGATCGTCGGAGTTTTCTCCTGGTGGTCCCCTGACGGCCACGTGGGAGGGAGACAGCGAAAGAGGGGAAAGGACAGGGTGGAAAAAAACGAGGGAGAATAGCAGCGCCACCAGCGCCAACCATCATCCCCTTCTTCTTTCTCTATCGTTGGTGCGCAGAGAGGCAGCGGTGGCTGCAGCGCGTACGTACATTTATTCGAAAGTTCACAAACACGCGGCCAACTTGCACTCTGCTAATAAGTCATCGGTGTTCGTTCGTTCGTCGTCAACCACCACCCAGTAGCGCGCCGCAGCCCCCACTACGGGGGTCGCGTTGCCTCTCAACCGACCCACCCCCGGTTCTACTTCCCCTCGTTCCTCCTCCACCTCCTTCCGTTTCCCCTCGTTCCACTTCGGCTCGGTTCTACTTCGCCCACCCCCGTTTCCCTTCCCAACCCCCTACGTGTACGTAGAACCTTCCAACCGTGTTCGTTCGTGTACCATATCCTCTAGTCTATGTGTATGTGTGTGTGTGTGTGTGTGTGTGTACGTCGGTGCGCTCGCGTTTTACGCGAATTCCACCCATCCCCTGTCGAATTCAAACCGACTCACACGCACGCTCGCGCACACTAGCAACGGCGCTTTCAAGCACACGCTAAACTACGCTGCGGTGCGTTCGTGTGCGATACACGGCCGTGTAAGTTAACCCCGTATTTCTCGCTTGTACGTGCACAGGCATTCGCGTGTGCCTGACGCGCACAGCCTCGCTGCGAAATCCCATCTAACTATAGACGCGCTGCTCCCTTCGTGTACACGCTTACACGTGTACGTGTAGAGGCAAGTTTTTGTAGGCACACCGAGACGAAAAAGCTGACGACCACGAGCGAGCGGCGCGTGTGTGCGCGATCGCGATCGCGATAAAGCTTCGCGAAAGCGTATACGGTGGCGCAGCCAAGTTTCACCAATACCGGCAGAACGCTATAGCAAAACATGAATACACGGACAGATACGGTGATGGTACTGGGCGCTGTTCGTCCTGCTTTAGACAACGCCGGCTTGCTCCGCCTCGCTCTGACCGGGTTACGCTTGCAAGCACGCTAGCTCCGTTCTCCTCGGCTCTCTCGCGCCTTCTGTCTTCCCACTCCCCTGCAGCCGCTTCAATTTCTATCTATATCGCCGTCTCCGTCGCTTCGCCTCCGGTTTTTTGCCCGTCTCTGTCGAGAACGAGCGGTCGGTCGAAAACTGGGAAACCGTGGGTCGCAGCGCGCCCAGCGAGAAGAAGAGACGTAGCTGTGACGACGCGTGGTCGCCGCGAGTAGCGGCGCGCGTTGCGCCGTACTTAAATTACATGATTAAAGGCACTTTAATTAGTTATTCGACGAGAGGGAAATTTATCGTCGAAGCAGTTCGTACTGGTTTTCGCGCGGTTTAATTTCGCCTCGAGCCGGGGATAATGAACGCGACCGCGCCAGTGTTCCACTGTAATTCGGTCGGAGGAACGAGTCGCAGAACGCCACTCTACTCGCTTTCAAATATTCGCGTAAACCGGACGATTTTACGCGCGGCAAAATCGATAGGGAAATTTCCACGGAAATTTCATCGTGTTACGCAGCTGGTATTTATAGCGCGCGTAAAGCAGATCGCACGAGACGAGCAACTCGGCAATGCCAGTACGAAACGGGGAAAATCGATTTACCGGACCGATCGAGAGGAACGCTCGGCTATGGCGACGCACACGCCAGGCGGATTACGTCGGATACGAATTTCCGAATCGAAGATCAGCACGGGCTATACAGGCGGGCGAAAAACGAAGGGAAAGTCGCGAAACTTAATCAGACGCGCGGTGATGCGCCAGACGAATGAGCGGCTCGTCCTGCACCGGAACAGGATATTTCCCATCGCGGAAGGACGAAAGAGAGAGAACGTTTTTCGTGTCGTGTACGCACACGCTGCACGGCCGAGTATTAAAGAGGCAAGAAACGCCTAGTTCTCCCACGCGAGGCAAAGGATCGGTGCGGAGGGTGTGCAGCAAGGGGAGAAAAAGAAAAAGAACTGAGAGAAAAAGGTGATCACGTTCGTTTCTCGCGGTCTGCACGCGCGCTGCCTTTCGCGGACCGACTTTCGACGATTCCATACACACGTAACTACCAGCTGTATCTCTCGCTCGCTCTTTTTCTCTCCCTGTTCCGCTCTCAGCGCGCTGCTCTCCTTCTCCCTCGTGGCTACGGTGAAAGCAGTGCCGGTGAAAGGTGATTGTGGCACATCCCGCGTGCCGACGCCACGCGTGTCTTTCCCCGTGCCCATTTTAATACCAAAATAGATTCCTCCGCCTTCTTCTTGCTCTCGCGCGAGAGCACGCGATCGATCGACGATCTATTTTTCTACATGTGCGCGCGTGTATTGTAGGAGCGCGAGGGGGTGGAAGGCAACGCGTCGGCGGGGCCGTTGCGACGAAGAAAATATCGGAGAATCTTGTACGTCGTCGTCGGCGTCATCGTCGTCGTCATCGACGGTTGCTCGTTGTCCAGAGTCCAGGCTGGCGTAATCCGGCCTGCATCAGACTCCCCTTTGCCACCCACGTCCAACCCTCGGTCGTCTGCGTCGCACCCTGCACGTTCTCGTTCTCCGTCTCGCTCCATAATTCAGTCGGCGCTGCGATTGGTCGACGTCGGCCGCTGACGTCACGCGAAAACCGGCAGGATAATAAGGAACGAGGGGAGGTCGGGCGGCAGCCACTGGAGAAGATACGAAAGGGATGCGAGAAGAGAGAGAGAGAGAGAGAGAGAGGAAACGAGAGGGAATGAGAGGTGGAGACGCCGAAGGGGGGTCGGGAAACGGTGGTAGTCAGGCTGCCACAAAAATACCCTGTCAGATAGAAACTGGCGCCCAAGCCTGGCGGACGCTACCAGCGCCGCTCTGCTACCGACGCTACTTGCACGATACCATCACGCCGATACCGCCTTCGTCTCTTCACCCTCCGCGCTTCCACGACCCAGCTGACGCGTCCGCCCCCGTATCTTTCTCTTGCCACCCGGTATATTTCCTATATTTCATCGGTTTTCTCTCGCCACTCCGCCGGTGACCAACGTGCTCCTTCCAACCCCCACGTGCCACGTTTCTTTGCTCGTCCGCTCTATTCTACGCTCTGGTTGCCTTCCTCGGCTACGAGAATCCCTCGTCGAAGCCTCGCGGAACGTTCGCTGGGAAAGATCAAGGGAGAGAGATAGCGGAGCCGCCGCCTCTCGTAATTTCCTCGTTATTCGTTTATGAAATTTAAATGGAAGAGCTCGGGGAGACGAGATGGTGGTGGTGGTGGTGGTGGTGGTGGAGGAGGTGGAAAGCAGGTCGCCGAGGATCGGCGAGGAGGAAGGTCGCGAAGGGAAAACGTGGATACGATGGAAACGCCGCGAAGGAGCCGCTGATGTCAGGTCGAAGGATCGATTTTCAAGGAAGATGGCGTCCTACGGTGGCCGCTCCACCCTCCCAGCTACCCTCACCCTCGCTCTCTGCCACCCACACGTGCGCGCACGTTAAAGCGTACACGTAAAGAGACACACTTACACAAGCCCTGGTCCCTCGTCGCCACCCCTTGCCCTCTTGGAACTCAACGGTCGATGAAGTGGAGTTCTCCTCTCCTGCCTCTCCTCCTCCTTTCTCTCGCTCGCCCTCGCGCTTTCTATTCGCTCTCTCTTTGTCTGTCTTACGCTCGCTCGTACACACGCGCGCATACATGGACACATAGATACATAGACGCACACAGGGACACGCGCTCTCTCCGTTACTGTTTCTGCTCGCTCACCTACTCGGTACTTTCGAAAAATAAAGAGAGATAAGGAAGAGAGATAGGGAAACGTAGGGCTGTTAAAGAAGAGCCGGAGATAGGCGATGGAAGACGGCCGGGGTTCATTATGCTTCTTGAATCGTAAACAAACAAACAACCGCGACCTGGCAGGATCCGCTCTGTTTCCGTGTGCAGAATCGCGAGCAAGGATCGCGAAGACCGCAATCAGTCGCGATTCTACGCCAACCGACGAAAGGGAGGAAAGACGAGGGGACGGGGTGGCACACGTTCGAAATTATACGCGGCTGAAATATCCATCGCGATGGAAAACAATCCAAGATGAAGTTGACCCGGAAATTTACTCAAATAGCAACTCGGTATCTTTAGTTTGAACAGCGCTCGCCCCGTTCTCTCTGCCGGGCCACTATATATATAACCAGCCAGGCCAGAATCTCCACCGTGAAGCTTTCCAAAGATATACCGGCAATTAAAGCTTTGCGCCTGCGAGTCCGCTCTGCTGCAGGACCAACCTACCTCAAAACTCAAAACTAGAACGATACGCCAAGGTAAGTTATTTGAGCGAGGAACACTTTGCGTGGAATAATCTTGCTCGCGTGTTACGAGACCACGTCGTTGTTCCGTGTAACAAAGAGAAAGAACGAGCAAACGTCGTTCGTTTCGAGTCCAACGGCACGATGTTTCGCGACAAATTGCTCTGACAAGAAAAAATATCAAACACGAGGGAATGATTCGAGTAACTTTATGCTACGGTTATTCCAGCCTCATTCCTGTATTATGGAATACCGTTGCTTTTTAACGTAGCAAAGACCGGGCACGAGGAAATATCGTACACTTTAGGCCCAACAGAGAAAAGTATCAGGACAGCCAGGTTCAACAAAGAAAAGCGCTAGGAGAAATAACAAACATCAGTGGGAATCGGTCGAATGATACGGTAGACTCGTTTGAGTCAACGAGAGGTACTTTGTGTGGAATGATTCAACTTGTGTATTATGAGACGCCGTTGCTCTTTGAGTATGACAAAGAAAAAGAAGGAGAAAATATTATCATTAGTGGGAATCGGTCGAATGTTACGGTAGGCTCGTTTGAGTCAACGAGAGGTACTTTGTGTGGAATGGTTCAACTTGTGTATTATGAGACGCCGTTGCTCTTTGAGTATCACAAAGAGAAAGAAGGAGAAAATATTGTATACTTTATGTGCGACAGAAGAAAGTATCGCAACAAACAAGTGCAACAAGAAAAGGTATCAAACACGAGGGAATGATTCGAACAAACGTACAGTGGATTATTTGAGTCAGCGATAAGACGTAACACGTAGAAACTGATGGGGGCAAAATAAAAACTGAGTTCAAGAAAGAAGATATTTCTTTCAGTTTCTTTCGTCGATCCATTTCATTGCCCCACGACGTTATTTTTGAGCAACATGGAGCAATATTTCTTAAGAAATGACGTCTACAAAGTACATCACGAAGATGGCTAAACTGGCGCGAACGTCTGCAGTGTTTGGTAGCCGCTCAAAGGTATAGAGATACCAAACACTAGAAGAAATAAACGTATTAAATAGATCGCATCGTGAAAGAAAAGAGACGGGGGTATCGACACTGCATATGTACATTTTCTTTCACCTATCTTTACGATAATTCATTATCGACGTCATTTTTCAGTAATACGTTACGACATACGGATATAAAAATATGGATATTGTGGGAAACTAACAGGAGGATCGTGGGACAAGGTAATAAATCGACGAAAGAGACTGAAGCGAATTAATTATGCGAAAGCCGCGAATACGTAAGTGAGCGGATACTTGTGAACGAAAGTGTACACACGCGCCACTAAATTAACATAACTAAATTGGCACTGAGAATATTAACATCGAGCAAACTTCTTCCCTTTTTCACCATGACAAACTACGTCCCCGTAAAACATACCAGTTAAACTGTCGATGTAAACGATATACACATGCCATTACGTGCTACTCACAATTATTTTGTTCCACTGTATCGAGCATCACGCGTTGTACGTACACCAAAGCGGCACATTGTAATCCAATTAACACTAACCTTGATCAGGCCCGCTCTCAAAATTTAATTGAAAATTGTACGTCCGTCGTTATTTCTTCCGTTCGTCCGACTTCGTGCAACATCGAGAAACTGATCAGTCGGATAACGCAAGAATTTACATAAAGTTAGAGGAGGGAAAGAAATAACGATCGACTCTAAATTAATAAAATTAAATTAACAGAATTCCAAATTAAATTCTCAGGCTGTCCATTTGGCCTGGTAAAGTTAACGTTAATCGATAAAGATATATAATTATAACTGACATAATTCATCGTAACAATAACAAGCTAACTAGCCTAAGAGGAAACGCGGATCGCCGAAAGATGGTTCATAAGCGAATTTGGCGAGTTACTCGGCTCGACTCGGACCAACTCAAACAACCCATCTTACCCTGTCACGCGTGATACTCTGGAGCGTCGTTGCTGGCTCCGAGCTTGCAACACGTAGCGCCAGCAACGTGCAAGTACGTACGAAGG
Source organism: Bombus flavifrons (assembly GCF_040668555.2). Lineage (NCBI taxonomy): Eukaryota > Metazoa > Arthropoda > Insecta > Hymenoptera > Apidae > Bombus > Bombus flavifrons. The sequence goes on along the minus strand of NC_138458.1, from coordinate 5,906,688 downwards.
TGCGAGCAACCACCAGCCAGATCGATCGATCGTATTTGTTTATTAACCTATCGGCCGTTTCGATTGAATTATTAGGCTTTCGCGGGCTACGCGGATAGGACGCGCGTAGGAGAGGACATTACGTCGAGATAAATTTTGTGGGTTAGCGGTTACGCCGAGGGACATAACTTTTTCACAGCGAGAGCTGGCGTGCACGCGACGCGAAATACACCGCAGGGGAAAGGCAGAAGTAGCGTTGCTGACCGAGCGGCTGGCGATCGGCCATAGGGACAGGCACGGGCTGTTAGGGCGAGTAACGCGGGCGCGTGCGCGCAGCGGGGGCCGCCGCCGCTCGAAACTTCAAACGTGCCACGTCGGCGCCGAAATTGCAGCATTATTACGAAGTTGAATTCGACCGCAGGAATAATTACGCGCGGCCGCCGCCGCACAGATTAATATTTCCATTCGATTTAGAGGCGATTCGCCATATATTTCAATCCGCGATTAATGACTTTCGCTATCCTGTTGGGCCGCGCCTCATTACGAGTAATCATTCTGTGTACCGGCGTGTCGCTCCGGTTCGTTAGCGGTTCGCGGATTCTTTCGAGGGATAAACTCAGCGTCACCGCGTCCGCTCGTTTCTCGCCGAACAACGGAGCCTGCGAGGCCGCTTCGGAATTGAAGGAAATTCCGCGACAGTCGCGTCCGACTGTTCCTCAGTGGCGATGCGGCGCACGCTTCTCGTTGCGTAACGTCCGCGCGCTCGTCCGCCATCGAATTTCCGTAATTAATTAGCGCGATCGATAGCGGAGAAATCCGAAAAATTGGAATTTCCAGCGGAACGTCACCGAGAAAAATATCGGCGCGGAGATATTGGCAAGCAAGAATCGCCGCACGGGCTGAAATTCAATTTGGCTTTTAAGTAGACGATAGTTTAACACAAAGGACGAGCAACGGCGGTTACGAATCGATGTAATTAAATCATAGCTGGGGAAAAATAGAAAAAGAGGGGGGCGAGGCGAACGAGGGGAGAGAATGCAGGTCGAAATATTGGACGGAATATCGCGCAGCAAAATTCTGGCCGCAGCTAGGCAACCATTTTCATCGATCGCCAGCGGCCGAGGGGGTGTGAAAAGGGGTCGGCCATTTTGTTTATCGTGCGCTAATGTCGAATGACCGCTAAAAGTGAATAACAGTTGCTTTTCCTACCCTTCAGTCAAACGTTAACGCCACTCTTCCGCCAGTAAATACGTTCGAATCTAATTCGTCGCGGGAAACCTTATCGACAACTGCTCGCGGACTGATGGATCACGACAAATATTTATTTCCAAAGAACGTGTACGTATTTATATATTTTCCTGATCGAGTAGATGGCCGAGAGTTTTTCACGCAACCGAGACGAACGTAAATCGAAGGACGCCGAACAGACGATCGATGAAGGGGTAACCGCTGTTCTGATTTTCCTGCCGCGTTTCAGAAGCCACAGAGGCGATCTTAATCCTTCCACGATCCTGCGGTCTTCGTATTTCAATCTTTTCCTCGTTTCAGTAAGCGGGAAGAGAGGCTGGATCTTCTAAGAAGATAACGATTTTCCCGCGTCTGGTCAGGAAAGCAAAAGCGTGGCTCGAACTCGATCGCCAACTTGTACAATTGCGGCCTTTTCTTCGTCTCGACGATTACGTCTTTGTGATTTTTCCGATGAAACGTACGATTAAACACGGTTCGCAATAACCTGCTACTCAAGCGATATCAAAGCACCAAAGCAAGCTACCAAAGCGCCGATATCGAATAATCGGCCGATGGAAAGAGCTTTCGTTCGCGTTACGTCATTACGACTCGTAATTAGCGTGGGTGGGCTTTCGCTGCGATGCCCCGTACGCGAGCAAGACTCGCGAGAAAGCGTAAAAGCGTCATCGTGTTACGTGGCGAATTATAAAGAATAGAAAAAGGAAGAAGGGAAGGAAAAACGGTGGAGCGCGTTTGCAGACGCTGTCGCTTTTATCGTCGGAATCGGCGCGGCGAAGGAACAAGCTCGTGGAAAGCGTGACAGGTGTTGGGCGCGGGAACTGCAGCGAGTCGATGATCAATGCGATGTTCGTTGGTGGGCATCGAGAAGCGGCGGCCAGTCCATTAATCATTGATTAAAGTTAACGAGCTATGCTCCGCGCTGTAGACGCAGGAAAATTTGACGAATTACGAAGATCAATATGCAACGTGCCTGATCAACTATCAGACAACTCGCACGCGGCCAACCGTCTTCCAAGCTTCGCGTTCGTGCGATCGTGACCGCCAAAATCTTCGATTTCTCGTCTCATTCGACGACAAAGTCACGCGAGCTTCCGTTCGATCGTCGTCAAGAGGAAGAAGAAGAAGAAGAAGCTGCGCGAAATCGAACGTTGTAATTCACCGAGGAGGATTCCTGGCCATCAGTCAGCTCGCACAGCAGCGTCGCTGCTCCTCCTAATTAATGTTAATGTCTGGCGTTTCGGCGCGGTGCGTCGTCCAGGAAAACACGTCGACGGGCAGCCAACCAAACGGTGAGGAACGGGGCAAAAGTGCAGTTCGGATTGTTAGCCCGCAGTTTCAAGAGCGGCGGCCTCGCGATTGGTCGGCTTTTTGCGCGGGAATCGATCCTACGTTTTCAGGGGATGCCCCGCCTGTGTAACGAGGGAGAGGAGCAATGAACTTCCGGCGCAGGCCAGCTGCCATTGGACGGTTCCGCCTGCTGCTACAACGTCATTGGACCGTCCTGGAACAGCGGCAGTTCGAATGTGACGGCCAAGGATGAAGCTTTCGGTGACGCAAGCTGCGAGCCGAGTTCGCGTCGCCTTCCAATCTACGACGAAAACAGATTCCGCCAACTGGGACGAGCATTTGGCGCGTTGGAACTTGTATAATACGATTATTCTATTGTTCTATTGAACATTATGACGCGAAGGTCACGCAAGACAGCATACGTTTTTCTTGACTTTTTTAATTCCGTTAAAAACCTGCTAGCAGACAGGAGAACATAGTTTGGACGAATAAAGTTTCCGTACTATGGCCAGCAATATTTTTGGAGATACCAAGAGGATGGAAAATAGACGTTTGGCCCGAGAATCAAGCAATCGACCATCTGCTAAATTTTAACGCTGCTTGCCTGGTCTGGTCGCTTTACTAAAAATAGAGCGACCAGGTGGAACAGGTTTTATGTTTGTTGATGTAACTACTTCAAGAAAAACTCTATATCCTTATTTATGCATATCCGTGACCTAGAAACCGCTATTACGCAGGAATATTCTAAATAAGGAAAGATCCCTTGAATATACATTATGTTTTGGGTTGCAAGGTCTAGGGACAAAGGGACTGATAAACAGATTTCTATTTACGTTGCTTGTAGCCTCTGGCTAGAGCTGTAAGGTTAACCTTTTTGGTAATGTCCTTTTGCTAGGAATATAAGGACGTGCTCCCTATCGATTCCATTGTCTTGTAACACCAAGATAACGAGGACCTGGATCAGCATAAACTTATACCTTTATTTATTTCAATATATTTTTCTATTACAAGTTCCTCCATTATCGATTCCATTGTCTTGTAACACTAAGATAATGATGACCTGGATCAGCATAAACTTATACCTTTATTTATTTCAATATATTTTTCTATTACAAGTTCCTCCATTATCGATTCCATTGTCTTGTAACACTAAGATAATGATGACCTGGATCAGCATAAACTTATACCTTTATTTATTTCAATATATTCTTCTAGTACAAGTTCCTCCACTCGTCCTTCTACCAGTCAACCTACCAAGTCTACCTGAACCTCGACAATAGCAATGGAACAACCAGAACAATAGTTGATACTACGTTCGGGAATATTTCTGGAAATATACATGTTTAGCCTGAAATTCGAATAGAGCGACAATTTTTATCTGGCGAGCTGCAAAACGTCCATAAAATGAAGTGGAAAGGACCCATGATTTGTTATGTTCTTCCTGCGTAGAAGAAACTGTATCATTGGTAACTTTACGTTAAATCGAAATAGAGAAATCCGTGTGTTTCTGGATATTGGCAGCAGTCGAAAAAGGAGGAGAATGGGAGGTAAAAATGAAGGAGAAGCGCATGCGGACGCTACTGCTAAGCGTCTTTGTTACGCTGAATATGCGTATTAATTCAGTAATTGTACATATTAGTAAATGAGCTTATTCGATGTATGCACATACTAATCGGCCAATAAATGTGAATAAATTTACGATAGTTTCATAAATGCGAATACATTTACAAGCGTCTAGTAAATGCGAGCAAAGTTGCGACTAGTAGATATTTTTACACCTAATCGATACTTTTGCCAATACGAATGCACACACTGACCATAGCCAATATAAACATTTCACGTTCTCATTGCTACGTTTTTACCTCAACCTTCGTTTCAACAAATACGTTTGCTAATGTAGCAAATTGAACGCGCTCGGTCAAAATATGCCTCGTATTTCGCAGATACAGAATCATTCTAAACTGCGATAACAAACAAATATGCTACGATACATCGAAAAAACCAACAAGCTTCTCGCAGGAGAAAATCACGCCAAGTGAAAAAGAATGAAAAACAGGAAATACGTTTCCACACTTTCACCACGCATCCGATGATTTCACGTTGTTCGACTCTGCCGACGACCCTCCATTAACGTCACCATACATCGTCGAAGAGAAAACCTGGTCGTTCACGAGGAGGGTTGCGAGAGAAAGAGAAAGAGGAGAATCCCCTTCTTTCCAGCCGATCGTTCCGTTTACCAACGTCACGGACAAAGATGACCCCCGTTGCCACTTTAAATACCAGACGCCTCCTTAGGAATCACCTGTTGACTGCATTTCCTTGCCGCAAGGAAATTACAGACACAGCGATCTCGTGCGAGGGCAGTGAAACTCGAGCGGAAAAACTTTTCCAACGATCGTCGATCCGTTTACCCAAGCGCGGCTACTTACACGACTCGCTTCTTAACCTCCCTATCTACCGTTTCTTCTCCGTTTTTCCTGCTTCTTCGTCCGTTTTGTCTATCGTTCATTCTGCTCTCTCTCTCTCTCTCTTTCTCTGTCTATCTATCTATCTTTGTCCCGGTTGGTCTCGTCGAACCGCGGCTTCTTTCGCTCTTCAACGTTGGCCAGAGCGACGTGGCTGTCTCTCTTCGGCCCTTTTAATGCCGCGTTTCAACGAAGAAAACTTCATGCTCCGTGTAAAGTGGCATAATTAACTTGCCGTGGCGACTTCTTAATTGCGGAGGAGGAAAAGTTCAAGGACCGAGCCGCGTGTATTTTGCAGCGGATCGCGCGAAAGCCCGCGGTAAGAGCCGGAGGGGCAGAGAAGGGGCAGCAGAGGGGGGAAAAGCGAGCAGCAGAAATCGCGTCAACACCGGTGATTAATACGATAACGAGGAAAGGAATAAGGGAAAAGATGTTTACCGACCAACGACGCCGACTTCTGCCGACGTTCTTAACCGGACGTTAAATGATTACATTGGCAATTACAGCGGAATTACTGTAAGCTCGGATTTCGCGATTCTCTTGTCCGATTTTGATAGAAAACTTCCTCACACGCGCGTCCACACCCCTCGAGCTAACGATACGCTGTTCTACGAGGCTGACTTTTCCGCCAATTAACCCCCGCACGAGACGTTCCGGTCTTTCGAGTCGTTCACGTTGAATATGTTCCCAGTTACGATACAATCATCCTCATCTTTCTTACACTTCGTACAACTCCACTAGGAAAGGAGGATATTTACGACCTTCGCTAGCCGTAGCTTGAAACGTCCATCTGCATCGGTAGATCATAGGAGACTTAATAATTACAATTGTGTTATTTAATTTTAAAGTGTCTTCCAAAGTTTCAATTTGCTTTAGTTCCATTCTAATTGGATTCTACTTTTGTTTTACCAATATCTTCCTGGAAGAGACTTCCTCATTTTCCTTACATTTTGTAGAATTCCTAGAAGAGGAGGATATTTACAATCTTCACTAGCCATTGCTTGAAACGTCCACCTGCATCAGTAGATCATAGGAGACTTGATAATTCCAATTGTGTTACTTAATTTTAAAGTGACTAGTCATAACTTGAAATGTCCATCTGCATCAATAAATCATAGGAGACTTAATAATTACAATTGTGTTATTTAATTTTAAAGTGGCTAGCCATAGTTTGAAACGTCCATCTGCATCAGTAGATCATAGGAAACTTGATAATTCCAATTGTTATTTAATTTTAAAGTATCTTCCAAAGTTTCAATTTGCTTTAGTTCCATTCTAATTGGATTCTACTTTTGTTTTACCAATATCTTCCTGAAAGAGACTTTCTCATTTTCCTTACATTTTGTAGAATTCCTAGAAGAGGAGGATATTTACAATCTTCACTAGCCATTGCTTGAAACGTCCACCTGCATCAATAGATCATAGGAGACTTGATAATTCCAATTGTTATTTAATTTTAAAGTGTCTTCCAAAGTTTCAATTTGCTTTAGTTCCATTCTAATTGGATTCTACTTTTGTTTTACAAATATCTTCCTGGAAGAGACTTTCTCATTTTCCTTACATTTTGTAGAATTCCTAGAAGAGGAGGATATTTGCAATTTTCGCTAGCCATAGCTTGAAACGTCCATCTGCATCGGTAGATCATAGGAGACTTGATAATTCCAATTGTTATTTAATTTTAAAGTGTCTTCCAAAGTTTCAATTTGCTTTAGTTCCATTCTAATTGGATTCTACTTTTGTTTTACCAATATCTTCCTGAAAGAGACTTTCTCATTTTCCTTACATTTCGTAGAATTCCTAGAAGAGGAGGATATTTACAATCTTCGCTAGCCATAGCTTGAAACGTCCATCTGTATCAGTAAATGATCGTAGGAGACTATAATACTTTGGATCGAGTATTTTCAGTCCCAAATTTGTTTATTAGTTTGCTTCCAATCGTCTAATATTTAGTTGTCTACCTTATATTCTATATTTTAGAAGCAATTGCTCGTATCTGTCATATTTAATATGAAACATATGGATTAGCGTAGAGAAGCAAAGAGACAAGAAGAGAGAATGGAGGAGGCTGGAAGAATACGAAAGTTGGAAAAACTATTTATCATTGATAATACTCATGAATATTTCTAATAAGAAATTATATACAATATCGCAACATGTCAAATTTATGCGATTGCTATTTCAACCACGTCGAAGTACACCTAATCTGTACCTGTCTAATCTACAGGTGAGACAAAATAATGAAAACACAACTTTTATATATATTCTACGATACTATACATACATATACGACACACACACGATACGCAAAATGTACTTAACTTACTGTAATTTACTGTAATTATTTAATGTAATTAAGATAAAATACCGCCATGCAAATTATCACAGTCGCCTCGATAACTCAAAACTCAAGGATATCAATTAGGAGTTAAGTTATACACGGTGTGTCTAGATTTCTCCTGATTCTCTTCAGGGTATTGGTCGGAATGGCTGGTACATTTCAAGCACCGCGTAGCCAGGCTTCGAAATGCAAACGAAACATATAGTTATCGATTAAACCAGCTCGCCACGTCCAGTTACAAATCACTCACGCGACCGTGTGTATAATGAGCCACGCTGTGGGCAAACTACGCTCGTCGCTCGACTTATGTTTATTCCGTTAGCTGCGACGGTTACATCATAAACTCACGTAGGACGAAGCAGAACGAAGGGGAGAAAAACGAAGAAGGAAGAACGACGAGGAACAGCGAACGTAAGAAAGGGGTAGGAGAAATTAACGAGAAAGTTGATTCCCTTATCTAGAAACGTGATACGGAACGATATTTTTCAACATTTTTCATTTTTTTTCTTTTTTAACGCCAGTCACGATACCATGCGACGTATAATACAATTCCTATTATTATGGCGTATCCCGTGTAAATACGTCTATTTTCGTAAGAGCCAGGACCATTCTTAGCCTCGTACAGAACTTGATAATTGACACGGATTATCTGGCAGGCGATCAGAGCCAATGGAAACTTGGTACACGTGCAAAATAACGATCGAGGACACGATGCACAAGGGGTGGTGGAAGTAGCTCGGAAAAATCAAATCGTTACTTTATTTCAGCTAATCTATGCTTGATCTTAGCTTGGATAATATCGTTACAAAGTTGAAATTCTCCGTATTGTTTGTTATTGTCGGTACAAGTATGGCACTTGGATTTAAAAATCACGTTCGTTTACGGTTTTGTGATATTTTTCTAGTCGGTTTGTAGCTATTTTACACGCGGATATGTTCGAGCGTTAATGCCAAAAGATAGAAATATTGGCGCAAAAGGAGGATGGAAAACACGACGCAAAGGCTGGTGGAAATAGCTTGGAAAAATTAAATCAAACCTTTATTCCAGGTAATTTATGCTTGATTCTACCTTGGATAATTTTATTACGAAGTTCAAGTTCTCCCTCCACATTCCTTCTTTTATTATTAATATACTACGCCTGGATGAAAAAAATCACTTTTACGGTTTAATTATATTTTTGTTGTTAATTAAGACGAAAGAATAGTTTCTAGGGATTTTAAACGTAGATACGTCAGATATTAACGCTAGAACACAGATTTAATGTTAGAGGCGATTTCAATTTTCCAGAAAATTATTTCCATCCCACATGTGTGTACTATACCGTGCTTCTCAAAATTAAATAAAAATCGCCTACCCTCTACTTTCCCGTTTCTCATTGCACACTAGCCCGTGGTTGTACGAACTTGCGAACAAAATTACGTTATACAGGTTGTTACAAAGCGATGACTATTCTCCAGTTTTCAGACGTCGAATAAGACATTTTACATAAACAAGTACTTGCGAACAAAATTACGTTATACAGGTTGTTACAAAGCGATGACTATTCTGCTGTTTTCAGACGTCGAATAAGACATTTTACATAAACAAGTGCCTTAACAATTTTCAGTTTGATACTTTTAAAAGTTCATCGAATAATTTCTCACAGCGGAGGTCTCTGCCGTTTGAAATCTCTTCCAGGGAAATACAAAAATCGAGGCTCGTGCTATTTCCACGTTCGCCGTGGTATCTTGCGCGGACAATTTATTTCATGGAAAACCGTGACACTGCCATGAAGCACCATTATAGTCGGCGGGAAAAGACTTTTGCAGCCCTTCGCTGGGCTTCGCCACTCACAAATTGGGAATCCAGGGCGCAGAGTTAGGCAATCGGCGCCGGATTGAATCCGCAGCCCTCGGATAATACGACCGCGTCGCTGTATAAATTCCTCTTCGTCTCGCATCTCGAGAGTCAGCAATGTACCGTTGGATCGCCACGGCGGAATAAGAAGACCGGCGATTAGGAGCCGGTGGCATCGCGAGATTTGCAGTTCGCCTTGTCTCGTAATCGAAATCCACCCCACGTGGCTCATCGAATTGCCGATTTTTCGAAGCTAATCCTTCCGCAGGAAATGGGACGTGGTTGACGATCCGGGCTTCCAACAGGATCGCAGCGACACTTAATCCTCTTGCACGGAGAATAAAAGGATAGGAGAGTGTGTGTTTTTGTGTTTGCGCCTGTGTCTGTCTGTCTGTCTACGGGTTTATCTGCTGTCTGCCATCTTCTCACATTATAATTGCGCGTTGCGAAATTTTTACGTAAGCACACGGACGAAATCGTTCTGTTGCAGCGAACCGTTTCACGGAGTTTGTATCAGAGACGCAAAATGACGTCTCTTTGCGAGCAGACGATTCAGCAAAAATGAAGTTTCATTTGGGCGGAACCGATTCGTCGATAAATCCGAAAGAAATTTAGAAAGCAAGCCAAACGATTAAGAAATGTTCGTTTCTAACTGCTCCGATTTCGAGTAGCTGTGTTACGAACGATTGTGATGTTTTTCGGCTACCAGTGACTATCATCGATGATGGTAACCGCTACAGATAACTGGAATTTTCCTCGGTTACCTCGCTAACCATTATCTATAGGGCGAGTTTTTATTTTGCATAACGACGATCATTGTATTTGTTTGGCTGCCGCTAACCAACGTTGATTCGACAAGGATTTTTCCCGGCTATTGTCGATCGTCGTTAACGTTGTCGTACATTAACGTTAGTTGGAACGTGTTCATTGGCAACGTAGAAAAGATTAATTACAAAACCTGTGTATTTTATAAACGAAAAACGACATGAAAATATAGGAAAGAGAGAAGAGAATAAGAGACATCGTGGTCGAATATTAAGGCGAAATAAAACTGTTGTAGTGCAATTACATCTTCTTCTTTGTTTTATTTATCTTAATCCGTTGTTTCACGTATTTTCATATCGTTGTTCCGCTTAATAAAATATACAAGTTTTCTAATTAACTGGCTTCACGTTGTCAACGAATACGTATACTAACCATCAGTAATGTTAATAATAATCGACAACAGTCGGCTGCAGAACGAGAAAAAATTTTTGCCATCGATAATGGTTATCGGTGAACAAAATAAAATTCCAGTCATCGTTACTGCGGTAAGCAAAAAAGATTTCGGTCATTTATATTGGTTACTGGTAACCGAAATCAAATTCCCGTCATCGATAATGGTTATTCGTAACCAAAATAAAATTCCCGTCATCGATAACGATTACCGGTAATCAAAAAGGCTTTAATCATTTATGACGGTTATTCGCAAGTAAAATTTCCCTAATTAAGGATATTAACTCTTGTAACATAATTTTTTAAATTTATCTTATGGCGGTTTCGTATTCCTCTTTTGTTATCATCTATTTAATTATTTGTATGTTTAGCGTTTAATAAATTCATTAGCGAGCAAAAAAGGGAAAAATAAACGCGGAAACATAGGTAATTTATTATTATAGTATTTGCAGAATTATATAATATTTATTAGTTAATTACATGAAGTCGAGGAGCTTCGTTTGTTTAGAAAATTTGTTTCGTATTCCTCTTTTGTCGTCATCTATTTAATTATTTATATGTTTAGCGTTTAATAAATTCATTAGCGAGCAAAAAAAAGGAAAATAAACACGGATAATTTATTATTATAGTGTTTGCAGAATTGTATAATATTTATTAGTTAATTAGCTTCGTTTGTTTATGAAATTTGTTTCGTATTCCCCTTTTGTCGTCATCTATTTATTTATTTATATGTTTAGCGTTTAATAAAATCAATAGCGAGCAAAAAAAAGGAAAATAAACGCGGAAACACGGATAATTTATTATTATAGTGTTTGCAGGATTAAATAATATTTATTAGTTACTTACACGAAATCAAGGAGCTTCATTTGTTTAGAAAACAATTATATTAACAACATACACAAGTATACATATATATACACTTCTTGTGTACGAAGTGCAGAAGTAATTTCTTTCAGATTTTTCCTAAACTAGAAATAAACTAATTCGTCGACAACAGCTTCTTGCTATATATGTGCCAGTACAATAAGCTTAAACAGCCTTACAGAAAACACCAGACGTAACTCAAAAATGTACTTATTCTACAATTGTTATATTAAATCGTCGAATGTTATTATTTTAATGCGCGTGTTACAGAGGAAACCTGATGAAAAACGCGGGGTTGCGTCCGTTTTTCAACACGTTTGCCAAACGAATTGTTCGGTCTTTGCGTCGATACCGCGCATCATCGTAGTTCGCCACGTTCACTGCGTTTCTACGTTCCCTTTGAACCCGACTTAATTTCTGTTACAGGGGTATTACGCCGAGGCCATTAACTCGCCTCGTGTAACTATTAACTTCCGGCGGATCTGAATGCCACACGCATTTATAATAATTCTTCTGCGCAAAAAATGACTGCCAAGTAACGAATCAATGTTGCGTTTATACGTACACCTACACGTACGCGTATACGCGAGAATAAATCTGGCTTCTACGTGACTAAGTGACTCGCTGTAGAAAGCGCGTGCATTTATCAAAATGATAGCGCGCTGAAGGATGGGCGCGCCAACGTTCTTCGAATTTCTCAATCAGCGTAAAGAGCTCGATGAAGACCGACGAAGAACGAAAAGTCTGCCGGAGGACCGATATTTTCAATTTTTCGGAAAAGATCGAGTCGCTCTTCCCTGTCGTACGAATAATTGTGCCATTAAAGGGTTGGGTTTAAAACGTTTGAGAGTTGGTTGTGTCAAGGCAGTGATCAAGTTTTGTCCGATCAACTTTTGGTAAACATAGGAATAGGGAATTGTACTTTTAAAAAGCTGAAATCACTGGTCTTTAAAAAATACCTAATAATAGAATATTTTTATATTTATCGAAGCAATTCCATGTTATGTAGTATATTTTTGGTATTTTAAATCCGTCTGGGACTATGATCCCTAAACGAGGGTTCGCACATTTATAAAATTGTAGAACCGGTCGTTTTGTCTGCTGTGGCGTTTCTAGCGTTAGCATCTAGCGATCCAGCGATCGATCCGGAATTTTCCTGATAGCTGATACGCGGTAGAAATTAGAAAAACGTGTGGTAAGTTGTAGAAAACGAGGAAACTGGTTAATTGGGGTCCGATAAACAGAGTGCAGGACTCCTGTACACTTTGACAAGTGTCAGTCATTTTCACTGCTATTGGTATAAGTAGCCTTGACACAAAATTATTTTCAGTTTGAATACATAAAAATATTAGAATAAGCAAGGTAGTGCAATAGAATAGAGTGGAAAAGAGGGGAGGTAGACATGTAAGAAGGGAATTAGATGTAAGAGATGTAAAGTTCGTCCAAAGCCGAAAGGCACGGTCTAAACAATAATAAATAAAAATAAAATACATAAAAATATTATTCTTTTAGTTATCGTTGCGAAAGTCATCACATCATTGCGGAAAAAATATAACAAATTTGAATTTAATTTGAAAATAAATTTAATTAATTAATAAATTAAATTTGAAAATAAATTTTTGTAAAGCCAATCGATTGGACTGGTGTGGTAGTTCTAGTGTTAAACATCGTGCAAAATATCAACAGATCGTTCATCCCTGTAATTCGAAAACTAATTCGACAATATTTGGCGAACAGCAAAATATCGTATTTTGTAAAGAAACTATGCTGTTTTCTTCCATGTTTTCGCGAGATACAATTTTCATGAATATCATTTTCATTAGAATCGTATTATTGGAAGAATTTAAATGCAACAACGATCAGATAGATTTCGATTCTTAAAACAGTACAGCAACAGCTTTAGCCCAGAAATTCGAATGAATTACACAGATTACCATACAAACATGATTTTTATCCCACACAACATAGTCTTTTCATTTTCTATTCTTATCACGAGAAATAAAAATTTCTACTTTGGTTACGGCTCCTATATTTCTCCAATTTTCTTGCTTCCAAAAATTGTTAAATAGATTCTTCTTGTAATGGATTCTAAAATAGACTGCTGCATGCACTCTGCAGTCATTGAAATTTTATATTCCGTAGACTGCAATAAAATTCATTCTTTATATCCCATTTATACATCTCTATCCTACAGCTATTTAAATCCTTCGCGATTCGTCAATTATGATAGCTACATTTTACTTATAATTACATTTATTTACACGTTTATTATTCTTCCTTTTGTTCATCCATCTGTATGTAAATTCCTATATTATCCGATTAATCAGTTTCTCAATTTTTGTTAATAGAACAATCTACATAAAGTCAGACGAACGAAAGAAATAAAAAGGGTGAACGTAGAATTTTAAATTAAATTTCGAATGTTATTATTTCATTGTTGAATTAATCGCCGACTAAAAATACTCATACGTTACGGAGTATCTTTAATGGATGTAAAATATTTGCACGAACTTCTGCCAGATTACAACCAACCTTCCCATTCTACCGTGAATCCTTTGGGAGACAAACAGTCCATATAACTGGAGTTCATGCAGTTTACTGATTTACTATCTGCGATTTCTCATTCAAGTAATAAAACGTTCGCATAGGCAAAGCAAGGAGATTGAATCAACAGGACTTTGGTTAGTTTGGAGGCCGACTAAGAAGTTGAATAAAAAATCCAGGATGCTGGAAACATAGGAAATGTTGAGATTTCTCGAATGGAATATCAGAAACGTTTATTTCCAAAAGAAGATATTCTGTTGCGACAAATTTTCGCCGAAGGATTAAAAGAAGCTTGAAAAGTGCTGTTCCGAAAATGTCAAGTTTCCCTCTCGCATTTCCATGTCTCATTCAAATTCCACAGATTTGAAATTCCTCCGGCTGCTTTCAGACATCGTCGCATCCAACGACCGATTAAAATCTCGAGGAATAAAATAGTTTCCAGCGGTGGAACTAATTGTACGGTTACGGCGCAACTATAATTTCGCTGGTTTCAGGTTGCCCTAGCGAGAATTTTTAATTTCCGCGCGGCAAAAAATTCCAATCTTCCTGTTCCGCGAGATCGCAATCGCAGAAATTTCCAAAACCTCCCACAAACGCGCCTCCGCTCTACGAAAATTCGCAGAAGGGAAATTTCTCTCCGCTAAATTTTTCGTTTCTCGTCGAACCTGGAAAACGTCGTCCGGATGACTTGGAGGCGCGGTCACCGGGTCCCCTTCGGCTCGTTGTGTCTAAAAATGAAGCAACTGGTCCTGCCACGTTCTGAAATAGGCCGATTCCTAGGACAGCTGCGGGCTACAGAATGCAGCATAGAAGCGGACACAGAACGAGAAAGGAAGAATAAAGTAAAAGAGAGAAAGAGAGAGCGAGAGAGGAAGGTAGAGGGAAAGAGGAGGTGAAAAAGAAGGAGAAGAGGAGATTCACCGTTAGAATCGAAACGATACGCGACCACGGTGGTCCAGCGATACGATTCCACCACGAATCACACGATTTAGGGTCGTCGAAAGTGCTCGAAATTTCCATGGTCGCGCCTAACGTACGTACGCGACAGGATACTTCGATATTCTTTCGCAAGCGGCGACTTTTCGTTATCGTCCGTAAGAAAAGCCATTACAAGCGACCGGTTCTTCGAAACGAAACAAGAAGTGCAAGTTGCGGCGGATCAACCGGCCACAGAACGATACGGCGAGGACAATTAGTAGCCTTGCGAGGATGTTGCTCGTTCGTTTCGGGATCGAGATAAGATTTAATATCTGAACTATGTATATACAGGGTGGTTAGTAACTGGTGGTACAAGCGAAAAGGGGGTGATTCTACGCGAAAAAAAGAAGTCGAAAATATAGAATAAAAATTGTTTTTTTCTTCTAAATTCTCCATCGAGACAACGATCTACAGAGAGGTCCGTTATAACGAGACGTGATAAAGTGCACGCGTACCGAGCGAAAATTCAAAGTCGATTTTCTCGAAAACAAAGCCTCGAACGAAAAATTTTTATTCTATATTTTCCACTTCTTTTTTCGCCTAGAATCACCCCTTTCCGCTTGTACCACCAGTTACCAACCAGCCTGTATATGCAGATGGAATAACACGTAAAAGGGGGCAGGACGTGATTCCGTATGTAAAAATAAGAAAATAAGGTGGAATAAAATTTTCTCGGTTTCGGCTTAGTTCTCGAGAAAATCGAGTTCGAAAACTTGTGGAATAAGCTCAAGTATATGAAATATATGAACGTGGCTAATTACCGAGCGGATACGAGCAAACGAGCAATAGGATGTTATCGTAGAAGCGAAAACAAGCAACAAATATAAAGTAGAATTTTTCCTCGAAAATCGAGAATCGATCTGCTGCTTGCACGCGTATGATAAATTGTCAAATTTATTTTTTCGGAAGCAAGGCGTCTCGAGAAAAAATCCTATTCCACGTTCTCGCCTTATTTTTACGATGTAGAGTGACGTGCTGTCGATCATTTAGTCCCGTCCAGTCCAGGTTTCGTCATGTTCGCGTATACTTGATAAATATTCAAAGTCGATTTTCTAGAGAATTAAGCCGACGATGGAAACGCGTTATTCTATACCTTTTCCTTATTTTTCCACAAGGATAATTGCATATTAGTTGGTTCATTTATTTGCATAATAATAATTATTATTCGCTTCATACGTTGTCAACAATTAACTATTTCTTTTTTTAATAACGTTGATCACAAATGGTCAACGAGACTTTGAACTCAACTATTTGTACTCAAAAGTCATTTGGACCTGTATCGATTAGCCTAGGTACTCGTCTTACTTTAAAAAATGATAATAATAATAATGATATAATTAAAAAGAAAATGAAACGTTGGATTTCTATTGTCCTCGGTATTTACTTCGCCCCAATGAATTATTCAAAAGTTGTTTTAGTTGGTATAATTTGTCAGAAGTTAGTAATCTAGGATAACATTGAAATCCATTAACGCAAGACCTATGTCGGTCAGCTTTGCGCTGCTATCTGTACTAATTCATCTTATTGTTCGAAAAGTTACTTTTACCTGAGCAATCCATCATGTGGCAACCTCTCAGGTACCAACGATTCAACAGTGCGTGGCTATATCAATTGTAACAAAAATCTACGTCCCTCGTTGCCACATTACACGCTGTTGTTTTCAAGTTAGAATTTGCCAATTATCCAGCGAAAATGAATTGTCTAATTCTGCGTATCGCAAAAAAGACGACGATGCTTTGACCCAGTCTGAACTACTAGCTTCAACTACCTGAAAAATCCACAAAGAAAGGAGAGCAAATGCCAGGTGTCCTGAAGTCATACCTTACCAATTATCAGGAGGAAATCAATTTTTAAATTCTGAATATTAAAAGAAAGACGGTCTGAGACCCAAACCTATAATCAAACCAATTAAACATGTAAGTCGCTTAAAGCCGGCTGGAAAATTCAGGAAAAAGGAAGATGCGCCCGAACGAAGAGAAAACGAGAAAGCAGATTGACGGCCTCGACCTGTAATTTGGAAATTATTGGAACAAAAGGAATTTTGTAATTTTCTATACATCGAAAGAAGGACGTTAAGAATCGACGGGAAAGGAAGATGCACGTAAAGCTGGGACAAACGCGAAGATCAACGATGCCATCCACGCGGTGCAAGGATCGAAATATCAAAAAGTAAATATAGGCTTTTCGATAAAAAAGATACCAGTGACCTTGAATTAAAAAGAACGCGGTATAAATCGCGTGCCGCTGGAGAGCGTGCAACTTTCTTCTAAGAAGCTTTTCATACGAAGAATGCAGATGTTCAAGCGATTCTGAGGATCCTAAAACTACGTCAGAAATCGGCAAAAGGAGCGATAGCCCAAGAAGGACACGTGATAGCACGAAGATGCCAGACGCGCAAGGACCGAAATCCCAGAAGACCTCTGGGTGGAGACCGCTTTTCTGCTCGCACGGTGACGAGAGATGCACATGCGGACACGGTGTTTCTGGTTCACGGTCGAGTCACAAAGTGGCCGGTTTAACTTTTAAATTGAGTGCAGGGCGAGGCAGTGGCGGGCCCGAGGAAGGGATAGGCAACAGAGAACGAAGCTACCAGGCACAGGGAAAACTGTGCGACTCGAACTCGGTGCAAGTAGGCATGGCTTCCTGTTGGTAGCCGATGCGTGACGCCCACACCAGTCATCTAGCTTCTTGCAAACGCGCTGGCGAAACCACCGGTCTCTGCCATTTCTCCTGTCCGCTGACGGGATCATCGAAGGCACGCTGACGCGTCATGAGATCGGTTCTTCGTCCACGCGTAACGCGTGTACCGGTCTACGTCCTGTTTCTGTCGATGCTACATCCTCGTGAAAACGTATGGGACCGTTAACGGTGGCGCGGCATTTCCGTACGGTAGGTGCGGTTCAGCAACAGTCGTGCGACCGTTTTACTGTTAGACCAAGCCACCACGTTGTAATTATCAATCGTTCGCGTTTATTTTTCGCGGGCAAAAAACTGTTTCCTCCGATACGCGGCCGGCTACCTCGTCAGTCTGGAATTATTTCGATCCGCCGGTCAGATAATGTTTAATTTTAATTTTTAATTCGAACACGCCGGGTTCAGCGATGCTGCGCTCTCTCGACTGGAACGCACGCCAGCCCGTGAATCCGAGCAAATTGGAAATATACTTTCGTACGGCGGAAGAGTCGAGGACCGGGCTCGAAGATCGCTCGCTCGGAAATGTTGGCCGGTTGCACGCGCAATGGTAACTTGACGATTCCTTTCGCAGAATGCCACTCACGGTCTTTGTATCCTTCTTTCTCCTGCAATTCTAATTCACACAGGTCTCTGTGAGCAGATCAGTGCCACTGTGTTACGTGATCGATCGTCAGATATTTGTCTTTATTTATCGATATTTGAACTTTTTCTCAGCAGATTGGGATTACAACAGGGTCGCAGAAGACGAGGGGCAATACGAGTAACGTAAGACGCACGTAGATCTGTGCAGGTTGATATTAATGCGGATTATCAGGATAAATAAATTGGGATAAAAATAAAATCAGGATAAATGCAGGTAGTTGTACTATGTAATATGGTTATTGTACTGGTATCGTGTATCGGTATTGTAATTTAATTTTCTACTCTTTTCTCGTTTTTCCTCCAGCAATTATAATTCACACAGGTCTCTGTGAGCAGATTACGTGCCACTATATTACACTATACTACGTGATCGAATATCAGATATTTTCCAACAGATTATAATTACAACAGGGTTGTAGTAGATAACGGGTAATACGAGTAATATAAGACGCATGTAGATCTATACAGGTTGATATTAATGTGCATTACGAGGATAAATGCAGGTGCCTGCGTGTATAGCTAATAGAGTTTACCTTAAGTTATAATTATCATTATGCTTTAACGTGCATGTGTTTTTGTTTATGCGCACGTTTCACGATTATTCTTCTGATTTATTTCCTATGTGCAACTGCAAGTGACCGCAGAGCTGGAAGGCAGGCTAAAATACACGATACGATTATAATTCTAATTACGAATTACGTTCTTATGATTAGTTTACTAGTATACTTTCTCAACTATCCTTCATACTATGCTTCTTGTATCATCTATATAGTATATATCTGTATATACTATACTATACTATATCTATATAGTATCTTGTATCATATATATAGTTGCAAGATAGTAGCTGCACATATTTTACAAGAATGAAACGCTGTATGCTTGTGTGCTACATTGTTATGCCACTTTGTGCTCGCTTATCTGCTATATTTCTTACACTATACATTTACAACATTACATAACACGTCGTTGCTCTTGAGTCAACGGAAGACTCACGCTCGTTTGTGCCTTGGAATACCAACGTTGTTTTCGTTTGCTAGATACCATCGCCGTTGTTTTCGTTTGCTAGATACCATCGCCGTTGTTTTCGATCGCCAACCGGAGTTACATCTGAACTTTTCATAATAACACCGGTCGATACAAATAAACGAACGTGTTCTCTAGGACAGTTATTATAGCGAGTGAGATAGTGGAGCAGAGGAGCGTACAGTCGAACAGTAGCATTGAGCGAGCAACGACTACGACATACACTATCTCTGCACTTGTACTTACGATGATTTTAATATAATTGACTATTATCATTTTCATATCACTGGTCTCTTTAATAAACCAACCAACACGTTTAATATTCATTTCACTGTTATACAATTTTTAAGGAATTGAATGAGATTACAGGGCTAGTACGATACGTTTGCACGATAAGATATTTGCATGAATGAAATACGATTTGCAGAATTTGTTAATTCATTTAGTTCTCTGACTCGATCGTTTGCACTTGGTTGATTTTAATATGCATTTTCGTTGGGAATTTGATGGATCCTTTGGAAGGAGAAATATTTTATTCGATATCCTAGTTAGTGGCCGGTTAACCGAATTTCTGCGGATTAAATTCACTTATCTAAACGTGAACTCCTATTATTTGAATGAGAAATTGTAGGTAGCAGGCAGAGTCAGTAAACTTTCATTATATGAACTCTAGTTACAACGAACAGCAAAACCGAACGAATTATTCTCGAATATATCAAGCCACTGGCGAATAACGAAACGCTACTGATTTGAAACAATTGAATTCTACTTAATTAATTTTCATAGCAAAAGGAAATAGTTCGTAGAAAACTTATGATTATTTGGCATTCACTATAACAGAATCTATATATCGTTATAACATAATAATAATAATAATAATAATAATAATAATAAATGACGAAAGTATTAGAACATGTGAATGTTCATATTTAGAGATATACATACAAGAAAATTTGATGAAAATTTGAAAATGTACGCAGAAATTACAAGACATTTGTCGCATTCTAAACAACCAATCACACGTTCCAATTGCATATTTAGAAATATTTAAAACGTTACATTAGTGGGCCTCATTATACGTTCAAATTATTCATTTAAAAATACAAATACAAATTTGAAAATGTACGTAGAAATTACAAGACATTTGTCGCATTCTAAACAACCAATCACACGTTCCAATTGCATATTTAGAAATATTTAAAACGTTACATTAGTGGGCCTCATTATACGTTCAAATTATTCATTTAAAAATACAAATACAAATTCGAAAATGTAGGTAGAAATTACAAGACATTTGTCGCATTCTAAACAACCAATCACACGTTCCAATTGCATATTTAGAAATATTTAAAACGTTACATTAGTGGGCCTCATTATACGTTCAAATTATTCATTTAAAAATACAAATACAAATTCGAAAATGTACGTAGAAATTACAAGACATTTGTCGCATTCTAAACAACCAATTGCACGTTCCAATTGCATATTTAGAAATATTTAAAACGTTACATTAGTGGGCCTCGATATTTAGCGCCAATTATACGTTCAAATTATTCATTTAAAAATACAAATACAAATTCGAAAATGTACGTAGAAATTACAAGACGTTTGTCGTATCCTGTACAGACAATTACGCGTTTCAATTACACGTTTAAAATACATAGATACAGATTGGAAATAAATTCATGAATGAAGGTAAAAAGCACAAGTTGTAAACGTACAATGAATGCGAGTCGCAAGATTATTTAAACAATTCAACATACGTTACAGCAACAAGCCTCAACGTTTAGAACCAATTAAGACAACTATTTTAAGGCTCTATACTACTTTTTTATCAGATATACGACCACAGTAAACGCCTCGTAAGTTTCATAAACATTTGCAAATTGCAGAGAATGAAATTGAAAAGAAATGAAATTTAAAAAAGCTTCGTATAATACGCGTAATAGGAAACGTATAATAACAATAAATAATACGTATAATAATATTCCAACACGTTCGCGAGTCACCGCGTGAATTGCTGCAAACGTTCCGATAAATAAAATCCTAATATCTGCCAATTATCGCCATATTATTCAAATTACAGTGAATAAAACGTAATGACATTATTAGGAACAGGTCCGAAGCGATGAGTATCGTGTGGAACAGAGAGCCGCGTGTTTTGAAAATTGGCCGGAAGTGGCGGCGCCTCGGCACCTTCGAGCGAAACGCTGAAAAGAGCATAACGCGAGGGCAGAAGCCGTGGGAGAAAAGCAGGATGAAACGAGTGGCCGACCTTGAAACGTATCGTACGAGTTCCGTGTAAATGGACGATCTGTGCCCGACCGAGCCAAATAAGCGGTTTCGAGGTATCGATTTTAATTTAACATTAACGAGCTCGTTCATTAAACTTTTGATAATGCATTGCTCGATAAATTTCGCCAGGTGAACTCTCGCCCTCGTAACAAATACGCGGGGTCACTATTACGCGCCGGCTATAATTATAAAATACTTTTCGAAACGCGAGAATATTTCCGCTACAACTTTTCCGCGTTAACCTCGAACAACGAAATTAAATTCTCGTTAACCCCGTGGATACAGCTCGATCAATTAATCCCGATTAATAAAAGAATAATAGAGGAAAATGAGCGTTTTATTCGATGAATTTCATCGATTAGAATTGTCGCGAAAAATTAAACGATCGATGAAATAAATCGCGTCAGTGTAAATCATTGCCATTAGGAATTCTTATCAGACAAAAGTGAGAAATGTGCTGGCGTGTGTGTGAATTTAAAAAAAAATGGGATCGCCATGAAACTTGAAACGTAGAACAGAGAACTATGATAAAGAAGGTCGGAGAAGAAACTGTGAATCGAAATAAATGTATTAATTATTTCGTGAATAAGAAATGGAATATACGCAATGAAATTTTCAACGACAAATAAACGAACGACGAATTAAACGAACGCAGTGCTTCGAAAAAAGTAACTGGATCTCGCTTCGATTATGGATTCGATTGCCGTTAATTGCACGCCAGATATTTCTCATGGCGACAAGAAGTAACATTAATGGAAATAAAATTGCACATATAAATGTATAAATAATCTGGCTAATATATAAAGCGAAAAACTTGGCGTCGACCGTCGACTTAGTCGGCTAACGATCAAATCGGTGAACCGTTTTGCACCTCGTATTCACGCGCAATGGCCCGTTCGTGAGACCGACGACACCGGAAGTCGTCGACCATTCGTACGACAAGGTGGAGACTCGTGGAAAGTTAACGAGCGTGCCACGACGTCGCTCCATCTCCTCGCGTAGATTTATCGTGTTCCGATTTACAAGGCAATTCGCGTGCTGCAATAATAAACATAGCGAGTAGCGATAGCAACAATAATAGCAGAAACAGCAGCAGCAATAATAACACTTTGAATTTCACGAGCGACGGTATTAACAATTACAATGGTAAAAATAACGACGATCGTCGTAACGAATAACTGATAACTTGCCTGTAACGAGCGTCGTTGTTATAATTGCGAAATAAAGATATGATAATAAAGAAATAAAATATGAAGAAATTGCAAGTGACGTTTATGATAATCTCCGTATAGTTGTGATATTTTCCTTCGACG
Source organism: Bombus flavifrons (assembly GCF_040668555.2). Taxonomy (NCBI): domain Eukaryota; kingdom Metazoa; phylum Arthropoda; class Insecta; order Hymenoptera; family Apidae; genus Bombus; species Bombus flavifrons. Next base: position 5,883,964 of record NC_138458.1, on the reverse strand, counting down.
ATAAACAGCAGCGCGTACGTTCTTGTAAGATAAATCCGTCCAAATCTCGCATTTGTCGCTATGATTTCTAAGCGAAAATAAATTGGAAAACTTAGCTCGCTTTCTTCGACTCGTTACGCATCGATTTTCCATATCGATCTTGTAGTTTGAAGTGTGACAGATTATTCTAATTTTAATCGCCACTTAATCTATCATTAAGTAGCTTAAACTTTCATAACAAGTTGAGCCGAGATTAAATGTAACATTGAATACGATAACATATTTCTAAGTATTAGTTAAGTACCAGTTAAATGCCACATTCTTAAGATTAACGTACAACTTCTGAAAATGTACGCCAGGTCCTCTCTCCTGGCTGTGAAGCCGAAAAATAAGTAGAGCCACACACACACACACACATATATATATGTCGGGTTATCATTAGAGTTAGGGGCGTGTAATGAATGTTCCCGTGAACCCTTGTTACGTACTATAAATGATATCTTACTGATACAAACGTAATTACTACAGAGTTTAACGAGTCATGTATATTTGATAAAAAATTAGTATACCGAGTGAACAGTCGTTTTAAGCAGCTCGTAACAGATCAATGAAATTTGAAAAATTCGTAAAAGGTTTACAGAAGCGAGCCTATGTACATTAGGTTTATCCTGAAAGCTGATATTATATTCCATTTCAGGTTCTTCTTTTTCAGATTAATCAGCAGTTCTTTTGTACGTGCGAGTGTTTGCCATTAGAAGCTGTTCCTTCTTTCAGAGTTCTCTTGTATTGACGAGCATGAATTAAATCGAGTAAATTAATCATTATTGAAAAGAAAGAAGAAAATAGACCTACAGTCTTAAGTACACGGATTTGTACGGGTTTCTCGTGCTTGTGGAAAAGCAGCGACACGCGATCTTCGACAGACGCGTCGTCGTATAAAGAGAACCCGGTTGCAAAGTAACACTGAACACCGTCATCGTGGCGAAACAAAGCGGCTCCGCGGCACAAAGACTATTTCATCCGTCTGTGAAGAAATGTCAAACACGTCGGTTGTCGGGCCCGGCTAAAGGCAACTGGAAAACGAAAGGGTAAGATAGAGAAAAATCGCGGTCTGTGTATTCATAGACGCGGCTCGAAAGAGACAGTGGCGGAAGAAAAACGGAAGGTGGAAGAGGAAGCGAAACGTGAGAAGCCGAGGAGGAAAGGGAAAGCGAAGGAAATGAAATAATCTGACGGCACAAAGCAGACAAGAAGAATCACTCGAGGTGACTTAACTCTCGAAAAGTTTCAACTTCCAACGAAAACCCTTTAACCAAGTGAAAACGACGGACGTAGAAAAAGAGGAGGCAGAGTAAATTTCAATTTCCACGGCGCAACATCGTGTCTCTTTGTCGAATGTTCGGAAGAGGATTCGGGACAGCGTTGTCGCGTTTCGTTTAAAAACAAAGCAAGAGGAGGAGAAAGAAAAGCGGATCGGTGTTTCACCTCGCCTTTCTCCGCTAATTACAAAATTAAAGGACCAAAGAGACTGCTCGCGCCGGATGAATGAAACCCCTAATTTACCGGGCAACAGTCGCTTCAAGGTTACAAACGTTTGAAACAGAAACGCGGCGGTAAAAGCTGCGCTCAATGCTCCGTGCATCGTGGAGGGGCAGGGGGGAGCGTAAAAAGCATCGTCGCCGTAAGAAGAGAAAAAGCAGCAGAACAGAGAATTAAAATAGTGGCGCCACCAAAGAACAAGATACAAAACCCGCGTGGATGAAGGGAACGAAAAGAGAGGAGAGCCAGTGACACGGTACCGGGAAAAGAAACGAAACGATCGTGATACGCGTCTAGCGAAAGGGGTGACGCGAGTAAAAGCGGCCACAGCGAGCAACGAAGAGGAACAGAGAGGAGCGAAGAGAGAAGAAGAGTTGGAAAGTGAAAAATAAAAGCGTCCTTCAGCCGTCTAATTATTTTAATTTGCATCGGATAATGAACGCTGCAATTAAAAATAATAAAAAAGACCTGTTCACCCCTCGCGTGCCACGTTCCCTGCTCGCAATGTGCAAAGAGAATGTAAACACGGATGAACGAAGGCTGACGCGCGACAACCAGCCAGAGAAGAGAGGGGAAAAGGAAACGGGAGAAAAAGGTGGAACGAAACGAGGCGAAAATCGGGCTGACATCGAGTCCTGCGTGATAGGGTTAATGAGTCAACGGGTCAATTACACGGCGTCGATTGTAAAGCGCGTTCGAAATACAGCGGAGTCTCGGTTATCCGATTGCCGTTTGGCCCAAGTTCCGTATTGTTGCACCAGGTGCTTTGAATTTTATCGCAACTTCGCTTTGCTCCTTTTTTCTTTTTCGCCATTTTTTCACGAAATGTACGAAAGCGTAAATAGTTGAATATTTGCGAAAGCAGTTAGTCAAACTTTCAACGACCATCCATAACGAATTAAGCTAAAACAGCCAAACGTAGAAACGTTTTCTATGATTTCATTGCACGATTTACGAACAGTGATACCATCTTCCGTGCACGTGCCAGGTAAGTGGCATCCACAACACGTGGAATGATCGAGGTGCCAGAGCGAGGACGAAAAAGGAAGACGAAAGAAAGGAAAAGGTTGGGTGTATTGAAATTGTTCTTTGGTCATCGGCGATCGAACGTTCTCGTTACCTATAAGAACGACGAACACCTTGAAGCGCAATCTCGTAGAAAGGATTTCTTTCCTTAATTTCAATATGAGCTTTCTTCCGCCAGCTACGGCACGATAATGGGCGAAACGAAAGAAACGTTAATTCCATTGGCCTAATCCGATGTTATCGATGAGAATAAAAAGCCCGGCGAGTGACTTTGCCGCGGTAGAATTTCTCGGCGAGCATCGCGCTTCTTCTCTTTCTCGTGTGCCCCGTTCCCAACCGACCAGATCCTCGAATAATTGTGATTCTAAAATGTAGTCAGTCTTTCGCGAGTACCTTCAGAAAATGCACGCCTTCTCATACTCTATTAAGAATATTATTTCCTTCCGTGGAATCGTTCTTCCGCCACCGCTGCCCGAGGACGCGAAAGACCAGAGTGGAAGAAGCATCCCCCGATTCAACTTCTATCCAACCACGTGCGTCTCTGTCTTGCTCCCTGCGGCACCGTTTCCGTCCTTCTCCCACCCTCTTTCTTCTCGTTTCACCTGTTTTTCCTCGCCTTTAGCCGATCTCTGTCGCGCTCACGACCTCGATCTTTTCCTCTTCTGCCTCTGTCTCGTGTTCTTTGCCACCGCGCCGTTTGCTCCTTCTCTCTCTTTCTTCATTTTTCTCTCCGTCTGTTTCCCTTCGGCTCGCCCTAGCCGCCCTCGTGCGCCCGGTGCACACGCGGAAGGGGAAATTTTCTCTCCTCGAGTTTTCTCCTCTGCTCGCTAAGCTCCGCTGATATTACCCGACGAGGAAATTTCGCGATATTCCTTGGCGAGAGATTTATAGAAAAATTAATTATGCAACTTGGAATCCTCTTGCCTCGGACGGCCGGTTTGCACGCGAGCCGAGAAGAGAAGGCGAAAGCGAAGCAGCCGGTAGACGCGCCACGCGTGCACACTTCGAATCGCCGATCCTCTCGCGTTTCTATCGATTTTCCTACGTTTCAGTCGTTGACCGCCTGAGTAGCGGCCAACGCGACAAAACGCTTCCGCGTCACGAATCCTTTTTTCGCGGCCGTCGTATCGATCTCTTGGAAAAATAAAAACGCGCTGTCTAATGCTTAGTCTTACGTGTATTAGCCCCGTTGATGATGGATAGTCTCGGCGAAAAGAGAAGAACGAGAAGCCGAATGAAAGTGCAAAGCAGCTGCCGATCCTACGAAAAGGACGCGTCACTTGCGTATCTCGCGTGTTTCTTCGTTCGAGTACGACCAGCGTTTCTGGTGTTTTAGATGTCTTTAATGAAAATAAAAAATCATGAGAATAGGCGCCAGTTGATGTATTAATCGTTGGTAGGGTCAGATCAAGATTCTGAGAGAATTAATTTTGGCGAAGCTAATGAATCTAGGGCCAAGGTAGAGATAAGCTTTGTTATAGATATATATAGATATATATATAGATATTATGTGCGTTATGTATGTATAGATGGTACATGTGTGTTTGGGTGACGATCTTATTAAATAAAATAAAACGTCTATATACATATGGATTTTGTTATATTTATATTCTGTGATTCTCTACGTTGCGCTGTATTTGTACGGAAGCGAATGTAGTAATCCCATAGGGAAGGCAATAAAAATTATTATAAATTTATAACGAAATATATTTCCATATATTTTCATAAGTTTTTACTCGAAAATAGTGCTCGATATTTTTCGCTACTTGCACGTTCATAAAGATTAACATCCTTCGATGATTTATTCGGTTTTCCTAATTGTTCGCGTACAGTTTCGCTAAAAGTTTGCCAGGCACTTTTACAAGGCAAGCAGATATCAACAAAACGATGAGAAAAGGGAGGAAATAATCGCGGGATCTATAACTGGCACGATCACGACATATTGACGCAACTATAAATCCCCTCGATTCTAAACACGTCGAGCATCGTGTATTTATCTCGAACATGTTCAAAGATCTGTTAAAACAATCAACGTCCGATTCTCATCCTTAGAACCGATAGGCGCAAGAAAGAGGGCGGAGATCTCGCTAGAGCCAGGCGAATTATGCGCTGAAAACGTTTAATGGAAGATAAAAGCTGGCATAAAAGCCTGACGTAAATAATCAACAACGAAGATGCGCAAATTACGCACATTGTTTTATACGACTGTGGACAACAATTTCCTCCGAACTGCATCTTTTAGATTAATCGAGATACACCAAAGGAGCCTCGTGCGCGTGTCACTGTTATTTCCAGATTATTTCAATCTTGACATTTTCATAAATTCACAATTATTGGAAATATATCGGGCGTTTGTTCTCGCCTAAATCGTACAGGCATCGCAAGGAAACAGCCAATTTATTACAAAGCTGCCACAGACGAATCTTTCAACAAGCTCGATCAAATTGCGGGGATAAAAGCTGCAAATTACAATTACAAAAACTACTTTACTTGATCGAATTTTATATCGTTCTACGAACAGGGCGTAAAATTATTACGTGTAGAAAGTTTTCCGATTCTATTGAGAAAATCGGGAGAAACGGGATCCACTGAAAGGGAATAAGCGAGTTTTGCAGTTATTTGAATAGGTAGAAACCTTTCTGGAAACGCACGAGGCGCACCGACTCCGCCGAACTAAAACCTACAAGTGGCACGAAAACTCGCGATTAATAACAATTTGTGTGGCAAATTCTGCGCTGTCGTACGAACGACACGCGTTAACAATCGAGTCGCTGTGTCAGAGAAATGACACGCCTTTCTGGAAGCAGCGTGCGAACCACCTCGATTCTACCGATAAAACCTGAAACTCGTGCAGAGAAACAGCTGATCGATAATTTACATAGCAGATAGTTCATTCATACGGCAGATTGCGCGATATTCTGCGTACGGTGTAGAAACGAGACAAGTCCTAAGGGAACGTTACCGAAGAGGAGACACGGCAAATGGCAGATTGGCGAGCACCGGCGAAGACTGTGCCCGGTAATGAGATGAACGAGCATGCGGATCGCGGGAATTTCAAGAAAGATACAGGATAAACCTGGACAATGCGGAAAATTACAAGGAGCCGTAGCACGCGGATAACAATGCCGCCGGTGGAACCCTAAATGCCCGGGCCCTTTTCCGCTGACGAGGTTGCCTAGTTATTGCCCCGGAGAAGATGCGCCCGATGCATAGATTACGCGCGGCATGCGACGCGCTCGTACGTGATGCGCCGCAATTTCGGGCAAACGGGTTTATTCTGATACGACGTCGTTCAGACGCGCCACACGAAATTAGTCCAACGTTCGTAAACGCCGAGCCCTCGAGAGAATTTGCAAGAGTTACAAGGACTCGTTCTCCTTCCGGATAATAAGGAACTTCATCCTGTCGCAGACTTTCATTGCGCACGCCCTTCGCTTACGACGTTTGCGCGAGAACGTATCCTGGTTGACACGTGCAAGAGTAGATCCTTTGTCTTTTCATTTATTTTTCTTTCCTCCTTTTCGTGATTCCTTTGGCCAAGAGTTTCGGTTTTATAGGGTTCGTTTAAGTTGCTCGTTCGGTAGGCTTTCTTGAAAGTTGAAAGAAGTTGAATCAATTTTCAGGGGTTTTTTACGAGTTTGTTCGCGTTGACGGATTGCGAATTTAGTCTTGCGGCTGTTCCACGAAAGAGGATTGTGTGGCTTTCGCTTGGAAACTAATGAAAAATTGGTCGAAGTTGGAGTTTTTCGAATTTTTCTGAAACGTTCTACGATAATCTTACTTTCAGATCCTGATCGACCGAAGTAGTTGGTAGATCTTCCTTCTCTATATTGTCTTCTCTCTCCTCCGTTATTTCCTCTTCCGCTCCTCCGTTTTTCTGCCCTCTTCGTGCTCCGTTTCTTCTAAAATTTCCATAAAGTGATTCCTCCACTCTTCTTCGCTCATTTCTTCATCTATACCCTCTCTTCTTCTTCTTCTATATTTATTTGTGTATTTCCACGCTTCTTGTTCCGTTTTGATCTTCTTGATTTTCTCCATTTCTTCTTCTTCGTGTCTTTCCTTTCTTTGTTGCACCACTTCTTCCTCTATGAACGCTTCTCTACTGCATTTTCCTTTCATAAACTTTCTCATCTCTCTTTTTCTCTCCTCCCACTCCTTGTCGTACCACACTTTCCTTATCTTCCTTATTCCTTCCACCATTTCCTTATCTTCACTTTCTTCTTTGGCATTGCTTCGTTTACCTTCCTCTTCATTTCTGTCCACATTTCCTCTGCTGTCCTTCCATCGCAGGTCCAGTCTTTACGTTGCTCCAACATTCCTCCATTCCCTTTTCTCCTTCTCTTCTTCTTTCTTTCCCCCGTTTCCTCGTAGTTCTATTTCTAACGGCATGTGCTCCGACTCTGTTCTTTTTCCTACTTTCGTGTCAATTATTTCTTCGGATCGACCGAAGCAAGTCGATCAGAAATTACCATCCAATCTTCCGAAACATTCGCGTAATTTGGATTTCGAAATACCCCGCCACTTCTGATTACTCCTTTTCCTTTATATCTCGGCCATCGAATTCCATTTATATTCGTCAATGGCAAGGAAATGATTTATCGAGCGATTTATATACGATCATGTAGCAGCATGACGCGAGCAACTTTTTCCTATCGTTCAATTAATTACTCGATAAATATCCATTGCTCCGGACGTTGGACTAACAGCCTGAGCAATTATTACCAGCTATATATGGAATTAATTGTTAGTAAGAAATGTCTCGTATCAATAAATTCATCGGATCACGCTGTTCCATTAACATCATCTCGCCAGCCGAAATTAGCACCTGCACACGAAAGGCTATTTCATACGCTGAACCGACTAATACGCGATGGTATGTATCAATGACGTTTTACGCTGCTTAATGACTGTATTACGCTGTAGCGTAAGCTCAAGAGATGCGCATGGATAGAGAGAAAGTGACGCGGATATGGCAGAAGCTAACGGGCCCGTTTCGCCACAAATTAGCGTCGTAGACGCGCGCCTTGATATTTCATTTGCAACAATGTCGCGTGAAATAAACTCGCAGGGAAGACGCGTCAGGTGTGTGTTCTTCAATTTGCGTAATGCAGAGCTTAAGCTCGATGGCGAAATAATTCGTAGAGTTTACGTAAATAAAGGAAGCATCGGATCCAAGGTAGTTGACTCTGAGCAATTGATAAGACGATAAAATAAATAAATTTCCTAATACCAGGCAGTCCAACTATCGATGAGCTTATCAAGCAACGAAGTAACGTGTGAAAGTTAGACAAAGAAAAAGCTCATATGCAGAAGATTTTCACTTGGAACGACCAATTAATAGGACGATAAAAAAGCAGATTTCTGTCGTTCGTACTTCCACAGTTTCGTAATTCCGGGCTCGAAATAGTAACGAGTTTATCAAGCAGCGAAATAATGTGTCAGAGTTACGTAAACGAAGGAAATTGCTATGTCCAAGAGATTGTCAATTCTAACGACGAGTCGAGTCTAGCCAATTAATAGGATGAAAAAACGCGAACAAGTTTGTGCAGTTTGTACCGTTCGCATTTCCGCAATTCCGTGCTGCGACTGTTAACGAGTGCAATAACATGGGAAGGTTATGCGAATAAAGAAATTACTATACGCAAGATGTTCTTCGATTCCAACGACTCTGGACTCGACTCTGGTCAATTTTAATACGACGACAGACGCTGAAGAAATTCCTGCCTTAGCCCATTATCGAAGCTTTCTATTTCAGTCGCCAAGTATTCTTCAGATGTGAGAGATCACGTTTGTCAGTTTATATCGGTTTACTGTACTGACCATTTTAAAGAATTCCATGAGAAGTGATATGATTTAATTTCTTATTTGTTTCTTCCAGACAAATAATTCTTTCTTTTCTCCTCTGTTATAAAGAATGCAGGACGCGATGTTTGCGAAGTAACATTGTCTACCAATCGTTTTTTTTTTTTTTTTAGTTTATTCACAATTTGTCCGATTTGGACATTTGGTAGAATTTTTTGGCTGTTTGATTATCACGTGGGTGACTACCCCCAGCGGGAGACCATCTTCGTATTTGTTAGGTCATATCCTTTTTAGTCTTCTTTCCATGCTTGATGTGTCGATCGTTTCGAACAGTAAAAATCGATAGCCTGCACGAAGAATTCGGATGTCGTTTACTGCACCTTTGTCCTTTGAAGTAAAAATGGGTTAGACGATCTAACAGCAAAGCGGAATAACATGATAATCGAATGATTTAAATTCAGCGAAATTGAGCGAAAGGTTGCGCCGATGGAAGATTAACAGCGGACGAATTACGAAAAGCGCGGGAAAACGCGAGCGTCGGGAAACTCGGTAGTAGAGGGAAAAAATTGAGTAACACAGATTAAAGGCGGAGACTGGATTCTCGTTGTAGTCGTACCACGTCGACGGTGCTTAAAAAGTGCCCCCTCGGCGCCGCGCGAGAATACAAACGCGACAAAAAACTCCCCCTCGAGAAGCTCCTCGGGATTCCCAACAGTCGCCCTAAAACCGACCACCCTAAAAGGGCATCCCTCCGCCCTTCTAACTTCCTGCCTGGCCGCCACTGCTGCTTTACCGACGTAGGGGACCCGATCGAGGAAACTTTTCCGTACAACAGGCTGCCTTCGTCCGATGTCACGTGATCCAGGAGTTCGAAGGGTAGAACCGGCTTCTCGCAAAAATTACGCTACCCTTTTCCTTCCTCGGTTAGTTCTTCTTTATTTAGTTGGCAGCTAGTAGCGAGTTAGCCTCGGCGTCTTTACAGTCTTTGGAAATTAATTCGAAGGAAGAATATCGTTATCTTTCGTTATTCACGATGAGAAAAGTTGTACGAGTACGGCAGAGAGTTAGATGGGAAGGGTGGACGATATTATTGGCGGAAAATTGAGGAGTTAAAGTGGCCTCTATGAAAATTTAAAGGTTTCTTCCTTTTTTTTCTTTTTTTTTTGCTTTCTTTTCGAGAGATGCCGCGGTCTCGTCGCCTTACATCAACCGCTCGTTGTTCCTTAATTAAATTGACTTTTTGACTACGATGCAATTACCGCGTCGTGAATAAAGCCGGAAAGAAAATTCTCTGACCCAGAAAGCGTTGCTGAAAAATTGCCGTGGTTAAGCATGACGAAGAACCGCGATTTCTTTTCTTTTCTGTAATCTTTTCTTTTTTTTCCACTCCCGCCCTCCCTCCTCCTCTTCTCCGCTTCTTTTTTTCTTCGCCCTGTTTTCGCAGATTAAAAGTAAATTTCGAATTTACGCGTGCCCACCGGCATCCGGAAACCGCTCGATCCGAATATTACGGTCGGATTAATGAGAATTTACGATAACAAAGCTGACTGTAAAAATCGATCGCGATTCCAGCTATCGTACCGGTTCCACTCGAAATGGAGAGTGAAATGCCCGCTTTGAATCATTTTCATTGGCTCTTTGATAAACGCTGGCGACCTGAGCTTCGAAAAATAAGAGAAATGGAACTGAGGCTGAATGTTACGTAAGCGAAAACTCCATCGTGAGTATGTAATTCCTGCTAAATTATAAGTTTCTTCTCGCTCCGTTTTATTTTTTTTTTAAATCCAACATATACGCTGGATATTAACATTTCTTTTTAAGCAGCAACATCCCGTGTTACGATCGATAAAGTGTTTTCGGCACACGCGTATATCTGGAATTGGACCGGCCGCATTTCGTATTCATTGCGTGGAATGAACATTAATGGGGAAAAAATAATAATTCATCAAAAGTGCGGACAGGTTTTCGTGCTAACGACCTCCAGTCACGAATCGAGCATTCCTGCGTAATGAATCAAGATGGTGACACAAAGTGGTGGCACCCTACTGACCCTAATGCGTGCGATCGCGTTAAAAAGAATAAAACGCCGGAAAGAAGGAGACAAAGAGCTGCGTAACAATTGGCAAATTTTCTATTGCTCCTCGATATTTCTATATAAAAGACAAAAATATAGATATACAGCTACATGAGAAGATCTCTTAGTCTGGTGAAAAATGCGATAACAGAGGCAGGAAAATAATTAGCTGATAAAAATTGCTGCAGAATAACACGGTAAGACGAGATCGTGCAGTTTTCGATACGAAACAGATAAGAAAGTTATTTACAAGAGATATTTGTTGAAGTTGTAGGGAAACAGTGAATTAGCAATTATGTACACGTATCGATTCACACGATCTTCTGGTCTACATCCCGTTAAAGTTATCTGAAGCTAATAACAGATTAATTGATTATTATTGTTAATTTCTCTGAGATTTCGATAATTCCTTAGGAATCTTCATTAATTCGTCTTCCTCGTTAATCCGCCTTTACGTCGTTCGATTTCGAGCTGCAGCTTTATCGTAGAATACGATAGTTCGCAACTGTCGTGTCGATGTTCCAAGATATTTCTAGGAAACAAGGTGTTTCTTATAAAAAGCCATAGGAATATTATTCTTCCATTTGTCACGAACAAACATGTTCAATTGTTTTCTTTTTTCTAGTTTCTTAAGGCACAAATACCAAGCAACACGTTACGTAAAAAACAGGTAATCGCTACGTAATACGATGACACGTGTGATTTTTTCGCCAGGAGCCGCGTCCTACTTGTCGCTTGGCGCGAGAACGTTTGCACAATGATAAGCAAGTCCATTTCTGTATCATCGCTAAGTGTCCTAACTTTCCGATGATACGATAGACGATAGGCCATCGTTTAACACTGCACATTAGTTTACACCAGCGAATATTCCTTAGCCGTCTGAACGATGAAACGAAACAACTATTACATAATATCTACGTCATGTAACACCTACGCTCTTCATATTTGAAGACCACCGCCGTGAAATCGCGTTGTTATTTTAAATATTGCATCGCTGGCTACACACGCAACCGCTAGAATGCGGATTTTTCTGCGTTTGCAGGAGATTCGAAAGCGAAAAATTCTGCAAAACGCGTGTATGAAATACCCAAAAGCATAGTGTTTTCCACGATACGATACTTTGATGTAATAATTTTATAATAGTTGATGAATAGAACATAATTTTTAACCAACATCCTATTTGTTTAATTACATTCTCAAACGCGTGAATTCGCATAAAAATGTTTGAGTATTACGTTTCGGATGTTGGATGTAGTATATTCTGTACAAAATTTGAAAATGTTAGCCAATTGTTTGGAACGGTTAAAAAATTCTACCAAGTGTCCAAAGTGGACAAATTGTGAACGAAAAGAATTAAATAAAAAAAAACATTGTTTGGTTGCATAGGATATTTTTGAAATTAGTTAATTTCGATTCGTTAGGCGAATGAAACTGTTACGTGAAATTAAAAAATTGTTAGGAAATTATATTCTCAAACGCATGGATAAAAATGTCTGATTATTACGTTCCCGATGTTGGATGTAGTATACTCTGTACAAAATTTGAAAAATATCAGCCAATTGTTTGGTTGCGTAGGATATTTTTGAAATTAGTCGGTTCGTTAGGCGAATGGAACTGATACGTGAAATTAAAAAATTGTTAGGAAATTAGTTTCAGGTGAATTGTTTGGTTACATAAAGTTACATTTGGTTTTAAATGTTAGTGTATTTACATGTATTGATTCACGTGTACATGTGTTTAATACATCTCTTGCGAAATTAGAAATTCTCTGTTAAATAATCGTTAGTTACTTGAAGCACGTTAATAAGTCATTTTGCTCCTTGCACAATTTACGTGCTTTTATTTTGGAGAAATACCTATATTTATATCATTCGTATAAATTAACCAAAATGTGCTGTTCAAGACCGAAGCTGGAGTATTTGAACAACAGAAACATTTATCTTATTATTATACTAAGCCACGTCACCGTAAATCAGGCACAGATTAAACCTTGATTCTACGACCTTCTGCTATTTCAAAATATATTTAATATTACGCGTCTTAGCTGCATTATATGTATTTAAAGCTACAACCTTGTAATGAAACATCGATATAAGACAACAACGAAGGATTGGCTACTGAACGAGAAATAAAAATGATTTACAATATCGCGCGTTAACGAGGGAACAAACAACGAAGAGATTAGAACTAGTCAGATAAATTAGTGGCGTAAATAGAAGAACGACGAATTGGGTAGAAAACGACAAATAAAGAATAATTTACAATAGAGCTCGTTATTAATGAACATGAAACATAATGACGAAGAGATTAGAACGAGTCACGTAAATTAGTCACATATAATATAAGGAGCGAAGAATCGGCTACAAAACAGGAAATAAAAAAAATAATTTACAATTCACGTTAATGAACGCATAAAACGAATAAAGGAGAGATAAGAAGTAGCCGCGTATAAACATAACAGCGATGAATTGGACAGAAAACAAGGAATAAAAAATGATTTACGACAGTGCTCATTAATGTAGAAACAAATGACGAAGAGATTAGAAATATGTTAGGAACATAGATCTTTCTGTTCGTTCCAATCGCTCCGCTACATTCTTTCCACCTGCATTTCCAAGACGGACGGACGAAGGAAGAAGAAAAATCGGACGAGAAGGCTTAAATATATTCAGCTACGTATACACGTGAAACGTCTTTTGAGCCGAAGCTCAGGGTCGACCACACCGGATACGGGGACACAAAGTTTCGACTCTACCAATTCCACAGGCTAAAGGAATTTCGAAGGCCCTTTCGGGATAATGGGCCATGGGACCGAGGGTTCAGACCTGTTTGAACCCGGCTCTCTGAACTTAGGCTACAAATACCAGTGGGCGCCAATATTTCGAAGTAAACTCGACCCTTACACTTCAGGTAGGTCGCACAACGTTTCGACCAAGCTTAGGCCCGTTCAACCACGAAATCGTAGACTTCGCTGATCAATGACCAAACTTTCCAAGAACTACGATTGTAAAGCTGTAAAATGGTTGAAAGCGAAGGAAAAATATCTACCTTATTACCAATACATATTTTTATTATTATTACAATGGATATTTGTTCCTGCTAGAACGAATAATTTTTAATTGACCAGAAGGACTTGAAGAATATCTACTTTGTCATCGATATTTATTTTACCATTAAATCGATGAATATTTCTTCCTGTTAAAATGAATAGTTTTCAATTGGCCAAAAAGGTGAAGATACTTGAACTTGAAGGAAGAACATTTTGTTAATCCGATGAATATTTCTTCCTGTTAAAATGAATAGTTTTTAATTGACCAAAAAGGTGAAGATGCTTGAACTTGAAGGAAGAACACTTTGTTAATCCGATGAATATTTCTTCCTGTTAAAATGAATAGTTTTTAGTTGTCTAAAAAAACTTGAAAGGTTTGAACCTGAAGAAAGATCTGCCTTGCCTTTGTCAATAATCTACTTTCTTATTGATCCAATGAATATTTCTTTGCCAGGATGGATATTATTTATTGATCAGGAAGCTGAAAATGTTGGAACTTGGAGAAATGTCATCGATACCCATTTTATCATTAAATCGATGAATAGTTATTTCTGTCGGAATGAATAATTTTTAATTAATCAAAAAGGTGAGGATGCTTGAACTTGAAGGAAGAAAACTTTATTATTAATCCGATGAACATTTGTTTCTGCTAGAACGAGTAATTTTTAATTCGTCAAAGAGTGGGAGATCGGTCGCTAATACTAAGAAGCGCTTGTTCTTTGCAAAGCCGCCATCGATAAAAATTATCTGTCGAAGGAGAAATTCTGTTCGCACCGAGGATGAAAGAATTAAAAATAAACTACAAAAAAGAGACGGATACGGTAAAAAGTATTTATATTTTTTTAACAGAAAAAAATTGAAAAGAAAATGACAAATGACAGTTTCTTCCACCTGTGTTATATCTGCAATTGTTATCTGCTTTATTGTAACATTCAAGGCTAATGTTTCTGAAAATGTATCGTCGTTTCTGAACAAGGGAAAAAATGTGCTATACTTGAAATCGATTTTCGCTATTACAAGGGAGAAATCAAAGTTCGCCTGCGGAGAAGAGGTCGTCTCCTTTTAAAGGGTCATGAGGTCACATTAAAGTCGAGCTCGTGTTATGCACACCCTTTTCGTCCTATCTACGCACATGTAGCTTAAAAATGCGGACGAGTCGGAATAAGGCCGACTTCAGCAAACAAGTGCAACCCTCGGTGACAATAGAATCCTTTAAGACCGCGGTTAAGCCACCTTGCACCTACAAAACGAGGTACAAAGGCTTCCGTAACTAGCTAAAAAGCCAGACGCCTTTTCTTTCAAGTACAATGCTTTGACCCCGTACGTTGCTCGGTTCACCGATAGAGTCAGTCGATTCACCAGCACAACCATCGCACGCACAACCATCGTGTTAGCGTTGTATTCGATAACTGTATGGATTATCGACACGTATATTAGCGAGCCAGTGTTAGGAGATTGTTTTAATCAACTGGTTGATCCAACGTGTCATGATTGTTTTCACCGAACATTTAGTGACTGTACATTCGAGTGTAATTTGCGTTCAAGTTTAGTATAACGTAGAGATTTATCATTTGTTATGATGAAATTGTAATCAAGTTCGTACTAATATGGCTAGAAACTATATCACGAGTGAAATGATAAACTGTTGTGTTCTTTCGTTTCTATGAATTTTGATATATTACAAAGGACATGGTAATTGTGCTGTTGCTGCGTTTTTATACATTTATAAAACTGCTTGGGCAATTGTGACACATCTTTTAGCATATTACAAAGTTAAGTCGCGAGATATATGAAATATTCGTCAGAGTGCAGCTCTGTAATATTTATGATAAAAGTTTTATTTGCCTGCAATGTTTCCCTTTTAACAGAAATAAGGATCGAAATATGACATCCCTTCGTGGGTGGGACATGCAACATTAACAACAGAAAGTTCTGCATCTCTCCCCGTAGTAACATTCATACGCAGGTTTCGTAAAAGCTGAATGAAATTCCATTATACGCTTCGGGCTAATCTTCAATTACTCGCCATCCTTTTCGCTACTTAAATAATTTATCAAAAGGCAAAAGCTATAGAATATGTCTTTTGGAAAATGTATAAAATACAGGAAATTTATAAAAACCGGATCTCTCGGATTTGTCCTACGGCGACCAAGTTCAAAGCTTTGTGATTTCGCTGGTAAGAATACAATTATTTAAATTAATCAAACCGTGAACTCCTCGGTTAATGAAATCCTGTCTAGAAAGTAGGAAATATTTTTTAACTCGATTCGCGAGTATTTCGTGAATCGTAACTCGACACTTTCTAATTAATAAACAAAGAGACACGAACATATCGCAAATTAATTTTCACTACGGCTACATTTTATACAACTTGATACAAACACGACCGAAGAAATAGGAGCTGAAGGAGGATTTTTCTTCGCTTTCCAGACATCATAACGTCATACTTTGGATATCGTAGGTATTTTGCCGTTGTATCTTTGAATTTCCCACGAATATATAAACATCCGCGACCTAATGATTATTCAAAGAAATTTAAAATATACAAACGATGTTAATTCGATCTTGTCGTATAAGCAGGCCAAGAGGCGTAGCATTATTTGCACTGCGTGACAGCATTAAAAATGCAAAAAGATGGACTTGGCCTCGCGACGTCCAGTCGACGAGAGGAAATTATCATGAACGTTGCGTCAGTGTCGGATCAAAGTTCGAATTTCCACCATCGAATAACAGATCGAACTGTCTTCGATTCGTTCGCGTAAACTCTGCAAGCAAATACAGGCGCATTAGCAATTAACGTCGCGATATAACGCCAGCGCAACACATAAGCCTTCGGGTTAATTAGGTGAATATCGAATTCAGCTGCACACGCGTCTGTCGAAATTCCTCTTACATAAACTCCAACTGTACGTTTTCGTGGAGACAGAAATTTCGCCACCGGAAGCCCGAGCTAAACTACTGTATGGCGCAAACAGTGCAGCGGGGCTAAGATTTAATTCGCCGAAAGCGCGGAGGTGCGGGTCATTAACGTAATGGTAAAATCATCCGCGGATCCCCGCTTAATCTTTCCAGTTGTAAAATCCTCACGTTCCTCGTCATCGATGTAACGCTGTAGAACGACCGCCAGAGACATCGTAGAACATCATCGTGAACTGTCGACGTCCCGTGGCGGAACGACGAGGACGAGAATTCTCTGCCTCGTCGCATCGTCCGAGTGCATCGGAACGTCCACTTAAAAATAGAACGCGCGGTCTTGATTCAATTTCAGAAGCCCGAATTACATCTGCCCGGATAAATTTGCGGTCGATCCGTTCTCGAAATCAATTAATAACGATCCCACCAAGTCATCCTGCGAAATATATCGGCGCAAAATCGTGATTAGCTTCGGTTAATAATCCACGGCCATTATGTATTTAATCCTCTGCTCGAGATAGTTCAAAGAATTATTAACCCGCGTATGGGTGTCGCTTGATAAATTATCGAGCATTTTACAGCGTAATGTAATAAATAAAACAAAGTATTTAGCTGGTAAATAGGGACGGCGAGTATATTCGTCATTCGCCGTATCGATCTGTTTTCAACGCAATAATTTCTTCATTCGAGGATTCATAATATTTTTAGGTATTTCTGTTAACGATAAATCACGTCATGGTTAAATGTGGAAAGGGTAAATTGACTTAAGTGAAATTGATTTATCTTTGTTACTTTTTTGTTTCATGATTGTGGAAGTTTCTAATTAAGGAATAATCTGGCTAATAGGTTAAGAGAAGAAAAATATTTCCTTTCGCGAAATTTCCAATTAACTTGAAGATTTTGATATTTGAACTTATTTAGTAACAACGGGGGAAAAAGCGCGATAACGTGAATTGAGTGACGCCTGTGTTTCCAAAAATGGCCAATTTTCACCTTCCGCCTCAACCTCGAATCGAAATCCAATGACGAATTTCGATAACGTTCAAACAGCACTATAATTCCGTGAGAGTAAAAGAGAATCCATTTCGTATAATTTTACATGTAAACTGTAATATACTATAATATTGCCTTTCGTATATAAAATATATATGAATACGTTTTTCATATTCCATTATCGTGCACGTATATCGTTTGTATAGAGCGACATAAAGGTAAAAAAATATTTTCTATTCGAATGTTATAACGTTAATTAATTAAAATGTCACTATACTATATTTTTAAGAATCCATGATATTTGCCGAGAAAATTATTTCCGTTTCACGAAGCTGGTTGCCTGTGAAAATGTGCGCCGGTATTTATACGGCGACCCGAGTATACCAGGCAACGTACAACACCTCAGACGAATGGAGAGGAGAAATGCGCGCGGCTGCAGCGAAAAACACTGCAAGGACGCACGCCGGATGCTCATCCGTACATGCTGGCCGACATTCAACAAGTGACTGACACTGATGTCGCGCGAACGATATCCTACATCCTCTAGCCTACGAACCGACAGGGTTGCATCGACAGGAACGCGGAGCGGGGTCGATCGTTTTTCCCGAAAGGTCAAGAACGAATGAAAAAAAAAGTTGTGTTCTTTCGCTATTTCTATGCGCCGGCCCGCCGAACGAACAGAATAACGAGCGCACTAAAATACTTGAAATAGCCGGCGTTGAACCGCATAGTCGCGTAACCTCAATATCAGCAACAGTAAAACAACTTCTAGACGTTCCTCGTAAAACGTAATAGAACGCTTCGAAATCGTTTAATAACCCCTTCCCGATTGCGAACTCGATTAAAAAGTCCGCTTTCGACGTTCGTACAAAACATGCAAAATCACACAAGATTGTTCGGGGCAGATGTTAATTAACGACGTGAAAAGAACGTACTCATATATTCGTAGGGAAGAAAAAAATGTAATTCGAATGTCTGTCGTTGTTGTTGTTCTTGTTATTAATTCGGTGAATATGGTTGGATGTACGATTATCGAGAAAAAAAAAAAAAGAAAAGAAGGGAGAAAGAATGAAATCCGTAGCGGATTTCAATAACAATCAAAACACGGACGTAACAAACGAGATGCGACGGGTTTAATAATTTACCAATTGAAAGTGCAATTACTCACCGTGCTCGCCGATAATTTCAAGTGACTGAAGGGCCCGTGAGACATACGGAGTGTATCTCAAGGGTTAATTCTGGCCGGTATACCGTTGCCGAGATTTCCAGCCGATCAATCATTGACTGGTTACGCCAATGCAGCCACCTATAAAGCCACCAAAAATTAACGTGAAGCGATAATTGCCGCACCTATTCCTCGAAATATGTATACGCGATCAGCCTTGTTCATGCCTCTCCGCGATCTCTGCACTTACGAGTGAGCTCGTGCATATCGGCGTGAACGCCGTGAAACTGCGTCGTTACTTTCCGGTTATGACTCAAATAATTAATAAAACTAAATTTTCATTCTACCTAATTAAATTCAAATTTCATTACGCTGAAAGTTTCGTTTGAACACGGACAACGTGCTTCCCATTCTAGCAACGTCTAGTAACGCGGATTAACCTAAATGCCATATTTTTTCGTTTACTAGTTCAAGTATGAAATAACTTTTACTTTTTCTTGCATGCGTTTCTTAATACTGTACATAAATTTCATTGAATGAATCTACACATCGACTATAATTTCATTACAGACGCATAATCATGCTGATCGACGTCATGAAATAAATAAATATATATGTGTGTATAATGCGATAAAGAGAAAGAGGCAAACACAATGGCACGTTCGAAATAAACGATTAGCTACGGAATTTTCTGACGATAAATTCAAGTTCATTGCGTATTAAATAAAAAATACGTTTATTTAATAATCACCGTAAGAAGCTATATATTAAAAAATTAAGATCAAATTCATGTATTAAAAATAAGAAGATAATGTATCTGATTATTATCGTAATAAAGATAAACTAATGGTTATGCACAGCAAGTAAGCATGTACGCTATTCTATTGATTGTTATCGTTTAAAATAAGACGACTTTATATAGTGTTAATTGTAAAAAATAGATTAACACAAAGATGAAATACATTTGATATAATCGTCGGTCGTTTTTAAAATATATATATACACACAGAATAAGAACATGTATGGTAGGTACGCGGTATTTATAATTAACGATCGAACAACATACTCGCCATCAGTAGTTCTCTGTGTTCGTTAATGTACGCTGATTTCCGCTGTAGCTTCTTTATCTAACCTTCAAACCGGTTGGCCATCGTTCATCGTTATGTTGAAAAATTGCGTAGTCGAATTGATTAACGAAGAAGAACAAAGCTGCTACGACAAATACAAGTTCTTCTCAAACTGTTCAATTAGAAATATCGAATCGAATATCGAGAATTATATTACAAATAACCTAACCTCGAAACGCATTTATTTACTCCTGCGCACCATCGTCAGACGATGGCGCTCTTTCTGCAATTCTTGACAAGCACATATATATTTCTTCCGCGTCGCCACAATTTCGAAATTGTACGTTTTCTTTGTCGCTTGAATCAACGTACGGCGCAAATTGAAGATGTTCAAGGAACTTTGAAAAATATCGCTTCATAATTATATCTTTGGAACGCAGCTTTCGATTCTCGAACTCGCTTTGTATATCGAACGATATCATTGGTGGAGTTCAGGTAATGGCGGCGCTCGCTGCACGGGGCCCATAGGCGCGTAAATATCAGCACGGATGAGCGCCAACGAGCAAAGTAAAGAACTGGCTTTACTCTCTACTCATCTCGAAACAGAAGAGAAAGAGGGATAGAGAAGGAAACTAGTGACAAAGAACGAAAAAGAGGGGCTAGCAAATAGAAAAAGAGAAAATCGAGGGGCCGTCATAATTCCTTGAATTGAACGGCGGGTTATTCTCCACCAAGGTTACACCGACGTAGAGGTTGAACGAAGCAAGCGGGCCAAGCAAGCAGGCTAGCAACCTAGCAGGCAGACTAGCATGCAAGCAAGTAAGTAAACGAGCAAGGCAGTCAGGCAAGCCAGGCAAGCAGACAGGCAAGTTGGCTGGCAGTGAGACGCAGAGAGAAAAGCGAAAGAGGGGGCACATGACGAGTAGGATGAGAAGAGGTTGGGTAAGAGAGGAAGGAGGAAGGTAGGGAATCGATAGAACGACAAGGACGGTGCGCGAGTATATACCGCAGCACGGCAGCATCAGGCGTCGTCGGCGGTATATGGAGTTAGATCAGACGGGTGGAGAGAGAGGAGGGTAAAAACGTTTCGAGGCGTCCCTGTCTGGCGGCGCCACCGTTGCGTCGCTGTAGAAACGTGGTACCAATGCTGCTGATGGTATATGTGTGTGAGTTAGCGGTAACGATATAGAATAAGGGAATGTTAGTGGTAGTAGGAGTACGGTGGGGGAAACGTCAGGCTGGCAGGCTCGTGGGAGAGAGAAGTGAACGGCGGACAACGAGAGCTCATGGGGCGACAAGGAAGGGGATTGGTCGAAGCGTCGGTACGACTGGGGGGAGGAAGGAGGGCAACACGATCAGGTCGGCAGGCGGGTGAGAGAAGGAAGAATAGAGAGAGAAGGGGAGAGAGAGAGAGATGGAGGAAGAAACGTTGATGTCGAGCAGCGAGGTGAGCGAAACAGAATGAGGAGGGGAGTGGACGGGCGGTTGGTCGACAGCATGGGAGAGGGTCAGAGGGGTAAGGGGAGGTAGAGCCGACTTTATGCAGCTGCGGGACGATAACAACGATGGGCTACAGGACCGCCGCTATAGCTGGGGAAATGCCAAATGGGCTACAGGACTGTGCCGGCCTAGCTGTACGTTCGCTCGCTCGTAGTGGCATGGCGGACGGGCGGTAGAGAGAAGCAGGCAGGAAAGGCGGGAAGGAGAAAGGGATTTCAAGCGGTCGTCTCTTCTCGTCTGCCTCTGCGCTCTACCTACCTATGTATACCTACCTACCTACCCGGCCCGGGTGCTCTCTCCGGGTACTCTTCTCTCCACTGCCTGGAACGTACCGTCCTGGCCATACCTAACCTCTACTGTTTTCTGTGGCTAGCGCCCTTGCTGATGTTCCTCAACATCGGAGCACGTAGCCGCTTACGCAGACTTCGATGTCATTCATCTTGAGCGAGGTCGATTATTGTTCTCTTTCGGGTACCTTATGTCCGTACGAGTATGATGTCACGCAGTACTTAGGAGCACAGCAGCCTCTGTTAAAAACCATAGAAAAATGTTGAAAATTATTTCTCTTCACTTAATTGGTTGAATTTGTCAAAAATTTTATATTATTTTATAATAAGTTTAATTGTTCGAAAATGGACAACCTTTTCGAACAAATACGTATAACTTTTTGAAACAAAATATCTGTGCCAATGTTCAGACTAAGGTTATGTAGAGTACGTACTAATATTTTACTATGTATGTTTTATATCGTTGAAATGGGAGTAATTTTCCTCTTCATTTAAAAGAAACGACATTCGTTACTTAAAATAAAATTTCTCTTATAATTAGTAATACCAACGAAATTTTAGAATCGTATAATAAACGTTATATTAATAAACACCAAGAGAAGTTGAATCCACGGTTTTATAAAGCATATTATGACTTCTATGTAGCACAAAGAATACAAGCAATAACGTAGATGGTACGTGAGAAATGGGGGAATTGTATATACATATACAAGTGAAACGAGAGTGTATTCTTTATATATATGTTATATATATACATATATATATATATATATAAAGAATACACGACCCGTAAAAATCCATATTTAAAACACCAGGACTTCACCTTCATGAGAGAAATTAATAATTCGTTCCTTTTCTTTTTTTGCTTCAGGGTTTTATACCAGCCTGTCCAGAGTTCTATCTGGGAAATTTAGATTTCGTTGGAATTTCAAAAAACCATCCGAATCGATAATTCACTGTTAGAGACGAGAGACTAATTTTTTCAAATGATCGTACCTAATTCACTCATCGTTGCCAGGCACGAGAAAAAGTAACGTTCGATTAATGCAATACAAGAGAAATCTAACTTTATCATGTGTTTGAATTTGCCGCTGATTGCTGTAGGTGGATATATAGAGGCGCGAGAACAGCATGCTTTCGACAATCGTCAACGAGATACGTCGGTCCACGCAATGACGTCAGAGGCTGGTCCAATCCTGTCGAATACGTCCGTGGCCCGATCTCACCCTATTGAGCGAGAGAGAAAGGAAGATGCGGTGTATACGTATATAAGGTAAGCTAGACAAAGATGGAATGGCAGGTATATAGATATCGACAGAGAGGAAAGAGACAGAGAAAGAGAGTCGCAGAGGGACGCAAGAGCCAGCAAATAAGAGCACAGTCCGACAAATAGAAGGAGAAGACAGTTCGAGTTCCGCTCTCCTGCTCTTACGAGACGTTGTGCACGCTGATTCAAGCCTTGCAATATTGTTGCCAGAATTGTTCGTTATAATTTACAATGTTCAGAATATTACTGATGTGATCGTTGAGACAAATCCTGATTTTCTATGACATATGACGCGCTCGAGCACAAATACATATAAGTATTTTTCGTACATGACAAATTATTTTTCATGCAAAAGAACGAAAGAGGTTATGCGACAACGATTGAGAGAAGAAAGTATCAAAACACCTACATGTTTTCTATTCTATTCAAATGTCTAAACTAGAAGTTTATTAAATGTTATAGCTTTAACAGACACGATTGATAATGTAAAATAATTTTAACTGTGTTTTATATTTTTACCGTTCACAAATTACGAAAGAGATTCAATGCTAGCTTGATGTTAGAGTTAGAATTTAAAATTTCCAGTAAAAATCCCGTCTTTCGAACTTCATTGCATATTTATCGACTAGCAGTAATAAATGGACTTACAAATTAGTTCTCTCTACAAAATTGTTTATTGCCACTGCGAACTAAAACGGTCAATTACTAAAAGACAGATACGTGCATACTCAAACAGAAAACGATACAAGTGTTTCATTCGAAAATTAAACGTGTGAGGTTATTAGCAATAAATTATGATAGTAAAGTAAAATTATTAATGCGCACCTCATGTACACATGATATTTCCAAAAGTTTTGTATTACTATTGAAATTATTGAACTTAATTGGCGAAATTAAAAATTTAGTATTTGTTTTTTTGGTATTATAGTAATACCGTGTTTATGAAATGGGATATTATTTCATTTTTCAAATTATTAATTAGAGGTTAGTAAAATATTCAAATTTGCAGTAACCTCAATATTATAAATTCAATATTGAATTCAAAACTTTCAATAAAGCCTTCATATGTTTAAAATACTTGTATATCATGAAAATTAGGCATTATTATATAAACTTTTAGAGAGCTTTAGAAAGGGAGATTTAGAAAAGCTTTCTACATTTTATTATTTGAATGTTTTTTTATACGATTAATAACTCCATATTTAACATTATTATATCTTTTCCAAACTACAAACATAAATAATAACATATAGTATAACACGAATTGCAATATTTGTTATATGAACGAAGTTGAAATAATTTTAAATATAGAATAAATATAATCATCGGGAAAACTGATAAATATAATGTTAATTTTAATATTAATGAGTACATAAATGCAAACACATAATAAATTCTTAAAAAATATATTATAATATAAATTAATAAAAATTTCATGGTTCGTAGATTGATTAAACTCAACATAAAATTAAAATCTATAAATATACGAAATTAGCAATTATATGTATATACATATAATGTAAAACTTAGTGTAACAATATATACTATTATTAGCTAAAGAAAATAATGATAAACTATTAAGATTGCTAAAAAATATTGCTAATTTATGTTGTATTTAAATTATACATAAAAATTTATTTTTAATAATAATAATAATGCACGTTTAGTTTTTTTGTTTCGTCAATTAAGATCAATAATTTCTATAATAATGTAATTAAAAAAGTATTCTTAGTGAGCATATACATATGTATATATAAAACACAAGGGAGCAGTGAGAAAGTAGGTTTGGCATAGCCTACGAATAGGAATTTCTGATGTTCTAAAAGAAGCTTACATAAATATTGAAATCTGAAATATTTATCTAAATATCTTTGTGTGTTACACCCAAAAAATAAGAATAATAAAAATTAAACGCACATTACGTGCAAAAATGAAAGTAAATATTATTTTACATAAGAGTTTAAACTCCAGTTATAAGCTTAGTTCGAATTGCAGTCGCTAGGCAGCGCATGCGCATATACATCTATCTTTCCCACTGAAAGTTTTTGTGCAAAGGGAAAAATTGAAATTTAACGTATAAAAATCAAAATATTCTATCTTGAGTTACTAACCGCTGACAGTACTAATAGTGTATAATTATTTGCAACAGAATTCTTTCTCACGTTACATATTATGTTGGAAAAGTACGAAAATAATTAGATACAATATCGATTAATACATTAACACATACATATATAGGTAACTATATTAATAAAGGAACAAAATTGTATTAAATCGTTATGTTACTACTTACAACTTATTTTCTGAAAATGAACGAACATTTTCCTTTTCTTCGCTGTTATACCGTTCAGCAATTTAATAAATATTAATTAATCAATGAAATTAATCTTTTCCAAACTTCAACATATTCACTTTTATACAGGTCATAATGTTCAAACAATCTACACTAAACCAAACATTAAAATAATTTAGAAATATACTTATTTTATGGATAATCAATTGCAATTATTGTTGATTAATTTTAAAATACTGCACATAAGAACTTAGTATAAAATGTTGTAAACCAACCATATAATTCCAACTTATTAATTTTTTAAAAATTGTATACTGATATAGATTTGTAAAATTTATGCAGGTAGTAAAACAGTGTCAGCAGTGCCATCTGTTGATACCATAAAAAAGTATAACAGTTATAGACAGAGTCGATAATTTAAATTTATACGTATCTTTTTACTCTATACATATTTATTAAAATTACATCCATAAATAGAATTAAAAAATATGAAAAAGATAATAAACAGTAAAAAGGATATAAATTATTTATCAATTATTAATCAAATTATGCCATTATTAATCAAATTAAAAGAATACCTTCATAAATTACATATTTTTAATAATAATAAAGTTTAGAAATCACTTTAACCAACTTTTTTATATTGTACACATCACTGTAAAATGAAAATAAAATATTTAGACGCTATACTTTTACAGATAAAAAATACTGCAGAATTTTATTAAGGTTCAGATGAGGAAATGTATCAGGGGATATGTAAAAACACTGAAAACGAATTTCCATTATTTTATTTAAAAAGACATTCGTCGTA
The DNA here is from genome assembly GCF_040668555.2 of Bombus flavifrons. Taxonomy (NCBI): domain Eukaryota; kingdom Metazoa; phylum Arthropoda; class Insecta; order Hymenoptera; family Apidae; genus Bombus; species Bombus flavifrons. Next base: position 5,858,199 of record NC_138458.1, on the reverse strand, counting down.
CAATATATGTATAACAATTCATCTTTGGTATAGACTATCCAACACAGAAACGCGTAAATTTTAATTAGAATCTCTATGCTTCTATCGACGAAGCATGTACAAAAAGCCTTTATTTTAAAAAACCGTCTAAACATTCACTTCACCATATTATGAGTATTATGATATTTGTCAACACTTAGAATCACGTCTCAGTATTCCTGACACAGATGAAATAAGTAAATTATCTCTGTTCCCAATGTAGCTAAAACACAAAGAAAAGAAAAAAATATTTGTATACACTTGTACTTTGAAAAACTAAAGGAGAAATTAAGAAAAGTTATCGTTAAAACCATTCTCAAGTATTAAACGGTCGTGGTTTCATCTTAGGATTAGATTTTACATTCGTGATAACTGGTGCCTGGGACAGAAACTGCATACACTGCATAGCAGCATGGAAATATAAATCAACATAGAAGGGCACGTTTTACCGCAAAAAGGTGTACAAAGAATAAGAGGGCGCAATTAGGTGCAATATTCGCGAAGAGAAATCATTAAATTTTAGATAATGCCGAGATAACATGTAGCAAAGCATAGCATTGGAAAGGAAGCTTATGTATTACTTGTAGCGTACGAGAAAAAGGTTTTAAAACGAACACTTAGTTGAGGCTAGGTACGCGAACTTTTTTGTACCGGTGAAAGACCTTACACTTCGCGTGTAGTAAAGGCTTTCAAACAGAAGCGACTATAAAACAGTTTTTTATTCCCTTCGCATAGCATACGTTCTGTAAGAGAAATTTTAAACGCTTGCAGCCTTTAATTTTATATAAACAAACCTCTAGTAGAGGACGTTTTGACTCGTTTATTATTTTCTAAACATGCACTCTTAAAACGTTGATATATATGGAAAAAGAGATAGATAAATAAAGGAATAAAATTTATTTATTGTAAAAGAAATTAAATAATGGAGAAATAAATATGACATAATTTAATCGGTAAATGAGCATATATTTGAAAAAATGTATTAAGAAAAATATTATAAGATAATATGTATAATCAAACGCATAAAGTTTAAGTTACACGAAGAAGTTAATTAAAATATCACAAAAAACATGTACATATATGTATGTAAAGGTAGCAAGAACATTTCAAAGTTACTAGTATTCTTTTTAATAGAATTTATATTTCTTCTTTTTAATACAAGTAGAAAAAGTATAGCATGATATATTAGAGCGTATTGAAAAATCTTTATAAATTATTTATTTAGAAAGGAAGTCTCTTATTGACACAGATTATTTGGATTTTTAAATTTCTTTAATCTTTAATGTCCTTTAATTCGTAATTTTAAATCAGTGTACCTTCAATATTAAATATTGAACCATTGCATGGACACTGAAACTTTCTGTATATTCTTACATGAAACATAAAACATCTTACAAAATGATTTGCATTTCCCAGTAAAAAATGGTATTTCAGCATTTTATACAAGAGAAAAGTGTCGTAGAAAAAGCAATATCTCATACGTTCGAACAATATGTATTTCAAGTACCAAATATTCGATACATCTTGTTCTTAACATTATGTCGAGGAAAAAAAAAGAATCGTATCCAGACAATATTATTGCTTCAACGGAAATTATCGTTAAAATGACGGAGACTTTTTACATCTCGATCTACTGAATTAGTTGGTTGAAAATTGATGCTCCGGTGCGCATAGTAGAATGACTAGCACTCAGGATCGATCGGGTGAAAATGCTGCTGCACCTAACATTATCGACTAGCTGAGGACAAGAGTAGCACGAACCAATTCGAGGAAACAATACCGAGAGCGGATTAGTTTTCAATCATGTACATCGATATACTTTAATCGCAATTCTTTTATCTTTTTATGCCGTTCCTTTAACTCTATGTTGCGGACGCTAATCTTTTTTTTTTTTTCTTTATCCCATTATATTTAATGTAATAATATTACCACGAGAATATATACACCTAAACAAAATTTACAGTATGAAGAATATAAGGATGAGTACGCTCTGATTTCGATTCGATATCACGGTTATCCTTTCTCTTATAAAATAAGTTTGCTCGCGCAAATTCGAAGCCTTCGTTAGGAACAATGAAATAAAAGTTGAACGCTCGGATTCTAATTGCAAAATTCATTTATTTTGCTCTACGAATGCAGTCAAGAGTTCAGAGAGAACAGAATCCTCAATCCTTTTCTTTTCCTGTACAGTGCATACCGTTTCGGAGTCAGTAATGTGTTACTCTTCGTTCAATAAAATGTGTGTTAAGATCCGATGATCGTCGAACTTGATACGATGAAATAGAACTCAGTTTTGTGCCCCTGCCATGTAATACACACACGCACGCACACATACATATTACACACATACGTTAATTGTTTAGAGAACACTGGAAAATAGTAATTTTTCTACAGATGATCTCGTGTAATAAAGAAGAAAAGAAAAAGTATTTAAAATACTTGACTGAGAAAGAAAAGCAACGGAGCAGTCTCTTAGAGGATACGAGTCTTTAAGGATCTCCGTCGAAGGTTATCGTTAAAAAGTATCAATTAAGTCCGTACATTCTCTCCTACACTTATATTGACATGTTACATAAAATAGCCAATGAATTACAAATAATAATCGCTAATCGATACGAAGCTATTGTTTATTAGTATTCCCTATCTTCGGTACTTAATGTATCTCGGTATCTAAGGTATTTTGAAAGGACGACAAATCTTATGCATACAATTTAAGTAGCTGTACGACTTGTAAGCCGCAAGAAAACGTATTCTTGATGGATATCACGTTCTTCGGTTCGCTTACAAGATCTACAACCATTATTACATACGAGTTCAACTGATAAAATGTGCCACGAGTAAAAATGATATCTATATATAGATATTTACATACAAATATCATTTTTACTACATTACAGTATACATATATACACACTATACGTGTATATATACATACACATGTATAAGCGACACATTCATTTCATTTCTAACAAAATACAAAGCATCAACGTTTTATTAGTGATTTACGACTGATTTGACGAATATCCGATATTATATCATGAAAAGATAATAAATAACAAGGCAGTGTACGACGGCCATGCGACCATATGCGAATAATAACACAATAAAGCTGCAATGACATACATCTTAGAGCGTGGTCGCATCAAGTCGAGTATCAAACGTTGATTGAAGATCTCTAAGTTGACACGTCACAGTAAAAAAATGTTAACGTTAAACTTACAAACGCTTCTTAATTTAACGCTTTGCGGTTCATAGTCACATTGAAAAAAACAAATAATTTATTCCATTGAATTTTACATGATCAATACATTACATTCTCATTTGTCGTATCGCGCGTTATCCAATTAGTTTTATCAGAATACTTCAAGTTCGACACCTGTAAATAATACTTATAAATCAAACCGCAAAGAGTTAACGATCCCTAAACTTAGAACATCAACGACGCTATTTTACGTTAATTGAACATGATCGTGTACGTTTGAAGAAAAAATACTAAGGTTCGTTGAAATCGAGCACTCGAATAAAAATGAAACACAAAGCAAGTAAAGAGCAATCATACGTCGCAAATTACCAATATGTACTTCGGTTCTTCCGACTATCGACGCAAGAACAAGAATGGATGATATGGGGATGATGATATCTGATGATGCCGTGAAAGTCAGCCGAGAAGAACTTCATACATATTGTCAGTTAGCGTCCAAAGATTTTAATTTTATCGTACTGATTGGCAGAGTCAGTTCACATTTTCAAATACGATATTAATAGACATAATATAAAAATATAAGGTATTTACCGAAAGAACAATTAAAAAATTCGTTATGGCAAAATGTCGGCAGTTTACAGTCGTTAACGCTTCGGGGCTGTTAACATCGAGCTTTTTAGTATTTTTATTAATCATCGTTAACAGAGGTGACCCTAAAAATTTCAATAAAATCGTTCAATCGTTGCGGTTGAGCATTTTCGGGCACACTTATGTTATCGATTATGCATTCGATGAATTTGCAATCGTACTAGATTTTATAATATCAATTGGAAATTTTCCTTATATATCTGACTTAAGGATAAGTTATTGTGTAGGATCAAATCGAACATCGGCAACGGTCTTATCCGCTCTGATATATCCTCGGATATATTTCATCGTGAAACGAGGACTATCAAGCATACAAGATTCAAATTCCGTTTCAGGTAATAAATGGAGATCATTATTTTTTAACAATCTCTATTCTCTTTCTATCAATTCATGATGAATCGTGCAACGCCAAAAGAAAATTACTGAGTATTGAAATGGTTTTTGTTGTAAGGACACCTTATAAATAAATGCGAGGTCTGTCAAGTGTCCTGTAAAATATGCATTCGTTTAAAGTCTCACAATCGTTTAAGGTTCAAAGTCTCATAATCGTTACTGACTATATGTGCACTTATAGATAACAAGTCTAGAACACGCTGACGTCGCAATTCGTTTATTTCATTTATTCGCTTTTGTGGATCGCTGAGCTTTTCTAGCATAGCCGCTGGCGAAAAAGGGAAACGAACCAAAATCAAAAAACAGAAAAGAGAAAATACGGAAGCTTCGATTGCTTGCTTATTATACTGTCTACAGTCTACAGTCTTCACAGTGTCTTCAATCAGGCAGGATGTATATTAATTTCAATAAAAATATTAGTATTAGTACGATAATCTGCCAAAGAAATTACTATAGGTGATTAACAAATGAATTGTTTTAAATTCCCTATGTCTATCAGCATATCGTTAAATCACAGTCAATTTTGCAGGAATGGATAATAAATAAATAATCGAGTTCTTGTCAAATTCGGAAAATAATTTACGAATCCTAAAAAGAAAGAAAAGAAACTGTCGGGAAAAAAGCGGTCATTTCATAGAAAAAATGTTCACATTATCAATCCGTAGGAATAAATGAATAAATTTTCAAACCGAAGTGTTTTTCCTTCTAATCGGATTGTTCTATATTAAATACATTTTATATAACTAATAAAATAATGAGTACGTGCAATACACCATGTTACAGTCATATCATTGACCATATACGAATGTCATGACTTTTATAGGACATTAATAAATGCAACACAAAACTTCCAATCGCTCAAAATCAACTTAATATCGATAAAATGTTAATTATGATACACAATATAAAATACAGAAATACGCAATGCATATAGGCCAACATCATTCTAAGCTAGAAGTATATGTTTCGATAAATAAATGTCAAAAAAGGCAAAAAAAAAGAGAGAAAAAGATAGGAATATGATATTACATTATAGTAACTCGCACAACGTTCCTCACAACGCGAAAAAATATATCTAATATAGTCGAATAAAATTCATTGTAAAACACAGTTTATCGATAGTAAGTGTAGACTTATGATTCAAAGATCACTGTGTTACTATCAGTTTATAAAATTAAGTACACAAGAGAGTATGCAAAAATTATATCGTATGGTCTAAAGCCAGCGACTTTTCGAGGCATTACCAATTCAGTCTTAAAATCATATATAATCAAAGTTCCCTGATTGTTGTTAGAAACTAAAATAGTGATCAAATCTTTAAACATTATATGTATAATTATAGAAAAATCTTCAAACTGATGAATTAGTTCATTTGGCACAAAGTACATTCGGTATTTTAGCATACTCCAACTATGATGAATTTGCTATCCTATAAATGTTCATACCGTAACATTTCGTTTAGGCAATACAAAAGAAGGATACACATCGTAAAATGTAATAGAAAACAAAAAATCAAAAATACTTTTTAATTTTACTACAGCGAATGACATTTTCGATTATCTCTGGGTCGATTTAAATTAAGAATAATCTGTCTACTATAAAAAATACATTTGTGTAGACAAACCAAAAATGGCAGGACAAAGTATAACGAAATAAATTAAGCAAGTGAAATAGGAACTGAGTGTTCGTGAATTTTTAAAGAATTTTCTATTTAACATAATCGACAAGCGTGCAATATATCAAACTGTAACATTAGAAAAGATAATCGAACGTGAAACACGCTGTATATGTCGCATCATCGTCTTCCTTCACATTTGTTGAAGAAATAGAAATCTTATGAACTGTATTTTAAATTAACGTATTACATCTTTAACGTCGTACGATTTATGTAAGGTGTAGGGAGCCAACTTTTCAGTTTATATCTGCGGATAAGTATTGTGGGTTGGGGTTATGTATGAAGGACTTCTTAAAATGTATAAGAACAAGATTAAGACGTCGCAGCTACAACTACAGGGGGAACAACGTCAGGTTCGCCGGCACCATCGGCTACTGCAGAATCAACGACCTTTTTGACTTTTATAGATTCTGCACTAGTCTCAGAGGAACTCTCTGGTTCACCATTTTGCGCAGATGTACTACCGCTCGTTGACGAATTTTCATTCGATGACCCCTCGTTTAGTCCATTTCTCTGTAATTTATCATCTGACAGTGGTACATCTGTATCTCCGTTTTGTGTTGTACCATTTAATTTTTTCTTTTCAGAATCCACTGTATTCGTTTCTTTTGTTTCATCCGCTACAGTTTCTTCTTTCGTTGGTTTCTCTGTCAATTCCTGTTTTGATGCTTCTGCACTTACTTGTTTTTCTGCATCGTTTGCGGACGTTGCTGTTTCCTCTGTTTCTTTCGTTTTAGGGGATTTTACGTTAGTCAATTCTGTTTCTGTTTCAGATTTTGTTTCTTTAGCTACTTCTGTCGTGTTTTTAATTTCAGTATTTGTATCTGCTTTGCTACTAGTAGCTTCTGGCTCTGTTATCGTTGGCGCAGTAATTTTTTCTACACTTGTCAATGGTACATTACCATTTTCTGCAGGTTTTTCTTCTGTCTTAGTGGGTTCTTGCGCAGGTTTTACCGAAGATTCATTTTCTGATGCTTTAGTTTCTGTTATACTAGGAGTAATTACAACTTTTTCAGTGGATTCCTCTTTCGTTTCTTTTTCTGGTTTATTAGCACATTCTTCTGATTTTTCGTTTATACTGTTACTATCTTTCTCTTTTGATGCAGTTTCAGCAAGTTTTGCCTCTGACACTTTCATGTCATCAGATTTAGTTTCTTTAGCAGTATTTGACGATTCTTCAGTCTTATTCTCTGTAATAGAAACTTCTTCAGACTTTGATTTAGGCTCACTCATTCCAACGTCCAAGGGGTCATTCGCAGTAGGAGTTGCCTCTGGGATAGATTCTACAGACTTCTCTGTATCTATTGGCTTTTCTACTTTTTCAGAAATCGCAGACTTCTCATCATCTTTTGAAGGTATTGCTACTGATTCGGCGTTACTACTCACGTCAGCTTGCACATTTTCGGAAGTGTCTAGTTTTGTACTCACCTCTGATGGCTGAAGTTCTACCTTTTCAGCTGTATTTTCCAGCTTTTCAGCGTTTGGCGCATCTTTTGTATCAATAACCATTGGCTCTTCCATTTTCACGTCTGTGACTGAAGCTTCCTTTTGTTGCTGATCTTTTATACATTCTTTTGCTTCTTCTTGAACAACTTCTTTTGTTTCTACTTTATCGGTCATTTCAACATCTTCGGAAGTATCCATTGGTTCACTAACATCAGATGTACTCTTACTTTTATTTTCTTGAACTTCTGTAGTTTCTAACTTTTGTCGTTTTGTAGAAGTTTGAAACGTTAAATCTAAGAATGACTTAACAGTTGTGGAAGCCACTCTTTCTTCATCAGTAAGAGGAGCATTGCCTTCACGCAGTACTATAACAGTTGATAAGCCTGCTTCTTTCGCAGCAGCAGCTTCTATAATAGAAAAACATAAGAATTAGTATCTATTCATGAGTATCACTGTGGTTTGTAAATGCTAATATACCACGATATACATAGTTACTAACCTTTGACAACATCAGTTAAGAAAATTACGCTTGATGGTTCAGCTCCAATTTTATTTAATATATTTTTATAACTACTTGATTCTTGTTTTGCACCTACTTCAGTATCAAAATAACCACTGAAATACTAAAACACACACAACAATACATTGTTATACTTTATATAAACTATATAATAAAATATAATATAAATAATTTATTACATTCAACGCTCATATAGTTATAAGTACTTGGCATCTATCACAGGTAAACTATAATAAAGTACCTTAAGTAAGTCACCATGTATAGAATGTCCAAATAGAAGTTTTTGTGCTTCAACACTACCACTTGAATAAATATAGACTTTTTTACCATCACTCGTCCATGATTCTAGTGCTTTCGGTACATCTTCATAAACACTATACAAATAATTCATTTATCATTTGGTGAATCATTTTTAATTGTTCATCATGTTACAAATTGTTTATCATAATTGTAGTGATATATTTATGCCAAACTGAAGTGAGCCCTTACACAACATATTCACCTCACTACATATGGTGTTTATATTATATAGCTATATATCATTATTTATCTTTAAACTCTTTTTAGATATATAGCATTTTCCTTTGATATTAATTAAAATATAACAGTTAGCAATAAATTACGAAATATATTCAGAGATATCTATAGTAGGCTTACAGATAAACTTTTTATAAGCATACTATTGAAAATATATCATATTTCATAATCATATATATCATAATCACATTTTTTACATGTACTAATTTTAAATATTGAATTTTGGAACCTGAAAGTGTTTTTGTTGTAAATTTTAATGAGAAGAAACTATCAGAAACTCACTGTGCTTTAATTGTTCCAGAATTATAAGCTTCGTGCCACATGTGCCCCTGTAATTGTTTCAGTGCACCAGTTTTTCTGTCACCATCCATTTGCCATAATATATTTTTTACAAGTGATTTTCTCTCTTCTTCTGCATTAGTACCAGTAATTGGTACAAAACCATCAATTTTATCTTCTTCATCTTTCTTTGCCTACAATCAAAATATTTAATACTTAAACACAATGCTTTCTTTATTAACAAAATCACACATGTAAAATTCATTTTAAATAATAAATAAATATTATTATAAATATTATATTATATCTTTAAAAATATCATTATTTTTAAAAGAATATATAACCAAATAATTATAAAATAATTATCCCAATTTATATTTTTTTTAAATTGTATTATTTATTTATAATAAACATTCTTGTATTTAATTCTATTTTTGTTTTAAATTTCTTTTTACTATATTATTTATATTTACCTTAGACATATGTGATAACATTACAATAGATTTATTATAAGTAAATGAACTTTAGAATGTAAATTAATATGAAATAACATGTAATGATATAAAACTTCAATAATTAGAAAAGTAAAATATGTATGTTAAATGAAATTCTAAAAGAATAATCAAATAACAATAAACAACTGAATATTCAATGATTTGATTTAAAGAAAATTATATTTATATAAATTGAAAAATAAATATAGTACTAAAAATTTATTTAGCTCCAATCTCAAGCTTTATAAATGTGCAATCTGGGTATCATTCCTCTGGGACAAAGAATGTTCCCAGGTCAATGTCTAGCAGTAAGCAGCTGCCTCTTACCTGTCATGCTATTGGTCACTCTCTAAAATACATCACTAAAAGTTGAAGCACTAAATTTACTGTACTGAATTAAGATTTTAACAACAAAAGAAAGACATTTAAAACATAAATAAAAGAGTAGTATAACATATATATATATATATACATAATATATATATATACATATATATATATGTACATATATATATGTACATATATATACATTTTCTATAAACAATCCATGTCATTTAAGTATCATAATTCTTTATATTATCCTCAAATATTTTAATATTTCAATATTGATTAATAAAACGGTTATTTTTACATACAATATTTATGTTAATATTCAATTGTTTCCAATATTTACCTGCTCCTTTAATTTTTCAAAGTCTTGTTTGAATTCTTCATCTTCCCATTTAGCTTCAATATATTTCTTTAAATTCTCTCGCACGTAAGGAAAAAGTGTGTCCTGAAAGGAAGGTAAACGTGAATGTAGTGTGTGCTCGTCGATCGAATTAACTGTGCGATGCGCCGTTACGGTTTCCGTTATTTTGAAAAATCGCATGTGTAATTATGTTACGCACAGTAATGCTTTCGTAGCTAAATAATCCACGTTTCGAATATGCAGAATTTTCTAAATGTTTATTTAGTTTGTTTTCATTTAAAACATGTTAAAAGTAACAACCTCAACATTTCGCAAAAAAAAAGAACATTAACAGTAAAAGTAAACAAATATAAAAATGTTAATGTTCAAAATAAGAAAGTTCGACATGATTTATATGATATTTTATTCGCTTTAGATTAGACGAAAGCATCTATTGCCTGCCATGAAACTCGCTGTCTCACGAACAGGGAACCTGAAACTGGATTTCAGCCGGCATAGTAAATGCTGAGAGAGAACACACACATACAATACGCGCGAAACTATAATCCACAAATTTTTTTTCGTACAATGACTCCATGATAACGTTCAGAAATTTCTCTGCGAGATATTAGCTGTGTGGAAAATTTTGATCATTAGGTAATGTCAGAGAATGTGTTGGAGAACCGGTGAAATGCGAGAACTGTAGGGCGCGTTCTGCCTCACGGCCATAGTCTTTGTTACCTTCACGAAGCTTATGCTCGTCGTGGTGCCTTCGATGTCAATTAAGATCACCGTTTCCGACAATAAAGTTTCCTCTTGATCCTGAGTACGTTTTTCCCCGGCCATTTTTACGATTGACTCGCCTTCGACCGTAGGATAAATAACAAATATATCACCTCAGTACGTTCAAGCACGGTGTATATGTCGACGCGTTCTTGTTGAGAGCCGGCGAGTGAATTCGTTCCTCGTTCTGCGCCGGTGTGTGTGCGAAGCTGCCTCTCCCTTCACCCCTACTTGTGCTGAGCAACCAGGATCGTATTTATCACGCTTATTCTCGATTGCATTACCATTAAACTCCCTATTATTTTTTCCATTAAATAGTTGCAATTTTTACAGCTGTACATAAACTTTCATAATATTTTAGTTGTTTAGACATCAAACATTATTTTTACCGCCTTTGCATTCGCTATTATTATATTAATTCTATGAAATTATCGTTCTACTTCTATGGCAAATTGTTTATTATACAGTATTTAAATTTACGATTATAGAAGCATAATTCGAATGTAATTTGCAAATATAATGTTTATATTTAGTAATGCAATGGTAAAGCTGAATTTTATATGTTTTTGTTCGAGTTAAAAACTTTTTGATAGGATTATTAGTTTGATCTCAATAAAAGATTATTATCACTACATGCAATATTGTTTTGTTACGAAATGGATGTTTAAACATATAATCTGGGACAATAAATTACTGAAATAAGAAAGATATTTTTTAAAATGTTAAAGGGATCTCAGGCGATAGATACATTCCTGAATCTGGTACGAAAATTCTAGATTGGTGTTGGTGAATATGTACTTGCAGAAAAGAGCATGTGTTACGTATGTGTGAATCGCTCACTTCCTTCAGCCAATGAACGAAGCTGGTTTGCGTCTGTGCGATCGTAGCACGTCATTATTGCTCCGCAAAAATTGTTTTGATGAATAGCCATTTAATAAATGTAGACTTTCAAAAAATTTTCTATTAGAAGCTTTCTAAAATTTAAGTATATTCTCCACAATTTACTTTTCAAGTAAAGTAAACCATGATTACAGTAAAAAACCAGGATAAATATTGACTCGCTCGAACGGTTTCCGATATTACTCCGCGTAAAAGTAGTTCCTCATGTGTTATTTTTGTTGATTTTCCAAAAAATTAAGGAAATTTGAATGATATTTACAAGCAATACGAAATACTATGTACGATTCTTTTATATTTGCTGAAAATGCAGATTTTCCTACATCAAAAAGTTAAATGCCTTGTTATGTACGATTGCAAGTACAAAGTAACACAGCTGGTAAATTCGACCACCTGATTTTTGCGAGACAGCGCCGCATCGGACACTGAGGCGCAACCATTTAAATTTTGACATTTGTCTCAGCTGCACGTGTCTACCTTGACTGTATCTACATATGAGAACAACGTGCACACTACTACTGTTCAAAATTGTTATGCGTTTTCTTTTCTTTTTTATTGCTCCATCCACTTATGTTATGATATTATATATTTCATTGTAAATATATAAATATTTGAAAAAATGATATTAGATATAAATATAAATATAAATATTTAAGCAGCACTTTAATTTTTGTAATATGATAATAAAGATGTTGCAATGTATAAAAGTCTCAAATCTTATTATTTTAATCCAACAATTATAAATAAAATTATTACATTATTAAATATTTTTTGGGACATAGAAACTATATTTTATACTAATTAATAAGGTTGCTTGGAAAATATTATACTACAAAAAAATTAAAAATATAAATGCTTATTCGGTTTTTATTATAAAATTTTCTTAATAATTTATTCACAGCAATAAGAAGTAATTACATGTCATATATACAGTATGTTTAGAAAATGTTAACTATGTACATGTATAATAAATTACATATAATTCTTTATTGTAAATATATTTAATGTAATTACAGTATTATAAATAATTGTACTAATGTTATAAATACATAACTGAATGTGTGTATGTGTGGAATAAAACTGAAATAATGCACAATAAAGACTACTTTGCAATGATTTTTCAATATTTTATTTTTGTAATTCTGTTTATATCCATGAGTTTTTTCATATAAATACATATAAATTATACTGCTTTACTAAAGTAAAAAATGATATGTTAAATACGTAAAATAGCTTTAATATTTTTAACTGCCTTGATGTTGTGAAACACGTTTATGACTTTTTCAATATTAAATCCTTAATAACACTAAAATTAGTAAGCATTCCTGTAGTTACAGTGGTATCTTGAGTAATTGGAATTTATTTATTTTGGAATCTTCATATTTCTTCTACATTTGAAATTTTAACAATAGTTTATTTTCAAATACTAAAATTTAATTTTCAATGTTTTTATAGATAATTTCAGGTACTATGTTTGCAACACATTGCAGTATATGCTGTTTATGTTTCATACTTAATTACCCTATAAGATATTATATACATAATGAAGGACTGATTTGAAAAAGTAGTATAATACACATATTATTATCATTATAAACCAAATAATTATAAATTTACTTGAGTGCTATTAAGATCATTCTAAATTAGAAATATTATAGTAAATATATCTTACAAAAAAAAAAAAAAAAAAAAATGAAGTACATTACAAACATATACAAAAATTGAAAAATATTTCTAGAAACATGATATTAATTTTATACAAGCAAAGAAAAAATTATTTTCTTTTAGGAAGCTTTGTATAAAATTGTATAAGTTTTTGTGTAAAATGCTAATAAGCTTTTGTATTAAAATATTTAATAACAAGTAGTTTAATAAAATGTTAATATAGTATTTATTATTCAGTTGTTTAATATGAATGTATTTATTTCATGAAATAATAATTCAATGATTAAAATATACAAAGAAATATTTTAATACATTATTTAGTAGCAAGTTACATGTCATTTTTTTATGTAAGAAAGATAAAGAAATTCCTGTTTTTAATTATTTAAGTAAAATAAAATTAATGAAAATAATCTAAATTGTAATGAAACAGTAAAAAATTAGATGTTAGACCACGTTCTTAGTCAGTTCTTTTAATTTTAAATTGCATTTATAAATATATAAAATAATTAAAATAAATATATTTTTGTAAATAAAATAATCTACTAATTATAATTAATTAGTACAATTTTAATTTAGAAATTTAATTTAGTTTCACTGTATTTTTGTTTGATTTGTATGTAAATCATATCTACTTAGATTTTATATTTTGTAATTTTTTTAGTTTCTCTCCCAGATGTTTATTTAAATGTATTCTAATTTCTTGTTGATTACTACACTTTTTTCCACATTCTGGACACTCTGGATCTCCTTCTCCGTGTTCTCTCTTTCGATGTTTAGATCGATTATTATAGGTAGAAAATGATTCACCACAATCTGGACATTGATAAGGTTGTTCACCAGTATGTTTTCTACGGTGATGATCTCTGGAGTCTTTTCTTCTAAAACTCATATTACAATATTCACAGACAAATGGTTTTTTTCCAGTATGTAATAATACATGATTATATAAAGATTTAGTGTCATTAAATCCTTTTTCACATTGAGCACATTTATAACGTCTTTCACCATCATGTTTACTTTTAATATGATTTACTAAAAGTTGTTTTACTCTATATGTTGCATTACATATGTCACACTGATAAATAGGGTCTACTCTTCCTTCATGTACTCTCTCTTTATGTGCTTTTAAAGACATTTGATGTTTAAATTTCTCGTGACATTGTGCACATTCATACCATGGTTTTTGTTTTATTAAAATTGGATCCTGATTATTTATTTCATGAATTTGTACCATATGATATTTTAACATACGGTAGGTTGGAAAATCTTCTACACAAATTGGACATGTAAATAATTGTGGTAATGTTACACTTTTATCATTTTTCCAATGCTTCTCTAAATGTTCATTCATATTTTGCTTTTTACTAAATGACTTATTACATATGTTACAAGTGTATCTGTTATGAGAAAAATGAATTTTTCTATGAAGCTTTAAAGCGTTTGTAGTTCTACATCGTTGACCACAGATATCACATTGATATGGTCTCTCACCTGTATGAATTCGATGATGTTCTTTTAATCTAGCTTTTAACTGAAATGACTTACCACATAGTTCACAAATGTGAGGTCTTGCTCCTTTATGAACAAAGAGATAATGTTCATATAAAGAATTTTCTGCTCTAAAATCTTTTCCACAAGTACTACAAATGAATTCATTCATATTTTCATTATGCCTCATTTCATGAAATTCTAGTCTTTCTTTTCGTACAAAATGTTTGGGACACTTAGAACAATGATATTGACGTGGAGAAATTACTTTTGTCTCATTTCCATCTATCATTAAAGAAAGTGTAGAATCTTCACAAGTAGCACATGTAACTAAGTCATTAATAGCATCTGGATCTAAGTCTGAAATTAGTTTACCACAAAGATTACAATTTATAGATACTTTCTCCTGTTTTGTTGTTGCTATAGCTTTTTGTATGACATCTTCACTAATAGCATCTTCACTAGTACCAACTTGTATTTGTTTTACACCAGAATGTTTATAATTTTTTTGATGTCCATTCAATCTAGTTCGTTTTGTAAATAATTTTCCACACTCTACACAAATATAACGTTGTAAACTCTTGTGTGTGTGAAAATAATGATCCCATAATAAGTTTTCATTACTTGTTTCTTTATCACATAATGTACATTCATATTTATCTATTTTACCTAGCTTGTGTCTTTCCATGTGAAATTCATATTTTAAGTGTGAAAGATAGCGAGCACCACATAATTTACATACATATTTTAAACAAGATTTATATATATCATTTTCATCTTGTATATCATTTTGTTCAAGCATAGTATCTTGTGATGTTGTTATACATGTATCTTTCTCACTTTTATAATCAGTCTCACTGTCTAGCCAATAAGTATTATCACTCTCAGGTTCATTTTTCACTAATGGATCTGCATTTTCTTGTAGTTTTGATATTTTTGAGAGATGAACAGAATTAGATTCCTTAAGATCTTCTTTTGTGTCTTCTTCTACTTCAATTTTTATGTTTTGTTTGCTAGATAATGCATCAATACAATTTAAATTTTCCTCTTTGTAGTAATTTGTTGAGATTAATACAGGTAATGTTAGGCTTACTTCTTGATTAGGCATATTTTCAATATCTTCAGTAATTGTTGTTTTGTTTCCATGTTTTAAATGTACATTATTTTTAGTATTATTAAGATGTACTACATTTTTATGTATTTGTATATTCTTTTTCTTTATATGTTTGTTTTCAGAATGATTTACCATAGCTAATGAGATTTGGAAGGTATAATCACAGCCTTGAGGATTACTAACTAATAAAATCATTAAATCTACATTACAATTTGGACATGTATATATAGCATCACTATGAATTTGTGAAAAGTCTGTTACTTCTTTAGATAGATCAAAGAAGGATTCTATTTGTGATACATTTTCTAATCTTTTAGAATATTCCAGTACTTCTTGAATAAATTTGTAGTAAAAAGTAATTTTGTCATAACATGACAAACATACATATTTTGAACCATTATCATCAATAGATATCTGTAAAAGTCATTTAAGGTAATATTAATTCAAAACCTTCTCATATGATATATTAATAATGTAATAATATAATAATGTAATAATATATATATTTTCTTATATAAAACAGACAAATTATTAAGATATTTTAATAATCATTAAGTTTAAATAAAATGTTCAGATTTTAATCTGCAATTAATACTTTTAATTTCTATCACGTATTGTATATTAACGTACTGAAATTGGCAATGTTTCCTTTATTTTATGTATTAAATCTGTTGATCCTTCAAAAATACTTTTATGCTTTCCTTCTACAAGATTTACACCACATAAACGACATATTAATGTATCCTTTGAAGTATCCATAATTAGATCTCTGAAAAATTTATTATTAAATATAATTTATGTAAAGATTAAAAATGTATAATATATTGCATATATTAATAGTTTTCCATATCTTAATAAATCATTGAGTAATTAGTTGAAATTTATTAAAAATATATTGTATTCACTAAAATATACTACACTTACACATAGTTTTGATGATTTGTTTATTTGAGGTTATTATATCTTTATGTAGGTATAATTACCTACATTAATTAAAACATAATTTTTTTATTATAAATAGTATATAACTTATTAAGGTTTGTTTTAGAGATTTTAGATAGTACTTAGTATTATAATTATATTATTAGAATTACAACATTAGCAAATATTTTTCTCAACAGTAACTTAAATTTTTATATATACTATATGAATGACGTTTGGCAAGTTGTTTATCCTTAACTCTATCATACTATACAAATCTTCATGCAAACCAATAATTACTAAATACACATTTTCAAATGGAGGTTACATGAAAAGATGGTCTTTAAGTTATGATTTATGTACATACATATGTAGAATGTATATATACATTATCTGAAACAAATATTTGAAAGAAAATAAAAGCACGTCAGTGAAATGTACAAAATGTATTAGTGGTAAAAGTTAATTCTATAATGAAAAATTTAATAGAAACAATAAATGGATAGATAAAAGAGTATAAATTTTCTTATTCATAATGCGTTCAATATTTTCTGTCATTTTTATATATCAAAACAATAAGTTTTGGCAAGTGAATTGACAGGTTACATGCTTAATTTGCAGTTTATATACTATTTTCACTAACTCATATGCAACATAATTTGTTGCTAATTTGAGAGAGTAATATTTCATTCAATTAAAAAATATCAATAAAATGTTGCATGAAATATTAATGTCATTATGGGGATGTTCAACCAATGCTTTGCAAATATTGGAATCAGATGTAATTATAATATAATATTTATTGATATTGTAATTTATTTTGAATTATATATACAGTTTATTTGTGTTTTTTAAATGTGCTGTTTTCAGACTGTAGATCTTGAAAAATATTTGCATCCTGGTGAACGTGTATTACTTAAAGAAATATTGGATGTAGTTGAACAATGCAATATTATTAGGAATTTCATTCAAGAATATACCACATCTGATGACTTAAATTCTACTCAAAGTATTACAATTTAGCAATTAGAAAATTTATCTCATTATATATTAATTTATAAATCATTAATTCTTAAATATAAATGGTAGATTTACAAGATGTTCCTCGTGGTTTATACTTACAAGCTCTTTGTGAAGGAATAGATCAATCTTTGGAACCATTTCGTAAGGAGATTGTTGATTTAGAAGATGTAGTTCTTCATGATAGTTATACTCCATTGTCACTAATACTTTGTCGTATCCAAAAATATATTTGTCTATTTTCTGTTTTAAATTCTATCATAAGAGAGGTAAATAAAGGTTATTAGTATAAAATAATATAATATAATATCATATAAAATGATATATAACACACTTAAATAAAAAATTAATTCTTTTAATTTATTCCAGATTCGCACACAAAAAATTCATGGCTGTAAACTATTGCAATGTTTGCATCAAAATATGTATACTGGTATTCCTGATGTTAGATCTGCAATAGAAAAGTAAGTATTATATTACATTATTTTGTTTTCTACTATTTTACATATTTACTTTTGCCAATTACTTTATTTCATTTAGAATGTCTCACTGTGTGCATACAGTTTTTTATAAACATTTAACTAGCTGGCTTTTATATGGCCATATAGAAGATATGTACAATGAATTTTTTATTCAAAAAATATCTGAGAGGGAAAACAGTTTGATATTAGTAGACAATAAGGATAATTTTGATAAAATAAATACAAAATTTACTGGAGATATGTGGAATTATGACGTTCAAATTGATCTACTTCCCTCTTACATAAGACCATCTTTAGCAACTAAAATCTTAACTATAGGGCAAACTATTATAATGTTTGGAAATGACCCAAGACAGAAAAAAGGTAATTTATATTTAAAAAATTTTAAATTGCTTGAAACATGGAATGAAACCACTAACTTGTTTACCTATTAACAGATTTTGCTATAGTTGATCAAACTGAAACTTCTATATGGGGAGAAAAAGAATATGAATATTTTCTTAAACTTCAAAATTTACAAAAAAGACATATTTTTAATATTGTTGAATTTGAACGCACAATCGATGAATTGAAACAATGTATAACAGAACTTTTATGGCGAGTTGCTGTTGAAGAAGCACACCTTGTGCAACAACTTAAATTAGTAAAAGATTTCTTTCTTATGGGACGTGGAGACTTGTTTCTTGAGTTTATTAGACTTACGGCTCATATATTAAATAAATCTCCAACACAGCATACCTCTAGGGATATTAATTTAGCTTTCCAAATGGCCTTAAGGAAAATGCATTTAAATGATGAAAATGCCATGGATAGTTTTAATTTTATAGTTCCAGTTCCACCACATGAAAATGAAGATATTGAGGTAGAAGGTACAGAATTTACTGAAAAGGAACGTGAAGATCCAATTGGTAAGATATTTTCTTATTTAATGATATATTTTTTAAGTGGACAAATCTTCCGATAATATAGTATTGATATTATTATAGAAAGACGTGGGTGGGGTATGATTACTTTAAAGTACAAAGTCATATGGCCATTACATTTATTATTTAATCCATCAGCTTTAAATGATTACAATACATTATTCAAATTTTTGCTAAGGGTTAAAAAAACACAAATTGATTTATGGAACCTTTGGAGTGAGCATATGTATTATAAAAACATGTAAGATATGATTCTAATATTTTATACATAAGCAATCTGATTTTTATTAAATATTAATAGTTTTCATTATTACAGTGATATTGGTGTAATTCAACTAAGAAATAATTTAATTTTCATTATTGATAATTTACAATATTACTTACAAGTTGATGTATTAGAAAGTCAATATACTATAATGGAAACAAATATGAAAAATACCCGAAATTTTGAAGATGTACAAAAAGCACACTGTATTTTCTTGGCTAATGTTATGTCACAAACATTTTTATTAGGGAGTTCAACAGAAAGAAAAAATCCTGTACGTTATATTTTAATTTAAATAATTTTTGAATTTTTATCTATCAATTCATTTGATAAATATTTTTGATAGGTCAACAAATTAATAAAACTCTTATTGCGACTTTGTGATGACTTTATCTTACAAGCATCTATGTGGGAAGTAGGTAATTTGCTTTTAACAGAACAAGAAGAGCTTAAAACATTATCTGATACTCTTGATAGTTTAATGGGTTGGTTAACCAAAACATTGAATAGAGTACGTGCACAACCAAGTGGAGAGCATTTAGCTCAATTATTGTTGAGATTGGATTTCAATAGATGGTTCAGTAAAAAAATGTAAAGAAGATTTATTTGAGTATCAGTAAATAATGGAGAAACATATGATGTATCTATGGTATTTTGTTTTAAAATTATTCTTTGCATAAATCTATCTATTATGTATATATTGAACTTTTTTTTTTTTTTACTTAAAGTACTAGTCCTTTTTTGACAGTGAAAAGTACAATTATGCAAAACTCCAATTTTGAGCTTAATTTAATAGGAATATATTAGAAAAGAAAAAATAATATCTTTAAATGAATGTAACACATAACAAGTATTGAAATAAATTTTTCATTCATTTGTTTATTGAAAATAAATTATTTATTGAAAATAAATTATGATAATTAAATATATTAAAAGTGAATAATTTAACTTAAACTTCAGCCAAACTATTGAGTACATTCAGTGATACCAATGGAAGGATAAATAATTGTAATTCTCATAGAGGAAATTAAAAATTTTATATTTTTATTCTCATTTACCATATTGTTGACTAAGTGTACACATAGATGAAAATTCATCATGAAAAATATATACAGATATGCTTATGATAAGAATAACAATATTAATGATTTTATTTGAATTGAAGATATTCACATTTGTACATAGCCTACATCTCATGTACCCAAGTCAGTTGTGGATATACATATAAATGTATTTACAAATTTAAATACTTTTTTTTGCAACTTTTATAAATAATACCATATCTGGAAAATAATTTTATTATTGTATAAATTCTTATCATATTTCATACAAGTACATTATAAATGTATTTCATAAAAATTAATAACTAAAATAATAAAATTATGCTATGATATTTCAATATTATGAATACTATAGCATAAATAGAGTTACATTATGCACTAATACTTACTGAAAAATACAACTAAAACAAATGCTATCATCACCCACATCCAGCACCGCCAATATGATTGTGTTTGTTCTTGCAGTTTTAGTGATTCTGTTTTTAATTTACTTGTATTAACATCAGTTAATTTATCAGATTTTTCAAGTAAACCAATATCTTTTTTTATAATGGCATTTGCTGCTAAAGCATGCTCTTTTATGCTACTAGTCATGGAAAGCATATTCTCAGCAATTTTTTCTTGAATATTTCTATTATATTTTAAAATTGCACCTAAATCATCATCATGCATGTTTGTACTAGTTAATCTTTGTCTTATACCATCTTCTAATGTTCCCAGAAAAAAAAGATGATTATTATATTCGTAAATTATCTTTTTTATAAATAGTGATATTGATATACCTTTATCACTATGGAATAATTCAGCACGCAATTCTCTATTATATTTTGCTGAAGTTTTTTGATGTATCTGGGTTGTTATATTTGGACCTATTGAATCATTAAACGTTGTAGAACTTTTTGGTAACATTTGTACAGCTGCAACTCTATCTACTGGACTTGTAAGTTTAGTTGTATTTACTAATCCCTTCAGGAAATCTATTCGTTTAATGTAACCCATCATGGTATCCTTAGATGGTTTACTGAAAAAGTATTAAATTTTAATAATTTTATAATAATTTCAAGTACATTAAGTTGTCATGTTGCTCATATGGCGCACATTGCTTAAAATTGAAATTTTTGTTAATAAATATATATTTTTATTAAAAAATAAAATAGAATTGTACCGTGGTAATGTTTGTAATTGTTTGATCATATCATCCAAAGCAAGGATGTACTGAAATGATTGATACATTTGTTTTGAATAAATTACATTAATTTTAAATAATTAATCATTTTTTAAATTATTTTTTAACCTTTTCGAGCTTCCAATCCTTATGAGGATCATCTTTTGCCATGAATTCACATCTTGTTAAAAGTCGCCTGATATCAATTTCTTCTCTAGACATTTGATTCATTTCTGGTAATTAATAAACAGTTATAAAAGAAATTCATAAATAAGTACTATATATAAACATATAACGTTTTTCCAAGTTAATCCTTTTTACTTCGAGATTAAAGATTACATATGTAAAATGTATACAGAAAACAGAAGTAACCACAAACTGATACAAAAGCACCATACATTATGTATCTATGTCATTTGCACACTGTTTTACACGTTTACAAAATCCTCCTAGAAACATCTATCAAATTATTTATTAAATTAAGGTATTATGCATTGAGAATAATGTTTAGTAGTTCGTAAATTTTTAATCGTCGGTTTTTTAAAATATTACAGTACACCTGGCTACACGTATTATTTCGAAAGTAATTAATACACTATTAACACAATATGTACATATTCTTTGTTATCATTTTTAAATATGCCGCTACAAATTCATAACTAGACGATAACAATTTATTGTGAATGAAACGGTACATAATGCATTTTTTGATCCTACCGCAACTAACTGACTTCATCAGTAGACGCCTTTATAATAACATAATTGTTAATTTGTTCTATGTATATTACATATTACAGGTGTGAGAATTCTATACTAAGGCGTGCGGAATGTGTAGTAAAGATAAATTAGAAAGTTTATAATATACGAATATAGATAGGTACTTTGAGAAATACGATAGTCACAGATAGCGATTGACGTTGGCATACGGCATACATCACTTGGGGGGCCGATCCCAGTACATTTCTCGGTAGATTGACAGAATCGCTAAGATGGCTGATATAAAAGAATCTCCGCCGCTATTTGATACTAATGAGGTGAAAGTTGATGATTTAGACGACGACGATGAAGATATTTTTGCATCAGCAGTACAGGTAGTTTTTATATTGTTTTCAGACATGTGCGTAAAAATTTCACAACCTATGTATTAGGTTCACAAGTTTATTTCTATTGTATTAAATGTAATATTTGTAATTTGTTACTAAAATATAATAAGATCGTTTGTAATAATTTGAAACATTTCTTGTAAAATAAAATTTAATATTGTTTAAACATAGGATCAAAGTCAATTAGAAGATTCACCTCCTTACAACGGAGTATCAACTATTCAAACAGAATTACCAAAGTTAACTTTACGAGATGCACCAGAAGAAAATTCATTTTCATCGGTATCAAGTCCTGCACCAGGACCATTAAGTTCACCTTTGGGACCAATGAGTACTGACATAGGTGATCTCCATGATGTTCCCATAAACGATAATACAGATGTACTTTCAACAAATGTTATACAGACTCAGTCACCTGATGTGGTATATTTTAGATTATTAAATGTTAATAACAACAAGTTAAAAAGTATATGTTATAGTTTATATTTTACAGGTATCGACAGATTCTTCTGATGTTTTCTTAAAAATTACTGTAACTTCTCCTCAAAAAATAGGAGATGGAATGGGTGCTTATGTTGCTTACAAAGTTGAGACAGAAACAAATATGCCAATATTTAGAAAGAGAAACTTCAGTGTTATTAGACGCTTCAGTGATTTTCTTGGCCTTCATGACAAATTAACAGATAAATATCTTAGAAATGGCAGAATAATTCCTCCTGCTCCAGAGAAGAGTGTTATTGGTATTGATAGATATTTTGAAGTCATATTATTTTTATCATACTATTCAGTAAAATAAATGAAATAATTATGTGATTAGGGACAACTAAGATTAAAATGTCCGGTGACAAGAATCAAGAACAAAATTCCAGTTCTACAGAATTTATTGAAAAACGCAGAGCAGCACTTGAAAGATATTTGAATAGAACTGCAGCTCATCCAGTGCTTAGTGTTGATCCTGATTTTAGAGAATTTTTAGAAGCTGGTAAATCGTAGTATAAAATAAAATAACTTTTTAAATGCAATCATACTTATAACTGTGTATATCTTAAACAGATATGGAATTACCTAAAGCTACTAATACATCTGCACTTAGTGGTAAAGGAGTAATGAGGCTGTTTAACAAAGTTGGAGAAACTGTTAACAAGATAACATATAAAATGGATGAAACTGATAAAGTAAAATTAAAAAATGTTTAATAACTTATATTTGCAATATATATAATATATATATATATATATATTATAAAATATTTCGTATCATTTATTTGATTAATTATATCGAAAATTTTTAATAATTAAATTTATAAAACATATTCGTGTTAAGCAGTATTTTTCATTTTTCTTATTTTTCAGTGGTTTGAAGAGAAGACATCACAAATTGATTCTCTTGATGTTCAACTGCGTGCATTACATTCTGCTGTTGATACCTTAACTAATCAGAGAAGAGAATTAGCAACATGTACTGGTGCAACAGCAAGATCCATTGCAGTTCTTGGTCATGGTGAACCAGGAGCATCTCTTGGAAGGGCATTAGCTCAGTTAGCTGAGACATTGGAAAAAGTAGAAGCGATCAGAAGAGCGCAAAGTAATAGCGATCTGTATCAGTTTGGAGAAATGTTAAGAGATTATGTTGCACTGATTGGAGCAATAAAGGTTAGTAATCTATTTACATATAAATGTTGCGCATTCCAACATTTTAAACATTTTAAAATATTGTCAATTTTAGGATGTATTTCATGAAAGAGTAAAGGTTTTTCAAAATTGGCAACATGCTCAAATGATGTTAAATAAAAAAAGGGAACAGAAAGCACGATTAGAACAATCTGGAAGAACTGACAAAACGAGTCAAGCTGCTACTGAAGTAATAGAATGGGAAGCAAAAGTTGATAGAGGGCAAGAAGAATTTGACAATATTTCGAAGATAATTAAAAAAGAAGTTGAACGATTTGAATTAGTGAGAGTGGAAGACTTTAAGAAACAATTAACAGAATATTTGGAAACCATGTTACAATACCAAAACCAACTTATTAAATATTGGGAAAGCTTTTTGCCTGAAGCACGAGCAGTGGCATGAACATTCCTGAAGTAATATTGAAACTTTTTCTTATTATAAGGAAAAGCAAAATCTATAAATGAAAAGTTTCGTGCAATTTTTTAAAGCAAACTTTTAATGAATGATAAATAACGTTTTATGAAAAACGTACATTTATCGATTTGCGGTACAATAATAATGTTTGCATAATAATGAAAGAATTATCATCTTATGGCAATATTTGGAAAATTCATAAACAATAATTTCGAAATACTGCCAATAATGCTTTTATACATGGAAAAGCAACAAAAAAAACGTGGCATATTTCATTCAAATTCTTTTATGTCGATTATTCCTGAGTATCATGCGTTTACAGTCTTCTTACTATTAGTTTATATTAGAGATATAAAGCGCATAATACTGTTTGTTAAGAAATGTTATATGATAATAAAAATCGATTAAGATTGTATAAATAGAGAACATTAAATATCTATTTGTTAAAACAAAGATTTTTCACATTATTTTCAGGATAGTATATAGGCATTCCAATAAAATTTTTATTAAATTTAATATAATTATAATATATATACTTTGATAAGTGTGGGATAAAGATATCATATTTTTCTATATGTTAAAAAGTTAACTATAAATTGCAATAAAATTAAATCGTTAAATAATAT
Source organism: Bombus flavifrons (assembly GCF_040668555.2). NCBI lineage: Eukaryota > Metazoa > Arthropoda > Insecta > Hymenoptera > Apidae > Bombus > Bombus flavifrons. Next base: position 5,832,719 of record NC_138458.1, on the reverse strand, counting down.
CTATCCCTATTTTATTTATTAAAAACATTTCATTAATATTTAATAATAAATATTTTTTTGACCATACGTAAAACACATTTAGAAGACTACAGAGAACGAGAGAACTTATCAAATGCTGTTTTTATAAAGTTGGCCAACTTGTTTTAGTATGCAAAATTGGTATAGTGTCACGAATGTGTTAACTCTTTCGTATGTCGTACAGTGCGTTAGTGATCATGAATTAAATTAGGTTATCAATTATTCATTGTGGTTAATTGTCATTGACAATTAACAAAATTCATGCATGAATATTGTTCTCGTTTGTACGAGTGTTTTGCATACGTGGCAGAGGTTGCCACCAATCAGAAAACGGGAGTTTTGATAGGCGTGGCTTCGAACACGTACACTTGCCTGTGCCTTCGGCAGCCATAATCTTGAGAAGTCGTGTGTGAATTCTTGTCGTGATTCTCTGTAGACAAACAGAGTTCGTTGTTCATTTTACATTCCTCAGTAGGAACGATCTACTGAATTTTCGGTGAGCAGTGTAAGTTTAGTGAGTTTATTAGTTCTATTGTTTTAACGAAATATTAGTACAATATAAATCATCTTGCCGGTTCTACCCGATTCGTGGTTTAACATTGAGGAACTTGACTCATCTTCAATGATTATGTCGTCGACCTGCTTGTCACCCATATGTCATGTTTATCATACTTTTCTCCAAAATTTTCATCTAACAAATAATCCCATTATAAAACACTTTACATATACGCACATGCACGCATCGAATATACACTTACGTATACGCGCACCCGCACAATATATATATGCATATATGTATATACAATTATATATTATATATATATATATGTGTATATACACAATATCATTTATTTTTTTACTCTATATTATTACGTGCCATAAAATGATACATATATTTTACGGAAAAGTATATTTAATATAAATATAGAATTAGATTTTTTACTAATTTATAGAGTTAGTAATGGAAATCTTTTTTATTGAATTAAAGAATACGTGTGTTTAAATATATTACATGTATCATGTACAAAGTACTATTGTACATATCAATAGTACTCAAAGAAAGTTAACTAGAAGATAATATTTCAAATAAACTATGATAAGATTGTGTAATATTATGCAAGAAATCAAGAATACTTTAGTTAACTGCTTATAGTTAATCTTTTCTTATTATGTACAAATTAATTAATGAAATCTTAAATTATTATTATATAAATTGATTATTATCATATAAGTACTTTACTATTACAGGTAGAAATATATAAAATGGATGTCCAAACAGGATTGGTATATGTAGCAGTAGTAGTCATTTCTGCAGCAGTTATTGTTTTAGTATCAATGTTTGGCATAAAAGAAAAATCTTATGAAGAAGCAATAGCAGAACAGAGAAAACTTCCTGATGATCTTTTGTTAAGTATGTATAATTCTATCATAATATGATATAAAGATGTCAAACAAATAATTTGGTTTGTCAATTATTGAAAAAGGGATTTGTAGTGCCTTATTGATTAAATGAATTATATTAAACATGTTTTAATATTATTATGAATAATTCTTGGCACTTAACTTAAATTATTATATTAGAAGTTAGTATGAAACATTTTTATAAATAAATATGGTAATAGTTGTATTAATATTCATTTTAGATAAAAAAGATAAAAGTAAAGAAAAGAAACATAAAAATAAGGCAGGAAAGAAAGTAAAAGAAAAGAAAGAAGAAAAGGAGGAAAAGGAAGATAAAGAAGAGAAACCAGAGCATGTACAATTTGAGGAAAATCCACAAATTTTACCATTAGAGCCATTACTTCGTGTAAGTACATTTATTAAATATATGATTACCTTTCTTCAAACTTTCAGTTGATCTAAATAACTTTTGTAGAAATATTTGTTTAACTTATGCACAGAATGTCCTGCAACATCGGAGAACTGCTCATCGGATTCTGCTGTTTATATACTTTTTTTATAGTTTTCATATGCAGGATCCACTATCAAAGCGATTCTCCAATGTTGTGTGAGACCTTGTATTTACATTATTTGTTCAAAAAATAAGTAAAACTATCAGAACCAGTTAAAATTGTTTACTTAAAAATACATTTGACATTATATTTGTTAATAAAATAAGTTAAATAATTATTAAATTATTAATTTTCTAAGAAACTTCAATTAGAATAATTGTATTGTTTATCTTTTTTTGTCTGATAAGATATAAAAATTGATCTATCTTTTAAAAAAATGTATTGTTCAATGTTAATTGAAGTATATAACAAATATAGTTTAACAAGATTGAAGTTCGTTTCTCTAATTTTTAAATATTTATTATATATTTATGCGTGAATCGTCATGCATATTTATAAAATAAAGATATACACATGCGCTTTTTTATTCTTGAGTTTTCATACATTTCATGCATGAAATATGGTATGCTTACATATTGTATGTCACACTTACATATATGTCATTTAAGGTCTTTCTATTCATGATGTATCATATTTCTGGCTAGGTGTCATCCAAACCATAAGGACTAATTATAATATTTTAATGTAACTGTTCAATAACATGCAACATCTTTTTACATTTGTACATCACTTTATCTGAACTAATGCATTTATGTTTTACATGGTTTAAGATAACAATCTTATTTAATCAGTGAAATTTTGTAAAAAACACCCAAAAAATGTAGTTTGTCTCTTTCTATTATCTTCCATCTTAGTTTTTTAATTACTATAGTAATTTTTTTAAATGTACTAATGTGAAATAACTGCACACTCCTATATCAATGTAAAAAATCCAGTTAATAATGTTTTCCCTCTAAAGTCAAATAAATCATATATACATTATATTAAAATGGACATTTGCTCTTTTAAAGAGATAATTTCAATTTTTTTGGAAAAAATTTGTATAAAATTAAATTTATTTAATTAGCGTATGGAGAAATAAAGTTTTGTAATAAAAAAACAATTTACAAGCAAGTTGTAGTATTTTAAAAACAAATGATTAGTGTTTGTTATACATATAGTAATATGCATTTTTAAAAATATGTTTACATAATTAAAATTTTCTACATAGCAACTTTGTTCTAATTTTATAATTTTTTAATTCTTTATAAATGTATGTAATATAATTAAAATTATGCCATGGTAAGTTAATTTAAATTGTAATGTTGAATATGTAATGAAATATCTTATCTTATATTAAAATAACCTCACGAAACATTTAATATATTTAAAAACTGAAAAGTACAATAAGAATTTATGAATTTTTATATAGATTTACATTAGAAATTAAATAAAATACTAATATAACATGAGACAAGTTATTTAAAGCAAAAGTTTGTTTTTTTTTTGTATATTGCTCATTGATAAACAGTTCTAGGACCTCAAGATTAATTTCTATAAATAACTGTTCCATACTTGATAATATCTTATTTTTATTGCTACTTTATCATGTAGATGAAAATTAAGAGAAATAATAAAAAGATATAAAATCCAATTGAATAAAAAATACTCTTTTAATGATACATTTATATTTTTTAATTATTCATTTCTAGAAATTTGAAAATGCTATTATTGAATAACTAATATTTTCACAATTATATTAAAATTTAGTAGTGGTGAAGAGTATTAACTGTTTTTTCATATTAATATCTTTCTTTTTAAATTGTGAATGATGCAGTGGCTTTATCAATTTCAGGTATATATGTTTGGCAAGAAATCAAAATAAGTACAATTTCAAGGTGAAAAATGCATCTATAATATTTATATATAAGTAAACTAAAAGATACTACTATTTTTTTTGTAAAAAATATTTTATCTATTGATAAAAACCATAATGATTAAAAAAACTATAAATTTTTAGCTCCTTTATATATACATATATACACAATAACTAACCAATATAAATAATTCTATATGTCCATTTTGATATAATGTAAAATAATATTATATACCTGTTATTATAAAAGTGAAAGTGCATTGCCTTCACTACTTTTAATTAGTTCAATACATGGGAAACATTTTATATATACATTGAAATCATAGGAGGGTAGCAAAGGAAGTAAGAAGAAAGGCAAGCATGAAAAGGTAAAGCCAATTCTTGTAAATAAAGATGAGCCATTGGTTATTGTGACTGAATTAAGTCCTTCACAACCCCTCTCAACAGAGGTTAATCATTTTGACCTCATTCAACCAAAGGACGACCTCGAACTCATTCGGAGTCATAGTGTGAGTGAACTGCTTTTGGTAGAATATTTTATCTCATATGTGTTCCATTCATGTTTTCATATTTTGCATAACTTGCTGCTTCTTTAACACTAAAGCTATATATAATGCTTCTTTTGTATTGTTAAAGCATTTTTCAAATTTACCTACGCCTTCAGATTTTAAACTAATTTTAGTTTGATAAATTAATAATATTAAAAAAATTTTAATAAAAAGAGTTTTCATAAATTGAGTTTAAACATAAACTTTTAAGTTGATATTATACACGATATAATTGTTTATTAACATTTTCGCTACAATATCAAGTTATTCTAATTATTTATTTTTTTCTTGTTGTGTGTTCTGTATGTATGTTTTTTTATGAAATTTTATTAACACATGATTTAATACAAAATTAACTATTATATCTTTAATCTTTAGAATTGTCCCATACACAAGTTTAAATACATATCCTAGTATATTTTAATATGGTTTGTTCAACAGAAAGAAAATTTACAACAAATTGGTCAGTCTGAATCAATTATAAATAAATCTCCAAAGGAAACTCCAACAAAAGTAAAGAAGAATGTGAAAGATTCAGTGAAAAAGAAGGATGACAATATTAAGGAAGAGAAAAAAGAAACAATTAATAATACCAATACATCAGCAATAGCTAATAAAGATTCTGTAAAAGAAATTAAAGAACAAAAAGAAACTCCAGTTAGAGATGTAAAAGAAATTATAAAAGAAACTGTAATTTCTACTCAATCATCAAATAAAGAATCGAAAAAAGCAAAGAAAAAGAATGATATTCTAGCACAAATTGGTAAGTTAATATATTAGTTAATTCAATTTCTATATTAATTTCTTTAAATGAATTTAAAAAATCTATATATGTGTTTTACTTTAATGTCTTTTCATTAATTTTTATAATTTATTTTTTATTTAATATATTTATATTGCATAAAACAAAATTATATATACATATATACAGCCATATTTCTTTTAGTATGATGTTTAATATTTCTTAAATTAAAGATGATTAATTAAGCTTATGTTATCAACTGAATAAAGTGATTCCATATATTAAACTATCTTATCAAGACATTTTTATTATCAAGTGCTTATGATATATATATATATATATCTTTTTTCATTTTTGACTCCTTTTTTACTTTAGGTGGAGATAAGGATGCTGTCAATGTATCTTTATTAATGCCTTTAGTTCAGAAAGCTGAACTTAGCCGTTCTGAAATACAAATTCTTATTGACCAACTTTTAAATAAACAAATGGATAATCCTTCAGAACATTCAGAATGGACAGAAGGTCGCGCAGATCCAGTTATTAAATTAAAAAAGCAACTTGCAGAAAAGGAAAAAGCTTTAGCCGATGAACATGAAGCAAATATTGCATTTCAAAATAAATTGAAAGAGTTACGTGCTGAGTTGAATTCTGAAAGGTCTAGATTATCAGCTAATGTAAGACAATTAGAAGAAGCATTGAATGCTAAAGTTACAGAAACTCAAACTCTACATACACGAATGCAACATATCTTGGAAAGTCATGCTGCTGAAAAACAAGGATTTACTAGACAAATTGAACAATTGCAAACTAAAGTAAATGAAAATGCTGCAATTATTCACAAGATGCAAGAGGATCAAGGACAAACTCAAGGTCATATGCAACAAGAGTTGATTGCACAACGTAAACAAATGGAAGTACAATTTGCACAAATGCGTGATAATGAAAATGCATTAAAAGCACAATTAGCTCAAAAACATGTAGAAGTACAAGAATTACAAAGTGAGTTACAAGCAACTTGTGAGAGTAGCACTGCTGAAATAGAAATGTTACGGCAACAATTAGGACTTATGCAAGGTCAATTGATGCATTCAGAAGGACAATTACAACATTTCAAGGAAGCTGGAGATAGACTGCAAGATGTTGCTAGGCAGCTTGAGGTAAGAAAAAATTGATACAAGCCTTTAAAAGGCTTAATATGTCAATTTTTTCAAATAGATAATTAAAAAAATTCCAGAAGGAAAGATCATAGATGTGGGTTGTTATTTGTACAATAAGCTTCTTCCCTCTCCTCATTTTTTGTTGATAAAAACAAAGATAAATAATAATTTTTACATTATACAAAGCGTTAATAAATTGCTAATAAAATATTTATATTTATTTGTTTAGGATTCCCATCGTGCACATGCTGATTTAGAGCACAGACTAAAAAGCGCTCATCGTCATGAACAGGAACTTCAAAAACAAGTGAATTCATTGCAAAGTGAATTAAATTCTGTAAAAACAGAAGCTAATGATGCTTCAGCATTAAAAACAGAATTGAATAAAGCTCAGTCTGAATTAGTGAAATTAAAATCTGAGCTGTCAGTATCAATGAATGAAGTGAAATATGAGGCAGCTGAAATTACAGCTCTTAAAGTGACACTTGTTGACAGAGAGGAGGAACTGAAAGTATTTCAAGAAAAGCTTATTAACAAAGACAAGGATCTAGAAACATGTAAAGAAGAACTTAACAATGTACGAACTGAATTAAAGCAGTCAACAGAAAATATAACACAGTTGGAAACACAGTTAGAGTCAGTACAGAAGAATTTAGATACTGTACAAGACGAACTTAACAAGACAACAAAAAGTCTAGAAATAGCACAAGGCGACGTTAATACTAATCAATCGAACATGGAGAAATTAGAGGAACAGTTAAAGCAGTCCCAAAATGAATTAGAAGAAACCCGTGCCGAACTCAAAGCTATAAATGAAACAACAAATGAAATGAACGTGTTAAAGGCAGAGATAAGTAGGTTACAGAAACGTGATCAGCGATCAAGTGAAACTCAGTTACAGATTACACGACTGCAGGAAGAAAATGATAAACTTTCTATACAGGTATCATTTATTTAAATATCAACATAAATGTAAATTATATTTCGTTGAAAATATACAGATTATTTTTTTTTCAGCTCACAAATCTCGCAGATTTGCAAAAGCAACTTAAGCAATTACAAGAAGAAAATGAATCACTGGCTTCTCAATTAGCAGCAACTACTGAACGTCCAGCTGCAGAAGGCCGTGAAAATGGAATTGATGATAATGTTCAAAAGAATGTACAACTTGTAGAACAAACCAATTTGTATGTATAAGTCTATTTTAAAACACTTAATTTAGTATATTTTGATTCCTGATGATCAATGTTTCCTATATTAATTATATCTTAAAGGCTGGCCCAAAAGGAGAGTCAATTAAATGCTTTAAGAACTGAATTAACACATAAAGAAGTGGAACTGAATCAATTAAATACTCAGATTGATGCATTACGAAGTGATGTAAACAATCAACGTACTCTTGCTGCCCATTTAAATAATGAATTGGAAGCACAAAGGTCCAAAAATAATGTAAGTTATAATATGTATAGATAATCTTTTTCCAGTATATTTATTTAAGATATATATACATGTATATACATGTGTGTATATATATGTTAATACTACCAACACGTAAGTGGTTAAATTGTTATATAAATATGCAGTTAAATTTTTATATAAAAATATTTTTTTATATTTATGTATTTTTGCAATCAATTTTTATTGCTTCCATCACTTTGCCAACCTTCTCTTAATTTTGAAATTTCAAAAGAATTCTTTAAATATATTTGTCAGTCGTTTATATGAAATATCTATCTCAAAGTTTTACACTGATCTTCATTTCTTTATGGTTGGAACAGGAATTACGTGTAAAAAACTGGAAAGTGATGGAAGCTCTTTCCGCCGCCGAATTGCGTGCTAAATCTAATAATGGGAAAAACTTTGATGTAAGTCCCCATTTTACCTATCTTAATCTTTATTCTTTTCTTTCTAAATTTAGAACTGATCTGTTTGTTTTTAATATTTTATATATGTATAATTGAATAAATTATAATCTCTCACCTACGCTCTCGCCCCTTTTCCCCTCCACACTCTCTCTAAAATATGAATATTATACATGTATATTCATTCATTTGTTCTCTTTAATAAAATAGATCAAATTTAAATGAATAACAATTAATTTTTAGGAAATTACACAAAAAGTAAAAGCAGAAGAAGAAAAGTTAACAAAGGCTTTATTAGAAAGGATATTCCCAGAAATAAAAGTATCTGAAAAATCACATGAGCTGTGGCTCAAAGTTTTTGAAGAAAAGGTGAATACAGTTTTTACTGAATTGAAGAAAAAGAATACTACTGATAATCATTCAGAATTAGAAAAACAAAATAAAAATTTACAAGATATGGTTTCGCATTACAAACAAATTATTGACGATACAGTAAGTTTCTATTGTATTTGTAATATGTTCTTGTTAAATTTTTACTTTGATTATATTTATCAAAAATGTATTTACAGGAAGGTATGCTTAATAAGCTGCAAAGTCATGTAGAATCAGAGGAAACAAGGTGGGAGTCACAGCTTCGACAGAAAGAAAGTGAGGTAGCAGGTCTTAGAATTGAATTGAATGAACTCATGAGTAAATTAAATATAAATGAAAAGGTAAGCTCTGTAAAAATATAAAAATGCATTTATCTTTAATATTTTGAAATGTAAGTAAATAATTTCATATGTTTGTAGTTACAAGATAAGGTAGTAGAATTGGAAACCAGACTAAAAGAAGCTGAATCTTTTAAAGAACAAGCTAATGCTGAATTATTGACACATAGATCCACACCAAAATCGGTTTTGAGTGAAGTAGATACTCATGATTTAGGTACATTAGAAAAGCTTCAAGAGGTAAATCAATAAAGAAATAAATTATTACTTGGATATGCTGAATAATATGTCATAAAGCTATTGTTACATTAATTATAGGAAAAGGCACGATTGTCAGAAGAACTTCAAATAGAATGTAACAAAAGAGCAGCGGTAGATGCAGAATTGGATAAATTACGATGTGTAGTTACACAACTTCATCAAAAAATGTCACAACTTAAGGTATTATATATGTAATGTATATGCATATGTATATGAACAACCTGAATGTTACATATTTTTGAAATCAAATTATAAAATATTGAAATTAATTATAAAGTACTATATATTTTTAAATTGTAAATATTATCAAGGATTTCTGTTAATTTTAGAGTGAAGTTTATGGAGGTTGTAGCAGTTCAGAACAGCCAATATTAAATGGACCGCCAGCTTCTGAATGTTCTAATTCCGAGGTTAGTATACATTGATTTTAAATGTTTCTTAAGTGTCATAATTAATTTTTGTCCAGTGCCTTTTGTATAAAAAAGTTAAAAAGCTTATGTTATAGCTGTAATGACAAATATTATGGCTATAATGCGAAAATGTGAAAAACTACATAATGCTGCAAAATTCTGACGTGATGTATCAATTATAATTAATTTGTGAAATTAATTACTAACAACAGACCTTTTGTGTTTTGCTGTTATTGTACTATATGTAATGATTATATGGTAACAATTTATATATAGATATTATTTTGTAAAAGTCAATTAAATACATAACCGTTTCAGTGGAAAGTAAACATTTTTTATTATGAAGTTTTCTTCAATTGAAACATGGAATTTACTTGATATAATATGATTCTAATGATTGGGGTTAGGTTGTCTTTTACAAAGTATTATCTACGAAAAATTCGTTGTTTATTAGATACGTAATATAGGCAATCAAATTGATAAATTAATGGGGAATACATAACATTGTATTGAATATAGTTAAATCATATTAAATTTTATTTTATTAATACTAGCAGCAAGAGAAAAAGCCCAAATATATATATAATTGACCTTTGAATTTGGCTGCTAAATTTTACAAATTCAACAAACTCAAATGTGGTATTATTGCCTGCACATATTAATTTAATTCATATATACACATAATTTCATTTAATATATTATACATATTAAACTCATATATACCAATTATTCAATGATACCACAATTTATACCTATATAATACTTTTGTGCATTTAATGAAATTTCGATATTATACGATCGCTAACAACAACGATTAATTTGCTAATGTTGCTTATTAGCAACTACTATTACTATTTTATAGATATTTTGTGTATAGTTTTGTATTTAGAAAAATGATATCAAAAATTTACATTTTTGATTTAATACAAACATGAAATTGTTTTCGGAAAAGAAAATATTACTTCGTCAACCTATAATTACATAGTTCTTATAGAAAAAGAGTTATACATTTATAAATAATACATACATTTTACTACATTTATTCATGTGCCAAAAATGTAAATTTTTTTCAATAGTATAAAAAGATATCTGCTTTCGAATTCCATCATTTTTCTAAATGCAAAGAAATTTTATGGATCATATATTATTTTGAAATAATATAAGAAAAATATGTGAATTATTCTAATAAAATATAAAAAGTTGAAGTTTTTATCAAACAGATATGTATCAGCAATTTGATTGTTGTGTATCATTTGATGTTTGAACCATCTCTATTAACAGAACGACAATTTTGAAAATTTTTCTTTGCTTGATATATTAAAAAATTTGATAAATTGTCGTCACCTAATGTAATGTGTGGTGAGTTAAATAATTATATATCTGAAATGCAGCTCCCACTAGCAACACAGACTCTGATAGCTGCATTAGAAAATATTCTTCTCAAGAATACAGAGTTCGCAAATTGTTCCATAACCAAGCCTATCAATTTGGTTCAGTCTCAACAAGAAATTGACAACAGCCCCCTTACTACAAAATACTCCTCCAAATCTTGTCATATGACAGATCACAACACACAGGCTAGCTGGAATCCATTGATGGGCCAGCAGCATAAAAAGCACAAGAAAAAAAGGAAGGTAAACTCCAAAACTGTGAAAAGAGGAACAAATATTACTGGCTCTGTTACTGTATAGGTGCACTTCAGTTAGTTATTAAAATATGAAACATTTTTATTTGGGCTCAGTATTACAATGAATGTTATTTCAATTAGTATTATGTGTTTTATTAGTCCTAATTATTACATTCATTACAAACGCTTACTCTTTGCATTGTAATTGAATGTTCTATAATATTGCAATATAAATTACATAATATATAATTTTTAAACGTCTGCTGCAACATTTAGAAATAATCAATACTAGAAACAATTTTTTGATATTATATACATAAGATAATAACAATTCCTTGTGATAATCCTGAGACCTGTGTTATTATTTTATTATAATATTACAGAGTATTATTTGGTAGTCTATAATTTAAACAGTATTTTGTAGTAGATCTATTCTTCATGTATCTCAATAATTTCATTGTTACATACTTTATTGTGGCTGTTCATATAAGCATTAAGAGCAACCATTTACAAGTGATCTGTAGTTATACACAAAATGATGAATTTATATATACATATAAAATTGTGTTTTATAATCATACATATAAACACTTATTATATATTGGTTTTATGTATAGTAAAATAGTATTCTGCACAATTTATTAAGAGTTACTTAAATACGATTTATGTTTGATCAATGTATGTATATGTATATATATATATACACACACATATATATATATTGACTTTAAATTATTAATTTCGTATGATTTATAAATGAAAGATTAAAATAGCAGTACTAATGACAGTAAAACTTTATATTTTACTACACTTTTATGTAGTGGATTTGTTTATGAAATGTGTATAAACACATAATATCTATAATATTTAATAAGCTACGATATTCGTGATATATCTATCGAAAGTGTATGCTAGCAGCATTTTATATATCATATATGCATTTTGTTTTAGTTTATTTCGTTCTGAAAGGAGGAAATGCGAATAGCGTATGTATTGCAGCAAGCATCCTACCTAATTTTGTACAACAATGTTTTCTAAAAGTGAAAATAAATTATTTTTTAGGAAATTATCTATTATGAAATCATTTAGTATTGCAAAACAAGTTTCAAGAATCATTGGCAATTTTAGTTTGGAAAACTCGATGCAAACTGTAATAACATACTTGTCCCATTGTCCCAGTGTTTGTTTCATAGAAGATAAAAAAGTATTTAAGATTTGCTTAAAATAGCGGTTATTATTAAAACAGCAGCGATTCATCGTGACTCCACGATTAATAAGAACATTTGCTTTGACGTACGAAATCTCATGCTATAACGATGAATAACAATTTTGTTATTTTGATTGTTCTGACAGTCCACTAAGAAACCCATGGCAAAACGGCGCAGATTCGCAGGTATGCAAATCAAAGTATGAGATTCTGGAACTTTTCCTTCTTTTGAAAGGGTTGATGGTAGACTGCTATTAGCAGTTTATGCCAGGTCTTACTACAATAGTCTATTTAAAAATATTAATTTACGTTGCACCACACATTATTTTTTGTAGTATTAAATGTTATGTTCTTTTTTTAATGGGCACTATTTTATCATTTGCTTACAATTAGTAGCATTTCTACAACCAAGGAATAACAAACATAATTACTCAATAATTGAGTTATTTATAATATATTAGACAGGTTGATATTTTATAATATATTTAATATTATCTTTTTTTATTAAAAATTTATTGGTTATGCTTTTTGTTAATTTCTATAAAATATAATAGTCATAATTCAGATGTTAGAAAAAAAATCTTGAAATATCTAAGAATTGCAAATTTATTCTTATATTATTAGCTAGATATCTCTGGTTACACATAAATATTTAATTACATGTAACATAAGTAAAATTTTATCACATATTGTGTAATATCTTTTGTATTATACTTGTACATATTTCATTTGATAAATTCTCAAATTTCTTAAAGATATTTACGTTAGTGATTTTTTATTATTAGCTGTTTTAAGTTATGAGCTATCATAATGTGTGTGTCCCCTGAAATATGTTGCACAGTGTTTAGATCTCATTAGCTTTATACTTTACTTGATCATGCAGTTTGAATGTCTTGCATCTTGTCTGTCCCAATATGTTGTTAAGGGAGATCAATTTCATATATTTTTATTTCCAATTACATCAAATTTTACATATTATGAAACTCGTTACATTATAGTACAGTGTTATTTGTACTGATGTAAAATATAATCATGTGTCCATCAAATTATTTTAGAATATATCAATGCCGTATGGATAGTAAGGAAACTAATTGATTTGTCTAATATCAACTATTCACTTCTAGAAAGCGCAATATTTTTTATATAGATATAGAAAAGTTGTACAAAGACGAACAAAAGTTTATAACATTGCCGGTGCGGAAAGGAGCGATGCGAAGATGATGGGTATCAAAGAACATGCATAGCTACATGTGGATCAATTTTTATGAACACAAACACTGGGGTAAAGGGCACACTATAAAGAAATTTTATGTTTGCTCTATCAAATTGATTATGTGATTTTTCATTAATTTGAATCATAAATAGTTATTCATTATAGTTTTCCATCATTGTTATATTTTATTTTCATAATTTGCATCGCTTTTGCTCTTATATGTTTAATTAACTTTTTTTACAGATGGTAAACACATTATTGGACATAACATAGCATTTTTTTTTAGCAGCCACAATGTTTAGTAAGAAACATGCTTATATTAATAGATAACAAATACTATTAGTATTATTTTGCTATATAGTTAAGTTTATGCTGTTTGATTTAAATTTTGTAATATTAAATTAATGTAAGAAAATAATTTAAAAAATACTAATTTCTTTATTTTGAAATTTTTACTTTTTCTAAAAGTTCAAACAGCATGAATATTATTCAAGCTTTTTAAGTGATCCGTTTATATATTTTTTGCTTGCAGTAATATATATATATATATATATGTATTTGTGTAATCCTCACATGTGCAATTAATATTTTATTAGCTAACTAAGATATTTAATATTGCTTTTGTGTACGGTGATGGATTCTATTCAATACAATTTTAATATTGCGTGCTAATTTATTAGCATATGCTGTTAAGAAGGGTATGTGTAGTAATGTATAAAAATGTATCATATAAGTAACATATAAAATTAAAATATAAATAAGCACGCAAAAAGTAATTAGATATATTGTTTTAGTTTTTATTTCCAGTAGATATATTCTCACCTATCTATTCGTATTATATATACAATAAAATTAATAACATTGAAATCAATAATGAATCAGAAAAGTGAATTGGCTGTTTTGTATCTGCTGGAATAAATGTACAATTATTTTCAATTTTTATCTATATAAATTTTTTTTCAAGCATAGGATAATATGATAAACCTCTTAATGTATTTTTCAGGGTGGTTCAAGAAAAAAATAACTTTAAAGAACAAGCTGCGTTAACGCAGCACGACACCAGATAATTGATAAAGAAAATACACAAGAAATTACATATGCTCCAATACTACATAAACATCAATGGTAAATTTTGCTATTGAGAAGACTAATATCACGACGGAAATATGATGAATAATGTTTCTTATGGAAAGAATATATTATTTTATTATATGGAAAGAAATATAAATAATGAACTTTGTAGTTAGACACTAAGAAATGATGAAACTGCTGTTTGTCACAATTACACAATTAATAGATATAAAAAAAGCATAATTAAAAAATTATTAAAATCATGCATTGTAAATTACAGAACAATAGTAATTATTGTTTAAATATTATTTCTGTTACATAAAGCATGTTTATCAGGTTTGAAGCCTTCATAGTTTATTTAAAATTTATTATTCATAAAATCATTTATAGAATAAAATGTACGTACATATGTATAAATGTACGCCTAATGGAACGCACGAATTCTAATTTTGAGTAGGTAACACAAGTATTTTTACGTAATTTTTTTTAAATTAGTAACGAGCAATTAGCAGAGTCTTAGATTATTTTCATATTGTTAAAGAATTTGTATACAAAGCTGAGATCGTTAATGAATTGATGTGCAATAAATATGTTCGTGCTATCATTAGTATAAAAGTATATAGATGGAATTCAATACGTGGTTTCTTAAGGAAAATTCACGAACAAGTAATTAATTTCGTAAAATATGAGAAAAATTTAATAAATCAACTCTAATGAACTTATAAATCAGTAATTCAAAAATGTGTTCGAACAGGATGTTTTGAATATATTAAAATATAACGAAGTATACAAATTATATTAACAAATTTATGTTTTAAATAATTTGTAAGTACGAAATTTGGACAATGATATAGAGTAGACCGTATGTAAATGGGGCATTTAAAAGAGCGTTTGTTAATGTTTTTATGTGTTAGTTTATTTTACAAAACAATATAATTTTTATTATAATCTACGTTACAAGATATGAAATAGGTGATAATACTCTATTTATAATATATTAAACACTTGTTTCTTAAAGTATCATTGTTTCGTTTATTTACAAAATTGTATAAGGTTTAACACACATAGTACTTATTTATATTTTACATTTAGTAAAGTACGTAATAAGATTATTGTTTTATTTCACGTTACGCAATATACAAATTTCAATAATAATTTGTAATTATAGTGAACGATGTAAATTATTTATTCACATTTTATAACAATCCCAAGTTTCAGGGTAAAATACCTTCAATCAAATAATTTTAACCAAATACCTGCTATAATGGTTATTCAATATATTTCTTCAGTTTTTGATAATATCATAAAAAATGCAGTAATAGTATTTTTTTTAATGGTATTTAGTTTAAAGTACAAAAAGGAGTAAAAAATGGTATTTATTCTATATAAGTAATTGGATAATCCATATACGATACTATAATGAAAAAATATTTTTAATCTATCAATATTCACAATTATAATAGTACAATACAACACGATAAAATACAATACAATATAACGCAATTATTCTAATGCATTTTTTAAAATCAATTAATGACTTAATCTGTGATGAATAAGTATATAAAACACATAGAATTTATAATTTATACCTATATACACTTTATTCACCATAGCAGTATCACAGGTTACAAAATGTCTTAAGATCCATTATGTACCAATTAAGTAACTGATTATTTTTGTTTTTAACACATTTAATCATCAGATCATTGCTTAGTTTAGCATAGTTTGTAAAAATCCTAGAATGTAACTACCCAAATCTTCATCTTGATTTGTCCATGAAACATACACACTTTTTTGATCATCTTCATCACCTTCTACTTTTACTAAAACAGATTCGACAGATATTGATCCATCTGTTAATTGAACTGTCCAGCCTGGTAATCTCTCTTTCAGAGGTTGTAATAATTTTAAAGTCGTTGAATGTGCTGGACCAGGATCCCTTACTTGTACAGTGGATGTAAATCGTACTATATGTTTAGTTATACCTGCAGCTTTTGTTACCTTAAAAACAAATTTTCAATTATTTATTATGTATAGCTTAACAAATATACAAGTATGTATTATCGATAATTGAACGAAACGTGATAATTACTTCATCTGCGTCCACAAGACATACTCCATCTTCTCGTAACATTAAAACACTGTGAAGTAATCTTCGTCGTTTAGGATCTGGTGGCAAAGCCGAATATCTTTTGGCTTCAGACTTCAATAATGCTAAAGAAGCGTCTACTGGCACTTTGGCAATGGTTGTGATAACACAAGTTTCTCCATTTGCAGGATTGTAACAATTTGTTCCAAATTCTTGTTTTATTTTTTCTTTTAAAAACTCCATTTTAGCAAATTCTCCATGTACAAGCATAACATTTTTTGGCTCACAATATTGTATTAATTGCATAATACCTTTTGCATCTGCGTGTGCAGAGAAAGACATATACTCTACTGCCATTTTGACTTCGACAATCTGTCTGTTTTCGAATTCAATTCTTCTAGAACCATTTAAAACTTTATGTCCAACAGTGCCTTGAACGCAAAATCCAGGCATAATAACCATATTTGCTTCGTTTGGAGCCCATTTCTTAAAAATTTGTAAAGATAATCCTGCATGCAACATGCCCGGTGTAGCAAATACTACCATAGCTCCAGGATTATCAATATATGCTTTATCAAATGGTTTTATATGTTTAAAATCAAACATATTTCTTTGCACAAAAGTTTTCTTAATTTTTTGATTAGTCCAAGTAATAAACATTTTATAATAATTATTCGCTTTTTCAGTTAATCCTAAAGCAAAATATACAGGAACTTTTAAATTCATTCGCTCCCAATATGTTTCTAATAATATACATAATTCTTGTGCACGTCCAAGAGCAAATACAGGAATTAATACTTTGCCACCTCTATCTATGCATTCATGAACCTAAAAGATAAATTTATAAGTCTCATGTAAAATCTAATACACGTGTAGTATTAATAATATGAACATACTTTCTTTAAGAAGTCTCTTTCTCTACATCTTTTAGAATCTCTGATAGTTGTTGCATATGTTGACTCTGATATTAATAAGTCTGGTCTACATTTATCTATCCAAGCAGCACCTAAATGCCTATCAGGAGTCATATTGTAATCCCCAGTATAAACGATTGATTGTGAGCCAACTCGAATCCAAAACATTGCAGCACCAAGTACATGTCCTGCATAATATGCTTTTATTTCTAGTTCCGAATCAACCATCACAGATTGATGCAATGTAACAGCAATGACCTTTTTCATACAGTCTTTTATCATTTGTGACGTAAAGAAGTTGCTTTCTCCTTTACGTTCTACTGCAACTTTTCTCATATCTTCGAGTAAGATTGGTGCAATGGCTTTTGTTGGATGCGTCATATAAATTGGTCCAGTATACCCTACCTGTAAATGCAATCATTTTGTCAAAGATCATATTTTAATATGTAACTTTTATGATCTATATTACCATTTCTGTAAAGTATGGGAGGGCACCACAATGATCTAAATGAAAGTGTGATATAATCACACAGTCTATGTAATTAGTCGTTGGTCCTTCTGGGATTATGTATGAAAAATCTGGGAATCGTCTTTCATCATTGAATCCCATGTGCATGCCACAATCCAACATAATGTTCTTTCCACCCATTGATACAAGAATGCAGCTCCTTCCAACATCTTGACCAGCTCCCAAAGGGGTTACTTTGATATCTGGCATTTCTCTAAATAATGTATCTCAATTAAAATAACCTATTCATTTCATTTATTTATATAATATTATCATATAATAGACAAATATCTATTATAATAAGGAAAATTAGTTTCGTAAAAATAGAGAAAATATTATTATTAAATTTGTAATCAATGATATAGTAAACTTTCTATCATTATAGTTGTTACCTATAATATCAGTCCTTTGACTGATAGGCTGTTTAAAAGAGTTATTTGATATGTTATCAAAAACGGTCAATTCACAAATATTAATTAATCATCTTTCATTTCGTTGCTATTTTTGTATAATGAAGGACAAACCGAATATCGGTCCTTGTTGCTTCATGTTATTAACCTATACTTTTACCGTGTCTTTACCGCAGACGACATAGAGAATGCAAGCAACTGATAGAATACGACCAATATAGTAGCGGCCTAAATTAAAACTAAAATCTTCTATGAAATTACAAATAAAATATAGAGAGGATATTCTATAATCGCAGAAGAAGTGTAGACTTTTATTCTTATACATACTTCTGCTTTAAAAAATTGCGATATAATCTATAAATAACTTAAGCATAAATTATGCCCGATAAGTAATCAATTAATGAAGAGAGCAAGAAAACCAGCAGAAGGAACAACGAAAGCTGTACGAGCAGTGTTGGTAAAACGGATAAAAGTAAAAGTAAAATCAGAAGCCATTGTACAGAGAGAGAGAGAGAGAGAGAGAGAGAGAGAGAGAGAGAGAGAGAGAGAGAGAGAGAGAGAGAGAGAGAGAGAGAGAGAGAGAGAGAGAGAGAGAGAGACATTATTAGTTTTTCTATAATTATTTTAGATAAATATTTTATTTCTACATTAAAGTATGTTGACGATCGATCCACGTGTTCAACTCAACGATAACCATGGATGATAAACGATGTCGTCATCGATAACAAATCAATGTTCATGTGCCGAGCCTGTGCAAGCGCTGTGTACGTGAGAATCAGCAGGGACGTATGAATTTTCATGTGCGTCCTGCTCCGTAAATAATTCTATACAGTAATTGTTCAATATATCTAATATATTTCATAAGTTCATATAACCAATGTGTACCGTTCGTATTACCAATTTAATACGGTACACATAATTTTATAAAAATAGATATATAGGATATACACATATATCGGATTAATACTACGATTTATAAGATTTGTTCATTTGCATTTTTTTACATTGTGGAAAGTATCTAGTAAACTTTGTAAAATTCTGTTCTTTGATTGTTTTGAAAGATTGTTTTGAAAGACATCCATAACATGTACAAAATTCTACGATTCCATTTGTAGATACGTGGTGTTCCTGTTTTACCTATAATAAATATTGATATTTTATGTACAGTTACCTACATGATCGACCGACACTCAAGAATTTTTAAAGTAGCGTTGCGCCTGTATCATGTCCAACCTTCTTCCACCGGACTGTGGAAACACGTTCCTGCCCCTGGATCGTTAGACGCAGTTTCACCAGTAGCCTCCTGTACGGCTACAGTGAATAATTAAGTAAATTAATATTGCAAAAATGAGGAAGTACTCGCGGCGATTTGGTTTGAGAATTTTCTATTTTGTAGCTACATATGGTAAACTAGAGTTGCAAGATGGAATGAATAATTCACTTTGATAGTCCTTCTGGCTTTTAGTCATTTCTTTTTCAGCACACTTTATTGCTAGAATATTTATGATTGAAAATACTGCTCGGGATATGTCGTTCGTTAGTAATGAATTTCTTTTCAAGTGGGATTATACCGTTTACGCGATAAAGTTGTATTATAAATAATATGAGCCGATCGTTTTTAAGGATATATTAATAAGGAATAAAACTAACATACGAATATGGTAAGTTTCAAATTTGTCAAAGAAAGAAAAACAAGTGACGTTTTATATTATTTTAGAAATTCGAGAAGCGATAAATTTTAAACACAAACGCAAGACTTGCGGATTTTCCCGATTTCCTAAATCACAATTATCTGGGAAGGTATGGAGGCAGGCTCGTACACAGTTTCAATACTTTATTCATATAATTTCGTAGTTACGGCATTATTTCTATATATTTACATATCTCCAATTTTTTCAAGGGAGCTTGTAATGCGTGCCTGTGCGCGCACTACTATATTATCCGTGTGTATCTGTACGTGTATCTGTATGCGTGTTCACATGTATTCGTGTTTGTTTGATCATGTTTTAGATCAAGTTGTAAAACGTATCGTCGATATCGTTTCATTTTCTCTTGTCGCTGCTTACATTTTGTTCTCGTCCCCTTTATACTCGTGTCCTATAAAACATAGAACGCTACGGCGAAAGAAAGAGAAACTGCGAATTGGTTGCGCGGATCCGTCGTGTTGCATCATGGCGTCGAAGATCTGCGCGTCTCTAAAGTCGGGAATTCTAACGAAAACGGCACAGGAGGCTTCGCATCGACATGTAAAAAATCTAAATGCATTATTTACGCTACGGCTCGTATTTTATATACTTGGCTCGTATCCACATTTAAGTTCCCGAAAACGAAAGGGGCTGGCCCGTGCGTGCCGAAGGAACACGCCGAGCCAGCCAATTGGCTCGATCGCTTTTTCTCTTTCGTTGCAGGAGAACACATGCGTGTGATTACACGTGCATCCACGCGCGCCACGCACCAATGCGTATGTGTATATACCCTTTCCTGTCCGAGGAGGATCGATTTCCGATGTAAGCATTATACGCGCTCGAATCCTATTATACATACACACATACGTATAACAATATACATGTATACGCGTAAGAATCGGGAGCTTCAGCTTCTTAAAGAACAAAAATATTCAGCGCGGTCGCTGTTGATCTTTCGGCATTGCGTAACATTCACCGCACAATATCGTCTGTTTTCTCGTTCTGTCATCCACTTCTTCTCCCCCATTTCACACAGAGTCTGCGTTTTTCTCCGCTTTTCGCTGTCCACGAACAGAGAGAAAGAGAGAGAGAGAGAGAGAGAGAGAGACACGCGCACACACACACACACACATAGTTACTTTTCGACTATCTATAGATTGAATCGGTTTAGCGCGCCCGAACGTATAATAACTGTACAATTGTAAAATATAATTCCATCTAGCTATAGCGATTCTAGATACACTTGTGTGTCAGCTTATTATTCATTTTTTTTCTTTTTTAATTCTTTTCTCTTTTTGTCTGCATACTATCCAACGACTTTCGGTTCGCCATATCAAGTGTCTCACGCTAAGAAACTTTTCGCCTGCGGACACGCGCCATTTTTCCTTCCTACGTCTCATACACGTGCCCACACACACACACATATACACACGCGCGCGTTCCGTTACAGACACAGACACATATACGACATTCGTTCGGTTTTGTTTCTCTCGCTCTCGCTTTCCTCTCACCATTTATCATTTATCACGCGTTCCTCTTTCTCGCTAACACTTTGCTTGTTGCCGCACTACGTATTTTAATAGTTAAGTTTAGGTATGACGTTATCCGCGACACACTTAAGTTCGAGGCTTTTAACGCGTTAAGTTAGAGTTTAGAGTAACATTTTGCTCGATAAGATATCTTTATTAGAAGTTAATTAGTTTAGTATAAACGTTAATCGTCAGTACACCGAAGGATATGCAGATAGAGAGTTTGGAGGGCAGTGATAACAATATGTTCGTGTTTTCTCGATGGGTGGAACGCGTGTTCTTGATTGATGGCGTGGCGTTCGTTGTGCCACGCCAACGAATAGCAAAGTCAGTTGCGATTGTTCATTTTTCAAGAGAAGAAAGCAGCAAAAAATTACCTTCACCACGGTACTCTGTTCCGTATACCACGAACACGCTGATACGTTATCGTCGATGAATTACGACCGACATCGTTTAACTAATCCGATAATCGTATCGCGTTCGATCGTACGTCAAAGGCGCGCGACTTTCTCGCTTCTCTTGTCCCTACCAAGACAAACGACTTGTTTAATCGTCAGAGAAAATTATCTTCGTACTCGAATGCATAACCTTTCGTATAAGCGTTAGGAAAACGGCTACGTTTAATCGCACTTGCACGCTTCGAAATTTCATACCGTTTCACGTAGAAATTACGTAAATGCAATCGGTGACGCTCGTTTCAACGTGCTGATACATCACGTTCCATCCTTTGAACGAATACGAAGCGACGACATAAGAAAGAAAGCAGTTTCGAATTTTACCAAGTTTCACTAGAAAAGCCGTAAGACGATCGGTCCGATCTTCGTCGTATTTATCATTCGTCGACGTGGCAGCACCAGGACGTTCCGTTGTTTTAACCTTTTCGCTACTACGTGCAACTGCACTCTGCGTAAGATGCCACGAACGCAAGTCGTGCTGCACTTTGCGTTCGATGATCGCGAGAATTTTATTTCGCGGTGGACAGCAACGACATTAGACGAACAACGAATATGACGTTTCTACGCAGAGAATGGACAACCGGAAAAATGCTAAGATGCGATATCGTTAAGACTGCCCACTCAACTTTAGCCACGTAAATACACGAAATCCACATCGACTTATCGTTTTTTATAACCTACGATCGATCTCGATGGCGTGACGCCTGTGGCAATGTCGAGGAGCGAAGATCGTCGTGCCATCTTTAAGCGTCATGCGTAAACCGGTTTGTTCGATCGAACCGATTCCACGAGGTATCGTGTGAATAAGAAACCAACGACGAAGAGAATGAAGAGAGAGAGAAAATAGACGAAGAAGAAGGAAGATAAGAAGAAAGCGGAGAGTTGGAAAGCTCGTGACATTTTTATATCGGCAAAGATCGTGCTATATTTGGATTCGTCAAGTTCTTGTGCGATTAAGGTACGAAATGTTTTCGTTCGTCGTATTTTTTTTTTTTACCTTCATTTCTCCCCTTTCCTTTTTTCGATCCTTTAGAGAGAGAGAGAGAGAGAGGGAGTTTAAAAAGAAGTCTCGGTCGCGTGCCTAGCGATGCTTTTCGGTTTCTTTTTCGGTTACCGTACGATCGGCCAATTCTTGCTTTTCGTAAAGAGAAAGCCGGGAACCAGCAGCGATAAACTGCGAGAAATACCGTGACTCGCCTCCGCGGTACTTTCGATTCGCCTCGTCGTACGAATCGGATCGTCGAGCCGATCGGATCGGTCGAAGAGTCTTTCGTTCTGATATGCGTTGGAACCGCGGTCGGTTCGGTTCGGACCTCGGCTTCGGAGTTTCTTCTAATTAAAACGCGTTAATCGTGCTTCCCTGAGAGCCTGTACTCCGACGTTATCGAAGGTGACGCCTCACCAAGTTTCTGCTACCGTCGTCGAGGGCGCTGGTCGAGTCGCTGGCGCGATCGACCGGAAAAGCGATGCTTGTCCGAGAAAGAAACATCCGCGTGATATCTTGCGCTTTGCAGATCTTACTTCCAGCGTATCGGTACTTAGCGATCAGACTTTCGTCGTAGACGTCGGATCGCTAATTGTAGAAGTTAGTTGGCGCAGTAGTTCCTTGCGTGGAAAACGATAAGAGGCGAGAATTCGAATAAAGAAGCCGCAACGACGGAGACGAATTGGCGTATGATAAAAGGAGAGAAATTGGACGATCGATCGAGTAAAAATCGCAGGCGGGACGTGAGTAGAAAAAGAGAGCGTGTCACCTGCTGCGTTTGACCTGCGACGCGATAACAGCGCGTTTATCGTTGGCGATCGGAGCGATAATTGAAGTATAACGAGAACGAAGTTTGGCGGGGTCGTAGGGGCGCGCATCGAGGCGCGTTCAACGCGAATCGCAACGATAACGAGACTAATGAGCGCACTCGTTAGCGAGAGTCGCACGCCGTGGAATGAACAAGAACAGGTACGATAAATCCGATAAGAAAATGCTCCACCAACTTTCTCCGCGAGTCGTTCGAGAGAGCGGTGCGAGGTCGAGTAGCGAACGGAGAACAAAGTTGTCGGCGTTCCTCGAACATTTAGCCACCGTGCGATCTCTTCGAGGCTGGAAACACTTAGCGATTGAAATAACCGTTGCATTTCGTGGAAGAGAGAGAGAGAGAGAGAGAGAGAGAGAGAGGAGGTAATGAAGAGGCTGAGAAAATTCCTATTCTTCTCTTTTTCTTTCTGTTTCTTCTTCCAAACTGTTTTTTAAATTTCCTCGCTTGAGACGAGACTCAGGACGTCGCACGATGTTCGAGGCACGCCGTGCGTGGATCGAGTGGCGAGTTCTTGGCATACGTTTGAACATTTACAATAATTGCACAACTTAGAAGCCCTTTAACGATCGGACGTTTCCTTCGTATCTCGTCCTTAGCCAGTTTCCTGGCCGAAACGAGAACGTTTCCTCCTCTCCACCTCCTGTCTGAGCGTCATCTTCACATTCTCTCTCTCTCTCTTTCTCTCGCTCTTTCGTTCATTCAGAGTCACACACTGGCACTTGCCGTTTCGACGAATGGTCGATCGCTGTGGGACGACGCACAGTTGGGAAAATCAATGGCAATCGCGTTTGCAAGCGAGCACGTATCGAACGATCTTAAATTAATCGAACTTACATATCCCCCTTCTTGTCAGTATCACGTTTCATTATTGCTTATCCGTGAATCCATCCACCGACTCTTCCCTCTTTTCCGGACGACACGCTTTATCGAGAGACGTCCTTTAGCCGACTGCGGGACATTTGGACGAGCGCTTTCGCTTAAGGAAATCCCAGCGGGAGTTTAGTTAATTCAGCAGCTTCGCGGCGATAGAGACGACCGAATTACGGCAACGAGTAGCAATTTGGCTTAGGTTGGTCGACGAGGACGTTGAAACACGCGCGTAATCGACGCGGTCTACGAACCAACTGGATCGTCAGCTAGTCCAGACTGGTGCTCTTTTCACGTGATAACGTGCTCTGGTCGGTTTAAAAATTAGGCGAAAGAGTATGTCGCGGGTAACGACGAACATTCACCGGCGAATGAAATAAACGAATAACAAATTAAAATAGCGTTTCGAAACGTACATCGTGCGGAAATTAAAGCATCGATAGTCTATAGGATATCCGTCTTAAGTTTATTATCGATTGAACACGCAGTAGAACAGTGATCTCTATGTACACGTAGTTGCAATACGAACACCAGTCTCGACCAGACGCCCGTTAGAAAGCCGGGAACACCAAGCAGCGTGATACGAAAATATAGAGTATTTCGCCGGTAATTATACTTTGGTCGCGCAAGAGGCAAGCTACGCTTTCGGATGGCAAGGTGCACCGTAAGAAGAGATGCCGCTGT
This sequence comes from Bombus flavifrons, assembly GCF_040668555.2. Lineage (NCBI taxonomy): Eukaryota > Metazoa > Arthropoda > Insecta > Hymenoptera > Apidae > Bombus > Bombus flavifrons. The sequence continues at coordinate 5,807,233 of NC_138458.1, read as the reverse complement.
CGACTGGTAGCCGGAGGAGAAGCCCGCGGAGAGTTTCTATAGAGGCGGATAGAGTTGAATCGAAACGGCCTCGAATATCCACGAAACGGAGTTCGTGCGACGCGCCAGTATAATTAACCCTTTGCAGCCCTTTGTTCGAGGATGTACGTGCAGCGAAATTTCGCCTGACAGTTTTTATTTCGCAAGGTATGCGGCGGGATATCCGACAGAGACGCGAAACGTCGAACGAAAGGAAGCATCGCGCGGCGCAAGCAAGAAGATCATTCTCTGCAAAGGAAACAACGATAGTCTTCCAGGAAGAGTACAAAAAGACTATGCCGCGCGAGTATCGAGATAAAGCGACACGAGGAAGGAACGCGCGCTGGCGATTTCGGACATCAAAGGGTTAAACACCGGTCAAGCTTGATTCGTTTTTTTGTCTTTTTCTTTTTTCTTTTTTTGGCAATACTGCGTTCACACCCTGTGTATACGTATAAGCATCGATCTGCGCATGGCTACGTGTCATTTACTATTTCGACAGTGTCCTCCGAGCGTTTCCGCGCGCGATCACTTACAGCTTACAATGTCCGCGTCCCGCAAGAACGCGTTAAATTTACGGCTAATACACCGACGTTACTTCGAGTCGCTTCTTTATATTCAAACAAAACAACGCGGACTATCTCTCATCCCTTTCATACCGTTTCCATCATGCACACCGTAACACGTATCTGCACGCTCTCTTCCATTGTTGTGTTAATAAAATCTATAATTTAATAAACAATTTACACGCATAACATAATCGATAAATATCGTGTATGTATATATATATATATTTTTTTTTTTGCTTTCTTCTATACAACAATAAGTTCATTAGTCGCTAGATAGGATCGTTCGTATTGATACTTTCGTTCTTGCGCGTTAATTCCAACACTTTCTCGTTGCTTTGCGCTCGCGCTTCATGGACTATGGCAACGTCCGAACGAAAGCGAATTTTACTCTTGCTCTGCTGGTCTTTGCCGATCCTCGAAATACGTGGCGCGCACAATTTACGTCTCCTCGAACGATCGTTTCTCCTCTCGAACGCTTCACCTAAAGGAGGATCATCGTGCACCTGAATGCTATCGTTAATGCGCGATGAACCTGTCCATGTACAACGAATATACAACTAACAACGTGTCTAGCAACGAGGAAGAAGTTTGATTTTACGAGCCTGCGCGAGAATATTCGTCTCTCCCTTTCAATTAATTTTCCTTTTTCGGGCAAGTGGCGCGCTCGTATTTCGAGGACTCGACGCTTCGAGTCGCGTCGCCTGTGCTCGACGTCGCGTTAGCGTCGACAAAGTGCTGCAACTAAAGCCGAGCGTCGCTCTGACGAAGAGTAACAACGCCATGCTCCGCGTCCGTCGCCGCTCGGACACGTTCTCGATCGGCACAACCATTCGATACATCCTTCCGCAACGCACCTTCCGTGCCTCTGTCCCTTTCCCTTCTTCTCTCTTTCGCGTCTGCGTTTCTTCTTCATCCGCCTCTTGCTCTTCCTCTGCCTTTCCGCTCGACGCGATCGGTCTCGTCCCGTCGTTACGCCGATCACCGCCGCGAGCTTCGGACCGCTCGTTGTCTTCCATCCTGGACGCGCGCAGCCTCCGCCGACAGGATCGTCGCGCACAGCGTCGACCAGGCTCGATCTCCATCGATATAACATTGGATATGCTTATAACGCTGATTCACCTAAAGTTGACCGGCGGCTGAGAGATGGGATCTTCCCAGCGCGATGACGCACGGTCATCGGACGCTGCCTGTGCCGCCGGAACAACGATCGCATCACGACGTCTGCGAAGATCGCTCGAGACGACTCGTCTCGGGCGCAGTCTCCTCTCTCGTTCGCCGCGTTTATCCGCGAGGAACACAGCCCGTTCTAACGTTCGTGGAGAAACGCGTCGAAAAACTAATAGCTAAATAGTTCGCCTAGCACCAACGAAGGACCTAAGAAGAGGCTGTCACACGTTCCTCGTCAAGTTCTTGGACTCGCGTGTTCACCTGGCCACGAGGTTTTCAAGAGCACGTGCGCCACTCAAGCGGACGCGTGAATCTCGAAGACTGGCCGTCTCTACACGTACCACTCTTTGATGTCTATCAGTTCTCGTTTCTTGTTCGCTTTGCTGCCATTTGCGCCGTTCTTCATGGGCCCGTTGAACGGCTGGCCGGAGCCAGCAGCGCCGAGCAGCGCAGCGTTCGGGTCCTGACAGAAGGTCTTCGTCTCGTCCACTTTGTAGCTGGTCTCTGGACGATTCTTGAACTTGAGGATGATGAGGATGATGAGCACGATGGCGATCAATGCGGCGGCTATGATGCCGATTATCAGCGCCGCGTTCTCCGCCGCCTCGGACGTTATCCTCTTGTTGTTGTTGTTGTTCTTCGGCGGCGTCGGCATCGGCGGGTAGATGGGCGGAGGGGGCGGTGGAGGTGGGTCCGTCATCTCCGTGGTCGTTGTTTGGGTCGTCACGGTGCTCGATCTCTGCGTCACAACGCTACTGCAACGTTCGAAACGAATGATTGTGAGTATCTGTCGCCTGAATGCTCGGAATATCCCATCATCTTTATCGTTTACGTGATATCGTTTCAAACATGATATCGAGTATGATAATGGAACGTAATGAAAAATTCAGAATGAACGACCTGACCAGTTGCGATCTGTTTGGAAAGCGTGTAGCTAAAACGTGTGGCTAGTAAATGCGTGCAAGCGATGACGAGTATACTCGTCGAACACAAAGTGCGTGTGGCTGTTACAAGTTGTAACGAAACAATCGTTTTATTTCTTAATTGTATCACTCGAATTTATCGCAGTTTACTATGTTGCAATTTGTAACTACTTTTTACGCACGACGAGTATACTCGTCAGAAACAGCCAACTGGTCAACGAATGATCATTCCTTTGTTGCTAAAATTTCTTGCGTTTTTCATATCGGTTTCAAGTTTATGCAACAAATAAATGTTAATTATTCGTTTACGTGTAACAAAATTGAAGATTCTTAATTTATAGATAATATCTATAATATAACAGTTACAAATGTAAAACCAGTCGAGAATGCTGTACATGTTCTCTCAGTTGCTATATGGGTACAAACTCTGATTAGAAGCGTGCAAGCTCGAACAATTCCATTTATTGGGAATAAGTTTCCATCATTTTTTGTCTATCGCGCTTTCACGATACAAGTTGCTCTATCCGACAGGGGAGAAAATATTTCGGATAACCGACGAGTTCGGATAATAAAGTTACCCGGTTACGAGTTCGCCTAACTGACAGTGAACAAAAACTGGTTCGGACAAACGAACTTTTACCGTATTTTTATCTATTCTCGAATTTATCAATTCCACGGAAAATTAATATTTTTCGATGGTTTAATTTTTTGAAAAATTCGCAAAATTCAGTGACCGCTGTCTTACGTTTCTATCGATTCTATCAATTTTGCAAATAACTGGTATTTTTACTTCTCTGTCGAGAGGGAAGTCGTTAAGCGAAGAAAATACAGGAAAATTGAGATATTTCCAGTCGTCCTCGTTGAGAACGTTCTCGCGGCAAGCGTGTGGAAAATTTGATAAAGCGGAAGATTATGCGACGTTACTATAACATTTAAGCTACGGAACAACCGTGCGACCATTAATTTACGTTAACGCGCTGTTTAAAAACGAACTATCGTTCGAAGTATCAGCTACGAGAATTTATTTCTACGAATGTATTTGAGAATTTATAGTAATCAGCAAATGATTGCTAATCTTTCGCCCAATTTTAAGATCGCAATGGAGGAAATTGCGAACACTATTGCTACTATCAATTTCGTCTCGAACAATTCGACCAGCAGCTAAATCTACCGCCAGTTTTAAATGTTCGATCGGACGAATCAGTTGAAACTCTTAATTAATCAAATTGACGAATTAAATTTCACATGAAACTCCGTAACTCTGGGATTTTGTGTGATAATTAAAAACGCTTTTACAAACTTAGACAAGTTATGAAAAATTGCGCGTGCTGCAGTAGGAAATACAAAATACATTAAAAATTGCAAACATATATTTTTAACGCTTCAACCATCGACCAATGCTTTCGCGAGATATTCCATAGCTCTATAACAATTAATGTCCGAATAATTATAATTATGTAGATATTCTGCATGATTACTTCATAAACACGTTATTATTGTTTCCCTAAAATCAATTCCTTTGATATGGAACAACGTATTATTATTAGATCGTTAAGCCGCGTTATATACGTCGTTTAACAGCGGGTTAAAAAAAAAAAAAAAAGCTCCCTGACGCGAGAAGAGTTGGCAAGTTTTTCCATTTCCTCGAAAAAATAAAACGCAATCTCTGGACGAAACTTCTGTCAAATAAATCAGGCGTAATAAAATACGTACATAATACAACATCTAATTTTCTCTATTCAATAAATCTCTCGTTTCATTCCTATCGTTTTCGTCGCGAAAGTAACTAAACAAATATCGTAAAATAAATTTACGGCGTTAGAAAAATCATACAGTTAAATAAAACGTACAAATTGAAAGAATTTGTCGATATATTTCTCGCTATATACGCAGCTGCAATAATTATAAAAAAGTACGCTGAGAATCTGAGAAGCGATCTAATCGCCGGTGAAATACGCGAACACGTACAGCACGTACGCTACCAATGAGAAATTTGGAATTGCTTTGCTCACTTCTATTATTTTCGAAATGGAAACATTACATAGACGACGATAATAATTTCCCTTGTCCCGACAGACTTTTAACAAAAGACTTTCCGAGAATAACGCGATCTCAAAAGCAAATTGTTCCTCAAATTTTCCCGGAGCAACGTGTCGCAACGATCGGAAACTTGTGACTCGCAGCTCGCTTCTAAAGCAACCGAAGTACCTTTATTAGCACGCAAAGAAACCAGAAACCCGGAATCACTTCGCAAGTTGCATCGTCGATTCGAAATTAACGCTACGGACATCCACGTAGCTACAGTTTCTCTCACTTGGACCAACTTCTAACGAAAGAGCTGCCCTAGGTATCGAAACCAAAATCCCAGATCGACCTGCAAACTCGCTACCTCCCGTACAAAACTCCGTAGAAAATTCCAAACTTCTGGTCGAGCAACGAAAGTACACCCTGTGCATGCACCTGGCGCAGAAAAGAAAAGAAGAAGAAAGAACCGAAAGGAAAGAAAAGCGAAAGCGGAAGTCGGAAGAAAAATGGAATACGTTTCGATGGCGATGGAAACAGTTGAAAATTGGCGCGGAGCAACGACGCCGGAACCGACGTGTCGCCGGAAACGCAGCGGACAGACGTGCAGGCACAACGAACCCCGGACGAGTTAGCGGAATTCGTGTGGCGGCGAGGTTCCAACGTCGCCGCGGGTGTCCTCGCGAGCAACTGGCAAACTCACCTGACGTGGCTGGTTTCGAGGTCTGTGGTTGACACATTGTACTGGACGGAGTCGGTGACGATGTCCCGGGTCGATGTCGACGGCGAGCCTGGAGACGTTTGCGTGCTGATGTGGCTGGTCGTGTACTCGCGGCCCGTCGTGTACGCCACCGAGCTCGAGTCTGCTTTCGGATATGGAAACGAGAAACACAGACAGAGATAGAGAGGGAAGCGTCAGCCGGCTGCTGCAATTACGTGTATCCGATTGGCTCGAACAGGGGGATGGGGTAGTAACGTGCTACCGACAATATTTACGCGTGCGTAGGCCGGCGATATTCACGCGTGCGTGGCCAGCAGCCACGTTGCGAGCACCCAACCGCGCTCTGGGACTCGTGTTTCCTGGCTTCCAGGGACAACCGTTCGATCATTCACGCACGCATACCGACCATCGTCTACCGCGTTCTGTATATACGCGTTTCTATACAATTCCGCGCTACGACCGGTTAATTGCTTTCCTTTTTCGCTCTGCCCTTTCGTAACGTCGTGACGAACGCGCCACTATAGACGCGTTTACGTAAAACGGGTTGAAAGTTTCCGGGAAATTTCAGACGCCGGGTGCCTCGTGCTTGTAGCTCGGCCTGGCGATGTTTCCTAATTACAAGCCTCACCGTTATGTTTCGTAATTGGCGAAGAATATGGCTCGGTTTTACGGAGAATCGACGATCGTTAGGTCCTCATCTTCGGCTTCTATTTTTACGACGAATTGATTACAAGCTGGCTATAGTTTTCCTGTTCTTCTCAGTCACTTGCAAGCTGACGATTTGTATTATACTCTTTGCCACGTTTGCCTTCGCTCCATTTGACTCTGCTCTTCGCTTCCCTCCGATATCCTTTTCTTAGGTCTCCTACTTTATTCGTGCAACGAGTGGCATTGCAAAATGCTATATTTGCAAGCCACTCATATCGTGATAGTATCTAGCGAAATGTAATATTCATTTGGGATAGAGATCTGGTCAGAACAATAGGATTAAAATATTCAGCCAGAATTTCGTAACAGTGATACGACCCGGTTTAAGAGCTGGAAATACACGAGAAGTTTCAAGCGTTTTAAAATGTTTCGGCTGATGGAGAAATGCCAGATACGACGTTTTAAGCAAACAGATTTTATGCATCGACCAGCTATCGCAGTAATTATGCATAGAACTGTACATGTGCAGCAACGTATTTGGTTCTGGTGAAATTAGTCTGGCTATAGTCTGCGAGATACTTTCGCCTGCTAATCCTCAACAAACATCACGCGTTTGATAGTTTGCATGAATTTAAACGCGCGAAGGGATCGTCGGATGATGGAAAGCACGTAGCAGAGTTAAAGGAAGAAAAGTTGGCCGGTTGACGTTCGTCCGAGGTTGAAGTAGGTTTGATAGTGGTTAATGATGAAGTGGCTGGATTAAGCTGAGTCGAGCAACTAGCAACTTGCGTTAATTTTGTATAACACTACAGGTAACTCGCCTTGCTTTGCCGACAGTGGAAAGTTCACGAGAGTTCACGAGATACGAAGTTGACGAGAATACTTGGAGAATCCATGAAAGCGAAGAGAATGAAGAGGCGCGAGTAATTTGTCGTTTCGATTCTTTTTAAATACTCTAAATATCTGACATTGTCATTTTTTTGTGTTTTCGATATTCTGTTTAAAATACTCGTTTTACTGGAAACATCTATTCTTCTAAAAGGCTTCGCTTTTGTTTCGAAGGAGAATTCGGTTTATCGCTGGAGGAATACGAAACGATTAGAATCGGAATGTCAGTCGACGTGGTCGTGAGGTCGATGATCGTTAAAGAAACAGCCTTGACTAATTGTAAGTCGGTGCACACACGAAACATAACATGCGAGGCAGAAAGCTCGCTTTACAACGTTCGCCATCGATTCGCGGTTGAACTAGTTACAATATGTCTACCGGGTAGGTTCGTTAACCGACGACTAGGATTCGTCGATCGAAGCGTCTGCTGTCCTAAAAAATTACACCTGGCTGAGAATAGTTGTGGAAAAAAAGTAATTTCGTCGTCAAACTCGCAACCGTCTGTTAGATCTTAATTGGTTTTATGAATGAAGCAATCTAATTTAGAGTCTTGTAAATACCTATGATAATTGAAGATTAAATAGAATACTATCATATTCGAAAACTATCACGTTTGTCTGTACATAATATGACAGGATTTTAACAAACATACAATTTTCAATTTCTTCCAACGATGTAACGATACGAAGATTAAATTAATAATCATCGATCGAGAACATTTATTCGACCAGATTACCTTAGGCTACTATTTTTTTATCCGTATGGTATAATTACTGTAACAAGGCTGTTGGAACTTTCTCAAAAAGTGTAACGATATGTACTTTATATGAAAGAAAAAACTATGAAACCATTGGTCGAAAGCTGTTATCCAACCAAATTACTTTACAATTACTTCAACAAGACTGTTCAAAGTTCCTTAAAATATTGAACGATATCGATTTTAAATGAAACAATATGGTCTTTAGATGAGACAAGGAACCACAAAACCATCGGTCGAAAGCTATTACCCAACCAAATTACTTTACGCCACTATTTCTCAATAGATAGAATAATACAATTACTACGACAGGACTGTCCAAACTTCCTCGATAGATGAAACGATATCGATTTCAGATGAAAGAAAAAACCATAAAACCATCGGTCGAAAGCTGTTATCCAACTAAATTACTTTACAATTACTTCAACAAGACTGTTCAAACTTCTTTAAAACATCGAAAGATATCGACTTTAAATGAAACAATATCGTCTTTAGATGAGACAAGAAACCATGAAACCATTGGTCCAAAGCTACTATCCAACCAAATTACTTTTCGCTACTATTTTCCCATACAGGGTATAGTACAATTACTCCTAGAAGACTTTCAAACTTCCTCAAAAAAAAGAAAAGAACATCGATTTTAGATGAAACAATTTAGATAAAACAAGAAACCATGAAACCATTGGTCGAAAGCTACTATCCAACCAAATTACTTTACGCTACTATTTTCCCATACAGGGTATAGTACAATTACTCCTAGAAGACTTTCAAACTTCCTCAAAAAATCGAAAACAACATCGACTTTAAATGAAACAATATGGATTTTGGATGAAACAATTTAGATAAAACAAGAAACCATGAAACCATTGGTCGAAAGCTACTATCCAACCAAATTACTTTACGCTACTATTTTCCCATACAGGGTATAGTACAATTACTCCTAGAAGACTTTCAAACTTCCTCAAAAAATCGAAAACAATATCGACTTTAAATGAAACAATATGGATTTTGGATGAAACAATTTAGATAAAACAAGAAACCATGAAACCATCGGTCGAAAGCTACTCTCTTCAACCAAGTTACTTTACGCTACTATTTTTCCATACAGGGTACGATACAATTACTCCAACAAGGCTGTCCGAACTTTCTCGATAGATGAAACACGATGTCGTGTTCATCTGAAACAGAAGCCCATAAACCATCTATCGGCAGCTACCATTCGACCAAATTACACTACAGTTTTTCCCTACGCGATACAATTACTTCGACGAGACTAATCAAACTTGCTCAAGCTACGTTGCAGCGGAGCTTCGATCGCGTGATAAAGTAGCCGAATCAGGATTTCGTCGAAGGTGAATCTGGTGAATAAAAATGAACAATAAGACGATAAAATGGAATAGTAAAATGGAGAAACGAACTTCACGAAGGTTGTTCCGAGTGTTTTGCTCGACGTTGGACGCGAAATTGCCTTAACCGTGATAAACGAGCGGCGAGCGAGCGATGAAGAGGAGCTTCCTATTCCGCGATGAAGAGCGGCGTACTGAAAAGAAGTCGCATCAACGATCTCGTCGAACGGGGGAGTGCTATTTTCGTGACGGTCAACTTAACCAGTGGCAGTGGGGATTGGCGGAGCTTTCGCCGCATCAAGTTGAGGGATATGCAGATGAAGAGGACGCCCACGGGCCAAGTATTTCCATAACGAGTTTCCATGCGTGCCTCGATCTTCTTTTCCCATTTTTCCATTTCTTTTCTTTTTTTTCCTTCCGTTTCGTTAGCTTCTTTTCCCACTTTTTCTCATTTATTCACGTTAATGGTCTCAAAGCTCGACGAACTCGATTTGCTTCGATTACGAACAGCGTAGACGATTCCACAGCGAATTCTATCTGGCTAACAATAAATATTAATGCGGTGGTGCGTGCAGAGGAACGTCACCGGAGGCTGCTTGCGATTTTCATCGACTGTTCTCCATCGCGCGCGATCCTCGACGTTGTTCGGCGGGCAAATTTCGTTGTCGATATTTGTACACGTAATAATTGATCTTCGACGTTCGTGGAATCTATTGTTTCATCTTAATGAATTCTAGATTATACGAAGATACGAAGAAATCGAGAATACAACGCTTGCTAAAATATCTTGTACAGAAAGGCGCGTCTTTAATCGTCTGATATTTTCATATCGTTCTACTAGAATCGATTAAAAGTAATCGTTTTCTATTCTTTCCTTTAGTTTTTAATTACGCGCACTCCACTTCGACTTGCATAAAGCAAGGGAGATCGTTTCTAACATCAAAAAAATCGCGGCTCTATTTCTGCAGACGAGAGAAGCTCGAAGAGATTATCAACAGCTTCGTAAATGATGCTCGTACCGTCTTTGAACTGGCGGAATTAGAAAGAGACGAGTAGTGGGAAGCAAAAGAAGAAAAGAAGCATCGTCGAACGATGCAGAGATGTAACGACAGTAATAGAAAAGGAGTACTTGGATCGAGTGACAGAATCGTGCGCAGGAAATGTTTCTCGAACTAGATACGCTTTAATGGAAACTCCTCTCGAGCATTCTCTAAACAAGAAGTCTCTTTCATCAACAATGCTCTGTAAAGCTATTGCGAACGGAATACGAAAACCGTGGCTCTTGAAAAAGACCATCAGACGAATTTCCGGCGCGTCGAGCCTTGGAAAACCACACCAGTCTTGGAAATACTCCGCCTGCATGAGCACGTAGCGCATACTAGCAAGTGAACGAGAGGAAACTATGCGCGGAGGATCAATACCTGGGATAGTATGGTTCGTCGTGAGTATAGGCAAATCAAGTGTTCCGAAAACAACGAACAATAGGAAACTGAAAAAGAAACAGAGAAAAATCGGGCAAAATTCCTGCAGAGGTGAAAGTTCGAGGCGAGCACATAGGAGGGAAGATTTTTGCGTAATAAGAGCCTTATCAGAAAGGTTTGATAAGAAGCATTAAAGAGTCGTAAGAACTGGTCGTATGAATTTCACATATGCCTCCTTGTTCGAGAAGGATGTTCAACGATTATGCAACGTTTGCAATGCGAAGATGACGATCGATCTTGTCACATCCGATAGGAAATAGCACCGTGGCAGAAGCTTGTAGCGAATTAATGGCAAGTCTACAGAATTTGTCTGAAACGAAAGCTATTAAAAATATCTAATCAGCGTTCAAAGGTCTTTGAACGTTTGAAGAACCACCCGCACTCACTTAGCTGCCATCCTGAACGGTGCACCGATTTGTTTGCCAGCTCGAACATCGTCGATTTATTATTAGTTTGCCATTATATGAATAATGAAAATACTTCCGTGGCGTCCTGAGCGAAACACGTGTTTTCGGCGTGGCAGTCAAAGTGTTAATCCACCGCTGGTATGGTCGTTGGTCATTTTGCCACGAAGACAGGAACGTTTAACGAATGTTTAGTCGGATTAATACCTTTGGTTAACGATCACCAGGCCATAGCTGCAAGCTCACGAGTAAAATACGATCAAAGTAAATGTAACAAAGTGGCACGAAACCGATGAAAAGAAAATACAGAAGGAAATGAAACGGACCAGTGGCGGATGTGACGAAGATCTCCTCGGTGGTGACGGGTTCCCCGGAGCCTTCCTCGCAGTCCTCCTCGTCGTCGCACGACGGACGCTGAAGGTCCTCCTTGTGATGCTTCGGCCTGAACGTCGTCGGCGACCTCGTTGGCGCGACGTAGACGGGCGTTATTATGTCGTCTGTGAAGAAGGAGAGACAAAGTGGGGTTAACGATTATTGAAATTGCGTAGGATGGCATGCGATGCTCGCATAATTTCCGTACGATTGCGTGGTTCTCGCCACGGTTTGCGTCATCGGTGTAACGGAAAACGAAAATGTGGTTACCGGGCTGGCGGCGGCGGCGGTGCAGGGAAAGGGCCGATAATGGAGATAGAATGCGTATTTGATTGGGGAATTTTGTTGGCCGATATCAGGCTCGTTTCAGCTTTCAATTCGGTTGCCACGGGAACGTGGTCGGTTTTTCATTTTCAACCATATCATTCCGGGCTACGCGCGCTGATCCTGTCTCGATGGATGACAGGCATCGATGGGCTCCGAGTGGGAATAATGATATTATTAACCCGGCGATCGGGATATCGGTTGTATCAAACTCGTGAGTGGAGAGCTTTTTTCTTTTTTTATTCTTCTTCAAGATTCGAGAGACGATTGGATCGGACGATCGAATGGTCGAGGGTACAATTGGAACGGTCGTAATTGACGTAATTCGCGCTATTGTTGGAGCGAAAGATATAACGATGATGTGAATATCGAATTACGAGGAATTGTAAGCTATAGTTGATTCGTATGGCGCTTTGGTCTCGTTTATTTTCACATTTCCTTTCTTCATACTTGCGCGTTCACGCTGTTTATTATTTCAGGCGGAAGACGTAATTACGATCTTTAAATCGTACGGCATAATTCAATTAGTATTTCGACTACATTTTTTTAAATATTCCAACTCACTGTGCTTTCAGGTTTACGCTATGCATCGCTTTGGACAGAAAGCGTAGTTTCTAATTTCATGGAATATTATCGTAATCTAGAAAATATGTTAAAAACCAGAGTATATTTATATTGAAAATGAAAACACGGAGGAAAATTTCCGTCCTCGTAAAAATGTTTATCGACGTTTCGTTTAATTCTAAATTTAGACCAAGTGTGAGGGTAAGTTTTATAACCGTGGCCCTAAATAGGTTTAACCTTTAAGCTGTGTTACGTTCGTCATTAATTACAGGCGGAGTCAATCTGCCTCGAGTAAATAAACAGAGAAATGGTATTTTGTCAAGAGGATTATTAAACTATTATCAAACACTGGGGTAAAATAATAAAGATGTTTATTCTGAAAGCAGAAATCTACGTCTAAGGATTATCAGGAGGAATATGTTTTATCTCGTGTATTGGAAATTATCTTTTCAACCTTTCGTTGGACTGTATAATTTCCATAAACATTCTATCTATTTTCAGAAATATATTGTTTCACGTATCGTTATTATTATGCATATCGTATTGTATTTAATCATTGACGAATTTCTACATTACATTTGTATTGTGTTTCATAACGTTGTGTCGATAGCTTTATGAAATTTTCTCAGTAAAACCCCTAAACTATACCGAGCTTGTATGCGTGTAAATTCGAATTGCTTAAAATTTCCCGCGGGAAGCTTCCTCGAAAATGCGCCACATTAACAAACGAAAAAACACTGCACGTAAAATGCACAATGAAAAACATACAGGTAAAAGATAAAGTAGATTAAATATTACAATTCTTACAATTGAATCTACTTTTACCATACACAAAAAAAAAAAAAAGAAAAAAGAAAAAACGAAGAAAAAGAAGAAAAATACGTTCTTCTGCGGTACAATGCTTTAAATACTTGGTGACTCGATATTATCGCTGGAAATGTCGCGCTTCTAAAATTATCCGGCGCCAGCTGTTAGTCGTTAGCTGCTTTCGTAATATCGTGACGATCGGTGCGCGTCGACTTATTAAAGGGATCGTATTAATTCAGTTTTTAGTCAGCCGGAGAAGATTTCCGAGCCGGCTGCCAGACAAGACGAGGAGGTCGACGAAGGAAAGAGAAAGGAGGGGCGCCAGCCAGGGATCCTAAATATGCAAATGAATCGAAGATACAACCGGGCAAGCATGAAGACGAAAAGGTGGCATGCCATGCGATATGCGAACCCATTCGTGCGTGTGTGTTCTCCTTTGCCCTCTTTCGGTTCCGTTATTATTTTCACCTACAGAGATATATATCTCATCGACGATATTTTCGCAATCGATTTCTTAGAAAAAATTCATCGCCAATTTCGTTTGCGTTATGGTACATTCGAATGATTATGCGAGGCGATTCTCCACTTAATGAGGATATTTTGTGATATGAATTTGCTATCGAGGTGACTATTTTGTTGGCAACTAAGTGATTGCTGATTTTGACATTAGGTGGTAATTACAAAATCAGCAATCATTTAGTTGATAAACTAATATATTTTGAAATAGCATTTGACTATTTATCACTGAGTATTAACAAGAATATAGTTATCGCTTAATGAGGATATTTTGTGATATGAATTTGCTAGCAAAGTGACTATTCTGTTGACAACTAAGTGATTGCTGATTTTGACATTAAGTAGTAATTACAAAATCAGCAATCACTTAATTGACAAACTAATATATTTTGAAATAGCATTTGACTATTTATCACTGAGTATTAACAAGAATATAGTTATCGCTTAATGAGGATATTTTGTGATATGAATTTGCTATCGAGGTGACTATTTTGTTGGCAACTAAGTGATTGCTGATTTTTGACATTAGGTGGTAATTACAAAATCAGCAATCACTTAGTTGATAAACTAAGATATGATATTTTGAAATAGCATTTTGCTATTTACCACCGAGTATTACCAAGAATATAGTTATCGTAACGCAGTGTAATTAATTCAACGAAGTATATTAATCGTGAAAAACATATCTGGGAAGTTCATACGGGATAAAATAATCCGCAGAAGCTGTCAGCAGCATATTCTAATGTTTGCATACATACATCATAAGTAATTGCCGTTTATCGATATTTTTCTGCAAACATATTTCTGCAAACATAAAAAATAATTAGTTCTGTCTCGAGATAATTATAAATCGTGTTTGATCGAGGGTTTTAAGCGATGGGTAGATTTAATGCACGTTTCTTTTCCATTCGTAATGACGGGATAACTGAAAATGACAGTTAGATTATTTAACGAAATGTTACGTCGATGTACGTGATGTTGAGAGGGCCGGTGGAAATTGCATTTGCACAGCATCGCTGTTTATGATAAAATGTCGTGTATTTTATATTTCAAGTAATTTATCAGTATTATTCATTCAGAACAAGAACGATAAATTTATATGACCAGAGTCCTGCGCTTTCGAAATGATTGATTTCTATAAATTATCGCAGTATTTGAAAAAATAAACAAGTGCGAAAACGATCATCGATGAAACAAATAACGAAATTCCTATCATCTCGACTTGTCACATCGATGTTTATTTCATTTCCGATATTTATAATCGATAACATTTTCATAAATAATACATTAGATAACAGAGATTCCGTAGTTGCCAAACTCTGTCAAAATATTGTCCCTCCGTCGATTTCATTTCTTCATTTCTATTTTAAATAAATTGCTTTGCAAAACGTATTTGTCGAAAAATCTGCCAACTACGATCGATAGCACTTTCATAAATAATATCGCCGAACAAAAGAGATACCAAGACTAAATTTCCAACGTTACGTTTCAATTCCGTTTCGATCTAAGCTTCCTCATTTTTCTCATCGAATCTCATTTTTAATTTACGTCGAATAATTAGTCGCATCGCGTTGCAATTAATGAAAAAAAATTTGGTAAGAGCCGCCGAAAGGCGACAGTGCCTTACCATTTATATGTGTTCCATCCTTGTCTAGGGGAGTGCTAAACGTCTCTCCTTTCATACTACACGCTAGATGTCGTCTGTTGCGTTCTTATATAGCAACGTAGCGAGCAAACGACCACTAGCGAGAAAGCAATTTTTCGTGAATAGCTGGAAAACGAGGGATCGAATCGAAAAGTTGTAAGGACATTTCTTACTCGCCACGATACAACCGATCGAATGATATAACGTTCGAGTTCGTTCGTCGTGTATGAAAAATTAGTTATATCTATATGTATATACTATGTCTATATGTATACTTGGCTATTCAGCTTTAATTTTCAGTTCACACATGCGTAATTATGTTCATTCTCAATTTCTTCCCATTTTATTCTCCTCAATCTCCGAAGATGTCTGTTAATTAATAGATGCTCGGAATAGCGACTAGCAATAACATCGAGATGGAAATTATTTTGCAAATGCACATGCGATTGGACTAGATGACCAGATGATCGAATGTCTAGGTGAGATTCTCTCGTCGAGCAGATCGATTTGTGGACGCGTGACTGGCAATTCCCAGTGAGTAATTGTTCTCTCTCAAAACAGAAAATATCGTGCGATTAACTTTGTCATACGTGTTCCAGGAGAAGTTGGTGTAACATGCACGCAGATATATAAAATATGGATATGTGGTAGATAGAAGACGAGTTAGGCGCGTAGAAGAAATTCCTCCGCGAGCAAGCGTGCAGAAGGAATTACTTACGGCCTTTGGAAATGTTACTTACACTTACCGGAACCAGGCTCGTAGATTGGCGTGCATTCTTCGTCCTCATCGTCGGCGGCGCAACCACTTCCGGCACCGGAAAATATGAGGTCGTCCATGACGCCTGGGAAACCGGACGCCGGCGTCTGCGGTGGAAAAGAGATATGAAAATTTATTGCGTCGTACTAAATAAAAAGGTATATTCCGTTCGAGTGTTGGACCATTGTTTCTGTCAATATGAAGGAAGAAAATGTTAAGTAAATTATGTAATTTTTGTTGAATAATTGATAACAATTTGTAAATATCTAATACCTTTAATAATAGTGTTAATAATAATATTATTATTAAATAGTAGTTACTTTTAATAATTACTTTTACTAATGCTATTATATATTATTTACTAATAGTATTATTATTAATAGTATTATTAAATAGTACATAAATAGTATATAAAATTGTTATTAAATAATATATAATAATATTAGTAAGAGTAATAATAATACTTTTAATAATAATATTATTGTTAAATAATAGTTACTTTTACTAATTACCTTTACTAATATTATTATATATTATTTAATAATAGTATTATTATTAATACTATTATTAAATAGTATATTATTAAATAGTATTAATAATAATACTATTATTAAATAGTACATAAATAGCATATAAAATTGTTATTAAATAATATATAATAATATTAGTAAGAGTAATAATAATACTTTTAATAATAGTCTTAATAATAATATTATTGTTAAATAATAGTTACTTTTACTAATTACTTACTATTTTATTATTATTTTATTATTAAATAGTATATAAATAGTATATAAAATTATTATTAAATAACGTATAATAATATTAGTAAAGATACTAATAATACTTTTAATAATAGTATTATTATTAAACAATAGTTACTTTTACTAATATTATTATATATTATTTAATAATAATATTATTATTAATACTATTATTAAATAGTACATAAATAGTATATAAAATTGTTATTAAATAACATATAATAATATTAGTAAAAGTAATAATAATACTTTTAATAATAATCTTGATAATAATATTATTATTAGAAATATTAGAGTCAGGGCTAAGCTATTAATATTTCAGCTAATTAAATATTTTTAACAATATTATTATTACAAGCATTAGGGTCAGGGTTAGGCTATTAATATTTTAGGTAATTAAATATTTTTAACAATATGATTATTAAAAGTATTAGGTAAAATACAGTTTCACTTTGGGAATTTAAGGCAGTTTAATTTTATTAGAACACGAGGAAGCATTATCTTGAATGTGACGTTCATATTTATTAAAGCACACGGTAAAAGTTATGTACGTTGGCAGAGAGATTTTTATGAATTACCAATTTCTATTATCCATATCTATATTCTAATATTCATATCTAATATAGGATTCGGTTATTACGACTAAAACCTTCGTAAGCGTAATTAAGCCCAGGACTTCACAACGATTTACACAAACTGATGTTACAGATCATTAATTACGATTATGTAACGTACTGATAAACGCACGACAATATCTATATATAACACTACTAGCGAATGATTTATCAGTGAATAATACCTAGTTAAAGACATAAACAAAATTGGAAAACAGAATATCTTTCCGTGTTTACAATACTTTACGTAATCCTTTTAATGAAATTAATAGAAGATAGTACAACAACTCAATTAAATAACTAGAAAAATCTTCGTCAAATTTGTTAGAAACAAATAACTGTAAATCAGGTGAGCAAGTATATTATCCTCTGTATTTTTCTAATTTTTCTATATTCGATTTCTCTACGTTTAATTTTCCAGGCATCCATCATCATGTGCATAATTTCCCTGATCAACGACTGCGTAAAATATTGTTGGAAATTTGATTACCTGTTGCATCCTCTGCAACGGAGCAGCACGGTCCAGCAGACTTCCCGGAGGTAATAACTGAACATCTCCTCTGGTGATAATTCTTCCATCCTTCGCCGCAGCGAGTTCCAAAATTCGAGCGCCATTTACGACCAGACCGGCGATTATGCCCAAGAACGACCTTTCTACTCTGCCTTTGTTGCGATTCCATCGACCACCAACTTGAATAGTCGATTGACTATTGAACACCGTCAATTGGCGACCTGCGAACAACAGTAAATATTGTCAGAGAATGGCCCTTTCAATTAACCATTCAATTTCCCTCGATTGGTTAGTCGTTACGCGTAAATGGTATCTAAGCACAAACAGTTGTAATTAGACCGATGATATTCATGCACATTCGCATTTGTATCGATGTAATGAAAAATATAGAATTTAGGTAGAAAATTGCTTTACCTATTGTTAGTATCTTATCCACCTGTTAGATATTCTAGACAGTGGCTTATTTCCCATATTTATTAGGTGCTTTCTGTGTATTTTTGCATCTGCAAATTTTCCATACTATACGCGGTTTAATTATAATATCGTATATGATAGTCCAATTAAGTATACATTGTTGCAAATAGCGATCAACGTAGAACAGGATTTTACAATTTGTAGTTTACAATTCGCAATTTTTAATATTCAATTTAATGGCTATAATATGAAATGAATTATGTCATTACGCTTGAAATTTTGTATTATATATATAGAAATAAAAATAATTTTCGACAAAATTTCGTAAGTTGTTATTACTTATCGATACTTTGAAACTGAGAATTTTACTTTTGTCATAATTATATTCGTTAAAATCGTACACAGTAAAACGATGCCTATTCTATCGAGGCATTTTCCATTTCCATGGGGAAATTATTTTGCGGTAATAAAATTATCAAGCAAGTTACAGCTAACATTATGAAATGTTTACCACCTTTAAATAAACTACACACAATCTCTCGGTTAAAATTAACTTAACTTCTCGAAATTATCCGATTACCCCTCGAAACGATATTAAATTACCATTAACACGTTTAATTACAACTCTGCGAAGCGATAACAAAGTATAATATATGACCCCCCTCCAAAGAAAAAAATAAAAAAAAAAAGAAAGGAAAATGCTACTTTGTACGCGCTGGTGAGTATCAAAGGGATAATTTATTCCGTTTCATTGACTGACAAATGTTTTCGTTTGACCACTTATCAGGCGAACAGAAGTCTCAGAGTCTGGCATGGACTATTGACTTGTCCACTTGGTCAAATAGCGTGTCTTATAATTAAAATTAGATGGAGGCGATCTTCTTGTGTCCCCTACTCGTTCGCCAGGGTTTGCTTCCAGACCTTTCCCTTTGAACGGTCTCAATTTGGTTGGTTTTAAGAACAGGATAACATGTTACGTGTGCAACCTCTTTAGGGTCCGATTCGTCCTTCGAAGACGACACCACACGCTGCTTCCACTATCGGCGGCAGATTTGTGATAAGAATAGCTTCCGTGATAGATTCTATTACGCAAGTTAGAAAACTGTCTACGACCAGGCTGACAGTGTAATCCATCTATCTATATATATGTATACATACAAATATATTCATGTTAACAGAAATGGAAATTCGAGGTTTCAGATATGTAATAAAAAAAAACTACAAATTGGCATTTTTAAAGGATGTCATATTTCATCCTAGTTGTTTCTTATCTATGATATTGGAAGCCTTCTTCTTTTTTGAACGTTCAGTACGAATCGATTTTTGTTGTTTTTCTAATTTCTACGCTACTTGCTGGCTATGAATAAATACAATTATTTGAATAAAATATAATTGCAATTGATTCGATAGAGCCAGAAATACGAGCTTTGCAAAGATAGATAACATGACGTCAATATATCTTATATAGAACCAATTAATAATTAATGTTATGGTTGTAAATAATGCTTTGGTTCAGAAGGGTGACAGAAATACCTACCCAACTCAAGAGCCATAAATAAAATACATTGGTATTGAAGCGAGAACATGTAATTAGCGTAATCGCCTCAAAATATCGTAATGAAGTGAAAAATTGCCCGCTTATAACAAATATGACTCAAGAATATGACTTACGTCCTCCTTGAGGACGTTTCGTAAATCCCATTAGGCGGAAAGCAACAAAATTGTAAATAGCACTGCGACGGTGTCGTTAACGAGGCGATAACGTTGCAACGAAATTCGTGTCGGATGAAATTTCATCCGAGACAACTTTCGAGGAGCAAGTGGCTGACTGACGGTTTCGCTCACAAGCGAAGCGAATTCGTACGTTCATCTCAGATATGTATATTAACAGGAGACACGGATCAGGCCAGCATAGTCGTCTCAGAGGTCCCCATGCTCGTCAACCTCGAACCGTGACGATAAAGTCGATCGGCAGAAGATCGATAATGCGGCTATTTTTTTATTAGGCGACTAGAAACCGAGGACTTGGCACGCGATCGGACACGTTCGAGTAGCTTCACCCACGTGACCTGCCATAGGCGAGTTAAATACCACTTTGTAATAGGAAAGCAACAAACCGAGCGAGCTTTCTCGCCATCGAGCTTGCTCAGCAGCTGGAGGACATGGAGGGTCATTATCCTTCGACTATGGATAATAATTTTCGGCTGCCCCGAGAAAAAATGAACCTGGCTGACAGCCTTACCAGGGTCGCAGAATCTACCAAGAGGATCACTCTGGTGCCGTTTTAGGCAGTGCGGTAATGGCCTCTTCGACCGTCCTGCCCTTCCGCTCGCTTTTCTGCTTCCGTACGCTTCTTTATATCAATTGGAAATATTTTAGTTAAAAGTGGAAATGTTTTTTTGGCGGGCGGGGGGTAGGATATGATTTTCAATGATATTTGACGCTCCGTGTGTTCAAATATAAAGTAGGTACTTGGTTGTACTTTTTGGATAAATTTGAAACATTGTTTTTGTGATATATATTTGCGATTGACGATAGCTGGTTCCGTGGATAATGTCGATTTTGGTTAATATTGATTTAACTCATTGGTGAAGCTGACAGATAAATAATTTATGAGATCATCTAAATAATTTATAACAAATTACATATTCTTTTTCCAATTTTTCTTGCTGATCTATCCTGATCTGTAATGATCCGTGATGTTGACAGTATTTATGTAATAATTATACTTCCCAGCTAATGCTAATTTATTTACATTTAGTGTAACTAATTATGCACGCGAATTAGAAAAGTTTCACGTAGACGATTCCTTTAGAATTATTTCATTTTTAAATATCGCCTAAATCGCCAACAACTTCTATTATCATCTGCAGAATTATTCTAATTCTTTTGTCATCGTGAACAATGCCTATATATAAATTATTACATGGGCAATTTTTGTCTTATTAAAATGTAGCTTAAGATAAAAGTTATATATTCGTAGCTGGTAAATTAGAAAGCTTTCAAATAAGAGATGGAAACGTTTCGATCTGGCATTCTGTACATATAACCGATGCGTATTGCGATTAAGTGAATTCCAAGCTTCTCGTGGATCTTTTATACGTAACGTCAATCGAGTTGACGTCATTACTATAGTATACTGTGACTTCATATCCACTGTGCGTCAGATAAAATAAGCGGACATTATACTGTGTTTATGGCAGCACGCTTGTATTCTGACTTGATATTTAGTATATCATTGAAACTTCCGCCAGTTCTTTTTCTATTCTTGTAAAATGTACATTTTATCAAATATATCTATATACCGGAATAATATTCGCTAGAGTGTTAAACTGACATACAAAAAGAGACTTTCCTGGCGTCGACGAAATTTCAACAAATTTTTTACGCGCCTAATATACTCGTATAAAAAGTTTCTATGTGCGTTCGAATACATTTACGAGCTACTATGTAAACACAAAAAAAGGCACGCGTCAGCTAAACTGAAGAGGTGTTCTCTGAGTGACTCACGCGGAACTCGACTCTAGTTCACATTTTTTCTGCCCACTCGACTGGCACTTGCCGACCAAGCATAGTGAGTCTATCAGCGTAGTATAAAAATACAGTTGGTTGGTCTCAGCCTAAGTAACACACACATATATACGTATATATAGATATATAGAAAGGAACGCACGTGCCAGCACGCGTCTCGTAAGTATATCGTCAATACTATACTCGGCTTCCTCAATGACTTTTTGTCAATAACAATGACAAGAAGAAATTGGTGGAGCGACAGATGCTTCCCCGAAGAAGATAATCGTGTCACTCACACCGCATTCCGATTTGAAGAAGTCCAATAAACTGTATCACTTTATTAGGAGAGCAGAAGGTTCGTGAGTGAGTTCGGGTTCCCTGTCCGACTTAATCGTGAGATTTTAGGCAACCAGACGTCGTTCGTCGGAATCCATGACCCCTCCAAATCCTCGTCGACCAATAGGAAACGACTCGTGAGTCTTCCACTTGAGTCTTTTTCTTCAGTTTCTTTAAATACGATGTTTTGAGTGGATCGCAGATTTTATTTAAGTACAGAGGGGAAATTCGAAGGTGTAAAAATAATGCAGAATATTCAATGTAAAATACGTACTCGCGTTATTACTATAATATTTGTATAATTATTTGAAACGTAGTTAAATGCTACGAATGTGAGTTGTTTAGTTATATTTTTGGAGACATTAAATCGCATAAATATCCGCACAGTTTAATAATAACATTGTTTGATTCTTGTAATATATTGAAATTCACTTTGATAATTCATTTTATTGATACAATTAGAATTATTACATTCTATTTGAGCATTACGATAACATAATTTCTAAATTACATATTTTTCAAGAGCATAATTTGTAAACTATAAATTTCCATCGTACAAACAATTGATATATGCGATTATACGCTACAAATATTATTACCACGCGTATAATTTCTCAAATAGAAATTATGCTGGTTTATTCGATATACTCTGCTTCTTATCATGGCGAATGAATTAAAATAATTCCCCACCACTCTTCCCTATTTAGTATACAACCCGTCTCTTTATAGATACATGTAGAGACTTATCGACAAGACCATCATGTTTTTAATGAAAATGACGTTCGACTTACCGATCGTAGAGAATTTTATTTTAAACAGACCTGGATGCGTTTCTCGTTAGATCGGTGGCATAAGAATTTCGCTCGTTTAACCGTCTAACGTTTCGTGGCAATTAGCTCTTGCACGACATAATCTAAATTAATAAGTAAACTGACAGGCAAGTATGGCGAACGTGGAGGTGGTGGACCTGAAAAGTGGGTTAAGAAGTTGTCTTCGGACGCTTAGATAAGTGGCGCATTCGGTTAAAATGGATCAGGAGAGAAGAACCCGCAGGTGGATCGGGTTGCCTAATATTTGGCTTCGCCTTGGAATTCCTAAATCGACGTCCGGCAGCGATGGCGTCCGGTTTTCGAGCGGGAAGCGACGCGACGCACGTTGCAGTCGCGAGCAAATTTTATTTGAAATAAACGCGGGAAAATGAGAATGTTTGAAACAAGCTATTTCATTATTTTTATCTTGTTGAAATACTATACCATTGGTAACGTACGAGAAGAAGATATTTATTGCGCTACTCGTACGTTTCAATGTTTTTGGATTATGATAATGCACAGTGTGAGTTTAATAATACTGCATCGGTTCATAAAATATGCAAAAGAAAACAGATTTTCCGTTTCGATTAATTTCTGCGAATAATTTGCATCTTAATATCAATCTGAATTTTAAATATTTCTTCTATTATATTTATTTATTATAGTTAGTGGATGCTGTATCTAACAGATGAATAGAAGTAATCAAAAAATAAAGAGAACAACGGATAGAACGAAAAGAATTTATATTTGTTCACAACAAAAGAAAATTTCATTTTTTCGCGACTTCGACGGAAGAACTGACACGAAAGATTTCGTCGGTTTTTCTTTGAATACGATGAAATGTAATTGGTAATTAATGTAATGGTAAGGTAATGTAATTGTTCGCGTACGGATAATCGGAATGCCACGATTCGGTTTTTGGCCGATCGGCAGGAAACGCGCGTGTGTTCGATTTAATTCCACGCGACGTTTATCGTGCGAAACGGGCGAACGATCGAAATGGAAACGCGGCGGCCATCGGACATCGGTCCCACGGACTCGGTTTGGGAACTGTTTGCTTTCACAACGATTTTACGGTGGGAACAAGGAATGCCATGGCGCGTACGCTTGGGTATGGGAAACATCGATGATTCCCAGGCGATGGGAGCACGACGTTTCGTACGTACGAAACGTGAACAGGACATGTAAACGCACTTTAACGTGCGCTCTCTAACCAGTTTAGCGCGACATGAGTCGCTTCTTGCTTATTTAACGCTAACGTTACCAGGTCCGGTGAAATGACCAGTTTCAAAATTTCATTTACAATCGTACGTTCATCGTCTAATTTTACGTAAATTCTCATGTTAACAAAAATTGAGAAATTGATTAGTCAGATAATATACAGGGTGGTCTGTAACTGGTGGTACAAGCGGAAAGGGGGTGATTCTACGCGAAAAAAGAAGTCGAAAATATAGAATAACAATTTTTTTTTTTAATTTTTCCATCGAGACAACGATCTACAGTGAGATCCGTTATAACGAGACGTGATAAAGCGCACGCGTACCCAGCGAAAATTCAAAGTCGATTTTCTCGAAAACAAAGCCTCAAACGAAAAATTTCTATTCTATATTTTCGACTTCTTTTTTCGCGTAGAATCATCCCCTTTCCGCTTGTACCGCCAGTTACCAACCACCTTGTACAACGTCACTAATGTATACTAATTTATTACCAAAATGTAATGTTAGTAACTTGTTTTCATCAAAGAATCTTCTTTCAACCTTCAACTACTGTACGAAGTTTCTGAGTTATGGAACGATAATCTTAAATAAACAGCCACTTGGATTACCCTTACGCAATCTACCAGCCAAGCAAGCAATTGAGGAGCGTGAGAATATTAACAAAACTTCGATGCGATACGCAGCACGTGCTGTGCCATTATGACTACGCATGGTCAAGCAAACAGGCTGCAAAAGGGGTCTGAATAATGCAAGAATCGTGTGAGAGCCGTGGGTACGTGAGCTCGTGATCGTACGGCAAAAATCATTTTACACAGGAGAGAATGGCCGTGAACAAGGATCTTTGTACTGCGAGCGAAGCTACGATGGAATGTTGTTACTATGTCATACACCTACAGTCCATATATATCTATATAATGCTATCCATGTTTATTTTTAATAATAATTTTTGAAAGTTTGATATAATTGTCTGCTATAAAACTTTCAAATTAATATTTCCATGAAATATTCGTAGACCAATGCTCCGCTATTTGTTAGCAAAAATTTCGCAGCGTCGAATATTCAGTGTATAATATGTAATGATATTAATAAAAAAGAATTTCATCAAAATACTATTCTATCGTATTTAAAAAATGATTTCATTATCCTTTGTCATTTTTATCTTTTTGTTGCGATGTAGAACATATGCTCATCGCAGAAGTATGTTTCTTATACCACGAAGCGTTATAAATCTTCATTTCGAGTAATAATTACAAACGAAATAAAGTAGAGTTTGATCTGAGATACTTTATCGTTGATGCTTCATTATTTTTACTTCTTTTCTATGATATGGAACTCTTGTGTATCGTAGAAATATTTTTCTTGTAGTTTGAGGCAACATAAATCTTTATCTCGAGTATCAATTAAGAACGAAGCAAAGTTGAATTCAATGCAAGAAGTTTAGCTATTTATCATTTAATAATTTAACGACGAGTATGTTTCATCTCTTAGTTGTTTTCATAGTTTCGTATCAATATTGATAAAACGTAATAGCGTAATCTAAATAGCTAATAGCATTTATCTGTCGAGTTTATCGTCTTCTTATAGAATTAAATTAAATTGTACAGGTATCGAGCTCTGAAAATTTCAAATTACGATATCGATCCTATCTCAATTTTAATTCCAAATGAAAATTTAATTCTAAGTAATCAATTAATTCTAATTAACGTTCCTGTATGAGACTTCAAAATTTTCGATTTAAAATACCTCTGAAAGGTGTAAATACGTTTAACAAGTAGCATAAAAATTATCACGAAAAAGTAGCATTTCGTTCGACTGAAAATTACGTTTGCGTATATACATCGTAACAAAATTGCATTTCCTCTGATTGCTACAAAGTTTGTATTATATAAATATATCTCGTTAAAAAATACATCGAGCGGAATAAAGTTCGTATTCACGCGGAGTTATCAATGAAGAAGTAGTAGTAGTAGTAAGTAGTAGTAGTAGTAGTAGTAGTAGTAATAGTAGTAGTAGTAGTAGTAGTAGTAGTAGTAGTAATAGTAGTAGTAGTAGTAGTAGTAGTATTAATTCTAAATAACGTTCCTGTATGAGACTTCAAAATTTTCGATTTAAAATACCTCTGAAAGGTGTAAATACGTTTAACAAGTAGCATAAAAATTATCACGAAAAAGTAGCATTTCGTTCGACTGAAAATTACGTTTGCGTATATACATCGTAACAAAATTGCATTTCCTCTGATTGCTACAAAGTTTATATTATATAAATATAGCTCGTTAAAAAATACATCGAGCGGAATAAAGTTCGTATTCACGCGGAGTTATCAATGAAGTAGTAGTAGTAGTAGTAGTGGTAGTATGCGGTGGGCGATGACTATAGAAGTAAATGAGCGGAGAAAACCCGTTAATACCGCTATAGTAGCAGGTAGTAGGCTCGTCTGGTAGGTTCAGAACAACCTTGAGATTTCAAGGCCGTTCCTAGTACGAGCTCCACTGGTTTAGGAGAACTACCACTTCAACATGTTCGCCGGATGCTTCTAAACACACCGCTTAGATCAACCCTAACCTTCTTTACGCTTTATACGTATCGCGCGCCTATGCCAATGCCTATAGATCTCTACGTACTGTGTCTTTATTATCCTTTTGCCGAAATACAATTTTTTATTTCCACTTTCGTTTACGTTTTACCATTTATGTATATTTATAATATTTATTAATTTATGATAGTTATCATGGTGGTTGGCATTTGAGTTGCAGCTTCAATTCTTCAATTATTTATTATGGAGAATTATTTAATTCTCCATTATCTTGTTTATGCGGCTTTCATACTGATTTCTTGGGTATATTAATTTATCGACGAATTATCTTCAATGATACGAGAGACTGAAATTAGTGAAAATTTTCTGAAGAGCTTTTAATTGGCGATGTAAAAAAAGGTTTCAGATTCGTGAATCGATTAAGAAAAAGGCAATTAACATAATTTAACAATAATAATCGATCCGTGTAAGTTCATACTTTGCCGAACATAACTGAAGAAACAGAACTGCAGTAAAAATTTGTTTCTCTTATTCAAATTCTACATTTTGACGAGTCTTATATGTTAACACATATTTTGAGCATATTGTATGTTCTTTTATTATATATTGTGTGTTGTATGTTATATGTTGTGTATTATGTGATGTATGTTAATGTTGTATCCTAACAACAGTTTACGCGTATCCCAATACTCGGACTTAATCGAGTTGTAATCTGAGAAGACGATGGCAAAGTGTGGATAGCCACCTAATAAAACGTCCATAAAACCGAAATTAGATTCAGGTTGGCAAGGCGTTCCTTCTGTCCGGCACATTTCAAAAACGTGAGAAGCGTATACAGAGCCGCACACTCCAACAGTTTGAGCATTCGATACGTATAGAACCGCCACTTTCCCATGCCACGTTTTCTCATGGCTTTGCTACAAAAAATAATGAGATTTCGGCGGCTCGTCGAGCCGCTGCTGTGAGAACCAACCCGTGAGAAGATGTTGAACTTGAGGCTGAATTTGGTGATTCTTGTATCAGGTGACTATCAAAGGGATGCAAGTCGTTCTACGACATCGTTAGCGAGTCTTCTCCCAGCTGATTTAAACGTCCATCAATGACGTTGCTGCGAAAAGATGGAGCGGGAAGAACACGACGATATAAACTAAAAATTATAATGAAAAATAATATAAATGACATTTAGCGATTTGTTTCCCTTATACTTCCAGCAAAACTATCATCTACTTTATAAAAGACAGTTTGATCGTTTGATTATTCTCTTCGCTATATCGGTTCTGTTTTTCATAAACCGAGTTGATCATTTTCCTCAATGCATCCCCATTTGTGTACTTTGCTGCGTATGTCGGCTGTTCCTCCAATCGTTTCGTGTATTTTGCTTTATTACTTTTTGCCAATTTTCAAGCTTCTAACAACAATACCTTTGTCCACAACGAATCGTTAAATTTTTATCGAATAAAAATGTAATCTTTCCTCGTTCTGCTTAACCTTTTTCGCAAAGTTTAGCAGCACTTGCCCTACGTTCCACGTGCGTTGCTTCATTTTAATTACGCACCTCGTACGGGATTTTTTAAACAAAATTCCGCGGTTAACTGGCTGAAATCTTCCTCGAGGATGGAGCGGCGTGTTGGCAGGTCGATCGAGCGAGGAAAGCGCGCAAGGGGTAAATCGGTAGGGCGTTCGTCGACCAGCTTGGCTTCTCTGGTCTCCTAGTCGATCTGGGAATCTGTTTCCCCTGAAGTCGCTCGAATTCCCACGATCATGGGAACAGCGTTTCTCGGTTGGCCGGCAACTCCTTGGGAACGGTGTCCCGTGGGAAGTTCCCTGGCGTCGAGATCGTGCGAGACGAGGAAGAAGAAACGACGCGCGCCCAACTCTTTTCCAGACCTGAACGCCTACTACCGAAGCAGATCGGTCCGCTGCTTCCAGGGACGAACTTGTCTCACGCTTTCGACCAGCTAGCCTGTGGGAATCGGCCGTGTCTCGTTCGGGAATCATGCACCAGACACGTGAGAAAGTATGCGAGACGCGGCGAGCCGACCAGATCATCCTTGACATTTTTGTCACGTGCCGAGCGTGATCGTCCTTTCGAATGGCGAACCTCAAGTTCAAAGGGCGCGCGTCGGGTTCAGCCGGGTGACGGCGTACGAGGAACGAAAATCTGTCGATAGCAAAATCTCAGATTTTTCTTTTCTTTCTTTTTCTTTTGGAAAGGTTTTAAGAAGATTCTCTTAGATAAAGATAAGAAGGTTTTAGGAAGATTCTCTAAAAAAGAGGTGAGGTTTCGCTGAAAAATTTAAATTATTTCTTGCCAGACTTGTACGTACGAATTTTTGGTATTATTAAGTTAGAGAAAATGTCAAATCTTCCACGTTTCTGTTGGTCTTGCACGAAGTTTCATTATACGTACAGATATGCTATTTACCAACTTCCTATCGGTCCTTATCGGTCTTCTAAATATATTGCAGACATATTCTCCCCTAATCAATAGAATCCACGTCTGGTCCAATTACAAGCCATGAGAAGCAATCTCGATAAGGGTCGAGCTTTACGATCGAGCGAGTTCCATTCTCAAGGATTCCAGCGTAAGGTCGAAACTCGATACGGAGGGTTGGAGGATTTAAAGACCGCTATAACATTGCTATTAGGTTACGTTGATACCCAAAATAAGAGAACGATGAACGCGTTAAAACGAATTGCTATGGTGTTTTCATGCCGTGGTACAATTAACGCGACCCTTTCACCGTAGTCGTTAAGAGTAAATTAATTTTGAGATTGTAAGGGCGCGACAGAAGAAAAGTTCTCGTAAAACAGACACAAGGCAGGGTACTAATATTCATGCAAATTCCTATTATTCCGAACCAAAGCACCAAAGAATCGAAAAAAGATATGGGAGCTGAGCAGGGATCTATTTTACCCACCAAATATTACAACGAATACTATACTTTGAATTTGAATATTTTTACATGTTATACGCATTCTACGTTCTTCGCAGTTTGAAATTCAGATGCATAGAAATTCGCGACCCACACGAAACGTGAATTTGTAAAAGGTTCCATCGACGAGCGATATATTTAGCTTGTCCCAAAAGTTTCTTTCCTTTCATAAGCAAATAATAGACGCGCAGCATTTTTTCTTTTATATCGTTTTACTGAATTTATATACCGTGCGTCTATTATTTCCTCACAAAGCGAAAGAATCTTTCGGGACAATCCAATACACGCCTATTAGTGTATGAGCTGTATTGTCAACACGTATTTCAAGATTCTCGGCTGAAAAATTGCCAGTTTTATACCGGCGATATACGTCCAATACTCCAGATGGTCCCTTTGGACACCTTACGCGCATATCAACGCGGTAGGAATACCGAGACATTGACAATATGTACACGTACACATCGACGTCCTGAGAGTCGCTGGAGAAACATCTACGAGACAGAATTTACGCAGCGACCTTAATAGTTAACGAGGCCAAGCTGGAAGGGCCAGGGAAGGGAAACGAAAAACGGGAACAAGACGAAGAAGAGATAAAGAAGGTATCCTCTCGGAACGAGGTCGCGCGGCGAGAACGAGGATCGCTCGCTTCTTCGGCCAATTAAATCGTTCCCACGGGATCGCACCGTGGGAGAGTCTATTCGGAGACGCAAGAATCGTAGCACCGGGTTTGCCAGGGTTTCATCCGACTCGAGAAAGTCGTTGCGAAGAGCGACGATCGTCTCTCCTTCGTTTCGCTTTTTGTTCCCTTTCTCCGTGGTCGTCTGTATGTCTGGTTGCCTGGTTTCTCTTTTTTCATTTTTCGGACGGGTTCCGCGGACACGTGCAAATAGGAGAGGAGACGTCGGAAGCACGAGCGTGCTCGCGTGAGAACTCGACAAGGGCTCGTGGGAAAACAACGAAGGCGCGTGGCGCTTGTCGCACCAGGACTGCATGAAGTCGCAGAAAGTCGACGCTGTCTGAGCTTGTGGCGCGAACCCACCCCCTCGCGGGTTCCGCTTTTCGCTACATGTTTACGTGTACAGGGTGTTTCATAACACACGGCACCGTTTCAGCGGTAGATAGGAGGCACAAGACAATGAAAAACGTTTTCATATAGTCATGTGTCCTGTTTGACTTGTTCATGCTGTCGATTCTTTATTTGAAATTGTCATTCTTCATCCTTATTTTAAATAAAATTTGCCCAAGCCTGTAGTTTGCATGCGAGATGTTTCATAAGACGCGGGAGCCACTTCAGGAGTAGATAGAAGGTACAAGAACAATGAAAACTTTCAAATCGCCATTCTTTATCTTTACCTCAAATGAAATTTGCGTATTGTATACTTATACACATATACATAGCGTTTCATAATACGTGGCAGACACTTCAGAAGTGAACAGAAGCAATGAAAAGTAATGAAAAAGGTTTGTATAAACGCGTGTTTTATTTTCACTTCATTTTAAGCTCAGATCAATCTTGCTATGAACAATGGACCAAAAAGAAGTTCCTGTTGAACCCAATGAGTAGCTTCCACCAAAGTCCTCAGAGCTGTTAGGAAATGCAAAACGAAGTACATCACGTGGAGCAAGTTCTTCTATTCGACGTTGCAACATGGCAATCGTCCAAAAGTCATCCACCTCGAAATTAACTCTAATATTACCACTACAAAGATATAATAGATAATCCTTAATGAAGGTTCTACCTCGTTTCCTTCGATCCAGTTTAGTTCACTGACCAAAAACAATGCCCAAGCAACGATTCGCTCCGCTAACGAACAGCAGGAATATTCAATTATTTCCAAAAAGATTCATTGACCTGCCTTCGTGAGAGCCATTCATTCGTATTCAGAGTGCGCCGTGCACTAGGCAGAACAGGTTTCTCGACGCACGGACACCTGTTCTCCTTGCAACGCGTGTCCCAGGACGTAAACAAGAAACCGGTTTGGTATTTCAAAAAAAGAAACTTTTATCAAGTACGTTCGCGAAGATCCTTGAAGGACGCGTCTCACTGGTTTGTTAGTCTCGGAGATTAGGAGATCATGAGGAAGAAGGTTCGCCCTAGGCATTTGGGATCCCCTTCCGAACCCGCAGGGCTCTCCATTTAAGGAAATGATCACTAAACAGAATTCAAACAGCAGGGTAGCATAACGTAGCTGGAAGTTTCTGCTTTTGGGCGCATCGTGACGTGCAACGCTCGTCGTTGTTCTTTAATCGATTATGGAAGATCTCGTTTGATTTTGGTAATTATTCGATTAAACTTTCTTCCATTTTCAATATTTAACTGCAGTCTTCCCTTACGAAACGAAGAGACACTGCTTGCTGCTTTTACGGTGGTTGCAAATATGAACGAACTGGCACGTTCAGTTTTCTCTACAACTAATTACCTGTTCTTTTACAAATTCTCTTGCTGATGAATTCCGAGCATATCGGCGCAAATAATAAACATTTTCGCCATGCATTCTGATCATTGTGCGCTCAAGATCGAAACAAATGGAATTTCGAAAATAATTTCAAGTCAGTGTAGCTTTTTCTGTTGCTAAGGGTCCAACGTTTGCCGCTTACGGTGCTGTGCACAAGAAATCTCACTACTGGCGACTTGCCTAACAGGGAAACATGATACAGCGAAGCGTTGAAAGCCTAAAATCTACAAAGGAGGGTCTGGCCCTCATAATTTGTAGTTTCACGCCTATTTAAAGAAATGAAACTGGTAAACAGACCTTATAGGGTAGCATAAGGCGTTTGGAAGTTGCGTTCTAGAATGCGGAACGAAGGTATTAAGGGCGTGAAGCTTGGCTTCATCGCTCATTCAATTAAAATGGTTAACTACATTAGAAAGCGCGGACTTCTGTTTCTTTGGAAATTAGAAATTAGAAACGAAGCTCAGTGTCGATACAGCAGGAAATAAAATTAATATCCGCTAAGTTCGACAATTATATCGTACAAATAATTCTTTTTATAATCGCGGAGAAAATTATATTTCGCGCCATCTTAATTAGATGAAAAATTCTTCCCTCTGTTAAAACCTTCATATTTCTAAATTTCTCATCGAGTCATATGTATTTTTACACGGGCCCAAATTTCTCATACTAGTACAAATAAAATAAAAATAAATTTCAAAACCTGGATTAATAATAGTTATTAATATTCAACCATCTTAATTATTCTTCGTACGACACTTGGAAAAACTGATTTCTTATTTGAATTATTTATTTGTCTGCGGAGGTTAATGAGTCAGTCTCATTATCGTTGTTTTTTTGGCGATTAGGAGCTGATGCGTGCGCGGAAGAACATTTGGCAAGTTGAACGGGAGGCTCAGGTATAATTCACCTTCCTTCCCTTTTACCCTTTCGCTTGACCTTCGTGTGGAAAGAAACCAATTTGGTAAACAAGTCTGCTAGGGCACCATAAGACGCGTGGAGCTAGGTCCTGGCTTGTCCTGATCCTGGAGGAAGTTACAAGTGTCCTTGGAAAGCTGCGGGCACGCGCGAATCGTGCCACTCAAGTGCCATCGTTTTTCTATTACGCGACGAACGAAGGAATTTAATTTCTAATGGTTAAAAATTCATGGCAAATATTATACGTGATATTTAGAAATTTGAGTATTAAATTTCCCTAGAAGCATTGACATTATTATCGTTTAAAGCGCAAATTTTAAAATATCTATCTTCTTCGTTTGATTGTGTCTATCGGTTAAGGAAAATAAAAGAAAATTTAATCTATTCTATTTAATTTAATTTAATATTTAAATATAATTTAATTAACTATTAATTATAATTTAAATTTTAGCTATTTAATTTAATCTATTGCTCAAAAGAATTAACTGTAACCGAAGCAAATAAAAGAAAGAAAGGAAAAGTGGAAAATCGCTGTCCACTCATACCATCTGAACGATTCGAGTCAATTTTTAAATATTAAGAATCGGCTCTGAATGTTGCTCGACTGATAATTTTGGACAATGTTACATTTCTACATTAGATGCATAAATTTTCAGAATATTACACACACACACACAGATATATATAAATCGTGTTTGTACAAAGAAATGACTAACAACAATGTAATAAAACATAATAAAAAATCGGATTTTGATGGTCTCAGGGTGTTTCACGAGAAAATAAATTCCAACAGAGGAATATTTAATAGCAAATTTTGTTAACGATGATTTTTACGTCGTTTTACGTCTCTTCCTAGTTACACGCTCAAGCATGATGCACGCATGCAGCAAGAAAGAAGAGTAGTGAAGAGAATCTCACTACCTAGATACGCTTGGAGACTAGGAGACCATATAATCCAGAATCCTAGACAAGCTGCGTGGCACAGACTACGTTTTCACATAGACGTGCCGTATCTATGGGATCTACCTTACCAGTATTTTAGACATTTTATATTGTTATATTTATATAATTATAAATTGAAAATTGAGGCTTTT
This sequence comes from Bombus flavifrons, assembly GCF_040668555.2. Taxonomy (NCBI): domain Eukaryota; kingdom Metazoa; phylum Arthropoda; class Insecta; order Hymenoptera; family Apidae; genus Bombus; species Bombus flavifrons. The sequence goes on along the minus strand of NC_138458.1, from coordinate 5,773,192 downwards.
CGTTATTTGCTAAAAAAGGCGTTCTGTTACCCTGCAGAGTTAGAACAATTTCTCTGCTTCGATCTCGATATTGCAAAGACATATTTATATTTTTATACTTTCGCACTTTAAATGTCAGAAATGGGAGAGAAGCTTCGATCACGTTCGATCAATTTTCTAATTGTATTGGCAGCACTCATAGCCAGCTAGTGATTTTAACATTCAAAAATGTTCTAAATATAAATTAACAGAATATTTAGTATCAGGATCTTAGAAACGCGAAGGAAGCGCCTGAAATTGCTAGACCGCCTGCGTCAATTTCGAGACTCGTCTACGATCTACAAAGCTGCCACACAGATATCCGTCTACGCTTTCGTACCGAACATTCTCAAGTTACTTTGCATCGACACGTGCACGTCACTAACACGCAAGCAGCTAAATACCAAACAGGAACAACTTCGATGATTATTTTCCTAAATAATCTTCCAACAATTGCGGTACATCTTGGCGCGTATTTTACGACTTACAACATGCCAATTTGTCCTAACACGCGCCAGTCGCACGAAAAAGTCTTTTACACACCATCGATATTAAATACGCTCTTTCTGTGACAAAATTTCAAGCCAAAGTACGCGAATTTCGCGTTACGGAAGGTGCGCATGGTAAGAAGAAAATTTTGCAAATTATGACGCAAAGTCGTACATTATGTACGCTGCACATGTTCCAAAAAGACGTGTGCAAAGTGTGGGAATATTTTCGCGCGGCAGGTACTCGCTAACGCGTCACTTAACGCTCGCCATCTTTGTTGCAGCCACTCGGGTGGCTATCAGGGTAGCAAAGAGCAAGAACAAAATAACCCGCGAATCCTTCGTAGTCCCGCCAGTCCGCCACGGTCTTTGAAAATCACGCTAACGGAAATTTTATATCCTCCAGGTAACAGGATCGCATGATCTCGAGGGAAGGACACGGTGTCGGGGCGCGTCGGTCAGAAAGGGCGAGAAAAAAGGAACGAACCGGATTTACAGGCGCGCGGATGAAGACGAGTCACGTGACATTAGGAAACGTCGATCGGCGTGCGTTAATGACCCGTTAAAGTTCGCGGGAAGGCGTGAAGAACGTTGTAAACACGAATTAATCGAAGACCCAGTACCAGGCTCGCAGAATCCGCCAGCTGGTTCCTTCGTCGTTGCCACGAGCGCGGTTTCGGCGTCAGAGAAAGGGTTAATTTTCGACGACCACCGACCAGGCTGCCATGAGATCCCCGAGATGTGTCGAGCGCGAGCGACTTTCCTCGTTCCGCTTATCCCTCCCCGCCTGTCTCGGTCGTTGTCTGTCTCTTTCACTTTCGTGCGAGAAAGTCATCGCCGCACCTGCCGCCGAGCGAACAAGTCGACCTTCTTTCTGGGTTCGTCGGCTGGCGAAAGGGTTAACACTTGTGGAGAATCTGGTACCATTTTGATCAGGCGAACAGGAGAGCTTGGAGGATGGGCAGCGCAGGTGCCTGAATCTGTCGCCTGGGTTAAACCGGCTTTCTTTTACTTGCCACGGTCGACACCTGCCACTGCTGCTCCGCCCATGAGTTTCGAACGGCCTCGAGCTACGCACCTGGTAGCCTTTTGCCACCTTCGATGATTTCCTTCGTAAGCGCGTTTTACGAGTTCAACAGGCGACTTCGGCTACTTGTTACGATGCGTAACGAGACGCGCGGTATTTGGAAACGCGTGCATATCACGTTGAAGCGAGCTCGTCGTCAAGTTGCAGAAGGAAATTCTCTTTCACGTTCGAAGGACACCGATGGCTGCCACGCGTGTGAAAGAATGCGGCGTCAGCCGGTGGTAGGAAGCATCGATTAAAGTCGATGACGATCGGTGTCATTGACAGTCAAAAGTCAATATTCTATAGCGCGGCGATTAGGCGAGCAGGTAAGGCGAAGAAGTCGCTTTGGGCCGGATCACGGGACGTCGAGGACCCCGAAATCCAAGGCTCCGGGTTCGCGGAGCGTGGCTGGCACGCGGCAAAGATTTCCCCGAAATCATTCGAGCGTGTCGAAGCAGCAGGGTATTAGAACAGAGATGGAAGTGTTCGGAAAAGGCGCCAAGCCTGTCCGACTTTTATAAAGCGTCGCATAAATTTCTCAGTCGAATTCTGAGTCCGCCCATATTGTAAGCGTATGTCGTTCGACAGGACTCGTGTAACTATTGTAAACGCTGTACGGCTGGCTGTTGCCCTACGAAATTGCCAGTCGCTGTAAACAAGAATCAGGAAAGCAGGTGGCCCCAGATGGTAAATTTCTGGACGAAATGTACGTGCACGGACGTCGCAAGAAGGATGTCGCCGACCAGATGTAATAAACGGTAGAGATACATGGCGCTAGTGAAAACGGGATTGATGGAGTTATAATATGAAAATAATTCATCGATCGCGATATTACGTTTTCGGCCATAAACCTGCCAGGAGACTAGAACCGCGCAGCAGGCCTTTCTAAGTCGTTCTATCTAGCTTTTTATGAGTAGGTTTCTCTCCGGTGTTGGGTGTCTCGCGCGTTATTTAACCCGTTAACATAATCGTTGCTTGGCCGTTAGGTTTTCTGCTCGCCAGAGTGGAAATTAATTACTGCGGGCTAATAGGGAATTTCCGACCGGATTTAGGTTTCGCGAGCGTAGACGCGAAATTGCGGTAATTTTAATGGAAACATGCCGGGATGGATCGGCAAATGATATTCTGGTAAATTGCTATCTGCGAAACGCGGACGATTTATTTGACAATTCAGACGCGCGCGGGGCAAATGCAAATTTTTCTCGTTCTACGGGAGGATTCTTTTCTGACGCGAATCTGTGACTTGGGAACGACAATTGTGTTGTTAGCAGTAGTAAAATTAAAATAAAATAAAAAATAGTAAAATTAAAATAAAATAAAAAATAGTAAAATTAAATTCGCGATTATTTCTATGAAAATGGAAGCTCGAAGTATTACGATAAATTCGTAGGTCGTTCTATTCCCGCGACATATTCAAATTTAATTAATTAACGGGTTATTAAAACTGCTGTTTTAATATTTACCGTTGCTTTTGTACATTGCCAAAAACAAAATTAACAAAAAGATTCCACTTTTGCAAATCCAAAATCCCTCGGACCGGACAAGATTTTCCCATCTCGTTAACGCGATATCGATTATCATCCGGCGTATTTTGTTTCTCAAAAATTGGCGACGTAAATTTTCGATCATCGCGCGCGAGGGACTTGCACAGGACCGCGTCCAGCGTGCTTTCGAATTTCGCGTCCAACTCGCTCCCGTCTCGTTCATGCTGCTCTGATGAACGTGAGAATAATGTCGATTCGAGCCGTGCATTTTCGTTCTCACGCTTCGTGCGGAGCGTGACAGCCTTCGGGAATGACTTGTCCGGAGTCGGCGAACGCGTCCCGTCCTTTATTAGTCCCGGCATTCCTCGTGTTTGCCGCGCGACACGGCAGCACGTGCCGCGCAGGAAAAAAGAAAGAAAAAAGCGACTGGAAAAAACTGCGACGCAGCGTTTCGACGTATCGCTGCTTCGTGATCCTGAATTTCGGTGCACTTCCTCGTCGCGCATGCTTCTCCGATAATCGTGAGAAGGAACCGGATTCGAGCAAATTCCCAACGAGGATAAAAAGTGGCAGCTCGAAAGGAAGAACCGTTTGCTTTTCGAGAAAATCGAGCTTGAAAATTTGTCAAGAATCCTCGAACAAATTAATGGTCTACGTTCAGCTACCAAGTTTTACGTTTTCGTACTTGAAATTCAAACTTGAAACCTACTTCGCCTTGTTTCTTATCGCGTTACCTCAGTGTCTGTGCTTTTGCTATTTGTACTCTGACAGCGTCTACGCTTCGGAAACGTACGCGTTCGAAATGTAGAAAAGAAATGTAGAAATACCAAAGCTAAAGTATTAAAAAGTCGTAAAAGTATATAGAAAGCACGAAAGGAAAGTAATGAAGCTACTTGGTCGAGAATTATAGATAAAGCTCGTATCAATCACTCGGTTCGTAACGTGTCTTTCTATTGAATTTTCGCGCCAAACACGCGAACGCAACGGCGTTTTCCCCGCCGTCCAGCACTTTTCCAACCGAAGAAGAGCGCCTGTAGAACTCGACGACTCAATGTTCTCATTCGTTGAGATTTAGACAAGAGCCAAGAATCAATTAAACCGATGTTCCTCGTTAATGATTAACAGCATAATAATATAATAAATAGCATAATTGAAAACTATTTAGAAGAGGAGATTGTACCGCGATTCTACGCTACGTTTCCCAAGGAAAGAAGCGATTTTCGCCAGTCGTCGCGCCCTTGGCGCGTTCCTTGGAACGGCGTCCGATCCACTCGGACGATCGCTTCACGCGTGATCACCGTTTGCCAGACGAAGGCTCTTTTTCGCTCATGTTCCTCTATCACGCGCGAGAAGAACGCACAGACCACGGAATCGTGGTTCTCACGGCCCGTGGGAATCGAGCACGCAGAACAGCACGCGGCTCGGATCTTCCAGCAACGATCTTTTTCCAAAGGAACCCCGCTGGAATATTCATCAACGGGTTGCTGTTCGCCGCGACGCACAGGCCAGCTCGGTTTATACGAACACAGCAGAGATAACGAGCGCCTTTTTCTTCTCACATTCTTCGCGCCAGCGTCGTGTTTCACGAGCAGACTTCTAGTAGTTTAGGGTTCGCCGGCCGCAGAGGAAACCCGGCTGACGAAAGAGGCTGCGAAAAGCTGCGAATTTTTTAGCGAGAATTTTTAGCCGGCCAACTGGCCCTCGCAGGAATTCGCAGAAAAAACCAAGCCAGATGTCCCGGCGAAGATTACCAGGAGAGAAGGGCCTCTACCTGCACACAGATAACGCGAGACGCGAGCGTGCCGAGCGTGAGAAGCGAGGCACGAAGGGGCGGCTTGGTTTTCTCAGAGATAACAAGCTGCCAGGAGGCTCGAGGAGATTTCTCGAACGCTAGAAAAAACCAGGTTACACCTGCACCATCTCGTGCGATAATTTGCTAACCAGCCTGCGAGTATGAGAGCGCGAATATTTTTTTGGGGGGCTGCGAGCTTATCGGAACGAAAGCTGCGTAGACCGCGGATTTTTACGCACGGTCGTATCTTTGAGAACATAGTTGAGAAGGCAGAGACTCGGCAGAATAGTTGTTTTAGCTGCTGTGTATCGCAGAAAGTACTATAGTTCGTATATTTTATGTATCTCTTCGTGTTACGCGACGAACTTGGATTTTTTCGAATCTTGCAAAGACACGGTGGATCTGTTGGAAGATGAAGAGATCGCCGCTGCTTGAAAAACGAGGCTGAGAAGACGAAGGGAAAACTGCATGTTAAAGTTTATAGCATCGTTGCGTAATAACGCGATCTGTTCCTCGACTGTTCGCTGGAAACGACACTCGGTCAGATACAAATTTTTCAATTTTCCGCACTTCGTTTGTCCCCTGGAATTGAAATTTTCAATTTCCAATTTTTTCAGTTATTTCCGACGTGCGCGTTTCGTCGTTCTGTTATCGACGAGATCAGCCGCTTTACAGCGCAAAGTAAATACTCTGTACAATGCCAGTCGTGTTTTACGATTTTCTGTTTAAGTAAATTTCGATTCGATTTTCCCGCCGCTCTCCGCTTCCTGCGGCTCCCAGATTTTCCGCGTCGTTGCGTCCGCGTTGCATTTTCGTCGCCTCGTCGAAGCATTGCTTCTTTGATAAACGATTCGTTCGCCTTTTATTGCGTTACTATTCCATTTAATCGATTGGTGTTACATCACGTTTATGGGACAGTCCTCGGCGTCAGATTTATACGCGTTCGTCGAGTTCTCCCTTGAATTATTAGCCCGAGGAAGCGCAACCGTATTTACGTTTATATTTCACATTTGTAAATAATTTTATCGCGTCGTGTGAAAAAATATTAAAAAAGAAAGACGACTATAAACTACGATTTTCTCATTTTATTTTCACCCCATTCTATGTACAACTGAAAATTGAATTACCTCGTCAAAACTATTTCCCCTGCAGCCATTAACTTTGACAAGTTCTACCATCCATTTCATTTTGCCATTCTTCGATCAATTTTGTCTATCAAACACGAACGAGCAATTTCGCTTATCGCGCATTCAGCTTCAACGTTATTTATTTTCTATCTCTGTCGTTGTATATTTAACGCTAGGCTAATCGATCTTTACCACCTACTCGAATATATCGTATTATAATATATCGTAATATAAGGTCACCATGCGCTGAAATATTTTTGCACCTGTCGTACCATCGATCTAAGCAGACTCATTCGAGATTTCCAAGTTCCTGCGATCTGCTTGTTAATTTCCAACGATCGCTTTATCAGTACGTGCTTGTCCTTTTCATTTTTCCCGTATTTTCTCGCGTATGCGCCGTTTCCAAGATAGCTGCGACTATGTACGCGGCACATCTCGCCACTTTTTTCACGATATCTCGTTTGCCGAGGACCTTCCCACCTTCCCACCTTCGCCCCGTCGCCCTTTCCTTCCTCACCTCCTCCGTGAAGAAGCTTTCTCGCATCGACTGATTCCCTAGTAACCCTGAGAAGAAGCGATCTCTCTCCGGAGCCGCTTTCTCACGGGGCTCGGAGCCGCTGCGGTTCCCACGAGCCGCCCTCGTGGACGACGCACACTCCTCGGGAATTTGCCTCTTCTTTCCAAGAACGGCGCAAAAAGAAACGAGATAGGAAGGAAGCCGGTGCACAGAAGAATCCTCGTTTCTTCGAATAAAGAGGACAGATCCGGTCGAGGTACGTACCCTCGCCGAGGTGCCTATTCTTGTCGCACTTTTCCATGCGCACGTCTACGTATCTCGTCATGGCAGTCGTAAACGAGAAATAATAGCATCCCCGGCGGTTGGCTGGCAGCGGCACTGTGCAGTCACGTGGCGGTCGGCTAAGTCCATTGGAAATTATCGACGAGCCGCAGCCAGACGCGAAATTCCACGAGTTCAAAGGTCCACGACGCTCGTTGCAGCGAAGGGGAGAGATAGGCGGGAAGGACCAAAGGTTCGAACCCTCCCACGACCCCTGCGGGTCTCCGACTCGCATCGACCGACAGACTGGTTCCTCCTCGAGGAATCGAGCGTGAGAAACATCCTTGCCCACGGTCAAATTCAACCACCTCGGTATTAGGGCCTTAGGCGATGCTAAGAAGCGTCACTCGAATCGCTGCGAGCAAAACGCTCGCCGTAGGGCTCACCGTCATCGCGCTCTCGCAATGCTAATTGCACATCGACGATTAATATTCCACGTCGCAGGAGGCATGCTGAGCGACTTGGTGGAAGCGCATTTAGAAGGATTTTGATTTTTAAAGATAGTAGGGTGTTGCACTTTTTAGAAAAATTATGGTATTTGATGAAGGTATGGGAAACACATATGTGATTGTCAAAGTGGTCTAAGTAAAGAGAATTAATTTTGCACGTTGCAGGGTGCAAGTAAGTGACTTGATGGAAGTGAACTTAGAAGGATTTTGATTTTTAAAGATAGTAGGGTGTTGCACTCTTTAGTAAAATTATGGTATTTGATGTAGGTATGGGAAACACATATGTGATTGTCAAAGTGGTCTAAGTAAAGAGAATTAATTTTGCACGATGTAGAGAGCATAGTAAGTGACTTGGTACAACTAGACTTAGGAGGATTTTGATTTTTGAAGATAGTAGGGTGTTGCACTTTTTAGAAAAATTATGGTATTTGATGTAAGTATGGGAAACACATATGTGATTGTCAAAGTGGTCTAAGTAAAGAGAATTAATTTTGCACGATGCAGAGAGCATAGTAAGTGACTTGGTACAACTGGACTTAGGAGGATTTTGATTTTTGAAGATAGTAGGGTGTTGCACTCTTTAGTAAAATTATGGTATTTGGTATAGGTATGGCAAACACATATGTAATTGTGAAAGTGGTCTAAGTTGCATGTTTTTTGTTTGGAGAACTAATCTTGCACGTTGTAGGAAGCATAGTTAGGTGACTTGTTGGAAGTGAAGTGGATCTCATAGATGTTAGGATCTTGCACTTTTTATCAAAATTTTGGTATTTGATGTAGGTATAGCAGACACATATGTGATTGTCAAAGTGGCCTAAGCTGCATGTTTTTTGTTTGGTGAACTAATCTTACACGTTGTAGGAAGCATAGTTAGGTGACTTGTTGGAAGTGAAGTAGATCTAGAAGGATTTTCATGCTCACACATGTTAGGGTTCTTCGTTTTTTAGTAGAATTATGGTATTTGATATACAATGGCAAACACATATGAGAATATGAAAGTGGTCTAAGTCGTATAAGTACGTATCGCTTAATAATTATATAGTAAATTATTATACAAGAGAATTTTCTATTATATTTTATTATACACTAAAACCAACACCATAATATTTCCTACTAATTTATTTTATTTTTTGCTGTTATTTTTACCATTCGAAAAATAAATATCTCTTCCTAATAAAGCTATATGAAACGTAGAAAAATTTTTGTTAAGCTGAGTCAAGATTTCGTTAACGTTGGACGCATGAAATTCGAGTTTAGAGCGTAACGTGTTCTACTAAGAGCATATGCTCTTAAAGTGGTCAAAACTACCCCCGAACCAACGTAACCTTGTAGATCCGTGAATTTTCGACCGAGGCGTGACCTAAGAATTAGGATGTCAGAAGTTGGGTAGAACGATTTTGAGATACTCTCAAATCGTTCACCTGTTCATTATACATGTTCTCTCGATAATGAATGGTTTCAAAGTTCGATTTAACGAAAATAATTGCATTACTTTCAATAACTTAACAAACATTTAAACGACAAATATAGTCCACTCTCATTACGACATTTGGATTACTTAAAAGACAGATGTTTCATGAAAATTGGCATCTTAAATAAAACAAAGCCTGTAGCCGCGCTTCGAAAGAAGACAATTCTCGTTCATCTTTCGAAATTACACACAATCAACTTCTGTTTTCATATCGTAAAACATCGATAAACCAACTTTTCTAAACCACAATTTCAGTATTTTTCAAGAAACATACACATTCCCTGTCATCGATAAATGAACTTCTCTAAACTACAATTTTAGCATTTTTTAAAAAACATACACATCCCCTGTCATAGTCTCTTCAATTTACATTACCGATTTCTTCCTCACCAATCATCAAGATCCACCTGTTTACTAATTACTGCCATTGCACGGACTAACTTCTTTAAATCCCTAGGATATATTAAACCTGGTATATTAAACCCTGAGAATTTCAACTCAACTAACGCCATAAAGACAAGATATTGGCTGATAAATATCGCCAACTACGGACGGTCGTAATTACTCGCAACAAGCTGCGGCATTGTCGACCTAAATTCCCTGATATTGAAATTCACGTCGCCCTCATCCTCCGTTTTATTATTTCTGTCGGCAATAAAACGACACCGGGCTTCTTCATGACATATTCATGAGCCGGCGGAGCGCAGCCATTCGTGGAACGACTATTATATTCCGGTCCTATTAGAATGCATAGAAAGTTGCCGCAGGGACGTAAGGCGTCACCCCAAGGGGAACAACTGAATAGATTCTCCTAATTAGCGGCCAGGCAAGTATACGACACGAGGAAGGTTTTTCAAATGCCGGGCGTGGCCAACGAATGGCCCTCTAATGCTCAATCTATTTATCGCTCTGTTGAGAGCCATTGCTTCAAACCTTTAAAACATTCCGAGTCGATTTTCTTCCAATCTTCACGTTCGTTTGCGGATGGTTCGCGTCGAAATTGGCGATCGGACGCGCAGCTCGAGCGACGAGCCGGGCATTTAACGCGAGTTTACGGACGTTTGTCTGCGACGCGCGTTACAATTGCTGGGAGCAGGAGGAGACGTCCGGCAGCGTCGAAGCTTCCCTTTAGTCCGACTGATCTACTTAGGTAGCCAGGAAACACGAAGCTGGAGGAGGTGGAATGGATGAATTGTCCTGGGAAATAGGACGCAACTGGAGCTTGTATCGCACCGACATAGCGGGAAGGAAGTAACTTGTTTATCTTGGAAATACGAACGACTGAGGATGGAGAAAAATCGAGTTGATCAGCAAGTTTTACGACGCACGAAATATTTGTGTGGCTGTGACGGTTAAAAAATACGTGAAAGATATTTTTTAAATAACTGTTCAATCTTCTCGTTTCGTGGTCGATTATCGTTCGAATATCTTGCGATTTTGTCGTCGATAGTAACGGCAGTCGAGCTGAACGTTGCGGCGTCTACGTGCTATTTAAGATATTTTTCGAGCAGAGAAACATCGGCAACAGGGGGTAGCTTGCAGAGGGGTTGCTTGGAAAGGGCGCGCAAGTAAAAACATCCTCGAACAGGGTTGGCTATGGGCAATACGGAAAAAGACCTTCCACGTGACCTTTTTTATCAGAGTCTCAGCGAAGGAAGGAGGATTTCGAGGAACTGGCTCGTTGGAGAAAATACCACGTCTTTCTAGCGAGCTTTAACATCGCATCAGCTACTTGTGCGTTGCTATTAGCGACGACGACGACTGAAAATCCTCTGGCAATATCATTTTCTCGCGCAACATCGCGTCTTCCTGAGAGGAGAGATTTTTTCAACTGAGACTTTCCTTTAGAACGTTTTCTAATCTGAAATTTAAAATGCCCTGTACTTAGAGCAGTTAAAAATAACGCGTGTTTATTGGAGCGACAGTGTGAATTTTGCAACGCTGACGATAACTCGTGACTCGTGAAATTTCACTATAGCAATAATTTGCTTGCAGAACAAAAATAATTTGCTCGTAGAAGCAAGGGGATCCTCTTGTTGTTACAAGTTTCATGACCACAGCAAGATAAGATATTTATACAGATAAGAGTTTAATTTCATGGTCCAAGTGCGGATATTTATTTTACGGATTCATATTTAAATTTAAAAGACGAAACGTAGATAGGAATTTGTTTTGCCTACCGAATATAACAAATACTATCGTCGTACATCTTCGCAGTATTATGTGAGTCTTGTGCATTTTTCCTGAAATTTGAGTGACGAACACTCGAGCGAAGTATTTAAATGGCTTGTTAATTGTTCGTTGTAACAGCATGTCAGATAGTTTCCTTAGAAAACGAACGAAACTTAAAACAAATAACTCGAAGAAAAATAAATAAAAAAGGGACGATCGGGGACGACAGAACCCAGTCACGTGATTCCAATGCGCTCGACATCGTATCGCCAGGAAAGAAAAAAAAGTAACGATCATCGCGTGTAATGGGATCTGGGCACGCCCCAGGCACGCGCGTGTCACACGCATGAGAGAGGACATGTGACTTGGGGACACGCAGCCCTCCACATATGAAGCAGAGCAGCAGGAAGCTCGAGGAGGAAGTCTTTCAACGCGAGACGTCGCTGGGATGTGTGGAAAAGGGGTGGCGGGACGAGCCTCGAATCGAGGACGATGATCATGCTAGGAGGTTGCTGCGTCGTCATGGGAAAAGGGTCGAGGTTTCTACGCTGTATCGAATTTCTAGGGAACAAGGTGTCAGCATCGCAAGGAAGGATCCTTCCTTCGCTGCGACAGTTCCAGTATTTCTCTGTCGATGTTGATTTTTGCCGCATATAGTACACATACTACCAAATATATAGTATCGAAATAGTAGACCAAATATATAGTTGACGTAGGTGGAAAAGCTTCAGGCCGTTTAGTGTGCAAAAGAAAAATCTTTTCGCTGTGAGTCATCCTCGTTCATTTGCCATCTGCTACAGGTGCATCTGGATTTTTATGCGAATTCATATTGTCGTTAACGTGGTCGTGGCAAAATTGAAGAATCTTGGTCTTCCATTTGGCAATGTTCCACGTAGCAATGAGAATGGAATTGCAGCGTAGAATTTAATTGCAACTTCCCTTGCTACATAGTTTATTGATAATGCTAGAAGATGATGTCACAACTGTACAGTCAATAGAGAGAAATACAAGTTCCAATGAGATTTAATTAATCGTTTCTTGGTTTTCGTCTGTGCCATCTATCTAAACGAATGGAACTTTCAATCCTCTTTGCAACTAACAGGTGGCACAGCTGCACGCTTTTCCAAGAATACCTTGTTCTTTTTCGTAAATTTCCACTTGCGTTGACGCGTAAGCTTGCTTTTCCTCCTGGAAAGCTTGTTTCCTATCACTCACCGTGTTTTCTCTGCAAGCTCTGGGAGCTAGTCAGAGATTAGTTCCACTTATCAAATATTATCGAAATTACTATGCCCTGGATAGTTCGCGTATTCTTGCGCGTTCTCGCTGCTCCTGTTGACAATAACTCGCAGCTTGTGGCTTGTAAAATCTCAACAATGGCAATATACAGAGAGTTCATTTAAAAAGAAATGAAATATTCCTTCGAGAATCATTGCAGGTGAGTTAGAAATTCAGAGAACTCGCTCTACTCAATTGTCATCATCTCAATCACCAAAGAATCTATCGTGTGCTGTAAAAATAGAACTCGACTGTCTCCTATTATTAAATACAACGATTATTATAATTTCTGCGAGTTCCTCGTACGCATTTTAAAAGTCATCCATAGACATTGACGACAACGATAGTGAAATGTTCCACAGAAAAACCAAGATTCCTCACATTTTTCTACCTCAAAGACTTTCTCCACCGCTGTACACGTACAAACCAATTTACAATTGTTACATTTCCATTCTCTGGTCGATTAGAAAAACATAAACCATGTTTGTCCTAAAGGGTTCAGATGATCTAGAAACGTATTAGGCGAACACGGACGTCAGGAGCTTGCTGGGAACTTGATTCGCCGGGTCGGCGCGGTTTCAAATGGGGTGTTGGAAGGGACGAAATTGGAGCACAGTGTTGTTGCGTGGTGTTGTTGGCTCAAAGGGTTAATGCGACAAAGGCTCGAGTTGTGCGCGACTAGGACACCAGAAACAGACAGAAGCTATATCTGTAACAAGAAACTCTCAGTCTTCCTGGTTCCTACCTTTCGTGCGACTTCGTAACTCGCGACCGAATAATCCTGATCTCTCAGCAAATTAATGTTTCGAGCTCGCTATACAGTGTACTTATAATATCATCCCTTCACAGCACGCACATTTGCAAGTCTTTAGATTCCGCTACTGCAACACCCTGTTTTTTAAATAATCCTCGTTTTTTAAAGCTTCTCGTTTTAAATTCACCGTGCGATATTTTTAATTCTTCTACAACGTACTAATTCGCGGCTTTTAATTCTACAGCTGCCGTTTGCGTTCCAACATCTTCCAGATCGAGCGACAGAGCCGGCGCAAGGCAGCTTCACCGCGATCTACGAAAATTACCCAATTTAGAAACACCGATTTTGATTAACTTTTTGCAGAATCATGATACCATTAACAGACGCAAGACGTTCTTTTAGCGGCGATGATTCAGTTCAAAGAAAAATCATGAAAGTTCAGTGTAAACTCCATAAAGTCCTCGTATCCTGGAAACTGCTTTAGATGAAAAAATCCGGGCGCTTTCAGAGAAACGTACTTCTCAGAGAAATTAAACTACATCAATAGATTTTTGCGAAACTCATACATGATTACCGATCTTGTACTTTTATTAAATTTGATGTCTCTTGAAGGCGAATTATGGATGCGAAAAAATATTACTTGGATTTGTTTAAAAAACTGCTTGTAAAAAATATACAATATGTAACAGAGCATTTGTAAATAAATAATTCCTCGTAAAATTGAAGTGTAGGATTCGAATGTGTATTCAGGCAAAATTATCGAGTACGAATACTCTTCTTGTTACAATTAAACGAAATTACAAAAAGAACATTCGCATTTGCATTCGTAGTTGGCGTTGTGGTAGCTGAAATGTAAAAGGAACATTTAACTCGCAGAGCTTAAAATAGCAGCCAGGATACAACGCAGCAGACGATGATAGAGACATCCTCGCACATTTCTATTTTTCCATATTTTTGTTTATATTCATCCGCCTCATTTTCACGCGTGTAATAAAAATGAAACAACGCATCACCCTAAACGGTGCTTCTTGAAGGTTTGAATCATGCGCGCGCTCGATGAACGTGGTTTTGGCGCAGGTCAGGACACGAACAAAAGCTATGTGGCTTCGCCTACCAGGATACCATGAACGCGCAGCGACGTTTCATGGTCACCATGGATATTTTTTCTACCTGCAGTCGACCTGCTTGGCGGCCAGTCCCCAGGCAATGCGACTTACGGAATGTCAGTTCGGCCAATTGAGTGTTCCGAGCGATGGTGTTAATTAGTCGGAATCGAAAGGGTTAAGGGTCTACTTCGAAGGTCGTACCACTTAAGGACTAGGAGAACATGCAGTAGCAGGAGCTACAGCCAGTTTTTCGATGGTGTCCACCGAAAGTCTTTCACCACGCCCAGGGAACAAGTTGCGGCTGGATATGGCGTCTTGGCTCCATTTTGACGCTGACGAATCACAGGTTTCAAAATGAAATTAGAAATTGTACGTTCATTGCTACCTCTAACTGCTACGTTTAACTTTGTGTGAATTTTTATACTTTTGTGCGATTTTTGTATCTTATAGAAAAATTGAGAAATTGATCGATCAGATGATAGAAGTCAGAGGAAGAAGAAGAAACAGCGATGAATGTACAACTTTAAATGAAATTTCGTGTGTCCTGCGGTCGAGCAATTCAACAGCGTTGACTGTTCTCATTTAAAAACCATTTTTCAAGGAAATCGCGCGTGTGAAAATTGTTTGATATATTCTACGTTTAAGTACGAGAGATGGCAAGTGCTTGGAATGGCAAAATAACAACGTTACCTGTTTATCAGTTTTATATCTGTTGAATTAATTTATAAAAACGAAACAGTCTATGTGTGTATTTTAATGAATTAATGTACGCAACCATCTTTGGAGAGATTACATTGAATGTGCAATTAGCAGAACTTTATAATAGCCATTGTTTGGCATTCATCGTGAGTTTAAGTCGCTACGAATCAGACGAGCTACGCATAATTTGATAAATTTAGCTACCAGGCTAATATAATTCGCGTAGAGCATGCCCCGCCCTGCAGCCTTTTATGCAAGCAAATTTATTCTAATTAAATCAAATTAGATGCACCCCTCTCCACTCTTTCGCATCTCCTTCTTCGTTGCCTCTCTCTTCCTCCCGTTTCGCTTTCTCTTCGCTATGGAAATATAGCGATATCCTCTTACTATATTCGCATTGAACGTTCGCAACGTTCATTCATTTTCGCAAGGACGAAAATTACAGCAACTGGAAGAATGAAAATTGGTCTGTCGCGTGGTTTACCGTAACATCGTCGATTTCTTTGTATTTCACAGATAGAAAAGTCTAAATGGAAGAGACAAGAGAAACAGTGGAAGATAAAAGTACCGAACGAGTCTTTGGAATTGTCTGTCGCGAGCCACGCTGTTGGCAAATAGCGTTCGATAGCGTGAGCTGATTTTATTACGAAAGATGATAAATTTCACCGAAACAGTTATGAAGCCGGATCGCACGCAACCCGGGAGACTCGAACGCGCGACTGCGAAACGTCGTTGTGCGCTTAACGCGCGTCCATTGCACTTGCACGCGGAAAATAAAATTTTGCCGAAGCAGCTGTTGGGAAATTAAAAGGAAGGAATTCGAAGAAAATTCTCACGGGTCCTCGGAGTTCTTTGCTACTGAAATTTCCATGAAATTTACTCTCCGAAGTCCCAATTTATATTTTCTTGTTCGTACGTTTTATTTCGTCTTGGCCTCCAAATGCTCGAAGCGTCTTCGAATTTACGAATAAATTTTAATTTCCACGAAAAAGCGCAATTTTAACAGAACATTGTAACTACCTTTAACACATGACAAGTATACTCTTCGTAACGCAAAATACTGTCGTTCATTCGCGACGAGTATACTCGTGCAAGACAGGTAACAGGTTAAAATTCTAGTTATTATTTCACCTTAATTACAATTCAGGTTAAAGTTCAGTTAGCAGTTTCACGTGACGGTAAAAATCGCCAGCTACAGTTGCGAGGGAATGTACATTTACAGAGACGTTTACTACGATGGAGAAACACCATAGATGTTGCCACGAGTGGCAGGATATTATGAGCGCGCAGAAGGCACTTCCATGGCTACCCATAGCCGCCATAAAAAACTCGGCGTTAAGTATACTTAAGAAACAGATTACTCGGAGCAGCTGTTTACCTTCTTTTTAGACATCTCGCAAGCTGCACGATAGCGATCGTAAAATCTAATGAAGTGGATTAATATCTTCGAAGGTATTAGGGCACTAGAACGTGGAGGTGGTTTAGAAAGAAAATTTTCGTCGGTCGTTCGAACGGCCGTGTTTACCATTTCACTTTTGAAGACGTTTCCATTAGGAAAACATGAATTAGAAAACGGGAAATTACAGGAAAACACGTTGCGAGTGCGATACCTGATGCACTCATCGGGAAACCTGCTAGTTTTTTCGTCGACTTCTATCAGGAAATTATCGGTGTACGAGGAATTTGATGGAAAAAAAGGTACGAGAAACGTTCGTTGCCTTTGCTGCCACAGCTTTTTCCATAGGACGCCATAATATCGTCGGGGTGGAAAGCGAAAATATATTTCCCGTGACGAACAGGTAGGTACTCGTTTATTCCTCGAATTTTGGTCGAACGAAACTGCAAATTGTTTGCTTTCGAACAGGAGTTCAGAAGAGCGCGAAGGTTGCAAAGGCTGCGCGTGGAAATATTGAAAATCGTGGAAAATTGGCAGGAGGAAAGTCACCGGATCGGGAAAGCATAAACGTCGGAAAACGTGAACGATTTTCCTTCCATCGATGCGTTCTTTTGCGTCCTTAATTTGTACAGTGTCAAGAAAAATAGACCAATGATTTTCTCTGTGAAATAGAAATATGTATATGGTATTTATTTATCGTGATAGAATGTGAGAAACGGAATTTAGAAATTCCCTGGCCAATTCATAAACAAACAGGATCGTACACTTATTGACACGTTGATTTCTTTGTAATCAGGATAGCATAGGTTTCAAGCAGGTCTGCAGGTCTAGGAAGGTAAAAGGACATTTTGAGGAATCTATCGATTTCGTTGTCCGCTAGAACAGGGTAGTATGAGCAGTGGAAAATCGTGGATAGAGCAACGTGTTTTCCGGAAAGTTCGCTGCGCATACCTGCGCCTGCAATGTACACAATGCTATCGTTAAAACTTTGAAAGTAATTAAAGTGAAGTCTTACGGAGCTAATTGTAACTTACAGATGTTTTTTAATCAGAATAGAGAAGCTTACGTGTGTATATGTTATAGTTAAAAATTAATTGCAAAGTAATAGGACACATAGGAGAACAATAGAAAAAGAACAACTAATTGTTAATTGTCGAATGGATTAATTAGAAACCTGTGGTTAGAAAATCGAGTGGAAATGTTTGATCCCATTGAGTTGGCTAATGGCTTGAAAATAAATCCTACCAAATTATCCTATCTACTCTATTATTAATTATTATTATAATAACAAAAGCTATTCCTATTTTGTAATAATTATTTGCTTCGAGACAAGAGCACAATATGTTTCTTGCTGTTTCATTGAATTGATAAATTGAAAATAAAAGATCCAGTTAATCCTATTACTAATATAATTGTTATATGATTATTGCGTTTATAAGAACAAAATTTATTTCCAAGTTATTTTATAATTACTGTTTGCTTCAAAAAAAGTGTACAATAATTTTCCTCGATAAAGAACAATCGTATTCCATTGAATTCACTTGGTTGGAAAATAAAAGATCCAATTAATTCTGTTACTAATATAATTGTTATATGATTATTGCGATTAATTCTGTATACAAGAACAAAATTTATTCCCGAGTTATTATAATTACCGTTCGTTTCAAAAAAAGTGTAAAATGTTTTAAAATTGTCCTACTGGACAAATTGTAAAATTTAAATAAAAAAAAAAATGTTTTAAAAGAACAATCGTATTGTACTTTTTCTTGCGCGCCAAGCTGTTCCATTGAACTCACTTGGCTGGAAAATAAAAGATCCTATTAATCCTATCACTGATATAATTATCAATAAATTAGTGCGATTAGTTCAACAATTAAATTCCAATAAACAAACTTATCGCTGTCTTATAATGATCGTTTGCTTCGAAAGAAGCGTGCGATATTTTTCCCGAAACGAAGAACAATCGTATAGCGCTTTTTCTTCCTCCACGAAGCTATCGGAACTTTTCAAGCTCGACTTTCTTCCAATTAATCCTTGACCGTACACCGACACAGCTACAAAAGGAGAATTTAATACCTTCGTTCTTATCTCCCTAACTGCCCATCTTTACTTTCCTTTCAGTCCCCAAATAAAGAAGCAAAATGTTTCATACGCGTAAAAGAGCTTCTCACAAGGCCACTGCAAGCGACAGCTTAATTATTCGAAGAAACTTATGATCGTGGTAACGAGCGGTATCGTGGTTGGCGCTGGAATTTAGACGGCACACCCTCGAGGAACTTAATTGCCTGGAAGAATTTACAACCGGGCGAAAGAAACCAACGAAGAAGAAGAAGAAGGTTACCGTGAAATTAAGTGAGAAGTGACCGTTTAATGAGCGCGCCAATTATCTCCGGCTCGGCTATTGGGACCACAGTAAAACGATGGAGGTGGACTTTTCTTGATGAGTCTCCGCTCATCGCCCGCTTGTTAGATCTGTCTCGTGAAGCCAACTTCTTCATCCATTGCGTGGGAATTAAAGAAAAAAGTTGAGGCATATGCTTTGAATTATTAACAGGCTCGTCGATAAGATTTCCTTGAAAAACAAATACGAAATTTCGTCTGTTATTTTTAAGCTTCTTCGTTGTAAGAAAAAAACAATAACGCCATGTGCAAGTATAGAAAAATTTAAAAAGTACAAATTAAATAATAAAAAAATAAAAAGTTTCATGTTCTTCTACGATCATCTTTCCTATCACGTTCCTGCCCTGTACTGTTTGTAATCATCTCTTCTTCGTTTGTAATAATTTCCTTATTGAGTTTTGTTAAGACGAATTATTAGACGGAAAAGTTAAAAAAAAGAACTGTTAAAGAACTATTAAGCTAATTCATGTCTTTGAATTCTCAAAACGTGTTAAATTATTTCTGTACCTTGAAATGAGAAGTGGCAATGTAATATTTCTGCAGCGAGACTTTTAAAATATTTGTATGTTCCATATAAAAAACAACAATTTTTGCAAATTCTATCTAGAAAACTATAATGGCATTTGTATATGCCAATTGTTCATAAAATAAACTTTCTGCAAAGTACAGCATAAAAGAACACACAGTGTAAGCTTCGATTCTCCGTTTAGTAAATTAGAAAATAAATTAAGAAAGAAATTGGAAAATACATTAGAAAAGAAACTGGAAACGGTAGAATCTTCTGTGCGAAAAATGATTCAAAGATGAATTTTTTAACATATCCTTAACTGCTAATATCTCTTTATGAACAAACTGTATTAACTTCACAAGTACAGACGTTGCAAAAATATCTTTTGCATTATTTAATTTGTCGTAATATGTATATCGCCAACTGCAAATAATAATATTATTGTAATTAACACGGTCGTTAACGATCCCCCAAAAATAACGCTTAATTCAACAGGTAGTCGTTTAAAAAGAAAACTTTCGGAACAAAAAGCCCTGTATCTTCCACGAAAAACGTCGACTAATCCATGAATCATAGTTACACACATAGTTAACTACCACAAGAAGCGTCACGCGGTTGGTTCTAACGGAACAGGCAAAGGGAATGAAGGAATGTAACAGAGTAGCAAAAAAACGAGAAATTGGGCGTGAGAATGTGGTGCTAGAAAAAAAATTGAAGTCTATTATTTGTCCTTCTAATGCCAGGAGTCCAGCGAACCTAAGGAGTTTTTTTGCCCCAAGGAAATTTGACACCGCGTCGCGTGATCTTCTAACACGTGCGAGAACATAAGTCTGGTGGCTCGGGCTACACAATAGAATCACGTTAAAGTTGGTTCGTTCGACAAATATCAATTTATCATCACCGGTAGCCTAGTTCTTTTCCAGGAGAGTAAAATATCCGAAGAGCGACAACGATTCTCATTTACTTTGAACCATTTGGCCGCCAGAAACCAATCTATGCAGCGACGAAAAGCTTCGTTAACATGAACGAAGGGAGTAGGTTGTTAGAAACTGGCAGCAAGTCAGCGGACCAACCGTTGAAATTCATTGACGACGATTTATGTGGGTAAGGGTTAAAAGCCTACGAGCCAATTAACATGCCCTCGGAGGCTAGGGAAGCAGGAAAGTCCCGTAGGTATGTTTCTGAAGGAACTTTCGAGGAACCACGTTAGGTTCGTTCAATGGCTGCTACCTCTCGAATATGTAGCCAGAAAATAATTGTGCCATTCAGTGAAAAATTGCAATCTTTCTTATGACACGTAGATCTAGAAATTTATATCACAGCTGTATACATTGGCTGATTTTACAAAAATTTAATTTTGTATTTAAAATGCGTCTATGCCCATCGTTTGAAATTATCATTTTTAAGGGAAAAATTATAATATAATTTCCTGGTCGTACAAAATTGTACAATCAATTTTTTTTACATTTCCATGGTAGTTGGAAAATAAACAATTCGAAAGATGAAATGACGTAATATAAGGAATTTGTATAAACAGCGAAGCAAATCGAGTACAGGTATATGTATAGAATAGTTCTTTAAGCTTTGTTGGTTTTGTAGATTCGGCAAACAAAACAAAAATTAAAACAGTAACAATTATCAGGTTCTAAGAAACAGGACGACAGAAGTACGACAGAAGCACGAAAGAGGTACTTTGCAAAAGTGTCTTTTGCTCCGCCTCCAAGGGCTTAGACCTCCCCAAATGTATAAAATTTCCTAAGGGATTATACCTGGCCTTATACATGACGAAATTTTAGACCGCATTAAAACATACTTCATACTTTCATACTTTCTTTCATACTTCCCTATTCCTTCTTTCGTAGTTAATAAGTAAAAACTATTATTTTTATGTAATGTTATTAATAATTTCAATTAAGAGTATCTTACTATTATTACTAATTGTATATCGTAAACTGATATATAATATTGACAGTTCATGAAAAACATACTTTCTTTCATACTTCCCTATTCTTTCTTTCTTAGTTAATGAGTTAAAACTATACTTTTTTGACGATTATAATTCATTTCAATTACGCGGATCTAAACTATTATTATTAATTGTATATAGTGCACTGATATATAATATTGAGAGTTCATGAAATACTTACTTTCTTTCATACTTCCCTATTCTTTCTTTCTTAGTTAATGAGTTAAATCTATACTTTTAAGACTACTATAATTCATTTTAGTTAAGCGTATGTAAACTAATGTTACTAATTGTATATCGTAAACTGATATATAATATTGAGAGTTCATGAAAAACTTACTTTCTTTCATACATCCCTATTCTTTCTTTCTTAGTTAATGAGTTAAATCTATACTTTTATGACTACTATAATTCATTTTAGTTAAGCGTATGTAAACTATTGTTACTAATTGTATATCGTAAACTGATATATAATATTGAGAGTTCATGAAAAACATACTTTCTTTCATACTTTCCTATTCTTTCTTTCTTAGTTAATGAGTTAAATCTATACCTTTATGACTACTATAATTCATTTTAGTTAAGCGTATGTAAACTAATGTTACTAATTGTATATCGTAAACTGATATATAATATTGAGAGTTCATGAAAAACTTACTTTCTTTCATACTTCCCTATTCTTTCTTTCTTAGTTAATGAGTTAAATCTATACTTTTATGACTACTATAATTCATTTTAGTTAAGCGTATGTAAACTAATGTTACTAATTGTATATCGTAAACTGATATATAATATTGAGAGTTCATGAAAAACTTACTTTCTTTCATACTTCCCTATTCTTTCTTTCTTAGTTAATGAGTTAAATCTATACTTTTAAGACTACTATAATTCATTTTAGTTAAGCGTATGTAAACTAATGTTACTAATTGTATATCGTAAACTGATATATAATATTGAGAGTTCATGAAAAACTTACTTTCTTTCATACATCCCTATTCTTTCTTTCTTAGTTAATGAGTTAAATCTATACTTTTATGACTACTATAATTAATTTTAGTTAAGCGTATGTAAACTAATGTTACTAATTGTATATCGTAAACTGATATATAATATTGAGAGTTCATGAAAAACTTACTTTCTTTCATACTTCCCTATTCTTTCTTTCTTAGTTAATGAGTTAAATCTATACTTTTATGACTACTATAATTCATTTTAGTTAAGCGTATGTAAACTAATGTTACTAATTGTATATCGTAAACTGATATATAATATTGAGAGTTCATGAAAAACTTACTTTCTTTCATACTTCCCTATTCTTTCTTTCTTAGTTAATGATTTAAAACTATACTTTTTTGACTACTATAATTCATTTTAGTTAAGCGTATGTAAACTATTGTTACTAATTGTATATCGTAAACTGATATATAATATTGAGAGTTCATGAAAAACATACTTTCTTTCATACTTTCCTATTCTTTCTTTCTTAGTTAATGAGTTAAATCTATACTTTTATGACTACTATAATTCATTTTAGTTAAGCGTATGTAAACTAATGTTACTAATTGTATATCGTAAACTGATATATAATATTGAGAGTTCATGAAAAACTTACTTTCTTTCATACTTCCCTATTCTTTCTTTCTTAGTTAATGATTTAAAACTATACTTTTTTGACTACTATAATTCATTTTAGTTAAGCGTATGTAAACTATTGTTACTAATTGTATATCGTAAACTGATATATAATATTGAGAGTTCATGAAAAACATACTTTCTTTCATACTTTCCTATTCTTTCTTTCTTAGTTAATGAGTTAAATCTATACTTTTATGACTACTATAATTCATTTTAGTTAAGCGTATGTAAACTAATGTTACTAATTGTATATCGTAAACTGATATATAATATTGAGAGTTCATGAAAAACTTACTTTCTTTCATACATCCCTATTCTTTCTTTCTTAGTTAATGAGTTAAATCTATACTTTTATGACTACTATAATTCATTTTAGTTAAGCGTATGTAAACTATTGTTACTAATTGTATATCGTAAACTGATATATAATATTGAGAGTTCATGAAAATCATACTTTCTTTCATACTTTCCTATTCTTTCTTTCTTAGTTAATGAGTTAAATCTATACTTTTATGACTACTATAATTCATTTTAGTTAAGCGTATGTAAACTAATGTTACTAATTGTATATCGTAAACTGATATATAATATTGAGAGTTCATGAAAAACTTACTTTCTTTCATACTTCCCTATTCTTTCTTTCTTAGTTAATGAGTTAAAACTATACTTTTTTGACTACTATAATTCATTTTAGTTAAGCGTATGTAAACTATTGTTACTAATTGTATATCGTAAACTGATATATAATATTGACAGTTCATGAAAAACATACTTTCTTTCATACTTTCCTATTCTTTCTTTCTTAGTTAATGAGTTAAATCTATACTTTTATGACTACTATAATTCATTTTAGTTAAGCGTATGTAAACTAATGTTACTAATTGTATATCGTAAACTGATATATAATATTGAGAGTTCATGAAAAACTTACTTTCTTTCATACTTCCCTATTCTTTCTTTCTTAGTTAATGATTTAAAACTATACTTTTTTGACTACTATAATTCATTTTAGTTAAGCGTATGTAAACTATTGTTACTAATTGTATATCGTAAACTGATATATAATATTGAGAGTTCATGAAAAACATACTTTCTTTCATACTTTCCTATTCTTTCTTTCTTAGTTAATGAGTTAAATCTATACTTTTATGACTACTATAATTCATTTTAGTTAAGCGTATGTAAACTAATGTTACTAATTGTATATCGTAAACTGATATATAATATTGAGAGTTCATGAAAAACTTACTTTCTTTCATACATCCCTATTCTTTCTTTCTTAGTTAATGAGTTAAATCTATACTTTTATGACTACTATAATTCATTTTAGTTAAGCGTATGTAAACTATTGTTACTAATTGTATATCGTAAACTGATATATAATATTGAGAGTTCATGAAAATCATACTTTCTTTCATACTTTCCTATTCTTTCTTTCTTAGTTAATGAGTTAAATCTATACTTTTATGACTACTATAATTCATTTTAGTTAAGCGTATGTAAACTAATGTTACTAATTGTATATCGTAAACTGATATATAATATTGAGAGTTCATGAAAAACTTACTTTCTTTCATACTTCCCTATTCTTTCTTTCTTAGTTAATGAGTTAAAACTATACTTTTTTGACTACTATAATTCATTTTAGTTAAGCGTATGTAAACTATTGTTACTAATTGTATATCGTAAACTGATATGTAATATTGACAGTTCATGAAAAACATACTTTCTTTCATACATCCCTATTCTTTCTTTCTTAGTTAATGAGTTAAATCTATACTTTTATGACTACTATAATTCATTTTAGTTAAGCGTATGTAAACTATTGTTACTAATTGTATATCGTAAACTGATATATAATATTGAGAGTTCATGAAAATCATACTTTCTTTCATACTTTCCTATTCTTTCTTTCTTAGTTAATGAGTTAAATCTATACTTTTATGACTACTATAATTCATTTTAGTTAAGCGTATGTAAACTAATGTTACTAATTGTATATCGTAAACTGATATATAATATTGAGAGTTCATGAAAAACTTACTTTCTTTCATACTTCCCTATTCTTTCTTTCTTAGTTAATGAGTTAAATCTATACTTTTATGACTACTATAATTCATTTTAGTTAAGCGTATGTAAACTAATGTTACTAATTGTATATCGTAAACTGATATATAATATTGAGAGTTCATGAAAAACTTACTTTCTTTCATACTTCCCTATTCTTTCTTTCTTAGTTAATGAGTTAAAACTATACTTTTTTGACTACTATAATTCATTTTAGTTAAGCGTATGTAAACTATTGTTACTAATTGTATATCGTAAACTGATATGTAATATTGACAGTTCATGAAAAACATACTTTCTTTCATACATCCCTATTCTTTCTTTCTTAGTTAATGAGTTAAATCTATACTTTTATGACTACTATAATTCATTTTAGTTAAGCGTATGTAAACTATTGTTACTAATTGTATATCGTAAACTGATATATAATATTGAGAGTTCATGAAAATCATACTTTCTTTCATACTTTCCTATTCTTTCTTTCTTAGTTAATGAGTTAAATCTATACTTTTATGACTACTATAATTCATTTTAGTTAAGCGTATGTAAACTAATGTTACTAATTGTATATCGTAAACTGATATATAATATTGAGAGTTCATGAAAAACTTACTTTCTTTCATACTTCCCTATTCTTTCTTTCTTAGTTAATGAGTTAAAACTATACTTTTTTGACTACTATAATTCATTTTAGTTAAGCGTATGTAAACTATTGTTACTAATTGTATATCGTAAACTGATATATAATATTGACAGTTCATGAAAAACATACTTTCTTTCATACTTTCCTATTCTTTCTTTCTTAGTTAATGAGTTAAATCTATACTTTTATGACTACTATAATTCATTTTAGTTAAGCGTATGTAAACTAATGTTACTAATTGTATATCGTAAACTGATATATAATATTGAGAGTTCATGAAAAACTTACTTTCTTTCATACTTCCCTATTCTTTCTTTCTTAGTTAATGAGTTAAATCTATACTTTTATGACTACTATAATTCATTTTAGTTAAGCGTATGTAAACTAATGTTACTAATTGTATATCGTAAACTGATATATAATATTGAGAGTTCATGAAAAACTTACTTTCTTTCATACTTCCCTATTCTTTCTTTCTTAGTTAATGAGTTAAATCTATACTTTTAAGACTACTATAATTCATTTTAGTTAAGCGTATGTAAACTAATGTTACTAATTGTATATCGTAAACTGATATATAATATTGAGAGTTCATGAAAAACTTACTTTCTTTCATACATCCCTATTCTTTCTTTCTTAGTTAATGAGTTAAATCTATACTTTTATGACTACTATAATTAATTTTAGTTAAGCGTATGTAAACTAATGTTACTAATTGTATATCGTAAACTGATATATAATATTGAGAGTTCATGAAAAACTTACTTTCTTTCATACTTCCCTATTCTTTCTTTCTTAGTTAATGAGTTAAATCTATACTTTTATGACTACTATAATTCACTTTAGTTAAGCGTATGTAAACTAATGTTACTAATTGTATATCGTAAACTGATATATAATATTGAGAGTTCATGAAAAACTTACTTTCTTTCATACTTCCCTATTCTTTCTTTCTTAGTTAATGATTTAAAACTATACTTTTTTGACTACTATAATTCATTTTAGTTAAGCGTATGTAAACTATTGTTACTAATTGTATATCGTAAACTGATATATAATATTGAGAGTTCATGAAAAACATACTTTCTTTCATACTTTCCTATTCTTTCTTTCTTAGTTAATGAGTTAAATCTATACTTTTATGACTACTATAATTCATTTTAGTTAAGCGTATGTAAACTAATGTTACTAATTGTATATCGTAAACTGATATATAATATTGAGAGTTCATGAAAAACTTACTTTCTTTCATACATCCCTATTCTTTCTTTCTTAGTTAATGAGTTAAATCTATACTTTTATGACTACTATAATTCATTTTAGTTAAGCGTATGTAAACTAATGTTACTAATTGTATATCGTAAACTGATATATAATATTGAGAGTTCATGAAAAACTTACTTTCTTTCATACTTCCCTATTCTTTCTTTCTTAGTTAATGAGTTAAATCTATACTTTTATGACTACTATAATTCACTTTAGTTAAGCGTATGTAAACTAATGTTACTAATTGTATATCGTAAACTGATATATAATATTGAGAGTTCATGAAAAACTTACTTTCTTTCATACTTCCCTATTCTTTCTTTCTTAGTTAATGATTTAAAACTATACTTTTTTGACTACTATAATTCATTTTAGTTAAGCGTATGTAAACTATTGTTACTAATTGTATATCGTAAACTGATATATAATATTGAGAGTTCATGAAAAACATACTTTCTTTCATACTTTCCTATTCTTTCTTTCTTAGTTAATGAGTTAAATCTATACTTTTATGACTACTATAATTCATTTTAGTTAAGCGTATGTAAACTAATGTTACTAATTGTATATCGTAAACTGATATATAATATTGAGAGTTCATGAAAAACTTACTTTCTTTCATACTTCCCTATTCTTTCTTTCTTAGTTAATGAGTTAAATCTATACTTTTATGACTACTATAATTCATTTTAGTTAAGCGTATGTAAACTAATGTTACTAATTGTATATCGTAAACTGATATATAATATTGAGAGTTCATGAAAAACTTACTTTCTTTCATACTTCCCTATTCTTTCTTTCTTAGTTAATGATTTAAAACTATACTTTTTTGACTACTATAATTCATTTTAGTTAAGCGTATGTAAACTATTGTTACTAATTGTATATCGTAAACTGATATATAATATTGAGAGTTCATGAAAAACATACTTTCTTTCATACTTTCCTATTCTTTCTTTCTTAGTTAATGAGTTAAATCTATACTTTTATGACTACTATAATTCATTTTAGTTAAGCGTATGTAAACTAATGTTACTAATTGTATATCGTAAACTGATATATAATATTGAGAGTTCATGAAAAACTTACTTTCTTTCATACTTCCCTATTCTTTCTTTCTTAGTTAATGAGTTAAAACTATACTTTTTTGACTACTATAATTCATTTTAGTTAAGCGTATGTAAACTATTGTTACTAATTGTATATCGTAAACTGATATATAATATTGACAGTTCATGAAAAACATACTTTCTTTCATACTTTCCTATTCTTTCTTTCTTAGTTAATGAGTTAAATCTATACTTTTATGACTACTATAATTCATTTTAGTTAAGCGTATGTAAACTAATGTTACTAATTGTATATCGTAAACTGATATATAATATTGAGAGTTCATGAAAAACTTACTTTCTTTCATACATCCCTATTCTTTCTTTCTTAGTTAATGAGTTAAATCTATACTTTTATGACTACTATAATTCATTTTAGTTAAGCGTATGTAAACTATTGTTACTAATTGTATATCGTAAACTGATATATAATATTGAGAGTTCATGAAAATCATACTTTCTTTCATACTTTCCTATTCTTTCTTTCTTAGTTAATGAGTTAAATCTATACTTTTATGACTACTATAATTCATTTTAGTTAAGCGTATGTAAACTAATGTTACTAATTGTATATCGTAAACTGATATATAATATTGAGAGTTCATGAAAAACTTACTTTCTTTCATACTTCCCTATTCTTTCTTTCTTAGTTAATGAGTTAAAACTATACTTTTTTGACTACTATAATTCATTTTAGTTAAGCGTATGTAAACTATTGTTACTAATTGTATATCGTAAACTGATATGTAATATTGACAGTTCATGAAAAACATACTTTCTTTCATACATCCCTATTCTTTCTTTCTTAGTTAATGAGTTAAATCTATACTTTTATGACTACTATAATTCATTTTAGTTAAGCGTATGTAAACTATTGTTACTAATTGTATATCGTAAACTGATATATAATATTGAGAGTTCATGAAAATCATACTTTCTTTCATACTTTCCTATTCTTTCTTTCTTAGTTAATGAGTTAAATCTATACTTTTATGACTACTATAATTCATTTTAGTTAAGCGTATGTAAACTAATGTTACTAATTGTATATCGTAAACTGATATATAATATTGAGAGTTCATGAAAAACTTACTTTCTTTCATACTTCCCTATTCTTTCTTTCTTAGTTAATGAGTTAAAACTATACTTTTTTGACTACTATAATTCATTTTAGTTAAGCGTATGTAAACTATTGTTACTAATTGTATATCGTAAACTGATATATAATATTGACAGTTCATGAAAAACATACTTTCTTTCATACTTTCCTATTCTTTCTTTCTTAGTTAATGAGTTAAATCTATACTTTTATGACTACTATAATTCATTTTAGTTAAGCGTATGTAAACTAATGTTACTAATTGTATATCGTAAACTGATATATAATATTGAGAGTTCATGAAAAACTTACTTTCTTTCATACTTCCCTATTCTTTCTTTCTTAGTTAATGAGTTAAAACTATACTTTTTTGACTACTATAATTCATTTTAGTTAAGCGTATGTAAACTATTGTTACTAATTGTATATCGTAAACTGATATGTAATATTGACAGTTCATGAAAAACATACTTTCTTTCATACATCCCTATTCTTTCTTTCTTAGTTAATGAGTTAAATCTATACTTTTATGACTACTATAATTCATTTTAGTTAAGCGTATGTAAACTATTGTTACTAATTGTATATCGTAAACTGATATATAATATTGAGAGTTCATGAAAATCATACTTTCTTTCATACTTTCCTATTCTTTCTTTCTTAGTTAATGAGTTAAATCTATACTTTTATGACTACTATAATTCATTTTAGTTAAGCGTATGTAAACTAATGTTACTAATTGTATATCGTAAACTGATATATAATATTGAGAGTTCATGAAAAACTTACTTTCTTTCATACTTCCCTATTCTTTCTTTCTTAGTTAATGAGTTAAAACTATACTTTTATGACTACTATAATTCACTTTAGTTAAGCGTATGTAAACTAATGTTACTAATTGTATATCGTAAACTGATATATAATATTGAGAGTTCATGAAAAACTTACTTTCTTTCATACTTCCCTATTCTTTCTTTCTTAGTTAATGATTTAAAACTATACTTTTTTGACTACTATAATTCATTTTAGTTAAGCGTATGTAAACTAATGTTACTAATTGTATATCGTAAACTGATATATAATATTGAGAGTTCATGAAAAACTTACTTTCTTTCATACTTCCCTATTCTTTCTTTCTTAGTTAATGAGTTAAATCTATACTTTTATGACTACTATAATTCATTTTAGTTAAGCGTATGTAAACTAATGTTACTAATTGTATATCGTAAACTGATATATAATATTGAGAGTTCATGAAAAACTTACTTTCTTTCATACTTCCCTATTCTTTCTTTCTTAGTTAATGATTTAAAACTATACTTTTTTGACTACTATAATTCATTTTAGTTAAGCGTATGTAAACTATTGTTACTAATTGTATATCGTAAACTGATATATAATATTGAGAGTTCATGAAAAACATACTTTCTTTCATACTTTCCTATTCTTTCTTTCTTAGTTAATGAGTTAAATCTATACTTTTATGACTACTATAATTCATTTTAGTTAAGCATATGTAAACTAATGTTACTAATTGTATATCGTAAACTGATATATAATATTGAGAGTTCATGAAAAACTTACTTTCTTTCATACTTCCCTATTCTTTCTTTCTTAGTTAATGAGTTAAAACTATACTTTTTTGACTACTATAATTCATTTTAGTTAAGCGTATGTAAACTATTGTTACTAATTGTATATCGTAAACTGATATATAATATTGACAGTTCATGAAAAACATACTTTCTTTCATACTTTCCTATTCTTTCTTTCTTAGTTAATGAGTTAAATCTATACTTTTATGACTACTATAATTCATTTTAGTTAAGCGTATGTAAACTAATGTTACTAATTGTATATCGTAAACTGATATATAATATTGAGAGTTCATGAAAAACTTACTTTCTTTCATACATCCCTATTCTTTCTTTCTTAGTTAATGAGTTAAATCTATACTTTTATGACTACTATAATTCATTTTAGTTAAGCGTATGTAAACTATTGTTACTAATTGTATATCGTAAACTGATATATAATATTGAGAGTTCATGAAAATCATACTTTCTTTCATACTTTCCTATTCTTTCTTTCTTAGTTAATGAGTTAAATCTATACTTTTATGACTACTATAATTCATTTTAGTTAAGCGTATGTAAACTAATGTTACTAATTGTATATCGTAAACTGATATATAATATTGAGAGTTCATGAAAAACTTACTTTCTTTCATACTTCCCTATTCTTTCTTTCTTAGTTAATGAGTTAAAACTATACTTTTTTGACTACTATAATTCATTTTAGTTAAGCGTATGTAAACTATTGTTACTAATTGTATATCGTAAACTGATATATAATATTGAGAGTTCATGAAAATCATACTTTCTTTCATACTTTCCTATTCTTTCTTTCTTAGTTAATGAGTTAAATCTATACTTTTATGACTACTATAATTCATTTTAGTTAAGCGTATGTAAACTAATGTTACTAATTGTATATCGTAAACTGATATATAATATTGAGAGTTCATGAAAAACTTACTTTCTTTCATACTTCCCTATTCTTTCTTTCTTAGTTAATGAGTTAAAACTATACTTTTTTGACTACTATAATTCATTTTAGTTAAGCGTATGTAAACTATTGTTACTAATTGTATATCGTAAACTGATATGTAATATTGACAGTTCATGAAAAACATACTTTCTTTCATACATCCCTATTCTTTCTTTCTTAGTTAATGAGTTAAATCTATACTTTTATGACTACTATAATTCATTTTAGTTAAGCGTATGTAAACTATTGTTACTAATTGTATATCGTAAACTGATATATAATATTGAGAGTTCATGAAAATCATACTTTCTTTCATACTTTCCTATTCTTTCTTTCTTAGTTAATGAGTTAAATCTATACTTTTATGACTACTATAATTCATTTTAGTTAAGCGTATGTAAACTAATGTTACTAATTGTATATCGTAAACTGATATATAATATTGAGAGTTCATGAAAAACTTACTTTCTTTCATACTTCCCTATTCTTTCTTTCTTAGTTAATGAGTTAAAACTATACTTTTTTGACTACTATAATTCATTTTAGTTAAGCGTATGTAAACTATTGTTACTAATTGTATATCGTAAACTGATATATAATATTGACAGTTCATGAAAAACATACTTTCTTTCATACTTTCCTATTCTTTCTTTCTTAGTTAATGAGTTAAATCTATACTTTTATGACTACTATAATTCATTTTAGTTAAGCGTATGTAAACTAATGTTACTAATTGTATATCGTAAACTGATATATAATATTGAGAGTTCATGAAAAACTTACTTTCTTTCATACTTCCCTATTCTTTCTTTCTTAGTTAATGAGTTAAATCTATACTTTTATGACTACTATAATTCATTTTAGTTAAGCGTATGTAAACTAATGTTACTAATTGTATATCGTAAACTGATATATAATATTGAGAGTTCATGAAAAACTTACTTTCTTTCATACTTCCCTATTCTTTCTTTCTTAGTTAATGAGTTAAATCTATACTTTTAAGACTACTATAATTCATTTTAGTTAAGCGTATGTAAACTAATGTTACTAATTGTATATCGTAAACTGATATATAATATTGAGAGTTCATGAAAAACTTACTTTCTTTCATACATCCCTATTCTTTCTTTCTTAGTTAATGAGTTAAATCTATACTTTTATGACTACTATAATTAATTTTAGTTAAGCGTATGTAAACTAATGTTACTAATTGTATATCGTAAACTGATATATAATATTGAGAGTTCATGAAAAACTTACTTTCTTTCATACTTCCCTATTCTTTCTTTCTTAGTTAATGAGTTAAATCTATACTTTTATGACTACTATAATTCACTTTAGTTAAGCGTATGTAAACTAATGTTACTAATTGTATATCGTAAACTGATATATAATATTGAGAGTTCATGAAAAACTTACTTTCTTTCATACTTCCCTATTCTTTCTTTCTTAGTTAATGATTTAAAACTATACTTTTTTGACTACTATAATTCATTTTAGTTAAGCGTATGTAAACTATTGTTACTAATTGTATATCGTAAACTGATATATAATATTGAGAGTTCATGAAAAACATACTTTCTTTCATACTTTCCTATTCTTTCTTTCTTAGTTAATGAGTTAAATCTATACTTTTATGACTACTATAATTCATTTTAGTTAAGCGTATGTAAACTAATGTTACTAATTGTATATCGTAAACTGATATATAATATTGAGAGTTCATGAAAAACTTACTTTCTTTCATACTTCCCTATTCTTTCTTTCTTAGTTAATGATTTAAAACTATACTTTTTTGACTACTATAATTCATTTTAGTTAAGCGTATGTAAACTATTGTTACTAATTGTATATCGTAAACTGATATATAATATTGAGAGTTCATGAAAAACATACTTTCTTTCATACTTTCCTATTCTTTCTTTCTTAGTTAATGAGTTAAATCTATACTTTTATGACTACTATAATTCATTTTAGTTAAGCGTATGTAAACTAATGTTACTAATTGTATATCGTAAACTGATATATAATATTGAGAGTTCATGAAAAACTTACTTTCTTTCATACTTCCCTATTCTTTCTTTCTTAGTTAATGAGTTAAAACTATACTTTTTTGACTACTATAATTCATTTTAGTTAAGCGTATGTAAACTATTGTTACTAATTGTATATCGTAAACTGATATATAATATTGACAGTTCATGAAAAACATACTTTCTTTCATACTTTCCTATTCTTTCTTTCTTAGTTAATGAGTTAAATCTATACTTTTATGACTACTATAATTCATTTTAGTTAAGCGTATGTAAACTATTGTTACTAATTGTATATCGTAAACTGATATATAATATTGACAGTTCATGAAAAACATACTTTCTTTCATACTTTCCTATTCTTTCTTTCTTAGTTAATGAGTTAAATCTATACTTTTATGACTACTATAATTCATTTTAGTTAAGCGTATGTAAACTAATGTTACTAATTGTATATCGTAAACTGATATATAATATTGAGAGTTCATGAAAAACTTACTTTCTTTCATACTTCCCTATTCTTTCTTTCTTAGTTAATGAGTTAAAACTATACTTTTTTGACTACTATAATTCATTTTAGTTAAGCGTATGTAAACTATTGTTACTAATTGTATATCGTAAACTGATATATAATATTGACAGTTCATGAAAAACATACTTTCTTTCATACTTTCCTATTCTTTCTTTCTTAGTTAATGAGTTAAATCTATACTTTTATGACTACTATAATTCATTTTAGTTAAGCGTATGTAAACTAATGTTACTAATTGTATATCGTAAACTGATATATAATATTGAGAGTTCATGAAAAACTTACTTTCTTTCATACTTCCCTATTCTTTCTTTCTTAGTTAATGAGTTAAAACTATACTTTTTTGACTACTATAATTCATTTTAGTTAAGCGTATGTAAACTATTGTTACTAATTGTATATCGTAAACTGATATATAATATTGACAGTTCATGAAAAACATACTTTCTTTCATACTTTCCTATTCTTTCTTTCTTAGTTAATGAGTTAAATCTATACTTTTATGACTACTATAATTCATTTTAGTTAAGCGTATGTAAACTATTGTTACTAATTGTATATCGTAAACTGATATATAATATTGACAGTTCATGAAAAACATACTTTCTTTCATACTTTCCTATTCTTTCTTTCTTAGTTAATGAGTTAAATCTATACTTTTATGACTACTATAATTCATTTTAGTTAAGCGTATGTAAACTAATGTTACTAATTGTATATCGTAAACTGATATATAATATTGAGAGTTCATGAAAAACTTACTTTCTTTCATACTTCCCTATTCTTTCTTTCTTAGTTAATGAGTTAAAACTATACTTTTTTGACTACTATAATTCATTTTAGTTAAGCGTATGTAAACTATTGTTACTAATTGTATATCGTAAACTGATATATAATATTGACAGTTCATGAAAAACATACTTTCTTTCATACTTTCCTATTCTTTCTTTCTTAGTTAATGAGTTAAATCTATACTTTTATGACTACTATAATTCATTTTAGTTAAGCGTATGTAAACTAATGTTACTAATTGTATATCGTAAACTGATATATAATATTGAGAGTTCATGAAAAACTTACTTTCTTTCATACTTCCCTATTCTTTCTTTCTTAGTTAATGAGTTAAATCTATACTTTTATGACTACTATAATTCATTTTAGTTAAGTTTATGTAAACTAATGTTACTAATTGTATATCGTAAACTGATATATAATATTGAGAGTTCATGAAAAACTTACTTTCTTTCATACTTCCCTATTCTTTCTTTCTTAGTTAATGAGTTAAAACTATACTTTTTTGACTACTATAATTCATTTTAGTTAAGCGTATGTAAACTATTGTTACTAATTGTATATCGTAAACTGATATATAATATTGACAGTTCATGAAAAACATACTTTCTTTCATACTTTCCTATTCTTTCTTTCTTAGTTAATGAGTTAAATCTATACTTTTATGACTACTATAATTCATTTTAGTGAAGCGTATGTAAACTATTGTTACTAATTGTATATCGTAAACTGATATATAATATTGACAGTTCATGAAAAACATACTTTCTTTCATACTTTCCTATTCTTTCTTTCTTAGTTAATGAGTTAAATCTATACTTTTATGACTACTATAATTCATTTTAGTTAAGCGTATGTAAACTAATGTTACTAATTGTATATCGTAAACTGATATATAATATTGAGAGTTCATGAAAAACTTACTTTCTTTCATACTTCCCTATTCTTTCTTTCTTAGTTAATGAGTTAAATCTATACTTTTATGACTACTATAATTCATTTTAGTTAAGCGTATGTAAACTAATGTTACTAATTGTATATCGTAAACTGATATATAATATTGAGAGTTCATGAAAAACTTACTTTCTTTCATACTTCCCTATTCTTTCTTTCTTAGTTAATGAGTTAAAACTATACTTTTTTGACTACTATAATTCATTTTAGTTAAGCGTATGTAAACTATTGTTACTAATTGTATATCGTAAACTGATATATAATATTGACAGTTCATGAAAAACATACTTTCTTTCATACTTTCCTATTCTTTCTTTCTTAGTTAATGAGTTAAATCTATACTTTTATGACTACTATAATTCATTTTAGTTAAGCGTATGTAAACTATTGTTACTAATTGTATATCGTAAACTGATATATAATATTGACAGTTCATGAAAAACATACTTTCTTTCATACTTTCCTATTCTTTCTTTCTTAGTTAATGAGTTAAATCTATACTTTTATGACTACTATAATTCATTTTAGTTAAGCGTATGTAAACTAATGTTACTAATTGTATATCGTAAACTGATATATAATATTGAGAGTTCATGAAAAACTTACTTTCTTTCATACTTCCCTATTCTTTCTTTCTTAGTTAATGAGTTAAAACTATACTTTTTTGACTACTATAATTCATTTTAGTTAAGCGTATGTAAACTATTGTTACTAATTGTATATCGTAAACTGATATATAATATTGACAGTTCATGAAAAACATACTTTCTTTCATACTTTCCTATTCTTTCTTTCTTAGTTAATGAGTTAAATCTATACTTTTATGACTACTATAATTCATTTTAGTTAAGCGTATGTAAACTAATGTTACTAATTGTATATCGTAAACTGATATATAATATTGAGAGTTCATGAAAAACTTACTTTCTTTCATACTTCCCTATTCTTTCTTTCTTAGTTAATGAGTTAAATCTATACTTTTATGACTACTATAATTCATTTTAGTTAAGTTTATGTAAACTAATGTTACTAATTGTATATCGTAAACTGATATATAATATTGAGAGTTCATGAAAAACTTACTTTCTTTCATACTTCCCTATTCTTTCTTTCTTAGTTAATGAGTTAAAACTATACTTTTTTGACTACTATAATTCATTTTAGTTAAGCGTATGTAAACTATTGTTACTAATTGTATATCGTAAACTGATATATAATATTGACAGTTCATGAAAAACATACTTTCTTTCATACTTTCCTATTCTTTCTTTCTTAGTTAATGAGTTAAATCTATACTTTTATGACTACTATAATTCATTTTAGTGAAGCGTATGTAAACTATTGTTACTAATTGTATATCGTAAACTGATATATAATATTGACAGTTCATGAAAAACATACTTTCTTTCATACTTTCCTATTCTTTCTTTCTTAGTTAATGAGTTAAATCTATACTTTTATGACTACTATAATTCATTTTAGTTAAGCGTATGTAAACTAATGTTACTAATTGTATATCGTAAACTGATATATAATATTGAGAGTTCATGAAAAACTTACTTTCTTTCATACTTCCCTATTCTTTCTTTCTTAGTTAATGAGTTAAATCTATACTTTTATGACTACTATAATTCATTTTAGTTAAGCGTATGTAAACTAATGTTACTAATTGTATATCGTAAACTGATATATAATATTGAGAGTTCATGAAAAACTTACTTTCTTTCATACTTCCCTATTCTTTCTTTCTTAGTTAATGAGTTAAAACTATACTTTTTTGACTACTATAATTCATTTTAGTTAAGCGTATGTAAACTATTGTTACTAATTGTATATCGTAAACTGATATATAATATTGACAGTTCATGAAAAACATACTTTCTTTCATACTTTCCTATTCTTTCTTTCTTAGTTAATGAGTTAAATCTATACTTTTATGACTACTATAATTCATTTTAGTTAAGCGTATGTAAACTAATGTTACTAATTGTATATCGTAAACTGATATATAATATTGAGAGTTCATGAAAAACTTACTTTCTTTCATACTTCCCTATTCTTTCTTTCTTAGTTAATGAGTTAAATCTATACTTTTATGACTACTATAATTCATTTTAGTTAAGTTTATGTAAACTAATGTTACTAATTGTATATCGTAAACTGATATATAATATTGAGAGTTCATGAAAAACTTACTTTCTTTCATACTTCCCTATTCTTTCTTTCTTAGTTAATGAGTTAAAACTATACTTTTTTGACTACTATAATTCATTTTAGTTAAGCGTATGTAAACTATTGTTACTAATTGTATATCGTAAACTGATATATAATATTGACAGTTCATGAAAAACATACTTTCTTTCATACTTTCCTATTCTTTCTTTCTTAGTTAATGAGTTAAATCTATACTTTTATGACTACTATAATTCATTTTAGTGAAGCGTATGTAAACTATTGTTACTAATTGTATATCGTAAACTGATATATAATATTGACAGTTCATGAAAAACATACTTTCTTTCATACTTTCCTATTCTTTCTTTCTTAGTTAATGAGTTAAATCTATACTTTTATGACTACTATAATTCATTTTAGTTAAGCGTATGTAAACTAATGTTACTAATTGTATATCGTAAACTGATATATAATATTGAGAGTTCATGAAAAACTTACTTTCTTTCATACTTCCCTATTCTTTCTTTCTTAGTTAATGAGTTAAATCTATACTTTTATGACTACTATAATTCATTTTAGTTAAGCGTATGTAAACTAATGTTACTAATTGTATATCGTAAACTGATATATAATATTGAGAGTTCATGAAAAACCTACTTTCTTTCATACTTCCCTATTCTTTCTTTCTTAGTTAATGAGTTAAAACTATACTTTTTTGACTACTATAATTCATTTTAGTTAAGCGTATGTAAACTATTGTTACTAATTGTATATAGTGCACTGATATATAATATTGAGAGCTCATGAAAAACATACTTTCCTTCATACTTCCCTATTGTTTCTTTCTTAGTTAATGAGTTAAAACTATTATTTTTATGACTGTTATTGTTCATTTCAATTAAGTGTAACTTGCTATTATTATTAATTATATGTAGTACACTGATATACAATACTGAGTGTTTATGAAAACCATTATGATAATAAGAATAGGTAATTGAAAAGAATACTCTTTAAATCCAATTGTAATTCAAAGCAATTCAAAATTATTTACTTCGCTTATTAAATGTCGCAAATTACAAGAACTAAATTACTTTCGATGTTCTGTATAATTTTGTACGTTACGTGCTCTTCTATATCTTTGCAAAATATTCAATCGCTTCGATCATTTTCTATTCCTCAAACAAGTTCGATAGACAAATCACCAAGAAATTATGATCACCAGTTAGATTTCCCTCAAGTATTTTCAACAATGGTAACCAATTCCCACGACACGCACGTCACCCGGGTCATCATCGAGGGCCACGAAAACGCTGGCTACTCGTGGGATCGTTCACCCTACCAACGTCACTAGCTTCCCACGGTTCTGGGACCGTGAATGGCACGAGGGAAGCTTATAAAAGGGACCGAAAGACTACAGTCCCATTCAGTTGCTTGCCAGCAACCATATCGTTGCTGTACCTTCACCACTTTTTTCGCGAGTCGTGTACTTGAACGTTGCAACGCGAAACTGAACTGTGTGTTACTTTTCTTGGGTTCAAATTTACCTGTTCTGTTTGTTAATAAAAAAGAAGAACGATCGAGAAATGATCGTTTGATTTGTTACTGTAGCTCACTGGTAGAGTAATTTTCTTGTTTACAACAGACGTGTACTATTATTTTTTAATTTATATAGATGTGTATAAAATACACAAGTGGCTTACAAATTACAAATGATAAAATAATTTACATAAAGTTACACAAAATGAAAAAGCTGTGACTTTTCTTCTGTTCACATATTGTAGTGTTATTTAGTAATAACGCATGAAAGTGCAACTTTCATGGTGACATTTTATCATTTCACGTATTGGTGACTATTTACTGGCATATTTTCCTCAAGCAACGTGTATTCTTAAATTCAAATCACTATCAAACATGCTAGTTCATAGGAAAATTCAGAGATTATAGCAGGGTCAGGCTTGGGCATTGTCTAAATGGAACATTTGACAAATGATTATTTAAACGATATATCATCTTCTTTGAGCAGGTATTATTTTGAAATAGTTGGTAACTGATTAAATAATTTGGCTATATCGTTTACAGTCAAACATACCAAAAACACAATGTCTAATATTCAACTCACATTAATTATATGTTATTTTATTTCCAAATAGTTAACTAAAATAGAAAATTATTTGACAACAATTTACCTGTTCTTAACCCAAGATAAAGTTACTTTTCCTCATATTATTTTGAAAACAAGAAGAGCAGCAAACTACTTGAAGATAATTCATCGTTTCAAATTATCATTTTTTAATCTTCATTTCAAATAAAATTTGCCCAAGTCTGAACAAGGCTAAGCATCGAATCCGCATGAGGAAACTATGACGATTCAACGAGTACTTTGACTGTGATTCCTTTGACGAAGAGTGGCGTCTAACGAAACCTGAAGAAAGAGTGGTCGTTACTTACCGGATGGATGATTGGACTGCAAATTGTAATCGTCGACCTGCAGCGTGCTGTTCGGCCCTGTTCTAGTGAATCTCACCACGTGGTACTGGTTGTCATTCACTTTCACACCGACCTCACCGATTGGATGATCGTTCGTCCCCATATTGTAAACAGCGAACACGTTTCCCTCCACCTGGAAAGTGACGAAAAATATAATTAACAATTGCTGTGAACGCTTATGTCAATGACATATATGAAATTCGAGAGTTGCAGCGATTTTGTTGTCCGTATCTGTACAGTAGCTCGTGGACAAATTGGTGGAACGACGTGGACAACGATTTTGCGAAATTCTATGTGCGAGCAAACTTGATTAATTTCCATTGTACGTATTCATTTGGTCGATAGTAGAGACAATTGTGTCTTTGATGGTAATAATTTTGTTTCTAATTGTATATTTTCCAAATGAAGAATATTAGTATCTAATAAGAGTAGATTTTTACATGGAATATCCAGGTTTCTTGATAGAATTTCTATCAAATATGTATTTCGACGTTTCTTGTTTTTCATTTGGTAATCGTATCGATGATTTTAATGAGAACTGAAGTATGAAGGCGTTTTAAGTTATCCTTATACTTGTTTAAATATTTCTTGTCTAGATTGTCCAGATTCACAGGCTTCGTATGCTTCATAAGATCAAACTTTTGCTCCCTTCGTTTCTTTTCTTTGATTTAGTTACTTCAGATTACTTTAAATACTCACTTAATCGATTAATCAATGTTTGATCATTATATCATTTGTGTTATTTTTCTAGAAATTACGTAGTACCATTAAATTGTGTAATGAATTAATTAAATAAATAATAAACATATTCACTTAGATTAAAATTGACATAATTAACGTCTTTAGACATATTTCCACATGTTTCTCTGTTTTAAACGTATCTCGTAAAATAAACTGCTATTTAATATATATTCCTGCTTACGCATTTAGCAGCGATTAAACTACAATTTGCCTGTCATCGCCACTTAATATTCGAATCTTATTACCTACATCTAAAAATGCCATTTGCGTTTTTCTCTCTAGTAATAATCAGCGTGAAATATTGTCGCACATAAAATTACGTATGTAATACGCAAATTCTATTTAAATTTAAATATATTACAGCATTATATCATATACTATGTAACATATGAGAGAATTTGGCATTTCACAGGTAAAATCACGCGATATACATTCTTACACTTATCGTAATCAGTTAATTAACAAGTAATACTTATACAGAAATTACAAATTCCTTCCTTTCTTGAAAATCGACGTAACAAAACTTCCAAATTATTCTATGATTATTAACAATTTAATGGTTTTACGAAACACTGTGTGTGAACAAATTTTGTACTCTTTAAGCAGCTTATGAACTATGCCCTAAATTAATCCTGTAATTACTAACAATTTAGTAGTTTTACAAAGTGGTACGTGTGAGCAAATTTTCTACTCTTTTAAAGCAGCTTATGAACTATGATCCAAATTATCCTATAGCCACTAACAATATAATGGTTTTATGAAATATCATGTGTGACCAAATTTTGCACTTTTTAAGCGGCTTATGAACTACGACTCGAATTATTCTATCGTTACTAACAATTTCAATCTCGAGATAGTCGTTGCTGGAAGCAGATTCTATTCTGACGAGGACGGCGTCGCTCACGCTTGTTACAAAGCCCAAGGCCACCGTGTCTCTCTTCATTTCCGGCCTCTGATTCGGCGGGAACGTGTAGGTGATAATTCCTCTGCCGGCTCCGAATTCGTAAGCTGCTGCTTCTGTAACGACACAATTGCGCACCATGAGCCCAGGAAATACAGAGTTAATAGAAAATTAGTAAATATTAAACGCTAGAGCTAATCAATCATCACTAAAATGTGAAGTCTGTGAGGAAGGAATCGCAATGACAGAGATCGTATTACATGGAAAAATAATTTGCCGGAGGAGAAGCTAACATTTCACCTGATACATTTTTACCAAAAACTCATTCCACTTTCCAGTGATACGTTATCGTACAATTATAACAGTTGCTTATTATAGTACCTATCATTAGTAATCGTGCTATCGACACTGGTTTGTCAGGATGAAAAGACACGAGGACTATCTTTTACAACTATCAAACAACGTATAGTCAACATCTGTCGTTCGAGGACAATTCACTTTCGATTCTTTTAACTCTATGTTTCTATGAATCTAATTAATGGCCAAAAATTTCCCATTTCGCACAGTTGCTGTTAGTCCACGACCTATTACCCTATCATCCAATTTAATAAATTTATCAATAAGATTTGTCTCGTGATTCTACTTAAATATTTCTTAAGATTCATCGATCTTCTAAATTTTACATTAACTATATTTGTATGATTCCATGATATTATTCTAGGAGAAAC
Source organism: Bombus flavifrons (assembly GCF_040668555.2). NCBI lineage: Eukaryota > Metazoa > Arthropoda > Insecta > Hymenoptera > Apidae > Bombus > Bombus flavifrons. The sequence continues at coordinate 5,730,468 of NC_138458.1, read as the reverse complement.
ATTTCATTCTACGTTCATTCATTTTATATATACAGAAGCAGAATTTTCAACATGACGTTCTCTTCGACAAACAATGTTGATAACAATATTGCAAGAAATTTTTTTAAGTTGCTTATCTTTTTCTAAAATATCCAGGTCGTGAAGTATATATGTTTACAGTAATAGCGTTAACACCACTCAACCTAAGTGCTCTAGATTAGAATGATCAGATACGCCCCGTAAAACGAGGCAACTTATTTCGTCTCTTCACGCAGTCTCTAACGACAAATTTTTCGTACAAGAATTTTCTACCTTCGAATAACAAAACGCCGAAGAAAGAGGCTGCTAATCTACTCGTTTATCAAACTCCTTAGAAAATATACGCGTAATCGGATATTCTTAATACAAATTACTGTCGTTTTACTTAGGCTAAATATACTCGGGACGTACAAAATTTAAATACATTGTTTTAATACATTCGCTCAATAAAATAGCGCGAGATGGTATTTTCTATGGAAAGAGTCTGCTGCGTGTCACAACGAAGATAGTTACATTGGGAAATATACACTCTGTACAATTTCGATACGCATTACATTATTATCTCGAAGACGCTTTTGATAAGAGAAAAGAAAAAAAGAAAAGAAAAAAGTGAGGAAGATAGGAATCGTCGGATTAAGCTTCCTTGAACTTCAAGGAACGTGTTTATTGTGAGTCGGTAGAAACTACTGGGATACTACGTTATCAACGTTCGTCAACGATTTTATTAAAAAATGTTTCAAGTGGAATATGTTGCATTTAATGGCCAAATGAGTACATTTTGATTTCTTAATATCTTACATCTTCTAAGATACTAAGATAACTTTCGGCTTCATATCAGTACATGTAATATTTGTTATATTTGACATTCTCTAGAAAAATGTACTTTGTACCGGAAAAGCCATAAGTTTGGCAGATACTTTAACTCGAACTCGTCAGGTTTGATGTATGAAAGACAAAGATGATACAAGCTTTATACAGCTCTCCTGCTTTATACATTAAACTCAACAAATTCGAGTTGAAACATCTACAAAAGTAATTGTTCTTCGGTAACAATATTATTATACATCATCAATGTTATCATTACTAATTCTATTATTATATTCATTATCAATATATATAATAATATTGTACAATGTATAAAACACAGAGATAATAAAAGCGTCTGTCCTTCTGCTTCATACTATGCATCAAACGCAACAAATTCGAGTTGAAACATCTACAAAACTAATTGTTCTTCGGTAACAATATTATTATACATCATCAATGTCATCGTTGCTATTTCTATTACTATATTCATTATCAATATATATAATATCATTGTACAATGTATAAAACAGAGATAATAAAAGCGTCTGTCCTTCTGCTTCATACAATACATCAAACGCAACAAATTCGAGTTGAAACATCTACAAAACTAATTGTTCTTCGGTAACAATATTATTATACATCATCAATGTCATCGTTGCTATTTCTATTACTATATTCATTATCAATATATATAATAATATTGTACAATGTATAAAACACAGAGATAATAAAATCGTCTGTCCTTCTGCTTCATACACTACATCAAAGTCAACAAATTCGAGTTAAAATATCTGCTGAAGTCCCATTACCTTAGGAATGAAACTTTATTTTACAAAGTAAGTTGAAGCTTCGGTGACAATATTATTTTATACGTTCCTACCATTGCCAGTACTATGTCGATCATTATATTCATTATCATATTACATTGTCAAACAACGATAACAATACTGTTACCAAAATAATATCATTTTGCAACCAAGCCTGTCGCTAACGAGTCGTCTCACCCGATAGTTTCCATCGACTCAGCAGACAGTTGGCAACTAAATGAGTGCGGATTTCGTCATTAGGTGGCAATGACAAAATCCGCACTCACTTAGTTGCCAAGCGAATATTTCACGCGCGAGGGAAGAAGTGCTAGCTTCGTGCAACGAGTCCTACGGCGATGTTTAAAGTGCTATCGAAATTTTCCCGCCTCACAGAACGCAGCCTGTTATTTGTGCGCCGTGCACATGAAATATTCATGTTTTTACCTTCGTTACACGTCGGCCCAGTAAAACTGGTCATGTCGCAGTCGCACGTGTAACTGTTCCACTGTTGCACGCACGTGCCATGATTCGAGCAGAGATCGTGCGTGCACTTTTTGCCAGCGTGCATGCTGGCGTACATGTCGCAGCCAGATTCCACCAGAGAGCTGGGAACCACCGCGTCGGAGATCAGATTGGTGCTCTCGCCACTCAGGTCCAGCGACGACAGACAGCCCTCGAAACCGTGTCTGCTGAGAATTTGCTTCGGTAGCTGGCCGTACTGCGACTTCTCCACGCCACCTGAAATTATGCGAACGTCGCGTTAGTTTGACGGAAGATCGCGGTTTCCTTGGACGCTCGGACAAATCCATAGATCGTCAAATGGTTTGCACGATGGTCGAACGAACTACATTGCAAAGAATCGTTCAAAGTAACGACCAGCTCGTTGCTAAAATGTCGTTTATCAATGATAGTTAGGTTTTCTTTGCCTGTTGATACGAAGAAACAATTACCCGCAAGTGATAGAAACCAAGCGCTTGGACTTTGGAATGGTATAAAATGGAAGATCGACGATAAATTAGAATTTCTTTTTGACCAAGAAACGAAGCTCAGTTGCTTGCATCTGCTTTTGCAAGAATCGCTTCTCTTTTGACTTTGTTCTCGCGATAAATAAATTAATTAATAGTAGTAGTAAATTAGTAATAAAGGAAGCATAATAGTAAAAGCGTCATGATTTTATCAACTTTGTTTAAATGTAGCTGAAAATGTTTAGAAGAAGGTGAAATATTTAGGAAATGTTCAGATTAGGATCGAAGCTACGAGATCACAAGTTGATATGATTTTGATTATTGTATCAATCATATGTATGAATTAATTATACGTATAATACAAATATAACGCGTGTTCTATAAATCGCTAGTAAGAACCACGTGCTGCTTGTGGTTTCCAAATGCATTTGAAGATTCAAGTTCGAAGTTGCAAATATTTTTTAACGCTCCTGTCAAACATTTGCGTCTTTTATGTAGCGTTCGTAACAAAATTCTAACTCTGGCAAGTTGCGTAAATACATTGCAGGGAAGCGATTAGCGCAATCTCGAATTCGTGACCGTTGTCAGTGGTTTGAAAATCGTTTATCAGCGACTGCTTCGCGTAAATCGGATATAACGTGTCCGAGAATCTGCTATAAATTGAAATTTGTATAGACAGAACTGAACAGTTACTCGTGGTCTGCCAACGAATATCAGTTAGTTTCAAGCAACGTTCAACGTTTTGTCATTGACGCTTCTCAGGTACGGTTCCAGTAATTATGCCACTGCGTGACTTAAAAACGAGTCAGATTACTTGAACGAATTGCATTCTGAAAGAGAAACACCAAACCTAACGTACAGATACAAAGAATATCTATCGGTTGATAATCGAATCATTACGATATTTTCACTCATTTTCCGAATATAAATTAGAGCGAGTTAAATTATCTTGCCTAGTGGGCAGATCGAAGAACTTTGTACAGTTCTCAATTTGTGTGCTCGTTTAACAAAACTGCAATTTTCAAAAATATCATCTTATTCTTCTTGGAAGTAAATGGTATTATGTTTAAGATCGATCTGTCTTTCTTAGTTCTCAATTTTATGAATATGGCAGCTTTTCAGACAGTGTAATTATCAACTCGAACATAGATGTGTCCAACACCATTTACCTAATTCGCTATTTTATCTCGTGAGAGGTTTTTCCACGCTTTTTCTCGATCCTGCTAAGAGACAATTAATAGAAATTGCGATTACAACCAACAGGTGCGTGAATTTCTGGAAAGTACGATGAAGAATTGGCTGATAAGTGGAAGGCGCGCGATCAGTCTTCTCTGCATCTTCCTTCTCGTGCAGTCGTTTTTGGTTACTTGGTCGAATTCTGAACCCGAAACGAACTCTGCGATGTCACGGATGGCTGTAACCCCTGCAGTGGAATATAGACTTGTACAGAGATGTCACTTGGGTATCCATGGTCGCAAGTTTTTACCCAAATGGTGCAAAAAATTCTACTGATGTTCAGACTTTCAAAATTTACGACTGATACGCATATCTTTGTTCCTGTTCCTCCTCTTTTTGATCATCGACTTTCGCTTTGAATCTTGAGGAGCGTTGACGTTGCAAGATTCACAGGACGTTGATTACCAATTGGTCGATTATTAATTCACTGATTTTCTGTATTCAGAATCCTGTTCCTTGTCAATTGAATTACAAAGAATGCAATAAAGGAGATAACGCAAACATTGAATTTCTTACGATTTAGTTATAAACTATAATTACAACATTTTTACAACTACGCAAATTCAGTCTCCTCACTGACTTACAGATGAACGTGCTGGGAATATACGATATATTAAAAGCAACAAATATTTTGATACGATCGAGCTTAGGTTCCAACTATATCGAAATATAAGACACAGAGTATATGGAACGAATTACAATTACGCTAAACCAAGCAAACGTATCCGTGACACATCAAGAAGAATTTCAATATTCGAGTATGGAATTTACTTCTTTTGCCATTTTGCTACCAGAAAGTCTGCTTAAGATCGTCTAACGATTTCTGCGACTAACCGAAATCCGTGGAAGTTTCGTCAATTCCCTTTGTAGGGTTAAACAAACTATCGTCATAGTTAATCGTCTTTTCTCGCTTCAGAGAAACGTAACGCGAGTAGATCTACGTGGAGCAGATGCGCAATGAAAGCGAAGGTACAGAGCGTTCAGAAGCTTCAGTGAGCGAAATTAAAAAGAATTCTTCAGTCAAGAAATATATGAAGATTTTCGATTAAACGATCTTCCAGAATGCGAGATGAATTTTCTGCATTTGACAAAATATTTGTCCAATATTTTAAGACTTTGCCACTTGGAGGAAACGCGAGACATTGCGCGAATATACAGCGGCTCGCATTAACATTAGGATACTCTGTGAAATAGAATAAATTTCTGCATGTACGATCAAACGACCTGAGTTTCTTTGAGAAGCTACAGTTAGTTGACTGGACGACGTTGAAGTTCCGAAAAGATCGCGAAGAAAATGGCGAAGGTCGCTTTTCACGTCTATTTTATCTGACTCCGTAATGAAAATTTTAACAATACGTTCTGTGCATTTATGTCTGCTATATACACGCTAAAAATTTAATCGGAATCGTTTGGTGCGCAAGTGGCCAATCATCGAAAGATACAAAAATCTTTTAGATTTGTTACAGGGAGAGGCGGAAAGTGGCGAGAAGCTGCGATTCGCACAATTTTTCACCTTTTGTAGCTCGCAGCAACGTTAATGCCAAAATTATTTTGCATTAAAGAGTGTTCTAATATTAATACGAGCCGCTGCTTGTCGCAAACAAACGATCAAGGTAATCGCGAATTTACGACTCTGATTCGAATTGAAAAATTGTTTACGAGCGATTGTTCCGCGTAGCTCGGATATAACGCGCTGCAAAACCACCTATAAATAGGAATTCGCCTAGGTTCAATCAAACAGTTGCTTGGAGCCTCAGAGAATCCTCAACTCTCAAGCATCGGTAGGTATACGCTTAAGCTTTAGTTTCTCAGCTTTAATTCCACTGCTCGTTACATTGCACGCGTTAGAAATGAATCAGATTATCACAATCCCGATTATTTTCTTGTCCAAAAATTGCATATGGAAGCTTCGCTTGTTTCATAAATGTAAAAAGAACAAAGATCCTTAGCCCTGTGACTAGGGAAATCTCGTCACAGAATTTCCAATTTCTTGAACGTAATTTTTTCCTCGCTTGTCGAGCTCCAATTTTCAAAAACGTGCTTCCTTTCTTCCTACCAATAAGTGGCGTCACAGTGACATATTCAGGGACTGAAACTAGTCCAATTGAAATTAATTTGTTGCCAATTTTGTGGACATAGCGTGAAATTAAGAATTCCAACATAGCTGACGTTAAAAAACAAAAACTACACTAAGACTTGCGATACAGTTTCGTTTCCTCGTGTAACGCTGCTTATACAGAAGATCCCCCAATTTCTAATTAATCGTAGCTTCTTCGATTTGATTATATTTCCATTCTATTAAGATATAATTAAGAAGAATTGGAATTGCATCATCCAACAGGTGAATCAAGTTGCAGAAAGCGCCATGAAGAACAAGCTGTTTAGTGCGACATGTATGGCCAGCATTCTATTTGCCATCCTTCTCATCCAATTTTCGATAACTTTATCGAATTCTGAACCTGTTGTGCGCGGCGTGGTGTCAGAGGAGGAGCGGATGGGCAAAGGCAACATTCCAGTTGCCAGATCCTTTATCAACGTGAAAGCGCACACTACTCCCATTCCAAAATGTCCACCTGACCGTCCAGTATTTCTCAGTGGACATTGCAGGGCAGTTTTTTAACTCGCCATTATGCAGTTAATAGGTTTCTACGTTTCAAGATTCCGCGAAATCAATTACATTTGTCTCTGTTTCTGTTTACCTTTCGTCGCTTCGTCGATGATATGCAGTGAACGTTACTCACTTGCTTATTGATTGTGCATATTTATGTAGTAGTATATTATATATATATACATATATATATATTTGTACTATATATATATACACACACACATATGTATATATATTTGTACTATATATATATATATATATATATATATCTATATGTAGTCCGTAATAAAGGGAGTAAAGGTTGCATTTAACGTGTCATGATTTATCAGCCTATTTAATTTATTTGTTTTATTTACCTGTTTAATTTATCAATGTGTTTAAATATACCCGGAAATATTTAAAAGAGCAACGAGGTCGTATGATCGAATGTTCAAGTGGAAAGCTGATATGTAATTGTTGAGGTTATTAGATGTATAAGCAGGGAAACGCGTGGATAAATTGTAGAGTAGAAAATATATTTTAACCCCTTAACCTACAACTACGGGCATAGTCCGTAGTACGATGATCGAGCCAAATATTTATAATATACAGGATGGTTGGTAACTGGTGGTACAAGCGGAAAGGGGGTGATTCTACGCTAAAAAGGAAGTCGAAAATATACTTTACAATTTATCCACGCGTTCCTCTGTTCATACGTCTAATAATCTCAACACGTATCATTCATTGTTGTAATAGATCCATTCCTAAGATTGCAGTACAATAATGAACAAAGTTCTACCTGGAAAATATTGATGACAACATGTGGAACGATGCTTGAGGCTAACAGGCGAGAGACGAAAACTGTCCTATTGCAACTGTAGGAATGTCAACTTATATATTCGTGGACACGTTATATCCGATTTACGCGAAGCAGTCGCTGATAAACGATTTTCAAACCGCGGACAGCGGTCACGAATTCGAGATTATGCTAATCGCTTCCTTGCGATGTATTTACGCAACTTGCCAGAGTTAGAATTTTGTTACGAACGCTACGTAAAAGAGGTAAATGTTTGACAGAAGAGTTAACAAATATTTGCAACTTCGAGCTGGAATCTCCAAGTGCATTTGGGAAAAATAGGCAACACGTGTTTCGTACCAGCGATTTATAGAACACACGATATATTTAGATATGATTTAGATATATTTAATAGATTAATTTAAAATAATTAGATAATTGAGATATATTTTAATGTATTTAGATACATTAAAATATATTTTCATACATTATATTGTATTATATTATTATATTATATTATATATTATTTTATATTATATATATTATATATTATGTTATATAATATAAACAAGTATTGAAGTTATATATTAAATATTATCATATAGTACACAGGGTGGTTGGTAACTGGTGGTGGCGGAAAGGACGTGATTCTACGCGAAAAAAAGTCGAAAATATAGAATAAAAATTTTTATTTTTTAATTTTTCCATCGAGACAACGATCTACAGTGCTGCTAGTATGGACTCTTCAGTAAGGCTCACCTAACAGACCTATGCCTTAGACACAATGAGAGAAGAGAGAAAGTGAGTGTTTCGTCCAAGATCTGCTAGTAGACAACGATATACAGTGAGATATAACGTACCGCACGCGTACCGAGCGAAAATTCAAAGTGGATTTTCTCGAAAACAAAGCCTCAAACGAAAAATTTTTATTCTATATTTTCGACTTCTTTTTTCGCGTAGAATCGCCCCCTTTCCGCTTGTACCACCAGTTACCAACCACCCTGTATAGTAAAGTGCACGCGTACCGAGCGAAAATTCAAAGTGGATTTTCTCGAAAACAAAGCCTCAAACGAAAAATTTTTATTCTATATTTTCGACTTCTTTTTTCGTGTAGAATCGCCCCCTTTCCGCTTGTACCACCAGTTACCAACCACCCTGTATATTGTTATGTTATATAATATAAATAAGTATTGAAATTATATATTAAATATTATCATATATTATATATTATATGTATATATTCTACCATATTAATATACTAAAGATATTAAAATACTCTACAAATACTCCAATATGATAGCAATATCGCAAAAGGAAACATTTTATACGAATGGGACTGTCTGTGCAATACTTTAAGATTCCATCGGGTGGAAGAAATCGCAGCGAGTTGCGCGAACATATTTGCGAGAAAGCGATTAGTGCAATCTGGAATTCGTGACTGTTGTCCATGGTCAGAAAATTGTTTATCAGCGACTGGTTCGCGTAGCTTGGATACAACGTGTCCGAAAACCGTCTATAAATTGAAATTGCTATAGATAGAAACGAACAGTTACTCTGAGCCTGCCACTGAAAATTAGTTAATCTCGAGTTAGTAGTCAACATTTCGTCATTGCTATTTTACAGGTACGATTTTATTCGTTATGGTCACTTACAAAACGAATTAGATTATTTTTCAACGAATTCCAACAGGAGTTGAGAAGCTTTCCGAAAGAGAAACTTTAAACCTAACGTACAAATGCAAAGAATATCGATCGGTTGATATTTTTGTTCATTCCCCGAATATAAGAGGAACAAAGATCTTCGATCTGTCGACTAGGAAAAATAATTTAGCTCGCTCCAATTTACCTCCCCGTTTAACAAAACAGCAATTTTCAAGAATATCATCTTATCCTTCTTGGAGGTAAATGGTATTATGTTTAAGATTGATCTGTCTTTCTTAATTCTTAATTTTGCGAATATACGCTATAGCACATTTTCAGACAATTTAATTGTCAATTCGAACATAGATGCTTCCAACACAATTTACCTAATTCGCTGTTTTGTCAGATGAGCGGTTTTTCCAGACAGTTTCTCAACTCGTAGTTGGCGATAATTTCTCCAATCGCATCGTTTTTGCATCTTGCTAAGAGACAATTAATAGGAATTGCATTTACATTCAACAGGTGCATCAACTTCCGGAAAGTATCATGAAGAATTGGCTGGTAAGTGGAACACGCGCGATTGGTCTTTTCTACATCTTTCTGCTGGTGCAGTCGTTTTTGGTTACTTCGTCCAATTCTGAACCTGATGCGATCTCTATGATGTCACGCAAGGCTGGAGTCACTGGTCCAGCTGCTAGAATCCGCCCTCGAAAAGTTACAAAGCCGAAGATATGCGACAAGAAACATTAAGATTCCTCAAATTTATATGATTGACACGCATATCTTTGTTCCTGTTCCTCCTCTTTTTGATCATCGACTTTCGCTTTGAATCTTGAGGAGCGTTGACGTTGCAAGATTCACAGGACGTTGATTACCAATTGGTCGATTATTAACTCACTGATTTTCCGTATTCAGAATCCTGTTCCTTGTCAATTGAATTACAAAGAATGCAATAAAGGAGATAACGCAAACATTGAATTTCTTACGATTTAGTTATAAACTATAATTACAACATTTTTACAACTACGCAAATTCAGTCTCCTCACTGACTTACAGATGAACGTGCTGGGAATATACGATATATTAAAAGCAACAAATATTTTGATACGATCGAGCTTAGGTTCCAACTATATCGAAATATAAGACACAGAGTATATGGAACGAATTACAATTATGCTAAATCAAGCAAACGTATCCGTGACACATCAAGAAGAATTTCAATATTCGAGTATGGAATTTACTTCTTTTGCCATTTTGCTACCAGAAAGTCCGCTTAAGATCGTCTAACGATTTCTGCGACTAACCGAAATCCGTGGAAGTTTCGTCAATTCCCTTTGTAGGGTTAAACAAACTATCGTCATAGTTAATCGCCTTTTCTCGCTTCAGAGAAACGTAACGCGAGTAGATCTACGTGGAGCAGATGCGCAATGAAAGCGAAGGTACAGAGCGTTCAGAAGCTTCAGTGAGCGAAATTAAAAAGAATTTTTCAGTCAAGAAATATATGAAGATTTTCGATTAAATGATCTTCCAGAATGCGAGATGAATTTTCTGCATTTGACAAAATATTTGTCCAATATTTTAAGACTTTGCCACTTGGAGGAAACGCGAGACATTGCGCGAATATACAGCGGCTCGCATTAACATAAGGATACTCTGTGAAATAGAATAAATTTCTGCATGTACGATCAAACGACCTGAGTTTCTTTGAGAAGCTACAGTTAGTTGACTGGACGACGTTGAAGTTCCGAAAAGATCGCGAAGAAAATGGCGAAGGTCGCTTTTCACGTCTATTTTATCTGACTCCGTAATGAAAATTTTAACAATACGTTCTGTGCATTTATGTCTGCTATATACACGCTAAAAATTTAATCGGAATCGTTTGGTGCGCAAGTGGCCAATCATCGAAAGATACAAAAATCTTTTAGATTTGTTACAGGGAGAGGCGGAAAGTGGCGAGAAGCTGCGGTTCGCACGATTTTTCACCTTTTGTAGCTCGCAGCAACGTTAATGCCAAAATTATTTTGCATTAAAGAGTGTTCTAATATTAATACGAGCCGCTGCTTGTCGCAAACAAACGATCAAGGTAATCGCGAATTTACGACTCTGATTCGAATTGAAAAATTGTTTACGAGCGATTGTTCCGCGTAGCTCGGATATAACGCGCTGCAAAACCACCTATAAATAGGAATTCGCCTAGGTTCAATCAAACAGTTGCTTGGAGCCTCAGAGAATCCTCAATTCTCAAGCATCGGTAGGTATACGCTTAAACTTTAGTTTCTCAGCTTTAATTCCATTCCTCGTTACATTGCACGCGTTAGAAATGAATCAGATCATCACAATCTCGATTATTTTCTTGTCCAAAAATTGAATATAGAACCTTCGCTAGTTTCATAAATGTAAAAAGAACAAAGATCCTTAGCCTTCTGACTAGGGAAATCTCGTCACAGAATTTCCAATTTCTTGAGCGTAATTTTTTCCTCGCATGTCGAACTCCAATTTTCAAAAACGTGCTTCCTTTCTTCCTACCAGTAAGTGGCGTCACAGTGACATATTCAGGGACTGAAACTAGTCCAATTGAAATTAATTTGTTGCCAATTTTCTGGACATAGCGTGGCAAGTTCAGTGTCACTGAAATTATCAAGTCAAACAGCAAATATACATAAGAAATTTCAGCTGCTGCAAATTCAAAAACTCAAGCCAACTTCCAAGAAGCGCCATGGCAAACTGGTTCAGAGGAATAATGCGTTTAAGCAACGTTCTCTTCGTCGTCGTTCTTATCCAACTTTTAGTGGTTTCTTCATATTCCGAGGCTGTCGACGACAATATGCAACTAGAGGAAGCACGGGGTATTATCGTACCGCGTCAAAGATGTCCACCTGGTCAGGTGAAGACTCCAAGGGGATGTGCACCCTCGTAAGTTCACTGTTCGAATGTTTATAAATTTCATACTCGCAATTTTTATTGCGATTAACATTCGCGCATCACAACTACATTCGTTTCTATCATACTTTTATCAAATTGATTATTTTTCGAATATATTGAAACGCTTGTTACAGTTTGTAGAAAGACAAGTGTTTTTTACTTAACTCGCATAACTTTTCTTCCCAACAATTAAACATTCTACCATTAAAATAATAATTCGACTAACCGATGAACGAAACAAAGACGAAACCCTGTTAGCAATTAGTAGCTCTCAAAATTAAAACACAAGTTAATTAAAACTGCGCTTAAAATGCTGTTACTGAATTTCTCTATGTTCCAGTGGGCCCAGCGGATAAACTCGAAGCAAGAGGAACTGGATTCGAGCACATCGGTAAAGCGATGAATCTACTTGCTATATTTTATATGCTATAACAATTCTACCTCTTGTTTCAATTTGAATAAATTGAATATACAAAACACTCCACGTCTCCTCCGTTCAACTTGCCATTCGCCGTAAATTCCAATCGATTTCAATCCAAGAATCTGCGCCACCTGCTTATGGCTAGTCGTTGACGCGCAAGACAAGCGAACGCGATTCTTTACGACATCGACAAATGGTACAGTCGTGGTGAATTATTCTGGAAGAGCTGGTACGATGATCAGTACGCGAAATGAAGGATAATTCCCGAACCAAACGACTTGACGAACGAGTCGTTGCGAAGCTGCGATTTTTCATTGCGACTGTAAAAACACGCCGACTTGCTTGTTATTTACCAACGCTATCTTTATCACTTGTTTATCGAGTTATACCGCTGACGAACGTTAGAAAAATAACGAAGCGAATGTGGGAGACCGGCGCAAGGGGACAGCCAACTGTTTATGAATCTAATCTCATTTCTGATAGAATAAATACGGTTTATAGGTCAGGTGCGTTGTTCATTTCAGCTACCTGGTAACGCATTCGCTTTGTCAATCGGATCATCTTTCGCGTAATCGTAGTCGGTTATCGGTGAAACTTCTTTCACAATTCCAACTATCCAGACAGACTTCTGCCGGTTTCTTAGAAATTCGTAGTATCGCTAACGCGATAGTAAGTACCGATCGCGTTGCTAACGTTAGTGTGACAGAAATAGTGTGGAATAATTAGAGATGACATTATCGTGATCGGAATGTCAGCAATTGAAATCGCCGTGATCGTAAAATACAAACGTTTGACGAAGCAGACCGGGGAATATTTTCGACGAGTATACTCGCGACGAAGGAATGGCAATGTTTCGCGTTACGACGAGTATACTCGTCATGCGTGAAAAATAGTTACAATTTACCGTTTAAATTGCAATTTAGTATTTTGATCTAATCGCAGCAAATCGTGGAAAGTAAAACAAGTCGTTTCATTGCAATTTAATTGTACACTATAGCAGCCACACGTGCTCTGTGTTCGACGAATATACTCGCGACGAAGGAATGGCAATGTTTCGCGTTACGACGAGTATACTCGTCATGCGTGAAAAATAGTTACAATTTACCGTTTAAATTGCAATTTAGTATTTTGATCTAATCTGTGTTACATAGGCCGAGCTATCGTTTAACATGATCGCCTCAGTTATTCTCGTGGCGAATAAAAGTGTTTTGCCATGGACGATACGACCTCGAGAGACTTTCAACTTGACATCTGACTATTTTTCATTTTTTAAGTAAGCTAAGTATAATTCATCCATTGCTCCGTAACTAGCACCATAAAACATATTTCTCTTCATTTCTCTTCTTTTTCTGTTCCCTTATCGTCACCCATTCACCGCTACATCCTGTTAGCGAAGCTGAAATTAAACGAAATTCAAAATACTCGGCAAACGAGTAAAGTAAGAGGAAACTGCGTGTACAGGCAAAAATAAAAATTGCCTTCTCACGGGAATATTGCGGTTAGAAGTTGGATATACAAAAGGCGAAACGCTCGAATTACGTCCTTCATTCGACGGTGATCAGTAGTGCGGCTGTTTTTCTATTCAGCGCTGTGTATCGTCGGCCTCTTAAGCATCTTGTTAAATAGCTCGTGGACTTTTAATTTGACGACGGAAGAACAGAAAGGATCGTTCAGTGGATCGGAATTTACAAGATAAATCTTGCAGAAATTCCAAGATTTTGAAAAAAGTATCATGAAGAATCGATCGTTTCACGTATCGTGTCCGATCGATGCGTTTTTCGTTCTTCTCGTCGTGCGACTGTCACTAACGTCGTCCACTGCTCAGACGATCGACGATAAATTGGAAAAATACTCCGCTTGGCAAGAGGACGCCACTCCATTATTTGCACTGTCAGAAATCAGAAATCGATCGGCCAAACGTTACACGGCGGAAGATCAGCATCGAACGAACGGGATGAATACCTTGGTAACGGACGTGGATAACGGGGAATCGTCGGAGAATGGAAATTCCTATAAGAAGAAAACTAATCGGGTCGGAAAAATGATGGATCGTTGGATTAGAAGAAAGAAGCACCTAATCGGTCTGTCTCGTTTGTTTCGTGGTTTCAAGTGTCCCAGAGGTACGCTGAAGGATCATCGGGGAAAATGCAGAAAACCTTATCAGTAGTACATTTCACGATGTTAATTTTATATTTGGAATATTCCACATAATCGTAGTTATTTTACTTTCGATGATTAATTTGCGGATTCGTGAACACGCCGAGCTGCTACAAATTTTCTAATTCTTTGTTCGTCGATTAATACGACGAAGAATTGATCGCAGAATTTCTAACCATTTTGTGTTTTCAAAATTTTTGTGCCTATAAATGTTCTTAGAAATTTGATCAAAGTGTATGGTATGGACACATCCCGAGTTTTGCAGATTCTGTAAATAACATCGAGTTGCTACAATTTTTCTAATTCTTTGTTCGTCGATTAATACGACGAAGAATTGATCGCAGAATTTCTAACCATTTTGTGTTTTCAAAATTTTTGTGCCTATAAATGTTCTTAGAAATTTGATCAAAGTGTATGGTATGGACACATTCCGAGTTTTGCAGATTCTATAAATAACATCGAGTTGCTACAATTTTTCTAATTCTTTGTTCGTCGACTAATACGACGAAGAATTGATCGCAGAATTTCTAACCATTTTGTGTTTTGAAAATTTTTGTGCCTATAAATGTTCTTAGAAATTTGATCAAAGTGTATGATATGGACACATTCCGAGTTTTGCAGATTCTGTAAATAACATCGAACTTACACGTAAGAAATGTATACGCATATGCAAATGCATCGTGCTACTTTAACTTTGTATTCTTTAAAAACATCACAGAAATATAAGCAATTTATCTACAGTTTCTGGCAATTTCCTTTCGTTCACCTATTGCACGATCTTCGTACAAATTCTTCGCCTGATTTGAAGCAATCGTAATGGATTTAGCAATTAAATATTCCACGACGACGATGATTAACGATATCACGACGGTTGTTAGATTATAACGAGTGTCAAGCTTTATACAATTTACATTTTTATCGTATTAAAAATATTTCATTAAAATTTTAGATATTTTACATTGTTTTATATTGTTGTTGATATTTTATATTGATAAAGGAAAATGATCTCTGCCGTGATTTTTGTCGACTAATTATCAGTTGTATGAGAGCAGACCCTTTCAGGATGTAAATAGGTAGCCTTGAAGAACAAGCGTAATTTTTTATCTCAGTCCTTCCCAAACTGTTTGCCAACGTTTTAAGCCGCACGATAACGGGAAAGCTGATCGATCAATCGGTTCACTCTTTTTACAAATTTCCCCAGCGATCGAACTCGCTAGCTAACTGATATCTCTTCGAACACCATAAACTCCACTTATCAGGCGAAAATATGTCTCTTCTAAACGCTACAACTTATTGTTCCGAAGATAGGCGACGATAAGTCTACTGCTCTTTTATTTTTTCCATTTTCTATTTCTATTATGTGCAAGTTTCTAATTGGTCTGGGTGGTTGGCTGGAGGTGGTTCGAGAGACATTGAAGAGGGGATTTTCGGCGTTATAAATTATTTTGCGAATCTTGCAAAAGGTAGGTTCCCTCATTTTTCTGCCTATGGTAACCCACTGTCGACGAAATATTTGCAACGCTTCTTACATTACGTGGTAAGTCTTCTGATCAGCTGCGAGTCTTTCGCTACTTGAAACTTAAATTTCTGGCACTCGGACGACGCTGCAGATGCGACCATATGCGTTGAAAAATATGACAGATTTTCTAATTTCCTTCTCATTTTCAATCGTACAATTTTGTACGTCTCATACGAGTTATATTTTCCTACGTCTTCTACATTTCGTTTGGTAACGCGTTAGCAACGCTGATATCGCTTGTTATCACTGCACCGGATATTCTTTCAGTATAGCGACATTCAAGGAGTCCCAGCAACTTTCTAAGTACAATGAGAAATTGGTGCAGCGATATGCCATTTTGGACGAGTAGTTTCCTCATTTTTATAATTCTGTTGGCAACAACGTTAACGTTATCGAAATGCGAGACAATGGAGGATCGAAATATATTGGCATCTCCGGGAATTAAGATGCGATCGGACAAGGAAGTCAACTTTAGATATATAATTAATCCTCCTCTGCGTCCATGTCCTAAACATCAGAAAAGGGATCACTTGGGAAAGTGCAGAGACATCTTGTGAGTATGCTGTTACACCTTCGAGTATTTACGCCAGCTTTGGATAAATTACAGAAAAACAGCGAGCTCGAATAAAGTTTAGTTAATTAGTTAATTACAATTAAGTAGAGTTTATTCGAACTGAAAGATAAAAGCTAACTTCGATCGCTTTGTTGCGTTTCATTCGGACGTAACGTAGACGAAACAGCTTTATTTCGCGATTAGATCAGGTAAATCGCTTTCGAATAATTTTGTATTTTATTTTACTGTCTGCAATAAGGTGACTAGTAGTATTGAGATGTTCGTTTCAACGTTAAGTATCCAATGAAATATCATTCATACGTGTACTTGAGCTGCGTGAGATCCGACAAAATTATTTTACCAAGGTAACGATATTTCCTTTGAAAATTGCTTGAATTTCCATTAAGTACGATCTTAAGTACGATGAGTCTGCGAGCTTGCGGACACCGGCATCTCCGATCCAGACAATTGAAAATTGTTTCACGAGACATTTATTCGAATATAAAATATCGTTTGAAACGTATAAACGTTTTAAAGTAACAGGCAAGTAGAACAAGACGAAATAGTCGTTGTTCAGATGTTTCGTTTAAAACAATACTTTATATATTTATTTTGTTTTTTAATAAACTGTCTGATCGTTGATTATATTGATAATTATAATAACACTGACTTCCAACGAATCGTTTTTTACCTACGTATATAAATGAATGATGTTACGACAATGACACCAGAGTAGAAGACGGAAAATAGTTGGATATGCAAATTACAGAAAAGTACCAAGAAATGTGGAGATAAACGCAGGAATAAACGAAAGCATTCAATCTATCGAATTAATTTCATTCGTTTTGTACTTGTTTTAGATCAACTCTTATAACAAACACTTTAGTCCAACACGTATAACAAACACTGGTTCCATAAAATTTCCTCGCAACGACCATTTGGTAACACTAATTTCATATTTTCTTTTCACATTTCAGTGGATATCCTAAGAACGGTTGCGAGCTTCCAGCTGCAAAAATCGTCAATCTACTTGCGATAATTTTCACCTTGCGAGTATTCTCCTCTCTTTTACGTTTGTAGCTACGACGAAATAAATCATTTTGAAAACAACATACGTCCAATGCTTGTTTCCTTCGCGCTGCACTTGCTAATCGTTTACAAGTTTTCTGTTCGATGATGATACACACTGATCGCGATGAAAATTCGCGCAAGCGTTCGCTGCAGCTACCCGTAACAATTTATCAGCAACAGGCTGCTCGTTTCTCGCTTTAAAGGGAGAAATTAACCCTTTTTATTATTTTCTTAAGTATTTATTAATCGACGAAAGATGCGAAGGAAATGGAAGTCGTAGCGTATCGCGAGAGTGAAATTCGTGGAAAGGATTTTTCGGAAAAATCACTTGTTAAAAAAGATTCGATTTGCGTGAAATGGCTGGGATAAAAGGGATGATCTGTCCCTTAGGATAAAGGCAGGTCCCTCAGGTAGCTGCGACCAACGCTTGCGCGATGTTTCGTCATGAAAATCGGCGCGTGCACGTGGAAAATGTTTTCCACGATATGTTATTAAGGAAACCGAAAAAATCGTGGTAAACGCGATTACAAGATCAGTAAATAAAACACAGACAGTAAACAGAAATGTTGATTATGAGTGCACGCTACTTCCGGATTTTTATTTTTGATTTTTTATGCGAGATGCAACCACAAAATAAAAGAAATCTCATATCTATTTCATTTTTTTCGCGATTTCCAATGCTTCTGAGCAACTGGTAAACAGCATGAAGTCGTTTCCTAGCGATAGCGAGGAGTCACGAGTTTGTTCAAGTTTGTTACCGTACGCGTAAAATGCTCGTTTTATTTCCCGACCACGCTCCGTCAAGAACAAAAAGTTATCATCGCTTTGAAGTTGTTTTACGGTTTCGTTTCACAGTTTTGTCTTTGTCTTTTCAAATATTTCATGTTCATTCGGTTGCCCTCGGATGCACTTGCAATATTTGTCCATAGCTCGTCCGCAGTTTTCGCGCTCATTACAAAATGCTCTTCCGTTCTGTTTCCCAACATTCTGAACCGTAAAACGCCGGTTTCGATCAACCGGTTGGCTGTTGCGACCTCTGTGAAAAGTCTGAAAAGCGTGCGCCGAAAATGTGTGGCAAAAAGTAAGCGATGACGAGTATACTCGTCAAACACAGAGTACGCGTGGCTGTCATAGCGCAGAAGTAAGTTGCAGCGAAATGGCTGTTTTATTTTTCTTACGCGTGACGAGTATACTCGTCGTGAAGAAATGGCAATATTTTGTGTTATGAAAAATAAAACAGTCATTTCGTTGCAACTTATTTCACACACAAAATATTGCCATTTCTTCACGACGAGTATACTCGTCGGAAACAGCTAACTGGTTACAGCTCGTGTACCATGGAACTTTGAATATCCGAGCTAATACACGTCGGTCGGATAATTGAATCGCTTCGCTTTCGTATTTGTGAAAATTACACATCTCGAGTTTACTGTTTTGTAAAAATTCACGTTGAGCAGAGACGAAGATTTCCGTATAAGAACAAAGTACAAAATTCCTTCAGATTCCATTTTCGTTGGCCAATTTTCTTTACAAGGAACGTGTAACGTAGAGAATATCTTACGTCTTTTATTGTTTGGAAGAACATAAAGTGAGATTGATAGATAGACAGAGGCATAAACGTAACAGTCAGTGGCAAGCTTAATTAGTAGGTCAGAAAACAGAATCAGAAAAGAAATGAATGAAACGAGTGTGTAACAAACATAGCAAACATTCTCAGATAGCTTTAAAAGTCTGCAGACTGTAAACCAAGTCTCTTCCTTAGCCGAGAGACTGAGATGAAGATTAACCCATTGTTAAGTAAAGCAAAACTCAGATTATTTTGATGAACACTAAATAAAGCATAGGATTAAATAATCCTAGTCGTATCGTGATCGTTTTTCCAATTAATTTCGATTAAGCAATACGCAAGACTGGTTGATGTAATCAAATGATGAGTAACGAAAGTACTTCAAGCAACAGGAAAACTCAGCTCAAACAACCAGATACTATAAATGAAATCTCATTCGTATAAATAAAGTACACTTTTAAATATCTTATTTCTACGTTATTTGTATCTTATTTAGTATCTTGTTTGTATATTTTACCGTGACATTTTGTTATAATTTTATCGGTTCGCTTATACAACGTAACAGAAGATATGTTGCGTTGGCAACTAAGTGATTGCGGATTTGGTCATTAAGTGGCAATGACAAACTCCGCAATCACTTAGTTGCCAAGCGAATAATAACAACTCTGATAAAAGTGGCTTTTTTCACAAGATGTGCGCGATATCGGAAACTTTCGCCAATGATCGTACACACACGTGGCGTTTGTTTGGAATTTTCCAATTACAGGGGATCTCCAGGAAAACGATGATTAATATCAACTTGTGGAAATACTCGCGTGCATTTTGTGATTATAAAAATTCCTCGAACGGTTTATCGTCTGGCAACTGTTATCAGTCGTTTATCGTGCCGTACCGTTGGTCAGTGTCGTTAATAAAAAGCGAGACGACGGTCGAGATGGTCAAAAACTGCTAATGATTCTAATCTCGCTTGTGGTGGAATATTGTGGTTACGACGCCGGATGCGTTTCTAGTTAAATTGCACGCAACAATCTGCTCTGCAGATCAGATCGCCTTTTGTTTCAATAGTGGCCAGTCGTGCAAGACCTCTGTCTTCGTTGTTTCCTATCTGTCAGCCAGTTTCTCGCCGAGTTTTTCCACGTGGACGACTGTGTTGCGTACGCGAAATAGCTGCACAGCCAACGTAATCGTCGATTGTAGCTCGCAAGGTAGCGAGAAAAGTGGTGCGTGATAATCAGCCAGACATTCGTTCAAAGTAGCGGAGTTTTCAATCGAATTGTCTCGGTGGAAAGGAAGGATGAGACCGACCGGCGTGCAATTTTTCATCGGCATTTTCTTCCTTCTTCTCGTGGCTCGATCGTCAGCAACGTTGACAAAACTGACCACGTTGGACGATGTGGTGCCCGATAAGTGGAGGGTCGTGTCTTCTGGCCAACCTCCGCAAATCGAGCTCCGCTTGTTCAAGAGTCACATGCCAGAGGACAAGACTTGGTCGAGCAGCATGGAATATACGATCTCGCGGAGCACCGACGAGCCGGGAAACCAGGACGCGGATGAGAAAGCGGCAAGCGCTATGCCGAAAACGCAGCTCGGGTCTAGGCACATCATTCGAGGCGCCAGGTTCAGGTGTCCCACCGGTCAGCGAAGGGATCACTTGGGAAAGTGCAGAGACGTCTTGTGAGTGTTCCATTGTATCTTCTCGAAATTTTCCTATTCTTCCAACGTTCCAATGATTCGTCTGTATTCCCATGTTCTGTCCGCGTTGTGAAGAGCATCTTCTTTCTCGTGTACTTGATTAAACAGCTGCATTTTGTATTCTCTACAAACAGCCTGCGATTCTGTCGAGTACGTTTCACCCGATTATCCAAATTTTTATCCAATTTCAGCGTGGTACCGCTTAAAAACGATGTATAAGCGCATCGGACAAGAAACAGCGCAGAAGACGCAGAGCCTCGTGAAAATTCCATCCTTCACCGACGAGCTTCTTTCTTCTCCTTAAAGTTTTCTCTTAAAAAAAAAAAAAAAAAAAAAAATAATAAGAGAACCTTCGATGTTCTTTTCTTCCAACTTCTTCTCTCACTTGTTACACGCTTACACGGATTCGGATCGATATCTCAGTCGGACTGAAGGATCGTCAACGCGATGCTGACGTAATGAGACGAGATAAAGCGATTTTCGAAGGTATCAACGGTATCGGTGTATTATTTATACGCCAATGCGTCTGATGGATGTTATTACGCGCGGTACTCATCGATTTTCAACTCTTTATCTCGCGGCGCGATATATCGGCCGAGCCAATCCCTCTTCGCCTCTGCCACGACGCGATTTATCGTTCACGGGATTTTCGAAATTCACCGTGATTCATAAAGTAATATTTCGCCTTCCAACTATCCCGATACGCTTTTACCCTGGTCGAAGGTCAGCGATATATCACTAAGCAACGTTTCTTACTTCGCGGCTCGAATAAATGCCCGCCGTGTTTTATATTTGAAGCATGCGGAGCTCCGGCTATAAATTAGATTTCCGCGTTTTATAACGCGGTATCGCGTCGGCTTCGCTTTTTCCGTCAACGTGTACGCGTGTCAAAGACGACATAAATGTCCACTGGGTTCGTTACTTGCGCTGCAACGTCTACCGTTAGAGAGCAGCATAAATGCGTGTTGCACCAAACGTTTCATTAGCATCGTGATAAGGCTGGACACTATGGCGATTTATGCTGGTCGAATTAGAAACGTAGTCTGCGCAGTTCTACTAAAATTAGAGACAAATGCAGAGATGAACGTACGTGTTCGAACTCGTTTAACGCACGAACATTTAATAATAATAATGTGATCATACATGTTCATATTTGTCAGTTAAAACAAGCATTTACCAGTTAGCTGCTGCGACCTGTTTGAGAGATGTAAGCGATGACGAGTATACTCGTCGAAGACTGCGATGACGAGTATACTCGTCGAAGACTGCGATGGCGAGTATACTCGTCAAAGACTGCGATGGCGAGTATACTCGTCAAAGACTGCGATGGCGAGTATACTCGTCGAAGACTGCGATTACTAAATTGCAATTTAAACAGCAAATTGCAACTACTTTGTATAAGTATAAGAAAAGCTACCTGGTTAAAATAGCAAATGGGTTTCTTAGTGTCTGGTAAATTCAAACTTCTGATGGAAAAACGAATATCTTGAAAAACGTGTAACAATAGTAAAAATAATTGCGTTAAAATTGCGCCGTGTTTTCTCGAAATATGACGAAAGATATATTGAAAATTGTATGTGATCGTATTGTATAATCTTTGAGAGACGAGAAAACTTGCGTGCAAGATTCCTGCGAATTTCCTATACTGCGATACTGCGAGTGTTTACGTCAAAACTCTTCCACAGAGATTCGAGTTACCGATATTCGATCGTGTTTTGTCTCGAAAAATTGTCGAATGAAAATGGCGAATTTGAAAAGATATTACTCACCGATGTACAAGATTCCATCCAGGTCGAGGTTCTCGTTGCTGCCCTGACTATTGACAGCTGTCACATGGTCATCGACGGCGAGCGTGTGTCTTTTTGGTGCCGGTCTTCCGATGCTCACTGCGTGCCATTTGCCGTCGTTCAGCCTGGACCTGGAAGTGTCCCTGACCCTGACGGGGCCGTCACCCAGGTCGAACACGTAATGAATGTGTCCGTTGACTAGCTCCACGGCGATGAAGTCGCGTTCTCGACCGGCGTTGTAGAGAATTAGACCGTTCGATTCGCGTGTTCTGAACTGCAAGGCGAGAAACAGCGTGTTAATCGACTTAAACAAACGTAAGTTTCCCTTTATAGTTGCTGGACCTGCATTTGCGACGACCACCTTGCGGATAAGGAAATCACGGATGAGAATTTTGGATGGGAAATGCAAGTAAAGTATAAATGAGAACTGAGTAAGTGCCAGTGTGTACGCCACTTAATGCGCGCTGTTGACGAAAGAAAGTGGAAGTTGAAAAGAGAAGAAGTTGAAATTGAACCTGCTGTTACGTTTGTAGAATGTACGAAGTGTAATGTTTGAAATTGAAATTGATATCGAGGTGAATTAAAATAAAGAATTGTTTCTAAATGATTTACCTGATTCTTAGTATAAAATAGATTTATTTTCCTTATACGTGTTTTAAATAAAAATAGCAAAGGTGTCGTTGAATCTTCCTTTTCAATCAAATTTTCAATAAAATGTTGCTCAAGTCTGAGTTCAAGCGGCGAGTTAATCCTCTGCTTGCGATCCTATTTTTCACTGTACGCTGTATCGTTTATGTTCATACGATGCTTTTTAAGCTTTTGTGTTTCAAAAGATCCTCAAAATTCTCGAATATTCTTCCCAACTTCTACAGCATCCAATACTTTTTATCGTTGCACGTCACCTTGCTATTTTTAACCAGTTAGTTGTGGCGAGCTCTTTGAAAACTTTGAAAAGTGTATATCTAACATCGCAGAAAGTAAGCGACAGCGAGTATACTCGTCAAAGACTGCAATTACTAAATTGCAATTTTTTAAACAACAAATTCTAACTACCCTTTACACGTAACGAGTATGCTTGTCATAAGACAAAATATTGCTATTTCTTCATGACGAGTATACTCGTCAAAGACTGCTATTACTAAATTAGTATATTTTTAACAACAAATTGTAACTACCCTTTACACGTAACGAGTATGCTCGTCATAAGACAAAATATTGCTATTTCTTCATGACGAGTATACTCGTCAAAGACTGCTATTACTAAATTAGTATATTTTTAACAACAAATTGTAACTACCCTTTACACGTAACGAGTATGCTCGTCATAAGACAAAATATTGCTATTTCTTCCTGACGAGTATACTCGTCAAAGACTGCAATTACTAAATTGCAATTTTTTAAACAACAAATTCTAACTACCCTTTACACGTAACGAGTATGCTCGTCATAAGACAAAATATTGCTATTTCTTCGTGACGAGTATACTCGTCGAAGAACAACTAACTGGCTAAACAGAAACGTGGAATAAATGAAAAATTATCGGTCGAAAATTACGCGGATGGAGGGTTAATTAACAGGCGTCTGTTCTCCCAACAATACAAGTTCGATCGCGAAGATCGATCGTCCTCTTTGCACGACTATCAAAGCCGCGCTTCTCTTTCAAGAGAAAAACTGTCGATGGAATTAAACGAGCGAGCCGGAAGTTGTATGAGAGGCGATGGAAAAACAGCAGAAGCTCGTCGATTACAGTCGACGTAATTACGAAGGTGACGGCCAGAGAAGAGCTTGTCTGTCACTTGACACGGAAGAACGGCGCATGATTGGGTTTTTACGTGCGCCAGCGTCACACGTGCCACAATTAATCCGGAGTTTGTGCATCGATTCGTGAGCACCGAGCACCGATCCAGGCCAGGATGGATCTAACTGGGCGAACCTTTTGTGGGGACGCGTCACCGTTGACATTTCATTTCCTCTGTGGCCCCTGAGCCACGGCACGCGAGTTTCCCAACATGGGTCGAACCACTTTTCCCACCAGATATTTCAACTGGCCTTCGTAACACTTTCGTTCGCGTGCAAGTAACGTCTTCAACGTTTTCCAATTTTGTTAAAGTTGAATTTTGCGCGGAATAATCAGACACCTTGTATGTTGCTACACCTTGTCTTTTTGTTTTAACCAGTCAGCTGTTGCGTCCTCTGGAAACTTTGGAAAGTGTGTACCTAAAACGTGTGGCAAAAGGTAAGCGACGACGGATATACTCGTCAAGCACAGGGTATGTGTGGAGATTATAACGTACAATTAAAGTAATCGAGTAACGTGTAACCAGATGACTGTTTTATATCTTTTACGCATGACGAGTATACTCGTCATGACACAAGATATTTGTATTTCTCCATGACGAGTATGCTCGTCGAAAACAGCTAGCTGGTTAATGTAACAATAGCGTAACGAGGAAATATCGCGTACTTCAGGTGCAGCAACGTATTAGAAACGAGAAATTTATTTGAATCAGCGAGGAGGTGGGTCCGCTTATTTGCTAAATCCCCAGAAAGCAGTAGGCAAAATCGATGTATCCATCAAAGTGTTTCAGCGATAAAATTAAACAAACTTCAAAAACTAAAGCTATAGACGCTTTGGTTTCCGAGTGGCTCATACAGAAAGAAATAAAATAAACAACAAAATAATTTCCAGGAATAAAATCATATCTACATATACACGTTACCAAATTATAATAATTGCGACTGAGAATACCAACATTAATCGAACTTTTCCTTCGACCAGTAGCAGTTACATCTAGAAAACTATGAGTAGAAAACTATGTCTGACGACCTGTCAATTTCATAATTGAACTTGGCAAACTCGGCAGCAAACTGCAAACTATGACTCAAATATCCTTCTGGATTACCATTTCTTCTGGGATCTGGTAAATGAAGAGTTTGTTTCCTACCAGCTATCTACCTACCCTTTCTCGTGACATTTCGTCCACGTGAAAAAACAAACATCGTTTTTATTTTTAATGAAAAACCAATTTAAAAATACTGATGGTAATATTTACAAACAATGACTATAAAAGATTATGCTGAAAAATGTCTCGATCACATAGCATGACTCAAATATCCTTCTGGATTACCATTTCTTTTGGGATCTGGTAAATGAAAAGCTTTTCCTACCAGCTGTCTATCTACTCTTTCTCGTGACATTTCGTCCACGTGAAAAAACAAACATCGTTTTTATTTTTAATGAAAAACCAATTTAAAAATACTGATGGTAATATTTATACTTAAAACAATGACTGTAAAATATTGTACTGAAGAATGTCTCGATCACACAGATACACCGAATTCTTATAAAAGAATTTCCCAGTCGCTTTTAATTTTTTTAATTTTTAATTTTTACAAATCTTTTTAAAGTTTTAGTTTTTCAAAGAAGAAAAAAGAAAAGAAAAAAGAAAAAGAAAAGGTATCGTTGAAAAATGTTTACCTGGAAATAGATATTCGTTTCCACGTACGCTTTCAGCACGGGCAAGCCGACGAACGTGTGCTTTGATGTGAATGTCACCGGATAATGGACTGGATGGTTCCTTTTGCTGAATTTCCCCGTAACCCTGATGATCGGTGTTACACCTTGATGAGAAGCCTGATGATTGCCGGAACTGCGCGCTATCTCCAGGTACGGGTAGCCGTTGAACCAGATTTGTTGGAGAAAACCAACGAAATGCGGGATTTCCTCACCGGCGTGCAAGTAGCCACCGACGTGCAGCGTTCGGAATTCCAAAATGCTTTGCTTGCCAAGCTGCGTTTCGGCTGTCAAACAGAGCGGACAGTTTTTCAGAATTTCTGAGAAATTACAAAATCTCAAAAATTACTCTTCTCAAACAGTGACATGATCTTAATTTTAAAACATGCTGTTCGACCGTCCGAACGTTTCTTCTGATTCAAATGACTTTTAAATACAAAAATGACGTTTCGATAAATTTCTACACGTTCGACATTCTCTTCGGAGGGACAAGTATCTCGATTTATCGTTTGCACTTTCTTCGGCGAAGAGCAAAACCTGCCAGAGTTTCTAAACACGGGCCACGTTAAATAAGAAAATGGACTGAGATTAAGGGAAAATCATTAATAAGAATCTGGCCTTGCAAGGAAGGAAAAAGGAAGAGCAGAAGAGAAGAGAGTCGAAGGAACCTCGAGCTGCGAGTTACACGGGAACTATTTTAATTATTAGACGGCCCTGGGATTGTCCTTATCCAGGGACAATGAAAACTCGATATCGGTGCATTGTTCTTTGCGACCATCTTACCGGAGTCGAAGCCATTAAGCTTAATTGTCCCCGGACACAATGCACTGAACTTTGTAAATTAGTAGTGCGATGTAAGTATCGACAGCCGTTGCTAATAAATCTACCAAAGTTGCCTTGAAACGTAGCTCGCAGCGAAGCTAGAAATGAAAGGGGTAAGTTTCACCCTATTAGACAATTTTACGTAGATGTTCGTATTAGGCTTGGCGAATTGTTGTTCGTAATGAGGATAATAATTAAAAGTTTGACACGACTAATCATTTCAACTATTTTATTGCTGTGTTTATTTTAGATATAATACAGTTAATAATTAGAGTGGGTAAAATTGTATTTTGTGCTGAGATCAAATAAACAATGCATGAATAATTCTTTGTATTTTGCTTTTTAGACAAAATGCTAAATAATTTGGACGTTGAATTTGTATTAAAATTGTAGCTTTCGTACGTGTCTTTCAGTTTTATTCAATTTAGCACGGTTGTTTTAATTTCAGCTTGGATTTCAGTATTTCTGGTGCAGCTGACAATATTGTTATAATGGAATCAAACATTGTTTCAGGAACATTTAATGCAAATACGAAATACGAAAAAAGAAATTGTTTCATTTAATAGCTGAACTATCATGGAGAAGTTTATGTTTCAAACACAAACGTATGAAAAATACAATGTTTAAAAATCAACAATATTTATCACCTTATTAACTAACACAGAAAGTTATTTGAAAACGATTCATCTTAGAGCAAAATTATGTTATATCTTCCCCGTGTTATTTCTGGTTTAGAAACAGCAAAGTACCTGAAACGCTAATAGGAACCCGGAGATGACAAAATATTAAAACATGAAATTTGAAATTGATTTATCTTATCGCCAAATTATGTTATATCTTCCCTGTGTTATTTCTGGTTTAGAAATAGCAAAGTACCTGAAACGTTAATAGAAACCCGGAGAAAATAAAATACCAAAGCAGGAAATTATTTGAAAACGATTCATCTTAGCGCAAAATTATATCTTCCCTGTGTTATTTCTGGTTTAGAAACAGCAAAGTACCTGAAACGCTAATAGGAACCCGGAGATGACAAAATATTAAAACATGAAATTTGAAATTGATTTATCTTATCGCCAAATTATGTTATATCTTCCCTGTGTTATTTCTAGTTTAGAAATAGCAAAGTACCTGAAACGTTAATAGAAACCCGGAGAAAATAAAATACCAAAGCAGGAAATTATTTGAAAACGATTCATCTTAGCGCAAAATTATATCTTCCCTGTGTTATTTCTGGTTTAGAAACAGCAAAGTACCTGAAACGCTAATAGAAACCCGAAGAAAATAAAATACCAAAACATGTAACTATTTGAAAACCATTCATCTTAGCGCAAAATGGTATCTTCCCTGGTTTCATCATCATTTCATTTCATCATCAAAATCATTTCTGGTTTAGAAACAGCAAAGTACCTGAAACGCTAATAGGAACCCGGCTAATAGGATGAGAAAATACTAAAACATGAAATTTGAAATTGATTTATCTTATCGTCAAATTATGTTATATCCTCCCTGTGTTATTTCTGGTTTAGAAACAGTAAAGTACCTGAAACGCTAATAGAAACCCGAAGAAAATAAAATACCAAAACATGAAACTATTTGAAAACCATTCATCTTAGCGCAAAATGGTATCTTCCCTGGTTTCATCATCATTTCATTTCATCATCAAAATCTTTTCTGGTTTAGAAATAGCAAAGTACCTGAAACGCTAATAGAAACCCGGAGAAAATAAAATACCAAAACATGAAACTATTTGAAAACCATTCATCTTAGCGCAAAATTATATCCTCCCTGTGTTATTTCCGGTTTAGAAACAATAAAGTACCTGAAACGCTAATAGGAACCCGGAGAAAATAAAATACCAAAACATGAAGTTATTTGAAAACGATTTAGCTTAACACAACACTGTATTATATTTCCCTGGGTTATTTGTAATTCAAACATATTAAAATACCAAATCAGAAAACTATTTGGAAACGTGTTATCTCGACACAGAATTACGTTCTACTTTGGCCATGTTATCTGCAACGCAGAAATAATAAAACACTCGATACGATTCGTTATTTTAAATTGTCGCTTCTTGCCTACTTGGAATACCATTCGCCTGGAATAATCGCGGGTCTGTGCATGTACAAATATACTCTGACCTCGCAAACACGAAACCCATCTGGATCTTCGCAATTGCAGGCCGACTAAAGGCTGTCGCGACGAGCGAATAATCAGAACCGCAAAATGAGACACGTTGAAACGCCTTCGTCGTTAAGCCGTCCCCTTAATCGCTCGACCCACAGAATCCAAGTATGTATATACGTTGACGAGCGGCAAACAGGACATAGCTCATGTTCGAAATTACAATGCCAGGCAGCTGGCTGTGATCTGTTAAGGGCCGCCCTGACTAACGACCGATGGGGCCGATCGTGACCCGATCGACCGGTTTAATCGAATCGTAAATTGACATCAAACAACGATCCGTGGAAATTCGTGGAAGCCAACGCCGCCGTGTTAGCCTAATCCGCTTACGGACGAAAGAGTTTCTCGCAAGACACGCTTTAACCACAGCAGCGGTAGTTTTGCGGCAATCGGCGTTCGCTGAAATTTCGCGAAACTTGCACGCGCCGCTGGCGAGTTTCGCCGAGCAACGGCCGATTCCACCGAGTTGTACGTGTAACCGGCGCTTCAGGCCGAGAATTTGATTATAACTCGCAGAACGCTTATCGCTTGATCGAATCGCAAGCGAAACAACTTGGAAATTACCGGAATATTGAATTGGCCGGCGCTGCCGATTCCAATTCGCTCACCAAAGTAGCCACGTTGGCGTAATTATGTAAATGAAAAAGTGGAGACTGGCTGACGAAAGTATCTCGATACTTTGAACGTATCGCCGGCAGAGATGGCGTGCAAGATCACCGACAGTGATTTATCACAATGGTCGCAGAATCACGATCACGGTCGTGATCCAACTTCCTTCAGCGGCGTGATTTTCTTATCTCCAGCGAAATCTTGCTCTTATCTGCGAGCGTAATTTTTCATGTTCAATCATTTCTTATGAAATACTTCGATATAGCTCGCGTGAAAATTTCATTTCTAATTTTCCTAATTACGTTTAATGTTTTAAGATTAAATATCCTGCTAATGTTTTTACTTGCAACAGAACGGTTGACGGAGTTTTAAAGAATTCCAATATAATGTTTCCAGACGATAATTAAGCCAACATTTTTCTTTAGAGTAGCTTGTCATAAAAGTAATCGCAAGAATATTAACGTTGGAAAAGAGAATTTCCTTTTTTCCCTTAGAAGTCTTTTAATATCCATGGGAGAAACTTTCGTTCGCCTTACGATATTTATTTTTAAATAGATAAAATTTTACGTGTCTGTAGAAGATTTAAAGATGCAAATTTTCATAATCGTCGTCTTTTTTAAAGAACGACTTTAGTTGGTCGTTCCTTTTCGTCCTTTGTCGTCCACACGTTCCAAGCATCTAAGAAACTATCAAACTTCTACACTCAAAGTAAATGTAACGCACACCGTTCAAAACTAAAATTATCCCCCGAGATAAATCGGAATTTGTATCTCGGTTAATGAAGTAATCTGCGGCGTTCAAAGACTTACTAACGCCGACTGAAAGTTTCAGAAGGTATATATCGTTCCCAGCATCTCAAACACGCAGATCTAACTGTCAACATTATTAATTAAACGCGTTCCGCCAGTATCCTGTTAATCCTTTTCCTATTTTGGCTCCTTAATTAGATTACATTTTATAAAAATGAAAGCCACAAGCATATCACGATATTGGCTTCCAATTTTCTTCTAAATTATCTGTTTCTCGTTAATTAAGGTGTGCAATCATAATCCTCTATAGACATACGTTCCATTAAAATTCACATGAAATTCAAATCACGTTGGAAATCAAAAGATCGACCATCCGATTTTTACATTTTACACTCCAATTTCCCGACTTGACAATTTCTCCAGATGCAAACGGCCCAAGAGAACGAACAATCGATGAACTAGCTTTTCGCAAAACGAAGGAAAGTGGAAAGTTCAAGTGTCCAACTGAGAATTCGCAGGCGATAGAACGACAAAGCGCGTTGAGTTCAAGAAAACACAGGAGAGGCACGCTAATCGCAACAAGTTCCGCGTCGTTGGGTTTTCCAACGCTTTTGCTAGTTGGCAACTAAGTGATTGCGGCTTTTGTCAATACCATCTAATGACAAAATCCGCAACCACTTAGTTGCCAAGCCAATATTTCTAAAAGCTCGATGGCCTTAGCATCGCATCGTTGGGCTGCGACAAGTGGAACCACGAATCTGTACAAACAGCCATAATTTACGTACGACAGGAGGAAAAATTGCGAAAGGAAGAGAAGCACTTGGACGGCGTTAATTGTTTCATCGCGTGCTGCTTCGACGCACGTGAATTTCCATGGCAAAGCGAAACTATGAGCGGAGGATCTTTGTCAGTTACAGTTTCTCGTGGCCAACAACCCAAGGATGTCATGCACTCAGCGGCGTAGTAATTATCGTGCGATCGATGCGAGCGACGAGCGACTAAGTGAAGATCGTGTGCAGCTTATGGCGATGCTGGTCGGTCAAGCAATTTAGGGTATTGCCACGTAACTCGATATTGCTGGCACTCGCCATCCATTTAATAGGCTGATCTGGGGAGCGGGCCGGCAGGTTTGGGTGTTTCGCTTTATTGAAGAGCCATGATGCTTTGCAACAAACGTGCTCCTACTTGACAATAGCCAAAGGCTCTGTTTTAGACGCTACTTTATGGCCTGTACCCTTCACAGTGCGCTTCATACCTCCACTTGTTCCAGTTTCCAACTTGCACGGCCATGTTGAACGCTTGCCATTCCGATTCTCCTAATTGAAATTAACTCGGAGGCAGCTAGTTTTAGGTCGCCTTTGCGGCATGCTACAGAATCGAGTGGAGAAATGTTCGATGGTTGCTGCAAGATTCTCTCGCAACAAGATTCTTAACGTGTCGAATATCTACATGTACATGGAATTGACGAGATATTTAGCGAAAATTAGTGCAAAACCGTATAGGCAAGATTGTCATGTCTATAAATAATATAACGTTTCTGAAAAGTGTATTACACTGTTTCGTAGTCAATGTAGGAGAATTCTTACGCACGTTACTGTTTATTTATTCCATTCCTCTGACTTCGATCTTCTAGAAAATTTCATCGACTAAAGGGAAAATATTCCACGGTTTTTCACGAGTACGAATAATTGTGATTGATCGGTCGATTCCTTGAACCGGTCGATCGTCATGTTTCATAGGAGACCATCGGTGTCCTAGCACTTTTACGAATGCTAGAACACTTATACGCATTTACTATAACTCATCTACCATTCAACTTTGTCTCGTCAATTCCACTAAAAGAAACATATTCAAAGATCGTGCTCGCGAGGCCCAGAAAGGATGAACGTTTGAAGAAACGATTAATATTCGCCTAACGAGTCAGTCGTACACTTCTCTGTTACCATGAAATTCACACAGTGCGGATGATCGTTCTCGATGGATAGAGAGTGGAACGTGCTAAACACAATTGAACGTAGTATACATAGTACATATGTACGTGTATATACGTACAGGCGCACAAATACATGTAGGAAGAGCAAGAGCGAGAGCGAGAGAGAGAGAGAGAGAGAGACATATACTGGGTGTCGGTTATCGGTTATAGACAGCGATACACTGGCGTCCTAGATACGCTGCAAAGCGCATATATTACGGCCAGCTTTACAAGAGATTGGACGCGGCGGCATTGAAACTTTATGCACGGTTCGGACAGGCCGATTGGATTTTCCGGCCTATCCAGACTACCCTGCCCGATAAATATAGGGACACAAGCAGCACCGTGTTTCCAATCGATTCGAATATTATTCGACACTGTTCCGGACTCTTTGGATATATATTAGCTTATTTATTTATTTATTGTACACCGATTAGGTTGGCTTATGTATATTGTAGCGCGAAAAGATTTTCATTTGTCACAGACGAACTTCTTTTTATTCAGTTAGCTCTTTGCGATGAGTAGACTTGTGAAAAGACAGCAATATTTTGTGCTATGACGAGTGTACTAATTTTTGTCAGACATTTTAGGTGCACACTCTTCAAAGTTTTCAAAGAGGTCTAATTGTAGTGGATTACTTGAGAAACTTACTTTTATTCAATTAGCTATTTGTGATGAGTAGACTTGTGAAGAAACAGCAATATTTTGTGCTATGACGAGTATACTAATTTTTGCAACACGTTTTAGGCGCACACTTTCCAAGGTTTTCAAAGAGGTCTAATTGTAGTGAATTACTTGAGAAACTTCTTTTTATTCAGTTAGCTATTTGTGATGAGTAGACTTGTGAAGAAACAGCAATATTTTGTGCTATGACGAGTGTACTAATTTTTGTCAGACATTTTAAGTTCACACTCTTCAAAGTTTTCAAAGAGATCTAATTGTAGTGGATTACTTGAGAAACTTACTTTTATTCAATTAGCTATTTGTGATGAGTAGACTTGTGAAGAAACAGCAATATTTTGTGCTATGACGAGTATACTAATTTTTGTCAAACATTTTAGGTGCACACTTTTCAAGGTTTTCAAAGAGGTCTAATTGTAGTGGATTACTTGAGAAACTTACTTTTATTCAATTAGCTATTTGTGATGAGTAGACTTGTGAAGAAACAGCAATATTTTGTGCTATGACGAGTATACTAATTTTTGCAATACGTTTTAGGCGCACACTTTCCAAGGTTTTCAAAGAGGTCTAATTGTAGTGGATTACTTGAGAAACTTACTTTTATTCAATTAGCTATTTGTGATGAGTAGACTTGTGAAGAAACAGCAATATTTTGTGCTATGACGAGTATACTAATTTTTGCCACATGTTTTAGATGCACACTTTTCAAGGTTTTCAAAGAGACCTAAGTATTTTTCATTTTTGTTGGTAGATTACTTTTTATGTCGAGAAATATTTAACGACTTGATAGTCGAGAGAACCTTGAATGAAAGAAAATTCTCTGTCTACCTGAATGTATTTTATTTTTTTATTTTTATTTATATTTGCTTTATCGTACGGCAAAGAGAATTTCGAAAAATTTGTTCATCTTCCCTGGCATCTTTGCTTCCCGCTCGATGTATTTCATTTTTATTCTGCTCAATGGAATTTCATTGTTATCCACACTACATAGCAACTTTTAGTTTCGATAGGTGGAAGCTGCATGAAAATTTAATTGATCAACTTTTTTTACTTCGATAGAAAATTAGAAATTACGTGTGCGTTCCACGGGCGGAAACAAGCGAAGTTATAACAGGTGGTCAATTTAAACTTTCAACTCATTAAAATTGTGTGCGACTTTAAAGCACGGAAATTTTCCACACACGCGCTAGTGAATTTGTTGCTCGAATCTCTTCCGATAGATGTTACGTATTTCATACGACATTATTCTGTCAAATTGCTAAATTGACTCGACATAGCCAGCTTTTCAACGTTTTAACTAGAAATTTTTCATCTCGTTTCGAAGGATATCGCACGATGATTTATTAAATAACAATATTACTGGCTCAATCAATTATAAGTTGTAGACTTTTGATTCTTCTTAGGCAAACCATTTTTATATTTATGCAAATTTGTAATTTTACGTCGTACAGGATAATTGGTTTATAAATTTTATTAAATAAAATACGTCACGCTATTAAAATTCTCAATGCAACTTTAACGGATCATGGTATATAAACATTAAAAAAACGTATGGAATATGTATATATACACAGAGTATTGGATTCAAGCGATTTAAAAACATTTAAATTAACTTATACACAGATAATCTGACATCGAGATCGTTAAATAAAATCAACCTATTTTCCAATAATATCGAGAGAAAAAAAAAACGATATTTTCAATCGTCGAAATAAAACAATTTTTCTTGCTTGCAAACGTTTACAGCGACGATAATTGTAAAACGCGATACGAAATTGCCACGCGACGTATCAAAATTCACCGCAATTTCCCATCACCCGTTTTCGTTCCATTTTCCTCAATAATCGAGACGAACGGGAAACTAGCATTTCAGCTTTTCATCGTAATATAAATAACAATAATTTCCACGTGGAATTGCCGCAGAAACCTTTCACGTTAATTTTATATTCGAAAGCGGTCTTCGTTGATACAATTTTCAACGTTTGTATACGACTTTGCCCGAGGAATCGGCAGGCGAATGAGAGACTCGATGAAAATGCAAATGCTTGGAGCATAGCGAATGTTAAAAAAGACCATTTCCAATGGTCTAAAGTAAAACAAAACTAAAAACGATTCTCTCTTTTCAGTTTCCATTATTTGATTTGATTATTCACTCGTCCGGATATAAAATTTCATCGCACGACTATAACCGAAACACTCTGCTTCCTTGGAATCGCGAAAATCGTTTCAGTGAATTATGAATCGTTTTATTCGATCTGAGTCGCGTTATCGATCGCAGTTGAAATGCTCAAACTCCGAAACAAGAATTTATCAAACTTGGAGCGTGACAACTGTGTGCAAAGAGATATCATTTATTTAAAAAAAAAAAGACACTATCGAGCAATTCCAGGGCAACTTGCTCTTCGTGTTGCTTGCTTATCGAGCCTCATAAAACGTGATATAATATTTACCATTCTTACGTCAGTCAAATACAGGTGATTCATGAATTTATGGTGCAGAAACATGACGATTCGTGTTTCATATTTATAGCTCTTGGCTCACTTTCGCACATCGAATCAACGATGTTACAGTCTCTGTACAACCGAGCATTTATTTCTTATCGTTTGTCAGTAGGAGAAGCGACAAATCGATGCAGAATTTTAATTTGATTAGATTTAAATTCGTCGTCGTGTTATTACGTTTCACCTGCCTTGCCTTGTGCCTTCGCACGCTCTTCTTCCAACTGAGTCGGCAGATTATTTTTACGATGCTCGTAAAAATATAATAATACGCGACAAGAAGCCTGTAAAACGAACGAAATAAAAGTAGAATCCTGTTAGAATGAGCGAGCTGAACGATTTTCTACAACCATGTTAATTTCAACGCCAACAGCCTGTCCACTTTAGCAACTCGAAGCCGAATAACGTGTTAATCGCAGTCAACGTGTTAATACGACAAAATAATATGCGTTGCACGATACACAGCGCAAACATGCATCTTCGTATCGGAGAAGTTTCCGGCAACTTCAGTGGCGCAATTTTTGTCAATACCACCAAATGACAAAACCCGCAGTCACTTAGTTGCCAAGCCAACAGGTTGTCCTTCCGTAAATGATCGCCCGTGACATGCTGTAAATTGTCGTTTAGCCTCAAATGTAATTTATATCGCGTGAGTTATAGTTAGTCAACTATACTCACCAGGTACACGCTGGGAAGGGAAAGGAAAAGGGCCAGGTAAATTGAAAAGAATCGAAGAAAACGACAAGGAAAGACAATGACGGTATAAAATACGAGAGAAGGCGGTTGATAAATTTCATCGATCGGATTCGGAACACACCTGGATGGTTCTCGAGGCGCGAGAATGGCAATTCCGCAGGCGTGGAATTCCTGCAGGAGGAAGGACGGTGTGTTTCCTGGCGCGGAGTCCGCTTCCGGCTGACGATTATTTATGTAAAAGGACGCTTGGCAGGCAGAAGGCGAGGCGACGCGAGAGAACGACAAATGGCAGGGGCGAAATAAAAATGGCGTGCAAGTTTCGTAGGACGACGCCAGGAATTCTCCGGAGTCGATCGATCCTCCGCGTCTCTTGCAACGCACGGACGCGTTTCCAGCCGCCGGCCGTTCTCCAGTCGATCGCAAGGAACAGCCAGAG
This sequence comes from Bombus flavifrons, assembly GCF_040668555.2. Lineage (NCBI taxonomy): Eukaryota > Metazoa > Arthropoda > Insecta > Hymenoptera > Apidae > Bombus > Bombus flavifrons. Next base: position 5,693,763 of record NC_138458.1, on the reverse strand, counting down.
CCATAAAGAGAGCATTTGCATGGCTGGAGGTGTTGCGGAAAAGGGCGGGAGACTTGGCCGGGCAGGCCAAGTTTTTAACCAGGCGATTCGATCGCTGCGCAGGATATTTCCAGTGTTTTTACAGCCGACGTCTGTGTGTAATTTCGTTGGCCTATGTAGGACGCAATCGTTTCCAGCTTATCGATCACGGGGAACGTCAAAATTCTTCTTTCTTATGGTTTCATGTGCGCGGAGTCTAATGGCGCGCTATAAAAGTTTCTAATCATTTCGTGTTCCATGAAACTCGAGAATCCAGTCCGAAGCTCTCTCGAAGCATAATTCATCAGCTAATAGTAATATTCGTAAATGGACGCGGATTTTTATGCAAATTTACGCTGTTGAGGATGTAATTGGAAACGTGGAAGCTTGGTAGAAAATTGTTTTGTTATTATTGGCAGTGTTGTACTTTGGATATTTTGTATATTTTCTACTTGGAAATTTTCTATAAATTCGTAAAATGTAGCTACGAGTTGTAGAGAAAAAGAGAAGCTTGTACATAGTGTTACGTTAATTTATATTAATTGCACCGGTCGTAATGAGTTTGGTAGAAAATCGTTTGACTTGGAATTTTATTATTTGTTATTATTGACAGCGTTGTACTTTGGATATTTCGTAAATTTTCTACTTGAAAATTTTCTACTTGAAAATTTTCTATAAATTCGTAAAATGTAGCTACGAGTTGTAGAGAAAAAGAGAAGCTTGTACATAGTGTTACGTTAATTTATATTAATTGCACCGGTCGTAATGAGCTTGGTAGAAAATCGTTTGACTTGGAATTTTATTATTTGTTATTATTGACAGCGTTGTACTTTGGATATTTCGTAAATTTTCTACCTGGAAATTTTCTATAAATTCATGAAATGTAGCTACGAGTTGTAGAGAAAAAGAGAAGCTTGTACATAGTGTTACGTTAATTTATATTAATTGCACCGGTGGTAATGAGCTTGGTAGAAAATCGTTTGACTTGGAATTGTATTATTTGTTATTATTGACAGCGTTGTACTTTGGATATTTCGTAAATTTTCTACCTGGAAATTTTCTATAAATTCGTAAAATGAAGCTACGAGTTGTAGAGAAAAAGAGAAGCTTGTACATAGTGTTACGTTAATTCATATTAATTGCACCGGTCGTAATGAGCTTGGTAGAAAATCGTTTGACTTGGAATTTTATTATTTGTTATTATTGACAGCGTTGTACTTTGGATATTTCGTATATTTTCTACTTGGAAATTTTCTATAAATTCATAAAATGTAGCTACGAGTTGTAGAGAAAAAGAGAAGCTTGTACATAGTGTTACGTTAATTTATATTAATTGCACCGGTCGTAATGAGCTTGGTAGAAAATCGTTTGACTTGGAATTTTATTATTTGTTATTATTGACAGCGTTGTACTTTGGATATTTCGTATATTTTCTACTTGGAAATTTTCTATAAATTCGTAAAATGTAGCTACGAGTTGTAGAGAAAAAGAGAAGCTTGTACATAGTGTTACGTTAATTTATATTAATTGCACTGATCGTAATGATCTCATAAGTTAGAAATAAAACTTATGTACATACATTGACAATCATGTACAATGAATAGCTAATGGAAAATAAAATAAATAAACAATATATATAGACTTCTGTTCTCTTTATAATCTCACAATTTTCTGTTAAACATTATAACCTGCAGTTTGTTCGAAATTTCTCAATTTCGTTCATTGTATGCAAATTTGTTGCTAATACAGGTAACTTGAGATTTCTACCTACAATTTTGTTAATGGTATCGACTCGATCTAAATTGTCCCAGTAATTTTGCAATTGTGACACACTTCGTACGTTTCTGCACGTTATGTGTGCGTTTTAATCGCAATTTAACAAAATAAGCGGTTGCGTTTGGAAAGAAATAAAACGTCAAACATAAGAGAACAATCGAAAACAATCTTCGTCTTTTTTAATAAGAAATTCATGGAACATGGCGTTATAGAAGAAAATTTATCAATTTTCCGATCAGACAGTCAAAGGATAAGATTCCTTCAGGAGAACAAAAATCAATCGTTGCTTTTCTTTCACCTCCTACCTCTACTTTTCTTTTCTCTTTCTCAACTTGCAAATATCCTCCCATATCCTTCTTTTTCTCCTTTGCACCGATTTCTCAGAATTGTTTGCGTGGCACTCGAAGCGATCTAAAAATTATTTTAAACGGACCAAGCAAGTGAAAGTCATACTTTTATGTATGAAGACTGAAAAGGAAACACCCAGCAGACCTCACAAAGGACACAACTTAACAAACACGAAGATGGTATCCTGCTGGGGGTAGCCACCCACACGATAATCAAACAGCTAAAAAATTCTACTAAATGTCCAAACTGGACAAATTGTGAATGTAAAGAATTAAATAAAAAAAAATAGCAATGGAACTATTGCAAGCTAAGAGTTTCTTAATTCCATTCATAAAACCTTATCTTTTCTTACTTTAAACTCGCGGTACGACTTCCTCGTGCTTCGGTTATCTGGATATAGCGCGTGTCATACGGGATTGCTCGTATATCTTAATCTTATCAAGAGAATTACGACAAACGTTGACAGGTATGTTACCGGCAACCTCGTTTTCAAGATATCAAAGGCGAATTTCTATCGTTCCAACGACGCCAGGATCGTAATGCTCGTATCGAAAGAGGAAACGATGATACAATGGATACAGGGGCGTAGGAATGCGATCGTAGATAAAAATTAGAAAAAGTACGTATCTTTGTAATTTCTCAACTTTATCGGTTTTCATATGGAAACTGTAAATAAATATTTTTCAAGAAATCAGCTAACTGAAATTAAATCTTCGCTAAGACGAAGATGTAAGGTTTAATAAATAAATGTGATTTAATACCGTGGAAATGACAGGTTAATGATTTCTATAGAATTATTTATCGTAATTTAATCTAATTTGTAATTAAAATAAACTGCAGTAGCAAAATTAAAAGGTAAAAGAGTCGTTTCGTTGGAATTTGATTCTTGTAACAGCCACGCGTACTCCGTGTGTACTCGTCAAAGCTCGCTTTTCCGCACACTTTTCAGGGTTCACGTTTTTCGAAATCGTGAAACAGGTCGTAGCAGCTGGTTAGGTTAAAAAAAGGATCGATAAATAATTCGTTGGTAAGGCAAGTCGTAATAAAAACTTTCCTCTTCCGTTCGATTACATTTCCATGAAACTCGCAGCCACATTTCTGATGGGAGTCGTCGCGTCGGTGCATCGACAAGCAGCTGAAACCCCGTGGCGAGATGCCCTGGAAAATCTTCAATTAGCATTCATAAGAGCGACCCGATTCCAAGGATCGCCGGCTGAATGCAAACGGCCTTGCATTTGGAATTTGCGATTTCATCCGGGGCCACCGCTTTGGGAAATTTGTAATTTAGCTGGCCGTGTGTTCCATCGTCGTGCACCTACCACTGGTCCGAGCGGGCAAATTCCGCCGGCTGAGCTACGACCTGAACGCCATGCTTTTTCCAAAGTTTCCAGTTTCAGTTGCAGCTGCAGTTGGCGAGAAAGACGCATAAGCAGCCGTTCTTACAACCCCTAAGGGAGATCCGATTTTGTCTCTTCGTTCCTCGTAGCTGATTTACAGGCTCGTCGTGCTGCCAGGTGAGCAGCACACGGTAGTCAGTTTTATTGAAAGCGACAGCGAAAAAGATACGAGTTGACGATACCAGTTCTCGAGTTGGCAGGTTCAGCAAGGTTTCTTTGCTTTTTGCAAGTTTATACAGAAGATTATGCTAATGATCAACTAATGTCTGGGTTAGCAATCTCGCCATGCTGTCTTTTTCGTACAGAAGTTTGAAAAATACATCTGAGGGAGTTTCAAGTGTAGCGAGAAAACAAGCAGCTTTTGGTGAATTTTTGTTGTATGAGATGTTCAAGGAATGTCAGTGAACAGTCTTGAAATAGGAACGTAATTCTTCTAATCCTCAGTTCCTCTTATCGTTTGATCTCCACAATGTAATGGTCATCTTTGACAGTGTTGAAAAATACATTTGAGGGAGTTTCCAGCGTAGCGAGAAAATAAGCAGCTGCCTTTTGTGAATTTCTGTTGTATGAGATGTTCAAGGAATGTCAGTGAACAGTCTTGAAATAGGAACGTAATTCTTCTAATCCTCAGTTCTTCCTATCGTTTGATCTCGACAATGTGATGGTCATCTTTGACAATGTTGAAAAATACATTTGAGGGAGTTTCCAGCGTAGCGAGAAAATAAGCAGCTGCCTTTTGTGAATTTCTGTCGTATGAGATGTTCAAGGAATGTCAGTGAATAGTCTTGAAATAGGAACGTAATTCTTCTAATCCTCAGTTCCTCTTATCGTTTGATCTCCACAACGTAATGGTCATCTTTGACAGTGTTGAAAAATACATTTGAGGGAGTTTCAAGTGTAGCGAGAAAATAAGCAGCTGCCTTTTGTGAATTTCTGTTGTATGAGATGTTCAAGGAATGTCAGTGAACAGTCTTGAAATAGGAACATAATTCTTCTAATCCTCAGTTCCTCTTATCGTTTGATCTCCACAACGTAATGATCATTTTTGACAATGTAACTATCGTTGGCAGACAGCTATAGTCACAGTATAGTCACAGTCATCAGAACGCAAACGTTGAGAGTTTCTCCTACGGTTAAATGGTTTACTTTTCTATCTTTGGTTTTACTACGCGAATTGGAATATTTTAAAACGTCGATTCGATTTACGGCAATTAATTAATTTTTTGAAAAGAAAAGCAACTTTCTATCTGGATCGATTGCAATCTACAGGCTGGAGAATTATGCTCAGAGATATTTCATTGAGAATTAATTCGAGTGCGATTGTCTAACGCACGGAGAATACTAAGATAACGAAAAGTGTTGGTTCAGTTACCTTCTCGCTGGCCTGTCGATAATTTACAAGCATCGAGCTTAATACCAGTCGAAGCTGTCAAACCGTAAATTATTATCGAAAATATCGGCCAGCCTGAGGCGTTTTCCTTCTACTTTCTTCGAGAAATTTTCCACGGCAGTTGGCTGTTTCCTGAGCCTTTGAATAATTAACGAAAATCGTCGACAGCAAGTTTCGCGAGAGGAATCGACGCGTCTTTGCACGCCGAGGAAACTGCAAATTAAAAATTTCTTCCGCGTAATTTCTCGAGCGCTCGATTCCACAGCTATCGAGATAAAACGTAAGCGTGGCGCGTTCCTTTCTAAACAGAAGCTTTCCAGTCTAAAAATATTCTCGAAAATCAACCTGTCGATGTTTGTTCAGCCGTCTTCAGGAATTTAACGAAGCAGCGTTTTAATAACTATTAGCAATTATTTATATGCAGCGATGTTATGTCTACGCTATAACAATGAATTTTTATCGCAATTGCAATGACTCGTATGCAGCAAGACTCTTGTTCATTCAGTGTCTTCCTGAAACCATTTTCTAAATTTTTAACAATTTTGCAGATTGAATGGATACACTGGCAAGTGAGAAGATTAATTGAGTTAGGAACAATTTTGAGACAAGCAAAATGAAAATGCGTATTTTCTATCCACCTGTTTCCATTAACAGCAATTTTAGAATTGCAGTGGCGCGAGCCTATTAACGCACAAGCGCCAGAAAGCTCAGTAATCGAAGCACTTGATCGATCAAAAATTTCTTTCAATCGTTCGACGAAATAGAATGGCTTCTTTCATATCAAAAGCAAAATATTGGGTTGGCAACTAAGTGGTTGCGGATCGTGTCGTTAGTTGGTAATGACAAAATCCGCAGTCACTTAGTTGCCAACCCAATATATTGGCTGCGTCTTAAAAAATCATTCTCATAGAAATTCCGGAAGACTTCAAACTATAATATTTATAAGAAACGTAGACGATATACGAAAGCGTAATTGCAGTGACGAATCGACAATTACTATCGTTATCTAACTATACTTTTTTATTTCTATAACGAAAGACGCGTAAATTTGTCCAATTTAGACGAGTTTTCCGAATAAATTTTCGGCTCATAGAATTGACTATTATTTAATCTATTTTTTAAATTAATTATTTATCTAATTATACTTCTTTATTTCTATAACGAAAGACGCGTAAATTTGTTCAATTTAGACGAGTTTTCCGAATGAGTTTTCGGCTAATAGAATTGACTATTATTTAATTTATTTTTCTAATTATACTTTTTTATTTCTATAAAGAAAGACGCGTAAATTTGTCCAATTTAGACGAGTTTTCCGAATGAATTTTCGGCTGATAGAATTGACTATCGGAAGAGAAACGTCCGTGGCGGATCCTCTGTTGCGCACTTCGTACCATTTTCATTAAGAAAAGCGTCGCAACCACGAAATGACACTTGTTTCCTCGTTTCTGCCACGCAATTTATCGACGAGAAACTTTCAGGTGGAATAGCCGAGCAATTTCGAAATTTCATACGTCTCGTTCCTTTCGATTTCTACTTCCACTTCGACTCGATTAATTGGAAAACTGAATAGAATTTCCTTTCCCATACGACGTGCTATTATTTTCTTGCAAATTATTTTCTACTCGTTTCTATACAATTGTCGCCTAATCCAAGACTTGAAAATTTCAAATCTCACTCTGAGAATTTTCTAATATTTTCATCTCTAACACCAACACCTCTTTTTCTCCGTTTCTTCGTCCACTCAAAACTTTTCCCGTGTTTCCTCCTAAACAATATCCGACAATATCCATACAACGTTTGTACAAGTCTCAAAATCCCAAGATCATTTTACGTAGGCGATTTTGCGCGTTTAATTTGCAACTGTCGCGTAGCGCAAATTTCAACGTACCGACGAAGAATCGCGGATAATCAGCCAGCCGATTTATCGCATACTCTCGCGTCGTATCGTATTTTCACGCGAATTATGACGCGAGTATAAGCGGCGCGAGGCTCGTACCGGAAAATTCATGGAAATAGATGGTTAATTTTATTTTAAAAAGCCTCCTTTACTCGAGAGAGAATCGCCGTTCAACGTAATAAACAAAGTAAGATAAAACGGAAGACGCCGGAGGAGGAAGTGGCTCGTACATTGAAGTATATTCGAGTAACGAATAATTAATAGAAAATGAAATAAAATAAGGACAGACAGTGCAAGCCAGGATATACGCGTCTCATTTTTCTCGGTCTTAATAAAATTCTTTCCGCTCTGCTTTCTTTCATTTTCTTATTCCACTCGGCGAGATTTACTTTCCACTTTTTATTCTCTGCCCGGTTTCCTTTAGCACGCCGCCCTCGTCGTATTTCCTGCGCAGCCAACGCATTGTCCTTCCATCACCTCGGGCTTCAACGTGGAATTCCTGCTGGAATTGCTTGCGCTCGCCTCGGCTGTTGCTTCGATATTTATGCTAAATAGGGATTTCCTATCTAAATACGATATTGTAGCGCGGGCCAGTGTCGCAGAGGAAACAACGCGCCGTACAATGGCCGTGTTCTTCGGCTGCTGCATTTTCGCATTAAAAGCACAACTAGATTACTGCCACTACTTCTTATGCAATTTTATTAGTCGTCTCGTATGGTCTCCCGATTTTTACCCAGGAACAGTATACATGCTGCGTGTTTTTGTGCAGTGGTTTTCGATGGCAAGGAAGAGGCTGCTCAGCGGGAAACTATGAAAACTTCCTGTTTCATTTTGTTGAATTTTATTTGATGGAAACGCTTCGAATATTTGCGGCGATTTCTCGCTGTAAAACAGACACCACCGAACATCCTACTGAACGTGGCACGCACATACCGCAAACAAGGCAAGTGAAATACTAAGGACTCCACATGGAAACAGCAAACTAAATCAATAATAGTTTGTTCGTTTCAGAAAAATCAATTCAAGTACCTTGAACGTGTTCGTTTGAACGTTAAAGTGAGTTAGTACGAACACGTCTTTTCTTGTGATCTGACTCAGTGAATATTACCATCTTCTACCGTGTGTAGCATAATTTTCGTTAAGATAGAATTTGAAAGTGGATAAGTTTCTGTATTGTCGTTCGTAGAAAATACTTTGACAAATTGCACAGTGTTTTTATTTTTCTTTTTTTTTGTAAATTTTGCTCGTGACAGCTGGAAGAATATTTGGAGAAATTTTTGGGGACAAACGCGACTCGTTTCAACAAATTCTGTTTCTGACAGAGCAATAACAGTTTTACAAATTTCACCGTGTCACCGGAGAAAACGTACTTCCTACTTCCGCGAAACAGAGTAATATCGCGGGTAATTCTATCACGCGGAAACTCGCGAATATCTTTCAGAAATATTCCGGCCGTTGCAAATTTCTTTCGCCGGACAACATTTTGTACGTTGGATCGCGTCGCACGTTAAAATCCACGTCAAATGTTACGTGAAACGTAAAAGTACTTTACCGCAAACGAAGCTTGGCAACTGCAGCCTCGAGCGAACAGGCGAAATCTTTCAGCTACACAGCTTCCCCACTTATCGAAATTTCCCAGTAAATGAGGTCTAACGAAGGAAAATTCCACGTACAAAAGCTTCGTACGAATTACCTTTACGTTTTCGCTAAATATTGCTATTTCAAGCTTCCTCTTGCAACTTATTTTATTCGACGTACGTCAATGCGAAAGTTAGAGCGAAAGTTATGCGGTCGAAACGCTAGTTGTCTTAATTATAATACGTTATTGTGATTAGTTCGCGTTAAATAACCATCGTTACCTGTTTAACCAACATCTATTTAATCCATTTATTGCAAATGTAAATTGTAGTAAAGATCCTACAGTAACAATTGGAAGAAAGAAGATAATATCGAGCGATTGATGAAAGTTGGTCTCGTAGAGGGCTGGCTATTAGAAATTCCAGTTACAATGTGGCAAATAATTGGAGTTAAAGTAAGTTTTATTTCGACTTGTACAGGTTTCCGCGGAAGGTTTACGAAGAAGATCGTAGTTTCACAGAGTCCGAGTGTACCTGGTACGTTAAACTGCTTAGTCGTCGAGCGATATCGCAGCGTGATAATTATCAATTAAACTCTAGAATTTTAATAAACTTGGCAAGTTTCCTGGAAAATCGATATGATTTATAATAAAAAGTACAAAGATCTAATTATCGTTATCAAAGATTTCTATTCGCTGTGAATTACGAACTGGCAGTATCCTGGTAACAAAACTTTCCTGCTGCAGTGTTTTAACAGCGTACGATAGGTTTTCGTTCGAAGGAATTGGCGACGCAAAGTTGCGCCATATCCGGGAAAAAGTTGCGACATTGATCGTACGTATAAATCTTGTTCGACGAAAATTCATTGAGATTCGACGTTTTGGCAAAATATTTGCCGGCGATATGAGGCAAAACGGGCAAACGTTAAAACGAACTGGAACGTTCGAATCGTCGGAAAGCGGAAAAACCTGCGTTTCAAGTTGCGAGCGGAACGAGGACGCGCACGTTGGTTGCAGTTTCGCAACTGTCGTTACAAAGCGTATCGATGCAAATGAAACGACACGACGTTAGAAACGTGGAGCGTAGGGTAAGGAGCGTAGCAGGGCAGAGTAAATTGTGTGCCTGTGCCAGATGTAAAACGGTTGATTGCCTTGCAAACGTTGCGTTCCCGACGACGATTCTACACAGAGCAGGTAAATGGTAACAGTGTAGGAGAGTTGTAGCCGAGTGCCTATCGCTGCCAATGAGAGACAATCGGATTTAGGTTCGGGGCGATAAAGAACGCGCGATAGATTGGAACGCAGTGCTAACTGTTACGAGCTAGTTAGTCCGCGGTGTTAGGACGCGTTTGACGATCGTAAAAGTATCGATACGCTTTGTCGTTTGTTCGTAAAAAGGGAAATTGCTTCCTTAATCGATGCGACAACTTTCGTTGTTTGTACCGTTGTTTCGTACGCTGCCTTTAATCCTTTTATCGCGACATGTTTCAAGTTGTTCCTACGGTTGTTTCATTCCAGCTATTCCAAGTTACCGATGTACAGGGTGTACATAAAACGAGACGATTTTTACCATCGTTTTTCGACTAGTTTTTTGGAACTCGAATATTTATACATTTTTATATTTAACACTGTTACGATAATTAAATATTACGGGACTCGTTAAGGGAAGAAAATTCTTGTCACAAGACAGGAGAAATATTTACAAAATTATTACAATTGAATTATTTACAAATTTTCAACCGTTTCTGTCGAATCGAAAAATATAGAGAAATTTTATGGGTCTTTAAGCTATTTAAGTTTCAGCTTGCTATTTGAGAAAAGATTTATGCACCGATACAATAATTGTTTATAAATAGTTCAATTCTGTGATGATAATTCTAGACACAGCAATGTACTAATGACACGTGTTAGAAGATCAAAGTCATTATCGATGATCGATAATCGTCTTTCCTTTAATCGCTCAAAAATTACTGCATAGAAATAATTTGTTGTTTATACAGGGTGGTTGGTAACTGGTGGTACAAGCGGAAAGGGGGTGATTCTAGGCGAAAAAAGAAGTCGAAAATATAGAATAAAAATTTTTCGTTTGAGGCTTTGTTTTCGAGAAAATCGACTTTGAATTTTCGTTCGGTACGCGTGCACTTTATCACGTCTCGTTATAACGGATCTCACTGTAGACTGTTGTCTCAATGGAAAAATTAAAAGAAAAAAATTAAAAAAATAACGTCAATCGAGACAACAATCTACAGTGAGATCCGTTATAACGAGACGCGATAAAGTGCAGGCGTACCGAGCGAAAATTCAAAGTCGATTTTCTCGAAAACAGAGCCTCAAACGAAAAATTTTTATTCTATATTTTCGACTTCTTTTTTCGCCTAGAATCACCCCCTTTCCGCTTGTACCACCAGTTACCAACCACCCTGTATATAAATTTCTTTCCTATCGTTGCAAGGTTTCTATTGGAAGCCGAACGCCATAGCGAAAGAGGAAAAATTGAGAATATTCTTTGAGCGATTGCTTGAACGACGAACGATAGTGACTGAGATACTTTTGATATCACAGTTCGTTGTAGGCGAAGAGATCTATCGTTTTCGAAAGAGCTTGTCTTCGGGGTTCAAGCTTTCGCGAAATCCAAACGACCGAAAATACGATGTTCCCCTGAAAACGCGACCACTCGTTTGAAAACGACGCAGAAAGAAAAAGAGCATTGGCGGCCGGCGAAAAAAGAGGCAAAATGTTGGAAATGAATATTACATAAACCTGCGATCCAATTTTCTGCTCTCAACGGAAGCTTACGTCACCGCGAGGCATCCAATAAAAAATGAACGACGCTCGGTTGAAAACGAAAAACCTGGCCAAAAGCTATCTGCGCGTAACTCGCCATTGACGTTCCAACAAAAGCAAAAATATCATCGTGACTTTTTAACGCGATTACAGCTCGCAGGTACGCCGAAGGCGTCTCGCTTCCAACAACTTTCCAAAATATCTCGCTCGCCGGCCAAATTACGCGTCTCACACGGCGCACAGTTACGAAATGGTTGATCGCAGTTCAAACGTAATTGTCAGCATTGACAAACTACGTGGTAGAACGTGTCACGTTGTTTGTACGATTCTCCCTTCCATTTCCCACTACGATTTTTTTTTCTTAATTTTTGACACACCTTGGGAAAATATTATTTACGATCTTCCTCACCTGCGCGATATATTTTTCAAATATCGTTGCGTCTGTATGACAACGTGTTATGCAAATCTCAAACTGCTACACAGCGTTGTCTCTACCGATTGGAAAAACGTCTGCTCTTTAGAAACGAAAATTGACAAAACCAATTCGGTTTCAAAAGTAATTTGAAAATTCACGAATTGAGTTACGACTTTCCAATCGATCTTCGCGAACGTAGCTATTGTACAGTTTATTTTCAGCGTTTCGACGCTAAGGGAATTCGACTAAAGAAATTAGCGTGTCCACGAATGCAGTTAGAACGTTATCGACTGAGCAAAGAAACCTTGTCTTTGACATTCTACAAAAATCGTTGCTCTAGTTGCGACGATAAGAAGAATAAAAAGTCAGTGGCTCTTCTGGCGGCTGGAAAATCGCGTCTGCAGTTGGCTTTCCAAAAAATATCGATTTACAACGTACTGACTGATAGACGTGCGCGTACGAAAAAGCGATAAAACCGATCCGGATAGAAATATTTTCTCTATTCGAGCTGGCTCGTTGCAGACGACCGAGTTCGAATTTGAACACGGCAACCCCTTTTTGTATTTGTTCCTTGAAAAGCGCCAACGAGATCACCCATGTGTGACTAAATACCTCGCACGAAAATCCAGAAAGGGATTGGTATAATAGCGCGATGAACAAGGATGATCTGAATTCACAGCGTTCTCGTTACTCTCGTTGTGGTCTATGCAGGTGGCTTAGTCGGATATTCGTCGAGTTTCCAAGATGATTCGGTCTGGCGCATAGGCTTTCAATTTTCTACCTGTCTGTATTTTTTTTTTTTTTTTTTTTTTTTTTGATAAGAGCCATTTTGAATTCAGATATCTCACTTCGTTCGTGCGTGAGGTGGTTTGAACGCTGTATTGAACTATCGTGGTCCTGATTTCTATCTACAGTGAATTGCGATAATATTGCGACTGTGCGATACGCGCGTTTGCTTGAAATCGTGTTGACGAATCGATGTATCGAACGTTAATGAAGTGTCGTCAATCGTACGGAAATATCACGCAGAAGATGATAGGATAGAGAAGTTTGCGCAACTGAGGCGAAGACAGGCATCTTGCAAAGTATCACGCTTTTCAGACTCTTGTTCAGTCAGTGTCTTCCTGAAACCTGTTTCTAAATTTTTAACAATTTTGCAGATTGAAAGGATACACTGGCAAGTGAGAAGATTAATTGAGTTAGGAACAATTTTGAGACAAGCAAAATGAAAATGCGTATTTTCTATCCACCTGTTTCCATTAACAGCAATTTTAGAATTGCAGTGGCGCGAGCCTATTAACGCACAAGCGCCAGAAAGCTCAATAATCGAAGAACTTGATCGATCAAAAATTTCTTTCAATCGTTCGACGAAATAGAATGGCTACTTTCATATCAAAAGTAAAATATTGGGTCGGCAACTAAGTGGTTGCGGATCGTGTCGTTAGTTGGTAATGACAAAATCCGCAGTCACTTAGTTGCCAACCCAATATATTGGCTGCGTCTTAAAAAATCATTCTCATAGAAATTCCGGAAGACTTCAAACTATAATATTTATAAGAAACGTAGACGATATACGAAAGCGTAATTGCAGTGACGAATCGACAATTACTATCGTTATCTAACTATACTTCTTTATTTCTATAACGAAGGACGCGTAAATTTGTCCAATTTAGACGAGTTTTCCGAATGAATTGTCGGCTCATAGAATTGACTATTATTTAATCTATTTTTTAAATTAATTATTTATCTAATTATACTTCTTTATTTCTATAACGAAAGACGCGTAAATTTGTCCAATTTAGACGAGTTTTCCGAATAAATTTTCGGCTCATAGAATTGACTATTATTTAATTTATTTTTCTAATTATACTTTTTTATTTCTACAACGGAAGACGCGTAAATTTGTCCAATTTAGACGAGTTTTCCGAATGAATTTTCGGCTCATAGAATTGACTATTATTTAATTTATTTTTCTAATTATACTTTTTTATTTCTACAGCGGAAGACACGTAAATTTGTCCAATTTAGACGAGTTTTCCGAATGAATTTTCGGCTCATAGAATTGACTATTATTTAATCTATTTTTCTAATTAATTATTTATCTAACTATACTTCTTTATTTCTATAACGAAAGACGCGTAAATTTGCTTAATTTAGACGAGTTTCCCGAATGAATTTTCGGCCGATAAAATTGACTATTTAATTTATTTTTCTAATTATACCTTTTTATTTCTACTACGAAAGACGCGTAAATTTGTCCAGTTTAGACGAGTTTTCCGAATGAATTTTCGGCTGATAGAATTGACTATTATTTAATTTATTTTTTAAATTAATTATTTATCTAACTATACTTCTTTATTTCTATAACCAAAGACGCGTAAATTTGCCTAATTTAGACGAGTTTCCCGAATGAATTTTCGGCTGATGGAACTGACTATTATTCAATCTATTTTTCTAATTAATTATTTATCTAATTATACTTTTTTATTTCTATATCGAAAGCCGAATCGATGTATCGAACGTTAATGCAGTGTCGTTATCAATCGTACGGAAATGTCACGCAGAAGATGATAAGGTAGAAAAGTTTGCGTAACTGAGGCGGAGACAGGGATCCTGCAAAGTATCACGCTTTGTCCGACTTATCGCACTTTCTATCCCTTGAATACAGGAAATTCTTGCCTGTCCAGAGCCACTGGTAATTAAGTCGTGTCTCGACCGATTCTACCAGCGACAAGATGAATTCCTTGCATACTAAGATCAATTAATTCCTTGGCAGTTAATAATCTCGTACTTTGATATTAAAAAGTGCCAATTTGTACGAAGTAGAGCAATCGGTTTTGAGTGAACCCCGAGCAACTGAATTGATTTAACCCTTGACCTACGATTTACGTTCGAGAATTTTGGGCCGATTTACGTTTGGTCCGATCATCGTACTATGTGCTATGCCCGTAGGTTATGGGGTCAACGTAAGACTATGTCGAACGATGGTTTGTACGAAATGGAAAAATAGTATTTCGCGAGAAGAGTTGTTCATCGACTTACCTCTGACAGCGGGCTCGTCGTCGATCTGAAATTTCAAGGAAGCTGCCCTCCTGGAGAACCTGAGCGTGTGCCACATATCGTCGTTCAGACCTTGTCCGGCGACCAGTGTCTGAAAATAAAGGGAAATATATGACATTAGTGACAAAGGAAATACACGTTTAACAGGTTTTTCTTGCTGCTTGCGACAGAGATTTGTTATTATTTTTGAACAAAGCGAGAAGCCAGGCTGGAGCTTTTAATTAAAATTGCTGTGTGCGAGCGCTTGTTGAACCTTATAACTCGTTACGTAATTAAAACATTTTTCAAATTTTTCATTCTCGCATTATATTCGTCAAAGTATTTCTCCTACTTATATTTTTTAATGCTGTTCGCATCTATAGAAGCCCATCACACGAATCGAATAACTTAATATTAAATAATAAAAGTTAAATAAATTGCATTCAAAGTTATAATACGAGTCAACGTTACGATTCAACAGCTACTCGACTAATTTTACTAATTTTATAATTACTCGAGATTGGATAAAAAATAGCGATATTATCGTTCGCGGTGAATCACCACGGAAGGATAATTGCAAAGCTAAATTTGTCTCGAACTTCGATCAAGCGGGTTTAATTAAATTAGGATTCCTATGAACCGTTTCGGCCAGAAACCACGTTCTACAATCAAAATCTCGCTCTCATAGTATTCAGAATTATAAGCTGGCCGCAAGCTTGCAACCTGCGTTCCATTCTTCGGCTTACGGGTCGCCTTCAAACGAAATTGATTGCGTGCTGCAGGATGAGACAGCTCGAACGCCGAGGAAATTCGCGCGATGAAAATATCTCTGGCGGAAACGTGCCGATTATTGAATTACACCGTGCGGATGCAATAATGGACACTTGAGCGTGAGCAATTAGCACGGTGCGATCGCCGGCCATTAAGAAAATATAACGAGGCTATTTTTCAAGGATTGTTCATTAAGCCCTTAACTCTTTCGTCAGCTTAATGCTTTTCCTTGAACCGTTGCATCGCTCCCACGGCGCTCAGAAGCTTCTCGTTTTCTAGTTTTCCACGCGGCGTGGCGATATGTTCGTTACGTAACAGTTGATTTCTAATTACAGCTAATTAGCAAGGAACTGTACTAAGCCGATCGATTTCAAACAATTTCATCGATTGCGAAATGATAAATTGAGGAGCAGAATTTATTTATTTCGTCGAAGGGAAAGATACTAGGTTGTCCGAAAAGTGCGTTTCCTTCGCAGACACGTCTTTTACGACAACGCGTCTTTGCACAAACATGAGAACTAATCTGTCGAACGTTGTGATCCTAATTCGTGATTTGATAAAATAATATAAAATGTTGTGCATCCGTTGTTTCTTTATAAAACGAAAGAAACTTTCCGGACGACCTAGTAGAAAGCCGCGAAAACGTCCACGTGGCTTTTTCACTCGCCTGAGATACGTTGAGAAACGACGAGAAGCGAGTGAGATGGTGTCAAACAGACCCAACCATCTCGTTACAAATAATATCTTTATATCTTTGTCGATAGAAGGCATCGATTTATGTAGCGACAGGGTAGTTTCTCAATTGGTAGATGCATTTTCTGCCATATCCGGTTGTTACGGTTCGAACTGGTTTGGCAGAATGGCACGAACACTGCGTAGGAAAATGGTCATCGGCCATCTGACGAGGCGAGCTCAATTTTTGCTCTACTTTCCAAGGAATCGAGAGCCCCGAGGCCTGCAAATGGAAAACCTGAAATTCTACTCTGTCGAACGGAGTTCGCCATCAAGTTTCCCATTACAATTACAATTCTCGAATATACTGCAGCGAATGAACGTGTTCTGATTGCAATAAAAAATTATTTTATCGCAGAATTACCGCGGTGGATCGACATACGAATCGGTACGACATTACAAAAGATCCTGTGACGTATAAATCGATCGTTCGAAATTTTCGAGGACTCAGCCGGAGCTCTGTGTATTCTCATAATTTTGCACGACAAAGGAAAACGTCGTGTTACTTTGAGATACGGAAAGAAGCGAAGTACTCGTCGATGGAGCGACAGCGCGTGGAAATATCGCTGAGTCGATTGGCCGAAACGTGGAGTATCGTTTGGGAGTTTGCACGCACGACCGACGTATGAGACAGTTTGAAATAATTTTCGCCCGACGACGAACGAGTCCGTCTGGGATTTATGGCAGCGGAAAGCAACGCGATCAATCGGACGTGTGTTCGTCTCGGTCGGTCGCACTCTATGACGGAATTTCGAATTCCACTTGTGTCATAGGTGGCATTTTTCTATCGGCCGTGTGGTAGCCCGCGACAACCTACAAAGCACGCAATCGTCTTACCTTTTACCTTCGCGCGTTCATCAATTAATAAACAAGAAATGACAATTAATAAATAAGAAACTGTAATTATTCATTTTATATTCGGTAGAAAATTGTCCATTTTCACGAGTTATGGGGGCTGTGCTTTAGATCACATTGTTATATTATTATTAGTATTATCGTTTTGTTTTATTAAATGCCAAAAACACGACAAGTTCCACCGCTTTTTCATCTTTGCACTCGTTCCATTTCATGGTTTTCCGGATAAATGGTAACAACTTCTCTTATTCCCAGGGATTATCGCTCTTAAATAACGTGCTGCGAGAATGTTTCATTCGCAAGGAGCTGGGAAGACGGTCATCCGTTTAAGGCGCACAGTAAACAAAATCTTGCGATTCGACGAGAACGTAACGCGACAAAAATGGAATTTTCTTGAAGAAACGGACAAGAGGATTCTGAAGGGAGGGCGGCGTGGCGATTACGGCAAATCCACAGCTTTGGCTGCGTGTGTATTTTCGTTACGCCAGAGGATAGGTGAAATGTATGCACGGCCCCGTTGTTCAGAGCTCGCTCAACGATCCTCGATACGCGTACAGTTAACCATAGCGGTGAGTAGCATCGATAAACTAACAACACGGAGCCTCTCTCGTTTGGTTAAACCACCATAAATCCGGCCAACTCGTCACTATCTGCTAACTGGTTTGGTCTACGCTGCCAGCCGCGATATTCATCTATCACGTGGCATCTGACACACGTTTGTCATCTGACGTCACCTTTGCACCGCCAGCTATCGTTCGTGCTCGCCTCTGTGAAATTTCACTGTTATTTTCAATCGCTGCGGCTGGCGACCTTCCGATCGACGACAGTCACGCTCGTCCCTGATCAAATTCATTATCATCTCTAGACGAGATTAGTATATTCTCTTCTGAGATACATAGTTTGTCGATTTTAGTCCAACAGAATTAAAGGTGATGTATTTACATATGAAACAAGGAGAGATATATTTTGTTGGGAATTTTGCATTTTAATAAATAATGGTATAGGAACACTAAATTTACATTTAGAATTCATATTAGAATAGTTATACATTTATTTGATAAGCGATTGCAAAGATATTCATCGATACATAGCTGCACACGCATGATTGTTAATTGAACAGTTTCTATTCATTTGATTTTCGAGACACACATACTTCCACACACTGATATTCACATACAAGTATCACTACTAAGCAGCTAACACAGTCTAGCACATAAAATTGTACATATCTCGATATATTTATCATAATTATTAGGTCGTTTTATTAAGCTCAGTTCTGTTAGGTTTTAGCATTCTCGAGGAGGATTCTGGTTTTTAACGATGAACGCGATAGCAGATGTAGGTTAATGACAGATATTAAAAAATATAACACGTTATAATAGCATGCCGTGTCGCAATTTAAGAACACGAAGTGTTAACTCACGAAGAGAAGAAGAGTGGTTTGTCGTAATTTCGTAATTACATCAGTTTCTTTATATTTCACAAAATCGCCAGGTCTAAACGAAAGAAACAACCACGATGAAATATTAAATGAGTGTTTAGAATGCTCCTTCATAGCCACGCTCTTCGGAGGTAGAATTCCACGATGTAGGTTGATCGAATTATGCAGCACCCTGACCTTGATAACATATTCCGAGCTCCTCCTCGTTCTCATTATCTAATTGTTCTACTCTCATCAGAGTTGCTATTAAAAAACTCTACAAACTGTCCAGCAGTTTGTCTACATGAGAGAGGAATCCTAACATGGCTCAAATGCTTCTAAGTCGAAGTGACAACTTAGGGAAAATCGAAAACTAAGACCGACAGAAATCATGCAACACTTTGACCTTGATAACATACTCCGAGCTCATAA
Organism: Bombus flavifrons; assembly: GCF_040668555.2. Classification (NCBI taxonomy): domain Eukaryota; kingdom Metazoa; phylum Arthropoda; class Insecta; order Hymenoptera; family Apidae; genus Bombus; species Bombus flavifrons. Next base: position 5,674,913 of record NC_138458.1, on the reverse strand, counting down.
AAATCCACGAACTTCTCCTCGTTCTAAACACCTAATTGTTCTACTCTCATCAAAGTTGCCATGAACAACAAACAAAGTTGCTGGAATTCTGACTTGGCTTGAACACTTCGAAGGGGAAGTGACAACAAAGTGGAAAATAAGACAGACAGAAATTGTGCAGTACCCTGACCTTGATAACATACTCCGAGCTCATAAAAATCCACAAGCTCCTCCTCGTTCTAAACATTTCATTGTTCTACTCTCATCAAAGTTGCTATTAACAACAAACAAAGTTGCTGGAATTCTGACTTGGCTTGAACACTTCGAAGGGGAAGTGACAACAAAGTGGAAAATAAGACAGACAGAAATTGTGCAGTACCCTGACCTTGATAACATACTTCGAGTTCATAAAAATCCACAAGCTCCTCCTCGTTCTAAACATTTCATTGTTCTACTCTCATCAAAGTTGCTATTAACAACAAACAAAGTTGCTGGAATTCTGACTTGACTTGAACACTTCGAAGGCTAAGTGACAACAAAGTGGAAAATAAGACAGACAGAAATTGTGCAGTACCCTGACCTTGATAACATACTCCGAGCTCATGAAAATTCCTCGAGCTCCTGCTCGTTCTACTCTCAACAAAGTTGCTATTAAAAAACTCTACAAACTGTCCAGCAGTTTGTCCACACGAGATAGGAATCTTAACTTTGCTCGAACGCTTCTAAGTCGAAGTGCCAACTTAGGGAAAGTCGAAAACTAAGACCGACAGAAATCATGCAGCACTCTGACCTTGATAACATACTCCGACCTCATAAAAATCTACCGGCTGTTCCTTATTGCAAATATCTAATTATCTCGCTGAGGAGAAATTCCGCGAATTGCTGCAATTTGTCCTCGCAAGATCAGAATCTTCGCTTGGCTGGGGGAAGAAGAAGGCGCAACTTGGCGGCGGCAGCGACGATTGGAATAACAAAAGCTTTGAAATCTGACGTCGTCAGCCAAACTGGCTGAGAAGGTTCACGGAGGTGACGTGAAAAAGCACTCTTACCAGCGAGAGCCAAGTGAAATTACATAGAAAGTCTATCAGTAGACGGATATTACGGTCCTCCCCGGGGCAACTTTATCGCCGACTCACGCTCCGATAATCGCGCGTCTCTGCCGCTACCTACGAATCAATCCGGCAATTAAGGGACGTTTTGTCGCGGTGCTCGAGCTCGATCCAGCTTTATCGAATTCATCGGCTCCGCTTGGCTCGGCGCAGGAAATCGCAGCTGCATAAAGCGTTCAATCATGCCACGCCACGCGATAGGGTTTATCGATCGTCAGACGGCCTGCGTCTTTTTACCTGTTGTTTTATCGCAAGGCTGGTGGTGCTGATTGGCTGGTAGGATCGGCGGATTATTAAAAATATCGTTGAAAATTCGACGCAGTTGTTGCTCCATAAACAATTTCGCTGGGTCAGGGTTAGGCAAGGGACAGATTTCTTTAAAAATAGGTTCGTATCGCGTGGCTTCGTACCTTTTTCCGCTGGCTTTCGTTCGCTGATTATAGTTTCGACGCCTGTTAAACGGACACGCGTATTGGAAAATGGGAAATTCGTGTTGCCAATGAATCGTTGATCGCCAAGTTCTCGTAAAAGTTCTTTCGTTTTATCATATATTTAATAATAATAATAATAATAATAATGCTCCCTTCTGTTCTATTAAGAAGAAGACTACACAGCGTTTGGAAAATTAGGTTGTTGTAAAAATCATTGTTATGAAAGAGATGTTTGTGAAAGAGAGACACTTTATATGGAACAAGCTAAGAAGAAAGAACAAATCCACATCTGTGCAACGTGGAAAGCTAGTTTCACGAAAAATAAAGATTCCGACATTGATGCACCGCATGGCATTTAATCAAATTTAGTTCTCCGATTCTACGAAATCACGGACGATACGAGCTAGGAAAACGAGAACTGCGAAATTGATGGAAGTTTTGAAGCTAATTGCAGGATATATATGGATGTATGTTGTTTGCCACGGAATAAATTTAATAAATCAGTTGGCGATTCCGTTTGTGCCGTGCGATTCGACAGGGACGAAGCTGCATTTTTCTCCAAAATACTTCTCTGAACGCGGCTTTTGATTTATAGCGTTTCACACGGTGATTTGTGTTTAATTATAACGCATTGTGCACCGGCAACAGGCCTTTGCCGATTGTAATTGCGATCAATCAATGAAACAGATCGCAGACGTAAACTTAATACGATTATTCAACGGTCATCGATCGCAGTTAGGATCGAACAACGATCGATCAATCAAAACTGTGACATCGAATTTTTAATAACGTCAGATTTTATTAGAATTTATTCGACGTTTCTATAGCTCATCATTCATAAACGAAGAATTAAATATTTTCGAAACGACGAAACGAAGAATTACGTTTCCTCCAGTTCCACGTGTAGCTTTCTATTTATCTCGTCATTTTATGTGATTATCGTTTTATATTGAGGAAACTACGCATTTTTCTATCTTTACATCCTACAGCTGCTTGGTGTCGTAGAATTTGCATAACCAATGTTCCCAATAAATATTACGTAAATAGCTTTATATTTAATTTCTGTGAATAAAAAATGAAGAAATTTTCCTTACAATTCCTTATGTATTAAGTAAATTTGCTACTTTTACGAAAATAATTGAATTAACAAGCTTCTCAACTCGATTTACGAAGAATCAAGAAGAAAAAGATGGATTTACTCGCGTGGAATCTTCTGACGTCAACGCGTACGCGAATTACAACAAACCCAAACAACATCTTCCTTTGCAACAAACTCGTACAATTAGCCGAGTGTTCTACGTGTAGCGTGGAACGAAAAGCAGGTTACAATGGCAGCGAGTAGACTTCCGGTCTGTCGTTGCAGAGAAAATTAACACGGTCCGAGTGGAGGAAATATCTGTGTCGACCACCCAAGTCTGTCACGAGCTCGTGAAGCAAACGTTCTCGCCTTATCGCGTTCATTCTCCGATTGCTTCTTCCTTCGACGATCCATCGGCGGAGAAGTTGCTCCTCCTTCTCGAGGAAAACCGGAAGAACGATCGTAAAGGAGAGGAAGAAAAAAGCGAGAGAGACGCGACAACTTGGCTGGCTGCGCTCTTCTCGTGAAAAGAAACAAACGTACGAGCTGAAGAGAGAAAAAGAGAAGGAGTCGTTCGTTCGCTTCTCTCCGGAAGAATTATTTCCAAGGACGACTCCGGCACATTACTTCCGGTCCGTTTGTTTTCCACGGATAAAACTCGTCGGACGTAGCCGAAAGAAAATAAATAGAGATGATGCGGAACGCGACGATCGAGAGAAATGGGGAAAAAAGTGAGGGATCGAGAGGTTGAACGAGTTGGGGGCGTAGAGGCGGAAGCGGAACCTTCCCGGAAATTGATCAGGGGATCGTAAATATTTGACGAACGGGGGCAAATTTTAATTAAAATTCGCTATTTGAATATTCAGCCGGCTACAAAGAATTTTCTCCGCGGCAAATCAGCTTACCTGATCAGCTCCGCTCTCCGTGCGCTAATTTCCACGGTATCTCTTTAGGTCAACTAATCGTATTTCCCTCCATTTTCCCCTCCGTTCCTCCCATGTTTTCTTCCGCCTGCCGAAATTCGTGTTTCACTCGCAGCGAAAGTATTTGAACATTCCGTAGGAACATTTTATAAATAAACCGTACAGCGGTTTAGAAGAATATTTCAATTATATAGAAGCTTTTTGAGAACAGAGTTAAGTTAGACAAGCTCGCGAAGGTATTTGAGGCCTTGTGGAAACCTTTTGTGGATATATCGCGTGTGTTGTACGAAACGTAGCGAAAGTATTTGAACATTCCGTAGGAACATTTTATAAATAAACCGTACAGTGGTTTAGAAGAATATTTCAATTATATAGGAGCTTTTTGAGAACAGAGTTAAGTTAGACAGGCTCGCGAAGGTATTTGAGGCCTTGTGGAAACCTTTTGTGGCTATATCGCGTGTGTTGTACGATACGTAGCGAAAGTATTTGAACATTCCGTAGGAACATTTTATAAATAAACCGTACAGTAGTCTGGAAGAATATTTCACTTGCATAGGAGCTTTTTGAGAACAGAGTTAAGTTAGACAGGCTCGCGAAGGTATTTGAGGCCTTGTGGGAACCTATTGTGGATATACCGCGTATGTTTGGAAATTTCTGATTGTAATAATATGCAGTATAATGTAATAATTAATTACTGTAATAAGTTACGTAATAACGAGGCAGAATTAATTAATTATGATTATGTTGGCAAAGTTTGGGAGGAGTTTAAAAATATTCCTGGAAGCTACGAAATATTTACTGTACAAGTATACACTTTGCAAACATCACCAAATTATTTGTACCACTAATTAATTGTTCGCTGCATTGGTAAGCCTCGTATAACAACTTTTTGATAAATGTACAGTTGCAATAAATTGTTTGTGACTTTGGTATGCATATTCAGATCGATTAAAAATTTTAGAGCTTGAAAAAGCTTCGTATAACGCGCATAATATATTCATAAAAATTTCCCGTGGCAAATGTGCAAATATTTTCGCGAGTCATTGGAATCGATTTTCCACGACCAACAAGGCGAGATGCAAATTTTAGGAGAAGAGTATGTTAGGTTGATGCTGATTGCAGGACCTCAAATATTCCAGAGATCGAGGTAAAACTTAATTAGAATATCTTAATGAAAACTTTGGGATTATTTGTCTTCGACGAGTTTTTCAGAAATTTTATGAGAAACCTAGCGATTATTTTCGCATGCAGAGAATTTTTATATCCAATCAACATATGTAAAATACGATGTGATATTTTTTGCCACCAAGTCTTTAGTTCTCCACAACGAAAATATCGTGGAAAAACATATATCATCAAACTGGTTTTTCACCATAAAATTTGACACGTTGATCTGCTGAAAAGACTTTAGGTCACGTAAAACGCTATTATCGGCCATGAAAATTCTAGATAAGATTTAATTCATCCAACAACCTCCGATAGAGCTGGTTTTAACTTAAACTTTGCGCTCTCTACTCAACAGCTTATAAGTTTAAAATTCGCCTGATATTTCTTGCACATTAACTAATGAATTTTGAAATTGCGTTTCCAAGTTTCCTACGTCGATTTAAAATAAGAAAACTGCCTTCCATAGCTACACTTTTCACAAGCTACAAATATATGTTAACAGTTTCTTCATTTAAAATTCCTATAGAACCACTGCTACGATACGACAGAAAAGAAAAAGAGACAAAACCGACATGATAAATGTATTTATGATGGTCCGGGTTACTGAAATGAACCTACCTTATATTAAATACCAATGAAAATCATAGTGATCTGTTTATTATCTAGATAATGGGCCCTCGTAATTAGCTTGAATAACTGTACGTGCATATATCACCTGTGACACGTGTACACACGTGCATACGCGTGTAACGCAGATAATGGAGTTCTGCCGGTGATTCCATCTGCTTGCAGCACTAACTTGTTCATATTGTTTCCATCATTTATTCGACATTCACTGGCATCTCTATTCACAGTGTTTCGATTCTCGATTTGTGCAAATTGCACGCAAATACATTTCCGCGTACGTACGATCGCCTCATTGAATCTCGCTTTATTTGCTTCCACGATAAATCCTGTTTTCTAATCTACTGTCTGATTACTCAAAAATCATAAAATATTTGACAAATGAAAGGGAAAAACCATCTTTGTATTCGTATCCCCTTTCATCTTCATTCAATTTAGACGATCAATTTCAAATACTGTGATTTAAAACGTGAACTCTTTGAAACGAAATACTCATCGTATGCAGAGTTCACCTGTAATTATATTGTAGAAGAATTGTGTTTAATTAAACCTAGCAATTATGGGAAAGGCTGTGTTTCCAGAACCGGTTGATTTTCATTATTGTTCTATTGTTAAGTTTCATTTTATTATTTAACTTTCTCTATTTAATTCTTTGCTGATAATCATCCCAAAGGAAATATCCTAATCGTATTGAGCAGATTTTTGCGACAAGCATCGAGATCTAATCTACTGTCTGATACTTAAAAATCATAAAATATTTAACGATATTTTTATTCATATGTCCTTTTCCCTACGAAAGTAAAACATTTTCATTCAATGTAGACGATCAATTTTGATATCAATTTCAGATACTGTGATATAAAACGTGAACTCTTTGAAACAAAATATTCATCGTATCCAGAGTTCATCTGTAATTATATTGTAAAAGAATTGTTAATTTAATTATTTGTTAATTGTAATTAATTAAACCTAGCAATTATGGAAAAAGCTGCGTTTACAGAACCGGTTGATTTTCATTATTGTTCTATTATTAAATTTAAAATAATTATTAACTTTCCCTATTTAATTTATAACGATCGTCTCACTGAATCTCGCTTTATTTGCTTCCACGATAAATCTTGTTTTCTAATCTACTGTCTGATACTTAAAAATCATAAAATATTTGACAAATGAAAGGGAAAAAGCATCTTTTTATTCGTATCCCCTTTCATCTTCATTCAATTTAGACGATCAATTTTGGTATCAATTTCAGATACTGTGATTCAAAACATGAATTCTTTGAAACAAGATATTCATCGTATCATCGTAAGAATTGTTAATTTAATTATTTGTTAATGGTAATTAATTAAACCTAGCAATTATGGAAAAAGCTGCGTTTACAGAACCGGTTAATTTTCACAATTGTTCTATTATTAAGCTTCATTTTATTATTTAATTTTCTCTATTTAATTCTTCAATTTAATTTCTCATAATATCCTAATCGTATTGAGCAGATTTGTGCGAGAAGCATCGAGATTTCACGAAAATGAAATGAGCAGAGAATTTTACAAATACGAACTTCCCATCACACTGAAAATTTCCAAAGAGTTTCCAAACGTTTGCAAGCAAATATAGTCTACATATCAGATATACTACTCTATGTTTTAAAAATATATTTTTCAGAAAATCACACAGCTCGCCTTACGATCTTCGTCGATCGTTTTATCGAGTGGAATTTCTAAACGCAGTATCATTTTTTTTAAGCTTTTCGTTTACTTTTCATCATCTAAATTACGAATATTCTCCGATCTATAGCGTTGCATATCTACGCAACGAGTAATTTTGCAATCGCGATGCTTCCACTTGGTGGAAAAATAAATCGCTGGCCGACCTCGAGGTCAGATCGCCGATTCTTTTATCGATCGATGCTTAATGCAAATTCGTCAACTTTCAACCTCTCCCCTATCGCATAGCTCGTCCTACTTTCATCTATAGTTTAACCACCAACCAAGAAATACCATTTTAACTATAGAATAAAAGTTATATAATTATAATGAAACTTTTCCAGTGAGAAAAAAGAAGTTTTCACCATACAGGAGAAAAAATACACAGTGGCGAACGGAGGAAAATTTAAAATTCATACTCGTGTATAATAACTGCACTAAATTAATCCTAACTTTTTAACTGAACAATTTTTACCATATTGATAACAGGTACGTATATGCTTTTGTCAATTATAACTATATTTTCTAAAATTATAGAATTTTAATGATTCAATCGTTTTTGCCAATTACAATTCATCTTCTAACGTTATAATTTTAATAATAAAGTTATAGTTTCAATAGCTCAATTATTTTTGTCAATCAAACAAATCGATGCTTGTAAAGTTGTAGCGTTTTAATAATTTAATTCTCAAGTTAATTATAATTGTTTCCCTTCTTATTTTCTGCTTATCCATTGCAATCTCATTCAACGATGGAAACTTCATTTCTTATGGTATTTTGCAGACGATAAATGAAGAATTTATTACGTAATAATATTAATTTCTGTTTTCACAATTTTTTTTATTTATGGTGCAATGTTATGATGCTTTTTTCATTATGATGCAACGATAATCTTTCCATTCTGGAATTTGCACAGAGAAGAAACTTCAATTGCAACAAATTGAAATTCTCCATCGACGTTTTCCCTCTTCTTTTAACCTTCTTCCTTTCAATTTCCTTTTATCTTTTACTGCTTAATACGAATATAAGGGAATACTGGGATATTTGTGATTAAAAAAATCTGTCGATCGATGAGTTTCAATCAAGTTAAGATCAATAATTACAGACACGAGGTTCATCGAGTTCAACTTTGCAGTTTAATATATTCGTGCTGGTTATCCGAACGTTTCACCGGGTCCTTTCCCAATTTCGTTTTCCAATTTATAACCCAAGTGTGGGTAGGTAATTTCGCGCACCGTTAATTAATTCGACCCATTTAATTGGCACACAACGTTCACCCACTGACCTAATTCTCGTTTCTATCTGTTTACCAGTCGGACAGCTGCGAATCTATTTCCACATATGTGAACGCAATTCGAATGTAATACAATGTTATTTATTTAATTGATAAGATTTTCAGTGATACCATCTACACCGTCCAATTTGCATTATGTATTTTAATACATCGATATTTCTCTCTCTCTCTCTCTCTCTTAATGTAAATTTTTTTCTAAAAATTCTGCATAAAAGCGGAGTTATATTTTACACTGGATTAATAATTTTCCTATTGCAAGAGTTCAAGCTTTGAATTATTAAGCTCGCAGAGAACAAGCTAAGTCCATTCTTGTTAAATTTTATGAATTTTATGCTACACGAGATGCTTTATTAATTACTCTACTCACTTTGATGCAATTTTATGTTCAAAAAGAAGGATTTTAACATTACACGAGCTGCTAAAATCTGCTGAATCGAGATATTTTGTACAGTGGCAGCTATACACGTACAGTGTACAGTCAGCAAAATTAAGTTTTATTTGTCGTATATTAGACAGTTGTAGAAAAAATAATTATACTTTATGTTTATAATCACATTATGTTTATGTATGCAGGATAAAACAGTGAAATAACTTTAGGAATTCTTCCAAGCATTTTGTACTTTCTCAACTTTCTTTCGCTTATGGTCGCAGTAATTTAACGTTTGAAAGCTTTCAGCAGCCAAGTTGAAATAAAAACAGAGCTCTCGTAACGCAAGATAAAATATCTTATTGACGCAGTGTGAAATTACTCGACCTCAGATTGTTTCTCTGTAAAACAATACGATCAGAGAATAATACGATTCATCGCCTCTTTTCCCTTACAGTCTTTAATTAATAGACGAATTTCCGTTATTTTTTAGTTTCATTCCCTTTATGAGCTACGACGTTGCGTATGCAAATTTTTCTTAACACATGCAGACTTGGTATATACATATGATCGTAAGAGAACTCACGCTTGGCTAGGGTAATTGAAATGTTCATTACCGTATCAATTATTCCGTTCAATTATCGAGACCGTGTAGAGGCCGAGATTGAAACATAAACGTAAATTACAGCCTCCTCTAATCGCACGCGGTTGTATTCTACAGCTTCGACTAGTTTCCACCGGGAATGGGAATGTGTGAGCTCGCAACTGTATTCCGAACTCGATTTTCACCGACGAATCCGTTCGCTAACAACATTGGGAACGTCTAACATAATATTCAAGGAGATTTGTTCAAACGGCGGCAAATTGAATGAAATTTTAATTCAAAATTACTCGCACGCCTAACTACTGTTCTTTTTATCTTCCAACGCACGGTGCCTGCTCGAAAGTTGCCAGCATTTTCTATTAGATTTTCAACGAACATTTGCTCATAATATGTGCCCTTAATATTATTTAAACAATGTAAAAATCTTTGGAGAAGCTATTAACAGCTCTAAGAATTATTAACTTATTCTAAATTTTATATAACAAAGAACGTGTAATGAATACGTTAAATATTAATATAATAAAATATGCACGCGATTATTCCTAGGGAAAGGAACATAATATTTATATAATAATCCATCTGCCTTCGACTTTTTACAACAATCTTTGCAACGCTTGTACATGAGTTATTTGTCTGGCACTGAACATTCCAGCACGTAACCGCATCAAACATAGTTGAAGCTGTAAAGCACACGCTGATCGAGTCGAAATAAACGCGTTTCAAACACATTGGAAATTAGTTGATTAAATTAAAGTGGAAATTATTCGTTTCGATTTCGCGATATTTCCAGGTTCAATTAGAGAACGTTCACTCTGAGAAATTGCATAAATGTTTCCACTGACTGTAATTATGTCGATGACGGTGTCTGATGTATTTTACAGGATTTTATCAGAATTCAGCTTTATACGTAATTCGTAAACAACATTTACGTTATCATTTCGTTAATCATTACAATATTAATACATTGTTATATCGACGCGATTGTCTGGCTATTTAAATTTTTCCCAAGATCATCCGCCACTCTAATCTGGTTTTTGGCCCAACAGCCGAAGAAACGCGTTCCCCTAACTCTTGGCTTATTCGAAATTTCAGAGACACTGCAATTGGAAACAACTCGTTGGCAACTTGCAAGCATGCAGTGTTGTTTCAACGTACATAAGCTGCTCGCATTCGCGGTTCCAGTTTGCAGAAGGGCGAAACGTCTGGTGACGCGAAGCACACATTGGACTCGGGTAAAATGGAGCGAGCAGACAGCTGCATTGATTAAATAACGAACACAGAGCGTGCCGACTTTCCTCCAATGGAAACTGCAACGCTCGTCGCAGTATTATGGAGAAATAAACGGCAGAACGTATGACAAGATACACCCCGACAATTATCACTCTAAGCTTCCACTCTTGCTACCATCTTTTTATCGTTTTCTTTCTTCTTCTACGACGACACAAATGTTGTTATCTTTTTATCATTCTATGTTGAGCAGCTAATATTTTCCCTCGTGATGACAAGGATTATCTTCGACATTCTTTTGTGACTTGCTTCTAACCATGCTTTATACAGTACAAGATAGATATTGGTCAGATGTCTCTTAGGACATTATTTTCTAAAATTATCTTGCACCCATCTTCTCAATTACTCGTTGCTCTATCGCCATCAAAGAGTTCAATGCGAAAAATGTAGAGAACAGCTCATCCTTTGTGTAATGTCCAGACGTGCACGCCTTTCTTAAACAAACATTATGTTTTAATTATCCGGTAATCTACAAAATTCATGTAATGTGCAGAACTGCACAAAATCTGCAAAGGTGTAGGAAATATTTAAAATACTCGAGTACTCGACATAATATTTGCAGAGCGAAACAAACCTGCTGCTACTTAAGTTAAGTAAAAATGTGAATTTACAAATGTAAATTCTGCCGTGAGGATCGAGCAGAAGACTCTGCAGGCGTTCTTTCGATAACAGTTTGGTCCATGGGAATCTTTCAATGCAAAAATCAGTTTACGGGAACCTAGCATCCAGTTAGGAACGGCAAGCAAACTATTGTTTCACGATTGAGTATTATATGCACTGGTGCAACGTCTAGCGTCTTTCTCTGTTCCAGCAGCACCTTCCGCCGGAGGACTCGAAGCTCCGGGCGAGCTATGAATTATGAATACACGTGGCGTCTATTTTCGTTCGATTTGAATTTTTACAGTCAATTTATTCCATGGCGGAAAAACCAGCCGAATGAACCGATGAATTACGATCGTGCACGGGATGAGCAAGGTCGTTGGAATTTTCATGCGTTATCGCGTGCCACGGAACCGGCGGATTTCAATTTGCTCTGAGCACCGCCAATGCCTCGCACGTTGCTACTAAGAATCCACGATGCACACGAACGATATTTATTTTAAGAGCGACAGTTTATAGTTTCGCAATGATCTGAGATCGCGTCGTTCTCTTAGTCTGCGCAGTTTGCCGATCTTGTCGGCACATTTCCTAAGCTTAGAGCGGCTGTTGCAGGTGTCAGATTCCCCAGACTGAGAAAGAAGAACTGTGTCATAATTTTGTACCTAAACAGTGAACTGAACATTTACCAACGCGTCGTTTCTACTTCTGATTTTAAGTTGAGCAAGCGCCCGGATGCCTCTGAGTGGCAGTGTATTGCACATAACAATAGTAATAATAATAACAATTAATATTATATACAATAACAATAACAGAGAAGAAAATAAAGCGGCGTTCTCTGTTAAAACTAAGTGAACGCTCGCATACTTAGTTAACGTAACGATTTCAACACAAGGTACAAAAGTAGCAAAGTCTAAATCTGACAACAGCAAATCCCCTTTCGTTTTTTCTTAGCCTAGCCGCGAGTCTCATAACTAATTAAATCACGAAACAGCTCGTCGAAAGGCTTTTGGTTTTAGACCAGCATCCCTCCCTTGGCAAAGCTTCTTCTTTGAATATTACGCTGTTGATGGCACTGCGGTAAGAGAAACAACTTCACCGCAAAAAGGCTGAAATGCTTTACGTAACGAAATATTCTTTTACAGTATTCTGCTGTGTTATTTCTACCGGTACTACGATATTCTCGGATCTCTAACGAGACCGGCTTAAACAATACCGGCAGGTAACCAACGCTGCAGGCAGTTTTCCCAAAAAGGTAGCATTATTAACTAAGAACTTGGCAAGTATCGAGCTGGCGAAAATCTGACCAAAGTTCATCCTCGCGTTTTCTTCGTTAAGCCTCGATGTAATTTCGTCGTATCTTTTGAAGAACGAGATTTGAAACTGCGACGTTCGTCGATTCGTAAATCAAAGCTGCTCGTCGAGTATCAGCTGCTGTGATAAGAAGGCAGCACGGATCATCTGAGCACGTCGATTAAAAAGCGATGGAAATGAAATCGCTTTTTTCGGTAGTGCTATAAATTCGTAGTCGGTTAATAGTCGTAGTAATAAATTCAACTTTTTACCACTGGCAGTTTTGTAGCGGCAAAAACAGCGAACGTTTTGAAATTGAGAGTTGCACGGTTGATGAGCACGTTGGGATCTTTCAGCGCTGTGAGTTTCGTACGTGATAAAAACGGAGCTTCACTCCGCTCACGATTATGTCGATTGTAAATCGGTTTGTTTTTTTTTTTTTTTTTTTTGCATTACAACTCTTTGATAAAGCTTCAAATATGATTTATATGTAAAATATTATACGTTTGTACGTATATCTGGCGTATGAAGTAAACGAATACGAAACCTATTTTTTATTTCTTTTCCGATAAATGCGATTTAAATGCCGTTGGCTCGTTATCGGTGCGAAGCTTTCTATTAGGAAGGAACTTGCGAAAAATTGGAAACACGTCGACTCACCTTTTCCTTGTCCCCGATGTGAATCAGCATCTTCGCTTTGCCCTCTTCCAGGTAGATCTGCAGTCGATCCGAACTGTTTTCCAAACTCGTTGCTAGCAGAAGACCACGTGGTCTGGTGGTTTTGAAGCGAACTACAATCTCCTCGGTCTGAGTTTTCGAATCCTCTGGCATCAACGCTGTCATTTGTTGCGTCCCGTTCAGGTGCAACGTTGACGCGTCTGGATGAAAGCAGAGACAAGATCAGCTGATTTGTACGAACGTAAATGCGCTGATGATATTTTGGCTTATTCCGTAAAAGTCTTTCTTTTGCAAACAATGCATCTCTATACAATTTTATACGTTTTTATACAATGGAAGCTAATCTATAAAACGTGTGTGTTTTTAATTACAACAAAATAGATCATATGTAATTTAATAAAAATAATATAAAGCAAAGCGCATTTGTTATTTCCCAAATAAAAAATAACGTAATAATATGGTGTATGTAATTTCGTTTATTTCGATAAAAATCGAGGATAACGAAATAACGTGAATAAAAGTAATGGAAATAAATGTGCTGCTATTACGCCTCTAATAATATTGCATTAGAATGCATTATCTTATTATATCGCAGGATTATTACGTTACACTGGAAACTCGTTGCTCGGATAATTTCAATAACATGATTAAAACTCCATCGTGAAAATCATGATTTTCGTTAGGAACGCAATTACGCTACGTATTAACAAGTAAGCATAACTGTACGCATGTTCTCTTTACGATTGCCATTAAACGTATGAAGTTTTTAAATATCGCAGTATCGTACGAGGTGCACGGAGCAAGCGACGTTATAAGAAAAATTCTTTACCTTTTCCACAAGTAGGGCCAGTGTATTGTGTTCCGGTACAATCGCAGTGAAACCTGTTCCAACCCTCGAGACAATGGCTACCGTGCATGCAGGGTTGTGAAGCACAGTGGGACGTTTGAGTGTGACAAGCCGGTCTGACAGCTCCTGCAAAATTGTCCAGAGAAACGAAATTACGTAGACAGTGACAATTGCTCTTGGTTCAAGTTTTCCCATCCCACTGAACACTTCACTGACACCAGTGACATCGTATACGACCAGTAACGTTGTTAGGCGAATAATTACTATACTATTTTTGTGATTTAATAATCGGTAGACTACATCAGCGAAACATCAGGATTATACGAGGATTATAAGGATAGAAAATTATTAAAAGCGATTTTGAAATATTCGCAGTTGTATTGGGATGGCAACTAAGTGATTGCGGATTTTGTCGATAGATAGTAATGACAAAATCCGCAATCACTTAGTTTCCAAGTCAATAGACGAACAAAAGTACGTGGACGAATTAAAATAGAAATGGAAAATTCATATTATAAATATCAAATTGGACATTAGGTTCGACGAATAATTACTATAATAATTAATATACTATTTTTGTGATTTAATAATCGGTAGACTACATCAGCGAAATATCAGGATTATACGAGGATTATAAGGATAGAAAATTATTAAAAGCGATTTTGAAATATTCGCAGTTGTATTGGGATGGCAACTAAGTGATTGCGGATTTTGTCAATAGATGGTAATGACAAAATCCGCAATCACTTAGTTTCCAAGCCAACAGACGAACGAAAGTACGTGGACGAATTAAAATAGAAATGGAGCACGACGGAATTAAATAATAAAGACTGTCGCGTTCAAAATGGAAAATTCATATTACAAATATCAAATTGGACATTAGGTTCGACGAATAATTACTATAATAATTAATATACTATTTTTGTGATTTAATAATCGACAGACTACATCAGCGAAATATCAGGATTATACGAGGATTATAAAGATAGAAAATTATTAAAAGCGATTTTGAAATATTCGCAGTTGTATTGGGATGGCAACTAAGTGATTGCGGATTTTGTCATTACCCTCTTATGACAAAACCCGCAGTCATTTAGTTTCCAAGCCAACAGACGAACGAAAGTACGTGGACGAATTAAAATAGAAATGGAGCACGACGGGATTAAATTACACAGACGACTGTCGCGCTCAAAATGGAAAATTCGTATTATAAATATCAAATTGGGTATTAGGTTCGAATTGAAATTTTCGTGAAATATTCACCGAGGATCAATATTACGTAAGATTAATTCTAAATGTTGGCTTGCAGCTTAAATAAATATTCAGTTTATAAATATCGAATGACAGTATGAACGGAAGTCCGTTCTATGTGTAATTAATAATCGATGACCGATTCGGATTAACCAAATCCACACGGAAGGATATTTTTCCAGATGTACACACTGGTATGAAAGTGTTAAATGCTGATGAATATCGTTGAACAAAGTAATGTTACGTATATCAGTGCGAATAGTGAATATATTTTTTAATTAATAAAATATGTAAAAAGTAACATTTACGTAAAGAACAGAATTAGTGAACGTGTCTGAGTATTCGATAAATAACGAAAGAGAGTATTGGTTGAACAGATGCTGTGGTGTCCGAGTGGTTAAGGAGTCAGACTCGAAATCTGATGGGCTATGCCCGCACAGGTTCGAATCCTGTCCGCAGCGAAAACTTTTTTTACCATTAAAAATACATTTTTTTTGTTCCGATTTTTTATCTTCTTACTTTTCAACCATTTTTAGCAACAATAAACAACATTCAAATATTTAAATAAAATATTTAACCATTAATATCGTTGTTTTTATTTCTTCTACCTTACTACTGTTCGATGCTTTGTCATGTTTCATTTTGTTTTTCTTAAAAAAAGGGGGAGAAAAAGGTAGTTACATGTTGCAACAATATTAATGTTAATTAATATTATAGTTTATAATAGAAATTTCATATAATTATATGTATACAATGTATGTTTTGTATAGTATGAATATTGATATAATAATACGTGTATGTCAATGTTCAGTAACATTATTTTTATTGGTTTTGCGTGCAGCAAGATTATTCTACTGTGGAGGTAAACATGTTTCTTTAATGGTAAAAAATGGAGAAACTGGTAAACACAGTATGTGTACTATACATATTGTACGATACACGAAGGAATACAATTAGGTCAACATTTTGCGGCTGTTTTGCATAAAGTAGAACGCTATTATAAAAACTACTTTATTATATTTTTGCAGTATATCGTCCTCTTCTATATCGATATAAGCAATATTTTATACTATCTTTTTAAACCTATTCTCCAAACAAAAATGTATCATTAAAGAATTTTATAATTGAGTAATACATTAAATAAATGTCACGATGTTACAATGAAAAATAGATCAAACTCCAATGAAAAATCTTTACTGTTACAATATTTATCTATTCATAACAAATCAATAAACTCGATAAGACAAACAAAATGATTAATTGACTCTTGAATGAATCAATAAAATTATATAGCTTACTAACACCAAGTACTAATTTTATGAATTAAATAATCGAAACATTATTATCATTAATTTCCAAAAGAAAAAAAATCTGTGATACCACCAATAATTCCTAAAATTAATATTTTGAATTAAAAGTGATTTTAAAAAAGGAAACTCGATAAGACAAACAAAATGATCAATTAACTCTTGAATGAATCAATAAAATTATATAGCTTACTAACATCAAGTACTAATTTTATGAATTAAAGAATCGAAACATAATCATTAATTTCCAAAAGAAAAAAAAAAAAAATCTATGATACCACCAATAATTCCTAAAATTAATATTTTCAATTAAAAGTGATTTTAAAAAAGGAAACTCGATAAGACAAACAAAATGATCAATTAACTCTTGAACGAATCAATAAAATTATATAGCTTACTAACACCAAGTACTAATTTTATGAATTAAAGAATCGAAACATTATAATCATTAATTTCCAAAAGAAAAAAAATCTGTGATACCACCAATAATTCCTAAAATTATTATTTTCAATTAAACGTGATTTTGAAGAAGGAAACTTAAATTTTCGTAATTCCTCCATGGAATCTCTTCCACTATAAGATATATATACAATCCTGACACAACAAATTGCAATCTGGCGTAAAGTATACTTTGCGAACTTCGATGTTTCGAGGATCAGCGATCAGAAGATTGACAAGCTACGTTATTCTCAACGAAATGGAAAGTCGATGTTCGCACTCGACTATAAAATATGGAATATTCTCTTACCAGAATCCTGTTGCTGAGCGTATCCAGCTATATCTATTGGTTGGCCGTTTATGACAAGATCCCTCATGCAACCGACGTAACCCTGTCTCAAGGCACCTGTCCATAGTACTGGAGGGACTGTTAGGGGTGCAAATGGAGCACCCACACCGCCGATATACAGCAATCCATCGAGATCTAATTGCGTGGAATCACCTGAAACACGAAACGTTACGCTGTTATTTATTTAATTTACCAGCGAGGAAATTATAATTATAAATGGCGTACATTTATTTTATAATTTGTTACATGAGCATATTTAAACGTAGATCTTTCACGACGAAATATTTCCTGTAAAAAGCAATTTATAAATATGTAGCTACTCTTAAGCAACGAAACGATAAAGTTACTGTAGCAGATTATAAATAATATCAACCTGGCAATATTTATCCGCCGAAGAGAGTCAATTTTTCTTCCAAACGCTACAACTTCTCAATCTTTCCTCTTTCAAAAATAGCTCGAGTCTTTCGAAAAAGATTTCTTCGCACTTTCGCGCTCTGACTACTCTCACACATGCTACACTGTCAAAGTACATCTGACACTGTCAAACCACAGAATCTGAATTAAAGAAATTACGTTTGTACTTGAAGATTGTCCTATTTACATTGCAAATAGTTCCCCAGTCTCATACAACCGGTAATTAGCATAAACAGTATTCTTAAAAATCACTTGCTCCTATTGTTCTTACACGAGAATATTTCTTCTCAAGTTACTTAATATTACGTCAAATATAAATAAATAATTGTAAAGAAATTTGCTTCTTTTACTGTTTGTTAGGGGAAAACAAAGCTGGAAATTGTCGAGCGTGCATGTGTGCGTTAATTAACCGTTTCTTCCCTTCGCTGCTCGTTTTTCCAATTTCTAATCGGACATCGTGAGCGATACAAACGGAACGTATCGGTGACAAATGTAAAACGGTGCGTGATGAATCGACGCGTTCACGTAGTGCGTAATTCATACGCGTTCGTTCTTTCACGATCGGTGTTCGACCCGTGACGCGTGAAATTCGTTACCAATATATCCTTCGAAAGTTTGCGTGATGTATGTGACAGTGTGTCATCGTTTGTACGGATTTTTATTTCTTTTTTTTTTTTTTCTCTCTCAAGGCAAATATTTTTACAACGCACGTTGTTGTAGTGCGAAGTAACAGCGCTCGTAACAATTATAAATAGTTTAGTCGACGTGATATAAAATCCAATGTTGCAACAATTGAACTTGAAGCTTGAAAATATATCTCGTTTTCAATATCATGACCATTCTCAATGTAACACATAAATACTAATATACATAATATTTAATTAATTTAATAAGATATTCGATTAAATTTTTATCCAGACAATTTCTTATTCGAATAAATCCTACGGGATATTTGTTCGTTACTGACGAATAAAATTTCATCCTTAATTTTTATTCGTTGTCTGCTGTTAAAATAGAAGTTCGCCTAACGCCGATCGTATCAAGAAAATCGTAGACTCACAGTGTGAAGTGACCATTGGTATTCTAAAACGATTAAAAGAAAGAATTAAAAAGAAGAAGACGTTACGACCAATTGCCCTTCTTATTATTCGAATCTCAGGTGGCTGCTATAAAGTGAGTACTTCGTAGCACTTTCCACTTAGGTCTCAGTCGAAAATTTCGCCTTAATCCAGACCATGCCGCTCTACTTTATCACACATAATCTCCCTTACGAAACATCTCTACGTTCTAGTAATTATCCTCGTTATCTGCCATTTACGATCCTCTCATTACGCACTCAAGCAGCGAAAACGCGCCATCTCCCAGACGAGGTTGTTCGAAAGGGCTCCAACTATGCCTAATTGTTCTGCCTGACGCTCACGAGCCCCGCGTTTAATCCTGCGTTAATTAAACGCCGATGAAATTATTTTACTTGCGATACTTTTATTTCATTGAGGAAAAATTTATTTTCCTTTTGTTTCATATGTTTTATTGTTAGTTGAAAGCAACGCATCTTAGTCCTGGGTATTCACAGTCAGATAGCGAGACGACTCTTGGAAGGCTTAGTGGCCAGCGACCGAGGAGCAGTGGTCGTCACTTGTGGAAACGGCTTGAGAATATTTATACAGATTCATTAAAAACTCACGAGCTGCGCTTAAGTTCCATTATCCTCTGGTCGGTTATTTTTCTTTCCTTACTGCACCGTTCGAAACCAAGAGTTCCCTGTCTCGTGAAAAAGAAAAAAAAAAAAAAAAAGAAAGGAAACTGGAGGAAGAAAGTTCACTGACTCTCGAATCAGCAGTGAGACAGACGTAGCACTATGAAAATAATATGGTTATGGAGTAATTGGATTTTCTTGGTAAACATAGGTAGATGTGAATTTTGTTGCCTTGTAAATTATATTTGGGAAGGGATTTTTATTTTCAATTTGCATTTGGATATTAATCTGTATTTTGTATTTGATTAATTTTGGTTACGTATTTGATTAACTTGTTTGTATTATAAAACCAGATTAAGAAGAGCTTTTCATATTATTGATGATAATTGGCATTGAAATAATTTGTTGAATAAAGTGATTTACATACATAGAACATGAATAGCAACAGATGAGAAACTATACATGTAAAAATAAGAAAAAACATTTGGATATTAATCTGTATTTTGTATTATAAAACCAGATTAAGAAGAGCTTTTCATATTATTGATGATAATTGGCATTGAAATAATTTGTTGAATAAAGTGATTAACATACATAGAACATGAATAGCAACAGATGAGAAACTATACATGCAAAAAAAAGAAAAAACATTTGGATATTAATCTGTATTTTGTATTATAAAATCAGATTAAGAAGAGCTTTTCATATTATTGATGATAATTGGCATTGAAATAATTTGTTGAATAAAGTGATTTACATACATAGAACATGAATAGCAACAGATGAGAAACTATACATGTAAAAACAAGAAAAAGCTCTTGGATATTAATCTGTACTTTGTATTTGATTAATTTGTTTGTATTATAAAAGCAGATTAAGAAGAGCTTTTCATATTATTGATGATAATTGGCATTGAAATAATTTGTTGAATAAAGTGATTTACATACATAGAACATGAATAGCAACAGATGAGAAATTATACATGTAAAAACAAGAAAAAGCACTTGGATATTAATCTGTATTTTGTATTATAAAAGCAGATTAAGAAGAGCTTTTCATATTATTGATGATAATTGGCATTGAAATAATTTGTTGAATAAAGTGATTTACATACATAGAACATGAATAGCAACAGATGAGAAACAATACATATAAAAACAGGAAAAAGATTTCCTTATTCATGGGATACGTTCAATTTTACAACTAATTGATATTGTGTTTTAAAATATTGGAGTTCTTGAAATTACTGTCAATTTTCAATTATTTTCTTCATTTTACAAGAGTTTCGTATTTAGATCTGCCCACAAAGTATGCTCGATTATTGTTTTTCTGTAGCGATACGTAGATACATTTTGGAATTAATTTAGGTCTCAAGTATGAACATTTTTAGTGGCTGTATCGTAGAATATATCGCAGAGAACCTGCTTTAAAATTTTTATTATTTCGTACATGTTCATAAACTTTGCTGAATTGAGGCGGTGCTACAGGAAAATATCGTTGAAATTAACATTTATACGAGTTAAGCCCCCTTCAAGGTAATAATTAGAACATTAAAAAGCTGCTTGAGGAACGCTTTAATTATTGTACTTTTGATTCATGAATACCTCAAAAATATTTCATTACAACTTTGCTTTCATAATAACAGTAATTATACATTTGCATATTAAACATGCAAACGCTTCTATCTTTGGCCTTGAATTTTTATATCTGCAAAATAAATTCCTTTACGTCCTAAGTCTAAATTTCTTGCCAACATTTTATGTCTTCGCAATCTATGATCAACGCCAGTTTACTAGTCGCGTAATTTAACTTTATGCAAATTACCTTCATCGCGTTACATGTGCATACGACTAAATTTAGTAATTTTTTAATAAAATAATATTAAACACTCTATTGCTCCACGTAACTTGACGCGAGAAACATCGTTGTAAAAACAAACTTGAAGAAACAATGCTTTTTATCAACGTTTCGTCCGTCGCTTCTGCTCGTCTTAAAACCAAAACCTTCGTGTTACGTCGCCTTTCTTTCGGACGAAATTCCAATGTTCCTTAAATTTACAAGAACCTTCGATATCTTTGCCTGGGTTAATCGAGTCCGATAAACGTGGCATCTGCAACAACTCGTGCGCTTAAACTCTGTACAAAAGGACGATCGAAGTAGTACACGTTACACGACATGGAATTCGGAAGAAAAATGTGGAGAGAAGGTTACACGGACGAATCTTATTTTCTTGGGCAGACGATAAGATGGAGAGAAAAATGAATATGAGAGGAGAGAAATACCGAAAGACGCGGAAGCACGGAAGAGAGGAAATTGCAGTCGACCAAGGAGGATGAGTGCTCCTCCCTCCTTGAAAATTGTTACCGCCGACAAGCGTGTAAGAGCTCGGCGATGAATCGAGCTGACTGAAGCGAAGAATTTCGGCCGGTGATCATAATTTGCCAGATCAAATTTATACCGTGCTACTTTATTCTACACGGTAGATCACCGGTGGCCGATTGCTGAATTACGTCAATCGCGTGTCTGCTGCGGATATGTACAGTGCGGCGAATGACTATACACTCGGCAATATTTTCACATTATCGATCGTCCACATGAATTTCCTCGAAAACAAAAGGCGGTTTAAAAAGGTCCATGGCCAACGACCCACTTTAGATTATTTTATGGAGAATTTTACGAGGCTGCCTGATGAAGATGCGATTACAAATATTACGCAAACGCTGGTCCGCCGTCTCCGTACGAGATGAAAATTAGAAAAACAAAAGATAGATATAACAGCGTGATACTTGTTGAATAGGGAAACTCACCGACTTACTCGCACGTTCAATTATTGCAACCTGGCCACGCATTATAATATTGAAAATCTATGTAAATAAGCTCTACGTCACGTAGAGGGAGGTGGTGCACATCCGAGTTTCGTCGGAAATGCTTCTCACTTGATCAGCAAATTTCCAATCCAATGTTCCTTTTCTACCTCTTGCGTTAATATCTACCAAGTATGTAAATATGAAACCGAAATTTTTGTATAGAAAATACACGTTTATTGTATGAAAATGATTAAAAATATTATATTCGAAGTATTGCCGATCGCTAGCTATACATTTTTCCCACCTGTCTGGCAATTGGTGGATGCTACGCCAAAAAAACTGTCGCTCTTTCGAGGCAAACCAGTCATCGAGCCATTTTCGTACATTTTCGTAAGAAGTGAAGTGCTGGTCAGAAAGAGCGTGTCCCATCGATGCAAATAAATAGTAATCGGACGGAGCCAAGTCTGGTGAGTAAGCCGCGTGCGAAAGTATTTCCCAACTGAACGCTTCGATCGTTTCCTTGACCGGTTTTGCTTGTGATGGTGCATTATCATGAAGCAAAATTACTTTGTGTTGCCTTTTTTGATATTCTGATCGTTTTTCACGCAAAGATTGATTCAAATCGATCATTTGTCGTCGGTAGCGCTCAGTATTAACGGTTTCGCCAGGTTTTAACAGCTCATAATAGATCACACCCTTCTGATCCCACCAAACACAGAGCATTGTCTTCCGTCCATAGCGATTTGGTCTTGTAGTCGATGTCGCTGGTTCGCCTGGAGCTACCCATGATCTTTCACGCTTAGGATTCTCAAAATATATCCACTTTTCTTCGCCAGTCACAATTCGGTGGAGAAATGACTTTCTTTTGTATCTGGCGAGCAGCATTTCGCAAGTGGTTTTTCGGTTTTCCTGCTGTCTTTCATTCAGTTCATGTGGAACCCATTTTCCCACCTTCTGGATCTTTCCCATGGCTTTCAAACGTATGGAGACGGCTTCTCGTGTCACGTTTAATTGATCAGCGAATTGTTGTTGCGTTTGAGCGTCATCCTCATCCAACAATGCTTGCAATTCGCTGTCTTGAAACTTTTTCGGTGGTCTTCCACGTTCTTCGTTCCTCGCGTCAAAATTGCCACTTTTGAATTTTTTAAACCATTCAAAGCACTGTGATTTACCAAGAGCATGCTCACCGTAAGCTTCGACAAGCATTCGATGCGATTCTGCAGCAGTTTTCTTCAAATGGTAACAGAAAATCAATGCTGTCTGCAAATCGTAGTTTCCAGGCACAAAATTGGACATGTTCAACGCTATTACAAACTATGCTGTTGTATGAAACTTGTATTGTTCTGAGTGGAAAATGTTTGTGAGATGTCAACAAAGACTTTTGGCATCAATGACGCAGTTTAGTGATAACTACATTATCAGCTAGGGCCATCTATAGGCAAATTCCGGTTTCATACTTACAGACCTGATACGGACACCGGGTGCAACCACGTTCGACGCGACGATCGTGTAAAAATAAAAGTAACAGATACAAAGACAAGCGAAAATTACAGTGCGAACTAAAAACGAAAATCGCGCCAACGAAGCGAGACGAACGTGGATGCGCAGAGTGAACGACGTTCGGGACACGCGTGAACTTCTGAACGTGTCTGAGCGCTCGCTTATCGTCTCCAAACTGGTTTCCGCGATTCTCCGGATACGTATAGGATTTTTTTATTTTTGAGAAGATTCTTCTATTCTATTGGCTTAACCGTAATCGCGCTTTAAATCCTGGTGATTCATGTTTTACAGATTACGCTGCTTTCAACGCGAATAACGCCGCCGACCATTTAATTCAGTTGCGCCTTTGAGGTTTTAGCATCAGAACGAGATAAAGGATTTCCGAGTGTTTCTTTCGTTCCAAGTAAATCGCTTCGTGCTTAAATGCTTTCCATCTCTTTGTACGCTTAAAGAGATTTTGATTTATCGGGATTGAAATCGCGCAGTCGTGTCGCGCTGGTTGAAGCGCTTCTTCTTTGCGATTTGCAATTTTTTTCTTTGCCAATGTATTATATTCTGTGTTAACCAGTTAGCTATTTTTCACGAGAATAGTCGTCATGAGGAAATACCAATATTTTGTGTTACGACTGGCCCTCTCAGTAATAAAATTAGAAAACGAGACAGTCGTTTCGTTAATTCTGTATTAACTTAATTCTATGTTATAATACACACTTAAGTACACACTTTTCAAGGTTTTCAAAGATGTAAGAACCAACTGGTTAAGTGTTTGAGATGTTTCTACTTCAATTTCTGGTTGCTGCTTATAGTTGCATTCATTTTACACTTCCTAGAAAGATTCTTTGTCTTAAAAATCTTGGTACGCGTAATTATAACATAAATTCCAGTTATTTGAAATTTGTAAAGCTGTCCAGCAGCAGACACCGTTTCATTCTTTGATGATCTATCTCTCCAAATCATTCAACGCTGCTGTTAAGCACTCGCATGTCAGAAGCTAGCGGTTCGTTTTCATTTTCAATCGTATTATATTCAAATTCTCTCGCTTGATCATAGAACGATATTAAAATGAGGAATTCAACACGATGACGCGTCTATTGCGTTCTTCTCCCGTCATGTGCATCCGCGATGATTGAAACGCCGCAACAGACGAGGTATAATCGGTTCTTGATAAGATGTTTGCGGGGAAGGGAAATTGTCAGAGTGGACAGCAATTGGAATCGTAGGCTAAGCTTAATTGCAAAGGCTTAAGCCGGTTGCATGAGGGTTTTTCGCGTGTTACGAGCGCAGTTGGCCCGCAGCAAGCGTTCACACTCGAAGAATTCGCGCAAACTCGTCCCAGGCGAGGCGACGAAGCACAGTTTTGAGGCTGAAATTGCTAAAGGGTCGGTTCTCAAAGGGGAATTTCACGGACAAATTAACTGGCCGTGTAATTCCAGCGACCACCAACAGCTTCGTGAAACTTGCGCTACCGTTGATTCTCGATAAATACACAATTCGACCCAAGTTGTGAATTTCTTTCGGTTAACGCTAACACCATGAACACGCTCCAATACTCAGCTGTATTCGAGATTAGCGAGCGACAGTTCGCCAAACTTTTGATACTCCAGATAGCAGCGCGTTTGCTGTTCGCTGTACAATTTCTCTTCCTCCTTTTGCATTATTTTAATCAGTTAGCTGTTTTCGACGAGTATACTCGTCATGCGTACGAAGCAGCTACAATTTGCTGTTTGAATTTCAATTTAGTAATCGCAGTAAACTGCGAGTGAAAGAGTCGTGTCGTTGCAAGTCAGTTCCTTAATTCGTTGCAATTTAATTAATAATAAAATAACAGAATAAAAGACGCCACTGGGGATCGTTCGTGGTTGGAATTTTACGACACTCCGCCATCGCGTACACGTACGTGAAAAATCGGCGGGAAATTCGGCAAGACGACGGTGTGAGAATCAGGCCAAGACGGAAGTGGCCGGAGAGAGGCCAGGAAGAACGTGATTCCAGCGGTGAGTGCCGGCTTCTATTATTCTGAGATATACAGGGTGTTTCCTACTTTTCCGGCAACACCGTAGGCGCATAATCTACAAATAAAACAAAGAAGAAAAGAAATGGTGCGGAACAGCAGATTTAAAGCTGGACAATGCGGAAAGTCGATCGTCTTTACTGTGCCTGTACCTGCGCCACATTTCTTGTTCTCTGACTATTTACTGCAGTAGTTTGTTATCGTGTGATGTATCGTGTGAGACAGCGTCGTGTAGAAATTCCAAGATTATTTTCAAACGAAGAACACGCCGAATTATGTTTGTGCGTGGTATCTGCTGTACGAGAACACCAGCGTGTGTTTCCTGCAAGAAAAGTACCACATGGTTCGGTATTTGTTAACATCTATTCAGGCTAACACCTATTTACCTACAATTTTGTAACAAAACTATTACAAATTTTTCCTTATTTTCACTTGTAGATCATATGCTTGTACGATCTTGCAGGACGAGTAGAGAACACCCTGTATATTGAGCTGGGCGACAAAGAAGTCGACGAAGAATCCACCACTGCGGCAACTCTCTCTTCCTTTTTGTTTATTTATCGGTTTAATAAAGCTCCGCCCGAAGCTATATCACAAACTTCCCTATACTTCTTCGTTTGTTTGACTTTTTATCCTTTCCCCTATCCTGGCACCGGAGTTTTCAGACTTATGAATAAATTCGCGATTAAATCTACCAGGAGTTTCTGATTGTCTTCTGTGCGGCTCAAGGAGATCCTCTATAATTCTCTCTTTGCATTTGGCGACGAGAAGTTAGATTAAATGAGAATTTGTCTATTGAAATTGCTATTGTTATTTCTTAGTTACTTGTTCGATTATATTCCACAACGTTGTATTGTATTTAGCGATATCAGATTTGATCTGAGTTGTCTTTGGAATTGCTCGAGCAGATTATTTACAATTTTCATTTTGCATTTGAGGGTAGAATGTCAGATGAAATGGGAAATTGTCATAAGTAAGATTATTGTCTTTTGAACGACTCAAGAAGATCCTTTAGAATCTTCTCTTTGGCCTTGGCGATGAGGAGCTACACAGGTTCGATCTGGATTGTCTTTGGAATTGCTCGAGCAGATTATTCATAATTTTCATTTTGCATTTGAGGGTAGAATGCCAGATGAAATGGGAAATTGTCATAAGTAAGATTATTGTCTTTTGAACGACTCAAGAAGATCCTTTAGAATCTTCTCTTTGGCCTTGGCGATGAGGAGCTACACAGGTTCGATCTGGATTGTCTTTGGAATTGCTCGAGCAGATTATTTAGAATTTTCATTTTGCATTTGAGGGTAGAATGCCAGATGAAATGGGAATTTGTCATAAGTAAAATTATTGTCTTTTGAACGACTCAAGAAAAGATCCTTTAGAATCTTCTCTTTGGCCTTGGCGATGAGGAGCTACATTAGACGCGAATTTTTCATATTAACATAATTTATAATAATCCGAATTGATTCATTCCAACAGAAGATCGTTCAAAGTAACGCGTTATGAGAAGTGTTGGATTAAATGTGAAATTGAAATGTGACGATACTTGTCGATTATCATTTAACATGTTTCTAATTTACCATGGAATTCCCTCGGACAATTAAACTTCCTAAAATTTATTCTCCTACAAACGACATGTACCGCTTCTTCGCCGAGCTCCATAGAAAATATAAATCGAAGAGGCAAAGTGAAATCGGCATGTTCTATTTTATAACGAACCAGTGCAAGAACCTCTGTCGCCAGTTTTAACACCAAGTTACACCTGAATTAAAATGAAAGCTTATTAAATTTCAATCAAACCGAAATTAAACTATACCTTTATCAAGTTATTTAAAATGTTTAAAGCCGGTCCAGCAGCAGTCACCGTTTCATTCTTTGATGATCTATCTCTCCAAATCGTCGAACGCTGCTGTTAAATACTCGCATCTCACAAGCTAGCGGTTCGTTTTCATTTTCAATCACGTTATATTCAAATTCTCTCGCCTAATCATAGAACCATATTAAAAACTATACACCAAGAAAAAAAAAAAAGATTTTCCAAGAACAATAACCATTACGAATTACCATAAATGTCCAGCCATCGTAGTTTAAACGACCAGATCTAAACGACTAGAGTCCGAGCTCTAAATTTCGCTCGATTAATCGTGATCGTCAGGAGCGTAGTACCGAGGTAGCGAATAAAAGCGAGCGACTTTCTAAAAAGACAGATCTAACGAAGGGTAACTACTAAGCGGTAATAAAACCAGAGGATCGTAGAAAAAGGCAAGAGCGCAAGATTTATTACGTTCCACGCATGGAACGGTTAGCTGCACCTGCAGATAAGTGTCCTCGAGCGTGTAACTCTGAATTATGAGTGGCTTGCTTCTCGATCCCGCGCATTTTTACCCTCCTTCGTCGTTTATTTCGTCGACCGACCGGATTTACAGTTCCGCCTGTAGTCCGTAGATTAGACGATAAACGCCATACATCCTGACGAACGAGTGGGAAAATTTATAACGAAAGAAAGAAAAGAGAAGAAAAAAAGAAGAGTCAAGAAAGAGAAGACAAAGGTTGCGTCTGCTTACCTGGTGTACGGAATTCGACGATGGAACCGTCGACGGTGACGCGTCCGTCTCTTTCGACTCGACGAAGTGCCACATCGTGCCACGTGCCGTCGTCGATTCGTTGTTTCGACGATTTCACCTTCACCGGTCCGCTTCCGAGGTCAGCGTGCAGGTACAGATGGCCATTGAAGATCTCGAAGGCGAAGAGATCTTGCTGCAAAAAGGAAACGACGTTTTACTTTTACCTTCGGATGGTAAAATCGCGACTTTACAACTTTCACCAAGCTTCCAACGTTTCTAAATATATGTTGAGATATGTGTAATTGTCTGTTAAATTGCACTGGGTTAAATGCGTAGTAGAGATACTTGTATGTGGGCATCAGTGTGTGGAGGTATGTGTGTGCGCGGCGTCTGGAACACAGATAAATGTAAACTAGTGAAGAAAGTGGTGAGACGCGTGCAAGTGTGTATCGATGAATATCTTTGCAATCGCTTATCAAATAAATATATAATTGCTCTAATATAAATTCTAAGTGTAAATTTAGTGTTCCTATACCATTATTTCGGCTTCAAAGATCCACAATTCTCAACAAGATAATTAAACTACCCGCGAATCAGTGAACGTACAAAGTGCACGTGTTACTGTCTCTTCGTTTTTTCTGAATGATTCCCATCTCTTCCCAAAGTTTTTATATTTTCTACTAAATAGCAGCACTAACTGTTAGCCGCAACAACCGTGGCAATCGAGCACGTGGACGTTCTTTGACGTTGAAAAAATATCCCCAAGATACGCGTAGCTCTGTAGTCGCTGAAACCCGAGCAGAGGACGAACGATAAATTAAAGAAAAGAAGAATACGATCGAGCACAAGCTCTTTCGTAGCGACCAGCCGCGTTTATTTCGCGACTAATAGCCATGTGTTAACGTGTGTATTTCCAAACAGAGAGTTAGTAGTGTGCGTGACAGACACGAACGCGAACCCGCCAAGCATTTGTTCGCGGGATCCGGTGATTCCGCTAATGAGCAACTGGCGCCCTTAACGAGAACCCGGTTTTCGTAACTTTCCGATTTATTTCACGCCGTTGCGCGCTACGCAACCGCGATTATTCGCGACGACGCTGACGCCAGCCCCGCGCTGCTCCTGTTTCGACGTTGAAATATAATTGTGGGAATTACGAGGCGGTACTGTTAAACCGAGGGAAACTCGACTGCAGCGACGAAAATGCATTTCCTCTCGATCGTCGTTTGGCCGACTCGTGGCCCATATCTGCCTCGTCTGTCTGTTCGTCGAACGTGCAGATTCTGCGATATACAGAGGATGTGCGACAAGCTGATTCCTCGCGAACGAATAAGTGAAAAGCGTGGAACGAAGGTTTTTCATATGGTGGGGCTTCGTTTATTGGAGCAACAATTTGTACAGATTTTCAGCTATTAGGTTGTCCGAAAAGTTTCTTTCTTTTACAGACACGTCTTTTCCAACGCTGCATCTTTAACAAACGTGAACCTTAATCCGTCCAACTTTGTGATTTTTATCTTGACAGAAGAAAATGGACCATACGTAATTCGATGAAATAATATAAAATGTCGTGCATCCAACGTTATTTTCTCACAGAACGAAAGAAACTTTTCGGACGACGTAATAGAAACGCGAAGACAAGAGAGCAATTTGCCTCGTCGCTTGAATCTTATTGGACTAGTGGCGCGACACGTCTGACAGTAATTTTCAGAAGACTGTTGCATCGTTTCTGGTATCTCTCGGATTTATCGTAACGTAAGATGCAATTCTGAATGGAATTACACGCGTCATTTTGAAAATTAGCAGACATTCGTTGATACCTGGTTCTTCAAACTTCAACGTACCATAGTGTGTATCTACTATGATATTAAGGAGCTGTGCAGGGTGTGAAACGCAGATGGTAGTCCATGAGATAGTTTCCAGGAACAAAGGTGCTTCGGAGCAAATTTTTTTCTTTTTTTTTTATTTAGTTGTTTACATTCACAATTTGTCCGATTTGGACATTTGGTAGAATTTTTTGGCTCTTTGATTATCATGTGGGTGACTGCCCCCAGCGGGGTACCATCTTCGTGTTTGTTAGGCTCGGAGCAAATGGAAGACAATTTTAGAATGAAAACGAGACAGGTGAGCAGATCGCTGAGGAAATAATTACGTAAGAGAGTTTGAACGACTTGTGCAGAAAAGACAATGTACAGATCGTAATCTGTGCAAGCAGGACCAGCATCTGCGCTAGTAATCTCAAAGGCATAAGTAGCTCAAACTGCCATAATAAACCACTATTATTTATTATTAAATTATTACGTTTGTCGCTGAAGAGAAGATAGAAGAACCGAAATTAGATTCTTGCGAACGTCGTCGAAGTAGACGTTGAAGTGTTTGGAGGAGAAGTTGGATATTTCAATTTTCCAATTAGTTTATTTATAATTACGACGAGAACGAGCAAGCACAAGTTTAGCCTTTTTTCGATTTTTCACTTTGTCAGATAAAAGGACAATCTTCGATTTTGTCAAATAAAAGAACAATACACCGAATCTTAAAACTGTTCCACGAAAAATCGGCACACTCGGCATTAAATTATCGCCTCCTTCCTCCGCAGTTTTCGCATATGCATCTTACAAAATTCATTTCCTGATTGTTCGACGATTTTATCGAGATTAATTAAGGATCCGATAATTTCACGTGAAATCGGTCGGACGTGGTTCGTTCTGTTAACGAGGTGCTATCAGTGATTTTAATTACATTCTCCCCGAATGATTCGTTTTAGGCTTTCGTTAATTAAATGTATTAGTAATTGAACGAATAATATCTGACGAAGAGTTTCGGTGATTCTATTCGGATATTTCACGAGACGTTTTGCATGTAGAACGTTCATCTTCGGATTAGGAAATACAAGCTCAGTCGGTTGTCTATTTATTTTTCCATCGCAAGCTGATACTGTCGTTTATGCTATACATAGCCCAACGGAACTTTTATTCTACACAACAATGGAACATTTGTTTTTACAACGATTGATTTAATGGTAGCACGCGCCAGTTTTTTAATTAAAATATAATTCCTGAATATTTTGTGCATATAAACAACAAAGGCGTGTTTATTATATCTTCGTTTATATGGCGCATAATTCGATGAAATTCGATGTACAATATTTTAACTAACAATTACCAAAGGCTCAAGTTTTCAAACGAAATGTTGCTTTCGTTTCATGTATATTTTATATATAACAAAGCATTTTAAATCACGTGAACCAAATTGAACGAACGATACATTCGAAATTCGCACCATTTCTGTAAATTACGATTTATCAACGTAGAAATTCGTCTCTTACTTCGACGAACGATCGCAGGTTTTTCAACAGCGACGATGTAATTTGATTACGATTCCGTATCGGTTCAGTCTTCCAGCGACAATTTTCCAAACAGTATTCTCCATTTGATCAGATAAAAAATGCATTTTCATCGTGGCTGGTAATTCAATCGCCTGTCCTCTGCCATTTCATACAATTCCATTTCGTTATCACTTGCTTTCTCGCTCGAACAAACATCGACTTTCAACCGATCGTCGTTTCCAACTTTCATTTACATTATCGTTCTTCCACCTTCGTTTCTTTATTCTTCTCCCGCCGATCTTTCCCACTGCTATTTAACTCTTCCATCTCTTTTCGTTTCTTCGTCTTCGTTCCGCTTCTTCTCAACTTGCAGCAGCTCGTATACATTTTCAGATTCGCTTTGAGCTTCAACAATTTACACTCAGATAATCCAATCTCAACGCATTGCTAACAGTAAACTTCAAAGTGTTTGGAATAACGCGGACGATTAATAAATAAAATTCACGAGGAAGATTTTTCTTCCTCTGAAGCAGATTATTTTCCCAAGGACACTTTATTCTATCAAGCCGACTCTGCCTCGTCATGTGATCGAACCCACATTGCGCCAATATTTTCGCATATGTTTTCCACATATTTCTACGATATTTTCACAAAGCATATCTTTTTCACGAAAATTATTCTGCAAACTCGTAAAATCGTACGTATTTCTCGTTCAGCCGGCTGCTGAAGCGAGCGAAACTCTGATTAGAAGAAGACTAAAGAGATATTTCTCTTCGTGTTCTCTATAGTAATTTTCCTGCCATTGATTACTCTGTGAAACTACGATTTTCTTCCGCGGAAACCTGTACAAGTCGAAATAAAACTTACTTTAACTCCAATTATTTGCCACATTGTAACTGGAATTTCTAATAGCCAGCCCTCTACGAGACCAACTTTCATCAATCGCTCGATATTGTCTTCTTTCTTCCAATTGTTACTGTAGGATCTTTACTACAATTTACGTTTCCAATAAATGGATTAAACAGATGTTGGTTAAACAGGTAACGATGGTTATTTAACGCGAACTAATCACAATAACGTATTATAATTAAGACAACTAGCGTTTCGACCACTCGCGAGGAAGCACGTCAACGGGAGTCGCAAATTCCCCTTACGATTAGATAATCGACGCCGCGAAATGATGGATCCCCTATTTCGATTAGGATAATAGAGGTAGTTAAATTA
Source organism: Bombus flavifrons (assembly GCF_040668555.2). Lineage (NCBI taxonomy): Eukaryota > Metazoa > Arthropoda > Insecta > Hymenoptera > Apidae > Bombus > Bombus flavifrons. The sequence goes on along the minus strand of NC_138458.1, from coordinate 5,642,055 downwards.
AATATGATGCTGATATAACGAGTTCTAAATCACAGTTTATTGCAACAACTTTGCAAAGAAGATAGTTACGCTGGTGCGCGTGTGTAAGTTAAGTAAGCGACTGATCTTAGGGTGGAAACCCGGTCGAAAGATGTCGACTGTTTGAAAGATGGAAAATCAGCCAAGTTCGGTGACGATGCTGTGGCGGAGGAAAGCCGAGGATGGGAGTGTCCAGCGCACGGGACCATCGGATTTGTCGATGACAATTTTGGCTAGGAGAGTGAGGGAAATAGGCTTCGTTGTTAATTGCTTATTTGCTATGGTGGTGGGTGAGGAAGGATGCCAACCGCCCTTGAGATAAAGTTGCTAGTGGGAGGCCCCGTACGTGAGAAAAGGCAACTTCCCGTGTCAACCAGCGGTGGACGATAAACTTTAGAAAACAATTCAGCGAAAGGATATTTGTTCGGTCTGAAGGACCTTGACTAGAAAGTTCCTGAGATTTATAGAGAGTACTTGAGACTATTGAGGGTACGCAGTAAGAATCTTAAGACACCAGACTACCATCTTGCGTAATTGCGTTACCATCTGACGTAACAATTAAAAATACTTTTGAATGCTTTTACGAATACCTTGTCCGCCGACTAAAAGAAGAAAAGAAAGGAAGAAACAATATATCAAACGAAATTTACATACCCTTGTGTGAGCTCCGCTACGGCTGTACATGATCAAGCCGTTAGGTTCGTTGGTCCGGATTTTGAAGGATATACTGCCGGACTTGGCCGCCTTCCAAGGTGGCAGGACCTGAAACACAGGAGACATACGTCTCTTAATACCTTCCACTCTTGGCTACCACTTCTGAAAGACGTAAAACAGAAAGAAAAGGAAGACAAAGAGAGGTAGATAGATAGATAGATAGATAGAGAAAAAGAAAGAGAAAGAGAGACGGAAGGAAGAGCGAAATCCCTCGACGTCCTGAAGAAGAATGGAGAACATGGACAGCGTCGGTGGTCCAGCGTGTTCGGAATCCAAAATTTCCTGCTCTTCGTCGTGCACGAGTCCATTCATCATGCATGACAGCTTAAATAATCACGTTTCTCGTGCTCGTGGAATTTTTACTTCAATTTCGCTGCGGTACCGAGTCTCCTGCGGCTGACTGATTTACGTTTCGCCATCGAGAAATTCACCGCAGTTCCGTCTCGGCCGCGTGTCCCATCGCCGCAAAATTCTCGTGCGACCCATTTGTTGCTTGTTTCTCGGATTTACAGAAACAAAAAACAAAAAAAAAAAAAAACGGGAGAGAGAGAAAAAGGACTAACAACGTCAGATCCGTGACGAGACGGGAGAAACAATTAGCCGCGAGTCGCGCGATTTTGCCTCGTCCTTCGGTTGCTATCGTTGGATCGTACGGTGACATCGCACGAGAGTTTCCATTTTTGTCCAGATTTTTCAATCAGTTTGTTTAATTTCAAGACACCTGAATTTCATTCTCATTCTGCGTCTATGCAATCAGCGAAGAGTCTGTAGCTCGACGCGTCGACGACAACAGACGCTAATCAGCGTCCTACGTATTCTACTTGATGCGCTATCTTAGAATAAATGTTAACTGTTAAACAAAACAGTAAAAGAATCAATGGATGCTACAAACAAAACGTCGCGAACATTGTTCTTACGTTACGTGTTTGAACAGTAAGAAACCGATGTTTAAACAATGTTTTGAAGACCTTTTACTCAGCAACGAGGAGGCGGTCGAAAATGGAATTTCAGTCTGTTGAATATAGCAATTAAAATAATATTGGAAATTGAAAATAATATTGGAAATAGTAGCAATTAAGTTGATTTCACTCGTCGATGATGATGACCTTTCATACAATTTACAATATACATTTATATTATTATTAAATATCACACTTGTTAAATGCTATACTCTTCTGAATCTCCCAATTGTTTATTAAATAATCCAACAAATACGTGGGAATTCAGGCTATACGCTTTTCAGAGCGTATCAGTGTGTTAAGTTTGGTTGAGCAAAATTGAGCGAATGGACGAGCTACTATACTTTTCTCGATGATTATCAGTTGCATAGCTTCGATGACAGCGTTAGACGATCGATGCTGTTATATTTAACTCGTAATTATCAATTTATCAATCTGTATCTGCAAGAATCTTCGTCTTCATCTTCCTTTTCCAACGCGTTAGTTGTACGATACAATGAAAATGCAGCGGCTTGAGATTAACCGAAGATCGATCGAGCTCACAACTGTTACGTGTCACCGACGATCTAACGATACGATTTCTTGACGAGTTTTTCTATCGAAATAGAGTTCTCGTGTGATGAGAGCAACGTGGAGTGTCGGTGTTGGATTTAGGATACTTGAGTTAAGTTGAATTGGAAAATGTTTAGCTGTAGCTGCTATCATGATCTAGGGTTTTCAACGTTTTGTTCGAGTCTGGCAGGTTCGTACGAGACGGAAGGTGTCTGGGTAAGGTACACGAAGATTCGGAAGAAACGCGGTCGAGAAGCCCGCGTTTTACAAGTTGGAAAGGAGATCGAAAGTGGTTCTGGGAAACAGATAGCGAGAAAAGTTTTCTTCTTCTCTCGACGTGGATATTTAGTTTTTCAATTCTACTCTGCAAATAGAATCTTCCCTTTCTCGTAACATTAAGCGACGTATCGTTGATGGGATAGAATCGACGATCGAAATTTTCTAACGTGTTATATCGTATGGAAATTTCTTTCTGCCGTGTAGATTCTGGTACAGTAGAACCTCGGTAGCTCCAACGTCTGCAATTCCGAAAAGCTACGTGCAATGGGACTACAACTTTGTTCATTCTACTGTGCTCAGTTGTAGGAAGCTTCGTATAAATGGGAATAGAAATTTGCTGTAATTTCTTCTTTATATAGATAAATATGCAAAATGTAAATATAATCGAAGAATAAAATTTTGTAATTAAATTATGATTTCGTTCACGTTCAGACGCCTTGTTTTATCTCTGTAACTCGATTCAATTCGAAGAATCGCAGTTCATCTTTGTAGCTTACCGTGTGAATTTTCATGTAAACTGATAGTTTTTCGTCAGTCAATTGAAAAGCAAATGTTCATAATTACTATCATTAATTTGTGCCATTGCGTCGTTGAATGTCTATAAAACGACAAGCCTAACACGTGTAGAATAAAGCTGATAATAAAGCTTCGTTATAAGTTGAAAGCTTCTTTATTGCCAGAAAGCAAGTTCCGATAAGCTTTAAAATCTTCGTAACTCGACGACTTAAACTCTTCCCTTGAGATTCGAGTTACGCAGGCTCTACCGTAATACGAATTCGAACAAAGTTTCCTTGCTTTTACCTTTGCAAAAACAAAATCCTGTAGCATTGGATAGTAAGTTTAATCGTTAACTTTGCGTGGTTATGAAAATATAGAAAGTAATCGACCTAATCATCTTAACACGATGACTACTCAATTACGATTACTCAATAAAGGTTATTGAGATTAACGATCTACTGATCTACTGAAAATATAGAAAGTAATCGACCTAATCATATTAACTACTCAATTACGATTATTCAATGAATATTAATAAGCTTATTAAGATTAACAATCTTCGATCTACTGAAAATATAGAAAGTAATCGACCTAATCATCTTAACACGATAACTACTCAATTACGATTACTCAATAAAGATTATTGAGATTAACAATCTACTGATCTATTGAAAATATAGAAAGTAATCGACTCAACTATCTTAATACGATAACTACTCAATTACGATTACTCAATAAAGATTATTGAGATTAACAATCTACTGATCTACTGAAAATATAGAAAGTAATCGACCCAATCATCTTAACACGATAACTACTCAATTACGATCATTCAATGAAAATTAATAAGAGTATTAAGATTGACAATCTTCGATCTACTGAAAATATAGAAAGTAATCGACCTAATCATCTTAACTACTCAATTACGATTACTCAATGAAGATTAATAAGATTATTATGATTAACAATCTACTAATCTACTGAAAATATAGAAAGTAATCGACCTAATCATATTAACTACTCAATTACGATTATTCAATGAAGATTAATAAGATTATTAAAGAGTTGAATTAAAGAGTTTAATCGAAGAGTATGAAGTATCGTAGAAAATACTATGAGAAACAAGTTTCTCGGCAAGAAAAGAAAACTTATGCATCGAAATTCACGGAAAGTAAAATTGTACCTGCGTGTGACCGTTTCGAAGGAAACTCAATGTCCCATTCGTTTACGTAGATGGCATGGACCAAAGCCAAGAAACAATTAACCGATACTTATTGCTATTTATAGAATATTTGTCTCTGTAGAGACGAGTTTGCGACACCATCTTCTGGTATTATCGACCAAGAATTATCATTATCATCATCCTCTAACGTTATCCTTCTTAGGAAAGGAAAATTCCACTTCAATTCTACGCTACGTTGTTTCCCATTGCTGTGCTCCGAATGTGTCTTTCTTTTACAAACATGTCTTTTAAACAATGCATCTTTATGCAAACGTGAAACCTAATCAGCCAAACGTTGTGATCTTTATTTTAATGAAACAAAATGAAAAATGCGTAATTTAATGAATATAAAAGAAAGAACGTTTTCCAATGAAAAGCGAAGATCGTTCAATTTTGCCGCCTTTTTTACCAACAGTCTGCGATTACATCAAACTATCAGGTTACCATGAAACAACTGAACAGGTCCAGGACTCGAAAACACTATCTTCGCGGGTTTGTTCTTTGAAACGTTTCAACGTGTAAGTTACAACACGAGGCACGTTGCTGCGCGTTTAAATAAAAAATCTTTACTGCTCGACCTGACGACTAGAAGGAATTATCGGACATCTGTTTCACCGAAAAATGCGACGGGAACACGTGACAGGATTTTACGGTGTCGTTCGGTAGTTCAGAGAAACGAGAACAGTAGGAGACCGCGAAAGGAAACGCGAACCACCACCGCAGCAGCTATTTCGTTTGATGTGGATTCATAGCGGTTAGGCGTGAGTTGCATTGTTCGTACAGTTCACCTTTTAACGCTGTCTTCCTTTAAATATGGCCATTTTACTCTTCGATATCATGGCTGTAATAGTTCAAACATAACGTAATTGTCTGCGTTCTCGTCTTGACGAAAGAACCAACAAAGTAGCCTGATCGCTTTAGCGAAAAATAGATAGAGTTTATGCGAGTCTTGAAGGTAGCTCGTAGCTGTGTTCGAGTATACAGGGTGGTCTGAAAATCAGTCTGCGCGATTGGGCAAGAAAATGTTTACCAAAACGTACAAGAGAAGAACGCGAGTGAACGACGAAGAGAGAAAGGGGAGTTCAGCGACGTATAAAATACAAACACTGTGATTTCTTCTTAACTCGGAAACCAAACTTTCTTCCTTCTGATTTCCGATCAACGAAACGTTTACCCAACACGTTCGTCACATTTTTCTTAAGACACCGAATACGATTCTACGTACATTTGCATACCTTAATAAAAGATAAAGAAATGCAAATTATATCCCAAACATCTCCCAAATACGTCTATGCCAAATCGTGAAAAAAAAAAAGATTCGCTTGGTCTGACACTGCATCGTGTTACGCTACTGGAGCCCAGCGAACCATCCAACTTCATGGTGTTTCTTCGCGATAATCTGTGCCGTAGGATCAACAAAATCCATGAAAAACGACAGAACAAGTTAACCACCCATTATCATCTTTTGTCTCAATTTTACTTCGATCAGCGTCTTTTCATTTCGGTTTAAAGTTCATTTTGGAAAATAGCCGGTCTCTTGTTTATTAGCCGGGAAGAACCGGACGCCGCTATTCGTCCAGCAGGTTCCGCATAAGTAGCCGAAAGCTGTGCGCGAAACGAAGGCCCTTTGTGTTGGCCGATTGTCTTTCGAAGCGGGGCAGCTTGTAATTTCGAATTCAGAGCGGTTTCGGGGAGAGACGCGGCGCGGGCTGCACCAAGTGTAATTGCAGCTCCGTGACAGCGAGGCCAATTTTCGTGATGAAGAGTCAGCTTGAAAACTCACGGTAACGAGACTCATTATTTATTCTTGCTGCTTTTGTTTGCCTGGTATTTTCTATCCTTGTCGAGCAACTGGCAAACAACTTCGGTCCGTGGCGCTCGCCCTCGCTGCAACGTCCTTCTGCATCTCGTCTTTCGGTTTGCATTTGTTCCCAGTTGAACACTATAGCTCTCCCCGCTCTTTTATTAATATCTCGTCTTTTCACGTGCGATCTTCTCTGACAAGCGAAACCACGTTTAACGTGTTAAGAAAATTTCTAGTGAAAAACTTGCACGAGAAATCACACCCATTGAGAACATCGTCGTTTTATCTTCTCCTCCAACTTGGCAGGTTTGTCAAGTGTTGAAAAATACGTTGAAAAATAGAAGTGTTGAAAAATATGTTGGGTTTATAGTCTCAAACGACTGCAAGAGTGCGATAGCTTGTTTCTCGTATTTTCGTCAACAGTTATATTTTCAACTATCCGAGAAAACCTTCAGAATAAAATAAAAATTGTACCCATGGTATATCTTCCAGGTAAAAATAAAATATCCAGGCGATCAGCTTTCCATTTTCTTTTTAGCCTACATTTTTCCTCGAATACCCAAATATCGATTATTTTTCCTTCCTTTTTCTTGCCAATTCCTGGACAATTTCTCCGTAGCCTGCACGAGATGATCCCGCGCGCACAAAGTCAAAGATTTGTCTAAGAAAATTACGTCGGCAGTTCGCTGTATCGGAGCTTCGCGCTAACGAAACGGAGCTCCTGTGGGAATATCAGGGAACTGTCGGCACAGGTTAGTCCTTCATCCGGCTTCGTGAATTTTCTGCAACGCGTTCATATCTTATCGAACGTGTTCTTCGAAACGAGGAATATCTTAACCGGTTCGACGTGCTTCTAAATTCGAAGCAGCACTTCAAATTCTTCCGAGTAATTTTGCTTTTATGATATTTAATTAGCCGATGCATCGATGACGCATGAAATTTCGCGTAAAATTCATTTATCCTTGACTTTGTGACGGTGTAGAAGAGTGGACGAGAATTTAGCAATACGACGATAACAAAGGACGTTAGAATATTTATAAAAAGAAGATTCTAAGTAATAAAATAATAACAATGATAAAAATAATAAAACATAGCGTGAAGGCTCCAACTTTCAGATAAATATTAATAAGCTTAATAATTCTTGACTAATATTTGTAGTCTTTCGATATTAACTCGATCTAATTATATAAAATACGTAATTTTTTGTACAAATTTTACAGACTTGTTAATTTTTCACCATCGCAATGATTTTTCATCAGCGTAGAAAATTGTTGTATTTAATATAACAAAATGTTTTCTTCTGTTTGCCTCGTCGCGTAACAACTGCAAACGATGTTGAACTAATTAAGAAGCTATTTCTGATATTTCCGCCATTATAACAGATGCAACTTAATTCAAACTGCAGCAACTTAAGGTTCTCGCGGCTCCAGTTACAGCAGCAGTGACGTAATTCAGAAGTTGCAACCTGCAGGCTTCTATGGTGCAACTTATAGTAGCAAGTTGCCACGAGTTACAATTAAGAAACTTAAAGCTGTTGGTCGAAACTGGTAATCGATTTATAATAGCAGGATCTTCGGTCGAAGGTGAAAATCTTCCAATTGCTTTGTCGTCGAGCGGCGATAAAATCGAAAACCAGAGAAACCACAGCGAAAATGAAAGTAGATCGATGTTTAAAGGCTGTGGACGATCGCGATGATTCACAGCGAAGAAACTTGCTCGAAAATATTAATATTAATATTAAATATTACATTAAAATATTAATATTAAATATTTCGGAAATAAAAATGTAAGTTAATTCCTTAAAATAATTCAGTTCGATATAATTTTGGGGAAAATTCGAGTTGAGGAAACTCGATGATCCAAGTTAGATTCTATGAACACTGCAAATGTGCTAGTTTTAACAAAATAGCAAAAAGTAAATTTCTGATCGTTTTTTGAAAACATAAATTTGCTTTGAAAAGTAGACATTTCTGTAGAGGCAACTATGAACTTGTACCACAGTATCGAAATAATTTTCTAAATAAATAAATAAATTTTAACGGTTTTAATCGATAAAAACGTTCGGAATAATTTTTATTCCAGTGATTTGTGTGGAATTTAACAAAATTGCACTAATCGAAAGGATACATTTCGAGGAGCGAGAGCGTTCGTATAGTTCGAAACAAGTAGTTGCGATACGACTGAGCGAAAAATAAGTTGCGATTCTCGTAAAAATCTCTCAGAATTTACGTATAATAAATAAACACCTTGTTGGCAAATAATAAGTTCGCCACGATTCCTCAAAATATCTTCAAAGTGATTTATTGTCCGCTCAAGTGACCAATTACGGCAAAGCAAACTTTGAAATCCTATAACGCAGTCTCTCATTGATCAGCTACGTACTCCTTCCACTTACTTTTCCATAAAGTTCGGCGAGCAAATTTCCTTTGGAAAAAGAAAAGTTAACATGGCGCCGGAAGAGAGTGGGGGGAAGGAGCTAAAGAAATCCGAACATAGCTGTCGGACGATTAAACTACGACAACATTGGGAAGATTAAAAAGCCGGAAAACGAGAAGGCAAACGCGATTGAAAATGAGAAATCCTCGACGCCTTGAGCATTCCAACGTGGAATGGAGCTCGGTGTTTACCGGTTCGTTCATTAGTCGACTCTGCAAATCGATCGTGCCATAGTAGGTGGCAGGAAAATTAGTCGGCGAAAGAAAACCTCGTACGAGTTTGTTGAGAAGAGCGAGCTGAAGTTACGTAGCCGCGTGTGTACCAACTCTGACAGGTACTCTGATACATCGGGCGTAATTGTATTCGATGTGTTGCACGTATACAGGGTGGTTGGTAAATGGTGGTACAAGCGGAAAGGGGGTGATTCTACGTGAAAAAAGAAGTCGAAAATATAGAATAAAAATTTTTCGTTTGAGGCTTTGTTCTCGAGAAAATCCACTTTGAATTTTCGTTCGGTACGCCTGCACTTTATCACGTCTCGTTATAACGGATCTCACTGTAGATTGTTGTCTCGATGGAAAAATTAAAAAAATAACATCAATCGAGACAACGATCTATAGTGAGGTCTGTTACAACGAGACGTGATAAAGTGCACGCGTACCGAGCGAAAATTCAAAGACGATTTTCTCGAAAACAAAGCCCCAAACGAAAAATTTTTATTCTATATTTTCGACTTCTTTTTTCGCGTTATCTGTTAATTTATAATTTATAGGTGAGTTTAATTAAAACGGAGATACAGATCGATGTAATGAAGGTGAATGTAGAAACGTGCTGATATTTTACGACGCGAGATTTTATCGAAGAAACAATATTTTTTGATGGTTAAAACGAACGATCTCTCAGGGATGACCTCATCGCGCGTGTCACACAGACATTTTATAATATAATTCGCAGGATAGATATTCATACGAGATATAAGTACGCGGAAACGAGGAAGAAATGAAATTTCGAACGAGTTTCACAAACGCAACGTTCAACCACATTAAATAATCCGTCAGCCAATATTTCCACCAGTTTAAAAATAAATTCTTCCTTCCAAAACGTACGTCGAATTTCTTAAACGTTCCAATGAAATTATCTACCGATGTTTCCTGTAAAACACACGTTTCATATCCTTCGTGAGCGTTGAAAATTCTCGTTGTTCGCAAATATTTGGACACTTTGATCGATCGTAATAATATCCGGATTTGACCAAAGCGTATAAAATAATAATGAATTATTAATTGAACGCAGCGTTCGTTATTTACTTGCTTTTTACGAAATTAACAGACTGCGGATTTAAATTTCGTATTAAGATAACAATAGCGATAATATATTCTGTTATTATACATTGCATATATTGCAATTTTTATTTAAATATCAGCGCATTGACGTTGGGAATCTTTCTATCAGATAGGAAGACTCTTCTTAATCTAATTTATAATTCAGAAATTAAATAAAGAGTCTGTTAACTAAGGAAATGATTGAACACGGGTTCTAACGATTCTAAGCGTCAGTTTTTTATCGTTTTAAAAAATGGATTTAATCGCGTTATCACGTTACGTTACGTTAAAGTCATTTCCATTCGATGTGCAATTTCGTAGTAAAATGTGTACAGGAAAAGCGTAGGTAAAAAGTCGAGTTTTTCCTTGAAATGTAAAAACACAACGCGACATCTAACGTTTGTGGAAAAATGTATATTTTCATCGAATAGATAAACAGAATTCGAAGGAAAAATTGGCTCAAGAATCGTTTCATTTTTCCCCTGTTATTTTTCCTCCTATTTCGAATAGAATCGACTCGCTTAGCTTTCCGTTCGTTGAATATGGAATCAGACCCTGCGAAACTCGCGTTCGTTCGTTCGATAGCATTCGATAAAATCAATTTGTAAAATATGTTTATTGAAAGGGAGAACGAGAAACCGAATATTCCACTCGGATCGAAAAGCGTAGGAAGAAAATAGCAAGTGAAACCGAGTCGACCGGTTCTCCTTTTATTTTCATTTTTTCTTTCTACATCGCTTCAATCTTAGGAAATTTCAGGAGGAGGAATCGCGGACTCAAGTGTCGCTCCGGAGATGAAGAAACCGGGAAAAGGAAACGCGAAGAAGAGCCAAGGCAGCGGAAAACTTAAACGAGCGACTCGGTTTCTATCGTCAACAGGAATATTCCGTTCGTCCTCTTAACGAGCTCATTATCTTCCTTCAAGTGCATATTAATTGCTTACCCTCTGTTAATTAGTAGAAAATTGGTCAACGAAAAGGAGTTCTCCTGTCCTTTTGTCGCCGCCATCACGCCACCTACATTTACACACCTTACGATTGATGGTAACAGGCGACAAGATTTAATGGAATATAATTAAACAATTAACAGAGTTAATTGCAATTCTGTTTACGATGCTTTCGAGCCGACAAATTTAGTGCAGATGTTTGCGATACTCGAAAAGCGAAGGTGGGCATTTCATTATCAACCCGAGCTACTTCGCCTGCTTTGAGAATTTTTCAACATCTGCTGAATAGAAAACCTTCTCCCCCGCCTTTCGACGTCAAATAAAATATATTTTTAATTACATTTAAGTCTTGAATTTCCGCCAAATGCGTCAACATCCGCATCGATTATGATCGAAAGCTTGCAGCGTATTTTCTGTCACTCAGATGCCCGCGTGGACGTTCATCCTACCACGTGTCAGTGTAATCCGCGTAGTCGAAGCGTTCGAGGGAATAAGTTGGCGAAATATGAGGAAAGTAGCGAGGCGGGCGAGGATCCTGCACGAAACAAATGTCCACTTGAGAAATAAACTGGCCGAGCCAGCAGAGGAGTTGGCGAGACCGGGCCATTTTTGCGATTCCTCGAGGACCATCACGATGAATCATAGAACTCGTTCCACGGTAAAATCTCTCGAATTAGCTGGGAATGAGAAATCTCGTTTAGACCGGCTGGCCATTCTCTCCCTCCTCTTCTTGCCGCTCGCGCAGCTACTCCAGCGGCGAACGCCAACCCTCTGCTTGCGTGGTTCCTCCACCCTCGGCCCTCAGAAATTCGTCTGGAAAGTCGGAACCGCAAAGTGGTGCTTCGTCGTGGCTGGCAAAGCAGAATATTTCATGGCGAAAGGGTCTTTCACCCTTTGCCCTTCGACTTTCCAGTCAACCGATCCTTCATCCCCCACCACGCCACTTTAGCTTTGGCAAATCAGGTCCGCGAAACTGTGTCGGGGGACGACGCAGCGACGATCAATTAGAGAAGTTAAATTACTTGGCGAAATAAATAATTTGCCGATCCTGCCGTCCTAACTTTCCCTACGCAGAGACACGAAAGGCTGGCTGCTGTGACCGAATCGAGTGCACGCGCGGATTCGGCCAATGTTTTATGGCAAAGTATCGACGAGCCACGTGGAAATTTGTCTGCACGTGGCGAGAATGCGCAAGGAGGGTTCTCAGCTTTTCCAGAAGCGAGCAATTTTCCGAAACGTATCATACGTGTCCGTTTGAAGTTCGTTCGACCAGATGGAAGTTAGACTGTTCATTTTGCGTGTAATAATAATTGTTTGGTGTATGAGATTAGGCCAAGCTATTTTTCAGAAGTTGCGATTTTTCCACCTTGCACGTTATGAGGTTTGCGACTCGGGCCACGTGGACAACTTAATTGGCATGTTAGGAGCTCGACAAAATGGACAAAAATCTCTTCAGCTATTCGTTCGGATATTAATTCTATCGTTTCGTGTCGATTTTGCAAACGTTTGGCAAATAGAAAATGTGAGGAAGAAAAGAAGTCTAAAAGTAGAAAAGGATGCTACCTGGCTTTTTAACAGAAGAGAAGAGCAGACGTTGTTTTGTGTGTGAAATGTGAATAAATTGTGAATGTGCTGATTACGACTGTCGCGTCTACTGCAAGTTGACTTTAATGCGATTTTTTCTGTCTGGTTAGATCGTACGAGAAAATAGTTTTATCTACTTGTTCTTTAATCTTATCCAACCAAGATAAATTGGAATACCGCGAATTATCAAATTACCTGCATCGTAACGAAATCGCTACTTGGTGCCATTTCTCAGTTAGACCAAAGTTTCAGGTGCTTGCCATTTTTCGCTATTACCGAGAGTTTGAAATATAAAAGTTTATCAGTTTCTCTGTGAATGTTACGCAGTTTCATTTGCCCCATCGTCTGCTGTAATTTTTTATTCGTCTCAAACTACAATGGCATTTCATTATTCCACGCATAATACGTTTCCTCGAAAAGTAACAGATTGTCACTTAGTTTGTGCGATTAAGCACGTCGGAATTTAAGATGTCGAACAGATTTTAACGACGAAAGCTTCGAGGATTGCAAGAACAAAGATAGTCTGCCGAGAAGACAGTGGAAATTAGCGAAACTTCGCATCTGTACTTGGCTAATGGGTTTCGCAAATTAGAAACTTGCCATTCGGCTGTAAATTTTGGAAACGTTAAGTTCGATAATATCGGCGAAGGAATTTCGAAGAAAATGCAACAAACGGAGGCAGCGAATCGATGGATGCTTGCAAAGTGACAGATGGAGAAGTTTTCTGTATTAAAATCAACGTTGGAAATATTTGATTACGCAAGTTTTGGAAGCTCGCAGCCGCAACTTGCAGAATTAAAAATCGCCTGAAACAAGCTTGAGATCGATAAGCCAGCGAGAAATTTATCCGAAAAATTCAGTCGGAAATTCCGAAAAATTGTTGAAATTTCAAACTGGAAAAAATGTCCAACACCGCGAGAAATTTTCATGGAATTCAGTTTGAAATTTCCACGAGTGTCCAGGCGCAGTGGAAATCGAACGAAGCAACGGTGAACGATCAAATTGGTAAAGACTTGTTTAGCAGCCAGGAATTCGTTCTCGATCCTTGCGCGGTGAACAAGATATTTGGATAGTTGCGGTTGCCAGCGAGGACTTTGTTTAATTAAAGTGGCAAAAGCGCTAGACGCAGCATGAATTATCGCTGTGTGCCTTCGTTGCAAGTATTTCCGGAATTTGTAGCTTGAAATTAAAATCTTCCGAATTGTGGGATGTCGCGCGAGAGCGCCGATGGGAAATTTTCGTCTGAAAATTCCATGAAAATTCGCTGCCCCGAGTTCTCCAATGCAAATTTCCACGTCTTCCGCCGACACGAATTTCACGCGCAACGAAAAGAACGAAACGTTCGATGAAAATTTTCATTGCGTTGCTTGGCTCGAAACATCGACGTGAAAAAGAAGATTAGTCGATTAGAAATTCGCTATCTATGGCTCGCCAAAGTATTTCTACGTTTACTCATAGATTAGCAGTAGATTTTTACGCAAATTTTATTTTTAAAAACGTAAGCAAAAATGCAGAAAATTGTTTCATCTATCGGATACTGTAGAATTATACTTTGCACATTTTCTATATTTTTTCATACGTGCGATTCTGCACTTTTCCATTTTCTATAAACGCATGTCTTATACAGGGGGGTTGGTAACTGGTGGTACAAGCGGAAAGGGGATGCTTCTACGCGAAAAAAGAAGTGGAAAATATAGAATAAAAATTTTTCGTTTGAGGCTTTGTTTTCGAGAAAATCGACTTTGAATTTTCGCTCGGTACGCGTGCGGTACGTTATAACGGATCTCACTGTAGATCGTTGTCTCGATAGAAAAATTAAAAAAAGAAAAAAAAATTAAAAAAATAACGTCAATCGAGACAACGATCTACAGTGCGATCCGTTATAACGAGACGTGATAAAGTGCACGCGTACCCAGCGAAAATTCAAAGTCGATTTTCTCGAAAACAAAGCCTCAAACGAAAAATTTTTATTCTATATTTTCCACTTCTTTTTTCGCGTAGAATCACCCCCTTTCCGCTTGTACCACCAGTTACCAACCACCCTGTATAAGACCACCCTGTTTAAAAATTGACCAATACGACTATGATGTTACGATGTAAATAACACGTGGTCAATTGTACATTAATAAAAGATTTCTAGAAATATCTTGTCCGAGCTACCGTTAATTACTGTTTGTTCCAGAGGCTTATCAACGCGAGTCCGTGTCTGTTGCAGAAAATTCCCGCGATATTTAAATTAAGACGCGCGTTAAGATCTCTACTATCGCGAGATATTCAAATTACACGGTGGTCCGAGCGTTCCGAGCAGACTATCGCGTGTCTTATCGTCGTATCATCGGTCTGCCTTCAACTGGAAGAGAATACCATAATCGTGGTAAAAATCAGCGACTCGCGAGTTTTCTTGAAATAGGAGAATTAGAGGCGGACATCTGCCGTGGATGCTGCAGCTCCGATTGCGAGGATTTTCGTACAGATGCCAAGAGAGTTCACGTGATAAGAACTTCGTATTTTACAATTTCAAAAATAATTGTTTCGCAAAATATTCTTACAATTATAATTCTGTACGTTTTATATCGATGAAAACTGGTGGAAGTTGGTTCTTCAGCAGGAAAAGGAAACTTGTGTATCAACTGCGTGTAGAAAGAAATTTAGACGTAGAAACTGACGTTTATTGGCGTTTACGTTTTTCTCTCTAAAGATAATCTTGTAACACCATCGCACGACTATTTAGAAAGAGAAATTCCACTCAAGTTCCTACAGTGTTTTTTTCATTGACACGTGGAAGATTTTCCAACAGAAAATTAGTTCAATATTTTCTACAAGCATTCGTCGATCTTCCCCGTCATATGTATCATCTCCGTGTGTGTATGTGATCGCGTGGAAATCCAGGCGATCTAATTAACGGGGAAAATTGGCCGCGAGTCAACGGCTACGCGGATCAAATTTTTCAACGTAATTAGCGAAAGCTGGAGAATCGAGCGACCAGCAGCGACGAACAAAAACGGAATGCAAGTGTCGATGTTCGTCAACTTGCTGGAACCCAAGTGCCCTAATTAGAACAGAAAACCAAATACCTCTCTCTCAATTACCGAGTTGCCAGTGGAACAGGTAGCCGATGTTCGTGTTTGATGTCGAGTTTGCACGAAAGAGACCCGATCTGGGTTTGCTTATGGGGGTAGAGAAATTCTTCCTGCTTGGTGGTGGTAGTGGGACCGGATCCGTGGCGAACCGCAAGGACCTTTATCCCGTGGGATACGCTTAATCCGTGAAAAGGATGACAGGAGACGGATAATTCAAAGAACGAGTTTCCACCAGAGCAGCGAATAAAGCGCTACTTTGAAGCGGTTGTAAACACACTGGTCTTCAGAGGTGGTTTAGGCAACAGCGACAGTACGAAACTATCAGTCCCCAGTCACTTTCTTCTAATCCTTTCCATTGCTCCTGCTATTCAGCGTCAACCGTCTATTTGTTCCTTTTCACCAGCTACCTGTTTCCCACGAGTCTACTCGTCACGAAGGAATGGCAACATTTTGCGTTACGACGAGTACACTCGTCATGCGTTTAATTGTAAAAAGTAGCTACAAGTTGATCCATTTGCATCCAAGCGCGCATTGTTATGCGATCTGCGCAATTTCCATTTTAATCTAAATAATTTTTACTTTTTTCCTCTGTTATGAAGAATGTAAAATGCGAGGTAACATTGGTGATAACATAACAGGTGGTGATGGGGACCAGTCGCCAGTTGAACGCCGCTGATGCCTTCAAATGGCCCCTTAAGTGGGCCATGATGCGAATGGGTTAAATTGCAATTTAGTAACTGCAGTGCATTGTTTCTCACGTAATCTCGCGTGCACCCTGCGTATTTAGTAAATCTTGGAGTAATTTTTCCCGCGTCCAGTCATCGCGATATCCTTCGCAATCCTTGCGGTTTAGCCCGCTCATACTTAAGGAGACCATTAAGGAGATAATCCTTGCTCGCCGATCGATCTACGGTAAACACTTTATCTTGGCAGGATACGAAGGCGTTTGCATAATTTTCACAGGGAATTCGCATGGATGAAAGGATCGTTCGCAGTGTCGATGCAGTCGTAAACATTTGGTTATTCAGCGTTTCGAGTTTTGTAAAGATTTACGAAAGAGGAGTGGAGTGTGTATGTTAGTCTTATGGGACGATGTATCGGTTTATGGGTCGTAAAAATTCCGAAGTAGCTGGTGAGAGGAGATTTTGTGGCTACGATTTGGATAAAACCATAGATGCCATTCTCTTCAAATCATATTACAGCCTTCGGTGAAGAAAACAGAGATCATAGCCAGCTTCAGATTTCGAACGCGGATCCATGCAAAACCTGAACTCAACGTTCGCGTAACGATCGTCGCGTAGAAACTGCGAACGCTTAGGAATCTATAGAACATTTTCTTCTGGGAATTTCCCTTTCGAAAGCGATGGAAAGTTGTAATTCGAATTTGAAAAATTGTAATTTAGCGAAACGGACAATAACTGGTTATTTAAGTAGAATATTGAAGAAATTCGTGTGTACTTGTATTTAGAACGAGATGTTTCCTTCATATATCGCAATGATTAAATTGTAAGTCATAGAGAATGGAATATAAACGACAGGAAGAACTGTTTTAAAATTGTTCAAGATTCGAAATCAAAGAGATAAATAGCTTTAAATGGAGAAATGAGCGAAGGGTTCAGATGGTTTCACTTTTTCAATAGAACATCATGTTTCTTTAGACGAAATATTGAATGAAATATTTGAAAAATTGTTGATTACAGAAGAACAGAAATTTTCGCGTCGCTTGTTCTAAATTTAAATTCACGTAGAAGATTCACACCGATATTCTGATTACTCGTTGCAGTGGATAATGAGGTTTTGAGATGTCTATTACAAATCTTCCTGATACTCGATTCCTCGAAAACTTCTTTGATATAATCGATAATATACATATACGCAATAGGACAGAATTTAATTTAAGATAAATAAAATCTAAATTAACATAAATTGCTTTGGAGCAACGATACTTTTCGAACATTCCTTTAAACACTTTAAACTGTCTGAGACGCAGAACCATTTCCAAAAGAAAAATCTAAATTAACATAAATTGCTTTGGAGCAACGATACTTTTCGAACAGCCCTTTAAACCCTTTAAACTGTCTGAGACGCAGGACCATTTCCAAAAAATAAAGTTTAAATTAATATAAATTGCTTTGGAGCAACGGTACCTTTCGAACCGCCCTTTAAACCCTTTAAACTTCCTGAGACACAGGACCATTTCCAAAAAATAAAGTTTAAATTAATATAAATTGCTTTGGAGCAACGGTACTTTTCGAACAGCCCTTTAAACCCTTTAAACTGTCTGAGACGCAGGACCATTTCCAAAAGAAAAATCTAAATTAATATAAATTGCTTTGGAGCAACGATACCTTTCGAACAGCCCTTTAAACCCTTTAAACTGTCTGAGACGCAGGACCATTTCCAAAAGAAAAATCTAAATTAACATAAATTGCTTTGGAGCAACGATACTTTTCGAACAGCCCTTTAAACCCTTTAAACTCCCTGAGACGCAGGACCATTTCCAAAAGAAAAATCTAAATTAACATAAATTGCTTTGGAGCAACGATACCTTTCGAACAGCCCTTTAAACCCTTTAAACTTCCTGAGACACAGGACCATTTCCAAAAAATAAAGTTTAAATTAATATAAATTGCTTTGGAGCAACGGTACCTTTCGAACCGCCCTTTAAACCCTTTGAACTTCCTGAGACGCAGGACCATTTCCAAAAAATAAAGTTTAAATTAATATAAATTGCTTTGGAGCAACGGTACTTTTCGAACAGCCCTTTAAACCCTTTAAACTGTCTGAGACGCAGGACCATTTCCAAAAGAAAAATCTAAATTAATATAAATTGCTTTGGAGCAACGATACTTTTCGAACATTCCTTTAAACACTTTGAACTCCCTGAGACGCAGGACCATTTCCAAAAGAAAAATCTAAATTAATATAAATTGCTTTGGAGCAACGATACCTTTCGAACAGCCCTTTAAACCCTTTAAACTGTCTGAGACGCAGGACCATTTCCAAAAGAAAAATCTAAATTAACATAAATTGCTTTGGAGCAACGATACTTTTCGAACAGCCCTTTAAACCCTTTAAACTCCCTGAGACGCAGGACCATTTCCAAAAGAAAAATCTAAATTAACATAAATTGCTTTGGAGCAACGATACCTTTCGAACAGCCCTTTAAACCCTTTAAACTTCCTGAGACACAGGACCATTTCCAAAAAATAAAGTTTAAATTAATATAAATTGCTTTGGAGCAACGGTACCTTTCGAACCGCCCTTTAAACCCTTTGAACTTCCTGAGACGCAGGACCATTTCCAAAAGAAAAAGAAAAAAAAATCGAAACCGAACAAAGACATCGCACACCATTGTCCTCGTTGCTATTTATCCGCGTTGCTGGGAAATTTCGCTGCAGATTCGCCGGCATATTATATCAGTCGCCTTGTTACCAGTCGCTCGTTAAATATTCATGTAACGTTTCCGGTGAATATCCATCGACCGACCTATAGAGGAATATCCGCACGACATCACAGCGAAAACATGCCTCGTGTTCCCTTGGCTGTATCGGCTCGCGTGTATCGCGCACAGGGATTATAGAAAGCATGACATTATTGCGTGAACGAAATGGCGTCATCTTTGCCGTAAGACGCCTCGTCTCCAAGGGAAATTCACTGCCAGCCTGAATTCCGCGTGACACTGTGGCTGGCTGTATACGTTGGCTCCGTTTGCTATAAACAATTTTTACGTGCCCATTGTATACGTTGTATAGAACGTCTCGACATTTCGATCGTATGCAACGAGACATACTACTGTCATCATTATACATCGATACAATTTCCAAACCATCTGAAAATCTATAGAGAAATTATTTATGGCAAACGTGTTTTCCGTAAGAAATTCCTGTACTGCGTGAAAGCCATCTTCAGCGTGTTTGCACTAAATACTATTATTAATTATTAATCATTATCAATTATTAAGCAATCAGATTTTCTATCTAATCTCATTCAAGACGACTATTTATCTGATATTATAGATATTAAATAACCAACGAAATTGCAAAATGTTTCATGGAACGTACACACACAATGAACGAACATAGCATGTTCTTACGGAGAATCTAAAGTGTTCGAACATCTTTACTAGTCTGTGTAGGTTATATGTAGTTGGTTATATTTGTCGCAGTATATGTTTGATTCTACCGTTTAATTATAAATCGTATTATGTAAGTGATATTAACGCAGAGATGATACAATTTTCTTGGAATTATTTCTCTCCTATGAGAATGGCAGCGATGATAGGAAAGTACTATAAATACTAGGACTTTCGGTTTGGTTCTCTGGAGAGCTCTGTGGAAAAAGGGAAGTGTGAAGGGAAAAAGGAGAAGGAAGCACAAAGTGACACGAAGAAGGGAAAATAAAGGGTGAGAATACTAGGAAAAAGAGAAAGAAAAGCGAAAAGAAGTCAGGAACGAGAGAGGTACGAATCAGAAAAACTGGAGGAGAAGAGGTTAGGAAGTCAAAAGCGCGGCAAATAAAGTAAGGTAGGGAAACGACAGATGGCGTCAAACAGAGGAAGACCGAGGAACGCGGGTAAAGCGGCAGATAAGGCAGATTTTAAAAACACATTGGATAAATACAGCTTGTAAGAAAAAGAGACACCAACCAGGGAGAGAGGAATGGAAAAAATAGAGAAAATGGAAAGAGGATTTGAGGCAATGATCAAGGAAATAAAAGGGATATTCGAAAAACAAGTGGAGGAAATGAAGGGGGAGATGAAAGAGGAAAGGAAAAGAAGTGAGGAGAGCCAAAGAGAGAGAAGAGTGGGAAGGGGAAAAGAAAAGGAACTATTGGGCAGAATTAGAAGGACAGAGCAGAGAGAGAGAAAAGAAGAAGGAACATAGTAATCAAAGGAGACTGGAACGAAGAAAGCAATGAAGGGACAGTAGGAAAAAATGAAAATAGGGGCAGAAGTAGAAAGAACACATATGCTAAGGGTGGGGGACAAAAACACAAAATAAATATAAATACTGTTGAAGTGGTCACCGCTTCTAAGGAAACTCTACATCTGGTCTTTTTTAGTTTTCTCAAGCACTGAAGCCATTGACAGCGACGAAGACAGACCATAAACAGTAGACAGGCGACGTTGGCTTCGGGGTTTCCAGTTATTGGGTAACACAGCTAGCGTGCGGATCTGGACCAGCTCAAATTGTATTCTTACTTATAATTACACTCCTATTTAAATATATTTTCTACCTTACAATTTATCCACGAGTTTCTCTGTTTGCACATCGAATAACCTCAACAAATACTAAAGAAGATACTATTTAATATGATGGTCGTTATGGTGAGAAACGATTTCCCCAATGGTAAGCAATGTATTTCCTTTTTAACCGTGAAACAATTTTATCGAATTAATCGGAGCGAAAAAAGCCTGATAAATTCACCGGCAGATAAAGATTCCTTTCTGCTATAGGGAAAATAATTGCTGCAACTAGTTGTTTGCGATGAAATACCGTTTGACCGTTTGCAATAAAAAAATAAAGGGCCAGCGTATCAGTTAGAAATGATAGATTTACTGCCGCGTATTTAAACACGTCGAGTTATTTGGCGCGGCCAAGAGAATCTGATAAACGTAGCGAGCGATAAAAAATTCTTTTTACCGGCTAGAAAATAATTTCTCCGACTGGATATAACCGGCGAAATATCGTTTCATTCTCGGAAACAATGAAGGATGATTAAATCCTGCATTTTCAATTCTCAAACTAACAAGAATTAAATTATCGCTTTACAATATCCGTTACAAATGATAAAAAGTAGCCTTAATTGGCAAGTAGACTGTGCACGTTTATGCAGATTTCCATTTTTATTGATACGACTAGAGAAATTTAATCGGCGATATTCGTTCCAATCGTTGAACCAAGATCACAGGAAATAAACGCGACGCATTTTCTCATGTTAATGCTTTCTATATGTAAAAACGAGCATTTAACATGAAACGTAAAAATTCAGAACTAGCTGATAAATTCGTGAAATTTTGTAGAGAACAACAAAGAAATTTGTAATATAGTTTTCTGAAATATTTGAAAGCAACGTCGTTTACATAGAAGAGAACGCGTATTTAATGCAAAAATCAAACACAACGTTTCTCTGTTATTTCGGGAATGTTTTATTTCAAACGAGCAAATGAAATTGCTTTATTATTTTAAAACTCTCTTTTGTAGAATCAAAATTTAACTCGTATACGTTATACGTATATTTAATTTGCATATTGCGTTTCTCCCCTGTAATAAGTACGTGGACGTTATACTTGAAATATTTGATACATTTTTGCCTATTACGTGCATTATTGATATCCGATGTCTAGCAACGAATGATCCAGAGTCAACGATTGTACGATCGGTCAGAGGAGATTTGATCGTCGAATAAAAATCTTCGTGCAGCTTTTCACGCATAATAAATAAAGCGCATCGCGCCTTGGGAAAAGCACCACAGCTACACCGACTTTGCGCTATCGATTAGAGCAACTTGCGTCACATCACACGAGCTTCATGCGCCCTCAGGTTTCAATTTGTCGTTAGAAAATTCAACTAGATGTTTGCACAGCTTACGCAACGAAAGCCAAAGAAAAACGGTACGAACTGTATTTTTAAAGATCAGCTTTACGCGGAATCAAAACGTTTTAAATCAGAGTTAGAATATTATTTTTTTTAAACAGCTGCTTAAAAGCTCAATTAATACAAAATTCAGTGTCAGATATATCTCGTCGGAGGAAACATTTTTCTTACATTGCTTGTTTATAATATCCTATAAACAACGGCAGAAAAAAATGCGAAATTAAACATTTTGGCGGGTTTGAAAAAGAAATAAACTTTAAGGTGCTGTAACAATTATTTGAATAAACTTTTTGATCAACTTTTTTAGTTCACCCAGAAGAAAAATATATAATAATTTAATCCTTTCTTGGATTTTTGTTTCAGTCAAGAATTACAAGGTGGATAACAGCAGCCCATGAAATAGGCTTATAATTCTTTTTTTACTTAAAAAAAAATTTTTTGTATTCGTTAAATATATACAAAACCATAGCTCAAAATTCGATAACTTCATTTCTTTCTTTCTCTTCTAAAAAAAAGTCACAAAAAGACGCAGTTTTGGAACATTCTAATTCAGGACACCCGTTGAATTTTATTTAATTTAATTAATTTTATCCCTCAAAATCCATGAATTCATCTTCGTTAAAGATCGACGTTAATTATACCAACAAACTGTCATCACCTATCATCATACGTTCAATAATTGGCAAAATAAAGAAAACCGTTTCGACAAATTTGGCCACTTGAGCCTTAAATAATGCCGTGCTATTTCCCAAAAATAAAACAAAATTCCTACCGGGACGTTTGCCGAATCTGTCGAAGAAACCGGTCAGTTTGTCCAACTTTGGAATATTGATCGGGCCGCAATGTAACCTCTGGGCCACGATACGAGGCGCTAGATCCCCGGTTTCAGATCAATTTCACTGGAGACGACGCGGTGGGACGAGTAGTTGCACAGCTCGTGGCAGATTCGAGGGATACTAGCCAGGGCCACAAGTTAGTTACGTTGTTAGCGAAGGGAAATGCAAGGGATGGTACGTGTCGGAAGCCAAGGTTAGGTTGGACGACCTGTTCCACCGAGGGTTGCACCGGTCGAGGATTCATCCTGAAACCGCATTCCTTGCGATCCCTAGACGAATCGGTCACCGAGGTGCAAGGCGATATTATTCGGCCAAATGCTTCATTCATATTGGAGGAAATTAGATCTCGTTGAAAGATTAAAAAGGCTAAAACGACGTTTATTTTTTTATAATGTTGGTCTGGTCTGGCGATGGGACGTTTACTTGTTCAGCTACTTTTTCGATTATTTTTAAGCGTAGAATTGTAAATAGACTTTTGCTTTACATTTATTTACATTAATTAGAATTGTCGGACGATCGGGAAAAGTGAATTTTTATATTTAAGTTGCCCAAACGTTTCTTTCGTTTTAGAAGGAAATAATTTCTTCTTTTATATTATTCCAATTTGCATATTGTTTCGATAGAAGAAAATGGATCATACTTGATTCATTATATTATTGATTGATTATAAAATATTATAAAGTAACGTAAAACAAAAGACGTTGTGCATCTATTATTTGCTTGTAAAACGAAAGGAACTTTTATTTAGATAGATACTACTCCAATATGCATATTGTTTCAATAGAACAAAATTGATCATACATAATTCGATGAAATAATATAAAAGAGAAGACGTTGTACATCTATTATTTCTTTATAAATAAAACGAAAGAAACTTTTGGGCAACCTTTTATCATGTAGATACCTTTTATGAATATTATAGAAAGGTGGAATGTTTTAGATATTTTTGCAAATATACGCTGTAATAAGAAATTTGCAAATTCAGAAGAATTACGACATAGTTTACAAAAAGAACGAGATTAGGATATTCTAAATAAACTTATCGATCTGTATTTCTGATGATAATTTAGTAAAGCAAAGCGTAGAAAATATTGCGATAAATTGAATTTGTAGAAAGGAATTTTTAATATATCGTCCAAAGTTCACGATTCAATGATACGTATTATTTCTCCATTTTGGAAATTTCAATTTCGTTATAACGATTGAGAAATAGAAATTGGAGGGACAACGTTTCCGATAGAATGGATATTCTATGGGATATTCGAGTTAGAAGATAATTTATTTCCTACTACGTTTATACAGTGAAATATATTTGTTGTTGCGGCGCAAAAACGACAATCCACGATTTACTGTGTTAGTGATTTCCAATTTTCCGCTTATTTCCGCTGCCGAAATAAAATCAGGATGCAACGAAATCGTTTCGTTACGACCTACTATATCGCTAACATTTGACTGACGCTATCTCTCTCGAAAACAACGTTCTCGACAGCTAAAACAGGCAAAAATATTCCAAGCAAGATTACCTTTCTCTTCGTATTTTCGAAGCTTCTATTTTAATCCTGCTGGTTCTCAAATTTGTATACTCCAATGCAGCTTTCGTTTCAACAAACAGCGAAGCTTTCGATATTTTCTGCTTCCAACTTGCACACGATATTCAGGCAAGAAATCATACAACGTCGACTGAGAGTTTGCCCCGTGTGTTTTTCAAATTTGGAAAATCCTTTCATTCGATAGGAAAATGCTATCGCGTTCAAAATGACGAAAACTATGCAACAGAGTTAAGAAATAATATTGGGATGGCAACTAAGTGATTGCGGGTTTTGTCACTACCATCTAATGGCAAAATCCGCAATCAATTAGTTTCCAACCCAACAGACGAACGAAAGTACGTGGACGAATTAAAACAGAAATGGAAAATTCATATTACAAATATCAAATTGGACATTAGGTCCGACGAGTAATTACTATAATAATTACTATACTATTAAAGTAATTAAAATTAGTATAGTATTAAAATAATTATTATTTTTGTGACTTAATAATCGACAGACAACATCAGGATTATACGAGGATTATAAAGTTCGACAATTGTGGAAAGAAAATTATTAAAAGCGATTAACCCAATAACCCAATAATAATAACACGAATCTCACTCGCCACGTGCCTATCAGTTTTTCAATAAATAAATGCTACGAATATATAATACTTTCCAAGCTAATACGTTAAAAGTCGAGGCATAACATTGGGAAACCAAAGGAGCTGCATTTATATTCCACATGCTTCTCCAAGTATAATATATCTTTAGTATAATATATCTTTTACGCTTTCGAGATAACCATGAAACAAGAACGGATGAACAGACACGATATTCTTGAGAAAAACCAGCTAAATAAGTATCCTGTTTTATGTGCTGGCATATACATCATGATCACGAGGGAGTATCTGCCAGCAAGCTTATTACGTTATTCGATCTATGTGAATTTCTGCTGAATAGAGATGTATCTGGGTGTCGTTAATATCAAGAGCTGTCAGCTGTCATAGTGGAACGTCTACTTCTTGGAGGAACCGCGAGATTAAGGTTGATAGGATAGGACTCGTGGATTGATTAGTGGCTCGAAATATGTCGATAGAAATTAGCAAGGAAGGTTCGCAGGTATGCGATAACTTCAATCGAAACTGATTGCTACGGATTCGATCCAAGTCTCGTTAATTGCGTTCGTATAATATATCGTACACAGGGTATTAAAAGACAAAGTGCGAAGCTGAAAAGCCTGCAGCTATTGCCGAGAGGAGTGAGAAAATCAATCGATATCTATCGATGAAAACCGTCAGTTTAATCTGTCTTGTGTGTTAAAAATATTTGAAAAGTTTCCTCCATTTTTATAGAGAAAAACGTAGTTGAATTATAGTATTGTAATAACGAAATAAATAAAACAAGCAGAATGTTTGCAAGTATATGTGTAATTAGTATATTTTACCGTGGCTTGATGCAAAAAGTACCAATGTCGATATTTATCTGCCCTTTCAAATTTCTTTTTTAATACGAGAAGAGAGAATCAAAGATATCTGAGTCTTTCATCACGTTTTACATTTTTCGCAGACAATTTATTTTCTGAAAAATGTTTATGTTAGCTATGTAGATGTCGTTATAATCATTTTTGCATAGAATCAGAAATTGTCGTTTTTTATACAGAATTTGTATCGTTTGTTTCAAACGTCTGGAAACTCAATACCAATCTCCATGTTTAACTCGTTTTTTGCAAAAATATGACACTGCCCACTTCTTGCATCAAGCCATTGCTGTATCGAAATTGCAGCAAATCACGTCCAATTACTCTCTGTTCCACGATAATAATTTTTATATTAACAAACCTTTTTTTCCACCGTGCTACAATATTTTCTCTCGTTTCTGTAATTACTATATCCTTTACATTCTGCATTGCCCGTAGCAGTTACAGTAAGCCATTAAAGTCTTGGAATTTTATCTCTCAATATCCCGCATAGATGGCAGAAAAATAAAGTAACGTGGTACTTCACGACGAAATGGATGTATAGGTACATTTTTAGGATTTACATTTACGACAGCTACATATCTTCCAAATTTGAACGTATAAAAGCCAAGTGTTGGCAATAAATATTCATGAGAGTAGAGAACCTCTCCTTATGAAACTACTGAATTACAATTACGTTTAAAGACGTCGAATGACACCTTGGAATATTTATTACATTGTTATTCTACCTATAACTTACTTTTATTTTATGCACTTTGATTTCAACCTCTTCTCTGTGAGAGCAATTCGGATTGTTAAATTTTTTCTCAGACAAACCAGGAGTTACGAAACTCGAACGATATCAAATCGAATCGCTGATTGCTGCAAGAATAAAAATCATCGAAACGAGCCACTTTCTTTTGGCAGTTGCAAGTGACGCTAAATCACCGACGACTGGACTATCAACAATGTTCTCTTCGAACTTGCTGCCTCTGCTGACATACATTTTTTTGCTTGCAGAAAATTACAAGCGGAAAGGGGGTGATTCTACGCGAAAAAAGAAGTGGAAAATATAGAATAACAATTTTTCGTTTGAGGCTTTGTTTTCGAGAAAATCGACTTTGAATTTTCGCTCGGTACGCCTGCACTTTATCACGTCTCGTTATAACGGATCTCACTGTAGATCGTTGTCTCGATAGAAAAATTAAAAAAAGAAAAAAAAATTAAAAAAATAACGTCAATCGAGACAACGATCTACAGTGCGATCCGTTATAACGAGACGCGATAAAGTGCAGGCATACCGAGCGAAAATTCAAAGTCGATTTTCTCGAAAACAAAGCCTCAAACGAAAAATTTTTATTCTATATTTTCCACTTCTTTTTTCGCGTAGAATCACCCCCTTTCCGCTTGTACCACCAGTTACCAACCACCCTGTATATTCATATTGGTGGAATGAAAGTGAGACACATTCGCAGAAGTGGGTCACATCCGTAGAATAATTCTCGGCAACAACACGAAAAGCCATACGGCGAGTGATTTATGTGCCGAAGACAAAGAATTTAAAGAGTTTGAAGCTTTCCCGTTTCAAGTATTACAAACGACCTTTGGCCTGGCTAAAGTGCAAAAGGGGAGCGTACGGTGTTCGCCTTAACAGTGTCACGATGCACCCTCGCTGCGGCTTTCCATGTACTTGCCTGTGCCTGCATTTGCCTGGAGCTGTCGAAGTAAAGTTCCTGGCGAGTTGCGGCAACCACAAGTTGCTTCGTGTAAGCTGCAAGTTTCCAGCTAGATGCGCAACGTTATAGGTGGATGCATAACCGCAAGGAACTATGCCATGGCCTATAACGTTGCCTTTTGTTAAAAGTACTTTGACCGTGGCGCTCGAAATTTATATCTTCGGCATCCTCATGGATTCGGTCGTCTACGTTATCCTGTTGTTCTGTCCATATAAGAAAATCGAAATCCTTCGACATTTTTCCGCGACGTGACAGAAAAGAAAGAGAAAGAACGAGGATAAGGAAATGGCCACAGTTTGCGAAAAGAGAAAGCAACTTACAAAAGAGAACTGCGAAATTGGACTTCGGCTCAAGATTGATAGCTATTTATGGACCAGAGAACACGTGTATGGACGATTCTGTGAAACCAGATTTCCAAAATTCGATGAATTGGACTTTTTTTTGGAGATTTTTAGATCGTGGGAAATGTGAAATTAGGTTTGAGCCATGTGGCGTGGTAAAATCGCTAAGGAAATTTAGAAAGTGGATATTCTCGACTCCTAACTGTTGGCGAAGAAACAGACATTGAATTTTTCTATTCGTCTGATTTCTAGGATACCGTTGATCGAAGTATCACGTTAGATGAGTAGCAGGTGGAATTTCTCCGGTTACTGTACGCTCCATTATAATACGTACAGCTCACCTGAGTTACACGTGCGAATGTAGAACTTTATACACTAGAAACACTGGTAATAATTGCATCTGCTGCTAGAAATGCTTTGAATTACAGTTTTCCAGTGTAATTTCGTAGCAAGTGGAATTCCTTTAATTACGATATAATTAGAAAGCTCTAAGCTTTATTCAGATAACTCCGCAACATTCTCAATTTTCCTCTCTTACATCACCACGTGTATATACATACAGATTTATTAATTTCCAAACATCGATCCATTGACTCTTGGTGGCAAGTAAGAAACTAATTGTAAGAAGCAGAATTTCCTCGATTAGACCGACGTGGGAATGAAAAAAGTAAGGAAACTGTATGGACACAAAATTTCCCAACGATATTTGCTGCCTTAGAACCTGTTTAATTTACACGATAGGAGGACTGATCGAATAAGTCTGAAGCTGCGTAATAAAACGTAACAGAATGCAACTGAGCGTAGAAATCGGTTGCCAGTGAAACCATCGTCGTCCTCGGTCCGATGATCACTGTACCGAGCGCACTATACGACTCGATTTCTTCGAGAACGTCATCAGAGATCGATACCACTGCGGAACGTTTACGTTGTATCAAACGCGGAAGAATGTGGACTCGTTGGATTTGCAATGAAACAGTTGCGCCGTGTTTTTGCACGGCGGTTAACAGCTGACTGGAAGGAGTTGTGGAGTTCGTTGCACCGGAAACTTGGCACACCGGTAGCCGAGTAATCGAGAAATATATGTATATTCAAAGTTATTTCGTGTTTTCTTACCCAGAGCCCCACCGTGCTGCAGCTGTGCAAGAGTTACGATATTGGTGTCGTGGTTACGCGACCCATTGCTACACCCCGAGCTTCGTAGACGAGAATTTAGAGAGAGAAAGACAGAGAGAGAGAGAGAGAGAGAAAGAAGGGTAGAGGTAGAGTGAAAGAGAAAGAAAGAGAGAGAGAGACAGACAGACAGAGCTTACTCGCGAGGTGAGAGAACCAAAAAGGGGACAGTGTACGTCTTTCCATGTAACACATTGTATATGTATGTTTATGTGTATATATATAGATGTATGGTAGGAATGTGTGAGGGTACGTGTACGCAATGTAGGTGTAGGTACAGGTGAAACGATCGTGAGACAAGCTGAACTGATGGAACGTCGATGTTGCATGTCCAAATTTTCTTTCGATCTTCTCGCACTGGTCGCCGATGCACCGATAACCTTATGCACTCCTCCCATAGCTGAAAAGACGATGATGACCCAGCGACGTTTCGTGGCCTGTTATTCCGCTTAACAACAAGGTTAGCCGCTTGTTGCGTAGATCGCTCGTTGCGATGCAAACGACGCTAAATTCCTACGAGTCACGTTATTCTGTATGCAGAGTGTTCGCGCCACGTCGAACGAAGATTCTGGCTCTGACGAATGTTCGTTCGTTTTGTCATTTGCGTTAGAATCTCGTTCTGCCCTCGTTGCCCGTTTCTTTTCAGCAAAATCTCCTCCCTTACGACTGATCGAATTTTAAATTATCGCCGAGTTGGAAATAGCTGAAACAGCACCGCGTTACGTTTGATCCGCTGGTGACGTTGCGCCTATCTTGGAAAGATCATTCGTGCACGTTAGAAGCGTGAACATTAACTTGAGAAAACGAAGTGTTGGACGATTTCAAGCGTAGAATGCAGATACCTGGTACGAACGATGTTTCGATAATTTCGATAATTAATAGCTAATTAGGTCGATCCATCATCAGCGAACGCGATATTCTATTCTCGTAACAAATTAAAATACGTAAATTATACAAGCTATCGAAGATACGGTAATAAATATAGCGGTTTGATAATGTGGATAGTTATTAGCTAATTAGGCCAGTCGTTCGATGAATCTGAAATTTTGTTCTCGTAACTTTGATAACTGATTCAAGTATTATGGATGACTGTTGCAGTATTAAACAGGGATTATCTAAAGTACGTGTATCGTATTATCGAGTACATCGTTAATATAAGCTACAGCTAAATGTCTTAATTAACGGCTAAATATTTTAATTAACGACCAAATAGTCCAGAGTTTCCATTCTACTTCAGCCAATTAATTCTTTGTCTCTGTTGTTTCGAAGTCGGGCTTGTCTTAGTTCGCATGTTCTTCCAATGCATTTCCCACGGCTCAGTTAACTGCCAAACGAAAATCAGCGTTTCAAAGTCTCAGCAAATTGTCCCTTTCGATAATTCAACAGTCCAATTTTCCATTCCAGTCGATTCATTGGTTTAAACGTCGAATCGAAAAAAAGAGACTCAAGATGTGGCCAAAATTTCTGTTACACGCGGTCAAAAGATCATTCTTTCCGCACAAATAAATATAAACTCGAGAAAATAGAGATTTTCCATCAACTTTTTCGAATTTCACCGATGCAATTACCTGTAACGTGTTACATACGTAAATACACCACGTACAGAGAATTTTAATTAAAGCGGCGTGATCAAGCGCAATCCAACTAAATGATCATCCTTCTACGCGGATAAAAGTCTACGTTAATTCCACAAAATCGTGAAAAAATCTGATATTCGTAATTTTAAACAGTTTGACAGAGTCCTGATAGAAGATATATTAGCTGAACGTTACAGATTACGTTCGAAATTGATTTTCTCGAAAGCTAAATCTCCGATGAAGACACTTCGACGCTATTTTTCCATACTTTTGACCTACTTTTGTGCAAAGAAATGGCCACATGTACCGTTATTTTCGAACTATACCTTGCTGTTGCATATCGAGAAAGGAAAGGAGAATTAACCAGCGACTTGGCACTTTCAATTTCAATTCGATTCGATCGTATCACGAACTACTGCGCGCTGCGAGTAACAAAGTTTCTTCAAAGTTCGAAGTTTTAAAAAACGGAAAACTCTGCACATCGCAGATAAGAAAATGTTCTCGCCTCGCAATGAAAAAGATGAGTCGTCACCAAAGGACTAAACGTAACGCCGAGAATAATTTGTGCAAGTATCGTGGCTAGTTGTCAGCGAGAACTGGCGACGAAACCTATCGACGTGAAACGGTTGTCTTCCACTTTCCCCAATTTCCCGCGAACGTGTGTGTTGCAGCAAAGTCTATCGAAATAAAAATGCGAATCGTCGTCGATGACGATGGCCAGCCGGTGATCGAGGGACAAACATGGTCCGTGTCGCGTTCACACATGGAACGCGGTCCGTTTTCGTCCTGAAAGAACAATTAGACGTAGATTTTGTTGCGTCAACATGCAGGCGGTGCGATTCGTTCCGTTCCTCTTTTCTCATGCATTCTTTCAAGTGCATCGAGCTAAAGGCAATTGTCAGACGCTTATTAGTCGCTCATTCCACCAGGCACAGAGGATGAGTTCGATGAAATGAGTATATCTGTAGCCGGGTCCAAGATTCACGTCGCGTCACGGTTAATCAAACATCGAGCGATTCGTCTCGCGAGCAATTAATCGTCGGATGGAAAAGTCAGCCAACGTTCGACCGTAGCGTTCCGCAAACTCTACGACTCTACGATTTTTCTTCCCGTTACAACAGTTTCGCGCTAGACACATTGACAACGATCGATTTCGTATTATACGACGATAGCATGTTGATGATAATGAACGCGAGCAGACGCGTGTCGGATCCAACTTCTTTCTTGCTTTCGCGCGCAATTAATGAGAAATTGGATTTGAAGGAAACGCGAGCGCGAGTATCGCGACGATGGCGTAGATGAGGTCGGCGATCGTGACGAGATGAGTGACAGTGATGACAATAACGAGAGGAGCGAAGATTATTGCGTGCATGTGCAGTGACCAGTGGTGTATACCTATGAAGGCTAGGCTTTAAGATCGTGAGCAAGATCCCCACGCGTGAACTATATATACAAATCGTGACAGACTTCCTAACCATTCCACAAGAAAGCCCGCGGGGAAGCGAGGAAAAATCGGCACGACGACGTGGCGAAAGCATCCGAATTGAAGCACGCGATGCAAGTGGGGGATATTCCATCGACTCTTTCCACGTGTTCCACGTTAATAACTTTTTCAACTTGCCTTTTAATTCTTCGCTAGCGAAAATATCAGCTTTAAACCGCTGTTATAGTAAAACACGATTCGGTTCGTTTTATTGTAGACCGTTGGAAAAAATTCGATGGAAAAGGTCGGTCTGTAGGAAAAATTCCATCTGCTCGAGTGTGCTCTCGGTAGCGAAGCTAACCCAGTTGCTGCTGCTTGATCATTCAAGTCGTCGAGAAGCAGACTGGGCTAGGGGGCGGGATGGGTGGTTGGGTTTCAGGGTTGCAGGCCATAATCGAGAAACTGGATGGCAGTTGAGGAAGAGAAACTGGAAACTTTTCATCGTCGTGCCGATTTCCCCTCGTTTCCACCGCGTCGCGAGTCTCTCTCGACAAAAAAGATAAAGAAAAGAAACTAAACAGAAGATGGAAAGAAAGAGAAATATATATATAGAAAGAGAGAGAGAGAGAGAGAGAAAGAGAGAGAGAGAGTGGAGCAGGGTACGTGAGTGGTTGGTGAAGAAAAGTTGGTGCTCTGGTGATCGCTCCTCGCTAAAAAGCTAAGTTTCGCGTGAGATTTAGCCAATTATATACGTATATATATATATATATATATATATAGAATAATTATACAGGTGCGTATCAAGTGGCCGGGCGAATCAGCTTCAAAGAGAGCGCGCTTTACGGCTGCGAGCTCTCTGTTGTGCTTCATTCAATCAATCTTTCTTGCTTTTTTTTCGTTATTAAATTCATTTTTTTTTCTTTACTTGCTTTTTTCTCAATCGTTCATTTCTTTTTTTTTTTGAAAGCTTTGGATACTGAGGCTTACCAGGTGGGACTCTGGGCTGGTGAAGGTAACCACGGCGCCGTGAAGTCGCCTTGCACTTATTGTCGCCGCAGCCTTCTTAACACCCGTTGTGTAGATCCAATTGCGTGAGTTCGGCCCGATTTTCGACCACGACCACGAAGGCGCGCAAGAGGCAACAACATTGAGAATCGATTTTAGAAATTTCGTCTGTTTTCGGACGGCTAGTCGAATTTCGGATTTCTCCTCGACTCTTTGGTTCTCTCTTTTTATTTTTTTTTCAACTTTATTCTCTATACGCTCGTTACCTTGGTCTGGCTAATTCGGGGGATAAATTATATTCGTTTGAACGACAGACAGGCGCACGGATCGAAAGAAAGTTGCGAATAATTAACGCGTCGCGACGCTCATAGGTTGTTAAGGAGGGTAATCGTGGGAATGCGAAACGTTGACGAAAGGGTCGCGTTATTTCGATTATTCTCGAAATACCTAAAAAAAAAATGCAGTCCTGGAAAAGAAGATGGATTACTGATCGTTGAGTCTGCTGATGGTTTGCTTCGTCCTTCCGATGCTTCCTGATAAAATTCCGTTAGAATTATACTTATCTAATCGACTTAAATAGTAGCCTTAGTTAATTAATTAATTATCGTTAATTGATGAATTATTCTAAACGCATCGTGACGATTTACAGCTATTCACAGCGATTTTATATAAATTTTCCCGAGGTTTGGATGATCGAGTTCGCTTTGTACGATAATATTTCTCTCTGGGTAAAAGTTAACAGCAATTTTCGAAAGGAAACACCAAGTTTGAGGAAGAAAATATTAAAAACCCTGCAATTTGACGAATTTATCTGTTCTCGAATGAAACCGGGTGTATCGAATTGGAAATTGAAATCCGTTGAAAGTAATATCCCAAAACGTTTTCCTAAAACATTTCCCGAGGACTTTCACATTTCCCGAGATATTACACCGCTCTCAGTTATTAACAGAACTACCGAGTTGTAATTCGCAGCTAGATATGTTCAAACACGTATGAAAAATCAAGTTTCTGTAATGCAAATAAATAAATATCTGGTATAATAAATAACGTCTGTAGGTAACGTAATTATAAATAAACAATGAAACTTTTATAACGAAAATAAATCAGTATCTACGTAATATAATAATGTTTCCATGTTTTTAGCAATTTCAAACATGAGATATATTGCCAATTGGATGGATTTGCTAATTCCACGATTTCCCTGCTTCTTCTTTCTTTCCAAATTTCCCGACTTTTCTACGCAACAGAAGCGAGAGTTGCTTTCGACCAAACTTCATTTATCCTCTGTATCGACACACGTTGTTCGATGGTTTCCGGCCGAGACTCGCGAAACAACAATTAGCGCCGCACGACCGACTAACTTCGAATCGCTGCGGACCAGCTCGTTATCCGCGTCGCTGTAACCGACAACGAATTCGAAAAGAGAAGTGGAATATAGCGGGAATTTCACGGTATCGCGGATTTATTGGGCCGATTATTTCCAGATGCCAACGCGCGTTTGATTATCGGCCGACATTCGCATCGTTTCACGCGGCTTACAATGTCTGACGTATGTACGTCGAACGGCGAATAAATTATCGTGACTTTATGGCCTTAAAACGAATCCCATCCTGCAATTCCGCTCATTGAATTTCGCGCGCGCGTTAATTCTTAATTAACGATGCCTTCCAATTTCCACATCGCCATTATGCTAATTTATCGTTGCAGTTGTACGCTTTCGTTTAAAATTCCATGTTTTTCGCAGCAGGCGCGCGGTTCCCTTCGCGAGACGATTATTGCGATCGACTACATGATCTGCGTTTAACGCAAAAATCTATCAATTTATGTATATCGTAAGCGATAACCAACAGTTGGTTAATTTTATTCTTCGCTGTAAATGCGGCGAACAGTGTAATTCCGTTTTAAAGTGGCAACGACTTTTGTAATGCATTAGTTGCATCAGAGGATCGAATGCTATGAATACGATGCGGATTTATGTTAAAGTACAAGACGATAGAAATGATTTTAATAATGAAAGTAATTAATAACGAAGAGAGTAGCTTATTAGTGATGATTAGATGGTAGGATGTTTATACATTTATGGCAAATTTCAATGCACCAAAGTATGCACGTAATACTAAAAAATGTATTAGTTGCTAATTTATAGTTCCTAATTTTTAGATTTTTAGATCCTAGAGGTAGAATAAGCAAGGTAGTGCAATGGAATAGAGTGGAAAAGAGGGGAGGTAGACATATAAGAAGAGAAATAGGCGTAAGAGATGCAAAACCGAAAGTTCGTCCAAAGCCGAAAGGCACGGAGTAAACAATAATAATAATAATACTAAAAAATGTACAGATTGCGGAAATAATAGACGATTATGATATTCAGAAGAATGAAAGAAAATTCGAGAAAGTTAAACGATATAAATTTACATAAACGTTCATAGACTGGCGATGAAAAGTCACAAGTGTTCGCTTTTGATGATTTTAATAATGAAATTAATTAATAACGAAGAGAACAGTTTTATAAGTGAAGAACATTAGTGATGATTAGATGGTAGGATGTTTATGGCAAATTTCAATGCACCAAAGTATGCACGTAATTCTAAAAAATGTAGACATTGCTAAACGATATAAATTTACATGAACTTTCATAGACTGGCAATGAAAAGTCACAAATATTCGCTTTTACTTATACAAGACGACAGAAATGATTTTAATAATGAAATTAATTAATAACGAAGAGAATAATTTTATAAGTGAAGAACATTAGTGATGATTACTAGGATGTTTATGTATTTATGGCAAATCTCAATGCGCGTAATACTAAAAAATACAGATTGCGGAGAAAATAAAGGATTATGATATTCAGAAGAATGAAAGAAAATTCGAGAAAGTTAAACGATATAAATTTACATGAACTTTCATAGACTGGCAATGAAAAGTCACAAATATTCGCTTTTACGTATGCAAGACGACAGAAATGATTTTAATAATGAAATTAATTAATAACGAAGAGAATAATTTTATAAGTGAAGAATATTAGTAATGATTACTAGGATGTTTATGTATTTATGGCAAATCTCAATGCGCGCAATACTAAAAAAATACAGATTGCGGAGAAAATAAAGGATTATGATATTCAGAAGAATGAAAGAAAATTCGAGAAAGTTAAACGATATAAATTTACATAAACGTTCATAGACTGGAGATGAAAAGCCACAAATATTCGCTTTTACTTATACAAGACGATAGAAATGATTTTAATAATGAAAGTAATTAATAACGAAGAGAACAGTTTTATAAGTGAAGAAGATGTTTATGGCAAATTTCAATGCACCAAAGTATGCACGTAATTCTGAAAAATGTAGATATTGCTAAACGATATAAATTTACATAAACGTTCATAGACTGGCAATGAAAAGTCACAAGTGTTCGCTTTTGCGTATATCAAGGAATTCCCATAAAGAACTTTGCAAGAATATTCGAAGGTATCGATAAGTTAAGTTAGTGATACGTCGATAAAAATCAGAAGATATATTTGCTGAAGCAAGTTACGAGAAAATTACTGGGGACGATATATCAAACACTTTCTTCCACGGAGAACAAAATATTGCTATGAAATAGACGAGGGTAAATTATGACCCGCCGTGAATCTTCCTAAAAGATAGTAATACTTAGAGACTAAAGTATGTCAGCGGAGTAATATTTGGTAAATCGGAGGATGGTTTTGTATTTCAGTGAATTTCGAAAATTTTCACCTTAATTAAAAGGAAATTATACAACGATCACTACGCACTTTAGCTCAGCGTTTTAATATTATCACGTGAATGCAATGCTGCCGATTTTAATTCTTATTCTGCCGTATCGCTGTTTCATATCGTAACGAACTCGCGATTACTTTAACAATTAGTAAAATCTTCGGTCTGGAAAACGTTCGTTCGATATATGTACACCCGTTATGAATTCTCGATAATACGAGAATCAAAGAGCAACGAGAAGATCGTGAATTGCTATTATAGTGCGATGAATAAAGAATTATCACGGATAAACGAACGTAGCAAATAATAAACGATGATCACGATGCACGCGTAATTGAATATTAAAAATCAATGCGCCGTGGAAATAAAATGTAATCGTGGAATTCGATTTGGGAATTCAGATGATAATTTAAGCCGGCTAAAATTGTTATACGTATCGTAATTACATTTTATTTATTTCGCCAGATTTTAAGCATTTTTATTGAATTTCCATGCTAGTGAGAGTGTCTCGTTATAATTGTCACTATATCTATTTATCATTATTGGCCACGAGATTATAATTTTGTCGATACTCGTGACCAGAAAGAAAAAGATTGAAATATGTAAAAATGCACAGAATACAGAAAATATTCAAAGTAAAATACTATCTCTAACAAAATAGAAAAGAATTTATTTCTTCAACGAAGTATACGAAAATTTACATTTGCGTGGACGTCAGCAGTCTACTGATAACTCTTTACCGATAATCTCAATACAATCAATTAATTAAACAATTACACAAAAATATCCACAAACCGTGTAATTTTTCACCATCACAACGCAAGGTAAAAGGTCATAGTCCTCTACGCAACTTTAAATGGGAAAAACCAAATTCCTTCAAACTTAAAAAATACCTAGGAAAAGAAATAGGAATTTTAAATGGCATTTGTTCTAGTAGAATGATCGACATAGCTCCGTATGCTCGCGCTGTACCAAAGCCAGTTCGCAATTATTTTTTGATTCGCCATTAAATCTCGACGAACGAGGCTCGAAGCACGCTCATTTCTGTGCAATCTAGTCGAGACATTAATTTACTTTAATAGCAGGGCCGGGTTTATGATTCGATTCGATTGTCGCGGCCGAGCCAACGATCTCCGAGCAGAAATTCAGCAATTATCGATTGGTTGGCGTATTATTTCGCGCGATAATTCCATTTTCGGTATGTTTAATGCCGAAATGACGGCCACGCGAGCGTTTTAACGCGAGCTCTCCTCCCTCCGCCCTTTAATTTATCGCCGCGCGGCTCGATGATTGACGAACATTCATCTTCGTTCGCGTTACTCGCCTGATTTATGCCTCGACCTATGCATTCGACTTTTCCGGGCTCGATACTGTGTCTGTTTCGCGAGACATCGATCGTGAAACTATGTGCGTTTCAATGAAATGAGAAACCACGAGAAATAAAAACAGAAACGTTTGAACAGCATTGACACTAATTTTGCCAAGCTCGGTCAAATGGTCGACATTGCAATTTAATTTAAAGCTGTACACTCATCGGTGTTTCTTTGTTCCTTCCATTTCCTGCAATTTCTATATTATCTCTTTGATCAATTGCTCCATTTTTCTTGATACAACAATTTACGTAAAGTTAGAAGTTAAACAAAGGAAGCAACGATGAACGTGAAGTTTCAAATGAAATTTTCAAACTGGCCATTTGACGACTGCAGGATTAATGTTGGAATATACAGGATGTCCCAATTTTCCAGCTGGACGTTGCCGGTATATTCTGTAGGAAGAAACGTCGTATAAACGTAGGTCATCGGAAGTATCGTTAACAAGTTATGGCAAGAAAAAATGATATACGAAACGTATGGCAGCGTGCGTTACTGCGGTGCAAGGTATGAACAGGAGAGGAATACTTACACCTGGTAGCAGTCGGTGGACGTCGCACCTATTTCTACAGTTCCAATTACAACTGTTGTTTCAAAATGTTCATCGTTCCTGTTAGTACAAGATTAGCAGCGGCGAGAGATTGAATTTATTATTCTTCCCAGGCTTTCGTTTATTTTACCCATTGAAACTGCACTTCTGGCTACTAGCAGATGCAAGTATTTTTCGTCTATTCGTATTTTCTATTTTATATTTTTTTTTCTATTCGTATGCAGTAACAATATTTTATAGCAAGTTCATTTCGTGTGTCGTTCATTTTTCAACTCGTCGAACGATTCTTCCAATGACGTTCATATAAGATTTTGTTCTTACGTTAATCGATAGAAGAAAAAATTGAGATACCCTGTACATGTAAATAATATAACGTACATAATATACAGAGTGTCTCAAACTTGATCGGCTACAGTACGAGGTTTTAATCTATAGGCAGAAAAAAGGAAGAAATGTTGCAGGAAGTTGAGCAGTAAACAGATATTGTACGCGAAGTCACTGTATTATCGTGTTTATCGTGTAATTGCAACTGTGTGTAGTTGGTAGTTATAAAATATAATAATATAATAACGCGATTATCTAGTACTTTTAATTCCACGTTTGAAAATGTTGTCGTTGCGCTCGGATGCAAGCGCTTTACAACGACCAACAGTGGAATTAATTACGTTACGAAGTTCTACAAAGAGAATTCCGCTGAGCCTCGATAACTGCGTCGTTACCCGCTTCGTGCTTGCAACATTTATAACTCTGCAACAAAGCGCTCTTTCGCAGACTTTGCTTAACATTTTGTTCGTCTTTCTGTCTGTAGATTAAGCTTTTCGGACACCGTGTATATTATATGTTATATCAAGTGATAATTACGAGTAAATATGTGCTTTAAGCGGATAGATGATGTTTGACGATATACACGTGGCGCGAGTTTGATGCACAGTTTACCATTAAAATACAGGGTGGTTGGTAACTGGTGGTACAAGCGGAAAGGGGGTGATTCTACGCGAAAAAAGAAGTCGAAAATATAGAATAAAAATTTTTCGTTTGAGCCTTTGTTTTCGAGAAAATCGACTTTGAATTTTGGCTCGGTACGCGTGCACTTTATCACGTCTCGTTATAACGGATCTCACTGCAGATCGTTGTCTCGATGGAAAAATTAAAAAAAAAAAAAAAAGAAAAATTAAAAAAATAACGTCACTCGAGACAATGATCTACAGTGAGATCCGTTATAACGAGATATGATAAAGTGCAGGCATACCGAGCGAAAATTCAAAGTCGATTTTCTCGAAAACAAAGCCTCGAACGAAAAATTGTTATTCTGTATTTTCGACTTCTTTTTTCGCGTAGAATCACCCCCTTTCCGCTTGTACCACCAGTTACCAACCAGCCTGTATTATAATATGTTTTATTGTTATAATAAACTGTAACTGATAGCGTCACGACTGTCTTGTAGAAATTTATTAACAGATAAAATAAAGGTCGTTAGTAATTTAATTACAAGTAGCAGAATACACAAGAATGTAAAAACCAGTAGAATTTATTGCACAAGGTGAGCGTGTTATTTAAGAACTAAATTCCTGTCTACGAGACTGATCCCCTTGGCTTCTGAAATTTCCCCTTATTTACGTACGAACTAACCTGTGGGTAGGAAACGTCGCACGAACACAAATTACTTGAACGCCATTAACTAAATGTTAATTACATTATCTGTTACGGATGGCCCTAATTAAATTCGCTGAAACGATAAATACTTGGTATCGTTACGTCACGATTAATCGACCGTGATAAATGGACGATCAACAGCGAAACCAATTAATCTTGAATCTCTCTTCCAAGCTATTTCTAGTCGCCATAAATTTCTAGCACGCCTAATAGCTATAATACATTGATTATTTCGTTAAATATGTTAATTCATAGGAAGAACCGTGCCAGTCAGATTTATCATTCGCGCACCCGCTGCTGAATCATCATTGTCACGAGCTTCGAATATTTTACTTTACAACGACGAAGTGAAGCTTCCCACCCCCACCCCTCTGCGTAACAATGAAATTTACCAGAAAAGTAAAACCAGTTGATACAGTCTCGTAGAGTAATAAAACGTAAATGTAATTTAGTTGGACCATCCATGTCGAAAAATCAAGCTAAGTAAAATAATAAATGAAACAAAGTAAAAGTTAAAGTAAGCAAAACGAAAGCAATCGAAGTAAAGATCAAAGTTTAAACGGTAGATTAATAAACTAATAATACTGAATATAAATAACTAATAATACTAATATAATAATAATATAAATAACTACAAATAAAATAAATAAAACACACGGTGAGCCTCTACGTTTCTTAATTGTATCGGCGTAGAAAGCTCGCCATATGCAAATACGATAACCCTTCAACGATATCGAACGTTTCACCGTCGAACGGAGCAATAAATTCGACGAAGAAGATTCGACCGATAGAAACGATTAATCAACGCCGTACCTCGTTACGCTTTTATTAACAGATATCCAAAGAAGAAGATACGCGGATAAATCAGTTTGCCTGTTTCGTGCCGAGCAGACGATAAATGAAAACGTTGGTGGTGCGATAAAACGAACGTGAATCGTTGAATTACCGCGACTCATATTGGCGAGATACGGGAGCCGCGGCGAAAAGAAAGAAGAACAAAAAAAGAAACAAAACTACGTATATTATCGATTAGTAAAATACGAACGATCGCCACGGACATGAATTCAGCCCGTAATGCCTCGTGTCCTTCCCCTTTTCCCTTTCTTTCCCCATGCACCTTCCCCCCCATGGCGACCGCCTGCTTTTTTTATCGCGTCCTGTTTCTCTACTCTCGCTCGTCCCACGGGCCTTCCGTTTCCTCAACTTCCTCTGTTTATTTTGTCCCTGCGAACGACCTCGTGCGTGTTTTTCGCGATTTGTTTTTGATTTACAGTTGCATTAACGCGTAACTTTTTCGGACAATGCCCGCGCCGGAGTTTCAACGAATCCGAGAGCAACGCGAGCTTTCGTCGACCCGATGTAACGTCAGGGAAAAACATGACAAATTCCATCTCTGTGAATTTTCTAATTTCGATAGCACACATTCTGGTACATTCTGCAAGTGGAAGCTACGGAATTTACGGTTTAGTTATGGAACGATAGCGTTTACGATTATCGCAGGCTGGTTTGTTAGTATATTTTTATTTTTTCCAAAGTTCTAACATTTGTTCTTCTGTATTATTTAATTGAATTATATTGTAGTAATCGCACGTAATAAAAAGAAACCTACTTTTGCCACAACGTAATAGATAAAATACGAAAAACAATGTCCGTTTCGTAAGCAGACGTACTTGTAGAAGGTTTTCTAGCTTCGTTTGCACGTCACAAGACGTGGCAAATTTTCTCTTTACATACTTATTATAATATTATAGTATTATTATCTATTATAAAACGTTTAAAAAATTAGAAGATCACGCCGATGACGAAGCGCGGTCTGCCGTGCTTTTACGCTTTTCGAACGTCGAGGACATTCTGCCAGAAGATTCCACTATCGAATAACCGCGGTTTTACAAGCAGTTTACAGAATTACAGTAGCGAGGCTATGGACGAATCGTTTACGACGATGCGTGCGGCAATTCAGCTCGTTTCTTGTTGCAGACGAGTTGAAGAACGCGTCTGCAATTTCATGACGAATGATAGACGCAACAAAGCGGATTGCCATTTTGTCGTGAAATTCAGCCAGTTTTTTGTCGATAACGCGTCACAAGGAGCGATAACTTTAAGGGTCTGCGTGTCCCGTGTAAGGCGAATTGTGTGTACAAAAACTCGTAGAACATCGCGGTAAAAAATACGAACAAAGTTACGAAGAAACAAAACTATTTAAAGCGCATTGTTGCTTATTGTTGCTGGAAAATGGCAATTATTTTCCTGCGCCACCCTCTTTCCATATCTTTTGCGAGTAAATTTTGCGCGTTGTATATTGCAACGTTTTGAAATTTCTATAGCAAATGAATTATAAAATCTACCGATTAAGATATTTCTTCAAAAAAAGGGAATCTCAGGAGAGAAGGCGGAGTTTCTCATTGAAGAAAATCGTGAGATTTCCTTCGCGATCGTTTACTCAACGAATCCAGCTAATTTCGTATTCGTTGAAAATCACCGGAGCCATTTGCACTTTTCCTTCACATCGAGATTCTATTCCCTCGCAGGATTCTCCGCCGAAAAAGATTTTACTACTCGCG
The DNA here is from genome assembly GCF_040668555.2 of Bombus flavifrons. Lineage (NCBI taxonomy): Eukaryota > Metazoa > Arthropoda > Insecta > Hymenoptera > Apidae > Bombus > Bombus flavifrons. The sequence goes on along the minus strand of NC_138458.1, from coordinate 5,599,090 downwards.
AGCGAAAGAACGACGTGGCATGGAGGCCACGAGAGAGGGGAGACAGAGCAATGTAACGAATCGCTGTTGATTCTACGGTCCTTCTTCGGCAATAAGGTCCCATTGCGAATGAATTAGCATCATCAAGATAGTAAAGTCTCCTTACAGTGAATTCAGGCTGGCAATTTAGCCAGCTACATCGTCGAGCACGTCCCCGGAGAATAAATCCCCTCGAGATCCTTCCATAGGATAACTTTCACTCCGTCCCTTATAAGATTTTATAGGATACTTTTGTAAGATAAGTTTAACGAGCTAAATCGTGCCGTTCCTTTCGGTTTTATGAACGAAAGCAGTTACTATTAAAAATGAAAATCCTTGCGATAATTGAACGACGAAGAAAGAAACAATTAGACTTACGCGTGTGAAATGCTACGTGCAAGTTTGAAGGGGAAAAAGTGGTGGATTCTTCGTGTCTTTTCAATTTAGACGTTACTATCCTTTGTAATGTCTATGATTTAATTTTCCATCTGATAATTTTCTACTTAATCTTTCTACTGATAAAAATCTAGGAAAATTCCTCTAGTAATTTCTATTACTAGTAAATTCAATATTCGTAGCAATTGCTGGCAATAATTTTCCTCAATAGAATTCTAATAATAACAATTAATCAAAATAAGGTTTCCTAATAATTTTCATCCACAAAATTCCTGTAACTTTGAAAAATAATTTCTGCTAATAAAATTTTATACTCGTAGTAATTGCTACCAATGCTCGTCCTTAATAAAACCATAATAATAATAATTATGCTAATCTCTTCTAGTAATTTCCGTTACTAGAATTCTATACTTGAATTAATTTCTTAAAGCAACTTCTCTCGATAAAATTCTCCTCCGCTTAATAATTATATCGCACATTCTCCGCTGCGTATCTCGTGGCTGAATCGCAAAAGCGATTTAAACTCTTCGAAGCTGCACTACTGTCGTTCGTTTCGAATTCCAGCCGATTATTCAAATTGCCCGAAATCGATGCGATCTTCGTTCTAACAATTTTACGTGGCAGCTACTAACCTGATAAAATAAATAATTACGTCGTTATCGCTCTTGCAGTTTCCTCTGCTACGATAAACAGTCTGCAAGAATGTACATGGGCGAGCTCGTTTTCGTACGACTTAAAAGCGAATTATTATTTTAATATTCTCGTTGCCGAAGATTTTGCTACTCGATATTCTTCATTATTGTACTAATTGTTATTATTATATAATTTTTATGATCTCACAACATGGAGTTTCTTTTGTAAGATAATAATAAATAAATAAATATACAAATATTCTACTATTACGTATTTTTTAAAGAACAGTCATTTTGATTGGCTTTGGTAGAGATAGCTACGTCTCAAATAGTTCTAGCGTTAAATGCTTGCTGAACGATGCGTCATCGTCGATGGAGTCTGAACAAGAAGGGGAGGAATTGCAGCAAAGTTTCGTCGAGATTTTCGAATTATTTCGAGCGCCACATTTTCGCGAACGTTTTCGAGGACGTCACGTAAGCCACGGTCGTTGGGACAACTCGAGGCTTCCGCGATTTCGTGACTGATTGTGCCGGCAGTCTATGCGAAACGCGTGCACAGAAATATGGATAGAAATATGCGCGCCGCATACATCGGCCTCTCGTCTTCCGCGAGAATTCCAATCTTGATGAATATTATCGGGCTGTCGCGGAATTGTTTAACAATGCAGCTACCAAGCCGGTCGGATTGGCTGATATCAGAATCTCTGTTTTTATGTTTTCATGTACTAAAACCACTACACGCATCTCTGATAATATCAACGTTCGCTCGTGTTGAGAGAGAAATGCGGTTGTTATACGCGTGACGGACAAAGTTATTGGCGAAGAACAGCTTTTCGTTCTAAGTGTAGCTCGATATATCGATACGCGGTGCGTTAAAGAATGAGCACGTAAAATATATAGACGTGAAAATTCCTAAGATTTTCTTTCGTCGAAATATTAAAACGAAGAGTAGAATAGTCGGGTATCGTGAAAGCAGTTAATCAAAATTACGATTGATTAATGAACGAAACCTAAATACACGTAAGTACGGTATTACGTTATCAAAATGCTTTCTATGATTTTATTTATTACACGACTTAACACTAATACTTTGAGGTGTAGTTGTGTCCGTGATAATTGTTGCGCTGGCTGTAGATGTGGCTGCTAGGGTACTGCTATTTTTCTTCTAATTTAAATGCGTGGAAGAAAGAAAAACAGGAAAACTACTACGGGTCCCGAACTATTGTAACCTAAGGCGCTAACCACTGCTTTTTTTTTTTGTTTATTTAACCCAAGATACAATTAATTACATTTTGGTATTCATAATAAACTGTGAATTTTGGTAATGATGTGTTAGGCAAAAGTACCGATACGCGACGGTACGACATAGCCATACTATATTATGTGTCAGCGCTTTACATTTTTTGTGTTAAAATCTAATCTTTGGATTTAAGCCGCTGGGGAGCGGAGCTTTTATGTAATTTTGTTTTTGGTTGATTTTTCTGTCCTGAAAACAACGCTAACCACTGCGCTACCGTCGTCCAGTAGAAGTTAGTGTCGAGTGGCGGTATTTGTTGTCGAGCGCCGCCACAACTTCATTGCAAACGACGATATAAATATAACTGAGCATAAATCTACTGCATTCATAGCGTTAACTTGAAATTAATAACAAAACCAGTAGAAGATTCGATACAAATATAGGTCAGTATAAATCTGTTAAATCATTGATAAAGCTAATAACAAAGCTACTAAAACATTCAATATAAATATAACCGAAAATTGACTTCACATTTCACCCACGTTTCCATCTACTTCGCTTTCTTTTTTCTTTCTGAAGAAATGCACTTCCACTATTTATCAGCTGAGCGAACTCGAAACGAATGAAAATTTCCAACCATCACGTCGACCAAAGCCTATCAGCCTTTTTCGAACCGCAGGTTACAACGAGATTCTCATCTCGATCCGAAGCTCATAGTTAGAGCTCGAACTGGGGTATAAAGTGGCACGAGGAGAAGCAGCACGAACAGCCCGTAAAAATGGAGAACAGGGACAAGCGGTGCACCGGTATCGTTTATACGTACAATATTTCGTGGCACGTACGTCACGAGCACGAGCTCGAGCTCGCGGACCCGTTCGTTACGTAACAGCTGCAGTCTGATAATGAATGTGAAATACAGGCGAGCTGAGTTACGAGCCGTTATTGCAGGGCCCGCAAAACGCCAGCCGAACTTTGAGCCTGTTCGACGAAGCGCTTCACGCGAGAAACATCCAGACGACTGGAAATAACGTATAGGCAAACCATAACACGTAATATGATCGATGTAGTATATCGATGCCGATAAGAGAAACACGGCTTCGTTACTAATTTGAACGCCAATTTCCAAGCGTGCACGGATCAAATTTCAGAATGGCAGAATTTCAAGACCACGGGAAGAACGTAATTTGATCCTCGCCTTTCTAAACGTACGACACGGGACATTCCAATTCACGCGCCAAGGAACGTCCAATATGCAACAAAATAAACTTGTTATGCTGCCTTGTGATCTTCGAATTCTATCTTCCTTGAGTGGATCGTTGGATATTTTGAAACCATCGAAGCTAGAGGAAATAACGAGTCGTGTTCGTTTTGTCCAATTTATTAAATTACCAATTACGACAAGTTGAAATTATTGTGTTTAACGCATTTATATAAAAACCTTCTCATTTATTTTTCAAGGATTTAAATCGAGCACTTTTATTGTTAAGAATAATTACTCAAAGACGTCAAAGATTAATGTATCAGTTTGTCCCAAAAGTTTCTTTCGTTTTACAAGTAAATCGTAGATACGCAACATTTTTTATGTTCTATTGGAAGAAAATGCACCACACGTAATTGAATAAAATAACATAAAACAAAAGCTATTGTACATCTATTGTTTTCTCGTAGAACGAAAGAAGCTTTTGCTACAACCTAATATGTAAACGTAAGTATGTATACCAATAAATACCTTCTTCGAATCGATTAAATTTCCGGTTAGAGAAAATAAAACAGCCATGAATATTCAACCGCATAAAACGGCGACACGTTTCATTTTCATGGAGGCATTAAACCCTCGAATTCTTTCATTCTGCGACCGTCCGCGAGCCACTAACTCTGTGAGTTTCAAGCAAGCCCAGAGCCATATTACAGGGAAACCTTCGTCCGAAATCCACTCGGTCGTCATAAGGTTAGCATCATATACGTTTGGCCGGTGGTGTGCTTTACTGTCTTAACAGCTGTCAACCGTCTATTCGTCGTAAACCACGTTTCAGCCTGAGATCATGAACAGAGATGAAGGTTGCACGTCGCGTGGAACAACGAGCGTGGCCGTTATTCAACCGGGTTAACCCTTAACAGCCGCCCTTATATTTCTTCTCGCCCCTGTTCGTCGCGTGCTCATCCCCTTCAGGGATGCTTTTGCGCGGCGAAGAAGAAATCTCAGCCAGTTGGAAAATATACAGCCCCGGCTAAATAAAATACCGTCGACCAGGTATGAGCGGTATCTTCAGAATGAAGAAGCTCGCTGTATACGAGAGTGCCGAGGACAATACTAAAAAATATGGCAGCGTTGCTGCTTCGTTTGCCAACCACCCTGTACATATAATTCCTTTTCCACCATTTCTGCCTGCGCGACCACCCTTTAAAAACGTGACTTCGGCTTTCACGCGCGCAAAACCGGTTGTTTTTCTGTCTGAATTATTAATTTGGATTTTTCGACGTTCGCAAGTGAGAGATTTAGTGTCGAACGGTGTTTTCTACATTTTTTCGGGTTCTACTCGACGCCTGCGGAATTTTGCTTTTGAAATGTTCCGTAAAAGCATGATACAAGTATTTGAAATAAGTATTTTAAATAAAACGCGGGTAAGACGATATAGTAAAATGTAGACTCTAATAATTGGTTTTAAGGGCAGCATTTAATATATTAAATAAAGGAATTCATTTGTTCAATCGACTAAATCGATCGACCAAATTAATTCAGATAATTTAAGAGAAAATATTAATTTTGACGAGTACTTAAAAAAAAAAAAAAAAAATAAGATAGAAGAATGAATCAAATATTTTCATTCTTTCATTTTATCAGAGATATTTCATTTATCCTCCTTTCATTTAAAATACAACGTTCCTACGTGTGGAACGTTACGTGTAAGTAACTCATACGTGTCGTCATACATATGTATATTTTGAAATATTCCTGCTTCGTACCATGAATTTTCCATTCGCGGTTGTTATTTCACTACATTATTCGCTGTTGAGGAATAAGCTAAACTTCTTAAACGTCTTCGCAAAGAGTCACAAAGAAGCATTCTACAGCGAGAAATATCGATTTTTCGAATCTACATTCGCTAAACAGAGAGCGCTGTAAGCTTCTAAAGTTTTAATAAGTCAAATAAATAGAGCAGGCTTTCCTTTCAAATTGCACGTTAATCGTTTTCATGATACAAAAATCTGAGAAACTTCATACATTTTGTAAGAAATATCTAATCAAATGCGATATACCAAAGATAAATATGCAAGTCATCCCGATTATATGACCTTTGATCTAACTTGTTACAGATTATGTAGAAAGCTTTGTTTTTTTTTAAGTAAAAATTAGTACAAGCCCACGAAATTAAAAAACAGCATAATTCTGTTTTCTTTTACCTTTATGCTAAATGGTAGTATACTTGTTTGACTAATGGCGTATCTGTTCTACTTTCAGGTATAGTATCAGCAGAGTTTGCTTCATTTTGCCATGCCAATATTATAAATGTTTTCCAGACAGAGCTTCGTTACGTTAAAATTTCACACAAAAGAACAATTGCCCCTCCCCCCATGCTAATGTTTGACGTAAGAAAGAAAAAAGCGAACGATTCTCTGTTCTATAACTTTTACGTAAATTCCAATGTTCGCGGAGGTTGAAACCGCGTTAATAAAAAAATAATTGCAATATTATTCGCAGCTACGATCTTTGTGATATTTAGAGCGATAGAAATACTGTAAACCTAAGTGAGTTAATTTCGAAGGAATTTCACGGTTGATTTAAAGGAACAAAGCATTACGATAATTGCAGTAACCCGTAATAAAAAATCTGCGATTTTCTCGTTTCCGTATGAGCGAGTTTGAAACGGCGATTTATGAGGAAAACGCTGACCAGGCTTTTGTTACTCCTGCATTGTTCCTGCTGACCGTTAAGGCAGGCAATCAGGTTCGTCATAAGACTAAAACGTGTCTGCGATCCTTTTAATTAACGCCACCACCTTCTTATTCCTTCGCGCGACTCCCTTAATTAACTCGCGCGCCCACTTTTCGAGAGGTCGGCTTAATTGCACGGAATAAAACTCGAAAATATAATCCACTAACGAATTTATTTACGTCGCGTGTCGTTGCCACGATCATCAGCCTTTTAGGAAACAAACCTCTCTGACAGAATTATTACGCTGTTTCACAGCTCTTACGATATGAGAAATTTTAATTAATTAACTTGCCCGTTCTCCTTCAGCTTTTTCGTGTCTACGCGTTTCAAATTTCTACATCATCGTAGGTAATATTTCGAATATTCGGGGCTCCAATGAAATTTCCACGGGTTGTCCCGCGAAAATACATATAATATGCCTGTTAATGATGAATTAATGCGAGTATTATTCTCGAAACTCGTGTCGAATTCAGAATGACAATTCCATTGTTTCAGTAAATTGAGACAGTCGTAACAATATTATCGTGACGGTCGTAAATTGTCAAATTTCCATTTTCCGTTGTTTCCACGTTATTGAATTTCTCAAGACGTCGCGTTCAACTCTTCTCAAATTATTATAAAAGGCAGTTAACGTAACGCGATTGCTTGATTACGTAGCCAAGCAACTCGAGAAATTTTCCAAGTAATTTCAAGATTTCGTTAAATTATCCTAATGCAAGGTATATCAAACCACAAATCGGTGACCGCCTGTTTGCAGTAAAACACAGAGTAATTGATTTCCATCTCGTCACGATAATTTGAAATTAACATTGAATCGTTAGAACCAATCTCGATTTCAAGGATAATCAAAATATCGCTAATTTTAATATGAAAAATGACTACACATTTTCCCGACAAATATCAATGTCCCTTAAATAATTGAAGAAACGCGTCAAAGAAAATTCCCAACATCGACGCTTGTTTCTAAAAAGAAGGTTGCAGCTGACATTCGTGGAATCGCGTCGCGAAAATTGCAGGAAGCGTTGAGACGGCGAGGGAAGCGGTTATGGTTGCGCGAACGTCATTAAGTGTAAATTTCGCGGCGCTAACGTCCGACGGAGGCGACGATACGCGGAAATACGTTGTACGGAATAGACAGTGACACGCCAACTACGTTGTTCGATGCGTTGAAACCGCTTTAATTTGGAGTTTCGCGGACGACTACGGAATAACCGAGCAACCGAGGATTTCACCGTTTCGTGTGAAAATACCGTAAACTGTCACTACGACATTTGTCCACGTGTTTCGTCCGAAACCCGTGTAACATAGGAAAATACGCGAAATATGGATGAACATGGAATGAACAGAGAGAAACAAGAAAATAATTGAAGTTGCTACTTTAAAATATCTTTCTGTCGATGTCCGTGCGCAATTATCGCTGATATACGGTGATTTTCTAACTAAAATACAACGAACATTTTTGACCATATTATCATTCTCTCGTGTATCTTTTTACAAACAATCTTGAAGCACTATAATGAGATACGATTCATCGTTACGTATTTTGGTAGATAATTTTGCATCGTAGTTTGACGATGCCACAAAAATATAGTAAGTTGCTAATTTCCAATTGGCTGGATTTTCGCGTTACAACAAATACAAGCAAATGACTTTCCTAAACATTTTTTGAAAATAATCTGTATACTACGAACATTGACATACGTCGTTTACCATTCTATTTCCCTAAAAATCTGTGATTACTCGGACAGTAATTAAACTATGAAATCGCAAATTTTCTTCCAACAATAAAATAGAAATTAATCGGCAACTATTCAAACGATAAAATAGAAATGAAACCGTTGGAACACGTGTAACTAATAGCAGCGCGTGTAAGGCACTGCAGAAACAGCGGGCAAACAAGAGAACGAACAAAACGATACGCCCAAGCGTAGCGGTGGGAAATTAATGGAAACGACTATTAACACGAATAAATACAAAGGAAATGCAGGACACGTAAGGAAAGCGGAACAAGAACAAGCAAGTGGATGTAGGCGGTTGAAAAGGAATGGAAGAGGAGAGAGGAGAGAGGCGCGGGAGGACAGAAAAGGGACAGGAGGACGAAAGGAGAGAACAGAGACAAAGTGGCACGTTGAAATGGCAAATGTTTACTATACCGGAGCTTTACGAATTATGCTAATCCCGCACCAAGAGATGGCCTGTGGCCTGTGAGGAGGAGACCAGGAAATACACGCGCTAGTGTTAGCATAACACGTTGTACCATTCTATTCGCGCGCGCTATTAAAAACGAAGAACGTTAATTGAAACTACGTTATAATTACACGTGAAACGTCGTTAGACCGGAGTTGATTTTAATCCGTTTAAAAATTAAAGTTGAAAAGCTGCTACGAGTATTTGCCTATCGCTGCATTTGGATATCGATTCGCTCGATCCAAGTACATTAAATTGGCAAAAGTTTGACGCTGTGAGAGTGAAAAGTCAAATCGCGCTTCTCTATCGTTGGGTTGCTTCTTAAGGTTAAGAAAAATATGACAAAATTCTTCGTTGGTGTACCCTTCGATATTACGTCAGAGTTTGCCTCGGAATTCAATTAAAAATCTTCCGCCAAATTAAGATTGAACCATAAATTTTAAGACACCTTATGGTATGGTAAGCTCGATAGAACACGTGAAACGATGAAACAGAGAAAAATATGGAATTATATAGGAATTAAGACATTCCTGAAGATTTGGATACCTTTGTCTCAAGAAGAAGCTGCTGAGTTACCATTAAATCCAAATACGAAGAACGTTATGAAAATTAAATCCATATTAAGCGATTCGTAACAAAAAGTTTGCATTTTATTTCAAAAGAAAGCGAATTAATTTGCATACTGAATAATTACGCCTCTTTTGAATTCCCTGGATTTGCAGATTTATAATTTGCAAAGATTCCAAGTTAGCAACAATGGTCCAATACTAGCTATTTTCTGGTACTGTCCTTTCACGCGGAAACAATGAGATTCTTTCATTGCTTGCTTTCTCTCATTCTCGGAAAGATCTGGTAAATATCAAGTAAATACAATACGGAAGAAATAAAGTTCATTTCTTGTGCACGGAGAATGTTCATCGATTTGACCTCTTAATTGAACGTTCCGTCTGTTTTCAATAAATTCCAATTCAGGCCGACCTTTTAATATTCAAATCCGCGCGTTTCTGCGATGCTTAGCGAAATTATGAACACGGCAAAGAAAATAATTGAATTATTCAGATGGTTCGCAGTGCCTTGAAGAAATATATATGGTAATTGTTCCAGGCGTAATAGACAAAACAAACAACTACAATGTTCTTGGATAAATTGAAATCGAAGAATAGGAAAATTTCCGCCAGACACGTACTATGAACTTTATAAAACGTGGTGGATACTACGAACTCTGCTTATGAAATAATTTCTTTCGTTTTGACGAAATGTAGAAAACTACATAATATAAACAAAATAATTCCAGTATTATAATTTCCTCGCCCGAAATATCTTTTTGTCAACAATTTCTTCAATTTCTCGCCCCTTCAAAATTCGACAACCTTTTGATCGAATTCCTTATCTCCTTAATTGGTCATCGCGAGGCTAATTAGTAACGGATCAGTAACTTATGGTAGAAATGGAAACTAAATAAGCAACAGCGAAGAACGCTACCGAGGCATCCTGAATTAGTCGATTAATTTCCAAATATCGTTGATCGTTAGTATCGCAGAAACCATCGAAACAGCCGTGAAAACGCGACTATAAATACGATCGTGGCACGCTTAATTATTATAAATCACCGGAAAGGATGGCCAGCGGAGATAAGGTTTTTTTTAAATCCACCAACCTGGTCACGCCCTTTAATGGAAATTATCGATCACCCGTGGACTGATGCGTCCCCCCCTTCTCCCGGAAGAAAATGTATTTTGAATTACAGAGACGAAGCTGGTCGGTATTGTGTATTTATTGAGAAACAGCATCGTGAAATATCAGGAAATGGAGAGTAGTTGGTTGAAATCGAATAGTCAATATCGAGAAATTCGGTCTAACTGTTTGTTAGGGTAACTAGAACTCGAAAACAAACGTTGTAAAATGAGATGTTGTTGGTTGACTGTTTACAATAATCCGTAAATTGGAACTCGTGTGCTCATTTGTTTGTATGTTTCAAGGACTACTTAGTCTTTGTAAAAAAGTAATTGAGAGGTATATGGTTCCTTGTGATCGCAACAAAAAAGAAAACAGAGTTTGTATGTTTACGTAAAAATTTGGAATAAACAAGACGAAGTAAAGTGAAACTAAAACATCGTTGAAGAAGAATTCGAATTAAAATCGATGTTGGAATAGCAGAAGATCGAGCCAAAGCTGTTAAAAAGATAAGAGTAAAGATTTTCAAGTACCGAAATTAGGGTAAAAGCTCAGAAGTGAAAAGCGAGAATCTTAAAGAATCAGATAGCTGAAAAGCGAGAAATCAGGATATCGGAGAATCGTAGCTGATGAACCAGTTCGAAGATCAAAGATATCAAGTGGTCATGTATAAAATGTTAAAACGTTGGAAAATTTAAAAAATATGAAGCATCAAAGTGTCAAAAGATTAGGGTCAGAATATTAAACAGGATTGGATTAACACATTTTCTAAAATAGATTGTTATAAGGTATATTAATTTAAATATATTTTTTACAAGTGCAAGAAATTAGTATACACATTATTGTATTAATATATGTACCCGATTTTTATTAAAATTTCCTAGACGTTACTGCTTTAATTAATATAATGCTAGTCTTTGTATAAGTATAAAAGAAACTTGTTTATGTAATTGTTTTGTTACGACCTTTGTTAAAACCACATCATAGGCATAAGATAATAATACAGATCGTAATCATTATGTATCGGCACGTACTATTAATTTGATTGTGCAATTAAATAACATAATATCAAAATTAACCAAATGTTGAAATACTTTTGAGCGATAGTGTATATGTGTAAAACAACATTGTTCTATAAATTCATTAACAATAAATCAAAAACAATGTTGCGTTACTTAATAATCCAACCATTTAACTGTAAGATATTTGGAAAGTTCATGTAACAAGCATACAATATGGCGCCCGGAAAGTACCAACTACGTTCCTCTATGAAATTAGTGCAAGACTTATATACGATTAACATTTCACGCAACGCTTTTATAAGATACGTTAATCCGTAGAAACGACTCGTCGCGGTAAATTTATACATAGAATAGAGTTAGAAAATACAAAAGAACGATATTTTCTCTGAGTATACGAAGTTAAAACGGTGTTGGACGCAAATTAATTGGTTGGAAAGAGGCGCCTTGAAGCGTACTAAAAGAGGTGGCTTACCCCGTTGAAATACCATGGAACGAAATCCTGTTGGACAATGGGCATTCTGCTGCAGCCTGGAATTCCTTTTGCTCCCGTATTCTTCTACTGTTTTGCATGGTTTTTGTTGCAACACTCGCGACATTTTCACTCAAACGAACACACAACGCGTAAACGGAGAAAAACGAACGTTAAAAGTTACGTCGCGTCACGCGAATCACTGACGCTATGCTTCTACGTCGGAAACAGAAACGAAACTAACGCGGGTACAACACGGGGCCTCGTGAAATGTCAACTATCGAACTACGTATAATAGTACACGAAAGTGTTTCTATTCTATTGTGTATATATGTGTGTATATTCATATGTATATATATATGTGTGTGTGTATATATATATTCATATGTATATATATGATTTATAAAATAAATGCTTGGTAAAATGTCTGTATTTTGATAAATAATTCCAATAAAAATCGAAAAATTTTTAATTGCATTGCTTCTAACATAGATATATATATATATATATATATACTTAATGCGACTTACTTTATATAAGAAGAATTCTATTTCTCAATTCGATATCGAGAGTTGATAATGTTAATACACGATGAAACGATAACCGAAGAATCCGAATATTCATAACTTTTCACGATATATGATAAATTACATTATGAAATAAGTTAAATAATTGCCCCGTATTGCTTGTGACGTACGTGTTTGAGATTCTCGGCGAGACTAAATATGGCAGCAGAAAATCAACCAATCACAGCGCCGGAAGAAAGTAAAGCGCGGGAACAAATCGTGACGTCACCTTCCTGCGAATCGATTCTCGATCTCAATAGAAGCAGTAAACTCCCGACAGTCGTTTTGCAAAATGGCGTGCTTTAACGAAGTGTATAATAAAATTCGCATTTGAGAGACGCATAAGTAAACAATATCGAGATATTTCCCGCGAGAAATTCACGTTTGGTTGCAACATAATAATTTACGTACGTATTCTCGTCGTATATAAACTATCGAACTACATACGGTAGCACACGAAAGTATTTCGACTATTAATGTTCTTTTTACTTCCTGATCAAGTTTTATACTATCAAATTAATATCAATTCTTTGGATAATAATAATTGAATTTAACAAAATCGTATACTGAATTTCAATACACATATATTCCAATTAAAATAGACAAACTTTTAATTGCATTGCTTGGAACATACATATACATATACTTAATGTGTCTTTCTTTATATGAGAAGAATTCTGTTAGTCAATTCGATACCGAGAGCTGATAATGCTAATACACGATGAAACGATAACCGAAGAATCCGAATATTCAGAATTTTTCACGATATATGTTAAATAATATTATGAAATGAGTTAAATAATTACCCCGCATTGCTTCCGACATATGTGTTCACTATTCTCGGCGAAACTGAATATGGCAGCAGGAAATCAACCAATCACAGCACCGGAAGAAAGTAAAACGCGGGAAGAAATCGCAGCGTCTAGCTTCCTGCAGTAATCTTTCGATAATCGTTCTACAAAATGGCGTGCCTTAAACGAAGTGTATAGAAAAATTCGCATTTGAGAGACGCATAAGTAAACGATATCGAAGTATTTCCCGCGAGAAATACACGTTCGGTTGCAACATAACATGTCACGTATGTATTTTCGTCAAAAACTGATTTCGAGGGACGTGCATATATACGTATCGAGTTATTTGGCGAAAGTTCGACGACAGACTGTGACTTTCAAACAGTGAGTGTGTGAGCCTGTGTTTGTTGTCCGAGGATTTGAAAAATATTTCGTTAATCTGTTATCTTTTGTTTACGTCGGCTGTAATAAAGTGGTGTTTACGTTTTGTGGCCCCTCGATGACTCAAACAACGAACTCGAGATTTTAATAGATCTTCGGAAAGAAGTCGTAACCTTGGCCTTCGGTGAGTTGTGATTTCATAACTTTTTAATTCATAATTGGTAGCATAAGGTTATTGCAAGTCTGATGAAAATATGGATAGCAACCAATTGCAGTTGAATGTCTGGCCTGTCTTGCACTATTGAAATTTTGCTAGTCACTAAATTTACCAGTATTAATATGTTCCCTTGCACAAGAATGACGATAAAATAAATGAAATTTTACTAATTGCAAGTTATTTGATTATCCTATTTAACGAAAAATTATAAAATCATAAAATAGAATTCTATATAATCCGAAAATCGTAACTTGTCAATCTGCTAGTACGTGTATTGTAAATTGGTAAACTTTTGTGAAATATTGAATTCTTATTATTGTTCCTTGCAACTTCGATTTTGCGTACCATATTTAAAATGTACATAAGATGTAAAGTACATTAACAAGTAACAGTAACAAAATTGTTTCAAATGAGGATTATCATCCTAATCTCAACTTATCAATTGTGATCTGATAAATAAGAATTCAAAATACAGTTAAACTGTGTTGTGCATACAGTAATCTCTTTCGGATGAGATTTAAATATACATATTGTGATATTGTATCCATAATAACATGAATAATACGAAGCTTCGTATTATATATATTATATTTTTTAATATATTTTGTATATCTCATTTTATGACAACAGACAAGCAAGCTAAATATATTCCCATCATAAGCTTCGCTCTAATTTCGCATCGTTTCACCTGAATTTATCGTGAAGTTTCATCCCGTCAAAACTTTGCGTCAATCTTTTTTATCTTAAAGGATTAACGACAGTTGCAGAACGCCGCGTTGTTTCGGGTTTTGTTTAAATTTCCGCCAAACGAAATTCGTTTTAGGAACGAAACGCCATTCGTTCGCAGAGTGCTGGTCAAAAGGTGTCTCGTTATCGTTTCGTGATTACGGCAATAATGCCGGAATTTCGCTCTGCGGCATGGAATTTGTACGGCAAAATTGCAGGCCCGATTTGCGGTTTAATTCCAGAGAAAGTGGGAGTCTAACGAGGCCTTTGATTATCGTCGGGGAAGGGTTGCGTCGATTCGGGATCGTCGTTAGATCGCGTCTTAATTAAAGCGTTACCGTAACAAGATTTGAAAGAACGGACGCCACGTTAATTGCCTCGCGTCCCTTGAATCCTGGTCAGATTTTGCAAAATGCAAATGACAAAGCTCCTTCTCATTGTGATATCGCGGCGCTATTAACCTCTTAACTGGTTATAGTCTCTCACGAAAGTATTTCAACATTATGGAAAATTCTAACGTAAATAGTAACGAAAAATATTTTTGGAATACAATATATTTTCTATCTATATAGTTTTTAAAATTTAGTTTTTAAAATAGTTTTTAAAATTAGGTCATTATTGTCTCTAATGACACGAAGCAACATGCTTCGTTTCCTGAGCCCTCGATTTCCTTGTTGCAACGGAAAAATTTGCCAGAACTGGTCATTAATGTTAGGAACGAAACGTTGAAACGGCGAAACAAAAAGAAGCGAGCGCGCACGGGGGGAAATGAAGTTTCGCGAAAAATGGTGGTTCTCGAGTGGCTACTAACGGCACGTCTGGTTACAACTTTCGTTTGCAATACTTTTCGCGAGTAATTATGACGTACTGGGTCGAGAGTAAGTAGTCGGGCGTCCCTGAAATTTGAGCCGTTGAGAACGAGATAATAACAGGGCAACTGGCTCGCTGCTGTGTGTATACGTTTCTGAATAGTTTTTTACCTTAAATGAAATTAACTGCTACCCGGCGGAGTTTCGACGTAGCGATAAACACGCCATTGAAAAAAAGCGACGAATGCGAACGAAAAATACGTAAAGGTTTTTTTGACAAAATAAAGAATCACTTTGTCAGATTTCAAGAAGAGTTTGGGTAAATTCAATTTATGCTATTTGTTACTTGACTTATGTTTGACACTAAAAGTTATCTTTGCAAGCAGCGAAGTGATTGTTTTATTTGCAGTTTGGTTGCTTCCAATTTTTTCATTTTTACGTTGCGTATTACAATATTGATGTTAAAATATTATTATAGAAGAACATGTTAGCAATTTTATTTCCTGTTTGCCCTTTTCTCTCTTTTTCTTATTCTGTTTTTCGATTATATCAATGCTCGACGTTCACGATTCGTTACGTATTACGTAAAATCTTCCCGCAAACGTTTAACTTCATACTTACGTGCTTTTAATATTATACAATTACCTGTAACTACTCAGAAAAACGGAAGAGGTAATTACGTTCTCCTGGTCCGAATAAATTTATCTCTGAAAGGATTAAGAACACTAAATTCTTCTATAACACGAAGAATATTTGTTCACAAAATCTTGTTGTAAGTAAGCTGTTCGTAAATTCGTATAATGAAGTTTTGCTACTCGATTATGTGAATGATCCGTCTCTATTCGCGTAAAATGAAATCACCAGGTTTCAATTAAATTTCCATTGAAATCGACGCGTGTTTGCCAGCACGCAAACGTTTAAACGTAGTTTTACATCGTCGCGACAAAACAAAAGCTTTTTTCGTACGCCTCGAGTTCGTCACAAACGACGCAGTCAACTGGCGAGCTACGCTTTTTACTGTTTCTCTATTCTTTTTTTATTTTGTTAACGAAAAAAGGACGCGAACGTGTCTGCAAAAAATCAAAATTTCAACAAATATTTCCGGTAACGGTTGGATCCGTAACGATTGTTTATTTTGATCTCGTAGGTTTTGCGCGTGTATATTTTTACGCTTTCTGCATTCGCCTGCATCGATGGCGTATAAAGTGAACGTGGCGCAGCTAGAAAAAGTTAGTTCGACTTTCTTTTCACCGCGTACGAATTTGCAAGTTGTAACGGAATATTCAACGCAAGTGTTTCTGCCACTCGATAATAAAATATACGCCGCATTCTACGTAACATTGCGACCGTAACTACCACGAGATATTTTTCTTTCACTAGAGTCAATAAATACAATTTTTTACGTATCAAACAGCTTCATAAAATTTATTTAAATGACATACGCAAAGATAAAAGTGTTCTCTTCCCCTTTCCCTTTCGTCTTTTTATATCGTACTCTAGAAATTTGCAACTGCAACTCGTATCCTTATTTTGCTACAAATTTTCCAACACTTGGAATAATAAATATTTCCACAATATCTTCCCCAACAAAAACTAAAAATACCAGGGCGTTTTTTCCCTTCCCGGAGGAAGATAAACATCAACAAAGTGTTTCTTTTGTTGCGAGCATTGGAATTTCTTGGCAAATGATGTACCAGTAGAAAGAATATCAAAATTCTGTTGTCATAGTATAATCACAGTCTTGTAGTCAGTCCAGTCGCTTCGTGTCAACTGTAGATTATTGTTGTACAATTTACAAGTCGCTTTCCTCTGCAATTCAACGTATTCTACTATTAGCTTGTCCCAAAAATGTCTTTCGCTATCTGCACGCAGCTGCTTTATCTGGCTATGTCGATACAAACATGAAACCTAATCCGTCGAATGCTGTGGTCTTTATCTTCTAACTGTTTTCTAACTATCGTAGGACACGTTTCTTAAAACAAAAAATGCCGTGATCTATTATTTTCTTCTAAAACGAAAGAAACTTTTACGACAACCTAATATATCGTTCGGACGAATATCGAATGACTTGTAAAAAATTATGTTCGGCCAGAAATGAAAGATAAACACCGAACTCTCGATCGTCTCGTTTCACGGGCCGTCCGAATCGTAGATAAACTTCGACTTGCGATTTCTTTCTGTTCGGTCAGCGTTCGTTAGTTAGGTAATAAATACACGGGACAGCGCACACTGGCGTGTGTCAACGTGCGAAACGAGCGAACATGGCAAATCCGGTAGATAAATCTGATGGCTTCCGGGAAGGTGCATGTCGTAAAACAAATCAGTCAGTTTTTGGTTCGCGTCGATTTTTTTCTCCCGCTTTTCGAGCGCCTCTGTGAAATTGCGCGTTGCCAACGAGCGCAAGACACGCGTGCAATTTTCTATATCGATGCATTGACGACCAAGCAGCGAAATTGAGCGTAAATCGAAGAAGTCTAAAGATGTAAAATTTTGAGTAATCGGAATCTTTGAAATCGGAAAGGAAGAAATTCTCTTCTTAAAGAAATGAAACATTTCTACGTGGAAGAAGCTACAAGAAAAACGTATCTCAAATAGTTAGGGGCCTGTATCGTTTGCTTTATTTTTATTGCAGCAATAACGTAAGAAAGATGAGGGGCTCGTACGAGAATCGAACAGAATAATGCAAGGCCATTACTTACCGAATCAAATGAATCGTATTTATAAAGTTTCCTTGCGAGTCGTAAAAATGAATTACGATTGCGTGAAATGAGATTTTCCTTTGAATCGACCGTTGCCAAGTGTTTCTACGATATTTACGCGAACGCTATTAAGCATTCGAAATTGGTCCGTTGTTAAAAATATTTGTTTGCGCGTTACCTTTAAAAACGAATCGGCAAGCTATTCCATCATTGAACGAAATTCATATAGGGACGTGCATCAGGCAATTTATTCGCGGAATATGCGCGTACGATGAGGTACGTACGTATACTGTGTGGTGTAATTTAATTCGCGATATTCACTAAACTCGTCGATATTCTTGTTTATTTAATATTACCGACTTTAACAAGGGTAATTATTTTTCAACGTGTACGCTATATCGCGGTATGATACGTCGAAATTTGTTCCGATAAAGGAAAAATGTGCCGAAAGTTTCTCGTAGAAAATTCAACATTTTATAATCAAATTAAAATATACAGGGTGGTTGGTAACTGGTGGTACAAGCGGAAAGAAGTCGAAAATATAGAATAAAAAATTTTTTTTTAAATTTTTCCATCGAGACAACGATATCTACAGTGAGATCCGTTATAACGTACCGCACGCGTACCGAGCGAAAATTCAAAGTCGATTTTCTCGAAAACAAAGTCTCAAACGAAAAATTTTTATTTTATATTTTCGACTTATTTTTTCGCCTAGAATCACCCCCTTTCCGTTTGTACCACCAGTTACCAACCACCCTGTATAACATGGAAATATAGATTTTAAACGCGGCATTTTATTAATGGCAGACTCAAAGTGTTTTAGACAACGTCGTGTATTATCATTTAATACCATTTTCCATTAAGCTTGCTGCAATGTCTCCAACCTATTAACCGACTTGTTCTCTAATTTCGAAACTTCTGAGGGAATCGAACGTTAATAGCGACAAGTAAATTTAGTTACGCGCTGTTCGATGGATGTTTAACAAAATAGCTGAAAATCGTAACGATGTAAGCGAAGACTTTGAGAGTTTAAATTTAATCACACGAGTATTTCATTTCTTTAGAAACACCGGCTATTTAGTTATAGTTAGTTTCATAGTTTGCAAGACGACCAGGATATCGCCAGGTTATCACCGGATTTTTAATTGGCGTTAAGCGACGAAACAATAAAAATTCACGCTACGCGCAGCTATAAAATATCACAGTGTGGTAAAATGGAATTATTCAGGGTCGGAGGGAACGGTGAAAATCAAATAGCAGTTAGGCGAGTTACTATTCCACTGGAACTGTATTCGAAGGAGCAGCGTTCCAGTTGGAGAAGAAAATTTCGCGTCTTGCCGCATCCGGCCGATAAATAATTCAATAGTTTGAATGGTTGCGGTCGGGCTTCGATGGAAATGGTAAAATTGAGATGCATAATTCGCGGGCAACGGCCCTTTCCCACCGATTTCGTGGAAAATACACGTACAGAGACCGTGGGGGGTGGGCGACGCGAGCGCAACCACCGGTGTATGCGTTAAATCTACGATAGAGCTGGCATTAAATAAATAGCAGGCCGAGTACAGCGATGATAATTCGACTCGTAGCTGAAGATTTACATGCATTTGGTGTAACGTGTTACGGTAAACATTGCTATGCATCAAATAATTACGCGTTTAATAAATGGATCAACGTAATAGCAGAGTGTTAATAACGAGCGTGGAATACGCCTACGTGTGCGTTTAAATATTTGATACTAATCCGTAATAATTACGGTTTGATGTTTTGATTTCGAGGTATGCGATGATAACGATGATAATGGGTTAGCAACGGTTCAGAATCGCTTGCTTTTCAAACGAGGTTCACGGAAATGGTTTACAGCGGCGTTGCATTCTCAGGATATCTCCTTTTCGTTAAAACGATCTATCCGCTGCTTTCTCAACGTTTCTGATATACCGACACGTTTCAAGTTCGAATGATATATCGGCGTTTTTTGTATATCACAAATAAAATTGTATCGTGCAGATTATAATGGAACCTGTAAATTACACACCGATGAACGCACTACGAATTGCTGTTCAATTCTGATTCGTAAATTACGACGAACCGTCATTTTCTCCATTCTATTTGCACCTTGAACGTGCAAGAAATTTTCACGAAACCTGGTCGGTTTCAAGGTCTTAAATATCAACCAATCATCCGAAAGATTTCCGCGCGTTTGTACGCAGATTATACGAGACTATAATCTAGTTGTAATCCAATTATGCGAAACATAGGACTCGTTGATGCATGATAGTCAGGTAACAAGGAGAAACCGGACGAGACCATACGACGACGAATTTTTATTCGTTTTCGCGTTCGATGGCCGAGCGAGTGAAAGAAGCTGGCGAACGTTGCGACAACGTGGCAACAAGGCGAAACGCGGGAAATTAAGACAAACGCTGGAAACCGTGAAATTCGCTCTCTCGTTCGTTAACTCGCTGCAGGAAGCGCGATCCCGTGACAATAGCATTCCGTTCGGCTTGGTTAAAAAGCTTAGCGACGACAACTGAACGGAACACGAACATTAAATCGGTAATGCGATAATGCGAATCCGGAGCAGTGGGAATAATTCGGGATATAACGAGTTTCAATTAGAGTGGCCGGCGTGCAAATGACAACGAGCTGACCCGCGTACTCGCGAGTATGCAAATACGGGTTTGTCCGGCTACGAAAATATTCCGCGACTGGAATTGCTTAACCAGCGGTATTAGTAACAAACCGAGCGATACTGCGCGTTTATCGCGCTGTAACCACCGTAAATTGCGCGCGCGGAAGGAAGCTGGCGAGAAGACGAAGCGATTTTTCCAAATTACATCTCTTAATTACCAACCATTTTTTATTAACCCTGTTATTTTATTTAGCCTACGTTATAAGGGTAGTATTTGCTTAAATGAAAGAAATGTAAGATTTAGTGCACGAAATTTCTATAAAGCCATTACATTCTTTGATAGAATCTTATAATTAAAATAGGTTCTAGCGACAAGTTTGATACCGTGTGATGCATTTTGGCAAAAGTAGAGAAGAAACGTGATATAGCGTACTTCGGTTGGAGCAGTAGGAAAATACTTGTAGAATACGCGCTGTACATTTAGAATTCGACCATTAACACTTTGCCACGTTGGTCATATATGACCCGGCTACGGTTTCTTCTATGACGCTATGGGTGGTCATTGGTGACCGGAGCACTTCAACTTCTTACAATTGTAAAAATTGTATGAAAATTGACAGTTAGGACATTTTGAATATAATCGATAAATAGAAGATACTTTGCAATAGAAAGTGCCCCATTGAGCAATTAAACAATTTTATTAGAACATCAATAAAAACAAATGAGAACAGGTCTTGCATCTAACGGTGCATTGTGTTAAAACACTTTAAACATAAATGTGGCTCGTCAATACAATCTGGACAATATGTGGTCACCCTTTTGGTCCGATTCTGAGCGATTTTTGATCCTAACTGTTTAACATTTTTTTTATAACACTCTCTGCAAAATTTTCGTGCCAGGTACGCTTGCCCTTCTTTCTTCTGTATTTCGTGTGGCAATCTTTATCGAATAAGTATATTTGACGGTTCTGGTGAATGCCTCTGTGTAAGGTGCATGGCAAGTGCCATTCTAAAATCTGGTACCTTGATTTTTGTTTTTGTTGCTTGTTTATAGAGTATCATCGCGTTTGAAATTGATGTATTTAACGATAACTCTAAAGCTAATTTTGTATACCACTTGAGGGTTCTTCTATGTGCTTAGAATATGCTATCATTTGATCTGACAAATCTACAGCACATTTTCCTCTGTTGTAATCTACCACTACCATTGGTTTATCGCAAACATAATTTTTTTTCCGGACCTCTACCATTTCAACCGAATGTTTCGTCGAGATCATAAAAATAATCATAGTACTGTTTACTAACATCTTCTACACGTTTCATCAATATATTCTGCACGTTTTGCTTACGACGAAATGACGAATGCGATTGGTTTGTTGAAATAAACGAAGCCTCGTTACAATATGTCGCTATCAACTGTTACCAAGACGCCACGGTGGTCACCCGTGACCAACAATAAGATAAACGGTCCATTGGGGAAGAATGTTGTCTTGCACCATCAATTTATTATTATTATACCATTGTATGCTTTGAATAATAAAAATACTGCCGTGGCGTCCTGAAGGAAACGTGTGATTTCGGCGTGGCAGTCAAAGTCTTAATACGTGTGGTAAGTAAATTGTGATATTAGTTTTCAATTTTTTAAGCAAAGATATCCAACGATTGTGGAATTACGGATTAAGTTCCAGCAAATGTTAAAAACATATATTATTTCAACTTTTATAAATTATTTAAAATAAATATTGAAACACATTTATTAGAATATTACTTCCATATGAATATTTTCTGGAACAAACGGTCCATTGGGGAAGAATACTGTCTTACACCATCAATTTATTATTATCTTGCCATTATATTTTTTGAATAATAAAAATACTCCCGTGACGTCCTGAGGGAAACACGTGATTTCGACGTGGCAGTCAAACCGTTAACGCTAATTGTATCAAGTTTGAAAATTGCACGTAAAACTGTACGTGAAGCTGCAAGTTTCAAAATCAAATTTACGTTTAGTCGCCTTGGACTCCACGTGGAACCTCATCGCCACATTCGTCGGGTTGCAGGCAACTGGCATTTTCGTGACAACACGAGGGCAAACCATATTACCACGAGTCAATCGTCGACAATTTCTCTGTAATCTTAAACGAGTGTGCGTTCTGTTTTTCGTATTCATAGCATTTAATAAGTATGTGCATTGTATAAATTTGATCGCCATGTTGGCGAGCTCGCGCGAATAATAAAATGAACGCGACAAAGGTTGCTGCGCGATAATTAGTTTTTGCGCGATCGTGAAATTCCCCGAAGGACCTTTCGACCCGCTGGCCAATTCTCTCGGCTGGCAAATACTCGATATTGCACCGCGGCCAAAGGGTGTCGCGATTTAATTGAACCCACTGTCTAGCGCGACGAAAGTGCTCGGCGACCCCTTTTTTTTCTCTCTCTGTAACCCCGTTCGCTGGCAGAGATTGCCCGATACCGCGTGCATTGCTCGTTAAAGTGTTAGATGGTTATTTTATATACGAATATTCCGCAGTTTAATAGTTTTTTCGTTCTATGACTTCGTGTGTAGTAGACACAGCGTTATATGAGCCGCGCGTGTCCAAAAACATTTCTCTCAATGAGATTCCGGAAGGTACATTTGTTAGCACATCGACGACGAGGGACGATAATTCGCGTTTAACATATTTCACGCGGTGTCCTATAGAAAAGGTTGAAGAAAACGGTAAAGAAAGCATTAAAGGAAATGTTGCGAACGTGTTTTTACATTGCATGGTTGAACAGTAAGGAACCGTCATCGATGTTTAAACAATTTTTTGAAAAGCTTTTATCTACAATAGTAACGAGGAGGCGATCGAAAATGGAAGATGAGTCTGTGTAATAATCATCAAACTAATGATTTACTTAGGCATTTTAATTCTAACGATTGCAATAATATTAATAATTTCGTATCTGTTGATCCACTTGATCGTTAATAAATCACCTTCCGTTAAGATAAAATTTCTAGGAAAATTTCATCGGAATTGCTGGTGCAAGTTATCGAATATCTGTCATATTTCGAGGTTCAAACGAGTCCGAAAACCAGCCTAATTAGATGGTTTCGCGTGTAGTTCAGTAATTAAATGTCTTTTAACGCGCTTGGCTAATTAGCCGGCCCGTGTTAATTACGCGCACACCGAAAAACCCGTTCACGACAATAACCGACATTATCGGTTCGGCGTTCGCATTAATTAAAATCCGGCCTATTTGCTCCTTAATTGTTCAACCACGATCATCCAGAGTGTCTTGAAACGTCGAAAAGTCGGCTGCCGCCATCGACCAATTCTCGAAACTCTGGCGAATAAATCTTGAGATTTTAATTGGGACGTCTGGTGCGAACGAACATTCTCGCTATTTTCTCCTTCTAACCCCTCCCCCTTTACGTTTCATCCCTCCTTCGTTTTTTTTTTCTATTTTGAGAAACGTGACGAGTTGCTGGCAACGTTTCGTCTCACGGGGAACCAATTCACCCGCGCTTTTCACTTAACCGTTTCATTTGGAATTCACCGCTTCGCATCTCGCTCACAGAAGCGAGGTACCTTCGCGAGCTAACGTCCACCAAACAGTGGACATATTTTACAAATTGTGTATTGTCAATCGACAAAGAATATAATCCTTCCGGATAGTGTAAACAACGCTCAAGATTGAAAAATGGTTGCTTGTCGAAGTAATGAAAATGCTGACGTAGCAACGTTGTCAATATAATCGAATGGCGGTTTGAAGTCGCAAATTCTGTTGGTATTTTACCCAAATATTCGCATACACAGCTGATGAAATTTCAAAATGTTTTGTATAACACGAATGTTCGTTGTTAGTGTTGCAACACTTTCCAACTTTGAGCGACTTTATGATCAGCAGCGTAACCAATGTAAAATTAGATACACATACAGTTAACACAATGATCGATTTAATTTTAAGCCGAATAGTCAGCAGTTCGAATAACAATTGCCATCTTCCGCGACTTTTACCGGTGCGGAATTTTGTTCGTCGCGCCTCGTCGTCGTTTATCGTGGAACACAAGCCGAACGGAAGGTGTAATTATTGCCTTCCACTGGCTATAACGATCGCGCCATTCAATTAATTAAAAGGGCCTCTTTCACGGAGCTGGAAATTTCCTTAAAGTTCTCGTTTAACGCTGATAGAAAAGTTTCGTCTAGAGTCGAACCTGGCGAAAATAACGAGGGCGGATAATCGAAGGGACCATTTTCGACAAGTATAATCGACTTCGTTATGTTAACGATGATTACGTTTGTCTCTTCGGCCTGAGAGGAGATTCGTTTAATCTGCGAAATGTTCGTAATGTTCTCGATAAAATTTGTATTCTTCTGCTTTCGTTGCTGTGAATTATAAGCTGAAACAGATTTTCTGCGTTGCTTCGATATTTTGAAGAAACCACTGGTCGTGTCTGGATATATCGAGTGGAATTGTTTTTGTAGAAGGTAAAAATCGAACGCTATGGGATAACAGGAGACGTTACATGGCGAATTATCGTCTTTCGTAACCGGAATAAAAGACAAAAGAATGATTTTTCAGCAGGACAATGCTTCTATTGCTACGAAAAAGCATTTTTCGAATTTCGAAATAGAACTATTGCCAGTATCGAGTCTTCATCGGAACACGACCCTGTGGTCAATTCTAGTGAGAAAAGTTTAGGGTTAGGAGAGTTCAACTGTGCAAGATACCGTTCAACTTAAAAAAAGAATAAAATCCGCGAGTGTGGATATTTAAAACGAAACTTTAAATGAGCTAGCGGATAGTGTACCTAACGGATTAATAGAAGCGATGAGAAACAGAGAAAAATCCATTAAATATCTAGTGAAAACGTAAGAAAATTAACATCGAGTTCGCATCTCTTCGCAGCGAAAAATCCAACTTTAACGGGAAGCTTAACTTTCTATAGACTTCGAAAGAAGAAAATTGTTGTTTGTTGTGTCTTCGGTTTAGTTTTACATTATAACACGTCTTAATTTTCGTTTTAGTAGCACGAAAGGTCTAAAAATATTCAGAATTGAGTTTACAATTATTCACAACGTTGTATCTCTTCTCTTCTTCGTGATAAAGTCGACTGAACTGATCGTAAGATGATCGCATAATACAAAATTTGCTAAATCAACTGTTCTTCTCTTCACAACGATAAATCCAATTTTAATGAGAAGTTTAATCTTCCATAGACTTCGAAAGAAGAAAATTGTTGTTTGTTGTGTCTTCGGTTTAGTTTTACATTATAACACGTCTTAATTTTCGTCTTAGTAGCACGAAAGGTCTAAAAATATTCAGAATTGAGTTTACAATTATTCACAGCGTTGTATCTCTTCTCTTCTTCGTGACAAAGTCGACTAAACTAATCGTGAGTTGATCGCATGATACAAAATTTGCTAAATCAACTGATCTTCTCTTCACAACGAAAAATCCAATTTTAATGAGAAGTTTAATCTTCCATAGACTTCGAAAGAAGAAAATTGTTGTTTGTTGTGTCTAAAGCTAAACGCTTTACATTATAACACGAAATTATACGATCGATTTCTTCAATTTTCGTCTTAGTAGCACGAAAGATCTAAAAATATTCAGAATTGAGTTTACAATTATTCACAGCGTTGTATCTCTTTTCTTCTTTGTGATAAAGTCGATTAAACTAATCGCGAGATGATCGCATGGTACAAAATTTGCTAAATCGACTATTCACCGATTATTTACCCGCGATATTCGTTACAGAAATATCTTGCGACCTACGAGCAAAGCAGCTACTAACGCTATTGTATCGTTTGATGAGAAATCGAAGAGATTTCAATTGAAAAGCCAGTTTTGTTGGCGAATTACAACGGATGAAATGAATTTAAAACCGCCCGCGTAACCGAACAATGGCCGGTGATCTTTCAATGAATCCGTAACAGCCACGATGGCCCGAATCGAACGTGTAACAGCCGTCCTTCATTTTCCCGAGGTAACGAGAGCGGAGCTAATACGTTACGCGATTCGCTTCGAAACGAACACCATACAATTTGCTAGGAAATGGTGTATAATTTATAGAAACGAGGTGGAATGGAAACGTTCTGGGGTTCATTATTAGTCGAAACGAAAATATTCGCCGAAGCTTACGATACATCTTGCGTTTTCCGCTTTCTATCCGCTTTGTTTCATCGTTGATTCTACTTTCTCGTCCGATTAATTATCCGCTGGCTGCGTGGAAATTGAAAAATTTAAACGTAGCTGCGAACAGGCTAGTTTTCTTCTTTTTCTTCTTTTCGTCGTCAGAAACTGATTAATCGGATAATATTAAATTGTCCGACAAGTTTCTTCGTTTTATGAAGAAATAATAGACGCACAACGCTTTTGTTTTATATTATTTTGCCGTATTACGTACGATCCATTTTCTTCTGTCGAGATAAACACCGCGACATGGTTCCAGACCATGGTTCCATGGTGGCAGACTTGGTTCCACGTTTCTATGAAGGTGCACTGTTGTAAAAGGCACGTTCGCGAGAGAAAGATACTTTCGGGGCAACCTAACGCAAGAATTTACATACAGCAAGACGAACAATAAAAATAACGACGAACATGCGGCTTGAAATCAAATTTTCATACCGGGCCTGGTGCTGTTAGTGTTAAATTCTGCCTGTCTCTTTGCTTCTTGCGAAATCCCGATGCTTCTCACGTATGAAGTATCTAAGCTCTAGAGTACCGCGCTTCCTATAGATAAAACAATTTTCCACCAAGGTTTTAATCTTTCATCCGCATTCTCGAAGATATGGATTCATAAAAATCCCGTTTGCCAGGATTGAGTCGTAAGTTTGCGACGAGTAGAACGTACCTTCCACGGTCTCTTCCTTCCACCAACATCGCGCGCGTGCTAAATAATTTCTTGCGAGCTGTTCCGCGCTTCCTCTGAAAATTCTCGTTGGATTCGTGTCGCTGTTGGAATACACGCGCGATTTCCCGGCGACCTTAACGCGCCATCGATCAACCGACCGAACTATAACGCCATTCCTTCGTCATGTTAACGGCGGTATGGCGATTGTCATTCCACTGAGAGTCTTTCATAGCTCGGTGGAAGGGCTGGCTGCGACGGCTTGGAACGTCATCAAGTTTCATCAGGCCGTCCTTTATTTATGGCGTAATGGCAGCCATAAAACGCGTGGCGGCGGGTCGGAAGTATGATTCAATTACGAAAATGTCACGGAGGCCGGCTTGAAAATACGGCGTTTACGTTGGCCGTTCAATTCGGTGGCCGAAACTCGGTTTATAGATATTTTATGAGCCCCGTGCCTCGCCTGCCACGCGTTTTCATTGCCGCGTACATCACACGGCCGGAATTACGCGGATCGCAGGAATTTCCATCCCGGGATCGTTCGGAATTCGTTTCATTCGCCGGCGATTCTTTCACGGCGAGAAATTGTTGTAACGTGACAACAAAAATTGGCCAGTTTCGACTCTACTGTCGATCCTTTCACCTCCATTTTGTGTACGTACAAAGTTTCTACGATGCGTCCAGTTTGAGTTTCTACGATGTTCCAGTCTTTCAGTGTTTTCCACGGACGATAGAATATCGCAACCAGCAAACGACGAATCGTACGCGAGGAAAATATTGCTGACCGCTTGATTGAAATTGTCGAACGTATCTTGGCAAAAAGTATCGATGCAATTTGTTGGGACGCGTAGAAGTGCAGTAGAAATATTTCTTTTACCAAGCGGCACATTTTACACGTGCAACGACTGTTTTCGCGAGAGTTTCTCGAGAAATTCTATGCAGTTTCTCATGCGGAAAGAATCGCGCTGCCAAAAAGATGCGGAGTTCATAAATATTTCAAGAAACGATCGGTCCACGTTAATCGAATAAATGAAACTTCACATCGGAGGATTGTTCTGTCATTCGAAAATCTCATTATTCGACTGATTTTGTTTGGCCGGTAGTTGGGACAAGCCAGGCTCTGCTACCGCGCTTAATATCTCAGCGAGCCTTCTTCGTTCAATGGGAAACGAAATTTCAGCGAACGAATCTCTCGGTTCGATTATCAATTCGAGCGTCTAATGAGAATCTCGCTTGCGACGCGGCAGAACAAAACTTGTTCCCACTTTTTCCCTGAAATGTCTAGAGCAGGGACGGCGCACGGCCCAGAACACGAAATTACGATTCCACCACTTTTACCGGAGTTGCTAATTGAAAGAAAAATCGATCGATGCCACTTAAATCGAATCGTTCGTCAGCCAAATCCTAAAAGCGTCGATGAAACGTACAAGTGGACACGAGAGGGGATGCGTTTTAATTATCGGTAACTACCGCCGGTCTGATCATGGACAAAGAACGATGGGAACAAAGAGGAGAAGAAGAAAAACCGTTCGAGTTCCCTGGATGGACCGAGCTTGGGAAAAATTTACGACTCTTTAAGACGAGCTCCACTCCCTCTTCTTTCTTGCTAGCCGTCCCTTCGATTATTTAATATTTGTCCTGTGTAAAATATTCTCCTCTTAATCTCTCTGTCTCGAAGTAAAGACGAGACAAGAGTTAGGATTGGTCAATGTTCGGAAATATAAGGTGTGTTTAATTTTTTGAAAATATAACGCGACGTACATTTTTACGAATATTGATCATTTGCCACGGGCAATTTGTAACTTCTTACAATTGTAAAAATTGAATAAAAATCGACAGTTAGGGCATTTTGAATATAATCGATAAATAGAAGATACTTTGAAATAAAAAGTGCCCCATTGAGCAATTAAACAATTTTATTAGAACATCAATAAAAACAAATGAGAACAGGTCTTGCATCTAACGGTGCATTGTGTTAAAACACTTTAAACATAAATGTGGCTATATCAATCAATACAATCGTCAATACAATCTGGACAATATGTGGTCACCCTTTTGGTCCGATTCTGAGCGATTTTTGATCCTAACTGTTTAACATTTTTTTATAACACTCTCTGCAAAATTTTCGCGCCAGGTACGCTTGCCCTTCTTTCTTCTGTACTTCGTGTGGCAATCTTTATCGAATAAGTATATTTGACGGTTCTGGTGAATGGCACTGTGTAAGGTGCATGGCAAGTGCCATTCTAAAATCTGGTACCTTGATTTTTGTTTTTGTTGCTTGTTTATAGAGTATCATCGCGTTTGAAGTTGATGTATTTAACGATAACTCTAAAGCTAATTTTGCATACCACTTGAGGGCTCTTCTATGTGCTGTAAAATATGCTATCATTTGATCTGACAAATCTACAGCACATTTTCCTCTGTTCTAATCTATCACTACCATTGGTTTATCGCAAACATAATTTTTTTTCCGGACCTCTACCATTTCAGCCGAATGTTTCGTCGAAATCATAAAAATAATCATAGTACTGTTTACTAACATCTTCTACGCGTTTCATCAATATATTCTGCACGTTTTGCTTACGACGAAATGACGAATGCGATTGGTTTGTTGAAATAAACGAGGCCTCGTTACAATATGTCGCTATCAACTGTTACCAAGACGCCACGGTGGTCACCCGTGACCAACAATAAGATAAACGGTCTATTGGGGAAGAATGTTGTCTTGCACCATCAATTTATTATTATTATACCATTGTATGCTTCGAATAATAAAAATACTGCCGTGGCATCCTGAGCGAAACGTGTGATTTCGACGTGGCAGTCAAAGTCTTAATACGTGTGGTAAGTAAATTGTGATATTAGTTTTCAATTTTTTAAGCGAAAGATATCCAACGATTGTGGAATTACAGATTAAGTTCCAGTGAATGTGAAAAACATATATTGTTTCAACTTTTATAAATTATTTAAAATAAATATTGAAACACATTTATTAGAATATTACTTTCATATGAATATTTTCTGGATCAAATGGACCATTGGGGAAGAATATCGTCTTACACCATCAATTTATTATTATTTTGCCATTATATTTTTTGAATAATAAAAATACTCCCGTGACGTCCTGAGGGAAACACGTGATTTCGACGTGGCAGTCAAAGTGTTAATTTAACTGGACACAATGACTGATCGACGAGATTATGACTAATCGCGCGTACTTTTTCTTAATCTCAGTGTTAATTTGATGGAGTTTCTGGGAAATTAGAGCCTCGCACGAAACGTCATAATCGATTTGTATTATCAGATAACGATCCATAAACGCGCTGGAAATAATAGCAGAAACTATTCGTAAGAATCGTAGAAGGATAATGAATCGATTATTATACGTCGTCCTCGAGATCCTTTCAATTTAATCTCACGGAAAATATTTGGCGTTGATTAAATGGAAAGCTCTGAATCTGCGAAGTTTCCAAAAATCTGATTATAATTCGCGAATCACATACGACGTTCATACAATCAAATAATCAAATGAATAATATAAATGAGAGAAGAAATTTAGTTTAATTATTACTGTAATAATTTAATTTATATTATATTAATAATTTATATTAATAATAATATAATTTAATAATAAATTCGTGAGATTAATATAGAACAAATGTAGGTCCTTGGTAATTTAAGATTTCCAGTAAAATAACAATTATTAAAGGTATTATTAATACCCTGATGATTATTCAGGTTTCTAAGCTTGCACAGGTGTCTTAGTACGTACATGAAACTGACTTGTAAACGATTCTAACGTATCGATAATTTTCCAGTTCATCTTTATCTATTCATTATTTAATTTACATATTTTTATGAATAGATTTATGGAGAATCATAAAGGTTCAGCTTTCGTTCTCTTCTTCGTCGCACGAACATTGTAAATAATCGAAACAGTTAAAAATAACGAGCGTAGAAACTTTCAAGTGAAGCGAAGTTTTTATCGGGCGATTTTCCAGGATTTACGCGGCAGTTTCGGATCAACTCGCGCGTTTGAAAACGCCGTGGAAACTTTGTCAAACCGAATAACGCGCGATACGACCGCATCGTCGGATAACGCGATCTCGTGTTAACGTGGAAAAACGACTACGAGAAATTTGCCAGTTTCCCTACGCTGCAAGCGGTGTATTTCAATGTTTTAGTCGTTTAATTCCGCGGCAACGCCGACGAGTAAAAAATAAAGAGAACGCGGCGAATTTCTCAGCCGCGTCAATTTCCCCGCTAAGTAAAATTTGGAACGATACCGTTTCGTATTTTCCACGTCAACTGTTCCAAGTTGTAAATCCTGCAGCCACTGCGTATCAGCTTCCGCATAGAAATTTTGCAAATTATGTAGAAAACCGAAGAAGAGCGAAGCGATCTTGGACCTTTGGACGAGAAACGAGGCAGCCAATCGGACGAGGGTGCGCCACATCCTCAGGTTCCGCGCCAGGAAGCTGACCCTCGTTTCTCCTATCGAGCCAACAGGACACGGACGCGATTCGCTGAAAATTATGCGACAGCTCATAACGCGTTATGATTGTTCCGCTCGTTTCTGCAAGCGGACGTCCAGGAAACGACCGACGAGATATCTCGGCGTCTTCATCACGAAACGTAAACGTATCTAGCGTGAATTACGAACGTCCTATCGTATCAGCTCTGCGCCGTTTCTATCGCGAATCTTAGGGTGTTCCCTGGCCTAATGCTTCGATATTTGCCGAACAATCGTCTTTCGTGCTCGTTTATGGACTTGGGTTTGATCCTGGAGAAAATGAAGAACAGCGTGGCCAACGAAGCAAACGGAAATTTCGCGGATTTCGAAACCTCTTAGGACAAATGACTGTTGGTTTTTAACTATCGTTGTGAAAAATTCTTTCCTTCAAATTATTTCCATAATGCGTTATTTTTATCGCTAATTATTTTGCGTTATTCTTGGTTTGTGATGATCGTGTCTTCCGTCACGTTAACAAAAAGTAAGAAACTCTTCCTCTCAGCAGCTAACGAAACTCCGATTACAAATACCTGGCAATGGATCTTAGGTTTAGATATGACAATACCAAATTATATATTGATAGAAGAATGCAAGCTAACAGAAATCAAAGAGAAAGCACTAAGAAGAGCAGCAAGGTATGAAGGGAAAGCCATAGAATCAAAAAAGGAACTAGTAAAGGAGTACATAGAGGAAAGAGAGAGAGAAACTGGGGAAATGGCCAAGAAGGGAAAAGAGCAAGAAAGAGGAAGCAGGGACTAGAAGAGGTGAGAATTGGGGGGACACAGATGGAAGCAAGAGGAGAGCAAGAAAGGATGACAGTAGACCAAATTATAGAAGAAAGAAGAAAGAGAGAAGCAGAGGAGAGGGGGAAAGGATAAGGGAATCCAAATATAACATACGTTACAGAAAAATCGCCAAAGGAGAGTTACCAAAATACTTAGAAGGGAGGATGAAGCGGAAGGACAGAAAAATATTAGCAAGATTCGGATGTGCAAACGAGACCAAAGCAAGGGAATGCTGGAAAGAAGAGGAAGAAAAAAGATGCAGACCATGTAAAAGGAGAAAAGAAGACCTGAGACATGTAATGGAAGAATGCGAAATAACGGGAGGACCAAAGGACACAGAAAACATACTAAACGAGACTGCAGAAGGACTAACAGAACTAAAAACGATAATAGAGAAGAGAAGGGCAATACCAGACGGGGAGGAACGACGATGAGGAAGCACAGCGAGCAGGCAAAAGCCCAAAAGTTGCCATAGTTTTGGAGACAGAATAATTAAGGGGGTGCAATATAATAGAGTGGATAAGAGGGGAGGTAGATATATAAGAAGCGAAATAGGTAAACGAGATGTAAAAGCGAAAGCTCGTGCAAAGCCGAAAGGCACGGACTAAGCAATAATAATTAATAAATAGCTGACACTATATGATGTAATTTTTATCTGAATAATAAGTTGCATTGTTATTTATCGATGGTTGGAAAGAGAAGCGAGACACCTAGGAAACTTTTTCATAACCTTGCTGGAACATGCTATTCCCAGGAGCGAGACTTCTCAAGTTTAGCGATAAGTTGGAAGTAGAGTTCGGCACCGAGGCTAAGTCAACTTTATAATTCATGGCAGAATTTTTGTGCGGCTTTGCAAGTTACGCTTACCTGAACACGGCTTTAGTCGCGTCCCTGGATGCTTCAATTATGAGACTAGTAACTTTCCATCGCTTATCGAGCCCGTGAATTTCGTTATTCTACATCTTGAGTATGTTACGCGCTGGAAAATAGCATCGCCCTTTTAATTGCAAATGCTGCTGAAGCATCGACCACCAGAACCTAACATTTACATCAAAGAAATCGAAACGAAAGATAGAAAAACACAAGGCGAGAGTGGAAGGGGCAAAATCTTAATCCAAAAATCCCATAAAATCCCATAGAATTACGGATTCGTTCATTGTGACTATCTCGATAATTGCAAGTTACGAGATCAGATTCTCCAAATGAAGAAATTTCACGAAGAAAGTGACGGCAGATGGGCTGCGAATGAAAATCTGGCTTTCCAAGAGGATGACGAACATGGTCCTCGGCGAACGAAGGGAAACGCGATGGTTTTCCGAAAGAGCAGAGGAACGCAGATGGCGCAGATGCGGGGCGCGTAACCATTGGACGAATTGACATCGGAAATTCGGAAAACAAGCCCCGTTAAATGACAAACGCTAATGCGAAACGATGCCTCAATTAAACGGCTGTATGCAAATCGCATTTTCCTAGTGGGCGTCGGTCGCGTGTCCCACGTGCGCTTATGCGCGTACGTGGCCGTGGAACAAGCGATGAATTCGCCTGCGACCCCATCGACCAACAAATGGATATGCAGATTTTCCCAATTAATCGAATGATCATTTTTTCTCGCTTCGAAATTCGCCTGCCCCTAGAAAATACGCCAACGATCCCGCGGGAATATTAATAGCTCTTTTGCTCGCAACGACGTCTGGAGCTCACGCGAACGCACCAAATTCCCCCGTAATTGCAAATTAAATCCTGCGAGTTTCAGAATGTTCAGCTTCGTCGTTTTTCGTCGTACGGTTATCGTGCCCCTTAAGACTCTCAGCGTACGATTAAAAATTCTGTAACTCTCAGATTTTAGATTTTTCAATGTGAAACCTGTGTGTTTCTTTCTTTCTTTAATATCAACAAATACGCTGATTCTAAATATCGTCAAGAATCGACGAATAAAAATGTATGGCCAAACAAGCGAAACCTCAGGATGGAGAAACACCCTTAAACAGGTTAGAAGTTGCAGAGTTTCTGATTGAGAGATTTAGCGGTGTTTTGGAGAACGAAATTTTGGGAAATTTAATTGTGTAGATTCTCCGTTTGGAGCTGTTAGCGAGCTACAAGTTCGTTTTATATTTTTGCAAGGTTGGCGAGGTAGTATACTAGGAAGATTGATAAGAACCTTTCGAGCAGTTTCTTGAATTTCGTACGTGCTACACAAGGCATATGTTGCATGAGATATGCAAATATGCGAAGTGGGAACCTTGTACATAACTTTAATTTAAGAGAGTGGAAATTCTGGAATTTTGGCGTAATATTCGACACCCTGGTGGGATTAGATACATCCAGCTGTATTAAAAAGCAAAAAGGAGGAGGGGAGGGTAAATTTATTTGAATTCCTCCTCTCAAATCTTGAATATTCATTACTTGCCACCGACCAATTAAAACAACACTAGGAACAAGTAGCAGAATTTGTTTTATATTAATTCTTATCTTTACCTTACTTCCAACGAAAAGATTTCGATAAATTTAGTCCATTTGTTATTCCCAAATTGCCTCGGTTTTTCAAGTATCGTACATATATTAAAAACTGCTTGTCGATGGAAAAAACGATCATATAATATATATGTCGGAGACGAAAGGACATCGGGGCCTTTCTTTCGCGATTTTTGGGAAGATGCCCAATACTTTAGTGTACGCTATTTATTATAGCTGTACTTAAATAACGAAACTTAGAGGTAGTCGTTATGATTCAATCCGATTATGTTTGCGATTATGTTATTCGATGGAAAAATTAAAAAAAAAAAAAATTAAAAAAATAACGTCACTCGAGACAACGATCTACAGTGAGATCCGTTATAACGAGACGTGATAAAGTGTAGGCGTACCGAGCCAAAATTCAAAGTGGATTTTCTCGAAAACAAAGCCTCAAACGAAAAATTTTTATTCTATATTTTCCACTTCTTTTTTCGCGTAGAATCGCCCCCTTTCCGCTTGTACCACCAGTTACCAACCACCCTGTATATCTATGTGTTTAGCATCGACGACAGCAGGTTAATTAGATAAACGTCGCTTAGAATTTGATAATTTTGCGATTAAAAATTTCAATAGTCCACATTGGCTCAGCTTCTCAAGCTTAAATTGCAGGGGAAAGAGTAGCATCTATTAGAAAACCGGGAACGGTACATGGTCTCTGAAATCTTCTCTTTGCCATTCCTTTGTGTAGCATTGCAACTTCGTACTGCTCATAAATCTTTGCCATCTGCATCGCTGCAGTATCGTGGCATTTAGGAAAATTGCGTTAAACGAAATTTCAGCTGCTCTTGACTAAACGCATCTCTGTTTGCCAAGTAACTTCATCAACCTCAAGAATCATTAAGTTTGATCCCATTGAATAAGTAGCAGATATAATATTAAATAAATAGAACATATTAATTAATATTAATTAATTGCAACGTGAGAGAGAAAATGATTGGTTTTAAAAGAATATTAAAAAGAAGTTATATATAAATTACATAATACAGGAAAAAAGATTCTTTTCTTTAGGCATTAGATTTTCCTTGTAATATTATCCTATGGTGGAAAGTTTCGTAGTATAATGTACTTACTATAGTAGTATAATCATATTTCACATTCATATTCAGGTTATGACAGTTTAATTACATTTAATTTGCCTTTCTGTTTTCCAACAAAATACGACAAAGTGTCGTACAAGGATTTCTACGGTGACGAGGAAGCTGGCCTTTGCGTCGCCATATTTCACCGTCTAATTTGTAAGCCATGCAAACTATTTCTGACAAAATGTTCTTAAAAAGCAGCAGGGAAATTTAGGTAGTGCTCTTTTAGTATAATTGTCTACGCCAGGAATAGTTTTATCCCGGTGAAACGAAACACGACAAACCGGATTCGCCTTGCAAATAAAATTCTATTTCAAAAATGATCTTTTCCTCGTTCCAGCGAGGCTTCCTTCGCGCGCTTTGTCTATTTTCCCCTGCATCAGACCGGAATAAATAAATAACGTTGCGGAATTTCATATTAAAAATATAGTTCAACAACGTGATCCAATGCACAGCTTTGAAAACGCGTTCCTATTATTTCGAATTCGCCTATCTTCCTCAAACCTGAAATAACAAATCTTTCGCATTTTTCTCCAACCTGTTACCCTCTTTGACGTTTCATGTTATTGTATTTTTCTACAAGCAATATCACACATACGTTAAACAATACGAGAACTTTTCGTTATACATTGCTGACTTTATAATTATTCTTCAGGAATAATTTTGTCTATATGAATCTGTTATATATAAATATATTTAGAATATAAATTTATTTAATTATGAATTCTTTAGTGTAGTTTTTGGCGTTTTCCAGATCAGACATCTTATGCGTGAAGCTCTTTTCTTACAAAAAGAATGTTTCATAATGACTCAAATATTCAAAACATGAGATAATTTCTTAATTAATATCATACACTTTTTACTGCTTTTTTAATCATAATACAAGTTATTCTTTTTCTTATTGGACTTCTCTTTCATTAAACAATATCACACTTTCACTAATTGTTTCTCTTTGATTAATTTTTCTTCCCATATGATACACATAAAACGTGTGCACAGTAGATAATTTATTATCAGAATGTCGATCAACTTTTCGATCCAACGTTTCCATTTGCAATTGGATGGAAAATGGCCGGAGGAACGTAGCGGAAGTAGGTTCATCCCGATAATGTGAAAATTCGAAAGAGCTTCAGAGATTATCTTCTTTTCGCTTCCATGGGAAACATTTTGATACAGCGGATCCGAGTAACTTTAAGCGACGGTATCGTCGAAAATTTTTCATTACAAATTTCTAAAGTAAGAAGAAATAATCGTTTTTTATATCTTTTTTTTTTTTTTTTTTGTTAGCGTGCTTCGGACCATGCGACTATTTTCGCAGTGGGTAACGGTTTTTCGATTTCGTTTCCATTGCGCGCAGCCTTTCAATTGGATGGCAATGGTGGATGGCCACGCGTCGCGTCCTTTCCTCCTCGTTCGTGGATTTTCATTCTGCCGGTTTCAATTTCGATATTGGCGAATGTTGGATTGGTTTCACGAACCGTCCACATAATCCTTTAGAGTCCTTCCACCGCTACACATACCATTATCACTCGTCTAATTTATTTTATCTCGCCGCAAAGGATAAAGATTTATTACCTTGTCCCAAGAGCTTCTTTCGTTTTATAAGGAAATAATAATAGGAATAATAATTTCTTATTTTATATTATTTTATCGAATTATGTACGATGCATTTTCTTCTATTTCCATCATTACGATCATTTATTTATGATCATTGATCGTAAGGTGATCGTAAAATATGTTGAGCATCTATCATTTCTTCACGAAACCATGAAACCAACTCTTATGGGACAACCTCTGATTACCAGTCTGTAATTATCATGGAACTAAATTGTCCGATTTAAACGGAGAAACTTTATGAACAAGTTAGTAGCTTTAGGCTCTTAAATTTGTCAAATGTTCCCACTTTTGTGCATAAGTACACTTGTCTATGGAAGAATGATTCCTGCAGAACCATATTTCCGCAAGTACTATACGTTCGCAGAGACGAAAGCACGGTGGAGCGTCAAAGGAAGAGCTAAAATCTTCGAGTCGTTTCGACTCGTCGAAATTGCCCAGTAAACGAGCTTTAACAAACGCATTTCGACGCATAGAAATTTTGTACGATGGCTCATGCTCACCTTTTCGGGAAGTGCTCTAAGCTGCCTCGTTAGAGCTCGTTTCGTTCAACGCACGTAAATTACAAAAATATAATTATAAATTTGATGATCTTTCCTCGTTGCAACAAACAAAGGTCGTAGTAGTTGTCCTATTTCATGGAACCACCTACGACCGTGGAGTTGCGTGGAAGGAAAGCTGCAGACGTAAGAGGAGAAACGAAGAAAAAATGGGAAATGAACGAGCTGAGCCGAGGGCGGATTCAATCTGCGACTCGTCGGTCGTCGGATCCTCGTCGTATCGACGGAGAACGCGCGTGTCGACGAGCACACGGGCGAGACGTATGATCCGCTTAGGGAGATGACGCGGCATTTTCGTGTCTCGCGGGATCCGCGCGCGATTCGCACGAATAACGTGAGCCGCGCACGTGCATCGACATCCAGCGCCGGATGCGCTGGACTTTTGCCACTTTCGCTCCGATGTATTCAGGCCGCCGCGAAATTGAATTCGTGCACACTGTGACACGCCGCATCCCCAACTCCTGCCTCGGATATTTTATCAACCCCCGTGTACATACTCCGGCGCGGGCTTGAAAGGGTTGCGGCGAACGACCATCGAGAATAGAAATTTTTGGTAAATCTTTGCCCCGAAGGCGCAGCGGAGACACTTTGTTCGACTTGAAAATTTTGGCAATTAAAGTGGTTGTTGGCGCGTAGACTACGAATTTCTACGCACATTCGAATATTAGCTGACTTTGTCGTCTGCAACGTCTCGCTTGTTTTTTCATTTAATTTAACGCTAATTTTAGCATTCTCGGTCGAACGATCGGTTCTGAAATTGAATTTAAAATCGTCGGATAACATTTCTTTTGTTCGTCTAACTTCACGTAAATTCTCATGTTAACAGAGATCGAGAAATTGATCGTCGAAGAGATAATTCGCGTTGTTTAGTCGGCACGCTTTGTTTCAATAATTTGTCAACTGGTAGCGAATAATGGATTATTTCTGAAACAGGTATAACGTGATAAGTACGGTAATATTTATGGGAAGTTACGTAGAATTTCTAGAAATTTACTGTTGTTTGTAAAAGTATTAAACGTGGCAGTGATATCGATACAGAGGAACCAGGTACTTCGCGATTAGCTTAATTAACATTTATTGGCCCTTGGTATTATTTAAATGAGATTTCTGTCGAGATTAATTCTCGATATCCAGCAATTACTTAAAATCAATCATTTAAATTGTTAAACGTTTCAATTTTCATTAACGTATTTAACATATTTTTGAATAATGAGTTAACCAAACCATCCCGTGGTATTCGTCGATGGAATTCATCTAAGCTACAATTTTTATCTCAAATTAAATAAATTTCACGACGAAATTGAAAGCAGCTTGATAAATTCTACAGAATAAATAAACGAAAACGCGGAGGACTTTGTAATAAAACAAACTACTTAACAAACCAGTTAACCGAATTTACGGAATTTAGTTTTAAAAATCTTTCATGGGGTTAGGTCGTGGAGCGCGAAAATAGATACAAGCGACGAGTATTCTCGTCGAACGAACTGAAATAAAGCTTCTGCTCGACGCATATACTCGCCATACTGGTCGAATGAGAAAACGACACCGAGCTATTTCTCAAAATTTCACCACGACATAACCCTTCGATCTTATCGCGTGTGAAACTTCACTGCATGGCCTCGTCTTTCAACAAAACAGTCGAAAAGCTGCAGTTGAACATGTTGTCTGACAATCAGTCGACACTGAACGAAGAACAAAAAATTATCGCAACCGCTATAAACACTGTAATATGATATTCCACGCGTCGTAGTCTCGCTCAAGATTCCCACGGGACGTTCGACAAAAAACTCTTTCGTTCGTTCTGCGCCTGTCGAAACGCGTACACTGGAGCACCGCTGCTCTAATTCGTTGTTTGGTCGGTGATTATCGAGGAATTAGGTCGGCGCGAAGTCGATAACTGCGTTCGAAGGTGGCTCGCGTATAAACCACGTCGATGGTCACCATAATCCTGGAACAGCCACGCTCGTAAACAAAGACCGCGCGACAGCAGCAACTGCGAAACGTGCTTCGAGGAAGCGCGTATCGGCGGCCACCTTCGCCTCGCCATAAATGGCAGCAAAGAGAATTTGCAATGGTAACGACGACGTTTCGTGGTTTCTGAAAGCGCCTAGTATACGCGTGTTTCTCTGGGCCTCAGGGTCTCTCAAACTGTTTCGCTGGAACTCCATCAACTTGGCCAAAGATCTTGTTAAACAGAATTTGAAGATATCAAGAAGAGTCCGAGGATATGAAGTCGAGGACTTGAGCGATCTCTGATCTTAGGAACTGGGCTGTCAATGTCCACGCAAATCTGTATTTTTGCGAGTGTAATTGCTGTTAAATAAACGGGTAGAACTTGAAGAGAAATTTGTTTTTCTGAGAAAGCGTTTGAAGTGCTGCACCGCAGGACTCTGTACGGATGAACCTAAGAGGAGGAAATAAAAGAGTGAACCGAGAGCAATTATGCAAATTTGTATGTTTATGAATGTAATTAAGCAGATGAAGGCTAAGCAGAGATTTCATGTAGCAAATACGGTAGCAAGTATTTTGAACATTCTACTTATTTTGCATATTATTCCAACTATAGCTACACCTTCTACGCTTTCGTTGCTCTTGAAATTTAACGTAAACGTATACTTAAGCTGGTAATAATAGTAAACGAAACACGAGTATCTTGTACAGGTTATTCCAAAAATCGCGGTACGAGCGGCGGGGTGGTGATTGTACATGGAAAACTAAACCGAGAAAAATGGATAACATTTCTTCCTTTGAATATGAAATATTTCTGAAGAATGACGTATATTATCTGCAAGTTTCGAGGCAAGAAACTTTTCTTTCTGCTCGTGTTTGTGCCATCAAATTCGGAGCGTACTAACAACAGCGTTGAGGAACTAAAAGCAGACATTGTTTTGGCTTAGGAAGATTTCAAAAATACGCGTAATTCGCTGCAAGAAGAGCATAATAATTTAGTTGCAGGAGTACAGTACTACTGTGTATGCAGCAATTATGTTGTTACATCAATCAAAGGATTTTTAACAAGTAGCAAGTTTATCCTTATTTACGAAACTATGCAAATTAAGCACAGAATAAAAGAACATCGTGACATTGGCCACGTCACAAGTTAACTCGTGTTTTCATGGTCAAACGTTGCAGACCGGCCACGAGGAAACTCGCGATGCGCTACATTTCTACTGGAAGTAGCTGGAGAATGGATAACCGTGGATTCCAAAGGATGCAGCATTGCACCTGGCACTTCTCGAATTTCTAAAACAGCTGCTTATAATGATGCACCTTTCAAGCTAAGAGACCACGTCTTAGGAAAAATAGTCACTGGCAGAGAAACAAACGCGACTATAGCGTGTGGCGTATGCTGTTCAAAAGGAAAACGCAGCGAAAGAACATATACAGGGTGTTTGGTAACTGGTGGTACAAGCGGAAAGGGGGTGATTCTACGCGAAAAAAGAAGTCGAAAATATAGAATAAAAATTTTTCGTTTGAGGCTTTGTTTTCGAGAAAATCGACTTTGAATTTTCGCTCGGTACGCGTGTACTTTATCGCGTCTTGTTATAACGGATCTCACTGTAGATCGTTGTCTCGATGGAAAAATTAAAAAAAAGAAAATTAAAAAAATAACGTCAATCGAGACCACGATCTACAGTGAGATCCGTTATAACGAGACGTGATAAAGTGCAGGCGTACCGAGCGAAAATTCAAAGTCGATTTTCTCGAAAACAAAGCCTCAAACGAAAAATTGTTATTCTATATTTTCCACTTCCTTTTTCGCGTAGAATCACCCCCTTTCCGCTTGTACCACCAGTTACCAACCACCCTGTATTTGCAAAAGCTGTTGTGATCGTTACACAGAAATATTCAAAGTTGAATAATAAATAAAATTTATTCAAGTTTATTTATATTGTTCTACTTCCACATGCAATTGCGAAATAACAACCGGTGACATGAGACAAATTCTCGGTAAAATTGCCGGTCAGCAATGTATTAACAACAGGAAGAAAACACTAGCAGAACCAGGAATTTTGCAAGTCGAAACTCGCAATTGGTACACGTTGTCTCTAGTTTTCTCTGAAACGAACCCTCCAACGACAAAATGTTATTCCTCTTCCTCGACTCATTTCTCCGCGTAGAATCGCTACCCTGTCACGCTACTCTCCATTTCCATAGTTTGTCCGAATTATGAGGAACAGCATATACGTGAAATTAATATCCAGAATCGATAATTCGAATTTGATAGTCGGGCGAGAGCCATAATCGAGAAATTGGAATGAAAAGTTTGAGAAGCACTGAGACCACGTACAGAGAATGTTCGGAATGCTATGAAACGCGCTTGACAATCATTGTATGGAGAGTCATGAACCGTTGCTATAGACACTAAAGGGAAAATGGCGTTTCAACTGCTTTCTGTTCTTTGCCAGGCGAACCGCGCCGCGTGATTCAAACGCGGCTCTGTTTAAATTTCCTCGCTGGTAACGCGTCATTCGGTAAGGTCAGCCATTACGAAAACCCTTCATACCTCGACTATACGTGTTTTTAAATTTGCCTGTAACAATACCGGCAGCGCGTTTACTAAATCATTCTGCCTGTTCTTCCGTTTAACGATCTGCTTTTCATTTTCTTTCTTCCCTGGGATCTTAGCGACCACGTGCTCCAAGAATTCATTTCCTTTCTCGCGATAATTTATGCGCCTGCATCGAGTAATTTCGCATGGAATAACAATACGACGTAAGTTTCGTCGACCGGAATTTATTTCTAGAATTTGTCAACGATGCCCGCGACGCTTGGCGACCTTTTGTGTTTGACGCGATATCATGGACGAAAGGGAATCGTAGATGAGACTTTATGGGTGCGGTAGAATGTCGATTATCGGAAATAATAGAGGGATAAATCGTTTCTTGTAATTGCTTTCCTGTATGGCAGATTTGCTAGACCAAACGTTCCAGATATTCAACGAACAGACGTAGAAGGCCGATGAATTATCGAAAGAGGGAAATTTGTAGAATATCCGATCGCGTCGTTCCCCTCGGACTAAAGGCATTGCAATTTATTTTAATCACATAGAATCGTAAGAACGGGTTTCTAGCCAAGCTACGAACAAATTCTCTACGTCATCTTCCTTCCATTTACTTAAAATTCTCAATGAGAATCGATTGTAAAATACAGCCAAATAAAAAAGAAAAATCTTTCTTCCGTCCGCTTATCGAAAAGTTCATCAACTTTGTCCGCTTTGTCAACTGTAACTTAAATCAACGCAAGCTAAGTAATTGCGGATTTTGTCATTAGATGACAATAACAAGATTCGCAGTTACTTAGTTGCCAACCCACCACGTATATACGAAATCCCACAAATTTCGAACACGCGTTTCGTTTATGCGATTAAACGGAGAACGTTTTTCATATATCGTAGAAGTACGGGAGGTTTTCAAGCGATCAGATCGATTGAAATGTACATCGCGTTTTCATATCACAGGCGTAAATTAATTTTTAATTTGTATCAAACGTAGTCGACTGTCCTCGCGGAGAAATTACATCGGCAACGAATGTGTTGTAGGTTGAAAAATTGCCAATAGACAAAATTTTCTGAACATTATCGCCGACAGACTATCGGTTGCTGGATCCTATCGCTTTTTACAGAAGCGAATGATATATAAAGACAGCTAGAATGGCAATTTTAAATTGACAGCGTGACAGGAACTCGAGTGAAACAACATCGATTCGAGCTGATCGAACGTAACATTCGTTGCATAAAGGAAAGCAATGCTGTTCACGTATGGTTCACGCTAGTTTCCAAATATAAACAACTTGGAACAAAATTTACATACTACGTTGTCACGAATATACCACTGCGTTTAACTCGCACGCTTTTTTCAGCCACCGGTCAAGTAATATTTACGTAATCGACATTCCATCGCGACCATAAAACTATTGTATACTCTTCGATCTTCGCCGTCCGACACGATATCCGACCTCTGGAAATCCATTTCCAATCGACAATCTCTTTAAAATAGCATATTAATAAC
Source organism: Bombus flavifrons (assembly GCF_040668555.2). NCBI lineage: Eukaryota > Metazoa > Arthropoda > Insecta > Hymenoptera > Apidae > Bombus > Bombus flavifrons. The sequence goes on along the minus strand of NC_138458.1, from coordinate 5,554,790 downwards.
GGTAATACGGGAAACGAGACGTGTAAAATGAAATGGACGAAAGAGAGGAAGAAAAAGGCTATGAAATACTTTAATTTTACTAAAACAATTTAAAAAATTAATTCGACGAGTGTCTCGAACACAGAGCGATAGAATATTGAAGAAAATGAAGAAATTAAACGCAAGATTCGTCGCTGGACAAAATCGAAAACTCCATGTGCAATAACGTTTCCCATTAAAAGAAGAAAAAAGAAACAATACATATACAGAGTCCGCGATATGCAAATAACACGTAAAATAGGAATAACGTGATTGTTTATGGAAAAATAAAAGAACATAAAATAACGTTTTCTTCGTTTGCGAGCAAGTCGAGTTTGAACATTATTAAATTAGTCAAACAATTATTTCTCGGCCGGACCCTCAAATATACAACAAACAAGAAAAATGAAAAACAGCGAAGAACAAAATAACATTAATTAAAAGGAAGAAATTAACGAGAATCGCGAGAGTCTATCGAAAGAAATAGTGGAACGAAGATTAATCCAACGAATGGCTCAAACGCAAAGAGTTAAAAAGTAGATACACCAGGGACTACACGCGCGATTCGTTCGTTAACACCATCAGAGAGAAACGAGCAAAGTAATTTCCTCGATGCTGCCGCCCCTCCATTCGTACTTGGCACTGGGGTTTGTCGACGTTGCACGAGGGATATTTCTTATTTTTCATGAGGAAATAATACGGCGGGAAATACTCACGAGATGAGAGTCCCTGGTGGTGAAGGTGATTGGGTCCGAGGCTCTGGGTTCCCGACAATGGAAATCCATTTTGCCCCAGGCGGCCGCGCCCGCGGCTCCGCTCCTGGCCGCGTCGATCAGCTCCATTTTCACCCCCTCCGCCACGAATTCGACCTGCAAAAAGGGTGGAAAAACATTTTCATTACATCGGCCGGGCTATCTCGATCGCGCCGGATGCGCTGTAACCGGATTTTAATATCGCGATGCAAAGCCTTCGGGGAACAAAGCGCGAATTTGGGAAACGCCGGTATTCGGGCATTATCGACCCGGAAAAAGCGTGTGCGTGCGTTTCGAGAGGAGGTTGATACGGAGGTTCAAGCGAAATTCATTTCGCGTTCGTTAGTGTACGGTTATCTGTATGATAATTAGGTGGTCGGTAATTTTCTTTCTTGCGAAACATTTCAACGTTTGATCTTTCGGTTGCAAAAGATTTTTCAAGTGTAATGTAATTTCTATAGTGAAACAATTTCGCACTAAGGTCCTATGTTTCTCATTATATTTTCGGAAATGCGAATTTGCATAAAAATCCATAGCATCAATTTTATGTTGTCAAATAATCGGTAATATTTCAATTTATTAACCAAGAGTAAAATATAATATACAGCAAGAGTAAAATATATAACACAACAAGCTGGTACTTTGTGGGAGAACAGTTTGAAAATTCTACTACTTTTGTATTTGACTATGCGTCCTTCTCACAGTCTTGAAGCATCCTGCATTTATCTTGTATTTGTGTAATAATATCTGTTCAGGAGAATCTACGATTATTTAGGAATCTACGATATACGAGGAGAATTTACGATTATTTCAACACGGCTGAAGATATTCCTTTCGCGATATTTCATCCGCCACCGATAATCCCAAAGAATACGAAGCGAGAACAAGAAAGGAACAAGCAAGCGATAAAATGAAATCGTATCGCGGCTCGTAAAAATATTTCGACGTTTGCCTCGTCATTAAACGTTGCTTAGAAATCGAATGAAATAGACTCGTGCGGAAGAGCAACAACCGTAAAAGCGATAAAGATAGCAATGAGAATTTACGTAACAATAAGTGGACGAAGAGAATGGGATCGGATATCGAGTATTTTTGTTGCGAATCGCTGGACAGGTGAACAGGCTGAATTGAAAGATAAATCCAGTTACGAGATTATTAACGTACGCATTAACATAGTAATTACGTATTAGCCATGATTTATGTCTTTTATCGAACGCGGAGAATTGCGATTTAGTATCCGCTGCAGAGGCGAAATGTTATTTATCAGGAAGGTCGAAACCGCGGCGGATAGTTAAAATTCGCTCGTTTTTCTGTCAGATTTACGCGCCAGCTTTTTCATCCCTTGCATAAACAATGCAATCAAGCTAATTAATCGATCCACCGCTTATCGGGCACTAATGAAAAAAGAAAAAAATGCTGAGGGGGATAATCGATCGATGTAATTGGTCGCAAGTAACGACGTTCGATGTGTTGGCAATTTTTGTTAATTTAATAGAAACGATGAAGGAATTTGCGGAGATTACAAAATTTTGACAACTACGCGCATATGTTTGTTATGTTATCGTACAGAATTTCCGTATCTGTGAAAATATGACGATATCGACGTTCTTCTCCAGATACGGAAATTTATTTATTTTTGTAACAATTTCTTTGCCGAGGACCAACACCGGTTACATGTTAAAAAGTTAGGTGAACGTTAATGCTCGCTATCAGTGCACCGTGTAACGTAACACGATGTACACAATCCGATTGCAGCGCTGAAATTTCGTACCTGGAAACTGGAAACTAAAGTCAGTTATTCGCCAAATGATACGTTTCTATTGTATTTAGCCTGCGCGTGGATCGTCCAAGCAGACGAAGTTTCGTTACATCTTAGACGTATTTTCAACAAAGTGTACGAATTCTATGGCGGCTAGGCTGTGGATATATTTATTTATATTCGATACAGTTTGTAAAAATGTTGAGAATTGTGGATCCTGATAGCGGAAATAATGTTACAGGAGCACTAAATTTACACTTGGAATTAATATTAGAATAGTTATATATCTATTTTATGGACGATTGCTAAGATATTCATCGATACACACTTGCACGCGTCTCAGCACTTTCTTCCATACCAGCTGTTAACTGAATTGTTTACATTCCTTTGTTTTCGAGACGCACACACATACCTCCACACACTGACATCCACATACAAGTATCTCTACTAACGCATTTAACCCAGTCCAGCGCAGAAAATGATACATATCTCAATAAAAAAGATGCACATAAACAGCTAGGTGTAAATAAGTGTACAACTCTTGTGTCGTCACAGTAGAACACTGTTTTGATTTCTAATGGCTCGCGCAATGATCTGACTGTAATTAAAGAATTGTTAACGCTGTCGAAAGAACATTTAACGAATCGTGTGTTCTTATCTACCATATTCATACACTATCCGATTAAGTGCAAATATTAGGTTGTCCGAAAAGTTTCTTTCGTTTGATAAGGTGATAAGTAACAATTTCTGTTTTATATTATTTTATCGAATTAACTTCGTTCTATTTCTATTATAAATAAACTAATATAAAACAACAAACATTATGCGTCTATTATTTCCTGATAAAACGAAAGAAACATTTCGGGCAACCTAATATATTAAACTTCACGTCATTTCGTGCTAAACTTTCAGGTGGCTAGGGAAATGTAGAAAATCGGATAGAAAAATCTGCTCACTATAGAATAAGCATGTGTACGTACGAGTTTTAGGCGCCGAAAAGCGAGCTATAAACTTCACTTGGATGTGCCAGAAGCTTCTAGCGAACACGTCTATTGTACGTCCAACATTATCTTACAAAGTTCAAAGCGAATCGGCGATTTCGGCCAGGCGAACGTCTATGTAACGATCCTTTATGGTTGAAACGCGACGATCAAAGTGCTAAGACCTCATTAAGATTTCTGACAGACCTGTGACTGAATACGCCAACTTTGGCCAGCATTAGCGGACGACGGTATAGGCGAACGAGTGAATCGGCTTGGCTATGCGAGTTGTCTCCGACAAGTGGCACGAAACCATCGAAACCGCGACACACGGTATTATTTCAGAGCTGCTGGGCTCGTGTTTAAATTCCACTACAGAATATTCTAACCGGCCATGAATTCGAATTCACGCAAGTGAAATTTCCTGGCTGGAAAGACGATCCAAGGGAATGTTATTCGACGAATGACGAACGTTTCTGTCGTATTTAGACTGCGCGTCTCGAACATTAAAGTAGACGCAGTTTCGTTGACGTGTTATACAGTGGAGCGAGTAATTGTAAATTGTAAAGGCAATGTCATTGTTCGATTTTTCGTAGAATTAAAGCAAAGATCGTTTATAGTGTCAAATTATCAAATGTTTTTCCAAGTCTATCGAAGATTAAATTTCCTGTTGAAATTGGCTTCTTCGCCACTGTCAGTGGATTGGCAACTAATTGATTGCGGATTTTGTCATTAGATCATATTGACAAAATCCGCGATCACTTGGTTGCCAATGCAATACGATAAATCGAAGAAATAGCGCAGCAAATGTGTATGCGTTTCTGATTATTCGCAGCACTGTATGAAGGAACTTACGGCGAGTAGATCGTGTTTCTGCGTATATTTGTACCGAATATACTTTGTAAAATGATGAACATGCACGTAGAAAATAGAATGTTCTTTCATCGATATATCCATTCTCCGTCTGTGTGTCTAAAATATAATATAAATATGCATAAATATTCGCGATGAAAATTCCGCTCCAAATTGCTAATATCTGATCTTGCATGCTAATGTCGATGCATATTTTTGCAGAATGCAAATAGAGAAACGAAATCCGGATAGAAATACGTTGTGCGATTAGAAGATTATATAAATTCGTTTTCTATTTTGCATTTTTTCCATAGTCCATATGTTCTGCATACTTATGTGTACCAACATATGCAAAACATACTGTACATGCCTCGAACTTACTGCGTATGTGCGTAATATATCACCACGAGGCTATTTGTTAAAAAGTAGCCAACTTTCTATCTGGAGAGAAAGCGAAAATTCATGATTCATTAGCTACGAAATACAACGTTTCTTGATGAGATGTGCTGACTCGGTATCGTAAGCTTCACACGGTCCTCATATACTTTGGAGGTGTTTTTAAGCGTTTATTTATTATTTTTCTTTTATTATTTAATTTGTACTTCACAATTTGTCCAGCTGGACATTTGGTAAATTTGTCTAGCTTAAACGAACATTATATGAAAACGAAAAAAATCAAATCAAGAAACGATTTAAAGAGAGCTTAGGAAAAATGGGAGAATATTTCAAGTAGTTTCAGAATTTGGTAAATTCAATGCAATTGCATGCGAGCCATAATAAAATCGAAAGGAAGCCTCGTAAAGTATACAAATAACTGAATTTAGTAACTTTTTCCTGTGTATTAGATAAGCCTTATCAGCTTCATCTAGTTCTAGTTTTAAACAATACTAATTCAGTATACATTTTTGCCATTTCTTAGATATTTGTTAATATTCTCACAAAGGGTATAGATATTCCACTGCTTTTTTTTCATGAAAATTATACTGCAGACTTGCAAGGATACATATTTTGTATCTGTAAGTATACAAATAATTAAACTTATTAATTTTCTCTCATGTATATCAGATAAACTTTATCAGCTTCATCTGCTTCTAGTTTTAAACAATACTAATTAAGTATACATTTTTGCCATTTCTTAGATGTTTGTTAATATTCTCACAAAGGGTATATATATTAAACTCTTCTTTTTTTAAAGAAAATTATTAATTAAACTTATTAATTTTCTCCCATGTATATCAGATAAACTTTATCAGCTTCATCTGCTTCTAGTTTTAAACGATATTAATTAAGTATACATTTTTGCCAATTCTTAGATATTTGTTAATATTCTCACAAAGGGTATAGATATTCCACTGCTCTTTTTTCATGAAAATTATACTGCAGACTTGCAAGGATACATATTTTGTATCTGTAATATACAAATAATTAAATTTAGTAATTTTCTCCCCTGTATATTAAATAAGCCTTATCAGCTTTATCTAATTCTAGTTTTAAACAATACTAATCAAGTATACATTTTTGCCATTTCTTAGATATTTGTTAATATTCTCACAAAGGCTATATATATTAGACTCTTCTTTTTTTATGAAAATTATTAATTAAACTTATTAATCTTCTCCCCTGTATATTAGATAAATTTTATGAATTTCATCTACTTTTAGTTTTAAACAATACTAATTAAGTATACATTTTTGCCATTTCTTAGATATTTGTAAATATTCTCACAAAGGGTATATATATTAAACTCTTCTTTTTTTAAGAAAATTATTAATTAAACTTATTAATTTTCTCCCATGTATATCAGATAAACTTTATCAGCTTCATCTGCTTCTAGTTTTAAACAATACTAATTAAGTATACATTTTTGCCATTTCTTAGATATTTGTTAATATTCTCACAAAGGGTATAGATATTCCACTGCTCTTTTTTCATGAAAATTATACTGCAGACTTGCAAGGATACATATTTTGTATCTGTAAGTATACAAATAATTAAACTTATTAATTTTCTCTCATGTATATCAGATAAACTTTATCAGCTTCATCTGCTTCTAGTTTTAAACAATACTAATTAAGTATACATTTTTGCCATTTCTTAGATATTTGTTAATATTCTCACAAAGGGTATATATATTAGACTCTTCTTTTTTTATGAAAATTATTAATTAAACTTATTAATCTTCTCCCCTGTATATCAGATAAACTTTAGCAGCTTCATCTGCTTCTAGTTTTAAACAATACTAATTAAGTATACATTTTTGCCATTTCTTAGATATTTGTTAATATTCTCACAAAGGGTATATATATTAGACTCTTCTTTTTTTATGAAAATTATACTGCAGACTTGCAAGGATACATATTTTGTATCTGTAAGTATACAAATAATTAAATTTAGTAATTTTCTCCCCTGTATATTAGATAAACTTTATCAACTTTATCTAATTCTAGTTTTAAACAATACTAATCAAGTATACATTTTTGCCATTTCTTAGATATTTGTTAATATTCTCACAAAGGGTATAGATATTCTACTCCTCTTTTTTCATGAAAATTATACTGCAGACTTACAAGGATACATATTTTGTATCTGTAAGTATACAAATAATTAAACTTATTAATTTTCTCTCATGTATATCAGATAAACTTTATCAGCTTCATCTGCTTCTAGTTTTAAACAATACTAATTAAGTATACATTTTTGCCATTTCTTAGATATTTGTTAATATTCTCACAAGGGTGTATATATATATATTAGACTTTTATTAATTTCATCTACTTTTAGTTTTAAACAATACTAATTAAGTATACATTTTTGCCATTTCTTAGATATTTGTTAATATTCTCACAAAGGGTATATATATTAGACTCTTCTTTTTTTATGAAAATTATTAATTGAACTTATTAATCTTCTCCCCTGTATATCAGATAAACTTTAGCAGCTTCATCTGCTTCTAGTTTTAAACAATACTAATTAAGTATACATTTTTGCCATTTCTTAGATATTTGTTAATATTCTCACAAAGGGTATATATATTAGACTCTTCTTTTTTTATGAAAATTATACTGCAGACTTGCAAGGATACATATTTTGTATCTGTAAGTATACAAATAATTAAATTTAGTAATTTTCTCCCCTGTATATTAGATAAACTTTATCAACTTTATCTAATTCTAGTTTTAAACAATACTAATCAAGTATACATTTTTGCCATTTCTTAGATATTTGTTAATATTCTCACAAAGGGTATAGATATTCTACTCCTCTTTTTTCATGAAAATTATACTGCAGACTTACAAGGATACATATTTTGTATCTGTAATATACAAATAATTAAAATTAGTAATTTTCTCCCCTGTATATTAGTTAAACTTTATCAACTTTATCTAATTCTAGTTTTAAACAATACTAATCAAGTATACATTTTTGCCAATTCTTAGATATTTGTTAATATTCTCACAAAGGATATAGATATTCCACTCTTCTTCTTTTATGAAAATTATACTGCAGACTTGCAAGGTACATATTTTGTATCTGTAAGAATCTTCTAAATCAACGACGTTGTACGATACGTTCGTTGAAATTAATTATCCTACGAATGCTCCTCACGTTCACTGTAGCTCTACAGAGCTATGAGCGTTCACGCGCAGCTGTATCTCATTTCGTCCTGGAGATACGGACGAATGTTGCTTGCCTTTCAGCTCTCGCCGATAACATCATTTTTATGAACATTTATAGCAGGCAATTTCTTACGAACATAAAATTCAATTCAAATACTCCGACTATTCGTGGCCAAGTATCGATCATCTCTTCGCGTCATCCGTGCGTCATTAAGCAAACAATGCTATCCAACGGGGAAACGACAGAACCAGGATATTTCCCCGGAGAGATGGGACACCAGTCGAAAATCCAGTGGCTGCCGCGTTAAATGAAACTTTCGGCATCGTTCGAAAAAGAAAAAAAAAAAAAGAATCCACTCGCGTGACTTTCTTTGTACCGTCGTGTATCGAGCCCATTCTTTACTTCACTTCTCCACTGGAGAAAGGAAAAGACAGGGACGAGCTAGCTATCGTATAAATTTCCTTGACAAATGCACGCGCGTTTTAATATTTCACCCCTTTTCTGAATTCACACGAACGAGAATTTCCAACCAATAGCCGTGTTTCGGTAAGCGCTGCTTCTTGCATCGTCCGTAGTCAGAGCTTTCGTGCTTTCTTGAGATGCGTAAATTCATTTCGATTATATAGAGTCAAACAACGATTATCTTTCTGAAAACCTCTTCAAGCTGCAGTCCACCAAATGGAGAATTTTTATTATATTTCTCTGCATATTAATTTTTCACATACATTAGATTCTACGTGTGTATTCGTGTTAAGAACCACGCGATAATAATAGTTTTAGTGGATTCAATTTTAATTCTTCAATTTAGCTCCTCTTCCAAGTACTCTTTTATCGTCGCAGAAATCGTTAACTACATAAAATCGCTAATTAACCTGAAACTCTTATAGAGAGGCTTGCTGAACCCGAACCCTATTACAATTATTTCTCTTCCGCAAGAAACTGCCGCTGTACTTTTCGATAGTAGCCTGCCTTGTTTCGCGACTCACGGCCGGACAGTTACGTTCGCTAAATAAATCGCGGCAGGTTAAAGTGGATCACGCGGAACCCACGAACGAACGGATCTCGCTTACCTTCCTCAGGCATCCGACGAAGTTGTTGATCCCCTTGGCGCCCTGCAGGGATCTCGCGTCGGCGCCACCGCCCACCAACAGTCGATCGCTCGCCAAATGTGTGAACGAGCCCGCAGTGTGGCCGTGTTCCGCGTAAATCCCATCGACGATGGCGGACAGCTGCAACAAGCAATGGGGCCAAAGTTCGTCAGGGCTTTCTCGAAAGTTACGGCGGCGTCGCTGGCTTAAAAACCTCTCTCTCTCTCTCTCTCTCTCTCTCTCTCTCTCTCTCTCTCTCTCTCTCTCTCTCTCTCTCTCTCTCTCATTCACTCGATAGGTCCCTATTTTGGATTAAAGCACAGCCAACTCGGCCTGTCGCGAACGCGGTTTCGCGCGACAGATTAAATCTCATCGGTCGATGTCGGCTTTCGATTCAAAAGAATTCGCCTGGACACGAGTGAAATTTCGACTGAAATTTCGTCGACCTCGTAACGTTTGCTCTCCACGGGACAATTGCCGTGTACTCGCGTTGTCTATGCTCTTTTCAGTTGGCAATTTTTTCCTCCTTCTTTTTTTTTTTTTGTTGGGGATAAGATCTGTTTCCTTTTTCTATTTTTCGTACGATTAATCGTACAAGATTTGGGAGTGTAATTTGTAAAGAGAATATTTTTGTTAATACCGTGACGATTGGCTAGTCTCGGACGTAAACTCTCACGTGGAGGATTAACAATATTAGAGGAAGAGTACAGAGAAAGAACGTATTTCCTGTGTTTTACGGAGCAACAGTTTCAAAGCTCGCTACGTTACCGAGCAATCTCGTATTATCAAAATTCTCTTTATGTTTGTTTCTTGGAATAAACATATACGTGTTCCTTTACTCTTCCTGAAACTCTAAAAAAATTTTGGTCATAATATTAGAATATTTTAGATATTAAAATATTCTTGGGACAGTCGTCTACTGTCTACTCAATTAGGAGTTTTTTCTGCTCCTCCTGTGTTTCTTTTTTCGTTGTCGGAGATGAAAATTATAAAATAGAAGCTCTGTAATTTTATCCGTATTACTATAGTCCATTACGCGAACTGATTATAGGCAATAAATTAGAAGCTGTAACAATCCTCCCTCTCGTAACAATTATTTCTTCGCTCAATTTATATTCGAGGAATTCGCGTGTATATTTCAAATTGAACTGTCAGAAATGAACCCTCAGTAGGAGAAACAAAAAGAAAGAATATCAGCTACAGAAATCGTTGCTACCATCGTTCTCCCACTTATATTATAATCCATGGCGTAAAGCTAATTTATTTGCGGTGTTTTGAATAATATCTTAGCTGTCACATACTACGCATACTACACACACTAGTGTAAAAACATGCTGCACACAATAATCCAACAACGCTGCACGTTGCAGATTTTAGTCTGCAACGTTTTATCGAATTAGGATGTTAAATGATAGAGCGTGATAGATGTTGCTTACTTTATACGTAATTTAATCTGCAACATCTATGTAGCGTATAATGAATTATTAAGGCAAAACCGCCGACGACAACCGTAAACCCAGTCTAACGAGAATATAATTTGCCATTAAGGAGGGTCAATCTTACCCTCACGACGCGGATAAATACATTGGAAAGAAAAACGAGCGGTTGCTATTTCGTGTTGCGGTTAATATCTTTCTCCTTGCTGGTTAACTATCCTCAGTCGAGGAACAAAGAAACTAGCAATTTTCGCATCAACTTCGACCAGATATTATTCCGCGAACTGCACGTTAACGAATGCCTGAAACACACTAAACGCCAGAAGATAGAAAAGAAAAGACAGTTTATTTATTGCATAGAAAATTAGACAACAATTTCACGATAAGCATGAACGTTTCACGTTCCTGGTAATCTGCAACGCTCAACAAATATTCGAGAGTCAGTTGAGAAAAATGTATTACGAAGATGATCCACACGGAACGAGATTTATGGTCATCAGATGCAACACTATTGCCAGAACGCTGATCTACAATGTACACTGTAATGTGCTAATTATGCAAACACAGAGTATGTGTGAAGAATGTTTTATTTATTTTTATGTGAGAAATGACTGTTTTATTCTTTCTTTGCCATTCCTTCGTGACGAGTATACTCGTCAGGAACAACTAACTGGTTAGTAGCATAGATGCGTGTGTATGAACGCATAACATTACAGAAATATTGTACATGTAAACGTGCCTTATTACGATTACGTGAATTGTATTAATTTCGCCAATGCTTCAGGCTGCAGACTGGAATTTTATTGGAAAAATGCTCGGCTATTTCACACGCATCATACAACTTTATCAGAGGTGATAAAACATGCTGATGGTACAATTATCAGTTGTATGTCCGACAGTTGTATGTTAGGCGACATATCGATGCATTTGTAGCAGTAGGACGCGATTTCGATTCTTTCGTTACTACGGCTGATTATGGTCGTTTGTCACGAAACGATCTACTGCTGCTTCACATACAACGTTCATATTTTTTGAGATGCTTGCCGCAAGAAATATGAATGCTTCTTCCCAATACACGGTGACCTAGAATCTGCATGTAAGTCCGTCAGACCGCAACGCTATACATCGTTCCATAAATCAACTCTTACGACTCTGCTAAAACTCATTGCCTCGTACAACAGAAGTTGCTGCTCGAACAGCTAACAATTTACTTGCTGCACGAGTTCTACGATTTCGCGCAATTCCAGTTGTTTCCTTTATCGTAGTCCTGCAAAGTCCATCAATCACACCGGTATATTATTACAAAGGTTGAATATAAATATTTCGTTGAGTCGGTGAATGTCGAAAAAGGGATAGGAAAAGAAAACGAGAAGGCAAGTGCCAGCTTTTATTAAATTTTCACCGGTGACCCACTTTTTATTGCATTTTTTGGAATAATTAAAACAAGACAAATTTCATGGACTGAAAAATGTTCAGACACGCGAGTGACTTGGATAACATCGTCCAGGACAAGTGTGAAAACATAATACAACAAATTTGGAAAAATTGAACGTTATCGGGAAATATACTTGTCGCGGTTTCCAGCGTGAAATAATATAAAACGTGCGCGTTTCGAACGATCAAATTTCACCAGTTTGTTCTATGAATAGAAATAAAAAAAGAATGTTATATAATCGTAGAGCTGCAAACGGTTGTAAAAATATGGTAACGAAAATTGATAGAAATGAAATTGAGAGAGCAAACATTCCGCCAATGGCGGGTTTTTCAAAAAATGTATCGATTATTTCGGTAAACTTTGCGTCTCGATTCCAACAAAGCAAATTGCAACGTTAAAAATTACTACGATTCGCTAATAATTTATTTATTACTCTACTTTACTATCACTAAATTAAATTATCACTTTTCTGACCGACACACATCCAACGATGCAACGTTAAAGTAGCCAAAATTGAAGTACCAAGTAAACAGAAATAACAAAACCGCGAATCAACAACAGCTGGATCGTCGATCGCAACGACGCGTACCGCAAGCTCATCGGACACGAGAAATCCGACACGCGTCGACGATCTGCTGGAGGTGGCGCGCGAGGAGCAGACAGGAAGCAAGTGGCCGAGAAGTTCTCGGTGGAGGGCCGGTACAATATCCGACGAGGCATCGAGCAACGGTAAACATCGTAATGCAGCACTCGAGCTTGGCAGCCGCCTTTCGAGGAAGCCGAACGTTCCCGCCAGCTCCTTAACGAACTGTTCTCTTCCCCTTAATTTTATCACGCCGCCTCTCTCCATCTGCGGCGGATTTGTTTGCTCGCGAAGGAACGGCCAAGAGAAGATAAGAACCCGGGAATTATGAGGAGATCGCTGCTCGGCCGCTGGCCCACGGAAGAGCATCCTCCAGAGCAGCCTAATTACGAGCAACGAACCTCGTAGCTACCCCGTAAGAAGAAACCACCGTGGATGGCGTTAGAAGGTGGTGCTACGGTGCGGCAGGAGTGCGTCGAGGAGATCTCGCTCTCACGCTGTTCCCTTTTAGCGAAAAAGAAAAAGGAATGAGATAACCGGCGGATAACGACTATCGACGCCTTCCCTTCAGCTCGTAATGGACTACTCGACGTTGCGCTCCACGAGAAGAGCCTCTTGTCTAAATGCTAAACTTTATGGGGGCCGTCACAGTTTCCCTCGGTTGCCCCGGGCTTCTCAGCATGACGATAGTCGAGAGAAACGACAGCTCCGACGATCTTACGCGACGGATTTTCCGAGATCTTGTGCCTTTTTCTTCTTTCTTTGATTGGACGATCCAGACTTTTTTCTCCTGCTGCAAATTGGCATGAAAAGCAGCCACAAGACAGTAATCTCGCATGGGGCATTTTGGACGACTCGGTACGTGGTCGTGAAGTGCCCTTTTCACGCCACGCTTTGCCACAGTTACGACAGTTGGGAGGAGAAGTGGCGCTGATGCGACGATCTTGTCTGAAAGCTTTTGGATTTTCTATGGAGTTTTGGAAAATTTGCGTTGATTGGGATACAAGGCGGAGAAACCACTTTACGTGCCACGTTTTGCACTTGATGTGGTAGCTTGGGGAATTATCTTGATTGCGATGAAAGACAGTGGTAGAGTATCGATTCTGTGTGGAAGATTTTGCATTTTGTAGGCAGTTCTCGAGCTGCAAGTTTGAAACGATTAAATTTCATTTGGCTATGGCGTCTCGTAGATTTCCGACGAATTAAACACAATGGAATATTTGGAATTTGGATTTCGACGTCGATGAAGATATCGAAGCGTTGAAACAGAATGGAGCAACGTGAAATTAAAAAACGTGTTTTATCGCGTAGAAAACACTAAACACAGCACACCCCTGGGAGGGGGTTAGCGAGGTAGAAACATTAAACGAGGGAATTTTTCGTTCAGTTTCACCTGTAAATTGATATAAATTGAAGACACGTGCCTCGATTTCCCGCGTTGATCGATCTATCGGCCCAGAAAAATAATTATTTCGCTGACATTGAATTATAAAAATTAATTACCGCACCTGTCAGCGAACACGAAAGGGACAATAGACGCAAATACGTGTGATTCATCAGTGACATATTAAATCTTTAGGAAAAGACGAACAAAAAATAATATAAATTGTCCGTCAGTTTGAATCCATTTATCAAAACGAATGTAACTAATTTAGTTAATAGCTGGTTCCAAAAGATTCCGAATTTCTAGCGTTTCGTTCTAGTCGCTTTGTCATGAGGTTACCGTCTTTCTGTTTATAGAAAACGATGATCATTTCATAAAATAGAAACCTGACCTATACAAATTTAGTAGATAAACGAGAGAAGATTTTGAAATTCAACAATGAATTTTTTTTTTTACAAAAATTCCCCTTTTATTCGGTTTCGACGTTAGGCTCGCGTTCTTCGACGACTCTGCGTTTGATGGTGCACAAAATTTGACAAATTCGTCGCCTATTTTCGAGAAACGTATTCGCGAACCTAGCGAGTCGCTGAGAACGAAGAAATCGACGAAACTGGTCTCGTCACGCTTTCCTCGCGATTTTCCCATTTACTGCACGATAGTTGCGAGTTAGTTTATCATCCGCGGAACAAATTATTACAATGGAACGTCGAGAAGAAGCAAATCGGTACGAAATTGCTTAAAATGCGAAACTCTTGCTTGGACCTCGCTGATTCTACGCTCGCCTTAAGAATATCCTGCGAGTGTACCACACGGAACTTCGTTTCCTGTTCGCGTTGGATTCTGAGAATTACCGTACGAAATCCAGACCGGATTGATTGGCTTAATTAAAAAGTTTTACGCTGGTTTCGCCACGAGCCAGGATTTTCCTCCGGCTCTAAGCCGATATTACTCACCACACTCACCGCTAACCTTCGACGCGATTAACCCCGTTGTTTAATTCCTCTGCGCGTGGAAAACAGTTACCGCGAAACGGCAAGGACCCTGTGCACACGCCGAACAACGTTGTTTCGTTGTTCCACTGGATTTGCAAAATCCGCAGCTGTAGATGTAGATGTTCAAGAACTGGCTATCTTCCGGACATTTTTCGAGCTCTTGAAAATTCATCCAATATTACGAATTGCACGAACCTACTTGGACCGAGTGGTCGATTAAGCTGCTTAAGACTTAACAAACAAATAGAATTTTCTACGACTTAACGAAAAGATCGAATATTTAACTATTCGAAACTGGAAAGATCTATTTACAGATGCAGATCATTTTATCTTCGCTCTGATAAATTTAAATTATACTATTTACGTATCAAAAGTAAAATTATATTACGCGTAACGAATGGGAAAATCTTCGACGAATTGAATAAAATTACAATCGGGTAAAGCATCGACAGAACTATCTGTCTAAATCGTGTAAGTTTGAGTTTAATTAAAAACCGAAAGGGAAATCTGCATACAGATTGATAGTCCTGTCAATTTATTTATTAATCGCGCAGTTTGAAAAATTATACGGAAGGACCATGGAATTTTCTATGGTTGGGAAACCTATTTTGTGAAATATTCTCATTCAACGACAAGTTGTTACTCGAATCTGGCGCGCTCTTACAACGCTGTATTCGTTCGCGACGACCAACCAAATGAGTGACAATTCCGCTTCGCATTATCGTGGAAAAGTTACACAGGAAAGTTGTTATGAAAGCCGTCGCTGGAAAAGCTGGCGGGAGCACGCGAACGTCGGTGAGAGAATATCGAAGTTTATTTTAGAGGCCAATCGAAATTCGTTGGCAGCCGAGCAACACCACGCAAGTCGACTGTTCCAGGGTCGCACAGCTTTCAAGCTGCCTCACAATTAAAACTTACACGCGCCACAATCAGCGCGCGGCACGGAAGCAACCCTTGTCTCGAAACTTGGCGATATTATAGCCGTACAGACGACCGATCTTCCAAGTGGAAGTTCAGTGCGAGATAAGCGCAATCAACGAGCCCGTTCCTTTCGTAATTGCACGCTAGTGTAATGAGGTCGATGTTCGAGCAATTCCTAAGATTTCAACTTTCTCCGTGACAAGATAAGAAAAGTTTCGTAAACCTATTTATAAATTTACGTCGCGTACTTTGTTCCATTTTGTCCATTTCTTCCATTTTTCTTTTTTCTACAGTTGCACTGTCGATTATCCAAAGTATAATACGCAACTGTAATGTCAGAAATTGTAGAAACTTGGCGTTGAGAATTCTTTCGTCGCTTGTCTCGAAGCGATCGAAATCTTCTCGCTAATCATCGACGATGGAAACTCATCCGGAGCGGTGGTTAGCGAGAAATTGGATGAAATGGTCGAACGGGAAATGGAATTGCCGCGGCTCTTTGTCCTTCTGCTAAATTGCTGCAAATTGTTACCATTTTTTATTTCTGTTTGTCGCGGAATGTATCGTCGAAATGAAAATGGCCGGCGGAGTGCAGGGGCGTCGTTAAATCGGCAAAATTACACGGGACAGAGGCCGTTCAGAATGATTTTACACGGCGGTTGTGCCATTTTAAATACTCTGCAATTTGTATAAAATCTCGATTTCTCGCGAGCACTCGACTTTCGTTCGAAAGAGAACAAATTTTCCCTGCAATCTCGTCCATTTCGTTTTAACGCGTAGTTTTCAACCGTAAGAACAGCGACGCCTTCTTTCCTTTTTTTCACTCTTTCTTCGTTATCTTTCGTATCATTCGAAAATCCGATTACAAGCGACTGGCCAATGATTATTTATCCGACCATTTTCACGCGAAGTTGTTTCCTTCATTGGATCTACGTAACTTGGAATATTAATCACGTGGCAGATTCACGAGATATTCGTAAAGAGTAACAGAATGAATAATATAGAGCAATTCTTGCGAAAAGATAAGAAGAACATACAGAATAAAATTATTTCGTCCGAGGCTTAGTTTTCGAGAAAATCAAGTTCGAGGATTTATCAAGTAGACTGGAACGTGGTCAATTCCAAGCTGAATAGGAGAAAATAAATCGCTGGAATTTTATTCTACGTATGGATATAAATCGAAGATATAAAATACAATTTTCTACCAATCAAACTTGCAGCTTCCGCCAAAACTTTTCATGCCAAAGGAGCGTTAAAAAGTATTCGAAACATTTAACTGGTAAGCAGTTCTCGAAACGAGGAATCTTCTACTTCCAAACGATTTAATATTCTTTTAATTTTCCACGAATTTAATATTCTTTTATTCCACATGAAAATTATACGTCGTCGTGTAAAATTACGTAATCGATATCAATATTGGTACCTCCACATACTTTCATTGGCTACTTGTGAACATATTGGGTGGTCCGAAAAGTGTCTTTCTTTTACAGACACGTCTTTTACAACGACGCATCTTTATCCAAACGTGAAACCTAATCTGTCGAACGTTGTGATTTTTATCTTGATAGAACAAAATGTATCATACGTAATTCGATAAAATAATACAAAAGGAAAAATGTTATATATTATTTCCTTATGAAACGAAAGGGACTTTTCGGACGACCTATTATAAGAAACGCGTGTTTTGTTGTAATATTAATCCAATTGGAAAATGTTTCGCACCACGCAAGATACGCCAGCGTTAATATATTTACAAATATATTACACGTATTAGAAGAAACTCGTGTCTCGATGTAATATTAATGCAATTTGAAAATGTTTCGTACCACGCAAGATACGCTGGTGTCTATATATTTACGAATATATTACGTACACGTATTACAAGAAACTCGAGTCTCATTGTAACATTAATGCAATTTCGAAATATTCTGCAGCACGTACGATACGTACGTAAAAACTTGTCACGCTAAATGTTCGATTACTTGCACGAGCTGTATGTTAATCTCGCACGTGCCACTGTATATTAACACTAGAACCACTGGTAATTAACACGAAGCTATTTGTACCGAACCAGTGAAAAAGACTGATCTTTAAAAAATACGTAATAATAGAATATTTTTATATTTATTGATTTATTACTTTCTTACAGAAACAATTCCATGTTATATAATACATTTTTGCTATTATTAATCCATCTGCGACCATGACCGACCTAAACGAGGGTTGGCACATTTATAAAATTGTAGAACCAGTGTTTTGACTGCTGTGGCATTTCTAGCGTCAGCATCTAGCGATCCAGCGATCGACCGGAATTTTCCTGATAACTGATATCGTCGTATCGAATGATACGCGGAAAAAATTTGAAAAAACGCGTGGCAAGTTGTAGACAACGAGGAAACTGGTTAATTGGGGTCCGATAAACAGAGTGCAGGACTCCTGTACACTTTGACAAGTACCAGTTATTCTCACTGCTATTGGTATAAGTAGCCTTGATACAAATTATTTTCAGTTTGAATACATAAAAACAAAATAAAATCCATTATATTATTCTTCCAGTTATCGTTGCAAAAGTCATTACATTGCAACACGAAGTAGGAATTTGAAAATAAAATTGTAAAATCAGTCGATTCGACTGGCGTGGTAGTTCCAGCGTTAATCTCATCGAATCTGCTGTTCCAACAGATCCTACCGTCTCTCTATCGTGGAAAATCGCGCAAAGTATCGTCGCTTTCGCAATATCTCTGCCAAGTCTTATAAACAAAATGCGCCAGGAGCGCGTAAAAACTAAAGAAATGAAAAAGCTACGACACCGTAACTCGTGTTATAACGCTGATATCCATAAAGGGGAAGGAGTTCTCGATGAACTCGTTCGACTGTTCGTTTTATCTAAACAACCGCGCGAAGGAGCATAAGAGGACGAGAGGCTGGAACGATAATGGCGGTTATTAAAGCGCGATTTTGCAGGGATACGTCGGCGTTCGAATAATTTTATTAAAGTTCACCGATCAATAGCAATGGCGGGACGATTCGCGCGCTGGAACGAACCGCTGGAAAATTGCGATGCAAAAGTCGTCGAGGTCCTCCGCGAGCCGTATTTTACGATGCCGTTAGAAAGCGGCGATTCTCGAGTTTTTTTACGCGGTTTTTATGCGACCGCGGTTCGCCGACGTCGCCTCGACGGAAGAACACGGGGGAAAAAACAAGTCTGCGAGAATTTTTCCCGAGCTTTGCTCGTATTAAGCTCGTTTACAAAAGCTGGTCTCGCCGCTGCTTCGGCCGCCCTCTAACCGAAGAAAGCCGCTTTGTATACAACCGTCTTGACACGCGATTCAATTTCCAGACCGCTGGAAAAATGTCGCCTGCGAGACTGTCTGCTTATTTTACGTTTTTCCAAAGTTGGCGGAAATTCGCAGATCACGTGGTTAAAAATTGCGTTACTTTCGTCGCTACGTTTGCTGGCGCGCTATTTTTATTTCCGCCAGTGATTTACACGGATAAGGATAATTCCTCGCGATTTTCTTTATGCGAAAAACGTTTTTGAGTTTCAAATTTCGCGCTCACTGCGATTCCTCGGCTCGTACATCGTTTTTGTGATATTAACTTCCGACATTAGGCTGTTTCAGATCGCATTTCTTAGCGTTTCGACGTATGAAATTTCTGTGACAATAGAAAATTGCAGTCAATTATCGTTTAAACAAGTGGCCTAGTTTCACTGGTTTTAACGTACATTTAATTACGATAACATTAAATTAAAAAGTAATTTACTGGTCGATCAAATTTCTGATAAATCCTTCGCTTATTCTTCGGCTCCTCACATATTCCATTTTCTGCATCCTCATACGCGTTCGTCTGCCAGCTAAAGATATCAGCGAATGGCTAAGTTGTAAATTGCAAATTATAGGATTTTCCGCCTTTATTATTAAAATTATTGTTGCTAAATGAACGTGTAAAATGTGCACTGTTATTACGTATATTACGTATGGAAATTCGTTGGCATCAAATTTTCCTGCTCGTACGTACCGTTGCGCATGGTCGAAAAGAGCGCAGTTATGAGAAAAGGGACAAAATAACAGCAGCTACGTTTCTCATTTTGTAATTCCCACATTTCGTTATTATTCTACGTCTATTTTTTTACGAAACAATATTATCTTTATTTTAAAGCCAATCTTCCTTCCCTCGCGGACCTCGCTGTATATTTTCTTCCTTCGATATCGATATTTTCTTCTCACCGACTGTTTAAAATTGCCACGCTACTCGTAATTCTCGAAAATCAACCGGCACGAGAATCGACAGCAATCAATTTCAATTTCATCGAATGTCCAACGTGGCCGTATTTTCAATAAACTTTTCCACCCTTCACCTTCCACGCTGTACCAGATAAGAGTCGACCGTGATCCGTTATTGCGTATACCGTTTCAGGCAAACGTCAGCTTTCACGTGTCACGTTAGCTTTCGGGAAATCTTGCTCGACAAGTAAATCGCGTTAATCAATTTCCTAGCGACTACGTTTGACGTTTCTCCGCCAACTTTTTCCGCCGTCTGCGGCGCAAGACGTGCCGCTGCTATACACGTGTCCCGCTGTCGTTCGGTTGCGCGAAAAGTCAGCGGCCAGGCGTAAGGAAAGTCGAAAGTTTTCCTCGTAAAATCAGCATTCGAGTGTCCTATTCTATTTTTTTTTTTCTAACGATATCTTGCCGCCGGATGGCGCTTCTCTGTTTCTCTTAACGATAAACGCGTTCGAGTCTTTGTAGACGTCAGCGTGTTCAGCTGCGTGGAATCGAAGAGCTTTGGAAAAATGAAAACAGAGGATATTTGGAATTTATCACATGACGTGGAATATCCAAAATGAAATGTTCTTTCGTTTAACATTATTACCAGGCTGTGGATATTTGTGGATTTTCGCGAAATTAAAAGCTGCACAAATACACGCGAAGCATGTAACGCGCGGGAATATCCGAAACAGGGAATTTCCTGCGATATTTTCATATTTGGTTTATCGACGGACTACCTTTATATTCGATAATAGAGGAAGATGGTAAAAATCCGCGGTCCAATTATTTCATTAAAAATCCATTGGCATCTCTTTCGTAAATAAAACTGCGTTCGTTGTGCCTTTTTCCTCCTCCTCAAATTTCCCTCCACGAACCTGTTCAAATCCGCGTTCCACTTACGCACCGATAGATACTTTTCCGTTGTGACCGACAGAGTTCAGCTCTGACCTTTTCGCCGAGCTTTCGCCGTAAGAGCCGTTTAACGAAAGAAATATCAGCGACGAGTGGAATTAATCGCGTTAAGCAATTTTCCAGGCTGCGGAGGCGTCGCCGCGGCATCGCAACTCCGATTCCGTAGGTGGACTGCTGAATACGAATTAGCGAACTCGAATGGAAACTGCGCTGTCCGATGGAAAACAGGCGGAATGGAGAAAAGCGAGAGGAGAGCCGAGAACGTATGGGTTTGCGGACCAAGTAAATTACAGCGTTGGGCTTGCAGCGTGCAGCAGTTTACTTGTTTCATTAATTCTCCCTCTTTCCGCCTCGTGCTTCGTGTTGCTGTTTTCCTTGCTTCCTCTTTTTTCCTTCTCCCCACTGGTTTCCTTATTAGTTACGCTTTTCCCTTATTACCCTGTCACCCTTTTACGGGCTTCGTCTTTGTCTCGTCTTAACGACCCTTCCTTTCCACTTTTCCTTCCCGAGTCTCCCGTAGCCTGCTCGTACTTCTTTCGAGCGTCTGCCTTTCCCTCTTCAATTTTACTTTTGTTCGTCGAGCAGGAAATTTTGTTCAGGCTGTTTGCAATTTGCTAAACTTAAGGCTAACGAGGCTATGAGTAACTGTAAGGGTTGCAGAAGTATATCCCAGGTTCGTGGAAGTTTGTGCTTCAAGTATATGGAGAAATTAATAGCACGTGGCGATCAAACGAGTATTTTATAATTTCGAATGGAATTTGACGTGTTTTATCGACCTCAAGCTTCGTGTAATTTCTGGTAAATTTATTACCAGAAATTTATTATAAGTCTAATTTTATTTAACGCCATGTCACAATTAAATGTGAAATGATCGTGAAATCATTCAAGGGAATTAAATGGCAATTTTTGTGAACGTAAACAATTGGAAATGTAAAAATGTGAAGTCCAATTTTATGTAACGCGATATCACAATTACATGTGAAATGTAAACAATTGGAAATGTAAATATGTAAACTGTAATGCACACAATTGCGCCTGCAACGAGATAAATTTTCAACATTTTTGCTTTTTAATCCTCTTAACAATCGCCGTTTAACATACACCGCTCATAATTCTCATGCCTGAAACCTCGAGTTTCCTTCAGTTTCACTCATCCGCGTCATCCATTGCTCCCCATTTCGCGTCACTCATTTTCACGCCTCCGCGACACTCATGCACACCCTTCCACCATTTCTATCCATCTCTTATTTATCTCCATTTTCCATTTCATTCGCCCGTTTCCATCTACCATCGGTCTCGGCCATCTCGTCCCCCTTTCCATTTCTCTTTTCGCTTCCACTTTCACGTTCCAGCCTTTCGTTCGCCGTCCTGTCGTCAGCTACCCATCTCTTTCCCCGGCGGCTTGTTTTTCAGCTCTGCCAATTTCCAACTCGCCTCTTTCCATTTTCCATTATTTACCTCCGCCTCCTACTTCTTTCATCCTCAAATAAACCTGTCATTCTCTAATTTCCCAACGTTCTAAATCTTGCGTCGCGCTCACTACGCTTTCTAATCTTCTCATTCGCCAGCTCTGTTACTCTCTCGCTTTAGCGTTTACTGTCTTGTTTGGTCTCTAGTCACTTGGGCAACGTAGATTTATTTGATTCTCAATTTGGATAATTTATCCAGTTGGCTTATGAACAATTGCCACGTTTTAAATTATCTCTCGTTATCACAAGATTTTCCGCTGTTAGTGGCGCGATAAGTATCGAAGTACGAAGTCTATTGCTGTGTACGCGTATCGTAATTCGCTAAAGAACCGCCAGTTGAATCGAGGCCAATACATATTAGGTTGTCCGAAAAGTTTCTTTCGTTCTATAAGGAAGCGATAGACGCACAATGTTTTTTGTTTTATATTAGTTTATTGAATTATGCACGACCATAATAATAAAAATAGAACGAAATGGACCATACCTAATTCAATAAAATAACGTAAAACAGAAATTGTCGCTCATCTATTATCACCTTATGAAACGAAAGAAACTTTTCGGACAACCTAATACATTGATGATATTCTCTTCTAACTGCATTATAACAGACGTTTCTCACAACGTTGCATGTGCATGTTACGCCTGTCCAATTTTCATTTAGAAACTGAAGATAAACAAGCAATACTGACGCGTACATAGATGTGTGTACATAGACGCACATCTATAGGCAGAGTTCAGTGTAGTGGTATCGACACTTTTTCTCGAATATCCTGGAAATTAAGTCCAGTCCATGTAGGGAAAAATGATTGAAAATATCGATTTCTGCAACATACAGAGAAATCATGAAGATCGTAGCGAGCTTTCCTACAGTTTCAGCAAAGTTGCTAAATTTATGCCGCATATTATGACGTTCAGCATTTTCCACTGCTTCGATAACTTCAGCCCAAACTGTGTCAGATTCCGCCTGTATGTCTTGGCAGCCGTCGTTCTCATATTTTCTTTCATCTTGCCAAAGTATCTGGTCCGCTGTGTGGTTTTTCATACTTTGGTTAACGCGAGGAATAGCGCGACCATGTTCGGTAATCGCAGCGCGCTTCCACACGCGGCTACGGTGAACGCGTCGCTGGCCAGAAAATATTCGCGAGCTCGGGCGAGACGAAATCTCTCGACAGCGTTTCCTCTTCGTGGCGCGATTATGCTCGCGGCCCGGCATTATTTGTTGCGCCTGGAAACGACCGACAGGGAAAATACGCCGGAACCCGGCCACCAGATTGTGTACGAACATGTGTACGTAGATGGGAAGGCGGATGAAGCCACGACGAGACGAAGAATTGCAGAGAAGAATGTTGGACGCTGCACGTTCTTCGCACACTTGGCACCAGTGTTCTTAATCTTCCTGAGGTATCTGCGCCACATTCTTTCAAATTCTAGGTCGTTTCTCTTGAATTGTATAAAATATCGTTGTTGATCACCTTCTAAGTTTTCTCTGCTATTTCTATAGCTATAACCCTTGGCGCTCTTACGACGAGTGTCACTCACCAGATATCAGTTTTTATCTCAGCAGCTCCTTCGACAAAGGATACCTCTGTCTATAAGTTGCGCGTCTGTGACAGTGTATGCGTCAGTATTGCTTGTTCATATTCTGTTTCTAAACGAAAATTGGACAGGCGTAACGTGCATATGCAACATTGTGAGAAACGTTTGTTATAATTCAGTTAAAAGAGAATATTATCAATGTATTGTTTTTTTGTGAAACGTGAAGAAAAGCAGGATTGTAAAAGCAGGAATATCATACACTTAAAGATTAGAAAATACGACAATACTGTGAATAGAACTGGTATTTGAGTGAATTTCTTTCTTCCTTTATTTATTTCAATTATTTTATTTCTTAGTTCAAGTAAATTTCAAATAAAATACTTAAAATCGAATTAAAATTGAAATAAAATTTAGAGTGCAAAAGGTTAATATCTTTCGTGTTTACTCGCGTCTTTCGTATTTCCTCTGTCGTTACAAACTCGATGTTTCAGCCCAGTCGAAGAGGAAGCCACAGTTTTAAACAAATCTGTATAACTAGTTTTTAGGGATTTTGAAGATTTGATATTCTGTCGAGAAAAGAAGTGCCAGTGCTTGCTAAAACGCCAATGTGTGTTCCTTTTGTCTCTTCTTTCTGTCGAGTAGTTGTTAAGTAACGTCAGAATTAGGCTTCGAACAAAACGGTAAGAATCTTAGGGCGCCAGCATCTTGAAGAAATCAAGTACAAATATGTACAATTAATACAAATCAAAGTCACAGATAGTTAACTACAATTAACAATTGCACTAGCTTTGAACAGATTGGAAGATCGTTAATTTCAGGTGTACAATTAAATCTACAATTCTGCGAATGCTTGTCCTTGTCTCTTCTTTTTGTCGTGTAGTTAACAGCAACGAGGAAATTAGGCTTCGTAGAGAACAGTGAGAATGTTAGGGAGCCAGCATCTTGGAAGAAATCAATTACAAATATGTACAATTAATACAAATCAAAGTCACAGATAGTTAACTACAATTAACAATTGCACAAGCTTCCAACAGATTGGAAGATCGTTAATTTCAGGTGTACAATTAAATCTACAATTCTGCGAATGCTTGTCCTTGTCTCTTCTTTTTGTCGTGTAGTTAACAGCAACGAGGAAATTAGGCTTCGTGGAGAACAGTGAGAATGTTAGGGAGCCAGCATCTTGGAAGAAATCAATTACAAATATGTACAATTAATACAAATCAAAGTGACGGGCAGTTAACTACAATTAACAATTGCACTAGCTTTGAACAGATTGGAAGATCGTTAATTTCAGGTGTACAATTAAATCTACAATTCTGCGAGTGCTTGTCTCTTGTCTCTTCTTTTTGTCGACTAGTTGTTAACTAATGTCAGAATTAGGCTTTGAAGAGAACAGTAAAAATCTTAGGCAGCCAGCATCTTGAAGAAGTCAAGTACAAATATGTAGAATTAATACAAATCAAATTTGAAAAACAATCTACGTCACGAATAGTTAATTACAATGAACAATTACACCTCAACGACATTTTTAATCTTAGCTGTACAATTAAATCTACAATTCTGCGAGTGCTTGTCTCTTGTCTCTTCTTTTTGTCGTGTAGTTAACAGCAATGAGAAAATTAGGCTTCGAAGAGAATGTTATGGAGCCAGCATCTTGGAAGAAATCAATTACAAATATGTACAATTAATATAAATCAAAGTGACGGATAATTAATTACAATTAACAATTGCACGAGCTTCCAACAGGTCGGAAAAACTTTAATTTTAGATGTACAATTAAATCTACAGATCTGTGAGTGCTTGTCTCTTCTTTTTGTCGTGTAGTTAACAGCAATGAGAAAATTAGACTTCGAAGAGAATGTTAGGCAGCCAGCATCTTGAAGAAATCAATTACAAATATGTACAATTAATACAAATCAAAGTGACGGGCAGTTAACTGCAATTAAGAATTGCACGAGCTTCGAGCAAATCGGTAGAACTTCACGCCACTCAACGTCGTCCTTAATCTCAGCTGTACAATTAAATCTACAAATCTGCAAAAGTTCATTTAAGCTTCTTCACGCGCATAATAGCGAACGAACAAGTACTTAGTCGTCAGATCGAAGCTGGTGGATCCAAAGAATGATCGACAGGTGCCATAGAATAATCGCAATTTTTCACTGAAACTTGCCACGCCAAAATAGCGTTAAAAAGCGTTCGGAACATTTAACTGTGAAAAACGACGGTGATTCGGAACGAACGTGATCGAGCCGGTTCGATGGTTCACGAACACCAGCATTTCCCCTCGCTTTCATTATTTCAACTACGAATTCCGTATTGGTAAATACGGGACATCGTGCGCGTATTTTCATCTCATTTAATTCTTCCAAATCATTAATACGCCGCGAAACGGCCAAGGGATTAACGCCGTAACCGGATTTCACGGTTTTAACGATGCCGATGTCGGTTCGCCGTGGAAAAGCGGTCGATTGGTGCTCATTACGCAATAAAGTTGCCACGCCGCGTTCGCAAAATGATCTATTCCCATGACTGGTCTTTCTCTGCTCGCCTGAAATCCACTTGCGCGCCTCCTGCCCCGCCGCCTAAGCGTTCCATCGCTGGTTTCTTCTCGAGAGCCTTCGTAGATCATGTCGCGCGAAAATAAATGATTTCCCCGTTTTTAACGAGATCGTAAATTACGGCGATGCTCCGAGTGTCTGAAAAGCGGCTCGCGAAATCTTGCCAAGAAAAAAAAGAAAGAAAGAGAGGGAAGAAAAAAGAAAAGAAGACCGGCGGAAAATCATGGCTCGAGGGGGAAAAGTCCATCGCTGTGGTCCATCGCTGCGACCTGTTCGAGTTAAAGTTAATGAAAGCATCGAAGAGGTTGGGCAAAAGTGTAGCATAAAGTGGAAACGGTTTGAAAGATTGTTTTGTCAAATAACGTTCACCAATTTGCGACGTCTGCGAAAACCACGCTCGTCATAACGCAGAACATTGCCATTTCTTCGTCAAACGCAGAACATTGCCATTTCTTCGTCAAACGCAGAGATACGCGTGGCTGTTGTAATATAAAATTAAATTGTGACGAAACTATATTGTTTTATTTTCTGTTACGTACGACGGCTGATAGAGAGAATTTGCAGTAAGTTTGCGCGTGGTATAGTCTGTCGTCGTTTCATTATGCGTATTCCTTTTTATGGAAAGTCGGGAATGACACGAGTTGGAAAATCGTCGGCCGTTATTTTTACATTCACTCGTGAATTCCTCGGCGACTGCGAGTTGAGCGAGGCAGTGAAGCGCAGGCGAAGCGCGTCAGTCACGGCTCTTTTCCATTTCCTTCGAAACGACCGATGCTTTGAGCGTTTCTTTCGCGTCGAAGCATCGCGACGCGGTTATTCGAGGTACTCGGTGACTGAAAATTGTCGAAGCACAACCGGCAGTCCTCGGCTTTGTGGATCGTTTTAAGGAAATTAATTAACGAATTCGCACGTTACTTTATGTCTGTGATTTATCCCCTTGGAACCAGGTGTCTCGCAACCGGAGCAGCAACGCTCGGTGGTAAAGAGAAAAAGAAAAAGAAGAGAGAAGCTGAAGAGAGTTGATTAAAAATGTTAAATCGTTGGATAATTGAAAGAGTGAATGGAATAAGAAGGAATTTCTAACGTAATTGTAGACGTTGTTCGCACGGAATTACAACTCGTGATACTTTTACAACTCCACTCTCGTTACATTAATTACGTTTTGTATTTTTAAACTAACTTTCCAAATGTTTAAGAAATATCGTTTAAGAGCTTCGCTGCAACGAAATTTTAATCGTAGCGAAATTTAATTAGCGCCAAGGAGACATTTTTCCTCGAAAGGCAAAGACTTTCGTCAAACACTGAATAAATTCTCGTACAGTTTCGCTACTAATTAACAATTCTTTGATTCTTAAACGCGTGTTTGCTTTATAGATTTGTCCTTGTTAAACAGCGCTTTGGAAACTTTCTTTCCTCGTTTCATCACGATGGAACAAGAACTACAATAACTATAACACTACAATACTTGAAAAATGGCTGATAAAATGAACAGCTTTGAACAGAAACTGGACAAGTCGAAAATGTTAAAAGTCGTGGCGAAACGAAGAGAACTGAATTAAACGCGACTTGTTTAAACAACCACGTTGAGATCTTAGATTTAGAAAGCCATTAGCGTGACAACTGACGGAAGAAATGGGATTTTTCAAAAATGTACCTGGCAAATCTTTCTCGACGCTTCGACTTGTCCGGTTCTCGCGCCAAAAAATGAGAATTTCAATTTACTTTTCTTCTATTTTCTCTCGTATTTCTCAACCAGTTTCCCGGATAACTGGCACGCATTTACTTCCTAGTGGCTGATACGATTTTTCTTTTTCCGAAGAGATTTTGTATCTACGAGAAGAAAGGCACGCGATTAACAGAATACTCGAAACACGTTAACATTAACGTTTGAGAACAAACTATATTTTAGAACAAAAATGGACGAGTTTTAAACATAGCGGATTTTTCTTCCCAAAGGTCAGATCGGGCAAGTGGAAAAATTGTTATGGACCGTACGGCACCGCACAAAAATACGTAAAACTCGAAAGAGCAGAATTTTTGTCACGGGATTCGAATCGCCAGCTTCTACTTAAAAAGCGAATTTACCTGGCAATTTGAGAGGCAAATCGTAAGCATCGAAAGGTTCTGTTGGCGAATATTTCATATCTGGATCGGTCTTTTGTCCCCACGTTGCTTTCTGGGCCATTTGCTCGCCTGTTTTCCACTTCTGGCCAAACACGGTTCAACGGCAAACCGATTTACATTTTGATTTAATTTATTCCATCGTAAACTCATAGCGCTCGGCCGACGTGCACGTGTGTACAAACCGGGTCGCTCGGCCGTCACACGAGCGTGTGGCATCCGCGCTTTTTGCGGTGAAATTAAAAACGTTTAGCCGCTCGAAATTGAAAGCTTCCATGCCACAGGTTCGCAAGAATACACACGCCAGCTTCGTGTATACTTTTGTCCAAGTAAAATAGCCGATAAACTAATAAAATGAATTTCGATAGAATCATTCCAGTCGCCTTACTGAAAATCCATCTCGCGCGATGTTCTTTTTCCAGTCTTCTGCTCCTCCCTTACGTACAGTTTATCGCGTATGCTATAAACATTTAGAATTTTATTTACTGCTTACGAGATATATTTTATTATTATTTATTATTGCTTAGTTTTTGGCTTTCGGTTTTACATCTCTATTTCGCTTCTTATATATCTACCTCCCCTCTTATCCACTCTATTATATTGCACCCACTTAATTATTCTGTCTCCAAAACTATGGCAACTTTTGGGCTTTTGCCTGCTTGCTGTGCTTCCTCATCGTCGTTCCTCCCCGTCTCGTATTGCCCTTCTCTTCTCTATTATCGTTTTTAGTTCTGTTAGTCCTTCTGCAGTCTCGTTTAGTATGTTTTCTGTGTCCTTTGGTCCTCCCGTTATTTCGCATTCTTCCATTACATGTCTCAGGTCTTCTTTTCTCCTTTTACATAGCCTGCATCTTTTTTCTTCCTCTTCTTTCCAGCATTCCCTTGCTTTGGTCTCGTTTGCACATCCGAATCTTGCTAATATTTTTCTGTCCTTCCGCTTCATCCTCCCTTCTAAGTATTTTGGTAACTCTCCTTTGGCGATTTTTCTGTAACGTATGTTATATTTGGATTCCCTTATCCTTTCCCCCTCTCCTCTGCTTCTCTCTTTCTTCTTTCTTCTATAATTTGGTCTACTGTCATCCTTTCTTGCTCTCCTCTTGCTTCCATCTGTGTCCCCCCAATTCTCACCCCTTCTAGTTCCTGCTTCCTCTTTCTTGCTCTTTTCCCTTCTTGGCCATTTCCCCAGTTTCTCTCTCTTTCCTCTATGTACTCCTTTACTAGTTCCTTTTTTGATTCTATGGCTTTCCCTTCATACCTTGCTGCTCTTCTTAGTGCTTTCTCTTTGATTTCTGTTAGCTTGCATTCTTCTATCAATATATAATTTGGTGTTGTCATATCTAAACCTAAGATCCATTTCACATATCTTCTTTGTATACTATCTGGTCTTTCTTCCATGTTCCAGCCTCATACCTCTGCTGCAAACAGCGTGCTTACGAGATACATTAGGTTGGCAACTAAGTGATTGCGGGTTTTGTCAATATCACCTAATAACAAAGTCCGCAATCACTTAGTTGCCGACCCAATAGATCTCGTGCAAATATAAATCGCGTAAGAACCACGTTACAAATAGAAGTTTCAGAATAGTTTCGCTACTTTTGATGGTATCGCGTTAGCGTGGAGAGAAAGTTTGTCGCTGGTAATTGAGATTATTTCAATTTTAAAAATTATTTATTGTATTCACATGTGACGAATAAGTCAGCAGCGAATTAAGCAGTTGGCTGTGTTTCACGAGTATACTTTTTGCCACACGTTTTAGGAACACGCTTTTCAAATAGGTCGCAACAGCTAACCGTTTAACGAATGAATAAATTAATTATCGATATGAAATTATGCATAAAAAATAATACAAGTCTGATGAACTAATTGGTTTGAACGGCGAATAAAATAAAAATTGCCTGGTTAAAAATAGCTTATTATTTGTTATTCGATAAAAATATGTTGCTTGCACAGTGCGTGAATGTTTCTGGGAGGAATGTAACTTTTGAGAAAATTTCGTGCAATTCTTCCACGTCAAATGAACGTCGTGTTTTGTCATGTTAATACGTGCAAATGTGTAAATTTAATTTTCACGAATTACAAATGCGCGGTGCACTAAATTAACCATTATGACGTCACATCGTACGCTTCTAACGCAACTGTACGAAATTCGTTATCATTTCCATTTACGCACAGCCTGACGTATAATGTCTGTCACGTACAATTAATTTCTGTTAATTAACGTTGTTATCGAAAAATATTATATATCATAAATTTGAATATTTGTACGTTTGATCATCGCACTAGCGTACCGAGTTATTTACATTCGACGAACATAGTTCCCTTTGATAACAGATGGAACAGAGGAATTTGTTAAAATTCGTACAACAGCGGCAGGAAAATGTAATCTTCTTGTTTTACCGGATAAAAGAATCTCGGTGTATATCTGAGCCTTTTATTTTTTGACGAACGAGTTTCGCCGATTAAATTGTTTGTCACGCTACGCTAGTTTCCCTACATTTTCTATTTCTACGTAAAAAATAGAAGGAAACAGCACGGCTGGTTGAACAAGAAAAATTAACTATTTTCAACCATTTGCAAACTTTTCCTATTTTCTTATTTTCTCATTGATCTTAGACTAAATTGTACAATTAACAGATACAATTAACCAATCGATAGTAGATTCTACAAATAGAATCGTTTTAGAAGATTAATAATACAATATAGAAGTAGAATTATCATAAATCAACGAACAGTAGAATATTTAAATAGAATTATTAAAAATCAACGAATTATGGTTATACAAGCAAAACTATTCTAAATCAATTGATAGTAGATTATACAAGTAGAATCGTTTTAAAAGATTAATGATACAATATACAAGTAGAATTATCATAAATCAACGAACAGTAGAATATTCAAATAGAATTATTATAAATCGACGAATTATGGTTATACAAACAAAACTATTATAAATCAATCGATAGTAGATTATACAAGTAGAATCGTTTTAAAAGATTAATGATACAATATACAAGTAGAATTATCATAAATCAACGAACAGTAGAATATTCAAATAGAATTATTATAAATCAACGAATTATGGTTATACAAGCAAAACTATTATAAATCAATCGATAGTAGATTATACAAGTAGAATCGTTTTAGAAGATTAATAATACAATATACAAGTAGAATTATCATAAATCAACGAACAGTGAAATATTCAAATAGAATTATTATAAATCAACGAATTATGGTTATACAAACAAAACTATTATAAATCAATCGATGGTAGATTATACAAGTAGAATCGTTTTAAAAGATTAATGATACAATATACAAGTAGAATTATCATAAATCCACGAACAGTAGAATATTCAAATAGAATTATTATAAATCAACGAATTATGGTTATACAAACAAAACTATTATAAATCAATTGATAGTAGATTATACAAGTAGAATCGTTTTAGAAGATTAATAATACAATATACAAGTAGAATTATCATAAATCAACGAACAGTAGAATATTCAAATAGAATTATTATAAATCAACGAATTATGGTTATACAAGCAAAACTATTATAAACCAATCGATGGTAGACTACACAAGTAGAATCGTTTCAGAAGATTAATGATACAATATACAAGTAGAATTATCATAAATCAACGAACAGTAGAATATTCAAATAGAATTATTATAAATTAGCGAATAATATTTATACAAGCAAAACTGTTATGAATCAATCGATGGTAGACTACAGAAGTAGAACTGTTACAAAAGCAACGTCACGATTACGTGATATTATTTTCCAACTGTTTGAAAACGATGATGAAAATGACGATTACAGCTGTCTCGAGGTTCGACCAAATTACGCAATCGCCAAAACTAATCATTTTATTTATATTAAATTATTACAAATTAAGATTACACATAACAAGTTACACATGGAATTATCAGAATTTCAGCATTTTAATTCTACGTATCGTATTATTTTTCCACTGTTTCATCCGACTATCTTCGTCGTCCATTTTCCAACAACTCTCGAAACGTGCACCTCGTGTGATTTAAGAGTGTCAAGTCCACCGGTAGACCACCGGCAAGCGTAAGAATAAGAAGGAAACGACGAAAGAAGAAACCTTTCAGCCTCGATGGTCTGAGGGAAAAAAGCAATTTCGAAAGTAGATCTTGGGGAAAGCAATTCGAAAGCACGAGATACCGACACCTTCGCTACCTTTTTCGACATCTTTAGTTCAACCTGCCGTGAAAAATTAATAATGTGGTATTATTGGACACGGTCAGGGTCGAGTGTTCCAAGGAAACTCTATCGATCAGGTTTTAATAAATGACAAGCGTTTTTAGGAAAATTCACGCCACGTTATTTCGTTCGGATCCTACGATTCTTCATCCTCCGTAAAAATCCACTGCACTTACGTTTCGTATTTTATCGAGCTGAAGTTGTTTCCTAAATTTGCATCTTTCTCCTCTTCGTTTCGGCCAAATTCCCATCGATATGTTCGTATAATTGCAAAGTTTGCAAAATTTCAAGCATAGTAAAATAATTTCCATTATGCAAGATTTATGTTGAGGAAAGGAAGAATTTTTCCAAATCCGACAGATATGAAAATTTGTCGCTCTTTCGTCCATAAATCTACGTATTCGTGATAGTGATTTTCTTTTTCAATTAGCCAATTAGGCTCGGCGGTACAGTCACATAAATCTCGCCTTTGCAAGTTTGCAAAACTGGACGTAACAGCTGATCAACTTGGAATTAAAAAATATTTCACAACTCGCTCCAATTTCAAATTTGTCCGCATCGGGTAGCTTCTTTTTCTAATTGCGTAACTTTTTCGACACTTTGTTAGCAGAAAGCAAACTAAAATAACTTTCGAACTAAAACATGGAATCGTATGGAAACAAGAGAAGAAAGAATAAGAAACGAAAGGGAACAGAGAATCGTAAGAGCACGTCGTGCAGATATTCAAAGCAGCTTGGAAAAAACACCAACACCACGAATAGCCTAACATTTTAAAGGATTCGATCTCCTCTTCTCTATACGATTTCCATCGTACTTTTGTCGTTCCAAGTGTCAAAGGATGGCACACGAGAAACTTTTTCGTGCCTTCGAGAAATCGCGACTATTTTTAACAGGATCCCGCTCGTCCATCTCCTTATGTCCGCGGGCTGCGACCTCTTATCCTTCGACTTGTGCCACCCCCTAGGGATACAACGAGAGAAGTCGAGACGTTCCTTCGATCCTTCCTATCCTTTCCTCGTCAACTTCTTATTTCCTGCCACGTGGCTTCTATTCTGCTAACGCGCCACAATTCCGCCTTTCCCCGTGCAACGTAACATCGTCCAGAAATTCCAATCTAAAGTTTAACTGCTAGAAATTTCCCTCTGCG
The DNA here is from genome assembly GCF_040668555.2 of Bombus flavifrons. Classification (NCBI taxonomy): domain Eukaryota; kingdom Metazoa; phylum Arthropoda; class Insecta; order Hymenoptera; family Apidae; genus Bombus; species Bombus flavifrons. The sequence goes on along the minus strand of NC_138458.1, from coordinate 5,520,724 downwards.
AGTCGGATCTCGCTGAGAATTTATCAGCAAGTTGCTAACGTTTTTTAGCAACAGATACAGTCCGCGGGTGTTTCGCGTGTATTTGGTAGGATTGCAAGGATATGGTCGAGTCGGAATGAATTTCTCGCGGTTCCAAGTGACCAGGGAAGGTGGGTTGGCTTGTTATAGAATATTGTTATAAATAATGTGCAACAGGATGCGGCCTAGTAACACCTACAAGCGGCCACGAGGCGACTCCTTGTGAAAAAATAAGAGGAAAATGTGGGACCAAATTTGTTCGCTCAAGGTTTTTGGGAAAATCGTGTCTGAAAATTTGTCAAGTATACTTTCGATTATTTAGTCCAGCTGGACAAATTGTAAAGTAGAAATTAAATAATAATAAAAAAAATATTATTGAACTCGCAAAATTAATGCTCGCAGTGTTGAGTCGTAAGCCACGTCTGACTGCGATAATCTAAGTTAGATTCGAGTTGAGTCACTTGGTCTCAGTGCCACTTAATGATCAAATTATGTTTTATAACACATACCTCTACATACGACGTTCTTCTGGCAAATATTTGAAATTTATCTTGAAGTTGCTCTCGAAAATATTCTAAATTCATCTTCGAAAAATCGTGGTGGAGTTTTCGTGTACAAAGTTGCCAAAGCATTTCGAACCTGCTAATTCTAATTTGCCTGATGCCGTTTCTTTTGTCTGTAGGCGAAGTATATCTATATCGTTGGAGATGTGTGAAGCAGCAAGCGAAATACAATAAAGATATTGTTTCGTCAGAGTTCGTGATACGAATGCAACGTTTGAATCGCGAATTCAGACTCCGTTGCAGTTTCGTGGCCAGCGAACCGTGCATTTTCTCCGACTAATCTGATCATTTCGTCACTATCAGCGTCCATTGTACATCGTCGAATATTATCACGAAAACTACTGTATATAGCAGAGAATTTCAGATGCTATCGATATTTGATACAAACGCTCGCTGAGTGTTCGTCAAGCATTGTCTTCCACCCTAACTTTTGTCAAGTTGACAGTGACGCTGAATTATATTAAATTCGTAAAGTACACGTACAATCGTCGTATCATCCTCGTTCGTAGACGATTCGAATAATTGTACAGGGCGATTCATTTTTGTAATAGTTTAACGATATTTCACATCAAAATGTATAATTGTCTTCTACCCTAACTTTTGTCAAGTTGACAGTGATGCTGAATTATATTAAATTCGTAAAGTACACGTACAATCGTCGTACCATCCTCGTTCGTAGACGATTCGAATAATTATACAGGACGATTCATTTTTGTAATAGTTTAACGATATTTCACATCAAAATGTATAATTGTCTTCTACCCTAACTCGTGTCAAGTTGACAGTGACGCTGAATTATATTAAATTCGTAAAGTACACGTACAATCGTCGTATCATCCTCGTTCGTAGACGATTCGAATAATTATACAGGGCGATTCATTTTTGTAATAGTTTAACGATATTTCACATCAAAATGTATAATTGTCTTCTACCCTAACTCGTGTCAAGTTGACAGTCATGCTGAATTATATTAAATTCGTAAAGTACACGTACAATCGTCGTATCATCCTCGTTCGTAGACGATTCGAATAATTATACAGGGCGATTCATTTTTGTAATAGTTTAACGATATTTCACATCAAAATGTATAATTGTCTTCTACCCTAACTTGTGTCAAGTTGACAGTGACGCTGAATTATATTAAATTCGTAAAGTACACGTACAATCGTCGTATCATCCTCGTTCGTAGACGATTCGAATAATTATACAGGGCGATTCATTTTTGTAATAGTTTAACGATATTTCACATCAAAATGTATAATTGTCTTCTACCCTAACTTTTGTCAAGTTGACAGTGACGCTGAATTATATTAAATTCGTAAAGTACACGTACAATCGTCGTATCATCCTCGTTCGTAGACGATTCGAATAATTGTACAGGGCGATTCATTTTTGTAATAGTTTAACGATATTTCACATCAAAATGTATAATTGTCTTCTACCCTAACTCGTGTCAAGTTGACCAATTTTTATAAAATTATATATTTTTATATATTTTTATACTTTATACTTATTTATATTTATACTTTATTTATACTACTTAATTATATATTCTATACAATTATTATAAAAATGAATCCTGCTGTGTAATAAATAAATAAACAAATAAATAAATTTGTACAAGTGCAGCTATTAATTGTCATAATTAAATATAGCTAGTAATTATTACAATTAAATACTGCCAATGTAAAAGTTGAATCTCTCGTATGTTTCGTACGTTGCTACCACAGCCACATACACCGGGTGTCCAAATATTTATGCACACGATACTGTATATACCATCCACTTATGTGTGTGTGTATATATATATATAACTTATGTTATGTAGGGACACGATCGTCATTTCGTTTCCTGATCGAACGAGGGAAATCTTGTTAAGGAAAGGGATCAAGGATTGCGTTTAGGGTTATTGCTCGAAGGAAACCGAACGATTTAATGGGCTCGTCCAGGTTCTCTGATCCGACTGCAGGTACGAGGTATTGTCTTTATCGACGTTTTCAGTGAAAATATGTCAAACCGATATTTCGAACGACGGGCAGCCGATGCTTTTAACCGTCGATTAATTTTGAAATTTATGTCAAGACACTGGAGGTTGCGATCGATCGGCAGCTTTTATTTGGCGCTCTCACTCGTCTTCCGCATCTACGATTACCGATCTCCGCATCCCGACGGTTAAGCAAATAGAAAAAATACCTGAATTTCATCAGCTTATGGGTTTCTTCATTTGCTAAACGCAGCAAAGTAATAAAAAACCTGGTACTCAGATTGTATAGAAATTGTGCTATACATTTGTATTATTTCTACCCTGCACGTTATTATTTGCTACTACAAATTACATAGCAGAGAACGTACATGGATTTTAGTTTGGTGGAAATGGTATTTCTTCAATTCTGAATTAGCAGGAATATCAATTATCAAGTTTCACATGAACATTTATAACATGTTCGTAGCACAGATTGCTCCAAGTTTTCGTTCAAGTTCGGATCAGCGAGGAAACACGCAATCGTCAAAAGTGGTTTCTATAATTGACCTTCTATATGGCCACTTATTCATATAATAGCAACATTTTCATCCGTGTCATAAATTTAACGCGGTTCGCTAACCTTCGCACACAGTCTGCACACAAATTAAGAAAAAAAAAAAAAAAAGAAAAGAAAAAAGGAAGGAAACGAATAAGGGCAGGCAATTGCTCTCCGTACTTAAGAGAAAGCGCGAATGAATCAATATCCAATAAATCGGCAGACGAGTAGCTACTCACCCTGCAGAAGCTGGTGATGGAGGATATCTGAAACAGAAAGCAGAAAGGAACGATCAATCGTTGGAATACCAAGCGAAATAGCACAGCGATAAATAATTGGATATCCAACTTCGAGATCGGATCATCGTACCGAATATTCCCACACACTGGAAGCCTCTTTTTGATTATGGCCAGTCCAATGACTTCATAATATCATAAATATGATACAATGTAGAAATAATAGTGTTTAACACTAGAACTACCACACCAGTCAAACCGACTGGTTTTACCATTTTATTTTCGAATTCTTACTTTGTGTTGCAACGTAATGACTTTTGCAACGATAACTGAAAGAATAATATAATGAATTTTATTTTGTTTTTATGTATTCAAACTGAAAATAATTTTGTATCAGGGTACTTATACCAATAGCAGTGAAAATGACTGGTACTTGTCAAAGTGTACAGGAGTCCTGCACTTTGTTTATCGGACCCCAATTAACCAGCAACTTGCCACGCGTTTTTCAAATGTTTACCGCGTATCATTCGATAAAACGATATCAGTTATCAGAAAAATTGCGGCTCGATCGCTGAATCGCTAGAAATGCCACAGCAATCAAAACGTCTGGTTCTACAATTTTATAAATGTGCCAACCCTCGTTTAGGTCGATCATGGTCGCAGCTCTAGCGTTAACGTGGTGTTCAGTCATCAAGTTGGAATAATTCTAATAATATTGGAATAATAATATTATCAAACACGTACAATTAATAAATTCTATCAGAGTTCGTTCGCGTCTTTCAATTGAACCATCGAATGGAAAATATTGGAAGCTTTAAATGTTCCTAATTCGACGAACATAGTGTCATCTCTCGTACAATCAGAACGAATATTATTATTCAGACTTTACAAGTACAAATAACAAACTACCAATAGTAGTTGCTTCTCTCAAGTAACTGGAGCAAGTTTGACAATAGAAGAAAAGGAATTTTGCAAGTAAATTTCCTGATCGGCCGAGTAAACTCGTGCTGTGCAAATCGTCACGAAACGATGATTAAATACAAAGATGGAATGAAGAAAATGACCAAACTTCGTCTCCTACATATATATATATATATAGATACTGCGGAAGAACATTTTAATTAAAGAGATCCGTGTACGCCTAATCTTTTAAAAACAAGCTGCACAGCTCGAGTGGAAAGAGGGCAGCGAGCGAATTGAAATTCAAAAGTCGTCTGCAGACAGAAACGTCGACGACGAAGGAATAAGGAAGCTCTTCGAGGAGCTGGTCGCTAGGCGAAGAGCCTGCAGGAGCTTCTCTACGAAAAACTTTCGTCCTGATTATCATAAGAAGTTTCGCGATGCTCGAAAGAAAAGAAAAAGAGGAGATCGGCCGTTTTACGTATTCCTCGACGTTACAGCGACCGAACTTGTGTGTACACCACCACCGTGGAATTAGATAACCGAGCTGACTTGTCTTCGAGCGTCGTCGCTCGCACGCTTTTGCTAATGGCGCGCTCTTTTAAATTCCTCGCGATCCTCCATTTTGTAACTTTCGTCTGGCAAAGGGGATGGGACAGGAGGGTGGTGGGACGATTTTAAAACGCCAGACTTTCTAGGTCGGCCGGAATTAGACGCGAATATAGGAACAGCACGGTTTGAGGCAGTTGCTTAAAAAATACACGGTGTCCCAGTTCTTCTTAGGAAAACGGTGTCAGGGTATCGTACGAGTGGAGATAAGAAAAACGTTGTACAAGCGTAGCTTCGTAAATGTTGACACGTAATCGAAGGCTTTGCACAGCAGCGACCAAGCGGCTGCGATTCAGTACGCGTAGATTTTGTCATTTTCTTCTGTCGTTATTTGTTAAATGTTCTTCTTCATAGACGTAGTATTAATAATAATAATAATAGTAGTAAATATTAATAAATGTAAATGAACTGTAAATGAGACATTTTTCATTCCAAAGGCGAAACGATTAATATTCTTACGTTGCACGGATCGTCTGGCAGTGTAAAAGAGTTCGAAGCGATCGAGGTTGCTCAATTTAAAGTGATTTTACGCACAGTATTTTACGATCAGCCATGAAATTTAATTCGCTACAAGCGTTTGATGAAAGAGAAATGCAAAGATCGTGCGATTCACCGTGTATCGATCTTATTAAATTGGTTCCAGTTGACCCAATTTCCGACGTTTCTTCGTATAACGAATTGTCCCCGTTTCAGTTTCAACTCTCACTCTCGCGCTCCTCGCAAATAAGGAGAATTAAGCCGAGACAAGTTCGTTGAATTTTAATTTAACGAGCGAAATCTGTTGGGTCAAGGCCGAGAGAGCATTTTACATTGCAGAAAACTGTTTCGTTAAATGTTAATTAACGTTCAGATCCGCCATCCGGAGAATAAATCAAGGAGAACATAGGCCATTAAAAATAAGTAAACGCGTTTCTCTCCACCTTCTGCTTTCCCTTCTTTAACATATCTTATTGCTGCGAGTAAATGACTTTATTCTTAATCGAAAGAGCTAGAGAAAATGGGAAGCTCGTTTCACTATTTTCATTCTCGTTCCCCTGCTTTTTCCCCCCTGTTACTCGTTTCTATTATACGTCTACCGTCGACTTTTAAACTAAAGAAATTTCACCCCCTCGTGCTTCTTCTTACGCATTTCATCTGCACGAAAATACCACTGCAAACGGGAAATTAGAAAATTACATTTGTTGGATATTTTCCATTCCCCTTGCAATTTTCCTATTTCCCGTGGACAAGCAAGCAAGCTCGTTCATATCGACGCCTAATTGTTTTACCATTGCAAGCTCCCAAACAGCGTGGAAAAATCCTGAAAAATTCACCGGAAACCTCGCTACGCGATACGATCAGCTGTTCGAAAGATTCTTCGCGGGAATAAAAATTCTGACTGTAAAGAATCGCGAGCCGAGACAAAGTACGAGAAAATTGTCTATTAAACGAAAGACTGACAGATAGAAATCGAAGAAACACGACCAGATGCAATACAACTTTGTCAATGAAACGACCATTCGCATCGTCCGCTATCTCGCTACACAGTTATCAGTTCTGCAAGTATGAAACCGGAATTTGCCTATAGATGGCCCTAGCTGATAATGTAGTTATCACTAAACTGCGTCATTGATGCCAAAAGTCTTTGTTGACATCTCACAAACATTTTCCACTCAGAACAATACAAGTTTCATACAACAGTATAGTTTGTAATAGCGTTGAACATGTCAAATTTTGTGCCTGGAAACTACGATTTGCGGACAGCATTGATTTTCTGTTACCATTTGAAGAAAACTGCTACAGAATCGCATCGAATGCTTGTCGAAGCTTACGGTGAGCATGCTCTTGGTAAATCACAGTGCTTTGAGCGGTTTAAAAAATTCAGAAGTGGCAATTTTGACGCGAGGAACGAAGAACGTGGAAGACCACCGAAAAAGTTTCAAGACAGCGAATTGCAAGCATTGCTGGATGAGGATGACGCTCAAACGCAACAAAAACTCGCTGATCAATTAAACGTGACACGAGAAGCCGTCTCCATACGTTCGAAAGCCATGGGAAAGATCCAGAAGGTGGGAAAATGGGTTCCACATGAACTGAATGAAAGACAGCAGGAAAACCGAAAAACCACTTGCGAAATGCTGCTCGCCAGATACAAAAGAAAGTCATTTCTCCACCGAATTGTGACTGGCGAAGAAAAGTGGATATATTTTGAGAATCCTAAGCGTGAAAGATCATGGGTAGCTCCAGGCGAACCAGCGACATCGACTACAAGACCAAATCGCTATGGATGGAAGACAATGCTCTGTGTTTGGTGGGATCAGAAGGGTGTGATCTATTATGAGCTGTTAAAACCTGGCGAAACCGTTAATACTGAGCGCTGCCGACAACAAATGATCGATTTGAATCAATCTTTGCGTGAAAAACGACCAGAATATCAAAAAAGGCAACACAAAGTAATTTTGCTTCATGATAATGCACCATCGCAAGCAAAACCGGTCAAGGAAACGATCGAAGCGTTCAGTTGGGAAATACTTTCGCACGCGGCTTACTCACCAGACTTGGCTCCGTCCGATTACTATTTATTTGCATCGATGGGACACGCACTTTCTGACCAGCACTTCACTTCTTACGAAAATGTACGAAAATGGCTCGATGACTGGTTTGCCTCAAAAGAGCGACAGTTTTTCTGGCGTGGCATCCACCAATTGCCAGACAGGTGGGAAAAATGTATAGCTAGCGATGGGCAATACTTCGCATAAAATATTTTTAATCATTTTCATACAATAAACGTGTATTTTCTATACAAAAATTCCGGTTTCATATTTACATACGTGGTAAAACGATCGGATATTAAAAATCCAAGATGCGATATTAAAACTTGGGAATGAGATACTCTCTTTTTCTGTCGCCTGGTCGATCGCAATGGGGCGAAATAAAAATCGAGCGGATTAAAGGAAAAGTAGCATCGCGGTAATAACAATGGTTGCTGGTTGGAAGCGTTGCCCGAATACCGCTGGCTTTCCACGTTTTAATGAAAGTCCTTTCTCCGAAACGTAATGAACTTGACCGAACTTTATCGTCGCGAGTTGATCAGCGAATTTAATCGGCCGCCAGCGAAGCGGATAACCGATCAGAGGCGAACAATGGACTTACCAAGTTGCCTGGTCGTGGCGGTAGTTACGTGATAACTGGCAAATCAAGCTCTGTGAGGCGTGTGCATGTACGCCAGGGCTTGTTAAAGTTGTTGGAAATTTTTCTTATTTCGGGAAACTATCGCGTTAAGGTACAGCGAGTAATCCGTTTATTGAAAGTCAGTCAGACTTAATATGAATATAATTGTTCGCTTGTAAGGAATTGTACAGGGCGCTTAAAGGAGAAACCTATGGCTTTAAACATCGATAATTCGATGTTCGTTTGCGCGACAAGTTAAAAGATTCGAATAGAAAGAAACATGAGAAAAGCTAAGTACAAATATGTACGCTACGTATTAAAATTAAATTGGAACAAACAACGGATAGAAATAAAGAATCGAAGTTTTATTCACCATCGATGGATAGATATCCGATCGAACGAGTATTTACTGGAATAAGAATTTAGTCGGAGAGAAATTTAATCGCATAACTCGTTCGAATAAAGTGATACATTATGGATAAATATTTCTGTGTTACATCGTATGCGAGGTATATATTTTCAAGTTTCGTTGTCCAGTTGTTGCGATATTGGCTTCTATAATTAACTTTTTGCAAATGCCAGATTAGAAAGTTTACCGTTGCTCGGTGAATTATTCGTCTGATAAATTAATACTCGGAACTGTATCGGTATATATTTGTAGAAAATTAAGTGGAAACAAACAATTACTCGTATTATTATTCCAATAATTCTGCGATCCTTATTCGAACGAATATAGAAAATAATTTGTTACGGACAAGAAGTAATTATTCCAGGAAAAAATTATTTTCGCTATGTTCACTGATATCAATCCATTCCGTTAATTATATTAGATATTAATTCGAAATAATTTGAACAAAATGCTGTAAAGTAACTCTGATGCAAAGTAGTTTATTGCGACTTAATATAATAATAATGATAATAATTAATAAATAAATAATAATAATAATATTTAATAACGCGACTAAGAACTTGTTGTACTAACGTTGCTGTACTGTATCTTATATTTTAGAACGTGGAAGCTTGTCGTATCTTAAAAGTACATGGACAGCATGAGAAAGCACTATAAAACAAGTATGATAAAAGCGTGAAAAATATTCCACATCGTAACACAACTAAACTATATACGTTAGCACGTGACAGTTAAAAAGCTAAGGGTTTAATGTAATAAGAGTTGAGCAATTTTCAAGTCATCGACGTTACAGCTGTCTTTTATACTCGGTTATTTAATTACAATTATTTAATTACGATTTATCTTTAATTTCCTAACGTAGCCAGATTTCCAATTCACTTTTTACATTGCTTATTTTTAACAAATTTATCGATTCCAAATATAGTGTTTAATGGTTTACGTGACGTTCGATACTGATTTATCAAATATCATTAACTGACGCGATAAGCCCCGTTGATCGTGTACTAATACCGTTAATTAATTACATTTAGAATTATTATCCTGCGGTATAATCGCACATTCATTTACGTTTTAATGTCAAATATACATAATTAATCACTAATGACAGAGACGAGAGAGATACACATATTATCTGCCGTATTATTGCTATGTAATTATAGTTCATACAGAGACTAATCTGTGCGCAGCAGCGTAATCAATTTCATTATTTATAACGATGTAATAGTTGCAAAAAACGTGTGTTAGTTTGTGAAAGCGTTACACGTATACACATTTACTTTATTTCGGTTTTCATTTAACTATAATTATTCATATTCGTCGTATAGTTAACTATACGTTAACTAGTTACTGTTTTTGACGAGTATACTCGTCACGAAGAGACGACACTATTTTGTGTTTCGACGAGCCCTGTAGGTAACAGTCGTTTCCTTGCAACTTAATTTTATATTGCAATAGCTACGCATATTCTGTGTTTGACGAGTATACTCGTCACGAAGAGACGAGTCTATTTTGTGTTACGACGAGCTCTGTTGGTAATCAAATTAAAAAACGAAACAGTCGTTTCGTTACAACTTGATGTTATATTGCAATAGTCACGCATATTCTGTGTTTGACGAGTATACTCGTCACGAAGAGAAGAGTCTATTTTGTGTTACGACGAGCTCTGTTGGTAATCAAATTAAAAAACGAAACAGTCGTTTCGTTACAACTTGATGTTATATTGCAATAGTCACGTATATTCTGTGTTTGACGAGTATACTCGTCACGAAGAGAAGAGTCTATTTTGTGTTACGACGAGTTCTGTTGGTAATCAAATTAAAAAACGAAACAGTCGTTTCGTTACAACTTGATGTTATATTGCAATAGTCACGCATATTCTGTGTTTGACGAGTATACTCGTCACGAAGAGAAGAGTCTATTTTGTGTTACGACGAGCTCTGTTGGTAATCAAATTAAAAAACGAAACAGTCGTTTCGTTACAACTTGATGTTATATTGCAATAGTCACGTATATTCTGTGTTTGACGAGTATACTCGTCACGAAGAGAAGAGTCTATTTTGTGTTACGACGAGTTCTGTTGGTAATCAAATTAAAAAACGAAACAGTCGTTTCGTTACAACTTGATGTTATATTGCAATAGTCACGCATATTCTGTGTTTGACGAGTATACTCGTCACGAAGAGAAGAGTCTATTTTGTGTTACGACGAGCTCTGTTGGTAATCAAATTAAAAAACGAAACAGTCGTTTCGTTACAACTTGATGTTATATTGCAATAGTCACGCATATTCTGTGTTTGACGAGTATACTCGTCACGAAGAGAAGAGTCTATTTTGTGTTACGACGAGCTCTGTTGGTAATCAAATTAAAAAACGAAACAGTCGTTTCGTTACAACTTGATGTTATATTGCAATAGCCACGCATACTCTGTGTTTGACGAGTATACTCGTCATCGTTACTTTTTGTCACGCGCTTTTCAAAGACGACGCAACAGCTAACTGTTTAACTGGTTATATACCGATTATTATCGATTGGTTAATAGCAACGCGTCATACTCAGACTGCGTTTCTACAAATTCAAATATTTATGATGAAAAATATGCGAAAATAGACCCAAAAATAGGGATAGAAATATTCGAATAAATATTTCCCTGGTGCAAACACCGTAACAAGTATCGTGTCGCAGATAATCTGTATATTTTCCACGCTACCTACATCTGGCACACATTTTCCTACTTTTCGCATGTGCCACAAAAGCGTACGAATTCGTAGTCCGCTGGTAGGAAAGACGTGTCCTTTAGAAAGCGGCCGAAACGTCGCATGTCGTAGACCGTCGGCTCTCCACTCAATAAACCAAACTTCCTTCAGATCCGCCATCCGAAAGCTAACCTTGAGGTGGCTGAAGCGAACAGATGCTGCAGCCCGAACATCCCCTGATACCCAAGTTACAAGTTAAAGCCGCGCCTCGAAAAGACAGATTGCGCGATCTCTCGCGTGTCATTGGTCCGGCATATACATTCGCAATGTATATTCCGGCCCGAGTGGCAATCTCTGTGTGCGCGTCTCTGTCGCCCTCGAGAGCCACAGTTATCGTCGCATCTCGCTCCCCGCAGCTTCTTTATGCCCGAGGAGAAGCGCGACGACCGGAAGCAATGGCTGAGAGCCGCACGCCTGGTGACACATCCATCCAGAAAGAGACCGGAAAAGGGATATTTCGGTAGCGTGTGTGGCCGTGGTGCGCGCTCGGCCAACTATAAATCAACGTGCACCAACTCGGCTTCAACTTATGCATCGATACGTATCCTTCGTCGTCGCGACGCGGCAAACTCACGGAATACCTGGCAATATCGTATCGAACTGTGCCATCTTCGGCCAGTTTTCCTCCCTCGAGGCAAAATCCATCCAACGAAGCAACGAAATAGCGACGCCTCTTACGTAACGCGCGCGCGATAGAACGAGCGGAGATTTTTCTCGTTCGGGTAATTATGTAAGAAGGTGAAAAATGGTTGACACGGGAAATACGGAGACGCGGACGAGAGGAAAGCGCGGCTTCAACGCTGCAGCAGTCGTTTCACATGGAAAAACACTGATATACGTACTCTTTATGGTACGGAGGTCGTAGTCGCGGTTTTTAGCTCGCGAACAGAATCCTGGCGCTGAGAGATTGCCAGATAAGAAGAGTTTTAAGAGTTGTAGAAATAACGATTGTTTAAGTATGGCGTTTGTACCGGACAAATTCAGACGAGAAGTGGACAGTTTCTACGGATTATCTTCAATTATCTCTTGAAATTAAATCTCGCGATGCGTCTGATTTGCAACAGGATGGTAATAAGTTTGACGATTGGTGTAGATCCAACTGCTTTCTTTCCATAGATGCGGAGATGCGTGGCGTTTCCAGCGAACGAGCGCAGCTGTGGTACTCGACCGACAACGTTGCTGAGCAAGCCAGTGGTTTGATTGGAATATCAAGTAACGAGTAAAAATAAAAAATCAAATTTTGTGGAATTTACCTGAACATAAATGTGATCGAAATGAAAATGATGTATAATATTTAAATATTTCAATGTTCATTGCTCAGTTGTTTTTTGCTTTTATAATTAACTTTCTTCAAATGCCAGATTAGAAAATTTATCATTTCAAATTGTTCACGTGGTAAATTAAAGTAAAAATAGTATCTGTACAAACTTGTACAAAATTGATCGAAAACAATCAATTGTTCGTATTATTATTTCAATAATTCTGGAATTATTATTCGAACGAATGTAGAAAATAATTTGCTACGGATAACAGTTTTAATTATTCGACAGATGAAGTATTCGTTTGATATGAATTTATTCCGATAATTGTCCGAGAAAAATATTTATTCCAAAGTTTAAGGGTTCATCACGAGATATAAAGATAAGAAATAATAAGATTGCACCAGCACTTTCTTTGGATATCTCTATAGAATAACCTAACACATTTTGCTATGGAATAATTATTATTGCTACATATATTGATAGATAAACATATTACGACATAATTCATCACATAAAACAGAAACTCGTTGCAACCAATTCACATGTCCTGATACAATCAATCCTATTAGAAGCTCGTTAAAGGAATGACCTCATCTCACTGCATTTTTCTAACAATTAACTACAATGTACACATCTTACTCAATGTACCTTGGTCCTTCTAATTTCTTTCAACGCAATTACAATTTCAAACTTCCACAAGCCAAACTCCCATCAAATACGACCAAACATCTGTCACACACGCCATTCCTCTTTCACTACTCAACCAATCGCTCAATAATCTCACAAACATTGCTCTATAGAATAACCTAACACATTTTGCTAAGGAATAATTATTATTGCTGCATATATTGATGGATAAACATATTACGACATAATCCATCACATAAAACAGAAACTAGTTGCAACCAATTCACATGTCCTGATACAATCAATCCTACTAGAAACTCGTTAAAGGAATGAGCTCATCTCACTGCATTGTTCTAACAATTAACTACAATGTACACATCTTATTCAATGTACCTTGGTCCTTCTAATTTCTTTCAACGCAATTACAATTTCAAACTTCCACAAGCCAAACTCCCATCAAATACGACCAAACATCTGTCACACACGCCATTCCTCTTTCACTACTCAACCAATCGCTCAATAATCTCACAAACATTGCTCTATAGAATAACCTAACACATTTTGCTAAGGAATAATTATTATTGCTGCATATATTGATGGATAAACATATTACGACATAATCCATCACATAAAACAGAAACTAGTTGCAACCAATTCACATGTCCTGATACAATCAATCCTACTAGAAACTCGTTAAAGGAATGAGCTCATCTCACTGCATTGTTCTAACAATTAACTACAATGTACACATCTTACTCAATGTACCTTGGTCCTTCTAATTTCTTTCAACGCAATTACAATTTCAAACTTCCACAAACCAAACTCCCATCAAACACGTCCAAACATATGTCACACACGCCATTCCTGTTTCACTATTCAACCAATCGCTCAATAATCTCACAAATATTACACGCACAATGCCAATTATATATTTAATAACTGTATATCACACACACACACACACATATAAACGTATAACCAGAGCAAGCAACAACCCTACTCATTCCCATTCAATGCCAACTCCTCAAACCTCCGCAAACGAGACGTAGCTTTCGCTTGGCCTGCGAGTGACACGCGTGCACCTACTCCACCCTGCGCACACCCTCCGAGTACTGTTCTCACCTTTAACGAGTACAGTTTGTCTAGAATTCACCTGCGCGATGGTGGGGGTGTCTAGACATCCAATCTCTTTGCCCTCTTCGTCGCACGCGCTGCGACTTGCATTAGCGTTCACGCCGGAAGCTGCAGCCACCTGGGGCGTACACACGCGATCGACGGCTAAGATTCCAGAGATTTTTCCTCACGAGACCGCCTGTACGTCGCGCCAAGTGCCAAAGCCATGTGCATATAGGGTGGTCGAATTATCCGAATTACAATCAGATATCGTTAATGATGACGAAACTATCGGCGCTAAAACGTCGAAACGTAGAAGATGGATGGTACGGAGAGTAAATCACAGACACATTCGACGTCACCTAGGTATCCATTGTTGACCAGTTAGCCGTTCTCGACGAGTATACTCGTCGTCGTTTACCTTTCAGAAGTAGAAGCTAAAGTTTTCAAAGAGCAACAGACAGCTGTTAATTAATGAATTAACACGCGAATGCTGCGATAAATGCAGACATTTTACAGCCATTGTGTTCCACGAAACACGTAGAGAATGTTTCCCAGTTGCCTGAGACACCCTGTAGAGTAAACTGTACAAGTTTGCTCGCCTGGCGCGGAAAAGGACCAGCTTATCGATACGTGGCGCTGGCACAAAGAAATTGCGGTGGTTGTAATGCGCGTACACGCGCTCGGCAAACGAACCAGCAAGAGGATGGTGGAAACGTCTGGTGAAATTGAGCTCGTGTTTGTCTTTTGGCAAAGGTGGAAATTGGTCGACGAATTTCTCGCGCTGCAATATCGTTCAACCGTGGCCAAGATATTCTCGAGGATTTAATGGCATTCGCGAGGGGATTAATGATGGTAGAGCCGCGGTTTTACTTTGGACTTACAGAAAGTGCTAGCGATCAAGGGATTAACAGTGCGACGAGGGTATTGGAATTGGAAGGTCGGAGAAGCGTGGAAAGGGAAAAATTGATGTGACGAGATAAGTGGGAGGTTGAAACATTCAAAATTAAACGACTTAAGAAGCAAACGTGAAGATTATTTTCATTATTTGCATACTTGTGTCGCTTATTGCTGCAATTCTCTGCACTTTTAACTTTACGGACTTGGAGAAAGAACGAGCAAAGGATACGAATTTATCGAGGAAATCAAGTTTGAATAATTTAGTTTGTTAGTTAGGAAACGAAGTTGGATGAAATGAACTTTCATAATATAATGCTTGTAACTTAATTAGGCGTCAGGATCAAACTGAGTAAACTTACATTCTTTTAATCCTTTTTCAATTTGAAAAATTGCAAAATACTGCTGCAACGAGATACTTTATCATCAAAATAGATTCTTATGAGAAGAAGGAATATTTAATTAATTTGATTAATATTCAGCCACTTTGTTCCTTGCTAATATTTCTTCCCTGTAATTCTCTGTTATTCGGCAATTTTCTTTCTAATTGCAATTATCCCCAACGATGTACTCCACGTACTATAAAATAGTTAGAAATGAACGTTCTCTATTTTTTTTTTTTTTTTTAATTAATTCCTACATTGGATTTGTTAATTTTAAATTTATTTAATTACACATTTATCGTGCTGTGTTGGTTTTTTTTTAGCTACAGTATGATTGGCATTTTGGGATTATCACGTAGGTTTATCATACGACAGTCTGCAAAGCTAAAATAAGTCAGCTCGAAGCTTCTATCTTTTTCCATACTTTACGCGGAATTTACATTTTCTCTAAGCGTAAAAAATCGCTTTTTATCTTACGTCGTTTACAATTCTAATTTCTCGATTATTATGATACGGGCGTGATAACGTGGCACGTTCCAGATGATTGTCGCGGATGTTACGCTGAAAAATAATTCTTCTGGCAACGGTAATAACATTATGAATTAAGATGAATCTCGTTAATATTCTCTTCTGTCCTTTTGTATTTTCCTTGTTGACTTACCGATGGAATACATTTTTCTCCAATTTCCATAAAACTCTTCTTTTTCTACGTGCCGTGGCGTCGTATTTGAAAGACGCGTGAACACGTAAACTCGATCGACCCAGTTTTACAAGAATTTATAATTCACACTGGACTATCGTAACTAATATTCTGAAAAATGAACCGAACATAGTGCGAAATAGATTCAAACAGAATTCCACAAAGATAAGGAACGATACTTCGATTTCTTCTTTCTTCGTATTTTCCATCCACTGTAGACGTAAACTGTTTAATGCAACAGATGAGGAACAAATGCGAATAAAACACAAAATAGCAGAATATCCGTGTTATTGCTGTAGATTTTCCAATTGTATTGCTATTATCCGATTGAAAAGGACAAACAGAGTACACATTTTCTTTGTATTTTATATTTCTTTGTATTTTATATTTCTTCGTATGTTCCTTATATTTCTAGCAAGTTTACAGACTGCGATGATAACGAGCAAACACGCGAAGTATCTAAAACGAACGCATTTTTAATTCGCCGTGTTTTACGTTTTACACGGAGACGTTTTGTACAAATTTTAGCATCGAATCAACGACGACGAAGTTCACAGAGAAAATGAAAACTACAAAGCAAACAAAGATGAATAACATTTTCCTAATTTCACCAATCGAACTTGGTAACTTGGCTACTGATGGGGCGATTTTTTGACATCTTCCCACACGTTTTGTACAAATTTCAGCATCGAATCAACGACGACGAAGTTCACAGAGAAAATGAAAACTACAAAGCAAACAAAGACGAATAACATTTTCCTAATTTCACCAATCGAACTTGGTAACTTGGCTACTGATGGGGCGATTTTTTGACATCTTCCCACACGTTTTGTACAAATTTCAGCATCGAATCAACGACGACGAAGTTCACAGAGAAAATGAAAACTACAAAGCAAACAAAGACGAATAACATTTTCCTAATTTCACCAATCGAACTTGGTAACTTGGCTACTGATGGGGCGATTTTTTGACATCTTCCCACACGTTTTGTACAAATTTCAGCATCGAATCAACGACGACGAAGTTCACAGAGAAAATGAAAACTACAAAGCAAACAAAGACGAATAACATTTTCCTAATTTCACCAATCGAACTTGGTAACTTGGCTACTGATGGGGCGATTTTTTGACATCTTCCCACACGTTTTGTACAAATTTCAGCATCGAATCAACGACGAAGAAGTTCACAGAGAAAATGAAAACTACAAAGCAAACAAAGATGAATAACATTTTCCTAATTTCACTAATCGAACTTGGTAACTTGGCTAACGATGAGGCGGTTTTTTAAATCTTCCGAGAAAGTGACGATCGAAATATTGTTCGAATATTTACGTTTTCCACGCAGCTGTCGATAATTCTCAGCGTCTCTTTGAAACGGCGATGCTCCTTCGAGAATTCCAGCAACGAGATTCCTTGCAGTCGCTCAGACGAGGCTTTTACACGCCGATACAGCGTTTCGTCTTTTAATCCTTCCGCCTTCTTTAATCGTTTCGTCATTCGTCGAGCTTAAAGCGGGTCTCGCGAGGCCGGAAACGACACAGCTGAAAAGCGGCTAGGAAATAGCAGCCGTTCAAGCGTCTACACGGTGGCAACGATTTCTTCGAGCCATTCGACGAAGCCGAGCAACTGGCTCGGCTCTGCAAAAGCAACACGCGTCTCTCCTATCGCAGTTAACTTTTCGAATTGAGCGTTCGACGATGGAAAAACTCGCGTGGAGCGAGTGACGAGCGGCTCGGGTTTAGAGCAGACAACGAGTAGTCAGATGACCGTCGGTTTCGGTGAAGCATTGTACCAGGCATGTAAATATGAAACCGGAATTTTTATACAGAAAATACACGTTTATTGTATGAAAGTGATTAAAAATATTTTATTCGAAGTATTGCCCATACATTTTTCCCACCTGTCTGGCAATTGGTGGATATGTTCAACGCTATCATTTACATGGCAATGAACAATTACGTCGTAACGAGGAAATTCCGTTACGTGTCCTGCTATACAACATATTTTTTTTTTTTTTAATTTAGTTGTTCACATTCACAATTTGTCCGATTTGGACATTTGGTAGAATTTACTATACAACGTGACTTAGAATTTCCGATCAATTCTTTTTGTTACACACTAAACCTGAGAATATTTTTAATTATTTTCAACGAACCGCATATTCTGAGCTGATAATTAATATCGTACGTCACAGACGAAAATCTTAACACGCGTCATTGAGAAATTAAAGAAACTTGGGCTATCTTTTTGGTCAGCAGTGTAATAACCGTATCGCGAGACATTTGCCACGCGCCAACGAAGAAGATCGCCCTCTTTGCATACGTCGTACGATATCTGCGTCTATTGTAGCACACGGTACACGTTACTCGCGATATAATCGGTCCACATCAGGCTGGTTACTTCATCAATCATAAAGGAACGACTAGCGAGCAGATGGTGCGAAAGACGTCGGCCCGTTATTGACATACCCGGACCAAAGGTATGCCGGTCTCTTTGATCGAAAGCTCGACTGCCAATCGGCGAGAATGCCGCGTATTCCATAATTCCGTCGGGAATATTCGTAATGGGGGAAACGAGGTATTCGACGAGACAGGACTGTGCGATGATGTGGGAAAGTGGAGGAAAATGTTAACGGGTGACGAGCAGCTTGCCAATTCAGAGAGAACACTTTGGTTCTGATACTCTGACCATGACATTTCGTATTGTATCCTTCTCTTTTTTTCTTTTTTTTTTTCCAACGGGGCGAAGTTTGAATTAAGTTTGTTATTTAAGTTTGTTACACGTGGCTCGCGGAATTTAAGAATTTTAACTTGTTTACGCAAAATTTATACTTTTATAGTGGACTGTGAATTTTTATTTGTTTAGGAAAAATTTATACTTTTATAGTGGACTGAGAATTTTAATTTGTTTAGGCAAAATTTATACTTTTATAGTGGACTGAGAATTTTTATTTGTTTAGGCAAAATTTATACTTTTATAGTGGACTGAGAATTTTAATTTGTTTAGGCGAAATTTATACTTTTATAGTGGACTGCGAATTTTTATTTGTTTAGGCAAAATTTATACTTTTATAGTGGACTGCGAATTTTTGTGTCTTTATGGAAATATATTTGATAAATTGTTTAATATCAGTTTCATATAAATATATACGTAACACAAGGAAATATAAAAGATACGAAGTGAGGTACTTGTTGCAATATTTGGTGGTCCAAACGAATCTCTACGTAGGTTTCGTTGTTATTAATTAAATGAAGAAGATATTCGAGTTTTAGTGCGTCGTGTCTTCTTCGCGAAACCGATTGAAATCTACGTTTCTACTATGTGATGATAATTAATGAAAATTTATTTCGTCTTGCAAGCTAAAGAAAAGCTCCATCTTCGTAGGATTAAAATTATGGAATCTTATGTCACCATTAGGATAAAGAAAAATTCTTCAGTTTCATTAATGACGTTTCGACTAATAAATGAAAAATGGCATGAGTCTTTAAACAATTCTTCGTAGGGTTAAAATTATGAAATCTTCTGTTACCATTACGACAGAGAAAAATTATTCAGTTTCACTTATGACGTTTCGATTCAAAATTGGAAAATGGCGTGAATCTTCAAGCAAATCTTCGTAGGGTTAAAATTATGAAATCTTCTGTTACCATTACGACAGAGAAAAATTATTCAGTTTCACTTATGACGTTTCGATTCAAAATTGGAAAATGGCGTGAATCTTCAAGCAAATCTTCGTAGGGTTAAAATTATGAAATCTTCCGTTACCATTACGATAGAGAAAAATTCTTAAGTTTCATTTATGACGTTTCGACTAATGAATGGAAAATGGCATTAATCTTTAAACAGAAAGATATACTCGGTGGTAACTTACTCTAAATGCTTGGTTGAAATATGAAAAAGTTACGAGAAACGCGAAATACGAGAATATATCGTAAATATACAATGGTATGCAAGAAGCAAACTATGCCATCAGTCTGTTTGTTCGCATTTTATGCAGAATCTGCCTTAAAGATAAAAATCGAAGTTTCCAAAGGTTAGGGTGCTTCGGAGTTTTAAATGGCCAAATGAAAAACTGGCAAAGTGGCGCGAATAATCTTTTATCCAATAATAGCGCGCATTTCGCCTTATTGTTTAGCAGAAATTTATCGTATAATTACGCGCCAACTTTGTGCGGTGCACCTGCGGAATTTTAACCTCGTGGTTATTTCATTAACAGGTTAATTCTACTTAACTATTTTAATACCAGCAGATATTAATAAAGCGCATATATTATTCTCTGATATTGCTAATAAATTAAATTTCAGCAAAGTAGGTGAATTATGACGCAAAATAAACTGTGAGTTACTTGCGAGTAGCTTACAATGAAATTTAAAATAGAATTTATGGGAAGAAAGTAAATTGCTATTAATATCTGCTACGTTGATCGCCATAATACACGTTTGCAATAAATATATCCAAGTTCCTGCGATCATACTTGCTCCAAACTTTTCTAACATGATCACGACACTCCTCTACAGCATAACGAAATTTTCAGATGGATCGTAGAAAATTTGAACAAGCGTGCAGATATTTTCGCCAGTTACTACGTACAAATCATCGATATATCTTCTTTTCCCATCTGCAAATTAGCTGGAAAAATATTTCACGATCGAGTGACCAGTGTACGTGATAGCTATAGCTATGGATGTATTGGGTTGGCAACTAAGTGATTGCGGATTTTGTCATTAGGTGGTATTGACAAAACCCGCAATCACTTAGTTGCCAACGCAATAGATGTAACACGCGCAACCTGCAAATAATTTCGTATCGTATCGTTTTGCACGTTGCGAACGTCTGACAGAAAAGCGAGACACGTGGCGGAACTCGTGCGTCGCGTTTTTGGTCTTTGGTTTGTTCGGCGTTTCGCGCGTTTCCACGTCCACGAGAGCTGAGCAATAGGAATATCGCAACGATATTCGCGGCGCACGATTCTCGCCACCTCCGTAATGGAAAGGACGTCGGAGGCGGAGGACGTCGGCGAACAGGAAGCGGCGAACTAGTTATCAAGGAAGGTGAACTTGCCTGCGTATATTCACAGGCCGACCGGTTAGATTGAAACTGTCAAACTTTGCCCGTCAAGTTCCAAGTTTCTTGCCGTTGCTTCCGGCCATGTTGGTCTGCCCGACAGATAGTTTGCGGTGCCGTGGAAATTTGTTCTTTGAGCGCGTATTTGTTTTCCACGTTGTTTATATCTTTGTGGGTGTTGCAATGCGCTGGTACAACGCGACCAGATGTTTGGGTAAAAATTGATTAAGAAGTGGAGCAAACGTCGAAGGAAATGCAAACCTGCAGTTTTTTAAATTTCTATTAATTAATTATTAATAAATAATTCATTTCGAAATGTATACCATAAATTAATTCCTTACTTTTCGACCATTGTACCATGTAACGTACGCAGGTTTACATTTAAATGGAAAATTTGTATTTCTACGTTGTCAATTCCTCCCCATTTGCAGAATTTGATTATTAAAGATACGTACATGACGCGCGAGTACGAACAGACGCGTTGACGTATCGCGAAGACGATTCCTCGACGACTGAAATATAGAAACGAAATGGTGCGAGTCGAATGTAGCGATTATTTGATCGCTTAATGGTTTTAAATCAATCGTATAGGACTGAAATGACCGGATCGTAGGGACTTGGAAACATGTCGTACCGAACCGACATGACCGAGATATTTCTCTAACCTTCTCGTTAATTAACGTTACAAAGTAGCGGTATTTTTACATAAATCGTGCTATTTCGATTTATTAGAGTCGAAAGTAACGTTTCTTTGATCGCCGGTTGGTTTTGTATCATTCTTATGATTAGGACCGACACGACCGGGTCGTATTGAGAAACATTTCGCACCGAACCGACATGACCGAGATATTTCTTTAACCTTCTCGTTAATTAACGTTACAAAGTAGCGGTATTTTTACATAAATCGTGCTATTTCGACTTATTAGAGTCGAAAGTAACGTTTCTTTGATCGCCGGTTGGTTTTGTATCATTCGTATGATCAGGACCGACACGACCGGGTTGCATTGAGAAACATTTCGCACCGAACCGACATGACCGAGATATTTCTGTAACGTTCTCGTTAATTAACGTTACAAAGTAGCGGTATTTTTACATAAATCGTGCTATTTCGACTCCTTAGAGTCGAAAGTAATGTTTCTTTGATCGCTGGTTGGTTTTGTATCATTCATATGATTAGGACCGACACGACCGGGTCGTATTGAGAAACATTTCGCACCGAACCGACATGACCGAGATATTTCTGTAACGTTCTCGTTAGTTAACGTTACAAAGTAGCGGTATTTTTACATAAATCGTGCTATTTCGACTTATTAGAGTCGAAAGTAACGTTTCTTTGATCGCTGGTTGGTTTTGTATTATTCGTATGATTAGGACCGACACGACCGGATCGTATTGAGAAACATTTCGCACCGAACCGACATGACCGAGATATATCTCTATCATTCTCCCTTCATATTTTTCACCAAGCGTTCTATTTCTACAAATTACAGTCGAATGTACCATAACGTTTATTTGATCGCTGTAGGACTTTCGTAAAAATCGTACACCTCGGGCTCAAACGACCGAATCGAACATCGTAACGTACAGATTTATGTTCGATAATGTAATTTCTATATGTGCTTGTGGTAAATTTTCATCCTTAAAAGATCTTCTGGCGATCCAACGGCAAACACAAACACGCTTCGAAAGTCTATGCACAACGAGTAGTTTACTGGAAACGGGTACGCGATTAATATTGTTGCGCTTATCGCGCGCGATCGCACGAGAAACGAGAGTACACATTTCTCTGCGGCTATCTGTTATCTTGTATCGGCGATAGCGCGGAGAATGCGGCCGCTGTCACGATACACAATCACGATTTAAGGATTTTGGACTCGGTCGTATCTACTGTCCCATAATGCCAGCCATTTTATGGATTCCTGTCGTTCTACGATTTATTCTACGTTTATTTCCTCGCATAAACTTTTTGTTCCCTGATTTTCTGACGCATACGCCTCGTGATGCTAACGAATGTCGCTGCACTGTACGGGAATGCCAGGTCGTTGCATATGAAGTAGACGATTTCAGCGTGAAATCGTGAAACATTTGGCAACTAAATGTCACTGTCTTATGCTATGTTGTTATATTGCGTTATATTAGGTTGTCCGAAAAGTGTCTTTCTTTTACAGACACGTCTTTTACAACGATGCATCTTTGTACAAATATGAAAAATAATCTGTCGAACGTTGTGATCTTTATTTCGATAGAACAAAATGTATCGTACGTAATTTGATAAAATAATATAGAATGGAAAATATTGTGCATCCATTATTTCCTTCTAAAACGAAAGAAACTTTCCGGACGACCTAATATTATCTTACATTATCGTGCAACAAGTTCGTGCCATTTGTTCCTCTGTTATGTACGAGCTTTTCATTTTACTGTGATTCCCATTCTGTTGAAATACCAAACAACAATTGTTTCGTTTGGAAATATCAAAGATGCTAAACAAAATCTTGCAAATATTCAACCGACGAGCCTTATGTTTCGTCGAACATAAAACGGGCCACGTCTTAATCTTGTCCAGCTTCGCTTGACGACCCTATTTCGGATTTCTCTTCGAACAACATGTCGCTAAGCCATTTTTGCATATAATTGCCAAGTCGGGAGAAATAAACGCTAGAACCACGTACTTGACATGTGGAAATACGGATAATATGCGAAAAAACGAATCGCCACGGAAGACTCTGGAGACGAGAAAATTCCTTCGTTCTTGCCTCCGCTTAATTAGCGGTATTTCCATTTTAAATCCCAATTTGCAGACCCTCGTCGTCGCTCGTATTTATTTACGCACTGCATGAGACATTTCTACGACTCTTTTATCTCTCAAAATTTCTCGGTTAGCTGGACATTCGACGATTCTTATTCAACGATGATCCTGTCACTGCCAGGCGAATGCTAGCGAAAATATGAATTTGCACCAGCATCGGTAGCATAATCGTTCGCCTATAGCCGATCGAAGCTAATAACAGAGCCGATGTGCGATCGATGACGACGTTAAATCACGGCAGTGTCCCATGCGAATCGAATTCGATACGAAGCCTCGCACGGCCGTCCATCTTGGCGAAGGGAACGGGGACATAATCGCGTTTCATTTGCCGCGTGGGATCTTAGAAGAGGCACTGGGGCTATCTATTTCTGGCGGACTATCGGTTATCTTGTATCGGAGATAGCCGCGCGGGGAATGCATCGCGGCAGCGTGCACGCCAACGATTTAAGGGCTGCGGATGTGCAAGGAGCTATGAATTAGGTCGCCAAAGCCATGCGGAACCCGCGCTAATGTTCCCGGTAACGGCACTCCGGTTAATTTCCCCCAACGCTCCACGTCCTGCTCGATCGTCTGCCTATTTGTCCGTGATCGGTGCCGGTCAATGCGATGTTAAGCACGTTAATGGGATTCTTCGAGCGAACGATGACGAGCCTGACAGCTTGGACTGCAGCTCGTTGGAAACGTCTTGCGGTTTACATTGGGCGAACGAGCTCGGGAAAATTTAGTAAAACGAAGGCGTAAAGTCTCGTTTACGTTGGCGAACGTAGCTGGAACGATCGTGTGGGTCGTTAGGAGGAAGAAAGAAGCAGTTAGCTGATGTAAGAAACGAGCGTTAGCTGGTTTTCAGTGAGTTGAAAAATTGCAGGTAAAAATCGCTGCAAAATTTTGCACAGCCTTCGATGTAAAAACCTGGGAATTAACGAGTTGTTGGTTTAACAAATTGAAACGTTTGGTTATAGCCACATTGTGTTTCACGGGTAGACAAATTTTGGATCCACACGCGTATGATAAAGACACTGAAGGGAAGAATATAATTACAGGCGAATAAATGTGCGAAATTGAAGGCCACGTAATGGGAATTTACGACTCCCGTTGACGTGCTTTCTAGCGATCGCGTCTCTCCGCGAATGGTCGATAAAACACAGTTAACCGGTTAAAAGGAAACGAAAGTCGTTGAAACGCGAATGACAGGGAAACGAGCATCGAAACGAATGGAAATAAAAACTAGGCCGAGTAAATGAATCCTGTCCAGCTCGGCTGATGATTGTTGACGCGAATAGAATCGATTCGACGATGGCGAATACGTGGCAGTGTTAAATCGACAAACCGGTATTAGGCTCGCCTCTCCTCTATCGCCATGTTAACGCGTAAATAATTGCATTAGCGACCCTATGGCGCGTAATACGCGATGAATGTCGCTGTATACCCAGAACACACTAACGATATTGCTCTCACGTCCGTTCGCCGATCTATTTGCTTCGGGACACCGATGGTGAACAACGAAATCGACCCGAGTCCGCTGTGTTTCCGCTTTTAACGAGGTTAATGCGAGGCCTCGTGCAGATCGTTTAGAGTGTCCATCATCCACACACGGGAAAAGTTGATTCTTTCATAGCCTTGCGTTGCAGGCTTGCAGACGCAGCGTGAATCTCGTGTACAGTACTCTTGTACATTGAATGGAACAGATGTGGGGCGGATAGGTCGTGACAGGCACAGTTGATGCATAAGATTTTTGTCTTCATCAGGGTTTTCTTTCAACCATCTGGGCCGCTCTCTCTTCTTTTCTTCTAGGAATCGTGAAAAACAGGACTATGAGTGCCGGGATTCGAACCTGAGTCTGCAGCGTTCGTAGCCAATTACGTTAACCACAGCGCTGCCATCGTCCGGCTGAGGATAGGCTCTTTGTGTAGCAAGTCACGGAACAGGAACCGTTGAAAAGTTTGCTATCAAGTGCCGCTACAGATCAAATGGCAATCTTGAATATGGTGAAATAGAACACACACGTGGACAATTTTAATCTTCTGATGTTTCGTACATTAGAAGCTGAGCATAAATGAAGATTGCAGGGAAGAACGTGGCGAGTACGTCGACTGTTTTATCTTTCTGTCGATCTACGGTATATTTTTATACAAATTGTATAAACTCATGACATATATATTTATGGCATTGGATATGTAGCTAACATATAGTAGAACGTACTGAAATATGTTTAAATCACAAACTGAGCTGCGAATAGAAAGGTGCACAAGTGCAAGGAACAAGTAGCAGTGGTCAATGTACGATCAGATGTGTGCGTAGAACGAGGCTGCTGAAAATCGGAAATATTACCACGTTACTCAACATATTTGGCGAATTTCATAAATTATTATTAAAGACGTATCTCATGAACAATCTGCAAACGCGATTGAGAACCCACAACCGAGACAGACTTTCGTTTCACCCAGCAAATATCATACAGTGTATATCTTCTACATTCGTGAAATTTTTCTGACGCATTTACGTTTCCTACAAGTGCAATGAGATTCGATGAGAGTAACTTGATGCCAGCAAGAGACACAAAGAACAGAATCTTGCCGCTAAAAGAAAATTTATTGGAACCAGGTGTACTCATACGTTTGATTAAAAATAGCAATTCTCCTTTGACAGGGGATGATTGGGAAGAAATTGACACACGGTTTTAATAACAGATTCAACTCTATTCGCGTTATTTTCCTTTCATCGAGGATACATTAATATCCGATATCGAGTCCTGGCAATAGCATCGTGTTTAATATTAAAATAGACGACGGGACAAACGCGGCCGCTTTAAACAACATTATACGAGCAGAATGAATACGCGACCTTTCGTCGTGCGCTCGTTCGATAAAATGCACTGCGGTGTCGATAAAGTGGCCGCGAAATCGCGCAGCTATTTACAATAAAGTTTAATGAACCGACTCGACGACAATGACTATCGACGTGTTTTCAATTGCCAGGAGAAACGAAGCTGCACGGGCAAACGGCGTGACAGCTATTGGAAAACATTTCCAAGCTCGCGAAGAAACGCCGCGAGACTAATATCTATCGTCGCGTGGCTGCTCACATTCCTTTCCGTGTTCACGCTCCAATGAGAAAGAATTCAGCGAGGTTCACGAAATTCTAGAGGCGGATCGATGATGAAAGACAGAGAGCCGGCCAACGTCGATGCCGAGCATTAATATTTCATGAAGTTTGCCCGACTGAGACTTGCAACCTCCATACATTTGCAAATTCGAAAATAGAAAACCATCTTTTATCTATGGCTTTGAATTCTCGAAACAGTAAATCGCAGAGAAGCGGACGATAGATCTGGGCAGCGAGAATTTGTACGGTTGACGAACGATCGAGAATGGAGCGAGCGTTTCTGAGAAATCTGAGAGATCTGAGACGTTGAAAAGTTACTTCGAGACTTGCCTTTAAAAGAAATTTAACCCTTTCAGCGCTGCGTTGTCCGACCGCTCACTTTTTACGAAGAAGCACACCGTGATCTATGTATCTTTTACGAAAGACATTGTAGTCTGCTACACATTTTGGTTTTCCTTTTGCTTTGTCGGTTTGATAATCAGTTCTTTTTTGTTTCAACGAAATCATCAGAATGTGAGGTAGAGAACAGTTTTGCTATTATTAGTCCATCTGGGTCCATGATCCCTAAACGAGGATCGACACATTTATAAAATCGTCATATCGAATGATACGCGGTAAAAATTTGAAAAACGCGTGGCAAGTTGTAGAAAACGAGGAAACTGGTTAATTGGGGTTCGATAAACAGAGTGCAGGACTCCTGTACACTTTGGCAAGTACCAGTCATTTTCACTGGTATTGGTATAAGTAGCCTCGATACAAAATTATTTTCAGTTTGAATACATAACAAACAAAATAAAATTCATTATATTATTCTTTTAATTATCGTTTCGAAAGTCGTTAGATCATTGCGGAAGAAAATATAACACGAAATAGGAATTTTAAAGTAAAATTGTACACGCAGTCGATTTGACTGGTGTGGTGATTCTGCGCATACTAAAAACATGTGAATTCGCATAAATATCCTATAATATCACTGATAATGTTCCGATTAAATGCGCGATGAAACGACGAAGAATTTCGAAGGAGTTCGAAAACAATTCTTTCTTTATCTCCACGAATCTCTGCGTTTCTGGCGTCGGCTAAAAAAACATGTACTTGATGAACGATTTCTAAGGAACAAATATCAATAATTACGTTACGTGTGTGTGATCTGAAACTCTCTAAACACTCGCAGTTTAATTACAAATACTCGAGGAAAGTGTTTTTCGAAAATAGATGCGATCAGATGGTCAAAAATAACGTTACCCGTTCGCTGGCTTCGTAACACCAAACCGGAATATCAATTTCAATTTAAAGAGGACTGTGGTCGTGTTCCTGCGCGATTTTTACAACGAGGAACGAAACCTATGAACCTATGAACCTATGAACTGGCGCGAAAAAAGGTAGAAGACACGGAGCAAATACGGAGAGAGCAGGCGGTTTGTTTGCGAATGCAGAAGTACCCCAGCGTGCAAGTATATTTCCAAAACTTGTTAAGCTCTCTGCCTTCCTGGAGAATCATTATTAAAAGGGCTGGATGCGCGCAAGCAGAAGCTTATTATTCGCTTCGGCGTTGAATAAAACATGGAGGAAACGGGAGCGCGTGTGACGAGCGATTTAAAATATTCAATTGAATGCACGCTAGAAGCGGCAAGCTCTTTCCCTGTGGAAGCTTCGTCGATTTTGATCCACGCCAAAGTAGTAAATTACACGTGCGACACGAAATTACCGGAAAAGGTAAGTGGCTTACAGGTATACTTTAGTCAATTTACAGTAACAGCACACGAATGTTAGCAAACTGTATAAATTAATGAGTGAACTAATGGCCAGAAGCGATACATATCGTCTGCTTATAGAACCAACGCGTAGTAGAATTTTATTATCGCAATAGGCGGCATCGCGATTCCCAAGACGCAAGGGGCATCCACAATAGCCACACGCTATGGATACCGAAATTTCGCCGAAATCATCGTACAAAAATTGTTGAAGTGGTCACCACTTCTAAGAAAACTGTACATCTGGTGTTTTTAGTTTTATCAAGCACTGAAGCCATCGACGGCGTATAGACAATGGACTGGGACGAAGGCAGACCATAGACAGTAGACAGGCAACGATGGCTTTGTAACATCAGTCCACATCAGAGACCAGGCCACACACAGAGAGCAAGGTGGCAGCTAGATGTCTGCACATCCTTGGCGCGTACTCTCAGTAGTCTTAGGGATCCACCATGGGTCTTGGCATTTTCATAGTTGAGGTCTTTCAGACCAAACAAGTATCTTTCGTTTCAGGTTTCCTTTACATTTATTGCTTGCCACGGGTCGACACGGGAAAGCTAGTTTTCCTCGCGTTTGGTATCTTCCGTTAGCAACTTTCTCTCGGGGGCGGCTAAAACCCTTCCTGGTCCACCAACCTTCTTATTATCCAATCGGAAGCGGTGTCTACTGCCCTCACTTTCCTAACCAAAATTGTCATCGACAAATCCGATGGTCCCGTGTCCTTGGACACACCCATCCCTAGCTTCCCTCAGACACAGTATCGTCGGTGAAACTTCACTTATTCCGTATCCTTGGAATAGTCAACGTATCTTTACCGGTTTCTACCCTCAGACCAGTCGCGTACTGAACGTATCAGTGTAATTAGGTTTTACATAAAGTTGCTGGATTGAATTGTGATTTATGTGTGTTAATTCAGCGTGTATTCCATCGTGATCGCTGAATTCATAATAAAGTTTAATAAAAGCAAAATTGATAGTTGTGTTTCGACTCAGCTATTTTATTTTATCATTGAACCTTCAAGTTTACGTGACAGCTTCAGGGTTTTCAGTCAGAGGGTAACACTGCTAGCGTGCGGACCTGGACCAGCTCAAATTATATCGCTACTTGTACTTACACTCCTGTATTGAAATATATTTTTTACTTTACAATTTATCCACGCGTTCCTCTGTTCATACTTCTAATAATCTCAACAATTGCAATAGGCAGCGTCGCGATATGCAAGACGCAAGGGGCCTTCACAACAGCGACACGCTATGGATACCGAAATTTTGTCGAAATCATCGTACAAAAGTAAATCAAAAGAGAGTCATTTTTTCGTTTAAGGCCGAGCGTTTCGTCCAAGTTTCTACTAATATCAAGTAATTATTTCTTAAATTAGTGGCGACGTAGCTTTCGAAAAAGCTTTCTTATTTGATGTGTATTTTAAAGTCCGAGGATTATAACTTTGGCGCGAACGTTTCGTTGAAAAATTTTGTCGATATTTGTTAATCTGTACGAGATTATTTTATTTCGTATCCATTAATTATTTAAAACCAATTTTACCACGTGATAACGATAAATTAATAATAGAAAATGCACAGAATTTATTCGTCGGTACGTGATTATCAGTTGTGACACTGTACATTAAATTGCAAAATGTGTGTGAAAGGTAAACAAGTGTCCGAGTACTCTCGACTACTCGTCGTATCATTGGTTGCTTGTAATTTTCATAAAATTCAATCCATTTCACGAGCCTGTGGAAACGAGATGAAACGAATGAATCTCATTACCTCTTGAACCTTCCTCAGGACGATGATCTTGTGCCACTGATTATCGTCGAACCGGATTCGGACTGGCTTTATGTGCAGATCTAATCTTCCTTTAGCCAACGTCATGCCCACGGCTGCCCCTCCGTCTCTCAGAGATACGGTCAGATAATCATCTCCCTGTCCTGCAATGACACAAAGAAAGAAAAAAAAGCTAGGTTACTTTGATGTGAATTAAACGGCAGGCTTGTGGTTACAGTCTCGTGGTTTCGTCAGCAGCCAGTGGAAACCGAAACGCGATTCAAATTGATCTGCTTTGAAATCGTAGCGAAAGTTGGCCCGAGTCAACTTAGGATAACACGCGGACCTAACGAACACGAAGCTCGTGTGGCAAGAATTTGGGAATTCTTAGCGTATTTAATAACGTATTTAATACGAAATAATCCGGTGGAATAAAACGAGGGAAATTCACAATTTCAAAGAAAAATTAATCCCAGTGAACTGGCTGTTTCCCTTTGAGGCCTCGTAATGTCGAAAGATCGGTTCATCGTTTCGCATCGTTTCATCGTAGACGCAAAATTGCGAGCTTAAGCGGCGGCTAAGGTTAATTCGTACAAAAATAAGGCACGTCTTTGTGAATTATTTGCGACGACACAGTTAAAATCTCTTGATTAAAACCAATAGTACATTGAAGTATGACATTCGAAGAATATTGTATAAAATTTCCACGGAGAAATATTAAAAAATACGGCAATGGCAGCAATTATTCGGACGTGTCTCGGGAAAAAGTAGAATTGCTTATAACTTGGTGCTGTATCATCTGAAATCAAAAAATCAAAGTTCATTCGTTGGGTAACAGTTTTCCCCAGGTAACGCTGGGAGGGTTTTTCGAAATTTCAATTTTTCACTTTTTTGGAACACCTTGAAGGGAAAATTATCCGCAAATTTTCGCAAAATCGGTTAATTTATCCCTTCAAAGTGTTCCAAAAAAGTGAAAAATTGAAATTTCGAAAAACCCTCCCAGCGTTACCTGGGGAAAACCGTTACCTAACGAATGAACTTTGATTTTTTGATTTCAGATGATCCAGCACCAAGTTATCAGGGACACCGCAATTCTACCTTTTTTCCGAGACACGACCGAATAATTGCTGCCATTGCCGTATTTTTCAATATTTCTCCGTGAAAATTTTACACAATATTCTTCGAATGTCATACTTCAATGTACTATTGGTTTTAATAAACAGATTTTAACTGTGTCGTCACAAATAATTCACAGAAACGTGCCTTATTTTCTACGAATTAACCTTAGCCCCCCTTAAATCGTCCGTAAGAACATGTACCGCACGTGGCGGCATTTTCAAACTGAATTTTCCAAACTGTAAATTGCACGTTCGTAAAATGGGCTGTGCGACGAAACGCCCGGTTCGACGCGACGTTGCTCGCGTTGTTCTACGTTTTCCGTGTGCGATGGCCGTGCCATAGGCGAACTTCGATAAACCGCACGGCCAACAAACGATAATCGCGCAAACAGTAACATATTCCTATCTCTGATTTCTCGTTAATACGTAACTTCGTTAACCCTTGCGCGCGTAAAGAGCAAAGGTGCGCAATGAGATTATAATTGGCGTTAATCCGGCGTAAATGTAAGATACACAGGGCCGGACGTGTATTTAATCCGGTCTGTAACCCAAGCATAATTATACGAAGCCGCAGACTCGCCTGCGCCCTTTACCCGGAAACAATAAAAATAAAGTGTCGTTTGCCGCGTCTTAATCCCTCGTGCGCGTAACGAGCTCGCCGATATACCGAGCATAATCCGCGGGCTTTTCAGTTCGTTCGCCGTGATAATTATTAACGACGAGCTCTCTCTGTCTTTCTGTCTCTTTTGCTCCTGTTTCTGGCCGAGTCAAACCGGAAACGAAAACCAGGCAAACTAATGGTAAGCGGATACAAGCGATTTATACACGTCGTTTCAAGTTCTAATCCGATACGAGCTCGATTACCGAGAGAAATTGTCGAGAGTTTGACGAGACTATATTTGCTCTTTTCCTGCGTTTCCTTTTTTCTTTTCGTCGTATTTTTATTTCGTCGTTTTTTGGAGTCTATCGTTTGAAGCGCGGCTGGTGAAAACGGAGCGCTGGAAATGACATTATTTCCGCTTGTTTTCCCGCGGTTAATACTGTTTTATTATTATCGCTGAGGAGATTTGTAACCGTGAAATGGACGACTTTTATCAATTCGTTGCAGCATTCTATTTCATATTGGTTTACTCCGTTTTCCTGCTATTTCCCTTGTCGTAACAATATCCTTTTTCAGACAATTTGTATTTGTCGTTTCGTTGGACCGTTTCGTTACGAAGTGAAGAATCAATTTTGCGGACACGCATTGCTGGGAGACCTGTTTCTAAACGTTCTGAGACGAAGTATTGTCGTGTATTTAAATAATCCTCGTGGTTGAATTAGTTTGATCGCAACGATAGTTTGTTTTCGTTGAATCAAGAATATACGTTTTATTGATATAATATTTAGTTATCGGGTAATCTGTCGAAGGATACTTATGCAAAGACGTTTTTAGAAGGAGGAATTCTAATTTGAATAGGACGAAAATAAATAAAAAAATAATTCTATTGAAATTTCAATCGAACAAATATAGTTGCCACGTAACGACTACGTTCACAGAAAATATGCCACGCGAAAGCCAAACTGATCGATCGAAAAGTAAACGCTAATTATGCACACGCATACTATATTTTAGTAGAAATTGAGACATTTTCTGGGGAATATAGTCGATCGCGGAACGTTTCAAACTGCTTAGGGGGGAGGGGGCTAAGGTTAATTCGTACAAAATAAGGCACGTTTTTGTGAATTATTTGCGACGACAAAGTTAAAATCTGTTTATTAAAAGCAATAGTACATTGAAGTATGACATTCGAAGAATATTGTGTAAAATTTTCACGGAGATATATTAAAAAATACGGCAACGGCAGCAATTATTTGGACGTGTCTCGGAAAAAAGGTAGAATTGCGGTGCCCCTGATAACTTGGTGCTGGATCATCTGAAATCAAAAAATCAAAGTTCATTCGTTAGGTAACAGTTTTCCCAAGGTAACGCTGGGAGGGTTTTTCGAAATTTCAATTTTTCACTTTTTTGGAACACTTTGAAGGGATAAATTAACCGATTTTGCGAAAATTTGCGGCTAATTTTCCCTTCAAAGTGTTCCAAAAAAGTGAAAAATTGAAATTTCGAAAAACCCTCCCAGCGTTACCTGGGGAAAACTGTTACCCAACGAATGAACTTTGATTTTTTGATTTCAGATGATCCAGCACCAAGTTATGAGCAATTCTACTTTTTCCCGAGAGACGTCCGAATAATTGCTGTCATTGCCGCATTTTTTAATATTTCTCCGTGAAAATTTTATGCAATATTCTTCGAATGTCATACTTCAATGTACTATTGCTTTTAATAAAGAGATTTTAACTGTGTCGTCACAAATAATTCACAAAAACATGCCTTATTTTTATACGAATTAACCTTAGCCCCCCTTAAATACGAATGAGTTGAGTAATTAAACAGATTTTTAGAATTAGAGAATAGGCTCGATTTCGCCTTTGGGAATTACATTTTTGTCAATCGAATTGTACATTATACGTTTTTGAGATGTTCGTTGAACAGAGTTGTACGACATTTCAGTTTAGAAATATCTTTGTTCGATAAGCGTGTTCGTGTAAAATTCTACTCGAAAGAATTGGCACTTGCCAGAGGCGAATTGCATTAAAAGGATAATAAAACTTACGTTGGAATAAATGAAGAACGTAACAGGAACCTCAATTACGCGAGACGCACTATGGAAATACGCGCGTTTCGCTCAATGGTTTAACTACGACTGACCTGAAACGACGTACTACGCTCGTCCCGAGGGTCACTTCTAGGAATTCCTCTACACAACAACGATGACCACGAGGGCCAATGAAAATTTTCACAAAGAACGGTGATTTAAAAATTGTTAATTTTGCTCTTGATCATTTGATAATTAATAATGGTCGTTACTATTACTTATAAGAAATATTCTATGGATAACATTTTACTTTCTATGTTTAGTTATATTTAACAATTATGCAATTCTGCAATTTGTGGAATTTCTTAGTGGCGAAAGAAATTATTGCGTGGATTGTAATTTTGAAATTTAGAGCCGCAAATGCGATAATTGAACGTTTTAAAGCTCGGTGGGTATTCTTGTATTCTTGTGGGTTAGTCAGAATTGTTTGCATTGAGTTGTTTTATTTTGGAAAATTACCATTACCATTACCATTACCATTTTATGGCAAAATCAGCAATCACTTATTCGCCAATCCAATAAATTGAAACAGAATATTCCAAAATTAAGCAACTCGAAGCAAACAATTGTGAATAACCCATAAAGGTACAAAAATAGCCATTAAATATTTAAAACGTTCGACGACAAAAATGGAATAAAATTATAAATGTATTGGGTTAGAAACAGAATTTTCCAAAATTAAGCAACTCAAAGCAAAGAATTACCAAGCAAATACCATAAAATGGTAATGGCAAAATCCGCAGTCACTTAGTTTATATTGGATAATATATTGTACAATTTTATTTCATTTTTGTCATTGAACGTTTTAAACCTTGATGGATATTTTTATGCCTTTATGGGTTATTCAGAATTGTTTGCTTCGAGTTGTTTAATTTTGGAAAATTACCATTACCATTACCATT
This sequence comes from Bombus flavifrons, assembly GCF_040668555.2. Lineage (NCBI taxonomy): Eukaryota > Metazoa > Arthropoda > Insecta > Hymenoptera > Apidae > Bombus > Bombus flavifrons. The sequence goes on along the minus strand of NC_138458.1, from coordinate 5,485,374 downwards.
AGTATTTTATGGCAAAATCCGCAATCACTTAGTTGCCAATCTAGTATATTGTACAATTTTATTTCATTTTTGTCGTCTACGTAATTCGGACCATCAATGACGTTTATTTCAAATATATACAAATTACAGATCTATGGTTTTGTTGTCAATGAGACCTTAAAATATGCTCATAAATAAAGATAACTTTCACAAATCTAATTTAAACTCGTAAATCCTATGAACTCGTCGTTAAGCTTCGTACACAATGTTTTTCATAAATGTTAATAATGCAAATCTCTTACGTTTTATTTTACAAATATCCGTCGATGAAACGTTCCACGAAAGAACTGTCTATTGTAATCAACATGCAGATAAATATGTTTTTATCATTGAAAATGTACAATTGAAAAATATCTTGTTTAACGTTGAAACATCTCAAATATTTACCTACACATATATGTACGTATATTTAACAAACTATTACAAAAATTGAAACGAGTAATAAAATCCGTGCATTGTAATAAAAAAGTACCAAATTAGTTTTGGAAATGCTCACGTTACACGATTGCTAACGAAACAAATGCAAGTTTATGACAATCTGCAATTCAAGACTACCAGTTATGATCCGTGAGCTGTAAATTTCCTTTCAATCCACGGCGATGTGTTCTAAATAAAAGCAACTCAAAGATTTACGTACTTGAACTCGTGCAATTAAATAAAAATAGATATGTCGATGTGACTTGTTATTATTCGGCTGGAAATTTTTATGGAAATTCATATTTTCCGTACAAGTGAGTCAACTATATTTTAAATAGAGATTCGTATAATCTTCCATATTCTAAATATCATAACAAATATTTTACATCGCGCGTATTTAATATCCGGTCGTCCGGAAAGTTTCTTTCCTTTTAGAAGGAAACAATGGGCGCACGACATTTTCCATTTTATATTATTTTATCCATTTTATTCTATCAAAATAAAGATCACAACGTGTCATAGAAGAGATTAGGTTTCATGTTTGTATAAAGATTCATCGTTGTAAAAGACGTGAGTGTAAAAGAAAGACACTAATATTTAAATTTTCCATAAATGGAATAAACACCTGTGCTGTCTCGTTGTAATTTTTACCTGTCCAAGTGACACGAGAGATATTTTTTAAGATATAGCCGTTTCGTACAATGCAGACTGTTGCAGTATGCTGCATTAGAACGTATCTATCGTTAAATCAGAATTATTGTCGAAAACAGTAACACGCAATGTCCAATTTGGAAAACGAATTCTTCAATAATTCGATTGTAAAATATATCGATATAATAATATTACGACTAAATCGATATTCGTCACACGCCCCTACGTATTTATTCGAACAATTAATATTCGTTATTTGCGTCACAGAATGGCAGGGCGCGTAGATATCAGCGCAATAATTAAACTACAAACACGTTATTCAACCTACTAAACATTTATCAAACTAAATTAGATATTTCCGTAGGAAAATCAGTTGAGTATTTTTAATGGAAAATAGTCGCAACACTGTCATACTAATTGTACAGCGCGGTAATAAAGTGTCGTATCGTTATTTATTCATTTATTTGCATATCTAATTTATTAATTTTGATTTACGAATTCTCGTGTACAAACGACTATAAGCAAATGGGAGAATATTTTGAGTGAATGTTAATTAGCGAAACATTGATGGTCCTACGCTACAATACGTGGAATAATTGAAAAGCTTGGAAACGACGATTAAATGGTAACGCAGGCCGAGTGCAGTAAAACAGATTTGTATCGTAATAATTTAGAATAATATTTTCATTCTATTCTAATCGTTTCTATGTTAATTAATTTAATTTGAAGCAACGAAGACTTGCGAATGTAAACCAACAGCGGCTGGAAACATTCACGTCGTTTTTGGCACCTGTCAGAAATTCGAATTACAATATTTTCACGTAAACTTGCCATTTTCCTACAGTCGATTTATTTGTTTATTGCTTGGTCATCACGTCGTCTTACAGAGGAAGAAAAAAGAAATCATTTGTTACGGTTTATGACACACATCCTCGGAGTGCCATTTTTACCAAACGTAGCGCGGCCATTTCTGAAAGTCTCCTGCCGCCGAGGTATTTGCATTTAAACCGTGACCGCACGCTAATTATTCCGGAGTTAAGGCGTGTAAAAAATGCAGGCTGCACCGTAGACTTAATTGCAGCCGGCCATTTGCATACGCCTAACTGCATCACGCGTGCATCGTCGTCTCTAGCTGTGCCAAGGTAAAACAAGCCTTCCGTTCGCGGCCCAGAGGAGCCAAGATGCTCGGCAACGAGCGAGATAACGAGTTACCCTGATGTCTCGCAGCAATTTCGTAACTGGGAAGCGTCGAAGCTGAGAAACGATAATCGCGATTATATCGCGTTGGCAACTAAGTGACTGCGGATTTTGTGATAAGATGGTAATGGCAAAACCCGCAATCACTTAGTTGCCAATCCAATAAATTGAAAGAGAATATTCCAAAGTTGAACAACACGAAGCAAACAATTGTGAATAACCCATAAAGGTACAAAAATATCCATTAAAATTGAAAACGTTCAATGACAAAAATGAAATAAAATTGTACAATATATTGGGTTTACAACTAAATGACTGCAGAGTTTACCATAAAATGGTAATGGTAAAGGTAATGGTAATTTTCCAAAATTAAACAACTCGAAGAAAACAATTGTGAATAATCCACAAAAGTATAAAAATATCCATTGAGATTTAAAACGTTCAATGACAAAAATGAAATAAAATTGTACAATATATTATCCAATATAAACTAAGTGACTGCAGATTTTGCCATTACCATTTTATGGTATTTGCTTGGTAATTCTTTGCTTTGAGTTGCTTAATTTTGGAAAATTCTGTTTCTAACTCAATACATTTATAATTTTATTCCATTTTTGTTGTTGAACGTTTTAAATATTTAATGGTTATTTTTGTACCTTTGTGGGTTATTCACAATTGTTTGCTTCGAGTTGCTTAATTTTGGAATATTCTGTTTCAATTTATTGGGTTGGCAACTAAGTGATTGCAGAGTTTGCCATAAAATGGTAATGGTAAAGGTAATGGTAATTTTCCAAAATTAAACAACTCGAAGCAAACAATTCTGAATAACCCATAAAGGCACAAAAATATCCATCAAGGTTTAAAACGTTCAATGGCAAAAATGAAATAAAATTGTACAATATATTGGGTTGGCAACTAAGTGACTGCGGATTTTGTCATAAGATGGTAATGGCAAAGTCTGCAATCACTTAGTTGCCAATATTCCTTTGCTTCTCCTACGCGTTTATATTTCCCCGATATATCTCTTAGTATTTCTATTTATTATTTATATTTTTGCTTATATCTAACTCGTTGCCAACACGATAGTACGCGCGTTTACGAAAATTTTACCGCGAGCTGATAATATCGAGATGAACCAGTTACCTACGCAGCCATCCAAAACTTGAATAAATATGAAAAAAATGAAAAATAATAAATTACCATTTACCAGAGAAACTGGAAATTTGAGTAAAAAGTAATATGAATAAAATTTAGTATTATGTTTGTTTTGTATTCCGGTAAACTTGTTATATATTTTATTAAAAAAAAAAAATATATATATATATACAAAATAAAAACTCGCGTACAGTTCGTGCGTATTACGTTAGCTCATCGTTCGCGCTATTATACTTTCGGAAACAATTTTTTAATCGCAAATTTACGAGATAATACACGAGCGAGGTAAGATAAGAGATACTTTACGCATTTCGTCGGTTTGTTATATTTTATTACAGTTCGAAATTCCACGAGGTTTGCCTCGTTCTCTCGCATAAATCTGTTGTCGTGCAATTGAGTTTCTCCGTGGACGTAACTCTGTGCAGTGTGCACATTCTGCGAAATACTTTGTTCCGGGTAATGGAGTTGTATATAGTTGCAAAAAGATGATATCGCTGTAAAGTTGGACATGCAACTGAACGCCGTAGCTTAGTATAATAACGTAGTTTGATTCTAAATTAGAAGACCAGATAAATCTGCTACAATGGACGCAACAATTAGGGATTATGTGATATATTTAAACACACGGTAATTGCCGATAGTTTCTGATATTTTGCGATAGCATTGCTATACATTTCGGATATCCTGAGACGTTTAAAAGTCAAATAAGCTCACGATGTTTTATAATTTAAGAAAAAATCTCTGTTAAATCATCTTCTATTCGCGTAAATCGATCGGTTCAAGCAAATAGAATTGGACATTGGGCGTTAACTTTCGCCAGTCGTCGTACCATTTTTCCAAATAATTATTAACTACGATTTTTTATTTTTTTTCTTTTATATCGAGTTATCTGTGAAAATAATAAATTGAATTATCGTAGTCGATGGAACTGACGATTAAAGATAAACAGTTGATAGAGTTGCAAATGTTGGCAAATCGAATAAATATTAAATAAAAGGGAAGATATACCGTAGGAAATAAACAGACGGAAATGGGAATTCCATTTAATTTTACTTGCGAAAACCATCCTTCATGCGTTTATTCTTCGCAACTCTCCTTTAATACAATTAGTTCTTCGTGGAACTTCATATCGAAGTCCAAAGTGGTTGAAACTTTTAACTTGATTATTTGTTCCTTTCGTGTATATTACATTCAAGCACTACGAACTTAGTATTGTGCATAAAATTTGCCTAGCAATGGCGTAAACTTTATTACACCAAGTTGCACGAGTTGTTAAAAATCTTTGAATTAAAATTATACAGGGTGGTTGGTAACTGGTGGTACAAGCGGAAAGGGGGTGATTCTACGCAAAAAAAGAAGTCGGAAATATAGAATAAACATTTTTCGTTTGAGGCTTTGTTTTCGAGAAAATCGACTTTGAATTTTCGCTCGGTACGAGTGCACTTTATCACGTCGCGTTATAACGGATCTCACTGTAGATCGTTGTCTCGATGGAAAAATTAAGAAAAAAAAATTTTTAAAGTAACGTCAATCGAGACAACGATCTACAGTGAGATCCGTTATAACGGGACGTGATAAAGTGCACGCGTACCGAACGAAAATTCAAAGTCGATTTTCTCGAAAACAAAGCCTCAAACGAAAAATTTTTATTCTATATTATCGACTTCTTTTTTCACGTAGAATCACCCCCTTTCCGCTTGTACCACCAGTTACCAACCACCCTGTATAATTCAGAGAATAATTAAGATAAGAGAATTTTATATTCAGAATTTTCAAGCTTTTTTCACTACTAGAAATATTCATAAATACGTCCATAACATAGTATAAATATTTAGAAATATGTATTTAAAATAGCAAAAATGTTTATACTGTAAATATCGAGTTGGCAACTAAGTGATTGCGGATTTTGCCATTACCATCATATGACAATATCCGCAGTCACTTAGTTGCCAGTCCAATAGAAATAGGCTGTCACGTTGAAGCGTTGAAATGCGAAAGAATGTGGAAAAAACGTGTTGTCGCTGTATTGTAAAGACACAGAGAACGAGACTGAAATGGCAGAAGTGTAGAGAACAGTAAATTCATTGGCAAATGCTTATCGGCGGGAATTCGAAAATAAAATGAGATAACGGAAGAGAAATCATCGATGTCGTTATGAAACATTAACAGCTAATAAAAATAGAAATTTGTTAATTACCGGCTGGGCAGGAAGCGCGATTGCGTCCATTGGCTGTTTGAACAAAAAAGCTTTTATAAATATAAATTTAAGAAACACCTTGTGTTTTATGAGACGTGAATGAAGATGGAGCTAAACATGGAGAACTGCATTCCGAACAGCGTATGAAAATGAAAAAGAATCGCCTTACAATAGCACGATATTTCTTTCGAATAAACCAAATCGGCCGTTGAATATTTCTCCACTCTGTGTCTTGCCATTTCGCTTTATCTTGTTGCAGAACATGTCATGTTCTTAGGACAAAATGTTTATACAGCGGGCTGAAATTAAATTGTATACTACGTAGCTATGTTTGCCACTTGCAGAATTGGAAATTATTGTCGGTGAGAAAGTTGCATGCACGTACATTGCTCGTATGTGTACCATTCGCGTAACTACGCCAGCTATGAAAAACGATATCTGAAAGAAGATTTCGCGAGAAACATAGTTTCGTAACGCGTACAAATTTTATAAGTTTGATATTATAATCTTTCCGGAATCTTTTTTCTAATAATAATTTTCTAATAATAATTTCTAATAATAATATTTTGCATAATCTTGCCAACTTTTCCAAACCTAAGGTACGTTGGTCTATGTGAGAAACCTCGACGTATAAAGCCCAACACAAACATCTTAACACCCACACGTTCTGCCTCGTTGCACATCCTTGTGCAAAGCAAGCCCGTTTCGCCGCATCTCAAAAATAAATCAACCCTTCCATCAGCCTGGCCTTTAAGCCCGAAAAACACACTCTCCGGCCGTGGGAAGTAAAAGCTATAAAAGTGGCGCTTTAAAACCTTCCTGCACTCTCGTTATGATAATCGCGGCGCGCGCTAAATTAGTCACCCGTTTCACGGGATAACGCGCACGATATCCCTGGCGAGGGCAGATTAACGCGCGAGATATTAAGCAGAAGTAGAATTGGCCGATAAGTATCGCGACCAGCGAAACGTAGTATCTGGTGCAGCTGCATCGTAGGTGAAATCAGGGCGAAAGAGAGAAGGAGGAGGCTGCGGCATCGTGAACTCGAAATCTATACGCTAGCGTTCGCGCGAGTACGTTCCGCAATGCTGTAACACGCGCGTCTACAGGTCGTTGGGCGTAACGCGGTCAGCCGGGTACGCGGTGCTCGGCTGTGCGCGCCAAAATAAGTAGAAAATGGAAAATAACATTTTATTGTCCGGGAACCTCGTTTCCCGGAGAATCGAGTTTCCACGTTCTTGTCGAGTACACTCGAACCTGCTTGATTTCGCATAGCGAGAGTCAGTCGCGAGCATACGCGCCTCAAAGCCATGGAATTTATTCAAAAACTCTTACACCTGTGCTTGTGTAAATTGAAAAATGAACAAGCGTAAAGTGCGTACGCGAGGTGTACGTATTACACGTGTGAGAAGTATGCAGATGTACGATAGAAATTAAAACACACGTATAAATAGGCTTGTTACATACAGGGTGTTTGGCTGTACAGGTGTCAGAAAATTTAGGGGCTGATTCTTGAAGCCAAAATAAAACGAAAATCAAGAATACAAAAATCGCGTTTTCGGCTTTGTTTTTTAGTTATTGGCGATTAAACAGCGACCAAAATACGCCTGCACGCGAGCAGACCTCCTTACACGAGCGAAAGGAGGTCGGTCTAAGCAGCGGGGCGCACAGTGATCCTCAAACCGAACACATGGGCGCCGGGCTACCTCGTGCGAGTCACAGAGAAGACCACGAAATTTAGAAACGCAAACGGCCGCGTGTTGCAAAAGAAATGGTAGATCGAACATTAAACCTGCTTACTCGTGGAAATGCAGAAGAAAATCAACCGTACACGTGTGTAAGGCAATGTCAGGCGAACTTTATTTTTGTAAAGGGTATACTCACTTTTGACTCTCGCTGTACGTAACACTGCACGCGTGTAGGTATACACACATGTACGCAAGTATATGCAGATGTATTCATTGCACACACGGCGCGTGTTCTACTTTGCTACGTCGCATCTCTGTCGTCCCTCTCCGCAGTACTGGCCCCAGGTCGCTTATTTGTTCCCCAGATAAGCTGTACCGGTGGTCAGCCGCTTAAATTATGCACATTTTTGCCGGTGCACAAGACCACGCTGCCGAGACGAGTTTTCTGTTGCCGATCTTTATGACTGAACATCGCGCTACAAGCGAGATCTACGTCCTCCCGTTTCTAGCTGTTACGTCATTGAATCACGATCATTAAACCGTGGATTTTCATGTATATGTACAGAACATGAGAAAGCAGAATGCAAGAAGGTTATGGTAGGTGAAATACCCAAAGTAAATTGGTCTGTTTCGCTTTGATTTCTTTGATCGTGTTCGCATGGAAATATAAAATCGCAGGTGATCGGCAGGCAAGGAAACGATCATTTGAAATTCTCTAGGTGAAAATGCAACTTGCTAGTTCCATCATTGTAATCGATATTATATCTCGATGTACATCGTTGCAAACGTTAGAAGCAAAATCTTCTGATGGAGCGTACGATCGGCGAAAGTTCGACGTATCAATCAAACGTACGAGAAAATAATAGGAAGCGAATGAAAAACGAACGCGGGCCAAGTATAGCCGTCACTCACGCGTTTGCCCCTCCTATCTTAAAAACCTCGGTCCGCTAACACGATATATTTCTGTAATTGCAGCCATCCATCACACAGCGACCGCAAAAATACCAATCTCGCCCTTCGAGCAACGAAAAAAAAAAAAAAAAAAAAAAAACAAGAAAATGGAAAAAAAAAGGAGATCCCGCTCGTAATACCACACAATGTATCGTTGAATCCTCGAAAGCAGCTACTCCAAAGCTCGATAATCGAGGGCTGTATCGACGCAGCAAACCGCCGTGAAAGTGGCAGCGCACCGGTTCCACCCTAATTGCAATTATCGTCATCTCTGTTTCTTCCAATTCTCCGATGCTCACGGGATTGTGATTATCCGCTTCTATTTACAGTGTGCACACCGAGTAACGAGGAACGGAAGATCATGTGTGAGATATTACATTCGCCATACTCGGATCCAGCCTTCTGCAACGAAATCCGAGCGGCACAGAGGCCGATACGTTATCAGAAAGGAGGATTCCCCTGGGACCGACGTCAATAAGAAAGCCGCCAACTACGCTTCTCTAATTATCGGCAACGGGATATTAGCTGCAGCCTCTACGTGACACTGGCTCTGCGTCTGACTGCAGCGAATCCTGTGTTTCGCGAGGGCAAGACAAAGAGAACGGCTAATCGGGTTCCACCGGGACCCTAGAAATGTGGCTGACTATAGCTGACCGTGGTATCTCCATGGGAGAAGAATAGAGAAATAGCTAAATATTTCGTAATTAGTCTCTTGCACGTGAATTCTTGTTTTCCACGCTACACAAATATCGACGAAGGCGGACTATGATTTTTTGTACAATTTAAGATTCTTTGTATTTGGTATTTTTAATATTCCCTTGCTCGTGGTGACTGTAGATCGTCGTTTTGGATAATTTTATTAATTAGCGGCGTGGCTAAACGATCTTCCAACTCTAGGGCAAAGATAGACAAAATTTTATTGGGAAGATTCCATGCGAATATTTTGGCTTGGCAACTAAGTGGTTGCGGATCTTGTCATAAGGTGGTAATGACACACAAGAGTAGTATTAATTACATAAAACTAATATTAGTGCAATTTTACAAAGCACAATTCACGTAGTATTGGCGTCAGTATGTTTGTAACAAATCAGATTTTACTTTGATCTCAAAATTATACGAGTGAAATTTATTATAATATACCACCTGCTGTCTGTCGATATTATTAAACAATAAATTATTGTACGAATCCCAAGTTATTTTTCAATAATCGTCGTTAGGGTGTAGGAACAGTGTATTAGCTTGGCAACTAAGTGATTGCGTGTTTTGTCATTACCACCTTATGACAAAACCCGCAACCACTTAGTTGCCAACCCAATAGATTTAACGAGTCATTTAGAAAAATATTGCTAATTACATGCAATCGGAGAATTCTGTTATGGAAAATTAGGAAAAGTAAATCATTTTGCCTGCAGGATTTTATATAATCAATATTACTCTCATGTTAAAGTGAATATTTATCTTACATAATTAATTTCCATAGTATTCCGGAGTTTGAAATGGAAATAATTGTTTTAAAGTAGCGTCATAAAGTAGAAGATAACAATTAACATAAGCTGAAATATTTTGTTCGAAAACAGTGTATGATATTATAATTACAAATACGGTTACATACTCGGTTTCTACAATTTCCTTCGCATGAATAAATACGTATAATACGATCACACAAAAACTGAATTCAACTGCACGAGCTGCATCGGGTTTGTCAAGAGGAAATTATGTGTCTATTATGATAAATAATATATTAATTATTTATATTCGCTTGCGTAATATAATAAAACTAAATAAAAATTATCTTATACTTTTCAGCGATATCAGAACTATCGACAGTAGGCAATAGTTCAATACTTAAAAATTAGAATATTGTGCCTCTCAATTTTATATAATACGATTTAACAATCAGTGACAACAATTTCAATTCTGTAGATTTTAGTATTGAAAATTCTACCAAAAACTACATTCCGAATATCAAGCAACTTCACTGATTCATCTAACTGTAAGTGAACTTGCATGTAAGTATACAAACTTAATCAATTGAAACAATTAAAAATAAATTGCGTAATGATTCAATGTACAATTTAACAATCAGTGACAACAATTTCAATTCTGTAGATTTTAGTGTTGAAAATTCTACCAAAAACTACATTCCAAATATCAAGCAACTTCACTGATGCATCTAACTGTAAGTGAACTTGCATGTAAGTATACAAACTTAATCAATTGAAACAATTAAAAATAAATTGCGTAATGATTCAATGTACGATTTAACAATCAGTGACAACAATTTCAATTCTGTAGATTTTAGTATTGAAAATTCTACCAAAAACTACATTCCAAATATTAAGCAACTTCGCTGATTCATCTAACTGTAAGTGAATTTGCATGTAAGTAGACAAACTTAATCAATTGAAACAATTAAAAATAAATTGCGTAATGATTCAATGTACGATTTAACAATCAGTGACAGCAATTTCAATTCTGTAGATTTTAGTATTGAAAATTCTACCAAAAACTACATTCCAAATATCAAGCAACTTTACTGATTCATCTAACTGTAAGTGAACTTGCATGTAAGTATACAAACTTAATCAATTGAAACAATTAAAAATAAATTGCGTAATAATTCAATGTACAATTTAACAATCAGTGACAACAATTTCAATTCTGTAGATTTTAGTGTTGAAAATTCTACCAAAAACTACATTCCGAATATCAAGCAACTTCACTGATTCATCTAACTGTAAGTGAACTTGCATGTAAGTATACAAACTTAATCAATTGAAACAATTAAAAATAAATTGCGTAATGATTCAATGTACAATTTAACAATCAGTGACAACAATTTCAATTCTGTAGATTTTAGTGTTGAAAATTCTACCAAAAACTACATTCCAAATATCAAGCAACTTCACTGATTCATCTAACTGTAAGTGAACTTGCATGTAAGTATACAAACTTAATCAATTGAAACAATTAAAAATAAATTGCGTAATGATTCAATAGACGATGAACATAATGAAATAGAAAATATTAAAATACCACTCGTCTATATTTTATTCCTTCGCAGCGTATACTTCGATGTAATACTCTGTTTTGAAAGATCTGTTCGGCTCTTTAAATTTTCCCTTCCGTGTTGCTGCTTATATCGTTAGCCCATTGACCCCTGGTGGCAATTTTAAATTCTACGAACGCTGTTTTAAAAGCGTTTTTCTAGCCACGCAGCTGCCTTTCGTCAGAACAAGATTTCAGTTGTAGTTGGAAACTTGAATCTCCTCCTCAAGACATAATTTCACGGGGGCGGAGCATCCGCAATTTTGAAGCAATTTACGAAGCACGCCAGGGACATTTACTTTTTACCTGGAGTGGCTTCAGTCGCATGGCGACCCGAGAGCTTGTAAGAAGCAGTGCCTGCAATGCGACCGATGCGAATATTTCGTTGGTTTCATGTATATTTAATCCATAGGAAAGCCGCAGGAGAGGTTTCGCTGCGCAACCAACGAAATTCATAGGATGCTTTACACGAATTTTATAAAATGACTTTTGCTTTGCTCGCGGCGACTTTCTATCGAAGTACGTACTTTGAATATTTCGCCAGTTTCACGGATAAATGGAAAAACGAGGGCGCCGCCACGTTTTACGAGCAATACGTTGCATTAAATAAGCTACGATCGAATGATTCCAATGAATTTTCGATTAAGACTCGCCTGAACGACGAATTCTGATAGTCTCGATCAGGACCATGACACGAGTTTCGAACTAACCATGGGAAATGTTCGCTGCGTATGAAGATGTTTTCCTCTTTTCATTTGATGAGTTCGATGTTTGAAGAGAAGTAAATAGAAAATATCGTGGAAAGAAATTTGTTCGCTGAACTTACCGGAATAAAACAGTAGTCCATTCGGTTGCCTGGTTTTAAATTGCAAGCTGATTGATTCCAGCGTGCTGAGGATCGGATCTCCTTTGCTCAGATTTATCGTGAGATACTCGGTGCCTCTGAAAGAGGCTTCTGATGGCGCTTTATCTGCAACAGAACAGCATAAAGAATTCATAATTAACCGATAGATAAATAGCAGGTTGAAAATATAAAAAGCAGAGAATAAACGTAACGTGACCTAATATGTTAGAAGATCAGAACATCGTCGTGTGGAAGAATACGATTAAGCGTATAGTCAGAGTGTAGAAACTTACGTCACTTTCTAGAGCATGTGACAAATTAACGCAGATTGCAGGAGATTCATTACGTTTCAATTTGTTAAGTAAAATTTATTTGTAAGTATATTTATATATGTCGGACATGAAAGGACATCGGGGCTTCCCTTTGCAATTCTTGGGAAGATACACTGTTTATTATAGCTGTACTTAAACAATAAAACTTAGAGGTAGTCATTATGATTCAATCCGATTATGTTTGCCCGAGATTTGTGACAGTGGGCTTGGGCTCGAGGTGACACGACCGGTCGCCGAACGTAGCCACGGTCACGGGATGGACATTTTTACCTAACAGAGAAGTGCCAATATTATGGGACACGCGTTGTATTAACAATCAAACCCCGGGCAGGAGCAATGTCGCCGCTAAACGGGACTGTCTAGCAACGGCGGCTGGAATTTTCTTGGTATCCCCGGCCAATATGCAACGAACAAACGCGATCGTAAGGAGAGGAAAGTTTCCATCAGTCTTTTATCCTTGCGATCACCTTGCAGAGTTTTCACATCGTCTTTACGCGCAGTACTATACCGAGCGTCACAGCAAACGTTACTTTGTGCTTCAAAAGAGCTAGCCCGTTGATCGTGGATTCGTTATTGAACCTAAGAACATTGTCGTTAACATCTCGAGTGTCTAATCACCACGGTTATTTGTCAAACTCTGTAAAAATCATATTTATACCAGTAAACATAATCTCCGTCGTACAACAACGATGACTAGTCCGAATGAAGATTCGTTACACGCCCCTAAATATATCATAGTACTACGAATAGTAAGATAAATTAACATTCAAGTTCATTATGCAACTGTTACCAACGTGTATTTTTATTATCAATTTATTAGGCGAAAGCAAGCCAAGATTGCTCCATTTAACGTAAAATTGACAAATTTGTAAAAGCGAAAGGAGGCGGTACGTTGAATTTCTGAACGCATGAAACATCCATTAGGCAGGTAATCCACTTTCGTGGATTATAGTTGTACGTACAATTTCCACTTGCTTGGATTATGCTTGTTCCTGCAATTTCCAGCTTAGTAAATTTAATTAAAAAATAACAAATTAATTTCCAACGGTTAACTGCGATAAATAGCTACGTTGGATACTTCAAATTTAATTCACTTCAACAAATAGGTACGTCAGACTCTTCGAGCTTCGTTTCCAAATTAATTTCATTGTGCAGCATTTCAACTTACGTTTCTTACATTTTCCTATTAATTGCGTGTAGATGAGGTTTGTTAGACTGCGCTTAATAGTCATGAGGCTGACATTAGGATGTGAATTTCTGATTGATTCCAGCATTACGTGAACTATGGTGGCTTTCCACGCTCGCCACCGGAGTTTGCATACCAAACGCAATTCTCGAAAGTCCTCGCCTAACTATCCTTTTCATACAAATGCGCGTAATCCTCTGGCCTGACCTCTGATATCACCGTGTCTACAGCTCAAGTCTGCCTAGAAGCTTCGCTGATGAGTCGACCAGCAACTGCCGGATGGAACCTACTTCCCTTTCCTCGTCCTCCTCTCTCTTTCCTATCATTACATCGCCATACAGCTTTACTATTAGTGGACACGGGTGTATTCAGCTGGAGATTAAAGTAGTCTTGATATTTTGGAAGATGATTTATGGCCTTGCTTATCCTTGCAAGCAAGGAAGTTGGAATACCAGTGTTATACAACTTGCAGCTACGTTCAAGCTGCTCCTCTGCAACTTGTTGTTGCAGATTCTTCCTTCGTTCGCGGATCAACTCGCAGCAAGAGCAAGCTAAGCCATCATGCGTATCATAATTCTTCTAATTTCGAAGCGAATCTCAAGCAAGCGCTGAGAAATTTCCCAGCAGACACGTGCAACGATTACTTCCAAACTCGCCATTGTCACGTCAATCTGCATCTGAGGCCAGACGTGTGCAGGTCCTCGCCGCGTACCCTCAATAACCTCAAGGACCCACCATAAACTTAAACTTAGTTTTAATTTAAATTTAAATTTTATTATAAAATTTAAATTTAATTTAAATTTAATTAAAATAAAATTGAAATTTAATTTAAATTTTTGTTTATTAACCCTGTAAGTGTTATTGGTTTATGGATGGTCCTTGGAACAGTCCTTAGGTTTATTATACGTTCGTACAAATTACGGAGGAAAAGCGGGTATTTACCTAACGGGAAAGCTAGTTTTCCCCATGAACAGTGTCACCTACGAGCCACGTTGGTAGGAGGCTTCCTCCTCCCATCTTCATTTATTAACGTGGGCTATGACCAATTGGCATCGCGGATCGCTAGCCTCACTTTTCCCAACGAAAAGTGTGAACAACGAATCCGCGTTGTCAGTTCAAAGGGCACACCCACACCGAGCTTTCCTCCGTAATAATACGAGAACACCTCGGCACTGAAACTACAAACTCTCGTCAGTCGACATCTCTCAGATCAGTCGCGTAAACTGTGCTTACAAAGTTGTGTTATTTAACAAAGTTCGATAGAAAAGGAACATAAAGTTGCGCTACGGCTCAACCTTCTTGTCTTTAAAACCTAAGCCTTAATTTTACGTGACACCATCTTCGTCGCCGACAGTTTGGTAAATTTGGTTTCCCTGCGAAACGCAAGCTTCCTGGAATCGCCGACAGATCTTTAAACGGTGTGAAGACATCGCCTCGTCGAGATGAACAAAGGCCGAGGCCTTTTGTCCAGGTGCATCCGCTTCAGGTCCGACTTAATTGAAGGCAACGAGCGTGGCATAAGGGTTTCGCGCTTCGTCTCTTGTCCCTTTATTTTTCCTTCGTTCAATATACTCGAGCTTTTGAATTCGCTGTGCAGACGTCTGATCTCGTCCACGTAGCCGCGAATACGCGTCGCGGGTACTGGCCAGACGTTTCTCATTATTTTCCATCTTGCCATTGTCGTCAGCCGACCAAACAAAAGTGCAGCCGACGCAAGGCCAGGCAAAAAGGCCATAAGACGCGCTTTAATGGCCCTGGAATGGCGCCAAATTGCGTCGCTTCGGTGCACCGACTCGTCGATTGAAACGTTCATTACCAGCGCAAATCAAGCGACGATACGCATCCGCAAAACCGTGTCTTGCAAAGCCAGTGACTTATCGAGATCGATCATCTATTTTTAACGCACTGATACGATTAAAAAATTTAGCAAATCGACGAAGAGTACAGCGAAGGTTAAACCAGTTTTTCGTCCATTTTTGGTCCTTCGATTTTCCGACTGAATTTGCTGCCAAATAATAGTTCACGATGAGACATGGAATGTAGTAAATTTTCAAGTTTAATTACAGCAGACCAGAGCCGGCAATTACGTTAGAGATTCCCTTATTCGAACACCCATTAGCCTAATATCCGAACGTTGTATTATTCGAACGCTCTATTATCCGGACGTAATATTTCGTCGAGTAAAGGACGCCCTTTTCCGCTTGGAACGCGTACGTGTTTCATTAGTATTCACGCGCCATGTATTATTCTACGTAATTAGTGTAATTTCTTGTCTTATTCGAATTTTCACTATGAGAATTTAGTATGAAACTAACGTTAATTCAAAAATGGGGAAAGTGGCGTAGGCGCGACGTAATTAGGAGAAATGCACGTTGGAAGAGCCGCGAACATAGGAAAACAAAAACACGATAGTGAAAATTATGTAAATTACGTGGATATCTCGGATGCTGGGAACAGTAGAAAAATGTGAAATATTCCTATGTAACGAAATGGTCTCTGTTACGTCGGCCGACTCTCTACCTAAACCAATCCACACACCACGGGCAAGATGGTAGCCGGATGTCTTCAGATCCTTGCTGCGTACCCTCAATAGTCTCAAGTACCCTCCATAAATCTCAGGAACTTTCTAGTCAAGGTCCTTCAGACCGAACAAATATTCTTTCACTGAATTGTTTTCTAAAGTTTATCGTCCACCGCGGGTTGACGCGGGAAAGTTGCCTTTTCTCACGTACGGGCCTCCCACTAGCAACTTTATCTCGAGGGCGGTTAGCATCCTTCCTCGCCCACCACCATAGCAAATAAGCAATTAACAACGAAGCCTATTTCCCTCACTCTCCTAGCCAAAATTGTCATCGACAAATCCGATGGTCCCATGCGCTGGACACTCCCATCCTCGGCTTTCCTCCGCCACAGCATCGTCATCGAACTTGGCTGATTTTCCATCTTTCAAACAGTCGACATCTTTCGACCGGGTTTCCACCCTCAGATCAGTCGCTTACTTAACTTACACACGCGCACCAGCGTAACTATCTTCTTTGCAAAGTTGTTGCAATAAACTGTGATTTAGAACTCGTTATATCAGCGTCATATTTAATTTAACTACCTCTATTATCCTAATCGAAATAAGGGATCGATCATTTCGCGGCGTCGATTATCTAATCGTAAGGGGAATTTACGATTCCCGTTGTCTCTGAAACAGTCTCATTGCTATAAAGACGATGACACAGGATCAGTGCGTGTGTGTGTGTGTGTTAGAGCGATGATATGCAAATTCGACTTTTCGACTTTGCTTCACAATGTAATTTCAAACAGTCTGAGACTTGCCTTGAACAAATACAGTGTTTCTTGCGTCGTTGTTTACCTGTAACGCTTTTTACACGAAGAAATAAAGCGACGAGTAGCGTTGGGCGAAGACGAGCCAGCGTCCGAGAGTTGAAATGCTTTTTGTAAATAACAATTCTTCATACAATGTAGGAAAAGGGTCTGCAGCGTTGAGAGGGACATTCCGTGTTCCATTTCGTATTCTCTTACGTTGTATTAGTATGGAAGAGCAATGGTACAATTCATATTGCTGCGTTGGGAATTCTACAGATGCGTAACTTTTGTGACCCGAGTAACTTTTGTAACTTAAAACACGCTTTTTCTTTTATTTTTTCGAGCGAAGAAACGTCTCTATCTCTACGACAGAAATTACCTTATTTCGTGTTACTTAGAGTGAAACTAATCGCTCGTTCTTCGTTGTCTCGCAGCTCTCGAGAAGATGATAAAAGCAGAAGAAAAGTAAATTGCATCGTATCGTCGTAACGCGCCGACCAGATATCCGATAACGTTTCTTTCAACTTTTTATTTCATCGTTGCACGTAACGTAATTAAAGGACAATATCGATCGCATGGAATAAGCAAAGGTTGTTTACGCGTTGCATCGTGTAATTAACTGTTAATTTGTACAATTCGTTTGACGCAACGTGAAACTTGCATGATATTTTGTAATTGAGTAGCTAATTATCGCGATATCATTGGCCAACGTATTTTTCGCTTATTTTTCAAAAGTCGTCTCGTTTAAATCGCCACTTTCCTTCTCTTACTTTCTATCCTACTAAACGAAATCTGTTTTTATTACTTTAAACGACTTACGTCTTTCGTTAAATCAACTTCTCTATCATAACACTGGCCTCCTTGTTTGAAACATGCTATCCAGCACTTTTCCAGATACGTTGAGATATTTCAAGTTGCCAGTGTTTTCTGCGTTTAATTAAAGTTATATGGTGTGGGCTATTATGTAAAGTAACGAGGAAACATTTTTAATGGAACGAGGGAAAAGATGGAAGAAAGAAACCGGTAGAACTTCAGCTTTGAAACGGTAGATGGGACATTTTAATTAAAACAGGGCAAGACGTTTAAAATTTCACCGCTTTTCCAAATGCATCTTAATATACTACGTGCATCTGCATTTGAAAACTGCGTGGGCTATTACGAAATATTGGCTATACACGTCATGTGAAATGAAATGAAGAAAAACAAGAAAATGAAAGAAGAAAAGCTACTAGAACCTCAGTTTTGAAACGATAGATGGGACATTTTAAACGGGACAAGACGCTTTCAAATTCCTTCTTTTTCTAAACGCATCTCCATTTTAAAATTCAATTAGCTCTCACAAAATATTGGCCAATATATATTAAATTGAAAAAGAGAACCAAAAATGGACAAAGATCCTACTGAAACTTCAGCTTTGGAATGGTAAGTGGGACATTTTAATGAAACAAGACGCTTTCAAATTTCTCCTTTGCCTAAACGCATCTCCCTTTTAAAATTCAGTTAGCTCTTACAAAATATTGGCTGCGTATATTAAATTGAAAAAGAGAACCAAAAATGGACAAAGATCCTACTGAAACTTCAGCTTTGAAACGACAGATGGGACATTTTAATTAAACAGGACAAGACGCTTAAAAACGTCTCCTTTTTCTAAATGCATATCCATTTTAAAATTCAGTCAGCTCTCACAAAATATTGGCCAATATATATTAAATTGAAAAAGAGAACCAAAAATGGACAAAGATCCTACTGAAACTTTAGCTTTGGAATGGTAAGTGGGACATTTTAATGAAACAAGACGCTTTCAAATTTCTCCTTTTCCTAAACGCATCTCCATTTTAAAATTCAGTCAGCTCTTACAAAATATTGGCTGCGTATATTAAATCGAACGAAAAGAAACAAAGATGGACAAAGAAGCTTTGAAACAAAACTCAACATCCACACGTCACAAAAGTCACCAGCGAACGCCGCTGTGACATCAATCACATCTCAACATTCATCAGAGATAGGATATCGACCCCCGACCTTCGGACACTTTTCCACATCATAACCTACACCTAGCCCCTCAACATCCTAAAACCAAAACGTATATAAACCGAGACTTCACCCAGCTCGGGCAGTTCTTGTTCTTGTTCTAGTCGCTGTTCTCGTACAATCGCTTTTCTCCGGTGTTCAGTGTTATTCTTGTAAGTGCTAAAATTTATAATAAAGTTTAAAATAAAAGAAAATTAATAGTCAGGTTACGACTCAGTCTTTTTCTCTCTTACAAACCAAGTATCAATTTTACGTGACACCGTACTCGTCATTTCATTGTTCCTTGAACCTGGTAGCTTTTCGATCTTCACGGCAGGCGAACCTGCACAAGTATCAAGAAGATCATCGAGCTATTTGCGACCGTAGCTCGCGAAGGAAGACATTTTCGCGGATGGGAAGCCTTGGCCATCCGGCGGAAGATCATCTTCGCGGCTTTCCGTTCTCCGTTTGAGTGCAACATGGACAGCTTCTTCTTCTTCTTCTTTCTCTTCCTCTTTCTTTGCCTCGTCTCGTGTCAGGAAGCGGAGACACGAGTGAAAGTGTCATTAGCCACGTCGAAGGGAATATTCTCGGCAATCCTCTTTTCATCTCGCTCGTTTCTATCTATTGTTCACGGTGTGCTCGGCTGCTTCGAAAGAAAACGACGTCGAGCATCTAATCCTGTTAGACGAAAGCGGTTTGCATCGTCTTCGTTTAACGGCGAAAAGAGTTTGCGAGGAAAAAAGAAGCCACTTGGACGTGGTCCTGGTGCGATCCAGCTTCTTTCCATTTGTTTGGATTTTTCGCCGAGAGGACGCTGAATCAGTTTCAGGCTGACTTCGCGCTTTATCTCGGCTGAGGCTTGTTCAACCGAAGCAGCTGGCGAGAAAATCGTACTTTCAATTTGGTGTGCAAGATGCTACGAATTGGCTGTATTCGTGAGAGCATTGTTTAAGGATTTGGCGAAGCAGCGTGTTTTGTATTTGTTATTACGATACGATATGATGTTTAGTATCAATTTTCAATACAGTAGAGTGTGGGATCTTTACCACAATTAGTTTATTTACAATAAATGGATTAAACAGACGTTGGTTAAACAAGAAATGATGATTGTTTAACGTGAACTAATAGCAATAACGTGTTATAATTAAGACAACTAGATAGTTCATTTAAAACACTCGTCACCACGGATCTTCCTGACTTCTCCACTCACATTCCCTGGCTTCTCAACTCGCACTGACTGTTAATTCGTTTTTGTCCCTTGGCAACCCCTTGTCTCTTGTCTTAGCCTCGTGTCTTTTGTCTCAGCCCCACCACGCACATGTTCCGCTTGCTTATAATTCGCCTGACACCCCCCAGGCTCCTCGTCCACGACGCTACAAGAGTCTTGTCCGAGCTAACAGGCAGACAAGATCATTTGGATAATAAAATTCTCGCATAACGAAACAATTGTTTTCCCATATGAAATTTGATTTATTCAAGCATTGTCAAGGATTGTTTAAATATTTATGCATCTCGTATCGTTTTCGATTCTGAGTCGTATCATCTTTTTCACCTAGGAAACCGTACAGAGTTAGATTCTTTCTCTGGAGAAAGTACCATCCCATTATCACTTTCGTTTGCTGTTTCTATTTGTATGAAATTCATTATATCAGTATATTTGATTATACAAGGTGGTTGGTAACTGGTGGTACAAGCGGAAAGGGGGTGATTCTACGCAAAAAAAGAAGTTGAAAATATAGAATAAAAATTTTTCGTTTGAGGCTTTGTTTTCGAGAAATTCGACTTTGAATTTCGAGAAAATCGAGACGTGATAAAGTGCACGCGTACCGAGCGAAAATTCAAAGTCGATTTTCTCGAAAACAAAGCCTCAAACGAAAAATTTTTATTGTATATTTTCCACTCTTTTTTTCGCGTAGATTCACCCCCTTTCCGCTTGTACCACCAGTTACCAACCACCCTGTATTTGATTTGATATATTTTTCCTGCTGTTCCCAGCAGATCTGAGGGATCTACGTGCTTCAGGCAATTTTCTACATCGCGTTTCTGGTTTCTAATTTCTGTGATCGTGGCTGCACCAACGTCCTGATTTCGTTAATTCTGTTACGCTGTTTCGAGTTTTTTAACCTCTTAACCTTAAACGTAATATTTACGTTTGGTCCGATCATCTACTACGGGCTATGCCCGTGGTTGTAGGTTAAGGGGTTAATCATGCGATATTCTATTTCCACAGATGGAACGCTATTAATCTCATGCTAAATTGCCCTAATCAAAATTCACTCTGTCGAATATGGGAAGAACACGTCATTTTATACGAACGCTGATAAAATATGTACATATTTGAAACTGATAACAGAGCGTTCGGATAATGCAACATTCAAATATTAAAGTTGTGTAACAAGCAGCTCTTTTTCTTCGATGAAAATTTTTCACGCAGACCTACTCGTCGAGCACAGTTTATTAAATTCAGCGTTTCGTATTTTTCCATAATTCCGTTTCCAATTTTTCGTTCCGATGGTTCCATTGTCCACCAACAAAATGCTACGTAGACCTAACGACCCATTAAGAGGGCAGACTTATCGAGATCAGATCTTCCAGTAAATAAACGACCATAAAGCGGTAAAATATCAGGACAGCTGACATCACGGATACATCAAGCTGAGTAGTCCATTCTTCCATCCTCCTTAAAACTGGTCGAGAAAAATGAAAGTAAATTCAGAGCGGAATACCGGCAATTTAGCACGGGCCAGAGCCCTTTAAGTACGGTTCACGCTAACAGAGCTTACGGCGGCACGCTTCTTCATTCATTGGACAGCGGGTTCAGGACGCGGGAGTGGCTGAAGTAGAAGTTTTCAGCACGCGATGGCTTCGACTCGGAAGAGGAGAGTCGAGGAACGGAAAGCTGGTGTCTGAAAGCAGGTTGCCAGAGGGTTGAATCTCGCCAGCATCGACTAATTGTGAAACACGCCCACACGGCGACTCGTTGAATTATGAAGAAACTTGGACGCTCGTTGCGCGTTCCCGAGCGAATTTCTTTCGCCACGCGATTTATGGGATATCGGTTGAGCCGGGTTTCGCGGCAAACCAGCCCGCTCGATCATCCAGGGGTTAATTTGTTCGTCGTAATTACGCTCGAGATAAATGCAATGCCCGGTCTCATCTGGCGTTCCAAGGCAACCTATGATTTATGCATAATTGTATTTTCTATATTTTTCTCTCAACCTGATTTACAATGTCACTTTCCGGCTTCTTTGGGTTTTTAATTAAGCGAATGCTGCTTCTTCCGTTAATGATAATTAATTTAATACAAATATCGTTAAACTCGTCTACCTTTGGTATTCTCTTGCCTGAACGTCTCAGGGCTGCAGTCAGAGGTATAGTTGCGTTCTTTCGCATTTCTACCAGGTTGTTACAGTCTAAGCGTAGCGTAAGTGTAACATCGATTGGGTGTTTATTCTGAATATGCGATGTTAAATAAGTTTATTAACCAAGCGAATGAACGATGGTTCTCGAGATGGAATTTCATGCCAATGAGCGTATCTATCGTACGTCTCTTCATCGTAGAAATGAGAAAGTCGGAAGGTGCGATTAAACGTTTTATTGTTGAATATCAAAGTGTTCCAACTGACGTTTCAATGGCCACATTTAATAGTTCAATGAATCTACAAGGCAGGCAAATGAACAGTGGTTCTCAAACAGGCTTAACTTCAATGATACATCATCAAGATCAAAGAACATCGCCATGGTAGACGAAATTTCATTATGAATTTTATACTTTCACATTAGAAATCGACAAGTTAAAACGATGAAAACCAGGCAAATGAACAGTGGTTCTCAAACAGGCTTAACTTCTATGATATAGAATCAAGTTCAAAGAATATCGCCATAGTAGACGAAATTTCATTGTGAATTTTATACTTTCACATTAGAAATCGACAAGTTAGAATGATGAAAACCAGGCAAATGAACAGTGGTTCTCAAACAGGCTTAACTTCTATGATATAGAATCAAGTTCAAAGAATATCGCCATAGTAGACGAAATTTCATTGTGAATTTTATACTTTCACATTAGAAATCGACAAGTTAGAATGATGAAAACCAGGCAAATGAACAGTGGTTCTCAAATAAGCTTAACTTCTATGATACAGAATCAAGTTCAAAGAACATCGCCATGGTAGACGAAATTTCATTATGAATTTTATACTTTCACATTAGAAATCGACAAGTTAGAACGATGAAAACCAGGCAAATGAACAGTGGTTCTCAAACAGGCTTAACTTCTATGATATAGAATCAAGTTCAAAGAATATCGCCATAGTAGACGAAATTTCATTGTGAATTTTATACTTTCACATTAGAAATCGACAAGTTAGAACGATGAAAACCAGGCAAATGAACAGTGGTTCTCAAACATGCTTAACTTCTATGATACAGAATCAACGATGGAAGAACATCGCCATGGTAGGCAAAATTTCATTATGAATTTTATACTTTCACATTAGAAATCGACAAGCTAGAACGATGAAAACCAGGCAAATGAACAGTGGTTCTCAAACAGGCTTAACTTCTATGATATAGAATCAAGTTCAAAGAATATCGCCATAGTAGACGAAATTTCATTGTGAATTTTATACTTTCACATTAGAAATTGACAAGTTAGAATGATGAAAACCAGGCAAATGAACAGTGATTCTCAAACAGGCTTAACTTCTATGATATAGAATCAAGTTCAAAGAATATCGCCATAGTAGACGAAATTTCATTGTGAATTTTATACTTTCACATTAGAAATCGACAAGTAGAACGATGAAAACCAGGCAAATGAACAGTGGTTCTCAAACAGGCTTAACTTCTATGATACAGAATCAACGATGGAAGAACATCGCCATGGTAGGCAAAATTTCATTGTGAATTTTATATTTCCACATTAGAAATCGACAAGCTGGAACGATGAAAACCAGGCAAATGAACAGTGGTTCTCAAACAGGCTTAACTTCTATGATATAGAATCAAGTTCAAAGAATATCGCCATAGTAGACGAAATTTCATTGTGAATTTTATACTTTCACATTAGAAATCGACAAGGAGAACGATGAAAACCAGGCAAATGAACAGTGGTTCTCAAACAGGCTTAACTTCAATGATACATCATCAAGTTCAAAGAACATTGCCATGGTAGACGAAATTTCATTATGAGTTTTATATTTTCACTTTAGAAATCGACAAGTTAGAACGATGAGACGTTTATTGTTCGCAGCGATTCCAACTAACATCTCGACAGTTACTAGTCGCATGTATTGCACACTGTGCATTTCAGCTCGTACTTTCTATTTTCTTTTCTCGACTAGAGTCAGCATCTTACCTTAAATTTTATCATGAAATCCGCGAAAGCTAAAAAATTGTGGCTTCAGGACGGTGTTAGGAGGGTCTCGTCGAACGTCTGCCAAGTGGAAAGTAACACGTGCACCAGTTAGTGTAACGTAATTAGCATAAAAGGGCGGATGTTCCGGGCTGGTGTATCCGCGAGTCGCGATAATTACGTGATATCCGGCAGATTGGTGTGTCGCTTAGCACGGTTTTGCTCCATTGGGGCTCATTTGCTGCGCCATCTCGCGCTTCCCTAAATCCACCGTTCGATTTCATCGTAATTTCCAGCAGCGAACGTAAGTATCGCGTAATTAACGTGGCCTGCTTCGCTACTAATTAAGCCGCTTCTCCGGGTATTGAATAATTTCCACGCATACCATCACTCGTCTCGTCGCCTTTAATTAATGCAACTCTTCGACAAAATCTTGCACTCTCGTCCGGCCCGAATAATTGCTCGATAATCGGATCAACGTTTGATCACTGTCTGGAGATACAGGCCGACATCCTATGGGATTTCGTGGCACGCCAACTGATATTAGATTGTCCGAAAAGTTTCTTTCGTTTTATACAGAAATAACAGACGCACAATGTTTTTTGTTTTATATTAGTTTATTGTATTATACACGAACATAATAATAGAAATAATAATATAAAATAATATAAAATAGAAATTAGTGTTCATTTAATATCACCTTACGAAACGAAAGAAACTTATCGGACAACCTAATATATCGATATGAAAAGAAAGCAGAGATTTTCTAAGACCTACGACCTGTCTATAATTTAGCGTAATCAGTTCCAGACTCGTATTCAGCGTAATTACCGCAGCTGATAAACCTGTCTAAATGTATCAGCAATATAGCAGATGCTTCTCAATCCCATGAGTTTGCATCGTTCTCGTTGCTACTTGGATTCGAAAATGATGGAATATAATTGAAGACGGATTAACGCTTAACCACACGGACCGGTAGCCTGTGAGAGGAATGTAAATTTTGATTTCCTTACGGTAACAATAGAGTGGAGGATTTTGGAAATTTGGTATCCGAGTGAATTTAATGGAGCAAAAGATATTCATAAAGAAATAGTGAAATATCCGTAGTGAATTAATTTTTCTAACACGACACGAATAAACATTTCGCCAATATTACTACAAATTTTTCATTAAAAATAGTACTGCATCTACCGTGCTCGAGGAAACATTGGATTTTCTGTACCACGTGCTAGACATCGAAAGATGCATTTAAATATAGCAAAGATAAAACAACTTTACTTGAAAAATACTAATTTTTCAGCGGCAATTATAATAATTTGGCAATAGCAGCCAGCTGTGACATTAGTTGAAATTAAATAACCTGTTAACCGCATCGTCTGCGTCATCGACGTTGCACAAGCGCAGCTACGTACTGCATTCTAAAGCTTTATTAATTACATCGTATTCACCGGGAAAGCTGGCTAACGCGTTTTTCCACGCGCAGGATAATCGCCGATATAATCAACTCCACTGAATTTAATATTAATTACTTGAAATTGCTCTCGCCACGCGTTTAACGTGCTATTTATTTTAATATACATTTTCACCGTTAAAGAGTACACTTTTCTCGCTCACCTAATTGCCACGTGCGATCTGAAAAATTACCTTCAGACTAAGATCCAGCAGGAGCTACGTTTAACATGATGAGACATTTCGTGAAATGATTCTCTTGCTATTCGTGCAGAAATGTCACGGTATCGTCATCGTGAGCGATCTTCAAGTTGTATTCGTATCCAGCTTATCGTTACTAGCCTGTTACATCGTCAGCTTCGCGAGCCCTTGGTCCTGTTGCGAGATTATCCGCCAGCTTTAGGGATCCGACGACTCTCAAAATTCTTTACAACACGTTGGTTACGCCTGGAACGCTGCTCTTCCATCTGCAGTCCCTCCCAGGTGACGCACGTTGTCTCCATTGAGAGGATTTAGTCTTCTACGTCCCTTTTCTGTAAAATTGCAAATCCCATCCTCGCCACGTAGTTACGACCCTCGGATTATTCACCTTGGGACAACGTAGATTCGTAGCTGGTGGCATATTCGCGTACAAAATTGTAAAACAGTGCATGGAGCGTGCAGAGATTGTTCAGTCTGTTAAGCTTCCTGGTCCAGCCAGGTCCTTTTGCCCATTTTCCACACGATTTTCCTTACTCGAGGAAGCAATTACGCTTGCAGCGGTTGGATAAACCGAATTGCAAACAATTGCCAACTCTCTGGCCCATCGATTGCTTCTTGGTCGCTTGCTGTGTTTCAGAAAAATGCTAGAAACTTGCTCTGTCACCTGCTATCGCAACCAGCCGCAGTTATTCGCTCGCTTGTATCACTGCGCATCATCCTCTTCGCGTCAATCGCAAGATGATAAGATGGAGGTAGGGAAAAGTCGGGTTTTCCGCGTGCTTCGTTAATGTCGCACGCTCAAGAAGGCTACCCGCTCAGAAACAGCAATAGATAGACACCCTGCGTGCCACAGCCATCGAAACAATAACCAAATACTAGCGGAATAGCCGTCTCTGAGATACATCAGATGACAATCCCTTCAGAGGGACTGGAACCTCAGTATAAGAACCTGTTTGGAATTTTAAGTGAATTCTCTTGAGTGAGGATTCCCTTCTTTAGGAAATTCCGAATTGCATATTCTGCCCGAGCTGTAAACCCAACGACTCCGAGGTCCGGTAAAAGATCCCTGGAGAGGACCAGGAGGAAGGGCAGGGTGGACAGGCAAAAGCCAACGGCTGGTAGGGAGAATCAGCAACGTAGAAGGACAGTTCATCATCAGACATCGTGCCGTACGGTTGAAAGACTTCACTCCCAACAAGATCTTACCACCGCTGTGCATCACACGTTACGTTTTTACAACAAGTTCAACACAGTGTTGGATTACTCTAACACCCGATATATTAAACCTCCTCCATCTTGAGCGTTGATTCATTTGACCTGACCGGTTGCTAGATAATTCGCAACAGAACCCTCCAAAATGAGCGCTCGAGACCATTCGGTCGTAACACTTTGAACCGTCACTCTGTTGGATTTGCATGATAAATTCGATTGCCATAAACAAAGTTCAATTTCTTCAGCTTATTTGTGAAACGTTCGAACCGCGACGCGAGGAGATCACCGGCGATCTATCATTTTCCTGATTTCCTGTGTCTCCTACGTGACATTAGCGTTGGCTTCTCCCGTGCTTCCACCTAACTCGTGCACTCGTGGTTATCAGTGCGCTGATCCTGGCACGAGCATCGATGGTTCAAGTTTGCAAACTTCTCTCAGTCGCATAATTCCCTCAAACAAAACACGCAACGTCTCTCTGCTCCTGTTCTGCTCGCGCGTTCATCCATCCGTCCGATGTTTACCGTCTTGAAGGCGTCGTGAGTTGGAACACGCGTCGCGTCTCAAAGTGCAGGCCTATAACGAACGGTCTGAAGACGCTTTATGCGCGGCAACGAACGATACACACGCAGTTACTAATCCGTATTAATCGCCGACCATTCATTAGGAAGTCAGCGATGGGTGGTGGTTGCCCGTAGGGGATGCTCGTGCTATGTAGTTTCGCACCTGGCGCACTCTCACGATCAATCGTCCCACCCCCGCGGCCCTTTTACCGTAAATCTGCCGGCTAAACTCCGTCGATGCAGCCGTGGAAGACAATGACCAAGTGAGTTGCTACTCGTTGCAATACGTTGGAGAAGGCAGTTGACAAAACATTAGGTCGTCCGGAAAGTTTCTTTCGTTTTGTAAAGAAATAATAGACGCACGATGTCTTTTGTTTTATATTAGTTTATCGAATTGTGCAGGGTCGTAATAATAGAAATAGAACGAAATGGATCATACTTAAATTAATAAAATAATATAAAACAGAAATTGTTCACAATTGCACACGGCTCTGACGTCTCCAAGTAGCTGGTCCAGGGTTTGGGCGGTGTTGCCCTGTAGCTGACAACCCCGAAGCCATTGTGACATCAACCAAATCTCAATGCACATCAGAGACCAGGCCACACACCGAGGCCAAGGTGGCAGCCAGACGTCTGCACATTCTTGGCGCGTATCCTCAATAGTCTTAAGAACCCACCATGGGTCTTGGCATTTTCATAGTTAAGGTCCTTCACACCAAACAAGTATCTTTCGTTTCAGGTTTCCTTTACATTTATTGTTTGCCATGGGTTGACACGAGAACGTTAGTTTTCCTCGCGTTTGGTATCCTCCGTTAGCAACTTTCCCTCAAGGGCGGCTAAAACCCTTCCTGGTCCACCAACCTTCTTATTATCCAATCGGAAGCAGTGTCTACTGCCCTCACTTTCCTAACCAAAATTGTCATCGACAAATCCGATGGTCCCGTGTCCTTGGACACACCCATCCCTAGCTTTCCTCAGACACAGTATCGTCGGTGAAACTTCACTCATTCCGTATCCTTGGAATAGTCAACGTATCTTTGCCGGTTTCTACCCTCAGACCAATCGCGTACTGAACGTATCAGTGTAACTAGGTTTCACATAAAGTTGTTGGAGTGAATTGTGATTTATGTGTGTTAATTCAGCGTGTATTCCATCGTGATCGCTGAATTCATAATAAAGTTTAATAAAAGCAAAATTGATAGTTGTGTCACGACTCAGGTATTTTATTTTATCATCCAACCCTCAAGTTTACGTGACACCATCATAGCCTGTCTACTGCCTATGGTCTGCCTTCGTCCCAGTCTATTGTCTATACGCTGTAGATGGCTTCAATGCTTGAAAAAACTAAAAAGACCAGATGAAGAGTTTTCTTAGAAGTGGTGACCACTTCAACAAATTTAACCAACGACACTTCTCACCACCCACCACACGCCAATTGCAACGGTCGCTTCTTGGACGTCTCCCCGGATCGTTCGATTTGCCTGCTGTTCCATCTTCATCGACGAGCTACCAAACACGTGCAGATGACGAACTTGTAGTTACAAAGGAAACACGCAGGTGTTCTTTTAAAATCGAAATCAATTTCAATTTTTCGACTCCGAATTCGTGCTATCACCGAGGGAGCCGGTCCAAATGTAATCAGCGCGAGTAACATTTTCCTAAAAAGGAGAAGCAACGACCCGCCGACCTACAAGCGCGTCAGACTGGAAAACAACGAGAGAACAACTGGAAGATGATAAAAGTGGAAGAATTTTACAATGCACGAAGTGCTGTCGAAGTTGCGGACCATCTCTGCGTAAAAATCCGGCGGAACCGTAAAAAATTAAATCAGAAGAAATCTCCGCTCTTCTGAGTCGCGTACGCACGACGCTGTTATCGCGGGTCGCTAAAATATTCACGTGCCGCTGCGGGGATAGAGCGCGTTATAAAGCGCGTTTACCAAACCGGAAGCTACGCTTTTCATCGCGATAGGGAGCGTTTTTATTGCGCGAAATAGCGCGGCTCGGTCGAGGGACGAGGCAAGTTACGAAGAGATTTTAATAAATTCCGATGACTCTGGCAGACGATAAAAGTGGCATTAACAGTGTCGTTCGATCTCATCTCCGATGTCCTCGTTGTCCCCCGTCGTCGTCCACGCGGGATTAGCCGAGTAATCTCTCGAAGAGCTTCGTGAACGGGAGTAACGAGATCCCGGGAGGAACGAAGACCTTTTCTCATCTTGGAAGTCGCGTTTCTGTCCTCGTGTTCCTACTTTCTCTCTCTTTTTCTCTCCTTTCTCCTTTCCATGCTTTTATTCTCGACCTTTTTTCTTCTTTCTTACTTTGCAGCGCGTGCAGAAAAAAAGTTTCCGATCGGAATAAACTCTGGGTTTCTATGGTCTCTCTTGTCCAGTGTTTCTCTTCCAGGTATCTCGTTTCTTCTTTTCTCACTGTCGCTCTGCCTTGTTTTAAGGAGAAGGTTTCTCAAGAAGAAACAGATGGAAATAGCGGAACGTTGTTGCTTGATACATGGAAGCTCGATCGCGATGATGCGGCGGTTAGACGCTCGGATAAACGCGAATTTCGATAAATATTTCAAGTGGTTTTAAAGTTTCATTTTCGACTTGTTAGCCAGCCAATTATCATTCCAACATTCGACCCATTCCACTTTGCACCACTCCAACCAATATTTCCCGACCTTCCCTCAACTTTGATTTTAAATAAGTTTCACGGCAAATTCCCTTTTAGAAGTTTAACTTCAAGTCGATCATTTTTCCTTTTTCTTAATTTTAGTTCCTTAGTTATCGGCTATCCATCTCCTTTCAGATAGAAATCTGTCTCGTTGCTAATGGCTTGGCAACTAAGTGACTGCGGATTTTGTCATAAGATGGTAACGGCAAAACCCGCAATCACTTAGTTGCCAATCCAATAATTGCACCGATAGGTGGACCGCTTTCGCGTAAATTATATCCTGCGATTAATAAGCGTTACAAATCCTTTAATACGATAACTCGGCGGAAATAAAATTACCGGTAAATTAATTCGCATAAAAGAAGAATAATCGCAAGTAAAGAGGTGGCAGCTTATATCGCGTAGAAGAAATCCGCTTACTCTTGTGCCAGCCTGCAGCAATCGGCAACGATTTCCACGAACAAAACCAATACGCGATACTTCATGAAAGCTATAGAAAAGCCCAGGCTCTTGAAACATTCAGCCGCTTCGTTAGTAGCTGCTAACACGCTCGTAAAACGCACAGCTTACACGCTAATAAGACATCGGCTGTAACCCGTGGATAATAAAGCTCTTGGAAAGCTGGCTTGCCAGTCCTTTTAAATAACCAACGACTTCTCGGTAATCGTCAGGAGGAGGACGATAATCCGGATAATTCCTCGACTAAGGAAATAACGAGTAACGAAGCAAAAAAAGTCGATCGACGTGGTCGGTTTGCAGGTCGTGTTCCTCGTTTCGTCGCGTTACTTCCGGCTACTCCGAGCGCGCAATGAAACAAACGACCCTGAGCAGCTTAAGCGAATGGCCGAATAGAAGTCTATTGATTTCGATCTAGCTCGTTTAATAAATCTCGATGGATCAGCGGGATGAAAAAAAAAAAAAAAGAAAAATGTGTAGGTAAAGAAGTGGGCCGATTTATTTCCTGCCTCCTTGTCGTTGTATCCTCCATACATCCGCAGGATTATCGAGTTAATCCTGGCAACGTCCTCTTACAGGACGAACGAAAAAGGATCACGAAATATGTACACGGCAGCGGATACGAGGAGAAATTTTCAAAAGGGAAGATTCCCAGCGTGCCCTGGCCGCTGAAAAAATTATTCCATGGATCTTCAACAGAAACTATGATTCCATGGAAAAATGTTAATGGGATACGTATGGCAGTAGGGTTTTGTATTTTTGTTGCTGATAAAAGCGGTTGATCTGGACGATCGCTTGAGTTTCCTGGGAAATTTGTAGAAAGTGTTTGCACGTTTTACCATAGGAAACTAAATATTAGGTTCTGATATGCGAGATATTTTGAAATTGCGTTTCATTCGCGTCGTAAACTCGCCAGCTTCGCCGTAAAAACCAAACACTCTCGTTTTAATCTTTTTCGGATAAACTTGTTTCTTCTTCCTTTCGTTTCTCTGCTTTCTCTTTCTTTTTCCTCTTTTTTTTTTTTTTTGTTATAGTGTTCTTTGGTACGTGTCGCTAGGGTCTCGGTTTCGCGGGGATCTCGTTACCTGAAGAAAGTTTCTGGGCAACTCGTTAAGCAAGTAAGAAGTTGAACGAAATTCCAGGAAAATAAGATGCGATACGCCGCCCCAAAGTTTCATCCCCATGAAATATCACGTATTTCCGTCATTAAAACTTCGATTCCCCAGCGCGGGATAAGATGTCAGAGAGACATTAAATCATTCGTGGCTGAGAAATCAGGAATATCGTTCGAGCATCCAATTAGAAGCTACGAGTTCCAGGGACGTGTTATAAATAGCTTTCGGAGCAAAGAGTCGAGACGCTGCACTTCCTTCAAAATTATTTCCTCTGCGAATGAACGGGGGGACACTCGTTTTGCTTTCTTCGTTTGTAACTTCAAGCTCTTTGCGTTTAAAGTGGTCACAGCAGTCACTTGACACTAGAACGATCGATAGTTAACGCGAAGCTATTTCTACCACAACCAGTGAAAATCGCTGGTCTTTAAAAACCTAATAATAGAATATTTTTATATTTTTCGATTTATTATTTTCTTACAGAAGCAATTCCATGTTACGTAGTACATTTTTGCTATTATTAATCCATCTGCGACCATGATCGACCTAAACGAGGGTTGACACATTTATAAAATTGTAGAATCAGTGTTTTGACTGTGGTATTTCTAGCGTTAGCATCTAGCGATCTAGCGATCAATCCGGAATTTTCCTGATAACTGATATCGTCATATCAAATGATACGCGGTAAAAATTTGAAAAACGCGTGACAAGTTGTAGAAGACGAGGAAACTGGTTAATTAGGGTCCGATAAACAGAGTGCAGGACTCCTGTACACTTTGACAAGTACCATTGCTATTGGTATAAGTAGCCTGATACAAAATTATTTTCAGTTTGAGTACATAAAAACAAAATAAAATTCATTATATTATTCTTTGAGTTATCGTTGCAAAAGTCATTACATTGCAACACGAAGTAGGAATTTGAAAATAAAATTGTAAAATTGTAAAAAATTGTGGTAGTTCTAGTGTTAAATAGATCGGCGAGTTAAGTTTTTCTGGCAACATTTTGTTATACAAATCTACTTTCGATTTTAAATACGCCACATTGCTTACTTATATTTTCTATTATCTACGGATTTTTCTTCATGAAAAATGTTTAAACTAATCGGTTATAAATAAGACGTAAAGAACGTCAGAGCAGTGGTTGATTTTGTATTTGCATTTTTCTTTTCTTTTTTTTTTTTTTTAATAATAGGAGGCAATTTCATTGTGTTTAATGGTAACAGAGAATGTTAAAATACAAAGGTAGAAAATTAAATAGTTTAGAGTTTGCAGTACTCGTTAAGAAGAGCGTAGAATCGATTTTCTGTAGACTAAAGTGTCATTTTGTTTCTGCAAGCAACTTGATTAATGTCTCGTAGAAAAATATAGAAAGTTAATGAAAGAATCGATTTGAAATTACACTAATTAGAAAAACTTTAGAGAAATTATAGTATCACGATGACAATTTATCGCAAATGTCAAGAGAAAGTTTTACAATTAGCAAACAGAAAGATATTATTTTCTTTGCTTTATGAAAGATGCTCAATGTGTCTGTTTCTAATTGGAATACAACATTTGAACATGTCAATTATCTAATATGCATGTAATTTAATTACAGATTGTCTGACACACTTGAATCGTCCATTCAATTAACCTACATCTGTAATTTCTGAATAAATTAGGCTCGTAAAGCGTACCTTTATAACGAGATACAAAATTCTATTTTACTGTAAAGCTATTAACTTTAAAATCTACGTTAATTAAACATGTTTTATACCTTTTAACGAGTACTATAATCTCTTTAAGCAGTGTCTAAGTTACGACGCTCTGAAGAGTCGTTAAATGTTTTCTGGGGTATCGCGGTGGTTAGCGAGGCAGCAATTATTTTTCTTGAAAATTTCATCAGCCGTACTTTCACCTTTATTTATTTCAACGCGGATGCGTTCTAATATTCCAGTGGACATAATTAACAGCAATAACAATGATCCGATCATCGTAAAAGAATATCGCCATTCAGAAAACAGAAGAAAATTGCACGCCTCTCTTAAACACCTTTTGCAAAATCGATTCTCCGTAAAGTACACACCTACAACTCTTTTTAAACGTTAGGTGCGTTGGAAAACCTTGTTCTTGTAAAAGAAGTTGGAAAAACTGCACACAATTCGCGTAAGACTAAGGCAAACAATGGAGAAAACAATGTAAGACACAGAACTGCATTCGATAAAAACGTTTTATTGAATGTGTATTAATGTGTAAAAATTCATAATTTTTTAAAAAATCCACGTTTTCTTATTGATGGAAAAAATATACCCAAAGATGTATCCTTCGTCTGATAGTTTCGTATCGAGCTTTGTAACGAGCCATCCAAGTTCTCCAATCTCTTTGAAATCTCTGAGATGGGAAAACAAAGGAGGATGCATTGGAGAAAATAATCAACGCAATTTATAAAAAGCAATACATTAAATCGAGCATAATCGAAATACCAAAGAGGATAATCAAATAATCAAACTTATTTTTATATAAAATTCATAATGGCCCTACTGGAATTATAAATATCAAGGGAACGTACCATTGGTTGCCATTTACATTACTTTTTTTTATTATTTTACTATACCTTTTTACTATCGGCTTGCTCGAAATTTTACTGGCTTGACAACTAAGTGATCGCAGACTTTGTCAATACCACGCAATGGAAAAATCATGGAAAACAGAATTTCGAGTTCCTGTAGCAAACGTTAATTGCTTATTTCGCGTGAACCGCGGCGGAAGAAGCTTTACACCGACGCGTATACACGTCGCACGCGCTTAACCGGCTAAGGGAAGCTCGACTTATCGCTCGGCCGTGTAACTCTATGAAGAAGCTTGCTGGCTGAACGAGGGTCATCGAGGTCTGTGCATAACCGTGCGCGCAATATCGCAGCCGATTTCGATAGAAATGTTTAACCGCGATCGTGCTTATCAGCCTGCACAGCGGCTCATAAACAGCCTATCGCTATCTGCTAGGAGCACGAGAAGAAGGAGGAGGACCTTGTGCCCTTCTTCAACAGCTATTCGCACGCCTCGTATCTATCGACCTGGCGCATCCGCTCGACGAACGATCGCAGATGCTTCACCTTCTGCCACGAAACTGTCGCAGATACGCGAATGATATTTCCCGGCCTCTTAATGCCGCGCCTCGTCCGACCAAACGAAGCTTGAAAAAGCCAGCGACAGGGACGAGCGTTCGCCGGAAATGTGGAGAAGATAGGAACGCGGTGGTTGGCGGGTTTCGAGAGGGTGAAACGAGAAGTTTTCAGCGAAAATACCACGACTCGACGACGTTAGGCGCCATAAGGGAACATACGATATGGATTGGCTGAAGTAGAAGATATTTTGATGACTTTTGATGACTGTGCAAGGATTTACGATACCTAACGATCTTCTATACGCAGTTTGGGAGAATGTGCGACGAGTAATCGTGGGGTTGACTGCGGATATCAGAACTGTTGAAGTGGTCACCACTTCTAAGAAAACTGTACATCTGATCTTTTTAGTTTTCTCGAGCACTCAAGCCATCGACAGCGTATAGACAATGGACTGGGACGAAGGCAGACTATAGACAGTAGACAGGCGACGATGGCTTTGTAACATCAGTCCACATCAGAGACCAGGCCACACACAGAGAGCAAGGTGGCAGCTAGATGTCTGCACATCCTTGGCGCGTATCCTCAATAGTCTTAGGGACCCACCATGGGTCTTGGCATTTTCATAGTTGAGGTCTTTCAGACCAAACAAGTATCTTTCGTTTCAGGTTTCCTTTACATTTATTGCTTGCCACGGGTTGACACGGGAAAGTTAGTTTTCCTCGCGTTTGGTATCTTCCGCTAGCAACTTTCTCTCGAGGGCGGCTAAAACCCTTCCTGGTCCATCAACCTTTTTATTATCCAATCGGAAGCGGTGTCTACTGCCCTCACTTTCCTAACCAAAATTGTCATCGACAAATCCGATGGTCCCGTGTCCTTGGACACACCCATCCCTAGCTTTCCTCAGACACAGTATCGTCTGTGAAACTTCACTTATTCCGTATCCTTGGAATAGTCAACGTATCTTTACCGGTTTCTACCCTCAGACCAGTCGCGTACTGAACGTATCAGTGTAACTAGGTTTTACATAAAGTTGTTGGAGTGAATTGTGATTTATGTGTGTTAATTCAGCGTGTATTCCATCGTGATCGCTGAATTCATAATAAAGTTTAATAAAAGCAAAATTGATAGTTGTGTCACGACTCAGCTATTTTATTTTATCATCCAACCCTCAAGTTTACGCGACAGCTTCAGGGTTTTCAGTCAGAGGGTAACACTGCTAGCGTGCGGACCTGGACCAGCTCAAATTATATTCCTACTTGTACTTACACCTCTGTGTTAAAATATATTCTCTACTTTACAATTTATCCACGCGTTCCTCTGTTCATACATCTAATAATGTCAACAAGAACGATGGAACAAGTTGAGAAAACGTCGTTCCTGGTTTATTTCTCGCGTTATGAACGATTTCATTGTGACAACGACCATAGCCAAATCCACGCCATTCCATACTACCTTGACCTTTGCACATGGCCCAACATTACACTTTCCCCATTACGTAGGGCAATCTGGACCCTCCCCTTGCCCGCCAACACCTACAAACGCAAAATATAAGAATTTTCAGGCATTCGACCACAGGAAGAGTGTTTAGTTTTTAGTCTTTAGCCTTTAGTCTTGAGTCTTGAGTCTTGTGTACAGTTTGGCCGTGATTTGAACTTCGCTACTTCATTGTAATATTATACTTAATCATTTTCGTGAATAAAAGCCTAGAAAATTATAAAAGCACGGTCAAGTTAAGTTATGCTCAGCTACTCCTTTTTTATCGTTAATTTTACGAATTTTCATCTTGCTGGAAATGTACAGGGTGTTCAGGCTATTGCTAGTCAGCGTTCTCCTCGTAAACGACAAGTCTGAGGAGAAGATAAGAAGAGTGGCTCAAAGGGAACTACGTATTCACGATAATATCTTTCTGTATGTGTTCTATCTGTATGAGAAACAGGGAAATTTAAAAATACAATTTATTAATATAGTACGATAAAACTGTATCATGTACCACATGTTAAATCCTATGTGTGATTATAATGACGACAAGGTTTGGACGTTCTTAGTTCCAATAAATGAAGTTATTATCCCGCCAGAGTTTGCAGAAAAACAGAGAATCCTGTCATATCGATGAGATGCTCCTGTGGCGCAACATTTTTACGTAATTAACGTATCGTCGATAGCCAGTTTTCGATCGTCGTAACAAGTATCAAAGTTAGCGTTATTATTAAATCGCATGAAACGCGATTTGCTGGCCATTCGCATTTCAGAAATTCATAGCCCGAAGTTCGGGACACGCTGTGTTCTCCGTTTCATCGGTCCGAGGCAATGTCAGCCGCCACCGTGTTCGCCAACTATATACGCGATTTATGTCACTCATCGACGATTCAGAATTGGGAATTGCGTGTCCGGAGTTCGGTATACAACGTGTTCGCTATTTCATAGCCTCGTAACCAGCACTCGTGCCTCGTACACTGCTACACACACCGATTTTAGCATCGAGCCTTTATTACACCACTGCAATCGTAGCTTTGCAAGTTTGCCTGAGACTTGTCCTCGCGGCCAAGTTTCCCGGTAAACAACAAAAACGAATTACTGTTTGCAACTCAACATCATTAACTTGAAACTTTCTCTACGCTACTTGGCTTTCATGAGTCTCGCTGCAATGGATTATACGTTACAGGGGAATAAAGTCCCACTCTGTGTACAAATACGTACAATGTTTATCAAACAATAGCAAAGGAAACAGCGATCGAGTAATAATATTGAAGCTTCCTCATCAGCCATAGTGTACGATTTTTCACATGAATGAAATCCGAACGAAATTAGGTGTTGAATTAGATGTGCATAGAGTGAAAATATTTGAACACTTATTATGAATTATATTATTATGTTATTATTATTATATTATTATTATATAATATTATATTATTATATGAATGCACTGTGCCAAATAATTTTATAATATCGTTAATTATTCGTACAATTACTACGTAGTATAAAATTACACTAATTTATCAAATGTCCAGCTGGACAAATTATAAAGTACAAATTAAATAATAAAAAAAAAAAAAAAATTACACTGTTACAATATACAGAATGGATCGAGTGATGTTTCACATCATTGGAAATGGAAATATGTCACACAACTTCGATTCCAAAAGTATCTGATAATATATCTCTCATTATACGTCCTTTGATAGCGCTACTTTTGCTTCTCTTATTATCAGTGGACGTATAACGAGTCAATTCGTATCCTAGCAGCGACAATCGAACAGATTAACGAAATACCCGGGCAAACTAATTAATTAAACTTAATACGATTGCCAGATAACCGAGTAAATCCTCTGGAATCGGCGGTCCGCTTTCAAAGGCCAGTTGATAACCGCAAAGCTCGTCCCTTCGTCAGAGAAACGAATCTCCAAAGGAGTGCACTGATCAAACTGAATATGCATGGCCCGATTGATATGAATCGACGAAATCTTCATCCCATCGAATGAATACGAATCATCGTTCACTAAAGTTTCTCGAGCAAACAGATGATTCTGTCGAGGGAACTTTTACAGTCGATGTTCAAAAATTTATCTCTTTCTTGGTTTTACCTAAATACGTCACGAGTTTCTGGTCTCTTTGTACTTTGAGAAAATACCATCACATTTCCATCGCATTAATTTCTAATCTATCTAACAAATTTCTGGACTAAGGTAGCTCGATGTGCGTATAAAAGGATAGTGTGCGAGTCGTATGGGCTGTGGCAACTATGCGAGTGCGGGTCGTTCGAGCTGGCAACTAGGCGAGTGCGGGTCGCTCGAACTGGCAACTAGGCGAGTGCGGGTCGCTCGAGCTGGCAACTATGCGAGTGCGGGTCGTTTGGGCTGGCAACTAAGCGAGTGCGGGTCGCTCGAGCTGGCAACTAGGCGAGTGCGGGTCGCTCGAGCTGGCAACTATGCGAGTGCGGGTCGTTTGGGCCGGCAACTATGCGAGTGCGGGTCGCTCGAGCTGGCAACTAGGCGAGTGCGGATTTTCCCAATGATTACTCCGCATTCTGGCGATGTTTCTTCCGGAGAATCCTAAGTTCTTAACTGAGTGCCTCACAGTATCTTCTAAAGTATCTTCTATTTATCAATTATATTGAAAATGCCCTAACTGTCAATCTTCATACAATTTTTACAATTGTTAGAAGTTGAACCGCTCGGGTCACCAGTGACCACCGTGGCGTCACAGGAGCAACCTTGACGGGTCATATACGACCAACGTGGCAGTCAAAATATTAACATGAGTAAAAACATTAAAATTCCCGACACAACTACGTACACTGAGACTCGGAGAAATCATAGCAAGGATAGAGGCCATCTAAAACCCGGTACCACGTACAGGGCTGACCCTTGGGATCAAATAACAGTTGAACATCCGGCAGGCAACCGAGTAAAACAGAGTCGAGTAACACGTTGGCAAGAAAAGGAGCTGGCCCATTAAGTAACCACAATTTCTCGACAAAATACTCGCCGGTGTACAGGATCTCTCTGGAG
The DNA here is from genome assembly GCF_040668555.2 of Bombus flavifrons. NCBI lineage: Eukaryota > Metazoa > Arthropoda > Insecta > Hymenoptera > Apidae > Bombus > Bombus flavifrons. The sequence continues at coordinate 5,445,712 of NC_138458.1, read as the reverse complement.
GCAGAGTAAACATCGCACATTCACCGTCTGTCGGCGTGTAAGCTCTCAAGGTCAGAATTCATGGGAGAAAACGAGCGGAAGCTTTTGCCAAGGAACAAAGGAAGTGCCTTTTCAGTTAAACGGTCCGCGTTGGCCAGAAAGTGTCCGAGTGGCGGAGGTGGCACGGCCGCAACGGTGCATGGGCTGGTAAAGCGGAAGCCGGGATAGCTTGGTCCGCCCGTAGTTTCCGCCAGGGGTCTGTCCTCACGTGTCGCGTCGACGTGACGCAATATACATGCTAATACGGTTGCTTTGGCCGCTGTACGAGCCACAGCGACGTCAGGAAGTGTCTTTTGAGATGGTTTCGAAGCATCCACAGACATGGCACACCTTTGAGCTTCCTTCGCGGTGGCCCGCTTCAACCTCCTTTGCCCGAGGCTACTCGATTAACGACACTTTGCTCATTATTCTACGTAATTGACTGGCGATTGAATGAGAATTTGCCGCAGTGTGAAATTAATTTCGTTGCGGGGTTCGTTCCATGGTGAATTCCGTGTAGGGACAGGTTAGAGAAGTAATTATATTCGCGGGAAGTTCGCCTGTGATTTTACGTCGTTTCGTGCAGGACACACGCTCCATGTTAGTGCTTTCTTCTGCTGATTCTATGTCTGTTGCTTATGACATTTTTAAGAAGCTTGCTTATGGTATTTTTAATACTTTTCCTTAACTCCTGTCCGTGGGGATATAAATTTGCGTGAACATTCGCACTTTGATGATTCGTCTTCTGGAATTTATCTCCTTTGTGGCTGCTGCATTTCTTCGTTATTTTTCATTGAAATATATTTAGAAACGTGTCACAGTTCGCGTTAGCTAATTCCATTGTTAACGATATTAAGTGAATACGTTCGATGGGCTGGTAACTCTTTTGCAACTTCATCCAGTTTTCATTCTTTGGGAATTGTTTCTGCAATCTTACGGATTGAGACCTTGTACAAGTTCTTGTTGATGAGAACGTGTTTCAAGCTCACGACTGTACAACTTTTTCCTTTGCTACAGTTACGAATAAAAGTTAGCGTATGATCATCGGTATTAACTGTCGTCGTTTTATTTTACATTAGTAGATTTGCAAGTAATTTGGTCTGTACTGTGATTATCATTATCGCATAAATTATTACACGTTATTTGTTGTTGAAATTTAAGCTCGACTGGTCTGGTAATTAATTTCATCAGCTTGTCCGCTTTGGGATAGTTTATATTGATTTGTACGATAATGATTCGACAATTTAACGACGAGCTTATGAATAATTGAAGTTAATAAATAACTATATGAATAACTGTAAACTTGGACTAATATGATCACAGATAACTGCAATAGTCTCGGTTAAATAACCAAATTTATGGCCCGTCTAATTTTATTTTCGTCTGTATAATTTACGTGATAAAAACAATTAATATTTGCCATTGTATAAAGTTGCCATAGTACCTCAGACCTAATTTGAATTATGGGTCTAACGAGACAAATTCAGCGACTATAAAATTCCCAAAAATTTGGAGCTTTGCACGAACGTAGTTGAAACGTAGTTGAAAACAACCCTCTTCAGCTTCCACGTTGTTATAAATATTTTAGGAACCGTAGAAGATGGAGGGGGAAAGTTAAATAAAAATTTGTGGTGATATTTATGAGCCACAAAAGTAATTTTCTTCTCGAAATTTAGCCAAATTTTGTCAAGTCTTATTCTTCTTTGCTGTCGCGCGCACACATGGTGTTTGAAAAATATTGCAAATGTATGAGTGAATTGAGACGACAAAATTTCTGATCCCCTCGAGGATACGTTTGTGGGTGTTTTCATCCCCAGGAGCGTTTTTCAGCTGGAAAAAAATGATCACGTTATTAGCATCGCACGAACTACATTTGCGCAAAGTTTCCAATTTGCTTAAATTTCCGAGTCGATGAATTTGCCTTGTTTAGCGGAGATTAAGGGAGGAAATTATTTTTCCCTCTGAATTTCAATAGCACTGGAACCTAAACGTAAGCGATCTGGGTCATTCACACCCTGAGCAAAATTCCTCTCGCGAATATCGTGGGGACGAGTTTTTATATTTCCTGAGAACCCTTTTAGACATTCGGCTGGGAAACGAAGCGTGCAACAATGCAGTAAAACCACGAGGAATCGTAGCAGAAATTCGCCAATTTCTTCGATAAATGTAATTTTCAAATTGAATGCTTTCTTTACAAAAATACTTTAAGCTATTTTCCACACGTACAAATGTTCAACCACTTTTTATATTTAACGTGAGCTGGATTTTCCGTGGCGCCGTGTATGCGTAATTACATGTTTGCATTTATCTAATCGATTACACTATAAACTGTACGGTTTTAAGGAACTTGTTATGAAGAAATGAGAGAAGCGATCGAGTATATCTGCCCCAAGGAAATTGATGTGTAAATGGCGTGCGTAAAATAAGCAAATGACAACGTACGTGTACGTAAATTAAACGTAACTGCTCGTAATCTTGTTTAACGATAGCAACTTTTATTTTCTCTCGTATTTTCATCGCTATTATTACAGTATCATGTGTAATCAGCTTTTTGCATACTTAATGGAAAAATCCATATGCTTCTGGCGAATTATCTGAAAGTAAGTCGCAATCGCTGTATCGAGTAATCAAACGAGAGAGAGAGAAAAAAAAGGAATAAAAGTAGGAGAGAGGCAAATACCACAGGTATTTCTCTGCTCATCTTTTTCTATTCTTCAGATTCCATTGGCTTTTTAATCGTTGCTCGATGGAACTCTTGGGTTAATTTCGTTAAATTGCTAATACGATGATAAAACGTCTATCGCAAGAACATAATGTTATAAATGTTAGAAAATTATACTGCAGATGGGAAATTTTTCTTGTAACTGGCGTGAAGATTTTTGACGTCTCGAATATCTGAGAGATTTTGTATAATTTGATGGAATTTATAGTTTCACAAGATTCTCGTGAAGCGGTCGAAGGTACTGAAAAATAATAGCAACAAAGTAACAAAAATATGAAACAAACGATATTAAATAATAATAATACAGAACTTTCAAAATCAGACATAAGTAGATTCCTAAGGAATTTCAAAGTGCAAAATTGCACAAAACTCTCGCAATATACAGGGTGGTTGGTAACTGGTGGTACAAGCGGAAAGCGGGTGATTCTACACGAAAAAAAAAGTCGAAAATATAGAATAACAATTTAAAAATTTAAAAATTTAAAAATTTAAAAATTTGAAAATTTAAAAATTTGAAAATTTGAAAATTTAAAAATTTGAAAATTTGAAAATTTAAAAATTTGAAAATTTGAAAATTTAAAAATTTAAAAATTTAAAAATTTAAAAATTTGAAAATTTAAAAATTTGAAAATTTGAAAATTTAAAAATTTGAAAATTTAAAAATTTAAAAATTTTAAAAATTTAAGAAATAACGTCAATCGAGACAACGATCTACAGTGAGATCCGTTGTAACGAGGCGCGATAAAGTGGACGCGTACCGAGCGAAAATTCAAAGTCGATTTTTTCGAAAACAAAGCCTCAAACGAAAAATTTTTATTCTATATTTTCGACTTCTTTTTTCGCGTAGAATCACCCTCTTTTCGCTTGTACCACCAGTTACCAACCACCCTGCATAAAATATGCAAAATGTAATGTTTTTCATAATATTAATAAATCAAACAATTTTCTACATTCCATTGCTTAATTGTATTTTCAAAAATGCGAATTTGCATAAAAATTCACCATCTACACGCAAGCATGAATAATTCGCTGAACAGTCACGAGCCACTGTTCCAACTATAACCACTACCAATATAACGTACCATAAACGTACCATAATAGCCATTTTTATTGCTGCTTGCACATCATATAATAATAAGCAAAGCTTAGAAATGCCAAGCTACGCTCTTGTCCGAGTATTTTCCTCACTGCCAGCCACTAACGAGAGGATCACCCTGTAGATGAGCCGGATGCAGCAGCGCTACTTCCCCTAGATCGTTAGGGGTACTTGGTCTTATTGGTATTTTCGCGCGAATAACACGGTGAAATAAGCTCGGCGCCGACGCGATAAGCTAGCGGATAATCTCGCGTGCGAAAGCCCGCGAAATGCGCACTTGGACCGCCTGTGGCGACTATTGAATTTATGATTTCGCCGCTCGCCTGATATCGAGACAAAAGCACTGGTTAAAATGTATGAATAGCTTCATTGCTTGATCCCTCTATGCAGATTTCTTCCGCTATGATTTATGATAGATGTTTAGGTCGATTTGCCGCGGCGAGCTTTCGGTTGACACACGAGGCTATTGTATTTTTGATAAATGTCGGCCCGTTTAGGTGACTGGCTCGCGATATTTTCTGCAAGTGGGAGATATTCACGCGCTCTGGCTTTATTTAATTTGCCAATCAAACGAGAGACATTAGAGCGTGCTTTTGTGTGTGTGTGTGTTTTTTTAGAGCGATTTGCTGTTTTTTTTTCAGGATTTAAAAGGGTAGGATAATTTTTTTGACTTTTTGATGGGATATAATGGAACCTGAAAGACGACAGTTTAATCGCAAATGACGTTATTCGATGTTATAACGAGATTGCATTATGCGATGATATTGGAATTGTCATTTTTATTATGCGGTATACGGCAGGTTTAGTTTATTTATGAATTAGGCGAGATGAAGTTAGAAATTGTTTCAGAATATTTTTCAACATATAAATAGCGTGATTATTTGGTAAATTACATGTTCGATATCGAAGTATGGTTGTTCGTTAAGAACTCGAGAAAATTCAGTTTTCATTATTTTTTAGTTATAAATCTTGTTCGAATTATATCAAATCCCTGTCAAAGTAACCTACCAATTATTTCTATTATTTTTCATTCTACATTAAAACAATTTCTAAAGATTGTTGTACTCGTTGTTTAATGCTTTTTTATGTTGACTCGAACAAAGAATAAACATCGACTCAAGCAATTCTGCTACTCTTGTTCTATCATCAACAACAGATTATTCTATTCCTCTGCTCAAAATACAGACTATTTTGTACCTGTGAGTAAATTTACCGTAGTGTTGGAAACACTTTGCGTCAGTGTGTAGAGTAAAATACATTAATGGGAAACATTTGGTGTGGTAATTCGCCAAAGCAAGGAGGGTCACCACGGGTGTAAACTAAATGTACGTCTATGTGGCTATTTAGACAAGACTAGGTCAACCCTTCGTCCTTCGTATCGATAGCAGTTCTACATGGACGCAGTGTTTAGTCGTTAATTTGCATATCTCCTGAGGTACAAGTACATTTCGTACGAGTATTGGTTACAATAGACTCACATTAAGTAATTTCAGTGTGCAACCTACCGAATTGTAAATTCCACTGTTTACACGATACTCGTTGATTTCTTGATCAATAATCAGAAAATTTAAATGACGATTACATCCGGTCCGAGCAACTATTCTTCGAAAATCTTGATAAATTTGTATTTAAATGAGAAATGTGTGAAATGAACGTCGAAGATTGGCAGATGTGATTACTTGAATTATTATGAAGAACGAGGCAGAAGTTAAATTAAAAATTGCTAAAGTTGAGTGAAAAATAGGACAGGATATTGATCGGATGTTTCCGATAAATTGTCGTATTGTTTATCGATACATATTTTATCGGCTGTAAATAATTAAATTGAATAGAGAAAATAGAAGAAAATTTTCACTATTATTGTTTCACTGCTTTTACTAATAGTAGAAAATGTACTTTTTTTTGTATTATCGTAACAATAGTTTGTCAACTATTATTTATTTTATTCGGCACGATGAAATGTAATTGAGTGGATATATAGGTCAGGAAAAATGGAAGGAAAATTTCTTTTTGGGAAATATAAATATTTGAAGATACATATCTTATCAGCTGTAAATAATTAAATTGAATAGAGAAAATAGAAGAAAATTTTCACTATTATTGTTTCACTGCTTTTACTAATAGTAGAAAATGTACTTTTTTTTGTATTATCGTAACAATAGTTTGTCAACTATTATTTATTTTATCCGGCACGATGAAATGTAATTGAGTGGATATATAGGTCAGGAAAAATGGAAGGAAAATTTCTTTTTGGGAAATATAAATATTTGAAGATACATATCTTATCAGCTGTAAACAATTAAATTGAATAGAGATAATAGAAGAAAATTTCAGGGAAACGCACTATTATTGTTCCACTATTTTTACTAATAGTAGGAAATGTACTTTTTTTTGTATTATCGTAACAATAGTTCGTCAACTATTATTAATTTTATCTGGCACGATAAAAGGAATTAAACCTTCATAGCAACATACCAGCACAGCTTTATTGCTAATAATAAAAACTATGTAACAATAGAAACTGTTTTATTTAATTATTTAATTTTATTAATACACACGTCGGAAAAAACATGCTAATATTTTCCCGTGGCTTTCCACCGATACCAGAAACGCAACAAAACGTACGATTAAAACTCCGTGCTTTAACAACGATTTAATAAACTGTCTCTAAATCGTTCGAAAAAGAAAAGAAAAAAGGAAATAAAACTATGTCGTTGGAGAATATTTTCAAACTCTCAGGGCATTCTCAGCCTTTCGTAACCGAACTAACGAATCACCAGCCGTTAACAATCCCATTCTAAGGGACACATCGTCTCTCAATTTCCATGAAAAACGTCCGTTTACATAAGGGTAGCTATTTTAATTATCTTCAGTTAACATCAGTTGGAGGTTGTTCGCGTTTCACAACGCGATACCGTGTCGTGCGCGACGAAAACAGCTGGCCACTTTCGTCGATTTTTCATCGAGTCGCGCCACCAGGAATTCCAGCGAGACCAGCGCCACGAATTTCTGCGTGAAAAACTTAATTAGCGACCGGCCCACCCCCAACACCACCCTCTTTTCTCTTCTCTTTCTCCGTCTGCCTGTTTCTCTGCGCGTTCCACTCGCGTCAGACATCTGCTAACAACGCAACAAAACGACTGTTTATAATCTACCAGCGACTCTGCTGGCGTGGTCGAGGGAGGCAGCAAGCCACCCCCAACCCTTGTCCACCACCCCACGCCGCAATTTCTCCCACCGTGCACGCCACCACTGCGGCATAAATCCCAAGCCGAGAGAATATTACGTTCTACCACGGCCATGGAAGGACTTTAAACCTCGCCTGGCTACCCTTAGCCACTGTCACGCGAGTATGTTCGACTATTCTGCCGGAAACAATGTCAGCGAATATTCTATTTTTGAAATTCGCGCCACTACCTTCCACGTAGGCGCGCAAACCAAATGAGATGCGTCGTCCCAGCACGTTTAACTCCGCATCGCCGATTCTTCCGTCTATGTATCGGACGTTTCACGGTGTTTAGGATGAAGATTTTCCCGAGTTCGCGACATACGGACAGCGTATCTGCTATTTTTCACAAGTTACAATTTCCCACGCATTGTGTGCGTCGTGAAGTTAACAGCTCGGACCACGTGGACAACTCGATTGGCATTTTAAGCGCGCGACGAATCCCTTCAACAGCAAACCACGTGTCAGAAACTTGGACACCAGTTGGGAACTCGACCATAGACCACGGGACGATGCTGCGCACCCTCGACCAGGTGCGCACGTGACGCACCACGACACTTCGACAGTCGCGTGACTGGATCCACATGGACTGCCATCTCATAGAGAACGTTGACGAAGACACATCCCTAGACTGACGTTTGGGACACAAGAACCAGGCACTTAGAGAATAAGACACCTGAAAATAAACGTTGGAACACCGAACAGTTACGATTTAACCGATCGCCAAGCAGTTCAGAGGTCGCAACACGCGGCTATGCTTGGCCCATTTGCGTGAAACAGCCTGTGCAGCATTTTCGTTTCTCCCTTATTTTCCTGCTTCTGCCTGGGGTTCCCCGTTTCCGCCAGACTGGGTTTTTTCCTTTTTATTTTGCTCTCGATTCGTCGCGGATCGCGTGCCTGGCCAGCATAATTTTACGCGTTCGCTTGAAGCGATGAATCTCTGATTTTCCCTCTGTTTTTGTTGCTTCCCGTTTGTTCTTTGCTCGGAGGGTAAAATGGAAATGAAGCGAAGGCGTGCGATGTTTGCAAAGGACGGGACACTTGGTCGTGTTTTCCTTTTGTCGGTAAATTTAACGCCTTTTATGCACGTTTCATTGTATTTAGATTTAAGGGCTTGTGCACGGTTTGTTCTTCGATTTGAGAGTAAAATGGAAGGAAACGGGGATGATCCTCGCGATGGACGATACATCTTTTTTCCAGCTTTTACGTCACAGTGAATTTAGTTTGTTTTGTGCGCATGATCACGTCCGGAGTCAGGCGACTATGAATGGTATTTTAAATAGGTGCTTGGTGCTCGTCGAGTAATCGATAAATCTCTTTAAAAGCGTACTCGAAGACTGAAATACTGTTTTAAAAAACGAGGCCGCGCTTTACTTTGGAAAGTCGAAGCTTCATTCATCATTTATTTCGCGATATGAAAACCTGGCGTTAGATTAAAATTTTTAAACTTCGTTCCGCGAGTTCTTCCAACTTTGTGCTTCTGCTTTGCTGCAACGTTTCTCACAGACGCGCCAAGTATTTCTGCAAATCGTTCGACGAATTTCTCGTTCGGCAGTTCGTTCAATTTTACATGTTTAATGGGACCAACAGCTATTGTCTCGATTATTCGAATATTGTATGGTTTACCATACGTTTTACAGGAAAATTACGAAGGAAAAGTGGTGGCGCAACAGCACGAGTGGCGATTCTGACGCAAAAGTACGTGCCAATGCGGAGGTTTCGATTTCGAAAAAGAAAGAAACGAGTTTGGAAATCCAACAGGGAGCCGTGTTTTAACTGGAAGCTTTGACGTATGAAATTCCTGTTTCTTTTGTATTGTTAAACATGGACAATGCGTTTCCTCCCGCTGCTGTTATCTTACTTCCGCGATATCGGTCTGTACGTATTGTTACTTTCTTTTATTTTCTATTCAATTGGAGTAGTTTTATAAATAAAGATAAGATCGGTGCTTCTTGAAAATCTTTCGATTAACGTAACGAGCGTTGGAAATTTTGACCAAGTTGAAGTGTGCACAGCTGCGCTCTTCGAAACTAATTTATTATGCGCAGCCTGTAACGAGTTACGTGTATTTTTTTAAACCTTCGGAAGCTGAAACGATGTTAGCTTTTAATTCCTCAACGCTACTACTATCCTCGAGACACACTTTGGATTTGATAATACAAAGACGAGTAGAAACAGAAGTTTCGTAGCTCAGAGTTTGCAGTTAGTTAGTACGCGTCGCTTTTTTCGAAGACGAAGACTTTAATGAAAAATTTGATTCTCTTTTCTTCGACTTATTTTTGCATGTACAATCATCAGCTGGCCTGTTGTACCACGATTTTCGGGACACCCTTTATCTGTACGTAGGCACACAGACGTGCCTCCGTAATATCTGACCTCACATATACGTATACACATACATATATGTAAATTTTATAGAATTCAAATTACCCGCCACGCAATATTTTTACTTTTGCTTTGCTTTACCGGCAGCTATTTTACTGAAAAGCTAGGAAATCGATTGTCGATTTTCCAGGTAAAATTTGTAGCAGATTTGTTATTATAGTATGGTGGACAAATGGCCTAAGAAATATCAGTGGACTATAAACGATATTGTGGGAAGGCCTAAGTGCCATTAGGTCAAAAAGGGCCTGACAGTCACCTGGAGAGTCGAGTTGAGATAGTCGTGAGTTGAGAATCGAGTTGAGATAGTTGTGAGTGGAGAGTCCAGTTGAGTAGTTGTGAGTGAACAGTTGAGTTGAGTAGTCATGAGTGGGGAGTCGAGTTGAGTAGTTGTGAGTGATGAGTCGAGTTGAGTAGTCGTGAGTGGGGTGTCGAGTTGAGTAGTCGTGAGTGGGGAGCTTCCTATGCAAGTTACATGATTTTTCTCGCAACACGAAAAACCACAAACTCACGAGAATGGCAAGTTTCGATATCATCCGTCTCGCAATTACCAAATACGCGCAGATTCCGCGAAAAAATAACTTACTCTACATATTTGTATTTAATTACAACTAATTATAACGTGCTTGTTTCTTGTTATAATTACCTATAGCTATTATATCTAAATACATATAATTATTATTTGTTATTATTATTTCTTATTATAATTATCTGTAGCTGTTATATTTAAATACATATAATTATTATTTGTTATTATTGTTTCTTATTATAATTATCTGTAGCTGTTATATTTAAATACATATAATTATTATTTGTTATTATTATTTCTTATTATAATTACCTGTAGCTATTATATCTAAATACATATAATTATAATCTGTTATTATTATTTCTTATTACAATTATTTATACATTATATTATTTGATTTTTATTAATTATTTACACATTATACATATTATAACACATATAACAGCCTGTTTGTTGCATCATGAAACGTTTGCCCTTTAATTTGACCGATCTTTCGTATCTTCCACGTGTCAACGTACGTTTCCAGAAAACGTTGTTTCAGCAATGTAGCAACGACAGACCCAAGAGCAACTGGAGAAGATGAAACGGATCAAAGGCCACGTAAAAACGACGTTTTTGCAGATCGTGCACGAACGTGTAACGAACTTTTAAGACGGACAGCGAATAAATTACACGAGCTAATTACCATATGGAAGAGAAAGTTGGCGGGCATTGTACGTTTTTGCACAATGCGTCTTCATTGGAAACAAATCTAGACACAAAAGGGATGAATTACGGCCGGTCAGGATTGTCGCGCGGCTTTTCAATTTCCAGCTTGAATTCCGTCCCATGCATCGAGCTGGCTCGGCCTTTGTACTTTAAATTGTCCTGCTATCCGCTGAATATTAAATGAACCTTTTCGAATCGCGCATCATTTGCATCTCTAATAACGCGTTAATTTTCAAAAACACGCGCACCTTCGACCAGCGAAACGTGGCCATCCATCCATACGTTTCAATCCAAAAACGGCGAATTATTCGAACGCTTCTCTCTTCCTCGTTGATCTCTGCAGTCGTTTTCCAAAGAGAATTTTTGCTACTTCGTTACACGGATCTGACGAGCCTCTGGTCGAAGGTGGACGAGATTCATCGTGTTTGCTGCGGAATATGGCGGAACAGCAACGAAAAATTGAGCAAACTATGATAACTTAGCTGGTATCGACTAAAGTGTATATCGAGGGCAATCTGCATTCTATGGGGAAGAACGATTAATCAGACGAGCGAGCTGCGATTTATCTTACTCTACGCTTTGCCTCATGGAGCAACTAAGATTAGAAAGGATGCAAGCAATTTACCGATTAATCTCTCCGTCGGCGTTACTTTAAATTTCTCGCATTATTTATCGACTTTAGTTTCACCCTTAAATCATTGTCCACAATGCAGCTTGTAACACAGCGACTAACCAACGTAATTGCAACATTGTAGCAAGGCGTTGTTATGTATTGCTCGGAGAAATTGGGCAAACCCTTGTTATCCTTGCAGACGTAAAATTTACTGCAGCGTACATATACATTTTCCTTTTTCTTTATTTTCTTTCGAATAACGTACTGCCGTTATTACCACGATGTTCCGCCACTTTTGTATATTTCTCGAAGCTGTAGTTCATTAAAAGCTGCAATATCCACGAGGTATTTTCAGATTGAAATTTTCCCCATACGCGAGATGTTGTTTTAATAACAAGCGTCGTTGCTGCGTTATTTTTATACCACTTGGTCATTCAGTTTTCGAACGAAATTAGGCGACAATTGATTGAAATAACGATAAACTTGGGTTACGCTTATCGCGTTTCATGTTTCTACATTGTGCACCGTAAGAATTTTCTAAAAATATCTAGACAAATGATCATCGACTCGACTGTAAATCGTTTGATTCTACATTCTTGGTGATCTAACTTTAGAGATTAATCGTGTGTCAACAATAATTGTAGGACGAATGGACTAATTCTTGTGTCTACACTAATTGCAATAATCGAACAGATTAATCAAAATCTTTGACAAACGTTCTAACAACCCAAAGTACATTGCTGACACGATTAATTACGTTTGGATATTAGCATCCTTTGCGGTAGCACGTGGAAACCAATTCTGATCATCAGATTATCGCGGATGAAACGGCCGAATTCCCGCTACACGCGACATATCGTGAAACGACGATAATTTTTCGTTGGTTCAGGTAGAAATAATTTTTACGTTCGTATCTGTTAATTAAAAATTTGTCACGCTAATGCAGCTTTCGAGGAAGCTGCGTTAACATTGCAAGATACTTCCAATTGCATTTAATCCTGACATTAATAGAAAATATATTCGTTAACATAATTTGCTGCTTGGCGATCGATAATCGATTGCGTTATACACAACGATCATCCACAGAGATTCTGCAGTTTGAAATTCGCTCGCAAAACACATACGAATGTCTAATTCATAGGCAACCGAGCAAATTCTACAACCAACAGACTCTTCTAAAGATTCTTTTTTTTTTATTTTATTTATTAAAATTTACAATTAATTCTCGCATTGAGAATTTTCAGTAATTTTTTCTGGCGTGGCGCAGTGACATGGCTAATTATTTATAATAAGTTAATACTTATTATAGATCTTCTAAAGATGGCACGCGTTCACGAAATTGGCCATTTCACATGCAACGATCTGTTGGAAAGTTGATAGAGGAAAATCCGGCTGTATCGTCGTGTCATGAAAATGCTTTATTCCATCGCGTTAAGGTGGTGTCTTCAATTAGAATGTTCTGAAACAGCGTATTTTTGTGATTTTTTTTAGAAGGGAAAGAAGGAAATGAAGTTATTGAATTTTGAGATATGGTTTTATATATATTTAATGAATGCAAACAAATTTTTTTTAAAAGTAAAATAAACAAATTAGAACAGATTTCTAAGTCTGTTTCATGGGCTACAGTTTTCAATCGGCGTGAAAGATACACCTTGTGATTCTTGAACGAAACGAAAAACCAAAAAAGGATTAAATTATTATGTATTTTTCTTCTCGATGAACTATTTAAATAAACTTTTCGACGAACTTTTACAGTTCAACGATGAATTAAAAAAGAGGCAGAAAATAGTGTGAAATTAAAAATTTTGGCGGGTTTAAAGAAGAAATGTGTTTTATAAAAAGAAAAATTAAACTTTGAGGTGCTATAACAATTATTTAAATAAACTTTTCGACGAACTTCTACAGTTCAACGATGAATTAAAAAAGAGGCAGAAAATAGTGTGAAATTAAAAATTTTGGCGGGTTTAAAGAAGAAATGTGTTTTATAAAAAGAAAAAATTAACTTTGAGGTGCTATAACAGTTATTTAAACAAACTTTTCGACGAACTTTTATAGTTCATCGAGAAGAAAAATATATAATAATTTAATCCTTTTTTGGTTTTCTGTTTCGGTCAAGAATTACGTGGTGGATCTTTCACGCCGATTGAAAACTGCAGCCCATAAAGCAGACTTAGAAATCTGTTCTAATTCTTTTATTTTACTTAACAAACAATTTTTTTGCATTCGTTAAATATATATAAAACCATACCTCAAAATTCAATAACTTCATTTTCTTCTTTCCCTTCTAAAAAAAAACCCACAAAAAGACGCTGTTTTAGAACATTCTAATTCAGGAAACCCCCTTAAGACGCAACTGTTTCTTAAGAAAATAAAGAAATAGCACGGATGATGGTTCGGGTGAACGAGATACGGAGCGGAATGCATTAACCAGAGCTACTACGATCTACTGATCAATACTAGCGATACGTCTACCTACTCCGGACTACATTATCGTGGTCCCTTTAGCTTAGTAATTAGCGTGACTCACTGTATTCCCACGCCCAGTAATCACCAGCACCCGCCGTAGGCAGCACCGTGCTCCATGCTTCTATGTGTAAACAGAAAGAAGGAGAGAAAGAAAGTAAAAAACTGAACCATGCTTGGTGGATATGTGGATGAACGAAATTACCCGAACACCCTTCCGGCTGAATTCAAACGAATTTTATTCGATGCTAGTTGCCGAATGAGGCGAATGATAACTACGAGAAAAAAAAAAAAAAACGGTGGAAGGTTTAGATCGCACGGCAAGTGCAAGCTGATTTTATTTAGCAAATAGGCTGCTACTCCAGCAGCTAGAAATTATCAGAGAGCTTTTTTCATTTTTAATTGTTTCACTTTCAATTTTAATTTACTTGCCTTGTAATTCTTTTTCGGCAGCTCTCGTTGAATATCGATATCATAGGGTGGGAAATTTGGAATTAGTATTCATCGATAAGTGTTTAGCGTTTGCGACAGTGTTCAAACTAAATAGTTAAAACTGCAGTTTGTTATGAATTTTATTCATATCGTTATAGTTGTAATTTTGTTAAATGGAAACTGCAATCGATAACACGAATAAGCCTCGATATCATAAGGCAACAGGTTGATTTAATTTAATGTATGTTAATTAGCATTCTTTTATCCATTTGCTTGTTGACAAATGAAATTAGCTTCGAAAGGCGATGAGATTGTGAAAAAGGCAGTATAAGACACATTGGTGCGAGAAATTCGATCTAAGAGTGCCCTCAGACGATCAATATACAGGGTGGTTGGTAACTGGTGGTACAAGCGGAAAGGGGGTGATTCTACGCGAAAAAAGAAGTCGAAAATATAGAATAAAAATTTTTCGTTTGAGGCTCTGTTTTCGAGAAAATCGACTTTGAATTTTCGCTCGGTACGCCTGCACCTTATAACGTCTCGTTATAACGGATCTCACTGTAGATCGTTGTCTCGATGGAAAAATATAAAAAAAAAAGAAAAAAAATTGTTTTTTAAATTCCATCGAGACAATGATTTAAAGTGAGATCCGTTATAACGTACCGCACGCGTACCGAGCGAAAATTCAAGGTCGATTTCCTCGAAAACAAAGCCTCAAACGAAAAATTTTTATTCTATATTTTCGACTTCTTTTTTCGCGTAGAATCACCCCATTTCCGCCTGTACCGCCAGTTACCAACCACCCTGTATATTTCCAACGCAACACTGTCAATATTTATCGTCGAATCGTATTTTCGTAGAGAAGCTTAAATATCGACGATATTAAATATCGTCTGATGGCACTCAATAAATTTTTGTCATCATCCAAGAGATAAGGATTTTATTAAATGAGTTATTGGAAACATTGACAGCTTATATCCTGATATATTTCTAATAACACGATTACAATATGCTTGTCAAGTCATACGTTACGTCTCAAGAACATCGAGGAACAACATGTCTATTCTGTATTCTTAAACAAACCACCATAGTAACACTTTCAATCTTCTTTGTATTCCAGCAACGACCTCCTATTACGTCTAACGACGATACTACCAAACTATACGTCTTTTCTTTCGATACGTCACGCGAAGTAAAAGTAGAAAGTTGTTTCCGCGTCGTTTTTATTCGACCAAACAACAAACGAATTCTCCAACATTCTCAACGAATGAATATAATACATTTTCAATGCCAATGAAGTTTCAAAATGTTTCCAACCATACAGTATATGTGTAAAAAAACTTCTGTGTATTAATATTTCCAAACTAATAATTCCATTTCCATGAAAAAAAACTTTCTGTAATTTTAAATACTTCGGTGAGCCACTGCGGGATCTCGCCAAGTTCGCGTACGTTCGATGCGAAGGAACTGCAACCGCAGAGCGCAGTTTCTGTCGTATCTCTGCGCGACGCAAAAAAACGTCTCGAGTATAAATTGCAAGCGACTCGCGCGATACATAAAACATATCCATTGGGAATATCGGGATACACAGTGTCCGATACACAATCGAAGATACATTTGCCGCTGCTTCTTTCTCGCCGAGTTATCGCGTTTTCGCGCCTCGTAAAAACCATAATCCGTTTCCTGGCTCGCACGCGATCCTCCGGCTTCGGAATCGACCGATACGCCAACCTCCGCCGGTCTCCCTCCTCTCGGCCATCGAAATTCCACAAAAAAGTTTGTCCCTTCGATCGCCGCAACGCTGTAACCCGATACCCGGAGATTTGGAGCGCGTGTCGCGCGTAAAGTATCGCGGTGGATGATGGAGGACTAACAGAAAACATCGAACCGATCCTCGACAAGTTGTTTTTTTTTCTCGGAATTTTAGCCGATTAATCGGTAACGCGTTGCTGTCTAAACGGCTCGTTGCGCAATTTCTGTACAGTATCGTGAGTCCGCACGCGATTCCTTTTTGTGTTTGATCGAAATCGCGTGCAAATTTTGGTTTCCATTGTGTAATAATACGACGATGCTGCAATTGATTAGATCGTTGAATAAGTTCAGTCGTGTCATCATTATTCATTTGTAATGCAGCATAACAAGCATCAAAGTAATTAACAATTCCGATCAACTATCGCTGCCTCTTAGTTGTTCGTTTACTATTCTTCGTTGTTCTTCTTACTGTTCTTCTTTACTGTTCTTCACGTTGCAGTTGATTTTTCACGATTCGACAATTTTCTCTGTTATCGATATGGAATTTTTTGGTAGCTGGAAATATGAAGAAAATGAAGACAGTGGCGAAAAACAACGATCGGAAGCTTCGATATTATTACAGGAAGTTTGACGAATTTCGTAAAAGAGGGAAATAAAGCAGCGACCGAAAATGTTAATCAGATTTATCCATAAAATTTACATACAACAACGCGCGAAGGTATTAGGTTGTCCGAAAAGTTTCTTTCGTTTTACAAGGAAATAACAGACGCACAGTGTTTTTTGTTTCATGCACGAACATAGTAACAGAAATAGAACGAAATGGATCATACCTAACTCAATAAAATAATATAAAACAGAAATTGTCGCTCGTCTATTATCACCCTATGAAACGAAAAAAACTTTTCGGACAACCTAGTAGATCGTAGCGCACGTTGCAGTTGATTTTTGTCGATTCGACAATTTTCTCTGCAATTTTTTGGTAGCTGGAAATATGAAGAAAACGAAGACAGTGGCGAAAAACAACGATCGGAAACTTCGATATTATTTCAGGAAGTTTGACGAATTTCGTAAAAGAGGGAAATAAAGCAGCGATGGAAAATGTTGATCAGATTTGTCCATAAAATTTACACACAAGAATGCGCGAAAATAGTTTCTCCAGCATCTCGAGAATAAAATTCTCACCACAATATCGCAACCTAATGCTAACTCGTACTGATTTCATTAATTGTAGATGATAAACGCAAGATAACGATGATAAACGTAGATAAAACGCGATAGAAGAGATCGAAAAAGACACTTTGACGATCGAACTCGTCCTGCTTTTCTGTAATTTCATATTAATCTCTTAAGAATTCTTCCTTCTTTATTTCTTCGTTGTTCACGTCGGAATTAGTACGCGCGAGTTGTAGTTACACGAATGGACTTCAGCTTGCACACAAATTTGTATATTATACAACTTTACGTTACAACTAAGATTCCACAAAGATTTGTATATCATCCAATTTGTATATTGGCCAAGCCAACAGATCGTGTCTTGTCAATCGAAACATATCGTAGTTTGCTCGCCTTCGTAATTCGATTACGTCGTTGGGTCGGAGCATGTAACCGCGCAGGAAACAGTAATTGGTTGATATTTAAACAATGATATGTTACCAGGCTGGTAAAGTCTGACAATGAAACGTGACTATTTTAGCTGAATTAATCGAATGTTTAGAGCTGGGAATTACAACCACATTGGCGAACCATCGCTAAACACCACAATTAACTAAGTGATCTATTGAAAATCACTATGATTGACCATTCGGATATACGCGATACACTCGTATCGTGATACGTACATTGTTTGCTGAATTTGACATGATTTGGTTAAAACGTAGAGTGTTTTCTTTAATCAGTTAGCTGTTTTTCACGAAGAAATATTCTGTGTCAGCGATCGAGTTGAAAAGTAAAACAGTCGTTCCATCGCAATTTTCTAATTCTTTGTTCGTCAATTAATACGACGAAGAATTGATCGCAGAATTTCTAACCATTTTGTGTTTTCAAAATTTTTGTGCCTATAAATGTCCTTAGAAATTTGATCAAGGTGTATGGTATGGACACATCCCGAGTTTTGCAGATTCTGTAAATAACATCGAGTTGCTACAATTTTTCTAATTCTTTGTTCGTCGATTAATACGACGAAGAATTGATCGCAGAATTTCTAACCATTTTGTGTTTTCAAAATTTTTGTGCCTATAAATGTCCTTAGAAATTTGATCAAAGTGTATGGTATGGACACATCCCGAGTTTTGCAGATTCTGTAAATAACATCGAACTTACACGTAAGAAATGTATACGCATATGCAAATGTATCGTGCTACTTTAACTTTGTATTCTTTAAAAACATCACGGAAATATAAGCAATTTATCTACAGTTTCTGGCAATTTTCTTTCGTTCACCTATTGCACGATCTTCGTACAAATTCTTCGCCTCATTTGAAGTAATCGTAATGGATTTAATTGTATACCATATTGTATTGCAATTGAATTCTATATATGTATATAATGATTAAAAAAATTCGAGGGCAACGCAACAGAATTTGCGAAAAGACACTGCGTTGAAAAGCAAAAACAGGATATGGAAAATTATGAAATGATTTCGATCGGCACAACGAGAAATTAGTTAGAAATTAATCAGTTAGAAATTAATTAGAAAAACTGAACCAATCGCGACATTTCTTTATTAGTTGTTATAAAAAAATTTGACTGGAAAGGACACGCGATTTTGTTTATTCGAATGGTGTTTATGTCCCTTGTTCGTTTCGTCCTTCTCTGTCAGGCAACCGATCCGTGTACACGTAAATATTTAACCAACGAGCCTAATTTGTTCAGTATTAAGTATATTTCTATGCAGTGTGTTCCACGAAATCTCGCCACCTGATTTATCTTCGTCGTTTCAAGGAATACGTGAGAATATTTGGAATAAAAATTGCACGCTCCAACGTGTTTTCATCGATTTAGCAGATATTTTAACTGAAATTTGTGCTATTGTACGTATCAAAGCGGTGTTCTTGTGTTTACCTTGTCGTCTTACGTTCGCCTTTCAACCGTTAACAAAATTCAAATTAAAATACCTGACAAACAAAGATAGTTGAACACCATTTTGCAAAGAATATCAAGACGGATCGATCACGATTCCATCGAAAAAGAGAAACAAAAGTGGCTTTTGTATCTTCTTTACGGTCCACGCGTGAACAAACTGCTATCACGTGCCATAGGATATTTTGTATTTTTTGAAAATCCCATAACTTTCTTTGCAAAATATTGTCGAATATTCTTCGAATTAACGAAGACATATCGGGTAAACAGAGTTCACGAGACACGTCGTACTTAATTCAAATTACTTAATTATTCGCATCCGTAACGTACTCGCGACCTACAGAAATCAAATTCTCCTTAAGATCTTCTGATTAATATAATCTTC
This sequence comes from Bombus flavifrons, assembly GCF_040668555.2. Lineage (NCBI taxonomy): Eukaryota > Metazoa > Arthropoda > Insecta > Hymenoptera > Apidae > Bombus > Bombus flavifrons. Next base: position 5,426,308 of record NC_138458.1, on the reverse strand, counting down.
CTTATATAACGTAATAATATTAAATATAATCTTAAGATCTTCTCACATAATTGTAGAAATCACGCTGATGTCGAGCCCAAAGGACAAATCAGGCGCCAAAGCGTCTTCCTCGCACGGTAAGTGTGTTATTGATATTCGTTGAAAAATTTAAACAATTAATTTAGATGGAAATACGAGCGAAACGTATCGAGTTGTGGAGCGACATTGATTTTCAAAATTCACCTTCCTGAAATATTTACGCGAAGATTTTTCCGAGAAAAGTAGTGGAAAAGGAAAAGTAAAAAATAGACATTTCTTCTATTTTTTTTTTTTATTGTAACTAGTCGTAAATTTTAGTCGTTAGTAAATTTTAAATTGTTGGATTTTTCTCTCAGTTGTGAAACGTTCGAAACAACCTGTACGACCTCAACCGGAGAATATCGTCGATCATAGTGATATGAGAAGTACGCTGTCGAAAAAGCTATCGGAATTAAACACGTTGCACGAGACAATGTTCGAGGAACACAATCGCTTGATTCAGGAGAACATGAAATTGACCCAGGATCTGATTAAGTTGAGACTGGAGAAAACGCAAGCGATTACCGCAAAAGACGAGGTGAATCACGTAAACGGATGAATTTGTTGCGGGGGAAATTTGAATTGGCACTGAAACTTTGAAAAATCACGTTGACAGGAAATCGAAGATTTGAGGTCAGAAGCAAGTAAATATTGCGAGAAATTGGAGCGTGATATCATCGAGGTTGAGTCGTTAGTTCAGAAAAACAAAGAACTGGAAGATGCAAACAAAGATATGCATGAAAAGAATAGCGAATTGCATAGACAGCTTTCTGAACTGCAGGAAAGGTTGGTCACAAAGGACAAGGTATGTTTCTACGTAGAAAATCGATTCCTACGATGAATTAACATCGCTAATTCCTACGTTTTCTAGGTAATCAAATCGAAAACTACGTTGGTGCAAAGTAAACAAAGGGATATAAGTATCCTTAAAGAAAAGACTGAACAACTGCTATATATATATGAGAAGAGCATGAAAGACAACTTGAGGAACATAAGTGACATGTGTACGGAAATTTGCAGTCCGTCGACGTCGTCGTCGTTGTCTACCATTCAGGACAGTCAGGGGGAGGCGGAAACCACGGTTTAATATTTTATTTCCATCGCGATACTTAATAAGCGAAGAAGAGAATATTTCGTATGTGGTTAAAACGTATGACAAAATTCGATGATAGTGGCAGAGTGGATAATCGCAGTTCTCCATGATTTACGTGTGTGAACCGTACGATTATCTGCCATTCACTTGATTATTTTATATCGTTCCTTTCTCTTCCAACAATTTGTTAGAAAATTCTCATCGAATATTGAAACGATCTCTTTCCGCAACTTAGTCTCCTCTTTCGTATCGAATGGTTTTGTATCTGCGGTTTCAATTATTTATATATATGTGTATATGTGAGCTGTTAGAATTGTGATTTTAGCTATGACGTAATTTGACTGTAGGACTATTAATTGGGATTTTAGCGTGACGAAGATAAAGTTAAGTACATGCGAGAAGTGTATCAACCGTTAGCTGCGAATAGCGTGGACAAAAACGTTGGCGAATTCAGCTACAGAAATTATTTCTAAGCGACGATATAATTCGTATTCTATTTATAACTGCGCTCCGTGTCGCGTTAAAACTGAAATTGAAATTACGGAATAAGGTTTCTGCACCGCCCAAATTCCGCCCCACAAACGCCAAATCTTCTTCAGCGTTTATTCGTGACTAAATCAACTTTTCAGTCTGAGATTACCTTACATTTAGTTCGAACAATAATAATAATAATAATTATTGTTATTATTAAACGGTAAACAAGTTTTTGACTCGAGAAGGAAAATGTTCCTAAATTCGTCTCTTGAATTTCACTTACAAAATGTATATATTGTTCCTTTTTCATGCGCCTGGAATACGTTTTATTATAAAATTATGTACACCATCCAAACGATGCAAACCATCCGTAGAAAAATCGTATTTTTCAAAATATGACTAGGAATATTAAAAAAAATAACGCAGTTATTATCAGCAGTGCTACAGTTGTGACGAAAGAAAGCAACGCAGAAGACTCTGGAAAAGAATGTCCTCCGTTTATGTTGTCATTTAGCCAGCGGCACTTTTCCTTTAAATTCCAATTGCCGTCTGCAGGCTGCGGCACTTTCATTGAATGAAAAGATCGATCGAGAGACGAAATTAGACAGCGGGAGGAAATTTGGGCTTCTCGGTGTATTTTTAAGGGAACGGACATTGAAAATTAACGCACGTTGTACGTACAAATTGTAATTAATTACCCGCTGCGTTACAATTCTCCCAAATTAAATGGAATGTTCGCATAATAAACGCGAGCAGCGGGTAATTCTTCGATTTACTGTCAACGCGACTGTCTTCTTTAACACTGCGCTCTGTTAGTCTCTTTTGACGATCTCGTGAACGTAGAAGACGAGTTTAAACATATTCTAGCGTTTTATGAAACGGATTTCACTGTTTTAAATATAATTGGACGACGACTGTATCGCTTCACTTTCATTTTCCAGCCTACGACCCCCCTTTTTCCTCCCTCCTCTTGCCTGTGAACGCGAATCGTCGAAGATAAATTCATTAAACGACTGACACAACTTGCCGGAAGTTGTTGAATAGATAGGAAGCGTGGTGTGGTATTTGTACGCGGTGTTGGCGAACGCAGAAGTGGGTCAACAATGAACGCTCTTAAGGGGGAAATAGCAGCTCGGCAATTTACTGATCTCGATGTTCGCGTTTCTCATTTACCAGAATCCCCTAATTCGTCTATCTCATTTAACTATTTCATTATGCTGACAAATGTTTTGTTAATTCGTCGCGTGACGCGTACTTCGCCTGCTTCGCGCAACCCGCGTCGCCCTTCGCGAGATAAACAGCCAGCTGTTTGTTATCACCAGCTCTTTCTCTCTCTTATTGCACAAGGGAAAAAGATTATATCCGACGTCTGGTAGCAGCGTTCGTGTGCCAAGTATACGTTCGATTTAAGAGGGTATTCTGGTCTAGAAGTTTGAAAAAATGGAAAATTTTTTTTTCGTATTTCCAAAGTTTAGACATTCAAGAATATGCTCTTAAAAGGATTTTTCAAAATTTCAGTTATTTTATGAGTTACAGCCAAACTTGTCTGAAAACTTTAAACGCGTTTTTCTCGAAACTACTTTTTTCGAGCTCAGCTCAAAATCTTTAATATTACTATTTTTTAAACGTTCGGAATTGTCAAAAGAACGTGCGAAATGAGAAATTTTTTTTCATGAATTTCGGGCGGTTTTTGAAGCTCTGTACAAACGAAACAAAAAATATTTTTCCTATCCTTCTTTTTAGCATTTGTTTATTGATATTTTACGATTACGTAAAAAATTCACGGAAAAGAAAAACTCAAAATTCACAAAGTTATGAGCTGGCAAAGTGGGTGGTGCTAAAAAGAAAGGGTGTCCTGGCGTGTATGATTTGAAGCCTTCTGGTCATCCGAAGCGATAAAGCCGAACGGATTCTTAATTAGTATAGATGCGGCTATAGCGTGAACCTTGGAAAAGTCAAAACAATATTTTTTCACAAAATGGCGGCCGTTTGAAGAAAATTTTCCTTTCTGGCATGTTTTTTTGGCAATTCCGTATTTTTTAAAAATAGTAAAATTAAAAATTTTGATCTGAGCGTGGTTGAGACGATAGAGGAATGTACAAAGAACATTCGCGCCAAATTTCAAATAAATCGGTTCACTAGAATTTGAGATATCGTGCACGCCAACTCGAAAAAAGTAGTTTTGAGAAAAACGCGTTTAAAGTTTTCAGACAAGTTTGGCTGTAACTCATAAAATAATTGAAATTTCGAAAAATCCTTTTAAGGGCATATTCTTGAATGTCTAAACTTTGGAAATATGAAAAAAATTTTTTCAAATTTCTAAAACTTACGAAAATTCTGAAATTACAAAATTTCTAAAATTTCTAAAATTTCTAAAATTCTAAACTTCTAAAATTACGGAAATTGAAACATTTGTCAACGTTAGTCAGGATGCTGGAGAAAATATCTCGTCCTAAATAATTCCAGTTTTTCTAATTTCTCCTCGGCGTTTCTTCAGCAGAATCTTAAAAAATATTTTCGGCATTCGCCTCACGCGATTTCCAAGCCACCGTGCGTAATGTAAAAGCGTAATCTCTCGCGCGATAATTGCGAAAATAAAATACTCGTCGTTTCCGCGGCTGCGTTAGTTGCAGCGTCAAACAGCAGCTCGCTGTAACATCGAACGGTTGCATTGAGACGTTAAAATCAGAACGAGATCGATCGATCGTGATTATGGTGGTCGATGGGCTTAAGATAATCCGCATTGAATCGTTCAACGAATATGGAAATGTTCGTATCGCTGTATGTAGGTCGGTAATCAACAGTCTTGAGGAAGGGGTAAGTCAACTCTGTGGAGCGAAGGGGTTGCAGGTGGTAACGAAGCCGATGCTCGCACTCGTCGTTCACCTTATTCGCCGTTTATCGCCGGCATCACGCTCCTACCATTTCCATTCCACTTCACAAGACAATCGATCAACAGCGAGATTCATTGGCTGACGCGTTCGTACAATTGCAGAATGACGAGAGGAAATAGTAAAAATAGAGCCGTGACTTTGCCATATCGGCGCAAGATTTTCCCAGCGAAATGAAAATCTTCAAGGGAAGATTTCCGTTTGTCCACGGAATATCGACGAGGAGGAATTTTCTTGATAGTTTTGTTTCTTAGGTTTGCGCAATTGAAAACACGTAATATGAGAAAATCACGGGCGTAGAGTGAAAAGGCTGTGAGAATGGTGAAAACGGAAGGATGAGAAAAATTACAGACGCGGAGGAGACGAGGACGTGTTATTGCGTTGGCAACTAAGTGATTGCGGGTTTTGTCAATACGACCCAATGGCGAAATCCGCAATCCGTTGGTAACTGGTGGTACAAGCGGAAAGGGGGTGATTCTAAGCGAAAAAAGAAGTCGAAAATATAGAATAAAAATTTTTCGTTTGAGGCTTTGTTTTCGAGAAAATCGACTTTGAATTTTCGCTCGGTACGCGTGCACTTTATCACGTCTCGATTTTCTCGAAATTCAAAGTCGATTTTCTCGAAAACAAAGCCTCAAACGAAAAATTTTTGTTCTATATTTTCGATTTCTTTTTTCGCGTAGAATCACCCCCTTTCCGCTTGTACCGCCAGTTACCAACCACCCTCTATAAATACAGTAAGACAAAATACAATCGTAAGACAAAACGAGACAACTGCTTCGCAACTTTTGATTCAACTTTTTCAGTGTCGCTTTAAATTGACAATTACGATGGCTGCGAAGAAAATTTCTTCTTTCCGCGTGTACGAAAATTAATCGTTTTCCATCACTGGAAAATACACCTGAACAAAATGTATCTTTCTTTGTTATCGTTCACGAAAATGCCAGAAATTCAACATGTGGCAAACAACAATTGAAAAATATTTATTTTATTATAGAAGCTTTTCTTCTCGATTATAATATCGTTAATCGATCAAGGCAACGTAATTACAAGAAAAACGAAGATTGTCAGGATTCGTAGCGGAATTTTTCAACGCTACCCTCAACAGCTTTTTCCTTCGACTCGATTGTCTTTTCTGGCGAGAGGCGCGGTCGTTCTGCGCGATATAATGTAATTTCCACGGTTTAACGACCACGTTCAAGTCCTGTGGTAGACTTTTGCGGGAAGAAAGAGAAACGGACGATGAAATAGCGACGGACCGCGATGGAAACGGCGAGAGAAAAACGAACTAGAGGATTTATTAGGGTCGGAATAATCAGTCCTCTTTCAGATCTGTTGCAAACACCACAGAAAGGACGACGCTTCTCCCGCTGGAAGAGATCGCAGGGCAGAAGCGCGATAAATGGAATCCGACCACTGTGTCACGAAATTTCGCCAACCATCGGTCGTGAAATTTATTCGACGAGGAAACTTTGGCAGCAATGATCGCTTGTTTCTCCGATGTTTCGTGTAATTTTCGTAAACCGTGTTATTTGGTAAAAGAACAAGGTTTGTTTCCTTTGGGTATAAAAGGATCATCGTCTAGCGTCAAGTTGTGTCTAGTGTTCTGGTATTTTAGCGAACGATGTCGCCCATGAAGAAACAGCGAGTACAAAGTTCAAGCTTCCTTTCTATCACGTTCAATCAAAGTTCGACGAGTATTTAACGGAGTATTTAAATACGAAAAATTACAGGTTTGATTTTGTATGGAGTTAAATGGAAGGAGAAGTATAGATACGTTTCAAGAACTTCAGTACGTTGGAAAGTCAGTTGACAGTGCTAGTCGTTTTATTTGCATTTTCGTTAATTAGGTTACAGTGTTCTTTGATATTGGTATATCAGGAAATATACGATAATGTTCCATTGGGTTAATTACATTGCATGTTATAATTTCTTTCTTTAGTGGGAATTGCGTGGCAAATTAGCCGGCGAGCTTAATTTTCATCCTAACTTGCTGATAATCTTCTCACACAAAATGCAGCAACAGCTGCTTGTTAACATTGTTATTCGTTAGTATTAAATTACGATGAAATTCCGAATGAGGAAATTGCAAGAAAAAATAACAATGCGCAAACCAATAACATCAGAGTACCAGTTTTAGGAGAATTAAATCATTGATAAACGTAAATGCGAGCAACATCCAAATACTTGGACAATTACGTGCTTATGCAATGTAATCATGTTGAATCGATGTTGACTGCAATTATCCATTGAGACGGTATTAATAATAACGAAGAATTATACTTCGATACGGACACGTATAACGTTGTAATTGTTAAACGACTAACTCGTATCTCGTGCATTAACAAGTTACAGCGGAATAAAAATGTCTCGTACATCGGATGTTTAATAAATATTTCCAATTACATTTTCTTCAACGTTGAGCGATCACATAGTATACGACGATACAACGCACGGAATGTTAAACGCGCGATCATGTTTAACGCATGCCGTGCTTTTCGTTAACGGCGTTCGTACGTTGAATTTTAATAATAGAATTTTTCGTTGGCGTCGAGCGTATGATTTATTATAAAACTACGACGTCCGGTATCGGGGAAATATTTCGCGTTTCGCACGAACCAGCGGAGCAGCAACATCGCGCATACAATCCAATTAATTGCGATACTGACACGACCTCTTTTCGCCATCAGCCTTTTACACCGCTACACTTTCCGCGCTGTTAATCCGTTAATGCCGTGCCAGCTCGAGTTCCCCTAAAACGATATCGATCACCACGTCGCGTACTCGTAACGCGCGCATCTCCGCTAAAGCGGTCGAATTTTAATTATTTGCTCGGTGTATATGAAACATCGTCGTGCGAAAACAAAACTTGACACGCTGCGTTCATTCAGATACCATTTTAATCGAATTTTTACGCTGTTTTGTATCTTTTAATTTCTTGTATAGTTAATTAGAAATTCCAGGTATTTCCGCGTGGTGTACAGCCACAGGACGAATATCGCATTGTTTGTAGGAAAATAAGAAGAAAATGTGGAACAAAAGTTGTTGATTATCGGGTTGGTTGATGGGAAAATCGAGTTTGAAAATCGATCAAGTATACTTGAAGCTAATTCCGGACTGGATAGGACTAAATAATCGACAGGAGGTCGTTCTGCGTGTGAAAATAAGCGTTTTCGAGGAAAAAATATTTGAAAATTTATCATACGCGTGTGCTAGTAGTAGAATTCCTAACTAAACAAATTCAAAGTCTATTTTCTTGAAAATTAACGCTAGAACTACCGACAGTTAACACGAAGCTATTTCTATCAAAATTAGTCAAAATTACTGGTCTTTAAAAAATACGTAATAATAGAATATTTTTATATTTATTGATTTATTACTTTCTTACAGAAGCAATTCTATGTTATGTGGTACATTTTTGCTATTATTAATCCATCTGCGACTATGATCGACCTAAACGAGGGTTGACACATTTATAAAATTGTAGAACCAGTCGTTTTGACTGCTGTGGTGTTTCTAGTGTTAGCATCTAGCGATCCAGCGATCAATCCGGAATTTTCCTGATAACTGATATCGTCACATTGAATGACACGCGATAAAAATTTGAAGAACGTGTGGCAAGTTGGAGAAAACGAGGAAACTGTTTAATTGGGGTTCGATAAACAGAGTGCAGGACTCCTGTACACTTTGACAAGTACCAGTCATTTTCACTGCTATTGGTATAAGTAGCCTGATATAAAATTATTTTCAGTTTGAATACATGAAAAGCGAAATAAAATTCATTATATTATTCTTTCAGTTATCGTTGAGAAAGTCATTAGACGATTGCGGGAAGAAATATAACACGAAGTAGGAATTTTAAAACAAAAACTGGCGTGGTAGTTTTCGTGTGATGTTATGTAGGTTATATTATATTAGCCACAAATTAAATTTAGATATATCCAATCGATAATTGGCCAAGTTGAAGTATACTTGATCAATTTTCAAAGTCGATTTTCTCGAAAACTAAGCCGAAAATGAGAAAATAGTATCCCATATTGTTTTCTTATTTTTCCATAAGAAATCTCGTCGTGGTCGCTTTTACATGTTATTCGACCGAATTTTTAATTACGTAGGAATAACATTATGTTTAACGAATACGATCAGCCGACAACGCGATGCAAATTGGAAATTAATCGACAACGTATACTTCGTTGCGTCAGTCGGAATTCTGCGGCATTTGCTTCTTCAACAATTAACGCTATGTGTCACGGTTTAAGTAAGCTTTCATCGGAGAATAATGGTACACAGTTTTGCATGTAATGAAATATTGACAGAAAGTCAGTTTCGTTTCGTTGCTAATCCTGGAACCGCGTCGGCAATAATTTCGTTGTACGCGATATCCCCAGTGAACTCTGACTTTTGCCGCGCACGCTACTAACCGCATGAAGCGTAGGATGTTTCATTCATTGTGCAACGATAAAATAACACGAGCGTCCTATCGTACGGCGATAAAATTCACGGTATACGTCTTAAAGAGAACTTTGAGGGAAGATAGAGAACGCGATTTCGAAAGATCGTAAATGTGTTTTGCGAACAGACTTTGCAACAGTTTAATCGAAAAAATCATTTCTCCTTTTTTTATTGTTAGTATTTTATTTTTTATTTTTAGTATTCGTGCCTTGTCGATTTAGTTGATCGAAAGTATAACCAGGCAAGGAAAAATCCTTGAAATTTGTCAACAGAAAATTCAATCAGAATTAAATAATTTTATAATCGATATGCATTGATTCATTTTTTAAATTTCAAAGTTGAACTCGATATCATTTATTCCATTCTTTCCATTTTTTTCATGTTGTTTTGTTTGGAATAATTCATACATATTTGCTACAAATCTAGAAGAAAGTACTGAGTTGGCAACTAAGTGATTGCGGGTTTTGACATTACCACCTAATGACAAAACCCGCAATCACATAGTTGCCAACCCAATACACTGTTTTTACACCCCAACGACCATTGTTGAAAAATAACTTGGGATTTGTACAATAATTTGTTGATTAATAATATCGACAGACAGCAGCCGGTATATTATAATAAATTTCATTCTTATAATTTTGGGATTTTTATTATTAATTTTTATTATTAACATCATTATTATTTTTAGCATTAATTTTGAGTATTTTTATCGTATTCCAAATATTGCGAACGATTCTGAAAATTAGTAACCCGGTCTCTCAACTATCAGGTTGGCAACTATGTGATTGCGGGTTTTGTCATTAGGTGGTAATGTCGAAACCCGCAATCACATAGTTGCCAACCCAGTTAGTAGTTAGTCGTTGAAAACGATCAACACACAGGGTCCTTTTTTTAGATATCAATATATTGACAATTTTGTTAGAAAATACAGCTTAAGATGTGTAATCCTTATACCATTACACGAGATTATTTTTTTTCTTTTTTTTTTTTTACTAAGATTAAATCTACCACAGGCTTCTTTATGAGATTGAGAATTTATCAGAAATAGCGTGTACCTTGGCACACAATACACGAGGAGATTATTCTTTTCTTTATCGAAATTAAATTCATCGTGGGTCTTTTTATTGAATTAAATATTTATCAGAAACAACGTGTGTACACCTTAACGCATTTCGCGGTAGAAATACTTTGCAGATTATCAGTTAATCGTTGGTCACGTAATACATAGTGTCCCCTTTTATGCTCTTATTAATGTCGCTGGAGTATTATCAAGAATTATTATGCATTTAGAATTATTATAATGCAGCATACTATGCGGCCTGTAAGAACTTTTTCAGCCTCCAGTTCAATAGGGCAATGTGAATACCAAACATAATTACTATTTACCATTTTCCCGATTATTCATATTTTTCTAAAGTGCAATTTTTAACGAAAACACGAAGATTGAAGAATATTTGCGTGTAACAAATGTAGCACGAAATATACTGCGAATAAATCGTTAGAAAAATAAGGAAAAATTTCAGAAACCAATTTTGACAAAGTATCAAGTCCAAGCCATAAATAGTAGAATCTAATAATTAGCAATCTCATTGTGTATTTAATTAATTATTAGACTTCATTAGGAATAGACTAGAAGATGGTAGAATTTTAGGTTGAGACAAATATTTGTTCCATTCGTTGAATCTTCTTAAATTTGCATATTTACAATCAGACTTTGGATGTTTAAAATTGAAATACGAAGTAATATGCAGAAAATATCGAAAGGAAAATGGTCGCTACGGTATTTAGAGAGTAAACCAATTTCTTAAACAAATTTCGACTCTGCAATTCCTCGTAATTAGAATGCGGATGTTTACGCGTTTATGAAGAAAAATTGAAACGTGCAAAAATGTATAAAAATACGTACAGCAATACATGAAATATCCAAAGTAATTCTTTATTATACTATTTCTTAAACGTTAACCGGTTTCAAAATTTAATTTAAAATTAACAATTCTCTCGTTCGTCTAACTTTCTGCAAATTCTCATATTAACAAAAATCGAGAAATCGGATGATATAAGAATTTACATAAAAAAATAACGATGAAGGTGAAATCTTAAATTAAATTTTGTACACAAAATTTACAAGAGTACGATTGACGTACATAAGAATTTCAATTCGCATAAACGTCCACCGTTTGCTCCTAAATTCGCCAAAGATACGAATTTACATAAGCAACTGCGGTTTAATCGCCAGTTGAAAAAAGACATCGGTCAATTTAATTCACGCTCGCGAGTCGCTCAAAAAAGAAAAAAGAAAAAGGAAGACACGCGTTTTTCCTGCACCGTGAAAAAGCCTGGAGGAATGCCGGATCACGTTCCGACAAATTTAAAAGGTCGTGAGCGAAATTTCATGTTTCTCCGCGGACAGCCAACGTCCGGGATTTACTTTAATTGCGATTTACTATGCGAAGTAAAACTCCGTGGCTCAGCGTGCACTTACGCTCGTACTAATGCTGTCAGACGCTATCAAATCGACGTGGTCCACTTTGTCGCTCGTTTGTTTTTATCACCGAAAAAAGGCTGACCGGCACATGGCTATGAATTCAGCCCGGCGATCCCTCTCTCATTATAATATATTTGAATAAATCTCCAGTTTTTATAGTCTGCGGCGTATTTTTATCGTAATCCAAATTTTGCGAACGATTCTGAAAATTAGGAACCCGGCTTGTTTCAGCACAGAACCATAGGACTTTATTTTAATGCGACCGAACAGTCTTTGCAACTGACGTTTCTCTCAACTATTATCATCCCAATACACTGTTTCTATACCTTAACGAACATTGTTGAAAAATAACTTGGGATCTGTACAATAATTTGTTGATCAATAATATCGACAGACAGCAGGTGGTATATTATAATAAATTTCATTCGTATAATTTTGGGATTTCTATTATTAATTTTTATTATTAATGTTATTATTATTTTTAGTATTAATTTTGAGTATTTTTATCGTATTCCAAATATTGCGAACGATTCTGAAAATTAGGAACCCGGTCTCTCAACTATCGGGTTGATAACTATGTAATTACGGGTTTTGTCATTACCACCTAATGATAAAACACGCAATCACTTAGTTGCCAACAATACACTGTTTCTACACCCTAACGACAATTATTGAAAAATAACTTGGGATCTGTACAATAATTTGTTGATCAATAATATCGACAGATAGTAGGTGGTATATTATAATTAATTTCACTGGTATAATTTTGGGATTTTTATTATTAATGTTATTATTATTTTAAGTATTTATTTTGGGTATTTTTATCGTATTCCAAATTTTGCGAACGATTCTGAAAATTAGGAACCCGGTCTCTCAACTATCGGGTTGACAACTATGTAATTGCGGGTTTTGTCATTACCACCTAATGATAAACCCTGCAATCACTTAGTTGCGACAATTATTGAAAAATAACTTGGGATCTGTACAATAATTTGTTGATCAATAATATCGACAGACAGCAGGTGGTATATTATAATAAATTTCATTCGTATAATTTTGGGATTTCTATTATTAATTTTTATTATTAATATTATTATTATTTTTAGTATTAATTTTGAGTATTTTTATCGTATTCCAAATATTGTGAACGATTCTGAAAATTAGGAACCCGGTCTCTCAACTATTTGGTTGGCAACTAAGTGATTGCTGGTTTTGTCAATACCATCTAATCACTTAGTTGCCAACCCAATACACTGTTTCTACGCCCTAACGACAATTATTGAAAAATAACTTGGGATTTGTGCAGTAATTTGTTGATTAATAATATCGACAGACAGCAGGTGGTATATTATAATAAATTTCACTGCTATAATTTTTAGATCAAAGTAAAATCTGTTTTATCACGAGCATACTGATGCCAATGCTACGTGAGTTGTGCTTTGCAAAATTGTACTAATGTTAGTTTTATGTAATTAGTACTAGTCTTGTGCGATTCTACCAATTGAAATAAAATCCAGAAAATTCTACTTATCTCATAAATAATTGTATTTATCAACGAAGATAATTCTTGCTGATTCGACTATGGTTCAACATGGTCTGATGACTCATCTCTCTAGCGTTAAAGAGCGAGACTCGCTGTGACAATTTGTATCACAGTAGAATTCCATTTATATATTTTACTTGAAATTTTAATTAGTTTTTCTTCCAATTATACGATATTAAATTGTCTGGAAAGTTTCTTTCGTTTTAGAAGGGAACAATAGACGCGAAACATTTTTATATTATATTTTTTTTCGCACGTAATGCAAAATGGATCATACGATGCAAATCGTAGGATAAGAAAAGTAATGCGTCAAAAGAATATAAAACGAAACATATAGTGCGTCTATTGTTTCCTTGTGAAACGAAAGAAACTTTCCGGACAACCTAATACCTGGCCACGCGAAAGTCTCAGGTATCTGACAAAGTTTGTACATTCGTAGCGCGATATAAATCGTTTCATAGTGAGATAGACCGATGAATTCTCATCGAATCGGATGAATATTTCTTCCTTTCGCCTGTATCATTCTACTTTCTACGATTTTCTCATAAACCGCAACGTACATTGAACTCGTTCGTAATAGAAAAATTTCAAGTGGAATAAAAGCTAGAAAAATGAGACGGTGAAAGTTCTATCAATTTGGCTTGATCTCTGTTTTCTCTGGTTGGGCGGATGATTGTTTTAACGGTGGTAAGATCGAGACTTTAGCAGATTTTAAGCAGCTAATAGGCTGTTTGTGGCGAACAAAGTGGAGAGATTAAAAGTTGGAAAGCACGCTGTGATAACAAGCGAATATACGGGAAAAGCGTAATAAAGCTTTCGTGATTTGAACAAGTGATACGAAACAGCTGATCGAGACTGGCGATTTAGTCGCGGCTAATTAACTTTCTCACAATTAAGTCTACCTTCACCTTACGACATTTGCCCTTTGCTGTCGCACACTCCAATTTTCCCTCGTTTTGTCAAATAGAGTCGTTCAAAGTGCAACGATACATCCAGCGTTTTTATTCGTTTTCGTATGATCTTTTTTAATTTTCAGATTACCAGCCATACAGATGACATATTTTCGTCATTCTTCGTCCAATCTATCGAGATTTCTAAATAAAATTAATTTTAACGTAATTTACGATAGTTTGATCAACTTTGTATATGAGAAATTTTCTACAGAAATACACGTTTGTCAATTGTAATTCCCTGCTGTATAATCCTCCAAGTAGAATTTTATTTATTTCCAAGAATAAAATCCCACCCTTAATACAGGGGTTAAATGCCATACGATCGTATCGTGGAAGAAAATTTCATCCCTCGAATATTCCGTGTCGTAGCTTTTGACCTTTTTCGCAGTTAATCGTCTGTTCTTCTTCCATTATCTTGAAACATTGTAATTGTTAAACAATCGTACGTTCGTCTGAAAGTTTCGGATCGCGTGTATTTCGACCATTTCAGCAAAGCAAAAACCTTGTTCCGCAGCTGGTTGCAAAGCTCATGCATTTAAACGCGCCCTTAACTTGCTACTTGCTAGCGAGTTTTCTTTCAACTTACGACAGCGCTTTTTCAAAAGAGTGCTTAATTTAAACAATTGTCAAGTCACAGGAAACGTATTGCCTCATTGATATTGAAAGTGGCGTTCCACTCGGCTGACAAACTTTCCACAGTTTTGGTAAAATATCGCACGGGATCTTTGGTGTTACGAAGGGCTGGAAAGAGAAGAAGCAAGAAGATGGTAAAGAATTTCTTCTTCCCAAAGCGGAAAATATTTTACCGAAATAAAACACTCAAAGACGTATCTTCCCACGATTGCTCCATTCTTTACGGAAAGGTGGAAAGCGAAATGGAGAAATGTAATAAAATAAAATAGGATAGAATTCTATGCCGAGCTCTTTGTATCATCGGAATCAAAGTACTCGGCCAGGTGTTTGGAAAAGGAAGATGGGATGGTAGAGAGGATAGAGAGAAGAGATTCCGGGAAATGTTCTTTCTAAGCAACATTGCCAGTCAGAAAGACAATTTTTAACTTTCAAGTCCTTCTATCTGTCGATATTCCGAATATCGTTAGGAGAGGATAAAAGTAACTGCGATTTTCTCACGGCTAGGTAACGCGTGCACAGAATTGCAATTACTGTAAATTCGAAATTATTGAAAGAAGGAGAGAAAAAGTTAGATATAAGAAAAACGTGTGAGATAAATAAATAATAAATAAAAATACTAAGAAATGTGTCAGAGAAACATAGACGCGTAAGGGAAGCAAAGAAATGTTGGCGACTAAGTGATTGCAGATTTGTGAATACCACCTAATGTTAAAATCCGCGATCACTTAGTTGCCAATCCAATACAAAGAAAATGAGAAGACACGTTGCGCTTTGTGCAGAAGACCACAGAAATAGTAAACTTGATGCTAATCGAAGCACAGTAAAAATCAGACAACTTGAAACTTTAAACTTCCATCCGCTACTTTGTGTAACAGATGGCAACAATATCTGTTTCCATCAACAAATTCTGTTCTATGGGTTGGCAACTAAGTGAATGCGGATTTTATCAATAGCATGTAATGGCAAAATCCGCAATCACTTAGTTGCCAACGCAAAGAGAAAAATATTGCGCTGCATCGTTTGGCACGAAGCTTGTTAGCGAACCAAGCAACAAGCGATAAATCTTTTTTGCAACATTTCATTCGGACGCGGTCGTTGAGGAAAATTTGCCTGCGCATTCGCAAGCTGGCGATTTTTACGAGCAACTGCCGCCTCTGATTAGAACAACCGCCGCGTCTCTTATATTCGTTGCTCCTTTTATCGTTGCCTTCGCTTCCTTATTATTCACAGCCGTATCAATGCTTTAAATTAATGCCATCTTCGCGCGGGGCTCATTGTTGCATAAAATACGCGGCCGCTCGTGCCGTGAATTTATAGCGCGATTACCGGCGACCTAATGCACGCTCGCCTTGTAAATCTTTCTTGATTCACGTTGGCCGCGATACAGTGTCTGACAGTGTAGCCGGTTGTAATGAAATTACATCGCCATGCAAAGTATCGATGCAACGAAAGGACAAGCTTACGCCGGTGTGTAAAAGTGCTCGGTCAAATGGAACTGTTATTTTTACTTTCTCTTTGCAGGTAACAGCAAAAGCCAAGCGAGTTTCGGCTGGCAAGAAAACGAGATAGCACGAGTAGATGATAATAAAATCAGCACGAAAATGGGTGTATTCGTGTTGTTTAAAATGTACGATCATTGGATGTTTTTTAGCTTCGTTTTAGGCAAGGTCGCTCGATAAGACGATTCGTGTTATCGCAATCGCGACCGGGTGTTTCATTGAAAACTTCGAGAATTATATTAGGTTGTCCGAAAAGTTTCTTTCGTTTTATAAGGAAATAATAGACGCGCAATGTTTTTTGTTTTATATTAGTTTATTGAGTTGTGCAGGGACGTAATAATAGAAATAGAACGAAATGGATGATATTTAATTGAATAAAATAATATGAAAGAGAAATTGTTGTTCATCTATTATCATCTTATGAAACGAAAGAAACTTTCCGGACAACCGCGAGTTTCCATAATCAAAGCAAGGACTCAGAATGACTTGTATAAATAAATAAATAAAAAGGAGAAAGATGTATTAAATTTCTAAACAATTCTAAAATTTCTCTGCATGAAAAAAGGTACCTGTCTTAAAGAAGATTTCCTTGCAAACTCATTTTCTATATTTGCATATCTTTTTAATAGCAAAAATCCTGCTTACATTAAACAATACAATTGAGATTGCAAAAATTCCACTGCATATCATTTTCCCCATCGAATCATCCAATTTCTGTAAGTGGAATTTCCACTGTCCTGTTAGTCATAGCTAACGCAGTTGCCTAGTATTTTCTATATTTGCATAGCTTTTTAATAACAAAAACCCTGATTACACTAAATGATACAATTGAAATTGCAGAAATTATCAGCCTGAAATTCCACTGCATATCATTTTCCCCATCGAATCATCCAATTTCTGTAAGTGGAATTTCCACTGTCCTGTTAGTCATAGCTAACGCAGTTGCCTAGTATTTTCTATATTTGCATAGCTTTTTAATAACAAAAACCCTGATTACACTAAACGATACAATTGAAATTACAGAAATTATCAACCTGCAATTAGAGTGAATATTATTTTCCCCCATCGAATCGTCCAATTTCTATAAGTGGAATTTCCACTGTCCTGTTACCCATAGCTAACACGGTTGCCTAGTAGAGCCACGCTGTGGCCATTGCACGGATCGACACAAAAGCTTCGCTCGGCGAAGATGAAGATCGAAAGCCGACAAACGCGGTGGACAGAGCTGCGACCTGTCCGATCGTTTCCGCAAACAAGAGACTGTACACGCGGCAACAACAACGGTCGTAAACAACGAAGCTTCCGGATGTAAAACAACCTACCTTTCTCACAATAGGCGCCCTCATAATCGCCGGACCGGCACTCGCAGAAGGGTCCACTGTCGGTGGAAATGCAGATTCCGCCGTGTTGGCAGGGATCACGCGTTTCACAGGCATCCGTCGTATTGGCTGTCATCATGTTGCGTAAACTCTGCAACAGACAATGGAAAGAAACGTTAACGTACCGGCGGATATTAAAGCGGGTTTGGATATCGCGCGACCGGAAGCCCACGACAAATCGATATCGAGGGTCTCTTTACACGAAAAGAACGCTGAAAATATGCGATGAAAAAGCAGAATCCTGTTCTTCCTCCAGAAGAAAAAAAATTTTCCTTTAAGAGACTATAAATGTTTTCTATTTTTTACTTTTTCCTTGCGAACGTACCTTTTTCTGATTAGGATTGGAACTAGTGTGTTTGTGTGAAAATGGCTGGTACTTGTCAAAGTGTACAGGAGTCCTGCACTCTGTTTATCGAACCCTAATTAACCAGTTTCCTCGTTTTCTACAACTTGCCACACTTTTTCAAATTTTTACCGCGTATCATTCAATGTGACGATATCAGTTATCAGGAAAATTCCGGATCGATCGCTGGATCGCTAGATGCTTACGCTAGAAATGCCACAGCAGTCAAAACTGGTTCTACAATTTTATAAATGTGTCAACCCTCGTTTAGGGATCATGGTCCCAGATGGATTAATAATAGCAAAAATGTACTACACAACATGGAATTGCTTCTGTAAGAAAGTAATAAATCAATAAATATAAAAATATTCTATTATTACGCATTTTTTAAAGGCCAGTAATTTTCACTAATTTTGATAGAAATAGCTTCGTGTTAACTGTCGGTAGTTCTAGTGTTAAGTAGCTTGTAAGTATTATTTCACTGCTTGGTAATCAATGGGTTGATGAGAAAGTTGAAATGGCAAATGACGTGTGAGAAATGAAGATTTTTGTCTATTTCGTCGTCAGCATCATTCATCGCTTCGGTACTGCACAATTTCTGCGTTTACAAGATTTAGAAGTTTAGAAGGAGAACAAATGGTAAAAGCATAGTCTAGTTGGCGCTTACGATCGCAGCTTTATCGTGATAGCCCTAAAAGCTAAAATAAATTATTCTACGATTTATAACTTCTTTTTCGCTGCATTCTGCATGCAGTTTACGTGGTTGCTCGCTAAATGAAAAAGTCGTATCTTTATTTTCTAGCGATATTATTAGCTTACTCTTTAAATTAGCTTCTTCTTTTCTATCGTTTATGACTTTAACTGTTCAATTAGAAAAGTGCAAAATTACTCTCGATATATAAAAAATTAAATCAAACTTCGACGTTGGCTCGTAGGTTTCAGTCAAAATTCAATTCGATCGTTTAATTCAAATTTCAGGATCATTCGATCACCGAAATACAAATTATTATCGAACGAAGCATAGAATAGGAATAAAAATGAAATATATTAGAAGATTAAACAAATTATCCTGAATTATTGGACTGTAATCTCAGGACCCAGTCCTGGAAATGTAACGTACATTTCATTATATTTGATTATTATTTTCCTATGTTTTTTTTTTTTACAAATTTTTGTTTGGCACGTCAAACAATTTTTGATTCCAAAGATTTATGACGCGTTGGATTGAACGTAGAGTCCAATGTTCCCAATATTCGCCAGTACAAATGCCAGAAAATAAATTGATGCTTTTGCGATATTAACGCGTATTCCATAACTGTCCAAATTTTACGCACTTCTGTTTAATCGCCAATCATTTAATCCATCCCAATTAACATGCTGTGTTCCAACAAGTTATAAAATGATAATTCCATGTGTGATACGAATAATTCATTATGTTGGAAAAATGTAGCACGAACCGATATCAAAATCGTATTAACAAATGCTTAAAATGAAACTGATAAATTTGATGAAATTAAATAAAATTCAAAGACGCAGTTGGCAGAAACAAGTTTCGTACAGTTGCTCGCATATAACATACGTATAATGAATGTAATTAATTGTATCATGAAAATTTTTAATTCCACTTTTGTTTTTTTATAACGCAGAATTTAAAAATACATTTCCTGTACCAGGAAACGCTATAAATATCGAATGGTTGTCACATTTTTATTTCCAGGAACAATTACAAAATAAATTAGTTGGATTTGGTGCACGGACTTGCCCTACTTTCGCTTCCGCTCACAAGTCTCATAACATTTCCCATTTTTAACAAAACTCTGTAATTCGTCGTAGATTATATTTCGTTGTACTTAAAATTGCACAATGTATTAAACAATTGGCTTTAATAAAATCGCTACGTTTTTCTAGCTTTCTCTTACGTCTTTCCTGTCGAGTACTCTGTGATATCTTTATCATCCAGTGGATTCTTTTCAATTTAAAAACTGACACGCCAACCATCCTGAAACTCTCGAACGTGAACGTACTGCGACGATCAGAAGATCTTGCAAAATTGAAATTCATCTCGGCGACAAAATCCAGCAACGCTTAATCTTCGTTGGATTAAAAAAAGCTTCAGCCAGCGAATGATCCGGTCTCAGCACGAAATCCATCAGCTGTGGGACGCTGCGAGCTACCGTGTTTCGATGCCACGTCCGAGAGAGCAGCGTTTGCTTTCTGTCCAAGGCTCTTCCATCTCGATTCTTCGTCATCGTCAAAATGGCCAAGGGCCAACAACCGGACGATCCACGTAATGGACGATTTCGACGTAACGTGATGGACCAGACCAACGTGGTTGACCCGATAACCTGATACGTGCGGTCGCGAAAGCTCGCTTTCTGGTCTTTGGCAAGCTCTCCAGGAGCAAGTCGTGAATATGTAGGCCGTGTTGCATCGTGGGAAGCCAGTTTGCCTGAAAGATGATCCCCTGGTGCTAGCGTTGGCGAAGACGAAGAGAGAAAACAGAGGAAGGCGCAAGCGAAAATGAGAAAAAGAAGACGAAGACGAAGAGAAGCGTCGGTAGCTGTGAACAGCGTAACGCTGGCTATGTCTGCGTCAGGACTAATTAAAGCTCGTTTCGACTAATTAAAGCTGGTTTACGCATACTGCAAGGTGGCTGTCTCCGCGCCACTTCCACGATCCGCGTTTTACCGTGGAAATTGTAGGAGCGCGGCAACCACGCGTTTCACGAGCTCAACACGCGCGCCGGAATCGTTGGCCATAGCAGTTCGCGCTTCAGGACACTCGTGAAAAGCGGCCAGAGAGATGCGTTTGTTGGGCAACGCTTCTATTGTATCTTCTCTTGACGGCTGTCTGTAGCTCGATCTTTCCTTTATCCTTTTTTCTTTGAAATTCTTCGAAGGACCTGGGGGTGTCGGGCGAGTTATAAGCAAGCGGAACATGTGATTGTTGGGGCTAAGACAAAAGACGTGGGGTTGCTAAGGGACGAAAACGAATTAACAGTCAGCTCTGTGCTGTCTGTTGCAGTTGAGTTGCAGTGAGTTGTACGTTACCAATGGAACACATCATCGCGACCTTGAGATACCCACAGTTAACGAAGAAATATGCAAATTCAGATATAACATGAGAGTTAACAACCACCAAAACCCATCAATTACTCAATTACTTGACACGATCGGATCAGATCCGCAGGCTAAAAGGACATTACATTAGATTCAGCTAGAGTCAAACATACGATAATTATTTATTATTCACGTTACGGTACCACGGCAGAGTAATTTGCTTATAATTTTCAATGAGAATTGATTGTAAAATTCTTCCAAATAAAAAAAAAACATTGTGAGTTGAGAAGTGAGAGAGTGGGAATTGCGTCGTCGAGAGAGCGTTGGACGACGAGAGTTGCAAATAAACTATCTAGTTGTCTTAATTATAATACGTTGCTGTAATTAGTTCACGTTAAACAACCATCATTTTCTGTTTAATCCATTTATTGTAAATAAACTAATTATAGTAAAGACCGTACAATAGTACGGTTTGTTATTCGAATATTCTAATAGCTGAAATGTTAGCCAAATGTCAGTCAGTGGCAGAGAAATTCTTCCATTACAATTATTTATTTTTATTAGTTTTATTGTTATATTTTATATTTATCATTAGACCGCGAATGTTTATGAATTTTGGGAAATTTGCAGAACGCATAGGATGTGCAAAAATGTACGTAATGAACATTTGACCAGTCGGCTGTTGCGAAGTGAAAGCTGTATACCTGAGACGTGGGTGAAAAAGTAAGCGATGACGAGTATACTCGTCAGACACAGAGTACGTGTGTTACAGTATAGAATGAAACTGTAACGAAATGAATTTTATTTTTTCATTGTATCATTTCATTTTTCATTGTATTATTTCATTGTATGAAAAATTGCCATTTCTTTGCGACGAGTGTACTCGTGAAGAACAGCTAACTGGTTAAAGCGGAGCGCTACGATATTTGTACGAAATAAATTTTTATTCAAATTCCCTTCCTTCAATTATCTTCGTAAGAATATAAATTCGCGTATTGTATCTGGTGGCAGAGCAAATGAAATGTCGATGTATCTTGCCACCCCGTAGATATTAAAACAAACTAACAATTCCCTCTGTTCGAACGATAGAAATTTAATATCAACGAAGCTTCTGGCCACTGTGCTTTTGTGCGAAAGTTCCACGTGCGTTACGAGACTCGTCACGAGCCAAACAAACCGCTAAAATAATCGACGAGATACGAAGCATAAATATCCTGGCCATAAATATTTCGCGAAATTATAAAAAGCAACAGAGACGACGACACTTGGCCACAAATAAGACAATTGAATTTTATCGCGTAACAGAGGAAATCGTAAGTTTCCAGCAACGAGCAACCGTATCAAAGCACAGATAGGATATTTTATTCTTTCGAGGTCTGTTACAACAGTCGTAGTTGCGGTTGTTCCGGGCTAAATAAGTTCGCCGCCAGATTTCGTGCTAGTTTATTAATTCAATTATACTTTTGCCAGGGCACTCTGTTAGCGGATCACGTAGGGCCACTTGTATCAGCTGACGGTGTAACTGTGTTTCAAGACTATTGCGAATTCAGGACGCGGGCCAGAGTCGTGCGGCGAGAAACGATACGCGGCCACAAAATCAAATTTCAGTTTCCGGTTTGTAATAGCCGTTGCAGCGCTCGCATCAACTGTAATCGTCTCCACTTGCAATTGACTTTGCCCCAGTGGTTTCCAGCATATGATATTATTCTTCTTTAATGGGACAAATTTTCTTCAATATGACAAACAATTCTTTTTTACTATCGCCATGTGTTTGTATCGTACCTTTCGCGTATCTTCCATTCTTTTACGTTCCACTGTCAACAGACCAAATTTTATACATTTTGCATTTTACGATTCTATAGAATTCTATATTAATGGTTTCTATTTAGCTTGCTGTCTGCTGACCTACTTCCTGGCCAACTATTGGGTTGGCAATTAAATGATTGCGGATTTTGTCATTAGGTGGTAATGACAGAATCACTTAGTTGCCATAGGAAGCTGATGTTTTGAACGCGTGCTCGTTACCGATGACGACACGCGATATAATTTCAAGAAATTGAGATTAAAACTCGAGATTCAAATTGAGAATTGAATTGAAGGAAATCTCAACAGACCAAATTTTATACATTTTGTATTTTACGATTCTATAGAATTCTATATTAAAGGTTTTTATTTAGCTTGCTGTCTGTTGACCTACTTCCTGGAAAACTATTGGGTTGGCAACTAAATGATTCTGTCATTAGGTGATAATAATACGGAATACCATCTTCGAGTTTGACTATTTTTGTTAGGTAGATGACACATTTACACTGTACATGTGAATGTGTGTGTAAGCGTCAGAGGACGTTCAGGTCTTAGTTGAGACAAAAGACTGTTAGAAGCTTCTAGAATAGTCTGTTTGACAACAAGTGTGCGTGTAAGAAGGTTATCGACGTCTTCAGAGTGTAATATATATGTATCGATGTTGAGTGCAAATAAAGCAATTAATTTATTATACCTGAACAATTTTATTTCTCTTCTGAGGTCAGTGAGGTGTTTTCTTTTTAGTCTTCTTTCTATGAGAGTTTTGCTCGCTTCAGCAGTCATTTGAATGTGTTGCCGTTTTTTTGAAAAGTGTGTGGCTTTCACTGAATTATTTTCTAAAGTTCATCGTCCACCGCGGATTGACGCGGGAAAGTTGCCTTTTCTCACGTACGAGGCCTCCCACTAGCAACTTTATCTCGAGGACGGTTAGCATCCTTCCTCGCCCACCACCATAGCAAATAAGCAATTAACAACGAAGCCTATTTCCCTCACTCTCCTAGCCAAAATTGTCATCGACAAATCCGATGGTCCCGTGCGCTGGACACTCCCATCCTCGGCTTTCCTCCGCCACAGCATCGTCATCGAACTTGGCTGATTTTCCATCTTTCAAACAGTCGACATCTTTTGACCGGGTTTCCACCCTCAGATCAGTCGCTTACTTAACTTATACACGCGCACCAGCGTAACTATCTTCTTTACAAAGTTGTTGGAATAAACTGTGATTTATAACTTGTTATATCAGTGTCATATTTAATTTAACTACCTCTATTATCCTAATCGAAATAGGGGATCGATCATTTCGCGGCGTCGATTATCTAATCGTAAGGGGAATTTACGACTCCCGTTGACGTGCATCGAGTGGTCGAAACAGGCGGATATTTTGATAAAATGTGCATAATTTGTTTCATTGATAAACGTAATCATCGCGCGTTTGAGCGAAGAAAGCAGTCGGGTGTTTCACGTCGCCTAGTTTGATTTTGAAACTCTTCTCAACAATTGTACTTTCCACACGGTCTACAATAACGCGTGGCGTTACCAATTTTATTCGGCGGTGCAGCAAATACTTTGATACGTTGGAGCTTCCAGATAGATACGCTGGATGCAGCAACAAGCATACTTATATAACTATGCGGCGCATACTTTGCGAAAGCTGCACTTTCTGCACTGCTGGAATATCTTGATGTGTAATCGAGTAACCATAATTCTCCGCATAGCTTGCACGCGCTCGTTAATAATCGCATTCTCGCGTCTAAAATTTCAATCTTTTCTCAAATACACGATGATTTCAGCTTCTACGTAAATAAACAAGTAACGAAGAAATAGCCGAGTCATTTGCAAATGACGAAGCCACAAGGAACGAGCTTTCGAGTCTCGAACAATGTCTTATCTTCGTCGATCCGACGAATTCGCTCTACCACGGCCAGGAAATGTGGAAAAATTGGAGAAAACCGTAAGAAAAGTGGAACGTAACAAGAATCTTCAAGAGCGAGCAATCACATTCGACGTTTCTCAGTCGAGCAGATGTGGTGTATCGTCGTTGATTAGCGCGTGGAATTGTCGAGTGTCGAAATTTTTAATCAACTTTTATTTCCTCCTTTGTTGATCCTTGTTAATCAATGGAAAATTGTTCCGCTGTATACAAGTGGAAACTTTTGCAGCGAGCTTTACAGATAAAAAGTCGATGACGTTTCTTCACAGCTAACATAAACAACGTTAATGTGCTAATTATCGATTGTTCGTTTCAATAATTGTTTGAATATTTGCACGTGATAATATTTCCCTCTGTTACGAGGAAACAGTACACGTACATTTACAGCATTTTTCCATCGATTCTTCGTTTCCAACAACGTGGTTTCTCAACGTCATTTCTCAAACTAATTTAACTATACCGCGTTATGCGTGCGATTATCATGTACATGATAGCACCATCGCTGGAAAATGTGTTAATCATCGATAGGTGAAATGAAATGCGGCTGACCATAGGACGTTTGGAAGGAACTGCGTCGGAAATTTGATTTGAGAAAACAGAACGCGTTCCGCGTAGACCGACGTGGCGCGATATTTCTCTGTACACGGTTTTCAATTTAAAAAGCAAGTATCCTCGGGCGAATTGCAGAAAGCACACAGCACGATTTGTCGGGACGTAAAACATGGTTTGGTGAATTTTCATCGCGGTCCCCAGCGCGGCATCGCGAATAAACAGGAAACGCGCCTTCGTCCACGTTATTTGTATCTGTCACGACTGGCAGGTTGTAGGAGGAGCAGGAGGAGACGATTGTACGGAGGAGGACGCAACACGCGTTAGAACGCTTCTCTGGTTGCACGCGAATATACATTACCATGGAACAGTCGCTATTGATTATCCTGACGTGAGTAGAATCCGGGCATCCGCATACGGGGCATCTGCCACCCCTTTACCTCGCCCCTCTTTTCTTACGTCGCATACTACTGTCTCGCCCCGTGTCCCGAATACGAAAACCCGGAAGCCGATACTGCGCCAATGGCTAATGTTTCCCCGCGGATCGCTGAGGAAATAACTGTGAAATAAAGCTACGTACGCAGCGGCTATCGAACGTCGAAGTGAATACAGATATCGCAAATTTCTCAAGTTGAAATTGAATTATACCTATGGTCCTGCTTTATTTTTGCTGAGGATTTTGCATCTTAACCACTTGGCCTATAACCACGACTCGTGGTGAGGGATTTGTGCCATAAGCGAAAACCACGAGTCTGACTTGTGGTGAAGAATTTGTGCCATGAACGTGTTACGTCAGGCCACACACAGCGGGCAGAATTTTTTTTTTTTTTTTTTATTTAGTTGTTTACATTCACAATTTGTCCGATTTGAACATTTGGTAGAATTAACCGCGGGCAGGATGGCAACCAGATGTCCGCTCATCCTTACTGCGTACCCTCAATAGTCTTAAGGACCTGTCATAGATCTCAGGAATTTTCTAGCTAGCACCAAATGGATTCTTTTCTTTGTTATATCCCCACTACGCACGTGTTTATTAGATGCCCGTGTAACGTCAATCCACATCAGAGACCAGGCCATACACCGTGGACAAGGTGGCAGCCAGATGTCTGCACATCCTTGGCGCGTATCCTCAATAGTCTTAAGGACCCACCATGGGTCTTGGCATTTTCATAGTTAAGGTCCTTCAGACCAAACAAGTATCTTTCGTTTCAGGTTTCCTTTACATTTATTGTTTGCCATGGGTTGACACGGGAACGTTAGTTTACCTCACGTTTGGTATCCTCCGCTAGCAACTTTCTCTCGAGGGCGGCTAAAACCCTTCCTGGTGCACCAACCTTCTTATTATCCAATCGGAAGCAATGTCTACTGCCCTCACTTTCCTAACCAAAATTGTCATAGACAAATCCGATGGCCCCTTGCGTTAGACACAGCCATCGCTAGCTTTCCTCCGACACAGCATCGTCACTTTACTTGTTCTTCATCGTTGGAATAGTGAACGTGTCATTACCGGGTTTCTACCCTTAAATCAATCGCTTACTTAACTTATACATACGCATCAGTGTAATGATCTTCTTTGCAAAGTTGTTGGAATAAACGTTAATTTATACCTGTTAATTAATGCCTGTAATTCCTTGTAACGTCTCAATAATTTTATTCTCTTCTGTCTTCTTTTCTTTTGTTTTTTTCTTTTCGTTTTTTGTCGAAGGAGTAATTGAAATTTCCGTGAAGAAATAATTTGTCGATTATGTGTTTGACTGTTTGATAGTTTGTACGCGTACATGTAGAAGTAGGGAAGGTATAGTGTACGTAAACGCTAATGACCAGAGCTTTGAAAGTTTAACGATTGTCAATTATCACTGAAACGTTGATACGATTTTAAATACGTTTGTTATGCACGTTATTACGTGGTTTATTATGCATAGACGCGTTAATATTTTCTGTGATCATAATACCACGACGATATCAAAAATGACAGAAAGAATCGAATATTATTTCAATTATCGTGAACATTGAATCATTGAGATATTCATCTAATATATTCGAATCTTGTTGTGTCTTAAAATAACTAATCGATAGACAATTTGAGTTGTTGTTAACATTGGATCATTCAAAATATTCGTCTGCTATATTCGAATCTTGTTGTGTCTTAAAATAATTAATCGATAGACAATTTGAGTTATCGCGAACATTGAATCATTGAGATATTCGTCTGCTATATTCGAATCTTGTTGTGTCTTAAAATAACTAATCGATAGACAATTTGAGTTATCGCGAACATTGAAAAATACTAGATTTGAAGATTAATACTAGAATTGATACTATTATTTACTTTCTTTTATATAGAATTAGATACTTAGATACTAGATCGATACTAGAATTAGATACTAGATACTAGAATTAGATACTATAATTATATACCAGGCACTAGGATTAGATACTAGATAGTACAATTAGATACTAGATATTAGAATAAGATACTAGATAATAGAATTGGATACTAGATACTAGAATTAGATACTAGATATTAGAATTAGATACTAGATACTAGAATTAGATACAATCAGATACTAGAATTGAAGATTAAAAAGTAAAATACTAGAAAAAGAAATATTAGAGAAATTTGAAAAATAGCCCAGTGTTTCGCTAAAATATATTCTTCACCTGAAGAAACAACGTGTACTGTGTACCGAGGAGCGTGGAAAGTAGCGATAACTGGAAGGAATTTGCGCAAATTAAGGACGCGTGGACGCGTTAAAAGCGGTGACAACACGTTTGCATAACGTGAATTGCAGCGTAACGTGAATTAACTATATGTAATGAGAATCTCAGCGTAATGAGACGGGGATTCGTTAAGATGGCAACTCGCGTGGATGTCGGCAATTGAACCTAAATTCTCGATGTAGAATGTAGCAATTGCACTCGTGTGATAGATATCTTGTTTGTATCATCGATATTGTTTCAATCATTGATATTCAATATCGCGTAATGTGTCTGACAACACGTACAATATTCGTCAAATAAATGAGGCGAAAAAATATTCAACTTATTTTCTTACGCGTTAGAATTTCCACGCTAAAAGTACCGAACTTTAAAAAATGATCGAAATTAAAATATATTTAGTTTGTAGGTACAGATCTGGCCGTAATTTTATTTCTTCTTCGTTCTTCTGGAAAATATTGCGTTTCCAGTAATAGCAAAAATAGCAAATCTGCTACTGGTCGTTTTTGCGTATAGTTAAATCCGAACATTTTTAAAGTACCGTTTTTGCTTCTTCTTTACTCAAACGGTTGGACCAAACAGCAAGTTTTTGCTTGAAACTTATGAACTTGGATTTCGAGATAAGAAAGACAAGGTACAACATGTGTTTACTAGCCGAAAGGATTGCGGAAAGAATCATTTGAGATTGCTGGTTTGGTAGGATTTTGCATCCAACAGGACGTTGCTACATAAAAGTCACGCGATATTAAACAGTCGAATTAGACAAACTTTTCTGGAAATTCCTTACGCTGAAACGACCAAGCTCGACGTTATCGCTTAAAATTTTTGTAAAGCACTTGGCACACAGAAAACATGAAATATTAAAATTGAATTACGATGCAGGCGAATTTGCATAATCGCTAGAGCTGCTAAAATCCATAATCTCCGTCTCAATTAACTTCGCAAACATTTTTCAAGCGGGTGAATAATTCGCAAATAAACATTCGAAAAATTGATCGCCAGGAATTCGCAAAAATATGCGATATTTATCACAACGGCGATACAATTTCATCCGAGTGCTGAACAAACGATATCTGTTTAAAGCCGCGCGAGAGATCGGATTTAACGCGCGAATTTGCCACTCTGCTCCACCAACATCGCACAATGCGAATTCCGCGATATTTGTTCGTCGATTTCTTCGCGACACGCAGCCAACTTTCCAATTATTGCGTTGGCAACTAAGTGATTGCGGATTTGTCGATACCACCTAATGATAAAATCCGTGATCACTTAGTTGCCAATCCAATACAAAGAAAATGAGAAGACACGTTGAGCTTTGTGCAGAAGACCACAGAGATAGGAAACTTGATGCTAATCGAAGCACAGTAAAAATTAGACAACTTTAAACTTTAACTTCTGTCCGCTATTTTATATAACAGACAGCAACAATATTTTTCGCGATAGCTGTGAAATACGAATAAACATTCTGTTCTATTGGCAACTAAGTGATTGCGTGTTTTATCAATAGCATCTAATGACAGAATCCACAATCAGTTAGTTGCCAAGCCAATATTCCAGGTACTTGATATACTTTTGCGAATTGCGTACAATCATCTGGGAAATCGTGGTACAAGCGATCGGCTGTTGATTCTACGTGCAAAGATAGGTCGAAGAGGAAGAACGACGTTTTCTCGTTCGAGGCTTCGTTTCCGAGAAGAACGAGCTTGAAGATCCGTCAGGTGCTCGTATGCTAATTGCGAGTCTCCAGCTGTCCGACTGCGTTTTCTCCTCGTGTTCGTATTTCTGAACATGGACGATATCACCATTTGCTTCCTGTCGTTGCTGTTATCTTGTTTCCTTATGTTCTCTTATTGGCAACTAAGTGATTGCGGGTCTTGTCATTAGGCGGTATTGATAAGTCCGCAATCACTTAGTTGCCAAGCCAATACAAAGGAAGAAGACACGTTGCGCTTTGTGCAGAAGACCACAGAATAGTAAACTTGATGCTAATCGAAGCACAGTAAAAATCAGACAACTTGAACTTTAAACTTCTGTCCGCTACTTTGTGTAACAGATAGCAACAATATCTGTTTCCATCAACAAATTCTGTTGTATGGGCTGGCAACTAAGTGGTTACGGATTTGTCAATACCACCTAATGGCAAAATCCGCAATCACTTAGTTGCCAACGCAATACAGCAGGGGACAGTGTTATCGTTGTCTGACGGTACCCGCGGGATAATTTCAGTAATCGCGGTACTCGATTTCATCGCGAGAGTACGAGCTTGCTGGATCGTGACTGTCAGCGGAATTTTGTTACGGCGAAGGAGAATGGCGTCGACGGTGGCCCGTTAGAAACGACCTGCCACTGGTACACTGAAATTGGATGGAAACTCGGCGAACAGGCGAGAATATATATTGTAAACTCCGTGACAAGTCCCGAAATCGGTTCGCAGTCTACAAACTTTCGTCATATCCCGTATGCGAGCGGCCATCGTGTGTTGGGCTTGCAGATGGGTAGAGGGGGCGGTAGCGAGAATTTACGGGTACCTCGTTTCTGCTACGTGACGATAAGTGTGCCTAACATTAAGCCCATAAATTCTCCATAGCTATCTCGGTGCATGGGACAAAGCTGCAAGTCGCGGCATTTTCCTACCTCGATTCGTTGATCGATGGAAATTCTTCGTGTACCTCGTTTGTCAACGCGCTCCAATCTGCCTAGCTATCGCATTTTTCTCTCCTCTCGCGACGGTAATCGAAGCTGCTGAAATACGAGAGCCACATCTTCCTTTTCTTTTTTCTTGTTAATTCCTAGCGGCAGCGCTTTCACTCTTCCGCGGTTCCACAATTCCAGCTTCCAGCACTACGAATTAGCGCACTTTGGATCCAACCATCCATTGAACATGGGACATGGTCGCGTCTTGCTATTGCAAATTAGTCGGATGCATTAGGAATGAGACTTCTTATGGAACGTAGGCAACTTCATTTTGGTTGGATAATCCGATCAGTGGCCTTTGCTATGTCGCAAGTCAACACTTTTGATTTACAGGAGGACTGTGTTTTTAATTCTGCCAATTGTACCTGTGAAAGATTGGTCAACTTCGTAGATGAAAAAGCAGTGGAATATTTGAAATTCATCTTGGAACTTGCTATTATTTAGATTCGCCTCTTGTGATAGAAGAACTCGAGGGAATAGACAATTTGTTCTGGTCTTATTTTTCTAGAATGTGACATTAATTGCGTATTTACGTGAAAACGGAGTTGATCGATTGAGGAAACGTTCGTGGAAGGTCCACAGATTTGA
Organism: Bombus flavifrons; assembly: GCF_040668555.2. Classification (NCBI taxonomy): domain Eukaryota; kingdom Metazoa; phylum Arthropoda; class Insecta; order Hymenoptera; family Apidae; genus Bombus; species Bombus flavifrons. The sequence goes on along the minus strand of NC_138458.1, from coordinate 5,395,162 downwards.
GACATTCGAGGTAACTAAAATTGAAAACGTGGAGAGTATGGTTGCTGATTTATGGCACGGTAGCCTAGTCTCTGGCTGTATTCAAGTTACAAAACCAGCACGAGGATGAACTAAGAAGACGTTCGTCGTGTACGTGTGCAACTTAACAGTTTCGCGAAACGTCATCCGTTAAACACCAAACTTTCGTCATATTCATCGTGCAAGGGATCGTGGCCACGGATTTGACGTATGTACTTTACGTGACGACGTGTCTGATAACACACTTTGAATAAAGTTACGGCCGACAAGCTGCGAAATGAACTACTCGCGTAAATATAATCGCGTTTCGGTATGTCATCGCAGCCAACGTTACACGCTGAACGACAATATTTCTTGCAGATTAGAAGCTACAACGGACCGTGTTATTAGCGACAGCATAATTTAATATGCACAGCTAGAGCTCCAGCTTCCTAGCTATCTAATTTAGAAACGTGCTCGTCTATTGCCACATCGACGAAAACGCTTGTTTCCAACTTCAGACACACGCTTCTGCTCTATGACAATTTTCTGGTTTTTCGTTGCTTCATGTGGGCGTTTGTAAAACTGTTATCGAGATTCCAACGATTTATTAAAGGCGATTTTTGGTACACGCGTGCGAGTAAGCATCGAAGATGGTATCTCGGTGGGGGTAGCCATTTACACATGTTATTTAACAATTAAGTTAGAAAAATTTACCAAATGTCCAGCTGGACAAATTGCAAAGTACAAATTAAATAATAATAATAAAAAAGAGAACTTTGACTGCAAAAATAGACAAACTCGAAGATGGTATCCCAGTGGGGGTAGCCATCCGCATGTTATTTAACAATTAAGTTAGAAATGTCCAGCTGAACAAATTGCAAAGTACAAATTAAATAATAATAATAAAAAAGAAACGTGCGAGTAAACGGTAACGTAAGAAATCGCTTCTTAGTCGAAGAGAAAGCAGTGAAAGGATATTTGAAAAATATTCTCCACGTTACATCGAAAATAAATGGCCAGAGTAACGAATTTCTGTTAATTATGAATCCGGTACTTTGAGCGTAGCTGAAGAGACAAGCTATCGTATATGGTAGAATAAATAATTTATAATAAAATATAACGCAGCTATTTTACATATTTCTCTGTCGTTCTCTTCCTCGTTTATTAAAACGTCTTCATATTCGCTACAATTACTATTCCTATTTATTCCTGGTAAGAAGTTAAAATGATAGTCTTGTTTTATGAGAATTATGTGAAGATGAAATTTAAAGTAAACAGTAATTTAGCATAATTACATAGAAACTGGCTTTTAAACTAATAAAGTACTATTTCTAACAAACTTTCTTGAACCTGTGATGTGTTTTCAGGTTCAAAACCTACCGCCCTTAATTACTCAACACAGAGTCAGTTAGTTAAGGTAAAAGGTTAACAGCAAGTAGAGCTTCTCAGTGTCAAAGGTCTCAAAGTGTACGTCCTTGGAAAAATCCATATTCACTTATCCTCCGAATTCGTTGATGTTAAAAAAATCTCTATTTTCACTAGCATTGAAATTAATTAAAAATTATCGTTCAACGACGACCAATTTCGTTTAGAAACCTTCTTGTCAGTCGACCACATCTCTCGTCGAGTAGCTTCGCACCTGTCCAACGTAATTGCAAAAAATTTCACGAATTTCAATTTCATTAGTAAAGTGGCGTGTAGTAAATCGCTAAAATCGCTGTTGTTAGTGAACTACTATAGTAACTATCGCGATGGATGCGTCACACGAAATCGATATTTCGTACAGTCGTTTCAGACAATTTACGATTTAATGTTAGAATCGCCAAAGGCTGGTTGAAACGACGACGAATTTATCGTTTCAATGGAAATTTCAACACCTGCCTCGAATTATTTTACGAGACATTTCTTGACGTACTCTTCATTCTGATTTCTTCGCTGCAAGTTTTATACGTCGATTGATAGTCAGTGGTGGATTGGTTAGTTTTATACGTCTACTTGTTCGATACCAAATGAATTTTGAATGCACAATCTTTTACGGAGAGAAACGTTGGATGTTTTAAAGGTCCTAAAGGTCAGAAGTAAAGGTGACGGTGTATTTGGCGGAAATAGATAGTTTGGCGGAGGACACGTATGTCAGAATGACGTCGGGCTCATGGAATATGGATGACGGTTACTGTGGAGCGAGTGATTCCGTGTTTTACGACATGGCAAACGAAAATATATAGAGAATATTGTCATTTAAAGATTAAACACAAGATTCATGAAATATGGATAAGTGTGGTCACGGACCAGGTGACTCGATGCTTTACGGCGTGTGTTTGTTGTCGATATAATAAATATATACTAAATTACGCGACAGTACACTGCCAGTAGCAAGCATTAAATTTATTACTCCACCGAGTGCACCGTCTCAACCAATCGGTTGAATCCTCAACTTTTTCCATCAACTGATTGCACAGTTATTTTCGCGTAGAATAACCCATATGGTAATCTTACGTGCTTTTTAACTATTTTTTGTTATAACGTTTTAACAAAGTATCAACCCATCCATCTTTGCTTGGTATTTTTTTAAACGTTGCAATTCTTCAGATTCCTCTACGTTGTGAGTCAGTCTCTTCATAGCTAAAATTTAAGTTGATCTCCTTATAGTCTTTGCATGAAGAATTGCTCTGAAGCGTGTAATGTGTCATTCCCAGAATAACACATTACATCTTTGCTTAGTATTTTTTTAAACGTTGCAATTCTCCAGATTCCTCTACGTTGTGAGTTAATTTCTTCATAGCTAAAATTTAAGTTGATCTCCTTATAGTCTTTGCATGAAAAATCGCTCCGAAATGTGTAATGTGTCATTCCCAGAATTGAGAGTAAGCTATCAATCCATTCGTCTTTGCTTAGTATTTTTTTAAACGTTGCAATTCTTCAGATTTCTCTACGTTGTGAGTCAGTCTCTTCATAGCTAAAATTCAAGTTGTCTTTGCATGAAGAATTGCTCTGAAGCGTGTAATGTGTCATTCCCAGAATAACACATTACATCTTTGCTTAGTATTTTTTTAAACGTTGCAATTCTTCAGATTCCTCTACGTTGTGAGTCAGTCTCTTCATAGCTAAAATTTAAGTTGATCTGCTTATATTCTTTGCATGAAAAATCGCTCCGAAATGTGTAATGTGTCATTCCCAGAATTGAGAGTAAGCTATCAATCCATTCGTCTTTGCTTAGTATTTTTTTAAACGTTGCAATTCTTCAGATTTCTCTACGTTGTGAGTCAGTCTCTTCATAGCTAAAATTCAAGTTGTCTTTGCATGAAGAATTGCTCTGAAGCGTGTAATGTGTCATTCCCAGAATAACACATTACATCTTTGCTTAGTATTTTTTTAGACGTTGCAATTCTCCAGATTCCTCTACGTTGTGAGCCAGTCTCTTCATAGCTAAATCTCAAGTTGTCTTTGCATGAAAAATTGCTCTGAAGCGTGTAATGTGTCATTCCCAGAATAACACATTACATCTTTGCTTAGTATTTTTTTAAACGTTGCAATTCTTCAGATTCCTCTACGTTGTGAGTCAGTCTTTTCATAGCTAAAATTTAAGTTGATCTGCTTATATTCTTTGCATGAAAAATCGCTCCGAAATGTGTAATGTGTCATTCCCAGAATTGAGAGTAAGCTATCAATCCATTCGTCTTTGCTTAGTATTTTCTCAAACGCTGCAATTCTTCAGATTCCTTTACGTCGTAAACCAGTCTCGTCGTAGCTAAGTCTCAAGTTGATCTTCTTATAGTCTTTGCACGATGAACACACATGTAACTGTATAAAGTACACATACACTGTGATACACCTAACATCTTATCCCTAGAATTGTACTTTCTAAAGCTTTCAGCTGAAAACTGTAGCAAAACGGGGGTGCGAAACTCTTTGTAACGAGTTGCCGAAAGCGTCGACTCTGACAAAGTGGGAATTTCAAAATCACGCGAACTGTCGTACGACATTGTACGATAAAATCGATAGCAAACGAACAATTATCGATTTGCGGAAATATTGGTTTTCTTTCTACCACAAATCACCGCGAGCCTGCTAATTCCATCAATCTCCACTTGCGACCCTTTCATAATCTCTCGAATGACATGGACAACCGTGGGGACTCACGATGGCTATGTAACAAAAGAGGCAAAAGGAAAACGTAGCCGAGGCGGAAGAATAGAGAGATTACACGACCGATATCAGTGTTTGCAGAGCTGTCAGGCGTGTTCGTTCAGTTCCTGAAACTTTCACAATTTACAAACTCTCGTCAAACATTTATCAAAGGTTCCGTCGTCTCGTTTAGCTTCCATTTTCCTGTGCGCGACAACGAGGGCGGTAGCCGGGTTAGCGGCGAATTCGTAATTCTCTTTCGAATCTGCGGATCGTCTTGAAACAGAGCAAAAGACCGAGTTAGCGTGCAACGTGGATGAGATTATTCGCGATTGCACGAGGCGAGCCCGGCCTGTTTAACTCTCGCCGCTCCGTTTCGCCCCTTTTCACTCCCCGGCACGACGAGAGACCGAGGGCTTCCGTGAAACGCTAAAACCGGTGGCGTACTCGAAATAACTGCGTCGAGATTTTCAAGCTGGAGAGCCGCACGCTTAATGGGTGCCGCCTTTTCACCGGGAGAACCATCTTCGTGTCACGTTTCCTCGTCTTCGTTTATTTTTTCAACGTCGTTCAACCTCGAGCACCGCTGCTCGCCGGGTTGCTGATACTTTTCGGCCCAATGTACGATGTATAACCCGCGTTGCTCCGTCTCTTTCGCATTTTTCTTTCGTTTCTTCCTCATCTTTCTCTTTATTTTCTTCAGGTTATGCGTTTTCAACGCTTGTTGAGGGAGGTCTCAATGGCAAATAGAGGCGGATAAATTTCATTTCGAATAACGAAGACGAAACTTGTTGGTGAATATTTATACGGCGAAAGACGATTTCATTCGGCGATAAAATTATTTGTCAGCAACAAATGTATGGCGATGTTGGTTAGTCGGAATAATTTGGGCTATTGGTTCGACGATACTAATTTAGATCTAAGGGTGGAAATTTATAGGTTGCGAAACAGAGGACAACTTGTCCAATTATTATTATTATTATTAATTCAGTATAAAGATGTGAGTCCCTTCTAAAGACCTTAAACAGAAGGTTATTTTAACACTTTGACTGCCACGTTGGTCACGGTTTCTCCTGTGACGCCACGGTGATCATTGGTGACCGGAGGGCTTCAACATCTTACAATTGTAAAAATTGTATGAAAATTTGCAGTTAGGGTATTTTGAATATAACCGATAAATAGAAGATACTTTGAAATAAAAAATGCCCCATTGAGCAATTAAACATTTTTATTAGAACAACAATAAAAATAATGAGAACAAATGTTGCATCTAACGATGCACTGTGTTAAAACACTTTAAACATAAATGTGGCTCATCAATACAATCTGGACAATAGGTGGTCACCTTTTTGGTCCGATTCTGAGCGATTTTTGATCCTAACTGTTTAACATTTTTTTATAACACTCTCTGCAAAATTTTCGCGCCAGGTACGCTTGCCCTTCTTTCTTCTGCATTTCGTGTGGCAATCTTTATCGAATAAGTATATTTGACGGTTCTGGTGAATGGCCACTGTGTAAGGTGCATGGCGAGTGCCATTCTAAAATCTGGTACCTTGATTTTTGTTTTTGCTGCTTGTTTATAGAGTACCATCGCGTTTGAAATTGAAGTATTTAACGATAACTCTAAAGCTAATTTTGTATACCACTTGAGGGTTCTTCTATGTGCTGTAGAATACGCTATCATTTGATCTGATAAATCTACGGCACATTTTCCTCTGTTGTAATCTACCACTACCATTGGTTTATCGCAAACATAATTTTTTCCCGGACCTCTACCATTTCAGCCGAATGTTTCGTCGAAATCATAAAAATAATCATAGTACTGTTTACTAACATCTTCTACACGTTTCAACAATATATTCTGCACGTTTTACTTACGACAAAATGACGAATGCGAATGGTTTGTTGAAATAAACGAAGCCTCGTTACAATATGTCGCTATCAACTGTTACCAAGCCGCCACGGTGGTCACCCGTGATCACCAATAAGATAAACGGTCCATTGGGGAAGAATGTTGTCTTACACCATCAATTTATTATTATTTTACCATCATATGCTTTGAATAATAAAGATACTGCCGTGGCGCCCTGAGCGAAACGTGTGATTTCGGCGTGGCAGTCAGTCTTAATACGTGTGGTAAGTAAATTGTGATATTAGTTTTCAATTTTTTAAGCAAAAGATGTCCAACGATTGTGAAATTACAGATTAAGTTCCAGTAAATGTGAAAAACATATATTGTTTCAACTTTTGTAAATTATTTAAAATAAATATTAAAACGTATTTATTAGAATTTACTACTTTCGTATGAATATTTTCTGGAACAAATGGTCCATTGGGGAAGAATGTTGTTTTACATCATCAATTTATTGTTATTTTATCATTATATTTTTTTAATAATAAAAATACTCCCGTGGCGTCCCGAGCGAAACGTGTGATTTCAGCGTGGCAGTGAAAGTGTTAAAATAATCAGATTTTACTTTTATCGAAGAAAATTCTAGCTGATCGATAATCGTCAAGGAATGAGCTTATTTTGCCTTCTCGTTCTTTCATTCTGCCTTCTTCTTTCTTAGTTTGTCGTAATGGTATATATAGTGAGTGGACTAATTTTTACCAATAACTTTCCGTTCTTTTAATGATGCATTTTCTCGAAATTTCACAAGCTTCGTTCAAAAACCATTTGTTACTGTTACCATTTGTTTGTTAACTCGACAAGAATAGTTTATCCTTCGCTAACGATAATCGTTCGTTCCAAAACTGCAATCGCCAGTCGACATTTTCAAAATCCACAAGAGTTGCTTACCGATGAAACGTGAAAGAAAGAAAATTTGTCAACGTAGCGTATCGATTTTCCTCGTGCAGGGAAAAACGCGTATACTCTGCGTAACGCACAGTACGTAGACGCTGATCGATACCTAATTAGACAAAACTACAAGAGTCGACAGGCAAACGAAAAACGAAGAATCTTCTTCGATCGCTTTGTTCGCCAATGGCAAACTGAAAGGAGGAAACTCTGCCAACGAATCGCTTTAACAAGTTCTCGTCATTTTGCAAGTACTCGGAAGCACTTGAATCCTGGACGACGTACAATTGGAGTGGGCGAAAAGTTAAATACGTCTGACACAGTTTATCGCCAACAGTACCGCGAATCGTGAAACTTTCTCGTGCAACTGTGCGTCGAGAATCCGCCATTCGTTTGTTCCTCGGCTGCTCTCGAAAAACCTCGAGCCGACAGCAACGAACGATTCAGCGCGATCGAATCAGCGCGCCGCTTTGCCAAAAATTCGCAACTTTCGCCCGATAATTTCAGGACTCGCGGACGTCTCTGTCGATGGATATCGGCGATTTTTGAAAAAATCAGGCACGCTCGATGGACGAATGGACGATGATGAAATATGCAGTTTAACGAGCCTGTAAAATTCTGGGGCGGTCGTATCCCGCGCCCAGTTTCGCCATTTCACTGCTGAAATATAAATGCGCCAGCTAACTAAGCAGCACCGCGGAATGGCCGTGCTTTAGTCACCGTACGTGCACACGTCACAACGCTCGATAATCAATTTTTCGCAAGTCGTTCGTTAAGCCTTCCAATTTCTATCTTAAATATTGAACAAACCGATTCCGGCTCGTGGCCATTTAACGGCCAGGGTACTCTTCGCGAGTGCGCGGAATCTGCAAATAAATGAAACGTCGGATCGCTTGGAAAAATCTCTTTCGATTTTTCATTATCGGTTTAGCCGCAAACATAAAGACGATAAAGACGTCTTTCATCAACGGAATTTTCAGCAACAAAGCTTCCGTGCACATTCGAGATTACAGCGTGTAATAGGAGAAGAAGAGCGAGGTAAAATTCTAATCGGCTGTATTCTTCTGCGTTAAGTAAACGGAATATTGCTTATAAAAGCTGAGGGAATGATGGGGTTGAAAAGAATTTACGTGGTGATGAAATTTTCTGCCACGACCCTCCGACCATGCTTTACAAGTTTACAAGGACGGGATTAAAATTGACTAGGTTTGCTTGTCAACACGCGATCGTACGGTTTTATCGCGCAAATGTTTTACGACTGCGTTCTCACGTACAGAACGTATCGACGTTTTTACGGTAAGTCAGTGAAAATCTGAGAAAAAATGTATTTGGGTTCTAGCGAGCGCGAAAATATTTCCAGTCATATTACTCCGGGTGTATTAGTCCTTGTAAAAACGTCATTTCTAAAAGAAATGTTAGATTCTTCGTATTAAAATGAAAGTCACAGATCGACTACTATCGACAGGATTTTTATCGAACCGATGTCTGAAAGAAATTCTTCCTCGCGTGTGTAATTTGCTATAAATTGTATAGTACAAGTATCGATGATGTATAAATATCGAGATACGTGTAATTATGTGTGCTACACTAAATTAGTTGCGTAGTAGTGACACACGTATATGAGTATGAGTATGTGCGTGCACAGCATAATGTAATACACTACACATGTACTCCAATTTCATTAACTGTTTACTCGATTGAAAGTTTGATTAACTGTCTTAATAAATAATATCTGACTCCTTACATTTTCTTTGGGATAAATTTTTGGAAAAGAGATGCTGTTATGATGAATCTTGAAGCACATCGTATAATACGAAGCTTCGGTTAAAGTGGTCTCGGATAAGCAAGACGACAGTGTACTTCATATTGCGAGAAGGGGAATTTCGTATGACTTTTTTATTGATAGTAAATATTGGCAACTAAGTGATTGCGGATTTTGTCATTAGGTGGTATTGACAAAATCCGCAATTACTTAGTTGCCAAGCCAATAAGAATGAGTTTCGAGTGACGGAGATGCGCGAAACGACTGCCATTGAAAATACGACTGATTGTGTTTTCTGTCTCTAGTCCTCGTACACTATCTGTACATAATAATTTACGAACGAATTCGAACAGTTATGGCCTTTATTATTACATAATATTGAGATATGTGTAATTTTGTGTGCTACGCTAGATTAGCAGCGTAGTAGTGACACGCGTATATGAGTATGAGTGTGTTGGAGTATGTGCGTGAACAGCGTCTCGTAAAACAGAAGAATGCAACTGTTCCGTCGATAAGGAAGATGGCGAGACAAAGAGAGTGCTGAGACGCGTGCAAATGTGTATCGACGAATATCTTGTACATCACAAATGAAATAAATCTGAAACTATTTTGATATCAATTCTAAGTGTAATCTAAATGTTCCTATATGTTTATTTCCATGATTAAGATGCACGATTCTCAGCAATAAATAAATTGAAAAGACACGTAACGAAGCGCATGCGAGTAGAAAATTACTTTGAAAAGTCGTCATGAATTTCATTCTATATTTTCTATATCTTTTGATGTTTCGTTCAATTTTTTCAAACATACGTTTTACTGCAATGCTACGGAGTAAGTTTTAAACCGCGTTGGCCTCCGGTACACGGTGCATGGATTGCTATTGATTTTAGAAATATCTCAAAAATTTGCCTTGCAATTGCATGTGCCCGACGATTGTACATGTTCGGTGCTTCAATATTTGCCATGTTGAAACCAAACTAAACCTTTCCATTTCCCTGTGTTTCTAGCTTAACCCCCTCACTCGCAAGTGCACCGCGCGTTCACGCCGGAGAAGCTACGACAGCGATATCGTCGTCGAGACACTTCATCGTACGCGTCTTGGTCATACACAGGCAGACAATGATGAAGAATACAAAAAAATAAAACGTTAAACGTAATCCTCGTGCGCGTAGAATGTGGTTAGTGTCGCGAAGATCGATGACCCAGAACAGTCGTGCCATCCTATGAGAGTTTCGAAAATTACTGCCATTGCACGCAGATGGAATATTCTATGAAAACTACTATCTTTGCATTATTATTATCATTAGCCTGCAAATCGGCGGCAAAACATAAGATGGGTGAAATATTAGGTTGGCAACTAAGTGATTAGGTGGTAATGACAAAGTCCGCAATCACTTAGTTGCCAACCCATTACAAATCGCTGCTATTACGCGACGAGCTTCCAAGGGAATTTTGTATTTAGCTGGATGTTGCTGGAGAATTGCGAAAATGTGGAAGATGAATGGACCACAAGGAACAATTTTCTAGAAACCATGGATACAGAAAAGTTGTCTGAAAACGATGACAATGGGATGACGAGACGAGCAATACGATGATAATACGTCTTTTGTGGCGAATTTAATTTTTGCTTCAAATTGAATGGCACTATCCAATAGATGGACCTAATAGTTTTATTTTTCCTTTATAGATTTTCCATTCTTCGTAATACTCGCGTTCGCCTCGGTTCTATTAATTTTACATCCATTCAAAAATATAATAGAATACCAGGGCAGTTTGTAATAAAATACCAGGAAAAAGGATGCTACATAAAATGGTACCTATCATAGGCTGTACTATGAATACTATTATTTTTCAAGTATCGTGTTCGATGTCGAATAGCAATTTCGAAATGCTTGTATTTATTTGATAAATTATTGAATAGATTACACGCTTGTGATTATATTTATCTACAGTGTGTAAGGATGCACGCGATAAAATAGGATTACAATCAGTGAACGTAATAACAGTATTTTCTACTTCATTCGCCAGCTCGAACGTACACCTTTTAGACATGGAAGATGTTAATATTTAAACAAAATTTCTCAGAACCATATTTTATGGATAGCTCGTCGCAGTTCTCGTTTGTCACTGAGTTATTATTCATGTTTCCATAGCGCTAAATAACTAAAGAATGATACGATATATTCAACAATAAAATATGCAACGTATTTAACACTAAAACTATCAATCTACACCGCATATCTAAATATAACGATTAGAATTAATGAACCGTGTAATAAAGATCAATTATGTATCGTATACAGTGTTGAAGGGATTATTGTTCTAAATGTTTGTTCATAATAATTTTATTCAATTAATTGTCTTTTATCACTTGCTTACTGTAATCGATAGAAACAAAAATTTATTACAATGGCTGTTTCGATACATTAAGTAACAATTAATTAATAACACTACTATAAACAAATATATAACAACTAGCTATGTACATGTAATTATTACTCATTTTCTAAAGTTCTACCTGGACAAAAATCAATTAATTTGTTCAAAGTCCAAATTCCTATTCCAAAGACAGAACACCTGTACACTGTGGTTCCTACAGATTTGGTGATTTCAGTGTTACCACTCGAGTCACGCGATAAACGTTCCCAGCAGTGTAATCAGTAAATCGCACTTTTCCAAGATTCTTTTCAACCATTGCCGGAAAAAGAAGGGAACACGCCTATTTTCTTTCCTCTGGGACGCATTGTTTTCAACTATCCGCAGCAGCTGAATACGGCATCAGCCTCGCCAACTGCGAAAATCCCTAGAGGCGACAGTCGTTGCGCGGAGAAATTGCCAAGTGATCGGGTGGCAAAGGTCGAAGGCGACCGAGTTCCGCCGCAAGTAGGTTCCTAACGTTAAGCTATTCCACTGCACGTAACTAACAGTTTCCCGCTGCTTTTCTTCTCTTTTTATGAGCTTTTATCGTCAAAATTATTTATAACACAATGTGTGCAGAATAACTAGCGCCACGTTTAAGCGGTTTATGAAACATCGTTATCAACCTAATGGTCGTGTAAGCGAATCCTTGCGGATTATACAGAGAATGAATTGTTTTAAAAAAATTAAACAAGCAGCTGCAGAGATTTTTGAATTGCAGCTGACAATTACGATTATTTATTTCTTACTGCGACAATACGATCGAATAAATAAAAATAACCACGGCGACCTAACCTAACGTGAGCAGGTTAAGCGAGTAGCCTGGAGACTGTTTTGTAGAAGACACTGCAAATGGTAAAATTGAAGAATTTTGCTTTTCCATTGGGAAATGTTCTACGTAGCAATGAGAACACTGCAGAGTAGAAATTAAATGCAATTTCTTTTTACAAATAATTATTGACAATGCTGGAACATGGTGTCATAATGTCGCCTGTGTGGAGGAAATTTAGTTAATTGTTTCTTCGCAATTGCAATTCTTTTCTTTTTCTTTTTCACGAATTTCGACTACGTTCACGCATACGTTTTTCTCTTCCCTCTTGTAAAACTTGTTTCTTCGCACTCGTGTTTTCTACAATTTTATTCCTCGGTTTTGGATTTTTTTGCAAGGGACACAGGCAAAAGAAGTGTATGACCAGACTGAAAAATATCCACTGGCTAGTCCTGTATACTTCTTTTTTGAAATGGTTTGACCAAATTACCTGGAGGGTAGTCTACAGGAAAATGTAATTTATCTGACAATATGCAAATACCAGTGGCAATTAAAAAATAACTGTGTCTAAGCAACTTGTCTTATTGCATTTTTATATATAATTACTATACAAGAAGGTGTAATTTATCTGACAATATGCAAATACCAGTGGCAATTAAAAAATAGCTATGTCTAAGCAACTTGTTCTTAACAATACAATACTGTGTATACCATTTGTTATATTATATTTGTATTATTGTATAATCGTATATTGCATTTGTATATATAATTAGTATATAATCAACAATTATGTATTATAATTGCATATTGCATTTGTATTGTCACACACAATAATACAATATCATACACAGTAATATTCGTGTTTTCTACAATTTTTTCTGGATTTTCCAAGGGACCCAGGCAAAAGAAGTAGATAACTAAATCAGACTGAAAAATATCCACTGACTAGTCCTGTATACTTCTTTTTTGAAATGGTTTGACCAAATTGCCTGGAGGATAGTCTACAGGAAAATGTAATTTATCTGACAATATGCAAATACCAGTGGCAATTAAAAAATAGCTATGTCTAAGCAACTTGTCTTATTGCATTTTTATATATAATTACTATACAAGAAGGTGTAATTTATCTGACAATATGCAAATACCAGTGGCAATTAAAAAATAACTATATCTAAGCAATTTATCTATAACAATACAATTCTCTATACCATTTGTTATATTATAATTATATAATCGTATATTGCATTTGTATATATAATTACTATATAATCAGCAATTATAATTGCATATTGCATTTGTATTATCATACAAAATAATACTCCTGTTTTCTACAATTTTTCTGCATTTTCCAAGGGACACAGGTAAAAGAAGTGGATGACCAGACTGAAAAATATCCACTGACTAGTCCTGTATACTTCTTTTTTGAAATGGTTTGACCAAATTACAAGGAGGATAGTCTACAGTAAAATGTAATTTATCTGACAATATGCAAATACCAGTGGCAATTAAAAAATAACTATGTCTAAGCAAATACTGTATATCATTTGTTATATTATATTTGTATAATTGTATAATCGTACATTACATTCGTATATATAATTACTATATAATCAACAATTATGTGTTATAATTGCATATTGCATTTGTATTATCATACACAATAATACAAATACACTTCCTTCGAAACGCGTTATCTAGCACAGCGAATGTCATAAAATGTACAAGACATTGTGGCTCCTTTAATTCGCAGTTATTTCACTGATGCAACCGCGGTCCTCCGCCACCGAATTCAACCCTCTTTTATGTCCTCGCCATCCAGTTCGTGAAATTAGTCGTAATCTCATTGGGCTTCCTCGATGAGATCGCTGGTATAAAAGCGGGCACGAAGATTATCGAACCTCGATACCGAGCTAATTGCGGATCCGGGCTTTTATTTCGACTGTTCGGCACATGAAATTTTTGTCTGGCCGGCAAATCGCTGAATTTTACACGCCAGCATTCTTTTGCGTACGGGGTAATTTAATAACCGATAGCGTTAACAAACTGACGAGTTACGAGTTGTAAGTTATAGATTTGTCTTTACGATTTTTCAGTTAATGGGAATATGGGAATTTGTAAAATTTAATTACGAAATTTTTGTTCTTTTCCATAAAAATAATTTGTTGTGCCATGACAGTGAATATTTTTATGCTATGTACAATATTACGTTACTATTATTTTCTATTGTATTGTTATATTATATTGTTACAGATACTATGCTATGTTATTGGTATTGGTAGCTTGAAATTTATGACTTGTGGATCACTGTGTCTACCAGTAATGAGCCTTGTTGGAGATTGGAAATCTGTACGTAAATATTTAATGATATAGTATTGAAAATATCAAGGAAAATGTATATTCTCTGAGCGATTTAGTTTGTAGTTCGTTCAATTTGCAACATCAAACGTGTTTCGTAACGTCCACTACTGCACGGTAAGTTGCAGAACGTTTAGAAGATTCAGGATATGTGTAAATGTTACTATTGGGTTGGCAACTAAGTGGTTGCGGATTTTGCCATTACCACCTAGTGACACAATCCGCAACCACTTAGTTGCCAACCCAATAGTTGCAAAGACTGTTCGGTCGCACCAAAATAAAGTCCTATGGTCCTGTGGTGAAACAAACCGGGTTCCTAATTTTCAGAATCGTCCGCAAAATTTGGATTACGATAAGAATACTTAAAATTAATAGTAAAAATAATAATAATATTAATAATAAAAATTAATAATAAAAATCTCAAAATTATACGAGTGAAATTTATTATAATATACCACCTGCTGTCTGTCGATATTATTAATCAATAAATTATTCTACAAATCCCAAGTTATTTTTCAATAATGGTCGTTAGAGTGTAGAAACAGTGTATTGGATTGGCAACTAAGTGATTGCGGGTTTTGTCATTAGGTGGTAATGACAAAATCCGCAATCACTTAGTTGCCAACCCAATATGTATCACAAAATACAGTTGGCACGTATTACACACGTTTTGAAGATTTTATCACAGACCTGTTTGATTAAAGCTGGCGTTTAAAATTATCAAATGTCAAAATATAATAAAATAAAAATAAACAGAATAAAATAAAATACCAAATAAACGATGGTACAATCCCTGACTCCGAAAAGGCAAGTGAGGCCAGGTTATCTGAATTAAAATTTTTGAAACTGTGCCAAGGGAAAGTAGCAAGTTACGTTATAAACTAAATCTGAAATTCTGTTATTATATAGTTTCCTTTCCAATTTCAATCACGACCAATTTATTACGTATAGCAATTCATAAATTGTGCGATTGAATAATTATTATGTGGTGTCTATAACGTGAATGTTGTATCAAACTGTGATATGTTTTGGTGCATTTGCGGAATTTTCACTATGTTTCGACGAAACGTCCGATTCGATCAGCCGGATTCCTGTTATGTAACGAAATCCCTTTTGTTGCTGTACATATACAGACGTAGCATGAAATTTAACAGCGATAAAATCTATTCTGATTGGAAATATAAATTGAAATAATGGGCGCAGCTGAGGGCGGATAATTCTTTTAGGAAATTTCATACACTCGTTTACTAAATATCATTTATCGAGGACGATGTATAAACTGGGAAAATATCGTGGAAAAGTAAATTAGAAGTTTGAATATTTAGTGATATCGTGATCGATGAGATATTTCTTTCGGGCGTACATTATTAATTTAGCGTTTTCAGTAACCCACTTTAACGTGTGTTCATTCGTCATTTAATTTGCAACAATGAGCTCCAAAGTTTGAATTATTAAACACAATGAGAATTAGATTTTCCGTGGCAAAGGAAAATTAGATTGTCAAAAAGAAAAAAAAATATAGCTAAAATATTTTTAAATGGCAACCACACGTTCATTCAATTATTTGGCATTTTGGTGTTTCAACTTGAGGCTAATAATTAGTTACGCCGTTGTTAATAGAAATGTCATCCAACAATCAAGTACTTCAAAACTATTTCATTCATTTATCAACGGCGTCCGTAATGGCATGGCGAATGTAGTCCGCTATAATTGCTTCTTCAGCTCCAACTAATTAAGTGCAGCCTCATTACAGTTCTCGATCGAATCGTTGGTACAACTGCACGAACGAACGTAATCGAAACGAACAGAATCCATCGAACGACTTGGCTCCATTTTTTCCCTCTTGGGCTTGTCGAAATCACATTTCATTTCACGTTACTACCGCGGATTTATTAACTTATTACTCCATTTTACGTGATACGTAATTACAACTTTTGATAATTAACATTCCAATCAGTTGAATCAAAAAATTCATTTCACCAGTTCCCAACTCAATTGCAGGTTCTAATTTCCAACTCACGTTCAATATGTCGCTAGTATTAGTGTACTTACTATCTGGATGATAGCGTTGCAACGTCATATATTTACGAATTATAAAAATGGAATTATAAAGGAAACGTTGACCATACTTGAAAAAAAAACAAGGAAAGAACAGCAACGCATGCAAACATGGCTGCTGAAGCGAGCAAAACTCTCACAGAAGGAAGACTAAGAAGAGAACACCCCACTGACCTCAGTAAAGAAATAAAATAGTCAAACTCGAAGATGGTATCCCGCTGAGGTTAGGTTAGCTATCCACATGTTATTTAGCAATTAAGTTAGAAAGATTTACTAAATGTCCAGCTGGACACATTATAGAGTACAAATTAAATAATAATAAGAAGAAAACAGAAAGCTTTGACTGCTTAAAATAGACAAACTCAAAGATGGTATCCCGGTGGGGGTAGCCATCCACATGTTATTCAGCAATAAAGCTAGAAAAATTTACCAAATGTCCAGCTGGACAAATTGTAGAATACAAATTAAATAATAATAATAATAAAAAAGAAAAAACTTTGACTGCTTAAAATAGGCAAACTCGAAGATGGTATCCCGGTGGGGGTAGCCATCCACATGTTATTCAGCAATAAAGCTAGAAAAATTTACCAAATGTCCAGCTGGACACATTATAGAATACAAATTAAATAATAATAATAAAAAAAAGAAAGCTTTGACTGCTTAAAATAGGCAAACTCGAAGATGGTATCCCGGTGGGGGTAGCCATCCACATGTTATTCAGCAATAAAGCTAGAAAAATTTACCAAATGTCCAGCTGGACAAATTGTAGAATACAAATTAAATAATAATAATAAAAAAAAGAAAACTTTGACTGCTTAAAATAGACAAACTTGAAGATGGTATCCCGGTGGGGGTAGCCATCCACATGTTATTCAGCAATAAAGCTAGAAAAATTTACCAAATGTCCAGCTGGACAAATTGTAGAGTACAAATTAAATAATAAAAAAGAAAATATTTAAAAAATGTCCCTCTTCGTGCCTTTTGCACAGTGTACGAAAAACTTAGCCAGCTTCGTGCGCCACCCAACGACAATTCCATTTCCAACTGAGAGAAACGAGAGGAATAGCATTTCCAAAATTACCAACTGCCCAACTTCACCATCATTCGCTGCACTACATTTCCATCTCATTATACAACCAGATAACGTCTAATCGTAAGCCTAACGTTCAGCAAGCACAGCTTCGAATTAACATTTCAATTAGTTGGCGCTGTACAGGTTCGTCCCCTTTCGCGAGAAGGAAATCCATCGTCCGGTTGAATCTGCCTCTTCCCTCTTTCTCTCTCTCTCTCTCTCTCTCTCTCTCTCTCTCTCTCTCTCTCTCCCTCACTGTTAAATTTCTAATTATACACGCTTTTTCCGGAAATCGTCGCATCGTTATTCAACGACTCGGTGCCGGGGTCGGCTCGTTCAACTTCGGCCTACACGCGACTAACGCGACCGTATTACGAGCGTGATTACGAAAGTTGTCAAGTTGATTAAACGTTGTGCCTGGACGCAAGTTGCCTCAAAGGGGTAATCGCGCGAGGTGTCCGCCCGGGGGCATGGCCGAAACTTTCTTAAACTGGCGAGATTGCAAGAGTGATTTTCACAAAGAGGCGCAGGAAAGCCGGGGTGAAACGGAATTCGACGACGTTGTTTCGTTGACGACAGACGCGATATTGCTGCGACAACGTACGACTATGATCATCAGGCAGAGGCAGTAAGTTCACCAACGCGTCTTCCTATTTTTCTCTGGCCCCAGCTATGTTGGCCTGTGACAGCCGTGGAAAGTTTGCCTCCTTTCGCATTGGCGAGTCGAGTTCAGCTATGACGTTTACCTTGCGCCTTACGTGCTCTGCCGAGGAGAAAGTTTGCAGAGATAAGAACGAGGAGGATTTGTTACGATCGGTGTTGGAGAAGATGAACAGCGGTTGGCTCGACGAAGTTGAGAATATGAATGATTTTCAAGCGAAATATTTCTTTTCTTACGATATCGGCTTACAGATGTTGGATTATGTTTTAGAACGTAAGAAAAAGAAATTGCGTTTGCAATGAAAGTAGTTATCGCGATCTTATTGTTAAACTTCCATGAGCGACTTTGTTTTAAGATTGTCGGTTAACTGTTCTTTAAGGAGTTAGCTGCTATTGACGAGTATACTCGTCGCGAAGGAATGACAATATTTTGTGATACGACCAGCTCTGTCGGTAATAAAACGTTCGTTTCGTTGCAACTTCATTCTATATTACAATTCCGCCATTCTATGTCTGACGAGTATACTCGTCGCGAAGGAATGGCAATATTTTGTGGTACGACCAGCTCTGTCGGTAATAAAACGTTCGTTTCGTTGCAACTTCATTCTATATTACAGTTCCGCCATTCTATATCTGACGAGTATACTCGTCATCGCTTACATTTAAGGTACACACTTTTTAAAGAGACTGCAACAGCTAACTGGTAACAAAAGGATCGTAGGATTGCAAGTCAACGTTATCTAAAAGCACTGTGCATGAGACAATTAAGAAAAATAAACGACAGGCAGAATTTCACTATGAAAATCAGTATTTATTTTTATTGCAACGTTTATTCGCTTTCGTTCCGTTCAATTGTACGTTTATTGACACAAAGCTATTTCACATACGAAACTGTTTTGAACCAAAACGTTGCTTCCTAACACGTAAAAGAATCTGACAATAGTTTTGACAATAATCCACCGTATTAAAACCACGTTCTTACCAATAAATCTGCACAGTATTTCGCAAAAGAATAATATTCAACTCTTTCAGAAATTCTTTTCCAACTATACTCAAACATTTCCCTTTACCAATCGTCAACGATAAAATCATTTTCCCCTCTTCCTATAAAGAATATTCAATGCGTCAGAAATTCATGAACGAAAGATGAATTTCACGAAGACAAATATATATTTATTAACAATCTGTTAAAGCATCGATCGTGAGAGGATTAAAAAAAACAACATAAGATAATCTGCTCGAAGCAAAATACCAAACTAACTCTCTAATTACTTGCAGTACGCATTGTTCGTGGATTAAGAGAGACACGTGCTCGACCATCTCTTCTAATTCGAAACTGATTGAACCTCCGCATTCCACCATGATTCACCGATCGGAAACAAAAGAAAGAAACAAGAAAAAAGAGAGAGAAAAGGAAAAGAAAACGAAAAACACGGAAAGGAAGGAAGAAAAACGAAGGGAAATAAAAGAAGGACGTTGGAAACGATGAGAGAGGCATGGAAGCATGTAGCGGGGCGTGTTCGCGTGCCGCGCGGCACTAAACCATCGATCGGCGTAAGAAAGGAACGGGAAATGGACGGGAACACCGTGGACGCATCTGCAGTCGGAGAATTAAAGCTCGGCTCAAGGTATTCACGGAATTCGCACGTTCGCGCGTAAATACCTGTCGGCGGCGCGTGTAAACCTTTACGCTGCTGGAAATTGACTAAGTTTCGCGGATGGAGGGGCGCGGCGATAGCTGGCGGAGCGTATTGCTCGGCAATTTATAGCCACGCTATTTAATAAGCAGCCTCGACGCCGACGTTCACGTCGCCTGAACCGAGTCCAGGCTACGCCACGCCGGAATCGTTACCAGCTCGTTTTCCGATTTCATTTCCGCCCTTGTAAACCCCAAGCGCTACTTACAATCCACTTCGTATCGGCCTGCAAATTTCCACCGACGTATCCACTGGGCTTGAAAGCTTTCCTGACGATCGAAATCCTAAGCTTTTTATCCAAATCAAGCAACATAATCAATTAATAATAACAATAATAAAGATCTTCGCCATAAGACAATGGCGGAATCGCGATGCAACGAAGAAGTTGGTCGGACTTGTTGAAAGAATAGAACGACTGTGCCTGCAAAAGCGTAAGCTTTGGTTGGCCGTTCGTAGTCATTTTCGAGACAATTTTCAACTGGATTGCGCGAGCTCGTTATCATCGCGATCGTCAGAACCAATTAAAACCTTATCAGTGGAACTTTCTGAAGGCTGCAAAATTTGAATTTAGAACAATGGAAATAATGCAAAGTCGGTGGATAACTGTCGCATAGTTTAAACCAGTCTGCCAGGACACTCGTAGGAGTTAAATGAAAACTGGATGAGGAGCTTTAACCATCGTTGACCGGCCATTGCTTTCCAATTTAAACGTACGTAGCGGAAAGGACAGGTCAATTTGTGCCGAATTAACGAAAGCGGCGTGTCACGCAAGCCGAAGCGTGCAATCTGCTCGCTGTAAAAATGTTTTGAAGCTGGCCAGGCGGTCAAAAAGTTGGCATTTCCACGTCACGCGCGCAAGCAGTGACAACAGCGTCTAATTACGACAATGTCTGGTTGTAATTAGAGCGATTATTGTTAGGTGCATTGTTTGCATTGTTGCAAGAGAAAATGAAATAAAATATATTTATAATACTATGGAAGTAATTTTACGTATGAAACTTTTGCAAGATATGTTGCTTGTTATACACAAGGATGGTTGATAACTGGTGGTACAAGCGGAAAGGTGGTGATTCTACGCGAAAAAAGAAGTCGAAAATATAGAATAAAAATTTTTCGTTTGAGGCTTTGTTTTCGAGAAAATCGACTTTGAATTTTCGCTCGGTACGCGCGCACTTAATAAAATCTTAATAAAATGCACTGTATAAAACCTTCTGAAATTTCATTAACTCGATGCAGCTAGTCTCTTTTAGTCTTTTTCTACTTTTGAATAATAACACGAAGTACAAGTATTTATTTAAGATTTTCTGTTTATTATTTTAATTATTTATACGAATCATTGTAATTGTGTACAGTTAGATTTGATTAATTTCCACTGCAGAGGTAACTGTTCTTCGTAATTGCCTGACTTTCGCGATTTCATTGTTTTGTCTTTTCTGTTTCTGTAATTTGCAAAAGTAGAAAGTAAAAGTCCGGTAATTTCGTGATTAATAACCAAACACTTGTTGCTCGTTAGAAGATAATATTTAGTATACGCCGTCAAGAAAAGTCCATTAACAGTTAATCGTAACGAAGTCAGCTTCTCTCGAAGCTAAAGTTGCTGGCTCTGAAGTCAACAAGTGTATAATGTTGTTTCGGTAAACACATTAACTCTGCGAGTTACGAAAATACGCGCTTTTTCTTCCTTTTTCCTACAAACTTGCCGCCTATAAAACTTAGCTACAAAACACGAAGGATGCAACACGAAGAATATACGTTTCAAGAATCAAAATTGTGGAAAATCATTTTCTCCGATAATTAGGAAATTTTAACACACTCGTCTTGCACGTTTTTTTTTTTCAAATTTGATTTCTTCTTCGACTTCTTTTTTCGCGTAGAATCACCCCCTTTCCGCTTGTACCACCAGTTACGAACCACCCTGTATATGGCCGATGATGTATTTGTAGGATACGTGAGAATCTACCATCTCGGCAATAAAATTGTTAAGAATTGTGTATCTTAATAGCCGAAATAATGGTATAGGAACACTAAATTTACACTTAGAATTTATATTACAATAGTTATATATTTATTTGATAAGCGATTGCAAAGATATTCATCGATACACACTTGCACGCGTCTCAGCACTTTCTTCCATGCCAGCTGTTAACTGAACAGTTTACATTCCATCGTCTTATCCACACATACTTCCACACACTGATATTCACATACATGTATCACTACTACGCAGCTAATCTAGTCTAGCACAAAAAATTATACGGTTCTTTCGCCGACTATTCGGAAGAATGCAGACACGGCAACCGTCGCGGGTGCCACGTAAACTTGGGGGTTGGATGATAAAATAAAATAGCTGAGTCGTAACACAACTATCAATTTTGCTTTTATTAGACTTTATTATGAATTCAGCGATCACGATGGAATACACACTGAATTAACACACATAAATCACAATTCACTCCAACAACTTTATGTAAAACCTAGTTACACTGATACGTTCAGTACGCGACTGGTCTGAGAGTAGAAACCGGCAAAGATACGTTGACTATTCTAAGGATACGGAATAAGTGAAGTTTCACCGACGATACTGTGTCTGAGGAAAGCTAGGGATGGGTGTGTCCAAGGACACGGGACCATCGGATTTGTCGATGACAATTTTGGTTAGGAAAGTGAGGGTAGTAGACACCGCTTCCGATTGGATAATAAGAAGGTTGGTGCACCAGGAAGGGTTTTAGCCGCCCTCGAGAGAAAGTTGCTAGCGGAGGATACCAAACGCGAGGTAAACTAACGTTCCCGTGTCAACCCATGGCAAACAATAAACGTAAAGGAAACCTGAAACGAAAGATACTTGTTTGGTCTGAAGGACCTTAACTATGAAAATGCCAAGACCCATGGTGGGTCCTTAAGACTATTGAGGATACGCGCTAAGGATGTGCAGACATCTGGCTGCCACCTTGTCCACGGTGTGTGGCCTGATCTCTGATGTGGACTGACGTTACACGGGCATCTAATAAACACGTGCGTAGTGGGGATATAACAAAGAAAAGAATCCATTTGGTTTCGGACCAAAGATTCATTCTGCCCCGAGCTGCGAAGTGCGAAAGGTTAAGCGTCATAGCGAAGCAAACACAATTAGATATACGTAATTATTCACTCTTGATCGTTAATCGTTGACCGTAAATTGTTGACTGTTGATTGTCAACAGTTTAATAAACTTTTTTGTTGAACATCAAGAGTATTTCTTGAGGGCACCTTCACCAACATACCACCTCACATATCTCAGTAAAAATAAGCTTCATCGCAATGATCCGACAGATTAGCGAGTAGCCCTATCTGTGTAGCGAAGTAGCGGCGCGTGATAAAAGCGAAACTTGAGGTATAACTTAGATGAAGTCTAAGGGACAGTTGGCCAGACTGTCCTTCGCCTCACACGCCAGTTTCCATCGTGTTTGTCTCACCATCTTCCTGGCTATATCGTCAGCCAGCACGGATTACCACAACGGAAACTCGTCGGTAGATTTCGCAATCCCCGGAGTTACATCTAACCGGGAAACCCTTGAGGAAATTATTACACGCCAGAGTAACGCTTTCAGGATCGTGGTCTAGTTTCACACCAGCAGCTTTGCATATCGTTATCGTTGTTGTCAGTGTGGTTTGCTTCCGCCACGTGTTCCGCGATTTTAAAAGCATCGTGTTAAAAGCTTCGCGACACTTTCCACCAAACTTGGTTAGTTAAAGGCGTCTCGGATTAGTTGTTTAAGGGTTGGTTTCTTTTATTTATCGTCGCAACAGCGCACGTCGCTAAATTTTGCGATCTTAGGCGTAAGAAGCGAGGTCTGAGAAATTCTTTTAAAGCTGAGAATCTGAGAGCAGCTTGGCTGTTATTCATCTTAATTCGTAGATTATATCGTAAATTGTATTGATAGGTTATTGTGTTGATAGATTTCTCTCTTAAAATGATCTTCCATTAATTCGTCCAGCGAAAAGACGCGTGCAGGGGACTTTGAATTTTGCGTATAATGTCTACTATTCGTTGTCGAAACTAACGAAGATTCTCAGTCACCTTAGGTTTCATCAAATCGTTCGGTCTTCCCGGAAAAATGTAGAAAGTTTATGAGAAGTTTGTAATGTAGAGAATAGAAAATTCGCGAGCTTGGATTAAGAACGTAGGTTGCAATTTTCCAACACTGTGACTTACAGTCGATTGAAAGTTTATCTAATCAACTTTTATTTTAGTTTTAATTAACTTTTGGTCAAAACCTCTCGTTGTCCGATTACCCGAGGTGTCTGAAAAATCGTGGCCACTGATTTCTAAACCATCCTGTGTATTAGTTCGTCTCGACCAGATATTGCGATCTATTTTTCATAAAAAAAAAGAAAAAATACTGACGTTTCCAAACTGCAAAAATATCGCGCATTGTTACTATCTACAGCGTACTATAAAATTTGTTATAATACAGCATATAACACGTTAACATTAATTCGATGACTACTCTTCATTTCATTGTACCGAGCGGTATAACAAGAGTAGCGTCGTTCGAGCATAAAGTAGGCGAAACATAGACTACGCTACAGGCAAACTTCTTACTCTTCAAATACGAATAATGCACTTTACGGATTTCGCAATGATCGTCAGATCGAAGAAATACCGTTTCGAGTCACCATGATTTCTACGATACTTTCGCCGGACTCGGTGAACAGCTTTGCCGCGTTTGCACAGCCCTGAAGATTGGAAACTATAAAATGAAGAGCCGAAGAAGATGTGCCCATTTCCCAGCCTCTATCGTCGCACACTCGCACACCGAGAATTTACGCTTCCATTTACACGATCTAGAATCTAGTAAAGCAGATTTCAAACAGTTGTCACCTCGCAATCGTAAAACGCTCGAATCCTCGCTATGCGGATTTCTAGTCTATTTCGGTTGTTTCTTCAACGTTCACAGCGAGAAAATTTTCTCTCTACGAACGTTTCTTTCGTTCGTTTCAATCATCGCGTTAACTCGCCGTTAACACTAGAACCACCGATAATTAACACGAAGCTATTCCTACCAAAACCAGTGAAAATCACTGGTCTGTAAAAAATACGTGATTATAGAATATTTTTATATTTATTGGTTTATTACTTTCTTACAGAAACAATTCCATGTTATGTAGTACATTTTTGCTATTATTAATCCATCTGGGACTATGATCCCTAAACAAGGATTGACACATTTATAAAATTGTAGAACCAGTCGCTTTGACTACTGTGGTATTTCTAGCGTTAGCATCTAGCGATTTAGCGATCGATCCGGAATTTTCCTGATAACTGATATCGTCATATCGAATGATAAAAAAATTTGGGAAACGTGTAGCAAGTTGTAGAAAACGAGGAAACTGGTTAATTGGGGTTCGATAAAAAGAGTGCAGGACTCCTGTACACTTTGACAAGTACCAGTCATTTTCACTGGTATTGGTATAAGTAGCCTCGATACAAAATTATTTTCGGTTTGAATACATAAAAAACAAAATAAAATTCATTATATTATTCTTTTAGTTATCGTTGCAAAAGTCATTACATCATTGCGGAAAAAATATAACACGAAGTAGGAATTTTAAAATAAAATTGTACAACCAGTCGATTTGAAAGTCTGCGCAATGGTTCGATGTAAATGTATGCATGATATTTATTTTTAATTAGCTTTAATTGCTTTTAATTCTAATTAATTTTAATTGCTTTTAATTTTCATTATTTTATTATTGCTCTTAATTTATATATACATACTTTCAATTTTAATTGCTTGAAATTGCTTTTAATAAACATTGATAAAACAACCAAGAAGGAGTAATATGAAATATTGAAACACATCATGGTAAAATGTATAAAAAAATATTGCATAAAAAATAACGAAATAACGATATTGTGCAAAAGATATTAAAATAAATCGTAGTTAAATTACTTACTTTTCAATTACTTTCCAATATCCTTGTGACACAGAATGCATGTTTCCAAATTGCAAACTCCAAAGTATTTTGTTATATTTCGAAAAATCATACATTTGAGAGTGACGCTGCCCGTTTGAAGCACCGTTGTACTTGAGCTTCCTCTTAATTTATTCAATCGATTAATTATTCCCCCGAATATGTTTATTTAATCCTAAATATTTTCTTTCCACGTAAAATTAATTACAAAAATACTGTGTCCGAAATATCGCGTTGGCAACTAAATGATTGCAGCTTTTATCATTAAATAGTATTGACAAAATCCGCAATCACTTAGTTGCCAACCCAATATAATTTCCACGTTAACAAAACAATTCCACGTTCCGATTTATCATCGTTCAGAATTTAAAACGCCGATTAATGTTGCATCGACTGCTTCATTTCTATTTAAAATACATACTGCATCTTCTATTTCTATGTACCTACGACAACCTGTATATGTACTAACAGCAAGTACATAAATAAAACAGCCAGAACGTGCGAAACGTCCATCCACAGGCACACTCGATCCATTTTATACGATTTGCTACAACTTCGTAGCATGTTGAAAAAACACTCGGAAACCGGATCAACCTCAACAAAAAAAAAAAAAAGATGAGCAAATTGTGAAACAAGGGAAACCGAGTGGCAACCAGAACGATCATTACGAAAGCTTCGATCGCAACAGGTGTGTAGCCAATCTTCGTAGGTAACAGGTAAACCGAATACAGAACGCGGATGAAGGATAAAGTCGGCATCTGCTTTTGAAATACACCGTGGTCCGAAATTAGGTGAATTCTATGGGTGCAAGTGAAACGAAAGCAACGAGCAACAAAATTCCGCTGCGATCTTCACCAGCGAGAAGATCGAGTTCAAAAGCTCGTCGAGTACGATACATTTGTTTGCCTCGTGCAATTCCAACTGGAGGCAAATGGATAAAGAAAGTCCTACGTGCTGAGAACATAAGTCGGAATTGTAGAATAAAATTTTGTCGTTTTAGGTTCCGAAAACAGTAGAAATTGAACGTTTTACCGAGGAATTAGCTTGCTGCGTTGGTCGACCAATTGAACAAACTTGCAGACTCGATCTTCGCAAAAATCAGACTCTTCACGAGAAGGTTTTCTTCCGCGTTTGCCATTTATTTTCACGCGTAAAATAACCTAACTGTTGGTTGCCTGTTCTTCGTCAACTGGGAATTAATCAAATGCACGTACAGGCTGTTGCAAATTTAAACGACCAGGGCTTAACATCTACAGGCGAGAAGACGAGAAAGAGGTGTAAAGTTTATGAATGAACATTGTGGCGCAGAATTATGAAAAAACCCGTCGTTATCTGTTTTATGCATTTTTATATAACAACAGTTTATACAATATTTGTTTATAACTCTATAAAAAAAGCTTCCTCTTTACTGGCAAACACGTTCTTACCTTCTTTCCATTTGTGGTTTGAACCCTGGGCAGTTTGGCGTTTAGTTTGCGACACCCTGTACACTGGGCAATTTTTCCTCGGAAACGAGGCAGCAATTCCAACGAAACTTTGTTATTCCCGATTTTCGCCTAATTTCTTTCGGACTTGGCTCGGACCGCCAATTACAACTCCGCGTTGTACATTTTTTAATCGGCCGGAATGTATACACTGTGGTGGGATAGGTCGTGATAGTGTTGCTGCTGGTGTGTATAAGATTTTTTTGTCTTTTCTTTTGGATTTTCTTCTTCCAACTATCCGAACAGCTCCCTTTTTCTCTCCTAGGAATCGTGAAAAACAGAACTGTGAGTGCCGGGATTCGAACCTGGGTCTTGAACATTCGTAACCAACTACGTTAACCACTCCGCTGCTGTGGACTCTTTTGCACACGTCACCACCTTATCATCATAACCTACACCGAACCCTTCAGCGTCGCCAAACCAAAACGCATATAAGCCGAGACTTCAGCAAGCTCGGCCAATTCTTCTTTCTCTGATTCAGTATATTATTCTACCTCTGTAAAACCATTTTATTTTTAATAAAGTTTGATAAAAGGAAGTTATGAGTTGGGTTACGGCTCGCCCTTCTTTTTTTTATAACCTAAGTCTCAAGTTTACGTGACACTGCTGTCGTCCGGCTGTGGATAGAGTGTTTGTGTAGCAAGTCACTGGACAGAACCCGACAGAACCCGTTTGCTGTCGAGTGCCGCTACAATACGGTCGATGGAATCGCTTAAACGTCTACGGGGAATGTAGGTCGGGGCATGGTGGTCAGATTAAACATCGTTACGTTGGTAAAGATGGCGTACTCGCATATTTCATTTGTTATCGGGCCACGGATACCTGATAAATCGAATGGCTGGGTCCGTGCAACCGCATAATACCGCGATGCATCGAAAGCACCGAGTGGCCCTGGCAAAAATTTAAGCGAATGGTTTTCGACTGCTCGTGAGCGGGCCGCGATAACGCCTCCAATTGAATACACGAACGAACGAGCCTGGCCGACTAATATCGCGGCCGTTTGTTCGCCCATGCAGCCGCTCTTCCCTCCGATGTTTGCTCCAACAGAATTTAAAACGATGCATTCGCTGTATGAATACTATCAACCCCGGTCCGCGGTTTCGTTTCTTTCGAATTGGCTGTCGCTGTATAAATTCCCAGCGACGAATTCGAATTTTTGCAGCTGCGTGGATTGAAAACGCGCGCAACTACGTTCCTCGTTGGCATTTAGAAATTTGAACCAGTTTTTGATGGTTCTAATAGATTTGAACAGAAATTGTTTTACATTTGGACAATAATTAATAATTAAACTGTTAGTTGTTTTCAACGAGTATACTCGTGATGCTTTGGCGATGTTTCTGTTACGACGAGTATACTCGTAATGCTTTGGCGATGTTTCTGTTACGACGAATATACTCGTCATGTTTCGGCGATGTTTTCTATTACGACGAATATACTCGTCATGTTTCGGCGATGTTTTCTGTTACGACGAGTATACTCGTGATGCTTTGGCGATGTTTCTGTTACGACGAATATACTCGTCATGTTTCGGCGATGTTTTCTATTACGACGAATATACTCGTCATGTTTCGGCGATGTTTTCTGTTACGACGAGTATACTCGTGATGCTTTGGCGACGTTTTCTGTTACGACGAATATACTCGTGATGTTTTGGCAATGTTTTCTGTTACGACGAGTATACACGTCGCGTGTAAAATGTAGCTGCGATTTGCTGTTTAAATTGCGGTAAATTGCAGCAATAAAATTAAAAAATAATACAGTCGTTTCGCTACAACCTAATTCTATGTTATATACCCTGTGTCTCGAGAGTATACTACTCGTCATCGTTTGCTCATCGCGACACATTTTAGCTACACACTTTTCAAAGACAGTGGCAACAGCTAACTGGTTAATAAATAGAAAGTTTATATAATGGCACGAGTTCCTGCACTGAATATATTTGGTTAATATCCAGTTTGATCTTCTTTTTCTTTTTTATTGGAATTTTGACATGGCAAATTTCTTCCAGCAGAATTAATAGATCTTTTCTCTCTTTTTAAGAATTATAGGTTTATCTATTAGTCTATTTTTTATGTACGAGATTTTAAATTGTATCTCTCGGATAGTATACCGAGGAAGTTGAACAATTTCAAAGCTTTTTCAGAGTCCTATATCTGTTACTTCGTGCAATTTTATTAATTTTCATCGAAGAAACGATACATTATGATGCATGTTGAATAAATGATTGTCGTATACGAAGATCTTTGCTGGTTGCAACATCGATACGTGGAAGTTGCTACGTTCTACGTAAACAATGTTTCCTTCGTTCAACTTCTTCGTTTCCATTTCCATGCTACATCGCGAACGATACAATTTCCCTCGGCGTGATTTTTCCTTAGAGAAAGATTTTTCATGCCGATCCTGCAGTTCGTTTCATAACAAACAATCGTGTGTTTTATTTCCTTCCTCGTTACCTCCATCGTTTTATTATTTCCCTTATATAACAACCACGTGTACCGATATTCTTGTTAGCAATGTAGCGTATAGACGAGTTTCATCAACTTTCTTTTATCTATTGTTTAACAAACGTAGTATCATGTCAAAAGATGCTAATTATTGTTTTGTTATTTTCATGTGTATTCTATTCCTTTGTATCATATCATTTTTATGTCATATTATTTCTTCAATATTACATTATATTTATTCTAATGTAATTTGAACTTATGTTTTACCAATTTTTTACTGCCAGACGTTTTTTTCACATACTTCACGTTGATTAAATTGAAAATTAAATTAAAAGCTTTTCCCCAGAGAGAGAGAGAAAGAAAGAGAGAGAGAGAGAGAAGCAGCAATAACGAAATGAATTATCTTCAGATAATATAAATTATCGTGACTTCTTCTTGAAACAGCTAGCTATTCAACTTCAATTTCTATATCGCTGTTTATTCTCCGTACAAACGCGTTTAATGCGAAAGAATGTGATTTTTACGTGGGAAAATCCACGTGTGCGATAAATCAGGTCATCTTATTACTATCCAAGCGCTATATCTCAATCGGCTGCTCGTTCAATGTTGACGTGCACGTTTCTTGTTAAACTTGATGCCTTAAATCATTAAACACGGCCGTAAGTACCTGTACAAAAAACCTTTTATTATACTATTTTCGTTAACACAGCTGGACAGCCATCGATCATTCGAACTTCCTACAATTTTATCGTATCGGAGTAAATTGCTAGAGAAGTTGAAGTTTCCCCTAAGTTCAACATAGACTCGATCTACGATCGTAGATCGTAAATACACAGATAATGTTAATAATTAAGAGACTGCAATGGCCAGCGATAAGAATGTAAATACGGGATGAAATAAAAAGAAGGAACAGTCCATCGAACGATCGTTAATAACCGCTGGTGAATGATTTACGTGACAATAAATTTAGGAAGACAAGATGGATTATTAGGTTGTCCGAAAAGTTTCTTTCGTTTTATAAGGGAATAATAAACGCACAATGTTTTTAGTTTTATGTTGGTTTATTGAATTTTTATTGCATTTCAAATTACCTGCTTGAAATTTGATTGCCACAGGAAAATGATAATCTACATTTTTATTATAATTTTATTATGTACGTATGTATGTGTATATTGTTATGTACTGTATCTGTCATTGTATACATATATATCTATATTGTTTTGTATATATGTGTAATATGTTTTTGTATTATCATGGCTTATGTATGTTATGTTGCATTATGCTCTACGTCATTTAGTTTTGTAATTTGTTTTCTGCTTGATCTTCACAATATCAAGCCTTGTATAGTTCAAGTTGTTTTTATCCATTAAAATGGACCATACCTAATTCGATAAAATAATATAAAAGAGAAATTGTTGTTCGTCTATTATCATCTTATGAAACGAAAGAAACTTTTCGGACAACCTAATACCATCGTTTTACACGTGTTCTCTCCATCGTTTGCAGCAAGTCATCGATCGGTTATGAACGTTTATTGGATGTGTTGAGAATTGTGGATTTTAATCGCCAAAATAAAAGCAAAGGAACACTAGGGTTACATTTAGAATTCATATTAAAATAGTTTTAGATTTGTTTAATAAACGATTCCCAGGATCTTCGTCGATACACATTTGCACGCATCTCGGCACTCTCTTTGTCTCGCCGTCTTCCTTATCGACGGAACAGTTGCATTCTTCTGTTTTTCGAGACGCTGTGCACACACGTGCTTCCACACACTCATATTCACATACGTGTGTCACTACTACGCGGCTAATCAGGTGTAGCACACAAAATTATACATATCTCAATAGGATGGAACCTGTTGAAGTAATTGGTTGAAGAAAAATTCTACATCTTTATTTGTGTATATCCGTGACCTTGAGATTGCTATTACATGGAAAATAGAATTTAGTGAAACAAAAATATTCTAAATAACGAGAGGTGCATATTATCGTGCCCTTGAATATAAATTATGTTTTGGATTGCAAGGTCTAGGAACAAAGAACCTAATAAATAGATTTCTATTTATGTTCCTTGTAGCATTAGAGCTGTAAGTTTAACTCTTTTGGTAATGTCCTTGTGTTATAAATATATGAACGTGCTGCCTATTTTTCTATTGTATTGCAACACTGTGAGAGTGAGGATTTGGATGAGAAATTGTTGTTCATTTATTATGAAACGAAAGAAACTTTTCGGACAATCTAATAAATAAATAAATTAGAAAAATAAAGGATAAAGATGACTTAAGAAATAAGAGGAAATGATAAGAAAGAAAATAAGTGTAGCCTTGTTTCAGCAATTTTCTCTCTTCTTCTCACGCTTTCACAAAAGATTAACATCCACTTTTTCCCCTCCTAACGCTACTCCGTGTGTACACGGTGAACAATGACACGCACGATCTCGAGATTGACACGCAGAGAGCGTTTCAGTTTGTACTAGAGTTGGTACTGTGGTAGTAGGATCGCTGGTGATTACAGTGCGAACGATAAAAGCAACGCTGTTCGACTGAAAGCATTTATTTGCCTCGAGTCAGAACAGCACACTATGTATGTGCATATTATGTATATGGAAAGCGTGGCGCGAGATACGAGTCGTGTAGGTGGCTGGATGTATTGTTTCTCGCGTGGCCCTTTCAGCTTTTCTTCATCCCTCGTGCGCGTTTCTCGCGTCGGAGATCAAGCAGATTCCCCGTAGGATTTACAGCAACTTGGCGAATGCTGATTCGCCTGATCTCTGGCGAAAAGCGCAGTCAAGTCGAGAGAACGAGCCAACGTTTATTCAGCTGCACGAGCATTAGACAGGCTATCTTATTATTCTGATTACGCGAGTACCGACGTATAGTGTTCCGCGTAATTTTACCCTGGCGTCCTGTTTCCACACAGCAAATAGAAATCCACGAACGAGCAGACGTACGAACGAAGGATTCTTGAGAGAAACGTAACTTTAATCCCTAAACAGTTAGCCGTTTTCGACGAGTATACTCGTCATGAACAAATGGCGATACTTTGTGTTACGACCAGCCATTTGGCTAGTAAAATTGAAAAATAAAACAGTCGTTTCACAGCTTCATTCTACAGCCACAGATACTCGACGAGTATACTCGTCATGAACAAATGGCGATACTTTGTGTTACGACCAGCCATTTGGCTAGTAAAATTGAAAAATAAAATAGTCGTTTCACAGCTTCATTCTACAGCCACAGATACTCGACGAGTATATTCGTCATGAAGAAATGGCGACACTTTGTGTTACGACCAGCCATTTGGCTAGTAAAATTGAAAAATAAAACAGTCGTTTCACAGCTTCATTCTACAGCCACAGATACTCGACGAGTATACTCGTCATGAACAAATGGCGATACTTTGTGTTACGACCAGCCATTTGGCTAGTAAAATTGAAAAATAAAACAGTCGTTTCACAGCTTCATTCTACAGCCACAGATACTCGACGAGTATACTCGTCATGAACAAATGGCGATACTTTGTGTTACAACCAGCCTTCACGTTAGTAAAATTGAAAAATAAAATAGTCGTTTCACAGCTTCATTCTACAGCCACAGATACTCGACGAGTATACTCGTCGGCGCTTGCATCTTGCCACACATTTTAAGTACAGGTGCTTTTCAAGCAGATTGCAACAGCTAACTGGCTAATCGTTATTAGCATATCGCTAATATTTATTGTTTATGTCACTGTTTGTTATGTTCATTGTTTATTTATCATCGTATAAATGCGGAGTGAAATTCAATTTCCATCGTGTTGTCTCCATACGCTGACCTTTTCCATTCGGTGCAAACCTGACTGAACAATAGCAAAAGCATGAAAAATCTTGCTTTTTATAATTAATTACTATCACAATCATATTTTATATTATTTTATCAAATTATGTTTGTTCCACTAAAGACCACAACATCTGACAGATTTGGTCATATGCTTGCACAAGGATGCGTTGTTGTACCAGACACGTTTGTAAAAGAAAGACAAACCAATAGTCGAAGTTACAGCAGTTGAGAAGTAAAAGCCATTGAAAAGCTCGGTATTTATGAGACGTCACGTTGGAAGAGGAGAAAACGGAAGAAACTGAAGGATACAAACATTTCAATTAACAATCTCGCAGTCTCCCTCTCCCTTTTCTCTTTGCTCTTCTCTCATGCACTTCATCAGCTCGTAGAAAATTTTATCGATCCAATTATCCCGCTGATCCGTGTTTTTATGGGTTAAATGGACAAGCTCTCCGATGAGTAGCCTCTTTCGTTAACGATTCTGTTTACCACGATAAGATAAGACCAAGTTAACAACCCTCGAAACAGTATTTCGGCTTGGCGCTCGCTACATTTTCATGCTCCGCGCGTATACGACTTTCCATTTGGAATTCAATGAACTCGCCCGACCGATCCAAAGCCAACCGGCTCGTTCTCTCGGTGACTTTATTACCCACCGCTTTTCAGCCAATTCAGCCTGCAAGCGGACGAATAAATTGCAAGAAATTTGTTGCGTCGTGGGCGGAGAACGATGAGTGCAACAAGAGAGAGAGACGAGCTTCGCGAGCTCCAGCGAGGAAACGTATACGAGCGGAAAGGTGAATTTTAAAGAAACGTGTGGCATCGTTTCGCAGGTTAACGTGGCTGACACGCGGCTGCAAACGAATTATTCGGACATTTCTAGAAATACACGTTGATGCGTCGTTTGCGATTACGTTATTTGCGCTGTATATAGGAAAAGATTTGACATTTCGTCGTAAGAAATTGTATCGTGAAATGTTGAAGCAAACGAAACGTTTAAACGAGCGAAATATCGCAACTAAAATGTTTCATGTATTTATGAGAAATTTCCAGCTGAATTTACAGAACATACGCAGACATGTATCAGATGCAGGAATTAAAGCACACGTTGCGATGTTTAATGGGCGAGGGAAATTTTTGTTCGGGTTTCATTTTCCGAATCAACTTGGATTTTCACGAACGTCCGTACAACAGTCACGAACAATGCTACACTCTGGATATTTTATACACGTGTTGCGTGCATCGCGTGCAGTTTTGAATCCTTGAATTTTCCAGAAATGCAAACATTCGTGGTCCACTAACGACGCTACTTGATAAATAACGTAACACGGTTCGGGAACATTGCGGTAATACACGGCGCGCCAATTGCCTTCGGCCGAATCGTCGGATAAAGCGTTTAAAAACTTGATAGAGGATTTATTTTCGCTGCAGCGTGTAGTTTATTCTACGGATATTGAATTGTGAAGTATATTTTCGAAAACTACTCTACGATACTCTGGCGTTTTTAGCGAACGTTTTAAAACAATTCGTGTTTCTGATTGAGTGTTGCTTTCAATATTATCCGCATTCTTTATCTTCTCTTTTTTTTTTTTTTGTTTTAATAATAGAAAATTGATATGTTCGTCGAGCGACATAGATCGCATTTGCACGGGAACGTTTTAACGTTAAAACACAAAATTTCATTAGACGATCGTTAGAGGCAATAATGTTCTTGAATAATAAAAATGTCGATATAAAGGTTCTTTGTGCGTATTTATCGACGCAATTATCGTGAAAAATATAATAATGGCCGTACAAATAAATAAATAGATGATTGACGTCAGGGCAATAAATGCCCATACCTGACCATTTCACGTTCGATAAAGCCATATTTAATTAATTTCGAAACTTCTGCATCGCTGTTTCTATGATCCCGCGATATTAATATTAATGAACCGGGTATAAAGTTGAAAATTCATAACTGCACTAAATCACTCTTTGTCAGGGGCGCGTTTGAAAATCTGTGTTTATGAGATGCAAATTAGCGGTCCCCCGATGAGGGCACCGAGCCTGACCTGAAAACCTAACGAGTGGTAGTAAGCCAGCTTTAAAAGTGCAGTCATCTTTCTTCAGAGACTCGTTCCTCGAAAATTACGAAAACTCCTACTGTCGCTGGTTACAGAAGAAACGTTATTTTTCTGTAAAATCTTTTACAAAAGAATTTACCGAGGTTCCTTCTTTAGAATTTAACTTGTCTAACGACTTCGTAAAAAACGATGTGTATATATGTGTGTGTGTATCGTATGAAATATCGTTGTAACTTTGTTAGTAATTCCGAGGCAAAAACGTGAAATGTGATACTCGAAATCCTATCGTCGTTTGTTTCGCTCTGTTCGAACGAGAGCGAGAAGGGTAAAGTGTGCGTGAAATAGAGACGCGTGTTTAATGTGTCCAATAATGTAATAAATAATACGTAGAAAATGGTTCCATTGGAAAAATATTGTACAATTCGGTGATTAAATCTTCACGAATTTCTTATCCTATGGCAAAATTTCAGCTTTCGTACTTTCGGATCGTGACTCAAATAAAAAGTCAGGGCATTCCATTTTGATGAATCTGCAGCGACAACCCACATACCTATACATATATATTTAACAGTAACATAGTCAACGTTACACGCTACAATCATTATCTTTTAGGTATTTTACCTTCGTCATGATTAAAAACTGTTCATCACAAAATACTTTATCTACAGAACATCGGTCCACTTTTGAGACAAAGCAACATAGTTATACATGTATAGGTACATATTTAACGATATTAGCAATCGATGTGACACATTCTTGTCATCATCTTTTAGATATTGTGCCATTTTACCTTCAGCTTAATCGAATATTATTCGTCACAGAAATTCTGTCTGTCGAACATCAGCCCACTTTTATGACAAATCCATATACCCATTTTGTGTATAGATATGTCTTCGACAATATAATTACCGATGTTACAAATAACTATCGTCATCTTCTAAATATTACCACATTTCCCTATCGTCATAGTTAAGTACTGTCCATCAGAGAAATATTGTCTGTCGAACATTAGCCCACTTTTGTGACAAATCCACATACCATTTTGTGTATAGATATGTCTTCGACAATATAATTACCGATGTTACAAATAGCTGTCGTCATCTTCTAAACATTGCCACATTTTCCTTTCGTCATAGTTAAGTACTGTCTATCAGAAAAATTCTGTGTGTCGAACATCAACCCACATTTGTGACAAAGCCCATACATATATAGATCTTCAACAATATAATTGCCGATGTTACAAATAACTATCGTCATCTTCTAAACATTGCCACATTTTCCTTTCGTCATAGTTAAGTACTGTCCATCAGAAAAACTCTGTGTGTCGAACATCAGCCCACATTTATGACAAGGCCCATACATGTACAGATCTTCAACGATATAACTACCGACAGTACAAATAACTATCGTCATCTTCTAAATATTACCACATTTCCCTATCGTCATAATTAAGTACTGTCCATCAGAAAAATGTTGTCTGACGAACATCAACCCACATTTGTGACAAATCCACATATCCATTTTGTGTATAGATACGTCTTCAACAATATAATTACCGATATTACAAACAACTATCGTCATCGTCTAAATATTACCACATTTTCCTTTCGTCATAATTAAGTACTGTCCATCAGAAAAGCTCTGTGTCTGGAACATCAACCCACATTTGTGACACAGCCCATACATGTATAGATCTTCAACAATATAATTACCAATGTTACAAATAACTATCGTCATCTTCTAAATATTACCACATTTCCCTTTCGTCATAATTAAGTACTGTCCATCAGAAAAGCTCTGTGTCTGGAACATCAATCCACATTTGTGACACAGCCCATACATGTATAGATCTTCAACAATATAATTACCAATGTTACAAATAACTATCGTCATCTTCTAAATATTACCACATTTCCCTTTCGTCATAGTTAAGTACTGTCCATCAGAGAAATGTTGTCTGTCGAACATCAGCCCACTTTTGTGACAAATCCACATACCCATACACCTGTAGGTATATATTTAACGATGTCAATAACCGATGTTTCGAGCCACTATCGATTATCTTCTAGATATTATGCCATTTTGCCTTCGTCATAAGATATTCTGTCTATCAGACGTCCGTCAACTCTTCGTCTCCGTAGCAAGATCGAAGAAACCGGACGACAGAATAAATTATTTACAATTGAGTCAAGTATATCCAGCAAAGATAACGTCGCAACGGAGCATGATTAGCGAACGGTGGATATTCCTTTCAACCATGCGACGAATACTTTACATGGCGTTCTCCCAAAATAGAGTGCTTTCACGAGGCGTTCTCGTGGCCATGCACGAAACTCGGTCGCCCCGGCGTTACAGCGTGTTACGTAACAAATCCGTGTAACCCAGATTACCTTTCTTGCCATTCGGCCTGGGGTGGTTTCTACGAGAGGGCGGCTCTTACTTTCAGCGACGCCGGGGCCCTCGTGGCTGTGTGCCTCGTTTCAAAGAGAAGAAAAACACACGAATAGGGAAAAGAAAAGGGAGAGAGAGATACTCTCGTTTCTCGTCTGGCGATTACCACGCGATGCACCCAGCTAATGCGAGAACTCGCAGCGTTCTCTCGCGAGGATAACGATGGAAACGCGCCCGGATTACCGAGCCCCCTCGTTACCTTTTATTTCGTCGTTCCCCTTTCCTTCTTTCCCCTCCCACCGCCGCTTTTCTCTCTTTTCTTCTCGTTCACGCGTTTGGCGTCAGCAAACACGTGGCAACCCGCTGAAAAAAGTCTCCGGTTAGGAAGAACGATAGAAATACTTTTAGCGTTGGTTCGTCGGCCACGTTGATGCACCCCGAATCAGAAGACGTTCTTCAGCTTCCTCTCTTTCTTTTTTATCTTATTCCTCTCTATTTCTCTCCCGTCATTTCGGTTTTTTTTTTTTTACTTCCTTCTTCTTTTTTATTCCCCCACCTCCGCTTTTTGTTTGGGTAAACACGGGGATGCCGCAACGGGGATTCCCAAGCGACCTGAAAAATATAGTCTTGGCGCTGTACAAGTTGATTCGATTGATGTTACGAAACCGCCGACCATCCGTTGATTTTTCCATGGAAATCCTGTTGCACCGAACGAAGCGGGAAAATCGCGCGGGTTTTGTAACGAACGAAGTATCACGAGATACGTACAGCGATACGAAGAGACACCAAGTGCACTGTTCCAGAGGAAATTGTGAACCGAAGAAGCAAAAATGAGAGAAAATGTTCCACATACACATCTGTGTGTAGGTGTACGGTTTTTCCGCTATTTCGTAGTTGTGGTGGTGCAAATTGATGTTATCTATGAGTCAGAATATAAATTTACAATTTACTTATTTATCTATATGTTTACTTACTTACAGCATTACAAATTCTAGTTACATTTTGTGGATATCTGACGAGTCTCTACTTGATCAAATCTGTAATATCGTTTTTATTAGGTTGTGTTTGGTGATAGGAAAAGTGTCTTTCTTTCACAGACACGTCTTTTACAACGATGCATCTTTACGCAAACGTGAAACCTAATCTGTGGAACGTCGTGATCTTTATCTTGATCAAACAAATGCAGCTAAAAAGCAGGCGATCGATCGACGACCTTCCTCTACAAATTATTTACAATTCTCAATTTCTCAATCTTCCATCGTTGGTAAACGATGCTCGATTATGTAACGAGTGGCACAGTGCTGCGCGATGTTACAAGTTGCACCACTGAATAAACTTGTTACGTGATATCGAAACGAAAAGGAAGAAAGCGCGTTCGATTCTGGTCTCTGGGAAATTAGAAAGCAAGTCGGGCAAATACGTGGCACAGCTGGTTATTTTGAAGGATAACTGTAATTCTACGTTTTCCCGCAAGCTCGTGCAATGAGAAGGAAAAACCGAGGTAAAAGACGAGACGAGTAGTAGGTCTGTTATTGGCGATATCAGTAGGTAGCACGAAGACACGCGACTTCCAAGCTCTGTTCCACGATAACTGCAAGCTGCTGTTTCATTTTGAACAGTTGGACGCTTTCTTTTCTCAGCGTCCTTACAAACCAACATGTTTTATATTTAATCTTCCGCAGGCAGCACCAGGTCTACGCGAAATTTTCCTCATTTAATTTCGTCGATACGAACATGTCAGAGTCCGCAGTTCCTGCACATAAGATAACCTACACGTACGATGATCTGACCATCGAAATACTGTTTGCTGCTGTTTGTTTCGGTTTTGAATACCACGGGGACTAAAACGAGCACTTTGTGCCTAAGTTTGTCGCTAAGTTTCTTTTCTTTTTTTTTTTTACTTTCGCTGATTTATTTGTAACTATTACACGTAATATTCATAAATAGTTTTATATTAAATAAGTAACATTTGGCTTTCGCTACATTAAGCGACCATTCGCCGGAATTGAATGTCGCAGGTGCAAATTGCTTCTACTATGTAACTTTTCCTAAGTATGTGAATTTTTTTATTTGCATAATTTTGTTCCTCTTGATTGCCTAAGTGTCTCCTATGGCTTCTATGTCTCTCACGCGTTAGTAAGTACGAGATACTAGGCTATTTTGTAATAATAAATTTTGTAATAATAAACGATTCACTCAGACATTCGGGAAATTTAGGTGTCTTAATAATTATGCCTTTCTAGGGGCTGGAAAATTTTTTCGTATTTCCTCGAAACATCACAGCCTTATGGGCGGAAACCTACAATATTTAAAAAATTTTTTTTAATGTTTAAATATTTGTTTAATGTTCTGTTGAATTTTTATGTTCCTTGCGAAAAGGCTCAAACTTCTGGCCCAACTATCGGTTATATAGTAAATTAGCGACTACAGTAAGTAGCTGAGAATCTTCCCAGACGTTTCTAAAGGCCAAAACGATAAGAAATCAGCTGAGGAACTGGAAAACCCATGACGTCGCCGCGTCAGTGAAAAACCATATGGTCGGGATTAATGATAAATCATATTTTTCATATACAGGGTGGTTGGTAACTGGTGGTACAAGCGGGAAGGGGGTGATTCTACGCGAAAAAAGAAGTCGAAAATATAGAATACATATTTTTTTTTTAATTTTTCCATCGAGACAACGATCTACAGTGAGATCCGTTATAACGAAACGTGATAAAGTGCACGCGTACCGAGCGAAAATTCAAAGTCGATTTTCTCGAAAACAAAGCCTCAAACGAAAAATGTTTATTCTATATTTTCGACTTCTTTTTTCGCGTAGAATCACCCCTCTTCCGCTTGTACCACCAGTTACCAACCACCCTGTATAGTAAAGTGCACGCGTACCGAGCGAAAATTCAAAGTCGATTTTCTCGAAAACAAAGCCTCAAACGAAAAATGTTTATTCTATATTTTCGACTTCTTTTTTCGCCTAGAATCACCCCTCTTCCGCTTGTACCACCAGTTACCAACCACCCTGTATAGTAAAGTGCACGCGTACCGAGCGAAAATTCAAAGTCGATTTTCTCGAAAACAAAGCCTCAAACGAAAAATGTTTATTCTATATTTTCGACTTCTTTTTTTGCGTAGAATCACCCCCCTTCCGCTTGTACCACCAGTTACCAACCACCCTGTATTTTTCTAATATATCGCCATGTGAAATTCCTACTGTCGTAAAATAAGTTTCTAATTGAATACTTTTTATGATAACCTCCTTTTTTTAACCCCAGTCAGCCAGATTTGCGAAGCAGCGGTTCATCGATCTCAACGATGGCTGAACATTAAAACCGAAGATTGAAACAACAACTGAATGATTAAGAGAAAAAAGCGTGCTTAATGTTTCTAATATTTCCAACGAACACGATCTATATTGGCCGATAAATCCTCGTACGGCCCACTCCGCGCGATTAAATCGTACAACTCTCTTAAACGCTGCAATGATAGGGACAAACGAGCGAGCGAAATGCTTTCGCGCCGCCACAGCTCGTTAAGAGCGGAGAACATTGTTTTTCCGTTACGACCAGGCGAACAACGCTTTTAAATATTTGATTAAGCCGATAAAGATCGAACGTGCTCGTCCAACAGCGACAAAATATAAATTTGTCCGCCAAGAGAAATGAACGGAATCGCGCACCTAAATTTCCTTTCGTTTTACCTGTCCTTCTCTTGCTTTTTTACTTTTTCCTCGCTTTTTTTTCGTTCGTCGACAAATGGACGATTTCTAGCCACTGATAACAATCACAGGAAACAGCGACGAGGGAAAATATGAGAACACGCCGCTGTATCCATCTGGCCGGGCATTATTTTAATCGTAAATCTTTACGATCCACTGAAAAACAAATTGACGTTCGCGTATCTGTTCCATCTGTCTGCATAAGTCTCTTACGTTTATGCATATTGCGTGGGCCAAGGGTTGTGCCGTAACCTTGCGTCGTAAACGGCCGTGTAATATCTTCGAGAACACCCCCGTGATTCCGCTGTTACGTCCTCTCGATGTTTATTTATAGCAAACGAGACGAGGGCATCTGGTTTGCACGATGTTTCCATCAAGGTGACTAAGGTGTGAAATAATTTAACAAATTCGCAAATAATTCATAGAAGTACAGGTTACTTTCATTTGATTAATTTTTCTTTTTGTTTTTATTTTTTTTTAATTTATTCCTCATCGTTGCATCCCCTTCTATGTGACTATCAGTGACTATCAATGACTATCAGCGACTATCAGTGACTATCAGTGACTATCAGTGACTATCAGTGACTACAGTTACGCGGATTCCGTCAATGTGTAAATGTTAAATTGTATTTGCACGGTTAGTTGGTACAGTCTCAGCTATTTAGTCAGCTGCTGTTTGGCAAATAATTAGTCGGCTATTAGTTGGTTGGTTAATTTGCCACGTGCTTTGTATACTTCTACAAATGGTACAAAAGGTCTGTGTTAACAAGCTTAGGATCTTTTGACCTTGCGTTTTGTTAATTGCAAGCGATTTTGTATTGTTGGGTATTTTTTGTTGTTGGGTGTCTTGAGTTGCATCTTGAGTCTTGGAATTTGTTACAATAGCAAAGTGGACGTTCGATGTTGTTGGTGTTGCAGTATCCACAAGGAACCATGTTTGCCCTTGTCGACAGGCAAACACAGTACATTGCGAATGCTGCAACACGCTAAAACTAGTGATATTGGAGTGTGGCCTATCCTGAGCCTGGTTGTTTCAATCAACTTCCTCCTCGCGAAGATCATAACTGGACTTATTTCATGCGTGTTTCTCACACTGCGTTTATGTAGGAAGTTGTCGTAGTTCAACCGCCAGTTGTTCCATTCTTCTCGTATCACTGTCTTTGCGAGGTGTTCGTTTTTTCAGTCTTTGTTGTTAACTAAAAGCTGTTGGGGCGTGGCGTCGTTTTCGTTTGTGTTTCAACTTTCGCGTGAAACGGCTTCAAGCGATCCCATATCGAATGATTTGACCGATTAGAGGAAGAACGACAGTGAGTAATTACGAGTTTCGAATGAATGAACGTAGCGATAAATAAGAAAAAAGACTACCAAAGTTAGTCAAAAAGCATAACGGCCTTCTACAAGTTGGCACTAAACGATTAATAAAATCTTGGCAATTAATAAACGCTATGGTGTTTAATATGCTAATGCGTTGGTAGCGGCAGGATAT
The DNA here is from genome assembly GCF_040668555.2 of Bombus flavifrons. NCBI lineage: Eukaryota > Metazoa > Arthropoda > Insecta > Hymenoptera > Apidae > Bombus > Bombus flavifrons. Next base: position 5,352,088 of record NC_138458.1, on the reverse strand, counting down.
TATAAAATAAAGTGATAACGTAGCAAGAGGAGCGACGTTTGTAAAAAGAATGATCCTCGGCGCATATAATTTTGAGAAAGTAAATTTTACCAATGCTTCACGTATCTCACTCGTAAATACCGAATTTGCATAATTCCCGTGCGAAAGTGAATTCCATGCATGCGACAATTACGATCGCGATTGTACGCCGCGCTTTACACCGACCGTACTACTTGAAAATAATTTAATCGCCACAATTTTCCTGCGCCGTTAATTACGAAACTCTATAGCAGGCAGCCGAGCCTCGTTAATGCGATTCCAATTATCTCAACGAGTCGCATAACTAAACACAATGAAAGCAATCCACAACGACCACGTGATAGTGGCGCTAAAAACTCCTTTTCCTAAACACTCGTCGGATAATCGTCTGACAAAAAATCCTTTCAGTAACGAGAGTGAAAAAAATATACAGGGAATCACTCGATTTTTATTTACGCGTAAAGTTAATCGCCACTGATCGTTACGCAGCTATCGAGTAAAATACTTTTTCTCAGTAGAAAAATCGAAGTAAACCGAGTCCTTCGTTCGTCCAATATTAACTTGGACGAAACGCTATGAACCACGTAAGAAACATTGTTCTTTGTTGTCGGGTAAGAAGAAGTGGAAAAACCGGAGGTCCAGCGATACCAGCTGATATCAATTCGCTCCGCGATATTAAAAGCTTTAATATCGAGTGAACACCAGCGGTGGAAACGTATATCTGATCGAGTCTTCTCTGTCTTGGTACACTTGTATATATATATATATATGTTCTTTGACCACGTGGATGTGTAAGTAGACGCGGAGGGACGCGTACAAACGGTGGATAAAAGTGGGTATATCCGTGGTTGTTGGACGAGTAAACGCGATCCATTGTGGGCTTCCGGACATGTCGGTGTGTACACGCCGACACATACGCGCCGCTCTATACGGTCAGCCGTCTCTGCGTGTGTTGGTAAATACATTCGATTTATTGGAGAACGCAATAGGGCAGCTGGAAAGAGCCATACGTTCCGTGCTCTGATACCTAAAGCCTCTTTTTCCGAGGACCTCGTTCGCGTTTTGTTGTTGTGCTTTTCGTTATCCACCGTTTCTCCCATCTCTTCTCTTCCTTCTTTTCCTTTCTATATAAAAGACATGTCGCAGAAGCAAGGAGGCTCGGCCCTCCGAAAATATTTCCAAGCTTCTCCATATTAAGCGTATTAAGAATCACCGTGAGGTTGGTTCATCTTCCAACAATTCAATTCCATCGTGTGTTTCAGTATTCAGCTAGAAATATAGCTAACTTGGCATAGTCACAAGTGCGACACTGTTTTACAAATAATATCGAGATAATATCAAAATCAGCTTTGTAGAAAAATTTCAGTTATATCTATATCGAACTGTGATGATTGTACTGGCAAAATTTGAAACCGCCATTTCTTTTGTAAAAACGTCTCTGAATATTATGCTTTTCTCTGCAACTTGTACGAGATAGGCTGGCGCCCATGTGTCGTTCGGTTTGAGGATCACTGTGCGCCCCTTAGCTTAGGCTAACCTCCTTTCACTCGTGCAAGGAGGTTTGCTCGCGTGCAGGCGTATTTTGTTCGATCTTTAATAGTCGGTAACTAAAAAACAAAGCCGAAAACGCAATTTTTGTATTCTTGATTTTCGTCTTATTTTGACTTCAAGAATCGCCCCTTAAATTTTCTGACATCTGTAGCTCAACACACCTTCGCAAACACGCGCGTCTAGTAAGAAATTACAAATATCAGAAACATATATCGCAATAAATATGAAAATGAGTGCCACTGAAAATCGATGCTTATTAATTGAACAACGAAATTGCTTAAATATTTTTCTAATCTCTGCAAAATGTACGTCCACGAGTACGTTTTAGTCTCCTACGTATTTTATCTATTTTTGCTTTCGTTCCGAACTTTACCAATATAATCACGTTCACCTCGGCGCTAACGAAATTTTCAAATGTTTCATGCAGCACACGTAACGTATTCACAAAGCACATCCACGAGTGCGCGAATACTTTCGCGCGAGCGACTGCGTGTCTCAGCTGCTTCTATTTCGATAACGTCACAAATTCCCGACAAACGAGATCAGGTGTTGTTTTCTGCGACACACGCCGCGTATACGTTCCGGTCGAAAAAAAACAAGCAAATTACAACGTATCACGTTCTGTTGCCACTAAGTTTGCCGCTTGAAAAGTTTCGGAAGCTGAAAGGCTCGCCTCGTTCACGTATTGTAAATTGAACGTTACTACGCCAGTGCAACTTTATCTGCAGCTAAGTTGCCGCGTTGTTCTCAACTCTGACAAGCGTGAGAATATTCGCAGCGTTGTTTTTGCGGCAGCGCGCGCTCCAACGAGCAACGAACATTTTTCTGCCGCGGACTCGTCGCCCTTCCCGCCGTCTCCTTGAGCTTCCGCCTGGACTTGCCTTTTATTATCCTGCGGACCTTTCGTATCTCGCCTTTCGTAAGATTTTCACGTTGCGTTTCGTTTCTTCTCTCGCTCGCTGCTCTTCCTCGCAACGTCTGAAACGCCTGTTCCGCCTCGTATCTCCTCGTGTCCCTTTGAGCGGGCCGTGGCCCATTGAAAACCGCGTCAATGATTTCTCTGCTTCTCGCTAGCGGACAACGTTCTCGTTGCAGCGATCGATCGAGCGAAATGATAACGCGGAGAAGCAGAGCCACGTTCGTAGAATCGCATAGTAGAATTTTGTTGTTTCTGCCGAGTTTCGATTTCCTGCAGATAAGTCTAATTGTTTCTCAGCTCACCTGATATGTTTTGTCTTTTGTCCAATGTGTCCTTCTAAATGTAAACCTAAATATATTTCGCTGTATCAGTTTGTAACTCGGTGAATAAAACGTGAAAATCAAACATTTATCAATACAAACGGAATTAAATAACAATTTGATAGCACAGAGAATTGAAATGGTAACATGCAAATTTATGTAATGTTCAAGGAATAAAGGGCGACACAGAAGGATCAAGTTACGATCAAGTTATGAGGAATAACATCCATTGTGAAGTGATCATAACGTTAAAAATAAAATCACCAGTTTTATATCTTTTTTATTATTAGCTTCCCAACGTATCTGCTTGTGCTCGTACGCGATTCGAAAAAACCGATTAGCCTGTAGATTAATTTGCATAAAATCTGGTCAGAAGGCACATGATTTTTTATTAAATAATATTCCCATTGGTCGTACCAATTTTTCCTACCATCGACAAAAACAATTTACAACGTCTGTTATCAGAAAAGGAGACAATGAACCGATATTTTGCAACATGTTTCTTTAACAAATGTAGTTGAAAAATATGTAATAAAAGATAAATAGAACTGGACGAATTGGCAACTGGCAAATTCGCTGGACTGTAAAGTGGTAAATACATGAAAAGAGAAGAAAAGAATCTGTCGTTGTTTTCGCGTTGTTTCTCTCGATAGAAGGGCAAAGAGTCGAGTAACAACGTGTTCGCGGACGTAAATGCGTGTATTTATGAAAAATGACTGTCAGTCGTGAAAACGTAGGTAAAAATAATCTCCGCTTCTCAAGGTTTCGTATACAAATTTCAATGCACTGTGCAAATGTTTTCACCTGGATTTTTCTCCTCTGTTTTCGTATGACCTGCTTCGCCGTGGTGTTTAACATCGGCCCAACGAGTACACGACCTACATTAATTGAAGGCAATTAGCATTTCACCCATTTAAGCTGAAAACGCTTCGCTACTCTCGTCTTGTTACTTTATTTTGTTATTGTTTTGTCATTAGTTTGTTACAGTGGCCGTGCATCTACTAGTCAAAAATTTCAATTGATCTTTGCTTCTGCAAAATGGATTCATTTTACCGTAAATTGTAGCTGTGACGTATATTCGGCAAGATTATTAAAATGACAAACATCGTTGTTTTTTTTTTTAACAACGATTTAAATTTTCTAACGAAATTTTTACATTGTAATTAAAAAAAAAAAAAAAAAAAATTGCGAGATATTCGAAAGTTAGGAATTCGACTGGAAATTCCAAATTTTTCCATAGTATTTTTCATAGCTCGTACTATTCTCAAATTTCGTTGAATTTTGCATACAAATCCTGAACCACGAGCTTAAACAGATGCCTGTCCATCTCAAAGGATTGTCGTTAAATCCGTTTTATTATTTATCCGTCTAGCATCATGTTTTTTGCCAATCGTCGCCAATTAGCGTTGATAAACTAATATAAAAAAATAACTCAATGACTTATTCGCATTTTTATGTCACTTGGACAGAGATGCTTCAGCGTTTTCTGATTTTCTCGCGTATCCTTGCGACATCGTCTGTCCACCCGAGTAGAATTTTCATGAATTAAAAATCCCATTTAGAAAAATATATTACTAGAAAAACAGCGACTGAAATATTTACCTAAAAAACAGATTATTTATTTTAAATAAATATTCCTCGTGCTCCTTCTCGCATTATCTGACATTTTTACAAAACGTTAAATCGATCAATGATAAGTTCGGTATATTTCGTAATATACTACTTTCGTAATATTTCGATAGTTTCGTAATATTTCGAGGCGCGAAGTTTTATCAACAATGTTCCGAAAAAAGCAGTGTAATTAAATCGTTGAAAAATGAAAGCCATGGCGGAGGCAAGGTAGAGTCGCAGAAACCACAAAACTGAAAACCAGTTACGTTTAGTATTGGAGGGGGAAAGGGGATAGCGTTCCCTTTTGAGAACATGAAATTGTCAGAAAGTCGTAACGTAAATGGAATTGGAACTCGATTAAATTGAACCACGCTGTATTCTTCAAGGGCTGAAGACGTACGACACAGACTATATGTTGTGGAAACTGAAATCATTTTGTCTATAAGCTCGAAAGCAGTGAATTTTTGTTCACCCCTAAACTACAAATAATCCCATCATACGATCAAGTTCAAAGAGGTAAAACTAGGAGCAACTTCATTTTCACAGCAGTTAGTACCAACGACGCTATAAATAGCTCTAATGGTAGGGAATTTTCCGACAGGCTACTGAAAATATCAAAAAACGACTATTTCCAATTGGTTGAATAGTTAAATGGATAGCTTGACGTTTCTTTTAATCGATATACCGATGGTATCAGGAATTTCGTTGAATTTAAACGGCACGACAGTAATTAATTTTAGTATAAACAGCGTAACAGTACGATAAAATAAATAGAGCAATGTAGGAATGATATATAGTGTGGAAAGTAAATACAACAATGCTATGCATGCTGGGAATTACATTACGCGTAATTATAGAATGTAGTATGTGTACTGTCGTTACATCAAAGACTAAGCTTTTCAACCGAATGCTCTCCATGTACATTAACCAAATACTAACAGCTTATTATTTAAACTGAAATATCGACTCCCTTTAACATTTCAAAGTCACGATATGCTCACTATACCGCCAACACCGCGTGCAATTAATTTCATATTCAACGAATCTTCTTTGTTGCGCATTAAAACACAGCGAGAAGAATAATAAAAAATCAGCAACCGTGTCGAGCAATGTACATCGCGTTTATTCCCTTCATTCGTTACCACAACAAAATTAACACTCGCTGTATGTATTTGCATTGCAATCAACGCATTGAAAATTATTGAATTTTATTAAAAAGGCAATAATTTTCTGTTCATTTAACATAGACTTTCCTATTGCGAATATAAAAATTGTATATTTGTGACACATCACAGACGCACTTTGTTTCAACGTAATTGTCGTTGCTCAATCCGCCGACAACTTGCTAAATAGTCGGAAACACCAGGACCAAGCCGTTGTTGGGCCGATCAAATCGGCTGACGCGTGACAATGACAAAAACAATCTGACGACCGATGTCGGCGCCGCTGTGACTACTACGAGCAACGAGCGACAAGAACAGCAAAAACATCGATAATATGTCCTTCTTTGTTTCCCCTGTTAAGAAGAACGAAGTCAGTCTGTCGTGTAGTAGACTGGAAGCGACAGAGCCAGGTCGTAAAATTAAAGCTTACACGGTTGAAGACCGTAATGTGTAACTTGAGACGTTTTGGGGGAGATAAGCAGCTCGAGCCTCGTCCAGGGGCCTGCGATGTCAACCCGGAACTATTTCTTTCTTTCAAGTAGGTAGGTCGACGGTAAAAAATTGCCTGGCAACTATGGTCACCGGGTTCCTACGACCCTCGATGCAGCTAGATCAATCAATATCACCGTTCAACGCATTAGTTTACGACCACACTGTATCGCTTTCAACTGCCATACTTCGTACTCGACTGTCTCAGAATAGTCTTTTTCTTTGTCTCTACTCGCTGCATTTTTTCTTTATTATTTAATTTGTACTTTACAATTTGTCCAGCTGGAAATTTGGTAAATTTTCAAACTTAATTGCTAAATAACATGCGGATGGCTACCACCAGGGGGATCCATCTTCGAGTTTGACTATTTTAAGCAGTCAAAGCTTTTCTTTTTTTCTTTATTATTATTTAATTTGTACTTTACAATTTGTCCAGCTGGGCATTTGGTAAATTTTCAAACTTAATTGCTAAATAACATGCGGATGGCAACCCCCAGGAGGATCCATCTTTGAGTTTGGCTATGACTCGCTACATAATGCAAAGTGCGAAGGGAATTCTCATTTTCCAATGTGGTGAACTTGCGGAACCGGCTTGAACCGTGAAGATTTCCACGGTTTTCTTATGTGTCGTGAAGCTCAACATTCTGAACAACGTTGATAAACAATGAAATCTAAGAGCAACCATCTGCAATCGCTGCGATTAATTGGAAACGGTTGTGCAATATTGTGGGTGACAGGGTCGGTTTTCTACGACAACCAGTAGTTCCGGTTGTCTGGTTCCCCAGCATGTAACCAGCTGGTGGCAATCGCGGCCACAGAAGAAGTTAATTGAAAATAAGATAACGCCGGTATCGAGCATTGCAGGTTGCCAGGCGGGTCCGCTCGAGCTGAGAAACTGGACGAGCAGGCTTGAAGAACAGCAGGGCTAGATAGGATGAAATATAATCCCTTAATTAAGTCTCGCTGCTGAAGCTGCACCGTGGAAAACACAGACGGAATTATTGTCCCGCAGATGGGAATGTCAAGGGAATGGACGTCTACGAAAGTAATTGCGCTCTGGTTTTCAGAATTGTATGAATTTTGGATGTATAAATTCTACTGGGACCTTCTGATACAGTATGAAACAAATAATTTTGAAATCAACGTCCACGTTTATTTTACGTGCTACGATTTTCAAGTGAATGGATAGTAACGAGGAATGCACCTTCCCCCTTCCCTGTGAAATAGGGAAGCAACTTAGGGTTGATACAAACTTCTGCAATGTTGATAATTTCAGCACTTAAATATTATACATGAATTCATGAAAGTTTGAGGATGACAATGAATTAGAAAATTAACTTTCTATCGTCTAACTCGTTTTAATTTTATGCAACAAACATCTATGTGCGTATACAACACACACACGTACTCAACGACATATGTGTACAATGTGTCGATTCGTATTCCAACGTAAAAATTACTGAACAACTAAATCGTTGAATAAAATTGTCAAATATTACTATGCATATTTTGCAATATAAATAATTCGTGTCTTTTTTTCTGCATATATTACACATTGTACAGGACAAATTTATGTTACGACCTAACGTGATGTCTTCAGAAATGCATGACAATTGTCTCCCATTTTTCGAGTTACATTTCACCAACGATAAATCTAAAAATTCAACTGATGCTATTTCTTCTGGTATTATCGTCTTTTTTAACATGTCACTGGCAAAGATCAGACGTCTCGCTCGTGTCTTAGTGGAAACGCTTACAGATACATGGATTGCCGAATACCTTTGGCACGGCAAACAGACATCAGACGTTGGAATGGAATTAAAGATTCACTGGTCAGACGTACATGTGTTGGTTCTTACACACACCATTATACACATCGTATCGTAAAGTTCAACTGCCACTACCAACGAGGGGAACAAAGTACATAACTAGGGAACTTGACGTACCGATATAACACCAGTCGATTGAAATATTCACGAGGCCATGTGTTATCGATCTACCACGCAGCGTGTACAGGCGAGCGATTCGAAACACACGTAGGATGCTGATATCAATAAAATATCAGTCGGACAATGTATATACTTGCGTCTCCTTTCGACCAACTATGACTGGCACGGGCGTTTATCTTTGCATCGACGGTGCGTTTTCAGCTTTGTCCGTTTGCTTTTCAAAGCGTCTGCGTTGTATCATTCTACATCGTCTAACAAGAAGAAGAGATTTCCGCGCTTGTGCTATCGAGACGTGCAAGCGCTCAATTGCTCAATGTATAACGCGAAAGTACATACAGCCAACTGGCGACATTGTATGAACAATTGTATGAATTGTCCGAACATTATTGTACAATATTCCCCGGGACTCTATCGCCTGATGAATTTCATCAACTTCGTGAGTTCATTGGAATGTAAAAAGTTTGTGATTGGTGAATAATTTTTTATCAATTATTTACTCATTGTTATAATAAGAAAGTAATATGTGTGTACACATATTGTATGACAATTGTTCCTTTGCTAAGCAACATTTTGTATTCCTATAGCTACAGTGAAGTGAGTCAGTGATAAATACTGACAAGTACTTAAGTATTGAGTTGCCAACCCAATATTTTGAACACGTCTTCCTTGGAGCTCTGATCAATTTCATCAACTTCGTGAGTTCTTTGCAATGTAAAAAGCTCGTGGTTGGTGAATGATTTTTTATCAATTATTTACTCATTGTTATAATAAGAAATTATTCAATATGTGTGTACACATATGACAATTATTCTCTCGCTAAGTAACATTTTGTATTTTTATGGCTACAGTGAAGTGAGTCAGTGATAAATACTGACAAGTACTTAAGTATTGAGTTGGCAACTAAGTGATTGGGGATTTTGTCATTAGGTGATATTCACAAAATCCTCAATCACTTAGTTGCCAACCCAATATTTCCAACAAGTCTTCCTTGGAGCTCTGATGAATTTCATCAACTTCGTGAGTTCTTTGCAATGTAAAAAGCTTGTGGTTGGTGAATAATCTTTTATCACTTATTTGCTCATTGTTATAATAAGAAAGTAATATGTGTGTACACATATTGTATGACAATTATTCCTTTGCTAAGTAACATTTTGTATTTTTATGGCTACAGTGAAGCAAGTCAGTGATAAATACTAACAAGTACTTAAGTAGTTGAGTAGACCAGTAGGACGAGTAGTTAATATTCCCATAAAATATTGGTAGATAAGTATCAATGTAACGGTATACGTTTAGAATGATTTATAGTTTAAAATTACATTTTGATTATATAAAATAATTAAACAGTATAGACAAATATGCCTATTGGATAAATTTCGTGAGTTTAATATTAAATAAATGATCCTGTAATATGTTCATTCATAATGTTTCATAATATCGTCGATAGTAATGTTAGAGTGGTTATAATTTGAAATTAATATTCTGTTCATTGTAAAAACGTAATATTAACTATAAAATAATTATTATAAGAGGCATTTATACCACTGTATGGAAAAATATTTATTGAAATTTGAATATTCTATGGCATCATTAATCTAAATATCTAAATATCTAGATATCTGGATCAATTTGAATATTCAATATCTGTGAGTGTTTCCTTTTTTTTTTTCTAGAGTTTGGACGAGCTAATATGACTAAACGTACCTGTTGAAACTCTAAATTTACTAAAAATTAAGTAAATCAAAAAGTATCATATAAACACGTCATATATGTTGCAATGTCTGAGAAAGTTTCAGAGGTCTGGCAATTTCTGTCACAGCATACGATAGCTCAGATTAGCTGGAATCAGCTGGCAGGAACGTGGCCAGAAGGCGCATAAATTATTCTCGTTTGTCGCTTCGCAAACAACACACAAAGTCCATTTAAGCAACATTTACATGGCGTGGCTTCCATGGAAATACAACAAGATTTCGAGAGCACGGCACCATGACTCTCCGCGAGGAAACGTAATCAGCTCTAATTATCTTAAACTTCAAATCCGATAACCATCGGTTACAAAGCCGATAAACAGGGTTACTTTGGGCCAAACCGCATGGCGCAAAATTCATTCTCCAATGCAGTACGCTGACTTATAGTTGTTAGAAAATCATTTCGGTATATCCAACTCGATTTGACAGTGACACGTAAGAAAAGGTGACTTGAGTTCTACTATTAGTTACACTGATTGCAGATCGTCGCTCATTTCATCGTATTATCGGAGTTTTGTTAAACGAACAGGCAACGTGGATAAATCAATTTGTTATGATAAAACGTGTATATGCAAAACTTTGTTTCTGGACCAAAAGTTTTATTTTTCCCCAATTCTGTCAATCTATTTCTGCTATATCTTTCTTCCTGAAAATAAACTGCGGTAAAATTGTTACAAAGAATGAAATATTTAATCAAATAATAAAAACGTCTAATTAATAATTAAATGATTAATTAATTAGTAATTAAATAATACAAATAATTAAAAACAAGGAGTCCATACAAAACGGGAAGCCAATATCTCGAGAAATAAAAACCTAAGCAGCGGGAAAGTTTCTGCTTTTGACGAGAAAGTTGAACTGTCTTACTGACATCAAACTGGAAAAAATAAAAAAAAGACAAGTTTAATTAAAAAATTAATTTTTCCCGATACTCTACATCGTTTTTGTTCCTTCAAACAGCTTTGTTTTACTTCTAAATATTTTAATGAACTACGGATGATAAATAGTAGCTGATTGTAAATATTGGCAAACACTTTGCAAACAGCGAACACAGAATGATTATAGTCCACGCAAATCTCGATACTACCACAGATGACGTTATTAATTTTCTCTGAGTACTCTCAGCACATTCTAATAATTCTTCCTGACGATTCACAAGTCTTTGTGAAAGTCTCTTCTGCTTTCCTCCATTTTAACATACCATAATCTTCCCTCAGTATTACAACTGTTTTGCATAAACGTCGTGTCACAAATATAAAGCTTCAATTAAACAAGAAAAAGAAAATATCGTTCGCAGCAATTCTTACGAAAATCTTGTAACGCCTATGCCAGTGTACATCAATTTTTCAAGTAATTTTATAACAAATTTTCTAGCTTATCACTGTTTGAAACAAGAATATGTTTGTATATTACAAAACACCGTTGATTTTCAACGAGTAGTTCCAAAGGTAATTAAAATCATTTTGGAGGACGATAAAATCACTTGAATTGCAACGCACTGCAAACACTGAAAAAGGAAGTAGGAAATATCGTCAGCGTCGATCAAATTAACTAAACGCCACCTACGAAAGACGCGGAGCAAGAAACGTTCGAAAGAGGCTGAACCGGCTGCAACGTTTATTTCCTTCATCTTTCACAGCCACGATCGAAGAAACATACATTCAGCAGGTGCTTTCACGAGACATTAATCGTAACGTCATTAAGCTTTCAGTTGAAAGAGAAAAGCAAACGAGTCTTCCTTCTTTTAAAAGCAGCGGCGATCAGTACGGCAGGTACATTGAGTCGGTCGAAAGTAGCAGGACTTAACAGAGGGGCGATTCGTTTTGCTATTTCATCCCCTGTTCGTTCATGGCTTCCTCGAACGCGTTAGGAGCACAGTTGCCGGCCGAAAGACATTGGAAAAAGGGGAATAAAAAGCGGAAACGAGGACGAAGATTAAGAGAAAGAGGGAAAGAAGAGCGGGGACGGGGTCGAGGAGGAAGAAAAAAGGGGTGGAAAGTGGAGAGACGCCTTGATAGATGATCTTGGTAATTATTTGCGGGCATTTCCTTCGTTTCTGTTTTTTATCTTTCCCGTTCTTTCACCTCCGCGTATCGCCCTATTGCCCGAAACGAGACATCGTCTTTCTTCCAGCACGTCTTTCCTCTGGCTTTCGTGCCAGCCTCGTTGTTCCGCCTCGTTCGCGTTTCTTTCGCGGCCTGTGTTCGCCTGTTCTACCAGCTCCGTGCACCAGCCACGCTTTTTCCTCTCATTTTCTTTTATCACATCCCACCTGGCTGCGTCACTTCTGCTGACAGTATTTTCCCCGCGCTGGTCACGATGGATGAGCAGCCACGTCCACTCGCCGTAGCCATCGGCCCGTGCACTCTGATAAAGAACAATAGACGACTGCTGTTCCTCATTGTCAGCGCGCTGGCACCGTACGATCGGCTGTATTATTTCTGTCGAATCGATGGCATCATCGGCACTGGCTTATTTCGACGTTCCAGGAACAGATTACCGGGAGAAAATGTGACCTCTCTATGTGTCGCAATACTTCATACGATATCGCAAGAGGACATGCCAAGATAGGTTAGGTGCAGTGATTACGCTTGACAGACTGGCATTTTACATAAACGTCGCGCTAATATGGCTGAGTATCTTGTTGCAGCGGTTGCACAAAATAATGGAAACGTCTCTTGTATGTCGCGTACCTGTTATACGTATACAATCGGACCTCTATGACTGGAGAAGCTGCAGAACAAGTGGATTTTGTTCATTCCCTGTGAACCTCTAAAAGTCGAGATAAAACTCCTTAACTCGAACTAAAACTCAACTTGACTGAAACACTCTATTCGCTATGCGCATTCAGATGCGTTGTTTTACTTATTTTAATAGCCAGACCTCAACGAGTCGGGCTTCTATGACCGCTGTCTCTGTAACTCGAAATGTACCTGCAGCTACGCTGTGCTGTCCAGCTGGACAAATTGTAAAGTGCAAATTAAATAACAAAAAAAAACTTTGACTGCTTAGAATAGAATAGTGGGGATAGCCATCCACATGTTATTCAGCAATAAAGCTAGAAAAATTTACTGAATATCCAGCTGGACAAATTGTAAAGTACAAATTAAATAATAATAATAAAAAAAAGAAAACTTTGACTGCTTAAAATAGACAAACTCGAAGATGGTATCCCGGTGGGGGTAGCCATCCACATGTTATTCAGCAATAAAGCTAGAAAAATTTATTGAATATACATCTGGACAAATTGTAGAGCACAAATTAAATAATAATAAAAAAAAGAAAACTTTGACTGCTTAGAATAGACAAACTCGAAGATGGTATCCCGGTGGGGGTAGCCATCCACATGTTATTCAGCAATAAAGCTAGAAAAATTTACTGAATATACAGCTGGACAAATTGTAGAGCACAAATTAAATAATAATAAAAAAAAGAAAACTTTGACTGCTTAGAATAGACAAACTCGAAGATGGTATCCCGGTGGGGGTCGCCATCCACATGTTATTCAGCAATAAAGCTAGAAAAATTTACTGAATATCCAGCTGGACAAATTGTAAAGTACAAATTAAATAATAATAATAAAAAAAAGAAAACTTTGACTGCTTAAAATAGACAAACTCGAAGATGGTATCCCGGTGGGGGTAGCCATCCACATGTTATTCAGCAATAAAGCTAGAAAAATTTACTGAATATACAGCTGGACAAATTGTAGAGCACAAATTAAATAATAATAAAAAAAAGAAAACTTTGACTGCTTAAAATAGACAAACTCGAAGATGGTATCCCGGTGGGGGTAGCCATCCACATGTTATTCAGCAATAAAGCTAGAAAAATTTACTGAATATTCAACTGGACAAATTGTAAAATACAAATTAAATAAAAAAAAAAAAAGAGGAAACTGTGTTGTGTGTCACAGGATGTGAGCTATCGATCTTTTGGCATTGTCTACTGTCTTCCAAATATTTAGATCGTCTCGAATAACGTAGAACGACAGAATCCCTGCTTCTTCAAGCACACGCATATCCAACGAAGCTAATCGTTTTTCGTCAATCGAATTGCCGTCATCTGTCGCATTAATCAACATTGAATAATTAAATTGTAAGAGGAAGATCGAGATTCCAAGACTTGTTCCCATTATTTTATTCAATGCCAGTGTGTAATTAAATTCCTATTTTTATGCAACTAATTAACAGAGCAGGTCTTGGTCTGTCAAGTGCAGCAATGACTATCCTATTCTTCGTCTTTCATCTTTAAATGTCCCACAAATGCATCCTCGGTCTATGGGGTTGGCAACTAAGTGATTGCAGGTTTTGTCAAGGCTATCTAATGACAAAATCCGCAATCACATAGTTGCCAAGCCAATAGTAACAGGCTAACACACGATCACAATTTAAAGTGAAACATCGATCGTCGAGATGGCAGAGCTGAACGTACACGTGTCTTTCACGGAGATGTTTTTCCCAATTAATTTCCACCAGTCGAATACTCGCGATTCCTACGACTGCTTCAAGTATTCGCATCTATTCTGTGCTATTGCTACACGCTCTTGGCTATCTGTCTGTCATAGACCACATTCATCCTGTGGGCAGTCAGTGGTCAGTAGTGGGTTACTTACCGCAAAGCTGACTATCTGATGCGACAATACGACTATCTGCCTATTATAAACGCGCGAGAGAGGTTCCTTTACAGCTGCAACTAAATATATAGCTGTTCCCATGTATAGAGTCCATGACGAAGCAGCGCAGTGATGAGAAGTAACCTAGTTCTCGGTGACCTATTTGCAATGTTACTCTTCCCTCCAAGCTTTTCCTTTTCTACTCTGCAATTTTCTCATCTCCTCTGTCCATTCTTCTTTGCTTCTCTTCACTTCTCTTTCGATTTCTCTCCATTTCTGTAACTCCTTTCGTTTCTTTCATCCATTACATCATTTCTGCTTCTCCTTATTCTACCGTCTTATCTTCTTTTTCCTTCCATTTTTCCCTTCTTCCCACGTTTCCATCTCTCTTTCTCTTCTTCTTCTTCGTCTTTTGTCTTCTTTTCCATTTCTCTCCTCTCTATTCTCCGAACAATGAACACACCAAGATTTACTATATCTGTGAGCAGTGGAACATTTCAAGAGGAATTGAAATGATCAAAAATATGTTTCTATAGTTGTCCAGGACACTGTGCGATGTAAATGGATTTCTCACGAGTGGAAATTTGTTCAAATTGCACCGTGATAGCTTTCGTCGTGTATACAGTGGCTACAAAAAGTATTCGCACACCATTGCATCCTTGCCAAATGTCCAGCTGGACGAATTGTAAAGTACAAATTAATAATAAAAAAATAATAAAAAAATTGCATTTAACCTGGCGTTAAATAATTAATTAGGTTTATTAACTTTCGTGTTATTTGGCAATACTTTCATATGACTACGAAGGTTTACTGCTAAGAAGCAGAAACGCTTCGTTTTGTAAAACAAAAGTGCCAATACGTTTCGTAGCCACTGTAAGTAGAACATTTATTTCTTGTCGACTTTATAACGCGGTTGTTTAAAAAATATTTCTAAAGATTCGTTGCGTGGCTATCCGCCGGATTAACAGCGGCTACCTTTGATTTAAAATGCTAATTATCAGCTAGAAATAGCCAGGAAAATAATAATTTTCGCTGCATCGATTTCCCGGCGATTCGAAAACGCCGATACCTTGTTTTCGAATATTTCAGAGCACGAAATCTACGTCGATTTCAATATGCACTCTGCGCCTGCTTTTAATATTTTCATGATTGGAATAAACAAGGAAGCTCAAAGGGAATTGGTAAAATTCTTTTACAGAAAATCCAATGCAATTTTCAATAGAGGGAAACGAACGCTGATGTTTCATTCGATAAAGTCAAATAAACTCTCGATTCCCGGCCAATTTCAATTTACAAGGAGTCGGGCAAATGTGCTCCACTTAACCGTATAGACTACGCGTTTCGTGCATCGAGCGTTGTTCGTCAAAGAAATACAACATGATTCAATAATTCATAAAGCAATCGTCGATGGGATGATTTTCTGATTCTCGAATGAAACGTTGCAGTGGAATAAATTCTCCCTTTTCCCCCTTTCCGTAAGGGGCTTCGTTTATGCGAAATTCTCTGATTTAATGACCGTGAAATTATAAATATTAATTCTACATGTACATCTGCCAGGATAATTATTCCACAGTTTCAAAATCTCCACACAATTGTTACTTAAAATTATTAACGCGAAATAAACTTCCAACGCTATCTTACGGTCGGCTGCACTCAGCCAAGTTGAAATACTAATAACAAGTTGTTAGTATTTGTTAGGTAATATAACAATGCAATCTATTAATAAGAAATTCTCGTGTCACGACAATAGAAGCAACTGATTTTTATGAATTTCTTTTAGACTAACTGCTGGTTCTATGACACTACACCTTTTCAAGATGCAACAAATAGTTTCCATATATAGAACACATTTCTATTTCAAGTTTACCACATGTCCAGCTGGACAAATTGTAAAGTACAAATTAAATAAAAAAAGAAAAAAATTCCTACTCCAAAACTATATTTACATCCCAGAAAGATCTACTCCCATAGTAGCTATAGTATAGTTATACATATAATATAGTATAGCTATATAGTAGCTCCCATAGCTACTAGTTAGTCTGCAAAGAATTCGTAGAAACTAATCGCCTTTAATGTTGCTGTTACTCGAGGATCGACTCGAGTTTCTTTTTTCAACTGTTCGGTATCGATGTCACTGCGTGTGCACGCGGCGATGGTTTCCTTATCTGTGTGAAATACGATACGCGACGGTTGCTGAAAAAAGTCGGAGCAAATGTGGCGGATAATCGGAACTCAAGATGTGTTTAGATATTTGGATGACAAAAAAGTATGGTCGCGTGCGTGTGACTAAATAAGACAACAATAAGCTGGTCAATAGATTCACTGTTGCGTTCACAAAAGCGATACTATTTTCTCAGCAAAAGATACTATTTAGAAAAAGGAACGAGTGTTTCATTACAAAGATTGATCTTCGGTGTTATTTTTTAACGAGCAACTGGCTTCGTTTGGACTATAAATCACTGACGCGGCCAGACAATTCGCAAGAGTGTCTTGAAAAAAAAAAAAAAAAGAAATAGAAGAATGGAACGTTTAGGTGAACAGTGTGAAGCGTTATTAAAATAAACACGTCTGTAGCATAAAGCACCGATGCGAACAGCGGTGGAATATTCATTCGCAGTTTTTCCGGCGCTGATATCAAAATGGAAGTGTGGCGCAGCGCGAACCGGGAAATAAGCGATAGGGAACGGTTGCCTCTTTTCTTGTTTTTCTTTTTCCTTCTTCTTCCTCTTTTTTTTTGCGAACGCCGCTCTTTCCAATGGTTCACCGGGGAAATCTACGAAGTGGTTATTAAAATTCCATCCGGATCGTGATAGCGCAACAAGGAAAATAATCTCGGAGAGACAGATTTTCTTGGAATTTTTCTCGCCTCTCGCGGCGTTCCCGCGAATTAGGATTTTGTGTCGCGAGAAGCCAGGATTACGGCTGGTCGTTTGATCAAACATGCACCTTTGAGTATTCGCTGAAACGTATGAATGATCGTATCGCGGTTCCATCGACGATGATTATCGTTATCGCGTGAACTGTCATTAACAGGGATTATATAATTGAATATTAAGCCGTGTTTTCAATTTTAATATCCCTTTTTACAGATTACTTGCGTGCCACGGCTGATCGAAAATTTCATTGCCAGCAATTATTAAGATTATATCATCGACAAGCTTGCGCGTATAACAGAGATCTCTTTGTTATTCATTTATGTTATTCAGTTATGAAGTTACGTCGGCAGGCATATATTTGTTTAAGTTAATAAATAATTTATCTAACTATCTGATAAATGGATATGTGTACGTATAACGTGTGTGCAAATAGTTGTGCATTGTATTATCTTCATTAATACAGATATGTTAGTATTTCTTGGAATTTTTTATAATCTATCGTGGTATATGCCATAGTATATTGTATAGTATATCTGATAAATGGATATGTGTACGTATAACGTGTGTGCAAATAGTTGTGCATTATATTATCTTCATTAATACAGATGTTAGTATTTCTTGGAATTTTTTATAATCTATCGTGGTATATATTGTAGTATATTGTATAGTATATCTGATAAATTGATATGTGTACGTATAACGTGTGTGCAAATAGTTGTGCATTGTATTATCTTCATTAATACAGATGTTAGTATTTCTTGGAATTTTTTATAATCTATCAGGTATATATTGTAGTATATTGTATAGTATATCTGATAAATGGATATGTGTACGTATAACGTGTGTGCAAATAGTTGTGCATTGTATTATCTTCATTAATACAGATATGTTAGTATTTCTTGGAATTTTTTATAATCTATCGTGTATATATTGTAGTATATTGTATAGTATATCTGATAAATGGATATGTGTACGTATAACGTGTGTGCAAATAGTTGTGCATTGTATTATCTTCATTAATACAGATATGTTAGTATTTCTTGGAAATTTTCATAATCTATCGTGGTATATATTGTAGTATATTGTATAGTATATCTGATAAATGGATATGTGTACGTATAACGTGTGTGCAAATAGTTGTGCATTATATTATCTTCATTAATACAGATATGTTAGTATTTCTTGGAAATTTTCATAATCTATCGTGGTATATATTGTAGTATATTGTATAGTATATCGAATAAAATATATTACGTAGTATATCGTAATTAGTTGATGATTTGACTATACCTTGCAGTCAACACATTACTTTCGCATGGATATGTGGTGTTACATTATTCGATAAAAAGAAGGAAATAACGTGGTTCTGTTATTTTCTTGCAATGCTAATGGTACTTTTTTTAATACAACTGCCAGCAGGTGACGTTATGATATTTTTGATTATAGCATATTCCGGGCAATTCGATGCAATTCTCATTATATTGAGCTTTCTACTGGCAAAAAGAATTTTAGCTTTCAGTTTACTTAAACGCACAAATTTGCAACTTTGTGGTATTGTAAATATTAGCAATTTCATTATATTTTGCAATATACCATAACTCTGTTTCCTTAATATATGGACCTCGAGTTTCTTACGTTTTCTACAGCCTTCGCTGGGAATATTGCAAAATTCGACAACTAACAATTTAGACGTGTCACCGCGAAAAGCCATCCGTTCGCCGATAAAACAAGTAACATTTTGCTCGTATAATACAGAAATATGTAAAAGCGGAAAGTCGGCTAATGGTCAGACGAAAAAAAAGAGACTTTTATTTATCGTTGCCAGGAAACATAGGTACGAAATTTCGAAATTCGCAACGTTATACAAAAAAAAAAAAAAAAAAAGAGAAGATCTCGTTGTTGCTACAAGAAACAAAAAGAGACAAACGAAGAACCTTCCACTGGAAATTTTCTATTACAAAGCGGTTTCCCAAAAAGCGTACTTTCCTCTGTTGCGTCGTTCTTCTACCTGAACGACGGTATATTTTTCGAAATCGTACACTCACAGCCGCAATATATTTTATACAGATGCAATACGATATTTGCAGAGATATGTTTGTTGCATCGCCCTTCTACCTAAACGACAGTATATTTTTCGAAATCGTACGCTCACAGCTGAGATATATTTTACGCACACGCACAATACGATATTTACAGACACGACAAATTTCTATAGATACGATACAGTATAAGATACAGATATAATAATAATAATAATAATAATTTAGTAACCCAGGATTTAATAAAACAGCAACTTTCAGACAAACGCTGCAATATAAAAACATAATTTACAATATAAAATATAAATTAGCAATAGAAAAACCAACATGCTGCAGACCATCGAAACAACAACGTAAACAGTGTCCCAGTGTGAGAAAGCAGTAACAGCATGGCGCCCTCTGACCTGGACCCCTGCGACACTCCCAGCGACGCCCCCACCATAAGAGCCAAATCCATTGAATATAAACCTTCCCAAAATCAGCTCGCAGTAAATGCAACCATATTACAATTACTACGTGACTCTATCGTCGCCATAGCTAGACGATACATAGAGCCGTATGATAATTTCGCGTGGTGTAGAGGAATTAGTAACGGCGAACGACGACCATATGAATTTCCGCGGTGGCGATGTCTAAACGTGACCCACTTTCGTCGTTCCGCCCTTTCTCTTCCTGGCCGATACGCGCAACATTAATGAGCCCGGCAACTCGTGGCTGGAGATCGTCGCGGCGTATCAGCGAGGAAGAACCGACTGCGGGTCCTTTAATTATCCTAATACACTGATTATCGGTGGGAAAATCAGAAAAAGCCACGCTCGCTCACACTCGTTTCCACTCGCCACAGATATTAGCGCGTTTCGTCGTTTCCGAGAGCAGAAGAAGCTAACAAAGAAGAGACTAAAATTAGAAATTAAATTAATTAATTGAGAGATTGAGAAGTATGTTTAGGCCGACAAGGTAGGGAAGCTTCTCGGGGATATTCGCGAGACCTGAGCAACTATAATCAAATTGAATGATACGTTGCATATTTATATTACACACTATACATTAATTGTAATTATTTATTAATCAGGGTAGGTATAATTGAGACGGAAATAGCGAAAAGACATGGTGCTTTATTGTTATTTAATCGTCGACATCTGAACTCAGAATGATTCTAACTATCCTAACTAGAAATAACTGCGCTTTGACCTCGTTAACGGGGACCAGCAGTCGGAATAATCACAGGTTATCGATCGAGCACGTGGAATTGCGTTACAGTACCGACATTGTAACATTGAGCTTCATTTCGTTGATTAATATTACGTGTACGTAATATTCTACTTTAACAGGTCATCATCCAATTAAACAGCACGTATACGTTTCTTAAATAAAGTTGCTCTTCAATATCTGGTCTGGTTGATCTTTGCAAAAATATAATGGTAATCATGTTGCTGTTATTAACAGTAGTCTGGAGAGAAAATGGTCAACTGTATAAATTACATACATTGCAAGTTTTAGTTCTGAATTGACAATTACGATACAGTGGCTCTCAAACAATCTTGTTCTTTCTACATTAACGAGATAAGTAAGAATTTCATAATAATTTAAGTGTTTAGTTAAAAAATATATAAGTTAGACTTTCTCCAAAAGTCTTCTTAGTCGATAGAGAAATTCCACGTTAAAAGCTGTGGAATAAGAAGATGTCTGAGGAACAGAAAAATTAGCTACGACGATAAGAAATGGCCAAAATTCCTGCGAAGACGCGGAAGAATTCGAATTTTCCAGAGACACGTAGCAATCTGTTGCAAGCGCAACTACAAAATTGCAGGTCCGCTGTGTGTCGCGAACAGTTGCGCGAAACGAACGCCGCCGGACTAAGCTGACTGAAATTAACGTGTGATACGACCACATTCGTCGACTTGATCTTCATCGGTCGATGGATTTCTTTACGAACGCTGTTTCTATCGCTGTTTTTATTCGCAAAATTAAATGAAATTCCCTGTAAATATTAGATGCACGAGCATGCGTGTAAAGTTGATAATTACAAGCTGCATAACGAAGCTAATAAATAATAATTGGACGCGGCTTCTAACGAACTGTCGTCCTGACGAACGAGATACCCAAAGATTCACGTAGCTACGGTAGAACCTCGATTATCCGCTCTGACCTGCACCAGGTCTGCTATCGGATAATCGGAATCTCGGATAATACGAACGAGTTTATTAGTATTTATAAATCGTACAATAAAACCATAGAAAACATCTCGATAACGTGTATTTAGTTTTAACGAATTATTTGCAAGCTTCGTTAATTGCTTCCACAATGTCTGAAAGTACAAGGAATGAAGGACAACACGTGCAAACCAGCTGGCTGCTGAAGCGAGCAAAGCTCTCATAGAAAGATGACTAAAAAGAAAACACATCACTGACCGCAGTAAAGAAATAAATAGTCAAACTCGAAGATGGTACCCCACTGGGGGTAGCCACCCACATGATAATTAAACAGCTAAAAAATTCTACCAAATGTCCAAATTGGACAAATTGTGAATGTGAAATATCAAATAAAAAAAAACTTCGAAGTTAAAAAAAAAACAGGTAAATTCGCACGCAATTTTACATTTTTCGTTCCCAGCAAACGCTGGAGCAAATCTATCTTTTCTCGTTCGTATGGAATCGTCGTATTTCGACATATTAACCTCATTATGTAAAATTCGTGTACAATTTTTCTTTAAAAAACAATTATAGATATTTACTAAATAAATTAAATTATAATTTATATTAATAAATTATTTTTTTTTTTGTACGAGAAATATATATTTTCTCTTTCAGTTGACAATGAAATTAGATCTGACGTAGAGTTTCCAGTGTCGAGTTAATTCCTGAATAACATTCTGCAACCATATTCTCCTTCAAATTAAAGTATCCGAGGTTAATGTTTAAAACAAGGTTTCAGAAATTTCTATGCAAATTTAATTATGGCATACAGAGTGAAATTTTGAAATTTTCCATGTTATATCGGTCAATTGTAATTCGTACGGGGAGTAAGTGGAGAAAGAATATTGTTAGCAAATATTGTTAGCACAGATAAGTTATAGCATCTCAATGTTGACTAGAGTTTTAATTGGGAATTTTCCGCAAATACTGAAACACGATCCGATTAATTGGCTCGCGAAAGCACTTGGTAAAAACGTACAACGTGCAGATTATTTCGTAGTTTATGTTTAATAAATAACGTAATTTCCTATAAACAGAAACTACAAGAAGTAAAAATCCCAGGAATTTTACAATTTTAATTGAACCCGGCGAGTTAGTTTCATTTCGATGTTAAACATCGCCTTGTTCCTATCACGTAAATTCTACAAACATGCAGTTTCGTAATGTAATTACGAAATAATTTCATTCCGCTGTAATTTCTCTATTAAACAATCGACCTCAGATAACACGTGTACAGTACGCGTTTCACGACGTTAACATTGAAACTATCACACGCGACCAAGAATACGTCGATACGTAACGTACAAGTCACGGAAAATACATAAACAGTGGAGACAGACACATTCCAGCGATTAGAGAATTTTGGACGTGCGTAGTTGACGATTGTAATTCTTTTAATTCTTGTAATTTAATATTTATTTTCTTTCGTAATATTGGCTTGCAACTAAGTGATTGCAGGTTTTGTCAAGGCTATCTAATGACAAAATCCGCAATCACATAGTTGCCAAGCCAATAGTAACAGGTTAACACACGATCACAATTTAGAGTGAAACATCGATCGTCGATGATGGCAGAGCTGAACGAACACGTGTCTTTCACGAAGATGTTTTTCCCAATTAATTTCTACCAGTCGAATACCTGCGATTCCTACGACAGCTTCAAGTATTCGATTTTATTCAATGCCAGTGTGTATGCGATAATATGCAAGTTAACTCATTTGCACATTTATGCAAATTCCTATTTTTATGCAATTAATTAACAGAGCAAGCCTTGGTCTGTTAAGTGCAACAACGACTATCCTATTCTTCGTCTTTCATCTTTAAATGTCCCACAAATGGTCTGTGGGGTTGGCAACTAAGTGATTGCGGATTTTGTCAGGACTACCTAATGACAAACTCCGCAATCACTTAGTTGCCAAGCCAATATTTACTTCGTTCTTCTTTTTTAATTATTTAATTTACTCTACAATTTGTGCAGCTGGACACTTGGTAAATGTTTCTAACTTAATTGCTGAATAACACATGGATGGCTAATCCCACTGGGATACCATTTTCGAGTTTATCTACTTTAAGCAGTCAAAGTTTTCTTTTCTTTTATTATTATTTAATTTATACTTTACAATTTGTCCAGCTGGACATCTGGTAAATTTTTCTAACTTAATTGCTGAATAACACGTGAATGGCTAACCCCAGCGGCATACCGTCTTCGAGTTCGACTATTTTATTTCTTTGCTGAGGTGTTTTCAAATACGTCAAGGTGATTAGAAAAGTGGAAACGAAGCATTCGACCTATTTCCAAGAATTATTTCATCTTCTTATGTAACACCAGTTATAAATGAAATTCCACTTATTCGGTGGATGTAATATCTGAGACCTGATATCCGTGTAATAGATTCCATATCCTTTTCAGCTCTGCTAATAAATCGACAGTAGATCTGATATTCTTCAGTATCAGTAGATCTGATATTCTTCTTCATTTAGGATTTCAACTTAATTGCAATTTCTATCGATAGAATTTTCAATATAAAATCACAGTCACTCGTAAGTCTTGTCACGTTTCTTATTTTAAATCCGACAACGTGAAAATGCATGTTCGCTCGTTTCAAATCTAGCAAACGTTTTCCGGAAGACCTGGCGGTGGCTCGTAGGTCTAAGAGTCGTAATCCAACTGTGCAGAACGAAAGACGAACGTCGATTACGCACGTGTTCCACTTGCTCAGTGGCCAGCACCTCCTGGTTAACGTAAAATGACGCACGAAGGTCCTGCACAGATTGAACCAATTAAACGGCGATTTAATCGACGCTAAGTCGATTACACGGTGTTTCTGGGCAAAAGGTCTAGCGATGCGGTAAGAGGAAATGGTAGAGGAAGAGACGAGAAAACAGAAATTCACAGAGAAAATAGAGAGACAGCGACGTCTTCTGACCGCCATGTAACGAGCCGAAAGGGGATGCTCTTGGCCGCTGTCAAATTAATATGCTCGTCTGTCTGTTACTGCGATTCCGCAAGTTATTTTGTCCGCGCCAGAGTGTACCAGGACCAAAGCAATTTTCAGAAATATTTGGAAACTTCGCGGATATTAAACGGTTTTCTCTTCAAAGGATGCTTGACTCGATGTACGTGAGCAGAATCTGTTGCAAAAATTCCTATCGTTCCGATGCACGGAACATTATTATTTGATCATCATTTTCGAATATAGTTTTCTCCAATCAATAGGCAAAGAACATGAGGCTGTTGGACGACGTGTTTTTCAACATTTTTGTCGATAGTATCGCAACTACGTTTAGGAGTAATTGTTTTACGACAGTCATAAAGCATCTTGAGAAATCGCATGATAATCGCGTGTAGAGACAATGAGGTGGAGAAATTGACGAAGTATGCTGAAGTTTATCAATTTGGTGTCTGAGAAGTGCAATTACGTTAAACGTGTGTACCATCGACGAAATTTTGATTAGGAACGTACCAGGGTCGGTTATTCGCTGTTTCCATGTACACGTTGATCGAATAGTTTCATAGAAAGAAGACTCAAATGAGAACATTCCACTGACTTCAGTAAAGAAATAAAACAGTCAAACTTGAAGATGGTATCCTGCTAGGGGTAGCTATCCACATGTTATTTAGCAATTAAGTTAGAAAAATTTACCAAATGTCCAGCTGGACAAATTGTAAAGTACAAATTAAATAATAATAACAAAAAAAACTTTGACTGCTTAAAATAGACAAACTTGAAGATGGTATCCCACTGGGAGTAGCCATCCACATGTTATTTAGCAATTAAGTTAAATTTTTCTAACTTAATTATTATTTATTTAATTATTTTCTAACTTAATTATTATTTAATTAACTAAATGTCCAGCTGGACAAATTGTAAAGTACAAATTAAATAATAATAACAAAAAAAACTTTGACTGCTTAAAATAGACAAACTTGAAGATGGTATCCCACTGGGAGTAGCCATCCACATGTTATTTAGCAATTAAGTTAGAAAAATTTACCAAATGTCCAGCTGAACAAATTGTAAAGTACAAATTAAATAACAAAAAAAGAAAACTGGCTGCTTAAAATAGACAAACTCGAAGATGGTATCCCACTGGGGTAGCCACCCACATGTTATTTAGCAATTAAGTTAGAAAAATTTACCAAATGTCCAGCTGGACAAACTGTAAAGTACAAATTAAATAACAAAAAAAGAAAACTGGCTGCTTAAAATAGACAAACTCGAAGATGGTATTCCACTGGGGTAGCCACCCACATGTTATTTAGCAATTAAGTTAGAAAAATTTACCAAATGTCCAGCTGGACAAATTGTAAGGTACAAATTAAATAATAAAAAAAAACCTTGATGTATTAAATAATCGTTTTTAATAAAAAACGACGATGTCTCTGACTGCAGAGGAACATTGCAAGTACATCTTCTACATAAATTCTACATAAAAATTCTACATAAATTCTACATAAAAATAAGCTGAGGAAGCTCGGTAATTAACAAAGTTAGCGACGTTATCTGCGCAACAGTGTTAAAACCTTCACAAACGAATGAAACAGAACTCGATGCTCGCTAAAGACATCTCGTTTAAGGTAGCTCGATTACGTAAAATAATAAAACAACGTCCAATTCTGAGCTTCTCGCACAGCTGTAAAACAACGTCTCAGACGTGAGTGCGTGAGTTAAGAGCTTGAAAGTAAAATCATAAAAGTGTTTAAAAGTAAAAAAAGGAAATAATAGACGCACAATGTTTTTTGTTTCATATTAGTTTATTGAATTATGCAGGAACATAAGTGGATCATATCTGATTCAATAAAATAATATAAAACACGAACTGTTCATCTATTATCACCTTATGAAACGAAAGAAACTTTTCGGACATCCTAATATTATACGACTGTACTGTTGGCAACTAAGTGATTGCTGATTTTGTCATTACAATCTAATTTTATCTTCCGATACTCGGAATTCCTTGTTAATTGTTTAAAACATTCCTTGTGTCTAAAAATCAACATTACAGCATCGACTGTATTGCTATTGCAATTCTCCTGCAGCAATGCGATCTTGTGATGTGTGTTCGTTAAAATTAAAGTTAAAACTAAAATCAAGTATCTTTGATTCCCTTTGAAATTGCAGATACAAGTAATCTTCGTATCGAGGGTAACGTTAAAATTCAACGAAACTCTGCTTATCGTCCTTTCAATTTGCCCATAAAATGAAAAAGAAGGACACGTCCAACCAAATGTTCGCCACCACTTACAAAATAATCGCGCGAAAGAACGGCGGCCATTAACGATGGGAAATTAGCCCGAGGGAGGAAATAGCCGATGAAGAGAGAGAGTAAGAGAGAGAGAGAGAGAGAGAGAGAGAAAGTTTCAAGCCTTGCGAAACGATGCACGTGGCCTATATTATCAGAGAATTAAATTTTTCCGAGTAATTTAGCCCAGTTTTCGGAGTGGTTCCAGCTACTTTCTTAATTACTTACTTGGCGCGTTTTTCCCAACAGGTCGCGAATAATCCGACGAAAATTTTAAGCGAATCGAAGAAACTTGCCAGTGGCTACTATTCTCCATCGATGAGACGAACGCGGCCGAATGATCAATTAAGCACGGACCATTTAATTGTTTCGCGCCCTTTAAAAAATCTTGACCCGATATTCCTGCTGGAAATTGCCGATTACTTTTGAAAAAAAAAAAAAAATCAATTCCATCGGCGGACGATTCGTGAAATTCATCAGGACACGGTCTTCTCAGTAAGCAGCTGGCCATTTGGCTGTACATGTTACTCGGATGAAATGGTTCGAGTCGAAGAGAGAAGCAGACGAGACAAAGTTCAAATGCAAGTCACGGGCTTCTCGATCTTCTGACGACGGTCAATTTCTTGAAACTGAAAACTGCTTCTGAGTGAATGCTGACTTCTTGAAAGATACTTGGCGTTTATACTTTTAAAGCTACGTTCACAATGGCTGCGAATAGTATTGGTAGTATATATAAAGTTATCTGGTAATTTCAACATTTTCTATTGGGTGCCTTTCTTTTATAGACACGTCTTTTACAACGATGCAGCTTTATACAAACGTGAAACCTGATCTGTCGAACGTTGTGATCTTTAGTTTGAATAGAAGAAAATGGATCATACGTAATTCGATAAAATAATATAAAAGGGAAAATGTTGTGCATTCATTGTTTCCTTATAAAAGGAAAGAAACTTTTCGGACGACCTAATATTTGCATCTCGCACATTTCATTTTGGTGAAATTATAATTATAATACAAAATTCGCAATGCAAGGATTGTTATTTTTAATAAAAAAAAGAAGAAACAGAAATTACTTCGTGAGCATATAAATAGTACTCGGCATTGAAATCGAAATTTTTTATAATTATAATTTAGTGAAATATAAAAAAAGAAGGGACTCGAACGTTGATTCTGCTGATTTTTTGATAATTTGGTTGTTGAACATGACGGCTGGAATGCGCGATCATGATTCAAAAATTATGACAAACAGGTTTTTGTACTTTTTACGTTGCACCGAGTCGAATGCAAGTGTTTGAAAATGAATAATTATTATTGTATATTATATTATTATATATAATATTATTAATGATATTACATATTATTATATATATATATATATATATTATTAATAATATTTTTTTGCACAAGAACAATATGAAAGTCTGTGACGAGAACTATACAATAATATAATATACAATATTGTTAATATTATTAATAATACACTTATATTATACTTATATTATTAATACTATACAATAATATAATATACAATATACAATATACAATATAATAATATAAAGTACAATATTATTAGTATTATTAATATTAGTATTATCAATACTGTTAATATCATATATATTAGTATTAATAATATTATTAATAATATACTTATATTATTAATACTATACAATAGTATAATATACAATATACAATATAATAATATAATGTACAATATTATCAATATTACTAATATTAGTATTATTAATATTATTAATAATATTATATATATTAGTATTATTAATATTATCAATATTAATAATATTAGTATTATTAATAATATTAATAATATTGTATATTATCGTATAGTTCTCGTCACAGAATTTCATATTGTTCTTGTGCATAATAGTGAAATTACTGGCATAACGCTCAAATTTTCCGCTTTTCTTCGTTAATCAGTCTACCGCGTACTAAAAATGGATTAGGCTAAGCAATTGTACACGATTTCAACACCGAGTACAATTTATATGATGACAAAGTACTTTCTTTTCTTTTTATTATTAAAAAGTCTAACAATCCTAGCATTGCGAGTTTTTCTATACATTTTGAGAAATTTTAAAGTGTAAAATTGCGTACAATAGACGCAATATGAAAAGGTATATAAAATATCCAATGTTTCCTATAATACTTGACAGGTAATACAATTTCCTACCGAGGCTCTTGTTTAATTACACTCTCAAAAGAGCGAATTTGCAGAAAAATCTAATATAAGCTAATAATTGAGAAAAATACGTACAATTGCGTTGTGTTCGGAGCTCGTACAATCGCACGACAGTTCGCATGTAGTACGTGTCAGATCGAACGACCGTATCACACTAAACGTATTCGACACCAAATGCGGCGTACGAAGGATTGGAACCGAGAAATATAAACATTGAATTACTACGCAGAACAAGGTGAATGTCGTACAAGAAACAGTCTAAATTACATGCGATATAATATATTTAATTTATTTTCTGTGATAAATAAATGATACGAATTTTTATATATGTATATATATGTATATATATATGTATGTGTCTGTATAATATGTATGTAAGAATATAGTATATGTGCAAGAAATTTAATATATGAAATATATGTTGTTTAACATATATACATTAACGTATCTTCAGTTCTAATTAATTAATATATGTATATTAGTGTATCTTCAGTCTTAATTAATTAATATATACATCTGTTACATTTTATTATATATACATGTATAATATGCATGTAAAAAAATAGTATGTGTGCAAGAAATTTAATATATGCAATGTATGTAATTTAATATATAAACATTAATGTATCCTCAGTCCTAATTAATTAATATATATGTTTATTATATTTTGTTATATACTAATACATATATATATATTTGTTAACATATTATAGATACATGTATAATATGTATATAAGAAAATAGTATATGTGCAAGAAATTTAATATATGAAATATATGTTGTTTAACATATATACATTAACGTATCTTCAGTTCTAATTAATTAATATATGTACATTAATGTATTTTTAGTCCTAATTAGTTAATATATGTACATTAATGTATCTTCAATCCTAATTAATTAATATATATATTTCTTACATTTTACCATATGTTAATATACACATTTATTAATATATTTTATATATACATGTATAATATTCATGTAAGAAAATATTTTGTATGCAAGAAGTTTAATATATGTAATATATGTAATTTAATATATAAACATTAATGTATCTACAGTCCTAATTAATTAATATATATATTTCTTACATTTTACCATATGTTAATATACACATTTATTAATATATTTTATATATACATGTATAATATTTATGTAAGAAAATAGTATGTATGCAAGAAGTTTAATATATGTAATATATGTAATTTAATATATAAACATTAATGTATCTACAGTCCTAATTAATTAATATATATATTTCTTACATTTTACTATATATTAATATGCACATTTATTAATATATTTTATACATACATGTATAATATTCATGTAAGAAAATAGTATGTATGCAAGAAGTTTAATATATGTAATATATGTAATATAATATATAAACATTAATGTATCTACAGTCCTAATTAATTAATATATATATATATTTCTTACATTTTACTATATATTAAAACACACATTTATTAATATATTTTATATATACATGTATAGTATGTGTACAAGAAATGTAATATACGCTATGTATGTAATTTAATATATAAACATTAATGTATCTTCAGTTCTAATTAATTAATATATGTACATTAATGTATCTTCAGTCCTAATTAATTAATATATATATCTCTTACGTTTTATTATATATTAATATACACATTTATTAATATGTCATATAAATATATAATATGCATGTAAGAAAATAGTATGTGTGCAAGAAATGTAATATACGCAATGTATATAATTTAATATATAAACACTAATATATCCTCAGCCCTGATTAATTAATACGTAAACGCTGTAGCAAATACAATGGTAGGTAAATACCTTGCATAGTCGCGGTACTCGTTAAACATACAATGAGACGAGTAGTTAATCAATGAGAGTAATTTAATCACGTTGTCTACAATGACGAGTCGATTTGTATGAGATTCATTTCCGGAATCCGTTGAACGTTCGAACTTGCAAGGAGCGTAACTATTTGTACAGCTGCGAGTATTTCAAGAGCTGTTTGTATGCGTTTATTTGACACCCAGTAAAGCATGCACAGCGCGAGCTGTGCAGTTGCACGCACTGCGCGCAGAAACGAATCTAGGGATTTCAAGTTTTGCTCGCGCATTCAATATTCCGATTTGCAGACAGCTTTATTTCGCGAGCAACGCTAAGAGCGTGGAATAATTGCACTTGGAAGCAATGACGACCATTGAACAACGACGAAAATTGTCAGCACTGTAACGCAGATAGCAAGACAATGAAGAATTAAGTGATAGTTTCATTTTTTTCAAAGAATTTTTATCTTTAACAATTATTACCGAAAATTGCACCATTGCGATGATAGTTTCTAGGGATATTTTTAATTGAATAATTTAGGTTAAGTTATACAATTTATGCGGTAAGTTAAATGACGTGTTCGTTTAATTTTCAGAAAATTATTTATTCTAGCTACGCGAATTGTTGTGTTTCCAGTCGCACCGCGTGAAGAAAATAGAATTAAATAAATCTTAAAAAACGATTTAAACTATGTTTGTGTGTGAAACGAGAAGTTTCCATTTGTCGCATTAACTTAATAAATTCTATAATTCTTATTATGTTTAATGCCAACGAATAATAAAAATCTTGAATTAAATATCGTAAAAATATTAATTAGATTGTTTAGATTTATATTGTATTTAGATTATTTATTTAGATTTATTTAGAAAAATATTATTTAGATTATTTAGATTTGTATTATATTCAGATTATTTGTTTAGATTTATTTAGAAAAATATTATTTAGATTATTTAGATTTGTATTATATTCAGATTATTTGTTTAGATTTATTTAGAAAAATATTATTTAGATTATTTAGATTTGTATTATATTTAGATTATTTATTTAGATTTATTTACAATCTCAAACAGTTCCATTTTTAAAGGGCGTTAACTCCGGAAACTATACGCAGACGACTCTTCGATTCATCGATTCGGCTATAGGAAATTTTCAAACGAATATGATACGAGCGTACAACAAACTTGTATAAACAAATTCGTACAAACAAGGAGGCAGACTCACAGTTGCCAACAAATACGAGAAGGGACTAGTCGGATGAAATTTCATCTTCGGTTTCGAGATATCCTGCTTCGTACAGTGAGTCACAAAAGTATTCGTACACCGTGAACTGCCGCCTTTAAACGATTGATATTTGTCTACGATACGAGTCTCAAAAAATTTCTACCAACAGGAACCTACGTTGGGATTACGAAGCTTCCAAACTGGCAATAAACTTTATCGCAAAATAACGCGTCGATAAAACAAAAATGTCATTATACAAATTATATTAAAAATACAATTAACGTATTAACAAATAACAGTCGATCGAGCCTCCCTTGCATTTTATAATACTTTTCACACGATCATATTTATGACTGTGACATCAAGTGTACACGTGGATGACTGCCATTAGGTTGTCCGGAAAGTTTCTTTCGTTTTGTGAGGAGATAATAGACGCGCAATGTTTTTTTGTTTTATGCACATAATAACAGAAATGCAACGAAGTGGATCACAATTCAATGAAACAACATAAAACAGAAATTATTGTTCATTTATTATCACCTTACGAAACGAAAGAAACTTTTCGGACGACCTAATATTATGCGACTGTATCGTTGGCAACTAAGTGATTGCGGCTTTTGCCATTAGGTGGTAATGACGAAATCCGCAATCACTTAGTTGCCAAGCCGATAAAACCTCGAAGATCAAAGTTCTCCACAGGCAACGATATTTTATCTTCCGATACTCGGAATTTCTTGTTAATTGTTAACAATATCGCTTGCGTCTAGAAGCCGACATTACAACTTCAACGTGCTATGGCGATTCTGTAGCAGCGGTGCGATCTTGTGATGTGTTTTATGCGGCGTATCAAAGGAAGGCGAAGTCCAGGGTGAAAGCTTTACTTTGTCGACAGAAAGACGTTGCAAATGCGACGAGCAAATCGAACAGGTTATTTGTCGCAAGAGAAACGTGTACACGGTGTATCGTATCGAGGTGAAAGGAAAGGTTCATAGAAAGCAGCATCATTGAAGTAGTATTTTTAGCTTCTACGAGGCTACATTGTGTCGGGGTAAACACGGCCAAGATATCGTGCGACTACGATTCCCCGTGATTATAAAACTCGTGTTTCTCAATAAATTTTATCAGCTGCTTCCTTTAAATTTCTTACATCGTCGATTAGAGAGAAGCGATAGGTTGAAGTATAGTTTCAGCGACTTTTTTTTTATTTGAAAGTATTTTACAAACTATTCTAATTGAGAATTATAAATAAATTATAAATAAATATACAGGGTGGTTGGTAACTGGTGGTACAAGCGGAAAGGGGGTGATTCTACACAAAAAAAGAAGTCGAAAATATAGAATAAAAATTTTTCGTTCGAGGCTTTGTTTTCGAGAAAATCGACTTTGAATTTTCGCTCGGTACGCGTGCACTTTATCACGTCTCGTTATAACGGATCTCACTGTAGATCGTTGCCTCGATGGAGAAATTTAAAAGAAAAAAATAATTTTTATTCTATATTTTCGACTTCTTTTTTCGCGTAGAATCACCCCCTTTCCGCTTGTACCACCAGTTACCAACCACCCTGTATAGTAAAGTGCACGCGTACCGAGCGAAAATTCAAAGTCGATTTTCTCGAAAACAAAGCCTCGAACGAAAAATTTTTGTTCTATATTTTCCATTTCTTTTTTCGCGTAGAATCGCCCCCTTTCCGCTTGTACCACCAGTTACCAACCACCCTGTATAGTATGTTTGATTCTAGCTGGATCTAACGATTTTAACGATTTGGCAAGAAATTGGTAAAGATTCGGAGGAAATAAAAAATGCGGAAATCGTTTGAAAATTAGAACATTCGAATAAATAAATAAAGGAAAAGAGCGATGGAATATTTATCCGGCCCTTGGTTTCACGCCGGCTCGTTTATTCTACGCCATTAAACGTGAAACGAAAACGAAACGTGTCATTGATAAAATCGCGAACGAGGGAAATCATTGAAAATTGAACGTCCTCGATTCCCTATTAACCCGTTAAGGTAGAAAATAGCGGTCCGCCTTTCCCCATCTCTCGATCTGTCCTATTTCCCTGGCAAAATGTAAAACGAGCACCGTAATGTAGAGTAGATCATCTCGTATATCGAGAAAAAGGAACGTTCTGTGTAGCTCGTCGAGCTATAAGCTTCGGCGTATCGATCGCTCGTAAAGCTTTGCAGCGCGTGCAAACATAGATTTCAGGAAGCGGGAAAATACGCCAACAATTGCGAATATTGCGATACCGCTAACTGCATCAGCCTTGTCCCTGCAAAGCCTCTTACGTATCGCGTTGATTAGTCTCGAATCTGCTTATACTGTCTCGTATATACAGGGTGACCCGATAGTTAAGTATAGATGGCTCGGTCGCTTTTCAGATTCGATTAATTAAAGAAGCATTCCGGCGGCGCTTTATCGAGTGTTTTACCAGTTTCACCAAACCCAAGACGAGATAACGTGGCGACACTGTTCGCTAAAGTTTGCTTTTTAACGCGTTGGTCGCCCAGCGTGGTTCAGCTGAGTTTGCTGCGGGGTCCAAATCCGACCGCCGGTACGTAGTACGTAAACAGAGCGACAAGCGGGAATTCATTGTTTATCGCCTTCGATTCATTGTAAAGAAAAGATTATTTAGTTCTGAAATGCAGAAAGCGATAAGCTTTCCAGTTAGAGTATTCCGAGAGATCTCATGGCAGATATCTCAGATCTTTCACTTAGTCGAGAAGCATACTCGTGAGACGTACGTCAGTGATGTGTTCATCCTCAAAATATTGAGTAAACAGCGTGAAAATATATTTGAGAGTGAGGAGAGTAACGATGACGAAGTCTACAATTATTGCTGGAAGTGACCAAAATCAGCCCAAATGTGTTTGGAATGTTTTAACACACACCATGCGATATAGCATAATGTAATATTTCATCCAGAATATAAATTAATAAAAAGTATGGTATAATGTGTTTTTAATATTCTTATGTCGTATATCCTATATTTAATTAACTCGAACAAGAAGAGTGTCGCCCATATTTGGGTGACGGGGT
The DNA here is from genome assembly GCF_040668555.2 of Bombus flavifrons. Classification (NCBI taxonomy): domain Eukaryota; kingdom Metazoa; phylum Arthropoda; class Insecta; order Hymenoptera; family Apidae; genus Bombus; species Bombus flavifrons. The sequence continues at coordinate 5,317,062 of NC_138458.1, read as the reverse complement.
CCCTACAGAAGTACACACGTCACATAGATACGGGTGACATGGCGACAAACGTGTTTTAATTGCATGGGTCAATGTTGAAACGCGTGGTAGGTTGCCTCGAAAGAACAGATATATTGATTTTATCTATTTATTAAGGAATTGGAAATTTCCATTTGCAGATTGCGGGGGAAAAATATGAGAAAACTTTGTCGATGAGAAAATTTCCTTTCTCGTCTTCGTGTTATCCGTTGGATGAAAAAGCGTACTTCGATATAACGTAGTTACAGCTTACAGATCAATCTTTGGTTATTTCTATTTACGATCGTAGTACGAACTTTATATTCCATAAAAATAGAAAATTCTTGGAAATATTTCTTAGAAAATGTGGTTTGTACGGGGAGTGCATTCGATACTCACGTTAGGAGAGAGTATCGTAATATGTGCAGGTCGCGTGATGCTTCTGTTACTTAAACTGAAAAACTGAAATTAAACAAAAGTAAATTTCGACGAGATTTTATGAAAACAAAATTCTATATACATTCAGTGATAAGTTAACTATTATCTAAGTTCAATCATACAAATTATTATTTCTTTAATCACCGGTCATTTTCACCGCACACGCTAGGAAAAGGTACACACGAAATGTCGATAGATTTAGTGTTAACATTAGAACTACCGATAGTTAGCACGAAGCTATTTCTACCAAAATTAATCAAAATTACTGGTCTTTAAAAAATACGTATTAATAGAATACTTTTATACTTATTGATTTATTACTTTCTTACAGAAGCAATTCCATGTTACGTAGTACATTTTTGCTATAATTAATCCAGCTGGGACCATAATCCCTAAACGAGGGTTGGCACATTTATAAAACTGTGGAACCAGTGATTTTGACTGGTGTGGTGTTTCTAGTGTTAGCATCCAGCGATCCGGAATTTTCCTGATAACTGATATCGTCATATCGAATGATACGCGATAAAATTTTGAAAAACGCGTGGCAAGTTGTAGAAAACGAGGAACCTGGTTAATTGGGGTTCGATAAACAGAGTGCAGGACTCCTGTACACTTTAACAAGTACCCGCCATTTTCACTGCTATTGGTATAAGTAGCCTGATACAAACTTATTTTCAGTTTGAGTACATAAAAACAAAATAAAATTCATTATATTATTCTTTTAGTTATCGTTGCGAAAGTCATTACATCATTGCGGAAAAAAATATAACACGAAGTAGGAAGTTGAAAATAAAATTGTAAGACCAGTCGATTTCACTGGTGTAGTAGTTCTAGTGTTAAATATATTACGTAAAATATTATCGCTACATTTTGCCATTTAACAATAAATTATCTCTGAGATTGTAAATAAAATTCTAAATAAAAGTAGAGAAATTAAAGTCATGAAGATACACGCACAACGTTTATTATTAATTCTGTATAACAAGTTGTAGTCATTTTTTAAGAAAACCTGACGATGCAAGAATATCTGAAAGGCAGGAGAATCGCGATTATTCTTCGTCTACGGATAAAAATCTCGTTATCGATCGCTTAATCGAAACACCGATAGTTCGTAAATTCGCAAACTCCTTTAACGTCTGTCTGGCCGCTCGGCGTGAAAGTAAAACACGCGATCTATAACAACCGTCAACAACACGTACGATTGTCGTACGTGCTTATTACCGTGAAATATAATTTTCACTGGGTGTCCGCCGCACGACGTTATTAATGTTGCATTAAATCGATGAAACACGCGTGCGAACGCCTTTCGAAACAAAGCAGCCTTGCAAGCTCGAGACTAAATCGTCGAGCCACGATATTTCCTGGAAGATACGACGATATCCCCAAGGGAAAACGAACGAAACTATCGCGCCAGGTACGCGTGTCCTGGATCGATGTATCGATTCCTTTGAAATTATGTACAGCCCTTTGCCGAAAACACGTAGACGCGGTGGGCTGTACACATCACGGAACGACCAAATACGGCGGCTATTCGCAGCGACACGATGTTTCGCAGATATTTCAAAAGCGAACCGTGCACGTGCAACACTTGCTCGATTCGTGCTACGGCAGGGTGTCAAGGAATAAAAGAAAGTCGACGTGTGGCTGTAAAGCGAACGAAAATCGTCAAGCCTGCGGGCCTGTTTCGCAAATCGAATCCTCCTTCTTTCGGATATTTCGCGGAGGAAATGTTACGCGGAGATGTAACGTCGCCACGATTGCGTTACGAAGAGAACTCGGTTTTGTTCGTCGATGTGATAATATTGGCTTGGCAACTAAGTGATTGCGGATTTTGTCATTAGGTGGCATTGCCAAGATCCGCAATCACTTAGTTGCCAACCCAATATACAGCTCGAACATGTACAAATTAAAAAAAAAATTATACAAAACAAAAATGGTACAAAAATGACAAAAAATACTGAAATGTCAGTTTTCTAAACAGTGCGAAAATATACACACACAAACCAGACATTTGTGTCAACTGGCTTCAGCGAGGAGGATAGTTATGTAGTCGAAAGAATAATAATACCAGTGATTGGAAGAGCGTAAGAAGTTTCAAGAATGTTTGCTGGTGTTTCAGACAATGGTATCGTGTGGGCCAATACGTGTTGCAGCTTTAAAGCATACAGTGAATGAAATTGCTATCGATTCGTTCGTTGTATTTGTAGGTTGCTTCGGATTTTCATTTTTCAATTTCAAGAACGTTCACTGTATGTATATTTTAAGGACGCACCACACACCATTTTAGCATAAATATATAGGAATGTCCCATTGTAATAACCTTAATCTGTATCAGATTGTATTAGAGTGCTGCTTTTGCATTGAAGTAGAACAAACGCGTATCTCAACAACGTATCTCGTAACATTAGTTGCGGAAAATTGCTTTGCTACAAATGTTCTCGCTTCTCTCTCTCTCTCTCTCTCTCTCTCTCTCTCTCTCTCTCTTTTTGGTGGATCTATGGGGTTTTAGATGGGGTTTCCGTATCATAACCGTGCTGAGACAAGCACGATAGAAACTAGAATAAATCGAACGTTGCCGACTAAAATATCGAACCACCTATTTGGATTCGAACCGAGAAGCTCTGGATTATGAGGCCGAGCCCCAGCCGACGAGCCAACGCGGCCCTTAGTGTCATGAATTATTCTTGTCATACATTTTAAGGTAGTGAGTTTAGAGATAGTTGAATAAAAGTGTTGGGAAAATGTTAAGGAAAATTTTGTTGATTAGCAACATTTTGCAGAATGTAATATTGGGTTTGATAATAAAATGACCTTTACGTGGGAAGCAACTAATTTTATTAAAAGATAGATTAAGAAAGAGAGACTGCGGATTTTGTCATTAGGTGGTATTGACAAAATCCGCAATCGCTTAATTGCCAACCTAATATCTTTTAATAAAATTATCTTTACATGGGAGAGATTAATATGTTTCGAAGAATTTTTTATTTTCTATTTTTCTGTATATATATGCTTGTACATATTGTGTATTTATATACACTACGCGTATACACTTTGTGTATTTGTATGAAACTTGGAAGTAAAATTGGAATAAGCGGATGCAATTTAGAGTGTAGGATTAAGTTTGATTAATTAATTAGAATATATACAATTAAAATTATGTGACAAAAATAAGATAGACAGATGTATAGGTGCGTATAATCATATTTCGATTGCCATGAAAGTTAACATTAATCTAGTGTACATTGTACATTATTTTCAATTACAATTGTTCATATACAATTGTAACGTACATTGTACGTGTTCTTGGCCCCAAGAAATAGCCGATTGTTCAATTAGTTTAAGTGGTGGCTCTTCAATATGCCATAGAAATTTAATACAGCGAATTGGAAATGAAATTTTTACACGCGTCAAAGTGAAAGAAAAATTGACTTCTCCTAACTTCGAAGAATTACAATTTTCTGATTAATATAGACGACAAATCGGCGCAAAGATTTTTGAAGAATTTACGTAGCAGCTGAGATTGCAAGAAAGAAAAGAAGCGCGCCGTTCCATTTTTCCGCGTTAGTATCTAAGAGATACTCTCTGGCGATTAATTTCTAAAATCCAGAGCTCTTTAGAACAGGCAATGTGAAATTTGTCGCCAGTTAAATCGTGTTCAACATGTAACAATAGAAAAATCCATTGTCCCGCCGTTTCAAAGAGGATATAAGCTAGTGGGCGATAAATTTCCCCTCCGGTTCTCCTCTTTTAATCTTCTTTCGCAAGTGCTATTAATATCCCGCAAGAACGTCCAGTAAAAAATCGCTGGTTGTTTATCAATCCGCGAAATAGAGCTCCGCCCCCTTTTCCCTGTCGAGGAATATTCACCAAGGTAGAGTAAATAAAGCAGCATATTTGTCTTAATAGGAATCAGCCAAGCAGAAGGAACAATCGAGGGGTAAGTTCCCATTGGATGTGGGGCGGGCAGGGGGGGAGGGGGGAGAGCAGCGAAACAGGAGAGCAAAAGAAGGAAATAATAAAAAGGCAGAGATAATACCTCGTTTTCGTAGAACGCGAACAAGCCGGCTGTGCTCGGAAATGGAACAACGTAATCCCATTTCGGCTTTCTTCCCTTCAGTTCCAACGCCAGCAAAGAGTTACTAATGAGCAGAATGGGAAAACCGCGACGAGAGAATATGCAATTCCCTCCGTCATTGCCCCTTAATTGCGACGGTAGAACGAGGGGCAGCACTGTCTTGAATTTTTACCACGTGGCAACGCGCCGCTATCATCCACAGTCGCTGCAGTCTCAACGCGATGTCGACTGAACGCGAGAAGAAAAAAAAAGAATGTTGAGAATTGTGGATCTTAATCGCCGAAATATATGTATAGGAACATTTACATTACACTTGGAATTGATATAAAAATAGTTTCAGATGTATTTCATTTGTGATGTACAAGATATTCGTCGATACACATTTGCACGCGTCTCGGCACTTTCTTTGTCTCGCCATCTTCCATATCACATTGCCAACGGATCAGTTACATTCGTCTGTTATTCGAGACGCACTCATATTCACATACGTGTGTCACTACTACGTGGCCAATCTAGCATACGAAACTATACATATCTCAATATAGAAGAAGAAAAAAATTCCAGTCGCGATGTTTATCATGCTGCGATGAAGTCATCGTGGAAGACGGTTTCGTGGATTTTTAGGGACGAGAGCTGCGAAACGAATGATGAACCGCGGACAGGCCGCGAGACGAGAGGAATCGTTAACTCGGCGAAAGCGTGAAGCTTGTCGGAATTGCGATCGTGAAACAGAAACGACGGGAAAGCAGATCGTAAAACGCGAGTTTATCGAAACGTAGAGTAGAGAGACGAGGCTTCCAGTCGATTGTGAAAAATACGCCAACGAATTGGCTATTCATTACGGCTGGTTCCGCGGTTGAATACCGAAACGGGGCGGAAGGGCAATTCCCTTTTTGTCAGCCAGACACCGAAAGGTGCCGGGCTTGCAATTTATCGCCATGCACGACCACACGTACACAACTTGCAGCCATGCATAATGTATCCTGGGACGAGTCTTAGAGAGAAGACGCGTAAAGGCAGCCAATTTGCCCGGTGAAATATTGGCTTGGCAACTAAGTGATTGCGGCTTTTGTCATTAGGTGGTAATGACAAAGTCCGCAATCACTTAGTTGCCAAGCCAATATTAACTTTTAAAGTTGCTACGGATAACTTCGAGCCGAGTTATCTTTACCACGTGTCAACTCGCAACAGGCTAAATATGTAGGTACAATAGGACTGTACATAAAGTGTGTCCGCGATGTTAGGAACGCGCGTCGTTATTCTTTGTGCGACGTCGACCTTCGTTTCCACCGCAATCCTCTGTCGAGAAATCACGACGATCGCGTACCATGAAGCTACCTCTCATTTAACAAGACACTCCACGTGCTTTACATTCTTCTTTCTTTCTTTGATTCGTTGTTTGTGTAATCTTTATGTATCGTAGATATATTTTCAAAAATGTAATTTCCACTATACTTCAAATTGCAGCAGTAATTTCAAATATTCTCTCGTATTCGATAAGTAGTTTCCCAGTTAATTCTTAGCAAGTACACGCATGTTATATTATCCGAACAATTCGATTTGCCGAACCATCTCAGTCGCATTGGTTCGGATAATCAACGCTTTACCCTAATTTCTGCTAGTGAAGTACATATGTGAATTTGATAATTTTTCACTTGTATACACAGAGAATAGTCAGTGTAAAAATGAGTAGATAGACTGGTGGGATGATGCATATGGCTTTCATACGAGTAGTATCCATATATTGAGTTGGCAACTAAATGATTGCGGATTTTGTCAATACCACCTAATGACTAAGTGACGCAATCACTTAGTTGCCAACCCAATATGAAAATCTTTTTCACATTGCGTGAAAGAATTCTAAGAACTTGCACGCTATTTCTTCGTAGCTACATAAACGCATCTTCTACCCAGATGCTGTAACGTCATGAAGTTTGGAGAAATTTGCAATACTGAACTACTTTTCGAATTAATGGAATTTTTACGCGCTCCTGTTCGTTTCACTTCACTTTGCTTTAATTTTCTTCGTTGTTATTTCAACAGTTTATCGCAGATAAAAGAAACAGTTATAGTGCATTCACAATACGAGGAATGAAGCGGACCTGAAGAGAATGCAGGAGTTTCATTTATCATGTTATAACGTGATCATTTAGCGAGCAGGATATGAAAAATTCAGCGTACGAAAAAGGAAGGGAAAGCGTTCGGTTTAAAGCAGTTCGTCGATGTCTCTTGACGCAAGTCATCGATAGACGGTCATTATCATATATCATAATAATTGTCCTTGCCATGTTATTGTATTATAATGTAACCTAATTCCATAAGTTTCACTCTGCTTATTCTAATTTAGAATGAACTCTGACAGTTAATAAGCCACGTAGAATAATTTAATTGCATCGTATTGTGATCAATTTTATGGAGACAAAACTTGATCGAATTAATACGACCTGGCATTTGTCATCCTCTCTACCTTTCAACTTTCCATTCTTCTCAAGATACAAACTTCTACATGTACCGTATTACGTATGTACAATACACATATGCGATATATACGTATCCATGTGTATGTGTATTGGTGGAAAAACCGGACGAGATGAAATTTTAATTAAAATTAAATACCACCGATCGCGCTAATATCTTTGACTTGGAAAGGCACAGTGACAAATGATACAACGAACGATCACTTTTTACATTTTTGAAAAATCTACCTAGAAAATGCTTCTCGATATTTCGACTTGCCTACTGCTTGCACCGAAATGCTGCAATTTCCAATGAAATATTTTGTTTCTTCGCGTCTTTATTTTTCCTTCACTTTCCTTCGCGCTACACAGACAGTTTCCCGGATAAACCGCTGACGACCGACTACTGGTCGTCTCTTGTTGCCGCGTGTTTACTTCCCAATGGCTGATGCTATTCTTCCTCGTTCGGAAACATCTTCAATCGAACTGATATTTTAAAGTTGGACAACGTTGGACGTAGCCGATCGCATCAGGCAAATGTCTGACTTGTTTGATCCTTGCACCACTCGATCGGCAATGCATGAACAAGTAGAATTTTTGTGAAACGTGCACCTGCTCGACTTTGCACCTGAGGCCTAAGTATTATCCGCGATAATTGTAGCTGCTGGCTGTAGATGTGGCTGCTGGGGTACTGCTATTTTCCTTCTAATTTAGATGCGTGGAAGAAAAATCGGGCTACGGGGCGCCGGGATTCGAACCCGGGTCCCGAACCTTCGTAACCTAACGCGCTAACCACTGCGTTTTTAATGATGTTTATTTAACCCAAGATACAATTTTAATTACATTTTGATATTCATAATAAACTGTGAATTTTGGTAACGCTAACCACTGCGCTACCGTTGTCCGGTGTTAGTTAGTGTCGAGTGGCGGTATTTGTTGTCGAGTGCCGCAACACACCGAAGTGTTCAACTACTCTAAACACGTTGCTTGAGGCGTTTAGTTTGACGACGTATTTAAAACACGTATGCGCATAAATCTCGCAATCTTCTAACAGCTGTGACTCGTTCAATTCTGATTAGAATATTAGCATCGTTGAAGAATGAGCGGATGGATAAGGCAGGCGAAAGAAGAGGCGATCATCGTGACCGTGCAGATGATCCACGACGTAATGCAAACAAGATTGCGCAACAACGCGTGCGTAATTCTGGCTGAGACATTCGGATAATTCGAGGCTGTGGTTTGTGGACGGCAGAGCATGCTCGTGACGCTAATTACAACGAATGCCTTCGAGTGGATCACGTTTACAGCGGAACTGATATCGCCATGCAAAACGTATATGCATATAGTGTTACTAAACATTGTTAGGGACAGCAGCAGACCGTACATTTTCATGGTGCAGTGTATAATGTTAACTATCGATGAAGCAACGATGATTTGATTGAATTACGGTTTAATTGAATTGAAGCTCAAACTCGTGTAATTTTCATTGGCTGTCTTTGTGTGACTTTCGAGTACAGAAATCTGGTTTTTTCGGTTCACTTTGCGGGAAAAACATTTCACCAGCTGCAGAGCAAACGGCATTGAAAGGCATTGAAAACCTGTTCGGTTTTCGAAGTAGCATGACTCACAAAAACTTTTTACTCGAATGAAACTAACGACTAACAACTTTTTGCTAGATTTATCCGGAGTACTCTGCTATATTTGTCTTACGATTTGACTAACGTATCGCTGAAACGATTGCTCGGTGCCTGCAAGAAAATTACTTTCCATCGTAATTATCGATTTTCAGTGACCTTGAATGGTCATTAATCGCGTTATACGCGTTCTAAAACTAGTTATTTTCACTGGCAAAGATACTGTCACACTCGTCGCAGCGCATCCCTTTCTAGCCAAAACAACGTTAAACTCAATCTCCTGTTTCCATCGACGAAAACAGACGTCGCTTATTTCGGATGCTCAATTCTCTGCGCGAATAATTTACATCAATTCAATCAGCTGTACTATTATTTATTCGCTACTTTAAACGCTCCATTTTCGTTTCTACCTGTAGCAAATTCTCATGTTTTTATCAAACGTTTCGTTCCATTTGATACATTTTCATCCAACGTCTACAAACCTGCTCCTTCAGCAAACAGATGGAAAAGAAATTCCTCTCTGTTGCTATGATCAGTCGCGTGACTGAATTCTAACCGTAAACGAGACCATGCGAAACAGACTGTACCAAGTTGTCCCACAATTTGTCTGTATTTATTGGGTTGGCAACTAAGTGATTGCGGATTTTATCATTACCACCTAATGACAAAGTCCGCAATCACTTAGTTGCCAACCCAATATTAACACTTCACCGACCGCTAGCGGTTCAACAGCATACGCACGTCCGACCGACAGCTCAGGCGCAGATTCTCCATGGCGCCGACTCTGTTTCGGTTTAGACTCTCCAATACCATTCTTTTCGTTCATCGCTAACGGTAAGTTTTTCAAATCGGCACAAAACTGTGGGAGCTTGCAAAGTAACGCAACTGACGCAACTGAGAAAGCTACCTTAGCACTAAATGACAAATTACTGCTCGAATAATGAGAAAGATTGTCTGCGACAAAAATCCGATTAATCGGCTATCGATCGGTAAGTGTCAGCGACAAAAATCCGATAAATCGGCTATCGGTCGGTAGAATGTTAAGACGACCGAGTGTATTGTCAGAGTGGATCGAGAAACGTAAGAGGAAACGATGTTTGAACAAGCCTGTAGGCCTGAAGATAACGGATCAGGAGATCGATAATTTATGGTGGCAAACAGGCTGTGAGCCGACGACGCATCGCATTCATACCGGCGACGATACTCAGCGATGCAAATGGGTTGCTGCACACCATCGATGCGGCTGGATGGCACAGTCAAACACCAGCAATACCTGAGCTTGACAGCCGGAAATGCGTAGGCTGGCATCGCGATGTGTCATGGTTGTTTCGTCGTTTGACAGATGTGTTTCTGTTGGCCAAGAGTGGATCGGACGAAACTAACATCGGTGTCCTTGAATGCCGATATCGATATCCGAGAATCCTGAAGGCGCGGTCGTGTGGCGCAGCCAACGATTCGGTTTATCGTGTCTCCTCGATGTGTATCGCCATCCTGGCCAACGACAGCTGACTATATTTATGCTCGCCGATGTCTATTCACGCGGATTCCTATTTGCCACGATCTTCGATTATCGATCCTTTCGACGATTAAAATTAGGGAAACCTTCGCCATGTTTTCAAGGATTTGTTTTACGATGCAGCTGTTTGAAGAAAGAAAAAAAATCATCGCAATGACACAAACACAGGCGGTTAGTTGTTTCGTTGTTTCTGGAACGACGAAATGCGATGGGAATAAAATTGCAAACTCGACCACATTCTAACAAACTGCGACAAATAATTCTGCGAATATACTCGAATTATTTGAGTGAGAAGTCCGAGTGAATATTCTCAGTGCGGTCGCTAGTCGCTGTAAGCTGCATGTAATGTTTAAATAAATAAATAAATAGTATCTTAACAAATTGCGTAGGGCGCTGTGCGCGCTCCCAGAGCCAGCACACTTTTCAACATACTTGGCAAGCAATAGGACGCATATATGCAGATTTTTAATTTGCATTTGGTATTATACAGGGTGGTTGGTAACTGGTGGTATAAGCGGAAAGGGGGTGATTCTACGCGAAAAAAGAAGTGGAAAATATAGAATAAAAATTTTTCGTTTGAGGCTTTGTTTTCGAGAAAATCGACTTTAAATTTTCGCTCGGTACGCGTGCACTTTATCACGTCTCGATTTTCTCGAAATTCAAAGTCGATTTTCTCGAAAACAAAGCCTCAAACGAAAAATTATTATTCCATATTTTCGACTTCTTTTTTCGCGTAGAATCACCCCCTTTCCGCTTGTACCACCAGTTACCAACCACCTTGTATTTATAATTCAGTCTTCTTCTATGTCTAATCGCATCTCTCAATTCAAGAACGTTGCTGCTATCACTGGATTTATTTTCGTCGCTACTGTTGTTTGGTGCGTCAGATGAATCATCAAACAACAATTCACTTTCACTTTCATTTTCTTTATATTTATGTGTCATTTTGCTACTTTTATAGAATTGGTCATAAAATAATGTTTATTATAAATTATCAGTAACAGATTAAAAATGTAAATGATTTTTAAGAAACTGTTTACAAATTAAAACACGGACTTCGAAATAACAAAATGTACAACAATGAAACACTTTGTAAGATACGGTAGACGATCGACACAGATCTACCGATGTACTAACTATACTGACTGATTGTTTTTACATGCTTGGAATGACAACATTCGGTTGTTTTGCTACTCATTTGTCGCAAGAATGAGCAAGGTTTCATTACCCTGGTAACATAACAAAAACATTTGTCTCTGGTTGCTTAAGTCATCGACTCGGTCGAAAAAACATGGAAACTTGATATCTCGTGACTCGGCTACAACGTTTGGCTTGCGAAAAACGAGACATCTCGTGACCCGTACGCAATGTGTTAAAGAAAATATATGCAACCGTATTATTAGCCAGGAACTTCTATAGTCAGGAAATTAATCGTTCATCGTTGTCAAATCGATCGTTGTTAGCTCTTAAACGTTGATACAACTGAAACAGCACGTTAACAACCAGAAAATTCCTAAATAAAGAAATGCAAATTATCGTTGCGCAAGATTATTGTGAAAGAAAGAAATTAATAATTCCAGTGATCGCTAGACTGTCGCTTGCGCTGCATATTTATGCATTTTTCGGCAATTTCACATTCGCAAAATCTACACAGCACAGCGCATTACGAATCTGCATACAATATGCAAAAATATGTACGTCCTAACTTCTCATTAATCTAATCCTTGTAGTCCTTCGAGCTTCTCGAAAAAGCTCCAGTCGTTTGGTCCAATTTTCAAAAGTTGTTCCGCTCTAACGGGTGTACGAATACTTCTGTACATTACACATGGAACATGTATACGAATGGAAAGACAAGAATCTTCCAAGATTACTCGACGTATCTTGCTACGTTCACTCGAACAACGTGCACGTGACTCAAGGATTATCCGTGTCCTTGGCTTCACAATGGTTAGATTACAGGTGCGATAACAGGATTTCAATTACCCGAAATTCATCGGGATAATATGCAAATGAAATTTCGGATCAAATCGGCGTTGGCGTCTACCAACCAATGGCCAGCTTCTAATTCGCGTGACTAATACATCTACACAGCGTTTAAGTGGTGTGGCAAGGAAAAGGTTGGCATAGATTAAGAAGTTGAAACGAACAGGTGATTCGGCACGACCTTGCTATCCGAATCATCGTATTGTACTGGAAACACACAGAGTGATAAAAAAAAGTAACGAGTTCGCGAAACAGTCGGCGTTGTATTTTAACTGCGCCGGCCTTCACCTGTTTTGCAATCGATAGCCGACTGAAATGTTCTAGTTGCGTCTTTGTTGCACCGAGTTGTTGCACGCTACCTTGTGCCACATTCAACCACTTTGTTTCAATGTTAGCATTTGTACGAAGGAAACGAAGACACGTTATATATGCTCGATAGAGTGTCTCAATATCAAGAAATTCGAATGAAAGTGATAACGCGGAAGGAAAACGCGCCTTGTTCTTCCGTTTGGTGTTACTTGATCATTTTCTTTTTCTTTCCTTTTTTTTCAACCTTTTCGAAGCCTCGTTTTACAAGTTTTCTTCGACTTGGCGCAAGACTAATCCTCCAAAGTACGAGCCATACTTCGTTACTGTTGACATTGAGCTTGAGAGACTGATAGAAGAACGAGTGGATGAATTTGTAATAGAAAAGCATATTGAAATAATTAAAGGTATAAGTATGAGAGGTGAGTAAGTCAGTAATACTGACTACTGCTGATGTATAAAGATGATTTTTGTCTTCATCCGCATTGCCGCCTTTTTCTCATTTAGGAATTTTGAAAAAATCGAACTACGAGTGCCCGGATTCGAACCTGGGTCTTACGCGTTCGTAACCGGTTACGCTAACCACTGCGCTACCGTCGTCCAACTGAGGATAGGGTCTTCGTGTAGCAAGCTACGGAACAGGAACCGTTGGAAACTTGCTGTCGAATGCAGCCGCAAGTATAATGTATAAGTATAGGTTTATGCTGATGCAGATCCTCACTCTCATAGTGTTACAATAAAATAGAAAAATAGGGAGCACGTTTATATATTTATAGCAAAAAGGTTAACCTTATAGCTTTGGTTAGAGGCTACAGGGAACATAAATAGAAATCTGTTTATTAGTTTCTTTGTTCCTAGACCTTGCAACCCAAAACATAATGAATATTCAAGGGCACAATAATATGCACCTCTGCTTATTTAGAATATTTCTGCGTAATAGCAGTCTGCAGGTCACAGATATAAATAAATAAAAACGTAGAGTTTTTCTTGAAGTAGTTACTTCAACAGAGAATATTCATCAAGAAGAAAGGGGTAGGAGAAAGGAAGGAGGCCAGTGGAAAAATGAACCAGAAGATAGAATAGAGTAAGAATTAAAAAAGGAAAGAGAAGGAAGATACAGAATCTTTCCTTCAGGAATTTGTAGATTTACTTTCTTACAATTTCTTTCAAATTTTGGACCATACGTTACCCAGTATATCGCCTATACATAATTCAATTTTTAACGTTATTGGCGCGAATGGAATGGAAAATGTTGAGGTTGAGGTTGACTGATTGAAGGACGAGTGGATGAATTTGTAATAGAAAAGTATATTGAAATAATTAAAGGTATAAGTATAATGTATAGGTATAGGTTTATGCTGATGCAGATCCTCACTCTCATAGTGTTACAATAAAATAGAAAAATAGGGAGCACGTCCATATATTTATAGCAAAAGGACATTACCAAAAAGGTTAACCTTATAGCTTTGTTTAGAGGCTACAGGGAACATAAATAGAAATCTGTTTATTAGTTTCTTTGTTGCTAGACCTTGCAACCCAAAACATAATGAATATTCAAGGGTACAATAATATGCACCCCTGCTTATTTAGAATATTTCTGCGTAACAGATATAAATAAATAAAAATGTAGAGTTTTTCTTCAAATAATTACTTCAACAGTTACCAATCCAAGTAGTCGATTTACCGATAGAAACGGTGGTTTCCGGTGGTTTTACCGATAGAAACGTCAGGTGGTGAGGAAAGTTTCTTTCGTTTTGTAAGGAAACAACCAACGTTTCTTGTTTTACATTATTTTATCGAGTTACGTATGATCCATTTTGCTGCGATAGAACTGAGCTAGAAAGAAGCTTGCACGACGATCTGATACCCAAATAATCCGATAAGATAAAGCGAGTTCTAGTTTTCTAAAAATTCAGCTTCTAATTAACTCGGTTTCGAAGCATCGCTTGAAACAAACGGCCCGGAAACTGTTCCACGTTTATAGCTGTTCGAAGTGCAACAAACGTGCTTTTAAATCCTGCGAAGAGAAGAAGAAGAAAAAAGGAGAAAAATAAGTGGTAGGAAAGTAGAGCATAGGAGAAGAGATAGAAATAAAAATTCCCCGATAACAGGCAAGTTGCGCGAAAAAGGAAGCAACGAGAAGATATCAATGAGACCTTTTTTCCTCGACATTAGTTATCCGTTTGAAAAAGCTCGCTGTTCATCCTTCGTTTAATAGAAATCCGATGCGGCTGCGATTGCATTCTTACGGCACAAACACGTTCAGAGGGGCGGATTTAGATGCAAACTACTTTTTGAAGTACTAACTCTTCTGCGACTCTCTTGAAAGCACGTGCGATAAGCCTTCGATCTGTTTAATCCCCGAGGCCGTGTTTCAGTTCTCCCTTTAGCGAACCTTCTGCACGATCCATCTTTGTTCGTAGCGTACAACACGTTCGCTTCGTCTTAATGAAATCGCCTGAACGCGCGCGTAAATCGCGCCAGCGTAACTTCCCGCTTCCTACGATCGATCGCGATAGTTTTAATTCGCACGATCGTCTTCTAACGCGCTGCGTTTCTTCCCGCGCGACGATCCGCCACTCTCATGGCGAAACGAGACGCGTCAACCGGATCCAATGCAATCTGTCGGCCTGGCAACTAAGTGACTGCGGGCTTTTTGGTTACATGTTATTGACAAATCCGCAACCACTTAGTTGCCAACGCAATAGTCGGGTAAAAAGATTTTATAACTCGGCGATAGACACGGGCCAATCCTGTTTCTGGGCTTAAGGCGGAGCAACACGCGAGAGGACTTAAACTTTTCGTATTCTGTAAATCCGGCTACCGGAGTGGATGTTCTTCTGGTGGTCGTATCAAACGCTCGACCCGATAAGTCGTCCCTTTTCTTCTTTCCACCGTCATATTTTTCTTCCTTGCTCGCTCACATTCTCTTTCTTTTTTACATTCGCTGGTCTATTCGCGTATCCTCGTCACCGGAGAGCCCATCTTCATCATTCCGGCGTTATCCTCTTTCCTGGCGCGCGTTGTCGCGCCAGAAACTTAGAACCATCCCTCTGATTATGTTTTTACCGTCAAGTCGGCTTCTTTCAGCCCGGAAATTACTTCCATCCCGCCGTCTCTCTGTCCCGGTCTCACCTCTTCTCTCCCTTTCTGCTCTACGTTTCCCTCGCTCCGTCGCAGATTTTCCGCAAAGTAATACCGTTTTATGCCCCCTAAAGATCCTCCTACAGCGACTATCTAAGCGACGGATAATCGAGTTCGTTCAACGCCAGGCAAATAACTCGTTGGGAAGGGAAACGGTGCCGGTTCCACTGTTTTTCTTCGGTTTCTCCGAGTGTCGTTGCTCGTCGACGCGAGTGTGTTGGCCTTGGACGCGGGTGTTCCAACTGCTACGAGACGATATCCAAAGACGAAGAGAATTGGTAGGAATTTGTCGAGGTTGAGAAAGTGGCAAATGTTGGCGGATTTCAACGATTGGAAGGAGCGCGACATTTCTGTTTCACCTGCGATTTAATTAAGTTTACACAGAGATGGCGGAAGTAGTTTACGGTTTGCGTAGGTCCGACTACTTTCATATAAAATAGTCCCCCGGACGAAATTAAAATTCCCATGAAATTTATGGCTTCGTTTAAAGCTGTCGTGTCGTAGCTGCAAACGAGAACGTAATCTACGTTTTCCGATCCATTTCGTAGTATTTCGCATTATGCTCGCGTAGTCTTTGCTGATATTAGATTGTCCGGAAAGTTCCTTTCGTTTCGTAAGGTGATAATAGATGAACAATAATTTCTGTTTTATATTATTTTATTGAATTAGGTATAATCCATTTCGTTATATTTCTATTATTACGTTCGTGCATAATTCAATAAACTAATATAAAACAGAAAACATTGTGCGTCTATTATTTTCTTATAAAACGAACGAAACTTTTCGGACAATCTAATAGTATACGACACTGATAATATGATATTGATATGTCGAGAACTGTGCATCTTAATCGCCGAAATATATGCATAGGAACCTTTAGTTTTCCCTTAGAATTGATATAAAAATAGTTTCAGATTTATTTAATTTGCGATGTACAAGATATTCGACGATGCACATTTGCACCCATCTCAGCACTTTATTTGTCTCGCCATCTTCCTTACCAACGGAACAGTCGCATTCTTCTGTTTTACGAGACGCTGTGCACGCACATACTGCACACACTCGTACTCATATACGTGTGTCACTACTACGCGGCTAATCTAGTGTAGCACACAATATTACACATATCTCAGTATGATATTTACCGAATAATTTGCAACTGTAAAATACAAAATCTGCAGAGCTTGAAACAGTCGGTAAACACGAGCTTGCGATGGAATATCCTCTGCATCGTATAATTCGTAATCTCTCTGAATTCGGTATTCTTCGCTCAATACAAACACATTTTTCACAAACCGCCAGTTTCCACGTCGGTTATCTCTCTTCTACGATTACCTGTCTTTGTTAATCTCTATGGAAAACATCCAATTAAGGGAAGAAATCCAAGCGTTTGCTAAAAGACATTGTCATCGAAAATTCCCACACGATGTTTCCCTCGTTCATAACGAACCCTGCGCTCTTTTCTGCAACAGTTTTTCTTCATATTTTCCCCGCCAGTTTCCCCCGTCCTGCTAATTGCTATTGCACTCAAATTGATATGACTCGCGAGAAAACTCTCCAATATCAATAAGTAAGTTGCTCAAATTGGTATAAAACTGTGGGAGCTTACAAAGCAACGAAATTGAGTAAGGTACCTTAATACTAAATAACAAATTACTGCTCAAATAATGAGAAAGATTGTCGGCAACAAAAAGCCGATTAATAGGCTACCAGTCGGTAAAGTGTAAAATAAACGATACAGAAACGACAAAGATAGAAAATAAACGAGACACCTTGTAAGCAGATCGTACTGTCGGCAGATGATGTGCATACTTGTTGGCACAATTTTAACGAAGAATCGTAAGCGCTCAAACTGACGCTTCGCGCGTTACGATCCAATAAAATCGAACATGTCCGTGTGAAAATGGCGATGTGACTCTCTCGGCGAAAATAATTTGCTGGAAGAACCCGCACGTTTCCCTTGCCGCTAGAATCCCTCTTTGCCCGGTAAATCAAACGCCGGTTCCTCTCAGCCGTAATGAACACGAAGGAAAGAAACACAGCAGGAAATGGTGATAAAAATTGTCAGAATTTGGTCGATTGATAGAAGCAATTTCAAGGGTCGTTAAGTACGTCACGTGAGCAAATTGGCCGAGATTTTTCCGCGATAACCGAAGCAGCCGCGATAGAAACGTCGCGTTAGGTTGCAGCGGCTGTTTTGAAGAATCGTTGGTCTGTTGAAAAATACAAGAGCTTGCGGAAAATCCTGCTAGATCGTGGACGATTCTAGCGCGAGATAACGTCGCTCGTTTGTCCTCGACAAGCTTCTGGGTAGCGTGCGGAAACGCTTTCGCGGCAGCGTCTTTCACCGTCGACGACGACGACGACGACGACACAATCCAACGCGGACGTCCACGGACCTACGTTGCCGTGTCATTGTCTCTTGAAAGCCGACAAAGCGCGTCCGATTATTTTCGCGTTCTGTCGAGACAGCCCGACCCCTTTGTTCATTTTCAATGCCTTGCCTCAGCTCGATTCATCCTTTCCTGCCCCGATGTCCTTGCTCGCAAAACCCAGCCAAGAAATATCACGGGTCGTGTACCACCCATGGCTCATAATAAATGAAGAGTCGAATATCGAATGGAGGCTGCCGCTTTTGTTCCACTTATCGGCCAGCTGTTGTCATCTCCCGGACCAGTCGACCAGGTGGCACATTTATCTTGGCGCAAATAGACAATGAGTGGAAATTAATATCTTGAGGACTCAGAGAAGACAGGAGTCACACGATCGCGCTGCTTCAAAGTCTGTGGCAAGGTCTCTCTTTTCAACTATTCGCGTTTGTTAGCCAAACGATTGCTCGATCCAACCATCGATCTGTCTCGCTTCCAGGGACCTCGCCGCTACGACCGAAGTTGCGCACAGCAGTTTCGTACAACGTGGCAGCAATGCTTCGAGCCTTGTGTTTGGTCGTCCAAGTTTCTTGCTTTCAATGTGCTGCTGATCTTCATCTTTTCGCGGCTGCAATAATATTTTTGCAGCTAAACGATGCGGAAAAGTTGGCGGAAGCTTCAATCTGGTGTTACAGTAGTCCTGTAGTTAATCACGGGAACGACTAAATCCGCGAGAAATAACTCGTCTGGGAAATAACGATGCTATGTGCTCTTGAAATTTTCCAGGGAATATCACGCAGAACCTGCATTTTTGAAAGACCAACTTGAAACATTTGTAGAGCAACTATGCACTTTAATACCTTCGTTAATATCTCTACGCGGAGAATACAGTGAATGGTTGGACGATGGCAATCTTCTTTCAGACTGATGCGTCTTTGTGCATAAAAATGCTGAAGAGGATCGAAGGCAAACGGTGACCGTTAGAAGATATCGTTTCGAAAGAGGAAAATATGAGATATGGTGAGAGGGCCACTTTCGAAATCGATGGAAGCATCGACTCTTGATCAAAGAGCAGGAGGCTTTCATGACTGAAAGGATTCGTTGCGAGGTCCGAAACGCTGTCATTTCCCAGCGGAAGTGGGATCCTGCGTGAAGAATGTCAAAGCTAACTGGAGAGAAAAGACGAAGAAAGGCGAGCAGACGAGAGAAAGATTGAAAGTCTCGGTGAAAGCGGAAGATTCTGCCCATAGGACTCTTCACGCATATTTCATTCCAAACGTGTCTCTCTTTTATCTTCTCTTTCATTCGACGTATACATATTATACACGTTACACGTATTATATATCGCAGGATTTTACTTTTTATCGAACCGTTTAAATATACATGGTGTCCAAAAAACAAAGATGAAATACGATTCATGGTGATTAGAGTGCGAGTACTTACGCAAATTGACATTCTGCGATTTTATACCGCCGACTGAAGTGAAATTTAAATAACGAATTTATATACGCGATCTGTTCAATTTTATTAACTTTACTGCATATAATAAAATTTGATATGTACGGTACATCGTTATGCAATTAATTATGATTGATAAATGTCTTTATGACGGATTAAAACCGTATTATAATTATCCATGTCCAAGTATACTAGGATTTCACATAGATATTGGATTTTACTGAACTAACATCGATTATTATTAAACAAGATCGTCAAACGTATGAGAATATTTTGAATAACGAAATATGCAGGAAGCCGCCAATTCGATACAGTACCACATTACGTGAGCGTGTTGCCAGTATCAGCACGGTTATGCAGAAAAGATTACGGAAAAAGAATTCCCTGGAAACATGGGAAATGTAATATTGGCTTGGCACCTAAGTGATTGCGGATTTTGTCAATACCACCAAATGACAAAATCCGCAATCACTTAATTGCCAACCCAATACAAAGCAAGTAGGAAGACACGTTCCGCTTTATGCAGAAGACCACAGAGATAGGAAACTTGATGCTAATCGAAGCACAGTAAAAATTAGACAACTTGAAACTTTAACTTCTGTCCGCTATTTTATACAACAGACAGCAACAATATTTTTCGCGATAGCTGTGAAATACGAATAAACATTCTGTTCTATTGGCAACTAAGTGATTGCGGGTTTTATCAATAGCATCTAATGACAGAATACGCAGTCACTTAGTTGCCAAGGCAATATTCCAGGTACTTGATATACTTTTGCGAATTACGTACAATTATCTGGGAAATCGTGGTACAAGCGATCGGCTGTTGATTCTACGTGCAAAGATAGGTCGAAGAGGAAGAACGACGTTTTCTCGTTCGAGGCTTCGTTTCCGAGAAGAACGAGCTTGAAGATCCGTCAGGTGCTCGTATGCTAATTGCGAGTCTCCAGCTGTCCGACTGCGTTTTCTCCTCGTGTTCGTATTTCTGAACATGGACGATATCACCATTTGCTTCCTGTCGTTGCTGTTATCTTGTTTCCTTATGTTCTCTTATTGGCAACTAAGTGATTGCGGGTCTTGTCATTAGGCGGTATTGACAAATCCGTAATCACTTAGTTGCCAAGCCAATACAAAGGAAGAAGACACGTTGCGCTTTGTGCAGAAGACCACAGAAATAGTAAACTTGATGCTAATCGAAGCACAGTAAAAATTAGACAACTTGAACTTTAAACTTCTGTCCGCTACTTTGTGTAACAGATAGCAACAATATCTGTTTCCATCAACAAATTCTGTTCTATGGGTTGGCAACTAAGTGGTTGCGGATCTGTCAATACCACCTAATGGCAAAATCCGCAATCACTTAGTTGCCAAGCCAATATTCAACATTGTTTTTGATCGGAAACGTTCGATGTTACGTTTCAATTTGTAAAAATCGCTTTGTAAAAGTGGTGCGCGGAATAAAATGAAAGATGCGCGCCACAGTCACACAACTGTCCGCTCAAACACGATAGATAGCGGGTGTGCTAAGATCAAAGATACTGCGGGAGAAATAGCCCGCTCGACGAAGAGAAAAGGATTTGATACATTTGCCGGCCGGGATTTTCGAGAAGAAAGTTCTTCGAGTACGACTCATCCTTTCTTCCTCTTCGTTTCCTCCTGCTATTTTTCATCGAAATCTAGATCCTCGTGTCAGCGGAGGAAAGTCGAACACCGAGTTTCTTCATCTCTTTACTTCATATTCCCTTTGTCGGCGAAATGAACGGTTCCTCCTCGTAATTCTGCGTATTCTCGTTCCCAAACTTCCTAAAGCGTGTCCTTGAGAATGAGAGCTGTGCGCTTCAGCGCGAAAACTACCACAATGGAATTAACGTGATTAACATCGGGTTGGCAACTACGTAATTGCGGATTTTCTCATCAGATGGTACTGACAAAGTCCGCAATCACTTAGTTGCCAACGGAATAATACATCGACGTTGCGTTTCCATCGACGATAGCCGCTAGAAATGTGAAAGATCCCGAGGAAATTTTGGGAAAAATGTCGCAGACATCTACCGGGTGAACGAATTGAAAATGGAGCGACGCTGAGAAACTGAACACTCGCGGCTATCGTAACGTTAATTGCAATACAAATTAAAAGAAAAGCGAATGATTCTTCGGGAAACAATTAAATGTGCAGTATGCATTTTATACTGAGCTCACGAAGTTGTAGTTATATTAGCAAACGTGGATTATCGATCCATCGTTTATTTTCCTCAGCAACTGAAATTGAGGCGCAGCGCTTCGGTGAATCGCATTATTGGCAGATGCATAATGGAGCTGCTCGATAAATAAACAACATCGGATTCACCACGTCACTGCTGCGTTCTAGCCTTAGATAAACCGGCTCAATTTTCAATCTTAGCGTTCAATCACTGACAAAACTCGATGATTCCGCCATTCTCTTTCATTACGCGATATATTCCGCTTGAATATCAACACCTAACGTCTTACGAAAGGCTGTGTGCGAGAAACGAAACTGCAATTTTAAAGTAGACAATTTTTTTTTTTTAACGCTGTACCCGCCAGCATTTTCACGTTATCCATTTTCTTCTTGGAATAACGTTGATACAAAGTGCAGCGACTTGTTCGTTGAATAATTGTGCAGGAATTTTGATAAAATTTGCATAAAGGCAAGATGAAATTTGTATAAATATTGATGAAATTTTTATGAATATCTGACAAATATTTTCATGCGAGAGAAATTGAAACAAGATTCGCGTGATGGAATTTTTAGTAGTGCGTTATAAGTTATCGTAATAAATTATTAAATATTTATCACAACGTTATAAATCCGATGCATTGAGATTAAATACGTGTCGGTGAACATTTGATAAAGCGTGGGCATAAATTTACATGCAAAAGTGAAAAACGACTCGCGCAAGATGCTCCAATTGTCCATATATTATCACAGAAATTATCGGCAATTTTTTTCTCTGTGCGTGACCGCTTTTAAATAAAAAAAAATAAAAAGAAACAGGAGACAAATGAAATATCATTTTTACACATTAAACGTTGAAGGAAGATGAAAAATGATATTAAAAATATTTGAAACTCTGTAGAAAATATGGAAAAAGTATTAATTATCGGTTTTTTTTTTTCAAAAACACATCTTCTTCTACAAATATTGAATTTACCTTGGCAGCCATAATTAGACCGCGGAATTTCATGCAAATTCACATTTTTCACGATATAATTAAAAACTGTTTTGCCTATCGAATATTACAGAAAGCTGAACCTTCGATATTTCATATGCTTCTTCGTATCATCTACGTTCTGTGAAATTTTCCATTTTTCCGTTTCCCATTAAACGTACAAAAATCCACGGTCTAGTCGTAATTAAAAAATCATCCATCCACAAGGCGAGCAAATTCATCGAATCGATGTTACGCGCCACGATATCAGACGAAAATGCAAATCCGAAAAACACGTTGCGTAAACGCGCGTTACTCTGGCGATGCATACGACGACGTACGCTCGACGTCCGTAGCAGTTTGATAACCTCGTGCGTTGGGACGCTCCTTTGGACCGCCACGATCCGCCGTACGATAACGCGACGCCGCTTCGACGAACACGAAGGCTCGTCGCGACGCGTGCGAGCGAACGAAAGAGGAAGAAGCTCGCCAACGTCGATAGCACACGATCGTCCGAATTTCGCGTGTCGAAATGACTGTCGTGCTCGAGGCCGAGACGAGCGAAGAGCAGGATATTCACGGTCGATCGAGCGAATGTAAACTCGAGGAGCCACGGATATCGTATTTCTTTCCGGGAATGAAAGGAATGAGAAACCCGAGAAAAAAAGCGAGCGAGATAAAAAAGGAGCGAACGACCAGCAACGAGACGAAGAAAGCAGAGGAGGATCGGCGTTTCGAGTCGTAAGGAGACGAGGTCGAACAAAGTGGATAAAGTGGATAGAACGAGATTATTTGATAAAACGAGTGAGAGGAGCGCTGTTATTCGCTAAAAGTCCTTGCGTGGTGCTAAAGACCGATACCAAAACTCGGTTGACGCACAGGGTGCGTCGCGAATGATATGGCTACTTGCGGTAGATACTGTGCCACTTTTATCGCCAGATCTGGCAGCAGACGCGGAAAGAAATAATTCTTTCTCTGTGCTGCAAAGCTGCCGTGCAGACTTTCGAAGTGGATTTTATGAGAAGGAAGAAGAAGCGGAAGGACTATGTATTCTCGCGCGGAGATATTTCTCGCGGCGGAAGGAATGGAAGGTGGAAGCTGTGTAGCAGTAGGTAGAACGCAAAGTTCAAGTTGTACACTTGAAGACATTTGCGTTGTTACGAAGCAGAAGCTCGAACTTGAAGTTCATTTCTTCGCTTCACTTTGGAATATTTCTTACTTTCGTCGCACGAATTAAACATCTCTCTCTCTCTATATATATATGTTGTTCAATTTGTAGGAACAGTAGAATATTTGTTGGTTTTTATAGGTCTGTTTTTTTAACCCTACGTCGTGCCTGACTCAACCTCAGTTCTTATCTCAGTAGCTCCTTTTTTTGTGAAACGTGCGAAAGAAAAGCAGGATTGCATCCTGGAGATTGTTTCAAGATATATGATACACTTAAAAATTCGAAAATACAGCAATAGTGTAAATAAAAGTGGTATTTACGTGAATTTCTTTCTTCCTTTATTTATTTCAATTGTCTTATTTTTTAGTTGAAGTAAATTTCAAATAAAACACTTAAAAGCGTTGGCAGCTTGCTGGTAACGAAATTGAAATAAAACTCCCAGTGCAAAGGGGTGATGTGTGCATATGTGTGTGTTATATATGCGTAGACAGGAAACTTAACAATTTCCAACGAATTGGCAATTAGAATAAAGTCGCGATAGAAGCGTTGCAAGTCATAAGATACCGTTTTACGCGTATTTTGTGCGAAGCATGAAGATATTCCAGATAATTACATTAAACGGCTGAGAAAACTATGTACACGGCGATGCAGTTGTCTCATTAAGAAATGTACCGTTCTGATTAGTCAGAGTGGCAGAGATGAGAGCGACGCAAAGCAGGATTTGTAGCCGAGACGATTTCCCATTGTTTGGTTGAGTGTACCAGTAGCGCAGCTGCACTGCAACCATATACGTACGATGCATTTCACCACCTAAGCAGTAACTCGTTTAATATTCATGCGAATGTATCGGCAACTAACAAAACCATTATGCTTGCTGGATGGTCCAATTAAAGCGATATGGATCATCAACAAAATACTGCTGTTTCATTGAATGTCATAACAAAATTGTTGTTATTTCTGTATTCAGAGATAGGATCACAATATTGAAATTATTTTATTCTTTGGATAAATCTATCACATCGTTCTGGGCCGAAAAACCTTTATTGCACTTTCTTACATGGACTAGGGATAGAAACAAAAGAATATCTTAAACCTATCGATTATATCTAGAACTATTTCCTAGTTATTTTTTATTGTAACTAGAGCTTCTGCATATGGTCCAATTAAAGCGATATGGATCATCGACAAAATACTGCTGTTTCATTGAATGTCATAACAAAATTGTTGTTATTTCTGTATTTAGAGGTAGGATCACAATATTAGAATTATTTTATTCTTTGGATAAATCTATCACTCCGTTCTGAGCTGAAAAACCTTTATTGCACTTTCTTACATAGACTAGGGATAAATACAAAAGAATATCTTAAACCTATCGATTATATCTAGAACTATTTCCTAGTTACTTTTTATTGTAACTAGAGCTTCTGCATATGGTCCAATTAAAGCGATATGGATCATCGACAAAATACTGCTGTTTCATTGAATGTCATAACAAAATTGTTGTTATTTCTGTATTTAGAGGTAGGGTCACAATATTGAAATTATTTTATTCTTTGGATAAATCTATCACATCGTTCTGGGCCGAAAAACCTTTATTGCACTTTCTTACATGGACTAGGGATAGAAACAAAAGAATATCTTAAACCTATCGATTATATCTAGAACTATTTTCTAGTTACTTTTTATTGTAACTAGCGCATCTGCACATGGTTGACGAGCGCGAACTCACTTGTCGTCATTTTCAACAAAAATAAAAGACTATACGAATTATTTAAATACGTCCCTAATACTACGATTAATTACGTCAAAAAATTATGTCAAATTTTTATCAAAAATATCATTTATTTAATTTATGTCAAAAATTGTACGAATTATCGTTATAAGAAAAAGGAAGTTTAATTAGACAAGACACTCCAAACAAAATAACAAACTATGGAATAAAATTCCTTCGTTTAAGACTATCGATCGTTTACTCGTGTACAGTACGGTGATTAGCCAGGTTCAAGTAGACTCGACAAATTTTCAAACTCGATATTCTCGAAAACTAAACCTTCGATGAAAAATCTCTATTGCACATTTTATTCTTATTTCTTCGTAAGCAATCGCCTCGCGCCTGTTTCTACGTGTTATTCGGTCGCACCCTATATATATATGCGTATATATACACGATATATTACAACGTATTCGAAATTTCATCTAATTAGCGAATACGCGATAAATCGAAATTCCTGCAATTCCGTGGCACGGGATTCCGTATCTCCGCGTGCGATCTTTAATCAAGCAGAAACCACGGCCGCATTTTCTCTTCCTCATTTCAATCGCGGAGCGCGAACAACCGCAAAACAAGCCAGCTAATTCGATCAATTTTCTGCCGGCGAGTAAACACGTGCTCGCTACGTTCGCGAAAAATCGAACAAGGCGGCGGACGTGGGAGGCTGTGGGAGGCGATCGAAAACCGCGTCGGAGCATGCAGTTACGTGGCAAGATATTCGGCGTAACGCGTGATCGTCGATTCTCGGCCACGAGGAGGCGATCGTCTACGAGCCGCTTTTTCTTCCGAGGGGTGGAAAAAGCTCAAGGTCACGGAGGCGAGACAGAATCGCAATGGACAAAGCGTAGCAGTGCCCCCCCCCCCCACACACCATCGACCATCCCTCTAGTGAAACTACCCTTCGCGTACCCTTCGTGTGCCTCTGCCACACCCTCCCCTGCCGCCATATTGATCGGTCTGCCCCTACCAACCGAGCCACCCCCTACCAACGGCCCGCGATGCCAGCGTCGCTGTGCACCCGGCACAGCGACGTTGCCGCGTCTTTTCGCGGTTCCTTTTGCCTCGACGCCTTTCACGGGCCAACTTTCCTTTTTCATCCTTTGGCCACATGAATCCAATGGAAAAATCGCCACGCGATTACTTTCAAATTTGTCGCGTTTCTCTTCAGCTTCTCCGTTTTGTAGGTTTCGCGCGGACGTTGCGCGCGTCTGCGCTTCCTCTTTGAAGGTCAGCTTCTTGTACATTTCGATCTTGAATTTGAATTTCCTTGAATTTCCCAGTAATCTTGTCGATTTCTCGATTTCGACTGATTGTAGAAGCCGAGAAGAGAAATAACCGCCTCTCAGCAACGAATAAGAAATTGACCGAGTTCTACGAAGAAACTAACACCCTAGATAACATCCCAGATTTTTATTCACGCAACTGAGCCTAAAATAACACGCGAAGATTTATTCCACCCACTGAATGTTGAAATATTTTGTCTGAATTTTCATCAATACGGAGAATTCCACGATTGTCGATGAAACTTAACGAAATGAAACGAGATGCAATTTAGCGGACAAGATATTGCTCCTTAACACTAGAACCACAGATAGCTAACACGAACCAATTTCTACCAAAACTAGTGAAAATCACTGGTCTTTAAAAAATACGTATTAATACAATATTTTTATATTTATTGATTTATTACTTTCTTACAGAAGCAATTCCATGTTATGTGGTACATTTTTGCTATTATTAATCCATCTGCGACCATGATCCCTAAACGAGAGGGTTGGCGCATTTATAAAATTGTAGAACCACTCGTTTTGACTGGTGTGGTGTTTCTAGCGTTAGCATCTAGCGATCCAGGGATCGATCCGGAATTTTTCTGATAACTGATATCATCATATTGAATGATACGAGGTAAAAATTTGAAAAACGCGTGGCAAGTTGTAGAAAACGAGAAACCTGGTTAATTGGGGTTCGATAAACAGAGTGCAGGACTCCTGTACACTTTGACAAGTACCCGCCATTTTCACTGCCATTGGCATAAGTAGCCTTGATACAAAATTATTTTCAGTTTGAGTACATAAAAAACAAAATAAAATTCATTATATCATTCTTTTAGTTATCGTTGCGAAGGTCGTTACATCATTGCGGAAAAAAATACAACACGAAGTAGGAATTTGAAAATGAAATTGTAAAATCGGTCGATTTGACTGGTGGGGTAGATCTAGTGTTAGTGTTTCTTGCGTAGAATATGAGTCATGCAACTTATCGTTCGCCCAACATCTTCCTACGTATTAAAACTCGTGTTTGATTTTCGTTCGGCGGGAAATCTATTCCGGGAAACGGAATAAATATTAAATTAGCGTCATAGGTATTTGCGACGCGTGTGGCTGACTGTTTGTCGTGAAAGAAGTACGAGCGAAACGTAAACGCCAAGTTCACCAATGGCTGAGCATATTGGTTTTAGAATGCCAAGGTCCAAGTTCAAGCTGCATGATTTCCGCGACCTCAGCGCGTGGAAACTTCGCTTTATAATTAATCACCTTGAGTCTGTTTCGTCCGTGTTCTCCTATTCCAAATGCAAAGCTGCCATTTTTCACCCCCTTCAATTTCCACGTCCATTACACCGTTTTTTATTGTTTTCTTTCATTTCCTGTTAGCGGGTGTTTTTATGAAACCACGCTAACGTCTCTCTAAGCACTGTACCTCGTAATTTCTCCCTCTCCTACGCCGCCGGCTATTTCAGTTTCTCGGAAGAAATCCGTTACTTTTTACAGTTACTACGTTAACGATAACAAAGGTTACAATTACTTGGTTTTTAATGTGTTTCAATTGGTGCCGCGTATTGTCTCATGTTCACCACATTTTCTACCTTCTCTCGTACACTTCGAATGTTTGCACTTTGGCACTAAATTTGCCAGCGTCGGTCAAATTGACCGTTTTCGAAATTCTACACAAATTTAAACATATTTAAACGTCATTATATCGCTTCATAATTTCTTAATTTTTGCTAAAACCACGCATACAATATATTTTTCCGTATTTACTTTTAGTTTGATTCTTTTCTTTTCTAAGGAATAATTGTATTCTGACTTACCTACCACAACAACAAGATATTTTAATTACTCTTGAAATAAATGCAATTAGTGCAAAGAAAAGTCAGATGACAAAAAAGATCAGTAATAACAAATAACAACAACTGTTACGTCTGCGATCTTGTCATAAACCATAATCCATGCCTCGATCAAGATGGCCATCAGCTATCAAGACATATCAACTCAGTGCATGGAAAAAACCATGGAATAAAATTGTCAACAAGTTCAGACTCATTACAACAAAAAATTTGTCAAGTGAATAATTGTAAAGGTTACAAAATTACGAAAATTTGTTTACAATGCGGGAAATATTTATGCGGCAAATGTACATTTGACAATAGGATAATTTGTAAAAAATACAACTAAGTTCAATAAGATATATTTCTATATAAATAACAGTGTAATTTTATTTAAGTATATAATTGAAATTAACCAAAAGTAAATTTCGACGAAATTTTATGAAAACAAAAATTTATATACATTCAGTTATTAGTTAACTATTATCTAAGTTAAATCATAAAAATTATTATTTCTTTAATCATCGGTCATTTTGACCGCACACGCTAGGAAAAAGTGTACACGAAGTGTCGATAGATTTAGTGTTAACATTAGAACTACCGATAGTTAACATGAAGCTATTTCTACCAAAACCAATGAAAATGACTGGTCATTAAAAAATACCCAATAATAGAATATTTTTATATTTATTGACTTATTACTTTCTTACAGAAGCAATTCCATGTTATGTAGTACATTTTTGTTATTATTAATCCATCTGGGACCATCATCCCTAAACGAGGCTTGACAAATTTATAAAATTGTAGATCCAGTCGTTTGGTATCTCTAGTGTTAGCATCTAGCAATCCAGCGATCGATCCGGAATTTTCCTGATAACTGATATCGTCATATCGAATGATACGCGGTAAAAATTTGGAAAACGTGTGGCAAGTTGTAGAAAACGAGGAAGCTGGCTAATTGGGGTTCGATAAACAGAGTGCAGGACTCCTGTACACTTTGACAAGTACCCGCCATTTTCACTGCTATTGGTATAAGTAGCCTTGATAGAAAATTATTTTCGGTTTGAGTACATAAAAAACAAAATAAAATTCATTATATTATTCTTTTAGTTCTCGTTGCGAAGGTCGTTATATCATTGCGGAAAAAAATATAACACGAAGTAGGAATTTGAAAATGAAATTGTAAAATCGGTCGATTGGTGTGGTAGTTCTAGTGTTAGTCCACACCGACATATTGTACACTGAAAATTCCCAGTTTCCAAGTTTAGAGGAATAAAAAACTTGGCGTTTTACAACGTTGCATAATATGCGTTAAAGTTGGCCAACTGTTAAAATAATCACTGCCCTTCCTTTTTAACCTCGCTGTTAGGTGTCTGTATTCTTTGAATATTTCTGCCGAGCTTCTTCGTATTTATTTACTTTTTATATTAAAGATAAAATGCCTGCTGAATTTTCCAATTTTCATAATCTGCTTACAACGCTTCCCTTTCTTCTCCGTTTTCCTCCGCCGATTACTTCAAAACATAATTAACATGAAACATTTTCCCTACTGGAAAATACGAATTAATCTACAAGTAGCGTTCTTTCGTTTTATAATACGATAACATCGGTGCAGCGAGCGAAGTAAATAGGAAAGCAAGTTTTTTTCAAATTCTGCTGTAACAAACAATGGTTTGGGACTGGCGTTGGCTTCCCCCCAAGTATTTTAACCGCACCCGCTTTCTCCTATAATTACGTAACTAATTAGCAGGATCATTATCTCTGCGCTAAGTTCGTTTCGCTCGTTTATCGTTTAAATAACGCGTTAGAGTGCGATACGAGGTGGCTCTGTTTCTTCAGCCCCTGACGCGCAATTTGTTCATTTATTAATTACGAACAACAAACCCCTGGGAAATAATTTTCTAAAGCCACAAAAATTCCGACGATTATAATAACTTCATGCTGTGAGTTGGTAAATTTCATTTCCAATTCGCCGTATTAAATTTCTACGGCATATCGAAGAACCAGCACTTAAACGAATTGAACAATTGTCTATTTCTTAGAGCCAAGAACACGTACAATGTACGTGCACCTGCACATCTGCCTATCTTATTTTCATCACATAATTTTAATTGTACATATTCTAACTAATTAATCAAACTTGATCCTACGCACTAAATTACATCCACTTATTCCAATTTTACTTCCAGGTTTCATACAAATACACAAAGTGTATACGTGTAGTATATATAAATATGTACATACATATATATACAATATACATGGTGGTTGGTAACTGGTGGTACAAGCGGAAAGGGGGTGATTCTACGCGAAAAAAGAAGTGGAAAATATAGAATAAAAATTTTTCGTTTGAGGCTTTGTTTTCGAGAAAATCGACTTTAAATTTTCGCTCGGTACGCGTGCACTTTATCACGTCTCGATTTTCTCGAAATTCAAAGTCGATTTTCTCGAAAACAAAGCCTCAAACGAAAAATTTTTATTCTATATTTTCGACTTCTTTTTTCGCGTAGAATCACCCTCTTTCCGCTTGTACCACCAGTTACCAACCACCCTGCATATACACACAATATGTACAAACATATATATTCAGAAAATAGATAAAAAATTCTCCCAAACATATTAATTTCTACCATGTAAGAGCAATTTTATTAAAAGATATATTGGGTCGGCAACTAAGTGATTGCGGATTTTGTCATTACATTGTATTGACAAAAGCCGCAATCACTTAGTTGCCAGGCCAATAGAAATAATTCGAGCACCATCGCTGTAAAGTTAGACAAATTTGTCGATAATCCTTTGGAAAATAAAGCCCTCGTCCCATTGAAACTTCGATTAAGGTCGTCAAAAATAATTACACGAGATTGTCAGAAAAATTCTGTGGATTTAGTGCTTCGGGGAGAAACGTTAAACCACCGTTTCCATAAAATCAAACAAATTCATTGAAAACGAAGGATCAGCCTTCGTTTCGTTAAAACTTTGATTAAAGTGTTCAAAAATAATGATTTGAAATTGTCAGAAAAATTCTGTCGATTTATTAGTCGAATGTTGAAACACTGTTTCCGTAGAATTAGGCAAATTCTGTCGATAATCCAGTGGAAGGTAAAGTCTTCGTTTCGTTGAAACTTCGATTTACGTTCTCAAAAATAATCACTTGGGATTGTGAGAAAAATTCTGTCGATTTAGTGCTTCGAGGAAGAATTTTAAACCATCGTTTCTGTAAAATCAGACAAATTTCGTCGATAACTCATTGAAAACCAAGGACCAGCCTTCGTTTCATTAAAACTTTGATCAAAGTGTTCAAAAATAATGATTTGAGGTTGTCAGAAAAATTCTGTCGATTTATTGGTCGAATGTTGAAACACTGTTTCCGTGGAATTAGACAAATTTTGTCGATAGTTATCTGGCAAATTGAAAATCACCCTTCATCTCGCCCTTCGTTTCCACTGACCGCCACTTAAGCTGAAAGCATAGTCTGTTTTCCATCTGCCGATACGTTATCAGATACCATTAGCTGCAGAATATAGAAAGATGAAAATTGAATATAGAAGATGAAAATTCTATTCTCTTATCAATTACCTTTAGAAGCTAACGAGAGACTACCGTGCGAGTGATACGAAGAGAAGAGTTTCAAGTTCGCGATGCTAGCGCGATCTATTGAAGCAAAATGGATGATACACAATTCGATGAAATAATACGAAAGGAAAAATATTCCGCATCTATCGTTTCCTTATAAAACGAAGGACAAGCTTTTTAATAAGCTTGATTTGATAAGCTGAT
Source organism: Bombus flavifrons (assembly GCF_040668555.2). Lineage (NCBI taxonomy): Eukaryota > Metazoa > Arthropoda > Insecta > Hymenoptera > Apidae > Bombus > Bombus flavifrons. The sequence continues at coordinate 5,284,697 of NC_138458.1, read as the reverse complement.
ATCAAATTCAAATTTTCGAAAATAAAACAAATTCAAACTTGGAATTTCAAATTTCCAAATTCAAAATTCGAACTTCGGAAAATAAAAGGACCAGGAGAGAAGAATTATTTGTGACGTTAAATGAAACTTAGATTATAAATGAGTCTCAAGTTGTGAAACACCGAGAAATAGCTGCAACAGATTGGGCTCGGATCTGTCTGGCGCTGGTGTTTGATTGGTCGCGTGCTCGCGCGGTTTGCCGCAATTTTTCAAACCGGTGCAGACGAGCGGTTTGCATTAATTTGTCGCTGCGTTTTGCCTTCCCGTGTAAACTGCTTCATGTAAATCTACGCTATGTTAAAACGCAGCGGGAAATTGGTGCGGCGGTGACGCTGCCGCAAACCGCTCCACTGTACCACGCCTTTAAACTACGTATGGCAGAATAAAATTTTGTTGAAAATCACTCGCCACTTTGTTTCGACCGTTTGAGATATGAAAGCAAACAACATATCTGACAAAATAACACGTCTTTATCTTACAAATAATCGCTAGGGATCCGTTTGGTGTAATACGAACCTACTGAAATTCGATCTTTAAACCGAGTTCGTAGAATGAGCTTTGCACGTGACACGAACCGATTGCTCACGTGTACGTGTCGTGTAAACCTGACTATAATTATGATCAATTAAAAACTCAAGACTAAGCATGTAGTCTTATGTAATGTAAACGTAAAGCGTTCGTTAGTTTTTTGAAAAATAAAAATACCAAAAATAAAATACCGAAGTTTATAACAAAATATTAGAATTTTTCCAATTTATGTTATTTTCGAAAAAAATGGATCACGCGTGATTCAATAAAATAATATGAAACAGAAAATGTTGGGCATCTACCATTTCCTCGTATAACTAAAGAAACTTTCGGGACAACCTAATATTATAATATCATATATAGTAATTTGATTATTTTAGTATAGTAAATATTTTTATATTAATTGAGAGTTTGATAAATAACGATAACGATTGATTAGCAATATTTGGATAATAAAAATTACCTTTTGCCTTTGAAACATGATCATTCAAGAAGCTTAACCCTTCGCACTTCTATGTCGAGTGTGACATCAGTTTTTATCTCAGCAGCTGTTTTGTCGAGTCCCACTCGACATTCTTTCAGTCCCTTTTTTATGAGACGTGTGAAAGAAAAGCAGGATTGCATCGTGGAAATTATTTCAATATATATCATGAGCTTAAAAATTACAAAATGCAACAATAGTGTGAATAAAACTGGTATTTAAGTGAATTTCTTTCTTCCTTTATTTATTTCAATTGTCTTATTTTTTAGTTAAAGTAAATTTCAAATAAAACACTTAAAATCGTTGGCAGCTGCTGGTGACGAATTTGAAATAAAATTCCCAGTGCAAAGGGTTAAACCTTCGCGAACACGAGTGCAAGAGGATCGTATTGTCGGATGAACAGTTCCAAAGACGTCGGTGAATGTCAGCAGTCGGAACGCATTAAAATTGAACAAAATCAAGAACGCAATCGGTCGTACGCAAAACGGTTGAAGGAGTACGATTGCGCGTAAATACACATTGCGCAAGTATAGTATTCTGTACTTGGTACGCAAAATGTTCTGTTCCATGGTTTGTCTGTAATTTCCCAGGGAAGTTTAGTTTCAATTCAAACCATCGTTACATCGAATCGATAACGTAGCATATTATGCAAATACGCAAACGCTACGGGGAATCAGATGAGCTACAAACCGTAAGACACGAAAAAGCATTAAACGTCACGACTATTTTATAGTCGATATATAAATTAATAGCTAACTATTGCTAAAAAGCACTTACTAATCAACAACAACAAAAAATATATATAGCATATGAAATATAAATTGCGATTTGAAAATCTCATTAATGATACACGGAAATTAAATGGGCGATTTGTGGAGGTGCGAACCGATTTAAAATATTGCCACTAGAATTAATCAGAACAGCGAATTATTAAAATGTACATATAGCCACGTAACGTATTAGCAATTAATAAGCTTAACTGGCACGTGTAAAGTTCCCGCGTGCTTTCCGATTTTAATAAGAAACTGAAAATCGTTGGCAATTTCGAATAATTGTAATTCAATCAGTCAGACACACCGGAATCGTTTCTGTTGTGAATTTTGCATCTTAATAACCGAAATAATGGTACAGGAACACTAAATTTACTCTTGGAATTTATATTAGAATAGTTATACAGGGTGGTTGGTAACTGGTGGTATAAGCGGGAAGGGGGTGATTCTACGCGAAAAAAGAAGTGGAAAATATAGAATAAAAATTTTTCGTTTGAGGCTTTGTTTTCGAGAAAATCGACTTTGAATTTTCGCTCGGTACGCGTGCGGTACGTTATAACGGATCTCACTGTAGATCGTTGTCTCGATTGACGTTATTTCTTTAATTTTCTTTTTTTTTTAATTTTTCCATCAAGACAACGATCTACAGTGAGATCCGTTATAACGAGACGTGATAAATACGTGATAATACGCGTACCGAGCGAAAATTCAAAGTCGATTTTCTCGAAAACAAAGCCTCAAACGAAAAATTTTTATTCTATATTTTCCACTTCTTTTTTCGCGTAGAATCACCCCCTTTCCGCTTGTAACACCAGTTACCAACCACCCCGTATATTTATTTGATAAACGATTTCAAAGATATTCATCAATACACACTTGCACGCGTCTCACCTTCTTCCATACCAACTGCTAACTGAACAGTTTGCATTCCTTTGTTTTAGAGACGCCGCTCACACACATGCTTCCACACATTGATGTTCACATACAAGTATCACTACTACTACGCAGCTAACCTAGTCTAGCATATAAAATTATACATATCTCAATAGTTTCATCGCGTCAGACTGACGCTGTTATGAGCTGTTCTCTTCACTAGCGAGTATGGTAGCGGTAGATTTTGCACAGTTAGATGATAAATCAGTCCATTAAGCGATCAGTGCTCGCACGCTAACTTTTTAAATATCTTAGACTACATCAACCGCCTCCATTCGATCGCGTCCCATCCAACGCGTTGTCACCGAGTTTTTCACTTCAAACTTCCCCGCCTCTTCCCCCCACTGACCTTAAATACTTTCAAAGTCAACTTCATATCTGTAGCCATGGCTTTTTTCATCATATCCACGCTCTACCTAATTCACATGGCATTTTCACCAACCTTCTATCATGTTTTTTCACCTGTCTTTTTCACTCGCACACGCTCTACATGCAAAGCTATCACAACGTCTTCTCCTCGACATGTAAAATGTCTTTTTATAGCCGCGCCCTTTATTCCTTCCTATCAATCTTTTTTTACCAATCCGCAACGTTTCCTACTTTACGATACTTCACGGCGAACGATACAGGAGCTTCCTTCTCTTTTTAAATTTTGTCGCGCGTCTCCGATCATCTGCGAAAATTCAACCACTGCCATCGCGCAAACTCCCTTGTTTCAGTCGTCTGTTCTTTGTCGTGCGCGCACGCCCTTCCGCATGTTTCCTTCTGAAAAGGTTTATTATACTCGCTAATTTATTAAAAAAACGAGCGATAAAATTGTAATAGTCAGTGTATATTAAGATCACTTTAAATACAAGTACAGAGTCGTTAGTGTCGTTATTGCCGCGCGCTTGATGCTACTGTTCAACTCTACGCTCGCTATTCGACTGTATGAGTCGCTATAAACATCGTCCTAGAGAGCACGTTCGTCTATTTGTATCGACCGATGGTATTGTAAAAAACGTTCGAATGTAACTCCCGTTGACGGTTACAAAAAAAGGCGATAATATTTCGTTCGCAGTTTGTTTACCTTCGAGCCTACCAAACCAAAACAACGTCGACGCTCCAAGGCACAAAAAAGTATGGGTCTCTCCTGATTCGAATCTTCGTTGACTCATGTACCGCTACACTTCGTTTTCGACTGGCCATAAGTGCAGAATACTTGTCGTACGAAAGACAAGGAAAACGTAAAAACAAAACAGAAGACCACGCTATCCTTCGTCTTCCGTACGATGTGTTTCACGATATGTGTCTTTTAATATAGTCATTTTTCGACCCAAATACTCTGAATACTTTTCTATCGAAAAATAATTGAGAAGTGCATCACGTTCTCAACACTGTGACTTGCAGTCGATTGAGAGTTTCTTTAATTAACTTTTGGTCAAAACTCTCGTTGTCCTATTATCCGAAGCATCTGAAAAATCGTGGCCACTGATTTCTAAACCACCCCGTGTATTAGTTCGTCTAACGTAGATGTAACAATCTATTGGGTTGGCAACTAAGTGACTGCGGATTTTGTCATTAGGTGGTAATGACAAAGAAATTTAGTTTCCAACCCAATAGATCGTCGTATCTACGAAATTATTCGCAATCGCAATGCAGCAGGACGCTTCCTTCAGGGCATTCGCGTGTTTCGTAGTAAAATTCCCGTGAGATTCTTCTCGAAAAATATTGAAACCATCGGGAACGTTGGTCGAAGCTAATAAGAACATTAAACTCGAGAGTATGGAAACTGTCTTGACCCCGTAACCTACGATTTACGTTCGAGAATGCCCGTAATATTTACCTTTGGTCCGATCATCTACCACGGGCTATGCCCGTAATATTTACATTTGGCACGATCATCGTACCACGGGCTATGCCCGTAGTTGTGGGTTAAGGGGCTAAGCTTGAGCTGTTTATAGATCAGCTGTTCGTAGTCGTAAATTTCATACAATTTCCAGCACTTTCAATTTTCCAAATTTATCGATTAAATTCTCTCTAATTTGAAAAATCCAGCCTGGTCATCTTTCAGATTCGAAAGTTCGCATCCGCAGAGGTGAAACGCGCGGACGAAGAACAGGAAAGAGGATTAAAATCCCTTGTCAGGGTCGCGTTATGAGGTTGTTTCTCATTCTGGTTCCACTTTATTAGATCGATGCGATCCATTCTACTTTGATTCCTGCCGGATGGAACGGTTCGATGCATCTTATGCTTGCGTGATCTCTGTGCACGGCCGTGCATATTAATATGCACGAGGAAGAAGGTGCGCAGGGACATATCGATACGCTCCACCTGTGACATCGATTAATCGATGCGGTTGACGGATCGAGGATGGTACGCTGTGAAAATATAAAAGCAACGGGGAGACGCAAAAGGTTACGAACTGTTTTATAAGAAGAAACGCTGAGACAAAGCGACAGAATGTGTAAAAATAGGCAAATATAGCGACCATTCGCATAAATATCTTCCAAGACGTTCAAAATATTTCATTCCACTTTGTAACAGATTTTCTTTTTTTTTTTTATTCAACAATCAAGAGATTTTAACGAGATGTCTGGCGACGCACAATCAGAAAATCTAACAGCGTTCGAAGTTTCAATTGACTGGAAGTCTTGGCAACTATCTTTATGAAAATTTCGCGCTGAATTTTATTCACAGAATTTTATCTTCCGTCTATTCAGGAATTCTCATTCAGCACGTGCTGTATTTTTAACATTTCTGTAAAAATTTCATCTCCAACTGCATTTCGACATCTGCCTTCCCTTCGTTCAATCCTTTTCGACCATCTCGCTTAAACGTGAAAAACGTCGAATGGTTTACGAAAATCATTCACGTCGTTTTTAATTAATCTTCGCGATAATAAACAAAGTTTACTGTAAATTCATGGCAAGCGATAGCGCGCGGCCTTATAAAAATTCGTCGATTCTAGCGAGCAGATAGAAAGAAATAAACAATTATTAAGTGGCGTGCGAGGGTAATTGAGACACAGGAGAAATTCTAAACTGTGGTGGCGTGTTGTGCCGAAAAATTTCCACAGGGCAGCATGGGCTTTAATTAAACACGAAAGCGTAATGCTTCAAAATAAATAGCTAATGATGTGACCCACGTAAAGTGGGTCACTGGTAAATGAAGATATAAATCACGTGGCGCGTTCAGATTAAACAGAAACACAGTCGGAAAAATGTAGCTGGAAAGTTTAGGCCGCGCGCGATTAATCACATGCGCACGACAACGAACTCGCGTCATGTCGCAGCGAAGAAGCTGCACTTTACATTGAAAGTGGCACGTGTTAGATTTATAGTCTCGCAAACTTTAACGTCAAATTAAAAGTATCAATTTATCCCATTCGCAGATCTCACACGTTTCTAATTAACACGTTGACTGTCGCGCGTGTTTTCAACAAAATCTCCTTCAGTATAGTATGAAAACTCGTGTTAAACGTACACCTAGTTAATGTAAAGTAAAGATAATTCGAATACAGGGTGGTTGGTAACTGGTGGTACAAGCGGAAAGGGGGTGATTCTACGCGAAAAAAGAAGTCGAAAATATAGAACAAAAATTTTTCGTTTGAGGCTTTGTTTTCGAGAAAATCGACTTTGAATTTTCGCTCGGTACGCGTGCGGTACGTTATAACGGATCTCACTGTAGATCGTTGTCTCGATTGACGTTATTTCTTTAATTTTTCTTTTTTTTAATTTTTCTATCGAGACAACGATCTACAGTGAGATCCGTTATAACGAGACGTGATAAAGTGCACGCGTACCGAGCGAGAATTCAAAGTCGATTTTCTCGAAAACAAAGCCTCAAACGAAAAATTTTTATTTTATATTTTCGACTTCTTTTTTCGCGTAGAATCACCCCCTTTCCGCTTGTACCACCAGTTACCAACCACCCTGTATGAAACTTATCGATGTACTAGGAATTTTTATGCAAATTTGTATCGTCGTGAACACAATGAAATAATTAACAATCGTTAACAAATGAAGTTTGAAAATATTTCCTGCAACGATATGCGTAATACACGCGCAATATGTCCATAAAATATTTCCATAAATATTCAAACAGTTCGTTCATCAGCGTGCAATGTTCCACCGCAGAAAATCAGCAAAAGAGAAGATAAAAGCAATTCAATTGCAGACTTTTCTATTGTTTCAGATATCCGATCGCTTCTCTGTCTGGACCGCTTTAATTCCGCGTATCAAATAATTTAACGTGTCCAGGTTCTGAGAAAGAGGAGAAGAAAAGCACCGAGTAACTGAAATTATTCGCTGACCCCAAAAGCGGCGAGAGGAAAAGGGAGCGTTTCTTTTACCGTGCGATTTCCACCGTCCACGTTACTTCGTCTTACTAAAATTTCCGGGCCACGAAGCTTTTTATACGAAACCCGGGGCGACCTTTTGAACGGCGGCGGTCACGCGACGCACAGACACAGCCGAATGGCTATGAGGAAGCAGCGGATGTGTCCTTTGAAAAATCGTTCGTTCCACAGTAATTTCTCTGACCAAAGTACTACAGCGTCTGCACGAATGGTCATCTGAAAGACACCGCGAGTCCAGCTACGCGTACATCCATCCAACGATCGAACCATTCATTCGTTTTACGTTGCCATTTTCAATCACGTTCTGTTGTTTTCTCCCGAATTTATGGTCATAACGATATTCTATTTTGTAATTGTTCAAGGAGAACTGCACATCTTTTCTAAAGTTTTATTTTCTTAGAATATTGTTATATTAGAGTATTGTTAATTTGAAAGGCTTCTTAGCCTCATGGTTTTCTAGGAACATGTTGCACAGATGATGCAAACAGGACAGTTTCTTCTGTAATTGTATAAAATAGGAAATAAATTGTAAAAAGAAATTAATAAAAAGTAACGCTGCCTGCGTGCGGATCTGGACCAGGATACACATTGTACTTCAAGTTAAACTTGTTTAAATATATTTTTCTAGTACACATTCATCCACGCATTTCCCCTCTCTCTCTTATGAGATAAAACGTTAACAGTAATAAACTAACTTTCCTTATCTGGCTAACACGTGGCAATTTTCTGTATCGCTGAATTTTTTTTTATTTAATTTGTACTTTACAATTTGTCCAGCTGGACATTTGGTAAATTTTTCTAACTTAATTGCTAAATAACATGTGGATGGCTAACCCCAATGGGATACCATCTTCAAGTTTGTCTATTTTAGGCAGTCAAAATTTTTTCTTTTTTTTTCTATTATTTAATTTGTACTTTACAATTTGTCCAGCTGGACATTTGGTAAATTTTTCTAACTTAATTGCCAAATAACATGTGGATGGCTACCCCCAACAGGGTACCATTTTTGAGTATATCGCTGAATTGAAAGTGTAGCGAGTATGGTGTTGAAATAACGTGCATAACATTGTCGTGAAAGATGTACACCGAGTTGGCAGTCGAATCATTGTTTCTCATCATTTTCCACCGCGTTCTCTTCATTTCTCCCAAATTTATGTCTACAGCAATGGTATTTTCCAAAAAACTAATTTCCCTCGTTAGGATGACACGAGTTCAGATATCAGCCTCAGTGAATCAAAAGTGTAGCGAGTTTGACGTTCAAATAAAATTGATTAAACCGATAGAAAGTTTCCGATACGACTGAAGAGGAAAAACAAAGACGCAAACATGTACAAAATGCACGTAATCCGCAAGGAAATAAAAGCTATTCGAGCTTCTTGCAATATTTCTTCCCATGTCTGCAATTACACGAATAAAACTATGAAATTGCATAAAAATTCCCATGTAACGATCGTATTTGTGTGTGGATGAAAATCGACATCGATATTACCAAACACAGGGTCGCGTGTTTTTCACAATTACGACAACCAATAATTCGACAGCGGCTGCTAGTTATCTCGGTTATATCGCTAGTTCTCTCGTTCATAACCGTTATTATTGTTACAATTACTATTTCTATTGTTAAGTGGAGGATCGCGCCACGTTGTTCACTAGGCTGGCGTAAAATTGTGTCAAAGTAAAATCGTTACGGAACGCTTTCGCCCGGCCAATTCCAGTCACGGAGCGAACAAATTCAATGACACAATGCTAGCCGGAGGAAGCGAAATTCGATGTCTCATGAAGAATTCGCGCGTTGCGCGCGCTATGGCAACGTCGCCCCAGAAGGAAACGGCAACGTCGTCCCAGAAGGAAACGGCAACGTTCGCGATCGCGTCGCTGCGACGGACATATTCTAGCGCGTCAAAGGTTCCGGTCGTCGTTTCCCTCCCATTCTGCAGCGTGTCGCGCGGTTTTCCAGTCACGAACATCGGCCGGAAAAAAAGGCCATTAAAACGTACGAGAGAAAGCAGAGAATATTTCGTTCCTTTTCTCGTTCGATGGGGAAAAATCGTGAACGATAGACGAAGATAGGTGGCCGGCTCGTTTTCCCTCAGCTCTAAGCGAAGTGGAAAGCGGAGATCGTCTGATTAAATTGTTCGATTCCTTTCTTAGCTACTGGAAAAAGGGGTTCCTTTGTTTCCTACCCTATAGCGCCCTATCGACTTAACTCTTTCTCTTGTTCCTTTTTATCTTGCCACCTCGTCTCCCCGTTGCTCGCCCCTTCTTCCTGCGGTCTTCTCCATCCGACTCGCTCATAGTTATTCTCCTGCTCGACTTTACAGCCGCGAAACGTGTTTCAGGTTTTCAACTTGAGGCGGCATCGTTTGTTTCACGCTCGAAGAAACCGTACGACGTTCAATGCCACTTTTTCACCGCGACCAGTTCCTTGGCCCGAGTTCTGGCCCGGTTATTTATTCCAGCGGGATTAAAAGTTTCGTGCTGGATACCGGCGAACAAAGAGAGTCGGCCATCTCTCGCGACCCTTCACCCACTTTCCATCATTTGTCGTCATAATTTACGAGATAACTTTAATCTCGGTAATTGAATTTCCATCGTGCCGTAATTTATCATTCTAAAGTTCGGCTCTGAATAAATGCAATCCGGCTTCTTTTCTTTCTTCTTTTTTTTTTTTTTTTCATTTCAAGAAAGTGATTTCTCGCTTCCACGACGAGCATCTCGTCGACGAAAGACGGCCGACCAACGGGGGAAACATTTCTCTGTTGTTGGTCTTATTTTCCATCAAAAATTCGCGAAAAGGACCGTTGCAGGGAATTTTATTATCGACGCATTCTCGCTCGTTATCTATAGCTCTCGCCAATGATGAAAGTAATTTGACGAAATTCCTATGAAGCCTATTGACGCGCAAATGCTTCCCACTTGAACTCTGCAATTTCCATTTTTCCTTTGATTAAGAAAATCGACGACCAAATAATTTCCATAGTGAAAGAAGAATACTTGGTTGACAGTTGTTGAGGTTGACTGATTGAAGAACAAGTGGATGAATTTGTAATAGAAAAATATATTGAAATAAATGAAGGTAGAGGTATAAGTATAATGTATAGGTTTATGCTGATGCAAATCCTCACTCTCATAGTGTTACGATACAACAGAAAAATAGGCAGCACGTTCATATATTTACAGCAAAAGGACATTACCAAAAAAGTTAATCTTATAGCTCTAGCTGAAGGCTGCAAGGAACATAAATAGGAATCTATTTGTTAGTTCCTTTGTTCCTAGTCCTTGAACCCAAGACATAATTTATATTCAAGGTCACAATGATATGAACCTCCCCTTATTTAGAATATCTTTTCACTAAATTTTATTTCCTACATAAAAGCAGTCTCAAGGTCACGGATATATACAAATAAAGATACAGAGTGTTTCTTAAAGTAATTGCTTCAATAAAAATCACACGCACAGACACGCGTGGGTGTATAGATAGATGTAGACGTATTTTCACAAATGATATTCCCTCGAATGGCCTTGGTGGAAAATACATTGTCGGTTAAAGGAGGCGATGAATTTCATGGGAGAGTTGAATTTAATCAGTAAACTTTGGTGATTGTATCGTTGGATTTGCAGCCTGACGCCACAGTGTTAATTTACAATTTGTATTCAACATAATAGCTACATTGCTCGGTAAGTTATAGCTTGCGGATGAAAATGCCACGAGGTGAGCAGAAGCACAAGTCCCTCGATGTAACCTTAGCTTTACCGATGACCTTTACGTACCTGAAACATTCGCTACATCGATCCAGGTGTATCCTTCGACCATGCGAATAAAACGAGTTTGTTCTACCACGATAATAATCAACTATGTCAAAGAGCAGCGTGTCCGTTCGTCGAAACAATTACTCTCACGTAAACGATTCCCAGTAAACAACTAACCGCACTGTTTGTACGCCGGCTCACTTTATGGCTTTTTGAAACAGCATTATTGCGTTACTATAACGCTCGCTGCTCGTTCTAACTATTATTTGCCACGCTTCCAACGTACACCTAATCAGAAGCTGCTATCACTGCTACAGACTTTGGCATTCTCCTTCGTAAATGAACGTTGGCGAAGATAAAATTGAGGATCTTCGTGTGCAGACGGCCGATAAAATGAAACGACGAATCAGGTAAATCGTGTTGGAAATTTTGCTTCTAAATCAATTTCCCGATGTTACCTTTTTTGCCCTTTGCACTCGTACGTCTTATTTTTTTAGTTAAAGTAAATTTCAAATAAAACGCTTAAAAGCGTTGGCAGCTGCTGGTACTGAGATTTTTTTTGTTATTTATTTATTTAAATTTTACAATTTGTCCAGTAGGACATTTGGTAAAATATTATAGCTTAGTGGTATAATAATATAACATGTGGGTGGCTACCCCCAGCGGGGTACCATCTTTGTGTTTGTTAGGTAATATCCTTTATGGGTACTGAGATTGAAATAAAATTTTCGGTGCAAAGGTTAAATATCAATTTCTTAAAAATTAAAGCGTATAATAAATTAATTTTCTCGTATCATTCCATTATTTTTCTCATTCAAACGTTGCTCTTTCATAAGTCAGATTAGTATCTTTTTTGAAACGTGCGTTAAAAAGGCTATTCTTCCCTTAGGGTACCTTAAACACATCGCTTGAAATTTTCATTAGGAAACGTCGAAATGTGAGAAAGCTTTGTTCCGAGCTTGCAGCTATTCCTTTTGAAAACGGCGTCACTTCGTTCGTTAAGCTTCTTCCTATCGAAACACGTTCTACCGTGTCCGAACCAGGTTCTCAAGTTTCATCGATTCAAGTTCGATTTTTCCGCTGTTCCTCGAGCTTCTCGAGTTCGAAAATCAAACAGGATGACCGAGCTTCGTAAAATAAATGAAAATCCCATAATAATCCATCTATTCGACGAGAAGGTTCACTCGACTCTAAACATTTATCACAGACCCGTAGATCCTCTTTTCAGAGAACTCGTCGATTACGTGTTTCGACCTTCACAAAACTGTAGCCCGAAGTGGAAGAAAAATGATGGTCGCTAATTATAATATAATTCGCTAATTATAACGAGAATATAATTACGCCACCGCTAAATGTGTAAGGGTCTTCGATTTCGATAGATCTGCTAATTGCTGTTATTACAAAAGGACAGACTGTTTGATTTATGTGCAGCTCTTCTGGCCCCGATAGGCAAAGGATAGCACTCGGTGGAAGCAGAGGGAAATTGCGACTCGATACTTGCAATGCAAATGAATCGCGGATCGAAAGAAATTTCTCCTACGAAACATTCAATCAACATTACCAGATAACAATTTCTTTTTTCCCTGCGATATGAATAGATAATCGAGTGCACTTGCAGGCAGGTCGTCTGATCGATAACGGACCTTTCTACTGGGAAATCTGATTCACCATGTAAACCTGGTTTTCTGGAAATGTTAACGTGCTATGTAAGAAATCCTTGCGACATCTACGTTTGACAAATCGTACGTAGGTTCAGATATCGTTGTTGACGTTATAATTATCCGATTGCAATCAGCAGAAGTGGTATTTCTCGAGAGGCAAAGACATGTCCCCGAAGCAATCTCTAAAATGTAACGATCGATGATAAAAACAATTTCCTGTGCCCAAACTGTTGGCAGCTTCAAAACTGTCCCCAGCTATTCCCACGAAGAAAACTAAAAAGAAGAAAAAAAAAAAGAAGAAAGAGAGAAGAAGAGGAGAGAAAATAGATAGAGGAACGTGGAAACAATTCCATTCCCTAGCGACCGTGAATAGTGCAAGGGCCACGAATCAAGAACCGCGTTTCTCCTTAACAACGTTTCTTCCTTATCTCGGTTACCCGCGGAAATGGCATTACTGGGCAAAACATTTTCTATGGAAGACATTCAATTTTTTGGTATCTCGTGTCCTTTACTATACCGGCTGTCCTCTTATTGTTCCCCGCCGCTGCGTTTGTTCACATTCTTGCAATTTATCGCGGCAATTCCTAACTTGCATCTTTGTCCACGTTTTACGAAAAAACCTAAGAATTGAACAGGTTCGAGAGATCGCAGGATTAAGAATTTAGTTCTCAATATCGCGATTACGATGAACTTGAACATTTATCGTTAGACTTTCTGTCTTATCTTAATTATTACATTGACGCGTATAAAACGTTGTTCGTATTAATATTATCAGATACATTTTATCGTATTGTTAATTGCATCAACGATATTGAATAGATGGAGCGTTCTGAAGATTTGTGATAAAATTGACCACTGTGAATAAACAATATTTGCACGTGTTTCCTTTTTTCCCATGAATTTACAGTTGGGAAGGATGCCATAAAAGTTGCTTTTCAACCTACAAATTACTTCAAAACTCGATCCTAAGAATTTGTTAATTCTCGAACTGACGAATTTCGTGAATCGGAGATGGTTGAACTAGTTGGTCGTTGGACGAATGTATTAAATCAGGCAGAAATTACACGGATGAAATAGGCGATATTTTAAAGGAACAACAGGCAGATTAAATGAGAAAGGTTTCACGTGCATCGATCTAATATTTAAATTTATCGCGAAAGAACGCATTACACGTGGATCGAAGCTTTAAAAATTGCCGATACTTCAGGATGAGAGCAAGTGAATTACAGTGAAGTTCTGACGCGTATAAATGGAATGACAAAGGATAAAGGAATTCATAGATAGGAACATTAACAATATTTCAATGTCAGCTGCTTCTTTTTCAGACAAACACTATATTTCTTCGTCGTGCGCCAGAATAATAGAATGAACGAGCGACGCATAGCGAGTATCTAGTGTAAGTTAGAGGAATAAATCGAAAAGTATATTGTCATTCGAAGCAACATTTAAACCCGCCGTGCTTTTGTAAAAAGCTTGCCACGAGTATACAATAACGTTCACGTCTCGTACATTTCGAATAGACACAGGCTGGTCGACAAGAACGTCGCGAAACATAATTCGTCTATTCTTCCCCACTTCTCTCATATTTTGTCGCACACCTACGTATTAAGGCGGTGTCTTGAATTAGAATGTTCTAAAACAGCGTCTTTTTGTGATTATTTTTTTTTTCTTTTTCTTTTTGAAGGGAAAGAAAGAAATGAAGTTATTAAATTTTAAGGTGTGCTTTTATATACAGGGTGGTTGGTAACTGGTGGTACAAGCGGAAAGCGGGTGATTCTACGCGAAAAAAGAAGTCGAAAATATAAAATAAAAATTTTTCGTTTGAGGCTTTGTTTTCGAGAAAATCGACTTTGAATCTTCACTCGGTACGCGTGCACTTTACTATACAGGGTGGTTGGTAACTGGTGGTACAAGCGGAAAGGGGGTGATTCTACGCGAAAAAAGAAGTCGAAAATATAAAATAAAAATTTTTCGTTTGAGGCTTTGTTTTCGAGAAAATCGACTTTGAATCTTCACTCGGTACGCGTGCACTTTACTATACAGGGTGGTTGGTAACTGGTGGTACAAGCGGAAAGGGGGTGATTCTACGCGAAAAAAGAAGTCGAAAATATAAAATAAAAATTTTTCGTTTGAGGCTTTGTTTTCGAGAAAATCGACTTTGAATCTTCACTCGGTACGCGTGCACTTTACTATACAGGGTGGTTGGTAACTGGTGGTACAAGCGGAAAGGGGGTGATTCTACGCGAAAAAAGAAGTCGAAAATATAGAACAAAAATTTTTCGTTTGAGGCTTTCTTTTCGAGAAAATCGACTTTGAATCTTCGCTCGGTACGCGTGCACTTTATCACGCCTCGTTATAACGGATCTCACTGTAGATCGTTGTCTCGATGGAAAAATTAAAAAAAAAAAGATTTTTATTCTATATTTTCGACTTCTTTTTTCGCGTAGAATCACCCCCTTTCCGCTTGCACCACCAGTTACCAACCACCCAGTGTATTTAACGAATACAAAAAAATTTTTTTAAAGTAAAAAAAGAAATTATAACAGATTTCTAAGCCTATTTCATGGACTGATTCTTGACCGCAACATAAAACCAAAAAAGGATTAAATTATTATATATTTTTCTTCTCGATGAACTAAAAAAAAGGTAGAAAATAGTGTGAAATTAAAAATTTCGACGGATTTATAGAAAAAAGGTGTTTTGTAAAAAGAAAAAATAAACTTTAAGGTGCTACAACAATTATTTAAATAAACTTTTTGACCAACTTTTTCAGTTCATCGAGAAGAAAAATATATAATAATTTAATCCTTCTCTGGTTTTTTGTTTCGGTCAAGAATTACGAGGTGGATCTTTCCCGCTGATTGAAAACTGCAGCCCATGAAATAGGCTTAGAAATCTATTATAATTTTCTTTTTTATTTAAAAAAAAATTTTCTTGTATTCGTTAAATATATATAAAACCATACCTCAAAATTCAATAACATCATTTCTTTCTTTCCGTCCCAAAAAAAATCAGAGAAGGACGCTGTTTTAGAACATTCTAATTCAGGACACCCCCTTAATATCACTTTGGCGCTGCATTCGAGGCGTTAATTTCCAGATTGAAGCGAGCCATCCCGCGAGAAGTCAAAGGGAACCGTCGCGGAACAGCTCCGTCCGCTTCAAACTAACCAAAAAAAAAAAAAAAAAAAAAACCAAACAAAACGAACAAAAAGCAAAGAAAACAAAAACTAAAGGAAAAAAAGGAACGCGATCCTCGAGAGAGAAAGCGGACGTGTAACAATGCATCTGGTTGTACACACAGAGCAATCAGCGTCAGCGATAAGCGACGTCGTTTACAGGTTGGAAATAAGAAGCGCTGCCAGAGCGGTTGAACAACGATGGAACGAAAAGGGGTGAACACGGAAGGGAAACAAGGGAAAGAGAGAATGGAGCCGATGAAAGTGCTTGCACGTGTAAAAGCAGTCGATAGCGCTTTTCGTTCGCATGACCTTTACCTTTGCCGCATATCCATTATACCAACGAAAAGCCGCTACTTCCCTGCACCAGCGTCTCCAACTCTGTCTCGGGGGATCGCCAGGGTTCGCTCGTTCGTTTGTGCCACGCGAATGTAGGTTAGAACCTTAAAATCGACCCATATTCCGCGGCAGCCTTCCAAGCGCACCGCTTTTCTCCTTTGTACGTGAAAACCGAGCGGAGAAACGGCGGGCTAGCGCTGAATATACGGGCGGAAGGAAGGTCACACGAGGGCAGAGAAAGGAGGAAGGCGGAGGGCAGTTACAGAAATTCAAGCACCGATGTTCGGCGCTGTTCTATCGTTTTTCTGCGCGAACGTGCCCGCACTGTGCAGGCCCACGATACACAAAATGCTGGAGCCTCACGCGATATGCCGGACCGACCGAGGCTGATTAAAGCGGACCAACACGCCCGGCGATGTATCACTTTGTAGCCTCCGCACACCAGCGCGAGACTCGTGTAACCTGAACTTTTTTCGTCTCTTTTTTTCCTCGCTTTCTATGTTTTTATTTTTTTTCTTTCCTTCAACTGGAACGCGGCCTCGATGCACTGCCTGCAAGTCCGCTGGCATTTAAACGTCGACGAGAACGACGACGGTCAATCGGGTGCGTAAAAAAATGGAAGGCCCGGCGAGCCTAGCTGGCTAATGCGGCTATAACAAAATCACGACACGCGAGGTTAATAGGCGGAAGAAAAAAATTGCCGCGACCGAGAATCTCGTTACAGGGAGATTTAATGCGTCGGCTGCAGGTCTGGCGCGGGGGTCAGGTGCAGCGAGAAACGCAACGGCTTGCAATTTAACGCTGGATAAATTCCATCGAACGTCGCCACGCTGAAGAACGCGAATTTTTATATTAAAATACAAAGGCCAGGCTATTGTAGTATATAAATAGAAAACTGGAATTTAAATTAGAATTTTCTTCGCTTGTCATTACGACTTGCTCGACTTCCAATGTTTTAGGTATTTTTACTTGTAACTAAGGAACGAAGAATGCGGGAAGGGAACATGATGCGCAATATTTAAATTGAATGATCAATTCCTCGTTCCCTTACTTGCTTATTGGATTAAACGCGCATGTTTCCATATCGTTGTTGAACATTCCAAAAATGATCGTTTGATGGCTTTGTTATAAATTCCATAGATCTGTCACTTATTTTCAAAAAGTTGAAGTAAAGAAATGGAAAAATCGAGAAAAATGGTCTCATCGTATTTCTCTCGTTCGCTTCCTCCGAATGTGTTTGTGCTACTACCGTGTAAGATATCAGCCTAAGCGAATGTGTATTGTTTATCTAATTATCTCATTGTCATTGCTACCTCTCCTGTAGTCGTCGCCTCCTCTGAATTTTTGTTTATCACTGTGTTATAAAATCAATAATAAATTCAATAATAAAAATCAATAACAAAGCAAGTACATAATCCTATTTCCTTAATATTCTACGCACACAGTAACCTGTTTTGCCGAACAGAAAAATACGGAAGATAAAAAACGAAATGGTTTCGCAACACGTCGATCGCGCTCCGAAATAGGACTAATTCTCTCGTAGAATTCTCACAAAGCTAAGCGATCCAATAATAAGTAGACAGAGGACCACGCGTTTCTCAATTTCGAACGAGTATCGCGTTACAAACGTTCGACCGGTCGTTTCGTATCGAGTTACTTCAAGAGATATCGATGATCGTTCGACGAAACTGCGGTTCAAGCGAACGTCTCCAGCTGAGGACGACGCTGATCTTAATCGCTCGTGTAGTCGACAGTTGGGCGCGGATTGTCGAAAAAACAAAACGAGTCGAGCGCTAGGCAAAAAAACGAACACGATAAAAACTCCTTGCGAAACTATTTCCCACGGTTGCATAGAGGAACAGGCCTTTTCGAATTTAACGAAACTGACGAGGCATTATTCGCGGTGACGTGTCGAGACAAGGATCGTTGATCGAGTCCATTGACGCGAGACGCACGCGGCATATGAAAAAAAAATCCTGATTCGTTCTAGGAAGTGGAATTTGGATCGTGACGAGAAGGAAAAAGCGATAACGCTGCTCGATTTACGTACAATGGCGCATCAACGAATCTGCCACAAAATAATACCTCTCTTCAGGATAGAGTGTAAGCCTGATTGCACTCGACGCGGCCAGAGAATTGAACGAGTCGATGCACGAAATTTTTCAATAGCATCGTGGATATCGTTGCTAAAATACTTTTCAATGGCTCGTCATACGGTCTGAATAATCTACAATGGCCTGTTCGTTGGCAGAGAAAACAAATGGACAAGTTCGATCGGGCTTTCAGACCCCGTAAGCCGTAAGCGATCGTTTTAAACGGAGGACTGCGATTTCCAGCACCGAGTGTATCAGCTTTTATGTTTTCGCTTGAACCGCCGGCTGTAAATCAAACTGCTAAGTAATACAGGACATTAAACCGTGGAAACGTTCTAGAGATGACATCGGCGGGGGAGGGGGAGGGCAGAGAAGGATCGTTAGTCGTAACCGCAGCAGCGCCAGGGACAACCGATCCTGTAGGATTCCCAGGATAACCGCCGGCTTTCCAACTATGCCGATTAGTTTCTCGTGGACACAGTTTGGGGTATCGATCGTTGAGCCGTGATGACCATTCGTGGCTACAGTTTCTTACTCCACTGGCTAACTGACTAAATAGAATATTTCGAATCACGGCCTTGGTCCATCTTCGTCGGTTTCGCTATAGCGAAATATACTGTACGTTGAAATATTCAGCGGTACAAAGGCAAACCTTGGGCGTTGTACGTGAGCGGAATAATATATTAACACTACATTGCCTATATACAGTGGGAGACAAAAATAGGTGGACAGGTAGAGGCCATAGATATCAATGAAGTTTCGTTGAATAGGACTTGTTTACAGAGAGATATTAATTTCTATTATTTATTAAATAATCTACGTACGGTGAAGCTTGGCTCGGCTAACGGAGAACACAGCTAAATCCGGACTGGACAGGAATAAATAATCGACAGGATGCTGTTCCATGTATGAAAATAAATCGAGATTGTAGAGTAAAATTTTCCCGCAAGACGGTTTGTTCTGGAGAAAAATAAATTTGAAAATTTCTGATACGCGTGTACCAGGCCAATCGTTCACTGAAAATGTTCAGGCTGTATTTTTTCAAAAATTATTAAACTATTTTTTGCCAAGTTTTTAACAATAACAACACATTTTACAACGATGAATCGTTAATTTTGTATCGAATAAAAATGTAATTCTTCCTCGTTTTGCTTCGCTTTTTTCGTTAAATCTATAACACGAGCATTTGGTTCGACGTATATACTCGTCGTTGCTTCATTTTAACTACGCACCCCGTAAGTGACCTTTCAAACTAAACTCACCAGTTTAACAGGTTAGTTCCTTCTTAAATTTCTCTTACACGCTGATCTATCTTCGTGAATAGTTAAGTTAGTCAGTTAAAAGTAAAAATGGGTTGTATCTAATCTGACTCGTTCGGTGATTCGGTTCGATCTATTTTATCTCGCGTGAAAAAGTTAGGAATTTTTGTATTAGTTGGTCGGAGGTGGAAGCGATCAGAGTTGCTGGAAATGAACAGTGTGGAAATGAATAAGTTCAAGTTTTAACTCGAAACTTAAGTTTGGAATTTTGGATCATCCCAGGTCTGGCGCACGTCCAAGTATTAGAAATTATAGATTAGAGTGGATGAATATTTTGACTCCCGAATTCTAGCATAACTCACGCTTGCGTGGGATATTTATGGTGGCTAATCTTGTTTTAACGATCAAATTTTCATCGAATCGATATCCATTATAGATCCTTAGATATTTTTACGATGAATATTTCATTGAATTAAATGGAAAACAGTGTGTTGTGATTTTCAATTTCCAATTAAAAATTTTATGCAAACATTCTCCAATAATGAGTATAATAATTGCAGTAGTGACTTTCTAATTGCTCGTCTTTTTGTTCCTCGTAATTAGCCAATCGACATCCTCGCTACTGCGACAATTTGCCTCAAGGGGTGCCAGTGTTCCCTTTGACACGCCGCAAACTTCGTCGGCTGAGTAGCGTAACCAGATCCGAATTCAATTGTTCATGAATATTAATTATCCACAGGACGATAATGAAACTTTCTTATTTCTAATTCTTCGAAAACTCTGGCTAATGTATCCATGAGATTTGGAGGTTACAGTGAAACGCGATAAATTTTCGATTACGTTTACGTGTATACACAACAGACGAAAGAAAACGAGTCAACGTCGCTAAATAAGCAACTGTGCTGCGAATTATATCGCGTTCGGTCTCGTTTTAACCAGAAAAACCTCACAATCCTCACAAAAGCTAAAACCTCACAAAGGATTGAAACTAAAAAAATTCTATCGTCGCATTAGCATTGTCTAACCGATACGTTTCTTTTCATTGCATTCGTCAAAATATCACGTCCGAGCTGCAATTTTCCACCAATCCCAACCACGATCTACATGTACCTGTCTTGAACATTCGATAAACTCTCACCTTAAATATTCTAAATTAGACGCATTCTAAATCCCCAAATCTATAAACAGGCGTTTCTTTCAACTGTAGCAAAACTAAGCATTTCGATTTGACTGTTAAGGCCGTTAAGAGGTATAAGACACTTTTGAGTCAAAATGTTCCTTATGGTTATTGTTCCATCAGATAAAAAGTGGGCAAACGTGGGTTTTCCAATGTTTCCCAGGATTTTCAACCGCAAGCGACCAACACCCAGCAAAAGTTTTCCTCTGCAACAACATCGTCACCGAACTTCTGACTGGATCTACGACTACAGATCAGTCAACATCTCTGCACTGGGTTCACTACTTTAACTGAGTCAACATATATTTAATTAACATATACATATGTCGGAGATGAAAGAACAGCGGGGCCTTTCTTTTTGAATTTGTTGTGGAAAATCCCCAATACTTTAGTTTAGACTTTTTATTATAGCTGTACTTCAATAATAAAACTTAGAAGTAGTCGTTTATGACTTAATCCGATTATGTTTGCCCGAGATTCGTGATAGTAGGCTTGGGCTCAAAGTGGCACATCTGGTCGCAAAACGTAGCCACGGTCACGGGATGGACGTTCTTACCTAACAGAGATATGGAGTAGTTGTATAGCTCTCCTTAAAAATATAGTTGACCCGAGAGATACAGAGAGGTACAGAGAAAAGTACATGAGGAGTTCCACTTGGAGTGAGGGCAGTAAGCTGAGTTCCACTTGTACTGTGGACAAGTAAGTTCAGTTTCACTTGGACTATGGACAAGTAAGTTCAGTTCCACTTGGGCTTTGGACAAGTAAGTTCAGTTCCACTTGGGCTTTGGACAAGTAAGGGCAGTTACACTTGGACTGTGGACAAGTAAGTTCAGTTCCACTTGGACTATGGACAAGTAAGTTCAGTTTCACTTGGACCATGGACAAGTAAGTTCAGTTCCACTTGGGTTTTGGACAAGTAAGGGCAGTTACACTTGGACTGTGGACAAGTAAGTTCAGTTCCACTTGGACTATGGAGAAGTAAGTTCAGTTCCACTTGGACCATGGACAAGTAAGTTCAGTTCCACTTGGGTTTTGGGCAAGTAAGGGCAGTTCCACTTGGACTATGGACAAGTAAGTTCAGTTTCACTTGGACTGTGAACAAGTAAATTCAGTTCCACTTGGACCATGGACAAGTAAATTCAATTCCACTTGAGCTTTGGACAAGTAAGGGCAGTTCCACTTGGGCTTTAGACAAGTAAGGGCAGTTCCACTTGGACTGTGGAAGAAAGCGCATTTGCTATCCCGTTGACCGTGGATTCGTTATTGAACCTGAGATCATTGTCATTAGCATCTCGAGTATCTAATCGCCACGGTTACTTGCCAAATTCTGTAATAATCATATTTGCACCAGTAAATATCATCTATATTGCATAACAACAATGGCTGATCCAAATGAAGATTCGTTACACGCCCCTAACCCCAATGAGAACTCAACACATATATACGCAACGAGCATAATCATATCTACAATTGTTGTTGGAATAAAAAGTACATTATAACGTGCTATCTCGGCGTTATAATTAATTCAGTCGCCTCTAATATCCTAAACGAAATAGGGTACCGATTAGTTTCGTGGCGTCGATTGTATATCGTAACGGGAATTTACGCGTCTCTCCTCGAATGGTCGACAAAACACCAGGAATATTTTGAAGAAAGTTAGCTGTAAGATAGTGTGAAAGAAAGTTGAAAGAACTGCAGAGCGACGTGAAACGTGAAAGCTGTCTGGTGCGGAACAGACGTTCGCAGTTTGCGGAAAGAAATAATTTATACAGACAGGGAAAGACATTTATGGCAAAAGCACGATACACGCTGGAGAATATCAGTTCGTAACGTGAACGCGTTCGTCAAAATGCCTAAACATGGCCGGCCACATAATCCTATCCATCAGCTTATAATTCCATGTCGTCGGTGATGCAACTACCTGATGTTGCTTTCAGCGTAGCTATCCTTTAATGACACCCTCCCTGGCTTTTCCAGATCACCCTCCGTGCATGGATAGTTTCAAAGCGAGCCACGTCCCTTCGCACTGTGACGCAACCAGCCGGCTTTGATACCCGGCGAGTATGAACGCGGCGATTAACCCCGCATCACCCTCTTATCAAGCGAACCCGTATCCATGCTTCTTCCACCTCGACTCGTTCACTGGCAACCCCATTTGGTAACCTATTGTTCCTGCTTCTCTCTTTACCTGTCCGCTTCTCTTCCTTCTCTTTTATCAATTCCTTTTTTTTCCTTCTTTATCGATACACAAAGCAACGTTTATCGTTGGGAACGTACGGACTGTACAAATAGTAGAACGCATTTCAAATAGAAAATATCGTAGGGGCTGTAGTAGCGTCTAGGGAAACGTTCTGAGTGGATGAAACAACGCGCTTGGTTTTTGGGGGCTGTTCGAGGGTTCGTGACTGACGTCCACAATTCACACACACGTGTCCGACGTGTTGCGGACGATATTGAAAAAGATTTGCTTGGTCCATGTTTGAAGAATGTAAGAGCTTCCGTGTTGTCTGTCGTTTGTCACACTGATGCCTTTCTGAATCCGAGATGTCCGCGCCATTGAACAAGTTTGTTTCCTTCGGTTTTATTCAATTGCCCGCAAACTCTACGATCTCCAGCTGGTCTGGTTTTGCGCCAAGGTCTTCGATTTAATTAACTACTTATTTATTTCATTCTAATTCATTCTCTTTTGCTTTTGAATTATTCTTTGGCGCATTGATGTCTATTTAAAAATTCAATTACTAAGGTAACAGCCAAAGAGCAGGTACATCAGCTAGTTTCACACGATACGAATCCACGAGCTGCAGTTGTTTTCTGTCGTTTTGTCATCGCTTGTTAGAGAATGCTCGATTTGGCTGCAGACACATTCGCGTTTGGTATTAATGACCGGAGGATTGTTTTTGCCTGCAGCTGCAATATCGAAGATCGAAGGGCGTCGCGGCGGTCGGAAAGGCAACAATTTCTTGGCATAGCCAGCGTCTAGCCGTGTAATCATTTTTGGCAGTGGGGAGCATTGAACGTAAAAAGCAGTTGGAATGCCGCCAGTTGCACAGCCAACTGCACTGCCTCACCTGTTACTGGCTTTGTGTACGATATACAGCCAGAAGAAAAGACATGGTGTTCATCTCGCTTTTGTTAAGCAAAAATGAGCACGGCATATTGTTCGTAACTACGGGAGAATATGAACTAGCGTGCACATACAACGCAAGCAAAACGCGTGTGTACTTGCTGGAAAATTTGATTAAAGGAAAAGATATTGGCTATGTGGAAAAAAATAGACGAAAAGGAATTATAATGAAAATTTTTCTTCATCTAACAGAAAGAAGATTTCCTGCAAAATTTACGATCAATTCTTTAGCAAACTAGCGATACATGAAAATATAGGCACACGAATAATTGCGCAGGAACGTGCTAGTTGAAAAGGAAACTGTTGAAAAATAACGTTAAACCTGTAATCTGTGATGATTTTACGATCTTATTTTAGCGAAAGGTAAAAGCGTGAACGAAGAACGTTGCACAGAAGAGATTCGCTAGGAAGCTTTCGTACACAGTTGGTGGCCTCTTAACAAGTTTTAAGAAAAATACGTTTCCTTCGCGTAACCTTAACAGCGAATAGAGCACCTTGCCACTGGAATTTCGCGCTTCAAGTAAACGTACCAGTTCCTATTTAACTCGTCTGGATATTAAAACACGCTAATTCATCAACTGCGTACTCCTACTTCGCGTCAACTATTTCACCATAGAATTTTTCTTCAGTTCATGGCGAAGCTTTTCTTTCCGTGAATTACTAACAGCGACATTTTTACAAACAAGTTTCGTTCCACCGAAAATACACTTCATCGCTTACTCGATAACATGTTAACACTAGGACATTGCGTACACGTGTACGACACGAAGCATGAGCGAGCTAATTTTCCTGAGGTGGATAGGTCGTGATAGTGTACTGCTGCTGGTGTATAAGATTTTTGTCTTCATTCGGCTTTGGGTTTTCCTTCAACCACCCGAATTGCTCTTCTTTTCATTTAGAAAACGTGGAGAAAAAACCGGACTGTGAGTACCGGGATTCGAACCTGAGTCTCGAACGTTCGTAACCCATTACGCTGACCACTGCGCTAACCACAGCTCTGCAGTCGCTTGGGACAGAAACCGTTGAAAAGTTAGCTGTCGAGTGCCGCTACATTTCTCAACACTTTCGCTGCCTTGTTTAAAACGAAAGAAGGTCTAATTGAAAGGTGTAATTTTCGACACATCCTCGTAACAGCGAACGTGTTAACAGACACGTGACATTTCTGACATAATTCCAGTACAGCTACGAGTATAAGCGATCGCGTATTCGAGACCTGAAAGTTTGTCCTTATCACGTACTTGGAAGAACTGTCCTCAAGCTGTTTGCAGTTGAGAGAAAAAGAAGACGAAGGAATGGCGGCTGAAGAAGGAAATGTTCGACAAGATTTCTTACTTGGCCAGCAACCTCTTACTCTGATCTAAGAACTACTAAAGTGACCTCAAAGCTACGCGTCTATGTGTGTTTTCGCGTGTGTGGTGGTAGTTCTTTCAGGTAGCGCGCATACTTGAAATGTTTGTGCTACCTGTTAAGAAACGGTTGGGAACCTTCCTCCATGGAATCGTAGCACTACACGTAACGAGGACAGAGGCCGCTCAAGCATCCCCTTTCCTACTTTCCTCTCGCGCCCTTGTACAATCTAGGCAGCAGCTCTGCTCCTACATTTCGAGCCACTCTCCGCCAATCCTGGCTGTCTGTGTCAAGCACTCGACACTTTCGTTTCGTGCATTCTAAATAACTGTGGCCGAGATACACCGCATTCGCCACGCCACTCTTCCGCGCAAATAATAAATTCTCCATCAAACACCAGCTACCTACAGAGAAACTTTTAAACACGTTCCTAGCGATGGATGCAACGAGCGAATGCTTCGCGTCGAGCTTCTTTTCACAAACATTCGCCACTGCTGGTTAGTCATAAGTTTGGCTTGATTAGCGAAACAACTTAACTGAGATGCTTAAGAATTTTCCTCTCGTGTTTCTCGTAATGCGTTCGATTAGATCTTTGTATTATCAGTTATCCTTCGACAAGGATGATAGGTACATAGATATGTGTAAGGACTTAATTAATGGGATTGCTGTGCAAGATTTTCTAGATTTAATTGAAGTATTTTTTTCATAAATCTGCAATATAAAATATTTCTCGATTTTAGATTCAACGACAGTATCTTGTGACATTTTATATAATGGCAATTAGTTTGATTATATTCGCTTGAAAAGCACTGCAATTGGATGACCTCCTGAGATGCTGAATGAAGACTGGAATTATGTTTATTATTACGCATCGTTAATTCCAAACTAAATTCCGAACGTACCACAAAGCTACAGCGTTGCTAATAATTATACACTGAAACAGCAATTTTCTGCATTGCTTCCTCGATATTTCCAGAAAACAAGGATATTAGGAAACGTTACACGGCGAATTATCGCTTTCCACAACTGCGACGAAAGACAAAGCAGGGGAGAATTTTTGAACAAAACGATGCTGCTATTTCTATAGGCGCCACTACAAGAAAGTGGTTTCAAGATTCCGAAATAGAATCATTGCCGTGGCCAGCATCGAATCGTGATCAGAACGCGATCGAGAACCTGTGGGAAATTCTAGGGAAAGTTTACGATCGGGAAAAGCCACCTATAGATAACGTCGTTGAACTTGAGGAAAGAATAAAATCCGCGTGGGCGAATATTCAAAACGAAACTTTAAATAAGTTAGTTGATAGCGTATCTAACAGATTGATAGAAGTGATATAAAAATAAAGAAAGATTCGTTGGATATTAAAGAAAAACGTCACGAAACTAACGTTAAGTTCATATATTTTCACAGCGAAAAATACAATTTCGAGAGGAAATTTAATCTCTTGCCAACTTCCAAAGAAGAGAACTGCTGTTCGTTGCGTCTTTCGTTTCGTTCGCTGTTATAATACGAAATTATGTAAACGACTTTGCCAATTTTTCTCTTAACATCGCGAGAGATTAAAAAAACGAGGTTATAATTGTTCAGCGCGCTGTGTATTCCTCAGACGCGCATCGCACGTCCGAATACATCAAAACTTTTCCGTAAAATGTCACGTTATTTTCCGCAAACTTGTCACGGTGAACTTGCTGAAAAATTAAAACGAGAACAAACCGCGCTGCGTTCTCTTTTTTTTTCTTTTCGCTTTTTTTCTCATAATTGTCATGCCTGTTAACGAACAGTTTCGCGTTCACGGGAGAAATAAATAAACGCCGTGGCGTACAGATTTTTCGCCACTTTCAACAGCACTCCAATGCGAATACATATAATGTAGTATACGGTTGGCCGGCCGTTATTCGCCGTCGAGGTTGTCGACAGTTAGGGCAACACGTAGCTGCATAATCGTATGCAGATGCACGACTGGCCGTACACTCATCCACCAAACTCCATTCCTACTCCACATGCAAATCGTCCACTTGCAACGAACCCGCCAGCAGTAGTTGGTACTGTATGATCGAGCGGCTGGCCCGTTTCTCTATTGGTACATCGGTTATGTCTCGTATATTTACGTTGCTCAAATTCAGAACCGTGCGATTTCTTTGTTAAAGGAACCGGAGAATTATAGAGAAGCGACCAACAGTGAAATCTGACGGATATTTTTAATTAGTTAGGTTTTGCGTCCTCTTTGAAAACATTGAAAAGCGTGTGGCAAAAATGTGAGGGAAAAAGTAAGCGACGACGAGTATACTCGTCAAATACAGGGTAAGTGTGGCTGTTATAATATGGAATTTATGAAGAATGTGATCAAACGACTGTTTTATCTTTGAGTTTTATTACTGACAGGACTCGTTATTTCTTGGTGACGAGTATACTCGTCGAAAGAGCTAAGGTCCGTTGGCTTCTCAATTTCAATTCTTCAGTGGAACTGTATGATGATATCATTCGTCAAACGAATTTCTCAGGAGGTAGATTAATTACGCTTTTTGTAAATTTCCCAATTTCGTGGGAAAAAGTGAGCGATGACGAGTATACTCGTCAAATACAGGGTAAGTGTGGCTGTTATAATATGGAATTTATGAAGAATGTAATCAAACCACTGTTTTATCTTTGAACTTTATTACTGACAAGACTCGTCGTTTCTTCGTGACGAGTATACTCGTCGAAAGAACTGACTGGTTAAGATGCATTGGCTTCTCAATTTTACTTATTCCGTGGAACTGTATGATGAGATCATTTGTCAAACGAATTTCTCAGGAGGTAGATTAATTACGCTTTTTGTAAATTTCCCAATTTCGTGGGAAAAAGTGAGCGATGACGAGTATACTCGTCAAACACAGGGTAAGTGTGGCTGTTATAATATGGAATTTATGAAGAATGTGATCAAACCACTGTTTTATCTTTGAACTTTATTACTGACAAGACTCGTCGTTTCTTTGTGACGAGTATACTCGTCGAAAGAACTGACTGGTTAAGATGCATTGGCTTCTCAATTTTACTTCTTCCGTGGAACTGTATGATGATATCATTCGTCAAACGAATTTCTCAGGAGGTAGATTAATTACGCTTTTTGTAAATTTCCCAATTTCGTGGGAAAAAGTGAGCGATGACGAGTATACTCGTCAAACACAGGGTAAGTGTGGCTGTTATAATATGGAATTTATGAACAATGTAACGAAACCACTGTTTTATCTTTGAATTTTATTACTGACAGGACTCGTCATTTGTTCGTGACGAGTATACTCGTCGAAAGAGCTAAGGTCCGTTGACTTCTCAATTTCAATTATTCAGTGGAACAGTATGATAAGATCATTCGTCGAACGAACTTCTCGGGAAGTGGATTAATTACTCTTTTTGTAAATTTCTCAATTTCATTAGGATTTGGGGTAATTTACGTACGTCCGTGGATCTGGATTTGTGAATTTGAGAATTGAGATTCTCGGAAAAGTAAAATATAACGCGTTTCCGCGAATACAGTTGCGAGCGTATAAATAGACAAGTGGTTGCACGTAAATCCAACTAATTGTATCTGTGTCATAAAAGCTTTAATTTATGTTTTTCTCGTCCTGTGATACACGATCTAGAAATATACTGCTCGCGCTTTGAAGCGCTATGAATATAGAACAGCGTGCAAATTTTTATTTCCAGTAATAATCACAAACTGATTGCCAGTTATAATTGATACAGATAAACATCTCAATTATTTATCACAATAGAATAAGTATAAATAACCGTGAATTTCCAAGTTAACTAAGAAAAATAACGTTCGCGATATCAGCGCATATCTTTGTTTACCAATTTAATAATAAGCCGATCGCTTATATTGTAAATCGTCGAAAATGAAAATATGCTGCAAACAATTGTGCGTCTCGATCCAGTTTTTATAGTCACGTGAATTTTATCAAGCGCATGACTACATCAAATTATTAAGTAAAGTGTCGCACAGATCAAAATTTACTGTCCACTTTGTACTAATTATGCACGCCACTTACCGAGGGCTCATTTGTGCGTGTTTCGCAGCGAAAGGATCACAACGTTCCGTCAGCGTTCATAATAATAGCCTTGTCAGTAATTTGAGATAAAATAACAGAATGTAGTTTGTGGTTTAATTAAAATTATTCAACTCGGACAACTTGCAATACTCTTATCGTTAGAAGCGTATAAACAGAAAATTAGGTGAATCAATTTGCGTGTACGATGGAAATTAAATTTCACTGTTGCGTAGATGAACGCATAAATTATTTTCATATGCGTAATCCTATCGATGATTATGTTACATCAACTTTCCATTTTGAACGTTATAGAAATTGATGAAAAATTACCTGTGCAAAATGAACAAAATTTGTTGTAAAGTAAAACAGTGTCTGTTTTATCAGATGGAAAACTTTTATGAATAGGGAGAAATAACATTTGTGAATTTTATATGTTGCTCGATTTTACCAACATCTACAAATTCCTTTGTTCCTTCCATTAATGACACTTTACTCGATCATCTTTATTATGCGCGTAGATCTAATCTGCTGACCGCCAATATCACTTTGCAAAGTACATTAACAGCTAATGGCGTATAGGTATGGTACACTTAGTATTACGTCGAATAATATGGTGGAATTAAATGAGACGGAAATTGCAAGCACAGAGTTGTTTAAGCGAAAGGAGACGAGAACTGTCATTATAAGAACTGAAAGTGAAGAAGTAAAATGTAAATTGGAATTTCTCCCTGCTGCTATTCTTTGTATGTTGCATATTTTATACAGGGTGGTTGGTAACTGGTGGTACAAGCGGAAAGGGGGTGATTCTACGCGAAAAAAGAAGTCGAAAATATAGAACAAAAATTTTTCGTTTGAGGCTTTGTTTTCGAGAAAATCGACTTTGAAGTTTCACTCGGTACGCGTGCACTTTACTATACAGGGTGGTTGGTAACTGGTGGTACAAGCGGAAAGGGGGTGATTCTACGCGAAAAAAGACGTCGAAAATATAGAATAAAAATTTTTCGTTTGAGGCTTTGTTTTCGAGAAAATCGACTTTGAATTTTCGCTCGGTACGCGTGCACTTTGTCACATCTCGTTATAACGGATCTCACTGTAGATAGTTGTCTCGATGGAAAAATGAAAAAAAAAAAAGTATATCTGCGCGTAATACTGCGTCTATTTATCAGAGAATTCAAAATTTCAAATTCGAACTTCTATAATTTATTTATTTTCAAAAAGGACTGTACCATTCTACCAGTTTGCAGTATAGTAAATTTAACAAGATTCTGTGAATCAGTTTGCAACAATGAATTGATAGCAATAATGCCATTTACTGGGAGCAAATTTTCTCACGCGATGATAACACGTGCCGTAACAAAGCCAATAAAATCTACGCGCAGAAGAATAACAGAGTCCCGATAACATCGAATCGTAATAATGAAAACCGTCAGATTGTTTGTATTCGTAACAATATAATGTACGACATTGCTGGAAAACAAGCGTCCGTGGAAAGTACAAACGCGTGTAGTTCGACAAGTGCATTCAATTTTAATAAGCAACACGACAGCGAAAGCCATTTCACTCTGAAAATGTTTGCATTTATCTCAATAAGCACGAAAATCGCATCGCCAACGAGCTCTTACGCTTTTGTTAGGACTTTTTCTTTATTCATTCTACGCCTATGTATTGTATGTATTTCGACGCATCGACCGAAAGGCAGCTTAGACAGCTGGTTCAATTCTGTGACGTGTGAATACGCGCGTATCACTTTACCGACCGCTAGCGATTCAACAGCATACGCACGTCCAACCGGCATCTCAGGTTCAGATTCTCCCTAGCGCTGGCTCTGTTTCGGTTCAGACTCTCCAATACTATTCTTTTCGTTCATCGCGAACGGTAAGTTTTTCAAATTGCTATAAAACTGTGGGAGCTTACAAAGCAACGCAACTGACGCAACCGAGCAAGGTACAAATTACTGCTCAAATAACGAGAAAGATTATCGGCGACAAAAACCCCTTAAAAGGCTATCGGTCGGTAAACGTCAGCGACAAAAACCGATTAATCCCTTCCCGTGCCATTTAGTTCGACGAAACAGACCAGGCTGATGCTCGTAAACAGGAACTAACATTCAGTTACGATCGTAACGGGCAAAAAAACAGTCCGCGAGCTCGGCTTGTTATGTTTACGTTTGGGCCAAGTATCTGGTCGCGAGTCAGACTCGCGATATTCACGTTTAAGCCAAAATGTTCATCGCGAGTCTGACTCGCTAAAGTACGGGAAGCGGTTAACCGGCTATCGGTCGGTAAAGTAGTATTAGTCGCAGGATAAATTCGTTCGATGCGTTCACATTCTTTGCAACGTGTTTTACTTACACGGAATGGTAAATAGCCGCGTAAGATGAAATTGAAGCTGAAAAGGCACTCTCTGCTAATAGCAATCATTTTCATTCTCACATATCAAATAATTACAAGAAATATGTGAACCCATTTTTAAATTTAGTTTTATCGTTGCACGAAATGATTCGAAAGTAATAATTCGAAGTAGACGAGGAAAAAATTCGTGTTTTGCTAAACGAAACAGGATACTTATTGGTACGAGAAGTATGTGAAGTGCCGAATATTCCAAAATCCTAATCAAATCTATCAAATCAAACTATCCAATTGCAATTAAAGATATTATATTAAATAAATTGGTAGAACAAAGAGAACGTGAAATACGTAACGAGAAACAATAAATTTACCTATCACACTTTCCTCTCTCAGTTTTACCTAAAACAGATGCAAGATATTGTACGTTTGGAATAGCGCGATGAAAATATTGCCTTGGCAACTAAGTGATTGCGGCTCTTGTCATTAAGTGGCAATGGCAAAATCCGCAATCACTTAGTTGCCAGTCCAATAATTATGAATATTAAATATACAAAATAATTATGAAACATTATAGGGATGTCGTGGAGAAGGCTGGGTCGTGAAGACGAAATAAATTATTCGCTCGGATAGTACAATCAATTATAGAGTTTCATGTTTCATGGGTGGGAAAAATGGCCACTTGGCAATATTAACCGCGAATATCCCATTGTGATACGTAGCTATATTACGCACTGCTTTTGCGTTCCCCACTACACAATGTAAATATGAATGAGCACGAGAGTCGGTCGTTGTGGACGGTTCTTCGCTCTTTATGCAGATGCACGTTATGAAGTTTTAATTAAAGGAATTTATGGGCCGCGGCGCGACGTTTAACGGTATCACGGAAGTTCCCTCTCGTTTGCTTTACGTGCTTTCTTCTTCCTGTTCACTCTCGCTGCTTTCTTTCACTTTTAGTCTATGCTACGAGGCCAAATACGCGTTGAAAAGTGCATGCGATCCTAAAGAGGTCAGCCACTCTATTCCTACGGGACAATTTGATCGTCAATCGAGCTTCCTCGCTACACAACGTCGTCTTAGCTTCGGTGCTTTCTTCCATTCTTTCGCTTTGTCCCACATGACACAGAGAAATGACACTTCTTTCTCCTTTTTTCTATTTTTTATTTATTTATTTTTTTTTTTTTTTGCAATTTTTGAGGTATGTTTAATTAAAGTTTCTGTGTATATTTGCTGAAATATTCCCTCCTTCGTCCTTTTTTTTCTTCGTTCGTTGTTGCTTGAAACAGCTCATAGCGAAAATTGCTGAAGCAGCGTACACACCGTGGAAACGCGACGCGGTTGAAAACAGTTCTCCGTAACTTAAACAGACGAAATCTGAAAAGCCACTTCGCTATTTGTGCACCCTGAGACCTTTGACGAAGTTGGTTACACCGGCGACATAATAAGAAAACTTTTTCAAAGGATCATTCAAGAGACGAGAATTACCCACGAATTTCTGCCTCTGTTTTAATTTACTGAATGTCAAACATGTGCATGATATTTGTTCGAAATGTGACGAATTATTTTTTTCAGTTGCCGAATTCTTTCTTTAAAAGAACGTCCGCAGTCGTTGCACAGTTTTATGTAAAACAGGTACAGAGTAGATCACGTAATTTACCCTATCGTTCCAAGCTTTCGTCCTTTTATCCCTTACATTCTTTAAATTGTTTAACAATTACTTGCAAAAAATCAAATATCGAAATAACTAACATATTGCAACATTAATAATAAATGTCCCAATGAACTCAAATGGATATCAATGTTTCTGTACTGTCGCAAAAACATGTGTCTGTCTATAGCGACAAACAATTATTTTGCTCAACGCTTCGTTATCCATCGCGATTCACATAAGCAACGTGTTGGTAATATTCCTCAAAATGTGTGTAACATCGAAGGACAAACGAACGGAGACGTTAAAAAAAAAAACTGAAATCGCTTGAAGAACTCAGCTCAAATTTCATCACAGGCGTTGTCCTCGAAATGGTAAACAATCGCACACCACAAAGTTCCACGAAAGTGTTGGTACATATGCACGACTTACAGTGTTTCTTTTTTGCCGGTTTCTCCGTCTCTTTCACACTTTTTTCCCCATCGCGTGGCCACAGAGAGAGGTAGCGATTATTCACGCTCCATCAACCTCAACCACAAAATCCTTCCTTTCTACATCAAAGTCTGTTTCACGGCCGGTTTCCTTCGCGTTTGCATCTGTTCCCCTTGCTTGTTGCGGCTCACAGACGACCGTACACCACCGCAAAATACCATGTAGACGCGCGTTTCATTTACATCGGTTACAAGGGGTCGAAGATGCCGAAATAAATTCGATTTATCGGATACCGCAACGAGCCGGTTGAAGGGTTTCAACGAACGTCAAGATAACGTAACCTCGTCTCGGGTACTTTAAAGACTTTGCTACTTGCGCTTGAAATAAGCCAGACAAATTGACAACTGTCGAGACTCAACATGAAACAACCGCGTGAGAAATCTGTTGTATTGTTGGACCCTAAGAAGTAGCTCCGCTTGTGAAAATACTTGCGGGAGAGAAATTTAATTCTGAATGAAAAGAGGAATATGTGGGCAAGCAAAGCAAATCTTCTAAATGAACTACTTTACGATATAAATACGTTCGTACTTTTTCGTGGAGAATATCGAGACGGATCGATCACTGTATTTTAAACTGCATTTAAAAATACGTGTGTCATCTTAGTTAGCATCACATCTGGCAGATTATGTCCGCTTGATCTTTTCGTATTTTCGATACTTGTAGCAATAATCGCGCGCATACGCTTGAGACGAACACACTGTACAGTAACGCGATAAAATCAAATATTACAATTCCTAATTATTTTTAATCTTCTAATTATCGAGTGTTTCTTCGACGTTTTAATAATTATCGTCGACGTTTAAATACCAACGAAAGCCTAATTATCAATGCTCCACACTATTTATTAACATCCAGGCATTATGATTGAATTATTTTTTAACAATTTATATACATAATACAAATTATTTTTTTAACACATAAATTAATTAATTTAACAAAAACGACAACTACAAATTCGCGAGTAGTTTCATAAATATGGACGAGAAGATGACAGAAAGTGGTCCCTTCAGTTCGCAGTTCATCTGAGGTCCGACATTCGGCAACAGCTACGCGGTGACACACAATTACGTGTGCCAAACCGATGTTACGAGGGAGCGCACCCACGTCGTTGCCCGACAATTTTCATGGCTGTCCAATAAAAAAGCAAGGAAAAGCAACGTCGAGGTGCAGACAAAAATTTATCGTCCGATGGGGGAAAAAGGAACGTCAGGAAATTTCAAGCATCGTGTTCCAACTGACATGGTACAAGCATTAAAGTTGAGATGAAGAGAAAATAAGCCCGGAAATATCCGCTATTATGCTATTCAAATTATGTAAGACGCTCAAGCGTTTACAAAGAGCGGAGGAATCAGATCGCCGGCGACGAGGAAATGTTTTATAGCATTTCGAAATAACGATGTGGATAAATGATCGCATCTAAGCCAATAGAAATAGCAGGATCATATTTAAGCTAAAGATGGAGTAGGAATTCTTCTATTTTGCGAGTCTCGTAATACGCAAAAATTGCAGCGCGGTTCAAACGAAATGAATTACCATCGTCAAGATTTTAAACAAAATTCGACAAGAATTTTGAGAACTTAACCAGTTAGCTGTTGAGACCTCTGTGAAAAACCTGCACCTAGGATGTGTGGCAAAAAGTAAACGACGACGAGTATACTCGTCGTAAGGCAACATACTGCCATTTCCTTGTGACGAGTATACTCGTCGTAAGGCGACATACTGGCATTTCTTCGTGACGAGTATACTCGTCGTAAGGCGACATACTGGCATTTCTTCGTGACGAGTATACTCGTCGTAAGGCGACATATTGCCATTTCTTCGTGACGAGTATACTCGTCGAAACAGCTAACTGGTCAATACATTAACCCTTTGCATTCCTACGTCGAATGTGACTCAGGAGCTCCTTTTTCGAGTGCCATTCCACATTCTTTCAGTGTAACCTTTTTTTGCGAAAACCAGGATTGTATCCTGGAAATTGTTTCAAGATATATCATATACTTAAAAATTCGAAAATACAACAATAGTATGAATAAAACTGGTATTTAAGTGAATTCCTTTCTTCCTTTATTTATTTAAATCGTCTTATTTTTTAGTTAAAGTAAATTTCAGATAAAACACTTAAAAGCGTCGGGAGCTGCTGGCAACAAAATTGAAATAAAACGGTTAACGTAGTTGGTACATGATGAAACTTGAAGTATTCTCAGCAGATATGAAGACTTAGAGAAAAGCTTCGAGAGTATCGATACGAGTAAAGAAAGCTGTTTGCCTGAGAAAGTAACATTTGCAAGCAGCCGGCGGACAAAGAAATTTACCAGAGAATATTTCATCTTCGATAAATCAACGTTGTATAAAATTCTCAAAGTCGCTAGACAGGGCAGGTCCTTTCTGTGTTCGCGAAACTTTCGATTCTTCTTCTCTTCCCTTCGAGAGTTTCTTTATGAAAAAAAAAAAGAAAAAAAAGAGGAGATTACGAGAGCAATCTAAGTTTGCTGGCTTTCAAATTTAGTCTGGATTAGTATTGAGAATGAGCGAGTATTCATAAAGAGGAAGCTGGATCGAGAGGAAGGACAGAGAGGCGCGAGAGATAGGGCAGCGAGTACAAAAGGACACGGGAAAGGTTGAGCACGAGTACCGACCAACTTTCATGATTCCTGCGCGAAACTTATTCCATAAAGATTCTTGTCAAAACTTTCTTATTGCCGAATAAAAAGTCAAAACTGCATAGAGAGCTAGAAGAGAAGAAGAATATAGCGCAGGATACGCGACGGCTAATATAAGCGGAACAGCTTTGATTCCACGGATACCAATATCCTTGCTGGTCTATAGCTGTCCGACAGTATCGATATTACATTCTGTCGACGATATATTTCAGCCATGAACGGATAATCCGTATGCCCCTAACTATAGGCCATCGAAAATGTATTAACGTTATTAAGTTACGTCGACTTCCATTACAACCGTGAGAGCTTAATGCTCAAAATGTATCACGAGTTAAGAATATTTCACATTTTACTGATAGCTTATTACGAATTATCCGAGTCTTCGTTATTGAAAATTTATCTATTCCTGAGTTGGCAACTAAGTGATTGCGGATTTTTCAATACCACCTATTGACAAAATCCGCAATCACTTAGTTGCCAACCCAATAGTAAGGAGGCAATTGGACGACATAACGTAGCTATTAATTTTTCTTTCTTTCTTTTTTGGATCTTTACAGTTTGTGTAGATGTAGCAGATGTTGCGACTGTAGCGCGTGCACGTTTATCTCACTGGAGAAATAAATTGATCGAGAAGAAACGTAAAATTGCATAAATGCGATCGCGAGGAATGGAGGATCAGTCGAGCGTTTTCTTCGCAGTCTTCTGGGTTGATCAGCCAAGTGAAGTTCCTTGGTTGTAGCATTGCGATGATGGTCTAATTCCTTATAATATTTTCTTGCACATTCGGATAGGATAATGTGTTAATTATCCTAGTTTCCTTTATGTTATCAAACAACGATTGTATGACAAGATTGCATTGCAAGGTCAACACACGAATTCATGATAAATTATCTTCAATCGTCGACCATTTTGAAATTCAGATTTCCATACTTCTCAAAATATTCAAAAAATTAATCGAATGGGCAACATTGGCGATTAATGATACTTGGTGCTCAACCTGTCCAAAGATTCAAACTTGCTTACTCATTACATATCCAGGTGAAAAATGAAAATCAGATTCAACAGTTCTTTGCATATCAACAAAAGGAAGAGATCCAAGCGGCAAATATATCCAAAAATTGTTGGCCTTTCATAATCATTTCCATATCGTCACGAAGCAATGAAAATAAAAAAAGAAAAAGGAAGGGAATAATTTTTACGTGCAAAAGAAATATAATTGTCAAGAAAGAAATTCGTATCTTGCTAACTGAAAGAAACAGGAAGTGCATATTCCCCCTAACGAAGCACTACGTGCATAATGTGATATTTTCAAGTTCAGCACCCCATTGTCCAGGCAAATCCACTTGCATCCTTATCGCCAGCCATCCTATACGTCGATCATTATCAATATAAGCCGTGAATATAGGTAGTTGAATTAAACTGCCTGGTCCAATAACGCCATTGGTCACAGCAGTTCCGCAACTCGCACCACCACCTCCGGATTAAATCATCCTATTATTCAAGCATCGTCGTTCGAATCTTCCACTGGCATCGTTACATTGTATACAGAATCATAGCTGGGAATTTCCATTCGCCCCATCTGTCACAAAACCTGTCCGTGGACAGCTCAAGAATATCGATGTTATGTCGCTGCAATGCTTTAAGATTGCACACAAATTCATTTCAGCTTTTTTATTCAACAGCAAAAAACGTCCAACGTTTTACGATCTTATCGTGAAACTTATATTTGACGGTACAGTCGGACCTCGTCGGGTAACTCGATACCCAACGCAAGAGCCGAGATCTTCGAGTTACAGAGCTTTCACGGTGAAGCAGATTGGACGAACGAAAGCTTCGTACGAGGGAAAGAGCGTTGGTATCTCGAGCTTCCTTCTTGAACTCGTTTCATTCTACGTAGATTAACGCGAAAGTTACAGACGCGACGGACGATGGCAATTAGAACGGTTGGCTTGCACTGATATGCGCGTGGTGAAAAAGTAGACACAGCTTGGGTCGTTTTACATTATTCGTGACAATTAGAAAAAAGGGGACGATATCGAACGACCGATTTCTCATGACGAGAGGTCTGGGCTATTCTAAAATCGAGCCACACCGGTAAAATAACGCACGTGGACGCGTGGGGAATATTCGAGTTAAAGGAAATTTTATTTCTACTTGTAGAGATTTTCGCAGCGGAGCGCAACAGAATGAAAAAAAAAGTTTCTATTTGGAATTCTTCTAGCGTCATCTGCAACTTAGTTCCGATTACAGTTTCCTATTTAGTATATCGGGTAATTCGCGAGCGTAACCATTTCGATCGACAATGCGTTTCCGAGCAACAAGGCACTTCCGCCTTCCATTTCAATTTCCTTTCTCCGGTTATGGGTAAACGAAACTTCAAGATCGGCTATTTTACGGCAGCTTCATTCAAGTTGAAGTCGATCAGCATACATTTTGGAAATTTCAATTTCCTCCGCGGCGAATAACTTTCCGATGGAACATGAAGATGGAGCGACGGTTATTCGTTTCGAACGGTCATCGACCTTCTTTGTTAATTCGCA
Source organism: Bombus flavifrons (assembly GCF_040668555.2). NCBI lineage: Eukaryota > Metazoa > Arthropoda > Insecta > Hymenoptera > Apidae > Bombus > Bombus flavifrons. Next base: position 5,245,965 of record NC_138458.1, on the reverse strand, counting down.
TCGAGCACGAAAGGCGTTTTCTTGTCCCGCGAGCCCTCGTCCAACGCTGAGAAGCAATTCGTACGATAAACAATTTCCTGTTGAATTTCAATTATTTGTTTTACGCTAATCTCTGACTCAATCATTTGTCTTTATCCGCAATTACTGGGGAATTCCGATGATCTTAAAAATGACAATTTCAATTTCCAATATCCTGTCAGACGATTCACGAACAAGACCGCTAAGCGAGAACGCTTTTTATCGCGTCTGGCCGTCCGACTGGCGCGAAAGTCGAGCTTCGATCTGCTCGTCGTTTGCGCGACACTTTGGCCGCGAAAGTCCGCAAAAGGATTTGCAACTTTAAAGTGGCGAAGCCGATGGCCAGGCGCAGTCCAGATTGCTCGTACGTTGTAGCAATTGCAATTTCGTTTTCTGACATCGCTGGCAGACAAACAGCAATTCCCTCGTTCCACGTGTCTGCTTTTACGTGTTGCCGACGTATGTGTGTAGCAAATTGAGCGCGATTTCTTATTTTATTATTTGCCAACTGGCGGAAATGTAAAATAAGTTTTTCACGCAATAGTTCTTTCTCCATTTATAGCAAATATGTCCGAGAAGTCCATTGCATTAGACGTGGCGAATTTAGCGTGATTTTTCATTTTGTTATTTAACAAGGAGGACAAGTGGGTGGAATATAAAGTAATTCTGTGATACAAGAAATTTGTTCTGCTTTTATCCATAAGAAATATATCGCAGAAAGAGAGATCTACATCGACGTGTTTTTCGGACCTCAGTGTGCGTGGCAAATAAAGTATCACATTTCGCTTTGTTATTCAACGAACGTAGAAATACAAAATAAAGCTTTCATACGAAAAAAGTGCTCTTTTCTTTGCCAGGAATGCAACGTAAAAACGGTGAGGATTTTTATACGTTTCAAGATCAAAGTGTATAGAAAATGATCCCATAATTGTCTCCAACAATGCGATTAACTGATCTCTGGAGAAAAAACTAGCAACTCACAAAAACATGGTCGATTCTCGTCAAAATAAATCGGTGGTGTCTCTCTAAATGCTCGCCTTTTTGTTCCCCTTGTTTAGTTGCCTTTTGTAATTGATCGCTCGTCATTCTCACTATTGGCCCTCGAGTTGCTTTTGACACACCGCAAAGGGTGTAACCTGATCCGAATCCGATTGCCCACGAGGCAATGACGAAACTCGTTCATTTCTAGCTTTTTAAGAATTAGACTTTCGCCGCGTATTCGTGCGATCTTTCTCGTTAAAACGAGACGAAACGCGATACAGTTTGAATCGCATTTACCTGCCTAGTTAAACAGACGAAAGAAAATAAGTCAACGTAGCTAAATAAGCAAATGTGCGTCAACTTGTACCGTGTTTGGTCTCGTTCTAATCGTAGGAACCTTGCAATTACATTGGTACAGGTTTATATAATAAAAAAAAATTTTCCATGCTCGCCCTGTTTTTCTCTGAATTCGGCAAAATGGCAAATCGTATCTGTTACATACGACTGAGCACACGATAGTCGATCGCCGAGGAGTCTGGATTTTCGACCAATTACAGGCACGACGCTATATCTCTGATTTGGAAGAAAAGGAAGCCCGAAGAAAAGAGTACGACGTGTAAACGGGACAAGCGATAGATTTAGGTGAAATGGCGTAACTGCATATACCAGCCACCTGGCAGTAGCCGGAAAGCAATTATTTTCGTGCTCCAAATCCTATTCCCAATTACCTGCGACCCGTACACCGAGTCTCATATTGGCGATTCGCCGACGTTCGCTAAAAACTTTCAGGTCGCCCGGATGCCGGGCCGAGTGGCCAATAAATAAACAAGTTTTCAATTAATTTCATCGACACCGGACCACGGTTCGCACAGTTATACGATCGTAGGCTCTATTCGTCCACGTCAAAGTTTCTCTCGCGTAAATTAATACGATCAGCTGTTCGTTTGTCCCTCTCGTAGCGGCCGAGTCACAGCCTGCTTCCCCTCTGCTTTGCAAAGTCGCATCCGTCGTTTTTCTGTCAGACGTAACCCAATTTCGCGGCTATCAAACATTGCCAAGGAACGTAATTATTCATCGATTAGAAGCGCAAGTACGGCGGGAAAATTCGTATAATTTCCTTGCCGCTAAGATCTTGATAGATCAGGTCGAAGAGAGCGGCGAAATTGGCTAAGTTAATTAAAATGGTAGATTGGCGACCGCTGAAATCGATTGGCCACGTTTCGAGTAGAACGATTCGATTAACCCTTTGCCGATAAAATGAATAATTTCATAGACAATAAAACGAGGAGAAATTTGATTTCCAAGTAAATTTCCAGTATTATGCTTGGACATTTTGCCTGGGATTTTCTCACGCTGCGCTGATTTCTTGCCTTTTCTCGCCAGGGAAGATTACATCGATCGTCGTTGTGCAAAAGGATTATTAATTTTGTGTTTAACGTGTTTCAAAACTGGCGAACGTGTAACGGGCGGAACACGCAGAGCAGAGAGTAAAGCGAAAGAATAAAACGCGTAGGAAACGGTAGAATGAAAAGTATAGGATCAAAATGTGGGTCACGCCTCGACAAAATTTTGCTCGCGTTTTAGCCAACGATTTATCATTGCAATGCAAACAACGGGAACAATCGAAGGGAATGAAACTTTTTCGAAACGAAATCAAACGAACTCGAACCATGCTTCGAATTAAATTCAAATAAATCGTGCCTCCAACTTCTACTGTATAACGAGCAGATTGAATTTCCTTTCCCATTGGAAACTAACAAAATATTGATGATACGCGTCTAAGCTATTCGTCGTTATACACGGTGACCAGGAGGAATTTTCGCAAAAATCGTGCATCACGCTCATCTGCAGAACAAACTTGGAAAATCGCCCATCATTTCACGCTTACTTTTCATCACATTGTACAGTTTCGCCCACCCTGCGAGCCACGCGGGAAAAAGAATAGATCTTTCGTAATTTCGAGTTTCATATTTCAATCTCTGAATGCTATTTCAATTATTTCGTCCTCTTCGGGATGATTTAACAAGTATCATTGTGCTCGTAGAAAACACTGCGAGTGTCAAGAAACATGTCTTTCTTGTACTAGTTCGAATTCACGAAAAGGGAAAATGTATGTGTGGAAAGGCTGATGTTCGATTCGATTGACAGACAAAAGGCAGGAAAAGATTAACTAACGTTTATTGGAACTTGTATTCTTCTTTATTTTTCTTGTATTATTCGTAACTATTCAGAAGAGAAATTTCACTTAAATTGGCACGTAGAACATCTCGCAATAGAAAATGAAAATTCTCCAATCCTGCCACCTACGGTGTTTCTTGCACGCAGCGTTTCACAATTATTGGGTTGGCAACTAAGTGATTACGAATTTTGTAATTATCGCCTAATGACAAAATCCGCAATCACTTAGTTGCTATTACATGTCAGTATATTATTATTGTTATATTGTTACATGATATACTTTCTTTTTGTCTTTCTCTTACAAACATGTCTTTTACGACAATTCATCTTTATATTTACAAAAGTGAAGGCTAACCTGTCGAATGTTGTGATCTTTATCTTAAGAGATCAAAGTGCATCATAAGTAACTCGATAAAATAACATAAAATAAAGAACGTTGTGCATTTATTATTTCCCTGTAAAACTTTCAAAGAAACTTTCGGAACGACCTAATAATATCAACGTATATACTAATAATATTAACATATATGTCGGAGATGAAAGAACATCGGGGCCTTTCCTTTGGAATTTTTAGGAAAATCCCCAATACTTTAGTCTAGACTTTTTATTATAGCTACACTTCAATAATAAAACTTAGTCGTTTATGATTTAATCCGATTATGTTTGCCCGAGATCTGTTACACTAGGCTTAGGCTTGAAGTGACACATCTGGCGCTAAACGTAGCCACGGTCACGGGATGGACGTTTTTACCTAACAGAGGTATGGAGTAGTTGTATAGCTCTGCTTAAAAATATAGTTGACCCGAGAGATACAGAGAGGTACAGAGAAAAGTACATGAGGAGTTCCACTTGGACTGTGGACAAGTAAGTTCAGTTCCACTTGGACTGTGGACAATTAAGTTCAGTTCCACTTGGACTGAACAAGTAAGTTCAGTTCCACTTGGACTGTGGACAAGTAAGTTCAGTTCCACTTGGACTGTGGACAAGTGAGTTCAGTTCCATTTGGACTGTGGATAAGTAAGCGCATTTGCCATCCTGTTGACCGTGTATTCGTTATTGAACCTAAGATTATTGTCATTAGCATTTTGAGTCTCTAATCGCCACGGTTACTTGTCAAATACTGTAATAATCATATTTGTACCATTAACTATCATCTATATCGTATAACAACAATGGCTAATTCAAATGAAGATTCGTTAAACGCCCCTAACCCCAATGATAACTCGACATATATATTACACGCATTACACAGCATAAAATTTGCACAAGTTTATTGAAGATCTAGAAGACTAAGAACTTGAAGAACAAGTATCGACGTTGCACCGCTGAATGTACAGCTTCTCAAGTTCAACAGAAGAAATATGAAGGGAGGAAGGCTTTGTCATTAGGCGGTAATTACAAAATCCGCAATCACTTAGTTGCCAACCCATATAATTTCATAAAGTGAAAGGTTCCCAACACGGACATCGTAACTTATGTAAACAAACTGTGTCACACGGTTTTCCCATGATTCAAACATTCTATTATGGAAATATCCGAGAGATTTAAGCAGAAAGCGAACAGCCTCGAAACACAACCCCATTACCAGTAATCAGATGGACTTGATCCCCTGGGAATAGGAGCTTAGAAGGTTCAATTCTAGGCAGAAAGGTATTGGGATATACCGACACGCTACGTGAGCGTAATTGAAAGTTTCCAGTTGGGGGGAGGAGCATAAATGGCGTATACGCGCTGGCGTCGCGTTCTTCACTCGCAGTTTCGCTTCTTCGGCGAAGTTGGCGAAACACACGGCAAAAGGGAAGACGAGAGCAGAGTAACTGGCTGAATGAAGCTTACCATACCGTGTTAAGTGTAAAAGTAGTGGATGTTCTCTTAGTTGAACGAGCGAAACCGGGCTTTTTTATGGTTGGAATAGGTACACCGGTCTCTTTAGAAAGTACGAAAAACACTCAACACAAGCTGGAGAAAACTCGTTGGAAAATTCCTTTCGTGATCGGAACCACTGCTTCCCTCCTGTCCCGTTTTTTTAACAAATGCCTTTGAAAAGTATCTAACAGACATCTCACGGTGAATATTCGTTTCGCTAATGCATTTGCAACGCGTTGTTTGCTGGGTCAACCTGTTCTCCAAGCTTGTGATTCCGATGGAGATGAATGGACGTAACGTTAATGTCGTTGATTAGAGAGACAGCAGAGTGTATCTCTGTTTAATTACGAATTTCAATGGGCGAATTTTTATCCGAGCAATTTGGGAACATATTTGGACACATACATTTATACGAGTTTTTAATATTTTATTATTATTTGCAATAATTCAAGTAGTAAAATAATAACAAGAAGACTGAACATATTCATACAAGCTGGTATTTTGACGAACACGTAAAAGTAAAACGTAAACGTGAAAGTAGCACTTAGACAGAGATTCGTTTTACCTGCTAAATATTGTAATTGTACTAACATTGAATATTTTATTCTTCTTCAGTCTTCGGAATTTCCATAAATTCATAAAAATGAATTTATGTAATTCTACTGATGAGCGTAGTAATTGAAGAAACTTTTGCAAATTGCAACACGGGAATATCGTAAAATAGAACTAAGATAATTACGTTACAAGTGATACGAAGGGATATCAAATGATCTTTTCGTTTTTACACCACTGCGCCCCATATTTTTACCTGAGTTTCGCGTTGAAAAGCGAATTTAACCAATGTTAACGATTGCTGGAATTGCAACTGCTTGAAAGACGATGTCAAAGGTAGCGAGACCAATCATACTGATTAAGCGTTCACAGTATCGAAACGGTGATACATCAAACGTACAACGTTACATCAATGCAATTCAACGTTGTGGTTATCAACGCGAGACACTGTACCACATCAAAGAAAAGATTTTAACGTGGTATAATTAAAAATGTCTTTGTAGTCGGATACTGAAAAAACTACCGGTTTGGGTTATCGATTTCATAATGCAAGCAAAAACTGGTAGATTATAGAGTAGATAAATGAAACATATTGGAAGTTTGTCAGACTATACGACTAAAGAACGAAACGTTATTTTCAGTTCAATGTATACATTAAGCGATATTAACGTAATATTTTGTTGCATATTCTTATTTTTTCGTCATGAGAAAAATTCCTGAAGTTTACGTTGTATTTATTTTTTGTGTTATGTATTTCGTAAGATAGTTTCATATATGAGATACTTATGTATGGAATAGCGAATATTCTGGCGTTTGATTATGTAATTATGCAATTTAGGATATTCTTGAATTTTCACGAAACTATGTCCCAACGTTTCCAGAAAAATTAGATTGTTAATCGGCTTGGCAACTAAGTCATTACCACCTAATGATCAATCACTTAGTTGCCAAGGCAATAGAATTTTTTCGATATCAACCTACTGGGATGAACGACGTTTACAAATTATATTCAACTTATTTCCAAATTTCTGAGAATTATAATAATAATATCGTATTATTGTATTATCGCCAAATTGTGGCCACAGCCGAGAGAAAAATCCATTTTAAAAGGGTCCGAATACTCTCCTTGAATGATATTCCAAATATTCCAAGAATTGAAACTACTTAATGAAACACATTATCTCGATAAAATAATGCTGAATTATTTATACGATACAATCGTTAAGAAATGTTTGTAAAGGAAACAAGTTCACTTTTGCTTCTTCAATCTCTCGTTCTTACAATCTGTACGAAGCTGCATCCACGTCCGGATGAGAGGTTGCAGGAGGAAAATTCTCAGATAAAAGTGCAGCTTCCGGAAGGAACGTATACACGGTGTATTCCTGACGGAAGAGGTGGATTTTCTTGTTTCTTCGAAGTTTCCGTGGTATATACGGCAAGAAAGTTTCAACTGAGGATCGAAGCTTTCTCGGGTGTAACAGTACAGAGGCGAGATCTTGCCGTTAAGATTCTTGAAAATTATCGAAATGTCGAAACCGCCATTTCGTAGCGACACACGTTCTCCGTGCAGCCAGCTGCCAAAAAGAGCACGAACAGGCGAGAGACTTGCGAGGATCCTTCCGAGGAACCGGGCGTGTGTAATAAACGCGAATCTTGACACGAAACAGGTGTAAATGAGAATAGATGGAAGAAGGAAAGTGGGAAGGGCGGTAATAAAGGAAATGATGTTAACGGCAAATACGAAGAAGTATTAAATTGATAAAGGAAATTTCATAAATAACGAAATTTAATGCGATGTCTGAAGATCGTGTTACGTGAAAAATAAACAACAACAAGCTAGCGAGTGGCTGAAACAGTTCCCACGAGTATCGTTTTACGTACGAAGAGAAATAGGAATATACCGTCTAAGTAACTAAGCCAAAAGAGTTGCAAAAAAAGGTTCTCATATTTCTTAGATACCAAAGAATGCGTGAGAACGTTTTTACGCTACCAATATCCGATATCGATAACGGTGTTCTAACGGCGAGATAGAAATCTGAAAACATCACGGCCTGGCCGAAAAGTAGCGATGACCGAGAAGGTGAAAGCGACGTGTGCTTCTCGTAGAGTTACTGGGATACAGCCTCGTCCACAGTGAAACGAGAGAAACACGAGAATAAGTAACCATGAGAATAGAACAGCCGTGCGCGAAGTAGCTTAAAAGGTAACCCGACGAGGGGAGAAAAGAGCGGATAGAAAATTGACGAAAGAAAAAGTGGAAGGGGGAGAAAGGTAGAAAGGAAAGAGGACGAAGGGCGTATCGAGAGAACGAATCTTCTCGGCTGGCATGGTTTGCTTTATACCATCTAACTCGTCTTCTGTTTCCGCCAGGCTCGCTTCGCTATTGCTCGCACCATTGTCTTCAGGTTGGCTGCAGAGTGCGCCGCAAAAGGGTTTCCAAACACGCTCCGCCCCATGCAGTCACCATCTTTCTACGGCCTCGTTCGCTTCCTCTTACCCAGCTCCACTCGCCGGAACAGATCCAAGATGAAAATAGGTTGAGCCTCGAGTGGACCAGGTAGCGCGGAACGGGCTTAAGGAGGTCGTAGGTCGCGGAGGGGCAATGAACACGAATGTAGGTGGCAGTGACGGTCTCGGCGATACTTCATTATCGGATGAATCGAATGGAGAAAAAGTGTAGCAGGCTGGTTGTGTCTCGGTTGAAACGAGAACCGTCCGTCTATCTGGGCGTCGTCGAAGGATATGAGTTACTGACCCGTGTATAAATGAACGTTATGAATTCACTGGCAGAGGGCATATTCATCCATAAGTCTAGCCGTGGGCTCTTTCCTCTTTCGGGATCGAAGCATCGGCCGTACTGGCATACAGAGGAAATCGAGGATGAGTCCAAAGGCAGAGGGCAAAATAGAAGAAGTAAAGTGGAAACGACGGCGGTGCCCTGAAACGTTTGCCATCGCTCGAGAAAGAGGGAGACGCGGCGTTTCTATCTTGCCGTGAGATCGAGAGGAAATCTTCAGATCGTCGAAGACGAGGAAGATTGCCACCGTCCCGACAGGAAAGGATGACGACGAGGCCACGAGGGCGACGGAGTTGGAAAAGGAGTCACCCAACCCCCAGCCGCAATTCTACATCGCCGATGAAACTGGCGCGATTTACTTCGCCGCTACCGTTGCCACGTATCTGTGAAATAATGGATAACGCTTCGAATCCTTTTCATATTCCTGCCGCCTCCTCCCTTCTTCCGTTCGGCTGAATCCATGATTTCGCGAATAATGGAAGGTACTCGCTGTGTAGAGATTTCGATTATGATACCTCTGATAGACTGCAAGTTTGCTTCTTAGACATTAAAATGCTCCGGTGACCCGTGCTACGAGTTGCGCATCCAGCCACCAAATTCAGTTTCGCGTAATTCTATACCGAATCTCGTTTCAGTGGATTATTTGCAGTTAGAACTATAGCGTGAAGATTTTAGAGAAGAACTCTGATAAAACAGAATCATTCGTCTTCTTAACTTTCCTAATACCTGCTATGTTGTAATGCAATGGAAACATAATATGAAAACTGTTGCCTACATGTTGCAGCATATGTAACATTTCAGTTGATTCTCTGACGATTTCACACAGATCCGTCAAGCAGATCCGAAGGATTTCAAGTCCAAACGAAAAATATCAAGCCCTACCTCATCCTTGCGGCCGTTACAACCATTTTCACATCAATCCTCCAATCAATGTCGTCCAGATCGGATTCTACTTTCGAGCATCTGACGAGGAGTCTGCAAGTATAATCTAACGCGATGAGTTTCCGTGCAATCTGAAAGCGAACGCTCCCTTAACGGAAGCCAGAAGGATTCTCCAAAAGTACAGAATTACAAGGAGGAGACAAGAGGAGTGAGACGAGAGGAGAGACAAGTCGAGTGGCCATTCCACTCGGTAGGTTAAGGACACTGAAACGAAGATCTAAGGCAGCAGACCCGCGACAATAGAACCGTCAACCAATTGTTCAACTATCCGGGCCTCTCGCGATAGTTGGACAAGATCGATAGATGGCGTAGCGCGTTCGTCGAAAGGAAATTTCATTGGGAAACCATTGCTCGTTTAAATAACGCCACTTCGATGTATCGGGATATCGACGATGGTAACAGCTTTCTGTGATGAAATTAATTCGTCGGCGAGATATACGACGACCCTTGAAAACAAATTCAAATGTTACTAACGTACAGATCTCAAGAAGCTTTAAGTATTTTCATGGTTAAGTCTCCTGTACAGAGCAAAAAAAAGAAAAAAAAAATAGAGACCTCGCAAAAGTGAATTACCGTTTCTAGTGGCTTGAAATTGAAACGAGCCAAGGTTTCAATTAGGTAATTATAACTGTCGCTGTAAAAGACCTGCGAACGCTACTTGTGGATTATTGAACCTAATTTCACTCGAAATACATAGGAATTTAAGACAGCGTTTGCATCAGAATTTACTCTATGGCGGTTTCAATCTCGTTACATGTATTTTAAAGTGAAAGAGACGAAGCTATACAAAGTTTGCAAAGTATCTTGTAACTGTTGTACCCGCAGACATCCAGAGCTAATAAATTTAGTATTTCGAAACGCGATCCTGGACTTTGTTTTAGAACTCTCTTACTTACACGGACGAGGAGATACGATCAAACGCCTAAACGGTGACTCATACATACATAGCTCTCATACTCATACATACGTAGCTCGCGGTTACACTCAAACTTATCGCGCGTATTAGCGCGTTAACGTCTTCGCCAATATCGTGTGACCGTTTGGTTCATTGTGTTGCGATCGTTCGAAAGCGGATAGCAATGTAAGTGTCAATCAATTCCCGGCGAAGCTAAATTGCGTAGCACACAATCGACGAGCAATCAGACGTCCCTCAAGAAGAATACATTCCGTCATACCTTGTAGCAAACGTTCCTATAAGACTGCATTATACCTCGAAATTATGCATTCGCCTCGATAAGATCCATCGCGTGAAATTTCAGCGATTGTGGAACCGAGTGTCTTCCTTTCTCTTCGACCCTCTAAAGTCCTGTCTCTCTGTTCCACCCACCCTTTTCCCATCCCCCAGTCTATCTACCAGTCTCCTCTTTCCCCCATTCATCCTATAATCAGCCAACTGTCTCTCTATCTCTCTTTCCAGCGAATCAACAGCATGAACCACGCTTTATGCAAATTACCAAATCTCCGCATAATGTGCCTCGTAAGCCTGTCTACGGTTGTCTTAGCTCTTATGGCAAAATGGCGGCCAGACGTTTTACCTAACATGCCCTGTATAATTTAAACATTTCTTACGCTCCTGATACTTCCTACTCTTCAAACGTACACGTTTATATAACCAGGTATCTTTGTTTCGCACGGTAAATTCGCGAATGTAATTGTTCGCGCGTAAATGTTTCATCGTGTTAACGCGAACGAGAGACGACTGTGTCTGGGAATGTCAGTAATAAACACTCGAACGACGCAACGTTGGTATATTGGAGAAATTTTAATTGAATAGTTGGAAGATTTTATCTTCTGTTATTGCTATAGCGAGGTAAGAGATGCTAGCAATAAGAAAATCTTATTAATCCTGCTGATTTACTATACTACATGAATGTTAATAAAACGTATAAATTAATGAGAACCCGATAGTAAAACTAATGGTTCAACAAATAATACAAATTTTAATTACTTTGTCTTAGAAGTGACTCAGAGTATATTAAAATTTAACGTGCAATTCATTCATGTATCTATCAATTTTCATTAAAATTTTACTGCTAATTAAACGTTAGTGCTTGAATTAATAACGACGTCTTTTTATAAGTATAGAAGAATCTTCTCTGTGTAATTTGTCTACAGAGTCAGAGGCAAGAAAATATTATTTCTGAACGCTTTGTAATAAATTTTGTAAAATTCACGTCATAACAATAAGATAATAATACGGATTATAATCGTTATGTATCAACACATACTTATAATTAAATTATATCTACCATTAACAGTAAATCAAAAATAATGTTGCCTTGCTTATTACAGTAAGTAATCCAAGCATTTAATTGTAAGATATTCGGAAAGTTCATGTAACAAGCATACAATATGGCGCTTGAAAAGCGCCATTTACGTTCCTCTATGAAATTATTGCAAATGATGCAAGGCTCCTATACAATTAACACGTTATGGAACTCTTTTGTAGTATATTCTAACCTCTAGAAACTATTTTTCGCGGTGAATTTATACTCTAAACAGAGTTAGAAAATACACAAGAACGATATTTTCTCTGAATATACGAAATTAAAACGATATTGAACGCAAATTAATTAGTTGGAAAGAGGCGCCTTGAAATGTATTAAAAATGGTGACTTACCCCGTTGAAACACCATGGAACGAAGCCGTGATGGACAACGGGCGTTCTGCTACAGCGTAGGATTCCTTCTCCCATATTTTCTTCTTCTGTTTTTCTTGGTTTTGTAGTTACACTCGCGACATTTTCATTCAGATGAACACAACGCATAAACGCAGAAAAACGTCGAAAGTTATGTTGTGACCCGCGAATCGGTGGCGCTATACGACGGAAACAGGAACGGAAATAGCGCGGGTGCGACCGGTGCCCCGTGAAATACGAACCACACACAGTAACACACTAAAGTATTTCAATTATCAATGTTCTTTTACCTCGTCATAATATTTTTCACTATAAAATTAATATCAATTCTTTAAATAATAATAATTGAATTTTACAGAGTCGTATACTGAATTTGAACATACATACATATGTATGGAACATGGTACGAAAAGAAACGAGTGCTAATAATAACAAAATAAATGCTTGATACAATACGAGTTTCAAAAATGTCTGCCTTTCGATTAATAATTCCAATTAAAAGAGAAACATTTTCAATTGCGTCATTTCCAATGTATACGTGAGGTGACTTACTTTATGTAAGAAGAATTCTGCTTGTTAATTTGATATTGAGAGTTAATAACGTTGATACACTGATGATAACCGGAGAATCTGAATATTCACAACTTCTGACGATATGCGTTAAATAAAATTATGGAACGAAATTTCTCGACGTACGCGTTCCCGCGTTTCTCACAGAACTAAATATGGCAGCAGGAAATCGGCCAATTACAGAGCCGGGAAGAAGGACGAATCCGGAAAGAGATTGCGACCTCTAGTTTGTAGTGGAACATTTCCGATCGTCATTTCGCAAAACGGTGTTGCTTATACGAAGTAAATAGTAAAATTCGTATTTCAGAGACGCATAAGAATCGATATCGAGATATTTTCCGTGAGAAATTAATATTTCGTCGCGACATAAATCGCGCATAAACGAATATGTATTTTCGTCGTGAAACGATTTCGAGATACGTGTATTTGTGAAAAGTTCGAGAACAAACCGCTACTTCGCCATTATACGCATTGTACGCTGATTGTAACAGACTGGTATTTACGTCTTCTGGTGACTCGGTGCTTCAAACAATGTTCATCGTTGGAAAGAAGTCGTAATCATTGGCTTTATGTGAGTTATAACATTGATTTTATCTCTTTAATTCATAATTGATAGGATGAGGTTATTTTGAGATCGATGAAACGATAGATTGTAAGCTAATGGAATCGTATACGAGGCCATCTTACATTAGTGAAATTTTGCAAGTCACCAAAGTTTTCAGTATTAATATATTCCCTGTTGTACTAGTTCGATGATAAAACAAATGATATTTTACTAATTGCAAGTTATTTGATTATTCTATTTGACGAAAATTATTAGATTTAGAAAAATTATTAGATCATAAAAGGTAAATTATTGCGTAAGGGGTCCTATATGTAACACTCGTGCGCCATTTTGAAAAATATTTAATTATGATCGTAAGAGATGTTTTGAAATATTGAATTTTTATTATTATTCTTTGCAACTTAAATTTTGTGTACCACATTTAAAATGTACATAAAATTTAAGGTATATTAACAAGTAACAACTATAAAATTGCTTTAGATGAGGATAATCATTTTAATCTCAACTTATCAATTGTGATTTAATACACAATAATTAAAAATTTGGTTAACTTGTATTGTATATAGAACTGTATTTTTATGACATTTAAATATATATTAATATTGTGTCTAGAATAACGTTAGTAATATGACGTTCCATATTACATATATTTGTTAATATCTTCATTCTTTTCATTTCATGGACATATTTTCCGCTATTCAGTTCAACTAATGTTAAATCCGTTAGAATTGACGATACACAGGGGAGATAGTGTACGCAAAAAGTATGTATCTGGAAAATAGCAAACAGACTGCAATTCTCCCAATACTTTCACAAAATTTCCGAACTGTTAAACACGAAGTGCCAAAAAATTCGTTTGTACAACGTACAAGCATGGCTTAGCGGATTTCCATTGGATTAAAATAGATTTTTAATTTCATTTGTAATTTAACATAGGCGTATCATCGGCGACGTTATATTTTTACAGCGTTAGTTTCATAAACACGCGTATATAGAGGACAGTGTTGTCAATATAAACACAGAGAAAAAGTTTCCATGATGGCTACAAAAACGTTTGACCGAGCGTTGTCGTTTAGGAAATCGAATTAAAACGTATGCGTATAAATATGGATCCGGTATCAATATGAGTTTGATGCTCTGTGTGCGTATTTTTAACGCTTTTAATGGATATTTCTCGATATAGATACAAGAGATTCCCGTATTTTCATTTGCAAATTTCACATGTTATGACAATTCGGTTTTTACTAATTTCGCTTTTTCTAATATTTATCTTACATCGTACATTATACGACAATCCTTTTTATAAATTATCCTTTTAACCTGATATTTAGCATCCTTCGATTGTGATTTTCATCGACCTTGTTCGACAATTATACCACAACGTTTCTAAAGGCTATTCAAATTCTTTGTCGAATGTTATACTCTTTGAGGAAAAATAATCGGAGAAGTTGAGATCGAATTATTTCCCTGTTATTTTTTCATTTTTAACTGGGTAGTGCGACGGTTGTTTCGCTGACTGTTCCACGGTCTATTTATTGTTTATATTTTTATATCATTGATTACGTAGAGATAAGCCGGTCGCTAGCGTAGAGAAAATTCTAAGCGTCGGGCGAGGCGTTTATCGCATCGGTTGCATTCTCAATGCAACTTGTTTGGAGATGAATGCGGAGATACATGGCGATTTATCTCATGCGATAATTTCAATCGGCTCTCGTTTCTCGGGATCGTTAATATCTCGTTGATGTAAAAGCGACCGTGCGCTCGACGACAATAAAGATGTTCGACAGCCGTGAAATACAAAAGGTAGTCACGGGAATCTTCATCCACTTTGTAGAAAACGACCGATATTACGCGATAGGTCGATGGATTTTAATCCACTCTTGAAAATGCTGTGTACCGTTAATCGATCCAACGGAAATTACGTGTCCACTTTGGTACGCGGTACAACTTAAAAACTCGTGCGATTCCAGTCTGCAAATTGAATTCCAAAGTCGTCCTGCTCTATTGGTTAACTATCAGTGTCGATACTTGCGACAGGCAATACTGCAGCGACTGTTACGTAGTAACAGAAATGGAACATATTTGGAGGGGAAAAGATTTGAAGCGAACAGACGCCGATTCTCCATTCCAGCTTGTAATTTCTCTATGGAGGAAATTGCATTCATATAGGATTGTTGGTTTTAATTATTGTTGTAATAAGAATATTTGAAAATTTATCGTTGCAAGTGTATTCAAGTGTCTTTCTAAAAGAATGAAACTTCTTCGACTCGGTAAGCCTGTGGTGTTTCATGATAATGATTCATTAGTGTACGAAATGAAAATTAGAACAATTGGCTCGGCAATAAACGCGAAGAGAGTGTTTATTAAAAATTAAACTACATTTTCCTCCTTATACTATTTCTCTCATTATACTAAAGGAGTACTTAAGGACTTTGTAAAGTTTAATGTTGTTGATTGAAAGTAAGACGTATTGCTTTAGAATTTAGAAGGCTGAGACCTTGTTTACCAGTGTGATTGTTGCTATTGCTGCTGTGGCTAATTGCAACTCTTACATCATGTTTTAAGGCGATTACGTACGTACATAACTATCAGAGGACCTTAATCCAACTTTGGTCTGTACTCCTCTGAATTGGGATGAAATAATATTCGATTCTTGCATGTTATAAATTATGTATTTATATCGACATTCACGTCGATATTCCAGTTGCATCAATCATTCCTTTTATTACTAATGGGGTTAGGTAATCCTTTAGAAACGAGAACCAGAAAGTAATAAAAGTATAGATGTGCTTTTAGGAATAGGATTTTTTTCTAAATTAGATAGTAAATTACACGTGAAATTGACAAAAAGAAGGTGTCTTTAAAAGTTATAATATAAAGTATAAATATATATATATAATATAAAGTATAAATGCAATTATTGTGGAATGTAAGTGTCTGTTGTTTCATGAAGGAAAGGGAAAATAAAATTTGTATATTTAGGAAAATAATATTTTAGTATGCTATAAATCCCCTGATTTCTTCAAACTTCATAAAATTGTAAGATCTAGGTAAAAGAAGAGATAGTAATAGAAAATGTGTTGAACTTTTGAAATTTCCTTTTACAGTCACAATGTTAAAAGAACAGTATTCGATACTGTAAATTAACTGAAAAAATTGCAAATGAAATGTGTTGATTGAACGTTGGTTTAATAAAGCAAAAGGTTGTGCATTAAATAAATACGAAACAGTGTTTCCAGCTGTGACCAAAGAGAAGATAAAATAGGATTTAGCTTTCTTCGAAATGTCACAGAGTTTCCAACAATATTTTTCTACAGTTCAGAATTTTAAGCTGTGTATTTCTCGAAAATCGTACTCTTTCGCAACAGTCGTTTCTTTCTCAAGTAGATCAACGTAATCGCAGATTTTTGAAAGTAAAGAGAACGAGAAAGGGTCCGACGAACGCTTGTTCCGTTTTTTTGCTATGAAACAAGATCCCCGATACGCGTATCGAAGTCCTCTTGAAATTCTACGGCACGAGTTGAAGAAGCCTCGAATCGTCAAGATTCTTTTTCCAGTTTCGCTAAATGTTCTCGATATCGTCGAGGAGATTATGTCGTCGAGTACGATAAAGCAGTATCGAGTGACTCAGCCTGTACAGTTAACTGACTCCAGATGAGATTGCGTAGCATTACACAACTATTTTTGTTAATCGATTTGCCGAAGTGATCTAAATTTCGATCTAGTTCGTCACGTGCTAACTTCTCCATTTACCATTCAATTCTCCCCGATTTTGTTCAAGCTCTCGCGAGAATTCGATACCTTTTCGAGGAAATTCACTTTCGGCGATGCTTTAACTGTACATTTAACTGTATTCCAATATTTACAAAAGGAAGGTTAAATGATGGGATTAGCTTCGTACTAAAAATTATCTACACATGTTTGATACACTAGAGGAGTAATAAAGATAAACTAAATTGAGAAAGATAAGTTTTTCAGAAAGCCACTCTTGAAACAGGAGATTCTAAGTAGAAAACTATTGATTATATAGCGAAGCATTTAGCAGTGAGCAAAATTTTGTCTTTTACGATTTAGCTGATAATCTTTGGTTTTTAAGCTTCCAGTAAAATATTGTCTATGTGTATTAGTTGTTACTAAGCAAGGTATTGAAACAGCTATATTCTAAATGGTGACAGTGTGATTCTAATTTGCATAGATTCGATGTTTCAAATATGCCACTTCCCTAGCACATGTTAGTAGAAAATATTCCGCATACTAATGAAAATACCACAGACTAGAATTGAAGTGCGATCTTTCTTTCTAAATAGTTATTAACAATACTCGAATTCAATAAATGCCACTAAACATTAATTAATTGTTTCTTGGCCTTTGTCTATGCCAGCCAACAAGCGAATGGATCACTGAGTTTTCTTTGCAACGTTAATGGCATAAGCTTCCCTTTTGCCCCAAGCAACTTCTTTCTCAGCGCTTACGGTGTTTCCTTAAAGCACTCTTCGCATATTTGTATTTCCATAAGAAGTTGGTATCTCAAACAACACTTTCTCCTAGCCACCTCCTGCAGCTTCTATGGCAATTAGGTGACTGCGGGCTTTGCCAATACCAACCAATGACAAACCCCGCAATTACTTAGTTGCCGAGCCAATATTACTCGATTCGACGCAAACTAATTAAAAATTAACTGGCAGAATATTTCAAAGGGAGGGAAAATTGACGTCACGTTGCGTGGCGGAATAAAACGTGCGAATAATTTGACGAGACGCGAGGTTCCACACGTGGGAACCGTAAAATGGTATTGAATGGAGCGGCGGGAAGTGCTGGCCGCGATATGGCGAGTGCATACGGCGCTGGGAAAACACGAAATCTTGGCAGTGAAAGGGTTAAAAGCGTACTTAACCCGCAGGACATAAAGTTGTAAACGACGTTGGCGTATGAAGCTGTAACCCGATTCGCGTGGAAGATATCGCCCGATATCGCTGCGACATGCAAACCCTAAACGTGTTTACAATGCATCAGTTTTATGATCGGAGTTGCATTACCCGGCCACCGACCATTTCCTTTAATGAACGTTGCGCGCTTTTATCATACGTCATTTGTCAAATCACACTTTTGCCCGGCGGCTTCGCCTCTCGGAAGCCGCCTACCCAGGCAATTTGTTTTCATTTCTGCTAACGATTCTGGCCGTCTCCATTCTCGCGGCCCACTTTCCATGCAGCCGAACGTGCGAATCCTTCGAAAGAGTGCAATCCTTTCTCGGCGATCGATATTTTGCCCGCCACTCGCTTCTTCCTTCGCGACTTGTTCGCCAGCAGCAACGTCCCGCCATGAATTTATGATACACATCGGTGTAAATTTCGGTTAACTCACGATGGATGAAGATAGATAATGCTCCGGCTGTAATATTGTCAATTATCGAGGAGAAGGTAGCGTAGATAAAATATGGATGAAATAATTGATGTTTCAACCTAGTCACTGCGACCGATGGTTCATCCAAATGTTGCGATTTACAGCGAAATATCCGTATCGTGGGCAGGTTCGTGCATAGACGCCAAGGTAATGCAATTAACTTGGCAATTTTTATTCTCATTGCTAGTTTGCAAAATACCTGCCCTGAAACGTCGGATAGTTGGTAAACGCGTGACTCAACGATTAGCGAGTATCAGGTTGTCCGGAAAGTTTCTTTCGTTTCATGTAACGTTCTTTATTTTATATTATTTTATGAATTTGTGTCCGATGTATTTTGTAGTAACGGAATAAAATTGATCGAAAATAATTCAATAAAATAATATAAAGGAAAAAATATTGTGCATCTCCTATTTCCTTATAAAACAGAACTTTTCGGACAACGTAATATTCGAACGCTTTTAGGGATCCTTTTATTTTGAAATTTCGCTAGCACCGTAATGAATTCGAATGACTAATTACGTTAATAAAGTGTGAAAGCTAGGAATGATGGAAGTTGAAAGATATCACGGATTATACGATGGTTAGAAATAAAAATTCCACGATCAGACCAGCTCGACCGATGAAAACAAAGTTGCACAGCTCTCGGGATTGGAATTCGTAAATATTTTTCAGTTCCATGTCGTTATCCGGAAAGTATCTTAGTTTGTAACTTTCAGATGTAGGTTACGGTGGTCCGGAACAGTATTCAATCAATTTGCTCCTGTACCAATTACGTAGCACTATTGAGAGTTTCATGGCGCACCGATAGTGTACAGTTCTATTCAATGTATCATCGATACATCATTACATTCCTGTTACAGCTAGCTGCAGTAGTCTCGAGACGTCCATATGTTCGGAATATTACAAATTGCAAGTTCTCTCTACAAAGTAGAGATCTTTCTTGACCAAACTACAATTAACGCAAGTTTCCCCCACTATGGTTGGACGAATTTTTATACGGAGACCACATAGCAAAAATACGACAGGTTCGTTTAGGTTCATTTCCGGACGTTTACCTATCTTGCTGATTGAAAAGTAGAATTTTAATACGAAATATTTGCAAAACGGAATGAGTTAGATTTTAAGGTACAAGTTTCTTGAAAATAAGTGCTAAATACACTGTGTTTGTTAAGAAGCGAGTAATATTAATTTTAACTTAATTCCGATCAATCTTAGCGAGTATAATTAACATTGTCAGTATCTTTTAACTGTTCCAAAGGTTAACAGAAACACATAGTCGCGAAAATCAAATGGGAAGATAGTTGTTGAAAACTATGGAGTTAGATCAACGTACTCGATCTTAACTCTTCTAGAAAAATCGTGTTACGTGATTTATTCTCTTTTTATTTGCGGCCTGTAACACTTTGACTGTCACGTGTGTCAAATATGACCGGCTATGGTTTCTCCTGTGGCGTCACAGTGGTCATTGGTGACCGGAGCGCTTCAACTTCTTACAATTGTAAGAATTGTATGAAAATTGACAGTTAGATCATTTTGAATATAACCGGTAAATAGAAGATACTTTGAAACAAAAAGTGTCCCACTGGACAATTAAACATTTTTATTAAACATCAATATTTTATATTAATATATATTATATTTTATATTTTATATTAAACATCAATAGAAAAAAAAATTAGAACAAATGTTGCATCTAACTGTGTACTGTGTTAAAACACTGTGACGTCCTGAGCGAAACACGTGATTTCGGCGTGGCAGTCAAAGTGTTGAATTGTGTCAAGCAAAATGGCAGTTGGCGAGTACGAATATGGTGGAATTAGAGATCAGAACAATTGGTGCTCTGTCAATTCGTCAAACAGATAGAAATAACATGGATCGCAGTAGAGAAACGTAGAAAGCTCGTCTGGTACATGGAGGATTCAATTTTCTCAGCGATCCCGAAATTTAGATAGAAGGAAGGAGTACTTGGAATAATTCCACGCAGCAAGTGGCAGCAGTTTGGTGTCAGCTAGAAAATAGACGAGGGGACGTGTAATATTATTGTTCCGAGGCAAGTCACAACGGCGTGCTAGGCGACGAAGCGACGTATCGTTATTCCGGACTAGCGTACGATGCATCTGACGCAATGCAGTTGTACCTATGCACTGTATGCACATACATAGGTAGGTGGGGCGCATTGTTTTCAGATTTTCCCCTGCCACGCCATTTTCGACTTTACTTCGTCTTATACATTGCTGCCTGTACTTTACTACACGATTTTCCTCTCTGCTCCCGATATTTCTACAATTTCGACCTATAACATACTTTTTACAGCTGCCTAGTTATACATCGATTTCCTGTATTTTTCTATTTTACCAACGAACTTGTTTCACGCTCGTTTCAATACCTTTTGGAATAAGCGAAAGTAACTGGTGTCATTGTCTGGTTTCGTTCATGGTATCTTATCAGAAAGGAACGTCGATTATGTGAACGACATGGGTGTCGCTTTGATTTTCCACAATTAGGGTTAACACTTTGACTGCCACGTTGGTCATATATGACCCGGCCACGGTTCCTCCTGTGACGCCACGGTGGGTCATTGGTGACCGGAGAGCTTCAACTTCTTATAATTGTAAAAATTATATGAAAATTGGCAGTTAGGATATCTTGAATATAACCGATAAATAGAAGATGCTTTAAAACAAGAAGTGCCCCATTGAACAGTTAAACATTTTTATTAGAACATCAATAAAAACAAAATTAGAACAAATGTTGCATCTAACGGTGCACTGTGTTAAAACACGCTAAACATAAATGTAGCTCGTCAATACAATCTGGACAATAAGTAGTCACCTTTTTGGTCCAATTCTTAGCAAGTTTTGATCCTAACTGTTTAACATTTCTTTTATAACACTCTCTGCAAAATCTTCGCGCCAGGTACGCTTGCCCTTCTTTCTTCTGCATTTCGTGTGGCAATCTTTATCGAATAAGTATATTTGACGGTCCTGGTGAATGGCACTGTGTAAGTGCATGGCGAGTGCCATTCTAAAATCTGGTACCTTGATTTTTGCTTTTGTTGTTCGTTTATAGAGTATCGTCGCGTTTGAAATTGATGTATTTAACGATAACTCTAAAGCTAATTTTGTACACCACTTGAGGGTTCCTCTATGTGCTGTAGAATATGCTATCATTTGATCTGATAAATCTACAGCACATTTTCCTCTGTTGTAATCTACCACTACTATTGGTTTATCGCAAACATAATTTTTTTCCCTGACCTCTACCTTTTCAGTCGAATGTTTCGTCGAGATCATAAAAATAATCCTAATACTGTTTACTAACATCTTCTACACGTTTCTTAAATATTTTCTGCGCATTTTGCTTACGACGAAATGACGAATGCGAATGGTTTGTTGAAATAAAGGAAGCCTCGTTACAATATGTCGCTATCAACTGTTACCAAGCCGCCACGGTGGTCACCCGTGATCACCAATAAGATAAACGGTGCATTGGGGAAGAATGTTGTCTTACACCATCAATTTATTATTATTTTGTCATTATGTGCTTTGAATAATAAAAATACTGCCGCGGCGTCCACTTTTGTTGTTCGTTTATAGAGTATCGTCGCGTTTGAAATTGATCTTTTTAACGATAGCTCTAAAGCTAATTTTGTACACCACTTGAGGGTTCCTCTATGTGCTGTAGAATATGCTATCATTTGATCTGATAAATCTACAGCACATTTTCCTCTGTTGTAATCTACCACTACTATTGGTTTATCGCAAACATAATTTTTTTCCCTGACCTCTACCATTTCAGTCGAATGTTTCGTCAAGATCATAAAAATAATCCTAATACTGTTTACTAACATCTTCTACACGTTTCTTAAATATTTTCTGCGCGTTTTGCTTACGACGAAATGACGAATGCGAATGGTTTGTTGAAACAATGGAAGCCTCGTTACAATATGTCGCTATCAACTGTTACCAAGCCGTCACGGTGGTCACCCGTGATCACCAATAAGATAAACGGTGCATTGGGGAAGAATGTTGTCTTACACCATCAATTTATTATTATTTTGTCATTATGCGGTTTGAATAATAAAAATACTCTCGTGGTGTCCAGAGGGAAACGTGTGATTTCGGCGTGGCAAAGTGTTAATTTGGTTAATTATTTTTGTCCAGCAAATCTGTAACCTGCTTCATTTCAGAGAACATGTTACTAGAACACGACAGAATTGGAATTGTAGTTTAATATCTAGTAGCGTTGTTTCCAGTATTAATTATCTTCTATGAAGCAAATTTTCTGTGCATTTAATTACCATGTATCGTTACCCATTAACTAATTCCATTCTATTTACTATTTGTGTCACTATGATAATTTCCAATCGAACCATTCTAGTGCTGCTATTCGTATTATTAGGGAAATGTTCCCTCTCGTTGAGCCAGAATTTACCAGTAATTTCGTTAATGAATTAAGGAAGGAAGCTGCTATCGTTACGTCGATTGACTAACATTGTCGTTACGTCGTTAAAAAAAGACTCTAATATCGTTAGATCTCCTCTCGTTTAACTAATATCGTTAGTAACAGATAAAGTTACAAATATCAAACGCTAAATGTAATATGATACGACAAGCGACGATAACCCGAATCAGACCAGAACACAGCAAACTATCACGTTCACATCTTCTCCTAAACAATAACCTACCCCATGTAATATACCAATAATTATCAATAAAACGACGCTGGAATGTAAGAAGTATAACAAAGCAAGAAGAAAAAGAAACAACTACAACCTCGACGCCATAGCAAGGTATTAGGTTGTCCGGAAAGTTTCTTTCGTTTCATAAGGTGATAATAGACGAACAACAACTTCTGTTGTATATTATTTTATTAAATTAGATATGATCCATTTCGTTCCATTTCTATTATTACGCTCCTGCATAATTCAATAAACTAATACAAACAAAAAACTTTGTGCGTATATTATTTCCTTATAAAACGAAAGAAACTTTCCGGACAACCTAATACGTCGGTAGCTTGCTGCAATATTATTGGAATTCTCGATGATTTACGACCAAGCCGAATCATCCCTTCTGGTTCTAGCGATCGTAAACGCTTACCCAGAACGTTTAGTTAATTCGGCAAATAGTCGCTGATAACGTTCGATATTGCTTTGACTGTAAACCGATAAATAAGAAAAATCAAAAAAGCAGAGTAGCGAACGCACGTTCCACTTAAGCAGAGAATTATCGGAGATTAAGATTTTCATCAGGCTAACGATAATATCACGTAAGATGGCGCATGATATTTCGCGTAACGCTGCGACGTCCAATTGCCGTGTAACATAGGCGTAGGGTAATTTGCATGCTGTATAACACGTTGCAGCGTCACGGGTAAGCTATCATTTGCCGGTGTTCCGCAAATCTTGCTCATTTTCGGCCGCATAATCACTCATTGAACAATCCTATGGGCAAGCCGGGCCAAGTTCAGTAATAGGCCCGTAAGACGAACACACAGGACGATACTGTTCGCATTGGCCACGTTGTGTGCGCCCCGTGTTACATTCAATCCCGTACGCTCGGAATTGCTATTCGCAAACAACGCGTGGTTTCTGCATACATGCATCGAATGTGCGGTTAATTACGATCGCGTGGTCCTGTGTGTCCGTGCATCTACGTGTTCGTTTATATGTAGGTTCACGTATGTACGTGTGTCTGTGCTGGCGAACGAACTCACTCGAGTCTGTCTGAGCTTCGTGCACGTCGCCGCGTTATCGACACTCTATTAATTGGATTCCAGTAATTTGATTACGTAAGAAAGACGTCTGAATACCCACAAATTCATGTTGCGAAGCTTCTTTCTTCGGCCTGGAGCGAATCGCGAGGCAAATGGAACTTATCGTGCCCGTTCGTCTACGTACGACCTTTGAAATCTGATCCCCACACGAGCTTCCACGTACACACGCGACCGTATTCGACTTGTTTATCTTGGGTTGGCAACTAAGCGATTGCGGGTTTTGTCATTGGGTGGTATTGACAAAACCCGCAATCACTTAGTTGCCAAGCAAATATATTACTAACGACGTGAAATAAGACGGCAGATCGCGTTCTGTGTTTTAGAAGGCTCGTCGTTGCACTTACCCTTGGCGATTTGCGCTTGATATTCTCGACGCACGGAAATCCACCACACTGAAACACCAAACACAGGCGTACGTTAATACCTGAAGATGAATCGAAAATAGGTTCTTTTTATCGAACCTTAGAATTAGTTTGTTTGTAAAATACATTGGGCTAATACAACTGTATTTAGAGACGTATGCAAAATGTTAAGGAATTCTTGATATTTTCAGCAATTTTTTGGAAAATATACGAGAAAATTGTGACTAAGGAAACCGTGTTCGTTCGTTAGTTGGTAATTTGAAGAATTTTGCGAGAGATATACGTCTCATTATCAGCTTCGTTATCCTGATTACTCGGCATTAATTAACAAGAGAATTCTGTACGTATTCTACATGTATAGGATCATTTACATGGTATTGAAAAATACAATTACAACGTAATATACAGAAATGCAAAAATATATAAATACAGAAGCATTGTTTAAAAAATTGTAGAAATAAAGAAAACATTGTTCCCTTAGGTTTGCTCTTGGCTATATATCTGATATTCTTTGTGTTTTCACATAAGTATTCCTGGACTCGAGTATTTTCCATAAACCACGAACAATAGCATGAAACATAGATGTAAAGTTCTTGTATTCACCAAAGAATGGAATATAATTCTATGAACATTTTATCTTTAATGGATGTTATATAAAACCTTGTTATAACAATACATTTCCTCTCACCTATCTGTTTACATCGGCCTAACGAGCTGACGATCTAAAGATCTGCATAGAATCACACAGACGAAATATTCCAAGCATGGCAACTTTCCTTGCAATAGAATTCTAAGATGGATTTCCTTGCGCGAGTCCACGGAATTTCTCGTGTCAATGCCACCGCCGTATTTTGTATCACGCTATAGCTGTTACCCTACAAAGATATACGATCTCATGAAAAAAGATTATCCCACGATCTTCCACGCTTCGCATCTTGAGTTAGAAAGAGGGATATCTTCAAAGAGCTTACAATGCGATTTTGCCGAATCCTTTTTCACCCCCAACAGTTTTCGTTCCTTCGTCTTATCGTCCTATAGCTGTCTGATATGTCGCGCCTAGTGCGCGCGATAAGATAAGCCGTGCACTTCCAAGCAGAATCGTTTGATCGGCAAAATAAACTGTTACGAGACCCTAACTTGATTCGCGATTTCGCTAATTAATCTTTCGTTTCTTTCCTTGAGATTTAAAATACCTTTCTTGCGACCCGTTATCGCTTTGATCTTTGATAATCCTGTTAATGTCGTACCTCGTTAATTGCGTGGCATTACTATCGATAAAGATGTTCCTGTTGTTAGCTTTGTATCATTTCTGGTATTACAGAGACACGTCAGTTATTAATTGTCCAATCTATGGACAATACTATGGGCAGGATTAAAAGATTCTCATGAGTTTGTCAGAAAGATCGTCGATATTCAGCTAAGTAATCGCTGTTGCGAGTAGGCAGATCTTCAAACACGCGCAAACTCTCACCAACTAGGCACAAACTCCCTGGAAGCAGGATCCGCAGATGGCAATCGATGGCACGTAAACGGCAGTCGCGCGATCCGCCAGAATTTTCGATTATGCCACTTCTGAATTTGTAGGCAGAGACTCGATGGTTTCAGAAAAAGCCAGTCACGTTCGTTCATTTACTTAGCCATTTAACGCTACAACTAAGACGAAGCTGACGAAATGACTGGTTTCTAAAAAATACGTAATAACAAAATATTTGTATATTCATTGATTTATCATTTTCCAACGAAAGCAATTCCACGTTATGTAGTACATTTTTCCTATTGTTAATGATCCTTAAACGATTGGCGGATTTATAAAATTGTGAAGCCAGTCATTTTATACTGGTGTGCTAGTTCCAGTGTTAATGCGACGAAGCCGACAGAAGTCTCGGATTTGGACCTTTTGACATTTTCCCGGCGACTGACTGAAACCGATCATCAACGGTTCCATGTCGGCGAATGTTTAAATTATCGGTGCTCGGGCCGCCACGAACCCTGACACGGGTGCTCGAAAGAGGTTTTCACGTTTTATCGCCTACACCTTGGACGATCGACTCCCGAGCGCTCGTATAATCGGAAGATTCTTTTTATAACGCGGCCATTACAAAAGTATCTGGCTTATACATATAATACCGCAAGCTATGGCACAAAGATCGAAGTACGCCACAAAGACGAAGGCTACAATAGCTGGCTATAAAGCAGGCCAAGTGTTAAGCTTATCAAAAATTGTATACACCGTATCCTTTTACGGTGTACGTATACGATCGCATTCGCTTTTTCAAAAGCAGATTCAAAGCTGGGCTAGCGGAGCGTTACATGGACGATGTAACGGTGAAAGGACCTAGGTAACAGGCTTCTGAGGATGTAATCCGCGCACAGCCAATTTCATGGTTGCCGTGAAAGGATTATTTAAAATAACAGCGTCCTACCGCGCAGCTTATCAGAAACTTTCATCCTCGTACGACCGATTTCATTCCGTCGTAAAAAATGTCCAATTCCAATTTTCCCCCTTTGAGCGGACGGATTTCGGCCAATCCGCTTACAACATCCGCCAGCCCTTTTTGTTTTCGAAATTCAACCGTCGCGGCAATCGCGAAACCCCCGTAGACGAAGGATGTGCTTGGACGAACTCCATCGCCGAGTCAAACGCCGGATTAAGGCCAACCGGATAAATAGTCTGCGTAGAAATTTGGGGGAATCGATATGAACCGGGCCGTGTTCATCAACGCTATGTCTCGTCTTCCGAGCGATGTTAATCGCATCTCAACTTTTCCAATTTCATCCTGGCCAAATATGGCCGCGTATGTAAGCATTGTCCCAAGTTCCACGTTACACACGTAGGTAAGTTGAATTGCTGCTCGTCCGAGACAATTTTATCCGGATGATTATCGCACGCGGCAATGGTTGTTCTTCTTCACTTGGTTTTTCCTTGATGGCCTCCCCTTTCGATGAAATAGCCGCCATTTGTTTGCCAATTTGTAACGTTGTTCTTGTTACTGGGTTACTGTTACTAGCTTGTTCCAAAAGTGTCTTTCGCCATCTGCACGCAGCTGCTTTATCCAATGCAATGTTTAAGCAAACGTGAAACCTAATCTGTCAAACGTTGTGGTTTTCGTCATCAGTCATTGTCTATTATTTCCTTATGAGACGAAAGAAACTTTTGGGATATTCTGATACATATTTGTGGACCATTCGTGCTAAACGATAGATGGCTGAAATTTTCAGATGAATCGCCGTCTAATTTATAAGTAGCTGCGTAGATTTCTTAAAACAGAGAATGGGATATCTCACGAGTCTCAAGTTACATCGCGCGCGAGTTTGGATACAAATCGGTTCGTGAGACGAACAAAAAACGCTGGTAGATATGTTTTAGATGCTTGTCAACATGTTTTATTTTCGTCCTGCACGAAACAAGGTTTACTTAGAAATGTAGAAAAACTGAGAAAGAGTCAAGGACGATAATATTTTTACTTGGTCGAATTCTGAGAATATTAATGGTACAGTTAAAATGCGAGATTTTTACCATAAAGCTGAATGTATGAATCCTTTGTTTTTGTCTTAAGATCTGATAATCTTCATCCATCATCGCATAAGTTTCAAAGCGGGTAATAATTGAAGGCAAAAGTTTTAACAAGTTGCTAGCAATTTCTGGGGTTAATTTCGTTTTCCGTAAGGAGTACAGGAGTATATCGAACGCAGTAGTGGAATATCCATTGTTTAACGATTTTCTTTATGCAAATACTTTCTGTGGGACGATTTTAACAGATTGCCTGATGTTAAATTCAAACAATTAAGTTCGATGTTTAACAAGCGATACGTAGGTCTCAGTTAGGAAGGTTTAATAATAGATTTAGTAACCTGGACCAATCACTTTTCCATTTTATTTTCTTTCTTTTCTCTAGTCCCTTCCCTTTTCTTTTTCGTTTCCGTGTCTTTCTCATTTCTGCTTCCTCTTCCCCTTCCCTTCCACCGTTTTATTTCCACACGTTTCTTCTTTTGTCCCTCTCTGTCGTTCTTCTTTTTCCGTCTCGTTCTGTCTTCCCCTTTGTCTCTATTCCTTCCTCTCATTACAAATTCATCTCTTCCTTTGAGACACTTTAACTTTCCTGCGTTTAAAAAGTTTCGCAATTTTGAGAAGGAAAACGAACCACTGTAAAATCGAAACGGGAAAGTTTCCACGTTAACAGCAACTTCTTTATATTTATCTGAATAATAGAAAATTAAAGAAGAAAATGGGGCATGTTCAAGTGGTAACAGCACCGCTATTCAACCCAATGAGAATGTCATTTTATTCCACCTCCTCGCAGTTTCTCCGTGTAAAACAAAAACAGAACGATTTTTTGAAATATCTGAAATATATGTAGCATCGTTTGGGTCGTATCCAAATTCGCGTACAATGTAACTTATTGTGTTAGGTTGTCCGGAAAGTTTCTTTCGTTTCACAATAAATAGACGAACAACAATTTTTATTTTATATTATTTTATTAAATTAGATATGATTCTTTTCGTTCTATTTCTATTATTACGTCCCTGAATAATTCGATAAACTAATATAAAACAAAAAACATCGTGTGCCTATTATTTCCTTATAAAACGAAAGAAACTTTTCGGACAACCCAATGCCTGTGTCATCGTATCGTATCCACTGTCGTTGAGAAAATTACTCAGCCGAATTATAAATTAAACAGCGATTCGTCGGAAACGTTGAGCGGACGATTTACGAATACGCGACACAATATGCTGGTTTTAAGCGAAGCGCAGCTTCTGAGAAGAATCGACGACGTAAAAGAGGATTGCGGGACGAACGTGGTAATCCGACCACACGCAATTCGATATTTACGACTGATCTTTATTATCCTGAAAAAAAGAACGTGCCATGTGCTAAGTGTGCTTTCTAAAAGGACATATCATCGAGCGATTCGATAACTGTGCCAAATTCTAGCTAGTACTCGTGGGGAGATCATCGACTTCTTCTAATAATCGCAATTCGTAAAATTTTGTTTGCTTTGGTCGAACACAGGTCTAGTGTGTAGCAGGGCAATGAAACGTGTAATGCTAATAGCAATATAGTCCAACTTAGCTGCATTACGACGCTATGTAAAGCACAGGAATTTATTAACAGCATCGTTAGCAGGAAACAGAAAATTTAGTGGAATTCAATTGACCTGTGATTAAAACTTTGGCCGATAAATTTAGCGCGGTTCTGGCTTTTCCAATTTCACCAATGTTTCTATTTTCCGGCTCTCGGAAGCTAAAGTTATTCGAGCAGCCGTAAAAAGTAAAATGGCAATCATCATTTCAGATTGAAACGTTTAATTCCACGATACATTAAAAACGCTAAACAATAAAGTCACATAAAGACATCGGCATTTTCATCTTAGTCGACGATCTAGCGCGAGTAATTCATTTTATTTGCTACTCGTCCGTAGGAAAGTTAGCATAACCGAACAAGTATTCAACGTACAAAACAGGTGTCTTAATGGGACGGCCAGTTGATTCAGCAGATGAAGAGAGACAAACGTTCTGTCCTCGTATTAAAGCCGCCGAGAAACGCGTTCAATTAAATAACAGATGACGGATCTTGTCGCCTGGTCGCTGCATTTACAAGCAATTTAGAACCGTTGTCTCGAGTATAACTTGACTGATACGGAAACGCTTGAACGTTGTTGACTTGAAATGTGGAGGATTTGCGAAACGTGACCCGTAGTTCGATGAGAAGATCACCGACCCTAGTCACTGGAAGCTAGAAACAGCGCAACTAAATTTTAATTAAGATCAAGCCTGGTCTCTAGGCTTCTTAATACCAATGCTTCTAATTGTTCCAACCTTTCTGTTTCAACGAACAAAACTTACTTTGCAAAGTCGTCATCCTCGTCTTGCAGCTCACGCCACGTAGCAGCATGTCGTAGCTATTTGTTGTTTGGCAACTAAGTGACTGCGGATTTTGTCATTAGCTGGTATTGACAAAGTCCGCAACCACTTAGTTGCCAACGAAGTTGGTCCACGTTGATCGCTTTCCGCAACGAGTTTCCTCAGCGGATGTTGGAAAGACGTTGCATTGCAGGTTGCAACGAGTCCACTACTTATAAATCGGCGCGTATACGTGTTTAAGTGCTTTCCATCGCACGACAAGCTGCAGATGCACGGCACTTGCAGCGAATCGCGTATTTCGAATGGCAGGAAATTCGTGGCTCACGAACAGGCTTTGATACTTGTGGTTCATGGGCCGGTGGACGTCGAAGCTGGAAATTGCGACGTTTCGAAAGGTCCCGCAGTCCTCCGCATTTCGATTATTAAGTTTACGTTTCGACAGAGTGGCGAACGTGCAATTTTGCGCCACCGCAGCTTCCTCAGCAACAGTCTTCGCGAACATCTCCGCAGCAAAATAGCATCAAAAATAGCCTACAGCTTTTTAACGGATTACAGTGGCTCGCGAAAGTATCCGAACGCTCATCGTGGGATATCTGTAGTGGACGGTGAAACATGCTGTTGATTTCGTTAACTATATTTACAGATATTTTAAAATGTAGAATAGAAAAGTTAATAGCTCGACTGATGATCTCGATGACTCGATACTGATATTGACTCGTGCGACTGACTGACTGACTGACTGACTATGGCTAGAGAATATCGAGAATAAAGTAAACAACTTTAGTCACCTTGACGAAACGTATATTTGTATCAAATATCTCGCAACTCTTCTAATGTCCGTTTTAAGATTCGTTCGAAACTTTGCGATAACCGAAGGTTTTTGCAGGTGTCCGGTTTCCCACGCGAGCCATTGTGTATGAGTCATTTTCTGATTTACGATTACGCTGCAATTTATGGAACGTGGTTATATTAAAAAAAAGAGCGCAGCAAATGAGCAACGAGGGTTTGTAAAACCCTAGGAGAGTGAACTGTTTCCCAAGGATGCACATATTCTTCTGGAAACATGAATATCTTGAAGCTTGCGCGGTGTTCGAGAAAATTTATGGTTCACGTGGCCGCTTAATATTTATGATTTGTTGTCGACGATGAGGTAGTCGGTGGTGGATAAAATTGTTTCGATTGAGAAGCACACGTACCGTGAAAATCTGGAAAATATCTCCTTTGGTAATCGTATCTTGGCGCACAAATTAATTTCCTGTCTAACTACCAAACATATTCCATAAGAATAACGACGAATATACAGGGTGGTTGATAACTGGTGGTACAAGCGGAAAAGGGGTGATTCTACGCGAAAAAAGAAGTCGAAAATATAAAATAAAAATTTTTCGTTTGAGGCTTTGTTTTCGAGAAAATCGACTTTGAATTTTCGCTCGGTACGCGTGCACTTTATTACGTCTCGTTATAACGGATCTCACTGTAGATCCTTGTCTCGATGGAAAAATTAAAAATAAAAATTAAAAAAATAACGTCAATCGAGACAACGATCTACAGTGAGATCCGTTATAACGTACCGCACGCGTACCGAGCGAAAATTCAAAGTTGATTTTCTCGAAAACAAAGCCTCAAACGAAAAATTTTTATTCTCTATTTTCGACTTCTTTTTTCACGTAGAATCACCCCCTTTCCGCTTGTACCACCAGTTACCAACCACCCTGTATAAACACTGAGAATATGTAAATATATTAACATAAATTATAAATACAGTGACAGCTGCATGTACTCGATGGAAAAATCTCTAAAATTCTGCGTTTTATTTCCCATTCTTGAAAAATCATCATAATTATTATTCGATTCTGAGCTCGCTTCAACTTTCCTTCAACAACGTGGATTTGTATCCCACTTTTATGGTTTATTTTGGAAACATTAAATTATCGCGTTCACTGTCCCGATATTTTGGATTTAGTTCAATTGAACGTTCAGGAACCTCAAGTGTCATTCGTTGTTCTATGTATCTGCTTGCCAAAGCAACATTACCGCTAACAATTGGATTAACAGTATTTGTAGCCAGGCCAAACCCATCAACTTCATCTTTTTGGCTGTTATTTTCCTTCATTTTTAGACCATACGATATCTTCATTGCGTGATCTTCCTTAACTCTTTGTTGGCCTCCTGTGTGTGTTATATTCACTCATTTATTATCGTGTTAATCTTTTCGAATAGTTGCTAATTAATCAGTTAAACAAATAATTTCCTACGAGCAAACATACATGTAACTTGTATGTAAATTAAAGTAAAATTCAGTAGCGTGCGAATGTTGTCTTATTTCTTCGTCTATTTTATTAATTGCTGTAAAATATCGTTTGCAGCAATACTCGAAATATTTCCCAGTTCTCAGCATCCTAAGTTTCTTAAAATCCTGCTCGTTGAACCTAAAGCACACGAGATCCTCTCGTTTCTTCGTTATCACGTTACAGGCTAATGGTGTCTCGTGACACTGTTGGTTCCGTGGAAAATTGCCGATTGAATTTTAAGATGTGCAAGCTTAGGCTAACCCTTGCCATACTGCGTGACGAAAGCCAATGTTACTGGTCGAAATTCAGGGACTCCTGCACAAGCATCAGGTGCGAAGCTTTGTCGTAGAAGGCGAGCTTGCAAGCGAGGCGGGCCAAGCACGAAGGAAAATACATTTTCTCGCGACTTGGTTCGGATTATCCGATTGGGAGGATCGGTCGTAACCGGTGAACAAACAAGAGATCGGCAGACAGGTAGGAGGTGACTCGATAAAAGGAATCGCGCGGAAAACGTATAAAGGACAAGGGTGGAAGAAAGAAATAGCATCTCGACTGCTCCAAGTGGCGAGAGTAGACGAAGACGTATCGATTATCTCGCTCGACTTTGCGCAAACGAGACCGCAGCGGCGCGAAAGTACGATCGAAGATAAAGCCACGTTCCACCCTCTGGCTAAGGTTGCCGGAGAAGGAAAAGGACGAAGATAGGGGATGGTTCGAGTCTCCCTGGCGGACCTCCTACCCTTCTGAGGATAAAACTCAAGGGACGACTTAATCATCGATGGGCAAGGCCTTTCTCCTCGATCCAACAAAAGCGAGTAAGGAACTTGTCTAACGATCGCGAATCCTTCGAGAGAAGAAGAAAAGAAGAAGAGCAGCGGATAACCGGTTGTTCGTTAGCGGAAAAATTTCCTGCACGCTGATTTCCAGCTAATCCGTGGCTCGAGTATCCAACAAACGTCCATTCTCTACATCTATTTGTCTATTTACAGGATAAAACTTTTGATGTAACGCATGAGGTCAACGTGTAGGGGGCGAAGACACGCCAAACAACACGTAAAAGCGGGAGAAGAAAATATGACACGAAATTTGTTCACTTGTCAGAATTCGTTGGGATCGATCACAGTCTCGTCTGCGATTTTTGATTGCCCGATATGGGAAGCTTTCACGCCCATAAGGCACGCGTATTATACGAAACATTTTGGAATTTCATTAGGGACGTGTCACGAACCTTCCACTTCTCATATGCTTTTCAATCTTCAGTGAGATGAGACGGTATCGATCGTAGCGTTGAAAGATCGAAGATACCGACCGCGTTCGTTGTACGTTTTCACGACTGAATTACGAAGAGAACGCAACAAGTTAATCAAACGTCAGGAAATAATTCACCGTGGCGGCCAACTATCTATCACTTGCGGGCGAATGAAACGGATGATGTGTAACTGCTTGGCTGCTCAGCCAACGCGCAGTTTACCAAGTTTCGCCAGTCTGACCATATTCGTAAGAAAGTAACAAGAAATGTCAGACTCGCGGGCTACATCCCAGGTCTCTGAAATGAAACCTGTAAAATTTAAAATTGTAGATAGCATCGATACCGAGACACCCTGTACATACACGCGACTATAAGCTAGCGAGTGGATATTTCGGAATTTACAGCTGTGATAGCTGGCGGACGGCCGGTTTTGCACACATCTTCGTAGCGAGCAATGTCGATATCAGCATCGCTCCTCATTTTTCCCCCGTCGCCTTTCTCACGTCGAATTACGCGATCGAGCAGCGGGAGAGAGCTCCGGGCACCGAATTTATCGAATTTCTCCAGGGACCCCAGCCACCGGAGGAGCTGCTTTAACGTTCCAGATTCTCCACGGCTGCTGGCTACACGACGTCGCAGCACGCCGTCATCCTCGTCGCCTAACGATAGCAAGAACACGAAGAGGAAGAGAAGGCTGAACCAGCCGGGACAAGTTGAGCGTATAAGTGAAACACATAAAAGTGCAACAAGCCAGATATGTCAGGTCCAGAAGATGGCTAGGTGGGGTGCGCGCGTTATATCGGACAGCGAGAGAAATCAATGGTTTATAAATAATCGCAGCGTAGCTGGTGTCGGGATCTCTCACTCTCTTCCTTTCTCTCGCCTTCCGTTTTATTCCCGAAGCTACGGTATTAAATTCCTATTATGTCGGTGCTGAGTGGAAGCCAGCTTGCCAGAGGCAAGAAGGTGGATAGAGACTCGAGTTAAGGGTGTAAGAAACGAAAGGCCCCGAGCCGAGTATAAGGTATCGTTTGAAAGGAGACTCGATGGCAGTCGAGGCCAGACTTCCACTTGCAGACATTTTCTTCCACCCCCTTCATATATCCCGCCGCTTCGTAGTTCAGCTTCCGCCTCCTCATCCCCAATAGAAAAGAAGGCGGACTGGGGTCTTGGATGACCCGTCCTCCGCTCGCGACCATCCAAACGTCATCTTGATATCTGACCAGACACCGTGTGCAGTTCTAGCGCCTTCCGCACGATTCTGCTTCTTCTTGTTCTTCTTATCGTTCGCCCGAGAAGGAAAAGGCTGGAGAAAAAACACACGGTGATTTATTCAACGTATTCCCTGCTTTTGTCTTGCGACGCAGCCGAATGAAAGGAAGACGAGAGGATACTCGCGGGAAGTCGATTGCTTCTAGGATGCTCAGGTGAAATTGTCGATTTATTTCATCATCGGATACCCGATGAAATATTTATATTGGTCGCAATACTTTGTTATTGGTGACGCGTACTTTAACCAAGTCGTAGCTACGGATTGAAAAGAACAAGGAATGACGGAAGCCGAAGAAGGGCAGGGCTTATTAAAGAAAATTGCGAGCTATCGTCCAAGGATAACAGTAGCTGGATTTCCGCAAGCCGAGGCAGAAGTTGACTCTGGCAAACTTCTCCAAGTTAAAGCGAAGATCCTGGAAAATCTCGTTCCCTCTTTGCAGGTTGTGAAGTCTTGGCGATAACAACGATAACAACGATAACGCACGACTGACGACGCTTCGAGAGGCATTCTCGTTCGATGAGAGGAGATGAAAAAAAAAAGAAGAAGAAGAAAGAAAAAGACTCCGCGGACTCGAAGTAGTTTGATAGTCATAAATATTCTAATACCGGCTCGAACTAGCACGTGAACTTATTCCGGCGTCGGTTCTTTGCGTTTTTCAAGCTTTTCGTCCCTCGGTTCACACTTTGCACTCGCTGCTTGCAACCTGGTGAGACAGCCTTAACGCTTCTTAAACTTCAACGTGAACTTCGGCCAGAGTAAATAGTTCCGCTCTGTAAACAACGTTGAATTATTCATCGATTCGGTAGAGATAATTCATAAAAGAACACACGCCATGCTGTCAACCTTTATTCCCTTGATATTGTACAACCATAGGAGCGAGTAGTTGAACAAAAGAAGAATGCAGTCGTTTTCAAGAGAAATTTTTAGGGAAACGTAATACCGTCGCGGGTCTGAAACTTCTTGGGCAACGTATAATTTCTTTTTCAAATTCCCTGCTTCTCCTTTGAACATTCTGAGAATGTCTCTCGCGTGAAATAGCTGTAGCTTCGTGGCAGTTGGCGGATTAGCACGTGTTTTCTTTACGCGAAGTTGAACAACATTACAGCACACGATACATATGTACGTATATAATGTAAATTACGAATCGTTTAGTTATTTTATTTGCAATAGGAAATTGTAAAATTATCGACTAGGAATCCATAATTTGTCAGTTCGCTGCTACTGTTAATTGGTTATTAAATTATCGTCCCAGCATCCTGATCGGATTGATTAAAGAAACTATGTCAGTTTGGGGCGCTAATATAGGTTCAAAGTGATCGGTGAACGTGTACCAATTCTACGCTCAAGACGTGCATTTGCCACGGTTTTGTTGCGCGATTAGGCACAAAATTTCGGATGTCTGACTGAATCGTCGTAAAAGTTTCGCGAACATGATCGCCATTAGTCGAAATTCTCTTCAGTTTCTTGTATCCCATCTTAACATATCCACCCTTTTATCTTCTTTCTCTGGCTGCCCTTCTTATGTGTTGCTGTAACTCTCTTTCTTTTCTTGTCAAATCATCGTCTATGTATACACCCTTTTCCAATTTGCTTGAAATTCTCTTTAGTTTGGTTGTCATAATTTAGAATTAAATGGTAAACGAAAGAACCATTCTATTCTTCAATTTTTTTGCCGACAAGGCTCGTCGTAATACAAAATATTGCCACTTCTTTGTGACGAGTATACTCGTGAGAAACAGCCAACCGGTCAAGAGATGGAAGACACAGATAAGCGAAAGCGTGGCTGGCGGAACCGAGAAAAAAAGCGTCTCTAGTTTCTGCTGTTCAAGAATCTCGGGTGGGAGAATCGATATCGAAAGCGCATCTGCAACCGCACTCGTAAGGTTTCTACGTGTGTTACAACGCAAACATTTGCCATGTGTTTTGACGATGAGAATGTATTTCTCCCCCGTGTTATGGTCGTATTTCGCTCATAAAATTGCTATCCCAAGCAGCAGACGAGAGTGTCGTAAAAAACATTTCAGTTTCGCGTTCAAAACACCGATTGCTTGTCTTTACCAGAACTTCTCCACGGGACAATTTTCTCCCTTTTTTTTCCCCTCAGACCATCTTTACGATCGCGACACGTATTTTTGCGAGCCTTTGTTATTTCCGCACGACTCGTTCCGCGAATATTTTGTCGTAGTTTTTCTGCAGCTGTCCGTTAGGTTCTTGAAATTTCGTAATTAATTGCCAGAGTTTGCAGGAGTCGTAGAGGAAACGTAAAGTAGCCACTTGCGCTGATTTACTTTGTTTGTTCGGTGGACGAAACGCGAGTCAGGAGCTGCGTTTCCGATATCCGGGCCTCCCGTAAAGGATGATCGATGCTTCGATCTTCTCACGACGATTTCGACACGTGGCTTGTAACCGTTTACTTTAATAAGTTTCAGGGAATTATTGATTTTAACGTTAATCGAGGTAAATTTGAATTAAAAACGTGAAGCATTGAAAATGTTAATGCATTCTTGTATATTTATCAAAAAGTTTGTGTTTCACGTTAACACTAAAATCACTGGTCTCTAAGAATATTTCTTAAGAAAATTTCTATGTTTATTCGTTTTTTTTTTCTTTCTTACAAAAGCAATTTCATGTTATGTAATACATTTTTTGTATCATTAATTCATCCAGAACCATAATCCCTGTATGAGGGTTGGCGTATTTATAAAATTGCAAAACCACTTATTTTGATTGGTGTGATGGTTCCAGTGCCACCATCGTATCAAATGATACGTGGTAAAAATTCCAAAAAACGTGGGAGAAGTTGTACAAAAAGAGGAAACTGGTTAGTTCAGGTTCTGTAGACAAATCGTAGGATGCTTTTACACTTTGACGAGTAACAGTCGTGTTCACTGGTATTGATATAAGTAACCACGATGCAAAATTATTTTGATTTTGAGTAAATAAAGAAAAATGAAATTCATTACATTATTCCTTTAGTTATCGCTGGAAAAGTCATAACATCATTGCGGAAAAAGAACGTAACGTGAGGTAGGAGTTTTAAAATAAAATTGCAAAACCAATTCATTTTGACTGCTGTGCTAATCCTATCATAATTTTCTCTTCGTGGAAACGACTACCACTGACTGCACATTCTCTAACAATTACGAGAACTTTCGAGTATCTAGCAGATATCGAAAACTGTGTCAGCTTTGACGCGTTTCGTTCTAGCAAGCGCCTTTACAAAGGCGCCAGCGTTACAATTAATTAAAATTTGTCTAGATGTTACAAGCCCCGCACTTAATTGCTCGGCAAAGTGGCTAAAGCTTAAGTGCCGTAGAAGCTGGGTGAATTGACTCGAGAATATTCAAAGCCTGATTGCTTCTAAGACTGACTTTCGAAGTCTAATGATTCTGTCTCACGATTGACTGCTAATTGCCTGGATAATTGCTCATTGACCACTAACGTCAGAACGTGCCAACACTTGTATTCCACTTTGCTTCTATTTAGAGAAACCTCCCTTGCGATGGTCCAGGAGATTGCAAAGAATTGGAAAAAATGATTTTCCCCCTGATTTTTTAATTGTTACAAATACACAAATATTCTGTCTATCGTACGACTAAATATTTAGCATTAGACACATTAGATAGTTAGATGATGGTCATAGAAAATCACGTGTCGTCTAAACGTAAGAAACCTTCCTGTCGACCATTTAGCTATTTTTTACGAATATAGTCACCCTGAAGAAATGGCAAGATTTTGCAGAAGATTGTTCATTTTACCCAGAACATTCCACGCGAAGATAAATGAAACATCTACGAAATTAGAATCTTTATCTGAAACATTTATCTATAAACGATATAGTCTGCGTATATTGGTGAGATCTAACCACAGTTCTGACTATTCGTTTCCTGTGACGATATTCGTCTGACGATATGTAGCGAATAGGAGACTTGGAGTTTATGAGCTACAGCGTGGGAAATACCAGGATTCTACGTTGGTATTTTATCGAGATCGCGTAATACGTCTGACACAAAGGGCGGCGGATCAGTCATCGTAGAATGGCCGAGTTTGGATGATTCCTCGGAGGGAGCAAGAGGGAGGAGACGATGGTGAATTACACAGATCCGGAAGCACTGTGCT
Source organism: Bombus flavifrons (assembly GCF_040668555.2). Classification (NCBI taxonomy): domain Eukaryota; kingdom Metazoa; phylum Arthropoda; class Insecta; order Hymenoptera; family Apidae; genus Bombus; species Bombus flavifrons. Next base: position 5,206,518 of record NC_138458.1, on the reverse strand, counting down.
CTGGGAATATGGCGGGAATTTCGCCGGAAGCGGAAAGCATTCCCACTCTTCCGCGTCGCAACCGCGGCCTGGCCTGTTCGGGCAACCGCCGACAAAACCGAGCACCGTTTCTCTCTCCAATGCTCGTAATTCGTCGGCCTACGAACCTCTGTGTGTGTGTGCGCCGCGCCTCTTCCAACTTCTCGCTTCTTTTTTCACTCAATGGCAACACGCAATGGAAGATCGACGATCATTTCGAGAATTGCTTTATTTACGATGGTAAAAAAACTCATTGGGAATGTTCTTATACTCGTCGGTGCTTGGTGACAAATAATTGTAGCGTGTTAGCCTTATTTTTGATATTGTACTGGTATCATTTAAATCGCTCCCCGACAATTCCCGTAATATTTCGAATCCTTTTGGTTTCTTCTTTTTGACAATGTGAGTGTCGATTTTGTAAAATACGTACACAAGATTAACGCGTACGATTTCTTCGTGTTTGTCTTGTAACTGATACTTGCCTCGTTATCTCGTGAAATCGTTGTTTCTTTGGTGATTTAAATCAGTCGTCATGTTTCATATGAAAGCGTAAGCGGGTTTGACGACGACAAAGCGCGTGTCACGTAAAGAATCGAAGATGAAAATTTCAGGTGATTATGGAGGTTTTCTTCTCTTGATACAAAATTTGAAAATATTGCGTCGGCACTTTCATCGCATCGTCGCGTTTTAAGCACCAACGGTTTAACTGTGATTCTTTTAATGCAAGTACTTCCTATGCATTATATGCGTAATGCAGCTTAACAAACTTTTACATTGCGTGTTTTCATCTTTTTATCTTAACACGTTTTTTTCTTTACTTATCAAAGATTTTTTTTTTATACATGGGAGCTTGAACTGCGGGCTCGAACATCCATTGACTGTCGATGGTGAGGCCCAAATATTTCATCTGAAATCCTTTCTTAATTTCCTCTACGCTTATGTCCAAACACAGGCCGGGCGAAGGAGTCCCCCTAATTAAGTCCTCTTAATTTCCCCCATTCCCCGCGGGTTTTTTAATTGTCCTCCGCTCTTTGCCCTACTTCTAACGTCCACCTTCCCCTTTCCATATTTTTCAACTATTTCGGAATTTCCTTTATAGAGCAACCCAATATTCAGTCTCATGAAGAAAATTGAGAAAATAATGCGTGAAAAATTGTCAAAACCCTTCTTCCCCCTCTGGTATTCGAACCCACGTCCTTCGCGGTGACAGCCAAGTACGCAGTCACCTTTTTTTTTATGATGTTTATTTAACCAAGGATACAATTTTCGTTACATTTTGATATTCATAATAAACTGTGAATTTTGGTAATGGTGTACTAGGCAAAAGTACCGATACGCGACGGTACGACGTAGCCATACTATATTATGTGTCGGTGTTTTACAATTTTTTTGTGATTTTAGGTCTATTCTTTGGATTTAAGCCGCTGGGGGGCGGAGCTTTTATGTAATTTTGTTCTTGCTTGATTTTTTTTGTCCTGAAACTTGGTCGCAAAACAGGACTTATCGGTAATTTACATTTTGGCGCTCTTCTCCATTAAGATTTTTTTTTAATGATGTTTATTTAACCAAGGATACAATTTTCGTTACATTTTGTTATTCATAATAAACTGTGAATTTTGGTAATGGTGTGCTAGGCAAAAGTACCGATACGCGACGGTACGACGTAGCCATACTATATTATGTGTCGGTGTTTTACAATTTTTTTGTGATTTTAGGTCTATTCTTTGGATTTAAGCCGCTGGGGGGCGGAGCTTTTATGTAATTTTGTTCTTGCTTGATTTTTTTTGTCCTGAAACTTGGTCGCAAAACAGGACTTTCCCCACGCAGTCACCTTCTCCATTAAGATCTTCACTGCGTACAAACTATGCTCCTTGTGTTACTAGAAATTTTGTCGGTGACACTTGTGTCTCCGTCGTTTGAACGTCGAAAATTTAGCTCTATACGCTGCGCTCCACGTGTATACTCGTCGTTGTTGCTTTGTATTTACGCAGCTCGTAAGGGATTTTTAAAACTAAATTTTGCAGTTATCTTGATCGTTGTCCGCTTCTGAGAAACACAGGTTTTTCTTTAGAAAATTACGCGAGACTTTGAAGCGACGACTATCACGTCGAGGACGAGAAACCAGATTATTCCGACGAGTAATCCTTCAATTATCGCGACCTAATGGATCCGAATGTTCTCGTGCTACCAAACAGCCACTAACGAATCGCTAATTATATGCTGCGTAATTGTAAATTGAACAAAACCTTCGCCCCCCTGTTGCACTACCGTTGCACTGTACGTAGAAGCAGAGAGCGACACAGGGTTGACGTGCCATCTATTAAGAAGCGCATTGGTATTCCATGATTCTGCTTGTCCTGAATCGCCACTCAGACAAGCCAATGGAAATCGAGGACGTTCCGCAGCCAGGCCGATGCACGCATTAAAACGCAAATACATGGGCTCCGCGAGCGGAGCAGCACGATGCCCCGCTTGTAATTGCATTGGCATGAAATTGCTTCTCATAATGTCAAACCGTTGCAACCTCGTCGCCGTGGCGAAACTTTCGCGGAAGTATTTGGCTCGCAGGGAGCACTTTCATCGACCGCCACACATTTCTTCCCACTGATGAATTTAATTAGTCTTTCGCGATAGAGTGCCTTTCAGACTATCAGAGGATGTTTCCCTTGATGTTCGTCCGGTAATTAGGATAAATCGTCGAGATATTACACGATTATCGTATCAGTTCTGGCACAATCGAACTCCTTAAGTTCAAATTCCTTCTTACTTTTGTCTATTTATTTATTTTTTCTTTAGCACAACGACTTAACCTTTTACGAGACAAAGTAGGAATTGCGGAAGGAATTGAGAGGTGTGTATGTATGTATTGTCCGTGATAATTATAGCGCTGGTTGTACATGTCGCTGATGGGGTACTGCTGGATTTTCTTCCGTTTTTGATGCATAGATGAAAACTCGGATTCCGGACGATCTGACTGTTTGTTAGGTTCACGTTGTTGTAGATCTTTAGGTCGCAGTTCTGTTCGACTATGTTTTGGAATTTTTTCCAGTCTGTCTTTCTGCAATTGTACCTGGGTGCCTCGGTCTGTGTTTCGAGTGTCAGGAGGTCCGATGTATTCTTGTTTATGTGAAATACTAGGGCGTTATGGTCACTGTCGTAGGCTAAGGTTTTAAGGGTGTTATTTGGACGTAGGTTTTGAAATTTTAATCGCGCATCTTCTAAGCATATGTCCAGGTATGAACCTCCTTTTGGGTAAGAGGGTAGCCCGGAGCTCTATAAGTTTGTTTTGAAGTGAATGCTTTTATTGCCTAGCCAGTTTCTAATGAAGTTGCCCCTCGTCTTGTTTATTTCGTTTTTCCAGCTTGTGTGTTTTGCGTTAAGGTCGCCTGCTATTATATAGTAGTTTTCTGGTTTGTTGAGCTGTACGGGTTCGAAAAGTTTATTGAATTCGTCGCTAAATTCTTTCCGGTTTCCGTAGGTTGCGTAGGCTGCAGTGATAAATAGGTTTTCCTTATCGCTTATTTTTATTTTTATGATCGTTGTTTCTAGGATTTTGAAACTTGTTACTTTGTCATTCAGAATTGTTTTGTATTTTATAGGGTTTTTTATGAGGATTGCTGTTCCTCCTCCTTGGCTGGCGTTCGGTCTGTCTTGTCTTATCATGGAGTAGTTTTTGAAGTGTACTTTGTGTCTTTTATTTAGTTTTGTTTCTCAGATGAGTACGATGTCGGGGGTTTCTTTATTTATTAGGGTTAGCATACTGTATCTTTTTTGATTTGAAATTAGAGAGTTGGCATTTATTGCAATTATTTTCAGATGTTTTGAGTTTAATTTATATGTTTTTTGCTGTACTTGTTGGTTTAGTGGTTTTTGGTTATTTGTCATATATACTATTGAAAGTGTTGAAGATGGCGTCGAACCTTTCTTCATGCGTTGATAGTGTTGTTTTTATATCATTTAATTGCATTTGATGTTCTTTTAACGCTTGGAGTATGCTTTTTTTAAAGTCTTCAATAACGTTTATTATGTTTAGTTGCGGGGGGGGGGGGGTGTTATCGGTTGTAATTGAGCTTTGGCCTGAGCGCGGATCTAAGTTTGTTATTTGTGGTGTGTTTTCGGTTATTTGATTTATTGTTGTTTGCTGTTTCACTACGTCAGAGAACTTTAGTTCTGGGACGTATTTACGGCTAATTTGGGCAATTTCTTGCCTTTTTTTATTTTTTCTGCTAGATTTTTGCGTAGTTCTACGAGTTTGGGGCACCCTTTGTATGACGCGGGGTGTCCGTAGTTTTTGCAGACTACGCAGAATATTTTGTCCTTAGTGACTGCGTCTTCTTTTTTTATTTTGCAGTCGCCTGGGCCATGGGGCTCTGTGCATTTTACACAGCGATAGTTTAGGTTGCAGTTTTGTGCAGTGTGACCTAGTCGCTGGCATTTATGGCATTGAGTTATGTCATCATTTCTTTTTATTATTTTTTCCCATTTTATCTTAAAGTAGTTAAAATGGTTAATTTTTAACAGATTACTTATATTGCTGTGGGGGGATAATTGTATTATATGAATTGGGAACAATATATTGTTTTCCCTTGATCTTTTTGTCGTAAACCGTGAGACTTTTGTAACTTGGACGTCGTCTATTTGTAAGGATTGTAGGTCTGTGAGTATTTCTGTTTCAGTGTAACTATTGTCTAAGCCTTTTAGCAAGTATATGTGGTGTTTTTCTGTTTTGGGTGTATAGGTATAGAAGGTTGTATTTGCTGCACGGAGTGTTTCTTTGGTTTTGTGAAAGTCGGGTATGTTTCGGAGGTCGAGCGCATGTTTACTTGTGTGTATCCTTCTAATGTGGAAATTTTTGATATTTGACACTTTTTCTATGAGTGTTATTGTGTCTTTTCCCCCCCCCCCCCGTGGCGATGATGGTGGCGCTGGGCCTTCAGGGTTGTTCCATGAGGCCTGTCCCCTCTCCGGTGATGGGTGTCTTGGCGATGTGGTGGGTCTGTGTTTACCCATTTTGCCTCTTAATGAGTCGTTTTTTTTTATTTGCTCTAACGTTGAGCTCGGCGTTGAGTAATTTGATAGTCCCTGTTGAGGTTGAGGTTCTGGTTCTAATTGAAGTATGCAGAATCTCTTATTTGTTACAATCGCTGGAGGTGAGGTTGCTCTTATGGGCCTCGTGATTTTGATTTCTACAGCCTTTTCTTCTTGTGTAGAGTGAAATTCCTCGTCTGTGTTTACTATTCTTTTCGTCCTGGCAACCAGATTTGGTTGTGGGTTGAGTTTCCGCGTCCTTTGCGCGGAAAGTCTTAAGCTATTGTTAATTTCTATGACTGCTTTTTGCGCGAATTGCGTTGTCGAAAGTGTTGCTAGTGTCACTTAAAATTCGTGATAAAAAAATCGATTTGCAATTGCTACTGTGTGTAGTTATTTATTTATTTTACTCGAACATTTAATTGTGATGTATTGGGTTGGCAAGTAAGTGACTAAGTTAACTGTCCTTTAATATTTTTATATGCTTCTATTCACCAAAGTGGTTAAGTACAATGTTACAATGAAGTAGCGAAGTTACAAAGTATTAAAATAGTTGTTCAAATCACAGCCAAGACTGTACCCAAGACTAGTCTCGTGGTCGAATGCTCGCAGTTTTTATATGTTGAGTTTGTAGGAATTGAGGGGCAAAGAGAGGATGCTGAGTGCCCTATGTAATAGGGAAAATTTAGTGTTGGGCCATATGCAAAAGTCAGGTCAAAATCAAAGATTCATTGTCAGGTAGTGTGGAATGGCGTGGATTTGGCTATGGTCGCTGTCACATACCCCCTTCCTTACATTGTTTTTGGTCCTCCAAAGTTAACGTTTTTTCCTGCTATTGTTGATCCTCGTTCTCGTCTTGTTCCGATCTGGTTTATTCCTGGAGATGGTAGATTTCTTTGGTTGCTTAATTGAACATTTTGACATTGCGGTGCAACGTGTGTCAATTTACCACGCTAACCACTGCGCTGCCGTTGTCCGACGGAAGTTAGTGTCGAGTGGCGGTATTTGTTGTCGAGTGCCGCCACAGAATATTTTTCTAAGTTCAACTTCGTTTCGATTTTTAAGGAACTTGGTCGACATGAAAAATCGTATTAAAAAGTGTTTGGCCGAAGAACTTGCAGATGGAGAATTGTATACTTAGAGTCATTTAACTCGACTGTTTCTATAGTATCAATTTTCGTCCACTTCGGATATTGCTCTTCTATTTATACCAAGTGATATTAACTGTTATTTTCGTCGATAGTCGCTCGAGATAAAATCAGAGGCCAGAATTAGTTTGACGAATCTCATTTACAGCGTATAATTTAGAAGCGTCCAAATTCCTATGGATGGTATTTTGTATGTACTAATAAACTGTAAAAAATAAGCACTTTTGTGGCGCGTGAATTCCGTACATAGAATCGTTGATATTCAGCATGGCGATGTAAGTCCTTACGCGCCTAGTATATGGGTTAGACAACGTCATACTCTGTGACCCGAAAAAAAATTGACGTCACAGCACTCTGTCATGAACATCTTCCATCCACTACTGCGGACGTTGAGAAAAAAATATTCGCTGCGAGGCTTTAGTTACTCGGCAACGTATTCCTATTTCAACTTTGAAAAGTCATCACGCGAATTTTTTATTCATATTGACATCCCGTAATAATAATACGATATATCGTTGCGTGTGCCACGTCGCTCTACTATCCGCATCGCGAGCGAGCTTTATCTGAAAATAAATTTATGAAACAATTGGTTGTAAATGGTCGAATCTCGCTGCAGCAGTCCTGTGTGAGATGTTCCACAAATTGAAAAAAATTGTTCATGAGCTCAACTTCTTTTTATAGCTGTGCCAGTGCTATAAGGTGAAATTCGACACCGGAGATTTGCTCGAGCCCGTAGTCACAGGTCCTAGATAACGCTGTTCAGATCAGAATATCTTCTTAAGTTACACAAAATAATCTTGCGTGGTCAGGGCGAGAGGGAAAGTTTTTGTGAGCCTGTGCGAAGATTACGCGGAGTTTGTAATCCGTGCAATAAAGAGCTACACGCTGTATGCATTAGCAACCATCAGCGCTGAGTAAATTATTTGTGTGAATAATAATAATAATATTAGAATGTTATTTCAGTGATGTTGTATCAGCTACACGAATCACTTGCTTTGTAGCAGGTAATTCCGACGCTCGCCGCGCGTCATGGGATTATCATTTAGTTTTATGTTTTTATATTAGAAATTTTGTTACAAATAATTGCTTTATACTACGTGTTCTACGTCAAACTATGATTCTCCTTATTTGCAAACACTGTTTATAAAAGAAGACTGATTCTTCCATCTGCTATTAGTATTTAGTATTAGTATAATAGTATTATTAGTATTTATTAGTATATTATTTTTAGTACGGTATTATTAGTACGATATTGCAACAAATATTGAAATACAATTGGCATTATTTCGTAGTATGTTCCTTTCTGAATTTTCCAACCGTCGTTCTTACTTTTTCTTTCTGAATTTTTCTCAAACCTTGACAAACCACATAAAATTCTGTACTTTTCGCTTAGCCACGATTCTTTCGCTCGACACTAAAGTCTTCAATTTTTAAAATAGAAAAAAGTAAAGAAACGTTTATAGCTGTTAAACATTGATCATTTCCCACTGTTAGCCGGATATACAGAGATTATCCGATCGGTAAACGTTAATTAACGCCTCCTATTCCGTCATCAATTTTATTAAGAGAGGAATGAAGGCAGAAATCGTAATTAATTGTTCTATATGCAATTGCACGGTGAATGAAAAGTCGTTGGATGGTACTCGTTGTATTACGACAAATCGATCATCCTGCCTTTCGATAATGCCGCATTGAAGCGTGCTTCGGGAAATAGGAATCTCGAGCAGACACGCGAAAATACCAAACGGGTCAAGCCGCTGCAGTTCATCGTTGGGAAGCGGTAACAATAACGCGAGCATTAATCATACTGGTTCATTATACATGCTTGCTTTTTGACAAACGATGAATACTCGAAGCTATAAAGTTATAAAGGCTTTGCGAAACAACCGTGCCATTATCTCGTTGCGAACAATAGGAACGCACGTAAAATATGCACCGATGGCGTAATAGCCGCATTTCCAGGAAAGTATCACGAGGGGAGAGATAGATTTTATCGGAAAGCTACGCGCAACGACGGACCTGAGGGACGTGGAAATATTGAAGTGGCTCAAAGGACTATACTTTGGCTGCAGTTTCGCCGCGAAATTGTGGCTTCAAATTTTCATCTCGAACGCTCTTTAACCATGTGGATTACCCTCCGACGATATTGACGAGCCGATATTATTCGGCCAGTTTAAATGCCAGTTTATTCTGATTGCCATTTTCATTTCCACATAATTTCATGGCAAACGAAACTCTGTGCTATGATAGTCGCTAATAACTCTCGCAGATCAATGCGATTATCAACGAGTGAGATGAAATAAATAAAGAAATTTCAAATCTGGATATATATGGCCGATGAGAAATGTCAAAATGCTTGCAGAGGCGAAGAGTCACAGGATTTGCAAGCGTTGTGTTCTTCGGCATCGTTACGGTTCTCTGTGTAATGTACTATCAGGATATAACGAAATTGGTTTTTGCAAATTCATTCGCAATCGCAAAGTTAGCGATTGGAAGAGCTTTCTGGCACAAGGACTCGTGAAACAATGTAGTAAATTGTTATCGTTGGTTGATAGTTTTGCAATATTATCCACGTTTCAATTAGTATTTACAACGATCATTAAAGAGCCTCGTTTTCAGTACATAACAATTCCACTATTTGTCCAGAAAGTACACTCCACATTTATATATATTTATCGTGGACCTATAATTCTGTCTTCAGCGAGCTTCTCGTTTATTAATCCTGGCGAAATTGTTTTATCGTTTGAAACGATAAATCTCTTTATTCTGAGAATGCTTAATTCCTAAACTACGAGAGAAACGAAAAAATATTGTACGAACCAGATTAATTCAAGCAGCGATATCTAAATCCAATAGACACATACATACACATATCGATGTTTAATATAGCTAATTACAATATGCATGTGTACAATATGTATCATACGCGAGATAAGCTTATCTTGTCAGCCCTTTAATATCATTGCTTTTTTGTTGATACAAAATATTTGCGTTCTAAATCTGTGCGCCAATTGATCAATATGCATATGTACATAGCAGAGTTGAACAATTTGAAATTAAAATAAGATACACTGAATCGGAACAACAATTGCAGGCGTTTACATTAACAGCGTATCCATTAAAAATTGAATATGGATCTCATTGAAGTAATTCCAACTGCTGTTAATTACATTTCTCGTTACTTCATCGTCTCGAATAAACGAAAACATTCTACTTGTTCTCACACGAGGTTGTAGAAAAATACAACGTACACAGCAACTCTTATTAATAGCACTCTGTCATCACACAGTGTTCACAAAGTTAGTGTTACGCGTATTTTTTTGGTAATATATAATTACTAACGTATAAAATGATGTTACTGAATTGATGGGGTTTTTCATATATCAAAATATTTACTGTAGCTAATGAAAATATGAATTTTATCTACTTAATACTCATCGTCTCTTTTTTGCACATCACTCGATAAACTAAATAGTATGCATATTCTATATAAAATATACATACATATATATATATTGTATAAATATTCAATTATATAAAAAATATTATATAATTATATATATAATAATATATATATAAATATTCAATTATTGTACTATATTTTGGGGAGAGTTATCTTTTGAGAGGGAGAAAATTGATATAATGTTAACCCCTTGGATTCCTATGTCGACTCCTACTCGACATCACTTTTTATCTCGGGAGTTCCTTTGTCGAGTGCCACTCGACATTCTTTCAGTGCCACCTTTTTTTTTTGTGAAACGTACGAAAGAAAAGCAGGATTGCATCCTGGAAATTGTTTCAAGATATATGACGCACTTAAAAACTAGAAAATATAATAATAGTGTGAATAAGTGAATTTCTCTCTTCCTTTGTTTATTTAAATTGTCTTATTTCTTAGTTAAAGCAAATAAAATATTTAAAAGCGTTGGCAACTGCTGGTAACGGAATTGAAATAAAATTCGCAGTGCAAAGGGTTAATGTAACTCGCTCATTGTCCAAATATCTGGCTGTGTTAAATTCCGCTGCTATTTAATGCTATTTATTAAATAACATCATAAACGAGCGTGGAAGTCGTAGAGATACGCCGCAGCGTGATGAAGCGAAATAAAGTTGAACTTATCGTGCAATTTCACGCATGAGTGAAGCACGCAGTGCGTGTGTCGCGCACCTTCCAGCGCTCAGCTACGCCGATGCTTTCTTAATGTGCGTGGTATTTTCGTCGACTCGAGCCAAAGCGTCCAAACGTGGTTGAAAAAAGAGGGCGATTAACACGTCAGAGAAACCTATTATTCCCTTTCTCTCTCCCTCTCTCTCTCTCTCTCTCTTCAAGTAATCGATACTCGTAACATTCCACCTACCTCGGAATGCTGGAAATATATAGGTTCGGTTGATTTGCCGAGGCAGGTGAAAAATTATTACGGTCCTCCTTAAATCTCTCGACTACTTTCAAAATAATGTCGACCTTCAAAGAGATTCCCTGTGTTCGATTATTAGTAGACTCCTCGTTAAAAATTCAGCGAATGGGAAATATTCATAATCCGCCCACGTTGTGCAAAGGGCACTCGAGAAGCTAACACATCTTAACAGCAACAAGGATCCAGGAGAAACGAGTATTAACGAATGGCCGACACCCACGCTCCTCTGTGCACTTGTCAATACAAAAACCACACACACACATATCTGTTCGAATCGCAAACGCAACATTCGTGCGAAGCGTAGTCACTTGCTTTAATTCTGTGCAAGCTCGTCTTAGTGTGCTTGATACTAACATTTTCTGCTCTCGAAATATCGCTCGCGTTTAAACGTATTCTCTTCAGCGTTTTAAAGAAATTTCCGCGCCATCGATTTATGTAAATATCGTGCGTAATATATTTGGGAAGGATTTTCCAGCGTCAGATACGGGAACGATGCAACGACGAGAACTCGGACAGATTAGAAGAGAATTTATCGTGTATCTGGAAAAGTATGCATTTATTTCCCTGACTAGTGTTTTTGTTACTGTCAATTTTTGTTACGACCGTTCGCGAAGAGACGCGTCAGTGAGAGGTAAATTCTCGCTATGATTCTGATAGTCGACGCCGCGAACCAGTCGTTCCCCTGTTTCGATTAGGATAACGGAGGTAGCTCAAATGATCGTAACACTGAATTAACAGGGTTAATATGAACTTCTGTTTCTAACAATATTTAAAATTATAATTAATACATTACAAATGATTTAACGATGATACAACTGGTTTATTATTATAATTCGACTCGACTTTATAATATTTGTCGACGTATTCGTTTGACTAAGCGATCTCGATTTTATTTCTTTGAACTTCCCGAAGCATTCAGTTTGAATTCTCGTATGATACTGACTGCCCTTCGCTTTTTTCCTTTGCTTCTCTTGCAGACGACCCCCACCACGCTCGGCTCTCGCAACCGTTCGCGCCTATGCACACGTTGCCACCTTTTTTGTGTAGGTAAAATAACGGACCAAAGGCGATTCGATGTTTTTTAGAACTCGCTGCTTGACGACAACTATGCGCTTATCGCTACTTTGAGTATATCTCGCTGGTCATGTAATACGATCTGTCTTCGACACTATAGTGCCAAGGGAGACGGTTAGGAACGCGATCTATAGTAAGCCTCGGGGCGTAAGAATTTTAATGCGCGAATAAGGAACGACAATTCACTTTCTTCTTGCTTTACAGTGTTCGAATAAGAATCCGTGTAGATAAGAAGTAGCGACGTATTTGTAAAGTTGAGATATTAGCGCGTAAAGACGCGTTAAGAAGTTGCTGTTCAAATGATTTCTCACCGAACTGCTTTTCTTTCTATCTTCTCTGAAAACAGGGAATCAAAGCTTATTCCACTTGGGTGTTTTACGTTCACTTTGCTACCTTTTGCTGAAAGTTTACATTACGAAAAATGTTCACATTGCCATGAACAAACATCACCATAAATGTTTCTACATGGAATTGGAAATTGTCGTTTTTTATATAGAACACACAGTTGCTTAGAAACTCGATACCGCGTTTAGCTCGTTTTTGCAGAAGTATGAGATTCCTGCACCGAGCCATAGAACGCACACTACGATATCCTTTGTTCGTGAACTTAGTTTTTCGTCGCTGAATCGACAAAAAATACTGGAATGTTTACTGGCTTCGAAGAATCTTCGCCAAACCCCATTCTTTACAATTGCCATGTATTTTTGCGTGTCTTGTCCTATCCTGTTGCATACTATGGTGCACGTAACGCGGTTCTAATTGCAACGTTGTCACTGTCCAATCCGGAAGACCATCTGCGTGAAATGTCAAGGTGAAAGGGACTATAAATCGTGGAGTCTAAGAATGACGGACACGTGAGACTCGTAACAGAGATCCCATCGATATTATGATCCTCGATACGTTTCAATTACTGGCTCGTATGGGTGGAATATAGTATAACGCGAATTAACAGCTCGCGTCCTACATAGCTGTGGCAAATGCGTGTAAGAAATTCAAACACATTTATCAATCGCTTCACTGGTAAATTTCGCGCATCTCACGATACGCGAGCCCGCATGGCCGCTATTGATCGACACATAATCTACAAATCCATCCATCATAGTCCACTCGTTGATAGATCATGGACGCGTTATCATCCGCTACAGTGACAGTGATAGTACAGGCCTACTACACCAGCCACTTTTAATGTAGATATTTTCATTAACCGAGCAACATTATTTTCCGTGACAATCTTTTTTTGCTCCCTGTTACCCTTTTGTGTGTGTGTGCTTTTTTTTTTTCTTTAGTTTTTTAAGAGTCATAAGTTGAACGAATAGGCGAACAGGCGTAAAGCTTATCTCTCCACTGATAACGCTTGTTAATGTAATTATGGAAGGTTGCACGAGCGGCGTGCTGCGAGTTAATTAAGTTCACTCTGACGAAGCAGCCACTCTACGATAATTCTGCTATCTTGTTTTACTTTCAATCGAAGGGCCCGTAACAAAAATGCCCGTCGTCCGCGTTCCCCCTTTTCAGGCGAACGAATCGACGCTTCGGTGTCTCCAATTTTCCATACGTTTCCAACAAAATATATTTATCAAATTACGCAGTCGCTGCGATTTCATGTTTTTCAGTTTTCCACCATACGGTTCGATGATTTTAACGAAATATATGTATATATCGTATTATACGATCGCGGAACAACGTCTAATTAAATTTGGAAACGGTGATAAAGGTGGTTGCCATGGAGGCGACTAATGCTGGCGGTAAATCAGGATACAAATTATTTTTCGCAATATCGATGTTAAATTGAAACATCCGACTTGTTGCTCGATAGTAATTGGCCGTGATTGATTATAACGTGTTCCTTCGGATCGTCGAATGCCAATAACGCGGCGGAGGAAGCGCGCTCGTAACGTAGCGCTAATTGCATCATATCAGATTAAGGAAATTAATGAAAGCTCGCGTGTAAGACCGGCTGAATAATTACATCGCATACCGTTAATTGCTACATCGAAAAATGAAATAAGTTTCGCGGGTATTAGTGGCGATTAATCCACGGCGATCAGTCAACGTCGAAGCGAAAAGACGCCGGAGGCAAACTTATCTTTCCAGCAACCATATCCTTTCGTCGTCTATTAATCACGTTTATCGTCTTTTTCGTTGCTTTCGATTCCCTAGCTCCGCGGACGCGTATGAAACACCGGCCGTTCAATAACACCGGATTCAAACTCTCGGAAAAAACACCGTTGAAACGCGCATAATTGATAGCCTGTCGCACGTGCCGCTTTGCATACATTAACTTATCTGCCTCGCGGCTTATCGCGTCGTATTACGCCACGTAATAAACGATTAGCGTGCGTAATAAGCGCGTGTGTGCAATGTGCAAGAACCACTGAGCGAAGGCTAATTGTTATTTAAAGGAGTATGCTAACTGGCAACATGAGAAAAATCTTTGTCTCTGGATTTTCGTGAGCGTTTTCGCTTCTCTGGAAGAACAGAATCTCGGAATTGTATTTGCAGCGCCACTTTCTCGCATTCGTACGATTAACGAAGGTGTAGAGATTTGGAGAAAACGATACGCATGGAAGGCGCAACACGCGAGCTTTAAGCACAGTTTCAGTGGAAACTGGATTTTCCAAAATAGCCGCACGCCGTATCTCAGAATTGTCGAGAAATTATTCTTTTTTCTTGTTCTTTAGGCTCGCGTTGCTGACCATGAAAAGGTTGGAAATATTAGACACTGGAAGGTGGAGAAGCTGTCGTTTAAAAAATCGTGAAATTCTCCATATTTTCCCTCGCAGTTCTCGTTCACGTTATAACCACGATTATGTTAATTAACACTTTGACTGCCACGCTGGTCAAATATGACCCGGCCACGGTTCCTCCTGTGACGCCACGGTGGGTCATTGGTGACCGGAGAGCTTCAACTTCTTACAATTGTAAAAATTATATGAAAATTGACAGTTAGGGTATTTTGAATATATAAATAGAAGATACTTTGAAATAAAAAATGCTCCATTGAGCAATTAAACATTTTTATTAGAACATCAATAAAAACAAAATTAGAGCAAATGTTGCATCTAACGGTGCACTGTGTTAAAACACTTTGAACATAAATGAGGCTCGTCAATACAATCTGGACAATAGGTGGTCACCTTTTTGGTCCGATTCTGAGCGATTTTTGATCCTAACTGTTTAACATTTCTTTTATAACACTCTCTGCAAAATTTTCGCGCCAGGTACGCTTGCCCTTCTTTCTTCTGCATTTCGTGTGGCAATCTTTATCGAATAAATATATTTGACGGTCCTGGTGAATGGCACTGTGTAAGTGCATGGCGAGTGCCATTCTAAAATCTGGTACCTTGATTTTTGCTTTTGTTGTTCGTTTATAGAGTATCGTCGCGTTTGAAATTGATGTATTTAACGATAACTCTAAAGCTAATTTTGTACACCACTTGAGGGTTCCTCTATGTGCTGTAGAATATGCTATCATTTGATCTGATAAATCTACAGCACATTTTCCTCTGTTGTAATCTACCACTACTATTGGTTTATCGCAAACATAATTTTTTTCCCTGACCTCTACCATTTCAGTCGAATGTTTCGTCGAGATCATAAAAATAATCCTAATACTGTTTACTAACATCTTCTACACGTTTCTTAAATATTTTCTGCGCGTTTTGCTTACGACGAAATGACAAATGCGAATGGTTTGTTGAAATAAAGGAAGTCTCGTTACAATATGTCGCTATCAACTGTTACCAAGCCGCCACGGTGGTCACCCGTGATCACCAATAAGATAAACGGTCCATTGGGGAAGAATGTTGTCTTACACCATCAATTTATTATTATTTTGTCATTATGCGCTTTGAATAATAAAAATACTCTCGTGGTGTCCAGAGGGAAACGTGTGATTTCGGCGTGGCAGTCCAAGTGTTAATACGTATGGTAAATAAATTGTGATATTAGTTTCCAATTTGTTAAGCAAAAGATATCCAACGATTATGGAATTATAAATTAAGTTCCAGTAAATGTTAAAAACATATATTGTTACAACTTTTGTAAATTATTTAAAGTAAATATTAAAACATATTCATTAGAATATTACTACTTTCATATGAATATTTCCTGGAACAAATGGTCCATTGGGGAAGAATGTTGTCTTGCATCATCAATTTATTGTTATTTTGCCATTATACATGACAAAACATGTGATTCCGGCGTGGGAGTCAAAGTGTTAAGAATAGCTTTGCTTCTCGATTCGAATAAGTGGAACGACCGTGATCGTGTCAGCCAGTAAAATGCATTTGCCCCGAGTCCAGTGTGTAACTCGGTTAATCTCACTTTCATTTCTACCTTTATCTCGCGAATACTCTTAAGACACAGATAAATAGATAAAAATCAATTTTATGGAAGAACGTCTCATGGTTGTTTTCGAATGAAATATCAAAATTGTAAAGAGTGATGCCGTCGAATAGAACTGTGAAGCACTCGGTTAAGAACTTTGGATTCTCCGGAAGAAACATGACGAGAAGAACGAGTTAATCTTGCTTTCCCTTCCAGCCGTAAAGTATGAATATTCGTGGAGGATATTAAATATTCCGATGGAAAATCGAACACGGTCAACTTTCAGAATCAACCTACTGCTATTAGGGTATTGTAAAAGCCGGATATTAAGGCGGATAAGCGATAGCTGAAGATTGTAAAAACCAGCTGCTGCGATTTATTACTTGGGAAAAGCCAGTAAAATCTGTGTATTAGAGGGTTACATGCTGTAGCCTTGTATTATGCTCTTTTCTTACCTATAGTACTTATCTCCTTTATAATTCTACGTTTGTTAGAGAAATTTATTCGCGACGTGGATATATGCACGTTGCTTCTAAGCCGAAACTGATTGCACGTACACAAATGGTTACGCGACATGTTACCATAATAAATCATGATCTCGGTTAACGAGTCACTTATTGCAGATTTATTCGAACTTCGCTTTTCAAATTATATTCCGCGTATGCGTGTTCACAGATGAAAGCTACGGTATTTTCTCTGTAATTGATCGCCGCTATATTCCTCGTAATTGATCGGTCGCCGGTTCCACTGCTGGTTAACGAAGAGATCAGCCAGTGTTGCTTTTGACGTACCGCAGGCAGCGTAACCTGGCGCCAATTCCATCGGTTTGCATGAAAAATACTAATTACCCGTTAGACAACGACGAAACGTTTTTATCTCTCGTCTTTCCAAAAGCAAACTTTCACTAGCCTATTTGTGGAATTTTTCTGATTAAAACGAGACCAAACGCGATATAATTCGAACCATAGTTACGTGTATACGTAGCGGACGAAAGCGTTTGATCTCGTTTTAATGAGAAAAACCACGTCGATCAATAACCTGTTATAGATGTTTAGATATTTTTACAACGCATATTGCATGGAATTAACCTGTTTCGTGGAATTAAATGGCAAGCAGTGTGCTTCAGAAATTCCCAATTACAAGTCAATAAATACACACCAGTGTCTTTCTAATTGCTCGTCTTTCTGTTCCCCGTAATTAGCCAGTCGTCGTTCTCGCTGCTGGTGAAATTTCCCTCAAGCGGTGCCTCTGTTCCCTTTGACACGTCGCGAAGTTCGATAGCTGAATAGCGTAACCAGATCCGAATTCAATTACCCATGGGACAATGACGAAAATCTTCTTAATTCTGGCTGCTTATAGACTGAACTATCGCTAACGTGTTTATGAGATTTTTCTGATTGAAACGAGACCAGATATAGTTTGATAGGTATATTGGGCTGGCAACTAAGTGATTTGGGATTTTGTCATTACTACCTAATGACGAAATCCGCATTCACTTAGTTGCCAAAGGGTCCTCCAAGAGGATCAACCGTTTAGCTGTACTGTTAGGACTTCGCAGCTTACGAATTGCCAAACACTCGACGTACACGCGCACTTGCAATTCTCTGGCATCCTCGACGACTATACTGTGTGTCTTATGCACTTACAGCACACTCAGGAGCGTAGGAATTGCGCAAAATGTACACACGTGCATACGTATGTACATAGTCGCGGTTATATTTTCCCAATGCATGTGTATAGTTTGTACCGTTCAAAATTTACACCCGTTATATTCTTGTGTCTTTGCGAAATCATCGCCGTACATCGTATCGAGGAGCAGCATGGAATTCGAAGAGTTGGCAAACCGCTCGAAGAAGGAGAAGACGAGAGTTCATTTATTTGTACGCGTAGAAACAGTGAAAGCGCAGCTACGTGGCTGGCAGAGACACACCGGCCGTTTCATCTTCTTCCCAAGCTCCGTGCCGTTTCTTTGTGCGTTCGAATTTCCAGCTACCGTTTCTTAGATGCAATTTGCCAGCAGTTACGTAATTCACACGAGCGAACTCGTGTTCCTTTTTTTTCGTTTCTCTGATTCGGAAGAAGATCGTCAAGACACGCTAAACAAATTGATTCGAAAAAAGCGTAAGAGCATGAAATTTGTCAAAAAAAAGTCGCAGCGAGAAAGCACAGTTCTTGTTGGATGTAACACAATGGGCGATAAACGTGGGAACAACAAATGCTACGAGCGGACAAGCTGCGTTTTTTGTTGTAATCTGATCCGAGTCTCGTCGGTGGGAAAAAGCGCGGGAACTGGCGCATCGCGAACGACGATTAGTTGCTATTGACGAAATCCGCATTTTCTTAGTTACCAATCGAAAAAATTCGTATTTTCATGAACTTTGCCAAATGGATGATAAATTCAAAAAAAAAAAAAAAAAATAAAAAGGAAGAAGCTCTTCTACGTTATACAAGGTGTCTTCATTTTAAATGGTCAAACGTTATACGCAAACGTAGGTCTACAAACGCTTCGTAAAAATAATTATGACAAAAATATACCTACAGACGAACGTTATCGTGGCAGATGTATCGATACGTAAAGTTCTCAAGTACCATTCAAGTAATTCATAGAAATTCATCCACGTTACACGGTTGTCTCAATTTTAAACGATCGAACTTCGTTCCATGAAGTTTATTCCACGGAAAAAAATTGTTAAAAATGTTACACGCAAACGCCGGTTTATAAAAATGCAAAGGCTTTATAAAAAGGTTAGAACAGAAATATACGTACAGACGAACGTCATGGAAGATGTATCCATATCACCGACACATTGTTTGACCCGCAAGATCGCCGCGTCGTACACTTTCGTCCGCGTGGAACGATAAACGCGATAGCGCGTCGCACGAACGAGAAATTCGACCCAAGAACCGGCACGAAAGATTCACGATGCGTTCGGTGTTTTTGCGGGGCAAACGAGCATGAAAATCGGAGAAACTCGATCCTTCAACCATACGTTCGAAAGCAGGAGACATCCCACTCGAACCCACCAGTTTTTATGCTTCTGGTCTAACTTTTATACAAAGCGTTCGCACAACCTAATTCTCCATTTCTTTCCTCCTTTCACATTCTTCTTAACATTTTTTCTAACGCTTTTTTCTCTCGTCTTCGGTGAAGTCTCGTCGTTCGAAACTGAGATACTCAACGGTTACGTACATCGCTTAGGTGCATCGATTATTATCGTATATTGTTAGAAACGATACTTATACGAAATATATCCTGCATCACTATCGTTTCATAGTCGTCATCAACATCAAATAGTCTTAACTAGAACGTGAATGGGTCGTACAAACTTTACACGTGTTTGCTTGTCGAAGAAACAAGGCAATGTGTGCCGTTTTCAGCAAGTTCATCGTATCGTGCGGAAAGTATCCAGAAAAAGGAGTTTGGTGGAAGGAGACGACGGGGCATTGTTCCTGCCAGCGCCGGTTCATATTTCTGCAGGTGGCCGGCTGCCAAGAGTGCATCCGCGCTTTGCCTGTTATTACGCTCAACTATTCGAATTTTAACGACGCTGCTCGTTTGCCAGCGGCCAAGCATAACGGACGTATCTGCGAACGATTAGATAAGGAGACAAATCGAGAATATCCGTGAGGGGAGGGGGGCCGGGGACGTTGCTTGGTCAACGTAACTCGCACGCCATAGTATAATTCGGCCGACGTTATCGTCCTTGCTACATCAGAACGCGCTCAATGCAACAAACGTTGCCTACAATGCACGTGGCCGACTTGGATTTATCGACGTGCCAGAAATTGTGTTTCTCTCGGTTTCGTCCTTTGGATACCTTCGCGGCCACGCCCCTGCCAACGTCCGAGATTACATTCATCCTTCGTGTTTCATTCGTACACGGACGAGCAGTTTGTGGCTGGATGGAACTCGCCACGAATTCCCTCCAACGAGACGAACACTGCCACGCTAAATTGATATTGTCGTAAGGAATATGAAGTAAGGTGGAAGCGCCAGGCAGCGAGATTTTCATCTACAACAATGACTCCTATTAACCCTCCACTGTCGACAGCTTGTTTTGTAATGCTCCTAACACGACTGAATACTGGCTCAACCGTGGCTATGATACTGACCTACAGTTGGCCACGAAACGTTTCCAACACTGTACACTTTTAGCAATTCTTCTTAGCTTTAGATTTTCGAATTTCATTTGAAACGTGCGAGGACGACGGTGTGTTACATCGTGTCACATTGTGCTGTGTAGATAAATGGAGGGAAAATTATTATTCATATTTATATTGTTGTCGTTATTATTTAGTGTTATTTATTGTAAATGGACGAAGACAGAGGTGTATTAGGTTATGTAACGCTACTATGCAGATAAGCTTTCCGGTTATTATTTATCTAAGTCTGAAAGAGAGTCGTAAACGTTTCACACTTTAATTATATGATACTAATTATGGACATGAAATTAAGCAACAATTAAATTGTGCACATAAAGTACTGAAACTAATAACGATGATTCATAGTTTAATATTTAATATTTAGTTGGGTTTCCTATATGTTCAACATGATACAAACGTTTTGGGGAAATAATTTTCTTTTTTTAAATAATCAACACTGATTTGTTTTCATTCTTTTACCAAACGTTCCTTCATTTCTCACGAGCTGACTTTTTCTTCTCCTAATGAAATATTAGTGATTATTTGTATTTCAAAATTTGTGTATATCGACCTCGTTCGCTCATTCTGAGCACATTGGTAACGCAATTAATGCGCACTTGTGATTCAACCTACGTACAAACATGTACAAACATCGAGAGTATTTAATGGAAAGATTGAACTAAGAAATTGCTGAATGTGTATCTTGCGTTCGAAAGATATTCCGACATAAAATTCGCAGTTTCTCGGTGTTCCTTTTAATATTTAGACGACGATAAATAACAATTCAAAAGATTTTTTCTACCATCATTTAGATACTGCGGCGCATCACGATGTAATAGATTTTTCTTGATTCTTGTACATCTGTCAAAAATATAAAGCTTGGGAATTAAAATTGTACAGCGTGTTTCGTGACCGACTGTAGGTATTGGCAACTAAGTGATTGCGGCTTTTAATTACATTTTAAGAATCACATTGATAAAATGATTTTGAACACTTGTTACTTTAATAAAATAAGACGTGTTCAGAGCGAAAACTACCCTTTTCGACTATGTAGCATATTTCTACGAAGAAAGCAGCATGCAAAAGATTTATTATAGAAACTCTTAAGGTCAATGTTGGACAGGTAAATTTCCATCCAAATTTTAGCGAACGTTCGTTCGAAACACTGCGAATCATCGCGTAACGATGTGATTCTCAAAATGTTACGAGTCTCGCAGCATCGCGTGCTTAATCCGTGCAACAACGCGTGCAACAACGGGATATTTTGTAATTGACATCTTGTCGGCCATAAAGAAGAAGGTTTCGCTTTAATTGTTATCCAATTTTCGAACAGAACGCGATTATTCACGGAGAAATTTCAAGCAGTCTGGCCGCGAACGCTATCGTTTAAAATACCGAACGTTTTAAAATCCGAATAAATCCTTGGAAATGTACGGCGTTCTCTCACGGACGCGTCTAAGTAGTTGCAGCATGTGCGGTTTCAGACAGGCGCTGCCGTAAAATCCAACTAAACGTTAAATTACTTTTAGCAGTTTATCGTTGATTTACGCGGCCGGTTCCCTGCGAAACAGTTGCAAGAAAAATAAGCGTCGTCTTTTTGATTAACGTAACAACCACAGAGCCTAGCAAGTAGTTCTCCGCGTCGCTCTCCTCTCTGTTATTACACAAGAGTCCATTTCAGAAAACGAAGAAGCGCGGAAAGGAATTTTCAGCTGTAGCTGTGTGCAAAGAACAAGAAAAAAATACCATTTCATTTTTTCGTCTGCTTTTCTTCTTTCCCCCCTTTTTTTTTTTTTTTTTCTTTTAAACGAGCCTGGCGTCACGAAGCACCGGAACGGTGTCAGCAGCGTGCGTAACAATACGTCTGTGCGATGGCTGGCCCAGATTAACGTGGACGTAGCCAATTCTTGATATCTTGGAGATAAAAGTTATGAAATGTTTCTGACGATTACACGCGACCGATGGATTTATATTTAGTACGTATTGTCGTATTTAGTCGATTGTAGACACGAAAACCATGAAAACGGTTGCTGCGAAAAGGCAACCTTTCAGACTTCTTTCCCAAGTTGTGAATTTTTGTAATTTTAAACATTTTATTTTACACTGGAAATATCTGTTGGGTTGTCAACTAAGTGGTTGCGCATTTTGACATTAGTTTCTATTGACAAACCCCGCAATCACTTAGTTGCCAGTCGATTGTAGACACGAAAACCATGGAAACGGTTGCTGCGAAAAAGCAACCTTTCAGACTTCTTTCCTAAGTCGTGAATTTTTCTAGTTAAAACATTTTATTTTACATAGGAAATATCTATTGGGTTGACAACTAAGTGATTGCGGCGTTTGTCGATACTATCTAATGATACAATCTGCTATCACTTAGTTGCCAGTCGATCTTAGACACGAAAACCATGGAAACGGTTGCTGTGAAAAAGCAACCTTTCAGTCTTCTTTCCCATGTCGTGAATTTTTCTAGTTAAAACATTTTATTTTACACTGGAAATATCTATTGGCTTGACAACTAAGTGATTGCGGATTTTGACATTAGTTTCTATTGACAAACCCCGCAATCACTTAGTTGCCAGTCGATTGTAGACACGAAAACCATGAAAACAGTTGCTGCGGAAAAGCGTCCTTTCAGACCTTTTTTCCGAGTCGTGAATTTTTCTAATTGTAAACATTTTATTTTACACTGGAAATATCTATTGGGTTGGCAACTAAGTGACTGTAGACACGAAAGCCATGAAAACGGTTGCTGCGAAAAAGCAACCTTTCAGACTTCTTTCCCAGATAGTGAATTTTTCTAGTTAAAACATTTTATTTTACATAGGAAATATCTATTGAGTTGACAACTAAGTGACTGCGGATTTTGTCAATACCACCTAATGACAAAATCCGCAATCACTTAGTTTCCAATACTACCATATAGAGCGCCACGGCGTGTAATTAGGATTTAGTTATTGATGATACAGATGGAATAAATCGCGGAGATTCTTATATTAAATAGCGCTTAAGCGATGCCACGAGTGTTCCGAATATCAAAGTAAAATGCTGCTGTTATATCCGGACGCAATGTGGTTAACGTGTTCCACAGTGACAGATACATAGAGAAAGAGAATGTTGGTGTATGGAGGTTGGTAAATCGTGGCACAACTGACTGGCGGATGATTGCTTGGGAAAGAAATCGGTAAAATATATACAGAGTAGTCTAAGGACAAAGAAAACACGCAAATTGCTCACTAAAAAGCTATTCACTGTATGAGAAAGCGGTTCGCATAAGAACCGAATGCTTTCAAAGGGGATATAGTCTGACCTAGTTAATTTTTTTGTAGATCACCAGGTATAGGTCATAGCAAGGCGACATACGTTTCTTTGTACAAATATATCATCGTCGACGTACATCTTGAACAAATATATTGTTTGCTTTCGTACAAGTTATCTTGGGAATAGTAGCTTTCTCTACAACTGACACGTGACACGTACAAATACGATCATCTTTCCGATGAATTTCCACCATGCTGGTGCAAAAATGGAAAACTCTGCGATGCATTTGGACTATCGTACATTTAAGATCTTCTAATAATCAGATTAAATTCTGAAAATAATTTTAAATCAGAGCAGCTATTTCTCGCTCGTAAAGAACTTGATGTTCGGTCCCTTGCAGTGTTGCCTATGAGAAGCCTTCGTTTGTGTGAAAAAGCTGTTGGTTTAGCAGACGTTGGAACTCTAATTTGAGAAATTCGATGTGTAAGTATTGAGATATGTATAATTTCGTGTGTTGGACTAGATTGGCCGCGTAGTAGTGACACGCGTATGTGAATACGAGTGTGTGGAAGTACGTGTGTGCGCGGCGTCTCGAAAAACGGACGAATGTAACTGATCCGTTGGCAGTGCGATATGGAAGATGGCGAGACAAAGAGAGCGCTGAGACGCGTGCAAATGTATCGACGAAGATCCTGGCAATCGTTTATTAAATAAATCTAAAATTATTTTAATATGAATCCTAAGTGTAACCTTAGTGTTCCTTAACTTTTATTTCGGCGATTAAGATCCACAATTCTCAACAGTGAGACACAGGGAAAGACACAGGTCTTTGTCTCTCATATGTCAAATTTGACTAGTCAAAGTTGTGATATCTGCTAAACTAATACATTTTTCATATAAATAGCTTAATTTATTTTTCCAGGGGTCGATCGTTGCATTTAAAGCTACATACCGTGTATCACCTACCTAATCACCTACAAAACAAAAAGAGACTAATTACGCCAGATTAGCGTAGCCCCTACAAAACCACTTTTTCATACAGTAGATAGTCTGCCAGTAATTTGCATGTTTTGTTTATAACCGAACGCTCTGTACATAGGATAAAAATTTGTTTGTTACTGACCTGCTTCCCAAGGGAAATCATTTTGAATGTCATGAACATGTTCGCTGTACGAATATCACGTACATGTTACTTGTTTGAAAAACCAGCTTACACATTTGTGTCACAAAATCACAGTAATATATCGTTGGTTTCTGTCCCCTAAGAAAATCATAGAATTGGATTATAAATTGTTTACGTGCTACTGTGTTAACTATGTATGTACGCACGTAAATGTTTTACAAACTACGATACATCGCCGCACCGTTAAGCTACCGGAAAATACCAAGAAAAAGGAGGAACTCGCCTATCGTCGATTGTCGCATGTGCACAATTTTGAAACTTTTCTTCATTTCTATGGGTTTCGTCTAAAATTTATTGGGTTGGCAACTAAGTGAGTTGCCAAGAAGAACGCCATAGAAGACCCACTTTAAATCGTAGAATACTTTTTATCGTAGAATATAAAATACGCTGTACTATAATGACAAAATATAGCACTGCGTGTGTGTGTGAAAGAGAGGAGGGTGAGAATCTTAGATTATCCGTGTAGTTATTGTAAATTTGTAGTTGCCAGGTAAATATATTCTCAAGAATATATTTCAGCTTGTGCAGCTTGTGCATGCTGCTATCTGGAAATTGAGCTTTGAACATCTTGTTCGTTCCGCTGCTCGTTTATCGGTGTATTAATCTTTTGGTGGGCAGAAAGTTTTTGAAAATGCGAAAGCAAGTAAATAGAGCTATAATTTACATATTGTGGAATAGGATTGCCGAGAAAGCAGAAATCAAAAACTAATGTGTGGTTTTTAAGTAAACCGAGAACAAAGTAGCGAAAAAGGTGAAATGAGTTTATTATTTAACGAGTAAGATTGCTCCTTTGTAGATAATCTGATTAATATCATATAACATACGTAACAATTATTAGTTGCAGATGAAATTCTAAGACAATAGTAGCAGTATGCAATTATTGTCGTATTCATTTTGCCAAATGCTTCGACATCTTTGTTCGTCGAACTGGTAATTCGTACATACGCGAAAAATGTTAGCCGAATTTACGGACGAGATGTCTCGTAACAGATAACAGTAAATAGGACCTGTTTCTTCACACAAGCTAAATATTTCGCTGTAGCCAAGTCAGGATAATCCACTCTGAAGACATTTTTCTGGATCGAGGACCTCGAAACGAAAACTTCTCCCTAACAGGAATCACAAATACTTGGAGAAGTCCAAAAATAAACTGGCCATTAGAGGAGTCACTGCATCGCTTTATCCTCTCTGCCTATTGATCGGCCGTTTCCTACTATTTTTGACGTAATATTTGAGGGATGGGTCTGTCGAGCCATTGCCAAGCAAACACGCGCGAAACACCACCTGCTATTTCCACTGTTACACGCGTGGTATAAAATTTGTCGTTGAAATTGCAGCATCTTACTGATCGAAACGTGGACTCAGATTCTACTCGCCTGGCGTCATTAGCAAAATTGTAAATTTCACTATTTTAATCTCACCACACCTAACGAAATTATTAATATTTACTTCACACAACAATCTTTTAGTTTCGATACCAGAGATCTCGACAATAAGGATATAGCCAGTTATTTTGCAATTCTTCAAAATCGTTGCCAAAAGGTGAAAATCTGCCACGGCAACTAAGTGATTGCGGATTTTGCCATTGTCACCTAATGACAAGATCCGCAATCACTTAGTTGCCAAGCCAACGTGTTAAAAGTCTGCATCTGCTTCGCTATTGATGACGTTACTCGATGCAAGTAACTATACAAGAACCGGTATAAACAGAGCTGGGGTAGCAGGTAAAATGGTGCATAAAATAGAAGAACACTGTGGATTTTTTATAACGCCACGTTACCTTAGCTCGTTACGTAACGAATATTTATACATCGTTGGTAGTTGAACGTTGGATACTGCGTGGTGCAACGATCACCCTTTGTGAATCTCACTGGTCGTTCTATTTCTACGCTACGAGAGTCGCAACTCATTCATCCCTATCGAGTCTTTCATATATCCCACGCACAAGTAAATATACGATGCGCGCTCTATTCATCGCGAACAATCGCCAAGTTCATTGTTACCTGACCTGAGAGGAAGAAAGATTTATTTACCTTAGCGTCCCGGCTCTTCATCTCCTGCCTCCTGGGCACCATGTTCTCCCCGTCGGCGTACACGAGATTCCTGATGAATCCGTTGAACCTCGGCTCGAAAATCACACTGGGCAGCGCCAGCAACGTCAGTTTGCTGTTGTACCAGCTGGGCATGCCGCCCACGTAAACGTCAGAGTTGCCAGCCAGTTTGCCGAACTCGAACTCCTTGCCGCGGGACGTGGAGACCGCGCTAACTCCGTCCACGGTCAACGTGGTGTTTTCGTTGCACCTGGTGATCTGAACCTTGTGCCAGTGACCGTCGCCCAGGTCGTGGCCGACGGTGACGATCTGTGCACCGCCTCCGAGATTGTATCTCAGCCTGAGCGCGCTCTCCACAAGTTTCACCTCGAAGAAGTCGTAAGTGCCGCCGTCGTCGGTGTACAGCAACAGACCGTTGCCTTGCTCGGTCTTGAACTCGAACTCTAGCGTGCCGTTCAGACCGGCGTTCCATTTTCTGAACTGAGCGTAACTGGTGGCCGAGCCCTCCAGCACGAAGGACGTGGCTACCTGGCCGAGCAACACCACCAGGAACGGCATCAGCGCGCCTGTGTTGCTGGTGACGAGCGAGGAATGCATAGTTGCAGGTCGTAGCTGTGGCGGATCGCACTGCTAAATCCTGTTCATCAGATTGTTCAACAGCACGTGTTGTTTCACTCGTACGTCAAGGACACTTGGCTGGAACTTTGACAGTCGATTAGTCTGCTCTTCTTCCCTTCGTCACATTACACCGGATAAATGCCCGCAGAGGATGATCAACAGCGGCGGCTTGACACTCGGCTACGAGCTGATCCAGCGAGCCTGATAGCTTGGATCGGTGGACGTGCAGCGTTTGATCAGCGTAGCTACTTTGTGTACTCGTTCGCTAGCCACGTTGTACCGGCTGCAGTCGCACGTGAGCACGCACGCGCGGACGGCCTCGGCTGCGTGCGTGGGTGGCGGATATGGAAAGAGAGAGTGACTGTGCACACGTCCGTGCGGAATCGCTTGGCGAGTCTTTCTCCTAGACGCTCGTTTGTTTCGCACCCTTCGCTAGGACGTGTCCCTGCGTCCGCTTTGTCCGTCTTTTATGGGATCGCGCGGCCGACGACGAGCGATTATCGACGAGCCGGAACAAACAGCAGAGATGGCGAAAGGAAATTGTCGATCAAACGAAAATCCTACGTTCCGACAAGTTCGCGAGAGAACAAGTGGAACTCTTTGAAAATTGTCGCGGTAGTTGGCCAGGCAAGTTGCTAGAGAAACGAAATGCAGCACTTTGGATTCGCTGTGCTTGGCAAACGGCAGTGCAACTGGATATGTATTCGATGTTAACGGTCTTTTACTTTGCCGATCGCAGAGTGAAATCGGACGAATGAAGAGTAGCCGACCACACGAAACACGCTTCGAACACGCTTACCACCCGATTCTTCTCTTAACGCGCGTACACACGTTCGAGGTACACTTGGATCCCCTGTAACGAACCGGATGCTGCTTTATGAGAGTATCACTTCACAATCACGTTATGCACAATTTGATTCTGACGAATCTTCTGCGGCCTCTCGTACGTGTGCAAATCGACACTAGATTGCGCTTAATGAATTCACTTTCCAGTAATCAGATGAGCGAAAGCTCGTTAGCGAGATTTTCATCTAGCGAATCGATGTGCAGTCGGTATTTTCTCACCGAGATCATGTTCACGCTGGATATACAACTCCGCGAGTTATTGCCAGCTTGGACGATTTTCTTTTCAGATCCTTCGTTGTGTCCGCTAATTATCTCGAAAGAAACGCGATAACGTCAAGGCTAAACGGTTGTTACACCAGTTGGACGATTCTTTTCTAATTCGATACTTCTCCGAGAGCTGCTCGAATCCGATGAGAAGCTTTAATTATTTCCGTCATCGTGTCAGCGTTTCCTTCTTTTTGTTTGTCTCGTCTAGTAGCGTTTCAGCCCGAGGAAAGAATTTTAATTCCAAGATAATTAACGCGACATTTGCTCGCGGGTTTGTTATTCTATCGTCGCCTCGCATCAAGGGACTCTAGCAGCGACCTAACCTAAGGCACCTCGAGGCGCCTCGTACCACGTCGCTGACACACTTTCTCCGTCTGTGCTCTCGACAGAGTCTCTTCAAGTAGCCCTCAACCTGCACTTGGTCGATTGCTGGTGTCGCCTCTCTTTCTTCTGCCACGATCGCCCTGCTATGGCGATGTCGAGTGAGTCGCAGCAATTAGTGGAGTTTGCTCAGGGTCACGAGAGATCGCACGATCGAAAGGGAATCATTCGACCTCGAAGCAACGACAGCCGAGATTCCTCGAAATACCGTGCTACTTGGATACGTAGCACGACCTCGACCTCCTAACACACGTTAACACGACCACTTTCACCACGCACCCTACGCAGCATCAACAGCCAACATGTCACGACCATTGGAAAACCTCGCACACGCTCCGATTACGCGCACAACTCTCTGTGTCGCTCACTCGTCACGCAGCTCGCATCGCTCGTACAACCGTGTGCTCTTTAACGTTGTCTGTCCTCCGTACGAAGAAAACACACGGACTCGGAAAGGATCTCGCTGGAATGTAACGAGCACCGCCGCGATCCACCGCACTATGGCGCGAGTACTTTCGCCAGCGCCGAAAACCTTGCGTAGCCTCGTACGTTGCCTGCTGTTTCCACTCTGCAGACAGGTTACTCCACGTCGTCGTCCATCCAGCGTACGTTTATTTCGCGATCGATCCGGCTCTCGTGGCTCGGCGTACGCCCCATTTTTCTCATCCAACCCTGCCGAGTTCTACCGCCAGCCACACACACTGCACCTGAACGAGAGCGGCAGCTCTCTGTACAACCGCGCGCACGACTACTATCGTTGGCCTAGCGTTGGTCGAGCGTGGGCCTGATGATACGTTTGGTCAGATATGTACGTGGTAAGAGCGTGAGCGCCGATTGCGGAGGTGGATCAACCCTCTCGACGGCTCCCGGCTTGATACTGGCCTAGCGAGAGGAGAACGCTCGGTCGAGACGGTCGGTCGGTTGGCCGACGACGTTGGTGCGACGCCCCCGGCACGACGCCGACGCCTCGCGCCGTTTCCACGCGCAAGCGCCCGCTTAGTTTCGCAACGAACAAACGCAGCGCCGAGGACGACGAGCATCGTGAAAGCTGTAAGGCTTCAGGTTGGAGAAGGACGCTACTACGTTTTCGAAGATGCGGTGGAGAGGATTCGCCGTCGTGTAGTCTCTCTCTTCAGGCTGATACGCCAAGTAGATGGTTGATCCGTGTGGTGGTGGTGTATAGCAGCGAGATTGCTCACGGCTACCTTGGAGCGCCGCGGAAAAACGCTGGCGACGAGATGCTCCCGTTGAAAAATTGCTGGGTGCAAGCAATGATCGGCAAGCGTTTGTTGCTTTGCGGATCCACTCAGCCGCTTTTCTACGTTACGACGGGTCAATGATTGCTTCCTCCCCTGTACGACCCACTACTTTTGTTTGCCATAGCATTCGCGCGATTAATTTATTTATTGATTTAGCATCGACAGTTTGCATATTCGAAATATTTGATGAACGTTTGTAACGTTGACAATGGGATTCCAGTTGTGTCTGTCGTAATAACATTTCCAGATGCTTGCAACGTATTTTATCATGATTTTATTCGGATAATCAGGCTTCTAAAATTACGATAGAATACGTTTTAAGGGTCTGTCGGTGTTCATGAATCAAAACAGCATCGCAGGATACGTTTTGATAATGCGATGCCGCGCGTGCATTTAGGTTTAATTAATTAGTTAATCGATTGAAAGTTTAATTAATTCTCACGGTATTCGGCCATTTACGTCCTCGTAGTGTTCGTGTTAAAATTCGGAAACGGATGAATTTATGGTCAAGTTGGAAGGATAATACGAGACTTGGGTCATACAGGACCCGGATAATCGAAACTCCACTGCAATTAGGAATCTCGGATTATGAGAAAAGCTGTTTGCAAATTTATTATTCTCATATTTTCGAATAAGGAAAATAGCATGTACAACATGTAATACGTGCAATAATTGTCAGTGGCAGCCATGACCGAAATCGAATCGTCCTTGAAGCGAGAAATAGTTGAATAGTTATGGCCTTATAGAACCATCGGAGATCGGTTGAAAGAAATGGCGGATATTAAATTTTACGATGAACTGTTCCAATAGAGAACATTTGTTCGTAAAATGGTGTGAGAGAAAAACAATGTCGCGTAACTACGATGAATCATTGAACGCAATCGAACGAGCTTGCATTAGCGTGACATAAGCCCCATACTCAAATTTTAAAACGCGTAATGACTATTTGAAACACTCGAAACTGGGTTAAAAGCACCTTTTTAACGTGCATAACATTTTTAGAGTGAAAATGGGATCTGTAAAAAATGATGACCGTAAATAATAACAGTTACATGGGAGTTTCGCTGTTATTCAATTCACGTCTTTCCATTTCCACGTATATTTACGTAAATAAAATAGAACGAGCCATAAAATAGAGCGGGAAATTTGAAAATGTCACCTAAGTCCTTTCAGCTACATTTAAATTACATTTGGTAATCTCTTTGATTAATTACGATCGAGCGATTAAAACGTGGAAAATCTGGTACAGGAAATGTAATTGTAAAATATATAAACCTGATTATTATTTGCTGCGATACTCGTAACGAGATGGAGCAGGTAAATAATTGGGAAAAAGAAATATCTCTGGTGGTAGAAGGTAGACAAAATTATTTGCAAGCCCTGAGCTTTCTCGAAATAATAAAAATACTGGATTATTTCGCGAACAATGTCAGAATAAGTTTACGTAAGTCGTTGCTGCAGCGTCGTGTACTATACGTATAAAGAATTC
The DNA here is from genome assembly GCF_040668555.2 of Bombus flavifrons. Classification (NCBI taxonomy): domain Eukaryota; kingdom Metazoa; phylum Arthropoda; class Insecta; order Hymenoptera; family Apidae; genus Bombus; species Bombus flavifrons. Next base: position 5,175,008 of record NC_138458.1, on the reverse strand, counting down.
CAAATTTCTGAGCGCGTCTCCGGTGAACCTTCAGACCTGCTCCCGTTTTATCGCGTCTGCTGTGTGTTCTAAACGTCTCGTGTATTGATATCGAGTGTGTCTCGAATTCTAGCGTTTGCTACAAAAAATCTCGCAACGCGAATGTAAAACTGGAACACAAGAAAACAAGTGGTTCGTAAATGCGAGATCCAACCATTGCAAGGGCATCCAAAGAGACGCAGATGTTCGTCCTTTTAGAACAATATCGCAGAAACAATTAGAACGATTCCACTATTCCATCGCTATGTAAAACAGTTGGATTTGTTATTCAACGAAATGAAATATAATTCCACCACTTCCGGTCAAATTACAAATCTACAGGACCCTAACGTTTGCGCTTAGCACAAACGCTTACAGGACTTTCGCTTCAAACACGAGATCAAACGAAACGTATTGGCAACTAAGTGATTGCGGATTTTGTCAGTACCAGCTGATGGAAAAGTCCGCAACCACTTAGTTGCCAACCCAACAGATCCCGCGAAGCAACGATTGGCGAATATACATTTTCTCCTTAATATTAATCGACCTGTCGGCCATCCCCGTTCATAAATCAGCCTATTACGAATCGAGGAGACCAATAAACCAGTAGCAAGGGTTTCGTTGCGCGATCCATTCATCGGACAAATGCGCGAATTCAATTAATTGCCGCAAGGCAAGCAGCGAGATAAACGACGACGAATCCGCGTAGAGAGGCGCCGGTGAAAACCACCGAGCCTCCACAATGCGCTGAAACGAAGTGGAAAAGCGCGGCGGGGGTTGTAGCGCGAGGCGCGAGAAGACGCTACGACGATGGAAGAGGGCGAGAGGATGAGAACGAGAGGGTGGAACGAGCAACGTGGACCAAGTGTCCGAATAAGAGTGGGTAGACAGAGGGGAAAAGGGCGCACAGTCGGCGTACAAAGGCGGTTGCAGGCGAATAGAAGGATGGTAGGTGTCTGGCAAAAGGTGGAAACACCGACGGGCCAACCAGCAACGGCAACACAGCGACGAGGCAATGCTGAGAAAGCATGGCACAAGCCCGTGAAAGGCAGCGATCCGCGAGAACGATACAACACGAACATCCAAGATGGCTAACGTCTTTCTTCTCCTTCTTCTTGCCCTGCGCTTCGTCTTCCCTCGCGCCCCTTTCCCTCTTCGGTGCTTTATGGCCGAGGGAGGAGCGGATCGACGCTGAAGAGAGGATTGAGTGTCGAGCGGAGTGTATTTGCCGAGATATCGTTGACGCTGGTCGTCGAGGATCAAGTGTCAATTAGAGGACTTTCACGTTAATTAGGAGAGGCGTCGCGTCGCGGCATCGTTTGACAGGTCTGCTGGTTTTCCGCGCAACAAAGGGATTTTTCATCGACGTTCAGGTAAGGTGAGATTTGTGGGATGATTGTGAAAGAAGAAGAGGGCTGTGCTGTTTGGAAACGGTAGTTCGCGTGCTGGTGTCGTATGAAATATCATGGAAATAGCAATAATCATTCGGAGCATGTTACTTGAGATTATGCGCGTGATACGAGACAAATTCCCGTACAACATGATTCCCCATAACGCGAATTCATATAGCGCGTAACGTATTAAGCCGCGTTACACGGCAGTCTGCTGTGAACTATCAGAGCTTAACGTTCTATCGAATTAAGCGTGAAACGTAACGGCATAGTTGCTCCTCCACTTTTCACCTGCGTTTATGCGAAACGTCTTTCTTTTATTTTACGACACGTTTACTCGCCAACGGTATTAAACGGTTCGCTAAAACGTGCTACAAATTATTAATAATTCCGCGCGAACTCTAAAGGCTGCTCCGTAAACAGCTGTCTCTCGATTCTCCGTGCAGTTTCAGCCGAGCTTCTCCCAATAGACTAACCAGCATCAACTATCTTCAGCGGCTTTCAACTATCTTCAACGGACTATCGCCGACTTTAACAGGCTTTAACAAACTCTAACCGAGTTTCATCGACTAACTTCCTCTTCAGCGCGCGTTGCACTTTTGATCCATTACGCGCGCATCCTGCAGTCCTATCGTCTACCTTTCAACTAAAAATCTACTCCACGCTGGCAGAATTCGTTAACCTATGCCGTGTCACCGGGACAATTATGAATTTTTCGCGAAACTTTAAAAGCCAAGCGGCAAAGTTACCGCCGAGTATTTAATTAAAAACAAAAAAGCTATAATTGCTGGGATTGCGTTGAATTCTTGCCACTTTGACCTGCTTTTACACCTGGTTTACTCGAACCAAAGAAAGTTTCACCTCCGCTAATTATATACGCATGTATATGCACGTATATATCGTGTATATATAGCGTGGGCCATCAATGAGCCACGCGATACTCTCACTTATTTCGTTCTTTTCTAAACAGTCGTAGTTAGGGCTGGAAGTTCCAAGAACTTTCCTCCTTCTCGCGGTGAAGTTTCTTCGTTCAGCAGGAGTATGGGTTATACGCGTCGCTGTTCGCTTATCCACGCATAATTACGTCGCTGCTTTCCACCAGAGACCGCGGCGGATCGTTTCGAACGCGTTCGAATATTTATACCGTCAGCGCTGAACCAGGTTATCGGGAACTAAAAGTTTGCCAAATAAAAATCTATGAGCGAAAGTTTGACCCGGTTTCTGTTTCTTTTTGCACGCCAGCGTAAAAACGATTTACATTTCGCTTAAATTTCAATACAGGAAACTTGAAAAGCTTGTGCGCGACGTGCAGTGGCTCGTCAAAGTGTCGGTACAATTATCATGGAATAGCTATTACGTATACAGTCGCTGGAAAATGTATATGTTGGAGTACCCATGGTCCTCGTTTTAACAAAATTAAATTGCGAAATTTCATTCAGTAAGAGAATTTTAACAAACTAGAAATATATGCGTATTCTTACAAGCGTACGAAATGATTTTTCAAGAATTGACCTGATTTCAACGATTAATTTTACTTTTAAGAAAAGAATGCGATACCTGCTTCTCGTCTGAAGATATTAACCAGTTAGTTGTTTTTGACGACACTCGTCACGAAGAAATGGAAACATCTTGTGTTACGACGAGTATACTCGTCGTGCGCAGGAAGTAGTTACAATTTGCTGTTTTAATTGCAATTTAGTCATTGTAGTAAATTGCAGTGATAAAACTAAAAAATAAGACATTCATTTAATTACAACTTAATTCTATGTTATAACAGCCACACATACCCTGTCTGGCGAGTATACTCGTCATGCGTAAAAAGTATTTACAATTTGCTGTCTTAATTACAATTTAGTAACTGTAATAAATTGCAGTGATAAAATAAAAGAATAAAACATTCGTTTAGTTGAATCTTAATTCTATATCATAACAGCCACATATACTTTGTCTGGCGAGTATACTCGTCATGCGTAAAAAGTATTTACAATTTGCTGTCTTAATTACAATTTAGTAACTGTAATAAATTGCAGTGATAAAACAAAAGAATAAGACATTCATTTAATTAAATCTTAATTCTATATCATAACAGCCACACATATTCTGTCTGGCGAGTATATTCGTCATGCGTAAAAAGTATTACAATTTTTTAATTACAATTTAGTAACTGCAATAAATTGCAGTGATAAAAATAAAAAATATTCATTTAATTACAACTTAATTCTATGTTATAACAGCCACACATACTCTGTCTGACGAGTATACTCGTCATACGTAAATAGTACTTACATTTTACTGTTTTAATTACAATTTAGTAACAGTAATAAATTGCAGTGATAAAAATAAAAAATATTCATTTAATTACAACTTAATTCTATGTTATAACAGCCACACATACTCTGTCTGAGGAGTATACTCGTCATGCGTAAAAAGTATTTACAATTTGCTGTTTTAATTACAATTTAGTAACTGCAATAAATTGCAGTGATAAAACAAAAGAATAAGACATTCATTTAATTAAATCTTAATTCTATATCATAACAGCCACACATACTCTGTCTGGCGAGTATATTCGTCATGCGTAAAAAGTATTTACAATTTGCTGTTTTAATTACAATTTAGTAACTGCAATAAATTGCAGTGATAAAACAAAAGAATAAAACATTCGTTTAATTAAATCTTAATTCTGTATTATGATAGCCACACATACTTTCCGTCCGACGAGTATACTCGTCATCGCTCACGTTTTGCAACACGTTCTAGCTACACACTTCTCAAAGAGGTCGCAACAGCCAATTGGTTAATAGACATCCATCAAATGGTAAAAATGTATGCGTACTAAGTATTGCTTCATAGAATAAAATCTGTATATACATCGTACGTGGTATCTCGAAACGTCATTAATACTGTGATGAGCCAGCAACGTCATGATTGTACTCGAAATCAGATTTGTGTATAGTACTGTAGCACGGATACTGTAGTAGTGTAGCACCGTAGTACTATCTGGCATAGACAGATAGACACATCGGCACTGTAATCTGACACGGTCGTCATGATCAAATTTGAAACCAATGCGAAAACGTATCCAGAAGTTAGAAGATATTTGCTGTATGTTTCATACGATACAAGCAACTATCGTAAACGTTAGAACTGATCCTACAGAAGGTTGATGCTCATTGATGCGATCAACAGTCGACTATTTAAACACTTTAACAATCTCTGCAAAACACGTACTCGTTGTACTCGAATATTTTGTAGATTTTACGTGCAACGTGGATTTTCAGATTTCTGTCAAACTTTTGCCGATTTAATAGAACCTCGTTACTAAGTTAATGAAATTTCACAATGTTTCATACTCTTGCTACATATTCATAAAAGGTTTGTATGAATGTTTGTACACGGTTTGTATGAGGATTGAACTTAAGGAAACTTCGTTGTCTTTCGATATGGTAAAGCAACTTCTGTACTGCCACGCAGTTGTGTAACAGCAGGATTGTTTGCGGTCCGTACAGCCAATTCACGCGAACTTTCCACCCCAAGACCGAATTTCGTTATCTAAATGGTTTGCGGCAACTTGTAACGTCACCTCCAAATTAAGGTATCGCATATTTGTTACGCTTAACTATTAATTACGGGATTAATTGGGTCAGATCATATTGTTTTCCTAGAGGACATGTTCAACGTCTGACTCGTCCATGTGATACAGATACGCATATAGCTTGTCAATTGTTATGGTAAATATAGTAATCGATAAACGTAAGAATATTAAATGTTATATTATTATATTGGGTTGGCAACTAAGCGATTGCGGATTTTATCATTACCAGCTAATGACAAAAACCGCAAACACTTAGTTGCCAAGCCAATATACCTTTATGCGGATATTATATATCATTTCTTTTTTTTTTTTTTTCTCAAACGAAGAAATTCAATGCAGCAACGTACATTTTATGATCGCTGGATAGTGATCTTTCGGTGATTTATGCATGGAATTACATGCACATAGAGAAATTATGCCAGTTATATCTTCCAATTTATCTGCGTACGTCGCGATATTGTAACACGGTTGTCTCGTTGCAAAGAAATATTCCACATTTATTATTCGTTAAATCGAGCGTTATTTGTTTATGAAAGTTACTTGTATGTAAAAAAAGTATGCATAAAAGTTTGTACTTTAGCTAAATATACCAAGAGACGTGAAAAAATTTCAAGTAACTCAAGGGGCTGTCCTGAATTAGAATGTTCTAAAACGGCGTTTCTTTGTGATTTTTTTTAGAATTAAAAGAAAGAAATGAATTTATTGAATTTTCAGGTATGGTTGTATATATATTTAACGAATACAAAAATATTTTTTTTCAAGTAAAAAAAGAAATTGTGACAGATTTCATGGGCGTCTTTCAATCGGCGGGAAAGATCCACCTCGTGATTCTCGACTGAAACAAAAAACCAAAAAAAGGTTCAAATTGTTATATATTTTTCTTCTGGTTGAACTAAACAACGGCAGAAACAAATGTGAAATTAAAAATTTTGGCGAGTTAAAAAAAAAAATAAACTTTAAGGTACTATAACAATTATTTAAACAAACTTTTTTCTGCCTCTGTTTGGTTCACTTAGAAGAAAAATATATTGTAATTTAAACCTTTTTTGATTTTTTGCTTCAGTCGATTGAAGACTGCAACAACAGGACACTCACGAAATAGGCCTAGAAATCTGTTACAATTTTCTTTTTTGCTTTAAAAAAAATATTTTTCCATTCGTTAAATATATATAAAATCATACCTGGAAATTCAATAAGTTCATTTCTTTCCTTGCCTCCTAAAAAAAATCGCAAGAAAACACTGTTTTAAAAAATTCTAATTCAGGACAGCCCCTTGAGTTACTTGAAATTTTTTCACGTCTCTTGGTCGTTGCGAATGTAATATACATATACAGTGGAACGTGGGTAATTCGAACCTGTATAATTTGAAAACCTCTATGAGACTAGAATTTGCTTCATTCGGTTGCGCGTCGCTGTGAAAACCGCTGTAAGCCGAGATATAAGCTTCCTCTGACTCGAATTATTTTCTCCGCGTTTTCATCCGTTATTTTACCTCTGTAACTCGAATCGAGGCAAGTCCAAGTTCACATCTACACGGTGCTCTAAAAATCAGTCGTTTTCAAGCATTCGCGATAGCTCTCTTCTGAGAAGAAAATCAAAAGTCTACCAGTTTTCATATATACACGAAGACAGCTACGTATATGTACATGCTGTCTTTTGTCCTTGTTTCTCTATCATGCAAACTGGTCGTTTTTCGTCAGTGAAGCCACACGCGTCTACGTAGAATTTCCATCTTTACGTCTTGGAATATCTGACTTGGCAACTAAGTGATTGCGGCTTTTGTCATTGGATGGTAATGACAAAAGCCGCAATCACTTAGTTGCCAAGCCGATAGAAACCGAAAAACCCGAACCGTGTGTAAAGCCTCTGCAAGTCGAATTTCCGTTGTTTCATCGAAGCTCTGTTACTTGAAAACCCGAACCTGCGTAACTCGAAGACTGAAACTCTTCCCTGAAGATTGCAGATTCACCGGGATTCTACCGTACCAACGTAGCACGCTGGACGAACCTAACGCTTAACAGTTGTTGGAAGCTGGAAAACCGCTATACTTCGACTACATCGCAGGAAGAAAAGGTTGGCGAACGAAGCGCCGAGAGATAAAAATCGTGGAAATAAAATGGAAATCATCTCGATAAGGGTGGAACAGCTTCTCTTATTTTTATTCTCTTCGCAATCTCTGTCTTCTTTCTTATTTGCTCTTATACATTTGTATCCGACGTAGACACGAACCTTCTCTTATTTCTGTAATGCGAAAGTCGCATTTTAATAAGTCGTTGGCAAGTTTAATTGAAGAGTGTCACCCATATTTGGTGCCCACGAAGCATACCCGTCACATACATATGGGTGACGTGGCAACCAACGTGTTAATTAACTCGAACAAGGAGGATGTCACCCATATTTGATCCCCATGGAAGCATACCCGTCACATAGATATGGGTGACGCGGCGACCAACTTAAAGTGTTAAAATCAGGGAACATCTGCTTTGCCTAAAACGTGGCTGAGGAAACGCTAAGCGCTGCGAACGAAGAAAGTAAGGTTGCGCTGTATCAAAGGGCGGATGAAATGGGGAAAAAGTAATCCCTTAGGGTTGGAAGTTGACAAAAGAGGGCGTAAAGAGAATAGACGGACGCGACCAAAGACGAAAGGGGAAGAAAGCGACAGAGCAAAACGACGAGTATCATTCAATCTTGCCGAATGAATCCACTTTGCACGCGCGCGTTCCATTTACATTTGAATGATGGAGAACGCTGGGAAATAAGCAAAGCGGGTTCTCCGTTGCAGCTGAAACGCTTACATTTACCTGCTTCGATCGGTTGATCCCCTGGAATTTTACATTTCCCCTGTAACGAAGATTCCAAAGGAGAAACAAACGCAGCAATCGAACTTGCCTTTAAATCAAGATCGACCGCCGAGGCAATTCTCTTGGAACGCGATTGCTTCAAGTTGAAAGTATCTCGAATTTCTGAATTGCTTGGAGGAGGGGAAACGCGAGTCAGAGGCAAGTGGCCAGCCGTGCAACAACATTTCGCTTTCCGAATTTCCCTCCTGGAGAATCGATCGCAACAGGGACAGATTATTCAATTAAATTGACTAAAAAGACTAAAATACCTTCGTAAATTTGACGATGTTTGCAACAGTAGCAGGCTAAGACGAGATAAATCGGACAAACAAACAGATATAAATAATTATTGGGAAAAAGCTGTACACGCAAGAGACAACCGGATAAAACGTTTCCTATATCCGTCGAACAATCTAAAGTTCCGATCGCGATCGAAGTAATAACCGATTAACCGATTGGTCTGGATTTCTGGAACATCGGATAGCGTTGGTGGGGCGCGTTTACGAGGCAAGTGGTGAAGATGTTGAAAAGAGCGGAAGAAAAGCGGCGTGTTCGCCGGCAGTTAAGTTCGCGAAAGTTCAATCCATGGATGATGCACGATGAACTCGTCGAGCTGACCTCGTATCGGCAAAAGACCAGTTCTGAATTTCCAACTTGGCTCTCTTAAACGTTGTTGCCGTGTATTCGTGCGACCCGAGTTCCTATCTCGAATAGAGTCGGGCTACTCGACCGTTTTGACCCATAAAGCGGTGGGTCGAATTAAATAAAAACAAGCAGAATATCGGCATTGAAGTGGTAAATGCATTGCGATATATTTACACGATTTTCTTAATGACATTTGGCGCGTTTATTTTGCAAATGGCGCGAGTCGAAGTTTTGTGAAAAAATTCAAAAGACGAGAAGTTTTCGTGTACTTTGGCGCTAGCTTTTCATTTATCAGTCAGCTACTGATAATATGATATATAATAACATAGTAATAATAAGATAGTCAGCTAGCAATTTTGCAGAATCTACAGCTATTTTTGAGGGGTCTATGTATGTATTTCTATGAGAAGGAAGAGTATCGCTAGAATATTTGATAATTTTGAAGAGGTCGTTCCATGGACGTGGGTCAAGATGAAAATTAATTAACCGAAAGGGGAAAATGGCAGCATCGATGCTGGTGACTTCTACTTGGTCACGGACACTGTCGCCTGTAGTAATTATAATTATAAAGTCCACCATGGCCCGTGTTGGCGTGTAATTAACCTACAACAGACGACGCCATTTACTTGAAATGGAAGAAATTTAAATACCAATAACCGAGCCAGGAGGAGGAGGGTGTCTTAGGAAGCGAGCAGAGTGGCGGCAACCACTTGAGAATCCTCGAGCAATCTAGCCAGAGAACCAGATGCTACGGAAAGCTTTATCAAGCTCAACTTGCGAATATCATGTTTGAGACTAGACACTTTATTTTCATTATACATATTTATATTTTTTATTGTTCAATTTTTATAACTCCTCGCAAGCATATATTTTATAATCTAAATGAAATTGATGGATTATTTTCTTGTATATAAGAAAAATATATGTATAATTATTATATGTAATAATTTTCTTATATATATATAATAATTATATATAATAATTTTTGTATGTATAATAAAAATAAAGAAAGCAAAATAATATACATAAGGCGTTTAAGAAAAGAATCTATCAGTTTCATTTAGAGTTTACAATGAGGCTAAAGTAATTGCCAGCAGGGGTAGAGAATCTTTAACCAGCAGAGGTTCGTTGTATCTTTTGCATTTTGTAATTTCCTCGTTTATAATTAATATGCTTGCAAATACCATATATGAGACTACACACATTAGTTTCATTATACATATATATATTTTTTATTCCTCAATTTTTATAATTCCTTGCAAGCATACATACATTTTATAATCTAAATGAAATTTATGGATTATCTTCTTGTATATAAGAGAACAATTATGTGTAAGATATGTATAGCTATTATATGTAATAACTTTCTTATATGTAAGAAAAGTAAGAAAAACTAATGTTATATATATACACACATATTTGTTTTCTTTTTTCTAAATTCTTTTTTTAAAAGCCTTATAGCTATCTATATATCTATATATAATAATTATATATAATAATTTTCTTATGTGTAAGAAAAATAAGAAGAACTAATGTTATATATATATATATATATATATATATATCTATATATAATAATTATATATAATAATTTTCTTATGTGTAAGAAAAATAAGAAGAACTAATGTTATATATATATATATATACACACATATTTGTTTTCTTTTCTCTAAATTCTTTTTTTAGAAGCCTTATGTATAATAAAAATAAGAGAAAGCAAAATAATATACACAAGGCATTTAAGAAAAGAATTTATCAATTTCATTTAGATCTATACATACTTGTGTTATTATATTTACTATGTATATATATTATGTTATTATATATTATTGCTATACATATATAATATATAAAGCGTTTAAGGAAAGAATCTATCAGTTTCATTTAGAGTTTACAATGAGGCTAAAGTAATTGCCAGCAGAGGTAGAGAATCTCTAACCAGCAGAGGTTCGTTGTATCTTTTGCATTTTGTAATTTCCTCGTTTATAATTAATATGCTTGGGAATATCATATTTGAGACTACACACATTATTTTCATTATATATATATATATTTTTTATTGCTCAATTTTTATAACTCCTCGCAAGCATACATACATTTTATAATCTAAATGAAATTGATGGATTATTTTGTTGTATATAAGAAAATAATTATGCGTAAGATATATATAACAATTTTCTTATATGTAAAAACAATAAGAAAAACTAATGTTATATATAATGTTATATGTTATATACACATATTTTTTTTTCTTTTCCCTAAATTCTTTTTTCAAAAGCCTTATAGCTCTCACTCTCTCTCTCTCTATATATATATATAAAATAAAAATAAGAAAATGCGGAATAATATACATAAGGCGTTTAAGAAAAGAATCTATCAGTTTCATTTAGATTTTGCAATGAAGCTAAAATAATTGCCAGCAGAGGTAGAAAATGTTTAACCAGCAGAGGTTCGTTGTATCTTTTGCATTTTGTAATTTCCTCGTTTATAATTAATATACTGCGAGCGTTTCTGTATTTGTGGAAAATTGGAAAATTCGGAAGTGCAAAAAAAAAAAAAAAGAAAAACCAACATAATACGAAGATATCCAAACAATGGGTTATACGATGTTTGTTATTGTATATTTAACATTTGACTGATACGACGACAAATCGAATGTTCAGTTACATCCGCGGCGCTTGGAACGTAAAACACCGGGTCTGGGAGCCTGTCAATCTCTCCCTTTGACATTTTGAAACGAGCAAAGACGACATTCGGGCGAAACAGAAGTACGCAGCTGTAAAAGGAGGAAAAAATAAGGTGGAGATGAGGTGGACGATAAAACTGATACAGCTGTGCTTACGAAATCGCACATGTACGATATATTTAAATATAAATTGTACGTTTCGAGGGGAAATTATATGCTGCGGGACAAATTGTTGGGGTTCAAAAACAATCAGCAAATGAAGTGGTTGTTTTCAACGATGTTGCATTATGGTTTAAAACAAATTTAGTATATGTAACAATTATTAAAAATATCAGTCTTTTATACGAAACATTTAACGCTGTGCGCATAGGTTGTCGTAATCTATGGAATTGTACGGGGATCGCGATACGAAGATTTATTATACGTAGAATTATAAATAATGTAGCGAGTTCAGAGCCAATATTTCGCGTTTCATTATGCGCAGCGTACGGTACTTGGCGCGGATCATTTTATTATGTGCGTTGCACGAAACATTTTAAAATTTCATCGCCACTGCAATGAAACGCGACTATCGGGATTACATTGATAATTGAAACGAGTCTGGAAATTTATACGGAAGCTGTGATATTGAAATAACGATAAAATAAAGTTTTCTTGTTTTAACATCGCTTTGTGTCTCTCTTTCAAAAAAAAAAGATAATTTTTAAACAAAACAGCCAAAACTAGGAAACTGGTAAAAGTCTGGTCCAAAGACGTATTTGAAGAGTACTTGCAAAGAAAACCGTAAGAAACAAGCTTTTCCAGAGGAAAAGAAACCTTATACATCAGCATAATCTAAATTCGTGAAAAAGAAAAATCTGTCTGCATGTGGCATTCCTCGGTTGTAAAGAAAACTCAATGTTCCATTTATTTAGACAGATGACAAGAGCAAAAAACGCTTAACTAATCTTTCCTGGTATTTATCTTTTTCTTCTATAGAAACGACGTTGCGACACCATTTTTTTAATTATTATCAGTAACACTTTCTTAATTGCACTTTTACTCAAATTTTCAATCCTGGCGCTTGCGGCGTTTTCCGCAATTTAATTAAATTTTTTGGCCATCAGACGTGTACAAGATTGTACGTACATATTTGCATAATTACCAAAATAGGCGACAATATTTCAATGTTTTGGAAATTTCAATATTCCGACAAGCGATATTTTGAAACTTACATGGAACGTCAAACAGAAGAAGAATTTTAACGCGCGATTAATTTACAACGTATAAGTTACAGCGAATGTTAAAACTGTTTCTCTGTAAAAATGGAAAACCTAACTTATCCTTCCCTTCCGCTGTGCTCGTGCGATTCAGCCAATACCGCGATAAATGTTGCTTTCAACGGCGGAACACTTATATCGCGTCTGACCTATAAGCCATTCGTACTACTGATAACGGACACAAAAGAAGATCGTTGAACGCCAAAAGCGTCATTACAGCTACGATCTATATATATATATGTCGAGTTATCATTGTGGTTAGGGGCGTTTAACGAATCTTCATTTGGATTAGCCATTGTTGTTGTACAATATAGATGATAGTTAACACTAGAACCACAGATAGCTAACACGAACCAATTTCTACCACAACTAGTGAAAATGACTGGTCTTTAAAAAATACCTAATAATACAATATTTTTATATTTTTCGATTTATTACTTTCTTACAGAAGCAATTCCATGTTATGTGGTACATTTTTGCTATTATTAATCCATCTGGGGCCATGATCCCTAAACGAGGCTTGACAAATTTATAAAATTGTAGAACCAGTCGTTTGGTATTTCTAGTGTTAGCATCTAGCAATCCAGCGATCGATCCGGAATTTTCCTGATAACTGATATCGTCATATCGAATGATACGCGGTAAAAATTTGGAAAACGTGTGGCAAGTTGTAGAAAACGAGGAAGCTGGCTAATTGGGGTTCGATAAACAGAGTGCAGGACTCCTGTACACTTTGACAAGTACCAGCCATTTTCACTGGTGTTGGTATAAGTAGCCTTGATACAAAATTATTTTCAGTTTGAATACATAAAAAATTCATTATATTATTCTTTTAGTTATCGTTGCGAAAATCATAGTATCATTGTGGAAAAAAATATAACACGAAGTAGGAATTTTAAAATAAAATTGTAAAACCACTCAATTTGACTACTGTGGTAGTTCTAGTGTTAATGGTACAAATATGTTTATTACAGAATTTGACAAGTAACCGTGACGATTAGATAATTGAGATGTTAATGACAATAATCTTAGGTTCAATAACGAATACAGTCAACGGGATAGCAAATGTGCTATCCTCCAAAGTCTAAGTCGAACTCAACTTACTTGTCCACGGTCCAAGTGGAACTCCTCATGTACTTTTCTCTGTACCTCTCTGTATCCCTCGGATCAACTATATTTTTAAGGAGAGCTGTACAACTACTCCATACCTCTGTTAGGTAAAAACGTCCATCCCGTGACCGTGACTACGTTTAGCGACCAGATGTCACTTCAAGCTCAAACCTACTGTCATAAATCTCGGGCAAACATGCTCGGACTAAATCATAAACAACTACTTCTGAGTTTTATTATTGTTGAGAATTTTGGATCGTAATAACCGAAATAATGGTATAGGAACACTAAATTTACACTTAGAATTTATATTAGAACAATTATATATTTATTTGATAAGCGATTGCAAAGATATTCATCGATACACGCTTGCACGCGTCTCAGCACTTTCTTCCATATCCGACTGTTAACCGACTGAACAGTCTACATTCATTTGTTTTCGAGACGCACACACAACTTCCACACACTGATATTCACATACAAGTATTACTATTACGCATCTAACCTAATCTAGCACATAAAATTATACATATCTCAATAATTATTTAAGTACAGCTATAATAAAAATTCTAGACTATTGAGGATTTTCCGAAAAATTCCAAAGGAAGGTCCTCGATATTCTTTCATCTCTGACATATATGTACACACATCTATACATTAGAAACCATTTCATCAGAAAATAGAATGATCCGACGAGAAGGAAACGAACAAATTTCCCATTAAATGCAATTACTATCGTCATCGAAGGTCGACTTGTTTGATGGAGGTGAGCGCGAACGCGTGCTACATCCTTCTTTCTTAATTTTCTGAAAATCCGCTGTAATTTTGCCCGACCGCTGGCCCCAACCACTGTCGTTCAGCTCTTAACCTGGTCTGATATAACCGAGAAATAAATGGAAGCAGAGTGGCGCGATTATCAAGCCGCGATGCAGATGAGGTGGGACGCGAATGGCGGCGACACGCCGGCCCGGAAAAAGCGGAAAATAGTTGCTGTCGAAGCCACGTGACAGCAGAGCATATCATTGACTGGTCCTTTCGATTTCTCATTTCCTGCGGGTCGTCAGATCGATCGATGACTGCGAGCAACGTCGCTGCTGTGTGTCGCGCACCTGAGATGCGTTGCGAAGATTTTTTTTTTTATTTGGTAGACTTTTTACAATCAATTCCCATTGATAATTATAAGTAAATTATTGTGGCGTGGTACTGTAACATTGCGAAGATGTTGTGAGAGTTTGTGAGGATATAACGTGGCGATACCGCGCGTACACAGTGGAAATGACGCGCGTTATGTTCAACGTTACAATGCCGAGAATTTGAACGTTCACGCGTGTATATGAAACAGCGGAGAATTTTATGTTCCGTGGACGATGATCGATCGAACGTGATATGAGTTTCACCGGCAGATCGGTTAAATCTGTGCGAGTAATACACATTGCATGATTTGGCTTGCTCGCGATAGATCGCGTTCAAACAGCGTACGATCTTCTTGTGTAGACTTTAGACAATTTTCTTCTTTCGTTTTGTGTTACGACGACCAGGTTTTCTTTAGAGAAGTCGATAGAATCGGAATTGGAAATAGTATTAGGTTGTCCGAAAAGTTTCTTTCGTTTCATAAGGTGATAATAGATGAACAGGAATTTCTGTTTGATATTATTTTATTGAATTAGGTATGATGCATTTCGTTCCATTTCTATTATTATGGTCGTGCCTAATTGAATATGCTAATATAAAACAGAAAACGTTGTGTGTTTATTATTTCCTTATAAAACGAAAGAAACTTTCCGGACAACCTAATAGGATTACTGGGGAAATTTACTGGAATTTAGCAGAGAATTGACTAGGACCTTTGAAAATTCTCCGATGTGATCTGTTGCAGATTAATTTCGCACGTACAAGTGTTTGCAAAGATAGTAAGTTACAAAGACAGATTTGATATTGCAATGAGAATTGGAGCAGAAAATATTTGCAGTTTCGTTTCTAAACGTGTTCTTTACATGGATCGATTTGACAATCGTATTTTACAATTAAATATTTATTCGACTATATTTTTTATTATATGGTATACAATTTATTTATTTAATTATATTTCATATTTTTAGTATGTTCAATAAGTTGAATAAATTTTCTTGAGATGTACAATTATTTCATTATATCTTTAGAGGTTAGGTTACAATATTTAATTAGGTTAGGTTACAATATTTAATTAGGTTAGGTTTGAATATATAATTTTTCTAACATTCCAATTATAATTTAGGTTATGATCCGTTTCTATTTGTTGACTTGGCAACTAAATGATTGCGGATTTTGTCAATACCACCT
Organism: Bombus flavifrons; assembly: GCF_040668555.2. Taxonomy (NCBI): domain Eukaryota; kingdom Metazoa; phylum Arthropoda; class Insecta; order Hymenoptera; family Apidae; genus Bombus; species Bombus flavifrons. The sequence goes on along the minus strand of NC_138458.1, from coordinate 5,159,145 downwards.
AATGACAGTGTTTGGAAAGATAGTAAGTTACAAAGACAGATTTGATATTGCAATGAGAATTGGAGCAGAAAATATTTGCAATTTCGTTTCTAAACGTGTTCTTTACATGGATCGATTTGACAATCGTATTTTACAATTAAATATTTATTCGACTATATTTTTTATTATATGGTATACAATTTATTTATTTAATTATATTTCATATTTTTAGTATATTCAATAAGTTGAATCAATTTTCTTGAGATATACAATTATTTCATTATATCTTTAGAGGTTAGGTTACAATATTTAATTAGGTTAGGTTTGAATATATAATTTTTCTAACATTCCAATTACAATTTAGGTTATGATCAGTTTCTATTTGTTGACTTGGCAACTAAATGATTGCGGATTTTGTCAATACAACTTTTGACAAAATCCGCAATCATTTAGTTGCCAAGTCAATACTTTAAGATATATGGCTGCAGGTCTTTGCCTGATTAATTACGGAGCAGCTGTTGAAATTCATAAGGACAGGAACGACTGAAATATTGTATGATTTATCTGGAAGATTGCCCATCGTTACTTTCATATAAATGGTCCGCGAGTTTGATTTAATTAATAACGATGACGCGGTATGTAATATCCATCGCGGTTGCGAGGTGTGTTGTGGCTATCCCATCGATTCAAATTAATTCTGTTAATGGCTGTTCGTAGAGTTAGCGATCCTTCGCTATTGATTTTCACGGAACCCGCAAACAACTTCTTCCCCTACAGTTCTACTTGCACATCTTATTTGATATCATATAAATAAAGCGATTTTTTCATTGGTCATTCTACAACATTTTTCATTCTCTTTTCTAATTTATTTTTTTTTTCTTTATTATAATGCTATATTATAATTAAGTAAATTAAGTGATTGCGGATTTTGTCATTGCCACCTAATGATGAAATCGTATTTATCACGAACTAACAGAATAGGAAATATCTTGAAAAAATAAGAAAGAGGAGAGTTTCGCGAACGAGGAGGTCTTTCCATCATTGTTCGAAATTCAATAATTACGGCCGGATAGCCAGGAGAATTCGTAGGAATTGGTGGAAGCGAAGATACGTAGCGGTGGACGCGATCGATCGCCACTTTATTAGTTTTCAATGGCGCGACGAGCAGCAAAGAAAGGGCGAAAGAGAAACGAACAGGTCCATAATAATATCGCGCTCGATCGTGCATCCTAAAAATGCAGCCTAAGGAATTGCGCGGTCTGTCGAACTGCGAAATGAAGCGAGACACTTCATTCCCCTTTCTACCGTATCGTCGTTCGAGAAGGAAAAACTTAAGGAGCCAATACGGTTCGTGGCTGGGCCGGTTTTATCAATAAAAATATTCGCATTTCTCTTTGCCCGCGAAATTGATACTGCACACCGCTTCGCTCTATTTCTTCGCGATATTCCTTTTTTCCCTTCGACTCGCTCGGTTTTGATCGGCTTTCCGTTATTTCCTCGTCCGAAGTCTTCCTTGTGCTAGGAACGTATACGGCGCGAGTTTTATCTTTCGATTTGCAAATCGTCCGATTGATTATGAAACGTAGAATTTCCAGATTTGATAGAAATTGCGCAAGACGCGTGTACCTTTTGCTGTATTTTTTTTATGCTAGAATGTTTTGCAACAGCAGCAATTTTTGCCCATTTATCTATGAAAAATGTTTAAAAGTAACATGGAACGTGAGCAGAAGTCGGTGATCTCTGTCGCTTTTCAGAATTTCGTTCAGCGTTCGATGTATCTTATTGTTAAACTGTTCGAATAAGGGGGATTATAATGATATCCAGGTTCTCCGGAAATTAATTGTACGTTACATTGTGACGTGTCATTTCGAAGCGTAGATGTGACTGTTTGTTATTTGTTAGCCAAGCTTTTGTTCTCGTCGTTCGTTTCCTCATTTCCTATCAGAATTATGTCGTAATTAAATGAATGTCTTATTTCTGAATATTATTCCTGCAATTTATACTACAATTAGCAAATTGCAATTTAAACGCAAATCGTAACTACTTTTTACTGATGACGAGTATACTCGTCAAACACAGAGTACGTATTTGTCATAACATAGAATTAAGTCGTAATTAAATCACTGTCTTATCTTTTACTGCAATTAGTAAATTGCAATTTAAACAACAAATTGTAACTACTTCTTACGCATGACGAGTATAGACGTCAAACACTCGTCAAATTAAATGACTGTCTTATATTGAATTTTATTCCTGCAATTTACTACAATTACCAAGTTGCAATTTAAACAGCAAATCGTAACCACTTTTTACTCATGACGAGTATACTCGTCAAACACTCGTCAAATTAAATGACTGTTTTATTTTTGTATTTTATTCCTCAAATGTATACTACGAATACCAAATTGCAATTCAAACAGCAAATTGTAAGTAACTTCCTATTTATGACGAGTATATTCGTCAAACACTCGTCAAATTAAATGACTGCCTTATATTGAATTTTATTCCTGCAATGTATACTACGAATACCAAATTGCAATTCAAACAATAAATTGTAATTACTTCTTACGCATGACGAGTATACTCGTCAAACACTCGTCAAATTAAATGACTGTTTTATTTTTGTATTTTATTCCTAAAATGTATACTACGCATACCAAATTGCAATTCAAACAGCAAATTGTAAGTAACTTCCTATTTATGACGAGTATATTCGTCAAACACTCGTCAAATTAAATGACTGTCTTATATTGAATTTTATTCCTGCAATTTACTACAATTACCAAGTTGCAATTTAAACAGCAAATCGTAACCACTTTTTACTCATGACGAGTATACTCGTCAAACACTCGTCAAATTAAATGACTGTTTTATTTTTGTATTTTATTCCTCAAATGTATACTACGAATACCAAATTGCAATTCAAACAATAAATTGTAATTACTTCTTACGCATGACGAGTATACTCGTCAAACACTCGTCAAATTAAATGACTGCCTTATATTGAATTTTATTCCTGCAATTTACTACAATTACCAAGTTGCAATTTAAACAACAAATTGTGCGTAATTTTTACTCTTGCCGAGTATACTCGTCAAACACAGAGTACGTGTTTGTTATAACATAGAATTAAGTCGTAATTAAATGACTGTCCTATTTCTGAATTTTATTCCTACAATTTACTACAATTAGCAAATTGCAATTTAAGCAGCAAATTGTAACAGCTTCTTACTTATGACGAGTATACTCGTCGAAAACAGCTAACTATTTAAAATAGCGTTCCTTTTGCCACTCGGAGACTCAGCTCGCTCGCTCAGTTTCTAATTCAACCTCGCCTTTAATCAATCTTAATTCGATCACGATCGAATGGAATCCGAACGCGATAGAACACGTTCGACAGAAGTCGGTGAGAAAATTTCCTTCGCGCGTCTTTTTCCTCCAACGCATTCTTATTCCGCGGGGTGCGCGCGATAACGAGTCCGTGGCCACGAGGCCGCGACTTTTCTCCTCGAGTCTCGACCCAGTTTCCCATTTACAAAGGACCGTCACGGAATATATCCTCGTTTAATTCCAACGCGCGACGCGGCACGTCCGCGTGTGTGCCGTACGATCCGCACCGGCCATCCAGCAACCGGCAGCATCGAATCGATGAAAGTTTATAGAGACTGGCTGTATAAACGACCAGCAGGCAACCGATACAGCACCCGCAGTCCCACGAACATCCCTCGAGCGTCGTTGCGTCGATCTCCTCGTCCATAGTTGAGGACGCGCAACGTTTTTCGTCGCCGCTTCGTTTCCTCCAGCGACGACAGACTTCCTCGGTGAGTGCGTGATTCGCTTAAAATTCTGATATGGTAAACACGGAGAAAATAAACGAAAACATCGTGTGGGTGTTAAAATTGAGGAATTTTGATTTTCCATTGGAAATTGATAGAAGCTTCGAAATAGCAAGCTATTAATTGTATAGTTTGTTTAAAATGCGTCATAGCAATATTGAATTATTATCTGTCGTTAAATAACTTTCTCAAGTGGCACTATTTTGGAAATTGCACGCTTCTCTCTTAAACTTGTTGTGATTTGTGGCAGAGACACGTGTAGTTGTAATATTGTAAAATTTCATTCGCATTTTTCTTTGTATCTCCAATGTAATTTGTAATTTATCAATGCCATCGTTTATGGTTTAGAGCAACGATACTTGTAAATATCGTGTGGTATTTAATTTGTTCGACACAGCGGAATTGCTTTCCTCGTCCGTCGATTAGAAATTGTTGGAAATCGCAAAAGTAGATAGTATCGTCGTTACAGTCTGAACACGATTGCCCTTGTGGTGGGAAGGCAGCAATTTAAAATTCACCAGTTAGGATAATGCATGCATGTGCTGGAGCAAAAACGATATTTTCAAACGAAGAGAATTTTACTGGAGGGACCGCGACCCAATTGCAGCGTAAGTGAGACGAGGCAATTTCGCGTCATCTGTTAACGAAAGCTCGTCTGATATCGACATGTTTCGCCTTGTTTAAAGGGGACAATTTCCTTCAAGGTCGAATACGTGTCCAACGCAAGACTTTCCATGTACAACATACTTATGACCGTATAAATGTCGCTGTCATGGAGAACACGAAAATAAATGGTATTTATCAGGCAACGTCGTTTTCAATTTATATCTGATGCTTTAACAGCACAGAGACTTCATAGCAGGCGATGTAATAGATTGGATACATTGAGAACAAACTGTTTCTCTTGAATTATTGCTTCGTCAAATCCAGATGTAAATGATTTTCAGGAATTTTTCAAACGCGTCTGCGAATTAAAACACGGATCATCCGTCACAACTGCGAATTAAATCAACCCGTTTAATATTTATGTTTCCTGGCATTCGGAAGTCACGTTGATGAATTTTGTAAATCGAAGAGTAGCGCAATGCGACAACGTTACGAACGCTGTCTCTTAGATCTGCCTTAGCGGCAGAAAAATGTGGATGGTTCATTTAAATGGTAAGTTTGAATTTGACTGTGCTTATGGTTAAATCCTTCGTTGAATTTCAACAAAGTGTTAACCAGTTGGCTGTTTCTCACGAGTATACTCGTCACGAAGGAATGGCAATATTCCCCGTTACGACGAATATACTCGTCACGAAGGAATGGCAAGATTTTCCGTTACGACGAATATACTCGTCACCAAGGAATGGCAATATTTTTCATTACGACGAATATACTCTTCACAAAGGAATGACAACATTTCCCGTTACGACGAATATACTATTCACGAAGGAATGGAAACATTTTGCGTTACGACGATTATACTCTTCACGAAGGAATGGCAAGATTTCCCGTTACGACGAATATACTCGTCACGAAGGAATGGCAAGATTTTCCGTCACGATGAATATACTTGTCACGAAGGAATGGCAACATTTCCCGTTACGACGAATATACTATTCACGAAGGAATGGAAACATTTTGCGTTACGACGATTATACTCTTCACGAAGGAATGGCAAGATTTCCCGTTACGACGAATATACTCGTCACGAAGGAATCGCAAGATTTCCCGTTACGACGATTTTATACTCTTCACGAAGGAATGGCAAGATTTCCCGTTACGACGAATATACTCGTCACGAAGGAATGGCAAGATTTCCCGATACGACGAATATACTCGTCACGAAGGAATGGCAATATTTTTCGTTACGACGAATATACTCTTCACGAAGGAATAGTAATATTTTCCGACGAGTATACTCGACTTTCTTAGGACACGAAGAAAATGCAGGCAGATAAGCGAAATACGTGTCTAGCGAAAGTAATAAACTATTCGAAGTAATTACAATTACAATAATTATAAATAATGGTAATAAACGCTACCGCGAAAAACGGAATAAACAAGAAAAACGGAGGAAGTATGGCATTTCGTTATTCGTGAGTATACACGATATTCTATGTAAATGTACATGTTAGATATGAATATATATAGCTGAAGGTTACAAATCAATATTAATTATTATTATTTGCTACTATTTGTGTCATTTTCCTGTTTGATAGATCAGCCTACAGAAGTGAGTTGTTTAGAAGCGAGCCATCTCTGACGCCCCTAGTAATTCAGCATCATTTGCTAATCGACCTCTTTGATGATTAATTCGTCGCTTATTCATCAGCAATCTGACCCACAGCTCGCCGGATTCCGAATAAATTTCCATTTGCAAACGAAATATTCTATGCACTCCGGAACACGGCCATGGATATTGGATAAACAAAAACAAAGAAAAAAGGAACAAAAAATGGGAGAAAAAGACGGCAGGAGGGAGAAAAATGACACGTGTCCGCATCTAACCGTGGAGAAATGGTAGAAACGTGCTCGAAACGTAGAAACGCAGAGGAAAGATCGTCAACGATGGGGCTGACGCAGAAGGCAATTCCGCACATTCGCGGCCAGATCTATCGCTAGTTAAGTGTCGCAACATCGGTATCGGGGAATACGTTGTTAAGCCTGTGCCACACTCGTCCATACGTTCAATCCCCACGTGAAACTTTTTGCCGTAGCGGCCATGCGACCCGATGCTCGATACTGCGTAATTCAATTGAAACTGTGGCTCGATCGAACGACCGGAGTTGCCTGGTTGTCGATTAAAAAAGGAAAAGAAAGAAGAAAAAAAAAAAGGGCAGTCGTTGGAAGGAAAAAAATGGGCGCAGCCGAACTAACCGACGCGACGCAGCTATCTCGACGCAAACTACTCGAATCGTATTGTATTTGTATCGTAGACGCGCCTAATAATCGACTGGTTCTACGCGCCCTCCTTTTTTGACAGTGTGTTGCTTACGTAGAATCGTAGAATTTCACTGTGCTTATGGTTAAATCCTTCGTTGAATTTGAACAAAATGTTAACCAGTTGGCTGTTTTTCACGAGTACACTCGTCACGGAGGAATGGCAGTATTTTGCATTACGACGAGTATACTCGTCGTGCGTAAAAAGTAGTTAGAATTTGCTGAATTGCAATTTAGTAACTGTAGTAAATTGCACTGATAAAACTAAAAAATGAGACATTCGTTTAAGTACAACTAGATTCTGTATTATAATAGCCACACATACTCTCTGTCTGACGAGTATACTCGTCACGCATAGAAAGTAGTTACAATTTGCTGTTTTAATTGAAATTTAGTAATTCTAATAAATTGCAGTAATAAAATTAAAAAATAAACAGTAGTTTCGTTACAACTTAATTCTATATTGTAACAGCCACGAGTACTTTTCGTCTGACGAATATACTCGTCATGCGTAAAAAGTACTTACACTTTGCTGTTCTAATTGCAATTTAGTAATTGTAGTAAATTGCAATGATAAAACCAAAAAGTAAGACATTCATTTAATTAAAACTTAATTCCATATTTTAACAGCCACACATATTTTCTGTCTGACGAATATACTCGTCATTGCCCACTTTTTTCGGCACACTCTACGTACAAATTTTTCAAAGAATCGCAACAGCTAACTGGTTAATTGGTTACGTGATAAATGCATTTGTTTCTACGAGCAATAATTGCCGAAACGAATTGCGCATTATTTAAGCTTGCAGAAAATTCCATAATTTTATGAAATAATTAATGACAGCAAATTAGTAGAATTCCACTTATCTGAAATTATCTGCGAACAAATAGTTCACATAACTCAAGTTTGTTGATTCCGCTTATTACTACGATTTTCCCCCCAAATGTCAGGAATTTGCCATTAAATAAATAGATTCGATCGACAGCAGCCCATTTAACCGGACGTTAATTGGAATTTCGTTTTCGTAAATGAAGTTCTACCATAACACGTTAACTATTCGAGTTAATCAAGAGCAGATTCTCTTGGATCATGCAACTTCGTATTGAAGTTTACAAGCAGATGGCAAGAACTGCGATATCTCGAATCAGTCAGCTCTACGTACATTCGTTGCTTTGGGTCGATGGTAAAACAGCTTGAAAAGGATTTCAGTGCATGGCCCTTTGCTCTCGAGAAATTAATCGAGAAACGGTGTTCTTGGTGCAGCAATTTCTTACGTTTCAAAACTTTCTCTTACAATTTCTATCCGGAAAATTAAACAATGAAACTTAAAATTAAACAATAATTAAAAATTAAAAAATAATGAAAATTAAAAATAAAAACATGCAGTAGCGTTACAATAAATGAAATTAATCAAAAATTTGCCGTAGTAATTTGTAAGAATTTGATATCACGAAGCAACATAATGTTAACGTTAAAAGAATTTATAAAGCAGGATAGAAAAAGAAATTAATTCCTCCAAGACAAACGACCACGCACTCAAATCCTCTTCTCACTGTTTTACCATCAACCTGAACCATCGAATACACATACGGTCAACTCATTGCAGATTTCCCGATTCTGGCCATCTGCTTGTTAGCGTCTCGTTGCCAGTACAACGAGCCTCCACTGTTTCACTTTGCCCCAGGTCGCTTTGCGTTAGACAATGTGCCCAAGTTTTAAGATTATACGCACAGTTTTTCCTCAAAATATGCGACCGACCCGGTAGGTTGCTATTCCGCTCGACTCAGTTCTCGAATAGGACAAAAGCAATACATCAGAGTCGCTAGTACCGCAATGGGAAAGCTCTTGCAAATATTCTATTCGTCTTCTACCAAACGACGTGGCTATGTTCGTTCGACCATACAAATTTACGATTTCTCGCTTGCTTTTCAAACGAAATAGAAGGAACATGGCGAGAGTAGCCACGTTATTTAGCAATTGAGTTAGAAAAATTTACCAAATGTCCAGCTGGACAAATTCTAAAGTACAAATTAAAATGAACAAAAATCCTACCTTGTCAAGCTTGGAAGAAGCTTGGAGAAGCTTGGAAATTATACTTACGCGAACGTTGATGTTATTTGAGACAATGTACTCGCGCAGCTGGAGGCGATGTAGCGAGGTCGTAAAATCGGTCAGGCGTTGAAGTAAAAACATGGTTGAAGAGCGAAACACGTAAGTTGAGACATTTTAGGGGAGATAAGCGGCTCGAGCCTTGTTCAGGGCCGACCATGTCAACTCGCAACTAGTTCTTTCTTGCGAGTAGGTAGGTCGACGGTAAAGAATTCCCTGGCAACCCTGGTCACGGTATGCAAACGACCCTGAGTGCGGTTAGATCAATCGGTGTCACCGTTTAACATTTTCATTTACGACCTCGTTGTGTATATCGCTGCTAGCTATGCGAAGCTTGCGCTGGTAGTTTCTGCGACACGTACAGACAGTGTCACGTATATTCCAACTGTACGAATTTTTTACCTACGCTAAACATTTTGCACAGTCAGAACGTTTTAGAGATGAAACGAATTTGCATACACCTCGTGGCCAAATTTCTATTTAAGAAAAGAAAAGAGTACAGTAATATTTGCTCTAAGTTATTTTTTTTTATCTTGGGTCAGTGCGGGTACAAATCGGAACTTAAAAAATGAGTTGGTAGTGCAAATGCAACTTGATAAAAGGAGAATTATTTTTGTGAAATCGAACGATCAGAATCGACGACTTGCAGGAGAAAAGGTGGAATTTGAGGTGAACGAAAAATGATGTTTAAACAAGAATTATTTATTAAAAATATTATTAAAAATAATTATTTATGATCGTCACTGTATGTACAGCAATGGATGCTGCACGACACTCCCATAGACATTTTTGTTCATTTAATTTCGGGCCAGACTCGTGTGAGCCACTGGTGGTACACGCCGCCTTACGGGGCAGACACGTGTGACTCATCGGTGATGCACGCCGGCATATTAGTATACGTAATAGAACAAAATCATTTGCCTCTTTGAGCAACGAAATGTCAGCTGTAAAAAAATAACTTGGAACCCATAGATATTTTTCTTCATTTAAATTCCGGGTCACTACTGGCCCACGAGCATATGCAATGTTCTACAAAGAAAGAGAAGATTGAAAAGGAAACGCGAAAGGTAAAGAGAAGCAATGTCGTATTGCAATATATTTTAACAAATATAATCACGTGGCGCAAAAATGTGTTATTGTTCTTGGCAAAGAGAATTGAACAGACGCAAGTAAAGAAGTTTATCCCTGGCCAATCTCACTGTCATATTTATTATTCGAGGATGCTTATCAAATTCAAATACGCATCCATCTCTGACAAATCCCCTTCAAGATGTCTCGTACCTAATACCTTGTCGCAACTTATTGTTAGCTATCGCCCTTTTTCGCATTGAAACTGCCGTTGAAGCTGACCTGGATCGCTGGAGATCGATTGGATCCGATCATAGAGATTTTCGGGGCATCGGCCAAGCACGAAAGAACACAGCGACTGCGTATTATCTGCGTTTCGAATATTTCAAGCGCAGCCCCTGTTCATATCGTGTCGTACGCTGGAAACTTGGCGTAACTCGGTTGAAACGATAGGCGGATCAGACGATTGGAATGGTCGCGTGGTCCTCGATGGCTGGGTAAACAGCAGCAGAAAGAAACGGAAGAGAGAAACTGAAACTTGAGAATGTAAAATTTGACAGAAAGTTGGGCGGAGTATTGAAATATCTGATCCATTTAAGTTTCTGAAAACGATGGTGGAAACTGGGTGACGCGAAATTACCAGTCGCCATCTATCGTAACGATTGCTGGCGTGTCAGCCGACTTTTGAATCGCACGGAATACTCGAATCAATCACGTCGATTACGTCGCGAAACGTCAGCTGGCCGACGACGAGACGCGCGTCACAAGTTGGTAGCCGAGTCTTATTAAAATTTGTTTCTTATCTGCATCTGCTTCCAGAGTGCTCCTCACGTGTTCCTTAGGACTCCTTGCTCTTGTCCTTCGAAAGAACGTCCGCGTTATTTCGGTTTCACGCCATCGACGATAGTTTCACGCTTCGAGACAGCCAACGTTGATCATGGAAGCATCAAAAGGTCATCGATGATACAGGCAGGTCCTATAATGAGCTCCGTATGCTGTCCAGCTTGCAAAATTAACATGGAGACTGTAAAAAGTTTCCAAAATTAACATGGAACCTGTACAAAGTTTGAAAAATTAACATGGAGCCTGTACAGAGTTTCCAAAGTTAACATGGAACCTGTACGAAGTTTGAAAAATGAACATGGAGCCTGTACAATGTTTCCAAAATTAACAAGGAGCCTGTACAAAGTTTCCAAAATTAACATGGGATCTGTACAAGGTTTGAAACATTAATATGGAGCCTGTACAAAGTTTGAAAAAGTAACATGGAGCCTGTACAAAGTTTCCAAAATTAACATGGAGCCTGTACAGAGTTTCCAAAATTAACATGGGGTCTGTACAAGGTTTGAAACATTAATATGGAGCCTGTACAAAGTTTGAAACATTAATATGGAGACTGTACAAAGCTTCCAAAATTAACATGGAGTTTGTGCAATGTTTGAAAAATTAACATGGAGTTTGTACAAAGTTTCCAAAATTGACATGGAGTCTGTATAAAGTTTCCGAAGTTAACGTGGAATCTGTACAAAGTTTGAAAAATTAACATGAAGCCTGTACAAAGCTTCCAAAATTAACATGGAGTCTGTACGAAGTTTCCAAAGTTAACATGGAGCCTGTACAAAGTTTCCAAAGTTAACATGCAGCCTGTACAAAGTTTCCAAAATTAACATGCAGCCTGTACAGAGATTTCAAAGTTAACATGGAGCCTGCACAAAGTTTGAAACATTAATATGGAGCCTGTACAAAGTTTCCAAAATTAACATGGAGTCTGTACAAAGTTTCCAAAGTTAACATGGAGCTTGTACAAGGTTTCTAAAGTTTACATGGAGCCTGTACAAAGTTTGAAACATTAATATGGAGCCTGTACAAAGTTTGCAAAATTAATTTCCTCAAGAAAAGAAGTCAAGTGCCTCGAGTTGATATTAAATAGCAGCAGATACGAAAGAGTATCAAGGATACATGAAGACCTTGCGAAGAGTAACTCTACTGCGTAAAGAACACAGCCCAGAAATGCTGCTTAGCCCTAGTCTCTGGCTAAAACAACCTGATGTTAGGTTGTCCGAAAAGTTTCTTTCGTTTTATAAGGAAATAGACGCACAGTGTTTTTTGTTTTATATTAGTTTATTAAATTATGAAATGGATCATACCTAACTGAATAAAACAGTATAAAACAGAAATTGTTGTTCACCTGCTATCACCTTATGAAGCGAAAGAAACTTTCCAGACGACCTAATAGAAACCATAGTCATAGTTAAGGACAGCAAGAAATCAGGCAAATGGAAACATGGGTTGCCTTAGCAGATTAGAATTTAAAAACTGACTACTCAGAACTTTACATTATGTCAGCAAACGTTACTAGTGTTTGAAAACTGACCAGTTGGAACTACTGTTAATATTAATCAGCCAATAGGACAAATGGTGTAACATATGAAGATTAATGTTACAGAATAAGAGGGAAATATGCGAGACGTTTTATTTAAATTATTTGCTCGTGCAATGGAAGAAAGAAATGGCGAAGAAATCGTAGAATCAACGTACTGAAATGTAAACAGAGAATACAACACGTGTCAGAAGAATCTAATCGCAAGACAAATTTTCTTCGATTGTGACACCTTTTTCTGTTAAAAATCTACAACACTTGCGAGCGTACAATGGGAATTAAAAATTGTAGCAAACCAACAAACCGTAGTATTGGAAGCTACAATGGAAGATTAGGCTACAAACGGGAACTTCTGTATATACAAACTTTGGACAATTATTAATTACTATATGCAGTTACGTATATTTGTGTATTTGTTATAAAAATGAAGATTTCTATAGATTTGTCGAATAAATTTTGTTTGATCGTATTCGACAATACAGGCTGTTCAAAAAATGAACACGTATTTCATGGCACAGTGAAAATTTGGCGCTCTCCTTTTTAGGATTTATTTTCGAGAATTTTGTTGCTCGCACACGTTCACGCATTTTATTTCTTGCGTAGATTTCTCCTATTTTTATATCACGTTTATTACGCATTGGGGAAATATACAGTGACGTGCAAAAATACTTGAACGCTCAGGTTGTCTGAAATCGAGCTTGTCACCTGCGCTGAACGTTTCAGTAGAACAATCGCGAGTAGTCGCAGATTACTCAACTGCGTGGAAAGTAGAGAACAGCAGGAAGAAAGACTGCAGCAAGTCACATCTGATATGTTCGGATACTTGACCGACTGATAATCCGCCATTCTCGCCACAGGAAACTTTTGTGCTTTAAATTCTACGTGTTGTATAAAAAATCTGGAAATTAACACACATTAATCTCAATAATATTAATAGAGTTTCAATAATTTACCCAATCGTCGTCAGTTTCTCAATTTTCTCGTCTAAGGTTCCTAGCATAAAATCGTCACCAAAACAACGTGTCGAGCGATTTCAATTTCGTGTCTCTTGTTACACGTTGTATACATTGAAAAATAGACCACAAGTTGTAATACACTGGCTTATCATATTACACTCTGTCGGTCTCATATTTCACGTACGTTATCGACTGCGATCTGCAGATCTTAACGACGTTTTTACCGATCAGACAAAAATAGCTCGTGAGACGAAAGTAACGCGCGAGTAAGAGAAGATACGAAATAATTCCGAAGCGGTTCGGATTGACTTCGCTGCCCTTCGCTGCAACGAGGCTTCCTTGCCTGTGACATCGAAACTTCGATTTGTACGTGGCTGGGCGCCATTGAAGAAGCGATTCGCCAGCTTACGATGGTATCCTCCGTTAATAGAGGCTGGCCACGGTGAACTTTTGATGTATGTAAATGGATGAATAATGGCCAGGTGAATATGTAGATTGGAGGATGACAGATCGAGAACTTGCTTGCATCCACTTTAATGATTTATGACTGGCTATTATCCCGAGACTTTGTCTTGCTTCATTTCTTCGCCGACGCTAATCACGAGATCTTGCGCAAGTTTTTCGCCGCCGCTGACAATCAATTCCAATTAACTTTCGGCAGAAGAGAGGTGTATGGAAAATTCTACGCTGAAAAATGTAGGACGATCTGGATTATTCATGTTTAACGAAATTTCAATGCGATGGCAGAAATATTTTTAGCATTGAAGGAAAATCATTGGCAGGTGAATAAATGCAAATGTTTGTATATATATATATATTTTATATTGCATTTTAAACGTAGATATTGTCACCTTTTCCTTTAAGATTTATTTTGACATATAATTTTGACGTGCAAATATATAAATCTTGAAATGCAAAATACGTGTTTAATGATGCTGTTTAGTAATCAGGTGTGTAATGTTAATCGTTGTTGTATATTCGTGTAAAGTGTAAAAAGAGAGGAATTGTTTGGTATTAGGTTGTCCGGAAAGTTTCTTTCCTTGTATAAGGAGATAATAGACGCATAGTGCTTTTCTTTTTTGTTTTATATTATTTTCCCGAATTACGTACTATCCATTTTCTTCTGTTCAGATAAACACATTTCACTGACTTGGTTTCACGTTTGTACGGAGGTGTAAAAAAACACGTTTGCGAAAGAAAAACACTTTTCGAACGACCTAATACTTTGTAACGTATCGAGTTCGTACAAATACGACGAAAGTTACTTCTCATATTTCGGCGCATTTTGAAATCGATATTTTGGGCCGGGGGTGGGGTGGAGGGGATTTTTATGAAACTTTAAAATCTTCAAATTCGCAAATATCCAGGTTTTCAAAATTGTTGATATTTAAATTTTCAAACTTTCTGATCTCCGGGTTTTCGAGTTTATTAATTTTCAATTTCCCAAATCTCTGAATTGTTGATGTCGTCGAGTTTTTAACCAGGTCATTCGTTAACTCGAAACTTCTACATATAATCACGAAATTAATAGATAACGAAGGAGTAGACGTTTTTAGTCCTTGCAAACTATGAAATGAACGTACGACGTTAGTTATTTTGATAAAACCGGAGAGTGGAAAATTAATAAATAAAGGATTAATAATAATTTAGTGTACTTTTCTTTCGTTGTCAAATTAGAATGGCCAGACTAATATTGGGCGTTTCTACTTAAAGCTTGCACAGAATATTAAAATAACATTCTCGTTATATTAGACAACATGATCCATTCTAATTTATTCATACAATAAAAGTGTTAAATTGTGACATTTAATACATTTTGCATAAATACAGTTACGACATTCAATTCGATATTCGAAGAATTCAATGTATTTAATTTATTGTTACTTTAAGAAAAGATTCTGACGTCAATATTAATAATTGAGGAATTTTTCTAAAACAGGTATCTGAATTATCATTGTAATAAATTTATTGTAAATATATAAACAAGTATATATTCTCAGTTGGGTTAATATGAAATTTTTATTTATTTCCTAAATATGAAAGAATAAAGCTCTTTTACTATTAAAAGACTGAAATTAGAAATTCCACTTTTTCCCAGAAATTTGAATTATTGTAATAAATCATTGTAATAAATTTAATAAATTATTATTGTAAATATACAAACAAGTATATTTTCTCAGTTGGGTTAATATGAAATTTTTATTTATTTCCTAAATGTGAAAGAACAAAGCTCTTTTAATATTAAAAGACTGAAATTAGAAATTCCACTTTTTTCCCAGAAATTTGAATTATTGTAATAAATCATTGTAATAAATTTAATAAATTATTATTGTAATAAATTTATTGTAAATATACAAACAAGTATATTTTCTCAGTTGGGTTAATATGAAATTTTTATTTATTTCCCATATGTGAAAGAACAAAGCTCTTTTAATATTAAAAGACTGAAATTAGAAATTCCACTTTTTTCCCCAGAAATCTGAATTATCCTGACGATATCACAACAACTGTAATATCTTAATAATTGTAATGATTTACATGTATTTTGATTGAATTTAATTACCGCACGTTGCCAGTTACTCAACCACACGTGATATCGTGCAAAACAGGAAAATACGAAAACGATAAAAAATACTGAAATTTCAGTTTTCTAAAATTGAAGGGTTGGCAACTAAGTGATTGCGGATTTTGTCATTAGGTGGTACTGACAAGATCCGCAATCACTTAGTTGCCAAGCCAATACACAGCTCGAACATGTTCAAATTCAAATAACTATAATTACGTGTAATTGTATAATATCGTAAATATAACAAAAGAGAGTCCTTTTCAATATTAAAATACTAAAATTCCAAATTCCACGTTACCGCAAAAACGTCGATCTTCAGAACAAAATTACAACAACTGTAATTTCAATCGTGACGTATTTACGTTCCTTGCCAATTCCATGATCTTACACGTTGTCATGTCACGGAGAAAGACAGGTATTATACACAGTACTGGAATAACAGTTTCCTAGAAGTACGCAGCTAAAATAAATTCAAATAAAAAGATTGTGACGTCAATATTAATAATTGAGGAATTTTTCTAAAACAGGTATCTGCATTATCATTGTGATAAATTTATTGTAAATATATAAACAAGTATATGTTCTCAGTTGGGATATTATGAAATTTTTATTTATTTCCTAAATATGAAAGAATAAAGTTCTTTTACTATTAAATAAACTGAAATTAGAAATTCCACTTTTTTCCTAGAAATCTGAATTGTCCTGACGATATCACAATAACTGTAATTTCACTGTTATCTCTAGACTAATCAACATTGATTTAATTGAAAAATTATAAGTCACAAGTAATTGATTCAATTTAATTACCGTTCATTACCACTTACTCGACGTGCAATGCAAAAAATATTGAAACGTCAGTTTTCTAAAAGTATTGGCTTGGCAACTAATTGATTGCGGGTCTTGTCATTAAGTGGTATTGCCAAGATCCGCCAAGAATCACTTAGTTGCCAATACACAGCTCGAACATGTACAAATTCAAACAGGTATAATTACATATATAATTATGTATAATGTCGTAATTTATATAACAAATTGTATAATATCGTAAATATAATAAAAGAGAGCCCTTTTCAATATTAAAATACTAAAATTCCAAATTCCACGTTACCGCAAAAACGTCGATCTTCAGAACAAAATTACAACAACTGTAATTTCAATCGTGACGTATTTACGTTCCTTGCCAATTACATAATCTTACGCGATATCGTTACACAGAGAAAGACAAGTATTCTACAAAGTACTGAAATATCAGTTTCCTAGAAGTACGCGACTGAAACAAATTCAAATGTGTATAATTAAATCGCGTCTCGGGTTTCGTTGAATTCAGTTGCAACTCTTGCAGCCACTGGAAACGCGAAGAAAAGGGAGGAAGAGGACATCGAAAGGGAGCTTTCCGGCTCAAATTTCGAAAAGCAACATAATATTGCGGCCAGGGATACGTACGCGTATTTCGTTATACGTGTGCATGTTAATACACAAACACACACACACACACACACACAAACACACACACACACACAGACGATAGATAACGATGCGCGTGTAGGAATATGCGCGGCCAGTGTGCTACTTTTAAAGCGAACAGACACGATGAGTATTACGCCAGCTTCTATATAATCCGCAATATTCACCGTGTACGACTACTCTATCGCCGAAACATTGACCATTCACTTGCACCCACGCAGACATTTCCCACTGTGTAGATTGTTAATATTTAATACGGCTGCTACATAATACCAAACGCGTATTTACCACTGAAAAGCTTTCAGGGTGGCTTTAAATACTCCGGCCAGATTTACGACGCTCTATAAGCAAATGTTTCGTCGCGAAAATTTCAATATGTCATTAATACGTGTGTGCTAACATTTAAAAAATCCTAAATATCGTGCACGTACGACCAGGACCACGTACACGTTCCGCTGATTATACGTTAGAGTTTCAAGCTGTTGCAAGCTGTGGTTCCGGTACTTACAGGGGAATCCCGGTGACTGAGACGCGCGGATTTTTATGAAACTTTGCATAATTATCGGTGAAACTTAGTTAAAAATTTCACCATAATTTGCTTTTTGCTTTAAGGAAAAATTTTATCTCTTTTATCTCTTCTGATGTAAATGATAAAAGCTACCAAAAAGTGCTGGAGATTAAAGTTTGAGCGTGTTCAATTCTTAGAGACGAGCAAAATGTAATTCTACCGAGCTACGTAGTTAACTTTGATCGTTGTGAGTTGTATAAATAAAATGATTTATATTTAGAATTGCATTTTTATATTTGCATTCTCAGTCGACGACGATATCTGTACGAGAAAATGATGCAGCTGAATCGTAAGAGTTAGATACAAAGATTTGTCTCGCTTAGTAAAAGTGTACAAATAACAGCTGTACATATTGCAGGTATTTTGTATAGTGTGTCGCGAACAGTTCGCGAGACTTATATTGAGTTGGCAACTAAGTGATTGCGGTGTTTGTCAATACCATCTAATGACAAAATCCACTTAGTTGCCAGTCGATTTTAGACACGAAAACCATGGAAACGGTTGCTGCAAAAAAGCAACTTTTCAGACTTCTTTCCCAAGTCGAATTTTTCTAATTATAAACATTCTATTTTACACTGGAAATATCTATTGGGTTGGCAACTGAGTGATTGTAGACACGAAAATCATGAAAACGGTTGCTGCGAAACAGCAATCTTTCAGACTTCTTTCCCAAGTCGTGAATTTTTCTAGTTAAAACATTTTATTTTACACTGGAAATATCTATTGGCTTGGCAACTAAGTAGTTGCGGATTTTGACATTAGCTTCTATTGACAAACCCCGCAATTACTTAGTTGCCAGTCGATTTTAGACACGAAAACCATGAAAAGGTTGCTGCGAAAAAGCAACCTTTCAGACTTCTTTCCCCAGTCGTGAATTTTTCTAATTATAAACATTCTATTTTACACTGGAAATATCTATTAACTTGGCAACTAAGTAGTTGCGGATTTTGACATTAGTTTCTATTGACAAACCCCGCAATCACTTAGTTGCCAGTCGATTTTAGACACGAAAACCATGAAAAGGTTGCTGCGAAAAAGCAACCTTTCAGACCTCTTTCTCAAGTCGTGAATTTTTCTAATTATAAACATTCTATTTTACACTGGAAATATCTATTGGGTTGGCAACTGAGTGATTGTAGACACGAAAATCATGAAAACGGTTGCTGCGAAACAGCAATCTTTCAGACTTCTTTCCCAAGTCGTGAATTTTTCTAGTTAAAACATTTTATTTTACACTGGAAATATCTATTGGCTTGGCAACTAAGTAGTTGCGGATTTTGACATTAGCTTCTATTGACAAACCCCGCAATCACTTAGTTGCCAGTCGATTTTAGACACGAAAACCATGGAAACGGTTGCTGCGAAAAAGCAGCCTTTCAGACTTCTTTCCCAAGTCGTGAATTTTTCTAATTATAAACATTCTATTTTACACTGGAAATATCTATTGGCTTGGCAACTAAGTAGTTGCGGATTTTGACATTAGTTTCCATTGACAAACCCCGCAATCACTTAGTTGCCTGTCGATTTTAGACACGAAAACCATGGAAACGGTTGCTGCGAAAAAGCAACCTTTCAGACTTCTTTCCCAAGTCGTGAATTTTTCTAGTTGAAACATTTTATATTACATAGGAAATATCTATTGGGTTGGCAACTGAGTGATTGTAGACACGAAAATCATGAAAACGGTTGCTGCGAAACAGCAACCTTTCAGACTTGTTTCCCGAGTCGTGAATTTTTGTAATTTTAAACATTTTATTTTACACTGGAAATATCTATTGGCTTGGCAACTAAGTGGTTGCGGAGTTTGTCAATACCACCTAATGACAAAATCCACAATCACTTAGTTGCCCAATGGACCAGTCTGCGAGGCAACCTGTGAACTTTTCGTAAAATTTCCTCCGTAAGACGTTGCGATTATCCGCGCAGAGGAATTTCCCTGTGCCTTGCTGCTCATCCTTGGTTCAACTGGATTGCGGAAATTGGATTAACGAAGCGGCTAGCCGCACACCGGCATCGTCTGATTATTTCCAATGACAAATGAGCCGCAGAGGCCTGCCATTGTGGAAATTCAGATGGATACACTTTGCCGCTGATAGTGTGACCGCGACACCATTGCTGGATGCTCAGGCGTTCAGCTGCGAATAAAGACGACGCCACATCTCGTGCCCACATATATTTCGTTTTAGAACCGCAACCATGGTAAGGTATTACGGACGTGATGCATTATGAGCGCGGAACAGTCCGAAACTAGAACAATATTTCCTGGATAAATTTTGCCTGGAATACGAGGTCACGAAACAGCAAAAGAAGATGCTAGTTGAAACTGTTGGAACTACTCGCTGCCACGGTCCACACGAATAACACTACGAGGTTGATTTAGTGTATTTATACTATCAGCCGAAAGTATGAAACGCGACCATCCACTTGGTTATTTTTCCACGTGGTATAATTTAATTCATTAGAGAATTAAAGAGGAAAGAACGTATGGCGGTTTTATTTTACGTTGTGCTATTTTTGCCGCTACATTTTATTTTAGCGATTCGACCTTCGTACAATTGATTTTTCGAACTGGAATTCGAAAATACACGTAGCTGATCGCTTGGAATTGGATTTTTCATAAACAACTCTGTCATGAGATATTCAGATCGTCATGATCCTTAAAAACATGTGATTGACCGTAAGATTTCGATGTTGAGTAATTTAATAAAAATTGGATATTTCGACAATTTGCTGCATGCGCGAGAAAAAGTTTGTAATAAAAATAAATAAATGAAATAAAAATAAAAGTTTGTAGTAAAAAATAGCGATTAGTGAAAAGCATAATTAATCTGTCTGGCATGAAGAAATGAAGTATTAAATATGTGAGCATCGTTCAATTTTCAATTCAATTTTCTCGACAGTTGTAGGTGAAAATAAAGTCCTTGCGTAGAAAAATATTTCGAGCAATTTATTTCTGATTTGCAATTCGATTTACATTGGAATCCTCTTGTAAACTGCGATATTAATTAACGAGTTTAACTGTTGCAAACTGTTTAAAAAGCGTGTACCTACAATACGTCGCATTGTTCACATTGTACACATTTTTTTCATAACAATTATTTATATTTTTTTATTTGCCCGTTTTATTTCGATTTGGCCAACAGACGTTGAAAAAAATCTTCAAATTTACGAATATATTTTAACTTCCGTTAAAATCGCAATTTAAACAGCAAATTGTAACTACTTTTTACGCATGACGAGTATACTCGTCGCAACAGAAAATATTGCCATTTCATCGTGACGAGTATATTCGTCAAGAACAGCTCACCGGATAAAAACGAATAATATCGTTAAGGAAAATTGGATGTACGCAGATCGGTAGACCGTGTGACTACCGTGCAACATAAATCGCAGGAGATTTAACGCTGCTTGGTCAGACGTCCCATCGCATTACACGGAGCCTTGCGAAGTCTGTTGTATTGTTCAGTCTGTGACTGAAAAATACCTTTGTATCCGCAAACGTGAAAGGAAAGTAGGGGAATAATTTCGAAGATAATTATTTAATAAAATTCCATTGTCACTTTAGCGAAGATATTCTGTACAAATTCAACGTTAGCTAGAAGTTGTTACATTGGTCTAATCAAATTGTTACACTTACAAGTTGCTAATGAAAATATTACCAGAGTACATTTTCAAACGTATTTAACGCAATTATACATCTAATGGAAAATTATTCGAAAGTATAGAAACATAGTCTAAACTCATTGTTGCAAACAACTTCGAGCAACTTGAAGTAACTTCGTTGTTATTGCTCAACGACTATTCCTTACGAACGAATAACCGGATTAAAAATGTGAAAGTTTAAATCGTAGCAACAATATCGAAAATAGAAGAGATAAAGAAAGACTAATGTGTCTTCTGTAGCGGCCCATGGCCATTGAGAAAGTTGCAGCTTTGAAGTACACGTGTTAGCCACGTGGCCCGCGAAACTACGTCACAGGACAGGACGTCGTAGAAGACCAAATCCTGGAATTTACTAAAAAATCCCATGGGCCTTCGAAGAGAAAATTTATTGTTTTATCAAAGGAAACGAGGAAAAACTCATAGTGCAGCATAGTTGTTACGCATACTCGTACAGAGTTTGTATCGATTCAATATCAACTGTGTATCACTTCTGCGTCATCAACGCTTGAGTTCCACCTGTATCACGTTACAATCTAAAACAACACACGTTCGGCATCGAAATAAATGTTGTTCAAGTTAAGTACCGGAGATAACATCGAACACGTGCTTACCACCTCGCTTCTAATCTCGTGCCACATAAATAAGCTGATTTCAGTTTTATAAAACGAAGTTTCAGTTTGATTAAAGAGAGAGTAAAGTAACTTGCCGTGATACTATCACAATTTTCGAATATTTTTCATTTCAACTCGTTTCCGGTACTTGCCGTTTTAATATTCTCCCTTCAAAATTATACGAACTCTCTGTGTTGACGAACATATATGTACATAAAATTATACTAAAATATACTATGCTACACAAACCCTCAAAAATACAGTACAATAAATATAGTATATATTTCAATTAAACTAAATTTAATTTTTATATTTTTTATATACATTTAATTTTTATATTTTATATATACAGAGGGTGGGAAGAGTATATATTTAGTAGCAGTAGTATATATTATTTAGTAGTAGTATATGTTATTATATATTTAGTAGTAGTAGTGGTATATATTTCAATTAACCTAAATTTAATTTTTATATTTTTTATATACATTTAATTTTTATATTTTATATAGATAGAATTTTTATATTTTATATATAGAGGTTGGGAAGAGAATATATTTAGTAGTAGTAGCATATATTTCAATTAAGCTAAATTTAATTTTTATATTTTTTATATACATTTAATTTTTATATTTTATATATAGAGGGTGGGAAGAGTATATATTTAGTAGTAGTAGTAGTAGTATATATTTCAATCAACCTAAATTTAATTTTTATATTTTTATATACATTTAATTTTTATATTTTATATATACAGAGGGTGGGAAGAGTATATGTTTAGTAGTAGTAATATATATTATTTAGTAGTAGTATATATTATTATATATTTCATAGTAGTAGTAGTATATATTTAAATTAACCTAAATTTAATTTTTATATTTTTTATATAGATAGAATTTTTATATTTTATATATACTGAGGGTGGAAAAAGTATATATTTAGTAGTAGTAGTGTATATTATTATATATTTAGTAGTAGTAGTAGTAGTATATATTTCAATCAACCTAAATTTAATTTTTATATTTTTATATACATTTAATTTTTATATTTTAGATATACAAAGGGTGGGAAGAGTATATATTTAGTAGTAGTAATATATATTATTTAGTAGTAGTATATATTATTATATATTTCATAGTAGTAGTAGTATATATTTAAATTAACCTAAATTTAATTTTTATATTTAGTATATACAGAGGGTGGAAAGAGTCAAGATGAACATGGCTTTTGAGCTCATAAGTTTCAGAGTTAAGTGACGTTTAATCCATAAAAGCATCTCTTTTCCCAGTCTACAAATTTCGCTTCAGTAGCGATGATCTTTCTAGCTACGTAACTACACGCATAACGATAATCCTTGTCATGTGTAGAGAATATTATTCGCCGTATTAGTTGTCTCTATCCGCTCCTCTATTTCATCTACTTCAAGTAGAATATTATAGAGCAGCAGCCTGTGTGCTACCTGAACCTTGCAGCGGTCTATTTAACGAAGCAGCCTTCAGTGTACGGAACTTGCGGCTATTCGGAGGTGCATGGACAGTTAACGAGGCAAGACGCTCGTACGCGTGTAGTAGAATTATTATAAGTAGGATACACGAGATACTTTTATATATTTCATAAATATAATGGAAATTTTGCACCCATGTCTATTAACCAGTTAGCTGCTTCTGACGAGTATACTCGTCACAAAGAGGTGGCAGTGGTTTTATATTACGACGAACACTGCCAGTAATAAAATTAAAAAATAAAGAGTTCTATATTATCTATATTATATTATATTCTATATTATAATTCTATATTATAAGAGCCACATTTTTCAAAATTGTCAAAAAAGTCGCAGCAGCTAACTGGCTAAGAATCTTCTGTCTATTTGCATGTTCGCTAGCAAAATTTGTCTTCGGATATGTTCTACATCCTGTGCAATAAAAATACAAGCAATAAAATTTCATCGCGTATTTATCAGTTTCCTCCGCACTTACCTTCTATCGAGAAAATTAAAACGCGTGAAATAGTACACGCCACGAGTGCCAGCGATTCGTCTTGGCCGGCCAATGAAGGAGAGAAAAGCGTTTGAATAAATAGCGCGTGAGTGGGGAGATACTGCAACGAAAGGAAACATGGCGGATATTTCTTCGTCGATGTTTACCCGCCCCGTGAATACATCGTCGATGAACGAGAATTTATCTAGCGGAATAATGCGACTCGTTCGGTGAATGGCTCAAGTGTCGACAATTCCCTATCGTTTT
The DNA here is from genome assembly GCF_040668555.2 of Bombus flavifrons. Classification (NCBI taxonomy): domain Eukaryota; kingdom Metazoa; phylum Arthropoda; class Insecta; order Hymenoptera; family Apidae; genus Bombus; species Bombus flavifrons. The sequence continues at coordinate 5,134,779 of NC_138458.1, read as the reverse complement.
ATCGGCTTGGCAACTAAGTGATTGCGGGGTTTGTCAATACCACCTAATGACAAAATCCGCAATCACTTAGTTGCCAACCCAATAGTTGTCATCTTGGCGACACTTTCGTAGTTCGCCGAAGGAATCGGCTGTGTCGTTGCCTCGTCGAAAAAGTTGCATTTCTTCGCGCGTACCTGCACAAATCGTTCGGCGAAGTAATTTTCACCTAGCGAAACAGTTTTCTCCGTGGCCAACGCGTTGCCTTCACCCCGTGTCGTATCCTGTCTACGTTCCTCGTTCCCCGTGGCACACTTTGTCCTTGGTTGTTAAATATCGAGAGCGTTTTTACGACCCAGGTAATGGCCAATGTTTGGTCGATTACGCGATTGCCTAGTGGAAAAGTTTCGGTACTCACGTTTCCAGGGATATGTGACATTTATGAGCAGCCTGGCCATCGGATCGAGTACATTAGAGAATAGCTTTACAAATATAAATGTTTACGTACGAAGAAACTATGCTATATATACAGGGTGGTTGGTAACTGGTGGTACAAGCGGAAAGGGGGTGATTCTACGCGAAAAATGAAGTCGAAAATATAGAATAACAATTTTTCGTTTGAGGCTTTGTTTTCGAGAAAATCGACTTTGAATTATCGCTCGGTACGCGTGCACTTTATCACGTCTCGTTATAACGGATCTCACTGTAGATCGTTGTCTCGATGGAAAAAATAAAAAAAAAAATAAATAAATAAAAAAAAAGTTTTTATTCTACATTTTCGACTTGTAGAATTACCCCCTTTCCGCTTGTACCATCAGTTATCAACCACCCTGTATATAGGCTGAGTCTCCCAACATACAGAGTTTACAATTTACCGATTATTAGCCGATTAATCGGCTTTTTGTCGCCGACGCTTACCGACCGATAGCCTATTAATCGGCTTTCTGTCATCAACGCTTACCGACCGATAACCTATTAATCGGTTTTTTGTCGTCGACAATCTTCCTCATTATTTGAGCAGTAATTTGTAATTTAGTACTAAGGTACCTCGCTCGGTTGCGTCAGTCACGTTGCCTTGTAAGCTCCCATAGTTTTATACCAATTTGAAAAACTTGTCGTTCGCGATGAACGAAAAGAATGGTATTGGAGAGTCTAAGCCGAAACAGAGCCGGCGCCAGGGAGAATCTGCGCCTGAGTTGCCGGTCGGACATGCGCATGCTGTTGAACCGCTAGCGGTCGGTAAAGCGTTAAAACAACTCGTAAGTTATTGGTTGTAGGGGAAATTGTTTTCTTTCAGAAGGGAATTCTTATCGCGATATTTTTCACTGAAGGGATAGTACATTCGGGACAGAATATATGAATATACAGGATCTAATTATTCAAAAATACGTACACAATTCTCTTGTGTATTATGATATTCCAGTATATTGAGAGAAGATCTACGGCAACTAAGTGATTGCTGATCTTGCCATTAGGTGGTGTTGAGAAAATCCGCAATCGCTTAGTTGCCAACACAATAGATATCAGGTTGTCCGGAAAGTTCCTTTCGTTTCATACGGTGCTAATAGACGAACAACAATTCCTGTTTTATATTATTTTATTGAGTCAGGTATAATTTATTATTATAATAATTCAATAAACTAACGTTAAACAAGAAACATCGTGCCTCTATTATTTCCTTATGAAACGAAAGAAACTTTTCGGACAACCTGATAGATACATTTCAATAGTTCGTTAGGCAATTTCTTGTTTTTTAAGCCGGATACTCACTGCAGGTGGAGAGCATCGAAACGATCGCAGCGTTCGGACAGAAAGCGATATTTGCTACAAGTTAAACGGTTTTCCCTGCTTGTATCGTAAATGTGTGGCGATGCGAAATAACAAATGGAATAAAGTTCGAGATTTCCGATAAAGCAGTAACGACTAGCTATCCAAATAATCGCCGACAGTGGCATTTATTACGACAGCGAAAATAAATATATTTTATGTAATTGCGTGAAATTAATCGAGCCAAGTTCGTAAGTGAATCGTTTCCCAGAGGATGGAACGCCACGATAGCGGATAGCATCGAATCCAAAAAAAAAAGTCAGCCGCGTATTGTTCACCAGTTGGCTGGCAATCATCGAGCAGGACCACATTTACAAAGCTGCGAACGTACAGCCGTATAAATAACCGGGACACGTCAGTGTTTTCTGTTTCGAAAAGCGAAAACCGACAAAATATAAGCGTCGCTTGGTATTTCCACGTATATGAATTCCCTATGTTGCGCAATTTCTTTCCACGGGGATAAAATCGACGATATCATTGCCGGTTCGTTCATTTTACCCGGAATGTCCCGTACGCCGTTTATGTGAATGATTGGAACAGCAGACTAATCGCGAGTAACGAACGTTGGCGCCAAAAAACACGTCGTATAAATTCTCGTAGTTTATATTTTCTAGTTTATAGATGGATTTTCCGCTGTGACGAAGCGACATAAAAATCTACACGATCCGATTGACAACAGTTTTGCGAATGTTAGTTCGGTCTGGCAACTAAGTGATTGCGGGGTTTGTCAATACGATCTAATGGCAAAATCCGCAATCACTTAGTTGCTAAGCCAATAGTCGTCAGTTTGGCCACGCTTTTGTAATTCGCCGAAGGAATCGGCTCGTCGAAAAGTTGCATTTCTTCGCGCGTACCTTCACAAATCGCTTGCGGTTTCTGCTTTCTTTTTCTCGTTAACGTCGAAGTGGTCAATTTTGTAGAAAAGATAATCCGAACGTTCGCGATAGTACGAATAATCGCGTGATAAAACACGACGCTTTTTTTGAGAACTTTTGAAAGCTCTTCTTTCTTCTTATTCGACTATGCGTATGCTTGGAATTGCCGAAATCGATGATCTTAATGGAAAAAACTGGAATACACGGCGTTGAGTATAAATTGCTGATGGTAGGAACAAGATGGGGATGAAAAGTGGTGTTTCAGGTTCGATGAGAGATTTCGTGAAACAGGTAACTGTTTGGAAGGTAACCGAGTTTGAAAAAATAAATATTTTGCTAAACCGGGCAATGGATAAAACAATAATGGAAGATGAATTTAATGGAAAATTCGGGTTGGCGAGTTTGCCGGTTTGTGTGTTCCAGGAGTTCGGTAAAACACGGTGAGCGTAGGCGAATAATAACTAGAATTTCTCGAATAATAAGCAGAATTCGTAGACTTGTGCGGATTCAACGACAGAACAAACCGGCACCCCGCAATTATTCCACGTGCGAGTAGCCTCATCGATCTTCGTCGCGAACAACAATAGCGCAGAAACCGGCAAATAGGTGCAAACAAATGCATCAAGCTAAGCATGCAGCACAGACCCGGAATATCCTGTTGGACGTATAAATAATATTCCCATGTTGTGCGTTCGTAACCTGTTTTTAAAACAGGCATTCTGTTGGCTGTGTTTGGGAAATATAGAAATGTTCAATCCAAAACAACAGCTATAAATAAGGAGAAACATAGATAAATAGATAGATAGATAGAGAGAAATAAGTAAATAAAAATGAAATACATAAAATTCTAAATAGGAATTATAAATAATATAAAAATAGATAGATAGATACAGATGGAAAAATAAGTAAATAAAAGAGAAATATAGAATATTCATTGATAATTTCAATTCTTATTTGGAAATAACAAAAATTCATTGATAACTTCAATTCTAAATAAGAATTATAAGTAACATAAACATAGATAAATAAATAGAGATAGAAAAATATGTAAATAAGAAAGGATACAAAAAATTCTTTGGTCATTTCAATTCTAAATGGGAATTATAAATAACATAAAAATAGATAAATAAATACAGGTGGAAAAATAAGTAAATAAAAAAGAAATATAGAATATTCATTGATAATTTCAATTCTTATTTGGAAATAACAAAAATTCATTGATAACTTCAATTCTAAATAGAAATTATAAGTAACATAAACATAGATAGATAGATAGAGATAGGGAAGTAAGTAAACAAAAAAGAAATACAGAATATTCATTGATAATTTCAATTCTAAATGGGAATTATAAATAACATAAAAATAGATAGATAGATACAGATGGAAAAATAAGTAAATAAAAAAGAAATATAGAATATTCATTGATAATTTCAATTCTTATTTAGAATACAAAAAATTCATTGATAATTTCAATTCTAAATAGAAATTGTAAATAACATAAACATAGTTAGATAGAGAAATAAGTAAATAAGAAAGAAATACAGAATATTCATTGATAATTTCAATTCTAAATGGGAATTATAAATAACATAGAAATAGATAGATAGATACAGATGGAAAAATAAGTAAATAAAAAAGAAATATAGAATATTCATTGATAATTTCAATTCTTATTTAGAATACAAAAAATTCATTGATAATTTCAATTCTAAATAGAAATTGTAAATAACATAAACATAATTAGGTAGAGAAATAAGTAAATAAGAAAGAAATACAGAATATTCATTGATAATTTCAATTCTTATCTAGAGTACAAAAAATTCATTGATAATTTCAATTCTAAATAGGAATTATAAATAACATAAAAATAGATAGATAGATACATATGGAAAAATAAGTAAATAAAAAAGAAATATAGAATATTCATTGATAATTTCAATTCTTATTTGGAATACAAAAAATTCATTGATAATTTCAATTCTAAATAAGAATTATAAGTAACATAAACATAGATAAATAGATAGAGATAGAAAAATATGTAAATAAGAAAGGATACAAAAAATTCATTGATAATTTCAATTCTAAATGGATACTATAAATAACATAAATAACATATAATACTATAAATAACATAAAAATAGATAGATAGAGAAAGGCAAATATGTAAATAAGAAAGGATGCAAAAAATTCATTGATATCTTCAGTTTTAAATAATAAAGGAGAAGAAAAATAGGTGGATAGACAGGAAATTAAAAAGAAAAAGATGAACAAGTACAGAAAATTCACTGATATCGTTAATTTTTATTTAAAATACAAAAGATTCATTGATAGTTTCAATACCAAATATAGCAGCGTTAATTAAGCTGTGCTTCGTGCAGGCAATTAAAAATGGACGAGGACTGATCAATAATATCTGATTCGATTGAACGAATCTGATCGATTCTATAATAAGGACAGATCAATTTTAATTAACTTACGTCGTGCAAATGTAAAATTAATCTAGTTTATTTTCAGTAGATCTCTAAAAAGGAAAATAACGAAGAGATTGGTAATTTGAACGAGATGATTCCTCTTCTTCATGAAACGACAGATATAAATGTGTAATCGTCCACATTAATTATTATTTTTTTGGTTTTTGGAATCCAAAGTGGAAGGGACGTTTTATATAAATTTATTTATCGATAGAATGCACGATTGTTCTTGACAAAATTTTTATTCCCATTGATACTCGATTTTATCGTTCTATTTATTTAATCGACGAAAACTCACAAAAGTTACTTCTTCAAAATTTTTCAACTTCTCTGTTGGAACAAAAGAAGACGGTATATGACACATAAAAAATAGCTAACAATTTTCAACATACTCGACGTTCTACAACAAATTGAATTATCCAAATCGACGTGGCCTGGCGAATGAAAGAGTTGAGCTTAATGCAACTTCATTATTACATACCTACTTTAGTTTCAATTTAAATGCAAATTTTTCATTTTCAAAAAATCCAGCAATTCAAATTAAAACATTCGTACTGGACGTATTATAAATATATATACATATAGTTGTTAAAAATAAATAACTCGTGAAACACGGCAGCACTTGAGGGATGTGTAATCGGTTTCAAGCAGAAATTTCGTGACGAGAAACCTATGACGAATTTGACAACTGCGCACGTTTGCCTTTTATCACGTACAAGGATGAACGAAATTGAACAAAGTTCTTGCACGAGACAACTGTCAGTAGCCGTTGCTCGGCGACTAATTAAAAATGTTTGTTCGATATACTGGCACTGAAACGTGTTATTGGCGAATCTGTCATCGGTGCAAGCAACCACCGACGAAGAAAAACACGAAAGGAGAGAGGATAAAAAAGAAGGAAAAATAATTGGAACGTAGTCGCGTGTAAAAATGACACGCGCATCGAGCGAAATTCGTTGCGTTCAACTTTCCGGTTTTAATGAACGAAAGTAATGGGAAAATGTTTAATTGGAACGAGGAAAATTAAAAATCCCCGATAGCCATCCAAGTGCCAGATACAACAATTTGCTCGATATCATATGACGTTTGTTAATGCTACGGAGTATTTTCAAAATATCCTTAATGAAAACCGCTTTTATTACGTTGTTAATGAAATTATTTCTCCTTGTTTATCTTCTTATCTATGGATTTTCTAACTTTTCATCCTCCGCTTTACCAAACGTAACCGCAGCTGTCCCATAGTCGTCAGAGTGAAGATCACCTAACCTCATTTACCTCGTACGACGAAGAAAATATAAAACGATATTCTGGAATATAATATATATTTTCTGGCAAGAAAATTCTATAAACGACGATTTTCCAACAGAACAAATGCAACTTACAATCAACTGCATCAAATATAGGGAGAATTTATTAAAAATAAAAAGCGTGTTTTTAGAGAGTTTCGTCGTCAAACCTAACTAAAGACAGAGGAATAATATTGTTACGCGCCGAGGCTACTATAAGCCGTGTTCCTAACCGTCTCCCTTGGTACTACAGTGTCGCAGACAGATCGTATTACATGACCAGCGAGATATACACAAAGCAGCGATAAGCGCATAGTTGTCGTCAAGCAGCGAGTTCTAGAAAACATCGATTCGCCTTCGGTCCGTTATTTTACCTACACAAAAAAGTGGCAACGTGATCATAAGCGCGAACGGTTGCGAGACCCGAGCATGGTGGGGGTCGTCTCCAAGAGAAGACAAAGGACAAAATCGAAGGGCAGTCAGTGGCAAATGAGGATTCAAACCGAATGCATCGAGAGGTTCAGAGAAATAATATCGAGGTCGCTTAGTCAAACGAATACGTCGAGAAATATCATAAAGTCGAGTCGAATTATAATAATAAACTCGTTGTATCATCGTTAACTCATTTGTGACGTGTTAATTATAATTTTAAATATTGTTAAAAACAGAAGCTCATATTAACCCTGTTAATTCAGTGTTACGATCATTTGAACTACCTCTGTTATCCTAATCGAAACAGAGGAACGACTGGTTCGCGGCGTCAGAATTGTAGCGAAAATTTACGCCTCTCGCTAACGCGTTTCCCCGCGATCGCGTCTCTTCGCCAACGGTCGTAACAATCGAGATTCACAATTTCGACTAAAATTAAATAACCAAAAGAATAAAAGTGAATTACAATTTAGGAACCCGAAGAAAGTACAAATTTCGAACAAAATGACTTTCAAATAAAAAAAAAAAAGTGACTTTTCCTTCTTACACCTGCAATACCAGCTGGCTGCGTCAGAAGAGGAAAAAAAATTCAATAACGTGGGAATAAAACGGTCGCGGGGGACTTGCAGAAAATATGGCGTTCCGAAAGAAAAGAGCGGACAGAAAAGTGGAAGAACCAAGTGGCGAGAGGGACGAGTTTTCGATAGAAAATCGCTATCATCGTCTTTTACCGGCACTTCATCAGAGTCGGATGATCGGTCTGACGCTTGGAACCGTGTTGGAAACGCGAGATGCGAAATCGCGATATTCATGTGGAAGTAAGGAACGCCGAGTCTGGCCCCGAAACGACGCTGGATAATTAGAAAGTTTATCTGAGGAGAGATCTCGTCTCGTAATCTTATTCGCATTAATTATTTTCCCTGCGCGCTTCGGATCTGATTAAGACGGGTCCGCCCCTCGTCCCTCGGCGCCTCCTCGTCGAAAAATGTCGAGGAAAAGAGGAGAATCCCGGACCGGGGCGCTCGTCGACGACAAGAATAAAAAGTCAGACGGAAGGAGGGAAAAAAGGAGGGCGAAGGTTGGAAGGAGTTCAAGGGGCGAGAAGATAAAATGTGCGGAGGAAGAAGCGCACGAAGTAAAAAAGGAGGAGGAAGGGAGAGAAAAAGAGAGCGAAAAAAGGAGGATTGAAATAAAAGGATGGCGGGGAGGAAAGTTTCGTGGAAAAAGCCTGCACGGAAGTTATCCGCTGTCGTGGAGAGTGGGAAGAAAATGCTGAAGGAGAAAGAGCGAGGCAAGGACAAGGTCGATGAGAAATTTACGAGATGCACTAGTGGAAAACGAATTTTTAACGGTCGCCTCTAACAATGGAAATTTCGCCTACGGTCACGTGAGTATTTCGTCTCTCTGTGTCTTATAGTCGATTTTTACAATTTCATGAATCGTTAGAAAGAGAAATTTCCTTCATTTTCTTCCAATTTTTTTTTTTTTTTTTTTTTTTTGAAAGGTCACTTCATACGGTAACACTCTTTTGCACGCGATATACAATGAACGTTACGAAGGTAATAACTTGGAGAATTTTTGGAGGTTATGTTGGGCTGGCAACTAAGTGATTGCGGGATTCGTCATTAGATGGCATTGATAAAATCCGCAGTCACTTAATTGCCGACCAGTTAAACGTCGTATGCCTGTTGTTAGCAATTTTGTTATATGATTATTATACCATACGTAGAAATATTGTAGAACTGTGATTGTTCTACTTGTCTTTGATTTGATTGCAAACAGAGTTAATTTAATTTACTGGTATTTCGTGGTTTGATTAGAACGTAGGTTTTTGGCTTACAATGGCGCGCTTCCGGTTCTTAGTGAACCTAAGGACATTGGGTTTTCACTGAAACTCGGTTTTCTGCGTTTGAACTTCGAGTTTATGCTGGTTGCTAGTAGATTACATGAAGTGATTATTTGTCACGTGTTTTGCAACGAGGATAATACGCGAGTTTTGAATACGTCAAGAATTATGATATTTGGCAGTAGCTTTGGTAGGTTTTATATCATAATTTTTATAATTATACAAGCTTTGTTTTAACGCGACGAAAAGCCACGAAACAACGTTGAGTTTGTAGTTATTCACTGCACTGTGTAATACCTTTCGACAATTCTTAGCACTCTGCGCAAGAGTAACAATTGTTTAACTGTTGGCGAATTCGCGTCTTACGTACTCGATGCGGTATCCTATGAAAATGTTAAATGACACTGTTAAATAAGACAGTGAAGAAAGCAACGAATGCTACAAACAAGATGTTACGAACATATTTTTACGCTACATGCGTGAACAATACGAAACCGTTGTTAGTATATTAAATATAATATCCGATGCTCGGAAAATTCGTTCCGATTTTTAACCATTTTATTAATTTGAGAAGTTTTTCGTAGTACCTATTCATAGGGAAAATTCTTCTCACGCTAAAAAACTACAATTTTTAATCTAAAGAAATGATTTTTGATACAATATTACATATGTTAAATACTGCTCGGAAAGTTAGTTCTGATTTTTAAGCAATTTAATAAATTGAGAAGTTTTTCTTAGTACCTGTGCATCGGGAAAATTGTACTCACGCTAGAAAACTACTAGAAACATCTTTAAATACAATTTCTAATCTAAATAAATAATTTCTGATATAATTTTACACATGTTAAATACTGCTCGAAAAGTTCCTTCCGATTTTTAAGCAATTTAATAAATTGAGAAGTTTTTCGTAGTACCTGTTCATAGGGAAAATTCTTCTCGCGCTAAAAAAACTATAATTTTTAATCTAAAGAAATGATTTTTGATACAATATTACACATGTTAAATACTGCTCGGAAAGTTAGTTCTGATTTTTAAGCAATTTAATAAATTGGGAAGTTTTTCTTAGTACCTGTGCATCGGGAAAATTGTACTCACGCTAGAAAACTACTAGAAACATCTTTAAATACAATTTCTAATCTAAATAAATAATTTCTGATATAATTTTACACATGTTAAATACTGCTCGAAAAGTTCCTTCCGATTTTTAAGCAATTTAATAAATTGAGAAGTTTTTCGTAGTACCTGTTCATAGGGAAAATTCTTCTCGCGCTAAAAAAACTATAATTTTTAATCTAAAGAAATGATTTTTGATACAATATTACACATGTTAAATACTGCTCGGAAAGTTAGTTCCGATTTTTAAGCAATTTAATAAATTGAGAAGTTTTTCTTAGTACCTGCGCGTCGGGAAAATTGTTCTCACGCTAGGAAACTACTAGAAGAATCTTTAAATACAATATCTAGCCTAAATAAATAATTTGTAATACGATATTACTTATGTCAAATGCTGCTCGAAAAGTTCGTTCCGATTTTTAAGCAATTTAATAAATTGAGAAGTTTTTCTTAGTACCTGCCCATTGGGAAAATTGTTCTACCGCTAGGAAACTACTAGAAGAATCTTTAAATACAATTTCTAATTTAAAGAAATGATTTGTAATACGATATTACACATGTCAAATGCTGCTCGAAAAGTTCGTTCCGATTTTTAAGCAATTTAATAAATTGAGAAGTTTTTCTTAGTACCTGCGCATTGGGAAAATTGTTCTCCCGCTAGGAAACTACTAGAAGAATCTTTAAATACAATATCTAGCCTAAATAAATGATTTGTAATACGATATTACTCATGTCAAATGCTGCTCGAAAAGTTCGTTCCGATTTTTGAGGAACTTTTCGGACCTAAAAAATTCCATTGAAACGTTTTTCGCCGAAAAACCCGGCAGGTTCTGTGGGGATGGAATATTCGAGTCGCGTGAAAGGCAAAGAAAGGTTGTGGTAGAAAATAGCGACTATAGAATTCGACAAACGTATATGAAATCGAAATGTAAATAGGAGAAACGAACTTCGGAATCTTCTCGACCATTCGAAAAATACGCTGCAATTGATGCTGGTTAGATCGTATCGTCCTCAAAGTGTTAAGAGTCCGCGTTACTTTCAGCTGAATACAAGTCAGCTCCGACGAGCCATCAGAGTTTGCCAATTGAGTGTCGAAGAACAGAACGAGAGGATTTCTGTACTCGAGGAAAATCGAAGAAATAAGATTGACAAAACGAAATTGCGAGGAAGTTGTGGGTGGAGGGGGGCGGTTTTCGCGGAAGAATAGTGCGACACGACGGAGCAAATTGATAAAAGCGGGCGGACTAACAATGAAAAAATGGAATTGGCGAGAAAAGAAAGAGAGGAAGGAAAGAGGAAAAGGAAACTTGTTCCTCAACTTTTCACTTCCAGCTCTCGTCTCGCCGACAGCAACTGACGTCGTTTCGTTTATTAATCGCCTCGATTCTGCAACAGCCGAACGTAAAACTTGCAGCTACGCAATTTGTCACGAGGACGGAGCTTCCATTAAAATTGACGAGGCGATGACTGACTCTGCAAAGAGCAAACTTCTCAATTAAATCGCGGCGAATCCAGAAGTTGGCAAATAACCCAATGAACGCTATAGCACTGCCGTTCACGCGGCTATGTTTTGTCAATGAAGTAACGAAAGAGTAATTAACGTGAAATATCAGGTCGCCTTATGAGTCTTGTCACTTTTTTCCGCCGAGAATTTGACGCCACGAAATTGGAGAACGCTGCGACTGGCAAAATCGAAGAATTTTGATTTTTTTAGTTGCAGAATGTTCTACGTATCGATGAGAATACTGTTGCAAAGAAATTAGCTGGAATTTTATGCTCGTAGATTGTTATTGATAACGCTAGAAGATGGTGTGATAACGTCGCCTCTGTAGAAAGAAATATTAGTGTTAATGAACAATTAGTTAATTGTTTCTTGGCTTCTGTCTCTATGACGTCTGTCTAAGTCTAAATGAATGGAACATGGGACGAATTGGTCCACTTAACAGCTAAATCCTCCTTTGCGATTCTTCTTTTTCTTTGCAAATAGCGAGTGCCACACACAGGCTTTTTTACTGCTATATTTTTCCTTTTCATCAACTTGGACGAGATTAACGCACAAGCTTCGTTTCCTGCCCCCTGAAAAACTTGTTTTTTTGGTACTTATAGCTTTTCCTACAAAACAAAAAATTAACAACAAAATTGAAAACAAAAAATTAACACACAACCACGTGGTGGTTAGGCAATTAGAGTTAACAAAGACACTTAAGCTCCATCGTAAATGAGAGAAATAGGTTTATTAAAATAATCGATAATTGAGCTAAAGATTATTGCATGGTGCTACTATTTATGTTAGTTGTACAGAAAGAGCCATCGATCTCTTTCATCAGAAAAGCTTGCAGTTGCTAATTCTGGAAAAAGTCTGCGGAAAAAATGGATTAAAAATTCCAATATTAAAAAATCCCGTAAATCCGAGACGGTCACGGTTGCTCGACTGAAAAAATCAGACAAAATTTCCATTATTTTTGCTTCTTCTGTACGCATTTGTCCAAATTCTTCAATTCTTAAACCGCGCCGGATATTTGTATTTATTTTCAATGGCTAAATAAATAATTAAAAATATTGTACGTGGTAGCATTCAGAGCGAAAGTTCTTTCTCGATCTGGCAATTTCTTTTGAAACGATAGCGCTTCTGTTCCCTTGACAGGGATAATTCATCGACCTAGCATTTTCTATTATTTACAATCGATATCTCCGATCACCCCTTTCGAGATAGCAGTAAAATTTCATTTTTCTGTGCGTTTTTCTGGGCTGGCCTCGAAACGTTAACACGACTCTGAGACACGTCTATCGAGAAGAATGATCGATTGCCCTACCAACGCGATTTCCTGAAATAACTTTCACGATTTAATATCTTACAATCAATCAAGATTATCTTTACATTTTCATGCTACATCAATACATACACTTTATCAAATTCTTCCAAAAACGATTGTACATCAAAATTTTATAAAAGTATTCAACTAGCGAATCAATCAATCAATCAATCATTATTATTATTATCATCATCATCATCATCATCATCATCGTCATCATTATTACTATTATTATCATCATCGTCATCATTATTCTTGTTGTTATTGTTATTAGAATCATCATTATTGTTATTGTTATTATCATCATCATCATTATTGTTATTGTCTTTGTCATTGTCATTGCCATTGCCATTGTCATTGTCATTGCCATTGCCATTGTCATTGTCATTGCCATTGCCATTGCCATTGTCATTGTCATTGTGATATTGCATATTGTGATATTGTCATTGCCATTTCCATTGTCATTGTCACTGTCATTGTGATATTGTCATATTTTCATCAACATGGTTATTGTTATTGTCATCAACATTGTTATTGTTATTGTCATCAACACTGTTATTGTTATTGTCATCAACATTGTTATTGTTATTGTCATCAACATTGTTATTGTCATCAACATTGTTGTTGTTGTTGTTGTTGTTGCCGCTGCTGATGCTGCTGCTGCTGCTGTTGTTGTTGTTACACATTCTATTTGTAATAGCTTTGAAGAACTTAAAATCATTCATGTCCTTTGCTGGTATTTCGTATTACGAAATCAGAAGAAAAATTACTCAAGCGTTGCGTACAAATAATTCACGTTACGTCATAATCTCGCAGATAAATTCAAATTGTACTTTTAAGGCGCTTTTCCAAAAGTTACAGGTGTCAAGGCTGTATTACGTTTAAAATTACATATTGTTTAAAGACGCAGAATGGCAAAGTTGAAGTTTCTTATCGAGTGCTACAAGAATTTGAGAAATTACAAGTTTCATGTTCTGCGTATGCTGACAACGCTGAAACTGCGTTTCGTTGATTTCAACAGCTTTTAACACATTACCGCGTGAAGTTTCAAAAACAATCCAGAAACTGTAACACAATCGTAGTGCCACGAGTACACATTATCATTCATTGTTTCTACATATTTGTCATTTTCATAATTCTCGAAACTCGCGAATCCCCAAACAAGTTTCAATTTCGTTCGAAAATTTCGGGAAAATACCGACGATAGCCACGAAGCTACCTCACCAAGTAGAAGAAAACAGGAAAAGCGAAACAGCTAACTTTCCACGCATTTTGCTCGATTGCTTCCTTCGTCTAACAATTAGATTCGTTTAACCTCGTGCAACCATAAAATTCATTTCAAGCGACGTCGTAAACCACAAAACGTATGCCCAAACGTAGTCATTTTGTCGAGGTACGCGTTCAATGTAGAAAGATCTGAACGAGGAAACTGAGAGGAGAACGCGGCCAAATGATAGCTTCATAACGTAGAAGCTCTCGTTGTCTTACGCATCGGACAAGGAATTCGTGACGAAAGCTAAGGAGGAGGATAGAATTCATGGAATTCCGTTGGGGAAGTGCAAAGCTACAAAAAGTTTGTCCTTGGTCGTGTGGCCGTGTCTCTCTCTCTCTCTCTCTCTCTCTCTCTCTGAAGCCTTGAAACGGGAAACAGCCGCGTTCCAGCTCGCGTGAGAAGCAACCTTAAAGCTGCGAGCTTAAGTGCACCGGATTTCGAGTCGCGTTTCGTTCACGAATCAGCCGATGCTTTGCTTGAATCATCATCTTCCTGGTCCTCCTCCTCCTTGTTCTAGTACATCGTCCTCTCTTGCTTCTCTCTCTCTCTTTCTATTTTCCTGTTCCGCCGGTCTTATCTTTCACGTTCGCGGCAATGTGAATTATACCGACCGAAAGCGTTCATTCGTCCGCATCGAGGATCGAAAGTCGGACGAGCTCGTACCCTCAATTTTAATTATCGCGTCCGACGAGGATCTTATCGCCGGGCTCGCGTGGAAACGGACGGCGGTTCGCCCGTGTTATTTATTTCGCGCGTATTTCACTGCTCGCGCGCTCCTTTTCTTTAAAGGAGCGCGTTTCTCTATTCGACACGACGATGCATTCGAATGTTGATGCAAGCGCCGGAACCGGTTGCTTTACGTCTCAGCCCTCGACGACTTTGCGATGGCGCGTCGAACCGTTTAATGGAAATTCTAATACCCGATCCGCTCGAATCATCAGGCGTCCCGCGTGTCGTACTCGAGCAGAACGCACGTAGAAATCGTTCGTCACAGCGATCGCCTTCTAATTTCCAACCGATTCTTCCCGCCTCGTGTTATGCTTCTCTGACTCTGACTTATTTCACGCTCGCGTACCGAGAGACACGAAGTCGGTGGACGCGAGAAATAAAGCGGCCCAATAAATGAAATCAAAAAATCTTGTCTTTGTCTGTCCCTGATGGCTGTAATTCTGTGATTTTAACTTCTTAACTGGTATCGTTGTGTCGTCGGGGATCATGAAAATCTGATGTCGAATTGCTCGTTTTTGGAATTTTGAACTCGATTGAAATTCAGTGCTACGCTACTGTACCGCGATAAAGATTCACTTGGAAATAGCGAAATAAGGGAAATATACAAATACGAGGAATGTAGGAAGCAGGTTTTCAATCATCTTGACCAGTTAGCTGTTGCGACCTCATCGAAAAGTGTGTACCTAACATGTGTTGTAAAACGTAAGCGATGACGAGTATACTCGTCACAACGCCAAGTATTTCCATTTCTTCATGACAAGTATACTCGTCACAACGCCAAGTATTTCCATTTCTTCATGACGAGTATACTCGTCACAACGCCAAGTATTTCCATTTCTTCATGACGAGTATACTCGTCACAACTCCAAACATCGCCATTTCTTCATGACGAGTATACTCGTCACAACTCCAAACATCGCCATTTCTTCATGACGAGTATACTCGTCACAACTCCAAATATCGCCATTTCTTCATGACGAGTATACTCGTCACAACTCCAAATATCGCCATTTCTTCATGACGAGTATACTCGTCGCGGCGCGAAGTTTTGTTATTTTTTCATGACGAGTATACGCGTCACAACGCCAAATATCGCCATTTCTTCATGACGAGTATACTCGTCACAGCACGAAGTATTGTCATTTCTTCATGACGAGTATACTTGTCACAACGCCAAACATCGCCATTTCTTCATGACGAGTATACTCGCCAAAACAAAAATTTACCATGTCTTCCTCTCATTTGTATTACGGTACACGTATAAAGAAATTAATTTTCAACATGTTGAATAATTTTTGCTTTTTTAATACTAATTAAAACAATAAAAACCTTCCTAGTGATTGTTGCTAATATTATCGAAATCCTCGTGCTATAATAATAAACAAATGATATAAAGACGTAAATATACGTAGAAACAAGTAGGAACATTGAAGGAAGAAAATTAAAAAAAGAAAAGAAAAAAGAATTTCTCATAATGGTCCAACGTTTTCGATCTGAAAATGTTATCAGAACATGATTTTTCGTAATTTTTGTTAGGAAGCCATATTACCCTCACTTTTGTACAATTTCCAGCAATGATTATTTTTACCTGATCGGATATGGAAATTATGTGTTTTAGATTTATTTTTATAAAACGCGACACCTCCAATTAAATTGCTCTTCTTTTACTCTCACTGTCAACCTGGTTAGTTTACCAACACCTTTAAATTATTAGTTGAATTTTAAGAAAAAAAACATAAAATTAGGAAAAGGCCATATCACCGCCATTTCCACTAATATTTTTCCAGTGCGTAACCAAAAACAAGTAAACTTTGGTTCGATTAATTAATCGTGCAGTCACTGTAAATTGAAGAATATGAAGAATATGAAGTTGAAGATATCCACGTTGCTCCATCCTTAAACAGTTTGAACTGTTCGAAGAGTTGCTATTTCACGTTTATACAGTTTACGAGCTCGATATCCCGCGCTATGTCTACAAATGATTTTCCAATATCGCGCGCGATTCTACGGCCAAGTGCATACTTGCACAGTCGATCAGAAAAATATTATAGGGGAAGAACGAGTTTTAAGTGATAAACGGCATGGGCGAGCGCATAATCAGACCGAAGTAGAACGAGAACGATTTTGGTCGGACATCATCGCGTACCGCCATCTGAAGCATGATCGAAGAACTATAAAGACCGCTTGTCGGAGCGGGAGTTTTCTTTTTTCTGTTCTATCGATTTTCTACGATAAAACGTTGCAACTTTTTCGCCTGTACTTGATTTTCACGGTACAGTAAACTCTACAAAATACGATGTATAGGAAAAATAAACAAATAGTTATACGTTATCTTTGCTCGCAAGGAATATACGCAGCAGATAATATTATTGTACGAAGCTCTGCGTTTTGGTTTCGTAACTCTTTTTTATCGTAGAATTGCTATCACGTTGCGGGACACGTTTCATTTCTCAGTTTATTGCAAGATGTTTGCGTGATCGTTAGCGTTTACAAAGCAAATATCGATGATTTCATCTGGAGTTTTGCGTGGGCCGTTGTTTTGCACCGCTGGTTCCGCTTATTTCAATAATTTCTTAGTTACGGAACATCAATACCTTGCTGACGTCTGCAAGAAAAAAAAAGTGTATTTAGTCGTAAGAAATATCGATTCAAGTAGGAACTATACTACAGATTACGCGGTAAAACACAAGGCAGAATAATGTTCGAATACTAAGCATCGCTGGTAAACGTTGGTACGTAATTTGATGGATTTCACGGAATAGAACAGTGACGATAACTGCTCGATTATAACTTTACTGATTACATCATTAACAACACATGGTTAGAGCTGGCACAGTAATTAAAAAATTCCCATCTTTGATACAGTGGCTACGAAAAATATTTTCGTACTGCATTTATTATCCTATCTGCTTGCGTTTATCGTATTTATATTATCTGTACTGTACTTACAATATTTTAATTAGATGCAATTATATAGAATGACGTGATTCCTTGTGGGAAAACAAAGAAAAATATATCGCATGAAATTGTTTCATTGTTGGCCAAGTTTTCGAGAAAATCGAGTTCGAAAATTTATCGAGTCACGTCAGGCCCATGTTTTCGTAGCCAAAGAGCAGCCTAATTGATGAAATGCGCGATTTATTCCTACGTAATATAATAATAATATTTATAATATTAATACTAATAATATAATACTAACTAATACATACTACTATCTATTGGGTTGGCAACTAAGTGATTTTGTCAATACCATCTAATGACTGAGTACTGCACAAGTGAACATTGTGTATATATATAAAAGGACATTTCTCTATACATTTATATTATTTAACACATATATATAGGATAATATTGTATAATACACAATAAATTTCATAACGTGCATTGTACAGTACAATGTATTTGTACAATATATATTATACAAAGTGATATATGTATAACATATTATTACTTTGTATACTATATATTATACAAATAACAAAGTACAATAACTAAGAACGAAATGTTTAGCATTATACAATAATTAGCAATTTACAATAAATTGTATAACATGTACTGTACAGTACAATGTACTTGTACAATATATATTATACAAAGTGATATATGTAATACATATTATATTATATATTATTACCTTGTATAGTATGTATTATACATAGTACAATAACTAACAAACAAAGTACAAAACTTAGTACAAAACAAAACATAGTACAGTAACTAAATATAACAAAGTACAATAACTAAGAACAAAATGTTTAGCATCATACAATAATTAGCAATTTACAGTAAATTGTATAACATGTATTGTACAGTACAATGTACTTGTACAATATATATTATACAAAGTGATATATGTGTTACATATTATTACTTTGTATAGTATACGTCATACAAGTAACAAGGTACAATAACTAACAACAAAATGTTTAGCATTATACTATAATTAGCAATTTACAATAAATTGTATAACATGTATTGTACAGTACAGTGTACTTGCATAATATATATTATACAAAGTGATGTATATAACACATATTATATATTATTACTTTGTATAGTATATATTATACAAATAGCAAAGTACAATAATTAAGAACAAAATGTTTAACATTATACAGTAATTAGCAATTTACAATACATTGTATAACATGTATTGTACAGTACAATATATATTATACAAAGTGATATATATAATACATATTATATTATATATTGTTACTTTGTATAGTATATATTATACAAGTAACAAAGTACAATAACTAAGAACAAAATGTTTAACATTATACTATTATAATTAGCAATTTACAATAAATTGTATAACAAGTATTGTACAGTACAGTGTACTTGCATAATATATATTATACAAAGTGATATATATAACACATATTATATATTATTACTTTGTATAGTATATATTATACAAATAACAATGTACAATAATTAAGAACAAAATGTTTATCATTATACTATAATTAGCAATTTTCAATAAATTGTATAACATGTATTGTACAGTACAATGTACTTGTACAATATATATTATACAAAGTGATATATATAACACATATTATATCATATATTATTACTTAGTATAGTATATATTATACAAGTAACAAAGTATAATAACTAAGAACAAAATGGTTAGCATTATACAATAATTAGCAATTTACAATAAATTGTATTACATGTATTGTACAGTACAATGTACTTGTACAATGTGTATTATACAAAGTGATGTTGGCAACTAAGTGATTGTGGATTTTGTCAATGTCACCTAATGACAGAATCCGCAATACTTAGTTGCCAATACAAACTTAATAATAATAATATAATAATAAATGCAATAACTCGTACATAATGAATTTCGTTCTCCGCTTATTTTGCCACGTAGAATCACCAGCTGACCGGTCGTGACACGACTTTTTGGCACGTCCTGTATACTGTGCAGCATCCTTTGCGCTTGTGCCACGAATTGAAAAATCTCACGATCGTCGATCTTGCTCCATGGGAAATTTCACTTCGCAAAGGCGATCGAACTGAAAAGCCTCTTTATCAGAAGCTATCGAGTCGTATCGTATCGCGGCAGCTTCTCCGAGCGTAACGTTATCGCGTGCGCTCCTCGATGCCGTGCAACGGCCAAGTAAGTCGAAATTTCGGAACAATGTATCGCTGGGATTCACGGCAGAGATCAGAGATGGCCCGGTTCTCGCGATTTCGATCCTCGAATCGTCTCAAACAGAAGAATAGAGAAAGAGAGAGTGGGAGAGAGAGAGAGAGCCAAATACGGGCGCGACACGGTCCGCTCCACAAAGGCGGCGCATTTCGTGCCTCGACTTCGTTTTTCCCCGGTGCAGGGCAGATCGAATAACGCGAGACGTGACTCCGAAGATTGCATTTCCGCGAGATGAAAACTGCAGAAATAGGGATAAGCGGGCGTCGCTCGTGCGAATAAACCGTCGGGGCGTGCGTGAATTCAAATAAACCTCGCCGAGAAAGCGATATGACGTGCTCGAACGGAGTGCCGACGATATTACCGTAGCCTTCCTTCGCCTCGGCAACGATTGGAAATAAAGTCGGCCTCTGGCAATGGCAAGGGACGCGAGCCTCGCCTCCGGATTATATCGTAGGAGCCGCGACTCCAGAGACGCTGAATTAAGAGCCTCGCGATATTTGAAAACGCCGGAACACGGTGAATTAAGGCAGCCGATATTCGAATCGTGGAAGGTGAGAGACGCCGTGAAAGTGTTCCGCTTGGCTGACGTACAGTGGCAGGAAACAGCATCGTCGCGGATATTTTTATATTTTTTTTTTTTTTTTTATCAAATTTTTGCAGACACTCGACAGTGCGTACCGTTGGATGTAAAAGTATCTTTGAGTATTCGATCTTTAGGGACGCGTCAACTCTGAAAATTCTTTACAACACTTTGGCTCTGGCGCGTCTGGAACGCTGCTCTCCCATCCGCGGTGCTTTCTAGGTAACGCGTGTCGTCTGCATTGAGTGGATTTAACGTAGTTTTCTACGCCCCCTTTGCCGCAAAACTGCATAGCTCGTTCCCATCTCTTGCCACGTAATTGCGACACGTTGCTAACATCCCAAGGATTATTCACCTTGGGCCAACGTTGATTCGTAGCTGGTGCCATATTAGCGTACAAAATTGCAAACCATTGCCATTGACCGGCCAGAGGTTCTTCAGCTTGTTAAGCTTACTGCTTCCATTTAGGGCTTTTGGGAGTTTCTCAATTTTCCACGCATCCTTACACGGAACCAATTACGCTTCCACTGGTTGCATTCATCGCATCTGCAAACACGTTAGTATTTATTATCATTTATGGTATTTCAGAAAAATGCTAGGAGCGCAGTGCACGTAATCTGCTGATACCTCTACAACATTTGTCACGTGTTATTGTTGCCTATTGCAATTGTTTCTTCATTTGTGTTACTATAAATTGTTTTCTTCGTTTCAAATAAATAATAATAGCGATAATAATTGGTATGAAATTTATGATAACTTGGACCCAATTAATATAATAAAACCTGGGAAGATGCTCGATGTTCCGAAAAAACTACCGCGGATAATAAAAAATTTGAACATTCCATGGCTGTGAATAACTCGTGCATTAAAATTGTAAAAAACATTTTGGTAATGTAATACATTACACATGTATTCCAGTTTCATTAGCTGTTTAAAGTTGATTGAAAGTTTGATTAACTGTCTTAATAAATAATATCTGACTCCTTACATTTTTTCTAGAATAAATTTTTTAAAAAAAGATGCTGTTATGGTAAAGCTTAAAGCACATCGGATAATACGAAGCTTCGGTTAAACTGGTCTCGGATAAGCAAGACGCCAGTGTACCTCATATTGCGAGAAAGAGAATTTTGTATGACTTTTTTATTGATACTAAATATTGGCAACTAAGTGATTGCGGATTTTGTCATTAGGTGGTATCGACAAAATCCGCAATCACTTAGTTGCCAAGCCAATAAGAATGAGTTTCGAGTGACGGAGATGCGTGAAACGACTGCCATTGAAAATACGACTGATCGTGTTTTCTGTCTCTAATCCTCGTACATGATCTGTACATAATAATTTACGAAAGAATTCGAACAGTTATGGCCTTTATTATTACATAATATTGAGATATGTGTAATTTTGTGTGCTACACTAGATTGGCCGCGTAGTAGTGACACGCGTATATGAGTATGAGTGTGTTGGAGTATGTGCGTGAACAGCGTCTCGTAAGACAGAAGAATGCAACTGTTCCGTCGATAAAGAAGATGGCGAGACAAAGAGAGTGCCGAGACGCGTGCAAATGTGTATCGACGAATATCTTGTCAATCGCATGTCAAATAAACCTGAAACCATTTTTGTATCAATTTTAAGTGTAATCTAAGTGTTCCTGTACATTTATTTCGGTGATTAAGATGCACAATTCTCAACACATACATTATGATTATATCGATAAAGTTTGAAAGCAATCTGAGCATGCAATGCATAGAGATTGTAAGATATTTGGTACAAGTATATATTTCATTTATTATAATGTTATTTATAATGATATTTCTAATAATATATTTATTCATATTTTAACTATATATATTTATGTACAGCCATTATATTTATAATAATACATTATTATGTATAATACTAATTTCTTATAGTAATAACAAAAATATTTGAGCATACGATATTGTATATATTGTACTATAATTTATTGTACGAATAAACCTGCATATTTTCAATGGAACTTTCATAGGTTTTGCAACAAATGTCTTATAACTTCCATACGCATTTTCAGGCTGATTGCAAATTTTACCGATCACGACAGTCGTGTCTCGTTGTAACGTCAATGAAATCTCGAAATTCTTCCATACAACGCATACAGTATCGATATAAAAATCTTGTACGATAAGTGTTGCGATACTTTCGTGTAATCGAATTGTCTAATCTATCAGAAACAGATCGTCGAATTGGAAAATACGATAACTGCAGCGGCAACTGGTTGCTACATAGCTGATAAAAAGGCAATTCTATTCTCGTATAAAGTCAAATCAGCTACGTTGTGCACTGAATTTGAACAGATATGCAAATGCAACGCGTTAATTGCACTTCTTTCGCCACTATTTTACGCTGGTAGAGTCGTCAGGCTGCTCTGTTTGTATTTCATCCGGTGATTAGCTACAAATTGACCGTTAAAGAGTTAGCCTGCGTGGCGAGATACGCAGCCACGAATTATTCACAGTGTTTTACTTTCGAAACTTCGCGACACTTAAGCTGCTTGGATGAAATGAAGTTGCGTCGCGTGTAACTGCGAATCGTTGACAGGCTGCAATTAACTTTTCTAGAACGCGATATCCTTAGAACAAAGTTTCAGGCGAATACACTGCACACATTTCAGGCTATTTAACCCTTTGCGCTGGAAGTTTTGTTTAATTGCGAGGAAAGAAATTCCAATGAATTATAGTTTCTTATTGTAATACAAAAGTCGAAGACTGATAATTATAATTGCTATGGGTAGACTGTTATTTTATACCGTTATGTTATTGTGTATTATTGTTATTATTATATTATTATTTATTTATTTTACTTATTTTATCATTATATATTATAGTGTTATGAATGAATGAAACAAAGATAGAAAAATACTTGTACAGGTTTATATATAATTTCCAAATTATTCTAATTAATTGTAGTTTCTTCCTATGACATAAAAGTTGGCTAAGTAAATTATTTTAAATTAGATATTAGATAAGTAGACTATTTGGCAACAGCGATGAATAAATAAAATACAGGTAAAGAAATACCTGTACGTTTTTATATATAATTTCCAAATTATTCTAATTAATTATAGTTTCCTGCTATGACATAAAAGTTGAATACTACTAATTGCTTAAGTAGACTATTTCAAATTGTATATTGAACAAGTAGACTACTTGGTAACAGCGATGAATAAATAAAATACAGGTAAAGAAATACCTGTACGTTTTTATATATAATTTCCAAATTATTCTAATTAATTGTAATTTCTTGCTGTGACATAAAAGTTGAATACTATTAATTGCTTAAGTAGACTATTTTAAATTGTATATTGAACAAGTAAACTACTTGGTAACAGCGATGAGTAAATAAAATACAGGTAAAGAAATACCTGTACGTTTTTATATATAATTTCCAAATTATTCTAATTAATTGTAGTTTCCTGCTATGACACAAAAGTTGAATACTACTAATTGCCTAAGTAGACTATTTTAAATTGTATATTAAACAAGTAGACTACTTGGTAACAGCGATGAATAAATAAAATACAGGTAAAGAAATACCTGTACGTTTTTATATATAATTTCCAAATTATTCTAATTAATTGTAATTTCTTGCTGTGACATAAAAGTTGAATACTATTAATTGGCTAAGTAGACTATTTTAAATTGTATATTAAATAAGTAGGCTACTTACAAATAAAATAAATAAAATATAGACAAAGAAATACTTGTACGCGTTTATATATAATTTGTAAGTTATATATTATTTATTTATTAATTTATTGAGAATTAATAAAAGGATACTTGAGGCAGATTTAATGATGCCATTGTTTCTCGCGAAACATTAAATTCGATAATCAATCAATAGATGTTCTTGTATCATCTCACCATCTTAATAGCAACAGTTCTTTTTGAAAAACAAACGTTGTATAATTTTTAACGCGCTTAGTTCTATCATAATTGCCTAAGTTCTTCCATTTTCTGTTCAGGTTCCCACAAAATCTCCTAACTTATTCTGAATAATCTCATACATATTTTTTGTAACGCCTAAAAAAAAACAAAAAAAAAAAAAGAAGAAAAGGAAAAATATGTCTTGTATCTATATACAGCAGAACAATCCATAAATAAGAAACGCCCTCTAAAGTACATAAAATAAAACGATAGTAAAAGATACAATAAATGTAAACGATTGAAGATTTTGTCCACGGTGTATAACGTAGACATACGCAACGAATTCCCAATATAGTTTTCCTCGAATAATAATCGTCGGATGAAAAAATCGTATACCAGACTTTTGATTTATTTTTGCATGAGGAATCGCCTCCTGCTTGTTTGCACGATACATTTGACCGCGCCTTATATAAATCGATAACAATTACATAAGACGTCAAAACCAAACAGGTGAGTCACTTGACGCGTTTCTTGCCACCCACGTTTGTCGTAAATTATAACTTTATGACGTACCCACTGAATGGCGAGAGATCGGCAATGATGACAATTTCATTAAAACGAGCCTTGCTACAGACACTTGCTAAAAAGTAAAACAAACTAAAAACCTTCTCTAAAAGTGTTTTAAGAGGCTCGAAAAAACGATTGTTTCCTTTTCTTTTTTTGTAAACGTTAAACGATTCGATGTTTGCAGATTACAACAGATAAGAAGTAAAAGAAACTAAAAACCTTCCCTAGAAGTGTTTTAAGAGGCTCGAAAAAACGATTGCTCCTTTTTCTTCTTCTCTTTTTGTTGTAAACGTTAAACGATTCGATGTTTGCAGATTACAACAGATAAGAAGTAAAAGAAACTAAAAACCTTCCCTAGAAGTGTTTTAAGAGGCTCGAAAAAACGATTGTTCCTTTATCTTCTTCTTTTTTTGTTGTAAACGTTAAACGATTCGATGTTTGCAGATTACAACAGATAAGAAGTAAAAGAAACTAAAAACCTTCGCTAGAAGTGTTTTAAGAGGCTCGAAAAAACGATTGTTCCTTTTTCTTCTTCTTTTTTTGTTGTAAACGTTAAACGATTCGATGTTTGCAGATTACGAGCGACTGTTCAGGAGTTGTTTACGAGCGTTAGGCGTGCGCAGACGAATAAGGAAAGCTGAATCTGACGGCGTTTTATCATCGAAATTCTTGGAAATAAATATGCGCATAGTGGTACGTATATGAACGATGTCATCGAATGGAAAACTGTGTATTAGAAAAAGTTGGTCTGCTTTTCAGCATTCAGAAAATAACGAAGGAAATTTCAGTCTCGTAGAATCTATTCCCCGGAATGTTACTCCTTGCTATTCCGGTGAAGTGGAGGAATGATCAATTCATAACACTTTATAGGAATTTAGATTATCCGCAGATTTTCAACGGTGCATTTGTAGGGATTTAAATAGATTTACAATGCATTTTCGAGAATTTGAATAGTTTATGGCCTGGTGTGTGGATGAAGGCTCGTTTTATCCTATCACGTGCTTCTTCCTATCTATATATCCTTCCTATATCTCTCGTTTCGATTGCTTCCCACTCGCTGGTAATTCAACAATGAAAAAGAAAGAAAGGAAGTTTTGTTGTTCGATAGTAACGTCCACTCGTTTCTTTTATATTGTTTATTCTTTAACCGATAGATACAACAAGTTCTCAGAGATATAGATACTTTAGTTGCTATTATTGTTTCGTGCGACCCAGTTTCTCGAATTAGAAACTCGCAACAGTCGCAAATTGATTGTTCCCTGTCAAAGATCAATATTCGATGCAGGTATTTCTGGCTTCTTCTTCGTTTTTTTTCCTCGGGGCTTTCTTTCTTTTTCCTTTTTCGATAAACAACTTCTCGAATCGGAGGAATTCAGACGCGAACCAGCAAACCAGCATTCGTAGCTTTCAAGAAAAAGCGGGAATGTTGTAATTTTGAAATGGACCTTCAAAAAACTAGAGAAGAGGATACAAGTTTTATTTCTTTATATGCATAATAAATAGGTTTGATAATAATTTCCCATTAAAAATAATTCGTTTAAGTGTATTTACTGTAGTCGACTGATCAATTTATAATTTCTCGATGATAATTTTTATAATTTGTAAATTCTGTCTACCAGTTTATCATCTCTGTTTCTTTGATCTTCTTCATAATTTCTGTTTAGATCAGTTGTTCTAGTCGCGTAGGTAACAGGTTGTTCATTGCCATTTACAAAAATTCATAAAATCGGTGTTGACCCTTTGCACTGGGAATTTTATTTCAATTTCGTTATCAGCAGCTCCTAACGCTTTTAAGTGTTTTATTTGAAATTTACTTTAACTAAAAACTAAGACGATTTAAATAAATAAAGGAAGAAAGAAATTCACTTAAATACCAGTTTAATTCACACTATTGTTGTATTTTCTAATTTTTAAGCGTACGATATATCTTGAAACAATTTCCAGGATGCAATCCTGCTTTTCTAGGACATCCATTGATTTGCACATGAAAGAACGTCGAGTGGGACACGACAAAGGAGCTGCTGAGATAAAAACTGATGTCACACTCGACATAGGAGTGCAAAGAGTTAATCTATGACAGTTTACTAACGTGAGAAATTTTCATTTGGATATAAGTAAAAAAATGTACTATGTAATATAATTATTTATATCTTACACACATGTAATATGTATATACACATTATACAAAGGTGATTAATTTATTCATCAACGACCAGCTTAAACCGCTGTGTCTAGAGACATTAAATTTGGAAAATATATCTATTTTTTGGTATCGGATAAGAAAGGATTTTTAGAAATGCGGATTCTAAAGAGATAGAAACAAGGTAAAATTTTCTATTTACCTGATAATCGCATTTCTATGTCCACTAAAGTTGGAGGCCTGAAATTCAGCGTGTGATCTTCTGATGAAAAATAAACAAACACGTGTTCCAAGGTTTTTCGAAATCCAACCCTTACGGGGGTGAAAAAGGGGAAAATCTCCTCAAATGATAACTGAACTTAGAAACGTGAAGCTTGGCATACGATCGTCTCACTAAAAATAAACAAACACGTGTTTGAGTGTTTTCTGAAATCCTTATGGGAGCAAAAATATGCGAAAAAATCAAATTTAAGTGGAAAAACCAAGCTCGAAATTTGGCGCGTCGACTTCCCATTAAAAATACACGCGTTTTTCGAGATTCGACCTTTTCAGAGATAAAACGCGTAGTGTGTTTTGTCTCAAAAGAATAAGCTTGTCTTTGTGTCCATGAAACCTGGAGATTTGGCATCAGACGAACGAACTGGTCCTTGAAAAACCTACGCTTCAACGTTTTTCGAAATTCGATATCCAAAGGAAGTTGGGACAGACGCTAAAAAATATAAATTGAAACATTGTTCGTATATTTAGAACACATTTTTGTCACCTGTTGTTGCTCCGTAAAAATAACGATATTTATACAGGGTGGTTGGTAACTGGTGGTACAAGTAGAAAGGAGGTGATTCTACGCGAAAAAAGAAGTCGAAAATATAGAATAAAAATTTTTCGTTTGAGGCTTTGTTTTCGAGAAAATCGACTTTGAACTTTCGCTCGGTACGCGTGCACTTTACTATACAGGGTGGTTGGCAACTGGTGGTGCAAGCGGAAAGGGGATGATTCTACACGAAAAAAGAAGTCGAAAATATAGAATAAAAATTTTTCGTTTGAGGCTTTGTTTTCGAGAAAATCGACTTTGAATTTTCGCTCGGTACGCGTGCACTTTATCACGTCTCGTTATAACGGATCTCACTGTAGATCGTTGTCTCGATGGAAAAAATAAAAAAAAAAATTTTTATTCTATATTTTCGACTTCTTTTTTATATTGTATATTGGCTTGGCAACTAAGTGATTGCGGATTTTGTCAATACCACCTAATGACAAAATCCGCAGTCACTTAGTTGCCAACAAAATAGAACACATTTAGAACGCAGGACAACGAATCGTTTCATATTCTTCCACGTTCTCCATCTTCTGTCTCTTCCCTTTGCACGTCTTATTCGATGCACGCTAAACGCTAAATCCTCCCTTGCGCAACACCGCTAAGCGTGACTCTTACGAAGATCGCAATTTCAGCGACAAAATTGCGAACGAAGGGTAGCGTGCCAACGCCTGTGCCACATTCCACTCCACGTAAGGAGCAACCGCGAATGCAGCGCAGCTGCAGTACCTCGATTTCCCTTAAATAGAGTGTCGCAGCACCGTAAGCTCTTACCACGAAAGCATTAATTCGATCCCCTTCAACACTAGAACTACCGATAGTTAACACGAAGTTATTTCTACCACAGCCAGTGAAAATCACTGGTCTTTAAAAAGTACGTAATAATAGAATATTTTTATATTTATTGATTTATTACTTTCTTACAGAAGCCATTCCATGTTATGTAGTACATTTTTGCTATTATTAATCCATCTGGGTCCATGATCCCTAAACGAGGATTGACACATTTATAAAATTGTAGAACCAGTCGCTTTGACTACTATGGTATTTCTAGCGTTAGCATCTAGCGATTTAGCGATCGATCCGGAATTTTCCTGATAACTGATATCGTCATATCGAATGATACGCGGTAAAAATTTGGGAAACGTGTAGCAAGTTGTAGAAAACGAGGAAACTGGTTAATTGGGGTTCGATAAAAAGAGTGCAGGACTCCTGTACACTTTGACAAGTACCAGCCATTTTCACTGGTGTTGGTATAAGTAGCCTTGATACAAAATTGTTTTCAGTTTGAATACATAAAAAATTCATTATATTATTCTTTTAGTTATCGTTGCGAAAATCATAGTATCATTGTGGAAAAAAATATAACACGAAGTAGGAATTTTAAAATAAAATTGTAAAACCAGTCAATTTGAGTGATGTGGTAGTTCTAGTGTTAATTAAGGGCTCGCTACCAGGCGCAGACATTTCCACCCACCTTCTACCGTTTTCCATCCTGAAACACTATATCCAATGTCGTTTTATCCTGCTTTATTTTCCTCGAAAGAAGAGACGAGAGAAGATGATTGGCCGGACCAAGCGAAAATTCTAATTCGAACGCAGCGATGTATTGATCATGCAACCGCTTGATGGATCCTGTGTCAATGGATCGAGATTATCGATAGTCTCGGTTGGATTAAGAACGTTGCACGGCGCATTCTCTGGATAATTAGGGGCTCGTTGTTACGAGATGCGCGTAGGAAAAATGCAGTTGGAAAAAGAAGCTTCCCTGGGAAACGTTTGTTGCAGAGAAGTTAGCAATTTAGGTTGAAGTTTCCAAGGTATTTGGTTGCATAGATTTTGCTGGAAATTTAGTTGAGAACTCGAGGCAGAAAAAGGCGAGCCACGGTTTTCTCGATTTTTGTAAGAAACAGCTTACTTTAAGATTCGGTTCTTTGATAACAAGCGGTGTGTTTCATTAAAAGTACCTAATTTAAAGTGCTAATTTAAATTAATTTAAGCGGTTTAATTGTAGGTAAAACACTGGATCTTCTATGGGATTACGAGTCTTCCTGTTTCGCTGATTATTATCTAACTATATTGTATAATACATCATTTATGCTAATTTATCGCTACCTTGTTTCATTGTATTCTAATTTACAGCTAACTTGCGTCTATGCTATTTTCCAAACATATACATAATTCCATAATTTACAATATTAAATAGTATACAATTTACCTGCTTCTTACATGTGTACTGTCTTTAATATTCATGTCTTGTGATAGGAAAATTATTGCAAATAATCTTCTATGATATTTGATGTTAAAAACAGAAACTAATTCTGCTTCACCACCAATTAAATCAAACGATTATTAGAAATTTATTTGCAGTTAAAAATATATATTTGTCCTACCCCTCTGAATAATTGAGAAATGTTAATTGTCAGAAAAATTATTGCAAATAATCTTCTATGGTATTTGATGTTAAAAACAGAAACTAATTCTGCTTCACCACCAATTAAATCAAACGATTATTAGAAATTTATTTGCAGTTAGAAATATATATTTGTCCTACCCCTCTGAATAATTGAGAAATGTTAATTGTCAGAAAAATTATTGCAAATAATCTTCTATGATATTTGATGTTAAAAACAGAAACTAATTCTGCTTCACCACCAATTAAATCAAACGATTATTAGAAATTTATTTGCAGTTAAAAATATATATTTGTCCTACCCCTCTGAATAATTGAGAAATGTTAATTGTCAGAAAAATTATTGCAAATAATCTTCTATGATATTTGATGTTAAAAACAGAAACTAATTCTGCTTCACCACCAATTAAATCAAACGATTATTAGAAATTTATTTGCAGTTAAAAATATATATTTGTCCTACCCCTCTGAATAATTGAGAAATGTTAATTGTCAGAAAAATTATTGCAAATAATCTTCTATGATATTTGATGTTAAAAACAGAAACTAATTCTGCTTCACCACCAATTAAATCAAACGATTATTAGAAATTTATTTGCAATTAGAAATATATATTTGTCCTACCCCTCTGAATAATTGAGAAATGTTAATTGTCAGAAAATGTACTATTAGTATTTGAACAAATTTCCTAAACTCGCATACCATTTATTCCCATTTCAATTTCATACTGAATTGGTTCCTTTCAACCATAAATTAGACATTCGAGAAAAATGAGCCTATTTTGTCCTGTGTAATCAAATTAATCGCTCGTCCGTGGCTTTGCCCGTTTCAGTATTTGTTTAATAACAATTTATGTCTATTAATCTGCGTTTGTACAGCCTTCAGGTGTTGCATTGAAACAAAAGCGCTGAAACGCGTGTTTATTTATTTTTAACGAAGAATTTGTTTGCCTGATCCGAAATCTTCAGTTTTAGCGGATACAATGATACGCTTGTCCTTTGAGAAAAAACACCCTCCTAAGGGTTGAATTTCAAAAAACCTTGGAACACGTGTTCATCTATTTTTAATGAGCAGTTCATATGCCGAATTTCAAGCCTCTAACTTTAGTCGATATACAGGTAAGCTTACCCTTTGAGAAAAAAGCTCGGCTATTTTTCACCCCCGTAAGGGTTGAATTTCAGAGAAACCTTGGAACACGTTTTTCTTTATTTTCCATAAGAAGCTCATACGGCAAATTTCAAGCCTCTAAGTTCAGTGGACACAGAGATACGATTATCAGGTAGACATAAAATTTCACCCTATTTTTACCCCTTTGGAGTTCGCATTTCTAAAAATCCTTTCTTACCCGACATCTACGTCATGAAACAGCTATTCTGTTCAAATTTCACGTTTCTAGATGCAACGGTTTGGTCTGGGCGTTGAGTGAATCAGACACTTCTGCATTTTATATACCGGGTGAGCGAATAAGAAGTATCATCTGAAATAACTCCTGAGCTATTGGTTTTGTCGAAGAACGCAGTTTTATTTTCTAATCTCTTGTATTTTAATCGAAATATCGAGCTAACCTCGAGTATTCCAAGTGCCACTGTATATTTCATACGACGTTGATCGATCCGATTGAGCATTTTCTATAAAAAAAGAAAGAGTATTAAGTTATAATGAGAAATGTGTAGAAACGGAGTTGAAATCCGCTTTGGCGGATATTTCAACCGGAAAAACGGGGAACGACGTGAGTCGCTATTCTTCCGTATATATCGTCCTTGTCTTTTATACGTCAAATTTGAGAAATTCAAGTTAAAATATTTGCCACGCGGTAGATATTTCTTGGATATAAATACCTGTTTAATTAATTGGATATTAATAGCTTTTTGCATGGAATATTCAGTTTGGACAAGTAATGTCATGAAAGATATACGGTGTCACCTAGAAAAGTTCAGGTTGCCTTGACATGTTGGAAAATGTGAAATGTAAAAAGATAAAATTGCATACATCAAATGTGTTGCTCGAAATATAATTCGTAATTCGTTTAAAACGTTTTTTCGGTAAAAACCAGTACGTCCATTATTTTTCATAGTATTATTTAGATGTCAGTTACGTAAATATCAGATATTCATACTTCTAGATAGATGTATTTATTGACTCACCCCCTATATAGATAAGCACATTCTTTTTAGAATTTTATTGACTAGGAAAGTCTATTTTTTAGTGTCTTTTTATATCGATACGTATTTCGGTTTCGTCTCTTTTCAACACGATTGTACATATTCGCTGATAACGGAGTGAAATTTTTCAACAGTTTTTCTTTGACGAACGTTTCCACGAGGCTGATATTTGCCGATCAGCGCCTTACGAAATTATCGAACGACAGCGACAGACACTTGCGGTAGGTTAACGTAATAAAATAATAAAGTTAATATTAATTTATGACAGCTTACTAACGTGGACAATTTTCATTCAGATATAAACAAAAAAATGTACGTAATCGTGATTTAATCTTAATTATAATTGTTTATATTTTACATATACGTAATATGTATATACATATATGTTGATAACAACTTTCCATTAAAAATAATTTGTATATTTATTATAGTCGACTGATCAATTTATAATTTCTCAATAATAATTTTTGTAATTTATAAATTCTATCGACTAGTTTATCATCTCTGTATCTTTTATCTCTTTCACAATTTCTGCTTAGATCAGTTGTTCTAATCGCGTAGGTAATAGCAATTCATTGCAGTTTAAAAAAATTCATAAAATCGGTGTTAATTTACTAACAGTTTTACTAACAGTTTACTAACGTGGGAAATTTTCATTTGGATATAAATAAAAAATGTACGCGATAATTATTTATATCTTATATACATGTAATATGTATATACACATAGTGCAAAAGTGACTGATCTAGTCATCAACGTTCTGCCCAAACCGCTGTACACACCTACCGCCTACACACGTGAAATTTGGAAAGTTTATCTATTTTTTGATGCAGATGTCGGGTAAGGAAGGATTTTTACAAATGCAGACTCTAAAGGGGTAAAAAGAGGGGTAAAAATTGTATGTTTACCTGATAATTATACTTCTATGTACACCAAAGTTAGAGGCTTGAAATTCAGCATGTGAACTCCTCATTAAAAATAAGCAAACAGGTGTTTCGGTGATTTTCTAAATGCAACCCTTGTGAGAAAGGGGTGAACAAGAGACAAGCTACTTTCTCAAAGGACCCTATCTCCACATCCACCAAAGTTAGAAACGTGAAATTCTACATATAAACTCCTCATTAAAATTAAACATACACGTGTTTGAGCGTTTTTCCAAATGCAACCCTTGTGAGAAAGGGGTGAAAAAGAGACAAGCTACTTTCTCAAAGGACCCTATCTCCACATCCACCAAAGTTAGAAACGTGAAATTCTACATATAAACTCCTCATTAAAAATAAGCAAACACGTGTTTCGGTGATTTTCCAAATGCAACCCTTATGAGAAAGGGGTGAACAAGAGACAAGCTACTTTCTCAAAGGACCCTATCTCCACATCCACCAAAGTTAGAAACGTGAAATTCTACATATAAACTCCTCATTAAAAATAAGCAAACACGTGTTTCGGTGATTTTCCAAATGCAACCCTTGTGAGAAAGGGGTGAACAAGAGACAAGCTACTTTCTCAAAGGACCCTATCTCCACATCCACCAAAGTTAGAAACGTGAAATTCTACGTATAAACTCCTAATTAAAAATAAGCAAACACGTGTCTGAGCGTTTTTCGAAATCCAAGCCGAGGCTGAAATTTGCCGACGTCGCCAACGCCTCACGAAATTATCGGGCGACAGTAACAGATACCTCGGGTAGATTAAAATAAGCGTAATCCATCGAGAGGAGCGTGGGTGGACAGGCGCGAGGAAAGTAGCTTATTTCACCGAACGCGGAGAAGATTATCTCGAGCTCGTCCGAAGCAGAAACCTCCGGTTTCCTGATTCATAGGCTGCCTCGTGTTACAAGCTCCTCCTGTCTTCACCGGCAGCTCAACGAGCATCTTACACCGTGCACGCTAATTAAAATTACGCCCGGCTGAGCTCGGCTCGCACGCCTATGGCTATCGCGCGTACTATAGGAAATCGTAATTGGTACTCGTTAACCGCCACCGTAAACGTATCACTATGCTTCGTATCCGTGGCCTGTTTACGCCAGAGAGAAAGTATCCTGCCGGATTCCTCAATAACCGTATTCTTCGCTCTTGATAACTCTGTTGAATCTCTCGCGTTTTCAGGAAATCCTCCGCAGGCGTGTGTTACTGTTCGATATTTCCCGTATCGTATTATGTGGAAATTTCATTGAGAAAGTTCGTAGCGAGGGAAAACACTTATGGTGTCATTGTTACAAAGTAACGTTATTTAACAATAAATAACTAGAGCTACCGCGCCAGTTAAATCGACTGGTTTTACAATTTTATTTTCAAATTCCTACTTCGTGTTATATTTTTTTTCTCGCAATGATGTAATGGCTTTTGTAACGATAACTAAAGGAATAATATAATGAATCCTATTTTGTTTTTTATGTATTCAAAGTGAAAATAATTTTGTATCAAGGCTACTTATACCAATAGCAGTGAAAATGGCTGGTACTTTCAAAGTGTACAGGAGTCCTGCACTCTGTTTATCGAAGCCCAATTAACCAGTTTCCTCGTTTTCTACAACTTGACACACGTTTCCCAAATTTTTACCGCGTATCGTTCGATATGACGATATCAGTTATCAGGAAAATTCCCGGTCGATCGCTGGATTGCTAGTTGCTGACACCAGAAACACCAAACGACTGGTTCTACAATTTTATAAATTTGTCAAGCCTCGTTTAGGGATCATGGCCCGAGATGGATTAATAATAGCAAAAATGTACTACATAACATGGAATTGCTTCTGTAAGAAAGCAATAAATCAATAAATATAAAAATATTCTATTATTATTATTATTATTATTTTTTAAAGACCAGTCATTTTCACTGGTTTTGGTAGGAATAGCTTCGTGCTAACTATCGGTAGTTCTAATGTTAATTATGTATAGGTTATCGACTGGCAAAGGTAGGAGAAACGTGTTAGAGTAACAGAAACGATACAGGAAGCGTGTTCAAAGTGAGAAAGAATTTCTACAATTGGAAAAAGTATATTAGTAAGAACAGTAGATCGTCAGTTAGTCTGTGGGAAAGAGTATTCGTGGCGTTGAATTACACTTCGATTTTCTGAAATTCATAAAATTGTAGCTTGTAGAGGGAGGAAGAAAGAGTAATGAAAATAATGTTTTTCGAATTTCTTTGTATAATGCAAATTCGACAGAAAATAATGTGAATAGATCAAAAGGAAAATCCAAAAATCGAGTAATTATTTCATTGTTATTATCAATATTATTGATGAACGTAATTAAAGAAATAGAATCTAAATAGAAATTTGTTTCGTCTAGCAAAGTATCATAGTAAATCCTGAACTTCAATGACCCCGTATGTCTTTGCATATTGCGCGTACTATGCTGGTTTCTGGAATCTGAAATTTTCGAAAAATGCGTAAACATCCGCAGTCTAAACATAAGCGTAAGTTCACGTCTTTTGAAATATGTAGACTGCAGCTTTTTTAACGCGAATTTAGACTTTTCTATACGTCGTTAAAGAAGTAGGACCTAAATAAACGTTCTTTTCAGTTTCTAATTATTATAAATATTTTCTCAGGATATTTCGTATGTTCTTCTTACGCGTTATGAGTATTCCATTCATTTTTGCACATTTCATAATCGACATTTTTCGTAGATGCATACACATCCGCGGTCTAGCAATATTACTATTATTACAAATTACAAATTATAATAATAATTGTAATAACAATGTGTGTTCAAAATTCTGGTACAATCAGTTGGTTGATGATTCTACAAAAAAAAAAAAAAAAAATAGGCCACAAAAGAAAAGTAAGATTTTTTCGTTGAAAGGTTCGTTTTCGAAAAGAACTAGGT
Source organism: Bombus flavifrons (assembly GCF_040668555.2). Lineage (NCBI taxonomy): Eukaryota > Metazoa > Arthropoda > Insecta > Hymenoptera > Apidae > Bombus > Bombus flavifrons. The sequence goes on along the minus strand of NC_138458.1, from coordinate 5,098,567 downwards.
CATTTACCACAAAATAATTTAGGTCAACGAGCAGACCTGTGGACAATATTTCCAGCACTTGTTATATTAACAAAACGATTCTCAAAAAGCACTAATCTGCACATTTGATGATACTGACAGAAGTTTCAGCTACGGTGACCTTTTTTTCTTTTTTTAAATTCATTTAAAACTCATTTTTCTCGAAAACGAAGCCTCGAACGAAAAAATCCTACTCCTCGTTTTCCACCTATTTTTCCACGCAGAATTTTACCATCCGATCGCTTGTAGAAGAATTGCGACGGTTTGGCACACTCTCTGTATGATCATCTTCGTTTCCTCTTACGTGTGTTCCGTTACAAATAACATAACATAGAAGACATAAAAATATTCGAAATTTTATCAAAAATCACCGATTACCAGTCTGGAATTTTATAAAAATTTGGAAGAACTCTGAGATAGATGTCAACGGGAATATTTCATTATAACATTCGTTTAACACTTTCTTACAAATTAAAACTTAAATAAATAATGTGATAAAAACTTAATTAGAAATAAATTTACTTAGAATCGTTTTGTTTCGTATTGTAGATACAGCGTCGAATCGTCAATAATGTTTTATTATATTATACGTTTTATTGAAGTTTAGATCGTCGATCTAACTATGACAAATGTACATAGGAAGCCCGTCTTAATGTTCAAAAATGGGCATATTACGTAACTTTAATGCAAACCGAGAAGCAATTTCATATGAAAAAGGCGTCACGCGTTTCTTACATCAGCCTGTGTTATTTGCGATGGAAGATAATGCATATGTTCGGCATTGATTCTGAAACCGGCTGAAAGGTTGTGGGTGTACGTAGAGCGAATTAGAATTGGAAGCTACTCGATGACTCGCACGCTTAGTCACCTGATGAATATTATGGCTGAATGTTCAGGTGACAGCGACACAAGAAACGACCGGCAGGTTGTCATAAGCCTTTTCCTCCTTCCGTCAAACTTCTCTCTTTTCTATTGCCATTCTATATCCACTTGCAAATTAGCGATAGCTATATAATGACAGTATCATTTACTCGTCATTACACACGCATATTGCAGGTACAGTCAGTCACAAAGGTATTCGCACACTCTTCAACCAGTGTTAGATGTTTGCGAGCTTTTTGAAAACTTTGGAAAATGTGGAAAAAGTAAGCGATGACGAGTATACTCGTCGAGCACAGAGTATGTGCGACTGTTATAATGTAGAATTAAGGTTTGATGAAACGACTGTTTTATTTTTCATTTTATTACTGCAATTTAGTGCAATTGCTAAACTGCAATTTAAACGACAAATAATAACTATTTTTTAAGCGTGACGAGTATACTCGTCGAGCACAGAGTATGTGCGACTGTTATAATGTAGAATTAAGGTTTGATGAAACGACTGTTCTATTTTTCATTTTATTATTGCAATTTACTGCGATTCCTAAACTGCAATTTAAACAGCAAATAACTATTTTTTAAGCGTGACGAGTATACTCGTCGAGCACAGAGTATGTGCGACTGTTATAATGTAGAATTAAGGTTTGATGAAACGACTGTTTTATTTTTCATTTTATTACTGCAATTTAGTGCAATTGCTAAACTGCAATTTAAACGACAAAGAATAACTATTTTTTAAGCGTGACGAGTATACTCGTCGAGCACAGAGTATGTGTGATTGTTATAATGTGGAATTAAGTTTTAATGAAACGACTGTTTTATTTCTTCTTTTATGGCTTGTATGACACAGAATATTTCTTCATGACGAGTATACTCGTCAGAAACAGCTGACTCGTTATAATAGAACAACTTGTCTAAAGGAGGCCAAACGACTGGAGCTTCTTTGAGAAGCTAGAAGCATTAAAAAATTGAATTAGAATTTTGAGAAAATTGAAATTAGATATAATCAGATAGAAAATGGTAAAAATCGCGGTTTTTCGCGACTTTCACGTAACCGTAATAAATTTAAATGTCCCTTTTTAGAGATCTTTCGCAAGATTACGAGGAAATTTTCGTCGTGTACCCAACCTACACAAATCTACGAAACGTGCTTTCGAAATTTTCGCTACAAACGGATAAAAAAGTTATACATGATGACTTTTACTACTTTTATCGCCACTTGTACCAATTTCAATTTCCTCAAAATTTCTTTTACGCGTCATCCAGATGATCTAACGTTAGCTCTTCGAGAAGGCTCAAGTCGTTTAGGCCACTTTTAAAAAAGTTATTCCGTTATAAAGGGTGTACGAATACTTTACTATTAACTTTGCCGTGCAATGAAATATACTTCTGGCCGATACGTGTTGCAATTCTTAGTTAGAACATTGTTGCAGCGAAGTTTTCAAGCACAAGTAGAAGAATTTAATGATTTGGTAAAATTCATTAACCGATGATTGTAGCTTTGCTCGTATCGTAATACAAAATCTCTTTATCGTAAAACAGTGCAGCTACATTATGATGTTTGATTAATTAATTAAAGATTAAATTCTGAATATATCAGCATTTCAACAAGCAATTAACATGCTTTCTGGAACTTCGCATAACGATTAACATGCAACAATATTATTCAAAGGCAGTACAGTTATTTACACATAACGATTAATGATAATAATATACAAGGAATGTTAAACAATTAAATGCGTGAATCGGAATTCGGTAACAAAGTTCAAAAACCACATTTCCTTCCTCGTGCTCTCGCCAGTGCGGGTCTCTTTCTTCCTCCCAACCAGCTAAATACGTTTGACGAGTATACGTGTCGAAGAGAAACATTGTTTTAGGCTGTACATATTATACAAGTAACATAGTACAATAACTAAGAACAAAATGTTTAGCATTATACTATAATTAGCAATTTACAGTAAATTGTATAACATGTATTGTACAGTACAATGTACTTGCACAATATATATTATACAAAGTGATATATATAATACATATTATATTATACATTATTACTTTGTATAGTATATATTATACAAGTAACAAAGTACGATAACTAAGTATGTTTAGCATTATACTACAATTAGCAATTTACAGTAAATTGTATAACATGTATTGTACAGTACAATGTACTTGCACAATATATATTATACAAAGTGATATATATAATACATATTATATTATGTATTATTACTTTGTATAGTGTATATTATACAAGTAACAAAATACAATGACTAAGAACAAAATGTTTAGCATTATACTATAATTAGCAATTTACAGTAAATTGTATAACATGTATTGTACAGTACAATGTATTTGTACAATGTGTATTATACAAAGTGATATGTATATAATACATATTATATTATGTATTATTACTTTGTATAGTGTATATTATACAAGTAACAAAGTACAATGACTAAGAACAAAATGTTTAGCATTATACTATAATTAGCAATTTACAGTAAATTGTATAACATGTATTGTACAGTACAATGTATTTGTACAATGTGTATTATACAAAGTGATATGTATATAATACATATTATATTATACATTATTACTTTGTATAGTATATATTATACACGTAACAAAGTACAATAACTAAGAACAAAATGTTTAGCATTATACTATAATTAGCAATTTACAGTAAATTGTATAACATGTATTGTACAGTACAGTGTACTTGCATAATATATATTATACAAAGTGATATATATAACACATATTATATATTATTACTTTGTATAGTATATATTATACAAATAGCAAAGTACAATAACTAAGAACAAAATGTGTAGTATTATACTATAATTAGCAATTTACAGTAAATTGTATAACATGTATTGTACAGTACAATGTATTTGTACAATGTGTATTATACAAAGTGATATGTATATAATACATATTATATTATGTATTATTACTTTGTATAGTGTATATTATACAAGTAACAAAGTACAATGACTAAGAACAAAATGTTTAGCATTATACTATAATTAGCAATTTACAGTAAATTGTATAACATGTATTGTACAGTACAATGTATTTGTACAATGTGTATTATACAAAGTGATATGTATATAATACATATTATATTATACATTATTACTTTGTATAGTATATATTATACACGTAACAAAGTACAATAACTAAGAACAAAATGTTTAGCATTATACTATAATTAGCAATTTACAGTAAATTGTATAACATGTATTGTACAGTACAGTGTACTTGCATAATATATATTATACAAAGTGATATATATAACACATATTATATATTATTACTTTGTATAGTATATATTATACAAATAGCAAAGTACAATAACTAAGAACAAAATGTGTAGTATTATACTATAATTAGCAATTTACAGTAAATTGTATAACATGTATTGTACAGTACAGTGTACTTGCATAATATATATTATACAAAGTGATATATATAACACATATTATATATTATTACTTTGTATAGTATATATTATACAAATAGCAAAGTACAATAACTAAGAACAAAATGTGTAGTATTATACCATAATTAGCAATTTACAGTAAATTGTATAACATGTATTGTACAGTACAATGTACTTGCACAATATATATTATACAAAGTGATATATATAATACATTTTATATCATACATTATTGCTTTGTATAGTATATATTATACACGTAACAAAGTACAATAACTAAGAACAAAATGTTTAGCATTATACTATAATTAGCAATTTACAGTAAATTGTATAACATGTATTGTACAGTACAATGTACTTGTACAATATGTATTATACAAAGTGATGTTGGCAACTAAGTGATTGTAGATTTTGTCAATACCACCTAATGACAAAATCCGCAATCACTTAGTTTCCAACCCATCATAGAAACACAATTTCCATAGAAAAAGCAACAAAGGTGACACGGTTGTCCATTCAGAAAATTTGAAATGCAGCTCTCGTTGCATAATTAAGAAAGACTGGGCGAAGCTTTGAATCATTAATGTCTGTAACTGCTTCAACACCGAACAATGCGTACACGAATTAAAGCGGAATCGCCTACCGGTTCTAAACGGACGTGTGCCTTTCTAACTGTTGGCGGCGCACAATGGTCTGAGGGGAGGACCGAGCGAATAAAAATCTGCGCCATGAATCACAGCTCACAATAACAGAAAATTTTGACTGGTCCTAATTTAGTCGCCAGATAGCCTGCTGCTGTAGCTTTAAATCTTCCGCCACTCACACAATAAATGATCTCCGTTTTCAAATTAACTATTGTCCGGCGTTAGGTAAGAGGGTCAACTAGTCTCTCCGCTTTGCTTTATTTCCACGAGTATCGTTCTCGCGTGCTGTTAACGATACAATGAAGTAGCAGTGGTGGAAAAATAACTCGACCTAAGGCGGCAATAGCCAAGCACACCACCTTCACGAGGTTGCGATAAGTTTTACGTGCCTAGCTTGTGGCAAGTAAGTGATTGCGGATTTTGTCATTAGGTAGTATTGACAAAATCCGCAATCACTTAGTTGCCAACCCAGTACAATGCGCTTTATCTGACGAGAACGACGTTCGATATCGTTCGTGTGAGAGCCGTTGATGAAAATTGCTATATATCCGTTCTTTGCCATTCTTCCTGTATCGTTAATTTGCATGTGGCTGGAATTATCGTTCGTTGACAGATTGTCTCTGTTTCGAGGAATGTCAGTTCGTAATATGCACGCGCTACTGTTTATCGGTATTGTGAGATACATTGTGCAAGTATTACAGAGAAGTATATTAAGTATATTAAGTTAACGTGACTGTGGCGCGACAAATTGACGCGATGCTGCGACATCGATGAGATGAAAAGCTGAATAATTCATTTCGCTGTTGTTTGTCGCTCGCGTGCATTCGCGCTAATTCTGCCTCGCTCCATTCGCAGTGTTTCAGTCTCATTGTTTTCAGTTTCGTTCAGCTTCAGAACAGAAGATATAGTTTTGATATTGGAAACTGTAGGAAGAGTCGAAAAATTTTTGCTATATCTTCAACTATGGTGGGTAAAAATGGAAACTTGCCAAGCCAATATTTCATTGTTCACTCACTTAATTGCGTATCTTTTCTCGTTGTATTGTTAATGAATTTTTTTACAAACGTAACATTAGACAAATAAACATTTTGGACAACCTTTTCCCACACATCTAAACCGGACACAACGTGGAATTTGTACGAGCATTCGAGACAAAGAGCAACGTAACGAGCATTTTTCCTGAAACTTGATATCAGAGGATCGGACGCGTGCAAAAATCTGTTTATCACATGCTTGTTAGTATTTTTCCTCAGTGAAAATATCTCGAATATCTATTTCTTTGTCTGACCACACACGGCGACGCTTAAGTAGCGCCGATGCCGAGAATAATCTTCCCATCTGTTGCTGAATGCTACGTAAAAATCATTTATCCTCCCTCTCGTTCCGACAGATATTAATGTTGACATTGAATAAAAGAACAGTGTTTTGTTGTAACTTAACAAACTCTCTTGGAACAAGCGTGCAAAGCGGCGACTACGAGTGCACTTGGTCAGAAGAATAAACAACACCCTGTGTAGTAGCAGTTTGTAGCAAAAGTAAAATATACAACAACTTAATGCAATATGTTTTTGATGTGGACCAATTAAAATTACGGAATGATCTGAATCGCCATTTTTGTAAATTGCTCTTTGGAGAAAGGAAGAAAACTCTGAATTGGAAATTTTAATTGTATTATATTTGCAGGAACGAACCTCGCATATTCTGACACCTGAATGTCCCTCTTTTAACTTCACTGACCATTTAAGCCGGAAAATCTACTAATTAACTTAACTAATAACTAACTTAAGCAATAACTATTGGCTTGGCAACTAAGTGATTGCGGGTTTTTTCATTAGGTGATGATGACAAAACCCGCAATCACTTAGTTGCCAGCCCAATAGTTGAGAGAAACGTCAGTTCCAAAGACTGTTTGGTCGCATTAAAATAAAATCCTAAAATGGCCCTGTGGTGTAACAAACCAGGATCCTAATTTCCAGTAATAGAAAATACTGAAAATTAATACTAAAAATAATGATAATATTAATAATAAAAATGAATAATAAAAATCTCAAAATTATACCAGTAAAATTTATTATAATATATCACCTACTGTCTGTTTATATTATTAATCAATAAATTATTGTACAAATGCCAAGTTATCTTCCAATAATGGTCGTTAGAGTGTAGAAACAGTGTATTGGATTGTGGTACTTCAAAATTCCTCCATTGCTTTATTGCTTGCTGAGCGACGTTGCTGGTTGAAAAAGCCGTCCTCGATGCAACGTTCCGACAAAATGGCACTTGTTTCATGCTAATAATAAAGAGAATTGTAAGTCCAAACTGATAAAGAGAATTGCTGTGAACGTTTCACGGTAAATGTCATAATCAGCGCGCATCCTCTCGACGAGGATGACTCAATAACTGGAAGCAAGGTCGTGTTACTTTCCTCGGCTCGAAACGGATCGAAGTTTCAGCATACTTAGGCGAGTAATCGGTTTACAGTTACTTCGAGCGAGTAAAACGACTACGTCGACCGGTGCTGTCTATAAATCACTTCGTTCGTACAACGTTTCCGTTTCTCCAATGATCATGAACGATCAGGAGAACGTTTCTAACGCGTTCGTTTATCGATGGCACTTGGCGATACGCGTTTCGCACGTTCCTTTTCGCCTCTTTAGCCGGATGCGACTTAAAGAAGTGCTCATGGCCATTTATAGATTTCGAAGGAGGCGCCGTCGTCTTGTGTACGCTCGTTACGCGCACGATCCATCGCAGATTCGCAATCGATCATTTCGACGTTCAACCTGCCCGTCTCTTCCACTCGAGTTCCTAGACGAAGCCTTATAGGGATGCAAGTGGCAGGCTGTGTCTGTTGGCAGTCGCTGTGGGACCTAAAGTCGCTCTAGAGACTGCAATTTCGATCGTGTCCTGCTCGCCATAAATTACCTTCGCGCCGCGATTATTAATTTAAAAGGGTAGCTTCCTAGTTGCTCATCGAAATGGACATCTCGCTATCCGTTTCCACGCCTACGTTTATAATTAATGGAGCGCTCGTTGCGCCTATTATACAGCGCCGTGTTACACGTCCGCTTAGACGTTTTTGGATTAACTATTATTAGACTATGGATCGTTGCACAGACTAATATTCTTAAGAAGAGATATCTCGTTTCGTTTGTTGAAACGTTACGTTGCATAATAATACACAGGGTGACTGTACTTCTTGCTGTGAATCTATGCCAGCGTATGCTACGAGTCGAGATGAGAGAAAAATGTCGTGTGAGTGAAGGTTTTGTTGAAACGGTGGTTAGGTTACCTGTTTATGACGAATATACTCGTCACGAAGAAATGGCAATATTTTGCGTTATGACGAGACCTGCAGTAATCAGATTTCACAATAAAGTAGTCCTTTCGTCACAACTTAATTTTATATCATAACAGCCACGCATACTCTGTGTTTGACGAGTATACTCGTCACGAAGAAATGGCAATATCTTGCGTTACCACCAGACCTGCAGTAATCAGATTTCACAATAAAAGACTCCTTTTGTCACAACTTGATTTTATTCATAATAGCTACACATACTATGTGTTTGACGAGTATACTCGTCACGAAGAAATGGCAATATTTTGCGTTACCACGAGACCTGCAGTAATCGGATTTCACAATAAAAGACTCCTTTTGTCACAACTTGATTTTATTCATAATAGCTACACATACTATGTGTTTGACGAGTATACTCGTCACGAAGAAATGGCAATATTTTGCGTTACCACGAGACCTGCAGTAATCAGATTTCACAATAAAACAGTCCCTTCGTCACAACTTAATTTTATATCAAAACTCTGTGTTTGACGAGTATACTCGTCACGAAGAAATAGCAATATCTTGCGTTCCAACGAGACCTGCAGTAATCGGATTTCACAATAAAAGACTCCTTTTGTCACAACTTGATTTTATTCATAATAGCTACACATACTCTGTGTTTGACGAGTATATTCGTCACGAAGAAATGGCAATATTTTGCGTTACCACGAGACCTGCAGTAATCAGATTTCACAATAAAACAGTCCCTTCGTCACAACTTAATTTTATATCAAAACTCTGTGTTTGACGAGTATACTCGTCATCGCTTGCTGTTTGGTACAAGTGTTAGGTACACATTTTTCGAGGAGTTCGCAACTGGTTAAAAAATTGTAACAAAAATGCGAAATAACAGCGATGGTTCAAACGCGTTCTACTCGATTCTTGAAGCTTATCGAAATTTTTCATTTAATCTAATCTGATATCTACGTTTACTTTCATCTTCGTTCAGGTCAGAGTGTGAAAGAAACGGAAAAATTGAAGCGAAAGGAAGAAAACAGCTTCAAAAACTGAACGTGATCGCTAGATTGCGCGTCACGAAATATAATCGAAGTATGCATATTTAAATTTGCCACGGTATCGTGCCGGGACTACTCTTCTGATCCTTCTTTGGATCTATTTATCCTGCAGAATTTTCAATATCATATCGTAACCGAGAATTTTCCTCCTAAAAGTACTAAATTTTTCCCCTATTTGTTCATCGCGTCACATAAATCGGCATAAAATTCATTTTTATTCGATTCTGTCTATTGTGTACGTCCCTTAAAGGTATTACAAATTCATATCGTTCCGAACGACTGTGTTTCATGTAAACCGAGATGGACTGATCGTACGACAGTTAACGTGCAAAAGTATCGTGAATCATAATCGAAGAATATTTATAAAAGACACTTCGAATGCGAAGAGACGAGTTTCTCAGGAAGAAAAGAAAAACTATGCATTAACGTATTCCAGATTCACGAGAAAGAAAATCCTCCTGTATGTGCCACCTCTTACGATTAATCGCGAAGAATGCTCAATATTTCGTTCGCTTGGATTAAACAAAATGACACACACAAAAGCGAAGAAACCATCATTTCCTAACATTACCAATAACGATTAGTCTTTAATCCAAAAGTTTCTTTCATTTTATGGGGAAATAACAGATAAACATTTTTTCTTTCGTACGATTTATTCCGCAGTAATAAAACAAATATACTGTGCATACATTATAATTCAATAAAAAAATATCCTGCATCCATTATTTCCTTATAAACCGAAAGAAACTTTACGGACTGTGTAATATCTGACACCAGAAAATTCCACCCAAACGTTACGCTACGGTGTTTTCACCAGTGATAATCCAATAGAAAAGATCAAAATTTTCAATTTCGCCGCTTACAGGGTCTTCTAGGAACAATGTTCGATATTGCGGATCGCTGCGAATAGAAGAGCCGACACAGAAAAGAAACGCGTAGCGTGTCCATTTACGCCTGGTTCGTACAAAGTGTGCAAAAGATACGCACGAAGATCCGCCAGCTTCGACTCGCAATTGGACTATCAGTCGGAAAGTTTTTGCCGGCGCGGCCGCCTGCATAGGAAAATTTTCACCCGCCACGCTTAAGTGTAAGGAGCCGTGACTTTCTGTTTTGATCCGCTTGAACTGGTCGCGGCCACTAGTTCTGTCCTCGTCTCGGTATATTTGAGACACGGCTGGTGGGAGAAGGACGGAGAGGGAGTCGTAGGGCCAAGCAGAGTGGGATTTCGCGCGAGTGAGGAGAGAGGGATGGCGGAACTGTCAGTGCTACATCGGTTCTCTTCACGTAAGGACGAGCCACAGGGATCACCTGCGAATCACCTCTCGTCGGGACACCACTTCTCAGCCAGGTGAGCCTCTGCTCTTTTTCTCTCTCTCTCTCTCTCTCTCTCTCTCTCTCTCCCTCTCTTTCCCTTTTTTCCACGCTCGTCGCAAGATTAATCGTCGCGGATTCGCTTGCCCGCGAGTTGGATAATTTATGGCGTCTCTGGTGGATCGGTCGCTTTGTAAACACGAGTAGGTATTTTGTCCGGCTCGGGAGATTAATCGTTCGACCGGCAGCGAGCTGAGTTTTGTCAGGCGAGGGGAAGGTTTTAAGGGCCCGGAGATTTTCCCCAGGTTATGATTACATCGGAAATTTAGTCCGAGGTCTGCGGAATTTGGGAATTTGTCGTCTCCGCGTCGCTTGATGGATCGTAGCTTGGCCATTGAATGTGCAGATACACTGGCTGCCGTGACTGCACTGGCTCGCCAAAGCCATAGAAAGCTTCTACGGCTGCCACTCTACGTGCGAGAGATTTTCGCGTTTCATTAGGCTACGTGGACAAAGTTTGAAATAAATCTGAGAACGAACGTAGAAATTGCAGGATATTTATTGCTGCAAACCGTATTTCGTATGGCAATTAGTATACAGCATGAATAACCGGCTGAAGCGTGTAAGTGTTAGACATCGTAAGTGATCGCGTCGAATACCGAGGTTTGTTAATACAACGTACAGTTCATTGTTTAAACGCTCGTGTGCTCTCTACGATTGTACTAAATGTATATTAAACAAATGTGATTAATATGTACGTTTATACATATATATTTCCACATTTGTGTGAAACGTCATGAATTGAAATGAAAAAAAAAACAATCATGAAAATCGTCGATTTTCCCAGCAACGTTAAAGAAAATTGCAAAACCTCTGATGTAACAGCTACGTTAGAAATACGGACCTAATATGAAAAGTATAAGTATAGTATAGTCTTGGAAAGAACTTATTTAATGTTCGCGTGTATGCGTGTTGATATAATACCTCAACCGGTTTCAAGATACGATTATATCGTGCTTAACTGCACATTTCGGTTATACTGACACTCTTATGGCGGCAATCGTGCATTTTAAATCGACTCTAGACTTTATTGCGCTAATATTATGTCATATTACGTTAGAAGATATTCGTACAATATTTCTGGTTAAACTAAGAAACTAAGAAAACGAATGACACAAACGAGATATTTGAACAATAGCAGGGCTGTTCACCTGAGAACTGCAGAGAAGGTTTGCACGTCTCTGTGGAGTGTCTGTCTTTATCGAATGCTATAGTGGACTATTTATTATAGTGGAATGTTTTTTTTTTTTTTTTTTTTGGAAATGTCCACTGTACGGAACGATGCGAGTACAGCTCTGTAAATGGCTGTGCAATGCGCTGATCGTGTCGTTCCTGCACTCCAATTCACTCGAGCGATCTTCATGAACGCACATTGTAAATGCACTTACGTTGTTCTCAGAGACGAGTCTGGCTTTAGTTCCTCGCAAATTACGAAATTTAATATATTCTATCTGTAATCATTGATTTTAACGGCACATTTGATGCAGATAAAAATCTCTGTGAACGAGACGTGTGTCGAGCAATCATATTCAAATACACATTTGCAGAGAAGTTGTAAAATTATTGAAACTTGAAACTTCTGCTTTGAAAGAAATTTCGAACAAAAGTTCACACATTTATAATTAATATATACAGCATATGTCTTTATGGTTGATTATTATATTGATTATTATATTAACTGATTAATTAATACACACAATATCAACATGTATGGTTAATTGTTATATACAATGTATACAGTATTAACTTTTATGTTTGATTATTTTATTATATATATATTAATTATACAACAAGATTAATTAACGTGTACAATATCAACCTGTAAGGTTGATTGTTGTATACAATGTGTACAGCATCAACTTTTATGTTTGATTATTGTGTTGTATACATATTAATTATCCAACAAGATTAATTAACGTACACAACATCAACCTGTAAAGTTGATTGTTGCATACAATGTTTGATTATTGTATTATATATATATATTAATTATACAACAAGATTAATTAAGGTGTACACTATCAACCTGTAAGGTTGATTGTTGTATACAATGTTCACAGTATCAACTGATTAATTAATACGCACAATATCAACCTTTAAAGCTGATTGTTATATACAATGTATACAGCATCAACTTTTATGTTTGATTATTGTATTGTATACATATTAATTATCCAACAAGAATAATTAACGTACACAACATCAACCTGTAAAGTTGATTGTTGCATACAATGTTTGATTATTGTATTATATATATATTAATTATACAACAAGATTAATTAACGTGTACAATATCAACCTGCAAGGTTGATTGTTGTATACAATATATACAGTATCAACTTTTATGTTTGATTATTGCATTATATATATATTAATCATACAACAAGATTAATTAACGTGTACAATGTCAACCTGTAAGGTTGACTGTTGTATACAATATATACAATATCAAGTGATTAATTAATACACACAATATCAACCTGTAAGGTTGATTGTTATATACAATGTATACAGCATCAACTTTTATGTTTGATTAATGTATTATATATATTAATTAACGTGCACGATATCAACCTGTAAGGTTAATTGTTATATACAATGTATACAGTATCAACTTTTATTTTACAGTATCAATTGATTAATTAATACACACAATATCAACCTGTAAGGTTGATTGTTACATACAACGTATACAGTATCAACTTTTATGTTTGATTATTGTATTATATAAATATTAATTAATGTGTACAATAGCAAGCTTTCAGGTTGATTATTACATTGCAAATATTAGTTATGCGATATATGGAATATCAACCTTTGATATTTACATTCGATAATTATATTGTATACAATGTTGATATAATGCAATACAAATAAATAAATACAACAGAATACAGTACGATATAATAATCAAAATTAAATATTGATTATAAATGAACTTTGAAAACTTAATTTCGCTATTGATGAATTAATATTAACAATACACTTTCTTTATTACTCGTGAATATTTCAAAGTGACAAATGTGGAAAGTGTTGTGCGATATTTTATGCGAGGAAAGAAATATTTCCTGCCACTGTAAGAAATATCTGATTACATTTCGTATGCATCCTAATAATATCTTTATTACCTGAAATTCCAAGATAACAGCCGTTCTAATTTATTTACTAAGAGAATGAAACTTTCTACTAAAAACGGCGTTCCATTTGCATAAAATGTATATAGAACACACCATGTTTCGTGTACACTTATTATACACGAACGAATCTACGAGCTATCGGTGCGCTCCAATTCCCTTGAACAATTCTCTCAGACTCTGTATCGCTTTTTTCTTTTTTTTTTTTTTTTCAATGACAATTATGGCTTTAATAATCCCTTGTTAATCAGCGTCAAGATTGTTACTAACCACGTTTCCATAAAACCAGCCAGAAAATTAATTTTCAATTATGCGTACAAATATTCCCAGTAACATAGTTGCCAACCCAATAGAATTGAACTAGTGAAACTTACCATTTAAGCTCAATCTTCGTCGTGTGAGATTTTAATTTCAAAACGTTTATCGCGTATCACGTAATCTTGGAATTTCAATGTTACTGGACTTGACTGAAATCGGTTTTAAATCATCCACGACTCGATGACTGAAATCGTAGCAGCTGATGGTGAAAACTTATTCCAAGATACAGAGAAATTTCAGTGGAGAATCTTGACGATAGTACGCAGAACACGGAGATTACGGTCAGTTGATAATTAGCATATCGTGCATTTGCATATTATGTACATGCTTCCTAATGTTGTTATTATTAGACTTTTATGCAAATTCCTATGTTCGTGAATTGAATTAAAGAAGCGAAATCTAAGCAGAAACATGAACAGATACGCGCAAAATATTATTATGCATATCGTGTGTATACACTGTGTGCATTGTTGTTATTCCTTTAAATTTCCCATAAATGCATAAACCGCTGTTTTCACTCTGATCGTTACATTCCTCTTCTGATCCTTTCCAACAGATTTATAAAAACTCAATGTGTACCAAAGCGCTAAGCTCTTTATCAATTCTTCGCATTACGATCTTTTCAATGGCTGCGCACGTTAGCATCAGCTTACTCGCTGATTTTACACGGTGTCAAGTGCAAAACGTTGAAATATCGCGTACGACTGATAACAATCTATCCGAGAGAATTGAAATCACTGGGAAAGATAAACAAGGTCAAAGATAAGCTTAGATAGGAATAAAGTGGAAACACGGTGGAATAGATTAAACACACGTGCAATTAATTAACTAAGGATCGATGGTAAGCCAGGTATGATAAATATATGAATAAAATAAATAGTATAACGAATAAATGGAAAGTACAGCTAAAATGAAAGTTTGTCTTATTACAACAATATTTTCTTTTATCGAGCCTTTAATTAAATTCTTGTAATTTAGATTTTTATCAAGTGGAAATATAAATATTGCCATTACGAATTAACAATTTTTATTTAAACGCTGAAAATCATAGTTATGATACTAGTTGTAAACGTCTAATTTATTATTGGGATTCGATAGCGGAACAGCCTTTAGGGCTGAATCCGTGTTTCACCTAAATTACCTGTGTTTCATGTTCCTACCTGAACGTAATTCTCCTCGTACGCTATAAAATCAAATTTATTATCACGTCGTATTATACGATACGATGAATTTTGTATTCAAAACCAGGTTTCTCGAATCGAATGAATCCGTTGAAACTATCGAAAGTGTACAAATTCGAGTAATTTTTATGACAATACAGAACGCAGCTAATTTCGCAACCAGGAAAAACAAGGCGGATATAACGAAAATTTGTCGAACATTTTCTACAATTTCACAAATTTCACAGCTAAGGCCCACCTACCAGGTGAAATTTTTATTCAAGAAAATCGCTGAAATGTCATTTTCAAAATGACCTACAGTATTTGTGAGCGTGCAATTGACAGGGAATATACAAGTGACGTTACCCTACAAACAAAGAGACGAGTACATACACGTACAGTGACCCACGAAAGTACGAACACTTAGAAAATTCTTTCTGTGAATTTATTACGCGTGTTGTAGAAAACATTGTCAAATTTCGCTCACACGTACATTCTAATAAAACACGATGATCGTATTGGTAAATTAAAAAAGAGAATCTTAAAATGTACGGCACATCCGTTTGAAATGTATACGCGTGGTTATTTCTGTAAGCATCTGAAATGGGGAAAAAAGTTTCGACTGAAAGTTGCTTGACTTCATAAGAGAAACTTAATAAGATACTTCAATTTTCTTTTTTTTTTTTTTTTTTTTTGAATTCTTGTTTAAGAAGATTTCAATGGGAACGTAACTTGTTTAGTGGAAACATATATTTTTTTTTAAACACCATTTCTCTAAAGGAAGATGTTAAGGTACTTGATGTTAAGGTCGAAGAGTGACTAGTTAAAAAGATATTTTAACTTTAAAATATAATGTAAAATATAACTTCAAAATATAATATGAAATATACCTTTAAAATATAGACAAAAGCATCGCGTTGTATTTCCTTGGCTAAATGTTTTAAACTGATCATTGTTCGACCTTCGTATCTTTCTCCAAGTGTCTTAATACCCTTTTTCTAGAGAATTATAAAGTGTAACAAATGATGCACGTATAGTTCCATTTAAGAAAGTTACGTTGGTATTGAAATCTCTTTATGTTAGGTATATTTTGAAAAAATCGAAATGTCTTATTGAGTTTGCTCCTTGGTGAAGTCAAATATCGTTCGTCTGAAACATTTCTTCGTGATTCTGAGAAATAGTGTCACGTGTATGCACTTAAAACGGACATACTGTATACTGAATTTACGATATATTTATTACGAATAATAAGTACATCGATTAATGAGTGAGATAATATTTAGATCTAGTTAGTAATTACACGGTTAAAATGATTATTCATGTTGTAGGAAATGATTTTGTGATCTCTAGAAAATACGTGTTCGCGGTAAATATCTTGTATCCGCTATGTCCATATTCAAATTTGTTCTAAACTCTGGCTACGCAACTATAATAATCGTATTCCACTAAAACGTTAATGAAGTTGCAAAAAGTTTTTCATATATCCATAAAAGTTTGCTTCGTGATATGTGTTGAAATACTTTAATGAAACAGCGTATGGTTGCAAGCTAATATAAACTTCATGAACGAATATAATTACACGTTGTAATTAAAACGTTGTTTTTTCTGCTATGATAACGGATTAAAAGATGAAACGTCGACAGTTTGTCGATAAAAGCATTTTATCGGATTTCTTGTTGTTTTTCCCTTTACGGTTCAATCGATTTCTTTCCTTTTAAGGAAGAAAAACAAGGAACTGTTGGAGACTAGTCTGATACAACAAATCATAGTACAGCCAGACAAACGATAAACAGAGTACGCGCCATCCTTCGCCACCCCTGTACAGAAACGTCTGTACGAAAGAAGCCAAATGACTCACGCTCGTTTCAACGATCCTCTCGAGCGGATTCGCGCGATTAACATTCGTGAGCACGTGAACTCCGAGAGAGTTCAAGAATATTCAGTGTCTACAAAAAGCAAGTGACTAAAATTTGGTATCATTTAGTAGTAGTTTCATATGACTACAAAAGGTATTGAGACGATATTCTGTATATTTGTTACTTTATTGTTCTACTAATTAATTAGATGCAATTTTCATAGTAGTTTCATATGACTACGAGGAGTATTGGCACGCTATTCTGCATATTTATAAAATTTGTTAATTTCGTATGATTTAGTAGTAGTTTCATATGACTACAAAAGGTATTGAGACGATATTCTATATATTTGTTACTTTATTGTTCTACTAATTAATTAGATGCAATTTTTATAGTAGTTTCATGTGACTACGAGGAGTATTGGCACGCTATTCCACATATTTATGAAATTTGTTAATTTCGTATGATTTAGTAGTAGTTTCATATGACTACAAAAGGTATTGAGACGATATTCTGTATATTTGTTACTTTATTGTTCTACTATTTACTTAGATGCAATTTTCATAGTAGTTCCATATGACTACGAGGAGTATTGGCACGCTATTCCACATATTTATGAAATTGTTTAATTTCGTATGATTTAGTAGTAGTTTCATGTGACTACAAAAGGTATTGACACGCTATTTCGTATATTTATCCCTCATTGTTCTACTAATTAATTAGATGCAATTTTCATAGCAGCTTCATATGATTAGAAAAAGTATTGACAGGCTATTTTGTATATTTATTTCTTTATTGTTCTACTAATTAATTAGATGTAATCTTCATAGTAGTTTCATATGACTACGAGGAGTATTGGCACGCTATTCTGCATATTTATAAAATTTGTTAATTTCGTATGATTTAGTAGTAGTTTCATGTGACTACAAAAGGTATTGACACGCTATTTCGTATATTTATTCCTTTATTGTTCTACTAATTAATTAGATGCAATTTTCATAGTAGTTTCGTATGACTACAAGGAGTATTGGTACGTTATTCTGTATAATTATTACGTATGCAAATTTCATAGAATTTAGTAGTAGTTTCACGTGACTGCAAAAGGTATTGAGACGTTATTCTGCATATTTGTTACTATATTAATTAGTTAATTAGTTACTATATTAATTAATTAATTAATTAGATCCAATTTTTGTAATAGTTTCGTATGACTGTGAGGAGTATTGGCACGTTGTTCTGCATATTTGTGAAATTCTTTAATTTGGTATCATTTAGTAGTAGTTTCACGTGACTACAAAAGGTATTGACACGCTATTTCGTATATTTATCCCTCATTGTTCTACTAATTAATTAGATGCAATTTTCATAGCAGCTTCATATGATTAGAAAAAGTATTGACAGGCTATTTTGTATATTTATTACCTTATTGTTCTACTAATTAATTAGATCCAATTTTCATAATAGTTTCGTATGACTACAAGGAGTATTGGCACTTTATTCTGCATATTTATTACATATATTAATTGCATATAATTTAGTAGTAGTTTCATATGACTACAAAAGGTATTGCCAGGCTATTCTGCATATTTGTTATCATATTGTTCTACTAATTAATTAGATCTAATTTTCATAATAGTTTGGTATGACTACAAGAAGTATTGGCACGTTATTCTGCATATTTATTACGCATATAAATTTCATATAATTTAATAGTAGTTTCATATGACTACAAAAATTTGATACTATGAGAATGCAATGCAAATCCTGTTTATATTAGCAGAATTCTTATATATTCAGATATTCTTATTATATTTTCCAAATTTCGACTGAAGAACAATTTTTCACTGTTCATTCTTTATACCTATAATACATTATAACTTATTTGTAATTTCATCTATCTGTAATAAATGACAGACATTTAAAAAATCTATACAGATTTTTAAAATATGATTAAAAAAAAACATACATTCGAATCGCTCGAACATGCCAACATTGAACAGAAAATACACAACAATGAAGGTGGTTTCCATTGTATTAACTCGCAATTGTCACACTTGTTTTACGAATCTCGGTTGTCACACTGCATCAGCCGAGACCCATTCGAAAATCGAATAGCTGTCGTTCAAAAAATATCACTGATATCGAATCGAAAAAATTCGCCAATGTAGTTTGAACGTCGAATATGTTTTGCTAAAACAGGGTTAACAAACTAAGTGACATCACTCTCAAAAAAAAAAAAAAAAAACATTCCCACTGTATGTTTCGAAAAAAAAACATTTTTACGAAAACAAGCTATAACTTCTTTATATTTTAACATTTCTCGCCAAAAAATTTGAGACGGTGCTTTCGAGGCACATAGTTTGCCAGTGCACGTTGCAGAAAAGATATCTACTTCAATTTTTCATCAAAAAGAGCAGCTGCTGAATAAGGAAAATGATGCAATTATACGAGAAAATCAATTTATTCGTAGACTCAGGTAGAACAATCTTTCATTCTTTCTTTTTTTTTTTTTTTCTACATATCGATTTACATGTGAAAAAATATATTTCATGACTTCATCAGTTCCTCCCTAGTAAATGCACAAGAATATGTAAAATAATTTGCACGCAGATAAAATACGTCATTGCATCAAGAAGTACGTCTTTGTCGCACTTGGCTCAACACGGTACGTTACTATAACTTTAGAGAGTTGTCAGACGCAAGCTGACGGGATTCTTAGCAGCGTAATCATCAGACATTATAAAAAAGACACTTGGAATGAATGGTAAATTGCACGCGTAGATTCCATTATAAACGACGCCTCGAAGACGTGTCTCTGCAAAGTAAGACTGTGGGTCATTTAAGACCCGTAATCACATCCGTGGGTTAAGAGAAACTTTTTACATCAGTTTGATCCTTCAGCGTTGCGAATTCCATACAGCAAGCAATTCCTATAACGTGGAACGTATCTCCCGCGTTGAATCGGGTCCCATCGTGTTTGCGTTAATTTGCGATAACTGGAAAGCGTCGAAAATACATCGGCTCGTCCCAGCAGTAACGCGGTCGTTGGTCTACGCTACGTTAATTTGATGGAAACTAACCGTCTACTTTTATTCTTGTTTATTTTATTTTTATTTTATTACCAATTGTAATTATCATTGTGATGAATCTTCTCGTATTTTTTACAAGTCGCTATGCTTCTCTATTAACTTTGCACTCTATGCCGAATGTGACTCGACATCAGTTTTCATCTCAGCAGCTCCTTTATCGAGGTCCACTCGACGTTCTTTCATGTGCAAATCAATGGATGTCCTAGGAAAGCAGGATTGCATCCTGGAAATCGTTTCAAGATATATCGTACGCTTAAAAATCAGAAAATACAACAACAGTGTGAATAAAACTGGTATTTAAGTGAATTTCTTTCCTCCTTTATTTATTTCAATTGTCTTATTTTTTAATTAGAGTAAATTTCAAATAAAACACTTAGAAGCGTTGGCAGCTGCTGGTAACGAAATTGAAGTAAAATTTGAAATAGAATTTCATAAAACTGCGATGGTAACGACCGAACTTGTTTTATTATTATTATTATTTAATTTGTACCTTACAATTTGTCCAGCTGGATATTTGGTCAATTTTTCCAACTTAAGACCGAACTTGTGGGCCGAAGCATCTGTCGTTGCCGGAAAAGCGTGTTACTCGTGGCATGAGCCGATACTTGCGCACGACAGTGCACCTGCGATATACTGCGATATAGTCGCGCGGTATATCACGAGCGCGTCCGCGCGCGCGTTTAATCGCCGAAGTGGACAAAGCGAGCCGCCTAAGTATCGCATCGCATCGCGGTTAATTAAAGACGATGCAACGAGCGCGAGGGGAACGGGAGAGGGGCACGGCTGAAAAGAACCGGAGAGCTACGTCCGGCGCGCGCCACCGAAGAGAATCGCGTCTGCCACACGTCTGCTTTGTGCTCGAGCCATGATGAAAGATAGGAAGGCTGGCTGCCTCGAGTGACCAAGCCATCTCGGGACGCGGCTACCTAAGTAATTGCACGCGTTACGTGTCGAACGACCAACCGTTAAATCATCATCATCGCGCGTTTCGTACAAACTTTCCACGAATTTTCCTTTGTTCACTGGCTTGTCGCTTCTTCGGTCGTCGAATTGCAATCACTGGAACTTTCCGTCCTTTTTGCCTATTAGCCTATTAATCGGTTTTTTGTCGCCGAGGCTTACCGACCGATAGCCTATTAGTTGGCTTTTTGTCACCGATGTTTACCGACCGATAGCCTAAAAATCGGCTTTTTGTTGTCGATAATTTGTCTTATTATTTAGGCAGTAATTTGTCATTTAGTACTAAGGTACTTTGTACAGCAGCGTCAGTTGCGTTGCTTTGTAAGCTCTGACAGTTTTATACGAATTTGAAAAACTTACTGTTCACGATGAACGAAAAGAATGGTATTGGAGAGTCTAAACCGAAACAGAGCCGGCGCCAGGGACAATCTGCGCCTGAGATGCCGGTCGGACATGCCTGTGCTGTTGAATCGCTAGCGGTCGGTAAAGTGTTAGAGTGCATTTGACGAGTATACGCGTTGCAGAGAAACTTTGTTTCGACGCGTCTCACGTGTACACTGGTCGTGTGAAATAAAAAGATTGCTTACTGTAAAACATTTACTGTAAAAACTCCAAATTTTAGTAAGAAGAGATAAAAGTTTGTTATTTAGTGGTGCGTTTACTTTATATTGCCACGTTAAAAGTATTGTGTATTTTTATGCAGAAAAATTGGACTATTTAGTACATTGGTTATTTTCTGTGAAACGTATTTCTTTGTACAAACTCGGCTGATTATTTTCACCGTTATTTTTATTTCATTAATATTTGTATTGCAATTAATCAAGTCGGTAAGAAAAAGTTACTTTTTATTTTGTTCGCTGTGCACGTGTTTATTACATTCTTCGTTATACAGGGTGGTTGGTAACTGGTAGTACAAGCGGTAAGGGGGTGATTCTACGCGAAAAAAGAAGTCGAAAATATAGAACAAAAATTTTTCGTTTGAGGCTTTGTTTTCGAGAAAATCGACTTTGAATTTCGAGAAAATCAAGACGTGATAAAGTGCACGCGTACCGAGCGAAAATTCAAAGTCGATTTTCTCGAAAACAAAGCCTCAAACGAAAAATTTTTATTGTATATTTTCCACTCTTTTTTTCGCGTAGAATCACCCCCTTTCCGCTTGTACCACCAGTTACCAACCACCCTGTACACTCGAAACTCGTGTTAATGACTGTTATATGTCGCTTCTATCATAGTTCTATTACATTATAGTAGGTTGTCCGAAAAGTTTCTTTCGTTTTACAAGGAAATAACATTTTCAATGCAAAGAAACGTATGCCACGACAGCTACAGGACGACTGGACAAATTAACATTTAACATTTGACAAATTAACTTCCATATATTTGTACAAACATCGCCAGATAAAGCAACCTAGTACCATGTCTATTAATTTTAATTATTTATTTAATTTAATTATTATGCAATAATTTTGAAAAAGTTGCTACAATAATTATTTAATTTTAACTAATTCTCATCTCATCAAGACGCGTCTATTATTCGCATTGAACTGCTAAAAGCTGACCGTTACCGACCAAACGAAAGAGAAGAATATCGCTCGTTCATCGAACAAAAACATGCTCGTTCTTTTGCTTGTATCCACCTGCAAAGAAATTTATTCTCAATGTGTCGAATAACCTTCGCTGTCACTTACTACCCACACGCGCTCATTTCTCATATTAGTCCATCGTACGTTTTGACACATTCAACGTGTTACCCTCGGCCTATTCATTTGTCCTGCTCGTAAAACGCGTTCGTTTACGAGCGTTCGAATATTCGAAAAGTCGCTCACTCTTTCACGTACGCGTAGCTGCAATCTTCTTCGCCGGTTAATTAGAATACCTTTGGTGGTTAGATCGGACAGATTTCCATGGCAATGGTCGGAGTAAGCGAACTGGATTAGCAATCGATTAGGGTACCGTATCAATTAGCGGCGGGAAAATAGGATTAACGCTGGTGTGCAGCGGGCAACAGTGTTTTCTGGTCGCTTCAAGCAAACACGTGCGTGCCATGTGCGAATGCGTGGCTAATTGTACATGCGGAGCACGGCTGCTGCGTTTACGTTCTACGTGCTTTCGCTAGTCGAACACTGTAAATCATGGTTTTTAGTCGCTGCTGTCTCGAAATCTCGTCCGGTTAACGTTAATCGTCGTTCCTAGTACAATACACACTACGTTAGGTGACAATGTGTTCTGTGAAAAATAACCTACGGTCGATAAGTGATATTATTTGGCAACTAAGTGATTGCGGATTTTGTCAATACCTTCTAATGGCAAAATCCGCAATCACTTAGTTGCCAACCCAATAAGTTTCACGATAATTGATAAAGTTTGAACGAACGACTGAATCTGAATGCAATTTTATGCCAAGTTCAATATTATTTGTCAAATCGATTAAATCACAGAAAATATTCATTGTAACATCTCGTTTCAATCTGTACACGTTAGGATTTAGTATTCTGTTATGGTTCGATTTCAATTTAGACATTGACTAGTTTCACGGATTATTTCGAGCGGATGGAGGTGGACAAATTGAATAGGAAGAGTTCGATGATGAATGTAGATCTCCGCGTCAAGTCGCGTCTTCGTGAAAATTCCAAGGAAACCACGGAACTGTGTAATTATACAATTTGATGAATTCGATAGGAAAATTTCACGATAAAGGTAGGTTTCCGCATCGGGTCATTTCTTCATCGAACATTTCAACGAAGATACACAGCATACTGTGTAGTCTTATTCTATCCATCTTATTGGCAACTTCTCAATGCGAGAATTGATTGTAAGTTTTAACAAATAAATAAATAAAAAAAAAATCTTATTGGCAACTAAGTGATTGCGGATTTTGTCAATACCGCCCAATGACAAAATCCACAATCATTTAGTTGCCAACCTAATAGAATGTACTATACGTGGCATAAAAATCAACGAACTGGAATCCACTCCTCGAACGTGTCTCATACGAGAGTACTGGCACGCCGCGATCATCTTTAGAATCGACGGGTTAAAATGGACTACGACGAATTAGAAACGAGCTACCACGTATCCGGTGTATTCCGAATGATCATTTTGCACTGACGCGTTAATATCTCGAGCACACCTGAGAATTGAACTGTAAGCGGCCTGGTCGAATTCCATCGCAAGTGGCCTCGCGTTCACGCACGTTTAATTATAGAAATGAAGTCGTGTACCTGGCCTAACCATACTCATGGGAGTAGCGTATGGTAATCCTAGCGAAGTAAGTTTTAGTAAAACTATAAATAATCCCGGCAATAAGACGAATAGAACATGGTGGAATACCTGGGTCAGCAGACGTTCTGGTTTAGACGGTTAGATTTAAAGGCTGCGGTGTTCTCATCTTCGCCTTCGAATTTCCTCCCACGATGCACAGAAAAAATCTGTAAACCTACGCTCGTTATACGCCGACGTTGCCCAAATTTCCAACCTACTCGTTCGACCTGAAATCGCCTCGGAATCTGTGAATTTAAATTTAGTCTTGGCCCTCGCGACGATATGCAAATCATCGATATTTACCTGTTGTGGTAGATACGAAATGATCAAAATTTAAGACAGTATCGTATTTAGAATCGTTGCGCGAGTTCCTACGTCTATTTTTCTCAGTGAGTCAAGTTTGAAGTTTCGATGGAATTGGTCGGCTCGGTGCGAATGTTGTGACGTGTTTTTTTTATTTAATTTGTACTTTACAATTTGTCCAGCTGGACATTCGGTAAATGTTTCTAGCACTGTGACGTGTGTTTATACTTGATGTGCTTCCATAATCAGATGGCTGTTGCGATTTCGTTACAAATTTTGGAAAGCGTGTACCTAAAATGTGTGGCAGAAACTAAGCGACGACGAGTATACTCGTCAAGCACTACAGTGTGTGGCAGAAAGTAAGCGATGACGAGTATACTCGTCAAGGAGCACAGTATGTGGCAAAAGTAAGCGACGACGAGTATATTCGTCAAGTATCATGTGTGGTAGAAAGTAAGCGATGAGGAGTATACTCGTCAAGGAGCACAGTGTGTGGCAAAAGTAAGCGACGGCGAGTATACTCGTCATAGCACGAAATATTGTCATTTCTTTTTGACGAGTATACACGTCGAAAATAACTAACTGGTTAAGAATTGAACGATAGAATTCGATTATTTTAAATGTCGATAAACGAAGAAAAGTAGAGAATCTTCGCTTAATTCGTTTAATAGGGTAAACAATGTGAAAGAAGCGTAGATCGTACGATTAGTATTCTGAAAATTCGTATTAATTACAACTTATGGTCGTTTCTTCCGACTATTCTACACTTTTTATCCGAAATTTTATTCCTTCGACTGATGTAGAATTTTTCCTATTTGTTATTTAAATATCCTTGCAACGCATCCTGTGCTTCATCCTCGGTATTGAGTTTTTCTGTTCGCAAAGGAAAAATGAATTTTCTACCTCTCTAAACGAAATACCAATCAATCTGGAAAAAATCCAGGAAGCTGCCTCTGTTGCAGTCTATTCGATATTCGTGCAAAATCCAATCCCTAAAATGCGCGTTGTCACAGAGAATATAGTTGTGTGACGTTTGCTGACCGGACTCTCGATAAGAACTAATTTTTCTAGCGATGTTACGCAACTTTGAAGCAACTGTACGACCTGCGACTTTTAATCAAATTAACTAAAAAGAATTCATACTATCGCAAACGCTATTTTTCTGCTTTGTATTGGAATATCTAAAGGATGTACAGGGTGGTGAACATGAAAACTGCTTCAGATCTCCGAGGATAGATAGTCCGTTAAAACCACTGTATAGTTGAACGTATCGTACCAACTTCTGTAAGCGATAGTTCCATTTTCTAAGTAGATGATATTCGAAACAACAGAAATATCTGAAATAGGCAGAATTTCTGCGACGAACTGTACACATGATGATAATTAACACGCACAAAAATCGACTTAAATTTTCTGAGAAACACGTGCGTGTCTCCGATGCGTGTCAAAGAAACCAGTCATACGTTCTAACATTCGCTAGATGCCAACCATCTAGCGCGATTCCATTAATTTTATTAACGGAATTTTTCAAGCCAAACTTGCAGAGTTATTAATATCAAAAAATTGTACGATCAAATTTTACAAATTACAAGTCGCTACTCTATTCGACATAGAATGGTAAAATTGCAAAAATCGTAAAATGGAAGTCTGTAACCTGCAATTCGTAATTTGTCAACTCGCTAATATCGCTCGTTAGTTGCTCATTGCGCGAGCAAGCTCTTATGGCGTTAAAGTTTCTTCATGCTTTATCTATTTCTTAGCTTTTAGTCTTTGAATCGTAAACGCGTGGCAACTAAGTGATTGCGGATTTTGTCAATACCAGCTAATGACAAAATCCGCAATCACTTAGTTGCCAGCGCAATAAATATCTCAGCAGAACTCTGCTGCTTTCGTCAACCTAATGACACGGTTCGACGTAGACCTTCGACGATGATAACGAGCAGAGATCGGAGAACGAAACGTGCGTGTATATGGTGGTCGATCGACGAGATGCACTAGCCGCTGCTTTCTCCCTAAACGAGCTAAGGAGGCTTCTAATTGCAGCCAGCGATGACACGAACGAGTTTCTATCGTTCGACGAATATATCGAAAACGAACGACGACGAAGTCGGTGTCGCTCGATTCTTAACCATAAAAGACCATCCGCGTTACGTCATGAGACGTGACTCACGATAGCTACTGGCCTAAAAACACTATTGCGACGACAAACCACATCGCGTCGATATAATTTCCTGCAGTGAGCATCGTCAAGGCTGTTCACGTTAATTCGAATTTAAAGGCGCCGATTTGCCCTTCTCCGCCGATCCGAGCGAATACACCGCGCGGACTCACCGATCGATCGATCGATCGATCTGCTTTCGTGTTGAATTAGAAATGATCATCGGTGAAAAACTCTTCGATCGCCATTTTTGGTACGAAGCTTTTTACTAGTTTGCTGTTGCAACCTGTCTTTCAAAAGTGTGCAGCTGAAATGTGTGGGAGAAATTGAGCGACGACGAGTATATTCGTCGAACACACAGAGCGCGTGTGGCTGTCATAAGGTAGAATTAACTTGTAACGAAATGACTGTCTTATTTTTTCATTTTATTGTTGCAATTTACTGCTATTCGTAAACTGCAATTTAAACAGCAAGTGGTAACTACTTTTTGCGCGTGACGAGTATACTCGTCGAACAAAGAGTTTTGATATAAAATTAAATTGTGACGAAAGGACTGTTTTATTGTGAAATTTGATTATTGCCAGGTCTCGTCGTAACGCGAAATATTGCCATTTCTTCGTGACGAGTATACTCGTCGAACACAGAGTTTTGATATAAAATTAAGTTGTGACGAAAGGACTGTTTTATTGTGAAATTTGATTATTGCCAGGTCTCGTCGTAACGCGAAATATTGCCATTTCTTCGTGACGAGTATACTCGTCGAACACAGAGTTTTGATATAAAATTAAGTTGTGACGACAGGACTGTTTTATTGTGAAATTTGATTATTGCCAGGTCTCGTCGTAACGCGATATATTGCCATTTCTTCGTGACGAGTATACTCGTCAGAAGCAGCTAACTGGTTAAGTAGGTTTCACTGATGATTTCCGTTTAAATCGACGGTATGTATTTTCAGTTGAATTCAACTTAGTTGTTGCTAAGAATATAATTGAAATTCCATTGGTTTTTTTTAAAGTAAAGTTTATCTTGTTTTAACTCAGTTAAAACATCACTCAGTACAAATAGCGATGAAATTTCAAAAACTCCACGCCATATTTCACGTATGTAGTACACCAGGAACTAGCCTGTCAAAAATGTTGAAATCAGATAGGATATTCGTGACATTCCGCTTACTTGGACCGGATTTCAAGAAATCTGCGACGTAAAACGAATTCAGTTAATATCGCCAGGCAAGGAGCGAGTAAGAAGGATCTTTTGGGACGAATTCTATTTCAAGAGAGGTGGATTTAACGCTTGAAAGCGGCACAAAGTATTCACACAGAATATACAGCCCGCATGGCCTTGTTTTCACATCATGCGTTAAAAATGGCTGTCTTTCATCTCAGTGTAAGTGTGCGCGCGTCTGATCATTAACCTTTGATTGGAAACCTTGAGTTATCATCGATATTAGAAGCTTCATATGCTACTTCATCGAACGATTTAATTTTAATAAAATCGATAAATTTATATTTTATATTCTGTAGGAAGTATACTGCGAAAGCATACAAATACAAATGTCTTAAATTCTTTTTCAAACGTCAAGTAGCTTTATCAAAGAATTCTATATATATATATATCTACTGTAACATTCAAATTGATTATCGAACATGTTGCATACAATTTTCGATAAATTCATTGATAATTTTAACTTGCTTGACATTGTGCAAGAAACGCGCCAAAATCTTTCTAAACGCG
Organism: Bombus flavifrons; assembly: GCF_040668555.2. Lineage (NCBI taxonomy): Eukaryota > Metazoa > Arthropoda > Insecta > Hymenoptera > Apidae > Bombus > Bombus flavifrons. The sequence goes on along the minus strand of NC_138458.1, from coordinate 5,069,869 downwards.
TAAGTAACGTAGAAATGCTTAGAGCTGATCCGATAAGTCGTATGTTAAACGAACAGACTGAAATATTGGCTTGGTAACTAAGTGATTGCGGGTTTTGTCATTGGATGGTATCGACAAAATCTGCAATCACTTAGTTGCCAACCGAATATTACATAACCTAACCTAACCTATTAAATAACCTAACCCCAATCACTTAGTTGCCAATCGAATATTATATTATATTTATTAATTGTATCGTTTGATTGTCGACTATAATTTGATTTTGCAATTTGATAATTTGATAAGCAGAAAAAGAGATTGTATTGGCTTGGCAACTAAGTGATTGCGGATTTTGTAATACCACCTAATGACAAAATCCGCAATTACTTAGTTGCCAACCGAATATTACATAACCTAACCTAACCTATTAAATAACCTAACCCCAATCACTTAGTTGCCAATCGAATATTATATTATATTTATTAATTGTATCGTTTGAATGTCGACTATAATTTGATTTTGTAAAATTATGATCTTCTCTCGCACTCTTTAACCGTCAAACATTCTTCTGTCCGCCATTGTGTAATAATCATGAAACTCTTAAAACTTGTAATTTGTCAAGCAGGTACAGAAACAACGTTCTAGCAGAAATAGAAACATAATGTTCCTGTCGCGATCTGACTTTCGTCGAAATTCGTTTGCAATTACGTCATCATTTCGAAATATATCACAATTACGAAATTGTGATTTTATGGTGGTGAAACGTGGCACACGTATTAACGTAAGTACAGTAACCACAGTTGTTGGCACTGTTATACGTTGTTACGCAATTAATAATTGATTTATTTGCGTATTTGATTATCGATTATCAAAAGTAATTATATTTGATTCCCGTGGCTGTGATGATCGAGCAATTTCCGCGTTCATTCGATTACGCTGATACAACGATTGAAAAGCATGGTGGGAATGATAAGAGCATACGAAGAGTGAATGTAATTAGGTTATAATTTGCAACAATGTTTCATTGTAATATTACGTCTCCTTCCTCTTGCAAATATTTCTGTAACAATGAATTGTAGAGTTAGACATTAATGTACAATGTAATATACGATAACATAGAATAATAGGCACCTAATTGATCAAGGACAAAGCAATGATAAATAAAATTGGACAAAATGGGTTATACGTTGCTATGTTAAAGTACAAAGAATAGAGGAAAAATCATAGATATAAAACAAATTTAATATAATAAAATAATGTAATATTTTCCTTGTCTTGAAAATATTTCTGCAGTAGTAAGATATAATATTAGACTCTTTAATAGTGACAAGTTTAATATAATAAAATAATATATTGTTTTCCTTTTCTTGTAAATATTTCTCCAGTAGTAAGATATAACATTAGATACTTTAATAGTAACAAGTTTAATATAATACAATAATATTGTGTCTTGTTCTCTTGAAAATATTTCTAAAGTAGTAAGATATAATATTAGACACTTTAATAGTGACAAGTTTAATATAATAAAATAATATAGTGTCTACAATAATAATGCCAGTGCAATGATAAATAAAATAAGACAAAATGGATTACACGTTGCTGTGTTAAAATACAAAGAATAGAGGAAAAATCGTAGATATAAAACAAATTTAATATAATAAAATAATGTAATATTTTCCTTGTCTTGAAAATATTTCTGCAATAGCAAGATATAATATTAGACACTTTAATAGCGACAAGTTTAATATAATAAAATAATATATGGTTTTCCTTTTCTTGCAAATATTTCTCCAGTAGTAAAATATAATATTAGATACTTTAATAGTAACAAGTTTAATATAATAAAATAATATAGTGTCTTGCTTCTCTTGAAAATATTTCTGCAGTAGTAAGATATAATATTAGACACTTTAATAGTGACAAGTTTAATATAATAAAATAATATAGTGTCTTGCTTCTCTTAAAAATATTTCTGCGGTAGTAAGATATTCTAAAATTCTAAAATTCTAAAATTTCTCTTTGGCTTTCTTAAATTATATTTTGATAATAAGCAGCTAATTCATTAGGAAGCAAGCAAGAAAGAATAAACCGAGGTAAAATAATTTACGTGTTGCTGTGTCAAAGTACAAGCAATACAGCATGAATCATAGATGTAAAACAAATTTGTTATACAATGTCTATTAAAAAAATAATTTAGAGATACTTGAATGTCCTCAAACTTGGTAGAATTGTAAAATAGGAGTAAATATTATCTTATTTATATTATATTACATATTACATAAACAAATATAGAGTGGAAGTTAGGATTAAAGCGTAAAACTTGGCAAAAGAGATCAAAGCGAAAGCTACGTGGGAAAATATACAGTGAAGGAAGAAAAATAAGTTTTTAGCACGTTTTGCTAGAGAAATCATTCGAGCGTTGAAAAATCTACTATTCTATGCAAATATATATAAAATTTCCCTCAAAATAACGAAAATTGCTCGTTTTCAACGTTTCTATAATTCTAATATTCACCAGATTCCTCGACATTATAATAGATAATTATCCAGTAGCGTTAAATTAACTGGAAAAAAAGCAAAAGTACAAAACTATTTGTTTCACGTACACGACATAATCTGCAAATAAATTAACAATAAATTATAATAATATAGATGCTGAGCATCGAATTAATTAATTTCATGAAATTAATGATAAATTTAGATCTTGCCCTGGTTAGTCCTCTAGGCGATTGCCTAGTTTACCAAAATCAAGAATCAGTCTCGAAGCTATTTATTAAACATCTGAGTAACCAGAAACTCATCGAACCGAGTGATCCTCCATTTGCTCGCGAAGAACGCGTGTCCATTACCAAATGTAATTCGCAAAAGTTCTATACTCGAAAGAAGAGGAACGTGAGTTGAAGGTGGATCGCCAGTATCGAAGTGAACCTTCTCTCTCTCTCTCTCTCTCTCTCTCTCTCTCTCTCTCTCTCTCTCTGTCTGTCTCCGTCTCTCTCTCTCTCTCTCTCTCTTTCTCTCTACTCCGAATGAAGATCGAAAGATCTGTTCAGTGGTAGGTGGGATGAGTGGGCGCATACAGCTTCGCCGCAATTACGTTTCCTCGTGCGATCGTTTTCGAGCTTCCTTCGTCCACGGTCATTCGAGTACTTGACCCCGGAACTGGTACGGAATATCTGTTAAATACTGCAGCCACGACTGCTTAGGATCGATAGGTTCGAGTAGCTCGATTAAAATACACGTAAGTTGGTGTTATCGGACAGCAAATATTTTTGTTGTATTTCTCTGAATATAATGGAATCAATGGAGTCCACATATCGTTTTCTTCGTCAGATGTATTGGGTTGGCAACTAAGTGATTTTATCAATACCATCTAATGACTGTGTACTGTACAAGTGAACATTGTGTATATCTATAAAAAGACATTTCTCTACAGTTTGACATATATATATAGAATAATATTGTATAATACACAATAAATTTCATATCGTGTATTGTACAGTATAATGTGTTTATACAATATATATTGTACAAAGTGATATATATAATACATATTATATTATACATTATTACTTTGTATAGTATATATTATACAAGTAACAAAGTACAATAACTAAGAACAAAATGTTTAGCATTATACAGTAATTATCAATTTACAATAAATTGTATAACATGTATTGTACAGTACAATGTACTTGCACAATATATATTATACAAAGTGATATATGTAATACATATTATATTACATATTATTACTTTGTCTAGTATATATTATACAAGTAACAAAGTACAATAACTAAGAACAAAATGTTTAGCATTCTATAGTAATTAGGAATTTACAATAAATTGTATAACATGTATTGTACAGTACAGTATATATTATACAAAGTGATATATATAATACATATTATATTATATATTATTACTTTGTAGAGTATATATTATACAATTAATTTACAATAAACTGTATAATTGTGTAAATTGTATAACATGTATTGTACAGTGCAATGTACTTGCATAATATATATTATACAAAGTAATATATATAATACATTTTATATCATACATTATTGCTTTGTATAGTATATATTATACAAGTAACAAAGTACAATAACTAAGAACAAAATGTTTAGCATTATACAGTAATTATCAATTTACAATAAATTGTATAACATGTATTGTACAGTACAATGTATTTGTACAATATATATTATACAAAGTGATATATATAATACATATTATATTATATATTATTACTTTGTAGAGTATATATTATACAAGTAACAAAGTACAATAACTAAGAACAAAATGTTTAGCATTATACTATAATTAGCAATTTACAGTAAATTGTATAACATGTATTGTACAGTACAGTATATATTATACAAAGTGATATATATAATACATATTATATTATATATTATTACTTTGTAGAGTATATATTATACAATTGATTGTATAATTGTGTAAATTGTATAACATGTATTGTACAGTGCAATGTACTTGTACAATATATATTATACAAAGTGATATTGGCAACTAAGTGATTGCGGATTTTGTCAATACCACCTAATGCCAAATTCCGCAATCACTTAGTTGCCAACCCAATATATACTGTGTTGGCGTTTCGAAAAGTTCCATAAATATGGAGAAGAGTATTACATTTTAAGAATCACGTTAATAAAATGATTTTGAACACGTGTTACGTTAATAAAATATCACGCGTTCAGAGCGTCGATCGTGTCGAAAGAGTAGTCGATGCCTCGAAAGATACTTCGAAAATCGTTCGCTTTCAAGCAACGTGTTCGTGATTCTGCCTGTAATATCTGTTTCCGTTTTACTGCCTTGTAACAAATGTCTGTCGTGTAATTCTTATTCATGGGAAGTTTGACTTAGGAGTAGGAGCATTGTTATTTGCCATGGGAAGCTTGCTGCTATTACAACAAGTATAATAACACTGTGGGGAATAAATCGCATATATTACAAAAAAAAAACCGTGAAATATATCGTGTTACGTAGAAACCAAACAACTTACAAACTTGAATCTGTAAATTTGTATTACGAAAAGGAAATATTTAACTCAGCAGCAACTCATTAAAAAATAAATACCAGGTATTTATTAAATACTAAACACACTTATTGACAATAATAAAAAAGTAAGATTGACAAATTCACTGGCAAAATTGAATTGTAAGTAAGCTCGCTTTTCTGCTGCTTTTAAACGACGAATACCGCGTTCACTTTTCCCATTTCGTTTTTACTTTGTATTTGCACATGAAACACGCTGCAACCGGGCACAACAGTAAATTTAAACAAAAGAGGCGTCCGATCGCGTGAGTCTGCTGCGTCCGGATTTGCGTGCACCCGGATGCAACGAACTGTATCCAAACTAATAATTATAATGAACGTTCAGGTACCGGTATCTTTAAAACGTAAAACAGAGTCTGCTGATAATTTTGCTTTTTTCCATTGTTTTCGAAAAACGCCACCGCGCTTTTCTTCTTCCAAGCATAACGGTTTCAATTGACTGAAGATTTTATTCACGACATGAAAGCTTGTTCACAAATGCAACGCAAAGGTCACTCGTCGTTGTGCAATTTCTTTTCTACGTACGTTTTTCTGTACGTTACGAGCACAAGATAGAACGAACTGTCGTGGACATAGTACGAAATAATACGTCGCGTCATATTTTATCTGAATTATTTTCTGCAAAATAATGTGTCATAAAATTGCACAAAATATAGTACGCTTAATTGTGTTTAATTAATTCCTCTTTAACTTAAAGCGTTTAGCCTGTCTTTTCTATCTATCCTTTGTGACACAGGAATGTTATAATAAATAATTTTCAGAGATCAACGTGGTCGGTAAAAAAATTACTCGAAAATGCAGTCAATTTGTTAGGAGATGGACGCAATGACTAGAAAATGTAAATTGGTAAACCGATTGAAATTTCAAGTTGGAAATTTGAAGTGGGTTGTTAATTAATTCGAGAACAGTATCGTTAGAAATCTTCTTTTTCTTTGACAATTTTTTGATAATAATCTTTAGGTTTGAGAGATAATAGAAAGAATAAAAAAAGTTTCTAAATAAAACAAAAGATGTTGCTTATTACCGAAAACAATTTTTGTACTGTGACATTCTTCGTATTAAATAGCGTAGGTTTAGTTTAAAAAGAAAATAGTTCGCTATTTCAGTCAATTTTTTCATTATCTCAAAATTAATACATTATTATTTCTCAACATTAATACAAAACGAATATATGTTTTAATATTTATTTCATTTCAAAATACAACTATTTTATTATCATTGCTATTATCTCTATTATTATTGCTCTGGCGCAATGCATCTTGCTGGCCGAAAATCCAAAAAATACTCACGTAATTCGAATGTTATCTAAAAGACAGTAAGATAATCAACACCTTACCGACCGCTAGCGATTCAACCGTATACGCACGTCCGACCGGCACCTCAGGCGCAGATTCACCCTGGCGCCGGCTCTGTTTCGGTTTAGACTCTCCAATACCATTCTTTTTGTTCATCGCGAACGATACGTTTTTCAAATTGGTATAAAACTATGGGAGCTTACAAGGCAACGTGACTGACGCAACCGAGCAACGTACCTTAGTACTAAATAACAAATTACTGCTCTAATAATGAGAAAGATTGTCGGCGACAAAAAGCCGATTAATAGGCTATCGGTCGGTAAGTGTCGGCGACAAGAAGCCGATTAATAGGCTATCGGTCGATAAGCCTCGGCAACAAAAAACCGATTAATCGGCTATCAGTCGGTAAAGTGTTAATCTTCGGTTGAGCGAAACACGGTTTATCTAAGTAAAAATTTTATTATTAAACGTAACTCATATTTGGCCATATTTTGCCATATTATACATCATATATTTTCGATTGGTTTCAGGAAAAAAAAAAAAAAGACGGATCACGGTGGCAGAACGATCGTCGTTTAAGCTACGATGGCAGCACCGCAGGCCTCCTCGCGTTTGGAATTGTTGCAGGTAGGAATATTTCCTCTTCTGGCGAACTATTTCTTCGATAAACTCGGTTACACGTGTTAAAACCAGCATAAAAATCTCGTATGAAATTGTGATCAATAGCTTGTGCATCTTTGCTGATCTCTTCGCCTGTTACAAATGACTCTACTACTTTTAGGTTAGCAACTGAGTGATTGCGGAGTTTGTCACTAGGTGGCAACGACAAAATCCGCAATCACTTAGTTGCCAATATTTAAACGATTCTACGAATATTCAAAGTGGAATTTTGAAACGATATCGATGACAAATTAGTAAGATCGATTAGACACAAGTTGATATTTTTAGAATATTTATTATATTGTCCAGTCAGTTGTACATATACATACATAGTAAATTTGAACATGCACACTGGAAAACTATAGACACGTCGTTGAAATAATCGTGTGGACTAACCTTAAAACCTAAAGCATCTTCGTTCTTCGTCTGTATCGAAATAAATCGCAACATCGATTAAACGAAGAACGAACTTAATGCACGTTTCGGAACGCATCGAAGCGCACAATGTGTGCACGAGATTGTCGTTTTGATTGTTATCGATTCACGTACGTGTATTCACGTCACATTTCTCTAACGTTCAATTGTAATTTCGTATAACGTTCTGATTACACGTGGCAAATGTTTTCCGCTTTACGATATCGTAAGGAACACGAAATTTAAACGGGAGGAAAAACCACGTTCTACTCGCAGTCCTTACATCTACATGTACATGACCAGCTCGTAAATTAATTTAAACAAAGTAAGAAATATCGAAATTAAAATACGATTTCGAGCTTCCAAGCTTTCAGTATTATCGTTAACGCAAAAAAAAAAAAAAAAGAAACCAGACTTGGCAAAATTCAGATACACGCGATAATCTTCTGCTTCTTTGGACGTTGCGCTGGCCAGGAGTGTCTGGTCGTCTCGTAGAATGAAAATCTGACATTCCATGGAACTGGTGTTCGAAGCCAGGTTGGCAACGATAATGGTAAAATCCGTGTAGTTGCGTAGAATCCAGGCAGGAGTATTCGTTTCGATTACCTAACCGTGTCCACGATCGCAAGAGTCCTTGCCAGTCCTGTAATCTTGAAATGCTGGAGCTGGTTAAGGCGGTGCGCGTTGTATCGCCTTCTCCTTTGGCCCACGTAGCGCATATATGGCATCTTGTTCTTGGCTCGTATACACACAGCTGCACGACTAACGACTAATACGTACAGATGTAGCCGAAATCAACGAGCACCGACCATGTGTTAGCAAGTGGCCACGCTTGTCTCCGACCTCTCCCAAGCCGGTGATTTGTCAACAGTGGAGTTTCGGGAAATGGCCACGGTTCGACGAGACATTCAATAGTCGCTAAACTGAACGATCATGTTTCAGTTGTCGCAACATTCATCTTCGATTACGTATTATGTATCATGTACTTTTTACTATTATTATCATATTATGATTATCGGTGAGCCTTTTTCCACTTGAACCGATGATACGTGCGACCTATATGTACAGGGTGACTCCTAACGTTTTTACTCTTTTTATTTAATTTGTACTTTGCAATTTGTCCAGGACATTTGGTAAATTTTTCTAGCTTAATTGGACGACTTTAAACAGCTGAGTTATTCGTTGTATGAAAACGTGTCTGGAAGAAAAATTGCATGGTATCTAGGCAGACGTACAGTGCTCTAATTTGTATTTTTTTTTTTTTTAAATTATCTTAGCTTTTTAGCGAGATATTAGGGTCAGTATGAATTTTTTTAAATAGAATGTCTAATATTTGTTTCTCAAAGTAGGATCAATTACGCAAAATTTGATGATTTACCCGTGTACGTGTCCCTAGATACTATGCAACTTTTCTTTCAAACGCTTTTCCATACAACCAATAATTTGCAAGCTATTTTAAGTGACGTCAGGAGCCTCAGCCTGTATATTACTAGAAAACACATATACAGGGGAGAGTCGTGCAGTAGCGAGCGTTTTAAGCATCTTCCCCATAAGTTTGACCAGAGTGGAGGAAAGTCAAAATTTAAAAAATGGAACTTGATAATGAAATTCAGTGATAGGAATGAAAATAAGTTTCAACAGGAAAGTGTTGTGATTTGTAGAGACGTACGACATATTTTCAATGAGATTCTTCTTCCTTTCAATTATTATATTTCTCGCAATATGCCAGTGTGCTAACGTGTACGTGTAAATAATTCAATGAAGATGAAGAATTATGATCAGGTCAATTATGGTCGTGAATGAAGTTTGCAATTTTGCGTGCCATCTCTATTGGATGATACGTACATGCATCGATCATCGGCAATCTGGATCATCTCGTTGGGAAGTTCTTAAGTGCTGAGCTTGTTGACTTATTGCCAGTCGTGTTGCCAGAGCCAGAGGGTTCATCAGCCTGGCCACATCCTGCTACAGTCTAAAGTCTAGGCAGAACTCTTATCGCTTTTCACGTGCCACGCCACGGGTCACCGTGACCCCGTGTCCCCGAGTCATCGCCCCGTGCACGCGATCCTCGCATGCGGACAGCAGAGAGCGCCAGGCCTTTTGTCGTCAGCCAGAAACTATAACATCCGCGACTACATCCGCGACTTTTAAAACCACGCTAACTTCTTAAAAGTACTCTGCCACTCACAGTTGCTATGCAGCTTAACACTCTGGAGATTGGAAGCGCCAATCCGTGTCTTTTATACTTGATGCGGTGTCTTATAAAAAATGTAACTGTTGTTAAATGAAAGATTAGGAAAGAAAAAATAATAATGGACACTTTGGACGAAATGTTACGCAAGTATTTTTGCATTAGACGTTTCGATAATACGAAACTATTAATTTCAGTATATTAGATGTAATATTGGTCGCTTTGAATGGTTTTCAATCGCTGCGAAACAGCCGGGAAGTGAGGCTACGTGGTTGCCAGAGCAGCGGGTCCCCAGAGTGTTAAAACCTGATGACACATTTATGCTTCCGGCTATCGACGATTTACTTTTGCAAACAGATCGACGCCGCGCCGTACGTCGACCTTCCACACGTGCACCACCTCTACACGTGGTGTCTCTGTAATTGTGGTATAATTGGCAACGCGGGGTGATTCTACATGAAAAAGTACGTCGAAAGTGTGGAATAAAATTTATTCATTCGACGCGTCGTTTCCGGGAAAATCGAACTTGTAAATTGGGTGAGTATAGCCAAATCTGGCTAATTCCGAACTGCACGGGACGAAATGATCGACAGTAAGTTGTTCTTCGCGAAAAAATAAGTGGAAAGTGTAGAATAAAATTTATTCATTGGACGCTTGGTTTTTGGGAAAATCGAGCTTCTAAAGTTGTCGAGTATATCCGAACTTAGCTAATTCGGGGTAAGACAGGGCCGAATGATTGACAGGAAGCTTTCTATATGTGAAAATGGGTCGAAACTTTCATTCGTCACTAGCAAATAAATATCCAATCGGATAAGTATTTTTTCGAATAAAATATTATTTTTGTAAGAATTTATCTGAAGAAAAATTTAATCGACTTATTTATTTGGATAGAATTATATATTGTATATAAATATTTACGTGTTACATCGTGGATAGACGTGATACTAAACGTGATTTCCAATATATTTATAAGCTTCGTTCTGCAGTAGTAATATTTATTGGCTTTGTTAATTGCCAGGTTAGAAAGTTTATCGTCACGTGATAAATTATTCGTCCGATAAGCGAATAGTAAGAATTGTACCGGTATCTGTATACGCTTGTACAAAATTAGATGGAAACGGATAATTAATCAGTTAGCTGTTGCAACCTCTTTGAAAACTGTGTAGCTAAAAATGCGTCACAGAAAGCAAGGAATAACGAGTATACTCGTCAAACATGGAGTACGTATGGCTGTCATAATATAGAATTAAGTTGCAACGAAACGACTGTTTTATTTTTTAATTTTATTGCTGCAATTTACTGCAATTCCTAAACTGCAATTTAAACAGCAAATAATAACTATCTTTTACGCGTGACGAGTATACTCGTCAAACACAGAGTATGTATGGCTGTCATAATATAGAATTAAGTTGCAACGAAACGACTGTCTTATTTTTTAATTTTATTGCTGCAATTTACTGCAATTCCTAAACTGCAATTTAAACAGCAAATAATAACTATCTTTTACGCGTGACGAGTATACTCGTCAAACACAGAGTATGTATGGCTATCATAATATAGTATTAAGTTGCAACGAAACGACTCTTACTTTTTAATTATATTGCTGCAATTTACCGCAATTCCTAAACTGTAATTTACTGCCATTCCTAAACTGTAATTTACTGCAATTCCTAAACTACAACGTAAACAGCAAATAGTAACTACTTTTTACGCGTGACGAGTATACTCGTCGTAGCACGAAATATCGCCATTCCTTCGTGACGAGTATACTCGTCGAAAACAATTAACAGGACAATCGTATTATCGCTCGAATAATTCTACAATCGTTATTCCAATGAATCTAGAAACCAATTTCTCCCCCATAACAAACAATTATTCCACGTATAAAATACTCGACTGATACGAACTTACTCCGATAATTATTTATCTGAAGTAAATATTTTTATTCGAAATAATTCGAATAATATTCAACTCCGAGAAGAACCGCAGACCAGACGACCAACGTGCTGTGTATTTCGAGCGGAACCAAAGTCACAAGGGCGATCTCTCGAATAACAGAAGCTATGGAACAAAGGGCTGACTCTTGGTGAAGGGAAGAAAGAAGCGGACATGGCGGTAAGGCGGGTAAAGAATATCAAAGAGATCGAAAAGAGTACGGTGGACGCTTGGCTTGTCAACCGCGACTGGTTACCAAGAGCCGTAACTATAATAATGTGACGTCACTTCCTTCGTCTTCGGTCCGTCATTCGATGGCCCCTGCGCTTTCTACTTCGAGTAGATAGCGATCGTCTGAATTGTTCTTGACCTCTCGCAAGAGACGCGTGCATTTCGATGCGACTGTGAATCGGAAATTGTCCGCGCAAGCGTAATTTCTCTACGAGCAGTGATAGTCATTAATAGTCTTTACTACTACGATTTTTCCAGCTAAATTCCCCAGTTAACTGGTTCAGTCGAAACATGAAAATGTAACCAGCTCCCGTACATGTTGTAGCGCATAGAAAATTATTATTTATATCGGCGACTTATTCGAAGAATCATACGATTAGGAAAATTGAAGTTTCTCAGGAAGGAAATTAGCTTCGAGTAAAAAGTCTACTCTGAGAAGTTAGCAACAAGTGTACAGTTTGACGCGAGGAAAAGACTCATTCTGCTTTCGTAATTTTAACAACGAGCTCGCAGTTTAACGAAAGCTGAAATCTGCCACTTGCAGAGGTTTCCACTTGTCGAAATTCCCGAGGGAACGAAAATCCGACGCACAGAAGCTCCGCGCGAACGCACATTCGAGTTTTCCGTATTTTCAGCTTCTCCTTGCACCTCGTTTCATTCGACTTACGTTAACGAGATAGTCGAAGAGGCAGCAGACGATGAGAATTCCGCGCCCGAGCGACGAGAAACGATCAGCTCGCGCGTGGTCGAAGGGCGAAGGAGCGTACGACTTGCCTTGTCTTTTCTTCACAGAATCGAACGACCGATTTCTCACATCTTGCGACACACGGCACAGTTGTAGGTTCGCTGCGAGTTGCGCAGGCAGCGGCGATACAACTTCTGTTCCATACACTCAGAGATAAACTTCTACTCGTAGACGTCCGACTATTCGAAATTCCAGCCACGCAGGTAAAATGACGCACCTTGATGACACGTGGCGAATAATTCGAATTGGATTAAATTCTATCTCGCAGAAATATTTATCAAAAGGGAATGGAGAAAATCGCGGTGAGACTCGAGCCATACAGCTTCCACTGTATAAACCAGTTAACTTGTTAACTTTGCGTTTGACGAGTATACTCGTCGTCGCTTGTATTTATTTGCGCACTCCACGGGGCCTAAACCCGTGAGTGTTTGCTGAAACTAAATTCCGCAGTTAACTGGTTGAAAAATAAGCGCGCGTATTGCTTGTTGCTGTGCATCGCCTTACGCAGAAACCAGGTTTCGCTTGGAATTTGATAGATGTGCGAAGTACGGCGGATTGATTTTTCGTGGGTGGACGAGGAGGAGAGGATTTTCTTTGCGCTTTCGATACATAAATAAGGCAGAAAATGTGTGCATATCGATAACAGAGCTGGCGTAGGTCGATTCTTACGGTTCTTCAGCTACCCACGTTGGCCTAAATCTCGTGACACGTTCTTTTTATCCTTTAAAATCCTTGTCGTCGACCTCTTGCTGAGATTTTCCGACACGAAATCGTGCCAGGTTGACGTCATCTTGTAAAAATAGTCGTCCGTCAACCTGGCCAACGTACAATAGTTATGAACGCTGAGCATAATTGCACGCTTCGATCGCATAAACATCGCGAGGATATCATTTTTAACGCGATAACTGGAATAAATGTAACGTTGATAACGCGAGTATATTATTCATTTAGTTGTCATCGTGTAGCTTAGTACAACGAAATGGGATAGTAGCGGTGGGATTGCGACGTATAATGATCTTGTTAGTATACAAATTTAATTGATTCGATGTAAATCAGGGAACACGATGTGCGAGTAATGTGGACGAGTTTAAAATATCGCTGGTGCGAATACGTAGCAGCATTAGAATTGAAACAACGAGATTATGTACGTACGTAACAGTATATTTATTAATTATTTTAAAACATGATAAGATGATATATACGCGATATATACATCGTTAACTTAGACGTTCAATTTATGCCAGACGTAATTAATGACGTGAATGTTGTACGTGTACACGTTAACGTTTGATAACGTGATAGTAATTTATCATGCATCTACGTTTGTCTACCATCGTGGAATACTCTGAAAGAGGTTAAAGTTCGTACGCTCTCGTCAGTGAAAATACTTGCGCTTGTGGAAAATAGAATTCACGATGTGAAACTACTCTATTACGTGATAACACGTGAAACGTTGAATTTCTTGGTTGAATTTTCTTTCGCTTGGCACTCGAATAAATTTACTCATTCCTTCTCGTATAATACGATCTTTTTAATGAAACCATTTCCGTAAGATGTCGTCGAGTTTTGCAAAGTTGGTCGCTATCTTTGTTTATGAAAAAGAAGGTTGCTATCAGTAGAGCATCATTTTGAAAAGCAACGTGCAAACCAACGTGTTGGCAATTAAGTTGAGGATTTTGTTAATATGTCATAAAATAACATTGAGAATTGTGTTTGTTCCAGAAAATATTCATATGAAATATTTATATTTATAAAATAAATTTTTAAATTTAAAAAATTTTTAATTTTTAATATTTATAAAAGGTGAAACATTATATGTTTTTAACATTTGTGCAACTTAATCTGTAATTCCACAATCGTTGGATATCTTTTGCTTAAAAAATTGGAAACTAATATCACAATTTACTTACCACGCGTATTAACACTGACTGCCACGCCGAAATCACACGTTTCGCTCTGGACGCCATGAGAGTATTTTTATTATTCAAAGCGTATAATGGCAAAATAATAATAAATTGATGGTGTAAGACAACATTCTTCCCCAATGCACCGTTTATCTTATTGGTGGTCACGGGTGACCACCGTGGCGCCTTGGTAACAGTTGATAGCGACATATTGGAACGAGGCTTCGTTTATTTCAACAAACCATTCGCATTCGTCATTTCGTCGTAAGCAAAACGTGCAGAATATATCGTTGAAACGTGTAGAAGATATTAGTAAACAGTATTAGGATTATTTTTATGATTTCGACGAAACATTCGGCTGAAATGGTGGAGGTCCGGAAAAAAATTATGTTCGTGATAAACCAATGGTAGTGGCAGATTACAACAGAGGAAAATGTGCCGTAGATTTATCAGATCAAATGATAGCATATTCTACAGCACATAGAAGAACCCTCAAGTGGTATACAAAATTAGCTTTAGAGTTATCGCTAAATACATCAATTTCAAACGCCATGATACTCTATAAACAAGCAACAAAAACAAAAATCAAGGTACCAGATTTTAGAATGGCACTCGTGATGCACCTTACACGGTGCCATTCACCAGAACCGTCAAATATACTTATTCGATAAAGATTGCCACACGAAATGCAGAAGAAAGAAGGGCAAGCGTAGCTGGCACGAAAATTTTGCAGTGAGTGTTATAAAAAAAATGTTAAACATTTAGGATCAAAAATTGCTAAGAATCGGACCAAAAAGGTGACCACCTATTGTCCAGATTGCACTGACGAGCCACATTTATGTTTAGAGTGTTTCAACACAGTGCACCGTTAGATGCAACATTTGTTCTCACATTTTTTTTTATTATTGTTCTAATAAAAATGTTTAATTGCTCAATGGGACACTTTTTATTTCAAAGTATCTTCTATTTATCGGTTATATTCAGAATGTCCTAACTGGAACCGTGGCCGGTTAATATATTTTTTCATTTCTTATAAATCTTATATATAAATTCTACTAAAAGTAAATTTACTATTTTCTACATATAATACTTTGTACGTTTGTTATGTAAATATCACTGCTTCTATTAATATGGAAAATTTAATGTTAGTTTAAAAGAATTTTTTAAACCAACTTATAATTCGGGAATTAGAAATATACAGGGTGGTTGGTAACTGGTGGTACAAGCGGAAAGGGGGTGATTCTACGCGAAAAAAGAAATCGAAAATATGGAATAAAAATTTTTCGTTTGAGGCTTTGTTTTCGAGAAAATCGACTTTGAATTTTCGCTCGGTACGCGTGCACTTTATCACGTCTTGATTTTCTCGAAATTCAAAGTCGATTTTCTCGAAAACAAAGCCTCAAACGAAAAATTATTATTCTATATTTTCGACTTATTTTTTCGCGTAGAATCACCCCCTTTCCGCTTGTACTACCAGTTACCAACCACCCTGTATAACAAATAAATAATTATATAAATTCTTATAAATGCTTCAAAATATCTTTACCACACAGTAAATAATTTCTTTCTACAGAGAAGATACAAATATACATTCAATAGGTCATTCAATTCATCAATAGTATTCATCAATGATATTGAAAAAATCCGCAATCACTTGGTTGCCAAACCAATACAAGCAACATCATTGTTCTACAAAATTTACTGAATTAAAGCGACGGGAGAAAATAACAGTGAACTTGATGCGAGCTCATCGTAGCACTGCGAAAGTAAAATGTGAAAGAGCTGGTGACACTCCGGAGCCAGAGATGCGCGAAACATGGAAACACGAAATGACATTTGATTTCGCGTAAATCATCGCGTAGACAAATGATACGCTTCTTGATTGACAATCCAATAAATCCGAGACGTTGAAATTGGACTGAAGTAGCGACCCAAGCAAGTTACGTAGCCGTAATACGATCGGACAAAGTATCTTCGCTAATACGTGGCTGGGAAGAAATGATAAAACTGGCGATTCATCGTAATAAAACATCGTGTGGTTGTCGGAGCGACGAAGCTGCGGCGAAGGTAATTTTCCCGGGGTGGACAGGTGCGATGAATCGTTGTGTCTCCTGTCTCTGATTCGATGCCACCGCGTTCCCTCCGTAAAAAGAGAATTCCATCTGCAAAGATAGACAGCTTCGCGTCCCCGTAAGTCGCTTGAGCGACGAGCTGCCAACGATAACGAGTCCGCTCGGTAATTACGTTGCTTAACTGGCCAAGTATCCCGCGGAATTACAATTACAAATCGCCGCGAGGCTTCTCATCAATTATTTATACGAGATCACCGTTACGAACGCTGTGGAACACACACATACATACACACGCACACAGATAGGGCGTGCTCTCTCGTTGCAAACCTACATTTCGGATTTATCCGCGTTTCAGCACGGATAACACACTTCCAGTCGCGTTATCGCCTTCTCTCCTTCTTTTCGTTTTTTTTTTTCACTTTTTTTCCTTTCTTTCTCTTTTTTCTTTTTTTTTTTTTTTAAACTTCGCATTGTGTCACGCATGGGGAACTGTGAAATTCGTGTAAACCACGGCAGATGAGTAGAGAGAAGTAAGAGCAAGAATTGTATTTTTGTAAGGACTGTGCTTCGCACGTTCAGTTGTGTGAAAATGGGTCGAACATCTGGGTCGATTCGTAATAACTGTATTTGTAGGAATTGATGATGAATTCACGATTGGAATAGGCAGTGTATTTTAGCTTTTTATGGAATTAGCGAACGATGGATTTAAATTACGCATTAAAATGGTGCAATATGTTTCAGTATTTATAACGTACAGTACCGTTTCCACGTCACTGATTCTATTAATTTGGGACATTTAATTTTAGTTTGAATAACATTTTTTTAATACAATTTATAATTTGGAAGTTAGAAACTGTGAAGATCAAGAGGTTGTAGAATAGCAAATAGTAGTTTTACAGGCAGATTGTAGTGATCCAATAATAAATATTTATCATCTATCAATCAAAGACAAATATTAATAGACATAGCAGTAATATGTTCCACTATTTTCTACATATAATACTTTGTATATTTGTTATGTAAATATTAGTAGTTTTATTAATGTGGAACATTTAATATTAGTTTAGAAGAATTCTCTTAATGCAACTTATAATTTAGAAATTAGAAACTGTGAAGATCAAGAGGTTGTAGAATAGCAAATAGTAGTTTTACA
This sequence comes from Bombus flavifrons, assembly GCF_040668555.2. Taxonomy (NCBI): domain Eukaryota; kingdom Metazoa; phylum Arthropoda; class Insecta; order Hymenoptera; family Apidae; genus Bombus; species Bombus flavifrons. The sequence goes on along the minus strand of NC_138458.1, from coordinate 5,052,205 downwards.
GGCAGATTGTAGTGATCCAATAATAAATATTTATCATCTATCAATCAAAGACAAATATTAATAGACATAGCAGTAATATGTTCCACTATTTTCTACATCTAATACTTTGTATATTTGTTATGTAAATGTCAGTAGTTTTATTAATGTAGAACATTTAATATTAGTTTAAAAGAAATTTTAATCCAATTTATAATTTGGAAGTTAGGAACTGTGAAGATCAAGAGGTTGTAGAATAGCAAATAGTAGTTTTACAGGCAGATTGTAGTGATCCAATAATAAACATTTATCTTCTATCTATAAAAAGTACATATTGAAAGACATAGCAGTAATATGTTCCACTATTTTCTACTTCTAATTCTTTGTATATTTGTTATGTAAATGTCAGTAGTTTTATTAATGTGGAACATTTAATATTAGTTTAGAAGAATTCTCTTAATGCAACTTATAATTTAGAAATTAGAAACTGTGAAGATCAAGAGGTTGTAGAATAGCAAATAGTAGTTTTACAGGCAGATTGTAGTGATCCAATAATAAACATTTATCATCTAGAAAAATTCATCTAAAAGAAATATTAATAGACATAGCAGTAATATGTTTTACTATTTTCTGCATATATTTATATGTAATTTGTAATTTAATTGTATTTGTATATTTGTTATGAAAATATCACTGCTTCTATTAATGTGAAACATTTAATATTAGTTTAAAAGAATTTTTTAAAACCAACTTATAATTTGGAAATTAGAAAGTGTGAAGATCAGGAGCTTCTCGTATAACAAATAGTAATTTTACTGGTAAATTACAGCGATTCAGCAATAATCATTTGTAATTTGTCAACCAAAAACACATATTAACAGGTGTAGCAGTAATATGTTTTACTATCTACAACGTGCACTATTTCATATAATTGTTATATAAATATCACTGTCTTTATTAACGTGAACAATTTCTATCACCTCAAAGGAATTGTTTTAACACAGTACAACTTATAATTTAGAAATTAAAAAGTGTGAAGATTAAGAGATTATGGAATAGCAAAGTAGTTCTACAGGTAGAACTACATCTATCAAGGAAAAGTACATATTAAAAGCTTTTAATTTACACGCTAGCCTTTGTTATTTCCACTAACGATAAAGCTCTTGTTAAACGTATGCACCATGTGAAACAATCGTTGTACGTGTGTACACTGTTACTGCTTTCTGACTTTTAATATGAAAATAAAAAACTGCTCGCGACACGAGTCGTAATTTTTCTCCCCTTTAGCAAACAACTACAGATTACAGAGAGTAAAAAGTAAAATCTCAACGATCTGTAAAATCTCTAAAATAAATTACTATTATTAATTTATTTAATTTGGAGATTTTAGAGATTGTTGAGATTATAAATTATTTGAAATAACAAATTATGTTTCTTTTTTATTAAATATAAATTTAAGAGTGTTAGTGTTATTTATTTATCAGCAAAATCTCAACAATTTCTAAAATTTCTAAATTAAATAAATTAATAATAATTATAATTTAGAGAAAATTAATAATTTAATTTAGAGAATAATTTGTAAATTATTATTATTATTAATTTATTTAATTTAGAGATTTTAAAGATTGTTGAGATTATAAATTATTTGAAATTACAAATTATGTTTCTTTTTTATGAAATATAAATTTAAGAGTGTTAGTTTGGCTTATTTATTAGCAAAATCTCAACAATCTCTAAAATCTCTAAAATAAATTATTGTTATTAATTTATTTAATTTAGAGATTTTAGAGATTGTTGAAATTATTAATTTATTTAATTTAGAAATTTTAGAGATTGTTGAGATTTTGCTGATAAATAAGTAGCAATAACACTCTTAAATTTATATTTAATAAAAAAGAAACATAATTAAATTTCTAATAATTTATAATCTCAACAGTCTCTAAAATCTCTAAATTAAATAAATTAATAATAATGATATATTTTAGTGATTTTGGAGACAACAGTCTCTCAAATTTATATTTAATAAAAAGGAAACATAATTTATAATTTTACCAGTTAAAATTCCAATGAATCCTTTATCAAAATAAATTTCATAATAAATAAATCTAACCCCTTCCTCCAACAAATTAATCTCCTCGATTTAAGCTAACTATATTACGCTTTCTAAATCTGACGTTTAATGTTGGTAATATTAGTAAGTTGCAAACTAGTTGAACGCTTTGAACACGAGGATACTTTTTTATTCAAGAGACTCGCAACTCGTTACATCGAATTTATCGAGTGTTTGTGATTTTCTATTTAAGGTAGAATTTTGCATATATATTTTTACAACATTCGAATGATTAAACATGATGCACAGATACGTGAAAAATTCTAAACTAACAGCGAAACTGGAACACGAAAATGGAACATTAACGTAGCTTTCGTTAAATCAATAAAAATTCTTTTTTCTTTTTTTATTCCACTATCCAACATATTAACTATACTTATTAACACACGTTTAAGCTATGCTTAATTATGCTAATTATTTCAAGCGCAATTTTTATTCTTCACTGTATTCCTTTGATACGTAATTCCACGCAAAATTTCAGCAAAGTAACAGCAGTGCAATTTATCACTTCGATGTACCATGTCAACTACGAAACTTTCGTTCTCGCGAACGAGACAGAAATTTAGACAAATATAACTCGACCGTATCATACCTCGTCAAACCTGCAGCATGAAATTGAATTTAAACTGTGGCTCGCCGCAGCTCTAATCGACGCTTCCACGAACGAGGAGGAATTAAACGAGAAAAGAACCATAAACGATATTAAAAAAAATTGGTAAAAATTCGGTGGATAAAGCAACGCTTAATCGTTGGCTCGGTGCTAACGATCCGAGGAAAGCAACGATTCTTACGTCTTTTTTACGTTGCGCAAAACGAGAGAAAAGCGAACATGTTTTCCTGTGGCGATGTTCCCTCGCGTTTTCTCCGCGCGTTGACCTTTTTCTACGGGGACTGGTCTCACTTCGAAGTTGCTGTTCGCAGTTGCAGGTCTCGTTCCATACTTTAAATGCCTGGAAACGTAAGAAGAAACGGCGGATCACAACCGACAATTAAGTTCTTCCGCGTTATCCGATAGCGTGCGTCCATTTTACGCCGATTTTACAGCCTTCAGATAACATGTTTCAGGGTTAGATTGTTCGTTGCGATTTTACTGCTTGTGTGTTAGGAAAACATTATACCGTGAACACACGTTGCCTCTTAAACCATAAGATTGATAAATGGAACGATCGTTTAAATAAATTCTTACCGGTAATTGGGCGAATGCATCGCGCTTGACTGTCAGCGAGTGTTTCGTGATGTTCTTAAACGTCAGATTTAGAAAGCGTCAGACGAATAGTTAGCGTAAATCGAGATGATTAATTTGTTGGAGCAAGGGGATAGATTTATTTATTATGAAATTTATTTTGATAAAGAATGTATGGAAATTTTAACTGGTAAAATTATAAATTATGTTTCTTTTTTATTAAATAAAAATATAAGAGTGTTAGTGTTAGTTATTTATTAGCAAAACCTCAACAATCTCTAAAATCTCTAAAATAAATTGTTATTATTAATTTATTTAGTTTAGAGATTTTAATTAATAATACATTATTATTATTAATTTATTTAATTTAGAAATTTTAGAGATTGTTGAGATTTTGCTGATAAATAAGTAGCACTAACACTCTTAAATTTGTATTTAATAAAAAAGAAACATAATTTGTAATTTCAAATGATTTATAATCTCAAGAATCTCTAAAATCTCTAAATTAAATAAATTAATAATAATAATTTATAAATTATTCTCTAAATTATAATTATTACTATTAATTTATTTAACTTAGTGATTATTATTAATTTATTTAATTTAGAAATTTTAGAGATTGTCGAGATTTTGCTAACAAATAAGTGACACTAACACTCTTAAATTTGTATTTAATAAAAAAGAAACATAATTTGTAATTTCAAATAATTTATAATCTCAACAATCTCTAAAATCTCTAAATTAAATAAATTAATAATAATAATTTATAAATTATTCTCTAAATTATAATTATTACTATTAATTTATTTAACTTAGTGATTATTATTAATTTATTTAATATAGAAATTTTAGAGATTGTTGAGATTTTGCTGATAAATTAGTGACACTAACACTCTTAAATTTGTATTTAATAAAAAAGAAACATAATTTGTAATTTCAAATGATTTATAATCTCAACAATCTCTAAAATCTCTGAATTAAATAAATTAATAATAATAATTTATAAATTATTCTCTAAATTATAATTATTATTATTTATTTATTTAATTTAGAGATTTTAGAGATTGTTGAGACATTGCTAATAAATAAGTGACACTAACACTCTTAAATTTACATTTAATAGAAAAGAAACATAATTTGTAATTTCTAATAATTTATAATCTCAACAATCTTTAAAATCTCTAAATTAAATAAATTAATAATAATGATTTACTGTAGAGATTTTGAAGACAACAATCTCCAAAATCTCTAAACTAAATAAATTGATAATAATAATTCATAATTTATTCTCTAAATTAAATTATTAATTTTCTCTAAATTATAATGATTATTAATTTATTTAATTTAGAAATTTTAGAGATTGTTGAGATTTTGCTGATAAATAAGTAACACTAACGATGTTAAATTTGTATTCAATAAAAAAGAAACATAATTTATAATATCAAATAATTTATAATCTCAACAATCTCTAAAATCTCCAAATTAAATAAATTAATAATAATAATTCATAAATTATTCTCTAAATTAAATTATTAATTTTCTCTAAATTATAATTATTATTAATTTATTTAATTTAGAAATTTTAGAGATTGTTGAGATTTTGCTGATAAATAAATAACACTAACATTCTTAAATTTGTATTTAACAAAAAAGAAACATAATTTATAATCTCAACAATCGCTATGAAATATTTGCCTGGAGGGAAGGTGAGCAATTTAAACGACACGTCGGTTGCCATTGCAGAATAAGCAATTAATCAGTGGTAGACTATAAAATCACGAAGAACCATGGAGCTGGCCAATTACAACGAAATCGACGATATTTCACATCGGCCCGTTGATAACCGAGGGAATTAGATCGTCGACGTTGCGCGTATTACGTCGCTGCATAATTGCTGGTATCCTCGGTGCTATAATCACGTAACGAGCTCTGTAAGCGGATTTTTTCCTCGTTCGCGACTTCCAACTTGGGAAGGTTAAGCGTGGGCATCGCCACGTAAACGTATCGTACTTATGGTGAGGTCATTTTGCGCGTTTACGTCGTCGTTCTGTGCGAGAATGCGTCTGTTTCACTTCCTAGAATCGGATCACCTACTCACGTTAAATCTCGATCAGATTAGTCAAGTTACTGGAATTCGAGTCGTATAAGTCGGAGTAACCTGATTTCAAGTGGATGTTTAATGGGAAATGATATCACGGTAAGAGAAAGACAATTTGATTGAAGAAATCGGTGTGAGCAAGCACAAGCCTGAAAATAACATTACACGCGACTACTTTTCATCGCGATACAACTGTTACAACATTGCAACTGTTGTTTCTCTGGAGTCAAGGAACAGTTCGATACGTCTCAATTTGAATTTTGTCCAAATATGGAAATATGGTTCTAATTAATCTTCCTGAAGTAGCAACTGAACTGGGAGATGCATGTAAAATGCAATTCTAAATATTTTTAGGTTCGTGATTGCACGTTCTTTATATTTAAATTAGTAATTGTTAATGTTGGTAATATTAGTAATTATGTGTAGTATATTTGATATTAACTTTAGTACAATCGAAGACTTTTCTTATATTTGTACAGTAAAACTACAGTAATTGTATATATACAGCTTTCGTAAAAGATAAACACTACGACGTAGATTTTACGTTGCTGTATCTCTCGGATACACCGCAATCTCCGAAGGAATTTTTACGACCACAACCTTCGCAGAGTTAAAGTAAAATATAAAAAATTCACATTAAAGTAAAGTGACACTCCAAGTCTAGTGACTTGGTTAATATAAATGAAAAAAGAAATTTGAGAAGATATTTCGAATGACTACTTCATGCTGATAAAGAGGTTTCGAGTTACTTGAATTTAAATTGCTTCAATTCAGGTAACTCGACTAATCCAAGCGAGACTTCGTGTTTGTTCGAATTCAAGTTGCTTGAGTTCATCTATGCGAGTACAAAGTTCACATGCGAGTTAATTAAATAAAAGAACTTGGAATACTTGACTTCAAGTAGCAACATTTTGAAATATCAGCGATGATACTTGAAGCACATATTGCTTCACACTTTTTATGTTTATGCATATAAATTGTATCATAGAGAAAGTAAAAATTAGAAGAAATTGTGAGAATCGCAACTTTATTTAAAACTTGAACAATATTTCAAGTCAAATAGAATAACACGCCAAAGAGGTTTCAAGTTACCAGGATCTAAATTGCTTCAATTCAAATAAAGGACTCGCTCAAAGAAGACTTGAAGCTTGTTCGAATTCAAGTACATCTATATGAGTACATAGTTTGCATACAATTTAAGCAACTCGTATCCAAATTGCTTTAATTGAACAAAAGAACTTGGAAAACTTGACTTCAAGTAGCAACATACTGAAATATCAGCGATAATACTTGAAGCACATATTGCTTCACACTTTTTATGTTTATGTATACAAATTATACATTTGAGAAAGTAAAAATTTGAAGAAATTGTGAAAATCTAAACTTCATTCAAAACTTGAACGATATTCCAAATCAAATAGAATAGAAACAAGGCATAAAGGTTTCGCGTTGCTGAATTCCAGTCGCTTTTCAATTCGAGAAACTTGACCAGCGTAAACAAAGTTTCAGACTAAAAGGACGATCATTCTGGTGCGGTTTACGCGATCGCGTAATCAGTTACGTTGCTGGTAAAACGAAGAATAACGATTTCGGTTTAATAGCAACGTAAAAGTTATACCTACGCTTCTATTGCTAGCGGCTAAAAGTTTGAAGCTTCTTATGAAACTCGTAAAAGCCGACGTTTCGTGATGTTTTGCTGTTTTATGACAGGTTATCCAGTACCTAAGTGCACGGTATAAGTGTAATGGAAACTTAAGTTCTCCTCTCCAGTGATTTGATTTATCGCTTTCTTAACTTTATGGTGCGAGGCGTCGAGAATTATGGTGATAAGAGTGTTTAGTAATTTAATAACTCATTCTTCTAATTGCAGTGTTCGGCATTATGGTAATTTTGATAACGAGTAGTTTGTAACAAGGCAAAGGATATCGAAGGTTAATCTTGAACTATCTGTTCGCCCATTAAAAAGCTATTTCTTTAATCATTTCTTTATTAAATTTATTCAATTGAATATTAAATATTCAATCCACTTATACCGTTGCATTTTTTATTCAATTCGTGTTATTCCATTTTCCTTGCAATTAAAGAAAATTTCCAGTAACCTCGTGGCAAACTTTTCATAAGAAAAGCAACGAAACTTAGGAAATTACCCTATGCTACTCGGATACTGCAACGTATTTATTTTATGAAATACATCTGTTAATTTATAAATATTTCAAATTTTGTTCAATAAAAATTATTCAGAAGATAACAACGAGATACAAAACGTCGCCAGCCAGTACAAACGTACTGGGACTGTTCCACACTAAATCAAAAGATCGCGATCGCGCTGCTTGGGACTCAATTAAAATACAGGGTGGTTGGTAACTGGTGGTACAAGCGGAAAGGGGGTGATTCTACGCGAAAAAAGAAGTCGAAAATATAGAATAAAAATTTTTCGTTTGAGGCTTTGTTTTCGAGAAAATCGACTTTGAATTTTCGCTCGGTACGCGTGCGGTACGTTATAACGGATCTCACTGTAGATCGTTGTCTCGATTGACGTTATTTTTTTAATTCTTTTTTTTTTAATTTTTCCATCGAGACAACGATCTACAGTGAGATCCGTTATAACGAGACGTGATAAAGTGCACGCGTACCGAGCGAAAATTCAAAGTCGATTTTCTCGAAAACAAAGCCTCAAACGAAAAATTTTTATTCTATATTTTCGACTTCTTTTTTCGCGTAGAATCACCCCCCTTCCGCTTGTACCACCAGTTACCAACCACCCTGTATAGTAAAGTGCACGCGTACCGAGCGAAAATTCAAAGTCGATTTTCTCGAAAACAAAGCCTCAAACGAAAAATTTTTATTCTATATTTTCGACTTCTTTTTTCGCGTAGAATCACCCCCTTTCCGCTTGTACCACCAGTTAACAACCACCCTGTATATCGCCTAAAATAATATCGTGTCCAGGTACTTTCAGCATGCCAGTGCGTTTGCATTTAAAAAATAGAAAATTACAGCTGGAAGAAACGAAGTCTTACGTTGAGCCAATATCAACAGACATTGGACGGTTCGTTAACCCCTGGACGTGCGAATGAAATGGGACTCGATGCGAGCTAAAAACACCATTTAATTTAGCTGCACATGAAATTATGTAGAACTGTTGGCGTCCGACAGACGTCAACGTGCAAAGTGACATACTCAGGGAACGACGTCTGTCAGACGTGTTTGTGCGGCAAGGGGTTAACTGCATCGTATCGTTGCAACGATGACACGGGTCAACTTCATCGATTGTCTTTATCGCGCACGCTAGTCGAGGCTAACGTGTTTACGAAGCGAAGTGAAGGCTCGCGTACGAAAGAAGGACAATGTAAAATGTAATTTCGTTGCACGTTACCGAGCAAAGGAGGATCCGCAATCGAAGGAACGAGCTTTTCGTGCTGCCACACGAGAGACAGCTCGCGCTGCAGCTGCGTAAGGGTGGGATTTTATCGAACGCGATCGAGCAAAGTGGCTCGTTTACGCAGACTTTTGTCATTCGAAGTGGGCAACCAATCTGGAACGAAAGTTGCATAGAAAATGGGATTTTTCAATTTTATTGCTGCAATTACTAGATTGCAATTTAAACAGGAAATTGTAACTACTTGCAAGTGGTTTTTACGCATGACGAGTATACTCGTCAAAAACAGCTAACTGATTGATCGTGTTATTCTTTGAATAATTCTGCAAACAATATTTGCAAAAGGAAAGAAAAATGCAATTGTGCAGACAATAGAATAATTTAATAATAACAATAGAATTGTATGAAACAATTGAATTCTGTATAAAAGACAAGAAATTCTACGTAGAAACGACTATAATGGCATTCGTATGTGTAACAATTTTTCGACAAATAAGCTTTCTGCGAGATAGCGAACAGCATGGGTTTCGATTCTGCCTTTCTGCGTCAGAGAAGAAATTCTAAACAGCAGAAATTTGTATGTCAGAAATTATTTGATCGTGAATTTTGTAATATTTAAGTAGCAATATCTCAACTTTATAAACATTGACGTTGACTACTTCTTTCACCAAGCCATAGAAATATAACGATATGAACTGTTTCTAGCAGAGGCAATAATTATTGGGTCATCAGATGGTATTGACAAAATCCGCAATCACTTAGTTGCCCACCCAATATCATCGATCGTAATTATATAATAATTACAAAATATAATTTAATCGCAATTAAAATTACAATGACGACGACATTTAATAATTTTAATAATTTTAATTTAATAATTTTATTTATTAACAATAACAAGCTGAGCCTATGAAGCGTAAATGACGACTTCTATAATTAAAAATGACCAGATCCGGTCAAATGACCAGTTCCAAAATTAAATTTAAAATTAAATTAAAATGGTAAAACTTGAATTAAAAATAGTACTTCTTTGGTTCGTCTAACTTTACGTAAATTCCTTTATTATCTGATCAATAATTTAATAATCTGATTAATAATTTTGTTACGTAACTTTCTACAATTGTAAACCTTCTTACAATTGTAAAAATTGAATGAAAATTGACAGTTAGGGTATTTTGAATATAATTGATAAATAGAAGAAACTTTGAAATAAAAACTGCTCCATTGAGCAATTAAACATTTTTATTAGAACAACAATTAAAAAAGAAGATGAGAACAAATGTTGCGTCTAACGGTGCACTGTGTTAAAACACTGTGGCGTCCTGAGCGGAACATGTGATTTCAACGTGGCGATTAAAGTGTTTCAATTTCTCGATTTTCGTTAATATAAAAATTTACGTAAAGTTAGACGAACGAAAGAGATAAAAATGAGTGTACAGTCTTAAATTAAATTTTGAAACCGAGCCCGGTAAGCTTAGTGTTAACACTACAACTACTACACCGATCAAATTGTCTGGTTTTACAATTTTATTTTAAATCCTACTTCGTGTTATATTTTTTCCACAATGATGTAATGACTTCACAACGATAACTAAAGGGATAATATAATGAATTTTATTTTGCTTTTTATGTATTCAAACTGAAAATAATTTTGTATCGAGGCTGCTTATACCAATACCAGTGAAAATGACTGGTACCTGTCAAAGTGTACAGGAGTCCTGCACTCTGTTTATCGAACCCCAATTAACCAGTTTCCTCGTTTTCTACAACTTGCCACACGTTTTTCAAATTTGTACCGCGTATGAAAACGACTGGTTCTACAATTTTATAAATGTGCCAACCCTCGTTTAGGGATTATGGTCCCAGATGGATTAACAATAGCAAAAATGTACCACATAACATGGAATTGCTTCTGTAAGAAAGTAATAAATCAATAAATATAAAAATATTCTATTATTGCGTACTTTTTAAAGACCAGTGATTTTCACTGGTTTTGGTAGAAATAGCTTCGTGTTAACTATCGGTAGTTCTAGTGTTAATAAATTTTTTTCCTGGAAGCGAGCCGGTCGCGTGTCACTGAAACGTTTCACAGCGGCAGAAAGTGCATGACTCGCCGCGTCGTTGGCAACGTAATTAAACAATGTCATAAAGGAAACAATTTGTCGTAGCGATGGCGTGTTCATGTAACATCGTTCGGACACATCGGTGTAATAATTTCTGGCCAATTAATCATCCTTAATATTATTTACTAACAATAAACGCGGCTGAAAAATCCCAGACAATTTTATTCGATTCTTTGTTCGGCCAACGTTAAAATAGAGTTTCCTTTTTGCAGTTTATCTTCTCCTGCATAGTAATTTCTCTACTTCCTCTGCTTTAAATCTTCGTTTTTTCTTTTTTCTTTTTTCTTTTTTAATAATCTTTCGTTCTTCCCTTTACACCTCTTTCGACTTTTTAATTTACAATTGGAGTAAGAGTAGAATTAATGTAAAAATGTTAAATATGGACAAAGTTTCCAATGGAAATCCGTTTTCCACCGCCGATCATAATTGATGGATCGCGCACGGATTGGGACGAACGTGGCACGTCCGACAAAGTAAATTATTTTCAGCGAGATGCTGCGCTCACCGTTTCCAGGTGATCACATCTCGTTAATGATCGCACATCTGTTCACGCAGAAGATTCGATTATCAACGTTAGCGGCGGAATTGGATAAAAAGGAAAATCACGAGCGAGTTAGAAGCGTATTAGTCGCGGTCTATTTATATGGCAGCAGTTTGCAGGTTAAACTGTAGTTATCTTTCATCTTAATCGATCCGCGCGTCAATTCATTAACACGTGCACACACGCGTACGCGTGAACAAATGTACAGGGTATCCTGGAATTTTCTATTTGAATGTCTTTCATATTGGAACAGTCGTCGTATAGGAAAAGGAAAAGCTGGAGACTTTTGTTACGAAATCGTGACACAAGTGGAAAGCGATAATATTGGCTTGGCAACTAAGTGATTGCGGATTTTGTCATTAGGTGGTAATGAGAAAACCCGCAATCACTTAGTTGCCAACTCAATAAACCACAATAAACGCGTTCATTCAAGTAATTCGTTTTTCGAGCATTGAACGTTGATTGCGTGCTTATGCAATGACATTGAGAAATGAACAGAAAGCCAGATCGATCAGCTTGACTTGTGAGAGATCCGCATAAAGTTGAAGTTGATATCCGAGTGAAGTGAAAATTGACATAAGCAAAAATATGAAAAAATCATCTGTAAATATCTTTTCCGGTGTATGATATTCTAAAACGTTTTATATATTGCGTATCATTAAATTTGTCTTGAAAACAATCAATTCATACATATTTGATTTGTGTGCAACTATAATTTCTCTAAATGGTTCGTGTAGTCATCTTTCAGTATGGCAAATATTATTATTATTTATTAGTTACATTATTAGTATTAGCCAGAGAATTATTACATGAATTTAATTAATAAATTTAATTGCTAAATTTAATTAATAAATTTTATATTATAATAGAACGAACGAAGCATTTTTATCAATCAAACGAGTGGATTCTTATCAGCGAAGAGAAATTTTTCTATGTTTTTACACGACGACAATCAAATGTCCTCTTCAGCTTCAGTGTCAAAGTAATTTTCCACCAATTTAAACCTTGTCATCTTGACCGTTCGAATAAAAGAACAGCAACGTTTCGGTGCGTATCGCGTCTCATCCGACACATTGTTTCAATTAAAGTCCACTTTCGCCAAGTTCATAGCACACAACTAATTCCAGCTTCTCGTCGGCTCTTTCAACCGCTTTACGCACGCAATGGATTCGCGGTATCCGCCTCGTCTCAGCAAATCGACTACTTCGCAATCAAAGCCAATTAATCTGCTCGTTAACATCGGCACCGATCGCACGCGCCGCTCTCCTCAAAGCACCGCACGCAAAAAGTTGAAACGATCGTTTCGTCTACTCGAAATTATTGGCTTGGCAACTAAGTGATTGCGGGTTTTGTCATTGCCACCTAATGACAAAACCCGCAGTCACTTAGTTACCAACCCAATACACTGTTTCTACACCCTAATGACCATTGACTTCTTTTTTCGCGTAGAATCATCCCCTTTCCGCTTGTACCACCAGTTGCCAACCACCCTGTATAGTAAAGTGCACGCGTACCGAGCGAAAATTCAAAGTCGATTTTCTCGAAAACAAAGCCTCAAACGAAAAATTTTTATTCTATACTTTCGACTTCTTTTTTCGCGTAGAATCATCCCCTTTCCGCTTGTACCACCAGTTACCAACCACCCTGTATAGCAAAGTGCACGCGTACCGAGCGAAAATTCAAAGTCGATTTTCTCGAAAACAAAGCCTCAAACGAAAAATTTTTATTCTATACTTTCGACTTCTTTTTTCGCGTAGAATCACCCCCTTTTCGCTTATACCACCAGTTACCAACCACCCTGTATATTTTACTTGAAAGTGTAATTAGTTTCTTTTTTTTTCTAATTATATGATATTAGGTTGTCTGGAAAGTTTCTTTCGTTCTAGAAGGAAACAACATTCTTATATTATATTGCATATTGCAATTATATTATGACTTAGGTGAAAGTGACGCAATCACTTAGTTGCCAACCCAATATACATGCAGATACGTCTTCATTTTGTTAATTGCAGCGCTAATGGAACTTCAGGATATTTTACGTAACGCATAGACGTAAAATTATTCACCAGTATATCTGTGTGTATATATATGTATATAGATTTGTGACTGGGTGAAAGAAGTAGTCAATGTCAATGTTTGTAAAGTTGAGATATTGCTGCTTAAACAAATATTACAAAATTCACGATCAAATAATTTCTCACATGGAAGTTTCTACTGTTTCGAATTTCTTCTCTGACGCAGAAAGGCAGAATCGAAACTCCTGCTATTTGCCTTCCTCGCGTTTCGTATTCTCCGCAGAAAGCTTACTTCTTTGAAAAATGTTCACATTTGCATTACAGTCGTTTCTAGATAGAATTTAGGACCGTTGTTGTTTTTAGTGAAAATTCAATTATTTGGTTGTATCGTTGTCACAATTACGCTGTTATCACTACATTGTTGTATCGTTCGCACGATCGTATCTAAACTCGATACAACCGGGTTTAGCTAATTTTCTCGCAAAAATCTGACTCTCAGCGCCTATCTAATGTATCTACGTATGAACTGTCCAGGTGGACAAAGTGTAAAGTAGAAATTAAATAACAAAAAAAAAAGGCATGAACGACAAAATCTGTCACGTACTACGATGGAGAAAGGATGAAGGTATTTTCTGCAGGAGCAAACGAGCTATTTAGCAGACAAATTACAAGAGCCTCGTGGCTGTTTCTAAATTTTCCATCGTTTCGAGTCGTTTGCGGCGCAGCCGCGGCGATTCCCACAAGCAATTCGGGTAGCCGCTGGTCGAATCGATCATTCGGTAGGTCGTTTGAGGAAAAATTGGGAAAGTAACTTTGCTGTATAGTTGGAGGTTTGCGTATGTAGGAAATGCAGAAATTCATGTGCAGAGAGACGCAGAGATCCGCGAGAAGGCGAGGCTCTACGGAATCGTTAGGACGGTCGACAGAGCGAAAACCAATCATCTCGCACGAGCGACGATGCTCTCGAGGAACCTTGAACTCTGCACTCGACCAAGTTGGAATTTGTACGCGCCAGGGATCGGGGGATACCACGGATTCCCTGTTCATTCGCAAACTGCATATCGCTGGGAATAAAAGCGTGCTCCGTGGAAATTGAGCCGGACTGGGTCACGGAAGTATTCCACTACTCGCAAATCGAAAGCTTTAATGAACAAGATACGCTGGCGATCGATGTAATGTGCACGCGGTGCCAGAGCCTCGATGCCAACGTGCTTTTGTTAGAGAAGAATAGAATTTTGATTTCGCGAGAGTAAGCATTTCCTTACGGGATTCTTTCAGTGGAAATATTGAATTGCAAATGAATAAGAATATTTCTTGAATAAGAAATGATCAAGTGTAGATAAGTGTATAAGTAAATGAATAAGTATGCAAATATGTAAGTATGTAAGTACAAAAGTAAATGAATAAGGATGTAAGTATACAAGTAAATGAATAACAATATAAGCATGTAAGTAAATGAATAAGTATGTAAGTATAAAAGTAAATGAATAACAATATAAGTATGTAAGTAAATGAATAAGTATGTAAGTATAAAAGTAAATGAATAACAATATAAGTATGTAAGTAAATGAATAAGTATGTAAGTATAAAAGTAAATGACTAACAATATAAGTATGTAAGTAAATGAATAAGTATGAAAGTATACAAGTAAATGAATAGCAATATAAGTGTGTAAGTAAATGAATAAGCATGTAAGTATAAAAGTAAATGAATAAGTATGCAAATATGTAAGTATGTAAGTACAAAAGTAAATGAATAAGGATGTGAGTATACAAGTAAATGAATAACAATATAAGCATGTAAGTAAATGAATAAGTATGTAAGTATAAAAGTAAATGAATAGCAATATAAGTGTGTAAGTAAATGAATAAGCATGTAAGTATAAAAGTAAATGAATAAGTATGCAAATATGTAAGTATGTAAGTACAAAAGTAAATGAATAAGGATGTGAGTATACAAGTAAATGAATAACAATATAAGAATGTAAGTAAATGAATAAGTATGGAAGTAAATGAATATAAGTAAATGAATAAGCACATAAGTATATAAGTAAATGAATAAATATGGAAGTAAATGAATATAAGTAAATGAATAAGTATGGAAGTATATAAGTAAATGAATAAGTATGCCAGTTTGTAAGTAAATGAATAAGTATGTAAGTATAAAAGCAAATAAATAAGGATGTAAGTACACAAGTAAATGAATAACAATATAA
Source organism: Bombus flavifrons (assembly GCF_040668555.2). Classification (NCBI taxonomy): domain Eukaryota; kingdom Metazoa; phylum Arthropoda; class Insecta; order Hymenoptera; family Apidae; genus Bombus; species Bombus flavifrons. The sequence continues at coordinate 5,036,565 of NC_138458.1, read as the reverse complement.
GTATGTATGCAAATATATAAGTATGTAAGTACAAAAGTAAATGAATAAGTATGCAAGTATACAAGTAAATGAATAACAATATAAGTATGTAAGTATATAAGTAAATGAATAAACATATAAGCATATAAGTGAATGAGTAAGTAAGTGCATAAGTAAATGAATAAGTATGTAAGTATATGAGCAAATGAATAAGCATAAAAGTATACGTGTAAATGAACAAATATTCCGAAAATCTGTAATTGCAATGCAGTCGAACCTCTATGAGTCGAAAACCTTCATAAGATTGCAAATTCATTCCCTTCATTTGATTATATCGATCTTTTAATTATTACATCTTATTGCTACTATTATTGATAGTACTGTTATTGCTGCTATATCGTTAGTACTGTTAGTATTATTTCCCTATTATCCCCTTGTTCTTTCTTAGTTAATATGCATTTTATGCATAATAATTATTGTTTAATAACTCCGGAAGTTTTCTCGATCTTCCAGCTAATCCATATTTTTATAAACACAACATTTAAAACGTCGAAGATTTCTTATATCCTTTAAATATTATATGGAACTCTATATCGAGCCTACTTTGGATATTTTGTGTATCGTTACATCCTTTGCGTATTCTTTGTATTTTTCCACCTTCAAATTGAAATGTTCGAATATTGCCATTTAAATCCGGAGATAAATATGATATTTCTTGTCGTCATCAACGTAACTCTCTTCTGTTCTGTGGACGAAAAATGGCTGAAATTTCAACAAAAAATGGCCGTAGATCGGACACTTTCTGTTCGGAAATACTCATTACTTTTAACCTAATGACGCTATATGTCTTAAGACTTATAAAGTCTCGCAATGTACTGGCAATTCTGATCAAGTTTGGCTGTTTGAATTTACAAGACAAATGATGATAATACGAGGGAAGCTTCCCTTTAGAGAGACCGTTATTTGTTACAGTCGAAAACAGTATTTGTCGAAAGAAAGCTTTTCCCTACATTTATAATTCTCATAATCCATACAAATCTTCTTTTCCAATCGAGATATATATTTGTCAATTACTATACATTTTCCCTTCAGTTTTGCATCATAATAACGCTCAACCATAATTTTGATAGAACTTTAATAATTGATTAAATGTAACTAAAATGTTAAGTATCGGAAAAAGTAAGCGATGACGAGTATACTCGTCAAACACAGAGTATGTGTTGCTGTTACAACATTGAACTAAATTGTAATGAAACGAGTGTTTTATTTTTTCTACGCATGGCGAGTATACTCGTCAGAACACAAAATATTGCCATTTCTTCATGACGAGTATACTCGTCAAACACAGAAAGTGGCTGTTACAACATAGAACTAAATTGTAGTGAAACGAGTGTTTTATTTTTTCTACGCACGGCGAGTATACTCGTCAGAACACAAAATATTGCTATTTCTTCATGACGAGTATACTCGTCAAAACAGTTAACTGGTTCAAAATAATCCAAACATTTACTATGGCGTATTAACAAACATTAAATGGCGACCGACGCGAGCAACTGCTTGTATTATATGTATGAAATATGAAAATAAATGATGAATAAATAATGATATTCAAATCAGCATGCACGTCTAAGCGCAATAAATCATTAAAATGATACGCCACGATAATTAAACGTACCGTATTTTACTTCTGCATAAATTTTACTCCCACATAAATTTTACTGCTCGTGTTTGGAAAACTTATGGCACTAGGTCGTTTTCACGGAAATTTACATTTTTCCGTCACCCCATAGAAATTCCATACAAGGATTAAAGGATGTGAAAACTTTTTGTCGAATATTAATACAGAAGGAAGATGGAATTTTAACGTGGCCAAATAAATCTCAGAGATCTTCGTAAGACCGTGAAACACTCTTTTATCCTTCGAATTTTCCACTTATTGAAAATATTTCCCATAACGCCGAGTAATAAAACGAAGATAAATATGGCGAAAGATAACATGTTTTACGTAACGTTATGTCCTATAACATTCTTCGCGCTTTTAACTTCACGAATAGTAATTTTATTTCTTTATAATTTTAATAGTAATAATCTTCTCGTATAAAATATCTCGTCAAGCCAGATGGAATTACAGGAAATTTTATTCGAACGAAGGTGTTTAAAAATGAAATTTAAACATGGAATTCGTAGGATTTTCAAGGAGTACGTGTTATCTGCGCGCGGCATCGTGTAAATCCATCTCTTCAGCGACCTTGAACTTTGAATTTCAACGTAGCTGCAGCTGAAGTTTTAAATAATCCGGTTAACAAGCGACGAAACACGCGACTTCGGCGGATTTCTCGAACGTATTTCCCCGCGAACGAAAATTCGACATTTATTCGAGAAGCAATTTTATTCGCTTTGATCGGGCGTATATACAGGGTGAGTTGTGTGAAACAAAACAGCTAAATATCTCTGTTAGTGTCGAAGACAAGGTAGAGTGTCGGACAGGAAAGTTATAGTTTCCCGAGGAGACAAATACGATGGTACTAAAGAATTGATCGACGCTTTTTTCAAAATCTTTGGCAAGGTCATCGGAAATTTCCAAAAGACCTTGAAAAAAGCGTCAACAGTATCGTCATATGTGTCTCCTTGAACGATATAACTTTCCTCTCCGACACTTTTTCCTATCTTCGATATTAACAAAGATATCTTTACGTTCTGTTTTACATGACACACCCTGTATATCGAATTTTTATATTCGATGCAGACGCGAAGAAAGCGGTGTATAAAAATTAGAATAAAATGTTTTAGTAGTCCTGTGTCATTTCCATTTAACGATTGGTACCTTGGCAAATACATTTCGTGGTCGAGTGACCTTGAACTTTACTGCTTGGAATTGTTTCACAGAAAATGGAATATCAAGCGTACTTGACAATACGAAGAACAATCCGGGAAATTTCTTAGCGAATGTTACGCTTGAGCACATAATTTACAGGATAGAAATCTCAACTTCCACGAAAAAATTAGTAATTCTTTCATATATATAATCTTGGTAACCATAGTACAAGCGACAAGGGAGTGATTCTACGTGAAAAAATAAATCGAAAATGTAGAATAGAATTTTTTCATACGGCGCTTCGTTTCCGATAAAATCGAATCTAAAAATTTGTTTGGCGCACGTGAACTTTAATTACCCACCGGCTAGATACGAAAAAATAATTAGCAGAAGATTACACTACGTACGAAAACGAATGAAAAATGTGGAATAAAATTTTCTCCTATATAGCTTCGTTCACAAGAAAATAGAGTTTGAACGTGTTCGATTAAGAACTAGCCTGATGCACGCATACCTCATCAATTTTGAGATTTCATTTTCTCGGAAACGAAGCTTCCTACGGGAAAACTTTATTCTACATTTTTTACTTATTTTTATACGTAGAATAACTTCCTGTCGATCATTCGGTCCTGTCTAGCCCGAAATTACTCAGACTGAAGTATAGTCGACAAATTTAGAAGCTCGGTTTTCCCAAAAACGAAGCGTCCAATGAGTAAACTTTATTCTACATTTTCCACTTGTCTCTTCACGTAGAATAACTTCCTGTCGACCATATTCGGCCCTGTCTAGCCCGGAATTATCCAGATTTACGTAAACTCGACAAATTTACAAGTTCGATTTTCCCGGAAACAAAGCGTCGAATAAATAAATTCTGTTCCACCTTTTCGGCTTGTTTTTTCGCGCACAATCGCTCCCTTGTCAATTGTACGCTGATTGTGCTGGGACACCCCGTATAATGCAATCTGAAAAATAGAAAAAACAAGCGGTATTAATTATATTCTTATTTTCTGCGAGCAGCTAGCTGGAAATCTATAAGATTCCAAAAATACCAAAGGTATTCCTGAAAAAATATTCTCTTTTTGAAACGCTGATTAGATGATTGACGTCACGATCGATTATCGGCGTTTCAATAATTTATGTACTTCGTCTTGCCTGTTTACGGTGCCGAACGATCAGGCAGGCGAAACGAACAAAATCAAACAGCTGAAAGAGTGATAAATTCCGAAATTCGTTTCTCCCGTCATTTTTTCATCTCGTAATAACCTACCTTGTAATAGCAACGCTGATGATAGCGAGTTACGTATTGATAATCTGGCGATTACCACGATGACCACATTGTCATCAACAATCGAAGGGTAGGAAAGTTGCACATGCGCGCCGATGGAGCGTAAGCAAACCGAGCTTGGTAACAACGCAGTTGTGATGGTAACCCTCGTAGTGTCAGCTCTATCACCAGGTTACAATTCATCGTCGATTGCTGCTCGATGGCTGCAGTTTGGCAAGAAATCGTGGCTGAATGCGGAAACGCAGGAAAATCGCAGATAAGTCACAGCGAAGAATTGCACGTTACGCTGGACGATGTCTGCGCGATAAATTGCCGAAAATTCAACAACTGACAATTGGCAAATTCTCTGTCGAACGTTGGAACCAGACAGACCCCAGAAGACAGAAACTTTGAACTGAGAAAATTGTACTTGAAATAAGAAAATACCGTAATTAACGCTCTTTTTATCGGAAGCTTGATATTGGAATTAGGAAATTAGCATAATCAATAAACGTAAGAAGACGAAGAGTAGGCGCGTCTGTCTCTTTTCTCGATCGATGCTTCGCTTGAGATTTCACAGTATTTTATTTGAATAAATACAGAGAAAGTTTCTGAATATCCGCAAGTTTGACAGTAGCTGTGGCTATTGACAGTGTCTCGGACGACACTGGAAGAAAGATGACAAGCAACGTAGAGGCTTTCTGTACGTACAACGAACAGTTTAAAAGGTGTTAACGAAGTTTCTTCGATAAATTCTTCGTTTGAAATTTCTTTACTATGTCCGAAGGCTTAGGTTGAAAATTAGAACGCGTTTCGACGCTGTCTCGATAAATACGTAGAAGCAGAAAGCTGACAAGAACGTATTACTAAATATTTAACGTGACATTATGGCGCCATGATTTCTGCTCTACATTCCGCAACTAGGCCAAAATACAAGAGCCACGAATTCTCCGCGACTATGAACGCTCGATCTAACGATCGATAACGAACGACAGCCATAATCCACGATGATGATAATCGTAACGATTACAAATATCTTGCAGCGATTGGAACTGAAATACAACGTGGAAATATGAAAAACTTGCGAGGATTGTTGAACGAAAAAATGTTCCTGCAACGTCTGTTAAATTGCGGATGCTGCGTAGAAGCTTTCGAAGAAAATACACTTTCGCCAACTTTTATAAAAATAAACCTTTACAAGCTTGAACAAAGTTTATACTGTTAGAAACTTGCTGCATAACGAGACACGCGTTGAATCGTTCGTTTAACATAGAAACAAGAGAGTGGCGCGTATCAATGTCCAGGTAATAAACCGCTAATCAAATAAGGAAATTGTAGCCTGTTTTCATGGAAGCAGAGTTCTGAAGTTTCGTCGCCAGAGCTATGAACTTGACATCCATAAGAGCGACCTTCCACCCAGCCACGTAACGCCGTATCGATTGCTCGTCAGCAGAACGCTGACGTAAACTCCTAACTGCAATAGTTTAATTGAATCTGGAAGCTTGAAGCATCGATGACGAGCTATCAAATGGCTAATTAAACAGCGAACTCGCGGCTACTCCATCGAATCTGTGGCTTGCGAGTTTCGCTTCGCGGATCCTGTGAACTTGAGGATCGCAAGGTCGGTCCTGAAGCCACAGCCACGTGATATCGTATCGGATTGACGCAAGCTTGTAACTTCAAGTTGAATCGCTTGTCGCGTCGGAGAGGTGCGAACAATGGGCCATAAAATAGAAAGCTGGCACTTTGAATATAATTCTCGAAGGTGAATGATAAATAGAAGGTGAGGACCATGTAAGGTGTAAATATCGTGTGTATCTCTGGCGAAGAGCACGTGACAAAAACGCGAAGAAGAAGGTTAATGTTCACTCGTGGAAGCGACGAAGAATAGCCATGAGAGATGAAGCGCAAGGAAAGAAAGAAGCAAAGCAGAAATACGTCGATTCGATCGAAACAACTGCAACCCCTCGGAGTCTCCATGGACATGGAATCGTCCTGGGCAGCTCAAGAGATCAAGTCCAATCTGAATAACATGGTACTGTCTCTGGCGATATTGTTCTACAAACGTTACTCTTTTATTACGAGTGCTCCTTTTCTTTCTGACAATGTCCAATGATATGGTACATATACCTGGTGGCGAAATTATTTTCTATACAAATATATATTTTTAATGAAAAATTTCAAATACAGAACGGGGCATATAAATGTAATAAATTTGTGCGTTGTTAACAGTAGAACTACCGATAGTTAAGACGAAGCTATTTCTATCACAACCAGTGAAAATCATTGGTCTTTAAAAAGTACGCAATAATAGAATATTTTTATATTTATTGATTTATTGCTTTCTTACAGAAGTAATTCCATGTTATGTGGTACATTTTTGCTATTATTAATCCAGCTGGCACCATAATCCCTAAACGAGGGTTGGCACATTTATAAAATTGTAGAACCATACGCGGTAAAAATTTGAAAAACGTGTGGCAAGTTGTAGAAAACGAGGAAACTGGTTAATTGGGGTTCGATAAACAGAGTGCAGGACTCCTGTACACTTTGACAGGTACCAGTCATTTTCACTGGTATTGGTATAAGTAGCCTTGATACAAAATTATTTTCAGTTTGAATACATAAAAAGCAAAATAAAATTCATTATATTATTCCTTTAGTTATTGTTGCGAAATCATTACATCATTGCGGGGAAAAATATAACACGAAGTAGGAATTTTGAAATAAAATTGTAAGGTCAGTCAATTTGACTGGTGTGGTAGTTCTAGTGTTAATGGTCGTATGAAAAAGCTTGACAGGATAAAGTTGTGCTGCAGGGCCACGTGCTACGATGGACAAAACTTTCTCTAAAAGTCACTTTTTTTCAATGAGGTTTCACGGTCGTCGTTAGCTTCTCGATAGAAAAATATATTTTTCCACAGGTTGGCTGTAAAAAAGTACTAGTTCATTTATGTCGAGAAACAATTAACTCAGCAAATATTTCAACTCTAATTTAACATGTGCGAGACGCGAAGTATTCTTGGGTTTATTCATTGTCTTCGTCTTTTGTAATTATAGTTAAATCAGGTTGTTGCGGGTTCGTTAAATCGCTGCATATCACACTGTCGTTTCTTTAACGAAATTTTTGATCGTTTCTTCGAAATGTTACATCGCATATTATCGTGTTATATTGGATTGGCAACTAAGTGATTGGGGTTAGGTTATTTAATAGGTTAGGTTAGGTTATACAGGGTGGTTGGTAACTGGTGGTACAAACGGAAAGGGGGTGATTCTACGTGAAAAAAGAAGTCGAAAATATAGAATAAAAATTTTTTTAATTTTTTTAAAAATCTACAGTGAGATCCGTTATAACGAGACGTGATAAAGTGCACGCGTACCAAGCGAAAATTCAAAGACGATTTTCTCGAAAACAAAGCCCCAAACGAAAAATTTTTATTCTATATTTTCGACTTCTTTTTTCGCGTAGAATCACCCCCTTTCCGCTTGTACCACCAGTTACCAACCACCCTGTATAATATTGCCACTTAATGCAAAACCCAATATATTGCAAATCACGCGATTGTTATCAACATGATACGAAATTGTTTGCACGTTTCTGAAATGTTTCGCTTTTCTGTACAGTTCTTTTCTGTATAAAAAATATTTCATAAAAATTACTACCACTAATAGTGTGCCAATCCGTAGACTGTCTTTTATCTGTCACTATAGACCTCATAATTATGACATAAAATTTACTATCGTAATTGCATTGAAACAGTGACAAGATCTGCTTTATTTATTGTCTGCAGCTTTTTCCTTAATTTATTTCAATTTATACATATTTAACTGATTTATTTATGCGTATATGTACCTACATATGTATTGGGTTGGCAACTAAGTGATTGCGGGTTTTGTCATTAGATGGCAATGACAAAAGCCAATATGTTCAAAGCGATGTCCACGCGATTCAACGCACCTTTTTAAACAGCTCATTGGTTTCGCTATCTGTAAGCATAGTAAGTCGTGAAATTCAGAAATCCTTGCGACACATTTATGGCAGTTTCACTTGCAGTAATTTGCTTAAGAAAAGTAACCGTCCAAACGGACCAAAGCATACGCGTTTCGTTTCTTCTTTCATCGCCTCGAAGCTACCTAAAGCTGTGTAGAAATTCTCACTCGAACATTCCCATCGTTTGTGATTACTCGTAACAGCGTAATCACACAATGGCGCAAAATAACATACGGTGGCTATGATACGATCACAAAATAAAACCATATCACGCGATGTAATAATAAAATCAGGTTCGAATGAATTTTCCAATTCGAGGAAAAAGGAAGATAATTGTTCTGAGCTTCAAAGGGAAGATAATTGTTCTAAGCTTCAAAGAGAAGATAATCGTTCTAAGCTTCAAAGGGAAGATCCATATAGGTGTGAACAGACTGGGATCCGAAAGGAATCATCGGATCAGTGTTCACACTGATCATTCACTGTTCACACTTGAACCAGGCGTGCAAGATCGCAGTATCGCGCCTCTGACACACATGACCATTTATAGAGGAGAAGCACGTTCTCTGACGTTCCTTTTGCTCGCCAGGACGTCGCGTTGCAGTGTCGTTGGTGTGTCATTGATGCGACGACGCGGCCAGTTTCTCCATTTCCATCGCCTGATATTTGCCGCACATGTTCGTTGCTGGTCGATGTTTTCGAAACAACGAGACACGATTCTCCATTTGCGTTTTTCGTTGCGCTCGCTGGAAAAAACGCAAAGGCCGGCTCGACTATTCGCTGTCTCGTTGCTGATTTACGAATTCGTTGCGGACATTCGCTGGGAATTTCCAATCTTTTCGTTCGATCGTTCTTCTTGGCGCAATAGTAACAAGTTAATGGGAAGGTGATTATTTTTACAGAATGTAAAATGAGAGGATTTCGAGCAACATCGAATGTGATTATTGATGATTAGTATTATCAGGCAAGTTCGATTGCTAGTTTTATAGCGTAGTGGTTAATCTAATTTTCTCAAATTACATGGACAACTTATGTAAGTCTGATTATTAAAGGTGACGCACAGTCTGAAACTTTCCTTGCGCGGTGTAATATCTTGAAAGCTCGAGAAAGTTTACGTTTGCGTGTCTATGAGCAACATTGCTGAGAAAATAATTGCATCGACGAATTGAAGGATTTTTCTATTTTCTGATACGTACAACATCTCGTTTAATCGAAACTGATATAAACTGTTACTGTAACAACGAAAAGTGAACTTTCTTTTTCCTATCTTCTCGTCGGCGATCGGAATCAAAGAGAAGATTCTTTAGGCTAATTTGGTGCCTCAGGTTCCTTATACAGGGTGAACCAGGAATCGTGATCAGTAGAGAAAAAATTTACCGAATGTCCAGTTGGACAAATTGTAAAGCACAAATTAAATAATAAAAAAAAAAGTAGAGAAAATTCGCCTTGGAATCCTCTAGCAGATAGGTGTTTTATTAAAAAATTATTGGTTTATTTGCGAAAACTTCAAGCTGATGTCGAAAAATCATGAGGAATAGAGAGTTGACAACAAATTTGCTATAATCACGTTGAAAGTCTCTTGAAACCGCGCTGTACCTGATAAAGCGATTTTCGATCGAACTATCAAAAACACAGTAATCTCTGATATTGGTTCACCCTGTATGTCGTAACGTCGATTCATTTGACGTCAGTCTGGCCACTGACGTCATTTTGGCCACTGTCTTCTTAGTCTTCTAGAACCCTGTTTCTTCAGAACCGGTAGAACCGAGAAGATTGCTGCGAAGATCCAGTTTGATGTAGTGGCTGTTGCTTCTTTCTCGTATTGTCGGTCTGATGAATTGCGTGTCAGAGTCATCGTGCAACGTTTTGTTTGATACATAGCACGGTGCATCCGTCATCCTGCGGAGTATTTTGGCTTGAGATCTTCGTACGATGACAGTATTGGATTTACAGACACGACCCTGTAGCTCGATGCCATAAATCCATATCGGCCTTGTTATCTTTTCTATAAATAAGTGTCTTATTCCTCGCTGATAATCCTCGCTTTCTGACAAGTTGTCAGTAGATATTTTCGTATCTTCCATCTATTTTCTCTCTTCTTACCATTAATTGTCCCATTCAATTGACTTTATTGCGCGTAACATATTGGGAAGATCTATTGGGTTGGCAACTAAGTGATTGCGGATTTTGTCAATGTCATCTAATGACAACATCCGCAATCACTTAGTTGCCAATCCAACAGATATTGTACTGTTGACAGCTGCGGTATTTTTATGCGGTTTTTACGCGTTTGATAAAGTGTGGGATGGCATTGCTCTCTCCTGAAAAAGAAACTTACACGGGTTGGCTTAGCCTCGTTGATTTTAGCTTTCCATTTGAGAAGCTACTTTTGGAGCAAATTCGGGTGATCTTGAAGGTAGGAGAATGCAATTTTAGGATCTTGTGGCTTGCAAATATCGCTGCATCACTCGCCAACGTTCCCATTTTGGTATTCGCTGTGGTTGGTTAGTCGAATATATATAGCGAACGTGGAACTGGAAAGAAATATACTATGATACACATAGGAACAAATTTATACACTGTATATTTTGTACGCAGAATCAACCTCTGAATCGATTAGTAAATTGTTGGCCAATGTCCATATTGTCCATCAAAATCCAATGGCCATCCATTGTCTATCACGAACAATCACTTGTTAATGTAAATTAACCGGTTAGCCGGTTTTGACGAGTATACTCGTCACGAAGAACTGGCAATACTTTGTGTTTTGACGAGTATACTCGTCACGAAGAACTGGCAATACTTTGTGTTCTGACGAGTATAGTCGTCACAAAGAACTGGCAATACTTTGTGTTCTGACGAGTATAGTCGTTACAAAGAACTGGCAATACTTTGTGTTCTGACGAGTATACTCGTCACGAAGAACTGGCAATACTTTGTGTTCTGACGAGTATACTCGTCACGAAGAACTGGCAATACTTTGTGTCCTGACGAGTATACTCGTCACGAAGAACTGACAATATTTTGTGTTCTGACGAGTATACTCGTCACGCGTAAAATGTAGTTACAATTTGCTGTTTTAATTGCAATTAGCAATTGGAGTAAACTGTAACAATAAAATTGAAAAATAAAACAGTCAAATCACAAATTTATTCTGTATTATAGCAGCCACACATACTCTGTATGTTTGACGAGTATACTCGTCATCGGTTACTTTTTGCGACACAATTTAGAAACACGCTTTTCAAAGAAGTCGCAACAGTTAACTGGTTGATAAGATTAAAGAACATGGTTCTTATTTCAAAATGAACCAGGGAGAAGCAAATAATTTTTTCAGTCAAGTACCATCGACGAATAATATATGGAAAATAAAATATTAAAATTAAAAACCTTGCGGCGCAATCTCCATTCGACCAACGCGTCTTCTGCTTTCTTACATGAACGTTTTGCATGAAGAAATTTCCAATGAAGGCAAGCAAAGCAATGTTTTAACGATTTCCACGTACAAATGCAACAATATTTGACTCGAATCGTAAATCTAAGATTTATCCAATCGGGCAGAGAGTCCTCGAAAGCGTTACAATTCTGAAAACTTACCAACTAATGTAATGTGAGCTCGCCAGGTTTTTATTTTTAATAATACGAGTTCAACAATTGAGTAATACCCTATAATAATAATAATAATATTATTATTATTATTATTAATACGCTATTAAACGATACCGCGATTATACGATTATTTCGTGTTCAACATGTACAGGTTTCTGATTTTAACAAACTTATTTTCTTCTCCTTAGTACTTATTTCTAAATAAAACCATCTTTTTCAACTTTTCCAATGTACACACCTGATCGTTTATTTTCCCCCTGCAAGTTGTCACCCGACAACGTACATTGAGCCCCACCGCGCGATAAGAAGATATCTCGAGACTTCACCTGGGCCAACCAGACAATTATCCGCAAGGAAGAATCGATTTCTTGAAATTACACGGTGTTATCGTGGTGAAACGAGCGTGTTTTCCAACTTTCAGCTCTCTAGTTGTCCTAGGCAAGTAGCTGAATCTTCGTTTAAAAAAAATTCCGCCCGGACAGACAGGCAAAAAAGTAAGCTGAATGAAAATCGTTGGAAAGAAATTTCCTTATAATATACAGCACGTTACAGTCTTATCTAGCTTTTCTACATTTACTTTCTTTACATTTGCCTCACTGATTCAGCCACGATACGATTGCGCGGTTTCTCGCCAGCCATTCCACGCTGACCTCCTTTCCTCCGCTGCTACTTGCTTCTTTAATGTACCTGCGATCCTTCCCCTTGGCCCACCTGTCCCTTTCCCCCTTTCTTTTCCTCTTTTTATTCTCTCTCTTTCTCTCCGTCTCGACCGTTTCGATGGACCGGTACACGGCAATCCAGAGTCTTATTTAAGGGCAAGGTGAACGTACTGCTGTTGCGAGGTCAGGTTTTCAGTGCCACCTACGCAGAAGCCGTTGCATCGAGTCGTTATTTTGGAAAATAAAAGCTGTCTCACGCTCCTTTCCATTTTCGTCCGTTTTGTTTTGCGTTTGGTAAAAGGTGTTTTTGCTTCCAATACACCGCAGGTGGCAAAGTCAGGAATAGAACGTGCGACCGACAGACTGACTGGGAAAGTTGAAATATTTTTAGAAGTAATCGATTAATTGCTGCTTGTTGCAAAGGCATTTCACACAGCAACGCTTTGGAGGAACGATCTGAGCAAACGTTTGTTTGAACAGTTTACGACGTATCTCGTAGCGATGAAATTGCTTTACAGTTGTTGTTGAACGTTATTTATACAGTTTCTTTGTTCGAAAATTTCCTTTGTATTTCGAAAGGATCGCAAGTTCGTCTGGCAAACATACTTTTGTTCGACGCACCAACTGTGGTTAACACTTTACCGACCGATAGCCGATTAATCGGTTTTTCGTCGCCAACGCTTACCGACCGATAGCCGATTAATCGGTTTTTCGTCGTCAACGCTTACCGACCGATAGCCGATTAATCGGTTTTTCGTCGCCAACGCTTACTGACCGATAGCCTATTAATCGGCTTTTTATCACCGATAATCTTTCTCATTATTTAAACAGTAATTTGTTATTTAGTATTAAGGTACCTTGTTCAGTTGCGTCAGTTGCGTTGCTTTGTAAGCTCCTACAGTTTTACACCAATTTGAAAAACTTACTAGCGAAAAGAATGGTATTGGAGAGTCTAAACGAAAACAGAGCCGGCGCCAGGGAGAATCTGCGCCTGAGTTGCCGGTCGGACGTGCGTATGCTGTTGGACCGCTAGAGGTCAGTAAAGTATTAAAAAATACTTGACACGGTCTCGATCATGTGGTTTGACAGTTTTCTTTATCGTTGTTTCCCTCTTATTGTACGTGTACTTGGTGAGTGGCTGTCGTAGTGACATTTATAGCGTTATTAAACGTTCTTTATACCCATTGTGTAAAACGTAGCTTACTCTCCGGAGAAGTTTGAGTTTTAATTTGTACTTTCAATTAATCCGAAAATATACTTCCGTGAAATACGTGAATCGCGTGAAACGCACTTGACACGCTTTGGTCTTCGTCGTTGTTCCCTTGCTATTGTACGCGTACTTCGTAAATCGCTGTGAAAATTCTCTTTCACGAATAGGCTGGGTATTCGCGTGCTCGCTACTCCAATCGATTGGTTAACATTACGTGGCTACACTGTTAACGACTTGTAAATGGTTGGTAATTATGGCGTGAGACACAGCAACCTAGAAAGGAAGTGACATGTGAAGAATGCGCAATTAAGAAAACACATCAATTCTACGTATTAATCGCGATATAAAAACGAATAATCTTCCTAGATCCTCTGACAATCTGAACGCCTAACGAAACGACGTATTCGTGTTAATTTCCAAAAAGCAAATAACGCAGCTCGATCCAAATGCTCGTTGAGGTTAGCAACTAAGTGATTGCGGATTTTGCCAATAGATGGTATTACAAAATCCGTAATCACTTACTTGCCAAGCTAATACGATCTCTTTTTCTGCTTATCGTTCGTTTGCGAGCATCAAGTGCAACCTGAACATCGTCGCGATTACAATAATCGATTTAAGCGGAAAGCAAACAAGTGCGGAAGCTGTTTTTCCATCGTCGTTCGATCACGTTGGTGGAAAAATCACGTTTAATCGACGAAACGTCAGCAACGATGTGACACGGTTGCGTAAAAAAGCGAAAATATTTCAGGCAACCGATCGAAGCATCGATGCTAATCGACGTCCAATCAACGTCTCGTTATCATTACGAATTACGCGTTCACGGGTGGCCGAGCCAGGAATTTGCACGTGTACAAAGCGAGAGACGATGGACGCGGCGCGGCCGACCAGGCTCATTAGGAATAAATCAATTAGCAGGCCGCCTGATTGCCGGCTCAACGATTCGACGGCTATCCAATTAACAGTTTCCTCTTGATTATCAAACAATACTCGATCTTTCGACGAAGACGAATCCCTGGCCGGTTGATTCGCGCAAGCGACAGGCGCCAACATCAGCTGAACGTTCGCGAATACGATTATTCACCACGACTTTAATTAAGTGGCTGGTGGGAGTTGCGTCGACAGGTCTTTCACCTTTGCAAAACGTACGGCGTAAGGTGGGGGAATTTCAAGCTACGGAAGCTTTTTCATCGTTCGATCGGAACTAAATCGATCTTTTTAACCTGACAAAATTTGTTTAATTATATTTGGTAAAAAGTTTCTTTCGTTTCATAAAGACATTTTTTGTTTTATTCGTTGTTTTGTTACTACAAATAAAATAACACAAAAGAGGAAATGTTGTGCATTCAGCGTTTGCTTATATTGGGTTGGCAACTAAGTGATTGTGGATTGTGTCAATACCACCTAGTGGCAAAATTCGTAATCACTTAATTGCCAACCCAATAAAATGAAAGAAACTTTTGGGGCGACCTGAAATATTTGAAAACCTGGTAACTGAAGATTTGTGATCAATGTCTTATAAAAGCTCGTGCAATCGCTGTTGAAAATATGTGTAATTGTCGAGAAGAAGTGTTCCTCGTTTCGTCGGCTTAGCTTGAGCGAGAAAATGTTTACGTTGTTGTTGTTTTACGTGCTTGAAATATCTTTTATTACAAAAGTACATACGTAGAGCAGATAATGAAGCTGTAGAAGAAGAATCATATACGAATTTTCTGATTCGTCATATGCACGTGCACTGCTCGTAACACCATCTGACGCACGCGGTGCGTCTACCCGCGTTTCTGTCCTCACGTCGTTCGAAAATTGATTGTAATACATTGACTGACGATTGATTGTATATAAAACGAGCCACGTATTGGTTTTCTTCGTTTTTACTCCATCACTTTGTTTCGAATTTCTTTCTGAATGACGCGTTTCTAATATAATTGCCAGATGTGATCGATAAGCGATAAGACGAGATGGCTACTTTGGAATATAAAAATAGAAACGGTATACTACACGTGGGCGAAAACAAAGGCTACAATTACGTGCTTTCGATGTGGAAATACAATTTCGATTATAAACGCTGTTCCTTAACCAGTTAGCTGCCGCGATCTCTTTGAAAATTTTGAAAAGCGTGTACCCAGGATGTGTGGCAAAAAGTAAGCGATGACGAGTATACTCGTCAAGCACAGAATATGCATGGCTGTTATGATATAGAATGAAGTTGTCATGATATGACTGTTTTATTTTTTAATTTCATTACTGCAATTTACTGCAATTACTAAACTGCAATCTAAACAGCGAATTGCAACGACCTTTTACACGTGACGAGTATACTCGTCAAGCAGCACAGAATGTGTGGCAAAAAGTAAGCGATGACGAGTATACTCGTCAAGCAGCATAGTATATGTGGCAAAAAGTAAGCGATGACGAGTATACTCGTCAAGTACAGAATATGCATGGCTGTTATGATATAGAATGAAGTTGTCATGATATGACTGTTTTATTTTTTAATTTCATTACTGCAATTTACTGCAATTACTAAACTGCAATCTAAACAGCGAATTGCAACGACCTTTTACACGTGACGAGTATACTCGTCAAGCAGCACAGAATGTGTGGCAAAAAGTAAGCGATGACGAGTATACTCGTCAAGCAGCATAGTATATGTGGCAAAAAGTAAGCGATGACGAGTATACTCGTCAAGCAGCATAGTATATGTGGCAAAAAGTAAGCGATGACGAGTATACTCGTCAAGCAGCATAGTATATGTGGCAAAAAGTAAGCGATGACGAGTATACTCGTCAAGTACCACAATATGTGTGACTGTTGTAATATAGAGTTAAATTGCACTGAAAGGACTGTTTTATTTTCTTCATCATTTTTCTCGTCATAACACAGAATATTTCTACTTCTTCGTGACGAGTATACTCGTCAAAACCAGCTAACTACTTAATCTCAAGTCCATTAGTCGATCGCTCGAGTAATAATGAATCGTCTAACGCTTAGTGCCTGGTCTTTAGGCTCTCGCTTGGAATTAAGGGAAGAATTCCGTCGGCTTCAGCGAGGTAACGAGTTTACTAACCCCTTGGCATGTAGGTTAAAAGGAATCGATGAGATTGCACGGCGTGCGAGCGCCGCGTATGCATCGCTCGCACTGTAGTCTGTGCAGCTATCGCTGTAGGAGCCGCGGTTAACCAGAAGTCGCAAGCCGGCCGGCGTTAACTTTGCTCGCGAATCACAGCTTCGACTTAATTGTTTCCACGAGGGAGATCAGCTACGAAGCGATCGCGGATCGATCGAGCCAGTGGAAACCAGTCGCGTTGATCGCTTCGTTGCTTCGTCGATTGCGCGATTTTAGGAGATCGCGCGATATAAAAAAGGAATTTGGAAGGGAAAAGATTGCCGTGCGTTTAAGAATCTCTTCTGGGTTAAAGACGCGATAAAGTTACGAGGTGGAATCGAGGCTATTGCGAGAGAAGTTGAATTGGAAGAAATTCAAGTGCAAACAAGTTTTTGGACGAACGTTTCGCTCGATTACACGATCATTCACAAAGTGACAATTGTCGATCACTGCAGCTTGCTCACTACGCGGCAAACTTGTGACGTTTGAAGAGTTGTTGCTGTGGAAGGTTGATCCCTCGGCAATATTTCAGATTGTGCTTCTTTGCTGGGCTATCCCGTGTTGGCAGGTCATTTTATCGTTGAAAAAGAACACGTCCGAGTAGTTTGTTTCGTTAAAGTGTTCGTGTAGATTCTGAAAAACAAATATAATCTTTGGGTCGTTACAGGATCCATTCACAAGATTCGAGTTAAAGATCGTAGTGTTAAAAAAGTATTTAAAAAGTACAAGAAATACGCAGACTCATAGCAAAGTATATGAAAAGTATAGAAAAACCGTCTTCAAGCCTATTATCAATTTCAAAATGCAAACTTCACATGTTTTTAAAATTTAAAGCTTAAGTTTGCATTTAAAAATTGCAAACTTCACACGTTCCTTGAGTGTCTTGTACTCGACCGCATAACGATCCTAACCTAACCTAAACCTAACCTAAACGACTCGAACCTAAACGATCTTACGCATAAGTCCAACGCCTGTGCTCTGTGAAAACTAAGAAAATTAAACAAAAGCAAGGAGCAACAATTTCCCAAACGGATAGCATTCTGCTTCAAAAATCCCTTCAAACGACAAATTTAAAAGAATTTGTCACGCTCGTGCACACGTTCACGTAACGGAATTGATGAGCTCCGCTAAAATCTAGGAACAAACCTAAGTTTATAAGACTTGCAAATTTGTCATCGATTGACTTTTAAAGCTAAAGACGAGGCTAAAAATCGTAGAAGTCTGTCGCCATCGAGAAACATTGCCCCGCAATAGATATGATAAAGCTAAGAGAAAATTACGTGCGGTTGTCGCAGGCTCGCTTTCAGCAGAAGCAACTGCAAGAGAAGGAGCAGAAATTGCTGCAGCTTTACGACCAACAACAGCAACGAGCTTATCAAGTGGTGCAACGAGGCAGCGCCGGCTCCAACAGCTCGAATCATGCTACCTCCATCAGCCAGCACACCGTCACAAAGACCTCGAGCAGCAGCCATACAACCTCGACCTCGCAAGGTGGAAAGGTGAGCGAATCCTCGCGTGGAAACGCGCCGTGCGTTGTCGTAACGCGGTTTCACGCTACGCTTTCTTGAATGGGCTAATGGCCGCTGTTTCGTGGCTGAGAATCACGACGAATCGCCTTTCAGCCTTTCGTTCCGTTCCTTCTCTTTTCTTTTTTCTTTTTTTTTTTCTCCCACGAAGCACACATTCGTTCGTTAACCTGTTAACTGCGGAGTTTAGTTTCAAAAATCCCGCGCGTAGCGGAAATCAAGCGACGACGAGTATATACGTCGAACGCAGGACAGATGCTCCTATTGTAAATTTTGCGAAGAAAATAAAGCAAAAGGAGGAAGGAGTAGATTCTTGCTCGATAGAAAATTAACGATTCATCGTTGACAAAGGTGTTGTTATTACAAAATTAAAAATAGCTAAAAATAATAAAATGAAGTGGACGAAACGATTGGGAAAATGGCGGACATACGCAGCGAAGTACACAAATGGGGATGCATTGGGGAAAACAATCTAACCCCAATCAAAATTGGGGAAAACTATTGAATCGCTATCGGTCGGTAAAGTGTGAAATAATAAAAAAAAGAACTTGTGCGTATCCTTGGTCGTTCACAGATTTCCTCGTTCTCGTTGCATTTCGGAGAAAGTCGCGACGAAAGAAACGAAAACGTTTTCATTTGTTCATTTGTTTATTTGCGTTATGGCACGTTTCCGCGTCAAATATCAGCGGAACAATGCCTGGCTGCAATTAGAGCGGTCGTTGTTAAGTGCAATGC
Organism: Bombus flavifrons; assembly: GCF_040668555.2. Taxonomy (NCBI): domain Eukaryota; kingdom Metazoa; phylum Arthropoda; class Insecta; order Hymenoptera; family Apidae; genus Bombus; species Bombus flavifrons. The sequence goes on along the minus strand of NC_138458.1, from coordinate 5,017,677 downwards.
TCGCATCGCTGCGTGAGGCCAGTATTTTGAACAGTATCTTCATTAAATAGACGATAACGCGAATAAACAAGCGTAGAAACGAGAACTGTTTTGCTCCTCTCACCACGATTTTCTCCAAGAGAAAATCCCTACGGGACTTTTCTTCCTAACCAGTTAACTTTGTTCGACGTGTATACTCGTCGTGCAAAATAAAACAGTAGCATTTGCTATAAGAATTGAAGACTTTGGTAAAAAGTAATACAAATGACATTTAGTGAGTTTCCTTTATATTTCCAATAAACCTATTATGTATTTTATAAAAGAAGTTTGATTATTTGATTAATCTCTTTGGTGTATCGATTATGTATTGTTTCTTACGAATTAAGTCGTTTATTATTTTCCAATTGTTCGTATGCTTTAACTTATTACTTTTTGCCAATTTGTAAGTTTTTAATAACAATAGCTTTCTCAACGATGAATCGTTCATTTTTCGTCGAATAAAAATGTAAAATTTATTGTAGGAGCAGCCGCTCTGCGTTCGACGTATATACTCGTCGTTGCTTGACTTTAATTACGCGCCCTTTCAGGGACTTTTAAAACTAAATTCCACAGTTCACTGCTTAATTTATCCATCCTCTACGCCCTCGCGAAGCTTTGACATTGAAGTTAAGCACACCCTGTATATAACACTGATATTCGCATATAACATACGATGTGTTACATAAAATATTTGTGAAGAATTCGAAGCAAGGTGGATGGTTGCGTTTATTATTGAAGAAAGGTAAGAAGATTAAGGGTTTGGCGAGCCTTGACCGCAATCTTGAGAATTCGTAAGTGAGCGTTGTCGAGCGTGGAACCAGTTTGTCGGGAAGTGAAATTATGTCAACAAGTAAAGGTAAACCTTCGAGTAACATTGAACGAACTTGTTCTGAAAATTTGTTACAATTGTGAGGATCAAGAAATAGGAGAAACGATCTCTCCTCGTGATTCTTTTCTTCTTCCTTTTTCTTTTCTTTTTTTTTTAATTTATTGTTCATCGTCACATCTTCTGATAAGTTGTTGCTGACTACGATTACGTGTATTCTATAAACATACTAAATACTTTTATACTATTTAAATTATACTATTTGCATGCTACATTTGGTACATTTACCTTGGTTATTGCTGTTAATTAGCAATTAGTTAGTTGGCAAATTAGTACAGTTTGTACAGTTCTAGAAGATGGATAAGTTTTATTAAACTATTATTCTAACTTATCCATCTTCTATCTTCTATCTTATCTATCGTTGCTTTCAACCAGTTGGCCATTTTTCGCGAGTATACTCGTCATGAAGAAACATTTTGTTACCACGAGCTTGTCACTAATCAAATTCAAAAATAAAACAACCGTTTCGTTGCAGCTTAATTCCACATTATAACACACACTCTGTGCTTGACGAGTATACTCGTCGCCGCTTACTTTTTGCAATGTATTCTGTTACTTCAGAATGATTGCATACTTCTGACATATACAAACACTTGCAACGCTATCTTATCCATCGTTGCTTTCAACCAGTTGGCCGTTTTTCGCGAGTATACTCGTCATGAAGAAACATTTTGTTACCACGAGCCCGTCACTAATCAAATTCAGAAATAAAACAACCGTTTCGTTGCAGCTTAATTCCACATTATAACACACACTCTGTGCTTGACGAGTATACTCGTCATTGCTTACATTTTGCCACACGGTTCAGGCACGTTGCTTTGCAAAGTTACCAAAGTGGTCGCAACGGCTAACTGGTTAACAAACAACGACGAGATTAATCGTAAAAATAACATCTGTTCGCGAAGGTGAGGCAGATGTTCGACGAAAGACGGCAAACGACGGTGAAGGGCATCGACAGAAGCTACCCACTGGAGCCGCTGGAGAACAAATCGCGGAAACAGACGAACGGAAACGGCGTGCAGAAGAACGGAAATTTGACGGTGAACCGACAGTCGGTGACTGTGAAACGAGTAGCCAGGGCTGACGTGAACAGCAATTTGAACGGTGGCAAACCGATCGTCTCGTATCACGAGGAAATCAGTCGAGAATCGTTCGGTCCGTGCGCGCGCCAGGATCAAGAGGATGACGAGTTTGGAAACGAGAACCACGTCGCGCAATATGCGAATGGAAATCATCGAGACGAGGTAACGCGCCATTTTCCAAACGTGACAATTTTCCCCATTGAAATAGCATTTCTTAACATATTTTCTTCGTATGTACACACACACACGCGCGTGATACATACGGTACGCGTTGGATTCGAATTGCCACGTATTTTCGCCATACGCGAAGCAGCAAGTATCGACTTACCTCGTGCAAAGGGTGGAAAATCTCGGACACGAGGTGTAAGTTAAAGGATGAAATTTGGAAAAATACTTTCATAGTAATTCGTAGAACTTTCCTTGGCTTCTTGTAATGAACAGTAAACACAAAGACGTAACTGAAAAGTTTATAGGACGAACGTTTAAAGACTTTGCATTCTTAATACTTAAAGCACAAGGATAAATACAATTTGTTTAGCTTAGGATCAGATCTATTGATTGTAACGTGTAATTGAGGTGAAATATTTCAGAGCTACGCTATCATTTCCACTCGACGTATTTAAATACACGTTCTTTCGCTATTTGGCAATTTTAGTTGTGTACATAACGCATGGAAATATTCCCTTGGACAATTTTTACCTCGATATTTCAATTGCATTCGAGCAGACACGTATGGAGGAAGTTTTGAACGAAGATATGATAGAAAGGAATCGTATGATGGCGAAACTTCATCTGATGGAGTACGACGAGACGTTGAAGCACCGTGTTAAAAACGACCTCGAGAGCGAGGAATTCCCCGAGGACTTTATGGTCGATGTTCCTGACAAGCTTCCAAAACAAAGTGTTACCAGGAAGTTATCTCAAGCGGAGGTCAGGTTGGAACGCTTTAAAAACGCGAACGCGAGGCGTGGTAACAACGTTACGAAGAACCCAGCCATTGCCCCGAAGAAACGATCTGACCCAATATTTCCAGCAAAATCCACTTGCAGGTACGTAGAAATAAAGCCAGAAACAGAAAGTAGAAAATTCCAAGTCGTGAAAATAATACGCAGATGGAACCGAAACGAGAACGACGTTATTTTTATATTAAAATGGTGAAAAAATAACTCGTATCGTATTTGCCGCCAGTGAAATCCATTTGCCCGCGAGTCTACCATATTTATAAATCAATATTTACGAATACGTATCCGTATATATTTATGAAATCCTTAATTTCATCTGGGCTCACACACACACACACACACGTACGAGAAACAACGTACCGCCGGTTGACAATATTTTTATAATTCTACGAAATCTTCTGTTTATCTGAGAATAATATTTTTACACGCCTGTTTATCTAGCCAAACCTCGCCGAGAGCATTAAAAGCGCAATTTTACTTTATATCAGTCGGTAAAAGTAGATTGAAATTTAAGGTCGTGCAGTGCTGAACTGCGAGGTAACTATCGTTAACTGGATAATTGGCTGTTGCAAGTTTTAACGCGCGTTCGACATTGACAATTAAGATACGCCGTTCTCGTTGTCGATTTCCAATTTCCAACAGAGATCATCGCTGAAACCATCAAACTACTGGAAACAAAATTCCCTGCATTTCTAACGATATTACAGTTGCACTGCGGACGTTTACGCGCATTTAATTAAGACAAAGTGTACACGTGCACGCGCATAATACACGAAGATATATAAAATATCCACAGTATAGTTGCTGTAAAAGAGAAACAAAGAAATGTTTGCTTACGTCTCTTCAATCTTATTCACAGAACTATAATTCTGCATAAACATCCGCGGTCTAGTTACGACAAATTTCAACTAACGATAATTCGGACAAAGAATGATATTTCATGTAATCTTTGTCAGCACTTTACCGACCGATAGCGATTCAACAGCACACGCACGTCCGACCGGCATCTCAGGCGCAGATTCTCCCTGGCGCCGGCTCTGTTTCGGTTTAGACTCTCCAATACCGTTCTTTTTCTTCATCGCGAACGGTACGTTTTTCAAATTCGTATGAAACTGAGAGCCTACGAAACTGTCGCAACTGAGCAAGCAACCTTAGTACTAAATAACAAACTACTGCTGAAATAATGAGAAAGATTGTCGTCGACAGAAAGCCGATTAATAGGCTATCGGTCGGTAAGTGTCGGCGACAGAAAGCCGATTAATAGGCTATCGGTCGGTAAGTGTCGGTAACGAAAAACCGATTAATCGGCTATCGGTCGGTAAAGTGTTAATAATTAAATGGCTAAAGATATCGTCGACTGGCCGGATATCAGCAGTTGCTGTTGCTCAATGTACCATCGAGAAGCTTAGCAAGTGTTCTGTTGTTTCGCGTGAAACAATACTGCACGCTAAATCGTATGGTGAAACTCGTGTCACACGAGCAAAGATATCTTCGGCCAATCTAAAGTATCGCGAAGACATTGTTTCTAGCGTTTTCTGCGACAGTGTTAGGTGTAACTTGTTTTTACACTTTTGTACCGTGTCATTGCTTCTTAAAATTCTCATTCTGTCTGTCTATTCACATCCTTTTACTCTTCTTTCGTACATACGCCGCGCATCTTCCGCTATTTCTCACTTCTCCTCTGTATTTTGTCCTTTTCGCTCCTCCGTCCCGCGCGTTAATCCGCTACAACAGAAGAATACGTTTGTCGAATAAGTAAATAAATCAAATAAATATTTTGCATTGCAAATGAATGAAATATTTCTATTTGAAAAAAGAAAAAAAATTATACATACGAGGGAGGAAAAAGAACGTAGAGAATAGAAAGCATCTTAACGCGCAAGTAGCTCGCGTCTTTCGACGATCGAATCGAACGTTGACAAATGCAAATTCTCCGGCCGCTAATTGGCAATCAGCGCTAACAATCCGTCGCTGCTTTCGCCCCGCCAAACCTCTCTACGCCGCCGATTAATTTCTCGTTGCATAATTGCGATTGCTGACTAGGCTCGACTCGTTTAAACCCACGCAACCGTAGTAGCCTAACAATACGTGCTGCCTGGAAGTGATCATCCTTGAAAGAACAACTAAATGGCGCGTTTCCGGCAAAGTTAAAGGCGCAGCGTCTCCGGTTTGTCGCAAGAAGGAAGATGCGCCCGCTCTAATTTATATGTCCGCCTAACATTAAAGCTATCGGAGAAAGGATAAATCGGCCGAAGGACATTAAACGCTGCATCATCAACCATAACAGCCTACTCGCCAAGCATGAAGCCGTCGTAGTATCGGAGACAACGTGGACGAAAAAAAGAAAGAAAGAAATAAGAGAACAAAGCGTCTCGTGAAACAATTAGTCGCACCACTAGCAATATCAAATTTGTATATTTTCCATTGGATTTTCCTTAGTTGCTTCCTAGTTGAACAACGAATAAAAAAAATGTATCGTATTTGATGTTAAATTAACGAAATGATTCTGCTAAGTTTAACTTTCACGGCGGTTGACCGACGCACTTTCTTCTCCTCAGTGACCGAACCGTGTTTTCCGGATCCTAACGATGGACCGTACTTGAACTCTCACCATGTATATTGTTGCAACATTTTCTATATCGAAGTTTTACGCTCCGAACGGAGGGAAACATCGGCGACGTTCGAAGCTCCACGTGGCTTTTCTCGCGGCTTTACCGCGTAACCAACATCTTTTTAACAAAATAAAACCGATCAGTCGAGACGAATAGCCAAAGATCGAAGCCAGCTGCCCTAGCTTTGTTTTGTCGCGAAGGAGAATCCTAGAAAATATCGTGTCCGCCTGACTCATTTTCCTCTGCTATCTTCTTCATGTCGGCTAACCACAACCGCAAAGCAGGATTAACACCAGATAACGAACGAAACCCGCATTGTAGAGCAAGAAGATAGAGTTATGAGAAATGAGGATTTCTGAGGCTTGTAAGTTGTAAGCAGAGTGGAATATTGTTATACTGATTGTGATTTCATAGCGCCAGCCGAATGACCAAGACAGCTTCAGACAGAAGATCGAACGATGGGAAAAATCCTGCAAGTAGCAAATCCAGAGGGAAGACACTGGTCTCTGGAAATGTGGGGGAAACGGTATCGTTGGATTCCGGGAGAAATGTGAGACAAAGAGACGAAAATCCACGGTTCTTCTGTGGAGAGACCGAGAAGTCTGCCACTGTGAACGCCGTTGGTTCGAAAACCGCGAGGAAATTGTCGTCTGAAGATAGAATACGAAGAAGCGAAAGGTCTGCGATATTTAATAAAGAGAAATCTGCTATTAAATATCCGATAGACTCGAAAGCTGCAAGAACATCGACATCCGAGTCGCTTAAAGATAAGACAGGAAAAAGGGAAAGTCGCGAATTATCCTCTAAAGATGCTGGAAAATCAACCGTCACTTCTGCGACTGGCGCAACAACTGCTAGGCAATTGTCTTCTGAAGCTTTAAGAGATGTCAAGGATCAAGGCGATCATGGTAAATTTATCGGCGAAGAGTCTGAAAAATCAGCAACGACTTACGCGATTCATCCAAAGTCTGCAGAGAGACCGATTCGTAAAGTTTCCGAAGATACGAAGGACGTTAAGCGACGAAGTGAAAGCCCGAGATTCTTTTGCAAAGAGTCTGAAAGATCAGCAACGACTTACGCGATCGACTCAAAGACTGCAGAAAAGTATACTCGCGAAGGTACGAAAGATACGAGGGACTTGAAACGACGAAGTGAAAGTCCGAAATCCCTCCCCAAAGAGTCTGAAAAATCAGCAACGATTTACACGATTCGTCCAAAGTCTGCAGAGAGACCGATTCGTAAAGTTTCCGAAGATACGAAGGACGTTAAGCGACAAAGTGAAAGTCCGAAATTCTTCTGCAAGGAGTCTGAAAAATCAGCAACGACTTACGCGATAGACTCAAAGACTGTAGAAAAGTATACTCGCGAAGCTACGAAAGATACGAGGGACTTGAAACGACGAAGTGAAAGTCCGAAATTCCTCTCCAAAGAGTCTGAAAAATCAGCAACGACTTACACGATTCGTCCAAAGTCTGCAGAGAGACCGATTCGTAAAGTTTCCGAAGATACGAAGGACGTTAAGCGACGAAGTGAAAGTCCGAAATTCTTCTGCAAAGAGTCTGAAAAATCAGCAACGACTTACGCGATTAGTCCAAAGTCTGCAGAAAGACCGATTCGTGAAGTTTCCGAAGATACGAAGGACGTTAAGCGACGAAGTGAAAGTCCGAAATTCTTCTGCAAAGAGTCTGAAAAATCAGCAACGACTTACGCGATTAGTCCAAAGTCTGCAGAGAGACCGATTCGTGAAGTTTCCGAAGATACGAAGGACGTTAAGCGACGAAGTGAAAGTCCGAAATTCTTCTGCAAAGAGTCTGAAAAATCAGCAACGACTTACGCGATTGACGGAGAAACAAGTAAAAAATTCTCTCTCGAAGGTTTAAAAAGCGTCAAGAAACGAAGCGACAGTCCAAAACCTACAACTTACGCGATCGAGCCAAAGTCCGCAGAAAGATTGATTCGTAAAGTTTCCGAAGATATAAAGGACGTTAAACGCCGAAGTGAAAGTCCGGAATTTTTCTGCAAAGAGTCTGAATGGTCAGGTACCACTTACGCGACTGATTCAAAGCTCGCAGGAAAATTAGCCCGTGTTTCCTTGAAAGATATGAAGGACGTTAAACGACGAAGTGAAAGCCCAAGATTCTTCTGCAAAGAGTCTGAAAGATCAGCTACCACTTACGCGATCGACGCAAAAACAAATAAAAGATTCTCTTTCGAAGATTTAAAAGACGTCAAGCAACGAAGTGATAGTCCAAAATCTACAACTCACGCGACTGACTCAAAACGTGCGGGAAGATCGATCCGTGAACCTTCTGAAGACATAAAAGACGTTAAACGGCGAAGTGAGAGCCCAAGATTCTTTTGCGAAGGATCTGAAAGATCAGCTAAAACTTACGCAATTGATCGAAAGACTGCTAATTCCTCGAAGACCAGAACACCACGTAGCGATAGTCCGAAATTCTTCTGCAAAGAATCGGAGAAATCAGACACGGCTTATGCGATAGACTCGACAATTCTTCCAACGTCCCCTAATTATATGAAAGACAGTAAGAGCTCCGTATTAAAAATCGAATCAAAGAACAAAAAGGATATGACTAATAACACGATAAGAGAACCGACGAACGACGCCATGAAGAGACACGCTACATTTCCCAAACGCGATGCAGTCAGCAAATCTTCTTCTCCGGAAGGTCCAAAATATGACGTGATATCTTGCGCAAAACCGGAGTACCAAACTCTGCGTAAATCTACCGAAACCAAATTACCTGGCGTTTTCGAGCGCCTAACAAGAGAACGTAGCTCGAGTCCTCGGTCTTTCTGTCGCGAAGGCAAAAGATCAGCCACGACGATGAGCACCCGCAACAGGGACACCGAGTCCCCCTCTGTATCTGCAAAAGTGGTCGAGGAAATGCAAGAGAAAGGCAGTGAGAGTCGAAGAGTCGGTTCTGGAAAGCGCGATGCTTCGATAATTCGTGCTGACGAATCGAAATCACCAGAGTTCGCGAAAGCATCGTCCAGAAGCTGCAGCGTAAGTCCGCAGTACTTCGGCTCGGATTCTGATAGATCCGCCAGCATCCTGATGGTCACGCCGGAGACGATAGTGAAAGCAAAAACAGACTTAGCGTGCTGCAAGAAAAGAGAACAAAGTCCTACGTTATACGTTGCCAAAGGCGAGAAACTCGTCACGAACGTGCCGAGAGAAGCGACAAGAGGATCGCCGACAGAAAGCTACGACGAGACAGCGAAACGCTTCATCAGAAGCTCGGTATCGCGATTTTTCTCGGAGCAGTGTGAAGGAGCAGCAAGAAACGTGGAGCCGAGAAAGCTTCAGCTGACAGACGCCAGAACACCGAGTCAGACGAAGTCGCAGTTCGATGATGAACGAGCTGAGAGGGACGAGGGAACGAGTTTCGTCGCAGACGGCAGTCGCGACTCATCGCCCAGGTCTCGAGAAATCGTGGAAAATAGAGAAGAAACGCCAGAATTCTTGCGTTACGAGACAGAAGAGTCCGCCATCGCTACGAGCCTTCAGTCTAAGATTTGCACAGACGTTGAGCAACCGCCCAAAGGTGTGCACTCGCTTAAACAAACAGTTGCGTGTGAGATTACGGCAAGACCAAGGAATCTATCGACCAACGTCAAGGACAGATTCTTAAAGAGTCCTTTAAGCGTCAAGGACGACAACTTGACAGCCGAAAACGCGAATGCACTTAGCCGTAGAGGGTCCGCCGGTGTTCTACGTTCGACGAAACTGATTCGCGACGTGCTGCAGCGTCAGAGTGGCCAAGATCAGGTGGATTATGCTTCGCCTGGAATATCCAGCGAATGGGAAGAGCGACCGAGGGCCGACAGGATGCAGGCAGAAGCGAGGGTGGACAGGAAAGTTGAGGAAAGAGCTGGGACGCCGGCTGGTCGCCAACTGGGGTCGAAAAGTTGCAGGTCCGCGGAAGTGGACACGCAGATCGGAGAAATCAGGACGCCTGAACGATACGTAAAACAGGAGCAGTTTCGAGGTACTTACTCGAGATCGAGCAAGGGAACAGCCTGCGAGAAGTCGAGTGCTGGAAAGTTGCTGACATATTCCGTGCGCAAGCCGGTTAAACAGAGAGGATCGTTGCTGGAGTCGAGCATTTTCCAGCAATCGCTGAGAGATCGAGATTCGGCGGACGAGAGGCCCGTTAGCTCGAAACGTACAACGCGAATTGCGTCTCTGAAGAAGGAGCCTGCAGCTTGTGCTCGTAGCTTGCAGAGTCGAACGAAGGGAAACGCGGCGAATGGAAAGAACAAAAGCGACGTTTTGAAGGCTCGCAGCCAAACAGCGAGTCCGATCTCAGCAAGCAGCGGAAAAACGAGCTCAGAGACGGTTGCTGATAAGAGGAACATGGACAGATACGATGCTTCGAAGCGTATAACGCGAACGTCCAACGAATCCATCGCTCGTAGCTCGAAAGGAGCAACTGATGTGGCAGATCGAAGCGGCGAAACCAAAATCCCAAGAGCTGGAGCACGAATTGCCAGGAAGCAGAGTATCGCGGATGAGAGGAAGAAAGGCAAGACATCTAAACAGGCTGAAATTTTGAAGTCCATGCAGCTCGTTCGCAGTGCTACAAGAGGATCAGACTTTCCGCAGGAATCACGAAATATGGTTGACGAATCAGTTGACGACGGTACAGTCAGAGACGAACAGACTGAAATGAGGAAAAGTTGCTGCCCCTCGACGATCGATATTAGAAGGTCGGAGGCCGGCTTAGCTTCTATAAAGGAACTTTCCAAGAATTACGAGAGAACAGACTCGGTGGAGTCAGCTCTCAGACGTTTCGATTCGATCGGAACTGAGGCTGAATCGATCCGAGGTACGTTGGAACGAAGCGTGGAATCGATACCGAAGGAAATACGAAGGAAATCTGGCAGAAGCATTGGCCGCAAGGCTGACTCAAAGACGATTTCGCCGAAAGCACTTGATCCACCGAATGTAAATCTTTTCGCTAAGAGAACGTGCGCCAGCAAAGCTACGACCGTATCCAGAAGCGCAATGGCCGCCGCTAAAGGAAGACAGGCTGAAACGCAAGAAACGCGGAGGCAGAAAAAATTGGAGAAAGCCAGAGACTCGATAGAGATCAGCCGAATTGCCATAAGATCGAGATCGCTGTCGTGTAAGCGGAAGCTTTTCCAGCACACTGATTCCAGCGAGACTGGAAGCGTTGCATCGAGGTGCAGCATCGATTCCTTGAGAACCGTGGAACGTCTCTCGACGACATCCAATAAGAAGAAATCGCGCGACTCGGTGAATACCACGTCGAAACGCTTCGAATTCTCTGGCAGCGACGAGACGTCGACGCAGACGATAGACAAAGCAGAAACGGATAAAATGTCAACAGGTGTGGGTTGCTCATCGACGAAGCAACTGAGATCGATCGAGGATATTCGTAGGTCGATCGAGGACGAAAGTTGGGATCGCGAAACGGGGCAACCGTCGGTGATGTCGGCGATCGTAGGCAGCGTGGCGAAAGCAGCGGGTCGATCGGAACCTCGTCGAATAAATGTCAATGATCGCGCTGGAAATAGAAAAGAGATATGTTCACCGGGGCGGTCGGTGAACCTTACCGCGAGCAACGACGCTTTAGGGGATACGGCGCGTTCGTCTGTAAAGTGTACGATGCGTTTCCCCAGGGTCGCGAAAAGTCCGAGCCCGGAGACGACCAAGGAAACGAGCATCCGTGCGAGAAGAAACATCCCAACGTCGCCGTCCAAAAGTCCGGACACGGTCGCTAGGGTAAGCAAGAATTGCATAAAAGGTATTCCTCTTTCTTCAATGATTTTGACGTTTCGATGGAAGCACACGATTATGGTAACGTGTTTCTGCTTGCAAATTGTTAAGGCAAATGGTAAACTCATTTTTAGCATGTCATTAACCAGTTAGCTGTTGCCACCTGTCTGAGAACTTTGAAAAGCGAGTACCTGAAACGCGTGGCGGAAAGTAAGTAAATGACGAGTATACTCGTCAAGCACAGAGTGTGTGTTATAATGTGGAATTAAATTGTAACGAAAGGACCGTCTTATTTTTGAATTTTATTACTCACAGGACTCGTCGTAACGCAAAGTACTGGCGTTTCTTCGTGACGAGTATACTCGTCAAGGACAGAGTGTATGTTATAATATGGAATCAAATTGTAACGAAAGGACCGTTTCATTTTTGAATTTTATTACTCACAGGACTCGTCGTAACGCAAAGTACTGGCGTTTCTTCGTGACGAGTATACTCGTCAAGCACAGAGTGTGTGTTATAATATGGAATTAAATTGTAACGAAAGGGCCGTCTTATTTTTGAATGTTATTACTCACAGGACTCGTAACGCAAAGTACTGGCGTTTCTTCGTGACGAGTATACTCGTCAAGCACAGAGTGTGTGTTATAAAATGGAATTAAATTGTAACGGAAGGGTCGTCTTATTTTTTAATTTTGTTACTCACAGAACTCGTCGTAACGCAAAGTACTGTCGTTTCTTCGTGACGAGTATACTCGTCAAGCACAGAGTGTGTGTTATAAAATGGAATTAAATTGTAACGAAAGGGCCGTCTTATTTTTGAATTTTATTACTCACAGGACTCGTAACGCAAAGTACTGGCGTTTCTTCGTGACGAGTATACTCGTCAGAGACAGCTGAGTGGTTAAAATGGTATTAATCGCTTTTGTTAAAACTTGGCTTTCGTTAAAAGATAACGAGAAACGCGTCAATTGTTTGGCGTTACAGTTTCAAACGAACGCGTATCTGTTACAGCGTGCGTCGAGCGAGTTGAAAGCTCAAGACACTAGATCGACGAAACGGCCAACGACTATGAAAGGCACAGAGCCAATTGGAAACAGGAAGGCGTTAACGGCGACGAGCACAACTACGAAAAAATCAGCGGACGTGGTCGATAGCGCTATTCTCGAGAATGGTCTGCATTTACGAGACCAAACTGCCGAAACGAAATACGATAACGACTCGCCCACGAAGAAAAGCGACGCTCTGGTCGTCGACTTGGACGAGCAACCGCCGAAGGAAAACGAGCCACTTCCGCGGAAGCCGCTCTTACGAAAACAGTCCACCGAGGTGAGCACATACCTGTTAATCGATTATGTTAAATAAAAATAACGCAGACTCCATACAGAGGGTTGAGTTAATAATTTTGTAGTGAAACGAAGGTTTTGATGTAACAATGTAGCAATTGAAGCAAGTTGTTCTAGTGGCATAGGTTGCAAATTTTAAAGCTGCTGTTCTCCTCGCTCCTTTTTCACGTTCATGTTCCTTGGGATGCTGCGCTGCGAGTAATCATGGACTCGAGCAGATTTGCTGCTTTCTTTCTTCGATAATTCCAAGAAACCTCAGCTCCTGCCTGGATATGATAAATGAAAATGTTTTTGTAAAAAATAAATTGAACGCTATGCTTACGTAATTGAAGGAGGAGACGAAAAGACAATTTTTCAGCGAGACAGTGCTCCTATTCGTACAGCCGCCGGTACAGAAAAATGATTTCAAGATTTCGAAATGGAATTATTACCATGGCCAGCATCGAGTCCTCGTCCGAAATCCCAATCGGCAGCCTATGGGGAATTCCAGCGAGGAAAGTTTATGACCGAGAGGAGCCACCTGTAGAAAATATCGTTGAATTTAAAAAAGAAGAATAAGATTTGCTTTGAATAAGTTGATAGACAGTGTAGAGTAACAGATTAATAGAAGTAATCAAAGATAAAGAAACATCTGTTAAAAATATTGAATGAAAATGTAACAAAAGTAACTAAGTTAATTACGCTGAGTTTATGTTTTTTCACAATGGAAAATACAAGTTTAATTAGAGGAAGATTTCGTTTTCCTCGAGATTTCGAAAGAGACAAATTTCTGCTTGTTTAATCTTCAGCTTTGGTTTACGTTATATTAAAGGATTTTGTCAATTTTTCTTCGAATATTATGAAATATTCTACAAATGAAGTACAGTTGATAATTATTCATGGCACTGTATCTTCTTACCAAATTTTGCAATACTTTGTTCATGAAAGGTGCAAAATAAACAAAGGTAGCAAAATTTGCATACGTTAAATGTTAACCAAATATTTCATAACTGTGTATCTTTTCTTTATTTCTTTTGTAATATCTATTAAAATATTAATATCCATTTCGAGCCATATTAATATTTATTTTCTATAAAAAGTTGAAAAAGTACATACTCTTTGTATCTGATGTGCCAGAAATGTAAGAAATCTCAAGGACAAAGAAGTAATTATACTTGCATTGATAGTTTCACTATAGGAAAAAATGTTCTCATCTTTGTTACAAAATGCAAACAAAATTTATATTATAAAAGCATATGATAAAATGCAGCGATTTAGATAAAATGTAATCAAATTTAATAAAAGCATCCTAATTGTAATTCTCGCATAGCTAGACATATAATACAAGAAAGGAACTTCACACATTTATTCTATTAATTTGCAAACATAATTCGTCCGCGAATGATGTGCTCTTGGTTGCAAAGATAATTTCAATCGAATATCGTATGCAATTTTTCTGCCACAGCTTGAAGTTTGGTATGTGAGAAGTAAGTAGAAAGCTTTAGAGAGTAAAATGTCTGGTGCTCTTTGACGCTATTTAACCCGGGAAATCCAGCGATTTCGCTGCACATGGATTCCTCTTCCTCCAATTTCTGATTAATCGAAATATTCGCAACAGCGAAATTTCCTAGTCGCCTTGCTAAATTTTAACAACAAAATTAAACTGTAGTATCAACAGGTATTTCCTACATTTCATATCATTGAATAATTTTGTTAATATTAGGAATCGAATAGTTACCCAGTTGCTTTTACTTTCCCCTCTGTTATTCTCATTTTATCTTCTCTCATATCGTTCGTTTGCTAGAAGTGTGACATATATGAAAAATCACCAGTTTACCAGCTATTTATTAAGACAAAAGTATCATAAACAGCTAATAAAAATAAACTATTTTGCAAGAGCAGTGACCTCATGCGATATAAAAAATTGTTAATCCATCATTTAACAATAAGCAACATATATGAACAATATTTTATTAGAGTCCCTGTAAAGCAAAAGACTATTAGCCAAATTGTAAATGAAAAAGATTGTTCTATTTATAAATAGTTTATAATTAACAATTCTAATATTAATAATAGAGTTTTAATACCTGTAATATTTTAATATACATTAATAATTCTCTGGCTGAAACTTTCTGTTGAAAAATTGGCCTTCTTCTATTGCAACATTTTTTTGAAATTAGCCAAATTGTAAATGAAAAAGATTGCTCTATTTATAAATAGTTTATAATTAACAATTCTAATATTAATAATAGAGTTTTAATACCTGTAATATTTTAATATACATTAATAATTCTCTGGCTGAAACTTTCTGTTGAAAAATTGGCCTTCTTCTATTGCAACATTTTTTTTAAATATTCTATTGAAAATATTCTATTGAAGTAAAAATAATTATCGTTTAACGTTTCTATTAATTAGAAACAGATTACTTCCATGCAATCAACACGGCCACCATCGGTTTCGTCCACATCTGGTGGTAGCCCCATGCAAGGTCAGACTTCCGGTTCTAGAAGCAAAATGGCTTCGAGAGCAAAGACGCCAATTTCCGGTTCAACAGGATACAAAGGATCAGCTTCCAGCAGAACCGGAGGAGCCGCGGCAGCGACGTAAGAATTTTTAGAGTAATTGGTTTACCTGTTATGAGATTAAGGAACTTGTAATATCTCAGACAAATATTTCAGGGAAATATTTTATCGTCAAACTCGTAGCACCTAAAATTATCCTTATTTTAAAATGTTTAATATCCTACAGCTGATATTATTATTTTGCTCGATAAATTTATACACTGTGAGTAGAAAGAATGTAGCTAAAAGAAGTTGTTAAAATGTGACGTCTGTAACGATGAAAATAATTGTAAAAAAAGTAATATTTTTACTATAAACAAATTATAAATAATTTCTAAATAAACCAACGAAATATCAACAGGTATCAGAGAAAAAGGAAATATTTCGTTATCCTGCTATCTTAGAATCGCTTGTGTCGAACATAACCTTAGGAGTTGAAGGAACTTTTCGATCAATTTTCTTTACAGAAGAAGATATCAACGTTTTTTTCAAATCTCATCAAATTCTTTTTTAAAGATGTTACAGTGACGCTCTGGTTCCTTGCAAAATGTGTGGCCGCCGTTTCGCTCAAGATCGAGTAACCCTTCACGAGCAGATTTGCGCGAAAACGACCCAGAAAAAGAGGAAACAATTTGATACGATGATGTATCGCGTAAAAGGCACCGATCTCGAACCGTTCGTGAAAAAAGGACTTGTGAAAAAACAAGTGGAGGTCAGTACTTCTTGTCCCGAATCTCTCGTCCTCTTCCGATCCTTCAAAATTCCCATCTCAGTTCATCCTAACTGTACGAAGCTTTAAAGAAAGTAAATTTGAAATCCATGTTTGCAGAGGTAAAAATTAATTCTACTCGTTATAAAAAAATATAACGCGAAGAACAAGACTAACGTAAGAGTAAGAATTGTATGCAGTGTATTTGGAGAAAACGTTAAGTATCGAGTAAATAAGATTTTGTAATTTATTACTGAAACTACGAAATCAGTGAAAATAACTGGTAACTGTTAGTCAATTAGTTATTGGTCGATTAATTTTGAAAAAATGATATCAACCATCCACTATATATAATTATCTCAATTTTCTCAGTAATTTTCAAATAATATTAATCACAATTCAACATGCGATATAATGACAATGACGATGCTAGAATATTTTAGGTTGGCAACTAAGTGATTGCGAATTTTGTCATTACCACCTAACCTAAAATCTTTTCAGTGATGGAAGAATACCACTATCTTATATATATTTTAGTAGATAGAAATCTTTTTTAATGGCAAGGCTGGTCCGTATCACGAAGAGAAATCCATTATCGATAAGAGATCCATTTATACCACGAAAGAATCAATCGTTTTATTTTTTTTTTCTTCTCCTTTAAAGAGAGAAGGACGAGAGATATCGATCTGGAGGAATGAGACGGATTGTCGTTTTGCATGTTTCAGAAATCGAAGAAGCCGGAGATAAAGTCGAATTGGCGGCGCAAACACGAGGATTTCATTAACGCCATACGCTCGGCCAAACAAGTACAAGCACACCTGGCCGCTGGAGGCAAGCTCAGCGATTTGCCACCGCCGCCGGTTAGCGATAACTACGATTACATTCAGTGTCCCCACTGCGGAAGAAAATTCAATAAGGCCGCCGCCGAGCGTCACATTCCCAAATGCGAACACATGTTGCACAATAAGCCAATACACTCGCGAGCGCCGAAACCAAGGCGTTAATTCTGCCGGAGTCATTTCTGCTAAACGATCTTTCTATATACGTACATCGAGCAGGAACAAGATAGATAAAAGTGTCTTTATTTTGAGAAAAATCAACTTGAAATAAAATTTGAAAAGAAGAAAAGGAAACCAGAACGAAAGATTAAATTAAATTGTAGCTTGAAGTGTGATGTTATATTTATAGTAAAATGTGAAAAAATATAGACACAATAATTACGATATTTTTAATAGAACGCAGCTTTCATGAAGCACCTTGTCTCTATCTTGTTCGTGCGATCGATGCAGTTTTATACAAGCGTCGCGTTAATTATGGAATACTTAAAAAATGTTGTATGGGATCTTACATAAATGGAGAAAAAATTCGCAGAAGACCGTCATCTATCGGACATGTGCACGAGACGAATGTAAAAGCGATTTGTATCTACAGCTTGAAATCTTTGGGTTTTCTCCGTGTATTTGGGACAAATGTATTTTTCAATTATACTAAAATAAAGTACGAATTTCCTCTACACCCTGTATATACATCTGTACGTAGCGAAACGAACGAATGTTTGATCGTTATTTTTTCAAAAGATATGCAGAAATGATAATATATACATATATCTCCTCTGTTTATTTTGTGAATTAAAAGATCATGAACTAATAACTATCTGTTTAAGAGAAATTAAAATTTACGGCATCCCGTTGTGAAAATTTATAACATATATTTTGGAACGCTTACTTTATACGTATTTGTATCTTTTTATACAATAATAGTAGCAAAATATTGTATGGCTATTTGTCGCATTGTAATCGATCCTCCCAAAACGAAGAACGTATTGTGTCCTCATATAATAACCGTATGTAATTAGTGAACGTTGTTTAGAATTGATGAATTAATTATTAGCAAAAGCCGTTTTGATTAATATTAAAAATATTGTGATTTATTTTGTAAGTTTTCATTGAAATAGATTGCCACACCGAACGAGGAAACATTTTTATAGCGCTTAATCTTCTTAATATACGGAAATATTGTAACATTATTGTTATAATGAATTACTGGGAGCTAATAAACTAACTTTTTAATAAAAGAATAATAATGACGCAACATATCTACCTTTTCAATTGTATTAAATATTATATCGTATTTAAAGTACTACGAGACTTGTTGGATTTTCTTATCTGGAAAATGTTGAAAAACTGTTGGATTTGACGAGAAAAAATTATAGTGAATTAACACGAAATTCTAGGAAATTTAAGGAAATATTAAACCTGGAATGTTGGCAATGAAAGTACATACGTAATTTGGACGGAGTCCATGAGAGCAGACGACGTGGTATTCCCGGTTGATATAAGAAATATGTATTTAAAAAGTTGTCTGTGTTCGTCAGATTGTCATGATTAAAACGCGAAGTCTTACAATGTTTTTGAACCCGTTCCACGTATAGAATAAAATAATGGATCATTTAATTATCTTGGTGGCTTTAGTACATTTATTGTACTGTCCATTTACAAAAGTGGAAGAAAGTTTCAATCTACAGGCTATGCACGACATTTTATACCATGGCTTTAACCTGTCGGAGGTAATTATTATTGTATTTATTGGAACTATATGATATTAGAAAACAAGTGTTTAAGAATTAAATAAGTAGTAATAAGAGAGAGAATATTTGTCTTTCTGCCTTGACAGGTTGCTGACATACAATCAAAGAGATATTACGCAAAAACTTAGACATTATATTTAGAAGCAGATGCATGTATTTATAAACTTACGATCAGCTGATATAGTTTCTGCACGCTTGAAGAGTTCACTAATATATTAATTTCTGCTTTCATTAAAGTGAAAGTATATTAACAAAATTTTTGAAATTATATATGTTCATTAATAACATACTATGATAATTTGTAGCCAAAACCATAGCCATAAAGATAGCCAAAAGGAAAATTAAATAGTTTACAGCATTTGTATAAAAACATATTCATATATTTATTAAAAAAGAAAATAAAGACAAATAACTAATCGTTTGTAACATATTCTTGTTCTATGATAGTATGATCATCATGAATTTCCTGGAGTTGTGCCACGATCGTTCATGGGACCAATTATAATATCAGGCTTGGCATCACCATTAATAGCAATCATTAATTATTTGCAACTTAATAAATTTTTTGCTCAATACATTGGTAAGTTGATTAATATTATTCATTAGCATTATTAACGGCTTTTGTCTTATTATTGATATTAAATCTTTAATTTATAAAACATATCACATTAAAAAGAGGTAATTAGTATCATGTTTTTCCAGTAAGAGCAACATTGGGCTTGTTAGTAATAGGCACACTGAAGCTATATAAAGATGCTTTACAAAGCATATTTGGTTTGCAATTTACAAAATGGCTTGTTGCAATTACTGTGACACAATATCACTTTATGTATTATCTAAGTCGTCCATTGCCAAATATAATGGCTATGCCACTAGGTAATTTAAATTCAATATTATCTGTATTTTATTTAGTGGTTTACATGATAATTACTACTTGTATATCATATGTATATTGTAGTACTACTGGCTTTGTATGGATGGTTGAAACAAAATCACATGATATTTATTTGGTCATCTGCAGCAGCAATAATAATATTCAGAGCAGAACTTGCCATGCTACTGGGATTATTCCTTTTGTACGATATAGCCAACAAGAAACTAACCATACTAAGGTATTTACATATTATATTGTGGACCATTGATTCCTAGTATGGCTGTAACATTGCATACAGAAGTGATTAGAATCATCAAGGAACCTTCTGCAAAACTGCACTGATTTGTAAGCTTTGTTTGCTTATAAAACTTATTAACATAACAAAACCCTTCTGTCAAAAATAACTAAATTAAACATAAATTTGATAAACTGCAATAAGACTTATGCTATTGTTAAAAGTAGAAAAGAAAAGTGATTAAAAATAATTTTGTAACATAGAAAACATTCATCTATTAAAGCTATATAAATCATTAGAACAAAAGCTTCATAAAATTAATAATTTTTTAGACTGTTTAAAATTGCGATTCCGGCCGGTATATTTTTTCTAACGCTAACGATCACAGTAGACTCTATATTTTGGAGACGATTATTATGGCCTGAAGGAGAAGTATTTTACTTTAACACTATCCTTAATAAAAGCAGCGAATGGGGTGTATCCTTTACCAGAGTCACTATTTTTAAATGCATTTATTCAAAATGATAATTTTAAAGTATTTTGTATATTACTTAACATAAAAACAGACATCGCCATTCTTGTGGTATTTTTACTCAGCTCTGCCTCGTGGGTTAGGTTTATCTTACTTTTTAATACCTTTGGGTATGTTATGGGATGCACGAGTTCGAGCATTAACAGTTCCTGGTATAGCATTTGTTGCATTGTTCTCATTTTTACCACATAAAGAATTGAGGTTTATCATATATGTCTTTCCACTGCTAAATGTTAGTGCTGCAGCCGTTTGTCATAGAATGTAAGTAACTTACATTTAATTTTGCTTTTTGAACTACTTTTAATTTTTAAATGTCTGAAATTGTAATTATACAGTTCTTTGTTTCCTTAAATTAGATGGGAAAACAGAGGGAAAAGTCCATGGAATGGAATTTTAGCACTAATAATTTTAGGCCATCTAGTTTTAAATGCTCTATTTTCTATGTTTCTTTTATGTGTCGCTGGTTCTAACTATCCTGGTGGTTTAGCTATTGCTAAATTACATAGACTCGAAAAAGATTCTATCAACCCAGTGCATATACACATTGATATTCTAACTGCACAAACAGGAGTTTCAAGATTTACGCAAACAAATAGTTCTTGGATGTAAGTTTTATAAATGAACTATTTGAAGTAGTCATAAAATGACAAATCTCTCTAAAATGATAATATGCTGAAGATAAATTTCGTTAGACCCAAATAATAGTATAATCTAATTTATGATTAATTAACTTCCAGTTATTCAAAACAAGAAAATTTGACTATTGATAGTCCTGAAATGCTTCAATTTACACATCTTTTAATGGAAGCTAAAAGTAAATACTCACCCAATATAAAACCATATCTTAAAACACACGATATCTTAGATTCTGTAGATGGTTTTTCTCATATAGCATTAAATTATAATATGTTACCACCAATAAGGATAAAAACTAGACCAATTATATTTATCATGAAAAGGAAGGCTAATATACGATATGATCCCAAGAAAGCATCACCGCAGACAGTTTTGAAACAGTCAAAAGAAAATGCTACAAAGAAAAGTATAGGCGGCAAGGACGTCCTAAATGACACTGTACAAAATATGGAACCAATATTGGATGAAATAATGGAGTCGTTAGAGCAATTTGAAAAGCCATTAAATATTAATGATATAAATATATTAGATTTAGAAGTATCAGAAGATGAATTAAATAACGAAACAAACGAACCTACCGAACTCATTGAATCATTAAGCACAGAAAAGTTACCTAATAACATATCTGAGAATAACTTATCACAGTTAAACACATCAATCACTGAAGAAAACCTACAGACCATACCAAAGCTACAAAATGATATCATGACTGAAAGCAATACTGAATTGCAATCTGATATTGAGAATAATTCTAATATTAGTGAACAAAAATTGGATATAAAGGAAGAAGAAAATAAAAAGATAGAAGTAGCTAAAGAAAGATTAAAACTTGATAATGTTCAACAAGATAGTAACATTTTAAAGGAAGTTGTTAAAAAACTTATTCAAGAAAAACTGGAGGCAGTTAAATTAAGAAAAGATGCAATAGACGAGAAAGTATTACCAGAAATTCCACAGAAAATTAATGCTAAAATGAAAAGAATAATTCCAATAAAAATAGAGTCATCACAAAAGATAAAAATTATAACGAAGCAAGACTTAAAAGAAAAATATTCGGTGATTCAAGAATTAAAAGAAAAACCTGCAATAGCTCAAGATATGAAAGAAAAACCTGTAATGATTAAAGAAATAAAAGAAAGACCTATGATAATTCAAGAGACAAAAGAAAAACCTATGATAAAGCAAGAACTAAAAGAAAAGTCTGCAGTAATCAAAGAAACAACAGATCAACATAAACCACTTAATATGAAAGAAAGCATCAGAAATATAATCAATCAATTTAAAGAATTCGAAAAAGATTTTGTACATGAAGATTCAGAAATAGATAAAAAAGAATTAGATGTTAAATATAATGAGCAACCTACAGAAACAAGTACAAAAGAAGCAGAAGATTTACAAAGAATAGATATTATGACAGAAAATAGAGGTGTAAAAACAATTAAAGATGCCAAAGAAAGTCTACGGGACATAATAAATCAGTTTAAACAAATAAAAAGCGAATTAACTTCAGAAGAAGACGATCTATTTGAAAAGATTGAAGCTACATATATGGAACGACCAATTGCAGAAACGTTAATGCAGTTTAGTGAAGCTTTAAAAAATTTAGTACAACGAAGAAGAAAAAGTAAGACATTTACTATAAACACTTTTGAAAATAAAAATGATAAACCTAAACCACAAATTTTACCAAAACTGGCAGTAGGGGATCATCAGTCTCCAACAGAATTTCCAAAAAATTCAAAAATGCAGAATTATAATAATGAAGGAAAGATATATAATACAGAAAAAGCAGAAAAAATCATTCGAAATATTAATGGAAATGATGGCTCAAGCCAAGGTACAAATAAAGTTTTACAAGAAAGGTATTTTATCACGTATGCCAATAACAAAAACGTCCCCATAAATGCTCAAAAATCTAGTAATAGTGTTTCAAACACTGTAGTAAATGACTATGCTTCCAACGAAAAAGATGAAATGATGCAAAAAAAAAATGAGAAATAGCTCAAATTGAATGTTGAATTACTCATTATTTTGTGCTTTTTAATAGTACAGCTATATAATTATAGTAAACTGTAAATACGTTGTTCTGTGATAACAAAAATGTATATCTTAATTAATGCTCATGCATTACCAACACGGAAAAGGACGAAATTTATTTTTCCTGTGTTATTGTTTAAAATATCAAAAAACACTGAAAAATGATAAAGCATTTGTTTAATATATAGTATCACGAAGATGCCACAACTGTTATTTTGTATGTATACTTGTTAAAAACAAAAATTCAAATTAGAAATTTAGATATTTAACAGTAGAAGTTTACGTATTTAATATTAACATGTATGTATATAGTAATTGTTTTGTGTATTGTAAAAATATCTTATTAATTTTTTATATGTTTAGATGTTGATATATTTATCTATATATTATATTATTTGATATGAAACTAATATTTACCAATGCATGTTTTAAAAAAAGGCATAATTCTATTATTCACCTTTGACTATTTACAATTTTGCTAAACTGCCTTATGAGAATGGTCTCATTATTTTCTTTTTTCTATCCTAGCATTTAAATTTTGCTTTCTCATGTGCTGTGCTTTTCCTGTTATAACTAAGACATTACTGTATCTTATGTTACTTAAGTTTATTTCTTTAATCATATTCTCATCAGATAGAGCTTATCACAAAAAGAAAGTACATTCATTTCCATATTGGTATTTGCAGAGCATTCAAGTGCCTTAAAATCTCTTCCAAATTCTATATGTTGTAAAATATTAAAAAATTATATGTATACATATATAACATACTATGTATTAATATTTTGCAATAAGTAAAAGTGATTTAATATCAAAACTGTAAATTAATACCTAATATTACTATTTCAATCATTGATAATCAAATATGGTCAAATTGCAATTAAAGATTTTATTAAAGAAAAAATACAATTAATCAATGTTAAATTTTTTTTATTGCAATAAGTTTCTTATAATTCTATGAATATTTCTCGAGTAATATCTTTATTCCCTTAAATGATTGTATTGTGCAATACACAGTAAATGCTACAATGATCCAATATACCACTTTATCTCGTGTACCACACTTTAAATACACAGGAAGATTATCTTCACACTGTTTAAATAAATGGAAAATAATTATATATAAATTACACGGAGTTCATTTAATTATCATACATCACGTCATTTTATATTTATATCAAAATCAGTTAGACCTGCATTCTTGCTTGCTTTAATTTCAGTTTCTGTAGATCTTTATCAGAAATTAATCGTGGGCGCCCCATGCAAATTGATCGATGTAATAAGATAATGTTCTTACGAAAAGCTTTTAACTGAGCAATCTACGAATGTAATTTTACATGTTTCAAATTATTTAATAACATTCAAGAAGCATATTACATAAATATTTTCATTATGATCAATTTATAATGTAATGTTTGTGTAATATACAATACAAAAGAAGTTGATATGTTGCCGGAAAAGTAGTAAAAAATATTTTCAAAAATATTTACTTACAGCCGACATTTTATCGTATTTATTCTATCGTTCTATTCGATATATATTTTATATGTTCACGCACGATGTCCGACTTTATATAAACGAAAAAAATTGAGAGATGCTAAAACAGTGTTGCTTTGTTTGAATGCGCGCGGATAAATTATATTTGGGTTGCGGAAGAGGGCAATTTTCTTATTACACAGTTGGCGAAACTGAAACGTAGTTTACCTAGATGGTAGGAGAAGGAACGCATGCGTACTCGTTTCGCGACGCAACAGTCGTAAACAACATTTTTTCCATTCAGATTTCTAACGAGTTTACACTTGCACGATAATTAGAGCGTCCAGGCGGGCGCACCAGGATTTTTCCGCGTTTTCGTACGATTTCGCGGAAAAAATGGGGTCAAGCTTGCACGTTCAGTGTACGTGATACGTAAACTTATTGCTTTTTGGCATGCGGTGACGTCATCCGGATCGTTCTGGAAGAACCCTGCAGGACAATAATGGCGGGTATGTATTTACGTTGATGGACGAAATATTGATTGGTACCCGAACGAACTGTCATTGGGGACCTAATGTATTACGATTGTTCGGTTTCAGATTTGTATGCTAAATACAACTGCACCTATTGTCAAGAGGATATCTCGGGCCTACGTGTCAGATGTGTAGAATGCCCAGATTTCGACCTCTGTTTGCAGGTGAGCGAGTGAACGCTTGTTTCTCGATCACGTGTTCACGTCTCCTTTCTTCCCCGCCCCTTCCCTTCCCCCCGCCCTGTTCTCTCTGTCACATCTTCGTCTATCCTTCTGGCTTTACTGGATTTTGCGTGTTGAGATTCCTTTTTTTAGTCCCCACCCTTTTTTTGTGGAACAAGTTATACTGTAACTACCTTTCTACTTCGCGAATTGAATGAAACCGGTGATCACGTGGAGGCACGTACATGCGTACATACTATATATGTCAGTTCCGTTAACACGATACGAAAACATCAACATTCCACAACAAACTTCAGAATTGTTCGAAAGAAAATAATATTTTTAAATTCTACAGTGTTTTTCCGCTGGCGCTGAAATTGGCCCACATAAAAATGATCACCCTTATCAGTTTATGGTAAATACTAATTATTTTAAAGCGTGAAATATAATTTTTTCATATAATAACATTTAAAAATTTAATAATTTTTTATCACTATAGGATTCTGGCACCATTAGTATATTCAACGGTAGAGGAAATTGGACTGCTAGGGAACAACTTAGACTTTTGGATGCCATTGAGCAATTTGGTTTTGGAAATTGGGAAGACATTAGCAAACATATTGAAACACGTTCACCAGAAGGTAAAATGATTTTATATTGAAATTTCTTATATTCTATTATATGGTAATTTTATGACAATTTAAAAAAAAGGTGTGCTTGTATTTTAAGCTAATTAATAAATTAATTAAATACCAATCTTTTACTAGTAATATCAGTACTTAATTTATTTTTGCCTTACAGAAGCAAAAGAAGAATATATTGCTAGATACCTTGATGGCAATATTGGAAAACACACATGGCCTCCTACAGAAAGCTATAAACCAAATCTTACAGATCAAACTAAGTCAGATCATGGACCTCTATCGCCTGATCTCACATCTCGGTTACCACCTTTGGATATCACTCCAGAAGAAGCTGCACAACTGGGATATATGCCACAACGAGATGATTTTGAAAGGGTATGTTTTAAATTATGCGACACACCTTTGTATTACCTTTCGTATTACATTATACCTGTATTAAAATATTAAAATTTCCTTTACAGGACTACAACCATGAAGCAGAGTCACTTGTTTCTTCATTATTCTTGAACCCTGCAGAAGATGATGATTTGGACATAGCACTTAAACTTGCACAAGTTGATATGTATACTAATAATTTAAGAGAGAGAGCGCGACGAAAAAGAGTCGTACGGGATTACCAGCTTGTTTCTGCGTTTTTTGCTTCTTCTAGGAAAGATAAGACAGTGAAGAGAAAACAATCGAAGGAGGAAAAGTATGTTTAATCATTATTTAACAACAGTAACGTTTTATTTTGCGCGATACTTTAATGGGAAATTTGTGATTTACAGGGAGTTTAGGGATAGGATGCGAGTATTTGCACAGTTTTACACAGCACAGGAATACGAACAGTTTCTAACAAATCTTGAAAGAGAAAGAGAACTACGATTACGTCTTTCAGAATTGTATCGTTACCGAGAGCATGGTATTACAAGACACGAAGAATGCGCTCATTTCGAACAAGTGATGGCACAAACTCAGGGACAAAATGACGCAGTGGATCACTGGCATGAAAAGAAATCTGTAAGTATGTGTATCCACATATCTATTAACTTTTTCCACATTGCAATGGTGATTGAAATTTTTTTCGGATGGTATACCTTTTGTTTTATACTCTATTGTGTAATATTAGGTATATCTACTCGAATCTCAAAGTACATTTTATAAATATACATTCGTAAAAGCTAGTAGAATTCTTGAATTATTAAAAACATCTGTTTTCATCATTTATATTTATGCTTCTAATACGTTTTAAACATATTTTATAAAAATAAACATTGACGATCATTATTTCAATATTAAAGGATTCTTAGGTTTCTTTTCTATGTTTCTCCATGTTTTGTTGTTTAATATGTATATTGTTCATTCTATGATTACGTCAAATATATTATGAAAAAATTCACACGCGTTTAACACAAATGTATCGATCGAATATTACAACAGATACGAGAATATATTACTAATTATAAATAATTTCAATAAAAGTATGTGTGTGAATACGAAATGCAGAGTTTTAATTATACAGTATACACTAGCTTTTGCTTCTTCTTTCACTAATTCCATTGTTTGTGGTGCGTGTTGCCAGGCATTTGTGAACAGATTGTATCAGTTTGCATTTCACTTAGGGCAGCAGTGGGCCGTCCACACCAATACACCGCCACACCTCAAAAAAAAGGTACAGGACTATTTTAAAACAGATTATTTCAACAACCTTAATTCATGAAGATGACAACACTACAATAACGATTAAATTCACTAAAACAGGTGATTTTAATCAAAGGTAAATTTGTCCCCTATTATACCTTGCAGAGAAGAAGAAAAAAATTACTCTTCCACCGACCGAAAGTACATTGCAAAAGACTTACCCAGCAGCAGCTTCTCAATCAATCAAACCAATCCCAATCGGATGACGACTCCAGCCAATCAGTGGGTGGAGCCGGATAACAATCCAAATTGTTCCAGCCAGTATTCTACCAGCTCCAGTTCTGCCACAGAAAAGAATTATACTGCGGCTGCTTCCGGAAAATCTTGTGCGACAACAGGAGACTCAGAGGAACGGGATATAGAAATGGAAGCAGCGGCTCATTTATTAACAAAGCAAGAAAAGTCTCTGTGTCTTCAACTTGATTTGAAGCCAACACAGTATTTGACACAAAAGACGTTGTTGTTGCAAGTAAGTTTTTAGTTAGATAAATTATTTTTTATCAAAAATTAAACTCGTTGTAAAATAAGGCATATCGTGCTACTTAATTTATCGTAGTGTTGTTATAGAAAACTGATACATTTATTCAGACATGATTGATATAATAAAATAATTTAGTTACTTTTCATTCTATTATTCATACTATTCATACTATTCATACATTTCATACTATCTTTTCATTCACATATTTGACCATTACCTCATAACTTTTGTTTTCAAAAGCTTTCTTTAGTATTAACACAATTTCGTTTGATATCAGAGATATTGTCGTAGTCGTAGATAGATTTTAGGCGAAAACTTTACTTTTCGTTAACTCTTCAAATATACACGTTATTTATACACATAAATTATATGATTGCAGGAACATCTAAATGGTAATAGAAGATCAGGTGTTGTACCTCAGTCGGAACCAGAGAGTAAGATATTACATTATCTGGTAGCAAATGGCTGGATCGCGGCCAATTGATTAAATATGTAAAAAATTAACGACCATTTCAACTCTAAGTCACCTTTTATTTTTCAAACTAAGTCCTAGGTATAATTGAAATTTGAGTCTGATTTAATTAACATATATAGGACAGGTAGAGAGAGAATGTGTGTGTACATAATTTAATATGTAAAGATATTCTTTATTCTTGTTCAAATGGTGAACGTTTAGAGAAATGTATTGGCGGATGAATTGTTAGGGACGATAGAAAACAAGATTAATTAACTTGTCTTATTCGTTAGCGATACATTAATTTAAACTGTCTTTAAAATAACTCCATTAAAAAGTATAAAATTCTTTTATTAAGAGTTTTATAGTTTTTGTTAAATTAACAGTTATCGTATATAACGATTTAACTGTCAATTTTATTGTTGATATTCTTGATGGCTTTTTAAAGACTCAAATATTAAATTATCAACGCCGTTTCGCATGGTATACTTCCGCTAACGTGTGTACTTTATTCTAATGAACATTGTTACCTTAGATTGTCGTTTACCTTTTAACATTACATTATGAATTATTTAACACTTCTTGTCTAGAAAATCTCTTACACTGCCTTTATAGAGCCATGAACATATTGCTCAATTAATTCTTCCACTGTCATGTTTTCTTGTACAGATTATTAATTGCACATGCTCCTTTCTATCTGTTTTAAATGTGATTTGTTACCATACTTGACAATAAGGAAATGTAAAGAAGAAGTCACGTCGTAGTTGAGATTTCTAGATCGTTGTTTAATACAACACTTGAATGATTGGAACATATCCATCCGGGAATTTATCATCGATCGATACTTTATGTACAAGTATTTAAAAGTTGTCGGCTGGATATGTATTAAAATATTTAAATAAAAGGCACTTTAAAATATTTATATAGCTGAGATTCATGAAAGTATTGAATATTATTAGCTTAATAATAAGTGTAATGTCCTTGACAAATTATACACACATAGGTAAACATACACATACAGATATTTCTTCATATTCTTACAAATTTGTTCATTAAAAAAAGTACTCTAATCGTCTTTCGCATGCATGATTCAAGCGCAAACTAATGCATTTTATTCCATAGATTCTTGAAACGATTCAAAGGATATTCCTTATTGATAAAGGATGGTACAAAGAGCAGGTTATAAGAGGATATTTGTTATTACAATGAAGATACTATGGTATTAGATAATTTATCTGTTGCCTGTGTAATATTTGTATATATGAACGAAAAATAGTACCTTCTTAGTGATACTACTTTTAAAGCACAAAACGTAATCGCGGTATAAACTAACAAAGAGTTAAGCGCATAGTGTGATAATGATGGTGTTCGGAGCCAAACTCGTATTACAAAAAAAGACACTTTAACGTTTTAAAAAAAAAGCTAATCATTTTCCATTGCTTCTAATAGTAGCTATTTATAATTTTAAATTATTAAATGAAGAAAGGAGGAGTAAGATATTAAATTTGAGAATGAGGAGAAGATATACCCTGGATGGACGATATACCGTGTTAACAACAGCTTTTGTTGAACTTAAACGTACAAGGTGGAAGCATCGAGGAACCACACTATTTGCTCGATGGCAAAGTTCATACCATTTGTATTCTTGTATGCTTAGGAAACTGGAAAAAATCTATAACAAGATTAGTCGTTTGCTTTAACGTAATTCAGTACTTCCAAGAATATCTTCGTTTACCTAAGTCTCGAACGGCTTAAATTCGAGAGAAAGATTAAAATGAGAAAAGTTTATCTTGTATTATTATATATGCAAATGTAAAAAAATATGTGAAAAGGATATATATATATATATATATATATACGTATGTACATAATACGAAAAAGAAAATTGCTTACGATCGTAAGTAATTATTAAAAAAAGTCATATATTTGAAGAGAAAAAAGAAATCTAAAAAAATACCTTTCATTTCGAAATAATACTTATTGTGGCATATTGCTTAAATACTAAATAGCTAGATAACAAAGTAGGGAAATAGCTGCTCATATTTTTTACGGAGAGTAGAAGACTATTATCCCTTTCATTCGATGTAACTGTATTTTTCGCCCAAGCTTCCGCAAATGGGCGCGATAATTTTTTTACGCTCGCCCTTATGATGTTTATTTTTCTTTTCTTTTTTTTTTTTTTTTTTTTTTTTTTATTGCTTATTTCAGACCTGCACGGAAGTCGATTGATGTGCGAGTTCCGTTTATTATCGCGTAATTTTTACAATGGCGCTAGATCTATTCTTTTTTTTCTTTTTTATTTTGCTTAACATTGTTTCTACGTTCGTAGTATATTTTATTTTTATTTATTGCTTCGCGGAACTTTCACATTCTTTTAAGACGCTTTTGATGCACTTTTTTGTAAATCAAATATTTTGGAAGCTTTATACTTTTACATTTTTGTTTTTCTTCTTTTTTCCTCGGTTTATCTTAGTTTTTCTTCGTTGTTTTCTAATTGTTGATGGTAACTTGCACGGATCGACATGTCCGTCGTTTCACTGTAATATTTCTATGAGAAATGGTCCACTGTAAAAATAGAAACTGTTCAAACGAATGAACATAAGGTTATCTCGAACGAAGAGACCGCTACGCCTTCCTGTAGTTACTTAAAACATATAGTAATTTACGAAGTTGAAAAGAATAATCCGATAACGTGAAAACGTCGCGGCGATCATTGTAACAAATACACAAGCGCACTGCGTCGTTCTAACTTTTATAAAATTTAGGGAACGAATTGAATACATATTTTTTTTTTGTTTTTTGTTTTGTATCGAAAGATGATAAGATATAGTGATTTGTTTTGTTCGAAGAGATGAGAATGATCGTCTACCGAAGAGTGAATGTATTGTCGTTGGATTGGAAGTGTTTCAAAATTGAATACCAGTTTTATTCTCATAAGTATTTGTATAACGAACAATGAGTTTGTTGCTCCTCATTGTTCTAGAAATAATGGAAGAATTAATATTTCAAAGCGAAAACAGGCTTTCATTCTTGTACTTGAATCAAACGAGTCGTTGAATGTATAAAATAAACTGTACAATAGGTATTTTCCCTTAAAATTATATTTCTATTTATTATATCATTCTCCGATTGTTCCTTGAATTCCTTCCTATTTTTTCAGCTCGTGTATCACAATCTTTAAAGCAGTCTTTTACGCCTCTAATAAGCAACGCTATTTATCTTCATCTTCAGCTGCATTGAAGTTTATTTTACTAATTTAAGTAGCATATATATATTTAGAATTACATTTGACATTTTTAAATTATCATTCTTATCTAGATTTGTTCATGAAAAACTTAATCCATCGTGTCAAAGCAGCAAATTTTGTTGCTTTTGAAATATTTTAATTTTCTTTCTACAACAGATTTTTCCACGAGGTAATCGTGCTCTTCTGATTTTTGCTAGATATTGCGAGAAACACGTTTTTAATAAGTAAGCAGAAAAGAATTTTTTTCTTCGTTGAGACAAATATTTGCTCGGCGAATTAATTCTCGCACATTTTTTCAATCTTAACATAACTTCTTACGTCCTTCTACTCTTCTAAACAGCAGATTTATTTCGCATGTTACAAAATTCGTCTTCTACAACCGGAAGATATTTAATATTTTAAGACTTTTCCTCCAGTACGCCTACCAAATGATATCGTATTACCAGTCATTGAAATCACCGATTAAATTTAGTGACTTTCCTCGTTAGTAGATAAATTACGAACTTTAGTGCATCTGTGAAAAATCTTAAACCATATAAATTAGTAGAATGCGCATGATATGAAAAGATTTATAAAGTATCCGAGGTAAGGCGCTCGTTTCACTTAACTTGTTACCTTTAGTTTCAAATTTTCCGGAATTTAGTTTAAAAAATCCTTTAAAATAAAATATAGCCAAATGAGGAAATATTACATTCTTGTTCGCTAAGAAATCAACGATTCATCGTTGAAAAATGGTACTGTTGTTAAAAGCTTAAAAATTGTCAAAAAATAATAAAGTACGCAAAACAATTAGGATATATGCAGTAAAGTACACAAATGGGATGCACTGGGGAAAATAATTGACTCGATTTATAAAAAGCAATATATTATACGGAGCATAACTTACATTTTGCTAAAGTTTCGAGCTTTTATAGCAAATGGTAATTTTTTATTTCACACGACGAGTATGCGCGTCAACCGCACCAAGATAAAGTTCTGGATTGACGCGTGTACACGTCGAACGCAGTTAATTGGTTAAGTGACAGATCAAACAAGCTTTGATGTAAACACAACTGTACTTAAATATCGGCTGCTTTAGCAGGCATCTATTACCATAGATTACTACTTAATTTTTTATATTATGTAATATATTGTATTTATATAAATAGCAATATTATGCTGTAACTTATTCCTACCTTGCTCCTTGCAATCATTAAATTATAATAATGTGATGCAACACGAGTTCTAATCTTGTTAATTTCTAAAATCTTAACCGACTTTAAAAACTTTCCGAGACCTTGAGAACCAGATATACCCATTTATAGCTTCATTTATTAATTACCATACTTTGATAGAGCAATTCTATCGCCAACTTCATCAAGTCTAAGCTAAGATCCTCGACGCGTTATATACAACGCTTTTGTCGCATTTAGAATAATCGACGATTATAATTGTCCCTGAAACGCATGTGCCTAGAATAAAGAATCACTAATAATGCGTCACGTTAGAGAAGTCTATGACATTTCTTACATCGAGAGGCTCTGATGTCTTGTCACTTCTTTTTTCTGATTTCCGCACGTCGTTCGCCGCCTGCTACAATGTCGTGTAGTTTTCCGATTATGGTTTTTTCAGTCTCCTTATTGGCGTTACTGTTCCATAAACACAAACGCTACGATTATATTACTCTCTTTGTTCGGACAAGTCTATGGTACTTCTTTTTCGACGGCGTTTAAGGATATTCGCGAATTTTGTGTAACAGGATCTGTTCATCTTCGACGAATAATTCTCGAACGGTTCTGCGTGCTGTTATTACGTGTAAAATCAGACAGATGTTTTTCAGGATGTTTGGTGCAATTGATAATCGCGGAAAATATTTTGGAAGAAAAGAATGCGTTCACGCCGAGAAACCGGAAAGTCGTTTGAATTACGTAAGATAAATAGGAAATTTAATTGTTCCGCATACTTGATTTAAACCAGTTGTTGGTATAAAAATGTGACGTTAAAAGACGTAGACACGTATATAAATCTTCGCTTGACTCTCGAATTTTTATGTCTCGCCTTGTCTCCGTCTCAAAGAGCAAGAAGGTTTTTAACGTATGTATGGAAACGTTTAACGCGACATTAAAAGCAGAAATGACACGTGTCGATAACCTCTCTCTCGTCTTACTCTGAAATTTGAGAAATCTCGTGGCGATAGAAGGACACGATTGGATCGATTTTTGGCGCGAATACGTTCGCAACGTTTGCGAACGTATCCTTCCTCGTTCTGAATTCTTTATAAATTCAACACGAGTATACGCTTCGTTCGTATTTGTTCATTCCGGAATTTTTCCCCTTGTGTTCTTCCACGATTTTGTCATTCTCGTCTAGTAACGAGTGATTTGCAATCGAGTAAAACGTTCTTCGCCGATTCCGTGAAGCTTGGGAATAAATTATTCGTTCTCTCGTTCGATTTTTTAATATAAAGCGATATTCTGTTATTATCGGTTTCGACATCTCGTTTCTGAAACTGTCTGTCTAAACGATCATGGTATTCGCTTAACTCATCAAGCACCAACCGTTAATGTTTTATCCATTAATTATAATATATATTATATGTAATATATTTTTAAAATCGATATTTATAATATACAAAGTATGTGTGTATTTATATATTTATATATTAATTGGATATTTATATATTTATTATATTTATCAATTTTTATAGTTTCACGTGTCATATTTTATACATTATAAATATCAATTTCGTTGTATCTGATAAAATCGTAAAGCTATACATGTTATAAAAGAGTAAAGTCTAGTTGGAAGAAACAAGGTGTATAAAATGTCGAACGAATCTTTGACATTCTCTTTCGTAGCCACGTTGTTGGAAAATAGAATTCGATAACACAAGTTGATTGAGACAGATAGCAAATGGTTCGATGAATGTTCCACTGACTTAGACGTATAAATAACACTTGAATGCGATTCAGACAGGATAACACGCGATAAAATCGTCGAATCGAAACAGACAAGATCACTAGGATTGTTTCTATGTAGTTTGCAACGGCCATTTTGTTCGGAAACAGGTGATAAAGAAAAATGCCATGTAGGAATAAAAAGTGAATTGCTTACACGGTTTAATAACCTCTCTTTTTCTTTAATGAAACCTGCATTTCTACTGCGTCGTGTAATTCATACACGTCAAACATAATTTATGGCAACATTGTTCCTTCTTTCCCCGAAGGTATAGATGTTTCGATCGTCTTTCGTTTCTCAATTGTGATATTCCTTTGCCGATAATATCGTTACGCGGTTCTTGCTTTCTCAACATCATCGGAAAAATGTTTGCATCGCCGTAGAAAAGCGGAGAGATACGACACATGGTTCCGTACGAACGCGTGCAATAAAAATAAAATAAAAAATAAAACTGGTAAATTTCCAAAAATCCGATTACAGAATATCTTCTGTTCCTCACGTCATTTCTTGTGTCAAGTACGCGTTCTTATGGATATTGTATAACAGCAGAGATTAGATAAAATTTCTCGTGCATGCGTGAAATTTGAATTTAATGCGTTGATAAAATCAGATTTAGATTATAGTGCAATTTATGTTAAAGACTATTGCAACAGAGTTACAAAGTCTGAAACGTCTTTGTTAAAAAAAATTATGAATTAATTTTATGAATTTTAGAATAAGAAGCATAAACAAAAGATTTATCTAGTGAGCTACTCATTTATTAATAATTTTAAATGTTCAGCCGTCGAAATATGCTCTTCGATTTCAAGCATACGATATTTCATGTGTCAAAGAAAGAAGAGAACATTTAATGGAAACGATATCATAAACAAACTGCTGTTTCTTCCCTGAACGTTTATATCTTCCATTTCGCATTATATAAACCCGTTTCGCGAATAACATTGAATTAAGTAACAGTGAGATTGACGGTTCTTTTTGAAATATACTTTGCTCGCCATCTGTCGAGTAGACAAGAAATCAATCTCGCGATCTTGCAATAAATAATCATATTTTTCATATGATTTTCTGACGCTTTTTTCATTCCTACGAACTTGTCATTTACTATTCGCAACTCAGTTGTACAGTGAATCATAAAATTAATTTTTAGAAACGTCTTAACGTAAATATTCGAAAATATTGATCAATATTTCCATAATCTTTTTCCTCTTTTTCCTTTTCTTTTTTTTTACAGTTATGATGACTTAATTGATTAATAATTCAAATCAAAGTATTACAACGACTCCAAATTCAACGTAAGAGACAGAAAAGTCAAAGGGCAACATATTTATCGTGCATTTAATTATTGGGTATGTGAGACAGCGATTCGAAAAATATCGTTCTATCGTCAAATGCAATCTAATGAATAACACAAAATTTAAGAAAAAGTTTTTTGCACATATTTTTTTCACTAATTCTTGGCTTGTTATAGGTTGCTGCTCGAGGCGGAGAATGAATAAAATTATTGATCAAGTTAAAACATATTCGTTTAGTATATCTAATTAAGCATGGCTGGACGATCGATCTTCCTGTGACAGATAACGATAATACGTCACCGTTTACTAATTCGATAATATTGTAATATAATCAGAGAAAAATAGTGTATAATATTGTCTTCTAGTATTAATATTAGTATCTTAATCTAGTAGTAATATTGTCTTCTGGTAGTACAAAAATAGTGTATAATATTGTTTTAACTACGAGGCGAAAGTCTTAAAAAGCACGAATGCAGAACTTTGCAAGTTATTCGATATCGTAGAAAAATATCCAAGCAACGATACAATTAAGTTCTTCAATTATATTGCACATTTCATGCTCTTTTGATTCCTATGATCTGTTATAGAATTCAAATAAAAATGCAAGGAAATGAGATACATTATGAAACTGTATACGTGTTATAAGATTCCTTTATAATGACTAACATCGTGTTTCAATAACCAGGTTAGGAAACACAGGAGGAATCTGTTTCTACATGTTTTCCATCTTCCTGTCTTTACGAATAATGTACATTTAACGTTAAAAAAATAAGAGAAACACCCGAGTTAAAATTATTTCAAACAACTTCTTTAAAAACGGTACAAAATAAAACAATAGAATCTTATCTCCGCT
Source organism: Bombus flavifrons (assembly GCF_040668555.2). Lineage (NCBI taxonomy): Eukaryota > Metazoa > Arthropoda > Insecta > Hymenoptera > Apidae > Bombus > Bombus flavifrons. The sequence goes on along the minus strand of NC_138458.1, from coordinate 4,981,104 downwards.
CATATTTATCTTGGACAAACGACGAACAAAGTCCTGGTAGAAGATACAAGATGAAAGGACAAATGATTCGATTTAACGTTAATATTATTCTCCACGCTTTTTCTTCTTTTTATCCATTTGCATATATTTTATGTAATTAAACTGTAAAGCTACGGAAGAAATTTGTTTTATTGATACAGACGCGCGTTCATCAATCAAGCGCTAGAAAAAAGAAAACACACTTCATTAAAATGCTCGTCATCATCAATAAGCGAGACCAACATTTTGCTGAAAGTTGGAATAACACGAAGATAAAGGTATAGCGTGGGTTTTCAAGTAGCGATCGGCTTGTGTGAGTCGTCGTTCTTCCCACCTTTGACCACCTTCAACCTCCACGATTAATCCTACCACCAGAGACTGGATCATATATAAGTATCATGAGCAAGAGGATTTCTAGAATCGTAGTTTAATCGTGGCTCACACGTTCAGGTGAATATCTGGCGTGTTTACAGTGTCTGCTGTTTCGTGAGTTACTGAGTATCCTCGAGAAGCGATAAATACAAGTAAATATAAAACGTCAACGTTCATCGTCTTATAATGAAAGGTTAGTGGTCAGCTGCGGTTTACATTGGCTGCAATTTTATGATTTTCAAATTTCCAAAAACGTCCAAGTACAACATTTTCTCGTAACTATAATTTTATTATTTGAGAAGCTCGGCCCAAGTTCACCGTCGTTGTAAAGCAAGTAAAGAACGATCGATATGATTGTTGGAAAGGTTTCTGCTTCGCAAAGTCTTTTTGAAAACGCGTTCCGTCTGCGTTCAATCTTTATAAGATTTTGTTGACAATTGCGATAATTGCAAGACAATGAAAGCTAATCGGTAAAATCAAGTATTCAATTTTTAGACAGAATTTTGGGAAGTTTGTTGTTTCATGAAGTTTTACATTCAATACATAAATGTGGTTCTACTGTATCCGATTCTTCTATAAGTAGATATCAGTCAATGAAATAAAATATCGATCGATATTAAATCTTCAAAGAGAGCTTCAGAGAGGTTTCCATTCTGCAAAATTTGTTGAAAGGCTGTAAAATTTACAACGTGTGTTCTAATTATAATTTTCAATTTCTCTTTGGCAGCTATGCATCAAATACTGATCTGTCTGTTCCTTGTCATGACAATCGTCTATGCGCTTGCCCGACCCGACGACTCGACCCCGAACTTACTTTCCAAAGATCTTGCCTCTAGAGACAAATACCCAGCCAAATTTGACAATATCGATGTAGATGAAATTCTGAACAGTGATCGCTTGTTGATTAATTATCACAAGTGTTTGATAGGCGAAGGAAGATGCACTTCTGAAGGAAATGAAATCAAAAGTAAGTGATAATACACTATATAATTCGTCTTATTGTGGAAAATATCGGAACGTACTCGCTATTAATCGTATAAATGATATTTTTAAAAAATGTTAATTAATTATCCTATTTAACATTTTACGACCTGAGATTTTTCCTTGCTTGTGAAAGAATAATTGTAATTTGATTAGTTTCGTAATCTATATACGTTTTTTATACTATTATATATTCTATATATATTAATCGTCTTTATACATATATGTTATAAACAGAGTATCACAACGTAGTAACAAAATGATACAATACAATGGTAAATAAATAAAATAAAATTTGAAACAGGAACATATGTATTGTACACTATTAACTTCTAGCTCATATAATGTTATAAGAAATAAAGCTTTTATACACACATATTCTACACAAAAAATTAATATAATTAATAATAATTGTGTACTCTATTAGTAGAATATCTACTTTGATTCTGCTTTGATTATGTGACATTATACGATTCTCAAATAATTTCTTATTGTTATTGCAATTTGTCATAAGAATCACATTATCACTAGTTCTATTTTTACTTTCAATTCCTTCATATTATCAGCTTCATTGTATTAACGTGTTAATTCAATCATTTCCATAGAATATATATCTACTGTCATAAATGAAACAAGAAGCAAATAATTGCACTTACACATCAACTATCCATTTCTTTCTCCAAATTTCTAATCTATCGTTTAAGGACAAGATCAATTTGCTATATCTTTTCAAGCGCGATGCAATACTCTTTGACATTTTATATTATTTCTCTTTCATTAACAGAGATATATATGTATGCCATTGATCAGTAAACAAATCATCGCTGAAATGTTATCCATTATTCTGCAATACCTTCAGTTCCTATGTTTCAGAGAAACATGTTTCTTGTTTTGAAATTTAGTCAATTAATGTTCCTGTTTTCACCTTTCAGAGATCTTACCCGAAGCTCTAGCCACCGACTGCCAGAAATGTACCGAAAAGCAAGCAGAAAATATTAAGAAGGTGGTCTTCTTCTTGGTCGCGAAAAAGCCACAGTTGTGGGACAAACTCATGGAGAAGTACGACCCTGAAAAGAAATACAGAAGTAAATACGAAGAGGAAGTGAAGAAGCTGAGTGTAGCAGCTAATTAAACATAATTATTCGAACATAGGAGATTCGACCTTATAATTGTTTAGGAACAAATGGAATTGCCCATTCCAGAAATTATTCACGTCCCTAATAAACACGTAAACAACGTAACGATCGAATGACAATAGACAAACGGACGCAATATTTATTTGTATATGCAATGCAAGCGAAAACAAAAAAAAAAAAAAAAGAAAGTAATCTCGAGACGACGAACATGTAATTTTATAATGCGAGAAAAATAAAAATTGATTTCAACAAACGAGTTTGTATTTATTTTCAAAACATAAACATTCCCAGGAAAAATTGGTCGCGTTAGCCGGCATTCGTCGTTCGTACCTTCCTGTTTTCGATTTCGCGCACGAAAACGACTTGGTTTCGAGTGATTTCGTATTCATCGAGTGACTTTTACTCGGGTCGTTGTATCATTTTCGACTTTCAACCAGTTTGGAACATCAAACGACTTCAAAACTGCCCATTACATAATTGCGAAAGTGATCTTGATAATTTTAATAAACACGACGTCGATATTACGCTGTAATTTTCCTCGTGTCTAATAATTATTAACGGAAAGATGTCATCGTTATGTGTGTTGCAATTGAAGTGTACTTGAATATTAGACGAACGCATAAATTCATAAATAAGTTAAATGAGAGAATATTTTTTATCGAAATATCCTTCATAGTTTCTAGATTCTCGTAGTACCAGCTTATGGACGTAATTGACTTTCAGTGTAGAATTAAAAGAGATATACTTTCCTATGATATTAACAAAATTAATCATATAGCAATCCACTATGTTCGCAAGTTCCTAGAAACCCGTATTCTCTTCGAATTTTACCGCAGGATGTAGCAGAGAATCTTGCTTTCGTATGTGCTTTGTTTCATATATACATTCTTGAGACCTTGCGGACCAGGCACTTTAATTCTAATTATATCTAATTATGTGGTTAGTTACCTTCTTGTAGAAGAATATTTTTCAGTTACTCGTAGTTTGCTGGTAATTAAAAATCATAATCACTTCCTTGATCATTTTAACGATTATAAGTAAATAAGTATAGAACAAATAGAGTATAATTAAAAGTAAGTTCAATGCTTTGCAGACGAGTGTCTGCAAATAGCTACTCAAGTCTTTTTACCGTTGCGGCTGCGTGTCGGCATATAGCCGCCCAAATTTGTTCACAGTTCCGGAGAGTTATTTTGAAATAGTTGGTGTACGTCTATTTTTCTAAGTGATAATCTTATGTGTATGTACGCATGGGTATAGTAAACTAAACAGTATTATGTTTCTGATGAAAGAAAATTATAGATCTTTAGAAATCTCATCTTCCGTTTAACGTAAACTCGCAATGCAGGATGATGGTCGAGTCAGAACGAATTTCAATCTTTCAATGGCATTACCAGACGAATCAGCAAGCTTTTTATATATTTTATATAGTTTTTATAATACCTTATACACGATGCTTAAAAGATCCAGAAGGGACATGTTCAATAGTGATAGTAGTGATGACGAATATTATTTTGAACCTGACAAGATAGAAGACGATGACAGTGCTTCAGACAGTAGAAACAAACTCCGTTCAACAAAGGTACTGTTCAGATGTTTCAATATTTCTAGTGATAGTGACAGTGATGATGAACTAAATATTGAAGAAAATAATACAAGCTTCAACAATGAATAACGCAATCGTTCAATGTGTATATATTCTCAACTGCGTGCGTCAATACCTCTCGTTCACAGCGACGCTCGCTCGTCGAGAGGCCCTGTCCGCATATACGTTTCTTAGAAATAAGCTACTCATCATCCTCTTTTCTCTATTTCCACTCGCCGACAAAGTGAGAGATCCTAGAACAAGAGGTTTGTGAAAGCGAGAAGCCATAATTTTTTGTGATCGAATGGATAATAACATCGTTTAATAGAAGACGAATATAGATATGATTAATGCTTTGTCACCTTAGTGTTAACGACCCTGACGTATTATATGCTGTTGGGTCAATCACTTGTTCATTTACCGCTATCCTGATCCTCTCACTCGTTCTCTGTATTCTTTCTTGTCCTGTTCCTTCCTATGTAATTTATATAAATTTATGAAATCTATATAAATCTACTTCATTCTGTAGCCGACTCTAATTGATTCTTTCTTAACTTTCTGAAACTCCTTTTTATTGCCAAAGCAAAGTACAACATTCAGATATTCGGTGACACATTTAATATTTTTTATAGCTAAATTATTAGTAAGTTAATTAATCTATTCTTCCCTTAATTTGTTTAAACTTTCTTCTATTACCAAAACAAATTATAATATTTCTCTATTCACTGATGGATTTACTGTTTTCAATATTATTCCAATATTATCTTCAAATATTGTATCATATAATGACAGATAAAGTACAGAGTGGATATTACATGTAATGCTTTTTTGTGTTCTACATTTTGGAGGTCATGTGACTACCTTACCATTTTTGTGCCATAAATGATGGTATTGATTCAATATAGTAGTTATATGAATTGAAACTAAAGTCTTCTATGAAGTTATAAATAGAATATTGAATAGATTTTGTACTTACAAATATTTCCACCTGAGAAAATTGCAACATAGTTTATAGATAACTCCAACACAGCAGTAAAGAGACAAAAATCGCAACAAAATGAGCAAGAAAACCAGCAAAAAAGAAACAAAAGGACCAACAAAAAGATCAAAAAGATCCACAAAAATTTGCTTCAAAGAAATACGTCAACTTTTAGAAATCTTGTATGATGTCTTTTGTTTTGTCTTGGGTGATATGTGATGTTCTACAGTATCTTGAAATATCCCACAATGTTCTATGATGAAAGGAAAGAGAATTTTGTAAAGATATACATATATATATATATAATTTATATATTACATATTATATTACATATATATAGTAATATATAGTAGTATATAGCAGTAGTATATATAGCAGTATATAGTAATATAGCAATAGGTTATAAATTACAAGTTGCATAGTTTTTAGGTTACTATCATTTTTCAAATAGTAGTATTCAAAAATATTAATACTTGTGTCGTTTTAGTCAGTAATCGCATAAGTCAATTATGTCATAAATTAATATTATTTATCAATAAGATATCTACATTACAAATACAAGATCTTATATGTCTTATTACAATACAGTACATAATCTATATTACATAAAAAGAATAGAATAACTTACGTAAGAAATTCATTTGTTTCATGAATTATAGAATTTTGTATGAAAATAAATATCGAGAAAATACAATACCATGGTACTAATAGAACAGAATACCATTAACACACAGTAACGTAATAAATACGCGTCTAACGCATCTGCGCCCTGGTGACAAAACTAGAAATTAAAATTTGAAATTACCCCATTTCGCGGGGAGTAATATTAAAAAGTGGAAGCAGCTGTAAACAATTCGTTACCATAAATGTGCAGAATTTAATACACATCGACATTTCATCACTTTAAAATGGTGAGAATGTTAACTTAAATTGTTCTGTACTTAGAGTTATTGACATATTGCAGATAGATCATGGCCATTAGTATTCTCTTGCTTATTCTAATGCTTCAGATTGATCACGAAAATTCTCGTATGTTCATCGTTGTCATTTAGATATATATAATAATTCATCGTTATCATTCAGATATAGGTAATAATAGGTATATAGTAATAAAGTGAGTACTCCGCAATATGTTAACAACATTTATAATGATTTATCGTATTTCAACGTAAATAGATGGATATCGAAATAAATTTAACGAAATTCCGGATGGTGGCCGGGTACTGACAGAAGATGACACGTTCCTGAGCCAAACATCTGCTGATAAATCTTGAAATAAATATTTGAAATACCATTTCACGCTGTGTCACATTGGAAAGAGGAAGCAACTGACGAGAGCTGGTCGAAAATGTGGAAGATTTAATATACAACATGGTGGGGTGGCTTCAAAATAGTAAGAATTTTAATTTAATCTATTCACAATCTAGAATAATTTATAGTGATTTTTAGTTTTTCGATGTAAATGTATGCTTATTAGTTTCCAATGAAAGTCACATACATCGAGAAACACAAATCACGTATTATTGGAATGAAATTCTTTTCCTTTTCACTTCCCTTGACTTTTTTCCTTGATAATCTCTTCCGTATCTTTTTTTTTGCTTTTTCTCTTTTCTTTTTTTCCTTGCCCTTTCTTTCATTCATCGAACTATGCTCATTAATGGAATATAGTTCAAATAATAATTTTACGATATTTTATTTTCAGTTTATTCCTCTAAACTATATTAGCTCACTCGTGTTTACTTTACGCGTCTCCCCTCGTTTAAGTCTAACGTGTTATTACTTTTTTTACTTCGAATTTAATATCGAATTGTTGAAAACATAACCCTTCGTGCACGTTTGACTTTCAGGCGACCTTCCCACTCCCTGCCAACCGAACTTCGACGTGTAAATCGCGTTACGGAGGTCATTCTACCGACCGGGAATCTAAGCGATTAGACGTATGTGTCAGGGTGACGGGTATCCCTTTTTCTATTTTACGCAATACTTAATTAATTACATTAATTAACTAATGTTTTTATTCATTAATTTATTACAATATACTATTAGGTTATCTTTTTTCCTTCGATTATCTTTTTGTTTATCCCATTTGTCAGTAGTTCGTACAATGAGTTTTCAGAAACAACTTAACATTGATCACTGCTTCGCTTTATTTAATTTGTTGCTGTTTGTTTGTGTAATTTGTTCTTTTTATACATTTATTTTAATGTTTTGGTCTTCTTCTGTTCTCAGATTATGGTTTGATTGCAAGGAAAACATGGAGACGTTAAAGAGATGCCACGAAATTCGTAAGGACGTCATGATGGTGCTTAATGATCAATCTGATAGATTCTTATGCAAATATGGTAATATTTAATTTATTCTAATGAAAGCAGACGTATTCATACATTCTCATAACGTCCTCTTTTTAATGGATAGTTGATAATACTTATTTATTTAATATAATATATATTTAATCGGTATACGTTCTTACAAATAATTCGTAATATCAACGCCATTAGTACGTGATGTAATAGAATTGTAAATAATTTTATGATCCATTAAGAGTACAATGATAAGGATAGACGAGATTAATCACTTTGTTTATTTCGAACATATTCAGTTCTGTATTTCAAATAAGTTAAATGAATTGCTTTATTGCTTGACATTAACATTAAATTCTTTAAAATTCTATTTAAGTGAGAAATTAAAATAACTTTTACATTTTGCTGCATTTTCGCGAATTTTCCATGATAATAGTGTCATTTCGATCTTTTTCAATTTGTGCTATTTCTGAAGCGAATACGTTCTACGCCTTGCATTTTCTGCCTGATGCACAGGTAGCTTGTTAAATATATTTGAAACTCTAATAACGGACATTCAGAGTTGCAATTTTTACAAATTGGGTGCATTGCAAAATACTCATAGACATCTAGTACGTTAAAAAATAGTTTATAATGTATAACTATATTATATATAATATATAATATATATATTATATATTATATATTATATATTATATATTATATATTATATATTATATATTATATATTATATATTATATATTATATATTATATATTATATATTATATATTATATATTATATATTATATATTATATATTATATATTATATATTATATATTATATATATTATATATATTATATATTATATCTATTGACTATGTTATATAATATAACGGCATATTTTATATTCTTAATAATATGATATTTTGCTGCGTGTGCTAAATGAATATTAGTTCATAGTTTTGAAAAAGCAGTATTTTGATAAATAAACACTCGATAGGAAGAAGAAAACTGATGATGCAGAAAATGATACAGAGTGTTTTACTTCTTTCCCTTCCCCCATTCTCTCTCATAAAGTTTTTTTACAGAGAATTTTTGTGATCGCGCGCAATGCGATTGGTAGACTCAGTGTTTGCTCGTTGTATTATTTTTGATATTCTTTAAAGCATCATAGCTGTCATTAAGTTTAATTACAATGATCACTTGCGAAATTAGAGTCAGTGTGTTCACCGATTATTACTTGAGCGGACGCGTTACTGGTCTTTTATTTTTCTTTTTTTACATATCTTTTTTATTAAACATTCGCTTTCGGTAGTAAAGTCGCAGGTCTCGCAAGAGGATAAAGCCTCTCTTGAAGCTCAAGAATGTAAGTATTTTTGTATATTGCACTCTACGTTATTTTATTGCTCGTATTTAACTCGAACTATTATTAATTTCAATATTGAAATAAAAGTTTAAAATTTCAATATTGAAATATACAATAAAAATGTTTAACTTTTGTAGTAATTAAACTTTATAGGAATTTCAATTCATTTTTATATAAAAATTTCAAGTTTGCATGGAATTTGAATTTAGAGAACATTTGGATTTAAGTTTTTTAATAATCAGAAGTTTGTTTTTAAGGACAAATTATAATATTCCATGTTTTCTTACAGTTTTCTTCCACTCCTTATTTCTTCTATGGAATTGCATGGCTCCACCTTGATAACGGTCTTCACGATGACTTTCCTACCAAAGCATCGATGATCCTGTTCCTCGCATCTAATGGTGAGTCGCATGCATTTTTGTTCCTCTGGTCACTCAATCATGTCGTAGGATGACAGGTCCGAATCGACACGGGTGACTGGTTGTATTATGTAGAACTTTTGACGAGCATAATGACCGCGGGTATAATACTCGTGAGTAGTAACATTTTTTGACTGTGTTTTATATATTAGCTCAGGATAGGTTTTCTTGCATGTCGCGGTTTTAAATATTGAAAATAATGCATTAATATGTAAGGAATTTGTACGAAGAACATAATGTTGATACATATTCGTTATGATTATTTATATAATTATATTCAAATAAATAACGAAATGATTTTGTTTAATTACTTTATAACGGAGAAGTCTGATTCCCTCAGATTTCGTTTCAATTATTATCAACATTATTTTAAGGCTTATGATGATTAGATTTAATCTTTATCTATCTATTTTACGATAGAATAGAACAAATGCATTATTTGTGTTTTATGTGAAATATGAAATATGAAAGTGTGAGTAAAGTCTAATATTGCCTTCCCGATAAAAACGTATCAAATTTCATGTGCAAGAAGACACTTCGCGAGAGGTAGATTTCAGAATCAAAGCAAGTTTTCAATGTTTCTTTGTATTTCCAATGTATGTTTTGATAAAGGAATCGCCTCAGGATATTTCTATTTAATATTCAGTTGATATATCAATAATCATCAAATCAGAGATCAAATTAGACCATTATCCGCTTAGATGCAAAATATAATTGTTAATCATACTTTTAGCATAGGATTTTTAGATTTAAGCCTTTCCATGTTCATTGCCAGGACCCCATTTACGTGCGCAAATGCTACTTGAATGGGAGAAAGGCAATGAGCATGATGACTAGTTGATAATGTTGCGCGGCAAACTTTGGTGCCGGTGGCGTTCCGGGACGTCTCTCTAGTAGTAGATTTAAGTTCCAGAGGGCATTGCGCCCGAAGAAAGAAGAGGCCACGAGCCGAAGAGGCCCGACAAATTGTCATGGAAGAGGGCAACTACTAATGTATTATAATTATATATAATATAATGTTTCTTGTTACTACTATGTCATTATGCTCGTTGTTAGTATTTTTTTTTGTCTTGGCCGATCTGCATGTCGGCCCTCTACCACATTGGGCAAATCGCGGGTTTTTTATTAGTATTGCGAGAAATTACTGATTACGATTCTAATTTGCGTTGCGACAGAAAAATATTCGAGTTTATTTTAGTGTTGTGAATTATGATATCGCGGTTGCCTTTAGCAATTTTTATTATAAATTGTCGGAATGTTTTAAAGCGTTAATACATATTAGAGTTTTTCTTGTATGCTTTAAAGCTTTTTCCTTCGTTTAATGTTAGATTTACAAGTGTTAACCTTTTACTAATTTTATAGTATCGCAGTTTGTTTTAGTACGATGTTTGAAATAGGTTTTTCTTCCTATATGAATATTAATTTTATTTTTGTCTTAAGAATTAGTCTTTCGGTATTTTATCGTGATTATTTTAATTAACTTTCTAGTTAGAGTTGCGTTGATGAATGACCGCGTTTTTGAAAGTAGTGTTGCGACTAAATCATGCCCAATCTTCTTCCACTGGACTATGGAACCACGTTCCTGCTTCTGGATCATCAGATGCAGATTCATCAGTAGCCTACCATATGGCTACACTGGACTCGTTGTTAGTGTTGCGAACATGTAAATTTGAGTGCATAGAGTAATAATTATTAATGTTACGTAAATAATTCACACGGGAATTTCCTGTTTCTTTTTGTCAATAGTAAATTAATTAACGTTCCAAAAATAATAAAGCACTCGTCGCGATTTGCATTGAGAAATTTCTGTTTCATAGCTACGTATAATAAATTAGAGTTGCGAAATAAAATGGATATTCCACTTACGGCTGTTCGGTTACACCGAATGGTTCATGGCTCTTCTGGCTTGTAGAGTCATTTTTTTTTCTGTTTATGATTGAAAATACTGCTTAGATATGTTGTTGTTTGTTAAATAATGAATATTTTTTGGGTGGGATGGAATTCCATTAAATAATTTCATATTGCATTTAAGCAAAAGTAAAAAAATGTAGTCAAAAAGGAAAAAAGATATTTTTGTACATTATCACACTATTAATTTATTTGAAAAATACATAAGTAAGAATGATCAGTATATATTTTTAGAATTAATAACCTGAATATTCGTTATTATAATATTTATCTTAAATAACAAATATGAATTGTTTATGAATCAGTTTGGTAAATGAAGTTGTTAAAAGCTCGTTATTAAATTAAGTGTCATTGGATTGTTAAGAAATAAACCAGGTGATTTTTATCTGTTCTTTCTTCATCTTAGTATTCACCTTCTTTCTTCATCTTAGTATTTAGTATAGTACTTCACTTCAATTTAAAACTCAAGTTAAATTTAGATTCAAATTTTTCAATTCAAATCCTTAGACTGAAACTCGTGTCTTGATAGTTTGATATTTTCTTGTGTCTAATATGTCTTCCTTTCAGGTGTTTTTCTTTAAATGCACTAATCCAATAAATGAGTATGTTCCAGATTGATTAACTTGTAGGAAGTATAAATTATGCATATAGAATTTTAACGACCTCTCAAATGCCTATGAACGAACGACTGGAAAGTGGAATAGTATAGATTTAAAAAAAATGATTTAAGGAGAAGTAACATGTATGAAGAAGTCATATTTGAGTCCCTTCTATTGGTATCTAACTATATATATTTATAGAATTGTACTAATTTTTGTATGGTTTAAGTTTGTTTCAGGATATTGTGAAATCGACGGAATGACATTTACCCTTGCTTTGTACAATCCCCTATACAATGGGAAATACAATTTCCCATTCCATCCCTTTGTGATATTTTGATCTTTATATAAATAGATCTTTTTTATATCAGACCCCCATTTAAAATTTTCTGGTCAGGACTTATAAAAGAACCTTCTGAATCTGATAGGACCTATAAAAGAATGTTTTATTTTGTTTAAATTAATTTAAATTCAAGTTCGTTTCAGAAATTTCTACAAGACTACCAGGAAGATACAAAGTATTTACAGATACATATAAAGAAGAATTTCACGATGCACAACACTGAAGATATCATAAAATAACATTTTATAAAATACCTATTCTCCCTGTCCCTTTATTATGTTTAAATATATGGTAGTTAAAACTCATGAGAGTTCTGTATTAGTTAGAACATAGAGGGGGTTTTGAAATTCGTAGGTAAAACAGTTTTAAGCTGCTTTCGATGCTTCGAATGGTTTCAATGCTTCCAATGCTTTCAATGCTTTCAATGCTTGTAGTTAGATTTATATTAAGTGCATGCGTAATTATGGGTGGCATGTGAATGATGAAGAAAATTAGTATAATTCTTCATGATACGCATTTTACCTTTTTTTAAACAGTTTTAAGCGTCAAATATTCTTCATTTCTTTGACAGCAAAGATGTAAAAAGAATATACTGTCTCTTAAAGAAATATAATTTAGTTTAAGATTTAATTTGTCTTTTACTTTTAGATGTCGTAATCGGTTTAGCTTCTCGCGTCGGTTTCCTTAAAGTTCCTTTTGGTTTGTCGTTTGCGCAACGATCGAAGGATCGAACGTTTCGCAAACGCACACGAAAAGTAGAATTTGCTGTAATTTTTTCTATTCAAAAGTAGTAAATTTTTGCGTAAAAGGAGGGTGGATGGGATCGTGGATAGGGTGGGTCTCCACTCACAGCAACCTCCACGTGGTGAGACCTGGACACTTAGTATTATTTCATATACAATTGCTAACTGTATCATTGTATATGATAGAATTATGAATTGTATTTTAAATAATATTATGAGCTGATTGGCTGTGATCGCGATTGTATCATGTATAGTTGGAGCATTTGTTAGATAACTTCATCGATTTCTGCATAATCATGTATTTTTACCTCGTAGTTGTTTTACGCTTATGTTAAAGTATCATACTGAAACATTTCGAAAGTTAATAATATCATGTCTTTCCAAGTTTATTCTGCGATATATTAAATTCTACGTTTAATTCTGTGTTAAAATGAGCAACTTTTGCACAAGTATTCGCATTGTAGTTGTATTGTTCACAATCTCTTAATAATCTACACAATAAAGTTTAATCTTAATTTCAAGCATAATCAACGTTGTAACTTTCTTTTGTGAATCATTCAACAATTCATTAGATCGTCTGCGTTTATGCGTGTAACGAACGAAGATCTTCTCATGGCTACTGGCTTTTATCGTTTTCGATTCGGTTGAGATTAAATAGAGGTTGAAAACTGACATGACATGTAGATCATTTCTATGTTCCCCTTAGCAAATCGCAGATGGCGTAAGAAACAAGTCCGGTCTTTTTCGATGTCGGTATTTCAGAACCCGTGAGACGTAAATTCTCATTTCGTCAAATGTCGCGTGTATGCTTTATGTCGACGATACGATCCACTAATTTGCCGATCTACTGTTAAAAATTGTTAGAATGTTGGTAAAATGCAGCCAATAAATACGAGTCATGAAAAAGTAAAGGTCGCTAGTATTGATTCGTTTGTTACTTAGAAAGCGATAGCTTGAGGGGCATCGAGTTATCGCATCACCAAACAGAAATTCTCTTACATAACGACTGTTGCAATACATCAATTTTCGATATCTATCAAGGCGCTCCTTGACGAAAGTCCCTATGACTTCACGATCGACAGATCTAACTAATACAATTACGAGGTGCTTTTAAGAAGGAGATTTTAGTATAAGGATTCAGAAATACGTGTCAAGGATTTCTTCTTTAACCAACGAAACGACGATACTTTGACTCGAACGAGTTGCATAAATTGATTACACGCAATTACCAGATAAACTCTTGCGTACAAGATACTAGAAATGCCCGGAATGGAGAATGTGACCAATCTCGGTCTTCGAGTGGAGAAATTTAAGAAAGATTTCCTCAAGCATTACCAGGCCAAGTTCCCAATCTTGTTCCGTATTTGTTTTGATCCGATAGGCACTCATAAGAAGTCGCGTGCCTTTATCGGTTTCTTGCTCGGATTTTTTATGGCTGTTCTTCTATACGAATGCATTATCGTCGACCTGCAGTTCGACGCGTATACCAGCGTGAGCCTTGGTGGTATTTTGATTATGATGCTGTCAATTGGATGTGCCTTGTCGATTCAGGTGATAATCAACTCTTCCGGAATATTTTATCTTTAAAAATGATTTTCCTACCTATTATTCGTAGTAGAAACACACCACCTTCGTTGATACTTTCGTAAAGCAAGTGTAACGCAGGTAAAATTTAAGTGCAGTTCCACCGAAAATAAACACATGATTTATTGTTTAACTTTCCACACTACAATTTCCCGTGTACTCGAGATTAGAAAAGAAAAATTAACAGTCACTGCGATATATTTCATGATACGTCTCTCGAAGATTACTTCGTAACTAGTTTTTCTCGGCACGTGTCGAAGCTCGTTTAGTCATTGGAAATGTAACGTTATTTGTCAAGTAATTGCGATTATATCCGCTGCGTGTAACTGCAATTGATCACAATCCGTTAACTGATTACGACTGTTGTAATTAAGCCTGATTCGCATGAACGAACAGCTCGTCATGATATAACGCTGAAATCATTCTTTAACGTATTTAATGGATTCCACATTTGTTCTTTGTCACATTCTTCGTATACATAAATATTTTTCGCGCCGTACGTTTTAAATTTTAAATCAAGCAGTCCATTATTTATAATTCCACACACATTTTTCATGATTTATTTACAATTCTTCCATCTGCTTCGGATCAGATATTATTATTAGCCCTTAATGGACCAAGTGTGTTTCTCAAGCACCACCGATGTGCGGCGCTCTACTCTTTAAAATCTGACACTTAAAAACTTGCAAGTCGAAGTATGATGAAAATAAGTTGAAGTTGCCGGTCAATATTCACAATTAAAAGTCGGTGCGTTAAGGGTTAAATTACCTGGATAAGATCTCGGATACCTGTTATTCAGTTTCTGAATATTTATAATATTTACAATAATAAGTAACCAATATTTAAGAACGAACATATTCGATATTTACCATTGTTAACACATCGCAGGCGAGATGCTTTGCGAATAACGAAGTGGTGTTACTATGTCTTGTCAGTAGCGAGAACTGCTGTTGTTTTTCTTCAAAATTTTGGACGATATATTTCATATTTTAATAAAAACGCTAAATATCTTATTGGAAATATTGAAATATGAAATTGGATATATATATAAGGACTTATTTATTATCCATTTAATATTTGTTACTTATTTCTAACACAATAGGTGAGGTGTATTTCCATCTTGACGATACCAGCGTTTTTTGGCCGAGCAGGTCGAAGTATGTTGAGAGCACTGATTTTTGGATACATCATTGCCGGGCCATTGTTTAATTTAGTGTATAACGCTAAGGAGGTGGTAAGAACATTCGGCTGCACTACACAGTTGACGTACAACCTTACCAAGACAAGATTTGATTTAATGTTCAAACCGTTTCAACAGGTACATCTACTATTCTGTTAACAACGATTAAATAAGTGTAAATTAATTCTTACGATGTCTACGCGAAACGTCGATTTTTATTAGAAAGGATAAAAAAATATACAGTATTAACTAAGTAAAATAAAATATGCAACTTCATGATTCCTGTGTTTTCTGCAAATTAGGGAGCTCAAATAACACTGCTCGTTATATTTTAATTAAAATTCATATTTTGAGCGAATTCATATTAAAGCCAAAATAATTTCGATGCTTATTTCAATGTTTGTTGGGTTACACAATTTGGAATAAAATTTTCCGAAAGCACAGGAACATCCAGTATGATCCAGGTAGAGATACGAATGTCTGCGTGATTTTTTTGCTACGTCGGCGCCAGTTACGAAAATTCCTCTCATTTTTAATCGTTATATTTATTAAAAGGCGATCCTTGCTATGAAAGCGGATGCAAATGAGATAAAAGACACGCTTTCTTCGGTGAGGGACTTAATGAGCCCGATTGTCGAAGAAGTGGAGGGAGAGGAAGAAATGTTACGATTAAAGGAGGAAAACGATTATTTGGACGAGTTGCAAGGTGATACAAAAAGAAGCAAGGAAATCGAAGAGAAGCACGAGAAAAAAATTGAAGAAGCCAAATCAGATGCAGAAATATTTGAAGCTAAATATAAGAAAAAAATCGAAGCTCGATGCGAGGAGCAACTTAGTCGAGGTGCAGGAAGATGTAGGTATGTTTGAAAAACCTGTTACATATCTTGCAATTTATAATAGCTTTTAATTTTAATATTGCCCGAGTATTCCAATCAAAATATTTGGCAACTTTCGCTAATTATAAAATTGACCAAATATTTATTTTATTTCTATCATTTATTATTTATACTATCAAATTACGTTCTCTCTATCTTTTCCTCATTTTATTTGAAGTAACGCTTTTCAATTATTTAATGGAAATTACAATACATTTTTTTTTATAGGTTTCTCGTGAGTTAGAAATTTAAATTTATATTGTCAAATATGTATAAATAATCTTAAAGGGACATGTTCGGTAATGCTTACGACAAGTGTTACGAAGCAGTGAGCGTATTTGTTGCTTGGCTGTTGTGTTGGCCGATGAAACTGACTTTCGTCTGTAATCTGGTTCAAGCACTGGGTGGTTCTAGTATCTGTGATCCTGAAGGAAAGGTTGATAGTGGCATCGGCGAAGGATACATCGCTTTGAAAGGTGTTATTATAAAATTATTGACTATTAAATACTGAACGGAAGTTCAATATTATTTTAAAATAATCGTTTTACAAACATATTAACCGGTTAACGTGTCCAAGCCTGATGCGATCTATTTTGTTAGAAAAGATTCGTCTTTTTCTCTTATTAGTCACGCGCCAGCCACGGAAGACGTAGAACTTGATCCATGTCTTTTAAAATTACCTTAGAATTTATTATTATTTATGTCATCTTCTCGCGACGAATGAACTCATAAATGTAGATCATTTGCTTCCCGAGAAGAAAATATTAATAAATGTCAATTTATGTAATTAAAATAACCAATTAACCAAAAGTGGAGTTGACCAGTTTGGCTTCTGAGAGGCTCGCACATCAGGCACCGTTTGTGAATCGCGATTTCCTGTGTTAAAGTTCACCCGGACGATCTTTCTTCGAAGGTGCTCGGGACGAATTCAGCCGAAGCTTAAAGGACGCTAAGTTGCAATACAAAGTGAGGAAGCCGCCAGTGATTTTGGATCTTCAAGATTCGGCGTATGCTGCCAGAGCGGTAATACACGAATTCACAGTGCGGAGAAGATTGTTCCAGTCCGTGATGACCATCGTAAAAAGATGCTTGTCCTTCGTGTTTCTAAAAATCATTCTCGACGCTCAGAGATACCACGACGAATATTTGAATGACATTGAGTTCGACAATATATATGTGTCGCCCTATTTCCGCAAGATAGACGCAAGAAGAAGAGCACGTGGTAGTATGACTCTGTTGCCGTTCAAGAAAATCGAGAGGAGAAAGTTTGTTGATCCTTACAGTGTGAAACCGAGCAAAACCGAAAGGTCTCATTTGACTGGACAGATAGTTAAATTGCTTCTTGAGCTCATCACGGCCAGTGTTTTCGTTATTTTGGATTGGTTATTTTATGAAGTGTTGGATTTAATCAGAAGGCACGCTTATATGGAGTACGCTCAGGTAGAATTCATTTGTACAAGTAGGATATAAATAGGGTAGATCATTCTAAGTATCAGTGGTTCACGATTAAGGAGTTGAAATGATAGATGATACATGCGCCACTCGAAAGTCTTAACACGTTGCTTATCGGCAGCCTTCTAATAGGCTTCATAGCATCGACATTTATCGACTGGTTGCCTATAAATCGGCGTTTTGTTATTTCGGTTATCAACCGGCAGGCCACCGGTTTCTCCCAAATCTATCAGAAGCGGTAGAGGTAGAAAGATTATTAGACAGATTCGCACGTATACTGTTAATAATAATAGCGCGTTATCTACTTTTTCAATGTGGACAGCGATGGTGGTGATGAGAATATGTCAACTCCGAAATCGATAATATCTGTAATCTTGAACTGATGGTCTGTCGTATGTATCCGCTCGATTTACTGCGAGTGAGTAATTTGTTAAGACTATTTTAGAAAATTATGCACGAATGACGTTGACGTGTCAATGATGAACCTGAACAGCTTCGTGTCACAGTTGCACAATGAATAGTACGTGAAAATGGCATTTCCAGACCTACCCTCGAGAAATGAACTACAATGTTGACGAAACGTCGCAACACAATACAATGTACTAATGTCAGTGAAAGTCATTTGATTTTCCACTTGACTGCACGATTGAAACCCGGAGAATCACAGATATTGTGCAATTACTTACATATTTTACATACAGGGCGAATCTCCTAACATGACGACTTGAAATAACTCGTAAGTTATTCTTTGTATGAAAAATTGTTTCAAACGAAAGTTGCATGGTATCTAGGCTATCTAAAATATTAGACATTCCCTTTAAAAAACTGAACGTGACCCTAGTATATCGTTAAAAAAGTAAGGTAATAAAAAATAAATTATAGCACTATGTACCCCTAGATATCATGCAACTTTTGCTTCAAACATCTCTTCTTACAACGAATAATTTGCGAGTTATTTTAAGTCGTCATGTTAGGAGAGTCACCCTGTATATATAACTATAATATATAATAATGATAATATAATAATAGTATATAATAATGTAATGATACATATATATTTTGCAAAAGAATCTACAGTTCGCATCGTTCTAAAATAATGTGTTTTTTCAGGCAGGTCACCACGACCTAAGTTTGGAAATTCGCGGAACGGGGGTGATCGCATCATTAATCAGAAACGCAATTCGCGGTTTCAACGTGAAGAAACGAATCAAAACCGTGGTTTCGAACAGTGCGTGCCTTCCTCGACCCACGAAACTACCCGCTTACGTAATCGTCAGGATCTACGGTACCTTCATCGCAGTTTTCCTCCTGATCTTCGCGTCCATCTACACTGAGAGATTACGTCGTGGCATTTGCTCGTTCTTTTATCGAAGAAGAGAAAAGAGACGAGTATTGTACCTCTATAACGAGAGTTTACGACGCAGGCTCTCGTACACCAAGTTCATGAAGGCTAAGGTGAAGAATATGGTGAGAACGCGTCATTTGGAAAACGAGGTGAATTTCTGGTTGGCCGTGAGACTTAAATGGCCGGATCGTTTTGGATGGCTCAAGTACTTCGCCTGTGCCAGGGAAAGATGTTTAATCTGCGGCGATCCTGAGCCTAGAAAAGGGCCAAAGTACCGAGCATGCACCACTCCAGGCTGCCCCTTCTTGCATTGCGCTGAATGCTGGAGAGACGTAGGAAAGATTTGCTATGCTTGCACTGAATTTTCCGATACAGAAACGGAAGAGTACGACACGCAACGCAGTGACTTTTAGTTCAGTTAACTGTCGACCAAGCAATGGAATAATTCGTACAAGTTGCCTAAACGCAACATTATTGATAAACACAGTAACTCGTTCGACATGTTTGAAAAAATCCTTGAGGCTCGCTTTTATAATCACAATGTTGAAATACAATGATGTAAGCTAAGCAACAAAAATTTCAGATGAAATGTTGAGTTAATGCAACGTTAATCTTTAAAGAATTAAAGACTTGTTGAAGATTTATAACTGAAGACATTAATTAATAAGCTTAATTACTGAATTATATTATATGGATGGTGGTACTGTAATCATAACCATTCTTTATTTGTGTACTAGGATACTAATTATTGAATATGAATACATTAATCCCTTATTTATGTCTTTTGGTAGCCACTTAAATGAGCATCAGCTGTTACAACTTGTATTTGTGATTTGTGATTAAACCAGTAGAATTTAAAACAAGGAAACTTAAATTTATGCCAAATCGATTTATTCCAACGTTTAACATACGATTAGAGGTTACGTATTCTTTTGAGGAAAATACATATGATAGGATCAATATTACGCCTCGAGGTACCAATGATACCAGTCAAGATTGTAGGTAGTAGTGGCTAGAAACATTTTTCGGGAAACTATGATATCATCAGAGATGGTAAAGCCATCTCTACGTATAAATCTCACGTACCAAACTCGACAAGAAGTCTCAGATTTCATGAGGAAGAAACGAGAACTTAAAACGTGCATTTACTATGTTGGATTTATGAGGACTGTGATGCTCGAACGGAATACAAAACATTCAAGAGCACAAAGTAGGATCATTCCTAGTTTTATAATACAATGGTATTATCCGAGGAATCTCGCATCTCCATTAAATTTCCACGAAGCCAACGATGTATCAAGGTAACGTTAACATAAGTATAATGAGTTGCAGACGCGGAGCGATTTACGTCTGTTTCACATAATTCAAGGAAAAATTGCGATTGTGCGACGAATCTACTTGAATACGACATGAGGTCTCGCAAATTGGTTAAATTCCGTTCACATACACGAAGAGGCAAGATGCTGTATGTTGTTATAAAGAGAATTTAACGATGATTGCTATAATTGTTAGTATTGTACAAAAAACAAAGTACATAATACGTATACTGTTCTTATTAGTTAAAATGTTGTATCCATGATTTCGTAATTGAAGAAAACTCGAGTTCTACTCATCTTCTTTGCAGCATTTTAAATTATGTAAGAAGGATAATTTTATTATTTCACCGTTTTACTGTTTTACTGCTTCATCAGTTTGTCATTTCGTTACTCTGCCATTTTATTACTTTATCATTTGAAGAGCGCTCGAGGGGAACGCGACAAACTAGGGTTAAAGTTCCTGGAAAAGGAATAGCTTGTTAGATTCAGAAATATAAGTTTCCTGAGTGCAGGTGACAGTTCTACGATATTTTATGAACAATTTTTTAACGTTCAATAGGCTGTAAAAATACGTATTTAATTTTGCAAGCAAATAAGGGGGCAATTTTAATAACATGGAATTGATTATGGAATTTTACAATTTTCCTATTTTACTATTTTCTCGTCTTATAACTCTACTGTTTTATAATTTTATTGTTTCTCTATGTTATTACTCTATGATTCTATTATTCTGCCATTTCTTCGTTTTACTGTACTATTTTCAAAATTTGTAGGGAACTCTGGTATTTCAACATTTTCATATGGACGCCGTACAAGAGGAACAATAGAGGTACCGGTCACCTGTTGCAAGCTAAAATCGAATTTCATCCACATTAACAAGAATTGCTCGGTTCGTCGAACATCGTAGCGCGCAAGAAAATGATCCTTCCGTGCGCATTTTTCCTAAGGAATTACGCGGTAGGTACAATTTCCTTTAGGTATGATAAGTAATTGGCCGCGATTTCGTGCTACTAACGAGCCATGCACGAGACATATAAGATCTCCACGCTAACGAGCTGGACGTTCAGTAATCGAAAAAGCCAGCAACGGTGAATCTCCGCTCAACGAAGATGAAGACTGTCCTGATTGCTGTCGTGGCTGCTATCTGCTTCCTGCTCGGTGAAGTACATTCCGAAGACAAATATACGACGAAGTACGACGACGTCGACATCAACCTCGTACTGAACAACGAGAGACTTCTGAAAGGATACGTGAACTGTTTACTCGATCGTGGTACTTGCACCCCGGACGCGGCTGAACTTAAAAGTGAGATTTTTCCTATGTAAAAAATTTTTTTTATATATATATTGAGAATGATTGTCGTTTTGCGTGATAAGTCGATTATAGTATGTTGTTCTATTTAGATAATTTATTATTTATGTATGCATAGGGGTGGTTCGTATTTATTTAAAAAATGAAATACATTTTATTGTGTTATTTTTATTTTATGTTCTGCTACATTTTGTTTGTGGCATTTCGATGCTATAAAACTGTTGAATAGTGAAAAATTATAAGTAAAATGTGTAGTGAGCGTAAAAACGTTGGAATAGAAACAGGGAATGACTAATTTTCTTCATGGAATAGGACAAGAAATGTCTCCATTCTTTCTATTTTCACCGCTTGTAAATATTATTATAATAATGTAAGAATACTTTATTTAGTCAGACTGTACGTTTATCACAAGGAGGTTCTTTGGCTTAGCGTAGTGATTTACTTGTTACATGTACACGCTTCCTAATCCTAGGAATACTAGGAATACTATATGTACTAGATGTACATGTAGTTTAATTCCTCTATCTTAGTTTTAATATAATTTATATGTGCATGATTTAACTATGGTACCAATGTGCTACAGTACAATGTATTTTCCTACTTACTATTTAATTACATTTGTGTTATTGCTCTGTGATTCTTCCTTAACTAACTTCGCTATTATGAAGTTTTTAGAATTTAACTTGTCTTCCTTTTCATAGCTTTCTGGTTGCACTATGTAAATTTTCAACTTTTTCATTAGACTTTCCAAATCATCAAATCTTCATTTAACTTTTCTCCTTGTTCTATGTCTGTGCTGATTACGCTTAGCTTCATGACTACTTGAACGTTTTTCTAGATACTGATAAGATGATTGGATATTATTTATTTCAATAACAATACAAGCAGGCATTATGTATTTCGTTCCAGTATTAATTTTCAATTTGGAGGAAGAAATTAGGATAATATAAAACAATCACATCTTTCTCTAATAATCTTCTATCTCATCCCAATTAGAGTTTCAGTGCCATAGAATATGCTATTAATTCACTATTACTTTAAATTATAAGAAGACACTTATAACAAAAGAAAAATACACATCAAATGAAAGCAATAATTTTTGCTAATTCAGTAATGGATCAAAATAATCTGACTGGCCTTCCCATGTAATATTAGAGTCCATGCTATGAACAATACAGTTAAACTCAATGGACCTTGGTCCCTCAGTAGTGCACTAACATATTAAAACGCGATTATCTAAATATAATAAAGTCGTTACTTAGTGGCATTCCATGTTTCTTCCCCTTACCCTCCACATGTTTAACACAATCATCCAATGACTCCAATTAAAGACTACTTATCATGTGTCATAGCCTGGCGTAACCACCGAACATCCAACGAGTCAAAACAAAGAAACACAAACAACGCGTACAAGAGGTTATGGTTGAGCGCCAGGAGGAAGAAGAAAAGCTATGGCGGTGTCGTTTAGAGCATCATCGCAAAGGTCGTTACAAGGCACCTTCGCTCAGAGAAATGTCGGACGAGTCAATTACGATATGTCCGTGCGCTCGTATGCATATTCCAGTGATGTTCAGAACGTTGTCGTTTCACGGTCGACCGCAATTTTATGAGCGTCGTTACTATTCCTGAGGTACAAGGCCGCGCATTAAATCGGTTACGCGTCCTTTGCCATCTAAGAAAAAGGATCCACGCGTGTTACAATTACTCGTGTATAGAATTTATTTCTGCTCGCATCATTGCAGCTGAGATTCTTGATTGCAAGGAAGTTTGTTATCTCTACTTTTTGTCTTCTTTTTAGGAAGCTGTGTGTTAGCCTTTTGCGACAAGATCCAATCTCATTAGAGTGAATTTTGTTGAAAGCAGGATTCTCGTTTGGAAAAAAAAGAAATTGCAAGTATTTCCAAACTCAAAATTCATTCACGCGGTGGCCTTCTGTCTTTTGTCATCTTTCTATTGGCAAGAACAATACGAGAGGAATAATCTTCATATTACTATGAAATTTTGTCATCGTAACAGAAATACGTTCAAGGTACACCATGTCTAACCCATTAGAAGATAATTTTAGTGCTGTAACGAATAACTAGAGAGCAATTGATTGATTATGTAAGCATCATCCAATCAAGTACATGTTAGTTATATAATATTAACAATGAAGTCCATAATGAAACTATATCCAATAATTTGGAATTTGAACATTCAATCACACTATCGCTCTAATTTGTATTATATTATGTACTTATATTGTATACTGTACTATTGTGTACATACTCATCAGACACAGAGTATGTGTTGCTGT
This sequence comes from Bombus flavifrons, assembly GCF_040668555.2. NCBI lineage: Eukaryota > Metazoa > Arthropoda > Insecta > Hymenoptera > Apidae > Bombus > Bombus flavifrons. The sequence continues at coordinate 4,957,018 of NC_138458.1, read as the reverse complement.
TATAATGTAGAATTAAGCTATGACTGTTTCATCTCGTTTTACGCATGACCAGTATACTGCTCATAACAAAAAATATTGCCATTTTCATATCTTCATGGCGAGTATACTTGTGAAAAACAGCTAACTGGTTAAACACTTATACTCGTCTCGATGCAGTGTAAGAAGTACAAGTTTCTTTTTGTCGTAACTTTCGAACCTCTTCCGAGCTCTTCTCTTTTAAAACACGTCCAAAAAGATCAGCTGAATCGCTGTATTAAAGCCCCTTTTCTATGGTCTTTACCGAAATCGCGAATGAAATATCACGTTAACGCAAAACGTTGGTCCTTAAATTGGCGTTGAGTTGAATTAGCGTGTAAAAATAAATTCAATGATTTATAATTGAAATTACAGAAAACTTGCCCGATGCATTAGCCCACGGATGCTCAGCGTGCAGCGAAAAGCAGAAAGAAATAGCGGACAAGCTTTCGCAATATCTGATCGACAATAGAGAGGAAGAATGGAGTCTTCTGGAGGCTAAGTACGACCCGTCAGGAGCTTACAGACAACGTTACCTTCAGAACCAATTCAAAGAAAAAGCTGTGGACTAAATTAGCCTCGTAATTCAATGGCATCGATTATCTTCGCTTCATTCTTGTTCATATTAAATCTACTTGGTATACACGTAATGATGCACTGCAATGATTTGCTAGAAATGCTTACAGAACATCCACTGATCGGTATGGATTATATGATAAAAACATTTTAAAACAATGTATTACGTATTTTACAAATCTGCACATTCCTTCGAAGAGAAATCATCAAGGGCCTTTCTATAATTGTAATTACAACCAATTAAAGTTATCTGAAAAATACATCAAAGTGTTGATTTTCTAATCTAATAGAAAGACGTATACGAAACTTGAAAATTATTTCCTTTCGGTTTTCTTGTTTAAAAAATATTTTAGCGTTTAAATTATTTATTACAGGCTCCGTTTAAAACTTGAAAATATTTCAGTTCCAATTTTTCAATAGAAACATACCTTCGCCTACATTTACTAGAGAGAACTACATATTTAAAGTTTGAAAATTATTCATCTCAGTTTGAAAAATACTTTTTAAAGTATAAGTTTAATATTTGAAAATTGTCCACCTTAAATGTTTCAAGTGAGAAAATAGTTTCAGAATCTGTAAAAAAAAATCTGCTTCAGACCTTGAAACATATTCGACTGAAATTTGTTGATTATAAGAAAATTAAGATACCTGACGTCTTAAATGTTTAATTTCCAGAACAGAAGATTGTTCGACTGAGATTCCTTCAATATCAAAAGAACAAGAAATTAGATTCGTGTCTAATTCTCTGTCACAAAAACTGTAATTTCAACGACAGAATTACCGAAAAACTATTTGTGCACGAGCCAACATTTAGGATTCATCTAATTTGCATGCTATTAGCGAAAATGATCTGTTGCGTCTCGCTCGAACACAATAATTAATTCGAGACTAATTAAACGGTGATTAATGAGCCTGCGACTAATCTATCAACTTCGAATAGAGACAGGCCTGAATTCGCGTTCAGCTAAAAGTGGAATCAGATCTAATAACTGGAGCGCCGAGGAAGACGCGAGTGCCGGACGAATCCTCGATTATCCTTCGAAGTCAATTACTCATCGTGATCCTTGACACGGAACGTCTTTTTGCATGAAACAATCGACTATTAAAAGTCAGTCGCGACCTATGGCGTTAAACGTCATGCAAGAAATTGCAGTTGCGTTACATCGTTCGACGAATTATTTGCTGTGATATAGACGTTGGTTTGCGCGACATTTAAGCTGTCGATTATAATCAGATAGAAACGACGTGACCGAACTACAATTTGCGACCAATTGCACGCCTGTCATGATAACAAAAACAGTTAATTGAATTGCATCTCTCGTATCTCTTGCATCGTGGCTGTATCAGCCATTGCAACACGAATGCAAGAAAATTATTTTCTTGGTGATGGTATCGCTTTACGAATCGTGCAATTTCTTTGGGAAAATTTATTTCTTAGTCTTTAAAAGCTTAATTGTTATATAAGGATTTTTATTTGAAGAAAAATTGTGAAAAATGTATTACGAATTACAAATTTTTCGAGCTTGCTTTCGTCCTTCATCCTCGAATTCTGTTCGATTTCTGTGCAACAGGAAAATGTTAACACGTTCGGGTAAAACGAGATCAAGGCGAGGATAAAAAATAAGAGCAATATTAAAAGTAAGCATATTTTATATCGAAGAAATTCCTTTACTGTGTAATTTTGCACACTTCTCTTCTAATTTTGTATACTTCTCTGTATTTCACATAATCCAAAATAATATTCATAAGTTATGGGGAAAATAATGATCTCCTCCCCTCGTTACATATTTATGTATTTGTATATTCTACATAGGCCAACACAATATTCACAAATTATTAAAAGAACGATCTCTACATTCTCCATTACACGTTTACACGTTTCTCCACTTCTTACAACACTCATATATTATACAAAAATGTCTCTATTTTCCCCATTACACATTTACATACTTCTATAATTCATATAAAGATATAAGAAAAGAGATTATTTTTATTTTCCCCACTGCGTATTTGCATATTTCTATATTTCGTACAACCCAAAGCACATGCGCAAATTACAAATAAAATTATCTTATCCAAAACGTTCTTTCCTCCGTAGACCTCCAATATCAAGACACGTAAGTCGAAGCGCTACTGTTTACCCTGTGTGTGTGTGTGTGTGTGTGTGTGTGTGTCTCTCTCTCTCTCTCTCTCTCTCTCTCTCGCAAGTGAGAGAAAAGGGGAAATGAGAACGCTGCATAATCTTGTGCTACATTTTGTGGTTTAAAGTTACCAAAAATATCCCGTATCCGGACACTCCAGCAGGCTGTGAAGTGTAAAGCCCCGTCTCCACGTGGGTGGTCGGATCTCCCTAGGACTCACAATCCTTTGCTGCTTTCCTAGAAATTCGAGATTTCCAAAGGGAGCAAAGAAAAAAGAAAAAATTGGGAAGCTGAAGGGAAGAGAAAAAAAAATTAGTGGAGCGGGGTGGAGGGAGGAGGGGGAGAAGACAAAAAGAAACGAGTGTATAACAGGCGCGTGACTAGAAACAAAGAACTTAAAGAGAAAAAGGAAAGAAAAAGAAGAAGTAGAAGAGAAGAAGAAGAAAAAGGGTGTCGTGTACACACTGGAAATTGCGTTCACGATACAGTCAATGGTGGATCGCGTGTAGGTTAAAGTTAATGGCCCCGCGGTGGCTGTCCAATGGACAGGAGAACGCGTTTTCAGTGAAAGCGCCGACTTTTATGAACTCTTCGGGACACTTTATTGCCGGCTTTGGCTTTTTTAGATGCACGATACCTGAATTCCACATAGATAGACCCGTCACCGTGAAACGTCTTTGAGGTAATAAAAAGGATTATGGGCTAGCCGAATGCCGAGAACCGCCGTGAAACTATTAAGCCGGCATAAATCATGTTTCGTGAACGCGTCTAATCCATAAGCCTAAAAAGATAAAGTCTCGTCGAGCAACTGCCCCGAAGAAGGTATCTTCCGTCGATTCCGTTAGCGATCGAACCCAATGATGAATCAAACGTTTCGCTCGTAGCTTTTTAAAGGATGAGAGTGGCGTTGTGTGAGATAAAGATCGACAGGTTAGGATACGAGAACTAACCTTAAAAGACGCGGTCAAACATTGCACGTAAAAATATACATTCGTCGTTATTTCTTTTGTTCATCTAACTTTATGTAGACTCTTACATTAACAAAAATTGAGAAATTGATTAATCAGATTAATGTATGAATTTTCATGAAGTTAAATGAACGAAAGAAATAACGATGAACGTGGAATTTTTCATTAAATTTTCAGACGAAAAATATTTTTAGCCTGTAGGATACGACAATAGCGGATGACTTGACTTGCGTAATTTCACCTATTCGAATTAAGCATTCCTTCTAGTAAAATAATCATGGAATTGGTACTAAAATTTCGCTGTCGTATAACGAATATTAATAGGATAAAATTTAATTTTCGTAACGAGGAGAGTCGAAAAACAAGTTGTACGAGAAGACCACGTTGGTCATTAATAGAACCTAGCTGGTTGAAAAGAGGAGTCTGAAAAAGGACAAGCAGTTTCGGTCTGAAAGGTCGCAAAAAAATTTTTCGCACTAGAATTCCGAGAAAACGGTCATATATCAAAGGTGGAACTGAAACAATAATTATGCTCCTGCTGTAATATTTTAACAAAAATTTGAAACACGGTAGAATCTAGGCGAACGTTTCATCAATACGTTTCGTGGAAATAATAATTCTCAATGATGGAAGAGTACATCTTTGATTTTTTATTACCTGACCATTTCTTACATTCTTTATTATTACAAGAAAGATATTTCATATTGCGGAATATCGAATTGGAGTTAGTATTACAGCGGAAAACAGCACAGCTATATGTACTTAGTGACAAAAGTTAGGGAGCATAATGATCGGTATTAAAATTACTGTATGTTTTTCATCTTCCAAGATACATTAGCTGGTATATTGTATTAAAAATACAATAAAGACATAACAGTCCATATATGGACGTACAATAAGTTTCAACGTTAAATATTTAAAACGAATACGAAATTGTGAAATTTGGCAATCCTGGTCCGCTAATACGAATAAAGGAAACTATAGACAGATTCGTGTATGATAAATATAAACATACAATCTATTTTTCGACACAGAATTTTAGTAATTAATTTATGCGTGCCGTGAGGTGAAATAAATTAAGGATCACCGCTGTTCTTTTTTTTATTATTTAATTTGTACTTTACATTCGGATTTGTACATATGGACGTTCGGTAAATTTTTCTAGCTTCACCGCTAGGTTACCAACTTATTGCTCATCTCGTTTTGCGTCGGCATGTTCCATATTTCCAATTCCATTTTACGATATTAAAGAGCACCGAACGGCGGCCATGCGTTCCGATGTAAATCGTACTCGACGCTGTCACCGCATTCGATAGGTGGACGGCCGACGAACAAGCATCGTTACTCCGTTAAAGTAGCTTCTGGCTATCATTATCTCTTCTCGAGAGTCAATCTGACGCAGCAATATAGGAAGCTGGCCTCTGAGAAAGCGCACACGTGTTGGGTTGAAGACAGGTAGCCAACTTCGAATGTTCCCACACGTGGTTTTAGTCACGTCCATAATTAATGCGTGACACGGTACAACTGAATACACAAAATCGTTCGTTTTATCTGAAGAACCGAGGAATCGTAAAGTACATTTCTTCGACAGCCATTTATGTCCCCTTGTGCCTGTGTAGTCTGTGTAGCTGTGTCGCGTAACAGCTCCACTCTGTTAATTTAACCATGGAGCGATATGAATTTTCTAACGTTTCCATCGAACAAATACGAGTTTATTCGACGTTGCTTATCAGATAAGATAGAAGAGTGGAATTTTCAAACGGCACACTTATCCCAATTTATCAGCGAGGTAATCGTTCATTGATTTAATTCGTAGTAGCATTCGGTGGTTGTATCGAGAAGCTGATTTCCTCGAATAGGTTAGGGTATCTAGGATATCTAAATAGGATATCTAAATTTTGTAAATATATTTTACAAGTATAGGACAATTGAATCTACTGCAATTGATTACTTCTGGTAAAACAAAAAGAAAAAAAGATGAAAATGTGACTTATCATATTATTACAGACACCAATAGATTTCGCATAAAAGTTAACTCTACTTGTAAACAATAAGAAGAAGAGGTTGGCTGTTATGGATCAACAAAGATCTTTCTTCCTTTCTTCTCTACTGTCTACGAAGACATTTGGCATATTATTATTCTGGGGATTTGTGAATATTCATCTCCATTCAGATGCCATTGCGGACTGACAATGCGCATATATATATTCGTACACATTTGTAGTGACAATCAAGTTTTTTTTTATGCCACACTGCTGGAATTTGTCCAGCTGGACAAATTGTAAAGTACAAATTAAATAATAAAAAAAAAGTGCTGGAACTTTAGTGTCGAATTTCCGTTTAATTTTGAATTTCTTCGTTCCTAATACACCATGAAGCGTTCTAAGCTTGCAGTTATTCCATCTTCCATATGTAGCTTTCTGCTGCTGTTTGCCAGAATGCTGCACCTTATGTCCACACAGGTTTTATTATTCTTTTATATATTTTTAATTTATTGTCCGTACAAGAGGAAGGTTAAATGTTTTTTTTTTTAATTTTAATTTCTGCTTTACAGTTTGTCCAGCAGGACATTTGGTAAATTTGTCTAACTAGGTTAAATGTGTGGCTGATTAGCCAGTACATTTTAATTTCTAGATGTTCCATCAGAGTAAGAACAAAATGTACCTTTTATATTTCTCTGCTGCGATCTCTTGTGTCTTCAAATTTATAAGAAGAATATAATTATTGTAACAGCATCTTAAATCTTATCGGTGATTTTCCAGTCTAACTGGCAACAACTTGTTTAAACGTTTCAGCATATTTAACGAGAGTTGTTTATTATTGAAACGAAGGTACTCGCGATTATACGAATTCAAAGGTATCGAATAAACCTCGCCACGGGTCGTTCGTATATTATGCATTATGTACGTATCCCAACAACGATCAGCAACGTGACAAACGTCGTGGAAGCAGGCGAAGCGAGGAAATCCGACGAGGACCGGCGGAATTCAACAAAACGGATCGGTAACACGCGAACCCCATAAAGCAGTATGAGGCGTGACTTTACGACCCTTGCAATCTCACTTTCTTTCCCTGTTTCGCGCGTGAACATCGGCAACGACCGACACCGCGATCGAAATTATTAGGTTAGAAACTAAGTGGTGCCAACCCAATAAGAAAATCGAGCTCGATGCGACACCGGTGCAATTCGTCAGTTTTGTACGAAGTGCTATAGGGAATTAATGTTATAGTTTTTGCCAACTTTTCAGTAATTTTCAGTAATTTCAGTAATAAAACTACACGCAGAGATACACTTTTAAAGAAGCAAACTGCTCGCCACACAAAACTTCGTCCATTTAACTGTCCCAAAAAAGAAAAGAAAAGATATTGCTACAAAGTGGAATTTTGTAGATAAGATTTCAGTCTTCTCTCGATCAACTCTCCGCTCGAAAAAAACTGACTCGAGATCATTAGACTGCACAGTGTACGCTACACGAGGGCTTAATTTACGCGTTCTCGTTCACCAAACGATCCCTTCTCCCGGTAATTGTTATCGTTGTTCCATTAAATTACGATAATTGGCGTAGATACGGTGATCCTGGCGAGGGTTCGCGCGCGTTACGCGTTCACTTTCGCGGACTGTCACGTGGCTAAGCTATATACGCGTTTCTCGCGCTGCAACCGGCCGGCTATCGTGGTTATTAAGGAAACAGACGAAGGAACGAAACGAAGGAAGAGGCGCGTTGGGTGGTCCCGCCCCGCTGTTTATGGGGCACTGCATCTGCTGGCCCCGTATAACCCTCTACCGTCGACCTGTGTGGTCCCACCTTACGTCCGACTTTACATTCGATTCACTACTTGCTAATGGTAGTTGCATTAGCATTAGGTGACCGGCTGCGTCTTGGTATTATAACCGGCACCGCGTTCACCGGCCTCGGTTCTTGCGTGATTTTTCAACCGTGATATTGGCCCTCGTTCCTTTTCGCTATGAATCTGTTCGTTAACCAGTAGGCTGCTTTTTCGACGAGTATACTCGTCACGAAAAAACGCCAGTACTTATACTCGTCATGTTACAGTTTGCTATTTAAATAGCAATTTAAGCGAAAAGTAAAATACATTCGTAAGGTTTAAGACGTCAGGATTATTTAAAGGCCAAGACGAAATGAAAGGGACAAATAAGAAAAATTGTATGTAACGTGAACAGTGCGATACATTTTAGGTATACGATTCCCAAACAGATTTTTTTTATTTTTTATTTGTATTTTACAGTTTGCCCAGCTGAACATTTGGTACATTTTTCTAACTTAATTGATAAATAACATGTGGATAGCTACTCCCAGCAGGATACCATCTTCGAGTTCGAGTATTTTACTTCTTTAGTGAGGTTAGTTTTTTTTTTTTATTTAGTTGTTTACATTCACAATTTGTCCGATTTGGAGGTTAGTGGAGTGTTTTTTCAAACAGGTCGCAACAGTTGGTTAACTCTTCGATTCTTGCAGATTCCACGATTTTCCACTCGTTCTACAGGCTGCTCACAGGATACAGGAAAATGTTTGGAAGAAAAGTTAAATGGTTTGGAATATGCAAATGTATGTTGCTTTCATCAAAAAGGGAAAAGTTTAAGAGAGCTGGTTCAATGATGTTTCTACCTTCGCATTTAATGACGTTAAATGATAAATCCATCCAACAACGATCAGGTAAAAACTAAATGATAATTTAATTACAGTGTATCATGTAGACAACGCTGTAAGTGTCACCGAAAACGTTAAATTTCCTAATAGATTTTCGAAATTTTATTTGTTGATGCGTCAGAAAATTTGCTACTTTTTGCATTGATGTATTGCAATTATGAACAAACAAAAAGTTGAAAATACAGAAAACCGAATGTGCCATTGGTTCAAATTTGCAAACACTGTAAGCAACAATCCTGTTTGTCTCCACGCGACTTGTACAAAAACAAAAGATACACTTTTTTCCATATGTTCTTTTTATCTTTATTACAAAAATATGGTTTATAATGTGGCGAGTAAGAATTGTTATAAAATTGGTGATATTCAGCGTGCGTGTGTTGCAACATGTGTATCGCATATGGCACTTGCATTCTGTTACATTTACCAAATGTCCAGCTGGACAAATTGTAAAGTAAAAATTAAATAATAATAAAAAAAAACATTCTGTTATACAGTAAACGCCATTAGTAATTATTTACAAATGCAAAATTTCTCTTGAATTCTGTACCACGGTGTGTCCCTATAAAAGAAAATAAGATTTTTTAATTTTCCTATTTACAGTATCGTTTACAAGGAATCTTCAGCTACAAACTACGTATTGGCTTGGCAACTAAGTGATTGCGGATTTTGTCATTGGATGGTATTGACATGCTTCTTTGCAAATAACAGGACGGCACATAATTTCCAACGGTACCGAGAAACTTGGTCGTGCAGCAACGACCTTAGTTTCACTTTTACCGCACCATTGCCTCTCTCACTCTCGTAGCTTAAACGATGTGCAGCCTACACGGTGCACAGTCATCCGAAATTCTCGCGAGCAAAAAACCGAATGAACAGAAAGTGAGAGAAAAAAGGCATTTTTCCAGCAGACCAATTCCAATATCGCGTACGATATGGTTTGTCGAGACTGAACGATGCACGTGGTCGTTCGTGGTCGTCGCCGCCTGCAGGGTGAAAAATACTTGTGCGGCCGAGCGTGCCACGTAAGTAAGTACTCGATCGGTCTGGCCCGAGAAGGCATCGATCTCGCCATTGATCGATCGATCCGGAGGTCTCGGATAAGATGCTGTCGTCGTCCTGGTCTCGACCTGCTCGTCGTCCAACACAGGGTGGACCACACGCGTTGTGTCGCCTCTCTGACCTTCTCTCCGTCTCTCCTTCGCTGCCTCTGCTCTTGGCTCGCTCCATTCTCTTCTTTCTCTCCTTTCTCTAGCTCTCCTTTCTCTAGCTCCCCTCTGATTCACCGCTCCACTCTCACTTCGATTCTCCTCTCTCCTATCGTTGCTCTCTCTCCTGCCTTTCGCTCGCTACCATCATCCATCGTGAGTCCTTTTTCTTCTGGTTCAACGATCGTGCACGCGCGCGTCTCGCTCGAAAGGTGGAAGGTGAAAAAAGCGCAGGGTGAAATAGAGGAAGGACGAATAAAACGCTGCATATTATATGCAAGCGACCTGAATTTACAAAATCTTTTTTTCTTTGCAGTTTCGTTAGAGGCTCGGGTAGAAGAGTTGCGAGGAGCGACTTCTGGTACTTTATTCGCACTCCGATTTTCCGAATTTCGTTTACACGGCGTCTGATAAAGTAGACCTCGGAAGTTGTAAGAGGAATCGAGTCGTTTGGTCGAATTTTCGAGCGGTTATTCTATTTTAAAGGGCGCTGGAACACTTTGGTAAGTCGCTGTAGGGTAACCTAACCTAACATGGAACAGCTGATCTGAGAAACATCGTAAATAGAGCAACATGCTTTCCTTGCGGCGAAAATAACGCGACGTTAACACGCGACAAAATTAATAGACGTACGTTGCTCGTACGTTGATTGTTAACTATGGAAAAGTTGAAGGGTCTTAGAGTAACAGAAAATGTGAAATGTTGCGAGTTTAAGAAACGCTACACTTAGGTTATGTAACACCTGCTATGCAACACCTAGGAAATTTGTAAAGAAATCTCAGGAAACTTTGCTTCTTTTATGAAAAATGGATATTTATATAAATAAAGAAGGAACAAATATGTTGCAATTTTTAGCTTATACTATATCACATTCATTTTCTTTGTTTCCTACAGGTTGAACCACGAACCTGCAGCACATTCTTCGTGATCCCAACGAAAACAGCGAATATATCGGACCTATTTTTCACTATTATTCCGTCTTTTGTAATCGTCGCTACGGAATAAATATAATCCTCTACCATCATCATCAGTGGCAGCATCATTGACATGTTGCATGTTGCGTACACTCAACGTGCTCCTCCTTATTCGGCACGTAGGTATTTTGGCAGAAAAATAATAATACTACTAAAAAGAAAATAAAGAGAAATAAAAATATAATAAATTTCCCTTGGACGTTGGGAATAAACAAATGCGTTTAATGACAAGTTATACAAAAGAGATATTTTTTAAGGTTTCTTTGCTGAGAAGAAATCGACATTCAACTCACCTCTCAAAAACTTGTATCCAAACTCGGCCATCAACTGCATCCGACAGGTCTCCAAGTAAAATTCAAACGTGGATATTTTTTAACTCGAAGGAAATAAAATTGTTGAGTAAACACGATGAAACTGTTTTCTCGAAAAGGAAGCCTCAAATGGAAAAATATCTTCGCAGCTGATCTCACAATCTTTCTAATCGCCAACTATCCAAATTTACGTATAGCAATCAAAATTCCAAGCTCGGTTTTCTCAACAACGAAGTCTCAAACGTAAAAGACATATTCTACATTTCACACATCTTTTCACGTAGATCCTAGCGCTCCTCGGTTGTGCTATTGGTTCTGGGACACCCTGTATATATATATACAATATAACATATAACAAATGATACCGAAATTAAAGAGAAAAGAGAGGGAAAAATCTATGCAACCGAAAACTTTTGCACGCCACTGTATACGCGTTTCGACTTAGCTCGCCTACTCTTCCGTTTTGTTTCGCCTTCTTTTCTTTTCCTTTGCTTCTTGGCAGAACCGCGCGTAAAAACGCCCTCGCTCGCGTCGTTCTTGCGCGCGCCGGACGTTATTTATACTGTACGATTGGCCAACTTTTTCTGCCTGTTCTTTCCGTCTGTCTTCTTCTCCGGCGGAATTCTCATTCTTAGCTGTGCAACGTTACGCCGCGAGTTGCACACGTTCGACATTCCTCCGCGTGCCGCTCGCCGAGGGTGCTAATTGATTACGCAAGCCATTCGCTCGAGAAGTTGCAGACCCTTTCGCTCCGGATCGTAGCGCACGTTCGATAAAATAGATAAATAAGTGTTATTTTCAAGGTACGTGGGGAATTTCGTTTTAAGAATTCCCTAGGGAGCGCGTAGTTCAAATCAAGCGACGACGAGTATATACGTCGAAGGGAGGGCAGACTCTCCTGTTATGAATTGTACGAAAAGGATAAAGCAAAACGAGGAAGAATTATATTTCTGTTAGATAAAAAATTAACAATTCGTCGGTGGTAAAGGTATTGTTATTAAAAACTGAACATTAACCTTAGCAGGTTTCAAAATTCAATTTCAAATTGTGCATTCGTCGTTGTTTCTTTTGCTCATCTGACTTTAGGTAAATTGTTATATTAGCAATTAACAAGACAGTGTAAGAGTTTACAGAAAGTTAGATGAACGTGGAATTTTAAATTAAATTTCGAAACCCGTCGTTCGACCGAGTCTGCTGAGGTTAGTGTTTCAACAGATCTTTTAGGGTCATCTTTTTTTGAAAGGAAGGAGGTTGTTTCTTAGAACGACAAGTGATACTTGTGAAAAAATTGTACTTATTAAGAAATTAGAGTCGACTACAATTTTATTAGCACTCAGTTATTTCCTATTAGAAATTAATTGCACTTTCATGATAATTCAATTAATAGGAAAGTCTATGTTCTAAAGCCTGGATTATCCTCAAGCTAATAAACGAGCGTAAATTCTACGATACAATATGGCAAGTAAGTTGCTTCTATAGTGGCGATCTACCGTGCAGTCGGACGAGATCGTTGCTACTTGTTCGAACAACGATCTTACTATCTCATTTAATTCGTTAATCTCATAATTATTAATCATTTATTGTTTTCATAGAATTACACGTAGGACCATCGGCGAGCCATCAAGAAATTATTCCGGAGAACGCAACAATTAACGTTAATCATCGCTTAAATGGGTAAAAAGAAGGGCACAATGGCAATGGACAATTAGTCTGTGCGTCTCGCTCCTGGCGTATGATCACCGTGCAAACGCTAAGAGCAGCTCTCGCCACTCCTCATTCGCCGGGTTCTAATCGACCTTAATTTCCCCGTGAAACACTAAATCTACCCTCAAACGGGTTGCCTGGCTAGCCTCAATAAAGCAAGAAGGGAAACGGCTTCGAACACCGATCATTACCGTCTCAGTTCAGCTTGCACCGATCTCAGCTCACCATGGGCTCGCCTTCGGATTCCGCATACTATTTATTACAGCGTAACAATATCTTTCATTACCTTTACCTATAATAACACCTATTCATCTTTGAGAGCCGCTCTCCTTTCCCTGGAACCGTTTCTTTCCAGAGGAATCCTCGTCGCGATCCTCCAATATCACGCATACATAGAGAAATGGTAGGCAGAGTGAAGGAGAAGAGGAAGAGAAAGAGGAGGAGAAGGAAGAAGAAGATGACGACGAAGGAAGGGAAGATAGAGGAGGAAGAGGAGGAGGAGGAGGAGGACAGGAGACAACAACGGTTGCTCCTGGACGGAGGACGAAGGAGGGCAAAAGCAGCCACGCCACGGAGGATGAGGATTCCCCTCGGCCAGCGAGCAGCGAGAGAAAGAGAGAGGGCCACCCACGTCGAGGGCGCAAAGGCGATATTTAGCGGAAGGCAAATCTCTCTGGGGCCACCCACGTCGGCTCCTTGGTTCGTCGTCGGGGCTACCTTATTTCAGGGTGCAACCAAGACGGCTGTGTTGCCTCTCTGTGCTACGGTGCGTGAGCCACTAGCACGGTAGACACGATACTCCAGGGACGACCGATCCAGTCACAGTGCCCTGATTCCTTTCGATGTTATCCCGAATGACAGCCACGAAATTTGTCGGGTATCGTTGGACAAGATAGTAGACCTGAAAAACAGGATCTTTGCTTGGCCAAACGATGCGTTTGGAAGATACAGGTTTCTACGTACACTATCGTGCGTTGGTGTTTGCACGTTTCCGAATTGTATGAAATTGTTGCAAGTATGTAAAATGTATTGGGTTGTCCGGAAAGTTTCTTTTCTTATATAAGGAAATAATAGACGCATGACATTTTTGTTTTGTATTATTCTATCGAATTACGTATGGTACATTTTCTTCTATTAAAATATTTAACATTTGACAGATTAGCTTTCGTGTTTGTGTAAAGATGCGTTGTTGTAAAAGACATGTTTGTAAAAGGAAGACACTTTTTGGACAAGCTAATGCTTCGAATGAAACTCTTGAACTTAAACGCGATGCCCATTTCGCTGTGATTTCCAGAGGAACAATGTCAGTTACGACACACTGCGAAGAATTGGCGGCTGCGCTTACGCAGCATTTTGTACACCTGTATATATTTCGTATATACCAGTGTATATATACAGTGGGCTAGAAGTTTTGAAGGCAACAAGTGTGTACAGTAATTTGCTCGGCGATGTTCAAACGCGTCAGTGTTGTACATGATGAGGACAAAGGTACATCACGTTGTGCTAGTCATCGTATGTGTACATATTTTTTTCTTTTGCACTAACAGGCTTTATTTACGCGATTTTCATTGGCGTAAAACGAATCTAGTGTACAATGTTAGTTAACAAGTGTAACTGAGCAACAAAGTGTACAGTGCACAACCCACCGATTTACTTGCCAACGCACAGTCCAAACCGCTGTACCTAGAAACGTGAAATTTGGACGGTATACATATTTTATGACGTAGGCGTGGGGTAACATAAAATTTTTGCAAATACGAACCCTGGGAGGGATAAAAAAGGGGTAACATTTTTTTTTTAAAGACATTCATATCTCACGAGTTTCTGAGATTAGTCACGTGAAATTCGACACGCGGACTACTCATTGATGGTAAACAAACACGTGTTCGAGCGTTTTTGGAAATTCAATCTCTAACGGGTGGTCCAACAGAGGGTAACACAGAAATTCGAGTATCATGTAACTAGTACGTTATAGTATATGGCGGCTAGTTGGAATAAATAAAAAAGCGATGATTGAAGGTTAATGGAAATTGTTTCTGCAGATATCTAAGTTAAATGAATTTGAGTTAAGTTTGTTCGATGTTGTTAACATCAGCTATTCATCACAGATGATTATTACTCGTTTCAGTTTTGATGTAACAGAAAATTTGATCCCATCTATGGCAAGAAGTAAACATTGAACACTAGAGAAACATTCTTCTATCGCAGTGTTGAAAATGTATTAAAAATATCAGTGTTTCGTTTGGATTGCACGAGTATCGAAATACTTGTGCAGAGTAGTGGACATAAATCTTCACTCACGCAATTAGTACGGCGCTTGTTTGGCAATTAGTACGACAACGTGAATATGAACGAGGTATATACAGAATTGTACGGGGAGAATAATAAATCAACAGATAGTGTGGAAATATCATGTGGAGATATCAATGAAGTTTCGTGGTTCCTTTGTTTCGAGTGCAGCAATTGTGACAGCATCAGCACAGTAGGGTTTTTGTTACTTAAGCCAAACGTATTGGCGATTTTATCGTCGTAAGGGCAGTCACGACAATATAAACTCTGATTATACACTTGCACACTGAAATTTTAATGCACGAGTTGCCAGTACGTTATATGTAATTTGATAATAAGGCGATTAGCAGAAAATTGCAGTGCGGCTGGTTGAAAATGACCTGTTTATAAGATCATTTTTATGGCCACCGTGTATAGTAGATTCCGCATAATAATTTGCAAATTGCTCGTAATGCGACATACGATGACATAAGAAACGATAATACCGTTAGTTACTAAATAAACTATCAACATTTCACGCCCCATTTCAGAGATAACAATCGTTGACGATCACGTTGACTACCGATGATTTAAATTTCATCCTTCAAATTTTCCTCGCATGCATTCGTTCTTCGATGTTCGCGAAATTATGCTGTTAGGAAAATTAGATTCGCGTAGACTAATAATTTCAATTCTTATTTCACTATAAAGAATTGAGCACGTTTCTTTAATAACTTCATAGTAACTATTGGCAACTAAGTGATTGCGGATGTTATCAATACCACCTAATGATAAAATCCGCAATTACTTAGTTGCCAATCCGATAGACTGGTATGCAAATTTATGCAAACTCATATTTTCATGAACGTGATTTTAAGGAAATGGAATGTAAGTAGATCATTTGTACACTTATCGTTAGTAAATATTGTAATTTATTATTTTGATTTTACTTGGAAGAGTTAACACTCGAAAATATATGTAACATGTCTTCTTCCTGAATTTTGAATATTTTAATCGTTGTATACAAAATACAAGAATACAAAATAATATTAAACGTCGTGAAATTAAGTAACTCGGTTTAAATTGAGTGTCGATAATCTGTGAATAAATGAACGATTGTCTACATTGTATATATATGTTCTATATCAAAGTAGTGGAACAACTCACACGTTGCTGTTTCTATTGTTATTATTGTTGTTCATTAGCAATTGCAGGTGCATCGTTGTACTTGCAAAAATAATTCTTATACCAACGTTGTGAAGCAACTCACACGTTGGTGTTTCTATTGTTATTGCTGTTGTTCATTAGCAGTTGCAGGTGCATCGTTGTACTTGTAAAAATAATTCTTATACCAACGTTGTGAAGCAACTCACACGTTGGTGTTTCTATTGTTATTGCTGTTGTTCATTAGCAGTTGCAGGTGCATCGTTGTACTTGCAAAAATAATTCTCATATCAACGTAGTGAAACAACTCACACGTTGGTGTTTCTATTGTTATTGCTGTTGTTCATTAGCAGTTGCAGGTGCATCGTTGTACTTGCAAAAATAATTCTTATACCAACGTTGTGAAGCAACTCACACGTTGGTGTTTCTATTGTTATTGCTGTTGTTCATTAGCAGTTGCAGGTGCATCGTTGTACTTGCCAAACTAATTCTTATACCAACGTAGTGTAACAACTCGAAACGTTGGTGTTTCTATTGTTATTGCTGTTGTTCATTAGCAGTTGCAGGTGCATCGTTGTACTTGCAAAAATAATTCTCATATCAACGTAGTGAAACAACTCACACGTTGGTGTTTCCATTGTTATTGCTGTTGTTCATTAGCAGTTGCAGGTGCATCGTTGTACTTGCAAAAATAATTCTCATATCAACGTAGTGAAACAACTCACACGTTGGTGTTTCTATTGTTGTTGCTGTTGTTCATTAGCAGTTGCAGGTGCATCGTTGTACTTGCAAAAATAATTCTCATATCAACGTAGTGAAACAACTCACACGTTGGTGTTTCTATTGTTATTGCTGTTGTTTATTAGCAGTTGCAGGTGCATCGTTGTACTTGCAAAAATAATTCTCATATCAACGTAGTGAAACAACTCACACGTTGGTGTTTCTATTGTTATTGCTGTTGTTCATTAGCAGTTGCAGGTGCATCGTTGTACTTGCAAAAATAATTCTCATATCAACGTAGTGAAACAACTCACACGTTGGTGTTTCTATTGTTATTACTGTTGTGCATTAGCAGTTGCAGGTGCATCGTTATACTTGCAAAAGGGAAGTGTCGTCAGAGGAAGATAAATCCTGTTATACCATTTATCTCTTTCCTCGGCCAGTGTTTTTTATCCGCGCGAAGCAGGAGACAGGACTCGTCCTAATTGCTAATTGCGTGACTCCCTCCATCCATCCAGCTCGTAACCGTGAATCATCAGCAACAAAATGTCAAATAAAATCAGTGTAGCAGAGCCACGTTATCCTATCACAAGCTTCGCTCGGAATAATCGCAACAAAATGAAATTAAAATCTCCCCAAAAATTGCACAAGCGAAAAGTAACTCGCGACTGTTTATAAAAATCCATATTTTTATGAACGCAATTAGAGAAATAGAAATAAACAGAAATATGTAAAATAGAGACATAGAAATATAAAATTCGCATACAAATTTTTCTACGAAAATAAAAAACATGTAAAATTTCGCCTACTCGCGAGAAAACAAGGTGTTACAGAAGACTCTGGAAACGAGCAATTCCTTTGCATTTGCTGTCGTCCAACTAGCGGCGTTTCTGATTTCACATGCGCCATTACATTTCTAAGAAAGACACAATCCTACGGATGTAGCGCTCTTCCGATCGTTCATCATTTTCCTGTAGCTACACCAAGTTATAACATGAAACAGTTGCATGGACCACCCTGTATACGTATTGTATCATAAGCATCTTTAAATGTCACATAAACGCACAAACATCCGCAGTCTAACGACAGAAGCAAACCGACGAGAAAGAACGAGTGGTCGCGACAGGAAGTCCGATAGGATTTGAATGACAGTGATCGGTGGTGTTTTGTAAACGTGTCAGGAACGCAGCCATAGTCTAACGAGAACGTTTCCATGAAATTCCCCGGGGATTTTATTTCATTTACCGATCGATCCCACGAGGCGGTTCAGGGATGTTTACTTGCCACAAAAAAGAATCTTACGACTACACAAAAAAGAGAGGGAGGGGAAGAAAGAGACAGCAAGAACTATTTCTGTTGCCCTGCCTCATTTTTCATGGAATTTTTTTTATTATTTAATTTCTACTTTACAATTTTTCCAGCTGGACATTTGGTAAATTTTTCTAACCTAATTGCTGAATAACATGTGGATGGCTAACCCCAGCGAGATACCACCTTTGAGTTTGTCTATTTTAAACAGTGAAAGTTTTTTCTTTTTTTTTATTATTATTATTTAATTTGTACCTTACAATTTGTCCAGTTGGACATTTGGTAAATTTTTCTAACCTAATTGCTGAATAACATGTGGATGGCTAACCCCAGCGGGATACCACCTTTGAGTTTGTCTATTTTAAACAGTCAAAGTTTTCTTTCTTTTTATTATTATTTAATTTGTACCTTACAATTTGTCCAGCTGGACATTTGGTAAATTTTTCTAACCTAATTGCTGAATAACATGTGGATGGCTAACCCCAGCGGGATACCACCTTTGAGTTTGTCTATTTTAAACAGTGAAAGTTTTTTCTTTTTTTTATTATTATTATTATTTAATTTGTACCTTACAATTTGACCAGCTGGACATTTGGTAAATTTTTCTAACCTAATTGCTGAATAACATGTGGATGGCTAACCCCAGCGGGACACCATCTTCGAGTCTCATGAAATGAACGTGTGCGTTTTCGAGTTGGAGAAGAGGATGGAAAGGAAGTCCGTGATTTACGACAATTTGCGAAAAGTCGAGATACACGGCGTCTAAAAATCGGATAAGTTAATTACCGTGCCGTACACGGCGATGTAATTGAATGAAATTGGCCCGGAAAATCATTTAATAAGCTTTAATGAGGCTCCGCAGGCTGGGAGGGCCAGTGTACCGCTCAACACGGAACGAGAATCATTCGGGTCGCAATAAATTCTCTGTTCGTTTGGTCTCGCGTGTAAGTACAATTTAAATGATGGAAAGTAAAGCATGATCGGTAGACGAGGAAGGACGTGCGTTTGATTATAAGGTTGACGATCGGGTCGGAAAGGGACGTACGTGTCCGTGAAACCACGTGTCTCTGATAATTCGAAGGGAAAGAGAAACATAATGAAACGTTGGTATATGGCAGAGCAGATCTATAATTAGTTGGAAAGATAAATTATAGGTTATTATCAATGTAATTGTTGAAAAAGAGATATTTTGCATTCTTTGTTGAATAAAATAATACGGGCAAAATGGGTTGCCTGTGGACAAAGAGAAACTTTGTACTTGCATGCTATTCGTGCAAATTAAACTATCCAAGTTTCAATTTCGCTAATTTCAGTCAATTTATTATTCGATGCAGGATACTTTCGAACGTTTAATTCTGCTTTTATTTGCACAGCAAAAAGTTAGCGGGAATCTCACGTCTTACCTTGTCTCTCCTTGAATGTAATGTTTTTCTTCTTTTTATTTAATTTGTACTTTACAATTTGTCCAGCTGAACATTTGCTAAATTTTTCTAACTTAATTGCTAAATAACATGTGGATGGCTATCCCCAGCAGGATACCATCTTCGAGTTTGACTATTTTATTTCTTTAGTGAGGTTAGTGGGATGTTTGCTTTTTAGTCTTCTTTCTATGAGAGTACAGTAATGTAAATAGCAAAAACTAATTTCCGCTTACTTTGCTTTTATTCCCACAGGGAACATTACGGGTAACGTAACTTTCTTCCTGTTTCGCGTTGATGATATTATAAACAGTAAAAATACCAAACGATACCAAATAATATTTGTGCTGCCATTTATCGAATGTCCAGCTGGACAAATTGTAAAGTACAAATTAAATAATGAAACCTGCTGCCTGATATTTAATATTGAAACTGTGGCGAGAAATACCAAACATTAGAAACTGTTCTTTATTATTACCGTCGAAACGATATTCAATTTCTTAGGTCGTCAAGATACAAACTTAACCTAGAAAAATTTACCAAATGTCCAGCTGGACAAATTATAAGATACAAATTAAATAATAATAGAAAAGAAAGATACAAAATCGTTTATTGTCTGGCAACGATATCTGTCGAACGAAAACGTCCTTGAAGCTGGCGCAGATTTTCCGTGCGACGCGACGTTTGGCAACCGATGTTTAGGGCGAAAAAACGTGGTCCTGTTGCGGCGTAGCCGAAGGCAACCACGTGGTCTCGGTTAATACCGTCGAAAACGCGAAGATGGCAGCCAGAGACAAGCAACAAGTGGAAGAGAAAGATGAGCGCGGGTTCTGCCGGCCGGAGAACGTCATTACGTGCACTGCACGGAATAACACGTTGCATTCGTCTTTGCGTACACGCCGGACATTGTGAGCGAGGTAAATTAATAATTGGAGCATTTAACGCAGACGGACTGGTCGCCGTGGCACGCCTCGACCCTCCTGCAAACGTGTATTTGCAACGTGCATACGTCTCGCAGTGTGATGTACATTTGAAATTATAATGCTGAAGCGGATCGCGCAGCGATGAGATGCGATCGGGAACAGGAAAGAAGAGGAAAAGAAAAAAGAATCAGCAGGTACAGAGAGAGAGAGAGAGAGAGAGAGAGAGAGAGAGAGAGAGAGAAAGAAATTGATATAGAAAGAAACGCTTATGGCGGATCTTATTTCTGTCGGTTTACAACATGGTATGCAAGGGGCGCTGCTAGTCTGTGATTGAAATTAATTCGTACTTTCTAGTGACAGATTTTTATCTACGATAATGGCATTGTGACGTTAACGAGGCTGCAAGATACCAGCAGAACTCGTTTCTTTCCATGTAGTTTCTATGCATTAAGATTCGTGCAACAGCGTATCACAAGTCTATCAATCCATCACTTTTTTTCTCTCGTTATCCCATAGATTGCCTGCAATCTGTTCTGTCGGACATCGAACAGCTTGTTATATCGGTTCAGGTTAGCGTGTCGATGCCACTCCGATCGATCTATCGCTAGTCTATCATGGAAATTAATTTCTACTTGCTAACTTGTATCCGCGATAATATTAGTATTGTAACGTCAATGGGGATGCAGCGTACGAAGCTGAGTTACGTATTCTTTCCTTAATTCATGTTATGCAGATTTTTCTCCTACATAGTCTGTTGCGCGTACTCTTCGTCGTAAATATTGACTTACGTATCCGCTATCCATAGTTCGCTCACGGCTATCGTTTACGTTCCTCATTTTTGCTCGATGGAAAAAGCACTTAAGTAGTTACATACGTATATACGTAAGTTGATTCAACCGGCAATAACGTCTCCTGTCAAGCTGTAAGGTATTGGTTCAACATTGTCTCGCTCATGCATGCAACGATTGCGTGATGCTCGATAGTGTCACGAGACCGTGACGAGACTATCGTTTACATCGCTTCAGTTTTACTCGGAAGAGAAGGTGGCTGCGTATGTACAAGCACCTATATAGGTTGGTTCGAACGACAGTAACGTTTTGCGTCAAGCTGCAAAAGATATTGGTGCAACATTGTTTCATCGGTGCGTGTAACGATCGCACGAGACTCGACAGTGACATGGGATGCTGATAAGAATCGGTGAAATCGGTAGTGATGGGTTGGACGGAATGAACAATCTGTCGTGACATGAGGCTTGGGAAAAATGTTTCTCATTTTTATATTTTTTTATTTAATTTGTAGTTTACAATTTGCCCAGCTGGATATTCGGTACATTTTTCTAGCTGTTTCCCATTTGCGACTAGTTGGACGCGAATTGCCAAGTAATTCGGTGCTTTTTAGGGGAACTATACATCTTTTAAAAGGAAGCAACGACGAATGTGGGATTTTCAACGAAATTTGATATTAAATTAAGTTAAATTAAATTTTCAAATCGGTCACTTGACTAGGACTAGTTAAGCTTCAGTTAACTAACAAGCTTAGTGTTAACACGCTAATGAATCCGTCATGGCATTTCTTATAAAAAGTTACTGACCTATTTATGCCAAAAAACTGTTAGTATTTAAGAAAAAAATATTGCAGAAGCCAAGAAACATAAATAAAACAATGTAATTTTGGGTATCTGTGAAATATTAAGATCTTTATAATATTAATTATTTGTAGTAAGAATGTATTATAAACTATAATATTATATATTAATTTAGTATCGTAAGTTAATAGCATTATATATTAAAGTGTCCTTCGTCGAGATTCCTGACGCTTTTAGCAACAAAATGACGTTCAGTCTCGCGCGATTGTTCTGGGTGTGGGAATGGCACGTGTGTATGTCGTACATTTACTTTGCAGTCGCACGCGCCTCTTCTGTCGCGATGAGTCGCGGCAGCAGGAATGGAAATTGTGCCATATACGACGATGGGTTTTGTAGTCGCTCGCGACTAGTCGGAAATATAAAAAGGGCCACACGTGCTATACCCACGTGCAAAACAATCGCGTACCATCGAAAGTCATATTCTGCTGTTAGAACGTGTGATGAGCGTACTAAGCACGTTCAATATATAATACTATATGTCGATAATATATAACAAATGGACAAATTGTAAAGCACAAATTAAATAACAAAAAAAACTTTATTACAGTAGCTGTAGCGTTAGTTAAATCATGTCAAATTTTCAAACTCGATTTTCCCCAAGAACGAAGCGTCCTACGACGAAAATTTATTCCCAATCTTCGACTCATTTTTTCACGCAGAGTCACCTCCTGTCCGGTTCCACTACGAGTACTATACCTACCTAACCCTACCCGTGCGTGATAACGTACATAATAACCAAGCAAGGAATATACGTGTCGCATTAGCATAGCAAGAAAAAGGAAACAACCGGACAACGAAACGGAAAGAAAGCTAACGTGCTTTTATCTGCCCAACGCGATACGACTCACGCGGATCGACAAGATTAATTGCATCCGCGAAAAGAATGTTTTGTAGGAGGCCGTTGTCGGTCTGACGCATTTGCCTAATTCGATCGTTTCTACGCGGGTAGGATATTCCTTTGTTGAGTGAAGCAAAGGTAGATAAATAAAAATGAGAATCGGCCGGTTTCCACTTACGCAACGGGCCCAGGGTGTCCCATTGGCGATTCGGCCCGTGTCCGCTCTCTGTTATCAAGGGTCTGGTGACGGCCAGGCTACGTTTTCTGCGACTTGTAACGCGTTTCGAAAATTTGCGAGAAGAAGGAGGCGCGGAACGTGTCGGCCGCGTTAAGCGCCGACCACCCGGCCGCGCCACGACGGAAGTGGTATCCTGCTCGGCGCTGACCGAGCGATATTTGCAGTCGGCGAGCGTGCTCGCCACGAAATTTGCCTAATAGGCTCGTATCTAAGCGAAGCATGCGCAGATGTCGCGCGTCGCGTTAACTTGCCGCGCGATGAAATTGATTTACGAGGTGAGCGCCACGTGTTGGCTGAAAATGTATGAGCGACGGTAGATACCTGCTCATTTGCGGCGACATAATTGCAACGTCGTACGCATAGGTGCGCTGCAGGGTTAAATAGCGGTAGAATTACGAGTTTGTTCTTTACCTTGTTGTACAGAGCGTTCCACGAAATTGGGTCAGGTTAGCGATTTGAAAGGGATAGCAGAGAGGAAAAGGGAATTTTATTAGTGAAAATTAGATGGTTTACGGTGGTGTTTCGCGTGATACGTATGTTTGACGTGGAAGTGGTGGTGTTTTGTAGCTGCCAGGCGCGTCTCTCATTTTCTTCGCAGAAATTACGTATTCTTTTTACACTAAACCATGGGTTTTTGTAATGCTTTGCGAAACAGCGTGTTAAAATATTTGGGGAAAACATTGGTTGCTTTCGGAACTGCTATTTAAAGTACTAGTTTCTTTTATCGTTACAAACTTAAACTTCTTCATTTCTTCGCATTTCTGGTATATGACGATGGTAGGTGCCATGTTGGCTTTGTTACGTCGGATTATGCTACACGATATACCGTAAGAGTATTGAGAGAAACATGTAAACCAGAAGTCAGTTCATACCGCAAGACAGGGATTAAGTTTCATGAATTAAATAAATAAATAGTAAATGCCATATCTGGTATCTTTGGACAAAGAAAGATTATTTCTAGCAAGAGAGAGTGAAACAATAAAACTACACCAGTATATTTAAAATAAATCTGAAGACTTCTTGTAGAAAACACTGTTTTTTTTTTTTATTATTTAATTTGTACTTTACAATGTGTCCAGCTGGACATTTGGTAAATTTTTCTAACTTAATTGCTAAATAACATGTGGATGGCTACCCCCAGCGGGTTTTTGATGTAAGTGTCATCAAAAACATCATGTGCTATTGCTTTAAATTTGCAGACACTGTGAGCACTAATCCTCCTTCTGTCCATAAATAATTTGCATAAACATTTGCAATTGTTATAAAATTGATGATGTTCAGTGAGCCTGTGTTGCAGCATGTGTGTAATAAACATTATTTACGCAGTTTAATCTAGTTAGTAGTTATTTACAAATGAAAATTGCTCTTAAATTCTATAACTACAGCATTTCCATTGCCATGTACAATAGGATGAAAAAAAGAAAACATTTTCTAATTTTCACACTTACTTTACGTTTTCTATAAGAAATTTTCATATCGGTGCACATTAATTTACACTACAAAAAGGGCTAATTGCCAACCCAATAGTTAGCTATTGTGACCTCTTTGAAAAGTGTGTACGTAAAATGTGAGGGAAAAAGTAGGCGACGACGAGTATACTCGTCAAACACAGAGTACATGTTATAATATAGAATCAAGTTACAACGAAATGACTGTTTTGCTTTCTTATGGTAACGCGGAATATTGCAATTTCTTCGTGACGAGTATACTCGTCAAACACAGAGTACATGTTATAATACAGAATCAAGTTACAACGAAATGATTGTTCTGCTTTCTCGTGGTAACGGGGAATATCGCCATTTCTTCGTGACGAGTATACTCGTCAAACACAGAGTACATGTTATAATACAGAATCAAGTTACAACGAAATGATTGTTCTGCTTTCTCGTGGTAACGGGGAATATCGCCATTTCTTCGTGACGAGTATACTCGTCAAACACAGAGTACATGTTATAATACAGAATCAAGTTACAACGAAATGACTGTTTTGCTTTCTCGTGGTAACGCGGAATATTGCAATTTCTTCGTGACGAGTATACTCGTCAAACACAGAATGCATGTTATAATATAGAATCAAGTTACAACGAAATGATTGTTCTGCTTTTTCATGGTAACGCGGAATATTGCAATTTCTTCGTGACGAGTATACTCGTCAAACACAGAGTACATGTTATAATACAGAATCAAGTTACAACGAAATGATAGTTCTGCTTTCTCGTGGTAACGCGGAATATCGCCATTTCTTCGTGACGAGTATACTCGTCAAACACAGAATACATGTTATAATACAGAATCAAGTTACAACGAAATGACTGTTTTGCTTTCTCGTGGTAACGGGGAATATTGCCATTTCTTCGTGACGAGTATACTCGTCAAAAGCAGCACTCGCTGGAAACCTGTCAACGTTTTCTCCACTAAACCGTCGTGATCGCGTCATGTAACCAACGATCGAGGTTTGAGAGTAATAAAAATGGAGCGAATCGCAGCAACGCACCATCGTCTTAATTTAAATCTCGAGCGCGCCAGTCGACGTGTCTCCTCTCGGCCGAAAATACTCGCTATAAAATTTCCAGAATGATTAATCGCGCGCTCGAAGGAATTACGCCACGAAGAAATACGACAGAAGCGTCGCGGCGTTTACACAGTGTTTCGAACGCTCGGATCCGGCTGAGAGATAAAATTTCAATTATATAATTTCGGGCTGTGGTCTTCGGGCCGCTGCTCCGCCGCCGTACGGCTCACAATTCATCGTTAGTACTGTATTTCCATCGGCTGGCAGCTAACGATTTCAAGCGGATACGTCGCCGAGCTACGTAACAGCGACGGGGTGTGCGTACAAATGCGTGTACGTCTTATCGAGCTATCTAATCCTCGTATTCCTCGATCGTGGACCACCCAGGTGGTACACCGCGGAAGTTGGCACGCACGATTTGCACACGCACACGTAGCCGCGGAACGCGCTAGCCTGTCGCCGTTCATATACACGGTGTACTCTTATATAAATCGACGCTGCTTCTTGCGAGAAGCGGATACTAACTTTGGCGAGGTTGAAAATAGTTTGCAAAGGTGGGAGATTTGAGAATTATCAATAGCCGGTAGACAGTGGCTTTTAACTTACAGTTAGCTGTTGCGACCTCTTTTAGAGTAAATGGATAGACCGAGTTTTTTTTTTTTTATTTAATTTGTACTTTACAATTTGTGCAGCTGGACATTCGGTGAATTCTGAATTGATTTTTATATTGTTTCTATTGTTTGGTAGACTTATACGAACGTAAAGCTCAATGTAACACGGAAACAAGGCCGAATACGTTCATATGACCTGTTTTTGTTGTTTTCGTGTGCAGAATCTTTGCCAGTAGATGCTAGTTAAAGGACATCTTGTATTACTGCAAAATTATATATTTTATAAAATTACTATAGCATGTGTATATACCGGGTGCGGTCGAATAACATGTACAATATTAGGTAAACATAGGTAAATATTAACTTGTATTATAAGTACAGATATAGGTAGTTGTTTGTGTATGTAACAGAGTTTGAGCTAATTTGTGATCATTGCTATGATTTGTTTATTGTGTATGTGTTTTTGTTTATGAGTAAGTTTATGTCTATTGTACTCTGGTTCACTTTTTGTTATAGGTAGTTGTATATGTATGTAACAGAGTTTGAGTTAATTTGTGGTCATTGCTATGATTTATTTATTGTATTTTTGTTTATGAGTAAGTTTACATCTATTGTTCTCTGGTTCAGTTTTAGTTGTATGTTTATGTAACAGAGTTTGAGTTAATTTGTGGTCATTGCTATAATTTATTTATTTTGTTTTTGTTTATGAGTAAGTTTACATCTATTGTTCTCTGGTTCAGTTTTAGTTGTATGTTTATGTAACAGAGTTTGAGTTAATTTGTGGTCATTGCTACAATTTATTTATTTTGTTTTTGTTTATGAGTAAGTTTACATCTATTGTTCTCTGGTTCAGTTTTAGTTGTACGTTTATGTAACAGAGTTTGAGTTAATTTGTGGTCATTGCTACAATTTATTTATTTTGTTTTTGTTTATGAGTAAGTTTACGTCTATTGTTCTCTGGTTCAGTTTTAGTTGTACGTTTATGTAACAGAGTTTGAGTTAATTTGTGGTCATTGCTACAATTTATTTATTTTGTTTTTGTTTATGAGTAAGTTTACGTCTATTGTTCTCTGGTTCAGTTTTAGTTGTACGTTTATGTAACAGAGTTTGAGTTAATTTGTGGTCATTGCTATAATTTATTTATTTTGTTTTTGTTTATGAGTAAGTTTACATCTATTGTTCTCTGGTTCAGTTTTAGTTGTATGTTTATGTAACAGAGTTTGAGTTAATTTGTGGTCATTGCTACAATTTATTCATTTTGTTTTTGTTTATGAGTAAGTTTACATCTATTGTTCTCTGGTTCAGTTTTAGTTGTACGTTTATGTAACAGAGTTTGAGTTAATTTGTGGTCATTGCTACAATTTATTTATTTTGTTTTTGTTTATGAGTAAGTTTACATCTATTGTTCTCTGGTTCAGTTTTAGTTGTATGTTTATGTAACAGAGTTTGAGTTAATTTGTGGTCATTGCTACAATTTATTTATTTTGTTTTTGTTTATGAGTAAGTTTACGTCTATCGTTCTCTGGTTCAGTTTTCTTCTCTTTTTATTTTTTTTTCTGTCTAAGTTTTCTATTGGGTTGGCAACTAAGTGATTGCGGAGTTTGTCAATACCACCTAATGACAGAATCCGCAATCACTTAGTTGCCAACCCAATATTTCTGTTTATCCGTAAGTTTTACGGTTATTGTCTTATCTTGTAACGTAGATGAAAGTTTCTTCTTTTTATTTTTAATTTCTGTTTTACAATCTGTCCAGCTGGACATTTGGTAAATTTCTCTAACTTTAATAGATGGAAGTGATCGCAAAGGCGGAAGATAAACGGAAATAAAAAATCCTACTCGAATATATCCATTCCCCTACTAGTGTACTCTTTTATTTCTTCACTTTCATACCAACATACAGCCACAGTGAAAAATTCACGTGCACGGTTTACTCTTAAGACTCAGCAGCATTTCTCGTAAGAACTGGATGTCAACTTGTAATCTTTAACGTATACAAAAATTATAGACTCAACATAAAGTTCGCTTTGTTTCGCAAATTACAAAATTCATCGTATAATACGAAAATCACGTAACGTCGACTGTAAGAAAAAGAGAAAAGAACGAAAGATAACTCAGGCTGTCGTATTCCATCAGCAAACAATTTTCACTTTACCAAAGTACCCCCCCCCCCCCTTAACTTTCTCCAAACTCTGCAAATTGAATCTTTCGAACACCCCGTATAGACATGGAGCCGCCAAGGCCGTGTGTTGCACGTGCCAGCGTCGAACGAAAGAAAGTGTGGATGGTCGTAGCGAATAAGCGATAGTAACGCAACGTTTATTAATCACCGTCGGATAATTACGTTGGTGTAGCCGATCGATCGTCAACGTTCCTCACACCTGCCTATCGTTTCTCTCTTCGTCAGACGAAACGTCAGCTAAGATCGTATTACATTGGTTCGTCTACGAGATCGTACGCTATTCAGCGCGTCGTAGTCCGCTGAAGGACTCGACGAGAGTGAACAAGCGATACAACGTATCCCCCTAATCTCACGAAAGAGCCGGCTGATTAATGGATAACAAGCGGCATCGTGGAAAAAACGAAGAAGACGATAGAGAAAAAAGAGAAAGAGAGGGAAAAAGAAATCGTTGTCCCGGTTCGATTCGCCCGGCTCTCGAGTAATGTGTCAGAGCCGTTGAAGGGGTTAAAGGGGAGCAACGAAGTATCGGATCGAGGTAAAGTGCGAAGTAGAGACGGCCCCTTATAATAGCGCGGCTCGTTGGGTGGTCCAGCAAGGCCACCGTGGGTGGCCCACTCACCAACACCGTTTCGATATTAAACACGGCCACGTGTAACGTGTGTACGTATATATGGCCGGTGATACAGGCACGCACACGAATCCGCGGGGCCGCGTTTAACCGCAATATATCATTTTACTTAGCACCGAAGCGGTGAGACTGCAGCCGGTGGCCCGCGGACCAGCAACGTAACAAGTATGTTCCGTGTCCACGTTACAACGACAATATTGCTGTATTTATGCACGAGACAGATAAGATGCTTTCTCCTTGGTCATTTTCATCTTCTTCTGCTGTATAACACGTACACCACCCGCAAAGTAGAAATTTCGCGCCGTGATTCTTCTCTTTCCCCACTTTTCCTGTCTCTTTTTCTTATGGTGTATTAGCTCTCTTTCCTTAGGATTCTTCTTTCTTTCTTTTTCACTGCCTTTCGATCTTTGTGTTCGACTCGTGCCTCGTCCAACAACCTCACGACGATGTAAGCGTTCTTTAACGACCATGTAAATCGCTGCAACACAGACCACATTGAATACGTGTAAATATAAATGGAAAAAGGAGAAACTTGACTCGGCAGCGATAAAGCCGAGGGTGGTTGGTTGGCTTTTGTCTGGACAGAAGGGTTTCGAGGTTCGAGTGCGTTCTCGCTTGGAAAATGGCGGCTTCGATTAATCACAGCTGATTGGGTTGGCAACTAGGTTATTGCGGATTTTGTCATTAGGTGGTATTGACAAAATCCGCAATCGCTTAGTTGCCAACCCAATAATTAAAAATAAGTACACTGAAATTTATGAGATGGATGAAAATATATGCAGGATATAAGGTGATGTGTAAAAATATTATACGAAATTGTTATTATATTGAAGAAAAAGAAGACAAGTGTGAGAAGTTGAGGATGCTGAAGCTTAACGAGCACGAATCGTGAGCCTGAGCAATGTTTCAATGTATGAAAAGGGAAGAACATTTTGGTTTGTTAAATTCTTTATTGGAGTTAGGAAGACAGAAGGAAGAATATTCGAGTTGATAGTTGAACGTATGAAGACGCACCATGATAAGTAAAAAATATATTCTAATTACTAAAACTATATTCTAATCTATAGGAAATGTTGAAGTAATTACATCAAGAATAACTTTTGTATATCCGTGACCTGGAGACCGCTGTTACGAAGAGAATAGAATTTAATGAAGAAAATTCAAAATAACGAGAGGTCCATATTACTGTGCCCTTGAATATAAATTTTGTTTTTGGGTTACGAGCTCTAGGAACACAAGAGATATAAGTAGATTTCTATTGCTGTTTCTTGTAACCTTCAGCTAGAGCTACACACCAAGGTTAACTTTTTGGTAATGTCCTTTGCTATAAATATGTGAACGTGCTCCCCATCAGCTTCCTATTGTATTGTAATACTGTAAGAGTGAGGCTCTGGATCAGCATAAACTATACCTGTACTTATACCTATACTTATTTCAATGTATTTCTCTATTACAAATTCATCCACTCGTTGCTCTATCAATTAACCTCAACAGGAAACTCCTTTGCTATAGAAATATGACCTATTACCTTCTATTGTATTGTAACACTAAAAGAGTGAGAATCTAGATCAGAATATACTATACCTATGCTTATACTTATTTCAATATATTTTTTTATTACAAATTCATTCACTTGTTGCTCTATCAGTTAACCTCAACAGGAAACTCCTTTGCTATAAAAATATGACCTATTACCTTCTATTGTATTGTAACACAAAAACAGTGAGGGATCTGGATCAGCATACATTATACCTGTACTTATACCTATACTTATTTCAATATTTTTCTATTACAAATTCATCAACTTGTTGCTCTATCAGTTAACCTCAACAGGAAACTCCTTTGCTATAAAAATATGACCTATTACCTTCTATTGTATTGTAACACAAAAAGAGTGAGGGATCTGGATCAGCATACATTATATCTGTACTTATACCTATACTTATTTCAATATTTTTCTATTACAAATTCATCAACTCGTTGCTCTATCAGTTAACCTCAACAGGAAACTCCTTTGCTATAAAAATATGACCTATTACCTTCTATTGTATTGTAACACTAAAAGAGTGAGGATCTGGATCAGCATATACTATACCTATGCTTATACTTATTTCAATATATTTTTTTATTACAAATTCATTCACTTGTTGCTCTATCAGTTAACCTCAACAACCAGAATCGAAGACTTGTTTGCCAACACGCTGTGTCAAACGTTAAATTTCGTAGAATTGAGAAGAACCTTTCCTGGTTTGAAATCATTTTGAAAATTCAATTTGTTTCCATTATTGTAAGATCTTGCGCGTACGAGAAAATTGTATATTTCGCTAGTATAGTCGGAATTTGTTGTATTTGCAGAATGTGGAATTTATAGAATTGTGTGTGCCACCTCTTAGTCGTAGGGAAATCTGAATGAAAAAAATTGATTTAAATTTGCAAGCAATTTAAGTAAATATCTGTATAAGAAAGAAAAAATATATTCGTTGAAAATGGTCTGTTTACTTTTGTTACAGACGCATATTTTCTCATGTCGTCAGTAACAGTTGTTATGAAATTGCTGATATTTAGTGTGCGCGTGTTGAAGCACATATACCGTGTGAACCTGTCTGAAAGACAAAAAATATGTTTGTTCAAAGTGTTCTTTTTACTTTTGTTACGAAAGTATATTTTCTCATGTTGCAAGTAAGAGTTGCTATGAAATTGACGATGTTTAATGTCCATGTGTTGCAACATGTGCAACGCTTAATGCCACTTACATTGTTTTACCTGGTAAACACTATTTGCACAATTTAATGCTATTAACAGTTATTTACAAGTGGAGATTGCTGTGAATTTTTAATTTTTCTACCTAGGATCTTGTCCTCCGGAAGGAACCTAAACTCCAAACGCAGGAATTTTCATTATTTTAAATTACCGTGTAAATTACCTTTCGTCAAATTCTCGCGACTAGAACAGTCATTTAAAATATCCAACTAAAATCACAAAAAAATTTTAAAATCCAGAACATCTCAACATTGTTAGCAACCGTCGAACTAACCTACCAGATCAAGTAGCAAACAAA
Source organism: Bombus flavifrons (assembly GCF_040668555.2). NCBI lineage: Eukaryota > Metazoa > Arthropoda > Insecta > Hymenoptera > Apidae > Bombus > Bombus flavifrons. Next base: position 4,924,942 of record NC_138458.1, on the reverse strand, counting down.
TGACCAGTTAGCAAATTTCACTTAAAATTGCACACTCATCGTCGTTTCTTTCCTTCTAAAATCTAACTTTATACAAATTCCTATACGAACAAAAATCGACAAATCGATCAATCGGATAACATTAGCAAGGTTAGGTTTAACCTGTTGCAACGTACACTCGTCGCTTCTCGAGTTCTCAAAACTAAGACATCGAGTCCCGTGCTTGTCCGCTGCTTATCTCTCACTCGAATTCCTTTATTCCCAAGGACCATGCCGGTTATCATCCGACGGTAAATAGATGCCGAGGTAGTTTTTCAAGAAGCCAGCAAAACGTAGCGAATGACAAAGCGAACAGGCGCCCCACATTCGCTTTGCAATGGCCAACGTGGGGAGTCGTGATCCTGTCGACGGACAATGAGATGAAAAATAAAGTGCTGGACCAGGTCGGGTTAAAGGCTTCGTTGCTTACATACGAGCCGGCCCTCTCTCTTTCCTATCCCTCTCCTTCTGCTCTCTCTCTTTTCCGTTTTCGTTGTCCCCTGTCCTTACGTCCCTCGCCCCGGATTCCGCTAAGTCAATTCCGTTGAGGATACGGCAGAGGCGTCAGACGACCTGGGTGGTCTGCATCCTACGCAAACACAGTATACAAGGGGATACACGCTGGTTGAACAGGTAGTGCTCACGAAAATTTACTGACTTTGCGGATTTCGTGCATGCTGCACGCGGCGAGGCTAACTTTTGGAACAATGCCTGCCCCCTCCCCCTGCTCGTCGTATTTTTACGCGTTCCACCCCTACGCAGATCTGTCGACAAAAGCTGTGCGTGGACGATGGAAAACGGCCGGATCGAGAGCACGGAGACAATGCGAGTCTGCCTTCTTTTGCAGCGATATACTTGGGTTAAACTGGTTGTTCGGTTAGAGCTGCCACGAGGTTTGGTCGTACGGAGCCGCGATCCTGCAGCTTATTTTATGGGGGCCGCTGGTAATGGCGCTTCTGCTTGAGAAATTCGACGCGGCTGAAACCGCGAATCCCCGCGCTATGTTATTTTTATGCCACTTGGAGCTGCGCTTTATGGATGTATCGCGTGTCTGTTGCAACATCTGTTGTCTAACTACAATGGAAGAGGATGTCGGATGGTAAAAATCATCTACATTTTGATAAATATGATTTTTTCAACTTGTACGTATTCTTTGTATTTTTGCACCTTTAAATTGAAACGCTGGAATATTTCTATTTCAATTCGGAGAATTGCTGCTACTTCGCCCTGCGACCACCTGCACATCCGTGCGAGCTAATCGGTTTTCGTTGGCCGAACGCATAATTGCCATGGTCCGCCGCCTCTTTAACTTTGGCGTTTACGTACGTTAAGCAAAACGAGCTGCAAGAAGAAGCTTAAAAAACTATCTGCCTGAAAAGCTGAACGTCCTTGTACGAAGCTTCTGTACGTGGAATTTTACTCTGTCGACCCTCTTTTACTCGGAAATCTCGACAAGTCGAAAGATTTTGTCTCTTCAAAAACCCCGAAGAACCCAATACTTGTCGCAGTGTGCTAATGAAGTAATTACTTGAGGAAAAACTCTACACCTTTTCCTTCGTGTATCCGTGACCTGGTCGAAAGAAATAAAAAAAGAAAGAAAAAATTGAAAATAATGAGAGGTCCATATAATTGTGTCCTTGAATATAAATTTTATTTTCGGTCACAAGGTCTAGAAACAAAAGAGCTAGAGGTAGATTTCTATTGCTGTTTCTTGTAGCCTTCAGCTAGAGGTACACATCAAGGTTAGCTTTTTGCTAATGTCCTTTGCTACAAATACATGAATATGCTCCCTATCAACTTCCTATTGTACTGTAACACTGTAAGAGTGAGGATTAGGATCAGCATACACTATATTTACACCTGTACTTACTTCAATATATTTTTTTATTACAAATTCATTCATTTGTTGCTCCATTAGTTAACCTCAACAGGAAACTCCTTTGCTATAAATATATGACCTATTACCTTCTACTGTATTGTAACACAAAAGAAGTGAGGATCTGAATCAGCATAAACTATACCTGTACTTTTACCTATACTTATTTCAATATATTTTTCTATTACAAATTCATCCACTCGTTGCTCTATCAGTTAACCTCAACAGGAAACTCCTTTGCTATATAAATATATGACCTATTACCTTCTACTGTATTGTAACACTGTAGGAATGAGGATCTGGACCAGCATACACTATACCTATACTTATTTCAATATATTTTTCTCTTGCAAATTCATCCACTCGTTGCTCTATCAGTTAACCTCAACAGGAAACTCCTTTGCTATAAAAATATGACCTATTACCTTCTACTGCATTGTAACACTGTAAGAATGAGGATGTGGACCAGCATACACTATACCTATACTTATTTCAATATATTTTTCTCTTACAAATTCATCCACTCGTTGCTCTATCAGTTAACCTCAACAGGAAACTCCTTTCCTATAAATATATGACCTATTACCTTCTACTGTATTGTAACACTGTAAGAATGAGGATGTGGACCAGCATACACTATACCTATACTTATTTCAATATATTTTTCTCTTACAAATTCATCCACTCATTGCTCTATCAGTTAACCTCAACAGGAAAGTCCTTTGCTATAAATATATGACCTATTACCTTCTACTGCATTGTAACACTGTAAGAATGAGGATGTGGACCAGCATACACTATACCTATACTTATTTCAATATATTTTTCTCTTACAAATTCATCCACTCGTTGCTCTATCAGTTAACCTCAACACTAACAGCTGTTCGTCATTTTTCAGTTGATTCGTCAGCGCCGTCCCAAAATTCTGCTTCGAATCACTGTGCAGCCACGCACCTAACGTTACGCACGTTCGATCGTTGTTACGAAATAACTGGTAGGAGAAAAATATCGTGGAATGGAACGACAAGGACGAAGAAACGATTGGCAAAATTTCTCGCGGGTATCGCGTGTCGAGACCACCGTCAAACTCACCCGCAACGAGCATGCGATCCCATATACATACTCGTGCAGCTGCTGGCGTATCTTGGATGCGGCGCGACACTTATAGAGGCAGGCAATGCTAATTCAAACAAAGTTATCGTTCGGTAGATATATATTTAATTCTTTTCTCATTTACATACGAGTACGGTGGCGGCTCGCCAGCCTCACAATGTGCCATTGTCGAGGACCTCTGCTTGAATGAGCAAGGACCATCGAGACCGCGTTTCCAGGTGGCGATAATTCTCCTAGATGAAATTAAGCACAGCCTACGCGCCACGCGAACGCAACCAGATTTATCTGGATTCATTTCAGGCGAAATCAAAACCAACTGGTTATCGTGATACCTGCTCGTAATTAACTTCTTGGAAGCAACGTGAAAAAGAGTATTAGGTTGTCCGAAAAGTTTCTTTCGTTCTAGAAGGAAATTACTTGTGATGCATTTTCTTGTATTAATAGCATAAACGTTTGACAGTTTAGGTTTCACGTTTCTGTAAAGGTGATGTAAAAGACATGTTTGTGAGAGAAAGACACCTTTGCAAACGAATAAAGAAACACTTGTACGCGTTTACATATAATTTCCAAGTTATTCCAGTTGATTATAGTTTCTTGTTATAACATAGAATTATGACTGTTAGGTTGTCCGGAAAGTTTCTTTCGTTCTACAATATGAGAAGATAATAGTTGCACATTTTTGTTCTGTATTATTTTATCGAGTCATGTACGATATATTTTGTTCTATTGCTACAATACGTTGTGCATCTATTGTTTCCTTATGAAACGAAAGAAACTCTTGGAACAACCTAATAATTTTCAATATCCAATTTTCAATATAACGTCGTTATGTACAGGACGTTTCATTTCATATTTAGCTTACTTTCGGCGAGAGAAAAATCACATCAGGACAATCGTCAAAATTTGATCGGCTGGGAACAGTGAAAATTCTCTTTGAGGTACCTTTTCAGCCATTTTTCAAGACCATTAACATTTGTTAAGTGCAATCACATATGTATTTTAATTATTTATGTTTTTTTTAGGAATTCACAAATCGCAACGTGTTTCATCGTACTCTCAGTCAAGATTTCGCGATATCTCATTCTGATCATCGGTTTTCATCACTAACCGAACAATGGACAAAAATGAGCTGAGAACTTTCTACGTAACTGTATACTTGTATTCCTAATGTACCATTCGAACAGCGACAGTTGGATTTTGATACAATGTCAGGAGAAGGTAAACAAGCATATTCATAGAAATTTGCTCGATATTTTTGCTGAGGCAAACGCAACTCTCAAGTAAGGACAAAAATGACCCGGGATTAAGATAAGCGAAATATGTGTGCTGCGTATGAATTTTAACTGGAACATGCTACATCTGTAATTATGAGAAAATGGGTTGCCATGATATATTAGCTGCAGTTAGGATATTATTAGCTGTGGAACGTCTTCTTTCCAGACATTTTGGAAATCGCCGAAGAATAGTCGTCCCGCTGCGCCCAAGTTTACCTTTTTTCACGGCAGACAAGAGGTCTCTTTTGTCGGTGAATTGCACTTTACTTTTTCGTTGGCACGAGCTGTTAAATGGTTCCGGATATCTTCGGAGAAAGCTACTGAATTTGCGTCGGGTCTTGTTATACCCGACAATGGCTGCAATCATCGTGTCCGTGACGTGGATTATGAGCATAAAGTGTGTTCAGAAGGGGAGAGTGCCATTTTGTAGCTGGGAACGAGGAATTTGGGAAGAATAAGGATACAGAGTTTACATTCTTCTTCTTCTTGTCTTCTCTCAGGATCTCACTCGAAGATATTTTCAATTGAGAATTGTACAATCTTTAACGTTGATGGAAAATCTATGAAAATACAGTATACATATATTTAATATGCAAAATATAGAAAAAGATATGAAAGTAGAGTATCTGAATATTTAGAAGATGAGATAAATCTTTGTGTATAGAGATGCCATTTTTTAGTTCACAAAAATATGAATTCAACGTTTATGCAGATTCATATTTTTTATAAACTAAAAAAAAAGGTATCTCCACATAGACATTTGTTTGTACATATTTGTTCTATATATAATATATATATATATTTTGTAACATTTCATAGAAACTTTGAATTACAAATTACAAATTTCAAATTGTAAATTATTATCTATTTCAATATTTTATTTAGATTGCAGAAACGTTGGATCTTTCATCGCATCTCTGGATTACGAACAATCAATTTGCAAGCTTCTAGCATTCAGGTAAATAATTTTATTCCATCTCTCTGTTAACTGGAAATTATTTATCAGAAAGCCCCTAACCAGATAAAATTTTCCAAAAAGCAGACGAACGAGACGAAAATTGGTGGGTCGGATCGTTCATCTTCCAAATTGCTCTTGTTCGTTCTTCTATTTCCCATTTAGGCAAGGTCTACGAGCACCTTGTACGAGAGAAGCTTCATCGGATATGCGAAAAGTGAAAGGAAAATTGAACGTGGAAAGATGGTGTGTACACGGTGGAACGAAATAGCGTGAAGCCTGGATTATCTGCTACACCCTCGTTGGAGTGCCTCGTGTAGACTTAGAGATTCATCCTGATAAGGATTTCCATGCTGCGGCAAGTATCTCGTTAAAATACAAGCTTTACACCTGTACAGCAGCAGTGGACTACTACAGTGAACTACTACATCTCACTGAGGCGAGGAAAGTCCTGAAACCTCGTAATGGAACTAGTTGAACGTAAATCTACGAGCTAGAAAATTCTGAAAGCTCGTAATGGAGCTACTTAAATGAAAATCTACAAGCTTGAAAGTTGGTAAATATAGGAACAAATATGAATAAAAATGGATAAATATGTTGGATATTATTATTATACGTTACAAGTGACTATAAATGTAATTAATTATTATTCCAAGTATTAACTATTTATTTGTTTGTGTTTTAAAAATTCGCAGTTCGATGATACATTGTTAGAAAAAGCGATAAATATGTTTGTATTCTGTGAATTTCAATCGACTCTCCAATGCTTCCACTTTATTTCTCATTTTTCACCGACCCTTTGCAACAGCTGACGCCATTTTCTTAACCTAATTGCAACTTTGTAGATGTTCAGAATTCTGACAAAACTCAGAATTACTAATGTTGAAATAATTACTTCAAGAAAAACTCTAAATCTTTATTTATGTATATCCGTGATCTTGAGACAGTTATCACGCAGAAAATAGAATTTAGGGAAAGAAGAATATTCTAAATAAGGAGAGGTGCATATTATTGTGCCCTTGAATATAAATTGTTTTGGGTTACAAGGATTAGGAACAAAGGAACTAATAAGTAGATTTCTATCTATGTTCCTTGTAGCCTTTAGTTACAGCTATAAGGTTAACTTTTTTGATAATGTTCTTTTACTATAAATATATGAACATGCTCCCTATTTTTCTATTGTATTGTAACACTAAGAGAGTAAGGATTAAGATTAGGAGAGTAAGCATAAACTTATACATTTTACTTATACTTATACCTTTATTTATTTCAATATATTTTTCTATTGCAAATTCATCCACTCGTTCTTCTATCAGTCAACCTCAACAACTAATAACAGAATTAACCACCTAATTTTCTTCTTTCTTTTTCTATATCTATTGGGTTGGCAACTAACCGATTACGGATTTTGTCATTAGGTGGTAATGGATACGAGCCTGATAAGTAACACGATAAACAATAACACGTTATAGGATACAAGTTAAGTTAAGTTATAGGATAAACGTTAACAAGTGATAAGAACGACAATTAATATCAGGTGATCACCTATTATCCAGATTGTATTGATGAGCCACATTTATGTTTAAAGTGTTTTAACACAGTGCACCGTTAGATGCAAGATTTGTTCTCATTTTTTTGTTATTGATGTTCTAATAGAAATATTTAATTGTTCATTGGGACACTTTTTATTTCAAAGTATCTTCTATTTATCGGTTATATTCAAAATGCCCTGTCAATTTTCATACAATTTTTACAATCGGAAGAAGTTCAAATGCTCCGGTCACCAATGACAACCGTGGCGTCATAGGAGAAACCCTGGCGGGTCATATATGACCAACGTGGCAGTTAAAGTGTTAACTTGGGCCATGGCAAACAAGCGCGACTTTGTACGCAGACTACCTTGAGGGAAACACTGCGAATCGTCCGGTCCTGGCTGGATTTATGATTTCGATTCGGGTTAACCACGGAGATGTATCACGGCGTGGCCTTGGTCGGTCTCTGCTCTGGCCATATCGCTTTTCGTCATGGCCCGCGGTGCGTCTACGGACCACCGACGTCGTCGCAATTAGTAAGTCGGATATCCTTCCCCCTTGTTCTCTCGCTCCTATTCACCTTAACATTGTGCCCTTCTCTCAGTCGTGTTCTAGTTGTCCACGTCCTCTTTTTCTACCTGTGCCTCCTTCTTTCTCCTTATTCGTGGCATCGGTCGCTCGTTTCAGTCCCGTACGCCGTATCTGTTTGTCGAGTAATTTGCCGATGAAGTCGCAGAATAAATACCTTCGATTGTAGAAAAACTTAATCAATTCGTCAGCCATCCGTTTCAGTCTCGTATACCGTACACGTCTGCCGAGAGTAATTTGCCGATGAAGGAGGCTCAACACGTTGTTCCCGTTTGTCGAGTAACTCTCTGACCAAGTTCAAGCGTTCACTTTGACTACCCGAAGATAGTATCCCGCTGGGAGTAGCCATCCTCAATGTTATTTAGCAATTAGGTTAGAAAAATTTACCAAATGTCCAACTGGACAAATTGTAAAGTACAAATTAAATAATAATAATAATAATAAAAGAGAAAACTTTGACTGCTTAAAATAGACAAACTCGGAGGTGGTATCCCGCTGGGGTTAGCCATCCACATGTTATTCAGCAATTAGGTTAGAAAAATTCACCAAATGTCCAGCTGGACAAATTGTAAAGTACAAATTGAATAATAATAATAATAATAAAAGAGAAAACTTTGACTGCTTAAAATAGACAAACTCGGAGGTGGTATCCCGCTGGGGTTAGCCATCCACATGTTATTCAGCAATTAGGTTAGAAAAATTCACCAAATGTCCAGCTGGATAAATTGTAAAGTACAAATTAAATAATAAAAATAAAAAAAAGAACTGACTACCATCAAATCACATGTTTAGCTCAGAACGTCACAGTGTTTTAACACAGTGCACCTTTAGATACAAGATTTGTTCTCATTTTTTTTTTATTGATGTTCTAATAAAAATGTTTAATTTTATTTCAATGTATGGTTCTATTTATCGGTTATATTCAAAATTCCCTAACTGTCAATTTTCATTCAATTTTTACAATTGGAATAAGGTGAAGCGTTCCAGTCACCAAAGACCACCGTAACGTCACAGCATAAAACGTGGCCGGTCTCTTGGCGTCATTGATAATGTGCAAATTGTTGTGTGCTTTTCTTCCAATTCATAAACGTTCATATGAAATGTATACTTTTGGTTTGAAAGAAACTCAATCGATTCATCGTTGTTCCGTTTCAGGACTGTATATTGTATACTTTTTCTTTTTTTTTTTTTATTATTTAATTTGTACTTTACAATTTGTCCAGCTGGACATTCGGTAAATTTTTCTAGCTGTATATCGTCTATGGCTGTCGAATAATTCGCTGTGCAAGTTCAAGGTTAATATTAGTAGCCTTTAACTCTTTGTATTCAACAATGGCAGTGCCTAGATTGTTCGGTTTCGTTCAATTCGTAGACATTTACATCTTCTTCGAATATAAATACTTTCCATTTAAAAAATGAATAGCTTTAATAAAAAGAAAAAAGAAAACATAGTCAATTCATCAGTTTCAGATCTCAACAATGTCTGCAGAATAATCTGCTGACGAAGTCGCAAAATAAATACTTTCGACTTTAAAAAGCTCCGCCGAGTCATCAGTTTCAGTCTACCACTCTGTTTGCAGAATAATTTGCTGCTGAAGTCCCAAAATAAATACCTTTGATTTTAAGAAACTGAATCAATTCATCAATCTCCCGTTTCAGTCTCCACTACGCCGTACCTGCTTGACCACTCATTTTCTCACGAAGTTCAAGGTTCAGTATGCCATGTGTGTTTATAGAGCAATTTGCTGCTGAAATTCAAGGTTAATATCCGTAGTATTCAACTCTTTACTCTCCACACTATCAGTGTCTTAGCGACATTGATAGCGTGCAAATTATTGTTCAATTTTGTTCCAATTTATAAATCTAAATATATTTTTCGAACATAATAATTTCTGTTTAAAAAATAAATAGCTTCGAGTGAAAAAACCTTGATCAATTCATCAATTCGCCATTTTACCCACCAATACGCCGTATCTGTTTCCTGAGTATTCTGCTGATGAAGTTCAAGGTTCAGTATGCCGTGTTCCTTCGTTGAGTAATTTGCTGATGAAGTTCAAGGTTCGATATGCCGTATCTGTTCGTCGAGGAATTTACCGATGAAGTTCGAGGTTCGATGTGCCGTATATGTTTGGTGAAGTTGAAGGTTATTATCCGCAGCGTGTAAACCTTTAAGCTCCGCTATAGCAGCGCCATGGCGATATTGATAACCTGCAAACTGGTTTCAATTCGTGGACGTTCACGTAAAATAAGTACTGTCATTAAAAAAAAAAAAAAACTCAATCGATTGATCGGCGTTTCGATTCGATCTCGTATACCGTACAGTGTCTGATAATTTGCTGACGAAGTGCAAGGTTAATATCCGCAGCGTTTAGACCTTTGCGCTCCATTGCAGACAGCGTCTCAGCGATATTGATAACGTTCAAATTGGTTTCAATTCATAGACATTCACACGAAGCAAATACTTCTACTTTTTAAAAACTCGATCAATTCATCAATCCCGCAGTTCAGTCCGCAGTATGCCATATCTGCTCGACGAGTAATTCGCTGATAAAGTTCAAGGTTAATATCCGCAACGTTTAACCCGTTGTACTCGACTAGAGCAACGTCTTGGCGAGATTAATAGAGCGCAAATTGCTTTTCTTTCGATTCGTAGACATTTCTATTAAATAAGTACTGGCGATTTCAAAAATATCAATCAATTCGTCGACGTCGATTACGCGACTGTCGAATAACTGGCTGACGAAGTGTAAGGTTAATATCCGCAGCGTTTAACCCTTTGCACTCCACTACAGCAGTGTCTAGGCGACGTTAATAGCGCGCAAATCGGTTCGCACATTGGTTTTCTCTCGGTTCATACTGTAAGATCTTTACTACAATTAGTTTATTTACAATAAACCAGATGATTAACCAGATGTTGAGGTTAGGTTAACGATGGTTGTTTAACGTGAACTAATCACAATAACGTATTATAATTAAGGCAACTAGATAGTTAATTTGCAACTCTCGTCACCACGGATCCAACGCTCTCTCTCGACAACGCTAGCAACACACTCTCGACAACGCAATTCGCACTCCTTGACTTCTCGATTTACACTCTCTGACTTCTCAACTCACTGTTAATTTATCTTTGTCCCTTAGCATGCTTTGTCTTTTGTCTTAGCCCCACCACGCACGTGTTCCGCAACCGCTCGTAGCCAGGTTCACGCAGGCCTTTTCCGCGAAACTGTTCGATTGAAGGACCGACGATACATTGTTGGACCTGTCGGCACTTCGGCTTTCTCACGATATTGTTTATAGTTCGCTCGATATCTCTTAGGCCTTTCGTCTACGATACTACATACTAACTTACGTGAAATAAGTATCTTTGATTCGGAAAATCTGAGTCAGTTCATCGATGTTTTTGTTTCAGTTTTGTATGTTGTACACGTCTTGTAAATAATTTGCTGAACATGTTCAAGGTTAATACGCGCAGCGTTTCATCCTTTGTATTTCATTATGGTAGTGTGCGGACGATAATGTGCAAATTATTATTTGCTTCATTTTCGACTCATAATTATTTACCATATGCCTTTTTCCAAAATAAATATGATGCTTTCGGTTTCGAAAAAATTGCGACGTTTCGTTTTGAAATTACTGTATATGGTATAAGATTATGTTTGTTTACACGAGGGCAGTGAAATTAGTGCAGTGGCGTATTAAGGAAGTAAATGTTATATCGTGTGCGTAAAACCGCGGTGTAATAGCGATTGCGGAAGCGGAAATTGTGTATAGTAATAACGTCCAATTTTCATAGAATAATTTTCAGTCGTAAAAAGAAACAAAGAACACGCTACATCACTTCGTTTTATATTCTGCGTGTCATCGTCATTACGGAACTATCTAACTCTTTTTTTTTGTAAATAATTCTTCCGTAAAAGCCTTTCACGACGCGGAAGATAATTAAATACCTCGTTTTTCTTGGTACAACGTACGTATTATATGTAGAAACATAAATTACTATTGCTATTTATTACTTTCTCTTACATTTTAATTATTTCAAAGTGGTTAAATATATATTGCGAAAGCGCAGGATATTTAATCTTACTATGTACTTGTAAAATGATTTACCACTGACACTGTGTACGCTATAAAGACGTAAAAAGGTATTCTAATTACTATACTGTCTTATCTTGTTTAATTTATATAATACACAATAATAATATACCATGGAGGAAAGTTACTCAACCATTAAATTAGTTTTCAAAGTGTAACGGATGAAGGTTATAGAACTAAACCTGCTAACATCTCCTCAGTTGTTAATGTGACCATTACATTAACATTAAAGAAAATTAATAAATGTTTCGACCGAAGATAAACTACGATTCATTAGCTCTAGTTATTATTTTCTGGTTATTGGGTTGGCAACTAAGTGACTGCGGAACATACAATCACTTAGTTACCATGTAACATTGAAAAACTTGTAGAAATGTTTCATGACTGTGTCATGTGTGTTATACAAAAAATTTACAAAACCCCATTAGCTAATTTTACCGCTGTAGTGCTGATAGATTATATGACAATAAAATATTAATGTTAATAAAAGTACCAACGAAGTTTCAACGAGTTCCGTATAACATTACATACGTACGTGTTACAAATTTTACAGAATAATCGTTCGAATACTTTCCGTGTAAATTAGCTGACGCATCTCAGTCGATAAAATTCGACATTGGAAGCCACCGAGAAGCTCGCACGAACAAGGCCGTAGAGAAAAAACACGGTTAACTGCCGCATGAACCTGTGAGATACGTTCAGCTCCAATTCTCACCGCCAGCGTAACCATTTAATTAACGCGTGACTCTGGCTCCGTGTAATCAGCCGATAATTACCAATCGTTGACCGATCACGGTACCGGCCGAACCCGCCACGTCGATCGTATCTCTAACACAGGCGCGTATCGAGAAGGGAAACGAGGAAGAGGCAGGAAGAATCCGCCGAGTCAACCAAGATAATGACAATTGCTCGTCCGGAACGGAATTTGTAGAAGAATTGTCGGCTGGCCAACACCGGAAGTCCACGTCCCCATGGCGTTTCGGCGCCACACGGCCAGACAACAACGGCGGGCGTATCGTCGTAGATAATCCATCGACGAGAAGCACCGGTAGCTGTTCGTAGATGCAGATAGCCACAGGTTACGATCTTGTTCGTCTGTCTCTCTTGGTCTCAGCCAGCTGGTCTACACCCGTGATGAAGAGTAACGATTCGCCTTGTTACAATGGTAAAGGACGATCCTCTGTTGGAAGAGCCGCGCCTCCGATCCTTGGCATTAGTCATCTCTGCATTCGGCTTAATGATGATGTTGGACAATACCGGCAGACGGAAAACCGTAATTCTACAAAGTTCCTTTGAGGAGTAGAGGATATTGTAGGAATTGAAATAAGACTAGTTAGAAGGTTTTTGTGATGGTTGTTCGAATGTGTTACTTTGTGCATGGCACCTAGTTTTACGATGTTTCGTCGGAAAAAATTTATTAAAGATATTCTAGAAATTGATATACGTTAGCCTATATAGTTATGATGTTTGAAGTATATTTTTTAAATTGTATTGTTGTACCTATAGTTTTATGGTAGTATTAGTACACATGTATTATCAGTTTTATAGTTTTACAATGTTTCATTGGACAAATACCTTTATATGTAAAAAATATTCTAGAAATTGAAATATGGCTAGTTATAATGTTTTTGTAATCGTTTTTTGAATTATTGAAGTGTTCCTTTATGTACAGCATGTAGTTTTACAATATTTCGTTGGACAAATACTATAGAAGATATTGTAGAAATTAGTGTATTACTAGTTATAATGTGTTTCTAATTATTCTTCGAACACATTCCTTTATCTATAGTATGTACTTTTACAATATTTCGTTGGACAAATACTATAGAAGATACTGCAGAAATTTATATATCTAGTTATTCTCTTTGAATTATTCTTGAATAATTATAATTCGGTAAGTGATTGTTTCAGACAGAAATTCATTAATAGTATTCATTAATTGTATCAAAAAGATTCAGAGATGCCTTCGTTCAACAAGAAATTAACGTATATTTCTGCTTTCCTCTTCGTACACGTTTTAGTAACAGAGAAAATGAAATTGACGATACAGCGTAACATATCATTTTGATTATCTAACTTCGAAACAGTTATCTGACGATGATATAGAAAATTCAGTCGATAAGTAGTTGGAAATTTGTACCTAGACTCGACGAACGATCGAAATCAACAAAATCATTTTTAATCCTACTAAATTTAATTTGTCTAGTTACATTAACCATATGTATCTATCTTGTTTCTTTTTATGGATAATTTACAACCTGTAGAGCGTTGATGCGCGTACAACTTTAATCGTTCGCATTTGTGTAGAAACGGCCGTAATAAAGAGTTGAAAAGGCGAGAAGGAGAAGAGAATGTGCAATTCGATTACACGAAAACTGGTGATACTAATGATATGAGTTACTTTTACGCTCCCATAAAGTCCTGGACAATTTTATTCCAGACAGTTATCGATACTTTCTCAAGACGATGTACCGTTACGAATTATATTCCCTATTCGCGATATAAATATATATATATCTACACGAATTACGTCGCAAGTAAGCTACCAGCGGTAAATGAATATCTTAATGCGATAACTGCAAATTGGCGGCGGTAAAAAAGAGGAGATTAAAGCCTCGTTTGGCCGGTAGAAGAGAAGAAAATGAATATATATTTGAAATGTAAAAATACCTCAGCTACGTTCGTCAATTATTGGTTGATTCGATTAACATGCATACCGCGTATTTTATGCAAACGCGCTAAAAGCGAATGAAATGATATTCATGTTAACGAATGATATATTAAATGATCGTATATTCAGTTTCCGTTTGATAGGTTGACGTACTTAAAATGGCAGAGAAAAATACCCATTATATAGGGTGTCTGTAAAATCATGATGCAAGCGGTCGGTTTCTCGACAAAAATTAATCGAAGAAAAAGAATAAGATTTTTTCGGTTAGGGCTCCGTTTCTGAGAGAACTGAGTTTGAAAATCCATCAAGAACTCATGTATTAACTACTAACTTTCTTAACCAGTTCTTTCTTTTTTGTTTCTGTTCGTGTCTGTATTATTAAATATGAACAGTCTCGTGATTTGCTATGGCTCTTGCACGACATTGATTATTACTTTACTTTATTCTCTGTTTAATTTGAATGGTTTCATAAATAAGGCAAATAATAAGGTCAGTACCTTTCTTAAGAATCACTTCATTAACCAAGAAGCAAATTGTCCATGTTTAATAACGTTTAATAATGCCTTGTTTAAGACACGAGCAGAAACACAAGTTCATAATTGGAAACGTGCAGTTAATGCACAAGTTAAAACGAAGCCTCAAACGAAAACACGTTATTCTTTCTTTCTCCACAAATCCTTTCATTTACATTCACCAGCCGACCGCTCGTACTACGATTTCCGATTTCCTCTATATTAAAAGTATATCAGTTACAATAAAGACATCAATAACGTCAACACAGTCGAACGTGCTGCCCGTGTCTCGACAACTTCCTAACTTCTTCTTGAAAACTCTACCGAATCCCCAAAGCTGCGATCAGCAACCAAGCTAACTAACCACAATGTCTATCTCACAGTCATCGATCACGTCGGATTAAGATGTTGCACAGTCGCGTCTGCATTTTCCGGCGAATAATATTCGTAGCTCGTTACTACTTTATTCATTACCGGTAAAGAGATCACGCGTCGAGCGATCTCCTGTCGCGAGCACGGTAGTAGTCGACCTCAAATTCAGCAAGTTATTGCAACCCGACAGTAACACGGCAGAAGGCGCATAGTATCGGCGATAGCCAGCTGCGGTATCGACGGGAGACCTTATTTTCGATGGTATCTGCGAAATAGAAACAAACGAATGGACGGACGGATGGACGGACGTGTATGCCGCATTCCGTGTTTATTATTTTGCCGGTGGGTGGTCTGGAGAAGTCGAGAGCCGTCTTGGTGGCCGATAGCATCTCTCGTGTCTCTCATGTGCACGCACCGTTGAGCGCGGCCAACGCAGTGAACGAACGTGGCGCACCGAGTCGTCTTGCGTAAGGGAAGTAGTCGACTTCTCTTCTTCCCCCACGCCCATTCTCCATTCTCTCATCCCGAGAGTTTCTCCTTCTTCCATGTTTCGCCGGCTGGTTCGGCCTTCTCTTCTCTCTTTTTCCGTCTGGTTACGTCGCTCCTTACTTCATCGGGATCTATCCTTCTCCATGTTACTCTTCGTTCATTTCTTTTCCTTTTTCCTCGTCGTGCGTCGTTGGCGTACGTATTTTTTCGTCTTATTGTCGCTTATTGTTGCCCGATGTGTCCCCCTTCTTTATTTCCCTCGTGTATGACATCGGCGCCTCCTTTTGTCCTTGTCGACGTTTCGACGTTTTCTGCTTTTAAATCGATGGGTTTTTAGTGGCGTTCTTCATGTTAGGAGGCACAGGCGAAAGACCGGATCGTGCGTCGTTTTGCCGGCTTTCTTCTTGCCTACGTTGGTCTTGATCTTTTTCTTAATTAAATATGTGCGTGCGTGCTTGGTTTTTACGTTGTCGCGATTTTTAAGCTCGCTAATGAAGAGCACGTAAGATAGATAAGAGGTGAGGAGAAAATAAAGTGGCGAAGGAAGGATTCTTTTAATGGAGAAATATCCGGAATATCCATGGAATCATGAAACGAGTATTTCAGTCATGAAGATAATCCGCATGGCGATTATACGCTACTCTGCTAATTAGTTGTTATGGCGTCAATCTTCAACATGTTTTAATAGATACTTATGAACCGAGAAACGATGATTGTTCGTGTAAAAACTGCACGCCGATCATGGAATATCAATATTCGACGTATACAAACGCGAAACGAAAAATCTATCTGCTCAGAGATTTTTGCAGGCCAAAATGCCTGTATATTTAAAAGACAGACAAGAACAGTAAAAGTCCTTTAAAAGAATTAACGATGATATTAAACAGCAAGAGAAAAATACTTGTCATTATTACAGTAAAGAGCCATAAGAACAGCTATAAAATACAGTCTTCTGGCATTCATAAAATTCCATCATGGCAATCCAACACATCTAATTAAAGTCAATTTCGACCGAAAAAAATTTTTACTTTTTATGCTACTGTTCCAGAACAGTAACGTTTCATCGTAGATGAAAGCCCACAGTAGGAAGCCTGTAGAGATGCAACCCGAACTGCAGCGGTGCACATTGCGGAAAATAGATCTACAGGGGACTGCAGTGCGCCAGTCGTGCGCTCTGTTTCATCCTGGTTGCGCGACTATCTCGCTCTCGCACTCATTAAGTCGATGCAGCGTCGGCAAAGATCAAAGCTCGTCTTCTACGGAGGACCGCTTAATACTGGGTGGCGAGTTAAGAGTGTCGTAAAAATTATTAACGGTCCCTCCGCACGCTGTGCCTTATCGCCAGATCGGCAACTGCAGTAGGATGTATGTATTCGTCGAAACCGCCACCATAATATGCAATGACATTTCCACTCCTTTTTCGTTCTGCTTCGTGCCCTTAATTCGTATCCGAGACTTCGTACTCGCGAAATTTATTCCCTCGTCGATCAACTAATTTCTCTTTCATTGAAGATTTATGAATGTATCGGAGGTTCGTCGTGTGGAACTTTCGAAACAGTGAGAAACAACCAAGCAATAACCGATCTTTGGTTAAACGTCTATAAATTAAAACGAAAGAAAAGCAACTAGAGGCAAGATTTAATTAATGTCCTACGATATATTAATTTACGATTATCGATGCTCGGTAAGAAGTTAATGGTTGATCGTTTAAAAGCTTGTGAAGGTTTCCGTACAAAAGCCTGATAAACACAGCGGTAATTTCGCAACGCGAGAACAACATGTCGACCACCCGTTTTATTTCTACGTGGCGTTGCGTTGCTTGTATCACGCGCGGATATTATGTTACTGTTACGCAAACAACGAACGTCGGTGCTCCTTTGCACCGCTTTCGGGCTAACACGAACCGATACTTGCCATTTGATTTTTTATTTCAATATCATCCGAAACTAATATTTCCTAATCGATAAGCGCCAACTCTCTCGCCGTTGACATTAATGCGAAGTCTTTATAGCGTTGTTGTATCAATCTCCTGTTGGAAGGTTCGAGACAGTCAACGAAAACTGCCACAAGGTCCCTGGAATCGGAGAAGAAAATAAAAAAGCAACGACCGTCCGTATCAGAATCGAAAATTGTCTCGTATTTGGTGGAACAGGGTGTCGGGCTCGGCATCGCGGTGGGTGGTCTCGTATTTATACATTACCTTTTTCGATCTGCCAGTTTGTTTCGCTCTCTCCTTCTCCCTCTTATTTAATTTTCTCCGTTTGCTGCTTCTCTTTCGCTCTCGCCGCTCTCCTTTTCTGTCCTTCTTTTCACACTGGCTCCTCACTACACACGAGCCCCGTACACGTGTGTAGGAATGTCGAGCGCGTGTGAGACTGTCCAATGAACGTTGAGGCGTGCAACACGCGCGTGCAAGCAACAGGCGTGCACGCACACATGCAAAGCCAGGCACGGGAGTGGTGTACGACGCCTAATGAAGTCGCATCGTTATGCAGATATTATGAAGACAGGTTAATAAGTTAATCGTCCGGTGTAACGTTCTTCCCCGTGGCTTAATGAACGCATTCAAAACAGTTGCCCTCTTCTCTTCTTTACCTGGCATATTCGCCTTATTGTTAGTTTTCTACGTGACTTATCGTCCTTGAAAATGTATCGGAGAATTTGGCACACAAGCGTTTGATTATAGTACATGTATAGTATACATAAGCACAAGTACAGAAGTATTGAAGATATAAAAAAAAGTTTGAAGAAGTTGGTCATAATTTATAAATCAATACGCGACAAAATGTAATGGACGAAATTATTAAAATCGTACGTATCGTTCGCAAAAAACGTTTGATTCGATTACACATGCAGCAGATAACAATAATAATAAGGGAGGACGCAGTCGAACCCTATAGTTGCGGCCGCCAATCAAATCATAACCAGTGGCAGGGGAGACGCGTATAATCAATTATGCAGATTCGCTTCAGTGGCGGTGGTGAAGAGACGGTGGCCGGTGAAGCAGTAAACTGCTGTATTTCCGGTCTCGATTAATATTGCCGAGAGCAGCAACGATTCCGATCTCCAGAGGCCCGTAAGGGAGTCGTGTTTACGTTCGAGTACATCGGTGGCCCTCTTCCGCTCGTCTTCAACTCTCCACCGCACGTCGGCCGCGTACACTGCGCTTCATGAATCGCTCGGGCCTTCTCTACTAACACAGAATGCGACAAGCGTATACAAAAGTCCTCAAGACCGTGTGGAAGCAATGACAAGGAAAGAGTAATCGAGAGAGGAGTCGGAGAAGAAAGAAGGAGATGCTGCGGCGATCTGTAAGCGGCGTTGTGTGTCTCGTGCGTGTCACGTAGTCACTGCCATGTGTGGGTAATGTTTTTGCTCGAGGGGAAATGGTACCGCGTGTGTGGTCCTGCGTCGAGCCCCCTGCACCCCTTCTGATGGCACATCGCCGTATCCTAGCAACGTAGAACGCCACGCCGATTCAGCCAATCGCGAACGAGTTCCGATCACTTCGGCCAAACTCGGCTTATTTCGGCTCTGACGTCATCGTTACCTGCAGTGACGTATCGCTCTGCCGCGAAAATTGGGATATACGATAAGTCTCTCACGATGAATCATAATTTGTTTAAAGTTTTTCGCCTTATTCATTCATGAGAGTGTAAATGAAACGTATATGATGTAAAAGATATTAATACGTACTTTGATTAGAAAACAAAATTGGTATAGGATTTTGTATCAGGATATACGGTGAGGAGATAATTTTCAAATGTTATACTTAACAGAAATATGAGCAACTTGTGTGATTAGTTTAGATTAGTTAGAAGTTGTTTCGAGGTTTATAAATAATAATATAGGTAAGCGTGTATATAAAACGTTATATCGCTATTGTCACGTCGATTACGGATGGAAATTGTCTTCGTAATTTGTATTATCCGGCACTGTACCTTTTGAAATCGTTATTACAAAAAAATGCAGAATCATAAATTTGGTGGACGAGACCCAAAATTCATTGAAGCGTGCGCGTCGAATTACGGTCCTGAATGTTTGTGCAGCTCCGATCTCGGCGAGTGGCGCTGTTGGAGGGGGGCCGTCAACTATGGCCGGCGCTGAAGGCAGGCCACGAAAGAAATGTGGCACCGCATTTCGCTTAGTACGGACTTAGACTGCTCTAAGTGGCGGTCGTGTACGCCGGTGTCCGACCACGACGACGTCGACGTCGTCGTTTTAGAACGCGTGACAGAGAGATAGCTAGACTTTAACGAGAGTTTCCAGCTGCCGTTGCTGAACTGTGGAACACTCTCGTACTCTCACGTCGCCTACGCCTCCTTGCGTAAACCGGATGCTCGTCACTGCCGCGTTTATACGAATTCGGTAGCCGTGGCGAATTTCCTCGAGCGCAGTGTGCATATTCGAACGAGATCTAACTGTGTCAAGTGACAACGATTGTGACAGTGACACCGAAGTGCGCGTGACTGCGTGCCATGCCAGTATTGTGCCGATAGAAAAGACACGGTGAATCGAATTGATCGTTAAACGTCGAGGCGTACGCGTTTATTTTGCTTCTATGACATAGTAAGAGGCACGTGTGGTGCTAGAGCGTGACTGTTTCCCGCGAAAACGTTGTAGTACGATCGGGCAACACTCTTGCCCCGGTTGTCGCGTGATATTTCAAAACAAGCAAACTCGCGTGTGCGCCCTCGTGCTTGTCGGCGGTACTGTGAATCCCGCGAGAGGGAGATACAGAAGAGAGAGGGAGTACGAGGATCCCGCATGCAAGTAGAAAAAGCGAAACACAGGGATAGAGAAAGAGACAGAACGACGAGACGAATTGGTGAAGAGAGAGCAGTCACGTATTTACTCTTCTACGGTGGTACGAAGCTAACCTAAAAACCGATACTCGGTCCGTTTTGTGCGTATACCATCGATGGGCATGATACATCTGCGCATGCGCAGAAGAAATTGTGTGTACCTCGTGCGCGAATTTCGATTATCGTGCCCGTCGCATGTGTACGGTGTCGACGAATTGCGCGGTAAACAAGAAACACCGACTGAACGTGTGCTGTGACAAGTGTTTCTGGAAAGGTTCGTGCGAGAATTACGTGCAACCGCGGTTTCTAACGAGTGTGCAGAGTGGAATCGTTCCCTTTTCTTCCTTTCTCCATTTCTCTTTCGTGTTCGTGCCTTGTTCGTGTTTCATAAAACGTCCCGTGTCGCGTTCGGTAACGTTACAATATACGTGTAAGTCGAGAGAGGAGGAGAGCCGACGAAAAATCCGCCGGAAAGAAAAACGTCACATTGGAGGGGATTAAGATTAAAAATAATCATACTGTGGATTGTGCCGGGGCGAATGTATGACGGATCATGGTTTCTGCGTCCGGCCCTACAGGGATCCTAGCGGGACGCCCTTCTGGTTCTCAGTGTCTTCAAGGTTCGCAATCGTCGCAGAATGGATGTGCTACGAAAAATCACAGCGAGAAGAATGCCAAGACCGTGGAGAACGCGAAACAACGACACGAGTCGGATCTTTATATCAGGCCAAGCTGGACCGACGCGGCGATAGCGTTAGACCAGCTCGAGAAGGTAAGTTATCTTTTTACCAACAACTTTTCTCTAGTTACTATTGCGTGATGATAATTTTCATATTCAAGGCGATATCGCGAGATAGAAGCAACTGTCACGCATAATAAAAATTAGAAGAAAAATACAGTAACGTTATAGGACATTATTAGCGATTGGAAAAACAAGATATTTCTCTACTCGAGGTAGTTCTCTGCTCAAAGTAATTTTCGTCCGTTCTACCTACGTTTTTTCCGTTTGTTTTCTTACTCCCTGAAATGCTTCTCAAGCGCTCTATTATGTATTCCCTCCCTATAACCTCTACGTCGTTAAAATAGAAACGTAAAATCTCGCCGGCTATAGCGACCTTTCGTTGTTTTTGTAGTGGAAAACTGTTTCTTATAGCCGACAACACGCTATGAAAAAAAATTCTTGCGTTTCAGAGTAAACTATGTACCGCAGAGAAACCATACTGTGTTATACTACGTACCATGCTATTAATCAAATACTAATCGTTATCAGGATATCTCTCATTGCCAATGATATAACGATATTATCAGTAATCATTGCCAGTAACCTCGAGAGAAACGATAGATTTCTCTTTAGAGAAAAGATAGATGCGTGTAGGTTATCGTATAATCTGCGCACCGGCGTAAAAAGAAGAGAATAAGCGGAGAGAGTAGTAAGTCTCGCGCACAGGCCCGACGGTTCTTAGGTCGACGTTCGAGTAGCGAGTGCTTTTCCTATCGTGAGCCATCTGATCGATGAGATACACGTTCTCTGCGGGTTATGCGGGCATCGGTGTCTCCGCGGAGGCTGCTTACGCTAACTAGACGCAGATAATACGCTACTCGTTTCGACCACCTCTAAGACGCGATAACAGCGAGATTTCTACGATACCTGTGATTAACGATACGCAGCTCGTGTGTTCTATACATTGAAAATTCCTCTCGGATTATATCGCTAATCGATTCTTCGTGTTCTATCCTAATGACGATCTTTAATTCGAGAATGAAAAGAAGCGTAATGGCGTTAAGAGTAATTGGACAAACAAATGAAAGAATATTTTGGATTTTACTTTTGAATACATGCGAAGGAATTTGAAGAATTTAAATAGGATCCAATCCTATGGTATCGTTTGTCGTTTCCTAATCTTCGAGTATAAAGTGCACTATTTGTCGTTATTTATCTGCATTAACGTAAAGATACTTCGACTTACAGATAGAGAAGAAAAGATTTCTTTATATTTTATTGCCTTTACATTTATACAGTTATACTTTAGCATTTATACAAATTTACGAACTCTCGTTAAACGTTTCGCACGTAAATCGACCAGATCGCCTGGGAAACGTATTAAGATTGTTGCCAACATAGAAAGTTACTAAAGTAGGACAATGTCACTAGAACGTATATTATCGCGTGTTGTCGCGTCTATCTTTTCGATTCGCTTCTCTAGGGCTACTTGGCCGTCCGCTTATCTGAAGAGTAGCCAGTGCGAACGCGTTGTTCGTTTCCGCATAAAGATATGAGACGCGTGGAAGGGAGCGGAGCGGTGTAGCGACCGATGTTATCGTCTGAGCAAAGAGTTTATTTTATCCGGAAGAGTTTATCTAGAACAATGGTCCATGGCCACACGATGTTTCGTTGCACGTACCATAGGAGCCTACCCTTTCCACGAACAGCTGCTCTCTAAATTCTCCGCCAGCTAGCTGTAAACTTTCACACACGCGGGTGGTCTGCAGACGTGTTTTCCAAGGTGAGACCTTAGCGGCAGATGACGAAAGGAAGACATAAGAAAGGTTGTGAAGTGTAGATCGACGAAGGATCGACTTCCTGTCGAAAGAATACGCATCCCCCTTGTTTTCCAACGACACGAACCTCTGGGTTCCCTTAAAGAGGGAAAGAAAAAAAAAAAAAAAAAAGAAATCCCTCCTCAGACGATCTCCGGAGTGGTCTTGCGACACCGAGATCGCTCCTCGAGATCTTTCCATCTCGAACGTTAGACAGAATGTGCGCGGCACGTGAACCAGGCCCTATCACCTTTCGAAACATAGAACTCTAGAGCGGCCTTTCGACGACAGGCCCTTCCTTCGGGTTTTCTAAGAAGCCTAAAACACACCCCCTGGTAGTAGCTGGTCGAACTTCGAACACCTTCTGTCACTCGTTCCACGTTTCAGCCCGCTATCTCCTTGTCTAGCCTTCTCGTAATCTCCGCTTTCATCTGACTCTCTGATGGTCCGAATGCAACGACTGAGAAATACCGTTGGGGCGCTACTGGTAAATATATTAACGAAGGTAGCTGCTTGGACAGAGTAATTCATTTAGATGAGGAAGATAGCGTATGTCAGGTAAACGACACTGGTTCGTGTACAAGGTAGCCACGTTAAGGGAATAATTTGAATCAAAGTCATTTTACCGCAGTACATGTGTGGAAGGTTCTTTAAACGAGTTTCTTTTCGATAGCACAACGATTAGACTAATTTTAATGAAACATCGAAGGGGACCATTTCTTTCGAGGAATTATAAGATTCCATTTATGATAAAGGAAAATTAATCGGATAACCGGTGACGAGATTAAAAGCGAGTTTATTCTCGTTGTTTCTCTAACGAATATATTGGCTTGGTAACTAAGTGATTGCGGCTTTCGCCATTACCACCTAATGATAAAAGCACAACCACTTAGTTGCCAAGCCAATATATATTGCTTTTACTCTTTCGCTCTTGGTATATTGATTTTCCGCTTTTGTTTCATGAAGCTTAGACGAAGTATTTGTGTTGGAATTCTAGGAAGAACGCAGTGCACAAATAGAATTACGAATGCACATGATAAAGGTAACGTTTACGTATTTGGCAATTCGTTCGAGGAATATTCCAGTTGTATTTACGTAGGCGTATTTATTCCGCGTAGTATGGCGTGCAATAACGAAAACTGAACTTTGCAAATGAAACACAGTGTCGCTGTAATCTGAAGCGAAATAAGCATTTGGAAGATAAGATTATCGTTGCCTATATCAAATGCCTATACAAATACATGTAATATCGTAACACTGTCTGCTTTGTAAACTGTCTTCTTTTGTTACGGTTTTATTCTCATATCACTGTTGCACTATTTTTTTTTTTTCTTTTTTTTGACTAAGAAATCTTTTTATATTTAAGCGCAAGTACAGTTGAAATTTTCATTTAGCCCGATAGTTTGTTACTGAGAAACAGAAGCTTTTCATTAAAAATTAAAAATCAAAATTTAGTTTACTCTTCTGAATAGATAAATACAATTGCGGTAGTTGATAGACCAAAATAGCATACTAATTTCTTGATAGTCTCGTTTTCTAATAATTATCAAAATTATTATCTATCCAAGGATAATGCTGAGACGTTGTTTGTCGAAAGATTTCTTACTTTCTCGAAGCATGTATAATCAAGTATTATCATTCGCGATAATAATTTTCGATACAACGTAATCTGGAAACAAATTATGTATCTCTGAACAACTCGTTTCTTTATGTAAATGCAGAGGAACGAAGAGCGTACATAAATCGCTGGCACTCATTTCATTGAAGAAACGAGTTCTATCGAATCGCCATATAGACGGTGAGATTATCTGGAACTATCGTAAAGTAAGAAACACCTCTTCTATTTTCACGTTTCTTCCGAGGATTCCAATTAACAATTTCTTCTGCTTTCCGTTGGGAACTAGTTTCTTCAACAGCTCCCACATATTCACGATAACTTAATGAACTTAAAAAGAAAAAAAAAAAGGCTTATTTCACCATGGTGTTTTTCTCTATCGTTCATCATTTCTCTCTTATACTTCTGCTTTTCGATGGATCTATCCAAAGCTGCTATTCTCTTCTACTTTAGTGTTCCATTGGTGGAATAAAATTAAGGAAACGTATGCTGTTTCGTTAAAGAAATTTGGCTCCAAAGATTGTAGAATTTTTATGAGTTACACGTTTGTCATTTTTTATGATTTCTGCCTAAGATATTGTTGTGAATGACGGTTTAATATTTTTTCTATATATGTATAGAATTATTATATAAGTTAGTTATATATAATTTTATATATGTGTAGTATCGTGGACGAGGGGCCTGGGGGGTGTTGGACGAATTATAAACATAAATATAGACACAAACATAAATACAGATATAAGCATAGACACAAACATAGACACAAACATAAACATTGACATAAACATAAACATAGACACAAACATAAACATTGACATAAACATAAACATTAACATAAACATAAACATAGATATAAACATTGACATAGACATAAACATAAATATAAACATAGACACAAACATAAACATAGACATAAACATAAACATAGACATAAACATAAACATTGAAATAAACATAAACATTGACATAAACATAAACATAGATACAAACATAAACATTGGCATAAACATAAATATAAATATTGACATAAACATAAACATTGAAATAAACATAAACATTGACATAAACATAAACATAGATACAAACATAAACATTGGCATAAACATAAATATAAATATTGACATAAACATAAACATAAATATAAACATA
Source organism: Bombus flavifrons (assembly GCF_040668555.2). NCBI lineage: Eukaryota > Metazoa > Arthropoda > Insecta > Hymenoptera > Apidae > Bombus > Bombus flavifrons. The sequence continues at coordinate 4,899,343 of NC_138458.1, read as the reverse complement.
GACACAAACATAAACATAGACACAAACATAAACATAGACATAAACATAAATATAAACATAGACACCAACATAAACATTGACATAAACATAAACATAGATACAAACATAAACATTGACATAAACATAAATATAAACATAGACACAAACATAAATATTGACATAAACATAAACATAGACACAAACATAAACATTGACATAAACATTAACATAAACATAAACATTGACATAAACATAAACATAGATACAAACATAAACATAGACACAAACATAAACATTGACATAAACATAAATATAAACATAGACACCAACATAAACATTGACACAAACATAAACATTGAAATAAACATAAACATAGATACAAACATAAACATTGGCATAAACATAAATATAAATATTGACATAAACATAAACATAAATATAAACATAGACACAAACATAAACATAGACACAAACATAAACATAGACACAAACATAAACATAGACACAAACATAAACATTGACATAAACATAAATATAAACATAGACACCAACATAAACATTGACATAAACATAAACATAGATACAAACATAAACATTGACATAAACATAAATATAAACATAGACACAAACATAAATATTGACATAAACATAAACATAGACACAAACATAAACATTGACATAAACATTAACATAAACATAAACATAGATATAAACATTGACATAGACATAAACATAAATATAAACATAGACACAAACATAAACATAGACATAAACATAAACATAGACATAAACATAAACATTGAAATAAACATAAACATTGACATAAACATAAACATAGATACAAACATAAACATTGGCATAAACATAAATATAAATATTGACATAAACATAAACATTGAAATAAACATAAACATTGACATAAACATAGATACAAACATAAACATTGGCATAAACATAAATATAAATATTGACATAAACATAAACATAAATATAAACATAGACACAAACATAAACATAGACACAAACATAAACATAGATACAAACATAAACATAGATACAAACATAAACATTGGCATAAACATAAATATAAATATTGACATAAACATAAACATTGAAATAAACATAAACATTGACATAAACATAAACATAGATACAAACATAAACATAGACACAAACATAAACATTGACATAAACATAAATATAAATATAGACACCAACATAAACATTGACACAAACATAAACATTGAAATAAACATAAACATAGATACAAACATAAACATTGGCATAAACATAAATATAAACATAGACACAAACATAAACATAGACACAAACATAAACATAGACACAAACATAAACATTGACATAAACATAAATATAAACATAGACACCAACATAAACATTGACATAAACATAAACATTGACATAAACATAAACATTGAAATAAACATAAACATTGACATAAACATAAACATAGATACAAACATAAACATTGACATAAACATAAATATAAATATTGACATAAACATAAACATACATATAAACATAGACACAAACATAAATATAAACATTGACATAACATAAACATTGACATAAACATAAACACAAATATAAACGTAAACATAGACACAAACATACACATAAACATAGACACAAACATACACATAAACATAGACACAAAATAGACACAAACATAGGCACAAACATAGACACAAGCATAAACTATACTTGAGTTGGTTCTGACAATTTAAACAAAATGCTTCGAACAAAAAGCGGTTCATATCAAATGAAAAATGTACTAATATATATATACAAAAATTTCGAAAGCATTATTTTTTCATAAAAAACCTGAGTTACTTCGCATCCTTTAAAAACCATATATATATATGGTTTTAATTATATATAATTAATTATAATATAATACAATATAATATATATATATATATATTTCCTTTATATTGCATTGTTTAACTACAAAAGAAAGGAAAATTTAACGATACGTTGGCATGTATGTATTACTTAAATTTATTTGTCACTCTGATAATATAACTTAATTTCAAATTCCAACGCACGACTTTGTTCCTGACACACGCATGTATAACGGTACATTCGTTTATTTTGGGAGCATTAATTCTAAAATAAAAATACATACTTCCGAAGAACTGATAATATAAATAAAAAATATACATTCGTTGATTTGTTACAAAAACGGTTACAGCAACAAAGGGATTACTGACTATCTAGAAGAGTATCGTAATTTATTCATATATTGCCCCTTTTGTATTCATTTATTCCGTGTAACGCCGCGCATGGATACGTAATTACGTTACGGGGTGAAGGATTCCACGGGAATTTTCACGTATCCGCGTTAATCTACCGTGAAAATTAATGTTCGTAAATTTTCTTAAGTGCTTATGAGATATCGCAATTTAACTTCGTGTTTTCCCTTCTTCATTAATTTCCCTTGTACGATGCCACGTATAAATATACGCCTGCAGCAATGAAATGCAAAATTGCATCGGAATTACCATTTATTCACGTTAATTTGCCGCGCCGGTAATATGTTAATAACACTCTTGAAGATTGTCGCAAATCACTCGTCTTACTTCAAAATTTCATTCATCGTTCACGTTTCCTATACTATGCGCTGTACATAATACACGTTCGCTATCATAGTAATTGTATTCTTACGCCATCTACTCGTCCATTAATATTGACATAACATTCACATGGTACTTTCACGGTTGCCATATAACGTTTGCATAATATCTGCAATCGGTACTCGCTCATTGCCACTTCGCTGCACTTACATCGTATTCATATGCTGGTAATTAAGTAAGTTCACTATTTATTAAATATCATAAGATGCATCGTATTTCTACAATACTCGTTGAAGACTATTAATAAGAGTATGACGTACATATATTGGGTTGGCAACTAAGTGATTGCAGATTTTGTCATTACCACATAATAACAAAATCCGCAATCACTTAGTTTCCAACCCAATAATACTCGTATTATACGTGCAAAATGTATCGTATTATACGTGCAAAATGTATCGTATTATACGTGCAAAGTATTTCGTAGAGTTTATATAATATACACGTTTAATAGTATTCGTATGAATTAAAAAATAAATGAGAAACACGTATTTCCAATTTTTCACGGACAATAAATTCAAATAATTGTTTTACACATTTTACATAACACAGCACTCGGTGTTATAATATCTGGTGCTCTGTTCCATTCTATTTTTAACTAAGAAAAGAAACGACGTGTCAGTGCAATAAATCGGAACAAAAACTCCGTGGATGATACTTCTCCGAATGTTGACGATCGTATGAGAGTTACGTTCGCTCAAACCATCAACTCTACTTCGTCCAGATAACCCGGTGCATCCATGACGTGGAAACTGCTCGTGTGTGACCACCCAGAGAGAGAGAGACTAGCTGGAGCAAAACGTTCTCGAGAACTGACACTCGATTCGCCTGTTATTATAGATATACCTACATATTAGGTATCTCCAGTGAGCCAAGAGCAATTGAAAGTAATGCACGTGTTTTATTATAATCGCGGTCAGTTTTTCTCGACGATCATGCTACCAACATTGACCGATATACACCAAGCAAGCAGATTGGTGGAATTCTTTTGAAAGAAGCCTCGATATCACTTGAAGAGGAAATATATAATCGAGAAATGTATCGAAACGATGGTTTCGTTGCAAGTTAGAGGAACTTGGTTAGTTAGCGGTTAATTGCCATTTAAAACGAAGAAATGAAGTATAATTGCTGGCAGGTGAAATAAAATTCTCAAAACTGTGAAACGAGCCCTGCGAAAGAGGAGACACGCTGTTGGTCGAAATTTCGAAATTATTTTTTATTTATTTAATTGTCGCCTCACGGCTCTGAAGTGCTTCCAGCTAACAGCCCCATTAACGACGTCTACTCGGTAGAGAACGTATTTGTCTGTTTTCAAAATTAATCCTGTAAATATCTATCGTTAGAAAGTTGCTTCACTCGCACAGAAATAAAACACTGGCGAAAAATCTGTCTGCGAGATATCGAAATAGTCCAGATTGTCGTTTTCCTTTAAACTGTATCGGATTGTACATAGGCAAAGTGGACACGACGATTTCACGATCGTAGTTGGTTCGTGCGAAAGATGTACGCAGCAGCTGGAAACTTTCGACCGGTAGTGTACCTCCGCGAGAGACAAACTTGCCGGTCGCCACCCAAGGCGATCGCGGCGCGAATAAAGCGGAGGCGATCGCGCCGCTGTTTTATCGTTTACGCGGTTGCAGAATAGGCTGCGGTGCGAGGGACGGTATCGGTGAGAAGTGGCGAGAGTAGCGGCCGGGCGTTATCGAGACAAGAGGGAGAAAAAAGAGGCGCGTTGTTCGGGGTCGACGCTCCACTTTTCTCGTCGCGTCGCGTCGCGTCGGCCTGAAAAGGGAGAGCCGCTCGCCGTGCAGTGCGCCCCGCGTTCATGACGGATGAGTCAGTCAGTCACGGCCACTGCCCTTACGATTCCTCTGCCTGCATACTCGCACGCATATACTCGTTCCGCGAGCCGAACCACGGGACACCCTTGGGTCATGTAATAATTAACTATTTCGCATAATTTTTCGTCTTTGCGATCGTTTTTCGTTTATCGAATTGAAATGAATCGTCTGCCGCGAGCATCTTGTAGAGCGGTGTGTTCGTGTTTAGTTGCGAACGACCAGCTTTTCGTTTGATTAAGTCGCCGATAGTGTAACAACATTACGCAAAAATTAGAACAAACAATTAATTATACATTGGTATACGTTAATATACACATTGTATACATATATATTAGATACAATATATATCTGATGTACATTATGAGCAATAGTTATATGCGATATTACATACACAATAATTATTGTGTACATTGGTATACATTAATGTACATTATATATACACATGTCATATACAATATATATTTGATGTACAATACGTACAGTAATTATATGCAAAATTATGTATACGATAATTATTGTGTACATTGGTGTACATTAAAACACATGATATGTACACATTATATACATATATATCATATACGGTATATATTTTATGTACATTACGTTCAATAATTACATGCAATATTATGTATATGATAATTATTGTGTACACTAGTATACATTATATATGTATCATATGTGTACATGTTATATTATGTTATATATATACATTATATGCAACATACATTTAATATAAATTATGTGTACAATAATTGTTGTGTACACTAATATACATTACATATGCATTGTATGCGTACATGTTATGTTAAATATATACATTATGTGTACATTATATACAGTATACATTTAATGTACACTTTAATGTACAATAATAGAAAACACAATATATGCAATAATTATATACAACAAGTAGAAGCCAATTACAAGTTTCCGCCGCATAACACGGAATTCTTATGACATTATTCTTGGTTCTAACGCCGCTGGAGAATTGAGGAAATTGGAAAAGTAATGAGAATTTTTAAATCCAATCACCGTCATTCGGTGTTTCTATTTAACCTGAAGCCTCAAGCGGACAAATTTTATTCTACGTTTCTGACTTACTTTCACATCTAGTATATCATCCTATCAATGGTTTGCTCATACTCAGTCGGTAATTAGACAAATACGAATATATCGATTCGATCGGATACTTCGCTTCGACTTTTAAGGAATTTGGTCGATGTAAAAAATCATATGGAGAAGCTTCACGCCGAAAAACCTGACAGCTTCTGGAAGAATGAAATATTCGAATTGCGTGAAAGATGCAGAAACGTTGTGAAACGAAAGGACATCTATATACATCGATAAATGTATATCGAGTGGAAATGTAAATCAGAACGAACTTTCCGTGCTACCCGATGCCGAACAAATTTGTGAACTTGAACTTCTCGGAAAGTAAGCTCCGCAGGAAAAATTTTCATTCCAAATTTTGTTCTCATTTCTCCACAAGGAATCACCTCGTGCCTTTCAGCCGCGCCGTGTACATGTTATACGTTACGCGTTCGCGAGAATAATAACGAATTTGCATACAAAATGCGCGACCTTGATCCTGCTTGGCGGTGGCGGTGGACAGCCGCGAACCGGAAATACGCAAAGGCGGCGTTTACGCTGCGCTCGAACACGTATCGATCGACTGTACGACGCGATCTCATCGTACGTGTACCTGTGTGGTGCGCGCGCACGCGCGCACGTGCGCATGCATCATCGCGACGAGACTCCACTTACTCCAATTTGTTTACCGTCCTCGAGGATGATTCAGTTACAGGCAACGACCTCGACCTCCTGCACCACCTCCTCCTATACACAATCGTTCGCTTATGCACAGCCACGCGATCATATTTCCGCATAAGCAGCGGTCGACTGACGTTTCTGCGTGCCTGTTGGCTCCTTATAAAATACTTTTTTCGCCTCTTGGATGGCAAGCACGAGAAGACATTCGTTACGCAATTCGTGCTGGTGATTTCAGGCTGTTTGAAGTTTAAAGGGGAACAGGTAGAATGCGCTCGTGAACAGCACTTCGCACGAACTTCGATCGGGACTTTAGATTCCGTTTGGTGCGACACTGTCAGCCGACGATTCTCACGCTACAACGGTAAGAGCCAAGCGAGTTTTACGAATGTTTTTCACTTCGTAATTCCTTTCAGAAATGGCTGACTATTGGCATGTTCTTGGGACGCAAACGTGTAATCTGTAAGTTGAAATGTAATTTTTTTATTTTAGTTGTTCGTGTTGTTTATTGTACATTATGCGAGTCTTGTGGTCGTTTTTGACAGTGTCAAGCATCGTTGACGAGTGGTATAAGAAAGGTCGAGGAATTTTCTCGATGTTAGATTTTTTAGGTTAGGGTTGAACTTATTTTGCAAAGGGAAACACGAAAGATTGGAAGGTTGTAGAAAAATATTTCGAAGAAAGATATACTTTTTTCTGCAGGCAATAAATATTCGCAGACCGGTAAATGATCAAATAAAAATGTCAAATAAAAATTTGCGTCGAAGTGAATGGGTCTTATCGATCGATTAGTTTACGAAGTTATTAAACGTGGCAGTGTGAAAGGTTAATAATCAGCTAAGAGTAATTGAAATAAAAAAACATTACATTAGCATTACAAAATCCGCAATCACTTAGTTGCCAACCCAATAGTACGAGATTAAAAATTAGAAGCAGCCATGTCGGATTACTCACAGCTTTAAACTTACAACCCTTGACTCACGATGTGAAATTCACGCGGAGTAAGAAGCGAAGCTCGACAAAGTTCGTTATTTCGCTCGAACACAAAGTGCCATTTATCTCGAGCCAATTTTCTTCGTTTTGAAGTTGCTCACCAAGCTACAGCGAAAAGGTCGGGAAACTAACCGAGATGAAAGATAGAAGCGAGTAGCCAGGAAGAGTAAAAGATGGAAAAAGCGGCAGCATCGTACTATTTTATAATCGCGTCTTAATTTGTGGCAGCTGAAAGCTGAAATCCCCCTATCCGAGGCAGCGAGACCACAATGCTGTACATTCACGCACGTTGCGTCGGCTCCGTTCGTCCGAGTGAGATTAAAGGGCGCCGACACTACGTGTGAGGCTTTTACACTAATAATACCTACGAAAGAGGCCCTCGTAACCGTGGAGAGGGTGAAGCAGAGCACGCTGGCCGAAAGAGCACCGCCTCTTCACGACGACGATGACGACAATGACGAAGACGGAGAAAAAGACAGCGACACTCAGCTTAGAAACTCGTCGCGAGCGTGTTAATTACGCTCTCGGATTTCCAACTTTGCTTCAGTTTCATATTTCCATGGAAACTAAGTGATTGCGGATTTTGTCATTACCACCTTTTTTTTTCTTTTTTTTTTTCGCGTAGAGAAATCCTCATGGGCATTCTGCTGTTGCGGTAGCATTTCCTAACTAATTAATTTGGCGCTAGAGGAGGCCATTGCCTCTAGCGCCACCCTTCCTGCTAGTGGCGGCCCTGGGTCGCCTGACCGCCATCACTGTCAACCTAACCTAATCCCAATAGTAGAAGAGATATATTTACATATAACGTATAACATTTTTCCATATATATATATTATATAACATTTACACATGTGCAGTGTCAACATCGTCACGTAGACTTCGAGATGTTTCATCTTATCTCATCAATATCTAATCGTTAAACCGTGGATTTCTGTGCAAACTCACTTGTCCGTGAATATAACAGAAAATACGAAAACTGGTATAGAAAATTCGTCTACCTATGAAATGTTAGAGAAACCATTATACTCTGGATATTTGATACATTATTGTACATATTTATATCTTATACATTTTCTATAAATTGTTCGCACTCTACGTAATAATATTGGCATAGCAACTAATCACTTAGATGTCAATCCAATATACGAAGCTGAGAAAAATGAATACGATGCAATTATTATTATTATTAGAAGTTTGTACGTAAAAGGATGCGATTGATCCGTGGAAACGCGATATTTCAAGTGAGAAAGTTGGCGTCACGTCGCGTTAATTTCGCAAGAAACGCGATGAAAGCGCAACCTACTGTTCCAGCTCGGACAAACGCTGCTCTGTCGGTTGCCGAAAGTTCGCAGACAGACGTTCGTTGTATCGCTTCCGATACGCTACGCTCTTCCTTTTCACGCGGCTTTTCATCCGCCCGACCTGCAAGCTGTGAACGCGTGAAATGGATATGAAAGAGGGAGAATATTTTCGCGCGAAAAATCTGAAAGAAATCGTTGGTATAAAGGAGAGTGTCGGTCTCTGATCCGTTTCTAATGGCGCAAATCCGCCGGCAAGCGTCGACGAAATAAGTCAGAGCAAAATGGATGGGATTAGGGGACGCCGGGTCGGCCCAGACCCTTTCATCCTCGCTGAAGGATACACGCCCCTTGCTTGCTGCAAACCACTCGAGCCCGCTGGCTCCTTTGCGTAGGGTCAGTACCTGATTGATGCAGTTTACCTATCGCTTGAACGTTGCAATGCTGCACATGTAGACTTTGTTAGTGCGGGGGCTAACCGATTATGAAATTAGCAGAGAGGTCAGCTGTTTTCTCCTTTTCTTTTTTTCCTCTGCCACGTTGCCTTGCAGGTTATGTAGGTTTTGCTGTTTTAGTTTTAGAAGTAGGATGTAGGAAGAGGCTGAAAGTGACGTAGTAAGTGGCAGGCGTGGTGGTAGTAGTTGCGTGATGGTAGTTAAGCCACGCTAATTGCTAGCTTCGAAATAATTACAAAACGTATTTCGTTAAATATCCGTAAGGCTGGAATGAGAAGACGAAGTGGCGTCGACTCTTAGAATAACCCGACCAGATACGAGGTCAATGCGAGATAGAAGGTGGAGGAAGCTCGTTTACCCGTGGCTTTTCCTTTCCAATAGATACTCGCCGCTGTTGGAATTCTTCGGCCGATTAGAGCGCCAGTCGGATCGAGTTTCTTGCGGACACTTTGCAGCCGGTACCTACCGCAACAACCTATTCGTTTATCTGGCGAGTCGCATGTCGTAGCCGCGAGCACACACGCGTGTAACCTGTAGAAAACGAGACCCGGCGTACGTGTGGCGCGAACTTTTTCCCGCCACTTTTACCTACGTAAGGAAATAATTCTGTACAGTCCAGGGCCGTTTCTGACGCGCGCACATCCACACGCAACACGCCACAGATACGCATCTCGCTTCGTCTGCCCACGCTCCGCCAATCTCTTGTCAAATAGAGCGTGTGCATTTATTCGATTTTACTGGCGAAGCGAACGGATCTGTTCGCATCATAACGCGAATGACAAACGATTCTGCGTTCTGCTAATGACGCACGCGCGACGCCAATGTGGTGGGCAGTTTGAGACATTGTTGGGTTGAATGAATTTCTTCTTTTCTTTTTTTTAAGTGGAATTTCGATGAATTTTACAATTCTTGCAATTCTTTCAATTTGGTTTTACAATTTTATTTTAAAATTCCTACTTCATGTTATATTTTTTTCCGTAATGATGTAATGACTTTCGCAACCATAACTAAAGGAATAATATAATGAATTTTATTTTGTTTTTTATGTATTCAAACTCAAAATAATTTTGTATCAAGGCTACTTGTACCAATAGCAGTCAAAATAACTGGTACTTGTCAAAGTGTACAAGAGTCCTGCAATCTGTTTATCGAACCCCAATTAACCAGTTCCCTGGTTTTGTACAACTTGCCATACGTTTTTAGAATTTTTACCGCGTATCATTCAATATGATGATATCAGTTATCAGGAAAATTCCGGATCGATCGCTAGATCGCTAAATGCTAAAATGTGGAATTTAGTTTGAAAAATCCCTTGCGAGGTGCGTAATTAAAATCAAGCAACGACGAGTATACTCGTCAACCGCACCGAAGTAAGCGTCTGGATGGACGTGTATACGCGCCGAGCGCAGTTCACTGATTAACTTGTCGAGCGGATGGTTTCTGGATATCAGATTTCTTGCATCAGAATTTGCTTTTTACTGAAGCGACTTCGGTCCCTGCAAGTGTCCAAATCAAGTGTCTTCTAGTTGGAATTCAACTCTGAAGCTTTACTTCCATATCACTTGTACGCAACATTGTATTCCAGATTTATTCTTTTTGAAACTTGCCTCAAATCTGGTTTTGAAGGTAAATTTCTTCTGGCTCTGGTTTGTCCAAAAATGAATTTGAAATCTGATGAACGTGATTGATTTATGATTAATTTAAAACGAACACGATTATTTTCTGCAAAATCCGAATAAAAATAGTGCAACATTGTTTCTTCCTATGTTAACGGTAATTGTTACACCATAGACGTTCATGGGGACTGACAATTCTGTGAATATGATTGGAGAAATGAGAGATGAGAAATTTACTAGAGATTCGTTTCGTCCACTAAATTTCAGAAAAATACTTTTTGCTAATGGCAATAACAGTAACTGATAATAACAACTGATTGGACGATATTGTTTGACCAGGTATCTGTTTCTGACGAGTATACTCGTCTTGTGTAAAAAGAATGAAGCATTCCGTAACGACTTAATTCTATATCGTGTACTCTGTGTTTGACGAATATATTCGTCATCGCGTACTTTGCAAGCAGGTGGCGAGTCAGTTAGCTGGTGAAACGTAGAATATCGCGAGAGGCAAAGTAGTTTGATAATATTTTTATATTTCATATACACAATATAATGTAATATATAATTTTTTTTTATTTCCTGTGTACATTATATTACCACGTATAATATTTTTCATTTCGTATATACGATATACTATGACATATAATATTTTTGCATTTCATATACACAATATGATATAATATATAGTATACAATCTCACTAAACGTCTGAACATCCATAAATTGTATTGAGTTGGCAACTAAGTGATTGCAGATTTCGTCATTACCACCTAATGGCTTCGATCTCTTCCGAATCTTATTTCTTGTTTCGCGAATAGTCGCAGCTAATTTAATATTCGCATTGTGAAACCGTGCGGATGTACGCGTTTCCCTTATCGAGCATTGACAACAAACAAGTCTGCTCGCACCGCGAAAAAGTTGCGCGCCGAAAGGGTCGAGTTTTGTTCGGAAATAAATTAATCTCGGGAGCGCAAGCGCACACAGCGCGCTGTCAAAAACGTCTTCGAAGCGTGCTCGAATTTCCGCCAACGGTGCACGAGGAAGGAAGAGACATGGAAAGGGAAGGGACGTAGAAAGAGAGAAACAAAGGAGAAAAAGAAAGCGCTGACGCCACGAGCCCACGACTCACGAGTCGCTCTCGAGATGTCTCTGTCTATATGTGTATACGTATGTGCGTATGTGTATAGGCTCGTATAGCAGCGAGAGGGAAGGAGAGCAAAGCGGCGGAATTCTGCCTTTTTCCCGTAAGTGGTCCCCGCGGGTCTTATGGGGTTTCTCGTGGTGGGCAATATCTACATATTACAAGCTCGTGGCGCGGGGACCACCGTCGTTGACATAAGATCCTGTTATGCTGTCTGCTATCTGCTCGCGAACCTCGTGTCGCGCTGTAAGAAAAACATTAAAAGTAGGAGTAACATAAATTCGTTAAACGTTGTCCCCTTCACCCCATTACGCGTTGCCTCGTCGAATTTCCTTCTCTCGGCTTCTTTCTCCACCTCTTTCGTATTACTCGCCACTATAAAGACGCTGTCAGGCGGCGCTGTTGCTTCTCGATGTCGACGACAGTGATGCGGGTGTTCTTGTTGCTTGTAGTCGATCGTAATCGTTGTTTAATTCTTCGACGAGGATGCAATCGTGAAATAAGAATCGGATCGTGAAAGGCCTGTCCACGATGAATTTTTAGCTTTCTACGTTCGAGAAGATCGGTCGAGCGATCAAACGAGTAAAAATTGTGCTACATTTGATGGTTCACTAAGAAATTATTAGACCGTGGATTTTCGTGGGAATTTATGATTAGACGTGAAAGGAAATTTGACAAGGACTCGCTTCGTTCGCTGAACTTTTGCAGTGTGTGTTGGTCTTTAACGACGATCGGCTCAGTGGTATTATTTAAACGTAGAGTAACGCGTGAGACATAGTGGTTTGAATAATTTAACTAACGAAGCAACTCTGTTCGATAAAATTTCAGACGCAAGTGTAAATTTCAAGAAGGGACGTTTGTAAATTTGAAATTCAATCTCTTTCGCATTGTTTCTTGCTGTTGCAAATAGAGGCAGGCAATTTTATTTTCTTGGACTCGTCGTTTTACAGAAGACAAGCAGCGAAACGATAAAGAGTGTTTTACATTACGCGTGGAATTGTGCTTTGTATGCAAATAAAGCTTCCAAAAAGCGGATATTGCGCTAAACAGATAGCTACCAGGAATGGCTTCTTCAATAAAGCCATAGAAATATTTTACAAACGTAGAGAGAAAGTCAAGGGAATGATATGAAAGACGTCATTGGTGAAGGATTAATCGCGTTTAGGAAGTAATGAAATTGAGAATTATATCACGATTTTCTCCAAGTTGATTGAGTCGTCCTAACGAAGGTGCCTGCCGATTTTCCTAATAAGGAAACTACATACTGCAGGAGAAAGGCAATTTCCTAACATTATTCGCCTTCATCTTTTCTGTAATAGCCGAAATTTTTGTCGTTTCATATATACGATATATCACCATGTGTAATATTTTTTTTCATTTTGTATATGCGATATATATATTGCCATGCATAATATTTTTCATTTCATATATATGATATATTATCATGTATAATATTTTTGCATTACATGTATACGTTATATTATCACGTATAATATTTTCCATTTCATATATACGTTATATTACCACGTATAATATTTTTTATTTCGTATATGCGATGTTCTATCATGTATAATATTTTTGCATTTCGTATGCACAATATAATATCATACATAATATTTTTTCATTTCATGTATACGTTATATTACCATGTATAATATTTTTCATTTCATATATACGATATATTATCATGTATAATATTTTTGCATTTCATATACACAATATAATATAATATAACATATAGTATTTTTTCATTTCATATAGACAGTATACCATCACATATAATATTCTTACATTTCATATACACAAAATAATATCATACATAATATTTTTCAATTCATGTATACGATATATTATCATATGTAATGTTTTTTCATTTCATGAATACGATACGTTATCATGTATAATATTTTTTCATTTCATATACACAATATATCACATATAATATTTTTTTATTTCATGTACACAATATAATATAATATATAGTATTTTTTCAATTCATGTATACAATATATTAGCATGCATAATATTTCTCCATTTCATATATACAATATACCATCACATATAATATTCTTACATTTCATATACACAAAATAACATCATACATAATATTTTTCATTTCATGTATACGATATATTACCACGTACGTTACTTTGTCATCTCATATATACAGGGTGGTTGGTAACTGGTGGTACAAGCGGAAAGGGGGTGATTCTACGCGAAAAAAGAAGTCGAAAATATAGAATAAAAATTTTTCGTTTGAGGCTTTGTTTTCGAGAAAATCGACTTTGAATTTTCGCTCGGTACGCGTGCGGTACGTTATAACGGATCTCACTGTAGATCGTTGTCTCGGTGGAAAAATTAAAAAAAAAGTTAAAAAAAGAAAAATTTTTATTCTTTATTTTCGACTTCTTTTTTCGCGTAGAATCACCCCCTTTCAACTTGTACCACCAGTTACCAACCACCCTGTATATATACCGCGCAAACATGAAACAGCTTTATTAGTATCGAGCATGTTTATAAATTCCCCTATCTTACAAATTACTCCAATCGCTTCAGTTTGGAACACGATACTGAATCACTAATTCCGTACTATAACCAATTGCAATTCAGTTAGCTGCTCAAAAAAAAGAAAAAGAAAAAAAAGGAAAAGATGAACACACGGAGACGAGGAAGAAAGTCGAATTTCACCGCGAACGTATCAACCGGTCGATCGATGACGATGGCTCTTGAATGGCGGAGAAAAAAAATGATTGATTGCGAGAGCCTCGAGTCTCGAAAGAGGGAACACAGCTTCCTCCCGAGAGAGGAACGTAAACACGCGGTCATCAGTCGGCGAATGTTCGACGGAGGTCTGCGTGGCCGTGGTTCCCCGGGGACCATGTGGCCGACGAGGATTGTCCGCACGTCTAGAGTTACCCGAGTCTGGCGGGCCGCGAGGCCGCGGCACCGGGGTTAATTGGCTGGAAAACCTTGCTATCCGATACTCGACGCCCGGCTACTGCCCCGAGATACGTAAGCGTGTGTAATCTGTATTTTCATCTGCACGTCTATCGTGCCGCGTGTTTCCACGCTGCTGCCTCCTTTCTTCCCCCTCCTTTATCTATCTTTCTCTCTACGCTTCTTGCTACCTTCCGTTGCTCTGTAACTGTAAATACCCGAACGCGAGTCTATAGAGAAGAAAGGGAAGCAAATACGTAGAAAGAGCGAGCGAGAGAGAGAGAGATAGAGAGAGAAAGAGAAAGGTTGTAAAGAGAAGAGAAAAGCGTTCGTTCCTTTTCTCCTGCAAGGCTCGATTCCCTTCTGATCTGTGCCTCTTCTCCTGGCCTTCCTTCTCCGTCTTTCTTTCCCTGTCGGCCAGGAAAGATAGGTATTGTTGCGGGTGGTCCCTGGTGCACATTGTCAGACCGGCCACCAGGTAGTGTGCAACGTTGCCGTTCGCAATGTTGCGAGCGTTCCTATCCCTTCCATTCTACCCTCTTTCTTTCTTTCCTTCTTTCTTTTTGTTTCACTTTAGTTTGGTTTATCCTTTTTGTTCCGCTTTTCTTCTGTCTTTCTTTAGCGTTCTTCTTCCGATTCGCTCTCCTGGTGGGGGTGTCCCGCTCCTGGGTATCTGTGTATATGACAAAGGGGTGGGTGTTCCGCAGTTCCACTGTGTAGATCCGAGTAGCGATCTGTGTCATATATATATACTTCACCTTATTATATTCTTACCGATTTTTAAGTTTTTAACAACAATACTTTTTCAATGAATCGTTAATTTTTTATCGGCTAAAAATGTAATATTTCCTCTGCTGCTTTACCTCTTCCGTCAAATTTATAACAGAAGCATTTGTCCTGCGCTGGACGTGTATATTCGTCGTTGCTTGATTTCAATTACGCAAATTAGCCATTTTTCAGACTAAATTTCCCAGTTAACTGGTTAATACGGTTCGCGTGATTCGTTAGAAGCTTGCACACAGTTAATTAGAAGCTTAAGCTTAACTAGAAAAAATAGTACAACTTGCGTTCAATGAACAGCTACATTTGTAGCATACTGTACTGTACTGTGACAAGGCAGAGAATTATTTTCCTTCGACCAAGCCATCCTTTCGTCGTAAACCTCTCATTTTCCTCCTAGTCACGGAGAATACTTTAAAGACGCTTCTTTCCACGTCTCCAGCTTCCTGATGCTGCTCGATCAACGTTTCTCGTTTCTGTCAAATTTCATCCCGCTTCATTCATTGCCAGGTTCGCGCAACCTCGTCTACGCTCCTCTGCTCCTACCTTCCGCGTCTCTTTCTGGCACGTTTCGTGGAAGAGAGGTGGAGCGCGCACGTTCGTACGAGTACAAGCCACAGCCAGCTACTTATCATCGTCAAAGCCCACGCGGCCAATTTAAAGCGCTTCGGCTGCCGTTCCGGCCTCTGCCGCCCTTTAACCGCTGGAATCTGTTCTTTCTCTTGAAAATCGTAGGCGGCGCTGTCCGTGGCCGATCGTAAAGCTGCCCCAATGAATTGGCAAGTGGAACGTAGAGTGCAGCAGAAGCTGTACCGTTTTATCGGGTGCGCGACGCGAGCGCCAAAAGCATCCTACAACCGCTTCAATTTAGATGCTAATGCGTACGTTGTAATTATTATTCATAGTTTGCATGCGAGCCGAGTCGAAGGGGTGTCACGTTGAACCGAGGAATAAGACGTCCGAGGATAGTTTGCTTGGCCTTTGAAATTGAAAGTTATAAATTACCGGTTACGACGATAGTCGATAGCAGCCGGCTGTTTCCTTGTTTACTTGCTGATTAATTTCTGTTAATTAACGACACAGTTCGTGCACCTTCGTTTACTTTGCTTCCTTCGTATGAAACGCCCAATAGTTTGAGAAGATTCTAGCGAAATGTAAAGTAAAGGGGAGGGAAATTGAAATTTAATAATTATTTAATAATTATTTTCGTGCAATTAGCATTTTATGGTAGTACGTGCATTTTCTTTTCTTCCTGCAACCTTTTTCAACATTGTTGCGATTCTTGCAATTTGTTGTTCGAATAATTACTCACTTTATTTTTATTGTAATATTTCCAGCAACGTTCACAGACCTCTACGGTATTTCTTTTCGTCGCCATCGAACACAGTTTGTAAAACGATAAAGGAACAACATGTAGATATATAAATTTGCAATTTGTAAATATGTAAATTAGGATACAATTTACGCAATTTTTAAATATGCTCGTTGATTTTTAAGAAAATATTACACTTGTTAAATGTTTCTCGAAAAGTTCGTTCCGATTTTTGAGCAATTTGATCTACATAGAAAGTCAGGTTGAAAAGTTCCCGCCAAAAAATCTGACAAATTGTGGAGGGGTGAAATACTCAAAATAATACGAAGAAATGTTGTGAAAGAAAATGACACCTACACGATTCGATGAACGTACATCGAATGGAAACGTAGATCGGAACGAACTTTCCGAACGAACTTTCGAATCTTTTCAACCGCTGCAAAAATACGCAGCAATTCAGGCATCCGCTTGTCCTCAAACTGTTAATAGTGTGACACGTGCGTAAAAACGTACAATATCAACGTTTAACCTTCAACGATAGGTTAGAACCAATCAACCGAGATGTAAATATACAGGGTGGTTGGTAACTGGTGGTACAAGCGGAAAGGGGGTGATTCTACGCGAAAAAAGACGTCGAAAATATAGAATAAAAATTTTTCGTTTGAGGCTTTGTTTTCGAGAAAATCGACTTTGAATTTAGGCTCGGTACGCGTGCACTTTATCACGTCTCGTTATAACGGATCTCACTGTAGATCGTTGTCTGGATGGAAAAATTAAAAAAAAAATTTTTATTCTATATTTTCGACTTCTTTTTTCGTGTAAAATCACCCCCTTTCCGCTTGTACCACCAGTTACCAACCACCCTGTAGAAATTGAATTCTCAGCTATACTTCGCTTCACAACGAGAAGGAAAACACAATTTTTGAAAATATAATTTCCTCGATTAATTCTAGAAACAATTATTCGTTTAACATATTGATTATATATTAGTGTTGGTCGCGATAGTCTAAAGTTTCAGATGCCTTATTTTTCAGGGCAAAGCGGAAGGTCAGAGATCTGCGGTTTGGATCAGGGCAAGGCTGCAGGATCAGCTGAGTCAGCTGGGCTACTTCCTGCAGAGGCGCGCAGGCAAGGTCCTCTTTCTCGCGATCATCGCTTTGGCTATGTTCTGTGTCGCTCTCAAGACCGCTCAAGTTCACAGCAAGGTCGAACAGCTCTGGGTTCAAGGTGAATACGCTTTTTAAAATATTGCAAACATCTTTGTCTAACGAATGGAAATATTTTACGATCTTCTTTTTTATTTAACAAGACAAGCTTGGATAGAATGGAAGAATATCTAGTGCTTTTCATTTTTTGACAATTTTCGCGCTGATACGTCATGTTCATGTGGCCCGCGAGATTATCAAAAATGCCGTAGTTCCGTTGTTAAATTTCGCACGCAGTTGTCCTTGCTTTTTTCAGCTTCCTTCCTCGGTAGAATAGCGAAACTTCTCTCAACTCGATTTTTCTTTACGATTTCGTTCTTGCTATTTTCTATTCGGTGCACTGCAATGTATTATTACGTATACTTGCTGTGGTAAAACAGCGTACGTGTACGTAGTTATCTTCTAACATTTCTTATAATCTCACTATTAGTATGTTTATTGATATCGCTATTAAAATGGAACGCACGTAAAATGGAATAATTTATTTGCTGGTAATTATGTAAATATTTCCTCCCGTTGTTTAATTAACCATAATGTTTCTGTTCGTATTTTAAAACATAGACGTTTCTTACGGGACGAGCCGATAATTTTTTAGAAAGTTTCTACATATTTAGCTCAATGTATCGTGACATACGCTGTGTCATTATCGGCCCTAGATAATCTACGATTACTCCGGAGATAAACGTAGAGCATTTGTTTAGGCGAGCGAAGATATTCTTTGTCCCGTTTTTCAACTGAAACGAACATGAAACAACTAATTAAATGTGGCTAATTAAATATTCCAATACGATTCTTTCATTCTAAGATTACTTAAGATTCAACGAAGACTCACATTTTTCTCTGTACACTTCTAACTCTGTACACTAAAATTCATAAATTTTTGAAGGTTAAAATAATTTAATTGATCGACTAGAAACTACTTGAAATTATGAAACGCTCCGACAATTTTTATTAAATTGCTACATATTACAAGTTTCTTACTAAACGTGTGTTAGGTATTGCTTGGCTATCTTCTTCCCGTGTCACGTTCTTTATCCGTGTCTCGTATTTCAAACGTATCTTCACAACGTCCCAGCATAAATCATCTAACTTTACGAAAATTTGTCAACCTTTTCGTTTTGACGACCGCGACGGATGCGCGTCAACGATAATTCTCGTCGAGACTCGTGTGACGTACGACGAACAATAAGAAGAACCGAAATGCAAAAATTACATCTATATCTTGCAGAGTATCGGCGATGTGCGTGGCAAAAATGGTTTAGTCGGTGAGAAGCGACAGTCGGTCAAAAAGAAATTGGCAAAAATCAGTCGCTTTTGTGGTTACTGGCCGAGAATCTTGCCTTGACAAGCCTCAGCAAGAATTAAGAGATTCGACGAATGACTAAGAGGTTTTATAATACCATGATGTTCTGCGCGTAATACCAACGCGCATCTGGCACGTCGCAGCGGCGAAATTTCCTGCAAATCGCGCCAGTGTACGCTAATAAAGCGTACAACACGGCTTGTACGTTTGCCGTGACAAGGACATTACTCTCGCGCTCTCTGCATTTTCTCGCTTTCTGCGAACGCACGGAAAATTGGATTTCTTAGGCGATATGGTCGCCGTGTCACCTGGCAAACGTTAGGTAGCAAGTGACACCGGGTTGCATTTGTTTAGGCGAAAACACGTACGATTCGACCGGCTGGTCCTAATGACTTATCACTCGTCGGAGAGCAGAAAGGGACTACGAGGTTGGCGTATAGCTCGCACAGAGGACGACGATTTCGCGTGAAAATATATGCAAAGAGTGAGACGCGGACGAAGAGAAAGGGCGGCGGAGAGTGAGAATGGTGTGACAAAAGGAGAATAGAGAAAGAGAGAGAGAGAGAGAGCGAAACTACGCTTTACCATCACGCTCATCGCACACGGTACATTAGTTTGCTCTCGCTGGGTGGCCCTCTATATTTATCCGTAGTCAGAAACGCTAATTCGAACACCCCGTTGCTAACTTCGACTGGAAACGTTGCTCGTTGGCCGAACGAAAAGATTTCGAACGACTTTCGAATGGAAAGTGAGCTACGCTACGGTTGAGAAAGAAGCTGTTGGTAAATGGAATTTCGTTGGACTGTAAAATTTCTTGAGAATCGAATGTTCTTGACAGAGATAGAGGCTAGTGTATCGATATTGGTGTATATGAGAGACGGGCATTTTTGTGATGTTCGTTTTTTTGTCTGTGAAACGAATGCTTCAGTTAGTCGCAAATTTTTATCTGTTATTTTATGCTGATGTCGTTTAGTGACACAATGAAAGTAATATATAGACGAGACAAGTTTTCTATGGCATTTCGTAGACCCTCGAGGATATATAGTATTATGGCAATCGTCGTTTTGAAATGTTCAGTAGGCTGCGCAACATGTACAAATTCCATTATCAAGTAAAATATCAACATTAGTTTCTCATATTTCAAGATATGTTGAAATGTCTATTTGAGGTTCCTCTTGTCTCCTACTTTTGACAGAAATTGAGAAACATATACAAGTTCTATTATCAAATAAAATATCGTATTCAATATTGTTTTCTTATTTATCAAGATATGTTAAAATATCTATTTGAGGTTCCTCTCGTTGCTTATATTAAAAGAGAAGTTGCAAGACACATACAAATTCCATTATCAAATATAATATCATATTTAGCATTTTCTTATTTTTCAAAAAACTTTGAAATGTCTATTTGCATTTCCTCTTGTTGCTTATATTATTATTATTATTATTATTATGCAAATTCCATTATCAAATACAATATCACATTTAACATTTTCTTATTTATCAAAAAACCTTCAACTGTTTATTTGAGGTTCCTCTTGTTTCTTATTTTTTAAGAAAAGTTGCAAGACACATACAAGTTCCATTATCAAATACAATATCACATTTAACATTTTCTTATTTTTCAAGAAAACTTCAGATGTTTATTTAAAATTCTTCTTGTCTCTTATATTAAAAGAGAAGTTGCAAGACACATACAAATTCCATTATCAAATAAAATATCATATTTAGCATCCTGTCATTTGTGAATATACACATACGTCTTTTTTCATTTCAATATATATATATATAATAATAAACAAAAGCAACTTCAAATATACACACACACGCACACATTATAATTATATATTAAATAACATATTTGAAGCTCCTCTTGTTTCTTAACTTTTCCCACAAAGTGAAGTTACACTATATAGATAGACTATTACAAAACAGTCATTAAATATTCGAAGAAGGAAAATAAACACAACAATAACAAAAAAAAAAAAAAAAAATAAAGAAAAAGGAAAAATATGAAACTCCAGCTCCCTTCGGTTTCAAAACGAGAACTAGGACATTTTAACCAAGAAACACGCTATATACCACGTACAATACTGATGCCACTGTGTCCAGCGATTACCTAAACAGTTCGGTTCAACGACCACGACCGAACAATGTTTCGTGACGAGAGCAGCGGAACAATGAAAAGTGCTGTTCTAGTATCGAGGACAAATATTACTTTCCAAGAGGAGAGTCGAAGCACGACGAGCGTCGAGGATCCACGGTTTGTCCTGTGTAACTGTTCCAAAGATTCTTTCGTCGCGGTCCGCTTGGCACGAGGAGTCGGCCGTGATCGTTGCCCGTCTAGGATCAAAGTTAAGGCCACGCTGCGGGATTTCCTCGAGCGCGGGAAACACGCTCGCGGACGGCAGATTAAAGACGTATCAGCGTTTTATGAGATTTTAATGAGCAAACGAGTTTGCTGAGCGAGCCGTGGCTCTTGTTCTGCAACGGCGGCGGCCGACGGATCAGCGAAGCGTGATCCGGCGCGTTGGCCGCCGTTTTATAAAACGCGATGTGCTTGCCGACCGAGCAAAGTTGGCATAAATTTGCATCCGCGCGATAATCACACGGGAAAATCGTTAAAAAGTCATCCATCTCGAACAGAAGTTTCAGGGACCTCAAAAGTCCAAATGGCAGCGGGAGTTTTTAACCCGCGCTTTTGAGAACGTTTTGACAAAACGATTTACCTGGCCGCTTATTGTGCTCAAACGTTCTGTTGAAATTTTCGGCTATTTGTCAGACTGCGATACTTGTCAGTTTTTGAAAAAGGTACTTTAGAAAGTATTTTAGTATTTTATCGCTCTTACTGTATCGCAAAAAATTTGTTAACTGTTGCATATACCGTGAGAATAATATTCTTTGAACTCTTCGAACATCGTACAGATTACATTGCCACATAATACACGATTAAGAGTTTCATTTTCAAGGTTGGTCGCGTTTAGGTTTGTTAACACATTGTGTAGGGCGCTGTGCGCGCTCAACGCGCTCCCAGGGCCTGCACATTTTTGAACGCTCCAGTAGCGCATGCTTGCCAAGCAATAGGATGCATATGTACAGATTTTTAATTTGTATTTGGTATTATAGTTTTTATTCAGTCTTCTTCTATGTCTAATCGCATCACTTAGTTCAAGAATGTTGCTGCTATCACTGAATTCATGTTCGTCGCAAGTGTTGTTTGGTGCATTAGATGAATCATTAAACAACAATTCACTTTCACTTTCATTTCCTTTACATCTATGTGTTATTTTGCTACTTTTATAGAATTACGACTTATTTCATAAAATAATTTGTGTTATAAATTATCAGTAACAGATTGAAAATTTAAATGATTTTTAAAAAGCTGTTTCCTTACAAATTAAAACACGAACTTTGAAATAACAGAATGTACAAAAATAAAACGCTTTATAAGGTACGGTAGACGACCGGCGCAGATCTACCGATGTACTGGCTATGCTGACTGATTGTTTTTACTTGGAATGTCAACACTCAGTTGTTTTGCTAATCATTTGCCACAAGAATGCGCAAGGCTTTATTACCCTGGTAACGTAACAAAAACATTCGTCTCTGCTTGCTTAAGCCATCGATTCAGTCGAAAAAACATGGAAACTAGATATCTCGTGACTCAGCCACAACGTTCGGCTTGCTTAAAACGAGATAGCTCGTGACCCGTACACAATGTGTTAATAACATCGATACGAGCGAGAGAAGCGGCTGCATGGTATTGGTATACGTGTTCTACTATACACATTATCATTTCTCTCTCTCTCTCTTTTTTTTTATAAAAAATACCATCATGTGTCCCCTAAAAATTCCACGTTATTTTTACTTTTAAAGAAAATCCCAAAGAAATTCGTCTCTTCGTCAAATATACTTCGCGAAGATTAACATTGCGTTGAACGAGGCAAAATTGATTCGCACACTTTCTCTGTGCCCGCTCGCAAAGAAGCTGTCTTCTACTACGCGTATCGGACTATCCAATGGAATTGCATACCGGTACAACCCTTATTTTCTGCAAAGGTGCCCGCGGAACCTTTCATTCCTCTATCTCGGCTAATTTAATAGCGTATCGGGAAGGAGTAACGACTGGCGGAAAAAGCGTGCAGCTATTTGCACGCCGGTGTCGCGGCTTTTTACCGCGCCGATTGGTCGAGTGGTACGCGAGGGTTGCGCGACCGTGCGAGAAGCGGCGCGATAGCTCGCACGCAGGGCCACAGTTTATGTGGGCTTTTCGAGATGGTGATCCGAGATGTGCGGCGTGCGTGCGTCATGCGGATCAGTACCGGATATCCGTGAGGCGACTGCAGCCGAGGCGGGATATGCGGGCGCAGTTGTACCGAGCCGTGCGGAGAAGAGTATACAGCGACTTAAAAACTGTTGCAACATCTTTCGAAACTTTCGACTAACTTCTCCAACACATCGAGGACAAATTCGCGTCTTACAAAATATAATTAACCACTTCATTAATTTTTAGACTTCTTTGTCTTTTTAAGTAAATGAATATTACTTCTCGATACTTGGAAAAATGCGCGTTAGACAGCGTGTAGGTTGGTGTTGTAGGTTGGAAACGTATGGCTCGCTGTAGCCCGCGCCGTTGGCTAAGTGTTAACCCTTTGCACTCGGAATTTTATTTCAATTTCGTTAGCTGCAGCTCCCAACGCTTCTAAGTGTTTTATTTGAAATTTACTCTAACTAAAAAATAAGACGATTTAAATAAATAAAGGAAAAAAGAAATTCACTTAAATACCAGTTTTATTCACACTATTGTTGTATTTTCTAATTTTTAAGTGTACGATATATCTTGAAACAATTTCCAGGACGCAATCCTAGTTTTCTTTCGCATGTTTTGCAAAAAACATGAAAGAGTGTCGAGTGGGACTCGACAAAGAAGCTCCTGAGATAAAAGCTGATGTCGAGTCACACTCGACATAGGAGTGCAAAGGGTTAAAAGAGAAAGAAGCAGGAAGAACAAGAAGGAAAGTAGGAGAAAATGGAAATTAAAGGAGCGAAGATTAACGCGCGATGTATGGTAGAGATTAGGGCGGAGGTCACAGCGGAGGTGAGGAGGTTAAGGGCGTCGCGAGAGAGCAGATACACGCGGAATTGAGGAGCAGTTCAGGTTATATTGCCCTGTTTCGCCACCTATCCGCAGAATTTAGTTTCAGAAATCTGTCACGTGGTTCAGTGATGGAGTGCGTAGCTAACTACAAGCGACGATGAGTATATTCATCAAACGCATTCAACGCGTTCAGTTTAAATTTATTTCGAATCCAGTTCGAAATATCGGCAACAGGAAAACTAGTTCTCTGTTCGTAGCTTCGATAATGCAATAAAAGTGTCAACGCTTCGACCACCATTTTGCCAACCCAATACTTGTCGAAATACTTGCGGACGATGGTGTATGTTGGATCGTTTGAAAAGACGCAACGACGACATTCCACGGATGGAAAAGAAGGAGAGTTTACGACTCGGTCGTGCGATTTGACGATATTCCGAGAGAAGTGTGTGACGGGCATAAATTTCGTCGGCGAGAGATCGATAAACGTTGCTTTATGGTTTCCTTGATTTCGCTCGTTTACTCTGTGCTCACGGTGGAACACGAGGAAAGTAATCGAGAAGGTTTTATCGTCGACACGGAGGGGGTCCCTTCGTTTCAACGTTCATTGTTTAATTGTTCGCGTTTTATTCGTAGAGATTCGTAAGATGGAGATCCTCCGGCTGCTTTAAATCAATATACACCGGTGTGTAGAGACAAACGAGGAAAGTGTTCGTACCAGAGAAGCGAATTGTTCGACCACCTGCCGCTTTGCTGTTCCAATGTTTGAACATTTTACTATTACAGTCGAATCTGCTGTAACTCAAGCCTCACGGGAAGACCTGCATTCTTCGAGTTACAGAGGTTTCGGCTTATCGAAATTTCACAGTAGAAGACGAATACGAATATGATCGCATTTGTGTATGATCAGATTGTGTTTGTATTTGCAGCTTCCTCATGCAGCTCGTTTTATTCGACCCACGTAAATACGAAAGTTGAAGACATGGCGGATGATAGGAATTACGCGTTCCACTGAAGTCGTTAATTACAATGCATATGATTTTCTTTGTTTCGTATAGTTTCAGTGGCAATACCGATAGAATGAATACAATTCATGTACGGTCGAACCTCAAGAACTAAAATCTTCGAATTACAGAGGTTTCGACTTATCAAAATTTCCAGTAAAACAGGCATAGCAAAGGAAAATTCGACATACAGAAGTTTCAGACAAAGGAAAAATTTAAGAGTGTTTGTAGAAAATACTGTAAGTGGCAAGCTTGACAAATTTTGATTTTTCATTGGGAAATGTTTTATATACCAGTGAGGATACTGTAGCATAGAACTTGGGTGCAATTTCCCTTTCTAAATAATTATTAATAATTCCAGATGATGGCGTTACAGTGTAGTCTTTGTAGAAAAATATGTGGGCAAATAAACATTAATTAATTGTTTCTAGACTTTTGTCCATGGCATCCATTTAAATGAATGGACCTCACAACTATGAGGTGGCATGACAGGCTCTTCTACAGGTACACTTTTCTTTTCCATGAATTTGGACTAGATTAATGCATAAGCTTCTTTAAATAGCATTGCAACGTCGTCTCTGTGGAAAAATATATATAAACAAATAAATATTGGTTAATTGTTTCTTGGCTCTTGTCTGTGGCATCTATTTAGATAAATGGACCTCACAACTATGAGGTGGCATGACAGGCTCTTCTACAGGTACACTTTTCTCTTCCATGAATTTGGACTAGATTAATGCATAAGCTTCTTTAAATAGCATTGCAACGTCGTCTCTGTGGAAAAATATATATAAACAAATAAATATTGGTTAATTGTTTCTTGGCTCTTGTCTGTGGCATCTATTTAGATAAATGGACCTCACAACTATGAGGTGGCATGACAGGCTCTTCTACAGGTACACTTTTCTCTTCCATGAATTTGGACTAGATTAATGCATAAGCTTCTTTAAATAGCATTGCAACGTCGTCTCTGTGGAAAAATATATATAAACAAATAAATATTGGTTAATTGTTTCTTGGCTCTTTTCTGTGGCATCTATTTAGATAAATGGACCTCACAACTATGAGGTGGCATGACAGGCTCTTCTACAGGTACACTTTTCTCTTCCATGAATTTGGACTAGATTAATGCATAAGTTTCTTTAAATAGCATTGCAACGTCGTCTCTGTGGAAAAATATATATAAACAAATAAATATTGGTTAATTGTTTCTTGGCTCTTGTCTGTGGCATCTATTTAGATAAATGGACCTCACAACTATGAGGTGGCATGACAGGCTCTTCTACAGGTACACTTTTCTCTTCCATGAATTTGGACTAGATTAATGCATAAGCTTCTTTAAATAGCATTGCAACGTCATCTCTGTGGAAAAATATATATGGACAAATAAACATTGGTTAATTAGTTTATTGGTAATAAAAAAAGACTGTCTATGTTTCTCGTGTAAAAAACACGAAATTACTCTCAGAACGATCGAATGGTAGAACGTTCGAGATATGAGCTATCCGTCGGGAAGAAACGAACATGAAACACGTGACAAACCAGATCACAAGCAACATTTCCTGCGTAATTGATATTTCCGTTAATCCTGCCAATTAACTGTGCTAACTGAAAGTCGGGAAAGCAACGAAACGTGTACGAGTGGAAGCGGATCGGTTTTCATAACGCGTAGCTTCTCATTAGAATACGTCATTGACGTATAAACAGGTGAACGTTATCAGCGATCGAGCGGATGCGCGTAATGTTAGCCTCAATTTTGCACGATTATTTTCTATTTGCACGCTGCTCGACACCGTACACCGACCGTGAAGAAACAAGCACTGCCAAGGGGATGTTGTTTTTCAATCACCTGCGCGCCTGCGCCCGTGTACCTGTTACGCGTTTCCTGTTCGGTTTATTTTACGAGCTTGAATCTCTGCCCCTCCACGTATTAGTTTCTTCTTGACGTTTCTTTTATTTCGCGGACAGCGTGAAAAATAGAGAGAAGGTTAAAAGGAACGAGAGAGATTAAGATCGTGATGCAATTTTCGGCGTGTCAGAGTGAGGCAATGATTCACGTTTCACCTTGTTTCCTGCAGCTGCGATTCGAATGCGAATACGAGTACGAGATCGGCGGCCGATCAGGGCGCAATTAAAAATCGACCTCGAGGCGGCAGATAAGATCGAAACGGACGAAACACACCGCGTTACGACCAATGTATGTACCAAACACTTCGGTACATTTCTGACGATGGTGTGTGAACTCCACCGAAATGGCAAGCTGATCGCCAAATGAGTTAATAAGAAAGTTAATAAAATAATACTTTCTTTGGTGTGTGAATTCCACCGAAATGGCAAACTGATCGCCAAATGAGCTAATAAAAAGGTTAAAATATTACGTTCTTACAAGATCAACAAATTAGAAATTCAAATTCTATTCTACATTATAACACGTACATATAAACATATATGTATATTACATTATCTATTACTATTTTATTCCATTTATTACATTACATTATATCATCATAAATTTGCTATTTCATACACGTCTTCCAATACAAAATATTAGACCGCGTAAAATTTCTTTGAATTTTCCGGTAGACTTAACAAGCATCCAATAATACGTTTATCGCTTCTGATTAGCTCAGCTAGGTTAAGTCAGGCGAACTGAGTTGTGGTACAGTCGTAATTATTCGAGATTACGCTTTGGATCGCGAGAATATTCTATCGAATGGGACGCAGGTGGCGCAGTCTCGCTTTTGTGAATCGAACATCGAGAGCGTCTACTTAATTCAAGCTGTTTTGCCTTTATTTTCGTGTACACACCGCAGCGGCGCGCGCGGTAGGTTCGCTAAACAGAGAAGCCTTGGCACACGCGCCGATATCTCTCCGTCTCGTTCGCTCTGGCTCCTTTCTCTTTCCCTTTCCCTTCATCCGAACATCCCTGTACGGAGCAAGCGGATTCGTTTCGAATCTAGAGAGGAAAAGACGGCGCCTCGATCGCGGGAAGATCGGAAGAGCGGTTCCTTTTGCCCTCTTTGGTCGATAATACGTTCGTATGGCGGTATAGGTCATTCCAAGAAACGAGTGACAAGCTCCTTTCTTATATTTTTGAAAAATACAACTTGTTCTCGTCGATGGATCGATGTTCTTGTTTCGTTCGTTTATTTCCTTCTGTTAGCAGTGTTCGAAATTTACTTTGCATTGTGACTGATTTTCTGATTCAATTTGTAATTGCCTTTGGCTTCAAAATTTAATTTATGCTCGTAGTTCTTAGTCGGACTTGATTTTAAATAATTTCAAACAATTACACAATTATAAGTTCACAAGTACAATTATAAGTACACAATTATAAGTTATATATAAGTATAAGATTCTGTCTTTGTTGCATCGTTTCAGTACAATACAATCACGTGTGTTTTATGAATATACAAATATAAAATAATATTTACATTATTTATTTACTGTATTATTTATTTAATGTACTACATTTATTGTAGTACAGTTGTCTCAGTGCTATTAATCAGTAGATAATTAGTTAGTTGTCCGTTAGCTAGCAAGCTGCCACGGTTTGCATACTTCTATAGGCGAAGGATTACGGAGGATCAAGTTTAGGTTATGTATTGTACTTTCAAATTTGCTAGCAAAGTCAATGTTCGACGCTGTGGTCAGTGCCGCAATATTCATAGGGAATAAGATTCTGTCACTTTAAATTGTTATGGGGAATTTCTAAAATGTTTTGGAAAACTGAACTGTGCTATTAGTGAGCATTGTATACATTAGAAAAATATTGAAACAAATATGTTTAATATAGCACAGAGTAGTGTAGCTTACCTTAGCTCTCCTGTGGATCCGCGGCTTTACTTTAAGCGAAATATTCACGTTCACTAATTCGACAATTAACCATCTGTTCAAATACTTTTCTGATCTCCGCGAAATTTATACTTGCACCAAATATCCTTTAATTTCTACCGATAAATCCACCAAATTCTAAATTCCATATATCGTATTTTCTGCATTTTCAAAAACCAGGCACAGATTAGTCTACTTTCTGAAAGGGACGACGTCGCATATACGTCTGACAACAAATGTTTTTAAATTGGCCATAGCACGGCAATGTACCTTAGGTTTCCGCCAAGTGGATCCGCGGCTTAAGTCGGTATCTGCCTCTAGAACTCGGAAGTGTCTAGGCAGCGTCTTCCTGGAACGACCTGTACCGAGGGCCAAGCGGCGCAAGCAGGCCGCGGCGTTAGGGCGACAAAGACAGACAGAGGACGAAGGCACGACCGTGCACGAGGGTCGGCCGACTGCTTACATCTTCATTAGGCCCCCATGTCTCTGAGTGCGACGAAGAGGGTGTACAGTCGGCGGTTAGACAGAGACCGACGCGCGGTAAAGAAGAAAACGATGATGAAGAGCGAGAGGAAGACGAAGAAGGGGCGAAGCATTGGGTCCATTGGCGAGAACGAAATGGAGAGAATCCGTAAGGCCGCAACGGGGATAAGAAAGTCAGAAGACCGTCGTCCAAAGACCCACCGGGAATCTGTTGTTGTTGCACCGACGGACGGACGGACGGACGAGAACGGCCGCGTAAACAGAGGATCTCATCTTCTATTTACTACGCGCGACTTCTCCAAGCTGCCTCGTTGCGCCAGCAGCTGCTGGATCGCGAGCATCCGCTGCTCGCTGGAACTTGCGCTTAACGCTAACCTTAGCAGGTCATGCGACAGGTTTCGAATTATTTGAATTGTACGTGCATTGTTGTCTCTTTCGTTCACCTAAGTTGATGTAAATTCTTATATCAAGAAAAATTGAGAAATTAATTAGTCGGACGATATACGAACTTGCACGAAGTTAGACGAAGTAAGGAAGTAACAGTGAACGTACAATTTGAAATAAAATTTTGAAATACCTGACCAGACCTGGTAAGCTTATTAGTTAGAGAATTGCTTCGGTGGAGCAATCTCGTGAGAGGAAATAACAGTTGAAATTTCCCTGTACATCGTCAAGCGAGTGGAATTTAAATGAACCTTATGTGTCATCCTCTGGCTGTTACAAATAGTACATTGCTTTTGGGTATCTCGTGAATGCCTGCACCGACGCGTTCTGTACGTTTCCGCGCGTTTCAACTTCTCCCGACCGCGTAAACATCCGCAGCACACGAGCAACGTTCGAGGCCTACGAATCTCGCTTCTCAACTGCAACCTACTCGCAGCGCTTCCTCTTTGATACTCGCACGCGGTGGCAAATCCGCGTTAGTGAATTTACCTTGTCCAAATAAAATTCACTCGCTCGAACTAGAAAGCAATCGCAACGCGTCAGATTTCCAACACCAAAAAGGATTCGTCCGTAACGAGGACGCTTGACTCGGAACGAGGTTTGCACAAGTAGAAGAGGCGCGGGTTTATCGATGAAAAATCGCGCGATACAGGCGATAAGGTAATTCGGCGTGGTAAAAAGCGTGATGGCAAGAGAAAATGAGAACCGCTGGGATTGGATGGGGCTCGGTTCCGGTGAATGGTCGCGGTGGGTGGCCCGGTGGGCTCTGTGTGTGCGCCAAGCCAACCCAGCCAGCCAACCAGCGGTGGGCCTGCGTGCCTGAGCGATTGAGCCAAGTCTCAGCTCCTCCGTGAGCCTCAGAGAGCTAAGCCTGCTTCGAAGGGCCCCGTTCGTTTTCTTCTCTCGTCTTCCTCCTTCTCTGTACCGGCGCGACCCCTCGAAACTCCGTGAAGGAACCCACAGAGAAAGAGAGAAAGGAAGAGAAAGAGAAGAGAAGAGAGGAAGAGAGTGAGGAAAGGGGCCACGAGGGTTTCTACTACGCCAAGTAGCCTTAGCCCGGCTTCATCCGAGCCCTTGGCACCGCGCGGCCCGTCCTTTTTCCATCTTCGCGCCATGCCGCGTCTCTCTGTACTATCCATTCGGTGAGCATCAACCCCGAAATTTTATCTGTACGACCTAGGATAATGAAGCCACCGTAGGATATGGTTTGGGGGCAGCGTTCGCGAGCAGTGGGTAATTAGGCGTATCGGCGGGACCTTTATTCCTCGGCCGGACCCATGGCCAGGTTTATCGTGGTCGTCGGCTTGCCATATAAATCAACTTTTATTGACTCCGGCTAAAACAGTGTTCTCGTACACTTGCAGCTTTATTGACTCGACGCTCGGCTATTGTTACCTGCTGGCGATCACGTCGCATTTATTGGGTTGACGGATTTGTCAATACCACCTAATGACAAAATCCGCAATCACTTAGTTGCCAATCAAATAGTTAACACTTTACTGACCGCTAGCGGTTCAACAGCATACGCACGTCCGACCGACAGCTGAGGAGCAGGCTCTGTTTCGGTTTAAACTCTCCAATACCATTCTTTTCGTTCATCGCGAACGGTAAGTTTTTCAAATTTGTATAAAATTTTGGGAGCTTACAAAGCAACGCAACTGACGCAACTGAGGAAGGTACCTTAGTACTAAGTAACTAATTATTGCTCAAATAATGAGAAAGATTGTTGGCGACAAAAGGCCGATTAATAGGCTATTGGTCAGTAAGCGTCGGCGACAAATGCCGATTAATAGGCTATCGATCGGTAAGCGTCGGCGACAAAAAACCGATTAATTGGCTATCGGTCGGTAAAGTGTTAACGCGTATCGATGGGCCAGCGAGTTCGGGTAATCGTTCGAATTTAGGTGGATCGCCTCGGCTCGCAGAAATTTCTGTCTATTCGTTTTATTGTTCCTATCGTGGCTACGTTGTTCCACCTATTTTTCTCATTTTTCAATCCATACTGTTCCTGTCATCGATCCATTCGATCTTATGGTAACGATTTCTGTTGAATGGTAGGAGCAAGATCGAGAGGCGAAGTTTCGACGTGTGCGACGGTGTGACGCCGTAACGATTTCACCATCGATTCGTATGGTTAGGTTAGAAAAGTGCGATTATCTCGTGAAATTTAGCTTCCAGTCTTTTCAAGCTATTAATACGCAAAAGCTGAATCGAGCTAAAACCAGCATCCAGAAAGTACGAGATATATATATGTGTGTGTGTATGTGTGTGTGTTTGTACGGTCGCTAAATAAATCGTTCAAGGAAATGTCACCGAGCTTCTGGCTGGTTTCATCGCTGCTTCAGAGGGGAAGACCCGACACACCCTTGGCAAAGGGAAGCACGTGATTTTTGTATTTTCACACGCCATAAAGCTGTCCACACGTGCGTTTTCACGACGTTGACATACGTTCAATCTTGTTAACACTAGGAAAGGCATCAGCTTCCAGGACGGAAGAATCCACTTTCCGGAACTTATCCGTAAAGTGTCAAGGGACAGCGTTTCGTGGAACGTTGATCCAGCGACAGATGTTGGCCCATAGGCGCTGCATTGTTCGATTCCACAAAGAGAAAATGGAATACGTTCGGTCCTCAACGACTTTCACCTACTTTATCGTAGAGTGGATCATAGGTGGGCCACGCACGTTTACAGAAACTTGAAAGGGTGCGAGAAGCTGTAAAGAGCGCATAACGTGCGAAAGTACAATTTCAATAAAAAAAATTGTGCAACTTCCTTCGTGCAATGAAGTCAACTGTTTGGAGATACGACTAGCGACATCTCAATGAAAGAAACAAAATTACTTCCCGAACAAATCGGGCAATTTCTTAATCGATCGTTCAATAATCGTCGTAATTTACCGAATGTCCAGCTGGACAAATTGTAAAGTACAAATTAAATAATAAAAAGAAAAATAATCGTCGATTACTTCGGACATTTTGAAACGAAGATAAGACTAGAACTATAAGTTTACAACTATTGGCTTGGCAACTAAGTGATTGTGGATTTTGTCAATAGATGGTATTGACAAAGTCTGCAATCACTTAGTTGCCAACCAATATAATACTACAATTTTCATACGAAGCTTCCGTACGTCGAATTTCGTTTGTGGAACCTTTGCTCGGAAATTTCGATACGTCGGAAGCTCCGTATGTCGAAAGATGTTGGCTCTTGCTTTAAGTTTGTTATAGTTGTCGTATTAATGGTCGAAGTAAATCTGTACGCAGGTTCTACTTCTCTGGTTACGTCAATAGAAACGTAGAATTGCATAAGAATGCTCAGTGTAATTGTACGATCGCGATAAATGTCGTCGTGATAATCGAGTGCATTTTGAGTTTCAGTTTCGTACGAATTCGCAGACTCATTCGTATGATTTTCTGTTATACGATGCAGCTGAGTCTGCAAGAATTGCTTCACACCGTAAATTCGTTTGATGAAATGTATTACACGGCTGCAACGAATATGATAATTGACAGTAACAGATTTTAGGATGCGTGATTGGTTCGCGTGACTTTTACCTACACGTTGTAGCGCCAGGCTTTCAAAAGTTTACTTTTAGCTGCTTATAATACGCGTGCCTGTACTATGTAATTACAACAAATACGATAATCGAATGCAACCAATTTCGCAACGCGTGAATGGTTTGCGTGATTTTTATGCAACGCCTGGTGCCAACCATACGACGATGGCGTGCGAAAAATATAACAAGAGGTGCCACGCGAATACTACACGCGGCTACACACGAAGGTACTCGGCTACTCGTACGAGTCTTCCGTGAAGATATGGGTCGCTTGGGAAGTTTCCGGAAACCATTGCAATTTTTAAGGAATTTAGTCGACGCCAAAAATCGTATTGAGAAGTTTCTCGCTGGAAAACCTGAGAACCCACGTGACTCGGTAAATGCACGTCGAATGGAAACGTATTGGGTTAGCAACTAAGCGATTGCGGCTTTTGTCAAAGTTGCTTAGTTGCCAAGCCAATAAATCGCAATATTGCGCGCGCTATGCGAAACGTTTGGAAATCGCATTCGGTCTGTACGATCGACAACGATGGACGACGCGCGCGGACAATGGCCACGAACGCTCGATTAGTTGAACGTACGGTGAAAGACGATCTGTTTTGCTCTGTGTGTGTTATCTGCGCAGTTTCTCTGCCACTCGTGTTACACGACTCGTGGCATTTTTACGAACGCTGGCGAAATGTAGAAACCACAAACGCCACAAACGAGTCAGGTAGTTTCTAAGAATTGACGGAAGGCAATGGTTACGAAAGAAGGGAGGAAAAATGCTGACCAAAAGGTGAATCCCATTCGGCTTATCCACACAGAGAGACCAATAGACGGCAGCATTATCGACTAAGCGTTTCGCGGTTAGCGAAAAGAGCTGTGGTAGCCTTTTGGCTAGCAATATCGCGAAATTAACGTATAACCGGTAATTGGACGGAATATCCCTTTAACGATTTCACGATCGCGTCCTACCTTGTCCGGCTGTTAAACCTCCTCGTTTGAAATTTAAGGAGGAGAAGTTAAGGAGGGCTGCCACCGTGGTTGTTTGTGCCGCTGCCGAGGCATTTAAGGACGAAGCACGAGAACCACGAAAAAGGGGGTGGGAGTGATCCGTCTGTTTCTCTCTTTGTCTCTCTCGCCCACTTTCTCGCTCTTGCTCGCTCTCGGTCGTTTCTGTTCGTTGCACGGAATCAAAGGGCCGCTCGTTGCACCTGTTCTCTCCCTCGTAGTTGTACGAGCCACGTTGGTTGGTGTTGCGAGAGAAAAGGAACGAGCTGTCCGTGTTGTGCTCGCTCCGTCGTTTCTTCTTTCTTTTCTGCGTCTCCCTTTCCACTCTTTTCCCCTTTTTCTCCGGACCTTGACCATACTGTTGATTCAAGGCTCTGTCGGTCGTGTCGGGCCGGTGGCCGCACTCTCCGTTCCTGCTATTGGGGCGAGCATCGAATTATCATTAAACGTCGCTTCTTCCTTCTCGCCGACAGCAGATGAGACAAGAGGAGGAGGACCGCTGCGTGCTGGTTTTGTCGCATGTGGCTGAAGCAGCCCGTTTTATTCTCCGGGGAACCGTCGCCTAATTATTTTCCGGTACGTGCAATTTCGAAGGCGCTCGTTAAATCGAGCTACAGCTACGGGCGGATCGTCCGTTTCCCGAGATTCCCGCGAACGCAATCGTCACGCTGATATACACCGCTCGTCCGCACTCGGACCGCGCGGCTACGGAACCTGAATACGCGATGCTAACCGCAAGCAAGTACTGTTACTTCTAACCGAGCTCGGTGGCAACGATTAGACCGAAGATTGTATCCGCTTACGGGGGAATTGAAAATTACGGAATTACGAAGTCGCAAAGTCTATAGAGTTCATACAGCGCGGGAAAATATGTGAAGTATGCGAAGCACATATTGGGTTGACAACTAAGTAATTGCGCATCTTGTCACTAGGTGGCAATGAGAAAATCCGCAATCACGTAGTTGCCAACCC
Source organism: Bombus flavifrons (assembly GCF_040668555.2). NCBI lineage: Eukaryota > Metazoa > Arthropoda > Insecta > Hymenoptera > Apidae > Bombus > Bombus flavifrons. The sequence goes on along the minus strand of NC_138458.1, from coordinate 4,863,680 downwards.
AATATGAAACAAAATTAAAGCTACGGACATGAACATTTCTATCTTTTTCTTTTTTTGTGTTTAATTAAAAAGTTTCCTAAAAGGGAAAGAAAGTCTAAATATCGACATTTTCTTCAAGTGCTTGGGTGTTGTGAAAGACGATGATTTCGAACTTTTGTTTGGCAATGTACGTACAATCGTAGGTTGCCAGTGTCCACGTGTGATCACCGGCAGCTGAACGATCGTGCAATTGGTTTACTCGTCTGCGGTTTGGTATTACGAATTGCTGGTTTACAAACCTGACATTCGCTCTCTCGTTTGAGACACGCTGACGTCGAACGAATAGCGGTACGTATGAGAAGTAAAAAATACGCCAAATGTAGAAATACGAAGCGTATTTCCGCAGCTCTCTGCCTCCCATCTTTGCCTATCTGTGACAATAATTAACGTGATTACCGAGACTTTAAAAATCGGAAGATTACTAAAATTACTTTCGACCGTCACGTGGAAAATGATCGAAATTTTATGAATAATTAATGACATATTTTCAAATTAATAATCTTGTATTAGAAAATACGCTCAGTCAACGTGATTCTTAATACGACTTTGTTCACGATCACGCAGGTGCATTAAGTGTGATAGACAGCATTTCGAAAACTACTCGCAATCGAGCTTGTTTAAAAAATATCTCAGAAATTATTTCTTTTGAATCCCACCTTTTTACGCAAAATTTGACGATTTATCCGAATTGGAGAAAAAATATTTAGACATTCCATGAGGACTGGAGGATTCCATGAATATCCACGAGACATTCGAAAACTGAAGGCGACTGTAATATCTCGCTACGAAACTAAGGTAACAGAACCTAAGGTAATTAGAACACCGTACGTTGCCCTAGATACCGTGCAACTTTTATTTGAAACATCTTCTCATACAACTGACGACTAACTTACGAGCTGTTTTAAATGGTCGCGTTAGAAGACTCAAGCTGAACAAACAGAAAATTTGGTAGACTTACGTCGTGTTAATATACGAACGAAGCTAAGGCAGTTTTCTATAATACCTTCTACGGTATTCTGTATACAGATAGTACTTTCTCGATCCTCGTAAAAATGCGCTAATGAGAAGCAATGGCAGATCGAAGACGAGTGGCGCGATCGAACGGCTGACGATTCGTGGCACCATCTGCGCTGCGCTGTGATCGCAATCGCCGCAACGCGACGATCTGTCGATGGAGCGCGCCACGTGGTCGATCTGCGATCGGCAAACAAACGGACAGAGCGTGCGTGGTTGTGTCGGTGGCGGCGACCCGACGCGTCGGCTGAATGAGACGGGGTGGACAAAGGCAAAACACGCGGCCATTCAAAGGTGCCCCGGAGGGACAGAGAGCAAAGTAGATTCTTACACGGTACGATCACGGTAGCCGGAAGGGCGCGGATAGACCGGGAACGCGATCTTGCCCCCGTGTGGCAGACAGGGACGAAGAAATAATTATAGAGACGCCCCGCCGATAAATCAAGATGCGCGTTTCCTCTCCCCTTCCTTCCTCTTCTTTCTTCTCTACCCTCGACTGAATCACAGGCGCTCAGTATATTCTCCTCGCCTCTTTTCCCTTCCAAGCTTCTTCTCTCTTTCTCCTCCGCCTCTCAGCCTCCGTCTCCGTCCTTCTGCCCGCTTGCCTCCGTTAAGACGCATGTTTCGTGCTACGCAGAGCGTACAGAGAGAAAAAGAGAGAGAGAGAGAGAATAGTGTCTTTATTACGCTCGATGGTCCGCGCTGCATTCTACAGGCTGATTCATCTTGTTCGCGGAGCGCGTGCGCGCTGAGGCTGCGCGCTCGTTCACGTGGGCGGCACCAGGCACGGAGAGGGGAGGTCGAGAAACTCGTTGTAAATGATTCCGTTCGTAAGGAAGCGTTCGGCTATGAAACTCGCGCGCCTATGTCTGTAAGATGGAGTCCGCGGCGTGAGTACAGGCTGTCTCAGATCTACGGGTCCTCCGCCTCTCGCAGCGCGCGTATTCCGGCGTTTTGATCGCCGCACCGGTAAACGTTTGTCGTTTCGGTCGCGTCTCTCTTATGGCGCTCAGCGCGACGCGGTAGCTTGCAGATAATTACGGACATCTACTTTTCCTCTTGTTGACTCGATTCCGAGAAGATTCGCGGATATTCCGCCACCGTTTCTTTCTTATCTTCTTTTCTGCGCGGCTCTTCACGGACAAATAAACGTGTACTCGGAAGCAGCTCGCTGGTATCGCACTCGCCTCGTCATGGGGCGAATTCCGCGAGACGGTTTTAACCAGTTGACTGGGGAATTTAGTTTGAGAAAGCTGTGGACGGGTGCGTAAATGAAAACAAGCGACGACGAGTGTACGCGTGGGAAATGCGCAGGGAGAATGCTCGTGTTGTGAATTTTACGACGAAATTAAAGCGAAATCACGGTGGCTTACAGTTTTATTCGAAGAAATGAACAGTTGATCGTTGGAAAAGTTAGCGTTATAGGAAATCTGAAAGTTGCAACGAAATAATCAAATTCGTAAGGAAGAAGAAGTAAAAGAAGATGGAAGAGATTTAGTTGGTGTTTTCAGCGTGACATTTTTCGAAACGGCCAAGTGGATTTGCTTTTGATGACAATGGTATAAAATTAGGCAAATGTTTTCCGATGAGACGCGTAGGTTTTGTGGTCGACTAACTTTCAAAGTTTGTGTTTGTGGAATTGCATATTTCTCAATAATTTGTTCGACACATTCGACTAAAAAATTTAATCATATTATATTTATTATACTATATTTTCATTAAAATAATGTAATGTAAAATATTCACCCAATTTGTAAGGCGACAAGATTACACAGACAATTCGGGCATATCCAATATAACGGGGAAAATAGTAAACTCAGTTTGTAAAAAAGAACACATTATATGGAGAATAAACGATATACTAAAGAAATTAATCAAATTTTTTGTTCATAAAATATATAGCAATTTTACTGACAGTATAAAGTAAAAACATATTACTAAATAACATTCTTATTACTTCTTACTAAAATTTGGATTTTTTATAGTAAATGATAATTTGTTTATTTTATACGACGAGTATACGCGTCAATCGCACTGAAATAAAGCTTTGGATCGACGTATATACGCGTCGAATGCAGTTGACTGGTTAAATTTGCAATGATTCTTCACGCTCCTAATTCTTCTTTAATATTCTCTTCAATAACTCCCTACTATTTTGCGTGTTCTACTTAAAACGTATTCTAAAGAAGCAAGTTGATGGGAAGTAATTTAAACAATTTTTTTATCAATTACTGTTCAATATTATTATTAACATCATTATTGTTGAATACGTTATTATTATCATTGCTCATCTAAGTAAAACAAATATCGCCAAATGCAATACACATTCAAACCTGCAATTTAAATAATTTTTTTAAGAATTACTATTTAATATTATTATTAACATCATTATTGTTGAGTACGTTATAATATTATCATTGGTCATCTAAGTAAAACAAATATCGCGCAATATAATTCACATTGAAACCGACAGCTTAAAGATGTCTAGCGAATGAAATCAATGTGAAGTGACTGGATAAAGAAGTTGGAATAGTTGACACTAATTTCTAATTATTACTTACTTATTAATTATATTATTTCATTATTTACGAACGTAAATTCCATACTTCAAACGTTCCCATCATCACGTAGGACGTTATACGCTAGTCAACAATGTTGTGTATTTTTTGCGCTCACAGCTAAAAGAAGAGGTTGCCTAGAGGAAACGTTCGATTACCATAGCACGTATCAAATATCACTTCGTCCTCGCAATAATCATACAGATCGGCCGTGTGCACAGAAACGACCTGTAGCGCGTGTTGAAGTCTTCAAAGTACTCGATACCCCGTCGATAAAGTGATTTGAGTAAATGATCCCCTGTGTACGTCGTCCGGTATCAATAACCGCTACAACACGGTTTGTTACAACCGTACGCGTGCCACAGTGCAACAATAAAAATGATCTGTACTACGTTTTCTCGAGTGTTGTCATTGTAAGTTGAAACTGGCCGATAGCTCGCTCGGTAAGAAGGTCGCTGCTATTGTTGTCCGTGAACAAATACGTAGCGGTTTTCGACATTCCACGCTGTTCGTAGCGCACCGGTAGGAAAGGAAAGAGAAAGAGGCAGGAGGAAAAGGTCGAACGTGCGCAATCAAGTTCCCTTCTTCTTCGCGCTACCTTCATTACCGTGTTAGTCTGCCCAGAGTTTTACGCTCAGGGAGTATCTGTCCCTCTTACCCAGGTCGGTAACGATGACCCTTTATTCCACCAAAGCTAAATCGACTGCTTTCCTCGACCGTCTACGATCGTGTCCCTTCCCTCTGCCCCTCCTAGAACGGTATTACATAACGTCTCGTAACGACTTTCATTAACTCGCGTCACGATACGCGTGTATTATACAAACAGTCTATAGATTGGAGGGTAGATAAATACGGGCAATTATTTCTGATTAATTATCCGGCGTTCGTTAGCCGGCGATAATTCAAACGACCGCACACGCCCGGAAACATATTTTTTGATGGAGATTTTATTACGGGTGAAAAAGAATTCCATGTTGAGTGGAGTATACAGTGGAGGACAGAAGTTTCAGGCGATTCTTTACTTGTCGTTAGTTTACAGTCGACATTTTCTTCTACGAAATTCACACGGATAAAATTCTCTAATTCATTTCAACTAAAATTAAAACTCGGTAAAGCGTAAAATAAAAACTTTTGCAATTTGCACTTATACATTCTGCACTTAGCCTAACAAAACACTCAATCACGTGAATACCAAGGATGTAAAGAATCAGAATAGAGTTGGACAGTAATTGATTATTTTTTAATCGATTTCTGTAATTGATTATTTAATATAGTCGCAGTAATAGTAATCGTCAATCAATCTATACGATCGTTAATAAATAAATCATAGTCACGAATAACTTGTATAACGGAGGATCATTAATCAATAATTTTTAAATCACTCAACGATTCATTTATATTTTATAAACACCTGTAATGTGTATTTATACATTTTGAAAATTGTACAACACGACTGACCGCGCATGTTTATAATGTTTTTTACATAATTCTGATTGGCTAGTACTGTACGATTCGGTGAAACTGAAATATTCATGGTGTTGCTATTACGGGAAACCTATGGAGTAAATCGTAATCAGAAACGTGATGATTAATGGGATGATTATTGATTAGTAAATTAGTCATTGATTGCAACAACTTTTGTTTCTGTCTTTGGTCATTAATCATTATTAAATAATCAGCAATCTAATCAGCAATAATCAGTAGATAAATTCTCGTTATAATTATATATAATTATATTTGTTAAATATATTTGTATTAATCAATTTCTCAATTTTTGTTAATATATTATATCATTAATATAATATAAATCAATTTCATCAATTAATCTTTCATTAATATAATACCAATCAATTTTTATAAATAATATAATATTAATCAATTTCTCAATTTTCATTAATATATTATATAATTAATATATTAAACAAAATTGAGGAATTGATTAATATATATTATATATTATTAGAAATTGTATATTAGAAATGGATTGAATTAATATAACTATAATTAACATATTAATTATATAATGTATTAACAATAATTGAGAAAGTGATTAGTATATGTTATATATTAGAAATTGATTGAATTAATATACTAGTATATTACAATTTTCTTTAATATGTTAATTGCATAATATATTAACAAAAATTGAGAAATTGATTAATCAGATAAAATAGGAATTTACATAAAATCACATGTACAAGAGGAATGTACAATTTGAAATTAAATTCTGATACCGGTCACTTGACTTAACATCAGTTAATCGAATTACGTTCCGCCCAACTCTGGTTACCAGAGTGTGTGATAGAAAAAAATCTTACAGATTCCAATCCACGCTGTATATTCGAGACGTTCGAAATTCCATAGGAATAGGAAGGGAAGCCACGCGGTCGCGCGTCGTTTCTTCACGCCGCCCTCATTATTGCTCGTCCTTCGAGCTTTACGATCGCGGGATATTCGTCCCTGTCCCTCAGATTGGTCACGATGAGGCCTCTGCTATCCTCGTTCGTCTTCGCTTCGTACACCCCTGAATATCGACTCGAAAGACCGCCCGTCGTCTCCTCAGCCAGCTGGCTTCTTATTCAGTCGCATTTCGTACGTGATGATGTAATCTGGAACACATCGAATCGTCCCAAAGCAGGTTGTTAAAAAATGACCATGTTTGGACGTTCTTGCGAAGGAAGAATTTTTGCAGCACATTTAAGAGCGTTTCTCTCACAGGAGAATAAAAATTACTAACATTTATTCGACGTGCGACGATCAAGTCGTAGAAAAATTAGAAATATCAGGGACGAGAAAATGGCAACAGTGGAGGTGAATGTTGCTCGTGCGTTACACACGTAATCTTCGTGTTCTTCGGATACTGTTCTTTCTGATCCTATCGATATTTATAAACGCGGACAGTGTCGCCGTTTGCTTCTTGTCATGACTGTTATCTTATTTCCACGGTGTCGGCATTTCCAATGGTTTCATAAATAAGGATAAGACTATCGCTTTTTAAGAATCGTTTTATCAGCGTAACACGTGTTGAAAATGTTGATCGCGTTGCCGCGTATACGTAGCTATACTCGTTCGATTGAATTATTAGCAACACGAGTAGAAAGAGAAGTCGGATACCTCGGAATTTATAATTAGCATACGGGCACCTGATGGATTTTCAAACTTATTTCTCTCGGAAACGAAGCCTCGAACGCAAAAATGTTATTCTTCTTTTTCCACTTGTTTCTTTATTTAGAATCACCACCGAAACGCTTGTACCGTGCTTTCGGAGATATTTTATATATGAACATTAATAAAATGAAAATGTGTTACTGGGGAATATTACGTTCGGATGGTACAGCATTCGGATATTTACATATTACACTATTTTATTATTTCCTGATATTATTAATATATTCAATGATATTATAATTATATGAATGGAGTAGGTTACAGTACTAATATTATAAAATATGTACGTATTTGAAACAGAAAAAATTCATTACTGGGAAATATTACGTTTGAGTGGTATTCAACATTCTGATATTTACATATTACACTATTTCATTATTTTCTGATATTACTAATATATTTATTGATATATATTATTTTATAATAGATTATATAAATGGATTATGTAACAGTACTAATATTATAAAATATTTACTTTATAATATTACATTATTATTTTATTATTATAATTAATGTTATATTATTAAATATATACTATATTTTTTATAAATATTTAAAACAAAAAAAATTCATTATTGGAAAATATTACGTTCAAATGGTATTCAACATTCTGATATTACTAATATATTTATTGATATATATTATTTTATAATAGATTATATAAATGGATTATGTAACAGTACTAATATTATAAAATATCTATTTTATAATATTACATTATTATTTTATTATTATAATTAATATTATATTATTAAATATGTTATATTTTTTATAAATATTTAAAACAAAAAAAATTCATTATTGGAAAATATTACGTTCAAATGGTATTCAACATTCTGATATTTACATATTACACTATTTCATTATTTTCTGATATTACTAATATATTTATTGATATATATTATTTTATAATAGATTATATAAATGGATTATGTAACAGTACTAATATTATAAAATATCTATTTTATAATATTACATTATTATTTTATTATTATAATTAATATTATATTATTAAATATATACTATATTTTTTATAAATATTTAAAACAAAAAAAATTCATTATTGGAAAATATTACGTTCAAATGTATTCAACATTCTAATATTACTAATATATTTATTGATATATATTATTTTATAATAGATTATATAAATGGATTATGTAACAGTACTAATATTATAAAATATTTACTTTATAATATTACATTATTATTTCATTATTATAATTAATATTATATTATTAAATATATACTATATTTTTTATAAATATTTAAAACAAAAAAAATTCATTATTGGAAAATATTACGTTCAAATGGTATTCAACATTCTGATATTTACATATTACACTATTTTATTATTTCTTCATATTACTAATATACATTTACCGGTCTGTTAAATAAATTGACTATATTATACATATACACAGTATTTTAATATTACATTATATTACTGTAGACTGGTACGTTTACTGATATAATATGGACAATATTTACCGATATTTACTGTATCTAACATAGCATTCGATTAGAGAGGACGGGGCTATTGTTTTACTATATCGAATTAATACTTCGAATTTCCGTAATTTTAAAATAGTTCGAGTAACTTTTCTCCGAGCTGCGGTTCAAACATCTAACATTAGTTACGTCTCATGTGGACGATCCTGTAACGGCGTTGCATGATCGTGGATGGTTGAGAACCGTCTTGATAGCGGACAACACGGGTGGTCTCCGGAGGCCGCGCCGTGGCGGAACGAGCAAATACGCCGTCGGCATTTTTGACGGTGAAATCCGACTAGGTGGGGTCCCGACGTACCCCGTGTCAGACGTCATTCTCGTGCCCTTCCCGCGTTGCTTTCCGATGAATACGCGTATCCTTGGTTCGCGCGAGACACGGAACCCGGGACACCCACCTCTTAGTCCGATCTTCTGAATGGTTTTGTGGCTCGGCCTGTCAGTTTCGAGTCTTGGGTCATCCGGTATATTAGGAGCCTTGGAATGTATGGATTTGACGGTCTTTTTATTTTTTATTTTGGAAATCGTTCATTGATAGTTTAAAGGAATGTGGGATTTTCGATGTTCGATGTTGCGTTCGCTGTTGGAATTGTTTGGAACGAAATATCCGATGCGGGTCGTGTTTCGTTTCTTGTAATTTTGTACCGTGTGTTTAGTAATATAATATGGAATAATACGATAATGCTTTCGTTGCGAACAAAATTACCTTTGAGATTTGTTCTTTTTAACTACTTGTATGTAGTTGTATTATTCGTTATGTTTTATGTAAATAAATGAATACATATTATGTTAAATATAAATATCAAAAATAAGTGTAAACGTAAATAACATGTAAAATGAATACATGTTTATATTATTTATACATTTACGTATATTATCATATTTACATATATTCATATGTATTCATATCAAAATATAAATATGTATTTATCATAAAATGAATGCATAATAATATGTAAAATGAATACATGTTATTATACATTATTTATGCATTTATACATATATTCATATAAAACTATAAATATGTAATCATCATTAAATGAATACATAATAACATGTAAAATGAATACACAATAATATGTAAAATGAATACATATTATTATATATTATTTGTGTATTTATATATATTATTATTTTTACATGCATTCATATGTATTCATTTCACCTATACTGATTTATATACATTATTTTTTATCATTTATTGTCATTCACATATACCATCATTTTTCCATATATTCATATGTATTCACTTTACATACATATTATCATATATTTATGTATTTCTCAGTTAAACATTTTTCCATATTATATTATAAAAGAAGCAAAGATGGAAATAAAATCTTTCATGGTATAATCAATTGAATTTACAAATAAGCGCTTCCTTATTTGTTTCACTTTTCTCAATCTTCAATGTCGAAATATTGTGGCTTCTTTGGAAGGAGAGAAAATATGTTTCTATTAGCAATAATTATCGATATGAAAATCTGTGCTCATTCGAAGGAAACACGAACATAAAGGAGTTGAGGAAACTGATTTCGTAATGGATTTAGAGGGGGCGTGTTTTGTTTTATGGAACCGGTTTTAATGAAACCGATTTGCTTTTCGTTAATGAGCAATTTGTTCGCCTCTGCCGGAGAAATCAACTAAAATGATTGTATAAGAAACATGAGACTCAGCAGGTGGATAGTAAATAACCATACAGTGTCGTTTCGTTTAATGAATCTTATAGTTTATTTATTTGTTATTTTAGGAACTTATTAAAAATCTAATGCATATATTATAGCCTTGTCAGTGTAACAGATGTATAACATAATGCTATTGGATTTAATTAACGTTGCAATTAATCTATATACATGTACAATATAGAGAAAAGTTAGAGAAGAAAAATTTATAAATTATAACGCCATTTAATATAACGTCAATAGTAAGATTTTATTTGAAAGATTTCATTTTGAATTGCAGCTTTTGTTTCAATCTTTTCTCCAATTTGCAGCCTGAAGTATTAATTCATTTCTTGAAAGAAAGTTTCATTATAGACATTTGTAATTAATAATATACAATTAATAATAATATAATAACTAATAACATAATGTATAATTATTTAGGAATATACATATAAAATTTAACACAAATATTACAAATGAAGTTTGTTAGACTTAATTCTATTTGCTTTATATATATAATTTTATTATATTAACTGGCGCTATTGCTTGCAGATTTATAAAATTTTTTTCTTGACATTTCTGTATGCTATATATATAATAAAACTATATATATGTATATATATATATAGTTTATTATTATTTTTATGTATAGTTTATGTATTTTTATATTTTTATATATAGTTTATTATTATTATTTATATATATATAGTTTTGTATGTATATATATATACAAAACTGATATAACTAAACCTAACAAACCTAACCTAACCTAACAAACTTTGTTTATGATATTTGCGTTAAATTTTATACGTATACTTCTATTTCTATAACATACAAAATACAAGTAACAATTTTAAATGGATAAACGATGCGGTATAATTGTAAAGCAGTTTCTGCACCTTGACCAGTGAGAAGCTACAAATATCTATAAATATCGTTTAATAATAAAGTAGTATAAATTACGTTTTAAATATGTGCAATTTACAAGCAAACAATCTGTCCAATTGCAAACCACAGAATAATTAGCATGAAACGTTCCGTGTTACGATTAATACGTTTAAACGATACGGACGGTGAACGTGTAATGACTCGTTTCGACAAGATCGATGGGGTTGTCGTGTACGTGACAGCGAGGGCGACGGTTGCGGCCCATAACAGAGCTATTTCCATGTCTTCTTCGGCGAACGCTTTCATTGGTATCCTGCCAGAAAATTTTCCCGGTAGGTATATATCCGTAAAGCTATAGAAACGTGTGTTACGACACCGGACCAGCTCTCGATGTTTCTCTTCGAGGAATCGTCTCGAGCATAAACATTACCAGGCCGTCGAAAGCTTAAAGTGGCACGAGTCGCGAATAAAGCAACCGGCCAATCCCCCTGATGGTCTACCTCGTGACTCTGGTCAGCCGCGGTTCCAACCAACTGAAAAGGGTCCAGGTAGTGAGTTCGCCCTTTGAAGAAAGACAACTGCGTTCCAAACCTGTATTTTAGACGCGGCGTTCTTTGACGAATTACCAGAAATTACCAGAAACTATCGTACCAACTAAATACATCCGAGGAAACGCCGGAATAGGCTGTATATTTTCTTTTCTTTTCTCTTCCTTTGGTCTTCATTTTTTCTCTCCTTTTTTCTTTTTTTTTTTTTTTTTTGAGTATGCGGAATAACGTAGAAATGCGTTGGTAAGAATAAGAAATCTTTAAACGTACGATACTTGGTTGTTTAGTCTGGGACACTTAACTCCTTGTTCTTTTTTACCCTTGGATGGTCAAACAGAAATATTGGGTTGACAACTAAGTGATTGCGGATATTGTCATTAGGTGGTATTGACAAAATCCGCAATCACTTAGTTGTCAACCCAATAACAATGGATAGCACAATGACGAAAGAGAAGCAAACAGAGATTCGTTTCATTTATTAAGCAGTAGCTACATACATGAACATTATTTTGTATATTTTATGTGCGTTTTTATATTACATGCATTCTGTAAATGTTTCCGTAGCTTTCGATATATATATATGTATATATATGTGTTATATATTAATCACTGTGTTTTATGAAAAATCTTAGCATACATTTAAAATGAAAAATAACATAAGAATATACAGATGGTAGAAATATAAGAAATAAACATAGATATAATAATAATACAAATATAAATTAATAATAAATATAAGATAAGAAAAGACATAAAAATAAAGTATCTACCTAAATGGTAAATAAATCGCGCAGTTAAGATATCGTAAGGATCGTTGGAAGAAACCGCCGAGATTATTTTACGCTAATTAGCATGATGGCTCTTGCATTTGTTAACGATTCGATAAATAAAATTTTATCAATTAACCCGGGTTTCAAAAGCTTCTTCTTGCACATGTATCTCGTTAGACAATTTTCTCTGATTGAGATTTACGTGACGCGTATGGTATTTTTTGATGGTAGAAGGCGGAAGGTTGCAAAAAGAGTTGACCTACACCTCGGAAGCACTGGGCGAAGCAGCCGCCTCGACGCATCAGCTGGTGATTCAAACACCAAGGCATCCCGGGGCGAATATCTTGCACCCTGCCGCACTCAAGGAACACTTAGAAATCCTGAAGGCGGCCACTCAGGTCACCGTACACCTGTTCGACACGTAAGTTCATTTTGTACTTTATTCTCTTTTTCTTTCTCTCACTCTTTTCTCTTGTTCGCTCCACCGTTTCGCCAGATACGTGGAAATGTATACGAAGTTGGCGGAGAAGGACCACGAATTTTCATTTGAATCTACATTGGACGAACTGTTGAATTCGTATGTCGAATGAAATTTTCTTATAATATGTAAGGCAAGTGATCTCGAATTTTACTGAATTATACGAATCAATGACATACTCTTAAAGATAGGAATTTTTCGTATATATATGTGATATACTATAAATAATACTAATAATAAATACCATAATATTATAGTAATATTGTAAAATGTATATTTATGTAGTACATTTTACAATATTGTATATATTGTATTGTAATATTGTAAAATGTAAAATGCATATATATCTAGTACATTTTACAATATATAGTATATATAGTATATTGTACAATATTGTAAATATTGTATTGTAATATTGTAAAATATAAAATGTATACATATATACTTACAATTAGCATTTTTCTTGAAATAGAGGAATCTTCTTAGTCTCTTTATTAATATAAAAGAATCTTTTCCGTCTTTTTTCTACAAGCTATGTTTAGTGCATGCTAAATATATTATATATAGTATATTTTACAATATTACTTACAATTAGCTTTTTCTTTTTCTTTTTTTTTACCATATTGGAAGAATCTTCTCAGTCTTTCTACTAATCAGTCAGAATCTGTTTGCAGTCTTCCTTATCGACTTGAAAGAAAGTTTCTCATCTCTGAGACTCATATGCCCTGAATTTTCTATTATTTCATATCAGCTCTTAAAGATCAATTTTATCGCGTCGCACGATATTCTGCGATATTATCCTCGATCCTTTTATCCGTAACTTCACTTGTCCCAAATTTCATTTGTTTCCATCTCCAGAATTTCTTCCCATTACAAACTATCCTGCAGGGAATAAGCAGAAGTTAACTTTCCATCAATTTATTAACACTTTACCGACCGCTCTGTTTCGGTTTAGACTATAATATCATTCTTTTCGTTCATCGCGAACGGTAAGTTTTTCAAATTGGTATAAAACTGTAGGAACTTACAAAGCAACGCAACTGACGCAACTGAACAAGGTACCTTAATACTAAATAACAAATTACTGCCCAAATAATGACAGATTGTCGGCGACAAAAAGCCGATTAATAGGCTATCGGTCGGTAAGCGTCGGCGACAGAAACCAATTAATAGACTATCGGTCGGTAAAGTGTTAAAACTCGTAGTATAATTTCATGGTTATAGAACGAGTTTCTGGTTAAGAGTGCAGCACGGTTGTAACACGTTGGTCGTGTAATTAATAATATACGATGCGTAACGATGGTTTACATTATCCTCTGAGAAAAAAAAAAAGAAAAGAAAACGAATGAACATATAAATTGAAATTGATTTGCTTGGAAATAAAACGTGAATATGTAAATATCACACGATTTGCCTATTTTCCAAAAACTTCGTAGACACCCTGTGAGTGGCGAGGAGACGGCGAAGAACAACGATTGCCATCGTTTCGATGTTGTTCGCAAGAGTCGATTCCTTGCCGCTGTTATCGGCGAGACGGTGGTTAAAGGGATGCAAAACTTGTTGTATTCATGAATGCATGCTTTCTGTGTCGTTTGCAGCGAGTGGAGGCTGAAAGACATGTGTTACGCGCTGAACATACCCAACTTCGACATGCACTACATCGACCAGGTAATTTAGAGCTACCACTTTATCTAGATATAAGTAGATACGCGATGTCACGTTCGTGTTCGTTGGCTGTTCAACTGTTCAGGTATTCGACGCGTGAACCACTCTATCGCGTTATCGTGCGTGCACTGTGACTCTTTCGATTTCTCATTAGGAAATTCTGAAACTAGCGATGGCTACGATAGCTACGAGACGAAGAGTAAGCTCGAGGAGCAGACATTGCTTTTCACATTTATTCATTTAGATCTTTTCTTTGTACTAGATGCAAGGAAATGTTGTTTAAAATATTACAAATGTTACGGTATAATAATATAATGTTATATATTACAATATAATAATATTGCAATATTATGACGATATTATATTATTACACATTACAATATTATGACAAAATTTGGTCACAATTATATGATTTCCATCCATCATACAATCAGTTGTTGTTTTCTGGATTTTTTCTTTGCATTAGATGCAAGGGAAAGTTATTTAAAGTATTATACATATTACAGTATAATAATACAACACTATACAGGGTGGTTGGTAACTGGTGGTACAAGCGCAAAGGGGGTGATTCTACGCGTAAAAAGAAGTCGAAAATATAGAATAAAAATTTTTCGTTTGAGACTTTGTTTTCGAGAAAATTGACTTTGAATTTAGGCTCGGTACGCGTGCACTTTATCACGTCTCGTTATAACGGATCTCACTGTAGATCGTTGTCTCGATGGAAAAATTAAAAAAAAAACTTTTATTCCATATTTTCGACTTCTTTTTTCGCGTAGAATCACCCCTTTCCGCTTGTACCAACAGTTACCAACCACCCTGTATATTACTATATTATGACAAACACAGTAGTACAGTCATGTTCAATCATTAGCTGAATCATTTGGTGCCAATTATATGACTTCGACCCATCGTAAAATCAGTTGCTGTTTTATGTGATTCCTTACAATGAATTTACGATTCAAGTGAGCTACTTATTGCCAGGAAAACTAAAATATCCACGATTTTATATTATGAAATAAAGTTAGCATTTATGTCGAATATCGAAATGGTAATCGCGCGGAGAAAGACAATCTCAACTGCAATTTTATTGAATTTCGGGTACGTTGTAGGGGGGCGGGAAGACGAGCAAATGTTTTGACAAAAAGAAAATGATACTTTACATTTACTACAATTTAAGAATTTGACTTGATTAAAAATGTGTTTGACGAAAAGAAAATATCACTTGTTGATGAAAATATCATTACATTTACTTCGATACAAGATATTAGAAATGAAATTGTATATGCATTTGCACAGAATTGCCATCCTAATAGCGGTAAGGTATGGTTAGATTAGGTATGGCTAGGTTAGGTTAAGTTATATGAGATTAGGTTAGGTTAGGTTAGATTAGGTTAGATACAATGGGTGGCTCAAAAGATCTAACCTAACTTGACTTTTGACCTACGATCGTTCCACTCCTCGGACAAAGTGTATGTTGCTCAAGACCCTCTACAATATATCTCAAGGTCAAAATCATTAGAGTCAAGGCTATTGTAATTACGTAATGTCAAAAATAAATCATAATAACTAAACTGCGGACCTTTATGCATTTTTGCGAGATTTAAAGGTACAAACACAAAATATTCGAAGTATAGTATCTGTTATGACAGTTAACCCTCGTTTGTTCCTCATTTTTGCAATTGAACGTGTCCTTCGTGCGTCAGATTCACACAATGGCGAAACATCGATGAAATGAAAAGATAAATAATTCATGTCATTAGCATACAATTCATCGCGCGTCAAAATCAACAAGTTTCAGGGAAATTGTTGTATAAGTGGTCAGACGATACAATCTTTCACCAGAAAAATGTGCAAAATTGACACGAGGGACCGGCGAGAGTCAGACGATGAAACAAATCTCCCTTTAAGCCTTGTTTCCTTAATTGTGTTCATAAGAACCTAAATTTGCATAAATATCTACAGTCTAATCGCAACGATCATTTTTGCCTGAGTAAGCAACCGTACAGTCGCTTATGGACTATGGACAGAGACATATTAATAATATTTAGAATCTATGCAAAATCATGGTAAAACAAATTCTCATGGTAATCTGTGTAAATTTATGGTAAAATCGCACTGATGATTCTCGTAGTCATCATCAATAATCCTTAGAAATAGCTTGTGAGCTTAAACGTACAACAAAAGAAAGAGAACAAAATCCCCGTAGGTTCCATTTCTAAAAATATGAAATATTTGAATATTTGAATATATTATATATTGTATTTTATATATATTATATATTATTATATGTTATATTATATAGATATATAAATAATAAATATATTTAAATATAATTTAAATATAAATATATAGTATAATATAAGTTAATATGTAATATATAATTTAATATAATATAAGTTAATATATAATATATAATTTAATATAATATAATAGAATATAATATATAATATAATATAATATAATATAATAGAATATAATATATAATATAATATAATATAATATAATATGATATAATATGATATGATATAATATAATATGATATGATATAATATGATATGATATGATATGATATGATATGATATAATATGATATGATATGATATAATATGATATGATATAATATGATATGATATGATATGACATGATATGATATGATATGATATGATATGATATAATATGATATAATATGATATAATATGATATAATATGATATAATATAATATAATATATAACTGAAATATAAATTTAAATATAATTATTTATATTACATTTATAATTCTACATATACATAGAATATATATATATGTGTTCATAGGTGTCCGTGAAAATACGTTTTCCTTGTAATCTAGCAACAACGCGAACGGAGGCGACGCGTAACGTTAAACGGATCGAAAGATTCTCACAGTTTAGTTTAATAGGAAAAGCTTAAGGGAAAATTGTGGCCATCGCTAGGCGTAGCACGTATCCGCGGCGGATCTGTCCGTTTGTGTCCTGAAGTCCAGTCACCATGTCGCAGCGTCGTTCCCCAACGACTCACGTACAGTCGTAAACGTCGAAAATTGAATACGACGCTTGAAAAGCCGAACAAACGTCGCGCCGGTTTGCACGTACAAAGTCGCACGCTCGTTTCCGCGCGCTCACGCGTGCTACATCGTTTCTTGCGCACCGCTAACGAGCGGACGCGTTAGACGCGTTTCGAGCGGCTGGGAAAAGGGAAAAGCACGAAATTACCTCAGCGTGAGAGACGCCGCGACGTCGAACGCGCCGCTTCCGCGATGTTACCAGCGCGAGTTTCACCGCACCGCACTCTGCTCTCCATTTAATGCTCTGATTTTCTTCTTTTCCATCGTCAGTCGAAGAACGACCGATTTTCATTCCGGCTTCGTTCCTCTCGACTCGGCAACTTCCAGCAATTCGGCGAGTTCGTTCGCGAGAAAATTAAGGACTAGTTTTGTTAACATATATTTTGTTAGCTTTTTCTTCATTTTTTTTGTAGGATTAACTATGCCGCATTGTCTTGATCCTTTCAAGTCCAATGTCCCTCATCCAAAGTAGCAGTTAAGGAGGAGACAAAACTGTTCGGATAATGGAATTTTCAGATAATGGACAGTAGAAAGATAATAGAACAATAGAAATACAGATTAAGTTTGATTGGTAGTTTCTTTAAATATTTATGGATGCTATATGTTTCTGGCTGCCAAGTCAGATAATTCTTTCAACACAGAGTGTGGTTATTCTTCTTGTACTTCCAAAAATTAAATTTTTTGAGTGTCACGAATGCCTCAATATGAGGAAACACCTCTTCCTTTACCATTTTCATTTGCTCTTTCCATTTGGATAAAATCGTTGTTATTAGACTACAGATTTTCATGCAGTTAAACTGGGTCAAAATATTCAATTTATAGGAATTGCAAGAAATACGTGGTATGATATACGCACAGAGAAATTTCAGTGAAAAAGGAAGAAAGAAATTGGAGGATCGAATATGAGAATTCTAGGGATTGCGGATTTTTATGCAATTAAATCGTGTCCAAATATTTAAGAAAATTCGCTAGGTGTATGTAGACTTTTGTAACCGACTGTAGTTCGAAAGAAACTCCGAGGATCGACCAACATCCGCGCGATTCATTATGTTTCAATCTCGAAGTTTCTGTTGAATGATAGATGTTCCGGTATGCAGGAATTGCCTGAAGTAACAACCGACTAAATCACACGGCGGTCTCCTGTATCTCAGACAAACAGGAATATTATTATCCCAGCGCTTATGTACAGGATGTTTCACTTTTAACGCGACGGCATCCTCTTATCCCTGTTTATTGAATCTCGCCGATTTATAATCGCAGACAAGATTGCTATTTACACAAATAACCTAATTGAAACATATATATATATATATCAATTGTGTATAAAATATATTTATAGAGCTATGAATTCGTGTAATTCGTAAAGTTCTAGGAGATTTAACCGTGCGAAGTTTTTATTTTATGGTTTGAATTAATCGAGGTTTGTACCCTGTACGTATGCAACCGAGACGAATACCTTTGTCTGCCTGGTTGCCGTGTCGCAGGCACTTTTCTTCGCCAAAATTGCTTTCCTGCTTTTAGGTATAGATTTCGGATTTGAAGAATAGTTTTTGGCAATATTCGAATGACAAATTATTTGGGCTACTGGTACTTTTATATTTGATATAAAAATGTTCGATACTGGAATTTTAAACCAACAGAAGTTGACGCGTATACCGAGATTTTGTAGATCTTGGGGCGGGATTTCGAATTGTCTTTGTTTTGTCACTTTATAAGTCAATTACAATGGTTTGAAAAGATGGTTGAATAGAAATAAAAAACGTGAAAATGCACGACGTAAATGAGTCATTATCAAGGATACAGACATATACATTTACGCACAGTATCCGCTGCAATTAACACGATAGACTGGTGATAAGTAGACAGCAGATGTTTGTGCATTTTTCGGGAATTTAAGATTCCAAATATCTATAGAGTGCGTGTAACATGCAATATTTAAAATACAGCACTTACTATGATGTTCGATAGACGAGACAAATTTCTATTTAGATAACATTTCTTTAATTGTGTTCACAAAACTATAGAACTGTGTTTAAATTTATCATACGCGTGTAAACGCTAGATCGATTCTTAACTGAACACGTTCGAAATCTGTTTTCTTGAAAACAAACCCTTAAACGGAAAAATTATTTATTTTACATCTTTTACTTACTTTCGCTTCTACGATGACATCTTATCGATCGTTTACTCGTACCAGTCGGTAATTGACCATACGGTAATTAGTATACTTGATAAACGTTCAAACTCGATTTTCTCGAAAATTAAACCTTAAATGACAACATTTTATTGCACATTTTGTTCTTATTTTTTCCAAAGGAATCACCTCGTGTTCGCTTGTACATTTTATTCGCTCGGACCCTGTATATGTATGTATAGAAATATATCGAATATATGTTTGCAACGAGTATCTTGTACCTTCTATATAGATTTTCAAATTGGTTTCAAATTTCACGGTGTCACGTTACAATGTCAATAAACCGCGAAACGTTTTATACAGTACGTGTTCGTACGTATACGAGTCGAAGAGCTGCCACGAATTCAACGTAGATCATTCGTAGCAAAATTTCACTTTATTTCATTTTCGTTCAAATTAAAAATTTCTTCTCTCACACAAAGTACCTTCGATCACGCAGCGAACGTCTGTTAAATCGCCGCTGAAACCTACGATTCGTCGACTGAACATGCAGTTGAAGTGAAAGCCTGTGTAATCGCGTTAGTTGGAAAAATGAAACAGTCGATGGGCAAAAAACGAGCTTAACGCGTTCTCGATTAAATTCGTGGTCGCGTTACTCGACCAGACCACCGCGACGATGGTGTAACAAATGTCCGCTAGGTTCCTCGAATCCTATCCAAATTCATATTATTCGTAAATCAAGGGGGCCGAAAAAACGAAACGCTTGGCTGGAGAGACCGCCCTATTCGAGTTTCCGAGAACACACAGGTGGCCTCCCATAATGCCTTCCTACCAAGAAAAACCTTATGGCGATCGTTAGTGTCCACTATCGAAGAAAAGGAGAAATAATCGTAAATCGGTGCCGGGAACGTAGCATTCGTCATCCAATAATCCATTAAATACATCAGAGCATGACAATTTCTTTCGTCTAACGCTGCTAGGGAAAATTCTTCCGCGCTGATGGCTGATCGTTAGACTGCCGATTTTTTTCCCTTCTTCGGACATTCCATAGGTTCGAAAGTGCGCGTGATATGCAAAAGTATGCGAGATATCGGAAGCGTCGTATCTCTTACGATATTACGATATTTGGGAGAAGCAAATTTCTCTGTGGATTTCAGTTTTTTAATTATATTCTATAATATTATAATTATAATTATATTAAATTATATTTTAAGACATGAATTTACATAAATATCTGCCATGATTACTACGTAGCTACGATGTTGAACCGCCATCACTGTGATGATGTGATCGATTACTCGAACTCGCCGAATCGATAATTTCCGCGATACATCGCCCAGTCCTCGCTTTGTCTTCTCTTAGTCTTCCAATTTCTCTCGTATCTGTCATTCATCTGTTCGACGAATGATTCGAATTCCTGAACAAACATTGGCATACGCGATTGTATGTAAAGAAATTGAAAAGATGTCACGTGATTTGTTTGTAGTTCGATATAAATAGATTTCACGCGAGCTTTTCTCGTTAGGTACAAATACCGTGGACCAGTTTCTAACCAATTTTTAATTGCAGATCTTCGATAGAATTATACCATGCGCCATCATTACCCCCCTCGACTGTTTCTGGGAAGGTAGCAAGCTCTTAGGACCGGACTCTCCTGTGTATATACCGTAAGTATCATACATATAATGTGTGTATAAATATATGAGTATATAAATAAGTAAAATTGAATGAAAAAAGTAAACAAAATATAATTAAATTAAACGAA
This sequence comes from Bombus flavifrons, assembly GCF_040668555.2. Taxonomy (NCBI): domain Eukaryota; kingdom Metazoa; phylum Arthropoda; class Insecta; order Hymenoptera; family Apidae; genus Bombus; species Bombus flavifrons. Next base: position 4,842,398 of record NC_138458.1, on the reverse strand, counting down.
TGAGAAATAAGACAAATGTATATAAATGAATAGGAAATAATAAACGAAACACTCATTTGGTGGTAATGACAAAATCTGCAATCACTTTGTTGCCAACCTAACCTAACCTCAATAGTAGGAGAAATATATGTATATATTTACATATAACGTATAACATTTTTTCATATATATATATATTATATAAAATTTATACATGTGCAGTGTCAACATCGTCACGTAGACTTCGAAATGTTTCATCTCATCTCATCAATATCTGTCTAATCGTTAGACCACGGATTTCTACGCAAACTCACTTGTCCATGCATATGACAGAAAATACGAAAACTGGTATTGAAAATTCGTCTACCTATGAAATATCAGATAAGCCATTATACTCTTGATATTTGATACGTTATTATACATATTTATATATTATACATTTTCTATAGATTGTTCGCACTCTACGTAATAATATTGGGTTGGCAACTAAGTGATTGCGAATTTTGTCATGACCACCTAATGGTAATATATATAATAATGTATAATGATATATATAATATAACAATATAAATGTTTCTCATAAATGCATGGAATTCCGTAGTCTATTAATCATTATCGGTATATCGTTCTACAAAGAGAAATAAATAGATGTATATACATTATAGAAAGAGAGAGTGAAGTGGTTTATTTAGCCTTTGAATTATTTTTTCCACGGTAGCGGCACGCAGATGCACAAGCCAGTGCACTGGACGAATCTCAATCCATTGTGGATGCTGGACGAGATGAAGAAACTGCAGTTCATGTTTCCCTTCAAAACTCTGGAGGACTACATGAAGAGGGCCGGGATAACGAACGGCTACCAAAGCAAGCCCTGCCTCGACCCAGCGGACCCTGAGTGTCCGGAAACCGCGCCCAACAAAAAATCCCAGCAGGTAAGCAAGTAAGCAACCAGGCAACCAAGCAAGCAACCCAACAAACGCACCTTGTCTCCGAGATTGTAGTACCAGCGGAGCCGTGTGTCGACCGATTAAGGTGAAAGTCTTGGCGTGTAATTGTTGATACACGGGTAGTCCCGGCGCGTTTCGTGGCGTCGTCTTTTGATACCGACAAATTCGGATTAAATTGCGCAAAAAGGATACTCGTAACAGTCGCTGTAAATTAACTTGGTAAAAAGAAAAAAAAAAAGAAAAAGAAAAAAGAAGGAGGGTACCTTGGAATGTACGAGTTTTCTTGCGTTCTTTCCTCCTTTTTATTTTTCTATCTTTTTTTCTTTTTTTTTTTTGTTTTTGTTTATTTCGTTTACTCGCACCACGTTGTATTTCTTTCCTTTTACTTCCTTTGGTTTTCTTTTTCTTTTTTTTTCTCTTTCTTTTTTCTTGCGTACAATTATCACGTTCTTCTCGCGTAGGTCAGCCATAAACTGCGATGGTTAGCAGAAGTAAAATCGCTGGCAACAGTAGTAGAATGGTTTTTGATGACTCTGATGAGGCGAAATAGACGTGAAAACATGGCTTGGCGAGATAGGCTTTTTTTTCTTCGATTAGATGCTCGTCTCAGGAACAGGCTTTTTTTAACTTGATTTTAGAGAGAATTTTTATTGTCTTTGATACACTTGTGACATGATAACATCTTATATATTAGGTGCTTTTCTTGGTATGAACAGAATATCGTGTTAAATGGTATTTCTGCGCATCGTTTAGATATAATTACTTGTCTTTTCCCAGTTTTAACATTAACATTACCAAATGGCCGGTTTCAACGTTTAATGTAAAATTGTACATTTACTGTTATTTCCTTTATTCATCTAATTTTATGTAAGTTCTTATGTTATCCGATTAATCAATTTCTCAATGTTTATTAATATATGAGATTACTGTTTATCGCGTCACATTGCTAAAGCAGAGTTGCATTTTATTCACAAAAACACACGGTTCTTTGAATCTAATTCTTCTGAACTTTTATTACAATTTTCGTTTCTTTTTACGAATACGCGTCGCTATTGAAAGCTTACGAGAATGGTGCAACACACTGTCAACAATAATTTTATTGGAAAAGTACAGCTACGTTTTAATTTTCAATTTTACTATTTTAGACATTTTTATTAGGATCTTCGTTTCTTTCTATACTTACACTATACGTAGATCAGTCTCAACTGTAGTTTGATTAGAAAATTAGAAAGTTTCATGAAAACACACAGTTTCTGTCTGAAGCTAATTTTCTAAATTTTTATTATAATCTACGCTTTTTCTTACAAATTCGAAAACTTCCGAGGAGGTTGCACCGCGCGTGGAATTATAATTAGAAAATTTAAACTAAATTTCATCCATGAAAATACGCAATTCCTGCCTCTGTCTAATTAAACAATTTTTTAAATTGTTAATATTTTTATTACAGTCTCTGCTTTTTCTTGCACATTGATATGGAAAATTATCAAGAACGTTGCACCGCACGTGGAATTATAATTAGAAAATTAAAACTAAATTTCATCCATAAAAATACGCAATTCCTGCCTCTGTCTAATTAAACAATTTTTTAAATAGTTAATATTTTTACTCCAATCTACTAAAAACTATCGAGGACGTAGTACCGCACGTGGTCCGCCATCAGTTACAATTGCATTAAAAAATTGAAACTAGATTTCATCCACACAATATTTGCCTGCATCTAATTAAAAAAAGAATCTCTGAAATTATTAAAATTTTCATTATAATCTCCGCTTCTTCTTGCAAACATCGCGTCGATGTGGAAAACTTTCCTCGACCATGTAATTTAACTGAGACATGAAAACTATGTTTCATTCACAGGAACACGCAAGCCTCGTCTAAACGTAATTTCCTATTAATTAACCTTCTTTACAATTTCCGCTTGCTGCTGACGCGAGTTCGCGTCCGAATATCGGAAAGTCCGAAAACTGCAGCGCACGCGTGCACATGCATTGCGTTTTGTCGATTAACCAGCGGTGTATCCCGAGTGGGCAAGTTCGTGACACGCTTGTTACGACAGACGCCGCGCGCCGAGACCATTGGCCAACGTTTGCGCGCAGCGTGCAGGCAAAAAGCTCGCCAACCGCTTATTAACACGCTTGTTCGTGCGTCAGACGGATCGATGTTATAATTCATAGGGCTACGTGCAATTATGCCGGGTCCGTTTATTAGCCTTAATTCCGTCTTGGCCTCGTTAATGGCGGGATTTATGGCTGCGATCGATCTGTCGTGGGAGGCCAACGCGGTTCAAACTGATGCACGTAAATAATCGTCTATTGCTATTACGAAACGCTATTGGGAAACGTTCAATTAGAAAGCGATCGACAAGTTGGTAGAGAAGTTGGATGCAGGGTAGTCGACAGTATCAGGCCAGTTGCTGAACAAAATTTCCTGAAATTGTTGAGAATTGTGGATCTTTGAAGCCGAAATAATGTTATAGGAACACTAAATTTACACTAACGATTCATATTAAAATAGTAATATATTTATCTTATGGACGATTCCTTATATATTTATCGATACATACTTGCACGCGTCTCAGCACTTTCTTCCATACTCAACTCTTAACCGACTCTTACCGACTGACTAGTTTACCCTCTGTTTTCGAGACGCCGCGCACACACATACCTCCACACACCGACACTCACATACAAGTATCTATACTACGCATTTAATCCAGTGCAGCACAGAAAATTATACATATCTCAACAGAAATATTCGTCTTTATGCGAGTTAGGGTAATGCGCTGCTGTGTAACGTTCGACAAGAGGGTGGACTTGGCTTAGTGTTGGCCAGGTTACGTGGAATATTGCTTTTTTATTTAATTTGTACATCGGTCATTTGAAGGTCCTGTAAGGTTGGCGTTAAGGAATGCACACTTCCACTGAGAAAAACATAAAAGATATAAAAATACGAAGAATACAGCAGCCCTGGGAAGAAATAATTTGCACCGTACAATGTTTCCCTTGGAACCAAACACTCGTTCGCTCGAACCTTCTTCAAGCAAACTGCAACCCCAGAAATAAATTCCATTGCTCTCGCTTAAATGTAACACTCCGCCATCCACGAAACTGCATTAGAGCGTTGCGTATAAAACGAGGAAGACAATTGTGGCAGAAGACAAAATGAAGGAAGAAAAGGAAGAGAAAAGTGAGAAAACAATTCGTCTTCAGCTCGTAATTTCCTGAAAGCAGACACGAGACAGCGCACTCCAAAATCAAACAGAAATCGCTCGATATCGGTGGCTGCTGTAAATTCGTCAGAAGATTGCAAAACGGACGACGTCTGGCGCGTGTCTGAGAAAATGCCGAAGCAAAGGATCCATCGTATCGTAGCGACTCGGTCACCGCCGAAGAAAAGCGTCGGTGTCCCAGTGGTAGGGGAAGGAGGTCAGCTAAAAATTCCACGCGCCTGTCTATCGGCTGGTAGCGCGAGACGTCGCCGGGTCGACGAAATTGCTATCAAAATACCATCTCGTAGCGACGGAATTACCGAGGCCGCGGCGGCTACGATGTAGGGGAAGGCTGCGGATGCCTAAGATTCGTTTCATAGGATCGATGTCCGGAATAACAAGTGGTCACTTGGAATTCCGTGGCCGATGACGACCGGTTGCGCGCACGTAGCGAGTCCGGTAGGTCCTGGACAGTCGCACTCGTCCATTCCGCTTTGATGTCCGTGGCGCGGAGCAGATATTCCGCTGGCCGGAGCCGGCGACCTAGCCGCGGTAATGAATATTTAATTGGCCGTGCTTTGCTTCTTTGTTGCGCCTGTTTCTGTGTGCAGATACACGGCGCGAGCGCGTGCGTGCGTGTTGCATCGTCGCGATCAAAATGGAGAATTTTTTCAGCGCGTGAAAAGTCGATGGAGAATGCTGATTTCCAAACGGTGGATTCACCAACGGCGACTTCCTGGGGGAGCCGATGGAAGCGCGAGTGGAGGGTAGGAGGAAATACGTGCGGTATCTGCGCCAGGATCTATAGAACCGGAAGTGCGAGGGAAGCGGGCGTGGAGCGTATTCGTGAAGCACTTGGGGCTTCAGCCTCGGCTTTTTATCGATGGATTGAGTTAGGGGTGGAAGCAATGATCGGGGTTAGGTTTTGGTTTGGGGTAAGTTTGATGATATGGAAGTTGAGCAGTGTAGACGTTGTTCTTTGAAGAGCGATTTTATGGAATTGTTATTGATATCGATGTTTGTAACGTGATAATGAATCGTGAGAAGGTTTGGTTAATTACTGATAAATGATATTTGATTAAGTGCAAACGTATTGCCTATTATATAATTTTGAACTTGATTTTTATGAAATTGAAGAATATAGAAATTAAGAGTAGTATAAAATGCATTGTAGAAGTTGAAATAGATTGTTTATAACATATTAATGAATCGTAAGGAGGTGTGGTTAATTACTGATAATTGATATTTGATTAAGTGCAAACGTATTGCACATGCTACAGTTTTCAGCTCATTTTTTATGAAATTGAAGAATATAGAAATTAAGAGTAGTATAAAATACATTGTAGAAGTTGAAATAGATTGAAATAGTATACAAAGACAATGTTATTTCCATTATATGTCCTCAAGTCTTTAAACATTAATTTTTTCAACATGCACCAAAAAGACTTAATTTATTAATGAATATCTATCAATGTTCATAGACATCAAAAATTGATATAATATACTTGTACAATTTAGATGACTCGTATTAAAAGCAACTTCATTATTGAATTCACTCGCGCTCATAATCAGTTGGGTTTAAGTATTTCCATTTTTACTAAAATATACCGTACAAATGTTCACTTACTGACATTCACACTCAACTATATTTATTGTTGCCACTCGATCTGGCCAATTCTTTCACCAGTGTATTGCCTTGCTTATACTCACACTCAGTTACACTTAAGTATTTTTACTTTTATTACCAATTCTTTCGCCTCGCTTATACTTACACTTAGTTACACTTAAGTATTTCCATTTTTACTAAAACATACCCTAAGAATGAATTGGGTTATTCATATTCACACTCAACTATATTTTTTTGCTACCACTTGATCTTACCAATTCTTTCGCCAGTGTATGCCTCACTTATACTCACACTCAGTTACACTTAAGTATTTCCACTTTTATTACCAATTCTTTTGCCAGTGTATTGCCTCGCTTATACTCACACTCAGTTACACTTAAGTATTTCCATTTTCACTAAAACATACCGTAATGTCTAATACATTGTCTCGCTCACACTTACGATCAGTTACACCTAAGTATTTCTATTTTTATTAATCCATATTGTACTAATGAATGCATTCATCGTCAAATGACTCAAATACTTTCTCTGTTACCAATGGATCCTAACTTTCCAATACATTCTCATTCACAATCCTCACTTACACTCACGCCCAGTTACACTTTAGTATTTCCACTTTTGCTAAAATATACCGTACAAACGAGTTCATTCATTGACATTGACACTCAATTATATTTATTTATTGTTAATAAATCTTACCAATTCTTTCGCCAATGTATTGCCTCACTTATACTCACACTCAGTTACACTTAACTATCTCCACTTTTATTAATCCATACCGTACCAATGAATTCATCTATCGTCAAGTAACTCAAATACTTTCTCTGTTACCAATGGATCCTAACTTCCCAATACATTCTCATTCACGATCCTTACTCACACTAACGCTCAGTTACACTTAAGTGTTTCCACTTTTGCTAAAATATACCGTACAAACGAGTTCATTCATTGACATTCACACTTAGCTATATTTATTGTTCAATTATATTTATTTATCGTTAATCAACCACTCGATCTTACCAATTCTTTCGCCAGTGTATTGCCTCACTTATACTCACACTCAGTTACACTTAAGTATCTCCACTTTTATTAATCCATATCGTACCAATGAATGCATTCATCGTCAAATGACTCAAATACTTTCTCTGTTACCAATGGATCCTAACTTCCCAATACATTCTCATTCACGATCCTTACTCACACTAACGCTCAGTTACACTTAAGTGTTTCCACTTTTGCTAAAATATACCGTACGAATGAGCTCACTCGTTGTCAACTACACTCTGATATTTCCATTCTTATCAATCGATCCTATCGATGCTATTCTTTCGTTAATATATTGCCTCACACTCGCTCGCATTTCAAACTTCCTCCGCACCGGCACGTTTGCGAAACCAGTCATCGAATATCTTCGGAAATCGCACTTGTACAAAGTTGCAGCCATCGAATGTCCGGCGATTCGCAGGCGAAATTTCAGATGGCCCGATAAGGTACCCTCGGAACGATCAATTTTGGGTCGTAAAATCGTGGATGTAGCAAAGGCGGGAAAGAAAACGGGACAAGTGAACTGCGTTGAATGAAACGATTCCCATGCGAGGATCGGCGAATGCGTATGCGAGTCGCGTGGGCCGCGGCGCTCGGGACTGACATTAAAATAATAAAATCGAGAGATGCGCGTCATTATTGCGCCACGTCGGTGGTCGCTGCCGCTACACACCGGCATTACGTACGCTTTTTCGCCGCCGACACATTACGCGGCCGTCGTTTCGCCCTCATTAACATACGATCTGAATTCCGCGCCTGTCGCGCGTGCACGGATCACGTTCGCGCGTAAAAGATCGTCCAGACTGACGGACAATTTACAGGTTTACAGGCAAAGCGGTACAGCTAACGAATAAACAGCTTAGGTTTTCTACGTACTCGGTATCTGTTGTGTATTTGAAATTTGAAGCTACAAAGATGCATAGAACGTATATACGATACGTGGAAAAATTATATAAAATATCCAGAATGGGATACTTGTTGTAGTAATATCTAATAAATGAAATAGGTCGTTATTTACATAGAATTTTGTATAGTTGAAGATCCGCGGTGCAGTATTATAAATTTTATTTATTTTAATTAATTAATTAATTAATTTTATTTATTAAATTTGGGATAAAGTTAAAGCCTGATATAAGCTTGAAAGTAATCATAATAATTAATATATGGTAAATTAATTATACAAATTATTTATTTCATTTTATTGGTTGTATAACAGACTCGAATGAACTAGTATAGTTTTATAGTACACAGAGATAGAGTACTATGTGTCTACTATATTACAACGTATACGTAACTATGGTTTCAAATAGCAATTTCTCCTACTGACAAACAATCTCTTTTTCGTATTTATGGAGACACTTGTGCTCCTTCAATTCCTACCTTTTGTTTCACGTCTTATTGTGTGAATCGTGTAAAGGTTTGGTTAATTACTGGTGATAATTAACGCGAGCGTGTTTCCTATAATACAGTTTTCAAAAAGCCAAGATATAACATTATTATTAAAAAGAAAAGCCAAGAAACGATTTCACTACGAATAAAATTGCACATTATTCGCTGGTTAGAAGAAATTAAAATTAAAGAGAAAAACTCTACATGTGGAATATTCTTATTTTCATTTTTCTCTTAAGTAGAAATATTCACCCGTATTATTACAAATTATTTAAAACAAGTTCAGAGTGCCGGTTGTTATCGTAAAAATCCAATTAATAGGAAATTATATGTTTTTTGCTTTCCAATCATTAATTTAACATTTTATGTGCCGTTGCGTGGAAATGATTTAAACGCGATATGCGCGGGTTATCTGCTGACAATTGGCCATAAATCTGGAAGAATCTTAACGACGAGTCGCGATCGCTTCTCGGAATATTTTGGATAGGAAGTAGACCCTGTTCGTACGCGGAAACCGCAAAATGACAGGCTTGTCCGTTGAAATTCTAGCGTAATGACGGGTGGAGACGGCGCGGAATGATCTTTGGGAGGAACGTGTAATTAGGGAGAAATTTGGGTTTGATTGATTGCAATTGGTGCTTGGGTGGTTGGTGAACGTGGCCGAGTAGCACGAAATTTTGAGTTGTTCTTTTTTCTTTTTTTCTTTTTCTTTTTCTTTCACGTGGATGGGTTAATTAATAATTCTTCGTCTATTTTCGACAATGTTGTATTGACAATAAATGTTGACAATGTTGTATTGACAATATGCATTGACCATATATGTTGACAGTATGTATTGACAATACATGTTGACAGTATGTATTGACAATATATGTGAACAATATGTATTGACAATATATGTTGACAATATATGTTGACAATATGTATTGACAATATATGTTGACAATATGTATTGACAATATATGTTGACAATGCTGTATTGACAATATATGTTGACAGTATGTATTGGCAATATATGTTGACAGTATGTATTGACAATATATGTTGACAGTATGTATTGGCAATATATGTTGACAGTATGTATTGGCAATATATGTTGACAGTATGTATTGACAATATATGTTGACAGTATGTATTGACAATATATGTTGACAATGTGTATTGATAATACGCGGTGACAATATATATTTACAATACGTATTGACAATAAATGTTGACATTGTTCTATTGACAATATATGTTAACAATATGTATTGACAATAAATCTTGACATTGTTCTATTGACAATAAATGTTAACAATATGTATTGACAATACATGTTGACAATGTTGTATTAACAGTACATGTTGACAATGTTGTATTAACAGTACATATTGACAATATTGTGTCGACAACATATGTTGACAATGTGTATTGATAATACGTGTTGACAATATGTATTGACAATAAATGTTGACAATATGCATTGACAATAGATGTTGACAGTATGTATTGACAATATATGTTGACAATGTTGTATTGACAATAGATGTTGACAGTGTGTATTGACAATATATGTTGACAATATGTATTGACAATAAATGTTGACAATATGTATTGGCAATACATATTGACAAAATGTGTTGGCAATATATATTGACAATGCTGTATTAACAATATATATTGACAGTATGTATTGACCAAATATGTTGATAATGTTCTATTGGCAATAAATGTTAACGCTACTGTATTGGCAATAAATATTGATAATGTCGTGTTAGCAATAAATGTTGATAATGTCATATTGACAATATATTGCCAGTATGTATTGACAGTATGTATTGACAATAAATGTTGGCAATATTGTGTCGACAACATATGTTGACAATATGTATTGACAATAAATGTTGACTATGTTATATTGACAACAAATGTTGACAATGTTGTATTGACAATAGATGTTGACAGTATGTATTGACAATATATGTTGAAATTTGTATTGATATTAAAAGTTGACAATATTGTGTCGACAACATATGTTGACAATATGAATTGACAAAAAATATTGACTATATTATATTAACAATAGATGTTGACGATGTTGTATTGACAATATATATTGACAGTATGTATTGACAATATATGTTGACAATGCAACTATTACCAAGGAGAAATAGTTCCTAGTACCTTCATATATACATCCACAGGGAGACTTTTCACATTAAACAAACAAAACTGAATATTAATTCATGCTAAAGATACTCATTAGAGACGAACAATGTCGAAGAATTAATCTCGCAATATCAGATTAACAGCGCGAATACTATGAAAGCACGTAATTCCACGTACCTCCTCTTCTGAAAAGATACAGCTCCATCATATTACCTTGCCTTTTCTTCCTTTCTCCTACCTCATCCACTACATCACAAACATATTACCTGTTCACGCGGTCCATAAAGTATAAAGCGACGTAACAAAGTCCGAGACAAAGGTACAATGAAATTTATACACAAAGTTCACGTAGGTCCGTGTGCACGATACCGAGAGCTTCACGCTGCAGTAAGTACATACTTACACGCAAGCTGAACGTGCGAGAAAGAGGGAAGGGAGACTGGGAGAAAGAGGGAAAAAGCAAGGGAAGGGAGAGATTGCAGGGAGAAGATACAAGGCGCGGTCAATTAATTTCGCATAATTGAAAGCATGGATTTATGTCATCCGATCTGGAAAGGGAGAAGAGGCGTCTCTCTTCTTCTCTTCTTTTCTTTTTCCTTTCTCTTCTCCCTCCACCCCTCTCCTTCTCATTTCTTCTCCGTTCGTTTCTGCACCACGTTCGCCTTTCGCCACGCTCCTCTCGTGTGTCTCCTCTTTCTTCAAGCGTGGCCCCTCATTTCTACTTCTATTTCCATACAGCGTACGCGCGCCCGTACTTAACGTAATTACACTTAATGGCCACGTGGTGCAGTCAGCCCTCTCCTCGGGCAATCGGCGCGTAGCTGCGGGCACGGAACGTCCCCTCGAAGCTTACGCGGAAAGGGGAGAAAATCGATCTGCTGTATATACCCCGTGTACTTGCTATTTTCACTTCGCTGCGTGTTCGAGTCACAGTTGAAGCACGAAACATTACGATACCTAGAATTTCGAATTTGTTTGAACCGATGGAAGGTTCGAGTATTCGAGTTCGTTCTATGAGCGCGAAAATCAAAAATTCTTTCGGGGGTAAAATACGTAGCTGGAAATTAGAAGGAAGCATTGAAACTTGTAGCAACAGATTTTTGCATCGATTTTACAGTAATTGATCTTCTTCTATCGCAACAAGCAGGCGAACCAACTCGAATCGTCTTTGAAATTTCGCACAATCGCGTTGAGTATTTTTCTGAATCGCACGCTTATTCGTTAGAGGCGAATAGAATCTCATTCTCTGATAAATTCGGATAAGATAAATTGACGAAAAATAGCTTCAGATCAAATTTCGCCCGGAAAATGTTCTCCAGCAAAGTCCCACGCAAACCGCTTACAAATTCAGTCGTCCGAGAGCCTCGCGTCGTTCAAGGGTTTACCGCACTCGAGCAGCACTCGTGGCACTCATCACCTTCGCGTCGAGCCTCTCGACCGCTCAAAGTAAACGGATACGCGTGGCCCGTTATGCGAAGGATCCGCGGCCGATTAAGTTCTTAACTGTGAAGTTTAAGTCGGTCGGCTTAATTGTCTTACGAATCAATTAAAATCTAGTTGGCCGGTGGCTGGCCTGACGCGGTAAACCGCGTCGTCGCCACGATCTTCTCTCCACGTGCACACGTGTGCGCGTCGTCCGCTTCGCTGGCTCGTTAAGTTCTGCAGAACCGAGAACGGTGCTGCTTTCTAGGGAACACGACGATAACGATGGCCACCTCTAGCCTGCGGTCTTTTAAAGATTCCTGCTTTTCATGACTGTTTAATGCAATTATTATCCGATCCATGCCGATCGCATAATTAACGAACACCGGCCGTCTGGGAGCCCGACGATCGATAAAATCGTCGATCCGGCGCAGATACGCGATCGTGCAATGGGATGGCAACTGCTTCCTGGGAAAATCGTTAATGCGCTCAACAGCTGCTCCGTTCGGCGATCCAAGCGGACACGGTTAATTAAAAAAGAAGTGTATTATTATGTATCGACTGAAAAAGAAGCGTTTTATTCCTCCGTTTCTCTAACATTTGTTTATTTCGTTCCATTGACGAACCGACGAAGGCCGTACGAGCTTGCACAGACTCGTAACGTAATTTCAGACTAATAGCTCTTTCATAGGGTTTTGGAGATTTCAAGGTCAGCTGGCGTCTTCATTCCCCATAGACCATGTCTAGACGCGCTCAACGATCCTTAATACGAGGTTACACGATCTATAGTTACCCCGTGTTACACACTTTGCCCGATACGATCTGTTGCGAACTGGCAATTTTAACACTTTACCGACTGATAGCCGATTAGTCGGTTTTCTGCCGCCAATGCTTACCAGCCGATCGCCTATTAATCGGCTTTTTGTCGCCGACAATCTTTCTCATTATTTGAGCAGTAATTTGTTATTTAGTGCTGAGGTCCCTTGCTCAATTGCGTCAGTTGCGTTGCTTTGTAAGCTCCCACAGTTTTATAGCAATTTGAAAAACTTATCATTCGCGGTAAACGAAAGGAATGGTATTGGAGAGTCTAAACCGAAACTAGCGCCAGGGAGAATCTGCACCTAATCTGTCGTACGTACATATGCCATTGAACCGCTAGCGGTCGGTAAAGTATTAAATCGAAACACAACGGTTTCCCTCCATTAGCCTGTTAGTTCGTCGCCGAGACTATCACTTTCTCGAACGTAATATTGGCTTGGTATTGACGAAATCCGCAATCACTTAGTTGCCAAGCCAATAGTATCTTCGTTTAGACACTCGGCGTTCTGTCACCTTCTATTTCTTTCCTTTTTTAATTTCTTCTTATTAACCTTCCCATTCTGTTTGTTTATCCCTGTCGCGTGTGTGTCGTGTTTTACTTCTACCGATAATTGCATTGTAACTTGTAACTGCTGCATTGAACGAGTGAAACGAGCGAGTGGCATTCGCTACATCGAATTAAACGTAAAATCTGTCGAATGACAGAGAAAGACGCGGTGCATCTGATATAACGGAAGCAAATACTGGGCATGGGGAAAAATGGCGGAAGGATGGAAGAAGGAGGAAGAAAGAGGAAGAGAAGAAGAGGGACCAGGTGGTGCAAGAGCGGTGCGCGATTCAAGTGGCATATAAGAAGCAGCTACTAGTCGGACACGCGGAGAAAAAGAAGAAAAGCGTGCCAGTAGTACGTTGACGTTTTGTCACACGCGTAGCGCGGCCGTTCGTGGAATTACATAACGCGACGTCCGCCGTCCACGTGCAACGCGTCTGCCGACACCGAATCACAGGTAGAATCACGTTCGCCGGGCTTTATTTGGTATGCCAGCCTGACATCCGGTAGCGCATCCATCGGCCAGCCCTCTATATTTTATACTCAACGTGAAACGAGGGCCGGTGATTTACACAGGTGATCGCCAGATATAAAAAGAGCATGCGGATGAGAAAAAGTTGCGCTAGTGTGCTTAAAAAAAGAAAAAAAGGGAGGGGGAGGAGAAAGAAAAGAAAAGAGTGAAATGAAATAGGTGTGTTGGAGAAATGGAAGAATGAAAGGTTGTTTGATGACCTACGAATGTTTAGGAAGGGAATTTTTCGAATATTCCACGCACAAGATTTGCATTCGTGTGGCTCAAAGAGAAGAGAAATGGAACAATAAAACGCTTTTCGGTGGCCTGCGAATATTTAAGGCGGGAATTTGTCAAATGTTCAAAATAGAAACTTTGAATTGGCTAAAAGAATTTTAAAATCTCCTGGCTTATGTGATTTTATACTGTCGTTTTACTATTTCCTCTAGTTCCGCCTCGATGGCAAAGAAGATAGAAGTATTTGACTGGTTTAAGATTAAGCGAACAAAAGTGTTCTTTGACGTGAACTACGATAGAACTGCGTTTATAGCTTACATGAACTTGTTGGTGGATAAATGAAGTCCATACAAGATATTTAGTCCATCACTATATATCTTATGAGAATACGAAAACATTTAAAAAATCAGTGAATTATCAATTACATTAATAAATTTCAAAATCCAATATCTTTACCATAACGTACCATTTTCAACGTATTCAAAATGGCTCTTCGTTCTGTATATTAATTTTCTAAACATTTTCAAATCGTTCTCAAATTTGATCATATACCGGGTGTGGTCGAATAACACGCACAAACGGACACGAGGTGATTCCTTAAGAAAAAATAAGGATCAAATATGGAACAAAGTTTTTTCATCGAAGGTTTAGTTTTGGAGAAAATTGAGTTTGAAAATTTATCAAGTATACTAATTACCGTATGGCTAATTACCGACTGGATATAAGCAAACGATCGATAAAATGTTATCCTAGAAGCGAAAGTAAGTAAAAAATATAAAACAAAATTCTCGCATCTAAGAAAATAGAGTTCGATAAATTTTCAAATTTATTCTTTTCGCAAACAAAGCGCCTTGAGAAGAAATTTAATTTCGCATTTTCGACTTATTTTCGACAATCACCTTCTTCCGATTATTTAATACTGTCAAATCCGAAATTAGCCATGTTCAAGTATATGATAAATTGGTAAATTTTACAGCTCGATTTTCTCCTAAACAGCTTTAAATGAACAAATTTAACTGCGTATTTTGTTCGTAATTTTTCACAAGGAATCATCTCGTACTCGCTTCTACGTGTCATTCAGCCGCACCCTGTGTGAATCAGGAATTTTGTATGCGACAGTCAGTGCTCATTATCAGTGCTAACGAAATGTCGAAATATTTTATACGACGCACGCAACATACACGTACGAAGTCTTCCACGCTAACTCGCGATCGCATACGCTGGCTTACGCAGCATCAAAAACATTTTCGAAAATTCCTTTCGACAAGACAATACGTTTGCGATCGCTATCGTACTGTCCATACTATCCATCCCATGTTATACCTCGCCGAGCTTAAATCTACGGTGAAACCAAATCCATTTGAACATTCGCAAGAAACCTGCAACCGATAAATTAGATTTCGCGCGTGCAACTCGATCAGAATTGCCCATACGATCGCAGTCTCTTGGTGGCACGCGCTTGCGCCGGGTAAATTGTTTGGGGATCGATGTTCACGGGACGATTTTCAAAAATCAGCCAACAAGATATCGTGACGGATACTCGAGACACGCGATAATCACCGTGAATCAGCTCTAATGTTACATGTGTTTGTGGTACGCGAGCGTCGTGAGCTACACGAAATCGTCTCGCGTTTCGCCAGCTGTCAGAAGACAACTTTTTTTTCGTCAACGTCGAATCGAAGAGCGTTTCGTAGCAGAGTTCGACATCGTATGACGAATATGTTTTTATATGTCATTGTCGTATAACGAATCGTTTGGAATAAATATTTGTCTGTGATAATTATTAAATATTATTATGTATAGTATATATATTTATTGCATAATATTTTTTACATTAATTGGTAAATTAACAGTGGAACCAACGATAGTTAAGGCGAAACTATTGCCACCTAATGATAAAATCCGCAATCACTTGGTTGCCAACCCAATATTTCTACCAGAACCAGTGGAAATGTCTGGTGTGATAGTTTTGACTATTGTTAGATAATGTGTAAATATAAAATTAAAATATTACGTAATAATGTATTATATAATTATATAGAAATGTAAGACACTGCAACTTTTAATTTATGCAAGTTTTTCTTCCTCTATCGTTTATTACATTTGTGCAAAGTCTCAAATTTTCCAGCTGACGTGCTTCCCTTTCGTATGTTGTATTCGCGTGAAATTTATCGTATTTTAATAGTTTCGAAAGTGTAGTTTCAATAAAAAGAACGTGGACCATCGATGGCAAACGCGTTAATAAATATCGTAAACAAACGAATCGTTTGTTAATTTTAGTTTAGTTATCAGTATAGTTAGTTACAACTTTGACAAATTATAATTCTCATCGATAGAAGATTTTGTTACTATTATACGATCGTAATCGTAATTTACAAATAGAAGAAAAGGTAAGGCGCGAAGGCCAATTTCTGCGCGATTCGCTCGTTTGCTTGCTGTGCGATAATCGACGAATTAATTACTGGTAATTAGCGCTGGCTCGTTAGTATGCGATTAACGTGCTCGGTATCTCGCGTTTTTGCGCTTTCGTTTTTCGTCGTTACACTCTCCCTGCCTCTCCCAGCGCTGATTTTCTCCAACTCCAAGTTTCTTACCTCTGAGCTACTTAATTAATCATTATCGATGCTTATACACGCGATCATCGCAGAGTAATTCAGCCAAACATTTTGTACGATATGCGATTTGTCCGAGGGGGAAGATCAAATTGATCGACTGCCGAGGGAAAATCTGCGAGAAATTGTCGAGACGATAAGATTTGACGTGTGAATATCTCCAAAGACGATCTATCTTTGATATATGATTTTTACATTCGTTTTGTATTTATCGTAACACGAGCAGAAAGAGAAGTCGGGCACCTCGAGAGTCGCAATTAGCATAGGAGCACCAACGAATATTCAAATTCGTTTTTCTCGAAAACGAGCCCTCGAACGAAAAAATGTTATTCCTCTTTTTCCACTTATTTTTGTATGCAGAATCACCACCCGACCGCTTGTACCGTGATTTCAGAGACAGCCTATATACACATACATATGCCTATATACAGGGTGGTTGGTAACTGGTGGTACAAGCGGAAAGGGGGTGATTCTACGCGAAAAAAGAAGTCGAAAATATAGAATAAACATTTTTCGTTTGAGGCTTTGTTTTCGAGAAAATCGACTTTGAATTTTCGCTCGGTACGCGTGCGGTACGTTATAACGGATCTCACTGTAGATCGTTGTCTCGATGGAAAAATTAAAAAAAAAAATTAAAAAGTAACGACAATCGAGACAACGATCTACAGTGAGATCCGTAATAGCGAGACGTGATAAAGTGCACGCGTACCGAGCCAAAATTCAAAGTCGATTTTCTCGAAAACAAAGCCTCAAACGAAAAATGTTTATTCTATATTTTCGACTTCTTTTTTCGCGTAGAATCACCCCCTTTCCGCTTGTAC
Organism: Bombus flavifrons; assembly: GCF_040668555.2. Lineage (NCBI taxonomy): Eukaryota > Metazoa > Arthropoda > Insecta > Hymenoptera > Apidae > Bombus > Bombus flavifrons. Next base: position 4,825,081 of record NC_138458.1, on the reverse strand, counting down.
CACCAGTTACCAACCACCCTGTATATATATTCGCTTCTCGTTTCGATTACAACTCTTCGTGCCAGAGAATAATTAAGAATAACACGAACAATGGCAACAGAAATCGTGAAAGAAACATATTCGACAATCATTCGTCCGGAAGGAAACTATTGGGTTGGCAACTAAGTGATTGCGGATCTTGTCAATACCACCTAATGACAAAATCCGCAATCACTTAGTTGCCAACTCAATAGAAGCCTTAGGAAATCACGTTAGGAATTTCTTTGCCTGTTGAAAGAATGATTCCGATTGAGAGGAAGATTTCGGAATGGATGGTTGGTTTGGTGGGCCAGGAAATGATAAAAACGCGATCGTAAGTGGAACGATGGCATAGGGTACTACAGACCTCACACCGTGATTTTATGGGCACCTATAAAAGGAGCATACCAGTGAGCACTTTAAACGATCGCCGTTTAGTTGGTTGGACGTTGTCCAATGGTTCGCTATATCATGCCAAGATAAATAACGTGAACAGGATGAACCGTGTCGAGTGTGCAGGGGCCTAGCCTCTGTAACGAATGCATTGTGATAGTCTGACGATTCATTAGTGTCCGTTTAATGAGAATCGATAAAGAGAATGATGTCGCAGGTGGCATTCCGGCTGAAATATTTCGTTTGCTGAATGACGTGCACGAAATACCCATACAATCAATTGATACGTTCGTTTCCTATAGATGCGCGAGCAAACATAAAGTCAAATATACTATTGAGATATGTGCTACACTGAATTAGCCGCGTAGTTGTGGCACACATATATGAGTATGAGCGCGTGTGGGAGTACGTGCGTGCGCAGCGTCGTAAGAAACGGAAGAATGCAACTGTTCCGTACGCATGGTGGAAAGGAAGATAATGAGACAAAAAGATTGCTATGGGTATCTACGAATATCTTGTAAATCACATATTAAATAAATATGAAACTATTTTAATATCATTTCTACGTGTACTATAAGTGTTTCTATACATTTATTTCGGCGACTAAGATCCACAATTCTCAACATATACATAAACTTTTGTTCCGAGTTCTTCTAAGGTTGTAAATACGTGTTCCAAAAGAAGATCCTTTATACCATGTATTATTGCTGTGAAAATAAAGAAAGATGTCCATTGTCTTATGGCTATACAGCTTTCTCAAATTATTCTCTAAACTAAACACGATATTGAAAGGATACTTTGGAGCAATGTTTGGGACAACCGGAACTGTCCAGAACAATTTTAACGCTTTCGGTTTCAAGAAAATGTGGGCTGGACAAAGATTCACTCGTTTGGTGTTGTTTCTCTGAACCCTCTCAAACAATTCATTATTCCTTTGCACTAACGTAGAACAAACGTAGAACAATTCTGAACGAAGACAAAAAATACGAGATTAAAAGAGTAGGAGGAAGGGAGGGGGACTATCTTCATACAGACACCAAAGATGCTCATGAAGCTGCACGATTTGTTTCGCCAGGTACCAGACATAGGGGCGGAATTAACGGGAGGCTGTTACGGTTTCGCCGCCAAGTTTATGCACTGGCCCGAGGAATTACTCGTCGGTGGTGCTAAGCACAATAAGACTGGTCACTTGACCCGTGCAGCTGCGCTTCAGACCGTTGTGCAGCTGATGGGAGAACGAGAGCTTTACGATTTCTTCGACAACACCTACAAGGTACATAATATCGACTGGTCCCAGGAGAAGGCATCGCAAGTACTTAAAACCTGGCAACGAGCGTTCAGCAATCAAGTGAAGAAGCACCTGGACGCGAATGGCTCAGCGCCGTACAATCTGTACGCGTTCAGCACAACCACCATGAACGACATACTTGGGAAGTACAGCGAGGTGTCCGTTATGAAAATCGCCATAGGCTGCGCACTGATGGTCAGTATAAATATTATTACGGTTTCTAACGCTTTCGTGGATACTCTAAGTAATAGTTGGTCTGGTACATTGATCCTGTACAGTTTCAATTATACAGGGTGCCCTCTAAGTGGTGGTGCAAACGGGTAAGGAGCGATTCTACGTGAAAAAATAAGTCGGAAATGTGGAGCAACGTTTTTTCATATAACGTTTCGTTTACGAGAAAATCAAGTTTGAAAATTTGTCGGGTATACTTGAACTTGGTTAAATGCGGACTAAGTATCAATAAATTAAGGAAAAGTATAAAATAATCAGGAGGTTATTCTACGCGCGGAAATAAGTGAAAGATGTGAAATAAAGTTTCCCCATTTGCCACCTCGTTTTCAAGAAAATAAAGTACGAGCGCGTTTAGTCGAGGACTGGTCTTGTGCACACGCGCAATGCATTTTCCAATTAATTTTTCTCCAAGGCGTAGCATCTTATGACAAAATGGTATTCTACGTTTCTGACTTATTTTTATGTGCAATTTAACTCCCTGTCGTTTATATGCTCCTGTTCAGTCTGGGATTAGCCACGTCGAGGCATACCTGCCGAATTTTCAAACTCAATTTTCTCGGAAAGGAAACATCATATGAAAAAAATGTATTCCATATTTTCGACTTGTTTTTTCACGTACAATCACCTTCCATCAAACTGTATCATCTGTATTTGACATTCTTATTTCGCCTGATTAGAAACTTGCTAAAATTTGGCTATATATAATTAAAATTGTATAACTGGCTATACTCGTATGTATAAATGGTACAATTGATTATTTGTAATCAGTAATCCACCTTAATATAATTATATTAAACTAAATTATAATCCTCTGATGTCAAATATCTAAGAGATCTGTACAAGGAATACACATAACACACCTGACTATAAAAACTTATTTAAAAAAGATATAAAAAATGTAATGTCAAAATTTTATGACACAGGTCTTACTTATTCATTTACTTATTATCTACCTCCTCGTTATAGAAATATAATTTTTTTTCAGGTACTGTACGCGGGTATAGTCCTTCTTCGATGGAAGGATCCAGTGCGTTCGCAAGCTGGCGTGGGCATAGCCGGTGTAATGCTCATCTGCGCAACTGTGGCCGCTGGTTTGGGGTTCTGCGCCCTCCTGGGAATCCCCTTCAACGCAGCCACCACTCAGATCGTCCCTTTCTTAGCTCTAGGACTTGGTGTTCACGATATGTTCCTATTAACTCATACTTACGCTGAGCTCTCGGTAAACGAAGTGCCCAGTGGAGAACAGACAGGAGTGGTTTTAAAAAGGACCGGCCTATCTGTCCTTCTAGCAGGAATCAGCAACGTGTCAGCGTTCTTCGCTGCAGCGATAATCCCAATTCCTGCACTCCGAGTGTTCTGCTTTCAAGCTGGTATCTTGTTGCTTTTCAATCTGGCCGCTATGCTGCTTGTTTTCCCAGCTATGGTAAGTTTGGACCTGAGAAGACGACGTTCAGGTCGTTCAGATATACTCTGTTGCTGCCTACCATCGAACGCTGGCAGAAATAAGTACGCCAATAGAATGAGCAATGGTACCGCGAAGCAAACTGTAACGAGAGCGATACCACCAGAACGCCGTGAAACCTGCACGCAAATCCTGACATCGCAAAACGTGCAGAATGAGTCCTGGGTCGGTGGAAATATCGAAGTGGACTCGGATAAGCAGTGTAGCGAAGAAGACACCCTAACAGGATGCAGCCAAGACGACTGTCTCACTTTCTCCTTAACCCAGTTAGCTGCGAAGCATTATGCTCCCTTCGTCACCAGACCAGCGACTAAGGTCTTTGGCATGATGATTTTAATCGCAGTTCTTGTTGGCTGTGTTTGGCAAGCTGTAAGGGTGAACGATGGTCTAGAGCTGACCGATCTGGTCCCACAGAATTCCAATGAACATGCTTTCTTAGCTGCCCAGGCAAAGCACTTTGGATTCTACAATATGTATGCTGTTACCCAGAGGGAATTCGAGTACCCTAACAATCAAAGATTGTTGTATGAGTATCATGATGCCTTCATGAGGATAAAGAATGTGATCAAGAACGATAACGGAGGATTGCCTGAGTTTTGGTTAAGTTTGTTCAGGGACTGGTTGAAAGGACTGCAAAACGCGTTTGATAGGGATTATAGCAATGGATGTATTACACAGGAAAGGTGGTACAAGAATGCTAGTGACGAGGCAATTCTCGCTTACAAATTGTTGGTACAAACTGGTCACGTAGACAATCCTATTGACAAATCGTTAGTCACTCAGGTCAGGCTAATCGATTCAGAAGGGATCATCAATCCAAGAGCGTTTTATAATTATTTGAGTGCATGGGTGTCAAACGATGTTTTGGCTTATGGTGCTTCTCAGGCCAATTTAAGGCCAGAACCAAGGCAATGGATTTATACTAATGATCATGAATTAAAGATTCCAAAAAGCATGCCTCTAACATACGCTCAGATGCCATTTTATCTGCATAAACTTACTGACACGCAAGAAATTACAGAACTAATTGCTAATGTTAGAAAACTGTGCAAAAAATTTGAGGAACGAGGACTACCAAATTTTCCTTCTGGTATACCATTCCTCTTTTGGGAACAGTATATGGATTTAAGAAATTGTTTGGGTATTGCTCTGTTAGCTGCTTTAACAGCCAGTGTTGCTGTCGTTGGAATATTATTGTTGAATTTCTGGGCAGCTGTGTTAGTCGGCACTTCTCTTGCTGCTGTGGTACTACAACTCTTTGGAATCATGGGCCTCTGCAATATAAAACTGAGCGCTGTTCCTGCTGTTCTGTTGGTTGTCAGCATTGGAATTGCTGTGCACTTTACAGTGCATATTTGTCTGGTTAGTATAAATACAAGTCGAGGATAAGTTGAAACATTGAGAACAAAAGCAAACTACTCCCAATACCCAAGTAGCCAAACGATTCTCTCTCAAAAATAGAATCGAACACAAGATATTCAATGTAACAGAAAGTAACAGTGTACAGAAAGAACATTGCTTATTCCACTTTGGTGCTCAATGTCTCAATTGTAAAACTCGTTATTTCGTTCATATTATATTATATTCTTAAAATATATTATTCTAATATATTCTAATATATTATATTCTTGTTTTTATTCTTGCAGAGTTTTGTTACGAGCATTGGAAGCAGAGATCGAAGGATTCGGTTAGCTCTAGAGCACATGTGCGCACCTGTAATTCACGGAGCAATAACAACTTTATTAGCAGTTGTGATGTTGGCCTTCTCCGAGTTCGACTTCATCGTTCGGTATTTCTTCTTGGTGTTGCTGTGTCTTATTGGAATCGGTTTGGTGAATGGATTATTCTTTTTCCCCATCCTGTTGTCTTTGATCGGCCCATCTCCAGAAGTAATACCCAATGACCATCCGGATCGTATTTCTACGCCAACTCCACCTGCCTCGCCAATCGTCAGAAGATCGAAACCTCCTGCACCCCCCAGGAGATCGTACAAAATTGATAACGCCAGGTTACACGCTGAACCATCTCTCACTACCATTACAGAGGAACCCAATTCGTGGCACAGTACACAGGAGTCTTGTATTATTGTTCAGCCAGAGTTGAAGGTTGAAACGACATCAACTTGTGGCAACCAGGTACGTTATATAACATGAATATTAACTGTTTTGAAATATTTCCTGTCTCACGTGGCATTTTCTTCCAAATGTACTTGACTTGAGAGTGCTTTTGATAATATCTACCATTTGGCTTTCTATCTCTGTAACTGCTTACACATTACTCAAAATTCTTCTTATTACCTTACATACTATCTCGCGTGAATGATACCGATACTCCAAATCCACGAAGCATGATTAACGTGTGTGCTTTTGTTTTTAACTAACAGAACTGTAGCGGATCAGATACAAGTGGGTCTAGTCGAATGTCACCAGTGACATCTACGTCTCATATCACAACCAAGGTCACTGCGACGGCTAATATAAAGGTTGAAGTTCATACACCGTTAACTAGTGAGTATCTATTGTAACGTTTGACTAAAAATGTTTCTTGTCATGATTATATTACATACTTATCATAAAATTCATCGACTTTCAATGTAACTCATTCAAGTATCTTAAACAAACAATATACATACAAGCAATATGATGGAATTATTTCTTGCAATGCTCTACGTGGATATTGATTTCTGTGTAAAATTATTGTAGGTACAGTGGATCGTAGCGAAAAATGCAGACACACGACTTCCAGTAGCCGAAGGAGCTCGCGCTGCAGTGCGAACGTTAATGCTGGGGAGTCTTCCGGTTCCGGTTCTGAACCGGATTCAGACACTAACCCAAATAAACACTAATAATAAGTACCGGGAAGACCGGCAGCTACTGCTCAAATACCATGCAAAGCGGGAACATACAGAAGGCTGACTAGGATAGATTTATAGTTTCTTTTCTTCTTTATTTTCTTTATACATCGTATAGCGATGTGCGAGTACCCAAAGTTTAAATAGCAATGGCTTTATTCGAGATAAGTTCGCGTAATGTTCTCACATGACACGTTTCACCTCTCTCTTAATCTTTTGTAAAGTAGATATACGAACTAATCTATTCACTGCCCTTATTTTATATAAAACACCGCGGACGAACAACGTGGAAAGCCAATGATCAGAGTTTACCAGGTACTCTCACATCGTTAATAACGCAACGTGCTTGTCCTCTTTGAATTAAAGAACAAAAGTATTATGACTCAGAAATACTGAATCGATACACGCAGTGATACATTGTATATAAATGTTCGCGAAGATGCATTTATATTTGTATCGTACGTCCAATGCGGGCCATACGTACGAACAGAATGTTCGTAATAATTCACTTTCAACGCATTGAACGTGTGATAAATTATTGGGATATATATATATATATATATATATGTATATATATATATATGTATAAAATGATATTTTTAACGAATCTACTTAGGAGCATGTCAAAGAAAATGCTTTACTACACGCTCTGTAGTATACGACAGTTTCCATGAAACTATAAGGATATTATTTTATGAACTAGAAAAATTTCAACGTCTGTTCTATAATTGTTAATAATACGGCGAAGATTGAAAAACTGGAAATGTTTTGGGTGTTTATAGAACTTTTCCTAACAACTTATTGTAATGTCCGTTATACAAAACAAACCTATTATATAGTAACATATTTTTGGAAACGTTTATCCGTCAGAAATATATATGTATATATATATTGAGACGTTTTCTTTTCTAGAGGATATTAATAGTATTATGCGCATAATATGTAGTTTGAGATTTTTGCGGACAATACATAACTTTCTTTTTGGATCTAATAACGTGCAGGTTAATCGTTGGTACCCTTTTGGGTATATAGGTGACCGAAGGTTTACAGATTACATTTACGTAATACTGTTTAGGGAGAACTTTCTAATTTAGAAGTAATTACGACGATGTAGCTCTCTTGCGCCGTTTTTTTGCAACGACTACAATGTGGTGCCTTGAAAATGATAATAAAATTTCGAGTAACTATTTATTTTATACACTAACAGTTATAGTGCAGTGTGTATATGACTTCGAGCGATATTAAATTTAAAATCTATTTATTATTTATTTCTACGTGTCTACTTTGATATCACGATTATTTAAAGCGTTTCGTTTTGTACAATGCCTATTTCGTATGATAATTTGTAAAAATACTTCATTATTTATGTCACCCTATATATTTTTATATAAAATCGTTACTTAATTTAATAAAATAAGTCGATCTATCCGATTCGTACCTCTTATGTAAAAAGGTGTAATATATTATTCCACAGCCAATATGTATGTATGTTTATGTTTTTTGTTAGGTATGATACAGAATTATGTACAATAAGAGAAGTATTTTTATGTGAAGTCAATCTTGTAAACATACAGAATGCAGATAAGGTATTTAATGAAAGAAGATGTTCTATTAGAGATGTAGAATCTTTATTGTGCATAAAAAACACTTTCATAAGAAAAAACATAGTCAGTGTGTACCTCCATCGTACTTCCTAAATTATACCACAAATTCCTATTCAAATACAGTTATAGTAAAACGTTTATCCTTTTGATCGTGTTTCAAAATATAGAGCCAGTACTTCTTTTGATTTTACAATTAAATTGGAGGTGCAACAATTAAATTACTACTGCTTCTAGTATTATACAAGCTAATAATTTTTATATATTGAATATAGAAACGATTAATTGTATGATGTATAATCTTCATTTGTATATAAATACAATGATACTATTATAATAATTTTGGAAGTACAGTCAATTACTGTTCTTAGGTCTTTATGAATATTTGCATATCTCACATACTTTGCTTATCTAAAACTTTCTTTTAACTTACATATTAATTCCATTTGTCAGTTTTACCATTGTCATCTGTGTCTTCTAATTTCTACTAGTTGAAACCATCTTTTGCTGCTGCAGGTAATGTCTCGTCTGCATTATGATTCTATAATGTTATAGTATTTATTAATAAATATATATAAAATTATTTATCAATACACATATACATATATAAATGAAGAATATTACCTCTGGTAACTTTTCATTTTCTTCCTGCCAGATTTTTTTATGTTTTGAGACAGCCTATAAATTCAATTATGGTAATATTTATTAGATATTTATGTATTATGTATATAATTAAGCTTACAAAAAATACTAACTCTAGTAAATGGCCTTCTCAAAGGAGGTTCTTCTTTTATTAAATTTGAGGAATAACTAATCCCTTCCAACCGAGATCTTTCTGTCTCTAGTGAAGGGATGGGTTCAAACACTTGACTACATAGTGTTTCTAATGGTTTAGAAGTTGTGTTCATAGGTAAGCTGAGTTCATTATTTAGTAACAGCATGTTATTGAAATTATTATTTTGAATCTATAATATATTTTTTAGTAATAGATCATAAATTTATAATAAAGGAAATATGTAAAAAAAATATATACTTGTAAATTTGAAAAATATTCTTCTGAAACAATAATGTTGTGGCTTCTTGAACTACTGGCTACTGGTTCAGTAGAAAGAACTATTTGATTTGTGTTAGTTTGAGGTAAACTTATGTCTAATTCCATTGGTGTTTCTGCGCCTTTAGATGGGACTAATATTATACAAATTTTTGTATATACATATATAATATGAATTTATTAAGTATTTGTATACCTGAACTTTTCACGATAAGAAATGGCGTTTCGTCAACCCGTGTTGATTGAGCCGCACAGACTTTTAACCATTCTGCGGTAACAACTGGTATTTCCCACCTTACTGCAGCGTCATACTTCTTCCCTTTTGGTATTGGACAAATTAAATGTGTGTTTTTATACATATCTCTGTCAATAATCATTTCACGAGCGAAAACATCTTGGTATCTGAAATTAAACAATGCTTTAATACTTGATTCACTCTAGTTATCCTTAAGGTATATGATAAGAATAATACATTGCACCCAATTCTATAGCTAATGTTACAAGATACGATCGTTCAATTCCTACATATCTGCTGATTGTAAGAACACAACCTACTAATACATGCTTTGTTACAGATACAGGTCTATGATAATACATAACTTCAACTATTCGATCCTGATTTACACAGTCTTCCTATAAAAAAAAAGCTAATACTAAAGAATATATCAAAATATGAAAATCGAAATAAAAAGCTGAAACTTACAATAAACAAATCGGTAACAATTTCTTTCACTGTACACTTTAAAGTCATACCACATTTTGGCACAATACCATAGTCTGGAATCTCAATGAACGTACCTGGAACTACTCTTCCATTCATTGCTACTATATTTCCAACCACATCATTATACTTGTTACAGAAGTCAGATACGACAAATGTCAGACCTATATGTATATTTTACCATTATTTTAGTTCATTGTTGTAGATATTCTACTACAGCATTACCTTCAAATAGTCTATCATTAATAGTATTACTATTATCTGTTCCATATAGCATTAAATACTCAAGACTTTCTGGCGTTTGAGACAAAACAGGTATATACAGCTCTACATGTTCTTGCATCATTTCATCAGTTGTTGAAACTAGCAATAAGTAAGATGTACATTCAATTTCTTTCATAAAATATGTAAGCAATTATTTACAGATACTACCAATCGCATTTTGTAGCTCCTGTTGATCGAGATTAAATGATTCTTCCCCTTCTTCTGGCATCCTTTCTTGCAGCAATTGTAAATTCTGGAAAAATATATGAACATGATAAATACCTATATTACGTACTATATTTTTTATGTATATATCATAATTAATGAAGATGATGGTTCTGTAACCTTTTGAATTGTACTATTTTCTTGTTCGTATAAGAAAAATTTTATTGGCGCGGTCCGTTTTAATCTGATACTCTCTTCCAACCACTCCAGTTTCAATATATATGGACTACATCATATATCCATTAAATTACAGAATTTTACATAGATATTAATTTAGACATTAAAATAACATTATACCAAAATCCTTTTGATTTCAATAATTTTAGTTCACTAGCTGCGCTATCTTCGTCCCCGACAATAACGTGTGTTATAATGTCACATATATAATCAAATCGCATTGCACTACCTACATTCAATATTCTGTTAAGTTTATCCCTTTGATCAGAAGTAAATCCAGCTAGGTAAATCTGAAGAGAAGAAAAGAATTAATTAGAGAAATACCATCGGAGAGTATTATAGAATATGAAAAATGTAATGTACAATTTACGCACAATGCAACCATATAAAAATGGACCAGCCGCTTCTGCTTCATTAAACGCAGGTCTATCCAAAACTGTAGTAACTGTAGAAAATGAAAAGTTGGAATAAATTTAAAATAAAATTTATCTTTGCTGTAAATTACTTTCATGTATTTTGTAATACTAACCAGTAGAAACATTGCTCATTGTTGAGGTTTTAAATGCAGTTTCATCTATATAATTGCCACGCTGTTCATCATATGTTATGAAACTTGTTGTAGAACAACTACGAGTTTTACGTACTGAACATTAAAAAAATTATATTAGCCACCAATTTATAGATCTATAACACTAAAGAGATATTTTTTACCATTTGATCTTCTTGAAGAATAACATTGTTTTACTGTTTGAAATATATAGTACCTAACAGGCAAAGCATGGCCAACTTTTATACTTTCATATAGCCAATTTAGTGTTAAACAAATAATATTTGCTTCTCTTGCATATTGAAGCTCCTCATTTATTGGACTATTTTCTGGTGTAAGTACTACATTAACTCTGTCTAAATCCAAATCACTCATATACACCTAAAAAGAGAATAATAATATGGGAATAGTTAGCTAAAATATAAAAGAAAAATTTTAAACAATATGTATTTTACTCCTCCATAATTTGTAATTAAACATGAAATTTCTTCCTTTTCACATCTCTGAATATTTGTTGCTGTTACAACTAAATTATAGAACATAGGAACTTTATATTTATCAAACCTCTTGTCATCTGGCTCAACATAATCTGTCTTATTTGCTTCCCATATTGCTTTAACCCATTCTTTTGTAACTATTGGTATTTTCATATGTATCGCCTTCTATTAGAAAGAATTAAATGTTATAATAAAACTGAATAATAAATATAATTTTATCGATATAAATTTACTTACCTCATATTCAGCAGACAAAACAGATAATGTTACAAGATGTGTTACTTTATCATCTAACTCTGTTGTGAAATTTCCACTCATCTTTGTCACTAATACTTGTACGTATCTCTATAATAATAAGATTTTTAAATATTTCCTCTTTTATTGTGTGCAGAAACAATCATTAGTGAATATACCTTATCTTTTAAACATAAACGAGAAGTACATATACAAAGATTTTCCATGACTGTTATATGCACTGGACTTCTTCTACCTGGAGTTTCACTACAAAAAAATGGCGAATGTTCTGGATCAATTATGCTGTAACAGTAAAATAATATTGATTAATATCATGTGATCTACTATCTTTGCAAAGTTGATGTAGCAGTACATTACATCAATATCAAGCTTCTACTTACCAACATTTAGCTGTTAATTTTTTCATTGGAATTTGTTTACAATTTTCCACCACAAGGATATCAGATATCGTAAGTTTCAATTTATTAGAATCTCTTTTACTGATCCATACTGGTTCCATACCATATTCAAGGCATTTCTGAAAGATCAATTCATTACATCGTTTTTATTGTTGCTTAAAATATATTGTTTATGTAAAAATAAACTTACTAACATTGTACGCACGCATCATATTTTCACTACAATGCTCTTTAGACTTTTTCGTCTTTGACATAACAAAATAAATCTTTGACTTTTTTGTAGATCTACTCTGTTTGCTCATTTTTAAATACTGTCTAACCGGTTATTTATATATGATATGATTTTTATTTGACAAATAAATATTCAATGAAAAATAAAATCTTTATGTGTCACACAATTATACGTCAAAAACTATACCGAGCACTATAAATTTCGCTAAATATTAAGTATTGCCAGGGACGAAATTTGTTTTTAATCGCTTGATACGATGAAATAACTTTATATTTGTCAAAATGACATTCACTTGACTGATATAAGGATAATATAACGTTTCCACTCCCGGACCATCGAAATAGATATTTTGTCTTATTTTCATTTTTATTTATAAAGAATTGTAAATTTTACGTTATAATAGGTTAGATTTTCTTGACAAAGATGTAGTTAATTAAAAAGATCATTAATTTTGAAAAGATATTATTTTATACCTAATAAAATAATATTCAAAACGTTTAATTTAAATTTCTATTTAAATTTTTTGTTTAATTTTTTATGTTTTATTTTGTTTAAATGGTAGAATAACAACAAAACTAGGTAAAACCACCGAAGGGATATAGAGGAGAAAAATAGACGTGATCCTCCATGACCCCCACATCGTATTCGCGTCGCACGCGACGTTATCAATTTAGTTTAGTACTGTTTTGAATTAAAACTAAAACCACTGTCGCAGAAAATAATCTTCGCATGTGCTACAAAATAAAAATTTTATAATTCATATATCAATTAATAACAGTGATAATTATTTTAATTTAAAGAAATGTCTTCTTTTATTTTGCAAGATAGTTTTGTTATCAATTCTCAAGGACTATATTCCAAATTGCTAATTATTAATCATTTTGAAAAATGATAATTGTTTTTAATAAATACATTCATAAAACAGCGTAGGACAATTATTTTATTTTTTTCTATTTAGTAAGATATTATATGTAGAGTGATATGTAGAGACGCAGAAATTATTTTTGAATAATATTAATTAAACATAATCTTATTTGACATTATAAAAATTGCTGAAATTATTTAACAAGTATGACCTATATCGATTAATCAAAATACGCCTCGATCACTGGCAATTCAATAAAGAATGAAGAATATCGGCTGGCACCGATAGACAAACTTGGTTTAAACGTCTTGTACCTCAGTTGACCTAAAATATCAAGGATCGTAGTTGACGAAAAGATTCGAATAAAATCTCGTTTCAAAATATCCAACCGATGAGCAGTTTGGATTAATTTGCCGCATCGTTTGGCATTCCCGTCATAAACTGTTTGATATAAATCTACGCTATTCTAAAACGTAATGGCAAATTGCTGCTTGCAAATTGGGCCTGAAAATATGTAGTGGAGATAGAACCGGTGGTCCCAAAAAAATGACTCCTGATATGACGTTGTTCGTTTTAAATGTGTAAAGAAACTGTCCGTGATGTGATGAATAATATGTTTCTATCCTACATTTTTTTGACTACACATATCACAACATTACATACTCAAAAATTTGAAAGAATATTATTTTTCCTGAAGTTACAGTTGCAAGAAACATTAAATGTCATGTCTATTCTGTTCTTCGTCGATGCGCATACGTTGTCACAGATGCTCAAATAGACAGAAATGTACTATAATAGTAGCGATAGTTTCTTGCGAAAAATTTCAGGAAACAAAACCGATCGCCGATTATATACATAAGAAAAATTGTACAAAATGATATATTTCAAAATCATCAAAGTCGGAGAGGGAGTAGCTTTCACTAATATAAGTTCACATGGCACATACCATATCTATATACACACATACTCATGAACTGACATGCACGTCTACGCACACGTGTATGCCGCACTAACAGTAAATAGCATTTTATATAAATTATAACAGTCGCCTTAGTAAATCATAGAGGGCGTAAGAGACATTCTGATCTTTTTCTCGGTCGGTATTTCAAAACGTGAGACATAAAGTTCTATTTAATGCCATGTCTATCCTATCCTTAAACAATGATAAAACTTTGTATAATCGTCAAAAAGTTAGATCAATTAGATCTATTTTTGCTCGTCACAAAATTCAAGAAAACAAAATATGATTACGAACATTACTATTTAAACTACCAGAGCTTTGAAAATGTACAATCATATATAAATCCATAAAAAAGTTTAAATGTCAATCGCAGATTGCAGACATTTGCAGAATTTAGCTCTATTTTCGATCCTTTTGTGTGATATATTTTATATGCAGCATTTCGATGCGTCGAATTATGTCCAGCAATGGGCAACGATTGGCGTATTCGAGACATTTCAGCCAATCAGCTTTCATAGTACTATTAGAACTGCATTAAACCTATTATCTATGACAATAGTATAGGAATACGGTCTCATGCGATACGTATCGAAATCCCCGCACCTGTTTCAATTCGAGTTCGAGTCGGAGTGAAAAGAGATAAACAATATATTTCCCGAGGCTAGGGTTCTTGCAAACAATGCACTTGCCTAAACTGGTGAATCATCTTCGGAACTGCAGCACCTACGAGAAATTTCTTATCAGACTGTATATCGTGACAGACGCTTGCGAATAAGACATAGTGCGCTATGCCAGCCTGAGAGAGCTCTCTCAGAGAGGATTCAAATTTCAGTCGTATCGGGGCAGTAATCGTAGTTCGTTGGAGAATTGTCGCGCATCCGAGCGTACTCTTAATACCGTCACGTCAATGCACTCGAGTGTTAATTCTAATTTCTATCGAAGAATTATATAATGTATGTGCATGAGTCACAGGGTGAATAGGGGGGACGTGCAAACGTCAAAATCGTGCTGCACCGATTTTGTTGCATTTTAGGTACGGTAAACAAATACTGATCACCCGATTGATTGTCCGATCTAAATTTGATCTTCCGTGTACAACAATCGTATAATATTGGATCGATAATCATCACTTGATATGTATATTGTATATTATCGTCAACTGCTATTCCGTCCAATGTCGATCGTGCGATGTGCTGCCATTAGAACTTTTGCAACGAGTTCATCCTTATATTAGAGGCCGTAAGAAGTATTAAATATATCTCGAAACTCGGGTAAAAACATCACTGCCAGTTGTCGCGCGACCTGATTGATTTTGTCAAAAACAGTTACTGTCGATGATATCGTTTAAAATTTTTTTGCAATTCACGTTCATCGAGCTATGACAGATACTGTAAAAACATATTCCTCAAGGTTAAATGAGTAACGGATAAAAGTAATTGCAATAATCCAGTGACTGCGTAGTTTCGTTTCTTTTTTCTGTCGTAATGAAGTAATGGCACAGAAAGTGTTTTGTTAGAGCAAAATCGATATTAATATCGATATGTTACATTATTTACTATTTTTAAGTACCACATATAAATTGTCTTAATTTTTTTGCTAATTAATTATTATTTATGGTTTTGATTGTACGTTGCAAGTCGCATGCTGTTTTTCCACTGATATTTCAGCTTGGATCTCTGCAAGAACGTTCAATAGGATTGCATTTACGATGAACTGGGAACATTATGCGACTTACCAGTGAACAGGAAGACTACCACTAAGAAATGGCAATTTTCAAATTGAAAATACTAAAGCGTAGGTGCATGATTTCATAGCTGTGGAAACTACCATCATTTTATTGTAACGTGCGGCCAGGTATTTGTTAATTGAACAAAGTAACTGTTCGTATCGTACTTATTATTGAAAAATGCCAGCACCACCTCCACCTCTCTCAAGTTTGCCAGAGGCACCTATGTGTGAAAAAACTGAAGTCAGCGATGCAGACTCACTGCCTCCTTGGGCCAAAATTACCCTTACATCTGCTGAGGCAGAAATTGAAAAGCTGATATCCCGAAATGAACTGAAAGATGCAGAAGTTACATATTTTTGTCAAGTTGAACCAATTTTGCAAGACGGGCCACAGTGAGTTTCATCTGTAATTTATTATTTATAGATGAAACACATAAATCTAAACAATAACAATAATTACGTTACTATTTAACAGATGTGGTTTAGTAGCACTTGCTATGGCATCGCAAGAATACACAAAACCAGTTTCTGTGAGTCAACTCCTAGCTGAAGCTCGTGTAAGGGGTTTTACACAACATGGAGAAGTATATAGTGTTGATTTTATGGGCACACTAGCGGCTGAATATTTGCCTGACCATAGACCGGATATCTTAGTGGATTTACAGCAATGCCCAGACACATTGACACACGCTTTGGCTCATGGTGCAATGGTACTAATTCCATACGATTCTGATTTCAATCATGCTCCATGCTTAAAAAGAGGCCATAAAGCTCATTGGGCACTACTTGTGGGTCTAATTTCATCTAGGTATGTCACATCTCTTCCTATTGTTTTTAAATTTTAATTGAAAGTAAACATTCTTGTGACTGAGTCACTGTGATGTGTATTTCAGACAAGGATATCATGTCTTAGCACGTCATGGAAAATCACGTCATTTAGCTTGTTGGCCGTTACGCGATTTAATCGAGAGCAATGGTAATTTGGAAGAAGAAGGAACAGCTAGACATGCTGGAGGATACGTGATACCAAAAGGAGGAGTCGGAGGTCAGAGAGGTTTGCGTGGTAGGGCACTGGCGTTGCACCCATACATATAAGATCTTGTACAAGAATTGTAGGTAATTAATATCACAGCGAAAGACAGAAATTACTATTATAATATTACTGTATCCACGTTACAGTATATGGTAAATATTCAAAGGCATAACGTTTGCACAGCTGCTGCGGAATTTGATTACTTGTAAAACCGTATTGCTTTTAAGTAACATGTGTTTTAACTCGCAATGCATTTGTTGATCAACATTTGAAGGGGGGTATTAAGATTCCCAAAAATTCGGCATTAGATGTAATGAATTGACAAGAATATCATTCATTGAGTTCTAACATGCAGTGTAAATAATGATTTATTACGTACGTTTGACTGCACCTGACGGTTTGAAAGATTCTTTCTTTCGTTGTTTCGACGTATCGAGCTTTTCCTGTGGTGCGACACGTGTTAAGTGCAGGCATAACAAAATAAAATGGGCATGTACACGTGCATGAAAGAGACAAACGTTGATGAGGAGAAAGAAAAGTCTATAAAGAATATCTGCATAAAATAAATATCTACGTGTATTAGCTAGGATTTATTGGGATCGTAACACTAGCTGGAACAAAAAAAAAAAAACCAAGTATATTTATTTAGCGAAGAAACTGTAGGTTTTCAATCAATAATTATGAATCTTTGTTTTATCTTAACATTGTGAATAAAGACTAAATCTATCTATAGCAACAGTCTCGCAATTGCATTTGAGGCAATACAACTTAATGTTCGTGTGTACCGGATTGTTGGGCGCATTGCTTTTAAGATACGGAATGAATTATTATATTTGCTAGATACGGTAGACTAGTTTCACGAAATCATACGAATTAAGACACGTTTCATTATCCAATATAAAATGTGCAATTTACTTTCAAATTTATTACATATCATTTTTATATTTACATGAAACAGTCTTTCAAGCTTTACTCATAAGTAGTAACTTACAAATGACAAATTGCCTAATAACGATAGGATAGCGATACATATATACACTATGTCTTTGAAATTATATATTAAGCTTTAAATTGAGATTCCTATCAAATTTTCCCGCATTTTTTCAAACTTTTATCAAACAGAATTAAATGTATCTTCTCTGAATCGTGTAAATCGAGAATTAAATTTATCACTTGGTAACTATATCGAAATCTCTTTATCGAATATACAAATACATATAAAAATATCCAAACTTACACTTAAAAATCTATAAAAATTCATTTTACGAATATATCGTCAAATATCACTTTGCTGTACCGAAGGTCTTGGAAGCAACGCGCTATAAGGAGAGGATCTTACTGTGTAGAACTCTACGATATGCTTGTTTTACTATGTATTTACCGGTATGTAAAGTACGAGCGTAGTTTTTACTGATATTAATACGTAACGATCATAAAAAGAAAAGAGAAAAAAGAACGGAAAGCTACAAAAACCTGGAGATATCTTATGACTGGCTCGTCTTTCCAGTTGTACGGTATCTTAAGCGTTTTCTTTATCAAATTCGTCGGATAAAAACGCGTAAAGCAGGTTCGACAGAGATGCTATATTATTTGTAGACTCCGTTGAGTAGTTTCGGATCGAATACAAAACAACAAAGAGCAAGGAGAAAGTTAAAAGAAGACAAAGAAAAAATAATAAAAACTGTACCCAAGTGCCGCAAAGTAACGAGGTTCATTCATTAAAAAAAAGGGAAAAAGGATAATTGTATACCGTGCCTATTCTCACATCGCGAAGCTTCTTCGATTTGCTGCCCTGTCGCAATCAAAAGATACTCTTGTAAAGTAAAACGAATACGACGAATGCTACTTATCGGTGCACGTACATGGTTTCCCCGTTTTCCATGATGTTTCTAATGATAATCAAAAAGGAACAAAAAAAAAAAAAGAAAATTAAAATAACACGTATTTTTTCTGCTCTAACTTCGTAAAACTCGTACGAATCGCGTAATAGAAGAAAATAGGGATTTTCAAGAGTAATAAAAAAATACGTCTTCCGTTACTTACCGCGATACAGTCTTTTCATTGGAGTCGGAGAAGCAGAGTTGAACCTTTCATTTCAAAAGCATTTAGAACACGTGAACTTGTTACATCTTCTATATATACCTATCGCCTTTTAATCGATGGGAAGGAAGTAGTTTCGATTAATGGGAGTTATCGAGCTTTTTCTTCGAAGGATTTTAGTTCGTGCCGATGTATAAATCGTCATCGACTACATCGATGTACATCGCGCCTGTGTGATTCGAAAAGTGTAAAAGCCAACGCAACACAGAGCCAAGACAAAGCAGCGGTACGTGGTGCCGCGTTACGTTATAAGAGATTAATATTGTGATCATTGTTGACACTTGTTTCTTTTTTCTGTAACTCGCGTAATTTTTACTTGATTTGTTGTCGGTATTTAGCTTTAAACGTGATACAAATATAAAGAGATGTTATCATTTACAAAGCATGTTTTCATTAAGATTTCTTTCCGTGTATAGTACATGTCTTTCTTTCTCTATCATCTATCTTTCACTTTTACACTTTGACCGTTACTTTACGATGAACATCGTTGAAACGATATCCTATGCGAAAATCGACTGTATCGGGTATGGTTGGTGCTAGAGATTTTCTGAACTAGTGAGACAAGTGTGCCAATCTATATCTTTCAATTACGAGTATACATACTGCACGACGAAAGATTTACTTTCTTCTTTCCTGTTAGGAGTTTGAAATCAGAACGCAATAGCAACGTTCGAAGAGTAACCAAAAAAAAAAAAAAAAAAAAAAAATGAAGAAAAATGAAGAAAAAGGAAAGAAAAGGAGAATGTAGAGAAAAAGAAAATAAGAAATAAGAAGATATTAAATCGTTCGGATGGTACAGGTGCACTGGGATTGTAATAGAATATCGAGAAACTGCGTTACATTTATATTTCAAGCTTACAAACATCAACAACATAGTTTTTTTTTTTTCACTTTTATCCTTTTAAAATTGTAACTTTTCCTTATTGTTGTTTTCGGTTTCTTTTTCTTTCTCTAAGCATACAGAGTTATTACCACAAGTTTATTTTTTGTCCACTATTTTCTAATTACATTATATATCTACTTGTGTCCTGAGATGCGACTGGGAATCATCGATCAATGTCCTCCCTCTTTCTCGTCTTTTGTAAATACAAAAGATCACGCCAGACGACTCGCACGCGACGAGAATGCGATTACAGTTTCGTCGCTGGAACAACGATCCTCACACGCTTCTTTTATTGAATCTTCGATCGTGGGAGAGCGTCGAAAGTCAAACCATATACATAAATATATTTCACGCGGATGCCACTAGACGAATAATTATATGTATATTTCTCTATAAAACGAAGCTACAATCTATTTTGCCGTTTTATATTGTACTCTGCATAGATGTATGTATACATATACATACGGTACTATACTGTGTATACATATATGTATACATATGTACATGTAATATATTAAAAAAAAAAGGAAAAAAGGAAAACAAAAAAAAAAAAGAAAAACAGAGAGAATATTCTGTACAACGATTACACAGCGTTCACAGTATAAAACGACCACGTGTTACGCCCAGGACACAAGCCGTCTCTAATTATTCTATAGATTAATAACAATGATATCCTGTATCCGAATATTATGTTTATAATAATATATATCACATATAGGTATTTCATGTTCATTATATCAACAATAGGGGAGTTGAATTAAAAAGAAGGCTAGCGTTCACTTATTAGAAATTTATTTTCTTTCACTGCTTTCTCTCATTCTCTTTCTTTCCTCCTTTGTTTTGCTTCGCCCGATCTACGCGTGTGTATTCACGTTCAACTTGAAAAAAGAAAAGAAACGAATTCTTCGAGTCCTTCAAAATTTTCCTCGATCTTTTCTTTCTTTTTTGTTCTTTTAAACCCGTTTTAGAGCAATTAACAAAAGGACCTCGGTAATGATACAGTGTTTACTCGCAGTTCGTTGGTCGTGCGAGTTTTATGAAAAAAGCTCGCCTTTGACTCTCTCGCTTCCGCAGTAATCTCATTTCACGAGCAATTCGGGAAAAATTACGAATAGCTTTATTCTCTATCCTCGTGCAATTTCGTTCGCGAAATATTTCCGTAAATCGCTTACGTTGAATAATTTAACGATCAATATAATTTTTCGACTAATACAATTATAGTTAACGTAGTTTCTAGTTTGGGAGTAAAAGGGTTCAAGAGAAACGGCACGAACGTTCGCGCGTTATTTGTATTTTAGAAACTTGGGCGGAATTATTCGTTTCAGCCGCGAACGGAGTTTATTGCCAGGTCCGTAGCGAGATCCGTACAATTAATATGTTTAAAACGTGTCTACGATATATATATGTATATATTGCATGCGTAATAAAATTCTGTACATCTGACGTTTGGAGAAAAAGCGTGAAACAGAAGAAACGCGTAAACGTGTAGAACGAGATACCTGGAAACAGTTGACACGCGTATCAAATATCAACAAACTACCACGTAATTCCTCTTCTAATCTTTCTTATCTTTGTCAGTCTAATTGTTCGCGTAGAATTCGTGGAACGGTTTTTTTCTTCCATAGCTTCGTCGTGCGACTCGCCGCTTAATTCTCGAAGAGAAGGAGGAAAACTGTAAAATCAGTGCGAAAGATCTCGCGACGGGAACGCGCAAGTAAATGGAAAAATGTGACTTTGCTCGTGAAGATACACGCGGAGGCCATGTTGCCCCCTCCATCTTCTCTCTTTGTCCGCCCTCTATCAATTTCGTTGCTGCCAGTTTCCCGCGCGGGAAGCCGGCACACGCGTTTTACAGCCCTTTTAATTGAACTCTCTGATATTATTGATAACAAGTTAATCATATGTACATGTACAGTTTAGACATCGGCCGCCGTAAGCGCAATAAAGACGTCTAAGAACGCCCGTGAAAGTCAAACGCCGTATCTCTGACCGATCCATTTGTTTTTTCGCTTGATTCTCTTTTTAATTATTTTCCTATTTCGCTTCTTTTTCTTTCCGATCGCTGCGCTCTGGTACCGAAAAACACGCGCTCCACGTATATATTTATACAGACATATATATGTGTGTGTGTGTGTGTGTGCGTGTGCGCGTGCGCGTGTGTGTATATATGTTTATATATATTAATTACCTCTTTTTTTCGTTTAATTATTGTAAGCTTTGAGCTTGGGCCTGGCTGCCCACACGTGTCGAAACTTACTATACGCCGACGAAAACAATAATCGTATCGTAGCAAACGCTTTCGCAGAGTATTGCGGCCCAGGCGTACGTGCTCACGGTCCTTGCGGTCCATAACGATCGCATCCTCGCGCTCAATCGTCTGACATAGAGCCTATCGATCCATTCTTTTCTGCTGCGCTTCGCGAGACTCGCGGGAAACGCGCTGGAAAATTCGAAACCGAATGGCGACGCTCGTTACGCGGATCGATCGCCACATCGCGGATTCGTGCGACGATGGTACCGATTGCCTCGTTCGAGAAGAATTTTGCGTTTTGACTAGAATCGAGAGCTTCGAGAGTCGAAGTTCGCAGCGATCGCTGCTTGTAGCAGCCTTCAAGAGAACGAATTCTTCGACGAATCTTACGATGCTGTTGTGGACCGCGGACGACTGGTATCTGACGACTGAATTTCAATGTTCGCGTGCGTCAAGGAAACAGGACAAGCAAACGAACGTTCTCGTCCTCTGTCGCAGACAGTTTGCTTTGAATCTTTCATAGGTTCTCGCGTTTCATATATTTTTCTACGTTTCAATTTTTCATAAATCCATTCAGTTTAGCTACGAGTGCGACAAGAGGAATGGAAAGGGAAGGAGAACAAAGACTGTGAGCACGCGTCACGGGTGTATCGTCGCACGTCTCTAAAGACGCTAAAATCTCGTATTACGAAGCTTATTTATTAATTGCACAACTTGGACGAGTCGAAATTAAAAAAGAAGAAAGAAGACGCAAGCGTTTATTTGCGAACCAACGATAAAAGCAAAAGGAAGTAAGGTAAAATAGGAGGAGAAGAGATCGAGGAACATTAAGGGACACGCGAAGTCCTTTACACGCTATCGTGGATTAAAAGAACTCGTTTCTGCTTTAACACTGAATACGTTCGTAAGACATAAATATGCGTAGGTATGCGTGTACGACAGTTGGTGGAAACGATATAGCGAGATCGCAGATCTCTTATAACGTCATAGAGCTTCAAATTGTACATCTATGCCATATGATCATCCGTCCTGATGCCTCCATCTCACGTCATATCATCGTACTATTGCACTGCATTATTGTACTGTCGCTGTGTTGTGTGGTAACAAAACGTCTATCTATCGCTGGTCTACAATTTTTATTCTTTTCCGAATTTCAATCTAATTCCAGTTACAGAAAGTTTAGTAATCGTATTACAGAAGTAACTTGGATAAGATTGTTGGCTGTCATTTAGTGATTGCAGAGTGCTCGTAGGAAAAGCTGTAGGTGCCAAGAAACAAGCTCTCGAGGAAGGAAACAGGAACCTACACATTCATGTTTGGCTTGGCAACTAAGTGATTGCGGATTTTGTCATAGGTGGTAATGACAAAATCTGCAATCACTTAGTTGCCAACAATAGTTCAAGTTTACCAGAAAGAAAACCGTGTTCGTAGAAAAGCCTGTACGCGTCGTCTCTCAGCTGCAAGAAGAACTCAACGTTTGGTTAATTATGATAAATGGTATAGACAAAAGCCAAGCAGCAATTAACTAATTTTTATTGGCACTTATATTTCTCTATATAGAGGCGACCTTGTCACACTATTTTCTGCTATTATTAAGAACTATTTGGAATGGGAAATTGCACTTGGATCAGACGTTAAGTAATACTCGATGCTAATAATAATACAACAGTATCTTCGTGGGTATGTGGAACATGGTCCAATAAAAAAACAAAATCTTCCAATCGTGGCACTTATAGCGTTTTCTACAGGCACTCTTCGATTATGGAAATAGCCAGTGGCGCCTGTTAATGTGTCGAAGACGCGATATTTTACAGTTTCGCAACTTTACAATTTCGCAATTTTAGTCAACGATATTTATTGATTCAAGCTACGGTAGCTTATATTGAAAAATACATTTTTTTATACTGTCGCATAAAATTTCACTATTGTCTACATATATCGACGATGCGGGAATAAAAGGAAAGCTTGTACGTTGAGAGGTTGGTTTTCGCACGGAGACAGTCAACGACGCATTGAACGACTGTTGTTCCTATTCTTGTAACGTACACAGCATAACGCACGGCCGATTCTATGACTTCGCTATGTTTCTTCCACCAGCTACGGAACGGTATGCACGAACGTAAACGTTTTAGTCTTTGCGTTGTACAATTTACAGCCAGGCTTCCGGTGTGGCCGGAAGTATGCTTCTTCGTCCGTTTAATTTATTCGGATTCTCGACCACTGCGCGTCGTCTCCTACGACGTGTCACGATCGAACTTGCATTCGCATTGCCGGTCGCTGTTCGTCGCAACAAATTTATTGGCTTTGAAACTTTTCCATCATTGTTTTCTTCTTTTTCTTTTTTGGCGTTCCGTCAAAATTACACCGATAAGAGACATCGTTGAACGCGCCTTCTGACAGAAAAGCAAAACGCCATCGTGCAAAACTGCGGAACGACGTGCTCGAACGCCTCGTTCAAACTGTGCGAGTATATATGTACAGGGTGTCTCAAGTTTTTTCGTTCAAACGACGCGAGTATATTCTTCGAGTAAAAATAATCAATTTTATACAAACGTGGACCTATAGAAAGCTTCGTCCATTGTTGACAACATCCTCGTCGTACGCTTAGTATCAATCGTTCGTAAACGAGTAGCATAGTCATCGGCGGGCATTGTGTCAAATGAAAAATCAATCTCGCGTTATTTCGTACTTTTTTTGTTGAATTTCTTCCTCAAGTGCTTACGTTCTACATTCCTATCAAACTTCTTATTTCTATTCGTAGAATATGCTACTGAAAAATCATGGGTCACCCTATATATATACACACACACATAGTATCTATACATATGTATATACATATATTTATATGCATATGTACCTATAGAAATATATATATGTACATCGTATGGCAGGTTCGATCGCTGAAAAACGATTCAGCATACGTTCAATGAATCTGACAACGAGGCAGTTAATATCGCGTGTATGTGTGTGCGTAGCAACGTTTCTTTGTTGGCGTTTCATCGTTCGCGTGGCCTGCTGGCATAGTTTCTTTCCTTTAGACTTTAGACTTGTCGCGTTCAACCGCGCTCTTATTTCTCGCGATAATGTGCGCTGCTACTGAAAACTTACACGGGTTTGAAAGTCTTCCCCGAGGGTCGCGTGCAAACGTTGATTGATCTACCGCGGCCTTTCCTCCCTTCGCACCTTTTTCGCCAAACTAACGCAACTCGAACCGACCGACCGGCTCTTCGAAAACTGCCAACGAGTCTACTTCGATACGATAAAATATTACTTTGTTAAATCCAGCGATAGTAAGAAAAATATATCAATACTTTTAAAATAGGAACAAACGTCGTGTTCATCTCGAGCTTATCGTTGTGAGGGGACCTTAAAGGACAAGCCGCGCGTCAACGCGTTTCCTTTAAGTCGTGTCACTCTCGTAAGAAAGGATCGCGCAATGTGTCGAATAAAACTTCTTCTTTTTTGCGGGATCTCGCAATTGAATTTTTTTAAATGAATTAAAATTTACACACACACACATATAAATACATAAAATAGAATGATAAAAAAATTTCAAGATAGAAATTGGCAATTAATCAGAAGATCCGATCTCATCCACGAATTCTCTCGAATTTGAATATCCGATTGCTGTGATCGCTCCGATCATCTTCTATTTTTTTTTCTCTCAGCACAGCCTCGCGGAAGGCCATCGCGCGTCGAAAAGCAGAACGTTGCCACGTGCACACGCGCCGCTCGGCAATAACTTGCCAGTGCCTCGAGCTGCTATTCAAATCAACTACGTATCTCGCGGGGTAATTCGCAGAAAACGGGTTATTGCTCTCAGCCGCTTAAGGATGTGAAATGTAGGACTACGATTTGCACAGTTCGATACTCGTTACAAACTAATTGCAGACTAGCAGAGAACAGGGGGGGGGGACACAGAGTACGTACTATCGTATGGTATGCGTGTGTCGTGTGCGAGTGTGTGTACGTGTACATGTACCGGCACAGGGTAAAGATTTTGCCTGTAATTTTACACCGGCGAACGTAAATTCGCTAATGTACCATAGGACGTTATTATCGATTTCCTCTTCGCTGTTTTACGCATAGTGATAGAATGCTCGTGTTCCAAATGTATTTTCTCTGAATTTAACGAATGATCGGATGGACGATCCGTTTTTTCTTCTTCTCTTTATTTCTGCTCGAGCCTTTCTCTCTCTCTCTTCTTCTTTTTCGATTTGGCATTAAGCAGTCAGCGCGACGTATATATCGCTGGAGACACCGAGCAGTAAACTGCTACGTCGTTCCTTCTAATTTTTCTCCCTTTTTCTTTCTCGTCTATTCTCTTGCTTATCCGAAGCTACATTCAAAAAACGAAGAAATCGGAAAGTACATGACTGTTGCACGCAGCTATCGTTCGAACGGTGCTCGTTTTCTTCTCGTGCAAATTATGATACGTGTTTATTCATCTCGTTTCTTCTTTTCTTCTATTATCCACAGTATTAAACGTTAGTCTTTATCGTTTCGTCGTGATATGACTCTATTTCTTTCTTCTTCTTCTTCTTCTGAGGGACAAGAGGGACTTACGGACTTAACTTGCAACGCGTGACAGGCGGTTGATTTTGAACGTCGGTTTAAAGTGAAATTCAATAATCAATAAATGTAATTAGAAAGGAGGAAGAAAACGCGCGAGCGCGTTTCGATTCTGTCTTTTCACCACGATAATTTCATTATCGATCGATGGTATGAGAAGAACGTAGTCATTCGATATCTTTTTTTTTTCTTTTTCTTTATTCCCTAATACTCTCGTCTACGTCTTTCCAACGAATTTATTTCTATTAAGTCTTGCTCACTCTCGCCCTCTCTTTCTTTTTCTTTTTTTCTTTTTGTTCTTTTATTTCTACCGGCTAAACAATAATACGCGGATGAGTATACTCTATACGTTACATCGAAGTCGAAGGGTGAGAAGGTCGTCTAGCAAGAATCAAGTATCAAATAATCAAATCTGAAAATAGAGTATTTAAACTACAGCAGCCTGCGGCTAAAAGTCTATAAAATGGAATACAAAAAATATGTCGAAATCTTAAACGAGAAAAGGAGTATAACGTATATAATAACTAATGAGCTAATTCGTAATCGTCCTAATCGTATTCATCATCTTATTATTCTTCTCTTCTTTTCTCTTCCCTTTCGTCTATCTTCTCTCTCTCTCCCTGGGGAAAACTTCCCGAAAATTCGCGAAACTACATCGTCTTCTCCTAAACAACAGGTTTGTGCGCTAAGAGAAATGTTTTGCCTGTATCACAGACTTCTTTCGATAACGTCGCTGTATGCTCCATTGCTATATGCAATCGTATATATATATATATATATGTATATATATATATATACACGTGTGTGTGTATATACACACATGTGTAAGTACACACACATATATATTTACCTATGTATATGTATATAGAATACACGTTAATTAAATAAATACATAATTTAACGCTAACCTTTGCTTCGCTACTTCGCGATTTAGACGAAGAACTATCTTAGCAAATACGCGTATCAGTTCGTCTCGCAGGCGAAACCGATCGATTTTTCCTATGCTCGTCCTTAAAAAAATTTCTATATGTACACGCGTCGACGGCTAGGGAGTGGGGATGCAGGAGAAGGGGTGGGGGTGGCTTGCTGAACCCGGTTCCCGAACGATTCTTCGTAATCCATCGCATGTGCCGCTTCCGACAGGAAAATCGAATATCTTATTCGTGCAATTCGCTTCCGCTGCGGACATCGTACTCCTAACGATGTAACTGCACGTTCCCTCGCTGTATGGCATTCGCGTAACCAACGAGATCCATCGTCATCGTCGTTATCTTATATTAATCGCAGTACGATATGTTTGTTGGCGTTATGCGTCTACCGATCTTCGATACGTCTCAGTTACGCGTCTACTCCTGGCGAACTGCGCACGCGCGATGAAGAGACGCGTCTCTTTCTTTCTCTGCGTTTCTGGCTTCTCTTTGCCTTCGGACAGTTAGCAGCAAAAACGTTAACAGATCGCACAGTTTCCAAGTTTGCTTTCCGCTTCTCGAAACGTAATCGAACGAACGACCCGAGCGTAATGCAACACCGTGGGCCAATTAAACGAACAGGCAGCGTTCAAACACTGTAGAAGCCTGTACAAGCTGCAACGACTTGCGGTTTCAAGCAGCAGACTGACCACTGTACGAACTCTGGCGCTCTATCGCGCATTACCTTCCGCTCTGTCTCGCTATTTCTTCCCTTTCTTTTCTCTATTTTCCGACGTTCCGAGGGTTTCATGGCTTTCGGGTTTTGCGCGATAAGCTAAGCGGTTGTTTCTAATTGGCAATATCCATGAACACAAACGAAATCTGGCGAAACGTCTGGCCGCTGACGGGAACGAGGCAAGCGTTTACGTGGGGTTCGCTGCTTGTTGCTGGGGGCTGTACTCCAACATCGCTATCGGGAACGTCTTGATGTGCGTCTGCCACTGCGCCGACAGTTGGAAGAATTTCACGCCGTACCACTCGGTACCGTCGATGCTCACTGAAGAAGAACAAGTTATTCGTGTAATTTCAACGTTCCACGTGCTAACGTTCCTCTGCACAATTTTCCCACATTTTACCTACGTTATTCTCTTTCTATTAAACTGTGCCAGAAATTCCTTGCGTTTTATGAGCAAACGATAGATGCAAATTGTTTGGTTTGTGTTACTTTATTGAAGATATTTTTATCGTTTTATTATCGCTAAATGGATCATACATAATTCAATAAAAATAATATAAAAGAAATAATGTGCATCTATCGTTTCCTTCGAAAAGCAAAGAAACTTTTCGGACAACCTGATGAATTCCTTGAGTCAAAGAAATTAATAAACATGGTCGTATGAATACAAAGACTTGAAATATGATAAAGTTGTAAACGTATCACTTAGAAATTTGCCTTTTTGTGCGTACAATAAATGTCTGTATAGTGGCCTTGAAAATGAAAGAAATATGAAATAAAGAAATGGAAAAGTTGTAGAATATTTTAACCTTCGGTTGTCGTTAAGTCATTAAGGTCATTTAAGTTTTACTTTGCAAAGAAATATCTTCAAGACTATCGTGTACAATCTGTTAATTTGAAGTGTTTTTTAAAATATCTGATGATCACGCTGCTAAACTTAGTAATGGGTCATATTGACCCAACTGTGACAAAGGTGTATTTTTCGCTGCAGCCGAACGTGTTTTATTTCTGTGCAACTTTTACATACATATTTTCGCGCAAGAACTGATTGAAATCATTATTATACTTTTTTACACCTAAATCTACGCATACAATTAAAAGAAAAGATGGTTGTACCTGTACGTGCGAGTAAATTGATTTTTTCATTATATACAGGATGGTTGGTAACTGGTGGTACAAGCGGAAAGGGGGTGATTCTACGCGAAAAAAGAAGTTGAAAATATAGAATAAACATTTTTCGTTTGAGGCTTTGTTTTCGAGAAAATCGACTTTGAATTTTCGCTCGGTACGCGTGCGGTACGTTATAACGGATCTCACTGTAGATCGTTGTCTCGATGGAAAAATTAAAAAAAAAAAAATTAAAAAGTAACGACAATCGAGACAACGATCTACAGTGAGATCCGTAATAGCGAGACGTGATAAAGTGCACGCGTACCGAGCCAAAATTCAAAGTCGATTTTCTCGAAAACAAAGCCTCAAACGAAAAATGTTTATTCTATATTTTCGACTTCTTTTTTCGCGTAGAATCACCCCCTTTCCGCTTGTACCACCAGTTACCAACCACCCTGTATATTCACATAATTGTATTCTTATTCGAAAACTATTTCTTAGAGTAATACGTCTTAAAACCAACATGTTAAATTTTTTACGAGAAAACGTAAGAAGAGTTACAGCATTTTTCACTTAAAAATGTTTCTCTATCGAAACTTACAGTTACAAGGATTCTTTGCTTTTTTAAATAATCTCACTTGGTTTGTTAACCGTTTTTCTTATCAAAACATCTTCCAGGGTATTGAAACTACGTTCCACTGAATATCTCTGTTGTTTTCATAACAGCAGCTTCGTGAAAGTTCCAATTGGAAATTGGAAAGTTCAACAACTTGGCTTTGGGCGAACCCCAGTGCGACAACCGACAGTTAAACGTAAATTCTTCATTTTCTATAATTCTGTTCTAATTATCGCTATAATTTTAATTACAATATGAGTCTAATAGCATTATCATATGGCGGTAATTTTTACGTTGCGTAAGAAGAAAATTTCTAAAGAAAATTTCGATTTCTCTTATCCTAAAAAATACTGTGATTTTCGTACGTTTTGTATACACGTAATATTATGAGAAAACTGGGACATGTTGTTACCTCTTAATGGAATGTTGTGAGTCTTCGCAGAGCATATAAGTCGTGTCACGCCTTCCACCGTTTGACTCTTTGGCTCGTTTTCCTTCTCTTTCTCTTTCTTCTTACCCAGTCTCATTACTGCAAATGAAACGAACAAACGCATAAAATTTATTTCTGAAAACTAATACCATTTGAGAAAAATACAACGTAGTTAAATGTGAATTATATTTAACTCCTAATTGCTCTCTTGGGATTTTCTCGTTTTAATTTAATTTAATCTCATTTTATGCTACCAGTTTCGAATATATACTCACACATATGATCCATGTACGTATAGTATACGTGAATAATTACAAGCTCAACTGTATTTTTAGATTGTTCGTAATATTAAAAGAAAAATTGACCGAATTGTTTGTACAATTTCGTATTACAATGTAAAACAGAATTGAAGATTAGGGAAACGATAAACTTCTTTCGAAGTCTCGAAGATATTAAATTTTCTCTTAAAATTGTACTTTTGCTTCTGACAAAAGATACAAATTCAGTGTTAATTTTGTTATGTTTTCGTTCCATATTTCGTAGATTTTCCTCTGTTTTTGATTACTATTATTAATCCCTCAGGTGTACTAATCACTAACTTATTTATAGTTTTGTTTTGGATATCTTCCTACGTGGATTTTGTGCTTCTTTTAGGGTTCTGGGTCGTGTTTAGATTAAGACTCGATGCTGGCCATCGTCATAACTCTATTCAGCATCGTCTTGTTTGAGAAATTGTCTTTTCGTCTGCAGTTTCAGTTATTGAAGAAAATAATCTTCTCACGTAATACAGTGTTCAATTTAGCCATTTTCAAAAACAATTTCACTTAACATATTCAGGCATTCAATCAGTGGTTCCTTAGAAATATCAAAGAAACAACATAGAAAACATTTTTGAGTTTGCAATTGTCCAAAATAATGTACATATAAATAATTGAGACTAAAAATTGTACGTATGAAAATTAAATTAAAATTATACGTATATAATATACCAATGACAGTAAATATATATATATACACACACACACACACACAAATATATTACATTTTACTAAAAGTTATCATTAACCAGTTAGTTAGTATGTTGCGACCTCTTTGAAAGGTGTGCACCTGAAATGTGTGGCAAAAAGTGAGCGATGACGAGTATACTCGTCAAGCGCAGAGTACGCGAGACTGTTATAAATTAGAATTATGTTAATTAACGAAATGACTGTTTTACGGTTTAACTTCATTACTGCAGTCTACTGCAATTACTAAATTGGAATTTAAACAACAAATTGTACTTGTTACGTGTGACGAGTATACTCGTCAAACGCAGAGTACGCGTGGCTATTATGATATAGAATTAAGTTAATTAACTAAATGGCTGTTTTACGGTTTAACTTCATTACTGCAATCCACTGCAATTACTAAATTGGAATTTAAACAACAAATTGTACTTGTTACGTGTGACGAGTATACTCGTCAAACGCAGAGTACGCGTGGCTATTATGATATAGAATTAAATTAATTAACGAAATGACTGTTTTACGGTTTAACTTCATTACTGCAATCCACTGCAATTACTAAATTGGAATTTAAACAACAAATTGTACTTGTTACGCGTGACGAGTATACTCGTCAAACGCAGAGTACGCGTGGCTATTATGATATAGAATTAAGTTAATTAACTAAATGGCTGTTTTACGGTTTAACTTCATTACTGCAATCCATTGCAATTACTAAATTGGAATTTAAATAACAAATTGTACTTGTTACGTGTGACGAGTATACTCGTCAAACGCAGAGTACGCGTGGCTATTATGATATAGAATTAAATTAATTAACGAAATGACTGTTTTACGGTTTAACTTCATTACTGCAATCCACTGCAATTACTAAATTGGAATTTAAACAACAAATTGTACTTGTTACGCGTGACGAGTATACTCGTCATAATGCGAAATATCGCCGTTTCCTCGTGACGAGTATACGCGTCAGAAACAGCCAACTGGTTAATCTTGCCAGTGGTACTCGCATACTTTTAGCAATTGCAAAGTTGCCAATATTTGTCATCTGAATAAAAGTTGGTTAATAGGAAAGTTACAAACGATGCAACTTGACACGTACTTTTTTGTTTCTTCTCCTTTGTGGTGTAGTTCATGGACAAATAGTGACCGGGAGTTTCACCCAGAGGCGGAAGTCTCTGAACGTGTAACGCCCTAAACGCCTGTCTTAATGTGTTCTTGCCCTTTTCACCCTGTGTTTGCTTGCTCCAATAATCGAGTTGTAACTCGACCGGTTCCCAGCCTTCCCTCGTTGGTTGACCGACGTTCGGGCTGCTTGGTGGCGTTAACCTACCAGGAAGTGGAACAGGTAATGCAGGGGGTGGCAGAGAAGGTGGAGAGCCAGACATAGTCACGTTGCTCTCTTCGAGGTCAACCGACGCGGAGGAACTGCTGTCCGGACAACCCACGCGGACGTCGTTTATGAATGGGATGAAGATTTGGCTGCTGTCGTCTGTTTCTCTGCGAAATTAAAGCGCAACGATGTTTGGTTCTTGTTATGATCTCTGCTTCAGCGTACGAACAGCTAAAGTCCCAATTTGTATTTTTATACTTTAATATCTTCTGTAATTTGTTTTCATAATAATTTTTATAACAAGATTTTATGACGATTCGTGTCAGTAGCAGTTGGTTTTAACAACTTTCTATTGTGAAAGATAAAAGCAACTTTCGAGTTTGGATGGAATTTAGACGCTTTTATGAAGATACAGTGGAGTCAGAAATTTATTTTTTGAAAGGGGATCTTTTGATTCTTCGAAGAAGATTTCTTGGAAAACGGAGATTAACAAATTTCCCAGCGATGCTATACTTATCCGCACCTTTTTCTGCAAATTCAAGCCGAATGGGAGGGGGGGTGAAAAACTAAACTAAATTGTTTTCTCAAAGGACAAACTCTATATCTGCAAAAGTTAGAGACTCGAAGTTCGGCATAGAAACTCTTCATTAAAAATAAACAAACACGTGTTCGAGCTTTTTTCGAGATTCAACCCCTAAAAGCATCTCATAAATTGAAAATACTGGGTGGGCAAAGCCACTCGGGTAGCCTAGTAACGTGTAAAGAAAATCCATAATGTATATACGTAAAAATCAATTGAACCGCCTGGATATCGTACCTGTAGGTAACCATGGCTTCCGCAATCGGCAGTAGCAAGGTTGTACCAGCCGAAGCCAAATACTCGGAAACTCTGGCCGCACCCTCGCTCGCGCCACCGCCCTCCCTTTCCAATAATTCTTTCCACTCGTCACCGAACAACATCGAGTACTTGGCGTCTATGGAGCCGAGGTATTTGGACAACGTATTGGAGCCCAGAGGCACGACGAAGAACTTGAGATAACTCTGCGGTCGAAAACTCAGCTGATCCACGTAGTGGCGGAGCACTGCATTCACGAAACCGTCACCACCAGCAATGACTACTTTGATCGGTGCCGGCGGCTTAGCGGAGCTGTTACAACTAGAAATGACAAGATGGTTTCGTTATTAATAAATATTATCATTGTTATTAATATTTTCATTATTCTATGATATTTGTATTTATATTGTATTAGAATTATATCTTCCAATAGATTCGCAGCGAAATACTAGTGAGGATAAACCGTTAATTAATCAGTTAGCTGTTTTTGACGAGTATACTCGTCACGAAGAAATGGCAATATTTTGCGTTGCGACGAGTACGCTCGTAGTTGTTGCGGACTTTTCGAAAACTTCGAAAAGTGTGCACATAAAATGTGCCGCAAGAAATAAGCGACGACGAGTATACTCGTCAAACGCAGAGTGGCTGTTATAACATAGAATTAAGTTGCAATTAAATGACTGTTTTATTTTGTGATTTGGTTACTGCAGTTTTATATTCGTTATAATACAAAATATTGCCATTTCTTCATGACGAGTATACTCGTCATGACAAGAGATATCGTAATTTCTTCGTGATGTGTATACTCGTGAAAAACAGCTAACTGATTAACTAAAGGGAAGATCGTTATGTCGTTAAGTAAATTATTAGTTACAATTTCTGTATTCGCGTGACCAAACACGTGAACGTGGCACGAATATCCGCCGGAGAGGCGGTCGTCAGGACCCTGTGGTTCCTCTCTTGAAGTCTCGTGGCCAGCACAGCCGCGCCAGGATCAGCCAGCGACACCAACGACACAGCGTCCGGCAAACTGTCATCCGGTAAGACCCGGCTTAATTGCTCGACCAACGCTTTCCTCGGCTGAAACAATACGTGGCCCGCTTTAAATGCGCGTTTCCAGCTTGACGTACGAGCCAAATGTTTCAAGATTACGATCGCGACTGCTCTCACGTTCGAGCGCAATTAAATTCTATCATGGACAATAAATTGAATATATCGAGAATTTATACGCGTCGCTGATTACGAAGATACGTACGTAAATAAGGGAGCCGCGGAGAATCGACATTCTCATCTGTTTTATGTCGTATCGATTTGCATTTCTATGCAGTGGGAGAATCTTTTTCGTCAAATAGCTGTGAGACGAGCGACGATACGGTGACGTCGCTTTCGTATTTAATACACCGTACACTATATACGATATCAAGATAAATGTATATACTAGCAGTGATACACTACTGTACATAGTGTATAGTGCACATGGTCTATGTAGTGCACAGTGTACATAATATACAGTGTATATGCCGTATAGTGTATATAATGCATAGTGTATATAGCGTATAGTGTACATAGTATACAGTGCATAGCGTACATGGTGTATACAGTGCATAATGTGCATAGTGTACATGGTGTATACAGTGCATAATGTGCATAGTGTACATGGTGTATACAGTGCATAATGTGCATAGTGTACATGGTGTATACAGTGCATAATGTGCATAGTGTACATGGTGTACATAGTGCATAACAGTACATAGTGCGTAGTATATATAGTGCATAGTGCACTTATTGTATAGTGTAATTCTAGCAGCGATACACTGTATACTATATACGATACGATATGCTGTGTACGATCGAATTTTCCATCTACCTCCGAGCTATTCAAGTCGGCAGGAGGCTTCAGGTCCACACTGAGGCTATGCTTTTTGGACTTATTGGTGGCCGGCACGCCTCTGTCGCGAGTAAAAAGCCTGCTCCGTTTGTCGGTGTTCTCGGCCTTGTTATGCTGTTCCGATTTGGGCGGCGAGCCCGTCACGTAATTCGGCGGATCGTTCGCCTCGTGATCCGTCCAATTCTCCGGGTGCGAGTCGCTGTCCGCTCTTCGGGAACTATCGTCACTTTGCCTATCCACGCCACGTTCTGCAACGAAATTTCATTACTCTTCGTCGCGGTGCATTTGCCTAATCGTGTCGCAGGAAATTACCCGCGCGTTGCCGACCGTAAATTCGGGACATAATTTGTAAATTCCTATTTCGTTTATTTCTTCATCTTGTCTGAGAAGGGGGAGAAGATGTGGGTTACGCGTAGAGAATATCTGAGGGATATTTCGAAGGTTCGGCTTAACATTCATTTGAAATTACTAATTTGATAGTAAAAAAGAATTTGCGAATAAAGAGGTGAATTTTTTTTTAGGGAAACAGCACCACATTTTCCTCTATTCTGCAATTTATTAGGAAATTAAATTAGATTTAGGCGAATCAAGTTGCTCCTTTCACTCGTCGATTATGGCCCCAACTTTACGATCAATAACGTACGTGGCAATTGATTAATGTGTGATCGATTAACCCGCAGAGAAGTACACACACACACACACACACACGCACACACACACACAGACGGCTCTATTAACGCGTTCAAACGAATCGTTGTACTAACGTACACTACGCGTTTAATTAATCGACGCGATGGCTCGGTTCGATACATTGTACGCGTGTTGTCAGTTTGCCAGAAGTGCGACACCGCTAAATGAAGATCAAGAGACGTTTAGGCGGCTTTTCCTGGAAATCCTGAATTTCCAGAGAACCTGAGCCAAACTCGAAATTATCAATTGCTCAACCATTCAGCGATAAAACAATTTCTTCTCGTTACCATTGCAGAATTTGCAGCGACAAAGTGGCAACTGCAATATGTTCAAACTGTAAAAGCAGGGGACGTCTGCAAAGTTGATAATTTGAAGTTCTTTTTTTCACGCGTATATTCGTGAAACGCAGTTAACTGATTAATTACTACGCACGAAGTTCATATTCATCGTCTAATTGAATTTCGTCCTCCGACAGATTAGCCAAGGGATCTCTGAACGTAAATATTCATTTCCTATCGGAGGTTTGACAAACGTCCATTTAGCCGGGCTACACTTTTCCAAATTTGATTCACGCGAGCAATTGAAATGATTATGATACCCTCAAAAGGTTTATTCGTCACTGCGTGTAGTTAAAAATTAGTAGATTTCGCAGGTCTCCATATGACATACCGTTTACACGTATTGCAATTAAAAAACGATTAAAGCAACTGTGTTACTATAATCGTGCTATTATAATTATATACAGGGTGGTTGGTAACTGGTGGTACAAGCGGAAAGGGGGTGATTCTACGCGAAAAAAGAAGTCTAAAATATAGAATAAACATTTTTCGTTTGAGGCTTTGTTTTCGAGAAAATCGACTTTGAATTTTGGCTCGGTACGCGTGCACTTTATCACGTTTCGTTATAACGGATCTCACTGTAGATCGTTGTCTCGATGGGAAAAGGTGTTGCGCCGCGTTGATGCCTCGACCTGTCGGCGTCCTGTTGGTACCAATCCGCCACATTTAAAAAAAAAATAAAAAAAAATTTTTATTCTATATTTTCGACTTCTTTTTTCGCGTAGAATCACCCTCTTTCCGCATGTACCACCAGTTACCAACCACCCTGTATAATAACCATTTTAATATTTTAACAACATTTACTAAATATTCCTGCAAAATAGCAGGCGAGATTCCCTCAGGAGTGACAGTTTCCCGAATATCCAAAAATCGATGATCCTCCAGATGCGTCGCTCTTCTGTTAAACCGACGATATATTGGGTTGGTAACTAAGTGACTGCGGATTTTGTCAATACCACCTAATGACAAGTACAGACGTTTTCGAAATCTCAAGGTGACCTTTGACCCTTTAAATGGAACTATATATTTTTTTCACAGTTGTTCGATACAGCTTCTAATTCTCTACAAAAAAGTATCTAGCTACTTGTATCCGAAAATGGACAGTTTGAAAGATATTGCAATGTTAATTTCGTTGGGTGCAGCGTATGGGAGACACGGAAAAGGCGAACGTAAGAGCACCATGTTATCTTCCCTTGTCTTTCATACAACGAGTCTTACAAGACTAAAATTGTATAATACTTTTTTGTAGAGAATTAAAAACTGCATTGAACGGTGTATAAGAAAGTGCCTGGTTCCCTTTAAAAGAGCGAAGATCAGCAATATTGACAAAATCCGCAACCGCTTAGTTGCCAACCCAATATGTACGTACATATATAGTATGTATAATATATATATATATATATATATAAGAGAACTTACTAAAACGTATCAATGGAAAAGGATACACCACACGAATCTGCGCGCAAAATGCAACGGGCAACAGGCGTTCGTGATTCGAGACAGTCGGACATGTGTTTTTCTTTTCTTTTCTTTCGCTTCTATTCGTTAAGAAGATCAGTGAAGCTTCAAGAACACTCGCAATCGAACGTATGGCGTGTTAATCGGTACAGCGACCAGAGATAGATAGATAGAAAGAGACAGACAGAGAGAAAGAGAGAGAGAGAGAGTAAGAAACAAGTAGAGTTAGTAAAAGAAGAGAGACAGCGATAGATGTAACAATATAGTTCATAGTATAAAAAGAGATACGTACGTACAAGTAGATAGAGAGAGGCAGAAAGAGAGAGGCCAGCGGGCAGGGTTTTTGGTGTTGCAATTTGCTTTTCACTTTTGTTTAAATTCGCTACGTACAGACAGGCGTATAAAAGGCACACAGACACACGATTAACACAATCTCTTCTGCAGCAACGATCTGGACGTTCGATTTGAGGGAAGAGAGATCTGCCCGCTCTCTTTCCTTTTTTTTCTTTATCGTTGAGAGAAATCGAACTGGATTTTCATTACGTCGCGGAAGCAAACAAAAATGACTACAAAAGAGATCAGATGGTAGATAAACGTTTATTTCCATCTCATTTCCTTACAGATATATCAGTATCGGTCTTACAGGTGTGTTCTAACGTCTACCACGAACGAGGGCTTTCTTGTCAGCGTGCTGATCGCGTACGACGCAAGGATAATGGGAATACGAAGGTCCTTAACCAGTCAGCTGTGTCCGACGAGTATACTCGTCATGAAGAAATGGCGATAATTCGTATTATGACGGGGCGTGTCGGTGACTAAAATTACAAAATCAAACTGTTGCTTTGTTACAACTTCATTTTATGTTGCAGAATATTACAGTTTGACGAGTATACTCGTCTTACAGCTGACTGGTTAAGAGCAATAGAATAATTTCGATATATTGTATGCAGCATGAAATCACTTTGATCAATTATATGAAGATGAAAGAAGAGCATTCGGCGCAAAAACGAACGTAATTTTGCGGTGTTAATTTATTAATAAACAACCAAATGGGATGACTCGTTCCGATTGGCGTACGTTCGCCTGATAATTAATTTGGTCCGCGCCGATCAACATGCAACAGCAGAGCAATTGTCTTTTTTGAGGATGCAACTAAATACTTTTTCCTCGCACTTATTTTTGAGTTATTTTGTTATTCGATTTGACGACTGTTGCTCGTCTTTCCACCGAATGCTTCGTTCGCTTGTGTTTTCTAAAGGACAGAAGAGAAATGAGCCAGGATACGAAGGAGTCGGTTTGAAAAGGTTTTCCTTTTTGACTTGGGTCATTTGTCGTGTTAAGGTAACTGAAACGTCCAGTGTCGCAGTGAAAAGTGATGAAATTATCGAGGCTGACTGTGATTTTAGCTGGTAGTGTATAGGTACTACGAGGAAGAAATTGCACATTGAACGATCATTGCTGGTGTACGGTGGAACTAATAGA
Source organism: Bombus flavifrons (assembly GCF_040668555.2). Classification (NCBI taxonomy): domain Eukaryota; kingdom Metazoa; phylum Arthropoda; class Insecta; order Hymenoptera; family Apidae; genus Bombus; species Bombus flavifrons. The sequence continues at coordinate 4,785,649 of NC_138458.1, read as the reverse complement.
CATCTAATTACCGAGTTTCGTATCTTTGATCACGAAACAGCAAACTTCTGTCGGTTAGCAAGAGGTGATTCACGCGCTCGAGTTCCTTCTGCAATCTACAAAATTGCGTACACCGCCATATGTAGCTACATGTTTCAGTCTGCCAACTAACAATAAGCCAAAACTGACTAAATACACATTGGCCAGATACTAGCGCGATTGTCTAATTTTAATTATTTGTCTACTTCTTCCTCTCTACGTTCAAAACTTGATACTGGACGAGTAACTTTGAACCGACCCATGCAAATATTAATTTCATTAAATACCAATTAAATTATTTATAAATAATGAATAAATTATTGAAAAAAGTCTGTCAGATAAAATTTGTTCTGTTTCGAGCGGGACGTCTCACGATAACCAGCAGATTTGCCTAGGTGCAGGCGTTTACGAGATCTCGAAGTGACCTTTGACCCTTTAAATGGAACTATATATTTTTTTCACAGTTGTTCGATGCAGCTTCTAATTCTCTACAAAAAAGTATCTAGCTACTTGTATCCGAAAATGGACAGTTTGAAAGATATTGCAATGTTAACTTCGTTGGGTGCAGCGTATGGGAGACACGGAAAACGCGACGTAAGAGCACCATGTTATCTTCCCTTGTCTTTCATACAACGAGTCTTACGAGACTAAAATTGTATAATACTTTTTTGTAGAGAATTAAAAACTGTATCGAACGGTGTATAAGAAAATGCATGGTTCCCTTTAGAAGAGCGAAGATCAGCTTGAAATCTCCAAGGCACGTCCACCTACATAAGATTTGCGACCATCGCGAGATGTCGCCCTCGAAACGAAGCAAATTCTGTTCGAAACGCTTCTTCAGGCTTTAGATTCGGAATATTTCATCGTTTTAAATATTTCTTGGTATGATTCATTGAAAAACATTGCATGGCAAACGATATTTGGAATAGTTCCTTAGATTATTTCATATAACAGAAATATAACACTTTCGTGTATTATAGCATTCTACTTAAAAAGGAATTTTTTTTTTAGAGATAATTACAAATGTTTTAATTTGGAAAATGAAAGTGAATTTCAAATAGGTTAATTTCGAGTAATTAGAGAAATAATTGACCAACTGATTTTATTGTTCCTAAGGAGAGAGGAAAGAAGTACGTCGTTATATGAGTTGCGTTTTAAACTACAAAAGTGTACGTGCTGTCAGATATATATACACAGGGTGGTTGGTAACTGGTGGTACAAGCGGAAAGGGGGTGATTCTACGCGAAAAAAGAAGTCGAAAATATAGAATAAAAATTTTTTTTATTTTTTTTTTTAAATTTTTCCATCGAGACAACGATCTACAGTGAGATCCGTTATAACGAGACGTGATAAAGTGCACGCGTACCGAGCCAAAATTCAAAGTCGATTTTCTCGAAAACAAAGTCTCAAACGAAAAATTTTTATTCTATATTTTCGACTTCTTTTTTCGCGTAGAATCACCCCCTTTCCGTTTGTACCACCAGTTACCAACCACCGTGTATATGTGTATAATATTAATACAAGGATACAAAGAATATTAATATGCGATTACGCTGCGATCAATCGACATAAATCTTCCACTTGATATGAAAAATTGCCCTGTTTCTGTAAGAACAAAATTACTCTCGCGAAACACGTTGCACGTTAAAACGTCAATTTTACCGATTACATAATTACCGAAAATCACCGACTATCGTGCTCCTTGTCGTGTAAAGTATATCATAACATTAATTTCCGCTACCAAGCACATTTTCATAGCCACGACAGCACGAAAATATCAAAAGAAAAAAAATAACGACAAAAGATCTACAATCAAATGAACTCATTCGATCTACTCTTTTTCCGATGAGCAGCAAAATCGTCGCGAGAAGGTCAATGAAAAAATGAAAAAAAGACGTGTCATGCTGTTGAAATTCACGCAGGCATGCTCGTTCGGCGGCGAAGCAAAGATTCTTAATAACAAAAGAAAAAATAAAAGAAAGAAAGAAAGAAAAACGATCCAGGAATAATTTGTCCTTGGAAATGGCGACGATCCGGTGTGCTTTTACATACCTGGAGTGGTGTGTCCGATACGCTGTTTCTCTTTAGCTGGCTGACCTGCGCTCTGCTGACCTATGGCTGTCGCAGCAGTGTTTCCGGTCTCCTCGTTGGTTACTACTACCGAATCGTAACATGCAACAATGCAAAGCCAACGCACCAGACTTTCACTTAGTTAAACAGATCTGAATCCGTATTGGCAACGAAACAACATTTACGCTTCTATTTTTACTCAACCGTTTCTGTCTAAATGATCGGTACGCAACGTGCGATATCTGTCGGTTCGTTACTCATGTTGCATTTCGACGACTTTGCTAGTCGTATTTCGAATCTGCGCTATTCAAACGAACGAAGAAACAATCACGGACGATGGTAAATAATTTGGGAAGTTTCTGGGACCTGGGACGCAGTGGTATTGCTCCAAGTACAAATGAAACGATTACAGATATTTCAATTAAATTATATTATTCAGGATATTCGAATTAGCGTTGAAAGATTTTAATTAATATCGAATACTAGAAAGGAGGATGGTGGGGCAGCCAGCTACGCTCGTTAAGGCCCAGAACTGAAGACGACGCGTCGCGAGTTCGAATCCTCGGTAAGAAGGATAAGCAAAAAAGGGACGGAAAAACCAATATTTCTCTTACTAGAAAAGAGGATTGATAAGAAAACTTGAATGTAATTTAATAATAATAATTATTAATAATTTAATGTCAATTATTAATACTTCAGTGTATTGTATAGGAAAAACTACTTTGCTATATTTCTCATTGTTTGCCTAGGAATATTACAATATTATATCAAGTTTCCTAACTTTTATAATTACACGCTCCTGGCCACGCGGGTTCTTTGATAAACCTCCGCTGAGGTTTCAGACAATCGATAAAAAGAGACGATTAGGATACTCGTGTCAAGCATTTTAGCGTAATATATTTTTGTAGAATATCAGAATTTCATGTCGAATGCTTCTAAATAAATATTGTAGGTGTTTGCTGCGATCGCTAGGCTTGTTAGAATTGCCAACTCTTGTCCTACGCCTACGACACAACTACGAAAAGACTGCAAGACAGGGAATTAGATATCAACAGCGATTACATTGCTCAAACAAGTAATTAGAAATAGATAAATAAATAAACGAAGATAATTGTTCCGCTAGGTCGTTTTCTCTACATGTAGGTGTTGTCTTTTTATTTTCTAGCAGAAGCAAAATGGAAACATAGGTAACACTTGTCAAGTGTCACCATGTAACCACAGTGTTCCTTACCGTGTGCGCAACTATTTCGACAGAGGCAACAATTAGACCGATCTGTACAGGTCTCGCGTTATGTACACCTGCTGTATTTTTTCTCTTTTCGCTCCACTGTTCTTTACGCCGCACTGATCGTCGTATCGAGCAACTCGTATTTGCCAATCGAGATTCACATGATCACAAAATCTACGATACTCAACAATGTTTGGACGAACGAAAACGAGCGATTCACTTACCGGAGTGAGGAGGCGCGAGAAGAGATCGACTAGAGCTGAAGAAAGGGCGCAGGGACGGCTTGGGCGTGCTACTGACGGACATCGTGTCCAATTCGGGGCCACTGTCTGAAAAATTTTCCAATTCGTCGAACAGTTCCTCGATTTCCATTTCTGCCCCTTTAACAAATCCAGTTAACGAGTCTATAAAATAATCAATAAGACGATCGGTGAAACATTGGCACAATTTTTCACGTGGCTACTGTGTTTTGGAATAGGAACAGTTGATGTATGTGTACTTACCTGACAGCTTTTGCCCAATCTCCTCTTGATCTTGATCGAGGTCCTCGGATACCCTGAACCGTCTTTTCAGCAGTGCTATGAACTTCTGCTTTAGATTTCTTTGCTGCAAGAATAAAGATGATTCTATTGATGATTCTATTGATGATGAAAATCTGGCTATTTGCATTGACGTTTATCGCAGCAATTTTTCTAATGTTGTTTAATTAATATTTGTTTGGTTCGTATGCTCTTGTATAGTTGAGAGAAAGCAAATTGTAAGCTGGGATTGTTGATTAATCAACGGTTAACTGTAGAGAATGAAACAATCATCTTTTAGAGTACTTGTTTCTTGTTGGCCTGGTACAAGTTCACACATGGTTCACCAAAACAACGCAGGAGTTTGAGCTATTAGTCTCAAGTTAATTTAATTGTAACTTGGTATTGTTCACTAGTCAACAGTTAACTGAATTTAGAATTTAGAGTCTGAACAAATTTTTGGAAGTACTTGTTTTTTGTTGGCCTGGCACAAGTTCACACATGGTTCACCAAAACAACGCAAGAGTTTGAGCAATGGCTATTAACCTTAATATAATTCAACTATAACCTGGTATTGTTGATTAGTCAACAGTTAATTGTAGAGAATGAAACAATCTTCTTTGAAAATACTTGCTTCTTGTTGGCCAGGCACAAGTTCACACATGGTTTAGCAAAACAACGCAAGAGTTTGAGCTACTAATCTCAATTCAATTCAATTGTACTTGGTATTGTTCACTAGTCAATAATTAACTGTACAGTGTGAAACAATTTTTGGAAGTACTTGTTTCTTGTTGCCCTGGCACAAGTTCACAAATGGTTCACCAAAACAACGCAAGACCACATTGGTCGGACAAAAACTGGTGCAACATCGAAAGGAATTGGTGCACACATTCATCGAAAACAACACACGTAAAGGAGAGAACACATCCTCGAGTTTGGCCGTAAAAGCGAAACTTTCCGTTCAATCCAATAAAATTCGCGTGGCGGACAACATACATATTAATGATACATTCATCATACACAAACAAGGAAACAAATTACGTATGTAATTCAATTCACGTACCCTGGCGTTGGGCGGAATCTTCGCCCGGGTCTTTCGTCTGTGTCCCATCTCAAGAGTTGGCTCGCTGTCGCTGCCTTCCGCTTCGCCCTCTGAGCTGAACTCCTCCTCCTCGTCGCTATACTCGGGGCAAAGCCTCTCGTTCGGGTCGTTCATCAGTCTTTTGTCCTGGTCGACCGGCTGGGAGCTGAGCGCGACCACGCTCACGCGGGCTAACACAACCGAGTGGCCACCGTACTTCTCCGCCTTGTCAGACACTAGCTCCAGCTCCAGGTCCATCTGCTTCTGGAGAACCTGTGCACACACGCAAGTGTAACAGTTCGATGAGAAACGAATTGCTTTTTTCTGGCCTAATCTCACATGGCAGCCGGCTGCTTTTGTTTCAGGTGGACGAACCTGAATTTACAAAATTACACGGCGAAGAGAGGTTCGGCTGGGTTTAAGCATGAGAGGCTGTTACCTCGAAGAGGATGTTGACGGTGCAGATACTGTAGATGGATGATAAATTCGTTGGAAACCTTGCAACCCCATAGGGAACAATATGTATTTAAACAATTTTTATTTTAGCGAGGAATGAAATCTTTAGGTAGCACTTACGAGAATATCGAGAATGTGTTTAATTTTGATAAATTTTAATACCATAGCTATTCACTGTATATGTATATAATAATTACAATATAGGTTTTCAAAGATTACTCGATTTTGTTGTTTTGTTGTTTTGTTGTTTTGTTGTTTTGTTGTTTTGTTGTTTTGTTGTTTTGTTGTTTTGTTGTTTTGTTGTTTTGTTGTTTTGTTGTTTTGTTGTTTTGTTGTTTTGTTGTTTTGTTGTTTTGTTGTTTTGTTGTTTTGTTGTTTTGTTGTTTTGTTGTTTTGTTGTTTTGTTGTTTTGTTGTTTTGTTGTTTTGTTGTTTTGTTGTTTTGTTGTTTTGTTGTTTTGTTGTTTTGTTGTTTTGTTGTTTTGTTGTTTTGTTGTTTTGTTGTTTTGTTGTTTTGTTGTTTTGTTGTTTTGTTGTTTTGTTGTTTTGTTGTTTTGTTGTTTTGTTGTTTTGTTGGTTTGTTGGTTTGTTGGTTTGTTGTTTTGTTGTTTTGTTGGTTTGTTGTTTTGTTGTTTTGTTGTTTTGTTGTTTTGTTGTTTTGTTGTTTTGTTGTTTTGTTGTTTTGTTGTTTTGTTGTTTTGTTGTTTTGTTGTTTTGTTGTTTTGTTGTTTTGTTGTTTTGTTGTTTTGTTGTTTTGTTGTTTTGTTGTTTTGTTGTTTTGTTGTTTTGTTGTTTTGTTGTTTTGTTGTTTTGTTGTTTTGTTGTTTTGTTGTTTTGTTGTTTTGTTGTTTTGTTGTTTTGTTGTTTTGTTGTTTTGTTGTTTTGTTGTTTTGTTGTTTTGTTGTTTTGTTGTTTTGTTGTTTTGTTGTTTTGTTGTTTTGTTGTTTTGTTGTTTTGTTGTTTTGTTGTTTTGTTGTTTTGTTGTTTTGTTGTTTTGTTGTTTTGTTGTTTTGTTGTTTTGTTGTTTTGTTGTTTTGTTGTTTTGTTGTTTTGTTGTTTTGTTGTTTTGTTGTTTTGTTGTTTTGTTGTTTTGTTGTTTTGTTGTTTTGTTGTTTTGTTGTTTTGTTGTTTTGTTGTTTTGTTGTTTTGTTGTTTTGTTGTTTTGTTCACTTATACTGTTTCAGTAACAGAACAATCACGTAGAGAAATAAATTGACCGAATGAAATTGTTACGTGAGAATTTAACAGACTGCGAGAAAATTAGCAGTAAAATTGGATTTTTCATTTGTATTAAATCAAACTATTTGTTTAATATATAAAATTTAATTAAATTCATTTCATTAAATTTATTTAAGATGTTAGATAAAATTGGCACTAAAATTAGATTTTACGCACTAAAGTCGAACGATAATCATTAATAACAATTTAAATAATAAAACTGATGAGATTTGACGGCTAGAAAACTGGATATCCTCTGATACTTTTTTAAATAAATTCTTGATAATATATTAGACAAGGATATTAAATTAGCTGTAATTCTCCTTTCACTCACAACCTTAATTCGCATATTCGTAGCTGCATCATGGCACAAGATGTCCCGATTTAGCCTAATGCATTTGTAATCTAATCTCTGGAGATTCGAACGCCGCTATAATAACAGCGCAACAGGGATGATGTATAGCTAAATTTCAAATTAAGCTGAACTTTCGCAGTAATAAATATATCAATTCTACTCTAGCGCTACATATATATGTATAGTGATTTTGATAAATTTTTATATGATAGTTATTTACTATATATATAATTATTATAATTTAGGTTTTCGAGGGTTACTCGATTATTTATTGCATTTATTGGTTTATCGACTAATTGAATTATGGAATAGAATAATCATCTGCCAGATTGTGTACAGTGGAATTTCCACAAATTCTTCGTTTTAAATTTAATACTATGTATTATATATATATATATATATATATATATATATATATATATATATATATATATATATCATGGCAACAGTAAATAAGAGTAAAACTGTTTGAAAGAAGATAGTTCAATTGATGCACTAAAGAAATATATTTTCTTCGTTTCGCAAATTAACACTAGAACTACCACACCAGCCAAATTGACTGGTTTTACAATTTTATAAATGTGGCAACCCTTGTTTAGGGATCATGGTCCCAGATGGATTAACAATACCAAAAATGTATATGTTTTTGTAAGAAAGTAATAAATCGAAAAATATAAAAATATTCCATTATTACGTATTTTTTAAACACCAGTCATTTTCATTGGTTTTGGTAGTTCTAATGTTAATCGATTCGCAGTACACCTGCAACTTTCACAATTTCTTCCACTCGCACGCTAAAGCAGCCGTAAGATGTCTCTGATCTCGTAGAAAACAGCATTTGTTTTGTGCCAGTTTGGTCGACGTAGGAATAGAACCAACAGATAAGCTGGAACGTCGTTAAAACGTAAATGATACCAGTCTCGATTTCAAAGACACACGAGAACTTGTCCGGCTCGTTACAAAAAATCAGTGAGAGAAAAAGCGAAACGTAGGTCGTCGCAGCCGACACGATACGATCAGACAAAGGAAATTTCAAACGACGAAAGTAATTTTCTTCTCGCTGTTAAGAAAGTCGTCGTAGTGACGACGCATAAAACGAGGATTTTCGAGAAGAATATTCCTCTGTATCTTGTACTTATCGTATGCTCGTGTATTTATCGAATAGAACGTGCTTATCGAATGTAGTTGTAGGTCGAAAATTGCTTTTTACCTGAGCCATATTGATAACTCCCTCGGCTAGCGTCTTGTACCCGAGCATCGTGCGATTTTTATAGCGTTTTCTCCTCTGCAGTTGTATCAGCAGCTTGTTGCCGTCCCTCTTCAGGAAATGCGGATACTGAAGCGCGAATTGCAGCTCTAGCTCGGTGTCCAGCATGCCACCGGTTGGAATGGCCATCTCGTTGGAGCGCAGCGTCCTCTTCGAGCTCTGCATCTTCACCGCGATGCTAATCGACGTTAAATCGGAGCCTAATGACCGTAAAATCACCAGTCGAGTCAAGGTCAACGAGCATAGCCTAAACAAATTGCAAGAGAAACATTCGCTTTAGATTTTGCAAATAGTTGGCAATAAAAAAGATATATATATTTTTTTCTTAACTAATTAAAAAGCCAAGAATTGAAATAAAATATCGGGTTGGCAACTAAGTGATTGCGGATTTTGACATTGGTGGTAATGACAAAATCCGCAATCATTTAGTTGCCAGCCCAATAGTGGAATTTCACTCGTTCACTACGTAAGTATCTGCATGGAAATTTACTTTGGGATTTCAGTACGCTAACTTCTGCCAGGCACATGAAAAGCACGAAAGTTTCTAGCGAAAGTTTTGTTGAGCTAAGCGTAAGGCGCGTACGCAAAATTTTGTTAAGGTACACGCGAGCAAATTTGCCGCGGAAACTGTGTGTTCGTGGCACGTGTTACGCGCACGTAAAAAGAGCGCCAACTCCACGAACAGCCGAGTACAATAAATAACGAACATTGTAATTATCAAATTATCGATTCAGTGTTTTTCTTTCCTCTTTTTTCTGTTTTAGATAGGCAGCGTCACAGTTGACGTGATTATCAGAATTTTAATTTAATTTAATTGAAATGTGTGAAAATTGAACAATTTCCCTTTACTTTAATTACAGGAATTGTGAAGAACTGCGAAGAAAATGTTTTGAATAGCGCGATCGCCCTTTGTAAATTGTTATTAATACGCTGCTGATTTTTATGCAGCCAAATTTTATTTTTATTTTTTTGTTTTCGTGTCGAAATGTTCAACCTATACGTAGGAAACGTGTCACATTATATAAGGTACGTGTCAAATAGGTTACACATATGCACAGAACAATTTAAATACTAGCGGAAGAAGAAATTTGAAGACAAAATATGACTATTAAGCCATAGATTTTTACTCAGCTGAAACGTGTCCGAATATTCAACTTATTATATATATTATAAATTATAATTAGAAAATATGTGACATTACGTAAGATGAATGGCAAATAGTGTGGAATACATACACTGTGTATATAAATAGGATAAATATAAAACACAAATATGAAAAATAAATATATTAAATAAATATTGAATAAGATAAATTGAAAAATGTAGAACAAATAGAATAAGATAAATTGCAAAATGTAGAATACCTACACATACATACATATACATACGTATTACGTTGATATTTACGAAATATGAATTACATTCATACGTGTACCTACATTTATTGGTAACGTTTTTAGGTTAGGTTAGATTTAGAGTAGGTTCGTTAAGTGGTAATAACAAAATCCGCAATCACTTAGTTGCTAATCTTATAGTTATCGTTATACTGCGGATTTTGATACATTTGGAGAAGATTCAAAAACTGCAAGAACGCACAAAGTGCACGTAATATGCGAAAATATAAGAAACTCGTTCAAAGTGAAGCAGTTGTTACGACGTCTAACGGGTGAGATGAATGTTCGCGTAGGTTCCACCTCTGCAGTTGTGTTAATGAAATAAAAAATAAAAATGTCGAGTGATAACTAACATTTCTTCATCGAATACGATGAAATTTTTCTCCTATTTTTCTCCTATGATAGCGTGACCGCTGTTGTGTACGTCCCTTAAAGGCATTAAAGAAATTCAAATTGTCCCGCTTGTACTTCGTACAACCTGATAAACTGATTGTACGATGATTATTATATGAAAGTATCGGGAATCATGCATTGCTGTTAATAGATTAATAAATTTGCTGAAATTAGAAATAAATATGTAACATGTTTATTAACGTGGTTTATGTAAAATACGCGAAACCTATGTAATATGAAAAGTACGAAAACTAAAAATTCGTAGTCCGGTTATTAATAACGCTAGAAGATGTGTATCGTAGCGTCAACTTTGTAGAAATCAAATCAAAGAGTCAATAAACATTAATCAATTGTTTCTTGATTTTTGCTTATGCCATCTGCCCAAAACGAATGGAACGAATAAGTTTTCTTTGCAACTGAGACGAAAGGTGGCACTAACGTGCTTCACATCTACAGATACACTTTCCTCTTTCATGAATTTGGCCTAGATCGATGCACAAGTTTTCTTTCGCTGTTGAAAAACTTGTTTCTCGTCGCTGGACAGTGTTCGTCAATTATCGATGATTACAACGTAATTAACAACGTAATTGCGACACATTACATTAGTTTCCATCGCTTAATTACACACCTGATTTATGTGAACCGCGAAAATGAAGTTTGTCAGTATAAAAAGAGAAGAAAATTAGTATAAAAACAGAGGTTAGTACGTGTAAACTTCAGAAGAATTTCAAGCAGTTTTTGATAGAAAAGAATAATGATGTTTCAAAAACAAACTAATATAATTTATGCAATTTCACACCTGATTTACGTGAACCGCGAAAATAAAGTTTGTTAGTACAAAGAGAGAAGATAAATTAGTATAAAAATATAAACTAGTACGTGTAAACTTTAGAAGGATTTCAAGTAGTTTTTAATAGAAAAGAATAATGATGTTTCAAAAACAAACTAATTTAACTTATGCAATTTCACACTTGATTTATATGAACCGCGAAAATGAAGTTTGTTAGTATAAAAGGAGAAAATAAATTAGTATAAAAATAGAAGCTAGTACGTACAAGCTTTAGAAATACACATTTATTTCCAGTAGCTTTTAACAGAAAAGAATAATGACGTTTCAAAAACAAACTAATTTAATTTATGTAATTTTACACCTAATTTATGTAAAATGTAAAAATGAAGTTTGTTTGAATGACGTTTCAAAGACAAAAATAAACTTTATTCCATATCAGTGTCACTATTCTAATTCAAAACACTCAATCTTTGCTTTTTAAAATTTCTACGAACGTATCATCTTCATCGCTTGAATATTTGCAAGTTCGGCGTCATTTTTGTCCTCAATCATTTTCGTCATTTCCTCACACGATTCCTTCTCAATCTTTTCTTTCACCAAGTTTTCCTAAATTTGCTGATACCGTTGCTACGACATTTCATTGAATCTTGTCGAAATTTTAAGGTTCGTTGGACGCTGCCACTTTTAAATAAAAGAAAAATATATTTTCTGGCCGCGCACGAAAACTGCCTCGTAAAATGCAATTTACCACGTAAGAAACAGACTCGCGTAAATTGAGCGTCGGTTACATCTTAACACTTTACTGACCGCTAGCGGTTCAACAGCACACGCACGTCCGACCGGCAACTCAGGCGTAGATTCTCCCTGGCGCCGCCTCTGTTTCGATTTAGACTCTCCAATACCATTCTTTTCGTTCATCGCGAATGGTAAGTTTTTTAAACTGGTATAAAACTGGGAGTTTACAAAGCAACGCAACTGACGCAACTGAGCAAGGTACCTTAGTACTAAATAACAAATTACTGCCCAAATAATGAGAAAGATTGTCGGCGACAAAAAGTCAAATAATAGACTATCGGTCGGTAAGCGTTGGCCATAAAAAACCAATTAATCGGCTATCGGTCGGTAAAGTGTTAATTCATATTGTGCGCTTCAAACCATAATTGACCATGAAACACCATTAAACACCATTATCGTTGCAAGATAAATAGAAAATGAACCGGAATAACCCAATCTGCAGACAACTGTCAATCACGAATCTTCGATACGATAAACTAAACACGACAATGTGCTCGTAATAAATCGGTGAAATTTATCGGCTAATAAAAGATATTCAACGAGCCAAATCGGCGATATTTTATTGGAATATCGCAGCCTATCGGTAGACATTTGACGCTGTTCGACGAGATTTATGGTGGTCGACAGAGGCTCGTTTCGAAGTGTTACAAGTGGACAGTTTTATTGCTATTGGTAATCGAGGTCGCGTAGCATATTTAGAATGATTGATGGAAGTCGTGAGATTTGTACAGAAAATGTAGGATAAGAGGTTCTTCGTCAGAAAGTTTCAAACTTTCGCTCAACTTCTTGCTGCTTTGTGATAGTTGCAACACAGTTGCAAGTGGTTCAAGTGCGAGGTTTTAGTGGCACACCTGACTAGCTGCTAAGTGTTTTTCTTTCGATTTTCATATACAGGGTGTTCGTTATTAGCTGGCTACTTTTGGCTCGAGAACGATAGATGTGTATGTGTAATGTAAGTGTTCTTGTAAGATAAGTATAACGTTCTTTGTGTGAAAGTAAGAAAAAACGTAGAATAAAATTTGTTCATCCGAGGCTGAAGATAAAGTTTATAAAAAACAACGTTCGAACGTGTTTAATTAAAAATCGGACTGGCGCGAGCGTGCGGCAAATTTTCAAAATTTATTTTGTCTCGGAAACCAAGCGTCTGGAAAATTAAAATATACTCGTGAACTTTGCGAAATGAAGAAATGGCAACATTTTCTGCTACGACGAGTATACTCGTCATGCGCAGAAAGCAGTTACAATTCTCTGTTTAAATTGCAATTTTAATAAAAACTAAAATATATTCGTAAACTTTGACATGTTTTTTAGTATTTGCAGGTCGAGATGAAATAAAACGATCAAATAAAAACATGTAAATAATTATTATAAAAAAATTGTACATATAATATGAAACAAAGTATTTCTTCTTTCCTTTGTTTTCTGCGAAAAAATGATTAAGGCGGAAATATTCGCGTGATTAAAAATTTTGTTACATTTATTATATGTAATACTATTATATATATTATTATTTATTACATAATATTATACCTAACGTTCATATATCTACAAAGAGCTGTGTATGCGTGTGAGAGGAAAAACAGCTTCAGAAAATTACGTGGAAATAGAAATTTATTAATAGAATAATTTATTAATAGAAATATAAAAATAGGAATTTATTAATAGAAATTTATTTAATAGAAATAGAAATTTACGTAAAAGGGATTATAACTTTTAATTCAACTTTTCCCTCCTATCCTATATACTTTCTAAAATATTTATGATAACATGAAAAGTCAAGATTTCTTCGGTGTGGAGTTTTCACCCCTAGGACCGTTCCACTGTTCAGAGAAAATTGTTTCCTTCTTAGCATCTCATGAGCTACATTTGCCAAGTTTCAAACTTTTCTCAATTCTCCAGTTGCCAAACCTTCCCCTTGCCAGTTAAAAACTTCTCCACTCAAATAGCCCAAGAAGCTTCACGATGCACGTTATCATCCAGCAAACCAAAGCTCGGGAGAAATAAAAAAAAAAACTCGATCAATAACCTAAAAAGGAATTTTCCCTGGAAACAATGAGAAAATCTCTTCGGATGAGAAAAATTCAACGATATAATACAAATAATAGAAGAATCGAGACTCTCATCCGCATTCCTCCTTAGCTCGATCGATTCTCGCGTATCTTTTTTCCACGTAATTTCCATCGGTGAAACTTGGAAAGGCGGATCGAAGATCGAGAAAGAAAGCGCTGAGCTACGAGACAATTTGTATCGAAAACGAGTGGAGGATCTCGCGGAGGCTGGTGCTGAGTCTTTGCTTTGCGAAAACGAGCGAGCCCGCACGGCTCGTGAAACCAGGCCGAATTGAAGCTCGAAGCAAAAACACTGCTGCACAATGCTATCGATCAGACGGCTACGTAGACAAAGAGATAATAATCACGCCGGTTTGAAGACGTCACCGCGTGAACGTTGCCATCTACAATGATATGAAATATGGATACATACGATACGACCAACGTAGAACGCGTCCTTGCGGTATCTTTGTCATCGAAGACGCGTTAGTTGGAGGCGGTGGCCTTTGACACGAAATCGCTAGAGTGTCTGACGTTTTAATTGCTTTGGCTGGCGAGAATCAGGTTAGGTTCAAGCAAAAGCGTTCGCGATAACGAGGGCAATGTTTCGACGTTGACTACGATGGATGAGAAACTACGAGGTTTTGGCCCTTGACGACGAGGTTGTTCGCCGAGCTTCGCGAAAGTAAAGTAACAGTTTGGTAATGAGATGGTAATGCGTAGTAATGTACTGTAGTAGGTAGATGGGTAGTACAGTTGTTAAGCAAGTTTAAGAGATTATGTAATATTTGCATCATTATTTTGTAATTACGATGTAGCGTAATTAGGATATTTAGTAGATGAAGTGGATCATTTGAGATTTTGTTTATTGGTAGATTTGTAATGCAATTATTATACAAATTTAAGAGACTATTTATTTGGATAATTATTTTGGAGTCTAATTGCAATATTTAGTGAATGATGTGGATCTTTTTCGATTTTGTTTATTGTAGTAGGTAAATATATAATGCAATCATTAAATAAATTTAAGAGACTATTTATTTGCATAATTATTTTGCAGTCTAATTATAGTATTTAATAGATGAATTGGATTATTTTCGATTTTGTTTATTGTAGTAGGTAGATAGGTAATGCAGTCATTTAAAAAATTTTTTAAACTATGTATTTGCATAACTATTTTGCAGTTTTATTATAGTATTTAATAGATGAATTGGATTATTTGAGATTTTATTTAGTATTGTAAATATATAGATAATACAAATTTATGAAAATAAGTATTTGTACAAATTTAACAAATTATTTATTTGCATAAAAATTTTGCAATATAATTACAATATTGGAAGGTAATTAATGCAATGTTGCTTTTATTTCTTGAATCGTATTCACCCCGGACCAACCATAATTATCAAAACTATACACGTAGACTGCATTATGCAATTCCTATTTCTTTAAATAAATATTTTTCTTTAATATGTCGTGTAATCCAGCGGCCGGAATATTGACATTCTCGCACAATTCTCTCATGGCAATGTACAATTCGTAATGTATCTGCTATTTGCATATGTACACTACGTAAATCTCACGAGACATTAATAAAAGGAAAAAAGAAATTGTATTCGTAAAACTATGTATTAGGTGAAGTAAAAAGTTCTGAGCGCTTTTTCGCTTTATTTCGACGATGAAATTAACATAGTCAAGATTATTCGATTTAGATTAAATATGCGCCGTTTTGTTCGATTACTTTTGTCCATTTTGAAGGCAATTTCATAATTCCGCGGTTGAAGAAGTCCTCGTCCCTATTGGTAAAAAACTTGACCAGCTCATTTTCACAAGCCTCTCTTGAGGCCAGTTTTGTACCATCAAGAAAATTTTGCAAAAACTTAAAAAGGTGATAATCGCTTGGTGCCAGGTCTGGACTGTACGGCGGATGCGATAGAACCTCCCAGCCAAGCTCTCGGAGCTTCTGACGCGTCGTTAAAGATGTGTGCGGCCTGGCGTTGTCTTGATGGAACACAACACCTTTCCTATTGGCCAATTCTGGCCGCTTCTGGTCGATCGCCTGCTTCAGTCTGGTCAGTTGTTGACAATAGAGGTCCGAATTAAGTGTTTGCCCCGATGGGAGCAGCTCATAATGGATGATTCCCTTCCAATCCCACCAAACACACAATAAAACCTTCTTGGCCGTTAATCCACGCTTGGCGATCGTTTGGGCCGGCCCACCGCGATTGGACCACGATCTTTTTCGGCTGTTGTTCTCGTATGTGACCCATTTTTCATCGCCAGTCACCATCCGCTTCAAAAATGGGTCGATTTCGTTACGTCTCAACAAAGAATCGCAGGCATCAATTCGGTCCAAAAGGTTCTTTTGCGTCAATTCATGTGGCACCCATACGTCGAGCTTCTTCTTGAGACCAGCCTTATGCAAATGGTTCCAAACGGTTTTCTGGCTAATCTTCAGTTCCTGGGCAATGGAATAAGTGCTCACATGCCGGTCCGACTCGACGATTTCCATGATTTTATCCACATTTTCGACGATTGGCCTACCAGAGCGTGCCTCATCTTCGACGTCCATATTACCAGAACGGAATCGTTGGAACCACCGCTTTGCTGTTGCATTCGATACTGTACTGGGTCCATAAACAGCACAAATTTTTTTGGCCGCCTGCTCCGCCTTTTCACCTTGGTCGTAGTGGTACTGAAGAATGTATCGAATTTTCTCTTTTTTTATCTCCATTTTCGAACGCTGTAACACACAACTGGCTTCACCGAACACAAAACTGACAAAGAACCTTTTTGATGCGTAATATCACCTTGAAATCGGTGTATACTATGACTCGATGCGATGTGCACATCGTGAGATATGGCTCACTAAAGACATCTAGCGAAAAACGCTCAGAACTTTTTACTTAACCTAATATCATCGTATAAACTTCCACAGTTCAGTTATCACAGAATCAATTATGTTGTTTCCAATGATTTCTGCCCTTTTGATGATTTCTTCCGTCTGCACGATTTATTATCTGATTATGGCAAGCTACATAGTACGATGTATAAAATATTAAAGAAAATCTCGTAACGATGTACAATTGACAATATATGCAATTTTCACGTGTAAATTACGTAAATCTCATGAGACGATTAAAACTAATAAAAGAGAAACAAAATTACATTAATAAAAATATGTATCTGTATTTTGCATTGTATATGTATCTTACTGTATTTTGTATTGTATCTCACTTATTTCATGTATCATATACATGTACATGTATAGTATTTTAAACATCCATATTTCATATTATTACAGAATCAATTATGTTGCTTCTAATGATTTCTGCCCTTCTGATGATTCCTTCCGTCTCCGCGATTTATTATATTGAGTTGGCAACTAAGTGATTGCGGATTTTGTCGTTACGTGTTAATGACAAAATCCGCAACCATTTAGTTTCTAACCTAATAGTACGATGTATAAAACGTTAAAGAAAATCTCGTAACGATGTACAATTGACAATATATGCAATTTTCACGTGTAAATTATGTAAATCTCATGAGACAATTAAAACTAATAAAAGAGAAACAAAATTACATTAATAAAAATATGTATTTGTATTTTGCATTGTATATGTATTGTATCTTACTTATTTCACGTAACATGTACATGTACACGTACAGTATTTTAAACATCCACATTGCAGTTACTATAAAGTAAATTACGTTGTTTGTGACGCGATTGTCTGATGATATACGATATTTGTCTCTGCCTTTCTCACAGTTTCTTTCGTCTGCGCGATTTATTGTATGGTTATAGCAGCCACGCTGTACAAAATGTGGAAGAAAATGGCGCAGGAGAGCGATTCCAGTTGGACAAATAAATCTGGCGACACGTAGAAGAGGCGGGATAATACGGTGCAGAGTAACTGTCGTTGAAAAAACAAGCCGAAAATTGAAGGTACGAGTTGGCATTTGGAAGATCATAGCTTGGGAGAAAACACGAATCGAACAAGTGAACAAGGAAATTGCTACGAAAATAGAACGACTTGCACACTGAAAAATAAATTTCTCGATATATAGAATATATTCACGAGGGAGGAAATCAATAGCGTGGAATGTTTTCCTCTTTCCGGAAAAAGTATTTCCCCTTCACTAACAATTCATCCCCTTCACAAATAATTAACGTGATGTTCTAGTACTTAACGTCTATCTGTTTTACATTTAATTTTGCAAAGAAATAATACGCACGTACTAACATCAGATAATTGTGATACTTTTAGCATCGCGAAAACTGTACGCGATTTTTATTTGGTTGACAACTAAGTGATTGCAGATTTTGTCGTACCACCTAATGACAAAATCCGCAATCACTTAGTTGCCAACCTAATAAATTATACCAAAAGTTTCTGACATTTTGTAAGGAAATAATAGATGCGCAATATTTTTTCTTTTGTATTATTTTATTGAATTATGTGTGATCCATTTTGCAATAATAGAACAAATTTTTGTATATTATTATTAGTATTATTATATTATTTTAGTATTATCTGCAATTCTGATAATTTTATTGTTGAAAATGACAACGTGAGTTCGTGCTCGCCATCTATATGCAGATGCGTTAGTTACAAGAAAAAATAACTAGAAGATAGTTCTAGATACAATCGATACATTTAATCGATAGGTTTAAGATGTTCTTTTGTTTTTATCCCTAGTCCATGTAAGAATGTGCAAATAAAGGTTTTTCTGGCTCAGAACGGTGTGATAGATTTATCCATACAATATAATAATAGCTATTGTGATCCTACCTCTGAATATAGAAATAACAACAATTATATACTATTGTATGTTATATTATTTTGTAGTGATAGAACAAAATGGACGGTACATAATTCGATAAAATAATATAAAAGAGAAATGCAATATAAAAGTGTATCTACGTTGGCAACTAAGTGATTGTCGATATTGTAGTACCACCTAATGACAAAATCCGCAGTCACTTAGTTGCCAACCCAATATTTCCTGATAAAACGAAAGGGACTTTTGGCACAAGCTAATACTTCGCATTGTGATGAAACGCGATAAATAAAATGCGGGACATGAAACGACGAACAGCGAGCAGTTCGCAGTGGAATTTACTTTCGTGAAGTATGCACACGTAAAACGGAAAAGTCTAAAATGGTATCATTTGCTCGGACGTAATACATAGTTACAGTTATAGCTAAAAACTACCGACGTTCAATCGATATTCCATTTCTTGGCTTACCATTTGCAGTTCTTTGCTACTTTTCCGCGCATTATGCGAACGCTTGATCTCTTCCTTTCTTCCATAATTCTGCAAACCAATAGCACTTGAACAGATCTATTTATTCTTCGTGTTACACTAGATACAATTTTATTTTTGTTTATACTTTTTGTTTTTTCTTTTTTTTTTTTACACGTGACACTCGTGAAAGTATCGTAAAATGTGAGAAACAGAATTTACGAAACGTACGTACATCTGGAGATAAGAAGCTGGTGAATTTTGAAAACTCAACAAGAATTACGGATCACTGGAAAATAAAAATTCTAATGGAAACTTGTGCGTGAAATGAATAACTGGCCAAGGAATTAAACAAAAGAAAAGAACATAATTTAATGAGACATTGAAAAGATTGGGAAAAGTAAAATATTACGATATGCAGTGCAGGAAATAATAATAAGCCAAGTCTCGTCGAATCATTGTATTCTACAAGATTGTACCGATTCCCTTTCTTAACTCTCGGTTGCCTTTATGGGTCACAGTGACCCATAGTTTTGTTTTGGGAAGAAACATCTTCAAGATGTGACGCTTGCAATGACACTATTGCACAATCTACTGTTAATTTGAATTAATATTTTTTTATATTAGTTTATTGAAGGTTGCCTTTATGGGTCACAGTGACCCATAGTTTTGTTTTGGGAAGAAACATCTTCAAGATGTGACGCTTGCAATGACACCATTGCACAATCTACTGTTAATTTGAATTAATATTTTTTTATATTATTTTATTGAAGGTTGCCTTTATGGGTATAGTGACCCATAGTTTTGTTTTGGGAAGAAACATCTTCAAGATGTGACGCTTGCAATAATATTATTGCACAATCTACTGTTAATTTGAATTAATATTTTTTTTTTATATTATTTTATTGAAAGTTGTCTTTTATTGAAGGTTGCCTTTATGGGTCATAGTGACCCATAAAGTTTATAGTTTTGTTTTGGGAAGAAACATCTTCAAGATGTGACGCTTGCAATAATATTATTGCACAATCTACTGTTAATTTGAATTATTTTTTTTTTTTATAATATCTGATGATTACACTGCTAAGAATCCTGTCAGTTTGCGTCTGGTAACTCTATGAAGTTAGTGATGGCTCATTATGACCCAAGTGTCACAAATGTGCATTTTACTTTTGTGCAAATTTTACTGATAGAAATCACTATTACAGTTTAAAAAGTTTAATTCCAAAAATTGTTTGCACCTGTGTGTGTAATGAACTGATTTTTCCATAAAATTGCACTCTTCTTATTCAAAAACTGCTCTTCCTCAACATGTCAAATAAACATCTTTTTAGGAACGCGCACTAAGAAACTATTTTCCCCCTCAAAGTTGCACATTTAAAAAACATTAAATCTGAAAATTGTAGCGAGAAATGTCGAAACACAAGAGAGTTACAACAATTTCTCATAAAAATGATTTTCCTCGAAACTTACAGTTTCAAATATTTCCCTTTCTTTCTCGGAAACAACGTCACTTCCTTCCTTAGACTTTAGTTTTTGTCAAAACATATCCCAGGATATTGGAACCGTATTCTCAAATTTCCTTTGATCCGATATCGCCGCTATCCTTTCAACAGCAGCTGCTTGGAAATCGAACAGTGGGTCAGATTGACCCGGCGAAGCGAGCGTGGCAACCGAGGGCTAATAAAACCCATGAAAACTAAACCGGCAAAGTAGAGAAATCACCTTCCAACCCCCGACCCCCGCACAAAACAAACAAAAACAAAAACAAAAACAACAGAATATGAATCTTACACTTAATTGTCTAAATTTCCAACAAAACAATTCCACCGGCAAACTCGTCGAGTTCGATCTCACACTGTTCCAAGTCCAACGCACAACACACCTTTTCCTAAACGCTTTTCCGATTCTTGTTGCTGAGAGTTAGAGAAACGACGCTCGAACACGCTGCGAAACACCGAACCAGGTTCTCTAGACGTCGCGGTAGCCTCTCGAGGTCCGCGTGGGTCAGCCACAGCCGACTGTGCAAACGGCGAAAACCATAGAAAACGAAGCGCAATTATGGAGGAACAAGCCCGTTTGCTACACGCGAGCCGGCAAGGTAGTTATTTTTATTTATGGTAAGCTTCTCTCTTCGGTTCGGGGGCGAGTTCGCTAACTATAGCTTCACGGCGCTAAAACTACAGGTGGTGTTTCAGTTTCGCTGTACGTGTTCGCCTGGCGAGCCAAGCTACCATACACGACGATAGTGGTCGGTGAGCCGGCGACAGACTGCGGATCATTTCTTTTTTCCACCTACCAACCGCCCACGACGGGTCGTCGGTGGAGGAATAAATAGGAACCGGGGGCAGCAGACGCGGTGCAACAGAAATGATTCATCTGTCGAAGAATCGATAAACGAGCGGTAAGGTTGTCGTCGTTGTAGGTAAATTAGTCGCGCACAGAGGAGCACGTACGGTGGAAAGGCAATTTTACGCGGTTCTATTCGATTCTTTGTGTTTCTTATTTTTTTTTTTTTTTTTTTTTTTTTAAACTACCATGGCTGGTTTTATAATTTTATTTTAAAATTCCTACTTCCTGGCGATAACAAGAGGAATAATATAACGAACAGTAATAATGGAATTGTATAATAGAAGCGGAACAATATAATGAATTTTCTCTGCTTCTATTTACTTAGAATGGAAATAATTTTGTATCGTTTGCTATACCAAAGTGTGGAAGTGTCCTACGATCTGTTTACCGAAGCCGAATGAGCTATTGCTTTGCTTTATCAATGTGACGCGATAAATATATTAATAAATATTGAGAAATTGATTAATCGGATAACATAAGAACTTACATAAAATTAGACGAATAAAAGAAATAACAGTAAATGTACAATTTTACATTAAACATTGAAACCGGCCATTTGGTAATATTAATGTTAAAACTGAGAAGAGACAAGTAATTGTATCTATTGGGTTGGCAACTAAGTGATTGCGGATTTTGTCATTAGATGGTATTGACTTAGTTGCCAACCTAGTAGTTTCCTTGTTTTCTGCAACTTACCACGTGTCTTTAACAAACGTTAGAAGTTTTGCAGATCTGTGTTTTATAGACTTTCGAAATTTATCAGACAATTTTTGTAATACAACAAGGAAGCAAAAAGCATTTTGATCAATTACGAAAATTGTAAACGACAATTTCCTTATTTTTCAGATATTCCGCTCGTTGTTATTTCGTATCGTAGAGCTCAACTTAGTGTCACTTTAAAATACTCATCGGATAATGACGAATTTCAGCATATAGTTCTCTTCCTTTCCGCTTTATATAAACGTCTGTTTTCTTTATCTAAAAATCGTTATCGTCTTCCGATTCTGAGATTCTTCTTTTATCTATTTTTATCCACTTATTTATAAAATAGCGGCAATCTCAGAACTAATTCGAAATATAGAATCATTATCTGTCTATTTATTAATAATTTATATCACTGACGTTAACCGGAAGTCATCCGTCGATAAACAATTTCATTTTCGCTGGTCGAAACAATTGACTAATAATTACTAACGATAAAAGTAGAATTTTCGCTCCTGAGAAACGATACCTTCGACAGCAACGCAAATATTTCGTAAAAATACCAATGAAAATATTAACACTTTACCGACCGCTAGCGATTCAACAGCATACGCACGTCCGACCGGCATGTCAGGCGCAGATTCTCCCTCACGCCGGCTCTGTTTCGGTTTAGACTCTCCAATACCATTCTTTTCGTCCATCGCGAACGATAAATTTTTCAAATTGATATAAAACTGTGGTAGCTTACAAAGCAACGCGACTGACGCAACTGAGCAAGGTACCTTAGTACTAAATAACAAATTACTGCTCAAATAATGAGAAAGATTGTCGGTGACAAAAAGCCGATTAATAGGCTATCGGTTGGTAAGCGTCAGCGATAGAAAGCCGATTAATAGGCTATCGGTCGGTAAGCATCTGCGACAGAAAACCGATTAATCAGACGCCAGACCTTCCACGCCATTGAAAAAACGACAAAACTTCGCTGGTCAACCAATAGGATAAATGGAATTGCTCCGCTTTTATAACAAACAAATAATTTCGCATCTTCGATCACCAGACAAATTTACGCTGACCAACTTCACGCACATACACCCTACATTGCTTTTACACAGTTGAAACAATTGATTTGCGAAAAAGCATAAAACTTGCGTTTCATTCGTTAAAGGAAAATGAAAAAATATTTTCTGAAAAATCCGCATTTTACTCGTCGTCGATGTCCATTGGTATTGCAACGAATACGTTTGCTCGTTAATAGAAAAAAATGATTTTCGTCGCTCGAAATATGTGCCGCCCGATCGTTTTGTATCAGCTGCGACGACGTGTATTTCGTTGTGTCCTTGTACAAATTGAGGAAATTTGAAACGATATAATTTGAATTCTCCTCGAGCCAAATTAAATTCTCTTTACTCGATCAAGTTCCGACTGTTGGTGAATGTTCAATCTGCGGCTTATTGGACGAACGAACAACACCTTTCGTTGTTTCTTTAAACAGAATGAAGAAATGTAAAACGATATAATCTCGATTCTCTTTGCATCGAATCAAGTGATTCTTTGTTCGCTCAAGATCTCAGTTGTACGATCTGACGATCGTTAAACAAATGAACAGCATCCTTCAGATGCTGTATGCTCTTACCGCGACTCTAAAACAGTCGGTTGTTTGTAACAGCGATAACAAAGTAGAATTTGTGTGTTGATGAAGCGGTTCTTGGAAGGATCGTCGGTTTCTTCGGTCGGAGGATAAAAATAAATGAAACGTGTGAAAAATATCGTTTAAAGGTAAGTAACACGTGCTAAGAAAACCGTGCAAATATGAATAAAACGTGGTAAAAAAAAGAGTCGCATAACTTTAACCAAGACGTGTTAAACAAATCGTGTAAAAGTTAATAATACGTGTTAAAAGGTCGTTGTAAAAGTGGATCTTGTAGAAAGACTCCCAGGTGTAACTAAAATTTCGATACTAATTCCATAGCAAACTATAATTTCCTTTTCGATAAAAACCGAAACAAAGTGGAATTGAATTTTTTTGAAAAATGAAGTTACCCCACTTTTGTGACAAACGGTTTACGTATTCTACTTTAGATTAGTCGTCTACTTTTTACCTGGCTGCTACGTTTATTGTAATATAACATATTAATAATAATGCAATATTATGTTATACAAATAACGTATATAATATTATATATTACTAGTATTTTTGTTTTATTTTACATTTATATTATATATTTATACTGTTATTATATTATATTATACAACGTACTATTATATAATATTTAATTTTAATTTTTATATTTAATTATACGTATATTTATGCATTAAATATATAATGTTACATATAGCATAATATATTACTATATATATCACAATATTATATTATACAAATAATATATACTATATCATATATTACTAATATTTTTGTTCTACTTTACGTTTACATTATATTATACTGTTGTTATATATATTTCTATTATATTACACAATGTATTATATTTCATTTAATTTATAATATTTAATTTCAATTTATATATTTAATTATATTTAATTATAATACTTAATTTCAATTTATATATTTAATTACACGCATAATTATACATTAAACATATAATGTTACATATAGCATAATATGTTACTATATGTATCACAATATAAATAATTTATACACATATACGTGTAATGGTATAGGATGTATATAATAATACAATATTATATTATACAAATAGTATGTATAATATAATAAATAATATAATATAATAAAATAGTATGATATTTTATATTAGTATTATTTTTGTTTTATTTTACGTTTACATTATATATTTATACTGTTGTTATATATATATATATTATATTACGCAATGTATTACATTTTATTTAATTTATAATATTAATTATATAATATTTAATTTCAATTTATATGTTTAATTACACGTATATTTATATGTTAAATATATAATGTTACATATAGCATAATATATTACTGTATGTATCACAATATAAATAATTTATACACATATACGTATAATGGTATAGGATGTATATAATAATACAATATTATATTATACAAATAGTATGTATAATATAATAAATAATATAATATAATAAAATAGTATGATATTTTATATTAGTATTATTTTTGTTTTATTTTACGTTTACATTATATATTTATACTGTTGTTATATATATTTATATTATATTACGCAATGTATTACATTTTATTTAATTTATAATATTAATTATATAATATTTAATTTCAATTTATATGTTTAATTACACGTATATTTATATATTAAATATATAATGTTACATATAGCATAATATATTACTGTATGTATCACAATATAAATAATATATACACATATACGTATAATAGTATATGATGTATATATGATAATGTAATATTATATTATACAAACATATATATATTTATATTATACAGCATACTATTATATAATATCTAATTTCAATTTATATATTCAATTACACGCATATTTATATATCAAATACAGCACAATATATCACTATATGTACCACAATATAAATAATTTATACACAATGGTTATTGGGACAGAATTCTGTTTAAATTTGTGATTTCCACTGAATTTCTAAGGGCTGCAAATGAATATCTTTACATTTCGTGTCCCTGCTGTTCAAGGAACAAGTGTTCCAAGGGTATTGTGAATTGCTGATAATTTTTCCTATTTTTTATTCGCCCCCTATTGTGCCGGACAAAAGCCTCGAGTAAGAGAGAAATGTGGAGATCGAGGAAAGAGATACGGTACTGTTGGACGTGGATTGTGGACATAATAGACTGACTATGACGCCGAGGAGAAATGGAGTCGCTTGCTATGTACCGTATTTTTCCCCTTCTTTTTAAAACGTATTTGTGCGGTAAAACATTACTCGAACAAATTGTTGGTAAAACAAATTGTTGGTAAAACAAATTGTTTGCAGAGTATATCTTTGAATTGTGAAAACATGTAATTTCCAAAGAATTTAATATAATTTAAAACGTTTATGCGTATCAAGATCATAAAACACGAATGTATCATATTATAGATATGCATCATAACGCGCATAAAATAATTCATCCAAGTATACGAGTGTACGTATTATGTACACAAGTGTAGTAACATTAGAATTACTATTTTTCTAATTCCAATTAACCACATGTAGTGGTATTATTTTTTAGAAGATTTACATATACTTGTTTTTTTATATTTTCTATGACAATTTCTTCGTTTGCAATTCCATTCTTCTGGCGATTCTATATGCATATTCTATATGTGCATAAATTTATATTATTTAATTTCATGAACGTAGAAACTCCCTGTATATATGTAATGTATATTATTTATTATTATTTATTATAATTATATACATTATACATTATAAATATATATAAAAAAATGTATATAATAGGAAATATCGAGCAGACGAAATAATATTCTGAATGAAATATATATATATACACATACATTCTTTTATTTTATTCTTTATTTAACGCTTACCTCTCGACAATTCCATGTACAATAGTAATAGCGTATAATATCTTCATTTAGAGTATTATCCCCTCTGTTCGACATTTCCTATTATATACATTTTGTAGAAATAAAATTTCATTTTCTTAAAACTTCCACGAACAGATAAAAATATTAATCTAGAAATGTGTTTTAAACTCCCGTACAATGCAATTAAGCTCCTTACCTATTACGATAGACGTACACGTGTACACAGAGCAAGCGTAAATGTGTTAATTTGCAGATACGAAATATATCTGAACGTATCGCGTATTAAATTACTCAACGTGCTATTCGTTTGTGCAAGAAGGCACAGTGCAATTCTACGAATCACACGGTGTCAGCACACGAACGCATTGAATTCACCCTCTTTTCATGCCATTCATTATGCAATACCGCACTTTCTTGCCCCTCTTGGCAATTTTCTATTATTAAAACGAATCGATCGCAATCGTCTATCGCTTGGAAGAAAACCACGTATCCACGCTGATATCGATGTTTTGCTGTCGAACCAGCCAGTACATATACCCAAACACATATATAGGTGCTCGGTCGTTTTCGTATTTTCGTGCCGCGACTCGCACTTTATCGTGCAATCTTTCACGCGTGTTTTCTCCTTTCTAATCCTTGCAGACTTAAGCTTTTTAATTTACAGGCCGATCCAATAAACGCTTTTCAGCTTAATCGCCGATCCAATAATACTTTGCCACCCCTTACAATTCTACACGACGATTTTCTAACCTTACTTTCAAGCTTCTTCACTTTATTTCTTATTTTACTTTGCTTCGAAATTTTCCGGTCAGAAATCGTAATTTTTCGAAGCATTGAGAGTCCCGTAGATAAAACGCGATGGAATTACTGTGCTAGAAATATACGATCGAACGATCTGCTGAGTTTCGAATTAATTGCAGAGGTACGTGATGGCTATAGCGCGCAATAAATTATGTGTATGCAATTATTATTTTAGTCAGATTACGAGGCACTGATTTCGTGAATGCAATATCGTATTAAGATCGTCGCATTTGCTTTTCTCTTTCGTGCTGACAACGCCTCACGTGTCAACGCCAACTTATTTCTCGAAAAAATTGCTCTCGATAAAATCGGCGTGAATCATCGATGATTCACACGCGCTACGAGAAAGAACGTTGGACAAGTGTGTATCTGTCGGGCATAAAAGAAGTATGACATAGGACAGGAAAAATTGAAGAATTGTTCAAGTATCAAGCGAAACTGTTTCCTTTGTTAAAGATAATAATGTGATTTATGTTACTGAGCGTAATATCAATAAAAATACCAGACGTGTAGCTAATGTGCAGTACACCCAACAATTCCAAAGATTAATTACGGTTTTCACGTGATTCGTATTAAATTATCTTCTTACGAATTACAAATATCGATGACACATTTAAAACATCGAAACGTTGAAATATTATTTGATCGACGTATCGCGTTACTTGCTTCTCGAACATATTCCGAAATAATTAGTCGAATCAAAAAAAAAAAAAAAAAAACAATCTCACAGAGAATTATTTCTACGGCCAAATAAAACAGAATTCTTTAGAATTTAATAATTTAGAATTAGAATAAGAATTAGAATAGAATTTAATTTCTTTACTTGAACAAACGTTTCCTGAAATAATTTCTCGTTCTGCTATATCAACCGTGTCAGAAATCCGCATTTCCCCGCGATACCTAACCTATACAATTCCACGCATTTGTTATTCCAGGATAATTGAAACGAGAACAATTAACGTTGCCTCGCAAAGCAATCTTTATCGTTTGTAACTGAAACGCGCGTGAAGCACGGCTGTTCCAATATTATTTCCAAACGTGAAAATAAAGAAATTGCAAATAAATTCCTCGAACTGTCTCGTGCTCGTTGCAACGTATACCGCACGAGACAACAAATCAACTACATTCGGTGGAAAAAAGAAAGAACTCGCGTAAACATCCGCAGTCTACTGCTAATTAAAACCTTCCTTTGTCCGCTTTCGCAACTCGCAGCGATTTCGTTAACCAATTTTCCTCGCACAACTATGCATCCGCATAAACATCCGCAGTCCACAAATCATTGGACGCAGCGACGCGAGGTAAACGAACCAGCGAACCTACCAAGAAATCCAGGCGAGCGCGTCAAGCTCGTGACAGATGCGCGGCAACCAGTTGAAACTATCGTGAAACTTGCGCCAAACTTTCGACTGGCCATGTCACGAACTAGCGTGGCCGAGGTAAGTAACCTGACCATGGTATCGACGAGTGTGTAACGAGCGCACGAGGCTCGTGTGTACACGCTGTGCACACGACAAGATGGGTAAGCGTCGATAAATAGCGGTGCAATTATTACGGTAAAGATCGATCGAGCTGCGTCGATTTGGGGCGCGACGTTCGCGCGCATCAGCGACGAGCGAAACGCTAACGATATTTCGAATGTCGATGCTTTTCCATTCAAATATCGAATATTAATTAAGTATGTTAAATATGAATATTAAATATGTTTAATGACACCGTGTATTATGCGCTGCGGTATCACGACGCTTAACTTCTGAATATTGAAATTGTCGAACGAAATTTTCAGTTGATATCAGACGAGTCAACAATACACTGTTTGAGTGCCAAACAGCGCGATCGCGTTGTTTAGATTTCGTGTCGATAAGTCCTGGCAATGACAAAATTCGCAATTACTTAGTTGCCAACTCAATATACATATTTTGACAAATCCTCGCAATAATAGCCGTAATATAAAAAGTACAGGATGTTGAATACAAATTTTCAAGACTGGCCGCCATTAGCATTATTAATAGTTTGAATCTTCCAACGTTGAGCAAGGGAGAGACGATAGCCGATGTAATCTTCATTAATAAAATAGCTAAATGTGCATTGTTGACTGATAAAAATAATGATAAGAAGTCGTCTGTTGTTTTGCACGAAACAAATGAAAGAAACTGTGGTCGCATAAATCGTATGGACAATCGCGTAAATTCTTATCACACGAACATGGAAATTCTCTTATAGTGTTAATTCTGCGCAATATGTATTAATTCATAATTCATTATTCAAATGTACCGCCATCACTAACGTGCATCATTTCAACTCGTAAGTTAACGAAATCAGACGCGTTCTTGTGGCATCGACCAGCGTCGCGTCGTGTCATGGCAAGAGAGACCATACAGTATAGCATACACACACGGTTCGCGTGTGTCACATGAATCACCGAACGCTGCCGGCTGATGAATGAGCTCCTCGTCAAGTAGCCCTCCTCGTCCAACCCTCCACTCATCTCCTCGGCCGACTATCCTCCACCCCGCTGCCTGGGGCCAGAAGCGGCTGGCCACGCGATTGGCGTACGCATCTTGACCTCGCTACACCCTTGTTGCTTTTCAACCACGTCTCGACCAAGTACGTAATCGCGTACTTAGGATACTATATACGTATGTAGTTTTTCTTCTTTTTC
Source organism: Bombus flavifrons (assembly GCF_040668555.2). Taxonomy (NCBI): domain Eukaryota; kingdom Metazoa; phylum Arthropoda; class Insecta; order Hymenoptera; family Apidae; genus Bombus; species Bombus flavifrons. Next base: position 4,755,758 of record NC_138458.1, on the reverse strand, counting down.
CTTTTATATTCTTCTTTTTCAATTGTTTTCTCCTTTTCTTTTTCTTTTTTTTTATAAGTTTAATGTCACGCTCAACGTTTCAAGGTGCCGGCAACTACGATAAGAGTAGTAGCGAAAAATACAGTTACCTATGGTCGGTAAAAATCGATATGTCTGAGGAATTAGTAAGGTTAGAATCTTTTTGCAAAGACTTGCACAGAGTCGGAAGGACTCGAGTTTCGAAGCATGTCTAGTAAATTAGTAGCTTGTTTGGAAGATTTGCGCTCTTTTCGTAGCGTCGTTGTTTCGTATTTGTTTCAAGTCGCTTGTTATCTATATCAGGTAAATCGATATGTATCGGTAAGGTTAGAGATGATCATTTATAGACAAAAGGTATCGAAATCGCGAGGAAGAATTGATATTTTGCTGTTTAAAGTACCGATAGAGGAGAGCGAAAAGAAAATCGAGTTACTTTACATGTTTGATATATCGAACAAAGTCGTATGCGAAAGAGAAACGTAAAGAAATGTTTAATTCATATCATACGCAAATATGTCTGTACTATTTTACTATTCCAAGTATCTTGTAAGAGATAATCTAAGCAACGTCAAGAGTCACGATATATGTTGATTATAATCTTTCTCAGAACGTTTTCTATTCGATTCTTTGGAACGTACGCGTCTTGCGACAGGAAACTGACGTGGCGGAAAACAATCACAAAGTGGTGGCGCGATTTTTTGAACTACAACAGTCTTACTGCAAACAAGTGCAACACACTAAACTTTACACACGTTGAGGCGCGTTTGCTTCGACATAAAGCAACGGCGCGGCGCGTTGAATTCAGCCACGCGCTGCAAATGCTTTTGCAAATACCCGGTGCAAAATATGAATATCGACGTGGGGTAACAAGCTCGTGGAAACTAAGCCAACGACGAACGATCGTGCGCGAACATTTGACGATAAATATTCATGGAAATTAGCGAGCTATTCATCGGAACAAGCGTAGAGAGTCGGCGCGACGAAAGACAAAAGACGAAACCCTACGATTCGATGACCTGGCTTTCTAGAGAGAAGTTGGAAATTAACGTCGACGCAATTTGATTCGAAACTGGCGACGAGGACTGCGTCAATTCCCTGCATTTCAATATTTTACACTTGCCATTTGTAAAATATTGATATCGCGCTTGTTCGCCTGTCGTTTCAGGTAAAACTGAAAATGTAGAATAATTGCTGCTAATAAATAAAAAATAATAATATCACATTAGGCTGTCCCGAAAATTCCTTTCGTTTTGCAAGGAAATAATACACTCATTTTTTCTTTCTTATGTTATTTTATCGAACGACGTATGGTACATTTCGTAGTAATGAAACAAAATAATACAAAAGAAAAAATGTACGCCTATTATTTTCCTACAAAACGAAACAAGCTTTTCGGACAACGTAATAATTCCAAATGAATTTTCAACTGTTCAGGTTATTTCATATTGATTATTTTTAATTGCTGACCATTACTATTATTTTAGATAAATTCACAGGCAAGTTTGTGGAACTTTCCAAATACGTGTGCGATATGCATTTATGACGTAGATAACGGACCACGCGCGTACCTAACCTATACACATTACGTTTGCTGTGCACCGAGTGAAATAGCTGGTGGGGAGAAGAATACTTAAAAATGCATAAAAATTGGATAATCTGGATACATCGTAGATGATGCGAGAAGGGGTGGATTCGTGTCGTGCGGCTGATAATTGTTTCGCGTATAATTTCATTGTGAAATAGTAATCAGACACGACGTATAGTTTAGTACAATTCCATTAGGATCGATCGTTGTACCGTGCATACGTAATTCGATTATGACGCGGCTAATGATCTCTCGCGGACAGAGTTGTACGAATTCTGCCAATTCTGTCGCCACGAGTCACTTCTTCTATCAGATCGTATGGTGAAATTGTGAGGATGTTCGTCGTTGCAGAATTCTATCTGTTTCGTTATCGACGGAAGATCGATCAAGATAAAAGATTGGTTTTCATATTTAATCAGCCACCTTAACGGTTATTATCGATGCGACCAGAAGTTGCAGTATAGGAATCTGTAGATAAGTTTGATTGATTTTCGTTACCGATAAACATTATCAGTAAGATAATTTTCTCTTTGGTTACCGGTAACCGTTACATGTGAGAGAATTTTTTTCAACCATTCTATGTGAGAGAATTTTGTTTTGTTACCAATAACCATTATTCACAACGGAATGTATTTTTTTTTTGGTTATGGATAACCACTACGTATACGAGAATATTGTTTGATTACCGATAACCATTATCGACGAGAAACATTTTTTTCCTGGTTGTCAGTAACCATTAGGTGCACGAGAATTTTTGTTTGGTCGTAGATAACCATTATACATGACAAGATTTTTCCCTGGCCATCAATGACCATCGTAACCAGAATTTCGTTTGAGCACCAATAACCGTTATCTGTGATAGAATTCTTCTTCGTTACCAATAATCACTGTCTGTGACAGAATTCTTTTTGGTCATCATTAACCGTTATTTGCAACGGAATATTTTTTTTTTTGGTTATGGGTAACCATTACGTAGCGAGAATTTTTGTTTGGTCGTCGATAACCATTATACATGACAAGATTTTTCCTTGGCCATTAATAACCATCGTAAACAGAATTTCGTTTGAGTACCAAAAACCGTTATCTGTGACAGAATTCTTTTTCGTCACCAATAACCACTTAATTAGGCACCCTAACGGTTATAATTAACGTGACAAGAAATTGCAGTGTAGGAATTAGCAGATAAGATTAACTGATTTTGGTTACCGATGACCATTATCAGTAAGATAATTTTCTTTTTGGTTACCGGTAACCATTACATTATTGAGAGAATTTTTTTTTGGTTACTGATAACCATTCTATGTGAGAGAATTTTTTTTGGTTCCCGATAACCATTATCGACGAGAAACATTTTTTTTACTAGTTGCCCGTAACCATTAGGTACACGAGAATTTTTGTTTGGTCATCGATAACCATAATCCATGACAAAATTTTTCCTTGGTCACCAATAACCATTATTCGTGACAGAATTTTTTTCATCACCAATCCTCATTTTTTTTTTTGACAGAATTCTGTTTAGTCACCAATAACCATTACTCGCAACGGAATTTTTTTTTTCTTTTTTTGGTTATGGATAACCATTACGTATAGGAGAATATTGTTTAGTTGTCGATAACCATAATCCATGACAAAATTTTTTCTTGGTCATCAATAACCATTATTCATGACAAAATTTGTTTTCATCACCAATAATCATTATCTATGACAGAATTTCTTTTCATCACCAATAATCATTATCTATGGTAGAATTTCTTTTCATCACCAATAATCATTATCTATGACAGAATTTCTTTTCATCACCAATAATCATTATCTATGGTAGAATTTCTTTTCATCACTAATAATCATTATCTATGACAGAATTTCTTTTCATCACCAATAATCATTATCTATGGTAGAATTTCTTTTCATCACCAATAATCATTATCTATGGTAGAATTTCTTTTCATCACCAATAGTCATTATCTATGACAGAATTTCTTTTCATCACCAATAATCATTATCTATGACAGAATTTCTTTTCATCATCAATAATCATTATCTATGACAGAATTTCTTTTCATCATCAATAATCATTATCTATGACAGAATTTCTTTTCATCACCAATAGTCATTATCTATGACAGAATTTCTTTTCATCACCAATAATCATTATCTATGACAGAATTTCTTTTCATCATCAATACTCATTTTTTTTGACAGAATTCTTCTTGCACACCAATAATCATTATTCACAACGGAATGTTTTCTTTTTTTTTTTGATTATGGGTAACCATTACGTATAGGAGAATATTGTTTAGTTGTCGATAACCATAATCAACGACGAAATTTATTTTTCGACACTTTCGAGTATCATCAATTTTGTATTAACATTGCTGATAATCATCCGGATGAAGTAGCTTAAGAAATAACTCTCGATGACCTGCGTGCGAGGTCCTCTCGTCTACATCTTATTGTCATCGGTAATGTTAACAAAAAATGACGATGATCGAAAGTTATCAAAGAAAAGTTTCGTCATCGATTATAGCTATCGGTGATAAAAAAAAAAAAAAAAAAGAAATAGTATTTGGTTATAGACAACCAAAAAATAATCCTCTCACGCATGATGCTTATCGAAAAGCAAACGAATATTCTCTCACCTGCAATAGTCATCGTGAAGCATAAAAAAATTTCTCTCGTTTCTCGATACCGGTTATCGGTAACAAACGTCATCTTTCGATCATTTACAACGATTATTCGCACCGAGAATTCTTAACAGATTCTTTCTTTTTAATTATTCACTTTTCCAACATTTAGTGATCACTGTCTTTCTATTTAAACGAAAAATTTAAGGATTCTTTTCATAAAAATTTCAGGGATAACAGAAACCTTTGGACCCTGCATTTAATGCACAAAAATAACAGTTGCAATTTCGTTTTTTATCTTGTTCACCTTATCATCTTGCAGATATAAAAAAAAAATTATTCACTTTTCCAAAAAATTCATCAACATTTAGTGATCACTGTCTTTCTATTTAAACGAAAAATTTAAGGATTCTTTTCATAAAAATTTCAGGGATAACAGAAACCTTTGGACCCTGCATTTAATGCACAAAAATAACAGTTGCAATTTCGTTTTTTATCTTCTTCACCTTATCATCTTGCAGATACAAAAAAAAAAGTTGCTCGGTTTACAATAAGCGGAATTAGCGAGTTAGCGTTTAATATCTCAACTCGACGTTGAGATTCGACATTAAGAAACGACTATTTGTCACGCAGTGCGCATCTAAATTACCTCGTTTTCTTCGTACGTCGACCTCCCGTTTTATTTTTGAAATTGACAAGTTCATAAAGAGGATCACGGGTAAATTTAGCGTTCGACTGCAAAAACGAGGGCAAGTGTAGCAAATTAGTAGCTCTGCAATTCGCTGGAATTTTCGTTAACCACGTTCGTGTCCTATCTGTTTTATCGTTAGTCCCGCTGATCAACGATCTATGAAAACTCGTGCTGCAACTTGCACGACAAGCCTATCGTCGCCGGTTTTCCGTGTGGGAAAATTCGAACAATGGTTTGCTCGTGTGTAAAAAAAAAAAAAAAAAAATGCTAAGCTTCCACGTGACTCATAATTTTAACACTGTGTCACACTAAGCTCATTTCCTATTTCCCATGTTCCGCCCGGTACACGGTGCATTATTTGCATATTTTGATTAAAACTTGGGTTGCCTGGTTTCTCTACAAAGATTGACACGCTGTGACGTGCAACGGACAACCGTGTGATTCTCGTGAATCGAAGAATATTAATCGACCCATTTTCCCAACCATATTTCAACTACACTTTCACATACATATTTTGTTTAAATTTAATATTTTGTAAAACGAACGTTTGCTTTCATCAATCGTGGAATATTCATTGACCTAGTTCGTTTGAACGTTCGAACACTTGAAAAAAAATCCCGGAGAATTTTTACTGTCGCCGCGAATTTGCCAGTTTGCTGCGCAGAACGTGACGAAGAAATATCATCGTGAAAAATATCGCCGTAAATTTACAGAATCAGTGATCCCATGCACGTTCGACGTACGTACGTTTAATGCCGTTACATCGACAGGACCATGTTCCTATCTTGGTCGCATGTTCCACTAATCCGCTTTGATACCGTCACAGATACTCCGCGCGCGTAGTCCTCTAGAGATAACGCGATTCTAGCGTCGCGCTGCATCGATTTTCCTTCACATTTTTACACAGCGAAACGAATGTCTGATTCGCTTCGCGTGTATTTTGCTTTTTCTTTTTTTTTTTTGCTCTTTGACGAAGTAGGAAATATAATTTTTAGGACAGCGATTAAACGTAATGTAACATAAATGTGCACGTTGTAGGTTTCCAGCGTAAATTGGAAATAAAGTCTTGAAATTTACTCTGAAATATGGGAAAAGTATTTGACTGTGTATGTATTAGGTTCGCTCAAAAGTGTCTTTCGTTTTGTAAGCAAGTGACAGATGCACAACATTTTTTGTTTTTCGTTATTTTATTGAATTATGTACGACCCATTTTGTAGAAATAAAAATATCGGCAGTAGAATAACATGAAAGAAAAAACGTTGTTGTTTCCTTACGAAACGAACGAAAGTTTCGGGACAACCTAACATATTTTTGCTTTTCAACGAAGACTTCAAGGATGACGTCAACGGATGTCCGATTTGCATGAAATTGCATAGTTGCACAACAGAGATACGAATGAGTAAAATCGTATTGCAAATTTGGACTGTGGCATTTGCACGCGTAAAGCACGCTGTAATCCCACGCTGATTTCCGATTGACCAGTCCGATTGGTACAAGTGCACAGAGCTGTCAGAAAGGAGGAAAACTTTTACGGTTTTCTGTGACCAATACAACAGCGAATATCGTTTTTTCGTGTTTGCGATAGTTTTCGAAGAACAAAGCCTGCCTTCGATTTTTTTTGATAGAGTGCTGTATATTTTTTCATAGCATATGAAAGCGCGTGTGCAAATAGAATAACTGTCGAGGTCGTGCAAGGTGCATAACGAAAGAATTATTTCGAATATTACGTGTCGATGCTATTCTATTAAAAGAAAGTCGGAGGACATCTCTGTTCTTTGAAAAATATTGCGAATTTGAAAAAATGATACACGTTACTTTATTGTTCAGATAAAACTGTACAACTTTTCCCTCTTTCATTTTTTCCCTAATATGAACCATTTTCGAGAAAAACGCTGGCTAATAACGGTGCGTACACCCCGTACGTAATTACAGCGAAAAAGCGTTCGTGTGCTATGAAACTTATATCGCTGTTTCTGAAAAGTTGAATTTTATAGTGGAAAAGAAAATTATAACCACGTCTCGTAATGTGGGAATAATTTTAAAATTGTTTCCAACGTTAGAGAACGAACAACAGCGAAGAAGAGCGTTCATTTTTCGTTTTAAAATTGGTAAAAAGTACTTTTTCGGGACAAACTTAACGCATCGGTAATGTTGCGCGTAGAAATGGATATTTTAAAAGCTCTTTGTTACGAGGACAAAATGTTACTAAATATTATCTATTGCTTTGCTACTAGTTACTATTGTGAAAATTAGAAAACCGATATTTTTCATTTCTTCAAATAATTTGATATTGATTTTGTATTTTCATTTTATACTTTTTCTTCATCCGATGCTAATGATAGGAATTCAGACAAATTTCAAAATCGTGATATTTCTTCCCTCGAATTTCATTTGCATACCTGGGGCCCGGAAAACTCTAGGCACGGCCCTGCGTACGAGGCCACCGCGTGTTATGTAAATCGATCACATAATTAAGGGATTTCGGGGCAAATTATCGCGAGTCATCGACAGTGTGGGCATAATCATTATCGGATACGTCGGATACAGGTGCAATCAAACGCATCGACTAGATAGCGACGCTCCGTGAACGTACGCTGTTCCTGACAGCACTTGTTCACTTGACAAATGTTTTGGGATAAGTACCTTTGGACACTTGGGACATGTTCAAACAGTTAACAGGTCCGGTGTTTGATCAGATTTTCAGATTATCAGTGAAAGTGGTAGACCATCGAGTTAGAGTCACGTTTTGATGTTCGAAAAAAAAATTTTCTTCTTTAACTACGACACTGTAATAGTGTAAATTGTTTCTGATAAGTCAGATTATTACTCCTGCTGCGATCTGTGAATTTTTTTATATTTCCATTTCCTCTTCGTTTCAACCAAGTAATGAGCTATTAAATTTTTAGGAATATTTTTGAACATAATATCGAGACGAATTCTTTTTTATTTGTCTCAAATTTAGAAAATTTTCTAACGACGAAAAACTATGCTCCATCGTGAAAAATTGAAAATTGAATGTTTATACTTGTAATAACAAATCGAAGTTGATAGAAAAATACTCGAATTAAAGATAGAATTAAATTTATAATAAATAAATAAATTTGATTTGTTTGTTATTCATGAGCAATAACGAGAGATTATTTGAAAGCTTTCTATCTCGCGATCTGACATTTTTAGATGCGCAGAGAAAAGGGGAGAACTCATTTTTTTTTTATTATTGTGAATATTATTTATATTTGATTCGAATATCGTTCTTTCCTCGAATATCTTATCAGAAATCTTATGGGGGTAAGATTAACTGTAACTGTAACAGCGCAGCGTAGAAGGAAAGTCCCTCGGTGGGAGTTGAAGAGGCTATCGATGATCTCATGTTATGTTAGGTCTCATGAATGCTCTTTTTACACTGCAGTATTTGACTAGACATTCCAATCGGGTGTTCTTATCTGAGATATATCCCAGAACCTGTAATGTATCAACGAATGAGGAACTTATGAACGAGGAGATGGACGAATGAAGAAATAAACGAATAAGAAATTCGAATGGAATAATAACTAAACTAAGAATGAATAAGAATTGGATGGACGAGTAAATGAGCGAGAAATTCGAATGGAATAATAATTAAACTAATAATGGATAAGAATTGGGTGGCAGAATAAACAAATAAGAAATTTGAATGGAATAATAATTAAACTAAAAATGGATAAGAATTGGATGAACGAGTAAACGAATAAGAAACTCGAATAGAATAACGAGTAAACGAATAATGGATAAGAATTGGGTGGACGAGTAAATGAGCGAGAAATTCGAATGAAATAAGAAGTAAATGAATAATGAATAAGAATTGGATGGAACAGTAAATGAGCGAGAAATTCGAATGAAATAAGAAGTAAATGAATAATGAATAAGAATTGGATGGACGAGTAAATGAGCGAGAAATTCGAATGAAATACGAAGTAAATGAATAATGAATAAGAATTGGATGGACGAGTAAATGAGCGAGAAATTCGAATGGAGTAATAATTAAACTAATAATGGATAAGAATTGGGTGGCAGAATAAACAAATAAGAAATTTGAATGGAATAATAATTAAACTAAAAATGGATAAGAATTGGATGAACGAGTAAACGAATAAGAAACTCGAATAGAATAACGAGTAAACGAATAATGGATAAGAATTGGATGGACGAGTAAATGAGCGAGAAATTCGAATGAAATAAGAAGTAAATGAATAATGAATAAGAATTGGATGGACGAGTAAATGAGTGGGAAATTCGAATGAAATAAGAAGTAAATGAATAATGAATAAGAATTGGATGGACGAGTAAATGAGCGAGAAATTCGAATGGAGTAATAATTAAACTAATAATGGATAAGAATTGGGTGGCAGAATAAACAAATAAGAAATTTGAATGGAATAATAATTAAACTGAAAATGGATAAGAATTGGATAAACGAGTAAACGAATAAGAAACTCAAATAGAATAACGAGTAAACGAATAATGGATAAGAATTGGATGGACGAGTAAATGAGCGAGAAATTCGAATGAAATAAGAAGTAAATGAATATGGACTAAATATGGATAAGGATTGGGTGGATGAATAAACAAATAAGGAATTGGAATACAATAATGACTAAACTAAAAATGGATAAGAATTGGATAAGCGAGTGAACGAATAAAAAACTCGAATGGAATAATAACTAAACTAAAATTGGATAAATTTGGATGAACGAATAAATGAGTAAGAAAAACTCGAATGGAATAATGTAAAAGAAAATGTAAGTTTAATTTACATAAATGTAAAGTAAACGAATAATGGATAAGAATTGGGTAAACGAGTAAATGAGTAAGAAACTCGAATGAAATAACAAGAAAACAAATAATGGATAAGAATCGAATGAACGAGTAAACGAATAATAAATTGAAATTGGATAAACGAATAAACGAAGAAGGAATTAAATTGGGATAACGAATAAGCGAGTAAGAAATTGTAATTTAATAAGCGGATGGAGAATTGAACGATCAATAAACCAACGAGTCGTATATCGAATAATAAAGAAATAATCCAATCGAAAAGTAAATTCGAATAATGAATGAACGAATAAACGACTACAATCCTATAAAGGAATAAATGTTGTGCTTCTATTCATTTTATTTGTGAAAATTCCTGCTTTTTGAAATGTTATTATGCGTAAGAAGGTGTTACGTGTATTCTACGCGTATTTTCATCTTCAAATTTCCCAAAGCTACATCTGAAGTCTGCCGTCTATTTATTATTCTAAATCTTGCTATCCATGAAAATATTTATTATTCTAAATCTTGTTATCCATGAAAATATTTATTATTCTAAATCTTGCTATTCATGAAAATATTTATTATTCTAAATCTTATCCATGAAAATATTTATTATTCTAAATCTTGTTATCCATGAAAATATTTATTATTCTAAATCTTATCCATGAAAATATTGATTATTCTAAATCTTGTTATCCATGAAAATATTTATTATTCTAAATCTTGCTATCCATGAAAATATTTATTATTCTAAATCTTATCCATGAAAATATTTATTATTCTAAATCTTGCTATTCATGAAAATATTTATTATTCTAAATCTTATCCATGAAAATATTGATTATTCTAAATCTTGTTATCCATGAAAATATTTATTATTCTAAATTTTGTTATCCATAAAAATATTTATTATTCTAAATCTTGCTATCCATGAAAATATTGACTATTCTAAATCATGCTATCCATGAAAATATTGATTATTCTAAATCTTGTTATCCATGAAAATATTTATTATTCTAAACCTTGTTATCCATGAAAATATTAATTATTCTAAATCTTATCCATGAAAATATTAACTATTCTAAATCTTATCCATGAAAATATTAACTATTCTAAACCTTATCCATGAAAATATTGATTATTCAAAATCTTGTTATCCATAAGAAGAGTAATAAATACACCGCAGGCTTGAGATGTATCTCTGGGAAATTTGAAGATGCAAATAAGCCTAGAATACACGTAACACCTTTTTACGTATAATGACATTTAAAAAAATAGGAATTTTCATAAATAAAATAATAGAAGCGCAACATTTATTCTTTCATATTATTTTATCGAATCATTGAACTATATGAATCATATGATCCATTTTGTTCTAAAACAATATATATATATATAATATAATATAACTATTAATATAAAACAAAAAATATCATGCACCGATTATTTCCTTACAAAAACGAAAGAATCTTCCGGCGCAACCTGATGTTATAAATAACAGTCGTACTCTACGCTATAACAAGAAACATGTATCATGCGTCTTACTGTAGCTCATACCGTAGCTACATTCGCATATTTAGCATTCCATTATTCCAACCAGGGTATACGGATCTTGCTCAAGGCCATCTATACGTTGGCATCCTCCCTCGAGTTTCGAGCAAATCTATGCCAAAATATCGCCTAAAAGGAACTCGCGTAACTACAAAGCTGGCGCCGTTTTGTCGTCCTCTTCTACCGACAGAAATACACCAAACGCTAGTATTAGGTTGCGCAATACGCTAATTTAACTTTCAGCTTCTCAACTTTAACGTCTTCTGGCTTCAACAGATTTACTCTGTGACACCTCTGTCGTAACAAAATTTTACGGTCCTCTCGATGATTGTACACGATTGGACAATTGCACATGTTCGTTGCTTCTCCTTGCAAACTCTTCCTCGTCCTCTGCTGTTTTCTTCCTTCGTTTCACAAATAGCCCAATCGTTCAAGACGCTTAGATAAGAAAACGTTCGACTTCAACAATTTCTTTCATCTTGATTTCTAACAATTTTCAACGTTAACAATCTTATCGAAACGTTGCGTTACCGTATGACGTCGTTCACTGTTGATATCAATGTTGAACGTGAAGAAATATTACAGTTGAATATTGCGGTTGAACGATAAGATGAATTGTAATGCAAAGGAAGAACATAGTTTGTTGAACGTAATGCAAAGTAAGCAGAAAACGTAATTCGTTGAACGTAAATATTCATAGAATCTTGAAGTTCTTCGAAAGTACGAATGGTTTTAGAAAGTTATAATGTTACCTTGTCCAATTGTATGGACCAATTGTATCGTACGTTTCACAAACATAGTAACGAGAATGTTGGACATGAATTTTTTAAACTGGCCGTGGAAAACAATGGACGTCGAATGCCGTTTGATTCTCACAATTAAGGTGGATCTTAATAGTTTGAATGTTCCGATGCTGTGCAAGAGAAGGATGTTTTTCATTCAAAATTTCAATTAATATAATTAAAACATGCATTTCCATTTGAAAATATAATGCAGTTGTTGATTGCATATGCACCATTGCATTTCAAAAAAAAAAAAAAAGAAAAAATAACGTGGTCTCACGGATGTAGTACTCTTTGAATGATTCATCTTTCTTGAATATTTTTCTGTAACTGCACTGGTAACGGAGTTAGAACACGAAACAGTTGCGTGGATCGTCCTGTGCCGATTTAGACGATGTGGCAAACTTCGCACTAAGTCTAATTATAAAATTAGCGTAATATTATGTAGAGGATATTATATTGTATTTCCTTATGGAAATTAAAATTGCCTAATAAAAGAAAGAAAAATAAAGCTCGGGTAAATGTTCCACTGTAAAGCTCCTCAACTTTTTCTGAACGTATGTGCTCACTTTTTTGACATCCTGTATATTGTAATTGAATTATAGTAGCATATCATGTGAAAAATATTGTATTGTATTTCCTTGTGGAAATTAAGATTTCCTATTAAAAGAGAGAAAAATAAAGCTCGGTTAAATGTTCCACTGTAAACCTTCTCAATTCTTCCTAACCTTACATGCTCTCATTCTGTATATTGTGCATTATGGTAGGATATCCTACAAAGAATATTACATTATATTTCCTTGTGGAAATTAGAATTGCCTAATAAAAGAAAAATTGTCTAATAAAAAATAAAGTTTGGTTAAATATTCTACTGTAAACCTTCTCAATTCTTCATAACCTTACATGCTCTCATTCTGTATATTGTGTATTATGGTAGGATATCCTACAAAGAATATTAAATTATATTTCCTTAAGGAAATTAGAATTGCCTAATAAAAGAAAAATTGTCTAATAAAAAATAAAGTTTGGTTAAATGTTTTACTGTAAACCTTCTCAATTCTTCCTAACCTTACATGCTCTCATTCTGTATATTGTACATGAACTGTGGTAGCATATCCTACAAAGAATATTACATTATATTTCCTTAAGGAAATTAGAATTGCCTAGTAAAAGAAAAATTGTCTAATAAAAATAAAGTTTGGTTAAGTGTTCTACTGTAAACCTTCTCAATTCTTCCTAACCTTACATGCTCTCATTCTGTATATTGTGCATTATGGTAGGATATCCTACAAAGAATATTAAATTATATTTCCTTGTGGAAATTAGAATTGCCTAATAAAAGAAAAATTGTCTAATAAAAAATAAAGTTTGGTTAAATGTTTTACTGTAAACCTTCTCAATTCTTCCTAACCTTACATGCTCCCATTCTGTATATTGTACATAAACTGTGGTAGCATATCCTACAAAGAATATTACATTATATTTCCTTAAGGAAATTAGAATTGCCTAATAAAAGAAAAGCTGTCTAATAAAAATAAAGTTTGGTTAAATGTTCTACTGTAAACCTTCTCAATTCTTCCTAACCTTACATGCTCTCATTCTGTATATTGTACATGAACTGTGGTAGCATATCCTACAAAGAATATTACATTGCATTTCCTTATGGAAATTAGAGTTGCCTAATAAAAGAAAAGCTGTCTAATAAAAATAGAGTTTGGTTAAATATTCTACTGTAAACCTTCTCAATTCTTCCTAACCTTACATGCTCTCATTCTGTATATTGTACATGAACTGTGGTAGCATATCCTACAAAGAATATTACATTGCATTTCCTTATAGAAATTAGAATTGCTTAATAAAAGAAAGAAAAATAAAGCTCGGTTAAGTGTTCCACTGTAAACCTTCTCAATTCTTTGCAAACTAATGTGCTCACGCTTTCAACATCCTGTATATTGTACACGACGACAGCCACTAGTTATACGGATACAAAACTACTTGCATGTAGATTTCATATTCGATTGAACAAGAGGCTGGCAACCCTCGGAACACAGTTAACCGGCCATCTTCCTCTTTGACTAGTTTCGGAGCAGCATTCCTTTGTTCTTCCATGCTGGCGTGAGTGGCGTGCAACGTGCAACCCACTCGTTAAAACAAGTTACGTTACGTTAATCGTAAGGAAGGATGCAACGCGTGCTTTAACCCTGGAATTCGCGTTTCCCGCGTGAACGTCGTGGGTAATTCTGTGAATATAAAATTAATTCACGCCGCGTACACGAATTATCGGCGACTCTCCTTTAACGTTGAAATCGCAACCGTGTAAATTGCCGTAAGAGGCCGCCAGTGGAACGGAAGTTCGCATGCAACCGACTCGATGCATGTTATTTGCTATTCACCGCGGCGCGCCGAGTAAAAAAGAAAGAGAGAAATAAAAGAGGAAAATAAACACCTGTCACAGTGACATACATTCGATTGGTTGCCGATTAACTCGGTTAACTTTGTCGTGCTGCCAGCGATCGTCTACTTATTCACCTGGTTAATTAGGTGTATGCACGTGCATATGCTTTCAACATGGAGAAATTATACTTCTCTTTCCTTCTTTCTTAGCTCTAACCAGACACGCTGTCTAACTAATTAGAAAATGATACTTCACTTTGTAATCGTCTTTTTCCTCGCAACAAAATTATAATTTCCTTTCGTTTCTTTTTTTTTTTTTTATTTCTTCTCTATCGGCACACTCGATATAATTAATTAAAAAACGATATTTCATTTTGTCATCGTCCGTTTCTTTTTACGACAAATCATAATTTCCTTCGCTCTTTCTCTTACGTGCCAAGATATAACGCGATATAATTATACCATCAGCAAATAAATACCTTTTCTTGTCGTTGCTTTTTTATTCACCGTGTGTCACATAAATATCTGAACGCCTTGACCAATTTGTAACGTTGCGAGAATGTTATTAAAATATACCTGGGGCGCATTTTACACGGTGCTTTTTTCACGCGACTCACTTTTACACGGATTTTTTTCCACGGTTCATTCACTTTCACACGCTTTTTTAAACACCTGTTAAGGTAGCTTTAGGCACCTTTGTGGAAAGTTAATGGTGCAAGTTAATTACAACGAAAAAGACTATTCATTCTCCGCAAGTTTAACCGAACGAGGAATACAACCAGCTGATAAACTCGAACATTATTTCGCTGTGAACAGTGAACGTTCTACGTGATTTCCAAGGCACTCGAGATCTTGCGTGGCTCGTTGTAAAGAATTGTTAGGATAAAAAGTAAAACGCAACTGATTGTCATCGCAAATGATACAAAACGATCAGACGAAGTCTGATTCTTCGAGCGACGATGAAGGAAATGAGGAATTTTGAAAAGAAATTTTTTTTCATTTTCCATTACTTTCGTGTGTTTTATCGAATGAAATGTTATCATCGAATGTAGTTCGAATATGTTAAATTGCTTTCTATATTATTTGCCTTAGGTCGATGCAAATTTTATATTTTTCTCTGGAAGCAATTTCTTTTTTACATGTTTTTTTGTTGCAATTTATGTATCTGCTTTGTAAAAAGAGCTGCACGTTATTCTGTATGACATTAATAAAATATTTCCTTTTTTAAAATACACCCGGTACGTATTATTTTATTATCATTAGACGTCAGTGTCTTTTAACTCGAAAAGCAGATACATGTTGGTGCTACTTTCATTAAAGTAGCAATTAGAATCAGAAAGCAAAAATTGATGGCTTGAAACGATCCTCGTTAGAATAGATTATAAATTCCAATTACTTTCTTGCCATTGCGCTTTGACAATGACTCACCGATGTGACCATCGTCCTTTAAGTATTATCCCTGCAATTAATCAAATCAGTATTCTACTTAGCAGATTAAACGACGCATTTTCTTCTCTGATCCATCAAAGTAAGCAATCTGAAGGCAAATAATTTTCAACCAAGGAAATATAATATAATACAATATATATAACATATAAAAATATAAGTAATATATATATATGTGTGTGTATGATATATCTGTATCGTGGAATATGTATATTGTTATATGCAATAACTTACTATATTAATATGTATATTATATACATTAATTTTAGTAGTATGCAATTTATTATATTAATATGTATATTATATATATATTAATCTTATTAGTGTGCAACTTATTATATTAATATGTATATTATATATATATTAATCTTATTAGTATGCAATTTACTATATTAATATATATATTAATTTTATTAGTATGTAACTTATTATATTAATATGTATATTATATATATATATATATATTAATCTTGTTAGTGTGCAAATTATTATATTAATATGTATATTATATATATATTTATCTTATTAGTGTGCAATTTACTGTATTAATATATATATATTAATTTTATTAGTATGCAACTTACTATATTAATATGTATATTATATACATTAATTTTAGTAGTATGCAATTTATTATATTAATATGTATATTATATATATACCAACGTTATTAGTGTGCAATTTGCTACATTAACATACATATCAATTTTATTAGTATGTAACTTACTATATTAATATGCGTATTATATATATTACTTTTATTAGTGTGAAACTTACTATATTAATATGTATATTATATATATTAATTTTAGTAGTATTTAACTTTCTATATTAATACGTATATTATATATACATAAATCTTATTAGCATGCAATTTACTATATTAATATATATATCAATTTTATTAGTATGTAACTTACTATATTAATATGCGTATTATATATATTACTTTTATTAGTGTGGAACTTACTATATTAATATGTATATTATATACATTAATTTTAGTAGTATGCAATTTATTATATTAATATGTATATTATATATATACCAACGTTATTAGTGTGCAATTTGCTACATTAACATACATATCAATTTTATTAGTATGTAACTTACTATATTAATATGCGTATTATATATATTACTTTTATTAGTGTGGAACTTACTATATTAATATGTATATTATATATATTAATTTTAGTAGTATTTAACTTTCTATATTAATACGTATATTATATATACATAAATCTTATTAGCATGCAATTTACTATATTAATATATATATCAATTTTATTAGTATGTAACTTACTATATTAATATGCGTATTATATATATTACTTTTATTAGTGTGGAACTTACTATATTAATATGTATATTATATATATTAATTTTAGTAGTATTTAACTTTCTATATTAATACGTATATTATATATACATAAATCTTATTAGCATGCAATTTACTATATTAATATATATATCAATTTTATTAGTATGTAACTTACTATATTAATATGCGTATTATATATATTACTTTTATTAGTGTGGAACTTACTATATTAATATGTATATTATATATATTAATTTTAGTAGTATTTAACTTTCTATATTAATACGTATATTATATATACATAAATCTTATTAGCATGCAATTTACTATATTAATATATATATCAATTTTATTAGTATGTAACTTACTATATTAATATGCGTATTATATATATTACTTTTATTAGTGTGGAACTTACTATATTAATATGTATATTATATATATTAATTTTAGTAGTATTTAACTTTCTATATTAATACGTATATTATATATACATAAATCTTATTAGCATGCAATTTACTATATTAATATATATATCAATTTTATTAATATGTAACATACTATATTAATATGTATATTAATATTAATTAATATTAGTATGTATATCATACATATTACTTTTATTAGTATGTGACTTACTGTGTAACTAACATATATATATTAATATAGTAAGCTACTGTAAGTTAATATATATAATATATACAATATATATATATATATATATATATATATATATATATATATATATATATATATATATATATATATTAATATAGTAAGTTGCTATAAGTTAATGTATGTAATATATACAGTATAGATATATATTAATATAGTAAGTTACAGTATATCACACAATGTATATTCCACGAAATAGAATTGAAGAACAGCAACAATAAAGACTGAAATTAGCGTTGTGTGTTTCTTTTCATAATCTTGTGTTTAAATTGCATTCTACCCCGTAGAATAAATAAAAATACTTGTAGCTACTTCAACGACATAATTATGCATGCATCATAATTATCGCGAACGCAACGAAATGATAACAATCTCGTTATTTCGTTCCGTTTCAATTAATAATCCATCGTTTAATATTAAAGTGTCACGTATTAGCGAATTTCTAATTTGTGTTCGTTCCTTTCAGCACAGTAACGTACAATCCAACGTGCTTCTCCGTATCACGCCAAGGTGCATTTAAAATGTAACAATGAAATTACATTGTTCATCGTTGTAACAACTTGAATCGCGACGAAATCGCGGATTGCGTAGCTGAACGTTTCGCATTTTCAAGTCTACCATTTTGCAAAGTTAACAATTAAAATTAATAGAGCGTCATGTTTAATTACTCGCTACGACGCTTTTAATTTCACGAAAACTCATAAACGCATCTCTACATAGATATGATACATAGATACGTTGAAACGCTAATTTTTATTTAAACATCAACAATTGCAAATTAAAAATAATACTCGACACATAGTCCGTATTTTTATTCGAGTTAGTCTAAATTTTTATTCAAAATTTTTATGAAGAAATTATTAAAGTCAGAATTTTTATTCCAATACCATCATTTTGCACTATTTGCACTAATAATTCCAAAACAAAAACAGTAATTACAATAATAGGAATTAAAAAACGATTAATTTCTCAATTTAAAAAAAATGATATTAAAAATATGACCAAGTTCTGAATTTCTACTCAAACTCCATCTCTTTACATTAACAATTCCAAAACAAAAATTTTAGTTTCTCAATAGCAGATATATGAAAAAATGATTAGAGCCAGAATTTTTATTCCAGTACCATCATTTTGCTCTATTTGCACTAATAATTTCAAAACAAAAACAGTAATTACAATAATAGCAATTAAAAAACGATTAATTTCTCAATTTAAAAAAAATGATATTAAAAATATGACCAAGTTCTGAATTTCTACTCAAACTCCATCTCTTCACATTAACAATTAATAATAAACAAAGAACGATAGCTCAGATAGTAGCTTTTCAAAAATTATATACAGCATTTTCGAATTTTCCTTATTAGAGCCAGAATTTTTATTCCAATACCATCATTTTGCATTAATAATTTCAAAACAAAAACAGTAATTACAATAATAGCAATTAAAAAACGATTAATTTCTCAATTTTTAAAAAATGATATTAAAAATATGTCTAAGTCCTGAATTTGTACTGAAACACCATCTCTTTACATTGACAATTCCAAAACAAAAATTTTAGTTTCTCAATAGCAGATATATGAAAAACTGATTAGAGCCAGAATTTTTATTCCAGTACCATCATTTTGCACTATTTGCACTAATAATTCCAAAATAAAAACAGTAATTACAATAATAGCAATTAAAAAACGATTAATTTCTCAATTTAAAAAAAATGATATTAAAAATATACAAATTCTGAATTTCTACTCAAACTCCATCTCTTTACATTAACAATTCCAAAACAAAAATTTTAGTTTCTCAATAGCAGATATATGAAAAAATAATTAGAGCCAGAATTTTTATTCCAGTACCATCATTTTGCACTATTTGCACTAATAATTTCAAAACAAAAACAGTAATTACAATAATAGCAATTAAAAAACGATTAATTTCTCAATTTAAAAAAAATGATATTAAAAATATACAAATTCTGAATTTCTACTCAAACATCATCTCTTCACATTAACAATTAATAATAAACAAAGAACAATAGCTCAGATAGTAGCTGTTCAAAAATTATATACAGCATTTTCGAATTTTTCTTATATCGAACGATCAAAATTATAATTTTCGTGGTGCTACTTTTCAAACGAATTCTGTCGCGATTTTAGGCTCAGCGACGATAGAACTGTCGACACGTGTCTCTTTTCCGTTTCACTCGTCATCGATGTATTCGATCGCGAAATATGTATATTTCGCCTAACGATCTCCGACGAGTCAATCCCGCCGAGAATTAATTAAAATCGGAGATTTCAATTTCACGTTCACGTCTAATGCCCCTCGTTTATCCTTTTCACTTCGCCTTCCACTGAAACGTAGTAAATTTACGTTTGATTACCAGCTTAATGGCAACTTCAACTTGCAAGAGCAAATTCATTAGAACGTAAATCTCGATTGGATATCTACAATCTTCGTACATTACGATTCCAACATTTTCGCGCACTTGTCTGTTTGCTTTTCGACAGCGCGTCGATTATTCTCTTCTATTGTTGGCAACTAAGTGATTACCACCTAATGTCAAATGATCCGCAATCACTTAGTTTCCAACCCAATAATTCGTCTTTTAATTTCATTACGCGATTACGTTAAAATGTAATTAGATATATATATATATATGTATGTGTGTGAATATATCCCGCACAAATCGAGTTACGAGCTTACGTTAAAATGTGAAAACCGCTGTCCGAGATAAAATATCGTGCGTAAAGTGTAGAAACAGAGCATCGTAAATTAAACGTTCTTTTAACGTAAAAGAGAAATTACCAAGATCGATTGGAACAGTGATATTTCACGCTGGCAAGCAAATTTGTAATTCGACGATTTCGTACGAAGATAATAAGCTTTATTCGCTACTTTTACTTAATTCACATGTTTCAGTAACGTTCGTACGTTGCTGCTACAAATCGGTCAATGTAACCGAGCACCTACGAGCGCGTAACTGTGTACCGTATGCACATACATTGAATTTACGCGGTTTGTCAAGCGAGCAAATAATAACTCGCATGAATAATTAATATTCGAAGATTAAATTACGTTGTTGGCAATTTGATAGGTGTAATCGGGTGATCTAAACGTGGAAACTAAAATCCTGATTTTACAATAATCTGAATGTAGACCAGAGCGTTTGTTCGGCTTCATTTTCTCGCTAATATCGCGTTTATTCGATGCAAATTTCACCGTTCGATGGTAGGTCGCGTGTACGCGAACGAGCGAATTTTCCGATATGAAAAGTTTTTCGAAATACGTACACATCGAACGAATGAAGATCGTTTGCACTGCAGCTGCGATTTACGTGCGAACGTAAATCGGCCTTTGAGTCGTAACAATTGCAAACCTCTATTGTTCGTAATTAAATACTTGAGGTGTAAATTTATGCGAGCAAGAATCTTGATTAAACAAATCGGGCTTTGTGTAATGTTTCAATTTCTTCAGTTTGCTTTTTCTCCTATCGCCGCTGGCTACCGCTTTATACCGGACTGTTGGTTGAAGCTTCTTGAAAGAATTTTAATTTCATTTCGTTTAAAGCTCACATCGAAATGGTGAAATTTAAATTACCACATTCCGAGAGAGGAAGAACTACTTTGCATAGGAAACTGATTCAAATATTATCGAAACCTGTATCATCGTTTGCTTCCCTTCTTTCTATTCTCATATAATATATGATATAATTATAGTATAATATAAACATGATATAATTATAATATATTTTATATTATAATTATATTATATTATAATATAATGTAAACATGATATAATTATAATATATTTCATATTACAGAACCTTGCATCTTCGTTTGCTTTCCTTCTGTCTATTCTCATATAATATATGATATAATTATAGTATAATATAAACATGATATAATTATAATATATTTTATATTACAGAACCTTGCATCTTCGTTTGCTTTCCTTCTTTCTATTCTCATATAATATATGATATAATTATAGTACAATATAAAACAAGATATAATTATAATATAATATAAAAAATGATATAATTATAAGATGTGATATAATATAAAACATGATATAATTATAATATATTTTATATTATAGAATCTTGTTTCTTCGTTTGGTTTCCTTCTTTCTATTCTCTTTAATATATGATATAATAATATTATAATATAAAACATGTTATAATTATAATATAATATAAAAAATGATATAATTATAATATGTAATATAATATATGATACAATTATATCATTATTATATATTATAATATAATATAAAACATGATATAATCATAATATATTTTGTATTATAGAAACTTGTATTTTCGTCTGCTTTCCTTCTTTCTATTCTCATTTAATATATGATATAATTATAATGTGTAATATAATATAAAACATAATATAATTATAATATATTTTATATTATATTATGTTATATTATATAATATAATTACGATATAATTATATCATATATTATTGCAATTATATATATTCAATTGCATTATTTCAATTTCTATTACATGGAATATTATTTCAACTGATTGAGATTTTTCGTTTCTTTAAAGAAAATTTCTCGTCGGATTAAAATTTCCATTAAGACCAAAGAGGAAATTTTACAAAAAAACTCCTCTAATTGATGCAAATCTGTCTACCAAGTGTATCCAGAAAATAAGATCCGATTGGTTACCATTAAGCAAATGCAGAGATTCATTTGCAAGAGCTTTGATACTAAAATATTTGACGATAATGGTCATTGATAACCAACGAAATTCTCGTATATATTATATAATAATTATCCGCAGCAACAATGAAGTTCTCTAATCGATAATGGTTATCGATAACGAGAAATATTTCAATTCATTAAAATATTCATATTATTCATAATGGATAAAATCGGTGAAACTCCTATACTGCAATTTTTTAGTCGTTTTGGTTAGAACTGGTCAGGGTCGTTGGTTAAAAGCGAACAAATATCCGTAAACACGGTCTGTTTGTTTCAAATCGGCATTTGTCACTGACCAATGAACAGAGAAATTCAGCACGCACGTGCAAAATTGCGGTTGTAGCGTTGCAGCGTTGGTATTTGTTAAACGAGACTTACTTCATGGACACGCCACGTGTACTTGAATACAAAGTTAAATTTTATCCTGATGGAAAGTCGTTAAGACGACTTTCCGTAACAAACTTTTATTCTGCTCGTTAAAACTGCACATCGACTTGCAAATGACTGCAATAGACTTGCAAATTTTAGGCACTGATTTTAACAGTTTTGTTGATTTTAACAAAAAATTTCCAGGATGTAATTTTTCATTAATATAGAAATAACGATGCCCGTATCATGTAACTTTAAGTTTCAAATTCTTGCAAACGTACATTTTCCTCGCTTATAAACTCACCGTTTGCTTCTTTTTGCAGCGCACAGTGCAGCACGAAAGAATTTTGAACAAACTGCCAAATACACTCACGCTCAACATTTTCAATGTCATCATACTTAATCCGATTATTAATATCTTTTTCATTCGTTATTTATAGCCTCGGTACAGGTCATTTATAGCGCGAAAGGAAAGTTATGACTGTAGCTCACCACGCAACGCGTTAAGTAATTTTTGTAATTACGTCTTTATTAACCTATTTTCAATAAAAAAATTGAATATATATATACTCACATGATATATTCATATATTCATATGACATATTCATATATTTATATATTCATATATTCATACATTCATGTTATATACTCTCATATTTATGTTATATAAATACATATATTCATATATTCATATGATATATTTATATAGTCGTATTATATATTCATATAGTCATATTGCAAATCCATATGATATAATATTTACATATTCATATAGGCATATCATATATTCATATGATATAATATCTATATATTCATATAGTAATATCATATATTCATATATTCATATGATATAATCATATATTTATATGATATATTCATATATTCATGTATTATATTCATACATTCTTGTTATATATTTTTATATTTACATTATATATATACATATATTCATATATTCATATGATATATTTATATAGTCGTATTATATATTCATATAGTCATATTGCAAATCCATATGATATAATATTTACATATTCATATAGGCATATCATATATTCATATGATATAATATCTATATATTCATATAGTAATATCATATATTCATATATTCATATGATATAATCATATATTTATATGATATATTCATATATTCATGTATTATATTCATACATTCTTGTTATATATTTTTATATTTACATTATATATATACATATATTCATATATTCATATGATATATTCATATATTCATATGATACATTCATATATTCATATGATATATTCATATGATATATTCATATATTCATATAACATATATACATTCATATGATATATTCATATATTCGTGTTATATTCTCATTTATATTATATATACATATATTCATATAATATATTCATATAGCCATATTATATATTCATATGATATAATATTTATATATTCGTATGGTCATATCATATATTCATTTAATATAAATATATATTCGTGTATTCATATGACATTCATATATCCATATAATATATATATTCATATATTCATATGTATAAATGCTTCATACATAGAATATATTTTTCATTAAATATATCTTCTAGAACCTTCTTTTTCAATTCATAACATCCAATGGATATAAATACAATGAATCCGCGAGTAGATACAAACTACTCTCTAACATACAATTTTGGAGTGTGTTAGTAATTTTATTACGCAGTCAAACGATTAAACGTGACAGCTGTTGTATTTCCAATCGCGTACTAATTATTCAATAAATATCATCAATCCGATGGAAACGCAATATCCATAGAAAGCACAAAACCACAGAGTTTCGATAACTTTCCACTGTATACAGTCACCGATGCAATTCCTTTCAACGGATACACCTTCTTGTTTCATCGAAAGTTCAATCTCCAATCGTTTCCACCATTTCCTTTATCAATCTTCCCCCCCCCTCCTCCCCTCCTCCCCGTTTTCCTTTCTTCCCATCGTTCCACATTAAACAAGCTCGGATTGATTTTCGATTACTCGCAATCAACCGACCACCCCTCCCCACCCTCCCCCACCTACCCCATTTCCAAATCACGTGGTCTGGAACATGCAACCAGGTACAAGGTACGTGTCTTGCTTGACAAAAACAAGAATTGTGTCGCCACAACGACAACAAAATCGCGACAGGTTTCTATGACACACAACGAGGGACACGTGCGCGACAATGCCCCTGCACGTTCGTAAAGCACAGCAGATGCATTGTACGAGACACGGTCGTTGCGGCGCAACAATACGATCATAAAGAATTATGAAGATGGAAAAATTTAGAAATAGTCCGAGGAATCGAACAATCGTTTACAATGAAGGAAAACCGAACGACGGGGAATTTTTTCCAATTAGCGTGCTGCTTTTTCCTTTTCTTGCACGCTCAGACGCTTGAACGCTCTTCTACGAATTGGTAGTCGGACACTTAAAATTCGCTCACGGTCACTTGAAGGCCATCTGTCGTTGCATAACTTGACCGCTACCAACGTCACCAATTACTTTTTCTCTCCACTTCCTTCATTCGAAAAGAGTACCAAGTTAGGAAATTCGAGGGTCCACCGTCAGCAATTTGCCCAACTTGAACCATTTCTCCTATCGTTTTTGAGTTTCTAATGGAACTTCGTTCGTTCACTTACACTTCGAAGAGACTCGATTGCATCAGGTTGAAGTTCAAGACAGTCGACAGTTCGCGTGACAGATCTTTCGATGGCTTCCTCTGATTCTGATTTTTTTTTTGTACAGTTTCATTTATCAAAGTTGTTAAATAGATAGTACATTTATATTGTACGTGTGAGAGTGAGGGAGCGAAGAGCGAGCAGACACATGTATGTATCCCCCCCCCCCCTAGAGTGTATGTGAGCGTCGCAGGACGTTCAGGTCTCCATTGAGACAAAGGAGCAACTAGAAGAAAAGAAACAAGCAAGCGAGTGTGTCGTCGAGTCCTTCAGAGAGTATCCCACATGTAAAGCTAGATTTAGTTAATATGTAAATAAATTTTAACATAAATAAAAAATTTTTTTTTTTTAATTCCCTCAATACCTTAACAAAAGTATTATGAAAATCAGAATCGTAGGTCAAATGTGGAAGGTTGTGTATAGTTTCTGGATGCAATTTACGTATAAATATTACACGAAATTATGTAGAATAAACGTAATATACAGTAGCATGGACAAATGTTGGATTATCTGATGGATTATCGCACTATATCTAACAACCTACTAAAGATACTATCTGGATACTAAATAACCAACGATTCCATGTTGTTCTTACAATTCCACGTACACTGGCATTCCATCTACGAACAGCCAGCAGACTTTTTGAAAATAAACGATGCTTCAGAGGATGATACGATTCGATGCTGTATTTGCTGAGAACATTCAACTCGAACTTGAACGAACAACAACAAGACTCTTTAACGTGGCAGGTTAAAGTTGTAACAACAATTGCTGGATTTAAGTGAAAATCGCGAGCAAAGTCAGCAATCTGAAGATAGGAAAGTTGCTGTATCAGTTCACGAGAAGGGAAACACGTTTACCGGAACATAGCAAATATTACTGGGAGATCTGAGACAGCTGATAAGCAGCCACAAAAATATAGAAAAAATGCATATCCACCGCTTATCGGAAAAGGCTCATTTCCCAAGTGCCGTTGACATTTCAAATGAAATCCGCGCTGCGGATGATGCGAACATTCGCGTAAGAACCGCACGGAGGCGTCTTCGTGATTTTGGCCGCAAGGGACGCATGTCACGCGAGAAACCGACTCTCAGTCGTAAATATCGGACGCTGAGAGTTGCTTCCGCCGAAGCGCACAATCGCTGGGTGGCGCAAGGTTCGGTTAAAAGCGTCATTTTTGACGAGCATTTTTTATTTTGTATTTAGTATTTTTAAGATAGCGCGATAATTTGTTAGAAAGTAGCAGTCGTCTTGAACTTTTGTCCGGTAGAAAAATATTGAAAAATAGATATCTGGAACAAAATGTGTGGATACTCGTGACAATATCTAGAGGGCGCAACAGACTCAGTGATTAGGTTCTTCCTTTTTTGTGTTCGCAGAAATGTAAATTTGCATGAACTTCCGCAGTCGAACTGTATGTTAACTTAACTTGATAATATGTTATTCTAACTTAGTGTTGATGAGAAACTTCATTTTTTTGTAAAGTGAAAAGGGGAAATGAAAACTTGCAGATTTTAGACAAACGTTATTTTATTTTCACTTTGAAAACGAGAGACGTGTTTAAACAATTATTAGATCATTTTTACGTGTACGTTAAATAATCATTGTTTTTGAAAATACGTCAAGCAAATGTGATTGGCGATATGTTTTGTGTGGCAATTGTATACAAAAATAGCAGGTCATTGATGGCTTCTGCCTATCTCTCTTTGCATAGGCAGCAGAATTTCTACGAATTAACCTGTGTGAATTAATAAGGTTTCCCACTGGTAGGCAGATGTACCTATGACTTAGCCACTTTACATAGCAGGAAACTAGATTAATGAAATTAGTATTTTACATGTAGAATCGTTATATAAATAATAACATTTTTCTTATTTACGTTTTTCATTTCATCCCGTAGATTCGAAACGATTATTCGCTTTTCCTACAAATAATTTGAAACATGAAAAATGAAATGAAACGATGATAAATCTCTGAGAAAACGAATTACGAAACGAGGTATTATCAGGATGATCTTCCTCTACGTTGATGTTTTACAATTACACGCAACGTCCTTGAAAACTATAAGATTTCGGAGGAAAACGATAGATGAGCGATGAAAGAAAATAAAAAAATCGACTTTTCGTAACAGCATCGCGAGAAAAACGCACATTTAATACATCAGATAAATATTGCTTAAACGATTATCAAGCATATCAGTGTTGTACATGTAACGTGCGTACTATCTGCTACTATTGTACACAAATGTGATTGGAAACCAGGAGAAATCGTAGAAATCCATCGTACATATGTGCAAAGGTAGGCAAACGTATTACAACAGATTGATGCATCAGTATGCAAACAGTATGCGTCACTTTTGCGGTGGGTTGAATTCGCGATAAGCCAAGACACATACAAATAGTCACAATGAATATCATGTATATAATATATAGATATATATATTTATGATATTCATGATATATGATATATTACAAATGTATAGTCATTGTGTCTATTCCTGTATGTTTTCGTTTATCACATATTATGAGTTCAAATATAAATTATGTTTATAATATATATTATAAATACAAATATAAATTATGTTTATAATATGTATTATAAATGCAAATATAAATTATATTTATAATATATATTATACATATATATTCAGTATAAATATTATATGACAAATATAAATTAAATATATATATTTCTGTTGTATTGTTGTATATGTTTTTATGATATTCATGATATATGATATATTACACATGTGATAGTCATTGTGTCTATTTGTGTATGTTTCCACTTATCATATATTATGAGTTGAAATATAAATTATATTTATAATATATATTATAAATACAAATATAAATTATGTTTATAATATGTATTATAAATGCAAATATAAATTATATTTATAATATATATTATACATATATATTCAGTATAAATATTATATGACAAATATAAATTAAATATATATATTTCTGTTGTATTGTTGTATATGTTTTTATGATATTCATGATATATGATATATTACACATGTGATAGTCATTGTGTCTATTTGTGTATGTTTCCACTTATATATTATGAGTTGAAATATAAATTATATTTATAATATATATTATAAATACAAATATAAGTTAAATTTATAATATATATTACAAATACAAATAGAAATTAAATTTATAATAATATTATAAATACAAATATAAATTAAATATATATATTTCTGTTGTATTGATGTATATGTTTTTATGATATTCATGATATATATTACACATACGATAGTCATTGTGTCTGTTTGTGTATGTTTCCACTTATCACATACTGTGAATTCAAATATAAATTAAATTTATAATATATATTATAAATATATATTAAATGTAAATATTATATTACAAATATAAATTAAAAATATATATTTCTGTTGTATTGTTGTATATGTTTTTATGATATTCATGATATATGATATATTACACATATGATAGTCATTGTGTCTATTTGTATATGTTTCCACTTATCACATAATATGAGTTAAAATATAAGTTATATTTATAATATATATTATAAATACAAATGTAAATCACATTTATAATATATATTATAAATACAAATAGAAATTAAATATATATACATTTATCTTGTATTGCTATATATGTTTTTATGATAATCATGATATATGATATATTACACATATGATAGTCATTGTGTCTATTTGTATATGTTTCCACTTATCACATATTATGAGTTAAAATATAAGTTATATTTATAATATATATTATAAATACAAATGTAAATTACATTTATAATATATATTATAAATACAAATAGAAATTAAATATATATACATTTATCTTGTATTGCTGTATATGTTTTTATGATAATCATGATATATGATATATTACACATATAATAGTCATTGTGCCTATTTGTATATGTTTCCACTTATTACATGTTATGAGTTGAAATATAAACTATATTTATAATATATATAGTACAAATGTTTATAAATATATTATAATATATATTATATATATAGAGAGAGATTGCATTGTAAATATAGAGATCATATTGATGTTCATTAAATATGCATTTGCCACGCAAAATATATTTTTTATTTCATCCTATTTTACTTCATTTCATTTCATTTCATTTTGTATTTATCTCTTCCACCACATTTTATTTAAGAACACTATCTCTTTCAAGGACGTCATGCATGATATAGATTATATTTAGCAGCATTTGTATCCTATTATATTTATAGCGTTTAAAGTATTTCAATTTACATTATTGTGTATTTATAATGTTTATGTTATTCCAAGTCCAAGTATTTATGTAACTTAGTTTTTCTAAAGTTTATATAACAACGATAAATTTAGTCTGAATAACATTAAGCAACGCTCATAATGGACAACCTGTGTTAAGAAGTAGCAGTAAAACTAAGAATACGTAAACTGCCGATACTTGAAACTTTGCTCTACGCTATAATTAGAAGCAAAAGTCATTTGAAGTTCAGCTTTGAATTTATCATCAAGCAACTTCTCTCTTCTTCTCTTTTTGATGATACAACGAGCCTCATTACTGTCACGATTCTCACAACTGATCGATATTACCTGTGTGGCACGTGCTTGCAATTTATTTCACAGACAAATAAATTCACGAACGAAGACGTGTAAATCGTACAATACATGCGTACGAAAACTACCTACAAACACAAATCATGCATACGGCAAACAACACAAATTTAACATCTCAGCTGTTCGAAACCGACAACCGAATGTTATTGCGACGAAGAACACAATTGTACGAGTAGAAAATTTCAATAGAATTTAAAAACGTTGGAAGATAACAGCCGAAGAAATTTAACAATAATATTCGTAGCTCGTGTAACATTGACGATGAAGCTCTCTTCAATTGTTCCATGTGAAACGTAGTTGTACGTTGTTTGAAGCGGGCAGAAATTTATACAACACACAACATGAAACAACATCTATTTATAACGTTATACTCGATATAGTAGGAAAATAACGTAAAAATAAAAGTGGGCAAGTACGAGTGTACGTATTAAGTTGGAGCAGTTGAAGTACTATTACTACGAATTAGATTAAATTTCGAGCACGTAGGTTTCAAGCTCCAAGTATTAGGGCAGATAGCAGTGAAATTTAAACACTTAGAACGCAATAGCTTGTCGTATCAGTGTTTTATCGTGATCTAACAATAAGTCGTGTTTCGTGATAGTGACAGCAATGTTGAAGATAGTAGTGTCATCATATGTTTATTACAACGATTAAAATAATCACGAGATTACCATCTTCTACGTGTTACATAATATTGGGTTGGCAACTAAGTGATTGCGGATTTTGTCATTAGGTGGTATTGAGAAAATCCGCAATCTCTTAGTTGCCAGCCCAATATTTAGATATCAGGCATAGGTGTTGAATACATACAGAGTGTCTCATTTTAATCGGCCCAGCGAATGTCCCTGAACTGCACATTGATTCAATAAATCGACCGTTTCCAATGAAACTCACTGTATTTCTAGAGAGACGTCTCGCTACGGTAAAAATCTTATCCGGATGGACGCACCATCCAGATTCCATGGTGGTCTTTGGTCCTTCAAATGGAACATATGTACACTTTTTCGTGCGCCATTCGACTTAGTTTTTGATTCTCTATGAGAAGCTGCCTTTAAAATCTGATTATATCAAAACACAAAGATGAAACGTTAAGCCGCGTGGCTACTGTTTGCTTCGAATGATTAGTTTGAAGAATATCTTAACTTTAATCTCGTGAAGCTTATCGTCGAAAGACGAGGTCAGATAACGCGGTGCTTCTGTTCCTACGTTTCTCTTGTCTTCCGAACACTCGATTTCATGAAATTGCCATCGAAATATCTTTTAAACCGAGCATTCTCAGCCACCGGTGGCTTCGTACTTTCTTGTAGAGAATGAAAAACTGCACCTAATGGTGTATCAAAAAGTCTACAGTTTCACGTTTAAAGGAACAAAAGGTACCTCGAGATTTCGGGGCGTCTGCACCTCAACGAGCCTGGTGGTCATCGTAGAGCGCCATCTCTTGAAACGCACTAAGTTTTATCCCAGACACTTTTTCCAATAACCTAATAACCTATAGTTTGAAAATATGTTCGCGCAGATCGATTAAAATGAGACACCCTGTATCAAAGAAATGAAAGAGATTTAATTTTGGAAGCGGTTAAAAGGCTTCGAAAAGAAAAAAAAAAAGGAACGAAAAATATTACCAATGTCATTCGCACGTGGCTTTCGTCGCTATAATAAAAGTACAATAAAACGGTTTTTCATTTCGCCTGTCGAGAATCCGCATAATCGATTCATCTAGTTCGCCCGCAGCCTCTTTGTTGGTAGAAAAACGCGGCACGCTTTTCCGGGCCGCGTTCTCTTTCTGTTCGTTTCGTTTGCGTGAAATATCAACGAACGTATGCAGATACGCGTTCAAGCCTTATAAATCGCGCGACGTTTCTGTTCCGTGTGACACTTTCCTCCACCTACTTACGTATTTGCACACCGCGTTCCTCCATTTGCTTCGCATTTTTCATTCGATTTCGTCACTCGTTGATTTACATGCACATTGCACGATATCGTAACTGGTCGATTCACGGGTTCAACGTGTTCATGAGCGTTTTTCCTTTGTCACGACGTTTCGCGCGACGATTACGATCGCCTTTCTGCAATACATAGCCACGGAACGATTTCGTGACGTTATCTCGATCGATTCGAATTTCGAACTTTAAATTTAACACTTTACCGACCGCTAGCGGTTCAACAGCATACGGACGTCCGACCGGCAGCTCAGGCGCAGATTTGCCTAGCACCGGCTCTGTTTCAGTTTAGACTCTCCAACGCCATTCTTTTCGTTCGCCGCTAATGGTAAGTTTACTAAATAACACAACAATAAATTACTGCTCAAATAATGAGAAAGATTGTCGACGACAAGAGGCCGATTAATATTCTATCGATCGGTAACGTCGGTGACAAAAAAACCGATTAAAGGCTATCGGTCGGTAACGTCGGCGACAAAAAACCGATTAATAGGCTATCGGTTAGAGGTACGTGTGTGTTCTTAGAAACCCGCGGATGAATTTTCATAGAGAGGAAGCATATTTGTGAAAATATTAACGAGTATCTGAAAAATGGCCAGATATACAGACAGTATAAAAAGTATTTCTACGGTAATTAATTTCAACAAATACAGCGATCTTCGAGTTTCAATATTCGTCCGAAATGGAGGTACAAATTGCATGTGTCAATCTGATGCCATTCAGTGTTCCATTTTAGAGCTCTCTATTTTAAAGTGGAAAATCAATATTTGCCTATGTAGTATAGAGACACATGACAAATTCCACGAGACTCTCTCTCTCTTTCTAAGCTTCGTTTGGGAATGAAATTGGAATTTTTTGGGAACATTTCACGTGGCGCTGCCTGTCACGCGCACGCCGAGGCGCAATGCAACAACAGTGCAATATCGAATTCCTAACTCTGCAGCCTTGCTATTCGAAATTAATGTCATAATACGTGTTAAACCATACACGCAACGCTGTAAAAATTGATAAATTGCAGCTGATTAAATCGAGACTGAGATGGAAATAACAGACGCAGTACAACATCGAATTATACACAGCAATTAATTAAATTAGTAGAGGGAATTGATATCTGTTTTCAAATGTTCGACAGGGTGACGAAAATTATTGCATCTCTTCATCTCTTTCGAATAGCTAATTAATAGCTAATTAATTTTCTAAATGAGAAGGAATAAGTCGAGTAACGTTTCTTAACGAAATATCCGAAGATGAAATCTCCGTCGGTAATACGGTTTTTCACTAACGCTGTCGGTATAGGAGTTTTTCAGTCCGATTTCTTATCGTCTCAGGTTTTAAAAAGATCAGAAAAGATTCTGAGCTGCTTATTATAGTCGTCAATTTACCGCACAAGCGACGCTTTAGCCAAACGTTCGAACCTTTCTGCAAGAAAGATACAATTCACTTTAAGATAAAACTGGAAATTACGAAAACATTGTAATTTGTCCGGAGATAGACAATTTGGTATCGAACAAATATTGAAACAAGTTATTGCAGAGTTTTACTCGTAAGATAACGATCCTCCAAGAAGATCTAAAGAAATTTACCAGCTCTTACAAAGCTGTAATTATTTCCTTATCAAAGTATAATAAAACTGCGAATTTTTTAAAATATTGACAAAAATTAGAAATAATTTACTGATTATTGGAAAACGACACGAAACACGTATCTCGTACTTGGAAATGTACGACCGTCAAGAGATTAGTATTACATATACCAAAATAAGAAAAATTGTGGGTATAAAAGAACTCACTTAGCAAAAGACTGACGTTGATGGCAATACGAATCGCTCGCAGTGTTCAATTAATTAAATAAAAACCATAATAATTAAAAAGTAAACAATACTCGACCAGTCAGAGGCTTGTAGCTGTAAATTTTTTTAGGTGCAGGAACCACAAGGTCTGACACCTCCGTTGGTCCAAAATGAGCCACGTTCAACAGTTCTTGATAAATTTTCAAATTCGATTTTCTCGCAAACCGAGCCTTAGATGAAGAAATTTTATTCCACATTTTCTTCTCATTTTTTCACAAACAATCGCTTCGTGCCCGCTTGTAATATTATTCGGTCGCCCCCTGTATACTCTGAATGCTTCGTTTCAACATTTCATTTTCTCAGCTGAAACGACTAAATATGCGACTCCATTGAAAAAGCATACAGAACTATAGAAAACAGACGTTACACTCGCGCAACCAAGTGTGCACGCGCTTTAATTTTTATTCAAAGGAAAAGCTTCTTTCAATGGAAAAACTAACTCGACCATGGACTCGGATCGACTTTGCAAAGCTGCGTGGTCGCGTTCAGAGGAATTGAAATTCGCGTGACCACGAGCGAACCGCTCGAAAATCGTGTAGAGAGCGAAACAGACGAAATGAATGCCGCGTAACGAGATGAAATCATGTTACGACGACTTGGCGCGTAAAATCCCGAGCAAAAGAAACAGAGAGAGAGAGAGAGAAAGGGAGATCATGTTGGACAAGAGACTTAACTGTAATTACATCCATTTACAGTTACCAGGTTAATACGGCGAAGACGCGCAGCGTTTGGTTACTGTCACGCTTTCCGGATTGCGACATTTAAAATTTAAAGCGTTCGCCGCCAACGACATTTCCGACGGCATTCGCGTGCAAGCTTGTGCATCGATGCAGGTTATCGCGCACACGTGTGCACGGTGTGTCGGCTCGCAACTAAGAAAAGACTGATGACGATAATTTTGAATTTATTATAATTTGTCGTAATTTAAAGAACGAAATAAAATTATATTTACAAAATTAAGTAATTTCGAAGAAAAAGACGAAATAACTCGTATCTGATTTCCCTAAAATATAGCGGAAACGTGGAGATCGGTAACTTTTAATGGCGTTAGAAGAAGAGTCTGTCAACTCTTAGCTCAGCTTACGAACAAGGGAAGTTGGGAAACTGGGAACTTGTGAAAAATTTGAAACTTTGCGCGGACCTGGTTTATGCGATGCTAATGACGAGAACGATGTCTTTCTTCTGCAGGAAAAGCAGGCCAGCGGTGAAGATACTGCATCAAAGAAATCTCGAATTTTCATGGTATCGTGAATATTTCAGAAACTGTACGAGATAGAGGAGAGAAGTTCAATTAAAAGTTGCAGCGTGTTTCATGGTATCGTGGATGCGAGAGACTTTCGTGAAGTTGTATTTTTCGTTGTCACGAGCGCAGATATTTGCAATTTTTTAATTTTTCAATTTTCACAGATTACAAATTTCCAAATATACAGACGAACGAACCTCGAAAAGACAGAACTTTTCTACGAATGTTCTTTTCCTTTTCACGAGTTTGCACCACGTTAAACGCGCAAGCTGTCTTCTCCTTTTGAAAAAATTGTTTTTTGGCATTCACAGTGTTCGTTTACTACAAGCGCTGTTCGCGATTGATCGAAGAGTACGACGTTTGGAAAATGGTGAAAAATCGTGTTCTTTTCCTCTTTTTCTTTTAATTGTGTTGCTTCCCAGGCAACGTGTACGATATGAACGCGCGCGAGCAAGTAAATTTGTTGTACGGGTCGCGTCGTGACGAGACCCTGCTGACCAGTTAGCTGTGTTTGACGAGTATACTCGTCATGAAGAAATGACAATATTTTGTGATACGACGGGCCCTGTCGATAATAACATTAAGAAATAGAAACAGTCGTTTCGTCGCAATTTAATTGCATATTACGACAGCTACACGTACTCTGTGATTGACGAGTATACTCGTCATCAAGAAATGGCAATATTTTGTGATGTACGAGGCCTGAGAGTAATAAAATTCAGAACTAAAACAGCCGTTTCGTCGCAATTTAATTGCATATTACGACAGCTACACGTACTCTGTGATTGACGAGTATACTCGTCATCAAGAAATGGCAATATTTTGTGATGTACGAGGCCTGAGAGTAATAAAATTCAGAACTAAAACAGCCATTTCGTCGCAATTCAATTCCACATTAGGACAGCTACACGTACTCTGTGTTTGACGAGTATACTCGTCACCAAGAAATGGCAGTATTTTGTGATATACGAGCTCCGTCAGTAATAAAATTCAGAATTAAAACAGCCATTTCGTCGCAATTCAATTTCACATTAGGACAGTTACACGTACTCTGTGTTTGACGAATATACTCGTCACCAAGAAATGGCAGTATTTTGTGATATACGAGCTCCGTCAGTAATAAAATTCAGAAATAAAACAGCCATTCGTCGTAATTTAATTCCACATTACGACAGCTACACGTACTCTGTGTTTGACGAGTATACACGTCACGAAGATATGGCAGCATTTCATGTAACGAAGAACCCTGTCGGTAATCAAATTAAGAAATAAAACAGCCATTTCTTTAGAACTTAATTCTATTACGACAGCCACACGTATTCTGTATTTGACGAGTATACTCGTCATCGCTTACTTTATCGCCACACATTTTAAGTACACGCTTCTCCAATAAGTCGTAACAGCTATTTGGTTAAACGAATTCATGAGCCAAACGAGGATCCGCGACGGTAGAAAGTTTCAGGGTCATCGCCGTAGACCCGACTGCTCCGGAACGTCGATTTCACTTTCCACTTCCGTTTCAGAGCGTCGCGACGCTATGGAACGCAATTCATCGCCGGATGGAACACCGACCGAACGAATTATCCTGTTCGACTTACCGCATCACCTAGTTAACCAGTTAATTGCGTCCGACGTATATATACGTCAATGCGAAGCTTTATTTCGGTATGGTTGACGTATATACTCGTCGTGTGAATGAAAAATTTGCCATTTAGCATAAAATGAGAGTTACTGGTACGTTTTCTTTATATTTACAATAAACCTATTTTTTTTTTTTTATTTAGTTGTTTACTTGTGGTTAGCGCATCCTCATCCGTATGACTATTGTGGTTGCTGTTGTTGATATTATATGGTGTAAATGTGTTGCATAGGTGGTTGGAAAATTCTTCAGCTTGCTCTTCGTTGCTTCTTGCCCATGTGTTATCTGCTCTTCTGATTGCTGGGACCAGTTTTATCGTCTTCTTTATTCTTTTTTGTGGCTTTCCATAGGGAGTAGTTGTAGTTCTCGTGTACAGATAGTGACTCAATGAACTTTGTGAACTCTTTGTTGTTGTGTTAATTTCCTTTGCAAATTTGTTTAGATGTTTTTTGTTTTCTTCTGTTCTATGTTTTTGCCATTTTGCTTTCACTTTTCTTTTTTCTCTAATTTTTTCGAGGATGTCTATTAATTGTCTACTGGTTGATTCAGATATAGTGGTTGCCCATGCTGCTTCTTCAATAGTTTCTGTAAATGTTGTTACTGCCTGATCGATGTGTTCAGGTGTTTTCAATGGGATGTTGCAGTTGATTTTGCTCCCAATTATTTCTTTAAATGTTTGCCATTTGGTGGTTTTATGGCATAGTGTCTCTGAATTGCTGTAAAGTATTCATTTATTTCTATATGTAATTATTATGGGTGTATGATCGGAGGTAAGCTCGAGGCTGGGTGCTACGTTTAGTTTATTTGTTTGATGATATATTGAGGTTATTGTTTCTACTGTACTTTTCCAGGGTTCTACCTCGAGGTGCAGTGATTCGTGATCCCCATAGTGTGTGCTTTGAGTTGTAGTTCCCAGCTGCGATATATTTGTCACCTAAGTGTTGAAAATTGAAAGTTTTCCCATATTTGTGATGTAATTTTGTGTCGCGGTGGTACATATGTGGCGGATCGGTATCAACAGGACGCCAATAGGTCGAGGCATCAACGCGGCGCAACACCTCCCGGGCGATCCGCGGGTACCAACCGCCAACACCAGAGGGCTACGACGACAACGAGACTGTCTATCTCGCTAGCGGTCGAATATGTGGGCGATACAAATACCGCACCTAGCGAGACTCCCTCTACATCTAAGGCAGGGACTACCGGGCATAGCCTTACTGACGAGTCCACCGGTAGTCCCGGGACGAAACGCAAACTCTCTTTTCATCCGGCAGCAACAACACTTCACCAAAGTTCTTTGATTTCTGTAGCGCCTTTGGTGTGTTGTTGCTTTGATTATGTTTGTTTGTGGACTGCTTGTCTATTGTTTTGGGCTACTTGCGCGTAGCTTCGGTTTCCTTGGGGATTTGTGGGGATTCTGTTTGTAGCTTTTGGTTCATTTTGTGCTTTCAATGGTTGCTTCGGTATTCGTTATACTTTGTTGTGCAATAAACCTATTATGTATAACAAAAGAGTGTGATTATTTGATTATTCTCTTTGCTGCCATATCGGCCATTCCCAACATTGTTTTGTGTTTTATAGCAGCTTAAACAACTCTTTATCAGCTGTACCGTCAAAAGCAAATCCTCTTCGAAGATGTGCCGTCTGCTGAAAAAACGAAAGCTCGACCTGCGAAACGCCACTTTGTACGTACAAACTTGCTTCGGAAAATGCCACGCTGAAATCAACTGAATTTCTGAAAGTTTCTTCATTTATCAATTTCATTATTTCTTTGGCAATCTTTATCTTTCCAACAGCGATACCTTTTTCAACGATGAACCGTTAATTTCTTAGCGTTATTTCTTAAAAATATAATCCTTGCTCGTTTCGCTTCACAAATTTATAACACGAGCATCTGGCTCGCGTTGCACGTATATACTCGTCATTTGCTTGGTTCTAACCAAGCGCCACGTAAGACAATTCTGACACTAAATTCCCCAGTTCACAGGTTAACCGTATCTCTCGTCGTTTTAGTTTCAACGCACGAGCAGAGATTCCTGGCGATTTTTGATGCCCAAATTACTTGTCAGTGTCGCAGACACTTAGACAATTAGATACGGCACTGCGAGCAATTATAAAGCGAAACCTATTTGTCCCGTCGTTTCTTCGATACGAGGCGGTAAGCACGTGCTTAGTGTTGCTCAAGTGCTCCAGTCCTTTACTTTAACAATGTGCATTTTAATGTTGCGTGTGCGCTGTTTTAGATCGTAACGTTTCGCAGGTCCAGCTGAAGCGATGACGACGATACAGAACTGATACAAACTTGTTATGACTATCTGTCTGATCGACTAATAGTGTTACTACCAGCAACTATCAATTGTCAGCGATGACGGACTGTAATCGATTATCGACTCACTCGAGCTTTACCTCCCTGAGCGTCCCCAAGACGCGGTGGAAGACAGAGGTGGGGAACAACATGGGTATGAAACAATAAATTTTTTCTGCGGCCCATGGTTTTCTCAGTAGGTCCCAGCATTTATTCTTTTACGACGTCCTGTCCTCGGACGTCGTTTCGCCAACACCTGCGATTCGACCTTGGAACCCTCTGTCTATGGCCATGAGCCACTACAGGTATTTTCGAAAACCGCTGATCATGGCTGCGTGTGTTAAGGCAAGTTATTTTTCTAATGGGCCAAATTGCACGCCATGGGACGTTGGAAGATGCTGCACGACGGATCATTGCGATTAATAGTCGATTTTTTTTTTTTAATTGAGGACGAGGAGGACGAAAAAGACGATCGTTCGACGAGATGGTTTCGTCAGCGTGGCCAGCGTCGAGTTGCCATCCGAGGGCGAACGAGGACCTGTTGAGGAAATTTTAGGAAGAAAAGTTCAGGATCGGGAGAAGCCAACCGTAGAAAATGTCGTCGAACTTGATCAAAGTTAGTGGAACTTGGAATAATTTTTATTGCTAACTTAACTGATTGATAGAAGCAACGGAGGATAAAGGAAAATTGGTGAAACGTTCGATGAAAACGAATGGAAATTGACATTGAGTTTGCGTGTTTTCGCAGCCAGAAAGGCAATTTTCAGAGGAATTTTCATTTCTTCCGAAAGAGGAAAGTTTTTCTTTGCTGCATCTTCGGTTTTCTTTTACGTTGTAATGAAGTGATAGAAACGATCTTGTCGACAATTTTTGTGTTCTAGTGACGACAGGGTACCGTTTATGATTCGACATCACGTTCAAGTTCGCGTCTTGCAATTTTTTTTTGGATAATTATTATTATTTTTGAAATTATTTTTACATTAAAAGGCGTCATTCTCGTTCAATGTAATTATTATTTTTATTTATTTTAATTATGCATCGCAAGTACAGATAATGCAAGGTTTGTACATTTCAGGCAGATGCCACTGTTGCAGTGAAAATTCTCGTTCGAAGTAAGAAACTTGCGAACCGATATATTTTTCACAATTTTTAATTTCACGACACAGCCACGTGAGTAATTATAAATTGCATATTACACTATAAACAATTATAAAAAATAATTATAAATTCAATCGCATTCTTACAATTTTCACATTGCATCATTTTCCACTACGAACTGGAAGAAATTTTTTCTTTCATATTTATATCATATTTATATTAAATGTTGCCTAAAACGATCTAAATGGCAGGAAGCGTTAAAAAACTGTCGAATGATATTCTACAAACTTGGAAGATTATTGAAGAATTTTTTTGAGATTGAAACGAGCAAGAAGCTATAACGTCGGTAAAAACGAAATTACAGACGAAAGAGTTAAGACAAAAATTGTTTATATAATCTCATATGATAACAGAAAATAAGTAGAAATCTTCTTCTTCTTAAAAGTGAAATTATCCCTCGAAATTGCGTTTTCGTCTGTGAGAGAAATAGAAACTCGATGTGAATTTCGTTATTACCTTCTCAATCGATATTTCCCGGATTTTCCTTTATTTTCAGTGCATTGGCCGTACTCTTGCTAACGTAATCCACTTATTCATCCTATTACTCGAAACTTATTGTTAGCCACTGTTTGTTGAGAGATCGTAGATAACGAGCAGAAGCAACCAACTCCTATTACATGGATTCCACTTACGCCATCTGTTTATTTTCCGATCAGTTTAGACAACTGGAGTCTACTTTACGTACTTACAGTGCGGTGAATAATTACAAGCTCAGTCCTATTTCTAGTTTTCTCATAATATTCGAAGAAACGGTAGCACAATCGTTTACGTAATTTCACGTTATAATAGAAAAGGAAACTATCAAGATACTTTCTTCTTTGGAAGCGCGGAAAATGGTAAATTCTCTGTTGAAATTGTTTCCTTTTCTCTTTTGACTGCGAAGAAACATAAACTCAGTTTGTTACGTACAAACTAATTTTCTTATATTTTCGTTCAATATTTCGTGAATTTTCCTGTATTTCTGATTAATCCACTGACTCGTTTAAAGTTTCGTTTTTAACATCCTCCCACGCGGATTTTATTCTTCTGTCAAGTTTAACGTTATTTTCTCTACCGTAAACTTGTTCGCCACAATTCGCCCGCAGATTTTCTCGATCTCGTTGAAATCACAGCTCGATACCGGCCACCGTGATAATTCTGTTCCGAAGCCTGGAAATCAGATTTTTCTACTGAAAAATTTATTTTCTACTTGAAAAATCACCTTTCTGTCTTCTATCTCGTCTATGAAATAGGCGATAATTTTCCGCCCAACGTCTCCTCTTGTCCTGCAGCAGTTGTTCAATCTGCCCCTTAGGAAAACGATTTCTTTGGTACATTGAACGATCTTCTTTGAAACATTGCAGAAATAACGCGATAGACACGTATTCGCAGCACTTGTGTTTCCATGTATTTTCCACGTTCCACTCTCGTTCAACGTTGTTTTCCAATCGACACGATCGAAATATTAAATGAGTTGCAAGCAGCAGCTAATTCGATCGACAGGAAATGTTCTGTTACGACAGAAATTGAATCAACGAGTTCGATGAAACTGCCAATTAGAGAACAATGTTATCTCGAGAAAGATCGCGGAAGGAAATTTCCGCGTGTCTCGTGTTCGCTGATTAATCGATCACGTTCTACATCGCGAAGCGAAGCGATCTTTAAAATCGCGCGGCTGGCTGGCAACAGATGAGACACGGGGTCGTTGAACTTGCGCCATCTTTTGTCAATTGATGATCGCGATATATGTTACATATATACCGCAGACCAGAACGTCACAGATCGTTCGAGAATGAACGATTCGCTCGGTCGTGTCTTTCCGACCTTCTAACCTAACCTTCTCTCGCAGGATCGTAAAAACCGGATCGGTCGATCGTAAAATCGTAAAAATCCGCTAATTTGTCGTTTTTATTCGCGCGCGTACGAGTACGCGAATTCTGTGGTCTCGAGCAATCGCGTGCGGCAGCTCGCAGGCAAAGTGAAACAGAATGTAGTGGAATGTGGTGGGGGTAAACCGGAGGCGGGTCGGACGTACGCACAGTGCAACGAATTAAAAATGCAGCGAATTGATAATGGCGTGTTTACACGGGTGCAGGTAACACGGAATTTGATCGTGAAATTCCATCCAGATTTCCCGCTTTCCACCAGCTCTTCGGACGACGGAATACGCGTCGTTGCGCGTGATTATGATCGATGCAGCGAGGCTCCGATAAATTGCAACGACGCGAGCGCGATATTTGCATTGCAAACGACGTACGCATTAATGCAGGTCAGAAATAGAACGATGGACGCGGGCTGATCTTCGCTTGCTTGGATATCGATTTCTCCGCGGACGTCGGAATCAGTCGCGTAGAAAGTCGTCACGCGTCCTATGATAATTATAATTATGATATAGAGGTGAAATACCTTCCACGAATTCAATTTCCTCGATTTACAAGTTCATTTTCCTGCACGACGACTGCCTTCTATCTGTTGCGTATAGTCGAAGGTTTATCTCTTCGTAATCGATCGAGCGAGCATTTTTCTATCGCCTTTCGAACGTACGATCTAATCGACGTGTATTTATACAGGGTGTGCCAGTACTTATGGTACGACGAGGAGGTGGTCGTAAGAAAATACGTGGAAAATATGGAATAAGTTTGTAATATTCGAAAAAATTCTTCCACTGTTAATCGTGTATGACCTTGACGTTCACCGTGTGCTACGTGGATGAATTCGTCTTGATACACGTTCTCGTACGAGGCAGAGAAACGTACAGTGTGTATTAAAAAAAAAAAATGGGAAAATCGTTGTTATTTGTTGAAAAATATTGCAAACATAAAAAAACAATATAGCCATTGTATTGGCCATAAAAAACTGTACAACTTTTTCCTCTGCCACTTTTTCCTAATATGTACCATTTTACAAGAAAACCGCTGTCTAATAACAGTGCGGCTGTCCTGTGTAATAACGAACCGCCACTTCCCGTACTAAGAGGATTCTCGTCAGTTAGATAGCGATAAAAGACGAATTTTGCGAAGAAAGGCGTGCGAAAATTTGGAAAATTGTCTTCGCCAGCGTTGAAATGTTCTGACGTCCGACTAGCTACTTTCCATCGAACCGGTGACAATAAATAGCGTTCGTATTCCAAAGAAACGCACAAAGCCCGGCAACGCGTCAGCATATAATACGTACGTCATACCGAGAAATGTGACATTCGCAGAAAGGGAAACGGGCGGAGCCCAGATTCGTTGAAGTAGTGTACAAAAATAGCGCTAACTGGTAACGATCGCTAATTCTATTACGTTAGCTGTCGTTCGTTCACGCTGTGGCGTGTCTCGCGGAAAGACGCCAGCAACCGGACAACAACTCTGACGATTCTCGTGATCACTGCGGATTCTGAATGGAACTTTTCGCAGCCATCTGCCGCCATTGTAACTCGACAGCGGCCTGAGAGATGCAGCGCACTGCGGCGCGAAATATAATTACGGTACATGCAATAGTCGCGACTTCCTCGTAATTTTTATTAAAAACACGATAGATACATGGAAAATATTTACGTACGCTCGGCTTCCGGTCCGATTTATTTCCACGGAGCTTACGATCGTTGTGTACTTTTGTCGCGTGTTACGCATCCAAGGTAATCTTCAACGATTTTTTTTGGAATCTTGTTTATTATCTGTTTGTATTTCTTATGCGCCATAGTAAAATATACAGACTTTTTTTAGTCTATTATTATACAGTCCATATTTACTGATGTGAATTATATTGCTGATACTGCTACGACGAGTATTTTACTTTGGACACAGTTTGCATTTTTCTGTAAAGCGTACAATGGCGCGTATATCTGTTTACCGAAATTGAACTTTATCCGCTTTCTTAATCGTATCATAGGTCGCTTTTCATTCGTCGAGAAGGCAATCTCACAAAGTAAAATTTCTTAACTTTTCAAACGAAGAAATAACTGAATACGTTATGCAATTACGAATTTGATTAGTTGCACCAACTTAATAATGATTCTCGTGCTACTCGTCTTGCACTGAATATTTGTAAATTTATTTGCGAATTATTAAATTATTAGTGAATTATTCAATGTATAAATAATATTTACAAAGCAATCCCACTTTTCTTC
Organism: Bombus flavifrons; assembly: GCF_040668555.2. Taxonomy (NCBI): domain Eukaryota; kingdom Metazoa; phylum Arthropoda; class Insecta; order Hymenoptera; family Apidae; genus Bombus; species Bombus flavifrons. The sequence goes on along the minus strand of NC_138458.1, from coordinate 4,711,249 downwards.
ATCCTGATCAACTTTAGTAGGAAAATTACAAATTATCCTTTTCTACTCAGTTCCAGCACCCTACAAGTTGCATTTATATTAGCAAACTTTTAATTGCCAGCGTATGTCCTACGCGCGTGTGTATTATTATACAAAATTAGTATAATAAATTAGCGCGAGAGATGAAATTCAACATTTAATAAATACAAGAGACAAATAATAACGCGTAAGTTTGAAAGAAAGTAACGAGAGTATGGTTCATTTATTTCCATGAAACGTAACTTTCCTCGATAATATTTTTCTCCTCCGTAATTGATCGTTATTCAGCTGGAAAATGGCTGGTATAAGTTTCGTTGTATCGCGGAATCTTTTCACCGCTGTTAGCGATTGCCGCGAATGAAGCAGCGCAACGGTAAATTCAATTTCCTTCCGCAGAAAGCTGCCGGCTGTTAAATTGCTTCATCTGTGATTGTCATTTGCGTTACTCCAGGCTTCCTGCAAGTCGTTCAAATTAGCTTCACACAAATTAGCTAATTTCAAGCGAACCGTGGTTACGTTTGTTGAAAAACTACGTTTACTTTCAACTGGCCCATTCCACAAAGTGTCGCTCCTTGATACTGTGGTTACTCATTTGTGAAGTGTATCTCAATATCAATTTAACTGGACATTATCATTCTGCCATCGACTGCCGAAGCGTGTAGACGTGTGTCTAGTGCTCTGTGAAGTTTACAATACAATAAGTGACGACCCTCCGTCGAAAGTGAATTGAAACAGAAATGAACCAAGTGTTTCCTAAACTTCCTCGTGGAAAATCCGACACTTCCAATCTTTAATCCAAATCACAGCCTCTCGACTAGTTATTTCAATTTAAATTAACTAGCTCGAAGATGGCTCAAGTAACTCTCATCAGCAAAACTACAACCGCACTGTTCTACCTCCTCGGTGGCAAAAGGACAATATATCCTTCCGTTCAATTGGCACTAAAAACATAAGAAGACGTAAGCTAAGTACAGTAAAAAAGTCGCCAGTGACTTCAACTGTAAGGCTACCGCATGGGGTGGAAAGAAGAACGACCGCAGGGGAACCAGCCTTCTGAATACGTCGAATCGTTCCGCTAAAAATGGCATACACCGTTCATTAGGAACGGAGGAACGAGTTTTATTGACGTTGTCAGCGTAAATAAGGGACTGGCGAGGAAGTATGCCGGTGGGAGGATATCGAAAGTCTGGTCTGCATCGGACCACACCTACGTCCTTTATAGTTTTAAAATCAAAAGGACGAGGTGTATTCGACAAGGGATGCTCTCATGGACAAATTTGTTTTGACGTTCGATGGATACTATGGCAAGTCATTTACATATGTTATGGATGACGAGGAGGCACAGGATGATCGCTTACAGACCATCCTGGAAACGATATGTGCCTTTGAATTAAAGAAGGTTTATCCATCGACAGGGAAGAGAATGTGCGAATTATTGATGAATGAAACAGCTGGCCTAAGGAAAGAAACGATTAGGATTAGGAGAAAGGTCCTGAGAGCCAGAATTACAGGCACCAACGATGCAACTCGACTGAGCGAAGAATTTAAAACCAACAAGAGGAAGTTGGCATAGATGATAAGAGAAAATACGGAGAGATACTGCAATTTTGCGTGACGCTGGATCGGGACCCATGGGGGAGGCCGTACAGGGCCACCATGTGTAGGATGGCCCGGAGAGTACAGACGGACGGCCTACACATGCATAGGGCTCGAGCTACAGTTGACAAACTCTTCCTGACAAGGTCAATGGAGGAAAAGCAAGGTCTATTGAGGAATTGCAACCAATTGAGGAGAAAAGGAAGAAGGTGACGACTGCAGGATCCCAGACGAGGACCTGATGGATGCCTGTAGGAAGATAAACCCTAACAAGGCGGTTGATGTAGACGGTGTGAGCATTGGTGGAGAGGAGAGCAGAGAAAGTGTCGAGAGTGTTGAATACCGTGAACGACACAGGCAAGATCCCGGCGAAATGGAAGATAGCGAGGGTGGTGGTGGCTCATACCTAGACCGGGCAGAGATCCCACGTGAACATCGTCTTTCCGACCGATCAGCGTGCTTCCAGCACTTAGTAAAGTCTGGGAGCTCACGTTTAAGAACCTGATCGAGAAAAGCCTGGGACTGGACCCATTTCATGATGACCGGTATGGGTTCAGGAGAAGAGTGAGTACGGTGGACGCCCTGCGCCAAGTAATGGATCTTGCTGACTAGTCCAAAAGGAGAAATAGGATTTGTATGTTGGCGGTGGTGAACGCGTTCAACACTCTCAGCTGGAGTAAGATGTTGGAAGAAGCAGAATCTAGAGGGATACCCAGGAAATTAGTGACGCTCCTTGAGAATTATCTCGAGAACAGAAAGACTATAGTAAGGACGATAAGAGGAACGGTCAGGAGGAACGTGTACGCGGGTGTCCCTCAGGGATCAATACTTGGACCACTGCTCTGGAATCTGGTGTACGACGGTCTACTAAAGGAGTTGAAGGCTATTCCGAAAATGAATGCCGTCGCTTTTGCCGACGACTTGGCGGTGATTCTCGACGTGGCCAAGCAGGAAGAAGTGGAGAATAAATTAAGTATGGCGGTGGGTGTGCCGATAAAGGATTGAAGATTGCACAGGAGAAGACCGAGGTGATACTGCTGACGGGCAAGTGGATGCCCAAGGTAATTGAGAAGAACGTGGAGGGGCATCTTCTGACCACGAAGCAGGAGATTAGATACCTTGGGGTGCAGGTTGATAACTGCAGACGGGATTACGAGTGGTTTCCCAGGCCCGACCCGACGGTCATCTAGCTACTGGAAGAACGGCGGGGGGGGGGGTGGAACCCCAGGCACCCCCTTGTACGGTAACAGCGACTGGGGTAAAAACGATTAATAAGAGGATGGCGGGCAGTAAAGACAAACCGAGGATGGTGTCGGACATTAGACTGAGCGACAACGTCACCATATCGGTTGTGCCCAGGACTAGGGAGGATCAAGAAGGGGATCTCTTTAAACCTAGTAGAAAGATTCTGAGGAGCCAAACGATTGGTAGTAGGCCCGATGTGGAAGCAGTGAAGGAATCGGAGGGGTCCGTAGGAATAAGGGACAGCGATCTCGACTCGCCGGTCATGACAAGGGGAATGGCATACGCTAAGCAGTTGACGAGACGAGTGGCGGTGAATAATGCCAAAGCGAAACAGGCGAGTGTGATCATACCCGGCGGAGCGGAAACGGTACATTGAGAACACATCCAAACAAATGAAACCAAAACTAAAAAGATTCTACTGGCTCATTGGTAGACGCTGCAACTTAAACATGCAGAGTAAAATAATGCTATATAAAGCCATATTAAATGTTTGGACCTGTGGGATCCAAGTATGGGAAACAGCAAGTAACTCCAACATACAAATTCTTCAAAGATTCCAGTCGAAAACTCTAAGATCCTTGATAGATGTACCTGGGTATGTTACCAACGAAACAATACATCGCGACCTCAAATCCAAATATCCAAATTTGAAATATCCAAATTCGGTAATGGATACAACGTAATAGTTAACAACCACCAAAACCCGCTACTTACTCAATTACTTGACACGACGGATCAGATCCGCAGGCTAAAAGGACTTTAGCCTTTAGATTCAAGCATTAGATTCAACTAGAATCAGACATAGGAAAACACTTATTAAACACGACATAGTACAATGCCTGAATTATTTATTTTTAATTCTCAAGGAGAATCGATTGCGTAGTTCTTCCAAATAAAAAAAAAGAAAAAGAAAAACTCAACTGCCAACGGCTCTGTTCTCAAACTGCTCCTCCAAACGAAGTGCAAGGAATCTTGGCCGCGTTAGCAGAAATGCACGTGTACGGTGGTTTGCAAGTATGTCGCAGTTTTAATCTACGAACTTGGAACACGTGGAAATTCCAAATTAAATGCAATTACATGGCAAGTTTTAGACGATGTACGCGCCTAATAGACGGATTAAGATAATTAGTTCGAGAAATTTGGAGCAAAAGTAATTTCCCTGTTTTATGACGGTTTCTTTTGACAACGAAAAACTTATAATTACAAAACTTGCGCTTGTAAGAAGGTAGAAAGCGTGCACTGTAGCCCGTGTAATCACAAGCGCATCTCCGGTTCTCGTTGCTTTTGCACAGTACTTGAACAACTTCAGAAAAACGTCACTTTGTACTTTGTACTTTGGCGCTTGCGTTTAAACGTTATACCCATGGGCAGGATATACTTTGAAACAGCGACAAGGTCTAATTGCAAAGTTTTAGAACGTTCACTGACGATTCTGTACGATAACAAAGCTGTTTCTTCAAAGCTATCCATTTGCGAAAAGAAACTGAAGGGAAGGTCAGATCGAGTTTCTTATTAAAACTGTTCCACAAGTGTGTTTAATAAGAAACAGTATCTGCACACCTTGCTTTTGAATCGACTGATCTTTTATCTTGAAGTGAGAAGAAAATACATACGTTGCAAGTGTGTAAAAGACTCAGGATTGAACAGAAAGTTTGATTCATTTTCATTTATAGATGGTTCTTCGTTTAAACAATGGCTATTAACCTCAATTTAATTTAATTTTTTCCTGGTGTTGTTGATTAGTCAACAGTCAACTGTAGAGTGTAAAACAATCATCTTTGGAAGTGCTCATTGCTTGCTGGCCTCAACTTACTTCAAACATGGTTCATCAAAACAAACCAAGAGCTTCAACAATTTTTATTAACCTCACTTCAATTCAATTGTACTTTAGTATTGTTGATTAGTCAACAGTCAACTGTAGAGTATGAAACAATCATCTTTGGAAGTGCTCATTGCTTGCTGGCCTCAACTTACTTCAAACATGGTTCATCAAAACAAACCAAGAGCTTCAACAATTTCTATTAACCTCACTTCAATTCAATTGTACTTTAGTATTGTTGATTAGTCAACAGTCAACTGTAGAGTATGAAACAATCATCTTTGGAAGTGCTTATTGCCTCGAGTTACTTGAAACATGGTTCATAAAATCAAGGCAAGAGATTCAACAACTTATATTCATCTCAAATTAACTTAATTGTTTCCTGATGTTGTTGATTAGTCAACAGTCAACTGTAGAGTGTAAAACAATCATCTTTTGAAGTGCTCATTGCTTGCTGGCCTCAACTTACTTCAAACATGGTTCATCAAAACAAACCAATAGCTTCAACAATTTCTATTAACCTCACTTCAATTCAATTGTACTTTAGTATTGTTGATTAGTCAACAGTCAACTGTACAGTGTGAAACAATCATCCTTGGAAGTACTTGTGGCATGTTGACCTCACACATGTTCAAACATGATTCAAACACCAAAACAACGCAATGCTACCAATAGTATCTATCTGATTTTTATGATACTTTCGAAATGATAGAAACCGAAGTGAAGCAGAGTGGAATAAAAATGTACTCAGAACGTAGAAATTTCAATCTCTTTGGAACGTGTTGCTCAAGAAACAGAAATTAACGCGTTATCGATGTTTCATCTCGCAACATTTTATCGAATGTTTCTTTCCCAATCAATTTACATTATTTAGCTTTTTAATTCCCTGGTTGTAAAAGGTAATTCCAAGGATTCGACCAGTATTTTTCTCCTATCGCCATGTGATTCCATTTTTACGTAACCTTACAGTTTCGATTGCGATATATTACGATACACAATCTTATGAAATCCAAAGGAGCTCAAGTATTTATAGATCATGATAAACCCATGTTCGGTCTTTCAGTTAAACCTCTTCCTCCTCCACCACAAACGACTCATAAGAAAAAAAAACGAGATTAAATTACGAATGCTGATGTGTAATCAAAGCTTAACACACGACGTCCTTCCATCCGACGTCCGTCTCTGTAATAATCACGCGACACGATGAATCGTGTAACTGTTACGTAATCATAGATTGTTCGATAAATACGTGATACGACCATCGTCGTGGCATGAAAGTCTATTTAAATAAATATCCAAAATTGAGTAATCGAAGCTGGTCCACACTTCGTTCTCCGCTTCTCGCTGTCACCTCGTCGTCGGTTGTCTATCGTCGATCGCCGATCGTCATCAGTTGGATGTTACTAAAATGCGTGGCTTTTCGCGTGCTCATCGCACCATCGCACCATCGCACGCCCCATCCACGCCACGGCGTTCTTCGTTTCGTAATCCTCTAGTCTCGCGCGGCGCCGTTTGCGAAGCGATGAGAGTCGTCTTCGAACTAAAGACGCACGCGACTAATGCGCGTGGGCTCGGGAAAAGATAATTACGGTAATTTGCCGCCGTTCCTTTTTCCTGTTTCTTTCTGTTTTAATTCGCGTCCTCTGTTCTCTTCCGTTTCCACCTCACTTCCATGGCGTTTGTTAGACATCGATTGCAAATTATATATGCAAACACATGCACCTCCTACGTGATTTGTTAGTTTGTCGGTATCGTTTATTTATTCGTATGTAGTGAATATATTATTGATTTGTTTATCGAAAATTGTTATATCATTTAGCGAGTTGCAGTTCGGGTTTGGTTGAGGTAACACGCTGACTGCGGATGTTGGTACATTTTTTGGAAATTTACCGTTCCAACAGGCCACACACAGCGTGTAATGTACGAGAGTCTGGTACAATATTTAAAGCTGAGCTTTTTGTAGTACAATATACTTCATATATATATAAATACTTTATATACATAAATACTTTATGTAGTACAATATAACTGACGGTAAATTATATTTAATGATGACGAAACAAGTTTCTATTTACATTCACGCTTGCTTAACTTTGTTCATAGAAATACAAAATTCCATAAACATTCACAGGCTAGCAATAAGAATATAACAAAATATAAAAAATTATAGATAGAACAGTTTTATTAATAATGATTTATAATAGACAATATTATATTGGGATGGGGGTGTATATGTATGTTTGGGTTATGGCGCTGTATGGAGGTTTGGGACATGGTTGTATATATATATATATATATATAAAATATATGACATATATATCATATATGTACATAATGTATAATATAGTACATATAAAAAATATAATATATATATATGTTATACATAGTGATATGCAGATATCAGTATATATATAGCATCTATTTATTTAATTATTCTTTTACTATATTGTATTTACTATATTATAATTATATTTATATATATTATAATATTATACATTATATTATATTATAATATTATTAATGCAATATTACAATTACATTTATATTTTATTTACTGTATTATAATTATATTTATAGTAATGAATATATTATAATATTATTGATGCAATATTATAATTACATTTATCGTTTATTTACTATAATATAATTATATTTATAATAATAAATATATTGTAATATTATACATTATATTAAATATATTATAATATATTATTAATGTAATATTATAATTACATTTATCGTTTATTTACTATAATATAATTATATTTACAATAATAAATATATTATAATATTATACATTATATTAAATATATTATAATATTATTAATGTAATATTATAATTACATTTATCGTTTATTTACTATAATATAATTATATTTACAATAATAAATATATTATAATATTATACATTATATTAAATATATTATAATATTATTAATGTAATATTATAATTACATTTATCGTTTATTTACTATAATATAATTATATTTACAATAATAAATATATTATAATATTATTAATGTAATATTATAATTATATTTATTTTATTTACTATATTATAATTATATTTATAATAATAAATATATTTACAATATTATTAATGCAATAGTATAATTACATTTATCTTCTATTTACTATATTGCAATTATATTTATAATAATAAATATACTATAATATTATATATTATTAATGTAATATTATAACTATATTTGCAATAATAAATATATTATAATATTACATTATATATTGTTATACTACATCGAACACTGTGTATGATACGTGCATGGAAGCGGGACATTGCGTTCCTGCTAAGGGAAGCAAATAAAGCCATAGTATTCGTTTCAGTTTTCATGGCTGTAGTTTGATGCAAATAATTGCTGCAAAAATGAAAAACGGAGATTCTAGTTGAAACGATTTGAGAAGCGTGTTCAGAACAAACGATATTCCGATATTTTAATCGCTTTCTGAAAATGAGGTTACACGACGACTGGCTACATAGCCTTAAGTCCTGTCGAGAGCACGTTAGACAACGAAATTGCGGTTTATTATTTTCATCGCGTGAATGGAGACAGGTGAAATCGATTGCATGTTACGTCAGCGTCGACCAGGATAAATACGTTTATTCCGTGAGGCGAAGAGAACCAAGTACTCCATGCAGGATCATACACTTTTATCATCCACTAAATTGCCCCATGTGTCCGATAAATTATATTCCCTCATTAATTTGCCTCCTTACAAAATTTAGATTGCACTATCTATATTCGTGTTATTATATACACTTTCGTTCTTCGTTTGGAATTCAATGATCTGCGTGTACCAACTAACAAATTAGCAATATAAATGGTAAATTACAATTTAGATAGTATATTATTTATAATTAGTAATTTATAGAAACACATTAGTGACATATAGCAAATTAGTAATTTCCACTATTACATACATCTTTTATTCAGAAGATTTCTAATTCTCTATAATGGCAATTAATCCGTAATTAATGAAAACAATTAAAGCCTGTAATTAACGTTTACCATTTATCAATCAGAATCTTTCCAAAAGCTGTTTACCTATTAATTAACCAATGTTTCAAGACAATTCTTCCACCTACGACTAATCCAATTCTCCTTTCGAATATACAGGGTGTGATCGAATAACAGGAACGAACAAATAGCAGGTGATTTCTTACGAGAAAATACGAAGAGTTTTCCATCATACGTTTCAGGGAAAACCAAGTTTGCAGATTTGAAGAACGCTTTGAAATGTACTCGATGCGAGTGAAGATATTTCAAACTTTCACGGTGCTCAGACACGTTGATATTGGGCCCAAAATGAAGATTCCAAGAAAACACACACAATTTACAATTACAATACAATTGCTCATCCGGGAGAACCGACATGGAGACACGTAGGTCGTAGGATCGTAATACGCGAGAATTGAAATTTCTTTCAGAACGATACTCGTCAAGACGAGACATTTTCCAGCCGAGCGTACGATCTAACGATCGATAAATCAATATACACATTGGATATACGTCATGTGTTAGTGGAGAGAACTTTCGTTCGGTTGTGAGACGAATGACAAATGAATGCCAGCCGCAGGTCTTTTCTTCTTTTTTATTTTTTTAAACGAGCCACACGACTTTCCGTGATAAAACTCGCAGCCATTCTTTCTCTTCCGAAATCTTTTAATAAATGTTTCGTTTCCTGGTTGCTTGCGGAGCAACGACCCTGAACCTTCAAATATTCACCGGGTGTCCCGAACCTGCGCGACCGGACTACGACAGCTCAACCTACAGGCGCAAAAAGAAACGAAAAGTATGTCGTACAGGGTTTGTCAATAAACGCTCTGTTGCGGAGATCGTAAAGAAATATTGAAAAAAATATATATATAGTACAAAATATAATAACATAAAAATGTATTAAAAAATTGCTTTCTTTGCTTTGTAATTCATTTCGTAATTAATCGCATTGTTCATCGATGTGCTTGTATCCGAGCACAAGGGCGACGTTTCGAAACGAGGAATTAAATGTACCAGGCGATCGTTTTTCGTGTTATTCATCGTCATATTATTGGGTTGGCAACTAAGCGATTACAGAATTTGTCAATACCGGCTAATGACAAACTCCGCAATCGCTTAGTCGCCAATCCAATATTATGTTTCACATCAACGACACGGGATTGTTACCACGCGATAAAAAAAGAAGTAACTGAGATAATACGGTGGTCTTCTGCGCGCTGTGATGGAAAATGAGTTAGTTTCTAACGCTGTGATGCAACGTCTATTGGCAAACTAACTCTCTGTGTAACGCTTCTTCCTTCCTTTTGTCTGTAGATCAAACAGTTTGACTTTGGCACACCCTGTGTATACGTATTACGTTCGCCTATAAGTATGGACCACCTAAAGCGATCACTGTCAAGGACGACTGTTGATCAAAATACCAAGGCATTAATATCTCTTTCGTGTAAAATTTCATGTTGATACATGCGGCGGACGAATGGTGCTAATAGAATAGACCGTTGACACTAATAGACGGCGGAGATAAATCGTTTTCTGGTAAGCGTAGAGACTTTCTCTTCTTTTAGACTTCTTTACTTTTTTTTTCTTTTCTAGCGAGTTGGTGCTGTCGCGCGCAGATCTTATCGCACTCAGGCCGAAAAAACATCAAACTGAAATAAACAAAGTGAATTCTTTTTCTAGCGAGTCCGCGCTGTCGCGCACAGATCTTATCGCACTCAGGCCGAAAAAACATCAAACTAAAATAAACAAACCGAATTGTATTGCTTGTTATGTTACTCGGACGCTAGTTCGTTTCTTCTCGCTCGATAAATTTATTGCTCTTATTTATCGATTGCAGCTTGCCAGAAGGATAATGTTTGAGGTAAAAAAGAGGAAGTAGAAATGTTTGATGTTTCACAAAATCTCGTAGACCCTTATACAATCAATGATTCACAGAAGGTAAGATAGAACTATATTATATTTTCTAAATTGTCGATCATATAAGTTTCTATCGTTCGCTGCGTTCTGCAAGTTTGCGCTTCTTTCGCCGCCTCTGACGAATAAATCCACGTTACAGGATTGTTATACGAATCTTACGATATTCCCGGCGATGTGAAAACTCTGAAACTTGCAGCGAAGAATATATTTAGATAGCATCAGTTGCTGGAATCATTATGCATATCTGTAGCTTCAGTTACAAATTCTAGTGACCTTGTATCCACGACACCACCATCTTTGTTCGTACTTGTACCCGATATTTGAAAATACGAATCACGCTGCTAACAGTTACGAATTACATCAATTTAGAACATGCCACAGACTGCGTTTAAATCATTACCTATGAGTAATAATTTGTCATTTAATAATTTCAATTATCTAATTACTTTACATTTAATTTTATGTATACTTTGTATAGGAATTATTTTATATATATATTTTATATTGAAATTTCGTGAAATTCAAATATCATATTGCATTATATTAGAAATTTATTAAATTTCGTGTCGTGCAGACGTCAAAAATTGCACTTTTATGGTACATTGATCTTATCGACCGAGTATTCCAGCTACTTCGATGGATAAGTAAACTGAATCGGAAAGTCAGCGAAGTGAAGCTCATTCGAGGTACTTTTGCAACGCTACGATCGTATCTAATCGATCGGAAGCGGCATTACTAGGGAAGATGGAGCGGATGAGTCAAGTCCAAGGGTAGAAAAGTTTAGAAATAGTTATCTTGATGGCGATGACTAAGAAGCAGCAAGACTCATCGTTTCCAACAACAAAGAACTTCCGAACGAAAGTTCTTTGCTTTCCCTGGAAAATCTGTCAACCAAACAGATGTAAAAAATCCTCTACGTTGTTTAAAACGTTTTCACGAAACACGTGTTCGCGAAGGAAGAACTTGCGAACAAAGATCGACACTCTCATCCTGTGAAAGCAAAATGGTATAAAATTATAGTCAGTGCAGTCGTTTATTTCAACAAAAATATCGTAGAACTAACATTACCAAGATTTTTGCAAGTGAAAATTATGTAAATATTTTTACCAGTCTGCGAAATAATTTTCATAAAAAGGAAGATATCTATATGCTTTGTGAAAATATTATCAGATCTCTAAAAAAATGGGAAAAATATACGCGTAACAAATGTTCGTACAATTTAATGGAAGAAACTAATAAGACTTTTCTGGAGAGGAAATCGCTAGATTTAATTATTTTGATGCTCAGCAGCGAGCTTTCCTCTTGGCGGTGGTTTTTATCATTTTGCATCAGTTCGTCTTGCAAACCCATTTCTTCCGCACTTCGATGCAGATTATTTTTTGAAATATCTACGTACATTTTATGCTACGAAGCGGTGACTGTACGAATATTTTTATCATTTGCTAAATATCTATTAATATTTTCACGATAGGATTATAGCTATCGCATTCTTCTTTTTTTTTTTTTTTTGGAAATAATTTTGGAAACTCGCAAGAATATTTTTTATTGGTTAAAATTACTACACGAGGTTCTGCAATAATTTTGTTAAACTTAGATATCGTACGAATACTTTGACTGCAGGTACCTACGTGCAAACTTAAAAGTCACTTCAATTTCCGAAAGCAAATTTCCACTTGAACCAAATTTGATACTCTGAATTCACTTTACGTTCACTTTGCATTTTATTTAATGCGCGACACTGCGAAAGAGATACGCAGTGATCCTGTTCGCAGCTGAAAAATTCAAACGAGTTTATTGTAAAATCGCTGTATAATACTACAATATAACCGAAATATTCAATAGCATCTTGTTATCTCTTAAAATTCGCATTTATATATATTATAGAAATAGGTAGCAATTGCAAGCTTCAAAACACAGAATTCCTAAATTTCTTAAAAAAAAAAAAAGAAAAGATCATTGTATTCCAAGAGACACGTCCATAACGTAAACGTTCCATTAAACGTGGCATCGCGTTAAATAAAAGCATATGTTGGAAGCTGTTGCACAGATATATCGTTAGGGGTCAACGAACAATGTAGCGAGAATGTGAGAGGTTGCCATTTGAAAATAGAGGGAAAAAGTATATATTTCGAGGTAAGAGTAAACGCGGACTAAAACGGGACGATGAAATACGAGTGGTAAAAGAGGTGATGCCGCGCGAAACACCGAACAAGACTATGGAAAATGTTCTGTACCGCAGCATGTCGCTCTATGCACGTTGCACGCTGCACACTGCGCACTCTACAGGCTACAAGCTGTTAGCTGACTGGCGTAAGCTTGTAGTCGTAACTGACACACGGAGCCGCGGGGATAAAGAATGTCCGACTCTTCCGTCGTTTATGACTCACCGTTCGACTATTTGGTTCGTCTAACGCCAACCGTCGTCTAACCGACGAGAAAGAAAGCCAGGCGACCGGCTAAACGACGAGTGAAGCGACCTTTTCCATGTAATCTGGAAAGCGTGTACTGTTCCCTTTTCCTACGAAAATTGACGCTCCGCCAGGCGAGGCAGCGATACGAAAATACAAAGAAGCCAAAAGAAGAAGTATACTTTTGAAATTGCTTCCTATAGATAGGAAAATATTTCTCCACTTTCTCGAACAGATTTCTCTTCTTTTCTCTCTTTGTTGTGCGTCAAACGTAACGCGCACCCTTAAAGTTATTACGCCAGAGATGGCGCGCAGAATCACTACGAGTGATTTGTCAGAGTAATCGCAGAATTACTATCACGGTCGTTGCCTAACTTCATTCACGACCGAGGCCGTGATTTTTTTTTTCTTTTTTATCTCGAGCGAATTTGCTCGCGTAATTCTTCACGCTGATTGAATTAGGTTTTATAAAGTAATTGTCTTCATAGTTCGCGTAAAAATATCTTCGTATAATACGAACTCGAAATTTCGTTAGGTTTGCCGCATATGCAACGTAAATGTATTTTACTGAGAATTAAAATTGCAAAATAATCCGACTTTCCTTTCTTTATCTTATTTTCGTATTTGAAACAGTAATATATTAATATTAATGTTTATTCTCGTTTTCGAAATCATAATATTCGCTTCATATCGTTAATACAGAGTACAGTAGAGTGTCGGGTTATTCGAGACCCGTTTAACTGAAGTTTCGTATTATCCGAGGTGTTTTCGACTCTAACGCAACTTCGTATTTCTCGAAACTTCGATACGAAGAGTACGAGAATCTAAATAGTCAGGTGACGCGCAAGCAAAAGTCGATCCAGCTTTCAACTGATGAAATAATTCATTAAACGTAAATAAATGCGCACCGCTACACTGTCGAAAATTGTCTGCGATTTTATTGTACGATTTATGCACCAAACCTTTCCGTAATATCCGAGATAAACCCGGGCCACATCACTCCGGATCATCGAAGTTCTACTGTACAGAGGTTGCGCGATGTGATGAAGTACAGTTACGCTGTGCACCAATCAGAAGCCATCTTCGTGAAAAATCACAAATCAGTATGAAAAATCGTCGTGATTGAGCACGAACGTGATCGAGACGCTCGTGATTCGCAAGTAGCAGTTTACGTCGTCACTTATTAGTGACCGTATTGGGAACGATCAATGGAACAGAACGAATCTATAGTAGTATAGTATAGTATTTATAATATTATAGTATATATATTATAGTGTATGCCGTAGTGCAATATTTATTGCATAAACCAACATCTTTCAGAAAATCTAAAGCTTTCCTTCTCCGGGGTTCTTTTTATAGCATCCTGTGCGAATTTAGAGCGAAGCTACACCATACTGCACACTTTTAATATCGTATTTAGTGCAGTACTAAGTGTTTAGTATCTGCTATTTGGTATTCAGTATCCAGCACTCGGTATTCGGTAATTAGTATTTGCTATTTGATATTTGGTATTTGGTACTTGGTATTTCGTATTTCGTGTTTGGTATTTGGAATTTGTTGTTTGGTGTTTGGTATTTGGTATTTAATATTTGGTATTTAATGTTTGGTACTTGGCATTTGACATTTGCTACTCGGTATTTGTTATTTTTATTTGGTACTTGGTATTTGGAATGTGGTATTTTTTATTTGGTACTTGGTATTTGATATTTAGTACTTGTTATTTGGTTTTTTAATTTGGTACTTGGTATTTAGTATTTGATATTTGATACTTGATATTTGGTATTTGATATTTGATACTTGATATTTGGTATTTGATATTTGTTGTTTAATTTTTGGTATTTGATATTTGATATTTGGTATTTGCTATTTGATACTTAGTACTTAGTATTTTGTACTTGGCATTTGGTACTTTTATTTGGTATTTGTTACTTGGTATTCGGTATTTGATATTTGATATTTAGTACTTGCTACTTTGTATTTATCATTTGCTACTTGGTATTTGATATTTAGTGCTTGGCATTTGGTATTTGTTATTTTGTACTTGGTACTTGGTATTTAGATTTTTAGTAGTATACTGCGGAAATGTCTGCATTTATGAGAAATTCGCAGATGCAAAGATACAGAGAAGCGCACATAACGCGTAAAAATATGTAAATTATTCAATGCATAGTAGCCATTACAATTTTTAAACGTTGAACTAACATCTTGTGCAAACTCCAGTTTTTCAATTATTCGTTCGGGCAAATACCGCGGATATTTGCATAAATATCCGCAGTCCAGTTTGTCTGACCTATTCATAATCGAGTCAGTGTTGCCTGATCATTTCTGTTCAGCAAGTACGGCAATCATTTATACCGTTACGAACTGTGTGTAACTTTGTGTAACTTTGTAGGTCTCGAACTCCTCCATTCTTCGTCCCGTAATTCTATTGTCGCTTGAACGCGCCACTTCTGAAGATCTTCTAAACTACAGATTCACGATTTATCGTAGACGTACCGGAGCCAGTTGTTCGCTGTTCAGTTGACGTCGTTATTTCCTTTGAAAACGACGTGTGATGGGATATAGAATATCTTTTTGGCAAACTTGAGTATTGCATCCGTTTCGATAACATTGCGAATTACCGTGTCGCTGTCGAAATTTTGCAAAGCCAACGCGACACTATGCGGCCAGACAGAGAAAGACACAGGAGAGTAGTAAATTTGTTGGCTATCGATTTTCCTGTATATCTCAGAGTTTGCAGAACGACAAATACTTGACTGGTGGAAACAGTCTTGCAGAAGTCAGGAAAGCAGCTTTTCTTCTCCATACTACACGTTCCACTATATTTTCCACGTACCGTGCATCCAGTCCAAAACAAATATTTGTCCGCGATTTGGATATTCGTCGGATAATTCACTACACAAACTCGTATAGTACTCGCGCATATTCTTACACTTTCGCGGCTGGAAATTCTAATAAAAACATTTGAAACATAACACAAAATCGCTATACCAAGAACATCGTTTTTCCATTAATTCCTCGAGAACAAAAATCATTCAATGCATGTAGAACCAACTCACTCGAGATTTCGCAGTTCTTCTTCAATTCCTTCTTAACTAACAATTTATTTTTTACTTTCTTTTTGTAGTTCCAATACCAATACTTCAATCTCCAAAACTAACGTAATTTTCGAATCTTACGGTCTCATTAGAATGAGATGAAAAGTACAAGGTAGGAACTGAAAGGAAACAAATTTGTCTTTAAAAACACGTGACTGTTTATCGTTGAACGTGCGGATTTGTTAACAAGTCGTTCGTTGACTGTGTCTCGCACGAGCATCAGCGTTGAGGTGCTAAATGGAGCGTCGCTGGAAATTATGTTTCCATTTCTGGTAACTGGATTTTAGTCGACGCTTAACTTTTCTGGGGGGATTAAATGATCTTTCGACTACTGAATAACTAAATTGTCACATCAATTAATGGGGCATCATCGAGTTTTGTGTAACTAATCTTCCTACAACGTCAACCACATATTTATCAATATTATAGTCTCATCCTGATCGTTTTATTTTTTTACTTGATTATTTGATCAGTTTCTAATCATATTCCTATATCTATGTATAATTCCAATTAATTTGAACTTTCTGTATTAAATGAAGCATTTTATATTAATTCCATTAATAAATATCGGCTCTGTATTTAATTGGCCAATAATAAATTAACAGGAATTTAGCCATTTTGAAACATCGCACGTCCTATGACGTGCTATAGCTGGGTCGACTATATTTATATTATTATATGATATTATAAATATATCTGCTATATTATAACAGGATATGTTTATTAAAACAATTCCATTCAATGATATGTACAATTTTATTTACTCTTCATATTGTAAGTACTTCAACTTTTCTTTTCTCTGGTATATCATTACCACAATGTTCATCATTCACATTAATATAGTGTGTTAGCTAATGATATTAACTTGAAATATAAAGTCCAACCTACGTAGGTTAATTATTTTGCTTCAAATGTTTGAACGTTATCTAAGTTATTAAAACAACACAACTGGACACAGTTAGTTGCTTGTATACTTTGGTTAATATTTGCTTCATTTTTTAACTTTAATTTTCCGTGTGTTCTATTTTTATGTAGCATTTAATTCTGCTTGGTTGTATTTTAGTTTCAGTTCAGCTCTCTGTATTATTCTCTATCCAGTAAATTGGCTGCTACATATTTATTTATTTCTTCCAAAGCCAAGCAACACGATTCACAGACCTTTAATATTTTCAATATTTATATCTTCCAAAGTCAGGCAACACAATTCACAGACTTTTAATATCTTTAATATTTATATTTAATATTTTAGACTTTTAATATATTATTAGTCTATATTATAGACTTTTAATTTCTTCAGGTTAGTGGAATATCCTACAAACATGGTGGCCTCAAAAAATTCAATCGCAACTTCTCTTGTATCTACTTTACAAGTTGCATCCATTTATTCCCAAGTATCTTTGATTCAAAACAACCAATTCTTTCTGTGAAAAGACGTCGACATACATTTTGTTATCGCGTCTCGATCACCCTATCGCTCGTTCTGAATATATTTATTATTATTTATTATTTATTTATTATATTTCACTCCTATGGTGTTCTATTATGCAATCTACTATGATATACATTTAATACACATTCTGTATTTATTAGTTAATATAATTTCATTGTTTCACAGCTTGATATATATTTCTATGAATCATCTTGGCACTACGCTTCTTGCAATTATTCCGTACGTTCATCTGGATGCGAACGAGCATCGGATATTTAGTTAATTATTTCTATCGTGTTATTTACATTCAGTTTCGATTTTACGACGATTCGTGTGAGTGTAAATTACTTTGACAAATACACGCGAGTGTACGCATACGTACAAGACCTTAGCGTACAAAGTCTGGCCAGATCAATCACGAGACGTGTAAATTAAATTGTCGGGAGGGAGAAAGAGGAATGCGAGGCACGTGAGTTACTCACGTGACAAGGTTTCACATCCTTCAAACGCGCAGTAAAATTCATTTCTTTCGAATATTTTACGCCTTCACGCTTTTACGGACGGCACACAGACGAACAGACAAATTACTGGCCACTTGCTACCACGTTTCCAGTGATTTACAAAGACACTTCACGCGTCCTTATTGGTCATTACTCGCCGCAAAGAAGAACTCTCGTGGACGGCTTCTATAGAATACTAGGAAATTACATTTTAAAAAACGCAAGGAAATTATTCAATCGGGTAGAAAGAATAAGAATATCAAATATACATTAAACACACGATATGTAATTAATATCATATAAATCGTGTCGATCTCGGCAAAAATTCGATCACATGAAACGTTCCTTTATTCATGTACTTTAGTATCATCCCTTTATTTATAAGCAATTAATAATTTAAAAAATTAGTCCCTTTTAAGTAATTGAAATTTCGTTGATAAATGAGAGTGCACAATGATTTATTTTGGAAGTGGCGAAAATTTTCGGAAAAGATCGAAAGAACGACAAATTCATATATAGTACAATGTGATACTTTTAGGTATAACAACTAATAATTTCTGTCTTGAAAATTTTCTCCCTTTTAATTAATTGAAATTTCGTTGATAAATGGTACTGCACAATGATTTATTTTGGAAGTGGCGAAAATTTTCGGAAAAGATCGAAAGAACGACAAATTTACGTATAGTACAATATGATACTTTTAGGTATAACAACTAATAATTTCTGTCTCGTAAATTTTCTCCCTTTTAATTAATTGAAATTTCGTTGATAAATGAGAGTGCACAATGATTTATTTTGGAAGTGGTGAAAATTTTCGGAAAAGATCGAAAGAACGACAAATTTACGTATAGTACAATGTGATACTTTTAGGTATAACAACTAATAATTTCTGTCTTGAAAATTTTCTCCCTTTTAATTAATTGAAATTTCGTTGATAAATGGTACTGCACAATGATTTATTTTGGAAGTGGCGAAAATTTTCGGAAAAGATCGAAAGAACGACAAATTTACGTATAGTATAATGTGATACTTTTAGGTATAACAACTAATAATTTCTGTCTTGAAAATTTTCTCCCTTTCAATTAATTGAAATTTCGTTGATAAATGAGAGTGCACAATGATTTATTTTGGAAGTGGTGAAAATTTTATCGTGTCGAACAGCATTTAATTCGCCGGTGTCTGTGCTCGCGTTTAGTTTCGTTCTATTGGGTTGGCAACTAAGTGATTGCCGGTTTTGTCATTAGACAGTATTAATAAAATCCGCAATCACTTAGTTGCCTACGCAATACGATACACAAGGTAAATCGAAAATATGTAGAAATCGTCGGAACAAATATAAAGCAACTAATTGAGATTTTTTACTAATGTTTTTAGCAACTCTGCCGATAAACGTAGATCTTTCGTGGGTCCTTGATTTTGTTCGTTCAACGATCTGACGAATTAGCTTTAATTACCGCGCTTGTTTCGCGCTCACCCTCGTGCCAATTCGACCAACTTCTGGGACAATGTTTCTGGAGATTTTTCACTTTTATTTCGTCCGGTTTATTCTTCGCGAAGAATGCGCCAATGTCGATAGGATAATTTTCAAGATTAATTGTTTATCTATTCGTTTCGTTGATCTTTTTTATCGTCTTTATCGTTATAATGAAATCGACACCGAGGCACGCACTGACATGCGAAAGTGAGACACGAGCGATGGTAAATGAAATTACTACAAAGAGAAGAATAATAGCGAGGCGAATGATGCACGTGACGATGAAAGTTCGAAGACAAGTACGAGATTTCGGAAATTATCTCATGTGTTACGAGGCAAACGTGAATGACGTTAGTTACTGTTGATTAATTAATAACAAAGAAGGACCTGCCATCAAATCGATAACTGTATTTTGTCCCAGACATTATATTGCATTTCTAATCAAAGCGAAAGCTGTTAGCATTTTATCGCTTTAGGAAATCGTTACGAATCCACCAGTGGTTCTTTCATCTATGATATGGATCTAAATGGGAAGTCCAATTATCTCGCCAACGTCGAATACCTATGACATCGGTCTCTAAGATAGATCGATGATTCAATCTTATCTGATCAAAGTGGATTGGAAAAATAATGTGCGCATCTACGTATGTATTTCTATCGTATTGAGATAAGTGGCAGGCAGATCTAAATTAGAACTATACGCGTGTACCTTTGATTAAATAAATTCGATATAGAGGATTAAAATGTAACATGTTGAAATTCACTGAGCGATTC
The DNA here is from genome assembly GCF_040668555.2 of Bombus flavifrons. Classification (NCBI taxonomy): domain Eukaryota; kingdom Metazoa; phylum Arthropoda; class Insecta; order Hymenoptera; family Apidae; genus Bombus; species Bombus flavifrons. The sequence continues at coordinate 4,690,955 of NC_138458.1, read as the reverse complement.
AGGTCTCATACTATTTAAATATTAATATACATGTCTATATATGTTATATTGTATTTTATATCATATATTTATATAATATTTTATATTATTATATTATACATTATACATATATATATACGTAAATAACCTGATACTTAGCATTAAGTGTTATTTGGTTAAACCCTGAATATGCTTACATATATATATGTATGTAAATATATAAGAGTTCAACCAATTAACACATATATGCAAGTACCTGGAGATTCTTAAATATTATACTATATATTGTTATATGTACTACTATATTAATATTTTATATTATTATACTATATATTATTATATTATTACATGATACATTATATATACACATATACATATGTAAATCATCTGGCGCTCGTCCTTGCGTGTTATTTGTTTGAACGCTGTGTATATTTACATATATATATATATAAATATATAAAGGGTTCAACCGATTAACACACAAAAACGAGAGCTAGCTGATTCTTATATATTACACTATATATTATTATTCCATATATTATCATATTATTATTTTATATTATTGTACTATATATTATTATTTATATCATTATATTAATATTTTATATTATCATATTATATTATTACATTATACATATACATATACATATACATATGTAAATCACCCAATACTTATCTGTCAGTGTTACTTGATTAAATATACTTATATATATATAAATATATAAAGGGTTCAACCGATTAACACAGAAGAACAAGTACCGAGTGATTCTTATATGTTATACTATATATTATTATTCCATATATTATCATATTATTATTTTATATTATTGTACTATATATTATTATTTATATCATTATATTAATATTTTATATTATTATATTACATTATACATATACATATGTAAATCAACCAATACTTGTCTGTCAGTGTTACTTGATTGAACGCTGTATGTACTTACATACATATATATATATATATATATATATATATATATATATATATATAAATATATAAAGGGTTCAACCGATTAACACAGAAGAACAAGTACCGGGTGATTCTTATGTGTTATACTATATATTATTATATATATCATTATATCAATATTTTGTATTGTTATATTATACATTATACATATATATATATAACCTAATATAATAACGTAATACATATATATATATACCTGGTAACTGTTTTTTATCACGCAAGAATGACAAAATAACATAGAATAAAATTTTCTCATTTTAGGCTTAGTTTTGTCTCAATAAACTGCAATCAGCCTGAACGCAAAGAAACGCAACGAAAGTCGTACAACAATTTAGAATAATAATTGTAGCAACATCGTGTCCTTACGATGCGATAATCGTTGAGAATGTCGACATGAAAAATATGTAAATTTGCGGTAGCAGCATCGAGCCTACGAGATTTCATTTCACTTGTTTGTTCAGGTGTTCTTCAATTCACGTTCCGAGCTCACGTTTTATTTGTCTCTTTAACGCAATTTGTTTCTTTCCGCGTGTATTTGTACACATCCCGTGTTGATTTCTCCTCCCGTGCGAGAAACATCAGAAGAACTCGAGACAAGAGCCAAAGTGGAAACTTTTGTGGCGTCGTAATTCCGTGCAACTTTCCTTAAATTGGATATCATTTCCAACAATACGTAGGTGTCTGCTTTCGATCTTATGGCAGATTTATCTAACAAATCGAACAATTCGATAAGCTGCCTATGGACTGTGAATAAATCGGAAATAATCTGCGTTGTTATGTGGAAAAGTAACGGTAGCTGAATGATGAATTTAAGCTGGATATTTAATCACAAATAAATTATTATTGCGATATTTGATACAACAAATTGATTTCTTTCGCCTTCGTACGTTTTACTATTAATTCTTCTTTATTAACAATTATTTACTTATTTGAGGAGGCCAGATCGTGGTAACAGAGCTGTTGTGAATGTATAAGACTATACATGTATAGGCTCATACATACTCAACAACTATCATCATCACGTCCTATCCACTTCATATTTATTCATAGGAGAAACTCTATTTACCTGAACTTGTCAGTGAACAAGTCGTTCACGTATATATTTCGAGTTGACGTAATTAGAAGTTCGCTTGGATGAGTTTGATACGCACAAACGCGAATTTTTACGAAGACCAAACTGCATTCGTCCACGATTTGTCCGCGGTCGTCCAATTAAAATTTTCGCTTGTCCACGTCGCAAAAAAATTGTATCGCCAAATTAAAATTAAATTAAAAGAAACGGAATTTTCGGTTGGATAAATGTGGACAAATTGTAAACGGGCGAATGTCCTTTGGTTTTTGTGAAAACTCGCATTTAGGGCTGTCGTGTTCTCCCAGATTCGCAGCTTATTATCAATTACCCCCACTACGTTCTATTTTTCATATAAAGGGTGAGCATAATAAATGTATAATAGAAGGTTCACATGGATGAATTGAAGCAGCAAGAGTTCGGTTAAACGAGCATTGACTGAAGTTTCGTTCAGACGAATGGAGTTCCGCTATATTTGACATTTAAGAGGAGTATTGAGTCCAAGTGATTCAAGTGGAAATAATTACCACGTTACTATCCATCCGTATCTAATTTACTAAATTGATTGTAAAGAGCATCTAAAGTAAGTATAGAAAAAGAAACTAATTCGATTCTGGAAACTTTCAATTCTCAAATTTCAAGCTGAGATAAGCAAGCTTACCAGATTCGTCTTTATCTCCTGATCAGATAAATTTCTATTTAGACAAAGGCGATAAACAGCGCGCGATATAAATACACTTTGGAAGAAACTACGTAAATTTCGAATTATCTTTGTCTTCGCATTCGCCAACCTTATTCCAACTTTAACCAGCTATTTATCGTCAAACACCAAGCATATTTCTGATAGGATATTGATAAACCACATGCAATTTTAATTCATTTTGCAACAGGCTAAATAAAAAATCAAATTATGTACCTGCAATTTTGCAGCCAACAAGCCAATACATATCTTTGGAAGCAACATTTCACATGTTCATCGAACGAATCGTTGGTGTCCAAGTGCATTGACAGCGAGAACAATGCACGTGCACAAATACGAGTTCGATAGGAGGTGGAAGCGAGTGTGTACAAGGTGGAATATTGAAATGCAAATTACAGTTACTGTACGAGAAGGAGCACGTCGATGTCAAAAGTCGATAGACGGTTCTTGGTACTTGAACTTTCTGCCTCCGTAAAGGCTTTCATCTTGAGGGACTTTCGACCCACTCGCCTCGCTATCTGTCGGCTTACCGCGTCTCTCTACGCGGTCTTTGCCAACGTCGCAAAATGCAACTGTCCAGGTATTGATATACAGATGAGAGATATATAGATTAAGAGGAAATAGTTTTTATTTAAAAATATATTAGTAAGAAGAAAATAATATTAATCAGGTATCATGAGATAATTGAGTATAACAATAATATACAGGGAAACCTGTATATGTTAAGCACAGGTGGTAATAGTATAACAATGTGACACTCAATTAACTCAATTGAACTCATGTAATCGTAATAACTCATACAAAAATCAGCCATCATCCAATAATCCATCTTCGTTCAATTTTCTAAACTTGTAAATCCTACTTTTTACTCTTTAGTCTTCAACTGTCGTCATCACTGACAATATACGTTGAACTCCACCGTGAGATTTCTGCAAATTTCACCAGACGATTATTTCCAATAAAAGAAACTATCAAACTTTTTTAAATTACAATACAATTCCTATCATGTGGCACACTCCGGTCCCAGGCAGTGGCCATCGTCAAATATCTCAATAAGATTAGATTACACTGACGAGTTGATAAAAACGAAGAAGATAATTTAGAAATCCAACGTGGACGATATGACAATGGAATTTATTAATAAAAACAACGTACGAATTCCTTCAGTTGCTTCGTCAACTGTTCAACTATCAACATCATAGTTGGATGGATTTCTTCGTTCGCGTGAAATATAATTCGCGACGATTGCCGAAGAGAAGAGTCGGTGCAAATGCGCCGGTTAATCCGCCCATTGCGGATAATCGCAGCGCTGCTGTATGTTGTATCGTCATGGGAGATGAGCACGTGTTCAGCTTTCTAATTGATTTTGCGTTGGGCAATCGGCAAGTGGATGAAATTTCGCTGATGGAATTCCGGTTAGAGACGACAGACAAGCAACGGCGGAGTAAGCTTTTTATTTAAAAGCACTGCACACATTGCACAGCGTTCATCGATGTCAGGACGAAACCGCGCGCATTTACTTTGCCTGCGTCCTATTTCTGGTTGCGATACGACGTAACCAGAGTGTCCCCGCGGCTCGTCTTTTGTGGTTACGGAATGCCAGTATTATCGAACTCTAGATTCGCGCTTTTATTTCTCCTGTCACCGACAGGCTTTACGGATGCCGCTGTTCGCTTTTGTTCAGCCGCCTTTTCGTTGCGCCAGGGAACAAAGGTCGCCTCGTACAACGTAATAAGTCGTCGACATGAAAAGTGATCCGCGCTAACAAAGAAATATCGCAATGCGATACGAAATTGAGAGCTTTCGTATTTCCTCTCCTTTCCTTTCTATCCTTGGAGCATCGTTACTTTTACGAGCAACGATTCTTTTCAATTACAAGTGGAAGAGCGAAGATCTTTCAGTTACGGACCAATACGACCGATCAATGATCGTCATACAGCAAAGCTGTAGAGATACGCCTGGAGTTTCAGAGGCGGCGGCGATACACGCTCGATACTTGCAGAGGTGAACATCGAATTGCAGAGGCCTGGCATATTCTAAATTTCAGCTACAATCAGGTAAAATGTGCACACGCGGCAAGTGGTTCGAGTTGAGACAAGTTTCATCTCGCAGCGAAAATTGTAACAAAGGAAAGAACAGACAGCGTTGTGCAATCAATTTGTCATCTTACGACACACGGCCTAGCTGTGGGTAAAATTCGACAGTTACAGAGGCAGCGACGATGCAACTTCGACAGTTACAGAGGCAGCGGCGATGCAAGTTCGACAGTTACAGAGGCAGCGGCGATGCAAGTTCGACAGTTACAGAGGCAGCGGCGATGCAAGTTCGACAGTTACAGAGGCAGCGGCGATGCAAGTTCGACAGTTACAGAGGCAGCGGCGATGCAAGTTCGACAGTTACAGAGGCAGCGGCGATGCAAGTTCGACAGTTACAGAGGCAGCGGCGATGCAAGTTCGACAGTTACAGAGGCAGCGGCGATGCAAGTTCGACAGTTGCAAAAGCAATGCCAAGTTCAACAAATACGAAGGTACACTTTGATACGCAGGGGCAAGGCTACTTTAAAGTTGAGCTGTAGAAGTAAAATGTACACGTATTATAGAGGTTTTCGATTGATGGAATTTACAGTTAGATACGTTTCATTCAATTTTCACGGACTTCTTGCCTCTTGCACAGAATCCTGCAACACACGATACCTCGTTTCGTAATGTCGAAAATAAACCACGATATTTACGACGATTATTCAACGATCGATTTCTAAGCTTCTCGGTTTGTCCAATTTCGTTTCTCTCATTTGGCTATCGTTGGTCGTGTTTCTAAGGGGTGAACTTTGTTCTAACCTGGAAAATCGTTTATACATGTTGGACAGTTGCAGAGACAAACTTGGATTGTGTCAATCTTCCTGAAATTTGAGCTACAGAGGTAAAATATCGCAGTGCAACTAAGTTTTATCTGAACCTGCTGACAGTTTTTCTTAACGGAACGCAAAGTAGTGGACGAAATCATAATCTTATAAAGGTTTTCGAAATAGGAAGATCCCAGTTATCGAGATCCGTTGCAATTGAACGTCTCTTTGAATTTGAATTTGAAGCAAAATGAGACGAAGCTGAGATACATTATTTTTTCTTCAGCCAGAGATAACGTTCCTTTTCAGTTGGAACTTCAATTAGAACGCAGCAAGAGCTTTGCTGGGAGAATTTGATATCGTAAATCCTCGTTTAATGACGAAAGTTTGACCCATTGAAAAATGGTGAATTTATACAACCACAGATGTACCAGCGATATTCCTGTAAGATGAAACTCTGGTCGTTGTTGAACGTGTAGAGTGGAATTTTAAAATTCTCTACAATTTCTAAATAAATTTTTTAATGAAAATGTTTGTAAAGAGTAAAGTGAAGGCTATGGGGCATCGAGAACAATATCTCTTGGCGAATTACTATTTTTAATAGCTGACAGCTGAAAGATACGACTTCGATAGAGTTGATAGATTTTCGATAGACTTTAACGGAGGAAATTAGAAGAAAATTTTGATTTTCTTGTACCTTCACTCTCACTCTATATCATACTATGAAAATGTATATAGACAATTTTCTCAACTTCTGTTTTAATATTACGAAAAATTAGGATTACGAAATTAGGATTCATAATCATTTTAAATTCTCAATTTATATTCGCAAGAAAATTAAGTTTATAATTATGGCACTCTATGAGCGTATACTTCTGTCCGTAAGTACTCGGGCACTTACACGAAGGTTTCAGATTGAATTCCAACACAAATTATTAGACGTTTGTCTCGTGTTTCTAAACGGCAGGCTTCGTGTTAACCTGGAAAATCGTCATACGTTTTAACAACTGACGTCTCAAGTTTTCTTTATAAAAGTTCCACAGTTGCAGAGGCGAACTTCTAAATACTTCTGACAGTCGATGTTTTCTAAAGGTTGTCGAGATACGAAGTCTACTCCATGTGATTAATAACGGGACGTAATAGTTTGGCCAAATTTTTCAGTAGTTCGAACAATTTACTTACATTTTCACACAGCTGAGAATCCACGTGATCAATGACGCTCGTGGCGTTGTATTTCATCTGATCGAATCATAATCATCTCAAAGATCATAATACGGAATTATGTAAACGACGTTGTCAATCTTTGTTTTAGCATTATGGCAAGTGAAAAAATGGGGCTGAGTTTAAAATTACTCGCGCCTCTGTAAGTGCGTATATGTAGCTGCCGTATACGCGATAATTAGGGCGCGAAAAAATGTCGTGTCCTGTGAAACCATGTTACAAGAAACAAAGAATTAATGCAAGAACAATGGCTAGGTTGCAACAGTTAACAAAAGTACATATACTAACAGTATACATAATCCCATAATCGAATCAAAATATAACAAATATTATAGAAAAATCGCCAAAGAAGAGTTACCAAAATAGTTAGAAGGGAGGATGAAGTGGAGTTAGCAAGATTGAGATGTGGAAACGGGACCAAAGGGAATCTTGGAAAGAAGAGGGAAAAAAAGATGCAGGCTATGTAAAAAAGCAGAAGGTAGAAAACATGTAGTAGAAGAATGCGAAATAACGGGAAGACCAAAGGACGCAGAAAAAATACTAAATGAGACTGGAGAGGGACTAATAGAATTGAAAACAATACTAGAGAAGAAAACGGTAATACAAGACGGGGAGGAATGGCAATAAGGAAGCATAGCGAAGAGGCAAAAGCCCAAAAGTTGCCATAGTTTTAGAGACAGAATATATAATGGAGTGCGATATAGAAGAGTGGATAAGAGGGGAGGTAGATATACAAGAAAAGATAGTTTAGCTACACATAAAGGAGGAGGCAATAAGGTGATAACACCGTAAGTCTGGAGGAATGTAAGGAGCGTGATAGATAAACGACATGTAAAACCGAAAGCTCGTAAAAAAACCGAAAGGCCCGGACTAAGTAATAATAATAATGACAATAATAATCAATAGCCCCATAAGCATATATGCTATTTCATCGTAGGAGTATAATATTAAATTTATTAAAGCAACCAATAATTTAATTGGAACAGTTAGCAAAAATGCATATACTAACAGTATACATAGTCCCATAAGCACAAATGCTATTTAATCGTAACGAGGAGATGTAGGTTTATTAAAACAATCAATTATTAAGTTGGAACAGTTAGCAAAAATCTATATGCTAACAGTATAGATACTCCCATAAGCACATATGCTATTTTATCACATCGGATAGTATGTAATTCATTAAAACAATCAATAATTAAGTTGGAGCAGTTAGCAAAATTGCATATGCTAACAGTATAGATACTCCTGTAAGCATATATGCTATTTCAGCATATTAGATTAAGTAAGGTTCATTAAAACAATCAATAATTAAGTTGGGACAGTTAGCAAAAGTGCATATGGTGACAGTATAGATACTCCCATAAGCACATATGCTATTTAATCGTAACGAGGAGATGTCGGTTTATTAAAACAATCAATTATTAAGTTGGAACAGTTAGCAAAAGTGCATATGGTGACAGTATAGATACTCCCATAAGCACATATGCTATTTAATCGTAACGAGGAGATGTCGGTTTATTAAAACAATCAATTATTAAGTTGGAACAGTTAGCAAAAATGCATATGCTAACATTATACACAGTTCCATAACCGCAATACCATATTTATTAAAACAATTACTAATTAATTGAAAGTATCACATATGAATATTGTTCGTATCAGTCCTAAGGAATATCGTCAACTTTTTAGCTGAAAATCATGTAGTAATTATTTTAGAGATATATTAAAGCAATCAATAATTAAGTTGGAACAGTTAGCAAAAGTGCATATGGTGACAGTATAGATACTCCCATAAGCACATATGCTATTTAATCGTAACGAGGAGATGTCGGTTTGTTAAAACAATCAATTATTAAGTTGGAACAGTTAGCAAAAATGCATATGCTAACATTATACACAGTTCCATAACCGCAATACCATATTTATTAAAACAATTACTAATTAATTGAAAGTATTACATATGAATATTGTTTGTACCAGCCCTAAGGAATATCGTCAACTTTTTAGCTGAAAATCTTGCAGTTGCTAGTGGCTATAGAAAATAAAAATTTTCCAATGCAGACGGTTAATACTCGAGTACGAACTAAGAATAGATAACAAATTTTCGATACTCGAGAATTCCATATGCTAATTTGATACAATGCATCGCGTTTCCTCGACTAAGATACATTTGAAAAAATTAGAAAAAATTCTCATTGCGTTTCTTTCTTCACGGATTTCTCCAATTTCTCCAATTTCTTCGATTCACCAATCGTGTTGCTACTTTTCTTCCTCTTTCTTTTTTCCCTTTTTTCTCCAAGTAATACGTTGCAATTGTGTACTGATGTATCTACGTGGTATATATACCACACATCAGCTAAATCAATTTACTGGACAAACTGAATAATTTTTTTAGGGGTACGATACAAAGAGAAGAAAAGAGGAAAAAGAGAGGAAAATACTGTCTAGTCTATTCCAATTGTATAACCTGTTCGTATATAAATTTTTATATAAATTTGGAAATTACATTGTCGAAGAAAATCGTATAGATAGGCGAGACTACGTTTCGATATTTCATTCACAAACTAACGATCTCGCGTTAAATAGATGCATGGACGTACTTGATGCTCCGCCTATTATCATTCGAAAATTGAAAGATTTAGAGAACTTTCTGGCTGATAGCCTCGTGTCAAACTTACACGTTTCTCCAGTAAAAGATCATCGACAAAAATTGAGAAATTGATGAAAAATAGAATAATGAGATAATATAAAAATCTACAGAAATTTAGACCATCAAAGAGAACAACGATGAACGTAGAATTTTTAGTTAAATTTTGAAACCGGTCATTTGTCCAGTCCTGGCAACGTTCTGTCAATTATTTAGCTTAAAGTAGAGCTAAAAACTAAGTTTGACAATATTTGTTGTACACCGTATCCAAAACTAGGCAAATCCGTTTTATATAGGTGTCAGCTTTTGAAACTGACAATACAATGACGAGAAGATATTTAGTGCAAGTATAAATTTCGCCAACATCACGAAATACACTTATTTTTGCTATTAATCGACCATTTGCGAAACAATTTTTCTAAACTTTTTCCTTTTTTCTAAATATCCTTCGCAAAGAACTTAAAACGTGAGTGAAGTAATTTTCAAAATGAATTATTTATCTCATTTCATTGATTTTTCACTATGGCAATAATCCACACCGAGTACAATTCACCATATGTAATACGTTAAAACGGGAAACTGAGGGGCGACCTGATGAACAGCATTTCAAATATAAATTACAGCTACGTTATTCGCGTTATAATAACGTAATATTGGGTTGGCAACTAAGTGATTGCGGATTTTATCATTAGGTGGTATTGACAAAATCCGCAATCTCATAGTTACCAACCCAATATAATAATCCAACAACCTCCTTTCGACGAAGATCACGTGTTTCGTAATGGAACAGCGTAGCGCTTTTTGCGCCACCAATCGATTTCCTTTGTTTGTTACCACCGCCCTGCTCTCGTCTCGCGTGTCGTCTAAAAGTCTAAACTAAACGGAATCTTCCGGCTTATCGATCCACCTCGGATCGCGTATTGCCTTTCCACGAGTTCAATTTCCACGAGTTACCAGCCCATTCGTGATCCCATATTACGTGAAATTCCATCGAGAACCAACACTCAGTCCCTCTGTCTTTCTTTCTTTCTTTTGCAGCTGTGAAACCGAGACACAGGTGTTGAAACTTCTTAACTCGTACGAAGCGTAAAGAGCGCCACTTAACATTTTACCGACTGAAAGCCGATTAATCGGTTTTTGTCACCAACGCTTACCGACCGATAACTTATTAATCGCCTTTTTGTCGCCGATTATCTTTTCCATCATTTGAACAGAAACTCGGTATTTAATACTAAGATATCTTGTTCAGTTTTATGCCAATTTGAAAAACGTACCGTTCGCGATGAACAAAACGAATGGCATTGGAGAGCCTAAACCGAAACAGAGTCAGCGCCAGGGAGAATCTGCGCCCGAGATGCCGGTCGGACGTGCGTATGCAGTTGAATCGCTAGCGGTCGGTAAAGTGTTAATTACGAAGGAACCCGGCGCGCGCTGCCTAACCTTCTTGCAAGAGTATTAAATGTAACCGGCGAGAAGCGAAGATTTTTTAGTTTGCAAGAACCGCAACAACGATGATCTGGTTTAACACCGCGTAATGATTAGACCGCGCGTGGTTCAGCGTTTACGGCCGACTCTTAAAGACGCGAAAGTACAGATAACGCGGAGAAATATGCAGGCAGGCGCGTAAAATACGTGGAGAAAAGGTACGGTATGTTACCACTCGTGACACTATACGTTGTAAGTACGTAAGCGTGGTAGCGGTGCTCGTCGATTATTTTTAAACGATGTTTCGTACGTGTACGACTATATAGACATGCGATGATCGGAAAATTCACTGATGTTGGATCATTATGAGAATCGAGGGGGTGTAGAATATGCGGCAGTAAAAATTACTCGACCAGCAGAAAATGAATTTCCTTATACGTAGATTGTAGTCTGAATGGGAGAAACAAGTTGCAAGCGTTTCATTGGTTCGAGTGCGACCATATTCTTTTCTTTTCTTTTCTCACTAATTTCTTTTAGCTTTTAAGAGGTCAGTCTGAGACACAGACGTGCCTTGCTCGAATGTAAATTAATTACAGAGATTATTGCAATATCATGAATCATTACTTCTTTTAATTTATTGCCTATAACCAACAGCGTATGTAAGAAAGTTGCATAACGTTATGTACATTCCTTGTTATTTATATTTTTATTTATAATGTTTATAAAAATATATATAACATGTATAGTGTATGATAGAATAATACATATATTATATTATATACTATATTAATTTATATGATATATATATTATATATTTTTGCAAATATTTTACATACAATTTATTTAATTATTTTATTAACAACAAATATACTAAACTACTAATAATATATTTATATTATATATATATATAATAAATGATATTAATAACCAATAATAAATATTTTATTATAGATAAATAATAGGTATAGAAATAAATAATTGTTATTTAAACAATTATCTATGCACATTAATTGTGTTAATTTGTATAAATATATTTTTTACTCTATTCATGGTGAAATAATGGCTAATTTAAAACAATTGATTGATAGCACATTAATGAATGAAACTAAAACAAATTCTACATCTTTAACGAAGAAATATCTAACGAAGGTAGAGAGGGCAATGAAATGTAGCGATATTTGGAAAATGTGAAAATTCGGAAAACTTTGCAACTAAACTAATACGAGCCAGCCAGCTATTTATTTTTAGTAATATGAGTTCAACAATCACGTGATATCCCATTATACGATTACCTCAACATATGCTCAACATATTTCCCTTGAACATTATTATTACATTCAATTACTTTTAATGATACCTGACTAAGAAAATTTTCTTCTCTTTTGTACATTTTTCAATGAAAACCATTCCCTTCAAGTTTTCTTTAAATTTACATCTTTTACTATTTTATCTCTCAAATTTTAACTGCCATTCGACGATATATGTCCCCATTGTGACCATCGTCAATACATTGAACCTCATTGTGGGATAAAAAGATTTTCTTCGAATTTCGTCTCAGCTAACCAGGCGACTATTTCCAATGGAAATTATGCAATAACGAATTAGGAAAAAATGGTCAACTTTTTCACGAATTATATCGTATCGTAGCTCCAGCGATCTTTTTCCTCCACTTAGTACGTTCCAATTTTGTACTGATGCAGTGGTATATATACCACACATCAGCTAAATCAATTTACTGGACAAATTGAATATTTTTTTTTGAGGAGTACGATAAAAAGAGAAGAAAAGAGGAAAAAGAAAGGGAAATACTGTCTAGTCTAGGGAAATTAGCGTGTGTTGGAAATATCAGCTTTTTAGCTGTTGGAGAAGCGAGACGCTGACGAAATTTCAACCAGACGGACAGGAAGAAAAGCTAAATGAGCTAAATAAAAAACATTAATAAAAAAACAGATAACTCGTTATCGTCGTTAGCAATTTTGCTCTGCGTGTAGATACAGACTGACTGAGTCACTGCAGTGGTCTTCGTTCGCATATTCTCGTAAGCTTCAACAAAGATGCACGTGACAGTGTAGCATCGACCATCAAACGCTGTTGCTAATTTCTATGCCAACGCTACGAGCTAACAAGTGCACTGTTGCAATAAAATCTGACACCGGGTATGTTGCTACCGTCAGTTTATTGTTATCTTCCATTTATCTGAATTTGTGATTTTGTGGAATGTTTATATTGTGTTCTTCTTTTAACGACTTCGACTTTTCACGTTCTCGTGTCAAGTGCAACTTTCAGTTCGAAACGATCGCTGTTGCGAATAGCCAGGCTTGTTACGCGGAAACACGTTACGGAAACAATAAATTTAGAATTAACAGCGGAGCCAGATCGTAAATAAGTTTTCCACGCTAAAATTAAACGACGTATCGAAGTCGGAACAGCAACACAACGGAACGAACGCCTGTTGAATGTTAAATACTTATTACGCGCGTATGTGTGTAACGTTTGGCCATTTGCAACATGCACATTCAATATTTGAATATCGTGTAAAGCTAACTTCGTCGTTTTCTAATCGTATCTCTGTTAAACACGAGATATTGATTTGCACGGACGTGAATATTGCTATGCATTTAACCGATAGAAGTACCAAGCTCCTTCAATTACGTTGTTACTTGTAATAATTTAAATGAATCATTTTCATTGTAAGTGTTGCTACTAAACGAAACAACGTCCAGTTCTCATGGTCAAAACATATCCACGTGTACTTTATATACATAATTGCAATTATAATACATATATTATATATAATACTGAATATAGTATATACTATATATAATACTGAATATAGCATATGTTATATATAATACGGAATATAGTATATATTATATATAATACTAGATGTAATTATATAGTATACAATATATAGTTACCATGTGTAAGAGTATTATGACTAATAATGTTACCCATGGTAACTGTATATGCATATACCATATGTCTTTTCTAGTTGTAAAAACTCATATTAAATGAATTAATGTCTAATTTTGGGGATCAAATAAGCACGTGTATCTTATATACATAATCGTAATTATAACATATATATTATAGACAATACTGAATATAGCATATGTTATATATAATACGGAATATAGTATATATTATATATAATACTAGATGTAATTATATAGTATACAATATATAGTTGCCATGTATAAGAGTATTATGACTAATAATGTTACCCATGGTAACTGTATATGCATATACCATATGTCTTTTCTAGTTGTAAAAACTGATATTAAATGAATTAATGTCTAATTTTGAGCATCAAATAAGCACGTGTATCTTATATACATAATCGTAATTATAATATATATATTATAGACAATACTGAATATAGCATATGTTATATATAATACGGAATATAGTATATATTATATATAATACTAGATGTAATTATATAGTATACAATATATAGTTGCCATGTATAAGAGTATTATGACTAATAATGTTACCCATGGTAACTGTATATGCATATACCATATGTCTTTTCTAGTTGTAAAAACTGATATTAAATGAATTAATGTCTAATTTTGGGGATCAAATAAGCACGTGTATCTTATATACATAATCGTAATTATAACATATATATTATAGACAATACTGAATATAGCATATGTTATATATAATACGGAATATAGTATATATTATATATATAATACTAGATGTAATTATATAGTATACAATATATAGTTGCCATGTATAAGAGTATTATGACTAATAATGTTACCCATGGTAACTGTATATGCATATACCATATGTCTTTTCTAGTTGTAAAAACTGATATTAAATGAATTAATGTCTAATTTTGGGGATCAAATAAGTAGGCGTATCTTATATACATAATCGTAATTATAATATATATACTATGTACTATGATATATACTATATATAATACTAAATATAATTATCATATATATAATAATCATACATATATATATATATATTATATATATATATATATATATATATATATATATATTTCTTTTAATTGTAAAAACTTATATTAAACGAAATAACGTTTAGTCTTGACGATATAATAAAAAAAGTATATATATATTTCATATGTATATAAGGCATACATGAATATTATTCGATCGTCAAAATTAAACGTTATTTTGCTAAATATCAGTCTTTACAATTAAAAAGAAAAGTATATATATATATAATATTTTATATATAGGATAATTATGATTATATATTACACATAATATAGTTATATAATAAATGTACTGATGTAAAATAATTATTGAAATATCGAATTTGGAAGATGTTATGGGAAACATAAAATTAACTCTGTTGTGCCAGTACTCTCTAATATCTAACCAATGTAATTAAAAAATGTCCACTTTGTATCTTATTTAAATTATTCGTAACATCTGTTTTAAACGTGAACGTATCGGATTTGCTGAGAAGAGCACACCGCAACACGATTGCCCGATTCTTCGTACGCGAACGACCAAGTCTCTGTTCGTCCCGTTGCATCTGTAGCTGCGCAACCGAACAAACGGCGCGAACGGGACGAACGTCATTAACTGGAAATTCTGTCGTATAATTAGAAGATGTAACGATGCGCGCGATGCAAACTGTCGGCTTATGAACATTCAACGATCGCGGAATGCTGTTCAATGAGTTGATAGATCGCCGGAGTGTGAGAAGCTCCTGGAACGCTAAATATGGAAGTTTCTAATAAAACACAGCTTATAATTAGCCTTTCTTATCCTTCAATAGTTGATCGTAACAATGAGATTTCTTTAACCGGCGCGCGACCATGACGGGTTTATCTTGACCCAATATGATATTTGCCAACGTCGCGTACGCGAAAATCATCGTATTCGTTTCAATCAGAAACCGTGTTACGTTATATTGTAGCAGTGCAAAATGGCTACTGTTTATTTATATTTTGCTACTAATTTATCCTCGCGTCTATACTTTATCGAAAAATAATATAAAAAGAAAATTTATTTCTATTTCTATGTATACATTAAAAAAAAGAAGATAATAGCCATTATTAGAATCGAAAATATTGGATTACGTTAACCAGAGGATAAAGCCGAGGGTAAAATTTCCTATCGTTACAGAAATGTGCCGACGACCATAAATAACAAGGGTAGCGATGCACGTACACATTGCTGAATACAGATTACTATAACGTATTACTTGAAACAGTAGCGTGCCTGAATATCTCTTATAGCATCGCTTCTAATG
Source organism: Bombus flavifrons (assembly GCF_040668555.2). NCBI lineage: Eukaryota > Metazoa > Arthropoda > Insecta > Hymenoptera > Apidae > Bombus > Bombus flavifrons. The sequence goes on along the minus strand of NC_138458.1, from coordinate 4,674,834 downwards.
AATCATTCTTCTCACATATCGGTATGAACGGTCCTTAATGCATTCTGCAATATTATTTCGTCGTCGCGCGTAACATTTCCATTTAAATTTACATATTCACGTTTCACTGAATTACCTTTTAAACTCAATAAGCAATTTTCCTGCCAGCAGCAAAATAGCAAAGGTAATTACACGAGCGGTACAACAGTATGTAAACTATATAAAATATAGTATATAAAATATCAAACATATATATACGTATTACATCTGTATTATGATACATAATATATATTAACTTAATTTTTATTTATTAATATATTTAATTAATGTATTAATTTAATTATTATTTATATATTAATTATATTTATATTTTGGTTATATAATTATATATTTATATATTAATATAATTATGTATTAATGTAACATATTAAAGATATATAAATGTATTACATATGTATTATATATTTATATATTTCTGATATGTACATAGTGTATATATATGTGTGTGTGTAATATGTATATACACACGCAATACATATACTAATATAATTATGTATTGATATCACATATTAAATATATAGAAATATATTACATGTGTATTATATATTTATATATTTCTGATATGCATGTAGTGTATATATATATATGTATGTTGTTTGTGTGTGTAATATGTATATACACACGCAATTTATATATATAGTATTATATAATATATATGTAAATACATATTACACACACACAACACACATATATATATACACCTTATATATTTAATATATATTATGTATTATATATATATATATATATATATATATATATATATATATATATATATATATATATATATTCGTACACTCTGTAAGACAGAATAACTTTTTTAAAATTGCACCGAACGACGAGTTTTATTTTTCCCTTTTTTCTCAATTTCGATTTTCTCCAAATTTCTTTTACGCGCCATCTAACCAAATCTGATCCTCCTAGTCTCTGAAAAATGGTCAAGTGCTTGGCCGCAGTTTCATACCGTTTGAAACGGTGCACGAACGCTTCTCCGACATAATTCAAATTTCATCTTCGTTTTATTAATTTATTGCACCAACACGCGTTTACATAGACAGTCTCGCGTACTTTATATACATGGTGGCCCAGTGTTTCGCTGCCCGTACGTTGCCAGTGTATTGCACAGGTCAAGACAAGGGAAAAACGTCACATAAATCGTGTTGTCGTATTTGAAAGCGTCGCTGAACAGTTACAACAAAGAAAACGATGTACGAGATGCTCGCGTAACGTTCCAACGAAAGTCCAGTAACGTGCAGTCAAAGAGGTGTGACGATACTTCTGCGACTGTATTTTTTAAGACGTTGCCAATTGCTCCCAACAGAAAATTGGCAACGGTGGAAGACTGAATTCATTACTCGTTGAAGTTATGGTCTATTTATTAATCGTTGAAGTTGACTTTTAAGGATTGTACAAATGATCATTTGAATTTAATGGATAGCTGCTATCATTAGCTACCATTTATGTACTCCGAAGTTCTGTAGTGGTAATCTGTCTCCGAAAAATAACCACGACACGGAGGTCCAATAATTTTCGATCAGGTCAAACTTCGTAATTTCGTTTTCGTGGATTGCTTGCTTCGATAAATTTGTTTATCGCGAGAAGATCTCGAATGCAAACAAATGGGCTTACGCCAGTTTCTTCTACTTTTGAATTCATGTAGACCACCAGCTATAAAAATTCAGTCACGCAGAAGCAAACAGATTTTTCAAAATCTGCAACGCCAGCAAATTAGAAGATTTCCGAATTTACGTTCTCTAACCTGTGCTTTGATTTAACTGATCGATACAGATCATTGAGCTTGCTGTTACATCTACAGGGTGTCTTTTCAGGATATTGACGATATCAGTACGTTGCATAGGTCAAATTAAGGGAACAAAGGAGTTAAAGTGTTGTAACGTAAAAACGATATGCAAAATGATCGATATGCAACGAACGTGTGCTACCACGTCAGAAAGTAGGAAAAGATCAGCGATACATTTGCGTCTAATGATAGTGAGAGGAATCATAATGTATCTCCTAATACAACTCCACTTGGAAATCTTCACCATTGCTGTTAGTGTGAATACAAGTTTGACAGCGGGAAAAAATCGAATTTATTACACTTTGAAGTTGTGGTTGTAAAATTATTACGGTAGCTTCTGTCTGTTCCGTTTGTACGTTGCTGCTGATTAATTCGTGTTTTGTAGCGTAGTAACGCACGTGTTTTATCGCCCATCTTGTATATCGTTCGTCTCTTTATCTTTCTACACATTTGTAGACATTTAACGATTATAGATCTTTGCCCTATGCAGTTTATCTATAGACTATACTGGCGACGTGTAGCCAGAGAAAACTGGACACCCTGTATACAAAGCCTAGGATTATCTACACGCGTATCTATAGGACAAATTCATAAAACGAAGATGACACTTGAATTATGTGTGTGTGCACTTACAAGAAGCCACGTAATTACGTTTACGTACTGTTTTGCTGCTTGTGTAATTATTTTCATTGTCTTGGTGCTCGCAGAAAAATAACTTGGTAGGTTCAAGAGGTAATTCCGAGAATTAAGTAATATGATTATGTAATTTTAATGAAAATTTGACGAGGGACGACGGAACGTTTCGAGAGGATCAATTAAGGGTCGTTCACACCGACGTTCGAAAAGAAAGATTCATTAGGAGCAATAGTATGACAAATATTCAAATATGCTGCTATTTCAGTAGTATTTGTAGGTACAGAACTCTTCTTATTATGTAATTTTAATGAAAATTTAACGAGGGACGATGGAACATCGTGAGAAGATCAATTAAGGGTCGTTCACATCGATGCTCGAAAAGAAAGATTTATTAGGAGCAATAGTATGACAAATATTCAAATATGCTGCTATTTCAGTAGTATTTGTAAGTATAGAACTCTTCTTATTATGTAATTTTAATGAAAATTTAACGAGGGACGATGAAACGTCGTGAGAAGATCAATTAAGGGTCGTTCACACCGGTGTTCGAAAAGAACGATGCATTAGACGCTATAGTAGAACAAATATTCAAATATGCTGCTATTTCAGTAGTATTTGTAGGTACAGAACTCTTCTTATTATGTAATTTTAATGAAAATTTAACGAGGGACGATGGAACATCGTGAGAAGATCAATTAAGGGTCGTTCACACCGGCGTTCGAAAAGAACGATGCATTAGACGCTATAGTAGAACAAATATTCAAATATGCTGCTATTTCAGTAGTATTTGTAAGTATAGAACTCTTCTTATTATGTAATTTTAATGAAAATTTGACGAGGGACGATGGAACGTCGTGAGAAGATCAATTAAGGGTCGTTCACACCGGCGTTCGAAAAGAACGATGCATTAGACGCTATAGTAGAACAAATATTCAAATATGCTGCTATTTCAGTAGTATTTGTAAGTATAGAACTCTTCTTATTATGTAATTTTAATGAAAATTTAACGAGGGACGATGGAACGTCGTGAGAAGATCAATTAAGGGTCGTTCACACCGGCGTTCGAAAAGAACGATGCATTAGACGCTATAGTAGAACAAATATTCAAATATGCTGCTATTTTAGTAGCATATGTAAGTAACTCTTCTTATTATGTAATTTTAATGAAAATTTAACGAGGGACGATGGAACTTCGTGAGAAGATCAATTAAGGGTCGTTCACATCGATGTTCGAAAAGAATGATTTATTAGGAGCAATAGTATGACAAATATTCAAATATGCTGCTATTTCAGTAGTATTTGTAAGTATAGAACTCTTCTTATTATGTAATTTTAATGAAAATTTAACGACGGACGATGGAACGTCGTGAGAAGATCAATTAAGGGTCGTTCACACCGGTGTTCGAAAAGAACGATGCATTAGACGCTATAGTAGAACAAATATTCAAATATGCTGCTATTTCAGTAGTATTTGTAGGTACAGAACTCTTCTTATTATGTAATTCTAATGAAAATTTGACGAGGGACGATGGAACGTTTCGAGAGGATTAATTAAGGGTCGTTCACACCGGCGTTCGAAAAGAACGATGCATTAGACGCTATAGTAGAACAAATATTCAAATATGCTGCTATTTTAGTAGCATATGTAAGTAACTCTTCTTATTATATAATTTTAATGAAAATTTGACGAGGGACGATGGAACGTCGTGAGAAGATCAATTAAGGGTCGTTCACAACGGCGTTCGAAAAGAACGATGCATTAGACGCTATAGTAGAACAAATATTCAAATATGCTGCTATTTCAGTAATATGTGTATGTATACCACTCTTCTTATTATTTATAAAGCTGATTTGACATTTCTGTAAGAAAGTCACATTGTTCTAATCAACTATTAAGGAACAACAAAGAGTATAATATTTTAGGAAACAACTGACTTTCTTCCCATAGATTCAGTTGCCATAGAAATTATTAGTATACTATTGTAAACGTATACTATAACATTTATGCAGTAATTAATTAGAAACGAGTCACATTTAATAAATAAAAATATATAAAATGAAATTTACAGAATGTGACAGAGCAACGCTTCACTGAAAAGTCACTGTACACGTGCAAATTCGTTTTACATCCGCTACACCTGCATCAGACGTTTCTCGTTTTACACAGTCGAAATACGATTTATTTTAATCGGTGCGTTATCGGTAACAATAATAAGCACGTTAAGGCCACGATAAATGTTACATCTACGTACACGTGTACGCATATAACATGGACAGCATATGCCATAAGGAGAAGATGATTGCACGGTAGGGAAACACCTGTACAAAATTGCACAAATATTTTGCTTGGCGGTGACTGCTCGTTTCACGTTACCACAAAGTAATAAAATTGCCCGAGCAATGACGTAAAAGCGGAATGTAAAGCGCAAAGATATTATCGCGGAAGAGCAAGGGGATATGTTTACCTTTGGTTGGCTCGGCCTTTGATTTTCTATCATTTTGCGAAAGTCGCGTCGTTTCGTGAAAGAGAAACACGACTCGTCGAGATACAAAGTAAAATAAGATACGGAAGAAGCTTCACTTGGAAACCCAAGAGAGACCGATACAAGGCGATAAGATACAAAGTGAAAATTATATAATAGACGAAGCGATCGTCACATTTAATTAATTGATGAAACTTTGAATTGGTAGAAATAAATATCTGTAGAATAATTTCATATTTCATTAAATAATTATTAGAAATTTTTGTATTGTTGAAAATACTGTATATGTATGAAGCAATGAATTTTATTGAGACATATTTAATTTGTGGTATATTTCATAACTTTCACGTGAACAATTTTCATTGTAATTTTCATTCAAAGATAACGATCGTTGAAAGCGAGTAAAGAATGTCAGTAAGATCAACGACATGCCATACATCGTATACGACATACGACCATTCAAGTTCTCGATGATGTAACTGAATGAACTTGAAAGTACATCCCACAGTCGCCTTAACTGTCTGTTTAAACTGTCTGTTCGTGAGAGAAAATATGTACATATGTGTACAATATGTGTGCATACGTAAATACGATATATTTATCTTTGGAAGATTTGTCGTTATATTTTTTGTTATATTGTTGCAAATTGATTATTATTTTTAGCTATACATTTCTTTAATAATTTCATTGTACAGTAGAATCTCTATTGTTCGAGAATATTATAACTATAGAAATGTTGCATTCCTTAAAACTTTTATATTGTTATATAATGTAAGTATGATAAGATAGTGGTAACTTTAATAAGATAAAATAGCCAAAATAAAATTTGGTTATTTGTATTGATTGCTGACAGGAAAAATTAAATTTCCTTTATTGATAATGGTTACTCGTAATTCAAATAATATTCAGTCCATTGATAATTGTCACTTGGAAGCACAATTAAATTTCCGTCATTGATAATGATTATTCGTAATTCAAATAATATTCAGTTCATTGATACTTGTCACTGGGAAGCAAAATTAAATTTCCATCATCAATAATGATTATCAGTAACCAAAATAAAATTCGGTCACTTGATTACTGATTACTGATTGCTGACAGGAAAAATTAAATTTCCGTTATTGATAATGGTTATTCGTAATCAAAGCAAAACTCGATCATTTATACTGATTACTGCTAACCAAAATAAAGTTGTCATTTATATTGATTACTGCTAACCAAAATCAAATTCTGTCATTTGTATTGATTACTGATAACAAAAATTAAATTTTCCTCATCAATAATAGTTATTCGTAATTCAAATAAAATTCAATATATTGATAATTATCACTAAAAAGCACTAAAACTATTATCACTAAGCAAAATTAAATTTCCATCATCAATAATGATTATTCCTAACCAAAACAGAATTCTGTCATTTATATTGATTGCTGATAGCAAAAATTAAATTTCCCTCATCAATAATAGTTATTCGTAATTCAAATAAAATTCAGTATATTGATAATTATCACTAAAAAGCACTAAAACTATTATCACTAAGCAAAATTAAATTTCCATCATCAATAATGATTATTCCTAACCAAAACAGAATTCTGTCATTTATATTGATTGCTGATAGCAAAAATTAAATTTCCCTCATCAATAATAGTTATTCGTAATTCAAATAAAATTCAGTATATTGATAATTATCACTAAAAAGCACTAAAACTATTATCACTAAGCAAAATTAAATTTCCATCATCAATAATGATTATTCCTAACCAAAACAGAATTCTGTCATTTATATTGATTGCTAATAGCAAAAATTAAATTTCCGTCATTGATAATGGTTATTCGTAACCAAAGCAAAACTCGATCATTTATACTGATGACTGCTAATCAAAATAAAATTTGGTCATTTGTATTGATTGCTGATAGCAAAAATTAAATTTCCATCATCGATAATAGTTATTCGTAATTCAAATAAAATTCAGTCCATTGATAATTGTCACTGGGAAGCAAAATTAAATTTCCGTCATCGATAATGATTATTCGTAACCAAAATTGAATTCGATTATTTATATTGATTACTGATAACCAGAATTAAATTTCCGTCATCAATAGCGATTATCCGTAACCAAAATAAAATTCGGTCACTTGTATTGATTACTGATAACCAAAATTCAATTTCCCTCATCGATAATGGTTATTCGTAACCAAAATAAAATTGAGTCATTTGTATTGATTACCGCTAACCAAAATAAAATTCGGTCATTTGTATTGATTGCTGATAACAAACATGTAATTTCCCTCATTGATAATAATTATTCGTAACCAAGATAAAATTTACTTCATTGATAACGGTTACTGGTAACCAAAGAGAATTTCAATCATTTATAACGTTTACTCGTAACCAAACTAATTAAACATATTAACTTGTACACCATAATTTAAACAATTTGCCTCACATCAGTAACAATGTCCCTTGAGAATACAAATTTTCTACGACCAATGAATAATTGCACAAAATATTACGTTCAATATTACATCGAGTTGTCAACATTATGTCACTTGTTGCTTACCATCGTCAATACGATATTATTTCCATTAAAATATAAAACAATTATTACAACGAAAATGTTCCTATCTGAGTGATCAATTATTCTTGCTACAATAATTCGAATATTACAGCTTCCACTGTTCATCTATTATACTCTCGTCCAATCGAAACAGACTAGCTCCATATAACAAAATATTCAACATAGAACCGAGTCTATTTAAATTGTATCAGATCGACCACGTCTATTCAAAAAAGCCTTATTTACCAACCTACACGGTTCAAGCGCAGCTACCTGTGTGCACCAAAAAAAGAAAAAGAAAAGAAGAGAACCGATCGCAACTAATTACAATAAAAAGAGAAGAAAACAGAGGGCAAAGAAAAGAAAAGAAAGAAGAAAGGATTGAAAGTTTCTATAAACAGGTCTCTGTATTAATGCGATCGGTCTTCAGAGAATATACCTGACCTCTGTATTTAACACCCGGCATACGTCTGTACGTGGCCCGCAAAGGAAGGCGGTGCGCCAATAATCTCGTGTTTCAACTCCATTAGTATACGTGGCACTTCAAAGGAGGAAAAGTGTCCTTCAAAGAACCGTGCACCGTGTACCAAGACCTTCCCTTATTATTAGAAATCCCATCGATTGCCGACATGGCTCATAGGTTGTTTAATTTCCCGTTAGCAGGTTCTTTGTACACACGTCGAGTGTGCTTTTTAAGTAAACCAGCGATCGTCGATTTAGGATAAGCTGAGGAATCCTCGCAAGACGTTGTTTCACAGATACGTGCGCCACTATGGCAAATATCGCAATCCTAAGAATCTGTCCGCGCTTTCAACAAATTCTTCTGAATACGACAGAAACTGTGAAATAGCTGCAGCCCGAAAAGCTGTGCGCTGCGTTCAGTAGAGTAGAGTAGACACTCAAACAAAAGTACAGTAGAGTAGAGTAGAAAGTCAAATAGAGTAGAGTCAAGTAGAAACTCATCTGGTAAGAAATTATTTATCCAGACTCGAGTTACTTTTCCAGACACAAGCAGCTCTTTGCTGGCGACCCAAGATGCTGACACGTCTGACCACAGAATTGAAAACGTGCAAAATATCCGAAACTGTCGTGTGGCCCTAAATCAACGATAGACGAGAGAAGAGGGAAGCTCGTGCGGATACTCTGCCACACAGGCATCAAGAACAATGACAAAGAGACCAGGCAGCGGAAACGGCGATACCGAGCGACAGAGAGGGAAATCTAAAAGGACGAATCTGAAATGAGTGTGGTTGCAGAAGAGAAATCGATAGAAGACTATACTCGTCCGTGCAACGAGTCCAGGTATCAGCTGTAAACACATGCACGCGGTGGGATTTAAACGAGATAGAGCACTTTTCGTGCTGGCTGCGTGTTTTGTTGGCTGACAGATCCGCTTTTGATATAAACAAACGAGCAGCGTTTCGCTTGACAAGTGTCAGCCAATAGTTTAGGGTCCTTTTCCACTTGCGACCAACGCCGAACGATGGTCAAGTCAGCTTCATCCTCCTTAGAAGCAGTTAGCTGTTTTTGACGGTTAAATATGGTATAAAGTAACGGCAATATTTTTGTGTTACGACGAGTATACTCGTTGCGAAGAGATGGCAATGTTTCGTGTAATAAATCGATTTATTAATCAACGACGATCGATCGATCAATGACTATCGCTTTACTATTGCAAAGCAATTAATTATTCTCATTGTTATAATTATTATTATTGACTATTCAGGTTTACTAAATAGTTGAAAAACATCTATGAACATTTTGATAACTCTGAATCATTATGTCGTCAGCGTCGATTATGTAGGTATCTGTATACAGAACGCGAAGAATTCCTGTTACAATAATAATTATTCTTCCCAATGGTTTCAGAACAATCAGTTTCCACGCAATTTTCGTCTAATTTACTGTGACTTATCAATTGGCATACATAAATTTATGTATCAATTTACATCATCTCTTGTTCTTTTGCGAAAAGTTTAATGGATTAAAAATACGATGCCAAAAAGCTTGCTTGAATAAAGCATCGAATACGCTACAGTAAATATTAAACAGAATTTGCCAGGTGGAAATAAATTCGTAAGCAGCTTGCGAGAGAAAATAGCAAACCAGCACACAACACATGAAACATGGATGGCAGGCGAGATGTTTTATTTATATTTGTATTTATTTATTTGACGAGCAATCAGCAACTTAGAACTAGCATCTGCGTCTCCTCGACTTCCTTCTAAATATCGTGGACCAAACAATTTCGTTCCACAGTGTCTTGTTGTTTCGCAAGAAATCACCTGCCGCTCCTTAAGTGTCGCTATGCCTTGCTAACGATACAAGTCGATAAAAGTAACAGAAGATTAAATCGAATCCGCTAAACGATCGAGCAGAGCATCAAGGCTTCCACGGGGAAGAAAAAGAGGGAAAAATGGAATAGAGATGTGGCTAATCTGAACGGGCAATCGATTTTCACTAACCAGAAAGAAAATCAAGCAAGTAGCTCGAACGAGGAAGGAGGAAATGGAGTGTTTCGATTATACGGCGCTGTATATACGTACGAGGAATATACGTCGGACGATTTTCTCTCGAACATGTCATCCGCGGATGTACAATTTTACGATGTAGGATATAAAAAAAAAAAAAAAAAATAGGAAGAAAAAGGAAACGTACACGTCACGTGGCGTCCTATTGGCTGAAAGCGCGTATAGCTACTTATCCACGCGCGGAGCATTTCAATGACTTTTTGCACACATCCTCCGGCAGTGGCAGATTAGGCATATTACGATAGTGATAGGTGAACGGTAGGCGTATCAAAGTCATTTGCATAATAACGGCGCAGCTGCTTCGGGGCGAGGGCCCGCAAACTGTGCTCGTTATGTCTTGATCGAATGATAAGGCAAGTACCATCAAAATTTAGCGGTCTAATGCCTGATGGGCACGTCGATTCGCAATGATTCTCAGCCACGAATCAACGACAATCTGGCATTGTCAGGGCGAATCGCCAAACTCGTCTAACGTGAAACTTCCAACGTGCAACTTCACACACCTGACAAACTTGCGCGTTCAAAAGAAGATTTTCACGATGCAAGGTACATTTGCGTTTGACACAGTACCCCATTAGGCGCTAAAACCTCACCTGGCGAGAAATGGTGTGCAGGGCTCTATAATCAATGTGGTAAACGAAATGCACAAAGAAACGAATATTGCAATATGCAAAACGAAAATTAAAACTGAAAATAATATAGAGCTGGAAATTGAGATCCTTAGACGAGTCAAGCAGAGTGTCCCATTGTCACAGCTGCTATTCAATTTATGTTTAGAGCCGCTGTAAGAAACGATCGAACAACAAACTAGTGGCATAAATGTTAGTCGTAATAGAAAAGTCTGAATCCTAGCTTTCACCGATGACATCGTCCTACTTGGCGAAGATGAGAATAAGGCACAACGTCAAGTGGATACGTTCCATAAATACATGAAGGGCCTAGGTATGACCATCTCCGGGGAGAAGAGCCAAACATTCCAGGTGGTCATCAAAAAGGACACCTGGTTCGTTAAGGATCCAATGGATTAAAACTGAAAATAATATAGAGGTGGAGATTGAGATCCTTAGACGAGTCAAGCAGAGTGTCCCATTGTCACAGCTGCTATTCAATTTATGTTTAGAGCCGCTGTAAGAAACGATCGAACAACAAACTAGTGGCATAAATGTTAGTCGTAATAGAAAAGTCTGAATCCTAGCTTTCACCGATGACATCGTCCTACTTGGCGAAGATGAGAATAAGGCACAACGTCAAGTGGATACGTTCCATAAATACATGAAGGGCCTAGGCATGACCATCTCCGGGGAGAAGAGCCAAACGTTCCAGATGGTCATCAAAAAGGACACCTGGTTCGTTAAGGATCCAAAGGATTAAAACTGAAATTAATATAGAGGTGGAGATTGAGATCCTTAGACGAGTCAAGCAGAGTGTCCCATTGTCACAGCTGCTATTCAATTTATGTTTAGAGCCGCTGTAAGAAACGATCGAACAACAAAGCAGTGGCATAAATGTTAGTCGTAATAGAAAAGTCTGAATCCTAGCTTTCACCGATGACATCGTCCTACTTGGCGAAGATGAGAACAAGGCACAACGTCAAGTGGATACGTTCCATAAATACATGAAGGGCCTAGGCATGACCATCTCCAGGGAGAAGAGCCAAACGTTTCAGGTGGTCACCAAAAAGGACACCTGGTTCGTTAAGGATCTAAGAGCAGGGCTCAATGAAGTCCAAATACCAGAAATTGACCCGGATGAGGTCTTCAGATATTTAGGCGCTAAAATGGGACCTTGGAAGGGTATCCACTGTGGCATTATAGTGCTAGAAATTCTGAGCGTGGTGAGAAGAGTTAGAAAGCTCGCTTCTCGCATCTTCCCTCGTTACATCTACCATCTGCTAATAAATCCAACGGTGTCTATCAACGTTCTTTGACTTGGTCGGTTCGTAGCTGAGATCGATGGTCGATCGATAAGCAGGACGAATGGTGAACTTTCAGGCGTCTTTCCAATTAAAACTGCAGTGCCTCGAGGCAGAGTTTTCAACGAACGCAGTTCTGTATTTGTTGAACCTGCCAACTGATAGAAACCGATGCTATATTTCTATACTTCTATATTATTATATATTTGAGATACAGAGACATTCGCAAGCCACGAAAACCTCAATAGCAACGTCGTAGCTTCAAGAACACGTGAATTGAGCGGAAAACTGGGTCATCGAATTTTCACGCGGCAATTAAATCGCCTGTCAGATTTGTAACATTTCCACGCGTGTATTGTCAATAGGAGGAATTTATTGTTACAACTCGACATATACAGGGTGTGGCGGAATAACGCGTCAAACAGGTGGGAGGTGACTGGTTGTGGCAAAGTAAGAAAAAGATATGCGATAGAATTTGTTCGTTCGAGGTTTAGTTTTAGGTTAGTATACTCGTCACGCGTAAATAAAAGATTGCAACAGCCGTTTCATTGAAATTTAACTCTACATTACAACGGCTCGTTACATACACACTCTGTGTTTGACGAGTATACTCGCCGTCGCTTACATCCTGCGACGTGTACCATTTTCGGTACACGTCGCTTGCTTTCTGCGACGTGTACCATTTTAGGTACACGGTTTTCAAAGAGGTTGCGACAGCTAAGTGACTAGGTGCGATTGTCACTACATAAACATCGAATGAAATTGCACTATGACATACTCGAGTAACGATTGTATCATCCGACAGATCGATCTTCTCATCAGAGCAAATCATCAGATTCGATGGTCGCTCGAACGTGGTCGTATTTTACGCGAAGGAAGATTTCCCCGCCCGCGCACAGCCGCCTTCCGCATTGCACCAGATCGACGTTACGTCACTGTTTCACCCTTGGCAAGCAGCGAGCGCGGCCGTTTTTCCTCTTAAGTCGAGTTTGCAAGAGCGCGGCGCTGCCATTTGGCGGCCAACAGTCGCAGAAACCGCGGCAAGCAACGCTTAATTACACCGAGCGCAACTCTTTCGTCGACGTAAACGCGAAGCGAACTCGCGTCAAATTAACGCGTCAAATTAAAAATTGTGTCGCGCGGTATAACGAGCTTGCGACGACAGAATGGAAATTTGGCGAGCAAACGGAAATTTCTGAATGGGAAAATATGGCATTTCCAAGTGGAGTTTGCTGCAGAAGTACAGGACGGTCGTACGAGAAACGATAGAAACGCACTTTAACCAAACAGCTGTTGCGACCTCGTTGAAGACGAGTATACTCGTCGAATAAGGATTGCGCGTGGCTGTCACGATAAAGAATTAAGTTGTCACGAAACGACTATTTAATTTCTGAATTTCATCGCTGGCAGCGCATTTTGGTAAACCGAATGTGTGAAAAAAGAGATTCGTTTGAGACGAAATTGTTTAATTTCGTTCGGACTAAAAATTATAACTTTTCAAATAATAATTTTCTTTCGGAATTCTTGCAAACAAAAATATACGTTTTAAACTAGAGAAGTCGTATTTTAAATAACGAAAGAAACGATGCACGAGGACGTGTATCGTTCAATTTAAAGAAACAGAGGTGACCTTGACTTCTCATCGAAGCAAAGCTTTTTTCGAAATTCTCGCTACGATCACGTGTCGCGATTTGTGGCCGATGGGAAGCTGATTAATTTTCGCTGGTAACATCCTTCTCGCTACATTACCAGAAGTAGCTGACAAAATCACGAGGACTGATTCTTAGGACACCCTGTATATGAATTGTATGTATACGTATATATATATTAGGCTATTGCGTATACAACACATATACAGTACCTCTACACTGTTACTTATACACATACACGTAAATTGATTCGAAATAAACGTGAAAAGAAAAGATGGAATTTTCAACGAAGGAACAATCGAGTACCATGGAAACCAAATTTTTCGAGAAGCTTATCAAAATTTACGCTTGTCGCATTCGCTATATTCTTAAATTCTTCGCTGCAAGACGATATCACGCGAACTGCCTCTCCGAAATCATCGCTGTATTCACCGAGCAACAGCATCGATTTCGAACAGTTGCCAGAAATGTTTGAAGAAGAAGAAGATCCGAGTTCGTTTGCCCTCGCATACGATTACAGCGAAACGACGCAACTGCGTAGCTCGTCGAAAAGTACTGGTGGTCATTTGATATTTTCCACGTTCCATAACGTTTCGTCGTGTGTTTGAACGCGTTTGAACGTGTTTGATCGTGTTTGAACGTGTTTGATCGTGTTTGAATGCGTTTGATCGTGTTTGAACGTGTTTGAGCATGCCACTGCTTCTTTTATGCAAGCGCAATTTGCGTGGAATTATGCAATTTCACAGAAACGCGATTGCAAAGATATGCTGAATGAATCGATAGGAAATAAACGTGAAAAAGAGAAACAGAAAGAGGGAAGAAAATGATATTAGTAAAAAGAGGAACCGCATTGTTTGAGACAGCACAACAAAGTTGGAGCTGAACACGGCGACGAATGACCACTGCGAAAGCATAAAAAGAGATTAGAAATGTGCTAACAAGATTGTTATCAGAAATTGCACGTCATTGCGTGCAGCTTGTAACGATTTACATTGTCTCGTTCCGATCTCACAGAATAAACCTCGTTTCCGTATGAAGCGGAAATTCATTCAGCTTTCGCAATGGAAATTGAATATAGAGAGAGAAAAGCGATGAATTTAATGAAATGTATTACAAAAGGTGTGAACAACTTGTTATCGTGAGTGCTGTAAGTCTATATTACCATATGTAATATAATTTGATATAATTTGAGATAATAAAATATATGTATCAGATTACATATATCAAATAACATACAACATCAGATTATATTGCCATATTGAAATTACCATTTCTCTGAAGTTTGAACAAAAAATTACTTGAGACCAACAAACGTCTTGTTCACGACAAAAAGTATGCACATTGATACGGTTAAACAAGGTTCTTAAAATTTGTACAAATTATCTCACATTTTATATGTAGAACTGTACACGTACACGTTGTCTGTGATATGTGTCTGCACGATTTTCATTGAATTTCCATGAGCAGAGTTAAATGGAAAATAAATAAAAGCAGAATTATAGATAAATACAGACCAATAACAAATTGTACCGTTTCAAATAAACAAGGAAAAAAGTTTCTATCAAATTTTTCTACCAAAAGTATGCATTTTGCTGTGATCCCATGAAATGCAACAGCTTTGTCCACCTATCAAAGTATAATCAAGTTGTCCATCTGTATAACAAGGACAAAGAATGGTACGTTTTATCGTTGCTATTCGAGTCTCAACACTGTGGAGGACACAAAATGTGTACCTTTTCCAACTGACCATAATTTTATCGACTATGGCACCTACTATGGGGTGAAGTACACGTTGCATAGATGGTGAGTTTGTCAGAAAAATATAAATAGAAGACGCCGATGTTTCAATATATTCGCTATATATATCACTATACTATATACAATGGCTCGAATAACCTCGAATTTCTCAAGGTCGCCGCATAACGACGAGACTGTGAATGTTTTTCAATTCATTTTACATCACAAAAAAAAAGCAATTGATTCCAGGCAAGTCTTCCATGAAAAGTACATGAGTCGGAAAGGTTCCACGTACAGGGTGTCCGAAACTAAACCAGTTAAATTCGATTAAGGTGCGTTTGACGAGTATACTCGTCGTCGCTCGTACGTATTTACGCGCTCCACGACCTAACCTCACCACAGATAAAACGAAACGAAATTTTGCAGCTAGCTGGTTAAACGATCAAACTGCGAGAATTTGATCTACGAAAAAGAAAGATACAAAGAAAAAAGAAGAGCAAAATGTTACATAAAGTTTGCCAATAAACGTCTTGTTGCGGCGCTGGAAAGAGATAATGTTGCACGCATGAACAGACAACGACGCAGTTGTCGAGACTCAGGAAAATTCTCTTTGGAAAACTGCGCGACGTAATTAGTCGCATTGTTTATCGACGCAAAGTTTGTGTGCGGGCGCGAGGGCAAAACGTTTCGACACGAGGAACCAAAGGTAGCGGTCAATCGTGTTTGTTATATTGTTATATTTTGTAATTATCAAATTGTTAGCTTGCGTACACGAAATTGTTGCCACATGATAAAGAACACGTAACTACGCTGATACGATAATACAGTCGACTTCTGCGTACTGCGATGGAAAATGCGTCGTTGTTTATTTCGTTTATTTATAACTCTGTGACAAAGCATCCTATTGACAAACACTCTATAACGATATTTTTCTTTCTTCTTTTTGCCTGTCGATATTCAACTCTGACAGTTTGGGCGGTCGAGTCTGCGACCTACTCTATGTACAGTTTTATTTTAATATTGTGATGCTGTAATGACGAATCGGTGACAATTCGAAACGCACAAATCACATCATTGTAATTATTGCGTCTCAAACTATGAACAAACATTTCGATGACTCATAAAATTGGAATTCTTTAGCTGCTCAAGTGCATCTATATTATAACAATTACGTAAAGTGGAGGGAAAAAATGGAGAAATCTTACGAAACAGGGGAATCCAATGTGAAATTATACAGAGTTAAGGTACAGTTGTACATACAGCGTGTCCGGTTTATCTCGAATCGTGCAAATATTTCGAAAAATACAAACGATAGGAAAAGATGTTTCGGACAAAAATTGCTATAAAAAAAAAAAAACGCTATATTTTTGTGTGTTTGACCTTAAAACTTCGTGCGAAGATGACATTGGGATTTGTATACCTTGAAGACCTTCGTGTTTTCTTACGTGTTCTTGTAGCTGATATTGGGACGTTCTCAAAACACTACGAACTTGTGCTTTTCGCACCATCCGCTTAATTATATCGTCGTGAAAACGTTCGAATTTTAGAGAGCAATACAAGTCGGATAACTGAAACTGACTACTCGACACTGAATGACTATTTTGGAAACATTAGAAAACAGCAATTCTTCTCCTCGATATAAGTTTTGTTTGAAACGTTTTTATTATAATATTTTTATATTATATAATAATATTATAATATTTTTTATTATAATATTTGAGCATTTGTCCCCCTCAATACTGCACAAATTTGATCTGAAACGTTTTCTCCTATCATTCAAACTATTCGAAATATTTGAGCGGTTCTCCTCCTCGATATAATTTTTGTCTGAAACATTGTCTCGAATTATTCGTACTTTTTGAAATATTTGAGCAGTTGTCCCCACGATACAAGTTTTGTCTGAAACATTTTCTCCTATTATTTAAATTCTTCGAAATATTTGAGCATTTGTCCCCCTCAATACTACGCAACTTTTATCTGAAACGTTTCCTCCTATCATTCAAACTATTGGAAATATTTGAGCGGTTCTCCTTCTCGATATAATTTTTGTCTGTAATATTGTTTCGAATTATTCTTACTTTCCGAAACATATGAACATTCGTCTGCACGATACAAGTTTTGTCTGAAACGTTGTTTCGAATTATTTGTGCTTTTCGAAATATTTGAGCATTTGTCGCTCATAATACAACTTTAATTTGAAATCCTTTCTCCTATCATTCAAACTATTCGAAATATTTGAGCGGTTCTCCTCCTCGATATAATTTTTGTCTGAAGCATTATTTCCAATTATTCGTGCTTTCCAAGATATTTGAGCAATTTTCACTCACGATACAAGTTTTGTCTGAAACGTTTTCTCCTATCATTCAAATTCTTCTAAATATTTGAGCATTTGCCCCCTCAATACTACACAACTTTAATCTGAAATCTGTTCTCCTATCATTCAAATTCTTCGAAATATTTGAGCACTCGTCCGCCTCAATACTACGCAATGTTTATCTGAGATCTGTTCTCCTATCATTCAAACTATTCGAAATATTTGAGCGGTTCTCCTCCTCGATATAATTTTTGTCTGAAGCATTATTTCGAATTATTCGTGCTTTCCAAGATATTTGAGCAATTTTCACTCACGATACAAGTTTTGTCTGAAACGTTTTCTCCTATCATTCAAATTCTTCTAAATATTTGAGCATTTGCCCCCTCAATACTACACAACTTTAATCTGAAATCTGTTCTCCTATCATTCAAATTCTTCGAAATATTTGAGCACTCGTCCGCCTCAATACTACGCGATGTTTATCTGAAATCTGTTCTCCTATCATTCAAACTATTCGAAATATTTGAGCGGTTCTCCTCCTCGATATAATTTTTGTCTGAAGCATTATTTCGAATTATTCGTGCTTTCCAAGATATTTGAGCAATTTTCACTCACGATACAAGTTTTGTCTGAAACGTTTTCTCCTATCATTCAAATTCTTCTAAATATTTGAGCATTTGCCCCCTCAATACTACACAACTTTAATCTGAAATCTGTTCTCCTATCATTCAAATTCTTCGAAATATTTGAGCACTCGTCCGCCTCAATACTACGCGATGTTTATCTGAAATCTGTTCTCCTATCATTCAAACTATTCGAAATATTTGAGCGGTTCTCCTCCTCGATATAATTTTTGTCTGAAGCATTATTTCCAATTATTCGTGCTTTCCAAGATATTTGAGCAATTTTCACTCACGATACAAGTTTTGTCTGAAACGTTTTCTCCTATCATTCAAATTCTTCTAAATATTTGAGCATTTGCCCCCTCAATACTACACAACTTTAATCTGAAATCTGTTCTCCTATCATTCAAATTCTTCGAAATATTTGAGCACTCGTCCGCCTCAATACTACGCGATGTTTATCTGAAATCTGTTCTCCTATCATTCAAACTATTCGAAATATTTGAGCGGTTCTCCTCCTCGATATAATTTTTGTCTGAAGCATTATTTCGAATTATTCGTGCTTTCCAAGATATTTGAGCAATTTTCACTCACGATACAAGTTTTGTCTGAAACGTTTTCTCCTATCATTCAAATTCTTCTAAATATTTGAGCATTTGCCCCCTCAATACTACACAACTTTAATCTGAAATCTGTTCTCCTATCATTCAAATTCTTCGAAATATTTGAGCACTCGTCCGCCTCAATACTACGCGATGTTTATCTGAAATCTGTTCTCCTATCATTCAAACTATTCGAAATATTTGAGCGGTTCTCCTCCTCGATATAATTTTTGTCTGAAGCATTATTTCCAATTATTCGTGCTTTCCGAGATATTTGAGCAATTGTCACTCACGATACAAGTTTTGTCTGAAACGTTTTCTCCTATCATTCAAATTCTTCTAAATATTTGAGCATTTGCCCCCTCAATACTACACAACTTTAATCTGAAATCTGTTCTCCTATCATTCAAATTCTTCGAAATATTTGAGCACTCGTCCGCCTCAATACTACGCGATGTTTATCTGAAATCTGTTCTCCTATCATTCAAACTACTCGAAATATTTGAGCGGTTCTCCTCCTCGATATAATTTTCATATAATTTTCATATAATTTAAAAGTTTTCCCATTGATTTGACATTGTTGAGTTGTGTTCCTTATTCGTGTATTTCGAGATATTTAAACAGCTGTCCTCACGATACAAATTTTGTCTGAAACACTGTGTCTCGGTTCGAGATAAACCAGACACAGTGTAGACATACATATATATGTAATTAATGATTTTTAGAAACGCACGTTTGCACAACTAAAATTTCATTTCCATGGAAAAGTTATCGTTGTCGGAAAGACATTAGGCGAGTTGATAAGAAAAGTGTTTCAGCTATTATAGACCGACCTTGCATGTCCAAACGATTCGCGATTACCACGCTATTATTCTCTTCCGTTGCCAACGCGTATAACGCTTCGACTATTATAGGTTTCCCTGCCAAACATAAAAACTTTTGCCGCTCCTTCGTCCTTTCTATATAGCTGTCTATATAGCTACACGTATAGTCAGCGACAACAAGATTCGTACAATTGTAATTGCCAAGTTCTATATTTTCAGTAAATATAGCAAAGTACCAAGAAAAATGTATTACGCTATGTTACAATAGCCCACGTAGATAACGTAAAAAATACTTTCCAGTTATTGTTTGTTACCTGTATTGTTGTCCAAATATTAAGAAAAATATTTTCAAAATATATTAAAAGAAATATTAAGAAAAGGAACACCGAGAAAGTTCGAATTTTGATATCGCAAGATGTTGCAAATATCAATGCTAATTATACACATAAAATCAAACAGCAATTAAATTATCCAAATAAAACTGAAATTAATTATGATTACTCACCAAAGTTTGGCGTGTGGTTAGGTGCTGTTCCATACGTTCCACGAAACGGTGTAAACGTTTTCAAATATTGAAAATACAATTTTTCTTAAACAATTAACACTCTTTTCTTTCCAATCTTCCGCCAAACGTTTCTTTTTTAACGTAGCCGCTACTTCGCCAATTCCCTTTCTCTTCTCCCGGTGCAATAAAACTAACTCTACTGTTTCTCCAAACTTCTATATCTGTTTCTGCAGCTTATTCCCAACGGCCTGGTAACACGACTAACGCGCACTTATAAACCTCACATGCTCGCGCTTCGACCAAACGTCCTTTACAGAAATTGTATACAAAACACTGGCAGGGCCTGAAGGAGAATTAGGCTAAAAAAACTCCCAAACATAGATAGAGCCTGTGTGAGAAACTTTTTCTAACGTAGAAATTCGCTGGTTTCGACGCTTGCCCTTGAACGTCCACATGACCATAAATAATAACTCGACAGTTTTTTTCCTACTGTTATGTATATTGTTATTGGCAACTAAGCGATTGGGGATTTTGTCGATACCACCTAATGACACGGAATTTGGATGTTTTCACAGAAATTATAACAGAAAAATAACAAACTGTGTTAAGTATCAAGTATTAAGAATTAAGTATTAATTTTATTAATTAATTTTGCATTTAATATCCAGCTATATGTATTGTATGTTTAACCACAGATTTGTACGTTTTTCTTTCTGCAAGAAAACAACAGTACGTCGTGTCTATTTTAGTATATTCGTATACCTCCGTATAGATATTTCGTATATCGCCTAATTCCACCGTTTTAAACATCTCGCTTAGTTTTTACGATAGGAGAAGGCATCAGAGCAGGAGAATATTCGGTTAGAAGGGCAAATGTGTTAGGCAAGAAAACATACCGTCAAGGTCAGATATATTGAAAAAGCGCTTTAACTCGTCGGCAAAAACGAGATAAGTTGTCATTGCCAAATGATATACCTTCTACAAAATTCTATTACTATGAAGCATACTAACATATTTTCCTATATTTGTCGACATTTCAAGATCATCCGAGTATTTTTAAACGCGACTACGTATTTTCATTACAAGAGTAATCTTACAGCTGGCAAAAATAAAAAAGGAAAGAAATTTAACGTGACCTCCAACGAGAAAATCACGAAACGTTTGCCATTAATTTCAATACTCGTTCTACGACGATAAACGAACGAATCTATCAAGTTAGATGAAACACTCTGTACATGTATCACTGTATCTATACAAAAGAAAAATTGCAGATTTGAAAATCGACCGTATCTTTCACTTTATCCTCCGTACGTTGTTCATGCAAAGAAAAGATGATACGAATTCGCACAGTTTCAACCAGTTGTTAACATACGGTAAAATATTGACTTGGCAACTAAGTGATTGCGGATTTTCTCAATACCACCTAACGGCAAAATCCGCAATCACTTAGTTGCCAAGCCAATACAAAGATTACGAGTTTGAAAAAGTGGGAAAACTTCTGCCTTTTTCCGATTTCTTTTATTATTTTCGCATCGATTTTCACAAAAAACGATGATTTACGATCTTCGATCGTTTGCAGCCGATGCAAACGAGCATCGCCACGTAACTTGCGTGCCCTTTTTGCCACGTGACCGCGCGACGATGGATCACGGCAAATCGATCGGAAAGATACGCGCGGGACAGCGGTACTTTCGCTAAACGATAAAACCGAGCAAAAACGACGATATCTTTGGCAAGTCGGTTTTTTGGACCGACGTTGGTCCGTTCAATTTTGCGCGCTTTTTGCTCGTTCGCCGATCGTATCGCGTCGCGTAAAATACGAACGATTTGGAAGCGCAAGAAAGTTGTTGGCGGACGGTTGTTAAAAAGAGAGCGTAAGGCAATGGAAGGAGAAAGAAAGTGGAAAAATGATTGACTGAGAGAGTGTTGCCTATCTAGAAAACACGGTGCATCAACGACGACAAACCTGGAACCTTAAAAGGGAAGATAGATGTCTGCGCGAGCACATTCGCAAAGTGTTTTGCATATTTTCGAGAGATTATTTGCATATTTTGAATAGAGAGAAAAACAAACGAGCCGAGAGAAACACGGCTGTTTATTTTGCAGGAAACAGTCGCAATGTTCAAAGCAATAGCTCGTTTCTTCCAACAATAATACACAGTTGTTAGCGTAAATATGTTGAACAGGACCCTCGTCATGAAAAAATGGCAACATTTTGTGTCGTAACGAGTATACTTAAAAAATACGGAAAAGATTTACAATCAACTGTTTAAATTGCAATTTAGTAATAAAATTGAGAGATGAAACAGTCGTTTCGTTGAAACTTAATTCTTTGTTATACAGCCACGCGTACTCTCTGCTTGACGAGTGTACTCGTCGCGCGAAAAGCTAGTAACAATTTGTTGTTTAAATTGCAATTTAGTAATAAAATTAAGAAATGAAACAGTCGTTTCGTTGAAACTTAATTCTGTGTTATACAGACACGCGTGCTCTCTGCTTGACGAGTATACTCGTCGAGTGTAAAAAGTGAATACCATTTGCTATTTAAATTTCAATTTAATAATAAAAATGAGAAATGAAACAGTCGTTTTGTTGAAACTTAATTCTGTGTTATACAGCCACGCGTACTCTCTGCTTGACGAGTGTACTCGTCGCGCGAAAAGCTAGTTACAATTTGTTGTTTAAATTGCAATTTAGTAATAAAATTAAGAAATGAAACAGTCGTTTCGTTGAAACTTAATTCTGTCTTATACAGACACGCGTGCTCTCTGCTTGACGAGTATACTCGTCGAGTGTAAAAAGTGAATACCATTTGCTGTTTAAATTTCAATTTAATAATAAAAATGAGAAATGAAACAGTCGTTTTGTTGAAACTTAATTCTGTGTTATACAGACACGCGTACTCTCTGCTTGACGAGTGTACTCGTCGCGCGAAAAGCTAGTAACAATTTGTTGTTTAAATTGCAATTTAGTAATAAAATTAAGAAATGAAACAGTCGTTTTGTTGAAACTTAATTCTGTCTTATACAGACACGCGTGCTCTCTGCTTGACGAGTATACTCGTCGAGTGTAAAAAGTGAATACCATTTGCTGTTTAAATTTCAATTTAATAATAAAAATAAGAAATGAAACAGTCGTTTTGTTGAAACTTAATTCTGTGTTATACAGCCATGCGTGCTCTCTGCTTGACGAGTATACTCGTCGAGTGTAAAAAGTGAATACCATTTGCTGTTTAAATTTCAATTTAATAATAAAAATGAGAAATGAAACAGTCGTTTCGTTGAAACTTAATTCTGTGTTATACAGCCACGCGTGCTCTCTGCTTGACGAGTATACTCGTCGAGTGTAAAAAGTGAATACCATTTGCTGTTTAAATTGCAATTTAGTAATAAAATTAAGAAATGAAACAGTCGTTTTGTTGAAACTTAATTCTGTGTTATACAGCCACGCGTGCTCCGTGCTTGACGAGTATACTCGTCGTCGCTCGCTTTTTGCCACGCGTTTTAGCTACTCACTTAACTGTTGATTTATGGACAAATTGCATAACTTTGGTAACTTGTTTGATACTCTGCTATCGCAAATTATCAACCATATTTCAAATACGTTTTTTCCAATTTTCTTTTGTTATCCGTTTCGTTGGCAACTAAGTGATTGCGGATTTTCTCCATCTAATGACAAATTCCACAATCACTTAGTTGCCAACCGTAATGTGACGTCTTTTTCTATGCAAACTCGCGTGCTTTTGAAATTCAGGGAATTTCGATCGTGCGATACCTTCGCAAAATGTGATACATCGTTTCGACGTGTACGATCGACCGTAATATCCTACTATTTTGCGCCGTTGCCTCGTAAAGCAAGAAAAATGTACGTAATCCATTTCAAGTCCATTAATTCTGTGTTTCATGACATTTGCTAAATATCATCTTATCCTTGTCTGGTGTAATTCTGCGTTTATGTCAATGGAACAAATGATAAAAAAAAAAGAGAAAGGAAGATGAGAAAAAAATTTTATTAGTCTACTCCAAAAGCCATTTTTACGACCAACAGCGGGAAATATTTTTCGTATAATTCGACGTTCCTTTTTATACTAAAAATTGGCACAGTTTCATTTTCAAAGTTCTTCAAATTGTATTTATAATTAAATTATATTTTTAATAAAATTGCTGCTGCCATCATGTAACGTTACCGCTGCTCAGAATCTGTGGATCATCGCGACCACTTGCCCACAGAATTTCTTTTCTGTCCAAAATTTCTTTCGAAATTTCGCTATTTACGTTTGCATAATATGTTTCAATTAATAATTAACTTAGATAATTAATTAACTTTTTTAGAATATAAATATATATATAAATTAATTGCAAATGTCAATCAAGCAAATTCGAATTCATTCAGTTTATCGAATAACGAAACCGATTTTACTGGAACAGCTGTCTCTTCAGTTTCGAATATGAACAGTTTGTTTAATGCTGTTTCATCGTTGGCGTTAAAATCGACTTTTAAGACGATCGCCGCGGCAGCTGGTGCAGATCATCTTGCGTTTGACGAAGCTTTTGCAACGAGTATTCTTATTGGTCTATACTTTTCCATTGAATTTGCTAATTTTAATCAACTTCGCAAATCTAACGAATTTGCGATGAAATTAAAGTCGAAGCCAGTGGACTTATTTATTTCGTGCAACGATGACAATTACCTTGTCCATCATTTTTTTTTTTTTTTTTCAAGCGGCCCTAGACACGTGACAAACGCTGCACTGTTCGTTGAAACGAATGAAATTTCGCCGGAAAAACGAAGCAAATTTTACACGTAGGCAAATGGCAATTAAACTTGAAGCTTCGAAGTTCGCGGTTATCGCGATCGCAGCGAGCGAACCAGCAGCCGACGATTAGAAAATATTTCACCGTTTGCGTTTCCATTTCGCCGTGCGAGATCGCAACGTGTGATATTCGTTCGCAAACTGCGAGCAACGAAACGCGCGGAGAAAAAGAAAAAAGGAAGAACAGAGATGTGCTATACGTGTGTTTCTGTGTTCCACAATACCCAATGTATTGGTTTGGCAACTAATACCACCTAATGACAAAATCCGCAATCACTTAGTTGCCAATCCACTGATTAATTTACAATTTTGACTCTTGAAAAAACTGAACTACGTATGAACATATACGCGTAGAAATAAATAAACCGTTATCTTTATATTTGTAGACAAATATATACTGAAATATGTATTTCTATGAAGATGGTTAAAGAAACGGAACCATAATGGCTGCCATAACCTCAAATATTTCTTCTACCAATTTTTTTTATTTTTCAAAACTATCTTGGCAACTTCCACGTTTCGAAATTTTCCATAAATTGCATAAATTCACCGATTTCGTTGTAGACCCACAACGACCTTCGAAATGACGCGGTTTCTTATTCGCATGGTCAGCGATCGTAATGGAAAATGGCAACTTTTAACGTGGATTTATTTCCGCGTTGTGTGTGGCGCCACACGAAATAGCGATAGCTACGTATTGGCGTTGGATATCTGGTTGACTCGATATATCAAAATATTTCTATGATATCCCGTGAGTCATTTCACCACGATAAGATAAATTCCAAGAATTTGTAGCTTTGGTCGCTATAATTAGTAGCAATTACCATAACTAGATACGTATTTCGACATGGGAATGTTAATGACTCGCGCTTTTTATCATTCTTATCTGTTTCTCGTTTTTAAGTTACATCGAACCAGTTCATACATCCTCGAGTCTTATGTATATGCGTGCACACATACAGTGCAGCCTCGACAACACAGCAGATTAGGCACACAGACGCGTCGCGTAGACGAAAACCCGCGTATCATATTTCAGTCTTCGAAGACTGAACTATTTATGTAGACGTGCGTGTACGTAACAACCTGTTGTTGCTGGTAGCTTTATTCTACATGCTACGTGTGTTATCGCTGTGTTCTTGTAGTAGAATAAGTTAGAGAAAAGTAAAGTAAGTTATTAAGAAAATTACGTGCATAGGAGGGAGAAGAAGCACGTGTGACGATATACGTACGCAGCGTATACATACATAGACACGTATACAAGGGTTGGAGTGGTGATTCTACGTGAAAAAATAAGTCGAAAAAGAAGAGTAACATTTTTTCGTTTGAGGCTTCGTTTTCGAGAGAAATGAGTTTGAATAAACCGTCGGGTGACCGTATGCTTATCGTAAGCTTCGAGGTGCTCGATTTCTCTTTTCGCTCGCGAGATGCACCGTACGTGCGTTCGATTTTTTAAACAGAGAAACTATACTTATGGTGCAGCAATTTTTCACGTGTTAAACGTTTTTGCTACAATTTCCATTCTCAAAATTACAAAAATATACGGGTGTGCTATGGCGAATAAAAATGACCAAAACGATGAATAATGTGGAAACAAAACTGAAGAATTTAATATTAGAAAGGAAGATAACATCGATGTTAAACGAATTTATAAAGCAAGATATAAAAGATACCTTGAATTTTATACAAAAATTATTTTACATTATTATTTTACAAAACAATTATTTTACGTGCACCTTTTTTGCAACCTAAAGCATCGAAAACACATACAACCAAATCGTTCGAGATTTTGCATAAAATCTCAGATAAAATTCTTAAGTTCCTCGTATTTTTCGTTCCTGAAGAAAAAGGTGGAAAATCTACTTGCTTCTGAAAGCGTGTTTTGCGTAAGAATTGGTGGAAATTCTGGGGAAAAGTCGTGCGACTAGATCGCTATGTAATAAAGTGGTCCAGACGCTGCGCTCCTACCACGACTTCACGACTTCAACTATTGCCAGAGATAAAGAAGCCATTCATTCGGGCGGAAAAAACGAAGCAAGTAAATCGACAGGACTAATCGATAAATCGGTGACCCGAATCGATCTGATCGCATGATGGCACTCGCGGCCACGCGAAACCGGCCGACTGTGCACTGGTTTTTCGTCGCTCGCGGTTCCGATGCACACGACAGTGCACTCCCGTTCGAAACTCTCGATTCTCGTTCTTGTTTTATTTTTCTTCTTCTTTCTTCGGTTGTTTTTTCCTTCGTCCATCAACGACTTCGTTTCGTACTATGACTAGCGGCCAGATCTCGGATTACAACGCGTTTGTGGGGAAATTTGAGAGTGCACAAAAATGCATATAATGCGTGTGACGATGAAAAAATATAGAAATATGTAAATTCTACAGAATTCAAATTACCCGCCAACCGATAGTTTCACTTTTGCTTTGCTTCATCGGAATTTTGCTTTGTTTTACTATTTTGCTGAATCGATTAGATCACGAGAAAATCGGCAGAGATATTTGCGAATATAAAAATACACGTGTTTTCATATACCTCGTTTTATTATTCAATTTATCAAATCTTACGTGCTGTATTTTATTTATGAAATATAATTTCGCGGATGTTCCACTTTTTTTCAAGTCTCATACGTTCCTCTAAAAATCGTAGAAGGAAAGGCAAAAAATAAAAAGAAAGGCGAGAAATACACCGAATAACGTGTCATCCAAAGAAGAATATTCTACACGCTCGTCTCACAGCTTTATCTTCAGTGTACGTTCTACTTGCAGCTGTTTATTTTCAATTTTCCTTCATCTTCTATTGCACAGCGCCCACTGTGCAATTATGTGCACCTTTTGATTAAAAGAAAACACAAGTGCCTCTATCCTCGTTACAACGATAAATACAAAGATTATGAAGATTATCTGTGCAGGTATTGGGAAGCATAAATACAGCGTGGTAATTAAAAGCGATAAGAATGAGATACGCGAATTAATTAAATTAATGACTAAAAGCAATCAATGACAAGCATCAATGACGAAACACCGTATTATCCGCATGAAGATACGGTGATGGAACGTCAGGACATGAAATCCAGGCGAAGCTTTTTGAGAAAGTGCGAACAGAGTCTGAAAACAGTGTTCGTCAGAGCCTAGAACTCTTGCTAGTACACTAAACCGCATTAAGTAACACATAACCGTACATTAGTACTCAGTCTCATTAAGAGACTAATAAACAGTCTAAGTGGCCAATGGGTCAGATACAAATTAACAATACCAGAGAGTACACAAGTACAAGATTTGAAGCAATAGATTGGCATCCGATAAAAGGATGGTAAGCATCAATTTCAGGGGATGGAAAGTTAGTACATAAGAACCAGGCGAAGCTTTTTGAGAAAGTGCGAACAGAGTCTGAAAACAGTGTTCGTCAGAGCTTAGAACTCTTGCTAGTACACTAAACCGCATTAATTAACACATAAACGTACATTAGTACTCAGTCTCATTAAGAGACTAATAAACAGTCTAAGTGGCCAATGGGTCAGATATAAATTAACAATACCAGAGAGTACACAAGTACAAGACTTGAAGCAATAGATTAGCATCCGATAAAAGGATGGTAAGCATTAATTTCAGGGGATGGAAAGTTAGTACATAAGAACCAGGCGAAGCTTTTTGAGAAAGTGCGAACAGAGTCTGAAAACAGTGTTCGTCAGGGTCTAGAACTCTTCCTAGTACACTAAACCGCATTAAGTAACACATAACCGTACATTAGTACTCAGTCTCATTAAGAGACTAATAAACAGTCTAAGTGGCCAATGGGTCAGATACAAATTAACAATACCAGAGAGTACACAAGTACAAGATTTGAAGCAATAGATTGGCATCCGATAAAAGGATGGTAAGCATTAATTTCAGGGGATGGAAAGTTAGTACATAAGAACCAGGCGAAGCTTTTTGAGAAAGTGCGAACAGAGTCTGAAAACAGTGTTCGTCAGAGTCTAGAACTCTTCCTAGTACACTAAACCGCATTAAGTAACACATAAACGTACATTAGTACTCAGTCTCATTAAGAGACTAATAAACAGTCTAAGTGGCCAATGGGTCAGATATAAATGAAGGATGCAAATAAATAACCTAAACATACTCCGCATCTGTAATTTACCTCCGCGGTGAACGTTAATCTCGTTCACGATATCAACCGATCAGTCGCAACCTGATTGATGGGCACTTAGTTGAGAATTCGCAACAACTACTGTTAAGTAAAACAGTAGAAAAGCAATGAATGCTATAAACAGAACGTTTTACATTGTGCGCTTGAATAATAAGAAACCGATATGGATGTGCAATTTTTTTGAAAATCTTCCACTCAGTAAAGAGAAGGCGGTCGAAAATGGAAAATCAATCAGTTGAATGCAGTGAAAAAATTTGTGCACGTGTATCGTCGGCTGTACCAAGCGATACCCAAAGTGTAAAATAAAAAATAATATTTGTGATAGCGGGACAGTGAAGTTTATTTTAGTTTATTTTAGATGAAGTTGATTCAGACATCAGTGAAAAATCAGATGAACGCCGTTTTGTTTCTTATTATTTATAATACGTACAGATATAATATTTCGTTTCGTCCGTAAATTATGTCAATTTTTAAATTACTGTCAATTTTCAACGTATTAAATATATTATAATTTATCGTAAAATAGCTAGACGCTTGAGTTAAACGATAAAAAATATACGGCGTGTTTTTAGCGAATCACACATAGCTTTAATTACCGTAAATTCGATACGAGAGTTAATTGTACAACTGCTGTGAAGTTGTTATTATAGAATCAAGATACAATTGTTGTTTTTATTTTCAATCGCCAACGATGCAAATATGTAAAAAAAAGTTGATCGGAATAGGTGGCATCATTAGTGAAATGTTCATTATTGCGCGTCATTAGGAAACGAAATGCAAATACTTTATTATCGATAATCAAACGATATGACAGAAATTTGCTATATTAACTATTTCATCAATTGTTTCCAGAAAACAAACCGTAAACGATAACAACGCGTTTCGTTAAAATGCAGATCGGTTTTCGTACAATCCGAACGCAATAACGTAAACGAGAAATTTTATCGAGAACGACTATTAAAGGATATTAACAGACTCGTTTTCAACCAATTATTTTATTTCATTTTTCATTTTTCCCCTATTTTTGCTATAGATGCGCTTTCCTTACAAAAATTATTATAATAGGAATGAATTATTCGTTAGAGAAATTCAGATAACACTGGTAGCAACAAACACTGTTGTGTGACATTCTAGAAGCTTGGAACAGCATTCGAGAATTCTGTGGAATTTTTTTAAAACACGAAAACCTAAAAAAGCTTTAGAGGCCTCGAACGACCCAGTTCGCAGACGTCGATAAAAAGTAGGCAGGTTTGAGCCAACGAAAGACAGGAACCATATAAAAACGACTGCTAAATAACATGTATTTTAAATAGTTGGCTGTTCTTGACGAGTATACTCGTCATGAAGAAATGACAATATTTCGTGTCACGACGAGTATACTCGTCAAGCGTAAAGAGTATAGCGTGAAGCAGTAGTTACAATCCACTGCTTCAATTGCATTTTCAGTGGTAACTAAAATATAGATAAAGAAATATAAAGAATTATTATGAAAGAACTACATATGGTGTGAACAATGTGACACATTTTAAAAACACACTTTTCAAAGAACTCGCGACAACTAACTATACTACGACTTAAATAATAAACTGCATATATGTACATTCTATATTCATCATAGTTACTGATAGATACTGATCATAAATAACATATATCAAAGAATAAATAAATATAACGATACGCGAGTTGAATATTAAACCAATTAATCGTATCTTACATATGTTTTTTCGGTCATATTGACTCATTTATACGCTCACCGATTTATACGATGACGAAATTTACACGCGACACATATAATATATATTCGCACTTTCTTCGAAATGTGTGTGTATCGTGCACGAATACGCGTGCACTTCAAAAATTAGCAGCGGCGATACGTTGGGACGAGATATCGCGAAAATAAGCGGCGTAGAAATTTGATCGCGCATTCCATTTCACTGATACAACAATGAGTTTCGAGTTTGTTGTACGAATCTATAATAAACACGATCGGATCTATAATTGCATTTTTGTTGCAACCAAGCTGACAACTAACTATACATATTCCAAGTACAACTTACGCAAGAATTATAGATACATATATAAGTACATATATAGTGTACTCAATAAGTAAATTGTAAAAATCAATAATTTTCCATTTAGCTATCACTTGATGGAGACTCATTCTACACACTAAACGCTAAATGTAATCAATAGTTTTCCTCCAGTTTTTCATGAGTTTTGGAAACTAGACAATGATCGATCATCAATCAGTTTGTTGTAAGTGTCTATAATAAACACGATTGTATCTATAATTACATTTTTACCGCAATCAGGCTCACTAACTACTTATTTCGACTAACTAACTTACACGAGAATTAGAGGTATATATATATGTGTATGTACATGGTATACTCAATAAGTAAATAGCAAAAATCAATAATTTTCCATTTAACTATCACTTGATGGAGACTCATTCTACACACTAAACGCTAAATGTAACCAACAGTTTTCCTCCAATTTTTCATGAGTTTTGGAAACTAGACAATGGTCGATCATCAATCAGTTTGTTGCAAGTGTCTATAATAAACACGATTGTATCTATAATTACATTTTTACCGCAATCAGGCTCACTAACTACTTATTTCGACTAACTAACTTACACGAGAATTAGAGGTATGTATATATGTGTATGTACATGGTATACTCAATAAGTAAATAGCAAAAATCAATAATTTTCCATTTAACTATCACTTGATGGAGACTCATTCTACACACTAAACGCTAAATGTAACCAACAGTTTTCCTCCAGTTTTTCATTAGTTTTGGAAACTAGACAATGATCGATCATCAATCAGTTTGTTGTAAGTGTCTATAATAAACACGATTGTATCTATAATTACATTTTTACCGCAATCAGGCTCACTAACTACTTATTTCGACTAACTAACTTACACGAGAATTAGAGGTATGTATATATGTGTATGTACATGGTATACTCAATAAGTAAATAGCAAAAATCAATAATTTTCCATTTAACTATCACTTGATGGAGACTCATTCTACACACTAAACGCTAAATGTAACCAACAGTTTTCCTCCAGTTTTTCATGAGTTTTGGAAACTAGACAATGATCGATCATCAATCAGTTTGTTGTAAGTGTCTATAATAAACACGATTGTATCTATAATTACATTTTTACCGCAATCAGGCTCACTAACTACTTATTTCGACTAACTAACTTACACGAGAATTAGAGGTATGTATATATGTGTATGTACATGGTATACTCAATAAGTAAATAGTAAAAATTTTCCATTTAGCTATCACTTGATGGAGATTCATTCTACACACTAAACGCTAACAAGGCAAGTTTGCCAGATGAGTAATTGCTTCTAAAAAAACTAGTCTATTTTTGCTCCTAACGTATATCATACGCAAACGCAATGCGAACTTTGAGCGGAACAGATGAAAGGAAAAAAGTGTTTAATAGTTGGAATCGAGATCGAAAATTTCTCTCTGTCCGAGTTATGGCATTTGCGTATATGTAGAAACGTTGGGAAAAATAAACAAAAATTACGAGAAGATGTCGATATCGATTCTCGAAGCTGCTTATGGCTAACCGCTTTTCCAGTCGATATCAAATTTTCCGACCGAATGCCATTCATTTCGGTTATTACGAGGTAGATACGCTGCAACTTCCAACAATTATACTTCGTTAAACTGATTACTCATCTGAGAAAATTTCCCTCCTAAGTATAGCCAGCAGTCTACTCAGAATCTTTCACACATTTTGAAAAATAGGCAACGACTGTATCTGTAAATAAAATAACAGAAAATAACAACAATAAATACAATCGTATTCATAATTGCATTTTTATTTTTCTTGCACTCAAGCTAACTAATTAAATATTCGCAGCCTAACTTGCACGAGAATTTCAATGTATACGCGCGTATGTACACATATGGTGTGTCTAACAAATAAATTGTAAAAACCAATAATTCTTTGTTATACTATCCCCGCGTGGAGATTTATCTCTCGCACTAAACGCTAAGTACAACCAGAACTTTCATTGCGAATGTTCCACGCGTTCCGCGCTTAGAAAATTTCCCGTAGATGCATGAAAATACTGTCTGATCATACGCGACAAGACTATGGATATTCGACTCGTCTGAACAATTTCACAATGGAAACGCAACTTGTGGGAAATGTGTAAGTAAGTAACTAACCATTGCAGTACTTTTCGACTGTATAGTAATTTTAATTTTCCTTAATTTTCAATCGTATTTACGCGTTAGTTTTGTAAAAAGAGATCCAGCCATGTGGCTGATCTGTGCGCGCTACTCGTCGAAAATCGTCGCGTAAATTCGTCCTACGAAACCGGATAGCATTTCGACGTTGCCAGCGATACTTCCGCGTTTGCCATCGAAGCAAACGCTCGTGATCCACGCGAAGAAGGAACTCACGACGCGAGTATTGACGTCAACTTTCGACTGCGATGAGCAGAAACAATGGAGAAAACACGAAACGAGTCTGCTTATTCGGTGCATCGATGACGAATCGATTCGGCTGCCACGCCAGAGATCGAACCGAGCCACTGCTCGGCGAAAAAGTTACGCGAGGGACAGAAGACGGGAAACGGAACGTGAAGTGAAATTTTGCGGATGATTTGCATAACGGATAGGCGATCTCCATGAGCAAATGCGAAGTATTGGCAGCAGCGGCGATAACGAAACACGGCGTTGCGGATAGCCGTAAATTCGAGCAAATTTTATGCGTCATTTCTTCGATATTGCTCGAGAAACGGCTGGCCGTGGCTGGACACGTTAACCGGTTAACTGCGCCCGACGTGTACACACGTCGATGCAGAACTTTACTTTGTCGCGGTGGACGTGTATACTCGTCGTGTAAAATAGATAATTACCATTTACTAGAAGAAGTCAAAATTTTAGTAAAAAGTAATATAAATGATATTTAATGGTATTTTCTTTTTATGCTTTCAGTAAAACTATTATGTGTTTTATAAAAACAAAAGTTTGACTATTTGGTTATTAATTTTGATTATTTGATTATTAACTTTTTATCGAATGAAAATGTGATGCTCCCTCGTTTTGCTTTACTTTCTTCGTCAAATTTACAATAAGAGCATTTAACTTGCGGTCGACGTATATACTCGTCGTTGTTTGATTTTACCTGCGCACCTCGTAAAGGATATTTCAAACAAAATTCCGCAGTTAACAGGTTAAACGGAATTGTTTCTCGAAAATAAACGCAAGTTGAACGTTGTGGGATGTGGGATATCGCGAATGATCGTTTTTGATAACTGAAATAAACGACGGGGAGACGACTTTTTCCTGTTGACGATCCTGTACGACGAGTATACTCGTCAAACACAGAGTACGTATGGCTGTTATACCATAGAATTAACGAAGTGACTGTCGTAATTGGAACGGAACGACTGTTTTATTTTTTATTTTTATTACCGGCAGGGCTCGTCATAACACGAAATAGTACTATCTCTTCATGACGAGTATACTCGTCAGGAACAGCTAACTGATTAAATACTGTTACGAGACTCGACTATATCACGACTATACTGATCAAATCATGAAACCAATTTGAAAATACACGTGCATGAAAATTACAAGATATTTAAACGATACATAACGTGTACAATAATGTAACAGTGTGTATATATAGAAAACCAAAAAATTGAAACAGTCAATTATTATTGCCCATTATTATAAATTAGCACAGCCAATTAGTATCTATTGCACTTATGAACTTCAATATTCACTGCGACCGCATTTAAGTCTTCTTATACCCTTTAAATGGCTGTTCATGCTGTACGCTAATTTTTACTAAATACACGCTTGCGATAAATAACTTTTAACTTCCATATATATATATATGAAAGTATATATTTATTATATATATATATATAAATAACTTTTAACTTCTATATATATATATATATATGAAAGTTAAAAGTTATTTATATATATATATATTATTATTATTATATATATATATACATTTATTTATATATTTATATATATATATGTATGTATGTATGTATGTATGTATGTATATATGTATGTATGTATGTATGTATATATGTATGTATGTATGTATGTATATATGTATGTATGTATGTATGTATGTATGTATAATGTATGTATGTATGTATGTATGTATGTATGTAGATGATATAAAAATGTGTGTGCATATGTACATATATATATTCCATAAATGTGTGTGTGTATATATACATATATATATAATCTAGAAACGTTTCTATGCGTGTGTATTAAAATAAATAACTTGTCAACTTGCATATATATATGTAGATGACATAGAAACGTGTGTGTATATATAAACTAAAAACGTGTGTGTGTGTGTGTTCTAGATATATGGAAGTTGACAAGATATTTACCTTAACACACACACACACACACACACACACACACACACATCACATTTCTAGATTGCTTTCAAACATAGCCACGACAGTCGTGTCTCGTTACAGGGCCGATGAAATTTCGAAATATGACTCATACAACTACGGACTTGAAAGTTTTCTGCGACGAGTGTCGAAACACGGAGGGTTGAGAAGCCAATTAGCGCAAGCCCAACGTTCCCTAAAAATTGACTAAGTCGTTCGGAAACTAATCTATCGTTAGACTTTTCAGTTGAAACATCAATTAAGTCGCTAAGCTGCGTCGATTAAGTTCGCTTAAATTCACGCACTACGTCGACTGCACTGCAGTTAAGTCCATTTGTACATCATCTTACGATACAGTCTTTTCCCTGTGCAATAAATCTTTTACGATATAATCATTTCTTTCCTTGTTTTTTCATCCTCGCCGCTAGCATCGTCAGTTTTTTGCAACCATTTCGAAGAAGCCTTATTTACCTCGGTTTCAACGATAACGTAGCTACACCGATCGGCTTGTGAACCGCCCGTGTACTCACGACCACACACACTACGCTCGCGAAATGTTCGCTGTCGTTGCGGATATTTCGCATTGGCCTGTGGCATCCTCCACGCGTATCCCCCATCGTCGAGTGGCGATTTGCGATTAGTACACTCGTCCGGTCTGGGTAAACGTAACGGAGGCGAGGTCGCGATGTATTCAATACGATTGCTGCGTGCTCGGAATCGACCAGCGTATGCCGGTCTGCCGTGCAGCGAGAACCGCAAAAGAGGTTGAAAAAGTTCCCAGGCGATGAGAAAACGCGACCACTTTGTCATGTAAATGAAGGAACGCTGCGAACCAAGGGTGAAGTGGTATCTTAACCCTCTTACCATGCTCCTCAACATTTATTCCGATCGCGTAATAATGATTTTCTACCTGTTTGCTGATGCTAGTAGAAGATTTATTCGCATATCGTGCACGTAGATATTTCGCCAGACGAAATAATCGTCGTACGATGTGAACGAGTGACCCGTTCTTTGACAAACCGAGACGAGCCAGCGCGTCAACTTCTAAAGAAAAGATCTCCTCTAGCCATGCTGCGACTCGATGGTTCAATGACTCAACTGCCATGGTGACCGCGGTTATCTCTCCCTTAACGCCTTAACGACCGTACGCTCTGACGAGCATAAAGAAACCTGAGCTGCCGCGTATTTTTCGAAAAGATTCCAAAGCAGAAAGATTCCAATTTTTAAGGAATTCTGTCGACGTAAAAAATCGTATTGAAAAGTTTGCTGAATACCCGTTCGCTCGAGCTTCTGGGATAAGTGCCATGGGATATTTCGCGATCTTTTACCAGAACATTGTTCGCCAATATTTTAGGACAAATGGTTGCCACTGAGAAAGCAATTCCAGGCAACAAAAATACCGCACGGGTACTGAGAAAAAAGTGAGCAGCGTGACACGCTATATTTGTAAATATTGCTCGATACTTCTCTATCGAAGGAACTGTTTTCAAGGATATTGCGCCAAAACACGTCCCTAAGAATATTTTTAAATATGCTTATTGGTTTTTAATGAAATACTGCAATTGTTAAACGTTATATTCTCTTTGGAGTATTTTTGATCGCTGAAGAAAATATATGTTTGTCAGATGCGTTAAGAAACGTTAAAAACGGAGAATTAGAAAAATAACGTTCCATCGGACAATCTGTTTATCGAAAGATTATGTGCTTAGCAAATAATTATTTTGTAAGCTTGTAAACAGTTATCCACTTTTACTGGAAAGCTTGTTTCACTTGTGTTTCGCTTCTCAGATACACGCATACACCCAAGCGCTGACGTGTTTACACACTTCGCATAAACATCTGACGAATTTAGTTTCCTTTGTGATTTTATGACCTTGTTGTCTCGCGATCTTCATGTTGCCCTTGGACAATATCAGCAATATTTACTCGCAAACGATACAGTCAATTGCTTCGTATTATCCGAGAAGCTTCCAAAACTCTACCCGATTTTAGATTCTTTAAAATAAAATATAAAATAGCAACGAATAAAAGATAGTAGTCGACAAAATAGCGTGAATAGTCAGATATTGTGAAATCGGTTAATTGAACTTTCAATCGATTAGACGATTAATTAAACCTAAAGACACGTGCAATGTTACGCTATCAAACGTTTTCTATGATTTTATTGTACGACTTACGAACACTGATAGACCTTTCCGTATTATCCGGATTACGTAATCTCGGACAATCAAGGTTCTGCTGTATTGATAAAGTTATTACAAGGACGAGTAACCGAAAATATGGGCTAAAATCGTTTGCACGCTTTCATTGCTCTGTCCTCGTGTTTATTAGTCTTAAATTAAATTGGTAATTTAACGAAATGTACAAGGTATAGGAAATATATTCGAGGAATACTCTGCGAGAAATAGACACGTTAAATAAATTATTAGATAAAGAACAGAACAGACAGAAGACAACATTTTCTCGATGACCTTATCATCTTGATATACCTTCGTATCACTTCGCTTACGTATCTTTATATTACTTGTTAATACATATTATAATAAATATATTATAATACTATTATATATGGACATATACTATTAAACATATTTAAAGCATATAACATACATAAAACGTATGAACAATATTAAACATATATTAATACTATTATATATGTATATATATTAATAATATATTTAGTAGCAGATTTTATAATAGTAATTAAATATTACAATAGTATTAATAATATATTTATTATATACTATTATATATGTCTATATATAATAGTATCTATACTATTATATATGTCTGTATAGTACGTATACTAGTACGTATACTAGTTAGTATGTATACTATTATATATGTTAATAGTATATAGATACTGTTATATATGTCTATATATAATAGTATCAATGATATATCTATTATAATATTTATTAACAAACAATATAAAGGTACGTAAGCGAAGACATATAATATATATAATAGTGCATATATATATTATAATAAACATATCATTAATACTATTATATATAGACATACACAAACATATATAATAGTATTAATATATAATTCATACTTTTAATACGTTTTATGTATATTATACGCGTTTTAGATATGTTTAATATGTTTAATAGTATATGTCTACGTATACTAGTATTAGAATATTTATTATAATATATATATATATGTACTATTATATACATTATATATGCCTTCGTGCCTTTATATTATTTGTTAATAAATATTATAATAAATACATTATTAATACTATTATATATACATATACGAATTTCAATCCCGTGATATTAAACTTCAATGGTGTGTCTATTCTTCAATTAATATTTTTCCCAAGTCCAGTCATTTAATTTTGCATTTGTTGTACCGTACCTTATCTAGTCCATATTACTTTGTAATTTTATAAATTTAATCTCTACGTATATTTAATAAATAACAAACAATAAATAATACTCGGTTACTTTTTCTTCCCCTAACTAAGTAGATAAATAAATAAATAAATATTGCTTAATTAATATTGTGCAAAAGTGACATCGAAATCATAGGACGACATAATAAATGCATAAAAGAAACTGAAGCAAGATATTCGTATAAAATCAGTAATAAATGTCCGGCTACTTACGAACGAGAGCGTACACGTACAAAATAACAGAAATCCGACTCCGGTAGAGTCGAATGATAAAAAATAAAAGGTTGATTCAGATATCACTTATCGTCCTGTCGGACTGAAAAATATATTCCGCACGTACTTTACGATTTTTTACTATTTATATCTAACGATATTCTCTTGTTTGTACAGTTGCAACGATAACTAAATCCTAATAGCTATGGACTGTAATACGTGGAACATACGAAACGCAGTCGTCTATCCCTCGTAGGCAATTCTCGTGCCAGAGGACTAGCAATAATCTAGGACTAATTAGAATTCAGATGAAACGGCCGATTCTAACGACGACGGTCAACTACAAAAGACCATACTGTTCGTAGCACGTGAGCCTTTTCAGATTTCCATTAGAATTGTAAATATTATCCAAAGACCCTGTCGTCGGCGAGCAGCGCGTGAAAGCTGCGATCCGTGAATAATTCAAGGTAAAAAGCGTGGCAGGATCGATCTCGATCTCTTTGGTCGTTTGTCCCGTTCAGCGGACGTTAGACGCGCGATTCTGCAAATTTTTCATGCAAAATACCAGCTGCCCTATTCGGCGTGTTTCACAGTGCAACGATCCCAAGGCGACGTTGGACAATCGAAAAGAACCGAGAACTCTAAAGTCTCAGACTATTCTAATCTCGACGAAGGTGTCTCTTCCTCGAACTTACCAGGGTAATATGAGTTTCCGGATTACGATAATTGCCAGACTGAAATGTATATAATGCGGTACGTAGCGAAGGAGCACACGACAAATATATTTTTCCTGACTTTCGTATTTCTTGACATACTTTCGCTGAGTGATTCTAGGGTACTTAAAGTTACGTACTCGAAGCTAGGTACTTGGCGATTGAATAAGAGGATTTCCATACACCTCGCGTAATTGCAAACGACAGCAACCTATGGTATTCGAAGATATAGGTCTATCGAAGATAACCGTGGCGGGTTGACGTATTTTTATGGAAGACAGTACATTTGAACAACACTCGATGCAACCCAATGAAAATATTCGTATTCTTCTTGTATTTTCAACGATACGATGCGAGAATGTTTCTCTGCTTTTTGCCACAACTGGGACCAATGTTCTGGCAAATTGAATGTAGCTGCGTCGATCGAATTCCATGTTTAACAATGATAAATATCTGGCGCTATAAACACCTATATAATCTTTACACACAACACATATCGCAATCATTCCAAGATCTCAATGTTGG
This sequence comes from Bombus flavifrons, assembly GCF_040668555.2. Taxonomy (NCBI): domain Eukaryota; kingdom Metazoa; phylum Arthropoda; class Insecta; order Hymenoptera; family Apidae; genus Bombus; species Bombus flavifrons. The sequence continues at coordinate 4,634,380 of NC_138458.1, read as the reverse complement.
ATAGACACACCTGAAGCTACTGTACTCGGGCGTTTTCGTAGGGGCGCTTTTCATCCACCTTCGATTAGCTTCTTTATTTACGCTAATTAACGTCAACTGCTGTTCTTATCAGACAAATTACTTTAACTTGAGCGTGCTCGTAGCACGCAGCTTCTGCCCAACTACAAATTAGCGTTTTCTTATTCATACCAATTAATGTCAACTATTATTTTTATTAATGTCGACTAACCATATACGATCGCCCGAGATAAGATCACAGCGGCAAACTATATCAACCGTTCTCGACGAGTATACTCGTCGTGAAGGAATGGAAATATTATTCTGTGCTGCGTCGAGTATACTCGTCGTGAAGGAATGGAAATATTATTCTGTGCTGCGACGAGTATACTCGTCGTGAAGGAATGGAAATATTATTCTGTGCTGCGACGAGTATACTCGTCGTGAAGGAATGGAAATATTATTCCGTGCTGCGACGAGTATACTCGTCGTGAAGAAGTGGCAATATTATTTCGTGCTGTGACGAGTATACTCGTCGTGAAGGAATGGAAATATTATTCTGTGCTGCGACGAGTATACTCGTCGTGAAGAAGTGGCAATATTATTCCGTGCTGCGACGAGTATACTCGTCGTGAAGGAATGGAAATATTATTTCGTGCTGCGACGAGTATACTCGTCGTGAAGAACTGGCAATATTATTTCGTGCTGCGACGAGTATACTCGTCGTGAAGAACTGGAAATATTATTTCGTGCTGCGACGAGTATACTCGTCGTGAAGGAATGGAAATATTATTTCGTGGCACGACGAGTAAAGTCGTCGTAAGGAAAAGAAAATATTAAGCGCTGCGATCAGTTTATTCATTGTGAAGGAACTGTAGTACTGGATATTCAGATGAGTATAGTATACTCATCAAAATATTAAGTACTACTGTTTCTTCACGAGGAGTATACTCATCGTGGGTAGAAAGTAGTTGCAATCTGCCGTTTTAAATTGCAATTTTAGCGGAAACCAAAATACATTCGTAAACTTCGAGACGTTTCGAACATTTCGAAATAGACCAAAGGAATAAAAAAGATACAAAAAGCTCTGAGATGAACTTCACGCATTTGATATTATTTGAGCGTCCAAACGCCCGTACGCGATCATCAGCACGAGTAATATTTTAATATCGCGCGAGTGATGTTCTAGAAATTTCGAAACAATCCTCAAAAGATATTTAACCTGAGTCGTTTGTTAATTAAAAATTATCGACCAATGCTCAACTCTTTTGTCCGCATTTGCGCTCGGAAATGACAACGGTGCGCAAGACGTTTCCCAGGGCAAATGTATGTTTCATCGTTTCATTTAGCTCGTTCAAATGGCGAGCACCCGCGCCTCCTGGAAACCAACAGGTGGACCACGTTCATTACGAATATCCGATTTATCATAGAGACGGGGCGGGCAATACTTTATACATGTTGGAAAACGTTGAGGAAACTCGGTGTATCGGCAATTTATTCGACCGAGGATACTAATTGTAGTCTATGACCTCGAGTAATTCGCAACTGGTATTAATTAGAACGACGAAGGTCTGTACGTAGCTTAAAACCCGTTATTCGCGGTAATTGGAGAATCGTCTACATCGAACATGTTAATCGATATCTTGAAAGTTTCTTGCTTGCGTTATCATGTGTAAACTAAATGTACCAAGCGGCACATTAAGTATAGCCAAGCACGGCAGCGAATTATGGTTCAACGTTATATAATGATAGAATATTGATTAATTCGAATTATTTCTTATGTGTACATTGCATAATATGGTAACGAACGATTTGATTTACTAACGTACGAAGACGTAATACAATGAAATAAATAACGTGGTTAACGATAATGAAATAAACCATGTAATAACAATGATGATATATTGAAACGTAAGTAACGATAAACAAGGTAATAATAGGAAGATTACGCAAGTTTTAATTATACCGTATCCTAATTTGTGGAACAACTTATGACCTTTCTCGGGATTATGTATCGTTCATGATGGAAGATTATGGATTTTATTTTTAATAAATTTCAAGACCGTACGGGAGCATTTATTATTATTATTATTATCGTCGCGTCGATTTATGCGAACGTCGTGCCGGATGGAAAAGAAAAAAAAAAGAACTGGACGCAACTACGCGGATATAAATTACGTTTTAGCGAGTTGCGTTACGGGCACGACAAAGCGATTCATACGCAATAAGAACACCTTTATCGGAAAGGACTGGCAATAAGATCCGGAACAGCCGGATGTCACGTAGTAAAATTACTAAGTTATTGGGTATTGGATATCTTCGATCGATTACAACCGACGTCCGAAATATCACGCAAAACAAAAACCACCTTGAACATATCGCGCAACCTTCAGGAAGAATTTTGAGCAGAAACAAAGGAAACGAAATTAAAATATGTTTGTAAACGACTGGAAGGTTTGATTTAACATTTAATACGACAGAATAATCAGTTGTCGATTCTTCAGAGAAATTTTATAAATTTATTATCATTATATACATAATTATTCATATTATGTTGTTGATATTTTTATATATTTTTTGATGATGGGATTTTAATCATTTTTTGGAAAGTGTACAGATAGCGATACGTAGACTTCTCGATTTCTTTCAAAATTTTCTTTACGCTATAAAAGATGGTAATTCCAATGCTAAATATGTATCTGCTAACGTATAGATTTGCAGATGTATCTAATAATTTTTTAATACGTAAATACATGCGAGTAATCGATTAATAAATGAATATTTGTATATTAATCTTTAATACATGAGTACGCGATTAATTTAATCCTCTAACACTTAATGTATAATATATATCTTATATCGTATTTTAACAAGTTATTAACATTATAATGTTAATGTTGAATGTACTTAATTGCGATAAAACCAGACCTATTTTTAGCGTATTCTCAGTGTCTCTCTTAGAGAAGAGTATGTATATATTTTTAAATGTATATATATATATATATTTCAACTACTTTTATTTCGTGATTTTATCGTGTTTTAAATATATATTTAGTAAAATGGAGAGAATACAAATAAAAATTAAATACCAAACGTAAATCTAATCCAAACTTTCATTATTTAATAATTAAGGATTAAATTCCTTAAATTCGAACAAAATGTAATAATGTGTATTAATAATAAACAGTTATTCAGTTCGAATCATGGCCGCTGTCTATTTCGTTTCAAACAGAGAGAAACATGGTGAACTATTCATAAAAATGCGTAGCAGAAATAATTCGTGATTAACGTACTTACGGATTACTCGTATATTATATGCTGCATGAAGGCTTCTGTTTACTTTCGAATGTTCATCGGTGCATAGAAACGCGTAACGAGGAAAGAAAATGATTCAATGGGACATTATATCACGAAACGGACGCTAAGATGGAATTAACGCGCCCGTGAAAACGGACAACCATGACATTCGAACACGATATCGCATTGCACGAAAGTGTGAACTTCGGCGGAACATATTCTAATCTAACGAGCGTACACGCACAATCAACACACGACTGTTTGTTTGACTTGTTTATTCGCACGCGACTAAGCATCTACCATTCGACCTACAACATAGCAACAATTCTTTCCCGGTAGCCAATGTCGGTAGACTCGTACACAAAACTTTGAACTTTCCTTTCGTTCCTCTCTCTCTCTTTCTCTCTTTCTCTCTCACTCTCCCGCTCGCTCTTTCTCTCTGCATCGAATCTCTTGCATTTACTCGTCGAGTATAAACCGTCGAATATAAACAAATAGAGAAAGAAAAAAGAAAGGAAAATCGCCGGTATTGGAACGATATCGATCGACTATCGGCGAGATAAAACCACTGTGAATATCGGGATGGAGATTATGATACACACGTTCGGTCATCTGTCACATCCGATTGACAGCTAGCATCCTACAATAGGCAGAGCGCGCCACGCAGTCCCAACCTGACACGCATCCCGAATAACCTATCTGGCGTATGTTATAAAAGAAACACGTTAATCCGATGGAAGGTCAAAGCAGTACGCGAACACTGGTGCCCTTGAGGCAGGGGTGCGAACAGAAAAATGCGAATGATCATGGAAAAAAGGGCGTGTGAATACCGTGAATGTCCGTCGAGTGTCTGGCGTCCACCAGTGACAACGGAGTAACAATGCGAATATCGTGTGTAACACAGAAGCTGTATAAGAATCTACGATTGATTATCGATTACCTGGGTATACAATTCGGTGCAGTACAATCTACTTCCCAGGAGGCAAACAGCTTCATGGGAACGGGCCGGGTGGCCGGGGCTGTCGTCTTCGTACGCTCCGCCATTTTTGGCCCGTCGGCCCACAGAAACACTCACTACGCCTTCAGTTCACCGCGGCTCGCGGCTGACTGACTGACTAATCACGCTTGTGGCGCCATATGAACGACCGTTTCGTGAATCGACGAAGAATTACGGAAAAGTACGAAGACACCTTCCGGAGAATGACCGAAGTAAACTACGCGAATTATATCAATGTGTGTGTATGCATATACATACCTGCTATGGAAACACGCTCGCGAAGCAATCGCACGGTCGGTAATATTTTTCAGATACATTTCGAAATTCACGATGATTGATTATAAATATTATATGAATATTATGAATATTATGTTATAAAAAATAGTAAGAAACTTTGAAATAATTTACGATTATCATAATTTTTTTTATTTATAACTTCATTTATACAAAATTATTTAACAAAGGTTATAATAAATAGCAGGTTCATTTAATAAATAAGTAACTTTTGGAAGAAATTTTTATTATAAAAATGCACATATGATGTGAATAATCAAATAAATATACACATTTCGTTTTTATTTAAACGCATTTCAATTTCTTTCCATATTATTACTGATTAAACCAAATGATAAGATAACCACCACATTAGCACAGGTTGAATACCTGCTACAAATAGTATAAAATAGAGTCTCCTCTTATTTCCAGAAGCTGTGTACGGGCTATTTTGTGGAATGACTCTTAGCTTTAGTGACCGTATAAGGAAAAACCCTAAAGACGCGCTGAAGTACAATAAAACTATGTAATAGCCAAATTTTCGAAATAATAAGGAAACCAAAAGAGCTGTATTCATACCGACATATTTATAACCGCAGTAAGCTAACAAATCTAATGTTGAAAGACTTGTCTCAAGATTCATCACATAGAGGCTTACAATATGCACAACTAGTTCTATGACTCCCCAAGCAAGAGCAGTACTAGCCAAAATACTTAACTGTTCTGGGGTAAAACGTTCCTGAGTTCCTGAAACTAACACAGCTGAAACTATGTATGTTAAAAACGCCATTGTTGGAATATACATGTCTGGTGCATTTGTTTCATAACGTGGTTGTAATGGAGCATCTTGTTCGTACTTCACAGACCAGTCCTGTTGAAAATATTAATCGTTTATTTGAAGATAATTAGCTCTATTTGCTAGATTCAAGATAACTTACTTTATGAGTAAATGGAAAAAATAACAAAGCTAGTTTCGAAGCAACATAATTTGTGTCAACAGCAAAATAATATTTTAAAGCTGAAACTGGCACATATTTTTCAAATTGCTGTTTCCCAGATCCAACCAAAACATTTCCATATTGTACAGCCATGTTTGTAACTACTGGCTGTGTCAATAATTGCGTTGCAAATTGTGAGGTTGCATATTCATCGCCACGATTTTCAGGAGGTAGGTAATGTTGCATCGGCGTCATATTAAATCCATATGGTGGAGGCTGTTGTTCTGGCATGTTGTAACCATACTCTGGTACTATACCATTATCCATTGGAATCTGTTAGGCCAAACAAGAACAAAGTTCTCATATTTTACAATAACTTACAATAAGTACGCCTGTTAATCTTTACCTGCTGATTATACATGTATGGGCTCTGAGGCATCGATGCTGATGCAGAAATACCAGCAGATGGATCAAGTAATCTTTTTGGCTTCCCTATTAAAATTTTCTCATTTAAATAACATTACACAAAATATTATTATAATAAAACATAACTATCTCAATATAAAGATTAAAACTTTATTGAATAAGAGAGGCTTAGAAATCATAACCTCTATATAACGTTTCGTAATATTATATTATATTGTACCCATATTCTTCAATAAATGTAAAATGTATTAATAAACAAATACATTATTTTTATTAAAATAAACTCATTACACTATCAAATCTAAGCCACGAATAGTAATGGATTCAATAGATAAAATGACATATATTCGTAGATCAACAAACTTACCTCGCCGCGGACTTGAATGATTATAATTCATGTTTTCTTAATTGAATTCCTTGAACTGTTTATTAAAAGCACCAAATACTAATCAAAATTGTATTACTTGCGGGTTCAGACCCGATTATTTTCACAAAGAAACTTGAAAACAAAGCATGCTACACGTCGCCATAGTACGTCATACGTTGCGTTGCGTTGAGCAGTTACAATTATTCCCACTCCCAATCTCAGTACATTGTAATTCTGTCATGCTGTAGCAGATGTCCTTAAATTACTCTAGTTAACATAATTATTCACTACTAGTGACTTCTGCAACTTAAATATTTGTTGAATAATTCTTCCAATAAAAATTTTTGTACAAACTGCACATTTTCAAATGTCCAATCATTTGCTGATTAAGTCTAATATCACAAGAGAGAATGTAGAAATTATTTTATATATTTTTAAAGAGATGTACATATATGAAATAAGTACGTAAATATACGATTTAAAATATGTATTACAATATTAGCGTAAGTAATTGACATACATGCAGATCTTATCATATTACGTAGGATAATAATATGCCTTTGTAGTTATTCATACTATAGTATTATAGGTTAAAATGTTAAACTATCCTCTTATGCATTGTAAAATACAGATATAATATCTATATTATAATATGTTATACCAATAAATATGAATTTAAAAAAGTTGAGTTTGAAATGGAGCAAAAATAATCAAATCAGGGGGCACCCGGGTTTGAACCGGGGACCTCTCGATCTGCAGTCGAATGCTCTACCACTGAGCTATACCCCCTGTTGTATTAAATATCTTCTAATAGCAAAATTTACAGTAATATTATATACATATATTTTATTTACTTACAAAATTATTCATTAACTAACTTTAATAAACATATTATCTAATTATTAATTGTTAATTAAAGTTTAAAACCACGCTGTTTTCTTTTTAGTAAAAGATACAGATCACTTATTAATAGGACATTTAGTACTAAAAATTTCTTTATACACTAAAATATAATAAAAATAACGAATTACGATGATATATAATAGGAAGATATTTATATCAAAATAAAATATAAAGTATAAAAGAGACGTATTTACACATATACCGTTTCGTTCACGCGTATTTTTCATATTACTCCACTTAATCCTTCTAATTCTATGAAAGATTAATTACAATGAATATCAATGAATAACAACGTAGAATTAATTAGTATCGTATCTACGTTGTTAATTTATGTTTCTACTGTCATTGAATGTAGCAAATTGAGAAAGTAAATCAATCGAGGAAAATAAGATAGATATAGTAGACCTAAGTAATAAGTGCAAAGATCCAATTCCAGTCACAGAGACATATAAGTGTTTCTGCCTCTGTTGATACGTTACTGAGACGGTGGTAACTAGGCAACCTTTACATTAACTAGCCGCGGTATCAAAGGGATGTCAGTGCGCGTCCCACCCTCGTGTGGTGCGCTTCAGAGTTCTTGAAACCTCGTGGACGATGCGTCAATCAGTGACAAATACATTTTTCAAGATTACACCTCGCAATGGGAAATAGTCAAAAGCTGGGAGCGCAATTTTTCAGAAAGTAAGTTCTAAGCAAAACAACATTGTCCCATGTTATTCGCTCTTTCGGCACTCTCTATCGAATTCAAACGTTATCACTGGCAATGAAACGCACGTGTAATCCTCGGACACGGTGGCTCACGTTCGTAGTAAAACACGTTATTTTAATAGTATGATAAATATACATTTATATACATACTTTCAGGCACGTTATCATTTTTTAAGTTACATGTTAAAACTTTATAGACGAAAGCTTTATAGAAGAAGTAAAATTAATGGAATTTGTGAGCAACGAGACGACTGTTGTTACACCGACAGACAGTGTACATGTGTATCGCACAGCAAGCAGTTGTAGATGGCCACATATCTACATACTTAGGCAGTCATACATTTCACATCTACATTTTTCATAACATAACACTGTAAAACTATGTATATAATATTTATATAAAATGAAGATTTATATAAGCCTATGTTAAAAAGTTAATATGAAAATATTTATTAATCCCTATCGTTACAATCTTGATATGCCGCCACGTTTAAATCATGCGACATAATTTTTAATTTTCCCGCAATAACAATTATAATATGCAATCTGTCAGCTTCGTCAATTATATTTACCTTCAAACTAGCGTCCTGTTTGTTACGCGTTAAAAATAATTTCTCGCACATTTTCCACGACAAACTATTCTACGTGTTATTCACAGACGAGATCCGGATATCATATTCATCAATGAAGTACGCTTACGATACGGGGCTTATCTGAAGAGGAGCTACTCGATTTACTTCAAACACGCTAATACTACCAACTCACATTCACTTTCATTAATTTTCTCAAATAAGCACGCAACGAATCGAAGGATAAATCTCAACTGCGCTTCGTTCTTTCTTTCCGATCGTATTTTTCTAACGTTAATAAACAACATCTCGAGTTTGAGCAAAAGTCTTTTCAGCAACATTATTTTTCTGTTTGTTGAAGCGAGAGCAACATAGAAACTAGAAACTATGAGTTCGAGTTAAAAATTCCTCTTACCTCGATCATGCGCTTGCCGCTTCCTTCAGATCGATTCTCATGATTGTTCGTACGACTGTGATCGTTTTCGTGTTCTATTGCCGATCGACGATCGCCAACGATCAGTTTGGTCACCAATAAACGCGATTAATCAAACGTTCTCACGACGCTACTGCGCAGCGCACGTAAACTCACGTGAAACCGGAGATGTTATCATTAAATATTAACGACGCGCCATCACGAAGGAACGAAGGCCTCCGCGAATTATTAACGGAGCAATAACGATCGACGTGCGGCACGGTGAATCAACGAAATAACGATTTTCAGTCATCGCCGCGTTACGGCAACACGTGCACGTGGGTTCGTCGTACGTGTGTATAGATATCACTAAACGTTCGCCACTTCGTTACACAGCACCACGCTGATTCAGTACTCCAACAGAAACACTCTTGGAATTTAGAATGCACTTTTCTTGCTGGCGCTCACTATATTCATAACGTTGTAGAGATGTCGTGTTTCTTGCCGCTTTTACTTTCTTCCTTGCAAGGTGTTGCATTACTTGTTAAACCCAGTTGCTTTCCTTTCGTCGATACGAGTGACGCTTTTACGACGACTCGACTTTTCTCCACCACAAATTTTCTGAATTCTCTCGCGATCCAACAGACACTACTAGCGGAATTTCATAAGTCACGCGTTTGCAAGTTTGCCGATACTGACAGATCCTTTTCTATGATCTTGAATCTTTGCGATTTGGTTTAGGACACGTACAATTCTCGATTGGATACGAGTGACCAATCGGCAGGATAATTGTTAAAATAATTAGGCATAGTTCATATGGTGATAAATAACGAGTAAGGTGAAAGTGAACGTAAGAATAGAATTTGTAGCAACAGATTTTTCTATTGTGCGAAGATATGCAAAGAATAGAAAATAAAATGTGTTATTTATTTACAAGGTTAATTTTCTCAAAAATCCCATCGTTACGATGTAATTAAAGGTTAGGTTAAAGAGGTATTAATATTCTATAGGCTGACGTGACCATGTTAATTTGAAAAATATACGAAGAGCTTTCTTCTACAAACGACTATTCAATGAATTTAAAAGGAAATACTTTCTTCGCTCCTATGTATTTGATAGTACTTTCTCCTTAGTTTGAAATCGATTTTTATCGCGATTCGCCGATCGTCTAGAGTCTAAAGGCACAGGAAGCCAATCCTTGGCGATAATTATTCAAGTATTTAAATATTATTAAATGAAATAAAATAAAAATAATATATAAATTAAAAATATTTCAAGTTCTTACGATCGGCATGCTGTTGAACGTATTAGGTTGTTTGAAACCTAACCTGTTTCTTTCGTTTCGTTTTATAAGGAAATAATAGACGCACAATCTTTTTGTTTTAGATTAGTTTATTGAATTATACACGAACATAATAATAGAAATGGAACGATATGGATCACACTCAATTCAATAAAATAATATAAAACAGAAATTGTCCTTTATCTATTATTATCTTATGAAACGAAAGAAACCTTTCGAATAACCAAATACATCATTTTTTTGAACGCACCGAGCAGCAGAAGTATCCGTGCGAAGTGACGGTCGAATAATCGGATCGATTCGTCGCTGATAAAAACGAATCTCGCCAGGACGTATCTTTCTTCTCTGTAAGATTTTCAGGGAAAAATAGATCGTTACTTGAAAACCGCTATCGATTCTTCCATACCGTTACACACATTATAAACTGACTGGAAGTCTGGTTCCACCTCCACGATAGCGTGACACGTGACGGGAAACAGGTTAAGAACGTAGACGCTGCTGTTTAAGAACGATGGTAACACTGTTCGAGGTGCAGAGCAAATTGCATTTTCGATGATGCATGTATAGGTTAGGAAACGATTTTCTGCATTTCGAGCGTGACGGCACGGATCTGTCAAAGTGATCCAATTTGGTAGAAATGGGTTTCATTGACAACAGCGATCAAAGCAGAAATTTGAAACGCCTATCTATCCTCTGTTATCATCTATCCTTCGTTAAAGTCTCGCTTTTCAACGACACGAGAGATTCGTACGATCTGCTAATCTTGTTCTGCATAGAGTAAACTTTCTTTCTGAGTAGAATGTCATTAAAGTTCGTGTGGCTGTAATTTGTGGTTCGCTGTGATCGTAATCAAGGTTGTAGTGTAGATTCGATCGGGTTTCGTACTTTCCATAGTCCACTCAAATTAGACTGCCCTGTTTCACGGCGAACCTCAAGGGCACTCGTCAACACGTCCGATAGAGTCAATTTCGTTCAGTGCTACTGTGCCAGTAGCGTGCACAGCTGCTCGTCTTTAGTTTTCTTATCAAACTTCTTTTCCCTTGAAGATCAATCGATTCATATCGCTCTATTTTCCACGGCCGCATACGTCTTTCAAATTATACGCCGAATCCTCGGACTACACCAGCCTTTTTCGTCTCTTATGGCGCCCCTTGCAGTCTAAAACGAGTTAGAATGAGCGTACGGAGTTTATTGGCTCGCGCAATACGTAAGAAAGCGAGCATCGCTTACGTCGTTGAACGCTTAAAAGCAAAACGATTAAAATTTCAAATTTCAATATCGACTGTAATAATAGCCTCGCGTGGAAAGTGATCGCTTCGCGATAAGAAAGGAGCGTGTGAAATGAACAAGCTTCCCTTCGTTTCCTTTTCTCCTCCATTTTTTATACCACTTTACGCGACATTGAAATATCCGTGAAACGTAGAAGGATCAAGTTACTCGAATATTTTTTTCGCTTTTCCAATTATTTGAATTCCTTGTTCGACGAAGCAAGCGCGAGACGCTTTATCGGTCGCTCAATGTCTTGCGAGTTCTATCGCACGTTTTAATCACATGGCGGGGGAAACGATGTAGGGGAGAAAGAAACGAAAATTGAAGATATGTCGACCTTGCCATGAAACCCGGCATAATAGCTCTCGACGAGTGATAGGTGTTGTGGCGTTAGGTTTCTATGGCAGCGAGTGACCTGGTCAATCCACCACGTGGTCAGTAACCGAGCTTTAAATTCGGGTCGAGTTTAGTGATAAACTTCTGATGGGATCTGCGATCGTGTCGGCTGTTTCGTATGAGAACGAGGTCTCGGTGTCAATCAATTTAATCATTATCCAAACTATTCGCTATTTTTACTTTGGAAAACGGAAACTTTCTGTACGATCGATATCGACGAAACTTACTTACGGATATTAGAAAAATCTGCATAGAAATTTTCACCTTGTCGCGTCGCCGCGTTGTCAAATTTCGTGGATTTGCTGCAACGTTGCGGGCATGTCCGTGAGTAGTTCTATAGCGATTATTGTTGCGATTGCTGTAAACTGTAAGGTGTTCGCTGTCAGTCACGCAGTGGCTGTGTTTACTCCTGGCGCGCACTGATTAAAGCGTTTTCAGCCAGACAATATTTAACAACGGACAGTGCTAGAATTAGGTTGTAAAAAATGTGGCAGAGACATCAGATAGCCGAGGAAAGCCCTCATTTTACATTCATTCACGATCAGTTCTTATTCGTTATTCGCTGCTATACCTTAACGTACATTAATTACATGTTTATAATAACCGAATAATGGATACTTATGTGACATGAAAAACTATTAAATATTAACGACGTTGCTATCGTTTGTAGCTTCTTTATTGTTAGTTTTATAGTGTTAACTTTTATTATTTATTTATGATCATGCAGTTATTTAAGCGCAATGGTATTTCAACAATTGTTTTATACCTAATAACAATGAGTTTTCCAATTACATTTGTTGCTTTTAATTGTCCATTTGTTTACTTGTTACTTCAATCAAGACGTCCAATTTGATTGCTTAATTATAAATTATAATATAATAATATAATAATATAAATTAAAAACACGGAGAAGGAAACCTCTGACAAACCCATCGTACGATTTTTAAGACACAGCAGAATATCGAAAGCCTGAGAAACAAAGCTCGTAATTCACTGTAGTGGAATTTAATCGTCTGTCTTCAACCAAATAAATCAGAGTTATTCTGAAACAGAAGGTTTCCCTGATTCGAAAACAATTTTCCAAATCTTTGCAATAACCTTTTTTTTTTTAATAACCCTAACATAATCTGCTATCTACACGCAACAAGAAAGCAACTTAAATTTACGGCTTACAGTACACACTCCGATTTTCGTTTCATATACAGGGTGGTTGGTAACTGGTGGTACAAGCGGAAAGGGGGTGATTCTACGCGAAAAAAGAAATCGAAAATATAGAATAAAAATTTTCCGTTTGAGGCTTTGTTTTCGAGAAAATCGACTTTGAATTTTCGCTCGGTACGCGTGCACTTTATCACGTCTCGTTATAACGGATCTCACTGCAGATCGTTGTCTCGATGGAAAAATTTAAAAAAAAAGATTAAAAAAAAAATTTTTATTCTATATTTTCGACTTCTTTTTTCGCGTAGAATCACCCCCTTTCCGCTTGTACCATCAGTTACCAACCACCCTGTATACCCGTATTCACTTAAATACCAAAGAAACTATAACGCAAAAAGATTGCGTGGAATCTGTTAAAAATTCGTATTCGCTGGCGCGAACAAAGTTTACATGGAATCTTATTCGAAGGGCTGACCCAGTTCACGGGTAGAGGAACCGGACATTCTCTTCGGCGCGATGAATTCGATCGGCCGAGAGGGCGGAAGATGTTTCCACGCGAGGTCAGACCAATTGTGAACCGGTGGCAGAGACGGGCATGGACACTAAGACTCCACCGATCCCGTTGAAGGTCCAGGAGAAGCCAAAACCGAAGCAGCAGAAAAGTGTGGCCGACGTGTCCTTGCCCCCGCTGACACCATACAGGAATCATCGTCAGAGGCAGAAAACGCCTGGAACTCAGTGGTCGCGTGATGTGCCCAGCGCCGTACGGTATCAGGATCATCAGAAAAAAAGGCCTTACAGGTACACTTTCCCCTGCGATCGATGCATGCATTTATTCAACCGCTGCGCTGTTTAGCAGCAGGGTCTCGATTCTTACGCGTAAGCTGAAGCATCGTTAGAAAACGTTTGAAGAAGTCGCGGTTGCGAAACGTCGGCAAATAGGAAGGATCGTTCTGCTTGAAATTTCTCCAACAAGTTCCGTGAATTTTCTTTTTCCTACGACCCTCGTACATTATTTCCGCGAGATTTCCTTTCGACGTGTAAAGGATGTCGTTCAACTTTTCCAGAGTGCTTCAAATCGGCGCCACGCCTTTGATGCACGCTTGCCAACAGGGCGACAGAGCCAGGGTTTTAAGGCTGTTGAGAGAGCAAGAGGAAACGATTGGCTACAGAGATCGTACCCTGAGGAACGCACTTCACTATTGCATGGACGCTGGAACCGCAGGTGCCGTCGCGGCGGCGGCACCGGAACTGGTAAATGCACCAGACGCAGAAGGACACACGCCGCTTCATTTGGCTGTCATCGCAGGTGATACGCAATTAGTGGCTGTTTTATTGGCAAACGGCGCCGACGTGAATGCCAAGGATCTGGAGGGACACAGTGTTCTTCATTGGGCGACTGGTATTTTCATGATCACTAATCCTTAACGCTATGACGATCGATGACCACTAGACTGAGGATATTTATGCAGATTCCTGTTTTCCCGTATACGATTAAAAGAACGTAACGCAGATAGAGAATTATTTTCCTTACTGAATAGTGTAATGGTCATTGTGATATTTTTTACGTTATCTGCATTCTATGGATTTTTACGTTTCACATTTCACGTACCTAAGCGCATAAAAATCCGCAGTCTAGCGATTACACTAGCGTCATACGAGTGTAACTATTACTGCACGATATGTACACACACACACACACACACATATATATATATATATATATACATATACATTTACTTATCAATTCATGCATTTCTTTTATTATTTATTGCTTCTACCTTTCCATGTATTCGCGTTTCGTATATTTCGATCTGTTTCGTTGTAATTTCGTTCTAACGATTAGTAATGCATAACTTTGGCCAAGGACTCTCTAAATAGCCTTATTTGCAACTGGCTCATAATTGTTTGATTGCGTGGAACTCTTGATGCATTTCATATACGTACATACACCATACACTCGAATTACGTATTTTACCGAAAAGTTTAAGTGCGTTCTTGGAAATCACTTAGATGTGTACATACTTCGAATCAATCGATCTAACCTTATCGGTCACTCTATCTTACCCGTTATTTTCTCCCCATTTTACGTTTGATCTGTACATACAGTATGCCCGGTTTATCAGGAATCGCTCAACTATTTTGGAAAACATGAATAGTACAAAAAAATGTTTCGGGGACAAATTACACGATACTGTACTATACCGTACTGTATTATACTGTACTCTTGTGTATTTGACTATACGACGACGTTGAAACCTCCTGCGAAGGACACGTTACAATTTTTAAACAGACACGTCTTCTCATTAGTACATATCTTTATAACTCACGTTTGGAGGTTTTTAAAACGCTACAAATTTGTGTCTTTCGCATCATTCGTTGCATTGCAATCTTTGTCTGAGATCTGTCTATCTTTCATGTTTTTCCAAATATTTGAGCGGTTCGAGATAAACTAGACACATTGTACATGGCACTTTCTTTGCAGACAACAATATTTTATACATGGTGTTCCGGCTATCACCTGGAATATCGCTGGTGTATTTAAAATTTCATACAAATGTTTTCTAAAAAGATTCTCTAGTGATGTAGTCAGCGTATATTAATCATAGTTTTAGTCTATCGAGGATGATTTATAAAGGAAGAAAATTTGTTCCATCTTTTCCAAGCAAGTGTTTTATTTTAATTCAAAAGGAAGATGGGAATAACATTCTTTTATGTTATACAAAATTACAATATATAACAAGAATATCATAATTCAAAGATTGTTCTAACCTTTTCGTTAACAGTATAAACAATACAAACTTACATATATTTATATAATAGATATTTTAGAAAGATCTTAGAAATCCAAAGACTAATACTGTAATTTGTAAAAAAAATTTGTCTATCGTTAAATAATCAAGCTATTAGTCATTTTCTATAACACTTGAAAAATTGTATTCCAAAAGAATTTCTTCCGCTTAATATCCTTTCCTAATAGAGTCACTCACTTCCAGCAAGGCGATGATATGTATGCAATGAATTTTCAAAGTCGAGATTAACCCATTCCTGAGAAATCCAAACCCAACCTTCGAATGGAAAAATTTTAACCTATAATTTTCATTTATCTTTACACGCGTAAAAGAAATCCTTACCTGTACGTTTCCATACTTCCAATCGCACTTTGTATGAAATCTTTCCTTGCTCATCCAAACGTTGACGACGTTACACCCTGCATGTAATATTCAATTTACAATAACTACATCTTGCGTGAATGGTAATTTTACGGTCAGAGAATACGCTGGCGATCAAGATTAGCCAAAGCGTCGTTTAAGTCCGCGGTGGAAAGTGGGCATAAATTGACTTATAAAGAGCCAGTTTTAATTTTGCCGGATGAAAGGTCGAATCGCAAACGGCCATACAAGCTCGGTAACGATTCCTTAGAAGTTGCGGAAACTGTGAATTACAGGGCGTATCTTTTCTACTAATCTCCGATAAAATAAGGGTTCAGTATTGGTCAGGTAAGGTTAGTGGGTCAGTTCTGGTGACGTCATTCCGGTTCTCTAAGGAACACGCGAGCGAGAACCACGCCGAGATAAACCGAAAGATTGACCATAGTCGTCCTTGGTGTATTCAAATGACCAGAGATTTATAGCCGTACACCGCAATTGCCCACGTTTTACGTTCGTCTGTCGGATTTACGGTATAAAAAAGAAAGTTTTCTGTATCGATGAGACGCATCTGTGTAATTCACGAACGCCTCGAGTTGCAAGCGCGGACGCAACAAAGGCAACTTCTCACCAAGTAATATTCCGACCTACTTGTCGATGTCGCTGCTTTATCGCTTGTAACGTTACTCGCCGAGTGTTCCGAATACGGACACGCGGGACATGATGCTATCTTGCGAGCCTATTATCGAAGACAAGCAGAACTACGGTCGAAGGAAGTTTATCTTACCAATGCTGAATCTATACTACGCGATTTGTTTGGCTTACATATGCACTAGTTGTTGATATTTTTTTCTTAGAAAGGCGACGGCTTCGAAAAAATACTTTGCATAAAAATTAGTTTGTTTGCTGCTGGAAACTTTATAGATGATGTTAATTCAGATGAAACATCTTTTTGCATATGTTTTATAAAGTTGACATGTATTGCATAATAACTGCTAATATTACTGATTCGCATTTTTCATTGGCAAAAAATGAAACTGGATGATAATTTGTTTAAAGAAAACAAGAAATAAAAAATTACACGCGTACGCATAATAATAATGTTTTTAATTCTTGCAACATAATGTTTACCAAATGATTTGATTTTATTATTGTAGCGAAAAAAGTTCATTGTTAGTTTAATGTGCGTAGTAAATTTATTTATATGTTTATATTTAAAATAATTAACCACCTTAAATTTCTTAGTATAAAAACAGAGACCTATCGTTCAAAATGTTTAATCCAAGCTCTTATGTAGTTTATTACGACATTTGCAAAGCAAAAGGCCTACGAAGTTAATATATATATTAAATTTAAAATTTAAATTTATTTAAATTGCTGCAGTACGAATGATATTATGTCGTTTAATAATAGTCATGAAAATATTTATTCATTTATTTCTTATTAATATCATTACAAAGTATATTATGTGCATTTTAATAAGTAGCTTTAGGGAATATTTTATGTACGATTAGAAGATTACGAAATATAAGGCATTTTAATTGATATTTAATTCACTGTAATTAATTGAAAACTGAAAGTAATAAAAAAACAATTTAATGGTTACTTCGATAAGCAATGCAAAAAGTGTAAGCAATGAATCTCTTGAAACATTATAACTGTTTCTAAAAACTAAATTACCTTGAATTGCTATCTTCCCAATTATGATACCTTCTGAAAAAGGTTTCAAAAATTTGGCTTGTTAGCAAACAATTATATCGCGATAAACACATGCAAAGTTGAAAACTCGATAAAGAAATAAAAATATATGTTTATTTGTTACTCAGTGTGCGGGGAAGCAGAATGTGTTCGCTTGGTGTTAGCGGCGGGTGCTCGGCCATCCACACCCGATCTTCGCGGAGGATCTCCTCTTCACTATGCCGCTCAGTGTTGTGGTGCAGCCGCGACTGCGGAACTTGCTGTACCTAAGAAAGTTGGTTTAAAAGTTCTCCAGACTCTGCTGGAATTCGGTGCCGATGTGAACGCGAAAGACGAAGATGGAAGACAGCCGATTCTATGGGCGGCAAGTGCCGGTAGCGTGGAAGCTGTGTTGGCTTTAGCGAGGTAAAGTTTGATTTCATTCAAATACGCGGTCTTTCACTGTCGTTGAACGTTAACGCCGAAAACAATCCTATTTTAAGGTAGCTTATCGCGCAAAGAATGACGCTTTAAATTTTAACAATACATAATGGTAATTTGAGAAAATAATTCTTTTTAAAATTAGTAACACATTCGTAAGTGACGTCACTGGAATTAGAATTGAATTTATTTAACGTTAAATATTTATATCATAAAATGTATGAAATACTTTAATTGATTCTCGAATTCATGAGACTTTCGTGCTTCGGAACAGGTCGGCAAAACTCGGGCGAGATCGAGCCGGCTCTCGAAAGTATAAAATTCGTCAGGATCTCGAAACTATCCGATTGCGTGCGAACATATCGAGATCTCGAAACTATGCAACTGCAATTGCATGTGAACGTACCAAGATCCCGAAAGTACCGTAATATATAATTAATTAATTGTGAGATCTAGAAACGATCCGACTATGTATGAACGACGAATATGTATTGAAATTCTGAAACTACTTACATATTACATGGTGGAACTGCAGAGAAACTATCTTTTCTCCGATTTCGATGATTTTGAAGTGTGTTGCAAACCTCGGCATGATGAATATCTTTTTCCTATACATATAAATGGCAGTCGGTCTTGATTTTTGAGATATTTGCTAATAACTGTCGGTACCACTATAGAGAATTCTGCCTATAATTGTGCGTTCGTAGCAAGGTATTCGTTAGTATTTGTTTATCGGTTATTGTTTATCCACAGTGGCGGTCAGATAAAATGACACCTAATCTAAACCTAAGAAATTTCTATGGAATAAGGCCCAATATGATGTAGAAGACCTCTGGCAACGTTCTTAATACCCGATAATGACGCTAGAGGTCAGGAGCTGCTATAGTTGAAAAGAAAGTAAACAGTAACGAAGAAGTAGAAGAAAGGCGTATTACCAAGTACGTTTAAAAAAAAGAATTATTTTTATGACTTCTCAAAAATTTACTTGCCAATGTCAAAAACAATGACTTTTATACCCAATGTTATGTTTTCAATTAATAAATTACTTTCTCATTATTAACTTAATACTTCTTTTACAAGGTGGAAGAATGCTGTATGTTACATCAGCTGCTTCTTTCATTACTACAGTGAACAATGAATTGTTTTTACATTCCCTGTAAATTTTATGAAATGTAACATACATCCTTTTCTCAGACAACCATTCAATTAAGGTTAGGCGTTATTTTATCTAGCCGCCGCGCCGTGAAGAAATACTGACGCGTATACGCTGCCACAGATGTACAATTAAAAGCAGAATTCACTGTAATGATACCTACTGACAGGATTTACGAACATCTCGAAAACTAAGCCTGGCCGACGGTTCTCTGTACAGGAAAAAGTTGATAAAAATTGTTAAAATAGGAGAACAAAAATTAGATTGTTCGGAAGGAACAATAGTTTGCAATAAATAAATCCGAAAAAGCTTATTGCCGAGATCAGCGGGAGGATATACCTTACGAGGCAAAAGGAATCATCCCGATTGGTCAAGCGATTTCGAATACATCGGCGAACCCAAAAAAGGAAAGAAGAAAATATATCCATCGAATTGAGATGCCTTCCATCTTTTCCCAAGTCAGTATTCAAATCATCAAAATCGGGTAGGAAGTAGTTTTTCGATATATGTTCAACGAAGATAGAAGACGAATGATTCTAAAAGCAATAATTAAAATATAGAGCCGGTGGCTCAGCTGCCGCAGGAGCTGCAGACAAGGATGGCCTGACGGCACTTCATTGCGCTGCTTCCAGAGGTCACGCTAGGTGCGTCGAGGCCTTAGTGAATCTCTGCGGTGCTCACCCTGATCACGTAGACGATAATGGATGTTCAGCACTACATTATGCTGCCACTCTTGGTCACGCTGATGCTACAGCCTTAATTCTAAAGTTAGGAGCCGATCCGAATCGGCAGGATCGGAAGGGTAGAACGTAAGTACTGTAGAAAGCTGGAACGAATGTTCATTGAAGCACCGACTTCAATTTTATGATACAATTTTTATCTTAGAAATCTTATATTTCTATATATCTAAATAAAATAATAAGAAAATTTATATTTATATTGTAATTTAGATAATTTTTACTTTCCTGTAACGTTAGAAAGAGGTCAATTTTTCAACTATACCATTTGATGATTCACATCATACGTACAGCGTTTTGAACTAGGTCCCTATGTCTCTCAAAATGCCTCAATTTAGAATTATTTTCTTTATGGTCTACCTATACTTTACCAATAATTTACTCCTGACCAGTTTTATGACCTTACTGTATTTCTTCTACCGACTATATTGCATCTATGTCAACATTAATTTTGTCCTGTCAGTAATAATAGAATTAAAATTCATAGGTCATAGGGTTCATTGACACTATTATCTTGCATATACACATACGTACATACATAATAATAGATAATACCAGACAGTCTATAGATACTACATATAGACAGACTGTCATTATCAATAATGATACACGTTTCTGATACAATGTACTTACATACCTATACGTTGCCTTTAGATATGAAAATTAAGGAATGTGACTCGAACAGTTATAAAGTTAAAATGAATGTATAAATGGAAGTGAGCTAAAATATGTAATATCTGGCTTCCAGGAAATATAAGAGAAAAGCTAAATCAAATGAGAGTACGAAAAATATCCAGCTTAGACGAAAATACAAAGAAATAAAGCTCAAAGTTAAAAAAAAAATCTGAAATATTTTAGACCAGCACTTTGTGCGGCAGCGAAAGGACAACTGGAAACCTTGAAGATTCTTGCCCAGCATGGTGGTTCTCTTTACGCGAGAAGTGTACGAGGAACCGGTGTCGCCCATGAAGCTGTTGCTTCCGGTAGGATCGAATTAATCAAATGGTTGGCGAAAAAACGGCCAAGCACTTTGGACGTTGCCACGCAAGATGGCAAGACACCTTTGCACGTGGCTGCACTTCATGGACATTTGGATGTGTGCAAGGTTCTTCTGGACAATGGCGCGAGGATCAATGCTGTTCTGCGAACTAGCAAAGGCAATCTGATGACAGCTCTGGACGCGGCGCTTTACAGGGGACACAGGGATTGCGCGAAATTGATCCAAATGCACGGTGGTACTACGGCACAGAAATTGAAGATGCAGAAAACTGTGCCGAATAAAGGTCAGGTCAGGTATATACGTATTTATTTACAAAAATGTCTTTAAAGTGTATTAAGTATAAGAAAAGTTTTATAATGTGTATTATGCGTAGAAAAAATTTTATGTTCTATGTTATGAGCTTCAAAGACGCAATATCAGACTTTTTGGCTAAACATTTGGCGTTAAAATTTTTCTTATAAACCGTCACTTTTTCTTCATAACTTTATTCCTAGGGACATTTGATAATTCGTTGTAACAATGAGGATCAATAGCACGCGAATGACAATCTCCATTAAGATACCGGTACGAGATAGTGATAATTTACATATTTGTCGTACTAAACCGTAATCAAATCTGATGTATCACTTTCTGTTTATGGTACAAGCTTTATGCACATTTGTGGCAAGCTTATTAGTACGTGTTATATACAATTATTTTATCGTATCCTTTTGCGAGGTTAGGGATCTTCTCACACGCTGTTGAAACTTTTATATCTTAATGAATATCTCTATTTCTGACGTATCGTTTAGCTTAAGTGAGCCATCCGATACATTCGCATCCTATCGATGATGTTATCGAATGACGTCCGCGTGGATCTCCTTTCGTCTGTCATTGCATGCGATAATATTCTCTTTTCATTTTACATTACTTATAATATATACATCTACATGTACAACAACTGTCTCTACCCTAACCCTAACTGTCTAACCCTAATGTAGAAACGACATAAAAAAGTAACAACTCTGTAGTAACATTTTGCATTTCATTCCAACAGAAATGTCGTTTTCATAAGACGTACGATGTACCCAAGTCTTTTGTTGATTGCTACGTGTGATACGTGCTAAATGCGGCTGTGATTTGGCAAAGGAAGTGATGCGCCGGTGAGATACGAATAGGTCGATGTGCAAAGAGATTGAATGTTTATATAAAAATATCGCTTACGTTAAAATATTTATTTGATTTCTGATAAGAAGTTTGGTTATACATGGCAGAAATGCGTGTTGTTAGTGGTGAAAGCTGCAAGACTGTGGTAGTGTAGTATGACTGAGAATCAAGAAAGTTATCTTACAATTCTTCCAGTCTGAGAATCCTAGAAGGTTCACGTGTGAATCATTGAAAAGTTATTCGATAGTAGTGAAAGAGTGAAAAGGAAATTATTGTTGTGATAATACTAATTGCTATTAGTAATTGTGGTGATAGTGGCGGTTGTAATAATTGAAAATAAATTGTTCGAGACTTGTCAAAGGAATGATATTGATGACAATATCCGACTTACTTCCATATTTAAGAAACAATACAAGTACGTTCATTTTACCAAATAATCGATTTCGTATTACAACAAAATTTTCGTTCGTAAATGCTGGAACTTTTACCAATTTCCCTTCGAAGCAATTTCCATAATAGTTTAATTCGGATTTTTTGGATTTTTCATTTTTATCGCATCGATTTCAGTATTCTCAACGAAATTGCGAATGAGGCATTTGGATAGCAGCACCGATACGGAAAGCAGTCCCCGTAGACAACATCGTAGTTGCAAACTTCCGGAATTATACTACGAGGAGCAATGGATTAAGAAGAGAACGCGACGAAGAGGAAATTTAAGAAAGTTGGCGCGCCAGGATAGCCGGAGCTTCAGCGAGGAAGAAGTTAGATTATCGAAGTCATCCTCGAAAAAAGATCATCAAAGAAGAGCTCGTAGTGAATCAGCACGGTAAGATATTTTTAAATTACATACGGTGTTTCCTCGAATAACACGTCGGTTAGGGACACCGACTGACCGCGTAGTTGCGGAAACTGAAGTACAGTAGATGTATTAGGCTGTCCCAAAAGTTTCTTTCGTTTTATAAGGAAATAATAGATGCACAAGATTTTTTGTTGTATATTCTTTTATTGAATTATGTATGATCCATTTTGTTCCAATAGAACAATGATTCAATAAAATAATATAAAACGAAAAATGTTGTGCGTCTATTATTTCTTTATAAAATGAAAGAAACTTTTTGGACAACCTAATACATACATACGCATACTTCTATTTTTCCAATGCCTAATATGTACTACTCAAAATGTACACTTGTTACATTCACTCGTTATATTCTTCACTGCAAGATTCTTTGATGCTAGTTGGAAAGTGCTTGTAGAAAACACTGTAAGTGCCAAGAAACAAGTCTTTATAAATTTATGCATTAATATAGTCAAAATTTTTATACAGAACGTATTTTTATTTTATAGAATTATAAAAGTACAATGAAATTATTATTTCTGTTTTTCAGTGCAATTGTCTTTCATTGTAATTTGCCCGAGTTGCAATTTAGTTTTCTTCTCTTCTTTCTTCCATTGTCGTTACACATAATATCGTACATGATGCATGTTCTTTGTAATTTAAACATTGAAAGCATCATTTAAGCCCATTTAGCATCCACTGATGCAGTGTCGTTGTGGCCGCCGTGTGAATGCCAACTAAAAGTGCAGCACCTATCTCAAGTGCCCGGGAAAGACACCGTACTTTCGTATTTCCCCGTGCTACGCCGAAAATAACCTATTCGTGCAAACAAATATTTCGTAAATTCATCTTAACATATTACATTTCGAAAAACTACAAATGTTTAAGTTTTATGACAGTGCAAGTGAACTCGACGAACAACTTGCGAAGGAAAAAGCAAATACAAAGTGCAGTAGACTTGCTTTGAAATATAACACGTTCTTATACGGAGACATAGAGGAAAAAGACAGACAGCTCGACGTGCGTTTCGACGGAGATGCACGTGGCAGTGCAGCATCGGCGATCAAAAGCCTTTGCTGATCCGATGCCGAACACCCGAGTTACAAGCTACAAAATATTCCGTTAAAAGCACCGCCGGCCATATCGCTACCACGATTCACTTACAATCTGTAAAACTAACAAACTTCGTTAACGTAGGAAGACAAACAGCATAAAGCAAATGAAACGAGCAATGCTATGTTTTGATATTGGCAACACTGAAATCCCGAAAGCCTGACGTCTCTCCCGGAACGCCATATTTCTCATAATTATATTCTTCTTCTATTTACGTTTATTAAGCATTATGTTCGTTTATTTTCGCCGTAGAAAAAATATAGAAAGAACTGGACAATTTTTAAATGCTGAAAATTTGGAGATTTGTAAACATGAATATTCGTTTAATAGTTAGCAGTTTAATAGTTTAGTAGTTTAATAAATGTTTAATAGTTTGCAGGTTTAAGAATTTGCAAGTTTGAAAGTATGGGAATTGAGAAATCGAAACATAATGTTTAAAACATAAATTGAAACATTCGCAAATTATACTTTCAAATCGCACGAATACAATTCCTTTATTTAATTACTATCATAATCGGAAACAATCAATTATTCGGGAAATTTAAAATAATAATAAAATGTCAAATAATTCTGCAGAGATGAAATTTCAATTTATTCGTAACTTTAAATATGAATAGTAACGAATCTATTATTCGTTCCAAAGTACACTTAAATAAATAATCATGACAAAATATTGTAGGTACGAAGAAGATGATACCGATCGAAAATTGAGAAGGGAAAGAAGTAAAAAACGATCATCGAAATGCAGACACGACTCAAGCGGATCATCCTCAGAGTCAGACAGCTACGAACGCGCTAAAGACACGTCGAAGCAAAAATTCGATTCGAGAAAAGACGAGAGCAAAACTAATGGAACGGAGGGTTCAAAGAGAGACGATGACGATGAAAGCGTGAGCGACGATAGCCTGGAAGTGGTGGTGGTACGAAAATCTTTGGAGAGGAAATGCGAGAAGGTGGTGTCTGGAAGAAGATCAAAGACACCCAGGGAAAGTTCAAGAGAAACGAAATTCACAAAGACTCGCAGGAGCACCAGAAGGAAATTGAAATCCAGCAGATCGAAAACTTCGGACAATGGCGAGAGTACAACCGATCGAATGCATTTGCTGGACAAAGAACAAGGACCAACAGAATCAACGCTTCACAGCGAACAAACACCTAGAACATCGATAGACGAAGAAAAGCAAAACGAAGGGAACATCGTTGAAAGTCGATATCGTAGAGACGTGACCGACAGCACCAGTCAAGAAACGGTGGAACGCGTCGTTGTGACAGCGATGGTCCATAAAGATCAAGGTCCAGATACGCCAAAATCCATAGCGGAAGCTTCGAAGGAAGTCACCTTCGACGATAGATTAAGAACGGAAGTGATCGAGATGCAAGAAATAGCGGGAGACGTTAGTTCAGGCAAAGCGGACGATATTTTAGAGCAGAGTGACGCATCACGTACCGATCTCGTGCAGAAAGCTGCCAGTTTGAAGAAAGATGTGGAAGAAATGAGACAGCAGGTTGCACAAGAGAAGATTCAACAGGAAGAAGGCTCGAAGAAGAGTCGAGAGAAGGAAGATTCCAAACGGGACCAAGAGAAAGAAGATGTAAAATCAGACCGAGAGAAAGAAGATGTAAAATCAGACCGAGAGAAAGAAGATGTAAAATCAGACCGAGAGAAAGAAGGCACGAAAGCCGTGGACCACATGAGAAAAGATCAGGAGGATCAAATCGAGACCTCGTTTAGTGACGAGGCAAAGAAAAAAGATAAGAGGAAAGATGAAAGCGAGAAAGGTAAGACTTTAAACGGAATAATAGCTGGATTGCAAGTATGTCAATATCATTGTTACTGAATTTATTTTTATGCATAATATATTGAAACTTAACTTACTGTTAAAGAAACATTTTTGTTAATTTCCTGTAGATTTTACTAAAAAAAGATTTCTGCCAATTTTCTGTAGAGTCCTCTTTCCAGGCAGGTTAAATGCACGCGAGCCGATTGAGTCGGAAAGTCCCACGTTGGATTCTGAAGAGTATCAACGACGCCAGAGCCGACAGGAAAACGATCTCGTTTCCAAATCAGACGAAGCGTCATCTGGAACAAAATCTGACGAGAATCTCGATAAAGAGACGCGTAGTGAGAAAACGGACGTGTCTGAGTCGATCTTAGTGAAGGACCACGAAGATTCGGAGAAAGCGACCAAATCTGAAAGTCCGGAAAGTGAAATAGGTTTAGAGAAAGAGGACGCTACACCAAAGACAGCCGTGGAAGGCGTTTCACCGTCAGAAGGAGAAGAGAAAAAGTCGACGTCGGAAGAAACGAAAAGTAAATCAAAAGTTAAATCTGCAACCGTAAAGAGAAAGGCGTCTTTCGATGAAAGAAGATCAAAGTCCTCGTCTTCGAAGTCGGATGAAAGTCCCAAAAAGAGCGGCGGGACTCAAAAGAGGAAAGAGTTTGGTAAGAAGCGCGAATCTTCCACGAAAAACGTTTCCATGAAATTGTCCATGGAAAAAACGAGCAAAGTAGTTGCAGGGAAGACGTCAGAAGTGCAGAAGGAGGATGAAATTGCTGTTGACGGGGTACAAACGAAAGAGGCCACATCGACCGTCTTAACAAAAAGCTCGAGCAAGGAGTCACCGGATGAAAAGGAACAAGCTGTTCATAGAAAATCTGTCGATTTCTCATCCTCTAAAGACTCTGCGTTAATGGAAGACAAATCGTTGAGCACAGATACACCAACTGCCACGAAACGAAAGATTTACGACGAGGAGGATGTTGCTCAAGACTCGTCTCCTGCAAAGTCCGATTTAGAAGATCATAAGGATGAAGACGAAGCTAAAAAAGTGAAGACACATCCTATGGAAGATGCACTGGGGACAGGTGAGTAATGAAACCACTCCATGAGTGTCTTTATACCGTTTCCCGTGCTTTTAGTAGAGACCTTTCGATATATTGACGAAAGTTCCTCGAGTTCCCCGAAATCGGCGCAAACCAGACGCTCGAGACCGTCAACGGGAAAAATTAGACAAACTGGACGATCGTCGGTAAGAAAATGTTTGTTCGAAAGTTCAGAAGAACGTTCTCCAGATAGGAGCGCTATAGTGGCGGTGATTGAGAGTCCAGAATGGGACGAAGAGGACGAGGAGATTGACAAGGAGATCAGAGACGCTATCGGGGAGGACGGAGAACACGAGACGGAAGCCGAGGATGATAATGAGATGGGTGTCATCAGGGTATTGCCAAGTACGAGCGAGGAAGAAATGTCTCGAGCTGGACATGATGTTTGCAGGACTTCGGCGACCGACTCGTTATCCCAAGTAGGCTAATTCTGAAAATAATATAAAGTTAAAACTGGTAGAAAAAGTAGAATAGAAATAGTATTTAGTCTTTCCTCATCGTTTGTGAGATTGGCGATAATCCGGTTGATCTTACATCTTTCCCTACAATATACTTTGTGACATATTTAATGGCAAAAATTTCATTATTTACCGTATTTCAATTTTTGCAAGTTTATTTTATCCCTTAAATCAATATGATGTAATTCAATGTGACATTTACTATACACCCAATATAAAAATATGAAATATAATTTTTAATATTAGTAATTACGAAATAGATGTACGTATAATCGGTTTAAAAGATAAAATAAACTTCTTGTGCGTGAATTTGAAAATTAAATGTTTATAATGTCAATAACAACGTGCTAGTATCATTCGTTTTTATTCGTATCGATTAGTGATAGAAATTTGTGAATATGAAAAAGCACATAAATGCACAAGGTTGCCTTAACCATCTTTTTCAAATCTACCATCGAGAATATTTCATTATTTACTGTCATATTTTAGTACGAAATAGATTCACATTAATTCGTGCTATTGAAACATCATATCAACAATAGTATTGTAATACATATTGTGTAAATAATATTGCAACCAGAAGATAGTTTTCTCGTAACCAATTATTTTTTCTCTTCATTTCACAAAGGTACAATCCGGTACTCGAACTCGTTTGACACGAGTTCAAAGTCCTCAGGAAAGTAGAGTCAGTCGACTGCAAGGGAAACAACGCCGTGACAGTGGCGGCAGGGATAGTGGCATAGAACCCAGTCCTAGGGTATCACGGATACCGAGAAGAAGGATCATGAAATGTTGTCCAAACACCGATAAGCAACAATCCCTTAACAAAGACACCATAATAAGAGATGTCCAAATCAGTTTACGACGATATCACTTGGAAAGAAAGATATTCTTCCAACTGATGGAACTGAAGAGACTACAGATACGTCATGGCAGAGCGAATGAACAAGTTTTGGTTAAGAGACAAGTAATAACCTTGCCTATTTCTCCCTATATAATGCAAAATAATCTACGCATTGATCTGTTTAATTGGAATTTAAGATTTTATTTAATTCAAAATACTTAATCAGGATCTAAAATCACACTGAATTATATCCTTTGTTTCAGGTGGATGCTTTCCATAAAGCTGGGATGTCTGGACCCACCCTTGGTGTGGCAAAATACGATCAACCCTTAACGTTCAGGTTATTGTTCTCTAAATATAAAAAAATACGCTGTTTAAAACAATTGGAAGATCGTTTTTTGTGTCACTTTGATTTTTACACCCATTACTCCTGTCTGTGCATTTTTTGTAACGACTGTCTTAAAATCAATTTTTTTTAAAGTATCATATTAATAACATGACAGTCTATCGAGTCTATATATAGGACTCGTTTGCTGCTGTTTACTTTACTGATGCTATAAAAACATTCATAATGATTCCTTAATTGACTTAGCGTATATTTTTATAGTATTATGAATGAAAATGTAATTAATATTTCTTACTAGGCACTTCGAGGCCTTCCTGTACGATCAGCTCAGGAAGATTCAAAAAAGGCCAGCAACTCCAGACTTCTGTATGGAAGCGAAGCAATGCATCCAAAAAACTCACCGCTGTCATCACGCCACTAGTGCTTACACTTCTTTTCCTGCGTACACATATCGTACGTTATTTCCGTGCATTGTCATAGTTAATAGGTTTCAGGATTCCATTTCAGACGTTTATACGTGAAATAGTCGAATAAGAAAATTTATACAATGTTAATTGTATTCTTTAATTTCTTTTAATTATCAACGTTTGATATGATAAAATTTCAATAATATTTCTCAACCTTCTACCATTAACGTTCTAATTAATTAATAAGTTGGGAAATAATAGAAAATTTTTTCATAAGAAATTTTTATACACAAAAGTCTCGCAACGTTTTTTTGAAAAAATATTCACGAGACACATACATAATCGCGAAAAGTTCAAAGGAATGTTACTATTTTTATGATTAATAATTCCGAAATGGTATGCTGAATACGAGAATCCAATCCAAATGACTTTCAAAAGGAATCAGTTTCCCTATTGTGATTGTAGATTATAATTGCAGTAGGTGGAGGCGGCCAAGAACAAGCGGATCTTCTTCCGAAGATAGAGAGCCGTGGAAAGGGGCAAATGAGGGTAAAATCTAATCATTTAAACAGAAAATAATTATGTAAGAGTTGCATTAGTGCGATAATTAAATACTAAGTAATTAAACACTTGATTCAAATCAAGTTAGTTCGTGTCAAATGAAATCCCTATGTGCTTACTTATTTGAACAAAATTAATATGAGCAATGCGCGTGTTTCTTTAAAAATTACGTTACGGAACTATACAAAAAATTCTATCTTTGTTGCAGGTGGAAGTAACACATGGAGAAGAGAAGCAAATAATAGCTCTTCCAGCTGAAAGACTGGATCGTTCGAAAAAATATTACGTAACGTTCACTGTAAGAGGGGAAGCACAACAAGAAATCGAGAAGCCGAAATCATCGATCGGTATCCAAAGGAATGCCAAAAGTGTTTAGGAAAAGTCTTCAACTGCATTTATCGTATCTTCCCACTGTGGTGATTTTGACTACGTTTTTTCTATTCGAAGCTATATCAAAAACGTTTCCTATACTTTTTTACACAATCTTCTATTCTACCAATCTTCATACTATGCAACTTTCATAATAATTTTAACTTCATACTATGCGATGTTTCACATTAGATTTTCTACGATAGTATAAATTGTAGCTTCATGGCAAAACATTGATTTTCCGATTTTGAAGTAATGAGTGTGGCAATACAAAAAAGAAATTTAAAAACTGCCAGAGAAAAACGGTTCATGTACATACTTAGAGTATGAAGCAGAATATATTCTGTACAAATTTCATTAACATCGCTGTAAAAATAATCAATGGTATAAACGTGTAAGATTGTATAATATATTGCATCGAAAAAGTTCTATGCATGGACCCTCAACTTTATTACACGCGAATTACATTGTGTATAAATATTCAATTGTATTAGACAAGACAAACGCGAACTTTTGTAAAATAAGCTAGATTGACCCAGTCCAAGTTCATTGAAAAGATCTCTTAATCTTACCTTAGTGTTACATTAAATTGTATTCATTAATACTGGTCAAGAAAATACGAATTTATTCTATGTGTACAATAAGAGATATTTCGTTCCTGCAAAAGCAGGGACCATGTTGCATACAGGTTCTGTATATTTGTGTAAAGGAATCCGCTAACTTGTAATTCTGTGTAAAATAAAAAAGAATCACAAATCGCATAACTCAAATTATCTTAAACTCATTTTTACGTACATGTTTGAACGACAGCAAGCGTTTTATAGTTTCCCCACAAATCTTAATAAACGCACGTAAATTCAGTTTTCAAGTTAAGAGGACATTTTTGAATCAATTTGTAACTCAAGCATATTCAAAACAAAAAATGAAGACAGCCGTAATTTTTCTTTGCGTTATTGTATAAAATAGCAGGTGCAATTTTTTAACGTATCATGCATAAATTTATGCATAAATAAATAAGGTCAATTTTCTATATTAATGATGCATTTTAATCTTCTGCCACCAGTTGGCGTATCGAACATTCTTTGCCGATATTTATATCATAAAGGAAGACGATTTCCACGCCAGGATGCGTGTGTCCAGTGTAATCTCAAAAGCTACTCAAGCGATTTGAATAATTTCTTCTCCATTGAAAAGAACATTTTCTCAAAATAATCACGGAACGAAAGTGACGGATATCTGGCGTGTCTGCCGTGACCTTGGCTATCCATCGAGCTAAGTGTAATCTGATGCACACGTACCTTACATGTTGACCTTTCTTTTATAACATTACTTGAAGGTGGGTAAAAACGCGAGTTCGTCAAACTGTAGAAAGTCTAACTGAATTTGGAAGATTTTTTGGATATGTCGTAGAAATCAACATTTTGAACGACTTCTTACTGTACATGTAGCTGCCTGTTGGATAAAGATTTCGTTTACGTAAATATACTCGTCCCGGCATTTGGGAATCAAATCTAACGCATACGCTATTACGGACACACAATTATATCGATAATTTTTTGCGAATATCATGGATACTATGTACCAGAATATATGTGTATGCTGATTTATAGTTACATTAAAGGAAAAAGTTGCTCAAAATGTTATGCTTTATAACATATTTAAAAAATATTGAAATCTGAAATGCATGCTGGTTTCTATAGCTTTTCATTAGAAGTACATACAGAATAATGCATATAATTTGATTATGTATAAAATGGTATCGAAGGGACTACTGTACATACATTTACGACACGGTGTAAAATACGTAGTCGTCTTTAACATTAGTATATCAGCACAGATAGCATAAATTATCTAATTCGCGGTTACTTCTTAAGTAATCATGTATAGCCTGGATCCATAATAATATCATTGTGTAGTCTCGTATAATATAGATTTCATATCATTCATAATTATCATAAATAATTAGAAAAATCAACATGGAAAACAAGAAGGTTAGGTTCAACGCTTGCGTGTCATGCTATGACTGCTGAGACATACACTAATACTCGATTCATTTCTATCTGTCTCGCAAGATCCTGGAATACGATAACTTTCCATGTAGATTTTTCACGACTAGAGACGACTCAGTTTTCCGACGGTTTTTCCTAGCCAATTTCGAAATTAGTTTATATGACCATATTACTGACGATAGAGCTAGCATCTAAACCCCGAATTCTCAGTTCCCGCCAATCTGCTTTTCACGTTCGAACTATTGTAGGCTCCAGCTAAACTTTCGCAATAATTATCAACAAATGGTAAGTTTAAATTCGTAAATACATAGATACAGATTTAAAGTAAGAATGTTTTTCTCATCGGTAATAATATGCCTATGTAATAATATGTCTATATTTAGATCCGGAAGTTCACAAAATCGATATATATTAATTCCTACTGGGAATAAAAGTAAAATTGTAGTTTACGCAGAAGCATCACAAGATCAAGAAATAAATAGAAAAAGATATCAGCTTTCTACCTGGACGGGTCCGCAGGGAATTCCGTGTATAATATAAAAGTAAGGGAAGAAACCACTTGAATAAAATGTTTCAAATGAACTTGACCATGAAATTTAAATAATAAATTCAATGTAAATGAATTTCAAGTGAATACATTCCAGTGTTTTTATAACGGCATTGCACTTTGAATCAGCGTAAAACACGAAGGATAGGCAGTACTCCCGTGTTAGCTACGATTCTACTAAGAACACTCGAGTATCTTAGGCGTTGCGTCACGAAACCGTCGAGGCCCTCTAGCCAGTGACGCAGAAGGCATAATTTGCTATACTATCAAGTGTTCGCTATCTTCTCCTAAATCCACGGATGATGGAATTCAGCCGACCGTTACGAACGTTTGAAACCTTGCGTTTTCTTGCATAAGTATAGGGTAAGTATACACAACAAGTACTCAATATTAAATACATAAAGACAAATGAAATTAAACGTTGTAGGGACTAAAACATTCCTCCGTTCGTGTTATTCGACTAGGTTTCGAATGCGGATCTTCCACTTGTTGGGCAGATGCTGGTTAAACCACCCAGGCAGTCAGCGAATGCTTTTTTTCAAGTTCTTATGTGGCTCTTAGCAACCGCCTACAATATAATATGAGATAAAAATTTGAATGTAATATATAAGATGTTTCCAGTACTTTCCTAGGTAGTCTTTGAAGGTACAGATATTAAATGAAGAAAGAAAATAGAAAATAAAGAACATGGGAGGTTTGCCTGCAGCATAGGTAAACATTTTGAATGTCGATTTAGGCCAGTTCCTATAATGCATGATCTTTTTCTGCATTAGGATATTACTGTACGCGTGCCTTGTGTTTTGTAGCATATTGTAACATTTGTAGCATTTACTGCCTTCGTCTTTGATTTCTTTTGTTTGTAAATTTTTATGATCGTACATCTCGTATAACGGTGCATTTCCTATTATTTGTAGCACCCTATTTTCAAATCTCTGTAATATCTGCTCTCTACACGCGTATTCATTTAAAACAAAGGAGGATATCACCGCGCATGTAGGCAATGCTACTT
Organism: Bombus flavifrons; assembly: GCF_040668555.2. Lineage (NCBI taxonomy): Eukaryota > Metazoa > Arthropoda > Insecta > Hymenoptera > Apidae > Bombus > Bombus flavifrons. The sequence goes on along the minus strand of NC_138458.1, from coordinate 4,600,679 downwards.
CTCTCACAATATCATAAACATCCGCTCAAAACAAGGAAAAGAGAGGGTCGAGATTCAGGAACGGAGGCTCGCCAGTCTCGACTGTTCGATAGAATACAGTTATAGTCGTAGTACTTAGATTAAGATTTTTGTGAATACATGTTCAAACAAGTCATTAGCATAAAAGACTAAAAATAAACGTGGTTATCGCGTTTATGCCATAATGTGTCTGCTCAGAAATCACCTTAGAGTTAATGATTGAAAAAAGGAGATGGAGCGTATTGAAAGAGCGTGCGCCAAAATTATGACAGATACGCTTAGAGCAGTTCATCAATCATTCCTACATTCTTTGCAGATATCAGCAAAGATAAGCGGCGAAAACTTTAGATAGAAATATTAAAAGCAACCGATACAATTACACTCCAGTATTTTATCTGATTTTCAGACACAAGATCAACTCAGGGTCACCTTATGACAGATCATTGGATTGTGCTTTTTATCGGCTACGACATAGAACTTACAAAAAAGGACATTGACCTTAAAAAAGCAAGTGATACAATTATACTCCATATTTTGTCTGATTTTCAGGTACAAGTATTTGCAACAGAATGAGATATAACAAAATTAAATGGTATACATCCGGTGAATCCCTCAAAATGTAATATAATTTATTCAAAACATTCTTTAATACAACCATTATATAGAGTTATTTTAACCAATAATTGTATTTTCTAGCTTATATTTGTGAGCAGTATATTTCTTAGCGCATATTTGACTGATTTATTTTCTTGTGAATTATTTCTAACGTACGTATATGCTAAATAGGAAGCACGCATATATTTATTTGATGAATATCTATATGTTCCTTGTTACATATAAACTATAAATAAAACAGATGATAATGAGATAAATGATGAATAGAAACAGAATAGTTAATTAGAATTGAGTATTCAAGGGATCGCTGGCAAGGCAGTATTTGTCTCTTTCCTTTGAGTTTGATCGGTGCACTCTCTTACGTTTGAGGTTCAATCTACGTACGTATTCTCAAAATTTCCGCATTTTCGCTAATATTCGATTTTTCCGTCATTTCTGATCTTCTACATCGTAAGATATAACATTCACGTATATGTTATAGGTTTTCCAATATCTGATAGTTTTATTCGCCATTTGTGTACATGTCAAATAGAGAATTGTTTAGAATAGGATACAACTCATCAATTTGGATGATACCGAAACATTTCATCAAAACAAACATTCTGGACAACTTTTTACTGCATCTACATACACCGGTCACTGGACATTAATTTTCAAGGTAGAAAGATATTTACGTTTAATATGTTTTATTTAACAATTCATTTTACAAGTTTTTTTCTATAAACAATTTCTCAATAAATAAAGGTATATATCTGACACTTTCGACAAATTGAAGGTCGGTATTAAGTGTAGCATTCCTTGCATCAATAAATTTATCGAATATTATTTTGTGCCATCCGCTATTAATACAGCCCAATCCATAAGCCATTAATCACTTTCTATTTCTTATTCGTATAATATTAAAAATAGTTATCCCTCTCACTAGCGAGTTCTCTTTATATAAAACAGGTCTATATGAAAGTGTGCTCTCCTGTCTAGGAGGAAGTGTCGTCGTAACTTGGATGTAATTGAATATTTTTGCCAATGCCTTGGAAACCAAGGCCAAGCGGCGTCTACAGGTATAAAAAAGTATTGCTCAGAATGTCCACCTTCAAACTGTGTTTCAATGCAATTCAAATCGGTGATGTGTACCTTCTACAGAATAATTACCATAAAAGAATATTCATTCCGCTACTATGTGTTGGAGAAAAGTAAATCGACAATGTAACAACCAGATATCAGTAAATAGCTATAATACACAAATAAATAAAGTAATGAATATATCTTTCAGATTAAATTAGCATAAAAAATGTAACATGCCCGGGTGAAGGTTTACGCATCATGATGTTCGAGATTACTGAATGCTTAGCAGCTTCCACATGGATGCTGTCCAAAGAGTTTCTTTGATACATTCACTGCTTTCGCATTAAATTTGTGTAATAATTAATTCCAGATATTTATAGATCCAATTTGCATTAATTACTCGTGATAGTACATTTCTACTTATCAAAGTCATGATTCTTTTCTCTAAGAAGAAGAGGATCAATTTTGCAGGAACAATTTTTTGAAGAACTAAATATAAGCTGAATCGAAATCGTCTCGATATATTTTTCTTATATATATCCTGTAGATATTAAGTTAAAGACGCGCTAACATCACCCAAATGTGCATATTAATTACACATTTATATCTTGATACGTTATAAGTCTAAGAAATTCTAACCTTTCTAGTACCAATAACATTATGCGCGAGAACTTATCAGCTTCTCAATCATTATATGTTGTTACGCATTTGAAAAGGATTTATTGTATGCTATGGTCAATGGGAAAGCTCGCGAAATTGCCGCGAGTGGCCACTTGCAGAAGTTTATGAAAGATAATTGGTAAGCTGTCATATCTTAATGTTACAGTTCGATAAAGAAGATCGGAGACGTATAAAATGGAAGTCAGCCGCAATATTCTGGCAGGATTCCAATCAGAAGTCAGATCGACGTTTTCCATTCTCTTAAGCGTATCGCTAGACGTCATATATTCGATTGTTAATTATTCCTCGAAGAATCTTCCTTCCGAATCACTCTTGCCATCTTACGATTTCATAATCGTAGGCGGTGGTACTGCAGGTACGTTTTTTCATGATATCGATAGAAAATTACATCATAAACGAAATGAAAATATGAGAAAGAAGCGCGTATCTGTGTGTTTCCACGCGAGAAGGAGCGCTTTATTATCCACATAATAAAGTAACACACAAATCTAACAATATACACATCTCGATTACCCAATGCATCCTTCCTTTAGCTGCTCCATCTGTTTTGCAGTATAATAATGCCGTTGTACGTTGTTGTATATATTGACAAGGAAATTTTATCGTCACCTTTCCTGCATATAAACGTAAATTAAGTTTATTTTATAATATGTTATAAATATATATTACATTATAAATATCGTATAAATTATACATTATTGCAACATATTGTAGATTTATCACGAAATCCGTTTTGTGGTATGGACTGAATATTTTTCCTTTCTCGATGATTAATATCAATTAAACCACAAATTTTTGAAATAAAAGTATTTCTAATATTTGAGTAGATTGATGTTTTCTTACTTATGTTCTATAATGTTCTGCCAATTTACATGATTATAGGAGCCGTGGTAGCGAGTCGGTTGTCCGAGATAGAAGACTGGAACGTACTCCTCTTGGAAGCAGGTGGCGATGGAAGCATTATATATGATATTCCTATTACTGCCGCCAATCTACAGCTCACCGAGATCGACTGGAAATACACGACGGAACACAGTCCAAATGACTGTAGAGGTAATTAATATGTAATAATACTAATGTATGCATAACTTTACATCCTAATAAATATTAATACCAGAATTACCCAATTCGTCTATATGAGTGGAGGGAAATTTTCATTTTTAAAATTAATAGAAACATACATAATATATCTTTATCCAGATTAATACAAATTTTTGCTTAAATAGTTAAATAATTGTATAGATCTATTTAGTTTAACTAATCTTGTTTGAATTATACTGACCTATATATAATATTTAGGTACATTTACGTAGTTCTAACGTCCATGCCAACAAGGAGGTGATAGTTTCCGCAGGATCTATCAACAGCCCTGAATTGTTGATGTTGTCCGGAATAGGTCCTGAAGAACACTTAAAGGAACACGGGATAACAGTGATTCAGAATTCAAGAGTGGGTTATAACCTTCAAGACCATATAATTGCGGGAGGCCTTACATTCTTGGTGAATAAAACAGTATCGTTGGTTGAGAACAGGTTTTATGATATTCGATATGTGTTAGAATATGTTATATTCGGAACTGGTCCTCTTACCGCCTTAGGAGGTGTCGTAGGAATAGCTTTTGTCAATACCAAATACGCAAATGCCTCTGACGATTTCCCAGACATAGAACTGCACTTTGTGTTAGCAGCGCCGCAGTCCGACGACGGTAGAATTTTTAGAAAAACTCAGTGTATGTCCAAAGAATTCTACGACGCTATAAATGGGGAGTTCCTCAATAACGACGCATGGTCCGCGATTCCCACGCTTATAAGGCCGAAAAGTAGAGGGGTTATCAAGCTTCGAAGCAACAATCCCTTCGATCATCCGTTGATTTATCCCAACTACTTCGAAAACCCGGAAGATATGGCGACATTGATAGAAGGTATTAAGTTTGTGGTCAAGATGAGTAAAACTCATTTAGACGTTATAGAAGCAAATTATTACCGAAACCATTTCCTGGGTGCGTGAATATTCCTATGTATACCGACCCATACTGGGAGTGCATGGTCAGATTTTATTCCACGACTCTATATCATCCAGTGGGTACCTACAAGATGGGGCCTAATTCGGATCCAACAGCTGTAGTAGACCCTTGGCTTCGAGTTTACGGTGTCACCGGACTTCGAGTCATAGACGGCTTGATTATGCCAAACATAGTCAGTGGCAATCTCAATGCCCCGATTTTCATGATCGCAGAGAAGGGTTCAGATATGTTAAAAGAGGAATGGTTGATGAAACGGAGTTTGAGAGTGAATAATCTTTTTTGTAGTATTTTGAATAATGAGTGAACAATTTTTGCAAATTAATGTACATCGACTGTTATTGTTTATATTACATAATGGAAACTTATAATTATTAACTCAGAATAAATTTTTATCATATATTATGTATAGCGGAATTTAAGTCAGAATATATTCATTTCATCAAATGAATATCAAGTAAGTTAAATTTTAACAAGCGCAAATTAGTCCGTTAAAATTGTGTTTATCCGAGCTTATCGAGAAACAAACAGTTAAAAAAGTAGGAGTTCTACGATTTCACCTATTACTCTACACCGTAGAACGACAGAACGCCTTCCCAATTTCACCGGGATTTGAGGAGCCTCGTCACGCCCGCAACATCTGGTGATTTCATTTTCACCGTGTGGGAAGGCCGGCTGCCGGTTCACGTGCAGCATGTCCTGGCCTCCGTGCAGGATAAGAGGCCCGAAACACTGACCCGAATCGCCGACAGCATCCACGAGATACGCTCGAACCCAGGACAAGTTGCACGTACCACCCACTGCTGGCGAAATTTCCCCGCCTCACTCGTCCGCCGATTTACGGGAAAGAGAAAGCTCGGCACAGCGTGGTACATCACATCGAGACCACGCCAGGCCTGCCAGTTTACAACAAACCTCGCCGCCTCGCACCGGATAGGCTCAAGCAGGTAAAAATGGAATTTGAGCTCATGATTGAGCAAGGCGTAATGCGATCATCGAAAAGCCCGTGGGCATCGCCTTTGCACGTCGTGCCAGAAAAGAGCGGAAATCTGTGACCATGCGGCGACTATCGTGCGCTAAACGCTCGCACGATATCTGACAGGTATACGCCACCACACATAGAGGACTTTGCTCACCATCTACACGGTAAGCGCATATTCTCAAAAATTGATCTCGTTCGCGCTTACCACAAATTCCAATAGCGCCGGAGGACGTGGAAAAGACGGCAATTACGACACCGTTCGGACTTTTCGAAGCGACCAATATGGAAGAATCTAAACGTGCCCTCGCGGATGCCACGATGCCCGGTGCGCCCGTCAGCCTTACGGTAGACGCGTCCGACTTTTACCGCCGTTTTACAACAACGCGCGAATGACAAATGGCAACCGCGCAACAAAAGTACAGTGCCTACGATCGCGAACTGCTTGCGATATACACCGCTGTAAAACGCTTTCGATACGTCGTTGAGGGTAGAGACCTCGTAATCTATACCGACCACAAACCCCTCATTTACGCGTTTCGACAAAAACTGGAAAAATGTTCGCCGCGACAATTTCGCTACTTAGGTTATGTAGCACAATTTACGACTTTCGGTTTGGTTTGGGGTGAAGGTAACACGTGGACGGAGAAGAGGTTAGGAAGGCAAAAGCGCGGCAAATAAAGTAAAGTAGGAAAACAAAAGATGGCGTTAAACAGAGGAAGACCAAGGAACGCGGGTAAAGCTGGAGACCAGGAAGATTTCAAAAACACATTGGATAGTTGTAGCTTATCAGAAAAAGAGACACCAGCCAGAGAGAGAGGAATGGAGGTAATGATGGGAAAAATAGAGAGGATGGAAGAGGATTTGAAGCGATGATAAAAGAAATAAAAGGGATATTTGTAGCACAATTTACAACCGACATCCGGTACGTAAAAGGCGTAGAAAACGAGGTGGTCGACACGCTATCCCGTATCGAGACAATGGAAAACTCGGTAGATCACAGAACGTTAGCAGCAGCGCAGGAGAGCGACAATGAACTGCGCCAAATCCTCAACTCCGATTCTCGCGCTACTTGATTTTCTTGAGAAAATTAGATTTTCCGACGAGGAAATATATTGCGACATTTCGACCGGAACCTTGCGGCCGTTCTTACCGAAACCGTTACGACGCAACGTATTTCAGTCGTTACTCGGACTCTCCCATCCGGGGATACGAGCCACGCAAAAGCTGGTGACTACACGCTTTGTCTGGCCGTCAGTAAACAAAGATTGCCGTACGTGGACGCGACAATGCATACCGTGCCAACGTAATAAAGTCACCAGGCACGTAGCTTCACCAGTCGGAACGTTTAAAACATTAGCAGGTCGATTCGAGCATATACACGTAGACATTATCGTAATGCAATATTCGCAAGGCTATCGATATTGTCTAACGTGTGTCGATCGTTTTTCGCGTTGGCCCGAAGCCATTCCTATCGCTGACATGGAAGCGCCAACCGTTGCCTCGGCCCTCCTTTTGACCTGGATCTCTTGTTTCGGCGTTCCCTTAAAAATAACAACCGACCAGGGACGCCAATTCGAATCGCGTCTGTTCGAAGAGTTATGCCGGTTGCTCGGAGTCACCCATCTACGCACGCCGGCCTATCATCCCGCGTCTAATGGGATGGTAGAGCGCTTACATATACAGCTCAAAGCGGCAATCAAGTGCCACGACACGAGCAACTGGGTCGAAATTCTACCAATCGTACTATTAGGCATTAGAAGCGCGATAAAGGAGTACCTAACGCAACGGCAGCCGAAATGATCTACGATACCGGCAGCCGAAATGATCTACGGCACCGGCATACGATTGCCGGCGGAGTTCTTTTTACCAACCAATCAGCGGGCCAACTCGGAATTCGCGAACCTGCTAAAATAACGGATGGAGAAAGTTACACGACACGGCGAAAAGAAAATATTCATTTTCCGCGAGTTGGAGTCTTCGCCGTACGTATTCTTACGATATGACGCGACTAGAGGCCATCTACGGCCGCCTTACGACGGACCGTTTAAAGTAACGCGAAGAGGCGAAAAAACATACACAATTAGAGTCAACAATCGCGACGTAACGGTTTCCGTAGACCGATTAAAGCCAGCCTTTGTAGTACCAGAGGACCTCGAAGCGAAAACCGCCGAAACCCGTGACGTGCTTATTCCGGTAAAACAGACGAACGCCCGCAACGAAAGCGGCTCAATTATCAATAATCAAAAGAATGAAGGAAACACCAGCAATAGGTACGTTACGCGGTCTGGGCGAAGAGTCCGTTTTCCGGATTGGTTACAGGCAGGTTTCGGTTAAGCATTGTAATTATTGGACACGGGATATACTACGAAAATTAAAAAGAAAAGCGACGCTCAAGTCAATGTAATAAAAACGTTATCACTGGTAGGCGGGTAGTGTAGCGACATAGGAGTTAAAGGACGACGCGAGTCGAGAGCGACACGTGCCGTTTTTTTTCATCAGGACTTTGTCATAGCCTTGACGTATGAAACGTAACGATAAATAAATTCCGGACAAAGATAATGTCATCGCTACGTGTAGCCGTCGGATCATGACGAATTTTAATTTTTCGACTCTCCCCCACCAGTATAAATAAACGAACACGATCGCAAACGACAGTACATATCGTGAACCATCGAGAGTAATTTCTTAGTATCTCACGAGCCTTTATCAAGTTACGCGATAAGCCTTTACAAGTATTTATTCCGCGATTCTATTCTGCGATTTATACTTCGTACCAACGACTCGCGTTTACGGCTGTGTATTAATTTATCGATTTAAATATATTCGACGGTTGCAACAACAAGTAATCTCGCCATTAATTCTCACGCGCCTACATCCTCTCCACATAACCTCTACACGCATAAAATAATTTTATCATACTCGTGTCAATGTGAACATTGATCATATTATCGATACCTGACATACTCGTAGTGTAATTGTCTGATACTAGTTGACATATCGAAATGCTCCGCCAATATTAAAATTATAAAGCGAGAAGATCTCCACATAAGGGTGCCAGTATGTCCAAAGTAACCTCAAATACTACTCGGCCGGTTTGATTAATTTTCTCACCGTTGGAAAGATCGTCATATCCAAATAGAAGTACGTTATGTTTTATTGCGTTTGTTCCTCAGTGTAAATCTCTTCGTCTGAAATCGCACCTCTCGTTCAGTGGTGAGTTTTTTATTATTCGTCCTGCTTTATTTTTTAATTGCTGTAGTAGTATTTGAATTTGAAAAGAAACGAGGATATCACCCCGCAGAAAGGTATAGCTGTGCGAGATCAGTCAGAGCATCATTCCGACACACTTTGGAGAAACGTGAAAAGGTAAATGGCGAAAACTGTGAATAGCAACACTAAAAGTAACTGATATAATTACACTCGATACTTTGTCTGATTTGCGGTACAAGATGAACTCTAGGGAATTTAACAATGGGATTTTCGGGACCCGTCAATTTGACGGATTTCGAACTTCGAAATGAAATATCTCAAAAACCATAGCACCAATTTTAACCATTTTGCATCGTAAATTAATCATATCATCTAAAGAATTTATGCACAAAATTATTTTTTCCTAGGCCTTCTAATTTTTGAAATCTGTATATAGTGTACCTAACTTCACGGGACCCGTCAAATTGACGGGTGAATAAAAATACACATTTTTTTTTAAATCGATTTATTCAAATTAAGTTTGAATTGAATAATATTAGGCTTTACATTTAAATAAATTGTTAATAAGTAAAAAGTCTTTTTCTCTAAATTATCATGGAAATGATGACAATAATATTAACGCTATAGGGTAATCTTATTTATTGAGTACATTTTTTACAAATATACTGAATTTTGTTTGCGCATTTTCTCCATACGATCTTTTTGCAATATATATAACAATTATTGCTTCTTTTTTTTTGCAGTTGCCCACTTGGCAACTTTTTCGCACTTCTGACGTTGAAATGAAAAAATTAAAGTTGTAATGAAATGAAGCATTTAATCTTTGGCAAATGTTCCCCTTGTTTTCATATCTTTACATAATATCAACTTGCTTATCGCTGCCAAAAACTAAAATATTGAAATATACTTGAAGAGGCCATTGGAAACTCCCTGCTTTTACACTATACTTGCGTGCCATCTGGTCGACCACGCCCACACCAAACTTTGTTTTATTATAAAAAGTGATGGGTTCTGGAACACGTTTATAATTGTCTTCTACTTGTACATCTGTATGTTTGGTGCTTAGAATGAGAACTTTTACGTTAGGTTTACTTTTATACACAGTAAGCGTACAGTTTCCTGATTTATATAAATGTGAGGAAAAGAAAGTCATTTTGTGCGTTTTTCCCTTGAGCATCGAGTTTCTAAATCAATCGAACGATCTAAAATATATTTTGTTTGGACTTCAACTGATAACCAAAACTTAATGCCAAATTTATGAAGTTTATTCAGCATATATTGCATAAACCTGTATCGGGCTTTCATTGAAATTAATTAACATTTATTGGGATATTTTTATGTAGATTATAACAAGCCTGGTTATTACATGTAAATCTGTCCCATATTTCGAATATCAGCGCGAATTTATGTAAATAAATTTATGTAATCCTTCGGAAGCTTCCAATGATCTCGCCCCAGACATATATAATTTTTAGAAAATTACGTAACTCAGCAATCGTGATTATCCAGTTTTTTTTCAAAACTCGATATGTCTCGGTTTCAGTGCGATATTCCACCATGTGTCTGTCAATTATCAATTCGAAAGCGTTAGTTATACAACCCGACATAATATCTCTCTTAGCATAGCCAGTAGGCCTTGCGATATCCTTGAATATCATACAAATGGGCGTCCTACGCCTGGATCCGCATGTATTGATTGATGGTTGATGATTGCATGTATATGAAAAATGTAACATAATTCGTTTAAAATATTCTTTGATACGACAATTACGTAACGAGTCATTTTAAATAAGGTTGTTATTTTATCGTCCACGTTTATGAGCATATACATATTTTAGCATCAACTTGAATGATTTATTTCCATGAGAAATTTTTTCAAAGTATGTATAACCTACATAAGAAACATGCATATATTTGTTTGAAGTATATATATATGTTCTTCGTTGCATATAGGCTATATTACAGAGTAATTAATCAAGATTGAGTATTCAGGAGATTGCTAGCGAAGAAGCATTCGTCTGCTCACTTTGCGTTTGATCGGTGCACTCTCTTACGTTTGAGGTTAATCCACCTACGTATTCTCAAAATCTCCGCATTTTCGCTAATATTCGATTTTTCCGTTATTTCTGATCTTCTACATCGTAAGATATAACATTCACGTATATGTTATAGGTTTTCCAATATTCGATAGTTTTATTCGCCATTTGTGTACATGTCAAACAGAGAATTGTTCAGAACAGAATACAACTCATCAATTTGGATGATACCGATACATTTCGTCAAAACAAACATTCTGGACAACTTTTTACTGCATCTACTTTTCAAGGTAGAACGAAATTTATGTTTAATATGTTTTATTTAACAATTCATTTTACAAGTTTTTTCTCTGTAAACAATTTTTCAGTGGCGGTAGAATTATTTGTTACATTGTTGACCAATTGAGGATCGGTGAAGGATACAACAGTCCAATGTGTCAATCAATTTATCGAGTATTATTTTACGTCAACGGTTATAAATTCAGCCGGACTTATGATCCATTTTCTGTGGTTATATACAGGGTGGTTGGTAACTGGTGGTACAAGCGGAAAGGGGGTGATTCTACGCGAAAAAAGAAGTCAAAAATATAGAATAAAAATTTGTCGTTTGAGGCTTTGTTTTCGAGAAAATCGACTTTGAATTTTCGCTCGGTACGCGTGCGGTACGTTATAACGGATCTCGCTGTAGATCGTTGTCTCGATGGAAAAATCTAAAAAAAAAAAATTTTTTATTCTATATTTTCGACTTCTTTTTTCGCGTAGAATCACCCCCTTTCCGCTTATACCACCAGTTACTAACCATCCTGTATAATTAAAAATTGCTATCTTCGTACTAGGACTAATTATAATTGTAATGAAAATTTAATTGAAATCTTTTGCGATTATCTCGGGAACTAAGATAGAGCGGCGTCTATAGATATAGGAAAAGATTGTTCAGAATGTGAACCTTGATAACGTGTTTCAAGGTCGTCCAAATTGGCGAGGTGTACGCTTTTCTAATTAATTACCAAAGAGATATTTATTGCGCTATTATCTGTCAGAGATAAGTTGATCAAGAATGTAACAATCAAAGCCCCAAAGCTGTCTGAAGGAACAAATGAGGTATCAGTTAATGAGTAAAATAAATAAATATACAAATAATTAAAAAAATTTGAGATAAACAGGCGTAGAAAATGCAACACGATCGGTTGGAGATTTCCGTATCATTATATTAATATTTACTGAATGTTTATCATATTCCGTATCGATGCTGTTCAAAGAATTTTTGCGTTGTGTGTACTACGTACCCATGAAACGTATCAAGCAACTGACCTCATAAATGTACAGATTTAATGGTCGTTTCTTGCACGTTGTGGTACGTTTCCACCTGACGATGTCATGGCCTGTCTGTGGAAGAGATATAGTAACAGAAACAAAATTTATTGCTGTAATATTCATCATCGTACGATACCTGTAAATGTCGATTGTGTGCAAACTATTATTCAAATTAGACTGAGTAAGGAAAATTGTACCATGGTTCAAAGGTACAGGTTCCCGTTTTCATCTTTTGTGAGCAAGAATTAAATTAGCTTCGCTCGTTAAACACACATGCTTTTATTAATCTTTTGTCAAGAACAAATTTACAAGAACAAATATTTATTTATTCATTTTATTTATCAAAGACGAAATATGAACTGGATAAAATCGTAATACGTGTAAAAATCATTAGAAAGATTATTAGGCATAGAAAGGCAAGATTATTAGAAAGGTAACGAGACTTATTATTACAGGTTGACAAGGGAAACCGGAGAAGTACAAAATGGATGTCATAAACAATATTCTCGGAGGATTGCGATCAGAAAAGACCGCAGCAGCACTTTCGACGTTCTTGAGCCTGTCGTTATACACCACGTACTTCTTTGTTAATTACTCCGTGACGAATGTTCCTTCTAAATTATTAATGCCGTCTTACGATTTCATAGTTGTAGGTGGCGGTTCTGCGGGTATGTTCTTTCGATGCCATCGACACAAATTCCATAATAAACCTAATAAAAGTGTGACACAGACAAACATAACTGTATGTTTGCGTGGAAAAAAGAATAATTCTACCTGCTATGTAGTATAGTAATGACGCTGCGCGTTCTTGTGCAAATTGGCGTACAAATTTTAACTTCCTATTTGCCTACGTATAAACGAATTTCAAGTGTATTCTGTAAACATATTTTAGGTTTATCATGAAATCCGATTTGTACTATCGACAAATTTTGAATTTCAACTAACAACTTTTGATATAAAAATATTTGAGATTGTTAAGGTATAGAGAGGATTCGGAAATACAAATAGTTTACTTTATTTCACACACAACAGCTATACATATATATTACACTCTGAAGACCTCGATAACCTCCTTGCACGCACGCTTGTTGTCAACCGACTCTTCTAGATTCTTCTAACAGCCTCCAATAGTCGTTTGTCTCAACTGATACCTGGACGCCCTCTAACGCTTACACACACAATCACGTGTACAGTGTAAATGTATAATTTACCTAACAGAGATATTTAAATAAATTTCTTATTACGAATTTTTTCTTATTACGAATGTTGTATTAATGTTCTACCAATTTACGTGATTACAGGAGCTGTCTTGGCGAGTCGTTTGTCCGAGATAGAAGACTGGAACGTACTCCTCTTGGAAGCAGGTGGTGATGGAAGTATTATATATGATATTCCTCTTCTTGCCGCCACTCTGCAGCTCACCGAGATCGACTGGAAATACACGACAGAACCCAGTCCAAATTACTGTAAAGGTATATTAATATATCTAATAATACTAATGTATGCATAACTTTACATCCTAATAAATACTAATACCAGAATTACCCAATACGTCTATATAGTGAGGGAAAATTTTTGTTTTCAATATTAATAGAAACATAATATATCTTTAGCTAGATTAACACAGATTTTTGCTTAAATAGTTAAATAATTGTATAGATCTATTTAGTTTAACAAAAATATTGTTTGAATTATACTGACCTATATATAGAATATTTAGGTACATTTACGTAGTTCTAACGTTAACTCACAAACGTTAACCGGCAAATGATCCTATCGTCGAACGCGAAGAGATATAAACGCAAATCAATCACCAACCAATATTAATAGTCGATTACGAATTATTCGCATCGCCTTTCATGTACTTTATCGCAAATTCTGCCTATAGCGATGGAGGAGGGTCGCTGCCTGTGGCCACGTGGCAAAGTGATCGGAGGCAGCAGCACGATAAATTACATGCTCTATGTTCGTGGTAACAAAAAAGATTACGACATCTGGGAACAACTAGGCAATCCAGGATGGTCCTACAAGGACGTCCTAAGTTATTTCAAAAAATCGGAAGACAATCGGAATCAGAACTACACCAAGACTCCGTATCATTCGAGAGGGGGTTACCTAACTGTCGAAGAATCAAAATGGCACACACCACTGGCTAATGCGTTCCTTGGAGCAGGACGAGAAATGGGTTACGAGAATACAGACATTAATGGAGAACGGCAGACTGGCTTTATGATTGCTCAGGCGACCATTAGACATGGGAGCCGGTGCTCCACGGGGAAGGCCTTCCTACGGCCTGCCAGCGCGCGTAAGAATTTACACGTCGCTATGCACGCACATGTTACGAAAATTTTAATAGATCCGTTGTCAAAGAGGGCTTACGGTGTAGAGTTCTTTAGAGACGGAAGGACGCTGCGCGTCCATGCCAACAAGGAGGTGATAGTTTCCGCAGGAGCTATCAACAGCCCTCAATTGTTGATGCTGTCCGGAATAGGTCCTAAAGAACACTTAAAGGAACACGGGATACCAGTGATTCAGAATTTAAGTGTGGGTCATAATCTTCAAGACCATATAATTTTTGGAGGCCTTGCATTCTTGGTGAATGAAGAAATATCGTTGATAGAGAGCAGGTTGTACGATATTCGATATGTGCTAGAATACGCCATATTCGGAGCCGGTCCTTTGACAGAGCCAGGAGGTGTCGAAGGACTAGCTTTTATCAATACCAAATACACGAATGCCTCCGACGATTTTCCAGACATGCAACTGCATTTTGCGGCATTGGCTGAGAACACCGACGGCGGCAGAACTTTTGGAAAGATTTACGGTCTGAATAGAGAATACTACGACGCTATATTTGAGGAATTTTTTAATAAGGACGCATGGTCCGCGATTCCCACGCTTATAAGGCCGAAAAGTAGAGGGGTTATCAAGCTTCGAAGCAACAATCCCTTCGATCATCCGTTGATTTATCCCAACTACTTCGAAAACCCGGAAGATATGGCGACATTGATAGAAGGTATTAAGTTTGTGGTCGAGATGAGTAAAACTGCATCATTTAGACGTTATGGAAGCAAATTATTACCGAAACCATTTCCTGGGTGCGTGAATATTCCTATGTATACCGATTCATACTGGGAGTGCGTGGTCAGATTCTATGCCACGACTCTATATCATCCAGTGGGTACTTGCAAGATGGGGCCTAATTCGGATCCAACGGCTGTAGTAGACCCTCGGCTTCGAGTTTACGGAGTCACCGGACTTCGAGTCATAGACGGCTCGATTATGCCAAACATAGTCAGTGGTAATACCAATGCTCCGATTATCATGATCGCAGAGAAGGGTTCCGATATGATAAAAGAGGAATGGTTCAAGAAACGAAGTTTACAGTGAATAATTTTGTTGTAATATCGTAAATAAGTGAGCAGTTTTTGCAAATTAATTTACAGCGACTGTTATTGTTTATTGCATAATAGAAACGTATAATTATGAACTCGAAGTATATTTTCATCATATATTGCGAATAGCGGAATTCGAGTCAGAAGATAGTCTGTTTATCTGAACTTATCGAGGAACAAACTGTTAGTAAAGCAGTGGTTCAACAATTTTTCCTGTTTCGTTCCTTTGATGTTGATATATTGCATTGCAATTGTAACGTATAGTGTGAGATAAGCAGAGCGTCGATGAAGAAAAATAGTTACAGACATTGAGTACTATATTTCGTAATTTCTTTCCTTCATCCTGTGGATATAGTTTGTACATACGTATTTGATAGAATGCAGTCAACTTTCTGAATAGCGCAACAATGTGAATTTACAATATCTGTATGTATGTTTATTATAGTGGTACAGACAAAGAAAATCGAATCATCCTGTCTACTTTTGTAAATAATACATTACAGAATGTTTTAGAATAAAATTAGATATGTACAAGAATCGAATTATTTTTTATTATAATTCAATTTATGGTCAACTCTTACATACATTAAACTTATGGCTGATGAAAATGTTGGCAGCATTTTTGCTGACCCCAGAGATTGTTGGTTCTTTTTGACACCTGCATACAGACAGTTGGGCCATAGACGTTACAAAATTTCGGCATTTCAACTAGTCGAAAATGAAAAATGAGGAAATTACATTGAGAACTTTGTTCATCAATTATTAGGGCGTGTACACACTGTTGTCGACCATACGCCTGCAACCGGCAACTACTGAATCATTGCTGTATTTGAGCCAATACGCACTTGGTTTCAGCGAATAACGAAACTCACTGAATCAAATGGAAATGTTGACAGAACAGGTAATTAATTTTCCTGCAGACCAGATATGGTTTAACATTAATATTAGTTGCTCGTTAATCAACAAGATAGACACTTCTTTACGGTAAGTGTACAGTTACATAAGTGCAACTCCGCATATGTCTGTCTCCGTTGTTCTTAATTGGGAAAACAGAGAAAGACGTATGATCGCAGTGACATCGCGTGGACAAGGATTGCTCGTATACAACGAACTCAACATAATAAAAAATTAACTATGCAAAGCAAAAACAAAAACGATTGATCTATTGTGAGATTATGCAAATGACTGTAGGATTACATACAACGAAGTAAACAGAGTGTCTAAAGGTAATTAACCCTTAACCTACAATTTACGTTTGAGAATGGCCGTAATATTTACGTTTGATCCGATCATCTACTACGGGCTATGCCCGTAGTTGTATGGCGATGGTCTACAACAACGGGCCCTCGAAACTAAAACATTTCTGTATAACAATAATATTGTGGGAAAAGTATATAAAATATGTAAAGTATCTTGTATAAGTATACAAGAATATCGTCTCACGTGTTACCTAGCTCTTCATTTAAAACGAAAGTCGGTTCTCTGGCTATCTGCAATTCTATGGGTTCCGAACATGTTTTTAACGCGTTTCTAGCCTCGACGATCGACATACCACGCAATCTACGTCTACACACTTGAATGATCTCGTCACCAATTCGAAACTACTTCAATTTGCCTGTTACTTCATTTGCATCCATCTTCGAAATCACGCTGCGAGATATTAAGGAAACTTTCGACGTTCCTCCGTCGCATCTTTCTCACGTACTCGTGCTAGATCTTGTTTGTTCACCTGTACAGTTCGCACAATACTCTGTAAATCCTACGAAAACCTCATCGCAACCGTCCGTGTTGTCCCCATCCGACGCTACCGCGGTTAATTTGGGCGCTCCAATTTTCACATACTGATCCGCTCGTATTAAAGTTATGAGATGGATAGGACGTGACAGGTACCAAAGAAACACTCGGAAATGTTTAAACAGTATATTTATTAACAATGCTCGCTTTCGACACTTTACGTAGAGCTCGCGATTGCAATTAACAATTCGCGTTTCTCGGTTACAACTCGAATGATACCGATCGAGTTAAGATAGCGATTGAGCAGAGTGCGCGCTATAAGTTAAGATGATGACTGCTCAAGATACGTCGAGGAACTGTGTTTTCTGTGACGATAATGCTGCAGAGGAAAACTGTGATGGGTGTATCTAAGGATACGAGATCACTGGATTCGTTAAGGAAAGTTTTCGTTAGGAAAGTGAGCGAAATGGACGTCGCTGTTAATTGGTTAATCTACTAGGTTAGTAGGTAAGGAAGGATGCTAACCGCCCTCGAGTAGGTTGCTAGCAAACATCACATACATAGTCAAATTAGTCAGGAATACGTTCAAGCAACCATCGTTACAATACAAACTAACAGCAATTACTTCCAGATGTCAGCAGTATATGCACCACCGCGACACAAAATGATATTACAAAAATGGGAAGAGTATTTTCAATCCTTAGGTGACAAAAATTAACTCAAAAATTAACATATCTTGAGGTAGAACACTAAAAATATATTAGAACTAGTAATCTCAACATATTATCCACAGGAAGACCAACATACTGGTCGACAGATCTAAACAAAATACTTGATTTGTTTGATTTTGCAGTTATAAAAGGACTAAACAAATTAAAAATAACACCCAGTCTTGAGCTTAGTTGATCATACTCCAGCAGACAACCTTGACAAAATTAAAACAAAATGGCAAGAACATAGAACATTTGGCAAACAAAAAACATCTAAACAATCTCTCAAAGGAAATAAAAAGTAAAATAAAAGATCATAATAACAACAAATTCTCAAAATTCATACAGGCACTTTCTGCGCACGAGAATGCCAACTACACTCTACACTCTATGGAAAGCCACGAACAAAATAGAGAAACCAATAAAACTAATCCCAGCAATCAGAAACATACAGAACATATGGGTCAAAAACAACGAAGAGCAAGCTGAAGAATTTTCCAGCCATCTTTGTAACACATTTACTCCATATAATAGTAACAACACTAAAACGAAATGTCATTCAGACGAAGATGCGTAAAATACTAGTACTCCAACTAACAAACATTACACCATACCTAATACAACACCACAAGAAATTAGAATCATAATCGTGAAAACAAAAAACAATAAGGCACCAGGAATTCTAATCAGTGATAAAATCTTCCCTCAAAAACAATACGTTTCAATATCCAATACAATTTTAAGAATCCAATACCTTCCTAATTTATGGAAGCTAGCACAGATCATAATGTTACCTAAACCAGACAAAGGCCCACACCAAACTGTATCTTACAAACCAATATCACTACTTAATATGCTTTCCAAAATTCTAGAGAAAGTAATATACGATCGCCAAAAACCAACAATAAAGAAAAAAATTATTATATTATTATAACAATAAAGAAAGAAGAATTAATGCCAGATCACCATTTTAGATGCAGAAACAAACACTTCACGATAGAGCAAATGCATAGACTCGTCAATGAAATTTTACTAGCAATAGAAAAGGAACGATACTGTACAGGACATTGAGATTGCACTTCATGGACATTGAGAAAGCATTTGACAAAGTGAACCATGAAAGTCTCTTACAAACAATCAAAAAACACTTCCCGGAACAAATCCATCACTCACTCAAATCATACCTAAGCAACAGAACCTTTGTAGTAAAAATAAAGGATGTATATTCTGAAGCAAAGATATCAAGGCAGGGGTACCGCAAGGAAGCGTCTTAGGACCAATATTATACACACTATACATGGCCGACATATCAACAACTACCAACAGCAAAATAGTGACATTCGCGGACGACATGGCTGTACTAGTCAGGCACACCAATCCAGAAACAGCAGGTACATTACTACAAGAGCATATCAGAAAAATAGAAAAATGGCTACAAGATAAACAAATAAAAGCAAACCCCAGTAAATGTAACCATATTAAATTTACACCTAGGACTCCACTTAGACACACAACTGACATGGAAACAACATACCAAATCGATTATAGACAAAATACGGATAAAAAGAAGACAGATGTACTGGCTGACTAGTCGAAACTAGAAAATAAACAGAGCATAGAATATAAACTAAAAATTTACAAAACGATAATAAAATCAATGTAGACGTACGGAATACTGCTATGGGCGACAGCAGCAATGAGCCACATAAATAAACTAGAGTCGCTACAATCGAAGATACTGAGAACAATAGAACGCCCCGTGTCAGAAACGAGGATATACGCAAAGACTTAAAAATACCAACGATTAAAAAAGAAATCGGCAGGTATGCAGAAAAATACAAGGAAAGAACGGCGACACATCCAAACTAGCTGGCTGCTAAAGCGAGCAAAATTCTAAAAAAAAGAAGACTAAAGAGAAAACACCCTACTAACCTCACTAAAGAAATAAAATAATCAAACTCGAAGATGGTATCCCGCTGGGGGTAACCAACCACATGTTATTTAGCAATTAAGTTAGAAAAATTTCCAAATGTCCAGCTGGACAAATTGTAAAGTACAAATTAAATAATAAAATTCTAAAAAAAAGAAGACTAAAGAGAAAACACCCCACTAACCTCACTAAAGAAATAAAATAATCAAACTCGAAGATGGTATCCCGCTGGGGGTAACCAACCACATGTTATTTAGCAATTAAGTTAGAAAAATTTCCAAATGTCCAGCTGGACAAATTGTAAAGTACAAATTAAATAATAAAAAAAAACTTTAATGCGATATGTTCGTACCCTCTACATTTAAAACACTTAGGGCCTTTCGACTTGTTCGGACAATCTGTACTCACATGTTCTTTATCATTGCAATTATAACACCTTTTATCCTTCACATTTTCAGATTGACTGTACTTTTTGTTGTTTCCGGTTTTGACCGGCTTCGCAGTCGACTTTTGTTCTTCGTAGATAACTAATCTATTCCTTAGCCCCTTGACTGACGTAGTGCCGTATAGTATAGACTTGTTACTCTCTTTGTCTATTATTCCGTCTATGATATATTCTACCTTTGCTTCCTCTTCTATATCCACATGACTAGCTATTTTGAGCATGCAGTACATATAAACCAGGCATGCTTCATCGTTTCTCTTTTTTGTTTCCTCGAGTCTCTGGTGTACTTGCCAAACATTAATTTTCTTTGAGAATTCTTTTGTGATTGATATTAAACGTGTTGTTTCAAACGATGAAACGAGTTAATACTTGATATGGTCAGATACATTTCAAATCGTTCTAAGTACAGAATACAGAGTTAGTCGTCGTTCGCTACTTGATATACGGATACTAGGTAATAATTACTGAATACTTACTACTGAATACTGATTACTGATTCTACTAAAGAGCGTGTTTCGTTTATTTATAGTGGTCAGGGGAGTACCGTCGGGGGATGACTCATGTGCCGCTACACTTTTATTAATCCTCGTTTCAACTCATGCCAAGTCCTAGGATGGCAGTCGAAACTCTCGCATAAATTGCCTTCTGTGCTTCTGGCCACATGCATGTGTCTGCAATTTCTTCGAACGACTCGAATCATCGATCGACATTTTCACTTTTATCACCATTAAATGCTTCTAATGCGTCTTCGACGTTCTTAAAACTAAATATTGAACCAACATGTGCTTTTTGATAGTATTTGTCACGATGTCTTTCTCCTGCGTTCTCTTACGCGCGGGCTATCCTCCTCGACTGACAACACTCCTTCTCAACTAACGACTGCCTGTTAATTCGTCTATCTCCCTTAAGCATCCCTTTGTCTTTTCTCATAGCTCCACCACGTACATGTTCCGCGGCCATGCTCACATAGGCCTTTTTTTCCGCCTAACTAATCGACCGAAGGACCGACGACACATTGAAGTTTCCAGACCCTTTTGGTCTATCGGCACTTAACCTTTCCTGCAACATGGTTTATGGTTCAACGATATTTCATAGGCAATCTGTCAATGATACTACACTTAAGTTCTGAATTCCAACGGCAATGTAAGGAAATGAACCAGGACACATAAAAGTATGTAACAGGTGAAGTCGTACAGCTCCTACTTCCTGAAGTGTTTGTTCCTTGCTAAGTTCCTAACGTAATATAGAATGGGAATTTATATTGAATTTATAATTATAAGTGTCTACTACGTAATAAACAGTAGCAGCCGCTTTAAGTCAATTTACAAGAACAGATACTCACTCTGTATCCTATTTCATCAACCATTCCTCTTTTATCATATCGGAACCCTTCTCTGCGATCATAATAATCGGAGCATTGGTATTACCACTGACTATGTTTGGCATAATTGAGCCGTCTATGACTCGAAGTCCGGTGACTCCGTGAACTCGAAGCCGAGGGTCTACTACAGCTGTTGGATCCGAATTAGGCCCCATCTTGCAAGTACCCACTGGATGAAATAGAGTCGTGGAATAGAATCTGATCGTGCACTCCCAATATGAATCGGTATACATAGGAATATTCTTGCAGCCAGGAAATGGTACCGGTATAAGTTTGCTTCCATAACGTCTAAATGATGCAGTTTTACTCATCTCGACCACAAACTTAATTCCTTCTATCAATGTCGCTATATCTTCCGGGTTTTCGAAGTAGTTGGGATAAATCAACGGATGATCGAAGGGATTGCTGCTTCGAAGCTTGATAACCCCTCTACTTTTCGGTCTTATAAGCGTAGGAAGCGCCAACCACAAGTCCCTACCGACGAACTTCCTATATACAGCTTCGAAGAATTCTGTGGACAGACCCTGAATGGTCTTAAAAATTTCGCCGCCGTCTGTGTTCTGACTCAATGTCCCAAAATGCACTTCTATGTCTGGGAAATCGTCCGAGGCATTCGCGTATTTGGTATTGATAAAAGCTAGTCCTTGGAGTCCTCCTAAGAGAGTTAATGGGCCAGCTCCGAATAAGGCGTATTCTAGCAAATATCGAAGATTATACAAATTGTCCTCTGGCAACGATACTTCTTCATTCAGCAAGAAGAAAACGCCTCCCGCATATATGTGATCTTGAAGGTTATAACCCACTCTTGAATTCTGAACCACTGGTATCCTGTGTTCCGCTAAGTGTTCTCCAGGTCCTATTCCAGACAGCATCAGCAATTGAGGGCTGTTGATAGATCCTGCTGAAACTATCACCTCCTTGTTGGCATGGACGCGCAGCGTCCTTCCGTCTCTAAAGAACTCTACACCGTAAGCCCTCTTTGACGACGGATCTATTAAAATTTTCGTAACATGTGCTTGCATAGCGACGTGTAAATTCTTACGCGCGCTGGCCGGCCGCAGGAAGGCCTTCCCCGTGGAACACCGGCTCCCATGTCTAATGGTCCCTTGAGGAAACATAAAGCCAGTCTGCCGTTCTCCATTAATGTCTGTATTCTCGTAACCCATTTCTCGTCCTGCTTGAAGAAACGCATTACCCAGTGGTGTGTGCCATTTTGATTCTTCGACAGTTAGGTAACCCCCTCTCGAATGATACGGAGTCTTGGTGTAGTTCTGATTCCGATTGTCTTCCGATTTTTTGAAATAACTTAGGACGTCCTTGTAGGACCATCCTGGATTGCCTAGTTGTTCCCAGATGTTGTAATCCTTTTTGTTACCACGAACATAGAGCATGTAATTTATCGTGCTGCTACCTCCGATCACTTTGCCACGTGGCCACAGGCAGCGACCCTCCTCCATCGCTATAGGCAGAATTTGTGATAAAGTACATGAAAGGCGATGCGAATAATTCGTAATCGACTATTAATATTGTTTGGTGATTGATTTGCGTTTATATCTCTTCGCGTTCGACGATAGGATCATTTGCCGGTTAACGTTTGTGAGTTAACGTTAGAACTACGTAAATGTACCTAAATATTCTATATATAGGTCAGTATAATTCAAACAATATTAGTTAAACTAAATAGATCTATACAATTATTTAACTATTTAAGCAAAAATCTGTGTCAATCTAGCTAAAGATATATTATGTTTGTTTCTATTAATATCGAAAAGGAAAATTTTCCCTCACCTATATAGACGTATTGGGTAATTCTGGTATTAATATTTATTAGGATGTAAAGTTATGCATACATTAGTATTATTACATATTAATTACCTCTACAATAATTTGGACTAGGTTCCGTCGTGTATTTCCAGTCGATCTCGGTGAGCTGCAGATTGGCAGCAGTAATAGGAATATCATATATAATGCTTCCATCGCCACCTGCTTCCAAGAGGAGTACGTTCCAGTCTTCTATCTCGGACAACCGACTCGCTACCACGGCTCCTATAATCATGTAAATTGGCAGAACATTATAGAATATAAATAAGAAAACATCAATCTACTCAAATATTGGAAATACTTTTATTTCAAAAATTTGTAGTTTAATTGATATTAATCATCGAGAAAGGAAAAATATTCAGTCCATAACACAAAACGGATTTCGTGATAAATCTACAATATGTTGCAATAATGTATAATTTATACGATATTTATAATGTAATATATATTTATAACATATTATAAATAAACTTAATTTACATTTATAATCAGGAAAGGTGACGTTAAAATTTCCTTGTCAATATATACAACAACGTATAACGGCATTATTATACTGCAAAACAGATAGAGCAGCTAAAGGAAGGATGCATTGGGTAATCGAGATGTGTATATTGTTAGATTTGTGTGTTACTTTATTATGTGGATAATAAAGCGCTCCTTCTCGCGTGGAAACACACAGATACGCGCTTCTTTCTCATATTTTCATTTCGTTTATGTGATTTTCTATCGATATCATGAAAAAACATACCTGCAGTACCACCGCCTACGATTATGAAATCGTAAGATGGCAAGAGTGATTCGGAAGGAAGATTCTTCGAGGAATAATTAACAATCGAATATATGGCGTATAGCGATAGGCTTAAGAGAAAGGAAAACATCGATCTGACCACTTCTGATCGGACTCCTCTCAGAATATTGTGATTGACATCCATTTTATACGTCTCCAATCTTCTTTATCGAACTGTAACATTAAGATATGACAGCTTACCAATTATCTTTCATAAACTTCTGCAAGTGGCCACTCGCGGCAATTTCGCGAGTTTTCCCATTGACCGTAACACACAATAAGCCCTTTTCAAATGCGTAACAACATATAATGCTATGTTTGAGAAGCTGCTAAGTTCTCGCGCATAATGTTATTGGTACTAGAAAGGTTAGAATTTCTTAGACTTATAAACGTATCAAGATATAAATGTGTAAAACTAGAAATAATTAAAAGGGACAAAAGCATAAGAAGAAATGGAATTTTATATATAATAAAACGTGCAGGATATCTGTGCGTAAAAAACAATTATTAATATGCACATTTGGGTGATGTTAGCGCGTCTTTAACTTAATATCTACAGGATATACAGGGTGGTCGGTAACTGGTCGTACAAGCGGAAGGGGGGGGGGTGATTCTACGCGAAAAGAGAAGTCGGAAATATAGAATAACAATTTAAAAAAAATATTTTTTTTTCATATTTTTCCATCGAGACAACGATCTACAGTGAGATCCGTTATAACGAAACGTGATAAAGTGCACGCGTACCGAGCGGAAATTCAAAGTCGATTTTCTCGAGAACAAAGCCTCAAACGAAAAATTTTTATTCTATATTTTCGACTTCTTTTTTCGCGTAGAATCACCCCCTTTCCGCTTGTACCACCAGTTACCAACCACCCTGTATATAAGAAAAATATATCGAGACGATTTCGATTCAGCTTATATTTAGTTCTTCGAAAAATTGTTCCTGCAAAATTGATCCTCTTTCTCCTAGAGAAAAAAATCATGACTTCGATAAATAGAAATGTACTATAACGAGTAATTAATGCAAATTGGATCTATAAATATCTGAAATTAATTATTACACAAATTTAATGCGAAAGCAGTGAATGTATCAAAGAAACTCTTTGGACAGCATCCATGTGGAAGCTGCTAAGCATTTAGTAATCTCGAACATAATGATACGTAAACCTTCACCCGGGCATGTTACGTTTTTTACGCTAATTTAATTTGAAAGATATATTCATTACTTTATTTATTTGTGTATTATAGCTATTTACTGATATCTGGTTGTTACATTGTCGATTTACTTTTCTCCAACACATAAATATTCTTGTATGGTAACTATTCCGTAGAAAGAAAACATCACCGATTCGTATAACATTGAAACGCAGTTTCAAGGTAGACATTCTGATCAATATCTGTAGACGCCACTTGGCCTTGGTTTCCAAGGCATTGGCAAAAATATTCAATTACATCTAAATTACGACGACACTTCCTTCTAGACAGGAGAGCACACTTTCATATAGACCTGTTTTATATAAAGAGAACTCACTAGTGAGAGGGATAACTATTTTTAATATTATACGAATAAGAAATAGAAAGTGATTAATGGCTTATGGATTGGGCTGTATTAATAGCGGATGGCACAAAATAATATTCGATAAATTTATTGATGCAAGGAATGCTACACTTAATACCGACCTTCAATTTGTCGAAAGTGTCAGATATATAGCTTTATTTATTGAGAAATTGTTTATAGAAAAAAAACTTGTAAAATGAATTGTTAAATAAAACATATTAAACGTAAATATCTTTCTACCTTGAAAACTAATGTCCAGTGACCGGTGTATGTAGATGCAGTAAAAAGTTGTCCAGAATGTTTGTTTTGATGAAATGTTTCGGTATCATCCAAATTGATGAGTTGTATTCTATTCTAAACAATTCTCTATTTGACATGTACACAAATGGCGAATAAAACTATCAGATATTGGAAAACCTATAACATATACGTGAATGTTATATCTTACGATGTAGAAGATTAGAAATAACGGAAAAATCGAATATTAGAGAAAATGCGGAAATTTTGAGAATACGTACGTGGATTGAACGTGGATTCAAACGTAAGAGAGTGCACCGATCAAACACAAAGCAAGGAGACAAATGCTGCCTTGCCAGCGATCCCTTGAATACTCAATTCTAATTAACTATTCTGTTTCTATTCATCATTTATCTCATTATCATCTGTTTTATTTATAGTTTATATGTAACAAGGAACATATAGATATTCATCAAATAAATATATGCGTGCTTCCTATTTAGCATATACGTACGTTAGAAATAATTCACAAGAAAATAAATCAGTCAAATATGCGCTAAGAAATATACTGCTCACAAATATAAGCTAGAAAATACAATTATTGGTTAAAATAACTCTATATAATGGTTGTATTAAAGAATGTTTTGAATAAATTATATTACATTTTATGGGATTCACCGGATGTATACCATTTAATTTTGTTATATCTCATTCTGTTGCAAATACTTGTACCTGAAAATCAGACAAAGTATGGAGTATAATTGTATCACTTGCTTTTAATGTTTCTGTCTACAGTTTTCGCCGCTTACCTTTAACTGTGTTCTCGAGTTCATCAGCGGAGATCGTTCGCGTTGTAGCTTCTGTCAAGTATATACAAATTGACCTTACCGGCGGAGAGTTGTTTTCAGAATACTTTTATGATAGTAATTGCCTGTGAATACCAAATGAGCACAGCTATAACATATCTGCAATAAATGTCACTTTTTAGAAATGTATTGGCCATGTTGAGATATTATTAAATATCGTAATAATTTGCATAATTTTAATAGTCTTTCGGCAAGAGTAAGAGATTTCAAGATTGACTTAATTTTTAGGGTGCAGTACGGTATCTTTGTATTTCAAATACACTTAATGACAAAGATTAAGGGAGTGTCCTAAATTAGGATGTTCTAAAACAGCGATTTTTTTATGATTTTTTTTTTTTTTAGAAGGGAAAGAAAGAAATGAAGTTACTGAATTTTGAGGTATGATTTTATATATATTTAACGAATACAAAAAAATTTTTTTAATGTAAAAAAAAATTATAACAGATTTTTAAGCCTATTTCATGGGCTGTAGTTTTTAATCGGTGGGAAAGATCCACCTCATAATTCTTGACTGAAACAAAAAACCAAAAAAGGATTAAATTATTATATATTTTTCTTCTCGATGAACTAAAAAAGTTCGTCAAAAAATTTATTTAAATAATTGGTATAGAACCTTAAAGTATATTTTATCTTTTTATAAATCACATTTTTTCTTTAAACCTGCCAAAATTTTTAATTTCACACTATTTTCTGCTTTTTTTTTTTAGTTCATCGACAAGAAAAATATATGATAATTTAAGCCTCGTTTGGTTTTTTGTTTTAGTCAAGAATTACGTGGATCTTTCCCACCGATTGAAAACTGCAGCTCATGAAATATGCTTAAAAATCTGTTATATTTTTTTCACTTTAAAAAAAATTTTTTTGTATTCGTTAAATATATACAAAACCATACCTCAAAATTCAGTAACTTCATTTCTTTCTTTCCCTTCTAAAAAAAAAAAAATCATAAAAAAAACGCTGTTTTAGAACATTCTAATTCAGGACACCCCCTTAAGTAATAGGACGATCGTTTGAGAATTACTGTATATTACTATCCCGAGCTACACAAGTCGGAATTAAAAATAACATAAAGAGTTAACGTTTCATACTTCGATAAACAATTTCAATATACATACACAATACACAATATACATCAATAAACAAAACACAAGTTTCCTCACAAAAGTTAAAAAAACACGAGGACTGTCATATGGTCTCGATGTAGTGTAATCAAATAGCCAAGTTAACTCAAACTCATTTCAGAACCCAAATGAACGTTTGTGAGACTATATTAAACGTCAATTATCAAGACGTTATTTTATAAAGAAAATGCAATTACTACGACAAATTATAAAATATAGTCTGAAATATCGGCTGAGTTTCGCATTTGTTTACCCTCAATCGCATCAGTGCCACGCAGATTTCATGCAATCCTTCCAAATCCAAAGTTATATATACAACTGTGAAAGGCAGTAATGTGACTGGTTGCTTTTCACTGGTT
The DNA here is from genome assembly GCF_040668555.2 of Bombus flavifrons. Lineage (NCBI taxonomy): Eukaryota > Metazoa > Arthropoda > Insecta > Hymenoptera > Apidae > Bombus > Bombus flavifrons. The sequence continues at coordinate 4,572,397 of NC_138458.1, read as the reverse complement.
GTCTCGTTTAAGTTACTTCGTATCATCGTGTGACGTACACCTACGTATTACATATTAATATTTGCTACTTCAGCAGTCTTGTTTACATGTCGCCATTTAATTTCATGCTAACCAATAAAAATGGGTAAAAGAAAAAAACTGCACTATAACCTTGAAATTAGCACTAGATTCACAGAACCCGCCAAATAGACGGATTTCGAACTTCGAAATGAAATACCCCAAAAACCATAGCATTAATTTTAACCATTTTGCATCGCAAATTAATCATTTCATCCAAAGAATTTATACACACAATTATTTTTTCGTAAGCTTTTTAATTTTTGAAATTTGTATGTAGTATATCTACCTCTACGAAACCCGTCAAATTGACGGGCTAGCTAATTTCATAAACAATCCTTATATGTTTGCTTTGTTTGTAAAAATTTCAGTTATTGTAGACAGTCTCCGCTTATTGTAAGTATTTATAATAGGGTAATTGAATTTGGGCACAGTATTTTCTTATTTTGATCAATCCCCCTTTTCTAGTAATTATTCTAGTAAATCTAGGGGATATGATAAGATATTGAACAAAATTGTTAACATCCATGAAGATTGTTCCAGGGATACTTCCGAAGAAGACCTGTATGCTAATGAAGATAAGACTAATTCACTTAGGCCAAGGTGAAGCTAACAGTGAATGTTCTGGAATACACTGAAGGTGGAGAGGTACGCTCCTGATCAAAAAGATAGTCCAGGTGTGCTATCTTCAATTTCTCAATGGCACGTTTAATGTTTTTCGTTTGTAACGTATAATAATAAAAAGCAACGTATAGTAAAAAAAAAGAAAATTCTTGAACTAAAACAGCAACAGTTATCACTAGCAGAAAGAAAAGAGACAATGTCAGTAATTCGACGACAAATGGGAAGAGGCAGCGTGATGGTTTGGGCCAGCGTTGACAAGTATCAAGTTCATCAATAGGAGAATGAATAGTGTTCGATACATAAATTTAATCAAAGAACAAATAAATAATCGTGTAGAACGCATTTCTGGATCTGATTACATCTTTTAACAAGGTAATGAATCTGTACACACATCAAAATTGGTCCAATCATATTTTAATGAAAATAATATATCTATTTTGCCATGGCCTGCACGCTCTCGGGACCCAAATATTATTAACAATTCCTGGGCAAAAATTATTCACGGCGTATACGCGAATGGAAAGCAGTATGACACGTACAAAAATTTGAGGTGTATAAGATCATGATAGGTACCGCTGGTGTATAAGATTTTTATCTTTATCTGAGTTGGAGAAATGTTCTTCCAACCATCAGGACCGCTCCTTTCTTCTCTTCTAGAAATCGTGAAAAACGACTATGAGTGCCAGAATTCGAACCTGGGTCTGGAATATTCGTAACCGATTACGCTAACCACAGCGCTGCTGTCATCCTTCCATAGCATAGGGTCTTTGTGTAGTAAGTCACGGTACAGAAACCGTTGGAAAGTTTGTTGTTGAGTGCCGCTACAAATTAAAAAATGCAATTGTACGCGAATGGGAGATACGTTAAGTCAAAATTATATCCAGAAACTATATAAATCGATATTAAATCGTACAATAGAAGTAATAGAAAATAAAGGAGGATGTACCCATTATTAAATAAGTATGTATGTTTGATAAGTAATTATTGTTAGTTACAATTTATGTTGATTATTATTCTCTTATTGTACATGTGCTATCATCTCGTTCTTAAAATAAAACAATTTTTTTGTTAAACACTGAACCTCATAATATTTTTAATTATTTTTAACGAACCGCATATTTTGAGCTCGTAATGTTTTGATATTATACGTTACAGACGAAAAGCTTTGTGAGTGAAGAAGGATCTTCGAATAATGAAGACGAAAACTTCTTAAAAGTATGTCAAAACAAGGAAATGATGCGTATTTTTTCTAGTTCTGACTCCGAAGATGAAAGGACGAGCATTCCAAGCACATCCCAAAATGTAATGGGTGACATTGAAATTGCACTTGACGGGACACAGTGGATAAAACTGAAAGCAGGCGGATCAAGGCTTAGAACGCCCATTCGTATGATATTCAAGGATATCGCAAGGCCTACTGGCTATGCTAAGAGACATATCGAGTTTTGAAAAAAAAACTGGATAATCACGATTGCTGAGTTACGTAATTTTCTAAAAATTATATATGTCTGGGGCGAGATCATTGGAAGCTTCCGAAAGACAACATAAATTTATTTACATAAATTCGCGCTGATATTCGAAATGTGGGACAGATTTATATGTAATAACCAGGCTTGTTATAATCTACATAAAAATATCCCAATAAATGTTAATTATTTTCAATGAAAGGCCGATACAGGTTTATGCAATATATGCTGAATAAACTTCATAAATTTGGCATTAAGTTTTGGTTATCAGTTGAAGTCCAAACAAAATATATTTTAGATCGTTCGATTGATTTAGAAACTCGATGCTCAAGGGAAAAACGCACAAAATGACTTTCTTTTCCTCACATTTATATAAATCAGAAAACTGTACGCTTACTGTGTATAAAAGTAAACCTAACGTAAAAGTTCTCATTCTAAGCACCAAACATACAGATGTACAAGTAGAAGACAATTATAAACGTGTTTCAGAAACCATCACTTTTTATAATAAAACAAAGTTTGGTGTGGGCGTGGTCGACCAGATGGCACGCAAGTATAGTGTACCAGGTATGTAAGTATGAAACCGGAATTTGCCTATAGATGGTCCTAGCTGATAATGTAATTATCACTAAACTGCGTCATTGATGCCAAAAGTCTTTGTTGACATCTCACAAACATTTTCGACTCAGAACAATACAAGTTTCATACAACAGCATAGTTTGTAATAGCGTTGAACATGTCAAATTTTGTACCTGGAAACTACGATTTGTGGACAGCATTGATTTTCTGTTACCCTTTGAAGAAAACTGCTGCAGAATCGCATCGAATGCTTGTCGAAGCTTACGGTGAGCATGCTCTTGGTAAATCACAGTGCTTTGAGTGGTTTAAAAAATTCAGAAGTGGCAATTTTGACGCGAGGAACGAAGAACGTGAAAGACCATCGAAAAAGACCACCGAGCTGTTAAAACCTGGCGAAACTGTTAATACTGAGCGCTACCGACAACAAATGATCGATTTGAATCAAGTTTTGCGTGAAAAACGACCAGAATATCAAAAAAGGCAACACAAACTAATTTTACTTCATGATAATGCACCATCACATACAGCAAAACCGGTCGAGGAAGCGATCGAAGCGTTCAGTTGGGAAATACTTTCGCACGCGGCTTACTCGCCAGACTTGGTTTCGTCCGATTACTATTTATTTGCATCGATGGGACACGCACTTTCTGACCAGCACTTCACTTCTTACGAAAGTGTACGAAAATGGCTCGATGACTGGTTTGCCTCAAAAGAGCGACAGTTTTTTTGGCGTGGCATCCACCAATTGCCAGACAGGTGGGAAAAATGTATAGCTAGCAATGGGCAATACTTCGAATAAAGTATTTTTAATCATTTTCATACAATAAACGTGTATTTTCTATACAAAAATTCCGGTTTCATATTTACATACCTGGTAAAAGCAGAGAGTTTTCAATGACCTCTTCAAGTATTTTTCAATATTTTAGTTTTGGCAGCGATAAGCGTGTAAATATAATGTAAAGATATTATAAAAACAAGGAGAACATTTGCCGAAGATTAAACGCTTCATTTCATTTCAACGTCAGAAGTGCGAAAAAGTTGCCAAGTGAGCAACTGCAAAAAAAAGAAGCAATAATTGTTATATATATTGCAAAAAGATCGTATGGAGAAAATGCACAAACAAAATTCAGTATATTTGTAAAAAATGTACTCAATAAATATGATTACCCTGTACCGTTAATATTATTGTCATCATTTCCATGATAATTTAGAGAAAAAGACTTTTTACTTATTAATAATTTATTTAAATGTAAAGCCTAATATTATTCAATTCAGACTTAATTCGAATAAAGCGATTAAAAAAAAATGTGTATTTTTGTTCACCCGTCCGTTTACCCGAAACGTCCGTAAACCTAGTGTTAAGTAAATGTAAAAAAGAATTTTAAATGGCAAATTCATGCTCCATTTACGTTAGAATGAAGTACATTCGCGAAAGAAATAAAAATAAATTAATTTATAAACATATGTAATCTTTCCCTTTTGAAGAGAAACTTTTCTTTCCTGAAAATTTCACTGTGCACATGTGCTGGAGTTGCTCGTTGATAGTATCGAAACATGTTCAGGGAATAAAGTATTCATTTCAGCGTTGACGACTGTAATAATACCCGCAGTAAGTTTACATTTCGAACCAGACGTTCAACTACAATTTGTGAGGCAACGATCACTAACTTAAAAAATATCATTTTCTATTGAACCATGCCATTAAACACAAAGAGTTTGCTTTCGTATCCAACTATGGTGAATTTATTAAAATATAATTAAAGAAAATGGTATAGACTAGTATAAACTAACCTCTCTATTAGTATATCTGTAACTAGTATTAAGAATTCGATATGTATTATTAAAAAAATCTTTTAAAACTTAATATCTCATCATAATATACAACTCGTCATCATAATATATAATTTATAAGAGATACAAGAACACTAATGGATAAAAGGAATTATAAACCACAGACGAGGTTCTATACCTCGACATAATGCATAAACACGGCATACTGAATTGAAATATATTTTTATTAAATACTTATGATTATAATGTATGTTTTACAATTATAATTGTAAAACATGGTAGATCGGAATAGATCGAGGCGCCTTATTGCAGACAAGACAACCAACATCGTCCGATCACTAAGAGCTATACCTCTTTCGTTAAAATTTCCATGCCTGTATATACGATCGTGATCAATACTGGCGCATACACTATCACGAATATCACAATTATGGGAAAAATTCACTATAGTAATAAGAACAGAAACTAAGCAAGTCTACCCCTTAATTGTATAAGAAAATATTATTCAAAATGTTGAGCTTCACAACATATCCAAAAATCATCGAGATCGGAGGATAGTTAGCATCTCTACAGTTTCCCCGTTTTTACTAACATGTGTTAATGTAATATGTAGCAAGAATAATTAACAATTTATACTCATGCTAGTATCACAATTTATTCAGTCTGCATTGCTTACTAGGTACAAGTAGATACAAATATAACCTAACTTAGAGATTTTAAAATTGCACATTTGTTTTGTTTTACTGGTAGTTTATTCTACGTTAATTTTAGCTTAACCTGTCTTGACGTTGTTTTAACCGTATAATTTTGTTTATATTTCGTCATTTTAATATTGTTTTTTTTATTGTGAGAACAATGTGTGATTTTGTTTGTGTGTAACTGCATGTATCTTTGTTGTGGCTTTTGTTTGTGTGTGATTATTTAAACACTGTCATTCTTTAGTTACTGACATTTTGCTACCTTAAATCCATAGTTGTATTTATACGGTCAATATCTTAATTTTTAATGATGTTTGTGTTTAGAAATTGCAGGAGAGGTCTCATCTCTTGTGGAGAAATGAATCCTGATTCTTTTTATTTCCTAATCATTTCATTTCGGTTGATTGCATAAAGTGGGTATCTCTATAAGATGTGGTTTACATCCTGGGTGTCTGTTTCACATTCACATGTGCTATTTTGATTGAATTTTGATTGATAATTCTTATGTTTGCTAAGTAGGCTGCTAGGCTATGTTAATTCGTTTCATATCTTGTTCCAGGCGGGGATTTGCTGGATATCTTCACTGATGAGTTCACTAGCAGGTTCTAGACGAAACACTCCTTTTCGTCTTCCTTCCTGCACATCCTTTCTTCTCTCACTCCTGTTTCAAAATCTCACAAGAATTCCTATTAACTGAATGACAAATCATAGATGCTGGGGACAAATACGTGGACTGCTATTATGAAAACGACTTGGTTGTATGAACCAACTTGTCTCCCAACAGATTCATATAAACGAAGTTCTGTTGTATTGCAAAATTACTTATTATGTACGAAAAAAACATTTCATATCAAATTCGAATGTATTACGTGTTACGTGACGTCTTTAACCCCTTGGCCTACACGCCATCTGCCGATCGCGCGCCGTGCCATTCATCTGTTCAGCCATGTACCCGAACTGGCGTAAGATGTATACTTCTTATGACATGTATATTTAGGGGCTACAAAAGTAATCGTGAAATAATAAACAACGTTTGAGGATAAATAGTGTTTTTAAGACGTGCTTTAATAGTGTTTTTAGATTCGTGGTTTTCGCTTATGCCACAAATTCTTTACCACGAGTCAGACTCGTGGGTTCCGTTTATGGCACAAATCCTTTACCACGAGTCTTACTCGTGGTTTTTGCTTACGACACAAATCCCTTAGCACGAGTCTCGCTCGTGGTTATAGGCCAAAAGGTTAAATGTTGGTGATCAATTTTGGAGCCTCCGATCTCGCACGGGGTAATCGTACACACGACCACACCTTCAGCAACAGTATAGCGTGGCAATTTCTGCTCATAGATTGAAGTACGCGCATTTTTGCACGTGCGTCGTGAGTGGCATGATGGTTAGGCGGGTTGCAGTGAGCGCACTGTCATCTGTTCCGTCCTTGACTGCCCGTCCAGGAATGTACAAATTCGACAATTATAGATATCATAACGCTGTTGCGCGGTGAGTCTGATAAATTTCAAATAGGGGATTCTCCCGTGCGTCCAGCAGATAGGTAGATAGGAGAGCAATTAAGGAGAAAAGTGTCGGTAAATGAATTAAGTCGTGACCGTCGGTAACGCGAATTCACAAATTTCTTGCTACGAGTTGCGCACGTTTCGAATAAGTCGCGCGTGTACAGCATACATCTGTATAAAGTAGAAAGATAATAGGCCGGAATTCGTAGGATAGTGTGGTGCTTCGTCCAGTGGTTATAAAGCTCGAGCAGGGCGTAAGTACAATTGTGCGTTAACTTAGGACGCGGGTTGTGACAGCGATCTTTTAACGTAACTTTTGCGGCTAGCGATATACGAGACCGAGAGGAGTGTGTGAATGTGAGTGCATAGCACGGTAACGATGAACGAACGAGCGTCTAGAGTGAGTCGTCCATATCAATTATTACATTTCTCCTTTCTTTCCTTTGGTATCATAAATAGAAGTGTATTATTGTTCGTCGAATTCAATATCTTTTTCTCTTCTTCACTATGCCTCTTTTACACTTTTCAGGTAATCCAGAGTGGTCAGAACCTGTATAGGTCCGATAAAGATCGGCTTCACGTTAAAAATGAAGCTCGGTGCTTCTCGCTAGAGTATCCAGCCGTGTGGCGTGCTCGCTACCATAATTGCTCGTGCTCGCATGTCACATTAGAGGACATATAAAGGACATATGAATCTAACTCGCAATAAAAATTTTAAACCAAATATGAGCATCACAATTCTTACTCGTGGAATCTAATTCAGTAATTAAGATCAGGTCAAAATTGTATATATCAGGTTGTCCGAAAAGTGTCTTTCTTTTACAGACCCGTCTTTTACAACGATGCATCTTTATACAAACATGAAACTTAATCTGTTGAACATTGTGATTTTTATTTTGATAGAATAAAATGGATCGTACGTAATTCGATAAAATAATATAAAACGGAAAATGTTGTGCATTATTATTTTCTTATAAAACGAAAGAAACTTTTCGGACGAGCTAATATTAAAACAGTGTAAGACTTTTTTTCAATTTAATTTATTAATCTGTATTCCTCTATGTACAAGACTGCGCCTGCTAAATAATCCTTCCTATGATACAAGATAAAGGTCCATTTACTAGTAAAATTGCATCTCATCATCAAACTCACTCAATACATTGCAATCAATTTTTTTAACCATAATAGATTAAAAAAAGAGAGACAAAACGAAAGAACAATTCAGATTATTATTTACAAAAATAATTGATCAATTATCGATCGATTAATTATTACCATCTCCGCATTTTTACAAAGGGAAAGAAATACAAATTCAAGATAATCATTCTTTCTTTGTACTGCTTTCAATCAATATAATGAACACAACCTATGAATTAGGCAATAGTTAATTCATTATTAATTATGTACAAATAATTATTATCGAATAAAGAGTTAATGAAGGGATATAAAAATTTTTCGTGGTTATTTCATAATGACAACCCATCAATTAATCGACAAATACGGAATGACTAATTAATTAATCATCGGTACTAATTGTAAGGTCTTTTTGTTAAAGACCGACAGTAGTGACACAATTAACTAATTAATCTTAGATATAATTGATCAATTAACGATGAAATTTCTTAAGCTAATTAAACGAAATTGATACTATTTAAAGCACCTGAAAAATTCTGCTCTTAAAAATTGTGCTCCGCTTAAAAAATTCACTGCGACTTTTACTCTTTTTTTTAAATAGTAATTAGTGTGATCATATTTACTTGTCGCAATCTGAATCATTATGTTATAAATTAATTTTGTTTTATCATGTTATTATATATGAAGTCATTTATATTCTTTTGCGTGCATTATTGACCTTGCATTTTTTTGGTAACTGTCTCGTTTTTTCTCTTTTTTGGACACTTTGGCATAAAAGATAAATAAATATATCAAAGTGACGCGGCTGAAACGAATCAATTTTGATTCAAATAATCTTTAAAATGAAGAATATTACTCTAACTAAAAAAAAATAATGCACAATATTAAAAAAAATTTCACATAAAAAATATGTTTCAACTATTTCAATGGTAACAAGAAATGTCATTACTGATAAAAATCGCACTGAGTAATGTAACATTTCGTATTACATGATTGCAACGTTCTAAGTCATTTTAAGTATTAACTACAATATGCTATTATTCTCTATACAATGTAAATTAATTCACATAATACACCTCCCTAATACCCATTTGGTTTTCATATATGTGTAAATTAATAATTTCAAATTACTTTTCTTTCGCACGCGCCTCTACATTGATATTCACATAACAATAGATACCAAAAATAATCATTTACAAGTTTTTGGTTTGTTCTTCGATTAAGTAACATTTTTCTTTTCCACATATGAATTAGTTATGTACAACAAATCATTTAAAAATTAATCTAATCAACGTAAAATAGCTGCTGTGTAAAATTAAAATATGGAGGGTCTCGATTATTTTCGTAATTATAATATGTCGGAGCGTTGATAAAATGATCATTTAAAAGCTTTAAATTAAATATTTATATAATCGAATATAATACTGTAATTTTAGGAATACGTTACATCGTTTTTCATGTAATACCTTTCCATGCAAATATTTAAAAATATTGAGTTATAAATTTATAGTCCAAACAAATAATATTTCAAATATTTCTCAATATTCACGCAGAAGAAAGATTTAGTATCAAAAGTGAAACTTGAAAAGCGAAAAAAATAGCTAATGTAGGAATGTTAAGTTAATTTAAATAGTACTGGCCAGCGATGTGATACTTCACAATATTTCACAGAAATTGTAAATAAGGATATTATTATTAGTGTCAAACAATAACATTATAGTGCGTAGAAAAGAAGAATAACATTAAGTAACATCAAATTCTCAAGCTTGACACTAAATATGTATCTTTATAATGTAAACGGACGTATTATTCTGTTGTGTATAAAATAGTACTATAAAATAAAAGCATATTCAATTTACTTCCAATTTTAATCCTTTGCGCTCGAGAGGTGACTTTCGGTCGTCACGGAGTTTCGTGCGGCAACTCGAGTAACGAGTGAGAGGCAACAGTCTCTATTTATGCTAGATTTCGACATATCCAATTAATGAGAGCGCAGTATTAGTCCGTAGATAGATTCCTTATCTCTTTATATTCTTTGTTAGGAAGTGTAAAGTATTACACTTTAAAATGGAGATAAAATATTTAATCCCAAATCCCTCCGAAACTATGATTCTATCAACGTCTCCGACGTTAATTCGGACTCGACGATCATGGCAAAAGTATTACAATTTAGAAGTACTAAAAAATGATTTTCAGAAGTGAAATTAGCTCAAATGAAGATGAACTTGATTTTGAGCTATTGAGAAATGAGATCAATTGTACTCAAGAATGCACCTTGGTGAATACTTCATAAAGTACGATACAAAGAAATACAGAAATTAATTATTACAAAATCATATTTTAAAAGATGCAAGTATATATATATATATATTATTAGAATATAATGTTTTCGTACGTCAATTAGTGTATAAAATCATTTTACACTAGCAGTACACTAGCACGTGTCACGTATGCGCTAAATCATTTCGAATTGCTACTTCGCCCGACTGAAAAAGTCCTCGAGCGCAAAGATTTAATATTAGGAATTAATGGTACATAAGCTTGTGTACAATATTTAACTTCGTTCCTTTTTCTTTTCTTTTTTTTTTTGGTACATTAAAAATTAAATTTTGTATTCTCTTTAGCTACATCGTGAACTGTCTGAATAAAATAGAGATTGTTATCGATATTTTTTGATAAAACAACTGTGATACAGATGAAATGAAGTAAATTGTTCATTTTATCACCGCTCCGACAATCGTATATTACGTTCTATTAAAAACTTATCTGGCTTTTCCTTTATAATTTAGTCAATACTCAATAAACAATGATTTCAAAGTAATCCACCCTTTCGTCCAAACAGCAGCGAGCTAATACTTCCCAAAGCGGATTGCGCAGGAGGAGTTTCTTTTGCAGCCGTAACAGGAACTGCAGCAGATGTAACCACCTGTCCGAGATCAGATCTCATGGCCCTAGCACTAGTTCTTCTTTGTCTAGATTCTCTGTTTGGTATAGACTCGTCTTGTTTTTTATCAATTATGTTTCGTTTTGTCGTCGAGGAATCACTAGCAGTGGAAGAAGGTGAAAGTTTCTCTTGATTCCCACTCATGGAGTTTCTCAGGAAAGTTAACTGAGCCATAGGGCTTACAGTACCATGCCTGGCATATAAAGAACCTTGTAACACTAATGGGGAGAAAGATGAACCATATGTTGAAGCCATTATTGTGTCAATGCCTATTCTTTCAAGTTTCTCAACTAAACGGATACTGCTAAGAGCTTTTTTATCTGATCTGGATAATTCGGGTCGTTTTCTCTTTGCCTGTTGGAAAATACAAGAAATATTAGAATAAACCAAATTCATAAAATAATATATAATAAAGATAAAGATAAAATATATAATAGAGATATATAATAAAGATAATAAAGAGAATAAAATGTGTTTGGTATAAAGAAATAGTAACAATTTCCCATTCTAATACCTTATTTTTTAAAGGTTAAATACTTCTAAAACTATTTGATTAAAGAATAAGTAATTTTCGAGTGTTAAATTAATTCATCTTATATGTTATAGAAACAATTCTCTTAAACGTTTCTAATTTCTTCTTTTAATATATAATCATTCATCAAATTTAAAATAAATTAATAATGTCCTTTCTAACGTAAATTCCTCTTATTTTCAGGAAACAATCCACTATAATAATTTGTTACACTTTTGTATTTAAATACCTAATTTTTAATTAGCAAGTGATTGTTAACGATCAATTAAAGATGTGCATTTGAATTATAAATAAGAGAACTATCATTTATATATTGATAAACAGAATATGCTTTCTATTCTTAACAACAAAACAGTAATATTATTTCTAATAGTATAATCGAACTAATAATTCCTCATTTTTATGACAATTGTTCGTCAATATGTGGAGCAAAATTTATTTAGTTCAATATCGAGAAAATTCTATTGACATTCCACGCTTTTCAATATTCAATAAATATGTAAAATGATGTCATGATTAAGATCAGAGTTCTTCAACTAATCGGACTTATTAATGTCGTAATCTTTTACATGCAACATGTATAAAGATGAGATTTATTATGTTATAGTAGTATTATACATGATTTAGTGAAATTTTTATTCAAGAAACGTTGTTACTTATAAAATTAACCAGTATTTTCTTCTTGCTTCATTATTTTATCAAATTTTAATTAATAGATCGCTCATGTTTAAGGGAAATTTTCACTCTTTAAACATACGTATCATTTAAAAGATACATATTGAATGTTGAATATTTTACAATGCTTATCAAAATTATAAAAAGTCAATTAGACGTATTTTATAAAATTATTATTTTTTATGTATTTTATAGAAATATATGTTGTGCGTAATGCGAGCTGCCAATACAACATATCCGAACTTCATTACCAAATCATATTGAATATAACTGTAATTTTGTCACATTAAAACTCCAAATGTTTTTGCTTCTAAATGTTTATACATACCTGAGTTTCTCCACCGAATGTTCTCTTTAACAATTCAGCTCCACTGGATAATAACCCTAAAGAAAGTCTACCTTCTGGAGTTGGTGTACTAGATCGACTATCTGGAGGACTAGCATCAGGACTATTGCAAGGTGTTGCAGTGGGCGTATAATTTCTCTCTTCACTCGGCGTTAATGAAGAAGGTGATGCAGCTTTTATACCTATTTGAATATGTTGATTAAATTAATTTACTAAATTTTTTTACTAGCAGAGTTTTCGTAATAACTGAATTAGATTCTAATAGAAAATATATCTTATTATATATTAATATATATTATTTATAATATATATATATATATATATTATATATATATATTATAAATATATATAATTATTATTTAATATAATATTATTTAAGAGGTATATATATATATATATATATTATTTAAGAGGTATTTTTTGTAAAATACCTCTTTCGTTTAACATTTTTGCAAGACCAAGGGTTGTTGAAAATGTTGAAGTTGAAGTTGAATTTTTTCTGCTTAACGTGCTTGGAGTACTCATACCAGAATTTAAAGCACTACTAGGTGCTGTTTCGACAGTACTATCCATAATGCTTGGAGTGACATTTCTGTGATCATCAGGATGAAGAACAGTACTATTGGTGAATGTATATATGGAACCTGTATCTTGAAAAACTTTTCCAGGGTTAGTGTATTCTTCATCTTCTTCAAGATCGCTTAAAGTGAAAGTCATTAGGCCTAAATCCTCCAGGCCTCGACCTCCTCTTGTTTTTACTCCTGGCCGTTCTTCTAAAAGACAACCTAAGAAATAAAACATTTTGATTTAATTAAATATTTTTATATTCACATTCTGTGATAGTTTCATTTCTCAAGAAGTGCGATTTAATTATATACAATAACATGGTAGATAAAATACTGGTAAATATAATATTTCTCATTGTATTCTTGCAAGAGGTAAAGCTATTTTGTGTATATTATCTATAACTATTACAATATATTATACATATACTGTTATTAAAATATATTAATAAAATATATTTTTTTAAATAATTTTAACAGAGGATCATACAACATTACCTAGTGTAGGTGTAGCTAATCGAGTCCAATGATGTAAAGTTTGAGAACCTTCAATAGGTTTCACTATTTGTAACTTCTCAGGAACTCTCCAAGTATTTCCACCATAGCCACTTAAATTTCCACTACTTCCCGTAGACATAATACTGTCTGGAGTTCTACAACCATGAGGTGCGGAAGTGGAAGGTGAATGCATTCCACCATCATAGTCATAACTATATCCTGTTCCAGTGCTGAGACAAGCACGCCTTGTAAGAACTTCTGCAGGTGTTAATCTACGGAGTGCTACTTCCAAATCTGCTGCACCGGGAGCACCTGGCACTCCTATTTTTTGTGGACCTCTAAAATTTTTAGAACATATTTACTGATTTGTTTTATAAATTAGTAATAAAGGAAATGATTATTAGCAAAATTGAAAACTTCTTATTTTATATATTGTTAAAAAAGCTAATAAATATAAACTTACGGATAATCTTCAAACTCTTCTGAATCGCAATGTGCAGTGGAATCCACACCAAAAATTGATGCCACAGGTCGAGGCCGACCACAACTCATTCGTGGTCCAGTAGAACTGCTTGAAAGAGTTGATACTGTCATTGAACCTATTCGTGGGAATTGATTTGCATCAGCTGGATAAGATGTATTTCTTGATGCGCTCCTCACTGTTTCAAAAACTTTCTTATATGTTGGTCTGTGTCCAATATCAAAAATATAAATTAATACTTTTCTTGAATGAATGATAGCAAAATGAAAAATGTGAATGTAAAATGAAACAAAACACATACATCCTATCTGCAATGATGCCAGAATCCAAACTAAATTCAGAATAAAGCGATGATTCCAATTCTGAAGCGATAGAGTCTGCTTGTGGAACAGCACCCATCGAAGGGAACAAAGAGCCTCCCCTAACAGTTGGCATACCTCTGTGTCTTTGTTTTCGTAATTGTTCTTGAGTTTCCGCCAATAAATTTATCACCTTATAGCATAAAACATTTTAAAAAACAGTATTATTGCTTAAAATACTTTAATATCATTTAAGAGTATCATCTAGACTAATTCTATTTAATTTAAAAATATTCTTTAAACTTATTCCCCTAGTATAAAAAAAGAGATAGTCAGTGAACAGTAGTAAGGTAATATAAAACTGTATGAGAATATACCTCAGCATATTGTGTTTTGAAATCTGCCAACTCGTTCGCTAAAGTGTTTTGATTATCCTTAGTGATGTGCAAAGTAGCACTCATTTCATCATGCTCAGCCATCAACTGCGCCAATCTCAGTTCTGTTTTAGCTAGTTTTTCTGTCAAACTGACAATTTGTTCGTGTTGCAATCGATTTTCTTCCTTCTGTTTATCAAGCTCATCCGATATTCCATGTACCTCCAAATTTGCACTTGCTACATACAAAATAATTTATTTACTAATAGAATTTTAAACTTCAATTAATACGAACTTTAAACATTCTTATGGAATTCACAAGCTTTTATCTAAAAATTTTAACAAAAATTCATCGACTAACCGAGTTGATCGGCAATATCTTTGACAAGTTTTGCCTCTTGTTCCTCCGAATTGTCGGCATCGTGCATCAAATTCGCGAATTCAATTCTTAATTGCTTATTTTCATCCTCGAGGCAGCTGATCTTTTTCTGCATCATGTCCAGGTTGATACTGCGAAGTCCGGTGGGCGAACCGGATTCGGAACTTGATTCTTCGACATCATTTGTTAATATTTGGATTAATTCTGTCTTTTTTGCGAGTTCGTGCGTGAGTTGGGTAATATTTTCATTGGCTTCCTTTAAATCGGTCTCTAAACTGGTAACTGTGGCTTCGAGTTTTTGATTGTGCGATAGAAGTTCTTTACCGATACGTGCGGTTAGTTCCAAGTCCTTTTCTTTCTACAAATTAATTATTCACTTAACATTTAACGAACACGACAAATAATAATTCAACAATTTACAAGGTGTGATTAACACATACCCGGATTGATTGTGTTAAAAGCAGTCTTTATTAGATATCGGTATAAACAATTAATCCCTTTCAAAATATTCCCTTTTTGAGGTTATACACTTATGCCAACGTTTCTGTCATTGATTTTCTAAACGAATCTTTGGAAATACTCCTCAGACGCGTTATTATATTCGTTCAATACATTTGAACATCGCACATTGCTTACTCCATGAGGAATATTCTTTTAGTAACGTTTTTTTAGCAAAACGTAGTTCTATAGTTAAACAGTTACCTTATTCATCTGACATGACTTCCTGCAGTTTCTGGCTCTTTCCACAATTGAAAGTGTTACCAAAAGGACGAAGATTCGACGACATTGAGACGATAAAGGCGAATACAATGAAATATCTGAACAGCATTCCGAAAGATTAGAAAATATTCAATAGGAGAATTTGGCATAAATATCTAAGAAAGTTTGCCTTTAACATAACCAGTTCGGGTATTTTTTCATCACATCTCGTATATATTATATACCTTAAATTGTAGCTTAATAAGCTTTATTCTAATTTTGTCTTGTTCTATTATCTACAGAGAAATTTTTGCGAGTAAGTATAAATTATACATCGTTAGAAGTGTGCGGAATCATGTGTAGACTTGGCTGAAACAAGTTATATCTCTATTCTTCTAATATCCTATCTATCATTTTTTCATTTTTTCAGTTATGTTGAAAAATTTCCACGTGTTTACGTTTTAGGTAAAGTTATACACGCTAATAGGAAATACTGAGTAGGTACTTCAAATTGAGTGAAGACCAACATGACACAAACAAAATGATAAAACTTTGATTTTCTTCAGTGTCTGATAAAAAAAACGAATGGTATGTGTCAGTACCTTTTGCAGCAACTGTACAAGGTGATTCATAAATGTATGTCCATACTTCAGGGAATGAATCTACACATTAAAATAACTTAAAAAAAACGTCGTATGAACATGTTCTATGTAAGTACTTTTAGTTTTCGAGATATGGATTTCACACGTCTTAACATACGTTATTGCACTTTTACCTTTCAGAATCTAGAAAACTGTAACGAGCTAGCGAGAATAGAATACTAACTACCTGAAATTTGATTTCATTAATATTAATTGATATTGCTTGGCACATGTTGCACTCTGACTGAACGGCTTGCAAGTTGGTTACGATATGAACTTTGAATTTACTCACAAGACAACTAACAAAGTCAACTTCAACGAACATGTTACCTGTTTTGCTTTTATAATAAACAACAGACTTATTGGATGACAAACTTGATATTTGTTAGATTCCCAATGAATAGATTTGATACTTGCTAGAGTGATAGATGCTAAGTATAAGAGTTAGGATAAAAGATGACAGACCAAACTATACTGTAGATTTTGTAGAGTGACGAATCTCAGGAATGTTCTTTTCAAGATTCGCGAAAATTCGAAGAATAGGCAATGCTGTTGGGAGTAACACGTGGATTGGAGAATTTGCAAGTTACTCGAACTTAGAGAGATGGCGGAAAAGAACGATAATTGGTTACAGGAAAGTTCGTGAAAATGAACTCTGTCTATTGGTCATCCTCAGTTAGCGATTGACTTGGGTCGACGTGCGTGACGTCCGTGTAATCAGTTAACGGTTCACAAGTGATGAAGTCATAAAGCATGTAGGTCTTGAAAACATATTGATTTGTAGAATATATTTTCTATAAATTTTTAGCCATCTAGACCACAGCTGCAGAAGACAAACCCATTGGATTTATAATCCTATTATTGCGCAGCAACAGTACACTTGAGACGAAAATGACTCGACTTGAAAAAGAATGTTTCCCAGAAGTAGGGTAAGGCTATTTTTCTACATAATTAAATCGAATTTATGAAAAAGAAGAACAATGCTTATAAAACAGGTTTAAATGTATTTTCCCTCATTTTTAGTTTCTAACCCTGGAAAACTACCAAACTACTACTAACACCATCATTGTAGGCAGAGCGTAACTCATAATAAGACGCATTTATAGGATAACGTCATCTTTACGAATACAATCATTTTTTCAATTTTTATGAAAAAAAGACAATGACGAAAAGGGAATTTGTTAAAACATTCTGGTTATGAATAACTGTTATAAATGGTCAAAATATTTGTGGTTACTGATAATAATTATAGGTGATTAAATCAATCAAATTAAAATCATTGTAGGTGAGACTATTTTTTTCTTTCGTTTATCGATAACCGTTATCCGTGGCAGAATCTTTTTTGTTTCTACCATTATTCATAAAGGAATGTTTATTGGCTACCAATGATCATTATCGATGACAGAAAAAAATTCTGTCACGAAAAATGATTAGCGACAACAAGCAAAAAATTCTTTTATATATAATGACTATGAGCAAACAAAAAAAAGATTCTCTTACCGATATTAATCATCAGTAACTAAAAAAAAAAAAAAATTCTCTCACACACAATGGTTATCGATAATCAAAAACATTCTGTTCATTTATTTTATACCAATTCTTATGCTGCATCTTTTAGTCATTTTGGTTACAACTGTTAGAGTCTTTGAACATTTTGTTTAGTCATTCCATATCTTGGAAATTAAAGTACGTAGGACACATGTTCACATAACGTTTTTTACTTATTTTAATATGTATTGTATTATTGTAACATGCATTTCTGAATCACCTTGTATATTTATATGCCGAATTGAGTCTCGATATCCCATTACAAATACGAGTTCGTAATCCCTGGATCCTGCACATCCCTATATATATATTTTATATTAGCAGTCATATTTACCTCCTCCAGAAGCCTTGTAACTGCTTCTATGTCATTATAGGTCTTGGTCATTTGGCTCACCCGGTTGCTGCATAAAACTGAAATGAGAAATAATCGTCTCTGCAATAATTTATAAAAGAAATATCATTTAAGAGTAAATGATTAGAAAATATAGTACAATCTAATGTGGTATAATAGTACAACCAGCATATTATATAATAAAGAAGCAATAACTAAACAATGAAATAGAATAATTGTACAAGCAATGCGAGTAATAAATCAAAAGGCAATAATAAGAAATTAATATATATATATATAATATTCTAGAAAAGCTAAATGCATTTGTAATGATACATTCGTTGTTTAAGTCATACACAGTATAAAAAGAAATTTAAATTTTGTGTATACCAAATACTTCCTGTTTATGAGTCAGTAAGAACCTGTTATATGAGTTAGTGTTTCTATAAACATTTACAATGATATTCATTGTCTAATTTAATACACAGTGTAATCAAACATTAATATTTTGTGTACATCAAATTCTCCCTATTTGTGAATCAATAAAAGCCTGTTACACGAGTTAGAATTTCTTTGATCAATATTTTGTATATGAGACATAAATAACACTGCTACTTAAAATGCTATGTCATGAACAATAAAATTAATTATATCACAAAAAGTGATACCTGAAATTTAGTTATAATTTTAGATACATGGCTGACTATCCGCACATGTATTTAAACATTGAGTTTAAATTTATTATTTTTGTTATTGGTGAATATACAAATGCTTTATACGTATCCGACAATGCAAATGAATGAAAAATGCATTATGTTATTCGTAATAACTTTTTAATTACCCAAATATCTCCATTATTTTCAATAACACATAAAATGTAATTAAAGAAAGCGTAGAATTTGTAGAAAACATTTTATGGTCAATAGTTTTCACAACTCTATTCTTTCTTCACTTTTTAATAAAACTGTAGATTTAATTATACGCTTTTAATTACCAGTTTCTATGAAATTTTATTTTGCTGGTACGTGAACTTCTTTACTACCTCTAATTCTTTCTTCTCCTCCCATTTCCAACTCATTTCCTTAGCTCTGCCACTTTCATTTAAAAAAAATCATAATCGCTCTTAATTGCCCAAATGACAATTTACTTTTTTTCTTTGATTTACTAAAATTTTTGAATTCAACATATATTTTTTATTAGACAATATAAATTAGACAATATCATCAATACTTGCAATTTGCACAGCTCCTACATAATAAATAGCATTTTTCATTGAATCTCTTAGGTTTTAAGCAAATAGTAAATCTTTTATTTTCGCTAGCCTGAAGTTCTTTTTCGTTGTTTTCAATATAATGAACCTATTTAGTGCAACTTTCCTTTTTTTGTTTCAGCAAAACTACTTTACATACCGTTATACACGTAGAAAACATAATACAGTAGATTCAAGATATGAATCTGTGCAAAAAGAAAAAGAGTATACATTCTTCATAAGAAAATGAAAAAAAGATGTTTGGTGTCAAGTTATTCAACGAGCTTACAAAGATAAACTGAATATCGAACGATCGGAATGCTGACGTTCAGACGTGCTATTTTTGGAAATAGCTTCAGTCAAAAAATGCTGGAATCAATTATTCTAAGAGTCAAGAAGTAGAATCTGTTCTACCACAGCAACTTCTGTATCTCTGTTGAGCACGTGTATTGCTAGCATCTTCGTTCTTTATATTTTATTTTTTCACCTAAATCTTCCTTTGATTCGATGCAGAATTTTGACTTCGTTGATTCAGTGAATTCAGTATGAATTTTCTAAAAAATTTCTTTGATCAATATTTCACATATGAGACATAAATAACACCACTATTTAAAATGCTATGTCACGAACAATAAGATTAATTATACCACAAAAAATGATTCCTAAAATCTCTTTTTGCATTTTCTCAAAAGACCTCATTTCTTTTTTAACATAATATCCGTGAGATCTTAAAATCTACTGCACTTTCAGCCCTCTTATCACTGTAACTTGAATTAGAATAAACTTAGTACTTTTCCTTTTTCTATTTCTTTCTTTTTTTATCCCTAAAAGTTGAAAAGATATGAGAAAAATTAATAATCAAACTTCATAGGATTGAGTTAACAAAAATATCATGTAACATGCCTTTTGAGTTTGTCGGAAGGTCCACTACAATCTCGTGAAAAAGACATATGATCCTATTTATGTTACCCAAGGTGACCTTGGTTTCGATATAGAAATAAAGTATTTTCGCAATTTTTTTCTTGTCGCTTATAGTACACTCGACATCGGTAAAGTACGTAATAATAGTTAATGTTTATTTAAATGGAAGCCAGTTATCAATAAATATCAAAGAAATTTCTAAAAAAAGTGGTGATTAAAAAAAATTTTTTTCTATCAGTAACCATATATAACCATAAAAAATATTTTTGACTTGTTTCATACTTCTTCATATCACTTTTCGACTTAATAACATATGTATAAGTTCCACAATTCACTTACTTATGTTATCAATGAATATGTACTAAGTAATATCAGTAATGCTGATAATAATTGACAGTAGTTGAATGTATAGAAATTATTTTTGTATATTTCAATAATGGTCATCGATAACGACCATTGGTAATCAAGAACATTTCCAGTCATTTATATTGATATACTCGTAACCACAATTACATTTCCGTTATTGATAAGGATTGTCGACAATCAAGACAAAAATTTTCCGTTTATAATGATTATTCGTAACCACAATTATTTCATTAAAGATATTAACTTTTACACCACAACTTTACAAATTTGTCTTATAACATTTACGATGTCTGATCATGAGTGCTATTCCTATTCGCAATTTAGCACCTGGTATTGTTTGATAAGAGAGCATGATCTTATCGAAAACAAATGGATCGGATCGATTTAAGAAAACTTTTAAAGAAATGAGTTCACAATAACAACGATAGCACGATATCGCGAGGAAAGGAGTTGCAATGATGCATTGTCCTTCTCTGTAGCAAGTTACTCTCATCGCTTGAGAAATAAGAATACAAACACGATATTATAAAATTTAATGTAGTTACATAGCAACGAATTGTTGTTATTTCTGTATTTAGAGGTAGGATCATAATAGTTATTATTTTATTCTTTGGATAAATCTATCACACCGTTCTGAGTCGAAAAACCTTTACTGCACTTCTTACATGGACTAGGGATAAAACAAAAGAACATTTTAAACCTATCGATTAAATCTATCGATTGTAACTAGAACTATCTTCTAGTTACTATTTGTTGCAACTAGCCCATCTGCCTATGGATGGCGAGCGCGAACTCACGTTGTCATTTTCAACGCGAATATATTCACAAGAATGTATGACACAATTTGATAATACATGAGTAATTATAAAATAATGGAAATATTGATTTTGGAACCAATTTGTCATTAAAAATATATATATTTTTTCTTTTTAAATAAATAATTTTTCTTTTTAGACATCTACGAAGAATGTGTTCGTAATTGGTTTTATAGAGCTTTTTATGAACGCAAGGAGAAAGCGAATGAATAAAAAATTACCGAATTGCACTTGACTTTTTTTTATGAATCAGTTAACAGAAGAATCGTGCTTTTCATTCTACTCTTATTTTACTTTCGAATAGCAAATTTCATTCAGTTGCATTAATTAGTCGGAAACATTCGTATCACGTTTGAAATAATATACTGTTTCAAAGTTTAAGCTATACAGTGAACAGATAATTAAGGCCATCAATGAAATTCTTTTTCAAACTACAAAATATAATCACCAACATAAGAACCGATATATAGGGTGTCTGATTTTAACACCGTTTCATTGTCTATGTTTTTCTATCCGAAAATTTCATCGCGAATCTTCTTTCGTTTATTTCTATAATATTCATTACACAGAGAGTATCAAATAATAGGTAAGCTGTTATTTTTAAAAAGTGACGTATCATATTATTTCTGTAATTGGTAATAAACAGTTTACGAACGCTAAACTTTTACGTCACTAATATGTAGTGATAAAATGATACAGTTAACGAGATGTAACATGTGTAAGAGAATATTGTATTACACTATTCTCTATATTGTGTGTTGTAAGTACAGGTATAGTCGTATAATATTACAATGTATATGACGACGTATTATACGATACAAGAAACAGTACAACAGACGACAACAAAAAAATAATATCAACGGTAGATTAAACGATTTCCAGGGAAGGTGTAAATAAATTTCACAGTGGTTATTTATTATTATATATAATTGTTACATACCCTTCGTATTTATTGACAAAATATAATTTACAACTGAAGGGTCAATGGGAGAAAGGGGGAATGTCAAATCTAACGAATTTTGGGTTTAACATTTTTTGTTGATATGTGTGCACTTTATTTGTGTCGCATTGCGAATTAAAATTTCCCCAGTTTTACAGTAGTTTCAAGAAATTCACTTGTACAGCGAGAAATGAATACTTTTCATTTCTTATAGTTTAACGTGCTACATATTACTCGAAGTTACAAGTATGAATTGCAAAAGATGTAGAATAAAATGAAAAATAAAAAGATGTAGTGATTTTGATATGTGGAAAAATAAGGGCTGACGGAAATATGGGAAGAGATTAGAAGAATGCAAAAAGCAGACGCATCAAAATGGCGATGGACTTACATGGAGACACCCCTGACTATATTTTGAGATCGCGTAATTATGCAGAAAAGGGAGCCTAAATTACAATTTGTCGTTATATTATATATTGAATTTTTTCCGAATATATTGTAGAAGATCCTGAGTAACGTGTATTATACTTTGTCGAGACATGCGATGATCGTGGTTCAAAAGTTACAGCACAAAGAAAATAGCACTTGTTACGTTACGTTGACTTCAATATAAATGATTAAAAATGAAATTATAGCCGTATGCATTCGCATGGGGCTGCGATCCTAATAGTGGTAAGGTATATAGTTAGGCTAGGTTAGGTTAAATTAGATTCCATTGGCGACTGGGGCCGAGGCACCCAGACGCATCACAGAATCTGACCTAACCTAACATTTAAACCACGATCGTTGCACGCACGGTGTAATATATGAAATATTTTTTCTGGTGGTTTGTGATTATTTTCTAATAGTTCTCTGACTAGATTGCATCGAAGCAGAAAGGGCATATATATATATATATATATATATATACTAATACCATCTCTAAAAGTTGTATTACTACACAATCCCGTTAACGCACACGTACATACCTTTCTGACAACGATGTCTCTAGTTACAATCAGAGGAACTACCAACTGACCGTCACAAAACACCGACGGGATGGAGGTGCTTTGTCGGAACACCTTATATATTACACGGTCTTATGCCTCGAACAAAGTGCATGTTACTCAAGACTAGGGATGCCACACTATTCCCTTAATTCGGCGATAACATGATATCACGTTATCCCTACTGCCATTCTACAGCTACGTCGCTTGTGTCACGTGACATGAATTTCATCTCACGTTTCTCAGCGTCGCGTGCACCAATATTGTCCCCCACCCTTCCACTTATCTACGGCATGAGTCACGACGTCACTAGTTCACCGACTATGCTACTTCCCCCACTACCAGAGGGATTCTTTCCCTTAATTCCTTCGATCTGGTAACGTTGCTCAGGACCAGGGTTTCCGGAGAGGTTCCTCGCACGAGGAGAGGTCGTCAACCGCCACTTTCGGTACAATCATAAAGGTAAAAACTCGCGTATTGGTCGAGAAGTCACATATACAAAGAAGATCATATTGCTATGTGACAGTGGCAGTAGTAGTAGAGGGATTAAGTGGTATAAGCGTGGAATTTTTCCTGGTTATTTTGCTTAGGACGGTTCCCTCTACAAAATATTCGAAATTCAACAAAATTGAAGTTGAGGCTCCCTTCTCTGCATAATTACCAGGCATTGGAAAAGAACCAGCATATACATCCTGGCAATTGAAAGGATCGAGGAAGGCAGATGCCCTAAGATCTGCTCAACAAAGAAATAAAAAATATTCGGGATGGTTGGCCCTCGGAATGGGACAAGCAACTGCTTGGAGCCCTCAACAAGGTAGGAGATGGGACGATGGGCAAGCTGCCATCGCCTGAGCAGGAGTACAAAGAGCTGGAAAATAAAAGATGAATTATGCAGGAAGATAGAGCGTGTTATTCGAGAAGATTGAAGCAGAGTCGACATACTGCAGTGAATACCGGTTAAGGAAGAAAGAAGTGGCGGTCGAAAAATACTGAATGAAAAATGGAGTCGTAGGGGCAGTGGACAGACTTAGAGGCCAGGGCTACACGAGTGTTGGGCCGGTGCTGCGTTGCGTAGCTACATACATGCACAACGCTAAATGTTCTACAAGGCTCACGCGTGTATGCGTGCGTTTCTACAGTGTAGGGTCGATCTAACACTCGTGTAGTCCCAGTCTTAGATGCGAGAATGTTGGGGGGACAAGACGGTATGCTGAGAAAGAGAACCTCAAGCGTAGGTTGTGGGAGCTGGACGAAGAGAGTTTTCTTCACATGTAGCTATGCAACGGAATGCAGGGAAGCGGGGCAAAGAGGCAGAGATTTGGATGCGGGACATGATGGGAAATGACGAATGAAAGGAGGATATGAATGATGTATTACAAGGAAGATAGGTGAGAGAGCTGAATATGTAGTATATATATATATAGTACATGTAGTGTATAGTAGAATATTTGAGCAATTAGCGAGAGAATTGATTGTGAGTTGCAATAAGAACCAAAGATCCGTTGTCACTACAGATCAGTTGTGGATCTAGGTTTTGCATTTATGGTGTAAGAAAAACATAGATTATTATCCAGAAACTATAATGTATGGGTGGAGAAATGAATATACCATATACATGTATATGAGCAAATATATGAAGTTCTAACATTATACGTATATTAAAAAATAAATCTTCGTTTTCTGAGAAATGCTAAAACTTGACATTCCCCCTTCACCCTGTGGACCCTTTATTTTTAATGCACAAAAACTGTTATATATTAAATTCCTATTTAATGTAAATATATCTGATCTGTAGATTATATGTAAACGTGCCTAGTAAATAATAACTATATTAAGATTGTATACTAGTATAGAATATTATTTGTATTATAGGTAGTAGTTTTAAACTTAGTTCAGTTCCCTGTTTGGTGTAGTTTAATTTTGGTTCTCTAAGCAAGAAAAAATAAGCTTCTTTTTCAAGGTCCTTGGAGCGAAAATTAAAGTATAACAATAACGATAATAGAATAGTTGTTTATTAGTAATTTCCAGAGCCTCTGAGCGATAAGTAAATTAATTGTTCATCGCATTAAAGATATTAACGAATTAGTAATACATCTTATGCATACAGAACAAAATTTGAGCTAAGAATTAAATAGAGCTTTTGAACTATTTTTAGTTATATTGTTTTTAGCAAGAAAATAACATACTTCTGTTAGATTTATGTAAGTGTATTTTGTAAGAGCCAGAAACAAATGTTCAACTTTTTGAAGTGTTTCAAAGTGCTCGGCTTATTATAAAAATTAAACGATTAATTATAAGGAAAAGTCAACAATCCTTGCTATATATATATATACCAGTGCTTCAATTAAAAAGCGTGCAATAAATTCGTGTTAATCAGCACTGCCTGTGATTTAAAGATTTGCGAATAGAATAATGAAACTGAAAAGTCGTATGGACTGACGAATATTTATAATACAATAATTATAATTAAGATTATGATAATTATAACTAGGAAACGCTAAAATTTCAAAACGCAAATGGACACAAAGATCTTACGATAAACAGAAATTGCATAATTAATGCTGACATAAATTTGATTCGCTAACGAAAAGAAAGATAAGAATAAAACAAAAGCTTGCTTTTTAAACTTTTAAATAATATGAAATTGATAAATAATACACGATAAGTAACTGGCATATTCGATTAAATTCAAATTTAATTCTAATATTCCTTTAACAAATGTTTCTCGTAATAAATATGTAATTGAAAATAAAACATTGAATAATTAAAAAGATTTACATTCGAATGAATAGTTAAACAAATTGTGATATACATACATATGTTATGCTTCGAAGATAATACAAATATTAGATGTTTTAACGTTCTACACGTTCCTAGCCATTCGTAATAACGTAACAAAACAGTTGTTAAACAAATTTATCGCACTGACTATACAACACAAAATAATAAGAAACGCATCGACAATAATATTCTCCAAAATATAATCCGATGTATATTAAATTTTTCAAACGAAATTATAATACATTTTTTCGGTAAATATTCACAGAAACAGAGCCACCTCCGATTTACATAATTTTTTAATATGTTATCAAGATCATCGATCAACCTGAGTAGCATAGTGAACATCTTAGTTGCCGTTTGTTAAAAAATATAATTATCAAAAAAAGTTTGCACAAAAGTACAATAACTTTCCGGACACCATATACGTTTAATGGAATGTAAATAACCGAGACTTTTTTTTTTTTTTTTTTTTTTTTAGATAACCCAAACCTCACTCAAACTCGTTTGTGATGAACTTTCTACCTTGAGCGCCACCTAGATTTACTCGAAAACTGGATCACCAAGCGGAAAATTGAAATCAATGAGATTAGGTTATACCCTAACAGTTTCTCCTCAAGGAAAGTACAATGACCACTCTTTGTTAATAGCATAAAAATACCGGAACTATCATCAGTGGCATATTTAGATCTTCACTTGGACAATAAATTCAATTGGAAGCAACATATAACAGTGAAAGGAGAGCAAGTAGATCGTAAGATGCAAAAATACGTACTGGATACTTGGCAGAAAGTCGAGATTATCGCTGGAAGATAAAATACTTAATTATAGAATAATAACAAGGCCGCGTATGGACTTCTTGTATCGAGCTATCAAGTCAGGGTTAGGTTATCGGTAATCGAAAGCATTTGGTCATTTATAACGGTTATTCGCAACTAGAATGTTTAAAAATTATTTTTTCTTTTCAATCACATCCTTTTATTTCTCTAGAAATTTGTTTAAAAATTTATTGATCTTCCATTTGGGTTTTCTGCTTAAACGAAAATTAGCCTCTCTGTCAATGACATTTTTCAGAAAAATTTTAAGGATAACTGTTACTTTTGACTGGAAGGAAACACCCAACAGATCTCATAAAGGATATAACCTAACAAACACGAAGATGGTACCCCGCTGGGGGTAGCTATCCACATGATAATCAAACAGCCAAAAAATTCTACCAAATGTCCAAATTGGATAAATTGTGAATGTAAACAACTAAATAAAAAAATAGAAAAACTTTTGACTGGAAAAGAAGTGGCCAGTTGACCTGAAATAAGGTACAGGTATGTCAGGATGGAGAGATGGGTCATCATGGACCTATGGCTCTAACCCACCAAATCAGTCTATACAATAGAAGCCTATAGAATTCTAAAGGAAAGGAACAAAAATTCTGATGGGTTTCTAATCTGATCTAACTCAAATCTATTTTTAAGTCCACCAGAATTTTTTCTTCTTTCCTTTAGAATTTTTCTCAAAGTGCAGGTGCAAGCTTTTACTTACTGACACTACTGCATCAAAATACAATATAATTTATAAACATTTTTTGATAATAGCTTTTAATATACAGCTATCTTAACTAAAACCTTCACAACGCTACTTAGAGTGACGACTTTGACAAATCAAATTAAAAAATCATCGGAATTGGAGAGCTCTTTTCGTGAATATTTATCTTTTTTTTTTTTATAATATTGTAGAGAGAATTAAGACAGACTATGGTATATATAAAATATTGTATTCTCATTTACATAATATATCGTTTATGAAAGAAACAACTAAAGTTTGTAAATTATATGTACTATAAAACCATAGAAAGTACAAAATAAGGCAGCACTGTGATTCTTACAAATGTTCACAGAGTACACGAAATATGTTGTGATCTGCGAGCTTTTTACACTTTCTTCGATCCTCTGGCATTGTAGTTCATAGTAGCATATTCGCTACTAAGAAAGAAATTGACATAGCAATTACATTTTAATCAGTTAAATTCATTTTCAATGTTTTCTTCTAATATTGTACAAATTTCTTAGCTACCACTTTGCGTTCCCCCACGAACAAAAGTTTTTTTGATACAAATTTTTTACTGATTATTCTTTATCACAATAAAATAATCACAATACCAGAATAAAAATAAAACATAGTAAACGATTAAAAACTCGTGCAGATCGTTGAAACAAACGTCTTGTATATATATGTATATAATATAACGTATAACTAAATATACATACATATAAAACGTGATAAAATTTGTGATACAAACGACAACAGAATATATGTATCTTCCTCATACAAAGCTTTCGCTTTCAAACGAATAGCAAAGGCTATCGAGTGTGAAATTTGATCCGGCACGTCTACCTGAACGCCATCGGTATGATTGCGAACAACTAACTAGTCTTCTACTGGTATTTATGGACTCCACGACTTTACTGTATGACTCGACCGTTCAATTAAAAATACAAGGTGAAGTCGTACAGAACACATGTCCCAACCGTACACACTTACATATTCATATATTGATTATTCATGTGCGGTTCGACATTTCTAACTGTGTAAAGTTAGAACATGCGTAAGATAAAGTACGTGCCACTGCATTTGGAACTGAATATGGTCATCAATTGTGTAAAATCTTATACGTTTCTTTTTATTTTATTTATTTAAACGATTAGCGTCGCATCGACATCTCAATCATTAGCGACGTGTCCTGTTGTTTAGCTTACGCTTAGATGAAATCGTAGATAAGTTTGAGAAGGTTCTCAACTTTCTTCGTATTATGAAAGGAATCGTCTGACGATTTGCGAAGTTTCACCTGATTTCCTGAGATATGAGTTTCTTAAAAAAAAAAAAGAAAAAAAGAAGTCAATACGCGCCAAGGGTCAGAGAGCATTGGTACGTGTTGCAGTGAGGTGTTCTTTTTAGGAGGAATTGGCGAGCAAGTCTCGCGTGACCAACACAGCTTTAATGACTTGGTTTGTTGTATCGAAGGATCTTCCCACCATGTTATGGGAGGAAGTCGTTTGAATTATCGCTCGGTTTAGTTGCAGTTTCAGTTTACAAAAAGATTGTGTAAAGTCTTTCAGTAAGGTGATTACGAGGCAAAATCTCTTCCAGATAATATAGAAAATTGTAGAACAAATCCTCAAATATCAGATCCTTTTATTTTACCAGAATTTTGTTGATAAAAGATTGCCAAAAATTGTTTATGTGATATTGCAGTGATATTGCAGTTGTCGACGATTATAAATGTTATGAAATTTCAAACGTAGTACCTTTTTTATTTATCAATGTATAAACTATTTAGTGTAAAAGTGCAAACTAAAGATCCTCCGTGTGTTGTGGCAAATGAGAGCCAAGTACAGTCAAATCTGGACATCTGATATTTGTGCAACGATGAGATAGATGATACGCAAGTATGCTTTGTACATACAAGTATGAATAGAAACCTATGTATATGTTTGTAGATAGATACGTCGAATCGGGGTAAATGCTCATTTATTGAATCAAATTTCTAAGTTATTTTTCTTGAAGAAAGAAGCAGCTTTGTACGTAAACAAAATCTCTTTTACTAATTCTACTTGTCTCTTTCTGAGAAACCATTGGTCTCGTTTATATCACAAATATCTCTTTGTATACGTATACGTACATGAGGAACTTAGAATTCAAAAGATACACGAACATGTGCACGTACAATAAATAATATTAAATAAATAAAATACAATAAATAAATAATAAAGCGAAATAAGACAAAAGACACAGAGAATATGAAATACAAAGTTCTCAGAGAATATTTTCCAAAGAAAAGATCTCGGCTTTAGTGTGGTGTCCAAACTGCAAAATATTCAGCGTTGAGTCGTTGAAGCTGAAGATGAGGGTCGTTTTTATGCAAATAAAGTGTACAAAATTTTGGACAAATCTGTTGATGCGTGAGATTCTGGCGGATTTTGGCAAGAGCTTCCTTAAAATTTGGTCTTTAACCGGTTAACTGTGGAATTTAGTTTTAAAAATCTCTTACAGGATACGTAATTAACAGAAATCTTACCCAGTTTCGAAATTTAATCTAAAATTGTGCACTGTTATTTCTTTTGTTCACCTAACAATAATCAATTAATAATAAATTTAAAACAATCCTCTATCGAAGTTTTATTTTTCTAATTATATACTCAAGAATATGAATTTGCATAAAAATTCGCAGCCTAATGATCGCGGTCCTACGCGGATTTCTAAAATTGAGACCTCTGTCGGTGAAACGTTCACAACACTAGACCTACCATATCAGTCGAAATAACTGCTTCTGCAATTCTATTTTAAAATTCCTACTTTATGTTACATTTTCCCCCCTGCAACGTCAGCAGTCATAAATTTGCAGTCGTAACTAAAGGAATAATATAATGAATTTTTTTGTATATATTCAAAATGAAAATAGTTTTGTATCTCTGTTGCTTATACCAATACCAGTGAAAATAACTGGTTCTACAATTTTATAAACGTGGCAACCCTCGTTTAGGGATCATAGTCTTAGATGGATTAATAATAAATACCAAAGAGTGTACTAAATAACGTGGAACTCCTTCTGTAGGAAAGTGAAAAATCACTAAATATTGAAGTATTCTATTATTACGTATTTTTTAAAGACTAGTTGTTTGGATTCGATAGAAATAGCTTCGTCTTAACTGTAGGTGGCTCTATCGATAAAGACGACTTAGCCAACTGCGCGCGCCACAGCGAGCTATATGTATCCACCGCACATTTCTCCAAGTATCGAGGACCAATATTCATTTACTTAAAAAACAAAGAAGTCTAAAAATTATTTAAGCGGTCAACTATATTTTGCGGTAATGATTTTATTTTACGATTTCATATATTGTTCATACGAAACATCCAATTGAAAGTATATATTAAAAGTATAAAAAGATATAGGTAAAATTAAAGACGACTAAAGATAAATAACACGAATTGAACGTGAAATTGAAAATTCATAATGCATTGTAATATCTGTTTACAGTGTGGTTTCCAAGATAACTTTATTTAGTCATAACTGATAGTGTAACTTTTTAATTAATTTTGACACCACTAGATTGGTGTATTTTATTTACTATATACTGTACTTTATAAAAGTATAAAATGTGGCGCAATTAATTGGTAACAATTCTAGGTAAACAATAACTGATAATAACAACAAAAAAAGAAGAAAAAGAAAACGTGTTGCTAAAGTGAAAAAGGGAGATCTCCTCGTTCAGTCACGCAGCGGTGTTTTTCAAAGAGGGGAGATCTCCTTATTCGGTTGGCTAAGTGTTAACTGTCGGTGGCTCTAACGATAAAGACGGCTTGTTAAGACGGTGAAAAACGACCCTCGTTTTCGGCTTTAGCTGCTCAAAGGACCCTCGTAAAGAGACATGTTCGGACCGATAACTTTACGGTCCGGACACTATACTAAGTCCAAGGTCTCGAAAGAAGTGTAAAATTAGAAGCTTTTGAATGCTTTGGTATCGCGAATCCTGCTACAGTGACATTGCTCTTTCACCCCTTTCATCCTGGGGTATAAGTACACAAGGTCATGAGCAAAGGGTAAAGAAACAAATAGGAAATGTGAAATGTGACCGTGGCACGCGAATGAGTCACGAACGTTCGAGAGGAGAGACCGTGGTGACGCGCCTTCTCGTCATCTCGGTCTCCGACCAACCGGATGCTGCGCATTCACCGTCAATTTCTCATTCAGCGTTTCTAATATACTGTTCAAAATAACGGAAAAACCTCATGATCCAGTCGCTTTATATCCTAAGTGTGCTCAGTTTTATACTATAACGGGAAACTGTGGCGCATTGATAAGATAATTTATATATTACGACATTTCTGTTACGGCCAAGAAATTTTTTCCTCCAGCAAGAATCTCAAACACGCGCGGATAATACGAGTTTCGAGTGTCAGCGTGTTTTACTTCTGACGAATATTGTCGCGTTACGAATACAGTAAATAGTTTCCTGATTCGTTGCAGTTCGAGCAACGCGTATGGAACGTTTGAATAATAATACGTTGAGACAGCTGGTCTTTGGATACTGCAGTTTTTGCTATACCAAAGTTTCCTAACCCTCGGTTGTCATCATGGGTCATAGTGACCCACAGGTTTACTTGGAAATAAAGATATCTTCAAAATGTAGCCTACAATGGCATTATGTGTATTAGTAATTGTATTTGTCTGTATTTATGTGTATTATTAAATGTATTATCTATTATTAATTTGTAGTGTTCTTTTATAACATCTGATGATCACGCTGTAAAGAATCCCATTGGTTTGTGTCTGGCGATTCTCTAAAATTTGTAATGGGATAGGCTGACCCAAGTGTGACAAAAGCATATTTTTTGCTGCAATCGAACAGATTATATTTCTGTGAAAATTTTCCATAGAAATTCTTGTGCATGAATTGAGTGAAATCGTTATTATATCTTCTTAATACTTAAATCTATAATTAAAATATAAAATTTTGGTATGTTTGTGTAGGAATGAATTGACTTTTTCATATAATTGCAGCAGATTTTTTTCTATTCACAAACAGCTCGTCCTCGACGTGTCAGATAAATATCATTTTTGAAACGTGCACTAGAAAACTATTTTCCCCTTAGAGTACCACGTTTTTAGCATAAAGAAAGATAGAAAAGATCACAAAAATGTTTCTGTTTTTTTCTAAACTTAATGTTGGAGATCTCTTTTTCGAAAATAATGTCATTTCGTTAACCTTCTTTTGTTATCTAGACAAATATTCTAGAATGTTCAAACTATATTCCCAAATTTGTTCGATTCAATATCACTGCTATTCTTTGAACAACAGCTGCTCGAAGATTGATCAGGGTCTGGCTGACCCAATGTGACAAGTGCGTTTCGTGAGCCAATCTGACACCGAGGGGTTCAACTATGACGATCCTCTACGAAGAAAATACACAATAAGATTTGTTTATTTCCGGTTTAGTTTTCGAGAAAAACGAGTTTGGAAATAAATTAAATTTGACCAATTCGGGACTAGACGGGACTAAATTATCGACATTCTACGTCATTCTACGCGCGGAAATAAGTCGATAATTCAGGACAAAATATCGCGCTGTGTTCCCGAGAAAAAATTAAATTGAAAAATTAATCACACGTATTAAACCGAATATCATCTGATTAATCAGTTCCTCAATTTTTGTTAATGTAAGAATTTGCGTAAAGTTGAACGAACAAAAGAAATAACGACGAATGTACAATTTTAAATTATTGGGTTGGCAACTAAGTTACCTAACCTAACCCCAATACATTTTGAAACCGGTCACCCGACCGGGCCTGTTACTGTAAATTAAACACGTTCAAACCTCATTTTCTTGAGAACGAAGTTTCAAATGAAAGAATTTTATTCTACGTTTTGGACTAATTTTCACACGTAGAACCAGCTGTCGATTGTTTAGTATTCGTCTAACCCGCAATAAGCCACGTTCTAAACTATTGCGTTGGCAACTAAGTGATCGCGGATTTTGTCAATGCCACCTAATGGCAACATCCGCAATCACTTAGTTACCAACCCAATAGATAACTCGATAAATTTTCAAACTCGAATTTTTCGAGAACTGAGCCGAGAACGAACAAATTTGTAAAATCTGTAAAATCTGATTCCACGTGTTCCATTCGTTCGAACTCTGTACCAAAGCACCGGCGCATCACACACTGATTAATTTCGTATTTTGAACAGTGTATCAGCTACTTACGTTACAGGCGAGGATTTGCGAAACTCGAAGGGAAGTGTAATGCAAGAACTGAAAAGGAAAAAGAAGCTCAAGCCATTTCAACTGATCCCGGCAATTTGAGAATTACTGACAGGAAATACAGGTGCAAGATGGCTCCGTCGGCGAGGAAGCCAACAGGAAAATCGGTGTATGCAATCCGGTGCAATCGGAACATCCCCAGCAAGGCGCGGGTATCCTAGAGGAGCTGGGACAATTTCCATCCAGGAAACCTTCGTTTTCCAACAAATCCTCGTTCGACGGTCTGATGTCTTCGTCGTATTCGTAAGGGTCATCCTCTTGGGGATCCTGTAGCTCCTGGTCGGAAGATTCTTCCGGTTCCAGGAGCGTATTGTTCGAAATGCTTCTCTCTTCCTCCGCCAGGATCGGCCAGGAACCCAGGGAGGATCGGGAGCAATGGCTGATTCGTTAGCTGTATTTATTAATTAATGCAATTTTCCTCCAGGACCTTCTCTCTTTCTATTTTCTTATTCCTTTCGAAATGTCTATCTTAGCTACGTCTTGCTGCCTCATATAATTCTCGCTTCTATTCTGAACGTTACAAAGTCTGCACATAAATTTGAATTTCGCATCTATGCTCGCTGCCGGACTGTATCATTTTACGATTATGTTTCGAAAGAAGTTCGCGACTGTGTGTCGATAAGCAAGTGTCCTTTTACGTTTGTTACCGCCATTGGTAAAAAAAACAGTGGAAGCAGGCCTGCATTTTGAAGTAAATTTTTATTAAAGTTGGGTTTATTATACTACGCTCACTAAAATGAAATCAATGTCGTAATTACGATAATTTATTCTATTTAACATTTATATTGTAAATACTCTTTTTTTCTTCCGTTCAATAAGCCTTGTGAGATATGTACAGTTTGCACGTGCAATTAGCGTACATTGCTAATTGGACAGCGTTGTGAACACTTGTCGATATTCCAATTGCTGGATTACGTAACATAGGGAGAAAAGTTTCGTGAGATAAATAGGAACTGTAGAATGCAATTTGATCACCGTGTAACTATCCGATGGTTTGCTGAAAGTTGTAAACACTTTCGGCTAAGAAATATACGTTTTTTACTGATTGACCTAAGCTTCATTTTTTCCCTTTTTACGAAATCTTACAAAATTTTGAGAATGTCACAATATTTCCTTTGATATCCTCGTAACAAAAGGTTGAACTTCAGAATAAGGTACAATGTGTACGATGCTATACACAATTTAATAATCTTCATTATAAATAGTTTTTCATTCACTTTTTATTCCTCGTTGTTTGCAATGCTAACGATCGTTTAAACTTCACGAGCAATGCTTGTCATAGAAACAAAGAACACAAATATATATACTTCAACATTCTATGTTTAATTAATTTCCTATCAAATATTTATATATGTATATATGCACATACATTGTAAATATTTGTTTTTATACGAAAATAATTAAATTTGAAATGTGGGGGTATAATAATTACTATAATTAATATATATAATATATATAATTTATATAAAATACAGTGTATATATATATATATCTTTATTTTATGTTTATATTATGTTACATACATATATATATATATATATATATATATATATATATATATAGTATTTTATATAAAAAATATTGATTGATTGAGTGATAATATTACCCATTAACTTTTTCCCTGTCAATTGTCACCAACTATCTGCTATATGACTGAGCGATAACAATAAACAATTAAAGAAGAAACCAGCCGTAACGCGCGAATATCGAACGCTAGTGAACTTTACGATGGAAATATTCGAATCTTGATATCAGCTATCGTCGATAATTATGACAAGTTCTGAGAAGAAAAAAACGTAAGCGAACATAAATTTTGTATACGCAAACGGTTACATAAATGTTGTAAGAGTTCAACTAACAGTTTATTCGTAAGCTTCGAGATTAGTAATATTTCATTGCGAAGCAAACGAAGCAAAAAGACGTAGAATGTCATCAACGAAAATAGCATTCCAAGAACTATTACTGCTGCTACTGACCATAATCCAACGTGGATAGAAAAAGAAATATCGCATAATTCAGCAAGCGCAAGTGTCTTCGGGGTCTACGTTGTACACCTGATGCACAGCCGATATGCTGACCAACTACTGTAACTATTTGACGAATATCCACAGATGATGCAGCAATTCTAGCCACCGACGAATATCCTAAAGTTGCGTCGACATCATTGCAGCAACACAGGCTAAGTCAGTGGAGAATAGAAATAAATACTGACAAATGGACATGTCACGTTTACCTTGAATTTACCATAACCACGTCGCACTTCATAAGTGCATTATATCCCAAACTCAACTGGTTGACTATTTTGGGTTACATCTTGACCGCAAGGTAACATGGAACCAGCAAACGACAAGGAGGACAGGAGGAAAGCAACGTTCTGGTTAACCGGTGAACGTTCTAAGTTCAGCATAGAAGCATAGTCACTTGTACATAAGCGCATTATGAAACCAATCCTGGCAGCCAATCATGGGGCATGAAAGCGAAAAGCCTATACAGCAAAGTTTGCAGTTCTTCAGCCAAGACCAAGCCAAGAGAAATCCTCAGGACGATAGAAAACGAAACACAATTACTACGTTGGAAACGATGGAATTCGTGAAAATCTGTAGACAAACTGTGTTACAGTTTGCAGGTAACGTGGCTGTGTAGCCAGTACCAGTTCAAGACTAGAGGACCATCCCATCTTGGTAGCCAGGGACCTACGCTCACGCAATCAGCGTCGCAAAGTCCGAAGAGAATATGTTGGTGACTTTCTATATGGACCAGCTACATCGACAACAAGTTATCGGTGAGAAACACTTACGCATTACGCCAATGAAATATAATTTCGTACGGACGCCATCCAAAAGGATTGTTGTACACTTACCGAATGTCTGTGTCGTGAATGTGTTTTGAACAGACTGTGAAGACTCTAAGATACTAGAAAAAGAAAGAGGAGAAGATTCAACAAGTCACTCTAATCGTGTCTACGTTACTTGATTCAAATGGAAAAAATGGCAAAGGAGGTAGATGCAAGGCATTTTGAAACCCTATGGCCATCGGTGATCCAAAAACAAACGACGATCGAGAGACCTCGTGATATTGCTTCTGACGTTGGTTTGGAAAAAAATCGAAGATGCAAAACACGTGTCAAGGGAAAGAACGAGATGCAAAAGATGAAATGACGCTGACCCTTCGATGGTCATCTGCAAGACTCGCTCCTTATTATTCCGTGCAAGCTAGCGATGTGTTGATGCAAGAAGAAGTTGACGTGGAATTACCAAGGAAACGACAAGAGTTGACGGTTTTCTGTTTCCTAACCTCAACCTTCTTCTTTTTTTTTTTTAACGTACAGAAATCCTCATGGACACTCTGCTGCTGCGAGGACAGCAGAGTAGTGTCCGACAAAAAAGTTATGAGTCGAGTCATATTGACCAGGCTGTCACTGCAGTTCCACTCCTGGGCGCCATTCCACTACTACCCGCCACGGAGACAACCTAACCTCAACCTAAGTCCAACCTAACCTCAACCTAAGTCCAACCTAACCTCAACGATCGTCATCTTTTGATTATTCTCGAGCAGATGAACACAGTGTCGCTCAATTAATCTCATTAATTAGATGTAACATTTGGGGCAAGATGGGACATTTCGGTGGACGCTAACTTTTAGATAAAATGGACGTACGGATGGAGGACAGAGCGACAATGCTGGACCGGAGAATAAACGCGGATGGCTGTTGAAGTAACTGCACGGAAGCAATGGGCTGTCGTAAAGCAGTTGCAGCTTTTAATGTCCTGAAAACTGCATTGGACAGGAAGGTGGG
Organism: Bombus flavifrons; assembly: GCF_040668555.2. Lineage (NCBI taxonomy): Eukaryota > Metazoa > Arthropoda > Insecta > Hymenoptera > Apidae > Bombus > Bombus flavifrons. Next base: position 4,534,560 of record NC_138458.1, on the reverse strand, counting down.
TCCCTGTCGAGAAAGTCCTCGACAGTTGTTGAGGACTAGTTTAGAACCTTCCCAAAGTGTATTTTCACTGGAGGAGGAGGAAGTATTAGTATTTCATTTGAGAGAAATGGAGGACCTATTATTTGGTTAACAACAATTAACAGCAATTTATGCGCCCCATTGTGCATTTTTTTTTTACACTTTTCATGTCAAGTTTTGAAAGTTTATTTTAAGACATTTCGATAAACAGATATTGGTGCTAGACACAACATTTTTTGTGAATGCAACACCAGTGGTGCATATAGTGTTTTAGAGCAATTCTTTCTGTAGCGTTCTCATCTTGTCTTTCCTCTGAATTTCCTGGATTAAAACATGAAACTTCTGCAAATGTTCACTCTTTTCAAACGCTAGGACAATTTTATGACAGCAAGTTATTTGATATAGAGTCACGAAAAACTAGTTTAAGAGTACACTTACAATTTTGAAGTCTGTGACGATATTGAAAATTGTTTAAACAATTAGGAAAATGCAGAGAATAACAATAATAATTAGAAAATTAGAAAATGTGGAGAATAAGAATAATTCTTTCTAATAACACTTATTCTCCTCGTAATTCGATGTTCAAAGTTCAAAGTCATATAGCTAAACCATAAATTATTATACATAAATTGCGGTTAGCACACGAAGATTTATTCCTCTTGCCATTGCCAACATTTCAAGAGTAATTTCTTTTAAAAAGTGTAAAAATCGTGATTCTTCTTAATAAGACTTGAAAATTGTTTACAAGTCTTCCGATGGCAAGAACGAGTGACAATGAGAACACGTGAGACATATCTACACGATGTGTTGCTGTTTATAAATTATAAATAAGCATTGTTGAAAGTCAATAGAATGATAATCCGTTTGATCTGTCCTCCGCTGAAAAGAATACAAATGTAAATACTGTTACGTAAGAATGTAATAAGAAATATTGCAATTTGACTTTTCATCAATAGGATTTTATCAAAAATTAAATCTTAGATATTCTCGTTTCGTGTTTGATGAGTCATTAATAACACAATAATAGCCTTGTACGAGCTTCCGTCTATCGCAGTCTTATCTAGGTGTCTTCAGAGATTTTTCTCATTTTAAATTCTCATTTAAGTTTACTTAAGCAGAAGATTTTTTGTTTTAGCATTATTTGTGTAAAGCAATACGTATATTGATTTCACTTGTTCTTCTTTGGTTATTAATAGTACTTCGGCATATTCCGTTATAATGTGTAATCTGCACGTTCAGCGCTGTGGAAATTTGTATAACATGTACTCTTTGCTTTCGAGCTCGCAATTACCGCATATCGTACATTTCGCTGTTTCTCTAATCCTATGAAACATGTTGTATTTACCGACATTTACCGGTTAAGCTAATTTCTTCCTATCCAATTAGCCTAAGCTGCTCTATATTATTTATACGTGTTGGTAACTGTAACTGGATATAATCTTCACGTTTGCGTGCTGCAGCTACTTCGATTCTCTTGTACATCGGATCGAATTTCAAGATTCTGTGTTTGTCCTCTGGTATAAGCTTCTTTCTTATCTCCTCTGGGATGTTTGGTGTGGTTTGGTGGGAGGGGTTACTAACTTCAAACAATTCTCTAAATCATAGCAAGCGAACGTCTTTCGAAACATTATCGTAAAAAATTGCATTATGTAATCGAGAACTTTGCATAATACATACTCTGTTGATAAGGAATCGAGCCTGTAAGGAATTTACCTGTATCGTTTGAAACGTTTCAATATTTCCCAGTGTTAATAATTTTCTATAAACTTAAGCTTGAGAGCAACAAAAAGTATGCACTGTCTGAGCTTTTTAGACTGTTGAATTTTTAGTAAAATTGTGACATAAATTACTGGCATTTATTTTGGACATGAAACTCGATACTGTTTTAAACACGATAGCGGCAAGCTTTATGAAGGCCCTGGAAGTGTTATAAAATATACTTGGACGTTTTACATTCTTATTGCAGAAATATTCTATATTTACTGACGGCCATTGAATAATTTAAAAACAAGAAGTCGTATCAACCGAACAAGCAACAACGCAAATATGGAGAATTGTTATCGTTTGAAAGTGCGGGTAAAAAGGAGAAAACAGAAGTTTTAAAAGTTACGCTATAAGACTTATTCAATTAAAACAATTTGATTACGAATAATCATGATAAATAATAAAAATCTTTTTGCTTATCAACCAAAACGATTTTTCGCCATTGATAATGGTTGCTAAAACAAAATTCGGGTTATCGACAATTGGTAATGGTAACGAAAAAATCCCGTCATCGATAATGGTTATCGGTACCTAAAAAAAGTTCCGTCCTTGATAATGGTTATCAGTATCCAAAAAGAAATCCGCCAAAAATAACGGTTATTAGTCACCAAAGAAATTCTCTAATTTATGATAGTTATCGGTAGCAAAAAAGTTATGTCGTTGATAATTATCATCAGCGATAAAAGATGCTTTCTTACATAATAGATATCAGTAATCAAAACTATAATGGATAGGAGTAACCAAAGAAACCTCAGTCATGAAAAATGGTCATTGGTGACTAAAAATAACTCCGTCACGAATAATAGTTATCGACAACCAAAAAATGATTTCGCCATAATGGTTGTCGGCAACAAAAAAATATCTCATGTAGATAATGGTAATCGGTAACGAAAAGTACTGGAATCATATATAAAGGGTTATTCGTAAGTAGAATACTTGAAAATTAATATTGTTTAATCATTTAATATTTTGAAAAATTTCTTTGGTACTTAGTGTTCACTGTGTTCTATTACAACAGAAGTTACCAGTATGTCAGTCTCGCCCCCCCCCCCCCTATAAAAATTGTAAAAATAAATGTTACTTTTGATCTCTGACTACGGTTAATTTATAGTGCAACAATCGAAAATAAAATTACCAAAAGTTCTGACGTAACATCTTAGGTAGAGACGTCGCAGGTGATTATTGATTTTTCCACGCGGTAAAGCTTGCATAAGAGTATGCACCGAAGTGATAAACCGAGACTACGCGGCTCTCGTCATTTATTTATAGGAACAAAGATGTGGCTACATGTCGACAAACTACATGTACTTGCATCGTTAACTTTGCACTTTATCGATAGGCTGACGTTCCTCGACATTAATTACGAAAGTTGAACCTACTTTATGCGTTTAATTTTAAGTAATCAATACGAGGCATATATAATAAGAATATTTGTTTAAAAAATGTTGAAATTGTTAGATATTATACGACGCACCGGTTGATGTATTTCTTGTAAAATGAAATGATTGTAAAATTCTCGTAAATAATGATACGAAATGACCGGCCAGAGAATAACCACGTGGCAATAAGCATCAATCTGAAATGTTGCATAATGTATCAAAGATATACACGAACGATTGACCTCCAAAATAATCTCTTACTGTTTGTCACAATCCATTAAACATGATTCTAGTTATAATGTAAAAACAGTGAACCTTGTGTTTCATTCGTGTTTTTAATCCTAAGATATCCAAATCGAATTCCATGTAACGTTCCAATAACAAAGAAACATTACTACAATGTTTTCTTCATACATTTTTTAATTTTTTATTATATATTCCGCATACCTATGATAGACAGAGAAAAAATCAAAATAATAGCAGAGTCGTAAAAGCAATTATAAGTAATGAGAAATGCAAACAAAATATTTAGAGATAATAATTTAAATATAAATTGTAGTGTTAGAGATATTTTATATATAATTATCTTAAACAGATAAACTTGAACGCAATTAAGTCTATTTGAAATAATACCATAATAATTGCTTGAAATCGTTTCAAAACATTAGTTTATCAAATTGTAATTGTTAACTTCCGTATTTTATATAAATAACAGATAACACATTGCACGTTAATTTAATTAAGTAATACAATTATAGAAATAAATAGAATGGAAGAATTAATAATTATAGTATAATAAAATATTATGGAACAGAATACTCTTTAATCCAAGATTTAAACAAACAATAGATTTTAATTAATTTCGATTTCTTAACAAGTTTTGATTTTCATTAGAATTGTCGTATAGTTAAAATTTTTAAACTATATGTAATTATAAAGTAGTTGAGAAAATTTCGAGGAAAACATAGCACAGGCTATGAATAAACTGTGATTTCTTATTAGCGAAAGAGAAGAAAAAAAGTAAACAAAGGGGTTAAAGTTTCGAGATTTTAAAAATGGCGTCATGTCTCGAGGGTTGACCAGCAATGTTGGGAGAATTAAAGAAAAGGAAGTAATACAGTAATCGTTATCTATATACGGAATAATCTGTCTGATTATTATTTATCTACACATGAATATATCATTTCGAAATTTTGTAATATTTCGTTTATGATTCAATCGAATTTGAAATTTCAAAATTATCGTCCAAGTATATTTTACGATAAAGTACATTGGAAAAATGGGGAACAAAAAGTGAAGTGGAGATTTGCTTATAATCACATGTTGATCACTTGATGTAATTAGTTGTGTTTCAAAATAAATACTTACCATTCAGCACATTAATTTTCCGCCTCTGACGTCAGAGGATGTACCGGGCACATTTCACTAATCTTCTTGAAGTTCTCAAATTTTAACAATTAATTGTCTATATAGACACTAGTTGACACAACAAACAGTGATCGATGATTCACGCACGTCAAAGAAAGAGAATATTACTTCTTATTATTAGAAAACATGAACGTAGCGTGAAACGAAACAAACGACAAAATTACTCCGGCGCCATGACGCATAGCTGTCAGAGCAAGCTGCGCGGGCAAAGATGCGTATAAATACGGTCGAGAGGGAAATTTAAATCCTAGAAAATTCCTAGGGAAATAATTCTACGTAAGTATTAGATGGATCTGGTTTTTGTAAAACAATTAAGATAATTACTTGACAATTTGCTTGGTATCTCCGATCCTTTTCAAATTTCCATATATTGGAAAGCTTCTTAAAAGTTAAATATTATTTAAAAAAAAGTATCACAAACAATTCTAATTGTAAGTACTTTTAATTTTATATCGAAACTAAACTTAAACCTAACCTAAAACAGGATACTACTCAAATATTAGCTTGTTATTTGTTATTTCACAGATACACAAAATTTTGCCCAACACTGCCTACCAACAACAGCAGCAATGAGATTATCGAATTTTCTAAATCCATGACCTAAGTTCATTTATTACGGATTGTCAGCCAACTTTCCGATAAGCGTTGACTTGTGGAAACGAAACTATTTTTCCTACGATCTTTGTGACTGCATTTTAATTCATCTACAATATTTCGTCACTTTTCAATATGTTAGTTCATATGTTCATTATCACACATATAATACATATATTACAATACTTTGATTACAGAAGGAGAAACAACTAAAAACTACTAACGGACCTCAGAAACAAGGTCAAACTGGTTTATAATATATAATAAAAATAGAATACTATTTTTATGAGTATATATTATATGTATTACTTAACGCTTTCACTATCACCGTTTAAGGAAAAAGTCACTGTTCACAGCTCAACATTCAAAATTTTTAAATTTTACATAATGTGACATATATTTTTACACATATAGTAATAAAAGCTGCTAAGTAGACAACACGATTCTTAGAATCGCACACATATGTGTAACGCTGAGCTGTGAGTAGATTGCTTCTTACTGCAAACCACTTGTCACACATATCTAGATATGTAAGGTATTGTATTGTTACCTACTTAACGCACACGACGCAACTGAGGCAAAGTCAATATACGAGTTTCGACGACGGATTCAACAAGGACGGAAACCACCATGTTTACATTTATCTGTCGACCGTTCGAGCGATTTACGAGTGTTGTGTTACAGTGTCTCATGTTAGACGTGTGGCTATTTGTACAAAATCTGATATTCTATATATTCCAAACAATTTTATGTACAATCTTTGTCAATCAAGAAGAAAAATTTAAAGTAAGTGAAAACAATGTATTGCAATGTCAGATTAGTGATAATTTGGCGTTGTTTATAATAAATAGAAATGGCATTGGTAATGGTATGGTCAAACGAAAACAAATAAGATTTATCCTAAAGACAATTGAAACACAATACACATACGGTCACGGACGAAAATATTGGCACACTGTTAAAGAGTAAATAACTTTTTTAAATTGGATCAAACGACTCGAGCCTTTTTGACAACATTTTACAACATTTTATCCGAATTTCTAAGAAAAATTTGTATATAGTATAAACATGTAATCTATCACATATGTGTGACGTGTGGTAACGAGAAGGTAAATAATAAAGTAAATAAATAAAGTAAATAATATGTTAATTAGGCTGTATGGAGAAGTTCAACAGCTGCGATGATGAAAATTTGGAGGATGCGGGGAATGTAAGTTTGGAGGAGATTACAAAAGAGGACTTATGATATTTAACGTCATGATGAAGAGAGTATAATGAAATATGGGGGACAGAAGAAAGAAGGGAAGTGGAAGCAGTACAAGAAAGGTATCTAAGAGCAGTATTAGTGACTGGAGAGGTGCACACCTACAGTAGGATATTTAGACAAGAAACGAAGACGGAGAAAATACTTCTGGGGTCAGGAGAAAGGTACATAAAATATGAAGATATGAAGAAGAGATTAGAAGATCAGAAAACTCACTACTTGAGGGTCATTGATAGGGAAAAATGAAATAACATGAGCCATAATAGAATGGCAAGAGAGAGATTTAAAGGAAAATAGGAAAATAGGGAAATGGAAAACAGAAATAATCTTTCGTTTATTACATATACATGTAAGTGTGACTTAAACTATATCATATTTAGTCTCATTTTAATCAGAAGAATGTCGCAAATGCGTGGGTAAAAGATTAAATTCGAGAAAATCGAAGATAAACAAGTTCCATCATCGTCTCATGGATAGTTAGTGATTTTTCATAGACGATTGAATACAATAGATCAGGTTATGCTACTCGAACGTCGAGCTCCGTGTTGTGTTGAAGCGAACAACATTAGAATCGGTGACGGCCTATCAATTAGGACGAAAGAAAGTATGTACCTACGAGAGGAAGGGAAAGTCAAGAAGATAAAGATAACAAAGTTAGGTTCGGATTAGGGAACGAATGAAGGATGAGTAAACTCCAGATGAGGAGAAGAAGAAATGCGGTATATGTGGGAAGGAGGAGGGAATAGGAGAACATGTTATAACGCAATGTGAATATACAACAGTGGGTGAACGAACAGAGATTCTTATCGAATAAGAGGCTAATGGAATAGGATGGATGAAGAAGGTGACGGATAAAAGGGGATGAGTAAATGAATCCCAACAGAGAACAGGAGCCTATAGCACATTTTGGTCAACATTGAGTGAACAGTATAATATGATTCTAAGGTCTCTGTAGATCATTTTACTACACACAGATTATAAATTACATCGCAATAAGGGAAGATGACGTAATGTTGAAAACAAGAAGCGTGTTAGGCGTTTGGAATTTTTTTTATTATTGTTCATCGTCGTCCTTAATGACTTCGCTTCGTTGTAATAAATACTGAAATAAAATGTATTATTACGACGTAGTATAACCTATAAACCGATTTATCTCGAAATGTGCTAAATGTGCTCTAGACCTGTATTACCGATTGGTATTCAAATATTGGAGATATAAAGATGTTTACTGATGCAAAATGAACGAGATGTAAAATGGAATTATGTAGGATATTTAGGATGCAATTACACGTAATAATATGCAAGAGCGATTCAATGTATCCCGGGAGGGATTTGAAATGAGAAATAAGCGTAATGTAAAATGGAAATAAGTAGAGCTTCCTTATCCAGAACACGGCATTTTTCAGTAACGAATGACTTTTACCTTTCAAATATGTACATATTTTATTATTGCCCGTACAAAACGTATTCTTTCCCTTATTCGATTAAATGGATTTTGATTATAAGAACTTAGTACGAAAGCAACATCGTTCTATCTGTCGAGACAAAATACGACATATTTAAAAACCTCGAAGCTGCCGTAGGTGCAACAGGATTGGCAAATGTACATGATGCTGGGAAAATCACAATTGCGAATATTAAAAAAACAAAAACTGATTTCAATTATTTGAAGCACGTAGATCCTTCGAGTGCTGGCAACAGTAGGAAAATCTTAAATATACTGATGCAATGAGATGGTTTTGTTACGATAAAGACGATAATAGCGATGATTTTATACAAGCGGAGACAGCAAACGAAAGTGTCTTCTCATACCGATGCATTCGTGGCATTCGAAAAGCAGCTTCGAACGTTCGAAGTAGACAAAGAACGTGGCTCTATGAAGTTCCTTATGTTGAATGAATTATGCGACTTGGCAGGCAAAAAATTAGTAAGGTAATATAATAAAATATAATAATATAAAATATACTAAATATAATAAAAGGTAATAAGGATCCATAAAGATTCAATTGATCTTGATTTGTATTTGAATAAGTGAAATTCCATATGAGAAAAATAATTGTTCCATTAACTAAATATTTCATGATTCGAACAGTTTCGTCTTGCTGTTCGCTCGGATAAGGAAGGTTCCTACTTTGTAATTATCAACAAATGTCCATCCAATTTCAAAGTTTTAGTGGACCAGTTGTTCAACACACTAAATAAATATTACTACTACTACTACTACTAGTAGTACTACTATATCACAGTACCTGAGTAATATTAATTCTGAAAAGAGATGGATAGGTATCTGGAATACAATTTTCTGAATTTCTTAACTATAGTCCGATAACGATTAAGAAAGAAAGCGTGGAACAAATAATTTCATCGTAATGTTTCTGTCGGCTGAACGTGATAAATAACGAATGATTACTGATAAAAATTATGTATGTCATTGTTTTTACAATTAGTCAGCTGATTAATCTTTTGTTGCCATAGTATTACAAGATTTAGACGTTTCTCCAACTGCAATCAATTACCAAACTTAATGGGACAAGTAATCCGTCCAGTTTATTAATTTCAGCATTTATTCGCAGCGAGTATTGCACGATTTGATAAGTAGAAGATAAGAATCGACAAAGAAATCTCTTAACCTTTCAAGGTCACCTTCAAATTCTTCGAACAGAATTCTTAATTTCGTATTATAAAAATTTATTAATTTCGTATCTTCCTAATAACTTTTCCCTCATTTCCAACGATTTCGTATTTACTTTAAATTTCCTATTGGAACAAAACTCGCTTATTTTCCAATGCAGTGTTTTTCGAAAGATCACATCCGCGATTGGAAATTTGTCTACCCTAATTGCGGCAGAGTATTTTCATTTCCTGTGGATGTCAATTATGTCTAATCACATATTTCTGAAATACTAAGCTTGTAATGGGCGAAAGTATAACGCAAGAAAAATACTAAAATACAAAAAAAGAGGAAAAGAAAAATTGTATTCCCAGTCAAACCGACAGCCTTCGATTAACATTCTTTTAACGATACATAATTAGCTTTTAATCAGAAGAAATTTCTTTTCAAGTTTCTCCTGGACTATGTTAATTTCGTTATCGATGATCTGTACGAAGTGATACTCGTATCTGGAGGGATCTTGAATATCGCTTGATACATCCTCTTCTGTTTCACTGATCGTACTCGATCAACGAATTCCGAACAGAGAAATTAAAGCGGCGACGAAACGAAGGCAAATGAAAGTAGACCATCATCGATTTAAAAACGACAAGATCGAAATCGCGCTTCCTTTCTTCGTGCATTCGATATATGAAAGTAACGTGACTTCCTCAGTCGTTAAGAAAGAAAACTTTCGCGATACGAATATCGGTCTGCTTGTTCCTAAAACGAATCTATTTTGAATGTTATATGCGTATACGGTTACTGACATTAATATTTGGACATTCTTTGAAACAGAATAACATCTTTTACAATTCAACCAGACGACTTGTTTTTGTTTTTTAAGGAAGGGGGATTTTATTAATATAAAGAGAAGATTAATTTACCAGGTGTAACAAGAATTTTGAAATAACACTAGTAGCTTATATGCTACTGCAAGCATATATTTTTTAAATATGCTTGCATTAATATTCGAAGTCTTTCTATCAGATTAGAAAAAATTTTCTTTTTTAATTCGATTTATAATTAAAAAATCAAGCAATCTGTAGATGTGCTTATCGCTGAATAAAACGGTTCTAGGTTTGATAATTACAAATATCAATTTCATAATTTCGTATTGTACGAAGAAAAAACAAAAGAAAGGAAGAGAAAAGAAAGAGAAGAAAAATGTAATCACATGGCAATATCCTATCACACGCAAGAAATAATGAAGATAGTAAAGAATAAAATTGTTGCGGTTTGACTCATCTATGATGTTGTAATTAACGTGCACCTTATCAAGTGCGAGAAGATATTCGGATACTTTTCAGAGAGTGAAGTGTATCTATATAAAGAATGACAAATCTAAAATTGAACTAAACTACCATTAAGAGACATTCAGGAAGTCATCGTTCTATATATATATATATATATATGGTTAGGTTATATATATATATATATATATATATATATATATATATATATATAATGCTATCGTTTACATTTCGCATTCGTGCCCGTCACTTTTTCGTATTTAGAGAGATGTCTCTTTAGCCGAGCTATTAATATCCAATTTCGTAAATGGCGAGATCGACTAATCGATATTATAAAGCGGAGCTTCCTCGGCTACGGGTCGTGACCCCATGTGGGGTCGTATAACAAAATTATGGGGCGGCGGAAATTTTTGCAACTGCTACACACCGGAGGAATAAAAATGTCAATGACCTGTCAGCAAAGGATGAAGAAGAATTTACCGAGTTATTAATCGACATGGGTATAAAACAGCAGATTCTTAACAAATCGTTTAAATGAATTTTTGTTTAGAATCAGAACAGAATTTTCAACGATTTTTAAAATGATCTTGAACACGCTTATGATATTTTATATTACATATGTGAAAATGTGATTCAACAACTCTGTTTAAATAATATCCGATGCTAAGTAAAATTGGTTAAATGTATTAGTATTCAGTCATACTATCACAATAGTTAACAATACTAATAATATGCCTCAAATATATTATTAATATTAATGCAACTATTCAAATTTGTTAACGTTCGACAAAGTTATTTGAATAATATTTCATGCTAAATAGATTCCGCAAATCTATCAATAATGTTTAATACATAGTACTATTCAAATTTGCTTACGCCCAACAACTCTATTTGAATAATAGCTGATATTAACTAGATTCCTCAAGGCAATTAGTATTTACCTACACCATAACAAAACCTACTAATAATATTAATGTACTAGTATTATTAATAATGTTAATACCATTATTTAGATTTGTTGACGTTCACAAAGTATATTTGAAATAATATCTGATATTAAGATCTAGATCCCTCAAAGCAATTAGTATTCACCTACAATGTAACAAAAATCTATTAACAATACTAATGCTATCTCTCAAATATATTAGTAATGTTAATACTATTATTCAAATCTGTCTCAGATTCAACAACTCTACTTGAATAATATTTGATACTATATAGAACCCTTAGCTCTATTAATATTCCAAATATATTAGTAATATATTAGTAATATATATATTATATAAAATATATTAAGTAAATATATTAGTAATAGTAAAATATATTAAGCCAAATATATTAGTAATAGTAATACTACCACTCAAATTTTTTAACGTTAAGCAGCTCTATTCGAATAATATCTAATAATAAAGCAGATCCCTCAAATCTACTAGTTTGTACTCAGTCATGCTATTAAAAATATCTATAATAGTAGTAATATCCTTCAAATATATTAGTATTCAATGTTATTATTATTATTCAAATTTATTAATAATCTGAATATTAAATCCTCGCCTGAATTATGTAATAAAAATTGTAAATGAATAATTAATAATAACATGAAAAAACGGCGTCTTTATTATTGATAGTTGTAAAATGAAAATATCGATTAACTCTGAGAAACATTGAACATATTCTGTTATATCAAATATTCAACCAGAATTTAATTCTTTATGCAAAAATAAACAAGCACATCTGTTTCACCGATATGCAAATTTAATTCTGCTCTAATAGGCGATAATAAATGATACAATTATAAATGTAACAAAGAATCGTTTAGAATTAAACTTCTTTAATTTGTTGTTGATTAATGCTTTATTTGTACAGGGTAGACAATATATAACTGACCAATTTCAAAGTCTCGCCATTCCGAAACGATGCATCATCTCCTGTTCCGCTTTAACAATCGTATCATGGACGTACGACAAAATAATCATTCAGCGTTACACAGTTCGAGAGCGGGGAAAAATTGTCAAAATACTTTGTCTAAGTAATTCGTCGATAACGATGACCTCACACAAATTACTCTGCCGGTATCGTCCGGCCATCAAAGATCGCCTGATTCTATTGCAGTGGGTTTCTTCTTACGAGGTTATCTCAAAAGTAAAGCGCATGTCGATAAACGAAAGCCAATCGAGCAGCTAAAAGATGCTATTCGAGAAGCGACAGCGAACATAACTTTCGAAACGTGCGAAGATGTAACGAAAAATACGACTGACAGGGCTGACTTTGTACAGCGCCCGAAGGCAGACATCTTTCTCATATTATGATTCCATACATGATTTTCAAATATTAATAAATGACTCGTATTAAAAAATACTGTTATTTTTTACTTCGTCTAAAAGTTATCGACAGTGAGAATCAGTCGGTCATATATCGTCCGCCCTACATATCTATTTTATGTACCTTCTTATGTACAAAACTGCGTAACATTCTCTCGACATAAAATGGGTTGGCGAATGGAAAAAGTTTAAGAAGCGTTGTCATAAACCATTCATATCCTACCTCGATTAAGGAGCAATGTTCTGATAACTCTGATATATATCTTGCCATATTTCGTTTTGGCAACGTGAAACAGAAAGTCTGACACGATTCCATCGCCTTCGTGTATATCGGTCTCCGCCAAAACCTCTTTCAGCGCCTCCACCCGTTCTTCCGGCGTACTTTCGTCGTACGACGACAATTTGTTCTCCAGGCACTCGACCACGCTGAAGTCTTCCCAGAACTCGGGCGGATCAGTTTCGAGCCTCCTGGAAGATTCGGTATCCAGGAAACCAGAGATGTCCAACCCTGCGTAAGACACGTCCAACGCCAAATTCGCGAATGTGGGAGTTCGGGCTAAAGGAGAACTGGCTTGCAATTTCCACTGATGATTCTCACGATCTCTCGACTTGCAGCGACTTTGCGAGTCGCCTGTCCCTATGGAACTCGCTCGGTTGTTAGTCCGAGAACGTTCCTTCGAGTCAGCGAAGAAATATTCACTCATTTTCTGCGAATTGCTTGCTTCTGGTCGCCAGAAGTATTTTTCCTTCAAATCTGCCGGCAGATTTTCGTTTATCCCCAATAACAGCTGCCTATCCTCGCTGCTTTTCGACGAGGCCGCTTTCAAATTCCAAACGGCCTGTAAATCACGGTGTTCCGCGACGTTTCCCTTTGTTTTCCACGTAAGATTTCCTGCTTCGCCGTCGATACATTCCGAGCAACTTTCGCTGTTCCTTGGAAGAAAACCATCGTGAGAAACTTGAATTGTCTGCCAAGACGAGTCTTTCTGGGAATCCGTCTCCGCCGCGCTCTGGGAATACTTTGCTGGCTCACCGATTCTTCCTCGCACGCCAACTTCCGACAAATTTTCAACCGGCTCTCGATCCAACACATTTTGAACTGTGTCAATCGTTCTCGAAGAATGGCCTACCTTCCTTTGACCTTGATAGTTTGCTTCTGCACATGAAGCACCGTCTATCTTACGCTCAAATTTCCCAGACACTTGCGGATCGTGCTCGTTGCTCATGTCCCATAATCGGATTTTCGATCTTAAGAAGATCGAAATTTACGTACCGCTGTTCATGAGGTCACGTTATCCCAACACTATCTTTCCATTTGTCTCTTCCTCGTCAACACAGCTTCGCCTCGTTCGTTCATTTATTTAATTCTGCACTCTACACTGTTACGAATGATGTTGGGATCATATGACGAATTTTCGTGAATTAATGCCAATGGTAATTTCGAGAGTGCGCTACAAGAAGCAGTTAGGTTTTAAGGATTACTGTTTTATGCTGGCATATGCTTGGGTGGACGTGAAATGTGTGACGCTGACAAGAGCATGGAAAAAACGACTGAACTGCCTTGACGATACCACACAGGACGAAATGGAAGATAATATTACGACAGATGTAGAAGATGCATACAATACCGAGAATATAACAGCAATAATGGCATTCCTCAACACTTTGAAATATTTGAGGCGATAGAAACAGTTGAGATGATCGAAGGCACAAAAGGAATGTAACTTCATCGAATTGAATCTGCTAAAAAAGTTGTGTGATTTAGCAGTTAAAATGTTTGATCGAATCATATTTAATTTCAATATTTGTATTGCTATTATTATAATTTATATTCTTTTTTGGAATACATAGAACAAAGATGGGCCTGCTTTTCTTTAATTTCATTATTTGTATTGCTATTATTAATATCTATGTATTTTGAAACACATACATAAAGATGAATATCAAGAAGGTAACTCTTTTATTATCCGAAAACCTTTGTCCCCCAACAATTCAGATAACCGAGATTCTACTCGAATTAATTTTTACAAACATGGAATATCTCAATTGGATTCTTGCTAGCATAAGATCATTAAATCTAATGGCAGATATATTTTGACTCAATGAAGATTATAATACAGCATTGGGAAAGAAAGTGGAGACGAACAGCGTCCTCTCACATTGAAAACGTCAGTGACTCGTTCTTCCAAAAATACGACATAACCCCCTCACTACTCAGAAGAGACCAAGTCGCTATTACTCGCATCCGAATAGACCACACAAAAGTCTCCCATTTGCATCGATTGACAAAGGACGCAGCTCCCGGTGAAGAATGCGGAGAATGCAACGTACCAGTCGTTTTATTTTATCGTGCTTGGAGTGGTATAACACACATCGTTCACAAACTGAAACCGTGTATTAGAGACAATGTCAACAAAGAAAAAATCAACGATCTGTTAAGACCCATTAAAGAAAGCAAGATAATTAACGTGATACTTTAAACATATCTGCCTTCGTCGCTAATAATCTTGTAGTCGATGCAACGTTATATTTATATGTATAAAATTTTACGAAATTAAATTAAATATCAGACTGGTCCTTTGTGATTTGAAATATGGCGCCCTTACATCTGTTTCTATAGATTTGTTTACGAAACTATATATTACAGAGAGAGATAACTTAAAAGTTAAATTAACACCTAAGCTATTTTATAATGTGATTGGCTAATGTGTTATTAGAAACGCGTCTCCTATTGGGCGATCAGATCGCCCCCTGTTGGCTGATACAAATGGTAATTGCGTAGCCACATTCTCAATGGCAACGTACTCTACGACGAGCGCTTATACAGCAGATCGCCATACATAATTAAAGATTAATTATGGTTAAAGAAAAAATTAAGTGGAGAATATACAATAAAATTTCCTCATACGACGTTTCATTTCTGAGAAAATCGAGTTTGAAAAGTTGCCAAGTATACTTTAACTTGGTTAAGACTAGGTGTGAATAAACGATCAGCACGAGGTTATTATACACGTGAAAATAGATAAAAAATGTTGAATAATATTTTCCCGTTTAAGGCATCATTTTCAAGGAACTAAAGTCGGATGGAAATAATGTTTAATTACGAACTGGTTTGATACAGGCGCATGATATATCTTCAAATTTATTTTTCTGAGAAAATAAAAAAAAAAAAAAAAGAAACGAAGCGTATTGTGAAAAAATTCTATTCTACATTTTTTACTTATTTTCACATAAACTTTAAGCTCCTGTCGATTGTTTACTCTTGTTCAGTCTGGAATTATTTAAATTTAAGAATACTTGTTAAATTTTCAAATTCGAATTTCTCGAAAACGAAACCTCGAATGGAAAAATGTTATATCAAACGTTTTCTATTCTTTCACGTAGAATTGCCCCTTGCTCGGTTGTATTACAAAATTGCAATTGTGGAAATCCACCTCATGTGTGTATAGAAAACAAGATTATAGTTTTGCAAATATACGTTCTTATCGACCATGTCATGTTGTGTGACTTAATAACTAATACTATTGTTTTATACCTGTGCAAAATTATTTGGAACTGAGATACCTTGTTCTACTATTCATTTCAAAACTATTTCATTGTTTTATCAAAATAAATAAAGCGTGCACGTATATCTCATCAAAAGATATTGATGTACAATTGAAAGTATATCACGGTGCTGTTTACAAAAATCATTTAGATCGCATCGATAAGAATATAAATACTCGGAACTTTCAATACGTGCAATTGACTAACTGATATCAGCTATATAAGTGCCGATAAACTGACCACATTGTTATGGACCAATTGTGTATATCTCTACGATCAGAAATTAGGGTTGCAATATGAAATTAATGCTAATGTTAATAAGAAAATGTAACTATGAAACAATGACAGAATTCTATATAGAGGGTGTTTTAAAAAAATTGCATAAAAATTTTACCACAACTTTTATGTGTCAAAGTAGGAGAAAGGCAGTTCACAGTTCATATAAATATTAAGGTAGCTCTTAAATAAATCAAAATTCAAGATTACTCTCATATTTCGAGCAAAATTAATCTTCAGTTTAGGTCAGATAAGACATTAAATAATATAATTCTGAGTTTAATTTATTTAGTGCTGTTAACTAATTTTCTCAAGCTTTTCACAAATTTTCTTTCATAATTATTAATTCTCTCTCCTCCTTTTAATAATTCGAGATTGATATTTTTCTTTCTTGTTGGATACTTCCTTTTCAACTTGACGATTTTGTCAGATCTGCTACTTCAATTAAATATACCAGTCGATTTAATGTTCTATCTTCGTATTGCAATTATTTATATCAACTTTTCAAGATAAATACAAATGATATAAAAAATTAATATTATTATTATTTCATATCATACTAGTTATCAATATCATATTATCTTTATACTTAGCATTTATTAATTAACTCCAATTTGACTAATATAGTTGACTAGGGAACTACCTTATCGATAGAAAACTAAAAGCAGAACGAATGTTCAAAGCGTTTGCCACGAAATTCGCGAACATAGACGCGTTTCATACAAAATATCAAACGTGTTTAAATATACCGAGATTACATTATTGTAATTAGTCTGCGAATTTTTATAGATCTATGGGAAACTTAGAGGTTTGAAAAGGAACAAGATTCACGTAAGACGCAAAAGTACATAAAATAATCCAAAGTATTCGTTACGATATATACTTATAAATAGTGGGAACATTTCATAGTTTTAGTGTTAGAATTTTGTACAGGCCATTTTGAACATCTATTCTGATTCAACTTTTTTTTATCGTTAATATCGAATATAAACATTTTTCTCTACTTTGGTGCACAAATGTAAGACGAATCTTCAATTTTATTTCCATAATTGTATTGTGTTTATTACATGAATTAATTGTATTGTATTGTATTCATTACATGAATTAATTGCAGTGTATTAATTGTATTCATTTTATTTCCATTGTATTCACAAATAAAAATTTGCATAAATATCCTCGGTCGAATTATGATAATATATTTTCAATATACATATTTATGATACAAATTTACAGTATCAGACAAGATTAGACGGTATTAGACTAAAATGTGTTAATTTTGAACTAAATTACATGTCAGTAACGTGCGCATTAATAATATAAGTTTGAATAATTTTCCTCCTGCACCCAAATTCCTACCCATCATTTTTTAAACACGCTGTAGTCATAATAAATAAATGTTTTAATAGACGTCCGCATATTTTTTGGAATTTCTTCCAACCAAAAGAGGTTGAAATCGAAAATAAAACACTGTATGATTGATAATTATTGCTTGGCAGCTAATAACGAATCAAAATTAATCAAAAAATATAATATCACAGTTTTTTACGATGATCATCGATAGCAAGTATCCCGCAAATTTTACAATTAATTTTAATACGTCTCTTATACTTTTCTGCGATCCTAAGAACGAGCGAACATCGAGTATTATAGCACAGAATTTCCGTGCACGCTGATTAAATTATATGCATTAATTAAATTGCTGGCAATAAATTGGTGTGAAAGAGCCGCACCGTAGTTTCGAAAACAATAAACCATTATACGTATCACATTTTCTTTTCCTATTCCATTTAGCTGACGGATTATTTCTATGAGAAAGCGTTGAACTATTCGAAAGGGGACGTGTCTAAAGAATTACACGGTTTTTCTTTAACAAGGAAAGTCTAATTCATCGTCTAATTGATTGTTGCGCAATTCTCTGAGAAAATCAGCTACAAGACTTGAGAAATTCCTTTTCCCTGATAAGTCGCGAATTCAGCCACGGACTAAGTCGTTGCTTCACTCAGATTTACGCGGGCTGTCTCAACTGAATGAGATCACCTAGGTATCTGACTTATCTACGATTGTATGAAAAAAAACCTCTCAGGGTAAAGTTAAATTATTTGCCGTTATGAATCTCGCGCATTATGTGAATTTAACGTAAAACTATCAGTATACATATCTTGGTAATTATATAGAATAATTACACTATATAGAACTATAGAAAAAAATATATTTATAATTATAGATAAAATAGATAAAAATTAAAAGACCATTCAACTTCTAATCGATAACACTGACAAGCTATCGTCAATGATCGTCTAAATGTTTACGTGACTTATCTTTTGCTTCTTAAAGACGAGTATTTTGTGTCCCTCATAAATTATCTGTATTGAATGGGACAGTGTAATAAAAGAGGACAATAGTAATATGTTATCTTATTAATCCACTTCGCAATTTTTGTTAATGTAAAAGTTTATGTAAAGTTAGACGAACGAAAGACATAACAATGAATGTACAATTTTAAATAAAATGTTGAAACCGGTCATTTGAACGGGCCTGGTAAGGTTAGTGTTAATATTATCTCTAGACACCAAAATCATAATATTATGATAAAACTTACGTGAAACTTACTATATCTGCGTAACGAGCAAGAGTAATCATGAAATTGAAGAAGAAGAAATAAACCTTCGATAAAAAATATAGTATAATTCTGAAATTTTATCATAATTAACGTAAATATATAATATTAATTAACAATAAAAAATCAACAGTGGAACTCATAAAATTAAACAATATCAATTAACGTGAATAATAAATTCATAAACCTTTTTATTCTGTAAATATGCCAACGATATTGAAAATGTACGGAGAATGTAGAAGAGTATTAAACGAATGATACCGGGCACCTCATGTTATATACCCCATTCTTCAATAAGCGCCCGTTTCCATGTAGCACTAAAGAAATTCGTTGCTAATAACAATACTTTGCGAAAGATTTCGACGAAATAACAAAAATTGTATCTCTGATATACAAAGAATTCAATTAAATTTTGTAATATGTTATTGCTATCTTTGAAACAACAAGCACTTGAAATTGCACGCGATAGCACATAGCAGGCGAACGCGAACAAAGGATTTGCGTTGTATTACGGCGATCGTG
This sequence comes from Bombus flavifrons, assembly GCF_040668555.2. Taxonomy (NCBI): domain Eukaryota; kingdom Metazoa; phylum Arthropoda; class Insecta; order Hymenoptera; family Apidae; genus Bombus; species Bombus flavifrons. The sequence continues at coordinate 4,514,928 of NC_138458.1, read as the reverse complement.
TCATAGTCAGGCCATCGAGTAGACAAATAAATATGTATTTCAGAAAACTTGTCATAGCCTCGGGAGAGAACTTGATAAACGATGCTTTGCAATGGAATTAAAGATCAACGTAACATTCATTTAATATATACGACAAAGATATTGGCGTCTTTGACGAATATGATTAGCGTGGATCTGTGACATTTTATTCGAAGGACATCGTCGACGTTTCGAACGTTACATACAAAGAGTATTTGGATATGTCTAGATAGTTTCGGTTACGATAATAAATCAATTAGGATACTGAAAGTGGACAATGTGCAATATTCACATAATTCATATAATATTTAATGAAAGAAGAACGACTTAACGAAAATATAAATGGGGTATATATGGTATAAATACAAGGAATAAAAGGAAGAGTTCTCACGGTCTCGATTATTACATATACCCTTACTATAAAAATTAGGAAATATAATAATTCCCTGGAAATTACTGTATATTTTTTTATCTTCTGAGATATATTGAATAGAACTAAAAATACCCATACACGAACATACAATAAGTTTTAACGTTAAATATCTAAAACCAAGAGTGAAACAAGCTGGTGGTAATGTAACGAGGTGTCGGGTTGGTAGCCCTGGTCCGCTAATACACATGAGAGAAACAACAATAAATTCGTGAATTACGATATCTTACGAACGCGTATATCGCCATTTGCAAACGAAAACATGGCAACGCGACAATGACCTGAAACGTTGAATTAATGAAGACATTTCTTCTGTAACAGAATGTTGATATAATTAAGTGGGTAAGGGAATCTCCTGACTGGAACCCAATTGAACATTTGTGGGATTGCACGTTAGACGCCAATTGGGAAATTAAATTATACTTAATTAGAAATAAAAAGCAGTTAACACGAAAAACTAAAAAATCATGATGTACCGACTGGGGTTTATGTTCGATTAATTGAATTAATGCCACACAGATGGCATGCAGTCATCAACCCCAAGGGTTGCCCAACGCCTTTCTACCTTATTTTTTATTTAGGTTTTGTTAGAAGCGGTTATATAATTCAAACAAGGCATATTTCTTAACTTTTGTCGTTAGGTTTTATCTTGTTCTCTCGATATCAATATTAGCTGTAGATGTTACGAGAGTATAATCGACAAACAACGATATTATAATTTTATGTATGGACTACTCTTCCTTTATCGTATTTTTAATTCCAATGATTATCAATGTATCTGAGAAGATAAAAAATATACAGTAATTCCCAAGCAATGGTTACGTTTTTTTAATTTCTGCCAAGAGAACGTACACGAGTAAAAAAAGGTCCTTAGACACAAAGTCACAGGTTGGCAATAAAAATCAAATTTTATATCGTTAATTCTATATGCATCACTGGTGCTACAAAATAAAAAAGATGTCGTCGCCAGACAAATTTTCAATATCCCTCTTTCAAATTATAACAAAAGCACCTTAGAGTGGTCTTGAGAAGAACTCAAGATACCATACATCAAGCACGTGATTGGTTCTCATGTGGCAAAACACGAAAACCGAAATGCAGATCACGACAGTACCCTCATTAAAGAATTAACAAACCAGCCAAAAAGTACAAGGAAGACTCAAGAAAAATATTGGCAGAAGTTATCATTGCCGAATAATAATTAGCGGTTGAACAGTCAAAAGACAGTATCCCAGCTTAGTGAATTTAGCACGCCCAAATGTCAATTTTTGCAAGAAATAAACGTTTATCCAACTATTTGAGAATTTTCCCTTGTTCACCTCCCAAGAAAATTTTTTAGAAATTTTCATTTAGCAATAAATCTAACATCTGCACCGCTAATTTTTCCATCGATTCTTAGGTGAGATCAGTGAAAAAATTCATGCTGCATTCATGTCAGATTTTTAGATATTTAATATTTTAAATAGAAATAAAGATTTTTAAAGCTCATACGCTCCGACTTGTAATTTTTATAATACTTTGGTCTAATATTCGCAACGTAAAAAGTTATAATGTGAATTTTAGAAACTAAAGTAATATTTATAGTTTTAATAATAATTATTTTAATCACAATAATTATTTGTGGTTTCAATAATAATTATTTTATTATAGCGGGAAGCATCACCGCATTTTCATACTCGTCGATAAGATTAAAAACAGGCGAGAATTAATCGCAGAGTATTACTACACGCGCGAAAGTGGTGGTCCGATTGTTGGCTGTTGCAAGTCACATGATAAAAATTGCATAGCTCCTTGAATATGGTCAATATTATCGGATTCATATACATATGCAATCCTCACATACGTAATGTATCCATCACCATTTTCACGGATCAAAATCAAGAAAGATAAATGTCGCTGTAGCAGGTGTTTTTTAAATATATCGTACGCCATATTGAATCGGCCATTGTGAATTTTGCAAGTCTAAGTTCAAATTCGTTGCTAACGGTCGACAAAATCTCTGGGAACGATCCTTTAAACTATCAGACTGACGTAAAAGTTTGTACGTCGAAACGTATGAGTTGACACGTTAATGGATTTTCACATCTTTGACCTCCCATGTCTCAGAAACTAATTGTCAGCTCAACTTGAAAATTTATTGTGGTAGATGTCTCCCCATAAGGGATCATTCGACACGAAATACAGTTCCAAAATTCGGAGACAAGAAATAGGTGACTTTTTGGGTCAGTTTTTGCAATACAAAAAAAAAGATTTTTCATCCCACGTTTTTCCTATATAGCTAATGTTTTAGATATGCTGAATTTAAATGAATGGAAACACCTTTTATTTAAATGTTATTAAACACGTGTTCATCAAATATAATTGACGTGAAAGCAAGAATTTTATTCTCACGATAGAACGTAATGACTTCTTATTACAATGTCCATTAAAGTGTTCCTTACAAAAAAAAGTACTTAAACGCGGAAAATAATCGGAGCGCAAGAATAGCCGTTGATTAATGCAGGTTTGGATACGTTATATTACTATTTAAGCTCTGAAATCATGAAAACGACCTCCATGTTCGCCAACCATTCACACAAATTATACGATCGTTAATTTTATTAAGAAATTATTCCATTGATTTAGAAAGAGTTAAGCAATAAAACACAATAAAATATCAATATAATACAGTAACTAAGAACCGATTCTAAGAATATAATATAGTGTAAGAAATTAGGAATAAGAAGGCAACAACCTCCTTGTAATAGGCTGTAATAGGCCTAAAGTACAGATAAAATAACTATTGTTATATTCTTTCGACGATTAATTTGTTCGACGAATAGCAATAGCGTAGTTTTCTTTTTACAATAATAAGGAATCAAAAAATTGTATTTAACTTTTATCACATTTACTTGCGAAATGAAATGATTCCCGTTAATCTCATTAACGTCGGTTAGTCACTGTTCTCAAATTGTTTGTACAATAACAACCACAATATGCACATCTCTATTAATTGCATACAATATACATATAATGATCGTGTACATATTTGACACTAAACAATGAATCCAGAATAAATTCATATATTTCTGTCAAATTTTATACAACAAATAATCTTTGATTGCTGTTAACAGCAAGGATCTTTGAAATTTATCACGTTATCAACGACATGTTTATAAAGATAAAACGATGTTATACAGTTATGTAATAACGATATGCAAAAGTTATATCACATTTGGATAATGTTAAATAACGAAAGATATAAAGCATTATTTTAACAGTACATAGCACGATAGAGTATCGTGAAGTTAGTGTATAACCTGAAAAGCAGTACATATTTAAAATCTAATCGATGCGAGTTTCAATTTAATTTAACCCAATCCCATTATAACTAATGATATTCGTCAATGTAAATGTATCTCATGCGAATCTTTTTAATTTTTGTCGTGAAATTTGAAGAAAATATGTTATTCTTCAAACCTAACCTCACTTCATCCGAATACGCATGCTTTGATGAAAGGCATATCTACATTTTCAAGTATCTTTTAATAATTATAAAATTAACTTTTAGAATGAATATCTTTACTGTTTTACAAAACATCAATTAATTTGTTATAAATAAGGTGCAAATTAATCTATCTAATTAAGTAAAGAAATTATTTTCTAAGAATCATTTTAACCTAACCTGATCGAAAGGGCAGTAGATTTCCAAACATTCCAATCTATTAGACATTGACTAACTTTAAACTAACTAATTTAAATTAAAGAAATATTCTACAGTGTTACTTATTTCTCACACAGAGTATTAAATTAGAAATTCTAAGTAAGAATTTTATGACAAAGCATGTTTATTACGGAAACGTAACGTTTATTGTTCCGGTGTTCAATATTAGCAATCACTTTCTTAAAAGCAGTAAATGAATATATGATATGTAAATACTGCAGTAAGCTGCACTGCATTCAGATTAGTGTTAGGCTTCGCATACGAAACAATACATGAAACACATAATAAAATAGTAGATCAAATTTTAATCCCGATTATATTGAGAAAATTATAAATGAGCGAACTGTCGAATTTTCACTGTGGCATTAATTCACGAGAAATAGCTACGAATCATTCATCGTGTGAATGAAATTTTCGTCCAAGATTATATAAAACGTTATGCGTATGTACATCGTAAAGATGTTAAGAAAAAGCTATGCGTGTAGATGCCGGATAATACGTCATGATGAAAAATATGTGAAATAAAAGTTCACCATATCAACACTTCACTTATAATTGCCACATCTTAAGATTTAGTTCACTGCACTAAACCACTTTTCTTTGATAAACACTAACTGAAAGGAGTACGTCAACTGGCCAAAAGATTAGACGAGTTCTTGTGGATACAATATCGACGGAAAATAGACGCGCACAACGTCCTTCCAACGTGGAGGACGAGCGGCGACTAAAGTTCATCATATAGAATTTCCAGCAGCACTGCCGGGTCGAGCGCTCTGATTGGTCGAGCACTCTTCCGGGCGGCTCTTACGATTGGATATCCGACAAAAGAGCGCCTAATTGCATGTGACTTGTTATCACGGAGACGTAAAACGATATTTTAAATAAAGAACAAATGTATTTAGAAGCATCTATTCAAAGCATTTTTGTTGTAAATATCCTTTTAGCAAAATTAATGTATCACGCGAATCTTAGATTGCAAAACAAAATATTAGTATACAGGGTATTTTCATAATAATAACTGGAACAGGCTATAACTCCGTCGTAAATGAAGATAGAGAAAAGTCGTAGAGAAAAAGTTTGCACTGTTTAACACGCTCTATCATACTACCGTGCTAGTTTTTCTCGCATATACACTGGTGCAGTTGCGAAGCGCGTTGCACACTTTTTTCAAACGAGTCTCTGTAATTTTTTATAAACCATTCGATGCATTTCTTAATTTTCAGAAAGTATTAACGTACTTGGATCGATGAATGGTACAAATTTGAAAGATATCTCAATTCTAATTTCACCAAATTTGATATATCAAAAATAAGTCCATTTTTCGACCCAAGTACCTCAATACTTTTTTCCAGAGAATGAAAAAACACATCGAACGATGTATAAAAAAAAATATGTTCCATTGAAAAAAAAAAAAAAAAAAAAAATACAGGTGATCTTGAAATCTTTGATACGCCTCACTTTCACAAACACGTGTAATTTTTCCTAATAAAAATTTTTTCTATCTTCTACGTTTCAACGCTATAGCTTGTTCTAATTCTTAGAAACACCTAATAAGCTGTGTAATATATCTGAGTAATATACTACTCTCGTATATCTAAATAGAGATATTTGAGTGATCGTAAAGAACGTATAAAACTTGTAAAAAGTTAATTTGATAAAAGTATTTAGATAACGATTTATGAATAAAATTGAGATACGAACTTATTGATAAAACTGCACGTATAATGCTAGAAACATACGACCATAATTCTTCGTGTACATCTGTAATAATAAATGATTCATGACGCTTTAAATCTCTCATAATCTTATGATATAGGTAATTATTTACCTTCTAGTTACGTTTGAAAATAACATGGAAATATCTTTGCATATGAATTATTAAATATGTACCTACATCGACTGTTTTCACTCAAATGTGTATACGTATGTATTTCAGGGAAACGGCAGTTTTAGGGAATGAAAGGAATTAAAATAATCTTTAATTTTGAAATGTAGCGAAGCAAAGATTAAATATAGAAATGAAGCAAGCTACAAAATCCCTAAGCTGAGAGATAAGCTGAGAGGGGGTTCGAACATCGCACATTTCCCGATAAACACTTGAAACAGCGAATTCTTTGAATAATTCGGCCGTACGTACGAAACCAAAACTAGCGAAAATAAGATGTTCAAGGAGAGAAATCAATCGCTAATGACGACGTCCAAGGAGCATTATCGCAAATTAACGATAACGAGCGAAAGATAAAGGTAGAATTTTATCGATGAAATTGCTACCTTATCGATGAAAAAAAAACGCTAACTAACAATAAGTTCTAAACATGATTTACGAAGACGATAAACAATCTGCAATTTCCTGTGCGAAATTCGAGGGCGAAATATTTGAGGATTAAGAGTTGACGCACAGTTTCCTCATCGTAAGTTCTTCTCAGCGCTGCAAGAGAATTCTGAGAAAAATAGCGCGCACAATTTTACTTTCTCAGGTCTTTTTCGGTTAAAACCCCATTGTTATGTAGCTCTTGAAAAGTGCTGCTTTAAAAGGAGCTATGTACCTTATTTTCTTCGTACGCTATCCGTAGAACGACCAATTTCTTGAAAAAAAATCGCCATCACCGTGTGACATCGGTAAGTCACATGTACAGAGTGGTCCAGCTGTAACTTCATCATCTGTAACACCTCGCTTGTTTTTCACGATATTTAAAAATTATTTCACGTGCAAGTTGAATGATTTCGAGGGGAATATAATTTGCAGCGATTAGACTTTTGGTAGATGAATATGTAGAGGACATACGAAGGTCACCGATGCTTTTTTCAATGGGATCACACGTGTTCTTAAAACGTTAGTCGATCCAGCTAGACATTATTTCCAAAAAAAGTACTATTTATAAGTAAAAGTAGTATTTATGTCGAAAAACTATCTTATTTGTTAGTTACTATTACAGTATTATTTATTATTTATTTGCTATTATTTAATATATATTATACTGTTATATTATATTTATTTAGCATTGTATTATTTATTAATTCAGTAGATATTTTTACTTTAATTTGTCATACTTAACGTATGACAGACAAAGATAGTCTCTCCTTGCCAAATCTTCACAAATTAAATTTTAATTGTCTGCTATTTTTAAAATTGATATTTTTTTCGATATAACAATATATATCGAAATACCGTATAGTATAACATAAAATACTATAGATGTATTAAATACTACGCAAAATTATACCTAATATGTAACTATAATGGTATTTTTAAAAATCTCCCAAATGAATATCTCTCGAACGCCTACAGATGATCTCACTCAATCACTTTGTTATCGTACGCGTTGTGGTTCATCGGTCGAGCGAACGTATAACGTCGTAGCATGATCGTTTTACCTTGTCGATGTTCGAAATCTTTCCACGCTGTGTAAATTTGACGTGTTTCTTCTTTTTTTCCTTTTCGTATTTCTTATTATTTTACCATACTTATTTGTGCTTCTCGTTTGTGCTGCTCACATACGAACTGAAGTAAGTATAAGCTGAATATCGTGTTTCCAACTTCGTGCAGTTCCAAATATGGCCACCCAGTAGTGGTGCAATTACGCAATATTCCATATTTGCATCGCTTTCTTTCTAGGTTATTTTATTTAGAGGAACATCAAGATGCTCTGCTGCAGCATTAGGAAAAATCAACAAGAAAGAAAGTCATGAGAAGAAGGTGGCTCGAGCCATAAAAATCATTGGAGAAAAGAAAATGGGGTATCTGAAAGCAGCAAACTACTTTCAAGTGGACAAGAAGCTGCTGCGCTGCAGTCCAGTTTGATACTTGCATTTACGACTGCTGTAAGCATCTATTTCTTAATGTGGTTCTTTTAAAATGCGATTTTATTACCAAAAAAAGAATAAAGTAGGGCGAGAATAAAACTATTCTTTGTTTACTTTCCATGAAAATGTAGTACCTCGTGTCAGTATTACATCTTTGGGTACATGTTCCATATTAGATATAATTCCTGTCCTTTTTAAGGTTAGTTCGAGAGAGAAACTTGTTCATAGCGTTATGAGTATAAAGTAGCCTTAAATTGAGCGTAAATATACGAATAACCGTAGGAAGCTTTCTTTGTTGTGATTTATTTTCCAAGAATAACATTCGAAATACGATATGGTATTGCAGGTTTGGCTAATTTACTTTTTTATCGGGGACGACAAGATGGATCGATTGCTGCAGGGCTTCTTAAACTATGAGTCGTAATCCTATATAGGATATTGTAACAGAGTTACGAGGTCGTGGAACTTTTATAACTGTCACACATCGATGAATTAAAGAATGTCAATCATCTGTCACTGAATGATCAAGTGATTAATCGACATAGGTATACAACAGCATTCTTTTAAAAAACAGTTTGAATGAACTTTTGCTTGGAATGAATACAGAAGTTCCAATAATTTATAAGATGTTCTTAAACATACACTTATCACTATTTTATGCTATGTATCTACTGCAAAAGGACAACATCATCGTTGACGATTGCAAAATGAAAATATCGATTAACTCTGAAAAACATTGAACGTACTCTGTTATATCAGATATTCAGCCAGAATTTAATTCTTTATGCAAAAATAAACAAGCACATCTGTCTCACCGATATGCAAATTTAATTTTGCTCTAATAGGTGATAATATAGTAAAGGTGGCATAAAAATTTTTAAATAGGTGCCTTCATTTTTCATTACGTACTCTCGTACCTGATATTTAGACGTGTTGCAAAAGGCGCACACTTGTGTCCTCCGCAGCATCTGCTATCGAGATATAAACTTTTAACTTCGACATACAAGAAATTCGATACTAAGAAATTAGCTGAAAGTGACTGCTCGAAATGAATTGACTATTTTGGACACGTTACAAAACTGCAATCTTGTATTTCTTTATGCGTGATCGTACTGTACACCAGGTAACGTTAATGCGTGTGGCGCATTGAATTCTAGCACGTTCACGCCGGCGTGTGCCACCGGTGGCTCACGCTTGAGTCTCCCATCAGGCGGCGTGCGCCACCAGTGGCTCACATTTGAATGTTTCATCAGACGGTGCACACCAGCAAAAATGTAGTTCGTAACAAGAAAAAATTGCCATTTGGTTGAAAATTTAAACAATGGAAATTTAACGTATATTAATTGAAAAAAGTAGGATTTATTTAACAATATAACAATTCAATACTATAAACTTATTATAAAAATGAATACGAGCCCCGCCCCACGGTGAGAAACACGAATAGCAGCGCCGGCGTAAACATGTTAGAGTCCGCATCCCGATAGTGTTGGATAGCGGGAAACATACGAGTTTGTAGTGTTTTGAAAACGTCTGAACGTCGGCTAAGAGCATACGTAATAAAAGACAGAGGTACGCGTTTAAAGACTTTAACGTCGCCTTTACAGGACGCTTCAAGATCGTCGCAAGGTTAAATAAATAAAAGCACTCGATACCAAACAAGTTTTGTCTGAGACATTTTTCTGTATCATCGCAAATAAGAGAGTAATTAAGGATGACAGAGTTAGGTGGGACACCCTGTATAACTGGGGTGGCGTGAAATATTTCCTGGCAAAATGGAATTGCAAATGGGAGGTTTAAAAAGTGCTGAATTAATGTATTGAAAAATTCATGATTCCATGAAAAAAAGAAAGAAAAAAAAGGAAGGAACATCGGTGACCTTCATATGTCCTCTACGCGTTCACATAGGATAAAGCTAATCATACCAAATTACGTTCCCCTCGAAAGCATTCAACTTGTACCTGAAACATTTTTTTTCTTAATATTATCAAAATCGAGCGATATATTCCAGGTGATAAAAATAGGTGGACCACCCTGTATAAGAAACGATGTAACACTTACCGATATAAAGCGATTTGCCTAACGTTTAGCATAGAGAAGCAGGAGAGACAGTGATAAAAGAATTGATATAAACAATTACTTACTGAAATAATTGAGAGTCTCCCGGATTTGCTCCGGTGACAATTTTAAGTCAACGTCTATTGATTTTAGGGCCGGTGAAGGGATGAACCAATCCGCGTTCTCGTATCCTATAAACAATAAATAAAATCAGTCATATGAATATTTATAAAATAACTACTTGTAACGCTTAAATATATTTGGCGACAAGAAAAAGAAAATAGCAATTACAATTAGACAATTTTATACAAATTCACATGTTTGAGAACATAATCGAGAAAGTAGAACCTAGGTAGAAAATTGATTTAGTTACCAAGTATTTATTACAGAAAGAACTGTACTTCGAATATTTTAATGCAAATTGCCTTATCTTTATCGATTCACGCAAATATCTCCCAAGCTACACATTATTCGAAGAAGTGTCTCAAATAAAGCTTACTTTGTTTCCAGTAGGCTATTTTGTGACAGCCACGAATCTTATGTGGGTGGACGCATCTTCGACATTTCATGGTAACCTTCGTTTTTTTTTAAATACAACTATACATTTTTTTATAACCATTCGGTGTATTTTTTAGTTCTCTACAAAAAAGTATCGAGGTACTTGGGTGGAAAAACGACCAGTTCAAAAGATATTTGTAACTTTAATCTTGTGAAGCTTATCGTACACCCACAATTTGACAAAGTTAACGTTGAGATATCTCTTAAACCAAGCATTTTCAGATACAAGCACCTTAATACTTTCTTCTAGAGAATTAAAAACTGCATAGGACGGTGTGTAAAAAAATGTACAGTTCCATTCACAGAAACAAAGATCACTTGAAGATCTCGAGAACGTCTAGGCAAATCTGGTGGCTATCACAAGACGTTCCATTTGAAACACGACGTGTTTTATACACTAATGGGTCACTTTTTCGGATAATATACAATTTGAGAGATATTTGGCTCGATGAAAATGAGACATCCTGTACATCTTTTCACATTATACACATTCCGGGTAATTTTACACTTTCAAGTTTTCTATAAATACATAAAAATCTGGAGTCTAATTATAGTGAACGAGAGAGGTAAAACACACGCATACTCGTACACGTGTGTATAATAAAAATATTTTGTTTTTACGTAGATTTTTTGGTTGCATCAAAACATTTGGATCATTAGCAGCCAACGTTACTTACATAACAGCCATTACGTAAAGTTATAAGTCGCAATATTACAGATTGTGTTAAATTAAACGAAAAAATATTGATTCCTTTCGGAAACATCAATCTTTTCGCGTTGTCATAACAAATTTTCGTATTACTTCGTGAATAAAAATGATTTATTCTAAATAGATTATCACAATAATACTACTCGTAACAATGAAACACATTCGAGTGAAATGACAATGGTAATTATTTCTTTGCACTGATGATGTTTCACTTCTTAAACATGTCACTTTTGTAAACATGTATAATTTATTAAATTTATTGTAAATTAAATTTATTGTAAACACGTATATTTTGTGTATTAGGTTGCCCCAAAAGTTTCTCTTGTTTTATAGAGAAATAATAGATGCACTACATTTTCTGCTTTATATTATTATATTATAATATAATTGTATTACATCATATTATATGTAATATTATTTTTATTTATATTATTTGGTTTTCTACTATTATTTTATTTTATTTGGTTTTCTACTGGAACAATATGGATCATACATAATTCAATGAAACAATACGAAACGAAAAATGTAGTGCATCCATTATTTGCTCATAAAACGAAAGAAACATTCGGGACAAGCCAATGTAATAAAATTGCAAGTTTACCCTCAATTTACGGAATTTACGCGTAACCGAAGTAATTAACGCCGTGTAAAAATAGGCTGACTAAATTAGATTTATATACAAGTCTGAAAGACGATTTGCAAGTGTTATAATGTAATAGATTTGATGCTTATTAGTGTACGTTTTTACAAACACACTAACAGTAAGAACTAGAAAATTCCTGGCAGAATGCATTTTACATATTTTTCTATATACCGACGTCCTCGATCTTGTTATCAAAATTACATCTCATATTTTTCTGTGCACTCTTTTAGAAATACTATTACGTCCAAATTGTCAAACAATATAGTTTACATGGTCTTTGTAACAGAATTGCCTATTTTATCTTTGACGAAGACTTTGTAATAATTAAGTTCAGCTTATGCGCCATCATAAAGTTTCAAAAGTAAATTACACTACTAACACGTATAATTGTTGATAATATGAGTATGATAATGACATCTACAACGTGTACTTGTTTCAGCGAGCAGAGTGTCTTATAATTTTGCTGTATAGACTCTATCAGCGCGCTCCGTACGTACAAATACGATGAAAAGGTCTTGTGATCACAATGAGTTAATTAGGAAAATTGACACTACAATAGCAGAAATTAGAAAAAATCGCAACGAAATTTAATCCACAACAGACTCGATAGACCTGTGTACTAAAATGTACCTACGTCGGTACAAGGTATTTAACGATGTATTAGGTGAAGTAAAAAGTTCTGAGCGCTTTTTCGCTTTATTTCGACGATGAAATTAACATAGTCAAGATTATTCGATTTAGATTAAATATGCGCCGTTTTGTTCGATTACTTTTGTCCATTTTGAAGGCAATTTCATAATTCCGCGGTTGAAGAAGTCCTCGTCCCTATTGGTAAAAAACTTGACCAGCTCATTTTCACAAGCCTCTCTTGAGGCCAGTTTTGTACCATCAAGAAAATTTTGCAAAAACTTAAAAAGGTGATAATCGCTTGGTGCCAGGTCTGGACTGTACGGCGGATGCGATAGAACCTCCCAGCCAAGCTCTCGGAGCTTCTGACGCGTCGTTAAAGATGTGTGCGGCCTGGCGTTGTCTTGATGGAACACAACACCTTTCCTATTGGCCAATTCTGGCCGCTTCTGGTCGATCGCCTGCTTCAGTCTGGTCAGTTGTTGACAATAGAGGTCCGAATTAAGTGTTTGCCCCGATGGGAGCAGCTCATAATGGATGATTCCCTTCCAATCCCACCAAACACACAATAAAACCTTCTTGGCCGTTAATCCACGCTTGGCGATCGTTTGGGCCGGCCCACCGCGATTGGACCACGATCTTTTTCGGCTGTTGTTCTCGTATGTGACCCATTTTTCATCGCCAGTCACCATCCGCTTCAAAAATGGGTCGATTTCGTTACGTCTCAACAAAGAATCGCAGGCATCAATTCGGTCCAAAAGGTTCTTTTGCGTCAATTCATGTGGCACCCATACGTCGAGCTTCTTCTTGAGACCAGCCTTATGCAAATGGTTCCAAACGGTTTTCTGGCTAATCTTCAGTTCCTGGGCAATGGAATAAGTGCTCACATGCCGGTCCGACTCGACGATTTCCATGATTTTATCCACATTTTCGACGATTGGCCTACCAGAGCGTGCCTCATCTTCGACGTCCATATTACCAGAACGGAATCGTTGGAACCACCGCTTTGCTGTTGCATTCGATACTGTACTGGGTCCATAAACAGCACAAATTTTTTTGGCCGCCTGCTCCGCCTTTTCACCTTGGTCGTAGTGGTACTGAAGAATGTATCGAATTTTCTCTTTTTTTATCTCCATTTTCGAACGCTGTAACACACAACTGGCTTCACCGAACACAAAACTGACAAAGAACCTTTTTGATGCGTAATATCACCTTGAAATCGGTGTATACTATGACTCGATGCGATGTGCACATCGTGAGATATGGCTCACTAAAGACATCTAGCGAAAAACGCTCAGAACTTTTTACTTAACCTAATATTTAACGTTTTACTATGTCGATAACATGTTTCCTATCGATAAGGTCACGCGACGCTTTGAAATGGAAACGTGAGAACGTACATACAGGGTTAGACCGAACAACATGTGAAATCGCTGTACGACGTGATTCCTCGTGGAAAAATACGACAAAAATGTGCCACAGAATTTTTCACTCTCGGGTTAGTTTACGAGAAAATCGAGTTTGAAAATTTGTCAAGTATACTCGATCATGCGCAGGTCTCAATAATCGACAGAAGGTCATTCTACGTGTGAAAACAAGTGGAAAATATGAAATGAAATTTGTTCACAGAACGCTTCGTTTCAGAGAAAAATAAATTTGTAGATACACCAGTTTCCTTGAAAGTAGAACGAAACCACAAACAGGAAAATTTTATTCCACATTTTCGATTTATTTTCGCACGTGCAACGACCTTCGGTCGATTATTTGGTTCTAGCTTATCCGAAATTAGCCATGTTCCGGTCTACTTGATAAATTTTCAAACTCGATTTCCTGCGAAACTAAACCGAGAAGAAAAATTTCTACGCTACATTTTCCCCTCTGTTTTTCCACAAGGAATCACGCCGTGCCAACTTTTACGTTATTCGATCGATTTTATATGTAACTTGTGAATAATACATGAATTACGTATGGGCTTTTTGTTGGATTTGTTTTACTTTTGTTTTCATCGAGTTTACGTAAATTCAGACGATCAATATTATTGCCAATATTATTCTCAGTACTTGAGGTTCCACACATTGTACCGACAATATACAGAGTGTGACAGAAAATGTGGGGCTTTCTTTGACATTTAAAATCAATGGAGGAAGTTCCTGTACACAAGTGCTCCATCTGTCTTCGTTTATGAGATACAACGACGTTTGTGAATCTATATGATAATTAACCTATGGAAAATGTTGAAATACTGAGGCTGAGAATAGAGCAAGTTCTTCGACAAAATCGGTGAACACCAGCAACCGTACAGAGTGCAGCCGGATGCATGACAAGACATATACAGTTTTACCTTGAAATGCAAAGTGCTCATTTCAAGCATCTTCTGTGAATCTAATTAGATGACACAACATCAGAATAGAAAATTCGTTACATCTCATAAACGAAGATAGACAGAACACGAGTTTATACGAACTACTCTGCTTGCTTTTGGACGTACGATCAGCTCCCGAAGTGGATGCCACATGTTCTGTCGCACTCTGTAAATTGATCGTCTAGAGAGTGTACAGGGTTTCTTACGCACGACGATCTAGAAAAACTGAAATGCTGACGATAATATCGATCGTCTGGACGCTCGAATGCCGCGCCAGTTTTATTGGTTTGGCAATATCTGTCAATACTACCTAATGATAAAATCCGCAATCACTTAGTTGCCAGCCCAATACAAGGTTTGGCCGTGGCGCCACGACCAATTTTTTATTTTGCGATACATATAGTGTTGAAATATTACCTACAAGAGATACGTTACGGTGTATAATCATCATTAATGAATTTATTTCACTGGGGTCACCGGTGACCCCCATCGCGTTGAAGTGCAATTTCGCTCGATTCACTTATTTTTTGCGATTATCAATTATCTCATATTATTTCTTCGCGTTATTCGGACCCGCAATAATCCTAAACAACCGTCACAAGATTTAGCATTTGTTACTTTACTTTCAAGGCTCTTAATTGCCATCGAGGATCTTTCAAGTGGAAACGTTGCTTAGAGTCATTGTTCATTAAGGTAAAACACGGAAAAAGCGGGGTTTTCCATGTTCGACAACCATTGATGGGGGCGCACATGATAGATCTATATTTCATGTATAAATAAAACTATTTTTATATGTTTTATACTGCATTAATTTCGTCACACCATTATAGTAACGATGGTAATAATACAAAATTTATAACTATTGACATTTATTCAAATTATGTATTTCTACTAATCTTGGTGCGTGGGTCACCGGTGATCCACGTGGCATTCAACGTGTTAACCGTTTGAGTTCCAGGAAAAAAGTTTGTTATTTTATGAGATACATCTACATTATTATAGAGGGTGGTTGGTAACTGGTGGTACAAGCGGAAAGCGGGTGATTCTACGCGAAAAAAGAAGTCGAAAATATAGGATAGAAATTTTTCGTTTGAGGCTTTGTTTTCGAGAAAATCGACTTTGAATTTTCGTTCGGTACGCGTGCGGTACGTTATAACGGGTCTCACTGTAGATCGTTGTCTCGATGGAAAAATTAAAAAAAAATTTTTATTCTATATTTTCGACTTCTTTTTTCGCGTAGAATCACCCCCTTTCCGCTTGTACCACCAGTTACCAACCACCCTGTATATGCGTACTATTAGTTTATAAATATTTCAAGTTTTCTTCAATAAAAATTACTGAGAAGATAACAATGAAATACGAAATACCGTCAGTCGTCCGTAGCGTTCAAACGTACTAGGACTTTTCCACACAAAATCTAAACAACGCTGCTTGAAACTCAAACAGATAATCGATTCGCAACCGATGACGTACCGCTACGTCAAAATCAAATTAGGTGGTTGTCACCGACGACGTAGCAGTACGTCAAGCTCCGAGTGAGATATTTTCGCTGGTCACATGCTGCTAGTACTAAATCTTCACTCTGACATATTTTCATCGCGGCTCTAATTGCATGACCTGTTTCTTATAACGACAACAGCGAACCTGATGATGGAGCTGTATCAGAGGAACATACATATGCAAGCTGATCGTACGTAATCTGTCATATTCAATGGGTCACATTCAGTGAAAATAGAATAGAAAGTGGAATTGTTGAAGCAAGTGAAGAGAATCTTGTGACGGACACTATGGCGTCAAAAATGAAAAAGTGAGAAGTGGATATCAGTGGAGGTCGTATGGGGTAGAACCGAAGGACACGTGGGAATGTTAAATAAAATAAATATTTCAAGAAATAGAAATGGAAAAGTTGGAAGAAATTAATATACTATCACTAAATGATAAACGAGGGCTCGTGACAAAATAATTAGACACTCGAGGAGGATGCAGAAATAGCACACGTCTTGTGAAACACACCGAGCGACTTGACACGTTACGTGCATCCACTGTATGCAGTTTGAGTCAGTTCATCACTGCGGTGGTTGCGAATGGGATAAATCACAGTGGAGAAATTTGTACGAAAAGATACAGGCCACCCTGTATGATACTTCTCTTGTATTACATTGGAACCTGCATTAGTCGAATGTTCTATTCGAATTCGAGCATTCCATTACCTAAAAATTTTTTGCTTGTGTGGCAAAGGACACTTACGTGTGTTTTTTATAATTTCATATTACTTTCCTATTACTTTGATACGAAGGTAATGTTGTACGCGTTAATATTTCGTGTCTAATGACATCAAAGAGGAAACGTGAGGTAAGAAGCGTGGAAAGGAAAGAAGAGATACATGAGAAATTAGAAAAAGGCGTGGAAGTGCCGGAAAAGTTGCAGAAATTGAACATTAGAAGATTGATAATTAATAACGTGAAAAACAGAAACGTGTAATTAAAAGTTACTCAGATGTTCCGACAAGTAGGAAAACATTAATCCACATGAAAAATAAATACCTATGCTCTGCTGTTTTATAATAATTGTGGTAAATCAACAATAAAGAAATATCATTATCTAGATATGTATTCTGAGAAAAAGTTTCGGAATTTCGATAAATATTATCTTCGACTGATAAGTCGAATAAGTCTTCGTGTTGAGAAAAAGAAGATCACAGTGAAAGCAGAAGACGACGCCTTCTTGTTTTAAATTGTTTATGGCGTTGGAGAGAGGAACCGTGGATAGTTTGAGACACAAACAGAATATAATTCAAAGCAGTGCAATGAACAGGCTTGAACAGGAAGTTCGTTCCGTTTTTCGTAGCGAGATGGATCTCAGTTTGAACAACAGCTATCAGCCTCAATTTGATTGGTCGAAACTAGTATTGATTAATTAACAGTGTTGAGTGTAAAACGAACATTTTCCGATGTCTTTTTTTTTGTTGGCCAGGCACCAGTTCAAACATAGTTCATCAAGACAATGCAAAAGTTTAAGCAACAGCTTTTAATTACAAGTCAATTGATTTACCAGATATTGATGATTAATTGATAGTCAACTGTACAGTGTAAAACAAACATTTTCCGAAGTCCTTGTTTTTTGATGGCCTGCCATCGATTCAAACATAGTTCATTAAGACAATGCAAGAGTTCAAGCAATAGTTTTTAATTACAAGTCAATTGATTTACCCGATATTGATGATTAATTGATAATCAACTGTTGAATGTTAAACAAACATTATCCGATGTCTTTTTTTTTGTTGGCCAGGGACCAGTTCAAATATAGTTCATCAAGACAATGCAAAAGTTTAAGCAATAGCTTTTAATTACAAGTCAATTGATTTACCCGATATTGATGATTAATTGATAATCAACTGTTGAATGTTAAACAAACATTATCCGATGTCTTTTTTTTTGTTGGCCAGGGACCAGTTCAAATATAGAGACAATGCAAAAGTTTAAGCAATAGCTTTTAATTACAAGTCAATTGATTTACTCGATATTGATGATTAATTGATATTCAACTGTTGAACGTTAAACAAACACTTTCCGATGTCTTTCTTTTGTTGGCCTGCCATCAATTTAAACATAGTTCATCAAGACAAAGCAAAAGTTTAAGCAATAGCTTTTAACTACAATTCAATTGATTTAACTCGGTATTGATGATTAATTGATAGTCAACTGTACAGTGTAAAACAAACATTTTCCGAAGTCCTTGTTTTTTGATGGCCTGCCATCGATTCAAACATAGTTCATTAAGACAATGCAAGAGTTCAAGCAATAGTTTTTAATTACAAGTCAATTGATTTACCCGATATTGATGATTAATTGATAATCAACTGTTGAATGTTAAACAAACATTATCCGATGTCTTTTTTTTTGTTGGCCAGGGACCAGTTCAAATATAGTTCATCAAGACAATGCAAAAGTTTAAGCAATAGCTTTTAATTACAAGTCAATTGATTTACCCGATATTGATGATTAATTGATAATCAACTGTTGAATGTTAAACAAACATTATCCGATGTCTTTTTTTTTGTTGGCCAGGGACCAGTTCAAATATAGAGACAATGCAAAAGTTTAAGCAATAGCTTTTAATTACAAGTCAATTGATTTACTCGATATTGATGATTAATTGATATTCAACTGTTGAACGTTAAACAAACACTTTCCGATGTCTTTCTTTTGTTGGCCTGCCATCAATTTAAACATAGTTCATCAAGACAAAGCAAAAGTTTAAGCAATAGCTTTTAACTACAATTCAATTGATTTAACTCGGTATTGATGATTAATTGATAGTCAACTGTACAGTGTAAAACAAACATTTTCCGAAGTCCTTGTTTTTTGATGGCCTGCCATCGATTCAAATATAGTTCATTAAGACAATGCAAGAGTTCAAGCAATAGCTTTTAATTACAAGTCAATTGATTTACCCGATATTGATGATTAATTGATAGTCAACTGTTGAATATTAAACAAACATTTTTCCGATATCTTTTTTTGGTTTTGTTGGCCAGGCACCAGTTCAAACATAGTTCATCAAGACAATGCAAAAGTTTAAGCAATAGCTTTTAATTACAATTTAATTAATTTAATCTGATATTGATGATTAATTGATAGTCAACTGTTGAATGTTAAACAAACATTTTCCGATGTCCTTTTTTGTTGCCCTGCCATCAATTCAAGCACAGTTCATCAAGACAATGCAAAAGTTTAAACAACAGCTTTTAATTACAAGTCAATTGATTTACCCGATATTGATGATCAATTGATAATCTACTCTTGAGTGTAAAACAAACATTTCCCGATGTTTTTTCTTGTTGCCCTGCCATCAATTCAAACATAGTTCATCAAGACAACCCAAAAGTTTGAGCAATAGCTTTTAACCACAATGTAATTGATTTAACCCGATATTGATGATCAATTGATAGTCAACTGTACAGTGTAAAAGAAACATTTTCCAAAGCCCTTGATTTTTGATGGTCTGGCACGAATTGAAACATGCTTCGCCGAGGCAACGGGAAACTATATGTATCAAACGTCACACGACAAATATTGGTGCAACTCGAATGGGATGTTCTGCGCCATCTACCATATTCTCGCGATCTTGCACGCTCAGATTATCATATACCCGCTCGTTACAAAACTACCTTCGAAAATAAGAACTGGTGTTCTTTGGAAGACTGGAAAAACAAATTGGAACTATTCTTTTTCTCGGAAGACTAAGCGATTCTACGCTAATGGAATAGCGAAGTTATCAAAAGGATGACAAAAAGACATCGAAAGGAATGGCGCATACATCGATCGAAAACGGTAGACGTAAAAGAGAAAACACGTACTACAGTTTGGCCGTAAAAACGAGACGAACTTTCCATTGAAGCCAATATTAACAAAATTTGTTTCGCCAGTAAAGAAGATGTAGAATCCACAAATAATTAAATTCATTTAATTAAATTACATTCAATTTTGATTTTAATTTAATTAATTCAATAATTTATAATAATTCAAAGGATTCAATTTTGATTTTAATTTAATTAATTCAATAATTTATAATAATTCATTGGACGTATTACATTTACTTTATATCGTGTTCTTTCTCATTTTAATGATTTTGAAATACAGAATGATAATGATAAAAACAGACGCTGTTTCCATTATTCGTTTCTATATTGTAGAATTCTCTCATCTGCTGACTAAATTAGGATACTGGAGGTTCCAACGTACTTCCATTTTTCTTTATGTATTTATATTTACATTTAATATGATAAATTATATTTATATGCAATGAATTATATTTATATATAATGTGTTCATATTTACCTTGAAATTGAGTGAGAGTATCGGCTCGCAGGCGGTATCGAGGTATCTGTTCTTCTAGCAAACTGATGATCTCAACTTCTGGAAGTTCAGCTCCACTGCATACCTCTACAATAGAGTTAATTTCGTATTTATATTTTACTCTTATCACTCCATCAAATCACTTTTAACAGTTATACTTAACATTTATATTAAACAACCAATTGAATTGTTAGAAATCCTCCTAAAATTTTACCTCTCACTTACTGTACACCTTATTTATAGCAATTTGTTTTTCCTATCACAGACGCACGTATCATTGGAGCGTTAAAAATCATGGCAGTGTAAGTCAAGAGATTCTGAGAATTAGAATTTAGCATTTCAAATCCTACAAACATCATCTCCTCGTAATTAACGATGTTATAGTTTTACTTTCTTTCACGATACGTTTTCGTGCTCTGAGAACGTACGATAAATTTCTGGTAACAATGAACGTTGCACGCTACTTTACGAAGAAACCAGTAAACTGACTTACACCACTACGATCCTCAGTCATCCAATACGTTACGTGCATGTTTCTGATAAAGCTGAATAATTAATTATCACTTAACATTTAAAACGATATAGAACAATATAATTTAACAATTTCTACGTATCTATTATTACAAATAAAATATAGTATACTCTATGTGATTTTCTAGTAGGTTGTTCGTATAAGCTTGGAAGATTTTCTGTAGCTTCTGCAATGCAGATCTGCTTGGAAGTCTCAGACGTTTTACACGTGTTTTTCAATGTGTTTATGAAATGAATTGCATGGAATTTTCTCTCGAAAAGTAATTATAACAATGCAGCTGGAAAGTATGTATTTTCTATACGATCCTCTTAATTTCTCATAGCGGGATCATCGAACCGTAATACGTATGCTTACAAAGACAGTGTCTAATATGCTGATTTAACACGACAAGATCTAACAAGCTACACTTAATTGGTGTGGCATTACTCGAAAAAGTGTTCTCAAATTTGTCTTGTTATGAATTATTCCATCAGATCAGATTGTTTGAGATTATCATTCGATAAAAAAAAAGGAAAGAAAAGAAAAAAGGGAACATTATCATAGTTAATTATCTTAATCGTCAGCAGTGAAGTTTATTAATTACTAAATTATCCAAGTTCGTTAAATTGAAAGCATGTGATATATATGGCGAAAGAAATCAAATTGCGTTGTAATAGAACAATTCTCATTGTCTAACGATCACTATGAGAAACACTGATGTAATCGATTCTACTGCATACTGTCAAGCTAAATTAACTAGAAATACAAAACCACTTATACCAACACTCAATCTGATAGGCAATCATGCTTGCTGGCAATAATGCACGCATTTAATAGAGCGAACGATTTCTTCAGTGATTTTTTATTCGTGTATAAAGCAACATTATTTTTCAATACGGTTTAGCAATTAGAATAGAAAGAAAATTTTTAATTCTGTTTGGATAAAATTTTTGCTTTTAAATTGGCATTATAATTAGATGATACGTTTGAATAATTGAACTACTCTAAATATGTATTTGTTGATAATTTGGAAGAAATGAAGTGAATTTAAGAGAAAATTAGGTGCAGAGACTTCTAGGTAGAAAAGAAACATTTTTCTTTTATGATTTAAGTTCATGTAACTGTGATTATTTAAGTTTAACTATGTTATATTTCTTTGTACAATATCAAACAATACCAAAGCAAACTTTTAAATTTCAAATGAATCTGAAAATTTTCAAATTACGAATAAGCTTGAACATTTTCAAATTTCAAATAAGCTGGAACATTTTCAAATTTCGAGTAAGTTTGAACATTTTCAAGTTTCAAGTAAGTTTGAGCATTTTCAAATTTCAAGTAAGTTTGAGCATTTTCAAATTTCAAGTAAGTTTGAGCATTTTCAAATTTCAAGTAAGCTTGAACACAATCAAGTTTCAAATAAGCTGGAACATTTTCAAATTTCAAGTAAGTTTGAGCATTTTCAAATCTCAAATACGTTTGATCGTCGTCAAATTTCACAGATGCCTGAACATTTTCAAATTTTAAATAGGCTGGAACATTTTCAAATTTCAAGTAAGTTTGAGCATTTTCAAATCTCAAGTGAGTTTGAGCGTTTTCAAGTTCCAAATAAGTTTGAACATTTTCAAATCTCAAGTGAGTTTGAGCGTTTTCAAGTTCCAAATAAGTTTGAACATTTTCAAATTTCAAGTGAGTTTGAGCGCTTTCAAGTTCCAAATAAGTTTGAACATTTTCAAATCTCAAGTGAGTTTGAGCGCTTTCAAGTTCCAAATAAGTTTGAACATTTTCAAATCTCAAGTGAGTTTGAGCGCTTCCAAGTTTCAAGTAATTTTTAGCGTTTTCAAATTTCAAGTAAGTTTGAGCGCTTTCAAGTTTCAAGTAATTTTTAGCGTTTTCAAATTTCAAGTAAGTTTGAGCGCTTTCAAGTTTCAAGTAATTTTTAGCGTTTTCAAATTTCAAGTGAGTTTGAGCATTTTCAAATCTCAAATACGTTTGAGCGTCTTCAAACTTCACAGATGCCTGAACATTTTCAAATTTTAAATAGGCTGGAGCATTTTCAAATTTCAAGTAAGTTTGAGCATTTTCAAATATCAAGCAAGTTTGAGCATTTGCAAATTTCAAATAAGCTTGAACATTTTCAAATTTCAAATAAACTGGAGCATTTTCAAATTTCAAATAAGCTGGAACATTTTCAAATTTCAAATGAGCTGGACATTTTCAAATTTCAAATAAGTGAAAATTTCTACATTTCCGATAAAGGGTGAGCAAAAAATTGCACGGTTTTGGTCTCATGATTTTGGGATGAAACATAGTACCTAATGATGAAATGAAATTGTCAAGTTGAATTGACTATTAATTTGTCAAACACAGGAAGTTAAAAACATGAAAATTCATTAACCACATCAGCCGATCATATGCTCCGACCTACAGACTTCTATATTTAAGAAATTGTTGCCAGATCTTTGGCCGGTTGCTAACAACGAACTCGAACTTAGATTTTCAAAATTCACAATGACCGATTCAATATAGCGATCCAAATAATATGCCAAAAAATGTCCTAATATTCATAAAACTTTCATTCAAAGAACTCTGATGTTAAAAAGTTATAAAGGGAGTTTTCAAACTTAAAGTAATATTTAATAACAATAATAATTTTAATAGTAATTACTCTACTTATAATAATTACTTACTATTTTAATAATGATTTATTTTATTATAATGGAAAGCTTGTTTGAAACAGCTTGTTGGAAAATTATACTTGTCGGTAAAGTTAAAACCAGACGAAAATTAATCGCAGAATATTACTACACACGCTAAAGTGATAACTTTCCGACTGTTGGCTATTGCAATCACATTATACCAATTGTACGGTTCCTTGGATATGGCAATATTATGTGATTCATGTACATACCCAATCCTCATATACGTAACGTATCTATCGTCATTTCAAAGGAACAAAATCAAGAAAAATAAATAATCCTGTAACAGGTGTTTTTTTTTAAATATATCACCCGCTATATTGAATCGGTCATATGAATTTTGTAAACCTAAGTTCAAATTCGTTGTAAGCAATCGGCAAAACCTCTGGCAATAATCTTGTCAATTACCAGACATAAACGTACGTCGAAACGTATGAGCTGTCGCTTTAATGAATTTTCATATTTATCACCTGCCGTATCTCTCAGAAACGAATTGTCAGCTCAGCTTGAAAACTTGTTGCGATTGATATACCATCGTAAAGTACGATTCGACACAAAATTCTGATCCACTCTTTGAAAATTTCAATTTATTTCTACTAACAATCGATCGAATGTATCGTCATAAATTAGTAACATAATAATTTTCTTATCAAAATTAGTAGTATGATCAAATAGGTTTTTGTATGCGTAAATATTATTTTTGTTTGCTTATTATGTTGTAATAATATATTGTACGGTTATCTGCTGGTTGGCTCAACAGAGCCAGTTGTAAACGTAAAATAGATATTAAAAAAGAATATTGTATAATTAAAAATAAAAAAGGTGTGTTATATAAGCATAGGATCATAAATGTTTTCTTACAAAGTTATAACAACAATATCGAAATTATAAGTGACTGGTTTCTTGTCTGATTCTACATGGAAACGGATGTAAATTTTGTATTTATTAGAACAACAACTTCAGTAAACATGATTAATCGATCGAACGAGAATCCAGTCACTTATAATTTTCGTATTGTTGTTGTTACTTTGTGATACAACGTTTACGATCTTACCTTTGTATAACACTTTTTCTTATTTTTGATCATACAATTTGGCGGGATAAAAATGAGACACCTTGTATATATTTTTATGAACATAACCTATTACCACACATTTCTACGTAAAAGAAGTTATTAATTACTTTTCATTTCCTCTAGCGAAGCTAAATGCGAGGAATTGTAAAGTTAGAATTATTTCTATTCGCAAACGTTTTTACATATTTCTAGAGATACTTTGGTATACATATCTATAAGATATTTAAGTACATATTCCAAAAAGATTGCAACGCTGGTATAAGTATACAACTTTCTACAAGATGCTTTACTAATTGCTAATACAGACGCTATACGCATAAACATGACTTGCGTTAATTAATTGTAATAAATGTCAAATTGCACTTTTTTCAGATTTACTAATACATATACTACGATATATTAAATATGGCATCGCTTTCCATTTCTAGGCAATCTGTACAAATTTGATTGTATATGAAAAACTGATTTTAATATATACGTTACATTTATTAAATATTTCCCTCGAGGAATTAATCGTGAATACCGTGAAATGAATAAAAAAAGAAAAAGCTTATTGAACATATATTTTCAATAATTTAAGAAAAATTATATATACGTGATTTATCAATAACAGTCAATTGCAAATTTTACGTATGTAAATACGTATTCTTTTACCGATCGTACTTTAAATATCAAATCAACGTCATGCCACGTAAGAGTCATATATAGCTAGAATTCTCGTATTCGTTTCCTATTTGTTGAAAAGTATTTTAAGTGTGTTATTTCTCAAGGAAAATTATTTAAAGATACAAAATTATATAATCGAAGGGAAGCTGTTCATTTCCCGGCAAACGAAAATAAGCGTTTAAGTCGTAAAATACTCTGACTTTTGAAAACCGTATAGATTTATGTAATGTTGCCGGTGCTGCCACCTAGCAGCGTGAGCACGATACAAAGCAAAATACAAAGTCGGTCTCTGTCGATAACAAAGCTCTATTCACATTATGTACATAGATAATCGTGAACCGAACAACGAAGACATTCGAGATTTAACGAAACAAAATACGCAGCTCGGAACTGAATAAAGCAATACGGTTTGAACGTAAATTAGAAAGTGGAAAGACTGCCTGGTAAAGAATCGTACCGTTTCTCCATTTGTTAAGAATGCTTTCCTTCTTTTCCAGGATTTTTTTAAGTCTCGTAGGGCCAGTGGGCCGACTAGACTCAGCACTTCTTAAGTACATAATCCTTAATTCTAACTCATTTTAGACACGAACCTCTCTATCTTTCTGAACACAATCACTTCAATGCTTAATTATGTTTAGAATATTTTTTCACTCGTGTAATATTACTGTTCACTTATCCACATGTATTTATTGTCAGTGGATACGTAGCTTTAATTTCTTTTTATGTATATATTACAACCTGTTAGATATGCTTTATATTTGGCACATAAAGTGCATGACTACGTAAACACCAAATAAAAAGCTTTACGATACCGAATGAGTTTACAACCTTATTTTTCGGTATCAAGAAGTGCAAAAAGGAAGAAAATGAAGGAGAAACCGAGAAAAATGACCAACAGATATTCGTAATGTCAATGTAATTGACTTTTCGCAGTCGATATAACGTTACGAACGTTCAAATGGCATTATGCTGCATTGAAAGAGGCGATGAGCACACGTCTTTTATGTCATATCTCTAATTTATTTATACGGTAATTGTTATTTATAATTTCACAGGACACTTCCTCTAGTCGAAAAATGTAACGTTAAAATTTCTCACGAAATTTATGATATCACCAATAGTTAAATTTGCAACGAGTTCTTATTAAAAAGTAGAATTGGTGAAATTGAAATTCTGCAGAGTGGAGGAAACGATCAGACGGATTCGCGAGTCGAGTGAGAACTTAGTGCTCGAACAGACCGAACAAAATAGCACAAATCTATTGGCTCGTTGCCAATCTTGTTTCTTTAGGAACCCTGAATAGGTTGATCGAAAAACATCGATTTCTATCAATTTTACTCGCTATCATCATTTTTTTATTATCTCGCACTTCGCAGTAATTCCATTTCGCTAACGGTCGAATTTACCGAAATTTACCGGTGAAAATAAAAACCTCGCGAATCGGGTCAACAAATTTTTAGGCTCTAGAACCGATGACGTTCCCACGGGATAAATATAATTTTTGCAAATAACTATTCCTACAGCGACTCGTATATTTTTCATTTCGTTTCAATATTACGAATTTTTGTAATTTTCAATTAATTTTTATTTAATTTTAATGAAGTTTACGAGCTAAACAACAGAACACTGTTCTGGGAAAATTCGATTCTGCGAATCTTTCGTAACATCTTTTCCTCGTTTTCTAACACATCTACGCGATAGATCGATCAACATAGAAATTTGTAAAAATCTTCGAATAGGTCCACGTTAATTAATTTACCAGCTTGTTATCGATGGACTGCGGAATCTTATGAAAAGTTTAAAAATACCAAAATACATAAAACGTACGCAACATTGCAAAAGCAGACAGAACATCCAAATAACATTACAACATAGTACTTCTTATACTTAACAGGAAAATGAAATAACTGCCTAGGTTCTACCATTTTAATCGTGCTCGTGAAAACATTAACTTGCATAAAGATCAGTAATCTACTTTATCGGTATTATATTCAGCGTTAGACAAATGAACGCTAAAGTAGGAGAGCGTAAAATGACCGACCCTTTATAGGTCGGTTATTTTTAGAGCCACGCAACGAAGTACGTTAGTTATTTCGGCATCACCGTCAGAATCGTAAAATTATCTCGTCAGCTGATTCGAAACACCGTACACCTGCTTCAAATGCTTGGAGCACTGCTTAGGTGAATGGTCGTCGTAACTTACGTCAGTGGGCGAATTTAAATGTTCCAGCTACATCGAAAACCAGAAACTACACTTATAAAGTATGGCGCATATGTGCGAAGCAAATATGTCAGTACTATCACGGTCGCGTTAAATCTAAAGCTTTGCCTGATAGAGAAAATTTCAGACGATCGATACCATTGACAATATTATTTTGAAGCAATTTATTTATTCATAGTATTTTTATTACAACTCACAATGAAGCACATGTGTGGAGATTTTAATTGAAATAAATAAATAAATAAAGTAGTTTTATTTCCATTGGCTGGAGCTTCTTTCTTCTCGTTGTGTCATTGGGTTGAACAGTAAGATCGTTTCGTTTTTATGGCCAAACCGAAGCATATCTTGTTACCTCTACGTTTATTGTTTACCATCGACGCATGCGTTTAACCTTTCGATGACTTTTCGTTATCCTTGTGGTGATGTCGTTATTCTATTGGCGTATAATCGCTCGGTTCCCCAAAACAGACGAGTTCTAATAGTCGAGCTAGTTTTGTAACGAGCGCAATGAGTAATAGCGTGGCGTGGAAGATCGCGAGAATATGGTAGATGGGGTAGAACATCCTATTTAAGTTACACGGATATTTGTCGCGTGACGTTTGACACGTGTAGTCTTATGTTGTGAACTTACGTGGTAAACCATGTTTGAGCTGGTGCCACGCCAACGAGAAACAAATATTTGGGAAAATGTTTGTTTTACACTTTACAGTTAACTGTTAACTAATGATCGATAGATCACATTAGAGCAATTAAATCGAGGTTAACAGCCATTATTTAAGGTTAGGTTCATCTGGCTACGAGAAACGGAATGAACTTTCTGTTCAACCCAATACGATATTTTTTGACGGCTTATTTAATAGTTGATAGAATAATTGGTGTTGTTTGTTAGCCTCCAATTTTTTAAATTTTAAACTTTTTATTGTTGTTCCAAACTGCTCCACACGTTTGCTCCAAAGAAATAATCATCTGTTTCTAAAGATTACAGGAACAACGCCAAAAAAGTGAGTTATTAACCAGACTATTTTTTGATAATGGAATATTTAAAAATTGCTGTAGAATGTTCTAGTTGTTCTGAACATTGCTCCAAGCTATCGTTTAAATATCATATTTAGATTAGGAAATAATTTAATGGAACTGTACCCATAAGACAATGGACATTTCTTTCCAGTTTGACATAAATATATATAAATATATATAGAATAATATTGTATAATATACAATAAATTGCATAACATGTATTGTACAGTACAATGTACTTGTATAATATATATTATACAAAGTGATATATATATAATACATATTATATTCTATATTATATTATACATTATTGCTTTGTATAGTATATATTATACAAGTAAGAAAGTAAAATAACTAAGAACAAAATGTTCAGCATTATAAAATAATTAGCAATTAACAATAAATTGTATAACATGTATTGTACAGTACAATGTACTTGTACAATAAACATTATACACAGTGATATATATAATACATATTATATGTAATATTATTACTTTGTATAGTATATAATGTACAAGTAACAAAGTAAAATAACTAAGAATGAAATGTTCAGCATTATACAATAATTAGCAATTCACAATAAATTGTATAATATGTATTGTACAGGTAGCAAAGTAAAATAACTAAGAGGAACTAAACGTTTAGCTTTATTAATTATTTAGCTGACAAGATTATCGCACCTCATAACATATGTAAGCAGCATACACAAAAAGGTAGAGAAGAAGAAAAAAAGTGTAAAATTGAAGATGAAAAAGGATTTCTCAGCACAATTTTCCCTTTCCACGTAAATATACAAGACAATACCACACACATGAACTACATACACACATTACAGATAAAGGATATATTGCACATTGACTGAGTAACAATAATAGTAAGTTAAGCAGCGATTGTAGAAACTACACAAAAGCGGAAACAATTGGAGAAACAGTTTAATGTAGGCATACAGTGCCCTGAATAATTATAAACTCAATCCTATCGTTCGTAATATTAAAACAAACGTTGACGGAACTATTTTGACAAAACAAATTTATATAATTTTATGTTATAATAAAAAACAAAGACGAAGGATACAAGAAAGAAAAACTTTCTTTTTTTCAAGTCCGGTAAAAATGAAATTTTTTCTGGAAATTGTGTTTTTGATTCTGAAAGAAATGTAAACTCAATGTAAATTTTCTTTCGTCTTCGTTCGATATTTTTTTTCTTATTTTTTTTTTTTTGTTTTTATTTTATTCCTTTATTTTTGATTGCTTTTATTAATTTGTTAGGTACGCCATCCACTAACTTATATGATATTTCGTTTTGAATAAGTTTCTCGTCCACACGTATTTTATTCGTTTTTTATTTTCAACAATATTTTTTATAGCTATTTCTCCTGAACGTAAACTTCTCTCACTAGAATTCCACACAGGTTGTCGATAACGTTCAGATGAGGAATCGATGCTGGCCATGGGAATAATTCTATTCAGAAATCTGGAAGCCACTTTTTTTATACTCGCGGCTATACGAATAGCAGCGTCGTTTATTTGAAAAATTATTTTTTCGTTCTCTATTTCGGTTATCAAAGGCAATAATTCGTCACGTAACATCTCCCGATATCCTTTAATTTACTATTTACATTTTACTACTTACGAAAACAATTTCTCTTAACTACGATGCCCATATCTGCACACGATGTTTTTTTTTTTTAATGTTGAAGAAATAACGCGGAAAACATGCTTGATTCTATAATTATTCACAACACGGTATATTACATACCGTATGTGTTATATAGGGTGTCATGGAACTGGCGCACAAACCGACAGGAGGTAAATCCATATGAAAAAGTAAGTCGAAGATATGGAACGACGTGTTTTCTACGAAGCTTTATTTTCGAGAAGATCCAATTTGCAAATTTATGTATAATCAAGTATAATTGGACGTGGCTAATTGTGGATTGGACAGGAGCAAATAACCGGTAGGAAGTTGTTGTACGAGCGAAGATAAGTCGAAAATGTAGAATGAAGTTTTTGCACCAGACGCTTCGTTTCCGAGGAAAATAAATCAAAAGCTTGACGGTAGACGTGCGCTAGCCCAGTTCTTAATTAAACGTGTTCATACTCTATTTTCTTCGGAATGAAGCCTTAAACGAAACCACTTCATTCCACATTTTTCACTTGTTTCCGCACGTACTCCGTGCATTTGCTTCCACGTTGATAAAATGATCCTCAAAAATTACGAATCTTGTCCTTATTTATGAAACCATTCAAATTAAACAAAGAATATGGCAAAAGTAACAATCGATATCGCGGAGATAAGATACGGAGATAACGGCAATGGCAGGAAGCACACCAGGACGTTTACCAGGACTATTCATAGTAATAGAGAAAGATATTTAGTAATATAGGTGCGAGGAGAGACAGAGATCTCGTAATTCGAAACTTCCATTTAAAATACACGGATAACCTGATAGGTTTTCAGACTCATTTTTCTCGAAAACGAAACGTCGAACGAAAAAATGTTATTCTTCTTTCTCGATTTATTTTTTATTATTTTTCCACCTAAACCGCTCGTACCATACTTTCGAAGACACTCTGTATATTATCACATATTTCTCCATAAGACTGACACAAAAGACAAAACTAGACAGCAACATGTACACGGATACTATATATTAGTATAATTACAAACACAATTACATATCACACGCAACACACACTATACAAAATTTGTATTATATTTTATTATATATTATTATATACTTGTATTATATAATTTGTATACCGGTTGTGTATTAGTAACGAGTAGAAAGAGAGTAGAATGAGATCTCATTCATTCTCATTGATGTAGCTAAAGACTGATACCAAATAAATGATCGTTAAAAAAGAAAAAAAAGAGAAAAAGTCTAAAAGAAAGACGAAAAAATAATATTCTATATTTCTTTCCTATTTTCTCGCAAGGGATCGTTCTTCACCGTTCGTTTGACGTACATATATATATATATATATAACGTATATATAGTTAAATGTAGGTACAATAGCAAATAAAAGAAAGCTTAAAATTGATACACTATGGATTTCAGTAACTCTTGTTACCGAACATTTCCTGCCATATCGATAACGATCATCTATTCTGCAGTATACGTACACTGTACTTATTTGTTGCTCTTATTAGTCGACTGCGGATGTTTACGCGTCTTTGTAGGGAATTTAAGATCCCAAAAATCTTGAGAGTGCGTATAATACGTAAGAATATACGCAATATTTAAAACGAGGCACCTACTGTGATATTCGATAGACGAAACAAATTTCCAATTAGTTTCCGTTTCTCTAATTATCCCGATAAAAACGTGAAATTGCATAAACATGCACAGCCTGCTAGTTACATATAAATTCATCTCGCAAAATTACCATGTCGTTTTATGCTTTTTATTTTATAACTTTCTTTTGCCCGCCACATAATAAATATATAAATAATATTATAAAAATATCACAAAAACATTTTTATCGATCGATCAATGGTATTCAAAAGTTGCAAACGTTTATCGTTACCGATAACAGGTAACCGTGAATTTACAGCATTAAATTAATTTCATATCGATTGCTTTCGAATTGGCTACGGTTATTTCACTCGAATTATTTTCCTATTTTATTGATTTAGGAAACGAAGTTCTCACTTAGTTGCAATGGCTCTACCGATTTTCTATAGGAATACTCTACAGGAAACAGGAAGCTTCGCAAATCTCGTTTATTCTCCTTAAACGAGGAAAATTATTCGTTTATGCTAGTTCGATGTCGAAATGCCTCTATGCAATGATGACTATAACGAAGAAGTGGTAGACGATGACAACGGCAACAATGATGATGATGATGATGATGATGATAATGATGATGATGATGATGATGATGAGGATAATGATGATAGTGATGATGATGATAATGATGATGATGATCGTAACGATAATGATGATGATAATGACCGAGAGAAGTAATCATCATTTGCCGGCGGTGAATGTCGTTTGCCATGGAGGTTCGCAGACCACCATAAAATACTCGTTCTCGAGAACAGAGGGGATAGTTGCTTCTTTGAGTTCAAGAAGATTAGAGCACTTCTTTCATGCATGAATCGCACCCGAGAACTCCTCATCGAACGTGGAAACTTCATCTGCTCGGATGAATTCAGTGATTGTATTAGAGTGCTGAAAGTGTTTACGCGGGAAACGATCGCGAAGGATCTGTCGGAAAACTAATTGTCGAACCCGTGACATTCGCTTCCGCGAATTCTAACTTATTCTGTGACTTGTGAACATTGCGTCATTCGTAAAGTTGCATCTGTACTGTTCGTAATTGAGAACGCAGGTAAGTGGTTGACACACACGTCGCTAACAGGATTTCCATTACCCAGGATATTAGGTGCTAACGACTAATTTCCATGAGAAATCCGTTTGTATACTGTACGATGTCACGCGTGCTTTACGTGAATTATCGTGCAAATTTGGTCCGCCAGTTTTCATTCGTATTCGGCATTCGAATCGATACGTATTCTACGGTGTATTACGTAGAGCATTTCCGGTAACTATAGGACAAACCATAGCGTTCAGACGGTAGAAGATTAATTTTTTCTTCATTGAAAATTAATTTTAACCGAGGAAGAAAAATTTCGTTAGCAAAGATTGAATGATTTAGAGTAATGCGTCACGTGGTACGTGTTTCTTTTCCGAAAGCAGAGACGTTTGAAAGATTTCAAGGTCATGTATCTTGTTCCTTTTTCTTTTTTTTTTTTCTTGGATAAAACTATATATTTTACTGTACACCGTTTGATACGTTTGTCATTTCCTACAAAAATGTATTCAGGTACCGAAAAATGGCTAGTTTAAGAAATATGTGGTACTTTTTTTGGTACGAAGTTATAGTTATACTGTTTCTGTATGCCAGAAACACCTTGTATACAGTGCGTTCTGTGTAACCGGGAACGTTTGAATATTCGGAAAAATACGAAAAGATGTTCCGAACAAAAGATGTATGGTATCGAGGCAGACACACTGTGCTTTTATCCACTTAACCGGTGACATTGAAATATAACATTAAAATAAAATATTGACATTTGAGTATAATATTGAAATTAAAATATAATATTGACAGTAAAATTTTTCATTCAAAAATCATCATTTTTGTTACATATTTTTATAGCTGACTTACAGACGTTTTCAAAACACTGGACACTCGTGTCTTTTGCGTCACCCGTTATCGAGATATGAATTTTAAAATTCGATGTGCCGCCGGCATTAACGTTACCGATGCACACCACGCGGCGCATAAAGACGTTTCTCGTAACGCTGCTACTGGCACGGTATTACCGAAACACAAGATTGCGATTTTCTAATGTGTCCAAAGTAGTCGATCAATTCTCAGACTCGGTTACTTTATGTAATTGCTCGTATCGAATTTCTTATATGTTGAGTTTAAAAGATTATTTGTTTCCAGAGTTTAATTGTTTATCTTGCAATGTTTCGAAAACATCTGGGTGTCGGCTACGAGAATACGTAGTAAAAAATGGGGTATCCGTTTACGAATTTTAATGTCGCATTTACACAACGTTTCAAGGTCGTTGCAAGATACGTGACCCTCGATGTTATATAAGTTTTGTCCGGAACATTTTTCGTATCATTAGTATTTTTCCAGGTACTTGAGGATCTCCGATTAAACAGAACACAGTGTATTACTGTAGGTGGTGTGTGTTCTATGTAGCGTATTATTCGGTATCCGAATTGATACGCACTATGAATACATTTATATCATAAAACGCGTTGCCAGATTAGAATTCGAAGCGTGTACAGTTACATTAATATTCGGATACAGCACTATCTCTGTATTTTGTTGCTTTGTATAACAGAGAACGATTTAAATACCTAGTCACTTATTCTTCCAAAAATGTGAATCATTTATTGTAGGTTGAAAATCAGACAATATAATTGTCATAAGACAAATCTTAAAAGTTATGATATAAGAGATAATATTTTTAATTAAAGAAATATTTAATACGAATAACCATTACAAATGATAAAGGTTTGTTGGATAACCGGCAATAATTATCGATCGCGGGAATTTAATTTTAGTTACCGATAACCATTGTCGATAACCTGAATTGTATTTTGGCTACCGATAACCATTATCGATGACGAAAAATATTTTTCGTTACCATCAAGCAATGCCCACGATAAAAATTTTGTTTAGTTACATTCGACTATCGTCAATTGCTATTAATATTACCGATAATTAGTACATATTCATTGACAAAATAAAAAAGACATACATTTTAAAGCTTAAACATATTCTGTTAAAAAAAAAACACGATATGAAAATATACGAAACAAGGAATACGATAAGACATTGTAGTACAATACTTTTATTAACACCTGTATTAATATACTAATTAGTAAGTAATGTTAATAACAACTGACAATAGTCAAATTTTTATCGTAGACATTGATTGATGATAATTAAAAAAAATTCAGATCATTTATATTGGTCACTAACAATCAAAATCAAATTTTCGTCATCAATAATGTTTACTGGTAGCCAAAAGAAATTCCATCATGAATTATCATTCATAATAATTATTCCTAATCAGAAAAATAAAACATTAATATTTTTTGTTCATTTAATTGTTTTGTCGAGATTTGTCGATAACCGGCTTCCGTTCAAATAAAAATTGATTTTTGCTCGGACATTTTTCCAAAAAATATTTAAAATGGCTGTTATTTTGGATCTCTGTTGAAAATACATGAACAAGAAGTTGTTCATACAATAATGTTTAATTGTACAATTGTTGAATACTGATAGATTCGAGGGAGCATAATATCATAGAATCAGATATTATTTTTAAATGGAATTATTTAACGTTAACAAATTAGGAGAGTAATATTAATATCCACAAATTAATACCAATAAATTTGAATTGTTTAATATAAAATACGAATAGATTATTAATAAAAAAATTATAGGTGATTTTTTCGTACAAGTAGATAGTTTTTTTTTTGATATAAATAATGAAATAATTTGCAAAATACATCTTTAGTAGAAAATTGTCTTTACTTCACGTTACACTAATATCAGGGTACTTGTTTAGGTTCTACGATTTGGCAATTTTTTAAAATGGTTCGATCTGCGAAATAGATTTATTTTATGTAATTATTTTGCATAATTAAGAGTAGCAAAAATTAACATCAATACACCAAGATTTAGATCAAATTTAACGTGTCAGGAAAACGAAAGAATGCCAAATTGCATTGCCACTACATGACGCAGAAGTTTTGATAGAAGAAGACAGCTTGCAATTTATTATGGAGAAAAGGATAAAACCTTAGTGAAATTGCACAATTGTTAGTACTAACCGTAGCAGATATTATTAAAAATACGTACAAAGATGACCGTATCGAATTTAAGAAACAATGGGGACCTCTTTTTTGTTAAAAATTTGTTGTACAATTAAACGTTATTACTAATTGAATAATTGACTATCGAAGAAATTGTTTACGTATTTTCAAGCCAAAGTTGTATAGAATAACGATTGAATCGCTCCATAAATTATACAATAATACAATTATGCAAGATAACTACAATTCGTAATTGCAATTAAAATGCAATTACAAAATACAAATTGAATAATGTAATTAAAAGATATAAACACAAGACTGAGTCACTTATGAAATAAATAATAAATTGGGTTACTACAATTTAATATTATTTATATATATGTGCATGTAGTTGTTCAGAATGTCCAGTTTGACAACATATTTCAAGGTCATTGAAATCACCGTTTTCTGTATGATTATTAAATTAATAACAGAGGTACGTATTTATTGTTCCAAACTATCTACTTAATTTCCTGAACACATATCAGGTAAAAGAATATTTTTTTTTAAACTTATATCCTGATTAATTCAAGCAATTAAGATTAATATTTAAAACCAGTAGATCTGTCGATGAATTGTGTAAATTTTAATGTAAATTTTTAAAGAAATAATTAAATTGTATTATTTGTTGACTTTAGAAAAAAATGGCAAGTATTGCTCGCATATCATTAGTATTGCATTAATTTATATATTTTACTAACGTACACGTGTTATTGATGTACTAATGTACTACATTAAAGCGTCCGAGTATTTATGAGCGTTAGTATATATGTAAGTACAGTAGCTCACAAAAGTATTTAAATACTTGCAGAAACTTGTTACAAGTATACTTTTACAAATATATTTTGTGTGTTAACACTATAATTGGACACGATTATTCCCAAATTGTAATATTTAAAATTTGATACTTGAATCTGAAAATATACAGGGTGGTTGGTAACTGATGGTACAAGCGGAAAGGGGGTGATTCTACGCGAAAAAAGAAGTCGAAAATATAGAATAAATTTAATTATTTTTTTTAATTTTTTTTTTTTAATTTTTCCATCGAGACAACGATCTACAGTGAGATCCGTTATAACGAGACGTGATAAAGTGCACGCGTACCGAGCCAAAATTCAAAGTCGATTTTCTCGAAAACAAAGCCTCAAACGAAAAATTTTTATTCTATATTTTCGACTTCTTTTTTCACGTAGAATCACCCCCTTTCCGCTTGTACCACCAGTTACCAACCACTCTGTATATTATATAGATGTTACAATATATCTACTATAAGCATATATGTATTTCTATATTAACAGACGACAGCATCCCTTATATTAATAAGTCACCATATTTAATGCCATCATCTTTAGCAATAACTATGTATGTTTAAGACCACTGCTGTGTACTAACTTTCTACTATTAATAAGTGTATGCTTGCAGTAAATGTTTTGTAACTTCTATATACATTTCCAGATTCGTTTCAGATTTTACCAATGTGCAATAATTATCGGACTTAGAGATGCAAGGATGCATAGAATGCATCACATACTATGCAAAACAATATGTATGTGCTTATAAAAATATAAATTTGCATAAATTCCGCAATTCTCTAGTAATTATAGGTGGTATTCTGAATTCAAGATCATCTCAAGGTCATAGTATAGCAGGTCATTCAATTCGTCTTGATGTCAACTACTACTCAAAACATATGATACCATTAAACGAAGTCCAGGTAATCTTAACTTTTCATTGAAAGAAATTTTTTACAAATTCTTGATACCCAATTGTGCAGACTAAAAACTACTTTTGTTTCAAACATGTTCCTGGCTTACTATCGAAAATGCCCGAAAAATGGCGGTTCATCTTGCAGGGTACATAGCAGTTTAAATGAATTGAAAAAGGTGTATGTGTGGGTGCGTGCGCGTGCGTATGTGTGTGTGTGCGTGTGCGTGCGTGTGTATTAGTAACAAGTTTCAATTCATTTAATAATAATAAAAAGAAGTTGGTTACCTAATTTTAGTTTTATCCAAAATTTTATCAATTTTTTCAACAAGAAACTTGAAAAAAATTGGGCATGATTCATTCTAGCAAAAAGCAACATTATGTGCTTACTACAACAGCTATTCGCAGTGATCATAGCGCATTATTGATAATGATTGTGTAAAAAAAAAGAAGATATCGTTGAAACAGTAGTTTCTTAAGATCGTTAATATGTGAGCATCGATAAAAGAACGTAAAAACACCACTAAGTGGATTCAATGTTTATCGATAAAAGATCTTCCGATAAAGAATTATTAAAGTTATGAAAAATGAGGGAAAAGAAAAAGACGAAAAAAATGGAGATAGCGAAGATAAGTATGTACAGTCGGTTACAAAAGTGACCGTACATCCTTTAAAACAAACCAAACAGACCAAACGATTTGAGTCTTCTGAAGAAGTTAGAAGGATTAGCTCTTACTAGACGACGTGTAAAGAAAATTTTGAGAAAAATGCAATTGGTTGGAATTACGAGGAGAATTTGCTCACTCACCAGTGATGGTTTCGACATCCTTGGTTATCGGTGGAGGAGGAGTAAGAGGACCTGATATTCTGTTCCTTGGTGACCGAAGAGCCTGTAGGGCGGCCCTTGCTGTAGGCGAGACTTTCGATCGAATCGAAGTCTCGGGCCCCTTGGGAGCCGCATCCTCCACGGCGGCCAGCTTGGACGCTGTGGCGACGAATGGTATCGCCTCACCTTCCTTCACGAACAACCACACATGCGAAGAAACAAAATAAATAACAAATAATTACGTCACTTATTTTCGATAACATTCAACAAACAGCGAATAATTTGAAATTCTTTAAGAACGGTGACAGACAGGTCGACTAAGACCCACTGTCCACGAAAGCGTCGTATCAAAGAAGCGTAGACATAACCTTATTAAGTCCACACTATCAGACAATTTTCCACAGATACGTGTCACAGCCAATTAAAATCTGTCTTTCATGGAAAATCCGCAGAAAAATAGATTCTGATTGGCTGCGTCACGCGTCTATGGAAAATTGTCTGATAGTGTGGACTTTGTTTCAAACGTGACATACGCCTACGCCGGTGTTCAAAATGTCGGGCAACGAGAAAGACGCTTTCATCCTGAATCACTAGAACTGTCGTTTCACTAGAAGCTTCAACGAACGTTTAGCTACTGACTGACTGAATGTCAAAGCCAGGCTTGACGAAAACCCTGCTGTTTCGTGCATATTGTTTTACAACACAATATATACAGGTATATACAGGTCCTAAAACTTCCGTGGTGGTGGATCTCACAATTATGTAGTGACCTGTGTTTCTGCAGTCCGCCACCAAGGGCGTTGTTGCAGAGTAGTCAAAACGATAGCAGACAGGAGGTTTCGTCTCCTAAAGCGAAGTTTAATCATAAATAGAATTGTTTATGGATAAATAGTGTATACTCATTTATAAAGTATTATAAAAACTATAAAATATTCATTGGATTATTTCCACCACGTGTTACTCTGTTGAGATTGTTGACTACTCGACATCAGCGCCCTGTGTATGGTGGACAATACAAGAAACTTTCTGTCCTCAAATCTGAAACTACTCCCACCACGGAAGTTGCAGGACCTATTTATACCATAGGGTTTTACAATAACCGCTGCATGAAAGCGTATTTACTGTCTATCTACATCAACGCGTCTAATATACTTTTATGAAACAATACAATTAGTGGATTTAAGGTGGTAGATTTTCAGGTAGCGAGGAATTTTATTTAATTCCTTTGTACAAAGATCGACTAGCTCAATCAACGATCGACTAAGTGATCCATTGGCAAGGAGTGCCAGGTATAGAACCCTAATAGGTCAGAAAATCTATTAAGTTGTATTCAGTGGTCGATTCAACACAGTTAAGTTTTAGTAACCCACACAACTACATTATTGTGTTCAGAGAGATCGAGCTGGTTCAGAAATGAACCGATGGTATGAAAGTGTTTCTCGATTTACCATCAGTCAACCCGTTATTTTTCGGGTGTTGTTGATCATTTTTTATGAACTAATTCTGTTTTCTTACATCCCTAAAGTCCAATAGATCTTTAGATGAAATACTATTTATCTGTGAGAAAGATACCATTGAACTGAAAAGTAAGTAATAAGAAGCGATCATAGTGTTCCTTTTTTAATTGACCCTATGATTAACTTACAATTAGTTTCTTTAAATACTCAGTAAATTATTGTATAATTTTTATCGATTAGCACGTAGACCTGGGTTTGCTTCTGTTCCTAGCAACACTGACTTATTGTGCCATGATCAGATCCTCCGGATGTGCTTTCCCCAACCTTCGAGCTAAATTCAATATGTACAGGTTTCTGGCTAAGCTATCTGCATTGACTTTCGAGTCGGCTTTTATATTTCTTTGCAAGACATTCTGTTTCCTCTTCTACTGTTTTAATACCTAAACCTACCCTAAGGTCATCGTTACGAACATACCCCCGGCCATTCGCAAATGCGCTAAGTATTATCGAACACGTTGAACTCATACTGTGAATACTCATAATCAAAAGCATAGGATAGTAATTTGACCGATCCAAGATCGAACCGAGAGTGGACCAATATTCTTTCCAGGAATCGTTTCCGGACTAGCATCAGACTGAGGTCGGATCGTTACTCATAATGGGAATATCTACAGTCAAACTCGAAATGGGGTAACAGTTTGACCGAACCGACAACGAATATTTAATATTTAATATCGTTAAAAGTAACAGAGATATCGCTTTGTAACAGAGTTAGATCGAACACTACACGAGTGTTAGCTACAACACTAAATGTACCACACGACTCGTGTGCAGATGTATTTCTACAACGCAGGCCACGCATAGCAGTGTCGGTCCAACGGTCGTGTAGCCTATATATTTGAGAATGTACTGTTAAATTTTGGAAGAGAAATTTCAAGTACTGTGTTATCAGAATGCACAACCATTTATGTACGTTCAACACCCCTAGCGGTGAATGACCATTTCGGGTCCCTGACCGTAACAGGTTTATTGCTTACCTACTTCTATCTTTTGTACTATCCTGTTACGAAACCCTAGAGCCGGAACT
The DNA here is from genome assembly GCF_040668555.2 of Bombus flavifrons. Lineage (NCBI taxonomy): Eukaryota > Metazoa > Arthropoda > Insecta > Hymenoptera > Apidae > Bombus > Bombus flavifrons. The sequence continues at coordinate 4,473,505 of NC_138458.1, read as the reverse complement.
GTTACTTGATGCATTTAATCTTCACAAGTTTAGTGAACTTATTTGATATAAAACTTTAACACGTTGAATGCCACGTGGATCACCGGTGACCCACGCACCAAGATTAGTGGAAATACATAATTTGAACAAATGTCAATAGTTATAAATTTTGTACTATTATCATCGTTACTACAATGGTGTGACGAAATTAATGCAGTATAAAACACATAAAAATAGTTTTATTTATACATGAAATATAGATCTATTATGTGCGCCCCCCACCAGTGGCTGTCGAACATGGAAAAACCCGCTTTTTCCGTGTTTTACCTTAATGAACAATAACTCTAAGCAACGTTTCCACTTGGAAGATCTTTGACGGCAATTAAGAGCCTTGAAAGTAAAGTAACAAATGCTAAATCTTGCGACGGTCGTTTAGGATTATTGCGGGTCCGAATAACGCGAAGAAATAATATGAGATAATTGATAATCGCAAAAAATAAGTGAATCGAGCGAAATTGCACTACAGCGCGATGGGGGTCACTGGTGACGCCAGTGAGATAAATTCATTAATGATGATTATACATCGTAACATATCTCTTGTAGCTAATATTTCAACATTATATGTATCGCATAATAAAAAATTTATCGTGGCGCCACAGCCAAGCCTTGTAAAACTGGCGTGACATTCAACGTGTTAAACGCATCTTCCACCACAACGTATTTTTATCACCTGACGTACGTAAAATCTCAAAATCTACATGGCCCTGGTCGCTCTAAAATCTTTACAGGATACTGCACATACTACTAGCTTTCGTCGGCACAATAGCGCGTTTGGTGAGAGAATGTGACGAAAACTAATTTTCGACTTGACGGGCAATGAAAACGTAAGCAGAGGGAAATCTTCTTACATACGCGCCGATGATTATGAAAATTGTGTAAGTCTACAACTTAAATAGAAGTTGAATTTTTATTTTATTTCATGTTACAACCTACGTTACAATAATATGCAAGAATTTCTGCATGAGAAGCAATTAACTTAAATCACTTTCATAGTCACTGATACGTATGTCTATTACACCGAAACTTTTGTCTCTAAAAGAATTACAGACTGCTCAATAAATGGTTAAATCTCAACAATATTTTCGATTTACTTTGGAAGCATTATTTTTCTTTTGTGTTTGCCGCATCAAGGATTGTATCATATCTCCGTCATAATCAGCAATATGGCATGTTCCAAGATGAACAGAATGAGACCTACACGAACCTTCTTTCTCATTTGTAATATTTCCTGCAACCTTTTTAGAAAAACCTCTTTTCAGGAAAGTTTTATCTTTACTTCTTCCTAAAAAAAAATGTTCCACATTGTGCTACATTAAGAACTGTATTCTTGAATAGCCAAAGGTGTATGTGTACTACCGAATGAAGTAAAAATCATTTGCTCCCAGCTGATCCTTTTTGTGGCCAGTGTCGAAGACTATCGTAAATGGTAAAGTAGTGGTAATTATGCAACAAACTGTTCGCTGACATGCATGGAAATTTCAAAACGACACATGACAATAATAAATCAATTGTTCTGTACATACGACAGAAATTCCCACTGTTAGACCTTCACACCTTCGGACAATCTTAGTAAAAAACACTTCAGAATTGCTGATACCTTTTATTTTAATGACTAACCAGTTATTGACAATTCAAACGTTAACTACTTAATGAGATAAGTCCTGTTGCGTAGTTGTCGAAACATAGCTATAAAATCACTTTTGTAATCTTTTGTACAATAGTCAATAGGGTATCGTGCATCCTACTTACATTTATCTGCTGTAATACCGGGTACTCGCGCCTTTTTCGGTACTTGCGGTGAGCTGATACTTACATACGTCTGATTATTCACTTTAATATTTGGACACATTTGAAGGTAATTCTTAGGTAAACCTCGAAATTCAAGAGTAAACCTCAAATTTCAAATTTCGAGTAGAATCAATTTGAAGCGCAAGAGACCCTCGTGTAAAATCTGAAATCGATTTATCACACAGTTATCGAGAAATTGTTAATAAAAGTCGAAGCGTTGTCATCACACAGTGATGGAAAAGAAAGGATTTTAGTTTTACTTTTCCTTCGGAAATGGAAAAGCTATATCCAAGAATTGTACCAAAATTGGCAGAAAATTGTATCCAAGTGTGACGAAGTGAATTTTTCTATTTCTGTAGAACTGTCCAGATGCTTTTTACTTGAATACTAATGAAAACCACAGATTTACGTGGAAATCTTTTAGAAGTTAGGCAATGCAGCCGATGTGGCAACGTCTCACAATGTGTACGTTTAGACGTTTGAATAACGAGTGACGATTGATTGAAATACACCAATTTCTTTAGTTAAAGCTAATTCTGTGAAAAAGATACTTCGTTATAAAAGATACAATGTATAATTGTCTCAAATTCATATTAAATCTGAACCGTATTAGTTATCCGAAATTTGGAGATAAGACATTAAATAATATAATACTAATTTCAATTTATTTATTACTGTTAAATAGTTTTCTCAAGTTTAACGAATTTTCTTTTATAATTATTAATTCTTCAATCTTTCTTTGGCAACTCTAACTCGACATTTTTCATTCTTGTGTTTTTTTTCATGATGACAATTCCATTCTGACATCCGCGGCGACGTTGCCAGGCCTGCTGTTTCAATTGACTACGCTAGTCAATTTAACATTTTATTTTCGTACTGCAATTATTTATATTAACATTTAATTTTTTAACATAAATATAAATGTCCATATTATTTTCATATTATTATTATTTCCATAGTATTATTATTATTAGTAGTAGTAGTAGTAATAGTTGTAGTAGTAGTAGTAGTAATTGTAGTAGTAGTAGTAGTAGTAGTAGTAGTAGTTGTTGTTGTTGTTGTAGTAGTTGTTGTTGTTGTAGTAGTAGTAGTAGTAGTAGTAGTAGTAGTAGTAGTAGTAGTAGTAGTAATTGTAGTAGTAGTAGTTGTAGTAGTAGTAGTAGTAGTAGTAGTAGTAGTAGTAGTAGTAGTAGTAGTAGTAGTAGTAGTAGTAGTAGTAGTAGTAGTAGTAGTTGTAGTAGTAGTAGTAGTAGTAGTAGTAGTAGTAGTTTCTACTCGGATTTTTCTTTTTCACAAATTTCATTTTTTTTTTTATGCTTGTTTCAAATCAATTTATGTATAAGTAATAGTGTATGTACTGTATATATGTAGTATAAGTAATAATGTAAAAAATCTATATACAAAGTGGTGTAAAAATCAGTGACCACCATTTTTCTCAGCTACTTTCGATAATCGTACGAAAAAATGTTTCGAGTAAAAATTAATCAGCTTCCAACCGACTACAAATTGCAATATCAAGAGTTAAAGAAAAAGAGGTTTCAGCTCGATGAAAAGACAAAGTCACGTCCATTGTTCCAAATGGAACAATACATTTTTTTTATGCATCATTCGATGGATTTTTTAATTCTCTGCGAAAAGGTGTGAAGGTACTCGGATCGAAAAATAATTAGTTTGAAAAATATTTTAACTTCAACCTTGTGAAACTTGTCGTATGAAACACGAGGACAGATAGCGTAATACTTCGTTATTTTTATATTTCTCCTCGCAAAGTAAAATTTCCTTTTCAAATATGATAAACATATACACATGCACGGGAAGAATACAAATATGTGTACGTATGTGAGTATGTTGTGCTCCAGTTTTTGTGGGAGGAGAGTCGCTTCGCAACTACGCGGTCAGTAGGTGTCCCCCACGTTGATCGAGGGAACACTGTACCAAGTCTAAAAATGATATGCAATTTAGCAGGAAAAATGTCAGAAAAATTAGAAGAACAGAAATGATTAAAACATACGAATGTAATACGTGTGATACATATTTGTAAGAAATTTTACTAATTTTTATTAAGAATATTGTAAATTACATATTTGTTAGAAATTCTAATTTTTCATGTAGAATTTAGTTAGACGTGAGTCGTTCGATTATTCGAAAAATTCGATTATCCGATCATCGTGAACGCAATTAGTTCGGACAATCGTGTTCTACTGCATTTCGAAATTATCGAATTTCGTCATATTTCGAAACACAGGTTGTAAAAGGGCGTAAACTTGTTTCGTCACACTATTTCGCCAAACGCGCCACTGTAGCATCGGTACCAAAATTATATTTTTTTATGTTAATACTTAATCGTCCTTTTGGCTTTTAAATTACCAAAAAAAAGAAAAAGAAAAGAAATTACGAAATTTGCAATTTAAGCAGCCGCGGTTTTGCCGATTTTCGACGTGAATTATTCATTTTGGTACGGGCGATGACGATAAATATACTGGTTAAGAAACTTCTTGATTTTTTTCTTTTAGTTCTCCTCGCCAGCCCTAATCACTAACCAACCAACCGGCGAGATAAGATTTTTAAACGCGCGTTTATTGCAAGATGAAAACAAGAAACAATCAATTAAAACACTTTACAAAATTGCTATGTTCGACGAACAGGTGATTAAATAAACTAAAAAAGGAATATCGTTACGTTAAACGTACAATGCGTCATTTAAAATGAAATTCACGACAATTATGAAATATTTCAGCGTTCACAGAAGAATACTGTCTTTTAATAATAACGTCTAACGTCTAAAACGACAGAATCTTCTTTCCTAACTGTATTCAATAAATGCAGTGTTTTATCAAATATTTACAAAAATGCGAAATATTTATTTGATTTTTATATTCGATTGACCTTGAATTCTATCATATCATAAATCACCATTTGATACAACTGATGCAATATAATACGAAGAAATTAATATACAATATAATATAAAAGATATATTAATATAACATAATATAGAAATCTATTCAGGCCATAACAGACTATTCAGTTTCAACTTCTATTTCTCTCATAAATCTACACCTCACGAGACAAATACTGGGAACTAATACTGGGAATGACGTGAATATGTTTATTAGTTCATAAAAAAAAACACATTAGAATAGTAGGATAACGATTTTATATAGCGTTATATGGTAATATCGTTATATAGGGTGACTCAGCTGGATGGAATCACCTAAATATCTGCTTCGCGTATTGCTGCATGAAAAAATTTTTCAGGCCGAAATTAGGCTATTTCACGGGGCACATGTAACGGTGAAAAGAATTCTTCAGGTTCGTTTCTTTTCTAGGAGACTTCAAGGTCATCGGTATTTTTTTAAATAGAACTGTACATTTGATTACACCAATCTATGTGATTTTTTATTTTCTATAGCAGAGGTTCTCAAATTATGGGTTCAGACCCCGTATGAGGTTGCGGAACAGAATTGTGGGGTCGTGGAAATTTCTGCAACCGTCACATACCAGTGAAATGAAAAGATATCGATCATCTTAAATTAATCCATCAAAGAGTCAAGAATTCACAAAGTTGTTTAATCGACACAGATATGAAACTGCAGCTTTTTAAAAAATCGTTTAAATGGACCTTCGCTTGGAATTAGGACAGAACCTCCAACAATTTCTAAAATTATTATACTAATAATACCATAATGATAAAAAATCCTAAACACACTTACAACATTTTATACTACGTATCTGTTGCAAAACAAAGTCTTCGTCATTGAGGATTGTACAACCTGTATCAATTACCTGTGAGAAACGTCGAAGATGCTCTGTTGTGTAGGATCTTTACTACAATTAATTTATTTACAATAAATGGATTAAACAAGTGTTGGTTAAACAGAAAACGATGGTCGTTTAACGTGAACTATACAGGGTGGTTGATAACTGGTGGTACAAGCGAAAAGGGGGTGATTCTACGCGAAAAAAGAAGTCGAAAATATAGAATAAAAATTTTTCGTTTGAGGCTTTGTTTTCGAGAAAATCGACTTTGAATTTTGGCTCGGTACGCGTGCACTTTATCACGTCTCGTTATAACGAATCTCACTGTAGATCGTTGTCTCGATGGAAAAATTTAAAAAAAAAATTAAAAAAAAAATGTTTATTCTATATTTTCGGTTTCTTTTTCGCGTAGAATCACACCCTTTCCGCTTGTACCACCAGTTACAAACCACCCTGTATACAATAACGTACTATAATTTAGACAACTAAATAGTTAATTTACAACTCTCGTCACCACTGATCCAACGCTTTCTTTTACGCGAACCACACTCTCTCGACAACGCTAGCAACACTATCTTCCTGACTTCTCGATTCTCACTCTTTGACTTCTCAACTAACTCTCTCACTGTTAATTCGTCTTTCTCCCTTAGCATCCCTTTGTTTTTTGTCTTAGCTCCACCACGCACGTGTTCCGCAACCGCTCGTGGCCAGGGTCACGACCTATCGGCACTTCGTCTTTCTCGCGACATTGTTTATAGTTCGCCCGATATCTCTTAGGCCTTTCGTCCACGACTACAGTTGTATCAAATATCCAGCCAAAATTTGATTCTTTATGCGAAAGTAAATAAACATGTTTATCTCGATACGCAAATTTAATTTTGTCCTGCTAAATAGTAGTAAATGATACAATTATAAATATAACAAAGAATTGTTTAAAATTAAACTTCTTTGATTTATTATCGATTAATGATTTATTCGTATATTTATTTTATATACTTTTTTACGCATACAAATTGGGTTGAGTAAAATTTTTCGGGGGCTGACGACTGGAAGAAATTTAAACAAAACAATATATATATAAATAAATATATAATATATAAACAAAATATAAGATACAAGATATAAACAAAAATAAGAGATTCTATTTAAAAAGCAGACACATAAACGATTTTTACATTTTTTGAAACTTGCAAGTATTTTCCTTCAAACAATTTATGTTATCGTTAAATAAAAAATGAAGATCTCTTGGGTGATTGCGTTAGATTCAAAAATATTTCCATCCGAATTGCATCAAATACAGAGTACGAAACACAAAAACACGAAAGATAAACACAGAAGTGTCCTATCCTAGTCTATCTTTCATACGCCAAGTTGTACAAAATTAAATATCTTCAGACAAAAGTAAATACCATCTAAAAAATACCGATGACCATGAAATCTCTTAAAAAAAAACCTGAGAAAAAGTCCAACTCTTACACGTGACGCCTGAAGTAGCGTAACTTTGTACTGAGAAGTTCTTCCTACAACAATAAATAAAGCAAACATTTAGGTGATCCCATTCAGCTAAGCCATCCTGTACGTATATTGTCATATAGTAAATAAACAAAACAAAAATCTAAAGAACAAAGGTGTAATATGTTTCTTTGTCCAACGGACGGGGGTATTCTGGTCTAGAGGCATGAATTTCGGGCGATTTTTAAAGCTCTGTACAAGCGAAACAAAAAATATTTTTGCTATCCTTCTTTTTAGCATTTGTTTATTGATATTTCGAGATTACGTAAAAAATTCACTGAAAAAAAAACTCAATATTTAAAAAGTTATGAGCTGGCAAAGTGGGTGCTGCCAAAAAAATGGGGTGCCGTGGCGTGCATGATATCAACCCTTCTGGTCATCTGAGACAAAAAATGTGAACGGATTCTTAATTAGTATGGATACCGCTATCGTTTGAATCTTGGAAAAGTCAATACAACATTTTTTCACAAAATGACGGCCGTTTGAAAAAAAATTTCTTATTTCGCACGTTTTTTTGACAATTCCGAACGTTTAAAAAATAGTAATATTAAAGATTTCGAGCTGAGCGTGGTCCGGACGATAGAAGAGTATATAAGGAATATTCAGACCAAATTTAAAATAAATCGGTTCATTAGAACTTGAGATATCGTGCACGCCAACTCGAAAAAAGTAGTTTCGAGAAAAACGCGTTTAAAGTTTTGAGACTAGTTTACTCGGACAACGTCTACCGTCTACTATTCATTTGTTGCGGTCAGACTGTAACACGTAAAATAATTGAAATTTTGAAAAATCCTTTTAAGGGAATATTCTTGAATGTCTAAACTTTGGAAATATGAAAAAAAAAATTTTCGATTTTTTCAAATTTCTAGACCAGAATACCCCCTTAAAAGAGATTCTGCTAACAGGGCAACTAGTTTTATTAACAGCCGTACGTCAGTTGCAATATACGTAATCAATTGCAATAATGACCAATCATCGAAATCAGTCTCGGCAAATTAGCGCGTTCCCATCCGCTATGAAGTTTTAACGAAGGAAAATTTATTTCGTTTAGTACGAACGTTGATAAACAGATTTGATAAAAATTTCTTCTTCCGTTTTCCTTATTTTCTACCATACCGCATTTTTTTCATCTTTGTTAATTGAAATAATTTTTACTGTAACGTATATTCATGTTACATGTATATTTACTATTTTAATTTTATATTTTTATTTCTATTTCACAACGCGAACAAGAATTGTACAAGTTCGATTATCGTGGAATTACGCTGGAAATTCTTCTTAGAAATTTCGCGCCAACGAAGTAAAAACAGAAGATTAATAATACACGTACAATAGAATACAGTCGAATATCCAGTACCCGAGGATCTATTATCCGAATATTCCACTATTCGAATATTCTACTGTCGAAACGTACAATTAGCAGAACAAATCTTTCGCTTGTGCCCATCGCTACCATGTGTCCTTTCTATAATTTCATATTATTTTCCTATTACCTTAATACGAAGGTAATATTGCACGCGTTAATATCTCGCGTCTAATGACATCAAAGAGGAAACGTGTCGTAACGAGCGACGAAAGGAAAGAAAAGATGCTTGAACAGTTAGAAAAAGATATGAAAGTGTTGCAAGAGTTGCAAAATCTACAACGTTCGAAGATCTATAATTAATAACGTGAAAGACAGAAGCATGTAATTGAAAATTACTCATGTGTTTCAAGTAGTAAGATAACTCTAATGCGTTTGAAAAATAAATTTGGCAATGACAATAAACCAGCAATAAAGAACTGCCAGTATCTTGATATGCTTGTGCGATAAAGTTTTGAAATTTGGATGGATATCAATCATCAAGGTTTTAAATCTTCAATTAAATCTTCAATTAAAGGCTTCAATCATACTGAAGAAAGGGAAGGTCACGGTGTAAACAATGATGAAAACCTTCTTATTTTGAGATGTTTATGGCATCAGATCAACATGGCAGATGGCACGAAGAGAATATGAGTCAACCTATAGTTCAGTGTATAATTGTAAAATTTGATTTAGCAGTAAAGAAGATGCAGAGTCCATAAATAATTTAAAAAGTATTACGTTTATACTGTGTCCTGTTCTCTGTAATTGTTCTTCTATTATTGGTTTCGAAATATAAAGTAATAATTGTAAAAAGAGACGCTTAATTTAATTGAAATTAATTCCACAGGTTCCATTGCACCACGTAAATAATGAAATCTATTTCTTCTTTTCTTTTTTCTTTTAAATAGGTGGAAAGATTAAAAAGAAGTTTGAAAGAACTCACGATATCTTCAAGTTAATTACAAAGCATAGTTAAACGATAAAAATGACATCATTTGCAAGTTTCTAAGATATTGGCGCTATTTCTCGTGACACTGATACTCGCGAAGTAAACACTAGCAACTGCAAGCTAAAACCAAGCAAGGACGAAACGTTACTGGAATGTACAAAAGAACGAATTCAAGCTATTAATATACATACAGAAAAGTGTATACGCGCTGTATCCAGTGAACTGTATTCAGTCACTAAGTTCACGTGTCTCATGTTTCCATTAAGGGAAACCTACTACCATTTGTACGATACATACAAGATATTTTAATATTCTTAATACGTAGAATGGTACGGAAATTTTATATTATATATATATATATATATATATAAATATGGATATATATATGGATATATATATATATTGTCCTGGGAGTCGCAATGGATTGAAACATGCCAGACATCCGAAATAACATTTAGATATTTCAAAGATTTTTTTGGAAAAGTTATTGAGTGAGAATTAAATTTTATTTAAATGTAAGCAAGTTATCAGCAAAAATGAAAGAAATTTCTCAAAATATTGAATGACTACAAAATATTAACCTTTAATTGTTTTGTTTACGAATAACCATTATGGATAATTACAAGGTTTCTTGCCTGTCAGTAACTGTTATTGATAAAGGAAATTTAATTTTGGTCATCAGTAACCGATACAAAGGAAGGGAATTTTTTTTTTTTGGTTACCAGCAACCATTATTGATGAAAAGAATTTTGTTTTGGTTACAGATAACCATTATCCATGGCAAAAACTTTTTTTGATTATATTCGACTATTATCAATTGTTATTAATATCACTGATAAAATTAGTATTCATTGACGACATAAAGCAACTTAATTATAAAACTTATTTATTAATTATGAAAAGATTGTAGTACAATATTTTTATTCACACTTGTATTAACGTTGTACTACAATGTACCTTTTATCCTATTTTTTGTTTCATATACTTTCATACCCTTTTTTGCTCAATAAAATGTATAGCTTTCATAATTAATATTATTAATATTTCTATTTTATTTTTTATGTTGTCAATGAATATGTACTAATTATTAACAGTAATGCTAACAACAATAAACGATAGTAGAATGTAACTGGAAAAAATTGTTGCCATGGATAATGGTTATCGGTAACAAAAATAAAATTTAGATCATCGAGAATGGTAACTGGTAACCAAAATTAAATTTTGTCGATAATGGTTATTTGTAACCAAAATAAAATTCCCCTCATCGATAATGATTGCCGGCAATGAAAAAAATTTCAATTATTTATAATGGTAATTTGTAAAGAAAATAAAATTCGTGTCGTCGATAATTTGTTACTGGTAACCAAAAAACATTCCGATCATTTATATTGGCATTTGGTAACCAAAATTAAATTTCCGTCATCAATAATGATTACCGGTTATCAAAAAAAAATTTAACCATTTATAATGGTTATTTGTGATCAAAATTTTGTTAACTAATTTTAATTAATTCTTATACCACAATTTTTAAAAATTTGTCTCGCAGCAATTATGATTTTTGAAATATATCATATCATAACATCTAATTTTTGTGAAATATTGTATTGAATTTGCGCATCTTTTTTCTGGCGATGTTATCGAAGTCATTCATATCGTTGCAAATTTTTTAGTCCGTAAAATTTACGAAAAATTGAATAGAACTTGCATCACCGTAGCATTCAACGTGTTAAATACAAAGAATTGGAAAATTTTCTGGAATTATGTTTTATTACATTTATTTCAAGTATCATTTCAAATGATTTTCAGAATTATAACTACTGTATCATCAGTTATATATCTAACAGATGTTTATATATACATACATAGTAATATTTCGGTAATCTTATCTATTTTGAGAATTACTTTGCAGAAACTAAATTCAAATATATTAAATAACCATAATTGAATTTATAAATATACTATAAATCGTCTATCATTTTTATAAATAAGCTTTATTGTTCCTTTCCTATATTAGAATGAGATATTCATCAATCAAGATATTTAAAAGTGTTAATAATTTATCACCATATAAAATATTGAGGAAAATTTTTATTTGATTTTATCGTCGATACGTTATCACACTGCGATAAGAACGAAATAAGCAAATATGAACTTTCTCCTGGCATCGTGTTAAATAGCACGTAACACAATATGTACATCTACTATACATATAGTCTATCCTAATCTTTCAAGTATTTATCAAGAAAAGTAAATTAATATGCAGTTACGACGCCTGATCAAGAACAGTATCTTAAAAGCACAACTAAAGTGCAAATGAAATTTGATACGTTACATTATATCTTATTTATATTTTTATTTCTACATTTGCTGCATTTGAATATAAATAAATCGTCAGCATTATACAATGTTCGAGACGTTTGAAAAATCGCTACTACGTATAATGGATTAATGTATTATTATTGTTATCCATATGATGATGTGACAAAGACCGATGATCTAATTCTCCAATTTGTGACACTCAGAATACGATGCGATATAGGACAATTTTATTAGTTTCCACGTCTGTCGATATCAAATTACATATATTTTACCGCGAAATATATTTTACCGACGCTTACAGCATTATGAATTGACAGACTTCAGCCTGTCAATTCGCTTGTGTCATAGAACAAACAAAAGATAGTAACTATGAAAATGCCTATGAAAATTGGAAGGTCGAAGACAGTCATTGAAACAAAGTGTATGAGAAACGAATATAAAAATGAAAGTGACAGGAGAAACGATTCTCCAATTGTTTTGAATAGTTTGTACCGCTGTAGGTACCATATGTAGCTGGTTTTTGCAGCTGTTTCTTTTATACAAGTGAGATCACTAAAGAAGACCAGTTTAAAACTTATATGTAGCCTTTTGTTATTAGACTCATTATGGTTATATATTTACAGTTGATCTACATCCATTTAAACAAATCCTAAAGAAAGACACCAGCACTGCTTATGTCATAGAATAAATAAAATGTGATACCTACTCATGCCTATGAAAATTGAAAAAGTGTACGAGGAATAAATATAAAAATGAATGTAGCTGATGTTTGCAGCTATCTGCAGCTGTTTCTCTTATAGAAAAGACACCACCCAACATCTGTTTAATACTTCCTCTATATGAACTTTACAAATTTTATCTCAATTATATTTACAATTGATCCATATCCATTTTAACAAATCCTAAAGAAACGACATCAGTCCTTCAACACACTGAATAGAATTAACAATTTGCTTATACCATAGAATAATAAATCTCCCATAAAATAATAATACATGAAATACCTATAAAAATTGAAAAATCAAAAAAAAAAAAAAAGAAAAAAAAGAAATTGAAACAAAGCGTATGAGAAGTGTCAGGAAAAAACGATCCTCTAATTGCTTTGAGCAGTATCTATTGCTATAGATACCGGATGTAGCTGGTGTTCGCAGCCGTGTCATTTATACAAATGACATCACTAAAGAGGATCTGTTCAAAACTTCTATGCAAACTTTACAAATTGTATTCCGATTATATTTGCAATTGATCTGTATTCGTTTGAACTTCATTTATACTATTATGAATTATTATATTAAATATTGTTATATTAAATTTAATAACATTAATTTTAAATCGTAAAGAAAAACACCAATGATTGTTCAACCATACAATATAAAAAATTGTGTAAAACTTATTTATTGAAACGTTACTTTTAACCTACATTGATTTTCTCACAATTTCTTTGAAATTCCGACGATTTCGATATTTATGTATTATTATTCATATATTTATATCTATTATCTATACAACGATTCATTTTTCAGGAAGACCAGTTTTGCTTAAAATATTTATCTTTATAAATGGCTAGAAGAATTTTTTTTAGAAAGAAACGTGTGTTTTATTTTTAGAGGTTATTGTCACACTACAAATATCTTAATATGTCTAATTTAGCAGGATTAAGAGGCATTCGTCGTATTTCACGCTGCGTCGTTTCGTGTAAAATTAATTTGTATTATTTTCAGGCATGAATAAAAACTTACAAGAGTAGATTCGCCGATTGATCGTGAAAGGCTATTTGCCTTCGATCCCAAACTACGCTGAAAGGCTCCATCGTAAGTCAATTCAGCGTTATCCTTTTCGCAAGCGGAATTTTGAGGTATTAAAATACGTCTGGCGGAATTTCGCCTTGCTTCCGCGAATGCAATCCCTCTAAGCAACATTTGTTTGAAAACAATTGTGAACTATCACCTCCAAGAATACTTTTCTCGGCACGTACGCCTGACTCCCGACATAAAAATCAGTGTTTGCAGTTTCTCCAGATATGCTTATCGTTATACCGAGTGAAAATTCTTTTAATGCCGAATAACGATAACGACGAATTAAAAATATACAAAAAATCCTTCAGACAGGAAGTAAAGCCTTCTTCATTTCAAATTATTCAAAAGTATGAATTAATAAGTACGAATTCCGTATATGTAAATATGGTATTAAAAAGGATTTTACGTTCAACACGTAATTGCAGACTTAAAAATTATTCTTTCGATAATCGCGAATATTTTTGTAAAAACAATTTCGACTTTAACACAAAGTTATAAATCGAAATAAATTTCCAAAGGACTTCTAAACTTTCACTCAAATCTCACTTGAAACTGAATATTTATCTTAAAGGAGTGTCACAGAATAAAACGAACACAGATGTCGGAAACGTTTTGGACGAATAACTCGTCAACTTCTAAATAACTTCTGAACACCTCAATCCTCACATAAGAGAATGCCTTTTTCCTCCGCTCTCGTTATCACTTGCCCCGAGCCGATAACAACTGTACAATCATATCCAAAAGTCTGTCAATTTTTTAACACCTATCCGTAAAACAATGATTATATTGACTTTCCTTATAATTTACTAAAATTAGGAATTCGCGGATAACATTCAAAGAATAATTAAGGTTAAACCGTCGTAAGAAGGGTGTGGAGTTAAAGTAAGATTCAAAGAATGTATTAAACACTTCAGAATAAAAGTTTTAAAAAGATATTTAGAGAATATATCAGAAATAAAAAAAAAAAATAATGCATAAAAAGATTATATAATAATTTTATATAGCAGAATCAGAAATAAAGTTATGATATGTTAAGGAGCATATGTATAAGTGATGAACTATAACAAAATAAAAATCAGTGAAATAACATAAGACAATCTTATAACATTATTGTAAATTAGTCTAAAATGAAATTATAAACTCTTCGTAGTGTTATCAACATGAATACAAGATGAAATATATATAAATAATAATTTCAAATCACGAACTAACATAACTCGGTTTATTTTTCTTTCAGAGACTGTACTATCCTAATACTAAGACAATTATCTCTATTCAGATTAAAATAACCGTTGTCTGATATGGCATAACAGTTGAGCTAATTTATTGGTGGCTAATAGTACACTTAACTGTTGAGGAACAGTAATTTGTCTACAATATTAATCGGATTAAGACTTCTTAATTTATCAGAAGGTAAGAAACATTTCTATAATTATAATTGATTTCTTTAATTATTCATGAAATTAATTATATACTAATTAATATATTATAGCAATGCAATAAAGAATTTTAATATATAAATGATTAATATCCAACCAAAACAAATTTTAGTAATGATAATTCAGAAAAATAAGCTGTCTCAGCGTTAAAATTATACGTTAATTAAAACAACATTTAATGAAACCAAATCTTTTAAATACTCAATAATTTATCTCATAACTTTACTTAATGGTTTAAGGTTATATAATCAACTTGTAAGTTTAGTTCGTTTAGGAACTCACCGTGACGTAGTATAAAATTTTTGGTTTCCAGTAAGGAAACCACGATGATCACCAAAACAACACACTGTATAAATTCTGCAAACATAAAAGAAATCATACAATTATTTTAACAAGGAGTTGTTTTAACTTCTTCTTATTAAAACATAACATAATATGAAAATATAAATTAATTATTCTTAAAATTCACTTATTCTTTGATTTACATTTCCATATACACATATATAACACGAAAAGAAAAGAGAAAAACATTTTGAATCAATGGAAAAAAAACAACAAAACATGGAAATATAAAAATTATTTAAATATAAAATGCATTTATCAATTTAATAACTGAGTAATGGAATTTTTAAATCTATGTAATTAGTTTTAGCATTATAATTATAATTATATATAATATATCAAAATATTTAAATAATGTCAAATAATATCAACATGTTAACTAAAACTATTTTTTAAAAATAAAACCAAAAGCAATACATAGTATTCTTTAACTTAAAAACAAAAGGTACAATAAAATTAATAAGAAAATGTCATATATATTTTAATTTCTTAAACTATGCTTTTTTTCTCAACTTTTATGTAATTATAATACTAATGTAATAGTATTTAATATAAATTCACTGTTGTACATTAAATGAACTAAATAATAATTTACACACATTGTTATGTTCAGACTTTATAGAGTATTCTATAATATAGTAAGAAGAGAAAGCAGACAATACTTCTGTCTCCACTATTTTCTCAACCTTTTGTTTTAACTATATTTAAGAACAATAATACTTTGAAACTGGGCTACTAACAAATTGAGTTTAAATTGCTTTACATTTAAAAACATAAAAGAACATTCTATTTAATGATACTTATTTCATTTCATAAAATTTAAGATTATATAATATAAACAAGAAATATCAATTACATTTCACTGACATTAAATAAAATTTTAAAAAGTGTATTTTGAAGGTTAACTTAATGAAGGTTACGATTAACTTTTGTTCATTAGATATAAATTTTAATAGAAACATCAGAATATTTCCCCCTTCTAAAAAACTCTCGGTAATTCTAATAAAAATCTCATGTGTTTAACAAGCAATTAGTTATACTGGTTACTGAGGAAAACGAAATTCGAGGACAATGTATCGATTGAGTCGCCCGCAGTAACCTTTCAAAACGAGGTTAAAAACAATAATCATTAATTTTCCACCGAATTTCACTATTGAATGTATTAATTTCTTCTTGTTTAAATGTTGGTGACTAAATCTTTGGGAAATGAAAATGATACTCTGAAAATACATGAAAATATAATAAAAAACAGAGAAGACTGACTCACCTGTCTTTTTGACATTTTTCACTTGCATCACATAACTGTCAGTTTTTTGTAATTATCATGTTTTTATACAATCTCTCTCACATATACCGCGATAGTGTGAGGAAAAAATTTAAAAAAAGTTATTTTGTGAACAAAATTCGGGCGTCCATGACGGCCCGAAACTGTTCGAAGCTATGAAGACGATCAAATAATGGGTGGTAAAATTTGGTTTAATTTAGAATACGACGGGAGTTGGAGAAACTATCTGCAATCACGGAAATATTTTCTATATTCTCTTACAATACAAATTCAAAGTTTTCACTTTTCGGAAATGTGGAATGTAAGTATAAAAGATAATAATACATTTTACACCATAATTTTATAGAATTTACATTAGAATATTATTGCGCAATTTAAATTTACAAATTTTATTTGTTTGCTACTTTCTTCACTGTGATCACAATTTGGTTTTAAATACAGTAAGTGTTCAAATTTTAATAATGCAAACATATTTTTTAGAGTATTTAATAATTACATATTCGTACAATTTAGGAATGTATTATAAAATTATGTAATGAAATGACTCATTTAAAAGATATGTCAGTATTAACAGATTAACAGTTTTATTTTCGTTAAAAATGTTTTAACCGTATAAGCACATGCAATTAGAAATATTATGTTTCGTAAATTTGAAATTCTTTGTTAAGTCTATATAATATGATCTATGAACTGATGTAAGATTTATATATATAATCAGAATTACAATAAAAAAAAATTAAAAATAGTATTGACGTGAACACATTATTTTTAAAAATAGTACCAGATAGTACCATAAAATATTAAATTTAATATGAAAATTACTAGACGTTAATCTAATATTTTTAATGTAATTGAAAATCGTATAATATATTATGTTTTTTTTTTAATTTTTCAGTTTTGTATTCTAATATTAAAGGCATTAGTACTAGTATTAAGTACTATAGATATTTTGAAAGTTATGATTTCATTACTTACAAACATACATTGATGTTACTGTATGAAAAGAAAAGAAAGAAATGACAAGATTATGGAAATCTCTAGGTACATTTCTAGTGACTTAATAAGATTAAATGTTTTTTGTAGGAAAAATGAAAATTTTGTTGAATTTATTAGTTGAAATATAGTGAGCAGTGACGCTTTTTATACGTTTATTCAATCGATATAGGTATAATATAAAAATGTAAAGATATTTGTAAAAAGTACTATACATGAAATATGTATTTCATTTATCTCTTAATGTTGGTAAGCCGTCTATCGATTCTCCCCACGTACACACCTCCTCTTCAGTCATCGATTGCACTTTTTGCACCTGCCATTTTTTTTCCAGAGTAATGAGAGCCTCATCTCAAACCAGTAGCACGAGGGTGCAGTAAAACAGGCCTGACCTGCGAAACCACCCTCACCCTCTTCGTCTCAATGAATCTTTCATATTCAATATCTTTCGAAAATTTTTGAAGTGTCTCCTGCAAGAAAGAAAGACAGAGAAAGATACACTTGAGAAGTCAAAGTGTGGAACGAAGGAAGAATAACGCTGCCATCAGTAAGAAAGAAAAAGAGGAAAAAAGACAGAAGTAGAAGAAGGTGAAAGTAAGAGAGAGACGGACAGAGGGTGGGTGGTGGGGGGCTCTCGGTTTAAGAGAGAGGGAGAGAGAGGAGGTCGAAGGGAGTCGAGCGAGGAGAATGACGGATAGCCAGCAGCAGTTTTGCTTGCGTTGGAACAACTTTCAAGCTAATATCACCAGCCAATTCGAGGCCCTCAGGGATGACGAGGACTTCGTTGATGTCACCTTAGCCTGCGATGGTAGGCGTCTCCAGGCGCACAAGGTTGTCCTCTCCGCGTGCAGCCCTTACTTCAAGGAGTTGTTCAAGGTTAGAAAACCTTCCCCGCCTTGCTTCTCTCAGTGCTAGTTCCTCGATGTTCCCCCCTCCCTTCACCTTAACCCATCATTCTTACCTTCTTTGAGACTCATGCTTTGCTTTAGATATGGTCGAGTCGAAATTAAAGTTCTTATTCATAATTCTCCTGTATATGTCGTGATACTATGTCGTAATGTTCCTATATATCTTCATATATAGTTTGCATGGGAATAGTTTTCCCTTGATGTTATTTATTTTTTAATATCTGATGATTAGTTAGATTGACTTCAGCATAGCTAATTTTATACAAATTCTACATAAATTGCTCAAATTCAGCGCATTATTTAGATAATTACTAACAACAATTATGATAAAAAAAGTATAAAATAAAAATCTAGTTAGGAATACAGTTCTTTGGTAGTAAGCAATATATGATTTGAATTTTAGTACTTTTGATGTAAGAGCTAACATATTTATGATATTTATAGAATAAATTTATTGTTATATGAAGCAAAAGACCGTCATCTAAAAAGTTCTTACATTACACAAAGTTTTAACATTATTTTAGCATTATTTACTTACAGTTTATATTTTACATTAAAATAAAAATAAGAAGCTATATTTTGTTTCATATCTTATATTTTCCTTTATAGTTTGCCATATGTTGAATTTATTTATGTAACTTTATTATATTAATTAAATTGTATAATACTTTGTTTGGTTTAGTCATTAATTGGACAATTCTGTTGCTTTTAGACATTCAAGTATAAATTACTTTTTTATTTCTAAAACTTGGATCCATTAAAAGAAAAAAATAATAACATTATATTGGTATACAAGTGTTGATTCTAATACCTTGCATGAAGTAAGGAGAAATTTGTTAATGATAATACAAATAGTAAATAAGTATATGAAAATTGAATGTAGATTATATTATATGAAATGATTATAAAATATTGAAATTTTTGAAAGACATAATATTTAATTACAAAAATTTGTATATCACATAAGATTGAGATATAGAATAGCATTTTGTAATTTTCATATGAAGATATATACTTGTATAAGATCATGTTTTAACATAATGGTCTGACTAAGCAAAATATCTGAATTAAACATTAAGGCAGTATAAATACTAACAAAAACCAAGAATTATAGTTTTGATTAATTGTTCATTGTGTCTTATCCTTTGTATCGCTATGTTTTTTATCTCCATATTCTTTAATCAACGTTAAATCTGTAAACGTATTAAAAATTGTTATTCATATATATGTCAAGACATTTTAAGTTAAAACTGACTGATGTTTTACTATAATTTGAATGATATAAGTTATGTAAAAGTTGTATCTTAAAAGAAATTAATTGAGAAATAATATATGATAACTACAATAATTCTAACAATAAGTAATGATATTCTATACATATTACATAGATAAATTTTTGAAATAAGATCTCCAGTTCCAGAAAATGCTAGTACCAATTCTATTTAAAATTTAATGATTATTTTATTGGAAAAATTAGTACTATTTGCACTTTTAGTTTTTATAAATATTGCTTTCATTGCCAAATACTATAAATTGTTATGTAGTATTTGCTTAATAAATATATTTTCAATTTATATCTATAATTATTTATTTGTATTGATTTACTTAGTAATAGTTTTGTGATAGAATTAAATATAAAAATAAAAATAAAAAGTTATTTCTGCAAATATATATTAAATAAATATATGATGTGTATTTATAGACAAATCCATGCAAGCATCCGATAATATTTATGCGAGATGTGGAGTTTGAACACCTGCAGTCACTTTTGGAGTTCATGTATGCTGGAGAGGTTAACATATCTCAAGCAGAATTACCCACATTTTTAAGAACTGCTGAGTCTCTGCAAATCCGTGGCCTCACTGACTCTCAAAATAATCAGCACAACAACGAAAAGGTATGTTCTAAAAATTTTTTGGATGTTATATGTTGTACACATTGTTCTTAATATAAGTAATTTGAGATTCTTAAACTAATATTAGTGGTAATTACTTTTATTACCTCTTTCTTCAAAGGGTTTGAAAGACTCTGTATCCTTAAACCTTACAGTATCCTTAAACTACCTTATCAAATACTTTACTTTCTACAACCCTATTATCTAATCGCTTTATCGACTATACTACTTTTTACCATTTAAGATTCTATAGGCTTGGAGTGTTTCCAGAACTTCCATTTCCTCTTACCTTCTATTTCATGCCAACTATGACTTTACTTATTTATTTTGCTTTCATAACTCTTTTTCTAATGTTAATGGTAATTACTTAATACAATATTATATTAAAGAAGGTGATGTACTTTTTTGATACATTAATATTAAGTTTGCTTAAATAGTAAAATTATTTTATTTATTATGTAAAATTATATAAAATATATATAAAGTTCATAGAAATATTACTGTGCCAATAATTCACAAGAATATGTGAACAAAAAATTATTGTGCTACAATTATTATGATATTAAAATAATTACTTATTTCTTTTAAAATATATTATATTATAATTCTTATAAAATATATTATTTAATTTAAATTTGTTATTTTTAGCATTTGAAGACAAACAACATACACGCATCAAATGGCCGTGGGCTGATCTCACCAAATTTGGAGGAGGACCGTAGCAAAACTCCACCAACTTCAAGTCCTCCACCATTAAAAAGGCTGTGCAAACGAAGTGATTCGCCTCAAATATCTAGTCCAGTACCAGCTCCGGCGGCCTGTGCAACTGGAACGCCACGCACACGGCCATTAATTGAGCCACAGGTTCAACTTGACTGTTATAAAGATCTCGATATTGTTGAGGTTAGTTTATTTTCTATTATAGTTTTATATTCATTATTTAAAGATATATTTTTTAATATACTTGTATAAGCATTCTTGTATAAGCATATAATGAATACAAATTTCAACAAATTTTGGAAATATGTGAAATAAAAATGCTAAATTTATCTTTCACAATTTTGTGATAATTTTTTTACTGTAATAAATAAATGTATATCATTAATGAAAGGCGATCAGTATTAGAATAAATCTCAGTTTTTAGGAAAAATAATCATAATAATTTTTGTGTTTTAGCCAAAAATAGAATTACCAGAATATGGAAGCGATGATGATTGTTCTCCAAAGCAGGAGGTCAACACACTGCCAAGTGGTTTTCTTAGCCTCGATGGTGGCATGGAAGTTTTGCCATCTTATCCACCTTCCTATCAAGGTAATTACACAGTGTGTGTATGTTGTGTATGCATTAATATATTAGTATTTAATTTATTTAGAATAATTATTTAAAATTTGCATCATTTCTACAATTTCATAAAGATTATAAAATAAATTTTTTACCTTTGTACAATAATTTACATTTTTGTAGGTGGAGGAGCAGGAGGGGGAGGAGGAGGTGGAGGAGGGGGTGGTGGATCACTAGAAGGTGGGATGCCAGGACCATCTCATGCTGGTAATACGGAATTAAATCAAGAACAACAAGGTAAGTGATCGTCCGTCCCAACCCTAATTTTTTGGTAGTTGCGAGCACCATTACAAACAGCAACAACCTAGCCGATCATGTCGGACAGAATTTTTTGGATGCGAATATAAAGATGGAAGGAGAAGGAGAGCCTCGGTTTGAAATGGTAAGCTCGTGTAGCTCGGTAGCTCTTGCTAGGCGGTAGGAGAGAAAGGGAAAGAAAGGAAACAAAAGGAATGTGTGTATGTAAGAACGAAAGTGAGAAACAAACATTAAGAGAGACAGAATGTAAGGAAGATAGAGAGAAGAATGTGTAGATGAGTGTGGGAGAGGGAGAGAGAAAGGTAAAGAAGAGACATTTGACACTCGGAGGCGATTTTCTGATTTTATCCAGGGGAGTGCAGTTTGCGGCTGTTGTGTGAGAAAGTCAGCTGCGTGTACATATATACTCGAGCTCTCTACCTGTCTATATTATTTGCCAGAATTGGAGGTGATACTAAAAGATTATAATAAATTTTATGTATATTAATTGTTACAAAAAGAGAACATTATACAGCTTGTGTTACTTTTGATTTTAGTTAAAAATTATAATTTATTTTTTATATTAAGTTTTTTAAATCAAAAGTTGTTTTAGGTTTACTTAAAATTGTAAATATAATTATTATAAGTTCAAGCAATGAGAACTGAGAAAATGAGGGAAGAAAAGAAGAATTTTAAATGGTTAAATGTAAAATCCCTCCGTCTGGTAAAATTGCCTGTCCGTTGCTTCTATGTTTTCCGTTATTGTCTTTCAGAAGCTACGCCAATTGGAAATATTGGATAATTTTAATTTATCATTTTTATTTCCTTAAAATTCTTTAAATTATAATACTTTAAAGTATATCATTCAATAAAATATTAAATCAATTAAGATAAAACATTGATAAAATTTGAAATTATTTTAATTTACAGTCAGTGTTTATTATTTTACATTATAAGTTTTTAATATTTTATATTTCATCTAATTGGCGTCGTTTTTCTGTGTACTCATAAATATCCCATGGCAGAACACCCTAACTTGAAATATATAGCAAAACTGTTGCTTGATGCTAAATTTTGTTATAAGCTTTTTGGTTAAGGTCAGTGTTTAAGTACGGTGTTGTAATTAAAAAAAGATTAATATCTCTGGCTTCACTAATCAAATTATGTAGCAATATAATAAGGTTTATAATATAATAAGTGATTAATTCCCAAAAAAATTCGATTGCTATTGATTTTGAAATTTTCATATAAATTCTCAACGTATGATTCTATTTCTGTTACTTTTTATTTTAATTATAATACTTCTTGTTTAGATAAACTATTCAAATTTAAATGGTATTTATTTTTATTACTGCAAAGTTAAATTAAAATTATTTACAATGTAGAATGCAGAACAAGTAAAGAAAAAAAATATTATGCATATTATAATTGCAAAAATTATTTGTTTTTATTTATCGTTATTGTTTTAACAGTGATAGTAACAGCAACTATATACGATTATATATCAATAAAATTTATACGTCTCAAGCGAAAATTTGTAAACGTAAAAGGGTGTTATTGTCAAGAAACATTGTATAATAATCTTGGAGGATGCAGCGCGAGCTCTCACGCCTCATGTCCCAATAACACACGCTTACCATTTGTCTCCGATGTGTGCGCGTTAATAAACGCGCGATATCGTTGTACGCACGACAGGTAGTAATAGGATCAACCAATATATTTTTTCTTAATTTTTTATAAAACAAACAAGTTATCTTTTATTCACTAATAAATATATAAATGAAATATATGAAATCATACATATACAAATTCAGGAAATATTATTTTGATTTGTTACTTAATTTGTTATGCTCTTGATTATTTTAGGCTAAAGTTGTAAGAACTTTGAATTATTACCAATAAATAGAATGTAAAATCAAATTACGAAATTATTTGACTTATTTACTTAAGATTAGAGGTGGTAGTTTTCAATGTTGCAATTGAACGTTGAAATCTAGCCACATTAATATTTTTACACTCAAAATAAAATGTTATATAATTGTAATTGATGGGTTAAGAAAATGGCACTTATTGAAGTGTTTTTATCTTTTTGGAGAGGAGATGTAATAATTTTGGTATAAACATTTACATAATTTGTGTAGAAGGAATTGTACAAAAAATAATGTAATCGTAATACATAAAAATTGATATTTATAACTCTAAGAGTGATCCTATTGCTAAATTAGAAAGAGTATATAATAGTCGTGTGGCTAGGGTTTCTTAGCTGGTTGTTGCTGTCCGGTGGTGGCTGGCAAATCGGAGACCCCACCCATAAATCCATTCAATAAAACAAAACAAAAAAAATTAACTCCCTTCTCCGTGCTGCCTCTACCGGGTTAGAGCAAGTTGTGTGTGTGTTGCAGCTGACCTACGCAAACTGCACTCGCTGGACCCACGCCCCTGTCCTGTCTGCAACCGCATGTACAGTAACTTGTCGAACCTACGTCAGCACATGCGCCTGATCCACAACCCTCAGAGTGTCACATGCCCCCTCTGTAACAAGCCATTCAAGACCAAGCTCTACCTGAAACGCCACCTGGTCAGCTTCCATGAGCTCAGCGTGGCAGACAGGCATCGTCAAGAAGAAATCTACCAACAACAACAGCCTAAAGCGCAACAACAGACTGGAGCGCAAACTCATCTACAAATCCAGGCACAACAAACAGATAATGTTAAATCCTTTTCTACGCCCAGAGTTTCTATGGAAGAGGGCACAGCTACAGTAACTCTGGAAAACAAATCAAGAGTATTCCAAGATGGTGCTTACGAGGTCAATCAGACCAATGCCGAATCTAAGCACTTTCAGAGCAGCATGATGCAATTTGATGCTGCATACCACTAATGCGCCTTAGTTTCTTCGGCCCATTTGTGATAGCTTTTTGGTTGAGTAGGCTTAATGCCAGTAATTTCTGGCTACCATAAACTCCAGATGGAGATTAATATAGTCTTTTGAAGACAGATTAAGGTGCAGTGAAGAGATTAAGGGTGTGTGCTGTGATGGAGAGCATTAAGAATTTATAGAATTCTTAACATTGAATATTTTTATAAGATTACTTATCAACCATTCTATTTTTCATAGCAAGTGCTTAAATTTAGAATTTCTTATTTCCTATTTTTAATAGGTATAAAGTAATCATATCTTGCTTTTAATTTTTTGTATAAAAATATAATTCGAAGATTTTGTGTTTATTTATGATAAGTGATATAGTAGTAACGATTATTAAAAGTCTTTAGAGTATGATACTAGTATGAACGAATGGAATGAAATTTTAAATATTAATCAGTGAACAATGATATTTTTTAGTTTTAACTTTTTTAGTTCTATTCTTTCTAATTTATTCTATTTTCATTATTTGTTTTATCATAAGTATCAAATTATTTTTTTTATTGTTTTCTTAATTATATTTTTCTAATATATGAAAGTAACAGATTATATAATGCATATGCAACATGCTTTTCGAAACATTGATAAATTTATTACGTGTAAAAGAATATAAAGTTTTTACGTTTTGAATAATAATATTTATTAAAATATGAATATTATTTTTAAAACTAAGTGCATTAAAAATTCAGGGTCTCTTTATTAGAGCTTAATAAAGAAATTATTTATTAGTGTATATATTAAAAGAAGATATAAGTTTAATAAAACAGCTTAATAAAAGCACAGAAGTATTGAAAAATATATAGAAATATTCGGAAGCAAAAATTGACAACAGAGCTTGAATTTAAAGTTTATATTCTCTTTATAAACAGTATTCTTAATTTGTTTAGTGCAGCAATATTATTTTATAATTTTTTTTACAGCAAAAAGAATTTTTTCTTTTGCTACTAATAATAGTAAGATTCATTTTTTTTAGCTACAAATCATTCGCAACTGAAACTGAAAAATTTTGCTCTAAAGATTTTTAACGAAATGACTACTAAAATTAGCTTCTGAGCTATCCATCATACAGCACTTTGCTCCATAGAATAATCTTTTCACAGTGTCTTACAATAACTAATGAAACAATAGTCCTCCGAAGGACAATTCGCAAAAGGTGCCGTGCCTATTCGTCGTAAGGAAATGCGAGAATATTCCTTAAACAAAAGAAGAAACAAGAGAGAAATCACAAATAACCGCCGCAAGTGGAACAGCCATCCCACCTCGTACTGATTATTCCGCGAGCCAGGATAACTTGTTGTTTTATTTGATGCTATACAGTGTTATACAGACTACAGATATTTACAACGATATTATATTCTTACAGAGGATTATATTTACTTTATCGATTGCGTCACACGACTGGGTGACACGCACAGAAACTCCCAGGATGACGTACGAACATATTATAATATATTTTTCACCGCATAGCAGTTTAACGGTGCAATAGACAGCCAACCGATTTTACAGCTCAAGCAGATTTACAGAGGATTTATTATTGACAGTTATCGATGGGAAACCACCGTGATGCAGCAGATTGAATTTAATATATTATAAGAGGCCTGTGCCCGAGATGGCTTTTCTTGCGAATTTTTTTATACGCTCTAATGTGATATTACAGAGCTGAATTTATCACTTTTCTCCATAGTTTTAGCAAATTACGTACAATCCAACTTCTTTGGAATTTCTTTTAATTCTTCGAAATTACTTTTTAACATCACCATAAAACATTGCATTTCTGTATTTTACTTTCACTGCAGTCGTTTACTACATTAATCAATTATTTTTAATGGTATTGATTTTTGAAATATTGGTTTCTCCATTAAGTGAATTTCTCGTAAACAGTATTATTATTTTTATTATTCTCATTTTGTCTCTGTTAAACAATGATATATTTGAAACTTTAACGTATTGATATTACAAATTAACTATATCCTTAGAAAACATATATTACTAATTTAGAAATAACAGAATAGTTTGTCCCAAGTGATTTATAGAGTATTATTTTATAAAATGTATTGCTTTATCGACCAGCAATTTATTATTTAATAACGTTAATCATATATTTTACAATTTTTAATCAATCATTTTAGACCAAGTTGAATTTCTTTCTTTTTTATTAATGCTTTATTATATGATAAAACTTTATAGTGATAACAATTTATAAATATTTTATTATCTTAGTAAATGCGTTTAGTAGATATCTAGTAGGTGATTTTTGACAATACTTCTATGCAAACTGATTATTAACACGTTAAGTTACTGCTTAACATAAGTGACATGTATAATTAATTAGCCTACCTACTTTATTAAGTGACACTAATTTTTATACATGTGTTAAATTTGTTTGTCAGTATCATAAAGTATGTAGACATTATGATACATAGAAGGTGAAGTATTTTATATTTTATTTCAGCATTGCAGGATATTTAGTTTTTCTAGAACTTGTACAATATTCTGTATGTATTATTTCAAGAGAAAAGAGGAAAGATAAAGCCATCTCGGTCACCGCCGAACTCCATAGCCATAGTACCACACAGTACAACTCAGGATCTTTTATATTATATTTTACAGATGACAATAGTTCCGTGAGCGCGATGTTCTCGACAAATGTTTCACTATATACTTTACGTTAGAGTCTAAAATTTCCATCAATTTCATAGTTATTCAAATTATTATTACCTAAGTAGTAATTTTCAAAATTCTCGATCATCTTTCTTTTCTACTAACCAGATCATCGTTTCAATTTTATTCTTTCCTTTTATTTCTTATTTCATTGATTTAAACATCGAAATATTTAATTATTGAACATAAATATCGAAATTTCAAATATCGATTTTTTTTTCTTTTTTTTTTTAAATCTTCTTAACTTCTTACATGTTGCGTGTGTAATTATAAGATTGTTGGAAGTTTTACGGTAGACTCCGAGTTCGAGGAAAGTGGAAACGTTTCTCGAGTTGATCGCGCCATTCACACAGGCTCCTTACCTCACGATTTACAATCAAATCACAGATGCAGCTATATATTATTATAATAAGTATATTTACATACCGTTTTACAATAGTGCCGGGGTCGCAACGACTGCGACGAATCAAATTTTTTAAAAACGCCAGACTCATTAACCACGAAAGAGATAGGAAAACAAACTAATTCCGATATTTTCGTCTCGCACGTGGACGGTTTTCATTTCCTTATTGTTACGCACTTTTTCCGAAGGTTTTTCTATTCGTTTTTTAACGCGTGGAACAGAGAGCTTCGTGCCCAGCGCATAGTTTTTACTGACTCTAAGATTAGAATATAAATGTTGCATATCATGTTATTAAGATTGTTGTACAGACAGCCTGTTGCAAGCCTCGGTCTACGGTTCCTCCACTAACACTATACTACTTCGATTCTTCTTCAATATTTTATTCATTCGTTTCTTACATCTTCTTAACGATTATATATCTTTTGATCGTCATACGATCTAATCTCGCTTATTTTTTCTGTTAGATCATAGCTCGCTATAGACATTTAATCAACAGAATTCTCATTTATTTTCTTATGGCAATTCTTTCTTATAGCTTCAAAGGAGAAACTGTTTCAGTTTCAATTTCCAGAAAATAACTAAATGGCTAAATATCGCTCAGATATGAATTTTAGATACATTCCATTAATTGAATATCGTTTGTAGAAAACACTGTGAGTGTCAGAATGGAAAACACTTGGAATTTTTTTACTGAAAAATCATTCTAATGAGAATGCTGTAGCGTAGAATTCAAGTGCAATGTTTTTCTAAATTGTTATTAATAATGCTCAAAGGTGACGTGACAACCTCATCTCTATACAAAAACATATGAATGCTAATAAACAGCAGATAATTGTTTCCTAGCTTTTGTTATGCCATCTGTCTTCATTCAATTGAATGGAACATTGAGTTTTCTAGAAGATACACTTCTCTTCTTTATGAATTTGCGCTATATTAATACTATAAGTTCTCTTCTCCTCCCGAGTATCTGTTGCTTGCCACTTACAATGTTTTCCACGAGCACTCGTCGATTAGGTGATACAGTAAAGTCTCCATAAAAGCTGAGAATTGGCAAAAAGAAAAGAAAAGAAGGAAAGAGCAACTCGACTTATTCGTAGCTGTATGGTGTTCATTTCAGCGAATGCCAAGCAGAAAAATGTGTAGAATTTCAATAACTTTCAAATAGAGTTGTTACTTGTGAGCAGACAGCGGATTTATGCAAATTCGTATTTTTCTGTTCCTACAATTAAAGAAACGGAACCTAATGAAACCCTTACTTCAATCGCTAAATATTATGACACTATACTTTGGGTATCTCGCACATTTTTCCATATCATACGCTTTCCAATTGAACTGTAATTGCGTAAGAACCAGCAGTCTACTTATGAGATGCCTGGGTGAGAAACATCACCACCAGGTACATGACATGGTTCTCTTTCTAAACTTAGTTATTTCTCTCTACAGTTTGTCCTATTGGACATTCGGTAAATTCTTCCATATTCTTCATAAATTATCACCTGGATGACTATTCCCAGTAGGAAAAAGAACATGTCATCTTGTATCATCTCATGAGATTAGCAGGTCAGTAGGATGCTTGTTTTTTCATCTTCGTTTAATCTTGGCTTTGTAGGCCTGCAGGGCTACTTGATTAGGACGCTGTGCGACTCTTTTCTCACGCTTCCATTCCTCTTCCATTTCTCTTAATTTCTTCTCGGATCGTTGATAGCCTAATTGGCTGTTTCCTTAGACTTTCGCTGCTGATACACCGCGCTGCATTCTCAGCTGTTCTCAGCGCGGTTGATTGCAACGATTCAAATTTAGCCACGTACTTTATCACTGTTCTTGTCCACAGAGTTGAGCTAGCTGAGAGTAGAGCTATCGCTACTCGGATGCTTGCTATGTTTCACTCGAGTACCCTGCTCGTGTCACAGGCATTCACAATGTTTCTATCTATGTGTTTTTGGTAGACAATGAAACGATCATTTTAAAGTAGACAGTTTTAGTTCTGTACGGAAATGCCAACGAATCAACATTCTCGAGTAGTATGCTGTTAGGCTATACGTTGACGATATTGTCAACTGTTGGAACTACACGTTGAGAGCTTGCAAGTTGTATACACGAGTACATCTTCGCAACTTTTGCTAATGTGTTTTCAACAGCTGGAAATATGTGGAAATGTTGAAGCCAGCCAGTCTACCTGCTGAGAACGTTAACTTGTTGGTATTTCGGTACAAAAATGAAGATATTTAATTTAGATATTCGATTGACTCAGAAATATAAATTCTTCGAAATATTGTAAATATAGAGTGACACGAGTAGAGTGTTCAAGCAGGTTGCATCAGGTATTTTTCTGATTGCGAGTACCCTGGTACCTGATTGGTCGGATAGGACTCGAGAAAATTGTTGTTTTATATTTTGAGACAGTCAGTTATCTCTTTTTCATCTTTTTTTCATTTTGAGATAGTCAATGATTGCCTTTTCAAGTATAAAAGAAGCCGTTATAATAGAAAAGTAATTTTCTTCATCTCGAGACAGAACCTCTCGAGATGGAAGTCGGTAATTGGCCTTTTCACGTAAAAGAGAAATTCCAACGCAACACAATGCGATTGGCGAGAAATTTAAAACGAAGAAGCTTCGTCTTAGCGCTAGTGTCGTCTCGCTGAAACGAAGACGAAACAGATCTTCAACGCTAGGTTTACTCACATTTCCTATATATTCCTATCTCTACGCGTCGATTTCACGTATGAACAAAATCATAAGTTTTCTTTAAAAAAAGAAAACAATATAATTATACGTTGTTAATTTATAAATGAAACGATGGGATATACATTTGCATAGAATTTATAATGTTCAACATTATATATCATCATATTTATTCCGCGCATCTTTTACACGTGTGCTGAATTTTGTCTGTACGTAAACCTTCCAATCGTTCTCTTCTTTTATCAAACTTTTATCAAATCGAAGAATTTGCATCAATTCATCTCTTGGCATTGTGGTCGAGAAGAAAGCGACTGGCCATTTTCCGCGCCATAAATAAAGACCTTTCAGTGACTTTGCTTCGTATGCTTCCTGAGCTTACAAAATCGCAATAAAAGCAACTAACTTAGCCGTTGAAATTGTCCAATCATTTTTTAAGACACCACGTGTCTCTGCTTCGGTGCAACATTTTCTATGTTGCAACATGTTTCTGTGGATTATCAAGTGGAACTGCTGACGCTATTTGTCGCCACATTCCTTGTTGCGTATCTGGTAGAACCAGCGATGTCCTTGAATATTTTGATAAGTCGTCTACCACTAGATCCACCTGTTTCCAATTTCTTCCAAGTTGTTCCATCGACCGCAGTTTCAGTATCACGAATCACGTTCAAATTTCGCAGGATCTCGGAATGTTCGCGTGATTCTCGGACCTGGAGACGCGTCCTTTTTCTGCTATGGCGAAAATCCCGGGAATCTTCTTCTTCGCTTTTATATGAAGATTCCTCTGTTTTTGTCGCTTTCGTCTGATTCGAAAATCTGAAATTCAGCCTCGTTTCGAGATACTTCGTCTTCATGCTCTTCACAGCTGGTGTGTCAGAGCAGTGCTCGTGTACACTGACCATCTTTTGCGAGATGTTGTCTCCTCTTCTATTGCGTTGGCAACTAAGTGATTGCGGATTTTGTCACCACTTAATGACAAAATCCGCAATTAATTAGTTGTCAAGCCAATAGACTTATTCGGACGCATAGAGAAGGGCAGTTTGTGAAAATTTGAAGCGACAAGTTGAATTTCGCAATAATAAATTCACACTGCAACTGCAATTGGTTGCGCGATTTTTGCAATTACGCGACTCATATACCGAGTTTCTTTTCTTCTGAGCTTATTGCTCTGTTCTGCCTAAGGTTTTCCAAGGTGAATACACAAGGTGAAACAGCATTTCATCCACTCGAGATTTGAGAAATTTTTTTTTTTTTGAGAAATTTGAGAAATTTTGTTGCAAGTATGGTCGCTGTATTCTTCATATTCACTTCCGGCGTTCACTTTCGTCAACAGCTGGCTCGTTTATCGCGTTCATATTTCTAATTATATTATTATATTATATTGTTAAACTATTATTAATATTATTCAATTATATTATTATTTTTCTAAGCCAATTTACGAACTTTACGATTATGTCAAATCGACGCGTATCCGTAGAGATAGGTACACCAGGTAGAGAAGCTTCGAGGAAAATGAATTTCCATGTATATTCGTCTCGTTGAATGGATAGAAGTCGATAGAAACCGTATAAGAAGAACGTACACGGTTTGTGTAATTTTCCTCGTGAAATTCGAAATGCGTCAAAAGGACGCACGTTCCGTGAAATTAGCGTCGAAGAGAAGTTGACGCGTCACGTTACTCGCGTCGATGTTTCAAAGGGGAATCCCGCTATTGGTGGGGATAAGCAAGTAGCAATTAAGCGGCAGCTACTTGCGAGCAATTATGGAGTCTTTACTGTTAGTCCAATTCAATTAATTGATATTTTTACATCGTTTGTTAATAACATCGAGTGACGCCTGTCTTGAGTTTTTCGATCTAAAACACATCTGCCAGAAACTTTCGATTCACTTTGTTGCAACGTATAATACGATGATTCGTTGAAAGCGTAAACTGTAAATATTTTTCTACATTATCAGTTTCTTGCGTTCTTCTTTATTCGGATATACTTTTCTTTTTTTTAAATTGAAATATTACATCGTACGATTCGATACCTTTCGATTCACTTTGTTGCAACGTATAATACGTTGATTCGTTGAAAGTGTAAATTGTAAATATTTTTCCTACATTATCAGTTTCTTGTGTTTTTTTTTATTCGGATATACTTTTCTTTTTTTTAATTGAAATATTATATCGTACGATTCGATACCTTTCGATTCACTTTGTTGCAACGTATAATACGTTGATTCGTTGAAAGTGTAAATTGTAAATATTTTTCCTACATTATCAGTTTCTTGTGTTTTTTTTTATTCGGATATATTTTTCTTTTTTTAATTGAAATATTATATCTTACGATTCGATACCTTTCGATTCACTTTGTTGCAACGTATAATACGTTGATTCGTTGAAAGCGTAAATTGTAAATATTTTTCCTACATTATCAGTTTCTTGTGTTCTTCTTTATTCGGACATACTTTTCTTTTTTTTTTAATTGAAATATTACATCGTACGATTCGATACCTTTCGATTCACTTTGTTGCAACGTATAATACGATGATTCGTTGAAAGTGTAAACTGTAAATATTTTTCTTACATTATCAGTTTCTTGTGTTCTTCTAAATTGAAATATCACATTATACGATTCGATATGATAGATTTTAATGAAAATATTAGTTCGAAAAGATCGATAATATTTCCATTGCAGAAATATTACACGGTCTTTGTTTCACGACAGAGAATCAGTTGTGGTAGCAATTTGATTATTTGTTTACAGAATAATCGATCGATTGGCTCCCTAGACCGAGATTCATGTTCATATACATATATCATACACACACATACAGCACATAGGCAGAATGAAACAGCGAGCCACAGAGATAGAATACATAGAACGAGTAAAGCAAAGAAACTGAGAATCGATGATTTGAGACAAAAAAGGAAACGAAACGAAGCAGACAATTACAGGGAAGTCATTTTTCTAACTCGCAATCTTTCGCTGGGCATTAAAAGTGATATTAACGATCAGCCGATTAGTTGATTGATTGATTAATTGATTAATTGAGACATTCCAATAGACAATGCAGTTTTTCCATTTTTCCCAAACAAAGAGTAAGAGAAACAAAAAAAACCGCCGAATAATCAACAAATTACTACGAAAAAAAATTAATGGCAAAACCGAAGAAATTACAGGAAAATTCGTTATCTGGGAAACGTCTAAGTCTGGAGAAAGCACCTTTTCGCACCATTCATTCCCCGTGTTTCTTTTTCAAACGGTTTATTTGATCGGTGGGCGATTTGAAAATTGGAAAGTTGAGATGCTTGTTCGAGTTCGAGGAGCGAACATGACAAATCCGAAGTGGAAAAAGAAAAAGAAAAAAAAAGAAAAAGAAAAGAAAAGAACGGAAAAAGAAAAAGATGAGGAAACGTCGGGCTAGAAATTAGAAATATTTTTGAAACTTGAAAGGGTCAAGGAATCTGGGATTTAGAAAGTTGGGCAAATTTTCTATTACCGGCGAGGTAATAACTTAGAGCAAACTAATGAAATTGTCCTGATCCAGATAGGTTTAAGGTTGCAATCATTTCACGAAATTTTACTATGCAGGTTTCTATTCGAAAGCCGCGAACTTTCTAATTTTCGATTCAACTAGATTTCCTTTTATCAGTCGAAGAAACAAAAGAGTATAGTCAGAGATTCGACGAGTAGCTACGGATGTTAACATTCCCGTTTTTTCATTAATATCGATTCGTTTCGCTTATTATTTATTTTCCCCGTTATTTATTCCGAACGTTATTAACGATCATTCGAAATGTTCGCAGGATGCATTGGGACGAGTTTTTCCCATTCAACTTTTAAGTTTCTCTTCGTTCTTGTCCTATCTGACTCCTTTTGTTTTCGAAGGAAAGTGCATTCGCTTAGTTGTTGTACATATTGTAAATTACAGCGATTCGTGTACTCGACAGCTAGTAATTAATCATAGTGTTAGGTCTTAGGGTTAACGAAAAGAGGAAGGAAATTGGTTTCTCGTTCGGAACGCTATATAGTTTTTCTATTTGGAAAAGGATGGTAGTTAGCTTGTTTAATTATTCATAAGGATAAAATCTAGTCAAATTGAAGTTTTACGAAGAATTTACGAGGTTCGACAAAATTTTTCTGACGTGTCAAAAAAGGAAGTTACGTTGCTTGTCGAGTTAAGCTGCTTGCTGAAGCGTCAAGCGCTTGAAACTGAACTCTACGCTCAAACTAAAGTATACGATAACAGAGAAACTAATTAAATAAGGCAAGTTAAAACTGCTCTCTTTTTAAGAATTACAATTTCTCTTTAACCTTATGATATTTCGATAATTTTGCAAAATTCTGATCAGCTCATTTTGGCAGGTTGGTCAATGTAAACGCGTCGATGACTTGCTGGAAAATTTGAAAGCTTCTCTTGAAATACTGCGAGCAGCGAAGCTTAATGTAAAAAGGCAGCTGGCGAAAGTTAAATTTGCATCGAATGAAATACAGTGGAACCTGTAGTACTCGAATTAGCGGAGAGAGTTTTGATAACATCAAATATTATATTATCACACGAATGAGTAATCCAATCTTCTCGATGAAATTCAAAAAATTCTACTTAAAAAATGATACCGCTAATTGTTCGATTATTTTTCAATTGAAATCATTGAAGCATTTGTCGTTGCCTTCTGTGGCGATCAATCAAGCAAACGATGAATTCTATCAGGAAAAATGTTGTCTTTAGACGCGTTATATCGTCCAATTCTATTCTGTTTATGTCTCAAATCATCTAATTAAGATATCTTTCTCTAATGTCAAAAACGTTTCCAAATAAGAAGGCTTTTGTCGTCGTCAGTTTCACTGTAATCTTCCTTTTCTCAACACGAGGATTTGAAACGTTGATGATATGATTTATCCAAACTCCAAAACATCTTCATACGCTACATATTAGCGTCTTGTTGCTGATTTATTAGTATTACTATACAACAGAGCATAGATATTTATTTTTCAAGTCCATCGAAGTTTTTCTACTTCTCAGAACACGCACGTTTTTGCTTTTCATTATATCAATTATATTACAATCAATTTATATTATATTAATTGTATATCTCTTAACGTTGTAAACGTTCGTGATTTTTGCAACATTTCCACACCTTTTCCGACTTCTCTCAGCAGCTTTTCTTTCTCCTTAAACGCTCAGTGCAATGCGTTTTCCCTCTGACTAATTTGCTTACCACACACAAGATATTCATTTTTTGTTATTATTTATTTTATTATTTAAACACATTATATATATACAGGAAAGTGATATGAAATTGTTATATATATATATATATATTATTATATATTACATATATAATATATATTATAAATTATATATATACTATAATATATATATAACAATTTCATATTTCATATATATATAATATATAATATATAATATATATATAACAATTTTATATCACTTTCCTGTATACTTATATATATATTTTTAAAAGTATTGTTCCATGTATTGTTCCAGTATATTCTACTTTCAAAAGTATTGTTCCATGAACAATAGTTCTATCCTTCACTATTATACATCCTGCCTACAATTTCATATCACTTTCCTATATACTTATATATATACTTTCAAAAGTATTGTTCCATATATTGTTCCAGTATACTCTACTTTCAAAAGTATTGTTCCATGAACAATACTTCTGACCCTCACTATTATACATCCTGTCTACAATTTCATATCACTTTCCTGTATACTTATATATATACTTACAACAGTATTGTTCCATGTATTGTTCCAGTATACTCTACTATCAAAAGTATCGTTCTATGAACAATACTTCTGACCCTCACTATTATACATCCTGTCTACAATTTCATATCACTTTCCTGTATACTTATATATATATATTTTCAAAAGTATTGTTCCATGTATTGTTCCAGTATATTCTACTTTCAAAAGTATTGTTCCATGAACAATAGTTCTATCCTTCACTATTATACATCCTGCCTACAATTTCATATCACTTTCCTGTATACTTATATATATACTTTCAAAAGTATTGTTCCATATATTGTTCCAGTATACTCTACTTTCAAAAGTATTGTTCCATGGACAATACTTCTGACCCTCACTATTATACATCCTGTCTACAATTTCATATCACTTTCCTGTATACTTATATATATACTTACAAAAGTATTGTTCCATGTATTGTTCCAGTATACTCTACTATCAAAAGTATTGTTCCATGTATTATTCCAGTATACTCTACTATCAAAAGTATTGTTCCATGAACAATACTTCTGTCCTTCGCTATTATACATCCTGTCTACAATTCCATATCACTTTCCTGTATACTTATATATATATAAATTCATGGAACAATACTTTTGAAAGTAGAGCATTCGAGTTACTTTTGATTTTTTTTCTTTTTTCATTTATATCATCCTCGAGTCTTTATGATATGTTTGTAGGTGAACATTCGACAAATTAGACTAACGATGTTCGTTGGTTACTGAACACGTAGTAGGTAAATTATTGGACGGATATTTGCATAATTTTTGCATTTGGATAAAAATATTTGCATGGATGGTAGGGTGCTGCAGGTTCTACCGTGTGTTCGATAAGAAGCAACTGATTAAACGACGGTAGTCGAGTGTGCTTGCTCTTTAACCCTTTGCACTCAGAATTTCATTTCAATTTCGTTAGCAGCAGCTTTTAAGTGTTTTATTTGAAATTTATTTTAACTAAAAACTAAGACAATTTAAATAAATAAAGGAAGAAAGAAATTCACTTAAAAATTAGAAAATACAACAATAATGTGAATAAAACTGGTATTTAAGTGTATGATATATCTTGAAACAATCTCCAGGATGTAATCCTCCTTTTCTTTTGCACGCTTCATAAAAAAAAGATGCCGCTGAAAGAGTGTCGACTGACATTCGACAACGGAGCTCCTGAGATAAAAACTGATGTCGAGTCACACTCGACACAGGAGTGCAAAGGGTTGAGAATACAAATTTGTACATAGCGTTTTTGGATAGTTTTACCTGGCAATTTCGAGAACAGTCTGATGAGCTCTCGGATTGGTTAGTTGATCGATGCAAATGCTGATGGTTTGCCGGAAAATTTGGAAAATTTGAAAGACCAAATAGCCAAGCTTATTGTAAAAAGGCAGCAGGCTTATGGTAGATTCGTTGAATGTATAACGCACGTTTATTATTATTTTCTTTTTTTGACACAAAGTGTAGAACCAAGGGGAAAAAGAAACTTAAGGTGAAACTAGGTGATATACTAAACGAACAGATAAATTTTGCAATACGAGAATGAGAATTATTGTATGAAGAATTTCGTAGGTAAGAGAAGTATAGTTCACTGAAATTGCGACCGTACAACTTACTAATTACGAATATTACGTATTAAAAATTAATCTTATATCTCTTCGTTCTTTCCTATCTCTTCTTCTTCTTCTTCTTCTTCTTCTTTAAAATATGTACGTCTATCACTCTTGTATCTAACGTAAGGAATTTTCTACTCGATAGCGTACTCAAACGACCAGTATTTCACTATATTTTTTAATAGTGATTTTTATAACTGTAAAGGTGAGGTAGTCGATAGTGCAATCTTTCGAGCGTAAGTGTAGTTAGTGCATCAGTATTAAAGTGAAAGCATAGGGATATATGCAACTTTCGTGCAATTTTCTATAATTATGTGTTTTTTTTTTCTTTAATTTTTACGTGAAATTATCGATAATGTGATTTTTAGAGCTACTTTTAATTAAACGTGTACGAAAACGTGTACGTGAGTCCTGTGTTTGTTAAACGTTCGATTGGAAATGTGATTTCTTCTTTCTTTTTTTTCTTTTTCTTTTCTTAGTCTTAATTACTCCTCTCGTTCCAATTAGTTTTTATATTTAGCGAAGTTAGGATGATAAATGATCGAATTACGAAAATATAGATTGCATTTGCCGATTAGGTTCGCGATTTCCTAATGAGAGACAGAATACGAACATAGAGCATTGAAAATGACTATTATTAATTGCTACTATTGAAAAATAGGTTACTTTCTGTGAAAAGAATCTTCAATTAAATTAATCCAGAGAATTTGTAATTTAAATCACGATTTATATTTCTGGTCATTTGTTAATGATTCACTTTAGTTATTAATTATGTGGAATGGGTAAAAACCCAATAAATTCTAATGGAGTAATTTTGCGAAATTTCTTTTCGTCAAAGATGTGTAATTACATTTCGAGTTTTAATTTAAAATTCAGGTCTTTCAATTATGGGAAACATCTCCCTCCCTCCCTCCCTCTCTCTCTCTCACACTCTTTCTCTCTCTC
This sequence comes from Bombus flavifrons, assembly GCF_040668555.2. NCBI lineage: Eukaryota > Metazoa > Arthropoda > Insecta > Hymenoptera > Apidae > Bombus > Bombus flavifrons. The sequence continues at coordinate 4,434,575 of NC_138458.1, read as the reverse complement.
TTTCTCTCTCTTTCTTGATTATACAATGGATTTCAATTACAAATACAATCTACTGAAATATTTTCATCTTAATGAAATTTCTAATTTCATTCTTTATCATCGTAAATCGTACTTATAGTTTAGTACGATTTGAAGGAATATCATAATTAGCTTTAAATTAGACGTGTAAATATTTCTATTGAATTATCAGTCTTGCTATGGTTTTCGTTTATTCAAATATATATTTCATTTGAATATAACTTCTAAAAAGAAAAAAAAAATCAAGTTGATATGAACCATTTTAATATGAGATAAAGCACTATTAAATAAGATACCTATCTATTGATATTTATCTAAAAGTAAAGTAAAAATTACCTGGCTAATAGCCGAGCTGTATATTATTGCTTTCTGCGTTGGATAAGAGCCCGGTTGCTAATTTCAGTGAAAATTAAGTCGCCGAACGAGAATCCAAAGTAATACAAATCACATAATGCAACGTTTTTTGCAAATCTACTTGGGTGAAATCCTTTTCACTTTCTTTCAACAAAAAGTGCGACAAGTTTCGTGTGAAAGCGAAAAATCCTAATTGCAGACATTTTCACGAGAAACATTCTGACAAATATTATCGGAAATTGCTTTTGCAGAAAGTGTACATTGTTGCGCTTCTTTGCAAAACATTAAATCTCCTCGCAACTTTTTTAGCGATTTTTAATGTAAACATTGAAGCAGAACATTTTTGCAATAAACAGAGATTATTGTTCAGAGTTCTTTTTGCAAAAACATTCGAGCACATGGTATGTGGAGATTTTTGAGTATCGAAAGGAGAAGCAATTGGGGCTACTAATTTTTTACTAAAGTCACGCGACGAATATAACGAGAAGCGAGGGAAAAATTGGAATTTTTGATAGTTTAGGGAATTTTTGAAAAAGGAAGAAGTATGTTTCTCCCGAAAATAGAGGATGCTACTGATAAAGAAATTAATGATACTATTATTACTATTAATAATATTCTTTATTCTTAATAATAAAGAAATTAATGAAGACTACTATGTTCAAATGTTTGTCAGGTTTCTGCAAAAATGTATGACTTTAGCGGGAGAACTAGGGAGAAGTGTCTTGCAGGAAGATTAAGAACATTTAGATTTTAGAACATTCGCAAAGAAACTGAAGAAAGTTAGAATTGCAATTTTTTTGCAACTACGTATTCAGAGGGGAACGCTGAATATTAAATTTTAAGCCTTTGACAATTTTGCAGGAGTCGTTGCAAATATTGTAATCCCAGATTTTTGCAAAAAATTGCAAACATTAGATGCAAAAGTTTTTACCGAAAAGTCATAAAAATTAGATTGTAGAATTTTTACGAGAAACACGAATAATAAACAGGTTTATAGATTTTTTGCAAAACGAAAATAAAGGAAAAGTCTTGTTCAATAAACACGGGAATTATCACGTTCAATTTCTGTGGACATTCAAATGGGAAATTATCGGGTACAAAAATCATTTTAACGGCAATGTGACATTCCAGATAGAAATATTTTCAAAAATGTGAAATTCACCTTTTTTTTTTGCAAGAAATCTATGAAACGAATTCGTTCGAATAATTAAAGAAATTAAAGAATTCCGTAAATTACGCGCTCGTATTTGTATTGAGGTTATTTCTAAAATTTCTACAAGGAGTGAACAATATGAAGTGAAGAGAAATGAAGGAATTGGAATTGAAATTTTTTATGTATTTTCTCATTCAGAACAAAACATTGCATGTACATAGAGGAAATACACTCCGAGTGGATTTTCTTCGGATTTTCTCGCTTCTGATGTAGAAATTTTTCACGCTTTAATCTAAGGAAATTTATTTATTAGAATCTATTATTATAAACTGTCCCGAGTGACATAGCGTAGGTATATAAAAATAAGAATGATTCATAACTATTCACATGAACGACTGAATAATCGATTCCTTTCCTTTCTTCGCTATACTAATGTGAATGACAAATGAAAATACAATTTTGTACTTAGGAGTCTGTCTAGACAGATAATTGCGGTGTATCTGCCGAAATCAACTATTCCTTGTATGTACCGTTAATTTTAATTTCAAAAAAGAAACATGTATGTGCTTGTAAACGAATAATTTTTTATCTAAACGTGTGGTTTGCTTTGAATTCATCGTAGTTGCTTATCAATCGTGTTACGCAGGATGAATCAGAACATGTGTGAAGCGCGGCAGAAGCTGATTTAGCACGCTAAAATAAGAAGGAAAGTTTATTTAAAAATATGCTCAATATGATTTTGTTTTGGAGTAACAGTAGTTTCTACTAGCAATCTTTTAATGAGTGTTTTAAAGCGGCTATTTTTAAATTACGTAAAACACCTTTTCCTTTTTCCTCTTCCAAACGATTTCCTTCCTTTTCTGCATTTTCCACTTGCAATTGGCTGCCTCCTTTTCCTTCCTATTAAGGATATTCCGCTTTAGCTACCGTTCTATGTATTTTTATCCACGTTTTCTTCTTACTTTTTCATAGAGAATCAGCTCATGCTTGCGTGCTATTGGATCTTTGTACAGCAAAGTTGTATAACGCGTTAAAAAAAGACGCGTTACACAACACTTCTGTGTAACACGTTATACAATTATGTTACATATGCAGCAAGTTATATGTTATACAGCGAGCGCCGGTAGACTTTGTAAGATCAAAGGAGATCACATTGCTAGGCACACTGAGAACGTTGGCCACATACATATGTATGTAGCTGTTCACAGGGTGCGTTAGTGCAGCAGCGACTGCTTCAGTACACTAAAATAAGAAGAAAAGTCCGCGTGAACGTATATACCTGATATGACCTCGTTTTCGAGTGACAGCTTCTTTTATATTGTAATGGTCGCTTACCTATGTTCAGACCAATTGCTTTAAGTGATCAGAGATACAGCTCACATAGAAGCATGAATGCATCGCGTCATATATCGTCGAAATTGTCCCAACTGTTTACGCGCATTTGTCGGCAACTTTGGTCGTCACGCTGACGAAGAATTTCAGCACTGTCGATTGAAGTTTTATGAACAAAAGATTTTTAACGTCTTAGAACTAATAATCGAATGGATTCAGGTCCGGAAAGCGAGCTGGTCTGGAAATAAGACCAGCACGACCATTCACCAGGAAATTGTCGATCTAAGCAATGCCTAGCGTTGCAAATTAAGCTGCAATTCGAAATTTCTTCTTATTTTTATGTACTGTATCCTTTGGTCTACTACAACCTTTGTCGTAATTGTCACATGACTCATGACTCACGACTCACTGTCATGTCAACTGACTTACACTGTATATTACTTTGTGAGCCGACATTTAAGAACTTCTCTAGGCTTATCCTGAAACTCACTGCTTTAGGTTATGTTTTATACTTGCTATGATGAAAGCGGTATCTCTGATTAGCCAATCATTGGAAGCCCGTTCTCATTGGTCCAATCGGGACCGGATGACCAGAAGACGGTTCTCATTGGCCGGTCAGAGGCACCGATTGGTCCATAAAGAATGTGCACATAACCTGAAATACTAGGTTTCAGAATATCCAGTGAACGAAACGTAAACAGTATATAAAATCATCGATAATTCTAGGAGATCAACTACGATGAATTCAGAAAACCGTTGTGGATGTCCTAAATCAGTTAATTTGCTTGAAACTTTGTAATTTATTTTAAAGTATGACATTGTAGCTCTCATTGTAGTATTATTTTATTACTTTCTGTCTAACTTCGTAAACGGATACGTGATAAATAGGAGATAAGTATTAGCTTATTAAAATACTAATAAGTGCATTTTTCATTGCATTTCTAGTGTTGTCTCTTTGAGAGTTGATCATTGCCCATTTACTTGTAGCACAAACACTCTGAATCTGTACGATTTGTTTCGATCGTAACAGAAAGGTGGATATTCGAAGAATGTGTCGTACAATATTTTACTAAGTAATTGCTGAATAATTGAAGAATTAAGACGAGCAATTATCTGTACAGATTGAACTACGAGATAAGAACAGAGAGCAACAACTGTATGGATCTTTTGCAGTTCGATGTAACGTTTTGTTTATCGCTGCGAGACGCAGAAGCTGCGTGTATTTTTCTACGTTATTTTGCGAACGTAATTTATAGAAAACATTATGTTCGAAACTGCGAAGTGTCGATGAGTAAAACGTTTTGTATTCCACATAATTGTAAACAATAAATAATTAAGCTTCTATGAGTTTGTCAGAATAGAAATGGAAACGTATTAAACGTCAATCCTTCTTTGTATACGAATTAATTATTTATTGTTGAAGGTAACGGATGTGAATTAAGTTTAAACGAATTTAACTGCAAATTGTTTAAAAAATCGATCGACAAAGTTCCTTTCTCGATTCTCCATGAAATCGCTTAGCTAACTAATTGATCGTTTCTTTGGTTAATTGATTAACCGAGAAAAATGATTACCGCGATACTTAATAAAGTGTTTGATTAAATGGTTTGTCCGATCGAACGTCGTTTATTCGGAACAATTTTCACATGTCCGCGAATTTTCTGTATAAAATTCTGTTAAACGCGCTCTAACGAAACACTCAAATGTTTCTGTGTTATTTTGAGTTCCTATCTTATTTAATTCTTCGATCTTATTCTTTAAGTTGACAATCGCGAACGTAAACGACCGTATTTTTTTTTAATTCGACTTTACGACGATTTTTATATGCTTACATTTATTTCTGAAAGCCAGACGAGTGTAGATATTTTTAGTTAACGATTGATTATATCACTAATCTACCAATAATTACTCCGTAAGTCGTTTTTTCTAATAAAATATGTGAATATTTGTTGGATGATTCTTTCTTACACGATCAATATTTTCCTAATTTGCCGTGTGCATTTCAAATCTCACAACGCTACACATTCGAAATGTTAGGAAAACGTTTCAAGTCATATTTCATGAAATGAAAATCACGTTTAAGGAGCAATATAGCCAAAAGTTTTTTTTTTGGCACTTTAATCAAGATCGATATCATTTAAGAATACTGTTCAATCCTCCATGGACAAATCTAGCTTTTGTAATAGAATGTTCCCTCATGTATTTTCATTGCTATCGTCGCATAATTCTATTCTTGTGTTTCCAATTGTGTCCTGCACAATTACGCAAAACGGAGAATTGGGGAGACACGGGAACGCTAAGAAACAATTGCCTCAAAATTTATTTCTTGATATTTTGATCTTATTAATCGTTAATTAAAGTAATATTTAAAATAATTAAAAGATCTTATTAATTGGTCTGTAAAAAATATACACATACTATCAATATCTGTTTATGGAAATATCATGAAATAAACTTTCGAAACTTGACACAGAAAGTGCAAAAAAAAAAAAAAAGAAAAAATAATTTTAAAGACAGTGACAGTGTCTTGTAAGAGACAGGGTGAGACGTACCTGTTGTTCCAAAGGTTTCCTTCTTTCTCCAAGGAAATAAATGTGCAACATTTTTCGTTTTATAATATTCTTTTATTGAATTATTTTGTTCCAATAGAACAAATTACGTATAATTCAATAAAATAATATAAAACAAAGAATGGTGTGCATCTAATATTTCCTTATTAAACGAAAGAAGCTTTTGGAACAACCTAATATTTGGGTGTGTTCATTGTTGTTAGACTAAATAATAGGCTCTCCATTTCTTTTAAATGAAATACTAATACTTCTATGTTGATAGACCCAGGTCTTTGTGCAATGTGGTTTTGAGAACATCAAAGGCTGCAGCTGCTTTACCATAGCAGCTATTTCTTTTGTACAATTGTTTCCACTTTGTCGCTCTGTCTTTCTTTTGTACGTATATTACAATTGCAGAAGTACAGAAATTTTATGTAAAAAACTATCTCAATGTCTTAATTCGCTTACGAACAACGTTCATAGCTTAAATAGCTTAAGCAATTGCTCACTTGATAATATTCCAGACATTCGATTGAGAACAGTCACTTACCTGTTGATGTTTAAACGATGGTACAAGATAAGATCAGAATCGTTAGAAACAGAAAAATGGTCCGTGAACGCATGGGGGCGCCATCAACTCACTGTAATTATTGGTGTCGTGCAAAAGTCTGTCTGCTTTCAGCATTTCAGAAAGCATGGCGATGCAAAATAAACGACAATCCCACCTTGCCTCATATTCTTCTTTTTTTTTCTTATTGTATCGACGTTCTTTGCAGAGTGGCAATTTGTAAACAATTTTTTAACAATTTTTAAAGAATTAGTGTTAGTGAGTTATTAACAGAGTTAATGTGAAACAATATTTCAAATTAATATATTTCGAACGAAATATATGGATCACATGGAGGATTCAACTGCAGAGACACTTAACAATTTCGATCAATTTCGAAGAAATTTTGCGTGTCGACAAAATGGTTTTACATGCGTCTGGATATAAAACGTAAAATGAGGTTAAATCAGAAAAATTATTGTACCTACCATAATCGATCCATTCTCAACGCGAGTAAGAAGGTACTTCAAAAAAATACGAGAAAAAAAGAAATTCTTATGATCATTTCTATAAGGAAATATATTTTATTTCTTTGCGTAAGAATATGTGTTACAAAATTTGTTGCATCCATAAAGCATCATCCAACAACTAGTTAAAAGAACGAATAATCTGTCAGCAAATTTATCGATTAATCGTCTACGTAACGATGTTTAAGTACTTTCGTTTCAAACTTTTACAAGATCAAGCTCCTTTTCTCGAATGTAAACGTAAAAACAAGACTTAGAGAAACAGCTCTCTGAACGATGGACAGCTGGTTTCGAAGAATTAACGATAGTAATTTAATATAGGTAATCACCGGGCTCGGGATATCGACACAGATACACGTGCAAGTACGTAAGTGTGTTTACAATTTCTGATGATTTGGAACCGGTGCGTTTGTATCGATATTCCGATCCACGTTAACTGTATGCGACCTTTTAATTGTCAGCGCGAAGATATCAATGAATAAAGATATTCAAATTTGTACGTCAGCTTCGATATAGTTATTTCACGTTTCACATTTCGATTATTTAACCGGTCAGAAGCTTGTCGAAAGCTCGAGCAACGAGCAAAGCGTGTTGATTTCAGTTTTGTGCATCTTCTTGCGAAAACGCGAATTTCTGCGCAGTCATTCAGCCAGATTTATTGATCGGGCTAGAAATTTCAGCCGCGTTATGGCTCGTAGTTGAGGTTTTAATTTTCAGTTGAATGTTTTCCACGCATACACTTGCCAATGATTAACACTTTACCGACCGATAGCCGATTAATCGGTTGTTTGTCGCCGACGCTTACCGACCGATAGCCTATTAATCGACTTTTTGTCGTCGACGCTTACCGACCGATAGCCTATTAATCGGCTTTTTGTTGCCGACAATCTTTTTCATTATTTGAGCAGTAATTTGTTATTTAGTACTAAAATACCTTGCTCAGTTGCGTCAGTTGCGTTGCTTTGTAAGCTCCCACAGTTTTATACCAATTTGAAAAACGTGCCGTTCGCGATGAACGAAAAGAATGGTATTGGAGAGTCTAAACCGAAACAGAGCCGGCGCCAGGGAGAATCTGCGCCTAAGTTGTCGGTCGGACGTGCGTATGCTGTTGAACCGCTAGCGGTCAGTAAAGTGTTAAGTAAGAAATGCTTTACTTGAAGGCTTCTTTTCAGACAGTGACGATCAATTTAATGCTTGAAACAAGCAAAGTATATTTATCAAACGTCAGCTTAGGTTTAGAAATTTCTTTCCGTTTGTTAGCAAAATTTTCGAATATTTCTATTCCAGTCAACAGGTTGTTCGAAATGTTTGCGAAATATTATTCAGATATTTGTAAGCACGTGTCCCTTCAAAGTCACGTTACTCGACTATTTCATCCCACACTTCGTGTAATTACACGAAATATTGATCGAATTATGTCACTGTAAATACTAACTCACCTCGTTACTTGTAAATCGCCTTCAAAATTTTATTTTAATAATTTAATCTAATTTTTATTACCTCTTAATTATCATATAAAAATGTCAACATTATTTTGATCGACCTACAACAACATCGATGCGTTGTCGTGAAAAGATTTCCCACTGTCGATTAACCATGAAATTTTAGTAAAATCGACAAACTTTGCGTGTTTACGATTTTGCAAACATATCGTTCCGTTTCGATTTTATTTTAATTTTAAGTTCCGCAGCGTAAAATGTTCACCATGAAGATCTCCTTCAGCGAAGATTATTTAAACACGAGACGAACACTTGTTAGAAACAAACGAATTTCTATCAGCTTTATTTAATAAATATCTTTCGGAAGTTGTAGACGTGAGATATCGTTGGAAATGGACATACGTGTTTTATCGAGAAACCTGTAATTTTCTACAATCGATTAGCCGATTGAACACGAAACATCACAGGGTTTGCTGTTACAAGCGAAGCGTACTTTTCGAACGATAATTACAGGCAAACGTTCTTCCCCAACTTTCTCTTTCTCTTCTTCTCGTCGCTCTTTAATTAAGATAGAAGAAGAACCTCCTTCTGATTGGTCTTCTGAATGTCACCCCTTTCTCCAATTAAACAGTTCTCCCCTCTTTTTTGTTTTAAATGTATTTGCAGCCAGTTTGTCATTTCAAATCTGAGAATCTGGAGAAATATCTTGGCGGACGAGTTACACAGACTGGTACAATGGCAATTTCTATTATATCTGTTTATTATTTCGCGTTAATTGGTCTTAACAGAAGCTTAAAAAGTGCAAGCGAAAGGAGCTGCGCTGAGACATTGAAATAGCTGAGAACCGCACAGTTTGTTGTACGAGAGCGAGCTCGCCAAACATTCGCATAGAATCTGTTTATCGTACAGAATGCTGTCGAAAGTACGAAAACGAAAACACGTAGAAACGTGTTCAACATTTTCAGATTTCAAACTCTCGTGTGATCGTCAGATGATTTTGGTCCACGAGTGTCACATCCGTACGATTTGCAAGTGCGTTTTACGGGTCTTGCAATTCGATTGGCTGATCGAATTGAACGGCTTCCGGTTAGATTTTGTGACAGTTAGAACTCGCGAGTTGATTGATCAGTTCGACCAGCCAACCGGAACATCGCTCGGTAAAAATGGAACAACGGGGCCAGGGACCCTCAGTTTCAGGTCTGCGCTGAAGAAGCAGACTGCGATGTCCAGGAAACGTTGGCACGAAGTGCAAGTGCAACAGCTACGCGTTTGTTAAAAAAAAACAATATTATGACTCTTTTATTATTTATTTAGTTAGTATGACTGTTTTACGTTTCTTTAGTAACAAATGATAGGTACAAATATGTCCGAACGATGAGGCTGCCAGGTTATCTAAGAAAAGAAAGAGGAGGCTGAGAGTTAACAGAACAAGCAGAGTGTAGAATTTTGGAAAAATTGGGAAAATAGATACTGAGGATAGGAGGAAGGAAGAAGGTGTGATCTGTGCGTGGATAGATTGGTTGGTGGTTGCGTTGTACTCTCAACGACTGCAGTCGGTAGAGGGAAACGAAACATTCGCCTACCAAGCACGTGGTCAGGCAAGCAGGAGATCAGCAGTTGAGCTGAGGAGCCGATTTACACGAGTTATTGTTGACACAGATCTCCATGTGACAGTAAAAGTCACGATAGTTGCTGTTGTGACAGCGTAAGACGAAGCAAGCTCAACGTCATGACAAAAAGAGTCTAATATTCACAACAAAGGTCGTATCATTTAGTATCATGAGTGTGAAAGTCACATCATCAAATTTAGGTCGTATCTACATGTGACTCTAAGTCGTGACTTTGGAGTCACGAGGCTAAAAGTTAGAACAGTACATTGTGCTGTTGCCTGTCTGCCTCCTAGAGAGGAGCTTCGTGACTTTGTACCATGTGCAAACGTACTGTCACATTGAACTGTCGCGTGGAAATGTACCTTTGGGCCCAGTTTCCACCTTTCGGGTTTACGACACGGTATCTCTGAAGCTTGCGAATACGCTTTTGTTCCAATCACGTGAGTTTGTTTACCTCTGCTAACTCGATTCGTTGGATGGAGTTCAGAGCACGTGACAAAGGACTGCAGCGAAAGCGAAAGAGGTGTCAGGCTGGAAGACGTAGTAAGCGAAAGATGGGATAGGAGGATTGTAGAATGGCTGGAGAGGCTGCAGGAGAAAGAGCAATAAAAAGATAGGCTAGTAAAAAGTAGATCAAGGAGAGTTTTGAGCAAACAGGCAAAGGTATAATAAAAGGGCAATTAGTCTTGGAGTAGGTCGGAGTCAGTATGAATGGGACAAAGAGAATGAAGGAATCAAAGTGCTTGGGTGAGATAGCTTTGTAAATATAGGCACAGTAGAACCTCAGTTATCTGAACTAATTGGGGGAATAAAGAAAGATGTTCGGATAAAGGAATTTTTAGATGATAGTGCAGTTAATTCCCTCATGTCCAAGAAGAAGTTCATCTTTGTTCTAGGTATCTGAAAAAGGGACGTACATGTTAATAATAGTAATACAAATAATAAAATTAGATGGGAAGATGTTCATCTTATGTTCTGTGTATTTCAAAACAGGATATGTAAACTAATAATAACAGTACGTATAATGAAATTAAATAGAAAGGTGTTCATTTTAGCAAGTACATCTTTGTTTCATATATTTCAAGAAAGAATATAAATATTAATAGTAGCAATACAAATAATGCAATTAAATAGAAAGGTGTCCATCTTAGCAAGTACATCTTTGTTTTATATATTTCAAGAAAGAACATGGATTATAATAATGAAAATAAAAGTAATGAAATTAAATAGAAAGGTGTTCATTTTAGCAAGTACATCTTTGTTTTATATATTTCAAGAAACAATATAAATATTAATAGTAGTAATACAAATAATGCAATTAAATAGAAAGGTGTTCATCTTAGCAAGTACATCTTTGTTTTATATATTTCAAGAAAGAACATGGATTATAATAATGAAAATAAAAGTAATGAAATTAAATAGAAAGGTGTTCATTTTAGCAAGTACATCTTTGTTTTATATATTTCAAGAAACAATATAAATATTAATAGTAGCAATACAAATAATGCAATTAAATAGAAAGGTGTTCATCTTAGCAAGTACATCTTTGTTTTATATATTTCAAGAAAGAACATGGATTATAATAATGAAAATAAAAGTAATGAAATTAAATAGAAAAGTGTTCATTTTAGCAAGTACATCTTTGTTTCATATATTTCAAGAAAGAATATAAATATTAATAGTAGCAATACAAATAATGCAATTAAATAGAAAGGTGTTCATCTTAGCAAGTACATCTTTGTTTTATATATTTCAAGAAAGAACATGGATTATAATAATGAAAATAAAAGTAATGAAATTAAATAGAAAGGTGTTCATTTTAGCAAGTACATCTTTGTTTCATATATTTCAAGAAAGAACATAAATATTAATAACAGCAATACAAATACTGGAATTGAGTATGATCCCATTAAAGATTTATGGATGCCAAGTAGTTTTAGCTGCTAAATCAGGCAACTTTTTCACCGGATTTAATTCGATAGAGTTACATTCCTTTTGTACTTTCTACCACCTTAGCTCTATTTTTAAGACGTCAAATACTTCAAAACTTTGGAGAATCTCATCATTACCACTATATTCGTGTTTCAATTCATTATTCGAAGTACATATAACATTAATGTCATCATCAATTGAAGATGATTCGTCAGATTGAATCCATTCTGCCCCATCAACGTTGCTATCAGTGAATCTTATCTGGTATTGTATTTAATGTAAAACGATTATCTTCCACGTTCTTGTTCAATATTATCTTCCACTTTTTCCTATATGGTATCTTCAATTTATCTTTAATTTACTAACTTTTTCCATGCTCTTCTTGGTGTTGAACATTTGACACACCCAAACATGTGCCGCCATATAATTGTGCAATTTTTAAAATTTAATTACTTGCAAAATTGTATAATCTTTTCGCCAGTAATATTAGTAATCGTTAACAGAATTTTTTGTAGGGGATTGAACTTTTTACATTCGAAACTTGTTCTTCTCTTCGTTAGATATAGAACATTCTATGATTATGAAGGTGATTAATAAAATTCATAGAATTAATAGAATTAATAGTATTCATAGAATTAATAGGATTCATAGGATTAATAGGATTAATAGTATTCATAGAATTAGTGGAATTCATAAGATTAATAGAATTAATAGGATTTATAGAATTAATAAAATTAATAGAATTAATAGAATTCATAGAACTAATAGAGTTAATAGAATTTACAGAATTAATAGAATTAATAGTATTCATAGAATTAGTGGAATCCATAAGATTAATAGAATTAATAGTATTCATAGAATTAGTGGAATTCATAAGATTAATAGAATTAATAGGATTTATAGAATTAGTAAAATTAATAGAATTAATAGAATTCATAGAACTAATAGAGTTAATAGAATTTACAGAATTAATAGAATTAGTAGTATTCATAGAATTAGTGGAATTCATAAGATTAATAGAATTAATAGTATTCATAGAATTAGTGGAATTCATAAGATTAATAGAATTAATAGGATTTATAGAATTAGTAAAATTAATAGAATTAATAGAATTCATAGAACGAATAGAGTTAATAGAATTTACAGAATTAATAGAATTAATTGTATTCATAGAATTAATGGAATCCATAAGATTAATAGAATTAATAGTATTCATAGAACTAATAGAATTAATAGAATTCATACAATTAATAGAATTAATGGAATTCATAGAATTCATAGAATTAATAGAATTCACAGAATTAATAGAATTAATTGTATAAAATTCACCATTAATCTTCAAATCATAGAGGTCAGGGATCGATGCGAGGATATCATTAAGATTATTGTCGACATTATATTTTATCTTCTCTTCGTTACATATAGAACACTCTATGATTATGTGTGTGATTAATAGGATTAATAGAATTAATAGAATAAAATTCTTCATTTATCTTCAAATCATTGCAGTTAGGGATTAATTTATGGAACGAGGATATATTCTAATTTCGCCATAATACATTCGTTTTCTTTGCATATTGTTTTACTATATCTTACACTATCAAATAATGTTTTGCACATGGGAAGCTGATTTGGATGCAAGTGTTGCCGTTAGAGCAGCCAATTCGTTTCCAAATATATTTTTGCACCAAGAGATCCAAACTATGCCCATTTTTTTTTACTGAATATTTATAGAACAAAAAATGTAGTTTAATCTTCTGTATTCGAAAAATTTGTTTTATATGCTCCTTCTATTTCTTATTCTGAAACCTCCTCAAGTCAAGGGTTCTGCGTCTCAAACCAGAAGCTTAGAAACGTGTTCTTGGATTTATTTACACAATAGTCTCCCCCCTCTCTTTCCATCCTTTGTCGATAGAAATTCTTCAAGAAGCAATTTTGACGTCATCAGTGTCACTGTAACGACTCCAGTGCAGTACAAAGGGTTAACATCGTTTGGTCATAGTCGTGGCTAGCTTTTCGGCCAGATGCTCCTATATCTGACATGGGGTGTCTTGATATTCCCAACTAGTTGTTCCATCTAGTAATGCATTTACCTCAAGCTTTTAGTATATTATCGATCCCTCATTTTCAATTGGATATTTACATTTTCAGCGTGAAGCTCCTAATCTAACGTATCCATTCAATTTTTATTCGTTAAACTATACGTATGATCTCGGTGTTTGAGACTCACCCTGACGCGCTGCTTGAATGATGTTAGGTTATGTTACATTTCACACAATTCATATTATGTGTGATAATTATTCCGATATAATTAATCATTAATTATAAACAATTGAATTACGATTTAATAATATAATTTACCTACGATTTGTACACTGAAATTGTATAAAATTCTTACGGTCAAAATTGTCAAAATCTGCCTATGCAATCATCGTTTTTCTGCGACTCGACGAATTATGTCGTCTGTAGCTGGAAAACAGTTAGCCGAGCGAAAACCACTTTATCTTTTTGTTATACCATACGCGTTCGTTAACAAATCCCTGTCTTGTGCATAAATGCGTAGACACTTGGCTGCATCTGCCAAATTTACTGACTTTTGTGCATTCGAAGTTAGGCAAGTTGCTTGGTGCATCGAGAAAAATCCGTGGAAATCGTTGCCACGTTAATGGAAATCTGTGTTTCGTGTCGTTCACTGTTTTACAATGAATACGACATTTATAAAATTGTACAACAAACTGTATTTTAGATTACATTGTTCCATCAGTGTGTTCCACAGTGATATAACGAGTATGCTCTTGTACGACAAACTGTAGCTAGCAAGTGTTTAGTGAAAAGTATCTGACAATTTGAAGATATACAATCTTCTATAATTAATTAACATATTTATTTATATATATATTAATATTAAATAAAATAAGTAATATGTTTGATTAAAGATATATTTTGATAAAATATTAATGTATATTTATTATATACTATTACTAACTATTTTATAATATATATATATATATATATAATAAGCTTTTAAGCTAATAGGAATATTAATATCCCATAAATAAATTTTTATATAAAATATTCTAATTTTTAATAAAAATTAAATATTTATTTTAAATAAATTTTATATATTTTCTTTAATATCAACTATATTACTGCTTTTATTTATATTATTTTAATAAATATTATATAATAAGTATTATATAATATAATATTATATATTATTTTAATAAATTCATCAAGAATTTATATCCAATGATTATCCATAGAAATACTAATTAACAATATAAATATAATCAAAATATTTTTATAAAATATATAATCAAAATATATTTATAATATATAATCAAATTTCTTTCCATATGTGTACATACATATTTGGCGAAGCTAGTCTGTAGTTGACTAACCTACAAATGTTTCATGTACAGGGCGTAGCAAAATATGGGGCACAAAGCGATTGAAAGTTGTCGAACCGAAAACGTAAAACGACAATTTTAATACGAGGCTCAATCTCCGCGAGAAAAATGAGTTTTTATTGTATTCGTATAATAAGAATTTCATAAACGTGGTTATCATCAAAGAGCAAAATTGAGGTTAGAATTGTTACGTTTGAGACGCGGAAATTATCGATCGATCTGTTTCGCGATTATTTTATATCGTAATTTTATGTGCCGTATAAATGAACTTAATTCTCTGTTTACGATGTATTTCTTTTCTACGAAATACATATTTGTATTTGTTTGTAAGCATATCTCAAAATTAGACTCATTTATCAACGTGTATTATATTAATAACGATATTGCATTTAGCTTTTCGTTTGTTTGCGTTCCGAGTAATTTCTCATGATGCGCCTGTATTTTGGAAATTAAACGAAAGCATTTTATTTCGCATTTTTCGCTTATTCCTGCAGGTAGAATAACTTGCTGCTGGTTATTCGAATTTATGCAGATAGGAATGAGTGAAGCGCGTGTGTATACATTATGCGTACTTATAAAAATTTCAAACTCCAGTTTCACGGAAATGACGCCTCGTATTAAAAATTTACCTTCTACATTTTCAATTTACCTTTATTTCTTTTGCCGCGTTTTTCGATAGTTTTAAATATTCATTACGCGGGCTTGGCCATTATTTAAATAAAACATTTGAGTAGATGTTATTTTGAAATAATTATGCGCCAGTTTATTCGAACAAGTAAATAATTTTCCTTAAAAGAATCTTAAAATTTAGTTCATTGTTTAACTATCAAATAAAATTTGTTTATTTTATTCCATACTTCGTATTTGGATAAATGTTTCTTGAAATATTGTCTTAAATAATTTCTCATCCAACATTGTCAACTGCGTCAGAAATGCTGCTTTTGCTGTCTCATAGGTCTCAAAAAATTAATAAATAATTAATATTAAATATTAATTTAAGTAAATAATAAAAGAAATATTAATAATAAAAGGATAATTGGAATTATATGTTTATGTTGTATAATTATGTTACACGTATAATTTTATATATACATTTCAGAGATTAAATATTACTATGTTATAAAATAATTCACGATTATGCGGTTCATAACTCAACTGTATGCAAAAGATAATATTTTAATTTAATATTAGAATCCAAATTATTTCTTCTATCTGAGAAATTGAACTAAGGTAGAAAATTACTCGAAAATTATTTATTTGATTTGCACATTGTTGTTCCCCTATGTTGCTTCTAAGATACAAATAATGAAGTAGATGAAATATTAGGTTGGCAACTAAGTGATTGCGGATTTTTCAATACCATCTAATGACAAAATCCGCAACCACTTAGTTGCCAACACAATAGCTCATTATTTTGGTGATTTTTACGCAGCTACGAAAAATGTAAAAGCGCAAAAATATGCGGAATGCGCATGTCAAAAATATATGAATATTCAGTTAGTGAAATTTTTGCTCAGTTTTTTTAGTTGTGTTCATAACTAAAAATTTGCATATGTAAATATCGGATCCGATTGAAATCGCTGACACAGATTTTATTGACGCCAGAACAACGATAACTTTGACTGACAACCACTGTGATGAAAGTATTAACCGATAACAGCAATGGTCGACATAAAGTATAACCAGTTTTTTACTGCAAGCTCGAGCCAAGCACGAGTTTGGTTGAACGCAGCGTTTTTTAAAATTTTTTCTTTCGTGGCTCCATTTCGTCCGGGAAAATTTTACGCGACGCTAACTGTATACGTAAAAATGTAGCACAAAATAAATATACAAACAAGCAATTAATAGATAATAAATCAAAAAAGCTTAATTTTAAACAATGCGTGTTATATTTCTGATTTTATCACTTAGTAACACTTATTAGGACAAAACTAAATTTATTTGTTTAATTTTGATAAATATGCTTGTTTATTTTTGAATAAAAAATTAAATCTTGGCCACATATTTGATATAACAGAGCATTTTCAAAGTTTCTCACGGTTAATCGAAATTTTGATTTCACAATCGTCAATGACGAAAACATCGTTTTGCGATAAACACGTAGCATAAAATGTATTTAAGACTATTGTAGAAATTGTTGCAAGTTCTGTCCTAATTCCAAGCCAAAATTCATTTAAATGATTTTTTAAAAGCTTGTGTTTTATATCTATGTCGATTAATAATTAGATGAATCCTTGATCCTTTAATGACAGACGATTGACATTTTTAATCTCACTGGTATGTGACAGATACAAAAATTGTCATAGCCTCATAATTCTGTGCAACCTATAGTTTAAAAAGCTCTGGTTCAGAATATTGTTCCAATCTGCATTCTGGCTTTGCCAAAACATTTGCTACGTGTGTGATGGTATTAGTTAATAAAGAACCGATTTTTATACTATAATTAACATAATTGTCTTTACTAACCGATACAATCATACATTTCGCAGATGTACGAGAAAGCTAGAAAGTAGACTAATACAATACTTGTATTTTAGTCAAGTTTGCTATAAGCAATTGGTCAAGTTCTGTGTCGATCATTGACAGTTCTTAATATATACTGTCATCGGTTGAAGTTACTGTCAGCCAAAGTTGTTGTAGATCAAGTCCGTGAATTGTGAATTGTTGTTGGTGAAAACAGTGTCGATGACTTCATTGGAACGCCAATAATTCACTGGCATCAGACACTTGATCGACATCAGACAGTTGATCGACTATAGGCATTTGATCGACAACAAATACTTCATCCACAGCAGACACCTGATTAATGTCAGACTCTTGGCCGATACGAGGCACTGATCGACACCAGACTTGATCGATACCAAACATTTGACTGACACCAGACTTGAACAATACCAGGCTCTTGATCGACACCAGACTTGATCGATACCAGGCTCTTGATCGACACCAGACTTGATCGATACCAGGCTCTTGATAGATACCAGGCATTTGATCGACGTCAGACTTGATTGACACCAGACTTGAACGATACCAGGCATTTGACCGACACCAGACTTGATCGATACCGGGCACTTGATCAACGACAGTACTGACCGTTAGCGATAATGATCGAGATACATACTCTCTAGCTGACAAAGTTAGATCGTAGCTTGCTGTAAACAATTGGTTAAACTCTGTGTCGATCATTGTCGTTGTCGGTTAACGCTGTCGTCGATTAAACCTGTTGCTGGTCAAAGTGATTGTCAATCAAGTCTGGTGCCGGTGAATTGTCATTGGTAAAAGCAGCGCCGATGAAATCTGTATCAGTAGTTTCAATGGGACCTTAGTAAATATCCACAGTTTACTCATTATTTAAAATCGCATTTCTCTATCTTCGTTTCAAAGAAATCTTGCCCAAATCTGTAATGTACTCTATAACAGCGTTTGCTAAAATAAGAAATTCATAGGTTCGAAATAAAGAAATTTTATTGGATTATATATATATATATATCTATATTGAGAGAACATAGCATTTGAGAAACGCTATATGAAAATACTTGTTCAGGTCGAAGGGTACGCCGCGGCAGGCCGCGGCTTGGGACAAGGGGTGGAAAACATGGATCCCCGTCTGTACAGGGTAATTCGCCATCGAGGAGTGAATGGTTACCCTTGGATATGAGAACTACACCTCCTGCTGCGATGCCTGCTTTCCGTGGTTTCGAGGAGTCCTCTTCCGACGGCGTGGTAAATTTCCATTATTCTTATATTTTTTTCTACTCGTTCATTTCATTCAAGCTCGCATCATTGTTAACCCAGTCTTAGCCCAGTTTTTTATACGACTGCAGTAATTTCAAATGATCTATGCAAATTAATAAAATAAATTAATGATACGGAATATTCGAGATTTTTTTCGTTTTTATAAAAGTATTCATTCTTTTATCTGGAAGAATTCTAGTTTATGTGTTCGAGCATGTCTTTCGCATAATGGCATTACTTACGTTGTCTTATAGAGAGGCAATGTTGCGCGTATCATTGACATGTTTCACTTGCGTGCACTCAGCGCGTGTTCATTTATCGGTTTTGCAACTTAGTTGCTAACCTATATAATGGGTACATACGTATTTCAATAGAAAAATGGTGACTACGCTAAAACGAAAATAAATTTCACGATAAATTTCCGTTGAACACTGGGAAACGCATTTAACGATAAATCACGCGAATTTCGTCATTTAACTTGCCTCTCGAAAACTTTCGTACACTTTCGAACAAAACGATCGACCGCGTTCAACGACGGACTTTCAAGTGAAATTCAAACGCGAATATGCTTGTCTTTCGTTTTCTACAAAATATCTCTTGCACTGTCGGTTTTATTAATTATTTGCCAAGATTATTACGTACTGGGTAAAGTTACATACAGTGTGTCCGGTTTATCTTCGGTTTATATAATCCTATATAATTATACAGAAATTTATTAAATATATATAGAAATATTTACATAAATTATATAATAATATCTCTGAACAATAATTATTCTGAAATATTTTGAAAAATATAGATTGTGCAAAAAGATGTTCCAGACGAAAGTTGCAGGACATCGAGACGAGTTTACTATACTCTCGTGTATTTGACCTTGAAACCTGGTGCAAAAGACACGAGTCTGTAGTGTTTCGAAAACGTGTAAATGTCAGTTACAAGAAAATCTACTAAAAGATAAAGCTATCCATTAGACAATTTTAACGTCTTTCGCAGAGAGTTTCAAGGTCACTACAAGGTCAAATACACAAGACTATATAGTATATTCTCCTCGATATCGTGGAATTTTTGTTTGAAAAGTTTTTTTCATATCTTTATCATTCACATCTTTCGAGATAAACTGCACACACTGTGTATTTTCACAAAATTTTCAAAGACATTCCCTTTCGTTTAAACGAGTGTCTTTCTTCTTAAACTGTTAACTAGAAAAGCCAACCTGTTACCTGATTTGCGAATATTCTTAACGTAATTTGCTCACTTAAGAGCATCCCTTTTCTAAAATAATTCAACTAGTTTTTTATGAAAACGTTGTCGTCACATATGCGACGTAAAGGAATTAATTCACCTACATTAATGCAACGTCAAGAAGAATATTTAATTGGCGCATAATCTAGCTAGCATAATATACGTGTAAATTACCGTGTCATTTCCCTCCTTCGCTTTGCTTCTGTTTATTTTCACTGAATCTTTTTCTGCGCTTGCTAGTTCTTAATATCATACGCCCTGAGGCTGTTTTACTCCAAATTATTCCAGAAATTATTTTCTTCTTTATCATTCTTAATTAAAGGCAGTTCCCTGCCCTCCACGTTCTTTTCTTATCCGCTTGTCTTAAAGAGCTGCAATAATTTATTGATTCAAGTTGCTTGAGTCTCGCGTTCGTGTTTTTGCATCCTCTAACACTTTGAAATACTAATTTTCTTTCGACTTCTTGCTTCCGCATCTGCGTCGGTGACGTCGGAAGCGACTCGAGTGAAATATTTGTCATGCAAAAACTTGCTGCGTGTTACTGCACCGTAGATTCATGTAACGTAGAGCAAATGAAAAATTCAACTTCTTTCTATTTTACACTATTTTCATAGTCGTCTGCACACTTATTGATCTAACTGTGTAGACTTTATATTTTCTTACCTTCTTATCGTTCACAGCAATTTATCTACTTTTACAGTTATTTACTGTGTATTTATTTACTGTACATTATTTACTGTTTTTGCTTGTTTTCGTTGGACCATGGTTCTTATGCTTATATATTTATTTCTTCACTCACTACGTGTTTATCTTCTTATTTTTCTATTTATTGTTACCTTTAACTCTTCCGCTACGGCGGAGTTGGCCAGCAAACGGTTAAATTGGAAATACTTCTGTACACTATCGCTCGGAAATATCTGGATAGTTTGGTAGGTTCCTAATAATAGTACAACTTTATTAATTCTCCAGTTACATTTTAAATTAAATTATAAATTCTACAGTTACAGAGTCGGGCGAATTGTTCATTATTCGAATTGTTTCAAATGAATATTTATCCAAGACTATCGGGATAAATTCATATTAGTCGAGTATTTTGTCAGTGAAGTAATTATTCGTTGTCCGTAATCAATTGTTTCATACATTTATTCGAATAACGACCGCAGAATTATTCGAATAATACGAATAATCGTTTGTACAAGTATATACAGACACTGGTACAATTCCTACTGTTAATTTACCAAACGAATAATTTACCATTCTACGAAATAATTTACGATAAAATTATAAATAAACAACATATAATTTTTACGTGAACTGTAACAGCAGACGGAATATCAAACACGTGATTGTTCTGTCATTTGAAAATTTCATGAACCCAATACCTTTGTTCTTCTTATTAAATAATTTTAATATAGGTAGCTTTGCCGTACTCGAGACAAAATCCCTGCTAACTGCGTGTAATGTTGTAGTTAAATTATGTGGAATACTTTCGAGCGATGGTAGCTACGTCTTTTTATAGATAGAGCGAAGAACACTTTGGTGGCATCTAAATAAACTGTAAATTAAATATAAATTAATATTGTGAAAATATATAACTAGCAAGTGAATCTGTTTTCAACCGAATCACTCAACGATCAAATTGATTATTTCCGTCGAAATTTGGTTGAGTAATTAAACATGAATTAATTACATATTTTGATATCGAAGATAAAAAATTTTTGAATTACACTTTCTGTACCAAAATTTATTTTTAGTCGTTGCAAGAAAATTATAAACGTTTTTTATCGTCTGATTAATGTGAAACGGTCATTCAATTATATAAAACGCTGATTCTGATTAATTCAGCACGCTTTAATTAATTGAACATTTATACCAGATTTATTATAATTTCGCAGATAAGCTTCCATAGTGAAAGGATGATAGTCTCTGGATGAGAATATTGGTTTTCACTTTGAGATAGCGTAACCTTCACATCCTATTAAGATGTTAATCTATTAAACAAGACAGACCTAATTAATGCTCTATTTATCTTCACATCTTTCAAGGATCAAAATGAGTATAGCGTTGACTCAAAATTATTCCTTCCTCCCTTTTCTTAAAGAATTCGTATTTAACACTAGCAGATTAATGTTCTATTAATGCGATAACTGTTTTTTATATATATAAATGTAACGGGGTTTTAACACGGTAGAAATTTTCATTAGAACATAGTAAACAGCGTAATTTTAACAAACGACTCTACGAATTTGAAATACTTGTTACTGTTAGAAGATATCGCTGGGTGGCAAATCAGCGAAAGAACGTTGCAGGAGAAAAATTTTATTGCACTTCAGGAAGGCAGAAAACTAAAAAGAAAAAAGAGAGTATGAAAAGACTTTAATATAATGCAATGGTAGCATACTATATTTCATAGTTTCTTATTGTCTGACAGAGCCTGGCACATAATATAAATTAATTATTTATAAAAATGTAATTATCTCTTGAAACTCTATTCATAGTGTCCATATTAGTGTACTATATACTTACATTAAAAAAATATATGAATTCCATTGAATTTTGAAAAAAACATGCTTGAGAAGAAAGTGAATGCTTGTCATATGGTTTCCTGCCTTTGTATAGAGTTCAAGGTCACAGAAATGGGCATCATGTCATTTCACTGGAATAATATTAACATTGTTCCCTTCTTTTAAACGAGATTAAAAATTTGAATTTTGAACAGCTTTTTTAGGTGGAATACTCCACTGTGAGTCGCGTCACTAAATTAATTTAGAGAACACTGTATTTTGCTACTCACTATATTTATCTGTATCTGAAAATTCTATTACGTTCCTTTAAAACTTTCCTTCCTTAAGATACGTTTTAATTTCTTCCTCGTTTTAATACAAAAGCATCATTTTTTTTTTAGATCAGCATCTGCGATTTGCACCACCTACGTGCATTTTTGACTCACGCGCAAAACTCAAACACTGCACCTGTAATATATATATTACTATATGTATTATTTTTGTACCTATTTTCCTGGATTAGAAATTAGCATAAACATGTTGGCTTTCTTTTTCTTTGAAACATTGACAAACATGTGTTCGGCAGGTGCACTTGGGAGAGGGAATAGCAGTTTGCGAGGAACAACTAAGGGCTGTGAAATGGAGCGATTACAGAAAATTGACCCGTGGTCTGGCTGCAATTTTGTTCAGCCCCACTGAGTTGGCCACCTGCTCGGTCACAGGACAACGATGGAGCCGAGCTGGAACTGCCACTGAAAGACCAGTGAAACCTGCGCTAGATAAGGCCAAAGTACAGGCTATTATATGTAAGTAGCAGCTACTTTTTCTTAATATATATACAAACTACTTTTGACCATTGCTGGATTTATTAGGTTGGTATGTTCTCGAACAAGATTATAATCGTACGTATTGTACAGGAACAAGGAATGTGGATCTGATTGATTATAGTGACACAGGTCAGGTTCCATTGAAATCACCGACGCTGTCTTCGCGGATCACAATTCACCGACACCAGACTTCGCCAACGCTGGAATTCACCAACACCAGACCTGCTGGAATTGACCGACAGTAGACAGTATTAACATGGAAAAATATAACAATAAGAGATGATTGTTACCTATGCATGTAGTTTTATCGCTGCAAGAAATTGATGGCTGGCTGCCTTGTGGCTGCCGGATTGAAAACGTTAACTGAAACTCAAGACAGAGTAGAAGCTGGTGGCTAACAGATAAATAAATTTTGGTTTGATTTTCATTATTGTACGGTAAGCATGAGTGTAATTTTAATACGAAATTTATGATCTGTGTTAGCTTTGGGCTAGTATTCTTAATCTGAACGTCACAAAGCATCCGGCTATCAATTATTTGCTACAATACACCTACATGCTTAAGTAAAAAGTTCTCTCTTATTTTTCCGTGCTAATACTGGCAATCAGTTAAAGCTGTTGTTTATCAGATGAAATCTGGTATCTCTGTGAATTGTGGTCCATGAAAACGGTGTCAGTGATTTTAATGGACCATAGAGCCATCCTTTCTCACACCATATAACTGTCCGTAAAAACAAAAATTCGTGAAACGTACGAACTTTGTTGTTGTGCGCAACTATCAACATAAATAGTTCAGGAGCCACATTGATCAGCTACATAAATTTGAAAGCAGAAAAAGACGAGGTTAGGGACACTATCTTTGAAATTTATCTCATAAGTTGCTATTATTTCCGTTCGCAATTATTTATAAAGAGGCAACGCACGTATGATATCGATGACCTTGAAATATGTTGCTAAGATTATAATTCTGAACAACTTTTTCCTCATATATGTTACCATCGCTTGGCTTCAATATAATTTAGTTGACACATATCTAAACTAATCTACAACCCATTAGTATATCTTTCATTATTATATTATTATATTTTTCTTTCATTATATCAAGGGTGATTAGCATGAATGAGTTAAATTTAGGTTGGGTTACATAATATATTGTCAAGATCATCACTCTGAACAACTTTTACTTATATACGTTACCGCTGCTCGGCTTTAGTTTGGCGTTGTTTTATTTGGTTTGACTTTTATTGTATATACAGAAGAACTCAAAAACGTATAAATATATTTTCTTAACAGACAAAGAATACTCTTTGTTTGGTAATAATTTAATATTTCCAATCTTAGTCTCTTCCAAGAAAGAGTGTCTCTCACAAGACTCACTTTATTGTAATCTCGTTCTCAATACACATGCAACTATTCCTCCGTCACTTCGCGCAGTGCAGCCACCTATGGGACATCTGAATTACTTTGTACATTTAGTTTGGCAAATATTAATCTAACCCAACTTATAACCCATTAATTTATCTTTTTTTATTTGTATTAAGGACGATTAACAGCAACGAGTTAAGTTTATATTAAGCTATGTAAAAATACGGTCACTTATATGGCAGAGTGTGAAGTGTAATGGAAACTAAATTGAATTGAAGATTTTTATGAATATCCGAATAGGCTAAGTGGCGGTTACATGTGTAGGTGAAAGCTGTTCGGAATGATAAGCTTAACATATCTGAAGATCATCGAAATCGGTGTTATCGAATTATCCAATCACCCTCTTGAAATAAATGAATTCAGGTAGCAGGTAAGTGATTTGTCATTAAGCGTGTTTGTCATATAGCATCAAGCGATGGAAGTAGTAAACAAAACACAAAACCATGTAGGCTACAAACGATAAGATATTGACTGGAATTAAAGTCATAACCATTAATATAGCATAACTACTGCGACGACGTACATTTCTAACTACATACAGCCAGTGTAAAAAGTATTCGTAATTAATTTCAACAAAAATATTGTAGAATATCGTTCATGAACAAAGTTTTCTACATGAATATGTATATATTCTTATTAGTCTGCAGAATAATTTTCATAAACAACTAGATGGGATATCTATCCTTCGTGAAAACGTTAACAAACATTTAAAAAACGAATAAATCTTATCTAATATCTAATACAGGGAATCACTAGATTTAATTATTTCAATACTTAAGGAGTTTTCTTTTGATTTTATTATACCTCGAAACCGTCGTGGTATTGAATTTACCAAATTGACGAGTACTCTACTCGAAATATTTTTCCATTCTTCTAAAATAGCTCTCTCTAAATCATTTCTCTATGAAATACTATGATTCGATATTTTTCGTCTTAGATGATCGTCTATATTTTCAATAACGTTTATATCTACAGGTTGTGAAGGTGC
This sequence comes from Bombus flavifrons, assembly GCF_040668555.2. Taxonomy (NCBI): domain Eukaryota; kingdom Metazoa; phylum Arthropoda; class Insecta; order Hymenoptera; family Apidae; genus Bombus; species Bombus flavifrons. Next base: position 4,408,984 of record NC_138458.1, on the reverse strand, counting down.
TTTCAAGTGTTTTCAAACATCAAACAAGATCCACGCTCGCGTATTAGTAGCATTATGCTTTAATTGTTATTTTGCATCACGATGAAATTGTTTTACAAACCCATTTTTTCTGCATTTTGATACAGTTCATCTGTTCAAATATCTACGTATATTTTATCCTACGAAGCGGTAACTGTACGAATATCTATTACGCATATATTTTTACCATTCGCTACATATTTATTAATATCTTCACAATCGGAACATGTATCGCACTTTTTTCTCTTTTGAAAATTATTCTGAGGACTTGTAAGAATACATACATATCTTTTGCTCTCATTTTGTTTTTTTTTTTTTTGTTACTAAACGATGTTCTACAAACGAAGTTGCTGTACGAATATTTTTTACACTGACTGTACAAACACTGTCAAAGTGTGGCGTGAAATCTAAACAGTGTTCCTCGACCGTCATCGCTATTGCACGATCGTAAACTTCGACAGATGTAGATCGTGTAACTGTTCGTATGCGTTTTAACATTACGAATGTCTCGTAACGTCCCTTGAATTGACGCTTCTGTGAACAGCGAGCATGCTTTCAAAGGTGGCGTGAGGTAGAGCGGGCAAAGTACCATTCTTGCCCTTATGCTGCCTCATCAGCCATCTTCTCTTCTCTGCGCTATGGTTTTATTGAGACACTGTATATTTAATGTGACGAGTGGGACTCATGGTATCATGTTCAGGCCATATCAATCGCAGCAGTGGCAATCCGATTTTCAAAACAGATACAAACGATGTTAAAAACTATTATTATTATTTCTATAGTAAATTTACCACCGTTGTGTTCATCATTTATTTATATTTATACTTATCACGAACTCCAGTTTGACTTACGTAGTAAGCTAAGGACCTAATGCGTTGGTATCTCGTTGTTCCATATAAAAGAATATTAATACGTTGGTATAGGATCTATATCCATAAGATCTAACCATAATAGTCGTAACTCATAATTTTTTTACACTTTGTATATTTTTTTAACGTTTATCATAAAGTAAATCTTTATTACAGCATTGTACGAATAACATGTCAATTTCTACTAAGCTTACGGGAGTTACTCGTTTGTGTTCGCCTGACTGCACCAGTCAAGTTTATTGCATCAGTAAAACATTTCGTTCGTAACGATGATTCTCTAATTGTTTTAAACAGTGTAATCATTCACGTAAGTAATTACATTTCTTCACGATGTCAGGACACGAATAACCTCTGTATTTCTGCAGCCTATCTGTTTCTCAAATGCTAATTCTGTTTAACTATTCAATTGGCCATTATTCTGCCTACTGTTTTTGATCACAACGGACTCACAAAGCATCTGCCAGGAAATAGACAGCGTTGCTGAACCACGTATAAAGGCTTTTCTGTTTCTACGTAATAATGCAAAGATTGCACATTGTACGAATCGTTTGAGGAGATTCAGCTTTTCGAATGGAAGCTTCTTATGCAAGATGGATCGTAATTCGTGGCACAAGCGGAGCGAGAGGAGTGATATGGTTAAAAATAAGGCGAAACTTGAGAGTAAGGAAATTACGTTATAGACGCGTGCCAGAAGAATAGTCCATTTCAATTTTAATCGAACTCGCTTTATTGTTTCAGTTGAAACGTTCCCTCGCATATTGGTAGAATGCTAATAGATTGTCGAGACAATCTCTGCCATGACACGGACTCTCTCTCCCTCTCAATGTCTCAATTAAAACAACAGACAAAATTTTATTTATTACGTTCGTTGTGTTCATCACCCAGTTTGAAGAATTAATTAATAATTAAGTATTGACAGCGAATAAGCCAAATAAGCGAGGACTGTGGCCTAAAAAGCAGAGGAAGTTACAATAGCAGTCTGTGATGAAATCCGTGAGGCTAATCACGTGTCATTCAGCGGATCTTCAAACGCGTTTCTCTAGAAAGCGAAGCCACCAACTTAATCTTGTTATTTCTAATTCACTTTCATTCTGGGCCATAGAATTTTCCTTACTCTGCTTCTATCATGTTTGCTGACGCGAGATGTATATTCTGCATTTTCCTTCCATATTATTTCTTATACACAGACAGCACAGGTTCTTATCTCTTTCCATCTAATATGTAATTCTTGCCATTTCATTCTTTTAACGCTGTCTATTTGTTAAACGGCTTTTCCGTACTCTTGTTTGATAAAATGGAGACAGTCGAAGCTTCGTCAAATTCAATATATTTAAAACACAATCTTCTTTCTTGTGACGTTTCTACAACAATCTATTTCTTTCTTTCGCAATTTTTCTTGTGCAGATTTAGACAGATAAATTTGAATTTTGAAATTATTTTATTCTCGACTTCCTCGATATTGGTTTCATCTTTGGATAGAGTTCAATTCTCGGTTATCTTTATGGGTCCTAGTGACCCACAGTTTTACTTTGGAAAGAAATATCTTCAAGATATTCGCTTATAATTGCATTCTATGTACAATATTATTAGTTTGAAATGTTTTTATAATCTCTGACGATTATACCGTTAAAACTTTCAGCAGTCGTGTACGGAATGTCGTGGCAACTCTCCACAATTAATAATGGGTCTTGTTGACCCAGGTGTGACGAAAACGTATTTTTTGCTCAGATCGAACATATTTTATTTATGTGCAAATTTTCCATACAGATTCTTGTGCATTCACCGTGGAGGAACTCATTGAAATCTTTCTTATTTCCTTTTAAAATACATAAATCTACCTATCTATAAATAAAATACAGAATTTTTGTACCTTTGTGTCCGAATGACTTGACTTTTTCATATAATTGCCTCGGTTTTCTTATTCGAAAATTGCTTTTCTTCGACATGTCAAATAAATATCTTCTTTGAAACATGCACTAGAAAGCTCTTTCTCCCCTAGAGCACCACATCTCGAAAGCATCATCGTAGATTTTTAGCGAGGGAAACATAAAGAAGTTACCGCATAACTTTTCATAAAAATATCTTTCTTCGAAACTTGCAGGCGAGAAGATTTTTTTTAAGAACGATTTTTAAGAACAAACGTTGTTTGTTAACCTTCCTTTTGTCAAAAAATATTCTAGGTCGTTTAAACTATCTTTAAATTTTGTCCATTCAATACCACTGTTATTTTTAATTAAACAACAGCTACTTGAGAATTGAAAAGGACCCCTGTGTCTGAAATAAGAGTCGATTTATTATCAGTGGAAAAGGACAAATTTCAGTTCAGCAGTAAGATCATCATCTTGTGGAAAATACATTTCTTCCGGTGGCAGTACTTTTACGTAAACAGTAACGCAATTCTGAATGGCAGAGTTTTGAATAGGCTAATTAAAAATGGCATCATAATATTACCAGAATATCCATAATATAATTGTAACGTGGATCGCGTAACAATGATATCATATTATAAGCAGCATAATATAAAATGTTTAGAAACAAAAGTGTATGTACGTTTCGTACTGGCAAGTGGATGTTGAAATATTTCAATTTCGGATTAAAATAGACTTACGAAGTTTTCCAAAGGTTGCGTAACAACTTTATCGTCTGATTTCGTGTTTCGAAAAATGCTAGATAATAAAAAAGAGATTAGAGGGTATAAAGTCTGTGAGATGAAAAACAGAAATAGAAAGCAAACGATTTAACTCTTGAGGATTTCATTGCACGTGCCTATTGAGATTTTGTGATGTAAAAAACAGCGTGACTAATTGTTAAGTGATAAGATATTTCGCTGATTGCAGCTCGAATTGATGTGTTATTGGATGACGGTGCAAAGACGTTAAATTGAAATCGAGTCTTGAAAAGTACCATATTTTCAAACGAAATGGCAAAATGTTTGATTACGTTGGAATTATAGGCAGTTTACGAGCACTTAACCCAGCTAATGTGTTTTTCTTGCGCATCATGCTGTATCACACTATATATTCATGTGCATATCCAACAAATCAGAATTCCAATACTTATAAACCGAGCAGAAACGTGACGGTTATCGAGAATACAAAAATTTACACGAATAAATGTGAAAATATAACTAAGCTACTATTGGGTTGGCAACTAAATAATTACGGATTTTGTTAATACCACCTAATGACAAAATCCGCAGTCACTTAGTTGCCAACCCAATATATCTCGCTATATTAATAAGAGACGATCTTTGCCATTAATTGTTACGTTTAAGACTACTATTCACGCTGTATACTGATTTTCTACTAATTGCAAGTGCACATTTGTCTTGTAACTTCTGTATACATTTTCTGATTACTTTCAAATGTTACTACATTTAGATTAAAAAAAAAAAAAAAATACAATACAGAGCTAGTGAAATTTCAAAAAGTTTCGTATAATGCACATAATATATTCATAAAAGAGTTTTATGGAAAATGTTCGAATATTTTCATAAACCACAGCGTATCGTGTTCCGAAATTTCCGAGCTTATTAATTCAAGAGTGATAAGGAATCTGGTCATAAAAGTTATGTATATGTTAATAGAAATATTATTTTTGATCATGCGTAATACGCTCGTGAGGTCTTGAGCAGAAACCGAAGAAACGTTTTAAAGAGTAAAACGAATTAGAGGAAGTAAAAGAGGAAATTGGGAAATTTGAATTTCGATAAAATTTCGCGAAACAATTGAATCTAGCGGAACAAAAGGACACATCGGAAAGGAACGTAAAATACGTGTATCAAGAACCATTGTAAACACAGGATATCCGAGAATAGAGCGGTGACTACTCTCGACGATGTCTAAACATTTACTTGGACTGAAAATAGTTCGTTCAGGAATTGGAATTTCAGTCTATAAAACAACTCTTCTTAGAAAAATCTAGTTGCCGTACGTCAATCTATTTTCTCCCGAACTGTATAAATATCGAAATAAGCGAACGAAAAGGCAGATCAAACATATTAGCAGTCGTGTGTAACGTTAAGGCTTGTTTTCTCCTTTGTTCTTAAATAGCTTGATTTTAAGCAGTGCCTAAATATTTAAAACAGATTCAGCAGTAAAATCTGATATTAGAATATGTATGCGAATTTTCTTCCAATATGAAATAATAGAAGGAAAAGTTCTGGCAATATGATAATGTTAAAAAAGATTTCAATTTCATATATTGATATTCAATTTTATACATACATACATATATATATATAATTGTACAATATGTATATTTCAATATATATTTCAATATGTGTATTTGAATATATATTTCAATATGTGCACTTCAATATCTATTCCAATATTTATATTTCAATATCTATTTGAATGTATATCTCAATATGTATATTTGGGTATATATTTCAATATGTATATTTCAATATATATTTCAGTATATATAATTGAATATGTATTTCAATATGTGCACTTCAATATCTATTCCAATATGTATATCTCAATATGTATATTTGGGTATATATTTCAATATGTATATTTCAATATATATTTCAGTATATATAATTGAATATGTATTTCAATATGTGCACTTCAATATCTATTCCAATATGTATATTTGAATATCTATTTGAATGTATATCTCAATATGTATATTTGGGTATATATTTCAATATGTATATTTCAATATATATTTCAGTATATATAATTGAATATATGTTTCAGTATATGTACTTCAATATATATTCCAATATTTATATTTCAATATCTATTTGAATGTATATCTCAATATGTATATTTGGGTATATATTTCAATATATATTTCAGTATATATAATTGAATATATGTTTCAGTATATGTACTTCAATATATATTCCAATATTTATATTTCAATATCTATTTGAATGTATATCTCAATATGTATATTTGGGTATATATTTCAATATGTATATTTCAATATATATTTCAGTATATATAATTGAATATGTATTTCAATATGTGTACTTCAATATATATTTCAATATGTGCACTTCAATATTTATTCCAATATGTATATTTGAATATCTATTTGAATGTATATCTCAATATGTGTATTTGGGTATATATTTCAATATGTATATTTCAATATATATTTCAGTATATATAATTGAATATATGTTTCAATATATGTACTTCAATATATATTCCAATATTTATATTTCAATATCTATTTGAATGTATATCTCAATATGTATATTTGGGTATATATTTCAATATGTATATTTCAATATATATTTCAGTATATATAATTGAATATGTATTTCAATATGTGTACTTCAATATATATTTCAATATGTGCACTTCAATATCTATTCCAATATGTATATTTGAATATCTATTTGAATGTATATTTCAATATTTGGTTAGTAATTGCCATTGACTATTGCCCTACAGTTACAACCAAAATGACTAAAAGTTACAGTGTAACAATTAGTAGATGAGTTTGACTGACTTTTGGTTACGAGTAACTGTTATAGATCAAAACTTGTTTGGTTACAGACACCATCACAGATGAGAGAATTTCTTTTTGGTTGCCCATAGTCATTATGTGTTAGAGGGAAAAATGAAAAAGAGAGAGAAAAATAATACTTTTTTTTGTTGCCGATTCATAAAAGTGTTAAGGATAACTATTATCTTTGGTGCATCAAAATAAAAGAGAATGGTCTTACACCACTTTCAAAATAAACAGTCCATATAGTAATTATTATTTTTCTTTTGTAGTTTTATTATATTTATTATATATATATTATATTTTGCATATATTTGCATGTATGTGGATAAAAATTGCTTAAGGAGAAATATGTAACGTCTGGATCGAAATGAAACGGCCAGTCTCTTTAGATACACAAAACCTCAGGTTCTCATAATGTTAACTTCCTTTTCCCAAGATTTTCTCAGTTTTTTCAATTGCAGTAGTAAAGACCATTATATGATCGATTTAATAATTTTTGTTTCGCAATATGTAGGGTAACTTTATTACATGACAAAATGTTACTCCATATTTTCGACTGATATTTTTTCATGAAATTACTGGGACACCCTGTACATGTACTAAACGAAGGTTTCGCATTTCCTATAGTGTGCAACTACCACCATATTTCGTCAGTCGTTCTTTTGCCTTTCCATAACGCCATCTGATACTTTGTAACGTATGACGATTACACAAGCATTTTGACAAATTGCAAATCTTTTGTGAACATAAATGCTACACGTTTCTCATCGGAACAATGCGGTGCATGTCAGTTCTATGATTGAGAAAAAAATAGTGAAAAAATAAAATTGGACATACTCTACACATATATTCACTTGAATTGGCACCATCTGGTTTCCAACTATCGTTGTAAAGTGTTGCCAATGAAAAAAAGTTCAGTCGATGAAAAAATTGCCCCGTATCACGGAAGTAAAAAAGTTTTCGCACAGATAGAATTGTAAACTGTAATAATAATGAGAATATTATATTATAATATATAATATATAATAATGAGAATAATAACATTGAGAAAATTGTAAATTGTTATTTTGCAATAGCATCTTGCACTGCATTGTAAAGTGGAATTTATACTGCGTCTCAAATAACGGTAGAATCTTCCTTGCAATTCTTATATACGTATAACACGACATAATCTGATTGGAGGTACTTCAAAAATAGAATAAATGACTAAAATTATTAAAAATATAGGCACTAGGTTATTGTTACAATTTCATTTTATTGCGTCTTGTACATTCTTATAATAATGTCCTACTATGGATTATTTGAAAAAAAGAAAAAGAAATCGTATCCTAAGTTCAGTCTTTCTATAATAAAATGTTCTGTACAGGAATATGCTAGCTATATTTATGAAACAGAAATTAACTATACTGGATGTTCCAAAATATGTAGGAGATATGTGCAGGGTCGATCCTAGATATTAAAACGATAAAAATGTTGTTTGAAGTTTATCTCCCAAGTTATGAACAATTTTATGCAACAATTTTATCTAATTAGTTGCCGCAACCCAATGAATTAGCTGACTGGCCAATCGTCCACAGACATGCAATCGCAGTCAATCCGCATACGTTTTTCGCGGAAAATCCATGGCAAAATGTATGTAGTGTGTACATTGTAATGCATTATCTGACGATATCATGCGGACAATGACGGAAAGTGTACACAACTGCAGAGCAACGTTACCAGATTGAGGGATGTAAGGGAAAAATTCCTCTGATGGTGGGGAAAGTAGTATAGTTGATGAACTAGTGACGTCGTGACGCATACTGTAGACAAATGCAGATAGTAGGATAATTTCGTAGGCGGGACGCGGGAAACGTAAGACGAAATTTATGTCACGTGATGCAAGCGACATAGCGTGGCAATGGGGGTAAGTGACGTCATGTTATCGTTAAATTAAGGGAACCATCTGGCAACACTGTTACAGAGTTGCCAGGTGTAAGGAAGACGCGACGTCAAATAGACCTACACAAGGTATTTCACCTAACTTGACCATCTTAAATATCTGGCTTATTTTTTATGCTAGGAAAAGATATCAGAGGAATAGAATAATCGATTCGAAGGGACAAATGTGGTGGTAGGCAGAAAATTTTCTCGCGGCCACTTTTTTCGCGATTTCAAAGTCATCGAAGTATCTTTAAACGGGATTACATATTTTCATTACGACAGTCTTATAGCTCATAAAAAAACAAATTCAACAATGTGCAATATGTTAACCTTTATGCGGCCTTCAATGAGAAAATCATGTTTGTATAGAGAGAAGGTTAAGGTAAGATTTGTATGTTTCAGAGTGGAATATTTATTTCAGAAGGTGCTCAAAATGTGCACCATAAATCCCAACACACTCTTGGAGACGGCAAATGAATGATTTCTCTACATTTTCAAGTACTTCTGTACTGTACTCTACATGATAGATAAGCTGCTGATTGTAAAGCAATAATCGCGTTGATATGATGCATGTAAACATACTTCAAACGATAAAAGAAGAATACGAACGTTCGTTTATAAGCGCCAGGAACAATTACACGGCACACTGTTCCAATGAAATTGAGATTCTTTCATTTACCGTCCCCGAAATCATTGGCATTGAAAATATTGGTATTGAAATTAATAGCAAACATTTCATGATTTTCCTATTGAAGGTTACTCGAAAGTCAACATATTTCAAATCGTTGAATTTGTCTTTTTATGAGATATAAGACTGCTGTGATGGAAATATGTAGTCTCGTTTAGGAATACTTCGACGACCTTGAAATCTCGAAATAAAACAATGGCCATGAGAACATTTTTTGTCTATCACCACGTTTCTTCCTACTGTAAAAAATAAGCAAGATATGTAAGATGGTGAAGTTAGGTGAAATACACTATATATAGACACACTAATGCGATTCATGCACACCATGCGGTGGATTATGGTACTAATCGGTAATTTCGAAGCACGTGGAACGTAGACGCGTCTATGAACGTGTTTTTGAGTTCATGGGCGTGTTACATGTCTGCGGACAATTGTCTGTCAGTATGAACTAGGCTTAAGTGAAATAGAGAGAAAAGCTCGTCAGCTGTTTCATTGAGCAACTACTTGTGTATTGTTTTATTGAAGTTTCAAGACGAGTAAGAAATTAGACAAGACAAATATTTACTACTTTTGCATCGGTATAATTTCAAAATGATTATATCTTGAAAAATTGAAATGTTTTTATTAACGAGGATATGCTGACCATAATGTTCATTAGTTTCTTCCTTTAATACTTATTCCTTGCAGTATTTGTTGTGTGTATCGTTACGACATTGGAAAAATTTTATTAATAGTGGATACTTTGTACGCGGGCATTGACAATAGCATTGCTAGACCTCGCACTGCTATTAAAAATTCAGATATAGGGAATGATCCAAGTAGGATGTATCTTTAATTTAAGAGTTTCTTGAATTATAGAGGGATTATAAAATGAATATAGTTTCTTTTCCTAATGGTTATCTTCTTGAAATTGCGTTTTAATATTTTACAAATAACTACTGTTACGTTATAAATAGACAGCGATAACAGTTTATTCTCTCTTGCTCCAAGGAAGACAATTAGTAGGTAAGCATTCCTCTAAGCTTGGCTGGAGGATGCAGAATCTAAATCCTGGCTTGAAAAACAGGAAGATCCATACAAGGCAAAATGCATAGCTTGTGACAAAATTACTTTACTAATGTTTTAATAGCAAAATATAATGTGAAAAATAATAATAAAATATTAAATTTTTGTATTATTATTAACAAAATGGGAGATAAAAGAGAATTGGGAAAATATAGAAGGAAGTAGAATGCGTAGCATGATTATGCAAAAATAGAAAAGAAGAAAAGAAAGGAGAAGAAATCTATGAATCATTAAGAAGAAATTTTGGGTATGTCGTGAAATTTTATTAAAATAACGCAAATAGTACTGCCGCGTTTGAACATCGTGCGCCCTTAAAAGAAGCAAAATTTCAGCTGTCACTAAAAATGCCATAAATAAATCCGTCATTTTAGAAACAACAGAAATATTGCGAGGTAAATGCCTTTCTGTTTTAATAGCTGAAATCACAGACAATTATATGTTTTTTAATTCGTTATGCTCACAAAGAATAGGTACACGAGATTTAATTATCGGATTTGATTGGAATTGGATTGTCTTCGGATGAAATATCTGTGCAATATACTTTCTTGTCCGAGGCGTCATTTGAAATTTGAATTTGAAAATTTGTCAAGTATACTTAAACTTGGCTAATTTAATTAGGCGTAAGTAAATAATCGACAAGAGGTTATTCTATACGCGTAGGTAAATTAAAAATGTGGAATAAAATTTACGGTACGATTTTGAGCTCGTTTTCAAGAAAATAGGGTTTAGTCGTGTTTAGTTAAAAATTGGCCTACTACGCGTGTATGATAAATTATCGCACTCATTTTTCTCGAGAACAAATCGTCTTGGGAAAATATTTTGCCCTGTATTTCTCACTTATTCTCACGTGTAGAATAACTTTCTGTCGATTATTTGTTTCTGTCCAGTCCAGATTTAGCTATGTATGTTCAAGCATATTTGATAAATTTTCAAACTTGATTTTCTCAAGCACGAAGTTTGGGACAAAGAATTTTATTCTACGTTTCCAAATTGCTTTTGTTCGTAAAATAGCCCTTTAGTCCATTAATCACGTTATACAGCACACTCTGTGTATATTTTTGTCTCAATAATTATTCAATTGTCATTTGTTCTTTTTACAGTGAGTATGATCTGTCCTTTTTTGGAGAAACATTATTTCATGTTATTAAACATATTATCATTGTTAAATATTATTATTTAAATTGTGCTATAATTTGATATTATATCATATTATTATTATATCGCATCGTTATTTATATTATATGATATCTATATATAATATCATATATATTATTATATTTATAATATAATTATATTATGTATTATGATATTATAAATATTATACTATATGCATTATATATATCATATAATATAATAATATATAAAGTGATATATATAGATATCACACAATAAAAATAACTATTTAATAGATAAATAAATTCATATTGATATATTAATATAATATTATATTTATAATAATATATTGTATATATAATATATATTTAATACTTATAAAATTTATATTCTAAATATTAATATATTATTAATAATATTGATATTATATAATATGTATGGATATGATGTAATATAAATAACGATACGATGTAATAATAATATGATATGATATCAAGGTATAGCACAATTTAAATAATAATGTCACATAATAAAAGAATTATATAATATATATATAATATAATAATAAATATATATGTCGGAGATGAAAGGAAAGCCGAAGCCGTTCCTTGGAAATTTTGGGAACATCTTCTAGTACTCTAACCTAGATTTATCATAGCTGTAATTGTTCGAGATTTGTGATAGCGAGATTGGGTTCGAGGTGACAATTGGTCGCCGAACGTAGCCACGGTCACGGGATGGACATTTTGCTTAATGGAGGTCTGCAGTGGTTGTATGGGTTTTCCGAGAAATGTGGTTGTGGCGGCATGCGGCCTCAGGAGCGGGCCTAGCCACGTGTGATGTTGCCACGGAGATGCTGATACAATAGGACATACATTGTATTAATAATCAAACTCCAGGCAGAAACTGCCTAGCAACGGCGTTTGGAACTTTCTCGATGCTTCCAACGAGTCTGCCTAGCAACGGCGTTTGGAACTTTCTCGATGCTTCCAAACGGGTATAGAAAAACAAATGCAATCGTACAGCGAGAAAAATCTCCACGAGGCTGGCATTCTTGCGATTGCCTTGGAGAGTGACACATCGAGCATTTTCAACAATCGTATTTCTGTGCCTAAGATCAGTTTACGCTTAGTAAAGAGTTATCCCGTTGACCGTGGATTCGTTTGGACCCAAAAATATTGTTCATAGCATTCATTAAACTTATTATTCGTAAATCATACTATTCATTAACCTTACTGTTCGTTAAACTTATTATTCATTAGACTTATTATTTGTTAGACTTATTATTTGTTCAACTTATTATTTCACTAACTTTATTATTCGTTAAGCTTATTATTCACTAGACTTATTATTTGTTAATCTTTGTAGTAGACTTGTATATACGTGTAAATATAATCTCGGCTGTGTAAAACAATGGCTAATTCACGCGAAGAGTTGTTACGCGCCCAAAATTCTAACCCTAACCTGACATATATATATATGTTATTATCATATTATATCATATTAACTGCATTATATCAGATTTTTAAGTTTTTCGTTTTGTAGTTGTGAGATGTAGTAAAAATCGATTCGGGAAATATATATCGGGTGTCCTATTACTGATAGTACAATCGAGAAGTAGAGGGATCTACATGAAAAGATATATCTAAAATATAGAATACATTTTTTTACATTTAACGCTTCGTTCTCGAGAAAATTGACTTTGAAAATTTGATTGCTATATGTAAATTTCGATAGTTACCGATTAGATACGAGTAAACCATCAGCAGGAGATTATTCTACCTGCGAAAATATTTGTTCATTTAAGACATCGTTTTCAAGGAAATAGAGTTTGTCCGGTATGCACGTATTGGATCAATTTTCAAATTTTATTTTTTCGGAAACGAAACTTTCTATGGAAAAGTTTTTTCCTACATTTTTGACCTACTTTCACTCGGATAACTTGCTGTCAATTATTCGTTTCTGTTTCGCTCGAAGTTAATCGAGTTTGACTGCATTTGACAAACTTTCAGGATCGATCTTCTCGAAAACGAAGCGTCGTATGAAACAAAACAATTTTATTCCGCATCTTCGATTTGCTTTTTCACGTAAAATCACTTTCTCGCTGATTGTACCACCAATACCGGGACACCCTGTATATCATATCCATAAGCGACATCTATGTGCAGTGGAAACACCAGTATTCGAATTAATGGAAAGCTATAACTGATCTAATGAGGAATTGTTCGGATAACAGTAATATCTTTTCATAATTATTTAAGGAAATTGCATTTGCTTAGTTGTTGTATATATCCTAAATTACAGCTGCTCGAGTACTCGAGAGCTAGTAATTAACTGTAAGGCTAGGCGTAAGGTTAGCCACAAGAGGAGATTGGTTTCTCGTTCGAAACAGTATAGTTTCTTTATATCGAAAAGAACGGTAATTAGCTGGTTTAATTATTCGTGAGAATAAAATCTAGACAAATCGAAGATTTACGAAGAATTTACGAGATTTGACAAATTTCTACGACGTGTAAAAAAAGAAAATTATCATCTGTTGTTAACTAGTCACATCCATCGAGCAAATTTTATAAGTCAACATCGCATCTTTGTTCACCATTTTCTGCTCTTTAATAAATAAATCAGAGCAGTGTTTTAAACAATTCAACGCAGAAATTAAAGTATACAATAACAAGGAACCAGGAACCCTAACAGTTATAGCTAAAACGACTAAAAGTTGCAGTATAAGAGCTAGTAAATAATTTTAACTGATTTTGGTTATGAATAATCGTTATGAATAACCAAAGTATTATTGGTTACCGATAACCACTATCGACGACAGAATTTTTTTGGTTACCGGTAATCGTTATTATGACAATCTTTTTTGGTTACTCATAATCATTATACATAAGAAAATTGTTTTTAGTTGTCGATAACGATTATCCGTAACATAATCCTTTTTCTAGTAACCAGTAACTAATATTTATGATGGAATTCTTTTTGTTTACTGATAACTATTATCGACGACAGAATGTTGTTGGTTACCGATAACTGTTATTATGACAATTTCGTTTTGGTTGCACGTAATCGTTATATATGAGAAAATTGTTTTTGGTTGTCGATAACCATTATCCGTAACATAATTCTTTTTTTTTGTCACCATTGACTATTATTCGTGACGGAATTTTTTTGATTACCGATAACCTCTATCGATGACGTAACATCTCTTTTTGGTTGCCGGTAACCATCACCAGTAACGGAATGTTTTCTTCGTCATCGTCAGTTGTTAACATTAATGATAATCGGTATCTAGCCTAAAGGCACTAAAAACAGATTCTCTATTCGTTTTTTATATGCAACTTTCTTAACTCGTTAAACGGGTAGAACAGGTATATTCCCTTCAGTTAATTGCTCGCTCGGTATGCCAAGTAGCCAAAAAGGAATCTCTTATCGATAATGGTTATCGGTAAGCAAAAACATTGTGATTGTTTCTAACGGTTGTTCGTAACCAAAATCGGTTGAAATAATCTACTAATTCTTATATATGCAATTTGTTTCATTTCGATTATAGCTGTTACGGTCCCAGGTTCCAAGTGAACGTAGACATCCTACTTTTGGAGTGATAATTCTGTCCACGAAGGGCATAAAGTAAAACGAATGGAGGAATGAATGAAATATTGGTTGAATGCAGTGGTGATCAGTAGAATCGCAGTATCTAATTTTCCACATCTGGTGAAAATACATTTTTCATTGAAATTTTAAAGCCTACGTGACATCGAGGTTTCCCACAGTCGACGTGAGCAGCGTGAAGCAAGTGTTGGCTTACAAGTGCAAGGAGAACTCGACGGCACTCAAGATGAAATCTATTAGATACATTTGGTGAGTCCAATTTAATTTCCGATTCATCCTCTAGTATTTTTTTTCTTCTTTATCTTTCCTTCGATCGTAAACCGAGACTTTCAGTTATTACACTTCATCAACGAGAACTTGCTAAATTTTCATTCGAGTGTCATCGACGTTTGAAATTAACTGAAGATTTGCTTTTCGCATGACAATTATAAAAATCCATGATGTTAAAATAGGTATAGAAAATTATGCAGTTTTATTTACCGGTGAAAAGTATTTTCTATTAATTATATATTTGTGAATATCGTTAATAATATTAGTTCCCTACGATTCTGAATCCTTATAATAGATTAATCGTTATAAATAATTCGAATTAATCGTTATAATAGATTAACCCAGAAATTATGGTAGATTAAACCAGTAATGGTTTAAAAAACTGCTGTGACAAAAAGAACGCTGTGCGTTTGCATTTAAAAGTGGTATTTAAATCGTTTGCGAGGTTTAATACCCAATAAATGAAAATGTAAATTCTGGCACTTTTTGTCGACGTAAGCCTCCTCATATTTGCATAAAATTGTTTCTTTTAGCCTGCGAGGCGCTTTGACTTTTAAATTAAAGATTCTGGGCATAAACAAATGTTTTCCATTACTGAAAGATACGCAGCATTTACTACTTTAATGTTCCGCAGAATTTTAAAGATGTTCCCTTATTCAGATAAGATAAAATGGAAATAATAGTCCTTCTAATAATCTGGCAGTTATAAACTTTTGTTATGTCTTCAGATACACAATTTATATTTATATTACTTTCTGAGTGTACTCATTGAACGCGGTACATATATACAGTCCTAACCTAAAATTTTGTTGAGATGAAGACTTACCGTATTTAACATTTTGGTTATAATATTGAGTATAAACATGTAAATAGAAATAGTATAATTGAAGTTATTGTGGTATTTCATTTTTCTAAAACGATATCCAATCAATACTTGTTTGTTTCTATTCTATGTGTTACGTAACGTTAATTAGAAGTTTTCTTATATAATACCTGATGGCCATATAGCAGACGCACGACACAAATATACCTGAACAGCGTTAAGCCGGTTACACACGTAACTATATACTTTATATACTAGTATACTAGCGGTATACATATACAAAATTTCACAAGTATACACGAGCGTGTGTATAATAATATTGCACAAGTATTTTCATTGTACAAGAAATATAAATACGTTTAAACATCCATACTTGTACAAGTCGTGTGTGCGCAAGTGTACCTTAAGCCGGTTGTACACGTAACTGCATACTTGAGGGGTGTACATATACGAATTTACTGCACAATTATATCTGACTGCCATATAGTTCTCACACGACACAATTATACCTAAATAGTATTAAACAGGCTACACACGTACATAACTGCATATTTGAGCGATATACATGTACAAATTTATTGCACAAATATACATGAACGTGTATATTTTAATATTGTACAAGTATTTGAACTGTACAAGTAACATGAAAATGTTAGAATTTATATTGAGAAACTTAGTAGAGGCGTGACTTAGATTTTAACCCTCTGGTGGTAAGATTGTAAACTGCTGAAAATAGTCTAGTCAACTAGCTGGTTTATTTATATTCCAAACACTCAATAGCTTCTAACAATTTAAAACTTGTTTAATATTCTATGAAGTAGTTTTTTTTTCTTTACAAGTAGTCTTTGTTAATATACTAAGTTCTGTGTTAATTGAAGAGCTTGGAAGATTAACTGATGTAATTGTAGTATTCTTTAAACGACGTATGCGACTATTTAGAAAAAAAATTTAAATAAATTTCCTACACGACTTCTTAAAATTCATGAATTTTATGTCCAATTCTATTTATGATTGCAATAATACTTACCTGATGGAACAAAATCTTTTTTTGTAAAGTATAATGAGTATACTCTTATAGATAATGATATACTTTTAACCCATGCACTGAAGCGGTCAATAATTTCCTCTTGACTTGAACTGTACACACAACAATATATATTATTTTTATTTATTTCTAGAAAAAGTTTCATTGCGTAAATTTTTATAATTACATAAATAATTACACGACCGTTGTTATACTGATCAATTCGCAGGCATTAAAACGAATTTAAAACGCGTTCTTTACAACGTGTCCCTTTAAATATTGGTGATCGTATAGGTGATAGATACTCGATCTATTCTCGATAGTTCAATTTTCTGCTACTAGTTCGAAATTCTCAGTTTCCTAATCATGTATTACCACTACAGTGAAGTTTACCTATAATGTACGTGCCTGATGGCGCATGCGTCGATATTGGTTGCCAACCTAACCGAATCCAAACCTAATTCTTATCCTTTGTTTCTAGTTTATATAAACGTAAATTAAGCGACGTGGCAAACATGTCGCCTATGCTTGTAGCTGTGTCGCAGATGAACACGTACCTACAGGCATAATTCATTCTTACGCACTAAATTTATACAAGTACACCGCTCAAGTATACAATTACGTGCATAGTCGATTTGGCTGCACTGGAGTATTTATTAGGCTTACGTCTATTGGGTCGTATAATACAACATAAGAAAGCTTATGAGTAGAGGAATCCAACATTGGTCACAGCTACTGCAAATGTAAACGTTTTATTCTATTTATATAAACTTTCTATTTAGAAAATATGGGTTAAAATGTGTAAACCTGGTAGTAGAATAGTCTGAGCCAAACCTAACATGATCTAACAACGTAACCCAACTCTACAGTAATATTATAGTAAGACTCATATAAAATCTAACGATATTTGCTACCATGAAGTATCATCTGACATATAGGGAAGCATGTGCGATCGATAACTATTTGTCACAGTGAATCTACCTTTCAGTCGTGTATGACATGATCTTTCTTGAATTTTGGCTCTCTCTCTCTCTCTCTCTCTCTCTCTCGCCTAAGCATATCTGTTTCTCTTTCACCTTTTCATTATAATTTATCTTGTTCCATTTTTGATAATTCTCTTTTATCATTTATGATTTGGTATCACGCTAATACCAATGCCCCATAGGATGTTGTTCCACGACTGTTGCTTCTCTATAATGTACTTGAATCCATGGGATGCTACCTACTCGTTTTCTGTTAATTTTGTTATTCGGGTGCTTTTATATTCTTCTTTTGTATTTTTTAATACGGTTTACTATCTCCTCGGACAGAGTTGGTATTTTTCTCTCTGTGCATTTTCATTTCTGGTCTACATGTACATAGTAACAAATACACTTAAATGAAATAAACTTTCTGCAAGAAGAATGCATTTTTTATCGCAATTTGACCTATATTTTCTGAATGGGATGTTCGCTGCTAGGATGGGATGACTTTGACCACCTTTATTGGATTCCTCTGCTCATGAGTTTTCCAGCTCATTGGTAATTGGTTGGTGTATCGTTTGGTCCAATAGAACTATAAATTATAGTACTGCCGGTTTAATAAGTCCATCAATTTAGTTAAAAGAAAAAGTGCAACATTTTTTGCTTGCTACGTTGCTGATCCTGTAACGGGTAACTGAACACATTCTTAGGAAACGTTTCTGCATGTTGATCTATGTAAATACGTAGATCTTCCCCTTTTCCAATAATATTTCCATTATGATGCTTATTTATGGTATTTTATGATTCGCATATTTTTTGAAAATACATGAAAGGAAACTTCACTTAAATATCGTATAATATGCGATCATAAATGATGAAGAAGAAGAAGGAAAGCAAATCAAAAATAGAAATTAACTTTTTGAAAATAATGCAACGAGATTCTTAAATAATTATTCGACAGCAGTCTAAAAAAAAATAATAATAAAATAACATAAAATATCCTTACCTCAATTAAAAAAAAAAAACAAAAAATTTAGATTCCTTCCATAGGCGGTCTGAAATTTTTGCACGTACCGTATGTTTGTATAATATCAATTTGTATAGTAGCATAATTAAATTTACCTGTAAAAATGAAATTGTTAATTTTTAATGGAAGCAAGTTGAATTAAAAATGAGAATCGCAATTTTATTTCTCAGTGAATGGAAAAACTCAACAGCGACATTAATTTAAATTAACACATTATATGCACTTGATATTGAAACCATGAAAAATGAATTATTGCACGTGACAATTTCGTACTTTTCTGTTTTTTATTTTAGAATTTAATTGTATATTAGTGAAAGTAATAACTGAATTTAGCAGAAGCAGTTAACGATAATCAATTTAATTTATATAATTTATAACAATAACTATTCTTCTAATTCACTCATAAAATATTTATTTGATTCATTTAATTCATAAAAAATATTTATTCAATTTATTTAATTCACTTTATAAAATAAGCATAAGATTTGCTGATACAAAAATATGAATTTTCTTTTATTATAATTTTTTAGACATATTATAATTATAAATATTCCAAAAATTCCGGGGAAATAACATTTTTTTCGAATCATTGCGAAAAATTAATCAAATTTTCAACGTACAGGATCTAAGGAGTATTTAATCATCCATCTGCTTACTGGATCGTTTTCGACCAACAATTTTAAGCCATTTTTCATTCTTCCCACATTTCTGTTTCAATTTTACTTTGTTTAAAAAGACTGAGGTAAACGAGGTAACAGTAAAAACTACTGGATGATGTTTTAGAAGCTTGAAAGAGCCTTCAGAAGTTTTTTTTGGATCTTTTAAAACACAAAAATTTAATAAAAAAAATTGTATAGACTTAAATGAGCCGTCATGGAGATGAAGTCAGTAAAGTGAAGACGAAAGATAAATATATCATTATTTATATTAAATAATACAAAAAAATCCTATTAGCTTTTTTTACTTTATTGTTATTCACGTTAACTGACCGTTTAAATTACGTTTATTTTCCCTTGAAAAATCAATAGTTGATTTTCCACTACATATCACTACATTCCACTACATTTCCAATTATATTTACCAATAAATGTAATTATTGTCGCTGAACGATTTGCTTACACACGTGTTTACACACGTTTCTGTGAAAAACAGGTTAATACGATAATTTCTATATTATTAGTTGATTATCGTAAATAGGCATCAAGTAAAACAAGAAAAATTAACGTTTCCTAAGTGTTTTTCAATGAAAAATTAGTATTCCTTGCAATTAAAAATTTTGTGCACATTCAACTAATAGCACAAACGTTAGATACATGAAATGCCCAAGACTATTATATCATATTTTATTGCAGCAATTAAGAAATTTATGCGCTATTATACTATTTCCATTCAGAAATTTTGTGAAACTTCGTTAAAAGAAATTTCTGTCATACAGACATTCAGCTGTCTCATTTATACGTTCTTCAGACTGTTACATTAATATTTCATTACATACGTTTAAGAACACTTTAAAACGATAGGTACGCGTTTTAATTGGGTTCAATAATCGCATCCGGTCATTCAGAGGAAGTTGTAGTTACGACTGTTCTTCTTTTCTGATTAATCGTAAGCTTTTTAAAATTAATTCCTACGTATCGCTCGTGATACAGTTAACTAATTTCATTAAGGAATCTTGTGCAGTAATTAGTCTAGGATCCAACGATTTTAATTGCAACGAAGAATGCTTTGAAACAAATCGCATTAATCACGCTTGTATTACGGACAACATGAAGTACTTGCATATACTCGGTGTTTCATGATAAATGGGCAACATTTGAGGGACAAATTCAGCACCCCCCCCCCCCCAAAAGAAGAAAAATAAAAGATAAAAAAAGATTCGTATTGACATATCACAATGTGTTATACTGTACAATATATACAATAGGTTGGTAAAAAAAAGTCCAAGAATTTAAGGGCTTATAGTACTCACCAAGAGTATTTTTTATTTATTTAAAATTTTAGTAGGTGCTGAGTATACGATTGATTTCAAATCGTCAAAAACAGCTAATTGGTTAGAAATTCAATGGATGGATGCACTGAAGAAATGCAAGGTAGTTATTTTTAGCATCTCCTACGAAGGTAATTTAATATGAAATGACAGAATGTTAAACTCGCTATATTTCGTAAACAGGAACTCAAAATTTTTAGTTTTTGAATTATTGGTACAGGAAAAGCAATTGTTTCTTGCATGTACTTTCTACTGGTAGAGACCTATAAGTGAACTTTAAAAATTCACCACGCGAGGGCAGTTGTGTCGCTATTGCATCATCACGAAACTATAACAGATTAATCGCAAATCATGCTGAAAAATACAAACAGAAGCTATCCAATCACCCAAATACTTTCACAAACGATACACAGCCGACCTATTCTGAGGAGATTAATTAAAAAACGTCGAAACGATTCAACAATTTAAGAAACGGTAAGGGAAACATATAACTATAAATTGTAAATTAGTACAAATTGTGAGAGGTTATGCAATGATATATCGTAGTATTCTTTACATTTAATACTACATATGTATAATAGGAAATAAATAATATTCGAGTACATTAGTCTTCGCATTTCCCACATACGTTTCACGTATACCAACCTCCAAGCTTCAAAATAATTCCACAAAAATACATTATATAAAATTGTCGAACGTCCCCAAGACAAATTGCTATTTTTGCAAAGAATATATGGGAGAAGATAACAATTCGGAACATTCAAACTCGTGTTCCCTAAAATCGTGACTTTCGAGTGATATTATTGCTATATAGTAAATGACTGATATGTTGATGTCAGTATTTTTCTGTTGTGGTGTTGAATTAGGTGCTGAATCCGTCCTTTAAATATCGCCAATTTATTACAAAACACCGTGTATATAATCTTTATGTATTTCATGAATGTCTTTTATATATGTTTCTTAATACTATAATCTTTTATAATATAGGTATCTACACTGCCGACCATAAGTACGTATTAGGACACATACTCGTTATATTTATTGGGAAATTTGTGTAATTAAATTTACTTCATTTAATAAACCTTATGGGGCACGCGAATAACAAAATTTATGATAAAATAACTAGAAAATAAAATCTGTGATAAGCAGTCAATTTATACTAAATATCAGCAGCTGTCCTAACATGTATACACGTACTTCTGGTCGGCAGTGCACAATAAAAAATTTTATGCAAATCTTTTATTAGATATATGTATATGAAAGGATACCAAAGCAGAGAAAGGAAAAGGAGGAGTCTGGAAGGGTTGATAATATTTGTTCGCAGTGAGAGACAGGAAACAGAAAGATCACCAAGGGCAAATCCCGAAGATAAGTGAGAGGTGGTAGAAGTGCGTTGAACGTGCAGCCATAATCGAACAACTTCGCAACGTTCAATCGAATCTGGGGACTTCTTGCGGCTTGCGACTAACCTTCTTGCTTCGTCCTCTCTCGGCATCGACACCTTGAAAATTACTATTTTCGATTAAGTTGGCACGCCGTTTAATCTGGCCGTGGTTAATATACCACATAACCACTGAATTACACGAAGGATTCGTTATTGTTAAAATGTTCAAGAACTTGAAGGAATCAATGCTGCCGTGTTAATTCAAATAGGTGTATCTGGTCGAAAGGTGATTTTGAGAAAAGTGTCTTTTACCACTTAACAACCAGGCATCGATTTCACATACGTCCGGGATATGAACTGTTATATATTCAGTTTTAACGCAGATACGACTTTCTTATTTGTTATACACACAGGAAAACTATTTTCCTGCTGCCTGACAGCAATGACTTGATTTAAGCGGAAGTTGCAGATATGCCTTTTTGACGTAACAAAGGCAGAATACCAAGTCGAGTTACTTCGTAGATTGATATTTTACCTTCGATGAAACAATGCCGAGACTATTTGGACAGTTAAAGCCGTTATAGGATCAATTCGTTGATTGCTTCAGAATATCAGATTATTCTGGTACATGATGTAGTTCAATTACGTGAAGAATTAAAAAATCTTCGAAGGTACGGGGGAAGAACGTCTCTTTGAGAAAGAACGTGACGTCTTAAATCGCGTAATTTCCAAATTTCCATAATTTGGATCATGTCAAGGTTGTCCTTATGCCTTAAACCGCCGTGTTTTAAATTAGCACCGCTAGGATCGGTTGAAAATCATACGAATCAATAATATTACCTTCGTAAAGAATTATTCAAAAGAAACGTACATTCGTTTAAAAGATATAATTAAAAACATCCGACTATCGTTATTAATAATTAATAACCGAGCCTTAAATTTATCAACTCCAATTTCTGAGTGTTGAATACAATTCGTAAACAAAGAGCTGATAAGATGTAAATAAAATAACGAAAAGTATCGTGAACTTAAAAAAGAAAAAGAAACATCTAACCTAACAGCGAGATACTTTTAAAGGGAAAAGCGGACGCGGCCTACTTGATAGAAAAATCATCTTCGAAACGGATTTAAAAAAAAAAAATCGATCTTAATAACGAAAGAACTCGTAATAAATCATATAACTTGTATAGGATCAATAATTAGAAATGAACAAAAAAAAAAAAAAAAAAACGAAGTAATTTCGTTAGTAATAAACACGATCGTTTATTATGAACGAAAAACAATTTTGTTTATAATTCGCGAACGAACGTAGTGGTAGTAGCAACCTCTTAGGATGGAATTCAATGAAATATGGTAGAACCTCAGTTGTCCGGACTAATTGAAGGATAAGTATGATCGAATAATAGAATAGTTACTTTCCTGATGTTCATCCTCGAAAAGATGTTCATCTTTGAACGTTCATATTTATCCTATGTGTTTCAAGAAGGAACAAATTATAACAATGGCGATACAAATAATAAAATTAAATAAGATATTTATCTTTGAAAGCTCACCTTTGTTCTATATATTTCAAAAATGTAAATAAATATTAGGTTGACCAATAAGTAATATTGTACTTTTTGTACAAAAAGATAGTCACTTTGTGTTTTTATTGAGAAATTTTATTCAGCAACGTAGTGTCCGTTTTGGTCCACAGACCAAATTCTGCCATCGTGTGGACAATAATTCCACTCTTCCAAAACTCATCTTTTTCTGCAAGGAACATGGACACATGCATTTTGCATCAACATTTTTATCACTGAATTTTATAAAGATCTGAACAAATGACGATTTAAGGATATTATGTCAGAGATGAAAAGGTATCAGAGAACATCCCAATTGAATTGCCTCAGTTTTTGTCGAGCTTGCGACGAGACGCGTGGTTTCTCATCGTCGTGGTGAAAAATGACTTCTTTTCTATTCGCTATTCCTGGCCATTTCTCCTCGATATTCACCTTTAGCCGGTCCAATTGCTTACAATATTTCGTAGAATTTATAGTCTCATCTTGTGCTAGGTGCTCGTAATACACTATTCCCTTGCAATGCCATTATACACACAGTGTGATCTTCTCAGGCTATAAACTTGGACTTGGAAGTTGTTAATGCAATTGATCTCGGTTTAGGCCAATGCCTTTTCCGTAGAGCATTATTGTAGGTGACCCATTTCTCATCAACTGTGACAATCCACTTTAGAAATGGCTCATTTTCCTAACGTTTCAATAGCAAATCACAAGCCAACATTCTATCCGCTATGTTTCTTTCTGGCAATTTGTGTGGAATCTAAATGCCATATGAGCCGTTTAATGCAAAAATGGTGTAAGTTGATTGAAAATAGTTGATTACTAGATAACGAGGGATAAAGTAAAATTTCTGTGAGGGGTCGAGTGGCTGATTTTCACATATTCTTCTATCCACCAAGAAACTAACGAAGATACACTTACACGACTTCTTGACAAAACAGAATAAAGGTTATGTTTTCAAGCTGTACTGTTACATTAAATAGGCAAAAGATTCATTTACACTACTCTTGCATCAAATGTCTCGCATCAGGAAACTATTACAAGTTGATGTAAGTGATTCCGAACGTTAGATTCCGCTTCTTTCAACATCTCAGTAATCTGTCTGCTTATCAACAGTCGATAATTTGTCATTATCAACTTTGACGGATGTACCAGGCTGTTTCTCTTCGCATACCGTGAAATCTCCACTACGAAATCTCATAAACAACCATTTGCATCACTTTTACACTTATAGCATCATCATCGTGCACATTGCAAATCTTTTTTGTCGTTTGTGTGGTGCTTTTTAACGACACAGTTTGCTTAATTATACGTCTTTTCGTCAGAGGCACCATCAGCTGATATATGACCCGATTTGTGAGGTTAGGAACACCACATCGTTACTTCAAGACAACAGAACGCCAGGTGGCGTGAAAACACGACGTTACTTATTGGCCAACCTAATAACAGCAATATCGATACTAAAATTAAATATGATCTGTCTAGCTGCTAAATCACGTAGCTGTTTTAGCACATTTCATTCGGCAAAGTTACATTTCTTTTCTGCATAGATTATGTCTAAGGACTCAAATGCTACAAAACGTCGAGGAATATCATTATTGCCATTATATTCGTTTCTCAATTAATTCGTTATTCGAAGCATACGTAACATTAGCACGATAGCCAATCGAAGAAGGTGCATTGCGTTGAAACCATTCTATTACGTCGGGGCTGTTGCAATAACCGAAACCTAGTATTGTGTTCAATGCAGAAAGAGTCTCTTCTACATCTGTCGTAATATTATCTTCCACTTCGTCCTGTATAGTGTCTTCAATGTAATTCACTAGTTTTCTCCATGCTCTTCTCAGTGTCACATATCTGATGCCCAACCAAGCATATGCCATCTCATAACTGCAATCTTGTAAACCTAATTGCTTGTGAAGTTGTATCGTGTTCTCGCCAGTAGTGTCGTTGGTCGTTGACAAAAATTCCTGTAAAGGATTGAACTTCTTACATGTTAAATGTGTTCGGATAATGGAACGTACGGGTAATAGGAAATTCGGATGACAGGGGTTCGGATGATCGAGGTTCTACTGTAATTAGGATGATAAGGGCGCAGTTTGGATTAACTAATTCTTAGTTAACTTTCTTTGCGAAGATAACTGTAACAGAGGTTATGTTTCTTTTTAACGTAACATTCAAAGAACGTACAACATGCAGTCGAAAAGTGTGGAGTTAATCGATTTCAGATTAATAAACGAAAGAGGAAAAATTACCTGCTAAAGTAGCAAGCTGTTCAATAGAAATGTCCCTTTAATTACTTACATGAATTTTTATATCTTTATTAATTTACATTTTTCAAACGTAAACGAGGTAGATATAACGATCGAATTCCAACTTTTTATCGCATGATATTGATAAAATATTTGATCGTAAAATTGAAACATTTTTTTACCAGATATTATGATATGCTTGAATTTTGCAGTTCAATTTTTGACCAATCTTTTTCTGGGAGATTGTCTGAATTAATAGAATTTTTAAACTCACAAGTTATGGGCCAAGTTATGCAGAAAGCCATCAGTCGTCGATGATCTGCACTCGAGTTTTAGTTTCAGGATTTTAACTTTAAAAAGATAGCTTTATCTCTGTTGAATATATTTTATTTCCTGCTGTTGTTTTACCATTTTACCATTTTCAATGGCTTATGTAGTAGCATAGTTAATATATGGTTTGGAAGTTTTCTGCAGAATAATTATAAGCCTAAAATGGGTTTATGGCTGCGGTAGTTTTAATAATCGTACAGTTGTAAGAGTTGCTTTATGAGTTGGTAATCTTTTTGCAAAGTGAGCTTCACAAAATTATGGGATCCGTTTAACTAATCTTGTTGCCATTTCGAGGATTGCCAGGTTCCTGCGTAACTTGGCCTAATCGCATCGTCGTCTGTTCCTTAATTTGACAAATTATTATTTTAGTATTTTAGCAAATTGTAGTTTTTCCTCGCCAGTCGATAAACGTATCAAGGGGTAATTGTAACAAGACGTTGATTACTATTTTTTCGTCAGATTTTACTAGAAATTCTCCATCTGTGTAAACTGTATAACGAAAAAGGTAAAACAAAAGGGACAACTACCCGGGATGTGAGGGTAGCAATTTTCGTATAGGAAAACGCCTAAAGTTTAAACAAGTAAATAGGTAAATAAACCGAAAAATTAAAGAAATGAAGAATATATATATATATATACATACATATAAATATAAATGAAAATAAATAAACAAACAAATAAATTCATATGTGCGTATATGTGTGTATACAGAGATACGTATATGTATACAAATGCATACGCACGCATATAATTATATTGAATTATTATTAACGAGAATAGATGAGAACTTATATATTATTTGTTGGGAGAGCATATATTATACGATATTTAATATATTTAGGATATTTATTTGTTGATTTGGTGATAATATATATATATATATATATAACATAGAAAAATATATATATATATACATAAATAGGTAAATAATTTTTACAAGGCCTATGACAGGTTGAAACAAATGAAACATGGTATTTCAACGGGGAAAAATCGATTGATCACTTTCGCGGTTTTAATCCGGATTATTTTAACTTTACCGCTTAATTCGTTGTTTTAATCTGAAGCAATTAGAAACTCGAATTAAATAGTAACATTTGATGTATATACAAAGTTGCGCAGTATCCTTCTCCTTATCGAGATCGATTCGTCTCTATTTTCTAATAACCTAACTTCAACCTAACCTCAATCTATTTTCTAATTTCTGTTATGCAGGTTACGTTGAAAATGAAATTGATCACGGAATTAATTAGAAATTGTTATTTTATCGAATTTGTAGTGTACTTGCAGTGTTGGGCAAAACTTTGTTTAACTATTGAGCAGTAAATAGAAAATTCAAATACTATTCAAATTGCGAGTAAGAATGAAATTTCTTAGAAAATAGAAGTCATTTGAACAGTGCGAGAAACAATTTGTCTATTATTTCTTATTTACCAATGAAATTTTATTTTTAGTTTGAATTTAATTACACGATAAATGATCATGTATAAATAAATAATTTTCGATTCTTGTTTTGTCCATTTGCTTCTGAAACTACTCGCCTTTCAAACTAATTGTCAAAAAGACCAGTTTAATTCTGTCACAACTAATGAACATGATTAAAAATTACAAACTGTCGTTTACAGTTATGTACTTGTTAATAAATCGTAAATAAAAATAAATACAAATAACGAATACAATTGTACCTGTAAATAACAATTAACTTGATTACTTTAAACAATGCATTTAGAATTGTCCAAATAACAAATAATTTATCTCTGTTTTTCATTCGAACTTTCCAATAAACAATGCCTCTGTAAATAATTATTTACGTCAAGATTTATTCAATGATGCTCAACATTGTTTGTAAACGAACAATTAACGAAATGTGCAATTAATTGTTGTTCGTTCGATCGGTATCGTTAAGCCAAGCCTGTGGCAAAACGTCGATTAACTTAATTGCGAGGCCTAACAGATACAAATTTTAAACTATTAATGGAAAATATTTCGTTCTTTAGTTGAGTGATTCCATCATCGGATTTCGATAATCCTCATGGGAAAACAATTTATTTGAAAGATGAATCGATCTCGATAAATCGTTTCCAACGTGAAATTATTTCTTAACTGTTTTATTTAAAAACTAGAGGTGAAAATACATCTCGTGTTAATTATGGTTTTGTCGGAAGTTTCTTAAAAAAAATTCTTTCGGACACTTTTTACGGTTTCACATGTTTATTAATTTTTTGTTGTCATCGGAAATGATAGGTGATTTTAAACTGATATGTATATAAATGTTTTGTTAAAATGTTATTATCAGTTATATATGTAGATGAATGGAATTTCATAATTTTATTTAAACGTTAGAGACGTTGTGTAAACATTTAGAGAAAATATATTAGTTCGTTACGAGTCTGTTAATTTTATCGATGTCCGATTTCTTTACCTGCAGTAACAAAGAATATTCAACATTTGCATTATTCATAGTCGTTTTATTGTATATTAATATATATATATAAATATACATTAATTTAATGAAATATATCGATCGATCGTGTTGTGTAAGTGAAGAGGAATATCGATGATAAAATATTTGGGAGGAAGTTTTACACGTAAGAAAATGAATCTAGCAATAAATTTTCTAAATTAGCGGTTAGTGAGTGAAATTACCGTGGAAGGTTCGCAACTTTGATCGTTCTCGGATGTCTTTATGTACTGCGACTGAAAATTATCGATGGGAATAATTTTCTTTCATTAACGAAAGTTGCCCGTAGAATCAGATGTACATCGGTTGTCGATTAAAAACCAGTTTCGAGCAATAAGATTTTGTATACAATTTATACAAAAATTTAGAAACGATTTTACCGAAACTGAATAAAACAAAATTGTTCGCGTTGTAAATTCGTACAGTCGGAAACAAAAATAAAAAAAAAAAAAAAAAAAAAAAAAAAGGAAAAAGAAGAAATAAGTGGACAAGTGGTAAAAATGGTTATCAATAAGGTTGAAAATAGTATTGATCTTACTTATATTTATATACGATTTATATAAACACCTGCCTAATTTATATAATATACCTACATACATGCATGTATATATGTACACATAAGTATACATGAATGATCTAATCAATGATCGAAATCGTTATTTATATTTTCAGGAGAGCAAAATCTTTTAATGAATTGTCAGCCAATTGTTGGAGAACAAAAATAGTAGTAGAATTTACTGCACTGTTTCTCACTGAAATCATTCTCATTACTTTTTGGACACACCCGGTATTAAACGCTATTCAGAAGAACAAAAAAGAAAAAAAAGAAGATATATATAGACATATTACACTAACACTAACAGGTAATATAGATACATAGCTATCACTGCAAATTGGTCAGGGGTACTGCACGTTGCTAGGAATTCTGTTTAGAATATTCCGCAATATAAAATATACCTGCAATTTGTGAAGGGTCTTATTTATGAAGTTATAATCTCTACCAATACTTTCTAATAATTTTTACCAAATGTATTCTATCATATCGCTTATCCAATGGAATCTCAACATCCAATGAACTCCACAAGTTGCCAATTAAATTACTTGAAGCCTTGTTGATAGCCACTTAAGCAATTGAATATTTGAATCTTGAGGAAGCTTTTTACTTTCCTTGGCAGTGTGTCTAGGATCATTTTCTTGTTGTAGGATGAACACTTTTTTGAGACCAATTCTTAAGCCTGTCACTTTTAAATTTTCTTTTGTTATATCAGTGTACTTATGTGCATTCATGGCTGTATTTATAGATACTAAAGCACCAATTTGATATGTCATGAGAAATTCCTTTATACCAGTGATCCTTAAACTTTCTCTATTCTCATTTTGTCTGCACAAATTTGACGCCATCTCTGTTGTGTACACAAAAATGTATACGAAGTAAATATACAAAAATGAAACATTAATTGATAATAAAGCAAAGAAGTTTAATTTTAAGTGAAAATTTAATTTATGTTATATTGTATTATATTTATATTACATTAAATATAAATTTAATTTAGAAGTTCTTTTTGGTTGTTCTAAATTAAATTTCTTAATTAAATTAAAGTTCTTTTTGATTGTTTATTTTTATATGAAGAATTAAATCTTGGCTGGATATTTGGATATAGCACAGCATTTTCACCACCCCATAATTCCCTTACTCAACTATATACAGGGTGGCGACCAACAGTTTAAGAAGACCTGCTCTAGTTCTATCAATGATTTACAATTGCACTATCGGTGCAACAATTGGTTTGTTGAATTCCTAACTAGATTTTCTCTCTTCAAATATGATCTTTGTTTTCCAATTGCCTGTACACAAATTTTCACCACCCCATAATTCTGTTATGGTTGGTCTTACAATTTAAAAAGTCGTGGTCTGCACCATTGATGATCCACAATTTTTAATTTTAATCAAATTAAATTCATTAAATAGTTTTCTACTACTGCAACACAAATTCATTAGTGTCACTTAATGTTATTTTTGCCAGGAAGATATCAATATCTTTTTTACCAAAAGACAGACACAGAATGGGACATGGTTTGCAAAATACTAGATCATACAGCCTTCCATTCTACATCACATCTTTCTGGTATTACAATCCTACTTAGTATACTACATACTCTCCTGTTGTTTGGACTTCACTTCTGTCCCTAGCATCCTTCTAGTCTAAACCTGTGTATAAATCTACATATTAGATTCTGTTAATCTGAACCACTCTAAACTAAACTACTCTGATTTACACACTTTATTGTTAGATCAGGCACTTCTCTTGTCCTGTATATTGTTCTTTATTGTCCTACCCAATCTTCCTATCTTATTTTCTTAATCAGTTCACAAAAGCCTTTTTTTCTTCTTTGCTCAATAATTCTTCTATATTGCACTTATCTTCTGTATTTCACTCCTATCTTTCCACCTCCACGTTCTTGTGCAGATCTTCAATCAGTGCTTCAAGATGACCAAGTTTCTCCCATGTAAAATACACCTTGCTCTCTCTTCAGATTTGCAAAATCTGTTGCTGGCCTCAACATTCTGCCATCTCCCTCTTGCGACCAGCTGTTGAACTGTTGGCTCATCCCTCGTCCTTCTACCAGATAGGTAGACACGTGGTAGGTTTATACCACTTTTGTTCTATTTATTCCGTGGTATTGTTCTTGATCCTGCAGTTCCTTATCTCTTTCGTAGCTTTCTTCATCTCCCTCCCTACGTTTCTCACCTGTTCCGTTTCTTTCTAACTTCTCCGTATAAATTCACTTTTTTTTTATCACTTGACGTATCCTTTTTTCCTTTCGAACACTGTTCCACTAAACTGCTTTCTCTATTTTGACGTTCCTTTATATTTCTGTTATTAACATGACTTACGTGTAATTCAACTTTATTTCACCTTCGTCCAGCAGTCTTCGTCGAAAGTATATTTCTGCTTTTCCTGCAATTTTTCAATTTCATGATCTTTTTCTGCGATAGCACATTGTCTTTATCAAATAGTACGCAATAGTATAGGTTTGTATATTTTTTCGACTGTGCCTTTTTGGTACATTATGTATATTTTGAAGCAATTATGTGGTCACTTAATTGATTACGACGATCAGAAGCAACCTAATCTTGAACCTGTAATCAAAGTCTCGCCATTTTTGGCATCATAGTATTATTTGAGAAATAATCCTACTGTTGCAAAGAATTTTATTTGAACTAACAGACTTGTTCAACCGACCACATTTAAGAATCACTTATGTTTGATGTCCTGAATAACGGAACCGGAAATGTCCTCTTAATCGACTATCTTATTTGTCAAACACAATTTTCCAGTCTACTTACTCGCTATTCTTCTGCTTGTACGTTTACATTTATTATAGATTTATTAATTTCAGTTATTGATTAAGAGGATATACTATAAATCAGATTTAAATATGTAAGATTAATACTATTTTAATGGAGCTTTATCGAACACCGTTTCTCCCATTTGTCCACTTTTGTTCCTGACCATATATTTACTTGCCGTTAGATTTTTAAATAATAAATTTTTCCAAATTGTTTCGATATTATCTGACAGTTGCTTTCGATTTGAACTTGATTAATTATTAAACGATTCGATCGATTTCGACGTGCATTTCGTTTCCTCAATCAACGTTCACGTACCTCGTGAAGGAGTGATTATTTTCTATCGTTAAAGTTCTAATTGTTACACTTCTGATTAGTTGTTTTTTATAAGGCGAAATAATTTGTAAATAAAATAATAATAATAAATAAGGAGAAGAATAATAAGAATAATAATTAGGAGTAACGAAAGACAGAAACTTTTGTGATGGATGGTTACGTTAGTAACGGATAATTAACAAATAATTAATTAGGCTGAACTTTATTTTGCCAGAACAGGGATTATTGACTTTGTTTCTTGCAATCTTGTAGTTTTCGTCCTGTAGAATCTGGAAATGCAGCTTTAAGGCGCGGCAGCCACTAGTTCAAAAGTTATGACTGTGTAAAACCGAGTATTTTTAGGTTATTCTATACCTTGCTTTGACGCCATATTGACTTCTGTACACGATTCGTCCAATGAGTGTCGCTGGCTGTGAATAAATGCACATGAATGGTGGCCACCTTGTGGCAGGATTTTGAATCGCGGGTATTGGATTATTTATTAATTGGGTTATTTATCAATTAGGTTCGGGTTATTCTTTAAGTTCATCGTTCATTTAATAGCACAACGATGACGTAACGACATTCAGCTGCTCATACGTCTTCAACACGTGATATTCACACCTATCGTCCACTTTACAAACTGTCGAAATTTTCTAGCATAGTAGCATTATACCTTGATAAAGGGAAAGATAATAGAAAAAGAGGAAGAAAATACTGGGCACACAGAAGTTTGAAATTACGAAGAAGCGAAGGTGAATTTGATGCATTGTATGTGTAAACAGATAATTGGAGATGTAAAAAAATTGATATTCTCAAATATCAACGGCACGATATCATATATTATAAAAAAGAAAAAAAAATAGAAAATATTATACAAAAACGAAATACAAAATTTGGAGTAGCAATTAACGACCGTAGAAAAATTGACAGTACGTCTAAGACAGATGCAGGACAATAAAATTCTATTTACGATATTTATAATATACATAAAATTAAACCAACTGAAGTAATTATGGGTCTTGAACTGATTAAATAAATAATTATAAAAAATTCAAGTGATTAAGCTAACCCTGTTCGTCACCAACGCGTAATCAGCAGTAAACCTAACCTAATTCAGATTACTATCGAGATGATAGGGAGAATTGTCGATGCTGTGCTGTTGTCGTTAAATGGACAAACTTCTATGAAAACACGTAAAATATGTAAATTATGTGAATGCTACTGTTGATGCTAGTCTGATGCTGTTAGATAAGCGACGATCCTTGTACATGGGATTGGGCTGGGATCATTGCTACTAAAGTAGAAAATTTTGTATTGCACTGATCTTCTTAAAAAACAGTTTTTAAATGGGAAGGGTCAAAAATATATTAGTTTCTTCAAAAAAAAAAAATTAATCTTCAACGAAGTTCAGTTGAATCCTTATCAGTGCAAGCCAATTGGTTGAGAAACAGAAGCAACATGGCGTCAATAAAGGGACGTGCAAAATACTTTTGCAATGCTGATAATTTGTTATCCATTAAGGTTTCTCGCCTTAAAATTCATATTTATCGAATCCTTCGCGTGGGGAATAGCCAGTCAGCAAAAGAAAAAAGACAATAATTGTCGATCCTGCGAAATAAAGTTCAGCCGTTAATTAACCTCTCTCGGTAAGCTTTAATTATTGTTAATTATTGAATATTAGGTAACCGATAAATTAGTCATTGATCAACGAGCTAATTTACTTAGGGCAGAGAATTCATGGGACTTTTACTCTAGAGAAAATAGAATTCGCGCAGAGACGAATGTGTTACCAGCTGGCGAGCTATTCCTTGTGATTTGAATGGGGAATAACGGGCTGGCTGATCGTATGGTTAAGCAGTTACCGAAAATATCTTCTCTCTGCTCTGTGTCCGCCGTGCAACCATAGGCCACATACGCATAGATGCACACTAACAATTGGTCGGCAAGATTAAATAAACAAATAACAATCTGGATTCCGTGAAAACGCGATTCTATCAGAGCGGTGGGTCGATACTGCGAATCACCGAAGGCAACGGTTTTAATTAATCGGTTTTTGTCGGCCGAAATACTCGAACGTAAATTCAAAACTCGATCGAACATAATTGAAAGTAAAAACTGAAATGTTTCTCGACTATAGTTTAGAAATTTATTAATGAATTTTAAATTATCGAGAGAATGTTGGAAAGGCGGAGGGGAGGGGGAAATATAACTTTTTTTCGACCTGACAGGTAGGAAATGCGCGATTGTTTCTTGTTGAACAAAAGGGCAAAAAAAAAAAAAAAAATGCCGAGGGAAAAATTGAGAAATGGGGCGTGTGTGCGTGTGTGAGAGGAACAACAGGAAATTTATAAAGATATACGAATAATCTAGATACCAGATAACGAGATGACATACTCCATGCCTTACATAGAATTATCTAAGCCTAAGTAGATGTATCTATATAATTAGTCATATTAATTGAGATAAATTACGAGAACGTCATGGTCAACAAAGAATCGAGAAATCGAGCATATGCACAAATCAGTTTCCGGGGATAGATCTTCGAAATTAGAAGTTTTATCTTCTTTCCTTTCCTGAGTGTTTTCTTCATATTTAACAGAATAGCTAATTGATGTTGTAACGTATCACGTTGCGTTAACAGATATGTTTATATACTTTTTATTTTTTCTTCTTTTTTCCCCTTTTCATATGATTTAAGATGGATATTAGAAAGATCGAGAGTGTTGAAATTTGCACGAGCTGGGTTGTCGCTATTCACACTGTTACACTTAGCACCGATCCGTTTAACGCAGATTGAAGCTTCTGAGAAACAGCCTCGTCCAGAAGTGAAAGAATTCCGACGTTCCGCCGGCTTTGCAGCTTGTTTCCTTAAGGCTGAAGTGGAATTTACACAGTTTCAGTTTGGAGGAACACGGCCGATGAACGCTGCTTTCATCCTCGAATGAGCCACTGATGGAAACAAGTTCATCTGCGATGTTCCTCCAAAGTGAAACAGTGTAAATTCGGCTTAAGTGTAAAGGCCCATACACACTTGCAACATGTTGCATGCATCGAGTCTTAAGTTTCATGACACGTGTTACGATTATGTAATTAAGCCTCGACAGATAGACATCAGAAGCAGCTTGTATCGATACAGGAACCCAACCAACAACACAATAATCCAATCTTAGTTGGCGACCATAACCTTATTGGGACACAAGTTTCAACGTGCAGAGGGCATCACCGATTTAGTTTACTTAATTTACAGCAGATTCATTATCATCGTATTTTTGGCTGAACTTTATCCAGTAGATGTTGAGAAACAGGGTGATCCATACGCAAATAATTTCTATAATCGATCGGTTCGTTCGTTTCTAGTTCCATCAACAACGCGAGGTTAGGAAACCTGTTTCTTTCAATTGGCCATCTTCTTGCGCGTTTTTTTTTTTAGATTTTTAAGTTTCTATCTTTTTACAACGAACAGACCTCCTATTGTCGATAACGATACTGGAGTTGGAAAATAATCAGACACGTTGAAACACGCGTTGCAACATTGGCATCAGGCTATAAATTGAGAAGAACCGACAATGTAGAAGCGAACTGAAACTGAACAGATTTCGTGAAACGTAGACGTCGAAGCATCGAAACATGTTTCAACGTGAATTTTAACGGTGTGGATAGCGATAGAAGGAATTGTAAAATTCTGTGATTGTGTTTGTAAAAAGAAGAGTGTTACTTATTGCCTTTCTGCAATTTTTTAAAAATTTCTATCGTATCGTACAAGCTACGTACATTCATTCTGACTGATTAATTCTGATTCTAATTAAAGGTATATTCGAAATTGAAAATAATCGGAGGATGTTTCGAATGAGAAGAAAAACGAACTTTATCTCGAAGTTAACGAGAAAAGGGACGATGAGAAGGGTTGTGATTTAAAACTCGTGTGATCGTTTAGAGGAATATTTTCATCGACGATTTACCATAAACAAGTGCACGATAGTTGAAAATATTTATATACCTTTAGACTCCAATTGTTACTTACAGAAAAAATCGTCGATGAAGGTTTCGGTAAACGAGCGAATTGGTCAATGTGATCCGCGGGTTCGTTGTTGACCGAGCATTTTTCTTAATGAACTTACATCCCTAATTAGAGTGGAAAGTGGCGCTGATTAACTGGACATCACCTCGGAAATTGAAAACTCGGTGGATTCTAAATTTTGTTCGTACGGTGTTTGTCGATAGAGCTAAGATTCTCGTAAACATCCGCGAAAAGAGATGTATATTTTCTCTTCGAGCGTTTATATTAAACTTCGTCGATTTCTCTTTCACATCGTATATTTTCACTTTTAACTTGATCCATTAGTTGTGTACATTTCTAAAACCGAATGACTTAACAACTTCCTGAATAGCGTCGTTGGCAATAAAAATTAATAAATCTGTCGAACGTGAAAATAAAGCGTTTGTAAAATATAATCGTGACAAAGTTCCCGCAGTAAATTAAATTCGTCGGAAGCGAATCGATAAATTAATACGCCTCGTATCGGTTAATTACGGATTATCGAACGCGATGTATAAGTGATGCGTTAATAAATATATTCCTTAAAATACTGATTTATTTCCCCAAAGAAAAACTTCTATATAGTTACCGTGTGATAAAACAGATAGAGATAATAAATATTTATTAACTATAACATTGTTTATTTATACGAAGGAAATATTTTGAAATCCTATTCTTTAATCATTAATTTATTTCTTTATTATTAATTCAAGTTCTCTGATATACTTAATCGCAAATAACATACGAATGCGTGATCGAGACAAGTCACTAGTATGGAAATAACGTTGAAAGAAACAATTTTTTTTTTATTTATTTATAAATAAATGAACATATATGATATAGTTAACCGGGAACGAACAATTTATGAATTTTTTTTATCGTTTATTCTGTCGAATGTCAGGTATATGAAATTGATTAAAAATTGAGAAACTATTGTCGATGACTTATTTATTCCTCTCGAATAATTAAGTGATCGTGAAAAAATTCTCTTTTGCCCTAAATCTTTGAACGTTTCTTTCTTAATGACGAAATGCGATTTGATTACTATCGAAGAACTAAATCTACTACTATTCATCTTTATCGATAAGAATACTATTATTTAAGTAAAGGATATGTAGACATTCTGGAAATGGTTGTTCACTCGCATGTATATCCGTATAAGTTGATTGCATATACCGGTGCTTCTCAGCCACGTGATAAAGCCAATTTTGTGTTTGAAATTCTTGCAGTAAAATTCAATTTCCATCTGAATCGTTGGTTGAGAAACGCTAGCTCGACTCCTCTCTATTTTACTGCTACTGTATTTTCTTATTTCTGGTAGCAATGGAAAATAAAAAATTTCCCAATGAAATTGTATGATTCAATGAAAAGTTAGGTAAAACTGTTGTTTAGGGGACCCAGGATATATGTTATCAAGATCATCTGTCATGAGTGGCCTTCAAAAGATTTTAGACATTGCTCGTTGTTCCTTAAAAAATTACGAGGTAAAAATTGTGGGTCTATGATACTTTGGTCTGCATTAATTAAGGTTAGAGTTAAGTTAAAATGCTCAAACCTGACCTAAACCTAGTTATGACAACGTAATTAAGAGACTCGTAGTAATTCTCACGGTTCACCCACGCTTTTGTTAATTTCTCAATGTTGACCATTTATGCGTTTCTTCCTCTGATACGAAAGAGGCTTAGGTTAGGTGATGGCTCAAAGTGCGCAGCCAACAATGAAATTCCTAACCTAAATCTAAACAAAACTTTAAATGTGGGAACATTAGTATAAAACATGTATATACACTGTATATACATATACAGCTGAAATGTGTACTCACTGTTGAAAAATATAAGTTTTACTTACGAAAGCTATTTTGTTAGTAGTTTTTTAACGAACAACGAGACACGATTGGAACTTTTCAAAGGTCACCGAAGAGGATTACCTTGATAATATATCGTTCTTTCGCTGCAACAATGACATAGTTCAATATTTGTAGTTTTTGAGTTATTGGTACAGAAAAAACACTTTGTGCTGGTGGAGTCGTGCAAGTGAACTTCGAGCATTCACCGCGCGATGGCAGCTGTGTCGCTATTGCATCACCATTATAGCAGT
This sequence comes from Bombus flavifrons, assembly GCF_040668555.2. Taxonomy (NCBI): domain Eukaryota; kingdom Metazoa; phylum Arthropoda; class Insecta; order Hymenoptera; family Apidae; genus Bombus; species Bombus flavifrons. The sequence continues at coordinate 4,370,348 of NC_138458.1, read as the reverse complement.
TCAGGACATTCAAATCTAAAATTGTGATTTTTTGGTTATGTCATTGTTTGCAGCAAACGAACGATATGTGAAGGACAAGATCATTGAAGATGGACTGCCAGATAGCAGTTTTACCAGAGCTGGAGTTATAAAATTGCGTAAAAAAATAGAATTGGTTTGAATAACGGAAATTGTAGCGATATTCAGAGAAACTGAATGGAGTCGAAATATTTGCGTCATATGGGTGAACTGAGAAGCTTTATTTGCCGACAATTGGTCAAATATTTCCATCAAGTTTAGTTTGATATTGTATATGTTGAAGCTACTGTGAATTAAAGTGTAAACAGTTACCTAGAAATTCTACGGGCTATCGACGATAGAATTAAACTGCCAATCTATGTTGCAAAATATTTCGTGCACATAAGTCTATGATAATCTGTACAACGAAACGATGTGATTTTAATAATTACATTATGCGGAGAATATTTTGCAAGATGTGGCAGTAGATCGAGATATTGTATCTTTCAAACAAACTTGTGTATTCATCCATGTTTTTTTCTATTTCTATCGTCGAAACGGCGATACGAAGCGTTTTTGGACTTATCCGCATGAAAATTGTAAAGCTGATGGATAAGAGGAATACGGGACGTAAGAGTTGATTTACGTAAGAGAAGAAATAATAAAATTGAAGTGATGGCGATACCGATGGTCTTCTCTCGAAAGCTAAAAATGTAAAAGAAATAGGTACCGAGAGGAGCGCCCGCGGTTGTGATAAGCTACTAGCTAAGTTACGATTAGAGGATTTACTAATTGATTAATTAGATGATCGTCCTAACCGGTTAGTGCGGCTTCATTGTCCTGATTTGTTGTTTGTCATTTCCTTTATTCTTTCCTGTGTTATTTTTAATAAATTCACGGATTATTTTGTTTAAATGCCTGTCTGTTTATTTATTTATCCCCTTTTATCGTTCCTTTTTAATACCCTGAAGCGTGTGCGACGAAACACCTGAGTTAAAACAGATACAGTAGAACTCTGTTTATATGAACCTATCGGAGAACAAATTAGTTTACATAACCAGGTCGTTGATATGGTAGGAATCCACCATTTCTCCCTACCATCTATGATTTTTCGTTCAGTTAATAGGAATGTTCATATAAGAGGATTCCACGAAACATACGCTCTCGAATACGTAATAATATTGCAAATCTGTATCGACTGCGATACATGGAAGTGTGTCACATAACACGTGCCTCTGCCATTTATATCCTAAAGGCGTGTATACACTGACACAGTTCGTCCACATACATTGTACGCCGATAATTATCAAAAAATGTATGTAGGCTGCTCTACAATTGGAAATTTGTTGGGAATGGAACACACAGATTGTCGAAATCTATCTTTGTACAAATATAACCATCACCAGGTCCTTGCAAGTCCCTTTCGACAACGAAGACGAGTACCCTAAATTCTGTAAATCCTGATTTTTAAATAATAAATACATACGTATGTACTGTTCCGGGGCCGGATATCATCAAAATATAAATAATTAATATTATAACGACGAAAAAAATTTTCTACCATAAAATACCACCATTGTCTGTCAGAATTTTTCTCTCCGATTTGAAACGCAAATTGTAAATACACGTCTGCAGATAAACATTTGCCAGTGTGGTCTAGGCTTTAGGTTAAGCGCGCACTAGCGACAATTTGTCACGCGATAGTCTTTTCGCTTACGAGAAGGGCATTCGTTTATACGGACGTGCGCGCATTTGACGACATGACCGCAAAACTTTTTCGTTATTACAAGAAGAAGAAATGGAACATTTGATTGATGCGACTGAGAGTGACAAATTGTCGCTAATGCAGACCTAGCTTTATTGGTGGACGTTTACATGAGGCCCGATGCAGACGAGCGACAATTCTCGGCGCGATGTCGCTGTGATCGTATATCTGTCTTCGTTGTCTTTGGCGGAAAGAATTGGAGAAACAAAGGAAAACACACGATCGCACTGACATCGCGCGGATAAAAGTTGCTCATCTGCAGCTAATCTAAGTCGATTGACACTCGGCGACAGTTCAGATGAATAGGAGCTCAACTAAAATTAAAGTCAGATAACCGGGCAGTACTTAAATTTCGTTCATATAAACGGAGTTCCATTGTAGTCAGTGTAGTTCTTGGTGAAAATGGCGAAAATGGATTTTACCTCATTTACAAGGGAACTTTCGACTTGTGGAAAAAGGGCGAACGTGGATTTGGAAACTTCTCAGTTTGAAGTACGCGAAGATTATCGACAATAATTTTGTAAAGTAATTCCCTACAAATTGAGGAAGGAGCAGTTAACGATCTATTGAATCGGGAAGTTCTTTAAAGACTTTTTGTCCTCGATCGTTTTCTTCTTTTTTTTTGTTTTTAAATAAATAATGGCGCAACAGTAACAGCAGTATTAAAACTAGGAAACACATCGAATTTCCAGATAATAAACGTTAAGCATACTTAAATGAAACAAATTATGTGAAGGATAAAATTTAAACATATATATGTACCTACTACATCTACATACGCGTTAGGTTAATTGCACCTAATACGATAAAGTAACTGTACCTAATATGATAGAGCAACTGCATTTGATTTGAGGTTAGGTTGGATTTAGCTTCCCAAAAAGAAAACATATTTTTCTTCGATGAAATTAACATCGAAGCATGACAAAGTTTATACACATTCGTATATTAATAGCTTTTTTATCAACTGCACAAAAACTGCAACTACGTACAATTTATCAAATAATGATATCTAGCACTAATTATGGCCATTTATATATTTTTTGAAAGTGAATACATCCATTTACTCTATCTTGCTCTGCTAAATCTGAAGGATAGATATTTGAAGGAAGTGGTGCCTTTTTAGCCTTTTATATTTCTCGGAGATCTCCAGGAGATGCGCTACAAGCCGATTGTAGCAATGAGCTTGCAGTGGCGATTAAAATCATTTGCCAAGTTAGGTGACTTCTTTCTTTATGGGGATTCCTTGTGAGAATATCAGTTTTGTTGTTGATTTGGCGGTTTGAAACATACTAATCTGCATTCGTAATTACTCTTAGCTTTCTAATATTTTGCCAGCTGTGAGTAATTTTAAAGTTGGAGTCAGAGACGGTGTCCCACAGAGTTGGCTGGCTGTTAATAGCTAACTACGCAAAAGTTTAAGTGTCTTGAAGTCAAGATAGAGAATTTAAAAAAGATAGTTTAAGAAAAAGTTTAAGAAAATGGCACCTAACATGGGGCAGCTAGAAAAGTAAAGAAATCTTAGAAAGCTTTTATTTTCCTATGAGAAATAAACATTTATTTAAATCAACAAGACAAACAAACATCTTCCATCTTTGTCCACTTCTTTGTCTTCTACGTGTTGAACACGCGAGGGACGCAGCCGAGGTACATCGTTGGTCATCCCAATAAAAACAACGAAAACACTAAACCCACTTTCCACTATCGTCGCCTCTTTTGTAATCTTTGACTCCTAATACGTATAATTTCGTGTCACGAGTAACAGTATTACTTACTGTTGATTTTCATGATGATTTTACTGTTCCATATTACGTACACTCTACGTGCTCCACATTGGGCACATACGTATTTCATCAGAAAACTAATCATCACACTAAAAAGCAGATAAATTTCACAATAAATTTCATTTGAAGAAACACGTTTTTTTTTAATTTGTCTGCAGTAAGAGATTTTACTATTTAACTCACCTCTCAAGAGATTTCATACGCTTTCGAGCACTGATATAATCAACTTGGATTGGATGACAGATTTTCAAACGAAGCTGAGATGCGAATATGCTTGTTCTCTTCCTTTTGACGAAATATTTTACGCTTTGCTGACTGATGTCGCTAGTTACTCAGCTAGATATTGCAGTGTGTTCCATATTAGGCGCTGCTTCCATATTAGGTACAGTTACTATATTCCATACCGCACAGGATTTACGCGTGTCGTATGTAGTATTACGTTTCATATACATCATGTCAATATGGTGTCAACATGCTATGAGAGGCCAACTTATCATAACAAATACTGTTGTTGTTCGTTCCCGCCATAAACGCTGTACGCGTGTTTACGATAGAATTATTTGCCAAGCGTTCGAATCGAATTTCATTTTTGAGAAAGAGGCACGTTTACGATATCAGATTTTACATTTGCATAATTTCCGTTTATTCGTTGAACGAACGAAAAGTACGTTTAGGAGAAAACGATTATTCTCCGATGAAAAAAAATTCTCCTCGACGAATTTTGGGATAAGCAATTTGGGATTGTGTACGTTTAATGATAAAAATAGAATTAAAAATAGGAATAATAGAAATCGAATATAATTCGATTGACAAAAATGATGGATTTATGCATTCGTGAAAAAATCGGTTGGCTTCGTTTCGAACGTGCTGTCGCGAGATCTACTGACGCAAATGGAATCAAATCGCTACGAAAGACGAACAATTCGGGGTTATGTTTTACAGGTATGAGGAAAATATTAACGGTTTTATTACGTTTAATTTAACAGAGTTCATCGTGTTTTTCATTCTATCCGTGGATTATAAATTCGAATGGATTTAATTAAAGAAATTTAATTAAATTTTCATTTGGTTTTGTTTTAATTAAATTTTGGATAGATTTAATTAAAGAAAATAGCTGATTTTAGTACGTGCAACAACAGCGAAAAATTTCTCAGATCTTAAAGGTTCATGACACTCGTCGTGGCAGAAAGTCGATCTTTTCGCCGTAAAGTGTAATCTCTTATTTACGAAAATTAAACAACACAAACGAGTTCCTTGGCGAAGCACTATATTGTGACAATGTGCGCGAAGAAATAGAACCTTTCGTTGTCAAGAATATCGATTTTCGTATGCATAGCCTAATATCAAGAACCGTGTGAGATTTCAACGCTGTAGGAAGAACGATTAACCTGCCAAACAATATGAACAGTGTGTTAAATTCAAAGGAAAGTTAATAAATCCTACTCTAAAGATTACAATTTTAAATAGTATTGTTATTTGCATTAAAACTAGCGAGAAAAAGAAAAATAAGAAATTTGAATAAAATAGTATATCAAAGTTATACTAGGAATATAAAATGTATATGTATCTACATATATATATACATGTGCATATAAAAGTTCAGATATATTATACAGTTTATACAATAGTAATAACAATTATCTGTCTATTGTTTCCAATTACACGCAAAAATAATTGTAGCGCATGAACGACTTTGTAGGTTAGAAAGGAAAACTGTAATCAAAAAATTCTGTCGAAATAACGGAGTGAGGGACAAAAGAAAGTTTATAGGATAAGCAGACAATAATAAGATAAAAGATGTTAGAATCTTAGAAAAAAAAAGTTCTAATTGACAGGAATAATTGGATTCGTAAAGTGTTACAATTTTAGAAAAATTGGTTATAATTGACAGGAACAATGAGTTGATTAAAATACTACAATTTTAGTAGATAGGAGTACTTAAGTCATTCAAACGCTATAGTTTTGAAAAAAGGAGTTATAATTAACAGAAATAATTAAATTGTTAAAAGACTACTAACATACATGACTCCTAATGTATCAATGTGGTAAAAAATGTTCAGTGCATCAAACTTACTATCAACATGTGTAGTTACATATACTATACATATATAATGTAGTTATTATCGAAGAAAAATATGAATTTTGAAATATACTTCAGCCACCACTATATACGCTACATCTTTATATGAATTTACAAATTTCACAAACAAAAATGTTTCAAAATATATAAATCTTATTTTGTCTGCTTGCCGCTACTACTGTTATGGTGTTCTATTGACATACGGTACTTTTGACATCGAGTAATCAGTTAGATCGTTGTTGTTACAATTGAAATGACCCAATTCTGACTAAAAGTTTCAGTATCTGTCATTTTATCGAAAACAACATTTATCAATCAAAGCATGAGTCTATTAAATACCCATTAACCGTCATTTACATATCTCTTTAAAAATTCTGCGCTTTCGGATGCAGGAAACCCCTTAACAGTGTACGTATTTATTTATTAAACTGTATATTTATACTTCAACTAACAAAAAATACAGTATTGAGGTTAGTATAGTATTTAAGTCCACACATATTTGGTCACACGATATATCGTTGGAAAGCTCATGAGCAGAGCAGTGCAACATGAATGGCCACAGCTACCGCAAATATCCCATTCAGAAAATATAAACTGAAATGTGGAAACATTAGCTTAGGTGGGCAAAATCTATTTGATGCAATTCTGTATACGGCCATACAACATTACTGTTATATAATATTATAGCAACAACCGCACAAAAATCAGCGATATTTACCATCATGAAGCATCTAACAGAATGTCCATTGACGAATATTTGTGTCCATAAACGAATGTCAGTCGTACGTGGCATAATCTTCCTCGAATTTTGGTGGTGAGGCTGTTAAAAATTTGCAATTTTCTCTTCTCCTTTTTTTTTGTGTAAAAAGTATACCCAAACCTAACTCCAACATAACCCTAACATAACCACAACATAACCTCAACCTAATATCAATTCCCTACATGTGAAATGACAAATGTACCTAAATGAAATTTGCAAAAGGAATGCGTTTTTTAATCGTATGCTATTATTTAACTTATATTTGCTGAGTGGGAGATTTGCAGTAGTCGTGGCTAGCTTTGTTAGACTTCTCTGCTCATTAGCTTCTCAATGATGGATCGTATGATCCAATAGGCGTGGGCCTATAGAATATAGTGCTGCGCAGTCTGGTGTAAAAATGGATCTTTTAATTATACGCAAAGGAAACCTATAACGTTCATTAATCATCGTGAAGAATCCATTTATCTTATTCTTTCTTCCATGAAGGCTTGTAAATGATGAGAGAGTGTTATATACCGCGGACTTAATTTACGTGCACCATCTAATCGTACAATGACGTGTATTAGACACGATTAAAGTCTTTAGACTATCATCGGTAACTTCTTTCGATCGCTTGTGATTCATCTTTGGTGTTTGTATCTTCTTATTCAAGATCTCTCGCCAATAACAAATTGTACGTTCATTTATTGTAATTGTTGTACGAAATCCTTTATAAACTCATGCTTTTTGCTCATTATAATATTGTAATATACTATTTCACAATATGTCTAACCATTATGCACTATATTCTGCAGTGCAGCACTGTATTCTCTAGGTCCACCCCTATTGGGTCGTACGACCCATCATTGGGAAGCTGATGAGCAGAGAAGATTTCGTAAGATTTTACATCGTTAAGAATTTGGCCATTTCACATGCAACGATCTAGTATTTATAATAATTACTAATTTATAGAGTTCAAAGTACAGTAAAAAACTACAATCAATTATAATCACCTTTTTCGTAATCAAACGAAGTTTTGATTGTATAGGTTAATCTGTATAGTATACACTGATGTGCTGAAAATCGTGGTACAATGGAAATCGTACAAACCGAAAATCACATGCAAAAATGAGTCGAAAATGTAATCAGTTTTTCATACAACGTTTTCAAGAAAATCGACTATGAAGATTCATTAAGTATGCGTACGCTCGAGGAGCAACGAGATTATACAAAATTTTGGCTTGTACCAGAGAATAAAGGGATACACGAAATTCGTTCAATCGACTTTCGTTATCTCTTACATTTTGTCCGATTTTGTCGATAATAGAAGTTTATACCATAAAATCTCAGTTAGTTCATCTTCATGTATGTATTTCAAAAAAAAGAACATAAATATTAATAATAGCAAAACAAGTAATAAAATTAAATAAAGAGCTGTTTATCTTAGGAAATTAATCTTTGTTGTATGTATTTCAGAAGGGAACATAAATATTAATAACAGCTATTTAAACAATGAAATTGAATAAAAAGATGTTTATCTTTGGAAGTTCATCTTTGTTCTATGTATTCTAGAAGGGAACATAAATATTAATAACAGTAATTTAAACAATGAAATTGAATAAAAAGATGTTTATCTTTGGAAGTTCATCTTTGTTCTATGTATTCTAGAAGGGAACATAAATATTAATAACAGTAATTTAAACAATGAAATTGATTAAAAAGATGTTTATCTTTGGAAGTTCATCTTTGTTCTATGTATTCTAGAAGGGAACATAAATATTAATAACAGCAATTTAAACAATGAAATTAAATAAAGAGCTGTTCATCTTAGGAAGTTCATCTTTGTTCTATGTATTATATTCATAACAGCAATTTAAATAATAAAATCAAATAAAGAGCTGTTCATCTTAAGAAGTTCATCTTTGTTCTATGTATTATATTAATAACAGCAATTTAAATAATAAAATCAAATAAAGAGCTGTTCATCTTAGGAAGTTCATCTTTGTTCTATGTATTTCAGAAGGGAACATAAATATTAATAACAGTAATTTAAATAATGAAATTAAATAAAAAGATGTTCACCTTAGGAACTTCATCTTTGTTCTATGTATTTCAAAAAAGAACATAAACATTAATAATAGCAACACAAGTAATAAAATTAAATAAAAAGCTGTTCATCACATCACATTCGATGTGCGCTTTTAATTTATTGACTATAATTCTACTACATTGTTCATTGAGGTCCCATTGAGATTACCATCACCGATTTCGTCGACAACAATTCGCCGACACCAGACTGGATCGACAACAATGATAGTCGACACAGAATTTAACTAATTGCAGAGTTTGGTTTAGAGTTCACAGCACATATTATATCAGTGCGTGTCCCAACTTCGTCCACCTAAGGAATATGTATCTCGATCATTATTGTTCGGTTGACAGTATCAGTTAATATTGACGTCGGATAACATTGCTGTCGACGAAATTATCATCGTTGAAATTTCGTGTGGAACAGGTCCGATATCGATGAATTGTAATTGTATGAAAACGGTATCAGTGAAATCCGTGTCGGTGATTTCTCAATGGAATCCATTCATTGCAGAGGTTTAAAGCTACCAGGACTTGTCGAAATTATAAGAATAAATAAAAATATCTTTAACAATATTATTTTTGTTTCTAATGACCAGGAACTGGATGAGTATGAAAAAACAACAATAAAACACTACAATGAAATTTTCTTATTTCTTCCAATGAATATGTACTTGTACAATCGATAAACCTTTAAGATCTTGGGTCATTTTGTCGAATATTTTGTATGTTAATTACATTAGATTAATTATATTAATTATTAATTATTTAATTTAATAATCTAATAATTAATTAATTAGATTAGATTAATTATATTAGGCCTGCCCCATCCTACAACATAATCATACAATCCGTCACTGAGGATCTTTATTTTTCTGTACATGTGAACTCCTCTTGCATATTGCTCCATTCACAATGTGCCACCCTCTATCTTTTACCATTTTCAACATTGTCTCTCCTTCTCTATTTCTTCCTATTATGCTTTGAATTTTTTCTCATGCGTTTATCTTCTGACTCTCACTTGTACACAGTTCCATCTCTTCCTATTCTTCAATTGGAATCCTGTCCTATAATTCAAATCAGCACCTTGTCTTTCACTTGTTCTTAGTTCAGACGTTTTGCAACTCCTCTTCTACTCTCATTTTTCTCCCTACAAGTTCTTGTACTTCATGACATTCGTCTATTAGTTGCCAGTCTCTTCCTTTATTCCTATTTACAATAGGAATTTTTATTATTTCATATATTATTTCATATTATTTTTATTATTTACTGTAATTACCTATCTATAATAGGATTATTTCCCCAGCATTTATTTCCCCTTTCATTCCTACTTTCACCCTTAGTTCCTCCTTAGTTTCACCCTTGTTCCCTCACCTAGACCTTGCAATTGTCTTTCTGTCTTTACTTTTCATCCTTCCTTCTGGCTTCTTTGGCCTTTGTTCCCTTCAAATTCTTCTGTACGTATGCCATTGTGTCTAGACTCTTCCACTTTCCACTATCTTTACCTTGTGGCTCCTTTTTATCTTTGATCCATGGGATGGAAAGTGTCTTCTTTAAACTCTGCCATCTCTTCACTTCCATCCATGTTCTGTCAAATCTTCAAAGTTTTCAAGCTTCTGTCAAACTAATGAAACCCCTTTATAAAATCCCCAAACCTGCTGACCTTTTTCTCTGTTCCTGTATGGCAGAACGATAACCTGCTTTCTCTTTCCTTTCTCCATATTTCTATTCTTACCTTTTCTAGCTCTCTCTGCACTCCATACGTTCCCTCTTTCTTCATTTTCTTTCCTTTCCGCTCTCTTCCTTTCATCTGTCTTTCTTGGTCCCCGAGACTACTTCAGAAAGATCTTCCTATGACAGTTACACGAATTGCTCGTCTTTATGCCATTTGAACCAACAATTTAGTTCTTCGAAGAACGTTTTATCTAAAATATTTGCCAGATCTTTCGATTGATTCTGCTTGAAGGACGTGCAGTTGTGCGTAGGTCCAGCACCTTTTGCCAAGTTACAGAAGACATGGAACACGGTGAAGTTTTAACACGTTTTCTTTTTTTTTCTCATTGCTCTTCTACGTTCGAGAGACATTTGCCGGTACGTGCTTGAAACGCGGACATTTTTCGAAGCAACGGTATATACAATTCAAGTGTGTCTTTGAACATTTCAACGTTTAATGCTTCAGCTAATATTTTAATTAAATGATACGTAAATTAACGTTGAACGATTTTAAAGCCACGTTCAATCGACAGATTCTCAGCAGTGTTAGACGAACGTCGGATCGTTTTACATTGTGATCCTTGTTCATCCTTAATATTAATATACGTCAATACCTTTAATGTCTTCTGTTCTATGAGTAAGACGGTTCTCGAGGCTTTATTATTTGATTAAAATCTTACCTGTTTAATGTCGATGGTTAAAAATTATCTTGGAATGTTATTAACGCAAACTGACCATAGCTTGTCCAATGTTATTAGAATGTCCTGTAATGCAGCGTCTATAACGTAAGAAGCTTTTTTGTACCATCGTGTCATTCAGCGCCATTTCTCACAATATCCCAAGTCAATGCACGAAACAACAGCAATAAAGATGATTCTTAAGCGGTCATTATTCGATATTGTTAATGATAGTTATACAAATAAATCGAGCTGTGAACATCGGAGGGAATTAACGAGTCGAGAAATCGCTCGCTTCGTTTTAACTTGAGAAAATTTCTTAACGCTCGTATCTGTGGAAAAGATTATTTTTTCATTATTTAAATAGTCGAGAATAGTATGGACTTGCGTAACAATACAATGTAAGATATCGTTTCGGGAATTTCCTCTCGCTGTTCGTCTTTGCAAAAATTATAGTTCTTCTGGCGTCTTTCGATGGGAAAAAGTGTCGAGAACTTCCATTCCGCGGTCTAAATCAGCAACGTGTAGTTGGAAACGCCAGTTCTCGCTCAAAGTACAAGTAAAACCGAGCAAGAGGTTAGGATGTTTCCGACGTCAGGGCGATCGTTGCTAAACAGTTATGTTGAGTTTCGTATATTGCCATATCGTCGAAACGGTGAGAGTGGCAGCACTAGAAAGGGCAAAGAAGAACGATAATTTGCAGGGCTCGCGAAATGATCGTTCAACACGATAATACCAGGTAATTGTGATAAAAATATAAGAGAAGCGTGAGGCAGAGAAAAAGGCAAAGATTACCAATATTAATTAGTTAATTAATGAACACATAGCGAAGTAGATAATTTTTTTAGATGATCAAGAAAATAAATTACAGGGAATATTTATACATACGCGTGCGTACAGAAAAAAAAATATATATATATTATAGTTGCACGCGTGCATGTGTAAAGTAAATGAAACGAGACGAGAATTTTATCCACGAAACAGACAAGTGATTAATATATAATTGATTTAAGGGCTGTATTAACCGACACACAATTAGAAAACGATAGAGAGATATACAGTATGATTAATTAATGAAACATTAGAATAACTATTATACCAATTAATTAATTGGATGCATACATTATGCGTGTATACATTAACAGCAGCAACGTATGTACTTGTATACATAAATAATAATACAATATTATTATTATAATTATTATATATTATTATTATATATTATACATATAAATATATTATATTGTATACACATTAGTGAATGTTCAATGTTGAAATAAAATGCATATACGTTGTTTACACCATATACGTCTACTTGCTCGCCTATTATTTCATTCCCTCGAACGTACAACCTTTACGTTGTTTTTTTACGTTTGTCTAATAGCTTTCCAGTCCAGTTCCTGCATCCATCGGTTCATACGTTCCAGTTCCATCCATTCCAGCAGTGCATTCCAGCATAACATCATTCTGGTAAGTATTCCCAGCGACTGGATCGAAAGAGCATTTTTCAATCCAGCGAACGTAACATTCCAATGTTTCTGGAATGAGATTCTGAATTCTGAATTCTGGAATGAAATGAAATGAAAAACGCTATAACAACTTTCGAATAACATGGACATTGACCGATTTCCAGTCAAACGACTGGAATGTAATCCAGCGACTGGACTAAGGCAAACCCAGCTTTACTTTTTGGACCATATTTTGAACATTAGTAGGTAAGTAACTATTATCAGTGATATTATAATATAAATATTATTGAATAGGACATTTTTCAAGGTATTCATTTGTATTTTATTCTTTATAGGGACGTAGAATATAATTTTATGAATATCTACTATTTTTTGAAAGTGTAATATGTTGAGAGGGGTTTGCTTAAAAAAAAATAATGAAAATAAATTTCGTAGAAGAAAGTGTCGTAAATAATTATAAGCGCTTTTAGTTTAATATTTTCTTACTTTTATATTTTACTTTCTCTCTTATATGAGGTTATTGCAAAAGTTTCTCTTTTTTTGTAAGGAAATAATAGATGCACGAAATTTTTGTTTTATATTATTTTATTGAATTATTTTGTTTTATTACTACAAAATGGTTCATATATAATTCAATGAAATAATATGAAAGAAAAAATGTTCTGCATCTATTATTTCCTTATAAAGCAAAACAAAAGAAATTTTTCGGATAACCTAATATTTATAAGCAATTTTACTTCAGAACGAAAATTGAGTGACAAGAAGTAAACAGAAAATAGTTAAGAAAGAAGTTTACTTTAATATTTATTGACGATGGATTGATAATAAATTCAATTAACCGAAAAATAACAAATAGAGAATAATTAAGAAAAAATGGAACTTAGTAATCATCTAAATCTACATCAGTATCTAGCTCGATTGCTTTTCAATTTCTATGTCATAATTGTGAATCTCGTTTATAGCTGTAAATATGTCGCGGATTCATATTTTGTGAGGCTTTTCCAAGATTGAGGTTAGGTTTAGATTTAGTTCTAAAGCAAAATTAAAAGTATTTATATGTAATATATATATAAATATAAATATAGACCTTTTTAATATATTAAAGTTTGAAAGAAATCGAAGATACTTACTAAATTGTATATGCTGACTATTGTAAATATTATTGTGTAATTATATATGTTGTATTATTATTATTGCTACTATAGTACTTATATACTTATTATTACTACTACATTATACTATAATATTATATATGTAGGAGATGAAAGAACATCGGGATTTCCCGGCTGGAATGTTGGGAAAAACCCAATACCCTAGTCCAGACTTTTACTATAGCTACACTTAAGTAATAAAAATAAGAAATAGTTCTAATGTTCCAATCTGGCTTTATGACGATGGGTTCGGGCTCGAAGTGACATAGCGGGTCACTGGACGTAGCCACGGTCCACGGGATGACGAGTATCAACGTAATACACGATTCGGGTAACTCAATCAGCAATTCGTACAACGACTAACTAACTATCTCCCTTAATCCAAATGAAACTGCCCTTATATATTCCTGCCCCCACTTCTCGGGTCAATCTTTGTTTTTAAGGAGAGCCATATAATCATTCCATACCTCTGTCAGGTACACGTCCCTCTATATACTGTATTGCTGTGTGATATACACTTTCTATTTCTAAATAGGAAGGAAGAGATTCGTTCAATTTGTTTTTTTAAAGCAACAATGTTAACAGTACGATATTAAGGATTACTAATAATTCGACTGCGAAAATTTATGTATTTATTGGAGATTCGAAGGTATAAAAACGTGCAAAATGCACATAATATGAAGAAATTGTTTAAATATCCAAAATAAAAGACACGTCATAATATTTAATACGTTTCAAAGAAGCAAATTTCTATTTACGTTTCGTTTGTTTTATCATTTTGATACAAGTATGAACTTGCATAAACATCAGCATTCTAGTAACAATGTTCTGAAAATGTGGAAAAAGCGATAGAATTTAACGAGAAAGATATCTATTCTCGTAATTAGGAAAAATATGTTTAACTTGAAAATGGTCCTTAATTTTATAACGCACAACAACAACTGTAAGGATTGGGGAGAAACATATCAAATTTCTCGGAAAATTATTAATTGCCAATTGATGCTAAATGCTGCGCGAAATTTTCAAAACGCTGCTAACGTATCCGTAATTCAACGATTTATTTTATTTATTCCAATGCATAATAAAATGTGTATGGGAAATGCACGTATTGAAAAGATATTATACCTCTTCATTTTAAAACAGTTGCATAATCCTTGACGTATTGTAATTTATTTTATTATGAAACATAGTGCAACTTCGCTTATCCACTCTCGTTTAAACGAGCCAACTTCTGTTTGGCGTCAATTCTATGAACCCATAACTGAGCCTTTATTCTCCAAACTGCGCGCAGCGAGTGAATCTTCATTATACAAACTCGTCGGTTCTGCGAACTATCTTAAATAATAATAATAATAACATTAATGATAATGAGATCGATTGGATAATTTATTTAAAGTCGTATGGACTATTATGGTTGTTAGCGACTACTTTTCCATTCGATGGCTTATTAAATTGTTCAATAAATAAATATTGTTCAATAAATGTGCAATTCCTTAATTTCTTTAGAGAAGTTGATAATCACTTGTTGAAGCGGGATCGGTGCGGCCATGTTATTAAGATTACTGCCGACTTTATATTTTTTCCTTTTTTCATTCTACACAGGGTGTTTCAATTATATGTGATCACCTAAATGTCTTCCTTAGAACAAAGTTAGATTACTTCAAGGAGCACATATTAGGTGGGAGGAATTTCTTCTCAAGGTCATTTTTCGGGAGACTTCAATGTTGTTGGATATGTTATCGAGGTTATAAAAATATTTTTATTGTGTATATATATATGTCAGAGATGAAAGGACATCGGGGCCTTTCTTTTGAAATTTTTGGAAAGATCCCCAATGCTTTAGCCTAGACTATTTATTATAGCTGTACTTAAATAATGAAACTTAGAAATAATTGTTATGATTCAATCCTATTATGTTTGCCCGAGATTTGTGACGGTGGGCTTGGGCTCGAAGTAACACAACTGGTTGCTGAACGTAGCCATGGTCACGGGATGAACGTTTTTACCTAACAGAAAAGTGCCAATATTATGGGACACACGTTGTATTAACAATCAAACCCCGGGCAGTAGCAATGTCGCCGCCAAACGGGAGTGCCTAGCAACGCCTGGAATTTTGTTGGTATCCCCGGCCGATATACAACGAACAAACGCGATAAGAAGAGGAAAGTTTCCGTCAGTCTTTTATTCTTGCGATCACCTTGGAGAGTTTTCACATCGTCTTTACGTGCAGTATTATATTGAGCGTCACAGCAAACGTTACTTTGTGCTTCAAAATATAATCTACGTTTAACAAAGAGTTACCCCTTTGACCTTGGATTCGTTATTGAACCTAAGAACACTGTCATTAACATCTCAAGTGTTTAATCAATATTTATACCAGTAAATATAATTTCTATTGTACAACAACGATGGCTAGTCCAAATGAAGATTCGCTACACGCGCCTAAACCTAACGCCAACCCGACATGTATTTTTTCCTTTTTATTATATATATATAATAAATATAAATGATATAAGTAATATATATATAATACTTTGATTTGATTTGAAAAAATTTCTTCCACCGTAATATGTGCTCCTTGAATTATAATAATTATATACAGGGTGGTTGGTAACTGGTGGCACAAGCGGAAAGGGGATGATTCTACGCGAAAAAAGAAGTCGAAAATATAGAATAAAAATTCTTTTTTTTAATTTTTTTTTTTTAATTTTTCCATTGAGACAACGATCTACAGTGAGATTCGTTATAACGAGACGTGATAAAGTGCACGCGTACCGAGCGAAAATTCAAAGTCGATTTTCTCGAAAACAAAGCCTCAAACGAAAAATTTTTATTCTATATTTTCGACTTCTTTTTTCGCGTAGAATCACCCCCTTTCCGCTTGTACCACCAATTACCAACCACCCTGTATATGTAATAACGTAAATTGTTAGGGTAAATCAGACGATTGATTCTGGAAAATCGAGATTATTTTGGGAATAATCAAATTAAATACAACAGTTAATAATAAATCTACTACAAATATTATCTAGGAAATCGAGAATCGATTTTTTAAGCCCTAAATTACCGTTCTTCTCTCGTGAACTATTCTATTCAACAAGTAGCTGTCGGTAAAGCAAAACAAAAGTAAAAAATATCGGTTGGCGGGTAGTTTGAATTCATAAACACTTTTAAATTCGTACGAAGCATTGTTTAAGTTTTACCATTACACGATATGCAAATCAAAAGACAAATGTGGTTATTCTATCATCAAAGTTTGCGCGTTCAGTAACGATGTTCTGCTTCTGGTGGTTGATGCGAATAGAATTTTTATACCCAGTGAAATAATTGTAATTGTTAAAAGTTGAATAATTGTATTAAGAATTGCGAATAAATTTCTACAATGGGTAAAGTTTAGTAAGCAGTAAGACGGATTGGCCAGTGTTCTCACGATATCCATTTGAAATGCATTTAGATGCATTTTAAATCGCTCTTTGCATTGTTAATGTTACAATTCATTCGCGAGACCGCGTTCAAAACGAGAAACTTGCTAAAGGATTCGATTTAACTTCGCTACGCGCTTATTTTTCTGATTACTCCAATTGCTGCCTTTGGTAAAGAGAAAGACTCACTCGCGAAGAAACGTTCGCAATGTTACGACGTATCACGAAGTTCGCAGAATTGTACGTATTGAAATATATGTAATTTTGTGCGGTATACCGGATCAGCCGCGAAGTAGTAATACACATATATGTTTGAGTATGTATGTCAGTATGTGTGTGAGCATGTGTGTGATATGTGCGTGCGCAGCGTCTCGTAGAACAAAAGAATGTCACTGTTCCGTACGCGTGGTAAAAAGTGAGACTAGAAGAGTGCTGACACACGTGTAATAGGTATCTGTGAACATCTTGGAAATCATATATTAAATAAATACAAAACTATTTTATTATCATCTCTACATGTAATGAAAGTGTTTCTACATAATTATTTCGGCGATTACGATCCACAATTCTCAACAAATGAAAAGCGGCTCTGTTGTCACGATCGGCACACTTCAAATCCAATAGACTGGTGATGGAGATAAAGATGTGGCGGCACTCGACGACAATGTATATCGCTAAAGTGCCTAATGAGCCATCGATATCCCAACGGTCCTTCCGCCGAATATTCTAGAAGAAGGCGTGCTTAGCAACGGTCGCGGACGTCTAACAAACGCATGGTTAGTGGGGATATTGAGGGGTGACAAAGAAAACAGAAACAGATCCGATCGAAAGTCAAATTGTAAGAACTTCAGTCTTGAAAAGTCACGGCTAGAGTTCAGAAGCAAATCGTAATTAGTGTAAACCAAGTATTCAAAAATAATTTTTTTTATATTTTATTTTTCTTTTCATCTTCGATTTCCTTTTTTTTATTTTACGTGACACTGTCATGGCTCTGTGAATGGCTGGAAAGTATATAAGGTGGCACTGAAAAAAGTATTCTGCAAGAGTAGATCTATTATCCGAAGTGTTCTAACTTTTTTTTTTACTGTACGTAATTCACTCAAATATAGGCGTCTCTATTGCAAAAGTGAAGAAATCTATATTTATAAAAGCTTTCCTAGGTTTCATTTGCTTTCAAAGTAATTTCTCTTTGCAAGCGATACATCGAGGTGAAAACTTCTTTTTCTTTGTCATTTCTTCAAACAATGCTGCAGGTCTTAAACCCGTAGAACGTTCGCTTGGTCGACCTTTCGAGCGTTTCCGAATCGAATACGAAAGAGATGACCTTTCGAATGACTTTTAATTACAGGAAATAGAAAGAAGTCACTGAGACTGTAGCACGCTCTTACGATTTTCCTTCTAACACACTGAAAATGCGAAAAGGTGCGTTTGTCGTAATGGAATAAACGCGTGGTATAGTATTATACTATACTATACTATATTATTATACTATACTGTAGCTACAGTTGTACTGGACCAGCTCATGGAACGCCTTAAAATAAGTGGAAGTGGTTAGTGTTGCACGCGTTTTCGTCGCCCGCATTAGTTCGAACACGTTCAATTAATTTGACCTGTTCGTTCGATCTATTGCAACGGAGGATACGTGGCCTGGATATTTCGGACGAATAATGATTTTCTGTCCAAAGTTTCTCTAGTTTCGTCTAAAATTTCTACATGGAATATAAGAAAAGTGTTAGAGGGTTTATTCATACCATACTATTGGATTCATCTGATCGACTCAGTAAATACTGAAACGAATTATCGACCCAGTAAATACTGAAACGAATTATCGACCATAGTCTCCGCTTACGTCATTTGAAGAAAGCATTTTATTTTCGTCTTGTAATTTACCATTTCTTGGTAAGATTTTTAATAAACGATTATTTGAAAAAGAAAGTGGTAAGAATCTTTAAATTCATGTTCATTTCCTACCATTATCAAAATTGGACTAAATAGCGTATTAGGCTAAATGCATATTCGGATAAATAAACTCGTCGTTGAAACGATCAAATCAATTCGACTTTTTCGTTCGATTTGTTGCGATGAAGGACACACATATTTTATACACAAGGTGTACAAAAAATGTTGCGGCTAAGGAGATAAGTACGTATAGATGTAACACATTTTACGCATAAGATATATAAAAATTATTTTATATAAAAATTATTACATATGAAAATTATTAAATTTATACGTGCACATAATTTTTATGCATTTGTTTATATAATAATTTTACAGGTCCGGTTCGATGAAGTTTTGTGAAAAAGACGAAGAAAAATTAACCTTCAATTTTACACTTTGTCTCATTCTACGTTGTTATTATTTGATTTCATCGTGTTGGAGCAAAGATGCAAAAAAAATCATGTGAAAAAATTTGGACCTTCTACTACCTGAACATTCCAGTATTCAGATGTTCTGTTAGTTGTACAACATTTCTTGCTTGTATTCATTGCTATTACACAGCCTTCCCACAATTTCATATCTTGCTTATTAATTTAATACGAAGTTCATATTATACGCACCAACATCTCGTATATAATGGCATCAAAGACGAAACGTATTTTATTAAGCGTCGAGAGGAAACAAGAGATGATTTAAAAAATTGAGAAAAAAGTGTAGAAGGATTTTTGTAAAAGTTGCAGATACCGGAGGAATATTATAGAATAAAAATGAAATAAAAATATATTAGATATAACCAGAAAAACTAAACTAAAAACATGCAGCTGAAAGCTCTTCAGGTATTCCAAGAAGTAGAAAAAAGTTTCAGTGGAATTGAAGAAATATTTAAACTATGTGGTATAATAGCGATATTTGTAATGTAGCTTTAAAGAAACGTCGATATTTAAATCTATTAATATATTATGTGGAAAAATTGTGAAATTTGAATATCGTTAGCCATGTTAGTAATTATGCAAAAAGGGAGTCTTCGACTCCAATGACCTTGACCTTCGGATATATTGCAAGGAAAAGATATTAAGTAACAATCGTTTTTTCTGACTAATATATTTCCTAAAACTATTTTTAAGATGCGTTTAACGAAGTTTCACTCTTGATTTTCCATTATTTCTACTTTCTTCCCAAGCAATTGTCTTTAAATTCTTCACATCCCATATCATAACATCAAATACGTTAATTCTTTTGTAGTAATTAAATAATCCTTATCACTTTCATTTTATTACAACAAAAATAAAATTTCTATCCTTCTGATCTAATACAGACTCCTGAAATACGTTAGAAATGCTTTCACGAAATGCTATTTAAGAAGTGCTCGTAGAAAAAGATTTGAAATATAAAAGAAAAAGAAAGAACTTTGATACACTTTTCAGTTAATCTTTCTACCTTTGTTTTTCTGTTTCCCGGATATGTAAGTCGAGTAGAAGTATCTTGCATAGAAGTAAGAAGAGGAGATGTAATAGGTGAGACCAATTACTGAATTTTTATACGTCATATAACAGTCAAGCTTATAGATATCTCGCCGATTATAAGCTATAACAGTTATAGTGTAACCAATCATCATTTGTACTATTTGTAGCGCATTAAACGTAATAATAAAAGATATTGGTACTTTGAACTGCATTGATTTCAAAGCATAATAAGAATACATGCAAAAATTAATAAAGTACTCCATTACGCTGAACCATCTCATGGCTGCTGTAGCCTCGATGTATGTGAAATAGAAGTAAGGAATAACAGATAAATGACGGTAGATATGCAGCAATGTCACTTGTTCTTTTTGTAACACGACGAACATCGTTTCGCACAATTGTACAAATTTCAATAGTACAAGTGCCCATGTCCAAAAGCCAGAAACAGGATTTTGGAAATAGTTACTGAAAAGAAAATAATTCTCTTCTTATTATACATAATTAATAAACATATTTGAAATATCGGCTCGTTTCTTGATTATCGCGTGTAAATTAAAGTAACGTATTATAATGAAACAATAAGAATTTTACTATTTTGATTTGGAAAATTACTATATGATGTAGGTACACTGTATAAATCGATATGCTGCAAATTGGTGAGTATAATTGATTATACCAATTAATAAGATAAAGCTCATTTCAGAAACAAATTTATAGAACTATTTTGATAATAGTACTATAAATATGTGTTAAAAATGTATTCCTTGTTTGATTAGCGCTGTTCACATATCAATGTTCTCTAAATACCGAGCATAAGAAACTGTCTCATATAATAACGTTTCGTTAATAATTATTTTTCAAGTCGTCATTCATCCGGAAATATATTAAAAGGTAAAATATGAAAGTGGCATTACCTAGGTAAGCAAATACTATGGTAAAAGCTACGATCGGCCAATGCAAAGAACAGCTCCGGTACTGTTCTACTAAATCCGATAATGGAGAGCAGTGCCATCAATCCACGCCATAATGCAAGTGGACGTTTCAAATTGTACTTTGGTTTCTCTAACATGTAAGACATCCCGATAACAATTGCGATGATGTAAAAGATACAGTAGCAGAGGCAGTACACTGAATTATTCAATAACCACTTTTGAGTGTCTGCATAAGAGTAGCTTTTTTCGAAGTTGAAAACATGTGAGTACTCAGGTGCCATGGGATCCATAAAATCTTCTTCATGCATTGTGAAATATCCTTTTTATATCCACTGGCCTTAAAAAAATGAAAGAAAATACGTAGTCTTCCCGTCATGTTGTCAATTGACTAAAACGTAAGAACAATCGTTAACATTCTCTTTTAGAAATATGTAAACTAAAAATATTTCATAAATAATACGTTCAAAATGATGTAAAATATTCCGAGCAAAGTAATAAGATAATACAAACAAAATAATAAATTAATCATTTTTATATGTAGTATTTAACTAAATTTTCACACAAAATATTATCATAAATTGTTTACCAGTTAGCTATTGCGGCTTCTTTGGAAACTTTGAAAAGCGTGTAATCCTAAAATGTGACGCAAAAAGTAAGCGATGACGAATATACTCGTCAAACACAGAATATGTTGCATGGCTGTTATAATATAGAATTAAGTTGCAGTGAAATGACCATTTTATTTTTTTATTTTATTACTGACAGGGCTCATCATAACACAAAATATTGCCATTTCTCCATGACGAGTATACGCGTCAAAAACAGCTAACTGGTTAATATTATTAGAAACTCAACGTGGTACGAACAGCAGCGATGAGTAGAGCACGACACGCAGTGGCGACTATGAGAATTAGGTTGAGTAGATGGACGAAATGAGTAGACGCAAGCTATTGATATTACGCGTGCACTTACTGACATCCTGACGAGCCGCGGCTCATTGATTTATACCTCTGCGTGTTCTTCTGCCATTGGTTCCTTTGTATTTTTGGAAACACGCAGAAGCCTAAACCGTTTGGGTGGTTAGAAGACAAAAAGTCAACGGTTGACGTGAAAATGTAAACGATTACCATCCACCGTTTCTCGCTTTGATAAGTCGATGACCTGTCGATAAAGTATGATGGTCCGAAGTTTGCCGATCCGGCCGGCACACAGGCGTCAGCAGTGCCGAAAATTACCGAACGAGACCGTTGACTTTTAAGTGTTAGAAAAACAGACGCGGCGAGCTAATCGGCCTGGAAATAAGAAACGAGGCAAAAACTACGGTCCTCTTCTTATTGCCAAAAAATTCTAAAAGTAAAACTTTTGTGCGTATCTTGTTCTTAGCATGATTGAAAGCTATTATTTCTTATTTTGAAACCTATTAGAAAATAATATTTGAAATATTAGGTTGCTCCAAAAGTTTCTTTCCCTTTATAAGGAAATAATAGATGCACAACGTTTCTTTTTTTATACTATTTTATTGAATCATGTATGATCCATTTTGTTCTATTACATTGAAATATAACTATTGTATTGAATTATGTGTTTTGTAGGAGTAGAACAAAATGGATCATACATAATTCAATAAAATAGTATAAAACAAGAAACGTTATGCATCTAATATTATCTATTACATTGAAATATAACCATTGCATTGAATTATGTGTTTTGTAGTAATAGAACAAAATGGATCATACATAATCGAATAAAACAATACGAAACAAAAAAATGTTGTCCATTATAAATATATCTTACTACTTTGTTCTGAATATTTTACATCTCTTTTAACATATTATTCATTAAATATTCAATTTTACGTATTTTTAAAAGAAAATTGGTTAGTAGATATAAAAAATGATATTTGTTGAAAATGACAACGTGAGTTCGCGCTTGCCATCCATATGCAGATGCGCTAGTTACAATAAATAGTAACTAGAAGATAGTTCTAGATACAATCGATAGATTTAATCGATAGGTTTAAGATGTTCTTTTGTTTTTATCCCTAGTCCATGTAAGAAAGTACAATAAAGGTTACTTGACTCAGAATGGTGTGATAGATTTATCCAAAGAATAAAATAATAGCTAATATGATCCTATCTCTGAATACAGAAATAACAACAATATTTCATGACGAATAAAGAGGATATTATTATCTATATCTAAATTTTTATTCCGTCGATTATTTCCTTATGAAACGAAAGAAACTTTTGCGACAACCTAATACATTTCTTACTGTTTACAAAATAAAAATTAAGAAATTTTTGTTAAAGGAAGTATCGAAACATTTTCATCCAGTTTTTTAAGAATGTTAAAAAATCGTAAACATAATGTATACAATACCTTCTTACAGTTATACGATATAAGCACATTTATTGTGCTTTTGCAATGACACTTTGTTTTTGTGAGCATCGTTGTTGAACAATACCCGTAAATCTTCCAAGTTTGTTCCATAAGATACATCAACTAGATAGCCACATTTTCGTTTTAATGCGATCGTTATCGCTCAGAAATTTGAAATACTCCTATTACAGTAGCATTTGAATTTTCTGAATATTTTTTCTTGGTATGTTCGAGGGTTTTCTGTTGAACACAATAGGAAGATAAAAATTCTAAAATGTTACATCACCTCAGTCAAAGCTAAGCTTTACAAGTCACAATATTTACGTCATTGTACTGCATTATCTAGATAAACTTCGTCTAATTAAAAGAAATACATTAATTCATTTCTTCTGTATAATGTAGCCAAAATACAGAGAAGTCATTTGTCCATTTTAAAGCTTATAACGAATTGTTGGGCATCGAGCAGATCGGTACAAACTAATGATTTAATTAAATCTATAATTTACCTTCAGCCGGAGTATTTTGAGAAAACCAGGAAGTTCGGTTCCTGTCACCTTAGTCATTTATTTACGCAGATGGCATTGGCCTTGTCCAAGATAAAGATAACAATATATCATAATTTTAGACCTATACATAACAAGAAATTGATATATAGTAGTAATTAACGTATTCTAAACAATTTTGTACATTTATTATATTCGATTAACATATAGACAGGGTTGATGACATCGATGATACATTGAGAACAACATAGATAGATATTGATGATTAAAGCATATTAATCCTGGAAGAAACGTTATAATGGGATTCTGTTCACACTTCAGTGCGGTTCACTGCAGGTTCACTCTCATTGTGTTTATCATTGTTATGTATATATTCTGATATATCTTACAAGGAAAGGTCACAGTCATTGGGTCATCGATTTTGATAAAATTCTTTCTGACGAGTCTAGGACAAAAATAAGTCGACCCGCATTTTACACTTTTTGTCAGTATTCATTATTTAGGAAGATATTGTTATAAAATAAATACAATCAGTCCATATCGCAGAAATAAGGTTTCAAGCAAGTTTTGAGGAAAATACACTCTGGTGGAACGATAACAAAACTTATTACAAAAAGAAAATAGTAATTGTTATACTACATTTACTGCAATATAAGTTGTTACAAATGAAATTCAACATGCATTTGCGTAAAATAACGATCCTAATATTGGTAAGATATAGTTAGGTTAGGTTAGATTCCTTGGAGGTTGCTAACCTAACTTTTGAATCACGATCATCCTACACCTCGAACAAAGTGAATACTACTCAGGACCCTCCCCTCTGCAACGTATTCAATAAAAAATTCAATAAAATCGAAAATGAGACCTTCTTTTGCGCACAATTAGCCGAATATTTTGCGTCGTCGTGTTAAGAGAAAAAAATGACGATGAAAGCGACGGCGAATGTGTGCCCTCTTTTTTTCAAAGGGGTTATGACATCAAAGGATTTAGGTGGTCCGAGGCACGAGCAGAATGTAATTCAACCCAGCCCAAGATGTTAACAAATTTATTTGATTCAGCAGTAGAAAAGATACGGGATCCATAAATAATTTTTGAAATGTCACGTTTAAGTTATATCGTGTGTTGGGTCTGCAATGGAATGCAGGGGAGGAAAGTGTGCAAAGAGGATGTGGAGGCAGGATTTAGGTGCGGAACATGATAGGAAATGACAAATGGAAGGAGAATATGAATAGCTTATTAGGGGACAGAGATTTGGGTGTGGAACACGATAGGAAATGACAAATGGTAGGAGAATATGAATGTTAGAAGGCAGATTAGTGAGAGAGTTATGTGTCTATCGTAGGACGTTGGACATTTGAGCACTTGGCAAAAGAATTGAGTTGCAATAAAAAGTAGAGAAACATTGTTACCACAGGCTAGCTATATATAATGAAAGGTAGTAAGTAACGTTAATTCTGAAGTAAAAAATTGATATTAATCCCCATTTGTCATCTATGTACTTCAATTACAGGTTAAAACAATTACAATACCAAATTTTCACAGAAAATTAACTTCTCGAAAACTTGTTTTTCTACAAATTTATATCATTCCCTAGTCCCTACAATATCATTATCATCATATCATTTATTAATCGTTAAAGAATATTATGAACAAAATTTCACTTCATGCAAATTGTGTTTCAACACAATGTCATTCTCCCCTAACAACACCATTGTGATGTTATTTTTTGTTATCACACTCTGCAACTTTTCAATGTTTTCCATGATACTGAATAATAATAAAACATGTAATTTCATTTGTGTGACTCTATCAATTACTGAAATAATAAAAATACATTGACCTAGAGTCTCACTCATGACAGCATAAACGTGCCTCTTATGACGATAGCTTTTAACATATCGAACGCCAAGGTAGAACGCACATATTTCTATTCTTGGTTTCTCTTGAAAATCCATTACATTCCTCGAAATCTAAATTTTCCAGAATATTTAAATATAGATCATTTTATTTTATTTTTTTCTTCTTCTTCATTTGCATCCGTGAGTTACACAAAACTGACGAGATGTCCAGACCATGTAACCGGTGTCTGCACCACAACTGCAGTTAACCAACGTTTTTTGCATCGTCAGCGTCGGCTCACATTTCAATGATACCTCGAATCACCATCGTCGCATTACAACCTGTTGCCATGGACATCAGCGACACGTGAAAAAACTATGCTTTTACATAGTATACGTAAACCATACGACGTATAAACAGCAGTTTCTTTGAAATTGCCTATCTGCCGTTACCTCCTATACAATGTACGGAGAGAACAGAGCATGCCATAATTGACCCTGTGGAGAATGAAACAAAATTCAGTCGAAAGGTTTGTATCGTCAGACTAACACGATGAGCTTTGCTTTCTGTCTAAGCATGAAAAAATCAGTTTATATTATTTTCAAGATTCTTCTACGTTTTATCGTGGCGAAAAGATCCACTAGTTTTGAGAAAGAATTAAGCAATCTTCAGCAAATGTTCGATAAATATGTGCACTTACATTATACGATTCACAGATGTCAGGCGTATCCAACTCGCAGATCGTGGGGTTCATAGACCAGAGCTGGACTTACACTCAACTCATACAGCCTCTTGGCCAAACACGGTGCGAGTAACTCACGTGGCGTTCAATGTGTTAACACATTTTTAGTTTAGTCGCTTTACTTATGCGCGAGACAGATGATTGCTGTGTTCGGTGATTACCTCTTCATGTTGTATTGTAGTGAAACGATTTACAAATACGCTGAAAGGACCGGCAATTATTGAATCTAATGGTACAGTTGAAGTGAATGGTCAGAAAATAATTGTAATCCCGATTTCTGTAACTACATGAGACAATCAGGAAATAAATAAATAAATTCATATAATCCATAAGTGTACGAAATAGAGCGAGATAATATGATAAAGACTCTAATGATTAAGAAATAATGATGATGGATTCAATGCAAATTTCTCAAATAGTGTATCATAATTGTACAATAATAGACAAAATGGGTGAAAAGTGCCGGCAATTGACAGTAGCATCTACGCTAAAATGTGCGGATATCAAAGTGTTCAGGATTAAAGCAAATAATAGTAAATACAATAAAGACGATAATAACAGAAATGTCAGGATTTGTTAAAATAGCGATTGAGAAATACAGTAAATATGGAATAAACAAAATTTAATTCTATTGCACGCGAGTTTATATTTTAATATTTTAAGACTTTTCAGATTTGCGTCACCTGCATACGTCGAAAAAAATTGGCTGCAATATGGTGCATTTACACCCACGCCTACGTTATACTTTACGTATACTTGTGTATACTTTACGATACGTTATATACTTCATGTAAAACAAGCCTCGACACTCGCTAGGAAAAACCGTCCGAAAATTAAGTCGTGTCTAGTCGCAAAAAATCAACATGGAATTTCTTTTCTTGCCATTTCGGCCTATTTATCTTTTTATCCTGTTTCTTATTTCTTATCTCTGTCTTTGGTAGACTACATTCTTTAAGCGGATTTTGAACCACCAGAGACTGCGCTGAAATAAGCTTTTTGCTTGCTACCTTCTTTGCTATATTCAAAATCGCATCGACTACCATAGCTACTAACGACTATATTTCAGCAATAGACTGAGGTCCCTAGCGGTTACTTAGTTGCTTAGTTCCGTAATCGGATGAAAATACAGGCACATAAACATCAAATCTGGACACTCGCTAGGGGAGACCGTCCGAAAATTGGATCGTAAAAAACCAACATGGAAGACAAGGAAGTCCTCGTTCTTGAAAGGCAGGGAGAGATCATAGACAGAGAGAGTGTCTCTGCGTCCGTCTAAGACATTCATAATATATCACGCATGCGCAGAGAACCTTCTTATCTCTTATGTTGATTTCTCACGACTCAATTTTCGGACGGTTTCTACTATACTTTTGATATATGACTTTATATTATCGTGAATGGCATTTGTTGAACATAACGATTAAACAACATTTATTAAAATTTTTACTTTAGCCGATACAATATACACAACTATGTTAATGTAAGAGTTGCCTAAGATTTGTGTGTATGGAAGTTCCCACTTATAGACTAACCTTCAATTCTGGTTTTTAATAAGTAATGATGTAGAGAAAGAGTCACCTCACCCATTTCAATGAGCTTGAAATATGTTGTTTGAGTAACTTTTTTCTGTACATGTTACCGCTACTCTGTTTTAGTTTGTCAGATGTCGACGAGAAATGGAGATTAAACGTAGGTTAAGATTGCGGCACACTTTGACGTATAGAACCATCTTCCATCTTAACGTACAAATTACATGACTAATTAATTGCGAAAATAATTAATTAACTAGATTTCGGTTTAGGGTACCAGGTTTGGTTTAAGTTAGGATACACTTCCAATCGGGCCACCGTAATTCCCTAAAGTAAAGCTGATCTAAACCTAACTCAAATTAAATCAAATCTATTCCAAGCGCCAGAAATACGATACATTTTACCTATCTTACTTTTGTGTTTAACTTGCAAAATAAAATAGTGCGAGGGTGTCTTGTATAGGAAAAAATTACTCAAAATAAAGATCCTAACAACATATTTCAAGGTCATCGAAACCAATGAGGTGACCTCTTTTCTGCAAAATTACCTCTTACTATTACATTTTGTCGGTTTGTTAGATATTACTTTCAGCACCATGACAGTTCAGATAACATATATTTAACTCTTAGATTGTAAACGTTTTTGCGGTACCCTCAAACTGTAGACATGGTTCTTTCGTATCCGTGCATTTTTCAGTAAGCAATACTTGTCAAAAAAATCCAATAAATTTCACATATTCGCATCTCTAAACATTTTAGACCGAAGTTAGTTATCATAATTTTTGCTAAATAACTTCCTTTAGGTTGGCAGGAAAGGATTTTCTACCTGTTACCTCGCAAAAGATTCTCCACACGGTCGAAATACTTACCTTTACAATTTTAGGGTTAAAATTTTTGGACGAAAACGAATGGTTGTTTGAGTAATCGTTGACAAGCTTTTTTGTTGTTGTTATTGTAGATATATCCGTAAAATGTCGCCACATGGTTGCTTCATTTCTAGCGCGGGCAAAATATTTCTAAAAGTTGTTGTTTATTCAAAATGTTTTGGAACATGCAGCAGACAACTAGCGACAAATAGTTACTCGTTGTTACTTCAACGGAGACGAGGCCTTTGTTATTAAATAGATTTGAAGTTTGATATTTAACACAGATTAGTTTTGTATGCTCTGTATTTCACCACCTTGTACAACCATTTTCGACACACCGGATACTCAGATAAAAAAACGCGACGAACAGGGAAAAACAGAAGGGAATCGCAAGTAGTCGTACCAACTCTGCATGTAGGAACTAGTGATCATACCAACCTGACATTTATCTCAACAGCCTTACCCAAACAACAGGGAACGAAATCACATTAATAAATACTTCTCGTTACAAGAAATGGCACTCGCTTTCAGAAATTGATCGGATTGCATTTAATTATGAAAAATACAGTAGAACTTCGTTCATCCAAATCCCGTTTATACAAACCAGTTTTTTACTCACTATCAGTTATATACGCTCGTAACTGAGCCTCTATTACTCGTAACGTACTTTCTGTTATACGGACGCGTACTCTAAAGTCGTATACGTCCGCGTGTTTTGTCTAAGCTGACGCATAGTTTAACACAGTTTGCGTCGAAATGGTCGTTCAATCTCAATTATTCGAACGTCAACCTGTATTATCGAAACTCATTGCAGCAGCTGCCGGTGGTAGCGAAAGAGTCTCTGTTATCCGAAATAACCGACGACCGATTTGAACAAACGATGTATTTGTTCCACTGTGTTTCTATTAAGTGTATTTTTAATCAAACACTTCGATGTTAATAGTGATAGAAAATTATTTATACGAAATCTGTGATTATTTGTTTAGTTAAGCTCATGACTGTACTTTGTTAACCTTTTTTTAACGGACGTATGTATATCATCTGTAACGTGATATTGTAACTTTACCGTATCGGATATATGTCATGTCGAAGGTAACGTAAAAACTACAAAAAACTCAAGTCGTATTGAATTACGGTGGTTCATGGATACCGTGGATTACACAGATCATCATACATCCTTCTTTCTTTTTTATACGCAAATCATTAAAGTAGGGATGAAAACTGTTTTTGAGGCGAAGAAAAATAACTTATACTTTTGTGAAAACCTATATATATGTGTATATGCAACAGAAAACCATCTTTTTATGTTGGGAAGAATTTTAAAAAATATCATACATTGATAATATACAGGGCGATTTAATAAAAACTACCGCCTGAAATAATTCGTTATTTAGTGATTTTATCAAAGAAATGCTTGAAGCGAAATTTGTTATATTCAAATCAATTCACTTTGATTTTTCGATATTTTATATTTTCTGAGATATCAAGGTGACCTTAAGTATTTTAACAGTCACTTTATATTTTCCTTTATATTCCGTTGTAGTTACTAAAAATACGAATTCAACCACATATTATAAAGCGACGAACGAAATTATTTTAAGGTTATGTAAGCGCCTTTGTACTACTGATACAGATATTGGGATGTAAAATCGTCTCGAGGTACCAATAAATAATAATAATATGAAACACCGCAATATCTCGGCAAGTAATTAACAAAATCAATCTACATCATAATAAAACTACAATGTAAAATATTTCGTTAAAAGCAAAAGACAAGCGTATTCAGAGCACGGTTGAATCTAGTTGATTGTTGTGTTTGAAAACGCATAAAAGCTCTTGTGAAGCAAGTTAAACAGTGAAAATTTTTTAGTAAAAGCAAGCTAATAGTCTTGCATGATTTATCATTATACATGTTTGTTTTTGTATGTTCAACTTTACCGTTAAACAAATTCTCTTTTTAGTGTAATTATTATTTTTCTGTTGAAATACGTATGTAGTCACTATGAAACATGATACTGTTACTGATAATGATCATATGGAATTATATTTATTTTGTGCCGGCAACTACGAAATAGACAGTAGTGAAAAATTGGTCCAGTTCGATGTTTTCATTGGTATCACGAAGATGTGCTTGGGATGCATCATTCACATGTTCAACGCGTAGAAGACAAAGAAACTTAATGTAATATAATGTATTTGTTTTCTTGTGTGTTCCATGTTAGATATCATTTCTTTAACTCGCCGTATGTGAACATCTATCAATTTTGTTGAGTTTTAACGTTAGTTTCACTAAAAAAAAGCACGTTTCTCTTTTTGGCGGGCTTACAAGATCAGATGTTCCATATTAAATGTAGTATAATATTACTTATAATCTAACTCCAACTTAACCTCAATCAGCTAATTCTTTGAGACCGTTTCCTTTTTACATGTGGTATTTTCTGCTGTTCAATACAGACCTGCAGGAGAGAGAGCTGCTATATCTAAACAGATTGCAACTTTTTTCCATAGGAATGTTATTTTATGCTTGGAAAATGTACTATACTATACTCCATACTACTCTTATAACTGGATCTCATGAAATTCAGTTCGCCACGCATGAAATCTCGTCTGCAGGCATGCCTCGAGGTAAATGTCGCCGTGTACACAATCTCTTTTGATAGACAACAAAGTATAAAATAATGAACGCATAAAAATATGTTTCACGTTGGAAGTAATCTGCCTTTAATACGAAATATGTGCCCAGGCTTCAAACATACACATTTGTCATATACAGGGTGAGTTACCAAAAGGAGGTCAGCTAGATAACTCGTGCAATTTTTGAGACACAGAGAAATGTTTGAAACGGAAGTTATCTGGTTCCGAGGAGACTGTTTCGCGGTGGACAAAATCTTTTCTTGCGTGTCGTGTTTACAGTTTTTGAAGGTCACCTTCATTTTCTTAAACGGAACTATGTATCTTTGAGCATCTGCGATCGTTTACCCTCTAGATTTAAACAGTAGATTCAACTAGAATCAAACATACAATAAACACTCACTATTCAAGTTATAGTACCACACCAGAATAATTTACTTATAATTCTCAATGAGAATTGATTGTAAAATTCTTCCAAATAAAAAAAAATCCACGATCGTGTAACTCTTCTCAACGTGAATTCAAATATCAGGGTTACTTAAGGTCACTCAAGGTTACGGGCGCGATGACACGAAAAAAATAAAAGTGAAAAATAAAAATTCGTTGCGAATGCTTCGGAAAAGTGTATTCTCGGCTTTATTGGCGAAAGAGATCTTTGAACGGACAACGTACGTTGCACACCGTGGATGTCTGGAACGAGCTCTTTTGTCGATAAAGCCGAGGATCCACTTTTCATTTAAGTTTCTAGTTTCACTTAAACAAAGCAAAGGTGACCTTCGAAACCTGTAAACACCTGAAATCTACCCGAAAAAACATTTTTCCTTCACATAATAGCCCCATCGGGACCAAACAACTCTTGTTTCGAACGTTTCTTTGTATCTCAAGAATTGAAAGAGTTATTCGGGTGGCTTGCATTATTTGATGATCGCCCTGTATACTGCTCTCCTCAGATAAAGCGTCCTATGTAACATTTTTCTCGTTTTTTAAAGTATGTTGAAATATTTGAAGTTACCCGTGTCTTTTTTTATCTATTCAGCAACGTTATATTAGACTGGCTGAAATAATGACTATATATTTTAAATTAAAAGAAAAAAGAAAAAAATAGCAATGAAACCACAAAAGAAATGATAAAACATAAATTTTCTACAATTTCAGAATGGTAAGTGGGACATTTTAAACGTTGATTAAAATAATCTAACCTCAATATGCAAAACTGGAATTTTGCACACACATCAACTGACGAGGACTAGTGAACAAAGGAGTGCAGAATACACCTGCTAATACGAACGCTGCTAATCGAAAACAACGCGTATCTGGACCCCAGCGTTAGGATGTACCAAGTCCACTTTTTCTAAAACACAACATTCTACATGTTTCTCGTATCAAATTTTTCACCTTTCCCGAGGACAAAAACTTTTTCGTTCAGAATCGTTCTGCTTTCATAATGTTTATAATGTTCTATATTTTACAACATATGTATGTTATATTGTATAATGTTCTTAGCAAAAGTACTAAGTATAGTAACTTAAGTAACCTAGTGACTAAGTTTATACATGTATTCACTATATAGGTGTATAAGCTAAGTGTAAATGTAAACTTAACTACTTACGTAAATTTAACTGAAGTAATTTTAAAGCATGGAAAAGTAAATAGGAAGTAAGAAAACGATGCAACAAATTTAAATCATCCAGCGCTAGAACATATAGCTGAGAAATTGTAATAGTTGAGAACCTAAGTTCCAGTAAGGAATACACACATGATACGTACATAATAACCTACAAATTATATTAAGTCCGTATCTTATTGCAACACTTTTACAAGTTTGGGTCGCCCACCTTTAAAGTTTGAAAAGTGCGACTTAATACACTCTGGGATCTAAATACGTAAATGCAACTAGCAGCTCACATACGTCTCTCACTTATAGGAAATTTCATTTTCAGCAATAGAATATACGATTATAGGAGGAAATGCGATATCGCATTGAACTGGTAGTATCCGATGTGAACTGGAGAAGCATAATCACGAACTCGTCTGCTCGCATACGTTTTCTTATACAAGATATTCCGCATAATGTGGGCAAGTAGTTAGGAAGTGACACTAAAAATAAGTAGAGAATATAAGATAAAAATGATTTTTATCCGAGGCTTCGTTTTCGAGAAAATCCAGTTTGAAAATTTATTAATTATAAGCGAACATAACTAATTCCGGAATGGACAAGAGTAAATAATCGACAAGAGGTTATTGTACATGTAAAAATAAGGCGAAGATGTAGAATGAAATGTTTCATTCTATTACACAATACATTTTGTTTCCAAGAAAAATGAACGTGAATTTATCATCATGACGAGTACTAGGCGCTAATTCTCATCTAAACGTGTTCGAATTGCATTTCTTTTTTAAATGGAGCGAGTTCCACTTTTCATTTATTTTTGCACGTAAGATAACCTATTAAAGATTATTTGTTTCTCTCCAATCAGGAATTAGCTATGTTCAAGTGCATCTGATAAATTTTCAAAGTCGATTTCCTCGAAAACGAATTTTATTCTACATTTTCGATTTAGTTTTCCACGTAGAATCATCTCTTTTCCTACTCCTCTAATGGATTGACTACATTATATACGACACCCTGTATGTACAATATAATCTAATATCGAAACGCTCGCGTGACAAAACTTAATTGTCTACGTCAAACCTTAAGGTCTCGTTGATACACGTTGTGATGCATGCGTCGACGCGTAAGTTTCACGAAATCTGCATCAGTTTCAGCTTACCATCACGTCATCGATACCCCTCAGTTTATGGTGTGACACCAACGTCGAAACACGTGTTTCAAAATGGCTAATCGTTTCTCAACTTCAGTATTATTACCAATAATAGCAAGTACATTGATTGAACAACAGAAAAAATTAAACACCGAGAAGAAATGGAATTGGAAGAAGGATCGTTAATTGACAGAGACAGATTTTCTAATGGTGAGCCAGAAAACAAGACAAATTTGTATGTCCCGTTTTGGAACTGATTTTTATGCCGAATGAAACCTTCTAATCAAAGTGAAACATTAATTACAATAAATTATCAAGTTGAGTAGACAATTAGTTTCTTAGATTTAGGAGTTTAAAAATGTGAATATTCATTAACGTATCAGTTAATAATATAAAAAATTGTTGCCAGAGATTTTGCCGACTGTATTTGTATACATTCCGCTGATATTTACATGGTGTTGCTACAAATGGACCAAAATAAAGCAAACGTGCCTACGTGTATATAGAATGAAATGGAAACACTGTCGTTACTTTTTTCCCTATTATCAGTGAGCAATAATTATACTCGTGTGGAATCAAATCATTATTGTATTATGGTATTGAAATCAGCATATGTATGTTGTATTAAATCTACTTACCAGGATGAGTAGTATTGTATCATCGAATAGACGCGTAGTATAAAACTGGGTTGTTTTATCATATATGGGAAATTTGGGACGAACCTCTTCGACAGAAACGTCAATGTGCAACATAGGTTGATATATTGATCCAGAAAGAAATAATTTTCAGCAAGCTTCTAACCCTTTCGGCCTCTATAATTACCTATGGATACACGTGTTGAACAAAATCCACGTTCTTGGTTTAAGAACGAAGAAATAAAAACACAAACGACCATCAGTTACACATTACGACATCTACCGATATTTAGTATGAATTGAGCACTTTTTACTGTTTTTGTCTTCTGCTTATCTTATCTTCTTTGATTAATCCTTCCGATTAATTATCAAATTTGTCACTTCGTTAGCATTATACGTATTTTATATGTGGTATTGTATTACGTTATATTATATTACATTATGTCATATTACGTTATATTATATCACGCTATATTATATCACGTTATATCATATCACGTTATATTATATGACGTTATGTTCTATTACGTTATATCATATCGCGTTACATTACACTACGTTATAATTATATTATGTGGTATTGTATTACGTTATATTATATTACTTTATATTATATTACGTTATATTATATCACGTTACATCATATTACATTATATCATATCACGTTATATTTTATTACGTTATGATATCATAACACGTTATATTATATTACGTTATATTATATTACGTGGTATTGTATTACATTATATTATATTACGTTATATTATATTACGTTATATTATATCACGTTATATTGTATCACGTTATATCATATCACGTTATATTACGTGGTATTGTATTACATTATATTATATTACGTTATATTATAGCACGTTATATCATATCACGTTATATTATATTACGTGGTATTGTATTACATTATATTATATTACGTTATAGTATATCACGTTATATTGTATCACGTTATATCATATCACATTATATTATATTACGTGGTATTGTATTACATAATATTATATTGCATTATATTATATTACGTTATATCATATCACGTTATATTATATTACGTGGTATTGTATTACATTATATTATATTACGTTATATTATATTACGTTATATTATGTACCGTTATATCATATCACGTTATATTATATTACGTGGTATTGTATTACATTATATTATATTACATCATATTATATTACGTTATATTATATATGGTATATTGTATTTCGTTGTATTATATTACGCTATATTATATTATGTTATATTCTGTTATGTTATAATATTATAACACGTCATATTATATTACACGATATTACATTATATTATGCTATGTTACATTATATCATATCACGTTATATTAATTTAAAACACCGAGCGAAAAAGAATGTTTTAAAATCTCTCGATAGATGTAACAGCTCTCTGTACTTCCGAAAGAAATTCCATTTCTATGATTAATGAGCGCATAACTTACAAAAACTACGAACAAGCTACGAAGTCCGCAACCATATTTTTATTTTTTGACAAAAAACACGCGCATTACACTTACAGGTTCTATACAATTGTATAGTCGTATAATTTTGTCCAATTCGATAGATTTACATATTAGGTTAAGTAAAAAGTTCTGAGCGTTTTTCGCTAGATGTCTTTAGTGAGCCATATCTCACGATGTGCACATCGCATCGAGTCATAGTATACACCGATTTCAAGGTGATATTACGCATCAAAAAGGTTCTTTGTCAGTTTTGTGTTCGGTGAAGCCAGTTGTGTGTTACAGCGTTCGAAAATGGAGATAAAAAAAGAGAAAATTCGATACATTCTTCAGTACCACTACGACCAAGGTGAAAAGGCGGAGCAGGCGGCCAAAAAAATTTGTGCTGTTTATGGACCCAGTACAGTATCGAATGCAACAGCAAAGCGGTGGTTCCAACGATTCCGTTCTGGTAATATGGACGTCGAAGATGAGGCACGCTCTGGTAGGCCAATCGTCGAAAATGTGGATAAAATCATGGAAATCGTCGAGTCGGACCGGCATGTGAGCACTTATTCCATTGCCCAGGAACTGAAGATTAGCCAGAAAACCGTTTGGAACCATTTGCATAAGGCTGGTCTCAAGAAGAAGCTCGACGTATGGGTGCCACATGAATTGACGCAAAAGAACCTTTTGGACCGAATTGATGCCTGCGATTCTTTGTTCAGACGTAACGAAATCGACCCATTTTTGAAGCGGATGGTGACTGGCGATGAAAAATGGGTCACATACGAGAACAACAGCCGAAAAAGATCGTGGTCCAATCGCGGTGGGCCGGCCCAAACGATCGCCAAGCGTGGATTAACGGCCAAGAAGGTTTTATTGTGTGTTTGGTGGGATTGGAAGGGAATCATCCATTATGAGCTGCTCCCATCGGGGCAAACACTTAATTCGGACCTCTATTGTCAACAACTGACCAGACTGAAGCAGGCGATCGACCAGAAGCGGCCAGAATTGGCCAATAGGAAAGGTGTTGTGTTCCATCAAGACAACGCCAGGCCGCACACATCTTTAACGACGCGTCAGAAGCTCCGAGAGCTTGGCTGGGAGGTTCTATCGCATCCGCCGTACAGTCCAGACCTGGCACCAAGCGATTATCACCTTTTTAAGTTTTTGCAAAATTTTCTTGATGGTACAAAACTGGCCTCAAGAGAGGCTTGTGAAAATGAGCTGGTCAAGTTTTTTACCAATAGGGACGAGGACTTCTTCAACCGCGGAATTATGAAATTGCCTTCAAAATGGACAAAAGTAATCGAACAAAACGGCGCATATTTAATCTAAATCGAATAATCTTGACTATGTTAATTTCATCGTCGAAATAAAGCGAAAAAGCGCTCAGAACTTTTTACTTCACCTAATATATCGTATCTCATGGCGAATATAATGGAACTTCCACTGGCCGAAAATCTCGTATATTGGAATGTACCACTATTCAAACGTTTTATTAGCCAAACAATAGTCTCTGTTGGTGCCCTCTATTGTCATACAGAAAATAGAAGAAGACGTGTCAGTACAAACTGACACGGTATCGAGAGGCACTTAATTTTATGTAAATAGTTTTTTGATAGGTGGACGCGTAAAGGTTGTATAAAGGTCAACTTAATTCTTTGAAATGGAATAACACGTGATGTATAATATAAAATAGAAAATGGAATGGCTTTTTCTCACACCATTTAGGTCGTTTTAAAACGTGCATGATCACCTATGGCTCAAGATCATTTAAGGTCGCTCAAAGACCAAAAGTGGCAAAGGAAAATAATTTACTTTATGTGAGCGATCGAACACGTTATTTTATACGACAATTTACGAATGTGTTGGTACTCTGCTTCTTTAAATATTCAAAGAGATGACCTCCACCATGCATGCCCTAAAGCGATTCTAAAGGGGGATATCACAGCGTATCGCATTTATGTTCAACATTATTCTCGGATTTTTATTTATGATGAAAATTAAAGCAGCAAGTGTATAGTGAGATATCGACAGCCAGAGAAGAGATGAAAAGGGCGCGTAACAGTAGATCGCTCAGCGATTAATCCGAACGAAATTTCATACGCCGTGATATCCACCTCCTGCATCGCTTTAGGCATTCGTCGGTGTTTAAGGTCATCACTGTGAATGTTTAAAAAGTAGCAGTGTATTAGTAAATTAATGAACCAACAATACATAAAATTCAATATTCGACCGCTTACATAAATTAAATTATTTCCTCTTGTTAATTTTAAGAAGCTCCAGTAGGTGGTACGTAGAGTAAAGAGCACGTGATTTCATTGAAAACCCAGATTACCAGTTGACCTTCATATGACCTTTATTGGTCCACCTATCAAACAGCTATGTATTTCAAACTGAATCAAATTACGTGTCATTCGACACTGTACCAATTTAGTCGGACACATTTCTTCCTGTCACCAACGACAGTCAAGATATTTAGGTGGCCTGTTTTAGATGCTTCAACCTGTATATTTGCTTTTTTTTTGCAATCTCATATTTTCCTACTTCCTTAGCGCGAAGCTGATGTTGCACGCGTAATTTCTCATGTACAATGACATCAAAGAGGAGATGTGTCGTATCCAGCGTTAACAGGTTGACTGCCACTGTGCTCATCTGGCACTACGCTAGCTTAAAATAAGATAAATTCCGCGAACGGAAACTTTTTCAGCATGTGAATGACATACAGTCGCTGACATTAGCACGCTCGCTATCGTTGACGCGGATTCGTATCGTTGTAAATGCTATACTTCCGCTTGCCGCTGGCATTCACGTCATTTCGAATTCCATTTCTGTTTGCCACTGGCGAGCATTCACGTCAATTGAAAATCTGTTCCTGTTTACCATCCACCTGCTATCACATCATTTCAAACGCTGTCCTTGTTTGCCGCTGATGTGAACTCACGTCATCTGGCAAACTCTTTTCCTTCCCTCTAGTCACGTTATCATCTTCAACAGTTCCGGGCACATTGCTCGCTTGAAAACGAATTCACGGGAAATGCGAATTGAGATAATTTTGCGATACAATTTCGCTGTACGGGCAATGACTTGCTCCTCCTAATGGCCGGTCAAGGAATACAAGGTGATCATGTTATTGCGATTGTTGGACTTAATTCGCTACACTTTATGTCTACTGTCGTGTAGCTTCCGGTGTTTCCATACTTGAACATGCTTTTTCTAATATTGTAAAATAAAATGATATTGTGAAATAAAGAAAACGCCTTCTGTCTCATGGAAATCTCATGTGCAGCTTCCTGGCTTCGGACCCAGAAGATTCGAAGCCAGAAGATGAGATCAGAGACGGATAATTTCTCCAGTTACCCGCAACGAGAATTTACCGGATAGAACAAAACAAAAACGGTTATAAATAAAAAATAGAAAAATGATTCTAGATTAAATTCACTGTCGTTTTAACAGCAGAACCTTGCGGCTATCAGCTATAGACTCACGGAAATTGTAGGCGGTGTCCAGCTGAGGCTCCCGCGTCAGAAACGTCGATCGTGAATTTGTTAATATTCGGACATCCTTTGAAACGGAATAATTTTTTAAAAATTGGACCGGACGACTTGAGCTTTTTTCACAAAGCGCGCAGACATGATTGAAGACTTTTTTCCTTTTATCTGTCACCCTGTGTAATTGACATAAATCTACCAAATGTATTGTTTAAATATTCATTATAGTCTCAGATAAAAAAAATAATAAAAGACGACCTGCATTTTCTTCTCGATTTCGATCAATTTTAATTGAACAAAATTAATTAACAAATTAATTAAAATAAATAAAATTCTCGTATCGGCGGTCAACGTGTTAAAATAAAACGAGAGACACTTCAGCAGTAAAAAGGAAAAAGTGTGAAACTGCCGTAATAATTACAAAAATCTACAACGTTGAGAGGTCTACCATGCAATGGCTTCGAAAAACAGAAACGTTCAATTGAAAGTACTGAGATGGCGCGATAAATACACAAATTTTGATGGAAATTGAAAAATAAATATTTGACCTTTGCAATATAGGTCTCCACAAATCGGTGATGAAAAAGTGTTGGTATTTATATAAAAAAAGGGCGCAGCTGGCCAATTTCAATGAGCTTGGAACATGTTGTCAAGGTGAATATTTTGAACAACTTTTTCCTATACGTGTTAAAAATTTCGATACGATTTATGTTACGATTACGCTTAATTCTGAAGTAGGCGAGCGCATTTTCATATAATCCAATTTAAAGTTAACTCATTGTTGAAAAAGATAACCAGTTTTAATATAAGAATCGCATATAATGATCATTTAGTGTACAAAGTATGTCGATTATAGGAGTATGCCATTCCTTTGTACAGAAAATTGGGAAGAACCGGTTTACAATTTTTTTTTTTTTTTTTACCTATGATGCATTGGTGGAAATTGCCATAAATTATATAGTTAATAATCATAACAAGCTGCTAAAACTGTCAAAATATTAGCATGGTTACATGAACGATTAAGGCAATAATATAAACAAATACTGGTTTCTAATGTTTTTTTTACCTATATTCCCGCGTGTCAAAAAATCAGAAAAAATTACACATTAATAGTCGTAACAAGACACTAGTATTGTAAAAATATTAACATGGTCTGACGTCAATATCGATATAAAGTCAGCATTTGAAAATTTTCCGAATTTTTTAAAAATCGATTTTGTAGTAAAAAAATTATAGAAAAATTCACAGACATGCATGCCACAGAGTAGAATATCCCTGATTTTTCTCAGAATTTTTCATTAAGTAGAACAAAAGAAATGGAGCTTAAACTGTAAATTGTTTTTCGTTGTGTAACTACCCTTATAGTACGGGTAGTGACTTGATACTTTTCGAGAAGTCTGTTGAATGGTACGCAGCCAGATCAAATTGATTTAGAGGCATGTTTACTATGCTGGTTCGACTATGATCTTTAATTGAAGCTTTTTGTGAATAAATGGTCCGGAGACGAATATTGACCTTGACAACATATTTCAAGCTTATCCAATTCGGTGAGGCAGAATTACCAAAATGTTAATATCTAGACCAATATCGTACAAAAAGTTTTGGAATTTGAAAAAATATTATATTGTTATTAACGTATTAAATTCTTTAATTGAAAAAAAAGATCACAATGCAAGTGACAATGAAGATGTGCCTTCTCACCTTGAAGTGTTTATGGTATTAGAAAGAGCATGTAGCGGCACATGAGTCATCGGACGATTCGAATCAGGAATGACTCATATTGTTGTGCCTTAGAGTGTTAACGCTGTTTCGATCTGATAGATTCAAAAAATAACGAACTCCAGATAAAAGCATCATCGCCGTTATTTGTAATCGCCAACCGGAATTACATTCGAACTTTTTATAATAACAACTGTAGTTATAAATAGACGAACGTGCTCTCTAGAGCATCAGTATCCTCATCGAGTATTATCAGTCGAGTATTATTACGAGCAGTATAACCAGTCTTTATAGCGAATTATTACGAGAGTCCTCATAGCGATCTGCATAGCGAATTATCACAGCGAGTTCTACGGTAGAATCGAGTGAGAGGCGGTTGCGACCGATACACAATATCTTTGTACTTGTATTCAAAGTGATTTTAAAATACATTAACCATTACATTTTACCACTCGTCTCTTTAATACCATCTCAAGCATTTAGGTGGTTCAAGGCTTGAACAGAATAAAATTCAATGTAGCTATGTATTAAAAAATTTATTTGAATTAGCGATAAAAATAATATCCGGTTGAACCTCGCCAACTCGAATCTCGCGTTGTGCAGATCCTACCAATTCTTCTAGGGAGACAGATTTAACAAATAAAAACGACTTGAAGAGAATTTATATAAGACTTAACATTTTTCAAATTGAAGAGGGTCAAGGAAAAACCAACTCAGCTTTTACAATTAAATTACACAAGGTGTCCCGCAGTTTAGTGTACGAACTTTGCCAGTGTATTCTAAGAAATGTTTTTAAATGTATTCTAAAAAATAGTCTCTAAGAATGAGACTCAAATATCTCATAGTGAAAAGTCCACAAATTCTTCATTAAAAAATTATAATGAAAATATCAAATGCAACAAACGTATGTGTACCTCGATATCCTTTTTCTTATTGTTAGTTAATACTGAATAAGAAAAGATACACAGTGCTGCTGTATTGGTTGCATTTTATATTTTTGTTATAATTTTCTAATGAGACATTTGTGGACGTTTTGCTACATGATATTTTAGCCTCTTTTGTTTAGCTTATAAAACACACTGGCAGAGCTTAACAGAAATTAACAAAAATTCAGAAATTGATTAATCTGATAATATAAGAATTTACATAAAGTTAGATGAACAAAAGAAATAACGATGAATGTACAATTTTTAATTAAATTTTGAAACCGGTCATTTGACCGGGCCTGATAAGATTAGTATTAAACTGCATTTTGTGTTGTACATTTGCGATAATAAATGGTAGTTTATATTACGTGAACTGACGACTTGCACTGTACATAAAGATGACACACATTTGCCAAAATGTCTGAGTCATCAAATGTCTGGAGTCCGCAGATTGCGATTCGTACTCCGGCGGACTAAGAGTTAGTGATCTGATAGGACGAAACTACAGAAGGGTTTTACGAGCGACGCAAATTGTCTTTCGACCTCAAACCGTCTGACGTGACAAATCTTAAGTACAGGGTGGCCTGTAAGTCACTTTCTCGTTTAGACGTTATATAACTCTAAACTCTTTTATTCTATATTTTACAATTTTTTATACACTTAAAATTTATTTTTTGGAATTTTATAATTGGAAAATTCACAGTTGAGCAACGAATAAAAACATACAACATAACCTATATTTCAAAAAAGATTATGTTGCGACGTCCGTAAAAACTTTTGCTGCCACTTGATATTTTGTATTGAAATAAAAAAAAAAAGCGATATCAACAGCAGTGGCTCGTTGCATTTTTTCTTATCTAGTTTGACCTTTGTGCAGGTAATTGACGTACAACTTGACTTACTTAACGAAGGTTAGGGTTAGGGTTAGGTTTGGGTTAGGTTAGGATTAAGGTCTCCCTTCCGGCACTACCCTTCCTCCTCCCCACTCCGTCCCCCTCAGAGAACTCGAAATGCTTATGAAAGTTCCCCTACGTAAAAAAAAAAAGGAAAAAGAAAAGGATTCCCCGAGGACGGGGCCTGGTGCGCGATGGCCGCACAATGTGCCGTAGCCCACGGGACAGATATAAGGGTGGGGGGTCTGTATCTTCCCTCACTCCCGGATGAGTCCATACGCGAGGGGGTCGATGATGGATGCCTTTGTGGTTTCAGGTTGGGACGGCCATTGTGGAAGTTTTAGACGGTAGGAATCCGACATTAGCGGTATTCCCCAGAAGGCGCGGGATGTCCATGAACGTGTTCTCCACGTGTAAAAAAAGGTAAGGGAAGTTAGAGTTAGAGTTAGGTTAGAATTGCCCAACACATTTCGGTAGTATGCATAAATTGTGTTGAGATAAGATGCCGATGTTATATTGATTGCAGCTTATTTATTTTAATAATCAATGTATATTTATCTACCTGTGTATCTAGCAAACGATGCAAATCTACGTGAGAAAACTGAACAGTGGAAGATGGGCGGAGGATTATCTTGGATCTGCTGTACTAACATCGAAGGATGAAGCTAGAAGAGCAAATAGGAAATACCACACGTTTTCTTGTTTCGTTTGCGTTTTATCCAACGATTGATTCGGGTTGAAACGACATCAATATGATGTCAAAAAATGAGACGAAAAATGAGATTAATATGCCTGACGAATTCTTTATATTGCAAATGTATATGTAATGTATGTAATGTGTGAATATGTACTGTAACGTATACGTAATGTATATGAGAAGAATTCATGCTTGCAAGGGTTAGCATTTGGTTTCTGTTAATTTAGTAGTTTTCGTTTAATAGTGTATGATTAGAATAACAAATAAAGTTTGTTGATTTGATAGAAATATATGCACTAAACTTTTTATAAGTTTAATAAGAAACTTCTACCTTCTCCTTCCCCAAATTTTCTTATGTTAATAAATGGAACACTAAGTTTTGCGGCACTGAAAGCCCAAGAGTAGCTCATCAGCGTGATTTGCATCCCATAAAGATTATAGTGTACTGTGACGTTATGTCACAAAGAGTAGCAAATCAGATCTTATCTTTCTTTGAAGGGTTATACTCGTTGCTCCGTTGTAAGTTTTTTCATTGTATATTTCTAAAAGGCAGACTTGAAAAATCTGCAAATGGAAACTTAAAAATATACAACGAAAGAAAGTTATATAAATTCTAAATGGAAGAATGACTTATGGGCCACTCTGTATAGATTCCCCACGCATTCTCTCAAGAACGAAAACTCTTGTAC
Source organism: Bombus flavifrons (assembly GCF_040668555.2). Taxonomy (NCBI): domain Eukaryota; kingdom Metazoa; phylum Arthropoda; class Insecta; order Hymenoptera; family Apidae; genus Bombus; species Bombus flavifrons. The sequence continues at coordinate 4,325,353 of NC_138458.1, read as the reverse complement.
TCGTGGCGCACGCGGTATTCCTTCACTCTGTTGCGTTAAAAGTTGGAAATTCGCATATTCCTACGCGGTGTGAATTCCACTACATAATAACGTTTTATGGCTTGCGTGTAAGGAATACGCATGTGATACGCGGGTCTATATACGCGGTGGGTGCGAGTTGAGAAACAATTCTTCACCGTAAGGTAGATTTGTAGCTATACCGGGTGTTCTGCGTAATACAACATACGATTCTTCGAACAATTTTTCATTTGCCACTATGTAACAAAGAAAGCTTCAAACCAAAATTTATATATACCGGGTGTACAATGAATGGGGTCCCATTGAAATCATCGACATTGCTTTTACCGAAAACAATTCATCGACACTGCTTTTACCGAAAACAATTCACCGGCAAGAGCTTTCATCGGCAAGAATATTAATTGGCAACAACAATAATCAACGCAGAGTTGAACCAATTGTTTGCATCGTGCTCGAGCGAAGTATTAGGCTGTCCCAAAAATTTCTTTCGTTTTATAAGGAAACAATAGACGCGCGACATTTTTTGCTTTATATTATTTATACTAGTTGGTTTTCTATTATTTTATCGAATATTCTATTGAAACAAAATGGATCACATATAATTCAATAAAATAATATTGAACTATTTCTATATTATATACTAATATATTATATACTATATTATATACTATAATAATATAAAATTATTTCTTTATAAAACGAAAGAAACATTTAAGACAACCTAATACAAGTTAGGTTTACAGTAGAATTTCTTAAACTATAGATCGCAACGCATATACTTATGGCATACTTATGGCGTATCTGTCGCAAAGCTATGTCTTCGTGATTGACGATTTTATAATCGAAATGTCGATTAACCCTGAAAAATGTTGAAGATACTCCGTTATACCAAATATTCGGCCAAGATATAATTCTTTATGCAAAAAAAAGCATGTTCATTATGCACTATACTCATCAGTCTGCGTTCTAGTTTTATCCACGTAGAAAATATGTATCTCATTATCCTCATCGGTTAATAGCGTGGTCGGTCAACGTTGTTATCGATGAAGTCTGGTGCCGATCAAATGTCTGGTGTCGATCAAGTGTCCAGCGCTGATCAAGTCCGATGTCGATCAAGTCCGGAGTTGGGGAATTGTTGTTGATAAAACCAGTGTCCGTGAAATCTGTGTCGGTGATTTTAATGAGACCTCATGAAATGGTCATGACGAGAATTTCGAGAATTATCTTCATAGTGAGGCTGAAACCCAAAGTTACTATTTTTATTTAATTTTTTTTTTTTTAGACTTTCTGATACGCTCAATGCAATATACAGAAATAGAAAGGAAGCTCTTACCAAAGTATAGTGTAAAAAATTGAACATTTCACTTAGAAAGACAAATTTGACCTCTAAATCTCCTCTACGCCTCCACCAGTAAAGACACTGTTTGATACTATATCATTTATAATATTACTATAGATAACTATTATATTACTTATTATATACTTATTATACAGGGTGGTTGGTAACTGGTGGTACAAGCGGAAAGGGGGTGATTCTACGCGAAAAAAGAAGTCGAAAATATACAATAAAAATTTTTCGTTTGAGGCTTTGTTTTCGAGAAAATCGACTTTGAATTTTGGCTCGGTACGCGTGCACTTTATCACGTCTCGTTATAACGGATCTCACTGTAGATCGTTGTCTCGATGGAAAAATTAAAAAAAAAATTTTTATTCTATATTTTCGACTTCTTTTTTCGCGTAGAATCACCCCCTTTCCGCTTGTACCACCAGTCACCAACCACCCTGCAGATACTATGTATTTCTTTAGACACTACTACTTTTATAAGTAACATCGTCCTTTATTGTTTGAAACAACGATGATATTGCGGATGGATGAAGTTAGTGGGACACCCTGTATATAACTCATACAGACATATCGAAAAAATGGACGTAGAAACCAGAAGCTATCCTAAACCGCGAGGCAAGGATTACCTATAAATACATAATAATAATAAATAATAAAAATATAGAAAACAATCCATGCGAAAATAGTTAACCCTCCGCCTGCAACCTTATTTTTACTGACGTCGTTTACATACTGGGTGGTTTAAGTCTATGCAGTTCCTTTTAGATTTTTGTGTTTTAAAATACCCTCCGAAATTCTTGGATATTTTTCCATGTCCTGCAATATCATTCAATAGTTTCTATTGTTATTTTAATTGTTTGAGCGAAGCAAAATTTAGACAAAAACGTGGAAAAAATGAAAAGACCACTTCAAATTACTGGTCGAAAACGACCCAGCATGCAAATGGAGGGTTGAATAAGTTAATGAAGCAAGCGTAGAATTCATGTATCCCGAAAGAACAACAGTATTTCAATAAGACAAAGGTTAATAATTTTAATGATTAAATAATAATTTAATAATTGAATAAGTTTGGATAAAATTATTTAAATAATTATGTTCAAAAAAATAAGTTTAATAATTTTGTGATATCAGGTCGAGAAGCAAAAGGATATTTGAAAAGTTTTGAAAAATTGATTAAAGATATTAAGCAGAACAAAATACATCGAAGTTTCGGCATCTGTTGACACCCTATGTACCTTTTCCGGCAGACTAACGAAAACACGATCAAATGGCGCACGCGAGAAAAAGATAAAAAATATAGACACTTTTTTTTACGTAAATGAAAAAGGATCTATATAAAATGTACGTAAAACAATACTTCGAAAGAATTAAGAAGGATATTGATGAGAAAATACAGAAACTATACGATGGAAGCGATAAAATAACAGAAGCAGTAGAATAACATAACGGAAAAATACCGAAATAACAGAAGACGACGTTGATGGTTTTAAGGGAACTTCGAATAACGGGGCGCAGGGAATAAAGAGATGAAGGAAAACACAGTGATTCAGCTGACAATAAAGCAGTTAAACTTTGAAGATGTGAAAACTCGACGTACTAGTGTAAAAAGTAAAAGTCATTAAAAATTGAGTAATGAACCTGATGTAACGAGTAAATTCGTTTGTGTTCGTAGCAAAGGTACGAGAAAGTGGAAGTTTGAGACTCGAAGAAAAATATATGGAGGTAATTCTAGAGATATCGATTTTCTACTTCTACGTCAAATAAATCGGACGCTTTGTTGTCGTTGGGTCATTTTAATTCACACAGGGGATCGACTTTCCTTGAACTATGAGCCAAAGTAACCGATCGATTCTACAAAGATAATAAATTTAGCCATCGAAATTTGTTTTTCGTCCATTCACACCGACCAGCTTCGTTCTTTGGCTATTTTTCTACTTCGTTCATTTTATTAAAGTGATTCTTAGCCAATTATGCTATTGCAATTGAACTTCGTTAATAAATGATAAATATAAAGGTGGTGTGTTGCTATGGAGATAATAATAATAATTTTTAACGTCATTTACATTTGTTTTAAAAAGTTATATGTTAATATAAATAATTGCAATACGAAAATGCAATGTTAAATTGACCAGCGTGGTTAATTGAAGCACCAGACTTGACAACGTCGCCGCCATTCGTACCGTTTTGCTTAACGTCAGACGATTTATACTTAGATTCAGACTTAATATGAACTTGAAGCAATTATACATCATATTTTTTTATAACATACTATTCTTTTTCGAATTATCTTTAATAAAGAAATTGATGTATTTCAATTAACAGTCGCTCGCTATTTACATGTCTAAACGTATTCTGCGACGTTGCCACGTCGACTGCTCTGCGTAGTTCGCACGCAAACCTATTTCTTTATTAGCATCTAAGAAAAAAATATATGGACAGTTTTACAGGAATTAATAAATTAGTTTCATGACATTTCGATATAATTTTTTGCCAATTTTGATGCGGTTTTACATATAGCTTTCATGTCCCAAGAAGAAAAAGTAAAAGTAAAATCCTCTTTCTTCAAATACGGCATGCGCCACTGTGTTACGATGCATCAACTTTTATTAACAGTTCCCGGACAACTATCTGATAGATCGATTCCAGATTTCACAAAAGAGTTTCTTCTGCTTCAAATTAGCTCTGCTCGGAATTTGAGAATAGTCTCGAATTTTATAGTTTTACTTCGTCATTTTATATCGTTATTAATTTTGTTTTAATATTTATATCTATTAGAATAATCGAATTACAAAATTATTCGAGCCCAATAACGTATTAATAAGCAGGCTGCGGATATTTATGCAAATTCTTATCCCTATAAATCCAATTAAACAAATGCAGTATAAGTAGAAATTTACTTCATTCACAGAGTATTTGTAATTTCGACCAATCGCGAGGAGAGACGTCAACGGGAGTCGTAAATTCCCGTTACGATTATACTAATCGACACCACGAGTTGATCGATCCCCTGATTTCCGTTAGGATAATAGGGGTGATTAAGTTTATATAACACTGTGATTCACAGAATTATAAAAATATATATTTCCAACACTTAAACTACACTGTTGAGTAGATATAAATCGTCGATGACAACTTGTCGCACTAAGATGAGATAGATATGAATAGTAGAGCAAGGTTCGTACAGTCGAATTTCGTATGTTAGTGGATACTTAATACTCGAGGATACTTAATAGACGTGAGATTTTGATGTTAGACTTCGACGTTGTAGTATGTAGAAGAAGTAAGTTGACTTGACCTAGCGGTATTGACGAAATAAGTTGACTTGACCCTCCTGATGTAGCAGGAGAAGTCTGCGACTTGACCCTCCTAGAGTCGTAGGAGAAGTGATGAGTAGGAAGCCTCCGACCAACGTGGTTCGTGAGTGACCTTGTGCATGGGAAAACCCAGCCTGTTCTATTAGATAGATATTCGGTTTTTCCTAATGGGTGCGTACCCGCTTTCTCCGTGTTTTTAATTGCGCTTAATAAACCCAAGGACCTCTAAAAACCTGATGTGCGTCGCAAATATTTTTAGCCTTAAGAAATCTTTCAGGACAGCGGATTGAATGAAGATACATGTGTACACAATGAAAGAGAAAAGTTATGGTTGGTCCTTAGGTTTATTGAGGGTCGAAATGACGTTACGCAGGCCATCGGCTGCCCGGTCGCGAGAGCTGCAGCGCCGATGTTTTAGGCGACGTAACAGTATTATAATAAATACGCGCGTATTTTATATACATTGTCTATTATGTATGCGTTCATACAATTATGAAGTTCCTATAAATGCGATAAAACGCACAAAATATTACCGCTGCTACGAAAGTGAAACAAGCCAATAAAAGTATGGAAAAACGGGTTTCGACTTGGAACAAGTTCATACAACGTATGTAACTACATAAAATGCTAGGCAAAATTTTATTTATCTATAAAATACAAAATAACAAGTGGAAACAATATTTTTGCTGTGGATTTTCTTCTTTAAATAAAATAATTTAGATGATACCAGAAATAACTCAATCATTATTTCTTATTTGCAAATAAAATCTTATTCCTTATTTGGATTTCATTGGAAAGCAAATGATGATATATAAATACATAATTTCTGATTTTATCTTATCTGTTTCATTTTGTACAATGAAAAAGTCATGAAACGAGTATGGTTATTTTTCACCAGACAGATCGTTTTTAGAATCACAGATAGATTTTCTTTTGAAACTACATGTTTTTCGAACAAGTTATCCAGAAATGTATTTAATTTTGCTATGTTTATCATAGGTAATATATGTCGGAGATGAAAGGAGATCTGGGCCTTTCTTTTGGAATGTTTGGGAAAGCTCCAATACTTAATCCTGACCTTTATTATAGCTACACTTAAGTAGTAAAACTGAGAAATAGTTGAAATGTTCTAATTCGAGTATGGGTGCCCGAGGTTTATGACAGGTTTATGACTTGGGCTCGAAGTAACATAATGAGTCACTGAACGTAGCCACTCTCACGGGAGGGATGTGTACCTACCAAAAGTATAGAGTAATTATACAGCTCTCCTTAAAACTAAAGATCGAGCCGAGAGGTACGGAGAGGGGTATATAAGGGCAGTTCCACTTGCACTGCGGATCCATTCATTCAGATAAGTTGAACTTGTACGTGGAGTCACACCAGAATGGTGTATCACATCGCATTCGTTATCCCGTTGACCGTGGACTCGTTATCGAACCTAAATTCATTGTCATCGACATCTCGATCATCTAATCGCCCTTATTACTTGTCACACTCTGTAATAATCACATTTGTATCAGTAAATATCATCTATAGTACATCACAACGATGGCCAATTCACGTGAAGATTCGTTACACGCCCCTAACTCTAATGATAACTCGACATCAGAAGTGGAATCAGTGCTGAACCTAACCCTCGTCCGCGAGATAGTGTAGCCGTTAGTGCAGAAATCGAGTGCGGATCCTATAACTTTAACGCTACCATGTTTTAATCCTGAAACCGCGGGCGCCGACCCAGCTGCATGGTGCTCTACTGTCAACCGGATGATGAAAAGAAATCCTTTACGAGGCGACGAGTTGTTTTCTGCCTTAGCTAGTGCTCTAACCGGGAGTTGGCTTACGCAAATACAGACCGAGGGAGACATTACCTAGCCAATGATCAAGGAACTTTTCACTACGCGTTTTGATGGCAAAAAGACAGCAACCTTCGCGCTGATAAAGATAGCCAAGGTACGACCATTAAAGGACGAAATCCCGGGAACTTACGGTATACGTCTCAATTCCCTTCTGAGGACCAGGTGGCAAAATTTAACGATGCCCGAAGTGATCAATTCTTTACCATTCTTTATCTGCTGAGTTCACAAGATACTTAAGTTAGCAAAGTTTCTGGTCGAGCCGCGTAATCCATATTCGGGTGTCGTTTATTTGACTACTTGCGGTGGATCGTCGTAGGTATTTGAAAAGGTATTCCATAATAATAAAACTTTTGAATTGTTATAAAATAAAAATACGAAAATGGTTTATTAAAAAAATTATTTAGAGTATAAAACTTTAAAGCATTCTATACATAGCTGAGGTTGGTCGGGACAATTTGGACAATAAGTTGTTGTTTTTTTCAAATTCTTTTGTGTCTTTGTTCGGTCCATTCGACGTCTTTTATACATAGTTTGCATGAAAATTATGTCCTCGGACATAAAATAGCGGAGTGCCGTAAGAGAATAAAGATCGAGAAACGGAAGTATACACGACGCCCGGAAGGAAATCGACCAGCCGCATCGTTAAAAGTATCTTGTGTCAAGTGTCATGAGGAGGGTCATCTCGCGCCAAATTATCCGTTATTGCGGAAAGGAAACAACAGCAGCACATCGAAAGGAACTTTTAACTTTAATAACTAACGTCGAATCGACTTCTGAGTAGTGGAGGCGCCAACTGGTAGATCAAGTCATCTGGGTGAGTCGTTCTTATTTTACTCCGATTCTGGAGCTGAGTATTCACTAATTAAAGAATCCGTAGCCTTAAGATTTTCTTGCAAAAGAACTACTGATATAGTAGTAATGCGAGGAACTTGTATTAAACGTACATTTCAAATTTTGTCCATTGCATTGATGGGTTTACATAGGAAATAATTTTTCATGTCCCTTAAAATATGATATCATGACTGGTTGCGAAATTTTAAGTCAAGGTTTTGACGTAATATTACACAAAATAGCCTCGCTTTGTGTAAAACAAAAATAATTAATGTCTGTAATAAAACCGCTAAAAACGAAAGCGATATTAATGAAATTGACACGGATGTAATCAGTAATAATAAAAGTCGATTAATTTCTGTTCTTGAAAATCTAAAGATTCGTTCATTGCGGGTTTCTCACGTACTCGCGTCAGTTAGAAATACGTCACCGTACAAAGAAGTCCTCATAAACTTCGCGAGGAGGAGCGAGGAATAGTACGTGAGAGAATAAGCGAATTAATTAAAGCAACAATCATAAGGCCTAGTAATTCACCATTTGCGAGCCCCATGTTACTCTTACTTTATTACTTTATTACTTTATTACTTTATTAGCCTGGACATGGCCAGCAGATTTCACCAAATCCCTATTCATTCTACTTCTACGGAATATACAGCATTTGTTACCCCGATAAACAATACGAGTGTGTAACAATGTCGTTTGGGTTGAAAAATGCATCATCTGTATACTTTCTTAAGGCCTTAGGTGACCTCGTACGTCATTGTTTACTTGGACGATGTTTTAATTATGGTCAACTCGATAGACCAAGCTTTAGAAAGGCTATGCATTGTATTAAATATCTTCACAAAAGTCGAATTTTCTTTCAAATATTCTAAATGTCCTTTTGTAGAAACATCGGTGCTTTATCTTGGATATGTAATGGAAAAGTTAGTCTCAATTCAGGTAAAAGGCAAACCGAATTACATCCTATACATAAGATCAGCTTTACCGTACCGTTCGCGTAGTTGTAACAAGCAAATTAAGTGGTAAAAGTGAATCGAAAGAAGAGGTTATTGTTTTGGGATAATTTCACTAAATTTGTATACCTGCCTCACACTCGTAAATTAGATTCTTTTCAATTTTTCTAAATGTTCTTTTCTAGAAACATTGATGCTTTATCTTAGATATGTAATTCATAATAGAAAAGTCCGTGCCAACTTAGGTAAAATGCAAACCGAATTACATCCTATACATAAGATCAGCTTTACCGTACCGTTCGCGTAGTTGTAACAAGCAAATTAAGTGGTAAAAGTGAATCGAAAGAAGAGGTTATTGTTTTGGGATAATTTCACTAAATTTGTATACCTGCCTCACACTCGTAAATGAGATTCTTTTCAATTTTTCTAAATGTTCTTTTCTAGAAACATTGATGCTTTATCTTAGATATGTAATTCATAATAGAAAAGTCCGTGCCAACTTAGGTAAAATGCAAACCGAATTACATCCTATACATAAGATCAGCATGCTTTACCGTACCGTTCGCGTAGTTGTAACAAGCAAATTAAGTGGTAAAAGTGAATCGAAAGAAGAGGTTATTGTTTTGGGATAATTTCACTAAATTTGTATACCTGCCTCACACTCGTAAATGAGATTCTTTTCAATTTTTCTAAATGTTCTTTTCTAGAAACATTGATGCTTTATCTTAGATATGTAATTCATAAAAGAAAAGTCCGTGCCAACTTAGGTAAAATGCAAACCGAAATACATTCCGTTATGTCGCGTAAAATGATCCGTGCGACGTTCTTCATTGTCCGATTGTCAAGGCCAAGGCCACATTAGACGAACCCTCAATAAACCTGAGGCCCCACCATAAACCGAATCTTATTAGCTTGCAGGCACTTTCAATCCTGCAAGTATGTTCGGTTTATGGCTAGTATTTAAAACAGCCGTTAGGTCTACTGCACGTTCTTACAAATTACGGAGAAAGCAGGTATTTACTTAAGCAGGCTCCCTCCTCCAATCCTCAGTAATTAACGTTGGCTATAACCAGTGGGCATTGCGAATCGTTACCCTCACTGTTCTAACGAAAAGTGTGAACAACGAATCCACGTCCTTAGTTCAAAAGACACACCCACTCCAAGATTTCCTCCGTAATCACACAAGAACGAACGCCACTTATTCTCATCACTACTTCATCCCTCACTTCATCCCTCTAGACTTGTTCTCGGGACTACAGACCAGTCAACTTACATCTCTAAACTTGTTCTCACGACATCAGGAGGGTCAACTGTACTTCTCCTTGTGCTCGAGTCTATATCCAGTCAAATCTCATTGACAGAGAACCGTCAAGAACCAGTCAAAGGTTAGTGCAAGGAATATCAAGAGTCAGAAATCCAGCAAATTTACAAGTCGAGCACATTCATCATCATCGTCAACACGAATGGAATCTCAGGTTGTAAATATTTTAATATTTACTTTTGTATCACACTGAAGTTGTTGGAGCATTCAAATATGTAATAACCTGTTAATAACAGAGTTATATTCAGTCAACTACACTTATTATCCCACAAGAAATAAGGGATCGAACGATTCGCGGCGTCGATTAGTCAAATCGTAACGGGAATTTACGACTCCCGTTGCGCGCTTCGAGATCGCGTCTCCCCGCGAACGTTCGAATTTACACATCCTGTACATAAGACCAGCATGCTTTACCGTACCGTCCAAGGTATTATTTTATTATTTATTATTAAGAATTAAATAAAATTTATAAAATTAAATTTAATTTGCGGGAATTAAATTTAATGTTTTATAAATTTGAATTTAAATAATAAAAATAATAAATAATTTAAATTTAAATGATATATATATATATTAAAATTATTATAATTATATATACAGGGTGGTTGGTAACTGGTGGTACAAGCGGAAAGGGGGTGATTCTACGCGAAAAAAGAAGAAAATATTCTATTCTATTCTATTTCTGACTAAAGTGCTATATTTATTTAAAAATAAATTTGTTCAGTGATCGATAAACAAATAATTAATTTCAGTACTTTAAGTAATCTATTTAGTTTCGCCCAAATAGCAAATATTTATTTAAATGAAAATTTAGTTAATAATGGTTGTATATGATTCTATGTACAAACGATAACAAAGGATTTTCGAAATTATTTGAATCATTCAAACATTAACGTAACAATATATTTTCACGCGCACACTATAATATTTAATATTAAATTAGTCTATCGATATTTAACATTAAAATATACACTTTGTTTAATAATTCAAGGTAAGTTTAATAACAGTTCGCCTTTACTTTAAAATTCTTCTATAATTACAATGCTTAATTCAATTTAATTTTTATTTAATTTGTATTCTAATTACTCGTATCCTGCATTTTGCATAACAAAGACGATTAATAATTAATAACAACAATAACTACTTCTGTTAAATAACGTTATTATTATTGATATCGAGTAAAACATTTAAATCTGTATAAACAAAAATTTTATTTTTTCACGTAATAGGTAGCAGATTTTTATCTGAACAATTTTTAATATTACTTACAAAATGCAACGTCGCTGGGATAACGCGGACCGAATGAAAAAGAGGAAAATAAATTACTTTCGATCGAACGAGAGAAACGAAGTGAACAGAAAACAAGAAGGTACATACATATGGAAAGGATTTTTCTATGACATAAAATCCGATTCTGTGTAAAGATAGGAATAAAAAAGATAGTTCTGGGAATGTGGGAAAAGAGTGTGCCATCTGTTTAAGTACGATCGACAATAATGTTTTAAAAGCTGTTAATGATAATAATTCATCTCATAAATATGCAATTGGGAAGGGTAAATACGGAAAGGGTTTTTCTGTGACGCAAAATCCGATTCTGAGTAAAAAAGGGAATAAAACGATAAAGTTCACGGAAAGTGGGGAAAAACTGTGCCATCTGCTTAAGCGCGATCGACAATAATGTTGTAAAAGATATTATGTGACGATAATAATTCACGATAAATAGATAGAGAAATTGCGTTCCAAATGAAAATAAATTTGCCCTGGTGCTATTTCTCACTTAAGATCAGGGATCCAAAATAGCCGTTATTTTAAACATTTATTTTTTAAAGTTCTTTTTAACTTTTATTCAAATGGTAGCCAGATATTAATTATAAATATAAATAAAGATATGAATCTTAAAGAAATTTCTCAAAAAAAAATTAAATGATTAAAAAGTATTAGTTTTTAATTGTTCCGATTACGAGTAGTCTCATTATGAATGATTACGATCTTCTTTTTCTATCAGTAACCATTATCGATAACGGAAATTTAATCTTGGTTACCAGTAACCAATATAGATGAGCAGAATTTGTATTTGGTTATTAGTAAACACTATCGATGGCTCGAAGTTTATTTTGGTTGCCGATAACCATTATCGATGGCGGAAAGTTTTTTTTGCTTATCTCTAACCAATATCAACGACAAAAATTTGTTTAACTACATTCGACTATGTTTGTTATTAAGATTATTGATAATTGGTATTCATTGACGATATAACAAAATTTAATTACAAAACTTATTTATTAAGTAAAAAAAAAACGGTTTGAAAATACGTAAGATAAAGAATAGGATTAAAATTATTGTAGTATAATATTTTTATTAACACTTGTGTTAAAATTGTATAATAGTAACTTTTATTCTATTCTTTCTTTCACATATTTTTATACCGTTTTCATGTTTACCCATAAATATGAAGTCAAATGACAGTTGATAATACTCGAATATGATAAAACAAGCTAATTCTCGTCGATAATGTTCATCAGTAATTAAAATAAAATTCGGGCCAAACTTGTGACCAAAGAAATCTATTTATGTATATTGGTTACTGGCAACCAAAATAAAATTTGCATCATCGATAATGGTTATTTGTAACCAAAATTTCTTAATTAAAGATATTACTTCTTATACCATAACTTTTAACATTTATCTTATAACAGTTATGATTTCTGTAGATGTTATGATATTTTTAAGATGTTTGTAGTGTAATTTCACTTTCTTACAATTTCTTTGAAATTTTGACGGTACGTTATTTAATATATTATCCATATATATGATTCAATATTTAAAGAGTCTAACCTTATCGAAGTGGAGAGACAGTAACTTTACAGATGAAAGTTTTAATACATAATTCCTATACTAAGTGTTGCTATTATTTAATATGTGAACTATCCACAAAGCTAAAATACAGCAAGAAACTTTCTTGATCGCAACATATGGATCTGATGATGTAATAATATTCTATTGTTTCTTACCTTACTACTTTCATAGTTTATTCTTACATGCAACTTATCTCAATATATATAACTAGAAAATTGTATTAAATACAGGATAATTACGTACATTTTTATATGCAGTTCACTTTTGTTCAACTCTCACATGACAGGTAGAAGGCATGAGGCCAGCGGTTAACGTTCCTAAACGCATCACTTTTAAATCACTTGTCAACCAATCAGACGATCTGAAACGATCTCAACAGTAATCCACTGCAGAAATGGCTTTCTAATTAATTATGGAAAAATTGTTCTTAAAAAGGCTAATATATTGTGTAAAATGGCTAGAATATCTTCTTGAAAAAAAATTCAATTCCGATCCCATCGTTTCTGGCGTCTAAAATGCCGTATACCATAATGTGAAATTGTTATCCGGACCATTTCAAAATTATTTGTTAATGAGCGTGAGTAGAAAGAATAAACGGCCAAAAAATTTTTTCCCAGAGAGAAAATCTCAAACCAGCACGAAAACTATGACTTTGGAGTCTCAAAGTGCTTATGAAAAATATTATTGCGTTACAAATACCTACTCAAATAGGAAACCTGAAGAAAATAAACAAATAGGTTTTGCAATGAATTAAGCGATGTGTAAAACTATATGAGAAGAATAAAAATAGTTACTTTCTTGCTTGAAGAAAGCCTGGATCAATTTCTAAAACGTATTATCATAACGTATGATGAAAAGTGGAATTAATACCGTAACAGAAAACGTTCGGGTTAACAAATCGATAAGAATAAACATACGAAATAGGTTCCATAACCATCGCCTTTTTTAAAGGCTCCTAATGAGAAACCGAGATTGTTCGGAATTTTAGTTGGCCGTCTGTTTATGGCACGGACAGGCCCATTTCCCTCATTAGGAAATTCCGAATTACTGGTCCTCTCAGGGCAGTAAACGTAATGACTCGAGGCCAGGAAAAATCCAGGAAAGGACCAGCTGGAATGGCGAGGGGGAGAGAAGGGATACAACGGCGGGAGGAAAGAATCAGGAACTGGGAAACGGGGTTCAGCTTCAACCATCGGAGAATACAGACATAGGACGACAGAGTCCTCACTTCATTTCACATACAAGCAACGAAGACTACATACATAGGACGACAGAGTCCTCACTTCATTTCACATACAAGCAACGAAGACTATATACACAGGACGACAAAGTCCCAATTTAGTGCGGTTAAGTGATACAACGAATAAAAATAAAGTGCCGTCCATCTCTAACACTCGAGTTATTTCATCTTCTCCACCTTGAACGTTAAGTCATTCAAGGTACGCGATATCGACCGATTGGTTTGACCTGACCGGTTGCTCTTTAGTCGATAATACGCAACAGAGATTTTGGATACACCAACTAGTGACAGAAAATTAAACTACTGAGAGTAGGTTAAGTATTCATATGATCATCAAATCAAATTTTTATGGACGCAATGTGAATGTGAATGTGTTTTAAATTGATCAGTACAACAAGAATCATATAATTATTTAAGCAATTATAAAAATTTGCGCAATGGAATTTTCTCCTTGAAAAAATAAAAGTAAAAGTAAAGGTGGAATACGGCATATATGTTTGGACACTCTTTAAAGCAGAATAACTTTGTTTAAATTGAACTATTTTGTAAACTTCTTTTTTTTTCAAAGTTAAGAGGATTAGTTTACTAGATGGCCTGTAAAAATATTTTGAAAATTTGCGATTAGTCGAAATAACGAAGAAAAAGGTAAAGGTCATATTTTAGAATTTTTTTATCTGGACCTCTAAAAATTTCATTGGAGTCAGTTAATATGGAAACAAACGACAGGCAACGAAAAATGTAGGTTTATTACACTTATAGACCGTATGTCGTGAAAAACTGGTTTTTTTAATTTTCAACCGTTTCTAGCTCACAGCAATGTTAACCGTCCTCGATAAAATTTTCAGCGTGTATATAACTGAAAGAAATCTACGATACGTATTGTTTAAAATTTCATTACAAACTCAGATCTAAAAAAGTGTTAAAAAGCGACCACGACAGTTTTTTCCAAAAACTTTTTACACGTTCGTTAATAAATAAATTCGTTTAATTTCTAAAAAAAAAACATGTTTAATCCACTTTTAAAAGAAGTTCTTTTAAAAGAAGAAGACTCTATGAATTTTGTGAATTCGTTGTTGTTTTGCTCTTTTATTTTGTTTTTTATTTCCTTTGCATGTTTGTTTAGGTGTTTTTTGTTTTCTCGTGTTCTATGTTTTTGCCATTTTACTTTCGCTTTTCTTTTTTCTCTAATTTTTTCAAGTATGTCTGGTGGAATTATTTTTGTTTGTCTGTTGGTTGGTTCAGGTATAGTGGTTGTCCATGCTGCTTCTTGGATAGTTTCTGTCAATGCTGTTACTGCCTGTTCGATGTGCTCAGGTGTTTTCAATGGGATGTTGCAGTTGGTTTTGCTCTCGATTATTTCTTTAAATGTTTGCCATTTAGTGGTTTTATTGCATAGTGTCTGTATTGCTGTAAAGTATTTGTTTCTGTATGTAATTATTATGGGTGTATGATCGGAGGTAAGCTCGAGGCTGGGTGCTACGTTTAGTTTATTTGCGTTTAGTCCCTTTGTAACTGCAAAATCAAGTAGGTCAGGTATTTCGGCCAGTATGTCGGTCTTCCTGTGGATAATATATTGAGGTTATTGTTTCTAATGTATTTTTCCAGGGTTCTACCTCGAGCTTGTGGTAATTCTTGATCTCCATAGCGTGTGCTTTGCATTGTAGTCTCCCGCTGCGATATACTTGTCACCTAAGTGTTGAAAGTACTCTTTCCACATTTGTGTTGTCATTTTGTGTCGCGGTGGCACATACTGCTGACAACTGGAAGTGATTGTTGCTAGTTTGTACTGTAACGGTGGTCGCTTGGGTACATTTCTTTTCTACTTGGCTGTGTAAGTGGTGTTTAATGTCGTTTTTTATTATCACTGCGGTCCCTCCGTGTGCTTTTCCTGAGGGGTGTTTGGTATCATATATGGTGTAGTATGGTATTTTCATGTAGCTTTTTGGAGTGAAGTGTGTTCCTGAAACAAGTAATATGTCTATATTGTTGTTATACAGGAATGTTTTAGTTTCTAGGGCTCGTTGTTGTAGGCCGTTTGAGTTCCAGGCTGCTATTTTCAGCGTGTCCGTTTTTATTTTTTGCTTAACATGTTTGTAAGAAGTTGTAACATGACTGTCATTTGTTGCGTTTGCTGTCTGAGAACTACGTTTTGTTAGCATTTCGGTGTTTTTGATGGATTGTTGGAGCAGTTCCTTGATTTCTGTAGTGTCGTTGCTGTTATTGTTCTGATTTTGGTTGTCTAAGGGTGGCGATTGGTTGACTACTTGCACTTAGCTTCGGCTACCAACGGTGTTGGTGTTACTGCGGTTATTGTTCATTACGTGCTGTAGATTTCGTATTGTCTTAGTTCCTGTGCTATCCTGTTGTGCGTGAAAGTTATTGTGTGTCCACAGTTTACGTTGCAGTTGTTTTTTGACTACACAGCCTTTATAGCTAGCTAGGTGGTTTCCATTGCAGTTGTAGCATTTTACTTCATTTATTTTTCCTATGTATGGACAGTTTATTATTAGGTGCTTTTCTGCGCATTTGACACACGCCGAGATTCTGTTGCAGTAATTTTTTGTGTGTCCATTGCTGACACCATATGCATTGCGGTATGTCTTTTTCATGTCTAGGTGGCTCCACTGTTACTATTGTGTTTAGAACCTTTTTAATGTCAAAAATTTGTTTGTTATTGTTTTTAGGTTCGAGTTCTATTATCTGTTTAGTATCGTACCTGGTTATATTGTTTATTGCTCTTACCTGATGTCCGATTTTAGCTAGTTCCTCGCATATGTTATTTGTATTTGTTTTTGGGTGTAATCCTCTGACTACTGCTTTGTAACTTCTATCAGTTTTAAACTGGTAAGTGTGATACCCGGCGTTTTTTTCTTTTAATGCTTTTGTCACTTTTCTGAAAGTTTCTGGGGTGTTCGTTTGTACTTTTACCTGGCCTTGTTTTAATTGTTTTATAATGTAGTTTTCTTATCCTGCCGTGTTGTTCAGTAGTTCAATGAGGGGGTCTGTCAGGTCTGTAAGTATGAAACCAGAATTTGCCTATAGATGGCCCTAGCTGATAATGTAGTTATCACTAAACTGCGTCATTGATGCCAAAAGTCTTTGTTGACATCTCACAAACATTTTCGACTCAGAACAATACAAGTTTCGTACAACAGCATAGTTTGTAATAACTTTGAACATGTCAAATTTTGTGCCTGGAAAGTAAAATGTATAGCTAGCGATGGGCAATACTTCGAACAAAATATTTTTAATCATTTTCATACAATAAACGTGTATTTTCTATACAAAAATTTCGGTTTCATATTTACATATCTGGTATTATTTGGACTTCAATGTAAATTGGTGGTGGTTTGGCGATGTGGGTTATTGGTTTTCCGGATGGGTCTGTTTCTTTCTCTTCTGGCAGTGCGCTGAAGGAATTTCGGAGTGTAATTTCTTGTAGCCATTGTTTGTTTTTCTGCTTCCATAGCTTCCCTAACGTTTGTGTTTGGTGTTATTTTTTGTTTTTTGTTGTAACTTGCTACCTTCCAGCTGTCATCCTGGTGGGTTAGTTCGTTATTGGCTTTATTCTCGTCATTGTTTTGTATTGGTTCCATTTCAATTTCGTTTGTAACTGAGCACTCCTGTTCTTCGTTTAGTGATTGGCTTGGTTTGGATATGTTCCTTGCTTTGTTTATGTGTAGTATGTTTCATCTTTGCTAATTATTTTTATCGGTGGGATGTGTTGTTGCATTTTAGATTTAATAGTAATCTTCTTAGTAGAAGGCACGGATTTCCACCATTCGGCTATGGGCGTTATCGTTCGTAACATTCTTTTCTGGCAGGACTGAGGGGATGTATGCGCCTATTTGTGCAGCTCTATTTCTTTTGCCTCAGAGCAGTGTAATTTCGTCGGTATTTATAATTATCACAACACCATTATTACATACTTATTTATTCATACTTATTTCATACATTTTCATTTCTATTATTTATTTCATTTCTACTATTTACATACATTTATACTTATAAACTAATATTCGTATAATAGTTTCAGACAGCAGCTACAATTTGACAAATTATCTAAATAAAACTCCTCATCTTCATTATCTTGATCCATTGTAAACGATGAAAATTTGTAAAGATATCGAAAGCTTATAGTACAGTTATTAACAAGTGAACATAAAATATGAAGGCTCCCAGTCGGTAAGTGTTGGCATCGAAAAGCCGATTCATAGGTTATCGATCGATAAGCGATCCCATCGAAAAGCATTTAAGAGGCTTCCGGTAGATAAAATAGTAATTGTGCTAAAGATTATTTCAGTTTAATTGGAAGGTACATTTCTTCATGTAATGTTCTCTGCTCATTCCACTTAGTTCTTTCAGCTCTTTGTAATTGGAGCTATAAAGACGTTTAAAGTATATTTTTTCTTTCCATTCCTGAATACCTCTTTTAATTTGTTTTCGAACTACGGAAATTTCTATGATACTGCAGCGCAGTACAATGATAAGTCAAGAAAACAAGGAAATTTAAAATTTAGAAGACCTATACGTTATGCGAGCGATGGTAAACGGTTTTCTCCCCTTTCTCGCTACCAATCGCTTTTACGTGAAACTTTAATAAACGCTGATATTTCTTCGAAACCGCTTTTACATATCAAACCGTGAATAAAGTTTCTCGCAGTCTGGGCTGCTTCCACTTTAAAATTTATCGGGAATAGTATGCAAGAGATCATTATGGCTATTCCCCAACATAAATAAATTGTTCCAAAAATGTTTATCAATTTTAAAACCAGGCAAAATAACTTTTCTTATTTATTTCAATAACAACAGTAATATGTCACAATGGGGATTAAACACATGAATCTTTATATTTCTCGTATATTGCATTTGTAAAGTACTTGTTATACCTCACTTGTCATGTATTTATCTAGCCTTTTCCAGGTGTATTTATTAATACAATTTTTATTTTTTATTTAAAGTTTTTATTAACACCTTTAATTGTAGTTTTAATAAAATTGTTTTTAAAATTGAAGTTTCAAATTCGCCGGTATATCATAGTGTTTTTAATGATCTGGTACTTCCAAAACAAAGAGAGCGATGTAGCAACTATATTGTATATACAGCTTTTATACATACATATGATAAGGTAGATATTATTTTTAACAAGATATTAATTAACGGGAAAAGCAACATCTAAAAAATCTTCTCATTGATATTAACAATGCAATATTTTTTAACATCAGCGAATATTAAATAAAATTTCTTGTTTATAGAGAAATTGTTTGGAGAAAGCTTGGTTTTACGCAAGCTATGACAACACATACGCCTACATGGTACGTAAAAAGTAATATTTTATATTTTAGATCTATTCCTGTACGAACAATGGTCTGCATATTGTACCATTACTATCAGTAAGTATTAATAATCATTTATTGCGTTTGACTCTCGCCCATAACAATCTTAAAATTAAACAAAAATTTATGATAATATTATTAATTACATTACATTATTACATTAACATATTATGTTCTTGTACTTTACTTATTTATTATATTCCATTCCATTTACTTATTTACTTATAATCTCATACTTATAATTCAATCATAACATTATAACGTATTATATCTTATATCACTATACCATTACTACTATTATTACTATTACTATATTTATTAAATTATAATCCAATTACAATATATATATATAATCCAATGACAAATTCCAGTTCCAAGTCTGACCTGAAGGAGTAGATTGCAATGTCTATGAAACGTAACGAAAAAGTGCAAGTGCACGTTTAAGTAGAAATATAAAGTGCAAGTGCAAGTGCAAATATAAAGTGCAAGAGCAAGTTTAAGTGCAAATGTAAAGTTTAAGAGCAATTGTGAGTTCAAGTGTAAGTGCAATTGCAAATGCACATGTAAAGTGCAAAGGTAAGTTTAAGTGGAAATGTAAAGTGCATGTGCAAATGCAAATATAAAGTGCAAAGTAAAGTTTAAGTGCAAATGTAAAGTTTAAGAGCAATTGTGAGCTCAAGTGTAACTGCAAGTGCAAATGCACATGTAAAGTGCAAAGGTAAGTTTAAGTGGAAATGTAAAGTGCATGTGCAAATGCAAATATAAAGTGCAAAGTAAAGTTTAGGTGCAAATGTAAAGTTTAAGAGCATTTGTGAGTTCAAGTTCAAGTGCAAATGCAAATATAAAGTGCAAAGTAAAGTTTAAGTGCAAATGTAAAGTTTAAGAGCAATTGTGAGTTCAAGTGTAAGTGCAATTGCAAATGCACATGTAAAGTGCAAAGGTAAGTTTAAGTTTAAATGTAAAGTGCAAGTGCAAATGCAAATATAAAGTGCAAAGTAAAGTTTAAGTGCAAATGTAAAGTTTAAGAGCAATTGTGAGTTCAAGTGTAAGTGCAATTGCAAATGCACATGTAAAGTGCAAAGGTAAGATTAAGTTTAAATGTAAAGTGTATGTGCAAATGCAAATATAAAGTGCAAAGTAAAGTTTAAGTGCAAATGTAAAGTTTAAGAGCAATTGTGAGCTCAAGTGTAAGTGCAAGTGCAAATGGAAATTGAAAGTGCAAATGGAAATTGAAAGTGCAAATGGGAATTGAAAGTGCAAAGGAACGTTTAAGTGGAAATGTAAAGTTCAAGTGCAAATGCAAATATAAAGTGCAAAGTAAAGTTTAAGTGCAAATGTAAAGTTTAAGAGCAATTGTGAGTTCAAGTGTAAGTGCAATTGCAAATGCACATGTAAAGTGCAATGGTAAGTTTAAGTGGAAATGTAAAGTGCACATGCAAATGCAAATATAAAGTGCAAAGTAAAATTTAAGTGCAAATGTAAAGTTTAAGAGCAATTGTGAGTTCAAGTGTAAGTGCAATTGCAAATGCACATGTAAAGTGCAAAGGTAAGTTTAAGTGGAAATGTAAAGTGCATGTGCAAATGCAAATATAAAGTGCAAAGTAATGTTTAAGTGCAAATGTAAAGTTTAAGAGCAATTGTGAGCTCAAGTGTAAGTGCAAGTGCAAATGGAAATTGAAAGTGCAAATGGAAATTGAAAGTGCAAATGGGATTTGAAAGTGCAAAGGAATGTTTAAGTGGAAATGTAAAGTTCAAGTGCAAATGCAAATATAAAGTGCAAAGAAAAGTTTAAGTGCAAATGTAAAGTTTAAGTGCAAATGTAAAGTTTAAGAGCAATTGTGAGTTCAAGTGTAAGTGCAATTGCAAATGCAAATGTAAAGTGCAAAGGTAAGTTTAAGTTTAAATGTAAAGTGCATGTGCAAATGCAAATATAAAGTACAAAGTAAAGTTTAAGTGCAAATGTAAAGTTTAAGAGCAATTGTGAGCTCAAGTGTAAGTGCAAGTGCAAATGGAAATTGAAAGTGCAAAGGAATGTTTAAGTGGAAATGTAAAGTTCAAGTGCAATTGCAAATATAAAGTGCAAAGTAAAGTTTAAGTGCAAATGTAAAGTTTAAGAGCAATTGTGAGTTCAAGTGTAAGTGCAATTGCAAATGCACATGTAAAGTGCAAAGGTAAGTTTAAGTGGAAATGTAATGTGCACGTGCAAATGCAAATATAAAGTGCAAAGTAAAATTTAAGTGCAAATGTAAAGTTTAAGAGCAATTGTGAGTTCAAGTGTAAGTGCAATTGCAAATGCACATGTAAAGTGCAAAGGTATGTTTAAGTGGAAATGTAAAGTTCAAGTGCAAATGCAAATATAAAGTGCAAAGTAAAGTTTAAGTGCAAATGTAAAGTTTAAGAGCAATTGTGAGTTCAAGTGTAAGTGCAATTGCAAATGCAAATGTAAAGTGCAAAGGTAAGTTTAAGTTTAAATGTAAAGTGCATGTGCAAATGCAAATATAAAGTACAAAGTAAAGTTTAAGTGCAAATGTAAAGTTTAAGAGCAATTGTGAGCTCAAGTGTAAGTGCAAGTGCAAATGGAAATTGAAAGTGCAAAGGAATGTTTAAGTGGAAATGTAAAGTTCAAGTGCAATTGCAAATATAAAGTGCAAAGTAAAGTTTAAGTGCAAATGTAAAGTTTAAGAGCAATTGTGAGTTCAAGTGTAAGTGCAATTGCAAACGCACATGTAAAGTGCAAAGGTAAGTTTAAGTTTAAATGTAAAGTGCATGTGCAAATGCAAATATAAAGTGCAAAGTAAAGTTTAAGTGCAAATGTAAAGTTTAAGAGCAATTGTGAGCTCAAGTGTAAGTGCAATTGCAAATGCACATGTAAAGTGCAAAGGAATGTTTAAGTGGAAATGTAAAGTTCAAGTGCAAATGCAAATATAAAGTGCAAAGAAAAGTTTAAGTGCAAATGTAAAGTTTAAGTGCAAATGTAAAGTTTAAGAGCAATTGTGAGTTCAAGTGTAAGTGCAATTGCAAATGCAAATGTAAAGTGCAAAGGTAAGTTTAAGTTTAAATGTAAAGTGCATGTGCAAATGCAAATATAAAGTACAAAGTAAAGTTTAAGTGCAAATGTAAAGTTTAAGAGCAATTGTGAGCTCAAGTGTAAGTGCAAGTGCAAATGGAAATTGAAAGTGCAAAGGAATGTTTAAGTGGAAATGTAAAGTTCAAGTGCAATTGCAAATATAAAGTGCAAAGTAAAGTTTAAGTGCAAATGTAAAGTTTAAGAGCAATTGTGAGTTCAAGTGTAAGTGCAATTGCAAACGCACATGTAAAGTGCAAAGGTAAGTTTAAGTTTAAATGTAAAGTGCATGTGCAAATGCAAATATAAAGTGCAAAGTAAAGTTTAAGTGCAAATGTAAAGTTTAAGAGCAATTGTGAGCTCAAGTGTAAGTGCAATTGCAAATGCACATGTAAAGTGCAAAGGAATGTTTAAGTGGAAATGTAAAGTTCAAGTGCAAATGCAAATATAAAGTGCAAAGAAAAGTTTAAGTGCAAATGTAAAGTTTAAGTGCAAATGTAAAGTTTAAGAGCAATTGTGAGTTCAAGTGTAAGTGCAATTGCAAATGCAAATGTAAAGTGCAAAGGTAAGTTTAAGTTTAAATGTAAAGTGCATGTGCAAATGCAAATATAAAGTGCAAAGTAAAGTTTAAGTGCAAATGTAAAGTTTAAGAGCAATTGTGAGCTCAAGTGTAAGTGCAATTGCAAATGCACATGTAAAGTGCAAAGGAATGTTTAAGTGGAAATGTAAAGTTCAAGTGCAAATGCAAATATAAAGTGCAAAGTAAAGTTTAAGTGCAAATGTAAAGTTTAAGAGCAATTGTGAGTTCAAGTGTAAGTGCAAGTGCAAATGGAAATTGAAAGTGCAAATGGGAATTGAAAGTGCAAAGGAATGTTTAAGTGGAAATGTAAAGTTCAAGTGCAATTGCAAATATAAAGTGCAAAGTAAAGTTTAAGTGCAAATGTAAAGTTTAAGAGCAATTGTGAGTTCAAGTGTAAGTGCAATTGCAAATGCACATGTAAAGTGCAAAGGTAAGATTAAGTTTAAATGTAAAGTGTATGTGCAAATGCAAATATAAAGTGCAAAGTAAAGTTTAAGTGCAAATGTAAAGTTTAAGAGCAATTGTGAGCTTAAGTGTAAGTGCAAGTGCAAATGGAAATTGAAAGTGCAAATGGAAATTGAAAGTGCAAAGGAATGTTTAAGTGGAAAAGTAAAGTTCAAGTGCAAATGCAAATATAAAGTGCAAAGTAAAGTTTAAGTGCAAATGTAAAGTTTAAGAGCAATTGTGAGTTCAAGTGTAAGTGCAATTGCAAATGCACATGTAAAGTGCAAAGGTAAGTTTAAGTGGAAATGTAAAGTGCATGTGCAAATGCAAATATAAAGTGCAAAGTAATGTTTAAGTGCAAATGTAAAGTTTAAGAGCAATTGTGAGCTCAAGTGTAAGTGCAAGTGCAAATGGAAATTGAAAGTGCAAATGGGAATTGAAAGTGCAAAGGAATGTTTAAGTGGAAATGTAAAGTTCAAGTGCAAATGCAAATATAAAGTGCAAAGTAAAGTTTAAGTGCAAATGTAAAGTTTAAGAGCAATTGTGAGTTCAAGTGTAAGTGCAATTGCAAATGCACATGTAAAGTGCAAAGGTAAGTTTAAGTGGAAATGTAAAGTGCATGTGCAAATGCAAATATAAAGTGCAAAGTAAAGTTTAAGTGCAAATGTAAAGTTTAAGAGCAATTGTGAGCTCAAGTGTAAGTGCAAGTGCAAATAGAAATTGAAAGTGCAAATGGAAATTGAAAGTGCAAAGGAATGTTTAAGTGGAAATGTAAAGTTCAAGTGCAAATGCAAATATAAAGTTCAAAGTAAAGTTTAAGTGCAAATGTAAAGTTTAAGAGCAATTGTGAGTTCAAGTGTAAGTGCAAGTGCAAATAGAAATTGAAAGTGCAAATGGAAATTGAAAGTGCAAATGCACATGTAAAGTGCAAAGGTAAGTTTAAGATTAAATGTAAAGTGCAAGTGCAAATGCAAACATAAAGTGCAAAGTAAAGTTTAAGTGCAAATGCAAAGTTTAAGAGCAATTGTGAGCTCAAGTGTAAGTGCAAGTGCAAATGGAAATTGAAAGTGCAAATGGAAATTGAAAGTGCAAATGGGAATTGAAAGTGCAAAGGAACGTTTAAGTGGAAATGTAATGTTCAAGTGCAAATGCAAATATAAAGTGCAAAGTAAAGTTTAAGTGCAAATGTAAAGTTTAAGAGCAATTGTGAGTTCAAGTGTAAGTGCAATTGCAAATGCACATGTAAAGTGCAATGGTAAGTTTAAGTGGAAATGTAAAGTGCACATGCAAATGCAAATATAAAGTGCAAAGTAAAATTTAAGTGCAAATGTAAAGTTTAAGAGCAATTGTGAGTTCAAGTGTAAGTGCAATTGCAAATGCACATGTAAAGTGCAAAGGTAAGTTTAAGTGGAAATGTAAAGTGCATGTGCAAATGCAAATATAAAGTGCAAAGGAAAGTTTAAGTGCAAATGTAAAGTTTAAGTGCAAATGTAAAGTTTAAGAGCAATTGTGAGTTCAAGTGTAAGTGCAATTGCAAATGCAAATGTAAAGTGCAAAGGTAAGTTTAAGTTTAAATGTAAAGTGCATGTGCAAATGCAAATATAAAGTGCAAAGTAATGTTTAAGTGCAAATGTAAAGTTTAAGAGCAATTGTGAGCTCAAGTGTAAGTGCAAGTGCAAATGGAAATTGAAAGTGCAAATGGGAATTGAAAGTGCAAAGGAATGTTTAAGTGGAAATGTAAAGTTCAAGTGCAAATGCAAATATAAAGTGCAAAGTAATGTTTAAGTGCAAATGTAAAGTTTAAGAGCAATTGTGAGCTCAAGTGTAAGTGCAAGTGCAAATGGAAATTGAAAGTGCAAATGGAAATTGAAAGTGCAAATGGGAATTGAAAGTGCAAAGGAATGTTTAAGTGGAAATGTAAAGTTCAAGTGCAAATGCAAATATAAAGTGCAAAGTAAAGTTTAAGTGCAAATGTAAAGTTTAAGTGCATTCGTGAGTTCAAGTTCAAGTGCAAATGCAAATATAAAGTGCAAATGCAAATATAAAGTGCAAAGAAAAGTTTAAGTGCAAATGTAAAGTTTAAGAGCAATTGTGAGTTCAAGTGTAAGTGCAATTGCAAATGCACTTGTAAAGTGCAAAGGTAAGTTTAAGTGGAAATGTAAAGTGCATGTGCAAATGCAAATATAAAGTGCAAAGTAAAGTTTAAGTGCAAATGTAAAGTTTAAGTGCAAATGTAAAGTTTAAGTGCATTCGTGAGTTCAAGTTCAAGTGCAAATGCAAATATGAAGTGCAAAGAAAAGTTTAAGTGCAAATGTAAAGTTTAAGAGCAATTGTGAGTTCAAGTGTAAGTGCAATTGCAAATGCAGATATAAAGTGCAAAGTAAAGTTTAAGTGCAAATGTAAAGTTTAAGAGCAATTGTGAGCTCAAGTGTAACTGCAAGTGCAAATGCACATGTAAAGTGCAAAGGTAAGTTTAAGTGGAAATGTAAAGTGCATGTGCAAATGCAAATATAATGTGCAAAGAAAAGTTTAAGTGCAAATGTAAAGTTTAAGAGCAATTGTGAGTTCAAGTGTAAGTGCAATTGCAAATGCACATGTAAAGTGCAAAGGTAATTTTAAGTGGAAATGTAAAGTGCATGTGCAAATGCAAATATAAAGTGCAAAGGAAAGTTTAAGTGCAGGTGTAAAGTTTAAGAGCAATTGTGAGCTCAAGTGTAAGTGCAAGTGCAAATGGAAATTGAAAGTGGAAATGGAAATTGAAAGTGCAAAGGAATGTTTAAGTGGAAATGTAAAGTTCAAGTGCAAATGCAAATATAAAGTGCAAAGTAAAGTTTAAGTGCAAATGTAAAGTTTAAGTGCAAATGTAAAGTTTAAGTGCATTCGTGAGTTCAAGTTCAAGTGCAAATGCAAATATAAAGTGCAAAGAAAAGTTTAAGTGCAAATGTAAAGTTTAAGAGCAATTGTGAGTTCAAGTGTAACTGCAAGTGCAAATGCACATGTAAAGTGCAAAGGTAAGTTTAAGTGGAAATGTAAAGTGCATGTGCAAATGCAAATATAAAGTGCAATGTAAAGTTTAAGTGCAAATGTAAAGTTTAAGTGCATTCGTGAGGTCAAGTTCAAGTGCAAATGCAAATATAAAGTGCAAAGAAAAGTTTAAGTGCAAATGTAAAGTTTAAGAGCAATTGTGAGTTCAAGTGTAAGTGCAATTGCAAATGCACATGTAAAGTGCAAAGGAATGTTTAAGTGGAAATGTAAAGTTCAAGTGCAAATGCAAATATAAAGTGCAAAGTAAAGTTTAAGTGCAAATGTAAAGTTTAAGTGCATTCGTGAGTTCAAGTTCAAGTGCAAATGCAAATATAAAGTGCAAAGAAAAGTTTAAGTGCAAATGTAAAGTTTAAGAGCAATTGTGAGTTCAAGTGTAACTGCAAGTGCAAATGCACATGTAAAGTGCAAAGGTAAGTTTAAGTGGAAATGTAAAGTGCATGTGCAAATGCAAATATAAAGTGCAATGTAAAGTTTAAGTGCAAATGTAAAGTTTAAGTGCATTCGTGAGGTCAAGTTCAAGTGCAAATGCAAATATAAAGTGCAAAGAAAAGTTTAAGTGCAAATGTAAAGTTTAAGAGCAATTGTGAGTTCAAGTGTAAGTGCAATTGCAAATGCACATGTAAAGTGCAATGGTAAGTTTAAGTGGAAATGTAAAGTACATGTGCAAATGCAAATATAAAGTGCAAAGTAAAGTTTAAGTGCAAATGTAAAGTTTAAGAGCAATTGTGAGTTCAAGTGTAAGTGCAATTGCAAATGCACATGTAAAGTGCAAAGGTAAGTTTAAGTGGAAATGTAAAGTGCAAGTGCAAATGCAGATATAAAGTGCAAAGTAAAGTTTAAGTGCAAATGTAAAGTTTAAGTGCATTCGTGAGTTCAAGTTCAAGTGCAAATGCAAATATAAAGTGCAAAGAAAAGTTTAAGTGCAAATGTAAAGTTTAAGAGCAATTGTGAGTTCAAGTGTAACTGCAAGTGCAAATGCACATGTAAAGTGCAAAGGTAAGTTTAAGTGGAAATGTAAAGTGCATGTGCAAATGCAAATATAAAGTGCAAAGTAAAGTTTAAGTGCAAATGTAAAGTTTAAGTGCATTCGTGAGTTCAAGTTCAAGTGCAAATGCAAATATAAAGTGCAAAGAAAAGTTTAAGTGTAAATGTAAAGTTTAAGAGCAATTGTGAGTTCAAGTGTAAGTGCAATTGCAAATGCACTTGTAAAGTGCAAAGGTAAGTTTAAGTGGAAATGTAAAGTGCATGTGCAAATGCAAATATAAAGTGCAAAGTAAAGTTTAAGTGCAAATGTAAAGTTTAAGTGCATTCGTGAGTTCAAGTTCAAGTGCAAATGCAAATATGAAGTGCAAGGAAAAGTTTAAGTGCAAATGTAAAGTTTAAGAGCAATTGTGAGTTCAAGTGTAAGTGCAATTGCAAATGCAAATATAAAGTGCAAAGTAAAGTTTAAGTGCAAATGTAAAGTTTAAGAGCAATTGTGAGCTCAAGTGTAACTGCAAGTGCAAATGCACATGTAAAGTGCAAAGGTAAGTTTAAGTGGAAATGTAAAGTGCATGTGCAAATGCAAATATAATGTGCAAAGAAAAGTTTAAGTGCAAATGTAAAGTTTAAGAGCAATTGTGAGCTCAAGTGTAAGTGCAAGTGCAAATGGAAATTGAAAGTGCAAATGGAAATTGAAAGTGCAAATGGAAATTGAAAGTGCAAATGGAAATTGAAAGTGCAAATGGAAATTGAAAGTGCAAAGGAGTGTTTAAGTGGAAATGTAAAGTGCATGTGCAAATTGAAATATAAAGTGCAATGTAAAGTTTAAGTGCAAATGTAAAGTTTAAGAGCAATTGTGATCTCAAGTGTAAGTGCAAGTGCAAATGGAAATTGAAAGTGCAAGTGGAAATTGAAAGTGCAAAGGAATGTTTAAGTGGAAATGTAAAGTTCAAGTGCAAATGCAAATATTAAGTGCAAAGTAAAGTTTAAGTGCAAATGTAAAGTTTAAGAGCAATTGTGAGTTCAAGTGTAAGTGCAATTGCAAATGCACATGTAAGGAACAAAGGTAAGTTTAAGTGGAAATGTAAAGTGCATGTGCAAATGCAAATATAAAGTGCAATGTAAAGTTTAAGTGCAAATGTAAAGTTTAAGAGCAATTGTGAGCTCAAGTGTAAGTGCAAGTGCAAATGGAAATTGAAAGTGCAAATGGAAATTGAAAGTGCAAAGGAATGTTTAAGTGGAAATGTAAAGTTCAAGTGCAAATGCAAATATTAAGTGCAAAGTAAAGTTTAAGTGCAAATGTAAAGTTTAAGAGCAATTGTGAGTTCAAGTGTAAGTGCAATTGCAAATGCACATGTAAGGAACAAAGGTAAGTTTAAGTGGAAATGCAAAGTGCATGTGCAAATGCAAATATAAAGTGCAAAGTAAAGTTTAAGTGCAAATGTGATGTTTAAGTGCATTCGTGAGTTCAAGTTCAAGTGCAAATGCAAATATAAAGTGCAAAGAAAAGTTTAAGTGCAAATGTAAAGTTTAAGAGCAATTGTGAGTTCAAGTGTAAGTGCAATTGCAAATGCACATGTAATGTGCAAAGGTAAGTTTAAGTGGAAATGTAAAGTGGATGTGCAAATGCAAATATAAAGTGCAATGTAAAGTTTAAGTGCAAATGTAAAGTTTAAGAGCAATTGTGATCTCAAGTGTAAGTGCAAGTGCAAATGGAAATTGAAAGTGCAAATGGAAATTGAAAGTGCAAAGGAATGTTTAATTGGAAATGTAAAGTTCAAGTGCAAATGCAAATATTAAGTGCAAAGTAAAGTTTAAGTGCAAATGTAAAGTTTAAGAGCAATTGTGAGTTCAAGTGTAAGTGCAATTGCAAATGCACATGTATAGTGCAAAGGTAAGATTAAGTTTAAATGTAAAGTGCATGTGCAAATGCAAATATAAAGTGCAAAGTAAAGTTTAAGTGCAAATGTAAAGTTTAAGAGCAATTGTGAGTTCAAGTGTAAGTGCAAGTGCAAATGGAAATTGAAAGTGCAAATGGAAATTGAAAGTGCAAATGGAAATTGAAAGTGCAAAGGAATGTTTAAGTGGAAATGTAAAGTGCATGTGCAAATGCAAATTTGTAGCTCTAGGGAAAGTTTAAGTGCGAATGTAAAGTGCATGTGCAAATTCAAATGTGAAGTGCTAGGGAAAGTTTAAGTTCAATCTTAAAATGAACATGCGAATGCAAATGTAGAGTCCAGGGTAAGTTTAAGTGCATATGTAAAATTTAAGTGCAAGTGTGAGTGCAAGTGTAAGTGCAAATATAAAGTGCAAAGTAACGTTTAAATGCAAATGGGAAGTGCAAGTGCAAATGTAAATTGCATGTGTAAATACAAATGTAAAGTGCATAGAAATGTTTAAAAGCAGGTGTGAGTGCAAGTGTAATTGCTAGTGCGAATGAAAATGTAAAGTGCAAGGGACAGTTTAAGTGCAAATGTTAAGTGCATGTGCAAATGCAAATGTGAAGTGTTGGGGAAAGTTCAAGTGCAAGTGGGAGTGCAAGTGTAATTGCTAGTGCGAATGTAAATGTAATGTGTAAAGTAAAGTTTAAGTGCAAATATAAAGTGCATGTGCAAATGCAAATATAAAGTGGAAAGTAAAGTTTAAGTGCAAATGTGAAGTTTAAGAGCAATTGTGAGTTCAAGTGTAAGTGCAAGTGCAAATGGAAATTTAAAGTGCAAAGGAAAGTTTAAGTGCAAATGTAATGTGCACGTGCAAATGCAAATGTGAAGAGCTAGGGAAAGTTTAAGTGCAAGTGTGAGTACAAGTGTAACTGCTAGTGCGAATGAAAATGCAAAGTGCAAAGGAATGATTAAGTGCAAATGTAAAGTGCATGTGCAAATGCAAATATAAAGTGCAAAGTAAAGTTTAAGTGCAAATGTAAAGTGCAAGTGCAAATGTAAATTGCAAGTGCAAATGCAAATGTAAAGTGCAAGCTAAAGATTAAGTGCAAGTGTGAGTGCAACTGTAAGTGTAAGTGCGAATGAAAATGTAAAGTGCAAGGGCAAATGTAAAGTGCAAGAGAATGTTTAAGTGCAATTGTAAAGTGCATGTTTAAATACAAATGTGACGTGCCAGGGAATGTTTAAGTGTAACTGTGAGTGCAAGTCTAATTGCTAGTGCGAATGAAAATGTAATATGCAAGGGAAAGTTTAAGTGCAAATGTTAAGTGCATGTGTAAATGCAAATGTGAAGTGTTAGAGAAAGCTTAAGTGCAAGTGTGAGTGCAAGTGTAATTGCTAGTGCGAATGAAATTGTATAGTGCAAGGGGAAGTTTAAGTGCAAATGTAAATTTTAAGTGCAAGTGTGAGTGCAAGTGTATCTGCAAGTGCGAATGAAAATGTAAAGTGCACTAGCAAATGCAAAGTACAAGTGCAGAGTACAAGTGCAAGTGTAGGTGCTAGTACAACCCCAAAATTTAAAATGCAACAACATGTTTAGGTGTAAATGTAATGTGCAAGATTAAGATTAAGTGCATATGTAAAGTACAAATTTAAAGTCCAAGTGCAAAGTGCAAGGAGTAAGCAAGAAATCTTCCGGAAAATCAATATCATGATAACAGGTAATATGTCTCAAACTTTTCTATGTATGAATGGATTGATTTATGGTAGTGGGAGGCATATCTCAATAAAGTCGTTTTATCGATTTAATATTTTCTAGCTACTGTTCTTATTTTTTTAGTTTCATTTACGACTATCTATTATAAATTAGGTAAGTTTACAAATAATAATAAGTTACAATTAGACTGCTTTGAGGACGTATGGTAGACGTATGAAACCTCTCTTCGATGTGACTTAAACCTCTACTAAACGTCATATTTTCAGACAATAATACAATCCGATTTTCGGTGCTTTCAGTTTAACGTTAAGTGCTGTTATAGTGTTCGATAACGATAGTGATGTGTAATATTGAAAATATTATCGCGTAAAATAATTGATTTTATAAGAATCAATACACAGTGACATAAATTTTGTATATGTGAGATAAAAACCTACAGAACTTACTCGCAGCAAGAAGACGCACTGCCTCTAATAAATATTATATTTCAGACCAACAAATTTCAAACAAAGAAACTTCTGGGACAACCTAATATTTCAGGCCTTGGAAATAAGGTTAAGATTGTAGGAAGCAGAAAAGGAATGTAACTTCAGCGAATTAAATCTGCTAAGAAAATTATGTAGCTTAGCAGATTGAAGAACCTAAAGAGACTTGGAATCCGTGATTCTATTATCACATCAAATTTAGTTTCACTGTTTCTACTGCTATGAAAGTACAAGAGTAGGAAAATGGTTAGTTGAAAAGACACTTTAATTTTAATCAAAGCGCTTTTATGTTTATGTTCTCCTTGTCTTGCAGACACTAAATTTGATGAAATTAAGATTGAAACACCGTTTAGACTAAGCATTTTCAGATACAAGCACCTTAATACCTTTTTGTATAAAATGAAGAACTTCACCGAATGATGTACAAAAAGGTGAACCATTTGCAAACACACAGGTCACCTTGAGATCTGGGAAGGTCCACCTGGATAAATCTGGTGGTCGTCACGAGACCATTCTTGAAGGAGAACAAGTTTCACAGAACAAGTTTGAGACACTTTTTATAAATATTTAATATTATATTAATAATACTAAAATCAGATAGCCTGTATATAGAAACATTAAGGTGTTTAACTAATAATTCTACTGTCGTATCATAACGTAATAACAAATAAAGTAGGTTGCATTTAACCGACCTCTCATGGGAATATCACGTACATATGTAAGTATGTTGTGCACAGATATAAATTGTTATTTAATAAGGTTTTGGGTTTATAAAATAACGATTCACTTAGATTCGTTTTCTCCAATATATTTCAGTCTAACAATTCAGTCTTATAACACGTCTTACCACACAGGAGTCTTCAAGTCAATAGAACAACGTGGTCGACTTCTAAGACAAAAGAGCGTCGTTAGAAGTCGTACCAACTTAGTTTGTAGCAACCAGCGATCATACCAACTTAACATTTCTCAACATAAATTTCTAGCTCTACATTAGCAAACAAGTGGTTGGATAATGCCAAAATATATGCCAGTTATTCATGTATGTGGGATGTAAATTCGGTTTATTATAGCAAATTTACATGCGTGAATAACGTCCGAATATCTTCATAGATAATAATCTTTTATTTATTTATCGAAGCAAACTAACAGAATCATTTCCATCAAAAATACATTAACGACAAATATCGTAGATTATCGTGCTCGATGTATCTTATCGCTCTTTTTCGATCCAAATGGCTTTTTCTTTTTTAATTTCTATCCTCACCGGGAGTTTGCCAGCTCTTTACGTTTTTATTTCGCGTCACTTCTCGTTGGCTAACTTTGTCGATATAAAAATGACAAGTGAAACGCCAAGAACGTTTTAAGTGCTTATTTTTCTTATTAAATTTCTTTTTATCATTTGTATTAAATAATATTTTATATTTCAGATTTGTTTTCGTAGTTTTAATATCTCTAGACACGTGCCGTTTGCAAACAGAACTTGAAGAGTTTGAAGAGAACTTTGAGACGCGATGAAAAGCAACAGGATTACAATACATATTTAGCTATAAGCAGAGAACTCGAGTTAAGTTCTTTACACTTTTAACTTTTCCCTTTTATCTTATTTTTACTTGGAACTTTGATTGAAATTTCCTTTATGCAGTTTTCTTATTCACTGCGCGTCGCAACGAGGACGTAGCCGGTTAATGCGAGGATCGAATAAAGCAGAACCGAGACAAAAGGATCTACCATGATTTAAGGTAAATTTTAACTATTTCAATATATTGCATTCTATCGCGATAATGTAAACTAACAAACTTTATGACTGCGAAAATTACCGATTTAATCTTTATAATAATCACCGTATTATATACTACCGTTTATAATATGCCGATTTTTCCATTTACAATTGTTAAGAACATGCAAGGACCAGTATTGATTCAATCAGGACCAACATTATGGTAACGCGATGTTTCATTTGTAATTTCTTTTGTTGTTAATTTATATTATCGAGCTCTGCTTTTTAACATTATACAGTTGGCGTGAAAAGCAATTTCAAGAATTTACTTCATATCTTTGAATAAATCCTTGAAATTTCTTCTGTAAATATATTTATATAAATATTAAAAAATATATATATATATATGAAGTAAATTCTTGAAATTTGTTTTATAAATATATTTATATTAATAAATAAATTAATACATATTATATATTATGTAATGCATTACAATATGTATTATATAATATGTTTTGTATATATATGTCGGAGATGAAAGGAAAGCCGAAGCCTTTCCTTGGAAATTTTGGGAACATCCTCTAGTACCTTAGCCTAGATTTTATTATAGTTGTAATTGCTTAAGATTTATAATAAGCGAGATTGGGTTCGAGGTGACAATCGGTCGCTGAACGTAGCCACGGTCACGGGATGGATGTTTTATCTAACGGAGGTCTGGAGTGGTTGTATGTGTTTTCCGAGAAATGTGGTTGTGGCGGCATGTGGCCTCGAGAGCGGGCCTAGCCACGTGTGATGTTGCCTCGGAGGTGCCGATGCAATGGGACATACATTGTATTAGTAACCAAAACTCCAGGCAGAAACTGCCTAGCAACGGCGTTTGGAACTTTCTCGATGCTTCTAACGAGTGTGCCTAGCAACGGCGTTTGGAACCTTCTCGATGCTTCCAAACGGGTATAGAAAACAGAATACAATCGTACAGGGAGAAAAATCTCCACGAGGCTGGCATTCTTGCGGCTGCCTTGGAGAATGACACATCGAGCATTTTCGACGATCGCATTTGCGTCTAAGTTAGTTTCGCTTAGTAAGGAATTATCCCGGTGACCATGGATTCGTTTGAACTCAAACATTGCTAATAGTATTATTTAATTTAATTATTCGTAGATCGTATTATTCATTAGGCTTAGTGTTTGTTAGACTTATTATTAGTTGTACTTATTATTTTTTAAGCTTAGTGATAGACCTGTATATACGTGTAAATAAAATCTCGGCTTTGTGAAACGATGGCTAGTCCACATGAAGAGTCGTCGCGCGCCCAAAATTCGAATCGTGATCCGACATATATATGTCGGGTTTACATTGGAATTAGGATTAGGGGCGTGAAACGAATCGTCGTTTGGTTTACGCATTGTCGATAAGCAATACAGAAGACATTGACTAGTGCAGATACGATTATTATAGAATTGGACAAGCAACCGTGGCACTTAGACACTCGAGAAACTAATGATAATGATCCTAGATTCAATAACGAATCCGCGGTCGACGGGATGATAGATGAACGTGCTCACAAAATCTAGTTCTGACTCTTTGTTGGTAAAATGTGGAATAATCACTAGTCGTAAAGACGTTATTCTTTAGTCGATGAGATCGCGAGAGAGAATGACTTTCCCGTCCCGACGATGCCACAGAGGAAAACTACAATAGGGTGTGTCTAGGGACACGAGATCATCGGATTCGTCGAGGATAGTCTTCGTTCAGAAAGTAAGGGAAATCTGTTTGAAGGACTTTAGGTAACTAGATCTTAGTGTTTATAACGGCCCTCGGGCTAGCTGATCACGTACTGTGGAGACACATCGACATCTGACAATCATCTTACTCGAAGAATAGGGACTGCGTGTGGCCACGGGACAGAGACCGTTGGAATGTTTACTGTCGCGTGTCGCCAGAGATATTTCTTTTAAGGAGAGCTATAGAATTACTTCATACCTTTGTTAGGCAAAGCGTTCATCTCGTGACCGCGGCTACGTTCGACGACTGGCTATCGCCTCGAGCCCAAGCTCATTATCACAAATCTTGAACAAATACAATCGGATCGAAAGACGACAATTGTTTAATTACATCTATGACAGAATCTAGATTACGGTGTTAAGGGATTTTCCTGGGGTTCCAAAGGGAAGACTCCGATGTCCTTTCATCTCTGACATATATATATTACATATATTATATATATTTTTTTTATTATTGTTTCTTTCTCCATATGCATAGATCCTGCAATTGTATACAGTTTGAAGAAATTGAAGGGTTATTTATAAGATTATGATAAATTATATTGTTTTGATCATTATTTCATATCCTTGACTTTCATAGTGTGCAAGTTTGATTGTAATAATATTAAAGGTATTATTGTATATATAAAATAAATATGAAATAATATATATATACAATAATAACAATAATAATAATATATACAAAAGTATTATTGGAATATATTTTCTTGTATCTTCAGGGAACAATACACAATTTATTTTATTTACGCTTTTATCCATTATCTTTTATATTACCGTCTGGCTCTTAATGGGATAAAATAGCTTTCATTAAGATGAAATGTTTTTCATATCCCTTCAATTATGATCATTTATATCTCATTATACTAAATAAATGGACTTATTTATTAGCATAAAAGAATCTCCCTCATCTGATTCAAGGACAAAGTAATCTGTGAATAAAAGATTGTTCAGACAAAAAAATTGTTTCATAATATTCAATGCGCTTTAGTTTTTAACAATTAATTTTATCGTTTCACCATATTATACGCTTTATAACTACAAAGATAGCAAATAATAAAATAACACTGTCTTACAAACAAATACCTATGCGTTCATACATATTTGAACGGTTGTGTACATGCCTACATAGATATTAAATTCCGGCCTTATTTAAATAATGATAAGACAAAGATTAATGAGGTATAATCTAGGACCATGAAACTCATTAAACATTCCTCCGCTTTTTCTTATCGTTTTATGCAAAATGCCGCTCTCGGAAGCAAATGCGAGTTAAAGTAAAACCGACGAATAAAAATTCAGGAAAAACCAAACTGATTACTACATTCATAGGTGCATTAAGTACAGCACAACTTCATTCATCCGCACCTCGTTTATCCGAACAAGTCAAGACTAGAGCCACTAACTTTTAATCTGCTTCTGAAGAAATGATTACAGCCAACAAAGTGTAGAAAAATCTAAGGCAGCAAGAGTTTGACGTAATTAAAGTGGCGAAAAAGAACAAAGAGTTACAAGGTCAAGTGCAATATACAGTGCAACCTGTAGTGGTATACGAATTAATGGAAAGACATAGCAGCTGTTCGGATGAAAAGATTCTCGGATAATAAAATCCATGTCACACTGCATAATTATTATTTTATATTTCAGAAACAATATATAAGAAGAATCACAGAGAATAATTTACATATAATTTAAATGCAATATTTTTGAAATTATCTGTGGATTCTATATTTGTTTTACTGCTAAATGAAATTTTGTTAATATGTTCATCTACGTTGAGTTATACTCTATGGCTCAAACCACCTAATCGTAGGTCCTTTTCCTAATGCGTCACTCGGTATAATTGTTATTTTGTATTTCAGAAACAATATATAAAAAGAATCACAGAGAATAGTTTACATATAATTTAAATGCAATATTTTTTAAATTATCTGTGGATTCTATATTTGTTTTACTGCTAAATGAAATTTTGTTAATATGTTCATCTACGTTGAGTTATACTCTATGGCTCAAACCACCTAATCGTAGGTCCTTTTCCTAATGCGTCACTCGGTATAATTGTTATTTTGTATTTCAGAAACAATATATAAAAAGAATCACAGAGAATAATTTACATATAATTTAAATGCAATATTTTTGAAATTATCTGTGGATTCTATATCTGTTTTACTGCTAAATGAAATTTTGTTAATATATTCATCTACGTTGAGTTATACTCTATGGCTCAAACCACCTAATCGTAGGTCCTTTTCCTAATGCGTCACTCGGTATAATTGTTATTTTATATTTCAGAAACAATATATAAAAAGAATCACAGAGAATAGTTTACATATAATTTAAATGCAATATTTATTAAATTATCTGTGGATTCTATATCTGTTTTACTGCTAAATGAAATTTTGTTAATATGTTCATCTACGTTGAGTTATACTCTATGGCTCAAACCATCTGATCGTACGTCCTTTTCCTAATGCCTAATAAAAAGGCAAAATAAATTCTCGTCATTACTTTCACCGTGATCTTTCAGCATGAGAAATTAAAAGATTGATGATAATATTTATCCAAATTCCAACATTGTTTACATTACTAGTGTACAATACACATCTGAATGTTGGCATTCATTTATTGCCATGACTATTACCATTATTATATTACGGAGCATAGATATTTATTTTTTATATCTATTAAAATTTGTCTACTTCTCGTTCTTCGTGTTTTTAATTATAGATCTTCCGACGGTGTAAATTTTCCAACCAATTTGCACGAAATTTCCACACCTTTTCCTAACTTTTCGGACATCTTTTCTTCACTTTCAACGCTCGATGCAACATGTCTCATACTTCACGCCACTGTACTCACAACATTAACATTGTGTATCAACACTGTTCTAACTAAGGTAACACAGGAAAGTAGCATGAAATTACAGAAAGGATATAGAATAACAAAGGACACAATTTGTAGAATTAATGTAAAATGTAGAATTAAGAGTGCATTCACTGAAGGCTGCGCTCGACTGACTTGACAGAACGCAACTGAACAGGATAATGCAGAGAAATGGAATCTCGGCGCGACTAAGAAAAGGAATAAAAGAAATGTACAGGGCAAAGAAGAAGTACAATAAGGACAAGCGACGAAGAGATGTATTTTCGACGAAGGAAGAAACAAGGCAGGATTACCCATTAAAACCCTCGCTATTTGCCCTGTACACAGCAGACTTGGTACAGGATCATGCAAGGATGCGGAAAAAAGGGATGATAATGGGCAGGTTAAAGTGCATGTGCTGGCATATGCAGACGATGTTGTACTGGTACTAGGGACAGAAAAAGAATTGAAAAGTACGACGATTGGAAAGAAATTGGAGAGCTGGCTGAAAGAGAAGAAGTTGCAGTTGAACAGAGAGAAATCAAAGATTCTGATTGCAGGCAGGGGAAGGAGGTCAAAGAGGGAGGCAGAGTAAAGCTGAGAAGGGGAGAGTATAAAAGAAATAAAAGAGTACAAATACTTATTATGCTGAAGACTGGAGGAGCAGTCGAGCAGGGAAGCAATGGCGAAAGTGTTGGCAACTGGGAAAAAGGAATCTGATAAACATTTTAACACAAGGATGATGATGTACTGATCAGTAGTGCGAAGCATTGGAATAATGAGGATGAACAGAGCAAGAAAAATGGGATAAAATAAAGGTAAGTATGTGAAATGGATATTGGAACTAGACAAATGGACACCAACGTACATAGTAAAGGATCACAAAATTGAACAAAAACGGAATAGAGGCAACGAGCAGAGCACGTAAATATGGAGAAGAAATAGAGAAATAGAGAAGAAATTGCTGGAAGGTTGTACGGAGGAAATGAGAAAAAGGAAGAACAAAAAGTTAAAATGGGAGGAAGAGAGGAAAATTCTTTCAGAGAGACGGTACGACCACAGAAGACAGAGAGAAGAAAGAGAAAAGGACATAGTCCATAAAGCAGAGAAACAGATAATGGCAGGAAGAGATTGCAAAGGTAAGAACGATATGAAAGTATCAGAAGTTCCAGATATAACGAAGAGTACAGAAAGATAAGAACAGTGACAATTCCAGAATACTTAACTAATAGCGAAGTTCGAATGTGGAAAAGAAGGGTTGAGCAAGAAATTTTGGTCGAAGGAGGAAGAAAGAAAGTGCAGGCTGTGTGAGGAAGAAAGGGAAACGTGAGATCATTTGAGAAATAGATGCATGGAGATGAGGACAAAGAGAGAAGGAGCAGAGTAAATATTGGAGAAGGTGTTTCACGAGAAGACTGGATGAGAAGATAAAGAGGAAAATAAAGGGGAAGGAGTCGTCTTAAGGTAGCGCCCCGAAATTTATTACGCTCAAAATGGGAATAGCCTCTTACATTTGAGATTTGTTTAATATAGAAAAAAGCGAGTCGGTATATGCAACGGATTCTTTCAATCTTATATTTTCTGAACGATGACAATGGGATTGTGAATATGCATGGTTTTAATTAGAAACGTGGAAAAGGATGTAACAAAATATAAATTTGCACCGACATGTCAAGATATTGCTTTCCTCCCTCCTCCGGAAGACAATAACTTTGTCGACACTTTTGGTCTGAAAAGCTGTTTCCTGAACAATCCATTATAAATGGTTATTACAAAACGTTTATAGCTGCACGAGATTAATGATACCCGGCCATTAGTTATCATGATAGGTAGGACTTTAATATACGAAATTTTATTAACGAGGATAAATAATATGCAGTAAGTGGCGTGACCGGATTAAATGAAAATGTATTTTATGGTAGAGGTGAGTTTCAACGGTACGTTTTTTTAAGTGAGACAGATATGCCTGGCCCGAAAATTTATATCCCGCTATTATAATTGTACATGAAAGCTTAACAAGTTAAACATGAGTAAACTATCGAGTTATTTTGCAAACAATGTATCGAGCTATCCCAGAAGTTGAATTTCGAAATCCACTCAGGACCTGTTATGTCAGTTACCACGATTTCGGAAATTGAATAGAAAACCCTAGCGTTAAGTCCAAAATTTCCGCTGGATCGTATGCATAATACTCGCTTGATGTACCGTGCAAAGATCAGCGTAATACATGTGCACATCATTCATTTCATCTCATCACTTCATAAACACTACATCATCGTTGCATTATGATAACATATACATATATATACAGGATGTCCAATTTTAATCTATAAATGCAAATTACTGAAAGTGAGTGATTTCCAGGCTGTCATAATATGATGTACTTAGTTCTTCTGTGTAGATGAATGCATAGAGATCACACATCATGTAATCATCACTGATCGATTTGTTTTACACTTTCTGTAACAAATTAGGGTAAACTTTGGGTGTTCAGAGAAAAAGTTTTTTTCAGCCTAAATGGGATAACAAATTATTGATTTCTTTTCTTTTTTTTTTGGAAAATCATATAGTTTTCAAGATGTAGAATTCGGAAATACAAGTTCTAAGGCGAGAAATCTGTAATGTATGAAAAAGCACGGCTTTTTAACGGACACCAAAAGCAAAGTCTGTGAGGAAGAACTGTGATGAGTGGGCGTGAGCTCGATAATTTAAACAGGAAAATTGAGTGGCGAAAAATCAACGTGGAGGACAAGAACGTTCTCATTCTGTGCATGCGTGACATGCTACGAATATCTCAGACAGAGACACTCCACTCATCTCTGTCTGTTTCGCAAGAATGCGAACTTTGTTGTTCTCCATGTTGATTTCTCACAATTGGTCCCAATTCAATCTTCGAACGGTATTCCCTAGCGAGTGTCAAGACCTGTTTACATAAACGTGGACGTGAGCGTACAAGAGATTAGGATGGCTAGACATTCTATAGCGAATGGTCGTAATCCTCAGGCGTACCATTATTATAATATTGTAACGAACCTCGTCGTATTATTGAATGTTGTGTATTGCTGCCAATACGATAGAATTTGCTGGTTCAAAAGCTATGCAAAACTAAGTATTTTTAGGTTATGTGTATCTACGCTATATTTCTATTACTTGATTGTCTGTACAAAGGTTGGGTATCATTCGAATAGCATTTCGAATAAATTATACTTGGAATAAAAACTACGGATAAATGAAGTTGCTCGAGAATAAAAGCAAGTTTTTATTGAAAATTCATTTAACTTATTCGAATGAAGATTTATTCAATCTGCAATCATGTACTCTATTATCATGATGGAAACAAAAAAAAAAAGAAGGAATGTGAGTAAACGAGAAATTGATCTTCGCATTACCAGTAGCGTACTTACTCGTCATATTTTCCCAATAATATTCATACAACTGTTTCTCGTGCCAGCACTACGTATGGAAATTTATATACATGTAATAACTTTAATTATTTATGTACTTTAACGTTACCGAATAGCTACACCTAATATCTTACACATAACAGTAGAATCCTGTATACTAACAAGTTGCAAAAGCTCATTAAAATCGAAGTCGACAAATTGGAGTCCTTTTCGCTTGTTAGTGGAAAGTTATGTAGGTAGTTTGTACAAGCATAACTGGTCACCTCACGACGACCTCGGAGTAACGGATTGTGGAGGTTTGAATAAGAGCGAGAGAAAAGAGCGTGTAGGGAGCAAGACGAAAAGAGACCTACCAGAGGACTCGTTAGTGAGACTATCTAGCAGCCCCTGTCCTAGACATTAGGATATGGTAAGATATTTTGGAAGCTACATTCGGAGCAAGCACTGAGAGTGCGGGTAGTGGCGAAAAGCTCTTTCGTGTCGTCGTAACGGACACTTTCTGGTAGATGAGCGAGAAGTGTCCCCACTTTAAGGATAACCTAAATTTAACTTTCACGATGCGAAATCCAGTAGCAATGAAAAGATACCTAAATGTGAGATTGATATCGTTGAACTTTATTTGAAATGTATCTACTTTCAGTAAATGTAGGTCTCCACCAAGACAATTGGGTGGCCAAAGGAAAAGTTCACATAAAAGTAACCTATTCATGTCGAAAAGTCATTGGTTTAGCAGATATTTTGGTAATTATGCACAAAAGTGGACGTGGACTCCAATTTTGTTGAGTTTACTTGTTAAGTTACATTTACTGCAATATTAACAGTTGAAGATGAAATTGCATATGTAAGTTAGGTTAGATTAGGTCAGATTCTATGGCTGACTCTCCAAAGGATCTAACCTAACTTAACTTTTGAACCACGATCGTTCCACACCTCCAACAAAATGCATGTTACTCAGGACCTTCTCGTCTACAACGTATGTGAAGATCAAGGTCATTGGGGTTGAGGCATCTTTCGTGCATAATTACCGATAGCTTTATTTTGTAGAACCTGTCGCATGAAATAAAACAAGGAAAGAAATGTCGTAAGGTACGACCTTTGTACTTGCTTTCCTTGTTTTTTATACGATAAGCTTTACCAAATAAAAGTTGAGATATCCGTCAAACTAATGGTTTTTCGATATGTATAATTTGATAATTTGTTATAGAGAATGTCAAGACGGAACGATTAGTGCATTGAAAATTATACAATTCCATTTAAGGAAACATATATCATCTTCGAGTAACCTCTACGCGTCTATTTACAGCAAAGCTAATTACACATACATATCCATACAGATTATGTTCCCTTCGAAACCATTCAATTCCTGTCTGAACTGTCTCCAGCTTCTGTACAGGTAGTAATTTACTTAGTAGTATTCAGACATTTTGGTTAACATATAATAATAGTGCATAATCATTATTAAAAGGTACAAAATTAATAATAAACTAATAATTATTATTATGCCTTTTTTACATATTTTTATGGCCTGTCTGGATATCATTAGACTGTACTGTGTATTGAAATGCACAGATAGTGCAATAAAATACTACTGCTACTAATATGCAATTGACAAAAGGAACACTGCACGTCTCATAGGTTTGAAACCTGCCTGACCTGGCGTGACCGCAAAAAGCTGTATCCCAATTTAAAACTGCATAGGCAATTGAAAATTAATTAGACTGTTGACAATTATATTTTTTACATTAATTACATTTTATTCATTATTAATAATAATATTATATATTATATATATTTTATTTATATATATTTATTTAATTATAATATTATATATATTATTAATTATAATATTTACAAGAGCTGCATTATTCACGTAAAAAGCTGATGAATAATATAGTCGTACATCAAAGTACAGGTTGAGCAGAACAATGAAAACACCTCTTATATGTCATATATGTCATATATGTATATGTTTATGTATACCAAATTCTAAATATTTAAAACAAAAACTGGACTATTTACGTAAAAACCTGATGATACACTCGTACATCAATATACAGGGGTTGAATAAAATAATGGAAACACCTGTTATATATCATACATATAGCCATTTACATATACATACACATATACATATAAGAGGGGTTCCCATTATTTTGTCCAATCCCTATATATATATATTAGATCGTCCGAAAAGTTTCTTTCGTTTTATAAGGAAATAGTGGATGCACAATGTTTTCCGTTTTATATTATTTTATCGAATTACGTACGATCCATTTTGTTCTATCAAAATAAGGATCACAACGCTCGATAGATTAGGTTTCATGTTTGTATAAAGATGCGTCATTGCAAAAGATGTGTCTGTAAAAGAAAGACACTTTTTGGGCAATCTAATATATATATCATATCTGAAGATATCAAAAGCATATTGGATAAGTCCTCCACAAATTCCCTCCTCGAACATTTTTCTTGTATTATACTGCCTATAACAGCGGTGCAGCGGTTCTCAACCCGCTGTACACGGTCCCCCGGGACCACGAAGTCTGTACATACCCCGATTGTTATTGTATTATTCTAATGAAAAGTATTTAGTACGTGTATTTATTTATAACGA
Source organism: Bombus flavifrons (assembly GCF_040668555.2). Taxonomy (NCBI): domain Eukaryota; kingdom Metazoa; phylum Arthropoda; class Insecta; order Hymenoptera; family Apidae; genus Bombus; species Bombus flavifrons. Next base: position 4,281,709 of record NC_138458.1, on the reverse strand, counting down.
ATTATTTATAATGAATTCCTTCTTTCCGGAAAGATTGTTGACGAACAGTAGATGAGTGTTTTATATTTTTTAGTTAAATGTATACGCTATACTATATAATTCTTTTTAGTCAAATGTACATATTGATGTGTACATATTTGGCGCATTAAGGATATAAATTTTGAGTTAGATTTTAGAACTCCGGAACAACCAAAAATTATTTAACCTCTTAGGTACAGCTGAATTTTGCGCAAGGCTGTTTCTCTGCATGGTAGAGTTTGATGCAGATTACGCGTAAACGATACACCACTCCAATGACGGATAATGCTGTTCTCTACGCAAGCACATTGCAATGAAGTTTTTGATAACTAAATTATAATTTTTCTTAAAAATATGATGCATATACTTTAACTTTAATAATTTACTTTAATAATTAATAATTAATAATAATAATTAGTGGAAGATTGTAAAAAATTATAAGGATACGGATCGGCATGTTAAAAAGAGCATCTAATAATGGTATATTCATTTTAACGAAAAGCAACAATTGGTACCTGACACTGGCGTATCAAAAACAAAGACTATATATTCTGTTTATATATTGTTAACACTGTTATAAAATGTTGTGAGGGCAAAACAAGTGTGAAGCAAGACAAATGAAAAAGATCATTTAGTTGAAACGGTAAGTGAATTAGTCAGTAGAGTGGACCACTATAGTGGCGCATCATACCTAACAGATTAAGATGAGTTCATGATAAGCAAAAGCTAGAGAACCGCTGACCTATAATGTTTTATGATTGTGCTTGCCAAAATATGTGACAAACAATCGATGCTTATGAAACAATTGCTACTCGATATCTGATTTCTTTTTGTTCTTTCCTCCATTGTAATTCTCCGCGGAACGTCTAGTGTCTGCGAACTTCAAAATTAGATTGTAGAAAAAGTTGCACAAAACAGCGCTTGATTTCACGAGAAACCAAGGAACTGAATGTATCGTATAGAGTAAAAGAGAAACGTTGACCAAACCATATCAAACCATTGAATTTTACTGAAAATATTAAAATGCATGCATTAAAAAATTGGCTGTTATTAACTGCGTGTGCTTGGTCGTCTAATCAAATTTCACTTTGAATTTGCATAAACATCCGCAGTCTATTTATTACAAATAATATAACACTCCCTCATTGGAGAGTATCTATGCATATAACAATTCTTAGTGTAATGGATTTGTGACTGTTGTTTGCAATCGTGCAAAAGTGTTGTTTTATTAATGCGGCAGAAGGTCATTAGAATGCCTTTTGTGTAGTTCTGTAGGTAAGTTATCTCTACAGAGTTCCTTGGCTAGGTCGTTAAGATGATTGTCTAGTCTGGTTTTGTACTTGTCACTAAAGCGTATAATTTCCTCAGTTACTGAACCGATTTTCAAGTCTTTACGGAGTTCGTAATTGTGCACATACCTCGGTGCGTTTACTATGGTCCTGAGCACAATAGATTGTAAAGCACCTAATTAAGCTGTGTGGCTTTTAGTGGCCATGTCCTACAGCTCGATATGGTACGTCCAAGTGGATTTGACGATCGTTTCGTAGACGAGAAGTTTATTATCTGCACTGAATTTTCCATGGCTGCTCATCAGCCTATACGTCTCTTTCCTTTTGACCCTGAATTGGTCGATCTTTTAAGACGATAGAAATTTTTGATTTATTGCTCTACATAGTATCCTATTTAAACAATTAACATAAGCAAATAATAGTCTAATTATGAACCCTTAGGGATTTGGTAATTTACAAAGAACTAGAAAAACTGTGTAATAAAAAACAGTTCAGAATTTTGAATTTCCCGCAGTTTTAAAACACTACGCAGCTTCAAAAACAAACAACAAAAGACCAAATATTAAACATATGTACGCCCAAGTATATATATATATAGTATAAGTATATAATAAGTATAGTATGTAAGTATAGTAAGTAGTAAGTAGTAATAAGTATAGTATATAAGTATATAAGTATAGTATAAGTATATATATATATATATATATATATATACACACGGATATTAAATATAAATTATTTATTTATAAACATATTAATAGTGTATTGAAATGATTTCATCGATATAGCTGTTTGAAATATCGAATTGGTTACGTAAATCTCTATAATACTTTCTCCTTTTTATATTTATGTTACGTTCGTATCATACAATTCCCTTTTTCGGAGATCGAACGTACGCTCGACTTGGATTATCGAAGCTCGCAAACAACAGAAAGCAAGAATTTTATCCACGAAAATCTCGTATTATGCATAGATTTCTTCTGACTTCACTACTCACTTTTTCCTAACTTTTGGATATAAAGCAGGTTAGATCAATTAAATTGAGGTTAATAGTCATAACATAAACTCTTGTCTCGCCTTGGCGAAGCATGTGTGGACTTGTGCCTGGGCAGAAAAAGATAAATTCTTCCAAAATTATTTGTTTTACGCTCTACAATTGACTGTTAACTTATCAGACAATAACATGTTAGATTAATTAAATTGAGGTTAATAATCATAGCATAAACTCTTGTCTTGCTTTAGCGAAGCATGTGTGGACTTGTGCCTGGCCAAAAAAAAACAAATTCTACCAAGATTGTTTGTTTTACACTCTATTGTGTTAACTCAATTGAGTGTTACCTCATCAGCAATTGGTCAACTAAGTTACGTCAATTAAATTAAAGTTAATATCTTTTGTCTAAACTCAGATCTATCTCGCTACGAGAAACGGAACGAACTTTCTGTTCAACCCGGTATAGCTTTACCGCTCGAGGTGCACCGATTAGTTAAACGTTACGAGGTGTACTATTAGGATTTCCTGCAACTCGAAGCGTTACCCACACGTTGGTTCGTTCCCATATCACTTTCATGGCGCCCCAGGCGTTAGCCATACGCTGATTCGTTCCCACATCTTGACCTTTCCTGTGGCTTCTGGCGTTAACCATACGTCAATTTGTCCACGATAACCAAACTCTTGGAGCTGGCAACGTTAGCCATACATCGGTTCGCCCCCACGTTTATTTCTTTTGACAACTAGTGCGATCAACAACATTGGATTTACTTCATAATTGCTTGATAACTTCATAACCTAAAAGGACCTCGACTACGTAGCCGCCCATGCTCCAACTTGCAGCAATTACGAAATAAGTGAAAATTATTAATAACGATTCCATTATTTGAGTAAAAGATACATTTGGCACCTATTTCACAGACCTGTAAATATTTTTCCAGAACTTGTATAAATTATATGCTTGTAAAAATTGTAATTGTGATATTGATTACGATTGTTGATTTCTTATTATGCTTAATTCATAAACTAATCTGCATCGTAAGTACGTACTTTCAGCATGTACAATATATAGGGTGTCCATCGATAGGTATCGTTTGATACCAACGCCCGTTGGCCGCGCTGGATACACTCGTTCCCGGTCGATCACGAAAGTTAAGCAGCAGCGGGCACGGGGCGGACAAGGATGGGTGACCGCTCCGTGTGGGCGTTTGGTGCGGTCGTGCTGGGGCTATTGCGCCCCCGAAGATAGGGCCACTTGGGGGATGCGGACGGCCCAGATGCAACGTCAGGAAGCAAGCAGCAAGACCCGGATGCCTCCCTCCACCCGGAGGGAAATAGACGACACCGGGGGTGCCTCGGTAGAGCTATTCGCAAGAGATCCCGGGAACACCTTCGCCTGGTCGTCGGGAGGACCACCGTGGGGTTTTAGTCGGTAAGAGTCCGACACTACTCGGCTGTTGCGATGCAACAGTGAGTGTCCATGAGGATTTCCCCACGTAAAAAAAAAAAAAAAAAAAAAAAAAGGTATCGTTTGATGTAATTAATAAATAGTACATGATAGGATAAAAATGTAAGAGCACTTTAATATCAATTTTTATGTAGAATGTCACTGCGAAGAAACAAACTTTCACTTTCAATTTTTTAAGGTTATAATAAGGAAAACATAAAGGAAAAAGTTAGATACAATATCCTACGACAGTTTTAATTTACATTTCATATTAAAGTCTTTCATACGATAAGTCTGACAACATTAAAGTTAAAATATCTCACTTTCCAACGCAAATACCTCGTACAAAATGAAAAATGCACCAAATGGTGAATAAAAAAATGTATACATACTTGCATTTAAAAAAATGTAGAGATGACCTTAGTACGATCTTGACAAATTGACGATAAAAGTTTACATTTTTACGGTGACATTCTACATAAAAAAATGGTGATAAAAGCTTCCTTACATATTTGTTCTATCATCTCTACCATCTAGTAATTATGTTAAACGGCACCTATCATGGGATACCCTGTATAATATTTATTATTATCTGCGGTTTTCGATATCCGCGATAGGAATATATAATTTATTAAGTTGTTACACATGAAATGCGTGGTTCTCCCAAACTGACACATTTTACTTAAACTAAATCTTCGATAAATAAAATCATCAGTAAATATCAAATGTCACGTGACATGTTAAAGCCCATATCCTATAGCATTCATCACGTTTCGCATTGGTTGATAAAGTGAGGTTACGTTTGTTTAGCAACAAGAGAAGGGGAATGATGGACTCCGATGAAATTCGAATAATTTATCTTTACGAATATAAATTGAGACATGGTGCTGTGGAAGCAATGCGAAATATTAACGAGCATTCGTTACAGTATGGCCTCCATTATCCGCACTGATGGGGAGGCAAAACTGTTCGGATAATAGAACAATTACTTTCCTGACCTGAAATTTCATTTATTCAAATTTAGATGAAGATTAATTGTCCGTTTCTTCAAATATTTATAGATCCCCAATCTCTTTAGCCGATAAGTCACATAATTCTTTTGATGTAAGTAAATGCATAGTGTTACTTTGTTCTTCGTTCCTTTTGTATAATAATAAGATTTAAAACAGTAGGAGCAAGGACGAAGAAAATGGACTGAGAGAAGGAGATAGAATAAGGAAGGGATTTTACTTACTCCAGGGAACAGGATGATGAGGAACGGAGGTGAAAGAGTACAAATAAGGGTAAGAGTGAAAAAGACGGTAAGAGTTATGAGATTAGTATAGAGGATAGGAAAGAGAGTATTTGGAATGGAATGGTAGATGAGGTTACGGTCATTCGACAAGTTGGTGTGAAAGTTTCGGATTGGGAAGAGAGAAGGGTGATTGAAAGAGTGCAAGATTAGACTGAAAGTTTCTTGAGCCGGACGTTGGGGTGGACTGATGGACGCCAGTATATGTTTTGTATTATGATTAGAGAAGAGTACCAGAGGGATCCGATGAAGACACGAACAGGAAACGCAGAGTGAAACTATGAACAGAAGCTGTGACAGAGAAAAGATGGCAAGCTTGCAGGAGAATGTTCGCAAGAGAGTAGGAAAGAAGTTAGAAGAAGCAAAATAAGGGGAGGATAGGAGAAGGAAAGGAAAGAGGTTATGTTGACAAGGGGAACAGGGAGCCATATGTTGGCTATAGGAGAAGAGGAAGAGGCTCTTAAGAAGAGCTACGAAGGAAGTTAAGAAGAGTTAGATGAATAGAGAAGCCCAAGAGAGAGAGAGAGATGGCAAAGGATGGAGAAATCAAGATAAAACAGATAGTACAGATGGTGAAAAGGGGAGGGAATTTCAAAGTACTTCGATCAAGGCTGGAGCGGAGAAAGTTTAAGAGGGGTGGCCAGAATTACTTTGGCAATGGGATGAAAGAAAGCAAATATTGGGTGAGTGAGGAGAATAGAGATTGCAGGCTGTGCGATTTGGATGAAAAAATGTGGGAACATGTTCGGCAGGTGTGTGGCAGGAGCAAGAAGAAGGATGACAGACCAACGTTAGAAGGATTCTAGGAAAAGAAGGGGAGGGAGGAGGCATGGTTGTTTCGCTGCAGCTGCTAGAACCTAAAATAGGAAAAGGGAAGATTTAATGGATGATCTGTTCTGTGTTAATGTCGAGTTTGAAAAGTTTACTTGGGTTAAAATGTATAGTGAATAGCGGTGTACTACAGCTATATAGCTGTCGGATAGTATAATCAGTGACTATCAGAAAATTACAAATTCCTTTCGCGGATATCGAAAACTGCGGATAATAATAAACGTTATACAGGGTGTTCCACCATGAACGCCGTTTGATATAACAACTGAGCCTGCAGAAGCGACGGGGCAAAAGTATATATGGAGATTCTCAAAAAATTCCCTGCCAAAAAATTCTTTTTGTTCGATACCGACAGTTTCCCGACCTAGAAACATAGGTTAATTTATAGGTTATCTTATAGGGAATGCTATGACAGATTGATTAGTAAAAAAAAAACATATAGTTCCATGAAAAAGAACGAAGTTAACCTTTGTTCGATTTACAGAGAATTCTTTACGACATATCCAGGAAGAGGTGGTGCGTGACTTTGCAGTGATTTCGACGAACAGCATGCATTTTCAAATTTCCTGTTTTCGCATTTCCTTGCCTCAATACATATACGGATCGCTGCTTCTCAAACGGAGCGAAAAGCACATTCTTTCTATATTCGTCCGCAGACGTTGTCTTTTGTTTTACATTTCGAATGGAAAACGAAATTCTTGTCTACGGACGTGCTTTTCACGGAGCTCTCCCCCCTCCCCTCCCCTACTCCGTCGTGTGTATCTGTCGATAATTGTCCGTCAGTGTGAACGTGACTTTAATCCGCGAATGGTCTCCGGACTCGAATTTTATTCATCGTCGTCTGTGAATTCTCCGTGAAAGAAAGATGCTGATTTGCCGCGACACGTGTCTGCGGACAATTGTCCGTTAGTGCGACTCCAGTTAAAAGACACCGCGCAAAATTGTAGTAATTTAAACGTATACTTACGAAGCCGTCGCTTCATGCGCAGCAGCCTACTGTTTTTCTGTGATTACGTTTGGAGTGCTCAGTATTCAACTTCAATCGACGATATATCGGCGATTTTGCGACGGGAATTTCTCACTTTTAAATCTGTTAATCTCGCCTTTTAGATTGAAAAATTGATCCAACGTCACGTTTAAGTGACCTGTGCCGCTAAAGTTGCTGCCACGCGGAAAGTTTTGTGAAATAAATCATAACGTGCCAGAAGAAGAGAGAGCGTAACGGATGCGATACCAATTTGCAGTTGAATTCGTTAATTCTCTCTATCGTTCTATTTGCATGTGTCTGAGCGTCGTTGATTAAAAAAAAACGCGCTATTTTTTGCTATTTGTTACTGCCGGTCATTTATCTCTCAAAGTTACTCTTAATCTATTTAATTGTTCGCCATAAACTGCAACCGTCCTGGTCTTATTTTGTTTTAACGTTTAATTAGTTTGAAAAGTTTGCAATAAATGATTCTCTATATCGCATAAAACACACAGTAAAGTTCTCTTAAGACGAAAATCAAATTTCACAGTAAGCACTGCTCCTAGACCTCACGATAGCCATTGCTTTTTACGATTGCAGCTTTTATACAGAAGCTATTTTTCATCCCCAGTTATGATCCCGTCGAGAAACGGATGATATTATTTTCGATCTTATCAAAACGAATTAACAACGACGCGCCGACTGTTCGTTGCGAAGAATGCATTTCGTTAATATTATACTTTTTCTGCTACTTGTTCAGTAATTAAACTTGTTTTTCCTTTAGTTAAATATTTAATATCCCAATGCCTCGTACATTACATCGTTATGAACGATCGGACCTTGTTTCATCGTTTCGTTTAACGTTACAATTTTGAAATTCACAAAAATCATTTCTTATATTTACTCTTTTACATTTTTACTTTCTTACATTCGGAACATGTTCTCCAAATATTTGGAAGATATTTTTTGCCACGTCCGTGACTATTAGATTGCGTAATAAATTCGTTTGCCTCTCGATGTAATATTTTAAACAATATTAAAAAGTATTACATACGTGTACGTTAATTGCAATAGACAAAAGTGTAAGTAATATAAATAAATACGGTGGTGAAACTGCTGTTTAGCGGGTCAAGGTCGTCCTCCTCAGTAACCTTCAGAAGTTTTTAGACGTCGTTCGTTGTTTCTTAAAAAATTATTGACGCTTCGTGCGCAAAGGCAGGTACAAATGCTGTGTCCATAATCGTTTCGTTCCATTTGAATTGGGGTTAGGGTTAGGTTAGGGTAGGCGAGGTAAAAATACCCAAACCTAATTATGATAACGTAGTTAAGAAAGTCCGTAGTTACTCTGGCAGTTAACTCCCGCTTTCTTGAATTTCTCCGCGTTGATATTCGGAACACTTGGGCAGAAGTCACATCCTATTTTGGGGTGAGGTTTGGAATACTTTTCGACTTACTCCCGTGTTTTTTTCGACCCAATTCCTAGAATTCTTCGTATTTCTTCCCGCGAATACGTAAATCGTTTAGGCTAGCGCAGCCGATAACGAACGACCTAACACAAACCTAACCTCAAATTCTAACAGAGCCGTAAGTGCGGTAATATTAGTATACAACGCGTATGCACGTACCATGTGCTGGCTCATTAAATATGTATTTAACGTCGATAAGGTACGTTCGACTTGTTAAAATTATTTCATTAATAATTTCTCGGCAAACAACAAGCGCTGAACAAACGGCGGCTGCAATCTTCTGCAGGTTGACGCGATAATCTGAGGTTGACTTTAATGGCATAGCACTTTGATGGCACCTGTGAAGGTGAAGGTCGTTAAAAGCGGGACTTAAACAGCAGTTTTACCTTGTTTATTAAATTTTGCAAATTCTTCCATCTTACGGTAGAAATTATTAATTTCTTTCAGATTATATAATTATTAGTTTCTTTCTATAAATGTCAGAAATTGTTGGAACACTAACTGTGCTATTAATATTGGGATATTAATTGTTTCGACATTTAGGAAACTTATTTCACGAGTAACCGTTAAATAATTCCGAGAATTTAAAAACACACGTATCGAAGCATTTTTAAGAAAACAACGAAAGCTTCGAAATAATAATGTGAATAAGTTACTCATTCCTTAGAAAATAATATATACATCATTAATTAAGTACTTCTTATATAAGAGTAACGATGTTTGAGGTTTCCTATTTTTAAGAAACGTGAACGAATTTGTTACATAACCTCGCAAAATATTGTTTTTCTTCAATTCACGCGGCGCATGATAGGTACAATGGATCTCTGGCACATATTCTTAGCTTTCTTACAACATTATAAAGAATGACATGAACGATGCTAGCATTTTATTTGAATTGAAGAATCTTTGTGTTATGAAAACCGCATCGGGAAGCTTTAAAATACACATACTCGCGCGCGCGCGCGCGCATACACATAGATACAAAATACATTAATTATATTAAGATGTACTTATAATACCTGATAACACATATAATGATAATACTACAGGGTGGATAATACACAACTGACTAATTTGAAACTCTCTCAAGCCTGGAACGACGTGTCATCTTTTGTTCCACTTTGGCAATTGTTTCACGGATTCGTGGCAAATTAATAGCATAGAGCGTAGCACAGTTCAAGAGTGTGTCACGATTTTAAATAGAACATTTTATCAAAGCAATTCGTCAATGACGATGACCTCGCACAAGTTACGTTCGCTATATCATCAGATCGCATAGATCTTGTGATTAACTGTGCCGGACGTTTTCTCGTGGGATTTTCTCAAAAGTAAAGCATATGTCGATATACCAAACACCATCGAGCAGCTAAAAGATGAGAAGCAATATTACATAACTTTCACAATTTATTTATTTATTTATCAAATAATTTATTATAAATAATACATCATTTTCAAGTATTCATAAATGACTCATATTGAGAAGACTGTTGCTGTTTTATTTCGTTTGAAAGCTATCGACACGTTATCCTCTTGGTATATTCTAGACACCTTAGAGTCTTTGCAACCTAACCTCTTTGCGACCTAACCTCTAACCCCAGATTGGTATAACAGAATGGGACTACCTGCCACGAACACTTCTAAATCTTATGATGGCGCCTGTACAAAATTACATTTTGTTTATGGATTCATGATATGAGTTTTTGAATTCTGTTTATGCAGAAGTATACTTCGCTGATAACTGATCACCGATGACGATGACAATCAGTCAGCTAGGGGAGAGTCATGTAGCATCGATGGCTCTAAATTGTTTTGTTACGTCTTGAGTAACTGCTATGCTAAGGTGGGTAAAATTCAAAATTAAAAAAAATGATTTTGCGCAACGAACAGAACCTAACAAAAGGCGGGAAATTAATTTATTTGTATGTATATGTGCACAAAGTGTGCAAATATATATGTAGAAAAAGTAGAAGGTCACCAGGTTATTTTCTTCGGAGTTTACGAGGCTGAGTGGACGAGCGTAAGCTTCTGTGTGCGTAGATCAGTGATTAAGTAAATTCCTTCCTCCGTTCTATCTCCTATTCCAAAAGATATGTTTCCGTGGCTTCTGTCGTAGCTTTCCTCAGATTAAACGCAAACAATATAGCGTGCCGTGTACGTTGTTTACTGGCAGCTATGGTGTGTACTTGTAATTCATAAGATTATGGTGCGACGACTGTAATATGTTCTGATGTACGTTGCTGCGACTTACTGCATGACTATACGGCGTTGTTGCGCGACTACAAACTTGTCTGCGAACGCTGGAAAACCACAAAGGAGCGGGAGAATATTTCGATTTGAATGGCCGTATCGTTTATGTGAATTCAATCGGAAAGAATTTATATTTACACCTATTAATAGCCGGTGGATGGCTGCATAATTAGAACATTGTTAATACGTAGAAAGTTTCAACTCGATTATGTAGACTGTCATTTATTACGCCATTATTTATATATTGTAATTGCGCTCGATATGCGTTTATACCGTACATTTATTATTATGTTCAACAAATTAACTGTGATAATATAATAAAAAATGTAACGTCCCAACTTCAGAATTGATTATCCGAAACCCTGTTATCCGGATTCTCTTTTATCTGAACATCTCATTCGACACGTTCCGCATTAACAAACTCACTCCTTTACAAGAATTGTTGTCAACGATCAACGATGTTACTGACAAAAGAATGGTATAACTTCGCAAGCAATTCAAAGAATTGTTGTATGGCGGCATATGCTTCTTGGATGGACGCCAAATGTGTGTCACTAAGAAGAGCATGGAAAAAGCTAGCGAACTACATTAAAGACACCATAAAGACGGAGGTGAAACATAATATTACGACAGATATGGAAGAAACTCTATATTGAATACGGTGATTGTGACAACGCCAATGTTGTGGTATAGACGCATATAGAATGGTCTCAATGTGATGAATCTTCTTCAATTGACCATGATACTAATGTGATGCTTAGCTATGCTTGTTATGCACTAATGTGTGCTTCAAATAATAAACTGCAACATGAGTATAATAGTAATGATGATATTCCTCAACGTTTTGAAGTATTGCAGTCTCTCAAAATAGAGCTAAAATGGCACAAAAGGAATGCAATTTTACCGAATTAAATTTCCTAAGAAAATTGTGTAATTCGCTAGTTGAATCATATTTAACTTCATTATTGGTATTGCTATTATTATAAATTATGTTCTTTGTATTTATTATGTTATTTGTATTGCTATTATCATAGATTATGTTCTTTGAAATACATAGATCAAAAGTAAACTTTCAAAGATGGACCTGTTTATTTAATTTTATTATTTGTATTGCAATTATTATAAATTATGTTCCTTGAAATACATAGAACATAGATAAACTTTCAAAGATGTATATGTTTCTGTTTAATTACATTATTTGTATTGCTATTACTACAATTTAGGTTTTCCCTTAAAACAGAACAAAAGTGAACTTTCAAAGTGAACATCTTTTTATTTAGTTTTATAATTTGTATGGCTACTATAAAATTTGTCTCCTTTTTTTAAATACAAAGAACAAAGATAAACTTTCAAAGATGTATATGTGTGTGTTTAATTGCATTATTTGTATTGCTATTACTACAATTTAGGTTCTCTCTTAAAACAGAACAAAAGTGAACTTTCAAAGATGAACATCTTTTTATTTAATTTTATAATTTGTATGGCTATTATAAAATTTGTCTTCTTTTTTGAAATACATAGAGCAAAGATAAGTTTCCAAAGATGAACATTTTTTTGAAGATAGACAACAGGAAAGTAACAGTTCTGTTATGCAAAAATTCCTTTATCTTATCAGGCTGTTCCCAATTAATTTGGATAATTAGTAATAAAATATTGGTATCCGTGTGATAATAAAATATAATAAATATTAAAAGTAAAATATGAAGATATGAAAATCTGTGTATGTCAGCAGAAAATACTTCGGGTCGTCAATCATTTTACTAAGCATTCGAAGCCTAGAGTTTATTAGCATAGAGAGATTAAGAAGATTAGTGATGAATGTCACAAAGGAAGGGTGCCTCCATTCTGTGTCTGTTGTTAACACAAGGGCTGTTATGTAAATTTCAATGGGAACAATGGGAATATCTACCATGTAATGCGCACCTATTACTGTGCAATAGCCATGTGGAACATACATATAAAATCTAAATGTACAACGATACGATTGAAAATCATATGGAAAGAAGATAATGAAACGAATTATGTAGCCTAAAAATAATATCGGAAAATTAGATGTGAATTTTTTTAATACACAATTAGTAAATTAATTCCTCGACATTACAATTAGCAGATACTCAGCAATTTTATTGAAAAATAGCGGCTTAATGTAAAGTTATGTGGGCGATAAGCAACATTTTATTTCATCCATTTGCATTTTTATAAAGAAAATAACATACTTATTGAGTAAAAGTTACTGAGACCCATCAATGACAATGACAATGACAATGACAATGACAATGACAATGACAATGACAATGACAATGACAATGACAATGACAATGACAATGACAATGACAATGACAATGACAATGACAATGACAATGACAATGACAATGACAATGACAATGACAATGACAATGACAATGACAATGACAATGACAATGACAATGACAATGACAATGACAATGACAATGACAATGACAATGACAATGACAATGACAATGACAATGACAATGACAATGACAATGACAATGACAATGACAATGACAATGACAATGACAATGACAATGACAATGACAATGACAATGACAATGACAATGACAATGACAATGACAATGACAATGACAATGACAATGACAATGACAATGACAATGACAATGACAATGACAATGACAATGACAATGACAATGACAATGACAATGACAATGACAATGACAATGACAATGACATGACAATGACAATAAATGTTCTGATGTGACAGAATATTATATATAATTAGATTTATGATAACTAATACGCAACAGTAAAATTTATTTATTTATAAATGTCAAACGCTATGGGATAGTTTTATTTGTAGCAGCACAGGACGTTTCGATTCGAAGATGCCTCACATAGTTGTTTTGCCACAGAGGATTAACACTGTACGACACACATAATGCAATAAACTCTGGACAAAGCAATATCGCGGCTACGTGCAACCATCAGCCGGAGCCAAGTTCAAACCTTCCGGTACCCCCCCCCCCCCAACCAGTACAAATAGACGACCATGTTCTCCGGACATCGTCAGTCGCGCGAATCAATATCAGTATCGAGTTATCGAGATCATCAGTCAAGCGAATAAGTATAACGAATCAGTCCAACGAATCAGCATAACAATTAGTATCAGTATCGCAGTATCGCGCAATCTTATAACAAATATCATCGAGCGAGCAACCTAACCCCAATCTTAAACGAACAAGGCTATCGTGACCAAGTCAATGATATTTTGAGCACTGGTATATGAATGAAATAATTTCTCAGTACACCGTTAGTAACTTGTTGATGTGAGAAGGTAGCAAGTATCGTTTTTAGTTATTAACTTATTATTAATTTATATATTTTAATATTACTCATATATTGATACTACAAATTGACCAAAGTGTCTGCAATCTGGACACATATGAACGGTAATATTTGCCATATTTAACTGTTTGTAGCTCATGGGAATGTTAATTAAAACAAATCTTCAGCACGCAAACAGCTCATGAATTATTAATAAATCTTGGAACCGTGTCGTCCAAATTTTCACTTCTCAGATAAAAAAGTCGTAAAGAGCGAACTGCACCATTTTCCTGCAGGATTCCGACCAACCGTAACTTTTCCAAAATTTCTTTCGCGCGTCATTTAGTAAACTATTCCTAAAAAAATCAGATCGTTTAATCGAATTTTAAAGAAAGTTATTCTGTTTTAGAAAAACGTTCACTTAATTCTGTCCACGGTTGCGCGTATAATTATCTCAAGTATAGTCAAAGTAAAGATCGAAATTGCACGGAAGATGATCTGATGATTAACCTTCCGCGCCAGAAGCGCCTTGTCACCTCCCACCAGAGAAATATATAATTAAACGCTCAGAACTGTAAAGTCGCAACTGCAACTTTCCACGTTCAGGCGAAGGTAACGAGTACGAGCGATGGTATCGACAAGCTGACCAAAACATACAGCATGCAGCGTAGTTGAACTTCGCTGGGATTCAGTGAAGTCTAATAAAATTCAGGATTTATGGGCCGTCACTTCAATCGTTACATCTTGCAGGAAATCTCGGATGATCGCGCTGTGAATAGAAGCGTCGATGCTGGAAAGTAAAGGCGATCACGAATAATCGACAGATCGGACGATAGGAAATAAGCTAGCAGAATTATTTACGTATATCTGGAGTAACTATGCTTAATAATTTGGAACATTGAGATATCTTGGCGAGAAACTAGCCAAATCGATCGGCAACGGTGCCAAGTATTTCGTGAAAAGCAAAAGACAAGCATGTTCGCGTTTGACCTTCGCTTGAAACTGTGTCGTTGAACGTAGTCGATTGTCGTGTTTGAAAGCGTATGAAGGTTTTCGAGAGGCGAGCGAAACAGTGAAATTGTTTAGCGAACGCAAGTTACAAAATATTCTTGTGTGATTTATCATAAAACGTGTTTGTTTTTCGGTGCTCGAAAGAAATTTACGATTGAACTTATCTTCTTCTTAGGGTAATTATTATTTTCTTATCGAAATACGTACGTGCCTAATATGGAACATGTTGAGAGTTACGTACGTAATAACGGAACGTGTCAATGATACTGTTACGAATAACGACACAGAATTACGTTTATTTTGTAGCGGATATTACAAAGCAGATATAGTGTAAGAATAAGATATAATATAAGAAAGAATGATAGTGAAAGATGGATGTCATATATCCGCTGTTTTCAGTGAGATCACGAAGAATGCGCTTCAGATGCGTCATTCACGTGTTCAACGTTTAGGAGACAAAGAAAATTAATATAGGGGAGATTCGTGCACTACCGACCGCCCTAAGTTTCTTTCTTATATCTTGGACTAGAGCAGATTTCTAGCAAACTCTTGTTGCTAGAGAATTTTACCAAAGGAAAATTTTAAAAATGAGTTTGCTGTACGAATAGAGCTTGATGGAAGAAAAGAAATTAATTTTGTGAAATTTAATGATAATAATTGAAATTTTGCACAAATGAAAATGTTGCAATTTGTGGGAAACGAAAAATTGTCGTCCAGTACCGACCGATTATTTGATTAGTAGATGTTCCAGCCTAAATGATTAATAACGATAAAAAAACGATATTTAGAGGTTAGAATACATGTTTCTATTCAAATTGTATTCTTACATACAGTGTGCCTGGCTTACCTGGAATCGCACAAACATCTGGCAGAACATGAATGGTACGAAAAAATGTTTCGGACAGAAAATCCATAGCATGGGGGAGCACGTACTGTACTTTTGTGTATTTGACCTTGCGGTGACCTCCTGTGAAAGCTATATTACAGTTTTTAGGTGAACACCTCCGTCTGATATTACAACATATTCTTGTCGCTGACATTCTGACGTTTTCAGAACACTACGAAGTCGTATCTTTTGCACTATCCGCTATCAACTTAAAAAACAAATTCGGCGGAGCAATACGAGGAATCGCCTAACCTAAAAACGATTGCTCGAAAGTGACTGGTTGTTTGAAAAATATTAGAAAACTGCAACCTTGTGTTTCGGCAACGCCATTTCAGTAACAGCGTTATGAAAAGCGCCTTTACGTATCCCTGTAATGTACTTTGAGTAGCGCTTATACCGACGAATAGATCGAATTTTAAAGTTCATATCTCGGTAGCGAATGACGCAAAAGACACGAGTTTGTAGTGTTTTGAGAATATCTGAACGTCGAACGTAAGAATATGTAACAAAAAGTAAAATAAAAAATAAATAATATGAAAAATATGAAATAAAAAGTTTTAACGTGGCCTTCGTAGGATGATTCAAGGTCACCGCAAGGTCAAGTACGCAAGAACATTCTTGTCGATATTGCGCAATATTTCTGTGTCATTTATGTTTCTCGAAATATTTGTGTGATTCAAGATAAATCGGACACATTGTATATCACAAGGAAAGTAATTAATATTTTCGTGATCTATGCATCGGACATGTGTGCAGTCTTCGCATTCGTCGTTTTTGGAACACTGAAAACCTCAGTAGCCTGTCTCTGGATCATTTTATTTCCGAGGACTAGCTTCAAAGCCGCATTCATATTCCTCTCTGTCTACTTTTTTTCGTGCTTTGGAATTTCAGATATTTTTCTGCGTGAAAAGGTACAAGAAAGATTGAACGAACATCTTCTAATTAATTTCAACTGTCAACAGATTGAACTTGCAGATGAAAAAGATGTGGTGTGTACTAGTGGACGCTTGATTGGTCGATACTGGACGACAATCGGTCGGTCGGTCTTGCTTGGACAACAAACACGTGGAAACGTTTTATATAATAGTGTATATAACATGGAAATAAGATTGCGAAGTTGCAAGTAGTAATTACATTTAATAGGTTAGAACAATAAACAAAATATCAGATTTGGAGAATAATTTTTAACACTCGGAATATCAACGTGTACGTTTAAGGTGTCAGAACAGCAAAAATAATTAAATAAACAATATGGCTCAGTATATGTTACACAGAATTGTTATGTTAATCGCTTCATTCAAATAAAGTGCTAATATCACGTGAAAAAAGTCAGAACTAATTTTGGTCGGTGTTGCACTCCTTTGATATAATATAAGATAAAAAAACAAGACATATTCGTTCATTTGATTTCTTTATTTAAATAAATATTCATTCTTCGTTCAGATATTCGTTCGAAAATAAAGTTCTTTGAGATTTCCTTGCAAATTTCCTAGCAGTTCCATATTAATTAAATACCATTCTTTTAACTCGGCAGATTGGACATTTTTTATATTTCTTACATTTAGATACTTAGGCTCTTGCCCTCAGTTAACTATTAGCCAGTTAGCTGTTTTTGACGAGTATACTCGTCACGAAGAAACGGTACTAGTTTGCGTTACGACGAGTATGCTCGTCACGAAGAAACGATACTATTTTCTGCTACGACGAGTATACTCGTCACGAAGAAACGATACTATTTTCTGCTACGACGAGTATACTCGTCACAAAGAAACGGCACTATTTTGTGCTACGACGAGTATACTCGTCACCAAGAAACGGCACTATTTTGTGTTACGACGAGTATACTCGTCACAAAGAAACGGCACTATTTTGTGCTACGACGAGTATACTCGTCACCAAGAAACGGCACTATATTGTGTTACGACGAGTATACTCGTCACCAAGAAACGGCACTATTTTGTGTTACGACGAGTATACTCGTCATGCGTAAAAAGTAGTTCCAATTTACTGTTTAAATCGCAATTTTAGCGAAAGCTAAAATGTATTCATGAATGTTAAGATGTTTTGAATATTTGCAGGCCAAGGCGAAACAAAACGAACTAACAAAAGAGTATAATCAATTCTTATGAAAAAAACTGTATATAGTGTGAACAAAGTAATTGTTCTTTTCTCTGCCTTTGTCCTCTGCGATGGTTTCATTTTAGGTACACACTTTTCGAAGAGGTCAGCTAACTGGTGAACGCACGAATATCTATTAATTCCGTGGTGTGTTAACGTTAGTTTCGTTGAAAGAGAAGAATGTTTCTATCTTTGGGCCGCTCTTAAAATCAGGTGTTCCAAATTTGGCGCAATTACCCCACGCGTAAACGAATGTGCCCATATGGAAATATATGAATGTACAAAAGAATAAGACAAAGAATTATTAAGTAGATGAATCGCGTGATAAATAGAAGGCTAAGGGTGGAAGGGAAAGAGAGAAAATCGGAATGAAAGAGGAAGGGAGAAAGAGCGAGAGACAGGGAAATGATCTGCGTCTGCGTTAAAATTTCGGGGCGGCTGCAACATGGGATAGCGTCGCGGCGACATTAGCTTGGCCGACGTCGCTCGGTTCCGACGTTCTCCGTCACGGTTGCGTCGTTCGTTTCTCCAATTGCTCGCTTGTTGCATCTCGTTGTGTGTCTTCCATTCGGTTTAAATTCCAATCGTTCCAACAGCTACAAAATAAAAGGAGAAACAAAAAAAAAAAAGATACTTAATTACGTAAATGAAAATTTAAATTAATCGTAGTGTATTAATTGTTCGCGTTTTAGTTGCGTTTTGTTAATAAGAAGGGAAAATAAAAAATTAAAAACTGTCGATCCGTTAAATGTGCTCGCTAGAACAATCGTACGAAACGAGAGGAATTTTCCAGTGTCTTCCTTGAAAAAGCACGACCGAAATGGTAAATCGTATTTGAAAATAGAAACGGCCATATAAATGAAAGGTAAACTGTTCGATTCGATCGAACCGTGATCGAATGATAATTTCGTTCGATTCCTATGAGAAGATCGAAATTACAAAATATGCTGCTGACTAATCCACCAGCACACAGAGTCTTAATTTTCCTTTGATTCGAAGAACATCATTAAGGATAAGCGGCGATTTCCCGACAGATTCTAAAGTCTCAAGGATAAAAGAACGGAAGTCGTAAAGGAAGGCCAAAGAGGATTTCTTCAAGGACTAAGCACAGGAGTGCAACAAATTCTCAAATAACTCTGTGCACGGTTCTAAAGATAAAGAACAATAAACGACAGAGAGAGAAAGTTTCTAACAATAACGCAAAGTACCAAAAATATTCGTCCATACGTATGTTCTTAATTATTTCTTCTTAATGATTAATTCTTTCTTCTTGATGGTTTAAACAGCATTAGCAAAACGTACAAAAATGTATCGCTTTTCTTTCCTCGTTTTCTCATTATCGTCTTAATTTGCGGGAGAATTCGGAGAACGAAATTCGAAGGATCGATATCGTGATATTTAAGGGATTTCCCTCGGAAAACATTTCTGTATCTGGAAAAGAAAGAAGAAGCACGTTCGTTTACGCGGAATTACCGTTGCGAGCAGAACACTCGAACATCGAAGATCATCGAAGATATCCCATTAGGATAATTACTTATCGAAGACCAGCCGGCAGACGAGCAACGACGAGAGCCGTTAAAAGACGAGAGAGATAAAAGAATAGCTAGTGCATTTCAGACGATCATGGATTTCAACGCATCGACCAGCTACTACGTTTGCGATTTATCGTCGTTTCATTCCTATTACTCACGGCTGCACGGCTGGATTTCTCTTTTCGTTTGTATTTTCGGTTCGATCGCCAACATTTTAAACATTCTTGTCCTGACCCGGCGGGAAATGCGATCACCAACCAATATAATTTTAACGGGATTGGCCGTGGCTGATCTGCTCGTCATGATCGATTACATTCCGTACGCGTTTCACCTCTATTTGTATCGGCGATCAAGAAGGGACACCTTCACCTACGGATGGACGATTTTTGTGCTGTTCCATTCGAATTTCGCACAGGTAACGGACAATTAACACGATTAAATTAATTAACATCGAGATTAACAGATTCCATTAAGAAGTTGCTTTTGCTTGCAAGTTCGACTAGGCCGGGCAATCTTCGGTACGCGAATTGATGATGGGTAGACATAACTTTTCGAACGACAGAACGCGCGTCTGTTTCTCGAATTATCTAGGAAAAACGCATTTACCGAATTGTTGTATATATCGTAAAATACAGCGATTCGCGTGCTCGAGATCTAATGATAAACCATGGAGTTAGGCTCGTGGTTAACCAGCGGAGGAAATTGGCTTCTCGCTTGGAACAGTATAGCTTTTCTATCTTGAAAAGAATGGCAGTTGGCTTGCTCGATTGTTGATTGTAGGAATAAGGTTCAGTACGATTGAGGTTGCACGAAGAATTTACGAGGTTCGACGAATTTCTGTAACGTGCGAAAAGGAGAAGTTATTATTTGTCATCGACTGATGGTAACTGCCAAGTAAATTTCATAAATTAGCGTGGCATTTGTTTCGTTTCCATTTGAAAAGAAATCGTTCATCGTTTTCTGCTCTTTGATGGATAAATTGAAGAGCAGCGTCTTGAAACGACTCGGCGCTCAAATTAAACAATAACAAGAAACTAGTTAAATAACGAAAGCTAAAACTGCTTTCTTTTTAAGAATACGAATTTCCACTTCATGTTTCTGGTCTTTAGATAACTTTGCCTGGAAATTCTATGAACTGTCTGATGAGCCGATAGGCAAATTCGTCGCTGAAAATGTCGATGATTTGTTAGAAAATTTGAAAGCCTTTCTCAAAGTGAAGAATGATTGCATCGAATAAAATACAGTGGAACCTGCAGTATCCGAACTAAAGAGGAGGCATAACCGTTCGAGTTTCGAGTAATGGAACTCGCGTCTTTTTTTCATTATTATTCTATATTTCAATATCAATAATATCAGGTTATCCCAGAAGTTTCTTTCACTTTGTAAGGAAATAATCCACAACATTTTTTATTTTAGATTATTTTGTTGAATTATGTTTCATTCTATTCTATTTCTATTATTATGATCATACATAATTCAATAAAATAATATAAAACAAAGAATGTTGCGGATTATTTCCTTGTAAAACGAAAAAGTGTGATGTTTTTTAAATTATTTATGAATCCTATATTCTTTTCGCTACTATATCAAATTTTGTTAATACATTGAACTACGTTGAATTACAGTCTGTATATGCCTCAAACTAACGCTTCTAACGCCATAAACATTTGTTAGAAATATTAGGCCGAACATAAAGTTCGTTCCGTTTTTCTTAGCGAGATGGATCTGAGTTTAGACAATGGTCCTTAACCTCAATTCAATTGGTCGAGCCTAACATTGTCGATTAATTAACAGTCGAATGTGAAACGAACATTTTTGGAACAACTTGTTTCTTGTTGATCTGGCACAAATTCGAACATGGTTCACCAAGAAAACGCGAGACCAAATGCGTCAATCGGCACACGACAAAAATGATGACGCAACTCGGATAGGGTATTTTATCGCGTGTAACATATTTTCACGATCTTGCATGCTCAGACTATCGCTTATCTCGCTTGTTATAAAACTACCTCAACGACAAGAACTTATCATTCTTTGGAAAAACGAACTGGAACGTTTCTTTTTCTCGGAAGACTAAGCACTTGCACACCAATAGGATGACGAAGTTACCACACGGAAGGCGAAAAGTTATCGAAAGGAATGGTGCGTACATTGATTGAAAACGATGCACGTAAAGAAAAAAACACGTTCTTCAGTATGGCCTGAAACTGAAAAACGGAACGAACTTTCCGTACAACTCAATAGAGAGGTTCTGTATCGTCACTTTCACTATAATCTTCTATTTTCCAACACAAGAACACAAGAACATTGATAATAATTTTTATCTACATTCCAAAACTTTTACGTATAATATATATCTAGATACTGGCATTCCATTTTCTCTGATTTGTTACTTTTTACTACTTTTCATACATTAAAGTTTTTCTACTTCTTCCTGAAACACCTGGATAATTTTCGATTACACGTTTTTGTTTTGACGTTATTAATTACTGGTCACCAACGTTGTAAATTTTTGTAGTTTTGGCAACACTTCCGTACGTTTTTCTAACTATTCGAGTATCTTTCCCTTTCCTTTCAATACTCGATGCAACACGTTTTCTCGTTGATCCCACTATACACAATATATTACACGCGTATTAGTTTCGTATTAAGACAATAGGAAAGTAACAGGAAATTAGAGAAAATACGTGTAATAGTAAAGAACGCGAGCAAGAAATATCGTTCCGTTAATAGAACGTTCGGATAGTGTAATATTCGAAATAATAGATGTTTGGATGCTGGAGTTCCTACTGTAAGTTTCCACGAAACGTAACAATTTAATACTACGAAGAAAGGAAAAGAAAGGAAGAGGAAAGTTCCAAATTTTTCCAGTTGTCTGTGTATTACGTACATAGTTAAACAAAATTAGAACATTTGGTAGAAATTTAACTTACTAACTTGAGACTGACTTAAGAATGCGTGGGTTCGAGGTAATTTTGTCATACAAAATTAAAATTTCATTTCGAAAATACGTGTTAAATAATGCAATGTGTTTATCGTACTAGTGACCTATAAAATCGTTTGGTATTTATGGCTCATCGCATTCTTTCTGAACCGTCGTTTCCTTGCTTTGTTTGATGAGAATCGACCTATATGTTTGAACACCAATCAATCCAATATACAATATATTGGATTTGCCTTCTTCTTTAATTAAAAACCAAATTGCAGTCCAACATTATTTATCTTTATATTATTTCATATTAATTTCATTTTCTTCAAATCAGACTTTGATATTAAAATTACTAGTATTGGTAATATATTAGCATTAAAATGCTAGTGTTGGTAATAAACTAGTAAAAACACTAGCATTAGCAATAGACTAGTTTTAAAATACTTGGCCTAACTTTTCTAACCAAAGCAGTTACTACGTGCATTGGAACCAACCAAAGTTCTGCAAAGTTTCACTGTGATTTAAACAGAGAGGAAAAAAGTAGAACTCGTGGAAGTTTGCTCGGTATTTATAGCGAATGTTACTTTCATAAACATTTTTCTCTTCAACCTAAATCAATCGAGGAAATAAGCATACGATTCGTAATTGGAAAATATCGATTTAACAAAAAGGAGCAACAATGCAGATAAATTCACAGAATTCCAATGTAATATCCACAGGTTTGTCACACCATTTCAATTTGTTTAACTTTGATACTGGCTGTGTGGAGATACGTGGCGGTAGCAAGGCCGCAACAAAACAGAGAGTGGTGTAGTTACAAGAGAACTATTTTTGCGATTTCGATCGCGTATATTTTCTGTCCTGTGCTTTGTATACCCGTGTATATCACGACAGAAGTAAGACAGCAAGTAGAAGTTTTGGATTCCAATGGAATGAGCATAAAGTCTCGAAATGAAAGTTTGATCGGTAAGTAGCACTTTATGCATGTCACTTACGAATTTGTATTATTCGACGAAACATCAACGACTAATTATCGTTAATATTTTCTCAACGCTGTTTAAATACGATGGATTATCGAACGCCTTTGGAAAGAAAAATTCAAATTAGATTTACACGTAATAAAATATTTTATATAGGATGGATCATCTGATTAATATGATTTGCAATCACGGATAAAGAGATAGCGCACTTATGTTATCATTCGATTCTTAACAATATATTCGTGTGATTTCTTACGTTGAAGGAACGAAGTATGATTATTATCTTCTAAATTAATATCTTCGATATAGTACCACGGTTGATTTCTGCGATTTATCGCTTAATTTGTCGAAATAATTCGCGAGGAAGAGAAGACGAAATGATAAAACAGTCGAATATCTATTTAGGAACAAAAATGAAATACGAAATTGCAACTGTGATTTTTAATAATAATCTTTTCTGGTATTCGATTAATCTAGACATTAAGAAAGCATTAAAGCAATTTCAGAACATTTGTTGTCTTTATACACGTTTTCTTCGGCGATTATAAAGTTTAACGGGTAGGTTAAAAAGTTTAAAGTACTTGGATGGGAATATACTTATTTTAAAAGATATTTCGACTCTAATCTTGTAACACTAATGGCGTAAAAAAGAAGGAAAGATGGCGCAATGCTTTCCTTGTCGTTCATACGCTCGATTTGACGAAATTAACATTGCGATATCTCTTAAACTAAGCTAGTTTTCAGATACAAGTACTTTAATGCCTTTTTCGTAAAGAATTGAAAATTGCATCAAACGGTGTACCAAAGAAATATATAGTTCCATTTAAAGAAACACTTAGACAAATCTGGTGATCATCCTAAAATGTTCCCCTTCAAGCAGAACAAGTTTTACGTGAAGAAACTTCTCAAATAACGTGTTATTTAGGAGATATTTGCGTGGGTCGATCAAAATGAGACACCTTGTGTGCTATAGATATTTAGAGACAATAAATGTTTTAAAAAAGCTATATAAACGCAATTTTCTGCTCTTTACAAAAAACAAAATTAAGAAACACGTAGAGTAGATATAAAGCATTATAGGAGTAAACGAGAAATAAATTTGAAAATTACATAGTAATATAGTTTACGTATCATCGTCTCCATAATTTTGGTTATTAAATTGTCATCTTCGTGTATACAAAGAGATGGTAGCAAAGATACATCGTCACACAGATGTATAAAATAGCATCATGAACTGAATGAGCAGCGACAATTACGAAACGATTATTGTTGCATTTATTTGAAATTAAATTTATTACGCTAAATGTCTTGATCTAATATGCAAGAGCGCAAAGTTGAAAGCAAGTGATTTTAATAGCGTAGCTATTAAAATTTATTGTTGATTATAAGATCAAGATTGTTGAAGCATATTTTCCACACGAAAATATATTCTTGTATTACCCCCTCGGATTTGTAAATATTTTTATAAATAATTGTTGAGAATGATTTAGGTAAATTGTTTGTAAATGCAAAATGTTTACAGAGACAACGCTGGTTTGTACATGTTAATGGATTGAAATAACGACTCAAGGAAAGATACTCTAGCGTCTGAAATAACTCTTTGCTAACAACTACAGTAATTAGAAACAATGGAGGTTTTGTTAAAAGCTGCATTATTGCGAATCACAGTTACATTTTAATCTCCATTTTCGTTCCTAAGTAGACATCTTGATGTTTTTATAGATCTAGGAATTGTTTCAATAAGACGAGATACAAATTACAGAAACCAAATTTGTAACTGTACACAGTATGCATATTACATTATTACATGAAAAGATGAAATTTATGCGTTCCATTGAAATCACCGACAGGAATTTCACCGACAGCTATTCACCGACACCAGATTTCGCCGACGACAGCTTTAACTGACTGGCAGTATTAGCACAGGGAAATGAAAGAGGATTTTTACTTATTCACGTAGATTTATTACTGCGGATAATTGATGGCCGGCTGCCTTACGGTGGCCGGATTAAAAAGACTAGACCAAAGACAAATCTAAAGCAGACCATGAATTTCATATTGATTTGTGTTAAAATTACACTCAAACTTACCATAAATTAATTGAAATCAAACCAAAATATTTAATTGCTAGCCAGCTTATCCACGGTATTAGGTTTATGTCAGCTTTTTTAATCCTATCAATTATCTGCATCATTAGACCTACATAAGTAACAATCCTCTCCTACTTTTCTGTGTTAATTCTGTCAGTCAGTTAAAGCTGTTACCCTTCAAAGTTGTTGCTAGTCAAAATTGCCAGTCAAAGCTGTTGTTGGCCAAAGCTACTGTCGCTGAAATGTGGTGTCGGTCAAGTTTCTTATCGATCAAGTCTACTATTGGTCAAGTCTAGTGTCACTCAAATTTCCTGTTTGTCAAGTTTGCTACTTGGCATGTCTGGTGTCAATCAAATCTGATGTTGATCAAGTCTACTATCGGTCAATTTTGATGCCAATCAAATCTGGTATCGATCAATCTAGTGTTGGTCAAGTCTACTATCGGTCAATTCTGATGCCAATCAAATCTGCTATTGGTCAATTCTAATGTCAATCAAGTCTGATACCGGTCAGTTCTGATATCAATCCAATATGATGATCAAGTTTGGTGTCAAGCCTACTATTTGTCAAGTCTGATGTCAGTTAAGTCTAGTATCGGTCAAGTCTGACGTGGATCAAGTCTGGTGTCGGTCAAATCTGTTATTGGTCAAGTCTGGTGTCACTCAAATTTCCTATTTAAGTCAATCAAATCTGATGTTGATTAAGTCTACTATCGGTCAATTTTGATGCCAATCAAATCTGGTATCGATCAATCTAATGTTGGTCAAGTCTAATATCGGTCAATTCTGATGCCAATCAAATCTGCTATCGGTCAATTCTAATGTCAATCAAGTCTGATACCGGTCAGTTCTGATATCAATCCAATATGATGATCAAGTTTGATGTCAAGCCTACTATTTGTCAAGTCTGATGTCAGTTAAGTCTAGTATCGGTCAAGTCTGACGTGGATCAAGTCTGGTGTCGGTCAAGTCTGTTATTTGTCAAGTTTGGTGTCAATCGAGTCTGGTGTCGGTCAAGTTTCTTATTGGTCAAGTCTATTATCGCTCAATCCTGATGTCAGTCAAATGTGATATCAGTCAATTCTGATGTCAATCAAGTTTGGTATTGGTCAATTCTGATGTTAATCAAATATGATATCGGTCAGTTCTGATATCAATCCAGTATGATGTCAATCAAGCATGATGTGGATCAAGTCTGGTGTCAGTCAAGCATGATGTCGGTCAAGTTTGGTGTAGGTCAAGTCTGGTGTCGATGAATAGTTGTCGGTGAAATCTGTATCGGATATTTCAATGGTATCCGAAATTTATACAGTAGAACCTCAATTATCCGAAATAGTTAGAGGATATAGGTGTTCGTATAAGGAAATTTTTGGATAATGGAACAGTTACTTTCCTGATGTTCATCGTCATATATGTATTTTGAGAAGGAACATAAACATTAATAGCAAAATAGTAAATAAAAAAAAATATTAATAGTAATATAAATGATCGAATTTCTTTATCAAATTTCGGTAAAGTTACATTTTTTTTCTCTCACTTGCCATCTTAGCTCTATTTCTAAAGCCTCAAATACTTGAAAACGTTGAGGAATATCGTCATTACCATTCTATTCATGTTTCAATACATTACTCGAAGCGCACATTACATCAGTATCACGGTCAATTGAAGACGATTCATCACATTGAAAGCATTCTATTATGTCGGCGTCGTCACAATTACCGAACCCTGGTATTGTATTCGATATAGAGTTTCTTCTACGTCTGTTATGATATAATCTTCCACTTTTTCCTGTGTGATGTCCTCAGTGTAGCTAATTTACTTCGTGCTCCTCTTAGTATCACACATTTCATGCCTAAGCGAGCGTATGCCACTATACAATAGCAGTCCTTTAAATTGCTTGATCGTTAACAAAAATTCTTGCAGAGGATTGAACTTTTTACACGCGCAACGTGTTCCAATGGATCGTTCGGATAGTAAAAAATTCGGATAACAGGAATTCGGATAATCGAGGTTCTACTATATATAATTCGATATTATCTTTTTATCCAGAAGTGTATTCCTTGCAAGGTTAACTATGTTAATAAATGATACAGAAAAAGTTGAATAATCTCATGATGTCAATTTCCATAGAAACTAATTTTTTTTTTAATGTGGCTGTGAATTAAAAAAGTAGAATTGTATTTTTCTTTCCAATCGGACTATTATACCGTAACTATTATATATATAGTCTTTTAATGCCTAAATCTTTTGAATTTTCATCAATATCAAAAAATCCATAATTTACGTTACATTTTAATATTCTTATTAAAAATATATTACTCCAGAAAGTGGCCAAGAAATTTTTGTTCCATTTCACCGACGATCATAAAAGTAGTATCACGAACGCCTTATTTGTATTCATACCAGTTGCTTAATCAGTACGTTGCATTTGAAGAAACATACTACAGAAACAGATAGCATGAAAGCATTTTATTCTTCTAACGTCTTTATTTTTTCTTTTCTTATTACTCTTGTTGGTAATGTTATTAATCTTATGAAAGAGATTTTTACATTAGTATAAATTAATAACGTTAATGATGCTTATATATCCTACAATTGAAAGCTTTTTAACGTTTATGAGCAATTTCTGCTATTAAAGTTTGATCCCAACAGCTCGTTTTCGCTTAGTAGGAAAATATCATGTAACCAATTATGCAAAGTGTCTTATATGAAACTTTATTGTCCTGTCTCATGGCAAAGAGATTCTAAAACATTTTCATAATTTCTCCAATTAATAACATCGTAAAAGACTCTTAACTGAAGATAAAAATAAAACGAGGATTTGTAGTAAATAAAAATATGAATTAACATACTGCAAATGAAGTACTGTACACATAAAGGACAGTAAGTTGTACAGTAGCGGCTAAAGCTTGTTTTCGTCTTATTGTTAGTTAACTTCACTGTAGATGGGAAAAACAAAACTTTCCGAGAGTCCCTTATTATTTCTGTATTACCAGAATTCTAAGACGTTTAATGTTTGACGTTCTAATTTGTCTTAGCTGACTTTTTATTTTCCAGGTAATTAAATAATTTTGTCATATTACGTACATTATTTTTAGACTACCAGGTATACATAAATTCCTCGGTTTTTTGCTGTTTACTTTACACGTCAAATCTGAGACCTTCCCCATATACTTGTCGTACAATGGCCATTACATTTGAATCGGCCAGTAGCGTTCAAATTTTGTTAGATCTTTTCGTATAACGAGAGAGGAAGCAAGCTCGAAAAAGAAAATAATAGCTCGCCAAGAAGGAAACTAAACTTCAATGAATAAGTCGCTGAGTGCACCGTTTGCAAGAAATCATTCCACGAAGATTGAACGCAGTGCGTCAGATTTATAGGTTATGCTCACATAGAACGAAAAGACCAAGAAAGTGTCGATCGTTTTACTTGCGACAGTCGTAGACGCGCTTAAAAATAAATTCGATGCTTAAATGCTTTTTACCAATTTACACGTTGGCAATTAATATACTTAGATCTTAAAATCTACTAACTACACAGTTCGCCAACAATTTTTCGTTCGCTGCAAATTACAAGCTTCTTGATCTTTTTCATTTATCATTAATCTTTACGATAAAATTTGAAGTAAACCATATATGTCCCCCTTTATCAAACATCGTTCGCACCGTACATTACTTTCCTTCAAATTTGACGCTTGTCAAGACTAGCTACAGTGTAGTACAGTATAGTGATTACAGCACAGAAACTTAGCCCGCCACTGTACGTCTCTGCCCATCACATTTAAACGTTTATACATTTTACTTATACGCTCGAAACGAACGTTATAAATGGCAGTATAAGATCTATTTAAAGTTGCTTGAATCGATGCTACGTATCTGTAGAAAAGAAAAGGGGCTATTATTTCCTCGTTCGAAGTAGCTAGCAGCGAATTTACATCTGCACGAAGAAAGCTGTCGAGCTTCAAAAGATCAAAGATTTTGCTATCATTGATAACAAATTCTCGCATATGTAAATAATTCGTTGTACGTTACGTATTTACTTGAGACACTTCGCATGTTGAACGTTTTCTACTACTACGATATTGCATATCGAATATGGTAACTAATATGGCGATGTAAAACGATCGCCTTCGTGCTTAGCGATAAGCTAATAGCTAAAGGTCTCCGAAAACAATTTAGAAAGTCAGGAAGCAAAGATAAAAAAATGATAGAATGTCATAAAAATTTAGTTTAACGAACTTGTTGAATATTCATTATGTTTCTTTACTATCACGAAAATTAAAACTAAAAAAAAAAAAAAAAGATTGGATGCATATTTAAATAAAATTGTTAATGTACAGAAGGTGAGGTTATTCATCAGTAACTATTAAAATTAGTCCTGCTGTATTCTTCGAGTCGTTTTCGTTTCGATAGTATTTTTCTAATTCGTTAACAAATTTCTTACGTTGGTAAAAGTGCAATTTTTCATTTCAATTCTTTGCCAAAGATTTTGTTAAAGACGCGTTTGTAAAACGATCGCGTGAATCAAACGTAGGAATTCGAGCACCGTTGCAGAGTTAATAATAATAATTTTAATAATATTTATTTATAATAATATTTATTAATAATAATATTTTTACATAGATTTTTGTTTTTTTATTCAACTCTGTTGTTTCCTTCCCTTGTTTCTTCAGTAAAGTGAACCGAGGTTGAAAGTGGCTATTTGGCTTTGGAATATAACTTACAAAAATGATCAATACTCCAAACATTTATTGCATATCCGGAACATTGTTAAATTGAGAAAAATGTTTTGCTTTATCAGAAGTAAGATATGAACATTCAATCGAATGAAAAGTAGGAATAAAAGTGACGCAATTGTAATTTTGAGAAATGATAATATTTATTCAGTTGAATTACGGTAAATGAGAATGAAATATTTGAATTTTCAAATAAATAATCGAATACACGAAGATCGAATTCAATCAAAAGTAGAAAGAGAAACGACACGATTATAAATTTCAAAAATCGTAATATTTGCTCTGCTAAATTACAGTAAATGCGAATGAAACATTTATGCTTACGAATAAATAAATAAATATACGAAAATTCAATCCAATCAAAAGTAGAAACACGAGCAACACAGTTGTAATTTCAAACACTCACAGTACGTTTTATTTGGCCAAATTACAACGCATGAAAATATGTAATATTTATGTTTATAAGCAAACTAATTAATAAAAAGTCAAAAGCAATAAGTGAAATTATTTAAAAATTATTCCGAGTCAATTAAAAATGAATTAAACGAATTACGAGTCAATGAACATTATCAAAAACTTTTTTGATAGCACACAGTTTAAACTATTCGTTCCTTAAATCACTCGGAAATTTAATTTATCGCCACTGTGTCAGAGAAATAAATCGAACATAACAGATTTTCTTTACCGATATATACGATTTGTTTATTATGGATTTCTACGGTTTACTGAAATGCTGAAACTTGCAAACTCAGTCAGATTTTATCAATGAAATACGATCTCAAATTTCTCTCAGGGACAAGTAGTCTGTAATTAAGGGATAAACCACATTGTGGCTAGGATCGATCGTAGCGTTACATTCGGCTCTGACCGAAGATGCTGCGATCGTCTCCGATCACAGTTTTGAACTTAAACTAGAAATTGAGAAAGAAACAAAATAGAAAACAGCACATACGCCCGGTATATTACCTAGAATTTTAAAAGGCTAAAGAAATGGAACTTTACGACGTCGATAAGTTAGTTTGTTTGCTGCGTATCTAAACTATTAGAATACTAATATGGCTGCGTGGCATTGACAGTGGCACAGCTAAAAATATTTCAATCTTGCTTCTATTGAATAGAAGATCTACACCGTGGTTCTATTTTTACTATGCAAAACGGTATATTTATAATTCCATCAGTTTCGCGTCAGACGAAGGAATTACCACTTATACCGCTATCAATCTTGACAGCTGTCTTGCGTTAAGTCAGTCTTATGATGTTGTCGAAATGAATCACGAAGACTTTTTTGTAAATTTAAAAAAAAAATCTCTAAAATTTACATCTCTTCAGTCGCGCCACTATCGACACCACGCGACGATATGTGTATTATAATCGTAACTATTTATTACGTCTTGTATTAGTGGCTAAGATATGTATTAAAATAGTCAACTTCTTGCTTTTGTTCCTTCTTATCAGATTGCAGATCTTTATGCAGATTTATATCTTTGCCAGCTGTCCGCCGCAGCTTCGCTAGCGCAGTATTTGTTTCTCTAGTGATTTATGTTTATCAACCTCTGTGTGAACACGCTCGAGCACGTGATGGTTTATTTTTAATAAGCTGAGTTTGTTCGTCGACTGGCGAATTTACAGCTTTAGCCAATATGGAGATACGGTTATCATTGGAGAAAAAACGTACCCGTTTTTCACTCCTACGTGAGTTATAAAATATATCCAGGATGAACAATATATATGTCTAGGACAGAGTCCTGCAGTACCGACTGCTATATAATATCGACTAAAATTATTTCTGACATTTTTCACAAGATATTAGCACTTTATTTGAACGAACAGATGGATATAACAATTCTGTGTAACATGTTTCGTAGCTCTAACGCTTATTTCATCGTTTTCGCTGTTCTGACACGTTACGCGTATAAGTTGATATTCCTAATGTTAGAAGTTATTTTCTAAAGCTGATATTTTATTGTCCAGGTAAGTAAATGGTCTTTTTTCCACTGTGTATACTATATGTAGTCTAACAGAGTGTAATTACGAGCCATAAAATAGTTCTGCAATCTTATTTGTATATTATATATTAGGTTGTCCTAAAAGTGTCTTTCGCTATCTGCACGCAGCTGCTTTATCTGATAATGTTTATTCAAACGTGAAACTTAATGTGCCAAATGTTGTCATCTTTATCTTCAGTCGTCCTTTGGCTATCGTTTTGCATTCAAACAAAAAATGTGAGTATTTTATTTCTTTATAAAACGAAAGAGACTTTTGGGCTAACCTAATACGTTACAATCAAAAACATTTCCACGTGTTTGTAGTCAAATACCAAGCGTTTAACTGTCGTCCATTACCGGCCGATCAGATGTCGCCCAGTACGGACCACATTTTTTTTATCCGATAGTTCAATCTGTTGACAAGTGAAATTAAATTAAAAGATGTTCGTTTTTTCTTTCTTGTATCGTTACATGCAGAAAATATCTAAAATTCCAAAAAAGGAAAAAGAAAAATGGCCAGAGCGGAGTGTGAATGCGGCTTTGAAGCTAATCGTCGGAAATAAAATGACCCAGGGCAGGCTACTAAGGCTTTCAGTATTCCAAAAATTGTTATTTAATAAGGTTTTGGGTTTATAAAATAACCATTCACTTAGATTCGTTTTCTCCAATATATTTCAGTCTAATAATTCAGTCTTATAACACGTCTTACCACACAGGAATCTCCAAGTCAATAGAACAACGTGGTCGACTTCTAAGACAAAAGAGCGTCGTTAGAAGTCGTACCAACTTAGCTTGTAGCAACCAGCGATCATACCAACTTAACATTTCTCAACAAAAATGACGAACGCTATGACTGGTCACATGTCCAGTGCACACATTATAAAAATATTAATTATTTTCCTTGTGACATACAATGTGTCCGGTTTATCTTGAATCACATAAATATTTTGAGAAACATAAATGACACTGAATGTACAATGTTCTTGCGTACTTGACATTGCGGTGATCTTAAATCCTTCTGCGAAGGCCACGTTAAAATTTTTAAACGGATACCTCTATTTTTTATTACATATTCTTACGCCCGACGTTCAGATATTTTCAAAACACTACAAACTCGTGTCTTTTGCATTATTCGCTACCGAGATATGAACTTTAAAATTCGATCTATTCGCCGGTATAAGCGCTACTCAATGTACATTACAGGGATACGTAAAGGCGCTTTTCATAATGCTGCTACTGAAATGGCGTTGCCGAAACACAAGGTCGCAGTTTTCTAATATTTTCAAAACAACCAGTCAGTTTCGAGCAATCGTTTTTAGGTTAGGCGCTTCCTCGTATTGCTCCGCCGAATTTGTTTTTTAAGTTGATAGCGGATAGTGCAAAAGATACGACTTCGTAGTGTTTTGAAAACGTCAGAATGTCAGGTACAAGAAAATGTTGTAATACCAGACGGAGGTATTTACCTAAAAACTGTAATATGTCTTTCACAGGAGGTCACCGCAAGGTCAAATACACAAGAGTACAGTACGTGCTTCCCCATGCTATGGATTTTCTGTCCGAAACATTTTTTCGTACGATTCACGTTCTTCCAGATATTTATGCGTTTCGAGATAAGCCAGACACACTATATGTAAGAATACAATTTGAATAAAAACG
This sequence comes from Bombus flavifrons, assembly GCF_040668555.2. Taxonomy (NCBI): domain Eukaryota; kingdom Metazoa; phylum Arthropoda; class Insecta; order Hymenoptera; family Apidae; genus Bombus; species Bombus flavifrons. Next base: position 4,247,943 of record NC_138458.1, on the reverse strand, counting down.
TGTATTCTAACCTCTAAATCTCATTTTTTTAACGTTATTAATCATTTAAGCTAGAACATCTACTAATCAAATAATCAGTCGGTACTGGACGACAATTTTTCGTTTCCCACAAATTACAACATTTTCACTAATGCAAAATCTCAATCCTTGTCATCGAATTTCACGAAATTAATTTCCCTTCTTCCACCAAGCTCTATTCATACTGTAAAATCATTTTTAAAAATTTTTCTTTACTCACTCTAACCTAAGACGTAACAAATGACTTAGGTACTACACGACTCTGCCCTAGCTGACTGATTTTCATTGTTATTGAAAAAAAAATTATCAGTGAAACATACTTACGCGTAAACGTAATTTTGTACAAACGTCATCCAAAGGGACAGGCGTGTTCGTTGAATATACTTCTATCCTGTTATGACATACCGAATATCCTTCTTGAACAAATTGTAAACACTCTGGGATACTGACAAAAAAAGATACACATACTCGGTGAACAATTTACAATTGTCGATTATGTTTAAACAGAATAAAAAATCAACAGTCTTTTCAATACAAGTCATTTAATAATACTTGAGACTTATGTATGGAACACAACATCAGAAAGATGTCTGCTTCCAGACGCTGTACGAAGTCGATCAATTACAACAAATACGATCAATCGTATTTTCCATTACATATCACGTTTCGAAAGCTATGTTCGCTATCTTTCTCGAAAAACGTCTGTTAGCGGCTCCATTGTATTTGGTCTATTGGCATACACTTTATTTCTAAAGAAATCTCATAAGAAGATGTCTAGTGCAGTTAAATCGGATGATATTGTCGGAGTCATGGTTATTGACTTTACTTCGATAAAGAATTACTTCGATAAAGTGTTCAAACAATTTTCTTTTTTTCATTTCGTATTCATAGAACAATTGCTGAAAGATATCGCATCGTTCCAGAATGGCGGGACTTTTAAATGACTCAGTTACGCGTATATTGTCCACCCTGTATGTGTTTCGAAAAACGCTTCAAAGACGTGTTTGTTTATTTTTAACGTGAGGTCGATACGTCAAAATTCGTGTTCTCAACTGAAACAACGCGTGAAATATGGATATCACATTAAAAAAGAAATGTTATCTCCTTTTAGCCTTTTAGGGTTCGTATTTCCAAAAATACTATGCCTACGTCATAAAAGGAATATACTGTTCAAGTTTCACGTTTCTAGATACAGGAGTTTAGCGTGGGCGTTAATGAGCGTGTCAGTCACTTTTTCCTTTTACGTACGAGATTATAGATAAACAAAACTGACGAAACAGAATTTAAACAGAAATTTGGTTTTCCTATTAAAAACTGTAACTCTACCTATCTCGGCTGCTTCATGTAGTTTTGTATATTATACGCATTCTGTATAGTTATGTGTCTTCGTATTTCGCATAAATGCATAAAAATCCGCAGCCTACTAATGAGGGACGAAAATGTGAGATATTTTAAAATTTATCATAGCCATTAAAATGTATATCATAATCACTTTCAACGCCGATTTAGCCAACATTTAAATCGATATATGTACTGCTGGATTTACTTGGTTCAATCAACGAAAAATGTTTTTATATTTCTCAATAGGAAATACAACAAACACTACCCTTTACTTTGTTCGACTGACGGAAATGGCAGAAAATCATGACATTTTGAAGGAACTAAATTTCTGGATTTATAGCGTGGTAATAAAACTTCTGCCTTGCTTCGTCCTAACGGTCGTCAGCTTAAAGCTTCTGCAAGTTCTATTGGAAGCAAAGCGAAGGAGGCGAAAGTTAACCAATATTCAAGAACAACAGCTGGAAAAAAAGAAAAGTTGCCGAAGAGGGGACAAAGAGCGACAAACAGATAGAACTACGATGATGTTGCTAGCAGTCTTGCTGCTTTTTCTACTCACAGAATTGCCACAGGGAATACTCGGACTTTTCAGCGTGCTTCTCGGTCCAGGATTCTTCTCCACTTGCTACTTGATGTTAGGTCAGTATGCCAAAACTTGTGAAATATTTATTTTCCATCGCTCTAAATAAAAGATCAACAGAAAGTCTGACTGGAAGTTAAATCCTCTGATTGTACAATCGTGGATAGACATTTTGGAATTTAATTCTATTAGCTTTATTTTCTAGCTTCACTATAAAATTTAGCTTTATTTTTTAGTCAAATTTGCAGAGCATTTTACATTTATTTATTTTGGGGATTTTTACATGTCACAGCGACAAAGCTTTCTATTGCCAGAATGAGAAACAATTTAGCCAGGAAAGTACTTTCGTATTGGATGTTAAAATATTCGATAAAGAGGATGTAATTTCCATATTGTAACGATGGTAATTTCTCATTAAATTAATTGTTTATCTTTAGTAGCTGTGTAAGTATATATGAACGCAGATATTGATTGCACATCTGGCAAACTAGATATCCAATATAACTTTAGTAACTATCAATTTCTCAACGACCAGTATGCTCTATTTTACCTGCAATTTTACGGTCTAATTACAAATTCAGATACGATTAATTATAAAATTTCGTATGTAACATTATATAGCAAATTCCAAGGTAATTGGATTTATGTTTATCCAGTTCAAGTTAAAAACCCAAGTACGCGAATATTTTCTTATACAGGGTGTCTGGTGAGTGACAGGTGTCGATTCTATGTGAAAAAATAGATCGGAAAGAAAGAATAAAATTTTGTCGTTTAAGTTCGTATCAGTAAACGTTCTTACCGATAGTTGGCAATTCCAGATGATCTGAATGACGAGAGCACAGAATAAAAGAAAGTGCTTAATCGTCAGCAATTTTATTTATTTTATTCATTCAAAAACTGATGAAGATGATGTGCATGCTTTTGCACACGTAATTGTGCTCTTTTAATTAAATTTCTATAGACTGGTGATCCGATGATCTTCGTCATTGCCTCCAAGAGCAAACACTCTTCACTGACTTGTCCGAGTGCACGTGTATCGAAAGAATGTTCAAACTTGATTTTCTAAAAAAAAAACGGAACCTTTTTCACGTAGAATCATCAGTTGTACTACCACTTACCAGACACCCTGTATAATCTTAAGAATTTGTTCTTCGTGATAAGTTAAATCTTTCTCGTCACTGTGTAACAGGGTGTGTAAAAACTGCAAATTTGGCAACGTCGCGATAGAGTTGTTTATATCTAAATCTTATCAAAGAAAAATGAGAAAACACATAATAACAATCAGAATACCATAGAATGTTAGTTAGATGAAATTGTTTTTGAAAATTCCTTCGTTTGCGTCGCTGCAAGCCTTGAGACGTTCCATTGATCTATAGAGGCACGCACCGTACTTTGATCAATTTGCTTCCATGTCTTCATTAAATGACGCTTTAGCGACTCCACCGATTTGTACGGCTTAAAGCAAACCGCCGCCTCGAGAATACCTCGAATGGTACACTCCAGGAAATTCATGTCTGGCGAGTAGATAGACAGATTATAAATTATCTTTAATTCGTTGAAAAAAGTTCCTAGTTTATTATTAAAATGTCAGAAAAAGTTTATTGATAGGTATTTTATAATAAAACAATTTTTGTTGACATTGTAGTCTTTTATTGCCACTAGGATGAGGGCTAAGAACATTTTCTTAACACTTTACCGACCGATAGCCAATTAATCGGTTTTTTGTTGCCGACGCTTACCGACCGATAGTCTATTAATTAGCTTTTTGTCGCCGGCGCTTACCGTCTGATAGCCTATTAATTGACTTTTTGTCGCTGACAATCTTTCTCATTATTTATGCAGTAATTTGTTATTTAGTACTAAGGTACCTTACTCAGTTGCGTCAGTTGCGTTGCTTTGTAAGCTCCCACAGTTTTATACCAATTTGAAAAACTTGCTGTTCGCGATGAACAAAAAGAATGGTATTGGAGAGTCTAAACCGAAACAGAGCCAGCGACAAGGAGAATCTGCGCCTGAGTTGCCGGTCGGACGTCCGTATGCTGTTGAACCGCTAACGGTCAGTAAAGTGATTATGCCCATAGTTAATCTACACCATACTGTCCACCGTAAGTCTACCAACCAGGATGGCAGACAAACATGGAAAGTGTTAAAGAAACATTAAAATATCTTAATTGTTTTCACATTAAGTAAACTATAGTCATTTAATCGTAAGATAGTTAACCAGTTATAATTGCGTTCGACAGGTATATATATCAAAGCAAAACTTTATTTCAGTGCGGTTAACGTATATACTCGTCGTGTAAAATAAAAGATTACCTCTTACTATAAAAACTCGAAATTTTAGTAAAAGGTAATATAAATGATATTTAGTTTTATGTTTCCTTTATACTTCCAGTAAAACTATTATGTATTTTATAAAAAAAATTTAACTTTTTTATTATTTTCTTTGATATATCGGTTATGTTCCGTATAGTGTGTTGATTTTTATAAATTCAGTTGATTATTTTTCCCAATGCATCCCCATTTGTGTATTTTCCTACGTATATCGGCTATTCCCAGAATCGTTTTGAGTGATTTATTTTATTATTTCTTGGCAGTTTCTAAGTTTTTAATAACAATACCTTTTTCAACAATGAATTGCTAATTTTTTATCGAATAAAAATGTAATCCTTCATCGTTTTGCTTTATTTACTTCGTGAAATTTATAATAGCAGCATTTGCCCTGCGCTGGTTTTTATTTCCAATAAAATTTCATTTTAACTACGCACCTCGTAAGGGATTTTTGAAACTAAACTCCGCAGTTAACAGATTAATTCAAATGTACAACAGTAAAACCAATGCATAAATTGGAGAAGTGCAAAAAAGTATAGTCAGTACAAAAAAGTATATGCTTTATCGACTATAATAACAAATAATATTTTGCGCACATAATTTATTAAGGATAAAAAACTGAAATACAGACCTACCAGGTTCTATTACTACAAAGTACATGGAAATACAAGGAATAATAGACAATGTTGAATTAATAATAGAAAAATGTTGAATTATTTTTTTTTGAATTGTGTATGATTTTGTTCTATTACTACAAAATATATAATTCAATAAAATAACCTAAAACAAAATGTAGTGCATCTATTATTTCCTTATAAAATCATTTTGAGGTTAGAAACAATCCGGTTTGTAATAATACAACTAAATGGATCATACATAATTCAACAAAATAATATAAAACAAAAAATGTCGTGCACCTATTATGTCATATTATTTTTAAAAAATGCTTTCAAACGACGTCAGAAAGAATTATAAAGAAAATATAATTAATTAAATTATGCAATAATTAATTTTATATATTTTTATGGGATTATCTGTAGTAATATTTGAATACGTGTTCAAAGAGATAAACATAGTGAAATGAATCCTGGAAGTTGTATTTTACTTCAAAAGCGTATATACAATTAATACTATAATTTAATATCTGTAGATATAATTGAAAGAAATACGACCTTTTAAAATGTTGGATGTATTCGATACGCCTTATGATAGTAGTATTATGAAATTCTAGATTACTTTATTGTATTATCTACGATTCTAATTAATAAATGTTTGAGAGCACATTTTATATCGTATTATATAAAAGAAGTAATTTAAAACGACCTTCAGAAGAATTATAAAAAAGACATAATCAAATGAATTATACAATAATTTTCAATCCGCAAAAGTTATTAGAAAACTATTTATACATATATATATATATATTTAATACATATTTAAAATAGAATATCTTTTTTAACGTTGGAACAAAGCTGGATTTGAGCTGCTTTGAGAAGCTGGTAATTTAGAAGAATTAGTTTACTAGATGGCATGCAAAAAAAATTTTGAAAAATTGCGATTGGTCGGAGTGGCGATAAAAATGGCGAAGATGACATTTCATAACATTTGGAACCGAACCTGTAGAATAAAAATTTAAGAAGTACGTTCCGCAGATTTATGTCTGTTATACATATACAGTTTATTACCGTAATAAATGTAAAGACTTTTCGATGAAATTTTCAAGATACATATGACTTACATAAATCCATAAAATGTCCTTTTCAAGCTTTCGTTTCAGGCTCAGATAGGAAGGTTTTGTAAAAAGTGACTTTTACTGTGCCCTTCGCCGCTTCGACCAATCGCAATTTTGTTGAAAAATTTTTTACTAACTTCGAAAAAAAACAAGTCGTTTGATGAAATCTTAAACAAAGTTATTCCGTTCTAGAGAGTGTGCGAATACTTTTTACTTTTTACACCCAGTATAGATACATGAGAAGTTATTTTTATGAAAATACTATACTATGTGTAGATTAAAAATTATTTCTATAAGGAAGATTTATTTTCATCAACAAATGCAAAATAATTAAAGTACGAAAATCATTTTAATTACCTGCATGATAAGAAGAATTTAAGTTTTACACTAACAAATTAAACATATGTTATTCTCCTTAAATTAGTACAAAATTTATTTCTATTAATTATTAAGTTGCCCCAAAAGTTTCTTTCGTTTTATAGGAAAACAATGGATGTACAACATTTTTTGTTGTATATTGTTTTATTGAATTATATTGTATAATTTTATTGTTCCAATAGAACAAAATGGATCATACATGATTCAATAAAATAATATGAAACAAAAAATGTTGTGCATCTATTATATCCTTATAAAACAAAAGAAACATTTGGGCAATTTAATATTATTATTTATTATTAACCGAATGAAGACCATTCACAATACTGAATACAATATTATCAAATTATAATATTCAGAGAATAAATTTGCGATATTCATTACCCTACATTTGTTTAATACTTTCTCAGTAATTAACTTCGTAATTAACTCAGATATTTTCTTGGCAATTACCTGGAATTTCTTAGTAATTAATTTTCTTATCAACATTATGTCTGATAGAAAAGCAAAATAATATATAGTCGAAGAGAAAAAAAAAATTTTTTACACAAAAATTGTTTTTCTACCTCTATGAAAGAGAGTTATCGTCACTTTGACACAAAGGAGTATAGACCATTGATCAGCATTAACAGCGCCATACAGTTAGGAAAAATTTAAAAGCGCGTGAAATATTCACTAGATAACCTTCAACAGAGGAACAAATGAAAGTGAAAAATTTTGGCAGCTTTATTAAGGGATTCACGATTATCAATATTCACGACTATCACGATTTATTTACAATATAAATAAATTTTCATTAATAATAACGTTCTTTTAAAATTAATAAAATACTGACTCATAATGTATCAGTAACAACATAGATCGTTCATTTTGAAAGTCATGAAAATCCATGTTTTGATCAAGTTGAGAAAACGACAAACACGTACTTTAACGTGATCTTTTTATTTATAAACAATTTATAATTTAAATCTTAAAACATTTGTTTGTTTTAATCAACAATGAAATTTCGATTTAAAAAATGGAATTGTATAATGATTTATTTTGAAAACGGTATAAGTCCATATTTTGTAACCTGTAGCCTGTCTAAACAGTGGAGACACGAACAATCAGAAACAAATGATATTGACAACGATATTCTGTTTCTACTAGTTTTATTGGCTCAAAGTAGACCAAAGCGAGAAACATAAATTTCAAGAAACTAAAATTTAATGAATTGTACATGTTTTCAGATAAAACGGACACATCGTATAAAAAACGTGAAAAATATTTTTTTTAATATAAGATATATAATATATATATAAGTATTTACTAATATTGTAAGAAATATTAACAGCAGAATTTGTCAATTTTCAGGTGATGTTATAGATATGTTAACGCTTGTAAACTCAGCTATCAACTTCATACTATATTGCACGATGAGTAGACAATTCAGGAAAACATTTAACGAACTTTTCTGCAAAAACTGTAAAATCCCCAGAAGCACTGCAAAACAGATTTGTATAGAAAATAATGGAAATACAGGCACAAACCACACAGTGACGCAAGTAACACAAGTATAGTTAAGAAGGAGGTGGTGGACTCCACCTGCTGCGATGCTCTCGTCTACCAAACGAACATCTGATGATTGTGATTTTCAAATAAGTAAAATAATTTAACAATAAAATTAGTGTTTACTCGTTCCTTTATGTTTCGCCAATATGGCCACAAGCAAATATAAATAGACACTAACGTCATATAAAGGCCTCTATGCACATTGAAACATATTGTGACATGCTTCGACACCTAGGTTTCATGATACATCTTGTAATGTAGTTCGGTATCGGAGAATCGGCATCAGAAGCAGCTTTTATCGATACAGAAATCAGAATCCTGCGTTAGTATCCGATTGAGGCGTGGGTTTCAACGTGTAGAGGGCGGCACCGATAACAAATATAATGTAAAGCAGACTCTCATCGTTTTATTTTGTTTTTCAATCTTTAGGCGTACTTTTTCTAATAGATGTTAAACAGCAGAATTATCCATTAGCAAATATCTATAATCACTCAGTTCATTCGTTTTTAATTCTTTTAATAACACGGAATTGGAAAGTCTGTTTCTACCAATTAACCATGTTTTTGCTCATTTCTTTTAAGCCTTAAATGATTATTTTTTTTATTGTGAACATACCTTCTATTATATTAATATTGATACTGGAATTGAAAAATAACCAAACATTTCAACATATGTGTTTCTACGTTGGTGTCGCGCCATAAACAGAGAACATTCGGTAATGTGGAGATAAATCGAAACCGATGCAGATTTCTTGAAATCTAAGTGTCGCTGCGTGCATCGCGGCACGTTTGAAAGTGTGTAGGGATCTTAATAGTTAGTTTTTACATACAAAATGTCTTTCCCACAAAGCTGTGCCAGCATATTCTACGAGAAAAAACTAAAGGTAAGAGAAAAATATCATACAATAATACAATACATTAACAAAATATAATAATACTTTACAAAAATGTTATTTCAGAAATACAAAATAATGATAATAATTAAATGAGAATTATTTTTAATCATAGATAAACTGAGGAGAATCAATTCATTGGCTTTCAAAATCACCAGACATCATGTCACTGGATTTTTAACAACATTAAAAGAAAAGGTTTACCAGATAAAAGTTAATATACATGAGAAATTAATATCAAAGAATTTGTTCTACAATTCACCGAAATTGAAAGAAATCAATTTGGAATGTAATAATTTAAATTTTTTATGGATGTTAGTCCAATAATTATAAGAACAGATGACGCTTTGAAAGGAACTAATGTAGGTAAATAGCGCCAATCTGTTCTTATACTGAATCGAACGAGAATCAGTCCGTTGTTATTCCGCATTTTTGTTGTAATTTTTTTCTAAAGTATTTTTGAACCTATGATATTTTTATGATATTTTCCCCCTATTTTCCCTCGTAGAATATTTTTAAGAGAAGAATTACAAAATATACCACAAGGTATATACTTCCGTTTATGTGAAACAAGAAGTGTCTCTTTTCGTACGTAATTTTTTTTAGTTGACGCTCGAACGCTATGCGAACGATCGACTTTCGCATTCGAAATTTTCTTTTATTTCCGATTAGATTAGTCTAGTTCTCCTTAAACCGTTGTTGAGATCAACCCAACCGTACGAATTTAGGAAATACATTAAATCCATTTTGTTTTATTCAAAAAGTGCTTTTTTCAAATAAAACAAATATGCCGACATCGTCTTGCGGAAGGAACTAGAATGAACTATCTATGAATATCCTAGTGAACTAGGATATACATCGTGTATATTATTAGTAGAATTTAATATTGACTATGTTCTTTATTTATTCTTACGAAAAGTTACATACATTTTAAACTTTATCTTGTGAGGAAGCAGTTTCTATCAGATATTGTCTACTACATTAATAGATGGCGCTGAAGATACTTTCTCTGATATAATTTAATTACAATTGAAACTTTTATGAATTTAGGAATATTTGACTGAAAAAGACTACTGCCAAAATGAAGCTGACGAATAATCTTATTACATACGCATAACGCAGTAATATTTCATCAAAGAAACGTAAAAAGATAAACACCTACTCGGTATTCCTAAATTCATCAAAATTTACTTATGCGTTATTTAATTCCCTTAAGAATTTCAATAAATATTGCTGTGATTTCAACGAAAAATTTGTACATTAAGAAATTAAAAAAATATGAAATACGAATTTCATATTAGAGGTATACATTTATTTATTAAAGCTAAGTTAATATATGTTAATCATAAATTGAAATGTAAATGCTTTCTATTGCTATTAAGAACATAACAGTAATGATATAATGTGATCATGATATTTCTTAGTTCTAAACAACTGTACAAATTGTAAATATCAATATTTTTACGGAGACATATACGTATATGTATAGATAAATATCCGTAATTTATAGCAACGACTATAATAATATAAATATACATAATATGAAATATAAATTGTACGTAGTATATCATGTTGTATCCATTTTTCATTGTATAATTCTACTTCTTGAAACATATTTCATCTATTAATTCTCTTCCTACTGTTGAATGGGCAAAATTAACAATTTAAATTTTGGAGGTAATTCTATTGTCGATTTTGAGCGCCCCCTGTGGTCGATTCTTAGAACTAATAATGCCAATGGCGGAACTAGCTCGTTTGGGACGCTAAAACACATTTGCCGAAACGGAATCTCTGCACAAATTCTATTACAAATGTAGAATAAGTGAAGTTAAGTAGTGATAGCCTTCCAAATTCGTAGTTTGATTAGTGAAAAACGTATCAGAGTTCCCTTAAAATTGAAATTTATACTGTGCAACCGTAACTGTATATACACGAAGGAGGACGCTTCGAGAACGAATGTAGAAGGTACGTTCACCTTTATCCTTTTAAATGTTTATTTTTATACAAATTTCTAATTTCTTGATAGTTACTTCTCTTTCCGCAAGTAGATTACTTAAAATAGCATAAATTTATATAATCGAAAATTCTAAATAGGAAGAATATTCGTAAGGAATGGGGTAATACTTCTTCAATTATATTTTTTCGGTTGATATTTCTTTAAATTAATTAAAATACAAGTTCCAAAATGACATTGATTTTATATGAATAATATGATATTATATAATATATTGTGTTGTAATTGTTAAAAATCTTCTCATTGCTTATTACTTTATTACTATTATTTTATTGTACAGAACACAGAAACTTATATACTTGGTGAATATATTGCTAATGTCATTAGAAGTTTTACAAATAGATACATGTGTATATTTTGTAATTTAAGAAATAACCGCTCGCAATCTTTTTCCATATTAATTCTATGTTTGAGTGTGTAACTTGACTTTTAACGATATTATCATTACGTTTAGTATCACGAATGTTTAAACTGTCAATCGTATATTTAAGAATTACACGTGGAAGTTTTCCAATTTCTCTATGTATCTCTATCGTTTCTGAGATATTATATTAGTACAACACATATTATTAGCACTATATTGTGATAGTCATTGTTTAAAAAAGTGAAAAGGTATTTACCGTAAAATTCGTAAATTGTTTACTACTGTTTGTTCACCGTATAAATTATCTCCTTTATCTTAATTATCTATTTAATGATACTTACAAGATCCGATAGGGAACCTAATCTAAAGTGCACAAATAAATCAGTAGCATTCAGTAGCAATTTATCTTTACAATAGAAGATGTTAAACAACATATGAATTAAAGAAAAGTATCAGAAAGATAGTGCTATTTGTTTACATCCAAAAATATTAAAAAATTGCTATTTTACTTGCAATTAATAATTTTTAAATTAATATATTGTAACTTTAAAACCCTTTTAATATATAATATAATTATAATTTCCCGTAAAATACATTATATTTTGTGCACGGGAAATCATTTAGGAGAAATACTGGTAATTACATTAATTTTATTTCAAGTTTTCGTCATGCTGAAAAGTACACAGAATAAGCGTTCTGTTTGATCTGTGATGTTTTTCGCTCTCAACTGCAAATATTTACGAAACAACATTTTCTAAGAAAAAGTCTTTGCGCCAAATCTCCTCATTTCTAATTTAGCACATTTTCGTTTTATATTTACAGAATGTAAACTTAGTAGTGGCGTGTTCTCTTTATAGAAGATTATGAGCTTGCAAAATTAAAATTTACGAGCTTGAAAATGTTTCCTTGAGGGCGTAATACTCTGCAATGATATACGTCTTATTTCATATAACATATATTCCATTGTGCTTTACATTGTGAAATAATCTTTTAAGGAAAAATTGAAGTTGGTCCTATAAATATTAAACTCACCTTAATTTTCTATTTCTAAATTTATCCTTTACTTATTTTTTATTTTATTTACATTTTAAAATTTATTCCTTAATTTATTTATCTTCTTTTTTTAATATATTATATTTAGAATAATTATTTAGAAAACTATGATAAAAATTATTTAATAGACGATATTATACACAAAATTGTTGTAACAATAACATACAGTTTAACATTAGGATGAAAATAAAAATTATGTTTAAATTTTCATAACTTCTGTTACATCTTTTCACGTAAGATCTTTGTACAAACAGATGTTAGTAATCAACTTTGTTAGTCCTTTATAACTGTACATTGGAAGTAACATACTCATCCACTTATCTATTTCTTTCATCTATCATATTATCCCATATTTCTATTAGTGCTTGGATCTTTTTATTTATAGTATCTGCAACCTTGAGCCCACTACAACATTTTTTAGTGTTCCAGGCTTTCAAAAAATTCTATACAAACTTAATAACATAATAATAATACAAAATATAATATAATAAATAAATACAAAATATAATTTACTAACGTCTCTACTTCAGTATCTGTTAGAAATTTAAGCTAGTTATTAAGGAGAGAATTTTATTTTTAATTCATAGCAATAAAAAATGGAATTTTATGGATATGTAGAAGTGAAGTTTGATTTGCTCTTCAGAGCAAATCTAAGAGCGCTATAGAAAGTTAATTTTTATTTAGGATAATTGCAGTTAATATGGAACCCTGCAATATCCCGGAAATAACTAGCAACATCAGTTGGCAACAATGTAAAATATTTCGTAAAAGGACAAGCATATTCACGTTTCAGCTTTACTTGGAAATCTGTCGTTGAATATTGTTGACTGTTGTGTTTGAATGCGCATAAAAGATTTTGACAGACGAGTCAAACAGTGAAATTTTTTAGCAAGTTAAAAAATACTACTCTTCCACAGCTTATCATTATACACGCTTGTTCCTGAGTATTCAGAAGAAATTTACCGTTAAATTTAGTTTTTTCTTTCAAGCAGATAACAGGAAATTTCAAACAAGTTGGCTATATGTGCATTCGATGCTTTAGGTATTAGGTTGGCGTTGAAACAGCCCTAAAAGGATTTACCTGTACCGCTCTTTATTTTCGAGAAACTAATAAGTTTTTTTTTTGCATCTTGCTTTATACATTTTTGGATATTGATATTATACTTTTTTAAATATTAAATACTTACGATTTATTTTGATAAATTTTTGATCATTTTTATTTATTATAGTGCTCCTGCATAGTTCTACCATTTTGTAAGTGGAAATTGAGATAAAAACATTTAAAAGAAGAAACAGCTACAACAGGAATCACTTTAGAAGATTAATTTGTCGAAATCAAATGCACTCAAATTCCTTTGGAATTGTTTTATCATCGACTTGAAGCATCGAATGCACATACAATCAACTCATTCGAGATTTCGCACTGCTTGCCATCTCCTTGTTAATGTAATTACTATTTGTCTGTCGAAGTACGTATGTATTCAATATGCAACACGTTGAGTGTGCTTAATATGGAACATGTGAATGAAGCTGCTACTGATGATGATGATGGTGATACAGAGCTATATTTATTTTGTGGCGGCAATTACATGAGAGACAACAATAGCGAAAAATGTATGTAATGTATTCGCTGTTTTCATTGAGATCACAAAGATGTGCTTCAGACGCGTCATTCACATGCTCAACGTGTACGAGACAAAGGAAATTAGTATAATGTATGTTAAAAAAATAGAAGTATCGGTTTTTTCTTTTTATTTAAACGAATATTAATTTTTCATAGTAAAAGTAATGTTCTTTGAGATATCTTTACAAATTTTCTAGATATTCCATGTGAGTCATCCACCTGCACATGAAAATTTTCCACCAGTAATTTCAATTAATTTTTCATCTTTCTTTTTGTTTAAATTTTACTCTGCTTAAAAAGATTAAGTTAACATGTGAAAACTATTGGATAATATTCTAGAAAGTGGAAGTAGCATTCAAAAATTTTGGGAGGATTTTTTAAGACACAAAAACATGAAAAGGTCTTCATGGGTATAAACGACTCAGCATTTAACTTTCTTTACCATGACCTCAAGACACTCAAGCTTTGAACACAGTTAACTAGTGACATACGAATATCTATTAATAGGGATCGATAGGGTTATGGAACTTTTTAATAGGTTCTATTTCAAACACGTGCCGTGGAACTTTTTTTAGAAAACGTCCTCGCGTTATAAGTTCCGATGAGAACATATAAAGAAAAGTTTTACTTCGGGTAGAACTTATGAAATATAAAAATAAAAATGTTTCTATAACAGGAACAAGTATTTTGTACATCAACATTAAAAAACCTCTCTTAAAAATATTCTATTAATAATAATAAAGCTCTATTACAAATACTGAATACTGTTGGATGAATAATATTAGAATTGCGATAATACTAAAGAACTATTACAGTTGAATTCATATTCTGAATACATTATTTATTTGTAATATTTATGTAAGTAGATGATTCACAGTTCAAAGGTTTCTTTGTTTCTGTTTGAAATGTACATTTAGGAAGATAAGAACGTTATCTATATATTATACTATAGAATTTGTATGTATTTCAATTTATTTAAACTATGCAAGACTTTATTTATTTATTATTTTTAACAAACTCTTTTCTGTTAAATACTTCTTATAAAACTATTAATCACATATATTGATTTTCATATTTTTTATTCAATAAACATATCAATAATATGATATTATATTGTTAAGTAAAATTAAATAAAAATAGTACTAATAGGTTGGTACTTTTAGTCACCTCATGGAACCTTTTTTAATACACGTTCCAAAATAACTCGTTTTTATGGAACTTTTATTACACAGACTCTAAAATACTTGTTCCATGAGAACATTTTTTAAAGAAATTCCTAAGGGTAACATTTCTTTCCATAAAAATTCCACAAGAACAGATATTTTTTTAAACGAAACACCTAAGTTCGAAGAGAATATTTTTGAAAACGGAAGGTACCTGTTTATTTCCATCCCTGTCTACTAATTTCGTCGTACGTTAACGTCAGTTTGATTGACGAAAGCATGTTTCTCTTCTTGGGAAGGTTTTAAAATCAGGTGTTCCATGTTATGAGCAGTTACTATTTTTTTATATTTATTTATATTACCTACAGTGATACCATAATTTATCAATTTTTAGATGGCAACGAAAAACTAGAATTATTTAGAATTTCTTCTTTCAGAAAGGTAATAGTTAGATTGCGGATTTTTATACAACTGTAAGAAATTTAAAGATAGGGAAATACATAGAATGCACATGATATACAGAAACATATAAAATACCCGAAATGTAGTACTTTTTATAATATTTAATAGGTAAGCCAAATTTCTGTCTAGGTCCTATTCTTTTGGTTGTATAGTAATAGCATACAATTTGATAAGCATTTATTATTAAAAACAATCATTTAAATAGATCCTACTTTTTTATTGTATCCATAAAAATACAAATTTGCATAAAAATTGCATGAAAATCTGCAATCTAGTAATAGCGTATAATTTGGTGAACATTTTTGGTTTTTTTCAAACACTAAAATATTAAAAACAATTATTTAAATAGGTCCTACTCTTTTGATTGTATCCATGAAAATATAAATTTTCATAAAAATCCACAGTGTAGTAATAGTGTACAGCTGGGTGAGCATTTTCGATTTTTCCAAACTTTCTTACTTTAGAACTAAACCTGAACCTAACCTCGATCTAGGAAAATAAGAATCTAAAACATATTTAAAGCCATAAGTTAAGAGATGTACAATTATGATACAGAAATTGAAAAGCTACCGAGCACTAGCCATGAGCTAGATACTGATAGCGACCCAGATGATTACTAAGTTTCATTCTTGTTATTCAATCTTTGTTATTTTTGGCTGATTGAATTTATTACCAATAAACATTAGATCAAACTTTTCCCGTGACTGTTTTCTATTTACTTTCTGTCACTTAATTTTCGTTTATAATATTTTTATAAATTCCATTATTTTTATAGTTGGGTTAGGTTTAACCTTAATAACCCTTTTCAACATATTACAGTTTTAATATAATATATTTTAATAAATATTTCTATAAATTTCATTATTTTTATAGTTACCTTTAGGTTAGGTTTAACCTTAATAACCCTTTTCGACATATTACAGTTTTAATATAATATATTTTAATAAATATTTCTATAAATTTCATTATTTTTATAGTCACCTTTAGGTTAGGTTTAACCTTAATAACCCTTTTCAACATATTACAGTTTTAATATAATATATTTTAATAAATATTTCTATAAATTTCATTATTTTTATAGTTACCTTTAGGTTAGGTTTAACCTTAATAACCCTTTTCAACATATTACAGTTTGAAAGAAGTCAAAGACACTCGGCAAATTGTATATACTATTTATCTCTCTCGGACAAAAAATTCGAAATAGCTAGTCATAGTTCTTCGTTGTCATCTAAAAGTTGATAAACGTCTGTTTGGTATCGTTATTACCCTGAGAGGCATGTACATAAAATTCTAGTCGTAAAGTGTTAACAAGCGTGATAATCGAACGCGACACGAGTGTGTAGTGTAAACACAATAAAAAAAGAAAAAGAAATGAAAAAACGAAGAGAGGGAGAGATATGTAAAACAGTATTAGCGTCGCGTGAAGTATATTTCGGACAATCGCTGACTCGACCTTAATCGGAAGGCGCGCCCTTGGACAGCCCATTCGAGGAAAGGTCGATTCGAGAGAACCGAGTGTAATCGCCATAAAGAAGTTTGTTTGTTTGCGATAAGATGCCTGGCTCTACCACAAGGTAACAGACACGATAACAGCCACTATGAGGCCCATATACGCGACCAGTTGAAATGGGAGCATAGCGTGTCTCTCGATTTCTCCGTTCGAAACGTTCCTGGAATCCTCTCTGAAATAGTCCTCGATCCACCTCGATGAACGGCCAGCTCGTTTCTAGTAACCTTTATCATTCTAGCCCGTACTGCTATTCCTACGCTTTGCTAGGCTTTCTAATTTGATTGCGCCCGGTAACGCGCCGCGTATTATAAAATCATTTGCGTTCCTGTGAAACTACGGTTTAATCGTAACAAATTACATCGACACGCTCCGCGGAAACTGAAACGCGCGGACACGTGAGATTTTCGTCCGTGGGATACGGATTAGACAGTAGTTCGATACTTTCGTAATTCAACGTTCGAGTTGAAATTGCGATCGTGCTCAGGCCTCGTATCGTTTCAAGGAAATCGTTCCAATGGATCTATCGCTGCTTCAATTATTGCCAGTGCATTGTTGCAGAGGCGTACTTATTGTTAGCGATAATTGGTACTCCATAATGCCATAATGCGGATATGTTATTTATTTCCCGTTGTTCTGTTATTGAAACGAAGCAGGTTGTTACCAGGGGTCTATTTAACTTTCACGAGAGAGTAAAAACCCAATAAAAATGAATAGAGGACACATGCTGGTATTCTCGTTTACAATCACGGGAAAGTTAAATATAGATCTCGCTGCTTTAATAAATTCTATTATTTATCTACAGTGTAGAGGGCGCTTCAAAAAACCTGGCGAAAATTTTGAATGTTCGTTTGACGAATTAGAACGGGAGAGAAAAGAGTTAATCTAACAATGTTTATGGCCCACAGACGTAGCATTATCGTTACTTTTATGGTATGTTTAAATATATTAACGTAACGTAATCCTGTCGCTTTTAAACGAGTCCGACAATTTATGGCGAGACTACGTCTATGCGTGTCACGAGTTTCACAGAAGATACTTTAACACCTACTTTGAGTTTACTTTTTCGCCATTAATATCTCAATAATGCTATGAACATACACACTTTAATTTTTTTACTCGATTAGAGACGCAAAGCTTACATACATAGACATACATATTCAGGCATTTCTAGGAAATTCAGAATTCCGGGAATCTACCGGGTGCACATAACGTGCATAAACATATACAGGGTGGTTGGTAACTGGTGGTACAAGCGGAAAGGAGGTGATTCTACTCGAAAAAAGAAGTCGAAAATATAGAATAATAATTTTTCGTTTGAGGCTTTGTTTTCGAGAAAATCGACTTTGAATTTTCGCTCGGTACGCGTGCACTTTATCACGTCTCGTTATAACGGATCTCACTGTAGATCGTTGTTTCGATGGAAAAATTAAAAAAAAAAATTTTTATTCTATATTTTCGACTTCTTTTTTCGCGTAAAATCACCCCCTTTCCGCTTGTACCACCAATTACCAACCACCCTGTAGAATATTTAAATCAGATATTTAGTAGGAGAAAGTTCATTTTAATAAAAACGTATTTTATAAATATGTTTATATTATACACATATAAATAATATTCATATGTTTGCTCAAACTTTTTGGGACATGGTGTATGTAAAAAGCTAGGTATATCAATGTTTGAAGAATACGTTGGAACAGTTCAACCTCGAAAAGAACGATTTCTACAAAACCCGGCAATTTACCACGAAATTCCCCCCACTGGGGTCCCCGTAAATACACAATGGGACGCATTGTATTCCTAATAACGGAATCGGCCTCCACCCATTGTTCAAGAAACATAAAAGCTTTCTGGAAACGTACGATGTACGACGACACGTTTCGAACATTGTCGACCATCACATTTTTTATTACCGAAATAAATGTCACGAGGATAGGAGTGTAACGTGTTTAAATATTATATATGAAAGTACTTAACATCCTGGTAATCACTTCGTTACTACTAAACTGACCAATTAGATTCTAAGTTCTTACGTTTACTATTATTAAAAACGTGAAGGTAAAATTTTTGGTAAAGTCAATATCGACTTTCATTGAAGTAGAAATATTATTATGTATTGTGCATATATTTGTTACATTTATTTTCATCGTATATGTTTAATTGTAATCATCTGTATATTATGTACAATATATCGTTTATCTTAAAATCAAATGACAGTACCATTTTTAGTAATCTTCAAACCAATACATATATTCTTTATCTAACCCAATCAATGGAATCACTTATCATTTTATCTTGGCGGAATATCAATTGATATGTATATATAATCATTATAATATAATTAATTTTATTATTAAATATATTAATATATATATATCTTTTTTATTTTTATTTTTGTAGAAATAATTCTTTAATAACGCAATTAGTTAATTTTATTATTAAATACATTAGTAAATATATTTTTTTATCTTTATTTTTTGGAAATGATTCTTTAGTAATGCAATTAGTATTTTTCGTATAGGAAGTGTTTTATTCTTTAGAAACAGTTTTAAATAATGTTAGGTGAAAGGAAATTCTAGTTTATTGGAGAAAGGCGTAGCCAATGTAGCTAATGTAGCCAAAGGTAATGGCAATGTTGGGCGTTATTGTATAAATTTTTCTTTAAATAATTGTTCAAGTAGAGAAGAGTCATTTGTTAACTGAAGTTCGAATAAAAAACAGAAACATATCATTTATTATCGAAAGGACTCTGAATAAATTATTTACAATAGTGAAGTTGATTGTTATTTACAAATACAAATTTATTTTTTTACTTATTATTTATCGGTCGTAGAGCAAATTTATTTTTACACAAATGTAATATTTCAATCAGAGAGATTACCGTAAATTACAATTTATAATGTATATTAATTTTTTGTTGGCTCTGATGAATGCGCCAAAATCAAATAGACTTTCGGACAACTTGTTCGGAAAGCGATTAATTTTAAACGCAAGTGTGAACAGCGATCTATCCATTGAAAAGTAAACATATTAATTTGACGATTTTTTCATGTTGTACAAAATGGAACAGATAGGACAACGCCAAACACCATTTATTTATATATTATCATTTGTTTTCCAATTAAATGCAAATAAAAAATAAAATATTACTTACAAGTAAGAAATAATGAATATTTAATTATATATAAATTCTATATAAATTTAATTCTTATTCGGAATAAAAATATTGTTTAATTCGTTATTTATTGTTTAATAGGTAAATAAAGTTTCACCCAAAATTCATCTTGGCGATATATATATTCAGGTAATTTTGCTGTAGTTATTTTTGATGCGTGAGACCGAGAATTATCATGCAGAAACATACGTCTATCTATTAATCAATTTTCTATGCATAATTTCGATTTTCTGCCAATATGATGCTGCTATTATTGTTTCGTCTGAATTCAAAAATAGATAAACGTCCATGAATAGCCTCTTTTATACTTCACTGACGTACAACAATTAGCAAAACCTTTGCAAATTTTCAATTCCTATTTTTTAATATTTTTTTATTTTTCAAATTGTTACATCGAATAGTCCTCTCGTTAGTAGAATTTGCTTCAGAAACCAAATGAGTATTTCGACGTGCTTGAGTACAAATATTCCTGTAATGTTTCTCGCAGATATTATCTTCTTTGCTTACATAAAAGCGGTTAAACTTAAAAGAGTAGCTACAGACCGGTATAAACTCGAATAACTTCCATCCAGGATGAACACTTTTAACGATACGCACGATTTTTCAGCCATTCTACGAAGAATAATAAATATAATAAACATAAAATATAAAATAACAAACACTTCAGAAATATTGTTTTCTTTCGTAACCAATTCAAGGCTATTGTTATACCTATAGCTTACTGTGTGAATAAAACTGTAATTTTTCGTGTTTGTTGACTTAGTTCTCAATGTCTCCGATATCTCTGTAAGATAAAACAAACATCGTGATTATCCAACAAAGCTATTTAGCAAACTTCAGACAACTTAGTGTCTGTTAAGGGCATAGAAGTCAAATTTTGATCAAAACGAAATACGCTGATATAAGCATAATAATAACAATATATCCAAAATCTAATACCTAATCTTGCATTGCTCTGTAGATATTATAAGTGCTTCTTTGCGAAACTAACAATTCTGACTTTTGATTTTTTTGCCCACTAGAGATCCAATATAACCTAATACGTGATATTTTCACGCGCGCCAATGTTGCCAATTGTCTTCTTCTTGATCGTTTAGAGCGTTAGGTGTCGTTAAAAGCGTTTGTTCACTGCAGACTTGCGAAATAATTCGTTTCTCTTATTTCTTTCTTTCTTCTTTTTCTTTTTTTTTTGCATTTTCTTAAAATGCATAGATATATAATTTCAAAAGTAAATCTGGAAAATTAGAAATTCTGTGGGTGACTCGTGACACATGTTATTTAGATGGAATTTTTTTAAAACCGTGTTATCTGAAACGGCTTCCATAACATCTTAGAATCTGTTCAACTGATTAGCTTCAAATTTCCCCTACACCTTCAATGCGTGTGTTGTTATCATCTTGATCAGGATTAAAAATATTTTTCTTCTTCTTTTATCTCGTATTTATTTTCTTCTTTTATTGCAAAGACAGATAGTCAAGCTTCAAAGGGCCGCCATATTTTTTTTCTTTTTATATCTTTATATATATATAGCAGATAAGCACAGACACCACAAATGTGTGTGTGTGTGTATATATATATATAGAGGAAAAAAATGACGGCCCTTTAAAGTTGGACTGTCTGATTTTGCAAAAAAAAAAAGAAGAAAATAAATGCAAGATAGTGAAGAAAAAAAATATTTTTAATTCTGAAATATATATATATTTATGGTGTCTGTGCTTATCTGCTGCAGAGATTTCTTTTTAAGAGTGCGATTGAGATTTCAGTCTGTTACCAGTTTTATTTCTCTTTAAAAGATGTGTAAAAATTACAGCAACATAGATAACTGTAGAAGGTGAGACCCGTAACTGGAACCATCTCGATTACTACGAAAGTCATGATTTTGACGAAAAACATTTCAGATAAGAGTTGGATGATTTCAAAAGGGACGTGATTTGACGTGATTAGTTTTTTTATGGGAGAATGCATAAAAGTCGTATGAAGGTCAATTTCATTCTTTTAAATGAAACTTTTTTTTTCCTTTTTTCTACACATATCGATTTTTGGAAACATTTTACGTCAAAAGATAATAAGATACGATATAAAAAAAAATCAACAATTCGTGAGATATTTTACGTTGAAAGGGAAGATACTTGATATAAAAATCTGAAATATCTCACGAATTATCGACCTTGTTGACATTGCGTCTTCATGCTCTGTTAGACAAAAGGTTTCCAAGAATCGACGTATTAAAGAAAACGGCAGAAGTTCCGCACGAAACAAAGGAGTATTTGTCCAGTTTCGTATAAAGCAAAATTCCTATTCTTCGAGCGATCGGTATATTTCTTATCGCGAACTGACTCTTTCGAACGTTCCGCGCAATAAAACATCAGGCTACAGTATAAAATCAATAAATCGTGAGACATGAAATACCGGAAACGTTTTAGAATTTTTCGAGGAAAATTTCAATATTTTTTTCGAAAGGTAATTTTCTTCAGTGATGTAATCGCCGTTTTAATTCCACAACTGAACTGACCTCTTTCCTGAGTTTGAACGCATATATTCATCCAATTCCTCATCTTCGACGACAGACGGACGTCCTGAACGCGGCACGTCATCTAACGAATCATTTCCTTCCTTGAACCGTTAAAACTATTTTCCTGCTGGCCTCTTTCTAACAGCAGCTTTTCCGCGTACAAATGCGTTCCGCTGCATTTGCTACTGTAGTTGTAAATTTAAACGTTGTGAAGTGAGGAAGCACGATTTTTCAACTTTTCGCTATCTATGTTTACTGTCATCGTGTAAACAGTAAACAAGGAAATTTCGAAACAATTGAGAACAACGAAGCGTGCGTATCACGGTCGTATACAGAGGACTGGAAACTCCTGCGGCAGAGATATAGCTGCAGATTTGAGGACAGAAAATTTCTTATAATTTTTTTTAAATTTTTTATAATTTTTCTGTAATACTTTACAAATACTTTACAAATTTGAAAATATCACGTATTAGGTTGCATAGTATCTCTGGTGGGCAAAGGACTATACATCAGAATTATTAGTTTCGCAAACAAGCACTTGTAATATTTAAGAAGAAAGAAGAAAAATATAAATTTGAAAGAGAAATACAAGATTAGGTGCTAGATTTTAGATACACGATTAGAATCTCAGGTAAAAAAGCAGGAAAGAAGTGAAATTGGCTTGCG
Source organism: Bombus flavifrons (assembly GCF_040668555.2). Lineage (NCBI taxonomy): Eukaryota > Metazoa > Arthropoda > Insecta > Hymenoptera > Apidae > Bombus > Bombus flavifrons. Next base: position 4,224,583 of record NC_138458.1, on the reverse strand, counting down.
TTACTGGATCCAAAGGCAGAGACAGCAAGGAGAATATACAGGCAGTCACAGCTAAATGAGATCACCTAAATATCTGGCTTGTTTATTTCATTGTATGAAAAAACTTCTCGGGACAAACTATTTCATGGCGGAAAGAATTTTTTCTCATGTTAATTTTTCTAAAGAGATTTCGGGGTTTCGTATGTCCTCTACATATTCTCCTATAAAACGACTAGTCACGTCAAATTATCTCCCTCGACATCATACAACTCTTACCTGAAACATTTTTCAGGAAAATCATTGTTTACGCAGAAATCGAAGTAGTTCCAGTTAAGAACCCCACCTTGTATATGTAAAATCCAAACACGAAAGATTATGTAGATTCTTCGTAAGGAACGCCAGAAAAGTCCTAGAAATTCGATAAAGTACTTCCTAGCACTATTAAATGCTTCATGACACTTAATGGACTAGTCGAACATTCGTTGAACAAAGAGAGGGAACTCTAAAATTGGAATCATTTGTAATGGTTATCTGTAACCAAAGTACAATTTCTGTCGTCGATAATGATTACCGGTAATCGATAAATCGTTAATTCTTTATGAAAGTAGTTTGTAACCAAAGTAAAATTCGGGTCATCGATAATGGTTATTGGTAAGCGAAATTAAATTCCTGCTATCGATAATGGTTACTAGTAACGAAAAAAGAAAAAAAAAATTCCGCTCATCTATATTGATTACTGCTAAATACAATTAAATTTCCGTCATCGATAATAGTTATTCGTAACGAAAATAAAATTCTCGTCGTGGGTAATGATTGCTCGTAATCCGAAAAAGTTTCATCATTTACAATGGTTATTCATAACCAAATTTTTTAAAAATGAAATATATCAACTTTTATACCATAACCTCTAGAATTCTTGCAACAGTTACGATGCGTGACTTTTTTAAATGGAACTATATTTTTTCGTACACTGTTCGATATGCTTTTTAATTCTCTGCAAAAAGATATTGGTTTAAAGATTAGTTAAAAAGTTTTAATTTTTAAAAATTATCTTAATTTTAAATTTGCAAGACTTATCGTATAAAAGACGAGGATAGCTAATTTAACTACAATTTAACTTAACAAAGCTAAATTAACGTTGAGATATTTTCTAAAACCAATCATTTCCAGATACAAGCACCTTGATACTTTTTTGTAGGGAATTAAAAAAATTAAAGAACTAAATCGAACGACGTATAAAAAATATATAGTTCCACCTAAAAGAACAAATATCGCGAAGAACAATTGGCAAACAATTTGTTACAGTAAAGTACCTCCTAGAACATTATCAAACGGTTAATAATATAATACTTAACGAAGTAGTGGAATATTCGTTGGGCGATGAGAGGGAACTCTCCCTTCCAAGCGCCATCTTTTGCGAATAGGTTATGTTCATGCAAACTCTATACCAAAGTATTCCAAAAAAGAAATAAATAGCAAACTAACTACTTAATGGACTATATAAAAGGTTCTCGTCGGTCAGAGGATACGAATGACTGTGTGAAAGAAACGTCACATGGTCTGGTAGGATATAGGTCTTAGAATTATGACTCACGACCAGGTGTTCCTCTTTTGTACTTCGTGTATCATCAGTAGGGAACACTTTTCTGATGGGTAAAGGTTTCATAAAATTTATGGGTTCAGTGAGTTTGCTCGATTTCAACACGTTTTTGGAATAGCAATTTCCACGAATGCACATGCTCGAATTACGTAACGCGTAGTCGTTATTGCTTAAACTTTCATGTCACAGTAATCGTCGAAGATAAAAGTATGACATATTTATTTCCAGGACAGAACAATTTCGTTAGTAGGAATCATGATCGAGATATAAACAGTAATTAATTTCTTCTCATTTCAATATTTTATTAGATGCGTGATTTGTATTTCTAGGAAATTTGAAAGCGCAAAACTACACACACAATTCATATGATATGTAAAATTATGTAAAAATATTCAAACTAGAGTACTTATAATATTTAGTTTACTTGGAACGAATTTTTATTCAGGTTCTATGTTTTTTTCTTCTCTTTTTTTTAGTTATATTCATAGAAATATAAAAATGCATAAAAATCTACAGTTCAATGATTATTAATATATGTGTATATATATATATATATATACATACATTATTAATACACATATATTATTATATATGTGCAATATGAGCGATGTGCATTATTCAACGTCCGATTATTCAATGATACTTATACTTCCATAGAATACGCATATTCAGTATGAATATTGATAAACTTTTTCAAAGTCTTATTCAGAACAAAATCGAGTCGAGGTTCGTTTAAAACGTACGACTTCTCATAAAAATAGTTTAGCATAATGTACAAAAAGTTTAGGACATTTGTACTAAGATTTGATCCATCAAAGATGGCAAAGTTCTTTCTACAAATGTACATATATGTCTGCAGCATATTGGCAGTGAAAAATCTTCACGATAAATATTGCAGAACTCTGAAAGGAAGATTGAGTCCTTAGATAAAATTTCACGGTTTCCAGTGAAAATTTCCTTGAAACAAATGCTCGCCAGGTATATTGGACCTAGAGTGAATCGGAAAGCTTGCAAAATGTTTGACAGGGAGAGGGACGCAGGGAGCAGCGTATTTTGTTAAGAGAAACTCGTATTGTGCGACCAGCTGGATTCTTACGGATTTATTCTTGGAAATGAACAAGAATAACGTGTCTTAGGTACGCGCAACTCTCTCTCTCTCTCTCGTTCCCTCTTTCTCTGTGGGGTTTTGCCTGCTCGCTCGCTTTCTTTCTTTCTCTACCCTCCTCTCTTCCTCTCGATTCCTGTCCGTGCCTTTTTCTTCTCTTTTTTTGTCCCTTCCTTTACCAGAATTCTTCGTCAATCGTCAGATACAACGTACGACTATTACCTGCATTATTTTTCTTTTTTTTTTTTCTTTTTTTTTGTCTTTTTTAAATATGTATGTATGTTATTTATTGCAGTGAGTCTTAATGACTAGTACGTATATCTTCATTTACACAAGTGCACGTTTAGTAGAATTTCGCTTGCTTTTTAACATGTTACCGAACATGTATCTGTATTGCAGTGCCGCCAATGTAATTTTTATAACCTATACGCTAAGTGTTCCATTACTGTATTATGATATATTTACATTTATATTATATTTATATTATTTTCAATATTTTCAATAACTTCAACATTTCTCTATCATAGTATACTTAATGTTAAAATAAGCATATTATGGTATATTTCAGTACCACAATATATCATCATACCTTCGCTAGTTTATGGTTTCTTTGGTTTCTTGACGTTTTTTGGAACTAATGTTGTTGGCCATTGTCTTTTTCAAATATTCCATGAAGACGAAGCAGAGAAGCGAAATAAATACGTTATTTGTAAATCATACAAATGTGTAATATTTCCAAATCTCGTTTATCTCCACGTTGACAGTTTTTAGCAAAAATGTAAAGAAAAAAAGGAAAAATTGAAGGCGCAATAAGAGCTAGCGAAAAGTGTAACAGTTACGTAGCTTTCCGCGAAAATCAATTAAAATTATCCACGTCGACAATCTTAGTACATACATAAAACATCTAGTGATTTATCATTAAATATCAATGGCACACGATAAGTGTTATTTTCCAAGCATCGGCTAATTGTTATGATTAAAGGAAGAGATAGAACTTTTTTAATGAAAACGTAATATTTCGTAAAATTTGGAATTCTTATTTGAGTGAACAATTCAAGTTGCTAAGTGTTATACAGGGTGTCTCATTTTAATCGATCTATGTAAATATCTCACACACTACACATTACTCGAAGTAATGTTTCAAATGAAACCTACATCGATTAAAATATTTTTTACCTACCAATAACCATTATCGATGACAGAAATTTAATATTTAAATAATATTAATATTAATGAAACAGGAGTTTTTTTGGTTAACTATAATTTGGTTAACCTAATTACACTTGATTAACTATGATCATTACATTATCGATGCCAAAAAATTTTTTTTATTATCGCTAACCAATATCAGCTGCGAAAACATTATTTTTTGGTTATATTCGACTATTGTCAATTTATCATTAACGTTACTGATAATTACTATTCACTGACAGCATAAAAGAATTTAATTATAAGAATTATTTATTAATTAAAGGAACTATATGAAAATGTGTGAAACAACGAATAAGATAAAAGTTATGATAGTACAATATTTTCATTCTATTCTCTGTTTCACATATTTTCGTGCTCTTTTTTTAAATACAATAAATTTTATAATTAGCCTCTTTTATGTTCTTAATGAATATGCGCTAATTGCCAGTGATGCTACCAACAATTGACAATAGCCAAATGTAAACAGAAAATTTTTTTGCTGCCGATAATAATTATTCGTAACCAAAATTAATTTTCCGTCATCGATAATGACTAATCATAACCAAAATAACCATAACCAAAAATGTCTTCGATAGGCAACGATTAGTGGTAATCAACGATTGTACTTAGTATGAACGGTTATTTATAGCCAAAATAAAATTCTGTCCATCGATAATGATTACTAGCAAGCAAAATGAAATCTCCATCATCGATAATGATTATTCGTAACGAAAATTGTATTTAATTAAATAAATTAACTCTTATACCATAACCTTAAAAATTCGTTCTATAACAGTTACAATGTCTGGCTTTTATAAAATAAAAATATACATTTTTCTAGAGACCATGCGATGCATTTTTTAATTCTTTGCAAAAAGTCGTTAAGGTACTTTGATCGAAAAATGGCTAGTTTGAAAGATACTACCAACTTTAATCTTGCAAGACTTATCGTATGAAGGACAAGGAAAGATAACGCAGTGCTTTTATATTTACGTTTTCCTTGATCATACGCTCGATTTCGTTAACGTGCAAAAGTTTTTCAAATTAAACATTTCTTCATACAAGTACTTTAATACCTTTTCTGTACAGAATTAAAAACTTCATGAAAAAAAAATTCTATAAAAATATATAAAAAGAAATGTGTAGTTCCATTTAAAAGAACAACGATAGCTCGAGACCTGGAAAACGCGTGCACCCAGATAAATTTGATGGTCATCAGAAGGCGGCCCCCTTGAAACAGTACAAGTTTCGTTTGATACACTTTTCCCAATAATATATAGTTTAATAAATATTTGCGTGAGGCGATTAAAATGTTACAGCGCTCGTTCGATCGGAATGTATTTCTACGGTATCGCGATTTTGTAAAAATTGTCAAGTTTTACAAACCTCTGATCGTATAACAGTTCGTGAAATGTTTGCCAATGTCGAGAATATCGGCGGGGAGGGGGTAGCTAGTCTGGCAGCGGCGATCGATTGGCAGCCAACATCGTAAGTGTACGGCGTCAAATCGTCGGAATTCGTGACGTTTCGACGGGAGGCCCACGGAAATACGAACTCGTAAGCGAGAACGATGACGCGATAGCAGAGGCGAGATCGCACGTAAACCAGTTAAAAGGAATCCATTTTTCCGCGAGCCATGTGCTCTGTCGCACATGCAATAGCGACAGCTTCGATCAATCCTTGCTAACATTTATTTTTATCCAACTTGTTCAACAATTGTTACGTGTAACATTTTCCTTCCTGGTAATGTTCTATAAATAGAATTAACAAATCAAATTCGATGAATTGCATCTAATTTAGAAAGATTGTCATTGGCAACGATTTAATGGAAATTTGCTTTAAGTATGGTACGATTGTTGTTATTATGAATTTTTAAATTTGTTTTAATTAAAATTGATCAATTGCGCGTGACACGCGAACGATTATTCTCGGACGAATGCCATCCTAAAATATTTGATTGATATGATCGGAACGATAAACAGGTTCTATGAATTGCATCTAATTTAAAGAATTACGAAGAAAACGATTTAGCAGTTAACTTATATAGTGCGAGTTACACGTTGTGCAACGTTACTTGTTACATACAAAATACATTAGTGTTAATGTATTTGGAATGGCTACAAACAAATCGTCAGAGTATCTCGAAGCGAAACGTGAGAGACAAAATTTGGTCGTTTATTATGCTTTACCGTAGAGGAAAACCTACCGAGAATCCGACGTATTTTACAATATCTAATAACTTGTTAGATAACCAACCATTTATGTACTGGTACTGAATCCTTATTCCAACTCCGACTTTTCATTATTGACATCGTTCAAAACACCCTATTCAATAAATTACTAATAAACTAACGATTCAAAGTCCATTCGGAACTCGCGTTTTCTATCAATTAAGAACTAAATTCACGCTGCTAAGATCCTTCTTCGGAAGATCTCCCGCGGACTGGATTCGCAACTGCGCATGTACTACGAAATTCGTTGTAAATCTGTTCTCCGTGTTACGTTAACATAGCACATAGTGTACTACTAAAATATACATATGTAATCAGTGTGTTCGTTCATCAGATTCCAACAAGCATACATAGAGGCTCCTTTTATAAATTTTTTCATAATTTGTTTGTTTTCATCGTACCCTGTAACGTTTGTTTCCAAGTTTAGGAACTAGCATAACAAAAAAAAAAAAAAAAAAAAAAAATGAAATTCCAAGAAACAGTTGCTCAACTTACTTTTACGTAATACACAGAATATTCATCCGCTAGATACGTATCTTCTAGTCGATCTTGTATGTTTTTGTAGCTGTATGTTTATATAACTAAGGTGATAAACACACAACATAGAAGATGATAGTCTAGGCCAACAATATTTGTCATTTCTTCCTTACCTTTTTCATTCATTTCGTTCGCGGAATAGTCGAACGACGGCCTGTTACGATACCAAAACGTAGGTTGAAATTCCGCGTCATTCGCAAGTTATTAGTTGAAGTTTGAATGGATTGGTTCGTTAGTCGTTTCCGTATCGTAGCCATCGCTAAAATAGAGTTCTTAATGCTCCCTCGACGAGTCTTCCACGATCTGCCCCACCACTCGGCCCTGGATCACGTGCTCGCCCCCACCATGTTCCTGTACAAAAGCAATTATAGATTCATTCAGTGAGTAGCAGCGCCAGTGCTATCCCGACTTTTACGTTGGGTCGGTTGGTCTGGTAGATGTTCTCGGCATTACGCTTCGGCAATCTTTGAAAAGTAGACACCGCGTATTCGCCAGACAACTGTATTATTTATTATCGAAATTCTATCGAATATTTCACTGTTACCGATCCTTAAAGGCAATCGAAACAATTCGCCAGTTTCTATCGCGTGCATTGAACGAGAAATATTTTTAGCAGTGCTACGGGTTTATTTTCGAGAGACGCGAGGTGAAAGTGGAAGTGCCTTTTCGGAGAAAGTTTCCTGGGGGATTTCTTCTTCTTCGCTGTCACCAAATTACTAAAATATTCCAGTAAGTTACGCTTTTAGACGTTCTACAATTTCTATCGCTCGTTTACCGAGAACTCGACCGTTCCATGCTAATTTTTTCACCTTCCAGCATCGTTCTGGATACATTTACATCCGTTTTAACTGTCAGCCTATGAATTTTAATGCGGTCCGCGGCTGAAACTTTGCTTTACGTTTTCAGTCTTTCCTTACAAGTTCATTGTTTGCTCCGGGCACTGTCAACGCTCTTTTAGTCGATATCCGGAATATTTCGTTCTGCTTAACATAGAAGATTGACAAATTTATCGCAAGCTTTATTAGCCGATAAGACGAATGACATTTCCCATCAGTTTTTGTTCCTTTCGACCTCCTTTCGCGGAGAAAATGACTCGAACAAACGGGGGAAAAAAGAATACAGAAAACCGCAGTAAATAGGAGAATTCTTGTTTTATCAACGCGTTGCACGATGTTCTAGCATTAAGAGGTTAGGAAATGAATCAGTTTGTAATAAAAATTCGACCACATGCGATGTTTTAATATTTATAATTTATCATTGTAAAATCGTTTTACTGACTTGTTGAAGACACTGCGCATTCAGATAACATTGCGAACGTTAATATTTAACAAATTCGCAGTGTAAGAAATGGAATAATAATCTTACATTTGCTGCTCCATGTTTTGCAAATTTCGTACTTCGTGGGAAAAGTTTCCAACGTAATTTCGTCGTTAGATCAATAATTCTTGTAATGGTTGCTTTAAAATGGTCTTATGCAAAATTCCAATTAGTTCGGGGGAAAAAGAAATTATTAATTGATTAATAGCCCGAGGGTAATGCTCTAAATACTTGCAACAACAAAAGCCGATTCTTTCACGGAAGCAGGTTTATTTCCGCGAAGGCTTGTAAAATAAAATTCACGCTTATCTGTAAGTGATAAAATCCGTGTTGCCACTCATTCGAGGAACCTCTTCTCATTTATACTTGCTGGAAATCTTGCCGATAACGAGGCCAGCTACAGTATCATTCATAAATGGTGATTACTCAATTAGCTGCAAAATTCCCTAGAATCGTCTTTTATTCTCATCATTTAGAAATTCAAATTCCAATCGGTGCATGTAAAACTAGTAAGATTTTGAAAATTAAAATTGTTCCGCGAATGGAGTACAAAGAGATTGCGATTTGAAAAAAGAAAATTGACTTTTTTTATTACTTGAAAGTATAGAAAATGTTTATTAATAAAAAAAAAAAAAAAAAGGAAATGAACTAAAACTTTTTCATCCTGTATATTTACGTTCTTTGGTGCTGCATATCGAATATTTTGCGCCCCCAATTCAACTATCTGTAGTTCGTAAATAATTACTTAAAGATAAAAAAAAAAAAAATTAAGAAGTAAATTACAATGTGATATGGCGAACGTCGGCCGCCGTTTCTGAAAAGCGCTGTATAACGAAAGGACCGTAGAGGCATCGATGAAGTTGACCAGTAAAATTAGCATTCGCTACGACGAACTGTATTTCGCCGGCGTATAGGTCATCAGCCCAGTTCGTCGTTTTCCAAGAAGACGAATTTCTAGCCAGACCCCTTGAAAACAGGGTAGATCCCAAACCCTTCTCTCGATTTATGATGCCTTCGAACCACCTTATGACTTCGAACGTGCATCGTAAAACTCGTTCGTTGCTTTTTCTTCGCCAAATTTATGCACTCCACCATTCTTCGTTTATCCTTACACACGTGAACGTAATAATCGTTTCTTAGTGTTTATTCGTTTATCCTTTAATTTTTTATTACCGCTTCTTTATTATTGCAATTTTCTTTTATTATACTAACTTTTTTTTTTTTTACCCAACGATGTGTATTTCCTAACCTCTTTTAAGCAATTTTGTACATTCTTTATTACACCGTCACCAGTTACGTTTACATTGGAAACCGCAAATAACGAATTATTATTATGCACATTGTGCAACGTAATCTACTTATATCTTTAACTAATTCGTTCGCACATATTTGGAACATTTACGTTCGAATGATAAAACGATAACTACAGAAATGATAAATATCGTGGTAATAAGCAGGTATGTGTTAATAAGTGAGAATGACAAGGGAAAAAGAAAGAAATTATTTCTCCTTATAAATATTTCTGCTGGTGCATTTTTACGTCCTAAATCTTCGTGATAGGACAAAAAATATATTCTCTTAGATTTCTTCTAATTTCGTGGCCCTCCATCAGAGTCTCGTTCTGTTTCCTCAAATAAAACTACGACGTCCGATTCTGCGAAGTCCTCGTTGCTCGAAGAAAGATTTTTCTCTCCTTCTCTCTCCGTCGACCGTTTCCACTCCCCTTAGCATTCCAACGACAGGAGAGAACAGATGGTCGAGGAAGAATAAAGATCAGGGCTACTGTGAATAGTAAAAAATCGAAATTAATGAACAAAACATGGCCGTATTTCTGTTTTACAGAATCCACAAATTCGATTCTTATGTTATTACGTTCTTTTTATTTTTCTTCTTTCTTTTTTATTTTTTCTATTTAAATACTCGGAACCTTATAAAAATAATCCGCCAGGATTTTATTAGAAACGAAGGAAATCTTTGAAATTATAGGTGGAACGAAATGTGCAGTGCTATTGTACTACATGCAAATGAATGTGATATAACAATCATTGAACATATAAATACAAGAAGCATGTATGTAAACTATAAAGCAGTAGCGAGGAAAACTCGATGTTATTGAAGCAGTAAATTAAAATAGACATAAATAAAAAATCATAATATGTACTCTATGAATATTGAAATACATTTTTTTCTCGAAACCTTTTAAACTAGAGTTCAGTGTTTTTTGCGCATATTCTAAGAACACGTAATTACACGTCTACTATCAAACTCGTTATTCATACACTTAAACAACTATTTGTATGTGTATTTCACACTTATGTGCGTTTGAAATACAGGCTGTCTCATTCTAATCGATCCGTGCGAAACATCTGCTAAATTATACATTTACTGGAAATAGTGTTTCAAACGAAACTCGCTTTGTTTCGAGGGGGACGCTTCGCGACGGTCGCAAATCTCGTCTAGGTGGATGCGTGTTCGGGATCTCAAGGTGACCTTTGCTTCTTTAAACGGGACTATGCATCGTTCGATGCACTTTTAAGATACTTGGGCCGAGAAACGATTAGTTTAATTAAAAGTGCTTTAATCTTGCAAAACTTATCGTACGAAGGACAAGGAAAGATAATTCAGCGTTTATGTGTTTATGTTTTCCTTGTCTTTCGTGCACTAGATTTCATCTAATTAACATTGAAATATCTTTTAAATTAGATATTTTCAGATACAAAGTACTTTGATAATCTTGCGCAGGAAAATAGCGTAGAAAAAAATATAGTTTCATTATGTTCGAAAATGTATGTAGTTTCGTTTAAAGGTCACCTTCTTCCTCTTACTGGCGGATATTAAAAAAATCTACACAAATTTGGCATATTATTTTATTTATCGAAAGTACTGTACGTTATATTAATAAAAATTCAAATAGAATTTGAACGATGGAATTTGAGAAAGCGGAAACTAAAAATTTTAATTACTACCGCTCTATTGTAAATATTACGAGTAAATATTATTAAATTTAATAATTATTATTAATATATTAATAATAATTATTGTAAATATTATGTAAATATTATATATATTGTAAATATATTATTGTAATATATTATCGTAATATTTATATAATGTATTGAAATATTACGAGCCCTAATTATTCTTTTCATAGATTTCTTCGTTCGGTTAGGTAAAATATCAGCGCTGCGGCTTTCCATTCTTTGATTATTATTCTCGAGGAAAAGTAGCTTTAAATTGCTTCGCTAAACGCATATAACATCTTATGTAATTATACGTTACCTGGAGCAAATCTGCGTAATAGGTACTAATTGATAGATAAGATCTTGTTTTCGATCTTTTTCACTTTGAACAAATTTGTATTCTTTCTTGCTACTGTTTTCCCTTCTTTCTTAAGAAATGCACATCGCTTGAAAATTCCACGATCGAAAGATTATTTCGCGAAAGAAACGAACATTTGTAGAGAAATAATTTCTCACGCGAGCGAACAAAGCTACGTTAAGCTACGTAGAAAAAATTAAAAAAGGAAAAAAAGGAAGCGATTTAAGCGACGATAAGCGATTCAAGAGAAGTGATTTTTTAATTAACATTCTTCGGGCAAATAGCATGGAATCTTAGAATTCCAAAATAAGTTGCGAACGACAACGCTTGAATGCGTAGTAGGCGCTTTCATAAAAGTACTGTACATATATTTCAATACCACATAATTTCGATATCGTGTACGTGTCATCAATTGACGACTATTACTTCAAGGAATACTCGATAAGGAAGTGAGTTTGCGTCATGAAACAGAATAATTGTTTGATCATTCCATATATCTACTTGACAACCTGTAACCATGGAAAATATTTGGGCAAATTGTAAATTGAAAGTTTAATGAAACTAAAAGCTCGAATTGCTATGCTGGTTTTCTAGAAATAGGAAAAGATTAGATAAAATTCAGGTGAAAATGTTTCTAAACATTTGCTGTTATTGTTTAAAAAATAAAAATAGAACTAGGTACGTCCTTCTTGAAATATTTGTCATATTCGTGTTAAACTGTGTAAAAAAGATTCGTATTAGAAGTATCGAATTCTCTATGAATCTCACAAACTTCGAATGATTCTACTTACAACATTCGAAAATAATTCGAAGACAATACATTTCTTGTTAAAAAAAAAAAAAAAAAAAAAAGAATCTTTATTTGTAGAAAGCAGTATATGATATTATTGAAATATCTCGCTAGTATCTTAAATAAACGGAAGAATTAATTTTAATATCATGTTTGATAGATAACACGTACGTGCACATACTTATATTTCTTATTATTCCCCAAGATGCATTATAGGTATATTATATTTGATTGATTTTGTATCTAGAATTGTGCATTCGTGGAAAATGTTATCTTGGTAATTACCTTTGCCGATACCGATAGCACATTGTAACCTGACTTATCGATGACGCGAAAAAAGGGGTTGTAAACATGTGAAGAGCCTTTTGGTGGAACCGATTATGGGGTTCCGGATAATACCAATTCGTCGATGACGTGATGTGAAATCGTTTCTCGAAATCGGCACTGGCACTCGTTCCTTTTATTCGCAACGATGAATATTTATTGTAACTGCAGGTTTGTTAATCGTGACACGACGATTCTGGCGAAAGTGTTCTGTTCGCTGGAATATTGCGTTACAAGAAAAACATTGATTCTTTTTTCGCGGCGTTTACGACGCTCGCTATAACGTTCATCGATATTGTTCGTAGATACCTGTGTTTTTAAGAAACGATCGGCTATTTTGAAGCCAGCGTAAGAGGCGCGGAATAATCGGACCATTACCACGCGAATAATTCTCATTTTCTTGATACAAATGGAGAAAAAAAAAGAGAACAGCGGCTATTAGTACAATGCTATTTAGTGGTATTTCGATTAAACGCTTGTTCAAGCTCGAATACCGCAGTTGGTGATATTTGAAAATTGAAAATATTCCTAGCGATCTTGTGTGTTTGCTTTTCAAATTTAATCAAATACCGACGCGTATGTTGTTATTATCATTCAAGGTTTGTTTTAAATTGCAAACATGAAGTTTATCTCGCACGAAACGAGCAAATATTTGGTAAAAGCTCTGAATATGATTGATATAGGGAAACCAGTAGTGTCGTTGCGAGGTTAGGAGAGGAGAGGGATATTGTCAGTTGGTCGGCGCCAGTAGTGGGGCAAAGAGAGGGTGTGCAGTGGTGGGGAGTTGGAGAGGCCAAGAACAACTTCTAAATGGGGGCTTGGCCTTCTAGCGTTGCGACACGTTCGTGGAAAAGCGGCTCCGTGCCGCTTTACTAACACTCGGACATCTCTCTGCCACGTGGCCCATTAAAACACAATGGGAAAAGAAGGCAGCTGCGGTGCGCGCGAACGATGTCGAAAGATGCGTCTCTATTCCTGCCGGGATCACGGGAGAATGCGACACCTGGTCTTAAAACTATGAATCGTAAAGCCGTACGTGGAAGTTGCGCCTGACGTTTCGTCGATTATTTAAATAACCTCAGTGAGACACTGACAAGGTTAACGGACTCTTATGTCAACGAGTGACTCGACCGATCTGTTGGTAGGGGGATATGCATGAGAAATCGATTTAAATTCATTAGACAAATTCTTTGTATTTCTCATTTTGCGTTTCACGACTACTTCTTGGTACTTTGTTTGATTTTATAACGACGTTACGATCGTGTGTATTGATCGAATGGTAACAGAGATGCATTCATCCCTGACGAAGTGAACAGAAATTACCAATTAACAGAATTGTGTAATTTTATCGTTTTTATAGAAATTTCATTTTCTTTTTCTCTCATGGACAAATTCATCAATCTTAGAAACGATTTCCACGCAATGTTTAAAATATTAGTAATTAAGAAGATCCAGAAGAATGGGAATAATCTGATTCCGTTCGAATTCCTTTGTTTACTACGCAATGTACAATTATTCACTGTTTTTTTTTTACATCTGTTGATCAACCTTGCAAGAACACGGGTTGAACGTGAAACGTTTTATTCTTAGAACAAGAAACAGCTGCAAGTGGTGTATAATTATTTTATGACTTGATTATAATGTGCTAATAAAGTAAGGTGGAATTAAAGAAACGTAATCTTTCTCTTTCTCTTCTTTCTTTTTTCACTGTTAAAAGAAATCAAATTTTGATTGTAAAAGACTCTAGAACTTTGTAGAATGAAATAGCTCTATAATTAAAAGCAAATTATTTTTTTATGTAAGTTATGACTCATTGGAAATACGTTTAAATTTACTTAATCATGTATGCAATAGCATCGTAACCTAAAAATTAAGAATTTAAATTAATTAATCAGGCTAAAATAAAAGTAACATGTAAATAAAAACGTTGAAAACCAAGGTTCAAGATACTATTTAAAATTTAATATAATCAAGATTTACTGCGTTGAAGTAAAATGAAGACAAAAACAAAATTACTGAGGCATGTTAGTATTTTTAGTTGGAACAGATTTTCATGGAAAATATCTTACGCAATGCGGTCAATTACGTAAATTATGCCAGTCACTTATAAATAATCGCGTATAGCAAATGATTATAAAGCATTGCCGTATAATTTTATAAAAATTTTAATGCATTTTAAGACAATTTATTTTATTTTCTTCTAATATTTTTTTATTTATATTCATATTAACATTTTTATCCTATTAATTTAAATAAATAAATATTTTTTATAAAATATGCTTCTATAAAAATTATATAAGTAATATATGGTGCTTCTGAATATTATATTAAGCTATACTATAGGAGTACAATAAATTTATAATTAATAAATTTTTATTGGAAGTGTGATCCATTTTATTTGGCTAATTGTAAGAAGTAATAACTTTTTTTAATTTATAGTAATATACCTTAAATCTAGATGATTTCGCTTAAATAATATTAGTAAATAATTATGTGTATTTTGCTAATTATAATAATTTGTTTTTATCGTATTTTAAATTGATTTTTACTATTATTATATTAATTATTACTTTTGTATAATTTAATAATTATAAATCAAATGTTATTAAAGAAATATTTATTATATATTCATATTGAATATTTATAATATTTTATATGTTTTATATTTTTGAATATTTTTATACTGTACATGCTATATCATCAAAATATTAAAATGATCTTTGTCTTTTCTGTTTACAGATACAAGACTGTTATGCTGAAAACAAAGTAGTTTTACAAAAAATGTTGACAGTAATGTGTCCAAACTGTCGTCACCGATTTCCAGCTCCAGGTTGTTGCAGAGCTCAAAATATGGACGAAGATAATACTCTAATTCACCCAACAACCTGTTATTATGGTGGCCTGCTAGTTCCTGAAGGCTATAATAGTGGTGGTGGTTGTTTTATAAATGCACCAACTATTATACAACCTGTTATCAATTCCTTCAACTTTCCATCAATGACACTTGATTTGGAAAAGCCAAGAATTGATAAACAAAAGGAAGGTTTCCTCCAGAAATTTGAAAAAAATACACAAGTTCTTGGATTTCCATTAATTAATGAAGAAATCCAAAAAAATGGTTCTGGATGTCAAATCACCACAAGTTGCGATTTAACTGGAGGAAGTGTAACAATCACAACACCAAGTATACAATCTGGAGGCTGTTTAATTCAGAGTACAGATTCTGGAAATCTCATGCAAACACCACATATGGAAATCCGTCCAAAATTGTCTGGTGGTGGATGTTTCGTGCAAAAGACATTATCAACTGAAAATCAAGAAGCCTCTACTGTATTTCATGAACAAAGGAATCAACAAGAAAGTGTGACTCACGATAAAAGGATGTTTTTAATACCCCCAAGTGGTTGCCAGGAATTACCAGGAACTCGAAGAAATATCCTAGCGCAAAAAGCAGAAGAGGGAGCTTCATTTGAAAATTGTGAAGCAAAATCAGTTTTTTCAAATTTTCAAGTGACTAATGTGCCAGTCATGCAATTTCAACAAGCTAAAAGTTCGAAAGGAAATGGTCAAGAATTAGATCAAGATCGAAATTTTAATTGTTGTTGTAATAATGTTCAGAAACTTTATCATGTTAAATCAAATAACTTTCAAGTTTCTGAAAATCGTAACTCCATGGTTTTAAATTCTAATCCAGGAGTACAGATTCAAGTAAATGCAACTGTACAGCTTCCTGCAAGCTTAGGACAATGTACAGTAAATATAACTGCGACTACTACAAATTCGCCTGAATCTTTGGCAGGTATAACTTCAAGAACTAGAAACAATTTTAACGGTGGAGGTTTAGTGCAGAAAAATGAGACTCAGAATAACGAAGAAAATTTTGATGAAAGAAGAGACAGAACTCCAACTACACCAGTCTCTTGGTTAATGCCATGTCCCTGGAGTTTTGACAATTATATGATGAACAGGGATGCAGCTAGACTGAGCGAAGTTAAAAGACTTTTACAAACTTGTGGTTGGTACCACGAAGGTCTTAGTTGGCAACAGAGTGAAAATTTATTAAAAAATGCTGCGATTGGCAGATGGCTGATGAGAGATAGTTCAGATAGCAGATATATGTTTGCTGTGTCTGTACAGACTGCTAGAGGACCTACCTCTGTTAGAGTTCACTATTTTGTGGGACAGTTTCGATTAGATGCTGAACCTAGGCTTGCTTTTGCGATTCCTCTTTTTGATTGTCCAATTAAGATGCTGGAATATTACGTGGAATATTCAAAAAGTGTCGATGAACATAGAAAGGAAGTTTGGGTAGATTATAGTGGACAACTGTATAGTGAAATTTATTTGACGAAGCCTTTAGTTAAAGAAGTTAGGTCTCTTAGTCATTTGGCCAGGTTAGTTGTTAATAGGAACAAATTACCCACAGAACACTTGCCACCATTAATTAGAAATTATCTAGCAGAATATCCATACAGTCTCTGAAAAATGATGCATAACGTTTTTCTGATTTCTGGATTTTCTTTGTCAGTATTTCATACAATTTTTAAATTTATGTACTAAATGAATTAATAAATTAATTTTAGATAAATATATAAGACGAATATTTATGAACTGATAAATTTAAATGTATTCCAGTAAAATTCCTCTCTCAATTTCTATTAATTTGTAGCAACAAATAAAAATATTTAATAAAATAGTTTAATTCAAATATCTTATTTCAGCTTTATAGTACAATATAAAGTAATAGAAATTTTATTGTATTAGTTCCAAAAGTCAGAAAAACTCCAAAATATTATTTTTATACATTTTAAGACGATTTATATCAGAATTTGTGGAGTAATATGAAATATAGAGTTTAACTAGTGAGATACTAGATCTTACACTTTTATAAATTAAACAATTAAAAGCAGGTCCTATTATTTTATTAAAAGGGTTCATGAAATTGAATTGTTGAAATAATCAACGAATTCGAAAGTTAGATGAAAGCGTATAATTTTGTTCATAGTCAGTAAAGAGCATAATATTGTAAGATTGATTATTCGACCGAGTTTCTCTTTATTTAAAATTTTCTTGAAAGACAGGGTACCATTTACATACCCTGCTCGGACCAATCAGTCTTTGACGATTCCTCTTCATAAGTAATCGATAAAATTATTTGTTTTTAAGTTTTTCTTGGATCTGAAACTCCATTTGATCGTAAGTCTTGATAAGTAGTTTTTGGAGCATTAAAAAAGACGTATTAGGAAGATGAATTACATTTGATAATTTTATTTTAATATTGTACCCAACTGTAACCAACCTGTTATAATTTAAGAACCATATTCTTGTAATTATGATAGCCTTTTTAATGCTTTGAAAATGTCTTACAGATTTTTCAGACATTGATTATTAAATTGTATATACATAGAACTCGGTCGGTTTTGATATTTTTTGAACAATGATTGACAGCGTTCCTTAATAGTGGCAAATTTGTAGACTTTTGGAAACCTGGAAATCATTGTTTCAAACTTAAAACTGATTAAGAATAGCAAGAATGATATTAAATCGGCTTCAATGAAGAAATCGTAAGGCAGTATTAGATTTTAAAAAGCGTCGATTTGACTCTTCGTTCTTCAATAGTACTAGAATTCTAAAACAGTTCATTGCCAATGAATATACCATTGATTTGCAAATTGCTTTTCTATCGTGATAAAGTAATTTACTATGATTTCTTACCGCGAACTTGAAGCTTTTAATAGAATGCAATATTCAATATTCAATATTCAAAGGGTAATTAGCAGTAATAAAAGTAACGTCATTCTCGATATTATGACTTATTAATGTATTATTGAATATAATACTAGAGATGATACCCTTGTTGCATGTAAAATGAGACGATCTATAAAATAGTAATATTTGAAACGAAGAGTTGAACTTTGCAGAAGAATCAAACGCTAAATTAATTTAATTTTCGTTTATTAGCGAGTTTCTCTGAATGTAATGGTACGCGTATGTGTGAATGTGTGTAAAATGAATTTGTATATGTACGAATAATAGGAAATGCGATTTGAATGTCGATTGTTACTCAAAAACATAATTGATATATTTTTCTAAAGTAAGAATCGGCGACCATTTCAAAGCAAACACAATTTTTCTAATGTAAAATATTATACGGGATGTTTCCAAAACTGTGCCTCTTTAGATAAAATTATTAAAAGGAATTGCATCGTTTGAAACTCTTTCTGCATTTTTCCGTATGACTAATAACCTTTCGATGGAACACCCTGTATAAATTAATATAGGAATTCTTGTTCATTGTCTCTATATTAGAGATATGCTTTTAAACTGTCGATATATCTACCCTTCGTAGACCATTTCGGAAAAAGAACCTAGCATAAAAGAATCACTTTTCGTATTAAGCGCCAATTATACTTATCTTAATATGTATTTCATGAATTGTCGTTGACAAAGTAAAATTAATTTACAGTTACCTAAACTGTACGTAGTACTACATAAATACGAGACATTCTGTAGAATATTTAATTCTTATTGACGATGAAGTGGTAGCTACTAATATTATGCGATGTTTGCGTTATTACGTAGCAAGATTGCGAAGGGTTAGTTAATTTCGATTTTCCTGATTCTAAAAGTTGATTCGACAGAGTATGTTTGTTGTTGAAAACTGCCACGAATCCTACAATGTGTTTTATATTGCGATTATAACAATGTATAGTGTGACATGAGTTAAATTATTAAAGAATTATTTATTACCATGAAACATTCATGAAATATTATTTATACTTCCCCTTCAAAATTTATTTTAATATCATTATTTTATTAAACGATAAATCCATTTTTCCATTAATTATAAATATATGTATAAGATGTTTGGCGTTAACAACGTCCACGATTTTGTCATCTGAAAATTCATTTTTAATCTGAAAGAAAAAGATATTTTAAGTAAAAGTTAATCAGAATACCGTACTGACAATCGACTGTAACGTAAAAAACTGCTAAAAAATTTGTTCCAATAAAATATAGATAATATTAAGACATCAGTACGTATAGATTCAGCAATATGTATCAGGTTAAGCAGGTTAAGTTGCTTCTTTTAAATAACTTACTTGGAAATGTAATTAAATAATTTCTTACAGACGCGTAAGTTAAATACGAACGTAATTCGGTGATACTTTGTGGCTGAAATAGTAATCACATTTCTTGTTTATAATAATTGTGTATATACCTACTATCAATTTATTCTGAACTTGTCAGTGTGACAATTATTTATGTCGATGTTAACGATTTACATACTTGTCAGGATATTTATAATCAACAGTTTACAAAACACACATTAACATAATCGAAGAACTTTGAAGTTAGATAAATGCAGAACTATATAGTGTTCCAAAATTTATTTGCTTTTACGCATCCGAACTTAATGAACAAATTAGAACATTTAGAATTCTATGTCGCGGCTATATCGAAGGTGGCATGCAATTGGAGAATGCGTATTAGATGTTCGATAATAATACAATTACATGCTATGAACAAGTGTATGACAAGTGTGCTTAATCCTTATAATACATTTAGTCACAAAGTATCCATTCTCTCATTAGTCAACTCAGAAGTAAATACTGCTAATTATGTCACGATGATAACGTCGAGTCTTTACGCGTGATCTGTCATCAGAACTAAGCCGGCGGTATATGTGTATAACAAGCGTATATATACATACACGAACACAAAATGCAAACGAGCATGTTGATCGATGACATTTCTCCTGAGTTAAATAGCGAGATGATTTTGCACGTTCAATAAAAAACCTTATTTCGTTTCGGAATGATGTAAGCAAATTATTAAAAAAAGATAAGCTGATTTGTTATTCCTGAATTTGTCTTAACGTTATCCACAACAACTTATAGAAATAATTATGCATATTTAAGAAAACATGTAAAAGTGACCTTGAGACTTTTTAATGAAAAAAATTTGAGAGGTTTTGAAGTTGTTGCAGTCGAAAATAAGGTTCGGTTTTCAAGAAAATAACGCGTAAAAAAAACGCGTGGCCAACCTGGTCACGTGTGACGTACTCATAGATTTCAACGATATACCTTTTCTGAAAATTTGGTACTTTTAACTTACTGCATAGATTATCCTGTACGCATTTGGAACGTTCTCGTTGGTTGTGTCATCATTTATTTTGCCTCTTTATGTAATCACGGTCTTACGCGAATTTCTACAGTTAAGACCTTTGATCACCAAATATTAATAAGTTCGAATATTCCGAACTGTTCATTTCCGTGAAAAATGTTTCGGATTTAGCGATCTAAGATACCTCCGAAACGCCACATTCAGGTAACAAATTTTGCAGTTTGGACACTACCCTTTATCCGAAACCTTTTTCATATTTTTTTGTAATGCAATTTATTTTAAATTCGTCAATAATTAACTTTAGTTGAGAATATCTTTTTATCAGGTTATCAGGAGTGTTTATTAGTTTGTAGCGGCCGTTGCGCTGGCCACCCTGTTTAAATAATTTGTACGGATTTAAATACCCAAATTGCGACAGTTTTGAACAGTACTGATTCATAAGTTTACAAAGGGCCGCTTTTAATCCTTTCAAAAAGAGTTTATATTGTTAGTAGAGTTTTTAAGCTTTCTTAATATGCTTTTAACTACTTCGCAACTACAAACGAGACATTTCACGATTGTGATAGAAATCGTTCATAGTTATACTACGTCACGGACGAGATATCTTGTGCGCTTGCTTATTAAAACAAAAATTGCAATTACAGAAAAACGGAGTCACGGGACATCGTAACCACGTTGTAGTACGAATATTGTGTCGGGGGATAACATCTTCCTCGACAATATACAAACAGTATTGTGTCGCAAATAAGCTGTTCGTGTCATCGCGCGAATGGTATCGAGCCGTTACATATGTCGTCCATGGTTACGAACGGAGAGGAAATTGGAGTGCTCGCTCTTATGGATCTGCTTGTTCCCGTACTAGTGCTGCACCATGCGGCCGAGTGCTAAGTTCAACTCAAATTAACGTACTAAAGGATCTATAAAATTAAAGATCCGCCCTGCTTGGTCGTAATTTAGCATATACAAGAACCTATGTATTTAAACTGAAGGTTAGGGATCTACCCTATTTGGTTGTACACTACATAAACAAAAACCTGTTGGGTTTCACACTACGGAAACCTATTTAATCGTACGATTTTACAAAAAAGTTCATATCTACTCTTCTATCCGAGATAGACAAGTATGAGAATAACAAAATAGCGCAAGAATGAAACTAATTAATAAATCGTACGTTGCCTTAGAAAGAGAAATTCATCATTTACTATATTTTTGAACTATGATACATACAAAGTAGAATTAAAAATAGTACAAAATGTATATAATAATTTAGTAACAAAAACAAAGAAAATAAATAACATATTTACAAATATTGAACATAACTAATATGTATGTATATCTCTATAGAAATAGATCTATAAAGGAAAACAATCCAAAACGATTCAGTCAAAAACTTGTATTCTTTAAGTGTATATTTCTGCCTTAGAGGAAATCCCAACAGCTCTTCGCCTTTTCTTTTGACGTTTGAGACCTGCGCCTTTCTTTCTTGATGTCTTTTCGACCGCAGATCTTCCTCGACTGTAACGAAGAGATATACTTTGAATGCTCCTAGAATCATTGAAGGAATCGATTCTTTAGAAACTATGGAATTCAGAAAACGATAGTTTCATAGGCTGATTTCATAGTGATTGTTTTGCTGCAGTATATTTTTTAATTTCTGTTTCTTAGCCCATCTTTTTCCAACTTCTTTTTCTCCGTAGTTGAGCATGTATTTTGACCTTATATAATTGTTCCTACCTCAAGATATCTAATCTCTTCAACTTTTTACGCAATTGTTCTGTGGACAATTGGGTTCTTTCGACGTTTTATTTGACATATTTTATTTGTGCTTCCAAATTTTTATTTTCTTTCAACAGCAGAGCATGTTCATTTTGCAATTCTATTTCTCGGAATGTTTTCCTTAGGCTTTCCTTAATATGAACGTCGCAGCTTGCCTGCGATTCAATTGCTAGCCGTTCAATTGAATCCTCGTTACCTTAACGGTACTCTTGTATAGTCTAGCATTGGTATATTAACAAATAATTCATTTTCTTCTTATTATTATTTTATCCCTCCTTCATCCGCCTCTTGTTATTGTTGCAAGCGGTAGTAGTTGCATAGATGTCGTTTTTCTTGCTCTTGCCCTTCTTTTCTGATCAGCTGTTTTTCGATAACGTGCTGCCTTTCTTGTACATCTTTTCTTTCTCTTTCTCTTTTATTTTGTAATAAATTTATTGGTTGTTCGGATACAGTATGCTTTTTCATCTATTCGTATTTTTTGTATGATTTTGTTTGATGATTTCGGGTAAACAATGATCGGCACGAACTTCCATGCTTCTTAAAGAGTCGCAGATATAATATTTTGGGAAGAGATTGCCTGTTAAAGGAATAGTACATATTAATAATAAGCGAAAGTAACATGGATAAAACGAGTAAAGCATATTGATGTGACTGGGAGACGAGGTATCTCGTTTTATATTAAAATTGCCTGACCGAGAGGAAACCAGATACAAATATCGTATAGTACTTTATTTGACATTTACTTCCATTTGAGATAAAAAGAATTACAATGTATTTACGTTTTAGATAAACATCAAAGATATCAGTTATTGAAGAAAAAACTGAGCTGTATGTGGAACAGAAACGGATTCGCCTGCTTGCTCCGAAGTTTCAGGGCGCGCTGGGACGTAAAATCATAGGGTGAAAACTTGCGAGACTCGCTTTTTCAGCGATCGTCTCCTCCGTATTGTGTCGTCTTTCGTTTACGAAGAAACCTACGATACTTAGCCGATTTTAACAAATTATATCGTGTTTCGTGTCATCCTAATTACAAAAATATGACTGACATGTTGATGAAAGTTTCATAAACATTGGTAATGATCTGAAAGTTTTATTGTTGTATTGTTGCTTCGTCGATATTCGGTCTCGGATCCAGTAATACTATCTGCCATTATTTCTGTAGTCAGTAGTAGATGTTTAATAGAGAAAAGGTATATAGTTGTTTTATTGTAAATCCTAGGATATCATCAAAATGCTAAAATGTCCCTACTGCGAATATATTTTAATTGAAGGACTGGCTAAACTTCTTCTGCAGACACAACACTTTCTCAACTGTTATTGCGTTTTTGGATAATACAGGAAACATTTTGTAATTGTACGAAAATCGGGATTCAAGTGTTGCGATAATGGAGATACATAAACTATTCTAAATGTCGAAACTGAGATCCTAGACGTGTCGAACGTAAAAAGGGACAATGCGAGTGAAGGAGAAGGAGGGACTGAGAATCAACAAATATGAACGACCTGTGATAAGCTGAATAGTTCAATTCAAAATTTAAATTTTCTTATTCTTGATTTGTGATGAAACTTTTACCAACACGTTACTTACATTTTTATAACAAAAATATCATCAGACACTTCATTGTTCGAAGCATATTTGCTAACTCATTTCAATCGGAATGATCTCACAATATTGACCGTATAGCGATATTCCGTTATTCTGAACACAATATGTGTTTAAATAAATAATAAAATTTACCGTTTAAATCACGTAAAAGTAAGCTATGCAGTAGGCTAAAATTTCCAAACTTTATAAACGCAAGACTTTTGAACCACTGCATACCTATATTAGAAACATTTTTATGTCGGCTCTATTCTCTGTTGATATGAGTAATATCAGAAAATGTCGAAAAGGTTAAGAAGGATGGTGGCCAGAAACGAGATTTAACCGAGAAAATGCCGGCCGTTAATGTGTTAATTTAGAACATTAACAGATACAAAACACACGTATGCACAGTATACTATGTACTTACCAACTTTTCAAATTCATTCTTTATGAAGGGGATTGTCTTTTTTCGGAAAGTGATACAGATGATATTCTCGATGTCGACTGTTGTTACATCGATGTACACGTAAATATTTTCTCACGGAATCAGTCCCCGCAAGTTTCGCAGCATTCGGGGTACACGACGTCGCAAAAAGAGAAAAGCGCGAGAAATGAAATAAAAAAGGACAAAATTAAATAGAATAAGGAAAAATCCATATAAGAAATGATGTTTTTTTTCTTCGACAAACATTAGGTTCGGTTATGTGCGGTAGACGACAGACGAGTAAATCTGGGTAAAATTTGTTTTTCCCAAGATTCGTTAGAAGTTCCGAGGTAAGGATGGGGGTAGCACGCGGATTGGAATGTTTGCAAATTCATTGGATGAGAAAGGATTGATGGAATAAGAAGGTAAACGCTAACGTCTATTGGTTACCCTAAGGTAGCAACTGACCGATTCAATTAGCCTTGAAAACACGTAAAGTTGGGAAAAATTGCAGGTGGCAATATTTTTATACAAACAGTCGCTATTTTATATTAAAAGGTTTTTTAATTCCATGCTTTTGAAATCTTATCAATAAAATGTGTTTTACAACATTGTCTGCTAGAAGACAGACGCTACCCCACCATCGTATACCATTCCAGAAATGCTGCTGATTATGAGATTATAATCAATCCACTCCGATTGTCAATTCCTCCCTAAATTATGTTGTCGTTTGTCTCTTGTTTTTCCTCGACAACGAACGAACATGCTGTTCACAGAACCATTGGAGAACCGTTTTCTTCATCTTCGCTAGTAAACAACTCACAGACAGTTATTAAATATGTTATATTTGCTAGATGATGTTTTTAATCAAGTTCGGAAAGGATAATGTTAGCAATTTAATATTTATTCTTTTTACATAAAACCATCGATTATTCTGCCAAGGATACTTCAATCAAAATGATATCGTTTGCATTTTGTAAAGAACTGGAAATTGTAAAGATTTTTGTATTCTATATATATTATTGTATTCTTCATATCATTCTACGACGGATGAATCTTCTACATCGAACATCCATACATGAATCAATCAGAATGACACTTTTTGCGTTTTGTTAATATGATTCCTCGATACCGTTTGAAAAAATGTTTGGTTTCTTCACGGGAAGAAATACTCAGTAAACGTGGAATTTTTCACAAGATTTATAAAAACAAATTTTACGCAGATTCAGTCTGTAGTCTACCGCAGACAACGAAATACATATGTAGCACAAATAAATACTGTTACGCCACGAGGCTTACCATAAGCCGTGTCCCTTGTCACGTAAACTTGTGGGTTATATGAAGAAAACAAGATAGCTGAGCCGTAACGCAACTATTAACTTTATTTTTTTTATTAAACTTTATTTTTCGCTTAATATTCACAATTGAGTACACACTGATCAAGTACGCAACTGGTCTGAGGGTAGAAACCGGTAAAGATATGTTGACTATTCTAAGGATACAGAATAAGTGAGTTTTACTGACGGTACTGTGTCTGAGGAAAGCTGGGGGTGGGTGTGTCTAAGGACACGGGACCATCGTATTTGTTGATGACAATTTTGGTTAGGAAAGTGAGGGCAGTAGATACCGCTTTCGATTGGATAATAAGAAGGTTGGTGGACCAGGAAGGTTTTAGTCGCCCTCGAGAGAAAGTTCCTAACGGAAGATACCAAACGTGAGGAAAACTGAGGAAACAAAAGATACTTGTATGGTCTGAAGGATCTTAATATGAAAATGCCAAGACCCATGGTGGGTCCTTAAGACTACTGAGGATACGCGCCAAGGATGTGCAGACACGTGGTTGCCATCTTGCCCACGGTGTGTGACCTGGCCTCTGATGTGGATTGATGTTACACCTTAACCATCGCTCGTGGTACTACAATGTTGCAGAGAGATCGTCTTATAGGACCGGCGAAATATATACAATGTAGCGACAAGCGCATAGTTGTCATCAAGCAGCGAGTTCTAGAAACGTCGATTCGCTTTCGGTCCGTTATTTCATCTACACGAAGAAGGTGTCATACGCGATTATAGGCGCGCACGGTGACGTGACCCGAGCGTAGTGGGGGTCGTCTCCCACAGAACACAAAGAAAAAATCGAAGGGCAACAGTATCATTTGAGGATTCAAACGTTATGCATCGAGAGGTCTAGACGAATAAAGTCAAAGCCGCTTAGTCAAACGGAATGCATGGAGAGGTTCGGACGAATAAAATCCGGGTCGCTTAGTCTAACAAATACTTCGAAAACTATCATAAAGTCGGGTCGAATTACTAACAAACTAATTGTATTTATCATTAAATAATTTGAGACGTGTCCATTATATAATTTTAAATATTGTTAAATATACAAGTTTTATATTAACCCTGTTAATTCAGTGTTAAACTCATTTGAATCACTTCTGTTATCTTAATCGAAACAGGAGAACGACAAATTCGCGGTGTCAATTATTAGAATCGTAGCGAGAATTTACGCCTCTCGCCCATGCGTTTTCCTTGCGACCGCGTCTCTCCGCGAACGATCGTACCAAACGGTCGTTTTATAAAAGGAAAAGTAATTTTGTATTCCGTACATGGTATTATTCTGTGATAAATATCTATCCTAGAAATGAAAAGATTTAAAAAAAAAAAAAAATTATGGACATAGAAGAACACTCTTCAGTTTACGATGAACAAGAATCTGTCAGCAACCGACAACGGTATGGAAACATATGAAAAGCTATTTACCACCGAATCAGAGTTGAATATTATAAATAAGGGTTTACGTAAGGGCAAGATTGAAAGAAATTATCGTTGAGAGCAGAGAGTGAAACTGGGTCTGATGGAACAGTTTGGTAAGAAATAGATGCTAATCCCAAACCTGGCAGGATATAAGTTCATAATATTTTTAGGCATATGCTAAATGGCATATAATGAAAGGACAAGTAAAGACGGCATTTTATTTTACCATTGGTCACCGTATAAAGGGATCATATAATAAAAAGTACGGAGAACAAGCATTTAGAGCATTGGGAACTAAGGGGGAGCTAGATGCAACAAAACTAGATGCATTTATTTCTCTACTATATGCCCGCGGTACATATCAGGTAAAAAATTTAACTGTCTCGTATTTGTGGAATAAAATTTGGAGACCTACATTTTTTTCAAAAACAATGTGCAGGAATGACTTTCCTGAAATTATGAGGTTTATAGGATTTGATAAGAAGAGTGACTGAAGCCAACGTTTTCGAACCAATAAATTTGCAATGGTATCTACAATATGAGCCAATTTACAGAGAATTCACAAAATTGTTATAAACCTGGTGCATACATTACTTTTATATAAAGAATCGCGGGAAAAAACCATACAATATAACTATCAACAAGTTCATATTCATTACTACAAAAAATTTGTCAAGTAAAAAACTGTAACAATTAGAAAATTACGAAAATTTGTTTAAGATACAGGAAATATATGTGCGGCAAATGTATATTTGATAATAAAATAATTTGTGAAAATGCATCTAAGTTGAATAAGATGTACCTCTATATAAATAAAAGTGTAATTTTATTTAAGACTATAATTGAAATTAAACAAAAGTAAATTTGGACGAAATTTTATGAAAGTTCATCATTTTATATACATTTAGTTAGAAATTAACCATTATCTAAGATAAATCATAAAAACTATTACTTCTTTCATCACCGGTCATTTTCACCGCACACGGTAGGGTAGGTATACACGAAGTGTCGGTAGGTTTAGTGTTAAATGATTAAATGCTCTTAATAATTGTCATAATAATTATGCATTCATTTCGGGTTGCATTATTGAATTTTATTAATTCTTATATTTTTAATATTACCGTAACTGTTACATTCTTTATAGTATAAACGTGTTCTTATAAAATGTAAAATGATCTCTCCCTCGTTTCTGGTAAAATCTGTCCGCAGTTAAAAATAGTACTTAATGTTAATATAATAATTTAAAATAAGAAACAAAGAACATAAATAATACATTTAGAAATATTGGACATATTTAATATGTATGTATATCCCTATACCAACAGACTATTCTATAAAGGGAAACCATCCAAAATGATTCAGTCAAATACGTGTATTATATAAATGTAGATTTCTGTCTTGGAGGAAATCCCAACTGCTCTTCGCCTTTTCTTTTGACTTTTGAGACATGCGTCTTTCTTTCTTGATGTCTTCCAGGCCTCAGACCTTCCTCCGCTGTATCGAGACATTATTCTTTGAATGCTCCTGGAATCATTGAAGGCATCGATTCTTCAGAAACTATGGAATTCAGAAAACGATTGTTTCACAGGCTGACTTCATAGCGATCGTTTTCCTTTATCTTACGAGTAAAAGAGTTTCCGGGGTCAGCAGGAAACAGCATCTTCGCTTTCTACGACGAAGCGTCCTCTTTTTGGTGGAAGATGTCGTGATTCATCTTCAAGGAATTTTTTAGTTGTACAATTTTTTCTGGTGCAGTAAATTTCTTAGTTTCTGTCTCTTAGCCCATCGTTTTGCAACCTTTTCTTCACCGAACTTGAGCATGTATTTTGACCTTTCATAAATGTTTCCACCTCAAGACATCTAACCTCTTCAACTTCTCACGCAATTGACTTCTGGACATTTCGCTTCTTTAGAGGTTTTATTTGACATATTTTATTTGTGCTTTCAAATTTGTATTTTCTCTCAAACAGCAGAGCATGTTCATTTTGCAATTCTATTACTCGGAATGTTTTCCCTAGGCTTTCCTTAAAATGAACTTGTCTGCGATTTAATCGCTAGCCGTTCAATTGAATCCTCGTTATCTTAACGGTACTCTTGTATAGTCTAGCATTGGTATATAACTAAATAATTCATTTTCTTCTTCTAATTATTTTATCCCCCCTTCATCCGCTTCTTGCTATTGCTGGTAGTGATAGTAGTTGCATTGATGTCCTGTTTCTTCCCCTAGCCCTTCTTTTCAGACCAGCTGCTATTCGATATCGTGCCGTCTTTCTTACACAATTTCTCTTTCTCTTATATTTTGTAGTAAATTTGTTGATTGTTCGGATACAGTATGATTTCTCTTCTATTCGTATTTTTTGTATGATTTTGTTTGATGATTTCGGGTAAACAATGATCGGCTCGGGCATCCATGCTTCTTAAAGGGTCGCAGGTATAATATTTTAGGAAGAGATTGCCTGTTAAAAGAATAATACATATTAATAATAAACGAAAGTAACATGGATAAAAGGAGGAAAGCATATTGATGTCGCGAGACGAGGTATCTCGTTTTATATTAAAATTGCCTGACTGAGAGGAAATCAGATACAACTTACGATGCTTAGCCGATTTTAACAAATTATATCGTGTTTCGTGTCATCTTAATTACAAAAATATGACTGACATGTTGATGAAAGTTTCATAAACATTGGTAATAATATGAAAGGTAATAATATTGTTGCCTCGTTGATATTCGGTCTCGGATCGAGTAATACTATCTGCCATTATTTCTGTAGTCAGTAGTAGATGTTTAATAGAGAAAAGGTATATAGTTGTTTTATTGTAAATCCTAGGATATCATCAAAATGCTAAAATGTCCCTACTGTGAATATATTTTAATTGAAGGACTGGCTAAACTTCTTCTGCAGACACAACACTTTCTCAACTGATATTGCGTTTTTGGATAATACAGGAAACATTTTGTAATTGTACGGAAATCGGGATTCAAGTGTTGCGATAATGGAGATACATAAACTATTCTAAATGTCGAAACTGAGATCCTAGACTTGTCGAACGTAAAAAGGGACAATGCGAGTGAAGGAGAAGGAGGTACTGAGAATCAACAAATATGAACGACCTGTGATAAGCTGAATAGTTCAATTCAAAATTTAAATTTCCTTATTCCTGATTTGTGATGAAACTTTTACCAACACGTTACTTACATTTTTATAATAAAAATATCATCAGATACTACATTGTTCGAAGCATATTTGCTAACTCATTTTAATCGGAAAGATCTCACAATATTGATCGTAAAGCGATATTCCGTCATTCTGAACACAATATGTGTTTAAATAAATAATAAAATTTAGCGTTTAAATGATTATCACGTAAAAGTAAGCTATGCAGTAGGCTAAAATTTCCAAACTTTATAAACGTAAGACTTTTGAACCACTGGATACTTATATTAGAAACATTCATATGTTGCCTCTATTCTTTGTTCATATGAGTGCTATCAGAAAATGTCAAAAAGGTTAAGAAGGATGGTGGCCAGAAACGAGATTTAACCGAGAAAACGCCGGCCGTTAATGTGTTAATTTAGAACATTAACAGATACAAAACACACGTATGCTCAGTACGAATACTTTGTACTTACCAACTTTTCAAATTCAATCTTTATGAAGGGGATGGTCTTCTTTCGGAAAGTGATACAGATGATATTCTCGATGTCGACTGTTGTTACATTTGATGTAGACGCAAATATTTACTCATCTAACCATTCTCTGGAAAATTATAACATAAAAACCTGAAGCAAACTACACAATAGAACGCAGCTGTCGGCTATAACGATGTCGCAAAAATGTAATGAAGTGGTAAAGGATGCATGTAGAAAGAAAATAAATTAACGCATAAAGATATCTATATTCGATTTCAGATAATGGTCTATGTATGACAAACATTATTTTCAGTTATCTGCGGTAGACGACAGACGAGTGAACCTACGTAAAATTTGTTTTTCCCAAGATTCGTTAGAAATTCCGAGATAAGGATGGGGGTACCACGCGGATTGGAATGTTTGCAAATTCATTGGATGAGAAAGAATTCATGGAAGGAGAAGGTAAACGCTCACGTCTATTGGATATTCCATGATAGCAATTGACCAATTCAATTAGCCCTCAAAACACGTAAGGTCGGGAAAAATTGCAGGTGGCAATATTTTTACACAAAAAGTCGCTATTTTATGCCGAAAAATTTTTTTAATTCCATGCTTTTGATATCTTATTAATAAAATGTGTTTTATAGCATTGTCTGTCAGAAGACAAACGCTACCCCACCATCATCTACCATTCCAGAAATGGTGCTGATTGTGAAATTATAACCAATCCACTCCCATTGTCCATTCCCCCCTAAATTATGTTGTCGTTTCTCTGTTGCTTTTCCTTGACAACGAGCGAACATGCCGTGTGACCGAACAGAGAGCCGTTGGAGAACCGTTTTCGTTCATCTTCGCTAGTAAACAGTTCACAGACAGTTATTAAATATGCTAGATATTGTCTAGCATATTTAAAATGCTAATATTGCTAGATGATGTCTGTAATCATCTTCGGAAAGGATAATGTTACCAATTTTATATTTATTCTTTTTATATAAAGCCATCGATTATTCTGCCAAGGATAGTTTAATCAAATTGAAATCTTTTGCATTTTGTAAAGAACTGGTGGTTGTAAAGATTTTTGTATTTTATATATATTATTGTATTCTATATATCATTCTACGACGTATGAATCTTTTACATCGAACATCGATACGTGAATCAATCAGAATGGTATGGTAGAAGTTATAACCGTTTATTTTCAGGTAATTTTTGTCGGTGAAGTAAGTTTCAAATATGAGCATTACGTCGATTTGCTGTTGTTTTAAGAAGAGTTCTAAGAAGAGTGTTGAGCTAGACCGTTGGCATTCCAAAGAGCTATGCGTCTTGGTTTTATTTTGCGTCGGGGCGTATTAATTTATCCATAATGAGTGTTAATAACGATAGTAAGTTATTAATTTGTTCTGATTGTTTCTCGATTAATTTTTCGAGTCTGGAGAAGTTTTCCGTGTTTCGTGAATTGGGAACACTATTTTGAGAATGGTCACTATGGATTTTCGGATTGTTTTGATTTTCTTAAACTGCCTGGGCATGGGAGATTGAAGGAGTAGAGAATTTTTGAGGACTGAGTACTTGGTTGGTTATCTGTTTGACTCTGGGTTTAGGATACTTACTTTTGTACAAGGTTTTGTAGGCTGAGCAACCTTTATAGTTCGCAGGATGCTCTCCATGACAGAGGATGCACTTCGCAGGGGTTTCTGGAGATTTAGTGCACTGATCAGTGGGGTGAATACCTGCACATTTAACGCAGCGGAAATTATGGTTGCAATATTTCTGCGGCAAATGTATATTTGATAATAAAATAATTTGTAAAAATGCAGCTAAGTTAAATAAGATATACCTCTACATAAATAAAAGTGTAATTTTATTTAAGACTATAACTGAAATTAAACAAAAGTAAATTTGGACGAAATTTTATGAAAGTTCATCATTTTATATAGATTTAGTTAGAAATTAACCATTATCTAAGATAAATCATAAAAACTATTACTTCTTTCATCACCGGTCATTTTCACCGCACACGGTAGGGTAGGTATACACGAAGTGTCGGTAGGTTTAGTGTTAAATGATTAAATGCTCTTAATAATTGTCATAATAATTATGCATTTATTTCGGGTTGCATTATTGAATTTTATTAATTCTTATATTTTTAATATTACCGTAACTGTTACATTCTTTATAGTATAAACGTGTTCTTATAAAAAGTAAAATGAACTCTCTCGTCTCTGGTAAAATCTGTCCGCAGTTAAAAATAGTACTTAATGTCAATATAATAATTTAAAATAAGAAACAAAGAACATAATACATTTACAAATATTGGACATATCTAATATGTCTGTATATCTCTATACCAATAGACTATTCTATAAAGACAAACCATCCAAAATGATTCAGTCAAAGGCGTGTATTATATAAATGTAGATTTCTGTCTTCGAAGAAATCCCAACTGCTCTTCGCCTTTTCTTTTAACTTTTGAGACCTGCGTCTTTCTTTCTTGATGTCTCCACGGTCTCGGACCTTCCTCCGCTGTATCGAAAAGTTATTCTTTGAATGCTCCTGGAATCATTTAAGGAATCGATTCTTCAGAAACTATGGAATTCAGAAAACGATTGTTTCACAGGCTGACTTCATAGCGATCGCTTTACTTTATCTTACGAATAAAAGAGTTTCCTGTGTCAGCAGGAAACCGTATTTTCGCTCTCTACGATGAAGCGTCCTCTTTTTGCGAGAAGATGTCGTGATTCATCTTCAAGCAATTTTTTAGACGTACAATTTTTACTGGCGCAGTAAATTTTTTAGTTTCTGCCTCTTAGCCTGCCGTTTTGCAACTTTTTCTTCACCGAACTTCCTTTTGAACTTACATAAATGTTTCCACCTCAAGGCATCTAATCTCTTCAACTCTTCACGCAATTGATTTCTGGACATTTCGGTTCTTTAGAGGTTTTATTTGACATATTTTATTTGTGTTTTCAAATTTTTATTTTCTCTCAACAGCAGAGCATGTTCATTTTGCAATTCTATTTCTCGGAAAGTCTTCCCCAGGCTTTCCCCAATTTCAAAGTCGCAGGTTGTCTGTGATTCAATTGCTGGCCGTTCAATTGAATCCTCGTTACCTTAACGGTACTCTTGTATAGTCTAGCATTGGTATAGTACCAAATAATTCATTTTCTCTTCTGCTTATTTTATCCCCCCTTCATCCGCTTCTTGCTATTGTTGGTAGTGATAGTAGTTGCATTGATGTCGTGCTTCTTCCCGTTGCCCTTCTTTCCAGACCAGCTGCTTTTCGATATCGTGCCGTCTTTCTTGTACAATTTCTCTTTCTCTTTTATTTTGTAATAAATTTGTTGGTTGTTCGGATACAGTATGCCTTCTCTTCTATTCGTATTTTTTGTATGATTTTGTTTGATGATTTCGGGTAAACAATGATCGGCACGGACATCCATGCTTCTTAAGAGTCGCAGGTATAATATTTTAGGAAGAGATTGCCTGTTAAAAGAATAATACATATTAATAATAAACGAAAATAACATGGATAAAAGGAGGAAAGCATATTGATGTCGCGAAACGAGGTATCTCGTTTTATATTAAAATTGCCTGACTGAGAGGAAACCAGATACAACCTACGATGCTTAGCCGATTTTAACAAATTATATCGTGTTTCGCGTCATCCTAATTACAAAAATATGACGGACATGTTGATGAATGTTTCATAAATATTGGTAATAATATGAAAGTTTTATCGTTGTATTGTTGCCTCGTCGATATTCGGTCTCGGACCGAGTAATACTATTTGCCATTATTTCTGTAGTCAGTAGTAGATGTTTAATAGAGAAAAGGTATATAGTTGTTTTATTGTAAATCCTAGGATATCATCAAAATGCTAAAATGTTCCTACTGTGAATATATTTTAATTGAAGGGCTGGCTAAACTTCGTCTGTAGACACAACTCTTTCTCAACTGTTATTGCGTTTTTTGATAATACAGGAAACAGTTTGTAATTGTACGGAAATCGGGATCCAAGTGTTGCGATAATGGAGATACATAAACAATTCTATATGTCGAAACTGAGGTCCTAGACGTGTCGAACGTAGAAAGGGACAATGTGAGTGAAAGACAAGGAGGTACTGAGAATCAACAAATATGAACGACCTGTGATAAGCTGAATACTTCAATTCAAAATTTAAATTTTCTTATTCTTGATTTGTGATGAAACTTTTACCAACACGTTACTTACATTTTTACAATAAAGATATCATCAGACACTACATTGTTCGAAGCATATTTGCTAACTCATTTTAATCGGAAAGATCTCACAATATTGATCGTATTGCGCTATTCCGTTAATCTGAACACAATATGTGTTTAAATAAATAAGAAAATTTACCGTTTAAATCACGTAAAAGTAAGCTATGCAGTAGGCTAAAATTTTCAAACTTTATAAACGCAAGACTTTTGAACCATTAGATACTTATATTAGAAACATTCATATGTCGCCTCTATTCTTTGTTCATATGAGTGCTATCAGAAAATGTCAAAAAGGTTAAGAAGGATGGTGGCCAGAAACGAGATTTAACCGAGAAAACGGCGGCCGTTAATGTGTTAATTTAGAACATTAACAGATACAAAACACACGTATGCACAGTACGAATACTTTGTACTTACCAACTTTTCAAATTCAATCTTGATGAAGGGGATGGTCTTCTTTCGGAAAGTGATACACATGATATTCTCGATGTCGACTGTTGTTACATTTGACGTAGACACAAATATTTACTCATCTAACCGTTCTCTGCAAAGTTATAACATAAGAGCCCGAAGCGAACTATTCAATATAACGCAGCTCTAGGCGAATACTTCGTCGCACAAATGTAAGAAAGCAGTGAAGCATGTATATAAAAAAGAAATAAAGTAACGCATAAAAATATCCATGTCCGATTTCAGATAATGATCTATATATGACAAACATCATTTTCGGTTATCTGCGGTAGACGACAGACGAGTAAATGTGGGTAAAATTTGTTTTTCCTAAGATCCGTTAGAAGTTCCGAGGTAAGGATGGGGGTACCACGACGATTGGAATGTTTGCAAATTCATTGGATGAGAAAGGATTGATGGAAGAAGAAGGTAAACGCTCACGTCTATTGGTTACCCTAAGATGGCAATTGACCAATTCAGTTAGCCTTCAAAACACGTAAAAAATTGGTCGGGAAAAATTGCAGGTGGCAATATTTTTACACAAAAAGTCGCTATTTTATATTAAAAATTTTTTTTAATTCCATGCTTTTGAAATCTTATTAATAAAATGTGTTTTATAGCATTGTCTGCCAGAAGACAAACTCTACCCCACCATCGTATACCATTCCAGAAATGCTGCTGATTATGAGATTATAATCAATCCACTCCGATTGTCAATTCCTCCCTAAATTATGGTGTCGTTTGTCTCTTGCTTTTCCTCGACAACGAACGAACATGTCGTTCACAGAGCCGTTGGAGAACCGTTTTTCTTCATCATCGCTAGTAAACAGCTCACAGACAGTTAGTAAATATGTTACAGTTGCTAGATGATGTCTTTAATCAAGATCAGAAAGGATAATGTTACCAATATAATATTTGTTCTTTTTACATAAAACCATTGATTATTCCGCCAAGAATAGTTTAATCAAAATGAAATCGTTTACATTTTGTAATGAACTGGAGGTTGTAAAGATTTTTGTATTTTATATATATTATTGTATTCTATATATCATTCTACGACGGATGAATGTTCTACGTCGAACATCGATACATGAATCAATCAGAATGACACTTTCTGCATTTTGTTAATATGATTGCTCGATACCGTTTGAAAAAATGTTTGATTTCTTCACGGGAAGAAATACTCAGTAAACGTGGAATTTTTCACAAGATTTATAAAAACAAATTTTACGCAGATTCAGTCTCTCATCCACCGCATACAACGAAATACATACATAGCACAAACAGTTATTTCATAGCCTGAGTTGTCTCTCTTAGTTAAAAAATTTTCCAGCTAAAATATCTCTACCTAATTTCAATTGTCATTCGTTTTTATTTTGTTAAGTACTTTAAATTATGTGTTTATTAACTTGCATTTTACTTTTGTAGATACGTCTTCACGGATGTGTGCGTTGTTTTTTGTAGCTTATTTCAAGCTTTTATGGCATGGATTCGCAGAAAATGGTTAGGTCAGTGGATATTCGCGCCTATGCAACAGCGGTTCATACGAATGGCACCAACTGTACCATTTTCCGAAAGAAGAGGATGTCATTCGTAAATAATTTCAAAAGTTGGTAAGTACAAGGTGTTCTCTACATACGTGTGTTTTGTATTTGTCAATGTCCTACATTAGCAAATTAGCATATTAACGTCCGGCATTTTTTCGGCACTTATACGAATGGAAAATACGGACAACATATAAAACTTTTTCACTTAGGAATCCTTCAAAATTTTCACATATTTAAAGTTCGGTATTTTTAGCCTATTGTATGACTTATTTTCATGTGACAACCACTCAGACGGCAAATATTATTATTTATTGAAACGCATATTGTGTTCAAAATATCACTTTGCTGCACACAAAGCAGATGTTTTGCAGTGCAACAATACGTTTTTAAAACTTTCCAGTTATTAGAAACAGTTTTAGAAAACGACCACAATTTATGGACAAGAACAACCTAACGGCGCGGAATTTTTTGGAATTAGCATACTTTTTCCTTTTCTTAAACTTTGCGTACTTTGTTATTTTATTGCCTGTGAATCATTAATTGGAAACTCGAACATCCCCGTCACCTCAGGGCCTGTCCCTACCTGATAAGCTTAACGTAGGAGTTGATCCTTCTCCTTCTTAGAGACATACATTCACCGGTTCATTCACATGTATTTATCAATCATATTGAACCAAGAATGCCAGTGGAAAATTAACAACGTCGAGGTACATCAGCGAGATATCCTATCACGTAATGGGAAGCGTAAGAATTCTTCCGAAGGTCGATGCGAATAGTGAAAAGAATTGGACCTACGCATTCCAAGTAGATCGACATTCATTGTATCAGCAATAAGTGGTCATAATGAGAAAATAAATGGAATCAGTACAAAGAAAAGGCTATCTAAATGTCAGATAACAAACAAAATCAGTAATAACAAATAATAACTGCTGTTACACCCCTAATCTTGTAATACAACTATCCATCCCACGATCAATATAGCCAGTAGCTTTCAAGGCCTATCAACTCAAACCCATGTTAATCCTAAGGAACTGCCACAAAATTTAGCATTTTTTACAGTACATTGTTGCAAACATTTTAAAAGTCGAAAAATTTCTTAGGGTTATTGCTCAGTGATATAAATCATCGGAAAAGCTTTCCCAACTCCACCCTTGAGTAACGTTGGTGGAGAACGGTTAATACTCATCAATATTTTCGTATAAATATCGCCGTCACAGATCATATTTTTACTTGCTATTGTTTTTTCGACAAGAACACATCTCGGCTTGTAAGTCAATTAGTCGACATCTAAACTTGTTATCTGCAAAACTCAGCCAGAAAGCATCTCAGATCGTCTTGTGAAAAGTTGTTATAAATGGAAAAGTAAAGCATATCAAATGTGGCAATAATTTTTTATTCCGTACATGGTATTATTTTATGACAAATATCTACCCTAGAAATGTCAAGATTAAAAAAAAAAAATAACGGACATAGGAGAAGACTGTTCAGTGTACGACGAACAAGAAACATCAGCAGCTAACTAAAAACGACATGGAAACACATGAAAAGCTATTTACCACCGAATCAGAGTTGAATATTATAAATAAGCGTTTACGTAAGGGCAAGATTGAAAGAAACTATCGTTGAGAGCAGAGAGTGAAACTGGGTCTGATGGAACAGTTTGGTAAGAAATAGATGCTACTCCCAAACCTGGCAGGATATAAGTTCATAATATCTTTAGGCATATGCTAAATGGCATATAATATAAGGACAAGTAAAGACGGCATTTTACTTTATCATTGATCACCGTATAAAGGGATCATATAATAAAAAGTACGGAGAACAAGCATTTAGAGCATTGGGAACTAAGGGGGAGCTAGATGCAACAAAACTAGATGCATTTATTTCTCTACTATATGCCCGCGGTACATATCAGGTAAAAAATTTAATTGTCTCGTATTTATGGAATAAAATTTGGAGACTTACATTTTTTTCAAAAACAATGTGCAGGAATGACTTTCCTGAAATTATGAGGTTTATAGGATTTGATAAGAAGAGTGAGTGAAGCCAACGTTTACGAACCAATAAATTTGCAATGGTATCTACAATATGAGCCAATTTACAGAGAATTCACAAAATTGTTATAAACCTGGTGCATACATTACTTTTATATAAAGAATCGCGGGAAAAAACCACACAATATAACTATCAACAAGTTCATATTCATTACTACAAAAAATTTGTCAAGTAAAAAACTGTAACAATTAGAAAATTACGAAAATTTGTTTAAGATACAGGAAATATATGTGCGGCAAATGTATATTTGGTAATAAAATAATTTGTAAAAATGCATCTAAGTTGAATAAGATGTACCTCTATATAAATAAAAATGTAATTTTATTTAAGACTATAATTGAAATTAAACAAAAGTAAATTTGGACGAAATTTTATGAAAGTTCATCATTTTATATACATTTAGTTAGAAATTAACCATTATCTAAGATAAATCATAAAAACTATTACTTCTTTCATCACCGGTCATTTTCACCGCATACGGTAGGGTAGGTATACACGAAGTGTCGGTAGGTTTAGTGTTAAATGATTAAATGCTCTTAATAATTATAATAATTCTGCATTCATTTCGATTTGCATTATTCAATTTTATTAATTCTTATATTTTTAAAATTACCGTAACAGTTACATTCTTTATAATATAAACGTGTTTTTATAAAAAGTAAAATGACCTCTCTTTCGTCTGTGGTAAAATTTGTCGGGGTTTAAATACGCATTTGAAAACGAACTAAATTACGACAATTTTAAAAAATATAGATTCATAAGTTTACTTATGCCCGATTTCAATCTTTTTAAAAAGAACAGATCAAATGACCGGCTTCAATGTTTAATCGAAAGTTTCACATTCATTGTTATTTTTTTGTTCAACTGACTTTATGTAAATTCTTATATTATCTAGACAATTGATTTTTCAATTTGTATTAATATAAGAATGTTTGCAAAAGTTAGATGTACGAAATAACAATGAATGTACAATTTTAAATTAAATTTTGAGAACGGTCATGTGACCGGGCCTGGTTACTGCTAATTTACTTTTAACCATGAACAAGATATATTACAATACGATATTGTTGATACGATAATACGGCTGAGTCATTTCGCGATTACAACACAATATCGTTCACAGTCATACTACGTCATGGTCCAGATATCTGGTGCATTTGCTTATTACAACAAAAGTTGTAATAATAAAGAAGCACACTCACGGCACATCTTACCAATGTGTAGTATGAATATTGTGTCGGAGGATAACATCTTCCGTAACAATATACAAACAGTATTGTGTCGCGAATAAGCTGGTCGTGTCATCGTGCGAATGGTATCGTGCCGCTACATATGTCGTTCATGGTTACGAACAGGGACGAAATTGGAGTTCAACTGAAATTAACATGCAAAAGGATCCATAACATTAAAGATCTGCCCTGCTTTGCCGTAATTTATCATATACTAGAACCTTTGTATTTAAGCTTAAAGTTAGGGATCTACCCGATTATGTTGTATGCTGACATAAACAAGAATCTGTTGGCTTTCACACTACGGAAATTATCGTTACTATTTAATCGTACGTTGCCTAAGAAAGAGAACTTAATCGTTTACTATATTTTTGAATGATGATGTATGTTAACTAGAGTTAAAAATAGTAAAAAATGACAAAATAATAATTTAAAATACGATACAAAAAACATAAATAATACTTTTACAAATATTGGACACATCTAGTATGTATTTATATCTCTATACCAATAGACTATTCTATAAGGGGAAACCATCCAAAATGATTCAGTCAAAGACGTGTATTATATAAACGTAGATTTTTGTCTTCGAAGAAATCCAACTGCTCTTCGTCTTTTCTTTTGAATTTTGATACCTGCGTCTTTCTTTCTTGATGTCTTCCAGGCTTCGGACCTTCCTCCGCTGCATCGAAACGTTATTCATTGAATGCTCCTAGAATCATTGAAGCAATCGCTTCTTTAGAAACTATGGAATTCAGAAAACGATTGCTTCACAGGCTGACTTCATATCAATCGTTTTGCTTTATCTTACGAATAAAAGAGTTTCTGGGGTCAGCAGGAAACCGCACCTTCGCCCTCAACGATGAAGCGTCCTCTTTTTGGGGGAAGATGTCATGATTCATCTTCAAGGAATTTTTTAGTTGTACAATTTTTACTGGTGCAGTAAATTTTTTGGTTTCTGTCTCTTAGCCCATCGTTTTGCAACATTTTCTTCATCGAACTTCAGCATGTATTTTGACCTTTCATAAATGTTTCCACCTCAAGATATCTAATCTCTTCAACTTCTCACGCAATTGACTTCTGGGCATTTCGGTTCTTTAGAGGTTTTATTTGACATATTTTATGTGTTCTTTCAAATTTTTATTTTCTTTCAACAGCAGAGCATGTTCATTTTGCAATTCTATTTCTCGGAAGGTCTCCTCTAGACTTTCCTCAATTTAAGAGTCGCAGCTTGTCAGCGATTCAATTACTGGCCGTTCAATTGCATCCTCGTTGTCAGGGAATCTTAACGGTACTCTTGTATAGTCTAGCATTGGTATGTTACCAAATAATTAATTTTCTTCTTCTAATTATTTTATCTCCCTTCATCCGCTTCTTGCTATTGTTGGTAGTGATAGTAGTTGCATTGATGTCGTCCTTCTTCCCCTTGCCCTTCTTTTCAGACCAGCTGCTATTCGATATCGTGCCGTCTTTCTTGTACAATTTCTCTTTCTCTTTTATTTTGTAATAAACTTGTTGGTTGTTCAGATACAGTATGATTTCTCTTCTATTCGTATTTTTTGTATAATTTTGTTTGATGATTTCGGGTTAACAATGGTCGGCACGGGCATCCATGCTTCTTATAGAGTCGCAGGTATAATATTTTAGGAAGAGATTACCTGTTAAAAGAATACTTCATATAAATAATAAGCGAATGTAACAGATAAAACGAGTAAAGCACATTGATGTCAAGAGACAAGGTATCTCGTTTCATATTAAAATTGCCTAACCGAGAGGAAACCAGATACAGATATCTTAGAGTACTTTATTTTTCATTTACTATCATCTGAGATAAAAAAATTACAATGTATTTACATTTTAGATAAACATCGAAGATATCAGTTATTGAAAAAAGAAACTGAGCTGTATGTGGAACAGAAACGGATTCGCCTGCTTGCTCCGAAGTTTCGGGGCGCGTTGGAACGTAAAATCATAGGGTGAAAACTTGCGAGACTCGCTTTTTCAGCGATCGTCTCCTCCGTATTATGTCGTACTTCGTTTACGAAGAAACCTACGATACTTAGCCGATTTTAACAAATTATATCGTGTTTCGTGTCATTTTAATTACAAAAATATGACTGACATGTTGATGAAAGTTTCATAAACATTGGTAATAATATTAAAGTTTTATTGTTGTATTGTTGCCTCGTCGATATTCGGTCTCGGATCGACTAATACTATTTGCCATTATTTCTGTAGTCAGTAGTAGATGTTTAATAGAGCAAAGGTATATAGTTGTCTTATTGTAAATCCCAGGATATCATCAAAATGCTAAAATGTTGCTACTGTGGCTGGCTAAACTTCGTCTGCAGACACAACTCTTTCTCAACTGTTATTGCGTTTTTTGATAATACAGGAAACATTTTGTAATTGTACGGAAATCGGGATCCAAGTGTTGCGATAATGGAGATACATAAACAATTCTATATGTCGAAACTGAGGTCCTAGACGTGTCGAACGTAGAAAGGGACAATGCGAGTGAAAGACAAGGAGGGACTGAGAATCAACAAATATGAACGACCTGTGATAAGCTGAATAGTTCAA
This sequence comes from Bombus flavifrons, assembly GCF_040668555.2. NCBI lineage: Eukaryota > Metazoa > Arthropoda > Insecta > Hymenoptera > Apidae > Bombus > Bombus flavifrons. The sequence continues at coordinate 4,181,782 of NC_138458.1, read as the reverse complement.
TTCAAAATTTAAATTTTCTTGTTCTTGATTTGTGATGAAACTTTTACCAACACGTTACTTACATTTTTATAATAAAAATATCATCAGACACTACATTATTCGAAGCATATTTGCTAACTCATTTTAATCGGAATGATCTCACAATATTGATCGTAAAGCGATATTCCGTCATTCTGAACACATTATGTGTTTAAATAAATAATAAAATTTAGCGTTTAAATGATTATCACGTAAAAGTAAGCTATGCAGTAGGCTAAAATTTTCAAACTTTATAAACGTAAGACTTTTGAACCACTGGATACTTATATTAGAAACATTCATATGTCGCCTCTATTCTTTGTTCATATGAGTGCTATCAGAAAATGTCAAAAAGGTTAAGAAGGATGGTGGCCAGAAACGAGATTTAACCGAGAAAACGCCGGCCGTTAATGTGTTAATTTAGAACATTAACAGATATAAAACACACGTATGCACAGTACGAATACTTTGTACTTACCAACTTTTCAAATTCAATCTTTATGAAGGGGATGGTCTTCTTTCGGAAAGTGATACAGATGATATTCTCGATGTCGATTGTTGTTACATTTAATGTAGGTGCAAATATTTACTCATCTATCCATTCTCTGCAAAGTTATAACATAAAAACCAGAAGCAAACTACGCAATGTAACGCAGCTGTTGGCGAAATCGATGTCGCAAAAATATAAGAAAGTAGTGAAGGATGTATATAAGAAAGAAACAAATGAACGGATACATATATTTATATTCGATTTCAGATAATGATGAGTATATGACAAACATTATTTTCGGTTATCTGCGGTAGACGACAGACGAGTAAATCTGCGAAAAATTTGTTTTTCCCAAGATTCGTTAGAAATTCCGGGATAAGGATGGGGGTACCACGCAGATTGGAATGTTTGCAAATTCATTGGATGAGAAAGGATTGATGGAAGAAGAAGGTAAACGCTCACGTCTATTGGTTACCCTAAGATAGCAATTGACCAATTCAATTAGCCTTCAAAACACGTAAAGTTGGGAAAAATTGCAGGTGGCAATATTTTTACACAAAAAGTCGCTATTTTATGCTGAAAAATTTTTTATTTTCATGCTTTTGAGATCTTATTAATAAATTGTGTTTTATAGCATTGTCTGCCACAAGACAAACGCTACCCCACCATCGTATACCATTCCAGAAGTGGTGCTGATTGTGAGATTATAACCAATCCACTCCCATTGTCGATTCCTCCCTAAATTATGTTGTCGCTTGTCTGTTACTTTTCCTCGACAACGAACGAACATGTCGTTCACAGAGCCGTTGGAGAACCGTTTTTCTTCATCATCGCTAGTAAACAGCTCACAGACAGTTAGTAAATATGTTACAGTTGCTAGATGATGTCTTTAATCAAGATCAGAAAGGATAATGTTACCAATTTAATATTTATTCTTTTTACATATAACCATCGATTATTCCGCCAAGAATAGTTTAATCAAAATGAAATCGTTTGCATTTTGTAAAAGACTGGAGGTTGTAAAGATTTTTGTATATTATATATGTCGAGTTAATATTAGAATTTAGGGCGCGTAACAATTCTTCGTTTGGATTAGCCATCGTTTTACGAAGCAGGGATTATATTTACACGTATGTACAAGACTTTTACGAAGTATAATGTATATTGAGTTTAACGAATAATAAGTTTGACGAATAATAAGTTAAACGAATAATAAGTTTAACGAATAATAAGATTAACGAATAATGTTTTACGAATAATAAGTTTAACGAATAATGAGTTTAATGAACGCTATTAACAATGTTCTTGGCTTCAAACGAACCCACAGTCAACCGGATAACTCTTTACTATGCGTAGAATAATTTTAGGCACAAAATACGATTGCTGAGACGCTCGGTATAAACTGCTCGATGTGTAACTTTCCAAGGCGATCGCACGAATACCGGACTGATGAAAACTTTCCACTCTTTACAATTGAGTTCGTTTGTTTTAGACTCGTTGGAAGCATCGAGAAAGTTCCAATCACCGTTGCTAAGCAGTTTCTGCCTGGAGTTTGATTATTAATACAACGTGTGTTCCATTATATTGACACCTCCGAGGTACAATGCCATGTGGCTAGGCCCATTCTTGAGGCCGTATGCCGCCACAACCACATTTCTAGGGAGAACCATACAACCACTCCACACCTCCGTCAGGCAAAACGTCCATCCCGTGACCGTGGCTACGTTCGGCGACCAGTTGTCACCTCGAGCCCAATCTCGCTATCACAAATCTCGAACAATTACAATCAGATTGAATGACAATTGCTTAATTACAGCTATGATAAAATCTAGATTACAATGTTGCGGAATTATCCAAAATTCCAAAGGCTTCTGTGTTCTTTCATCTCCGACATATATATTATTGTATTCTAAATATCATTCTACGACGGATGAATGTTCTACATCGAATATCGATACATGAATCAATCAGAATGACACTTTTTGCATTTTGTTAATTTTATTCCTCGATACCGTTTGAAAAAATGTTTGATTTCTTCACGGGAAGAAATACTCAGTAAACGTTGAATTTTTCACAAGATTTATAAAAACAAATTTTACGCAGATTCAGTCTCTCATCTACCGCATACAACGAAATACATACATAGCACAAACAGTTATTTCATAGCCTGAGTTGTCTCTTTTAGTTAAAAAATTTTCCAGCTAAAATATCTCTACCTAATTTCAATTGTCATTCGTTTTTATTTTGTTAAGTACTTTAAATTATGTGTTTATTAACTTGCATTTTACTTTTGTAGATACGTCTTCACGGATGTGTGCGTTGTTTTTTGTAGCTTATTTCAAGCTTTTATGGCATGGATTTGCAGAAAATGGTTAGGTCAGTGGATATTCGCGCCTATGCAACAGCGGTTCATACGAATGGCACTAACTGTACCATTTTCCGAAAGAAGAGGATGTCATTCGTAAATAATTTCAAAAGTTGGTAAGTACAAGGTGTTCTCTACATACGTGTGTTTTGTATTTGTCAATGTCCTACATTAGCAAATTAGCATATTAACGTCCGGCATTTTTTCGGCACTTATAGGAATGGAAAATACGGACAACATATAAAAGTTTTTCACTTAGGAATCCTTCAAAATTTTCACATATTTAAAGTTCGGTATTTTTAGCCTATTGTATGATTTATTTTCATATGATAACCACTCAGACAGCAAATATTATTATTTATTGAAACGCATATTGTGTTCAAAATATCACTTTGCTGCACACAAAGCAGCTGTTTTGCAGTGCAACAATACGTTTTTAAAACTTTCCAGTTATTAGAAACAGTTTTAGAAAACGACCACAATTTATGGACAAGGACAACCTAACGGCGCGGAATTTTTTGGAATTAGCATACTTTTTCCATTTCTTAAACTTTGCGTACTTTGTTATTTTATTGCCTGTGAATCATTAATTGGGAACTCGAACATCCCCGTCCCCTCAGGACCTGTCCCTACCTGATAAGCTTAACGTAGGAGTTGATCCTTCTCCTTCTTAGAGACATACATTCACCGGTTCATTCACATGTATTTATCAATCATATTGAACCAAGAATGCCAGTGGAAAATTAACAACGTCGAGGTACATCAGCGAGATATCCTATCACGTAATGGGAAGCGTAAGAACTCTTCCGAAGGTCGATGCGAATAGTGAAAAGAATTGGACCTACGCATTCCAAGTAGATCGACATTCATTGTATCAGCAATAAATGGTCATAATGAGAAAATAAATGGAATCAGTACAAAGAAAAGGCTATCTAAATGTCAGATGACAAACAAAATCAGTAATAACAAATAATAACTGCTGTTGCACCCGTAATCTTGTAATACAACTATCCATCCCTCGATCAATATAGCCACTAGCTTTCAAGGCATATCAACTCAGACCCATGTTAATCCTAAGGAACTGCCACAGAATTTAGTATTTTTTACAGTACATTGTTACAAAGATTTTAAAAGTCGAAAAATTTCTTAGGGTTATTGCTCAGTGATATAAATCATGGGAAAAGCTTTCCCAACTCCACCCTTGAGTAACGTTGGTGGAGAACGGTTAATACTCATCAATATTTTCGTATAAATATCGCCGTCACAGATCATATTTTTACTTGCTATTGTCTTTTCGATAAGAACACATCTCGGCTTGTAAGTCAATTAGTCGACATCTAAACTTGTTATCTGCAAAACTCAGCCAGAAAGCATCTCAGATCGTCTTGTGAAAAGTTGTTATAAATGGAAAAGTAAAGCATATCAAATGTGGCAAAAATTTTTTATTCCGTACATGGTATTATGCTGTGACAAATATCTACTATAGAAATGTCAAGATTAAAAAAAAAAAAAAAAATAACGGACATAGAAGAAGACTGTTCAATGTACGATGATCAAGAAACTTCAGCAACTAACTGAAAACAGCATGGAAACACATGAAAAGCTATTTAAAACCGAATCAGAGTTGAATATTATAAATAAGCGTTTACGTAAGGGCAAGAATGAAAGACTATAATTGAAATTAAACAAAAGTAAATTTGGAAGAAATTTTATGAAAGTTCATCATTTTATATAGATTTAGTTAGAAATTAACCATTATCTAAGATAAATCATAAAAACTATTACTTCTTTCATCACCGGTCATTTTCACCGCATACGGTAGGGTAGGTATACACGAAGTGTCGGTAGGTTTAGTGTTAAATGATTAAATGCTCTTAATAATTATAATAATTATGCATTCATTTCGGTTTGCATTATTGAATTTTATTAATTCTTATATTTTTGAAATTATCGTAACTGTTACATTCTTTATAATATAAACGTGTTCTTATAAAAAGTAAAATGACCTCTCTTTCGTCCCTGGTAAAATTTGTCCTTATTTAAATACGGATTTGAAAACGAACTAAATTACGACAATTTTGAAAAATATTGATTCATAAGTTTACTTATGCCCGATTTCAATCTTTTTAAAAAGATCAGATCAAATGACCGGCTTCAATGTTTAATCGAAAGTTTCACATTCATTGTTATTTTTTTGTTCAACTGACTTTATGTAAATTCTTATATTATCTGATCAATCGATTTCTCAAGTTGTGTTAATATAAGAATGTTTGCAAAAGTTAGATAAACGAAATAAATAACAATGAATGTACAATTTTAAATTAAATTTTGAAAACGGTCATGTGACCGGACCTGGTAAGGTTAGTGCTAATTTACTTTTAACCATGAACAAGATATATTACAATACGATATTGTTGATACGATAATACGGCTGAATCATTTCGCCATTACGATTCAATATCGTTCACAGTCATACTACGTCATGGACCAGATATCTGGTGCATTTGCTTATTATAACAAAAGTTGTATTTATAAAGAAACACACTCACAGCACATCTTACCGATGGTGTAGTACGAATATTGTGACGGGGGATAACATCTTCCGCAACAATATACAAACAGTATTATGTCGCGAATAAGCTGGTCGTGTCATTGTGCGAATGGTATCGTGCCGCTACATATGTCGTCCATGGTTACGAACAGAGAGAAAATTGGAGTTCAACTGAAATTAACATGCAAAAGGATCTAAAACATTAAAGATCTGCCCTGCTTTGTCGTAACTTAGCATATACAAGAACCTATGTATTTAAGCTTACAGTTAGGAATCCACCCTATTAGGTTGTACGCTGACATAAACAAGAACCCGTTGGCTTTCACACTACGGAAACCTATTTAATCGTACGTTGCCTAAGAAAGAGAAATTAATCGTTTACTATATTTTTGAGCGATGATGTATATAAAGTAGAGTTAATAATAGTACAAAACTTCAATATAATAATTTAAAATAAGAAACAAGGAACATAAATAATACAGTTACAAATATTGGACATATTTAATATGAATGTATATCTCTATACCAATAGACTATTCTATAAAGGGAAACCATCCAAAATGATTCAGTCAAATACGTGTATTATATAAATGTAGATTTCTGTCTTCGAAGAAATCCCAACTGCTCTTCGCCTTTTCTTTTGACGTTTGAGACCTGCGCTGTATTGAAAAGTTATTCTTTGAATGCTCCTGGAATCATTGAAAGAATCGATTCTTCAGAAACTATGGAATTCAGAAAACGATTGTTTCACAGGCTGACTTCATAGCGATCGTTTTCCTTTATCTTACGAATAAAAGAGTTTCCTGTGTCAGCAGGAAACTGCATTTTCGCTCTCTACGATAAAGCGTCCTCTTTTTGCGAGAAGATGTCGTGATTCATCTTCAAGCAATTTTTTAGACGTACAATTTTTACTGGTGCAGTAAATTTTTTAGTTTCTGCCTCTTAGCCTGCCGTTTTGCAACTTTTTCTTCACCGAACTTCCTTTTGAACTTACATAAATGTTTCCACCTCAAGGCACCTAATCTCTTCAACTTTTCACGCAATTGATTTCTGGACATTTCGGTTCTTTAGAGGTTTTATTTGACATATTTTATGTGTGCTTTCAAATTTTTATTTTCTTTCAACAGCAGAGCATGTTCATTTTGCAATTCCATTTCTCGGAAAGTCTTCCCTAGGATTTTCCCAATTTCAAAGTCGCAGGTTGTCTGTGATTCAATTGCTGGCCGTTCAATTGAATCCTCGTTACCTTAACGGTACTCTTGTATAGTCTAGCATTGGTATAGTACCAAATAATTCATTTTCTCTTCTTCTTATTTTATCCCCCCTTCATCCGCTTCTTGCTATTGTTGGTAGTGATAGTAGTTGCATTGATGTCGTCCTTCTTCCCCTTGCCCTTCTTTTCAGACCAGCTGCTATTCGATATCGTGCCGTCTTTCTTGTACAATTTCTCTTTCTCTTTTATTTTGTAATAAATTTGTTGGTTGTTCGGATACAGTATGCTTTCTCTTCTATTGGTATTTTTTGTATGATTTTGTTTGATGATTTCGGGTAAACAATGATCGGCACGGACATCCATGCTTCTTAAGAGTCGCAGGTATAATATTTTAGGAAGAGATTGTCTGTTAAAAGAATAATACATATTAATAATAAACGAAAGTAACGTGGATAAAACGAGGAAAGCATATTGATGTCACGAGATGAGGTATCTCGTTTTATATTAAAATTGCCTGACTGAAAGGAAACCAGATACAAATCTCGTATAGTACTTTATAATTATACATCGAAGATATCAGTTATTGAAGAAAAAAAACTGAGCTGTATGTGGAACAGAAACAGATTCACCTGCTTGCTCCGAAGTTTCGGGGCGCACAGGGACGTAAAATCATTGGGTAAAAACTTGCGAGACTCGCTTTTTCAGCAATCGTCCCCTCCGTATTGTGTCGTCTTTCGTTTACGAAGAAACCTACGATACTTAGCCGATTTTAACAAATTATATCGTGTTTCGTGTCATTTTAATTACAAAAATATGACTGACATGTTGATGAAAGTTTCATAAACATTGGTAATAATATGAAAGGTAATAATATTGTTGCCTCGTCGATATTTGGTCTCGGATCGAGTAATACTATCTGCCATTATTTCTGTAGTCAGTAGTAGATGTTTAATAGAGCAAAGCTATATAGTTGTCTTATTGTAAATCCTAGGATATCATCAAAATGCTAAAATGTCCCTACTGTGAATATATTTTAATTGAAGGACTGGCTAAACTTCGTCTGCAGACACAGCTCTTTCTCAAGAGTTATTGCGTTTTTTGATAATAAAGGAAACATTTTGTAATTGTACGAAAATCGGGATTCAAGTGTTGCAATAATGAAGATACATAAACAATTCTATATGTCGAAACTGAGGTCCTAGACGTGTCGAACGTAGAAAGGGACAATGCGAGTGAAAGACAAGAAGGGACTGAGAATCAACAAATATGAACAACCTGTGATAAGCTGAGTAGATCAATTCAAAATTTAAATTTTCTTGTTCTTGATTTGTGATGAAACTTTTACCAACACGTTACTTACACTTTTATAATAAAAATATCATCAGACACTACATTGTTCGAAGCATATTTGCTAACTCATTTTAATCGGAAAGATCTCACAATATTGATCGTATAGCGCTATTCCGTTAATCTGAACACAATATGTGTTTAAATAAATAAGAAAATTTATCGTTTAAATGGTTATCACGTAAAAGTAAGCGCAGTAGGCTAAAAGTACCAAACTTTATAAACACAAGACTTTTGAACCATTGGATACTTATATTAGAAACATTCATATGTGGTCTCTATTCTCTGCTCATATGAGTACTATCAGGAAATGTCAAAAAGGTTAGGAAGGATGGTGGCCAGAAACGAGATTTAACCGTGAAAATACCGGCCGCTAATGTGTTAATTTAGAACATTAACAGATACAAAATACACGAATACTTTGTACTTACCAACTTTTCAAATTTATTCTTTATGAAGGGGATTGTCTTCATTTCGAAAGTGATACAGATGATATTCTCGATGTCGACTGTTGTTACATTAGATGTAGACGTAAATATTTTCTCACCGAACCAATCTCTGTAAGTTTATCACATAAAAACCTGAAGCAAACTACATATAAAAACGTAGATATCGGGGATAACGATTTCGCAAAGCTAAAATAAATCGGAGAATGATATAGAAACATACTGCTTCAATTAAAGCAAAAATAAAATTAATTATGTTATAAAAAAATCTGTCGAAGTCGTTCATTGGGTTCGGTTATCTGCGGTAGACGACAGACGAGTGAATCTGCGTAAAATTTGTTTTTCCCAAGATACGTTGGAAGTTCCAAGATAAGGATGGGGGTACCACGCGGATTGGAATGTTTGCAAATTCATTGGATGAGAAAGAATTCATGGAAGGAGAAGGTAAACGCTCACGTCTATTGGATATTCCATTATAGTAATAGACCAATTCAATTAGCCCTCAAAACACCTAAAGTCGGGAAAAATTGCAGGTGGCAATATTTTTACACAAAAAGTCGCTATTTTACATTAAAAAATTTTTTTAATTCCATGCGCTTGAAATTTGAATAATGAAATGTGTTTTATAGGATTGTCTGCCAGAAGACAAACGTTACCCCATCGTCTACCATTCCCATTGTACAGAAGTGCTGCTGATTGTAAGATTATAACTAGTCCACTCCTATTGTCTATTCCTCCTTAAATTATGTTCTCCTTTTCTTAAACTTTGCGTACTTTGTTATTTTATTGCCTGTGAATCATTAATTGGATCCTCGAACATCCTCGTCATCTCAGGACCTTATATGAACGGAACGTAGGAGTTGGTCTTTCTCCTTCTTGGAGACATACATTCACCAATTCATTCACATGTATTTTTCATCATATTGAATCAAGAATGCAAGTGGAAAATTAACAAAGTCGAGGTATATTAGCGAGGTATCATGCTATCACCTAATGGGAAGCGCAAGGACTCCCCCGAAGGTTTATGCGAAGAGTGGAAAAAATTGGTCCCACGCATTCCAAGTAGATCGACATTCATTGTATCAGCAACTAATGGAACATTTGGAGCATTTGAGCATTTGGAACGTTCTCGTTGGTTGTGTCATCATTTATTTTGCCTCTTTGTGTAATCACGATCTTACGTGAATTTCTACAGTTAAGACCTTTGATCACCAAATATTAATAAGTTCGAATATTCCGAACTGTTCATTTCCGTGAAAAATGGCCCTCATTTTCAGCTTTAGCGATCTAAAGTACCTCCGAAACGGCACATTCAGGTAACTAATTTACAGTTTGGACACCACCCTTTATCCAAAACCTTTTTTACATTTTTTTGTAATGCAATTTATTTTAAATTCATCAATAATTAACTTTAGTTGAGAACATCTTTTTACCAGGTTATCAGGAGTGTTTATTAGCTTGTAGCGGCCGTTGCGCTAAGCATCCTGTATAAATAATTTATACGGATTTAAGTACCCAAATTGCGATAATTTTGAACAGTACTGATACACAAGTTTAGTAAGGTCCGCTTTTAATATTTTCAAAAAGATTTTATATTGTTAGTAGAGTTTTTAAGCTTTCTTAATTTGCTTTTAACTACTTCGCAACTTCTTTTTTTTATACATGGGGAAATCTTCATCGACAACCCTCCGTTCTTGGAAGAGGCGAGGTAGTGTCGGACTGTACCGACTAGAACCCCACGGTGGACCGCCTGACGCTCAGCAGGGGTGCCCCGGGTCCTCTTTCGAATTACTGCCGGAGCATCCCTGCGTCTTCTCCTGTCTAAGGGAGTCGTTTCTTGGTTAGTTCCTCTCAACGCTATCCCCTGGACCGTCGTGCAAGTCTGAGGAGGTCCAAATCTTCCTCGGCGTGTCGGCCTCTATGACTACCTAGGACAGCGTAAGGCCTTCCTTCGGCGCGGAACCCTGCAAGCGTGGGATGTTCTCACCCTCTTCTGCTCTGTTCTTTCCTTTACGAGCATTACCCCTTCGCAATATGAGCGGATTGCGAGGAACTCTTGTTGCCTTTTCAGCATCGCTTTCACAACTGACGAGGAGTCTAATCTCTCGCCAATTGCTAGCCGTAGAATACGACGTGGGGCATCCCACGCCGGACAAAATTTCCTACGTGTGTTGGGCCGAGTCCTCGCCCTCACCGCAGTTACCTCTATTTCGATTTTCTGCAGGTATTCGCCGAATACTCCATGTCCTGCGGGCACCTGCGTCATCCGGAGGTACAGTGGAAGCCCTCCGCGGTCTTTCCAAGCCTCCTAGTTTGGCAGCATCGATCTAACGGCTTGGTGTGGCCGCGGACCTAGTCTTCGGCGAGTAGGTCGGAGCGCCACCGCTCCCATACCTTTCGTATAGCTTACCACCGAACGTCTCGCCAGCTTAGCGGAGGGAGAGTCCCCGCCTGAGCTTAGGTTCCTCTGGCCTTCGTACACTCGTTGGAGCGCCAAGGTCAGGAGCTTCAGCGGAGGAGAGGCCGCCAGGACAGTCACCGACGCATATGATATCGTCCGGTATCCCCTTACGATCCTGATGGCGGTCATCCTATGAAACCTACTGAGCAGGAGTACACTGCTGCGACTTGTCATCAGATAACTGCGTCGCAACTACAAACGAGGCATTTTACGATTGTGATAGAAATCGTTCATAGTCATACTACGTCACGGACGAGATATCTTGTGCGCTTGCTTATTAAAACAAAAATTGCAATTACCGAAAAACAGAGTCATGGGACATCTCAACGTCGTTGTAGTGCGAATATTGTGTCGGGGGATAACATCGTCCGTAACAATATACAAACGGTATTGTGTAGAGAATAAGCTGTTCGTGTCATCGCACGAATGCTATCGTGCCGCTACACATGTCGTCCACGGTTACGAAAAAAGAGGAAATTGGAGTGCTCGCACTTATGGATCTGCTCCCGTACAAGTGCTGCACCATGCGGCCAAGTGCTAAGTTCAACTCAAATTAACGTACGAAAGGATCTATAAAATTAAAGATCTGCCATGCTTGGTCGTAATTTAGCATATACAAGAACCTATGTATTTAAACTGAAAGTTAGGGATCTACCCTATTTGGTTGTACACTACATAAACAAGAACCTGTTGGGCTTCACACTGCGGAAACCTATTTAATCGTACGGTTTTACAGAAAATTTTATATCTACTTTTCTATCCGAGATAGACAAGCATGAGAATAACAAAATGTCGCAAGAATGAAACTAATTAATAAATTGTACGTGGCCTTAGAAAGAGAAATTAATAATTACTATATTTTTGAACCATGATACATACAAAGTAGAGTTAAAAATAGTACAGAATGTCGATATAATATTATAATAACAAAAAGCAAAGAAAATAAAGAATACATTTACAAATATTGGACATATCTAATATGTAGGTATATTTCTACACCAGTAGACCATTTGACAAGGGGAAACTATCGAAAATGTTTCAGTCAAAAACTTATATTCTTTAAGTGTAGATTTCTGCCTTAGAGGAAATCCCAACAGCTCTTCGCCTTTTCTCTTGTCGTTTGAGACCTACGCCTTTCTTTCTTGATGTCTTTTCGACCGCAGATCTTCCTCGACTGTAACGAAGAGATATACTTTGAATGCTCCTAGAATCATTGAAGGAATCGATTCTTCAGAAGTTATGGAATTCGAAAAACGATTGTTTCGTGGGCTGACTTCATAGTCATTGTTTTGCAGCATTATATTTTTTAGTTTCCGTCTCTTAGCCCATCTTTTTGCAACTTCTTCTTCTCCGTAGTTGAGCATGTATTTTGACCTTATATAATTGTTCCTACCTCAAGATATCTAATCTCTTCAACTTTTTACGCAATTGATCTCTGGACAATTGGGTTCTTTCGAGGTTTTATTTGAAATATTTTATTTGTGCCTACAAATTCTCATTTTTTTTCAACAGCTGAGCATGTCCATTTTGCAATTCTATTTGTCAGAATGTTTTCCCTAGGCTTTTCTTAATTTGAACGTGGTAGTTTATCTGCGATTCAATTGCTAGCCATTCAAACGAATCCTCATTTTCAGCAAATCTTAGCGGTACTCTTGTATAGTCTAGCATTGGTATATTAACAAATAATTCATTTTGTTCTTCTTCTTCTTATTTTATTTCTCCATCATCCGTTGCTTGCTATTGTTGGTAGTACTAGTAGTTGCATTGATCTCGTTCTTCTCGCTCTTGCCCTTCTTCTCTGATCAACTGCTTTCGATAACGTGTTGTCCTTCTTGTACATCTTCCCTTTTATTTTGTAATAAATTTGTTGGTTGTTTGGATACAGTATGCCTTTTCTATTCGTATTTTTTGTACGATTTTGTTTCATGATTTCGGGTAAATAACGATCGACACGGACATCCATGCTTCTTAAAGTGGCGCTGTCATAATATTTTAGGAAGAGATTACCTGTTAAAAGAATACTTCATATAAATAATAAGCGAATGTAACAGATAAAACGAGTAAAGCACATTGATGTCAAGAGACAAGATATCTCGTTTCATGTTAAAATTGCCTAACTGAGAGGAAACCAGATACAGATATCTTAGAGTACTTTATTTGGCATTTACTACCATCTGAGGTAAAAAAATTACAATGTATTTACATTTTAGATAAACATCGAAGATATCAGTTATTGAAAAATGAAACTGAGCTGTATGTGGAACAGAACCGAATTCACCTGCTTGCTCCGAAGTTTCGGGGCGCGCAGGGACGTAAAATCTTTGGGTGAAAACTTGCGAGACTCGCTTTTTCAGCGATCGTCCCCTCATTGTGTCGCCTTTCGTTTACGAAGAAACCTACAACACTGAGCCGATTTTAACAAATTATATCGTGTTTCGTGTCATTCTGATTACACAAATATGACGGACATGTTGATTAAAGCTTCATAAAAATGGGTCAATAATATGAAAGTTTTATTGTCGTATTGTTGTCTCGTCGATATTCTGTCTCGGATCGAGTAGTGCTACCTGTCACTATTTCTATAGTCAGTAGTAGATGTTTAATAGAGAAAAGCTATATAATTGTTTTATTGTAAATTCTAGGATATCATCAACTACCACAATGTTCCTATTGTGAATATATTTTAATTGAAGGACTGGCTAAACTTCGTCTGCAGACACAGCTCTTTCTCAACTGTTATTGCGTATTTTGATAATACAGGAAACATTTCGTAATTGTACGAAAATCGGAATCCAAGTGTTGCGATAATGGAGATACATAAACTATTCTGTATGTCGAAACTGAGCTCCAAGACGTGTCGAATGTAGAAAGGTGCAATGCGAGTGAAAGACAAGGAGGGACTGAGAATCAACAAATATGAACGACCTGTGATAAACTGAGTAGTTCAATTCAAAATTTAATTTTTCTTATTCTTGATTTGTGATGAAACTTTTACCATCACGTTACTTACATTTTTATAATAAAAATATCATCAGACACTACATTGTTCGAAGCATATTTGCTAACTCATTTTAATGGGAAAGATCTCGCGATATTGATCGTAAAGCGATATTCCGTCATTCTGAACTCAATATGTGTTTGAATAAATAATGAAATTTACCGTTTAAGTGGTTATCACGTAAAAGTAAGCGCAGTAGGCTAAAAGTACCAAACTTTAAAAACGCAAGAACCATTTGATTCTTATATTAGAAACATTCATATGTCGTCTCTATTCTCTGTTCATATCAGTGCTATCAGAAAGTGTCAAAGAGGTTAAGAAGGTTGGTGGCCACAAGCGAGATTTAACCGAGAAAACGCCGGCCGTTAATGTGTTAATTTAGAACATTAACAGATACAAAATACACGTATGCACAGTACGAATACTTTGTACTTACCAACTTTTCAAATTCAATCTTTATGAAGGGGATTGTCTTCTTTCGGAAAGTGATACAGGTGATATTCTCGATATCGACTGCTCTTACATGCGACGTAGACTTAAATATTTTCTCACCGAAAAATTCTCTCCAAGTTAATAACATAAAAACTAGAGGCAAACTCCCGAAAATTACGCAGGATTCGGGGAATATGACGTCGCATAAAGAAAAAAACGTGAAAAAGGAAACAAAGTAAGAAAAAATTAAACAAGACATAAATAGCTCTATATACGTTATTAGCTTTAGTTTTATATTCGACAAACATTAGATTCGGTTATGTGCGGTAGACGACAGACGAGTAAATGTGGGTAAAATTTGATTTTCCCAAGATTCGTTAGAATTTCCGAGGCAAGGATGGGGGTACCACGCGGATTGGAATGTTTGCAAATTCATTGGATGAGAAAGGATTGATGGGAGAAGAAGGTAAACGCTCACGTCTATTGGTTACCCTAAGGTAGCAATTGACCAATTCAATTAACCTTCAAAACACCTAAAGTCGGGAAAAATTGCAGGTGGCAATATTTTTACACAAAAAGTCGCTATTTTATATTAAAAAATTTGTTTAATTCCATGCTTATGAAATCTTATTAATAAAATGGGTTTTACAGGATTGTCTGCCAGAAGATAAACGTTACCCCATCGTCTACCATTCCCATTGTACAGAAGTGTTGCTGATTGTAAGATTATAACTAGTCCACTCCTATTGTCTATTCCTCCTTAAATTATGTTCTCATTCGTCTGTTGCTTTTCCTAGACAACGAGCGAACATGCCGTGTGGCCGAACACAGAGCCGTTGGGGAACCGTTTTCGTTCATCTTCGCTAGTAAACAGCTCACAGACAGTTAGTAAATATGTTATATTTGCTAGATGATGTCTTTAATCAAGTTCGGAAAGGGGAAGGTTATGAATTCAATATTTATTCTTTTTATATAAATCCATCGATTTTTCTGCAAAGGATAGTTTAATCAAAATGAAATCGTTTGCATTTTGTAAAAGACTGGAGATTGTAAGAATTTTTGTATTCTACATGTATTATTATATTCTATATATCATTCTACGACGGATGAATGTTCTATATCGAACATCGATACATGAATCAATCAGAATGAAACTTTTTGCATTTTGTTAATATGATTCCTCGATACCGTTTGAAAAAATGTTTGATTTCTTCACGGGAAGAAATACTCAGTAAACGTTGAATTTTTCACAAGATTTATAAAAACAAATTTTACGCAGATTCAGTCTCTCATCTACCGCATACAACGAAATACATACATAGCACAAACAGTTATTTCATGGCCTGAGTTGTCTCTCTTAGTTAAAAATTTTCCAGCTAAAATATCTCTACCTAATTTCAATTGTCATTCGTTTTTATTTTGTTAAGTACTTTAAATTATGTGTTTATTAACTTGCATTTTACTTTTGTAGATACGTCTTCACGGATGTGTGCGTTGTTTTTTGTAGCTTATTTCAAGCTTTTATGGCATGGATTCGCAGAAAATGGTTAGGTCAGTGGATATTCGCGCCTATGCAACAGCGGTTCATACGAATGGCACCAACTGTACCATTTTCCGAAAGAAGAGGATGTCATTCGTAAATAATTTCAAAAGTTGGTAAGTACAAGGTGTTCTCTACATACGTCTGTTTTGTATTTGTCAATGTCCTACATTAGCAAATTAGCATATTAACGTCCGGAATTTTTTCGGCACTTATATGAATGGAAAATACGGACAACATATAAAAGTTTTTCACTTAGGAATCCATCGGTTCAAAGTTTTCCCTTATTTAAAGTTCGGTATTTTTAGCCCACTGTATGACTTATTTTCATGTGACAACCACTCAGACGGCAAATATTATTATTTATTGAAACGCATATTGTGTTCAAAATATCACTTTGCTGCACACAAAGCAGATGTTTTGCACTGCAACAATATGTTTTTAAAACTTTCTAGTTATTAGAAAAAGTTTTAGAAAACGACCACTATTTATTGACAAGGACAATCTAACGGCTCGGAATTTTTTGGAATTAGCATACTTTTTCCTTTTCTTAAACTTTGCGTACTTTGTTATTTTATTGCCTGTGAATCATTAATTGGAAACTCGAACATCCCCGTCACCTCAGGGTTTGCCCTACCTGATATAAACGGAACGTAGGAGTTGGTCTTTCTCCTTCTTAGAGACATACATTCACCGATTCAATCACATGTATTTTCCATCATATTGAATCAAGAATGTCAGTGGAAAATTCACAAAGTCGAGATACATCAGCGAGGTATCCTATCACGTAATGGGAAGCGCAAGAACTTCCCCGAAGGTGGATGCGGAGTATGGAAAGAATTGGTCCCTCGTATTCCAAGTACATCGACGTTCATTGTATCAGTAACTAATGGTCAAAATGAGACGAGTTTATAAAATTTGGTGTAGCTCATTGAGACATTTATACATTCTCAACCATAATTTGAAAATAAACTGATTTCAGTAAAAAAGTTTTATTTGTTTACACTTCATATTTTTAACTATTGTCAGCTATTTATTATCAATCTTAGTCATTAGCGTTGCCTCTACATGTTCTTATAATGAACAATGGAAAAAATAGAATTATTACGTTACTATTGAATGAGTATGTGCTCTTAATAATTGCCATTATAAGTATGCATTCATTTTGGTTTTCATTATTGAATTTTATCAATTCTTACATTTTTAATATTGCCATAACTGTTACATTCTTTATAATAAAAAACGTGTTCTTATAAAAAGTATAATGTTCTCTCTTTCGTCTCTGGTATAATTTGTGGATTTAAATACGGATTTGAAAACAAACTAAATTTCGACAATTTTGAAAAATATTGATTCATAAATTTACTCATGTCCAATTTCAATCCTTTTAAAAAGATCCGGTCAAATGACCTGCTTCAATATGTAATCTAAAGTTTTACAGTCATTGCTATTTCTTTTGTTCATCTCACTTTATGTAAATTCTTATATTATCTGATCAATTAATTTCTCAATTTGTGTTAATATAAGAATGTTTGCAAAAGTTAGATGAACGAAATAAATAACAATGAACGTACAATTGTAAATTAAATTTTGAAATCGGTCATTTGACCGGGCCTGGTAAAGTTAGTGTTAATTTACTTTTAACCATGGACAGGGTATTTCACAATACGATATTTTTGATACGATAGTACGGCTGAGTCATTTCGTGATTACGATTCAATATCGTTCACAGTCATACTACGTCACGGACGAGATATCTTGTGCGCTTGCTTATCAAAACAAAAATTGTAATTACAGAAAAACAGACTCACGGGACATTTCAACGACGTTGTAGTGCGAATATTGTGTCGGTGGATAACATCGTCCGTAACAATATACAAACGGTATTGTGTAGAGAATAAGCTGTTCGTGTCATCGCGCGAATGCTTTCGTGCCGCTACATATGTCGTCCACGGTTACGAAAAGAGAGGAAATTGGTGTGCTCGCACTTATGGATCTGCTCCCGTACAAGTGCTGCACCATGCGGCCAAGTGCTAAGTTCAACTCAAATTAACGTACGAAAGGATGTATAAAATTAAAGATCTGCCCTGCTTGGTCGTAATTTAGCATATACAAGAACCTATGTATTTAAACTGAAAGTTAGGGATCTACCCTATTTGGTTGTACACTACATAAACAAGAACCTGTTGGGCTTCACACTGCGGAAACCTATTTAATCGTACGGTTTTACAGAAAATTTTATATCTACTTTTCTATCCGAGATAGACAAGCATGAGAATAACAAAATGTCGCAAGAATGAAACTAATTAATAAATTGTACGTTGCCTTAGAAAGAGAAATTAATAATTACTATATTTTTGAACCATGATACATACAAAGTAGAGTTAAAAATAGTACAGAATGTCGATATAATATTTTAATAACAAAAAGCAAAGAAAATAAAGAATACATTTACAAATATTGGACTTATCTAATATGTAGGTATATTTCTACACCAGTAGACCATTCGATAAGGGGAAACTATCGAAAACGTTTCAGTCAAAAACTTATATTCTTTAAGTGTAGATTTCTGCCTTAGAGGAAATCCCAACAGCTCTTCGCCTTTTCTCTTGTCGTTTGAGACCTACGCCTTTCTTTCTTGATGTCTTTTCGACCGCAGATCTTCCTCGACTGTAACGAAGAGATATACTTTGAATGCTCCTAGAATCATTGAAGGAATCAATTCTTCAGAAGTTATGGAATTCGTAAAACGATTGTTTCGTGGGCTGACTTAATAGTGATTGTTTTGCTGCAGTATATTTTTTAATTTCTGTCTCTTAGCCCATCTTTTTTCAACTTTTCCTTCTCCGTACTTAAGCATGTATTTTGACCTTACATAAATGTTTCCACCTCAAGATATCTAATCTCTTCAACTTTTTATGGAATTGACTCTGGACTATTGGACTCTTTCGAGGTTTAATTTGACATATTTTATATGTGCTTCCAAATTTTTATTTTCTTTCAATAGCTGAGCATGTCCATTTTGCAATTCTATTTGTCAGAATGTTTTCCCTAGGCTTTTCTTAATTTGAACGTCGCAGCTTGTCTGCAATTGAAATACTAGTCGTTCAATCGAATCCTCATTTTCAGCGAATCTTAGCTGTAGTCTTGTATAGTCTAGCATTGGTGTATTAACAGATAATTCATTTTCTTCTTCTTATTTTATCTCTCCCTCATCCGCCTGTTTCTATTGTTGGTAGCGGTAGTAGTTGCATTGATGTTGTTCTTCTTGCTCTTGCCCTTCTTTTCTGGTCACCTGTTTTTCGATCACGAGCTGTCTTTCTTGTACATATTCTTTTTCTCTTTTATTTTGTATTAAATTTATTGGTTGTTCGTATAGCGCTTTCTTCTATTTGTAGTTCTTGCATGATTTTCCGGGTAAAAAATAATCACCACAGACATCGATGCTTCTTAAAGAGTCGCAGGTATAATATTTTAAGAAGAGATTGCCTGTTAAAAGAATAGTACATATTAATAATAAGCGAAAGTAACATGGATAAAACGAATAATGCGCGTTGATGTCAAGAGACAAGGTATCTCGTTTTATATTAAAATTGCCTGACTCAGAGGAAACCAGATACAGATCTCGTATAGTATTTTATTTGACATTTACTTCCATTTGAGGTAAAAAAAAATTACAATGTATTTGCATTTTAGATAAACGTCGAAAATATCAGTTACTGAAAAAAAAAACTGAGTTGTATGTGTAACAGAACCGGATTCGCCTGCTTGCTCTGAAGTTTGGGGGCGCGCAGGGACGTCAAATCAGTGGGTGAAAACTAGGGAGACTCGCTTTTTCAGCGATCGTCCCCTCCTTATTGTATCGTCTTTCGTTTACGATGAAACCTACAATACTTAGTCGATTGTTATGAATTATATCATGTTTCGTGTCGTTTTAATTACAAAAATATGACGGACATGTTGATGAAAGTTTCATAAAAATGGGTCAATAATATGAAAGTTTTATTGTTGTATTGTTGCCTTGGCGATATCCGGCTTTAGATCGAAAAATAATATTTGGCACTATCTCAATAGTCAGTAGTAGATGTTTAATAGAGAAAAGCTATATAATTGTTTTATTGTAAATGCTAGGATATCATAAAAATGCTTAAATGTTCCTACTGTGAATATATTTTGATTGAAACATTAGATAATTGTACGAATATCGGGATCCGAGTGTTGCGATAATGGAGACACACAAACTATTCTATATATCGAAACTGAGGACCTAGACGTGTCGAACGTAGAAAGGGACAATGCGAGTGAAAGACAAGGAGGGACTGAGAATCAACAAATATGAACGACCTGTGATAAACTGAGTAGTTCAATTCAAAATTTAAATTTTCTTATTCTTGATTTGTGATGAAACTTTTACCATCACGTTACTTACATTTTTATAATAAAAATATCATCAGACACTACATTGTTCGAAGCATATTTGCTAACTCATTTTAATCGGAAAGATCTCGCGATATTGATCGTAAAGCGATATTCCGTCATTCTGAACTCAATATGTGTTTGAATAAATAATGAAATTTACCGTTTAAGTGGTTATCACGTAAAAGTAAGCGCAGTAGGCTAAAAGTACCAAACTTTAAAAACGCAAGAACCATTTGATTCTTATATTAGAAACATTCATATGTCGTCTCTATTCACTGTTCATATGAGTACTATCAGAAAGTGTCGAAAAGGTTAGGAAGGATAGTGGCCAGAAACGAGATTTAACGGTGAAAATACCGGCCGTTAATGTGTTAATTTAGAACATCAACAGATACAAAATACACGTATGCACAGTATGAATACTTTGTACTTACCAACTTTTCAAATCCATTCTTTATGAAGGGGATTGCCTTCTTTCGGAAAGTGATACAGATGATATTCTTGATGTCGGCTGTTGTTACATTAGATGTAGACGTAAATATTTTCTCACCGAACCAATCTCTGTAAGTTTATCATATGAAAACCTGAAGCAAACTACAAAAAATACCTTAGGTATCGGGGAATACGAAATCGCAAAAATAAAATAAATTGGATAAAGATATATAAATAAACAGCATTAATTATGATATTAAGAAATTTAAGTATGGAAAAAGTTAATGATTTATATAAGACAATCATTAGGTTCGGTTATCTGCGGTAAGCGATAGACGAATAAATCTGCGTAAAATTTGTTTTTCCCAAGATTCGTTAGAAGTTCCGAGGTAAGGATGGGGGTACCACGACGATTGGAATGTTTGCAAATTCATTGGATGAGAAAGGATTGATGGAAGAAGAAGGTAAACGCTCACGTCTATTGGTTAGACAATCAAGTTATTTATTGTCAATCTTAGTCATTAGCATTGCCTCTACATGTTCTTATAACGAAAAATAGAAAAAATAGAATTATTATGTTATTATTAAATGATTAATGGCTCTTAATATTTGTCATTATAATTATGCATTTATTTTGGTTTGCATTATTGAATTTTATTAATTCTTATATTTTTAATTTTACTGTAACTGTTACATTCTTTATAATATAAACGTGTCCTTATGAAAAGTAAAATGATGTATAATTTCTGGCGCCAATTTTAAATAGTTTACAATTAAAAGATCGATTAGTTTCGAGTTGTACATGATAGTACAAATCTTCAAGAATAGAAAAAGCCCCCGCCAGTTACTATGTTACTTCTGAAAATTGTAGAAATTAAAGTCTACGAAGACTCCCTTTTACTTGTTAAATAGCTTTTTACAAAAACTAATAAACATTTGGGGATTAAATTTTGAATATTTTTCAGAATGACAAAAGCTACATTTTCATGATTTCCAACATCGCATTATTAATTTTATATGAATAATTGACCATTGAAAATAGTGCAATTTTTGGCGATTTTTATTTATTTACGGCTCAACGAATGTTTTTAACGACTACTATAATTTTTATTCGACTAAAGTACGTCAACTAAAGTGAGTTTTCACGATTCAATAACGTTTGGTATTTTGGGAAACATCATGGGAGATAAGAAATTCGATACTTGTTTACAGCGCTTACAGCAATCTGGTAGCCGGTAGCTAGCGACGCTGGTTCACTTGACTTCTTAAGAACTGATGAATTTATAACATTTTACAACAATTAATGGCCTCATATGTAAGGTCATTGAATTCGTCTCAACGAGCACCATCGTACGTATCAAGGAAAATCGCCATGCAACGATGAATAAATATTCATGCTAGTACAACTGACATGCCAAGTGTCAAGGATAGATAATGTTAATTCTAGATGGTATATGGAAAAATATTAAAATTATTGCATCATTCTACTGATATAGTATCGTTTGAATAAGACTATTCTCTTTCTTCTCTAAAAACAAATATGTGTAGTGAACAATTCATTTCTCCTTCTTTGGCAGTTTACAAATAGTTTCATTATTACGCAATTTTATAATTCTTATATTTGTCTACATCGGATAAAGAAGTACATAAGAACTTTTCCGTAGAACCGCATAATTAAATAGGTTCTTGTAGCGTGGAACTCAATGGGTTTTTGTCTATGCTAGTGTGCAACCAAACAGACAGATTCCTAATTTTATAGGTTCTTGTATATACTAACTTTAGGTAATCTCAGCATTTGGCCGCATGGTGCAGCACCAGTCTAAGAAAAACTAAGTCAATAAGCGTGAGTACTCTCTTTTATCTCTAGTATAAATAATTTGTGCGGATTTAAATACGGTCTGAAAACGAACTAAATTGCAATTTTAAACAATATTGATTCATAAGTTTACTTATGTCCGGTTTTATTTTTTTTAAAAGAATTTTATGTTTGTAGTAAGCTTGTTAAGCTACGTATTTTAACACTAACCTTACCAGATCCGGTGAAATGACCGGCTTCAAAGTTTAATCTAAAGTTATTCATTTATTGTTATTTCTTTTGTTCATCTGACTTTATGTGAATTTTTATATTATCTGATTTCTCAATTTGTATTAATATAAGAACGTTTGCAAAAGTTAGATGAACGAAATAAATAACAATGAATGTACAATTTTAAATTAAATTTTGAATACTTGAAATTTTGAAAATTTTTAATTTTGAATTTTGGTAAGGTTAGTGTTAATTTACTTCTAGCCATGGTCAAGATATTTTACGATACGATATTGTTGATACGATAATACGGCTGAGTCATTTCGCAATTATGATACAGTATCATTCACAGTCATACTACGTCACGGACGAGATATCTTGTGCGTTTGCTTATTAAAACAAAAATTATAATCACAGAAAAACTGATTAACGGGACATCTTAACGATGGCGTAATATGAATATTGTGTCGGGGGATAACATCGTCCGCAACAATGTACAAACGGTATTTTATCGCGAATAACGTGTCTGTGTCATCGTGCGAATGATATTGTGTCGCAACATATCTCGTCAATGGTTACGAAGCAGATAATGATTTATTTGACATACTGCATATACTGGATTAGAAAAAATTTTTAATTTGAGGATTCTTGAAAGTAAACGTATAGTCTACTGGAAGGTAACTGTTCCTTAATATGTTTAAGTATAATTGTTCGCAATGTCGTTAATTAATATTTTAAATAATGTTAAATAGAAAGAAATAGATACAGAAAGTGTGATTTGTTTGACGTGAAATTTGTTTTCAGGTGTTCTTAAATATACCAATGTTTCGTTTTCAACTCTCTTTCAATTTTTTCTATAATATACTGAATAATTACTTTTTACTATTTCAACCATCCATTTCAATATGTAAATTTTTTCTATATACGTGTCTTTTCTTTTTTGGAAAATTTTATTTGCAGCTACCTAAAGTTTAATGAGTTTTAGAACACTATAACAAGGTTTCCATTCCTACCGTGGTTTGAGTATCGATTTCTTGATAACTATAGAAGTGACAGGTGACGTTATTGGTGCAGAATGTAAATTAAATTTTCTTTTTTACGTCTTCCATAGAAATAAATTTAATAATAACATTACGAAACTGATTTAAGAAGATAAAGCAACAGGATAAGAAACCATTTCGAAAGAATCAACAATGTCGAGCAGTATGTTGTTAAGCCTCTCGGAAACTTTAAATACATCCGAAGCTGCACTTCGTCTTCTTATCTCCATTTTTCTTGGTAATTAATGTCTTCAGAAGGACATTGCTTTCTTTTTTACGATTTTCATTTACAGTATTTAACATCAATAAATTGGCGTATATAAAATACATGTATACATTAACCTATAGCCTGATCTTATTTTTGTTACATCAGTGATTGCATAATCAAATTGCACTTCGATTTACTTGATATGTATTATGATTTCTTATGTATTCCTAGAAATACTTTTCTAGATCTTAATTTGTCATTTTAAAATTGGAAATAGTATTTCCACAGTTTCGCAGTGTTTTGAGGTTGAAGGTTATGTATCCTACATTTTTGTTGCACATGCGTGCGTGATATCTACTTTAATTCCCTCGTAAATTGGTCAAGATTATCCTAATAGTAACTATTGCAATAGGAAAGAACACTTTTTATTATTTAGATTGTTTAATTTTGAATCCTAGTCTAAACTTTATACAGAAGTAATTGTATGCTACATTATAATATCTGTAATTTAGTCAGTTAGGATTTATTATTGATTTTGGCTATAAAGAAACATACAAATTGTTTATCTGATGTGTATACTGACTGGTTATATTAAAATTTATATTTGAACATATGTGTTATTATGTGTGTGTTTTAGTGATTGTAAGAATAAAAATAATTACTATTTACTTTAGTAGTAACTCCATTTCTCGTCCTAATCTGTCACATTTCTCTATTCCTTGTTTTATTTTATGCAAATTATTTTACGACGGAAATTGCAACATCATTGCAATATATATAGTATTCTAGCTTAATGAAAGAATTTATATTTACAATTATGAATTATTTTCTTTGTTTTTCAATTGTGCAATTATTGTGGATAAAAATATTGTTAATAATAACCATATAATATAATAGCTATATAATATAATATAATAACTATATAATAAATAATAATAGCGGCCCAATTATCCGTATTGTATTTAAATTTCGTATCATTGATTACTTTTCACTTTATTATCGTTTCTTAAAACTATATATGTTAAATTTTCACATACTGTTGTATTATTTTTAGATTAATTAATTAAATCATCATACTAACATTGTCATAGAGTTAATTACTTGTTATATGACTAATTTCGAATTTGATGAAAACAAATTACAAGTATCAATAATTGCAACTAGATATGAATTTAATTTATAAAATGTACGTGAAATGAAACATTCGTAAAAATATTTTGATGAAACTCGAGAATAATACAATTATAACTGAACTTTCAGGATTACCCATCGCCCTTCTTCACAGATATACTTTGTACGGAAAATGTCCAGTTTTCCAACATATATTTTTTGCAACCTGTGGCGTTTTGATTTGCTTGTGGAATTATGGTAATTATTTTTCTTCAGAAAATGATATTTAGATACAGAAGAATATTCGAGAAAAAGATTATTATTTCTTGAATTTTTTAAATATATTTTCATGTTTTGTCTTATATCTTTTATTCTATTTCAATTATGTACGTTTATTTCTTCGAGGAAATGAATTGAAATTTTAGAATGTGGAATATATTTGTTACTTTAAGAATTATTAAACTATGATGAATTATTCAATAGTAATTAAATCTGAAAGCAATTCGAAAATTATTTAAAGGTATTGATCGACATACTAAAATAATTTTTCTTTTACGTATTGGAAAGATTTTATAAATTGATTGATTAATTGATAACAGTAGATGTAATTTTCATTCAAAAATATTTTGGATCAATTCTTTAAGGAACTAGTTGATCATAAGTATTGTGTACTTACAGGGCTGAATATACTTCACTCGGCAGCAGCAATGTATGTCACATATCGCGTATTAAAACGCCTTGGTGGTTCCTCTTTATCTGTTGTCATTATTTTTGTCTTCAATATGGCTTATCTCCTATGCGGTATGAATTATTTATAGTACACTATTATTTATACTTATTTAACAGTTCGTGCGATTTTTTAAAAGTATGTAAATTAATAAACAAACAACCTACCAATCTTCGGCAAAAAACATAGGAATAAAAGATATTTAGCTTGTTCTATATAATTAGCTTCATTTTACTAAGAAAATGTTACCAATGTTTACAAATCATCCAGAAATCGTGCGAACTATTATAAATTATAGTAAAAGTATCGTTAGTTTTAATTGAGCACAATTTAAAAAAAATTATGTATGAATTTTTGCATAACATGTATTATTTCTTAAATAACGATGATAAATAATTTAATACGTTCGATGCGATATCGATTACTGCTAATCGACAAAAGTTTCTCCGTTCACGTGACGGCGGTCATCGGTTAATGTTACGTAATGGATGTATAACAAGTGTACAACAGGTAATGTAGATCACATATATATAATTATAATATTATATATAATAATAATATATATAACAATAAATATATTATATATATTAATAATATATATAATAATAAATATATATATATTTCATCGTTTATTTTAATTTAAAATTATACGATTTTCTTGAAATTTAGTCCAAGTTGATTCCACGAGGTGAATGTATTAATAATATAAATAATTGATAAAGCGAATAATTTCACGTTTATTCAATAGTTGCATTACGTGGAACTAATACAATTTGATAGATCGTAATACTTAACGTGTGCAGATAATTGTAACTTCGTGGTACATGTTACCGTTTCATTTGAAATGATATATACAGGGTGTCCTGTAATATATGACATTTAAAGATCGGTTTAGTACATGAAAAAAAAAAAAAAAAAAATGAAAAGAATTCATATAAACATCTGATAATGTTCTTTTCAATTTATCCTTATTCAAGTTACGGCGAGTTTCTTCTTTAACAAACTGTATCTGCTTACTTTCATAACAGACCAAATCTCTTTGCATATGAATACAGGTCTGCAAATGTTTTGCCATTGGTTGTCTTATTATTTCTAGTTGTCCAGTACTGTGCATAATAAAATTTAAATAAATCTATAACTAAACTTCCACCGCGTTTTAGTCAAATAAGCAGGTTTAGCAATAGAAATATATATATATATATATATATATATATATATATATATATATATATATAAATTGTTGGTTAAACAATTATATAATTGCCCGACTAAAGTGCGGCAGAACATCATTTCGAGTTAAATACTTTCCATAACATAAAAACAAGGACGAATAGAATTTTTATTTTTTTCAAGTGCTAAATTCATCTATAAAATGATTTCTGCATATTACAGAATACTCCTGTATCCACATGATAAATCGAACATAATAAAGATATTATACATTAAAAAATAATATTCGTTTTTATCGTTCATAGGATATTATATGACAAGTACAGATGATTATGACATAAAATGGACTATGCCACAGTGTGTATTAACTCTGCGATTAATTGGTCTTGCGTTCAATTTGCTGGACGGTCAAAAACCCGAGGTACGTATAGAACAACAAATAGCGTAATACACGCGATGGAAATGTCTAATTGATGAATAAATAGCTGAGTTAAAGAATCGAAGTTAAAATTTAAGTTAAATACAACAATTAAGAAGGGTGAATAAAAAACGAAGGAAATTTCCTTTCAGAAGGAAGAAGTTTAACTAATGACATTGCCGTTTCAGGAAAAATTGTCTGCATCGCAGAAACAAGTGGCCTTGAAAGAACAACCAACGTTTTTAGAGATTGCAGCATTTGCATATTTTCCAGGATCGTTTCTCGTTGGGCCACAATTTAGCATGAAAAGGTACTTAGACTATGTAAATGGACGGTATACGATGATCAATACGAATACTGTAAGTCATACTAAAATACTAATTAAGTAATCGAAAAAATTGTAAGAACTTTTTAATCGATATATAGGATGTCTCAGATCTTTCTCAACAAACGGTGCCGACATGTTCTATGAGTAAAACTAAGAGAAAAATATTACACAATCTCATAAATAATTCATTAATAGAATTACAACAAAAGGCTGATTTATCGCTCGATATATATATATTAAATATTACACAATCTCATAAATAATTCATTAACAGAATTACAACAAAAGGCTGATTTATCGCTCGATATATATATATATATATATATATATATATACACACACGTCACAAACTAATATAAGGAATTTCTACTGCATTCACTGAAACGAATTATAATTAATAAAAAAATGTGATAAATCTCATTTTTCACCAATGTTAATTTCACATCCATGAAAATAGATAACATTTTGAAATAAGGCTAAAGTAAATGTTGTCAACCTATTTTCATATTGTGTTAAAGAAAAGATTAATCCATTATTATTACATACTTTGTACTATGTTAATAAGATGTTTTATATAAAACATGTTTACGTTTATGTAATATATTTTCTTACTTTAACTTTTGTAACATGGTGGCACACTTTCATCTATTGCCGTAAAACTTATGCAATATAATATAAAGAAAAAATAATTTATTTTTTGTATTTTTAGTTCTCTATGAAAGAAGAAATTGAACTTCTTGATTGTATCATTCCTGGTATTTCTCGAATGTTTGTCGGATTTATATACTTGATATTCTATCAATTAGGGACTTCATACATTCCCAATCAATATCTATTGAGTGCAGAATTCCGAGAACAGACATTCTTGAAACGTCTTTTTACGATTGGCTTTTGGGGTCATTTCAATCTGTATAAATATATTTCTTGTTGGTTATTAGCTGAAGGGGTAAGGAAAGCATGTATATATATATTTATAATATATACTTTCTCAGGTTTAAGCACTTAAAAAAATTATTGAGATAAATATAGATTACTAATCTATTGATCAACAAAATAATTTATAATTAAACAATGTCAACAATTACATATTATCGTTTGCTTTGAATCATAAAACATAATTTTCATTTCAGGTTTGTACAACTTTTGGTCTAACTTATAATGGAAAGGATGAGAAAGGTCGTCCTCTGTGGAATGGTTGTGAAAATGTTAAATTGTTAAAATTTGAAACAGCAACTCAGTTTAATGATTATATCTTATCATTTAATATAAACACTAATAATTGGTGCGCGGAATATATTTACAAGAGGTTGAAATTTCTGGGATCGAAAATATATAGTCAGTTTTTCACCCTGGCTTTTCTCGCAGTTTGGCATGGACTTCATTCAGGATACTATATATGCTTCTTCCTCGAGTTTATTATCATGTATGCTGAAAAAGATGTAAGTTTGATATTAGTTTTACATTAAATATTCTTATATGCAATGATTAAGCAATTGGTTATTTACCTGGATGACGATCAGGTAAACGATTGTTTAATGGCATACTTAAAAATTTTATAATTTATAAATTTAGTATTATATTCTTCTTGTTATTATATACTATATAATATATATAATATCACGTTCATTTTTGGTAGAAATATATATTGATATTGATGTCATATTTCCACAAAATGTAATTTATTGAATTGTAACTTATAAAATTGGCCAGATAGATTAAATACATTAAGTAAGCCATTATTCAATTGATTAAATTATTATTAAAATAGTTAATGAACTAATTATTTGTCAATTTAATATCATTGCACTGAGTAAAATCTTGTATTAATTTTTGTAGTTATCTCAAATATTGAAGAGACAACAGAAATTACAAAGCTTATTAAACAGTCGTCCAGAACTTCAAATTCTCACATGGATTCTTATGCACATGTACACATTTATTTTTATGGGTTACTGTCTTGTTTGTTTTACATTTTTGTCATACCCTCGTTATCATCAGGTTTACTTTTCTATTTATTATTGTGGTCATATAATATATCTCTCTTATCCACTGATTTCATTACTTGTTAAAATATCTTTTCTCAAAAAACGGTCTAAAAAGCTTGAACAGTAATGTAATTGTAAAAAAGTTTCTGAATAAGTTTTATCTTTTTATTAATGATACTAAATATAAGGAAAGTGATTGAAATGATGAAGGGTACATTGTCTTCAAATACTGGAATCGCACATAATTTGTTGAAGTACAAGAAATATTTATAAACTATTTTTGAAAAGTGCCAATTAAGATAATAAAATATACAATACATTTTTTATAAATAGTAGAAGGTTGCAATTTCTGTATAAATAGAAGAAAATTTGTTTAAACTTCCCAGAAATGACCTATTTATACTTTTGAAAATCTTTTTTTAAGAAGAATAAGAAACGGAAAATTTCACTAATCCTTAATCTTTTATTAAGCAAGAACTTAATAAATTTGCAATGTAGAATTTGCTATGGTTTTTTAATCATACTTAATGCTTATATCTTGACATGTTCATTTTAGGTATTTGAAGAAACATTTTATTTCTGAAAAATATTTGTAATCTCATATCGTGATTAGTAGATATAAACAGATACTTAATACTACTTAAGGATTTATTTTGTGTGATATTGTATACTAAATATAAAAAATTACACCTTCCTCGATTAATAGGTGGAATTAACTTTTGAGCATGTACAAAATATTTTTTGTATAAACTGTAATACGTACAAAATATTTAAGGGAGCTATTACAAATATCTTTATTTTGATTGATGGGTTTTAAGAAAATTATTTCTTTTTACAAAAAGGACTGTGCTTAGCATCTCGTTAGATATAATTTAAGAAATATAATTTAACACTATGCTAAAGTTTCTGTTCTTTTAAAAATATGATGCATTTAAAGATTGAAATACGGAAAGGTATGATGTATGATTGATGATAATAAAGGTATGATTATACAAATAAATTAAATTATTGTTTGTAGTAATTTAAACAGTTATTAAAATTTGTGAAATCAATTTTTCATTTTCGGTTAAATTATAATCAGAATCGTAAATGTTACTGATTCCACATGATTAAATTATTTAATATGTATCATCATTGTAACCTTATATTGTTAAATATATTTGTATTTATAACCTTTTGAGTGCCAAAGATTATCGAAAAAATGTATGTATACGAAAAATGTCAAATTGTGCGATCGCGCTCGAGTGATTTATGGTTGTTTAAGTATTATAATCAGGTACTTACATCCAAATTGAAACGGGAAGAATGATCGCATTATGTAGCACTTAAGACGTTCCATGCCAACCAATTTTCGGTAAAAGTTGAATTTTTTATTAAAATCATTGTCCCTATAGTGCATGTAAAACAAGTTTATAAGTGTTAAGATAAAGAAGTAAGTATGTACACTATGTGTAGTACACATGGCTTGAATGGAAAAGTTACGTGAAAATAGTGTGGCATGGAAACCGTCAAACGTTTAAAAGTATTTACAAATTGATCAATTTAAAGCCAAATTATTTCTTTATTTTAAAAGAATGATATTATAAAATAAATTCATAAATATTGAGTTAAAACTTAAGTTTAATTATAAGTATATTAAGTTTAATTATAAGATTGTAAGAAAGAGTGCATATTAAGTTGAGTACTAAGTTCGTTTATTTATAAATGCAAGATTCGTAGTAATTATTGAAATTTTCGGGCATAAGCTGTGCTCTAAAATATTCCGACATATATTTCATCAAGATAGCAGTTAGCTTTATTACGAATAAAAAAAGTTTACTCGATTTCTGTTCCATTTGGGTTCAGTGGACTTCTTGCTACAATGATGATGCTAATTAAACGAAACGTCGGAATAATTCTTCCAAAAGCTTATTTAACACGTTCTTTAAAAAATGTTCGATTGTTTGGAAAAATGTCCATCTCATGATTTCAATGGTTATGATAATTAAACATATCAGGTTAAGTTAAGTCCTTCAAGGATGTATATGATTGTACATAATTTAGTAAGTACTTCTGTATGTAGTACGTATTTTGTAATAGGTAAAGCTTTTCTGATGATGAGTGAGTGCAGCATTATTTTTGATATTTAATATTGCTTTATTTCTGGAAAGAACAATGTAGGTTTTTAAGAAATAAACAAAACTAAAAATTTGTCATATATGGTAAAGATGTAGGTAGTAAATTTACAAATAATGTCTATTTGAGGAAGTAAAGGCAAGTAAATAAAGCTTAATGTTAATCGAATACATTTAATGGTTAAAAATGATGTAAGATATTATAAAATTTTAAATATTTAACACAAATCATGTTAGTTTCTTGTATTTAAAGAAATTGAAGATCTGTGATTGAAATAATTAATTGGAGGATAACAAATTATTTTGGACAGTATTGATAAAGGAAAAACACTAATCTACACTGCAGTAACAATCTAAGAATGTATTTTTGATAAAATTGAGAAAGTGACTTTATTATAATGTTTTATCATAAAAGCAGACAATTACTACTGATAAATATTGTGTATAAGTTAATCATAGGCAATGAAAAAAGAAAATTAGCTACCATTATTTTTCACTAGAATAATGTTACCAATGCAATTTGGTTGGAAATTATTATGTTTTGAATATGTATTTACATAGAATTCTGAGAAAATTTGTCCATATCGTTTTATAATAGGAAGGAAAGTTTTACAGTGATAAAGTAAAGAAATGATATAATTGCAAGCAGTAACAAGTGATAAAATAAAATGGTTTATACTTCTTTTATTAGACATATTTATCTTGCAAGAAAAGGAATGAATTTACTACTCAATCTAATGCATTGCAAAGGAAATGTATAAATAGATAAGTAAATACTTTTACCCAAAGAAGATAGGATAAAATATTTAGACAATTTTTTTGGAAGTTATAGTAATTCAAAAGAATCTTTCTGAATCTGTGAAATACTTTTATAGATTATTTAAACAAGTAAGACTAATTTTTACAGTAAAAGTTGTAGTACTAACTATAGGTTTACAACTTTATATAGATATACAAGCGAACATATTGAATATTTTTTCATTGTTATTATATTTTAAACAGTCAAGTTATTTATAAAAATATCTTTTTAAGTGAAGTAATTTTTTAATATACTTGTATATCAAAATTATAAACTTGGAATTGTAAACCATATCATTGTTTGTTATCCTTTTGTATTCTGTTCCAAATAAATTTGCATTAAATTAAATTTTTGTATCTTCTTTAGTTTCTGATCTACTTTTATTGAATTGTGTATATTAATCGAAAAAGAAAATTCATATTACAGTAGCTTTAAAGGGGAAATAAATGTAAAACTAATGAAGTGAAACTTTTTACAAAAGTACAAATAGTTTTATTAAAATATACATATGTATTAGTTACAATAATTTTCATTGTGTATCTTGTATTAATCAGAAATTTCCAAATTTGTTAACTTTCTATATGTGATAATCCTTTGTGAATAGTGCTCTAAAATAATGTTGAAATTTGCAGTAAAGATATTTCTGATTCTGTATAACTTTCTTTCTGATTCATTTGATAATAATTTGAAATTAATAGAGATAAAAGTAATATATATAATAAATTAACACAAGTATTATGCATGAATTTTCATCTCAACTTATGGTTAATGATATTAACATTACAAAGTGTCTTTAGTATACTATCATTGACAGAGATAAATAGTATCTCAGTCTAATCATAAAAGTCACAAAACTTTGTAATAGTAATCACATTACTTACAGATTGATTTTCTCAATATCTCATAGATGATGAGTATTGTTATTGACTAAAATCTCTATAATTCACGAGATTCACGTGTTTTGAGTATTTGATTCAGAGCATTCTTATGGAATAGGATTATTTAATAAGGACCACCAGGGCTTGATGGTGGAGCGCCATAGTTATCTGAAGGAGGTGATTGCGGTGGGGGTCCATATTCTGCATTTTGTTGTTCCTTCTGTAACATAAGAAAAGTACAGCCTTTTCAACTTGTTTTAAGAAATTCCTGTATTTGTGATAAATAAGTGCTTCATTGACTTTTAACAGTCATTTTTTAAATTTATCTAACATCTAATTATTATTTGCTTACTTATAGTGGATATTTTCTAATCCCAGATAAAATCATTTCTAAATAATTTTTCTCAATAATAAAATATTACATGTCAAATGTAATTAAATATGATAGGATATAGTAATGGTAAAATTGATTTTGAAAAAGCGGTTCTTTAAAGTAGTGTTAATTTTTTTACATACATATCTTTATATGTATTTATGTACACCGCAAATTTGTGACTCTGTGTATACACATTATAAAGGTAACCACAAATTCAGTTCATAAAGTATGTAATATAATATTGTTTAATATTCATTCATTAGTAATGATTATGTCAATCAGTATTAAGTAGATATCTTAATTAGATTCTTTAAATGCAGTTATTATAATAAATATTTATAATATTCACAATTATATTTATTTAGTGTCTCATTTTTGCTTGACGTCCAATCATTCGAATGTGTTTACAATCATCAGCATAATTTTGCTTTAAATGTTTAAACTTTGTGTACTTTACCTGTGTCTTATATCGAATGAAATAGACTTCTGGTTTGCTGGGCTGCGTTGGTGCTTGAGTCGGGAGAACAACTTCTGGAGCCTCTTCCGGCTTTTTCACCAGTACGTAGATCAAAGTCTTTTCTTCATCTTGAGGCGGTAATGGTGGTAGAGCTGGTGCTGTTGGTGTTGGTGGAGTAGGTGCTTTTATAAACACAATCTTGTAATGTTTCTGTGGTGGTGCTGCGGGTGGTATGTATTTTGGTGGTTTGTATTCTGGCGCTTCCGGAGGTGGTACATGAACGTAAACGTGTTTATGGACGACAGGTTGTTGTTGGGGTGGCCCATAGCGGTCTGGTGGACCATAACTACCGCTTGAGAGACTAGCACCGCTCGATGGAGGAAAGTACGAGCTAGGTGGTTCCGGTGCTGGTTTCGAGTATACTGTCGTAGAAGCTACCAATAGTAGCGTGGTCTGAAAGAATTTTTAATATCTCGAAGTTATTATAATGAAATTGAAGGATAAGGAGAAAAAACGAGGAATGTCCATTTTTCGCGATTTTCCATTTTGTAACATATTTTATTTGTGACAATTGGAATTGCAGAACTATCAAATCGCAATGATTATAATGTTCAAAATGATTCTTTTTTATGATGTCTAAATAAGGTACAAACTTCATTTTATGAACAATACGGTTAAATTCATTGAATATTGTTTCTTTTCTATTAGACTAAAATATTAAAGTTTCATTTTTTCGATAAAGCTGTTTTGTATCATCTTGATTTATAATTAAAGAAGAAGAAAAGTGATAAAAGTGGGTATTTGACATATGTCGTCCACACATAATAAACATGAAATTATATAGTAATTCCGTTTAGTAATCACTTTGTTAATTATTCTATAGCTAAATTTATATCATATCGCGACATTCATATATGTAGAAAGCATTTTCATCAAGTTAAAAATTGATTAGTATCGCCTATTTCTATTTCCTAATTTTGTGACCTTTCCATTTTATCTAGTTATGAAATGCATAATATTAATAATAAGTCTGTGCTGAATTTAAAGTTTTAAATTACTCGGATTCAGAAGCCTACTTACGATTTAGGCATATTTTTTATATCCATAGTGAATATCGTATCATATTTTGTGATAAAAAAAAGTTTTGATTTCAAGTTCTAATTCATTAGCTTTACATATAAATTAGTTAATAATTTCGATTCATTAAATCCAATAAATGTGTTTAAAGTAAATCTAATGCTAATAAACGTAGAAGTCAGTAGTTGCAAATAACCACAATTAGCTTAATGGATTTGGCTAAAGGGGACAGTTACATAGTATCAGCTGTAGACGTTTAATTCACATTTAATTACACTTTACTTTTAGGGAAACAGTAGAAAAGCATTGACATCATTTTAAACCTGTTTTAGATGCACTGTTCACTGATTACGATAATTACAATAGATTCTTATTCTTCCGTAGTTAGAATTCATCTTGACGTCTACTACAATGTAATAAGAAAAAAGTATGATCGTACTTAAGAAATCCAAGGTGAGCTTGGTTTCTTCACGAAAACAAATTATTTTCGAAATTTTTTATTATAGACATTTATTGTAAACACGATACTGCTCAATTTCGGTTAAAAAATTTTTTGTTACATAGTTGTAAATGTGTCGTGTCAGATGGACCACCCTGTATTTATCGAAACAATGTCAAAAATAGAATATTAATGAATTTATACTGAGTTATTGAAGTCAAATGTAAGGTCTTTTAAATTTTACTTTTACACCTAAAATATTTTACTTTTACTTTTTGAAGAGATTGAAATTCTTAATTGAATTAAGTAATAACATTCTTTCAACGAGTATCAGACAAGAATGACAAGAATAACAAGACATGATAAAATAATTCATTTTCATGTAAAAAAGTGTAAATCTTAAAACATATGTAACCTCTCATATCTATCGACTGCTAGTAAATTTGAATAAACAGACATATTAAGTTCGAAGTTAATATTATGCAGGAATTTGATTTACGTTTCCAGAATATATTACAGAGTTATCTAGAATTAATTCAATATTCCGAATTAATTCTTTCACGCCAAAAATTAAATTAAACATGAATTCTAATAAATGAAAATAAATTCAGTAGCGAAGATGATCAAACATATTAGCCAGTATCAGATAGTGACAAAGTAAAGGATTTATGATTTAATTTTTTTTAGAAATTAAGTAATTTGTCTTTATTAAGTATTGATATTAACCGTTGAAAAGAAACAGATTTTCTTAAGGAAAAGGGAGAAGAAAGAGAACAAAGATGGCGTAATTAAAGTGTCATACTAATTATTTCCAGTGCAGTGACTATATTTCAAAAAATAAGTGGTGCCTTTTACTTTTACTCTTGCATCCCGGCTTTTCCTTTTCGAATTTCCTC
Organism: Bombus flavifrons; assembly: GCF_040668555.2. Taxonomy (NCBI): domain Eukaryota; kingdom Metazoa; phylum Arthropoda; class Insecta; order Hymenoptera; family Apidae; genus Bombus; species Bombus flavifrons. The sequence goes on along the minus strand of NC_138458.1, from coordinate 4,145,022 downwards.
GCTCTGTTTATTTTTTCTTTATGCGGGAGAATCTGCCGCATTGTTTCTTAAAAGTCGTATAATTATCTCCTTATTGGCTGATTACGAAACTAGTAGTTAATTGAATAGTAGATTAATTGGTAGTAGACTTCATTGATTTCGTGAAAGTTTCTTCAATGGAATTCCCATGATTAAAATGTCAACATAAACGAGTATCATTAAATTAGAAAAATAATATGTTTCGGATAACGAAGTCAGCCAATTATCATATAAATAATACGTGATTTTTTGTTTGAATCTTTTAATTAACTGAACCGCTTTCCATCACTTTATTTATTTCATCTCGACTGCTATGTTTTGAGTAGTAAGTTTATAGAAACAATTGCAGGAAGCTTTTCCGCCCTGCCACCAGAGATCTACGCTGCCGTGTTGATTTAGATAAACGTTTCTGGTCAAGAGTCAAGAGGTTTTGAGAAAAATGACTACCGAAATATAAATTGTTATATTTTCAGTCTCAATACAGAAACGGCTTCCTTATTTAATATGCATGTAGATAAGCTATTTTCGCACTATCTGGTAGCAATGACGTTGCAGATATGTGACTTAACCTTTCCACTTAACCTACTGTAGTGCGATACGTCAAACTTTCCCACTAGTGTTCCCACTCTAAGCACTTCCTACAAGCACAACTTCTAAACGACTAATCAACGGTTAATCAACGAGTCTAGCAGCGGACCCAGGACGAAACTCTCTTTTTTTCTCATCATTGTCCCTACATCTCTCTCGCCCTTTCTTCAATCCCCACACAATAAAAACGTTTTATTTAGCTTAAACTCATTATTCTTTATCATTGTTCTTTTGATTAAATATTTAGATCAGATGTTTATCAGAGATTATCTACAAAAGAAAAGATTTTGTCTTATTGTTAAATCGAATATTTCGTTAAATTTTTATATTAAACTTTTGTCATCCTTTTTTGATCATGAACATTTAAACATTTAAATATTGTTTTGACTATGCAATTCGTTTTATAAAATGAAATATTATTAATTTGTAACTTTCATTATACGATCTTGTACAAGATTTTATTATATAAAAAGAATGTTGTTTAATCAAGTGATCACAAATGATATAAAATGTATCTATGTACATAGTGTACAAAGTGTGTCTCATTTAATCGATCCACGTAAATATGTATCTTCTAAATTATACTTCATTCCAAAATGTTCACAATGTATAATATATGTCATTCTACAATTATGTAAAATATTACGTACAGCACATAATATATCATATATAAACATTTGTCAAAACATAATTAACTTATTGATCGTCATAGTGGTCATTGGTCAACCCACGTTTTTTACCAAATTTCTTAGAATGATTAAAATAAGATAAATTTGTGAATGACTTAGACTGTTAGAAAAATTGCGTAAATATAATATAATATTTCGTTTTATAGCATCTATACTTTACTTAATATTTCAGTTTATCTAGCATTAAGGAGTAAACACTGAACAATATTACAAGTGTAGTTAAATATTTTGATATTATAGTATATTAGTATTATAGTTTAAGTTCACGCATATGCATATTATGTCATCATTATATATACTATATTTACGTCTAATGTATATTGTAATAAATAAATGTATTTAGAATTTATGTAGAATATCCGTCGCTAAGATAAGAAAAAGTATATTTAAATAAACCAGTTCACTGTGTTAAAAGACCTTCTTGTAACAGACATAAAGTCTGGTGTACAATAAAATATTATTATTATCCATATATTCATCAGTACGGGTATTATGTATGCACGTATATGGGCATGATGCCAAGTCTCTCTATATTGACCGATTTAATGGTAGAAATGAGTGTGTTATATTTGTAGCTATTAAAAGAACTGATTTTTGTATGCATGTATGGATGTTTATGTTCAGGCCTAATTCTTGTATATTTTTACGAACACTGTTGCCGTTGGGGTTGCTAATTTTTATTAGGTATGTCATTCTGTTCTTTTTACCTATTAGTGTCGTTATTTGTTATTGTATAATTTATCTGTATTGTTCTATGCCAATATATCTTTACGTCATCGTTCTCTAATACTGTTTATAGTCTGTATGTATAGTATGATTACTTTTCTATTGTAAATTTGTATTTATGTATGATTTTGTGAATGATTCCTGTTGCTTGCTTATGTCTGTTTGTATATAATGTGTCGCATTTCATAGTTTCTGTTATTTGCTGTATTTATCATCTTCGATTTCTTCTTTCAATATGTATTCTCTGTGATTCCTGGTAACTTAGTAACTAGCTGTCATTTGCTACATTTATTATCTTCTATTCCTTCTTCCAATATGTATTTTCTGTAATTCCTGGTAACTTAATAACTTGGTCCCAGATGGCTATCATAAATCCTGCAATTGCTGGTTACAAATCTCCTTCTTCGAGCCATGGATATGTCAACTCCGCGTTTATATTATCTTATTCCGCGATTTTTATACGTTTTCTATGTAATGGTTTCGTTTTATATCTTTCTATTGTTTGGTCTGGTATTTCTGGTTATTCCGGTGCATATATTTAGCATATTTGTATTTAGATTTAACCGTGTATATTGTGTATCTGCTTGTGTGATTGCTATGTTTATATCTGTCCCTCTTTGAAAAGATGCTGCGAGTGTTTTTATCTGTTTATTATTATTATTATTTTAGTCTATTGTATTGTACCGCGATTTTAGTTTATTTCCTCCCACGATAAAGTGTATCAAAATTCCTGTGACAGAATCTCTTTCATAAAGAAAGAACAAAGCAGATATAGCTAATGATGAGGAAATGATAGAACTGAAGATAAGGAATATTTTAACGGTTAACGTGATCATCGCATCGGTGTTGGCAGGAACAATACAGGAATAGTTACGTTGGCGAGAAAGATAACGAAACGGTCGTTGAGCACCAACACCGGCCGAGCAGCGAACAGTGAAATTTCCTCGAAGATGTGGGAACATACTGTTAGTTGTTGACAATCCAGCAGCGCCAAGATCGCACGTGGGTGTCGGTTTACGTAGTTTCTTCGAATTTCGTTCCGTACGACAGGAAAGGAAGAGCAGTTGCATAAGCGTAACAATTTAACGTGGTAGAAAATTGATTGCGAAACGGCCACGACTGCTCTTTCGCTGCGTTTCTAGTATGTATGCGGTTACAATGGCTCACGGAAGTATTCGAACACTCATGATAGAATTTTTTGATGAATATATTAATTGCAGTAAAGAATACAGATCGTACTTACTCTGGAACAAATTGCATTAATTATACTTGCATTACAGTTAGCACAAAGTGCATACTACAAAGGTCGGAACAAAATTTATGCTATGTGTTAGTGAGGTTAAGCAGGTAAACGGAATTCATAGAAATTTATGTACGAAAGTGCTTTGCTGAAGAGTCATGAGGGTTCAAAAATTTCCGGAATGGTTTTCCTTGAGACTCGTTATGCAGAATCGTAGATAGTATTATTTATGGGCTCATGCTAAACAGTTGATTTATGAAAATGTGATAGAGACAGAAAACCAGCTTTGGGAATACATTCAAAATGCATTTACCATTATTTTCACGACAGCAGCATAAATTTTTACTAACGCCTATATAACTCTTCAATAAAGCATTTTCTAACATAAATTTATATGAACTTTCTTTATTTACTTGACCTATTACCACGTAGTATAAATTTTAAAATTAAAAAAAATAAAATAAAAATCTTTTATAATGTAGATATTATGACACTATCGGTTATAACTACTTGGTCGTACCTACTTTTTACATTTATTGGAAAAATCTAGCAGCATTTGTTTTATTTAGCCTTACATTATAAGGCACATATGATATAAGTAACAGTTTTATAATGAAATAACTAGAAAATAAAAGTTGTGATGACCATTCAATTTATAGTAAATATCAGTAGCAGTCCGAATAAAAGTATAGCCTCATGAAATTATTCAGATATTTATCACAGTATTTTTTAATAAATTTATTTATTATACGAAATTTTTTAAAAATTCGTTACTGTAATGAGATACGATCTTCTTCATTATATATTATAATAGTAAAATTTGAAATCAATGCAAAAATGTATATAGAAATTACAAGACACTTATATCAAACATACGCCTTGAACAATTAGTATGCTACATGATAGCAGTCTTAAACATGTAGTTAGTACTAAAGATGGTTTTACTACCGGTTGTACTATTATGGCTCATTAATATATATAGGAAGTAATTAACTGTTCAAATACTTTGTTGGTTTTTGCGAATTCTATTCTGCCAATAAATATCTTGTAAGTCATATGTAAATTGTCAGATCCGTTTCTAATTTCACTAATATAATCACGAAAGTCATATCTCGTTACAGCGTTAGAGACGGCTATTGTGGCTGATTATGGCGAATAATTTACTGTTTAGGTACTTTGCTGATCTTTGCAAAGTGTACGTTCCCAATAAAAATTGGGTCAGTGCATAAGTTCGTGCCCGATCCAATGGATGTCAGTAGATTATTTGCCTGCAAGTCACATCTGTTACTGTATGTGCGAACTTCATGGAGAACAAAAGAGGGACATTCGATCGCTATTTCAGCAGCAGACTTTTATGTTTCGATAGCTTTTACATCGTAAAGCAAAAATTTTGAAAATGAGCGAAGGAAAGATTCGTTTCCTTCATGTCATGCCATGCGTCATGTCATGCTCTACGAATTCCAGGAAGGTGTAACAGCGGAAATTGTCGTAAAAAATATTCAGGACGTTTTCCAAGACCATGCATCACTTCTTTGTACAATAAAAAAGTTTCTCTGAAATTTCTTCAGTCGAAGTTGGATTATTTTCTGATAAATTGAGCAGAACGTCATCGTTTATCATTTTCCGCAATTTGTAGAGCATAACACGATGTAACTGAATCTTTTCTCCGTTCATTTTCAACATCTTTTTCTTACAATGTAAAAACTGTCAGAGAACAAATGTCTGTTGTTGAAATAAGACTTGAATATCGCTATTTTTATCCGCTATGAAGTTCGAGCATGCAGCAACAGATGTGACTTGCACACAAATAATTTAGTGACATCTGTTGGAATTGGGCACGAACTTTTGCACTAACCCAATATCTTGTATCCCTATGTCAATTTTTAGATCCATTTTAAAATTCACCAGTATAATTATGATAGTCGTGTCTCGTTATAGTGCTAATGAGATATCAAAATGTTTTGTATAATACAGTGGGATCTGGGGATAAATATTGCAAGCAATTTTCTGCTTATGTTTTTTAGTATTACATGTACCTCTTGCAATTTCATATCCTCCCTATTACCCTAGTACAAAGCTAATATTCTACGTATTAATAATGTGTATGTAAATATATTATAAACGCATGTACAACAACTTCGAAGAAGTAATGTATTATATCGAGCGTTGAAGGAAAAGAAAATACATTTCAAAGGTTAAAAAAAGGTGTGAAAGTGTTACAAAAATTACAAGAGTCTACGACGTTCAAAGATCTATGATTGATATCAAGAAACAAAAACAGAGAAAAATTTTACTGGAATTAAAAAATAAACATCTAGACTTTATTACACGTGAGTAATGTTATACGATGTTTCGATAAATCAGCAATGCAGTATGTTAGTTTCTAGATGTATATTATGCGAAAAGTTCTAAAATCTGGATAAAAAGGGTTTCTAATTTTAAGTCCCAATGCTAAGTACTGAAAAAAAGAAAATTATAATGAAAGTGACGATGAAAACCTGCCCTATTTTGAAATGTTCATAGCATTAGAAACATAGAATGTAATTTAATGAAGCCCAACAAAGGAATACATTGGTAATAGTGAGCAATTTGGTCAGTATCTTTGATTTTTTTAAACTTCAATATGTTAAAAAGGACTATTTAAATAAGTAAAATATCACAAAGGAGTATCGTGAACAATTATAAGTACTTTTAATTTTACTGTAAAACTATACCTAAATCTAATCTCAATCTCATTCTGGTATATGACTGCTATTAAGTGAAAGGTGTTAAATAGTAAATAGGTAAAAAAGAAATTTAATTCAATATTTATTAATAAAATAGTCGAATAATGAAAGCGTTACAAAATATATAACAAACGAAATTAAAAAAATTCAACATGTGGTTTACGTTAGGGTTAGGGTTAGGTTCAGCTGTAATGGATGAATCGTGAAAAAAAATTAACGAAATTTAATGCGGTTTATATTAGATTGAGATTAGATTTAGTTAGTGTTAAAGTGAAATTAAAAATATTTACAATTCTTCGTGTCACCTTTTTCCTGATATTTTGATTGTTTAAATAGTGTACTTTTTAAGCTTGTTTTTTTTGTATATTCTTTTATTATTATTATTACTTATTTATTTATTTTCTCCATCTGTACCTTATAATTTTTGGATAAATGTCATAGAACGTTAAGCTTACGAATCTCAAACCTTTAACTTAAAACCTGAAATTTATATTTTCAAAACCTGGCTACATAAGTTATAGTTACAACAATATCGTATTCTTTGTAATTGTTCTTGTAATTATTCTTTTTAAGATATATGATAATGTGTCGGTGCTCGATATTTCATTTTTGATTTGAAGTCTTTCTATATTGAAGATGGTTCAGGGTATTTCTGTTCTCAATTTTGAAGATGCTTCAGAACCATGACTAATGAAACGAGACGATAAAAACAAGACAGACAAATATTGATTAGTTGTCATGAAAGGTAGATTGCTTTGTAATAGTTAAAAAAATGTTATAGTTAAAAAAAGGACGCGTGTTTTACTATTCGGATTCCTTCATTCGAATAATCATCTCTTTCCCAATTAATTCGGCTACTACAAATTCTGCTATATACAGAATGTCCTGTTTAACTCGAAATGTTCAAATATCTGCAATAATACGAATGATACGACAAATTTATTAGACAACAGTTGTATGATCTCGAGAAAGACATATTGTAATTTTATCTATTTGATCTTGTAACGACCTTGAAATATCATGTAAAGATAGTATTAAATTTGTAAATTAATTTTTTTTTGTTGAAAATGACAACGTGAACGTGCTCGCCATCCATATGCAGATGCGATAGTTATAAGAAATAGTAACTAGAGGATGATCCTAGTTACAATCGATAGATTTAATCGATAGGCTTAAGATGCCTTTTTGTTTTTATCCCTAGTTTTTGTAAGCGCGTGCAATAAAGGTTTTTTTGGCTCAGAACGGTGTGATAGATTTATTCATTCAATAAAATAATAACTATTCTGATCTTACCTCTGAGTATAGAAATAACAATATTTTTATTATATATTTGTTATATATGCTTGTTGCTGGCATTCGGAAGTTTTCAAAACATTACAAACCTGTGTCTTCTGCATCATCCACCATCGAGATATAAACTTTAAAATTCGATATGCCGTCAGCATTAGTGTTACCTAATATATACCATGGGAACACATAAAGATGTTTTTCATAATGCTACACTACTTACATTACATTGCCGACACATGATTTCGCAGTTTTCTAATGTTTCCAAAACGGTCAGTCAGTTGCGAGTGACTTGTGATTGCAATCACTTGTAGGTTAATTCTTTGCGTTGTTCTGTGGAATTTTGAAGTGTACGTTTTGACAATGGATGGTACAAAAGTATTTCTAGTAATATTTCTGTTACATATATAGTATTTATATTGTAGTATTTCGGCAACGTCTGAATGCCAGCTATAAGAGTATGAACTAAAAAATAGAAGTATTACGGAGGTTACAAATTTTAATGTCACTATTGCAAGATGTTTTAAGGTGATCGCAAAATCAAATGTATAAAAACACAATATGTTCCCTTTGACGTCAAATGATTTTTGCCTGAAACATTTTTTCGCATCATTCGTAGTTATCGAGATATTTGACCGTTTCCAGTTAAACAGGACATACTGTATATATGAAAAATTTCTCAAATACTTTCGTGAACCACTGTACGTAGGTGCTTGCTTACGACAGATTGATCACGTTGGTACGTGGTCACATGCACGCGGAATACGCGATCAACTTTCATCGTGAAAACAATTCGGCTACTTTCGAACGGCGGACCAACTGCATCGTTGTACATTTTCGCTCTCCTTATTCGTACGTTCGGATGCTTAACATTGCATTGATGAGCTTTTTCTTCCGTGAACGTTTTATTGATCGGAACGAATTGGAAGATTAATCGTCCGTAAAGATGCATCGTCGTTAGCAATACAACCGTGAAACGAAGTAATTACTTTAACGATACAGACTCTGTATTTGAGAGCAAATTTATTTGTTTCTTTCCTTTTATCATTTTCAATGAAGCAAAGGGTCTAAACATTTTTATTTCATTACATTTTTTTAGTATAATAAAATACAGCTTTTAGTTTTTTACACACATTATAACTGTTATAAGACGAATTTAAAAAGTTATAGTATAAGAGATAATATCTTTGATTTAAAAATTTTGGTCATGGATTTATCATAAGCGATACAAATTTTTTTGTTCATCAGTAATCATCATCGACGACAGAAATTTAATTTTGGTTAGTAGTAACTAATATAAGTGGCCGGAATTTCTTTTGATTACTTTCCCAAGAAATGTTTAAAATAACCGTTATTTTGGATCTCTGGTATTTTATCGATATTTTTCTTTTATTATCCCACTGGTTTATAGTTACATTGATATGTGTTAAAAGATTAATAAGATTCAAACTAGTGTGTTTATTTTTTGCAAAAGTGGAGGGAATGAAAAATTTATATATGCTTTAATGTGAACTTTTTATTTATAAGCAATCTTTAATTTAAATTACAAATTATTCGTTTGTTTTAATTAATTGAAACTTCGTTAATAAATGGAATTGCATAATCATTTATTTTGAAAGTGCTGTAAGTTCATTTTCTGTAATTTGTAGTATGTCCAAATAGTCGAGACACTAATGATCAAAAACAAATAATATTGAAATTAATCAACAGTACTTTGTGTTTCCTGCTCTTATCTATAAACATATATAGATTGAAGCATAAAACATAAATTTTAAATAATTAAAATTTAATGAACTGTACAATTTTGAAAGTGTCTTTGAGTCTATTTATGACACTGAAGGAAGATACTGGTCGAATTAATTTTAAAAAAAGCTAAGTAGATCTTATAAGAATTTTTCAATTGATGGAAACGCCGCATCAATATCTCTAAACAAAGGAAGATGAACTTAGACCACTTTCAAAGTAAATGGTCCAATTTGTCGATTAAAAGAGACATCTATATTTCTATTTATGCTATACTGCCAGTGTAAACATCATATATGCTCATATGTTCATAGTAAGGCTCATAACCTCAAAAATTTTTGTAACATAATAAACTAAATAAAATAAGTTATAAAGTATACATTTTTTTTTCCTTCATCGTTAAGACGGGAGAAAAATTTCGTTTCTGTAGTAAAATGCATGTGAAGTGTACGATTCTGGCCAGATCTCTGCTTTAAAATCAAGTGAAATCGTAAAATGTTGATGCATCGACGCCCACGAAAGAAACACGGCCACACTCGTTATGGAATTTAAGTATGAAATTTACTTCTCGGTATCTTTTGTCGGAGACAGCTCGAACGAAGTAAATTAAAGAGAAGGAAAAGAGAAAATTTCACATGGTATTATATACGGTATTATATGGTATTATATGGTATATACGGTATTATATTATATGGTATTATATACAAATAAAATTAACAAAATCCTCTGTTTTTAACAGTACGTATTTATTTTAATAATTTGCGATGTTATCGATGTTGCATTATTTTACGCGATATTTTAATAAACGATAAATTAAAAAGTATTATATATATACTATTCAGGTTGTATATGAATTAAATGTACGTATCTCAAAATTAATTTTTTTTAAACTAAGACTTTTACAAGTAAAATTTATTATTTATTTTTAGCTTGTTTCCTTAAAATCAATATTATTTCTAGAATTGCGCTAGATAGGTCAGTATATGCTATACATTTAACTACGAACCAGAAGGATTTGGCAGTCGTATCAAGTCTCTCGTTCGCGTTGATGATATTTAATTAATGTGTCAGTCAGTAATGCTTCGATCGAACACATCCTAAAAGACTGCCCAACATATAGCGAACTCAGATTAAAAATATATACACGGTACAAATAAAAACAGAACGCAAATTATGAAAGCGAGACTGAAGATGATGTAAAGAGACTGCACTACTAATTAGAGTAATTTGCCTAGAGTACTAAGAGATAGCGTACCTTCATTTAGAGTAATGCGATATTAATTACTAGTAAGAAGGATAATACAAATCTAACACTATATCAAAGAAATATTGATATTTTTATGTTTAATTACATATTTTTGTAATATTATTAATTTTTTACCTATATTCGTATTCCGATTATTATCTAAGCTTGTAGTGAGCGAAAGGTTGACGCAAGAATGATAATAATAAATAATAAAAAATAATGATAATAATAATTTCATATATTGAATATATCAAATATCTTTCATTTTTATGAGATTTTAATAATTATGATTGTCCTTTTTTACGTATTATAATATTACATTACATATATAGCGTAAATGGGAACCTATAACATATAATTATAGACTAAAATGGGTAAAAACGTTTTACAATTGATACGGTTACTTTAATATAAGTTTCTTCTAAAGCATTCTAATTCTCAGCAGATTTGGAGCGGAAAATGAGGCTGGCTGCTGAGTGTTAATCGCGAATTATCATAACTGGGATATTTTTTGCTCGGTTTCTTTTGACTCTATAAAACTACTGTGAAATAATTTTTGTTTTTTGGAATATGCTTACTTATGTATCTACTCATATATTTTTATAACAATGTCTGCTTTACTTTACTTTCTTGCTTATATTTGGAACCGGCTTATCACCTAAGCTTGTAATGGGCAGAAACCTAACACAATAATGATAATAATAATAATACATAATAATAAATAAAAATAAATAAAAATTTTTGTTTTCTTAGTCCACAGTATTTGTATTTCATATTTGTATAAGTTCAAAAAAGAAAGATTTTAGATTAAACGAAAATGCTGCACTTTTCTGTGTAAAATAGAGGATTTAAAAATTTTGAGTACATATTAAAATATGTAATACTCCGAGTAAATAATCGAATAACTATTTTTACAATATTTTATTTTTTACATTTTGCTTTACTATTTATCCCATTTTATCTTTGTAAATTGTATTCTTGTATTTTTTTTGGAACTGTTAATCATTTAATTTAATACAAAGTTTTATGCGTATAGTTTGTTGTACTTGACTAAGTGTACGTCCTGTTTTTGACTGTTCCTTTCTGTTTTAGATCACTTGGTTGAAGTTCCTTCATTATATATAATGATTCCAAATATAAATATCGAAAAATTGTTTAATTTCAAATGCTTTGTTGATAAATTTCATTTTTACAACGTTTTGATACAATTTGTTCAGTTAAGTGAAATGAATTTATTGAACCGCAGCTTCCTTTTCATCTAATTTTTTTATTATTTCTTAGATATTTCGAGACAGCTTTTAGCGCACAAACTTGTCAGTTGTGATCTCACTTTTGGAATAGAATTCAAATTGCATGGATCGAGATAGTATACTTTAGTTGCAAATTGCAAACAAATTATAGACGGTCCTAAAGCGAAGTCATAACATGTAAGGGTAGCCAACAGGTTCCACAGGAGATCAAATTACACGAAGACCAGTCGTGAAGAACAGATCGCTGATTGCGGAAAAATGAGCATCAACGTGTTGTTAAAAATATTATCTACTTTAGCTACTAACAGACATCATAACCGTTACAAGGCAAATTAAAAAGTTATGGTATAAAAGTAATTATAGATCTCTGTAATTTAAAACTTTTGGTTACGAATAACCATTATAAATGATTAAAATATTTTTGATTAGCGGTAAACATTATCGATGATGGGAATTTTATTTTGATTATGGATAACTATTATCGACGACGGAAATTTAATTTTGCTTACCAATAACCAATATAGATGAGCGAAATATTTTCTAGTTACCAGTAACCATTATCGATGGACCGAATTTTATTTTAGGTGTCGATAACCATTATCGACGGCAGAAGTATACTTTCGTTACACTGGACTATTGTCAATTGTTGTTAATATTACTGATGATTTGTACATATTTATTGACAACCTGAAAAAGATTAATTATAAAACTTATGTATTTTATTATGCCAAGAAACGGTATGAAAATAATATGTGGAACAAAGAATAACATACAATAAAGTATTGTATTACAATATATTTATCCTATTCTTTGTTTCATATATTTTCATATCGTTCTCTTTGCTTAATAACATATATGAGTTTTATAATTAAGCTTTTTTATGTTGTCAATGAATACTAATTATCAGTAATAATGTAACAATTGACAATAGTCGAATGTAAGTAGAAAATTTTTGTTGTCGATATTGGTTAGCGGTAATAAAAAAAAATTGTCACCATCGATAATAGTTATCAATAACCAAAACAAAATTCAGGTCATCGATAATAGTTATTGGTAATCTAAAAAAATCTGGTCATTTATATTGATTGCTTGTAATCAAAATTAAATTCCATTATCGATAATGGCTGTTCGTAATCAGGACAATGGAAAATTAAGGTTTTTTTAAGCATTTCATTGTTTCAGAAATTTCTTTGAGATTTATTGATGACTAGCTTCTTAAATTTAATTAAAATTAAAATTAATTTTTACTCAATGACGTTTCTTCAAAAAATGTTGCTAAGATAACTGTTATTTTCAATTACTGGTTAGTATGCATTGCTAAATAAGAATCAAGAAATTATCCGAATTCGAACTTTCACTGTATCCATTGTACATATATTTCTCGGATATCGATACGATAAGACTTTTATGACGATTATGAAAGAAATTCTGAAACATTTCGAAAAAATACTCGGAAGCGCTTTGGGGAATTGAAACTTGCACGAGTAAATTTTAGTTTTATCTTTGGAATCATATTCTTCCAGGGGAAAATATTTAGAAAGAGAGAAGAAAAACATTTCTAATCGAAACTGGAGTACTATTGGAGTGACTATTAGTCAGATATTATAATTTTGTTTATCATTATATATGTACATACAATACAGGGTATCTCATTTTAATCGATCCACGCGAATATCTGTTAAACTATACACTGTCCGAAAAGGTGTTTCAAATAAAACTTACTTTATTTTTAGAGGGATATCTTGCGATGATCGCAAAACTTGTTTAGGCAGACGCGCTTTCGAGATTTCAAGGTGACCTCTATTTTTTTTAAATGGAACTATACATTTTTCTATGCACCATTCGATGCATTTTTTAATTCTCTACAAAATGATATCAAGGAACTTGTATTGAACAATGATTAGTTTAAAAGATATTTCAACTTTAATCTTTTAAAACTTACCGTATGAAAGACAAGAAAAGATGGCAGCGCTTTATGTTTACGTTCTCCTCGTCTGACATGCACTCAGTCCACGAAATTAAGATCGAAATATTTTTTAAACTTGGCACTTTCAGATACAAGTACCCTAATACTATTTTGTAGAGAATCGAAAATTGTGTAATTCACATTAAAGAAAGAAAAAGAGAAAACAAAGAGCACCTTGAGATCTCAAAAACGCCTGCATTTAGACAAATCTAGACATCATAACAAGACATCCCCCTTGAAGTGAAACAAGTTTTATTTGGAACACTTCTTCGAATAGCGTTTGGCCGACATTTTCTTGGCTCGATTGAAACAACATTTCAAAGAATTTTTCACTAGATCTGTTAAGAGTGTAATAACACAATTGCAATTGTTTCACAGTTCTCATAAACTTTACCCCCCCCCTTTTTCTTTAGCCAATATTTTTGCGTAAACGGTCGACGTGCAGAAAAGACGTGGCATCGTGAAAGTCGGAAATTCGGAAAATTGGAAAAATCGGTAGAGGCGACAAAGTTAAAGAACTGACACGACGAAGGAATCGAACAACTCACCAGATAGATCAACATCGTTGTATTTCGCGGCGATCGAAGAGGGTACGAGGACGAAAGGTAGATGTCGCAAAGGAGAACGTCTTTCACCGACGATCTTTCACTGTTGTGCCGGCTGGATCGACACATTCGGACTTTTATACGAGCTGGAAGAGGGGAAAAGGAACATCCTCGGTCCTCTTCCTTCGCTCATTCGATCATCGATCGGGCGATCTTCGTTCAGGTGACTACGTAACCCTGATCTTATTACGGATTAACGACATCCCTGGTTTTCGTCTTGGCCCGTCTAGAATGGTTTACGGAGGCGAAATTTACACCGGGAAATTTTTCGCCATTCAAACCGGTGTGATCGGAAGCGCGAACAAAGGATCTTCTTTAATTTACCGTGTATTTTATTTTAATTAATTTAATAGAAACGCTTTCGCGTGATCGTTATCCAGCCGCGTCGAGGTTCTAGAGAATCGATCGACGATACGTCCATTAATTTCATTTTTCAACGGTATTTTTCAGCCGCTCTGCTTCTTTGTTTATCGAGTGTAAATGTGAGAATAAAATTTTGTAGATTTCTTTCACACGCGTCACGCATGTTCGTAAGCCAATTGTAGCTAATATATTCGATAAACCTTTCTTCTTGACAAGGTTTTTTTATATAGCAATTCGAGCAAAAATATCCTCGCGTATCCTTATAACGGCATTAAAAGAAACGAAAGCACAGATCATATTACTATTACGTAGTGACGTATGTTTCCTTTAGATGGCAGGATGAAAACAAGAGTCGACATAAATTAGGTTATGGCAAATTTGCGTTTCTACCACAGTCGGTTACCAAAACGATAACAGCTCAATGATTGTCGTTGCATCCAATTTCGACACACGTGCCTAGTTCATGAATACTTGAGATAAAAAGATTTTAGTTTCCATCATGTATAAACCTGTGATTTCGAGAACGTTGAATATCGAACGAAAGAGGGAAGAGTTACGGCGTAAAGTGGTTGTGTATAATTTTGCGGAACGAAAGAGGAAAAAAGTGACGGTGCAAAACGGTTGGGTACAATTTTGGCAGCGAGCCTCATCGTCACGCTGCACTGGAAGAAAGTCTGAATGAAGGTGCAACAAGAGGGCGACGTAGCGCGGTGTTTAAACGCCTCGTGAAACGATATTGCATGAAGGAGACTTCGTATCGCAACGGATCATTCGGAGATTACAAGAAATCAAAGCCCGGTTACATCAAAGCCCGTTATTGAGTAAGCATCGCTGCTGTAAGGATGTGGTGAATCAAATTGCGCCGCTTTGCGCCGTTGATACAAAGATTTCGAGGATCCCGTGAGTCACGTGGGACGCGCTGGTCGACTCTCGGATCGTCGAATTGACGATTCGGATCTGGCGAGGTTATGGGAGAACGTCCTTGATATCGGCCTAAATTCCTGTGGACGCATTCAGGCATTTTCTCCGTAACGTAATTCCAGAGGCAAGTAGAGGCAAGCAGAGGAGACGGGCAAAACTGAAGACGAGCGAAAGTGTGCTCGGTATGGTGGCCCTCACGGTGAAAGTCAAACTAATTACGAGACGAGCACGGGCACGTAAGCTGCCCGGAGAGTTAGCGTTGCAAAACAATCCTCTTCGCTACGAATATTAACCCGGAACACCTGCCGCTTTCCACTGCCCGCACCAAATTCCTTCTCATTCTCAAGCCTCCTCTTCGTTCGTGATACTCTTCACTGGCTCAATCTTTATCTTCGCCCGGCTCGCCGTTCTCTTTCCCTCGTCCGTTAAATCATTCGGTTCTTTCGCCTTGACCATACCCGGACCAAATGGAACTTATCGAATTTACAGGTAAAACCTTGCGTCGTAGATTTGTTTCTTTAAGACTATGAATTCGTGTATATAGTAGCTCTCTCTTATCTGGTCTCACCTTGGCAAGAAAATACATTCCGTGTTACGTAGTTCATTAGTAGTTCACAGTCAATATATGGGAAGACTGTAATCTTTATATTCAGTTTTGAAATATATACATACGTATCAGGCAGCCTAACAGTTATAGCCAAAGTGACTAAAAGTTGAACTATGAGAGTTAATAGATAAGTTTAACCGATTTTGGTTATGATTAACCGTTATAAAAATCGAAATCTTTTTAGTTGCCGATAACCACAATAGACAAGAGAATTTCATTTTGGTTGTCGATAACCATTTTCGGGCAGAAAATTTTTACCGATAACCGTAATAGATAAGAGAATTTTACTTTAATTACCGATAACCATTTTCCAGGAGAAAAATTTCTTTTGATTACCGATAAGCATAATAGGTAAGAGAATTTTATTTTGGTTGTCGATAACTGCTACATATGAGAGAATTTTTTTTGTTATTGATAATCATTATCCGTGGCAGAATTTCTTTTTTGATCATGAATAACCATTATTTGTAACAAAATGTGTTTTGGTACCTGACACGTGCATACAAAAATATGGGTAGATGAACTATAGAGCGAGATAGAAATTGTAAAATAATTTTGTGTCTATGAAATTATATATGTTTTCTCGTAGAACTATGCATAAAAAGTTGGAGAAGAAGAATTGCCTGTCTTATTAAATATTAGGATTATATGGGAAATAAGAAATATATCCCATTTTGTACAAGAGATCATAAAAGTAGGAAAATTAATGCTAGTTAAATCATAATAAAAATTAAGTTACTATATTGCAGTGTGTATGTGCATATATTGGGTATATATATGAATATATGTTGATGTATGTATGATATATAATATATGTATTATATACCAGTAACCTTCTTTGTAATAGGCTGTGAGCCTGAAATACAAGTAAATATACTTTAGTATATTCTAAAAAGGGTACTTTACTATATGTACCAATTATTTCTCACATTGCTCATTGTTTATTTAAACAATTTTGTGATTTATATATTTTTTTAATATTAAATGTACCAAGAAATTAATTTGAATTAAAAGAGAGAGTAAAAATTATCCATTCTTTTGTACATGTAAATATTTAGTAAACTAGCAAAATGTTATATTTACACGAATTTTTTAAATTAACGAATTATGTAAATATCTGACATAATCCATTTAAGTATTTAGATATTTGACTAGAAGTTTAGTACAGTAAAGAAATAGGTTAAAACCAACGAGAGGTTTTAGATGAAATATTTAATACTCCGTACATCGATCCGTATATTTTAATTTACAATCAGTATCATTAGACTGCGGATGCATTTTTGGAAAATTTGTATGTGCAAAAATGTACAGAATGCAAATACGTAATATGCAGAAATATACGAGATATTTAAAGATACTTATCATCATAGTTATAGGACAACACAAATCTCTGTTTAGGTTCTGCCTTTTTAGTTGTGTTCATAAAAATATGAACTTGCACAAGAGCCTGCAGTCTAGTTATCATATATCGGAAATAACAAGCGTTAAACTAAATATTAAGCCAACTAGAGGTTATGCCAAGATTTGCCGAAGTAATTTCATAGGAATAATGAAGTTAGATTTGCTCGAATGTTCGATTTAGTATGGCGATATTATTGATTGCATATTAATAAACTTATTTTCAAAATTTGTTTTATTCGAACAAATTTACGAACTACAAAATCACGTATAATACAAAATGTCGTAACGTATTCAAGTAATTTAAGATTACGAAAATACGTTAAATCGATTAATCCATTAATTGGTTAGTGAAATTAAATGATTTTCATCATATTGGTTTGTTCATTGAAGGGGGACAAATGTAACGTCTACACTCTTTACGTATATACACATACACAAATATTAAAACTTCGAACTGGTACGATAATCGTCTCGTCTTTTGCAATTTCTATTATTTTTGAAATTTTAATCTTCAATTAATATTCAATTAATATAAGTAAGAGTTTAGGTCAAATTACCCAATTTTTAAATATTTTCTTTCTTCAGGGTCGTGAATAGCTTGACACCACTTTTAAAACTACTGGACCATGTGATTTAACAAATTTCATTTATTTAAACTTCACGCTTCATGCTTTGACCCACTTTTCTTTATAAATAAGGGCAGGAAAGACAAAACACTGTTGTTTAATTCCAATACCATTTGTATTTCATTACCGGTGGCTGTTTGGGCAGACTACGAAATGGACTTGCGGCACTTTCAAAATAAATTATTGATTATGCAATTTTATTTATTAACTAAATTTCAATCGATAGAAATAAACGAATATTTTGCGATTTAAATTATAAATTATTTATAAACGAAAAGTTCGCATTGAAGAATAAATTTCTCGTTTAATCAATTCTTTCAAAAAATTGACTTGCGCCACTTTCAAAATAAACGGTCCATTTACCGGGTGATCCATTTAACTTCATCATCTGGAACATTTCGTTTGTTGTCGATAATATTAAAAAATGTTTCAGATAGAAGTTGAATAGTTTCGAGGGGGGCATCATTTGACATGATTAGTTTTTCTGTAATACTTAGAGGACATATGAAAGTCACCGATTCTTTTTTTATATTATTATTGCGCTTGCGTTACGGTTTTCTATTTGCAAAGGAGTGAAAATAGATTAGCGCATCGATGCAAATGCACGTATAAATAGAAACATCGAAGAAGGCAATGCGCTAGTTACGGTAGAGGGGAAAGCGTTAGTATGCTGATTATGCCAAGTATTTTAACGCCATTCACAGCACGTCGAAGAATAGTGATTACTTCATGTTTGGTTATTTAACTGTTTAGCACGTATCTGTGATTTGTTCGTTTAATATCTCATTTGTTATCACTGTAAAATGTTCAAATATTTCTTATGTAACGAAGATATAACATATATAACTACGATGTAATAAAATTTTGTAATGGAATAATATTAAATGGAATTATATTAAACAAATTATTGAAAATTTTACTAATTTTCCTTCAAAACATACGAAAGGAATTTCTATGTAGTTTACTCAAACAATGCTCAAATATCGTTACAAGTATAAATAAATGGGATAATTTTCAGTTAGGTTAGGTTCGGTTAGGTTGAATATTTTTTTGTCTTTATTGGTTTGCTTATAGAATTACAACATTTCGTTTCTATAGACGTACCACCCGTGATACTCGCTGCAATATAAAAGAAATTAGTAAAATAAATAAATAAATATATACTTCACATATATAATCTATATAATCTCATATATATGAATGAATATGTATATACACAACCATATATGCAAACCTACGTATACATTCAGCTATAATTCAAACGTACATCCGTAACCTAAATACACACATGATATTAGCTACCCTAATTAATCAAACCTAACCTCTATCTTATCTCTATTTTATTACCTTAACCTTATCTTAATCGATATTTTAATCCTACTCAATCCGCAATTAATATATCACTGATCAACCATGCTACTTGGATAATGAATATTTTGATCACCCGTTGCTTTACAAGTTTCTAGTAATAATTTTCAATATCCAAAGATTCGATTTTCAACGTAATATGTGGAGTTACTCGCATAACTGATCAAACAGCCTCTAAAACGGAATAACTTTCTTAATATCGTAACAAACTACTCAACCTTTTTTTGAGGAAATTAGATGACTAGTTTACTAGATGACTAGTTTACTAGATGAAATCTAATATTTTTGTTTTGTTTTTGAACACGTACTTGAGAATGTTGAATCGTTGTACCACACTCTACATAAGAGGAAAGAATAATAGAAAATTTATTTAGTTGGGAGTTTCTATCGTAGTTAGTTGGTTAATTGTTGATTTGGAAAGGGTTCATGTTACTTAACCCAATGCTTCCTCGTTGGCAAATGGCAGAAGAATTCGATTACTTCATTCTCCATTAAACTGGTTACCTAATATTATTGGTCCACAAATTGATAGGGATAAAGAATGTTCACAAGGAAGCCTTTGCTTTTGTGTTATATAACTTCGTAAGTGTAGCTTCGGTTTCCTTGAACGACGAAAATGATCTGTTTGAAAACGATACGGATAATCTTCACGACGATACTGAACGCTCTATACGGATGTTGTGAAAGAATCATAGATTATTACCAGATTTAGAATGAAAACCAGAAGCTTCATTGTTGATGTTCATGCAATGTATCTGTGCAAGGATCCTGCCCAATACAAAGAAGCATTAGCAATGTCGCTAAGAAAAATTGTAGAACAGGAACACATGTAAATAGCAACCAAGGCTTAATGTTAATAGTTGTCCCTAAATGTTCATTAGTTTTCGCAAAAGATTATTTAACAAGTAAAAAGAGTCTCCGTTGCACGGAGTCATCCCCACTATGGAGAGGAATTCCCTCTGGCGCCTCCAGAAGCTCGATGACCCGCCGCGATCGAGTAATGTGACATGACAAATATTGCTGAAACAATGTAACTAAGTACTAATTTAAAAGCGACAGTTATCTTATTTGATTTTAAAATTTTTATGATTTTTGAAAATTTAAACTTTTACCAACATACTTGTGAGATCTTTTAGGTTAAAATGAGTAGGCAAATATACTCCATATTATATGGTGTTTGGTGTCATTTCAATCAGAAGGATATAAGAAACATGTCGGTAAAAGTTTTATTGACAACAAATCAAAAACAAGGAAGGTTGATTTTTGAGTTAAAGGTCTTACCTTATCGCGGGTATTTAATATTTGTCGATCGTTTCGTTACTCGCATTGTTATTTTCTACGTTCAGTTTCTGACTTTTTCGATGTTCATACGTCTCAGTATCGAAAAATGCAATCGTTTCTACATCTTCGTTATTGTAATATTTGGCACCAGATTTTTGTGTAATTATCGAATGTTTCTTGTATTGTAACTTTCTTGTATGTAAACGCAACAATCATTGCTTAATACTTACTTAATAATAATATTACTTAATAATAATAAAATAATTCAATTAAGATACACTCACGGTAGGACCATTTTAGCATTTTGATGATATCATTAGATATACAATAAAACAATTACGTTTTACAATTACATTTTCCTTACTAAACATCTGTTACCAACTACAGAGGTAGTGACGAGCAATATTACTCAATCCGAGATCGGTAATCGATAAGGCAACAATGCAACAATAAAACTTATGTTATTGGCCCTCTTTTTATGAAACTTTCATCAACATGTCCGTGATATTTTTGTAATTAAAATTACACGAAACACGACACCATTGTAGGCGATTTTTAATTATATTTGCCATAAAAAGTTGATAGATATATTAAATTTCCGTAAAAAATTTCGTTTTTCCTTTAAAATGAAATTTTTGCTATCAATATTATAACATAATTTCCTATATTTTTAAAAATAATTTCTTTTAGTAGAGAGTCCTAATTGCCTATTTTCTAAATTTTCGCTGAAAGATTTTGTATCGTCGTTTCATCTTTTATATCGTTCTGTTTATTCGTTATTCTTTCGCTAGATACCAAACGAGAAGTTTCGTCTGATGTCAATATAATGTGAAATGTTTATCTCAATATAGTTCTCTTAATTTTAACAAGATCAAGATTCATAGAATTAATAAATTTGTGTCAGTAATGAAAATAAGATGGATAAAGAGCGTGGCTAATTGCACCACTCAATTACGTGGTTACACAAATTAGTCGTTACGTCTTCATGTTCTTACATACTGTCCATAGACGATTGGAATTTCTGTTTTTGTCATTCTTGTAAACGAACATGCATGTAAAATAAATACCAGAGATGGATACATTCTGTCAGAAATATTATTCACTGTTCGCTATCTAGTGAATTATTGGGACAAAAGTAAATTCAATGTTAAATCTAAAACACTATTGTGTAAGGAAAATATATTAAGATTATTGTGTCATTCTACTGATCCATTATCGTTTTAAAGAGAATATTCTCTTTTCTTCTCTAGAAAAAATATAGTAAACGATTAATTTTTCTTCCTTTGACAACTTACAATTAGTTTAATTATTCGCGATTTTGTTATTCTTGTACGTGTCTATTGGATGGAAAAGTAGATATAAACCTTCTCGTAGTACAATTAGATAGGTTCATGTAAAATGGAAATTAATAGGTTCTTGTCTATGTTATTGTGCATTGTAGGTTCTTGTATGTGCTAGCGTCTGCAACCTTCAGTACTTGGCCGCATGGTGCAGCACTAGTTCGCGAACAACCAGAACCATAAGCGTGAGCAACCCCCATTTTTCTCTACTGTTACGATTGTTACTGTTACCATTGCTATTACCAGAGTGTATACTTCCTCCCTGACGATAGTAATAGCAATAGCAAAAGGTATACACATCTAGGTGTTTACCTTTTTGGCTTCAGGGGTATTCAATCAGACCTGCCAACAGTTCATAGCGAAAGGCAAATAAGCTCTTGGAGCTCTTTGGAAACCATTCATAAAGAAAGAAATATATAACTGGGAAGCAAAAATGAAAATCTTCGATGTAACAGTATATAAAGATTTATCGTTGGATACACAACTGACATAGAAACAACGGTATTCCATACTCCACTTGCTGAGATTCGAAACAGGGAGAACAAATGTGGGAATCATATAGAGGGCGTTGCGGTAGAGAATTAAATTACTGAAAATGAAGGGCACAAGGTTTCGAGGAGAAGTTGCGACAGACTAGACTGATACGAAGGACAAAAGAAACAAGGACCTACAGTCATACAAACATGAAGACTGTATCTAGTTACAACTGCCAACACACATAAGGAACATAGCGCAGCTTAGACTAGCTCGGAGGGAAGAAATCCAACAGATCAATTTTTACTATTTTGCAAAGATGTCTTCAGATTATTGTAATATAAATAAATGCAATGGAAAATAAGTGAGAAACTCATCTTTTTTAGTAAGTTAATGTTAAGGATGTTTAGAATATAATAGGAAATAAAATAAATTTCTGTACCTACCGAGCCAGAGTGGCAGTAGGTGACTATTATTATTATTGTTTTCCTATTTGGTCTAATACTTAAGGTCACATTATTTATTATTATAAGGTAAGAATAAGACAATATTTTAGTTTTGGTTACAATATGTGTAATGGATTATAAATATTTTTCGCAAATTGTAAATTGCGAAAAATATTTTTTTTTTTTTTTTGGTAAATTGACTCAGCAATTTACCAAAGCTATGGGGCTTGTAGAAAATAGCGATCAAAGGGGAGTGTTGAGAAATGTTAAGTTGGTATGATCGTTGGTTGCTACAAGCTAAGTTGGTACGACTTCTAACGACGCTCTTTTGTCTTAGAAGTCGACCACGTTGTTCTATTGACTTGGAGATTCCTGTGTGGTAAGATGTGTTATAAGACTGAATTATTAGACTGAAATATATTGGAGATAACGAATCTAAGTGAATCGTTAGTTTATAAACCCAAAACCTTATTAAATAACACTTTTAACATAAGTATTCCCTATGCCTCGCATTACTACTACATCAGTCGTTCGTTGGCCAGACGATTTGGAGACTGTAGATTCTTTAATTAATGAGCATTCGGCTCCGGAATCGAAATAAAATGGGAACGACTCACCCAGATGACTTGAACTACCAGCTGGAGACTCCACCACGCAGGAGTCGACTCGACGTTCGTTCTTGAGGCCGGGTTTTCTGACCTGCAGTAGCAGACAATCAGCTGTGATACGGTCCTCCGCACGACACTTGAAGCAAACCACCTTGGACGATGTAGCTGGTCGGCTTCTTTTCTGGCGTCGTGTATCCTTCTGCTGTTCGCTACGCATCCTCTTGCGGCACTCCATTATTTTATGTCCGTAGGTACCACAGTAATGGCACCTAACCTGGTGGCCCGATAACTTGCGTCGTTTGGCTTCGGGTTCCGCCGGTGAATTTCTTGGCGAAGATGTCGGCTCCTCCTCGTAACAGAAGGGTCTCATTTCGTTCCGAAATTGGTCCTCATTTTTGATGTCACTCGTGAGAGCCAATCGTTTAAAACGTTGGTCACGCATGCTTGCAAGGAAGAGAATGATGGCGGTAAGTATTTCGTCCTTCGTAGAATGTCGCCACCACGTCTTCAGGAGGGAATAAAGACGACAGTAATAAGCCCCTAGAGATTCGTTCTTTCCCTGTGGTTCCCTAGATATCTTTATTAACGACGAGGACGTTGTCTCTTGGCCACCGAAATGCGCAAGGAATCGTTCCTTAACAGTAGACCAGGTAATCTCTTCGTCTACCATCGTTTGCGTCAGCCAATGTGCTGCAGAAACCTCTAAAGCTTCATTTAAGGCAGAG
Source organism: Bombus flavifrons (assembly GCF_040668555.2). Lineage (NCBI taxonomy): Eukaryota > Metazoa > Arthropoda > Insecta > Hymenoptera > Apidae > Bombus > Bombus flavifrons. Next base: position 4,120,778 of record NC_138458.1, on the reverse strand, counting down.
TATAACGCACTGTCTCGTAGAGGGTTGTCCTTCACAAGCCGACTAACAGCCGAGCACCACGCGGCTGGATCGGCGCCTGCGACTTCGGGGTTAAAACATGGTAGTGATAATTTCTCAGGTTTTACACTCGGCACCTGTTCTCTCGGCTGAGTCAACTGGTCCACGTCCCTCAAAAGTTGTTCCATTGTTATAAATGGTCCTGATCCCACTTCTGATGTCGGGTTAACATTAGAATTTAGGGCGCGTAACGATTCTTCGTTTGGATTAGCCATCGTTTTACGAAGCAGAGATTATATTTACACGTATGTACAAGACTTTTACGAAGTATAATGAATATTGAGTTTAACGGATAATAAGTTTGACGAATAATAAGTTTAACGAATAATAAGATTAACGAATAATGTTTTACGAATAATAAGTTTAACGAATAATGAGTTTAATGAACGCTATTAACAATGTTCTTGGGTTCAAACGAATCCACGGTCAACAGGATAACTCTTTACTATGCGTAGAATAATTTTAGGCACAAAACACGATTACTGAGACGCTCGGTATAAACTGCTCGATGTGTCACTCTCCAAGGCGATCACGCGAATAATAATCTGATGGAAATTTTTCTCGTTGTACGATTGCATTTGTTTGTTATATGCTCGTTGAAAACATCGAGAAGGTTCCAATCGCCGTTGCTAGGCAGTTTCTGCCTAAAGTGTTATTTAATAAGGTTTTGGGTTTATAAACTAACGATTCACTTAAATTCGTTTTCTCCAATATATTTCAGTTTAATAATTCAGTCTTATAACACGTCTTACCACACAGGAATCTCCAAGTCAATAGAACAACGTGGTCGACTTCTAAGACAAAAGAGCGTCGTTAGAAGTCGTACCAACAGCTTGTAGCAACCAGCGATCATACCAACTTAACATTTCTCAACATAAAGTTTGATATATACTCTTTGGAAGCATCGAAAAAGTTCCAAACGCCGTTGCTAGGCAGTTTCTGTCTGGAGTTTGATTATTAATACAACGTGTGTCCCATTATATCGACACCTTCAAAGTACAATCCCATGTGACCAGGCCCGTTCTTGAGGCCGTATGCCGCCACAACCACATTTCTAGGGAGAACCATACAACCACTCCACACCTCCGTCAGGCAAAACGTTCATCCCGTGACCGTGGCTACGTTCGGCGACCAGTTGTCACCTCGAGCCCAATCTCGCAAAATCTTTCTCAAAATTGCAAAGAGAAGGCTCCGGTTTTCCTTTCATCTCAGACATATAATAACAGCCTGTTAGTATACATGTCTGTGTTATGCCTCTGTCATTAACTATTTCCTTCTGTTGGTATTTGTACAGCTTTTTTTCATGCATTTAGCGAAAGAGAAAGTAGCTTGGAATTCATTTAAGCGAAATGTAGCTAAAAACTCGTAATCAAGAACTCTAGTCAACGATATAATTGAAACTGAATGAAGAGGAGAAATCCACTATCCGTAGAAATATAGTGCTAATACAAAGCGAAATAAATAGGCCCATTTTACGTTTAATGACTGCAATCATTAATCTTGTTGATTGGTACAAATTGTATAGACTTTAAAAGTGTTCTCTTTGATTCGATTATACGAACATAGTACATAACCTTCATGACATAGCAAAAAATATTTCAAGTGCCTAATTACAAATATTGACTATTATGTAATTATTATGTAATAGAATTAAAAAAAAGATATCTTTTAGCTTTCTAAAAATAGAAATTTAAGTTTTTAATAGATGAACAATATTTTTTAATTGGAAAATACCAGACGAGCAAAAATCTCTTTCTAGAAAAATGTTTGTTTATTTAAAAATCGGTCATGAAAATAAAATAAAAAGTGTGTAAAATTTGATATTTGGAACGAATGAAAAATTGATTATCTAATTAAGTGTAGCTAAAGGCATTGTACATATGTAAGCGAATGTGGAGTTAAATGGGCGATGGAGTGATGTAAGTTTTCGAAAAATTTGTAAAACGTCACATTTTCTGAATACGATCTTTTAAATAGTTAATTTTGAAAGAATAGTAGATGGATTTAAAAAAAATTCTGGTAGGCGGCAGAAACTATTTAAATAAAAAAATTTTTCTGAGTATAAAAGTCAATTTTAATGACCTTTTAACTACGAAGAAAGATAGATAATTTATTTGTTATTTGAGACATTTTAAATACTTTTATGAAACTTCCTAACATTTTCATTTTATTTTGCATACAAGCTTTTTTTGTTTTCTTTTCATTTAAAGATTTGTATATTTGTTAGAAAAGAATGGCTCTGAAAAATGATTAGTTTAAAAGATATTTTAACTTTGATTTTATAAAATTTATCGTATAAAAGACAAGGAAAGATAACGAAGTGCTTTTATGTGTATATTTCTCTCTTTTCCATATATTCAATTTGATGAAATTGACATTGAAATATCTTTTAAACTAAGCATTCTCAAATACAAGTACCTTAATCATATACTACTTTTCGTAATAATATTTTTCCTGTAGACAATTAAAAAATGTATTGTATGGTGTATGAAAGATGTATAGTTAATAAAGGCAAAGATCACCTTAAGATTCACCTAGACAAATCTGGTGGTCACCATAAGATGTCCTCCTTCAAACATAGCAAGTTTCATTTAAAATACTTCTACGGAAAATGTATAGTTAAAGAGATATTTGTGCGTATCGATCAAAATAAGACACTCTGTATAGAAGAGAATATATTTACAAAATAGTATCCTATTTCGTCCCATACTCCTCTATACATATGTATATATGTATACATATATAGCAGATATACATATATACATGTGTACATATATAGTAACGGTGCAATTTTCAGTATGAATTTAGCCAAGATCCAACTTCAGATCACAAAAGAAACCTTTGAAGGTATCCGCATATACTCTGCTGTCATAGAAGTCGTTATTTCTTTGTATAAACATACGATAAAGAAACAGATTAACAGTAATATAAAATGTTATATTTAATTCAATAAATAAAGTTCTAACCAGGAAAAATGGATAAAAAGGATGATGAGAAAAAGGAGGAGGATCCGCGATTGGAATATATGTTTAATTATTTGACGTATTCGAGAAAATTAAAAGCCGACAGATGGACGAAAATGTTATCCAATGCGGATTTCAAGGTAACTTGAATACGTTTAATGGTTTGATAGAAGTGCTATCATAGAAATCAATTTATTTTTCGAAGAAGGATAAACAAAACTGTTGTATAATTTAATAAAGCTTTCATCTTTTACAACGCCATTTTATCTGCAAACCAGACACCATATTTGTTATAAAACAAATTTTTATTGTTATGATATAAGATTTAATATCTTCAATTAAATAAATTTTGGTTGAAGATAATCATTACTAATAATGGAAATTTAACTTTCGTTACCATTTGATTGGTTAATTGGTTAATTGGTTTAATTTGTTTGGTTACAGTAACCACTATCGATGGCAGAATTTTTTTCTGGTCACATTCGGTTACTGTCAACTATTAGCATTACTGATAATTAATACATATTCATGGACAACATAAAAAAACCAATTTTAAAAATTGGTATCTTATTAAGCAAGAAAGCAGTATGAAAACATGTGAAACAAAGAATAGAATAAGAGATATTGGTAAGATATTAATGCAAGCGTTAATAAAAATATTATCCTATAATATTTATTATCTTATTCTTTGTTTCATATATTTTCATATAACTACAATTTAATTATTTCGCTATCGATAATGTTTACTAGTAGCAAGAAGATTGTAATTATTCATAATGGTTATTCGTAATCGGAACAAATAAAAATTATTATTTTTTAATCATTTTAATTTTAGGAAATTTCTGAGATTTATTAATAACTGACTGCTATTTAAATAAACATTCATTTTTACTCAATGACTTTTCTCTCATTGATGAAAAATGTTTAAACTAACTATTATTTTGCATCTCTACTGCAAACGCATTGGAATACCTGCACTGTGCAAATATATTCCTTTCTTAAATGCAATTACATGTTCGTTTGGATCTTATCGCGCGTGTAAGGCTATTAAGATAAAGGAACGAAACTTGACTATTACTCACAGGTAAATTCCCGTTTTACTTTTGCATTATAAATATGAAAGAGGATAAAGTTCTGAAAGGTTCCGGTGGCCGATCGATACGAAATTTGAAGGGAGTAGTGTACTATAAATATAAAGTTTTAGCTTTGAGTATTCATTAGTTTTCGAGAGATTAATAAACTAAATAGCCGATGATGCAATAGCGATATTCAGTCTTAGTATCTATAGGGTGTCCCACGTAAGATATACTATTGTAACCTCAGTTATCTACGGGATCTTACATTTTGTTTAACTATTCTTGAAAGTGATTACGCAGTCAAAAGATGACTGGATTAATATTCCTATTAAATAGGGTTGCCATTTAGCAAATTGTTAATTTAAAATAAAGAGCATTAAAACTCCAAAGCCTTCCGCCTGAAACTTGGAAACTCCCAACTACATACTTTTTTAGGTTAGATATGATAACTGTATAGCACAACATTTGCATTTAGACTGCTTCGAATGCATCTAATGCGAACGCAACACTTGGAAATCATTTTTAGAAAAGTAAATGCATTGCTACCTAGTATATTAGAACACGCGTAGATGTTGTTGCAAATAGTAGGAAAATATGAAAAATAAATCGCGTTACGTTGGACACTCTGTATATACATATATGCGGTATATCGTAACATAACATGTTTGGCCACAGAAATTGAAACGTAGTTTAAAAAAGGACGGGCAGATCGTAGGTGAAACCCCCTATAGGTACCGAAGCCGATATCGATATTGTAAATCGCTAATCCCCTCAAATTTCATTTCGGTCAGTCACCGAAGCCTCTTGGAACAGCTGTGAGGTATTTAATCACAAAATGCACTTAAACATTTCCTTATTGCAAAGAAAATATTATTGCACACCTTTCACTATGATCTTATCGGTTACATGATATTACATAAGTCGCACTTTAATACTTTCATTTAAACCTTTCATTTCGATTTTCATCTTCGAAATTTTTATTATCTGAAAGGTCATAAATAAAATATGTGTTGCATTGTGGATAACTTAGAAGGAAAATGTCTGGGAAATCGCAATTACGTGAACGTAGCTCATTGAATGAGTAGCGGAACATTTATTTTGATTCATTTATCTAAAATATTTTATCACGTCACAACTTATTATTACTTGTTATTTTTGACAACACGATTTAAAAAGTTATATTTCAAAGAAGAATTTATCTTAGGATGCCTTCTAATATACAGGGTGTATCTTCTAAGATTAACCACCATTTTTCAGGCATTGCTAATAATGTGCCAAAGAAATGTTTTGGACAAAAATTAGTCATTTTTCGACCTGTTACACATTTGGATATTAGAAATTTTTGAAAAATATATTTTTTCAATAAAAACTCAAGGTCACCTTGATATTTTTAAATATTTTGGACTTCGCAGAGCTGTAACTGGCGTCTAGACAAATTCAACGACCTAATATATTACGACCTTGAGGTAATCTTAAGATGACCTTGAATTCAGAAATGTAAATTCTACCAATAGCAGTAGTTTATCGTAATACAAAACGGTATTGTTGTTATTGTTGGACCTTTTTAATAAACTTATTAGTTTATCAGTCTTAGTCTTATTTTGAATATGTAATTTGATCGAAATAGAATAATTTTCCATATTCTTTCTGTTGACCTAACTTAAATTGCTGAATACAAGGTTATCTCAAGGACATTGTGTAGGAAGCCTTTGAATCAAAATATATATCTTTTAAAAAAGTCAACGTGATTATCTTTTAATGAAAACAATTTTTTTGGTAATTTCTAATATCCAAATGTGTAGCGGGCCAAAAACTGACTGACTGTCTTTTAAAGTTTTTTTCTGGGCAAATTATCGGAAATGCTTGAAAGATGCTTTCAGTATACATCCTGTATACGATTAATTTTCATTAAAATATTTTCTGTTTTTATGGTGATCACGTGTAAGCTAAAAGAACGCAATAATACAGATTAACGCAATAAAGTGATCATCTGAAGTAAAAATAAAAGGATCATAAATTGTGCTTATAAAACAGAGTAATAAAATAAAAATTCATTAATTTATCAGATTATGCATTTTGATAAAAAACAATCTGCGTCTTTCTACTTTTTTCGATAAGTATATCGTAAGTAAAGATAGAGTACATCGTGAGTAAAGACAAAAATGCGTTGTGGAAAGAAGTAGTCATAACGACCTGTCGAAAGATCTTTGGTAATGTATGAGCATACGTATATTATTTATTGCAGCTAGGCTTAAAGCCTAGTACAATCTTTGATTACATAAGTGCATGTACAGTAGGATTTCGTTTGCATTTTAACATGTTATCTATCTTTATACAGAGTGAGTCGACAAGAAGTACTATCTAAAATAACTTGTTACCTATTGTTTATATTGAAAGATGTCTTAAGTGAATTATGCTGTATTGCATGGGATTCACTGAATGGTTGCAATTTTATTTTTTAATATCTTGTATTTCCTGTGATATCAAGGCAACCTCTTTTAGATGCCACCGTATATTTTTCTTGACATTAGTCGGCCCAGTTGAACGTTTTCTGCAAGAAGGTATTAATCTATTTATAATGAGAAACCAATGTGGCAGATATCTTAGTTTGAATTTGTCAAATTTAACTCACGAAAGACAAAGACAACATAAGCACAAAAATATCTCGTCGCGTCATTCCTTGTCTTTCATATTTGAATAGGTTAATTTGTCAACACAAAAGTGTCGCGTCGACTGACTCATACTGCATATGCATTGTGGATGAATGTAATGAGCCAAGTCGCTCGGCCAAAACATGTATTATTATTATTAATGTATCATTGTATTATTGTACTAGTGCCTCGAATGTCTTGTTGTTTTGTCACGAAGTTTTATTTATTACTTAGTCATATGTATATTAATCTCATCGGAGCCTTTTAGTTTTTTGATATTTATAGTATTCAAAATTGCCGCATGTCCTTCAAATTTATAAATTTTCCGTTGTACACCACATTGTGTCCACTGATATCCAATTTCCTCATTTTCGACGCTACGATGTTCACCATTACTCACCTCGCTTGTTTCAATTGTTTCAGATTTATATCTTTGTTGAATATTTGAATTAAAGTTAGAATCAGAATTAGAATCAAAATATATTCTATTCCATTTAACTTTACGGCTTCGTTTCGCCATATTAAAACTTGCATACGACGAACTGACCGATGTCACTCTAGCGGAACATTCCGCAAGTTACTTTTTCTTTGGGAACTATTGATATGCACGCAAGTGTATATGTAGATTCACACACAGATGGTGTGTGGGCATTAAACATATGTACATATGTAGATGTAAAGATATTTTTACTATTCTGTTGAATGTTTAAAAGTTTATATACAGTATGATTCGATTAGGTTAGATTAAATTAGAACTAACAATTAATTAACTACTAATTAGTATAAGGTTACATCAGAGTACAAATAGAGTTTTACGACTGAAAAGATAAATATTTATTTTGATCGTAATACTGACACACGTAGTGAAATGGGGCACGTCTCGAACACTCGCAGTTCAATAAGGACTAAAGAATATTATCGATTTGATATTACATATCGATTGAGATCTTCTGTATCGATCAAACCATAGTTTAGTTGAAAAAGTGGCACCATACAGTAAAACAAAATCTGGATGAATTATGAATGATTTGATAAATTACATATGATCAGTCATGCATGTTCCGGACATATAGACTCATTACCAAAGTTGCTGTTGTCATTATAAGCGATAAGTCATAGAATCAGAGAGCCGTGATACAAATGGATTAAAGTCACTACTCAGTACTAGTACGGCATTGGTAAAAATGGTCCAGTTTGATTTTGACGTACCAATACGTCATTGGCGGATTTGATCAGTTCGACTTTCATGTACCAGTACGTCATGGATTGCGAATGGGTTAAAGTTAAAACATCTGCTACACTAATTGTTTTTTAACATAAATAGGTTTTAATACTATTTATTTATTTGTAGATAAATATTAGTTGTATTTAAAAGTATATGATCTCTAACTGGCCATCTACAAAAAAAAAAGGTAATTATACCACATTATGTCCCCTCTGAAACCATTCACTTCCTGTTTGAAACATTTTTTCATACAGTGGATAGTTTTCTAGTAATTTGCATATTTTGTTTATAACCAAACACTCTGTATAATGTTAATCATTATCTTGCTCTAAATCAGAGGAGGGCATATTTATTTACATAAATTAATATAACAACAATTAATATTTTTGTTATGTGTAGATTATGATGTATTATTTGATGTACCGTCTGAGCTCAAATATGCTGAACAAGAATGGAAAAAGATAAGAATTGGCAAGGATAATTTTTGTTATGAATCCTTCAATTCGTTCCAAATATCAGATTGTTACCAGCGTAAAATGCGGTCATTAAAAATCGTCATTTATTTGATAATTTCAAGGGAGGATGATAGAGATAATATTTTGGACAATATTTGCGTAGCCCATAAAATATTTGTCAAACTAATAAGTTGTTGACATATGTGGATTTTATTACTCTTTTGTAGAGTATTTAGTCAGTTCACGCGATATTGCCGTGGTTGCGGATGGGTTAATTTGTCAACTATCAAATTTAATATGAAAGACAAGGAGTGATGTGATGCGGTATTTTTGTGCTTACGTTGTCTTCGTCTTTCATAAGTTAAATTTAACAAATTCAAATCAAGATATCTGCCACGATAATGTCTTTTCGTTATAAATATATTAATATCTCTTTATAATATAAGATATTAGAAAATACAATTGCGCTCATTCGATGAGTTCCATGAAATGCAACATAATTCATTTAAGACGTTTTTCGATAAAACCAATATGTAACGAGTTATTTTTGGTAGTACTTCTCACTGATTCACCCTGTATAAGATTCACAATAATACAATCGGTTAAAGAAATTCCAAAACTGAAATTGTCTCTTTAATTCAATGATGAATGAATTACGGGACTTTCACATACAGGATTTAATCACGAAGTTCTTTGGAATTGCATCGGAGATGGTCCTCGTGTTGCAACTGACACCCGCCGGTGTCTTAGTACCCTATCTCGAAATAACGCAATCTAAGAGAAAGCAGACGTATTTCTTGAAGAGGAAGCCCCAAAAGGTCACTGAGGATAACTACAAAGATTTGTTGATACCAGGTGACATGGCACCGAATCCAATCGAGGAACTGGCAGTGCTTGTAGAAGATGTTAGTTCTCTAACTTTGTCTAATTACTTATTCTTTAACGAAACATTCCATTATATTCGACTCGTTAAAATCTAGTTTCTCTTTTTTTATTTTGTGATTTTAGTTGCAACACTATGTTAATTACATATGTAGTGTAAAAATATATAACGTCTTTCTCTAAACTAGTAAATATTAATTTGGTAGGTAAAATTTGATATTTGGTATTTATTGTAACATTAATTGAGTTTAAAGATTAATTTTCAAGCTTAATTTTTTGTCACCTTTCTTTCCTGAATATTTTCTGCTTTTAGAAGATAATTAAGATAGCAAAATATGTGGTAAAAGTAAAAACAGATAAATATAGAAAAAATCCTAAATGTGATTTTTGAAAATATCAATCAAACAATCCATAATTTAAGACTTAAAGGATTCATTTGTTTTAATTAATCGAAATTTTTTTATTAGATGAAGTTGTATAATCATCTATTTTCAAAGTGGTGTAATTCTATGTCCTATAATCTATAGTCTGTCTAAATAGTCAGGTACCAATAATCGAAAAGAAAGGATATTGATATTAAATAACGGTATTTTGTTCTTCCTGGTCTTATCTATAAACAAAAGTGTATTAAAACATAAAACAAAAATTTTAAGTAATTTAAATTTAATAAATCGTACAATTCACTAATTTTGCAAGTAAGTCCATTTATAATCTTGAAACAAGATATTGGTCCAGTTAATTCTCAAAAAACTACTTGTGTAATGTATTTACATCATTGAACACATAGAGACGCGGACGAACTAAGAAACAAAAGAAAATGAACTTACTTTCAAAATATTATTTTATACAGTTTAGATATACATATATGAAAACTGTTATATTAATTCAGTCATTAATTCAGTCACTATATATCGGTCCTTAAATAATTTTTATATAATGTAATATTTTCAGGCATACGTACCCATTTTATCTAATCCAAAAAATCACGTTGGGTGGCCGGAAGTTGTTCGGAAAGATGTTAAGAAACAAGTATACGACCTTCGAAGTCTAATATGGCAGGTAGAAAGATATTTATTTAAAAAATAGTAAAGCAGTTAATTTTATATTTAACAATGATTCAGTATATACAGTGTGTCCGGTTTATCTCAAAGCACAAAAATATTTCGAAAAACACGAGTGATGCAAAAAAAACGTTTTAGACAAAAATTACACGACATGGAGAGGGATATACAATAGTATACTCTCTTATTTATTTAACCTTGCAGTGACCTTGAAACCGGCTGTGAAAATGATATTGTAATTTTTAAATGGAAGTATCTATCTTTTATTGCATGTTTTTGCAGCTGACATTCAGATGTTTTCAAAACATTAGAATTTTATATCTTTCGCAAAAGATACAGGTTTGTAGCGTCTTGAGAACGTCTGAGTGTCACCCTTTTCACAGAACGTTTCAAGGTCATCGCAAGGTCAAATACTTAAGAGTACAATATGTCCACTTTGATATCGTGCAATTCTTTTTTGTATCATTCATGTTCTTCGAAATATCTCAGTAGTTCGAGATAAATGGGATACACTGTATATGTATAAGATTTATTTTTTTGTATTTCTAATTCCTTCTCATTGTCATATAACTCTCGGAGCATCCATCACATCCAAAGACCCATATCTGTTCATACTTCTATCCCAAGCACACATATTGTCTGTTATATTTAATACTAAAAATTAAACGTATTAGTTTATCCTTATTTCTCCTAACCTAACCCTAACCTAACCTATATACACTATCCTATATGCTATTACGTATCTACCTTTGCCTTACAATCAGTTCGGTGCCTATATTTTTATGGGGTTTTTTTTCCAAAACTGAATTAACCGCTTCACTTATCCTATCTTTTACTATATTTTCTTTTCTTCGCACACTATAATCTAACCTATAGCCATTTTTTTACTAAGCCTTTTAAGGTGCCTATCTCTAAACTACATGAAACACATTTTCTTTTTCCCTTGTCCAACTAGTAACGATTACGCTCCTCAACATTTCCGCATCTTGTTCTTCCTTCCTTCTCCAGATATTCCGCTTTACCCGCTGTTCTCATGTATTTGTACCTACCAATAATGATTTAGTAACGAATTCATATGTAGATATCTGGTATGAAATTTTTTGCTTCAACGTTATAGAATGCATTTTTATGTTGACATCTTTAAATACAAACTGTATAATTTTATAGTTATTAATTGACCTATTGCATTCGTTTATATGCATATTAAAGGCTATGTGAAGAACAAATTAAAATATTATTACTTATACAAAATACAGGTGAAAGGAAAAATAACAGGACAAACTTTACTACCAATGCCAATGGGTATCGAAGAAATTCTTGATGAGCAATTCAATTCTAAATTAGAGTCTCCTAAATTACTCCAAGTAAAGAACAACATAGAGGAAATTGTTATAAAGTGGGCGACACAAATTAATGAGATCCTCAACGTAGAGTTCTCAAAGTTTTCAACGAATGAAAAGGAAATTCCTGTGTCCGGTAATCTACTAATTTTTCAAACCATATCTGTTTATAGTTTATTATTTTTTTTTTATCATTACATATAACTGAGACCTATATACGTATATTAGCATTTCGAATATTATCATATACTTAATTTGTATACTTAGAATATATTGTTTCAAATATTGTAATAAAAAGAGACATGTTTTCTGTGAAATTATTCTCTAAAATCTTAGATATTTTCTTTATATTTTTTAAAAAATAAGTATTTTATCAGATATTTCAAACATAGTTATAGAATATAAGTTTAGGATAAATTACTATACATAGTTCATAATAATATTATATTTAGCATACTTTAAGTATGCTATGTTACTATTAGGGTAATCTAGATAGAGATGGATTAGGCGAAGAAACGAGTCAGGTAAATTTTTAAAACTATATATCTGTGAAATGCGTGAAGTGAATCAGTATTGTTTTATTGTAATGACTATAATTTGAGCGTATTAGATAACAATAATTTTTTGCATATTTATAAGAATGTAATTATAATTCTAATTCAGTACGGCAGTTTTTAAGTCAATTTAATTAATTAATTAGTAATTATTCTGAACAAGGGCGACTTCATCGATTTGAATGATTTTTAAATATGTTGTCAAGGTCAACATTCTGAACAACTTTTTCCTATAAATAAACCGCCATTCAGTTTTAGTCTTCAAATTACAAGCAATTCATGCATAATGCTATATACAGGGTGGTTGGTAACTGGTGGTACAAACGGAAAGGGGGTGATTCTACGCGAAAAAAGAAGTCGAAAATATAGAATAAAAATGTTTCGTTTGAGGCTTTGTTTTCGAGAAAATCGATTTTGAATTTTCGCTCGGTACGCGTGCACTTTATCACGTCTCGTTATAACAGATCTCACTGTAGATTTTAAAAAAAATTAAAAAAAAAAAAATGAAAAAAATGTTTATTCTATATTTTCGACTTCTTTTTTCGCGTAGAATCACCCCCTTTCCGCTTGTACCACCAGTTACCAACCACCCTGTATATGTATATATTAACAAATTATTTTATAAATTTTTGTTTTCGAAACAATTTGACCATTTTTCTGTTTCTAACGATTGTGATCTTATTTTCTACCATCTTTTGAACGATAGTAAGTAACTATTCTGAATCATATTAAATCTTGAATATTATCAATTATCCGTCGAGAAAATTTGCAGTAGATGTTGAAGACTAGTTTAGGAGTTTTCTAAACTGTGTTTTCATTTCTCCAAGGGGAGGAAGAATTAGTGTTCTATTTAGAAGAAATGAAAGGCCTATTGTTTTATCTGACAACAATGGACATGTGCAAATAAATGTGTCTATGTCGGCTGCAAGAATATGTAATAGAAAATGGTGGTATCCATTTAAAAATTTTAATGTCGCCTTTACTGGATGTTTCAAGGTCAAGTGCGCAAGAGTACAGTATGATGCAATCTTTGTCTCAAACATTTTTTCGCATCCTTCCTATTTTCTCAGATATCTGAGCATTACCAGTTAAACAGGACACACTGTATGTATAGCAAAAAGTTGTTCAGAATATTGATCAACATATTTCAAGGTCATTGAAATCGTTGGTATCGCCTTTATTCTGGAATAATTACATTAAATTAATAATTTAATTCAATAGAATAATGTAGCTTTTGTTGAATTCAACTTACCTACCTGTAAGTAAGTAAAAATAAGTAAAAGTAAAGATAGACTACATCCAAAATTGTATTTGCGAATTTTCCATATTTATAAAAATATTCTATTACGATAATTACATGTTTTAGGAAAGACAGTTCACTACTTCAAGTAGCAAGTATATTTTATCAGTTTAAAAATATTTGAGTTTTTCACTTTAAAAATATTAAATATGACGTGTTTTTGAAGAAAAAATTCATCTCACTTGTAATTATCCTGCCATTGTACAAGGAAGGTACGACAATTATTAATATCATTCGAAATCGTTTATTTCACTAGAGTTGGTCTATTGGAACATGAGACTAAAGAATATGGAATCGCTTTATTATCAATTAAAAGACCCAAAAGTACGACAGATGGATCTATTTCTAGAAAAAATGGAAAGTCCATATTCGGTGTATTTCAAAAATTTAGTAAAGAACGTGACTGCATGTAAGTAATAGTTAGGAAAAAGAAAATGTTTTATTTCTTATAATTATTGACTATGGAGTTATTGACTTTATGACTGGAATAGCATTTTCTTACCCTTAATTTAAGGAATATGGACACTTATGATTCAACTTAAAATTATAATTGCTTCTTCTTTTCCTATTCAAAATAGTTCTAATTTAATCTTTGAGAAATACTAAATCTTAATCCTTTTGTTAAATTGAAAATAAAAATTACTATTATACTTAATAGATATATTATTTATGTTCAAATGATCTTTGTTCTAATCTTTCAGCATTGTTGGAAACAAGGGATATAAATCTTTACTTGAAACCTCTGGAAATGTATTTCAATGAAATTGAAAACGTTGAGTTCAGAGATATAATATGGAAATTAAAGTTACTGTTTCACTGTGTTTGCTTAATGTGGTCGAACTCGAAATATTACTCTATGGAAAGAATTATCGCTCTGTTACGGGAAATTTCAAATTTATTAATTTCTCAGGTATTTAATTCACATAGTATAATCACATAACAGATAACATATTGACACAAACATTTTTTAGCATTATTGAACAAATTTTCATTAACCATTATTTGGAAAGTGTGTACCTAAAATGCGTCGCAAAAAGTAAGAGTATATTCATGAAACACAGAGTATGTGTAGCTGTTATAATATAGAATTAAATTGTAACGAAACAATTATTTTATTTTTTAATTTTATTACTAACAGGGCTCGCCATAACACAAAATATTGTACCATTTCCTCATGACGAGTATACTCATCAGAAACAGCTAACTGAATAAAAAAATTATTTAAATAGAGAGTCATTTGTTATTTCAAAGTTCTAGTTACTACTAGACCAATCAGTTACTTTATTTAATGCTTTATTTTACACTTTCAATATATCGCTTGATGTACTTTTTGATTCTCATTTACGTCCTATCCGGGTATCACCTGATAAAATTTTATTACGAATAAAAATTACATTATCTACAACATTATTATTTCAAGTTCATTCACAAATTTATTGTATCCTGCGTCCGTTTGTCGTGCATCGGCAATTAAGGTCCAATTTATTCCAAGTGTTTAAGATGCATGTTGTTCTCGTGGTTTCTAATTCTAAGAATAATTTACGATACGTTTATTGAATAGAAAACATCAAAGGTTTAAATGGTGATTAAGTTTATGACGTCCTTGGCGATAAAGTTAACATATGCAAAATTAGTGAAATATTTAAATTTAAAAAAATAGTAGATATTCTCCTCTATATTGTAAACTTTAAAATGATCTCTAAATGATAATGACTCTGAATAATCTGACTTCTTTGGATGTATTTTATGGCGACACGTGAAGGTCTTGTTCTTTTTGTCAATGATAAATAATGCAATAGACTTACAACAATGAATGAAAAATGAACGTATGTTGTGTAATACAACACATGGAATGAATACTGAAAAAAAAATTACGACAATCCATAATTGGCAGATGTTAGTCTTGCTTTGAAATAGATGGTAATGGATTTGAAATAGAATGTAAAAACAAATCATTATTTTTCATTGAAAGGACTGCCTTTAGGACTTATGTTGATTACAGATACTTTACATCTTGTCAGCGAGTTCTATAAGCTCACAGTTTTAAATGATTTTCTTCTAACATTTGTTACACTGCAAAATGCGTTTATTCGCGTACAGATAATAATAGTGATGTAAAAAGAAAATGATAAAAATACAATATGATATATATAATATATAGACTGACCATTAATCGCCCCCTATCGGTGTTGTGGGTCAACTATAGAAATCCGCGAAATTCGATAGCGACGCATCTTGTATGGAAATTAACATTTTGGAAAATAAGCACGATTTTTCTGCTAATCGTTACTTTAATATTAACAGGGAAGATAACGCTCGTATTTGATATTTTTGTCACTTGATTATTGTTTTATAGGCAGTGAAACATATAAATCCGTCAACTTTATTCGAAGGAGATATTGAAGACAACAAAGCGAAGATAGCGGAGGTAATACCGACGCTCAATAATTATCAAGAATTGTTTCGATCATATAAAGAAAAGGTAGAAACTTACTTTAAGTCGCAAGAACCTATACTTTGGACGTTTCACGAGAAGCTAATTTTCGAAAGGATTCATATGTTTGAGAAGAGACTTAAAGAAATCGAGGTTTGCTGAATAATATCTATAAATACGTGCTTTTAATTTATCAACATTTATGCCGTTTAAACAAAGTCAATTTTTATCGATATGAAGAAACGACAGTGGTTAACAAAAGAAAATTGTATCTAAAGTTATAGGGAAAATTTGAGCACTTTAACCATTTTTTGTTAACTTTTGTTATTGTTCAGTAAGTTTCGTTGGTAAAACTGGCAAATAAAACTGGTAAAGTTTCGTTGTTTAGGGGACCAACCTCCAATGACCTTAACCTTCACATATGTCACCCTCGTGAGTTATCTTCAGAAGGTTATAGCTGTTGCTAGTTGTTTGTAAAAGATATTAACGCTTCATGTGGAAATGGAGGTACAAATGCTGGACCTACTACTGTTTTATTCCATATGGGTCAGGTTAGGATAGGCCAGGTAAAAATGCTGAAACCTAACCTGAACCTAGTTGATGATGAAATAGTTAAGAGATTCGTTTCCTCTTTAAGGACAATCTAAAAGATGTGTTTTCTCCTTTACATGTATTGTTTTCAATCAATATAACGTACAGGTTACATCAATTAAGTTAAACTTAATGGTTATGGTTTAAATTCAAATTCATCTAGTTACGAAACGAACTTTCTGTTCAAGCCAATAGCTTAAACAGCGTAGCCGGCAATGAACGAATTGACGCAAACCAAAGTCAAATCAAAGTGAAACGGAAAGCGTGGGAATATCTAGCGTCGAAAAGGTTCGTTCTACTTGCAAGAGTATTTTATATTGCCATTGTTTATTTTGTTAATAATTTTTTAACACATAAGGAGCTACGGTTGAAACCTTCTGAAGGTCACTCGGAACCTTGATAGTATCTGTGAAGGTCACTGGAGGTGGTTCTTTTAAGTAGCAGTTTTACCAAAATGTAAACATTTTTGTATTGTACAATACATGGAACAGGACACGTCTTACTAATTTCAATGATGTTAAGACATGTTAAGGTTAATGTCTTGGGTAATTTCACATATACATGAAAGTAATATTTCCAATAGGACAGGAGAACCTCAGTTATCTGAATTGGAGCATAAGGGTGTTCGGATAATATAATTACTTTCCTAATAATTCATCTTCAAAAAGATGTTCATTTTTGTTCCATGTATTTGAAAAAAGAACATAAACTATAACAAACAAAGCAGATAATGAAATGAAATAAGATGATCTCTGAAAGTTCATCATTGTTTTACATATTTAAATAAAGAATATAAATATCAATAATACCGATACAAATAACAGAATTAAATATGATTCGATTGGAGATTTATGGGCCCTAAAATAAATTGTACAACTTTTTTAGCAGATCTAATTTTGCAAATTTACGTTCCTCGTATGTCTCCGTCTTAACTGTGGTTTCTAAGGTCTCAAATACTTCAAAACATTAAGGAGCATCATCATTGCCATTATATTCGTGTCTCGATCCATTATTCGAAGCACACATAACATTAGTGTCACGGCCAATCGAAGAATACTCATCACATTGCAACCATTCCATCACGTCGACGTTGTCACACTCACCGGATCCTGGTATTGTATTCAATGCAGGAAGAGTTCCTTCTACATGTGTCGTATTATCTTCCGCTTCTTTCTGTATGGTGTCTTTAACGAAGTTCATTAACTTTTTCCATCCTCTTCTTAGTGTCACATATTTGGCGCCTAGCCAAGCATGCGCCGCCATACAACAGCAGCGATCCTTCAAATCTAACTGCTTGTGAGACTGTATCACCTTTTTCCCAGCAATATCGTTGATCGTTAAGAAAAATTCTTGCTGAGAATTGAACCGAATTAAGAACTAGCAATATTAAAATGTATCCACCTCGAAATCATTTGTCCAATTATTATTTGAACATTTTCCATTAGATAATAATATTAACAAAACCCAAATCCTAACTTCTGTGTATCTTATAATATTACAATGTAACGTATAATATTAGCTTATCTATCTATCACTAACTCTGCGTGTCAATACTTAGCTTATGTCGTCTGATCTATTAATTAATTTCATCGCAACATCCTTGTAAACGCGAATAATTTGTATTCACAAACTTTGAATAATGTGTACATAATTATTTTTATTCATACTAATATTCAACATTCATTTATTATAATACTTCAGTAATGTAAATAGATAGTTCTCAATCGCAATTAAATACGTTGTTGTAACGTGCTCTACGTGGCATATTTTTCCTCCTTTTTTAAATAATCCTTGGTAGAGTTTTGCCCCGTAGAACATTCGGCAGGTTCCTTCAGCTATTAAGGGTAGCTTGTGGGTGCTAACCCTATTGGGCTAGCACTATTACAAAAATGTATTTATAATTGACCTCGTTTCACTTGGTACTGTGACTTCTTTTTCAGTCTTCTAACGGTCCTGACAGTGTACAGTGTATTGGCCAGTGCGTTTCAGTGACTCATTGTTGCTGTTTTGTATTTATTGAACATCCGTTGAATTTCTTCCTTTACAGTGGGAACTTGAAGATCTCTGCGTAGTTCTTCACTATTATTGTACGTTACAGTATTATATATTACAGTCTATTATTCTACAAAGTACGATTGATTGCATGGCTTCCATTTTAGCAATATGGCTTTTAGCCACTGTGCCCCATAATTGGACGCCATATGACCATACTGGTTTTATTATGACTCTATAGATTAGTAGTCTGGTTTCTATACTAAGTTTCGAACGACGGTTGGTTAAACAGTACGTGTTTTTCCTTTTAATTCTTACTTGCTGTATTCTTTTGTGTAGCTGCTGTTTCCAAATTAATTTTGAGTCCGAATGGAGTCTCAGGTATTTGACCACTTTCGTTTTTGGCATTTCATTGTTGTGAAGTGTGATTTTTACAGTATCTTCATTCTGAAGGGTAATACGACTATGTTTATTATAATTGGCCTTTATTCTCTGCTCTACCAACTATTGTTTCAGTGCACCTACATGGCTTGGTGAGATCTTAACTGCTTTCTATGGATTTTCATGCATTGCTATTATTCCGGTATCATCTGTGGATATACAGGCTACAGTGTTTCGTGTTGCTGAAATGTCTGCTGTGTATAAAGTGTAAAATACTGGATCCAATACACTTCCTTGTGGTACTTCAGCGCTTATTACTTGCGTATCTGAGTTCAAATCTTTTATTCTTTTACGTAGGATATTCTGTTATTTGGGTAAGATTTTAATAGTTGACAAATTGCATCTGGCAAATGTGGTTTCTGGTTTTCAGCAAACCTTCGTACCAGACTTTGTTGAACGCTTCTGTTATGTCTAAAAATAGGCATGTGCAGTATTTATGGCTTTCCAGAGCTGTTACAATTTTGTTAATTAGCCTGTGCTCTTGTGGAATGTTTTTCTTTAGATTTTAACTGGCGACCTGGCATTAATTGTTTACTGCTGAAAATCTCCTTGATTCTGATTATAAGTACACGTTCTAGCGTGTTAGATAATATTGCGAGGAGGAAGATAGGACATTATGAGGAGGATTCGTGAATGTTTTTGCATATAAAATTTTATGCTCAATTGAGAAATTTAATTAGAAAAAGTTTTAGTTTATTTTTTTCTTAATCTCTCAGTTATGTTCCACTTTTGATGATATTCTACTTTGTGTTTATAATATATCTCATATTAATCTGTCGCATGTATCGATTATAATTTTATAATTATAATTTTTTATTACAGTCATTATTTGATACAGTACAAGATTATTTGAAACTAGAAAGAATAGAAATGTTTGGCTTAAAAGCGAAGTCACTACTTTCCATGATTAATAATATTTACGAAGAGTTTATTAAATTGTACCAACAATTTGGAGACGTGTCTTATGAAGTTTTAATGCCAGAAGAAAAACAATTCACTGCAGATTTAAATGAATTTTTCGCTTCGGTAAGCAATTTATTCACTAGACTCTTCGCTAGCTTCTGAATATTCTCTAGTTAAGTTTAATAACTTAAAAGCCATGTAGGCACATAATTTTATTGAACAAACAAGTTTTAATTTTATCAAGAAATATGCCATTTATGAATATTTTACAAGTAATGTTTAATAATACTAATAAATAGAGTGTCCAGTTGTGTATTATCAGTTGTGTCAATTATAATTTTGAAATTACAATCATTATTATCTATTACAATCATTATTTGATACAGTCGCATGTTATACTATTGCGTATAGTACAATAAGCAATAAAGAATTTCTTAAATTTATCTATTCAATGAAGTTTCAATTTTTTAAATAAGACATATAACAATATAATAAATTCTATCACAGGTTTTGATGTTCTTATTAAATATACGTATCATTTGTTTCAATATTTTTATATATTTTGTTTCATATTTTGTATATTACATTTATAATTACGTAGATTAGTACATAATTTAAGTATTTATTTTCTAAAATGTTTATTTACCTGTTACTTTACATGTTTACTAATCAATAAAAATTCTTCCTGAAATAAAAGATAGAGCAGTTTGATCGACGATTGGCAAGCATTTTCGACCAAGCATTTGCTGAATGTTACAACTTAGAGTCGTTCTTTAAGTTCGTTTGGATAATGGGCGTAATTGCCAACAGACCTATAATAATGGCCCAATTGTGGCACAATTATGAAGAAATAATTCAAAGAGTAGATCGACATTTCAGTGATCTTAAGGTAGGGCTGAATTATATATTATTATATTAAGAAATTAATTTTTACTTCTAATTAGTAAGAATAATACTTTGGCTTTAACAAAAATAGCTTGAAATTATTCGTATTTTGTATAGAAATGAACTGTAGTTTTTTATAAGGTAAAGCTTAAGCGTTCTTGGTAATAATTTTAATAATTTCTCATATGGGTATATTGTTATATGGTGATGTAAGGCTCATAATTTCACCATAACAGAAATTAAGAAATTTATTAATCAGATAATATAAGAATTTACATAAAGTTAGATGAACAGAAGAAACAACAATGAATGTGCAATTTTAAATTAAATTTTGAAACCGGTCATTTGACCGGGCCTGACAAGGTTGGTGTTAATATGTTAATATGGTGTAATATAAAATAATACATGTTAGAAAATATTTTTACGATTTTAAAAAATGTATTAAGTGAGAGAGAGAGAGAGAGAGAGAGAGAGAGAGAGAAAGAGAGAGAGAGAATGCAACGATAACAATAAAAGCGAAATCTCGTTTTAAGAAAGATATCAATGAACTAACATATATTACCATATTTCTCAGTCTGCCATGCGATTATATTGCTGTATAAAATTACATAAAATTATATGCAGAGAAAATTAGAAAGAAAATATTACAAATAGAATATAACAATACTTTACATGTGAAAGTTATTATTTTTGTTATTACTGTCTTAAAAATTTGTGTAAGTGTTTCTGAATCGGTGAAAATTTGAGAAAAAAGATTGTCATAAGATTGGCCTTGAACTTGAAGTTTAAGGCTAAATGCTTTTTTATTGCACCGCATCCTAGGCACAATGAGGACCAAAAATCTTCAAGAAACCTTTGCAACTGAACCGTTCTCTTGAAAAAAGAATGTTAAAATTTAGTTAATTTTACCATTACCAGACTCACTTTTCTACATTCCATTCAAGTTTCTTCTTGAAATTATTTAAGAAGACTTTAGACGATGAAAACTGCACTTAACGCGACTCGATAACGATTTTTCATCCACATACTCATCCAAGCAAAACGATAACAAATAAACGAAATAAAAATATAATTATATACGTTGCACTATTCTCCAGTGACATTGCAAAGAAACAATTAGGGTAATTACAAGTCCGTAAGTATTCGTTCGTGACTAAAAAATTGTTTATCAGCGATAGTTTTGTTATTTTGCCTGTGCGTTATTAAACATTATTGATACGAAGAAATCATTAACTATGGTTAATGGGCAGTGATAGGAACTAAGCACGTGGGCAGAATGGTATAAAGTTAAATCGGTTATAAATTAGAATTCATTTGCTACAGAGTGGCAATTTTTTATAGGAAATAAACAATTGCGTCATGCAAATGGGTTAATATCTTATAAGAAATATTACGAGTTGCTAATTATAACAAACATTTTGTCTTGTAGGTGTTATTCGACAGGAATTTTAATTCCGGAAAAGACAACGAGCTTTCGACACTGAATACGTATTTACCTGTAGTGAGTGCATCCCTGTGTTTTTTAATGAGACTTCGTAAGAGAACTCTTCTCCCAATTGAGTGCATGAAATTAATTGACCATCCTTTAATTAATGACAAAATGGAAAACGTACTCAAAGACAAATACGAAGAACTTGAGGTAATATGCGATAAAATAATAATAAATGTTAATATATATTTAAGTACGTTTAAAGCTTGCATTGAACTTGATCAATCTCTTCTTACAATACTGTTTCTTCTTATTTGATTTTGTCATGGATAGAATATTTCCTTATGTGTTTCTCTAAGATCTTCTTTTCATTGATTTACAATAATTTGTAATTGATCAGAATATACAATAAATAACGAAGGTACAGTATATTTATCATATCGATAATATTATATTGATTATATTTATCTCTTCAAGGCTATTATTGACGAAAAGGAAAAAGAAATATTTACCGCCTGGGCGGAGAAATTGCCAGAAATTTGGGAAACTCACTTAACGAAAACTCTTTTAAACGTTAGAGAGGATCAACTGCTGGAAACGAATTTCGACTTTGCTTTAAAAACTGCCTTGAGAGAGATTCGTTATATGATAATTGCGAAGATTCCCGATCTTCCTCAAGAAGCCATAGATTTTTATAATAGATCACAATTCTTCTTCATCAGCACTTACAATCTCAATCTGATAGTGAATTGGTAAGTCATGTTTTTATTTTTATAGATATATAGATATAGAAAAGAAGGAAGATATCTCAATTTGAGGTGTATATTTTCTTTCTCTTTTTTTCCTATACAGTTCATTCATAATGTATACGTCACAGAAAAGTAAAATGTTCCCTTTTATTGAAGAGACATTTGGAAATCATTTTGGTATTTGCATAATACTATTAGGTCAGTGACAGTGAGAGAATTTACAATTAGGGGCCACAACTGTGACGGCCAAAATCAAAACAGCCATGGAATAATAATTATTTTTTCGACTGAAATGTTTTTGGTTGCGAATAATGATTATAAATTACCGAAAAGTATTTTTTATTCTCGATTACCATTACCGACGAGGGAAATTTATTTCGGTAGATCGTAACAGTTATCGGTGAGAAAAATTGCATTTCCATTGCACACAGTAGTTATCGAAGAAGAAAATATCGTTTTGGTTTTTGGTTTCGATTAAGTTCTCGGCTTCAAAGTTTCTGTTTCATCACTACAAATAGTACAGTTTTCGTTAGTACAAATTACTAACAACCATAACAACCATAATAAATTGTAACAGAGCGAGTTTCGAAGAAACTTTTCATTCGATAGAAAATTATATTTATCAACCTTCTTATTTACAATCAAAATCATAGATTGAATTTCAGTTTGACAAACATAAATTTCTTGACGTTTTCGTGTAGATTGTTTTTTCTTTTAGTTCCTTCCAGACCAACAAAAATACCGTTTTAGTGCGGATACGGTGAATTGTCTCAGTGAAGTGCAAAACAACGCTTTACAGCGTTATAAGCAACTAAAATATAATTTCTGGCATCAATAACTATTATTAGCGATAAAATTTGCCCTAATCGATAAAGGCCTGTTAAATATTATTATGACGAAACAACATCCTTTAAAAGTTGTGCACAAGTCTTGAAATGTAATAGAACAAAAAGAAAAAGAAACAAAAGGCAGCATCGCGACAATATAAAAGTAAATATATATGAGATTTATACTTTCATTTATTTATTTATCATTTATCATTTACAATAGACGGATATCTTTCAATAAAATAGCTTATTATAGAGTCTTTGATTCTGAACGTGTACTGAAAACACACGTGTAGTTGGTTGATACATGCAATAATAAAATAATAAATATATATATATATATAATAATATAAAGTATATTTTATGTTATTCTATTATATTATTATTATTATATTATTATATTTATATTATATTATTCATTTTTATTGTATTATTATTTCATATTATTATATATGTGTATATATAGTATAAATATAATATAAATATATATATGCATATATGCAAGTGCAAGAAACTACCAGATTCAAATTCTAAATATAACTTTCCTGGTATTCTCTTGGTACACTGTAATAGCTTGAAACCTACGTGGTTGAAACCTATTGAATTTACCAAATTATTTGTTAATTAAATATTTCTATATTTATTTTACAGACTAATTTTATCCAAAATTTTGATATCGCTAATAGCAGGTACTTTGTATAACTAATTGTCTAAACACCACTAATATGTATTAGTGTTGGTGTGGTCATACTAGTGATAGTAGTGATGGCTATGGTACTGCTGTTACATGTTTGTCATATATATTTTTCAATGCATTTCCTCGTATTTTCTTTTTCGTTCTTTATCTACAATTTTTATATCTTCATGCAAATCTGATCAATTTTCATACATTAGGTTGTTGTAAAAGTTTTGTTGAAAATGACAACGTGAGTTCTCGCTCGCCATCTATATGCTGACGGCTAGTTACAAAAAGGAGTAACTAGAAGATATTACTAGACACGGACGATAGACCAGATCGATAGCTTTAAGACTTCCTTTTCGCTGATTCGTTCGTGTCCCTTCCACTTGTGTGCAATAAAAGTTTTTCGGCTCCGAGAAGTGTGGTGTTTTTTCATCCAAATAATAAAGTAATAACTAACGTGATCCTACCTCTAAATATAGATATAACAACAAGTTTCTTTCGTTTTATAAGGAAATAATAGATGCACGATATTTTGTGTTTTATGTTATTTTATTGAATTATGTATTTCGCAGTAATAAAACAAAATACATCATACATAATTCTATAAAATAATATAAAACAAAAAATGTTGTGCATCTATCATTTCCTCATAAAACGAAAGAAGCTTTTGAGACAATCTAATAGATAATTTCACATACATCTAGAAAGTAGGCCTGCACTATCTTAAAATAGTTACATTTCAATACTTTCTTTACACTTTACATGCTCTGTGTTTCGTTATCCATTACCTTACCTTACCTTAGCTTTCTACATATTTCTTGTCTCCTAATGTTCGAGATTTCGCCTCGTCTGAATCCCTTTGTTTATGTTTGACGACTAGGTTTTCATGAAACACTGTTGCTTTATCGTTTTGTCACGCTGATATTTATCTTGTTTGATATATTGAAATTCATATACAGGCTAGTCTAGAAATCAGCATTTCTCACGCACATATTTTCATATTTTTCTTTTTCATTAATCCTTTTTGCAGGACAGAGAGGGGTAGCTACTGATGACGCGGAAAATGTATTTTCCATTGCACCTACGTTTAGGACGTTCATTAAGATCCCGAAAGTAGATATCACGACAAATGTTACGTAACGTAACGCGACATCGTAGCGAACTAGTCGTATGTATGCAATAGATACGAGATTTTTGTAATGTAGAAGAGGCGATTGTTGACAAACCCGTTGCACAACCAGGAAAGAAAGTCTTGTATTATGCGAACGAATAATTTTCCCATAATTTGGTCATTTCTGATAAACTTGGTTGTGTGCAGAAAATAATTATTATAACAAATACAGTACAACCCGGTATAACTTCGGGACACACGCTGATTGATTCTTGTCAGAAAATTAATTATCTGATCGATGCCGAATGTCACGACGACTTTTCTACGCGTTTTTGATGCGCCTTCTTCTTGTAACAACGGGGTGGTAACCAATCAAATGGCTGCGACATGTTCGATTTTCTTGCGAGGTCGTGTTATTCTTCCAGGTCAGATAATCTCAGCGACTTGTATCGTCACAATATGGTTACAGCATACTCTTCGGAGATATCGGGCTTATGCCACATCCATCGCTATTGGGTGTGAAATGAACTAAAAATCTTAAATTGCTCATGTCCTCTTCGTAGATCCTAAAGTTGCAGATCAAAAAATATTTACAGAGTTTAATTTTAATATTTTACAAAATACGAAATATTGAAGAAATTACGAAAATATTTATAAAATTTGCAAACCTTGCCGAGGAGCACCCTATGTGGTTCATTAAATTCTTAATAACGTGTTAATATCCCTACACCTTTTTCAATCTTAAAATTACGCTTTGACAGCAACCTGATGTAAATGTGAAACTGTTATTAATTCGATAATACTTGAAATGTAATAATAATTTACGAGCGTATCACTGAATCGCGCTTAAACAACTTGTTTACATCCATACGTGTAATATTACGTCGTTTTCATTCATCATCATTTGTTTTTCATCATTAGTGAAGAGAAGAATTAAGAATGAACTTACATCACTTTCAAAAGAAATGTTTATACAATTTCATTTATTAATGAAATTTCAATCGATTAGAATTTCAAGCATTTGAAGATTCGAATTGTAAATTGTTTACAAATAAGAAGGTCGCGAGAAGTGTACATAAATTCGTGCTTCCTCAAATTTTTCCAAAAAAGAACTTATACCAATTCTACGATATTAGTGAAAGGCATCCTTATTAATACTGCTATAGCTGTTAATATTGTTTTATTATTATAATTTATTGTATATTATTTTTTATTATATAATAACGTAGTTGTTAACATTGCTATAGTGGTTCATATTGTTTTATTATTATAGTTTAATATATAATAAAAAAATAATATATAACAAACTATAATAATAAAACAATATGAACCACTATAGCAATGTTAACAACTACGTTATTATATAATTTATTTTATAATTTCGTCAACTGTATCAATATTAACAACTACATTAATATATAATAAAAAAATAATATATAACAATGTAGTTGTTAATATTGATACAGTTGACGAAATAAAAAAAAAATCAAAACGGTGGTAAATTATAGAAACAATAAAGAACAAAGAAATAAAAGCTCATAGTATCCCATTGATTAACAATTTATATAACCAGCACATCCAGAGAACACTTCAGAGAGATCATCCGGTAGATCTGATAGAAAGATAGAATTCGCCTGTAGACGTTTTCCCAATGGAGAAATCGTCTACGTGATATTCAATTGAATACTAAACGTAAGAATTTGTCTAATGTCCACGTAGACAAATTGCAAAGAATTTTGGAGTTGAAAAGAGGAAGAAATTGGAACGATCACAACATAATTTTTCCAGTAATACATATGTAGAAACAACCAAATATTTGAATTAATTTCTTGTTCATCGTTGCCGTAACATCAATATTCTTCATCTTTATGTAATCATCAGAAGAATCGCATTCCGTTGGCGTCTTATGCTTGCTGTTGCAATCACATTTACTTATTGCCTGGTTATTCGGAATATTATCGGTTACTTTCACGGATTGTAAGCAGGTCTCGTTCCTCGTGTAACTAAGCATTTAGAAGGAGATGTAATTTATCATTAAATTTGCACAACTGAATGGGATCAAATAAAGAAGAACTTTCATTTTGCGTTGCTGCGCAATAAACACTATTGTAACATCAGTTCCTAACCAGGTAGCTGTTTTTTACGAATATACTCGTCATGAAGAAATGGTACAACATTTTGTGCTATGATGAGCACTGTTAGTAATAAAATTAAAAAATAAAACAGTCGTTTCGTTACAGTTTAATTTTATATTATTACAGTCACACATGCTCTGTCTTTGATGAATATACTCCTCATCGCTTACTCTTTGCGTTAAATTTTAGGTACGCACTCTTCAAAGTTTTCAAAATGCTCGCAACAGCTAACCAGTCAATTGTTAAATTTTTACCGTGATCTTATAGTTCGGCTTGAATTCTTTGAATTTTATTGAAATCAAATGTTACGTTTCCCAACATTTTTTCACAATCTAATTTTGAAATTGCCAGGCAAGACCATAGACAATGTAGATTAATACCGTCCGCTGGTTCTCTGCTTGAAATTATGTGCGTGTTATTGTTAGAATACATGTAAATATATCTTCTTCGTTTACATATATTACGTTTATTATTAATATATATTATATATATAGTTTGTATATATATATATATAAATACATTTATATTTGTTATGTTTATATTATTCTTTTCTTATATTCACTTGTAAATCATGCTCCTACGATTTTACCGGAGAAGCAGGAAATACCCTGTATAATTATATATCATATATATTATTGTATTATTATAATATTTAATATTTAATATTATGTTATGATTTATATTGCAGTATATAATATATAATATACAATAATATAATATAATATACATTATATATCATATTTTATTAATATATAATATATTATATTATAATATAATAGGATATAATACATATTATAATATAATATACATCATATATAACTCATATTTGTAATATGTATTATATTATAATATAATACGCCTAATTTTAGATACAATTTGCTATATGCCCCCAAATACAATTCCACGATGTGAAAACGTGACCAAACGTTGACCGCGTTGGAGATAATTTGTCTTCCATACGTGACTGTCGCATAATCGATTGTAAAACGATTCGTGCGTGGGCAGACGTGTATCGCACAGTTTATCGTAGGGTGTTAGGTAATCCTATGGAAAGACAGCTTTCTTGTTGAGAAGTTCGAAGTCGCTTTCTGGAAGACCGCGATATTTTGTACGATACGCAATTTACTCTTTTCCAAATACGATAGGAATTTCTCAAGACTCGAGTTTAGGAATTTGAGACAGTCGATGAAACGAAACTTCACCCATTCTTTTCTCCTACCACGCGTGACTGTAATGTGTTTCACGAAAAAAATGTGCGTCTCTTTAGTGAGCGCTAACAGTTACCTTACCCTCGAACGTGTTGGCGAGCTTCTTAATGACGAAACATACGTTATAAATGGACAAATTGTGGAATACAACGGGTATGACGATCGGAGTTCCATAATCTAAATTACAATATCTCTTTTTCTTCTTTTTATGAACGCCTTATGGAATTTATACAATTTGCACCTGCAAATAGCATACATTAGTAATCGTACATCGTTTCGAGAATTTCTTAACCTTATTATTATCATTATTATATATATTATCATTTTCTAACCTTACCAGCCCCGGAATCAAAATTGAATTAAAAATCATACATTTATTGTTATTTCTTTTGATCATCTAACTTTATGTGAATTCTTATATCATCCGACTAATCAATTTCTCCATTTTTAACACCAGGTTTACGTGACGCGACATTTTAACGCATTTCGAAGTTCACGAGAAAAATTAGCCGTTTATATTTTTCTTCTACCATTTCTGCTGGCTATCTTCCGTTTAACAAGACAGATATATACCGAAATTCATTTCCTTCGAAACTTTCTAGTTTCGAAGCTTGCTACATATGTGGTATATTTTATTATATTAGAATATATTTTATCATACCACATTCGACGCAATCGGAATGTCTGTAAACCTAAAAAATAATACAAGAATTATTATATAAGAATTATTAAGAATACAAGAATTTACATAAAGTTAAACGATCAAAAGAAATAATAACGAATATACAATTTTTAAATAAACTTTGAAACCGGTTATTTCACCAGGCCTGCTAAGTTTAGTGTTAATATTCCAGCTGTTGGATTACACGATTTATCGCACGAATTACTACTCATTATCACACAAGCGATTACACGAATGACGTGTATGACATCATGTCAAATGTAATTGTAAAATGTAAAACGTAAAACGACAATGATCGCGAACCTTTACATCGTCTGTTTACAACAGTTTTTCACGCTTGTGACACCAGATGGCGCGATTGAAGTCAGTCCATTGTTCTTTCGTAAGACGATTTACTGAGTCGATCCTATAAGTTTCCTAGTTGATTAATCTGACGCTAGGGGAAGTCATTGCCCCTAGTGCCACCCTTCCTGCTATTCGCAGCCCGAGGGGGGTTCAATTAACCCTCCGCCGCGTTACCCTACAAGGGTAAGAGTTTTTCTCTCTCTCTCCCTCTCTGCTCGCTCCTTTGCGAGCATAACTTGCTTGCAGAAGGAACGGATAGCCTTGTAAAAAAAAACCGGTAAGTGCCGCCGAAAGGCACTCCTTTCATACTACAAAAGTTTTTTTTTTTTACGTGGAGGAAATCTTTATAGATACCTTCTCGTTACACCCTGTGACGCGGGGCGGGGGACACAGGGTGGCAGCAGAAGGTAGTGCCGGATTCTTACCTGCTAAAACCTCCACAGTGATTCAGATTACCGTAATCAACTGCGAGTGATCGCGTCGGCCCTGGGAAGGTTGTTGTTGTTGTTGTCTCCATCCTTTGCAGATATATCCACCAGGGCGAGGATTCGAACTCGTGACGCGTCGTTTTCAGTTCGGGACCTCAACGAGCGTAGCTGGCTGCTTTTTTTTTTTAATGATGTTTATTTAACCCAAGATACAATTTTAATTACATTTTGGTATTCATAATAAACTGTGAATTTTGGTAATGGTGAGCGTAGCTGGCTGCCCCACATCAAAAATTGACCTACATCGCTTTCAAGTATACTCAACCGCTTTACTACTCAAATTCTTATTCAGCTTCGTATTAAACATTTATTACCGTGTAAAGACAGTTGAAATACGTAATATAAAGGTGATTAAAAAAAATTAGAATTGTGTGAGCAATTGTAACAAGCCAAGATATTGAATATCAAAATGAAAAAGTTTTTGTATGAAAAATTATCGTAAATCGATGAATTACGCGATAAAATACAGGAAAGAGTCACAAAGTTAGGGGCAAATGTTATGAACACCGAAATAGGCTTAAAGATATGAGAATTCCATAGCATATGGCAATAGCAACTGCGTCCACTTAGAGCATCACCGATATTTCTAGAATTCAGGGAAAATATTGTTTATGAAAGTTACCGAGAATTGTGGTAATCGTAGAATTCCAGTAATAAGTTCTTTTCTTGGCGATGAGCGTATGGAATACTTCTTGTTCAATTAATTTTTTTAAATAGCATATTATACATTTTTATTTTCAGTAGTAATAGGTTTATATCATGTTATCGGCCTAAGTAAAAAATCGTTTGATTTGCAAATGACTAAATAATTAAAAATCGCAATTATAACGATGATACAGTCTACAAAGTGTTTCGTTTAAGTAAGTACGCTGGAATATCTGACGAGAAATCGAAGTTATAAAAAAAATGTTCTTACAAAAATCGTATGTGAAACAAATATTGTTATAAGTAAGAAAGATTTGTTAATAATTCTTTTATGTATCTTATTATTCAATGTGCCCACCATCGTTTAGAAATATACGTTTGTGTATTATTAATAATTGAATTAAACATTCCATGAATTACAATTACAAATTCAATTACGTCGTACCCAATCACATTGCATTTCGTAATTTAGATCTCTCGGTTAATTAAATTGCAATGTAATTCGTGATCGTAATCGAAATATAATTACAAAATGCAATGCAATTGAAATACGATTACAAAGTACAATCTCATTAAAATATAATTAGAAAATACGATGCAATTGAAATATAATTACGTAATGCAATGCAATTGAAATAAAATTACGAAATACACTGAATGATATCCAAATTGAGAGGCAATGAGAGGAGGAAAAGACCATAGTTTTTTAAAGGTTTCAAACAGAAAAAAATTACTATTAATGATGAATATGGTATTATTCATAAATATAAAAATTCGCCTCAGTTTTTCAGAGATTCAAATTGTAACTCAGTTACATTCTATTTAAATTACTCTTGTGATTCCAGTAATTAGAGATTCAATGAATTGATAAGTTTGAATTATTTAATTCAGTAACGTTTGTAATTTTACCGCAGTTT
Organism: Bombus flavifrons; assembly: GCF_040668555.2. NCBI lineage: Eukaryota > Metazoa > Arthropoda > Insecta > Hymenoptera > Apidae > Bombus > Bombus flavifrons. The sequence goes on along the minus strand of NC_138458.1, from coordinate 4,088,750 downwards.
CTGATGTTTGTAAAAAATGTCTTCCAGCATCTTCCAACGTTGCACTAAAAGTTAAATGGTAGATAATGAAAATTAAAATCGATCATTAATCAATTATCCATCTAACAGAATAATCTTTCATTTTTAACGTTCACTCCAGCATTAGCATCTTTACCATGCGAGGAGCAACGGTATGGCACGTGAAGGTGTCAGACTCAGCTAACCGACATTTATTGACTGTCGTGACTCCAATTTATGACTCATTACACGAAATACCATCGAATAGCAGGTCGTTGAATTTGTCTCAAAAGCCAGTGTAATATTAACGAAAAGATATGGTGCCATTTAAAAACGGCAATTACGTCAACCACAAAAATATCTTTTTAAATTAATACTTTTACCGTCACAAAATAATTTCTATAAGAATATTTTCTTTATAACTTCGATCTCTCGTGACACGTTTCACCGGAAGATGTTTCACTTCAACGGAACACCCTGTATATACATGTTTACCGTTAACAAATTTAAGATAATTGGAATTTTCCAAAATTTATTAAATGATACTTAAATGATATTTAATAGTTACTATAATAGTATATCCTAGTAATGTAGTTTGTTTTTTAAACAAAGAATATATTTCAGGTATAACAGAATACGAAATGAAAGCGCTCCAGTAGAATTTCAGTTAGTGGAAGACGAAGTTGAAAATATTGACAACTTGATTAATTATGGCCAAGAACATTATGATTGGAATTCGAAAGGTATAGAATTGATAATATCCCCAAAGTTGTACATCTCTTTTAAATTAAATTATACTTGCTCTTTAACAATTTCATACACGTATAAGTATCATAATAATAATTATTAATATAATACTTTTATTATATTAATTTTTATTATATTGAATTTTATTATATTATTTTAATAATTATATTAATGTATTGCTTCATGTGTTATCCACAGTTTGCTTTATACATACTTCGCTTAAATCATTGGATCTGCTATTACCATTTACCTTTTATCATCAAATTGATTTCTATCGATAATAAAAGTTACAACAGAATTTCGTAGAAGTGCCACTAATCGCCCCTTGTCTACCTAAAATATTATATATATGTAATAACGTAAATCCTTAGGTTATATCAAACGATCGATTCTGGAAAATCGAGTTTATTTTGGGAATAATTAAATTAAATACAATAATAGTTGATAACAAATCTACTACAAATTTTACTTGAAATATCGGGAATCGATTTTCTAAGTCTTAAATTACCATCCTTCTCTCGTGATCTATTCTATTCAGCAAATGACTGCCGGTAAAATAAAACAAAAGTAAAAATGTCGGTTAGCGGGTAGTTTAAATTCTATAGAATTTACACATATATACATAAATTGTCTATTAAAGTCATAAAACGCGTTGGGTCTTGTAAAAGCATAGTAATTTGTAGGAAATATTTCATATAAATGTTTATCCATCTGGCAAGTAACTACGGAAGGTAACTGTTGGTCGCTTAAAATATTTAGTAGAATCGGTGGAGGTTAGGATTCTATTATTACGTCGCAATATAGTGTGTAATATTAGGTTGCGCTAAAAGTTTCTTTCGTTTATAAGGAAATAATAGATGCACAATGTTTTTTGTTTTATATAATTTTATTGGATTGTGTATGATCCACTTTGTCTATTACTACAAAATGGAAAGAAACTTTTGAAACAATCTAATCTAATATCTCGGATGTATACAAAACATGTTTGTATGAGTTTCACTATGATTACATGCTACCGAGTTCTGTCGAAAGTTGTACAATTATGTATACGGATACGTATACATAACTATATATACGATGTACGATAATTTATCATCGATATAGACGATAATTTCATTTACGAACTGACGTGCGATAATTCAAGCAATAATTCAATAAAATAATAGAAATAGAACAAAATGAATCATATATAACATTCAATAGAATAATATAAAGCCAAAAATATTGTGCACCTATTATTTGCTTATAAAACGAACGAAACTTTTGGGCAATCTAATAGTATGTCTGTATATCCAGAGTATTCCACGAAAACGTTGTCAGTCGATTAGAGGCTGGTTGCACGTGCAAAAATAAGTCGATAATGCAGGATAATATTTTTTTGTCCGGAGCTTCATTTTTGAGGAAATCGAGTTTAATTGCTTGTCAAATAGTTTCGGATGTCACTAATTATAAAATAAACTTGATTAGGTTCGAGTATAGATACAATTGGTGAGAAGTTATTCAACGTGTGAAAAAAAGTAAAAATATATCCTGAATAAAATTTCTTTGTTTAAAGTTACATTCTCAAGAAAATAGAGTTTGAGCATGTTAGAATTGCTCTAGTGCAGGCGTATGATAAATCGTCAGATAAATATGATAAATCTTCTTCTCGAGAACAGAACGTGTTGTGAGAAAAATTTATTATACAATTCCTACTTAATTCCACATATAGAATAACAACCTCCTGTCGATTATTCGCTTCTGTCCAATCCGGGATTAGTCCAGTTCAAATACAGTTGACAAATTTTCAAACACATTTTTCTTGAAATGAAAGGCTCGGACAAAAAGATTTTATTCTATATCCCCGATTTATTTTTGTAGAATCACTATTTACTTGATCGACCACGTTATCAGTGCACCTTGTAATTTCAATCAATAAATATATTTCTATCGATAAGAAAAGTGACATACGACTTTTTGGAATTTTTGTAATTTATCCAATTCGTGCATAGCACGGATGTGCCCGAGAGAACCAGGAAATGTTAGGTCAAATCGATAATTTATCTCAGGAGCCACTCGGGTTCCCGGGAATTACAAAACTATAAAGGTTAGAACATGAGCGAAAAGTGATACTGGAGCAAATATAATATTTAGAAATGTATGAGATTCCAAAAATGTCAGGAAGCCGATGCTTGGAACGAGTCGTGTTCTCAGAAATATTAGATAATTAGAAATTGTTGGGACTACCAAAAATCTCGGGATTCTCGCTAATTATAAAATAGTATTGGCTTGAACATGGAGCAGGAATATTTTATTATGAAATATTATTCTAAATATATCTATCACATATTTCATTATTATTTTTGCTCCATATTTTAAATTATGTAATTTTATAATTCTTGAAAAACCCGAAATTACAGGAATTCTAACAATCTCGAATTACCAGATACTTTAGGGACCCCAACCCAATTCCGAGCAAAATTCTTGACTCGATTCCACCCGACCCAACCCAATCCGAACCAATTCGATCCGATCCAATCCGATCCGATCCGACTCGACTCGACCCGACCCGACCCGACCCGACCCGACCCGACCCGACCCGACCCGACCCGACCCGACCCGACCCGACCCGACCCGACCCGACCCGACCCGACCCGACCCGACCCGACCCGACCCGACCCGATCCGATCCGATCCGACCCGACCTGACCCGACCCGACCCGATCCGACCCGACCCGACCCGGCCCGACCCGACCCAATATTTTCAGGTTTTCACACATCTCTAGTAATATTTTAAATATTATATATGACACGTATTTCGTTACTATCGTTGCTTCGTATTCTAGACTGTACAATTTTATAATTCTGGAGAACCTGAAATTCTCGGGAGTCCCGACAATCTCCAATTACGAGATAGGTTCGAGACTCGACCCGACCTGTCCCGAGTATCGGGTTCCTGACATTTTCGGGTTCTCGTATATCTCTAGCGCATAATTCAACTTTGATTAAGAAATACGCGGATGTGTTTATCGAATTCTCCAACTTACTCAAATAAATATATTTTAGAGGTTCCAGAATATATCGATAATTTGTTAAAAATTACTTGGAAATTACATGCCAGAGTGTTTCGCGCGCAAAAGAACTTGAATAATATTATGGATGAAATGTATACTTGGGCAATGATGCCAGTTATTTACCGTAAAGATGCGAGAGATGAAAATTTATTGTCAGTCGCTGATAAAGACGACAGATTTACGGAAAGATTTGCGGAGATCGAAGCAACAGCTGAAGAACTGGAACACGTATTAAAAGAAAATTATAAACTGTTTTTTGACTTGCTCCCAGATCATGTCTACAATAAAGAAGAGCTCGAATTATTAGACGGTAATCGTTCAATAATTTTTGTATTTTACTGTGGAAACTGATTAACAAAACGTTTTATAAACTTTTTGAAAGCGTTATTTATTCAATGCAATTATTTGTAGCCCACACTGAAGAAGAGGAAGAAGTAGAAACGGAAAAAGCAGAAGAAGGAAACGATGCTGAAGCTGCAAAGTAAAATTAGGAAACTTTAATATCATCATTTTTGTTCCATTACGCATTTTTATCGTATTTTTCGTAACAGATAACAATTAACGAAAACTCTTATTCAGTACATGTGATCATTTCTTATTTTCAGTAATAAATTTTTCTCGAGTAAATGAATAAACAATTATAGAAATTAAAATACAATAATAAAAAAGGCGGACGATCGGTAATTTAGATATAAAATACTATTTTTGTTTTAATAATTGCTTAAAATTTATAATCGACAGTATTAAGAAGGACTATTGTCTTATAATTTTGTATTAATATTTCATTAGACCGGATGAGGAAATAACTGAAGAAGCGGAAGTACCGGAAGAACAAGAGCAAGTAGAAGAAGAAGAAGAGGTTGATGAAGAAACGTTAGCAATGAGACGCGAGAAATGGCAGCCTTATCTACTCTATGTTGACAATTTAATTTCCAAAGGTCTTATTCAGGCTGTCTCCACAAGGTTATTAATAATAATTGCGATGCTCGAGTAAAATTTATCTTATTTTAAATTAATACTCATTATTAGTTACTACTTAGAAAAGCTAAGTGAAAATTTAAAATATTATTATTTATAACAGTATTTTATGGATACTTGGTTTCAACATTTTGCTTATACAATATTTCTTGTCCGATAAGAAATACTACTCCAACAAGGAGTGATTCTACATGAAAAAATAAGTCGGAAATATGAAATAAAATTTGTGCAGTAGGTTCGTTTTATTTGAGAAACCTCGACAGGCGTCTATACAGGTCCCAATTTAACTTTGACAGTGAGATATCGCGGAAATAAAAAATTTATCGAAACAAATATTTTACACAAAAGTTATAAAGTTCGGAGGAAAACATTTGATGTTGGGTCAAGCTCGTTCGGTTTACATTTTATTTTTTTTAATAACGTACGTAATTAGGTTACGAGAACCTCCGTGTTTTATGACACATTCCGATTGTATGGTAAAAATCAAATACCTTTCTTTCTTATCGATTTTTCAATCTGAGCTTCTGTTTCGCAAATATTTGATTTGCAGATTAATTTTCGCACGGCGAGTCGTCTAGCGGAAGCCGTACAGTGGATATAGTGTTCATTCGGACCATACAAAAAAGTTGTTTTTATATATAACTGTCCATTTTAGCGTTCGAAGTCCGAAATTAATCTGGGCGCTTATCTGGATTGCTAAATTCCTAGAATTCGACTGAGGGAAGGAGAATGAATGAGCATGAGTGAGATACCGATACTCGCCACTAGAGCATGTGGATGGCAGTCAGACAATGTAACTTAATACGACACGCTTGAAGTGCATTTCCAAGAATTCGTGGGAATACCGACGGAAGCTAAAACGGATAAACAAAAGTCCGGACGCTAAAGAGGACACTATTTCATCTTCCCAACGCACAGACGCTATCTTATCGCTCTATGGTTGAAGCAGGAGAGTAGAGATACTTCGAGATACTTCGAGACGATTATCGACGGATCTAATTAGAGCCCGTATTTGTTATTCGAGAGGTAAAGAAATCATACGTTGGCGAGACTCATAAACGAGGTTTGCGTGCAAGAGGCAATCGACTACCGAGGACAACGACAAAGTTACCATTGTACCTCTAGAATGGCGATCTGTATTCCAAATGGTGTTATCGATGAGTTAATGACTTTTGGTTAGGGTTGCTATTTATAAAATTACTAATTTAGAATAGAGGGCGTTAAAAGGCCGGATTTTTCCGCCTGAAACCTCGATATTGTTAATTGTTTTTTGGGTTAGGTACGATGTCGTAAGAAAACTTCTATAAACTTAAATGTAATACATTTATTGAATTATATAGGTGGCATTTTTTTCCACAAGCTTTCTGCATCTTTCACGCAACTTGAATATTCCATCCTTCCAGAACTCGTCAGGTTTTTCAGCGAGAAACTTCTCGATATGATCTTTCGTATGGACCAAATTATACCAAACCCAATATAAATTGTAACTGGATAGCACTGCGTTTGCATTTAGACTGCTTCCAATGCGTCTACAATGCGAACGCAATACTTGGAAGTCATCATAGAAAAACGAATGCATTGCTGTCCAGTATATTAGTATAGGTGGCTCTAACGTGTGCCACAACACCGTACGCAACGTACACACAGCATAATGACACGGATAGTCACTGGAGGCTGATAGTTTCGACAGCAAGCAAGTGTCACGTAACTTGAGGGTTGGGTGATAAAATAACTATAGCCGAGTCGTAACACAACTATTAATTTTGTTTTAATTGAACTTTATTACAAATTCAGCAATCAAACTGGGATACACACTGAATTAACATAAATCACAATTCACTCCAACCACGTTATGTAAAACTTAGTTACAATGATACGTTAAGTACGCGACTGTTATAAGGGCAGAGATCGGTAAAGACATGTTGACTATTCTAAGGATATAGAATAAATGAAGTTTTACTGACGATACTGTGTCTGAGGAAAGCTAGGGGTGGGTGTGTCTAAGTACACGGGACTATCGGATTTGTTGATGACAATTTTGGTTAAGGAAGTGAGTGCAGTAGACACCGTCTCCGATTGGATAATAAGACGGTTGGTGGACCAGGAAGGGTTTTAGCCGCCCTCGTGAGAAAGTTGCTAACGGAACACACCAGACGCGAGGAAAAACTAACTTTCCGTGTTAACCCATAGTAAGCAAAACATGGATAGAAGATTGAAAAGGAAACACACAGCAGACCTCACAAAGGACACAACCTAACAAACACGAAGATGGTATCCCATTGGGGGTAGCCACCCACATGATAATCAAACAGCTAAAAAATTCTACCAAATGTCCAAACTGGACAAATTGTGAATGTAAAGAATTAAATAAAGGAAAAGCCCCATAGTAAACAATAAACGTAAAAGGAAACCTAAGACAAAAGATACTCGCTTGGTTTGAAGGACCCTAACTATGAGAATTCCAAGACCCCCGGTGGGTACTTAGGACTATTGAGGGTACGCGCCAAGGATATGCAGACATCTGGGCGCCATCCTGCCTGCGGTGTGTGACCTGGTCCCTGATGTGAATTGACGTTACATACCCCCCTCCTTAGATTGATTTTGGTCCATCAAAACCTTAGTGTTTCTTCAAGATTGCTTTATGGACGCTAATTGGTTAAAAGTGTACTTTTCTTCTCTGTCTTGATCCTTTATGAGAAGAAAAAAAAAATTTTATCGGGTTCTTGAAAAAATTCATCGCGCAAAAATTCAAGCAGATGTTGATTTCACACCGAAATCAAATATCTACAAAACAGAAGGTGAAATCGAAAAAGTGATAAGAGCAAAAGGTATTTATCTTTTACCATACAATCAGGATCCGTAAAAAAGTGGGGGTTATCTAAAAAAAACTAAGCTGGTCGTGGTACGGCTGAACGACCTTGACCCAATATTGGGAAGCGGACAGCATCAAATGTTTCCCTCCGAACACTACAACTTTTATTTAAAACATATTTTTCGATGAAGTTATCGAGCTCAGTTTACGAGATATTTCGCTATCTAAGATTAAACGGATTTCTTCGAACTTAGCTACTATGTTCGGTAGTACAAATCAAGTGGAGGCGATTCCCCGCGTAACAGTAGTCGCGTATATGGAATAACAATCTTTCATATTTTCATATTTACTTGGGCGGTAACGACAGTCGGTTGAATAGGTTTCTTCGTACTTTGGTACTTTGTACGGTAGTACAAGCCGAACGGGGGTAATTCTCCTGCAAAGTCGAAAATATAGAATAACAATTTTTGATATTAATCTGTTATAAAATTTCAGCATATCAAGAAACGTGACATCTCTTAGTTTTAAGACATGTGATAATTTATTTGTACGTGTATGGGAGAATGATATAATGTATGGTAATAGTCGTGTAATATCAAAAGATCTTTTCTTCTCGATGTTTAAAGTAGATTATAAGAAATAGATTATTAAAAAAGAGTAAAAAAGATTGGAAAAATAAAAAAAGCCAACACCACACGGAGTTCCCAAGCGGTCACCCATCTAAGTACTATCCGTGCCCAGCGCTGCTTAACTTTCGTGATCGGACGAGAACGAGTGCACTCAACGCGGTTTGAGCGTTGGCTGAAACAACTTTTTCTATTACTGAATATTCATTTACAAAAAATATATAAAAATATATTATTTGTTATATAAATATAATATGAATGTACGTGAAGAGCAATGACATTTGTGCACGTGCATCCAGATGTGTAAAATATTACGTAGCTTAAAAATATGGGTTATAGGGTTCTATCATGTAGATACGCGTGTACTTGAAAAATAACGGGAGTCAGGCGGACGAAATTTTATAATTGATTTTCTCGAAAACGGAGCCTTGTATCGAAAATTGTTACTCTACATTTTCGACTTACTTTTGCATGAGGTATCACCCTCTTTCGGCTTGTACCACAATTTTCAGTACACCCTGTATATATACAGGGTGGTTGGTAACTGGTGGTACAAGCGGAAAGGGGGTGAATCTAAGCGAAAAAAGAAGTCAGAAATATAGAATAAAAATTTTTTTTTTTAATTTTTCCATCGAGACGACGATCTACAGTGAGATCCGTTATAACGTACCGCACGCGTACCGAGCGAAAATTCAAAGTCGATTTTCTCGAAAACAAAACCTCAAACGAAAAATTTTTATTCTATATTTTCGACTTCTTTTTTCACGTAGAATCACCCCCTTTCCGCTTGTACCAGTGTCCAGTTACCAACCACCCTGTATATAACACTAGAGCGACTGATTCATTCGTTAACGCCCAGCCCAACCTTCTTATTATCCAATCGGAAGCAATGTCCACTGCCCTCACTTTCCTAACCAAAATTGTCATCAACAAATCCGATAGTCCCGTGTGCTAGACGCACCCATCACTAGCTTTCCTCCGATACAGCATCGTCTCTGAACTTCACTTATTCTTCGTCGTTAGAATAGTCAACACATCTTTACCAGGTTTCTACCCTTAGATCAATCACTTACTTAACTTGTACATACGCATCAGCGTAATTAGCTTCTATATAAAGTTGTTGGAATAAACTGTAATTTATACGTGTTAATTCAGTGTAAACTCAATTGAACCACCCCCTATTACCCTAACAGAAATAGGGGAATCGATCAGTTCATGGCGTCGATTAACTAATCGCAACGGGAATTTACGACTCCCGTCGACGTGCTTTCTCGCGATCGCGTCTCTCCGCGAATGGTCGAAGAAACAATTTTTTTAAAGGATGCTCATATCCTATGCATTGCTAAAGTGGGGCACGTGAAATTCGACTTTTTCGAAGTTCAACTCTTATGTATATGAAAAAGGGGTACGTTTTCTTCTCAAAGAATAACCGCATTTGTATATCCGCTGAAACTGGAGATATGAAATTTGATAGACGAACTTCTCATTAAAAGTAAGCAGACGTTTCAGCGTTTTTCGAAATTCAACTCTGGGAATAAAAAAAAGAAATAGGCTTTTTTCTCAAAAGATAAGCGTATTTCCACATCCACTTCAGCTGGGGATTTGACGAACAAATTCCTCATTAAAAATAAAATAAAAAAATAAAAAAAAAACGCGTTTGAGGGTTTTTCGAAATTCACCTCCTACAAGGTGTTCGAACAGAGGGCAGTGAACAGAAATTTAAATATTGTGCGGGCGAAGCCACAGGCGGATAGCTGTAATATAAAGAGCTGAATCGTGTTATTCAACAGACTAAATAACATTTGCAAAAATTTCAAAGTTAATAACATTCATTACATGCATGAACATTTTGTTTCATTATTTTTTCTTCTTTACGTTATGGAATAAACGCAAACATAAGTAGTAGATATATTTGTTTATAACGAAATACAATAGTACTCGTATCAGACAATTTTTTAAAATTAATTCTCTGAAAAACAAAATTTTAAACGAATTTGATACTGTTTCTAACATATATGTACTATTTAATTCCCACCAACAATGAACTAAATTAAAAATTGTTAAGTGTTATAAAAATAAATATTATTATGAATTAACAGAATTATAGAGCGCAAATTTTAATTTTACGTGTTTCTACATTTTTAAATTCAGATTGCCACCATGAAAAACATTATTTCCATTTTACTACCTAATAATTCAGATATTGAAAAATAAACGATTTATAACATTTAATATTCATCTAAATGTGGCTACTTTTTTAAGTCTTTGCAACATTAAAACAACACTTTATGCAACATTTGATAAGAATTAAACAATCATTTATTATTATTTTCGCAGTATTTGTTACATTCTCGACGAAACTGACCCCGAAGGCGAAATATTTCCTTCGTTTGAGATTCAGATGTGTTTGGAGGTGAGTATTTCTGCTGATGTGACTATGTCGAACTATTTGAAAACACTCGATTTTTTTTTAGCTATATATCTTTACCTTTTAAGTGAAAAAAAGGGTTAAAAAGACATGAAATCTAGAAACGACCTTAATATGTTACTAACATAAATTAAGTATCACTTTCATATACGTCTAATCAACATACAACTAATAAATGTTAAAAACTTTTACAGTACTAAATTATATGTTACAATTTTCTATATTTATAAACACGTAAAATTCTTATTGTTAAATGAAGCACGTGCATGTATCTAATGCAACAATTCTTTAACCATTCTCTCTGCTGGTTTATATGTTGTTAGAACCCTAGTATTGTTTTCCGACCGCCAGTGGAATTAGATGATCCGGAAGGTTTCTATGCTTTCTTCGAGTCACTTCTACTTGAAATGATGAAAATGGGCACCCTCATACCACGCGTCGATCCTGAGTTGCAGGAAAGTCGAGAAAATTACGCGGTATATTATTTATTACTGATATTTCTAACTGGTATATTGACAGATCGCTGTTTTTACAATTTTCAATAGAACAATTTTTGATAAAACATTAATAGTCGACTAATTTTTCCTTCCATACAAACTATTAATCGTATTTTCATCGTCGAAGCTCGATGTTGCTGAAGAGGAAGGTATCGTGTTTATGTTGGAAGAAACTTGCAATCGAGCAAAACTGGCCTTAATAGAAGTAAAAGGACATGTACATGTAATTATCTGCACTTGAATTTAACATTTTCGAACGTGTCATTTCATTAAAATTACCGTATTTCTTATTTCTCTTATTTCAACTATTGAAATGCAATTTATTTATTTAAGAAGCCAGACTGGATGAACATATTTTAATTGTTTGATGTCTTATATTTTCTGAGATATCACTGTGATCTTGAGATTTTGTCAATTTTTTAATTGAAGACCAGTTACTCTTGACGAATTCTCGTTTCGTTTTGGGTTTCAAGGTCAAGTGAAGGTCAGCTTATTCTAACTCGTTGAATTGGTCTTTTTAGCAGCTACAACGGTGTATCTAAAAAATATGATGTTAAAAATAATCGTTAAAAGAACTTAAAGTCAACTTGACATCTCAGAAAACATAAAGCATCAAAAAATCGTAATATATTCATCCAATCGGTCTCCTCAAGTATAACAAGTTTCACTTCAAACATTTTTTGCTAAAGTCAATAAATAACGAGCTATTCTAAGTGATAGTTTTCACTGATTCACCCTATATATCCTGACATAACCTCAAATAATTAATGACAAGGAATTATTGGCTCAAATTATTATCCACAGATATACGAAATCTACTCGTGGCTGTGGACAGATGATAAACAGGAATATTTATCCTATTTTTTGAGATTTTCTCAATACGTAAGTCCCGAGCAAAGGGAAATGATCGAACATCATCCAGAGTTTATCCCAGATAATCTGAAAGAGAAGAAACCAGATTTAGCGGACTTCAAGCGGGAAATAGATTATTTTATGTCCCTGTACAACCAGTGCGATCAACTGCAAAATGAGCAAATCTTTTGTCGATGGTTGAAACTTGACATAAAACCTTTCAAGCAGACGCTCTTGAACATAATTTGCAAATGGGCTAACGTGCTGAAGGAATATCTAGTCAACCGAATAACCACACAGTAATTAAATTTTTAAAATTTCTATTAAATTTAACCTTCATTTGATATTGCAAGATTTTTACGGTTAAAATTCTTCTGATCGATACTTTTCGAGGTTCTATGTTGTTTCGAGAAAGTATGTTGATATTTTATTAGAATTATTATTGAGAACTTATATTTACATTTATATTATATTTATAAGCATTTATACTATATTATAGAATTAATCTAGCAAGATACAGATTTGAAAGTACAGACAAAAAAGTGAGTACAGTGTCTTTTAAGAGTTTCATAGACGCTCTTGTGCATTTATTGATTGATCCGAAAGACTCAACTGGATCAGCAATATTATTCAGATAATTCCAGATTCTGGTGATATGACGATAAATGGGGTTGATAAATCTGAGATATTAAAAAATTCTACACGGCAGACGGGCGTGTTGCGAAAATGACGTATTCCTTCATTGAAATTAATTAGTCGAAATAAGGAGGACTAGTCTACTAAGTTATTTATAATTTTAAAAAGAAATGAAATATCAACTAACTTTCTCTAGTCCTTGCGTGTTAGAATGTTGAGTCTATAGAGTACGTAGCGTTGTAGTTTTGACCAAAATTGTAAATAAGAAAGCGATAGGGACCGTGTTACAAAATGTAGGAATCTGGGGTGTGATCTTTCAATAAGTTTTGCACATTGACTGAAGAGAAGCCTATGGAACATGATACAAAACGAGGGAATTTTTGTTATAATCTTTCAATAAGTTGAAGACATATTCTGAAGAGAAGCCTGAGGAACATGATACAGAACGTGGGAATTTTTGTTGTGATCTTTCAATAAGCTGTGCATATCGACTGAAGAGAAGCCTATGGAACATCATATAAAACGTAGGAATTTTTGTTATAATCTTTCAGTAAGCTGAAGATAATATCAGCAAAGACAGCAAAATTTGCTGAAGAGAAGCCTATGGAATATTGTACAAAACGTAGAAATCTATGTTGTAATCTTTCAGTAAGCTGTGCATATCGACTGAAGAGAAGCCTAAGGAACATCATATAAAACGTAGGAATTTTTGTTATAATCTTGCAATAAGCTGAAGATAATATCAGCAAATATGCTGAAGGGAAGCCTAAGGAACGTGATACAAAATGTAGGAATCTGTAGTGTGATCTTGCAATAAGCTGAAGATATTTGCTGAAGAGAAGCCTATGGAACATTGTACAAAACGTAGAACTCTATGTTGTGATCTTTTAATAAGCTCTGCATATTGACTGAAGAGAAGCCTGTGGAATATAATACAAAACATAGGTATCTATGTTGTAATCTTTCAATAAGTTCTGCATATTGACTGAAGAGAAGCCTATGGAACATGATACAAAACGTGGGAATTTTTGTTATAATCTTTCAATAAGTTGAAGACATTTTCTGAAGAGAAGCTTAAGGAACATGATACAGAACGTAGGAATTTTTGTTGTGATCTTTCAATAAGCTGTGCATATCGACTGAAGAGAAGCCTAAGGAACATCATATAAAACGTAGGAATTTTTGTTATAATCTTGCAGTAAGCTGAAGATAATATCAGCAAATATGCTGAAGGGAAGCCTAAGGAACGTGATACAAAATGTAGGAATCTGTAGTGTGATCTTGCAATAAGCTGAAGATATTTGCTGAAGAGAAGCCTATGGAACATTGTACAAAACGTAGAACTCTATGTTGTGATCTTTTAATAAGCTCTGCATATTGACTGAAGAGAAGCCTGTGGAATATAATACAAAACATAGGTATCTATGTTGTAATCTTTCAATAAGTTCTGCATATTGACTGAAGAGATGCCTATGGAACATGATACAAAACGTGGGAATTTTTGTTATAATCTTTCAATAAGTTGAGGACATTTTCTGAAGAGAAGCCTAAGGAACATGATACAGAACGTAGGAATTTTTGTTGTGATCTTTCAATAAGCTGTGCATATCGACTGAAGAGAAGCCTATGGAACATCATATAAAACGTAGGAATTTTTGTTATAATCTTTCAGTAAGCTGAAGATAATATCAGCAAAGACAGCAAAATTTGCTGAAGAGAAGCCTATGGAATATTGTACAAAACGTAGAAATCTATGTTGTAATCTTTCAGTAAGCTGTGCATATCGACTGAAGAGAAGCCTAAGGAACATCATATAAAACGTAGGAATTTTTGTTATAATCTTGCAATAAGCTGAAGATAATATCAGCAAATATGCTGAAGGGAAGCCTAAGGAACGTGATACAAAATGTAGGAATCTGTAGTGTGATCTTGCAATAAGCTGAAGATATTTGCTGAAGAGAAGCCTATGGAACATTGTACAAAACGTAGAACTCTATGTTGTGATCTTTTAATAAGCTCTGCATATTGACTGAAGAGAAGCCTGTGGAATATAATACAAAACATAGGTATCTATGTTGTAATCTTTCAATAAGTTCTGCATATTGACTGAAGAGAAGCCTATGGAACATGATACAAAACGTGGGAATTTTTGTTATAATCTTTCAATAAGTTGAAGACATTTTCTGAAGAGAAGCTTAAGGAACATGATACAGAACGTAGGAATTTTTGTTGTGATCTTTCAATAAGCTGTGCATATCGACTGAAGAGAAGCCTAAGGAACATCATATAAAACGTAGGAATTTTTGTTATAATCTTGCAGTAAGCTGAAGATAATATCAGCAAATATGCTGAAGGGAAGCCTAAGGAACGTGATACAAAATGTAGGAATCTGTAGTGTGATCTTGCAATAAGCTGAAGATATTTGCTGAAGAGAAGCCTATGGAACATTGTACAAAACGTAGAACTCTATGTTGTGATCTTTTAATAAGCTCTGCATATTGACTGAAGAGAAGCCTGTGGAATATAATACAAAACATAGGTATCTATGTTGTAATCTTTCAATAAGTTCTGCATATTGACTGAAGAGATGCCTATGGAACATGATACAAAACGTGGGAATTTTTGTTATAATCTTTCAATAAGTTGAGGACATTTTCTGAAGAGAAGCCTAAGGAACATGATACAGAACGTAGGAATTTTTGTTGTGATCTTTCAATAAGCTGTGCATATCGACTAAAGAGAAGCCTATGGAACATCATATAAAACGTAGGAATTTTTGTTATAATCTTGCAATAAGCTGAAGATAATATCAGCAAATATGCTGAAGGGAAGCCTAAGGAACGTGATACAAAATGTAGGAATCTGTGGTGTTATCTTGCAATCAGCTGAAGATATTTGCTGAAGAGAAGCCTATGAAACATGATACAAAACGTAGAAATCTATGTTGTGATCTTTTAATAAGCTCTGCATATTGACTGAAGAGAAGCCTGTGGAATATAATACAAAACATAGGTATCTATGTTGTAATCTTTCAATAAGTTCTGCATATTGACTGAAGAGAAGCCTATGGAACATGATACAAAACGTGGGAATTTTTGTTATAATCTTTCAATAAGTTGAAGATATTTGCTGAAGAGAAGCCTATGGAGCATGATACAAAGCGAAGAAATTTTTGTTAGAATCATTCAATAAGCTGAAGATATTTTCTGGAGAGAAGCCGAGGGAACATAATACAAAACGTAGAAATCTGTGTTGTAATCTTTTAATAAGCTCTGCATATTGACTGAAGAGAAGCCTGTGGAATATAATACAAAACATAGGTATCTATGTTGTAATCTTTCAATAAGTTCTGCATATTGACTGAAGAGAAGCCTATGGAACATGATACAAAACGTGGGAATTTTTGTTATAATCTTTCAATAAGTTGAAGACGTTTTCTGAAGAGAAGCCTAAGGAACATGATACAGAACGTAGGAATTTTTGTTGTGATCTTTCAATAAGCTGTGCATATCGACTGAAGAGAAGCCTAAGGAACATCATATAAAACGTAGGAATTTTTGTTATAATCTTTCAGTAAGCTGAAGATAATATCAGCAAATGTGCTGAAGGGAAGCCTAAGGAACGTGATACAAAATGTAGGAATCTGTGGTGTGATCTTGCAATCAGCTGAAGATATTTGCTGAAGAGAAGCCTATGAAACATGATACAAAACGTAGAAATCTATGTTGTGATCTTTTAATAAGCTCTGCATATTGACTGAAGAGAAGCCTGTGGAATATAATACAAAACATAGGTATCTATGTTGTAATCTTTCAATAAGTTCTGCATATTGACTGAAGAGAAGCCTATGGAACATGATACAAAACGTGGGAATTTTTGTTATAATCTTTCAATAAGTTGAGGACATTTTCTGAAGAGAAGCCTAAGGATCATGATACAGAACGTAGGAATTTTTGTTGTGATCTTTCAATAAGCTGTGCATATCGACTGAAGAGAAGCCTAAGGAACATCATATAAAACGTAGGAATTTTTGTTATAATCTTTCAGTAAGCTGAAGATAATATCAGCAAATGTGCTGAAGGGAAGCCTAAGGAACGTGATACAAAATGTAGGAATCTGTGGTGTGATCTTGCAATCAGCTGAAGATATTTGCTGAAGAGAAGCCTATGAAACATGATACAAAACGTAGAAATCTATGTTGTGATCTTTTAATAAGCTCTGCATATTGACTGAAGAGAAGCCTGTGGAATATAATACAAAACATAGGTATCTATGTTGTAATCTTTCAATAAGTTCTGCATATTGACTGAAGAGAAGCCTATGGAACATGATACAAAACGTGGGAATTTTTGTTATAATCTTTCAATAAGTTGAGGACATTTTCTGAAGAGAAGCCTAAGGATCATGATACAGAACGTAGGAATTTTTGTTGTGATCTTTCAATAAGCTGTGCATATCGACTGAAGAGAAGCCTAAGGAACATCATATAAAACGTAGGAATTTTTGTTATAATCTTTCAGTAAGCTGAAGATAATATCAGCAAATGTGCTGAAGGGAAGCCTAAGGAACGTGATACAAAATGTAGGAATCTGTGGTGTGATCTTGCAATCAGCTGAAGATATTTGCTGAAGAGAAGCCTATGAAACATGATACAAAACGTAGAAATCTATGTTGTGATCTTTTAATAAGCTCTGCATATTGACTGAAGAGAAGCCTGTGGAATATAATACAAAACATAGGTATCTATGTTGTAATCTTTCAATAAGTTCTGCATATTGACTGAAGAGAAGCCTATGGAACATGATACAAAACGTGGGAATTTTTGTTATAATCTTTCAATAAGTTGAGGACATTTTCTGAAGAGAAGCCTAAGGAACATGATACAGAACGTAGGAATTTTTGTTGTGATCTTTCAATAAGCTGTGCATATCGACTGAAGAGAAGCCTAAGGAACATCATATAAAACGTAGGAATTTTTGTTATAATCTTGCAGTAAGCTGAAGATAATATCAGCAAATATGCTGAAGGGAAGCCTAAGGAACGTGATACAAAATGTAGGAATCTGTAGTGTGATCTTGCAATAAGCTGAAGATATTTGCTGAAGAGAAGCCTATGGAACATTGTACAAAACATAGAACTCTATGTTGTGATCTTTCAATAAGCTCTTCAGCTTATTATCATATTATTATAATTATTATATTATTATATTATATTATTATAATTATTATTATTATTATTATTATTATTATATCTTCATATTTGCTGAAGAGAAGCCTATGGAGCATGATACAAAGCGAAGAAATTTTTGTTAGAATCATTCAATAAGCTGAAGATATTTTCTGGAGAGAAGCCGAGGGAACATAATACAAAACGTAGGAATCTGTGTTGTAATCTTTCAATAAGAACATTATCATGCAGTAATCAAATTCTTCTCATTTAAAATTACAATTTTAAACATCAATTAAAACCGTTGTAATCGAAGCTGTTTTAATCGATGCTTTTCCATGCTGTTCCGGAAAAGAATTGCGACATTTTATTAGATTTACGATTGTTTACTAAGAAACAAATGAAGCACTGGTATTCTACGTATATTTAATGACTCGTGACATTAATGCAAATAGTTTTGGTCAGGAGTATCAATACTGAACACTTCTGACGAAATGTAAACATGTTTTCTCCAATACCGTATAATTTAATCCACGTCTAATGAGAAATATCTATTTTAAGTCATTTTGATATCACTAACATTTCGACTACGATTTTCCAGAAATTATTTTCCTTTGCAGTTTCAGTTGGACGCATAAGTAAATGAAACATAAATCTGAATGGCATATTTGCATTCGTGACGCGAATAAACTGCACAAGTTATATACAAA
Organism: Bombus flavifrons; assembly: GCF_040668555.2. Classification (NCBI taxonomy): domain Eukaryota; kingdom Metazoa; phylum Arthropoda; class Insecta; order Hymenoptera; family Apidae; genus Bombus; species Bombus flavifrons. The sequence continues at coordinate 4,070,249 of NC_138458.1, read as the reverse complement.
AGATTATTTTGGCCAGCTCGAAAGTTATTATGCCATGCTATTATTTTTACATTAAAGAATCATTAAGCTATCGTCTAAATATAATATTGCGCTGTATAGTATGCAAATCTCGTTTAAGCAAGATTGTCATTAGCAAAAAAAATAATCGTACAGAATAGAGCATAATATTTATATTGAACAAATAATGATTAGTATTTAAAGGATATAAGAAGAATTATTCATTAGAATATTTTATTTTATTTTTGGAAATTAACTAACTGATCTAACAGCAAAAATTGCATCCACTGAAGAACCATATCAGCTTCCCATATGCAACACGTCATTTCACATTGTAAAATATATCGAAAAAATATGCGAACAAAACTGAGACGTGTGACTGGAAAATTGCAATATAAATTCACTCCACAAATTAATCCCTTGTTTCCCTGATTTGGAGATAAATGAAGAATTCAGTCGTAAAGAACAAACTGCAATAACTAACATCTTAAGAATCTATCTTAAGAATATGCTCGCATCGATGCCTTTTCAACAAAAGATTATCAACTTCTGTAAAGAAATTAAGATACTAGACAGAATTTGATAAGCCAGCGAATATAAAATTAATCGCTAATGATCTTGACTGTCGATACAACTTTAAATAAAATCAATAATATTAACAATAATAATAATATTTTATTTTACTAGGATTAAAATTGAATAATTTACTTATTCTTAAATATAATTTATTTTCTTCTCTATTCTCCACTTCATTCGTTTGAGAATATTAGCATATCGGTATAATGTTAAGAAGAATGTTCTTTTAACAGCCTACTCTTCGTGTACTCTTCCCATTGGACGTTTCGAATGCAATTAAATATTATTGAGACATCCGAGTAATCTATAAAAGGGAGTTCTATGAATGCGAATCACATGTTGACCTCTAACTGCAAATAGAGCCGATTTCTCTGAAACCACAATCCTAACGTTCGCTGTTGGCACTAATCCTGTATATTTGTGCAACTGAATAGTAAACTGAGTATTTGGCTCGGAATCACTATTCCGGGAAACTATCAAAGTACCTATTGCGCGCGCAACCAATGTAAACATTTCAAGTGAAACTGATCATTTATCTATTACTGGAATAATACGTTGACTTGATATAATGTTAGGCTCGCCTATTGTCCTTTCATTTGATGCTTAATGTATTGCTCCATTAAACAACTTTTAACGTAATAACAACATTTACATGTACTGTTGAAAATTTTCTAATTCTTGTAGAGACTTAGTTATAGAATATATCAGAAACTTCTCGTCGATATTCGCTCTTTAAACGAACAACGTTGCCATATTGGAATTAGGTTGGGGTTAGGTTGCAAAAGCATATTTAACTTCCGCGCGTAATTATGAATTTTTATCTTTCTTATTCGTTCAATTTTATACGATATGATAGGTAGACACTGTTTATATTGCATCTATAATAATTAGTATCATGATATATAATGATGTATTGGGTTTCCCGGAAAGTTCGTTTCGATTTTTCAGAAATTTGGTCTACATGAAAGATCACACCAGAAAGTTCTTCGTCGAAAAACCTAAGAGGTTATGGAACGATGGAATATTCAAGTTGCCTGAAAGATGGAGAAAGATTGTGGAACAAATGACACCTATATAATTCAGTAAATTGAATCGAAATGTGAATCGGAACGAACTTTCCGGGCTACCCAATATGATAATTCTATATTATACAGATTCTCTACGTACATTTATAGATCTATAGATTTATAAATCTGTAAATGTTCTATATATATAGAATTACTATACACACATAACCTTTTTTTCGTTCGATATAAAATGTCAGAGAACAAAAAACTACTTTAACGATTAAAATTTCGCTTTTCGTTCATTTTAGATTGGAGAATTTAGCAGAATTTTTGAAAGCAGCAATGGAAAATTTCTCGCGTCCTATACACGAAGATGACTATGACGCACTTCTAGAAACTATATACTATTTAAAGGAAGTCAGGGATCGTCAATACGAGATCGAAGACATGTTTGATCCAATTAAGGTAATACTCGTAACAAAAATTTTCATAATAAATAATAAATATAGAACATTAGAACCTTCATTATTCGAACTAATCAAAGGCACACGCTGTTGAAGTAATCAAATAATTTTGTTGAGATTACGGAGGCGTGTAGCGGACCCATAAACTGAGAAACCATTTTGGGGAAAATCGCGAAAAGGAAACAAAAGTGTTTTCGTTCTTTTACTTTTTTATTTCCACTTATTTGTTTGTCTTATCGTCTCTCGAAAACTTTAAGTGCTTTATTTAATTTTGAAAATGTGCACTTGCACGCGGAATTATTTTTAGGCGGTGACGAGTATACTTGACAAAAGCAGAGAAAGTGCACAGGCATGAAAATAAATTGAAATAAATTACAACAATGATAACGAAACTATCACATGACAATTACAAAAATTATACATTTTTCTAGTTCCGTTTCTTTGAGAAATCCATTGTTTGTTTACAGATTCCTTAATATTATTTAAATTAATTATAATTTATTATTATTCCATATTATTTAATACATTAATATTTGATATATTATTTAAATTAATTATAAATAATATATAAATTAATATATAAATTGAATTTGAAGTCAGGTTAATTCGTAAACAATACAGATGATCAATATTTGACATTAAAAATATCTTTATACTAAATAATCAAATATTTGGAAAAATCAGAAATGAAAGAATTTAATTTGTTTTTAAGGAAGAGAATGGTATTCTTTAAAACAAAGAGCCACACCTAATGCCATCTCATAAATATTTATATTATTTTATTGAATTATGTATGATCCATCTTCTTCTATTACTACAAAATGCATCATACATAATTCAATAAAATAATATGATCCAAAATATGTTGTGCACTGCATTATTTCCTTATAGAACGAAGACATCTTTTGGGACAACCTAATACAATGTTCCATATATCAGTCGATTCATTGAAAATCATTTCACGTTAGCTATATTCGTTACCGCTAGGCCGCTGGATATAATAGTCTATCCTAACTTATATAACCTAACCTATAACCCACCGATTTTCCTTTTTTATTTATACTTATATATTTATATACTTATATACATATATACATATGTATATATGTATATTGTTTATATAATATATAAAAAATGATTACCTGATCCATGAGTAATCGTAACTTAAATGTAATTAAATTTTTTTGCAAATATTTTGAAAACTAAGTGGGGTAAGAAAATACTTAGAATGTTGATCTTGGCTACATATTACGAGTATATGGTCATTGAAATCAATGTCCTCTATTTTGCATATGTAATGTGCGAACAGTTTATCATCTTTCATAAATTGTGTGTTAATATCGAGAAACGATCTGCCCGTGCAAGTTGCTGCATCCACCTTCAAGCATATTAATTTGCCTTTTATTTCCTCTATAATTTTTCTTCTTACTTCAATTTTCTGCTCAATAAGAGCATCACGCACTTTATGTAAATTTATTTTTTCTTTTTGGAAATGTATTATCTGAATTATATTTCTAAACGCGTCGTTATCTATCAGGAAGAGTGGCCTATCATGTATTGTGATTAATCTGACGCATGCCTCCACTATATCTCGTTTTACTTTTTTGTAACCTGTCTTACTGATATCATCAAAATTACTTAACCTGCATCTTGTGTTGTGTCTTTCTTTTTGTAACATTACGGCTATAAATTCATTTGAATGGGAAACTTCCAAATGTTTTTGCAGATTTGTCGAATGATCCTACAAATTTATATCTTTAAAATTAAAATTAAAATTAAGGTTAGAATTAAAATTAAAATTAATATTAATATTAAAATTAAAATTAAAGTTATAGTAAAAGAATGTATAGTTAAGGTAAAAAAGAGATAGATCACACTGAGATCTCGAAAAAGCCTCCATCTAGGCAAATCTGATGGTCATCATACGACGTTCTGCCTCAAACAGAATAAGTTTTATTTGAAACGTTTCTTCCAATAACGTATAGTTTAGGAGCAATTTGTGCTGATCGATTGAAATAGGACACCCTGTATTTAAGACTGCTTATTCACGCTGTATACTAATTTTTCAAATCGGACATTTACAAATCGGAAATTTTTACTATGACAATCGCGATAGTAATATCTCATTACAATGCATAAACGAAATTTCAGAAGAAATGTATACAATGCACATAATATATTTACACATACACATAACAAATTATCACAATATTTTATCACAAATTATGTGGCATATTTGAACACTTTCGTCAACTACTATATATATTGTATCAAGATACAATATATGAATGACAAACACAATTTTAGGCAATTAATTACGTAGCCTGAATGAATTGTAGTATTTGTGGTTAGTAATATTATACTTTCGAAGGTTACAGACAAAGATGAACTGATATATGATATCAATAATATTATTTAATAGGAATATCATTCCAAACATACTTATGTATAATACTCTGTCGGTTTGCTCACAAAACACTCTGTGATTGGGGTTAGGTTGGGGTTAGCTCTGTGACTAAATACTGTCTCTTTGTATACATTCTGGAATTAAATTAATTAAATATTTTTCAGAAAACAATAGAACTGCTACAAGGCTACAACGTGTATTTAGACGAGAAAATTTTTAATTGGCTCGCGGAATTGCCCGTTAATTGGGAAACATTGAAAAAGATGGCTGCTCAAGTGAAACATATCGTCCAGCCTTTGATGACTCGTCAAATCGATCTTTTGAAGAAGAGGCTAAGCTATTATGACTTTAAACAACACCGTTTCCTGAACGAATTCCATGAACAGGATGTTTTCAAGTAAGCTAAAAATAGTATTGAAAGTATTTTTATAAAATAATTTTATAAAATTTTTCATTTTATCTAAAAGTTATTTCTAATTTATTTTTCGAATATTACTCCAAATGGCACCGGTGGCCAAACAGGTCGAAATTTTGTGGGTATTATTTGCATGAAACAATAGACTTAAGATGTAAAATCTTAGGTTTGGGAGATCATGCGTTCCGAAAATCCCTATACATACAGGATGCGACCGAATAATATCTATACGTACATATATTTATTTCTCAGCCATATATCTGTATCACTTATACTCACATTGTTATACTAATTGTCAAACATTGCGTTTAATAGTAGTGAAGATCTATTATATAAGTATTATTTAATGTACAGCCTATTTTTCATATTATTTTACAATTCCTTTTACATTTTCTACCATTGGCATTAAAATATTATTCTTAAAAATTTATTGAAATATTCCTTTAGACAGTTATTCAATTGTTTTAATATACAGAATATCCCATGCAATTAGAACAAACTCTATGTTGAAAACGCTCAGAGATAAACAAAAGTCCTATACGCTAAAATCAAATGATATCATGTGTTATTTTAAAAATAATGTTATATATTTTTACCTTTATACAGGGTGGTTGGTAACTGGTGGTACAAACAGAAAGGGGGATTCTACGTGAAAAAAGAAGTCGAAAATATAGAATAAAAATTTTTTTTTTAATTTTTTTTTCTTTTTTTTAAATTTTTCCATCGAAACAACGACCTACAGTGAGATCCGTTATAACAAGACGTGATAAAGTGCACGCGTACCGAACGAAAATTCAAAGTCGATTTTCTCGAAAAGAAAGCCTCAAACGAAAAATTTTTATTCTATATTTTCGACTTCTTTTTTCACGTAGAATCACCCCCTTTCCGCTTGTACACCAGTTACCAACCACCCTGTATATTGGTATCAACCGCAATGCTATGAAGTTAAAGCTATTTCAGTAAAACCTACTACTAAAAGCTGTGATTTCATTTTAAAAAGAGGATGAAACCCAATGAACTTCAAATAACCTTCAAAGTAACGTGAAACAAAAAATTTGATTGTTCCATCGTATTTGCTACCTTAAGTAGTACAACTTTTGTCTTGAATACTTCATCATACTTTCAATAATAACAGAAGTGTTTAAATGTTTTATTTTGTTTTGTACTATATCTTTTAATTATCTACGTAAATGTAATAACCTCTATGCGAAATAGAAAAACATGTCGATAATATAGGAATCTTGTTAATATCAAACGTAATGTGCTATTGATAAATTTATAAAAGTTTCGAATACTTTTCTAAATGTTATGATTTAGTGTGAAACAGCTGAGTAATTATATTTATAGCCCAGATTGTGAAAATCATTATGAAAAACTGAACGAAATACATGAAGAGGTTTTAAAATTCTTGAGCGAAGAAAAAGATCTCCGTGATCAAATTGTCATTTTTGAGCAGGAATTGCCTGAATTTAAAATGACGAAACAGATACAAAAGGAGATGCAGTTTTTGAAAACTTTGTGGGATTATGTGAATGTCATTACAACTTCTTTGAACGAGTGGAAGAAAACCACGTGGAAGAAACTAGATGTCGAATGGATGGATCAAGAATGCAAAAAAATTCTCAGAGAATTAAGACGTAAGGAGAAGCTCTTTTCTTTTACTTACAACATCTCTCTCGACAATAAAAAGTTATAAAATTTAATTTAAGCTTTAGGTTTTTTTACATGAATTTTTCTGACAGCAATATTTTTATTCGACATCAAAAAATTTTTTTATAATAATATATAGTGGCTAAAAAAAGTATTTATACATCTGCATTTGTATATTAATTAATTAGATCAAACTATATCAAATTTTGTATTATTCAGTAGTAGCTTCATATGATTTCCAAAATTTGATACTATGCAAATAAAATTTAGCTCCTGTCGATATATATTCTTATTTAGTCCGGAATTAGCCAAATTGAAATATACTCGTCAAATTTTCGAACTCGATTTTCGCGAAAACGGAGCATCGTGTTAACAAATTTTATTCTATATATTTTCGCCTTACTTTTTCTCGTAGAATCACCGCGTACTTCATTGTACTCCCACGTATGGACCACCCTGTATAATATTCTCTTTATTCGTATAACATTAATTTGAAAATCAGCAATAGAAATTTACAGTGTACAGGGTACACATAAAAGTTCGGAGAAACTTTAAAAACATATAGTACTCATTACAATAAACAAAAAATGTTAATAAACATGAGTCCAAAAACTATTAATTTCAGAATTATGAAATGTTTTTGTCAGTAAGGCATTACCTCTACATAGAGTTGCCATTTATAAAATCACTAATCTGGTATAAATACTATTAAAATTCTAAACTTTTCCGTCTGAAACCCGAACACTTCTAACTACTAGGTACGATATCCTAAGATAAATACAAAACGTTTATGAACTATAGATTGTAACCGGATAGCACTGCGGTTACATTTAAACTGCTTCTAATTCATCTCATGCGAACGCAACACTTGAAAGTCCTAGAAAAATAAATGGCAATTGCTGTCTAATATATTTTAATATAGATTTAACACACGGTCGTATATAGGAATTCCAAAACTTTTGCAGTCAGAGTAGTCTCAGATTTGAGGACAAAAAGATTTTTGCATTGTTCACCACACGCAGAACACTCATGTCGAGTAGTCAAAACAGTTTAGTGAATTAATACGTGGTAGAAGTGACCAAGTGAATCTTTTTATATTTTTTATAATATTTTATATTTTATAATACTTTATAAGTAGGTATACATTATTTATTCATAAACAATTCTTTTTATGGTTAAACTTCGTTTTAGAAGACGCAAAATTATGGTCTTGTGTTTTCTATTGTTTTGACTACTCTACAGCAACATTGTTGGCGGATTGGAGAAACACAGATCACCGCTTAACCGTGCCATCCCCCACCACGAGAGTTTCAGAACTTGTAACGTGGTTTGACGCATGTCAAATCATCGGACGTAACGCACACATAACACAATAACACGGATCATCGATGGAAATTGACGTCTGGGCAGCAAGCAATCGGATGACGGAAAACACAGACGGAAATCCTAGTTGCATTCTTTACAGCATATGTCCCACGTTCATTTCAACATACCCTTCAGCACGTTTAATTATGTCACAGAAGTACTCACATGTCGACCTCTTGCATTTTTCTTATCTCTTGATAACATTTTTCAATTCGTTGTTTAACTCATTTAAACGAAATAACTGATTTACTATACACTATACTCTTATACAGTAAACATCCCATAACTCAGGAATTAATGGTTTTTGGATCCATGTTTATTAAGACATTTTCTTTGTCTTGACAAGTACTACATGCTCCTAAAACTGTTCCTCAACGTTTTTACATACCATGCATTTGACTTCTGTATTTGTAAATATAAAATAGAATGTTTTCCTACATTGTTCATTGCAAGATTTCGCAAATTTCATTTGACAGAACTGGACAAAGATGTGCGTCATTGGGAATTGTACACTAATATCGAAGCACAAGTAAGGAACATGATGGCATCATTGAGAGCGGTCTCAGAATTGCAGAATCCAGCAATTAGAGACAGGCATTGGAGGGAATTAATGGCTGAAACGAAGGTAATAATTCCGTGTTTACGTGTTATTACTTAGGTTAACTCAATTTCTATTCCTAAATTGCTGCAAGTTAATTGTTGTGTTAATTAACAAGTATTCTGCTTACACTTGAACGCATTGAATCCAAGCTAGATCTCTGGTTAACTAGGCCAAGTCTTGGTTAGGCCTTGATTTCAATTACAGACATTACAATACCATGAAAGTTGCGCAGTATTTAATATGAAACGAACCGAAAACTTGACAGATAATGATTAAATATCAACGACAAGGAGATAATCTAACCTATAAATATTAAATGTGCGTATCATAAATATAATGAAAATATGAAAAATATAATAGTAGCAATATTGATAATTACAAATAGAAATAGCATTACATAATAATAATAGAAAATTAAATGAAAATAATAATATTGATAATGCAGTGACAATGTCTAATTAATATTGTCTACATTAATTTTAATTTAAATATTATATCATTCCTGCAAGCTATTTCTAAAGTGCAAGAATTCTCTTACCTCTTTAAATATCTAGAATCAAATATTATTGCATAATTGGCTCGGAGTCAAATTGGCTCGTAATAACGCCAAAAGTTACGTATTTCTTCTTAGAAGTTACGTCCGTGTATTTATCCTTTTTACATTCTGTTTTATTTATATCTACCAATATATTATCATATTTTATGAGTGATATATTTATATAATAGTTATTGTTTTTTATATATACAGTATATGCTGTTTGACTCAAGCCCCTCAAATATTTCGAGAAACATGAATAAACATGTTACAGACAAAAATTGCTTGCACGATATCGATGGGAATATACTATACTTTTGTGTATTTGATCTTGCGGTGATCTTTAGACCTTCCGTGAAAGTGACATTAGATTCTTCAATAGGTACTTCCATTTTTTATTGCATACTCTTGTAAACTGACATTCGGACGTTTTCAAAACATTATAAACTTGTGTCGTGTACACCATCTGTTATTAACAGATGAAATTTCAAATTCGGTATATTGCCGGCATTAGCGGCACATATGGATATCTTTCATAATGCTGTTTTCTAATGTTTCAAAAACAGTCAGTCGGTTGTGAGTAGTTACCTTTAGGTTAGGTAATTCCTTGTATTACACTGTCGAGTTACAAAGTTGCACCATCGAAACAAAGTAAATTTTATTTAACACACTTTTTTGACTAATATATGATTTAGGATTTGCGTAGATCGATAAAAATGCGACACTCTGTAATTGTTCCTAATTTTTCGATTAGAATGAAAACTACAGTCAATCATACAGAGTATAATCGAAAATCATGATAGAAAATGAAAGGGGTTGATTCCCTTGTAGAAGTAAATCGAAAATGTAGACTCAGAATTTTTTATACAATACTTTTTTCGAGAAAATCTACGATGAAATTTCATCAAGTACGCGTGCGCTTGGGAGGTAATAACGACAGTCGGTTGAATAGGTTTCTTCGTACTTTGGTACTTTGTACGGTAGTACAAGCCGAACGGGGGTAATTCTCCTGCAAAGTCGAAAATATAGAATAACAATTTTTGATATTAATCTGTTATAAAATTTCAGCATATCAAGAAACGTGACATCTCTTAGTTTTAAGACATGTGATAATTTATTTGTACGTGTATGGGAGAATGATATAATGTATGGTAATAGTCGTGTAATATCAAAAGATTTTTTCTTCTCGATGTTTAAAGTAGATTATTAGAAATAGATTATTAAAAAAGAGTAAAAAAGATTGGAAAAATAAAAAAAAGCCAACACCACACGGAGTTCCCAAGCGGTCACCCATCTAAGTACTATCCGTGCCCAGCGCTGCTTAACTTTCGTGATCGGACGAGAACGAGTGCACTCAACGCGGTTTGAGCGTTGGCTGAAATAACTTTTTCTATTACTGAATATTCATATACAAAAAATATATAAAAATATAATATCTATGTTATATAAATATAATATGAATGTACGTGAAGAGCAATGATATTTGTGCACGTGCATCCAGATGTGTAAAATATTACGTAGCTTTTTAAAAATATGGGTTATAGTGTTCCATCATGTAGGTACGCGTGTACTTGAAAAATAACGGGAGTCAGGCGGACGAAATTTTATAATTGATTTTCTCGAAAACGGAGCCTTGTATCGAAAATTGCTACGCTACATTTTCGACTTGCTTTTGCATGGAGAATCAGCTTCTTCCGGCTTGTACCACAATTTTCGGTACATTCTGTATACCGGCTGGGCCCCGACAGATGATATTATACAACCGGATAGCGAGCGATCCTACATTAAAAAATAATTCGGAAGTATATAATAAAATTTTTTTATATGATGTTTCATTTCTGAGAAAATCGAGTTTGAAAATTTTACAGGAATATTTAATCTTGGCTAATTTCGAATTGAACAAGAATAAATAATCGATAGGATTCTAAACTACATGTAAAAATAAGTCAAAGGCGTAGAATAAAATTTTATCGCAAGATGCTTTATTTTCGAGAAAAATGAATTTGGAAATGTATCACGCGCGTATATCAAACCAGTTCTTAACTAAACATGTTCAAATTTTATTTTCTTGAAAATAAGACCTTAAATGGAAAAATTTTGTAAACACAAAATTTAAGAACCTGTATGATTATGGAATAGTTTCACTGCTTACATTACTGTACGTAATACGAAATACATAATATAATATAATATATTTATAAATAATAAATATAATATATTTATAAATAATAAATATAATATAATAATAATATAATAAATATGATATATTTTAGTATTAGAGGTAATTCTTTTCTCATAGAATTTAATTATTGCGTAGGTGGTATTTATCATGACCGATAATACAACATTGGAAGACTTGCTAAAGTTACAATTGCATAAATATGAAGAAGAAGTTAAAAATATTGTCGCTAAATCAGTGAAGGAAATGGCAATGGAAAAGGTGCTAAAAGAACTTAAAGACACTTGGAGTACGCTCGAATTTGGGAAAGAGATACACGAGCGTACGAAATTAAATATTCTTAAAATCGACGAGGAAACTATTGAAATCCTTGAGGACAATCAGGTACCGTTTCAAGATATTTCTTCGCCAAAGAAATAAAATAATAAAATACACGTGGAATGTTTCACACAATACGTTATAAACAATACAAAAATCTATAAATTTTTTTCAATTTTTTCATTTGTTACCTTGTAAAATTTCTTTAGTAACAATTTTCTTGTTACTGTCGTTATTATTATATTCAATTTATTAAGACTTTCTGCGTTAATAATAAGTGTCTACAGTATGCTGTAACTTGTCTCAGCACCATATAGAGAGATATAAAAATTTTTTATAAAAATTAAAATTTATCTAATGTTTGTAAGTATCTAATTTATAGGTTATATGTACTGATTTACTTTTTATTACATTGATCTCCACAGCATGATTTAGCTACTTGTATATTAATGACATTTCGTTTTGTTTTACTTTAATATGCTCAGAAATTCCTCTTCGCCTTTTTTTAATTTTATTATTTTTAGTTCCCTATTTAATTCGCTTATTGTCCAATAATTTCATATTTCCTTATGTTGACTTATTTAACTTATGACAATGTGCTATATCGCTTTCTTATTGCTTTATAATAGGTGCAACTGCAAAACATGTTAGGTTCGAAATTCGTTGGATATTTTCTCGGTGAAATTCTTGACTGGCAGAAAAAACTAAGTACTGCAGATGCAGTGATTAATGCATGGTTCGAAGTTCAACGAGCTTGGGGTTATCTCGAAAGCATTTTCATTGGCTCTGAAGACATTAGGAGCCAACTTCCAGAAGAAACCAAGCGGTTTGAAAAAATTGACAGGGAGTTCAAAGTATGTACTTCTATTAACTGTTTATTAACATCTTCCGTAATTTTCTTTGATAATTTCATTCGTAATACAAAAAAATCTTCCTTTTCAAAAAAATATACTTAGGTATCTTTTATAAACGTTTTCACACAATAAATACATTTCTTTGCATTTTTTAAGCATGTTCCTTAACTATACACAAAAGGACACGGATCTCAATGACCTTGAAATATATTGTCAAGGTATTGGCAGAAAGCTTCGATAAATTTAGTTTCATAACATTTTTATATGGTACAACCTAACCTAACTCATACCTGAACTTAACTCATTAATTAAGGAGAGAGATAGCCATAATATTATGGAAATAAAAAGAAAAATGAATGGGTTACGAGTTGAGTTTAAAATTTACGTTGAATGTTTGATGAGGATCTGCTTGAAGTTGAAAAATTAAAGAAAGGAAATTTAGGTCCCAAAGATGAACCTCGCAAATGGATTAGTAAATGAATTTAATGTAACAGAAGAACAAACAATTTTATAGAAACGATACATTCACGAAAGCGATGTTGAATCAGAAACAATCGCGAGCATTATGTTATAGAGCAATGAAAAAATAAACGTTAATAATTCTGCGCGATAAATTTTCTTTTTATTTAAAGATTCGACACAGCTTTTTTGTATGTATAATATTATCGTGTATATGCCGTATAATGTTACCCTCTAATATTATTAATAATATTAATATAATTAATATTATACTATACATAGGTAATAAGCTTTCAATCAAACGCAATAATGCCAAGCTAACTAATAGTAATTATATAGAAAAGAGTTCACCGATTTTGGTGATTTTGAAATATGTTGTCAAGACCAACATTCTGAACAACTTTTTTTTTATACATGTAACCGCCACTCGGTTTCAGTTTCCGAGATATTCGCAAAATACTTGAATACAATTTATGTTACGATTACGTTTCATTCTGACGAAGGCGGATGTATTTTTATATAGTCCAAGCTAAACTTAACTCATTCATGAAAGATGTAACTATTTTTAAAAATGTGTGGGTTACAGGTTAGGCCAGAGTATCATCCGGCCGGCGATGCTGCTTTGAAATAATTTTAATTAATAATCATAGTCATTAGATAAGTATACATGTATAACCATATAACAAAAGAAAAAAACAACAGTTATCAGTTCAGTGCTCACGTTTTTGATTACTTTTTTAATGCTATAAATATAAATTACCTAATTACATTACAATTAAATTATGATACATGTATAGAATATCTAAGTATGCCACACTTTTATTGAATTAAGCATTTGTTTAAAGAAATTAATACGTTAAATAATATTTTTTCAAACATGTTTGAGAACATTATATCGAAAAATATAGCGATACGTGTAATAATTTTTAAGGAACTGCTGAAGGAAATGTTGAGCAATTTGAACATCATAAAAGCAACCAACCGGCCTAAACTTTTAGAGAAACTAGAAGAGCTGCAAGTGCAACTAAATTTCTGCGAGAAAGCGTTAGCCGATTACTTGGAAACAAAGAGATTAATTTACCCAAGGTTTTATTTCATCTCCGCAGCAGATTTACTTGATATTTTAAGCAATGGTTAGAAAACATTGATAGCTATAAATAATTCTTATTGTCTTTTCCTGCGAAAAAGAACGATCGAAAAGTGATACATTTTTGCTACCAAAATGACAGCTTATGATGAGATATCAGTCACATCAAATTTTCAAGTTGAGTCGGCAATTAATTTCCAAGGCATTAGGCGTCCAACATGCTCATAGCCATCAATGTGTGCTTCGGTATGTGGTCCTTTATCTCGGATCAGATAATTCAAAAAATCAGTCTCAGGCGTTTTGCTGACTGCTGATAGTGAATTTGAACTTAGATTCTCAAAACTGACAGTGACAATCTAAATAGTATGTATCAATTCGTTTAAGTTTAAATAGATACATTTTTCTTATTATGTAAAATAACTGTTCAATCGCTATTTGAATTTAGATTTTCAAAATTAACAATCTAAAATCAATATTTATCAATTTTAGATTCAATTATCAAATTTAGATGGATACATCATTTCTACATGTGTAATAACTGCTGAATTACTATTTGAATTTTGTTCTTTTTTTTTTTATCCCAGGATGGTGGATATCGCAAAATATTTTTGGAATTTGAGAAAAGAAGTAGAGGAAGATGATACAAGAGCACCTGGGTAAGAGCAACTAGGACGGATGCGTCGACTGAGAAGAAGTGGCAAACTGTTGGCTGTTGCATCTACGTTATGACACTTGTATGGTTCCTTGGATCAAAATCATGGGATACATGTACCCACATAATATATGTGACGTATCCATCATCATCATTTGCAGTAAATAGGACAAAAAAATACAAGACATAGATGCTACTTTAAATATATCGTACACTGGATTGAATCAGACATTTTGAATTTTGAAGATCCAAACTCAAATTGTCAGCAATTAGCAATATTTCCGAGAACAACTGTTTGAATTATTCAATCAAAGTTCGCACACCGAAGCATGCAAACTGACGCGTTGATGAGTATAAGATCGTAAGCTGTCATTTGGTACGAAATTCAGTTGCAAAATCGAGGGAGCAAAAATGAGCGATTTATTTGCCGTCACATATATTTAATACGTTAGATTGTAACGTATAACATGTTCTGTGTAACTCGGGGCGCTTAATTGCCTGAAAAGATACGATTGTTAGGAAAAAAATGTTTGAGACAAAAGTTGTTTGGTATAGAAGAACACGTACTGTACTTTTATCTGTTTGATCCGGCGATTACGTTGAAACGTCCTGTAGGGATAACATTAAAATTTTCAAATGAATTGCTTCATCTTTGATTACATATTCTTGTATTTGACATTTAGACGTTTCTAAATTTTCAAAAAAGAAAAAAAAATGGAAAAGGCTAACTAACTATTCCAAAAACATTAGAAAACTGCGAAATTGTGTTTTGACAATGCCATATCAGTGGTAGAACTATGGTAGAATTATATATATTATATTATAATTATAAATTACACAATTATAAATAGAATTATAATTACAAATAAATGTATATTATAATTATGGTAGAATTATGGAAAACATCTTTATCTATCCCCATGATTGGGTAACGCTAATGTCGGTGGCATATCAAATTTTAAAAGTCGTATCTCGATAATGGATTTTGCAAAGAACACGAGTTTGAAGTGTTTTGAAAATGTCTGAATGTCAACTACAAGAATATGTAGAATAAAAAATAGCGACGTCTATTTAAGAATTGTAATGTCACCTTTACAGGATGTTTCAAAGCCATTGCAAGGTCAAATAGATGAAAGCACAGTATGTTCCCATCAATACGATACAGCTTTCGTCTGAAGCATTTCTTTGTATCATTTGTATTTTTCCAGGTATTGCAAGGACAATGCTAGTAGCATAATTATATTTATTTAATTTAAGTAAAGCACTTTTGTAAACAATTATTTTATGAACTTAATACTGAATTTGAAATTTATTGAATACATTACTTCTCCTTAGGAAACAATCCTGAATTGGTCTGCAGACATTTGTCAAAGCTGTACGATTCTATTGCAAAATTACATTGGAAAATGGACGGTGGGAAACCAACGAAGCAGGCGAGAGTTATGATTGCCAAAGACGGTGAGGAAATGGCTATTCATGGGACTTGCGATTGCAGTGGAAAGGTACTTTCTCGTAATAAATATGAAGATAGGCTTTCAACCCTCCGTTTGCAATCTTATTTTTACCAACATCGCCTGCATACTGGGTCATTTAAGACCACGCAGCTTTTTTAGGATATTTTTAGGTTTTAAAAAGCCCCCAAAATTTTTGCATAAAACTGCTGTTTAGAGAACCTACCTTCTTCAATTTCACGTATATTATCAAGACCCTATCCTGTTCAAAAGGTTTTTGCCATCGCTCGTTGTTTATTAAAGCTAGAACTACCACATCAGTCAAAATGACTGGTTTTACAATTTTAAGATAAAATTCCTCATCATGTTACATTTATTTTCCGCAATGATGTAATGATTTCTGCAACTATAACTAAAAAAAACATATAATGAATTTTATTTTATTTTTTTTAGTTATTCAAAACCAAAATAATGTTTTTTTCTTGGTTACTTATACAAATGCCAGTCAAAATGACTGGTAATTGTAAATATGTAAAAGGATTCTATAATCTGTTTACCGAATTAACCAGCTTCCTCGTTTTGTACTACTTCCAACACGTTTTTTAGGATTTTTACTGCGTATCATTCCATATGTTGGTGTCAATTATCAAGAAAATTCCGGGTCGATCGGTGATGTTAGGAAGTTACGAAGTACTTAAATAATAATAATAATAATATTAAATAACCAAAGAAACTTAATAAGTTAAGAAGTTACACAAAGTAAATGTTGGATCTGTAATTGCTTTATTCCATACGAATCGTGGTTAAACTAGGATTATCGAATTGAACAAAACTCAAGCCTAAAATCAAGCGTTAGGCGAATATAAATGTTTACATTAATATAAAAGATCCAATTGAGGAATTTATTACTATCTCTTACTCTATTACTATCTCTTAAAATCTCTTCAAATCTCTTACGTTGCTTATCTCAATTTCATCGGCCGTAAAACGTCGATGTAACCCGCAGATGCAGAAACAACAGACAGTAAAACAGTGCACAATATGTATATGTTACCGACAAAGTCGGCATACGGGAAGATATTAAGATTTACCCGGAAAACGTAACACTCTTCGTAACATGCAAACCTAATATACATCACGAAAATCACTAGAACTGGAATAGAACGATCGTTTGTAACTACCGGCACTGCCTTTGTCGTCTAATCGTGCGCGACAGCCAAATGCAAATACGCTTTTCGCTACTTCGAACTTGTTACCGATAAGGATCAAGACCGACGGTTGAGAAATCGGATGGACAAAGTGACAAGTGCAGATCGTTACCATTCCAAGTGTTCCATAACGATTGCTCTGTTCAAAACGTGGAACAAGGAAACAATCCACAGGTCGAGTCTATGTTTTATGCATCGTCTCGTACGTTTCTCATTATTCATCGCACTTCTTTTTGATTGAGTTCCTTAGTAAAAAGATGTCAACAAGACACAAATTTGGTTTCAACGACCAGCACAATCAAAAGATCGAACGTGCCGAGCAATCAAATATATATGTATATATACATGTATATACATGTATAGCAATATCATGTGCTGACTCTAACTCTCCACTGGCAATATGTTTTTTCATTAACGCGATTGACAATGTGTCCTTCACTCCGTGGCTTAACTTCTTATTGTTTTGGATTTGAAAGAAATGTGGAAAGACTTTGAGATACTACTTATAATTCCTAATTTACGATACAAGTGATACTGTAGTCAAATGCTTAAATCTTTTTGCAATAAGAAAAAACGTAAAAGAATTACGAAAGATATAAAATGAAAAATAAAAAATGTGTATATACAAAAATTCACTGACTTATGGATCGCAGTACTCATTTTACTCTCGTGGTATTCAAAATTGGATTGTACGAAATAAATAGTATTTAGCCAATCAAGGATAACACACTTGTAATAGTTGTAAGATTTTTCAGATGCGAGAATCACTGGGTCTGCCATTTTCGTTTCGGAGAAATTAAGTTATTCTGTTAATAACTTTTTAACAAACAAGGAGTGGTGACTAAAACCTTTACATGGTCACTCAGAAGGCTAACCTCGATAACATGTATGAAGGTTAGAGTTATTGGAAGTGGGTCCTCTAAACAGCAGCCTTTTTACCAAGCAAAGTAAAATTAAAAAAAAAATATGGAAGAAATTAAGAATTACTTAAAATTACCGATCAAAATCGACACAGTATGCAGAGATGGATGGACCAAGTTGGATTTGTGTATCCGTAGTAGAAAACTAAAATTTCTAGTAGTTTGAAGTGTCAATAACATTGATGCAAATATTCTTATCATTTATATTTTCATAGATATTTATATATTTTGTTTAATAAAACATATTTCATTTCCCTATTATTTTTTTAGGTGGAAGTTTGGTTGAACAACGTAACAGATGCGATGAAGAGATCGGTAAGGCATCATATATCTCAGGCAGTAGCTACATACGACGAGAAACCACGTGAACAATGGATTTTCGATCATCGAGCTCAACCCGCGCTATGCGGAACTCAAATCTGGTGGACTACGGAAGTAAACATGGCCTTTATGAGATTAGAAGAAGGTTTCGAGAATGCGTTTAAAGATTATCAGCGAAAGCAAATTAATCAGTTAAACGCGTTGATAGTACTTCTCTGTGGAGATTTGAGTGAAAGCGATAGAAGGAAGATCATGACAATCTGTACAATCGACGTGCATGCAAGGGACGTTGTAGCGAAAATGATCGCGATGAAGGCAGATCACTATTCTAGTTTTCAGTGGCAATCGCAACTCAGGCACAGGTAAACTCGACGACGATTGATTTGGTCGTATAGTGGAGCCTCTAGTATCTGAAAGTTCCACTATCCAAACTTTCTATTATTCGAACACTATATTTTCCTGCCTATGTCCTCTACTATCACACAAACAAACAAATTGACTTGAAGTGTATCTGTAGTTACGTCCTTCCTTAATCTCATTTCATTCGTACATTGCCGCGGTATAAAGTTGACATTATACGTGTCAATATAATTTATGTGTCATGACATTGTACTACTAAATTGTAACATTAACGCTAATGTAAAAACTGCAAAAATTGCAAGATTGTATCGCACCTTGGGAGATCTACGATGAATGGAATTAACAAACAAGAACATGTAATTGAGATTTATTTAGGTTTCTTTGCGACTAAATTTCAATGGAGCTACAAAATAAAGATATGGATATTGCTGTACATCAGTGACCTCTACGAATCAGAAAAATAGCAATGCCAACATGAGTAGCTTAAGCTATGCGAGAAACCTTTGAAATTTAATCAACAATTAAACGGGGATCGAAATTTCTGGGCCCAAAAAGAAAGTAGTGGTTCATTAGCAAAATGAAAATTACAAAATAAAAATTGCATTGCCAAGGAATAGAAACTTTCTCTAGACCATCTGGTCACGGAGTGGGGGAAGCAGTGATGCCTTTTTGCTAAGCAGACTGTGAGGGACTTACCCCAGAACTTTGAGGGACTATAGTCTTTCTATAAAAAGATCTAACTGATTCTTTGCAAAATATGTACAATGTGTACCATGTTGAAATTACAATGAATTATCATTATATTATATTATTGAAAATAGTATAATGAAGCAGGCTTGTTTTGAGAAGCATTGACAAGAAGACCTTAGTTTCTTGTCGACAAGAATCGGCTCCTGGTCGTAAAATTAGCAGAAATACCATCACAGCGTTATTTTGCTCAAATGTAACTGAATGCCATCGGCTCCCCTTGTTAGCTCAGTGTTAAGGTAGAGAAAAGTAAACATCACATAAACGAGAAAGATATGGGGTCCATAAATAATTTTGAAATAATTTATTTGTATTACATCTTACTCTTCGTAATTGTCATTGCATTATTCTTTTCCAAACATACTGCAACACTCGTAAACACGTCCATTTGAGAAACAATGTTTTCCATCGCATAATAGCCCCCTCAGAATCAAACAACTTTGTTTCAAACGTTTCTCTGTATCTCAAAAACTGATTTAGGTGGCTCAGTCTTTGTGATTCACTCTGTATGGTATAATAATTAAGAGAATATGAGAATAGCCATGTCTCGCTATTGTTTCAGATACTAGAGGTTGCACTGTATAAATAAAGCAGTTGATTATGAACTATATATCTATATTTCAGCATGAATGTGCTAAATAAAATATTAAATAGAACGAATTGGATGAATAATGGAATAAATTGAATAACATTAAAATTGTACAGAATTTCGTTAATTGCATATTCAATTTCATAATTCTTTTATCAAATTTGTTTAGTTATTGTTTGCAGATTATCTTACGTTTGTGATATTTTTAGAAACTATTGCTTGGAAAATTTATCTGTTATGTAGCTCATCTTTAAAGACAAAGTTATTTATTGCCTAGATTTATCTCTTGTTTTTTACTCAACTATTTATCAACACTTTATCAACATTTTATTAACTTGTTTTGTTTCACTTCAAATGACCGAATAACTTACAGATGGGACGACAAAGTTGGTGATTGTTTCGCTGATATCTGCGATGCTTCCTTCAAATACGATTACGAATATTTGGGAAATGTTCCACGGCTGGTGATAACACCATTAACCGATCGATGTTACATCACTTTAACACAATCTTTGCATCTTATAATGGGTGGAGCACCAGCTGGCCCAGCTGGAACTGGCAAGACAGAAACCACGAAAGATTTAGGGAGAGCATTGGGCCAAATGGTTTATGTGTTTAACTGTTCTGAACAAATGGATTATAAGGTAAACTCATAGTTATTTTATGGATAGATCTTTGATATTAAATTTCCACGTTGAAATTAAAATTTACACAACTTTTGGAACGTGGGGATCTATTTTTATAACAAACATATAAGTTTTATTTTGTATTTTTGTTTTATAATTATATTTTATAATTTTGATTTTACGTAAAGTTTATACCAGTTATTTTACAATAGTCATTTTTGGAAATTCTACTGTACTTCGTATGGAGCAAATAAATTTTATATATCTAAATAAAATTAAATAATTACTTTGCAATAAAAATTAAATAAAATGTATTAATGAATAAGCAGCTTAATGGTAAGAGCACAAGTTACACTTTTTATTTGTTTCATTTTATCACACATTCCTTTCTCAACATATTTTTAAACTATGCAAAAAGTTTCATATGCTCCCAACATGTACCAGAATTTTCCACTTCCTAAAAAATGTAAATCTAATTATTAATAATCATAAGTCGAATGTTATATATTATGGGAATAATGTAGCATAACATTTTGGAAAATTGAATTTTATTTCTACTTCTTTTTGTACAAAAGATAGTACCAATTATTGTCTAGTTATCTGACATAACGTGTTGATTTACGTCTCACTATAACAAACTGTAATATAAATAAATATTTTAACACACTGTGCATCTGAATATGAATTACATAATGCTCTGAGTTGTTTCAGACATTCCTTCTATGAAGAGATGTATATTGGCTAAAAATTAATTTCTCTACTTGACTTTCACATATTATGATACAAATGTTAAGTAACGAGCTAATATTACTTCTTGAGAATTTAAGTATTTAGTGAATTATTTTTAAGTATTTAGTAAAGCAAGTACGTCGAGTCAAGTAACTTTTCAACGTATTAATTTTGTTAATTTTACATTGCTATATGTTATGAATTTTATATATATATTACAGTAATAACAATATATATATTTGATTAATAATTTATTAATAATTATACTATATATATTATATATATATAGTATTTTTTATTGTTCTTAAATTGAAGTGATAAAAATATTCATGTAAATTAATAACTTGTTTTGTTCTTATTTAAAACAATCAATAAAATACAATTAGAAGTAGAAAATTTTGAACAATATTTCTATAATATTTCTTCATGTTTTTATTCAAGGAATATGTAGAATTTATTGAAAATGTAGAATAAGACATGTGACGACTACATGACATGTGAAGACATGTGCAGATATTAAGATATATACATATATATCACAGAAGGATGTTAAATACATAAATTACAAGGTTTCATGAAGATCACAAATGTTATAAACTTACTTTGACAAATAATTTATTTTCGTACGAAATATCGTAATTTTTATGGTAATTTAAAAACGAAATATCTAAATTTTTTGTAAAATTTTGGGAGAGTGATATATTTTCCATAAAAAAAGTTTGCAAAATATTAAAATTTATATTGAGCTTTTCCTAAATCTAGCAGCGAATGACATATTTGTTATAAATTTAATACGATAGAATTCCATTTATTCGAACTCCCTTCATTCAGACTGGTATCGTCATAATGCACGATTTATCGAATATGTTCCTGAACCCCTATTATAAATTATCCAACTCTAAACCACGCGACATGCCACTTACATGAATAAATGTTTTTGCCTTAGTGCAGTTGAACCTCCAATAGCCGAAGATCTATTATCCGAATGTTTCACTATCCACACGTTCAATTAACGGAACAATACTTTTTACTTGTGTCATTTACTATTATATGTCTCTTGTGTAATTTCATACTATTGGATTGGCAACTAAGTGAGTGCGAATTTTGTCAATACCACCTAATGACTTCAGTACGAAGCTAATATTCTACAAGTTAATATCTCTTGTCTCTGATGACATCAAAGAGGAAACGTGATATATTGAGCGTTATATGGAGAGGAAAGATGCTTCAAAAGTTGGAAAAAAAGTGTGGTAATGTTGCAAAAATTGCAAAAATGTACAGCGTTATAAGATCTACGATTAATGACATCAAAAACAGAAACGAGCAAGTGTGAGAATTACCCAAGTGTTTCAGGAAGCAGAAAAACTTTATTAATGGATTTGAAAAATAAATATCTATTCTCTGTCTTATAGCAATGATAATAAATCAGCACTAAAGGAATCAGTGTCTACATATGTAGGATGTTACAGAACATGTGCGATCCACTTCTGGAGCTGATTGTACAATACATTTGAAAACAGCGAAAGAAGCTCATACGAACGTATGGTCTATCTCTCTTCGTATGTGAGGTATAACAAATATATTGTATGCCTACACAATCTATTGGAAATGTTGAAATACTAACATCCAGAATGGAACAAGCCTATCAGTAAATTTGGCTATCAATAACATCAGGAACTATTCAGAGTACAACTGTCTACAGACTTGCCTTGAAATGCGAGGTGCTCATTTTGAGCATCTTTTTTAAGGGTAATTAGATAACACAAAATCCGAACAAGCAATTACTTACATTTCATGAATGAAAACAGATAGAACATATGTTTATATGAATTTCATTATTTTCATTATTTTCATTATTATTTTTTCATTATTTTCAGGTCAATTCCTGAGGCATGTTCCACATGTTCTGTTACACCCTGTATATTGTACAAGAATGTTTTGAAATTTAAATAAATATCAACATTTTACTTCCTCGTATTGAGAGAAAGGAGAGTACAGCGGAAGTGACAATAAAAAGGCTTCTTTACAGTGTTTATTATTAAAAGTGTTTATAGCATTGGAAAGAGGACTAGGTCGTTTGAGGCACAAACAGAATATAATTCAACGCAGTTCAATGTAGTAACAAAATTTGACTTGCTAGTAAAAAGATGTAGAATCCACAGATAATTCAAAAAAGATTTCCTTTTATATTGTATCGTATTCTTTGTGATTGTTCTTGTATTATTTGTTTTGAAATATAGAATAATAATAATAAAAAGAGACGCGGGTTCTATTAACTGAAGATCTCCTCATCCAAATAGTTATATGCTTCTCCATTCATTCGAATACTGCACATGTATCTAAAAATGTATACTGTATCTAAAAAATTCAGTTTAATCTTTCTACGTAACAATGTATTCCAGTATCAGTAGTGACCGAATTTCAATCAAATGATGAAAAGCAAAATCCAGTTACATGAAAATTAATTCCGATTGTACGAATAACAGCGAAGAAAGGAACAACTAGCGAATTCCTATTATTATCCGACCGTGCCAAATATCCGACACGTCTTGTCCGCGGACCGTATCGGATAAATGAAGTTTCACTCTGATTAACGAAACATTCGCGAAAACCTTTTCCTTGATTTCACTGCGTACCCCAGTTATCGTAACTTACATAAGAAGCGACCAAAGTATTTAATTTCTGTTGACTTACATGCAATTTGACAATTAAGGACAGTTATGAAGAGTTTTTACGACCATCACGATTTCCCAATTTGATGTCGGTATATTACCTTCTGTGGTACGCAATAGGAAACGATATATTACGGACAGCTAATGACAATAGAAGGTATGAGAAACCGAATTTCTGAAATTTGTCCAATATCTACTACACAGACAATTTGATTTACGCAATTATATGGCAATCAATTCTCAGGCTCGACCATGTACGGTAATTGAAATAGGTAGTGAAACCACAAAGAACTATTATATTTAGAACACATATTTAAAGATCTATGGTAAATTACTTTCTCAAATTTCTCAAATACGTCTTCTCCGATATTACATCAATTTTTTTATTAATTTCTATAAAGTAGCATAAGATAAGTTTCTATAAATTTTTTTTCTCTCTAAAATGCATATTTCGGGAACTATTTACAATGTTTAAATTATGTGACTTACCTCGTATAAATCATAGCTGAAGTACCTAAATTATTACAAATCTCGTAAATAAAGATATTAAACAATTATTTATATCTAAAAATATATTAATAAAATTACTTCATGTTTACAAGAGACACATTGTGTTTGCTATTGTGGTTTTGAATTTTAAATTTTGAGTTTTCAGAACAAAAATATAGCATTCCATTTGCACGAACGAAAGTGAGTCTGAAAACTCCAAATTTATCTCATGGAAACATAAATACTTGTACTCCCATATTATGTAACTCATTTTATATAAAAAAAGATACAATGTTCCGATATGGTACATCAGATAGTCGTTTTATTATGAATTTCCAATATTTTATTTTTAGTATCCAAATCTTAGTATCTAATTGTGTTAAGTTATGCATTAAGTTTGTTCACCTCTTGGTGTTGCAGTTTCAACAATATTATAGAGACGTTACTCATGTTAGCTACAGTGACTGAACATACGACAAATAGTATGAATAAATATTGTTTATAATTGTAATTTATTATAATTATTATTATATTTATTACATTTAATAGCAAAAAGAGAACTAATATTATAAGTGTTAAATAATGAAATTGTTCATGAGTGTGAAGCCAGATTACATATTAGATTACAAAGCAGTATGTGGTACACGATATGTCGGGTTCGGGTTGGGACTGAAAAGTTCGGGCAAATTCGGGCATGCTCGGGTTGAGCCGTAAAAATTCGAGCACATTCGAGTGGTCACCCAACACGTACGTACACTCAGATAGCCTCATTGCTTCGGACAGTTTTCTTTGGGCTTTTTCGAGTCAGATCGGAAAAAGTCGGACGAGCTTGGACGAGATACTGCGATACCCATAGTCGTGATTCGATTCGAGATTGTGTTTGGAATAAAATTGATCGTATTATCTTTACAATGCAATCCTTGATAGTTAGTTTTCTTAGGCAATCAAATACCCAACAGGCAAATGCAAAATCTTTGTCTATATGGAACTTCGAAATAAGATCATTTTTCTGTGAAATAATAATATCTCTAATGAATATATTTGAAATAAATTTCGTTCGATGTAACCTGTTTATTTACTTTATAGGAAGTATATAGATTTTATTCTTATTTTATGGAAATTGGAAAATGTACTCTATTAACAAATTACTCTTTTAATATTACAGTACTAATTACACGGATAGAAAAGAAATAGTTGTTCTGGATGTTTAAAACTGGATGTTTAATAGTGATCAAAATATACAGCCAATTTTAAATCCGAATGTAGAAACTCAATTGTTTCAAATTCCATGGCAATAACTTTGTACTTGTAGCAATGACTATACTACCCGATGTTGAGAATAATCTCTCGCTCATAAAGTTGCAGAAATATTTAAAACATTCTTACATTCAAATTTTATTCTTCGAGGGAAAATTATCTTATTTCATACTTCCATACAGAGAAAGATTTTGCACATGTTTATTGAGTACTTGGTTGCCTAAAAAAACCGAATATCAAAGATTACATTATGAACGTAATAATCAATTTCAAACACAATCTCGAATCGAATCACGGCCACGTGCATGGCGGGATTTCGTCCGAAGCTGCACGACTTTTTCCGACTTGACCCGAAAGGCTATCCGAATGTACATATGTATTGTATATATTAGAATTTTTTAATGAAAGCTTCAGTGTGATGGGATAAAGAATTATCTAATCTATTTGAAAAATAAAATGGAATAGAAAATAGCGCATAACCTTTGCTTAAATATATCTTACATAGGTAAAATAAACTTAGCGATATTTAATACTTTTTTAAAGAAATACGAGTGAACTTCTTATACAATTTAATAGGTATTTAGATTTAAAATGTTGCTTTACACTATTTCATATAGTAAGTTTTTTGGTGACTCTTACGTGAAGATATATTTTCTCGTTTCAAATGTTGATTGAACATAAGTGATATTATCATTTTCTTTCAGTCCTGCGGAAACATTTACAAAGGTCTTGCTCAAGTAGGAGCATGGGGTTGTTTCGATGAATTCAACCGAATTTCGGTGGAGGTACTTTCGGTGGTGGCTGTGCAAGTGAAATCAGTTTTAGACGGAGTGAAAAGCCGCAAACCGATATTTTTGTTCTTCGGAGAAGAACTGAATCTCGTTCCCACTGTTGGAATGTTCATTACTATGAATCCTGGCTATGCGGGAAGGACGGAATTGCCCGAAAATTTGAAAACTTTATTCAGGTACGTTAAATCATCTATATTTGTACTTACATAAGACTACAATCATACTAGCATTAAACAGCAAATTACATTCCAATGCTGCATTAAACATTGTATTTTATTTAAAAAAATGAGGCTATATAATAAATTTATTATAGAAAAAATTAATATGAGTCATCGCGAGAAAATGGAAAAATGCAAAATATGACGACGGAGGATGTGTACATACGTTTACATGCAATTGCCATAGTCATACGTATTATCATAAAAAATACTATCTTGTCTAATGTAGGGTATTAATAATGAATCAATAATGATGTGTAGTATGCTTGGCGCTAATAATATTACTTTTTGAAAATATTACTTTTTAAAAGTGAAACATATGATTTTTAAATTTTCAGCTTCAATAAATGGCATTATTTGTTTATAATTTATTTCTTACTTAAGGATAATAATTAATAAATAATTTATTTTTTACTTTCTCACATCTTACTCTTGTGCATAACAATGAAATCATTGGATGATACAGTTTGATAACTCAAGAATGTGACAAGTTAATAACTAAAAGTACAAGTAATAGTTAAATAATGAAGGTAAATTGTCATAGATGAAATAAGATTTTATATCATCTTAAAATAAAATTTTTAATTACAATTTGATATACACATAACATTAGTGTATCGTACCTGCTTTGTACTTGTTACACTCTCTTCATTCCTGTATATCACCGCAGTCTCACACCATACATGAGTACTCCTATCACCAGCACATCAAATAGGAACATTCTTAATCTGAGATCATCTCTAAGTTTTCTTTTCCTAGTTCTTCGTATTTGGTTAAGTATCACATTCGCCTTGTTTTTCCTTCCTTTTACATGCTTTACCATGCTTCCATTTACTTCTGCAGTGGTACATTTAGGTACGTAAGCTCCTTGATGCTTTTTTCATCCTTGCTCTCTTCCAGTACTACTTCAATTTTCTCTTTCTTCTTGTGTCCTTCCTGAACTTCATCATCTTTGATTTTTCTGCATTCGCCGTTAGATGTTTATTCTTATATATATAAATATATGAATTTTACTTTATTGTAGAAAGAATTATCACTGTTTTTTTTATTTTAAAGGCCCTGCGCCATGGTAGTTCCAGATTTTGACTTAATTTGCGAAATAATGCTGGTAGCGGAAGGTTTCCAAGAAGCTAGATTACTAGCAAGAAAATTCATAACGCTGTATCAGCTTTGTCGAGAACTTTTGTCGAAGCAAGATCACTATGATTGGGGTCTACGGGCGATTAAGTCGGTTTTAGTGGTTGCAGGGAAATTAAAGAGAGACGATCCCGGGAGAGCTGAAGATCAGGTGCTAATGAGAGCTCTCAGAGATTTCAATATACCGAAAATCGTGACCGACGATGTTCCAGTTTTTATGGGCCTTATTGGTAAATTGGTTTCTTGTAGTCTTTAATTGCCTTACAAATTTACAATCTACATAATTGAAACTAAATGCAAGATTCTCCATCAATTCTCAAGAATCTTAACTTTCTTTTACTATTTTTTTCAACTTGTTTATATTCCTTTTTATTGGATTGTGACTTGTATTACCGTACAACGATATTTATCTTATTCTCTTTTACGTTTACTTTTTGAGAATAGCTTTTAAAGGAATCACCTTTAGAAACTGTTTCACTAATCAACTAAAATGAAGTGAGATATTATCATGCGTAAAAGAAATACGTACCATTATTGTAAATAGTATATTTTCCAGTGATTAAAGAAATATCTCAATTGACCACAAAATGACAAATAGACAGAAACGAATATAACTCGAAAACAAGATCATATTGAGTATAATGTTTATCCATACATATGTATAGTATATATGTTCTAAGTTAACCTATACGTTTATACACTTAAGTTAACCTACTAGTTCATTTGCTTCTATAGGTGATTTGTTTCCCGCTCTGGATGTTCCGCGAAAAAGGGATTTAGATTTTGAATCAACGGTCCGACAATCTACTCTGGATCTCAAATTACAACCAGAAGATGGTTTTGTACTAAAAGTAAGAGTAAAACTGATTTGCGTTGTAATGTTTAACAGCTGGTATTAAAGTTGTATACATAATTATACCTACATAACTTTAAGGAAATTTGACATTATAATATGAAAAATAATTTTGTATATGGAAAATTTCAAATTATATTAAATTCGTTAGGTTGTACAGTTAGAGGAATTGCTTCATGTTCGTCATTCAGTTTTCATTGTTGGATTTGCTGGAACCGGAAAAACGGAAGTTTGGAAAACACTTAATCGAACATACTTTAATCAGCAATTAAAGCCATATTATAATGACTTGAATCCGAAAGCAGTGACTAATGACGAACTATTTGGAATTATCAATCCTGCAACGCGGGAATGGAAAGACGGGTTTGATTCATCTCATTATTAACAATAGGTTTTACAGCAACACTATGTTTAATGACATTTTTTAGATGTTTTATAAATCCCATTCAGAAACGTTAGAATATCTCGTAGTTTCAGACGAGATGATATGATGATCGATTTAAATTCAGGAATCATAATTTTGCATTCATAGAATATACTATTATATAGGAAGAGTGTAAGGGAAATATAGTATGTGCATGTGTGTGAAAAATCATACATTTATTATGTATGATTATATACACATATTTATTTAAAAAATTTCATATGAATTAAATGCAAAATGCAGAGAAGTTTGCCTACATTTATTAAAATTTATTAATAACGCGAATACCTGAATTGGTCAAAGCAATGATCGAGAGATATAGTAGATATTAACGAGAAGAAATTTAACGTTATAACATTGGATACAGGTATCCCTTTATAATATGATACTCTTACAAACACAAATTCATTCCAACACGATTTGAGAATTGGGAAAATTCCCGTAAAAAAAAAAAACACGAATTGAGAATCGTTAAGTGCAAGCAGCGTCATTCGATATCGTTCATTCGAACAAGCATATGTGTTGTCTCAGATTTGCATATGGAATTTAGAAGTATTAAAATTTTGAATTTATTCTTAGTTCGAGGAGTATTAACCATTTGCACTCGAAAATTTCTTCGCTACATCGAAGTAGGAAATCAAAGATTTTCATTATTTTTTATATAAAATGTGGATAACAGTTTTTAGAAGTAATATAAATAATATTAATATATAAATGTATAGTACTTTGAATTAATTATTAATTGTTTTAATAAATATATTTGGCTTGACTATGAAAAAATAACATACTTTTGTAGTACATTTATAAATATTAGTACTATATTAGTATGTTATATTACATTATAATATGGTACTATGATTATACCATATATAATGTGATAGAATAGAATACTATATCAGTGTATTATGGTATATTATGATATCGAAAAACCGTTAAAAAGTATTATTAAGTATACTTATTTACTACAGTAATATTGCTATACTTATTAACTATTGGAACCTAACCTCCACTTTTATATCAGTTCTTTGTTTCGCATACTACGGCATTTTTCGAAACCTAACTATCGTGTTATACGAAGGATACCTGTATATAAATTCTTTATGTATCATAAGATTCTATAATCTCTGCCTACCTTTATATAAGTTTCAAACTAAATAATAATTGTTAATAGTTTCAACAACTTTCAAACTTTTTTACTCTTTTAACTTTTAAAAAATCATACACATACAAGTACTTTCTGAAAGTGGCTTAATACCTGTGAACAGAGCTGTTTTACTAACATTTAAAAAGTTTTAATTTAATATACATGATTTTATATATAATATATACATTCAATTTTCTCGCTATGAATTATATCATTTTTCGCTATGAATTATAGTTTTGCCATCTTTTGATCGTTAACTTATTATATCAAATATTTAATAAGTAATTATCTTGATCAATCAGATTGTTCTCCGTGATAATGAGAGATCAGGCAAACATGACAGGAAATGATCCAAAATGGATCATTTTTGACGGCGATATAGATCCGATGTGGATCGAGTCATTAAACACTGTCATGGATGACAACAAAGTGTTAACTTTGGCTAGCAACGAAAGAATCGCTTTAACAGAACACATGAGGCTTCTCTTCGAGATTTCAAATCTTAGGTAATATGCAGCACTTTATCATTGGTAATTTTTTTTTGTCTAATGACTATAGCTATCATCTTAACTATAGTTATCATTATAATTGATTAACCACAAAAGGAAGCCTCAACTCCAATGATTTTGATCTTAAGATATGTTGTAGAAAGGCAGAGACTAAATAACATACACTTTGTCCGAGGGCCTCAAAAGTTATGTTAAGTTGGATGTTGTGGATCATGGAATCAAACCTAACCTAATCATTGGTTACCACTATTAGGATCGCAATTTTATACAAATGCATATGAAATTTCGTTTTTAATTACTTATATTGGAGTAAGCATAATCTAACAAATATCATTTTCTTTTTGTCATAACTTTTGAACACGATCGTTCTACGTCTCGAAAGAAGCGTATGTTACTCGAGACTCTCCCTTCTACAACATATCCGAAATTCAACAAAATTGGAGTCGAGGTCCCCTTTTCTGCATATTTACGATAATGGTTATTTCTTCAGAATTCTATTAGTATTGAGATCACAAATCTCGATCGTAAATCAGTTTTTAAGTACCAATTGAGTGGCAATCGATTTTTAGTTTGCGAACATAAATTTGCTAGAACTTAGATTTCTTATCGATCTTCTCATCAGTCACCGACGCAACATTTTTATTGTAAACGATGTCGTATTGCTGGGAACATTTTCAGGAGATTGGAAAATAGACTAATCTTCTGTGACTGTTTTCCTCAAATTATAAGCGGAAGCTAAAGCACATTCAATATTTACGTATTGCAATATGATTATTTATTATATGACGTAGACAGTATGTTCTGTTTAACTGAAAATGCTCAAATATCTAGAAAAATACAAATGATATGAAAAGATATTTCAAACAAAAGTTATATGATATCGAGTTGAAATTGAAATGAAAACAATTGTAAATGAGTACCTTTATTTCTGATTATATATTCCTGTAGCTGGCAATCAGTTTTTAAAACACTACAAATTCCTGCCTTTTGCAGCACAATTTCGGCTATCGAGACATGAGCTTTATGAGTTTTTTATGTTTCCAAAACTGTTAGTTCTGTGCAATCAATTTTAGGTTAGGTAATTCCTTGTACTGCTCTGTTGAATTTAAAAGTTTATATCTCGATAGCGAATAGTCAAATTGATGAAAGTACGGTATGTCATTGCTGATACTACACAACTTCATCTCAGACATTTTTTTGTATCATTCCTATTTTTCCAATGAACGTTCCCAATGAAACAGGACATACTGTATAGATATACATACCCAATATGTTTGTTTATTGTCTTTAGTTATACTGTTTGTTCTAATACATATAGAAATGCTGTATTTCTATATTAACATATTTTAATATTTTATGTCTTATTTATATGTGTGAATATTTCTTATCGTATAAGAGTTAAGTAAGATTGGAAAATAAATTTCAGGACAGCAACGCCAGCTACTGTTTCTAGGGCAGGAATTCTTTATATAAATCCACAAGATATTGGGTGGTATCCGTAAGTAAACATTTATTTACTTTTGTAGTTCGTATAAGTTCTCTTAACTAAATTATAGCACACTGAACCTGACAAATATTTTCATTTTTTTATTATAAAGTTATGTTATATAATATATGTTGTATGTGTTATATATACATATATGTTATATAATTGTTATTAATTAATGAATTACCATTATTATTATTATTATTTGATTAGATTTGCAACCAGCTGGATAGAAACAAGAGATCCAGCTGAGAGAGCGAACTTAACCATTCTGTTCGATAAATATGTACCATCCCTTGTAGAAATGACAAAATCTAGGTTTAAAAAAATTACGCCATTACCAGAAATATGTCACGTGGAAATGCTTTGTAAATTACTGGACCATTTTCTGATTAAGGAAAATGTAACACCGGATTGCCCAAAGGAATGGTATAAATAAGACCTAAACAGTACTAAAATTTATATACGCTTAAAAGAACTAGTTATCTATCGACATTATCAACAAATACTTCAAATGAAATTTATTGTATTCAAGGGAATTAATCAGATGAATATGTTTTGAACTTCTTGATGAATTATATTTTCTGAGATATCAATGTAACCTTCAGTTTTTTTAATAATAACATATATTTTTTTATTGCTTACTGTTGTAACCTCTAGAAAGACGAATTTAGCGACCTACGAAAATGTAACCTTCAGTTGACCTCGAATTTCATAACGAAACGATTTGTGGAGAACTTGAGTCGATCTTAGGATCGATACAGACCTTGCTGAGAGCGGGATTTAATATAAATTTTCGCTTCATTCTGATATTCAAAGTCAACTAAACATTACATTACATTATAGATCGTTGAATTCGTTTTTTTAGCAACTACAATATAGAAAACAACATAGAAAAAGATATGCGGCGTCGTTTGAAAGATTCGACATATTTCAAAAAATAATTCATTCAAAAATCAAAATATATTCATTTGATCAGTTCCCTTAAATACAATAAATTGGTAGTAGCATACAATTTAGTGCCTACCATAGACTTTTTCAAGCTGCAACATATTGATAAAGACTATCTAAAAAGATAAAATATCATTAAAAAAGTGTCACAAAGAATTCTAAGCGCATAAACGCAAATTAAATAACAGAAAGTAAACAGGAAACAGTTAAGAAAGAAATTTAATTTGATATTTGTTGATAATAAATTCGAATAACTAAAAATAACAAATAAAAGATAAATGAAAAGAATGAAACTTAATAGTCATACGTATATCATATATAACTTATGTTATATATCATATATAACTTATGGCTCGCTAACCTCTCAATTTTTGTATCACAATTGTAAATTTCACTTGTAGCTTTAAATATGTTATCAATTATTATTTTGTAGGGTTTTTCCTAGATTGAGGTTAAGTTTAAGTTTAGTTCTAAAGAAAAATTAAAAGTACATACCCATAATTATCGCGACACTTTCACTAACATATTTGTAAAATTTTTCTGATTGAAATAAGACCAAACACGATGTAATTTAAATTTAGGATTGTGCGAGTAACCGAAATTATGATCTCAAGTCCAGATCCGGAATGTTTGTCAACATACAAACATTTTCGACTCATATCAGAATCCGATTTTCGATTCGGAATCGGAAGCTTAATTCAGAACGTAAATTTCTTGTTACCTTGTATTTAAACTAAGTTTAAGGTTAACTTTTACTTGAACTAATTCTAAATATTTATTGTAACAATTTAAATGAAATTTCAGTGTGTTACTGTTTTTTAGTACACTTAAGCAGTGTTTAGGTGCATAATAACAGAAAAATTATGTTTTGAATCGAACCTCCGATCCCGAATTGAAAATCGGGTCCCGAAATGGCAGGTGTACAAATATGTTTATACGTCACTGAAATTGTAATCAGCTCAGGTTAGGACCCGGAACTTTGTGACCATATCAGTATCATTCTGTTTCTGAATTTTACAATCAGATTTTGTACTTTAACTTTAAGATTCGGAATGATTTTCACATTTGCAATAAAAAGGACAAAATCGCACGGAGGCGTTATAACCCAACCTGATCCGGTTACAATTTCCAGTATCCGAACATTACAAACTTCTGGGATTGCAACCCGATCCCAGTAAAATTCGCACACGCCTAAATTAAATCAGATTTACATACATATTTAATAGAAATTACAAATTTAATAGACAGAAAATAGGTTAATGTCACTAAATAAGGAAACATGTTCCAAATTATATCGTGTCTGATCTTGCTTTAATCAGAAAAGCCTCACTATTACATCGGCGTGAGTTTTATTCAACAAAAATTAAAAATAAAAACGTTTCATCATTGCATTATTATTATCTCGCCGATATGCTTTTTTTCTCTTTATAATAAGCCGATTCTCGGACCTGTTTTCACTTTCACTCACGCTATCCTTTCTTAAAATTCGGAGGACCGTATCTATGCTTAGCATCGTTTCCTCCCTCGATAAACGTCTGGCTCGTATCCCAATTTTCGGGTGCCATAGAGGAATTTACCGCATTTCTTGTCGTTTTTAAATGCTTTTCTATGTCCTCAATGCCTTTCTACAAACAGGTACGAATTATACTTTGCATTTGCCTGTATTTGGGCGTTCGGGTCAGCGACCTTTCAAGATCAATTGATCGATTGGCGAAACGAGTTCAATAAGTGGTGGCAAAACGAATTTAAGACTATTAAGTTTCCTACTGGCAGCAACGTATTTAATTTTTTCATCGAAAATGAAACAAAGAAGTTAGTTCCATGGAGTGAGAAGATACAGACCTTTGAACTGGATCCTGATATACCTCTCCAAGTTCGTTTAAACAATTTTTCATTAAAAAAAATTCTTTAGATATTAAACAAATGTTAGAATAAGATAATTTAAGTCTTTATTCTTCGACTCGTTTCTAGAACTTCATCCTTTCTTCTTACTGAAAGATCTGCTGTAAATGCTTTAGATTTTTATTATACAAGGAATTTCATTTTCTAAACTATATGTTATTCGAAGAAGAGTTTCAAATAAAACTTGTTCTGTTTCAAGGAGGATGTCTTGAGACGACTGTAAGATTTGTCCGTGTGGAGGACTTTTCAATATCTCAAGGTGACCTTTTTTTTGGATGGAACTGTATATTTTTTGTACAGTAGAGCTTGAAAGATATTTCAGTACTAATTTCATGAAATTGAGTGTATAGAAAACCAGCAGAACATAAATATAAAAGCGTTATCTTTCCTTGTATTTAATATCTACCTTTGCAGAGAATTAAAAAACGCATCAAATGATATATAAAAAAATATATATATTTCCACTTTAAAAAGCAAAGGTAACATTGAAACCTCCAAGGTACGTCCATCTAGATAAGATCATCATAAGATTTATTAATAAATGTTTTCTGTCAAATGCTTGCATCAAGGTAACATTGTCGATATTCTTCTAATATTCGTAAAATATATTGTTTAAAGCAAGTTTTACTTGAAACACATTTTCGAATAATATATAGTTTAGCAGATATTTACGTGGACCTATTGTGATGAGACACCCTGTGTTATACAGTTTCTTATAATTTTGATATATACAGAGTGTACAAAAAGATTGAAGAAAAACTTTAGGAGCTCGTAGTAATGATGAAAATAAGCAAAAAAGGTTTTAATAAACCCATGAACCCATTTGTACCTATGTTCATTGAGATTTCTTTATTTGTTTTGATGGGTGCTATATGCTCCTAAAAATTTTCCCCACTTTCTTGTGCGACCTGCATAAACACATGAAATAGAATTTAAATAGCATTAAAAAAATAGCTTGATGAGTAAATGTAAAAATTTATTAAATATTAAATGTAAGATCTCACACATATTTATCAATATCATAAGTAATTCATTCACATTTTGAATGAAAGTTTAGTTCTTATCAAACTTACAGTGGATAATAATAATAATAAAAGGCATAAAAGATACGAAAGAAACATACTTTAATCTAAAATATTTTCAATATTACTAACACCTTAAAAGGTATTCGCGCGAATTGACTGAAATGTGACACCAAGTATACAAAGACTTCAAATTTTTTTTGCTTGATGATATTATGCTCTACGGATAAGAGTAGGAACCAAACACTTTGCAAATAAACATTAGTAATGTGATAACAATGGACTAGTTTTTCGTTTAATATTGATTATTAATTTTCGATGATTACAATATGAATTCTTTGTTCTTCTTTAATTCCGTAAACAGCGTGATGAATAATACTATACAAATGCAAAATACAGTATAAATGGGATAAGAATTTCGTGTACATCGGTAAATTGTTCGAATTATACTTGTACATTAGATGTTGATGCAAACATTTTTCTTTTTTCAATCTATATGGATAATTGGTATAAGGGGTTCTGTTTATTGATTATTTGTAAACTAT
Organism: Bombus flavifrons; assembly: GCF_040668555.2. Classification (NCBI taxonomy): domain Eukaryota; kingdom Metazoa; phylum Arthropoda; class Insecta; order Hymenoptera; family Apidae; genus Bombus; species Bombus flavifrons. The sequence goes on along the minus strand of NC_138458.1, from coordinate 4,033,332 downwards.
AAATGTTTATGCATATTTACATGTTTGTAAATGCAACTAAGAAATACCTAAGGTCTAAATAGAGATTTGATTTACTTTCTAAAATATTGTAACGACTACCTTACCTTAGATATTTTTTAAGTTGATCTACATTTTTACATGTTCACATTTTTCGTGGATGGATAAACGTTCGCAGTTTACTATCATCCTTTTGGTTGAATGAATGATAATTATTGCTATCCTTATAATAATAAATTAAATAAGTAAAACTATTATGTAATAACATTATGCAGGGGCAGTACTATCTTTTTCAAAAATGTATGTTCTTAACTCTGTTAAGCTTTTGCTAATTGATCATGCATCATCTGATTTTTTAAAATTATTTTACATTTGTATATGTATTTTCAGGAAAATCTGCTAACGTTAAATTATATTTAGATGTGTATTAATCTATATTGTGAATTTTGCTATTAAAATGATACATTTTTCTTCAGTCGTAATTATAACAGTCTTGTACTTTGTGTCACGCAGTGTTTGCAAATAATAGATAATTGCGTTGGTTTGAATATTACATAAATCGAAATATGTATGAAATATGTATATGTAGAAGATTGACGTACTTCTATGAATATATTATACCGTTAAATATCAATAGTGTTAGGTTTTCGCGTATAACTTATGATATATATAATTGAACGGATAATTGAATTACATTTTTAAATATTATTTCATTAAATTCAATTCTGCTGTAATAATATGGCATCCGAAGTGCTTCCACATCCGTTGTGATCTATATAATGGTTTTGAAAAATCGAAATATTGCAAAAGAAATGATAAACTTCATTTCTCCTCGAGTATATCCGTATGTCATAAGATAAAAGTGAATGTTTTAATTAATTCTTCAGAAAACGGTATAAGTTTAGCAAAATAAGTAACATAGAATAAAAAGTTATAAATAGAAATCTTGCAGATTGTCATTTACTATATAAAATTCAAAAATTCAGCTATTAGAGACTATAACCTACCTCATTTGACTAATATTATTATTTGGTAAATTATAACGCGAGAGAAATACCTGATTTAAGAACTTAATTCATTATTTGATCCTGTTAGTGTCTCTGTATCTGAGTCCAAGTTTGAGATATTCACTAGTTCATCAACTCTTAGTACTCCGCGTACAAATTCGTTAGGCATGAATGGTATTCGTACTCCAGCTAATTCTACATGTTTCCCACGCTTGATTTTTGTTCTGCCGATAAAATCGCTGCCTAATACGCCATCTGTCTCTATGTAAAAGTCATCAGAAATTACTCGACAAGGATGTAGTATAGTTTTGTTATTTACGTGTATACTTAAGCATATTAAACATATGGTTTTAATCCGAGCGCCGTATGCATCCTGTAAAGTGATGACTTCTTTAGCAGCAGTCACATCGTCCACTAACTTCCCTATTTTTATCATTGAAATTGGACAGTTCATACTAATCATCATCTTTGCTTTTGTATTCTTCAATTCTGGGGCTGAGATCTCGATAATATCTTTATGAAGACTCATGAAATATTCACGGTAAGCTCCTACAGTTGATAGGGTTGAGATTTCTGTACTGATTTCGCTGCCGGTATTAGGTTGGCCCTCGGGTTTTGCAAAAGGTGTACCATTTGCAAAAACTTCTCTGCAAATCTGCCTAGCTGAATCTATTATCTGTTTTCTATCTCTCAGAAAGGTTCTACAATCCATCATATGATGTCCTGTTTTTTTACAGTAGTCACACATAATCGTGTAACAATCTCGTGCGAGATGTCCTACCCGTTGACATCTATCGCAAAAAGTTTTCGGTTTATTTTGCTTTTTCTTGTTATTAGGCATCTCGATTCACTTCTTGATCCTTTATGTCCTGAATTATTATGTTATTATATTATTTTTTATCATATTATATCATATTATTATATCATTTATTATTATATTATTATTGTATTGTATAACTATCGTAAATTTGCCATTCTTATTTGTTAGTCTTATTTTGATGATGAAATAAAATATATATATATATATATATATATATATATATATATATATATATATCCACCTTATATATAATACATCTATTAGGATATATATCTTCCTACAATACATTTCGAGAATTCTACGAAAGTACTGCTTATAAATAACATCTAATTTTAAATATACACACACTTATTTTATAGCAACGTATTAATAAAAACAGTACCTCTGAATTCCTTTAGAACGTGAAAGATTAAATCAAGGATTAAGTTTAAAATTTACCTCGCTATCCGGTTAGTCTGATCCAAGTTGAAATAAAGCTTTCCTCAAAACTCGTTCTATGCTTCACTCTGGAGATTTGATATTGATTGTCGATCAGTAGTTCGTAGTATTCTCCTTTGTTGTTGTCGATTCTCGAATTAAAATTTTCAAACTCAGAAAATTAAGGAAAGAAGAAATAAAAAAACGCGTCCAGCCGCCCGATATTCGCAATTTATAAAATGGTTAAAATAAGGAAGGGAAAGAGGACTGTAGAATTGATATAGTAGGTATAAAATAGATGAGATCGCGCAATGACAGAATGCGAATTACTTTAAAGGCGGTTAGACGTTTACTCTACTACGTTTGAATGAGTAATACTAAATACAGAGTCTAACATAACAAAGGCGAGAATCCTATTCGTAATAGAATGATAGAGCGTTGACCAATGAAGAATTGCTTGCTTCCCTAAACATTGGCAACGCTCATAAAAACACCGCCTTTAAGATAAAGGAGCGAAATATATAATATATATAGTTATCCGAGCTAGAGAACCCAAGGCATCGGTACAAGTTACTTGCATAAGGGTCGAACTCCAGATTAGCGCTTTGTGCTACGTCAATGTAATTGAGGAGCAGAGAAAAACTCTAACTTCTTCGTTAACTTTACAAATTAGAAGTTCTTCTGATTATGAATGAAACTGATCCGAAATATGATAAAAGTGCCTCTATATAATCTAACACTGCCCAATAGAACAGATACTGCAGCACCATAAACCTGGCTTAAAAATAACTGTTAAAATAATTATTTATTTATTTCAAATAATAACGCCTTAACAAAGCAGTTCAAATGTGTTGTAATTGGAAATGTTATCGAAGACAAAGTAGACAGAGTGACTATAAAATCAATATAGAATTGACGTAGATAAAAATTATAAAATAAATTTAATCATTTTTGCAATACAATAACAGATTTTTGATATCAGCCTCGAAAACAATTGTTTAAGTGAATTGAATTTCAATATAGATATACATATCTCTGTTCGTGTGAAGATTTCGTTTATAGTAATTTTGATATTACTAGTACGAAATATGATGATTTAATTTAACTTACCAACTATGCTTTATATGATTGAATTGTTATTTGAATTCTTCAATAATGCTGGTCCTTCTCAATCGAAAAAGAATACAGTAATTTGGATTCAGAAGTTAACTCGCTGAAGAATCAGTTGATAAAAAATGTAATAGCTAATATGAGAACACTATAATTATAATTTTGGAAACCCGCGAGATATAGAGAAGCACACATGATTCGTAGACGTATTTAACTTTATTTCTATCCCGATATAACGTCGAAAAGTAACAGGTGGCACCCAGCAATCCCTATACTTATTATAACAATAAAATAATAACGTATATTGAATTTTAAGCTGGGAGAACCTCTAAGAGAATAATGTGTGGTTACCCGAAATCACGTGTACCCGCCGGCAGGCAATAAACAAATTAGTTCTTTCAATCAATTACCTGTAGCATTACCTGTAGTTAGTAAGAGGGCATAAATGCTTATGACTTTATGACTCGTACTTCAGGAATAGAAGATTCTGCTTGTCACGAACACCTGGCAGACCAGCAGACCATATTTTAAGAGGTGAATACCTGGGACACATGAAAATTCTACGTTTTACGTAGCAAATTCTTTCCTATTTTTTATTTCTATTGAGTATATAAATTCAATAGAAAATTCGTTTTACGGCATTTATTATATGATTACTAATGAACAGAAATATAACCTTTTTTTATTTATTTTCAACAAAATGGCGATGCGCAATGAGCCATGTAAAATTGACCTATCCATCAGCGTAACGCACTTTTTAGAACTAGTGCGACCTAAACCAAAAAACCAGAAATTTTCATGTCTTACGTGAGCTGCGGAAGTACATAAGAATTTTAAAAAATACGCATTTTAGTGAAAATAGTGGATTTTTGAGGAAAATATTTTAATTCTGTGAAAAAAGATTGGTAACAGTAACGTCTATGAATGAAGATATTTCTATCGTGCGACTCATGCCACGCATCACCGCCATAGTTGAAAAGAAATAAAAAAAATGTTTTTCTATTCATTAATAATTCTATATCTAATAAATGTTATAAAACAAATTTTCTATTAACAGAGATACAATAGGAGGAAAATAGGAAAGAAATTGTTTAAAAGAAAAAGGACTATTATGCACCAAAGGTATCCTTAACCTCTGAAGAAAGATCTGCCATGTGCTAACGATAAATGGTAGTCAGATAGGCCTTTTTATTCCTGAAGTACATCTTTAATTTTTAGGGTCACAAACTTCATTTGAAATTCTGTTACTACCTTGTACTTGGTGATAAAAATAATTATCTGTGAAAAGTCAATTTATTTATGGGCTTGCAAAGAGTTGCAGTAGGGTAATATTTCATAGACGTAGGTATACTTCTTTCAATTATTAATTAAAGTCTATATTAGGGCATGATTAAATTTCTTGTACTCAATGACTTAGGTATGAAGTTCCTGAAACAGACTGGAAGTTGCTATATTTAACTATATACGTATATAGCGACAGATTGTGTTCCACCAGCCCAAGTGCATTTCTTTCATCTACAGTTACATTCATATTCAGCCATCCTTTAAAACAGAATAATCTTTTAAAAATTGGACTTGAGTTCTCTCGAGAAGTTAGTTGAACTAGTGTAGTAGACGATGTGTGAAACAATTTTTAAAAAAGTAACAGTTTCTAGAACTCGCAAAGGTAATAGTAAATGTCGCTTTTTACAACCTTTTTATCTAAGCTTGTAGTGAAAATTAAAAAAACACATTTTGTAGATTTATGTCAGTTGCATATATGCTAACATAAATTTCATCAAAATCGATTATCGTCACTATGAGCGGTTAAGAATGGTGAAAATCACAATTTTTCATGACTTTCAGCTTCATTTTATTTTAATTTTTTATTATATTTTACATATAATTGCAGTAAATCTAAAGAGTATTACACAGACATCCTTCGACATCTTCTACCTCTACCAACCATGTTTTGATGAAGCTTCCTGCGTGTATAATATAACCGACATAAATCTACAAAACGTATTTCTTAAATTTCTATTAAAAGCTTAGGGAAAAAGAGTTGTAAAAAGCGATTACTACTATTCTCTTCGCAATTCTAACCAATTCTAATTTCTTTACAAAATTTTTACACGTCATTAAATACGTTAATTCATATAATTTCTGAAAAAATTCAAGTTGTTTGGTCTGATTTTAAAAAAAGTTATAGTTATGTGAGTAATACTATAATTATGTGAGTGATACTATCACTAGAAAAGCATTTTTTTTTTTTTTTAATCATGATACAGATGCAGTATATGTAATGTAAATAAATAAACTTCTTAGAAAAGAGAGAACTATATATACAGAGGTTAGAAAAAGTTTTTGGTAATACACTCCATGCAATAATAAGATATACAGAGAGACAAAAGTATAAGTAGAGTTGAATAGGTTTGCAGTAAATATAAATAGTGAAATACTATATTATTAAATATATTCAAATATATGTCATTGTATATGGTACACAGATATTTGCAGTAATAAATGTACACAAAGAACAGTAGGATAATATAGGACAATAAGGTATAATAAAGAAACCTTAAAAAACTTAAAAAAATGTAAAAATATTTTTTTAAATATAAAATCCGGGTCATTTTCATTCTTTTAAACAGAACAATATGATTCCTTGTAACCAATGTTACGAGAGATATCCAAATAATTTAATACAATGTCACATTAACTTTTTTTAAAAATAACTTAGAAAATCATTGTGAAATTTTGTGAAGTTCTTTCTTCACGATTGAGTCAAACACAAGTACAATTCAGTGATAATTTATAACGGTATACAAGCAGAGCATATAACGTTACCTTAGTTATTTCTTATTTTCATAAATAAGAAAAACTTTGTGCACAGTAATTGCACCATATGCTTCTATCTCTTTAAGTGGTTATTATGATCATTTATTCATAGTAAAATAGCGTATGTTGAGACGATTAGAACAACCAAATAATATGAGGTATTCAATAAAACAAAAATAAAATAGGAAGACTTACATCATAGGAAGACTTACATCAAATGCTCGAAACCGTTGTTCATTTGACGTAACATTACAATCATAAAATTACCGAAGATGAAAAAGTACGTCTCTTGTCACTTCCAAATTGATTACAGACACAATGGTTTGTACACTGATTGCAGGCACATTCAAATTGATCCTTTTACTGATTTTAATGAAAATAAAAGTAAAGTATTACATATGTGTGTGATCGAATTTTATCCGTAATAGCAAAAGCGCCATTTTCTTTGATTACATAGTTTTTGAAGGTTAATATTATTATAATCAACTGCGCCGATTAAAGCATTTACAAGTACATGATTCCTTGCAAAGAAATACAATTGTTTTATATACGTCTTCTACGCGTTTAGAAAAATGCTTTAATCTAAAATATTTTCAATATTACTAACACCTTAAAAGGTATTCGCGCGAATTGACTGAAATGTGACACTAAGTATACGAAGTGTTTCAAATTTTTTCGGCTAGATGATGTTGCTATGCTCTACGAATAAGAGTAGAGACCAAACATTTTGCAAATAAACATTAATAATATGATAACAAAGGACTAGTTTTTCGTTTAGTATTGATTATTGATTTTCGATTAGTACGTTAGAAGTTTTTTATTCCTTATCTATTTTATGACTAGTGTACTGAATAATACACTACAAATGCAAAATATAATAAAAATGTGATAAGAATTTCGTGTACATCGGTAAAATATAAATATAACATATTAATTGTTTAAATTGTACTTGTACAGTAGATGTTGACAGGAACATTATTCCTTTTTCGATCCCTATGGATAATTGGTATGGAAGGTTCCATTTAACAGATTGGTCACTGGTAAACTGTGGATGTATATGCAAATGTAGGTTTTTGTGAATGGAACTAGAAAAACAGAATGCAACTAAACAGAACTTTATTATACATTCCAAGTATAGCATATATATTATAATAGAATATTATAATAAAAACTCATTATAATATAATAAACACTTAAGATATTTTATAATAATGCTTATACGAACAATGTTGGTTAAGTTCTTAGGAAAACGGTAACAAGTTTGACAAACAAAATAGTTATAACAAAATAAAAAAGGTCTAACTGATGTTAGAAGTTACAATCCATGATTGTCATTTTCAGTGTGAAACTCAAACAAATTGTTCATTTGACGACTATATCCGCGGGAGAAAGATCCGATTCAATAATTTAAATAGTTACCCTGACTCAGAATTCGATTTAGACTCTGTGACTACAGTTATTGCACCATTACGTAATGTTTTACGTACAAGTTCGTTAACAACCAATGACAATCTTGCTCCATATAATTCTATCAGGTCTGTAAATATGAAACCGGAATTTGCCTATGGATGGCCCTAGCTGATAATGTAGTTATCACTAAACTGCGTCATTGATGCCAAAAGTCTTTGTTGACATCTCACAAACATTTTCGACTCGGAACAATACAAGTTTCATACAACAGCATAGTTTGTAATAACATTGAACATGTCAGATTTTGTGCCTGGAAACTACGATTTGCGGACAGCATTGATTTTCTGTTACCATTTGAAGAAAACTGCTGCAGAATCGCATCGAATGCTTGTCGAAGCTTACGGTGAGCATGCTCTTGGTAAATCACAGTGCTTTGAGTGGTTTAAAAAATTCAGAAGTGGCAATTTTGACGCGAGGAACGAAGAACGTGGAAGACTACTGAAAAAGACCACCGAGTTGTTAAAACCTGGCGAAACCATTAATACTGAACGCTACCGACAACAAATGATCGATTTGAATCAAGCTTTGCGTGAAAAACGACCAGAATATCAAAAAAGGCAACACAAAGCAATTTTGCTTCATGATAATGCATCATCACATACAGCAAAACCGGTCAAGGAGACGATTGAGCGTTCAGTTGGGAAATATTTTCGCACGTGGCTTACTCACCAGACTTGGCTCCATCCGATTACTATTTATTTGCATCGATGGGACACGCACTTTCTGACCAGCACTTCACTTCTTACGAAAATGTACGAAAATGGCTCGATGACTGGTTTGTCTCAAAAGAGCGACAGTTTTTTTGGCGTGGCATCCACCAATTGCCAGACAGGTGGGAAAAATGTATAGCTAGCGATGGGCAATACTTCGAATAAAATATTTTTAATCATTTTCATACAATAAGCGTGTATTTTCTATACAAAAATTCCGATTTCATATTTACATACCTGGTATATGATCCGCATTGATTCTTGACTTGCAGTTAAGATCCCATCCTATTACTCCATCTGTTTCTACATAGAAGTCGTCATGGACTACTCGACAAGGGTGTGTTATGACTTCGTCTCCTACTCGTATATTTAATTGTATTAAACATATGGTTTGAAGCCGTCCGCCGAATGCACTCTCTAAAGTGAGGATTTCTTTGTCAGCGCGTACTTTGTCCAATAACTTCCCTATTTTTATCAGTGTAACTGCGGAGGCTGTATCAATTAACATTTTTGCTCTTTTTCTCTTTAATTCTGGAGCTCTGATCTCGACAACGTTTTTATAAGAAGACATTAACTTTGAACGGTAATGTCCTATTGTAGATTCGTCTTTATCTTTTGTATTACAATTCGCGTTGCATCGTTCGCGAGTTATAGTTTGGTTCTCGCGGCATTGTCTTTGTGATTTGCGTTTCGTATCTTCTATCGAATTCTGAGGAGACATTAAACACTCGATAATCTCTGATACAGTCCTCCGTCCGCTTTCATTATCTCTCATCGAGGTTCTACACTCGTCTTCCATATGTCCTACTTTGTCACAATAGTCGCATAAAAGAGCGTGACATTTTCTCGCGGTGTGTCCTGTCCGTCGACATCTTTCGCAGCGCGCTGTGCTTTGTCTTGGCATCTTACATTTATCAGTTCTCTTCGTCTGTTCCTTAATCCTTTGTGTCCTGCATTATTATGTTACCAATATATCATTTGCAATTATATGATTATTATATCATTTATTATTGTATTATTATTATATTATGTAATTATCATATAGTATCATTATATAGTATATATAAATATTTATATTTATATAATTACATTATATATATATATATATATATATATATATATATATATATATATATATATATATATATATATATGTCATTCTTATCTTTTCACTGTCATCTTCATTATAAATACTTCAAAACTATGAAAGTACTTCAAAACATTACTAAGTACGTAGTATGTAAATATAATATAATACGTGTAACATAAATTTACAAAAAATACAATCATTAAAATAGAAATGCATGTATAGAATTCTATGAGAATACTGCTCATAAATAACGTCTAATTCCAAGTATATACCTACTTAATTTATATTAGTATTTCAATGAAAATGGTATTTTCAAGTTACTTTAGAAGGTAACGTGTCAAATCTAAATTTGCTTCGCTATTCGATTAGTCTGTTCCAAACTCGGGTAGAGAAATCGTTCTGTCCTTAACTCTGGAAATTTAATATCGATGGTTGATCAGTAGCTGTCTTCTGTTGTAGTTGATCCTCCAATAAAAATTTTCAAAGTCTGAAAATTAACAAGGTATGAAGTGAAGAATGTTGCGAGCCTCTCGGTATTTCTAACTTTTAAAATAGTAAAAAGAAATGTTTACTCTACCACTGTTGAACGAGTACTACTAAGTAGAGAATCTCGTATCTGCACTCTCAAGCCTCTTCCACACGGATAAGATGCACGAAAATCCGGTTCCTAATAGGTGATTGAATGTCTGACCAGTGTAGAATTACTTGGGTTTCTAAACATTGGCAACGCTCATAAAAACACCGCCTTTAGGACAATGGAGCGAAATATATGTTATCCGAGCCAGACAACCCAAGGCATCGATATAAGTTACTTGCATAGAGGTAGAACTCCAGATTAGCGCTTTGTGGTGCATCAATGTAATTGAGACGCAGAGAAAACTCTGACTTCTTCGTTAACTCCAGAAATTAGGAGTTCTTCTGACTATGAATGAAACTGATCCGAAATATGATAAAAGTGCCTCTATATAATCTAACACTGCCCAATAGAACAGATACTGCAGCACCATAAACCTGGCTTAAAAATAACTGTTAAAATAATTATTTATTTATTTCAAATAATAACGCCTTAACAAAGCAGTTCAAATGTGTTGTAATTAAAAATGTTATCGAAGACAAAATAGACAGAGTGACTATAAAATCAATATAGAATTGACGTAGATAAAAATTATAAAATAAATTTAATCATTTTTGCAATACAATAACAGATTTTTGATATCAGCCTCGAAAACAATAGTTTAAGTGAATTGAATTTCAATATAGATATACATATCTCTGTTCGTGTGAAGATTTCGTTTATAGTAATTTTGATATTACTAGTACGGAATATGATGATTTAATTTAACTTACCAACTATGCTTTATATTATTGAATTGTTATTTGAATTCTTCAATAATGCTGGTCCCTCTCAATCGAAAATGAATACAGTAATTTGGATTCAGAAGTTAACTCGCTGAAGAATCAGTTGATAAAAAATGTAATAGCTAATATGAGAACACTATAATTATAATTTTGGAAACCCGCGAGATAGAGAGAAGCACACATGATTCGTAGACGTATTTAACTTTATTTTTATCCCGATATAACGTCGAAAAGTAACAGGTGGCACCCAGCAATTCCTATACTTATTATAACAATAAAATAATAACGTATATTGAATTTTAAGCTGGGAGAACCTCTAAGAGAATAATGTGTGGTTACCCGAAATCACGTGTACCCGCCGGCAGGCAATAAACAAATTAGTTCTTTCAATCAATTACCTGTAGCATTACCTGTAGTTAGTAAGAGGGCATAAATGCTTATGACTTTATGACTCGTACTTCAGGAATAGAAGATTCTGCTTGTCACGAACACCTGGCAGACCAGCAGACCATATTTTAAGAGGTGAATACCTGGGACACATGAAAATTCTACGCTTTGTAGCAAATTCTTTCCTATTTTTTATTTCTATTGAGTATATAAATTCAATAGAAAATTCGTTTTACGGCATTTATTATATGATTACTAATGAACAGAAATATAACCTCTTTTTATTTATTTTCAACAAAATGGCGATGCGCAATGAGCCATGTAAAATTGACCTATCCATCAGCGTAACGCACTTTTTAGAACTAGTGCGACCTAAACCAAAAAACCAGAAATTTTCATGTCTTACGTGAGCTGCGGAAGTACATAAGAATTTTAAAAAATACGCATTTTAGTGAAAATAGTGGATTTTTGAGGAAAATATTTTAATTCTGTGGAAAAAGATTGGTAACAGTAACGTCTATGAATGAAGATATTTCTATCGTGTGACTCATGCCACGCATCACCGCCATAGTTGAAAAGAAATAAAAAAAATGTTTTTCTATTCATTAATAATTCTATTCCTAATAAATGTTATAAAACAAATTTTCTATCAACAAAAATAAAATTGGAAAGAAATTACTAAAAGAAAAATATTTATTATGTTGTGTCTAAGGCAAAGGTACCCTTTCCATCTTCTCCTAAAAGGAGGTCTGTCACGTATCCGTGGTAAGCAAAAATCAGGAAGACATTTTTATTCGTAAAATACGAGTCATAAATCCCTATATATAGAATTTAATTCAAGCCCTGTTACTACCGTGTACTCTATGATAAAGGCACAACATATATATTAGGTTGTCCCAAAAGTTTCTTCCGTTTTATAAGGAAATAATGGATGCCCAACATTTGTATTTAAATACCACAAGATGCGTTCCACTAGAACGAAGTGGATCATACATAATCTGATAAAATAATGTAAAACAAAAAATATTGTGCATCTGTTATTTCCTTATAAAACGAAAGAACCTTTTGGGACAACCTAATGTATAGCGACAGGTTATGTTCCGGCAGACAAAGCGCCTTTTGTTTTTCAGCAATGTACTCACACTCGCATTCGTCCAACCTTTATAACAATAACTTTTTTAAAATTGAACCAAACGTCTTGGTTTTTCTCGAAGAGTTAGATGAATTAGTTTACTACATAACACGTAAAAAGTTTTGAAAAGCTTTCAACAATAGCATGCAAAATGAAAATAAAAAAAGGGGAGGGCTACTTACAAGATTGATTTTAAACACAAAGAGAGTTTTTTCTCTATCTCACTCAAACGTTACGTTTCTCACTTAGAGACAAAGGATGTAGTGGTTGACTTCCATCTGTATCGAATGTTATTTGTTTTGAACCTTGAGAGTGAAAGATTTGGAGAGAATGACAGTGTGATTAGGCTAATAAAGAAAGTTCGACACATCTGATACATTCTTGCCAATAGTAGGAAAATAATATAAAATGGTTAAATTTAGTGTAAAAAGGTAAAAGGTTAGGTAACAAATTAGTGTAAATGATGTGACTTATAACCTGAAAAAGATCCTGAAACAAAATTTTTTTACATCAACTTTTTTTATTGTTTTCTTCGTATCAACTGATCCTGTAAGCAGCGCCCACTTTTTTATTTACCCTGTAGATACAATGTAAGCGAATGAACTGTTTATAAATAAGATAACTATATATATAATGACTACGAAAAGTTCTGACTAATAAATATTTGTATAATAATACAATACACAGTGTGAGATAGAAGTATTCGTACGGTGGTTTGCTATAAAAACAAACAGTGAAATATTTTCTATGTTATTAAATATACCCAAATATATGTAATATAATATATGTATATTGTACACAGATGTTTTCAGTAATAGATGTATACAAAGGTTAATCCGTAAATATCATATCATGTCGAGGGTCATCTTAAGAAAATTGTGAAAAAAGCTTGCGAAAATATGTATAGACTCGAACATCACTAAAAATTTAGTTCAATTGAGTTAAATTTGAAAGAAAAAGGACCACAAAAGGTTAAGTATACCACGAACATTTAAGTGAATAATAGTACAACACGAATATTTTTGTTTTGACGAAATGTTCCTATTGTAACCTTGTCTCGTTATAAGTTACCAAATACCAACATTTGTTTGCGTTCATTTAATATTGTAAGTGTCTAGGTATAATATCGTCATAATAATGTTACATATCGACGTGCGTTACGAAAAGTAGCAGATTTCAGTCGCCTGATCACGATCGACACATTTCAATTTCTCACGAAAGGAAGCACATAGTATTATTTCTATCGATAACTAGCATGATTGAAATGAACTGATATTAACGATAACGAGCAAGATACACAATTTCTCAAGTGTGTATTATAAATATTTATTACAAAAAGATAACTTCATTACCAATATGTAAAGTAACTGGTGAAAATCGGACGAACACTTCCGAGCACGGTATAAACAGATCTGCGCACTCGCTGGGGAAAAGCATGACTCGAACTCTAGTTAGTTTAACTTCTAACTAACTAACTCTAGTTAAGCCTACAAATAAACATGATGACAACTTGAGAAAGAGTTATGCGCATGTGTGACGCATATAGCTATATACATAGTTACATAAATGCTGTGAATACCCATAAGCATATATATGTAAATCTTTCTTTTAAGATGATACCATGTTGATTTTTTGACTTCACACGGGGCATGCTTTCGTCTATGTTTCAGCATAGAAAACTCAAAATTTCAATACGTCAATTAGTAACAGAAAATTAAACTACTAACATTAGGCCGAGTATCCATATGATCACCAATGTTTAAATAGATACATTGTGAAAAACGAGTGTTTAAATTTGTTCAAATGCTTTTAAATTGACCAGTGTAATAAGAGTCATGTAATTATTTAAGCGATTATAAAGATTTACGCAATGGACTTTTTCCTAGAAAAAAATGAGTAAAATCAGGACCGCATCTAGAGCTTTTCAGGTCCAAGCTATACGAATGAAAGTGGGGTCTTCTTATATAAAAAAGGGTGAGAGTAATATTTGTTAACAAAAAATCACAATTTTTATAGTTGTGTTGATTTATAATATTAGTTTAAGATTTAAAAAATATAAAACGAAAATAAAAAATCAATACTGATTTATTTTAAGAAATTAAAAATTTTTGTTTTGTAATTATAACATCTGAAATCTTATTAATAATATCCTCATAGCAAAGAATTTGAGAATATCCATTTCTATGTACAGTATTGCCATTGCGTTAACTTTTATTCCGAAAAAGTACTACGTAAATAATCTTTTACCAGTTTCAGTTATCTAATGTTGAAAAATAGTTCAGTAATGTTAAAAATAAGTTTAAGTTATTCTGACATTAGGAACTCTGTGCATAATTTTGTTTTCGATCATAAAATTCAATTTTTCACAAACAGTGATTACATTTTCAGCCTCAGTTAATATATTAAACTGCTACATTTCCACTTTCAGTTCATTAACATTTACATCTTTACTATAAATTCCCTCAATATAAGTTTTACAATACATGAATGCTTCTTTGATACAATTATATGTAGGTACATAAATGTAAACTTTTTGTCCACATCGTTATATATCACCTCTTCTACAGATATCAGTGGCTATTCTATCACAAACGGTTTAAAATATATTCACTTTAAATGCTTCACTTTTTTCTAATCGTACGTTGTTTCCATTGTTACAATCGAAAAATATTTTTGTATAACTCGGCATTCTTTTGTATTTAATTGAAATAATATTTTCAGCTTCATTTTCGAACTCATTTTGAAATTATTACCCTCTGAAATTATTACGTATATTTTTAATAAAATTATTTATGTTATCATATGATGATATTTAAATAATTTGCTAAGAACATTTAACATTTGTTCAATCTAAAAAATTTTTCCATATATATATTAACGAAACAAATTCAAATTCATTCGGTTTATTAAATAATATAGCTGTTTCTCCTCGAACAACTATCTTTTCAGTCTCACATATGGGTAATTGGTTCAATGCTGTTTTATAGTTAACATATTCAGACAGTGGATTTATTTATTTCATGCAGTAGTAACAAATACTTCTGTCCGAGCCCCTATTTTTGGGTACGTGCCTGTTTTATCTACTGGTAACAGGGCCCCGAGTAAAATAGTGACCGGCATTAATATATCTATGTATGTTCGGATACTCTTTAAAACAGAATAACCTTTTTTTAGGTTAGACCAAATAACTTCGGTTTTTTTTAGAAGTTAGGAGGTATAGTTTACTAGATGACGTGTAAAAAATGTTTTCAAAAAATTACAATTGGTTGGAATCGGGAAGAAAAAAATAAATGTTAATTTGTTTACAATTTTTACCGGAGTCTATAGTGAAGATTTAAACAACACACTTTGAAGACATAAAATAGATATATACATGCGGAATCAAAAGATGTAAAAGTCTTCAAATTTATTACAGTTATAGGCCAAATATCGTGAAAAAGTGCGAAAATGTTTTTCTACTGTTATCTATATAACGTAGTGTAACATAATGTAATATATTTTTGTTGGTTACTGTATATTTACTGAAAATGTATAGAGGATAGAAATAGACTGTACAGAGTCCGAATCTTTTTTTGATGATTGTGCATATTTTGTAAACTTTCTGTCAAACCTTTGAAATTCTCATAAACGATTTCATTTCATAGTCTACTTTGGTGTCAACTGGAGAAACTGCGCGGCTACACTTTTTCCTGGATGTTTTCATACAACAACGTGTGCCGGTAATGCTGATAGGTGCGGCGGGATCAGGGAAAAGTGTAATCATTGCTGAAAAGCTCGCATCCCTTCCGGATACCTATAATATTGCCAACGTGCCTCTTAATTATTATACTACATCAGGTAATCAAAATTCAAATAATTGAATACCAAAAGTAATAAGGGTCTAACTCACGTTTAACACATCCCGAGATAAATTGGTTTGTAGGTTACACTGCTCTTTAATGTTGTGATGACATTTTCCTGTACCTTAGACGCTTATTCCATTGAAAAATTTAACAGAACAGCTAGAGGGCGTAGTGATACATTTTATTTCAGTATTTATTACAATGAAGCGGAGTAATTCAAAACTACTTAACTAAAACTATTTTAATTAGATGTATTATAGTTCCTTTTTCCACAAATTTCAAACACCTAACACGTTTCTTGCTTTCAAAATTACATCGCCTTTTTACTGCAATATCTGCATTCTGTGTGTACTAAAATGATTTATAGAGACTGTAAAATCATACTGTATTGTTAACTTAATTTTGATCGAACTGTGCTGTAGACCTTTATTTCCCATTGATATTTATATACACTGGTAGTGAATACATAATTTTTTTTATCAACACAGTTTTAACCTCTGCTAGGAGATTATTCTGTAATGGTTTCTAAGAACTATAATTTTATATTTTAAACGAATTGCACCATTACTATTACACATGATAGAAGTTCATTTATCCGAATCTTGTTTATACGAACCAGTTTTTGTTTACGGTTGGTCATGCGAACTGGTAACTGAAACTTTATTATCCGAACTACATTTGAGCACACTTTCAGTTATACGAACGCGTATCCAGAGTCGTACATGTCCGTGTATTTTCTTTAAGCTGATATATAATTTAACACAATTTACGTCGAAATTATTAATCAACCTCAGATATCTGAACGTCAATTTCTACTATTGAAACTCAGCAGTAGTTGGTAGAGGTAGCAAATCGGTTTTTATTATCCGAATTCGATTATCGGCTATTCGCAATATTTTGTCCTCTAACCAATTTGGATAAACGAACTTCTATCGTATTAGCTTAACTCTATTTTCAGGAAAATTTTCAAACGGATGTTTCACGATTATTATCTTTTCTTAATTCACAAACTGCCATCGGTATTAAAGAGTAGTTAATTATATAGATAAATATATATTTATATTGACCTAAAAAAATTTAATTTCAAATATTCTGTTTATACGAGATATAACACCGTACTATAAAAAGATAAATGTCAAATATAGATTATTTATTCATGCAAAACTTTGTTTCCGAGAAAATTGTTTTTATGACATCTAGGTTTCATGAAATCTATATCAGTTTCAATTTATCAGATTCTTCTCAATTTTCAGTAGCGTGATATCAATTACTATTCAATACAATACTATTCACTACAGTACACTACAGTACACTCAAGTTTTATTATCAATAATAGGAAATATGTTGATTATAGAAAATAAATAATTAAAGATTAAGAGGAAATGGGTAAAAAGGTCGTTAATTGAGAGAATCTGATTTTCTAATTCCGCGTTATTAAAGAGACTGGATCAAAAGAACCGAGCCATTATAGAAATTATTTGCGTATGAGTGATTCTGCTTTGTAACATATATTGGGTAAAGATTGACCAAGGATTCAGAAACAAAATACTATGATGAGAATCTACCATAAATAATACGGCAGTGCTGCCTTCTACACATTGAAACTTGTATCCCATTTGGGCCTTACTTACCAACTGACAGTATTCTGATTCTTGCATCGATACAAAGTTACATCTGATAACGATTCGCCGATACCGATCTATGTACATTGTACATGTATCATGAAACTAAGTGTCAATAGAATGCATCGCAATGTACCATCGCAATGCGTCGCCTTCAAATATTTGCCTCTTAAGTGTCAACAGTTGCCACAGTAAATTAATATTTCTATTCATGTCTGCGTTTCATCTTGTTACAAAAAATCGGTTCAAAAATAGAAAAAAAACGTGAGAATCGTTGTCGACGATTGCGTTTCCAAACTGTTGATATAAAGAAAGAGAATCAAAGCAAAAAAAAGCCTGTTAGTAAAGAGACGATTAAACCGAGCTACGTGTTACCCGTTTACACGTTCTTCAAGTTCTTTCAATATTTGCTCGCAGACGTTGTCTCTTGTTTTCCATTCCAATGGAAAACAAAATACTCGCAGACGTGAAGTTTACGGGGCTTTTTCCTGGATAACATTATACAGATTGACCTCGGTCACATTAGACATTACTGGGGACAATCGTCTGTCAAAGTAAACAAGGTTTTTATCCGCGGACTGTCTGTGGCCTTGAATTTTGTTTCTCGTTGTGCTTTGATTTTCCACGAGAGGCAGATGCGGACTGTATGTCACAGAGACACTGTGAAGCAATATGATTGGCATTTGAAGATACAACTATTAAGAAAGAGAACCTTTCAAAACTGTTGAACTAAGATTTCAAAGAACCGAATATCCTTTGCTTTCTAAGTTGAATTTAAATTTTAAGTATTACTTTTTTAATTTTGGATTATATTGCGATGATTAGTTCATTAAACTTGTTCAGGAAATGGCGTTAGAATAGTTGAAAACTATGATTAATCTACGGTGAATTCCACTAATACTTGTCAATAAAATATTTAAAATAAATTTTCTTGGAAGCAAAGTTTTACGTGAAAACCATATTCTATATTTTTAACTTATCTTTTCTTGTCGAACCGCTGTCTTCTAACTGTATCATTAATTATAAGACATCCTATATATCTTAATTTAAATGATTCTTTAAGACTTTTTTAATACATTCGTAGTAGCTTTTCCGACAAAGAGAATTTGGAGAAATGAATTTTTCTTTTTTTATATGTTCAGCATCAATATACCGTTATATTTCAAAAGATATTCCAAAAGATATTTAACAATAGAAAATGTTCTTTTTACCACATTTTTTAACATGGCAGTTGGATTTGTCGTTTAGACAAGCCTTTAATATAAACTATGGTTTCTGAAAAAGATATTTCTGTGGGATACATTTAGGTTATAAAATCTATACATATAATATTTCAACTCTTTATTTTCAAAATTGTTATTATTATTATTATTATTTATAAATATTTATTTACATTGTTCATTTGCAGAATTATTATTATAATGTGCAGTTTTATTTGCAGAATTATTATTATGATCTGCAAAATTTTATTTACAGAATTGTAATTATAATCATAATTATTTACAAAAATCACATTTAAAAATAGGACCTTAACAAATTTCAAATACTGTCCTCACTGATATCACTAGCGTAGGCAAATTCTCTATTTCTCTATTTACGAGACATATGAATTCCCTACAATGTCTACAATGTCTCAAAGGTTGGCAATTGATTGAAAAGACTTGGGACTATATTTCCCAAAGCGAGGCTCGCCCATGTTGGCAACTGTAGATTCCATCCGTACCGGATGTGATAATAAAAGAGAAAAAGGAAGCTACATATTGTTTCTCGATTTCAAAATGTTATTCATTAGTGTTTCTTGATTGTCACACTTTCTATTTAGTTCTTTTTTAGAACATAATTAAAAGTTTAATTACATATTCAAGAAATGTTACAACGAATAATGGAAAAACATTTGGAGAAAAAGACTGGTAGAAATTATGGACCACCTGGTATGAAAAAGTTAATTTATTTCATCGATGATATGAATATGCCCGAAGTCGATACATATGGAACCGTTCAACCTCACACGCTCATTAGACAGCATATTGACTACAATCACTGGTATATATAAATATTATTATAATATATTATATATATATATAATTATTTTATATGGTATATAGAAATATTATATATAATGTAAATATTACGATAGAATTCTAAAGCTGAAAGTTCAATTTCTTTACTTTCTACTACCAAAATATTATTTCGAATGACAAATTTAACTACATTAGGACTACATTTATCTAAACTCTATTTATTAGATCGAAGTATAGATCATTATTCTGGTAAACTACTATCTCACCATAGAATCCATTCACTTCAGCTAAGTCCTAATGTGAACAAGAAATTACAATGTAATGGAGAGAGCCAGTGAAATCCTATTACATAGTTTTGTGCAACTCAGATAAATGGAGTTCTACTGTAATAAATCTTCGGGACGATTAGTATTCTTCACAAAACGAATGTTTCTTATTGTTTCTTATTTTTATCTATAGAAAGTTTCGACATAAATAGAAAAGCAATCTCTGTTCATAAAAAGTTGTAATTTAATGAGATTAACGGTCCACGGTAAGAATCAATGGCACCTTTCGACAAGAGAGAAACATATACAGGGTGTTTCGTTTATCTTGGATTTTTCAATACTTAGTTATTTCTATCTGTAAAAGAATTATACGAGGACAAAGTTAATCGGAACAACAAACATTATGGTTCTCCTTGATGATTCTCCTACTTGAAGATTATTTTTCTTCGAGTTTTCAATCTTTTGAACGTTTAATAAGCAGGATTTTTTTAAATAGAATTATAGTTAATTATAGTTTTTTGTATTCTCATTAATGCGTTCTTCCATTATTTATAAAAAAAAAAAAAAAAGAAGTAATGAACATGGATCTGAAAACAACTGGCACAAGAATATTTCAATTTTAATTTTGTAAGACTTACTAATTATTATCATTATTTATATGGTCGAATGTAATAAAAAAAAAAAATTTTCGCCATTGGTGATGATTTCATTTCAGCAAAAATGAATTCTTATATCACAATTTTTAAAAGCTGACCTGTAATAGTTATGAGCTCTGATTTTCTTAGTATTACATACGATTAATTTTTGAAATTAAAATGTTATTTAAACTAATCGGTTTTAGCGCAAGTACCATAGCATTTGTTTACAGAGAATTATAAAATACACCAATGAGAGTATCTAAAAATATCCAGATTTATTTTAAGGAATGACGATAATGTTGAAAACTTGAAAGAACGACTTTGGAAGAAAAAGATGAATCATCGTGTTGGACCAATTAGTTTTGTCCTTACACAACTTTATAGACTGGCAAATTTAACTAACATATTAACATATTCAAAGTAAACCAAACACTTACTACTTATTCGTTCATTTAAAGATACATGTTAAGGAGATCAATCAATTGAGATTTATCATTACCTATATTACTTTTTAAGATTCAATATCATACTATAGATTCTTAATCTCCATCTAAAGTTTTATCTATATTCTTTATTTTCTTGCTATGAGATATGTGTTAAAGGCAGATGTTTTTACAGTTTCATAGTAGGTTAGCATAATCTTAGCTATTGTAAATTAATATCGTAAAATAATAATTTGATGGAATTTTAGGTACGACAGGACGAAATTGACGTTAAAAGAAATTCAGAATACGCAATATGTATCCTGTATGAATCCTACTGCTGGAAGTTTCACGATCAACCCTCGTTTACAAAGGCATTTCGCTGTTTTTGCAGTTAGGTAAGCTGAAACGAATTTAATTGCTGTACAGAGTTGCCTTAACTCGTGAGATAATATGTTTATTCGTAGAAACTTGGAAAATGTACCAGCATTATGTTTTCTGTAATTAAAATAACATACGTAGATCTTACAGGATGAAACGCGTAAACTGTGACAGCTGAATAATTTCGAAAATGAATTCTGGCTTTCGCATAATTGGAATTTTTCTACATGAAGCGGTCAAGAACATTTCAAGGTCATGTGTGTGTATATACATATTATATATATATATATCATCATATTATATATGATACATATTCATATAATATATATATATATGTCGGAGAATGACCCATGCTAGGGCCGGGGGCGTTTGGTGAGCCTCCTTCGGAGTCGGCCATCATGACCTTATCCCGCGTACTTGAACTCGTATTCCGTGAGCAAGCACTCCAGACGCGACAATCAAAGACGGTGACTACACTCGCGATAATCGAATTGGTATCCCTATGTCCCTAACGAATCCGCGACCAACGGGATGCACTTACTCGGATCAGAAGGCGCGACTATCTTCGTAGGCGAGCTCTCCAGAATGAATCTCGTCTCAATCATGCCACCGAGGGCAATTCGGATGCGGGTGTCTCCCGGGACACGAAATCATCGGACTCGTCCAGGATAGCCCTCGTTCTCGAAGTGAGGGAAGTTGACGTCGCTGTCTATTGGTCAACTTGAGACAAAGACTACTTGTCCGTTAGAAGCATCTTAATTACCAAAAAACCCCAGGTTTTATAGCCGGTCCTAGGCTAATTGGACTTGTGCTGTGTACGTGCCTCAATATCTAATATTCCTTGTCCGAAGGAACCGTTAGCGTGTTTTACTGCCGGGTACCTCTATGGGTATCCTTTTAATGAGGGTCATACTATCGCTCCATGCCTTTTTTTCTAAATCGCACGCCCGTCCCGTTGGCCGCGGCTGCGTTCGGCGACGGATGGTCGCCTTGGGTCTAGGTTTTATTATCGCAAATTAAATACGACTAGATCGAGTAACAGTACTTTATTTAATTACTTTCGTTACATGTTCATAGCTTTTTCCGAGGTTCCGGTGAGGGTTCTGGTGTCCTTTTCGTCTCCGACATATATATGTCGGAGATGAAAGGAAAGCCGAAGCCGTTCCTTGGAAATTTTGGGAACATCTAGTAGTCTAGCCTGGATTTTATCATAGCTGTAATTGTTCGAGATTTGTGATATCAAGATTGGGTTCGAGGCGACAATTGGTCGCCGAACGTAGCCACGGTCACGGGATGTACTCAGGCAGAAACTGCCTAACAACGGCGTTTGGAATTTTCTCGATGCTTCCAACGAGTCTGCCTAACAACGGCGTTTGGAAGTTTCTCGATGCTTCCAACGAGTCTGCCTAACAACGGCGTTTGGAACCTTCTCGATGCTTCCAAACGGGTATAGAAAAACAAATGCAATCGTACAGCGAGAAAAATCTCGACGAGGCTGGCATTCGTCTTGTGACTGCTTTGGAGAGTGACACGTCGTGTTTCTGTGCTTAAGATCAGTCTACGCTTAGTAAGGAGTCATCCCGTTGATCGTGGATTCGTTTGAACTCAAAATTATTGTTTATAACGATTATTAACTTATTGTTTGTAAATCATATTATTCATTGAACTTACTATCCGTTAAACGTATTATTCATTAGCTTTATTATTTGTTAGACTTACTAACCATTCAACTTATTATCCACTAACTTTATTATTTCTTTAACTTATTATTCGTTCAATTTATTTTCCACTAACTTTATTATTTGTTAAGCTTATTATTCACTAGACTTATTATTTGTTAATCTTTGTAGTAGACTTGTGTATACGTGAAAATATAATCTCAGTTGTGTTAAACAATGGATAACTCACGTGAAGAATTGTCACGCGCCCAAAATTCCAATCTCACCCCGACATATATATATATATATATATATATATATATATATATATATATATATATATATATATATCCTAATTTCTGTAATATTTGACCGTTACTTTGCCATTGTTTGACCCAAGGGATTGCCAGATTGCGTTTAATGTGTCCTGAATCCCGCTGTACCCGCGATTTGTGTTGCGTTTGAATAATTAGCTGTGTGAGATGGCAGCTTCGCGTACGTTAATCATCTCTAACAATTATTATGCCATCTTTGTCAATGAAAGGACTTAACGATAATAATTTATTATTTCGACTTACGCTAGAGTTCTTTATCAATGTATTGATTGTTCGTTATGAAGTGCTGTTAGTTGTAGTAACTCAATGATCGTGTCACGACCGGCATACTTCAAATCCGATGGACTGACGATGAAAATAAAGATGTGGCGGCACTCAGCGACAATGTATATCGCTGAAGTGCCTAATGAACCATCAACATCCCAACGGTCCTTCCACCGAAGGTTCTAGAAAAAAGAGCACGTGGCAACGGTCACGAACGCCTAGCAAATGCATGGACGGTGGGGATGTTGAGGGATGACAAAAGAAAGTAATCGGATCCTCGAAAGTCAAATTGTAAGAGCTTCAGTCTTGGAAAGTCACGCCTAGAGTTCGGAAGTGGATTGTAAAGTGGATTGTTGTTAGAAAAATAAAGTTTCTTTTTATTTTTTTACTTCAAATTTCTTTCTTTTATTTTCTTTTTCTTATTTTACGTGACAATTGCAACGAACGATGTACAGAATTGTCTCCGTAATTAAACGAAAATCGGCGATCAATTATTGTATACAGAACTCGATGGTGGGTGAATGAAAAATTTCGAAAGTAACAATTCGCCTGTGTGTCCGATTCATAAACGCTTGGAATATTTTACTTTCACTCATTCATTCGGAAGCTCCTTATTTATCTGTCGGAACCTTCTTTTGGCTTCGTTCGGTATGCGTGATACCAGTATTATCGCTGGTCTACG
Source organism: Bombus flavifrons (assembly GCF_040668555.2). NCBI lineage: Eukaryota > Metazoa > Arthropoda > Insecta > Hymenoptera > Apidae > Bombus > Bombus flavifrons. Next base: position 4,008,885 of record NC_138458.1, on the reverse strand, counting down.
TGCTCCTTACTTCTTTTTCATATATAACTCCATTTCCGACGCGAGGTTCTGAGCTTTGACCAGTGTATCTGGTTGACTGGGATAACTTATTGTCCGATGTCTTCTTTCAGGTTCATGATGTTTGCTTTATTGTGTCGATTTTCTCTTCTTGTATAGCGATTCTCTTGCTTACAGGATTTAAATGTTTGTTTCGAATAACATAAATTAGTTTGTTTAATTGTTGTCAGAGACGCATATTGTATGATTGTACGCTTTCCGTGTTTTCTTGCCTAGTCGTTCTAAGTTTGTCACGGCAACTGGTTACTATATTTGGGATTGCAACATTCTGGCTTAGTGTGGGGTATAATTCCTCGCAGTTTTCGATTTCAACGATGCGGGTACTTCTTTTCTTACTTTCAGTTATTTTCTTGGCAAGAATTAATTTTAGAAACAATGGTTTTTGGTAGCATTGGCTTCTCGCGTACCTGACATTCTTTATGAAGTGTCCTATACTAACGTCGTCACTTCCTCCCAGGGTTTCGATTTATTCGTTGGTAGCTTTTGCTGGTAGTTCACCTGGGTTTTCCGTAGAACTCCATCGAGTTTGACGAGACGGTCCAGTTGTAGGTTGCTGTACTGGTACAAGATTCGCTGATATAACTGACTCTTCTTTCAAATCGTCGAATAATGTTTCCGTTCCAAGGCTCCTAAATGAGAATCTACCAGATTCGTCTTCAGTGAGCATGGTTAGGCGCAGAGCTTTATTGAGTTTTTCAATTTTTTCTGGCCGTTTCTTATTTTCTGTAGCTAACACTTTCGATTAATATTTCTTTCGCTTTGTTAAAGTCTCGTGTGTTATGTAGGTCCAGCACGTGTTTACCTGCCTGTATTGGTTTAATGTGGAATGACTTTGTGTTTGGAGTCTCTTCAATGAGTTTTGTAGTGTCCTTCGGATTTTACTACCTGTTTATTGGCGGTTTTCTGCCTCTTTTTGCGGAGGCCCTTGTTCCTGTGCGTTCTTCCATGGTGAGGCTGGTGGCCTCTCTGGGATGTATCTGGTTTTCTGGTATCGAAGTTGCTGGAGAAAGGTCCCCTGCGTAATTTGTGAAGGCTGCGCCTGGGACGTTGAGGGTTTCATTGGTGATGGTATGCCTTTTGCTCTATTTATTATTCTCTCTCGTACTTGTGATTTCTATGCCTATTTGCTTTATTTTGTAGGTTTTCGTTCTTTTCCCTTATCAATTCCAAGGTACAGTTTGACCTTCAGTTTATTTTATATCTATTATTTAAGAATGTTGCTGTATCTGTGAGGGTGGGGTCTCTTGTGATAGCAAGACGTCGAATCTACTTTTTGTTGGCAGTTTTGCTATTGGGAAGGCTTTCTGCTGTGCTCATGATCTCGTTTCTTCCCCTATATGCATCCACTATTGTGTTCTCTTCTTTGTTTACTTTCTCCACTACTTACTGACTTTTGTTACTGTTCACCAGCTTTGACGGAGATTTGAGTTTCTGCGTCCTTTGGGTACGAAAGCTTGTGTTGCTAAGAAAGTTCTTGATCCATTTTTGCTATATTTTTCTTTTGGTTGCTTCTTTCATGCTGTCTATCTTCTTTCCTTCTCGTATTTTCACTAACAAGTCGCACGCCTCGTATTTTTGGCCAGTGAGGTCCAACCTGTTGGATTTGTCCTCGAGTGTTGGATTTGCATTCTTTCAAACGACATACGTATGTATAGTACTTGTACATTCTCCAATTCCGAATATTAAATACATATAACATTACCAGAAAATATAAACAAAGCAATATATAAGTAAGCGTAAGGAGGACTAATATGCACTAATACTTAAAACAAAGGAATATAAAAATTATTTAAGTGGTCAATCATATTTTGAGGTAATGATTTTGTTTAACGATATCACATGTTTATTCAAAACATCAAATTAAAAGTATATATTAAAAGTATAAAAAGCTATAGGTAACATTAAAAACATTAAAGGTGCCTAAGATAAATAACACGACTCGAACGTGAAGTTAAAAACTCAATGCATTTTAATATTTTTTTACAGTGTGGTATCGTTCGACTGTAACTTTATTTAGTTATAACTGATAGTGTAACTTTTTTATTAATTTTAAGACCACTAAATTGGCGTATTTTATTACATATTGCACTTTATAAAAACAGAGAAAGAGTCGCAATTAATTGGGAACAATTCCAGGTAAACAATAACTCATAATAACAACAACAAAAACGAAAACGAATTGGTAAAGTAAAAAAGGGAGACCTGCCCGGTCGGTTGGCTAAGTGTTAAGAAAAGTAAAAAAAGCCAACACCACACGGAGTTCCCAAGCGGTCACCCATCTAAGTACTAACCGTGCCCAGCGCTGCTTGACTTTCGTGCTCGGACGAGAACGAGTACTTTCAACGCGGTATGAGCGTTGGCTGAAGTAATCAGTTTTGTTATTTCATGTTATCGAATAGACAAAATATTTAAGAAAACATACATGCATGTATGAGAATAAATGGAATTTTTAGACGTGCATTCAGACATACAAAATTTTCCTGGCTTCGTTTACCAGACAATGGATTGTAAAGTTCCGTCATGTAGGTACGCGTATACTTAACAAGTAGCGAATCAAGTGGACGAAACTTCATAATTGATTTTCTAGAAAACCAAGTCTTATGTTGAAACTTGTCACTTCATACTCGACTCATTTTTGTATAGGAAATCAGACCTTTTCGTCTTGCACCTTCATAATACTCTAATTTCCTCGTCTAATTTCCTTTCTAATTTTCCTCGACGAATCCGATGATCTCGCATCCTTAGACACACCCCGTCATAGTTTTCCTCTTCGGCATCATCGTGACGAAAAGTCAGTCGTTAGAAGTCAGTAGTTAGACGTCAGTCGTTAGAAGTCAGTAGTTAGACGTCAGTCGTTAGAAGTCAGTAGTTAGACGTCAGTCGTTAGAAGTCAGTAGTTAGACGTCAGTCGTTAGAAGTCAGTAGTTAGACGTCAGTCGCGAATCGATAGTCAATAGTTGGTAGTTAGCAGCGATAGCTGACCAGAGTTCCGCAACACATCTCGAGCAATCATCATCCGAATTTGTATCGCGCATCGTACGCATCGCCTAGAAGTCGAACTTGTAATCGCGAATCGCCAATAGTAATCGCGACTTCTACGCAAAGTGTAATATCTAGAGTATCCGTTAATAAATATATACTGTTAATTATACTCGAGTGTTTCTTCCGCACCTATCACGACCTATCCATCTCAAAACTATTTAGTTTCACTGGATTGCGTACAACTACCAACAGCAAAATACTAACATCATAACACAGCGGATTGAACCCGGTTGAACTTGTCTGTCTCGTATCGTCGGTCTCGTACTTGTTGCAATAAATTCGAGTCGGCTGAAGATATGGTCGTTGGTTGAGTCATTGTGATGTGAGAAAATTTGGGATCGAAACTAGGTCTTCGATTTCTATGGCGTATGAAGGTCAGAGTGGTATAATACCTGGGCTCGTAGATTACTCGTGTCTTCAACTGGTATGACCGTAGTCCTTCGGTCGCTAAACGTCCGTAGAGTTGGTTGGAAGTTCTCCCGTTGAGGATGATGAGTATCCTAGGAGGGATCGCCAAATTTGTCATGTCGAAGACAGGGGAAGTTTCCTGCAAACTTAAGTACTCAATTCGGTGGTAGAAACCGTATTTATTTCTTGTGCAAAGCATGTCGAAAATGCAGCATCATAATTTTTAAACACAAAGCTTCAGGTTCAACAAAATCAATTTACGAAGTTCCGTCCACTTCATCCTCGCTATCTTTCAAGTGGAATCTCATAGCCACTTTTTTGAAAGCGAAGCCACGCATACTTTTATATATCTGAATGCACAACTGATTTTTACACCAATTCATATTTCTTTTTAGTATTCTATTTTTTTGGACAAAAACTAGTTATATCAGCCAACCTTCATACCGCGCTGAGTGCACTGGTTGTCGTCAGTTAGCTGGGAAACCCGAGCAAGTCGGACCGCAGTACCCCCCCCCCCCCCCCAAAAAAAATACCACGTCTAGGAGTTGCCACTGAGTGTGTCAAATTATTCAATGACATTTAGTAACAAAAGTGATGAATAGTGCACGTGTTATCCTCACTATCAAAACAATCAAGTTAATAAAAGAAGAAAAAAAGATAGAAGACAACGGATATGGTGACCAAAGCAATGAATCGGAACTCTCCATAAGCGGAATGAAAAGAGCTACCAAAAGAAAAATACTAATGCAACAATCGACCAAGAACTTTCTTAGTAATACAAACTTCGGCACCCAAAGGTCGCTGAAACTCAACCTTCCGTCAAATCTGGTGGAGAGAAACAAAAGCAAGAAAGTAGTAAAGAAAGTAAAAGTAAACACGAGAATACAATAGGAGATGCATATAGGGAAAGAAACAAGATCATAAGCACAGCAGAAAGCTTCCCAATAGCAAAAATGCCAACAAGAAGAAGATTTGACGTATTGATATCACAGAGACCCCACCCTCACAGATGCAGCAACATTCTCAGATAATAGATATAAAAGAAACTGCAAGATCAAAGCGTATCTTGGAATTGATAAGGGAAACGAACGAAAACCTACAAAATAAAGCAAATAGACATAGAAATCACAAGTACGAGAGAGAATAATAAATAGAGCAAGAGGTATACCGTCATCAACGAAACCCTGAACGTCCCAGGCGCAGCCTTCACAAATCACGTGGGGAACCTTTCTCCAGCAACCTCGATACCGAAAAAACAAACACATCCCAGAGAGGCCACCAGCCTCACCACGGAAGAACGCACAGGAACAAGCGCCCCCACAAAAAGAGGCAGAAAACCGCCAATAAATAGATTGCGAAACCCAAAGGACACTTTAAAACTTATTGAAGAGACTCCAAACACAGAGTCATTCCACATTAAACCAATACAGGTAAACACGTGCTGGACCTACATAACACACGAGACTTTAACAAAGCGAAAGAAATATTAATTGAAAGTGTTAGCTACAGAAAATAAGAAACGGCCAGAAAAAATTGAAAAACTCAGTAAAGCTCTGCGCCTAACCATGCTCACTGAAGACGAATCTGGTAGACGCTTATTTAGGACTTCAGAATCAGAAATATTATCCGGCGATTTGGAAAGAGTCAATTATATCAGCAAAACCTGTACAGGTACTGCAACCAACAGCTGGACCATCTTGTCAAACACGAAGGAGTTCTACAGAAATCCTAAGCGAACTACCAGCTAAGGCTGCTAACGAACAAAACGAAATCCTGGGAGGAAGAGACGACGTTGGTGTAGGAGGCTTCATAAAGAATGTCAGGTACGCCAAAAACCAATGCTACCAAAAACCATTGTTTCTAAAATTAACTCTTGTGAAGAAAATAATTGAAAGTAAAAAAAGAAGTACCCGCTTCGTTGAAATCGAAAACTACCAAGAATTATATCCCGCACTACGATAGAACGTTTCAATCCGAAATACAGTAACCAGTTGCCGCGATAAACTTAGAACGACTAGACAAGCGAGCACGGAAAGCGTACAATCATACAATATGCGCCTCCGACAACAATTAAACAAACTAATTTATGCTATTCGAAACAAACATTTAATACCTGTAAGCAGGAGAATCGCTATACAAGAAGAGAAAGTCGACACAATAAAGCAAACATCATGAACCTGAAAGAAGACATCGGACAATAAGTTGTCCAAGTCAACCAGATATACTGGTCAAAACTCAGAACCTCGTGTCGGAAATGGAGTTATATATGAAAAAGAAGCAAGAAGCACGTAGACCAGCGATAACACTCGCATCACGCAAACCGAACGAAGCCAAAAGAAGGTTCCGACAGATAAATAACAAGCTTCCGAATGAATGAGCGAAAGTAAAATATTCCAAGCGTTCATGAATCGGACACACAGGCGAGAATTGTTACTTCTGAAATTTTTCATTCATCCACCAAGGAAAGGTCCCATCACGAGTGAACCAAACAACAGAGATCCTAGAAGCAACATACCTAGAGTCAACTGCTTCACCTAGACGAGATTACATTACCATTCTAGAGCACCAACCACCAGATAGGACCAGATCAAACTCCGACATTATAGCGGCACTCGACAGCAAACCTTCCAACGGTTTCTATCCTGTGGCTTGCTACACAAAGACCCTATTCTTTCTAAAGACAAGATGATTGCCAGATGTCGAAACATCTTCATAGGATATTTTTAACTAGCTTAAGAACCCGCTATAAATATTAGAATTTATTTAGCTGAAGTTCTTCAAGTGAACAAATAGTCTTTGTCTTAACAGTCCCAAAATCTATCACCTACTACGGGATGATACGGGAAATCTGCTTTTCTCACGTACGATGCTTCCCGCTAGCAACTTTCTCTCAAGGGCGGTTAGCGAGTTCGCTGTTGAGTGCCGAAGCGTGCAGACGTGTGTCTAGTGCTCTGTGAAGTTCGTAAAAAAAACACGTGACGCCATGGACGAAAAGTCCATTGAGAAAGAAATTAACAAAGAAGACTACAAACTTAAAATAAGCAATAACCAAGTCAAAATTCTGCCGACCAACCCAGAATCATACAGGAAACAAATCAAGCTACTGAAAACCGTTAACGCAAATTTCCACACGTATCAACTAATGCAAGAAAGACCTTTTCGAGTGGTACTACGCAACATCCACCACTCAACTAACTTGGACGAACTGAAGTCCGAACTCCTAAATCTTGGCCACGAAGTAACAAACATAAGCAACATAAGACATAGAATCTCGAAAACCGCGTCATCCGTATTTTTCATAGACTTTAAACAAAAGCCAAATAACAAACAAATATATAACATAACTCGACTAATGAACTCGGTAGTAAAAATCGAACCTCCTTTAATAAAGAAAGAGATAGTGGAATGTAAACGGTGCCAAAGGTACGGTCACACGCAGAAATACTGCAACTGTAATTTCCGCTGCGTTAAATGTGCAGGAATATACCCTACTGAGCAGTGCACGAAATCTCCAGAAACCCCTGCGAAATGCATCCTCTGTCAAGGAGACCACCCTGCGAACTATAAAGGTTGCTCAGCCTACAAAACCCTGTATATAAATAAGTACCCTAAACCCAGAGCAAAAGAGATAACCAATCAAATACCCAGTCCTCCTAAATTCACTACTACTTCAATCTCCTATGCCCAAGCAGTACAAGGAAACCAAAATAATCTGAATAGCCACAGGGATCATTCTCAAAATAGTGTCCGCAATTCACAAAACACGGACAACTTCGACAGACTCGAAAAACTAATAGAAAAACAATCAGAACAAATGAATAACGCATCATGGATAAATCAATACGCCCCGACGCAAAATAAAACCAAGATGCATAGCTCCTTTGGAATGCCAACGGTCTAGCTCAACACAAATTTGAACTAGAACTCTTCCTTAAGCAGCAGCAAATCGACGTAATGCTCGTATCTGAGACCCACTTCGACGACAAAAACTATCTGAAAATAAATGGTTATAACTTCTACCATATCCAACATCCCAGTGGAAAGGCCCACGGCGGCACCGGAATCGTTATCAAATCTAGCATTAAGCACTACGAACTTCCATCATTCCAGAAAGACTACCTCCAAGCAACAAATGTAGCAATAGAAGACTGCCATGGTACAATCACCACTTCAGCAGTATACTGCCCTCCCAGAAACTCCATCGCCAAAGAAGACTTTGATAACTTCCTTGACACTCTGGGCAATAGATTCATAGCTGGAGGAGACTATAACGCCAAACATACCCAATGGGGCAGCAGACTGGTCGCAGTAAGAGACAGAAATCTCTTAAATAGCATGATCACCAATAATCTCAACTACCTCATCACATACGAACCCACACACTGGCCCACTGACACTAACAAACTACCTGATTTATTAGATTTTTTTCTAACTAAAAACATCTCACCAAGATATGTCCAAATCAACTCCTCTGTAGAACTCTCTTCAGATCATTCACCCGTAATAGTCAGTTCAACAATTATCGGGAATACACCTAATGGCTTTATTCATAACCAACTCACCAACTGGCAGCTCTTTAGAGAAGTCTTTAATCACTCAACTTCAGCCTTAACTTCACTAAAAACTAATGAAGATATTGAAGCAGCCACGGAATACTTAAACATGAGGATAATAAACGCTATCCGCTTCTCCACACCTACTAAGACTTCTATCAGCAATCGTGAATATCCCCATTATATATTTAAAGAAATAGCAGAAAAACGTAGACTAAGAAGAGTATGGCAGACCCATAGAACACCGGATGAAAAACACAAACTAAACAACGCAACTAGAAAGTTAACCACAATCATCAAAAATGATAAAAACGACTGTTTTCATAAATATCTCACCAATTTGTCCCCCACAGCTAACTCCAACTACTCACTATGGAAGGCTTCCAGGAAACTCACGCGCCCCCCCCCCCCGCAAATAATCCCTCCAATCCACCGCCCGCAAGGTGGATAGGCGTGTAGCCCTATAGAAAAGGCCAACTTGTTTGCTAAATACTTGTCTGAAGTATTTAAACCCCATTCCTCCAAAGCTGTTGCGGACATTGCTGAATACCTGCACTCTCCTTTCCAAATGTCTCCTCCTATCGAACCCTTCACTTCTGCAGAGATTATAGAATCAATCAATCGTCTAAATCCCAAGAAAGCAGTGGGGCTCGACCTAATAGGCAATAAATCAACCAAGGAACTTCCCACAAGAGGGATTGCACTCATCACATCCATGGTCCAGCGCCATCAGCATCGCCACGAGGGGGGCGAGCACCTGACGGACACTCCATCCGACACACCGCAGAGGAGCGTACGGACGCCTCATCCAGTACAAGGGAAATCATGCCATTTCCAATCAACATAACATTACAAGACCCAAAGGACACCGTAGCGCTCATAGAAAAAGTAGCAAACATCAAACAATTTCATATTAAAAGAATACACACAGGTAAACATGCACTTTACCTCCGAAACTTACCCGATTTCCACAAAGCCAAAGAAACACTCCTCGCAGCCAACACAACCTTTTACACGTCCAAAACAGAAAAATGTTATGTAAATTGGGTGCAATATATTGTTCTCCCTTGATCTTTTTGTCGTAAACCGTAGTAATAATTGATCCGAGTTTCTAAACGTCTTAAGCAATCATCATCCCAACTTGTATCGCATTCTCAACAATAATGAAGGAAAGTGTGGTATAGATTATTTCGACCAAATGGTTTCTCATGCCACCACAATTAGAAAAGGAATCTAAGGGTACAGAAAACTTGGCATTCAACTCCTTCTGGGAATTTCTGTTGTAAACGCTTTGTAAACGGTTTATAAAAATGCAACAAGGAAGGATACAAATATTAGAATATTTAGAGAGTTAGCTGCACAATTATTAAGGTTGTCTGAAAAATGATTCCGGAAGAAGCATTAGACTATCATGCAAACCATGTCATGCAAATAAAGGACGTTGAATGGACCGAATAAAGACACAAAAAGATTTGAAGAAAACAACAACTTATTGTCCAAATTGTCCTGACCAACCTCAGCTATGTATAGAATGCTTTAAAGTTTTACATTCTAAATAATTTTTTTTTTTTTTTAATACACCATTTTTGTATTACTTTTATAACAATTCAATAGTTTTATCTTTTGCTTTTTGTATGGATTCTAGTGATATATTTTGTTCAACGCTGTCTGTTGATTTTGTATCATTTTCAGCACTTGATTTACTAAATGCTTCGAATTCCTTCATTTCAATTTTGTTTTCCTTCATTTGCATCATCGTTCAAAATATTTCTTATTGAAATATTATCCTTCTTGTTATGATCTTTCTCTGCTGCTCCGAAACTCTTACTTCTTTTATCAAAACACTCTTGTAAATTCTTCCCTACTAGTGCGATCTCTGCTGCGAGTTTTTTATTTTTTTCGTTACTTTGCATAGAGAAACGTAATATATCCTCTCGTAAACGGACAATATCCTCATTCTGTTTTTGAATACTGTCCAATATTACTCGCCACATTGTGTCAGTTGAGGTAGAGGTTTGAGGTTCGTTTGTCTTAAACATTATTGTACCGATTTTGCTATCTGTACTTGGATTCCTAGAAGTTGTCTCTTCTCGTTCTGTATTTCGCAAAAGAATCCAGAGTTTCCTCATCGGTGTTGATAAAACATACTTTAGTTGGTTTGCCTATTGTGGTATTAATTCTTGGAATTTTTCTTGGTCTTACGTCGTTTCGTCGTGAGTTTCTGTTTCTATGTGGGTTTGATTCACTCGTCTTGGCGGGAGGTTTCGTTGGCTGGCCGATTGAAAATTTCGGCATTGATTGACAAGGTGTCACGGTTTAAGATACCGTGGTCGGGCTCGTTCTGCTAATGGTATACATTTGGTTTGTCGAAATGCAGTAGTTGATTGTTGAGCAAAAGCATATTGAATCGCCCTGGGTGGTCTGGACGTGAAATTTGTTACTGGTCGTGGTTCGTACTGTAGTCGATTATCGAGGCGAACGGTCCGTTGCTTGCGCGTTCTGTACTCATCAAAGTATCTTTCGATTTCGATGGCGCGTTTCTCGGCTTCAATAAAATTGTTCGGCGGAGTGGTGAGTAGCATTTGTCCTATTTCTAATTTTAATCCTCGAATAAAGTCTGTTATTGAATCTTTCAGAATTCTGTCGCTCACGGCGCGTCTGTTCATTTCGTCTGGGTATTCGTTGGTAATGCTATACTGTAATTCGTTGTACGATTGTCTAAAGCGATCAATGTAGCTTTGTGCGCTTTCGTTAAACCCTTGTCTAGTGTCTCGTAATTGACCCTGGTTTTCACGAACCGAAGTTCGAGTCGATAAGTTCTGTCGTAATGCTTGATATAAGTGTGCGTATTCTGAGATATGCACACTACGTATTGCCATAGCTGCTTTTCCCGAAATTCTCTCAGTCCTAATCATTCTTAACAGTAAATACTGTTCACTACACATTATCCTCATCTCTTCGACTTCTCTAATGAATTCTTCCACTCCTATATCGTTTTCGCCGTTAAGTTGTGATATACATCCTTATTACGTCTGTAGCTTTAAGCTCTGGTTATGTAAAATGTTTAAGGAAAGTTCTGTCCTCGGATGATTGAGGTGGTGTCTGAGGCATTGGAGGAGGTTCTCGAAAGACTGATTGATCTTTAGCTGTGTGAATTATTTCATCCACGGTTATTAGGAAACTGACTTCTGATACATCCCCCATTTGTATTCTCTCTGCGAGTTTTTTTCTCTTTCGATTGCTGCGCGTTCAGTTTCGTCAATACGTCGCGTGAGTATGCTAACTTGTTGTGTGAGAGTCCCTAATATAGCCTTAACTGTTGGGTCTGTTCCGCTATTAGTTGAAGCGGCGCTAACAGTTTTATCTTCTCGTGGCGTTGCCATTGTTACACTAGTTCTACTGTCTCTTCTCGTTCCGTTGTGGTGTTCCTTTATCGAAACGTCAAAAGTGTCTGCTCTGTTGTTGAAAAGTGGTCCGTTGATCCTCAATCCTCAAAGTTGACCGTAGCCTGAAATACGTAATTTCGTTTTCTTGAAGTTGATGGATGCTGACATGGATCGCCAAAATGTCACGTAAACTTAAGGGTTGGTTGACGAAGTAAAATAGCTGAGTCGTAACACAACTATTAATTTTGTTTTAATTAAACTTTATTATGAATTCAGCAAGCACAATATAATACACACTGAATTAACATAAATCACAATTCACTCCAACCACGTTATGTAAGACTTAATTACAATGATACGTTAAGTACGCGACTGTTATAAGGCCAGAGATCGGTAAAGATATGTTGACTATCCTGAGGATATCGAATAAGTGAGTTTTACTGACGATACTGTGCCTGAAGAAGGCTAGGAATGGGTGTGTCTAAGGACACGGGACTATCGGATTTGTTGATGACAATTTTGGTTAAGAAAGTGAGGGGAGACACCGTCGTCTCCGATTGGATAATAAGACGGTTGGTGGACCAGGAAGGGTTTTAGCCGCCCTCGCGAGGAAGTTGCTAACGGAACATACCAGATGTGAAGAAAACCAACTTTCTATGCTAACACGTGGTAGACAATAAACATATTATAAAAGGGAATCTAAGACAAGAAATACTCGCTTGGTTTGAAGCACCTTAATTATGAGAATTCCAAGACCCCTGGTGGGTACTTAGGACCATTGAGGGTACGCGCCAAGGATGTGCAGACATCTGGGTGCCATCCTGTCCGCGGTGTGTGGCCTGGTCTCTGATGTGAATTGACGTTACAACGGCGTAGTCATCAAAGTAAAGTGTGAATTTGGTGTGAACGAAATCACATTTTTATTGTCTTCGGATGGTCCATCTCCATACACCTTTCTATTATCTTTTTCAAGCATTTCTTCCAGATCTTGCTTAAGGCTGGGAGTATACTTATCGGCCGATACGCCTTAGGAAGTCTAGGGTCCTTACCCGGCCGTTACAACTCTGGCCGTTTTCCAACATTCGGGGAGCCGCCCTGTGTCAGTAATGCTGTTAAACACACGAGCTCGGTCCTACGACATGCTATCACCTTCGCCACCTCTCCAGGAACACCGTCTATTCCCACCGAATTCTTCACGTTGATTTTATCGGCGATGTCAACGACATCGCTCTCGTCAAGAATAAGATTCCGTTGGGCCTCGTCCATCGCCTCTTCTTCGAAGACCTCGAAACACGAAGATCTGTGTCCAACAATGAATAACTCACTTAAAATATTTCTAAGCTAGCTAATCGGCATGTCGCTTTTGCCCTTTGCTCTTGCATCTGTTCGTGACCACACGGTAGGGTTTACCCCAAGGGTCGTTCTCCAATATTTTGCAATATTCTATCCAGGCTCTTGCTTTGCTCTGGGCGATCTCCTTTTTAAGCAGTCTTCTTGTCTCCTTATAGGCGTTAAAATATTTTTTCTACCTTACAATTTATCCACGCGTTTCTCTGTTTATACATCTAATAACCTCAACAGGAATAAAGCCACTAGTCGAACGCGTTGACGCCATTGTAGAAGAACCACTTCCCGCGACCGTTAAAGCACTACGTTACCTCGGTATGATTAACTTCTAGCGACGTTTCATACCGGGAGCCGCAAAAATTTGTCAACCTCTCAATGACCTGTTACAAGGAGGAAAAAATGGCAACGCGGCCACCGAGTGGTCGGAGCAATCCGGAGCTAGTTTCCGCGAGTCGAAACGCACCCTCGCAAACGCCACGATGTTAGCGCATCCGATACCTGGCGCGCCCGTTAGCCTCGTGGTAGACGCATCCAACTATGCATTAGGAGCGGTGCTGCAGCAACGTGTCAACGACACTTGGCAGCCGTTAGACTTTCTTACCAAACCTTTGAATTCCGCGCAGCGAAAGTATAGCGCGTACGATCGCGAACTACTCGCTATGTACACCGCGGTCAGGCGATTTCGACGCGCCGTAGAAGGGAGAAATTTCATAATTTTTACGGACTATAAACCCCTTACACATGCGTTCAATCAAACTGCCGATAAGTGTTCGTCGCGATTGATTACATCGGACAATTCACCACCGACATACGATACAAAAAGGAGCTAGATAATAACGTGGCCGACGCTCTGTCATTCATCGAAGCGATAGGGAAGTTTGTGGATCATCAAACTGTCGCCGCCGCGCAAGGAAAAAAGAACCGAAGTAAGCGATATCGTCAACTCCGGTTACAGTCGTAGCGGCACAGGAGTCAAAGGACGACGCGAGTCGAGAGCGACTCGTGTTGTTGTTTTGGCTCAGGACATAGACTTAGCCTTGACGCATGAAACATAATGACAAATAAACTCCGGGCGAAACAATGTCGCCGCTACATGTAACCGTCGAATGAAGACGAATTTGAATTTTCCGACTCTGCCCCGACCAGTATAAATGTAGCGGAACGCGAACAAATTCAAATCCTGTTGTTGTTGAATATAATGAAGGAAAGCGTGGTATAGATTACTCGGACCAAATGGTTTCTTACGCCACCACAATTAGAAAAGGAATCAAATGGTACAGAAAACTTGGCATTCGATTCTTTCTGGGAATATCTGTTGTAAACGCTTTGACGGTTTACAAAATTGCAACAAGAAAAAATATAAATATTAGAATATTTAAACAATTATTAGTTGCAAAATTATTAAGGTTGTCTGAAAATACAAAAAATCCTTGTCTTCGACGTTCGGAAAAATGATTCCGGAAGAAGCATTAGACGCGCATGCAAACTATGTTATGCAAATAAAAGACGTCGAATGGACCGAACAAAGGCACAAAAGAATTTGTAGAAAACAACTTATTGTCCAAATTGTCCCGACCAACCTCAGCTATGTATAGAATGTTTTAAAGTTTTACGTTCTAAATAATTTTTTTAATAAACCATTTTCGTATTTTTATTTTATAACGTATTTTTTTTCGTATTTATTATTATGGAATATCTTTTCAAATACCTACAACGAACCTTCGCAAGAATACAGATGCCGTGGCAGTCAACGTGTTAATGGACGTTTTGGTAACCCCGACGTGAGTTGAACATGACTAAGCAATCTCGTCCATTAAACCAACCATCCTCTCGCTGCCGGACTCGGCTACATTTCGTATTAACATTTCTTTAATTTGTTCACATTGACAGCCGACCGACAAATCCAGTCCAGCATCCTCTACACGCTCCAGATATTCTGGTTCAAGGCACCCTAGCAGGAAAGTAGCTTTATCTTCATCTTGCTCGATTCCTGCTGCCGCGAGATGTCTCTCTAATACGGAGAACCCAAAGGTGATTCTCTGTGGCTTCATGGGAGGCACGCGGATTGGTTGCGCAGCCATACCCAAAGCGTTTTGCTTACTCATCTTTACCTCTATAACTACAGATCTATTTAAAGATTGGTCTATTTAAAGTACAATGAAATAACAGAATCGCGTTATTTCCGTCAATATATATATTTGTGATTAGTATTTCGTTATAGGGTATAACACAGGTAGAAAATATAAATATGATTCGATGATACCTCAGAAAAACTTCGTGTGTTCGTTTATGTCTTTCGTTTAATCCTTTATTGCGTATGGTAAACTCTGTCTGTCGTGACTTCGTCTGTTTATTTATATCGGTCGGGGGGATAGCCGGAAAATTTGAACACGGCTGCGTTTGACGGTTGTATGTAACGGCGACATTGTTTTGCTCGGAGTTCGTTACTTTCTACAATACTTGGGACCTAACGGTCTTGCTACTCCGAAGCAAAACAACAACAGGATTTGAATTGTCTTGTTCGCGTTCCTCTACATAAATAAACGAACTCGATCTACGACGAGCGTCTATCAAGTTACATGACGAGCCTTTACAAGTATTTATTCCTCGATTTTATTTTGCGATTTATACTTCGTAACAACGACTCACGTTTATTTATCGATTTAAATATATTCGACGGTTCCCACAACGAGTAATCTCGTCATTAATTCTCAAGTACCTACATCCTCTTCACATAAACATCTACACGGTTAAAGAAGATACGTTTCCCTGATCACGACGTAAAAATATATTGCGACGTATCAGGCGACATTGTGCGACCGTACGTACAGAAATCCTTGCGGCGCGACGTATTTAATTCGCTCCACGGACTTTCCCATCTAGGGATACGTGCCACGCAAAAACTGGTGACGTCACGTTTCGTCTGACCGTCGATAAACAAGGATTGTCGAAACTGGACACCGCAATGTATCCCGTGTCAGCGATGTAAGGTCACCAGACACGTATCCTCACCCGTCGAAATATTCGGAGAGTTAGCAGGAGGTCTAGACATATAAACATAGACGTTATCGTGATACAATATTCGCTAGGTTACCGATATTGTCTAACGTGTACCAACCGTTTTTCGCGTTGACACGAACCCATTCTCATCGTCGATATGGAAGCGACAACAGTTGCCTCGGTCCTCCTTTCTCGCTTCGGCGTGCCTCTTAAAATAACATCTGATCGAGGACGCCAATTCGAATCAAAATTATTCAAGGAATTATGCCGGCTGCTCGGCATTAAGCATTTGTGCACGACAGCCTATCACCCCGCGTCCAAAGGGATGGTAGAGCGTTTGCATCGACAACTGAAAGCAGCAACCAAATGCCACGATACGAGCAACTGGGTAGAAATCTTGCCAATTGTTTTATTGGGTATACGAACTGCTATAAAGGAGGACCTGAATGCAACGACAGCCGAAATGGTTTATGGCACCGGCATACGATGGCCGGCAGAATTCTTTGTACCAGCGAAGCAACAAGCCAACTCGGAATACGCGAATCGTTTAA
The DNA here is from genome assembly GCF_040668555.2 of Bombus flavifrons. NCBI lineage: Eukaryota > Metazoa > Arthropoda > Insecta > Hymenoptera > Apidae > Bombus > Bombus flavifrons. The sequence continues at coordinate 3,992,541 of NC_138458.1, read as the reverse complement.
AAGAACGAATAGCAAAAATCAGGCCACACTTGGATTACACGACACGGCGCAAAGAAAGCTCATTTTTCGCGAACTAGAAACGTTGCCTTATGTATTTTTACGCCATGACGCGAACGAAGGCCCTTTGCTACCACCCTACGACGGGCCATATAAGGTGATACCAAGCGAGAAAAATTATACAGTTGGTAGTTAACAGTGGGTAGTTGATAGTTAACCAGAGTTCCTTGACACATTTTGAGCAATCATCATTCGAACTTGTATCGCGCATAGTAACGCATCATCTAGAAGTCCAACTTCTAACCGCGAAGAGCGAACCGCTAATTGTAATCGCCAGCTCTACGCAAAGTGTATATCGAGAATATTTGTGAATAAGCTTCTTTTTCAGCATATATCACGACCTATCCACCTCAAATCCATAACCTAAGCATCGAGAAGAAGAAATGTTTTGGTATTACAGGACTATTATCTCACATTATATCATTCTCATTTTTGCACACACTTATATTTCTTTAAATATTCTATTTTTTCGCCAGCAAAGATAAATAAGAAAACTAGTTATTTCAGCCAACGCTCATACCGCGCTGAGTGCACTCGTTCTCGTCAGCACTACACCCAAGAAAAGGCTGAAAGAAAAGAAACCATTAAGCGTACAAAAACCACCCCATTCTTAACTATTCCAATCAAAAATAGATTCGATATACTACAATGCCAAGAGATCGTATCAAATCACAACCACAAACTGGACCAACGAAAGAAGCCATAACACCAACTACAATTGTGGAATTAATAAAAGCTTTACAAATAGACGACGTGTTATTCCACAAAAGTCTCGCGGTTTAAGATGAGAAGAATCAGAAAACGACATATTGCTCTCAATTTACACAATTCAATTATCTCCCCAAAGCAACACAAGTAATTTATTAAAAGTCAACCATGTTAACTATTTTAGGATAAAATGGAAAAAAATAATTTAAGAAAACAACATAGCACAATGTCACAAGTGACAGATGATAGGACACACGGTTCAAAATTGCAACCTCAACTACCGCTGCGTCAAATGCATTGAGTCGCACGGACTAGGCGAGTGTAAAATAAAAAAAGATGACTCAGTAAACAAAGACAAAATTTACTGTGTAAATTGCAAAAACTTCGGGCGTCCCGCGTTATACAAAGGATGCCCAAAACTCGTGGAGCTAAGCAAAAAGCTCAACGAAAAGATAATCAAAGTGAAAGAATCAAATTCGAACGGATCGCCCCAATAAGCCGTAACAGGCCGCAAAACCAAGACAATAAGAACAGAACTCCAAGAACTTTTTAGACCCAAGTCAAGTGAAATCGGCCCAATAGAAAGAGAACACTGTAAACAATGTCAACTAAGTAAAAAAAACAAACCAAGGGGAGCTCATATCGCATAAAAATTGCGTAAAATATCTAGCCGTAAATATAGACGACAAATTAAATTGTGGCGGCACTCGACCACGGAAATTTTCAACGGCTTCGCGGCACAAAGCGCTATGCCTTTAAAACGTAAGGCCGACAGGCATAATGTACCATCGATATCCCTACAGTTCTTTCGCCGAATATTCAGTAGAATGAATATGCGGCAACCGTCGCGGACTTCTAATAAACGCGCGCGTAGTGGGGATATCGAGGGGTTTCAGAATCTGTTCGGTTTTGAACCAAAGGATTCATTCTGCCGCGAACTGCGACGTGCAACACAATTAGAAGAACGAGTCGTCTACTCTTGAGAGTTCAATTTTAATTATTACTTATTATTAATCATTGTTGAACGTTAACCGTTGTTAATCGTTAATCGTGGTTAAACGTTATTTGTTGTTAATTGTTAAGAATCTAATAAACGTTATTGTTGAAAATCAGGGATATTTTCTTGTGGGCACCTTCACGGACGATCACGTCAAAACTACAAGCAGTACATCGAAATTCAACTCTTCAAAACCAGCAAAGCATTCTGGAAAACAAAAAGACTATTCTACTCAAAACATCTCAACAGCAGAGTAAAAATCCTGTGCTACAAAGCATTAATTAGATCGATCATAACCTACGGCTGACCAATCTGGTACAACATATCAGCCTCCCAAATGGAAAAAATTCGCATATTCGAAAGAAAATGCATCAGAGCCTGCTTGAGTACTTACAGATCCGAACACAGCGGATTCAAAAAATATGTAAGAAACAAAATAATCTACGACCTAGCCAACATTCACCGCATAGACTGTCACATATTAAAAGTAACAAGAAACCACTTCGCGCAAGCTGCAAAGATACAAGAAAATAGTCTAATCTTTAGTTGCTTATTCCCAAATGACGCATATTACAAAAACACTCTGGCAACAGGCTACATCCTCCCAGAAGCGTTCATATACCTAGACGAAAAAAACTACCTCCAAGACCAAAATAACAAATTCCAGTAATTTATCACATAAAAAGATAAATAGGGACCAAAACTATACTCTACGAAGAAAACTTAAATGGACAAACCGCAGACACTAGGTGGAGATACAACATGGCCCTCCCTCTGAAAGACACTAAAGACAAGCACGGAAAAAACACAAAAAAATATTGGTGGATACCGAATCCATAATAAAATAATAGAGAAAATCATTAAACCGACAGAACTCAATTCTCAAACACAAGTGTAAACATTGTAAATATTGTAAATTTTTTAAATAAACCTATTTAACATCTCCCTCCCCTCCCTCTCATCTCCGCCAAACCTGGTGGAACAGGAAGAAAAGGGCAGAAAGTAGCCAAGAAAGTAAAAGCAAAGAAGAGAGCACAACAGGAGACGCGAACAAAAAGAAACGAAATCATGAATTCGACAGAAAGCTCCCTATTATTACCAATACAATGAAAAATAGATTCCACGTATTACAATCACAAGAATCCAGCATATCTCAGACACAATGATACCCTCAAATAAAAACAATAAAAGAATCCACAAGGCCAAACTCTACTTTAGAACTGATAAGGAAAAAACACAAAAACCTAGAAATTAAACCAAGTGGGCATATGGGCTCTCAGGACGGGAAATCACAAATTAAAAAAGAGTAAACAATCAACAAAACCCACAATGTCACAGGTGCAGCCCAGCGAAATGAACAACACAGGAGGCCCTTAACTCCAGCAATACGGAAAAGCCAGACATATTTCACGCAAGCCACCAGCTTCTCCAAGGACAAACCGCCCCCAATATACATCACCCACCAAGACCCCAAGAAAAACAGGTTCTAAAACAATATCTTCTCCGGGGTAGAAATATTCGCAGAGCTGCAAGCACTGCAGATATTCGACATCCAATTGACCAAAGTTTCATGCTTCTCAACAAACAGGCCAGTAGAAAACAATGTATTGCACCCAATTTACAAAACCTAAGTATCTTCACAAAGCAATATTAGTAACTTATTAAGAATGAACCGTTTAAATTTCTTTAGTGTAAAATGGGAAAAAATCAGAAAAAATGACATTATACAATGCCACAATATCAACTGCTACCGCACTTCACAAAACTGCAACCTTAACTACCAATGCGTAAAATACATCGAACCGCATGGACCTGACGAGTGTAAAATAAAAAAAGAAAACAAGGTATTTGTACCAAAGACAAAGTGGACTGCGTCGTATAAAGAATGCCGAAAACTCGTTGAACTTTGCAAAAAACGGAATAATTAAACCAAGTCTCCGAAAACCAACTACATCAAACTATACTGTTTAGACGCAAATTAATTGAGCTCGGCGCACTAGAAAGAGAATGCAGCGAACTAGAAAGAGAACGCGGCGCACTAGAAAGAGAACGCGGGGCACTAGAAAGAGAACGCGGCGCACTAGAAAAAGAACGCGGCGCACTAGAAAGAGAACGCGGCGCACTAGAAAGAGAACGCGGCGCACTAGAAAGAGAACGCGGCGCACTAGAAAGAGAACGCGGCGCACTAGAAAGAGAACGCGGCACACTAGAAAGAGAACGCGGCGCACTAGAAAGAGAACGCGGCGCACTAGAAAGAGAACGCGGCGCACTAGAATTAAGAGAAAAAGCAAATGAAGGGGATTTCATTCCCCACAAAAATTATATATAAACTAAATATAGACGACAAGTTAAACTTCAAACAGCATATTGTAATTCAACTTACCAAAGCAAGCAAAGCGTTATGAAAGGCAAAAAAAGATTATCCTATTCGAAACATCTGAACAACAGAGTAAAAGTCCTCTGTTACCAAGCACTAGTTAGACCGATCATAACCTACAGCTGTTCAATATATATGTAACTACTAATGTATATGTCGGAGATGAAAGAACATCAGGATTTCCCGGCTGGAATGTTGGAAAAAACTCCAATACCCTAGTCCAGACTTTTACTATAGCCATACTTAAGTAATAAAAATAAGAAATAGTTCTAATCTTTCAATCTGGCTTTATGACGATGAGTTCGGGCTCGAAGTGACATAGCGGGTCACTAGACGTAGCCACGGTCACGGGAGGGACGTGTACCTGACAAAGGTATGGAATGATTATATGGCCCTTATTAAGAACAAAGAATGACCCGAGAAGTGGGGACAGGAGTATATAAGGCCAGTTTCATTTAGGTAGAGGGACGCAGATAGTTAGTTAGATAGTCGTTGTACGAATTGCTGATTGAGTTACCCGAATCGTGTATTACGTTGATACTCGTCATCCCGTGGACCGTGGATTCGTTATCGAACCTGAATCCGTGGTCACTATCATCTCGACCATCCTATCGCCACGATTACTCATAACCTTTTGTAGTGTCCACATTCATACCAATAAACCTTAGCTACATCCGCGATGATAAAGTAAGTAAAGGATCATCGAACGCCCCACAATATGTATAGGTATAACTTACCAGCCTCGTTAATGGAAAGAATTCTGTAGCAGCACTCGACAACAAAGAACTTTCCAAGGGTTTCGTCGGTACATAGTATACCACCGTTGAAAGACTGTTTACGAGAGACCGACGAAACATAAGCAAGGCTGCGACGAAGTGCCAGCAGGCCTAACGAGCTATCGATATTCCTATGGTCCTTCCGCCAAATACTTGAAAGGCTTAGGGGACCATGGTCGCGCACGCCTAACGAACGCGTGCATAATGGGGATATTGAGAGACAAAAAGAAACGAAATGGTTTAAGAGATAAGTTGAGTTGTGACCGAGAAGCGTGATTGATCAGTCGCAATAGAGAATCGTGATGAAATTGTTCACACAAGTCGCGAGTCCAGTTAATGTAATGAAGCCGTTAAGTGAGTTAATAAATACATTGTTAAACAATATGCCGAGTATTTCTTTGGCACCATACACGACCTGCTATCCACCTCAGTTCGTATATTGAAAGGAAAATGCATCAAGGCTTGCCTGAGTACACACAGATCCGAAAATAGTGAATTTAAAAAATTCGTTAAAAATAAAAAAATCTACGATTTGGCCAACATATACCGCATTGACTGTGACATCCTAAAACTGACAAGAAATCACTTCGCTCAAGCTGCAAAGATAAAAGAAAATAGCTTAATTTTCAGTTGTCTATTTCCAAACGAATTATACCAAAAAAATACACTCAAGACAGGCTAAATGTACAGTCCGTAGATACCTGGTGGAGATACAATATGGCTCTTTCGCAAAAAAACACAAAAGACAAACACAAAAAAAAACATAAAAAAGTGTTATTGGATACTGAAATCAAAAAGAAAAGGAGAACCGCGAAACGTCACCGGCGTTCAATCTCTCCACTTGTAAAATAAATGTAAATATTGTAACATATTTAAATGTCATTTTTTCTCCATCTCTTCCTTACCCTGTCCTCCTTCCACCTCTTTTCACAAACAATCAACTTCACAAAAACCAAAAATAAACTACCGATTCGTTCAGTTTTATCACCAAACTTTCAGGGTAAAAGAAGGGAAAAGGCCGGTATTGTATAAAAGTACCGCTTCTGAGCAGCTTTAATACAATCAATTACTGTAATGTAAAAAACACGTGAATCCTATTGCAAATATTTTATAACTACGTCATGCCGTCACGTTTAACGATACTTTTGCCAGAGCCACTTCTCAACTGAAGTTCTTTGTTTAATGAGTATGTAACATATGTAACATGTATTTTCTTGGGCAATAAACGTTATAATTAAAAATTAAAAAAGCACTCGTTCTCGTCCGATAACGAAAGTTAAGATGAAGAAAGTATTTAAATGAGTGACCGCTTGGGAACTCTGCGTGGTGCTTACCTTTTTATTTTTCCAATCTTTTTTACTTTCCATAATAATCCATTTTTAATAATCTATAATCTAAACATAGAGAAATAGAAATGTTTTAGTATTACGCGACTAGTATCATATATCACTCATTTTTGCACACATTTATATTTTTTCAAATATTCTTTTGTTGTACATTAAAAGCAAATAAGAAAATCACTTAATTCAGCTAACTCTCATACCGCGCTGAATAGAATCGTTCTCGTCTAAAGGCAGTTTGAGAGATGAGATAGAGTTTGGTTGTTTTGATGTAAAAATTTGATTTCTCTGTGGTCATGCTAGCAGAGTCCTTTTTAGAGATATTTTTTATTTTGTTTGCCCAGTGTTGATTTATAGAGTTTACGAATTCTTGTTTTAAACACAACTTTATTTTGTGCAAAAGGTACTTTAATAATTTTAAATCGTCTCTTTTATCGTAGGAATAGTTTTATTTTATATTGTTTATTTTGCATGATATGAAGCTTTTGTCTCGTAATTTTTTTTTATTATAGATATAGAGCTCGAAAGCCGACTTTTGTTTTATTTTTAGTACGGATTCTTGAAGGGCATGTTTTTCTATTTCGTCTATAAACGAGTCGATTTGCCTGTTTGTTAGGTTGACATTGTTATGGATATTTAGGTCGTAGTTCTTTTCGAGCTGATTTTGTAATATTTCCTAGTTTGTTGTCTTTGTACTTGTACCTGGGTCCGTCACTCCGTGTTTCTAGCGTTAGGAGGTCAGATGTATTTTTGTTTATCTGGAATACGAAAGCGTTATGGTCGCAATCGTAGTCTATGGTTTTGAGCATGTTATTTGCCCGTAAATTAAGAAATTGTAATTGTGTCTCTCCAAGGCATATGGCTAAATAATGAGCCTCCTATTGGGCAAGAGTCAATCCTTTCTTCGTGCGTTTTTAGTGATTGTTTTAGTTCGTTTAATTGTGTTTATTGTTCATTTAGGGCTTTGAATATGCTTTTCTTGAAGTCTTCGATAAGTTTATTACGTTTCGTTGGGGTATGGTTTTAATTGGGTTTGGATTTTGAATTACGCGCGGTAATAAATTTGTTTGATGTGGTTGGTTTTCGGAGACTTGGTTTCGGCTTATTCCTTGTCTTAGGATGTTTGAGAACTACGGCGTGAATTTGCGGCTTATTTGAGTAACACGTTTGTTTTTGATGCTTTGCATTTGTTCATATTTTCTCAAAGTTTTTTGCAAAGTTCCACGAGTTTTGAGCATCCTTTATACAAAGCAGGATATCCATAGATTTTACAGTTCACGCACTGCACTTTGTCCTTGTTTACTGTGTCTTCATTTTTGTCGGTCTGTGCGGTTCCATGCTGTTTACATTTGTGACATTGCGTTATGTCATTTCTTCTGACTTTTTCTCATTTTAAAAGAAATTTAAACGGTTCATTCTTAATAGGTTAATAATGTTACTTTGTGTAGATACTTGGATTTTGCAAATTGGGAGCAATACATTGTTCTCTACTGATCTTTTTGTTGAGAAGCATCAATCTTTGTTCAATTGGATGTCAAATATCTGCAATGCTTGCAGCTCTGCGAATATTTTTGCCCCGGAGGAGCTATTGTTTAGAACCTCTGGTGAGACCGTGTGGTACTTCTCCAATTTGGCTGTATGTGCGTAAAAGGCTGTCTTAACTGCAATTAGGATTTCTTTCGCTTTGTTAAGGTCTGGTATATTTTGTCGGAATAGCACGTATTTATCTGCATGTATTCGTTTAATGTGGAATGACTTTGTGTTTAGAGTCTCTTCAATGAGTTTTACTGTCTCCCTCGGGTCTTGATGGGTGATGTACATTGTAGCGGCTAGTGACCTGTCCGGGTTGCGTCTGGCTTCTCGGTAGCGTCGTCCCTGGAGATGGGCCCCCTGCGTTGTCCACTTCCTGGTCTGCGCTTGGGTCGTTGAGGGTTTCGTGGATGATGGAATACTTCTTCGTCCATTTTTTCTTCTCTTCCAGCTTGTGATTTCACGTCCTGGGAGGCCGTATGTCTACTTACTTTCTTCCGTAGGTTTTCGTTCTTTTTCCTTATTATTGTGAATTCTTTTATTGTTATTATTTGAAGGTATTGCTATGTCCGAGATAGGCTGGACTCTTGTGATTGCAATACGCTGAACCTATTTTCCGTTCGTATTGCTGATAATGGGGAGCTATCTGCTATATTTATGGTTTCGTTCTTTTCGCGTTCTCGATCCATTTTTGCTGTAGTACTTTTCTTTCGGTTGCTCTTTTCATTCTTTTTATCTTCTTTCCATCTTCTTTCTTGGTTTTCTTTTGTAGTGAGCATTATTTATCACTTTTCGTTATTGAATATTACAGTATAAATTGACAAACTCATTAACAAGTCTTACGCCTGGTATCTTTGGCCAGTGAGGTCACTGAAGAAAAAGAATGCATTCAGCTCGATATGAGCGTTAGTTGAAGTAATCAATTTTGTTATTTAATATTATTGAATAAAAAATACTTACGACGTACAATTATGTAGGAGGATAAAGAAGATATGTAAAATCTTGCCCGACTTCGTTTTCAAGAAAATGGACTGTGAAGTTAAGTAGGGGCAATTTCATAATTGATTTTCGCGAAAACAAAGCGAAAAATGTCATTTTACATTTTCGACTTCACTTTCCCCACGCGCAGGGAATCGTCGCCCTTCAGTTTGTACCACAATTTTCGTCACATGTATTTTTGCATTCTTTCAAACGACATACATATGTATAATATTTGTACATTCTCCAATTCCGAATATTAAATACATATAACATTACCAGAAAATATAAACAAAGCAATATATAAGTGAACGTGTATGCGAGACTGATATAACTTATGGTGATAATCGTTTAATGCTAAAAAGATATTTTCTTGATGTATACGACCATACCTTATTAACGCTTAGCCAACCGCGCGCGCCAAAGCGAGCTATACGCTTCTCTGTCCACCGCGCCCACACAGGCCAACCTATACGTTGTCCACCGTGCATTTTTCTAAGTAAGGAGGACTAATATTCACAAATACTTGAGAAACAAAGAAGTTTAAAAATTATTTAAGTAGTCCATTATATTTTGCGGTAATGATTTCGTTTAACGATTTCACATATCGTTTATACAAAACATCAAATTAAAAGTATATATTAAAAGTATAAAAAGATATAGGTAAAATTAAAAACATTAAAGATGACTAAAGATAAATGACACGACTCGAACGTGAAGTTAAAGATTCAATGCATTTTAATATTTTTTTACAGTGTGATATCGTTCGACTATATCTTTATTTAGTCATAACTGATAGTATAACTTTTTAATTAATTTTAAAACCACTAAATTGGTGTATTTTATTACACATTGTACTTTATAAAAGCAGAAATAGAGTCGCAATTAATTAGGGTCAATTCCAGGTAAACAATAACTCATAATAACAACAACAAAAAAGAAAACGAATTGGAAATGTAAAAAAAGAAGACCTGCCAATTCGGTTGACTAAGAGTTAAGAAAAGTAAAAAAAGCCAACACCACACGGAGTTCCCAAGCGGTCACCCATCTAAGTACTAACCGTGCCCAGCGCTGCTTGACTTTCGTGATCGGACGAGAACGAGTACTTTCAACGCGGTATGAGCGTTGGCTGAAGTAATCAGTTTTATTATTTCATGTTATCGAATAGACAAAATATTTAAGAAAACATACATGCATGTATGAGAATAAATGGAATTGTTAGACGTGCATTCAGACATACAAAATTTTCCTGGCTTCGTTTACCAGACAATGGATTGTGAAGTTCCGTCATGTAGGTACGCGTATACTTAACAAGTAGCGAATCAAGTGGACGAAACTTCATAATTGATTTTCTAGAAAACCAAGTCTTGTGTCGAAACTTATCACTTCATACTCTGCTCATTTTTGTATAGGAAATCAGACCTTTTCGTCTTGCACCTTCATAATACTCTAATTTTCTCGCGTACTTCAATTTTGAAACTATTTAGTTTCACTGGATTGCGTATAACTACCAATAGCAAAATACTAACATTCACGGACGACACGGCAGTACTAGTCAGGTGACACTGTAGAACGGCTTCTTTGGTCTCTATTATAGTGACGCGGATAAAGCGCAAATGCCGACAAGCAGAAAGGGTCGGAAAACTTGAATTGGCCTGTAGCGGCACTTGACAACAAAAATTTCGACGGTATCACCGAAGCGCAAGTGCCGAAAGGCCTAATAAGCCATCGATATCAGTACGGTCCTTCCGCCGAATATTTGGAAGAAGCCGTAGGTAGCAACGGTGGCAGACGCGTAACGAAAGCGTGCGTAGCAGAGATATTGACGGATGACAAAAAGAAACGAATCGGGTCAACAAAACAGTTGAGTTGTAACCGAGAGAAGAGAATAGTCAGTTGGAATCGGAAGTTGTATGTAGAATCGAAATCGAGAATGGTACGTCAGAGTCGGAAGCAAGAATTGTTAATAAATATATTATTAAACACTACCGAGTATTTCTTTGGCACCCTACACGTCCTACACCAAAATCACCTCAAGGCTGACAGCCATCAATATATTTCGGCACTGCAGCCGTTGATCCTCAGTTAGCCACCGAGAGTCAAGAGTCGTTAATCGAGAGTCGTTATATCGCACCTTGTCCTAACATTCTTAACCGGCGTTCTATTAAATCTGCATAATAAACTCTGTCACCATGTTCAAAGTCTGAATTTTTCTTACCTTGCTCGTGAAACGTTTAAACCTAAGCGAAATCATTCGAACGACGAAAGAAACGATCAATGATTTCTTAATTTCACTACTCCCTGTGCCTACGACGTAACATAAGCACTCTAATCCAAAAACAGCAGTCATATTACTACCAGAACGTATCAGAAAAATAGAAAAGTGACTGCAAGATAAAAGCAAATCTCAGTCGATTTAACCACGTTACATTTACAATACGGAAACGGAAACCACCTAATATCCAATTAGATGGCATGCACATAACACAAACAAAGCAAGTTAAATACTAAGACTCCACTTAGATTCATAACTTACATGAAAACAACATACTAAATTAATTATAGACAAAATATGGATAAAAAGAAGACAGATGTACTGGCTAACTAGTCGAAACTCTATAATAAACTAAAAAGTTACTAAACGATAATAAAACCGACTTGGACGTACGAATACCACTATGGGGAACAGCAGTAATGAGCCAGGTAAATAAACCAGAGTCGCTTCTCAACGATACTCAGAACATTAGTCAACGCGAAATGATATAACAGAAACGAGAATACATGCAAAGATCTAAAAATGCCAAAGGTCAAAGCAGCAATTGGCAAGTACTCAGAAAAATACAAGTAAAGAACGGCAACACATCCAAACCAGCTAGCTGCTGAAGCGAACAAAACTCTCATAGAAAGAAGACCAAAACGAAAACACCCCACTGACATTGCTCAAGAAATAAAATAAACAAACTGAAAGATGATATCCTGCTGGGGATAGCCATGCCCAAATAAAGTTAGAAAAATTTAACAAATGTCCAGCTGGACATATTATAAAGTATAAATTAAATAAAAAAAATGGATTGCATGTTTGGCCACAAAGGAGTAATCCAAGTGCTGAAAACTTTGAATAATACTTGTTACTTGCGAATACCCATAGTTAACCCTGCTGCGGTCTTTCATTCAACTAAATTATATGGTAAGAGTTTGAAGAAGAAAATTACCTTTGCATACAAAGATTCGTTTTTATTTATTTTATCTTCTAACTAAAGGGCCGGGAAAATGTAGTAGTATGTTACTATATCCTTCATAATATCTTTTGTAGCGGCGCATGAGTAAAGGACAATTCAAATCATGTTGTTGTTTTGCTTCGGCGTATCAAGATCGTTAGGACACATGTAATGTAAGAATAATAATACTCCGGGCAAAAACAGTGTTGCCGCTACGCGCAACCGTCGACCAGTAAAAATAAATCGACGCAACCGAAAAGAGTTTAGTATCTATGAACATCTACGAGTATTTTTCTCTATCGACGAGCTATCTATCCAGTTATCTACCGAGTTATCGACGATTATCTAGCGAGCATTTACTGAGTATTAATTAGCAACTTTACTTTGCGACTTATACTCTGTACCAGCGACTCAGCGAATATAATCTGTATATGTATTTATCATTTTTAAATATATTCGACGGTTACAACAACAAGCAAGAACATCTAGTAAATCTCACGGTCAAAAACATCCTATTTACCAGTCTTCTACACTTTCATAGCAAAGAACCGGTACATTCTATCTAGCAAACAAAACTTTGGCATTAGTGAAATTTTTACGAACTCTTATTTTCTCTTTGAAATGTTCCCAAGTATTTATAACACTCTCTGCTATTTCTTTTGCAGCTTTTCCACGCGGGTCATATTACCGTCTTATAATATAATTTTGTATCAGTGCGTTCCCTAAATTTTCTATGATCGCACGTCTTTTTCACAAATATGTCGGTTTCACCAGTCGAATAAAATTTTGCTCTATACGTTTAACGAATACAAAAGTTCTTAGAGAAAGAAAGGAGAGCAGTAAGAACAAAGAGACCCGGCGACCGTAGCAGGGTTAAAAAGAACATGAATTTAATTTGTAAATATTTTGGATTCTTGCATTCTGATATTAACATTCTGCTTAATCTATTCTCAATGTTAAGAAACATTTTAAACACTATTTACAATACAAAGATAAAATACTTTATTTCATATACCACATTGTGAAAATAAAGATATTTTATTTTTTACTACATATTTAAAATATTTTATTCGTACTGTAGACCAACAACTACTTAAAATAGTATTGCAAACATTTTTCCTATAAATTTGACCCAGCACTGCTCAAGCACAGTTAACATATTCGCAAAGAAAATTCAGAAATAGAAATAACTTTTAATTATATAAATATCTAACTCATCGGTTTCATCAGTCTCTGTAAAATACTATTTCGAATCAATTTTACAGTCTCTCACACCAGTGGTGACAAGTTTAACCGTAATTAAAAAAGTATCGTAAAGAATATTGAAATAGTCGAGTACTAATAATCTTTTAATGTTTCGAAAATCATATCGAATAAGTAGAAAAGTAATTATTTATGATAATATTGACTTAATTTAACCGTTTGAGTCCCAGGGGTCTTTGAAAAACCAAGGTCGAAAAAATAGCCTCTTAATCGATTGCGAAGAGAAACAAGCGGCACAATAGCGCTCGTCATATTTCTTATTTTTATGAAATACTACTATATTTTTATATATGTGTACTATTAGTTTATAAATATTTCAAGTTTTGCTTAATAAAAATTATTAAGATAACAATAAAATACAAAACACCGTCAGTCGTCCGTAGCGTTCAAATTTACTGGGACTTTTCGACACAAAATCTAAACAGCGCGATCACGCTGCTTGGTACTCAAACAGTTAAAGAAATAACGATACGTCTAACATGCGCGTGTATCTGATATCGAGGATACCCCGCTCTGTAACTTATTTCCCGTCGAATTAATCTTGGGCAACAGATTTACGAGGGAGAGTAATGACTCAATGCGCGAAGAACAATTGACGAAGTTAAAACTCGAAAAAGAACATCGAAGAACAAACGATGAGAAAGTTTCAAGTTGTTTTCGACGATTACGACGAAATTTACGAATGCTTACTGCGGACGATTATGCGATACGAAGCAACTGAAGCAAATGCCGCGACGCGACGCACGACTGAACGAATGCGACTGAATTATCGTACGACGATACGAATGATTAACGATACATTCTTCCGCGAACGCGTGTCGACGCCGTTCGCATTTGAACGACTCGAACGAGACGGTTTACTAATCGTTCGCTCACTAAAATGATACTTACCTTCGCGTATGCTTGGAGATACTGTTCACAACTGAAGATTTCGCACAGGACTGTCCACTGATCGTTACGCCTGATGGAACGACTCTGTCTCCACCAACGCTTACAGCCATGTCCACGAATGCTTCAAGATATTGACGCACCGAAGAAGCCAGCTCAGAAAAGTATCAATTGATCGTTATGACTGACGAAACGATTTCGCCTGCACGAGCGCTTGAAGAGCGCTGAGAGATCGAAACGGTTCTTTAGTCCACGTTTAGCAATTCGAAGGCACGGAAACTGACTGCTATACGTTCACAATTGAACTACTCGAACGAGACTGCCGATACCGTTATTATACTCAGGCGGGCCTAACTCCAGCGAGCGACCCCAACAAGGCTCAAAACGGAGGACCCCAAATTTGCATGCTGATTGGTTTTCAGGAAAATCGACAAACGGCATATTCGCCCACAAGATGGCGTTTACTGCGTGAATACGCTCCAAGCGCCGGGGATTGTTCGCGGGAAGAGCGTGAACGATACCTGGATGAATGCGAGGCTTCGATGTTATTATGTAAGGGTGGCGCTCGACCGCTCGGACCGTTAAAATCCATCAATTATCCTTAGAAGAAACTCATAGCATAGGAAATTAGAAATACCGCTACAAGTACTGAAAAGAATCGTTTTAGCTATTGGAGTACCCTTCCAAAATAACGCCTTGACTGCGAAAACGAGCTACAACGAGCTACAACGAGACAAAAGCTACATACTATCCAAAATAAACAATTTAAAGTACAACAATTCTTACGATAAAAGAGAAGATGGACAAACAAAATTAAAAAATATGTCTAAAAAGACTCTTCTAGCATGTTACCACAGACAAATCAAATTTTTACGTCAAAAGAACTCTAACTCTAACTCTATCCCTTCTTTCAAACTGCCTCCAGAGAAAGCTCCCCTCCAGCAAGAAGCAGGTATAGCGAAACAGAAAATCAATAAAGACATGAAGTCTAGTTATTTCATAACATGTAAAACAACGGAAAAACTATACGTTATCGGCACTCACTTTTCCAAAACACACACACGCACAACGAACACATGGATCGAGGATAATTAACAGAATTATTATGTCAGAAACAGATAAACTGAAAAATGAAATACAACAAGACATATCGCTAAATAAGACAGTCTTCACATTCTCTAATGAAAACACCTCGAACAACCACAAACAAGCAGATACAGAAATAAACTACTTTACAAATTATAACCAACTAAAAATCATTTTCTCTAAATTAAACAATAAACGCTTACCCAACAAAATAAAATGATATTACACAGTGCTCTTTAAATATGCAATAAATAACACGTATTTCCCCAGAAAATGGAAGAAAGCTAAATTAACAGCCATCACAGAAGAAAAAAAAATTAAAACCGCTCCTCACCCTCAAACCTGCGATATATAAGTCTCCTACCCTACATAAGCAAAATATTCGAAAGAGTCATAAACAATCCTCTAGTCTCCTTTTGCACAAAAAATAAGGTAATCCTAAAAAATCAAATCGGCTTCCTCAATAATCAATTTTTAATAATCTATATTCTAAGCATCAAGAAATTGCAATGTTTTAGTATTACGCGACCATTACCATGCATTATATCATTCTCATTTTGGCACACACTTATGTTCCTTTAAATATTCTATTATTTTGTCAATCAAAGACAAATAAGAAAACCAGCTACTTCAGCCAACGCTCATACCGCGCTGAGTGCATTCGTTCTCGTCGGCAGTTGACCGTGAACCTCCGAACAGGACGGACCTCTCAGCCCAGAAAGGGACATCAGGCTTAGGTCCTAACAGTGCGCGCGTCAAGGCAAAGTAACACTCTCAAATAGGGAAAGGAAAAAGTGACAAAAAGTGTCAAACAGTGAAAAACATTGCAGTGACATCATCGCCATAAAACAAAAATAAAAAACAAAATTATAAAAGACAAAAAAACAACAAAATTAAGGTATATAAAAAAATAGGAGTCATCGATAATAAAGCAAAAAGCAAGAAAACGGAACACGCCTTAGACTTAATAAAAAAAAAAAAACAACAAAAAGAAAAATTAACGCGCAGAAAGCATCTATAGAAATCAACAATAACTTAAGACTTTCCGCGCAAAAGACGCGGAAACTCAATCCACAACCAAATCTGATTGCCAGGACAAAAAAACTAGTAAACGCAGACGAGGAATTTCTCTCCACACAGGAAGAAAAAGCTGTGGAATTCACAATCATGAGGCCCATAAGAGCAACCTCACCTCCAGCGACTATAACAAGCAACAGATTCGGTACATTACAAACAGAACCAGAATCTCAACCTCAACAGGGAGCAACAAATTACTTAACGCCGTGCGCAATTTTAGAGCAAATAAGGAAAAAAAATGATATATTACGAAGCAAAATGAGTAAACACAGTCCCACCATATCGCCAAAACATTCATCACCGGAGGGGCGACAGGCCTCATCGAACAACCCTGGAGGCCCAGGGCCAATATCATCGCCACGGGGGGGCCGGACACCGGACGGACACCCCAGCAGACACACCGCGGATGAGCGTACGAACGCCCCTACCATTATTATAACAAAACAAGACTCAAAAGACACAGTAACACTCATAGAAAAAGTGCCAAACATCGAAAACTTCCACATTAAAAGGATACACACAGGTAAACATGCGCTCTACCTCCGAAACATACCCGATTTTCACAAAGCTAAAGAAACACACCTTGCAGCAAACACAACCTTCTGTATCTATACACCCAAAAGAGAAAAACACCACACATACTTGCTGAAAGGATTAGACAACAGCTACACTGAAACAGAAATACTCACAGAACTACAATCATTACAAATAGACGACGTACAATTTACGAAAGTCTCACGGTTCACGACAAAAAGATCAAGGGAGAACAATATATTGCTCCCAATTTATGTAATACAACTATCTCCTCACAGCAATATAAGCAACCTATTAAAAATTAACAATTTTAACTATTTTAAGATAAAATGGGAAAAAATAATAAAAAGAAAGGATGACATAATTCAATGTCATAAATGCCAGCGACTAGGGCACATTGCACAAAACTGCAACCTAAACTATCGCTGTGTAAAATGCACAGAGCCCCATGGCCCAGGCGACTGCAAAATAAAAAAAGAAGACGCAGTCACTAAGGACAAAATATTCTGCGTAATCTGCAAAAACTACGGACACCCCGCGTCATACAAGGTGTGCCCCAAACTCGCAGAACTACGCAAAATACTAGTAGAAAAAATAAAACAAGGCAAAGAAACAAAGACAAAACGAATTGCTCAAATTAGCCGTAAATACGTCCCAGAACTAAAGTTCTCGGACGTAGTGAAACAGCAAACAACAAAAAATAAAACAACCGAAGACACACCACAAATAACAAACTTAGATCCGCGCCCAGGCCAAAGCCCAATTACATCCGATAACACCCTCCAACTAAAAATAATAAACATTTTTGAAGACTTTAAAAAAAACATACCCCAAGCGCTAAAAGAACAGCAAATGCAATTAAACGACATAAAAACAACACTATCAACGCATCAAGATAACACCCCCCAACTAAACATAATTAACAGTATTGAAGACTTTAAAAAAAGCATACTCCAAACGTTAAAAGAACAGCAAATGCAAATAAACGCCATAAAAACAACACTAGCAATACATGAAGAAAGGTTCGACGCCATCTACAAGGCTTTAAACATCACGTATGACAAATATCCATAAACCTCAAAACCAACAAGCACAGCAAAAAACATATAAATTAAACTTAAAAGATCTGAAAATAATTGCAATAAATGCCAACTGCCTAATTTCAAATCAAAAAAGATACAGTATGCTAACCCTAATAAATAAAGAAACCCCCGACATCGTACTCATCTCAGAAACAAAACTAAATAAAAGACACAAAGTACACTTCAAAAACTACTCCATGATAAGACAAGACAGACCGAACGCCAGCCAAGGAGGAGGAACAGCAATCCTCATAAGAAACCCTATAAAACACAAAACAATTCTAAATGACAAAATAACAAGTTTCAAAATCCTAGAAACATCGATCATAAAAATAAAAATAAGCGATAAGGAAAACTTATTTATCACTGCAGCCTACGCAACCTATGGAAACCGGAATGAATTTAGCGAAGAATTCAATAAACTTTTCGAACTCCTACAGCTCAACAAACCGGAAAACTTCTATATAATAGCAGGCGACCTTAACGCAAAACACACCAGCTGGAAAAACGAAATAAACAACACGAGAGGCAACTTTATTAGAAACTGGCTAGACAATAAAAGCATTCACTTCAGAACAAACTTATACAGCTCCCAGCTATCCTCTTACCCAAAAGGAGGCTCATACCTGGACATATGCTTAGCAGATGCGCGACTAAAATTTCAAAACCTACGTCCAAATAACACCCTTAAAACCTTAGCCTATGACAGTGACCATAACGCCCTAGTATTTCACACAAAAAAAAATACATCGGACCTCCTAACACTCGAAACACAGACCGAGGCACCCAGGTACAATTACAAAAAGACAGACTGGAAAAAATTCCAAAACATACTCGAACAGAACTGCGACCTAAAGATCTACAACAACGCCAATCTAACAAACAGTCAAATCGACTCATTCATAGATTAACAATAAAATAAAAGAACTACAACGAGACAAAAGCTACATACTCTCCAAAATAAACAATATAAAATTCAACTATTCTTATGACAAAAGAGAAGAATTAGAATTTCAAAAGTACCTTCTATACAAAATAAAACACAACTGAAACAAGAATTCGCAAGCTCCATAAACCATCACTGGACAAACAAAATAAAAAACATCTCCAAAAACGACACAGCCAACATATTTCCCCAAAAATGGAAAAAGCCAAATTGATAGCTATAACAAAAGAAGATAAAGACGGCTCATCGCCCGCAAACCTACGACCCATAAGTCTCCTCCCCAACATAAGCAAAGTATTTGAAATAATCATAAACAACCCCCTCACCTCCTTCTGCTCAAAAAATGACATAATCCCAGAAAATCAATTTGGCTTCCGACACAAACACTCCACAATTCACGCAATAAACAAACTTACGTCGGACATCTGCTGGGCGCTAAACGCAAAACAACGAGTAGCCGCCTGCTTAATAGACCTCGAAAAAGCTTTCGGCACAGTCTGGATACAAATTAATCAAGAAAAACTTTCCCAAATATCTAATCAAAATAATTTGGGACATGATCACAAGCAGAACATTCGTAATGACTGAAGGTTCACACACATCAAGCAAAGAATTCTCCATAAAAAACGGTCTGCAACAAGGTACAGTAAACTCCCCGTTACTTTTCAATATTTACAATAGTGACTTACTAAAATAGCCTAATCTTCAGTTGCTTATTCCCAAATGACGCATATTACAAAAACACTCTGGCAACAGGCTACATCCCCCCAGAAGCGTTCCTATACCTAGACGAAAGAAACTACCTCCAAGACCAAAACAACATTCCAATAATCTATCACATAAAAAGAAAAATAGGAACCAAAACTATACTCTACGAAGGAAACTTAAACGGACAAACCGCAGACACTAGGTGGAGATACAACATGGCCCTCCCTCTGAAAGACACTAAAGACAAACACAGAAAAAACACAAAGAAATATTGGTGGATTCCAAATCCATGATAAAACAAGAGAGCAAACTATTAAACCGACAGAACACAACTCTGACACCGTATAACACAGGTGTAACTGTAAAGATTTGCAAATATTGTAAATAAACCTATTTGATATCCCCCTCCCCCGCCCACTCCCTATTATCCCGCCTCCCCCCAAAGTTATACAGCGCCCAAAAAGTAGACTACGGAAGCGTCCTGTTTTGCGACCAAGTTTTCAGGACAGAAAAATCAACCAAAAACAAAATTACATAAAAGCTCCGCTCCCCAGAGGTTTAAATCCAAAGAATAGATTTAAAACACAAAAAATGTAAAACGCCGACACATAATATAGTATGGCTACGTCGTACCGTCGCGTATCGGTACTTTTACCTAACACATCTTATCGAAATTCATAGTTTATTATGAATACCCAACATGTATGAAAAATTGTATCTTGGTTTAAATAAATAAACTTTTTTCTAAAAAAAAAGCACTCGTTCTCTTCCGATCACGAAAGTTAAGCAGCGCCGGGCACGGATAGTACTTGGATGGGAGTGACCACCTGGGAACTCCGTATGGTGTTGGCTTTTTTTTATTTACCCAATCTCTTTTACTTTCCTTAACAATCAACTTTTAATAATCTATAATCTAAGCATCGAGAAAAAGAAATGTTTTAGTATTACACGACTATTACCTCACATTATATCGTTCTCTCATAGACGTACAAATAAATTAGTACATGTACAAAACTAAAAGAAGTCATATTTCTTGATATGCAGAAATTTTATGATAATAGATTGATATCAAAAATTGTTATTCTATATTTTCGACTTCCAGTACACAGGGAACCGCCTTTTGGCTCGTATCACCGAATAGGGGACCTAAGTGTTAGCCCATTAATCAATCGTCGTTTCAATCCATGCGTACTCGACGAAACTTCAGCGTCAACTTTTTCGAAAACAAAACTTCGTATCAAAAATTGTCATTGTACATTTTGGACTTACTTTTGAATAGGGAATCATTTACTTTCGGCTTGCAGCATATCTTTTCAAAACATCTTGTTCTATGTATAGTTAGACGCCGATTCTTCGCGATCGAAATTTAAACAATTTATTGCATTACTACTTCCTGAAATTAGAATTTCTAGTGCGTGTATAGCCTAAACATGGAAACTTTGCGGGAATTGCAAAAATTCATGGAATTTGAAACCTTGTACTTTTATAATGAATGTTCTAAAAACATTGCAATATTTAACTGTGAAATCTAGGAAACGGTTGTCCTTGTAACATCTGTGGTTTAATCTGCAAATGTTTAATTTAATCTGTAAAGTGAAATTCTTATCTGTAAAATCTACAAAATGGTTGTTCTTATAACATCTGATATTTAATTCTTTAGATTTACGAAATGGATAATAGTAAAATATTCTAACTTTGGCCTTAAGAATATTCGTGGGACTTTCGGGGGAAATGTCGCTAGAACATCCAAAATTTAAGTTTTAAGAACATTTATAAGACCTAAGAAATGGATGTTGCTAGGACATGCAAAATTTAAGTTTTGCGAACATCTTGTGAATGTTCACAATGGACATAAAATGTTCAGGATATAAACTTAGGATAGGATGTTTATAGGATATAAACTTAACATGAAACGAACGCCTTTTGGATGTACGGTGCAATCTGAGAATAGTCCACATCAAAATGTAATTATTTAACGGTTATAGTCACGTAAGATTAATCCAGGTAACAGAAAATTAAGATACGTAAAGGTTGTGCTGCTGTGACACCAGAAATATTGAGTAAGATGCGATTACTTTCTTGTCGCAGCATTACGAAATGTTCACAAGTGAGGAGCTATCATTTTGAACATGTGCTTAAGACTAAAATAGTTCTGAACATCGCAAATAAAAAACATTCCAATACTATTGCAGTTGGAAAGATACACAGCAGAATCTCAGTTATCCGAACTAATTAGGAGGCAACGATGTTAGGATAATAGAATTTTTGGATAATAGAACAGTTACTTACTTCCTGTTTATCCTTAAAAAGATTTATCTTTGTAAATTCATCTTTGTTCTATGTATTATTAAAAAAGAACACAAATTACGATAATAAGAATACAAATAATGAAATTAAATAAGAAGACATTAATCTCTGAAAACTCATCTTTGTTCTATGTATTTAAAAAAGATCATAAATATTAATAATAGTAATACAAATAATGAAATTAGATATGATACGATCAGAGATATATGGATCCCAGATCTATTTAGCTGTTACATCACACAACTGTTTTAGCAAATTTAATTCGGTAAAGTTACATTCCTTTTGTGTCCCTGTCACAAGATTATAAAACAATAATAGAATAACTACGATTGACAAACATCCTACAGACTACAGCCATCGAGACGATAATTAGCTAGTGTCCCAGGCTGAGAAGACAGTAACAGGATAGCCACTTCTGACTGGCGCTTGGCGACAATCCCCTCAGGGGGTTGTAACCCAAGTAAAGAAAACGGAAACCACCTAATATCCAATTGAATGGCATGCACATAACACAAATAAAGCAAGTTAAATACTAAGACTCCACTTAGATTCATCACTTACATGAAAGCAACATACTAAATCAATTGTAGACAAAATACGAATAAAAAGAAGACAGACGTACTGGCTAACTAGTCGAAACTTTAAAGTCAGCATGGAAAATAAACTAAAAATTTACAAAACGATAATAAAACCAATTTGGACGTACGGAATACCACTATGGGGGACAGCAGCAATGTGGTATATTAGAAACGAGGATACACGCAAAGACCTAAAAATACCAACGGTCCAAGAAGAAATCGGCAGGTGCATAAAAAAACAAGGAAATAACGGCAACACATCCAAATAAGCTGGCTGCTGACACGAGCGAAACCCATATAAAAAAGGAGACTAAAAAGAAAACATTCCACTGACCTCGCTAAAGAAATAAAATAAACAAACTGGAAGATGGTATCTTGCTGGGGGCTGCCATCCACGTGTTATATATTATAGTAATAAAGCTAGAAAATTTTAACAAGTGTCCTGCTGGACAAATTGTAAAGTACAAATTGAATAATAAAAAAAAAAAAAAATATTCAGCTGTCATGATTTACGTGCATCACCCTGTATATGATATAGAATATGTATATAGAATTTCTGGAAATATAACTTATATGTAAGTTATTATTACAAAAATCTTTTTCTATCAATTGAAAATTTCTTTCTATTGCAGTTTTCCAACCGAAGACAATTTAATATTGATCTACAGCCAAATGCTAGAACAACACCTGATGAATCCTATCAACAAATTTAACTTAGCGCTTACAAAAATTGCAGAATCATTATTAAACGCAGCATTGTACTGTCACCACAAAATTTCAACAACATTCCTACCAACAGCAGTCAAATTTCATTACGTATTTAATCTACGTGATCTCTCAAACATCTTTCAAGTAAGATTTATTTCAACAAAGCAAGTAATTAACATGACAAAAGCTTAATTAAAACCATAGAAATTTATCGCTCTTTGCTGCAGTTTACCTTTTAAAATTAATATGCTCTTTTATGTAAAGTGTTTCCAAACTGGTGACGTTAGTACAGTAATATTTTTCCATAGGAAGCTTTATCTCCGAGTAAATCAAAATTAAAGACTCTTCGAACAAGCGTACACTTGACTATGTCGTAAAATGGGTGGGTGGATGCGAAGCGCGGTGGATATGAGGATTTCCCTACGTATAAAAAAGAAAGAGTGGATTTTGTTACGTTTATATTTATACGCACCATTATCTCCGCCGAATCGGTCATTATGGTATTTTATCTTATTTAGCTTATCCAATATAATTTCGAAATATAATATAAGTAGATCTTTCTGATCTGGTGATCCTCAATCTGAACGATACATATTTCGGCAGCTTATCTCGTATAAGTCTTAGGGATCGTCCACAACAAAATCACACACGTACCGCGATTGTCTCGGCTGCGAGTGTCCACAAAAAACACAACAGCTTACAACAGATGTTTGATACGTCCTCCGTTTTCTTGTAAACAGAGTCTGACTGTCCTCTTAAAATTTTACTGTATTGTGTCTTCGTGTATACCCAGTATTAAAAGTAGAGGGGATTTAAATCTTAGGACTGAACAGACCAACTACCTGTTTCCAAAACAGCTGCTCAAGTGCGCTTTGGTAGAATGTGGTGTTGCACCATTCTGCACGAACTATCTCTTAATGCCTGCGGATTTTCGTGTGTTCGGAAATATTCGTTACGTATATTTGTTATTCCACATTTACTAAATATTGTCTCATTAGTAAATGGTATCTTCACGGGGAAATTGGAATTGCATTGGACTACAAAATTAACAATTCATTGATCGTTGAAAAGGTTATTGTTATTAAAAACTGAAAAATTGCCAAAAGATAATAGAATAAAATACACAAAAGATTTCGGGGAATAGCCGATATACACAGTAAAGTATTATATAAATTTTGAGTTTTTATAGCAAATGGTAATTTTTTATTTTACACGACAAGTATACACGTCAACCGCACCGAAATAAAGTTTTGGATTGACATGTATATATGTCGAACGCAGTCGGTAACTGAACTAGTTACCATGAAATTCAACTTATTGAGATAAAAATCACGTGACGTTATAATTAACTCTTTTAAAAAAATATTTAATATTATATTTAATAATAAATATTTGATATAAAAAAGGTTTACTCTTTCTTTAAGGGCATACTGTTTGCACACGGTGAGACTGTTCCGACTGGAAATCATTTGATCAGATTGTACGTTCACGAAGCAACAAGAGTGTATTCGGATAAATTAATCAGTGCTGAAGATGTAAAAGCCTTTCAGCAATTGCTAAAGGAGTCGCTTCGCAAAAATATTTCTGTAAGTTTAAAAAAGTCAGTAGTATTAATTATTATAAATAAAAGAGAAGTAAATAGGTCTTTGTTACGTATATTCTTAATTTAATTTTTGATAATGATAAATTTAATAATATCATTTATTATCACAGGAAATGGACGAAAATATTGTCTTTGCTGGACCAATAATATATTGTCATTTTGCGGAAGGAATCGGTGAACCAAAATATATGCCAATAAAAGATTGGCAACAATTGACGAAGTTACTAGATGAAGCTCTGGTTAATTATAACGAACTGGTAATAATTTATATTCAAAATATAAATTATATAATATATCATATAAAAAAATATAAATAATATTCAAGTTAATAGTTTTGTCAAATGTGACAATAAAACAAATAGTCATTCTAAAAAGAAACATTCAAAATTATGAAAATCTATAAATCGTTTGACTATAGCTCAAAATCAACGTTCCTTTGGTATAGAATGTGATAAACAAAATAATGTCACATTCAAATGTAAAAGACAGTTTCTTATTTTGTTTACTACAAGATAGGTTAAATTTAGATCTTTTCTTATGGATAATATAAAACTTACAACATACTTGCTAATTTTGACATATAGATTACACGCTATACATAAACAATATTTACATACAATATTTTGGTACATGAAACGTTTTTCGCGCAACTTTTTTTGCACTCTTCGATTGTAAAAATAGATAACATAAGAACTTATTTTATATTGTATATAGCAGTATTATTCAAAATCTAATGTAAATTAATTTCTAATTCATGAGTAAGATGTTTTTATACGTTTTTTTGAATTAAAATTAATTGACAAAACAAGTAAAACCTATATTTATTCTAATTGGAATATTCGAATTTTTTATATATGTTACTATTTCTTTTTTCTAATCAAATATATATTTTTTTACCTTGGAGTAGGTAGCGGCAATGAATCTGGTTTTATTCGAAGATGCTATGTACCAGGTTTGTCAAATAAATCGCATTCTGGAGTCACCAAGAGGAAACGCATTGCTTGTTGGTGTTGGAGGAAGCGGAAAGCAATCTCTTTCTAGCCTTGCGTCTTTCATCGCAGGTTTAGAGGTACTTCTGCAATAATTATTTGTAAAATTCCCAACACCATGCAATTCGAACTAATCCTTATCTTTAAGAAGAGTTGATTACCTGTGCGAATTTTCCATAAAAATCACCACCTTTTCAGACACGAAAAGTGAAACATTTACTTATTATGAAAGAAATGTAAAAAATGAACAATTAACAAAGTAATAGAACAATACAGGTAATTATACGTCTAGAAAATTTCAACGAGTTAAAAATATATTATCAAGATCAAAATTCTAAACAACGTTTTTCTATACACATAATCGCCGCTCAGTCTTCGTTTCCGAGATATTTACAAAAAAATTCAATTAAATCTAGTTTTCGTTACATTTCATTCTGGCACATGGGTGGTCATAGTTTTTCATATCCCAACCTAAACTTGACTTATTGATGCTAATTATCTTCGATATAAGTAGAAAAAGATAAATCAATGAGTTATAGGTTAGATTAGATTAATATTCGGCTGCCATGGGGCTGCTCGTAACGTTAGTATGACTTAATTCTTATTTCATGCGATTTTGTAAGTGTATCGTAAATTAGATTAGTACTACTTATTATTATTTATATATATTACCAAACATACATTTGTACATAACTCAAAAACTAAGATTAGTTATTATCATGTCATTCAATATTCCATGTTACATTAAAAATTAAAAAATAATAATTACGTCTGTGTGGGGAAAGCGAGCCAAAACTTATCCGCACTCCAGTTATATTCCAGTTATATTTAGAACTTCTGTTGGCCGTACTGTCCTATATGCAATTTTCGTATAACATCACTATCTTTTAAGTCAATGCTGTTCAGGTTTGAACGTGTTACGTCAATTCATTTGTGGATGCCCCACTTGTGATTTGCACGAAAAAAGAGCAGCATGCAATGCTTCGTATTTCGTGGTTGGAGAACGTGTCTGGTGCCGATATTTATCGAACACTTTGTGCACAGTATTAAGAAAGCGTTTTGTCGCGAGCAAGTGTGTTTTAATGGATACAGAAGTTCAAAGAACATAGCACAGGTGTCAGTCATGAAAAAGGAACCGGAAGGTCGTCCACATCCACGACTGATGACAACACTAAAAGTGCACGTAAACTGATTCTGTCGAATAGACGGGTGACATTGAATAATACGGCAAATCATTTGCGAATCAGTCATGACTCTGTTTATGCAATACTCCGCGATAGACTTAGGTTTCGAAAAGTTTATATGAGTTGGTACTGAAACAACTGACGTAGAGGCGAATACGGCGCTGCATTCGTGGCACGCAGTTCAGTCGAAAACATTTTTTAATGAGGGAATGCGAAAGCTCTTTAACAGATGGGCAAAGTGTATTGAAAAGCTGGGCGATTATGTAGAAAAATGAGGTACGCCATTTCTGAAAATTGCTTAAAATAAGTTCTACAGCGACAGTGCGGATAATTTTTTACTCACCCTCATACATATCTTCTGCCTCTGATCATTATTAGTATATGACGAACAGGCAGATAAGAGATAATGCAATATTTTCTGTAGCAATAGATCCATTGAAAATTATTTCACGCTAGAATTGTTGGCTACCTAGTAGTTACTGTAGCCTAAACCATAATCTATTTATTTTTTTTTTGTTTATATCATCTCTCATCAATAAGTTAAGTTTAAATTGGAATATATAAATTGTATATATATTGAATATTAATTGTTAAATCAGTTGATTTACGAGCAATAATATCGCCCTTTTTCTCTCTAACTATTGCCTTATTTTCGTAGTTTTCATCAGAGAACTACATGTATACAATATATTCTTTGAATTCCTAATAAAAATAGGATCATATTAGAAAAATTCATTACTATGATAAAAAGTAACTGAAGAAATTATACCTATATAGTTTGTGTCATGTTCCTTAAAATCTCAGGTAAAGTGAAAATTAGAATTTGATAGTACTGGAATAACATTAAATAAGGAATTGTTATATAACAGATATAACAAGAGTGCAAAGGAGAGATCAAATCTTATTATTTTTTAATTGAAACGAAGGTATCCTAAACGATGTTTAAATAGTTTTTTAATGCTCCTGAGGTGAAATTTTGTGTGAATTTCTGCTATTTGAAGAATGTGAGATAGATGGAGAATGAAAATTAACTGTGAACTTTCATAGATCAAATTTTTTTTAATTAGTTTCAAATTAATATCAACACGTATACATAACATGTAAGCAATCTCTTTACATAAAAACTAATCAAAGTCCTTTACATTTTAGGTTTTTCAGATACAATTACGAACAGGTTATTCGATGACTGATTTAAGAGGCGATTTATCAGGTTTATATCTGAAATCTGGATTGAAAGGAATCGGAATAACTTTTGTGATGACTGATTCTCATATCGCCGATGAAAAATTTCTGGTACTTATAAACGATATGCTCGCTTTCGGCGAAATCTCCGAATTATTCGCCGATGATGAGGTAGATAATATCGTGAACGCCTTAAGAACTGAGGTACGTTTTCTTATTTGTAAACAAAACACTTCCTATGCAATATTTGGATCGCGATCTATTCCTGTTATGCAAATTATTTTTTCTTCGCGGCAATGTCTTATTCTAACCTTACAAAATTTCGTTACGACGCACTCTTTTGTGCACAAATATAATTTTATATTTATGCTCTTTCCATATAGTTAATTATGAGTTATACATAACATATAAAAAGACAGGCAAATATTTTCGGTATTAACTTTTGTATAACTGAGTATATTGAACTATCTTAAAAAAAGTTCAACTATCTTAGGTACAGGATGTTCAAGAATTCTTTGTCCTTGAATCTCAAGGTCAGATTTTTTTATTACATTGTATAGTACTCGTCGCGAGGGACAAATTGGTTGAATTGTGACTTTGCAATACCTTTGAGGATATGAAGTTTCTCGCAGTGTGGCGCAATTTCGTTATTTGTATCATATTATGTCAGAATGTTCTGTATCAACAATTTTATATTTCTAAAGTTTGAGCTATGATTTAATTATAGTCTGAATCTAAACTTTGTCCCGTGCATTGGTACTCATATAAATAATATCTTTAATACTGAGGGATTTCAATGCAGCTATTGTATATTTGGCTTATGCATTGCTTCAATTTTTATTCTAATATGGTATATTGACGTTTTATTATATCGTAGGTGAAACAAACCGGCATGATGGACACCAAAGAAAATTGCTGGAAATTTTTCATCAATCGAGTTCGAAATTTGTTAAAATGCATTCTTTGCTTTTCTCCCGTTGGTGTAACATTACGAAACAGGGCTAGACAGTTTCCAGCAATCGTAAACAACACTTCGATCAATTGGTTTCAAAGCTGGCCACAGGATGCTTTGAGATCCGTTTCCACCAGGTTCTTAGAAGTAAGACAATTTAGCACATTCTTTATAAAGAAGCTAATAAGTCATTTAGTTAATTTAATTTATCTTAAGACATCAGTGTGAATGAAAACAGATATTATATTTTACATTTTATTAGATTATTTAGTACATTGAAATGTTTATAAAATCAATTTATCAAGGGTATCTCTATATCACATCTCCGCTATTTGTACTGTATTATTTTTTGGAAAAGACGATAGAAGGTGATTTTTGGAAAAGGTATAAACATAAAACTATTATTAATTTCGTAACATTTTATATGTAATAATAATTTACGAGTACATTACTGAATCGCATTTAAACAACTTGTTCACATTCGCACGCGCAATACTATGTGAAATAAATAGGATAGAATTCCATTCGCTATCATTTGTTTGTCATTATTGATACCATGGCCATTTGGACAGGCTATAGATTGCAAAAAATAGACCTACACTACTTTCAAAATAAATCATTATTAATTTTAGTAATTTTAAAATCTAAATTTAAAAAAGTTGAAAAATTTCTTAATCTATATTTTTAATAATTTTTTAATTTAAAATTTAAAAAATTTTTAAATCTAAATTATAAATTGCTTATAAATAAGAAAGTATATGTAAATTTGTCGTTTCCCTAATTTTTCCCAAAAATGGACTTACACCACTTTCAAAATAAACGGTTCATAATCGCTTCATTCGATTATTACTTATGAATAAACTTAATCTATCTTCCTGATATTTTTCTATTTTCATCTATTAAGTTGTATCATTGTGATATTTACTGATTGCAGGAATTAGAAGACCTCCCAAAAAAATACAAGCCATCAGCTTCTTTGTTCATGTCATACGTGCATACTAGCGTTAATGATATATCTTCGCTTTATTTACAAAACGAGAGAAGATACAACTATACGACTCCAAAAACGTTCTTGGAGCAAATTTCTTTGTATTCGAAGTTGCTTGTGGAAAGAACCTACGACGTAAAAGCGATGATAGAGAGATTGAAAAACGGCCTGGAAAAGCTGGAATCTTGCGCTGGCCAAGTAATAACTTCATTTGTTATAGTAGTACTATATTATATAGATAGAATATTAAATAACATTTGATTTTTATAATATAGTTGACAGTTCACGAATTTCGAAGACACATTGCATATTAACTTGAAAAACATTTTCACAGTACTACTAATTAAGTTAAATATATAAAATAACGAATGATAGAAATATATAAAATTCTCAAAAGTTTAAACTATCAAAGTTAGTTATAACTGGCGTTGTAGGACTACTAACCAGTTCGTAGAGTCTTAACTATGAAAGATGAATAATAAATAAATAAATAGATTAAGCACAAATAGTTTATTTCTTAACGTAAATATATTTTGGCAATAAGTATGTGATTGTGTAAGTCCAAAATTTTTAAAAATCTGTAGATCCCAACAAAATTAAAAATTTCTTTCTTAGTCCAAAAAAGAATTCCTTAATTGTTCGATAATTGATAATTGTTCTATTACTGTTTAAGTGTGCGTAAATTCATTTTTTTAATATGAAGAACAAGATTATGATGCATTAATTGTCATTTAAACAAACAATATTGGAAGCTTTAATATGTTATTTAAATTTTCGACGTTTAATGTTTAAAATATTCGGGCTTTTAAAAAATAGCAAATGTTTCAGCAGAGAAATAATAATACTATAATGACCAAATTCATCAGAATCGCACATAAATGCATAGATAAATTCAAGAAATTAATTGAGACTGACGTGTATCTTAAAGTGGTCTATTATTTAAATTTATCTTGTTCTTATTGCAGATTATTGATCTCAGTTAGATTTATTAAATTATTTCGTATCATTAAGCGCCTTATCCCCTCATTTTAAGCAAATTACGATACTAATAAAACTTTTTCAAAAAACAATGTCTTACATCTGACCAGCCTTAAACAAATCGTTAATTATTTATCTTGCCAAATTATATTTGAGATATTAATAATTTCGTTATGTATATAACTTTTTTATTTGCAAGTATTAATATACGCAAATACATCTATCCAAAATAGAATCGAAGATATTTGGAACGTTAGTAATTTCATTATTTATCATATATTCAACGATCAGTTCTGCCCGAGCAGTCGAGTTACACGGTCGTGTGAATCAGTGCTTCCGTAAGTGCGACAAGTGGGAAAACAAAGTGACATATAATAGAACCAATCGCTAACTGATGGAAAACATGCAAAAAATACCACCAATAAAAATTCTAAATAAAGGCGAAACATATTCTATAAACAGAGCTATAGATAAAACAAACCCAAATAAACCAACAAGCGAAGTTCAAGATTGCTCAGTTATTAATGAAATAGAAATGGAAATTACACAAAATAATGACGAAAAGAATAATATCAACAATGATCTACCACATCAGAACGAAAGCTGGAAGAATGTAACTCCCAGCAAAAAACGAAAAATAACTTCAAACACAAATGCTAGGAGGGCTATAGAAACAGAAAGGCAACAATGGCTACAGGAAATTCCTCTACAAAACTCCTTCAGCTCACTGCCAGAAGAGATGGATTCAGACTCAGCTGAAAAACCAATAACACACATTCCCAAACCACCACCAATCTACATAGATGCTAAAATAATAGACCCCCTCATTGATCTGCTAAACACCACGGCAGGAAAAGAAAATTACACCATCAAACAACTTAAATTGGATCAGGTAAAAGTACAAACTAATACCCCAGAACTTTACAGGAAAGTGACAAAAGCACTAAAAGAAAAAAATGCTGGGTATCATACTTACCAAACCAAAACTGATAAAAGCTACAAAGCAGTAATCAGAGGTTTACACCCTAAGACAAATACACATAACATATGCGAGGAATTAGCCAATATCGGACATCAGGTAAGAACAATCAATAATATAACCAGATTTGATACTAAACAACCATTACCGCTATTTTTAATAGCTTGAACCTAAAAATAACAACAAGGAAATTTTCGAAATTAAAAAAAATTTTAAACACAATAATTACAGTCGAGCCACCCAGACACAAAAAAGACATACCACAATGTATGCGGTGTCAACCATATGGACACACAAAAAATTACTGCAACAGAAACCCGGCGTGTGTCAAATGCGCAGGAAAGCACCTAACAATGAATTGCCCGCACACGGGAAAAATAAATGATGTAAAATGTTACAATTGCGGTGGAAATCACCCAGCTAGCTACAAAGGCTGTATAGTCAGAAAACAACTTCAAAACAAACTTTTTCCGCCGCTTTGTAACAGGACATATAATAACTACCACACACAACAGGATAGCACAGTAACCGAGACATCAACAAACGTACAGCATGTAATGAACATCAACCATAATAATACCAACACCTTTGGTAGCCGAAGCTACGCGCAAGTAGCCAAACAGTCAACACCATTAGATAATTACAACCAGAACAATAACATCGACGACGCTACAGAAATCAAAGAACTGTTAAAGCAATCCATCAAAAACACGGAAATGCTAACAAAAATGATAAACGAACAAAACGCAGTACTTAGACAGCAAACGCAAGAAATCACACTTATGCTACAACTACTTACAAACATGCTAAGCAAAAAATAAAAATGGACACGCTTAAAATAGCAGCCTGGAACTCTAACGGCCTACAACAAAGGGCCCTAGAAACTAAAACATTCCTGTATAACAATAATATCGATATACTACTTGTTTCAGAAATACACTTCACTCCAAAAAGCTACATGAAAATACCGTACTACACCATATATGATACCAAACACCCTTCAGGAAAAGCACACGGAGGGGCCGCAGTGATAATAAGAAACGATATCAAACATCACTTACACAGCCAAGTTAGTAAGGAATATATCCAAGCAACCACCGTTACAATACAAACTAGCAGCAACTATTTACAGCTGTCAGCAGTATACGCACCACCGCGACACAAAATGACAACACAAATGTGGGAAGAGTACTTTCAACACTTAGGTGACAAATATATCGCAGCGGGAGACTACAATGCAAAGCACACGCTATGGGGATCAAGAATTACCACACCTCGAGGTAGAATCCTGGAAAAATACATTAGAAACAATAACCTCAATATATTATCCACAGGAAGACCGACATACTGGCCGACAGACCTGAGCAAAATACCTGACCTACTTGATTTTGCAGTTACAAAGGGACTAAATGCAAATAAACTAAATATAGCACCTAGCCTCGAGCTTACCTCCGATCATACACCCATAATTATTACATACAGAAACAAACCAATACTTTATAACAATTCAGAGACACTATGCAATAAAACCACCAAATGGCAAACATTTAAAAAAATAATTGAGAGCAAAATCAACTGCAACATCCCATTGAAAACACCTGAACACATCGAACAAGCAGTAACAACACTTACAGAAACTATTCAGGAAGCAGCATGGGCAACCACCATACCCGAATCAACAAATAGACAAACAAAAATAATTCCGCCAGACATCCTCGAAAAAATTAGAGAAAAAAGAAAAGCGAAAGCAAAATGGCAAAAACATAGATCAAAAGAAAACAAAAAACACCTAAATAAACTTGCAAAGGAAATAAAAAACAAAATAAAAGAACACAACAACAATGAGTTCACAAAATTCATAGAGTCACTATCCGCACATGAGAACACCAACTACTCCCTATGGAAAGCAATAAAAAAATAAAGAAGCCAATAAAACTAGTCCCAGCAATCAGAAAAGCATATAACACATGGGCAAGAAGCAATGAAGAACAAGCTGAAGAATTTTCCAACCATCTAAGCAACACATTTACACCACATAATATCAATAACAACAACCACAACTGTCATACCGACGAGGATGCGTTAACCACTAGTACCTCAACTGACAAACACTACATCATACCTAAAACAACAGAACAAGAAATTAGAAACATAATCGAGAAAACAAAAAACAATAAAGCACCAGGAATCGACCTAATCAATGGTAAAATCTTGAAAAACCTTCCTCCAAAAGCGATACGACTAATTACAATAATTTACAATGCAATATTAAGAATCCAATACTATCCTAAACTATGGAAACTAGCACAGATCATAATGTTACCTGAACCAGGCAAAGACCCACACCAAACAGCATCTTACAGACCAATATCACTACTTCCCGTGTTTTCTAAAATACTAGAAAAAATAATTTACGCCCGCTTAAAACCAATAATAGAGAAGGAAAAATTAATACCAGATCACCAATTTGGATTCAGAAACAAACACTCCACGATAGAGCAAACGCACAGACTCACTTAGATCTTAACTAAGCAGCAGAACCTTCGTAGTAAAAATTAAAGACACATACTCTGATATTAAAGACATCAAGGCAGGGGTTCCGCAAGGAAGCGTCTTAGGACCAATTCTATACACACTATACACGGCTAACATACCAACAACTACCAATAGCAAAATACTGACATTTGGGGATGACACAGCTGTACTAGTCAGGCACACCAACCCGGTAACAGCAGTCACATTACTACAAGAACATATCACAAAAATAGAAAGGTGGCTTCAAGATAAACAAATTATAAAGCAAACCCCGATAAATGCAACCACATTACATTCACACTGCGAAAACAGATACCACCAAACATTATACTAAACGGCACGCAAATAACACAAACAAGGCAAGTCAAATACCTAGGACTCCACCTAGATACACGATTTACATGGAAACAACATATTAAATCAATAATATACAAAATACAGACAGCAAGGAGACAAATGCAATGGTTAACAAGTCGAAAATCCAAACTAAGCATAGAAAACAAATTAAAAATTTACAAAACGAATACCATTATGGGGAGCAGCAATGAGCCATATAACCAAAATAGAGACAATCCAAGCAAAAATTCTTAGAACAATAGTAAACACCCCATGGTACGTTAGAAACGAGGACATACGGAAAGACCTTGGAATACCAACGGTCAAGGAAGAGATTAGCAGATGCGCAAGAAGGTACAGAGAAAGAATAGCAACGCACCCGAACCGGCTGGCAGCTGAAACGGTCAATACAAGCATAGAAAGAAGACTAAAAAGGAAACACCCAGCAGATCTCATAAAGGATATATCTTAAACACGGAGATGGTAGCCCATTGGGGGTAGCCACCCACGTGATAATCAATCAGCTAAAAAATTCTACCAAATGTCCAAATTGGACAAATTGTGAATGTGAAATATTAAATAAAAAAAAAAAAAAAAAAATATTCAACGATAAGAGACATAGCAAACTTCACAAAGTTTGAACCACTGTTTATATTAAATACTTAATTGATTTAGTAAATTTACACAAGGTTATATGAACATTAATCGATAGGTAAGCGAATTAAGAGTGGTGTTAGCAGCCCAAGAAATCGAATTAAAAAAGAAGAATGAAATTGCAGATAAAATTCTTGCCGAAGTCCGAGCAGAGAATACTAAAGCCGAAGGGGAAAAAGCTATTGGTATTGTTTCGCTTCTTAAATTCGATCATGCGTCCCAAATTATTTTTATTTGCTTTCTGGTAATAAGTATTATTAGTGTAATTTTTAGAAGACTGTTGACATTTATATTTTTATAC
Source organism: Bombus flavifrons (assembly GCF_040668555.2). Taxonomy (NCBI): domain Eukaryota; kingdom Metazoa; phylum Arthropoda; class Insecta; order Hymenoptera; family Apidae; genus Bombus; species Bombus flavifrons. The sequence continues at coordinate 3,956,702 of NC_138458.1, read as the reverse complement.
ACGTATTAATAACCTAATTATTATATATATAATACACAACAAACTTTGGATAAGTGCCTATAAATACCCGGTTGTTATCCCCAGCGCTAAGGAGAATTCCTTCCAAGGTGTCTTTCAATACCTCGTGAAACTCAGTAGCATAATTTAATCCGAATCCGAATGTTTTTCAGATACTACTAATTCAGTGATGAAACACTCTTACATTTGACTTTTTATAAATTGTAAGATTTTTCTGTTTAAAATAAGCGTAAACACGATATATGTACTTTCGATCGCATTTAATAGGCAAAACAAAATAAGTTAGAGTCCTTAAATAAGCAAATATGCACCAAATTATATCGTCTTTCATCTCATCCTAATCAGAAAGATCTCATTACATTGGTCGAGGTTCAATAAAAAGTAATTTAACAAAAATAAAATAAAAATAGTTATTATTATAATAATAACAAAATTCGCATTATAATAATAATAAGTAACAATAAAAATAAAAATTAGTTCAATAAAAATGAAAATAAAGTTTCATCGTTGCATTAGTATTATCTCATTGATGTTTCGATATGTTTCTTTCTATCAAGTCGATTCCCTAACCTCCTTGATCTTCGCATATGCTATCCTTTTCTATGTTTACGAAAATTACAAGCCGTATCGACACTTGAAATCGATGCCTCCATTGGATACGTGCCTTGTTATTTAATAAGGTTTTGGGTTTATAAAATAACGATTCACTTAGATTCGTTTTCTCCAATATATTTCAGTCTTATTGCACGTCTTACCACACAGGAATCTCCAAGTTAATAGAACAACGTGGTCGACTTCTAAGACAAAAGAGCGTCGTTAGAAGTCGTACCAACTTAGCTTGTAGCAACCAGTGATCATACCAACTTAACATTTTTCAACATGCCTTGCTTGGGTCTCGATCTTTCGAGTACTTATCCAAAGTTTGCTGAGATTATTATATATATTACATTATGCAACGGTATAATTAAAAAATACATAGAAAATTGTCACGTGTTGAATAAAAAACTTGTGTACAGTGTCCGAGGAAGAGGCAAAGGTAGCCGAAATAAAAGAAACAGTAGCAGAGAGACAAAGGAGATGCGACGAGGATTTAGCAAAAGCAGAACCTGCAGTTCGACAAGCTGAAGCTGCTCTTGACACATTAAATAAAGTAAGACATTTATTTGAAAGACAGATTCAATTTTGGCACTTATATTTCTATTCATCATATTTAATTTGTATAAATATTCTTTCTAATTTCCTCTTCATGACATTGAAACATGATAAGACAAAATAATTAAATATATACGAACCAATATAGAATTTATTAACATCAGATTCAATTTGATATTACCAAAAGTCTAGGTTTATCTTGAGAAATTTAAGATTTTTATAGTCCATAATTATCAAAATCGAGGCGACAATGTTGAAAGAACATCGAGATATATTGTAGGGATGTTTTATTGAGAGGAATAGCTGAAACTTACAAACAAATCATAAACGATAGAAAATATAAGGAAATATCGTAATAACGTTTACACTCGCCACTCTGTGAAGACTGAATACGTCCTTACTTGATTATATCCAGCTCACATAGAAAACATAACAGCAAAAATATATTACATTGTGTTACACTACACTATATAGATAAAGTTAATTATTAGAGTTATTATTTATAGTTGTCGAAATATTAAAATAAATACCGAGGAAGAGTAAATTATGTCTATATTTTATATAGTGCAGTAACACAGTATAACACATTTTTGTTGATCCTTGGTACATTTACAGAAAATTAGAATTAGAAATTAAAATTGTACAGTGTCGGAATCTTTTTACAATCGATTGTACATAAACATATATGTAGTTCCAAAAAGACATGATTTACATTTGAAAATCTCGATTTTGATAATTCTAGCTATTTTAATAAAAAAAAAACCCCGATAATTAGATTTTATTCCGGATATTTCACAAAATTATTATCTAAATTTCAGAACAACTTGACAGAACTAAAATCCTTTGGAACGCCACCGGAACAAGTAGCGATGGTGGCACAAGCTGTTTTAGTTTTATTTTCCCCCAGGGGTCAAATTCCAAAAGATAGAAGTTGGAAAGCGTGCAAAGCGATGATGGGACATGTTGACACATTCCTCTCGCAACTTCGAAATTACGACAAAGAGAACATTCATCCTGAAGTAGTCAAGGCTATCCAACCTTATATCAACAACAAAGGTGGGCAGTAATTTATAAATTTGAATACGCTACTATTTTACAATTCAGTAAAATTGTAAAATTGAGTAATTTACAATTAGTAAAATTAATGAAGTCAATAAAATTAATATACAATAGAACTTCGTTTATCCAAACAAATGAATCCTGAGCCTGTCTTATCCGAGCTAGGATCAAGGGTAACCTCGTAATATGTGCAATCGGATTTTATACAGGGTGGTTGGTAACTGATAGTACAAGCGGAAAGGGGGTGATTCTACGCGTAAAAAGAAGTCGAAAATATAGAATAAGAAAAAAAAAAAACAAATTGTAGGAATTCGTCTGGTGATTGTCCTTGCTTTATACGATATATAAATAAAATTTATATTTTGTTTAAGACTACATCGAATTAATTTATATACTTGATGCATACGAGGGTCTGTTAAATATATACCGGACTGCATGTGGCATATCTGACCTTCCACTTCATGTAGTGATCTATTTATTGTTTCTTCAGTAGATGGCACAATATGCGAGAAAGCAGTACGATTTTCCGTTGCACGACACATAATTATCAAGTTTTTAACCGTTAAGGGCAGAAAAGCCACTGAAATTTTGCATAGATTGCGATTATAGTTTGGGGACAAAACATTATCAAGAAACCAAGTGAGTGGCATAAATTGTTTTCTAGTGAACACCAATATTAGAGATGGCAAGAGCTGTTATTTGTGAACCATAAATGATTTAATCACATTCGTTCCCAATCACGATGATTTTTCATCAAAACATTCTTTTTGATCTTTTGTAATCACTGCTGATGAAGCCGATGGAGGAGAACATAACTGTTTTTTACACGCATCACATAACCTGTATATTTTATATTAACGATATCAAACGATTTTGAAATCGAGAGAAAGAATTAGTACTTTACTCTTTAAGATACTGATATGAGATAAAGACAAACAAAAATTGAATTATTTTATATTTTTATTATTAAATAAAGTAAATTTACGTTAAATGGAGAAAACGGTAACGTAACTTTAAACTAATACTATATGCAGATATTTTTGTGCAAGCTGTACTGAAGTATTTTATAAGAAATAATTCAATCAGGATCAAGAATTACGATCACAGTGAATAAATTGACGGCATATAAAAAAAGTTACGATCACGATCGTGTATAAAGTTAGATTACGATTGATGATTTTGCGATCACTGTGATAAATCACTGTTAGTAATTTTGCACGCCATCTCTAATCAATACGTTTAAAACACATCACATCGGCAACGTCAGCTCGAAAGTTATTAATCGCGGAAGTGTGGTTTCCATCACTCGGAAGGAGTTAAAGTTCCACAAAATCAGGATCACTTGAAGAGGCGCTAGGAGGACAACGTATCGACATCAATGAAGAAGTAGATTAATTGACTTCTGATCCAGCCCTCCACTTTTTACAAAACTAGAATGAAAAAATTAACAATCTGATGGAAAAAGTGTATGCACAAAAATGAAATGTATATAGGAAGAATATTCTTTCTGGAATATTTTACTAAAATATAAAGTTAAAAACAAAGTCTGGTTTATATTCGGCTGATCCTCGTATATTAAGATAGTTAATATCACATCACATATTATGTATATGTAGTAGCATAATGAATCGGCATATAGATATACGTTAACGAAACAATAATTATATCATACTTTTAGATTTTGACCCAGAGATTATTTATTCAAAATCACAAGCCGCTGCGGGTCTTTGCAGTTGGGTGAGAAATATAATGGTTTTCCATTATATTAATGAAACAGTGAAACCATTAAGAGCTGCACTTGCACAAGCTAATGCCGAGTTAAAAGCTGCTATGGATCACTTGAATGCTTTGAGGACACGATTAGCGGTAAATTAATGTTCATTTCATTGCTTGTCATGATGTATAGGTATATATAACGAAATTTTTTATATTATAAAAGTACATAATTTCCATGAACATGTATAACATCTATCATGTTTGCTTTGAAATTATGGATATATATATTTATATCAATATTAACCATAATTTTCGTTATTATTTCTGTGAATTGTACGATTTCTCTTGGAATTGTACACCATGTTTCACAAGGTGTAGTACAAAAATGAATATATAATAATATACATAATAATACAATATGATAATATAAAAACAATTACAAAGAATGAAATATAATATAAATATAATATTGTTTTAATTATTTATATATATATAGGTTATAAGAAGGTATATAAATAATTATATTCAATTAAATATCCATTTATCTCTTTCTCTTTATTTCTCTTATCAATTATCTCTCTCTCTCTCTCTTTCTATTTTTTATATATATTTTATATATATATATGTCGGATCACGATTCGAATTTTGGGCGCGCGACGACTTTTCATGCGGACTAGCCATCGTTTCACAAAGCCGAGATTTTATTTACACGTATATACAGGTCTATCACTAAGCTTAACAAATAATAAGTACAACTAATAATAAGTCTAACAAACACTAAGCCTAATGAATAATACGATCTACGAATAATTAAATTAAATAATACTATTAGCAATGTTTGAGTTCAAACGAATCCACGGTCACCGGGATAATTCCTTACTAAGCGAAACTAACTTAGACGCAAATGCGATCGTCGAAAATGCTCGATGTGTCACTCTCCAAGGCAACCGTAAGAACGCCAGCCTCGTGGAGACCCTTCTCCCTGCACGATTGCATTTTGTTTTCTATACCTGCTTGGAAGCATCGAGAAGGTTCCAAACGCCGTTGCTAGGCACACTCGTTAGAAGCATCGAGAAAGTTCCAAACGCCGTTGCTAGGCAGTTTCTGCCTGGAGTTTTGGTTACTAATACAATGTATGTCCCATTGCATCTCGGCACCTCCGAGGCAACATCACACGTGGCTAGGCCCGCTCTCGAGGCCACATGCCGCCACAACCACATTTCTCGGAAAACACATACAACCACTCCAGACCTCCGTTAGATAAAACATCCATCCCGTGACCGTGGCTACGTTCAGCGACCGATTGTCACCTCGAACCCAATCTCGCTTATTACAAATCTTAAGCAATTACAACTATAATAAAATCTAGGCTAAGGTACTAGAGGATGTTCCCAAAATTTCCAAGGAAAGGCTTCGGCTTTCCTTTCATCTCCGACATATATATATGCCGGGTTATCATTAGAGTTAGGGGCGTATAATGAATTAATGTTAATGAAAATGAACTATTACATTTCGTTAATCAGAAGCAGCTTGTAGTTACTGTTACCTAATCTTTACCGATCACTTGAAAAATTAGTCGTATTATCGCTTTTTACATAAAATCAGCGGAGTGTTTACACTTTTGCTGCTCACTGTATATAATCGTATATTTCACACATACGAGCCATTTATTATAAAATGTAAAATACTCACGGGCTATATGCCTCTTACACAAGTAGATAGGGGTTTTCACTTGATTAATTCGCCCAAAGTAAATGTGTACACGATTTCAATAGAAAACGTCAGTGTTACCTAGACGAATACAGTCGCGTCCCGTCGATCATGTCGTCGTTTATCGAGCAGCAATGAATTTTAGCTAACGCTCTTACGGAGATTTTACGAAAGGAATAAGGGGGGGAGAGGTGATGCGTCGCGATGCTGAAAAGCACGGGGCATCCCACGGAATTGTCGGTAACGTCACATACCGTGACGAATACTCGAATCTTCCGATTCAATGTGTCTGAACTGAGGTAATAGTCGCTCCACGCTACAAGACTCGAGACACACGATCGACTTACAACACGGTTTTATATGTAGATCACGTCACTATGCTCGTTTTTACTGGAAAAATCTTTGACATGATTTGGTACGAGTGTGGTTTCGCTGCCGACCGAGTTTGCTGCTCGAGTTATTTTCCTTTTTTTCCACGCTTCCCTCTCGTGGCTTATTAAACACTTAAGAGATTATCACTACTGACTTCGCTAACACAACGTTTGTAGAAACAATATGACGATTACAAGATTGCCCAAAACGTAATAACCACGAACGGGAAGTATTAGGTTGTCCGAAAAGTGCCTTTCTTTTACAGACCCGTCTTTTACAACGATGCACCTTTATACAAACATGCAATCTAATCTGTCGAACGTTGTGATCTTTATTTTGGTAGAACAGCGTGGATCATATGTAAGTCGATAAAATAATACAAAACGGAAAATGTGCATCCACTATTTCCTTATAAAACGAAAGAAACTTTTCGAACGACCTAACACAAAAACGAAGACTTCTTGTATAAGGGTATCTACCTGGGTACCTACAAAACCAACTAATACAATTTCAGGCACAATTCAAATGTTGCCGAGACCTGAAGAAGTCAATAGCGCGGACGTGGTTGTAACGATCGGTCAGGTAAAATCACTGCTGTACAGTGCAGCAGCTGCGTCCCAAACATGCTAAAAACCTTTTGATTAGACATATTCCTGATTTTGTCATTACAGAATAATCAATAAAAAGGACGCACTCGAGATCAGAGAAAATATAAATATGTCAATTTATGTTACTTTTTTCATTTTTATATGTATCAATATTAATAGTATTTTGCATACGTGACAGAAATCTTTACATAACTGGACTTTTTTAGGTATTGTGTAATTAAGGTTTTGCTCACATGATTTTTTCTTTTTATTTATTGAAATTTACAATCAATTCTCGCATTGAGAATTTTCAGTAATTTTTTCTGGCGTGGCACAGTGACATGGCTAATTATTTATAATAAGTTAATACTTGTTATAGATAAGTATAATTTATAAGTAATTGTTATAAGTAAGTAAATATTACTTAATATAGTTTATAAGTGTTGTAGATAAATAAATATTACTTAATATAAATATCTAATTAAATCTAGTGTTTGGGTCTAGCGGGCAGTGTCTCTTCAGCCTGCGGATCTGGTCCGACGTATCTGCTCACATGATGTAATGAAATACTTATCAAAATGTTTTATTATTTTTTATCATTTTGTACACTGCTTCTCTACATATTCTACAGCCATTTGTTGAACACGAATCACGTCTTCCTGAGTACCATGCTGTTCTTCAAAATTGATAAACTTTTTAAACAGGATCTTCATCTTTCTAGGTGGTAATGTCTGAACAACTGCTCTCTCTAGAACTTTCCTGTAAATACAAATTATTATAAGGTAAATTCTCTATGAAATTAAAAAGACAAAATATAATTGAAAATATATTTACCTTGCTATATCAATATCATTAGATTTAACTAATGAATCAATATAACAAGACCATATATCCACCCGTTTCGGATAGGAACTTAGAATTTGCTCAAACAGAGTTTGTGCTCTCTCTTTATCCCCAAATTTGTTCTCCATAATCGCAAACCTTGCCATTAGATTTACATCTGTAAATTTATATTATATTAGTATTTTATTCTTTATGACATTTTATTTCTGTTGTGTACATACGTTCAGATGTTGGCAAAGATTGCAATGCTCTCTGCATAATATGCCTGGATTTGTCCTTCAAACCCATTCTTAACAAACATTCTCCACAATTAAACCATGTCTCGGGAATATGTTTAAACTTTGCAATCATAGTATTAATTGTTTTTTGTAACTCCATCTGCCTGCCAGCCTCGACATGAACAGTCAACATGTGACTGTATATTTTCAGTGAGTCGTTAGACCTCACTGCCTCTTTGAACACATCATTTAGTGACTCATGAAATCCATATCTGGATTCTAAATTTAACCAGGCCTTCCAAACATTTAATTTTTCCTTCTCTTCTCTGAAATTAATCGTCTTCACCGCTCTTCTCGCAACTGCTCTTGCTTTTTCTATTTCTGTTGCCAGTAAATGGTACGCCATATACTGCAACCATACTATTGAACTGTCTGGACTAGCTAAAACTAATCTATCGAACTGATCAATAGAATTTGGCAATTCGTTACTGGCGAGCGCCTCTTCTCTTTGGCGAATTTCACCTTCCTTCCTTCTTTCTTGCTCTCGACGTTCGGCGGCACTTAATTTTTTACTTCTGAGCTTTGGTTTTTCCTCTATTTCATCTTCACTATCGCTCGATGACTCTTTATCCTGAAGGAGAGTTACATTAGGGTTGCCATCCCAGAAAAACCCACACGCAGATAACTTTGGCTTCTGCTCGTTATCCTTATTATTAACATTGCTAAGTGGTGTTGCTAATTTGGTATCTTCCAATTTTATCTTTTCTTCTCTTGTTCGTTCAATACACATTTTCTTCGAATATTCCTTTTCTAAATTTTTCACTCGTTTCTCTCTGTTTCGTTTTCCTTTGTTTTTCATCTTTGGTACTTCCTGTAACTTTTCAATTTTTATCCTTTTGGCGGCTACCATGTTCTCTTGATTTTGTTCTCACTTTTTACAGTTTACGTATAACTCGCGATTACACTTTACGATTCGCAATTCTCGGTTACAACTCGACTGATAGACGAAGAGTGAACATAGCGACTGAGCAGAGTGCGCGATACAAACTTAGACGATGACTGCTCAAGGAACGTAGAAAAACTGTCTTTCTGTGTCGATGGCGCTGCGGAAAAAAACTGTGATGAGTGTGGCTAAGGGTACGAGAGGATCGGATTCGTTAAGGAAAGTTTTCGTTAGAAAAGTGAGGGAAATAGGCGTTGCTGTTAATTGGTTAATCTACCAGGTTGATGGGTGAGGAAGGACGCTAACCGCCCTCGAAAGAGAGTTGCTAGCGGGAAGCATCATACCTGAGAAAAGCAGATTTCCCATATTTTTCCGGAGTAGATAATAAATTAAGGAATACTAAAACTAAAAGATATTTGTTCAGTTTGAAGGACCTTAACTAAAGTAATCCTAAGATTTATGGTGGGTTCTTAAGCTAGTTGAAGGTATGCAATCATCTTGTCCGAGGGATAGAGTTTGCTTTGTGTAGCAACCCACGGGACAGAAACCGTTGGCAGGTTCATTGTCGAGTGCCGCTACAAATTGTTTCACGTAGTTCAAACGTTTCGCAAGTAAAGTGACAATGATAAATCGTGATTTACAACTAGCAGGTCATGCCATCTCTAATAACAAGGGATACCTTTATAAACAGGAAAATGACGGGAACAATATCATATGTGCAAACCATAGAAGAGTATACTTGCTTACATAAGTATGTTCTATCTGAAAATGCAAGAAAAGATATAACAAAGAAGTCATAGTGTGAATTAGCAAATAAGATAAAATGGCCTGGTGAATGCTATAGTTCTTTATTATTAATTATTAACAGAATAACTCCGTTGTCACGGCAAAGATCTTTGCATGATACTTATTATATTTCCTTATAGGTTAGGTACATTATTATATATTGATTCTTTACTTGTTTCAAGTTTTACTCTATTTGCTTATTAAAATTCTTTCATCAAGACTGACACGTTCGCGCATATTGGTATTTTGTTTTTGAATCAATGATCCAACAAATTGCGTTAAATTTTGATATATATTTTTACTCATGCTGTGCAATGTACGATATACAATACATGTTCATCTTCTGACAATTCCCTTGCAATGACAAATAGTTAACATTTCTCTCCATATTCGGATGAATCCAAAATCTCTTTTCCTTACATCGTCGAATGTAATGATATAGAATGAAAGTGACTTCCTCATCGTTCGACATTTCAATAAAGAGAAAAATGTATCTTATTGTACGTTTCCTAGACTGAATATTGATATAGACGTATCGTCATGTCTAATAAACTACGATTATGTTTCTATGAAGTCACGTTTCACGGACAGTAAGCCTAAAGGACACAAGCAAGAAAAATTGTTCAGTTAATACAACGTTTGGTTAGTGGGACGGATAATAATGTAGGTTTTCATATACGGGGTGTTCCACTGCACTAATAACATTTTTATGTAGCAAAATATATGTGAAATAACTTTTTTGGATAATTATTATTCATTTCAATTAATTACTTGTAATTCCATTACTTTAGGAGTTGCAAAAAGTGCTGGACGTTTTAGGAGAAAGGATGAATGCAGCTTTAGCTGAGAAACAAAAATGTCAAGACGAAGCTGACGCTACTGCTTTAACAATTGACCTTGCAAATAGATTAGTGAATGGTTTAGCATCCGAAAAAATTCGATGGACCGAGGAGGTAGAAAGGTCAGATTTTACTATTTCTCATTTCGTATTTTTGTATGTTATATATTATTTTTAAAATATGTCACATTGATATAAAAATGATTATTTTCACAGTTAATGATATTTTTCTGACAAATATAGAACGGTATTTATTATTTATGTATATATCATATATATATTAAAATATACATAAAAATAGATATACATAAAATAAATATACATAAATATGCATGTGTCATATATATGTATAAATATAGATACTATACAGGGTGAACTAAAAGCAGGGTATATCTAACACAGGTAACTTGATTATCTGGGCTGTTATTAGTGATAGGAAAAATGATAGAGAAATGATAGGAAAAACATAATTTGATGCAAATTATTCTTTCATAGGTGGGCTTGTAGAAGTTATATGAAGGTTAACTTCGTTTTTTTAAATGAAATGATATGTGTTCTTACAATCTAGTAGAACGTTTTAACACGCGTACAGTGACCTATGATTTAAGAATATTTACTATCCTTATGACATAAAATTTGTTATTTTCTACAATAGAAATAAGATTATTTTAAAGAATTTAAATTTTTAGTTTGACGAACTCGTGTGTAACGGTACCAGGGGATGTGCTGATTGTAACAGCATTTTTATCATACATGGGATCTTTCACTCGAAAATATAGATCTGACTTAATGTACGAAAATTGGTTACCGTTTCTGGAAAGTTTGGAAGTAAAAATACCGAGGACTACTGAATTGGATGTACTGGCTTTATTGACAGACGATGCACAAATTGCACAATGGAACAACGAAGGTGAATATATTTATACGTTCTACAGCTTAGTTAATGTCAAAATTTATTATCATTTGAACGTGATGCTATGGAATAGATACATAATTCCCCATCTAACTGAAACACCTTAAACATCTCACGATCAGTCGATTTCTATGGTAGGAAGAAATGTAAGAGGAAAACGCTATTTTTGTTTCAAATAGACAAATAATATCATACACAAAAAGATGTTCTGCTCTCTTTATAAAATCTTCCCGTACTGATTCAAATCTCCTTTTCGTGAACAATTTAAGCAACAAAAAGATCAAACAATACAAAGTAGCAAGAGCAACTTAATAGTATTACACATTCTACGTTGAAATGAAAATATGAGAATATTTGGCTCACAACCAAGAGGTTGCTGGAGAGAGCCCTCAAGTGAAGGGAGATTATTCCTACTTTCACTGCCACTTTCAATGCAATCACGAAGATAAGTGGGCTTATTGGCTGAAAAGTCACATGTACATGTTAAATCTCTCTATAAAGAGACTAAATTCCTTCGAGGTTCTAAAGTAAAGCTGGAGGTGCACTGAAGCTAAGCCAATCCAAATTCAGTCAAGTTCAGTCCAAGTTACGCTGCACTAAATTATTACAGTTTTTAATACACACCCTCTGTACATGCCTATTTCAAGTGGCACATCGCCGAACAGTTGGTCGGGAGCAGTGTTCTTCTGTTTGCGATGGCAGGCAAAAGCTGTCTTGACATCGAAGAAGAAACCTTTATAAGGATTTTTTTTTTATTTATTGAAATTTACAATCAATTCTCGCATTGAGAATTTTCAGTAATTTTTCTGGCGTGGCGCAGTGACATGGCTAATTAACCTTTATAAGGATGCCGGAGAATTCCTCGAGGGTCTGCTAGAAATTTATGAGGCCCGCAGGAGTCAGTAAATCCGCCGCGCATGTCCTATTAGAAATATATTTATAATTACAATTTGCCATCTATTATTAACAGCTACCAATTGGAGCACACTTCTAGCTCCAATACACATAATATGAAGAAATACATAAAATATCCAAAGCACAATGTCTTCTATAATATTACTTGATAGATAAAATAATTTTCTATCGAGGTTCCTTCTTCTTATTTATATTCTCAAAAATATGAATTTGAATAAAAATCCGTAGACAAGTAGTGTAAACAACAGCAAAATAATTTAACAAATCTCGAATTGTAATGATTTCCAAACTAATATATGTGTTTTTAAGATGCTGGGACAATATAACAATTATTAATTAGTTTTTATGTACAAAGTACAGAACTACATCGATTAATGTTGCACATTAACATTATAACGCGTAAAGCGCAATATACTAATAATAACGATCGAATCATCATAAAAGTTAAAAATCTAAAAATTAATTGTGCTTTTATATTTAACTTTAATAATAAATCATTATAACGAAATACTGATCGTTTGTTAAGGTTTACCTACAGACAAAATGTCCTCGGAAAATGCAACAATTTTAATGAATTCAACAAGATGGCCTCTAATGATAGATCCACAATTACAAGGATTAAAATGGATAAAAAATCGATATGGTGAAGATTTGCAAGTGCTGAGGCTTACTCAACCGAATTATTTATATTTAATTGAAATTTCCATTGCGAATGGAGGAATTGTTTTAATTGAAAATATCATGGAAGCCATCGACCCCATTTTAGATCCTGTTATAAAGAGAGATCTAATAAAAAAAGGAAGGTACTTGCTTATATATATTATTATTGTAACATAAATTCGTATTAGATAAAATTGCTGTTTAGGACATCCACCTTTAATGATTCTGACCTTCATATATATATGCTATCAAGGTCACCGTTCTGAGTGACCATTAAAAAATTTTAGCTGTCGCTTGTTATTCGTTAAAAAGTTATTAATATAATCATACTAAAATTTATTTAAAATAAATCATATTTAACTATTCATTATTACACATTTCCTGATAAAGTCCAAAGAAATATGTTGTTAAACAGCAAACATGGCCCGTTGTAATGTGAGAAAATTTGACATTGTCCATCCAACCTAACCCCAATCGAGCATTTATTTTGAGGTGATAGGTTGCCGTGGTCCCCGAAAGAGAAAGTTTTCTTTCGGAGTAGGGAAACGATTTTTTCTTGTCGAAGGCCCTTGCCTTTTTTTTGTAAGTCGTTTGTTTCGCATGCCAAGTGGCCAGCACATGCGCTTAAACCCAGGACCTTTCTAGGGGCATTTTTACGGCCATGGGCCGCTACAAATTTAACTTAATTTTCTGTTTTATTGTTTGAATTAACAATTAGAAAACATGATGATTTGTTCATACATATAGGATGTAAAATGTAATTAACAATAAGATGCATCTAAGATTTAGACCAGCGTACAGAAATCGATTCAATATGTGTAATGGTTTTATGATAATAACCAGAGTTACCAACTTTACCAACAATACCAACTTTGAGATATTATGCAGTATATATTAATATGAATCAGAAATAGTAACAAAACTTAAATTATTTGTAATAGATGCACATATAACTCTATATACTTGGAACACTTATTTACATTTATCTTATTTTTGAATTGTTCTAATTATTTTCTTTATTTTATTTTAAAATTACTGTAATATATAATTACTATAACTATTATATACTCTATATTTTATAAATACTTTTTTATTACTATAAAGGGCGATAAAAATTTGGGACAAAGAAGTAGATTATGACCCTCGTTTCCGGCTAATTTTACAAACGAAGTTAGCTAATCCTCATTATAAGCCCGAGATACAAGCTCAAACTACTCTTATCAACTTTACTGTAACAAAAGATGGTTTGGAGGAACAACTTCTGGGTGACGTTGTGAAAGCTGAAAGACCTGATTTAGAATCCAAAAAAGCGGAATTAACTACTCAACAAAATACCTTCAAAATTACCTTGAAGAGATTGGAAGATGATCTTTTACACAGGTAGGTACATGATACAATTTTAGGTGGTATTCTATGTGTTTCGAATTATGAACTAGGTGGCGGCCAAAATCTCGAACATACCGCCCCCCTTGAACGGTCACATTCAAAAGTTTTCATTGTGAAGAAGTATGTAATTGCGCATAGTACATTCTAATGAGATATGGATTTACAAAAGTGCGATTATGGAATGAATATGTTAAATTCTAACATCTATGAACATTTTCCATCCTTCATACAGAGTTCTGTATTCGGCTATGGTTTTTGCCAACTTGCTGATAGAAAATCGACAAGATAACAGTTGGGAATACATGGGACGAATGTCATATTAGATGTGTTTAAGCTGACTGCGATGAATTACCCATATTCGAATGCAGGAGATTGTGGTGCCGTGTATGGCACAGCGTGCAGCTATCCATTGGGCATTCTTCAACAGAGTGTGTGTTACATAGACAAATGAAGCAAAGGTTTCTCTCTCTCACTAGTTTTGATCGCTCGGGTACGGACGTTGTTAAAAGTTTCTTGCAGTATTGTGAGGCATGAGATCTATTACAAAGGTTGCACGTGATTTGAGATCGTGAGATAAATGTTTGGTTTGGAGTCCGGTTGGATTCGTACAGTTTGCGTATGCCGTCTTGTTCCGGTAACGTAAATTATCCTGACGGGTTGTAGAGTGTGATAGTGTTTGATATGATGATCCTGTAGGTTCTAATATCCTGCAGGGGCCGTCTAAAAATTTGAACAGTTCTTCGACTATTGGGAAGGGTGTGTTTACTATCCTTTCCTTCCATTTTAACTCGGTCTCGCGATCTAACTTGGATGTACGCAAATAGAGCAGCACTGCATCCGCGGTCGGCTGTTTGAGAGCTTGCAAGACTCCATAATGAGTCTCTATCTTCTTTGAATAGGATTACTGATCTTGGTGCGATGGCCGCTGTAAAGGAGCCATGTAAAACAATGTCTTTAAATGGTTGACTCTTTTGTACAATCTCCCATGCTGTCGAATAATTTATGGCTCTATTGTCTAATGATGCTATTGCGTTAGCATCCTGTGTTAGGCAAGGGCGGAGATAAATGAATCGCTTACAGTCGTCAATTCTCGTGTACCATGGAGCGAAATTGCTCCGTGAGCCTTGGCCAATCTTCATAGGATCCCAAAAATGTACGTAGCTGATTTTTTAATAATGCTATTTCATTGTCGGCTGGAACCGAATATGGTGTGCCCGGTGAGATTAGCGTACTATCTGTTGGCTCTCTTATCCGCATTTTTGTCTGTTTAATGATATCTCGAGCGCGTTCTTTACAGGTATAAAATGTTATACTTGTAGGTTAAGGTATTCCTCTATTGTCTGCCCATAGTCTGTCTCGTCCAATTCGCTATGGGTTTCTTTAAATGCAACATATTCTTTTTTTAAGTCGTCTAACGTATATCGAATAGAGGTTGCTGACCTTCCTTCATCATCAAAAAATCATTAAAATTTAATTTTCATTTAAATGGTAGCGAGTTACTAATAGATCTCGAAGAAATCTCAAAAAACGAAGTGATTAAAAAATATCAATTTTTAATTGTTGTGATTACGAATAACTATTAACTAATATTTAATATTTATAATATTTTACTCGTAATCAATATCTTTTAATTAAAGATATTAACTGTTATATCTTAACTTTTAAAATTTGTTTTATGACAGTTATGGTGTGTGTTTACAAATGTAAATATCATGACATAATATTGTGTTTCTTTTCAAAGGTTATCGACTGCTGGGCCAGACATTTTAAGCGACGTCGATCTCGTGATCAATCTCGAAACCACGAAAAAGACTGCTGCGGAAATAGAAATAAAAGTAGCAGAAGCTAGAGTGACTGCTGTAAAGATAGACGAGGCTCGAGAAATTTATCGTCCTGTTGCGGCTCGAGCCAGCCTCTTATATTTCGTTTTAAACGATTTGAACAAGATCAATATGCTCTATCAGTTTTCTTTGAAAGCTTTCAGCGTTGTCTTTCTAAACGCAATTAGATTTGCAGTAGCTTCGGAGGATTTGGCTAAGCGCGTGGCTCTTTTAATGGATAGCATCACTTATCTAGTTTTCATTTATACAAGCAGAGGATTATTTGAAGCCGATAAATTGACCTTCCTTTGTCAAATGACTATTCAGGTAAATATTTTATAATTTAGATCAGCGGTTCTCAATCTGTGGAACCCCCATCCGTGTTGTCAGATCCAAGGGATTTCTTTTTCTTGGTTTCGTTTTGTCACTATTCCTATCTTATACCTAGTAATTACTGTATTACTTATACGCTTCCTATTAGTAATTTGTATAAAACAACCATCTTCCATCAGCTACATTGCAACATATCCTTAATACTGACTACTGAACATCCAATATAGATATATATAATGAAATATATATACGTTAAAAATATATATTTGATGGAATCTAAATTAAATAAACTTTGGCGGATATTAAAAATTCCATATTGTATTTATCATTTTATCTACGTTTTATCAACGAATCTATTGTTTTATCACATCAATAGGGTCTTTGTTCCACCAAATATTTTTTTTTTAATTACCGAATCGGCCAAAAAATCCTGTCTTCTGAACAGTTAGCCTGCACTTGACAACAGGTTGGTGCCATAGGATAGGTGTTAATATGATCTTTTTATTTACTGCATTATCAATTGTATGGAATCTCATGTACTATACTATATACTATTTTACTCTACTATATCAGATGTGATAATTATAATTGATATAATTGCATAATTTATTATTAATTTTATAATCGAGTTCAATAATACAAACCAAACGGTTAGATACTTCTAACAAGAAAAGAAAAAAAACGTTAAAATGGCGATAAATAACGTAGTATATTTATTGATTAGAAAAATTTTGCACAGAAGTGCAAAGTTTACCAAAAAAATCTTCTTTGGATAAACTAAATCATATGAGGGTAGCTTACAACACTACATATTGCATTTTTATTGCGACTAACGTCACATCGAATAATTCTATTTGTTTCAGATTTTTATGGAAGCAAAGGAAATATCACAATCAGAACTTGACTTCCTACTACGATTTCCGTATATTCCCGAGTTAACAAGCCCTGTAGACTTTTTAACAGACGTCGGTTGGGGAGGGATTAAATATTTGAGCCAAATGGAGGATTTTCAAAATTTAGAAAAAGACATAGAAGGTGCTGCGAAACGATGGAAGAAGTTTGTAGAATCAGATACGCCGGAACGAGAAAGTTTCCCACAAGATTGGAAAAATAAAACTGCTCTGCAAAGATTATGCATTATGAGGTGTCTTAGACTGGATCGTATGACTTACGCGATTAGGTAAGTTCCTGTCATATTAACTCATTTGATACTTCACGTTACATTACAAATTCTAGGAATTTATTTTTTCAATTATATCTTACTTGAATCGTGTTATTCCTATAGAATTTCTGCGACGTCGTTTTTTATTCTAATGTCCTTTTTATTGAGCCATTACAAGCTATATCATTATCAAACACATTCTTTAAACCCAGGTTAATGAGTGCATCATCTGCTATCTATGTACACCATACAATCATTATAACCTGTTTCGGCCGTAATGACGGTTTCAGCATTTGTTTAAGATTTTCATTAGTATCCAGCCATTGTCCAGATCGTGTACGATTATCGTCTTCTAAAATAGCCTCTTGACTGCGAAGTCTTGAGTGTCGCAGATTACCAATCAACCGTACTTCCTTAGAAAATGGAAAAAAGCTAAATTAACAGCCATCACAAAAAAATAAATAAAGACTGCTTCTCACCCTCAAACCTGCGACCTCTAAGTATCCTACACAACATAAGCAAAGTATTCGAAATAGTCATAAATAACCCCCTATAGTCTCCTTTTGCATAAAAAATAACGTAATCCTAAACAATCAATTCGGCTTGTAAAAAAGAAAATCTTTGGCTTCTAAAAACGAAAAGCTTCGGCTTCCTTAAGAATAGATTATTAATAATTTATAACCTAACTATCCAGAAAAAAGAATTTTTTGGTATTACACAACTATCACCTCACATTATATCAATCTTATTTTTACACACGCTTATGTTTCTTTAAATATTCCATTTTTTGACCGTAGAAAAGAAATAAGAAAACTATTCATTTCAGCCAACGCTCATACCGCGCTGAGTGCACTCGTTCTCGACCCCCTCCCCCGCCCCCTCCCTATTATCCCCTCCAAAGGCATTCAGCGCCAAAATGTAAATTACCGATAAGTCCTGTTTTGCGACCAAGTTTCAGGACAAAAAAAAATCAAGCAAGAACAAAATTACATAAAAGCTCCGCCCCCCAGCGGCTTAAATCCAAAGAATAGACAAAAATCACAAAAAAATTGTAAAACACCGACACATAATATAGTATGGCTACGTCGTACCGTCGCGTATCGGTACTTTTGCCTAGCACACCATTACCAAAATTCACAGTTTATTTGAATATCAAAATGTAACGAAAATTGTATCCTTGGCCTAATAAACATTATTAAAAAAAAAAAAAAGCACTCGTTCTCGTCCGATCACGAAAGTTAAGCAGCGCCGGGCACGGATAGTACTTGGATGGGTGACCGCCTGGGAACTCCGTGTGGTGTTGGCTTTTTTTTTATTTTTCCAATATTTTTTACTTTTCTTGACAATCTATTTTTAATAATCTATAATCGAAGCATCGAGAAAAAGAAATGTTTTGGTATTACACGACTATTACCTCACATTGTATCGTTGTCTCATAGACGTACCAATAAATTAGCACATGTTTTAAAACTAAAGGAAGTCACGTTTCTTGATATGCAGAAATTTTACGATAACGGATTGATATGGAAAATTGTTATTCTATATTTTCGACTTACAGTACACAGGGAACCACCATATGGCTCGTACCGCCGAATAGGGTACCTAAGTTCTAGCCCATTCAATGGATTGTCCTTGCAAGTGCATGCGTATTCGACGAAACTTCAGCGTCAATTTTTTCGAAAACGTAAAACACGTTTTTTTTCTATTTATTTAAATTTTACAATTTGTGCAGTAGGACATTTGGTAAAATGTTATATCTTGGTGTTGTAATAATATAGCATGTGGGTGGTTACCTCCAGCGGGGTACCATCTTCGTGTTTGTTAGGTTGTGTCCTTTGTGAGATCTGTTGGGTGTTTCCTTTTTAGTCTTCTTTCTATGCTTGTGTTGATCGTTTCCGCTGCTAGCCGATTCGGGTACGTTGCTACTCTTTCTCTGTACCTTCTTGCGTATCTGCTAATCTCCTCCTTGACCGTTGGTATTCCAAGGTCTTTCTGTATATCTTCGTTTCTGACGTACCATGGTGCGTTTACTATTGTTCTGAGGATTTTAGCTTGGGTTATCTCTATTTTGTTTGTATGGCTCATTGCTGCTGTTCCCCATAGTGGTATTCCGTACGTCCAGACTGGTTTTATAATTGTTTTGTATATTTTTAATTTGTTTTCTATGCTTAGTTTGGATTTTCGACTTGTTGACCATTGCATTTGTCTCCTTGCTGTCTGTATTTTGTATATTATTGATTTAATATGTTGTTTCCATGTAAATCGTGTATCTAGGTGGAGTCCTAGGTATTTGACTTGCCTTGTTTGTGTTATTTGCGTGCCGTTTAGTATAATGTTTGGTGGTATCTGTTTTCGCAGTGTGAATGTAATGTGGTTGCATTTATCGGGGTTTGCTTTAATTTGTTTATCTTGAAGCCACCTTTCTATTTTTGTGATATGTTCTTGTAGTAATGTGACTATTACTACAAGAACATATCACAAAAATAAAAACATAGCTACAAGATAAACAAATTAAAGCAAACCCCAGTATGTGCAGCCATATTACATTTACACTACGAAAACGCAAATCACCAAATAGTATTCAAACTAAGAGTATTCATTTAATTCATTTAGTACAAATTATCTTACTTCTATGGGTGAAAGAAAGTGTTTTAGTATTACGTTATTGATAAATTTAAAAAAAACATACACAATCTTAATATTTCTGTAGAAACAATAACATTTCAAAAATCTTTTCACCCTATCGTAGCATGTATAAGAAATACTTAATTATTTTTTTTTCTGTCTATGTTACAAATCTGTTATTTATAAAAAAGAGCATTAAGAATATCGGGAACACTCAGTATACCCAGTATACAGTAAGTAGTATTACTTGGTATTACTTTAAATAAAAATATTTCCTTTTTCCTTAAATTGTTTAAAATATTGTATCTCATGAATTTATTTAGGTGTTTCGTAGAAGAAAAGCTCGGTTCAAAATTTGTTGAATCCAGATCTCCACCTTTCCATAAATCCTTTGAAGAAACCAGTTCAATCACGCCTATATTTTTCATTCTCTCTCCAGGTGTTGATCCGTTGAAAGTAAGAAATTTATTTAATAGCTACAAACATTTTTTATGCATAACAGATCTGTTAATTTTCTTTTTTATTTACATAATATCACATCGGCTTATTAGTTATTAATAACCATTTAGTATTGTGTTATTAATCGAAACAAAAATCCAGTAGTTTATTTATAGTCTATCAGAATAGTTTCCAAAAGCTTATCAAGATTCATCTAGGTGAGCTGTTTAAATTTATCTCAGAAAAGGAAAAGAAAATTTGACTGAAGATTCTTAAGAATCTTTTGTGTCCTTTTTCGTTAAGAACTTCTGGCCTCCAAGGTTCTGAGCTAAGTATCGTACGGTACCTTACCATCTGCTTACTAAAAGGCATCACTACTTTCCCCACTCCGTAGCAAGATCCTTTAAACGAAGTCTACTCTTTATTCTTCTTCCCCATTCACGACCAGACGCGCGCAACTGCCAAGTTAAGGCACGACTCTGCGACTACAAAGTATATGGAAGGCATACATATATGTATATATACGTGCTATGCACACGTGCAAAATAGTCGCGCGCGACTGAACGTCGTTTTGCTGTTAGAATATCAGGAATCCTTACTGAGGATTGTTTTTATTTATTTATCTAATGTATAGCACTATTAACTTATAATAATAATAATATATATAATGTATAATATCGTATGCAATATATAACTGTAGTATCTAAATAGTCTAGAGTGAGGACAAGAAAGGATGTTCTATTTGAAGTGAAGTTCAGCTTTATTTCAACAAGCAATACCCAATGCAAAAACTGACTACAATATCTTCGTACGTCTTATTTTCACACTCGGCTCACAACTTCTGTCTTCCCAGGTCAAAAAATGCTGACCCTCAACTCCCGCACCCTTCTGCCGCTCCATAACTCACATAGCTTTGACGTCACCAAGGCGTACACTCTTACACTCTCTCTCTCTCTTTTTCTCTCTTCGTCAGCACTCTTACGATGCTTAATTTATACCTTAAATTTACAACTTATACTATCCCGAGAAAACTCGAACTTAAATATATGATAGACCAAGCGTATATCCTCCTTTCTTGTTGATATTACATAATGCTATATAGGGCGTAACTGTAGAAACGTTATCTACCCTCGGATTTCTATGATTTTTAGATGTGTTATAGAAATATTTTGAACAACTTTTACCTATATAGTATACTGTATATAAGGAGTGAACTTGTTTAGTTTTCAATATATTGGCAAGAAACTACCGGCTCAATTATAATGTATTTCTGCCTATAGATGTTCATCTGTGACAGCATATGCGTCGATCTGGTAGCCAGTTGCCGGTCACTTATCCTCTGTGTATTAACAATTATTTAATTATTTAATATTTGGACAGAATACATTGATGATATTCACTTATAATTGAGTTATAAATAACCACTTATAACAGACTCTTGCAGCCTCGCACGTGTACGTTGTGCACCAAGCCTTTAAACTCGCCTGACCCTCGTTTTCAAAGAGAAGATAAGTTACCGGCAATCGGCAACCAAACTAACGCATACGCTGTCACGGTTGCACAACTGCATATGCAGAATTCACTGTAGTGACATCGGTAGTTTTTCGCGAATATCCCGGAAACTAAGCGAATTCGCTTCTTATATAAGAAAAGGTTATTCGAAATATCGATTTCCACAACACTTTCAAAAACATCGAAATCGAAGAGTCGTTAACGTTTCTGCAGTTCCACCTACCAAATCATATTCTCTTCAACGCTATTCAATTTTTATGCGAAAGATTTTCCATAAAGTAAGTAATTTTGTAATAGTTTGAAATGATGAAGTTAGATGCTTCATCCTATTTAGCGTAGATTATCATACATTCAAAGGAATAGCTTTCTGTTTGTTCACTAATATGGCATTACTTAATTTTTATTTAACTGGGAAATGTAAACATTTTCTAATGTAATTTCAATATAAGAGCTAATGGAACTTTAAGGTCATTTTCCAAAAGAACGGTTCTTTTGCGACCCATGGTTCCATACAGATATTTATTCCTCGTAACGAGCGTTATGCAATGCAATACAAAAAATTTAGCTTTGGAATACCATTATACGGTATCTTTCATTAATAAATCTCCACCGATCTGAAGGTGTAGGATCATCTACCAAAGTCATGAGATATAATTCTTGCATACCCTGAACAACCAATAAGCTATAAACCAAACTGCGCAACATTTAATAATTTTTTTTTAATGCAATATAATTGTAATACCTTCTTACTCTTCTCATTTCCTATACTCTGTTGCTTTCGATGACTTATCTTTCGTTTACCAGTCTATAACCTGACTCGAAGACAATTAAAATTAAGAATTATGGATACCTAATGAATTATACAAAAACATGTTACGAAAATCAATGTAATCACATCGAATGTGTATTTACAATAACGACAACGATAAAAATTCAGGACGTCGAAAAACTGGGAATGCAATTGGGTTTCACTTTTGGAGGAAGAAATTTCCATAATGTGTCACTGGGTCAAGGTCAAGAACCCATAGCGGAAGAAGCTATAGAACTTTCCGCGAACGAAGGCCATTGGGTAATTTTGCAAAATGTCCATTTGGTGAGGAAATGGTTGCCTACATTAGAAAAAAAGATGGAACAGTGCTCGGAGAATCCACACGATGATTATCGATTGTTCATTAGTGCGGAACCCAGTCCTGATCCTCATGAATCAATAATACCTCAGGTATTAAACAATTGTATAATTTGAAAAAGCAAAAGAAAATATGCACTTTTAATTAAGCTAACATGTGCTAATTATATTCTTTAACCCTCCATCGGTAATATGATTTTCTCTAACGCTGTCGGCATTACAGGTTTTTCAGTACCCAGTTTAATTTCTTACTATTTTTTTTGCCTTAAACAAATCTATGAAAATTCTGAGGTACCTATTATAGTCCCAAATTTACTATATAAGTGATACTTTAGCCAATAAATAAGTAGATAATATCGATAGGAAACACTAATTACTAAATTTAAGGTTCATTAAATTGTACACAGGGTATACTAGAATCAGCTATAAAGATCACGAACGAACCACCATCTGGAATTCAAGCGAACATCCACAAAGCGTTGGATAACTTTACCCAGGAAACTTTGGAGTCCTGCAGCAAGGAAACCGAATTCAAAGCAATATTATTTGCACTTTGTTATTATCACGCTGTACTTGCAGAACGTAGAAAATTTGGGGCGCAAGGATGGAATAGGGTAAGTAACTTTAAATCTTAATGGATCATAACGTTAAATTAGAAATTATGGATCGAAGATTTGTAAATGTTGAAACAATGAGAGAAGGCAAAAACAATGTTTACGATATCTTGTGTAATGTAATAACTTAAAATTAATACTCTTTAGCAGATTTTTTAGTAATTATAAAACATACTTGGAATATATCTCGCAACTGTGGCATAATTTAAAACGTACTATAACTGTCTTCCTTGTAATCTGCAATTAAATTAGGAAAAGCTACTAATTTTTTACTAGTGATGATATTAGCAAAGTTTGTAAATTATATTCTTCAATAATTGTTTCTTTAGTAAATATATGTTTTAATAATAAATTATTAAATAATTTAGAACGTAACTAGGCACAAATAGCAATTAAACAAATTTCTCTGTTACTATGTTGTTAATCGTTGTTAAGAAATCACATTTAAACATACAAGGTGGTTGGTAACTGGCGGTACAAGCGGAAAGGGGGTGATTCTACGCGTAAAAGGAAGTCGAAAATATAGAATAAAAATTTTTCGTTTGAGGCTTTGTTTTCGAGAAAATCGACTTTGAATTTTCGCTCGGTACGCGTGCACTTTATCACGTCTCGTTATAACGGATCTCACTGTAGATTTAAAAAAAAAATTAAAAAAAATAAAAAGAATATTTTTATTCTATATTTTCGACTTCTTTTTTCGCGTAGAATCACCCTCTTTCCGCTTGTACTACCAGATACCAACCACCCTGTATATATATGTCGGGGTCACATTACGATTAGGGTTAGAGGCGTGAAACAAATCTTCGAACAAATCTCGAACAAATACAATCGGATCGAATGACGACAATTGTTTAATTACGCCTATGATAGAATCTAGATTACGGTGTTAAGGGATTTTCCCGGAGTTCCAAAGGGAAGGCTCCGATGTCCTTTCATCTCCGACATATATATGAAATTTATGTATAACGTTCAGAGATAAGTAATTATTAATATAATTAGATATGGTATTAGCAATGATTTTCGACAATTTTCTCAAACAACACTTTCTATAGAATAATTTTCTGTTTAGTAAAATGTGGTTTATTCTCATTCAAAATATGTTTAAACAAATTGATATAATTATAACAAGCTTATAAGTTATATACGAAATTTACACATATATGTATGTTCAAAAAATTATTTTCTTTGGTGTCAGTCCTACCCATTCAACTTCGGTGATCTAACAATCAGCGTATCTGTATTATTTAATTACCTGGAAAATAGTATCAAAGTACCTTGGGAGGATCTTCGTTACTTATTTGGAGAAATAATGTATGGAGGACACATAACCGATGATTGGGATAGAAGACTATGCAAGACATATTTAGTAGAATATTTGAAAACGGAATTAGTTGAAGGTATATATGATAATTCACAATTATATTTCCAATATAATCGATTTATTAAATCTATTTCTAAATACAATTTTTTCTATAAAACTTTGTTTGTAAATTCTTTATTGGTCACTTCTTACAATAATCAAAACTTTTCAATATTGAAATGAAATATGCTTTATATCAATGTAGTTGCTTTAGAGATGCATATAATTCTTTGCTATTTAATGATTACTATTTGTTTTCTTTTCTTATTTTGTATATATCTGAGGTGTTGGTAATACGTATGGAGTGCCAAAGAAAAACTCGGCGTTTTATTTAACAGTATATTTATTCTCACTTAACGGGTTTCTTACAAGTCTCGACTCGCGACTTGAGCGGACGATTATTTACTCGCGTTTCTCGATTTCGACTGTTCAATCACGCTTCTCGGTCACCACTCATCTCTCAATCCATTTCGTTTCTTTTTGTCACCTCTCAATATCCCCACTACGCACGCGTTCGTTAGACGTCCGCGACCGTGGTCACGTACGCCTTCTTTCGAGTATTTGGCGAAAGGACCGTAGGGATATCGATGGCTCATTAGGCCTGTCGACGCTTACGCTTCGTCGCAACCTTGCTTACGTTTTGTCGGTCTCGTGTAAACAGTCTGTCAACAATAGTATACTATGTACCGACGAAACCGTTGGAAAGTTCTTTGCTATCGAATGCCGCTACATATCACTTTGGATGATTATTATAACATAAGCGATTTTTCAAAGTAATAATACAATTTCAATTTATTTTTTATTTGAAAAGTAAATCTTTCACTTTATAGAAGTTTATAAACTCTAATGAAAAGATTAATGATAAGAATTCTGTTATTATTCTTGAATTAGAACAAGTACATATCAATTGCGTTTTTTAAATTATTATAACATTATATCTTCGTTTTTGTAATTTGTACACTTGTACAATTTCATAAAGTATTAATATACGGTTCACAAATATCTTCAAAATTGTTGATGTTATATCACTTTACAATACATATCAAAATCAAAATATCTCTAAAACAGCCATTTCAGAGTGTGAATTTTATTCTATTATTTCGTTTACCTTTTCAGGACTGCACCGATTAATGCCAAATAATAAAATACAAAATATATAATTCCACATAAAAATGTAATATCAACATTCAGAAATCCTTCAGTTATCCATTCGTGAAAAAATTATATCAAATTATATACCCCTCGAAATTGTTGAACTTTTGTTTGAAATATTTTTTGACACCATCAATAGCTTCAACAATTTACGACGAGATGGAATTAGAAGGCATTACAACAATTTTTACAAAAACAGTTTACAAAGAAACGAATTTACATTTTTTGTGTAGGTGAATTATACCTTGCACCAGATTTTTTGGTACCACCAAATAGTGATTATGATGCATATCATCAGTACGTCGATAACTATCTACCTGCTGAAAGTCCTGTTCTGTATGGACTTCATCCCAATGCAGAAATTGGTAAATATATATAACATTTCAAAACGACCTAATGAAACTGACATAATATAATATCAGACTATTAGAGAATAACTAAGGAATACAAGTCAATGTTGTGAGATCACTCATTCGAATCAAAGTTTATGTATTTGGAGTTGAAGTGATTAAGAATAGTAATCGTGAATTAATGAATGATGTCACAGTAGCATTATAACTAGCTGATATACTCGGTCCTTACCCGGATGTATGTCCTTAGTAACTAATTGATGTTAATATTGCAACGAATAAGTCAAAACGAAAAGAAAATGAGTAACAATTGTTCGGAGAAATAATTACCTTGCTTGTTGTAAGACGTGAGTCTTATGCTCCCCACTATTGCATATGGCGCTCGAACATATTCCGAATACAGCCGAAGAATGACGGTTGATCTGTTCGGGCCATCTGTCGCTATCATGCCAATTTTCCAAATGATCAGCTGGACAAATTGTAAAGTACAAATTAAATATTAATAATAATAAAAAACTGTCATGCCAACTTCATTGTTATCAGTGAAGGCGCAATTTATTCGTTCTGAATCTTTTGATGTTCTCTTTCGTTGCTTGAAAACTTAAGATAGTAAATAGGTACTATTTTGACTAAACCATATTTGCAATATTCTCTATCGAATGATTCGAGTCCAATTTAAATCGGTGCAGTAGTTTTTAAGTTATAACCGAACGAACATAAAAGTATTTTGCACTTTATATATGTATATATGTACATGTATATGTATACCAGAGATAGAGATGTTACAAAATTTGAAACCTATACTGGGCCCTTGACTGGTAGGCTCTGTTGGTTATAGACAACATAAGTTAGAAGATGTAATAATTCTGGTTGTAATAATTGCGTAATGTAATTAATTTTTATCTGCGGAAGACACGTCTGTATTTTGGACTGAATTCTTAAAAACTGACCGTTAACAATGATTAAACTGTTTAATAATTGAACTATTAAACAAAACAAAATAATATCGGCATCTTTTATATATATTTATATATAAATAAATGGTTGCTGTGTCTTTTTCCCATTTATATTGCAGTCTATATATAAAGAAATTTATTTTCAATACGTTGAATAATATTTGTTGTCATATACTACAGACAAGCACTCATTTCTCGTAATAATCCAACAGGTACAAATAGAAATTAGTACGTACATTTTTTGATGAAGTTTCGAAATAGTCCAATAAAAAAAATTGTAATTTGTCCTTAGAACTCATAAATTGATGAATTCGTGATATAATGTCAAATTTTAGTCAATTCTCGATTTAACATAAAAACTTGCTGAAATCGATACACTAAAGAATTTATTTTATACATTTATTAGGGTTTTTAACACAAACTGTGGAAAATTTGTTTAAAACATTATTGGGTATACTAACAAGAACTGCCAGCGATACAACAAGCGGAGATATTTCAAAAGAAGACAAAATAAAAGGACAAATAGAAGACTTATTGGACAAACTACCAGAAGAATTTAATATGCTAGAACTTTACAGCAAGGTACTCACTGCCTCCCTCTACTACTAATTTTAATGAATTACTTAATAAATTTAAATTTAAAATACAAATTAGTAATTAAGAAACCGGAAATCTTTAAAGGAGCGTTCAGACGATCAATATTTATTATTAATATTATTGTCAATATTTAAGGTTCTCAATATTGTATTGACAATGTACAGAATATTTAATTTTGGAAAACAAAGGCCAAACAGCGGTTGTAGGGGACATATGTATACATTCGTACGGAAAAAATATTGAGTACTGATATTTAAAACATTTTAAGCTCTTCAAAATCGTTGCATCATTTATCCAATTAACTGCGTTCAACGCGTATACACGACATTGCTTGATTTTAATTACGCCCCCCGTAAGGGATTTTGAAAACTAAATTCCGCAGTTAACTGGTTAACATCGAAGATAGACCGAGGGACAAAATTGGTTATAGAAAGTCGGATCTCAGAACAATTTCCGTCTTTAATAAAATATTTGTTAAATTTCTTAGGTGGAAGATCGTACACCGTTTGTCACAGTTGCTTTACAAGAGTGCGAACGAATGAACCTACTGTGTGAGGAACTTAGAAGATCCCTGCAAGAATTAGAGTTAGGCTTAAAAGTAATGACAAATTTTTATGCATTTTTACATTTTTGCTGTATACTTTTTTACGCAAACGCACACATGGTCGTTCGCATGCACGACATATACAGAATGCTACATGTAACTAGGGTAAACTACAGCTCAGAAACAATATGAGATAGCAAAAAATCTCATTAGACAAAATTAAATAATTTCAAATAATACCTGATCTGGTGTATATATACAGTAGTATCTGGATGTATAACCAAAACTTTGCCCGGATTTATCTTCCACCAATTTCTAGAATTGCTTGCTCGTAACAGGAAATATACTAAGAAATAACTTTACCTATTCTGTCTCGCACTGGTTGTTTCTAACCTCTACCGGAGAGGAAATTTCTTTCTGCTCCTACCTTCGGTGCACGCATTATATAGATCTGTAGAGTAAGCGCGAAGTTTAATAATATAATATTTATATATTTTATTATAATTTGATAATTTAATATAATAATTAAGATAATTTGACCCAATTCGATGGTTGAATCTTTTTCTATAGTTAAGAAGATTACTGACAACAAAAGTTTAGGTTATTAGAAACTCTTTAGTTCACATTTTCGTTCCATATACTTACCTATTAATTAAGATAATTAAATTAAAACTTTACTGATATTTGAGCACTGTTATAGACTTTTGAAGTCACGCGTTCTTTGAGTACATTCGGTACGTGGTCGGAAACGTTCGGACTTACTAATTTTTAATTGCTTGTAACTGTTTTATTATTAATCATTATAGAAAAAATACGTGTCACAAATCTTTCTTTCTTAAATTAATTTACATAATTACTGAATAGTATGCAAGTACCGAATTCTTGGGAAATCACCTCTCCGGTTATCTTCCATTCCTACTTTTCGTCCCGATCGTTATACATATTGTATACTCAATAATGTTTGTTCATTATCTTTGGTTGTACTGTTTATTGTGATATATGTAAGAATGCTGCATTTTTATATTATTATGTTTTACATTTTTTTTATATACGTAAATATTGTTTACCGTATAAGAGTAATAAAAGATAGATCTCTGTGTTTAAAAATTATAATGTCACGTTCAAGATCAGGTTTCAAGGTCACCGCAATGTCAAACACAATAGCGTATAATATGTTCCCCTTCATGTTATGCAATTTTTTCTGAAACATCTTGTGACATTTGTGTTTTTCGAGATATTCCAGCGGCTCACGATAAACCGGACACACTGTATATATGTTTACCAGGCAAAAAATTGTAATTATTGCGTGTTTTACAAAACACGAGAATTAAAAAAAGAACCAGAATTCTGTTACCATAGAAAACTCTCTCGTTAAAAATCTATCAAAATAAATTGCTATTAATAACTGTAACGTTAATTTCAAATTAATAACGATATTAGTGAAATATTTAATACAGATACAACTGAGAAAGTGGTTTCAAACATTTAGGTGGTAATGTATGTGCATTTCATTTAGAAATAACAAACGGAAACATTCGATAATTGCACAAAATGATCCTATGCATAATTGCACAGTTGTCGTTCCTCCTGCGGGACGCCTGACGTACCGGAAATCGAATATCACTGAGACAATGTATCTAGGTACTAAATCAAAAGTAAAACTGTTTTATCTTTTACTCTTTCTGAATCATTCTTTTACTAACGTATTTGTGAGATCTTTCTGATAAAAATGAAACCAAACAAATAATTTGGATTATATTTACATATTAACAAGTATTTAATTATTATTTACACAGTAAGCAAATATGCATATTGGTAAGTTTCATTGGTCACAAATCAAAAATAGAAAATTTAGATCTTTGAGTTAAAGGTCTAAGCTTGGAATCAGGTTGAGGTTAGGTTTAATGTTTGCCGAATGCTTCGACTCTCAGTCGCTTTTTTTCTTTCACTCGCGTTATCCTCTTCTACGTTGGGCATATCTAAGATCTCAGTTTTTAGAACAGTCTCTACCTCCCTATAATTGCAACATTTGAGTTTCGACTTTCGTGCAATTACCGAATGTTTCTTATATGTGTTTCTAGAACCTAATTTCTAAATTGTATGTCATATAAAATACCTTTAAATATATCATAAAGAAAGAAATCATTGTAGAATTATACCATACGATGAGTGCAATGACAAAGCGACATTCTCCTGTGCGACTCGAATTACTGTTACAACTCTTGGAACATATTGCCATACTTCTTTCATCATCATTACATCAATTAGAACATGATCAACTTAAAACTATTGAAATGTGACATTAAATTCGAAATTGTTTATATTGAATGTAAGTGCTTATAGAAAAAAATTATAACTTCTCAAATTTATTGATCATAGATGAAGGAAGTTTCATAATCTTTTGAATTTTCAAACTTTAAATGCTGCTTTCTAACACAACGCCAGACAATTAATTAGTGATTTTTTTTTTTTGATAGGGAGAATTAACTATTAATGCTGAGATGGAAGATCTACAAAATTATATAATGATGGATGCTGTTCCGCCGTCTTGGACAAAAAGAGCTTACCCTTCAGAATTAGGATTAAACAGTTGGTTCACGGATATGATATATCGAATAAATGAATTATCTAATTGGACTGCTGATTTTAACGTAAACATTTACTTATTTCTTACTATTATTGTAACTTTTATTATTGTATAAAACAATGCCCTATTAATATCGAAATGTTTCAGTTTGTGAAATTGATAATTGAATCCGTGGCAAATTTTGATGCCTGGAATTCAACTCAAACTGGTAAAATAAACATAGGAAAATTGAATGAGCGACGGAATAAAGCTTCGTTCAACGCACGCGATTGTTGCTACCCATAAAAAGTGAAATATTAATAACTCGTATCCCTTTCCGGTAGAAAAAAGGTGTAAAAGAGTGCTTAAATTTATGCAACTAAAATAAGTTTAGATGCGAACTGATATGAATCAAAGTGTTTTCATCTTCAGATAATTAATCTGCAGATAATTTGTAGTAAATAGAATATGAATCTGCCTGAACTGAATCCAGAATAGCTGGATTGAGTTTGTGTAAATTCATATTAATTGAGAACATCGCTCTAATTTATTACAATAACTTTCATTAAGAAAAAATAGAAAGTATAAAATTTAACATTTTCAAGCAGCTTTATTTCTTCGCATACTCGCCTTTAATATCCTGTATTTTATGCCCTTTAGCTGAACTTGGGAAACAATCTTTCGCTTGAACTATATTCGAGAAGATGACAAACCAGATATTAACGAATCTTCTTTCAGACGATATTAACGGGTCATTCATATTGTTTACGTGTACCAAACGCAAAATTTTCCTTTTTTGCCAATTAACATTAAAATCTAAAAACTCCTACAACATTATTATTCAACTTTATTGCAATCTTATTCTACTCAGCAATTAATCTATTCTAATGACATAACGAATCATTATGTAGTTACCATCGTCGGTATGGCTAGGTGGTTTTTTCAATCCTCAATCATTTCTAACTGCAATTATGCAACAAACCGCTCGCAAAAATGAATGGCCATTGGACAAAATGTGTTTATATTGCGAAGTACTGCGAAAAACCAAAGAAGAAATCACGTAATTATTAAAAACATTATTCCGTCAGCCCTTCAAACTTGTCCTTTATTTTTATTTTTCCTTACTGTATGATGTTAATATCGAGTATGGTATACTTATCGCACATATACAATGGTGAAAAAAAGTATTTGTACATACACATCCTTATTTTTCAATGAACCTTTTTATGGCGGAATCCACGATTTATTTTTGTAGCATCAATTTTTTGTAGTAGTATGAAAGTACTATTATATATATTATTATATTCTATTATATAGTATATAATACTATTAAATGACACAAAGATCACTGCGGATGAGAGAATGAAGAGGCACGCGCGCGTACACACGCACACAGGCTTAGAGCGTTGGTTCATTTATAGTATTGTATATCACTTTTTGTTATTTATTAATTTCATTTTATTATTAAGTTGGTATGATTTTTTGAGAACGCGATGTAAACTTGCGAGGACTTGTAAGGTTAAACGAAAGCGAGAGTGGAGTTCATAGCAGCGAAAACGAGCAACGAAGTATTGTCTGAACTAAAAGTCATGTAACTCCATAAGGGAAACGATAAATAATGGCATTAGATTTAATATATGTGAATCTAATTAATTAGCAGCTATATAAATGCTGTAATAAGTACAATGATGTACAAATATTGTTTATAGCTACTGAATTTGCGATTATCTTCTTATATATATATGCGTGAGTGTATACATGTGTATATACAAATATTTTAAAGTATCAATAAACAAAGATATATTAATTGTATTTTTAAATATTTTTAATATTTTATTTCAAGTACATTTATTTAAATACACTCACTAGTTTTCATCGTTAACAAAATTCAGTTACAATTTGTATAAATTTTATTCCAGAATAGTAATAATAGATTTTTCACTAAAACTTTACAGATCAGCACCAAGAGAAGGCGCATATATAAACGGATTGTACATGGAAGGTGCACGATGGGACGTTCAAACAGGATGTATCATGGACTCTCGATTTAAAGAATTGTTTCCATTATTACCAATAATGTATATTAGGGCGATTACACAGGACAAACAAGATTTAAAGAATATGTATGAATGTCCTGTGTATAAAACACGATCGCGAGGTCCTACTTATGTGTGGACGTTCAATTTAAGAACTAAGGAGAGAGCTAGTAAGTGGATTCTTGGTGGAGTGGCAATTCTATTACAAATCTAATTTTATAAATTAAATTATGGACTAAATATGCAATTAAAATAAAGATTTTCGAAATTGACAAAGAGTGTTGGTATTCATTTTTCACGCACAGTATTACTTTATGCAAGATAATATTTATATGAAAGAAGAAGTGCAACGCTTCTCTACGCACAATTACAGTTTATTTCTCCATTTTAAATTTCTTTACAACTTACGAATTTTGGTGGGGCTGTGGGACTTTGGGGAGGGGCGAGAGAGGGCGGGCGGAGAGGGGAAGGGATGGGTGTTCTGTTTTGTGATTCTTTCTCTTGTTATTTTTTATTATGGTTTCGGTCTAAACCAATATTTTTTTATGTTTTTTCTGTGATTGTCTTCTGTGTCTTTTTGGGGAAGGGCCATGTTGTATCTCCACCTAGTGTCTACGGTCTGTCCGTTTAAGCTTTCCTCGTAGAGTATTGTTTTAATCCCTACTTTTATTTTTATATGGTAGATTATTGGCATGTTTGGCTAGGTATAAAAGCGCTTCGGCGGGATGTAACCCGTTTGGAAATAAGCAACCGAAGATTAAACTATTTTCTTTTATCTTTAAAGCTTGCGCGATGTGGTTTATTGTTAGCTTTAAGATGTGACAGTCCATACGGTGGATGTTGGCTAAGTCGTAGATTCTTTTATTTTTGACGTATTTTTTGAATCCGCTGTTTTCGGATCTGTAGGTACTCAGGCAAGCCCTGATGCATTTTCTATATTTAGATGCATTTGTCTTCTATATTTACGCCTAGATATTTTACGCAATTTTTGTGTGGTATGAGCTCCCCTACGTTTGCTTTTTCTCTTAGATAGAATTTTTTACAGTGTTCTCTTTATATTGGACCGATTTCACTTGACTTGTGTCTAAACAGTATGGTTTCGCATTTGCTTGCATTGATTTTTAGTTTCCATGTATAGTAGTAATCGTTAATTTTGTCAAAATGTTCTTGGAGTTCTGTTGTTATTGTTTTGGTTTTGCGGCCTGTTATGTAAATGATTACGTCATCTGCGAAGGCTATGGAGCGTTTATGGGTAGATGTACTGAGATTAAAGAGATTAATAAGCCACTATTCTAAATACTGAAAAGTAACAGAGAATTTACCTTGTGGAGACCGTGTTCTATGGAGAATTTTTTGCTTGATGTGTGTGAACCGTCGGTCATTACGAATGTTTTGTTTGTTATCGCGTTCCAGACTATTTTAATTAAGTATTGTCGAATGCTGCTTCCGAAAACCGAATTGATGATCTGGGAGTGTTTTCAAATCCTCTAGGAGTGGAAGGAGTCGATTCGTTAGCATTTTCTCAAATAGTTTTGACAAAGTAGGTAGAAGACTAATTGGGCGATAGGGGCTAGTTTCGTGTATTGGTTTACCGAGCTTAGGGATGAGAGTTTGGATCAAGTCAAATCCTGGTGCTTTACTTGTCTTTCATGCCTTAATTAAATTTGTAACTTCTTGCGTTGTTGTGCTGAGTATGGTGCAGCGTTTATCAGTTGTGTTGCTGGCATTTTCCACTTCTTCATTTGTTTGCCACTTGTAGAGAGTCTTTCTCTCTACAGTGTTTGCTAATATTCGATTTTTCAAATATGCCGCTGTACATACTATTTCCGGCCAATATTTTTTATGTACTTTCGCTTCCATTAACTAACAACGCGCCATGTCCATCACATGTCCTTGGTTTGTGTAGTCTCGTCGACCTCCTGGGCACAATCGGTACACTCACAGCCTCTCCCGGATTATTCTCACTCGCTAAATTGTCCATGAAGTAGTCAGTCTCCCCTTCATCGGTTTCTCCATCGCTTTGTGTTTCGACGTCAGTCTGACCAACTCCCCTTCCAAGTTCAAAGTCTTCTACATCCCATATCCATTCTGAGGATCTCCTTTTTATATTGCTTGTTTCCATCTTAACACTCTTGTATGGAAACGTGTTCTCCTCGAACCTGATATGACAGGATATTATCACCTTCTTGGTCTTCGGCAGGTAAATCCTATAGCCTTTAACCTATCTGTCGTATCCTTCAAATATCCCCTCATCTGCCCTGCTATCGAATTTTCCTCCGCTTGGACTTCTCAGATACCAGACTCTGCACCCGAACACTCTCAGTCTGTTAATCTCCCCTTGGATGTCACATCCCTTACGTTTCCATAATTCCAGTGGGATCTTGTCTCCAATAGCAGCGGATGGGCATAGGTTCCTTATGTGACATGCCGTATTCACAGCTTCCCCCCACAGATAGTCAGGGAGCCCTGATTGGATGAGTAAACATCTAGACATTTCAACCAAGGTTCTGTTTGCTCGTTCGGAAACTCCATTTTGCTCAGGGTTCCTAGAGACGGTCTTCCTGTGTAAGATGCCTTTCTCCTTCAGATAGTTTTCAAAGTTTTCCCCTGTGTACTCACCCCCGTTGTCAGTTTGGAGAGCACTTATTTTGGACTGGTGTAAATCCTCCACTTCCACCTGGTATTCTTTGAAGCACTTAAGTACTTCATTCTTCCTACTGATGATCCTAACGTACATGAAACGAGAGAAATCATCAATGAAGGTCACAAAATAATTACCTCCATCCAGCGACTTGCATTGAGTTCTGCCACTAATTTCGTTGTGAACGATCTCTAAGGGGCGCTGACACATGTGGTGAGCTGTCCTCGGAAATGGTACTTTGGTCATCTTTCCCTTCACGCAGACTCCGCATGGTTCCTCATATTTCCTCGAGTCCTCTTTCACACTGCTTACAGGGATCTTCCTCATCGCATTTCCATGCAGGTGGACTAACCTCTCATGCCATGGTACGATGCTTTTGTAAGCCTTCGCTTCGATGTCCTCAATGTCTTCGTCCTCCTTCTTAGGTCTCTCCTGATCGTTCTCCACGGAAACGTTTGCTACATGTCCTTCAGATGGTATTGTCTCTAGGTAGTACACATTGTCTCCTACCTTCGAATTAAATATTACGTCCCCATCGTCATATGTACCGATAGCCTCATCCCTCGTACACACTGTGGTGACGCCCTTCACTGCCAATTGCCTGATTGAGATTAGGTTCACATCTAGTTCAGGCATCCACAGGGCGTTCGACAAGGATAGGATCCACCCGCCACAGGCCTTAGTCATTTTTACGACGATCGTCCCTTGACCTCCAGATATCTCTTACCAATCCTCATCTGTCCAGTTGCAGGCACGAAGTCCACGAACCGATGCCTGTCCGGAGTCATGTGGTTTGGGGCTCCCGAGTCAAGGTAGCTGATCCTGTCCCTTTCCATGTGGCTGATGGACGATAGAACTAGCGTGGACTTCTTCTAACTTCGGTTTGTCTTTTGATTCTCTCTCCCTTTTGTCTCCTTGGTTTTGCTCCTCCTTATCTACCTTTCCCTCTTGATAGTGGTACGACATATGGCCTCGCCTTCCTCATATGTAGCACTTCTTATCCTTTAGTTCTTTGTGCTTTGGCCTTGCGCCATCTTTGCTTTGTTGAGGCTTGGGCCTCCATTGTTTCCAGGCCGTCATTGCGCTGTTCTTCTCGGATGAGTCCATGGCCACTTCGATCCTTCTTTCTTCGAGTAGGAGATCGGATTTCACGACTCTTGCGGTTACACCCTTATCGATCCTTGTTGTTCTAAGATACGTCGCGTAATTTGGGTCCGCCACGAGTCCAGCCAAAAGGAAACATGCCATCACATGGTCCTCAATTTTTATTCCTACGCTGGACAACTTATCGCATAGGTCGTTGATCCTCCCGCAGTATGTGGAGATATCCATGTTGGGGGTCTTCTCCATAGTTCCCAGTTCCCGCATGTATAAAACAATGTCCATCGACGTGGATCTCCCATGGACGTCCTCTAATGCCTTTCAGCATTCCTTCGCTGTTTTCAAGGTCCTAATTTCTCCGAGATACTCGGGGCGAATATGCCGGAAAATGTACGCACGCGCCTTGTTGTCCATTCTCATGCATTCCGGGTTCAACATTTCTGCTGCCGTAAATCCTGGCACTATTGCATCCCAGCAGCCCAGGAAAATTAACGAGGCTTCCGTCATTGTCATCCAATATTCGTAATTCCCCTTTCTAAGGATCAGCCTCATATCCCTGTCCACATCACCTATTTCCTCCTGGTCGAGCATGGCGTGGTTTCTTCTCGGGTAATCTCAGAAAAACACAAAAACTCAAAAATAATATTCTTTATTACCGCAGTTTACTGCCTTGGGCCCATAACCTGTTAATTGATGAGGGTTTGGGGTTGATAATTAATTGATTCACACAGATTCGATTTTCTCCAATATATTTCTCCGCCTCGTACAACACGTCTGAACTCACAGAATACACTTGGTCAATTAACACGTGGTCGACTTCTAAGACAAAAGAGCGTCGTTAGAAGTCGTACCAACTTAGCTTGTAGTAACTAGCGATCATACCAACCTAACTGTTCTCGACACCTTTATCTCTAGCAAATTTATCAATTCGATTGTTTAGGTATTCTCTTCCATTATCGCATCTTAATATTTTTAACCTCTTGCCCGTTAAGTTCTCAACTTCATTTACAAACTGTACAAGAGAATCAAAGACCTCACCTTTTGATTTTATACAATAGATCCTAGCTATTTTACTATAATCATCGATATATGAAGTAAAATATTTCTCTGCATTTAATCCGGTAGTCTTAAAGGGACCGCACACGTCCGCATGAACAATTTCCATTATCTCCCTAGCCTTAGTTCGATTATTTTTGAAAGGTAAATTATGCATTCTACTTTCTATACACATCTTACATTTCAAAAATTCCTTTTCAAATTTATTCGGTATACCTGTCACTAGCTGCCCTTTACCTAAAGTATTTAAGTATTTAAAATTTACGTGTCCTAGCATCCTATGCCATCTTTCCTTTTTACTCATACCACTACGTTCGGCACTGTTTACTAACTGCTCCTACCCTTCCAATATACTTTTCATTTTATATGTTCCATTGTCTTTGACCGCTACAGCTGTAAGTTTATTGTTTTCATCTATTATTTTTGCAATATTTCCTTTTGAAATAACCGTATTATTATTATCCGTTAACTTGCCTAAACTAATCAAGTTTGCGGACATTTCTTTCGCATAAAAAACTTTATTCATATTTATTTTATTTCGCTTTCCAAATGCATCAAAATAGCTTATAACATTTCCTACTTTTGTTGCCTTTATCGATCTATTATCGCCCAAATATATATTTACCGGTTCTTTAAGGTCGATAGATTTGTCGAAATAATTTATATCGTTAATTATGTGGTCGGTACAACCACCATCTAATAGCCACATAATTTCATTACAACTTATCTCGTTCATCTCGCTGCTGTGTGCTGCGTGCGCCGTTGCCATTGTCACGTAAAATCGATACTTGGGTTGTAAGAGAAAAGAAAGCTGAGTCGTAACCCAACTATTAATTTCCTTTTATCGAACTTTATTATAATTTTGGCACTTACAACAGTAGAATAACGCTGAACCGAAAAAGGGGGTGTTGTACAAGAACAACAACTAGAACAAGAACTCCCCGAGCTGGGTGAAGTCTCGGTTTATATACCTTTCGGTTTTAGGATTTTGAGGGGCCTGGTGTAGGTTATGATGTGGAAAAGTGTCCGAAGGTCGGGGGTCGACATCCTATCTCTGTTGTGGACTAAGGTGCGTCACAGCTTTGGTGTATGCTATGATGATGTGGTGGTGATATGTCCAAAGGAGTCCGGAGTTCGGCGGTCGATGTCTTATCCCTGATGTAGGTTGAGAGGTAAATGACGTCACACCATCCATGTGCCTGCCCCTGAGTTGCCATACTCGCTCGTGCCGGTTGCTGATTAACGATGGAAGTTTCCACGTCCCCTGCTCGTACTGCCTTTGTTTCCTCTTCCTCTGCTGCTACCACGTGTTGACCCACGCCGATAACTGTTACTGCTTCCCGCTTGGACGCCATTTTGACACTCTCTTGCAAAATGTCCCACTCTTCCACATTTGAAGCATCCTTCATTTTTTGCAGCAAAGGCATTAGTTTGCATTTCTCTTCGACTTGATTTATCTTTCTTTTCCGCTATTTCTATCTTATTCCTCACGTACGCTACCGTTTGATTCTCTTCTTTCACTGCATTTATTATATCCGCTATGTAGCTATACTCTTCGGGTAACGTATTTAGCATGTAATTCAGCTTTTCCCTCTCTCGCCTCCTCTACCCTCTTCTCCCTTTTTCTTGCTCTTTTCCCTTCTTGATCCTTTCACCAATTCCATTCTCTCTCCTTTATACACTCCTTTCCTTTGATTCCTTCTTCGTTTCTTAGGCTTTCTCCTCATACTTTACTGCTCTTTTCAGTGCCTTTCCTCTTATTTCCTCTATCCTGCACTCCTCTATCAAAATGTAATTTGGCGTTGTTATGTTTAAGCCTAGAATCCATTTCACATATCCCCTTTTTATTCTGTCTAATCTCTCTTCTACGTTCCATCCCCATACCTCCGCTCCAAACAGCGCCACACTCTCTACCAGTGCTCCAAACATCCTCATTCTCCTCTTGTAGTCCCACTTAAATATCCTTTCTCCTACGCTCCATGTCTTCTTCATCGCTATTGTTGCCCTCTTTTTTCTGTCTCGAATATGCTTCTCATCACTTCCATTTTCCTACAGTATGTACCCTAAATATCTTATCTCGTCCACTTCTTCTAGCTCTTGCTCACCCCATCTCCATTTTCTTTGTCTCCTATTGTTCCTTCTCTTTTCAAACACTACTATTTTTGTCTTTTCCGTGCTCAATTCCAGTTCCACTTCCTTTAGGAATGTCTTAAATCTCTTCATCGTATCCTTTAACTCCTCTTCTCTGTTCGCTATCAATAAAATACCATCTGCGTATCATATTGACTATACCTTACTGTCTCCTACCACTAAGCCTCCTACTTGACCTTTCTTTATTTCCTCTTCCAGCCCTGCCACATAGATGTTAAATAGCGTCGGGCTCAACGGACACCCTTGTCTTACTCCCCTCACTGTCCAAAACTCTTTTGTGTTATGGTCCCTGGTCCTCACTACGTTCCTTGTTCCCTCGTATATCTCCTCTATCCTTCTCGTTAACTTCTCATTAACCCTCATCCTCCTCATTATCTCCCCCAGCTTTTTCCTGCTAACCCTATCAAACGCTGCTTTTAAATCCGCGAAGCATGCATATAGCTTCCCTCTTTCTCCGCTCTATTGTTTGTCTATTATGTGGTTCAATACATACACAGCGTCTATCACTCCTCTTCCTTTCCTAAACCCGAATTGGCTCTCTCCCAGCTTGTCTTTGATCTCCACCTTCAGCCGCCCGTCCGGTATTGCTGCATAATCTGCATATATGCTGTGTCCATTAACGTGACCCCTCTGTAGCTCTTTACCGCTCCCTTGTCTCCCCTCTTATAAATCGGACATATTACGCCTTTTCTCCAGTCTTCAGGTATCCCCTCTCCATTCCATATTTTCCTTAACATCCTTTTTTCTCCTTCAAGTTTCTTATTTGGAATATTACCTCTTCATTCTCTATATTATCTTCTCTCTCCTACTTTAATTCCTCCTCCATTCTCCGCCCTTCTGTTCTTCTACCCTCTTTGTTTTCTGTCCCTTCTAACATTTCCATAAAATAATTTTTCCACTCCTCTTCCCTTATATCTTTGTCTATAGCCTCTCTTCTTCTTCTACATTTATTTATATATTTCCATGCTTCTTGCTCTGTTTTGATCTTGTTGATTTTCTTCGTTTCTTCCTCTTCCTGCTTCTCCTTTCTTTGTTTACACCACTGTTTAAATGCCTTCTTCTCCTCTATGAACTCTTCTCTGCTGCATTTTCCTTTCCTAAATTTTGTCATCTTCCTTCTTATCTCCCTTTTCCTCTGTTTCCACTCCTTGTCGTTCCACACCTTTTCTCCTATGCTCCATTTCCTTATCCTTACTCTCTTCTTTGGTATTGCCTCGTTTATCTTCTTCTTAATTTCTCTCCACATTTCCTTTACTGTTCTTCCCCTGCTTCTTCCTACACTTTCGTTTGTCCATTCCCTTCTCTCCTTCTCTTCTTCTTTTCTTTCCTCATCTCTTTGTATCTCTGGCCCGTCTATTTCTATTTCCAACGGCATGTGGTCTGATCCTACTCTTTTTCCTGCCTTCATGTCTATTATTTCTTCTATCGCCTCCTAATTGCCAATCACGTAGTCTATTACCAACTTTTCTTTCCCCCCTCATAGGTCCACTCATCTCCTTCTTTGTCTCGACCATTAATTAT
This sequence comes from Bombus flavifrons, assembly GCF_040668555.2. Lineage (NCBI taxonomy): Eukaryota > Metazoa > Arthropoda > Insecta > Hymenoptera > Apidae > Bombus > Bombus flavifrons. The sequence goes on along the minus strand of NC_138458.1, from coordinate 3,914,925 downwards.
CGTCCAGCCTCTTTCGTCCAGATACTTTAATAGAATTCTTCCTTCCGTATTTATTGTCTTGTCTTTTGATCTCCTGCTTTTTTCTTTTCCTAGTTCCTCGTTTATCAGTCCTCCCTCCTCTCCCGTTCTTGCATTCCAATCTCCTCCAATGATCGTCACTTAATCTACCCTTCCATCTACTCTTTCCTCTATTTCTTTCCATGTCCCTTTTGTGTCTCAATTATAAACCACCACTATTCTATAGGTCCTCTCCTCGTACCTTATTTTTCTTTCTACGATGTCGTCACTTATTTCCTTGTACTCTATTTCCCTCAGATTTTTATTTATGTCTGTTATTATACCCCCTTTAGCCCTTCCTTTTTTCCATTCTCTCCTCGCTGCCCTGCATTTCCAGTCGTATTCCTTGCGTACTCTATGTTTTACTCTTTCCCATTTGCTTTTCTCTATCCATGTTTCCGTGAGACCGATTACGTCAAATGTCCTCAAATATCCCCATATCTCTTTATCCTTGTTCATTATCCCTGCGACGTTCCAGAAGCACATTTTCATCCCCTTTATATACTCCCCCCCTTTCTTTCTCCTTATCAAAACCTCTCACCTCTCTCCTTCCTTCTTCTTTTAGTTTCTCCTCGCTTTCATTCCACCTATACCATCTGTCTTCTATTTTCAGCTTCTTGTAACCTATTTTTACGTATTCCCCCTCTCCCTTCTTACTCTAGCAATTCTTCTTAACCTTTCTTGTATTTCTCTTTCTTTCTTCGTTAGGTCGTTATCTATGTAAATCCCCTTTTCCAATTTACCTTTCTCTCTCATTACCTTCGTTTTCTCCTCCCACGATTTCAACGTCGCAATTACTATCGTGTTCTTTTCTCCCACCCTTATCTTCCGTCTCTTTTCTTCTTCTACTTCTACTTCTAACCTCATATTTTCCTTTATGAAATCTGTCACCGTCCTATTGTTGCTTTCTTCCCCCCACTCCGCGCCTTTTATTACAATATTCCTCTTCCTTCTCTCCCTTTCTGCCCTGTCCTGCTCCTCCTCCTGATTCTGTTCTCTAATTCTTTCTTCTCTCTTTTCCATCTTTCCCACGCACTATCTCATCTATCCCTTTCTGTCTCCCTCTCCTTCTTCCACCTTTCCCTCTCCTCTTCTCATTCCTTTTCCAATCTCTCTCTCCTCTTTCTTATTCCTCCTCATCTCCTCTACTAGCTCTGCCATCACCTCCAACCCCTTCTCTATTTTCTCCATCTTCTCCGCCCATGCTTCTTTACCTCCCTCTCTCTTTGCTGCTTCTTTCTCTATCACTCTATACCTTTCCAGCGTGTGTCTGTGTTCCGCTTTCTCTCCCGCCTTGTCCGTGATCCTCGGCCTGCCTCTTGTCGTCATCTGTCTTCTTCCTATCCAACTACCTTCTATACTTTCGTCCACCTAACCCTCTTCTTTCCTAATTTTGTGTCCCACACTTTCTCCCATCTTCTTTATCACTTTTTTTTACCCTCTCTTCGTGCTTTCACCCTTTTCTTTCCTTTCTTCTTGTCCCTTTATCCTCCTCCTCCTCCTTTTTTCCTCCTCACCTTTCACTTTTTCACCAAACCAAACCCAAACCAAACCGGAAGTCGCAATTGTAGCATTTTACATCGTTTATTTTTCCCGTGTATGGGCAATTCATTGTTAGATGCTTTTCTGCGCATTTGACACACGTAGGGTTTCTGTTGCAGTAATTTTTTGTATGTCCATATTGTTGACACCGCATATACATTGCGATATGTCTTTTTTATGCCTGGGTGGCTCATCTGTAGTTATTGTGTTTAGAACTTTTTTAATTTCGAAAATTTCCTTGTTGTTGTTTTTAGGTATAGCGGTAATGGTTGTTTGGTATCATATCTGGTTATGTTGTTTATTGCTCTTAACTGGTGTCCGATTTTAGCTAGTTCCTCGCATATGTTGTTTGTATTTGTTTTTGGCTGTAATCCCCTGATTACTGCTTTGTAACTTTTATCAGTTTTGAGCTGGTAAGTGTGATAACCGGCGTTTTTTTCTTTTAACACTTTTACCACTTTTCTATAAGTTTCTGGGGTGTTAGTTTGCACGTTTACCTGGTTCAGTTTTAATTGCTTCATGCTGTAATTTTCTTTACCTGCCGTGATGTTTAGCAGTTCAATGAGGGGATCTATTATTTGGGCATCTATGTAGATTGGTGGTGGTTTGACGATGTGGGTTATTGGTTTTCCGGTTGGGTCTGTTTCTTTCTCTTCTGGCAGTGCGCTGAAAGAGTTTCGGAGTGTGATCTCTTGTAGCCATTGTTGTTTTTCTGCTTCTATAGTTTTCCTAACGTTTGTGTTTGGTGTTATTTTTCGTTTTCTGTTGTAACTTTCCTCCTTCCAGCTTTCATCCTGGTTCCATTTCAATTTCGTTTGTAGCTGAGCACTCCTGTTCTTCGTTTATTGATTGGCTTGGTTTTGAAATGTTTGTTGTTTTGTTTATGTAGTATGTTTCGCCTTTACTTGATATTTCCACCATTTAGCGATGGGCGTTGTCGTTCATCGCTTTATTTTCCCCACTTGCCGCACTTTCACTGAAACACTGTTTCACACGTCCGTTCAGCACGGCTGCACGGGCAGACATGGGATGGTCTCTTTGACAGATGATGTTCTTCGCAGGGGTTTCTGGAAATTTCGTGCACTGCTCAGTAGGATGTATACGCAGCGGAAATTACGGTTGCAGTATTTCTGCGTGTGACCGTACCTTTGGCACCGTTTACATTGCACTATCTCTTTCTTTATTAAAGGAGGTTCGATTTTTACTACCGAGTTCATTAGTAGAGTTATGTTATAGATTTGTTTGTTATTTGGTTTTTGTTTTAAGTCGATGAAGAATAGAGATAGCGGGTCTTTCGAGACTCTATGCCTTATGTTGCTGACGTTGATAACTTCGTGGCCGTGTTCGAATTTGAGTTCATCTATGTCTGCTGAGTGGTGGTTGTTGCGCAGAACCACTCGGAAAGGTCTTTCGTGTTTGAGCTGGTATGTATGAAAGTTGGCGTTCACGGTCTTGAGTAGTTTGGTGAGTCTTCTACATGCATCAGGGTTTGTCGGTAGAATTTTGACTTGGTTATTATTTATTTTTAGTTTATATTCCTCTTTGTTGATATCTTTCTCAATCGACTTTACCATTGTTTGTATATCGATGACATCATCAACAAGTATAGGTGGGGGAGGGGAATTTTTTTGCGTTCTTCCCTGTTTTACTACATCCGCGAACTTTAGTTTACCGCGTTTAGTTTACTGTAGTAGTTTACCACGTTTGCGGCGTTGATTGCTTCGATGCCGAGGAGGGTGTGTGTCTTCCCGTTTTGCCTCGTAGTATGTCATTCTTTTTTTTTTTATTAATTCCACAATTGCATTTGGCGTTGTGGCACTTTTGTTGGTCCAGTTTGTGATTGCCTTTTCTTCTTGGGTATAGTGCTTTTCTTCGTCTGTGCTTTTCTGTTTTTCCTCTAATCCTTTAGCTCTGGTCACCAGATTTTTCTGTGGGTTGAGTTTCCGCGTCTTCTGTGCGGAAAGTCTTGTGATGCTGTTAGTGTCTTTGGTTGTTTTTTGTGTTATTATTTTTTGTTTAATACCTTTCTTTTATGAGTTATTTAGTGATAGAAAAGAAACAAAAAAAACAAAAAACGAAATAGTGGAGAAAGTGACAAAAATTGAAAAATAGTGCACGTACCATCATCACTATAAATAAAAAAATAGGAGATAACGAGAATGAAGCCAAAAGCAAGGAAGCGGGCCCCGCCATAAACGCAACAAAAAAAGCCACGAAAAGAAAAATTATAACGCTAAAGACGACCAAGGACACCAATAGCAGTGTAATACGTCAGCAATTCCAACAAAAAACAGATTCGAAGTCCTACAAGCACAAGAATCCAGTTTATCTCAACTGCAGGATCACCCACAATCAATATCAACGAAAACATCAATAATGCACAATACGATCTTGGAAAACATAAAGAAAAAGAACGAAGAATTACGAAACAAAGCAAGCAGGCATGCTACGTCCCTGGTTGAAACATCACACGACCGAAACAAAACAAAAGACGTAGGGATAAACATCCCCCCCCCCCCCCCGAGGAAGCCGGCAATGCCGCAAACGCAGCCTACTCAATCGGACAAATTAAAAGGCCCACCCCCACCGGCAACGACACAGGGAGAACAGACACACAACGGGGACTCTACCAGACACACCACGGAGGAGCACACGAATGCCCCAGCCAACACAAATCTCAGAAACATATTTGCTAAAAGGGCTAGGCAATAGCTTCACAGAGTCACAAATACTAGAGGACCTACAAGCCCTACAAATAGACGATATACAGTTCACTAAAGTGTCGCGTTTCTCGACGAGAAAATCAAGGGAGGACAACATATTGCTCCCAATCTACATAGTACAAGTATCACCCAATAGCAATTTTGGAAACCTATTAAAAATAAATCGACTCAATTACTTTAAAGTATCATGGGAAAAAATAAGAAAAAACGACATTACTCAATGCCACAAATGCCAACGAATAGGACACACAGTGCAAAACTGCAACCTAAATTATCGCTGTGTAAAATGCACTGAGCCGCATGGTCCACGCGAGTGCAAAATAAAAAAAGAAGACGCTGTAACAAAAGGCAAAATATTCTGCGTTAACTGGAAAAATTACGGATATTCCGCGTCATACGAGGGGTGCCCCCAACTAGTAGAGCTGCGCAAAAAGCTCAACGAAAAGATAAACAATTGCGAAAAAACCAAAAATCGAACGCATCGCCCAAATAAGCAGTAAATACAAACAGGGAAGAACGCAAAAAAATTCCCCTCCCCCACCTATACTTGTTGATGATGTCATCGATATACAAACAATGGTAAAGTCGATTGAGAAAGATATCAACAAAGAGGAATATAAACTAAAAATAAATAATAACCAAGTCAAAATTCTGCCGACAAACCCTGATGCATATAGAAGACTCACCAAACTACTCAAGGCCATGAACGCCAACTTTCATACATACCAGCTCAAACACGAAAGACCTTTCCGAGTGGTTCTACGCAACAACCACCACTCAGCAGACATAGATGAACTCAAATTCGAACTCTTAAAACACAGCCACGAAGTTATCAACGTCAGCAACATAAGGCATAGAGTCTCGAAAGACCCGCTATCTCTATTCTTCATCGACTTAAAACAAAAACCAAATAACAAACAAATCTATAATATAACTCTACTAATGAACTCGGTAGTAAAAATCGAACCTCCTTTAATAAAGAAAGAGATAGTGCAATGTAAACGGTGCCAAAGGTACGGTCACACACAGAAATACTGCAACCGTAATTTCCGCTGCGTATACATCCTACTGTGCAGTGCACGAAATTTCCAGAAACCCCTGCGAAGAACATCATCTGTCAAAGAGACCATCCCATGTCTGCCCGTGCAGCCGTGCTGAACGGACGTGTGAAACAGTGTTTCAGTGAAAGTGCGGCAAGTGGGGAAAAGAAAGCGATGAACGACAACGCCCATCGCTAAATGGTGGAAATATCAAGTAAAGGCGAAACATACTACATAAACAAAATAACAAACATTTCAAAACCAAGCCAATCAATAAACGAAGAACAGGAGTGCTCAGCTACAAACGAAATTGAAATGGAACCAGGATGAAAGCTGGAAGGAGGCAAGTTACAACAGAAAACGAAAAATAACACCAAACACAAACGTTAGGAAAACTATAGAAGCAGAAAAACAACAATGGCTACAAGAGATCACACTCCGAAACTCCTTCAGCGCACTGCCAGAAGAGAAAGAAACAGACCCAACCGGAAAACCAATAACCCACATCGTCAAACCACCACCAATCTACATAGATGCCCAAATAATAGATCCCCTCATTGAACTGCTAAACATCACGGCAGGTAAAGAAAATTACAGCATGAAGCAATTAAAACTGAACCAGGTAAAAGTGCAAACTAACACCCCAGAAACTTATAGAAAAGTGGTAAAAGTGTTAAAAGAAAAAAACGCCGGTTATCACACTTACCAGCTCAAAACTGATAAAAGTTACAAAGCAGTAATCAGGGGATTACAGCCAAAAACAAATACAAACAACATATGCGAGGAACTAGCTAAAATCGGACACCAGGTAAGAGCAATAAACAACATAACCAGATATGATACCAAACAACCATTACCGCTATACCTAAAAACAACAACAAGGAAATTTTCGAAATTAAAAAAGTTCTAAACACAATAATTACAGATGAGCCACCCAGGCATAAAAAAGACATATCGCAATGTATATGCGGTGTCAACAATATGGACATACAAAAAATTACTGCAACAGAAACCCTACGTGTGTCAAATGCGCAGAAAAGCATCTAACAATGAATTGCCCATACACGGGAAAAATAAACGATGTAAAATGCTACAATTGCGACTTCCGGTTTGGTTTGGGTTTGGTTTGGTGAAAAAGTGAAAGGTGAGGAGGAAAAAAGGAGGAGGAGGAGGATAAAGGGACAAGAAGAAAGGAAAGGAAAGGGTGAAAGCACAAAGAGAGGGTAAAAAAAAGTGATAAAGAAGATGGGAGAAAGTGTGGGACACAAAATTAGGAAAGAAGAGGGTTAGGTGGACGAAAGTATAGAAGGTAGTTGGATAGGAAGAAGACAGATGACGACAAGAGGCAGGCCGAGGAACACGGACAAGGCGGGAGAGAAAGCGGAACACAGAAACACGCTGGAAAGGTATAGCGTGACAGAGAAAGAAGCAGCAAAGAGAGAGGGAGGTAAAGGAGCATGGGCGGAGAAGATGGAGAAAATAGAGAAGGGGTTGGAGGTGATGGCAGAGCTAGTAGAGGAGATGAGGAGGAATAAGAAAGAGGAGAGAGAGATTGGAAAAGGAATGAGAAGAGGAGAGGGAAAGGTGGAAGAAGGAGAGGGAGACAGAAAGGGATAGATGAGATAGTGCGTGGGAAAGATGGAAAAGAGAGAAAAAAGAATTAGAGAACAGAATCAGGAGGAGGAGCAGGACAGGGCAGAAAGGGAGAGAAGGAAGAGGAATATTGTAATAAAAGGCGCAGAGTGGGGGGAAGAAAGCAACAATGGGACGGTGACAGATTTCATAAAGGAAAATTTGAGGTTAGAAGTAGAAGTAGAAGTAGAAAAGACACGGAAGGTAAGGGTGGGAGAAAAGAACACGATAGTAATTGCGACATTGAAATCATGGGAGGAGAAAACGAAGGTAATAAGAGAGAAAGGTAAATTGGAAAAGGGGATTTACATAGATAACGACCTAACGAAGAAAGAAAGAGAAATACAAGAAAGGTTAAGAAGAATTGCTAGAGTAAGAAGGGAGAGGGGGAATACGTAAAAATAGGTTACAAGAAGCTGAAAATAGAAGACAGATGGTATAGGTGGAATGAAAGCGAGGAGAAACTAAAAGAAGATGGAAGGAGAGAGGTGAGAGGTTTTGATAAGGAGAAAGAAAGGGGCGGAGTATATAAAGGGGATGAAAATGTGCTTCTGGAAAGTCGCAGGGATAATGAACAAGGATAAAGAGGTATGGGAATATTTGAGGACATTTGACGTAATCGGTCTCACGGAAACATGGATAGAGAAAGGCAAATGGGAAAGAGTAAAACATAGACTACCCAAGTAATACGACTGGAAATGCAGGGCAGCGAGGAGAGAATGGAAAAAGGGAAGGGCTAAAGGGGGTATAATAACAGACATAAATAAAAATCTGAGGGAAATAGAGTACAAGGAAATAAGTGACGACATCGTAGAAAGAAAAATAAGGTACAAGGACAGGACCTATAGAATAGTGGTGGTTTATAATTGAGACACAAAAGGGACATGGAAAGAAATAGAGGAAAGAGTAGATGGAAGGGTAGAGGAAGTGACGATCATTGGAGGAGATTGGAATGCAAGAACGGGAGAAGAGGGAGGGCTGATAAACGAGGAACTAGGAAAAGAAAAAAGCAGGAGATCAAAAGACAAGACAATAAATACTTAAGGAAGAATTCTATTAAAGTATCTGGACGAAAGAGGCTGAACGATAATAAATGGTCGAGACAAAGAAGGAGATGAGTGGACCTATGAGGGGGGAAAGAAAAGTCGGTAATAGACTACGTGATTAGCAATTAGGAGGCGATAGAAGAAATAATAGACATGAAGGCAGGAAAAAGAGTAGGATCAGACCACATGCCGTTGGAAATAGAAATAGACGGGCCGGAGATACAAAGAGATGAGGAAAGAAAAGAGGAAGAGAAGGAGAGAAGGGAATGGACAAACGAAAGTGTAGGAAGAAGCAGGGGAAGAACAGTAAAGGAAATGTGGAGAGAAATTAAGAAGAAGATAAACGAGGCAATACCAAAGAAGAGAGTAAGGATAAGGAAATGGAGCATAGGAGAAAAGGTGTGGAACGACAAGGAGTGGAAACAGAGGAAAAGGGAGATAAGAAGGAAGATGACAAAATTTAGGAAAGGAAAATGCAGCAGAGAAGAATTCATAGAGGAGAAGAAGGCATTTAAACAGTGGTGTAAACAAAGAAAGGAGAAGCAGGAAGAGGAAGAAGCTGAGAAAATCAACAAGATCAAAACAGAGCGAGAAGCATGGAAATATATAAATAAATGTACTAGAAGAAGAGAGGTTATAGACGAAGATATAAGGGAAGAGGAGTGGAAAAGTTATTTTATGGAAATGTTAGAAGGGACAGAAACCAAAGAGGGCAGAAGAACAGAAGGGCGGAAAGTGGAGGAGGAATTAAAGGAGGAGAGAGAAGATAATATAGAGAAGGAAGAGGTGATATTCCAAATAAGAAACTTGAAGGAGAAAAAAGGAACGGGTGGAGATGGTTTGGAAAACGAGGTACGGAAGTATGCGCCGAAGGAAGTGGGGGAGGCGTTATGGGAGATGTTAAGGAAAATATGGAATGGAGAGGGGATACCTGAAGACTGGAGAAAAGGCGTAATATGTCCGATTTACAAGAGGGAAGACAAGGGAGCGGTAAAGAGCTACAGAGGGGTCACGTTAATGGACACAGCATATATGCAGATTATGCAGCAACACCGGACGGGCGGCTGAAGGTGGAGATCGAAGACAAGCTGGGAGAGAGCCAATTCGAGTTTAGGAAAGGAAGAGGAGTGATAGACGCTGTGTATGTATTGAACCGCATAATAGACAAACAATAGAGCGGAGAAAGAGGGAAGCTATATGCATGCTTCGCGGATTTAAAGGCAGCGTTTGATAGGGTTAGCAGGAAAAAGCTGGGGGAGATAATGAGGAGGATGAGGGTTAATGAGAAGTTAACAAGAAGGATAGAGAAGATATACGAGGGAACAAGGAACGTAGTGAGGACCAGGGACCATAACACAAAAGTGTTTTGGACAGCGAGGGGAGTAAGACAAGGGAGCCCGTTGAGCCCGACACTATTTAACATCTATATGGCAGGGCTGGAAGAGGAAATAAAGAAAGGTCAAGTAGGAGGCATAGTGGTAGGAGACAGTAAGGTATGGTCAATATCATACGCAGATGGTATTGTATTGATAGCGGACAGAGAAGAGGAGTTAAAGGATACGATGAAGAGATTTAAGACATTCCTAAAGGAAGTGGAACTGGAATTGAGCACGGAAAAGACAAAAATAGTAGTGTTTGAAAAGAGAAGGAACAATAGGAGACAAAGAAAATGGAGATGGGGTGAGCAAGAACTAGAAGAAGTGGACGAGATAAGATATTTAGGGTACTTACTGCAGGAAAATGGAAGTGATGAGAAGCATATTCGAGGCAGAAAAAAGAGGGCAACAATAGCGATGAAGAAAACATGGAGCGTAGGAGAAAGGATATTTAAGTGGGACTACAAGAGGAGAATGAGGATGTTTGGAGCACTGGTAGAGAGTGTGGCGCTGTTTGGAGCGGAGGTATGGGGATGGAACGTAGAAGAGAGATTATACAGAATAAAAAGGAGATATGTGAAATGGATTCTAGGCTTAAACATAACAACGTCAAATTACATTTTGATAGAGGAGTGCAGGATAGAGGAAATAAGAGGAAAGGCACTGAAAAGAGCAGTAAAGTATGAGGAGAAAGCCTTAGAATCGAAGAAGGAATTAGTAAAGGAGTGTATAAAGGAGGGAGAAAGGAATTGGTGAAAGGGTCAAGAAGGGGAAAGAGCAAGAAAAAGAAAGAAGAGGTTAGAGGAGGCGAGAGAGGGAAAAGCTGAATTACATGCTAAATGCGTTACCCGAAGAGTATAGCTACAAAGCGGATATAATAAATGCAGTGAAAGAAGAGAACCAAATGGTAGCGTACGTGAGGAATAAGATAGAAATAGCGGAAAAGAAAGATAAATCAAATCGAAGAGAAATGAAAACTAATGCCTTTGCTGCAAAAAATGAAGGATGCTTCAAATGTGGAAGAGTGGGACATTTTGCAAGAGAGTGTCAAAATGGCGTCCAAGCGGGAAGCAGTAACAGTTATCGGCGTGGGTCAACACGTGGTAGCAGCAGAGGAAGAGGAAACAAAGGCAGTACGAGCAGGGGACGTGGAAACTTCCATCGTTAATCAGCAACCGGCACGAGCGAGTATGGCAACTCAGGGGCAGGCACATGGATGGTGTGACGTCATTTACCTCTCAACCTACATTAGGGATAAGACATCGACCGCCGAACTCCGGACTCCTTTGGACATATCACCACCACATCATCATAGCATACACCATAGCTGTGACGCACCTTAGTCCACAACAGAGATAGGATGTCGACCCCCGACCTTCGGACACTTTTCCACATCATAACCTACACCAGGCCCCTCAAAATCCTAAAACCGAAAGGTATATAAACCGAGACTTCACCCAGCTCGGGGAGTTCTTGTTCTAGTTGTTGTTCTTGTACAACGCCCCCTTTTTCGGTTCAGCGTTATTATACTGTTGTAAGTGCCAAAATTATAATAAAGTTCGATAAAAGGAAATTAATAGTTGGGTTACGACTCAGCTTTCTTTTCTCTTACAACCCAAGTATCGATTTTACGTGACAATGGCAACGGCGCACGCAGCACACAGCAGCGAGATGAACGAGATAAGTTGTAATGAAATTATGTGGCTATTAGATGGCGGTTGTACCGATCACATAATTAACGATATAAATTATTTCGACAAATCTATCGACCTTAAAAAATCGATAAATATATATTTGGGCGATAATAGATCGATAAAGGCAACAAAAGTAGGAAATGTTATAAGCTATTTTGAAGCATTTGGAAAGCGAAATAAAATAAATATGAATAAAGTTTTTAATGCGAAAGAAATGTCCGCAAACTTGATTAGTTTAGGCAAGTTAACGGATAATAATAATACGGTTATTTCAAAAGGAAATATTGCAAAAATAATAGATGAAAACAATAAACTTACAGCTGTAGCGGTCAAAGACAATGGAACATATAAAATGAAAAGTATATTGGAAGGGTAGGAGCAGTTAGTAAACTGTGCCGAACGTAGTGGTATGAGTAAAAAGGAAAGATGGCATAGGATGCTAGGACACGTAAATTTTAAATACTTAAATATTTTAGGTAAAGGGCAGCTAGTGACAGGTATACCGAATAAATTTGAAAAGGAATTTTTGAAATGTAAGATGTGTATAGAAAGTAGAATGCATAATTTACCTTTCAAAAATAATCGAACTAAGGCTAGGGAGATAGTGGAAATTGTTCTTACGGACGTGTGCGGTCCCTTTAAGACTACCGGATTAAATGCAGAGAAATATTTTACTTCATATATCGATGATTATAGTAAAATAGCGAGGATCTACTGTATAAAATTAAAAGATGAGAATTTTGATTCTCTTGTACAGTTTGTAAATGAAGTTGAGAACTTAACGGGCAAGAGGTTAAAAATATTAAGATGCGATAATGGAAGAGAATACCTAAACAATCGAATTGATAAATTTGCTAGAGATAAAGGTGTCGAGATCAGTTAGGTTGGTATGATCGCTAGTTATTACACGCTAAGCTGGTACGACTTCTAACGACGCTCTTTTGTCTTAGAAGTCGACCACGTGTTAATTGACCAAGTGTATTCTGTGAGTTCAGACGTGTTGTACGAGGCGGAGAAATATATTGGAGAAAATCGAATCTGTGTGAATCAATTGATTATCAACCCCAAACCCTCATCAATTAACAGGTTATGGGCCCAGGGTAGTAATCTGCGGTAATAAAGAATATTATTTTTGAGTTTTTGTGTTTTTCTGAGATTACCCGAGAAGAAACCACGCCATGCTCGACCAGGAGGAGATAGGTGATGTGTTCAGGGATATGAGGCTGATCCTTAGAAAGGGGAATTACGAATATTGGATGACAATGACGGAAGCCTCGTTAATTTTCCTGGGCTGCTGGGATGCAATAGTGCCAGGATTTACGGCAGCAGAAATGTTGAACCCGGAATGCATGAGAATGGACAACAAGGCGCGTGCGTACATTTTCCGGCATATTCGCCCCGAGTATCTCGGAGAAATTAGGACCTTGAAAACAGCGAAGGAATGCTGAAAGGCATTAGAGGACGTCCATGGGAGATCCACATCGATGGACATTGTTTTATACATGCGGGAACTGGGAACTATGGAGAAGACCCCCAACATGGATATCTCCACATACTGCGGGAGGATCAACGACCTATGCGATAAGTTGTCCAGCGTAGGAATAAAAATTGAGGGCCATGTGATGGCATGTTTCCTTTTGGCCGGCCTCGTGGCGGACCTAAATTACGCGACGTATCTTAGATCAACAAGGATCGATAAGGGTGTAACCACGAGAGTCGTGAAATCCGATCTCATACTCGAAGAAAGAAGGATCGAAGTGACCATGGACTCATCCGAAAAGGACAGCGCAATGGCGGCCTGGAAACAATGGAGGCCCAAGCCTCAACAAAGCAAAGATGGCGCAAGGCCAAAGCACAAAGAACTAAAGGATAAGAAGTGCTACAAATGAGGAAGGCGAGGCCATATGTCGTACCACTGTCAAGAGGAAAAGGTAGATAAGGAGGTGCAAAACCAAGGAGACAAAAGGGAGAGAGAATCAGAAGACAAACCGAAGTTAGAAGAAGTCCACGCTAGTTCTATCGTCCATCAGCCACATGGAAAGGGACAGGATCAGCTACCTTGACTCGGGAGCCTCAAACCACATGACTCCGGACAGGCATCGGTTCGTGGACTTCGTGCCTGCAACTGGACAGATGAGAATTGGTAAGAGATATCTGGAGGTCAAGGGACGATCGTCGTAAAAATGACTAAGGCCTGTGGCGGGTGGAACCTATCCTTGTCGAACGCCCTGTGGATGCCTGAACTAGATGTGAACCTAATCTCAATCAGGCAATTGGTAGTGAAGGGCGTCACCTCAGTGTGTACGATGGATGAGGCCATCGGTACACATGACGATGAGGACGTAATATTTAATTCGAAGGTAGGAGACAATGTGTACTACCTAGAGACAATACCATCTGAAGGGCATGTAGCAAACGTTTCCGTGGAGAACGATCAGGAGAGACCTGGGAAAGAGGACGAAGACATTGAGGACATCGAAGCGAAGGCTTACAAAAGCATCGTACCATGGCATGAGAGGTTTGGCCACCTGCATGGAAATGCTATGAGGAAGATCCCTGTAAGCAGTGTGAAAGAGGACTCGAGGAAACATGGGGAACCATGCGGAGTCTGCGTGCAGGGAAAGATGACCAAAGTACCATTTCCGAGGACAGCTCACCACATGTGTCAGCGCCCCTTAGAGATCGTTCACAACGAAATTAGTGGCAGAACTCAATGCAAGTCGCTGGGTGGAGGTAATTATTTTGTGACCTTCATTGATGATTTCTCTCGTTTCATGTACGTTAGGATCATCAGTAGGAAGAATGAAGTACTTAAGTGCTTCAAAGAATATCAGGTGGAAGTGGAGGATTTACACCAGTCCAAAATAAGTGCTCTCCAAACTGACAACGGAGGTGAGTACACAGGGGAAAACTTTGAAAACTATCTGAAGGAGAAAGGTATCTTACACAGGAAGACCGTCTCTAGGAACCCTGAGCAAAATGGAGTTTCCGAACGTGCAAACAGAACCCTGGTTGAAATGTCTAGATGTTTACTCATCCAATCAGGGCTCCCTGACTATCTGTGGGGGGAAGCTGTGAATACGGCATGTCACACAAGGAACCTATGCCCATCCGCTGCTATTGGAGACAAGATCCCACTGGAATTATGGAAACGTAAGGGATGTGACATCCAAGGGGAGATTAACAGACTGAGAGTGTTCGGGTGCAGAGTCTGGTATCTGAGAAGTCCAAGCGGAGGAAAATTCGATAGCAGGGCAGATGAGGGGATATTTGAAGGATACGACAGATAGGTTAAAGGCTATAGGATTTACCTGCCGAAGACCAAGAAGGTGATAATATCCTGTCATATCAGGTTCGAGGAGAACACGTTTCCATACAAGAGTGTTAAGATGGAAACAAGCAATATAAAAAGGAGATCCTCAGAATGGATATGGGATGTAGAAGACTTTGAACTTGGAAGGGGAGTTGGTCAGACTGACGTCGAAACACAAAGCGATGGAGAAACCGATGAAGGGGAGACTGACTACTTCATGGACAATTTAGCGAGTGAGAATAATCCGGGAGAGGCTGTGAGTGTACCGATTGTGCCCAGGAGGTCGACGAGACTACACAAACCAAGGACATGTGATGGACATGGCGCGTTGTTAGTTAATGGAAGCGAAAGTACATAAAAAATATTGGCCGGAAATAGTATGTTCAGCGGCATATTTGAAAAATCGAATATTAGCAAACACTGTAGAGAGAAAGACTCCTTTTGAAATATTTTTCGGGAAATAACCAAGTGTAGAAAATTTAAAAAATCTGTATGGAAGTAAAGTTTTTGTAAGGAGGCCGGAACAAAAAAGAGTTTCTAAATGGGATAAAAAGGCAGATATGGGAATTCTGTTAGGATATAGTGAAGTAGGTTACAGAGTTCTATTAGGTGGAAAAATAACAGTTGCTAGACATGTAGAGGTCATAGAAACAGACACAAAATGTATCGGTTTTGAGGAGAATTCATTCGATGCAGATAGCGATGAGAGTAAGGGTAATTACTTATTGGACAGCATAAATAAGGAAGAGTTAGAAAATAGAGAAGATGAAAATGATAGTAGTTCTGAAAGCTTAAAGATCCCTAGGAGATCTACATGTAATAAGAGAACTCCAATAAGGTATCCAGAAAAGGAAAACAGCAGTAAGATTCACGCAAATTATTGTAGAGTAGATATCCCTTGTACATTTGAGGAGGCGATTTGTTGTGAAAATAGTGAAGATTGGAAACAGGCTATGGATATAGAAATAGAATGTCTATATAAGAATAAGACTTGGAAATTGGTAGAAAGGGTAAAAGGCAAAGAAGTCTTAGATGTGAAATGGGTTTACACAAGAAAATCAGATGACAGGTGTGAGGCTAGATTAGTGGTAAGAGGATTTCAACAAAGAAACGTAATCGATGACATATATTCCCCAGTAGCGAGTAATCAGACCCTTAAGATATTGCTATCATATTGTTGCCAAAATGGATTAATCATTAAGCAAATGAATGTAGAAACTGCCTTTTTAAATGGTGAAGTGAACTCGGAGGTATATGTAAATCAACCAAAGGGATATGCAGACGGAACGAATAGAGTTTGTAAATTATCGAAAGCGCTTTATGGGTTAAGAGAAAGTCCGAGGGATTAGTATGAGTGTTTTGATAGGTATGTGACGAGATTAGGTTTTAAGAAGAATAATGTAGAATTGTGCCTATATACTCATGGAGAGGGAGAAAATGTTGTTTATTAGCTGATATATGTAGATGATTTGTTAATCTGTAGTAAAAACAAAAGGAGGATACAAAATATGAAGAAGTAATTAAGTGATAAATTTGAAATGAAAGATTTAGGAGAAGTAAAAGAATATCTTGGAATAGATATAGAGTATGATTAGTGTTAAACTTTCTGTTAATTAATTCGACAAGCATGTAAATCCAATTAAGTGTACAGTATAAATGTAAGGAGGCGTGTTAGGTAGATGATACATTTACACTGTACATGTGAATGTGTGTGTAAGCGTGAGAGGGCGTCCTGGTCTGAGTTGAGACAAAGGACCGTTGGAAGCTGGGTTAAAGAAGTCGAAATATTGGGACGCACGGTAGCTAAATTAAAGGTAAGACTGGACGACGGCCGAGCCACATTAATGACAGAAGACTTTGAATGAGTTCATGATAATGCGCCTCGGCGCACCCGGCCGCCTGCACCAGAGACAGAAAGCGATGACGATGACGTGCAAATGCAGCCAAGAAACATACGTGAGCCTCCTCTGACAGGAGGAAAAGCTATAAAATATATCCCGATACTAAACGGTGATGACGACATAGGTGTAGAGGATTTCGTAGCAGATGTCAGAGCAATAAGAAACGTATGTACGCAAAAGGCATTACTACTAAAGGCCATTAAAATCGAGAAAATAATAGGCCAAGCAGCACAAGGCATCCGGAATATACGAATAGAGAACTATACCAATCTATTTGACGCATTCCGACAGAACGTAGCCGCACAAGTGACGTCCGACGAATACGCAGAACAGCTCCGGGAACTAAGGCAAGGAAGAGACGAGTCAGTTCAATCTTTTAACATTAGTTTCCGACAAGTGCTTAACAGACTGACATACGCAATAACCAACGAGAAGCCGCAACCGTTGACACGAAAAATAACACTCGAGAAAGTAATGAAGGGAGTAAGCCGGGTTTTCATAAATATCTCTCCAATTTGCCCCCCACAGCTGACTCCAACTACTCATTATGGAAGGCTTCCAGGAAACTCACGCACCCCTCGCAAATAATCCCTCCAATCCGCCGTCCGCAAGGTGGATGGGGCGTAGCCCTATAGATAAAGCCAACCTGTTTGCTAATCACCTATCTAACGTATTTAAACCTCACTCCTCCAAAACTGCCGCGGAAATAATTGAATACCTGCACTCTCCCTTCCAAATGTCCCCTCCTCTTAAACCCCTTCACTTCTGCAGAGATTATAGAATCAATCAGTCGCCTGAATCCCAAGAAAGCAGCGGGACATGACCAAATATGTAATAAAGCAATCACGGAACTTCCCACAAAAGGGATTGCACTCATCACATCGATTTTTCGACGACCGATGTCGTTTTATCTCCGACATATATATATGAGTTTTCTCTTACGAGGAGAAGTCGACGTTTTCGTCAGAAAATCCATCGGCGGGCCCTGAAACTAAATGACGCAGGCCATCAGACCCCCGGATTAGGTGTCACCACTGTAAGCACTACGGATATAAAGTGGTGGAGTGACGCAAGAGAATAAAATTGGACTAGGCGAAGAATATACGAAACCTAGAGGGAAACCGACCAGCCGCATCGTCGAAGGTATCTTGCTTCAAATGTCATTAGGAGGGCCATGTCGCGCCTAATTGTCCGTTATTGCGGAAAAGGAACAATAACAGCAGCACACCGAAAGGAATCGATAACTTCAATAACTAGCGTCGAGTCGACCTCTACGTAGTGGAAGCGGCAACTGGTACATCAAGTTATCTAGGTGAATCGTTTCCAGTATTGTATAAAAGTCCGCTTATGAACAGCGTTAATACAATCAATGACTGTAATGTAAAAAACATGTAAATCCTATTCCAAATATTTTATAACTACGTCACGCCGTCACATTTAACGATACTTTTGCCAGAGCCACTTCACAACTGAAATTCTTTGTTTATTGAGTATGTAATATATGTAATATGCATTTTCTTGGGCAATAAACGTTATAATTAAAAATTAAAAAAGCACTCGTTCTCGTCCGATAACGAAAGTTAAGATGAAGAAAGTATTTAAATGAGTGACCGCTTAGGAACTCCGCGTAGTGCTCACTTTTTTATTTTTCCAATCTTCTTTACCTTCCTTAATAATCTAATAATCTAATAATCTAAGCATATAATCTAAACATAGAGAAATAGAAATGTTTTAGTATTACGCGACTAGTACCATATATCACTCATTTTTGCACACATTTATATTTTTTCAAATATTCTTTTTGTGTACATTAAAAGCAAATAAGAAAATCACTTATTTCAGCTAACTCTCATATCGCGCTGAATGGTCTCATTCTCGTCTGAAGGCATTTTGAGAGATAGAATAGAGTTTGGTTCTTTTCATGTAAAAATTTGATTTCTCTGTGGTCATGCTAGCAGAGTCCTTTTTAGACATATTTTTTATTTTGTTTGCCCAGTGTTGATTTATAGAGTTTGCGAATTCTTGTTTTAAACACAACTTTATTTTGTGCAAAAGGTACTTTAATAATTTTAAATCGTCTCTTTTATCGTAGGAATAGTTTTATTTTATATTGTTTATTTTGCATGATATGAAGCTTTTGTCTCGTAATTTTTGTTCATTATAGATATAGGGCTCGAAAGCCGACATTTGTTTTATTTCTAGTGCGGATACTTGAAGGGCGGTTTGTACATGTTTTTCTATTTCGTCGATTTGCCTCTTTGTTAGGTTGACATTGTTGTGTGGATATTTAGATCGCAGTTCTTTTCGAACTGATTTTGTAATATTTCCTACTTTGTTGTCTTTGTACTTATACCTGGGTCCGTCACTCCGTGTTTCTAGCGTTAGGAAGTCAGATGTATTTTTGTTTATCTGGAATACGAGAGCGTTATGGTCGCAATCGCAGTCTATGGTTTTGAGCGTTTTAGTTGCCCGTAAATTAAGGAATTGTAATTGTGTGTCTTTAAGGCATATGACTAAGTAATGAGCCTCCTTTTGGTCAAGACTCAATCCTTTCTTCGTGCGTTTTTAATGATTGTTTTAGTTTGTTTAATTGTGTTTGTTGTTCATTTATTGTTTTGAATATGCTTTCTTTGAAGGTTCGATAAGTTTATTACGTTCAGTTGTGGTATGGTTTTAATTGGGTTTGGATTTTGAATTACGCGCGGTAATAAATTTGTTTGATGTGGTTGGTTTTCGGAGACTTGGTTTCGGCTTATTCCTTGTCTTAGGATGTCTGAGAACCACAGTATGAATTTGCGGCTTATTTGTTTTTGATTCTTTGCATTTGTTGATATTTTCGCAAAGTTTTTTGCAAATTTTCTTCATACAACAAAGACACCCACTCAGAGCTTTCCTCCGTAACCACACAAGAACGAACTTTACTTGTTCTCGTAACTACAGAGCAGTCACTTCATCTCTATACTTGTTCTCACGACTACAGAACAGTCAACTTGTGCTCTCGACTTCATCTCTATACTGGATCTCTAGACTTGTCACAAACAGTAACATTCAAGTAACAGTCAAATCTCACCAGTAACAGTTAACACCAGCTCGAGTTAAAATACAGTTCAAGGAATAGCAAGTGTCAGAAGTCAAATCAGCAGAATCGCCAAGTCGAAGATAGTCAATCGACAGAAGATACATCATCACAGACGCCAACACGAAACGAGTCTCAGGTCGTACTCATTCGTAGTTTGTCATTCCATATACGTAACCTTGTATCACATTGAAGTTGTTGGATCGTTGAAAATATATATTAACCTGTTAATATCAGCGTTATATTCTTCCAACCACCCTTATTATCTGAACCGAAATAAGGGATCGAACGATTCGTGGCATCGATTATTCAAATTGTAACGGGAATTTACGACTCCCGTTGGCGCGCTTCTTCGAGATCGCATCTCCCCGCGAACGGTCGAAAGTTCATTCAAATGGAAAGATCCATTTTTGCAGCATTTTCTTTTTGGTTGCTTCTTTCATTCTGTCTATCTTCTTTCTTTCTCTTATTTTCTTGATTCTTTTTATAGTGAGCATTATTTATCACTTTTCGTTATTGAATATCACTGTATAAATTGGCAAACTCACTAACAAGTCTTACGCCTGGTATTTTTGGCCAGTGAAGTCTGACCTGCTTGGGGGTTCACAGCATTCTGACGAGAAAGAATACATTCAGCACGGTATGAGCGTTATCTGAAGTAATCAATTTTCTTATTTAATATTATTGAATAAAAAATATTTACGACGTACAATTATGTAGGAGGATAAAAAATATATGTAAAAAATCTCATAATTGATTTTCGCGAAAACAAAGCGAAAAATGTCATTTTACATTTTCGACTTCATTTTCGCTACGCGCAAGGAATCATCGTCCTTCGACTTGTGTCACAATTTTCGGCACATGTATTTTTGCATTCTTTCAAACGACATATTCCGAATTCCGAATATTGAATAAATGTAACATTATCGGAAAATATAAACAAAGGAATATATAAGTAAACGTGTATGCGAGCATGATACAACGTATGGTGATAATCGTTTAATACTAAAGATATTTTCTGGGACGTATTTACGGCTAATTTGGGCAATTCGTTTTGCTTTTGTTTCTTTGCCTTTTTTTATTTTTTCTGATAGGTTTTTGCGTAGTTCTACGAGTTTGGGGCACCCCTTGTATGACGCTGAGTGTCCGTAGTTTTTGCAGATTACGCAGAATATTTTGTCCTTATTGACTACGTCTTTTTTTATTTTGCAGTCGCCTGTGCCATGGGGCTCTGTGCATTTTACACAGCGATAGTTTAGATTGCAGTTTTGTGCAATGTGCCCTAGTCGCTGGCATTTATGACATTGAATTATGTCATCCTTTCTTTTTATTATCTTTTCCCATTTTATCTTACAATAGCTAAAATGGTTTATTTTTAGTAGATTGCTTATATTGCTGTGAGGGGATAGTTGAATTATATAAATTGGGAGCAATATATTGTTCTCCCTTGATCTTTTTGTCGTGAACCGTGAGATTTTCGTAAATTGTACGTCGTCTATTTGTAATGATTGTAGGTCTGCATGTATTTCTGTTTCAGTGTAGCTGTTGTCTAGTCCTTTTAGTAAGTACGTGTGGTGTTTTTCTGTTTTGGGTGTATAGGTATAGTAGGTTGTGTTTGCTGCAAGGAGTGTTTCTTTGGCTTTGTGAAAGTCGGGTATGTTTCGGACGTAGAGCGCATGTTTACCTGTGTGTATCCTTTTAATGTGGAAATTTTTGATATTTGACACTTTTTCTATGAGTGTTATTGTGTCTTTTGAGTCTTGAGTTGTGATAACGATGGGTGGAGGTTTGATTTCCCTTGTAGTGGTAGGGGCGTTCTTACGCTCATCCGCGGTGTGTCTGCTGGGGTGTCCATTCGGTGTCCGCCCCCCCCCCTTGGCGATGATATTGGCGCTGGGCCTCCAGGGTTGTTCGATGAGGCCTGTCGCCTCTCCGGTGATGAGTGTTTTGGCGATGTGGTGGGACTGTGTTTACTCATTTTGCCTCTTAATGAGTCGTTTTTTTTTTTATTTGCTCTAACGTTGAGCACGGCGTTAAGAGGTTTGTTAGTCCCTGTTGGGGTTGAGATTCTGGTTCGGTTTGTAATATGTCGAATGTATTGCTGGTTGTAATTGCTGGAGGTGGGGTTGCTCTTATGGGCCTCATGATTGTGAATTCCGCAGCTTTTTCTTCCTGTGTGCGGAGAATTTCCTCGTTTGCGTTTTCTGGTCTTTTTGTCCTGGCAATCAGGTTTGGTTGTGGATTGAGTTTCCGCGTCTTTTGCGCGGAAAGTCCTACGCTATTGTTGATTTCTACAACTGCTTTATGTGCGTTTATTTTTCTTTTTGTTGTTGTTTTTTTTTTTTTTTTTGTTAAGTCTAAGGCGGATTCCGTTTTCTTGCTTTCTGCTTCATTCTCGATGACTCCTATTTTTTTATATACCTTAATTTTGTTGTTTTTTTTTTATTTTTGTTTTATGGCGATGATGTCACTGCAATGTTTTTCACTGTTTGACACTTTTTTTTTCACTTTTTGTCACTTCTTCTTTTTCGTATTTGGGAGCGTTAGTTTGCTTTGACGCGCGCACTGTCAGGACCTAAGCCTGATGTCCCTTTCTGGGCTGAGAGGTCCGTCTTGTTCGGAGGTTTACGGTCAACTGACGAGAACGAGTACTTTCAACGCGGTATGAGCCTTGGCTGAAGTAATCAGTTTTGTTATTTCATGTTATCGAATAGACAACATATTTAAGAAAACATACATGTATGTATGAGGAAGAATGGTATTTTGAGACGTGCAGTCAGATATATAAAATTTTTCCTGGCTTCGTTTCCCACACAATGGATTGTGAAGTTCCGTCATGTAGGTACGCGTATACTTAACAAGTAGCGAATCAAGTGAACGAAACTTCATAATTGATTTTCTAGAAAACCAAGTCTTTTGTCGAAACTTGTCACTTCATACTCGACTCATTTTTGTATAGGAAACCAGGCCCTTTCGTCTTGCACCTTCATAATACTCTAATTTTCTCGCGTACTTCAATTTTGAAACTATTTAGTTTCACTGGATTGCGTATAACTACCAACAGCAAAATACTAACATTCACCGACGACACGGCTATATAATCAAGTGACACTGTAGAACGGCTTCTTTGGTCTTTATTATAGTAACGCGGATAAAGCGCAAATGCCGACAAGCAGAAAGGGTCGGAAAACTTGAATACGCCTGTAGCGGCACTCGACAACAAAAATTTCCGAAAAAGTGCCGACAGGCCTAATAAGCCATCGATATCAGTACGGTCTCTCCGCCGAATATTTGGAAGAAGCCGTAGGTGGCAACGATGGTGGACGCGTAACGAACACGTGCGTAGGAGGGATATTGATGGATAACAAAAAGAAACGAATCGGGTCAACAAAACAGTTGAGTTGTAACAGAGGGGAGAGAATAGTCAGTTGGAATCGGGAGTTGTACGTAGAGTCGAAATCGAGAATGGTACGTCAGAGTCGGAAGCAAGAATTGTTAATAAATATATTATTAAACACTACCGAGTATTTCTTTGGCACCCTACACGTCCTACACCAAAATCACCTCAGGGCTGATGGTTATCAATATATTTCGGCACCGCAGCCGTTGATCCTCAGTTAGCCACCGAAGAGTCAAGAGTCGTCAATCGAGAGTCGTAATATCACGCCTTGTCCAAACATTCTTAACCACTCTGTTGAATTCACATAATAAACTCTGCCACCATGTTCAAAGTCTGAATTTTTCTTACCTTGCTCGTGAAACGTTTAAATGATCAGTGATTTCTTAATTTCACTGCTCCCCGTGCCTTTGTACGTCGCCCAGAAGCCAGGAATCTGTCGACCTCAGGATATGCATATAACACCTGGTCAAGCGATAGTAGTGAGAATAGACAGTAGCCGGATTCCCAGCCGCGAGATATGTGAATCATAGTGAAAAGGTAAAGATCCCAGTCCTTTAGTCAGTAAGTCAGTCTGTATTTTGCTATTGAAGTGTAACTTCGCCTTGAGAATAAAGTATACGAACGGGCTATTGTTCATTCGCCCTTTTTTTTTATATTATATATATATTACCTCGTCATTTATTACGTGACACCTTCGACGTAACACAAGCACTCTAATCCAGAAACAACAGTCATATTACTACCAGAACATAGCAGAAAAATCGAAAAATGAAATGATAAATGCGAAGTCCAGTCGATTTAACCACATTACATTTAAAATACGAAAATAGAATTTGGAATACCACTATGGGGGACAGGAGCAATGAGTTATGTAAATAAACCAGAGTCGCTTCTAGAAGATTCAGAACAATAGCTAACGCCTCAAGGTATGTCAGAAACGAGGATATACACAAAGCTTAAAAACACCACAAGGTAGATGAAGAAATTAGCAGATACGCAGAAAAATATAAAGAAAAAACGGCAACACATCCAAATCAGCTAGCTGCTGAATCGAGCAAAACCCATATAAAAAGGAGACTGAAAAGAAAACATCCCACTGACCTTGCTAAAGAAATAAAATAAACAAACTGAAAGATGATATCCTGCTGGGGATAGCCATCCCCAAATAAAGTTAGAAAAATTTAACAAATGTCCAGCTGGGCAAATTGTAAAGTACAAATTAAATAAAAAAAAAAACGGATTGCGTATTTGCCCGCAAAAGAGTAATCCAAGTGCTGAAAACTTTAAATAACACTTGTTACTTGCGAATACCTATACTTAACCCTGCTGCGGTCTTCCATTCAACTAAATTATTAGGTAAGAGTTTGAAGAAGAAAATTACCTTTGCATAAAAAGATTCGTTTTTGTATATTTTATCTTCTAACTAAAGGGTCGGATAAATGTAATAGTATGTTACTATATCCTTCATAACAACTTTCATTGCAAAGAACCGGTACATTCTACTATTGCAAACAAAATTTTGCCATTAGTGAAATTTTTACGAACTCTTATTTTCTCTTTGAAATGTTCCAAAGTATTTATAACACTCTCTGCTATTTCTTTTGCAGCTTTCCAACGCGGGTCATATTACCGTCTTATAATATAATTTTGTATCAGTGCGTTCCCAAAATTTTCCATGATCGCATGGAGAGTTTACAAGAGTTTACAAACATCGAAATCCCCTAATTACTAAATTACTTAATACGTCGGGCCAGATCCGCAGGCTAAGAAAACACTATCCGTTAGACCTAAGCACTAGATTCAGCTAGATATTTCTAACAACTAATATTTACGTATTTATAATATTATTATTTATAAATTATATAATATTATTATTTATAAATTATACTTATTTATAAATTATACTTACTTATAATGAGGTAATAAGTTTATTAACTTATAATAAATAATTAGCGATGTCACTGCTCCACGCCAGAGAAACTTACTCAAAATTCTCAATGCGAGAATTGATTGTAAAGTACTTGTAAAGAAAAGAAAATAAAAAAATAAAAGAATCTACGAATTAGCCAACATCCACCGTATCAAATGTCACATCTTAAAACTAACAAGGAACCACTTCGCGCAAGCTGCAAAGATAAAAGAAAATAGTTTAATGTTCCGTTGCTGATTTCCAAACAATTCATGTTACAAAAATACGAAAGAAACTACCTCTATTACGTCGGGCGACACTCTACCGTGAACAGGCCACACACCGCGGGTAAGAGGGGAACCAGATGTCCGCGCATCCTTATTGCGTACTCTCAATAGTCTTAGGGACCCATCATATATCACAGAAATTTGCTAGCTAAGGTCCTTTAAACCGAACAAACATCTCTTTACTAAATCGTTTTCTAAAGGCTTATTGTTTACTACAGAAAAGTTACCTTACGACAGGCTGTATTTCTAACCGTCGCTCGCGGTCCTACAGTGTCGCAGACAGATCGTCTAATCTGCCCGACGGAAAATATACAATGGATCGACGAGCGCATAGTTGTCACCAAGCAGCGAGTTCTAGAAACGTCGATTTCGGT
Source organism: Bombus flavifrons (assembly GCF_040668555.2). Classification (NCBI taxonomy): domain Eukaryota; kingdom Metazoa; phylum Arthropoda; class Insecta; order Hymenoptera; family Apidae; genus Bombus; species Bombus flavifrons. The sequence continues at coordinate 3,889,555 of NC_138458.1, read as the reverse complement.
CCGTTATTTCACATACATAAAAAAGGTGGCATACGTGATCATTGGCGCGAGCGGTGGAGTGATCCGAGCGTAGTGGGGGTCGTCTCCCAGAGAAGGCAACGAAAAGGATCGAAGGGCAATTAGTCCCTTCTGAAGAGTATAACGTTATACATCGAGAGATATCGTAAGGTCGGGTCGAATTTCTGTAACATATTAACTGTATTCATCGCTAAATAATTAGTGACGTTTTTATTATTACATTCATTATTGTTAAATATACAAGCTATATTAACCTGTTAATACAGCGTTAAATTCATTGAACCGCCTCTGGTATCTTAATCGAAACGAAACGAAAGGGGGTGATTTAGCTTCGACAACAACCACCTCGTGTCGCAAAAGTTATAAACGAAGCAATATTCAATGTAGAAAATCATGCCACATCTGAGCCTTATTGCATAATTAAACAAATATTATTATTAAATTCTATATTTCACAATCTATAAGTTATTAATTCATATTAATAAGCTTTCTTCCACAACAGTCATAAACTTGATGGTAAAACAAATAAAATTTTGGAAGTACATTTCGCAAATTACAGGTGACTTGATTATCCTATTTCATCCAAAATTGTAAAATTTTCCGGAATCCAGCATTCAATCGAAAAGTAAATTTTTAAATTAAAGCAAATTGTAGGAATTCGTCTGGTGATTGTCCTTGCTTTATACGATATATAAATAAAATTTATATTTTGTTTAAGACTACATCGAATTAATTTATATACTTGATGCATACGAGGGTCTGTTAAATATATACCGGACTGCATGTGGCATATCTGACCTTCCACTCCATGTAGTGCTCTATTTATTGTTTCTTCAGTAGATGGCACAATATGCGAGAAAGCAGTACGATTTTCCGTTGCACGACACATAATTATCAAGTTTTTAACCGTTAAGGGCAGAAAACCCACTGAAATTTTGCATAGATTGCGATTATAGTTTGGGGACAAAACATTATCAAGAAACCAAGTGAGTGGCATAAATCGTTTTCTAGTGAACACCAATATTAGAGATGGCAAGAGCTGTTATTTGTGAACCATAAATGATTTAATCACATTCGTTCCCAATCACGATGATTTTTCATCAAAAGATTCTTTTTGATCTTTTGTAATCACTGCTGATGAAGCCGATGGAGGAGAACATAACTGTTTTTTACACGCATCACATAACCTGTATATTTTATATTAACGATATCAAACGATTTTGAAATCGAGAGAAAGAATTAGTACTTTACTCTTTAAGATACTGATATGAGATAAAGACAAACAAAAATTGAATTATTTTATATTTTTATTATTAAATAAAGTAAATTTACGTTAAATGGAGAAAACGGTAACGTAACTTTAAACTAATACTATATGCAGATATTTTTGTGCAAGCTGTACTGAAGTATTTTATAAGAAATAATTCAATCAGGATCAAGAATTACGATCACAGTGAATAAATTGACTGCATATAAAAAAAGTTACGATCACGATCGTGTATAAAGTTAGATTACGATTGATGATTTTGCGATCACTGTGATAAATCACTGTTAGTAATTTTGCACGCCATCTCTAATCAATGCGTTTAAAACACATCACATCGGCAACGTCAGCTCGAAAGTTATTAATCGCGGAAGCGTGGTTTCCATCATTCGGAAGGAGTTAAAGTTTCACAAAATCAGGATCACTTGAAGAGGCGCTAGGAGGACAACGTATCGACATCAATGAAGAAGTAGATTAATTGACTTCTGATCCAGCCCTCCACTTTTTACAAAACTAGAATGAAAAAATTAACAATCTGATGGAAAAAGTGTATGCACAAAAATGAAATGTATATAGGAAGAATATTCTTTCTGGAATATTTTACTAAAATATAAAGTTAAAAACAAAGTCTGGTTTATATTCGGCTGATCCTCGTATATTAAGATAGTTAATATCACATCACATATTATGTATATGTAGTAGCATAATGAATCGGCATATAGATATACGTTAACGAAACAATAATTATATCATACATTTAGATTTTGACCCAGAGATTATTTATTCAAAATCACAAGCCGCTGCGGGTCTTTGCAGTTGGGTGAGAAATATAATGGTTTTCCATTATATTAATGAAACAGTGAAACCATTAAGAGCTGCACTTGTACAAGCTAATGCCGAGTTAAAAGCTGCTATGGATCACTTGAATGCTTTGAGGACACGATTAGCGGTAAATTAATGTTCATTTCATTGCTTGTCATGATGTATAGGTATATATAACGAAATTTTTTATATTATAAAAGTACATAATTTCCATGAACATGTATAACATCTATCATGTTTGCTTTGGAATTATGGATATATATATTTATATCAATATTAACCATAATTTTCTTTATTATTTCTGTGGATTGTACGATTTCTCTTGGAATTGTACACCATGTTTCACAAGGTGCAGTACAAAAATGAATATATAATAACATACATAATAATACAATATGATAATATAAAAACAATTACAAAGAATGAAATATAATATAAATATAATATTGTTTTAATTATTTATATATATAGTTGTAAGAAGGTATATAAATAATTATATTCAATTAAATATCCATTTATCTCTTTCTCTTTATTCCTCTTATCAATTATCTCTCTCTCTCTCTCTCTTTCTATTTTTTATATATATTTTATATATATATATATATATATATATGCCGGGTTATCATTAGAGTTAGGGGCGTATAATGAAATAATGTTAATGAAAATGAACTATTACATTTCGTTAATCAGAAGCAGCTTGTAGTTACTGTTACCTAATCTTTACCGATCACTTGAAAAATTAGTCGTATTATCGCTTTTTACATAAAATCAGCGGAGTGTTTACACTTTTGCTGCTCACTGTATATAATCGTATATTTCACACATACGAGCCATTTATTATAAAATGTAAAATACTCACGGGCTATATGCCTCTTACACAAGTAGATAGGGGTTTTCACTTGATTAATTCGCCCAAAGTAAATGTGTACACGATTTCAATAGAAAACGTCAGTGTTACCTAGACGAATACAGTCGCGTCCCGTCGATCATGTCGTCGTTTATCGAGCAGCAATGAATTTTAGCTAACGCTCTTACGGAGATTTTAGGAAAGGAATAAGGGGGGGAGAGGTGATGCGTCGCGATGCTGAAAAGCACGGGGCATCCCACGGAATTGTCGGTAACGTCACATACCGTGACGAATACTCGAATCTTCCGATTCAATGTGTCTGAACTGAGGTAATAGTCGCTCCACGCTACAAGACTCGAGACACACGATCGACTTACAACACGGTTTTATATGTAGATCACGTCACTATGCTCGTTTTTACTGGAAAAATCTTTGACATGATTTGGTACGAGTGTGGTTTCGCTGCCGACCGAGTTTGCTGCTCGAGTTATTTTCCTTTTTTTCCACGCTTCCCTCTCGTGGCTTATTAAACACTTAAGAGATTATCACTACTGACTTCGCTAACACAACGTTTGTAGAAACAATATGACGATTACAAGATTGCCCAAAACGTAATAACCACGAACGGGAAGAATTAGGTTGTCCGAAAAGTGCCTTTCTTTTACAGACCCGTCTTTTACAACGATGCACCTTTATACAAACATGCAATCTAATCTGTCGAACGTTGTGATCTTTATTTTGGTAGAACAGAGTGGATCATATGTAAGTCGATAAAATAATACAAAACGGAAAATGTGCATCCACTATTTCCTTATAAAACGAAAGAAACTTTTCGAACGACCTAACACAAAAACGAAGACTTCTTGTATAAGGGTATCTACCTGGGTACCTACAAAACCAACTAGTACAATTTCAGGCACAATTCAAATGTTGCCGAGACCTGAAGAAGTCAATAGCGCGGACGTGGTTGTAACGATCGGTCAGGTAAAATCACTGCTGTACAGTGCAGCAGTTGCGTCCCAAACATGCTAAAAACCTTTTGATTAGACATATTCCTGATTTTGTCATTACAGAATAATCAATAAAAAGGACGCACTCGAGATCAGAGAAAATATAAATATGTCAATTTATGTTACTTTTTTCAATTTTATATGTATCAATATTAATAGTATTTTGCATACGTGACAGAAATCTTTACATAACTGGACTTTTTTAGGTATTGTGTAATTAAGGTTTTGCTCACATGATTTTTTTTTTATTTATTGAAATTTACAATCAATTCTCGCATTGAGAATTTTTAGTAATTTTTTCTCGTGGCGCAGTGACATGGCTAATTATTTATAATAAGTTAATACTTGTTATAGATAAGTATAATTTATAAGTAATTGTTATAAATAAGTAAATATTACTTAATATAGTTTATAAGTGTTGTAGATAAATAAATATTACTTAATATAAATATCTAATTAAATCTAGTGTTTAGGTCTAGCGGGCAGTGTCTCTTCAGCCTGCGGATCTGGTCCGACGTATCTGCTCACATGATGTAATGAAATACTTATCAAAATGTTTTATTATTTTTTATCATTTTGTACACTGCTTCTCTACATATTCTACAGCCATTTGTTGAACACGAATCACGTCTTCCTGAGTACCATGCTGTTCTTCAAAATTGATAAACTTTTTAAACAGGATCTTCATCTTTCTAGGTGGTAATGTCTGAACAACTGCTCTCTCTAGAACTTTCCTGTAAATACAAAATATTATAAGGTAAATTCTCTATGAAATTAAAAAGACAAAATATAATTGAAAATATATTTACCTTGCTATATCAATATCATTAGATTTAACTAATGAATCAATATAACAAGACCATATATCCACCCGTTTCGGATAGGAACTTAGAATTTGCTCAAACAGAGTTTGTGCTCTCTCTTTATCCCCAAATTTGTTCTCCATAATCGCAAACCTTGCCATTAGATTTACATCTGTAAATTTATATTATATTAGTATTTTATTCTTTATGACATTTTATTTCTGTTGTATACATACGTTCAGATGTTGGCAAAGATTGCAATGCTCTCTGCATAATATGCCTGGATTTGTCCTTCAAACCCATTCTTAACAAACATTCTCCACAATTAAACCATGTCTCGGGAATATGTTTAAACTTCGCAATCATAGTATTAATTGTTTTTTGTAACTCCATCTGCCTGCCAGCCTCGACATGAACAGTCAACATGTGACTGTATATTTTCAGTGAGTCGTTAGACCTCACTGCCTCTTTGAACACATCATTTAGTGACTCATGAAATCCATATCTGGATTCTAAATTTAACCAGGCCTTCCAAACATTTAATTTTTCCTTCTCTTCTCTGAAATTAATCGTCTTCACCGCTCTTCTCGCAACTGCTCTCGCTTTTTCTATTTCTGTTGCCAGTAAATGGTATGCCATATACTGCAACCATACTATTGAACTGTCTGGACTAGCTAAAACTAATCTATCGAACTGATCAATAGAATTTGGCAATTCGTTACTGGCGAGCGCCTCTTCTCTTTGGCGAATTTCACCTTCCTTCCTTCTTTCTTGTTCTCGACGTTCGGCGGCACTTAATTTTTTACTCCTGAGCTTTGGTTTTTCCTCTATTTCATCTTCACTATCGCTAGATGACTCTTTATCCTGAAGGAGAGTTACATTAGGGCTGCCATCCCAGAAAAACCCACACGCAGATAACTTTGGCTTCTGCTCGTTATCCTTATTATTAACATTGATAAGTGGTGTTGCTAATTTGGTATCTTCCAATTTTATCTTTTCTTCTCTTGTTTGTTCAATACACATTTTCTTCGAATATTCCTTTTCTAAATTTTTCACTCGTTTCTCTCTGTTTCGTTTTCCTTTGTTTTTCATCTTTGGTACTTCCTGTAACTTTTCAATTTTTATCCTTTTGGCGGCTAGCATGTTCTCTTGATTTTGTTCTCACTTTTTACAGTTTACGTAGAACTCGCGATTACACTTTACGATTCGCAATTCTCGGTTACAACTCGACTTATAAACGAAGAGTGAACATAGCGACTTAGCAGAGTGCGCGATACAAACTAAGACGATGACTGCTCAAGGAACGTAGAAGAACTGTCTTTCTGTGTCGATGGCGCTGCGGAGGAAAACTGCGATGGGTGTGGCTAAGGGTACGAGAGGATCGGATTCGTTAAGGAAAGTTTTCGTTAGGAAAGTGAGGGAAATGGGCGTTGCTGTTAATTGGTTAATCTACCAGGTTGATGGGTGAGAAAGGATGCTAACCGCCCTCGAAAGAGAGTTGCTAGCGGGAAGCATCATACCTGAGAAAAGCAGATTTCCCATATTTTTCCGGAGTAGATAATAAATTAAGGAATACTAAAACTAAAAGATATTTGTTCAGTTTGAAGGACCTTAACTAAAGTAATCCTAAGATTTATGGTGGGCTCTTAAGCTAGTTGAAGGTATGCAATCATCTTGTCCGAGGGATAGAGTTTGCTTTGTGTAGCAAGCCACGGGACAGAAACCGTTGGGAGGTTCATTGTCGAGTGCCGCTACAAATTGTTTCACGTAGTTCAAACGTTTCGCAAGTAAAGTGACAATGATAAAGTAATAGCCTATGTAAACTTTATTACACAAAATCAGCAGTGTAACGGTGCCACGGTAGATGTGGCCATCCCATCTCTCTGTGACAATAGCGATCCGAGAGCATAGAAACGCGAATATACTTCGCCGCTCTGGCACTAAAGAGGAAAGGAGAAAGAAAAACAAGAGAAACGAGACAAAAGAAACGAGAGATAACCGAGGTAAACATACTGTTTACGTTCACACAAAAAATGTAAAGCGCCGACACATAATATAGTATGGCTATGTCGTACCGTCGCGTATCGGTACTTTTGCCTAACACATATTATCAAATTCATAGTTTATTGTGAATACCCAAATGTATTTATATGTATCTTGGTTGTAAATAAACGTCATTAAAAAAATAAAAAAAAAAAGTATGTTTACGTTCGGGCTACAATAGAAGCTATAAGCACGATCAGAGCGGCGATAAAAACTATTAAAAATACCTTTCCTTCGGATAAGATTGGATAATTATAACGCGTAAAGCGCAATATACTAATAATAACGATCGAATCATCATAAAAGTTAAAAATCTAAAAATTAATTGTGCTTTTATATTTAACTTTAATAATAAATCATTATAACGAAATACTGATCGTTTGTTAAGGTTTACCTACAGACAAAATGTCCTCGGAAAATGCAACAATTTTAATGAATTCAACAAGATGGCCTCTAATGATAGATCCACAATTACAAGGATTAAAATGGATAAAAAATCGGTGTGGTGAAGATTTGCAAGTGCTGAGGCTTACTCAACCGAATTATTTATATTTAATTGAAATTTCCATTGCGAATGGAGGAATTGTTTTAATTGAAAATATCATGGAAGCCATCGACCCCATTTTAGATCCTGTTATAAAGAGAGATCTAATAAAAAAAGGAAGGTACTTGCTTATATATATTATTATTGTAACATAAATTCGTATTAGATAAAATTGCTGTTTAGGACATCCACCTTTAATGATTCTGACCTTCATACATATATGCTATCAAGGTCACCGTTCTGAGTGACCATTAAAAAATTTTAGCTGTCGCTTGTTATTCGTTAAAAAGTTATTAATATAATCATACTAAAATTTATTTAAAATAAATCATATTTAACTATTCATTATTACACATTTCCTGATAAAGTCCAAAGAAATATGTTGTTAAACAGCAAACATGGCCCGTTGTAATGTGAGAAAATTTGACATTGTCCATCACTGTGTCAACGATGTCAGCAACTATGCACAAATGGGAATCTCAACTCCAATTTTGTTGAATTTCGGATATGTTGTGGAGGGGATGGTCTCGAGTAACATGCACTCTGTTCGAGGCGTGAGACGATCGTAGTCCTGGCGGAAAACGAAGATTTTTATATACTTAACCCCATACAATTTCGAAACAAAATGATATGACTGAGGCAAATAAAACAGAAACAACTTAGCACAAACGCGATTTTTGAAATTATGGGTTCGAAGTTCTATTTAGAATAATTAAATATTGAATAAACCTCTCAATCTATATCTTTAAAGTTAATGTAAACATTTATATTCGTCTAACGACTAACATTAAGTTTGGGTTTGATTTTGTTTGCTAACCCTAACCTAACTCTCAGGCATCAGGTCTAGTTTGGGCATTGAGTGGAACTTCCCCTCTGCCCCTGGGACTTCAAGTCCCTGGACTCTCAAAAAATGAAGTGATTAAAAAATATCAATTTTTAATTGTTGTGATTACGAATAACTATTAACTAATATTTAATATTTATAATATTTTACTCGTAATCAATATCTTTTAATTAAAGATATTAACTGTTATATCTCAACTTTTAAAATTTGTCTTATGACAGTTATGGTGTGTGTTTACAAATGTAAATATCATGACATAATATTGTGTTTCTTTTCAAAGGTTATCGACTGCTGGGCCAGACATTTTAAGCGACGTCGATCTCGTGATCAATCTCGAAACCACGAAAAAGACTGCTGCGGAAATAGAAATAAAAGTAGCGGAAGCTAGAGTGACTGCTGTAAAGATAGACGAGGCTCGAGAAATTTATCGTCCTGTTGCGGCTCGAGCCAGCCTCTTATATTTCGTTTTAAACGATTTGAACAAGATCAATATGCTCTATCAGTTTTCTTTGAAAGCTTTCAGCGTTGTCTTTCTAAACGCAATTAGATTTGCAGTAGCTTCGGAGGATTTGGCTAAGCGCGTGGCTCTTTTAATGGATAGCATCACTTATCTAGTTTTCATTTATACAAGCAGAGGATTATTTGAAGCCGATAAATTGACCTTCCTTTGTCAAATGACTATTCAGGTAAATATTTTATAATTTAGATCAGCGGTTCTCAATCTGTGGAACCCCCCATCCGTGTTGTCAGATCCAAGGGATTTCTTTTTCTTGGTTTCGTTTTGTCACTATTCCTATCTTATACCTAGTAATTACTGTATTATTTATACGCTTCCTATTAGTAATTTGTATAAAACAACCATCTTCCATTAGCTACATTGCAACATATCCTTAATACTAACTACTGAACATCCAATATAGATATATATAATGAAATATATATACGTTAAAAATATATACCTGATGGAATCTCAATTAAATAAACTTTGGCGGATATTAAAAATTCCATATTGTATTTATCATTTTATCTACGTTTTATCAACGAATCTATTGTTTTATCACATCAATAGGGTCTTTGTTCCACCAAATATTTTTTTTTTAATTACCGAATCGGCCAAAAAATCGTGTCTTCTGAACAGTTAGCCTGCACTTGACAACAAGTTGGTGCCATAGGATAGGTGTTAATATGATCTTTTTATTTACTGCATTATCAATTGTATGGAATCTCATGTACTATACTATATACTATTTTACTCTACTATATCAGATGTGATAATTATAATTGATATAATTGCATAATTTATTATTAATTTTATAATCGAGTTCAATAATACAAACCAAACGGTTAGATACTTCTAACAAGAAAAGGAAAAAAACGTTAAAATAGCGATAAATAACGTAGTATATTGATTATAAAAATTTTGCACAGAAGTGCAAAGTTTACCAAAAAAATCTTGGATAAACTAAATCATATGAGGGTAGCTTGCAACACTACATATCGCATTTTTATTGCGACTAACGTCACATGGAATAATTCTATTTGTTTCAGATTTTTATGGAAGCAAAGGAAATATCACAATCAGAACTTGACTTCCTACTACGATTTCCGTATATTCCTGAGTTAACAAGCCCTGTAGACTTTTTAACAGACGTCGGTTGGGGAGGGATTAAATATTTGAGCCAAATGGAGGATTTTCAAAATTTAGAAAAAGACATAGAAGGTGCTGCGAAACGATGGAAGAAGTTTGTAGAATCAGATACGCCGGAACGAGAAAGTTTCCCGCAAGATTGAAAAAATAAAACTGCTCTGCAAAGATTATGCATTATGAGGTGTCTTAGACTGGATCGTATGACTTACGCGATTAGGTATGTTCCTGTCATATTAACTCATTTGATACTTCACGTTACATTACAAATTCTAGGAATTTATTTTTTCAATTATATCTTACTTGAATCGTGTTATTCCTATAGAATTTCTGCGACGTCGTTTTTTATTCTAATGTCCTTTTTATTGAGCCATTACAAGCTATATCATTATCAAACACATTCTTTAAACCCAGGTTAATGAGTGCATCATCTGCTATCTATGTACACCATACAATCATCATAACCTGTTTCGGCCGTAATGACGGTTTCAGCATTTGTTTAAGATTTTCATTAGTATCCAACCATTGTCCAGATCGTGTACGATTATCGTCTTCTAACATAGCCTCTTGACTGCGAAGGTGAGTGTCGCAGATTACCAATCAACCGTACTTCCCTAGAAAATGAAAAAAAGCTAAATTAACAGCCATTACAAAAAAATAAATAGACTGCTTCTCACCCTCAAACCTGCGACCTCTAAGTATCCTACACAACATAAGCAAAGTATTCGAAATAGTCATAAATAACCCCCTATAGTCTCCTTTTGCATAAAAAATAACGTAATCCTAAACAATCAATTCGGCTTGTAAAAAAGAAAATCTTTGGCTTCTAAAAACGAAAAGCTTCGGCTTCCTTAAGAATAGATTATTAATAATTTATAACCTAACTATCCAGAAAAAAGAATTTTTTGGTATTACACAACTATCACCTCACATTATATCAATCTTATTTTTGCACACGCTTATGTTTCTTTAAATATTCTATTTTTGACCCTGGAAAAGAAGTAAGAAAACTATTCATTTCAGCCAACGCTCATACCGCGCTGAGTGCACTCGTTCTCGTCCGATCACGAAAGTTAAGCAGCGCCGGGCACGGATAGTACTTGGATGGGTGACCGCCTGGGAACTCCGTGTGGTGTTGGCTCTTTTTTTATTTTTCCAATATTTTTTACTTTTCTTGACAATCTATTTTTAATAATCTATAATCGTTGCATCGAGAAAAAGAAATGTTTTGGTATTGCACGGCTATTACCTCACATTGTATCGTTGTCTGATAGACGTACCAATAAATTAGCACATGTTTTAAAACTAAAGGAAGTCACGTTTCTTGATATGCAGAAATTTTACGATAACGGATTGATATGGAAAATTGTTATTCTATATTTTCGACTTCTTTTTTCGTGTAGAATCACCCCCTTTCCGCTTGTACTACCAGATACCAACCACCCTGTATATATATGTCCGGGTCACATTACGATTAGGGTTAGGGGCATGAAACGAATCTTCGTTTGGATTACACATTGTCGTTATGCGATAGAGAAGATATTGACTAGTGCAAATACGATTATTACAGAATTTGACAAGTAACCGTGGTAATTAGATACTCGAGAAGCTAATGACAATGATCCTAGGTTCAATAACGAATTCGCGGTCAACGGGATGATAGATGAACGTGCTCACAAAATCTAGGTCTGACTCTTTGTTGGTAAAATGTGAAATAATCACTAGTCGTAAAGACGTTATTCTTTAGTCGATGAGATCGCCAGAGAGAATGACTTTCCCGTCTCGATGATGCCACAGAGGAAAACTACAATGGGGTGTGTCTAGGGACACGAGATCATCGGATTCGTCGAGGATAGCCTTCGTTCAGAAAGTAATGGGAATTGGCGTTGCTGCTAATTGGTCAATCTCCATATCGGTGGTTAGAAAAAGATGCTAGCCGCACTCCAGGGAAAGTTGCTAGTGGGAGACGTCGTTCGTTGAAAAATAGGTCTCCTCTATCTTCTCGTAGAAAGCTGCACGTGTACTGTAGAAACGCATCGACATCTGGCAGTCATCTTACTTGAAGAATAGGGTCTGCAAGTGGCAAGCTACGGGACAGAGACCGTTGGAAAGTTTACTGTCGAGTGTTACAACTATTTCCTTTTTAAGGAGAGCTATAGAATTACTCCATGCCTCTGCCAGACAAAGCGTTCATCCCGTGACCGCGGCTACGTTCGGCGGCTCGGTGGCGCCTCGAGCCCAAGCTCATTATCACAAATCTCGAACAAATACAATCGGATCGAATGACGACAATTGTTTAATTACGCCTATGATAGAATCTAGATTACGGTGTTAAGGAATTTTCCCGGAGTTCCAAAGGGAAGGCTCCGATGTCCTTTCATCTTCGACATATATATGAAATTTATATATAACGTTCAGAGATAAGTAATTATTAATATAATTAGATATGGTATTAGCAATGATTTTCGACAATTTTCTCAAACAACACTTTCTGTAGAATAATTTTCTGTTTAGTAAAATGTGGTTTATTCTCATTCAAAATACGTTTAAAAAAAATGGATATAACAAGCTTATAAGTTATATACGAAATTTACACATATATGTATGTTCAAAAAACTATTTTCTTTGGTGTCAGTCCTACCCATTCAACTTCGGTGATCTAACAATCAGCGTATCTGTATTATTTAATTACCTGGAAAATAGTATCAAAGTACCTTGGGAGGATTTTCGTTACTTATTTGGAGAAATAATGTATGGAGGACACATAACCGACGATTGGGATAGAAGACTATGCAAGACATATTTAGTAGAATATTTGAAAACGGAATTAGTTGAAGGTATATATGATAATTCACAATTATATTTCCAATATATTCGATTTATTAAATCTATTTCTAAATACAATTTTTTCTATAAAACTTTGTTTGTAAATTCTTTATTGGTCACTTCTTACAATAATCAAAACTTTTCAATATTGAAACGAAATATGCTTTATATCAATGTAGTTGCTTTAGAGATGCATATAATTCTTTGCTATTTAATGATTACTAATTGTTTTCTTTTCTTATTTTGTATATATCTGAGGTGTTGGTAATACGTGTGGAGTGCCAAAGAAAAACTCGGCGTTTTATTTAACAGTATATTTATTCTCACTTAACGGGTTTCTTACAAGTCTCGACTCGCGACTTGAGCGGACGATTATTTACTCGCGTTTCTCGATTTCGACTGTTCAATCACGCTTCTCGGTCACCACTCATCTCTCAATCCATTTCGTTTCTTTTTGTCACCTCTCAATATCCCCACTACGCACGCGTTCGTTAGACGTCCGCGACCATGGTCACGTACGCCTTCTTTCGAGTATTTGGCGAAAGGACCGTAGGGATATCGATGGCTCATTAGGCCTGTCGACGCTTACGCTTCGTCGCGACCTTGCTTACGTTTTGACGGTCTCGTGTAAACAGTCTGTCAACAATAGTATACTATGTACCGACGAAACCGTTGGAAAGTTCTTTGCTATCGAATGCCGCTACATATCACTTTGGATGATTATTATAACATAAGCGATTTTTCAAAGTAATAATACAATTTCAATTTATATTTTTTTTGAAAAGTAAATCTTTCACTTTATAGAAGTTTATAAACTCTAATGAAAAGATTAATGATAAGAATTCTGTTATTATTCTTGAATTAGAACAAGTACATATCAATTGCGTTTTTTAAATTATTATAACATTATATCTTCGTTTTTGTAATTTGTACACTTGTACAATTTCATAAAGCATTAATATACGGTTCACAAATATCTTCAAAATTGTTGATGTTATATCACACATATCAAAATCAAAATATCTCTAAAACAGCCATTTCAAAGTGTGAATTTTATTCTATTATTTCTTTTGCCTTTTCAGGACTGCACCGATTAATGCCAAATAATAAAATACAAAATATATAATTCCACATAAAAATGCCATTATTCTAAATACTGAAAAGTAACAGAGAATTTACCTTGTTGTAGACCGTTTTCTATGGAGAATTATTTGCTCGATGTGTGTGAACCGTCGGTCATTACGAATGTTTTGTTTGTTAGCGCGTCCCAGTCTATTTTAATTAAGTATTGTCGAATGCTGCTTCCGAAAACCGAATTGATGATCTGGGAGTGTTTTCAAATCTACTCTCTAGGAGTGGAAGGAGTCGATTCGTTAGCATTTTCTCAAATAGTTTTGACAAAGTAGGTAGAAGACTAATTGGGCGATAGGGGCTAGTTTCGTGTATTGGTTTACCAAGCTTAGGGATGAGAGTTTGGATCAAGTCAAATCCTGGTGCTTTACTTGTCTTTCTTGCCTTAATTAAGTGTGTAACTTCTTGCGCTGTTGTGCTGAGTATGGTGCAGCGTTTATCAGTTGTGTTGCTGGCATTTTCCACTTCTTCATTTGTTTGCCATCTTTTTCTTTTTTTTTTGTACGTGGAGAAATCCTCATGGACACTCCGCTGTTGCAATAATCGCGCTACAGCAGAGTAGTGTCGGACTCCTACTGACTAAAACTCCACGATGACCATCCTACGCGTATTACAGGAGTGCTCCAGGAACCTCTTATGAATTAACATCTGTTGCACCCCCTTCCTGCGTCCTCTTCTTCGAGCCAGTCCTAATACTTCCTGACTATTGAATTGGCGTTAGGGGGGGGGGGCATTGCCCCTAGCGCTGTCGTTCCTTCTAGTCGTGGTCCGTTGGGACGACGATGGAGCGGCTCTAGGTCGCCTGACTGCCATCCTTCTCCATCGTCTTATCCTACAAGGGTGAGAGTTTTTCTTTCTCCCCTTTCTGCTCGCTCCTTCGCGAGCATAACTCTGATATCTGCAAGCAATTGTCATTGGTTTGTATTGTGACAGTGGTTGCGTGTAAGTGTTATTGATTTGTGTGACTATGTAGGTGATGCTTGATGTTATTTTTTATTACTGCAGTTCCTCCATGTGCTTTACCTGAGGGGTGTTTGGTGTCGTAGATGGTGTAGTATGGTATTTTCATGTAACTTTTTAGAGTGAAATGTGTTTCTGAGACAAGTAGTATATCAATATTATTTTTATACAAAAATGTTTTAGTTTTTTGGGTTGGCTGTTGCAAGCCATTGGAGTTCCAGACTGCTATTTTCAACATGTCCATCTCTATTTTTTACTTAGCAAGTTTGTGGTAAATCTACCGACCCATTTATATAATACTTTTCTCCTTTGGTTGCAATCTTGATTATTGGTATCTGTTGCTGCATTGTTGGACTTCCCCTCACTATCACTATTCGTAACACTTCTCTGAATCACTTCACTGTAGCGCACGATTGCTTACACACGTCTGTTCACCTCGGTTCCCCGAGCCGGTCTGTGGTTGTCTCTTTGGCTCTGAGTTTAGGATACTTATTTATATATAGGGCTTTGTAGGCTGAGCAACCTTTGCAGTTAGCAGGATGGTCACCTTGACAGTGGATTCACTTCGCTGGGGTTTCCAGTGATTTAGTGCACTGGTCAGTGGGGTGTGTACCTGCACATTTAACGCAGGTATTTTATTTTATGTCAATAAAAAATAAGGATAACAGGTCTTTCGAGATTCTATGCTTTATGTTACTAACGTTGATTACTTCGTGGCCGTGTTTTAAAAGTTCAAATTTCAATTCATCTAAGTTTGCTGAGTGGTGGATGTTGCGTAGAACCACTCGGAAAGGTCTTTCGTGTTTGAGCTGGTATGTATGGAAATTGCCGTTCATGGTCTTTAATAGTTTGGTGAGTCTTCTATATGCATCAGGGTTTGTCGGCAGGATTTTTACTTTGTTATTATTTGTTTTTAGGTTGTAGTTCTCTTTGGAGATATCTTTCTCAATGGACTTTACCATTGTGTGTATATCGATGACATCATCAACAAATATAGGTGGGGGAGGGGAATTTCTTTGGGTGTGTTGGTTTGTTGGTGGGTCTGCAATTTCCATGGCGTCGTTTCTGGATTCCAATATGACGTGTCGATTGCATGTGGTTAGTTGGTTTGTTGACTGTTCGTTCTGGGTGGCGTTTGTGTTTATTTTTGATGCTTCTATTTTTCGCTTTTTAGAGTTTTTGGCGTCATTAGTACGGGGGGATCTGTTGCACTTTTGCCACGGAGGAGGTAGCGCGAAGCAATTGCGGATTTGCTCAGGAGAGCCTTGTCGTGATTCCTGGGCCATCATCGAGCTAGTTAATTCGAGTTGAATAACTAGTCGAGAGGCTATGAGGCTATGATTCGGGTAGAGGTTAGGAGCGTAGGAATTTTTCACTAAAAAGATAGGAAACACTTGGCTATGTTCACTTACGACGGATGGACGTCACGTGTTGTTTTACGAACTTCACAGAGCACTAGACACGTCTGCACGCTTCGGCACTCAACAGCGAACTCTCAACAGGGAACTGAAGTTGTAACATGACTGTGATTTGTTGCGTTTGCTGTCTGAGGACCGCGTTGTGTTCGCTTATCATTTTTGTTAGCATTTCGGTGTTTTTGATGGATTGCTTTAGTAGTTCTTTGATTTCTGTAGCGTCATTGATGTTGTTGTTCTGGTTTTGGTTGTCTAAGGGTGTTGATTGTTTAGTTACTTGCGCGTAGCTTCGGCTACCAAAGGTGTTGGTATTATTGTGGTTGATATCCATCACGTGCTGTACATTTGTTGATGTCACAGTTTCAGTGCTATCCTCTTGCGCGTGAAGATTGTTGTGTGTCCTGTTTGGAAGCGGCGGAAACAGTTTACGTTGCAGTTGCTTTCTGACTACACAACCTTTGTAGCTGGCTGGGTGGTTTCTACCGTAGTTGCAGCACTTTACATCGTTTGTTTTTCCCGTGTATGGGCAGTTCGTTGTTAGATGCATTTCTGCGCATTTGACACACGCCGGGTTTCTGTTGCAGCAATTCTTTGTATGTCCATATTGTTGACACCACATATACATTGCGGTATGTCATTTTTATGTCTGGGTGGCTCAACTGTAATTATTGTGTTTAGAACTTTTTTAACTTCGAAAATTTCCTTGTTGTTGTTTTTGGGTTCGAGTTCAATTAGAAATAGCGGTAGTGGTTGTTTGGTATCATACCTGGTTATGTTGTTTATAGTTCTTACTTGATGCCCGATTTTGGCTAATTCCTGGCATATGTTATTTGTGTTTGTTTTTGGGTGTAATCCTCTGATTACTGCTTTATAACTTTTATCAGTTTTCAGCTGGTAAGTGTGATACCCATCGTTTTTTTCTTTAAGTGCTTTTGTCACTTTTCTGAAAATTTCGGGGGTGTTCGTTTGTACTTTCACCTGGTCTAGTTTTAATTGTTTTATGCTGTAATTTTCTTTTCTCGCCGTGTTGTTAAGTAGTTCGATGAGGGGATCTGTTATTTGGGCTTCTATGTAGATTGGCGGTGGTTTGGCGATGTGGATTATTGGTTTTTCCGCTGGGTCTATTTCCATTTCTTGTGGCAGTGCGCTGAATGAGTGTTGGAGAGGAATTTCTTGTAGCCATTGTTGCCTTCCCGTTTCTCCAGCCCACCTAGCATTTGTATTTGATGTTATTTTTCGTTTTTTACTGGGAGTTACAACCTTCCAGTTTTCATTCTGGTGTGATAGATCGTTGTTGATGTTATTCTTCTCGTCATTCTTTTGTGTAGTTTCCATTTCTGTTTCCTTTATAACTAAGCAATCATGATCTTCGTTTGTTGATTGATTTGGGTTTGTTATATCTACAGCTCTGTTTATAAAATGTTTCGCCTTTGTTTAATATTTTTATTGGTGGTATTTGTTGCATATTTTCCATTATTTAGCGACTGGTTCTGTCTTGAGTCACTTTCTTTCCCTCACTTGTCGCACTTACGGAAGCATTGATTCACACGTCCGCATAGCCCGGCTGCACGGACAGAACTAAGATGGTCTCCTTGACAGAGGATGCACTTCGCAGGGGTTTCTGGAGATTTCGTGCACTGCTCAGTAGGGTGTATACCTGCACATTTAACGCAGCGGAAATTACGGTTGCAGTATTTCTGCGTGTGACCGTACCTTTGGCACCGTTTACATTGCACTATCTCTTTCTTTATTAAAGGAGGTTCGATTTTTACTACCGAGTTCATTAGTAGAGTTATGTTATAGATTTGTTTGTTATTTGGTTTTTGTTTTAAGTCGATGAAGAATAGAGATAGCGGGTCTTTCGAGACTCTATGCGTTATGTTGCTGACGTTGATAACTTCGTGGCCGTGTTTTAAGAGTTCGAGTTTGAGTTCATCTATGTCTGCTGAGTGGTGGATGTTGCGTAGAACCACTCGGAAAGGTCTTTCGTGTTTGAGCTGGTATGTATGAAAGTTGACGTTCATGGTCTTAAGTAGTTTGGTGAGTCTTCTATATTCATCAGGGTTTGTTGGCAGAATTTTAACTTGGTTATTATTTATTTTTAGTTTATATTCCTCTTTGTTGATATCTTTCTCAATCGACTTTACCATTGTTTGTATATCGATAACATCATCAACAAATATAGGTGGGGGAGGGGAATTTTTTTGCGTTCTTCCCTGTTTGTATTTACGGTTTATTTGGGCGATGCGTTCGATTTTTGGTTTTTTCGCATTGTTTATCTTTTCGATGAGCTTTTCGTTGAGCTTTTTGCGCAGCTCTACTAGTTTGGGGCATTCATGTGCTCCTCCGTGGTGTGTCGGGTAGAGTCCCCGTTGCGTGTCTGGCCTCCCTGTGTCGTTGCCGTTTATCTGTACGTCTTTCGTTTTGTTTCGGTCGTGTGATGTTCCAACCAGGGACGTAGCATGCCTGCTTGCTTTATTTCGTAATTCTTCCTTCCTTTTCTTTATGTTTTCCAGGATCGTATTTTGCATTGTTGATGTTTTCGTTGATATTGATTGTGGGTGATCCTGTAGTTGATATAAACTGGATTCTTGTGGTTGTAGGACTTCGAATCTGTTTTTTGTTGGAATTGCTAACGTATTACACTGCTGTTGGTGTTCTTGGTCGTCTTTTGCGATATAATTTTTCTTTTCGTGGCTTTTTTTATTGCGTTTATGGCGGGGTCCGCTTCCTTGCTTTTGGCTTCATTATCGTTGTCTCCTATTCTTTTTATTTATAGTGATGATAGTACGTGCACCATTTTTCAATTTTTGTCACTTTCTCCACTTTTTTGTTTTTTGTTTTTTTTTTGTTTCTTTTCTATCACTAAATAACTCATAAAAGAAAGGTATTAAACAAAAAATAATAACACAAAAGACAACCAAAGACACTAACAGCATCATAAGACTTTCCGCACAGAAGACGTGGAAACTCAACACGCAGCCAAATCTGGTGACCAGAGCTAAAGGGTTAGAGGACAAACAGGAAAGCACAGACAAAGAAAAACATTACACCCAAGAAGAAAAGGCAAGCACAAACTGGACCAACAAAAGTGCCACAAAGCCAAATGCAATTGTGGAATTAATAAAAAAAACAGAATGAGGTACTACGAGGCAAAAAGGGAAGACACACACCCTCCACGCCATCGAAGCAATCAACGCGGCAAACGTGGTAAACCCTATCGAACAACCCAAAAGGCCCACCCCTAACGGCAACGACACAGGGAGGCCAGACACGCAACGGGGACTCTACCCGACACACCACGGAGGAGGACATGAATGCCCCAAACTAGTAGAACTGCGCAAAAAGCTCAACAAAAAGCTCATCGAAAAGATAAACAATGCGAAAAAACCAAAAATCGAACGCATCACCCAAATAAACCGTAAATACAAACAGGGAAGAACGCAAAAAAATTCCACTCCCCCACCTATATTTGTTGATGATGTCATCGATATACAAACAATGGTAAAGTCGATTGAGAAAGATATCAACAAAGAGGAATATAAACTAAAAATAAATAATAACCAAGTCAAAATTCTGCCGACAAACCCTGATGAATATAGAAGACTCACCAAACTACTTAAGACCATGAACGTCAATTTTCATACATACCAGCTCAAACACGAAAGACCTTTCCGAGTGGTTCTACGCAACAACCACCACTCAGCAGACATAGATGAACTCAAATTCGAACTCTTAAAACACAGCCACGAAGTTATCAACGTCAGCAACATAAGGCATAGAGTCTCGAAAGACCCGCTATCTCTATTCTTCATCGACTTAAAACAAAAACCAAATAACAAACAAATCTATAACATAACTCTACTAATGAACTCGGTAGTAAAAATCGAACCTCCTTTAATAAAGAAAGAGATAGTGCAATGTAAACGGTGCCAAAGGTACGGTCACACGCAGAAATACTGCAACCGTAATTTCCGCTGCGTTAAATGTGCAGGTATACACCCTACTGAGCAGTGCACGAAATCTCCAGAAACCCCTGCGAAGTGCATCCTCTGTCAAGGAGACCATCTTAGTTCTGTCCGTGCAGCCGGGCTATGCGGACGTGTGAATCAGTGCTTCCGTAAGTGCGACAAGTGGGGGAAAGAAAGTGACTCAAGACAGAACCAATCGCTAAATAATGGAAAATATGCAACAAATACCACCAATAAAAATATTAAACAAAGGCGAAACATTTTATAAACAGAGCTGTAGATATAACAAACCCAAATCAATCAACAAACGATCATGATTGCTCAGTTATAAAGGAAACAGAAATGGAAACTACACAAAAGAATGACGAGAAGAATAACATCAACAACGATCTATCACACCAGAATGAAAACTGGAAGGTTGTAACTCCCAGTAAAAAACGAAAAACAACATCAAATACAAATGCTAGGAGGGCTGGAGGAACGGGAAGGCAACAATGGCTACAAGAAATTCCTCTCCAACACTCATTCAGCGCACTGCCACAAGAAATGGAAATAGACCCAGCGGGAAAACCAATAATCCACATCGCCAAACCACCGCCACTCTACATAGAAGCCCAAATAATAGACCCCCTCATCGAACTACTTAACAACACGGCGAGAAAAGAAAATTATAGCATAAAACAATTAAAACTAGACCAGGTGAAAGTACAAACGAACACCCCCGAAATTTTCAGAAAAGTGACAAAAGCACTTCAAGAAAAAAACGCTGGGTATCACACTTACCAGCTGAAAACTGATAAAAGTTATAAAGCAGTAATCAGAGGATTACACCCAAAAACAAACACAAATATCATATGCCAGGAATTAGCCAAAATCGGGCATCAAGTAAGAACTATAAACAACATAACCAGGTATGATACCAAACAACCACTAGCGCTATTTCTAATTGAACTCGAACCCAAAAACAACAACAAGGAAATTTTCGAAGTTAAAAAAGTTCTAAACACAATAATTACAGTTGAGCCACCCAGACATAAAAATGACATACCGCAATGTATATGTGTTGTCAACAATATGGACATACAAAGAATTGCTGCAACAGAAACCCGGCGTGTGTCAAATGCGCAGAAATGCATCTAACAACGAACTGCCCATACACGGGAAAAACAAACGATGTAAAGTGCTGCAACTACGGTAGAAACCACCCAGCCAGCTACAAAGGTTGTGTAGTCAGAAAGCAACTGCAACGTAAACTGTTTCCGCCGCTTCCAAACAGGACACACAACAATCTTCACGCGCAAGAGGATAGCACTGATACTGTGACATCAACAAATGTACAGCACGTGATGGATATCAACCACAATAATACCAACACCTTTGGTAGCCGAAGCTACGCGCAAGTAACTAAACAATCAACACCCTTAAACAACCAAAACCAGAACAACAACATCAATGACGCTACAGAAATCAAAGAACTACTAAAGCAATCCATCAAAAACACCGAAATGCTAACATAAATGATAAGCGAACAAAACGCGGTCCTCAGACAGCAAACGCAACAAATCACAGTCATGTTACAACTTCAGTTCCCTGGTGAGAGTTCGCTGTTGAGTGCCGAAGAGTGCAGACGTGTGTCTAGTGCTCTGTGGAGTTCGTAAAACAACACGTGACGTCCATCCGTCGTAAGTGAACATAGCCAAGTGTTTCCTATCTTTTTAGAGAAAAATTCCTACGCTCCTAACCTCTACCCGAATCATAGCCTCATAGCCTCTCGACTAGTTATTCAACTCGAATTAACTAGCTCGATGATGGCCCAGGAATGACGACAAGGCTCTCCTGAGCAAATCCGCAATTGCTTCGCGCTACCTCCTCCGTGGCAAAAGTGCAACAGATCCCCCCGTACTAATGACGCCAAAAACTCTAAAAAGCGAAAAATAGAAGCATCAAAAATAAACACAAACGCCACCCAGAACGAACAGTCAACAAACCAACTAACCACATGCAATCGACACGTCATATTGGAATCCAGAAACGACGCCATGGAAATTGCAGACCCACCAACAAACCAACACACCCAAAGAAATTCCCCTCCCCCACCTATATTTGTTGATGATGTCATCGATATACACACAATGGTAAAGTCCATTGAGAAAGATATCTCCAAAGAGAACTACAACCTAAAAACAAATAATAACAAAGTAAAAATCCTGCCGACAAACCCTGATGCATATAGAAGACTCACCAAACTATTAAAGACCATGAACGGCAATTTCCATACATACCAGCTCAAACACGAAAGACCTTTCCGAGTGGTTCTACGCAACATCCACCACTCAGCAAACTTAGATGAATTGAAATTTGAACTTTTAAAACACGGCCACGAAGTAATCAACGTTAGTAACATAAAGCATAGAATCTCGAAAGACCTGTTATCCTTATTTTTTATTGACATAAAATAAAATACCTGCGTTAAATGTGCAGGTACACACCCCACTGACCAGTGCACTAAATCACCGGAAACCCCAGCGAAGTGAATCCACTGTCAAGGTGACCATCCTGCTAACTGCAAAGGTTGCTCAGCCTACAAAGCCCTATATATAAATAAGTATCCTAAACTCAGAGCCAAAGAGACAACCACAGACCGGCTCGGGGAACCGAGGTGAACAGACGTGTGTAAGCAATCGTGCGCTACAGTGAAGTGATTCAGAGAAGTGTTACGAATAGTGATAGTGAGGGGAAGTCCAACAATGCAGCAACAGATACCAATAATCAAGATTGCAACCAAAGGAGAAAAGTATTATATAAACGGGTCGGTAGATTTACCAGGCATAAAGCAACAGCAGCAGAGTAATAACAATCAAAACGATATGGCTACAGAAGAAATGGAAGAGCAGTGGAGACAGGAGGAGCGCAGCCACGATAACGAAAGATGTTACCAGGACGAAAACTGGAAGCTAGCAAAGACTAGCAAAAAACGTAAAATAATTCCAGGCACAAGTGCCGCAGGAAATCTAGATACAGAAAAGCAGCGATGGCTGCAAGAATTACAATTAAGAAATTCCTTCAGCTCGCTAACGGAAGAAATAGACGATGACCCAACAAGCAAAATCACAACTCAACCAACACACATTACAAAACCACCACCAATATTTGTCGAGGCGCAAATAATAGACCCGCTTATTGATAGATTAAACAACATAGCTGGGAAGGAAAATTACACAATGAAACAAGTAAAATTGGAACAGGTAAAAATCCAAACAAACTCCCCAGAAAGAGATATAAAAGTAATAAACGAACTTAAGGAGAAAAATGCTATATACCACACGTACCAGCTCAAAACAGAAAGGAGCTACAAAGTAATCATAAGAGGACTACATCCAAAAACAAACATAGAATAATTAAGTGAGGAACTAAAAAAAATAGGACACTAATCAAGAACAATCAATAATATGATCAGGTATGACACCAAACAACCACTAACATTATTCCTAATTGAACTAGAACCGGGAACCAACAATAAAGCAATATATGAAGTCGGTTCGCAATAGATCAGTTGATAACTACCAACCACAACAAAGTATAACGGATGATGAAACATTATTGAAAGCACAATATGAACCAAACGCTATAAACATAAACATAGATCCCCAAGGTAACCGAAGCTATGCGCAAGTAACCCAAAACATTAGCCAAGCAACGCTCACAAACAATCAGAATCAAAGCAACAACATCGAAGACGTTACAGAAATCAAAGAAATGCTCAAACAATCCAATAAAAGTACGGAGATATGAGGAAAAATGGTAAGTGAGCTAAACACAATACTAAAGCAACAAGTACAACAAACAACAGTCATGTTACAACTACTCACAAACTTGCTAAGTAAAAAATAGAGATGGACATGTTGAAAATAGCAGCCTGGAACTCCAATGGCTTGCAACAGCCAACCCAAAAAACTAAAACATTTTTGTATAAAAATAATATTGATATACTACTTGTCTCAGAAACACATTTCACTCTAAAAAGTTACATGAAAATACCATACTACACCATCTACGACACCAAACACCCCTCAGGTAAAGCACATGGAGGAACTGCAGTAATAATAAAAAATGACATCAAGCATCATCTACATAGTCACACAAATCAAGAACACTTACACGCAACCACTGTCACAATACAAACCAATGACAATTGCTTCCAGATATCAGAGTTATGCTCGCGAAGGAGCGAGCAGAAAGGGGAGAAAGAAAAACTCTCACCCTTGTAGGATAAGACGATGGAGAAGGATGGCAGTCAGGCGACCTAGAGCCGCTCCATCGTCGTCCCAACGGACCACGACTAGAAGGAGCGACAGCGCTAGGGGCAATGCCCCCCCCCCCCCTAACGCCAATTCAATAGTCAGGAAGTATTAGGACTGGCTCGAAGAAGAGGACGCAGGAAGGGGGTGCAACAGATGTTAATTCATAAGAGGTTCCTGGAGCACTCCTGTCATACGCGTAGGATGGTCATCGTGGAGTTTTAGTCAGTAGGAGTCCGACACTACTCTGCTGTAGCGCGATTATTGCAACAGCGGAGTGTCCATGAGGATTTCTCCACGTACAAAAAAAAAAAAAGAAAAAGATGGCAAACAAATGAAGAAGTGGAAAATGCCAGCAACACAACTGATAAACGCTGCACCATACTCAGCACAACAGCGCAAGAAGTTACACACTTAATTAAGGCAAGAAAGACAAGTAAAGCACCAGGATTTGATTTGATCAATGGAAAAATCTTAAAAAACCTTCCTCCAAGGGCAATAAGACTAACAACGATAATATTCTAAGAATTTCTAAGAATTCTAAGAAACTTCCCTGCACTATGGAAAATAGCACAGATCGTAATGTTACCCAAACCAAACAAAAACCCACATCTAACTGCATCCTACAGGGCAATATCATTACTACCTGCGTTTTCCAAATTACTAGAAAAGATAATATATAACCGCCTAAAACCAACAATAGAAGAAGAAAAACTAATACCGGACCATCAATTTGGATTCAGGAATAAACACTCCACAATAGAACAAATGCACAGACTCGTCAATGAAATATTACAGGCGCTGGAAACAAAACAATATTGTATGGCACTCCTTATGGACATCGAAAAAGCATTTGACAAAGTTAACCATGAAAAACTTCTTCAAACATTCAAAAAGCAATTTCCAGAACAAATCTACAAACTATTCAAATCTTACTTAAACAATAGAACTTTTGTAGTAAAAATAAATGATGCATATTCTGAAATTAAGGATATCAAGGAAGGAGTACCGCAAGTATACACACTATATACGGCAGACATACCAACAACTGTCAACAGCAAAATACTAACGTTCGCCAAACATACACAATGGGGTAGCAGACTGGACACAGTAAGAGATAAAAAATCTCTTAAATAGCATAATCACCAATAATCTGAACTACCTCACCACATACGAACCCACACACTGGCCCACTGACACTAACAAAATACCCGACCTACTTGACTTCTTCGTAACTAAAAATATCTCGCCAAGATACGTCCAAACCAACTCCTCGGCTGATCTTTCTTCTGACCATTCCCCCGTGATAGCAACAATCAGTTCAACAATTATCGGGAATACACCTAATGGCTTTATTCATAACCAACTCACCAACTGGCAGCTCTTTAGAGAAGTCTTTAATCACTCAACTTCAGCCTTAACTTCACTAAAAACTAATGAAGATATTGAAGCAGCCACGGAATACTTAAACATGAGGATAATAAACGCTATCCGCTTCTCCACACCTACTAAGACTTCTATCAGCAAACGTGAATATCCCCATTACATATTAAAAAAAATAGCAGAAAAACGTAGACTAAGAAGAGTATGGCAGACCCATAGAACACCGGATGAAAAACACAAACTAAACAACGCAACTGGAAAGTTAACCAAAATCATTAAAAATTATAAAAATGACTGTTTTCATAAATATCTCTCCAATTTGTCCCCCACAGCTGACTCCAACTACTCATTATGCAAGGCTTCCAGGAAACTCACGCACCCTTCGCAAATAATCCCTCCAATCCGCCGTCCGCAAAGTGGATGGGGCGTAGCCCTATAGATAAAGCCAACCTGTTTGCTAATCACCTATCTAACGTATTTAAACCTCACTCCACCAAAACTGCCGTGGAAATAACTGAATACCTGCACTCTCCCCTCCAAATGTCCCCTCCTCTTAAACCCCTTCACTTCTGCAGAGATTATAGAATCAATCAGTCGCCTGAATCCCAAGAAAGCAGCGGGGCATGACCAAATATGTAATAAAGCAATCACGGAACTTCCCACAAAAGGGATTGCACTCATCACATCGATTTTCCGACAACCGATGTCGTTTCATCTCCGACATATATATATGTGTTTTTTCTTACGAGGAGAAGCCGACGTTTTCGTCAGAAAATCCATCGGCGGGCCCTGAAACTAAATGACGCAGGCCATCAGACCCCCGGATTATTTGTCACCACTGTAAGCACTACGGATATAAAGTGGTGGAGTGACGCAAGAGAATAAAATTGGACTAGGCGAAGAATATACGAAACCTAGAGGGAAACCGACCAGCCGCATCGTCGAAGGTATCTTGCTTCAAATGTCATTAGGAGGGCCATGTCGCGCCTAATTGTCCGTTATTGCGGAAAAGGAACAATAACAGCAGCACACCGAAAGGAATCGATAACTTCAATAACTAGCGTCGAGTCGACCTCTACGTAGTGGAAGCGGCAACTGGTACATCAAGTTATCTGGGTGAATCGTTTCCAGTATTGTATAAAAGTCCGCTTATGAACAGCGTTAATACAATCAATGACTGTAATGTAAAAAACATGTAAATCCTATTCCAAATATTTTATAACTACGTCACGCCGTCACGTTTAACGATACTTTTGCCAGAGCCACTTCACAACTGAAATTCTTTGTTTATTGAGTATGTAATATATGTAATATGTATTTTCTTGGGCAATAAACGTTATAATTAAAAATTAAAAAAGCACTCGTTCTCGTCCGATAACGAAAGTTAAGATGAAGAAAGTATTTAAATGAGTGACTGCTTGGGAACTCCGCGTAGTGCTCACCTTTTTATTTTTCCAATCTTTTTTACTTTCCTTAATAATCTATTTTTAATAGTCTATAATCTAAACATAGAGAAATAGAAATGTTTTAGTATTACGCGACTAGTACCATATATCACTCATTTTTGCACACATTTATATTTTTTCAAATATTCTTTTTTGTACATTAAAAGCAAATAAGAAAATCACTTATTTCAGCTAACTCTCATATCGCGCTGAATGGTCTCATTCTCATCTGAAGGCATTTTGAGAGATAGAATAGAGTTTGGTTCTTTTCATGTAAAAATTTGATTTCTCTGTGGTCATGCTAGCAGAGTCCTTTTTAGAGATATTTTTTATTTTGTTTGCCCAGTGTTGATTTATAGAGTTTGCGAATTCTTGTTTTAAACACAACTTTATTTTGTGCAAAAGGTACTTTAATAATTTTAAATCGTCTCTTTTGTCGTAGGAATAGTTTTATTTTATATTGTTTATTTTGCATGATATGAAGCTTTTGTTTCGTAATTTTTGTTCATTATAGATATAGGGCTCGAAAGCCGACATTTGTTTTATTTCTAGTGCGGATACTTGAAGGGCGGTTTGTACATGTTTTTCTATTTCGTCTACAAACGAGTCGATTTGCCTCTTTGTTAGGTTGACATTGTTGTGGATATTTAGATTGCAGTTCTTTTCGAGCTGATTTTGTAATATTTCCTACTTTGTTGTCTTTGTACTTGTACTTGGGTCCGTCACTCCGTGTTTCTAGCGTTAGGAAGTCAGATGTATTTTTGTTTATCTGGAACACGAGAGCGTTATGGTCGCAATCGTAGCCTATGGTTTTGAGCGTTTTAGTTGCCCGTAAATTAAGGAATTGTAATTGTGTGTCTTTAAGGCATATGACTAAGAAATGAGCCTCCTTTTGGTCAAGACTCAATCCTTTCTTCGTGCGTTTTTAATGATTGTTTTAGTTCGTTTAATTGTGTTTGTTGTTCATTTAGTGCTTTGAATATGCTTTCTTTAAAGGTTCGATAAGTTTATTACGTTCAGTTGTGGTATGGTTTTAATTGGGTTTGGATTTTGAATTACGCGCGGTAATAAATTTGTTTGATGTGGTTGGTTTTCGGAGACTTGGTTTCAGCTTATTCCTTGTCTTAGGATGTCTGAGAACCACAGTATGAATTTGCGGCTTATTTGTTTTTGATTCTTTGCATTTGTTGATATTTTCGCAAAGTTGTTTGCAAACTTTCTTCATACAACAAAGACATCCACTCCGAGCTTTCCTCCGTAATCACACAAGAACGAACTTTACTTATTCTCGTAACTACAGAGCAGTCACTTCATCTCTATACTTGTTCTCACGACTACAGAACAGTCAACTTGTGCTCTCGACTTCATCTCTATACTGAATCTCTAGACTTGTCACAAACAATAACATTCATGTAACAGTCAAATCCCACCAGTAACAGTTAACACCAGCTCGAATTAAAATACAGTTCAAGGAATAGCAAGCGTCAGAAGTCAAATCAGCAGAATCGCCAAGTCGAAGACAGTCAATCGACAGAAGATACATCATCGCAGACACCAACACGAAACGAGTCTCAGGTCGTACTCATTCGTAGTTTGTCATTCCATATACGTAACCTTGTATCACATTGAAGTTGTTGGATCGTTGAAAATATATATTAACCTGTTAATATCAGCGTTATATTCTTCCAACCACCCTTATTACTGAACCGAAATAAGGGATCGAACGATTCGTGGCGTCGATTATTCAAATTGTAACGGCTCCCGTTGGCGCGCTTCTTCGAGATCGCATCTCCCCGCGAACGGTCGAAAGTTCATTCAAATGGAAAGATCCATTTTTGCAGCATTTTCTTTTTGGTTGCTTCTTTCATTCTGTCTATCTTCTTTCTTTCTCTTATTTTCTTGATTCTTTTTATAGTGAGCATTATTTATCACTTTTCGTTATTGAATATCACTGTATAAATTGGCAAACTCACTAACAAGTCTTACGCATGGTATTTTTGGCCAGTGAAGTCTGACCTGCTGGGGTGTTCACAGCATTCTGACGAGAAAGAATACATTCAGAACGGTATGAGCGTTATCTGAAGTAATCAATTTTCTTATTTAATATTATTGAATAAAAAATATTTACGACGTACAATTATGTAGGAGGATAAAAAAGATATGTAAAATCTTGCCCGGTTTCGTTTTCAAGAAAATGGACTGTGAAGATAAGTAGGGGCAATTTCATAATTGATTTTCGCGAATACAAAGCGAAAAATGTCATTTTACATTTTGAACTTCATTATCGCCACGCGCAAGGAATCATCGTCCTTCGGTTTATGTCACAATTTTCGGCACATGTATTTTTGCATTCTTTCAAACGACATATTCCGAATTCCAAATATTGAATAAATGTAACATCATCGGAAAATATAAACAAAGGAATATGTAAGTAAACGTGTATGCGAGAATGATACAACGTATGGTGATAATCGTTTAATACTAAAAAAATATTTTCTTGATATATACGACCATAGCTTATTAACACTTAGCCAACCGCGCGCGCCAGAGCGAGCTATACGCTTCTCCGTCCACCGTGCCCACACAGGCCAACCTATACGCTGTCCAGCATGCATTTTTCTAAGTAAGGACTAATATTCAGAAATACTTAAAAAACAAAGATTAAAAATTATTTAAGTAGTCCATTATATTTTGCGATAATGATTTCTTTTAACGATTTCACATATCGTTTATACAAAACATCAAATTAAAATTATATATTAAAAGTATAAAAAGATATAGGTAAAATTAAAAATATTAAAGATGACTAAAGATAAATGACACGACTCGAACGTGAAGTTAAAAATTCATAATGCATTTTAATATTTTTTTACAGTGTGATATCGTTCGACTATATCTTTATTTAGTCATAACTGATAGTATAACTTTTTAATTAATTTTAAAACCACTAAATTGGTGTATTTTATTACACATTGTACTTTATAAAAGCAGAAATAGAGTCGCAATTAATTAGGGTCAATTCCAGGTAAACAATAACTCATAATAACAACAACAAAAAAGAAAATGAATTGGAAATGTAAAAAAAGAAGACCTGCCAATTCGGTTGACTCAGAGTTAAGAAAAGTAAAAAAAGCCAACACCACACGGAGTTCCCAAGCGGTCACCCATCTAAGTACTAACCGTGCCCAGCGCTGCTTGACTTTCGTGATCGGACGAGAACGAGTACTTTTTTTTTTTTTTTATAATGTTTATTAAGCCAAGGATACAATTTTCGTTACATTTTGATATTCAAATAAACTGTGAATTTTGGTAATGGTGTGCTAGGCAAAAGTACCGATACGCGACGGTACGACGTAGCCATACTATATTATGTGTCGGTGTTTTACAATTTTTTTGTGATTTTTGTCTATTCTTTGGATTTAAGCCGCTGGGGGGCGGAGCTTTTATGTAATTTTGTTCTTGCTTGATTTTTTTTTGTCCTGAAACTTGGTCGCAAAACAGGACTTATCGGTAATTTACATTTTGGCGCTGAATGCCTTTGGAGGGGATAATAGGGAGGGGGCGGGGGAGGGGGATGTCAAATAGGTTTATTTACAATATTTACATATTATTTACAATTACACCTGTGTTATGCGGTGTCAGAGATGTGTTCTGTCGGTTTACTGGTTTTCTCTCTTGTTTTATTTTGGATTTGAAATCCACCAATATTTCTTTGTGTTTTTTCTGTGTTTGTCTTTAGCGTCTTTCAGAGGGAGGGCCATGTTGTATCTCCACCTAGTGTCTGCGGTTTGTCCGTTTAAGTTTTCTTCGTAGAGTATGGTTTTGGTTCCTATTTTTCTTTTTATGTGGTATATTACTGGGATGTTATTTTGATCCTGGAGGTAGTTTTTTTCGTCTAAGTAGATGAACGCTTCTGGTGGGATGTAGCCTGTTGCCAGAGTGTTTTTGTAGTATGAGTCATTTGGGAGTAGGCAACTGAAGATTAGGCTGTTTTCTTGAATTTTTGCAGCTTGTGCGAAGTGGTTTCTTGTTACTTTTAATATGTGACAGTCTATGCGGTGAATGTTGGCTAGGTCGTATATTGTTTTGTTTTTAACATATTTTTTGAATCCGCTGTGTTCGGATCTGTAAGTATTCAGGCAAGCTCTGATGCATTTCCTTTCGAATCTGCGAATTTTTTCCATTTGGGAGGCTGATATGTTGTACCAGATTGGGCAGCCGTATGTTATAATAGGTCTGATTAGTGCTTGATAGCACAGTATTTTTACTTGACTGTTGAGATGTTTAGAGTAAAATAATCTTTTTACTCTCCAAAATGCTTTGCTGGCTTTGGAGAGTTGGATTTGAATGTGCTGCTTGTAGCTTAGTTTATCGTCTATGTTTATACCTAGGTATTTAACGCAGTTTTTATGCGGTATGGGTTCCCCTTCGTTTGCTTTTTCCCTAAGCTGAAATTTTTTGCAGTGTTCCCTTTCTATTGGACCGATTTTGCTTGACTTGGGTCTAAATAGTATTGTCTCACATTTGTTTGTGTTTATTTTTAGCTTCCATGTGTTGTAATAATCGTTAATTTTTTCAAAGAGTTCTTGTAATTCTGTTTTTATTCTCGTGGTTTTGTGGCCTGTTACGTAGATGATTAGGTCATCTGCGAAGGCTATGGAGCGTTTATGGGTGGATGTATTGAGATTAAAGAGGTTTAGTAAGTCACTATTGTAAATATTGAAAAGTAGCGGGGAGTTTACTGTGCCTTGTTGCAGACCGTTTTTTATGGAGAATTCTTTGCTGGATGTGTGTGATCCTTCAGTCATTACGAAAGTTCTGCTTGTGATCATGTCCCAAACTATTTTAATTAGGTATTTGGGGAAATTTTTCTTGATTAATTTGTATATGAGACCTGGGATCCAGACTGTGTCGAAGGCTTTTTCGAGGTCTATTAGGCAGGCGGCTACTCGTTGTTTTGCGTTTAGCGCCCAGCAGATGTCCGACGTAAGTTTGTTTATTGCGTGAATTGTGGAGTGTTTGTGTCGGAAGCCAAATTGATTTTCTGGGATTATGTCATTTTTTGAGCAGAAGGAGGTGAGGGGGTTGTTTATGGTTATTTCAAATACCTTGCTTATGTTGGGGAGGAGACTTATGGGTCGTAGGTTTGCGGGTGATGAGCCGTCTTTATCTTTTTTTGTTATCGCTATCAGTTTGGCTTTTTTCCATTTTTTGGGGAAATATGTGTTGTTTAGCGCATTGTTGAAGAGTACTGTGTAGTACCATTTTATTTTGTTCGGTAGGTGCTTGAGTAGGATGTTTGGGATGCCGTCGAAGCCGGAGGATTTTTTGTTGTTTAGTTTGGAGAATATTTTGTTTAGTTGATTGTAGTTTGTGAAGTAGTTTATTTCTGGTTCCGGTTGTTTGGGGTTGTCTGCGGTGTTTTCGTTTGAGAATGTGCTGACTGTTTTGTTTAGCGTTATGTCTTGTTCCATTTCGTTTCTGAGTTTGTATGTTTCGGCGGTGATAATTCTGTTTAGTTGTTCACGGCCCATGTGTTCGTTTTGTGTGTGTGTTTTGGAAAAGTGGGTGCCGATAATGTCTAGTTTTTCTGTTGATTTGGCTATTATGAAGTTACCCTCGGTGTCTCTGGTGGTGTTGCGTATCGATAAACCTGCTTCTTGGATGAGGGAAGCTTTTTCTGGGGGCAATTTGAGAGGTGGGATGGGGTTTTGTCCTTTTGGCCTGAAGATTTGATTTATTTGTGGAAACATGTTGGCTGTGTCGTTTTTGGAGATGTTTTTTATTTTGTTTGTCCAGTGATGGTTTATGGAGCTTGCGAATTCTTGTTTCAGTTGTGTTTTTATTTCGTATAGAAGGTACTTTAGAAATTCTAATTCTTCTCTTTTGTCATAAGAATAGTTGAATTTTATATTGTTTACTTTGGAGAGTATGTAGCTTTTGTCTCGTTGTAGTTCTTTTATTTTGTTGTTGATATAGGGCTTGCATGAATTTTCTTGTTTTACGATTGGCACGGATTTTTGGAGAGCGATTTGTGTATGTTTTTCTATTTCTTCTAGGAATGAGTCGATTTGACTGTTAGTTAGATTGGCGTTGTTGTAGATCTTTAGGTCGCAGTTCTGTTCGAGTATGTTTTGGAATTTTTTCCAATCGGTCTTTTTGTAATTGTACCTGGGTGCCTCGGTCTGTATTTCGAGTGTTAGGAGGTCCGATGTATCCTTTTTTATGTGGAATACTAGGGCGCTATGGTCACTGTCATAGGATAAGGTTTTTAGGGTGTTGTTTGGGCGTAGGTCTTGAAACTTTAGTCTCGCATCTGCTAAGCATATGTCCAGGTATGAGCCTCCTTTTGGGTAAGAGGGTAGTTCGGAGCTGTATAAGATTGTTTTGAAGTGAATGCTTCTGTTGTCTAGCCAGTTTCTAATGAAGTTGCCTCTCGTGTTGTTTATTTCGTTTTTCCAGCTGGTGTGTTTTGCGTTGAGGTCGCCTGCTATTATATAGAAGTTTTCTGGCTTGTTGAGCTGTAGGAGTTCGAAGAGTTTATTGAATTCTTCGCTAAATTCCTTCCGGTTTCCATAGGTTGCGTAGGCTGCAGTGATGAATAGGTTTTCCTTATCGCTTATTTTTATTTTTATGATCGTTGTTTCTAGGATTTTGAAACTTGTTATTTTGTCATTTAGAATTGTTTCGTGTTTTATGGGGTTTCTTATGAGGATTGCTGTTCCTCCTCCTTGGCTGGCGTTCGGTCTGTCTTGTCTTATCATGGAGTAGTTTTTGAAGTGTACTTTGTGTCTTTTATTTAGTTTTGTTTCTGAGATGAGTACGATGTCGGGGGTTTCTTTATTTATTAGGGTTAGCATACTGTATCTTTTTTGATTTGAGATTAGGGAGTTGGCATTTATTGCAATTATTTTCAGATCTTTTAAGTTTAATTTATTTGTTTTTTGCTGTGTTTGTTGGTTTTGAGGTTTATGGATATTTGTCATACGCGATATTTAAAGCCTTGTAGATGGTGTCGAACCTTTCTTCATGTATTGCTAGTGTTGTTTTTATGGCGTTTAATTGCATTTGCTGTTCTTTTAGCGCTTGGAGTATGCTTTTTTTGAAGTCTTCAAAGTAGTTTATGTTTAGTTGGGGGGTGTTGTCGGTTTTAGGTGGGTATAGGCCTGGGAGCGGATGATATGAATTTGTTTTTGGGGGTATGTCTTCGGGTGTTTTATTTTTTATTATTTGCCGTTTCACTATGTCTGAGAACTTTAGTTCTGGGACGTATTTACGGCTGATTTGGGCAATTCGTTCTGCTTTTGTTTCTTTGTCATTTTTTATTTTTTTTGTTAAGTTTTTACGAAGTTCTACGAGTTTGGGACACCCCTTGTATGACGCTGGGTGTCCGTAATTTTTGCAGGTTACGCAGAATATTTTGTCGTTAGTGACTGCGTCTTCTTTCTTTATTCTACAGTCGCCTGGGCCATGGGGCTCTGTGCATTTTACACAGCGATAGTGTAGGTTGCAGTTTTGTGCAGAGTGCCCTAGTCGTTGGCATTTATGACATTGGATTATGTCATCCTTTCTTTTTATTATTTTTTCCCATTTTATCTTAAAATAGTTAAAATGGTTAATTTTTAATAAGTTGCTTATATTGCTGTGAGGGGATAGTTGGATTATATAAATTGGGAGCAGTATGTTATTCTCCCTTGATCTTTTTGTCGTGAATCGCGAGACTTTCGTAAATTGTACGTCGTTTATTTGTAGAGATTGTAGGTCTGTCAGTATTTCTGTTTCGGTGTAACTGTTGTCTAGTCCTTTTAGCAAGTATGTGTGGTGTTTTTCTGTTTTGGGTGTGTAGGTGTAGTATGTTGTGTTTGCTGCTCTGAGTGTTTCTTTGGCTTTGTGAAAGTCGGCTATGTTTCGTAGGTATAGTGCATGTTTACCTGTGTGAACCCTTTTGATGTGGAAATTTTTAATGTTTGTTACTTCTTCCATGAGGGCTACAGTATCTTTCGGGTTCTGGTTTGTGATGACTATGGGTGGAGGTTTGATTTCCTTTGTAGCGGTAGGGGCGTTCGTATGTTCATCCGCGGTGTGTTTGCTGGGGTGTCCGATTGGTGTCCGGATCCCCTTTGGCGATGCTGTTGGCGCTGGGCCTCCGGGCATGTTCGTTGAGGCCTGTCGCCTCTCCGGTGATGGGAATCTTGACGTCGGGGTGGGTCTGTGTTGACCCATTTTGACTCTTAATAAGTCGTTTTTTTTTCTTATTTGCTCTAAGGTTGAGCACGGTGTTGGGTAATTTGTTGCCTCTTGTTGGGGCTGAGATACTTGTTCGATTTGCAATAGGTCGAATCTATTGCTGGTTGCGATCGCTGGGTGTGGGGTTCCTCTTATGGGCCTCATGGTTGCGAATTCTGTCGCTTTTTCTACTTGCGTGCGGCGAATTTCTTCGTTTATGTTCACGCGACTTTTTGACCTGGCAATCAGGTTTGGTTGTGGGTTGAGTTTCCGCGTCTTTTGCGCGGAAAGTCCAACGCTGTTGCAGATTTCTATAATTGCTTTCTGAGTATCTATTTTTCTTTTTATCGAATGTTTTTTCGTTAGATCTAGGGCGGATTCCATTTTCTTGCTTTTTGCTTCATTTTCGGTGGATCCTATTTTTTTATATACCTTAATTTTGTTGTTTTTTTTTTTTTGTTTTACGGCGAAGATGTCACTGAAATGTTTTTCACTGTTTGACACTTTTTTTTTTTTCCTTTCCACTTTTTGTCACTTTTTTTTTTTTTTTTTTTATTTGGGAGCGTTAGTTCGTTTTGACGCGCACACTGTTAGGGCCCAAGCCTGATGTCCCTTTCCGGGCTGAGAGGTCCGTCCTGCTCGGAGGTTTACGGTCAACGGACGAGAACGAGTACTTTCAACGCGGTATGAGCGTTGGCTGAAGTAATCAGTTTTGTTATTTCATGTTATCGAATAGATAACATATTTAAGAAAACATACATGTATGTATGAGGAAGAATGGTATTTTGAGACGTGCAGTCAGATATATAAAATTTTTCCTGCCTTCGTTTCCCACACAATGGATTGTGAAGTTCCGT
Source organism: Bombus flavifrons (assembly GCF_040668555.2). Lineage (NCBI taxonomy): Eukaryota > Metazoa > Arthropoda > Insecta > Hymenoptera > Apidae > Bombus > Bombus flavifrons. The sequence continues at coordinate 3,853,203 of NC_138458.1, read as the reverse complement.
CATGTAGGTACGCGTATACTTAACAAGTAGCGAATCAAGTGGACGAAATTTCATAATTGATTTTCTAGAAAACCAAGTCTTTTGTCGAAACTTGTCACTTCATACTCGACTCATTTTTGTATAGAAAATCAGGCCCTTTCGTCTTCCACCATCGTAATACTCTGATTTTCTCGCCTACTTCAATCTTAAAACTATTTAGTTTCACTGGATTACGTATAACCACCAACAACAAAATACTAACATTCACGGACGACACGGCTGTAGTAGTCAGGTGACACTGTAGAACGGCTTCTTTGGTCTCTATTATAGTGACGCGGATAAAGCGCAAATGCCGACAAGCAGAAAGGGTCGGAAAACTTGAATTGGCCTGTAGCGGCACTCGACAACAAAAATTTCCAACGGTATCACCGAAGCGCAAGTGCCGAAAGGCCTAAGAAGTCATCGATATCAGTTCGGTCCTTCGGCCGAATAGTTAGAAGAAGCCGTAGGTGGCAACAATGGTGGACGCGTAACAAACACGTGCGTATGAGGGATATTGACGGATGACAAAAGAAACGAATCGGATCAACAAAACAGTTGAGTTGTAACCGAGGGGAGAGAATCGTCAGTTGGAATCGGGAGTTGTACGTAGAGTCGAAATTGAGAATGGCACGTCAGAGTCGAAAGCGAGAATTGTTAATAAATATACCGTTAAACACCACCGAGTATTTCTTTGGCACCCTACACGTCCTACACCAAAATCACCTCAGAGCTGACGGCCATCAATTTATTTCGGCACCGCAGCCGTTGATCCTCAGTTAGCCACCGAAGAGTCAAGAGTCGTCAATCGAGAGTCGTAATATCACGCCCTATCCAAACATTCTTAACCGTCACTCTGTTGAATTCACATAATAAACTCTGCCACCATTTTCAAAGTATGAATTTTTTTTATCTTGCTCGTGAAACGTTTAAACCTAAGCGAAATCGTTCAAACGACGAAGGAAACGATCAGTGACTTCTTAATTTCACTACTCCCCTTGTCTTCAACGTAACACAAGCACTCTAATCCAAAAACAGCAGTCATACTACTACCAGAACGTATCAGAAAAATAGAAAAGTGACTGCAAGATAAAAGCAAACCTCAGTCGATTTAACCACGTTACATTTACAATAAGAAAACGGAAACCACCTAATATCCAATTAGATGGCATGCACATAACACAAACAAAGCAAGTTAAATACTAAGACTCCACTTAGATTCATAACTTACATGAAAACAACATACTAAATTAATTATAGACAAAATATGGATAAAAAGAAGACAGATGTACTGGCTAACTAGTCGAAGCTCTAAAATAAACTAAAAAGTTACTAAACGATAATAAAACCGATTTGGACGTACGAATACCACTATGGGGAACAGCAGTAATGAGCCAGGTAAATAAACCAGAGTCGCTTCTCGAAGATACTCAGAACAGTAGTCAACGCCCCGTGGTATATCAGAAACCAGGATGCATAGTATTCAAAAAAATACAAGAAAAATTGCAACACATCCAAAGCAGCTAGCTGCTGAAGCAAGCAAAACTCTGATAGAAAGAAGACTAAAAAAAACACCCCACTAACTTCACTACAGTAATAAAATAATCAAACTCGAGGATGGTATCCCGCTATTAATAGCCATCCGCAAATAAAGTTAGAAAAATTTAACAAAATGTTCAGCTGGACAAATTGTAAAGTACAAATTAAATAAAAAAAAACGGATTGCGTGTTTGCCCACAAAGGAGTAATCCAAGTGCTGAAAACTTTAAATAACACTTGTTACTTGCGAATACTCATACTTAACCCTGCTGCGGTCTTCCATTCAATTAAATTATTAGGTAGGAGTTTGAAGAACAAAATTACCTTTGTATAAAAAGATTCGTTTTTGTCTATTTTATCTTCTAACTAAAGGGTCGGATAAATGTAATAGTATGTTACTATATCCTTCATAACAACTTTCATTGCAAAGAACCGATACATTCTATTATCGCAAACAAAATTTTGCCATTAGTGAAATTTTTACGAACTCTTATTTTGTCTTTGAAATGTTCCAAAGTATTTATAACACTCTCTGCTATTTCTTTTGCAGCTTTCCTACGCGGGTCAAATTACCGTCTTATAATATAATTTTGTATCAGTGCGTTCCCTAAATTTTCTATGATCGCACGTCTTTTTCTCAAATATATCGGTTTCAACAGTCGGATAACATTTTGCTCTACACGCTTAAAGAATACAGAAGTTCTTAGAGAAAGAAAAGAGAGCAGTAAGAACAAAGAGACCCGGAGAACGCAGCAGGGTTAAAAAGAACATGAATTTAATTTGTAAATATTTTGGATTCTTGCATCCTGATATTAACCTTCTGCTTAATCCATTTTCAATGTTAAGAAACATTTTAAACACTATTTACAATACAAAGATAAAATACTTTATTTTGTATACCACATTGTGAAAATAAAGATATTTTATTTTTTACTACATATTTAAAATATTTTATTCGTACTGTAGACCACCAACTACTTAAAATAGTATTTAAAACATTTTTCCTATAAATTTGACCCAGCACTGCTCAAGCACAGTTAACATATTCGTAAGAAAATTCAGAAATAGAAGTAACTTTTAATTATATAAATATCTAACTCATCGATTTCATCAGTCTCTGTAAAATACTATTTCAAATCAATTTTACAGACTCTCACACCAGTAGTGACAAGTTTAACCGTAATTAAAAAAGTATCGTAATCAATATTGAAGTAGTCAAGTAACAATAATCTTTTATTGTTTCAAAAATTATATAGAGTAAATAGAAAAGTAATTATTTGCTTATAATATTGACATAATTTAACCGTTTGAGTCCCAGGGGTGTTTGAAAAACCAAGGTCGAAAAAATAGCCTCTTAATCGATTGCGAAGAGAAACAAGCGGCACAATAGCGCTCGTCATATTTCTTATTTTTATGAAATACATCTATATTTTTATATATGTGTACTATTAGTTTATAAATATTTCAAGTTTTGTTCAATAAAAATTATTAAGATAACAATGAAATACAAAATACCATCAGTCGTTCGTACCGTTCAAATGTACTGGGACTTTTCGACACAAAATCTAAACAGCGCGATTACGCTGCTTGGTACTCAAACGTTTAAATAATAACGATACCTTTAACATGCGTGTGTGTCCGATGTCGACGATACCGCGCTCTGTAACTTGTTCTCCGTCGAATTAACCTTGGGTAACAGATTTACGAAGGAGAGTAATGACTCACTGCGCGAAGAACAATTGACGAAGTTAAAACTCGAAAACAAAATATCGAAGAACAAACGATGAGAATGTTTCGACGATTAAGACGAAATTTACGAACGCTTACTGCGGACGATTACGCGATACGAAACAACTGAAGCGAATGCCGCGACGCGATGTACGACTGAACGAATGCGACTGAATTATCGTACGAAGATAAGAATGATTAACGATACACTCTTCCGCGAACGCGTGTCGACGCCGTTCGCATTTGAACAACCCGAACAGGCGGTTTACTAATCGTTCGCTCCCTAAAATGATACCTTCACGTATGCCTGGAGATGCTGTTCACAATTGAAGATTTCGTACAGGACTGTCCACTGATCGTTACGCCTGATGGAACGACCCTGTTTCCACCAACGCTTACAGCCATGTCCACGAATGCTTGAAGATATTGACGAACCGAAAAAGCCAGCTCTGGAAAGTATCAACTGATAATTACGACTGACGAAACGATTTCGCCTGCACAAGAGCTTGAAGAGCGCTGAGAGATTGAAACGGTTCGTTACTTTACGTTTAGCGATTCGAAGGCACGGAAGCTAACTCTCTTATCGACATTCACTATTGAAATACTCGAACGAGACTGCCGATACCGTTATTATACTCGGGCGGGCCTAACTCTAGCGAGCGACCCCAACAAGGCTCAAAACGGAGGACCCCAAATTTGCATGCTGATTGGTTTTCAGGAAAATCGACAAACGGCATATTCGCCCACAAGATGGCGTTTACTGCGTGAATACGCTCCAAGCGCCGGGGATTGTTCGCGGGAAGAGCGTGAACGATACCTGGATGAATGCGAGGCTTCGATGTTATTATGTAAGGGTGGCACTCGACCGCTCGGACCGTTAAAATCCATCAATTATCCTTAGAAGAAACTCATAGCATAGGAAATTAGAAATACCGCTACAAGTACTGAAAAGAATCGTTTTAGCTATTGGAGTTCCAAAATAACGCCTTGACTGCGAAAACGAGCTACAACGAGCTACAACGAGACAAAAGCTACATACTATTCAAAATAAACAATCTAAAGTACAACAATTCTTACGATAAAAGAGAAGATAGACAAACAAAATAAAAATATATGTCTAAAAAGACTCAGCTAGCATGTTACCACAGACAAATCAAATTTTTAGGTCAAAAGAACTCTAACTTTAACTCCATCCCTTCTTTCAAACTGCCTCCAGAGAAAGCTCCCCTCCAGCAAAAAGCAGGTATAGCGAAACAGAAAATCAATAAAGACATGAAGTCTAGTTATTTCATAACATGTAAAACAACGGAAGAACTATACGTTATCGGCACTCACTTTTCCAAAACACACACACAACGAACACATGGATCGAGGATAATTAACAGAATTATTATGTCAGAAACAGATAAACTGAAAAATGAAATACAACAAGACATATCGCTAAATAAGACAGTCTTCACATTCTCTAATGAAAACACCTCGAACAACCACAAACAAGCAGACACAGAAATAAACTACTTTACAAATTATAACCAACTAAAAATCATTTTCTCTAAATTAAACAATAAACGCTTACCCAACAAAATAAAATGATATTACACAGTGCTCTTTAAATATGCAATAAATAACACGTATTTCCCCAGAAAATGGAAAAAAGCTAAATTAACAGCCAACACAGAAGAAAAAAAAAATGAAGACCGCTCCTCACCCTCAAACCTGCGATATATGTCTACTACCCAACATAAGCAAAATATTCGAAAGAGTCATAAATAATCTCCTAGTCTCCTTTTGCACAAGAAGTAAGGTAATCCTAAAAAATCAAATCGGCTTCCTCAATAATCAATTTTTAATAATCTATATTTTAAGCATCAAGAAATTGCAATGTTTTAGTATTACGCGACCATTACCATGCATTATATCATTCTCATTTTGGCACACACTTATGTTTCTTTAAATATTCTATTATTTTGACAATCAAAGACAAATAAGAAAAATACTTATTTCAGGCAACGCTCACACCGAGCTGAGTGCACTCGTTATCGTCCGGAGAGGACGAAAAATCGTTGTGGAGGTTAAGGCAGAGAGGAAGCCATACTGGGTCGCGCGACTATATCACCACCGCACGGGCTATTTTGGGACCAAGCGTCGGCGTTTGTAAAGCAATACGCCGTTGGACTTAGCGTCTGCGTTCGTAAAGCAATACGCCGCTGGACTTGGCGTCTGCGTTCGTAAAGCAATACGCCGCTGAATTTAGAGAAAAAGCAGCTATATTGGACGAGTGTCGATTTTGCCGTCAAGTGATGACGGCACGTGTTATCCTCATTATAAATAAAAAATAATAAATAAAAAAATAGGAGACAACAATAATGAAACCGAAATCAAGGAGGCGGAACCCACCATAAACTCAACAAAAGAAGGTATTTAACGAAAAATAATAATACAAAAGACAACCAAAGACACTAACAGCGTCATAAGATTTTCCGCACAAAAGATACGGAAACCCGCAGCCAAATCTGGTGACTAGGGCTAAAGGGTTAGAGGACAAACAGGAAAGCACAGACGAAGAAAAGCAATACACCTAAGAAGAAAAGGCAGAAAGAAAAGAAACCATGAAGCCTACAATTTGATATACAACAAAGCTAAGAGACTATCAAGTCACAACCCTAACTGGACCAACAAAAGAGGCCACAAAGGTAAAGATACCGAACGTGAGAAAAACCAAGTTTCCCGTTTCTAGACGTGGTAAACAATAAATGTAAAGAACACTTGAAATAAAAGATCGTTGTTTGGTCTGAAGGAGTTAAACTATGAAAATGCCCAGATTTATGGTGGGTCCCTAAGACTATTGAGGGTATTGAGGGTACAAATCAAAGAGAAGCCCCCTGCTTAATAGACCTCGAAAAAGCTTCCGACACGGTCTGGATCCCAGGTCTTATATACAAAATGATTAAGAAAAACCCGATTAAGAAAAAGATTAAGAAAAATGATTCCGAAATACCTAATTAAAATAGTCTGGGACATGATAACAAACAAAATATTCGTAATAATCGATGGTTCACACACATCAAGCAAATAATTCTCCATAGAAAACGGTCTACAACAAGGAACGGTAAATTCTCTGTTACTTTTCAGTAATTAGAATAGTGGCTTACTAATTCTCTTTAATCTCAATACATCCACCTATAAACGCTCCATAGCCTTCGCAGATGACCTAATCCTCTACGTAACAGGCCGCAAAACTAAAACAATAAGAACAGAACTCCTAGAACATTTTGACAAAATTAACGATTACTACTATACATGGAAACTAAAAATCAATGCAAGCAAATGCGAAACCATACTGTTTAGACCCAAATCAAGCAAAATCGGCCCAATAGAAAGAGAACACGGTACAAAATTTCAACTAAGGGAAAAAGCAAACGAAGGGGAGCTCATACCAGACAAAAAGTGTGTAAAATACCTAGGCATAAATATAGACGAAAAATTAAACTATAAGCAGCACATCGAAATACAACTCTCCAAAGCCAGCAAAGCATTCTGGCACACAAAAAGATTATTCTACTCCAAACATATCAACAGGAAAGTAAAAATCCTGTGCTACCAAGCACTAATCAGACCGACCATAACCTACGGCTGCCCAATCTGGTACAACATATCAGCCTTCCAAATGGAAAATATTCGCATATTCGAAAGAAAATGCATCAGAGCTTGCTTGAGTACTTACAGATCCGAACACAGCGGATACAAAAAATATGTCAAAAACAAAACAATCTATGACCTAGCCAACATTCACCGCATAGACTGTCACATCTTAAAATTAATAAGAAACCACTTCGCGCAAGCGGCGAAAATAAAAGAAAATAGCTTGATCTTCAGTTGCTTATTCCCAAATAACGCATATTACAAAAATACTCTGGCAACAGGCTACATCCCCCTAGAAGCTTTCCTATAGCTAGACGAAAAAAACTACCTCCAAGACCAAAATAACATCCCAATAATTTATCACATAAAAAGAAAAATAGGGACCAAAACTGTACTCTACGAAGAAAATTTAAATGGACAAACCGCAGACACTAGGTGGAGATACAACATGGCTCTCCCTCTAAAAGACACTAAAGACGAACACAGAAAAAGCACAAGAAAATATTGGTGGATACCGAATCCATAATAAAATAATAGAGAAAATCATTAAACCGAAAGAACTCAATTCTGCCCCTGTATAACACAGGTGTAATCATTGTAAATATTGTAAATCTTGTAAATAAACCTATTTAACATCCCCCTCCCCCTCCCTCTCATCCCTCCCCTCTCCAAAGTTACACAGCACCCAAAAAGTAGACTACCGAAGCGTCCTGTTTTGCTATCAAGTTTCCAGGACAGAAAAACCAACCAAAAACAAAATTACATAAAAGCTTCGCTCCCCAGCGGCTTAAATCCAAAGATTAGATCTTAACACAAAAAATGTAAAGCGCCGACACATAATATAGTATGGCTATGTCGTACCGTCGCGTATCGGTACTTTTACCAAACACATATTATCAAATTCATAGTTTATTGTGAATACCCAAATGTATTAATATGTAATTTGGTTTAAATAAACATTATTAAAAAAAAAAAAAAAAGGCAGTGGTTAGCGCCTTAGGTTACGAACGTTTGGGACCCGGGTTCGAATCCCAGCGCTCGTAGTCCTATTTTTCTTCCACGCATCTAAATTAGAAGAAAAATAGCAGTACTCCAGCAGCGATATCTACAGCCAGTGGCTATAATTATCACGGACAACACATACACCTCACTAAACTAAATATTATTATATTTACGATACTATAATATGTTTATTATGATTCAATCAAAAGCGAATGTCGTCAATATATTGGGTTTCGGTTTAGACTACTTATTTCAATCTAGTCAGAGCGAGACGACCTGCAACGCTAGCGTAAAGTAATAACAAACTAATTATAAAAATGGTAGGTGAATGAATAATTGTAATGTAATTGTAAGTAAATATAATTGTAATAATGATATATAGATATTTGTTAAATAATAAATGTAATAAAATATGTTGGAATACAACGATATTAATCGCGTACAGATGAGGTGATCGACCGATCGGATTATTCCCTTCGTCGCCCAGCGCTATCCCCACTAGCGTGCGTTCGTTAGATGTACCGCGGCTGCTAGCGCGTGCATGCTCTTCCGAGAATTCGGCGGAAGAAGTATAAGGATATGGACGGAACATTCGGCACGTCGGTGTCGCGCTTTGATGGCATAGCGCTTTGCATCGCGAAGCTGCTGGAAGGTTCCGTGACACGTGCCGCCACAAAGGCATCCACATAGGTCACACTCATTACTGTATAGAGAGTGGGGATTCAAAATCTTTCCAAGGGCCATGGATCACTTAGTCAGTCTGAGAATAACTAGCCAACTGTCAACATTCATAACGTTTACTTGTATTCTACTATAACTTTGTTTAATAAAAATCATATAATATTGTTTCAATACACACATTGTGTCTTCCACAGTTTATTAATCTTAATTTCAAGATTAAATTCTAACAAAATAAATATTAACTTCTGATAGTATTAGAATTCATCGGTATGAATAAAAGCCATACCATATTTATGTCGCTAATCGGACCTACGTTTTAGTGGAATTGCACAAATTCATATGGTTCATTAATAATTTTGGGCACTCTCGTAGTGTTGCCCTAGAGAATTTCATATCTGTGTTATATCAGAACGAGATCTTTCCTTGCTATGTATATTGACTTTTTTCCAGACCTGTTGTCATGTCATTGCGCCCGAAGTATAAAAGCAGCTATATGAGAAGATGTTCACATTATTTGTTTCCTTAAAATATTAACATTAAACTTAATATATTATGCCATATTTTAATTTTATTATTGACGTATAACATAAACTAGGCAAGTTGTAATTATTTAATAGATTTTGTTTATATTATATCTCAGTAGTTGATCTATTTCCACTTATGATATGATTTATATTATATTATACATTATACACGAATGATTTATACACTTGCAAAATGCTTACAATATAATTACATCTGCCCCTCAATTTATGCGGAGTATCCGTTCCACGTGGATTCGTTTTACACGAATGAAAATCACGTAAACAATGCCTGTCAGCATAAAAGAAAAAATATGTAAAAATATGTATGTAATCATAAAATATGATGACTAGCACAACGTAATGTACTTTCATCTTCATCTCATACGGCACTAACGCTACCGGCAGCGTAAGATAAGATCGCGCTAAAAAACTTCCGCTTAAAATGTGTTATAATTTACCGCATAAAACAGGGACTCGCGTAAAAGAAGTGCTCCGTAGATTGAGGGACCACCGTATCTTCATAGAAAAAGAAATATCTTTTCTAATGGCGTGGAACCATGTTTTCCATCATTTGTAATTTTCAGCAGCGGATACAGTTTTTTTTCTGGTGTATTGGTTCAATTTTTCTTACATTTTAAAACAAAACGCCATTTACAATTTCTTCTTTAGATTCGCAATCAGAAAATCACTCTCACTTTGTGTTGACCTGTACAGGAAACTTCAACATCATTTTGCAGGAGAATGGTTGAGTTGTGATTGATAATTCTTGTTACAAAATTGGTCCCTGTAATAAGTAGAATATGATATAAGTAGAAAAATATGACCTTTTGATCTGAAATTTCAAGGTCAAGGTCAAATTTTCGGCAACATTTTTATATTAATTTCCACCACACAGAGGCTGTAGAATAACACTATGGTGGTCCCAGCACTGAACTTTTCTTTATCCTGTACTTCTTAGCATCCACTAGCAAATCTCTTAGATTACATAAGGCTATAGATTGTGCAAGAACTTTTTATTTGTCGTCAAAATGATAAATCGAGACACTAACATGGTTTAACTTTTCAATACACAAAAAAAGTAAATATATTTGTGACAAGTGCCTACTTATGTATTTTGAATAATACATTCCTTTACTGAAGATTCCAAGAAAATGAGCTTGCACAGCCGCACACAGATTTCTAGTGTGAGTATTATTTCTGAATTATTCCAAGTAGTTCGCAACTTTATACGTGGATTGGGGTTAGGTTGTGGTTAGGGGTTAGGTGGATTGTTGTATTATACAGTGTATTTATTATTTGTGAATTTTTTATTTTAACACAATATAAAATCACATATTAAGGCATTAATAGTTATAATGTAATAAATGTAATAAAACTAACAAGTTTGAGTATTAATTACGGTATTTATAGCACGACGGTAATATCAATCAAAAATAAAACGAGCCAGGACTTGAAGAAGCCATAAAATGTCTTAGCTTTCTACATATTTTATACGCGCATATTAATAAACAGTTTCGAAATGGAAATAACGATTTCACATTATAATATACACGGCATTTTGGACGCTGAATTTAGTAACATTACATATTTTACGTTACTATTATTCAAAAATGGTGAGGTCGGAGCTGAAATTTCTTTAAATATGTCAGTCTTTTAACAAGAAAGGTTGTAATTAATCAAAAAGTCACTTTTATTGCGGTTTATTATATTTTAAAACTTCCAACTTTGAAGACGAATATGTCCATCTCGGTAATGGTAGCCTTTGCGAAAATTAAAAAATGGATAGTTTATATATTCAATAACATATCGTCAAAATTTGAAAAAAATTGTAAGGATACCAATCAATGCTACCAATACCTTACACGATAAATTTTGTATAACTTTCCGAATAAAATGTTATTAAAATGTTACAGGAATTTCCCATATGAATGTAGTTATTAGACTCGATTCTTCCATCATGGCAAATTGAACTTATTATTATTACATTGCGCAGACAGTGATACACACAATATAGAAAATAACACACAATATAGAAAAATAACACACAATATAGAAAAAAAACACATAATATAGAAAAATAACACAATATAGAAAAATAACACACAATATAGAAAAATAACACACAATATAGAAAAATAACACACAATCATACAGAGTAATAAATACAACAGTTTGACAAATGAGAGGCTCGGATGGGATCACGAGCCGGATCTGGGGGGAAATGATGGCGGTCATGGTTCCCAAACTTCGGCGCCTCTACACGAGATGTCTGAGAGAAGGAGTCCGACGAGGTTCTGCGCTGTCCGCTTTTAAAGCGCTTCGCAAAATTTTATTTGTGTTTGACTGTCTTGTTTGATTGTAAACAATTTCTTCAAATTTTGGCGAAGTAGCAGGCATTACAGCAACATTATAACGATTGTTCCGTTTACTACCATCTAACATAGATGGAAATAGACGTTTGTCATTTTTATTTTCTAAAGACTTCTCTTGTGTATTAGCATCTAAATTTCTCAACATAAGATCTGCTGAAGTTTCTGGTTCTGCACTGTCACAAGCACTTTTCGCTGTCATCATTTGGTCTTCTTTTATAAGGAAATTTTCATTACTGTAAGCATTATCTTTTGCTTTTTGTATGGATTCTAATGACATATTTTGTTCAACGTTGTCTGTTGATTTTGTATCATTTTCAGCAGTTGATTTACTAACTGCTTCTAATTCCTTCATTTCAATTTTGTTTTCTTTATTTGCATCGTCGTCCAAAATATTTCTCATTGAAATATTATCCTCCTTGTTATGATCTTTTACTGCTTCTCCCAAACTTTTACTTTTTTTATCAAACCATTCTTGTGAATTTTGAGTATCTTGTCACGAGGATTGTGACAAATCATTATACAATGCTGCCAATATCTTCTTTCCTTCGTTTCAAAGACAATTTCTGGTATTCTGTCGAGCTATTGACATCAAACATTAAGTCTGTTTTAGTGAAAATATAATCCTGTGAAGCGGTGTCAATTGATACATTTACATTGCACTGCAATTCTTTTGGAAATTCTTTCAAAACCATCTCTTCATTTTCTACAGTAACGTCTTTCTTCTCCAAGCTTTTATTCAAACTATTAGAAACTAAACTATCCTGACAACTCCCACTAGACGGTTCTTTAATAGTGGCCTCTGATACAGCTCCCATTTGTGTTCTCGCTACAATTCTATCTAGACGTAGTAAAAGCATTTTCACTCGTTGACTGTTTATTTCGCATTGCTTCAGCATTGCATCACACATAGCCTTAACTGTTGGGTCTATTCCGCTATCAGTTCCGGTTTTATTTTCTCGTGGCGTTGCCATTATTATACTAGTTCTACTGTCTGCGCTATATGTACTTGAATTTCTAGAGAAGTTGTCTCTTCTCGTTCTGCATTTGGCAAAAGAATCCAGAGTTTGCTCAGCTTGATCGTTTAGCCCGTAGGAATGGTTCCGTTGCGGTGTTCCTTTGTCAAAACGTCAAAAGTGTCTGCTCTGTTGCAGTGGTCTGCTGATCCTCAATCTTCAAAGTTGATCGTAGCTCGAAATGTTTAAGGGTAGGTTGATGAAATAATGTAACTGAGTCGTAACACAACTACTGTCTTTATTTTCTAGCACAGCTATTTTCTAGCACTGATCGGAGAGATGTTCACTGTTCGATGGTTTTGTCTATTGCTCTTTAGGTGTTCTCGTCTCATTACGGAGGAAAGCTCAGTGTGGGTGTGCCCTTTTTAATTAACAACGCGGATTCGCTGTTCGCACCTTTCGTTAAGAAAAGTGAGGGTAACGATCCTCGATGCCAATTGGTTGTAGGCCACGTTAATAAATGAAGATAGGAGGAGGAAGCCTCCTACCAACGTGGCTAGTAGGTAATATTGTTTCTGGGAAAAACCAGCTTTTCATTAGTCACGTACTGTGTTTTTCCCATTAGGTAACTACCTGCTTTCCCGTAATTAGTAAGGACGTATAATAACCTAAGGACTGTTTCAAGGACCATCCATAAACAGATAACACTTACAAAAATAATATGTGTATATGCAAATATTTTAAAGTATTAATAAATAAAGATAACTTAACTGTATTTTTAAATATTTTTAATATTTATTTCAAGTACATTTATTTAAATAAACTCACTAGTTTTCATCGTTAACAAAATTCAGTTACAATTTGTATAGGGAACACCCAACAGATCTCACAAAGGACATAACCTAACAAACACGAAGATGGTAAGCCACCCACATGTTATATTATTATACCACTGAGCTATAATATTTTACCAAATGTCCTACTGGACAAATTGTAAAATTTAAATAAATAGAGAAATAAAAAAGAAACAATTTGTATAAATTTTATTCCAGAGTAGTAATAATAGATTTTTCACTAAAACTTTACAGATCAGCACCAAGAGAAGGCGCATATATAAACGGATTGTACATGGAAGGTGCACGATGGGACGTTCAAACAGGATGTATCATGGACTCTCGATTTAAAGAATTGTTTCCATTATTACCAATAATGTATATTAGGGCGATTACACAGGGCAAACAAGATTTAAAGAATATGTATGAATGTCCTGTGTATAAAACTCGATCGCGAGGTCCTACTTATGTTGAGACGTTCAAATTAAGCACTAAGGAGAGAACTAGTAAGTGGATTCTTGGTAGAGTGGCAATTCTATTACAAATCTAATTTTATAAATTAAATTATGGACTAAATATGCGATTAAAATAAAGATTTTTGAAATTGTCAAAGGGTGTTGGTATTCATTTTTCAAAACACGGTATTATTTTATGCAAGATAATATTTATATAAAAGAAGAAGTACAACGCTTTTCTACGCACGATTACAATTTATTTCCCCACTTCAAATTTCTTTACAACTTACAAAAACGTTAATTCATACACACATTTTGTAACAAAAAGATTGTATGATCGCGAATTTGAAATTAAGTTTTTAACTTAAAAAATAGATATTATTACAATTTTATAAAAAAAGTTGTTTATTTGCAACATTAGAAACATTTTGTACACATCAAAAATTGTTGGTACCAGTTCTTATCTTCTTTTGAACCCATATTTTATCCTTTCATAAAATAGATCAGTCTTTGAACTCCCAAGATTTACAATCTTTGGACAACCATCACGCTGCAACAAATCAAATTTCAAATCTTAATCTATTACTACACATTATAAGTCATATATACTGTAGTATCATAAAAAAAAGTTTACGTTAGGTCGAAGGGTAGAGTCGTGAAACCTAATCGAGTCGTCAAAAAGTAGAGTCGTTAGTGTTGTAGAGAGAGGGAGGGAGGGGAAGAGAGAGAGAGAGTATTATATTCGTTGTGACGAGTATTGCATTCAGTTTCGATTAAACAAACGTCGTTTTCTGTCCTATTAATATTTGTATAAGATCCATAATTGCATTCATCAGAAGTCCGAACCACAGTACAAGGTCTTACATAAGAATCACAAATTACACATGTATCGTCACATTCCTCACATAACCTCCCTATGGCTAAAAATAAAAAATTCGATTTTCATCATAAAAAGTTCAATAATGGACATACATCATGTTATTATTATCATATAACAATTATACGATATTGGTTACGTTTTTATGTATAAATCTATTTATCCCATAATTGTAATTTTACTTCTTCATTTTATAAATTTCTACGTAAATGGAGTACAATGTAAATAGAAGGTTAATTTTATAGAAGTTAAGGTAAAAGGTAAAAAATTGTATACAGATACATATATCTATACAAGAATTTTGACACATATATTTTGAAAAATTACTGTTATATAATCCATTAATAATGAAGGCACAAACAGATCTAATTATTTATTAAGGAAGTTTGTTGTTTGTTTATGTAACAATATCACTACATATATATTTCTTATGAAAATATATTATAGTTAAAATCTGTAATAATTAAATATTTATTTAAATATAACAGTAATAAAATAATTTCTTTTGTCTTTAAGTACGAATTTCATAAAAAAATATATAAAGCAAACTTAACCTAACATTCAAAATTGCAATTTAAGTACATGTATAAATCTTACCAACTCCCGGTTGTTTTCTACACAAAATTAAATCTGGTTGATGTTTTGCCATATCACAGAATTTGCAAAATTCTTTTAACGTATACAAAATAGGAATTATTGTATGAATCTTTGTTGAGAAATGTTAAGTTGGTATGATCACTGGTTGCTACAAGCTAAGTTGGTACGACTTCTAACGACGCTCTTTTGTCTTAGAAGTCGACCACGTTGTTCTATTGACTTGGAGATTCCTGTGTGGTAAGACGTGTTATAAGACTGAATTATCAGACTGAAATATATTGGAGAAAACGAATCTAAGTGAATCGTTATTTTATAAACCCAAAACCTTATTAAATAACAATCTTTTCATAGTATACTTCACAAGTCAATACATTTGAACATTTTCAACTTCGTTTACATTTTATAGTGTCTTTTAAACCGGCAACAAGTTAACAAGTAATAGCGGCGATAGAACATTAGGTTCGATAACGAATCCACGGTAAACGGGATAACGAATGCGATGTGACACACGATTCTGGTGTGAAACAACGTACAAGTAGAATTTATCAGAATGAACTGAATCGCAGTACATACAAATGGAACTGCCCTTATATACTCCTCTCCGTACCTCTCGGGCCAATCTTTGTTTTTAAGGAGTTATATAATTATTCCATACCTCTGTTAGGTACACGTCTCTCCCGGAACCGTATCTACGTTCAGTGACTAGTTGTCACTTCGAGCCCAAGCCTACCAACCTCGGGCCTCCATAACATTACAACTATTTCGCAGTTTTATTATTGAAGCGTAGCTATAATAAGAATCTGGACTAAAATATTGGGGACCTTCCCAAACATTCCAAAAGAAAGGCCCCGATGCCCTTTCATCTCCGATATATATTATATATTGTTACGTTTTTATTTGATTTATTTTGGTTGTGTTGCCGTTAATTTTTGAATTTATATTAAATGGTAGCGTTGTCTGATGTTTAATGCGATTGGCAATTAAACTCCACGTTTCGGCTAACCTGCTACGCGCAGGAGTACTGGCACGGGAGAGGATTAAGGTTGGTGAAAATAAATGTTCGCTTAATCCTATTATATTATTAGACAAATATCTTCCACAACAAATGTTTATTCTAATTCTAATTCGGTATTGACAGAATTGTCGTTGAGATTTCGAATGCTCGAAGTTACAATCGTTCGCGATACGTTTTCGCTTTTATTAATTACAAGATTTTAATTTAATTGATTTTCAATAATTTACAAATTGACAAATATCAACACGTCGATTAACAAACTGACAAGAACTGGGAACTAATGAAACAAAGAACTAAAAGCTAAAAACTAAAGGACTAAAGACCTTAAGAACTAAGAGCAAAAACTAAGAGCTAAAGGAACTAAGAGTTGAAAAACTAAGGAAGTAAAGAATTGAAAGGCAAAGGAACTGAGAAATAAAGAGCTAAAGGAATTGAGAACTAATCGCTATGAACAAAGAAATTATTTGCCAAGAATTGGGGAACTGATCGCCAAGAACCAAGGAATTAATCACCAAGAACTGAGGAACTAATCACACAGAACCGAGGAATTAACTACTCTGAACTAAGGAATTATCTCTCCGTCTATCTGCGTGACTTCTATGTCGCTACGCTTATTTATAATTAGGTCTACCGTGGAGGGGTCGTCATGTGGCGGGTTATTCCGTGGGGGTTGTGAGGCTCGAATTTGGTTTCTATACAAATTGTTAAATTTTATTTGAATCTCATATTGAAACGCTCACTCACGCTATTGGTAGTTTAGTCTACGCTACGGCGCGTGCGCAGCGCGGGACGTGACAATATGATACATATTCAAATATATGTCGGAGATGAAAGGACATCGGAGCCTTCCCTCTGGAACTTCGGGAAAATCCATTAACACCGTAATTTAGGTTCTACCTCAGGTGTAATTAAACAATTGTCGTCATTCGATCCGATTGTATTTCTTCGAGATTTGTGATAATGAGCTTGGGCTCGAGGTGACAACCAGTCGCCTAACGTAACCGCGGTCAGGGGACGAACGTTTTTACCTACCAGAGGTATGGAGTAATTCTATAGCTCTCCTTAAAAGAAATATTTGTAGCGGCACGCGACAGTAAACATCCTAACGGTTTCTGTGATTTGTGTTGTTTTTGAATAATTAGCTGTGTGAGATGGCAGCTTCGCGTACATTAATCATCTTCAATCATTATTATGCCATCTTTGTCAATAAAAGGACTTAACGATAATAATTTATTATTTCGACTCTCGCTAGAGTTTTTCATCAATGTATTGAGTGTTCATTATGAAGTGTTGTTAGTTGTAGTAACTTAATGATCGTAAAGAACGATGTACAGTATTTTCTCCGTAATTGGTCGAAAATCGAGACTCCACGGCGATCAATTATCGCGTACAAAACTCGATCGTATATAATTACATGCAAAATACGTTGAGTCTGTGTCACCTGCTAGCGTGATTTTTCCATTTGTAAGGAGGTCCTAAGGCACCGACAAGATTATCCATTTCAGACACTTTCTAAAGTGTCGGGTCTGCAAGGTAGATATCGACTGAATGATGGTTTAGTGTGGACTATCGGTTGCTAAACCGTTTCAGACATCATTGATGATTAAAAATGTTAAATTGTGTAACAATTATGACATGAGATTATTTTGGTCGTTGCCAGGTGGTTTGGTTCGAATGTCAGTTCCTTGGTAATGATAACAAGTATAGATAGCTTTTTTGCTTTTAAACCTAATTTTCTGTGCAGTCGTTAAATATGTTTGAGAACTACGGTCTACTAACAACATGCATTCTTACGCTTGACCTTGATTTTCTAGGATGTTAACCCTAACCTTACCAGGCCCGGTCAAATGACCGGTTTCAAAATTTGATTAAAAATTGCACATTCATCGTTATTTTTTTTGTTCATCTAACTTTATGGAAATTCATATATCATCTGATTAATCAGTTTGTCAATTTTTGTTAATGCAAGAATGATAAAACAATAGGAAAATTAGAAAATTCTAATACAGAAACGAAAAAATTCTCTCTTGTGAAACGTCCTGTGTTTTACAATATTATCCCACTACGCGCCACGGCAATTTGCTGCTGAAGTCACGTCGAAGACGGTTAGACGAGGTTAGGCTCCTTTAGTTTTTCTATTGCTAATTTATGGCTCTGTGACATTCCTCCCTTCTTAGCTCTGCTTTGCTCCGTTAAAGCGTGTGACTCTGGTGGTTTGTCTATTTTGAATGGTCCATTTATCTTCGTTGTCGTTTGTGTTTTGGAGAGTGACTGTCTACTAGATTGCCACAGATGTATTCAAGGGTCGAAATTGTTAATATTATGGCCTTATTTCTGGATAGTAAAGTTGTAATCTGTTAACATGGATTATTTGCGTTTGATATTCAATAAAATAGGTGGGTCGATTGGATAAAAGAATTTCTGCTGGTCCCAGCCATTGGTGGTCTCGTCAGTAAACTATGTTATGTTTCAATAACTTTTCGTGTCTAATCGCTCTGATATCGCCTTTTGTTCCATTAGGTTATTTGTCTTGCTTTCGCTATATATGCTTTATATCAATTTTTCCAGAGGTTAAACAATTGTTCTTTAATTAGGCTGGCTGTTGTTGATATTGAGAATGGCATGTTAGCTTGTCGCCCAAATGTTCGTTCAAATGGGGTATGTCCCGTCGTTTCGTGTACTGAAGTATTATATCCCATACATATCAGACTTAGGTTTTCGTTCCAGTCGTTTTGTCGCTCGGTCGTGCAAGTTCGAATAAGGTCTGAGGTGTATGTGATGTCCGTCGTTTCGTGTACTGAAGTATTATATCCCATACATATCAGACTTAGGTTTTCGTTCCAGTCGTTTTGTCGTTCGGTCGTGCAAGTTCGAATAAGGTCTGAGGTGTATGTGATGTCCGTGATGATTGGAGATGCTGGCTGTAGATGTCGCTGCTGGGGTACTGCTATTTTTCTTCTAATTTAGATGCGTGGAAGAAAAATAGTATTACGGGCGCCGAGATTCGATCCCGGGTCCCGAACCTTCGTAACCTAAGGCGCCAACCACTGCTTTTATTTTTATTAAAGTTTATTTAAACCAAGATACAATTTTTAATACATATTGGGTATTCACAATAAACTATGAATTTCGATAAGATGTGATACTTTCAGGTGCGGAAAATATGTACGTGTAGTGATCCAAAATTCCGTTAATGATCGACTTGGCTATTTGGCCTTTTAAAGGGAGCGAATGAGGTATTTGGTCAATTGGTCTTGGATAGACAAGATAGATTGGTTACCTTGTTTGGTTTTTGTGAGAGATCCGAATATGTCCATTGCGATTTTGTTATTTGGGTTGACGGGTGTGTCAGTTATTACAGGTTGCTCTTTTGCTCTTATACGGTCCAGGTGCTCTCGTTGACAATTTCGTGTGATTCCGCAACGATCTCTGGCGCGGATACTAAAGTTCAGTGTTCTACTGATTTCCCTACCGCTTCCATCTAATATATAGTGTCGGCTATAGTGTTATCTAGCCCCTTTATATACCAGATGTTGGTCGTGAATTGTCCAATACAGTCAAGCTGATGGAATTGCCGCAGCAAACGCTTGTCGAGATTTTGATTGAATGCGTATGTAAAGCGTGTCCAAAGCGTTTAACCGCGGTGTACATCGCGAGTAGATCATACGCGCTACACTTTCGCTGCGCCGGGGTCAAGGATTTCGTAAGGAATCCTAACGGCTGCCATGTATCGTTGACGCGTTGTTGCAGGACTGCTTCCATCGCGTAATCGGATGCGCTAGAACACGTTTCGGTTCGCTAAAACTGTCTCGAATTTGCTCCGACCATTTGATGGGCGCGTCGCCCTCTTTCGCACCTTTTAACAGGTCGTTGAATGGTTGTAGATTTGCTGCGTGCTCCTGTATGAAACGTCGGTAGATGTTGATCATTTTGAGGTATCTTGGCAGATAATGGCGTCAACATGATTCGGCTATCTCGTTATGATTCGGTGTTATCTCGTCGATGGTTACACCGTATTCTAAAAATGTTATTTCGCTCGCGCCACATTCAGATTTCGCGGGATTTATTACTACGCCGTGCTCGTCTAAGCATTTAAATGAAATTCGCAAGTGTTCGCGGTGTTGTCCTTCGTCTTCCGAAGCTATCTAAAAGTCGTCAACGTACGCGTGAACGAAATCTAAACCGCGTATGATTTCATCGACGATCGTCGATATGTTTGTGCCGCATTTCGAAATCCGAACATGGTATGAATTGCAGCGAACAATCTGAAGGTGATCGCGATCGCTGTTTTTCGACGTCCTCGGGCGCTACCGGAATTTCATGATACACGCGGACAATATCGATTTTCGAGAGGATGTGCATGTCATGTGCTGTGCGAAATTTTCCATGTGCGGTGGCGAATATCTATCGGATATGTTATGGGCGTTCAGCGCTCGGTAGTCGCCACAGATTATAGGCCTCCGTCTTCTTTGGAAACGATGTGCGACGATGATGCAAATGGGCACTTCGACGGTCTAATCACTCTTTGCCATATCATCATCTCGAATTCCATCTTTATCTGTTCAACTGGTCGCGGGGAGACGTCATTGAGGGTTGCAGTTGACGGGAGATCCTGACGTCGTCTTCACGTGTTGTTCCAGACCGCGCCGTGGTGTACTTCCTCCGAAAATGGACGGCCGGGTTAGATCCAAGAATTTCGATTGAACTTGATAGTAGGTTTTTTCGCCGATTATCGTCTTTATCGATGATACGGGGACTTAACCGCGTACCCCATTGATGACAATTGGGTTGTCGTGTAAAGCAGTCGTTTGTTTCGCGAGTCCACGAGCAACCCATAGTAGCTCAAAAAGTCGATGTCAATGATGGGCGTTTGATTGTCAGCTAGAACAAAACGCCATTTGAAAGCTCGCCTGAGCGATAGGTTCAGGTTATCCACAATGGTCCCGAATGTCGCGATTTGTTTCCCGTTGGTTGCGAACAGTTCCTACTCGTTTCTGATCGGGGGTCTGCGTAATCATTTTTGTAAGTACACACATATATCGGCGCCTGTGTCCATAAGGAAGGGAATCCTCAAAATTTTGTCTGTGACAAATATACAGCGGGATACAGAACCGTCTTCGTGCGTCGCGTTCACGGACGGCTGTTTCCGTGACTCCAGGTGCATGGACAGCGACACTTCTTTGCGTGGTCTCGGAACGTCGCGTGGTGATAGCAGTGGTCGGGCTGCCGCAGTCTTTCTCTCGAATACGATCTACGACGACTCCTGCTTCTTCGCTGTGTAGGGCGGTCATTGCCGAAACTCAGCGTGCTTCTTTGCACCCGCAGTTGAATAATTTGTTCGTTCAACGCATTGTTGCGCCCAACCTATCGTTCGCTTAAACTATCGTTTTGTATTCGTCCGTGCATCTTGCTTACCACTGCGATTCGGGATGTACTCGTTCGAGTCTAATGGACTCTGTCCGCCAGGGCTTTCTGCTTGGAATCCGTCGCGGCGGCTAGGTCTAACTGTACGTCTACCGGCAGGTGGATCTTCCAAAGCATCAGAACGAACTCGTTTGTGACCATAAGGGCTAGTTTCTTCAGGTCACGGTAATACTGGGACGACATTCAGTCTCTGATTTCCTCGGTATCGAGCAATTTTTTCATTTCTATAGTCGTATCGGCTAGTCGTTTAACCAGTTCGCTTTTAATTCGTTCGTAACGTCCCGTCTCCGGCTGATCGACCACTATATCCTTCACTTGAGCCAGGATTGTTTCATCCAGGTTCGCGACAATGGTAAGGCTTTCACGGAAGTTTCCTTTGATGTATTGGGTTGAAGTGGGAGTTTGACCAGGTCCTATCTGATGTTTTGAAATGATAATGTAATCTCGTGTAGAGTTAGTTTGGGGTTAGTGACGTTGTATTGATACTTTGTAAGGAATGAAATTCGGAGTATTCCATCTTTGATTAGGCGAAAGTGGTTAGAGACTACGTTGAATTGATAGTTTTCTTTTAGCATGGTCAGATTGCAAATTTTCTTGCTATCGAGTTTGTCACTGTCCATTAAGAAACTCTTTGGGGAAGAGATTCTATCGTTTGGTGGGGCTTTTTCTTTTATGGGGTTTATTCCTGTTCCGATATCGATGAGGAAGAATTCTCCTCTCCATCCCCTCGTTGCAATACAATTGGCAGTAATCTTTCTGTGGTGGTGCGATTGACCCTAAATATGTTGCTTCTGAATTCTATTATTTGGGTCACTCGAAGTGGGATCTTTCCATGATGGGTGAATCGAAAATTTTGAGAATAACAGCACTCGAATGAATGTTCGATCCAAAACACTTGGAACACATTAGTTTCATTTGCCCATTTGGACGTATTCAAATTTTCTTTCGGCTTCATTCAGAGTGTGTGATGCCAGTGTTATGGCTGGTCTCCGTGCTCTTTGTTCTTTCTGATATATAGCTCCATTTCCGATGCGAGATTATAGGCTTTCACCAGTATATCTGGTTGACTTGGGATAACTTATTGTCCGATATCTCCTGTGAGATTCATGACGTGTGTTTTAATTGCGTCGTTTCTCTCTCCTTCTATACCGAATCTTCAACTTACAGGTTTTGAAGGTTTGTTTAAAATGACAGATTAGTTCGTTTAATTGTTACCTGAAATGCGTATTCTTTGACTTTACGCTTTCCGTATTCATTGTTTAGTCGTTCTAAGTTCGTACTGGCAACTGGCTACTGTGTTTTGTATTGAAAGGTTGTGCCTGTATGCAACGCATATATCTCCACAGTTTTCTATCATAGCGAAGGAGATACTTCTTTTCGCATTTTTATTTTCATGTAAGATAGCAATTTTGGAAATAATGGTTTTCGTAGCATTGGCTTCTGATGTATCTGACACTGTTTATGAAATCTATTAGACCAACGTCGTCTTCTCGTTAACAAGGTTTCGATTTGTTCGTTGACAACTTTTGCAGGTAGCTCGTCAATTTCTTGTTGGTATTGCTGCTAATGGGAAGCATTTTGTTGGGTTCATGATTTCGTGTCTTTCGCGATTTGCGTCTCCTATTGTGTTCTTTTCTTTGCTTTTACCTTCTACTTTCTTTCCTTTTGTTCCTGTTCATTAGGTTTGGCGGAGGCTTGAGTTTCCGCGTCTTTTGGAAAGCCAGGCTTGTGAAACTAAGAAGGTCCATGGTCGATTTTAGTAGTAGGATCTTTCTTTTGGTTGGTTTCTTCATTTTCGCTTATGCAGGGTTCCGATTTATTGCTTTCGTCACCATTTCCGTTGTCTTCTATTTCCTTTTCTTCTTTTATTTTCTTGATTGTTTTCATAGAGAGGATGACACGTGCACTATTTATCACTTTTGTTACTAAATGTCACTGTATAATTTGGCATACTCACTGGCAAGTCCTACGCCTGGTATTTTTATGGGTACTGCGGTCCGAATTGCTCAGGTTTCGCAGCTAACTGACGACAACCAGTGCACTTAGCGCGGTATGAAGGTTGGCTGATATAACTAGTTTTCATATTTGTTTTTGATCTTCAAAGAAATAGAATACTTGAAGAAATATGAATTGGTGTAAAAATAAATTGTATTTGCATACGTACATTCAGATATATAAAATTAAGCATAGCTTCACCTTCAAAAAAGTGGCTATGAGGTTCCGTCATGTACGTGTGCACTTGGATAACGAGGATGAAGTGAACGAAACTTGGCAACCGAAGGACTACGGTCATCCCAGTTGAAGACACGAGCATTCTACGAGCCCAGGTAATGTACCAAACTGGCTTTCATAAGCCATAGAAATCGAAGACCTACGGTTCTACGAGTTCTATGGAAAACCCTGGCGAAATACCATTAAAAGCTGTCAGCGTATAAGTCGAAACCTTGTGACGCAAGCACACCGTTCGTGTAGAAGACTTTATAAAGAATGTCAGATACGCCAAGAGCCAAAGCTACCAAAAACCATTGCTTCTAAAATAGAAAACCATGACGATTTATACGAAGCACAGAGGCAAAACGTTTCAATCCCAGATATAGTGACCAGTTGCCGCTACAAAGTTAGATCGACTAAACAATGATAAATGGAAAGCATATAATGATAAAATATGCTTATCAGCTAACAATTAAACGAACTAATTTGTGCTATTCCAAACAAACATTCGAAACCTATAAGCAGCAAAATCGCTACAAAGAAGGGAAAACCGAAGCAATAAAAGCATACATTATGAATCTGAAAGAAGACATCGGACAATAAATTATCCCAAATCAACCAGATACGCTGGCCAGAGCCCAGAATCTCGCATCGGAAATGGAGCTATATATCAGAGAGGAAGAAAGTGCACGGTGCCCAGCGATAACACTGATATCACACAAACCGAACGAAGCTCAATGAAGATTAGAACACGTAAATAACGAAAGGACGAACGAAACTAATATGTTCCAAGTGTTAAGGAACGGACACTCGAACGAGAGTTATTATTCTCAAAATTTTCCATCCTCCCAGCATGGAAAGATCGCACGTAAGTGAACCAAATAGTGGAGGAACCCAGAAGCAACGTACCTAGAGTTAATTGCACCACCACAGAAAGATTACTGGCAATTTTATTGCAACGAGAAAATGAAAAGGAACTACATTCCTCATCGATAGCGGAGTAGTAATAAACCTCATAAAGGGAAAAGTTCCACTAAACGACAAAACTTCTGACCTAGAAAGTTTCCTAATGGGCAATGACAAACACACCAGCGATAAAATTTGCAACCTGGTCATGCCCAAGAAAAATTATCAATTCGACGTAGTCTCTAACAACTTTCCTCCAATCGAAGATGGAATACTCCGAATCTCATTCCTTACAAAGTATCAGTACAACGTCGCTAACAACGCACAAGCTCTATAAGAGAAATATAACCATTTCAGAACATCAGACAGAACAAGATTAAACTCCGACTTCAAGCTAATATATTGAAGGACAGCCCACACTAATATGTTTAGTCAACGCCGGTAAGCAAATCTGTCAGGTTACAAACGAAATAGAATACCTGACAAACTAAATCAAATCAATAAATTGCACAAATCGTACTCTCGAGAAAATCCTTATCAACCACCTAGACGTTTGGCCGCATACGTTTGAAACGTACCTTAAGTTTGCGCGTAACGCGAGTCACAAATTGAAGTGCCTTACTATTGTCGCGAACCTAGATGAAACAATCCTAACTCAGGTAGAGGATATAGTGGTCGGTCCGCCGGAGACGGGACGCTATGAACGCATTAAAACCGAGTTGATTAACGGACTGGCCAATTCCGACGGTATAAAAATGAGAAAATTGCTCGAGAGCGAGGAAATCGGAGACCGAATGCCGTTCCAGTTCTACCGCGACTTAAAGGAAATAGACATTCCCATGCTCTCAGACCAGTTTGTCCTGACGTTTTGGAAGAGCCGCCTGCAAGCAAAGGCATAGCTGATACTAGTCGCCGCGACGCAATCCAACCCCAAAGCCCTGACGGCGTTGACGAACTGTATCCATGAGACTCAACGAGGCACATCCCGAATGGCAGCGGTAAGCTAGACACGTGAATGAATACGAAACGATAGAGAAAGCGTACCATGGGCCAGGAGCAACAATGCGTTGAACGAACAAATTATCCAACTGTGGGCCCATATAAGCGCGCTGAGTTTCGACAATGGCCGCCCCTCACTACGACGAAGCAGGAGTCGTCGTAGATCGTAGTCAAGGAAAAGATTGCGTCTGTCCGGCCTCTGTTACAACCACGCAACGTTGCAAAACCGCGCAAAAAGGTGTCGTTGCCCGAGTACCTGGAATCACGGAAATAGCCGTCCGTGAACGCGATGCGCGAAGACGGTTCTGTATCCCGCCGATATTCGTCACGAACAAGACCTTGAGGATTCCCTTCCTTATGGACACAGGCGCCGATATATGTGCGCACTAGCAGAGCAGATGACGCGCACCCTCGATCAGAAGCGAGTATGAACTCGTGGCCAACAGAATGCAAACCGCGAAATACAGTTACATCGTGGTTAACCTAAACCTGTCCCTCGGACGAGCTTTCAAATGGCGTTTTGTTCTAGCTGACAATCAAACTCCCATCATCGACATGGACTTTTTGAACTGCTATGGGTTGCACGCGAACCCGCGAGACAAACGACTCCTCTAAACGACAACAAAATTGTCATCAATGGGATATACGCGGCCAAGGCCCGCGTAGCGTCAATGAAGATAATAATCCGCGAGTAAACCTACTATCAACACTACCAATATTCTTGGACCTAACACGGTAGTCCATTTTCGGAAGAAGTACAGAACGGCACGGTGTGGAACACCACATCAAGACGACGCCATGATCACCATGAATAGCAAACTTCAACGAAGTCTCGCCCCGACCAGTTCAAATAGATAAAAATGGAATTTAAGATGATGATAAAGCAAGGACTGATTAGACCGTCCAAGAGTGCAATAGCATCACCATTGCTCATCGAGCCCAAAAAAGACGGAGGCGTATCATTTGTGGCGACTACCGAGCGCTGAACGCTCACAACATACCCGATAGGCATTTGCCACCGCACATCGAAAATATCGCACAACAACCACATAATAAGCGCATCTTCTCGAGGATCGATCTCGTACGCGCGTATCATCAAATTTATGTAGCTCCCGAGTTCGTCGAAGAAACAACGATCACGACGCCGTTCGGATTGTTCGAAGAAACTAATACCATGTTCAGATTTCGAAATGCGGTACAAACGTATCGAAAGTTTAGATTTCGTTTACGCGTATATCGACGACTTTCTGATCACTTCATAAGACGAAGAAAAACATAGCTAACACTTGCGAACTTTGTTCAAACGCTTAGACGAGTACGCCGTGGTAATAAATCCTGCGAAATGTGAACGTGGCACGGGCGAAATCACATTTTTAGAATACATCGTAACCACCGACGGGATAAAACCGCTAGCCGAACCTTGTTGACGCTACTTTCGAAGTACCGTACCCTGACAAACATCTGCGAAGATACCTCGAAATGATTAACTTCTACCGACGTTTCATACAGGAAGCACGCAGCAAATCATTCAACGACCTGTTAAAAGGTGCGAAAGAGGGCAACGCGCCAAACGAATCAGATCACAAACCCCTTACATGCGCGTTCAATCAAAATGTCGACAAGTGTTTGCCGCGCCAATTCCTTCACCTTGGCTATATTGGACAATTCACGACCGACATCGTGTATATAAAGGGGCTAGATAACAATGTAGTCGACACTTTATCTCGGATCGAAGCGATAGGGAAATCGGTACATCACCGAACTTTAGTAGCCGCGCCAGAGGACATTGCCGAATTACTTGAAATTGTCAACGAGGAAACTTGGACCGTATAAGAGTAAGAGAGCAACCTGTAATAACTGACACACCCGTCAACCCAGATGACAAAATTGAACAAAAACCAAACAAGGTAACCAATTTATCCTGTCTAACCAAGACCAATTGACCAAAACCTCATTTTCTCCTTTAAAAGGCCAAACAAACAAGTTCATCATTAACGAAATTTTGGATCATTATGCTTACATATTTTCCGTACCTAAAAGTAACCTGTCGGATATGGGATGGAATTTCGTATGTAAACCGATGGATACAAACGTTCTAGATCTGAAACATAAAAGCTACTTCTTTCCACCCGCGATCTAACGGATCCCTCGAACGAACACATGCTGTGATAAAAGACCTTATTCGAACTTGCACGACCGACCAGCAAAACAACTGGGGCGAAAACCTAAAACTAATATGTATGGACATTAACATTATAACATTAACAATTCTAATCCTTGAGTACATCAATGGCAATCTAGTAGACAGTCACTCTCCAAAACACCACCGAAAATGAAGATAAATGTATCATTCGACCTAGACGATCTACTGGAGCCACCTAAGCCATAAAACCCTAAGGAACGTCCTGCATGCCATCGGAACAACAACGTTGTTCGACCGTTCCCGGAGAGACGTGATCGCGAGGAAGCACGCCAACGGGAGTCGTAGATTCCCGTTAGGATTGGCCAATCGACGCCGTGAAATAATCGATCTCCTATTTTCTTTAGGATAATAAAGGGGTGGTTGAATTGATGATAACACTGAGATAATAGATTACAATACACACTTCATTCCAACAACTTTATAGACACGATAGTTAAGCTCGGTACATATAGGTATAAGTTAACTAGGTGATTGAACTAAGACATAAACAATGAGTTAAGATTGAGAATGAGCAGAGTACGCAATATAAGTTAACTAGATGATTGAACTAAGGGTAGAAACCCGATCAAGAGATTGACTGAACTAGGGAAGGAAAATCAGTCTAGAGATGTTAACTGATCTAAAAATGTAAGACCAGTGAAGTTCGGTCACGATGCTGTGGTGAAGGAAAACTAATGATGGGTGTAGTGAAAGGTATCTTCACGTAGTAGACAATAAATTTACGGAACGACCAGTGATTTCTTAATTTCACTACTCCCCGTGCCTTCGACGTAACACACTCGTTAAATCCGATTACGAAAGTTAAGCAACGCCGAGCACGCATTGTACTACTTAGATGGGTGAACGTTTGAAAACTTCGTGCGGTGTTGGTTTTATTTTATTTTTCCAATTTTGTTTTTGTTTGTTGTTTTGAAAAAATTGTTTCCATAACAATAAGCTTTTAATAATCTATAACTTAAACATCGAGCAAAAGAGATGTTTGGTATTACACGACTATTACCTCACATTATATCATTCTCATCTTTTTATTATTCTTGGGGGTATTCTGGTCTAGAAATTTGAAAAAATCGAAAATTTTATTTTTCATATTTCAATTATTCAAAATTCCAATTATTTTATGAGTTACAGTCATTTTTGTGACGCAGCATCTGCTCCGGTCCGACCGGGACCAATGTGCAATAAACGGTAGACGCTGCCCGAGTACCTACGTATCAAAACTTTAAACGCGTTTTTCTCGAAACTACTTTTTTCGAGTTGGCGTGCACGATATCTCAAGTTCTAATGAACCGATTTATTTTAAATTTGGTCTGAATATTCCTTATATACTCCTCTATCGTCCGGACCACGCTCAGCTCAAAATCTTTAATATTACTATTTTTTAAACGTTCGGAATTGTCAAAAAAAACGTGCGAAATAAGAAATTTTTTTTCAAACGGTCATTTTGTAAAAAAATGTTCTATTGACTTTTCCAAGGTTCAGACGATAGCGGCATCCATACTAATTAAAAATCTTCTATTTTTTTTAACATCAAAGACAAATAAGAGAACCAAACTATTTTAGCCAACGCTCATACCGCGCTGAATAGTCTCATTCTCGTCTGAAGGCATTTTGAGAGATAGAATAGAGTTTGGTTCTTTTCATGTAAAAATTTGATTTCTCTGTGGTTATGCTAGCAGAGTCCTTTTTTGAGATATTTTTTATTTTGTTTGCCCAGTGTTGATTTATAGAGTTTGCGAATTCTTGCTTTAGACACAACTTTATTTTGTGCAAAAGGTA
Source organism: Bombus flavifrons (assembly GCF_040668555.2). NCBI lineage: Eukaryota > Metazoa > Arthropoda > Insecta > Hymenoptera > Apidae > Bombus > Bombus flavifrons. The sequence goes on along the minus strand of NC_138458.1, from coordinate 3,823,448 downwards.
CTTTAATTATTCTAAATCTTCTCTTTTATCGTAGGAATAGTTTTATTTTAGATTGTTTATTTTGTATGGTATGGAGCTTTTGTCTCGTAATTTTTTTTCATTATAGATATAGAGCTCGAAAGCCGACTTTTATTTTATTTTTAGTACGGATTCTTGAAGGGCGGTTTGTACATGTTTTTCTATTTCGTCTACAAACGAGTCGATTTGCCTCTTTGTTAGGTTGACATTGTTGTGGATATTTAGATCGCAGTTCTTTTCGAGCTGATTTTGTAATATTTCCTACTTTGTTGTCTTTGTACTTGTACTTGGGTCCGTCACTCTGTGTTTCTAGCGTTAGGAAGTCAGATGTATTTTTGTTTATCTGGAATACGAGAGCGTTATGGTCGCAATCGTAGTCTATGGTTTTGAGAGTGTTATGTGCCCGTAAATTAAGGAATTGTAATTGTATGTCTCCAGGGCATATGACTAGGTATAAGCCTCTGTTACGCCACGAGGCTTACCACAGGCTGTATTTTCTACCCGTCGCTCGCGGTCCTACAGTGTCGCAGGCAGATCGTCTTATCTGCCCGGCGGATCATATACAATGTATCGACAAGCGCATAGTTGTCGCCAAGCAGCGAGCTCTAGAAACGTCGAATTTTGTCCGTTACGTTTTCCACACAACGATTATTTCGCGGCGTCGATTAACAGAATCGTAGCGAGAATTTACGCCTCTCGCTGACGCGTTTTCCTAGCGACCGCGTCTCTCCGCGAATGGTCGTAACAGCCTCCTTTTGGACAAAACTCAATTCTTTCTTTGTACATTTTTAATAATTGTTTTAGTTCGTTTAATTGTGTTTGTTGTTCATTTAGGGCTTTGAATATGCTTTTTTTGAAGTCTTCGATGAGTTTATTACGTTCAGTTGTGGTATGGTTTTAATTGGGTTTGGATTTTGAATTACGCGCGGTAATAAATTTGTTTGATGTGGTTGGTTTTCAGGGACTTGGTTTGAGCTTATTCCTTGTCTTAGGATGTCTGAGAACTTTAATTACGAGATGAATTTGCGGCTTATTTGAGCAATGCGTTTGTTTTTGATTCTTTGCATTTGTTGATATTTGCGCAAAGTTCTATACGAAGTTTTACGAGTTTTGGGCATCCTTTATACAACGCAGCATATCCGTAGATTTTACCGTTTACGCAGTATACTTTGTCTTTGTTTACCGCGTCTTCTTTTTTGATTTTACACTCGCTTGCTCCGTGTGACTCCGTGCAGTTTACATTTGTGACATTGCGTTATGTCATTTTTCTGATTTCTTCCCATTTTACCCTAAAGTAATTTAGACGGTTCATTTTTAGTAGGTTACTCACATTGCTTTGTGGGAATACTTGGATTATGTAAATTAGGAGCAATACATTGTTCTCTATCGATCTTTTTGTTGAGAAGCGTTAAACTTTTGTTAATTGGACGTCGCACATCTATGGTTGCAACTCTGCGAGTATCTCTGTCTTGGAGAAGCTATTGTTTAGACCCTTTAGTAAGACCGTGTGGCACTTCTCTGATTTGGGTGTATATGCGTAAACGCTGTCTTAACCGCAATTAGAATTTTTTCGATTTGTTAAAGTATGGTATACTTCTTAGGAATAGCACGTGTTTACCTGCGTGTATTCGTTTAATGTGGAATGACTTTGTGTTTAGAGTCTCTTCAATAAGTTCAATGAGTTTTTAAGTGATGTATATTGGAGGCGGTTTGTCTGGGACGTTGAGGGTTTCGTGGATGATGGTATACCTCTTCATCCATTCTTTATTCTCTTTCAGCTTGTGATTTCCCGTCCTGAGAGGCCGTATGCCTACTTGCTTTCTTCCGTAGTTTTTCGTTCTTTTTCCTTATTATTGTGGATTCTTTTATTGTTACTATTTAAAGCTGTTGCTATGTTTGAGATAGGCTGGACCCTTGAGATTGCAATACGCTGAACCTATTTTTCGTTCGTATTGCAGATAATGGGAAACTATCTCCTGAATTTATGATTTCGTTCTTTTCGCGGTCCGCGTCTCCTGTTCTGCTTTCCTCTTTGATTACACTTTCCTGGCTACTTTCTGCCCTTTTATTCCTGTTCACCAGGTTTGGCGGACGGTTCAGTGTCCGCTTCCTTTGGGAGCCAAAGCATATGTTGCTAAGAAAGTTCTTGATCCATTTGTGCTGTAGTATTTTTATTTTGGTTGCTCTATTCATTCTTTTTATTTTCTTTCCTTCTCTTTTCTTGTTTTTTTTTTTTTATAGCGAGTATTATTTATCACTTTTCGTTATTGAATATCACAGTATAAATTGGCAAACTCACTAACGAGTCTAACGCCTGGTATTTTTGGCCAGTGAAGTCCGACCTGCTGGGGGTTCACAGTATTCTCACGAAAAACAATGCATTCAGCTCGGTATGAGCGTTATCTGAAGTAATCAATTTTCTTATTTAATATTATTGAATAAAAAATATTTACGACGTACAATTATGTAGGAGAATAAAAAAGATATGTAAAATCTTGCCCGACTTCGTTTTCAAGAAAATGGACTGTGAAGTTAAGTACAAAGCGAAAAATGTCATTTTACATGTTCGACTTCATTTTCACCGCGCGCAGGGAATCATCACCCTTCGGTTTGTATCACAATCTTCGGCACATGTATTTTTGCATTCTTTCAAACGACATATTCCGAATTCCGAATATTGAATAAATGTAACATTATCGGAAAATATAAACAAAGGAATATATAAGTAAACGTGTATGCGAGAATGATACAACGTATGGTGATAATCGTTTAATACTAAAAAAATATTTTCTTGATATATACGACCATAGCTTATTAACACTTAGCCAACCGCGCGCGCCAGAGCGAGCTATACGCTTCTCCGTCCACCGCGCCAACACAGGCCAACCTATACGCTGTCCAGCATGCATTTTTCTAAGTAAGGACTAATATTCACAAATACTTGAGAAACAAAGAAGTTTAAAAATTATTTAAGTAGTCCATTATATTTTGCGGTAATGATTTCGTTTAACGATTTCACATATCGTTTATACAAAACATCAAATTAAAAGTATATATTAAAAGTATAAAAAGATATAGGTAAAATTAAAAACATTAAAGATGACTAAAGATAAATGACACGACTCGAACGTAAAGTTAAAAACTCATAATGCATTTTAATATTTTTTTACAGTGTGATATCGTTCGACTATAACTTTATTTAGTCATAACTGATAGTATAACTTTTTAATTAATTTTAAAACCACTAAATTGGTGTATTTTATTACACATTGTACTTTATAAAAGCAGAAATAGAGTCGCAATTAATTGGGGTCAATTCCAGGTAAACAATAACTCATGATAACAACAACAACAAAAAAGAGAACGAATTGGTAATGTAAAAAAAGAAGACCTGCCAGTTCGGTTGGCTAAGAGTTAAGAAAAGTAAAAAAAGCCAACACCACACGGAGTTCCCAAGCGGTCACCCATCTAAGTACTAACCGTGCCCAGCGCTGCTTGACTTTCGTGATCGGACGAGAACGAGTACTTTCAACGCGGTATGAGCGTTGGCTGAAGTAATCAGTTTTGTTATTTCATGTTATCGAATAGACTAAATATTTAAGAAAACATACATGCATGTATGAAGAAGAATGGTATTTTGAGACGTGCATTCAGACATACAAAATTTTTCCTGGCTTCGTTTCCCACACAATGGATTGTGAAGTTCCGTCATGTAGGTACGCGTATACTTAACAAGTAGCGAATCAAGTGGACGAAACTTCATAATTGATTTTCTAGAAAACCAAGTCTTTTGTCGAAACTTGTCACTTCATACTCGACTCATTTTTGTATAGGAAATCAGGCCCTTTCGTCTTGCACCTTCACAATACTCTAACTTTCTCGAGTACTTCAATTTTGAAACTATTTAGTTTCACTGGATTGCGTATAACTACCAACAGCAAAATAATAACATTCACGGACGACGCCGGCTGTACTAGTCAGGTGACACTGTAGAACGGCTTCTTTGGTCTCTATTATAGTAACGCGGATAAAGCGCAAATGCCGACAAGCAGAAAGGGTCGGAAAACTTGAATAGGGCTGTAGAGGCACTCGACAACAAAAATTTCCACCGGTGTCACCGAAGCACAAGTGCCGACAGGCCTAATAAGCCATCGATATCAGTACGGTCCTTCCGCCGAATATTTGGAAGAAGCCGTAGGTGGCAACGGTGGCAGACGCGTAACGAAAGCGTGCGTAGCAGAGATATTGACGGATGACAAAAGAAACGAATCGGATCAACAAAACAGTTGAGTTGTAACCGAGGGGAGAGAATAGTCAGTTGGAATCGGAAGTTGTACGTAGAATCGAAATCGAGAATGGTACGTCAGAGTCGGAAGCAAGAATTGTTAATAAATATATTATTAAACACTACCGAGTATTTCTTTGGCACCCTACACGTCCTACACCAAAATCACCTCAAGGCTGACAGCCATCAATATATTTCGGCACTGCAGCCGTTGATCCTCAGTTAGCCACCGAGAGTCAAGAGTCGTTAATCGAGAGTCGTTATATCGCACCTTGTCCTAACATTCTCAACCGGCATTCTATTAAATTTGCATAATAAACTCTGTCACCATGTTCAAAGTCTGAATTTTTCTTACCTTGCTCGTGAAACGTTTAAACCTAAGCGAAATCATTCGAACGACGAAAGAAACGATCAGTGATTTCTTAATTTCACTACTCCCTGTGCCTACAACGTAACACAAGCACTCTAATCCAAAAACAGCAGTCATATTACTACCAGAACGTATCAGAAAAATAGAAAAGTGACTGCAAGATAAAAGCAAATCTCAGTCGATTTAACCACGTTACATTTACAATACGAAAACGGAAACCACCTAATATCCAATTAGATGGCATGCACATAACACAAACAAAACAAGTTAAATACTAAGACTCCACTTAGATTCATAACTTATATGAAAACAACATACTAAATTAATTATAGACAAAATATGGATAAAAAGAAGACAGATGTACTGGCTAACTAGTCGAAACTCTAAAACAAACTAAAAAATTACTAAACGATAATAAAACCGACTTGGACGTACGAATACCACTATGGGGAACAGCAGTAATGAGCCAGGTAAATAAACCAGAGTCGCTTCTAGAAGATTCAGAACAATAGCTAACGCCTCAAGGTATGTCAGAAACGAGGATATACACAAAGCTTAAAAATACCACAAGGTCGATGAAGAAATTAGCAGATACGCAGAAAAATACGAAGAAAAACAGCAACACATCCAAATCAGCTAGCTGCTGAAGCGAACAAAACTCTCATAGGAAGAAGACCAAAACGAAAACATCCCACTGACCTTGCTAAAGAAATAAAATAAACAAACTGAAAGATGATATCCTGCTGGGGATAGCCATCCCCAAATAAAATTAGAAAAATTTAACAAATGTCCAGCTGGACAAATTGTAAAGTACAAATTAAATAAAAAAAAAACGGATTGCGTGGTTGCCCACAAAGGAGTAATCCAAGTGCTGAAAACTTTAAATAACACTTGTTACTTGCGAATACCCATACTTAACCCTGCTGCGGTCTTCCATTCAACTAAATTATTAGGTAGGAGTTTGAAGAACAAAATTACCTTTGTATAAAAAGATTCGTTTTTGTCTATTTTATCTTCTAACTAAAGGGTCGGATAAATGTAATAGTATGTTACTATATCCTTCATAACAACTTTCATTGCAAAAAACCGGTACATTCTACTATTGCAAACAAAATTTTGCCATTAGTGAAATTTTTACGAACTCTTATTTTCTCTTTGAAATGTTCCAAAGTATTTATAACACTCTCTGCTATTTCTTTTGCAGCTTTCCCACGCGGGTCATATTACCGTCTTATAATATAATTTTGTATCAGTGCGTTCCCTAAATTTTCTATGATCGCACGTCTTTTTCTCAAATATATCGGTTTCAACAGTCGGATAACATTTTGCTCTACTCGCTTAAAGAATACAGAAGTTCTTCGAGAAAGAAAGGAGAGCAGTAAGAACGAAGAGATCCGGAGACCGCAGCAGGGTTAAAAAGAACATGAATTTAATTTGTAAATATTTTGGATTCTTGCATCCTAATATTAACCTTCCGATTAATCCATTTTCAATGTTAAGAAACATTTTAAACACTATTTACAATACAAAGATAAAATACTTTATTTTGTATACCACATTGTGAAAATAAAGATATTTTATTTTTTACTACATATTTAAAATATTTTATTCGTACTGTAGACCACCAACTACTTAAAATAGTATTTAAAACATTTTTCCTATAAATTTGACCCAGCACTACTCAAGCACAGTTAACATATTCGCAAGAAAATTCAGAAATAGAAATAACTTTTAATTATATAAATATCTAACTCATCGATTTCATCAGTCTCTGTAAAATACTATTTCGAATCAATTTTACAGTCTCTCACACCAGTAGTGACAAGTTTAACCGTAATTAAAAAAGTATCGTAATCAATATTGAAGTAGTCGAGTAACAATAATCTTTTAATGTTTAAAAAATTATATAGAGTAAATAGAAAAGTAATTATTTGCTTATAATATTGACATAATTTAACCGTTTGAGTCCCAGGGGTGTTTGAAAAACCAGGCTTGGAAAGTCCCGAACGGCACGATAGCCTCTTAATCGATTGCGAAGAGAAGCGGCACAATAGCGCTCGTCATATTTCTTATTTTTATGAAATACATCTATATTTTTATATATGTGTAGTATTAGTTTATAAATATTTCAAGTTTTGTTCAATAAAAATTATTAAGATAACAATGAAATACAAAATACCATCAGTCGTTCGTACCGTTCAAATGTACTGGGACTTTTCGACACAAAATCTAAATAGCGCGATCACGTTGCTTGGTACTCAAACGGTTAAAGAAATAACGATACGTCTAACATGCGCGTTATGTGATATCGACGATACCGCACTCCGTAACTTGTTCCCCGTCGAATTAATCTTGGATAACAAATTTACGAGGGAGAGTAATGACTCAATGCGCGAAGAACAATTGACGAAGTTAAAACTCGAAGAAGAATATCGAAGAACAAACGATAAGAAAGTTTCAAGTTGTCTTCGACGATTAAGACGAAATTTACGAATGCTTACTGCGGACGATTATGCGATACGATGCAACTGAAGCGAATGCCGCGATTCGATGTACGACTGAACGAATGCAACTGAATTATCGTACGACGATACGAATAATTAACGATACACTCGTTCGCGAACGCGTGTCGATGCCGCTCACATTTGAACGACCCGCACGAGACGGTTTACTAATAGTTCGCTAACTAAAATGATACTTACCTTCGAGTATGCTTGGAGATACTGTTCACAACTGAAGATTTCGCACAGAACTGTCCACTGATCGTTACGCCTGATGGAACGACTCTGTTTCCACCAACGCTTACAGCCATGTCCACGAATGCTTGAAGATATTGACGCACCGAAGAAGCCAGCTCTGAAAAGTATCAACTGATAATTACGACTGACGAAACGATTTCGCCTGCACGAGCGCTTCAAGAGCGCTGAGAGATTGAAACGGTTCGTTACTCCACGTTTAGCGATTCGAAGGCACAAAAGCTGACTCTCTGATCGACATTCACCATTGAAATACTCGATCGAGACTTCCGATACCGTTATTATACTCGGGCGGGCCCCACTCCAGCGAGGGACTCCAACAAGGCTCAAAACGGAGGACTCCAAATACACACGCTAATTGGTTTTCGAGAAAATCGTCAAACGGCATATCTTTCGCGGGAAAAGCGTAAATGGTACCTGGATAAATGGGATGCCTCCATGTTATTGGGTAAGGGTGGCTCTCGATCGCTCGGACCGCTAAAATCTGTAAATTATCCTTACAAGAAACTCATAGTATAGGAAATAAAAAATACTACTACGAATGTTGAAGGGAATCGTTTTAGCTATTGGAGTACCCTTCCAAAATAACGCCTTGACTGCGAAAGCGAGCTACAACGAGCTACAACGAGACAAAAGCTACATACTATCCAAAATAAACAATCTAAAGTACAACAATTATTATGATAAAAGAGAAGATGGACAAACAAAATAAAAACATATGTCTAAAAAGACTCAGGTAGCATGTTACCACAGACAAATCAAATTTTTAGGTCAAAAGAACTCTAACTCTAACTCTATCGCTCCTATCAAACTGCCTCCAGAGAAAGCTCCCCTTCTCCAAGAAGCAGGTATAGCGATACAGAACATCAATAAAGACATGAAGTCTTTCTTTTTACATTTTTACGTGGAGGGAATCAGCACGGACGCCAGGCCGCTTCTGGAGAAAGCGGCGTGGTAGTGTCGGACTCCAACCGACCAAAATCTCCACCTTAACAATCAATTTTAATAGTCTATATTCTAAGCATCAAGAAATTGCAATGTTTTAGTATTACGCGACCATTACCATACATTATATCATTTTCATTTTGGCACACATTTGTTTTCTCAAATATTCTTTTCTTTTGAACATCAAAGACAAAGAAGAAAACTGCTTATGTTAGCCAACGTTCATACCGGGCTAAGTGCACTCGTTCTCGTCTTCAACACAGTCTGGATATCATATACAAAGGTCTCATATACAAAATGATTAAGAAAAACCTTCCGCAATACTTAATCAAAATAGTCTGGGATATGATAACAAACAAAACATTCGTAATGATCGACGGTTCACACACATCAAGCAAAGAATTCTCTATAGAAAACGGTCTACAACAAGGAACAGTAAATTCTCCGTTACTTTTCAGTATCTACAATAGCGACTTACCAAATCTCTCTAATCTCAATACATCCACCCATAAACGCTTCATAGCCTTCGCAGATGACTTAATCATCTACGTAACAGGCCGCAAAACCAAAACAATACGAACAGAACTTCAAGAACTTTTTGAAAAAATTAACGATTACTACAATACATAGAATCTAAAAATTAATACAAGCAAATGCGAAACCATACCTGTTTAGACTCAAGTCAGGTGAACTCGGCGCAATAGAAAGAGAACATTGTAAAAAATTTTAACTAAGTGTAGTATCGTGGACAAAAGGCCTAAAGGATATGGGGTAAACCATAAACAATGTCACGAGAGCCGAGGCGTCATCGGGTCCATCAATGTGTAGTCGATCCTTCAATTGAATAATATCGTGGAAAAGGCCTACGTGACCCTGGCCACGAGTGTTTGCGGAACACACGCGTGGTGGGCCTAAGAAAAGACAAAGGGATGCTAGAACAGTCAGTGTCAATCGAGAAGTCAGAGAGTGTCAATCGAGAAGTCAGAGAGTGCGAGTTGCGTTGTCGAGATAGTGTTGCTAGTGTAACGCCAATACACATCAGAGACCAGGCCACACACCGCGGACAGAATGGCACCCAGACGTCTGCACGTCCTTGGCGCGTACCCTCAATAGTCTTAAGTACCCACCAGGGGCCTTGGAATTTTCATAGTTAAGGTCCTTCGGACCAAGCGAGTATTTCTTGTCTTTGATTCCCTTTTACATTTATTGCCTACCACGTGTTAGCATAGAAAGTTGGTTTTCTTCACATCTGGTATGTTCCGTTAGCAACTTTCTCGCGAGGGAGGCTAAAACCTTTCCTGGTCCACCAACCGTCTTATTATCCAATCGGAGACGGTGACTACTGCCCTTACTTCCTTAACCAAAATTATCATCATCAAATCCGATAGTCCCGTGTCCTCAGACACACCCACCCCTAGCCTTCCTCAGACACAGTATCGTCAGTAAGACTCACTTATTCTGTATCCTTAGAATAGTCAACATATCTAACAGTCGCGTACTAAGTGTTACATAACGTGGTTGGAGTGAATTGTGATTCATGTTAATTCAGTGTGTATTACATTGTGCTTGCTGAATTCATAATAAAGTTTAATTAAAACAAAGTTAATAGTTGTGTTACGACTCAGCTATTTTATTTCATCAACCAACCCTTAAAATTTACGTGATATTTTGGCGATCCATGCCATGAACGATCACCTTTAAGAAAACGAAATTACGCATTTCGGGCTACGGTCAACTTTGAAGATTGAGGATCAACGAACCACTGCAACGGAGCAGACACTTTTGACGTTTCGATAAAGGAACACCGCAACGGAACCTTTCCTACGGGTTAAACGATCAAGGTGAGCAAACTCTGGATTCTTTTGAAAATACGACACGAGAAGAGACAGTAGAACCAGTATAATAATGGCAACGCCACGAGAAGATAAAACAGAAACAGTTAGCGCCGCTTCAAATGTTCACAAGTGAGGAGCTATCATTTTGAACATGTGCTTAAGACTAAAATAGTTCTGAACATCGCAAATAAAAAGCATTCCAATACTATTGCAGTTGGAAAGATACACAGCAGAATCTCAGTTATCCGAACTAATTAGGAGGCAACGATGCTAGGATAATGGAATTTTTGGATAATAGAACAGTTACTTACTTCCTGTTAATCCTTAAAAAGATTTATCTTTGTAAATTCATCTTTGTTCTATGTATTATTAAAAAAGAACACAAATTACGATAATAAGAATACAAATAATGAAATTAAATAAGAAGACATTAATCTCTGAAAACTCATCTTTGTTCTATGTATTTAAAAAAGATCATAAATATTAATAATAGTAATACAAATAATGAAATTAGATATGATACGATCAGAGATATATGGATCCCAGATCTATTTAGCTGTTACATCACACAACTGTTTTAGCAAATTTAATTCGGTAAAGTTACATTCCTTTTGTATCCCTGTCACAAGATTATAAAACAATAATAGAATAACTACGATTGACAAACATCCTACAGACTACAGCCATCGAGACGATAATTAGCTAGTGTCCCAGGCCGAGAAGACAGTAACAGGATAACCACGTCTGACTGGCGCTCGGCGACAATCCCCTCAGGGGGTTGTAACCCAAGTAAAGAAAACGGAAACCACCTAATATCCAATTGAATGGCATGCACAAAACACAAACAAAGCAAGTTAAATACTAAGACTCCACTTAGATTCATAACTTTCATGAAAGCAACATACTAAATCAAATATAGATAAAATACGGATAAAAAGAAGACAAATGTACTGGCTAACTAGTCGAAACTCTAAAGTCAGCATGGAAAATAAACCAAAAATTTGCAAAACGATAATAAAACCAATTTGAAATACCACTATGGGGGACAGGAGCAATGAGTCATGTAAATAAACCAGAGTCGCTTCTAGAAGATTCAGAACAATAGCTAACGCCTCAAGGTATGTCAGAAACGAGGATATACACAAAGCTTAAAAATACCACAAGGTCGATGAAGAAATTAGCAGATACGCAGAAAAATACGAAGAAAAACAGCAACACATCCAAATCAGCTAGCTGCTGAAGCGAACAAAACTCTCATAGGAAGAAGACCAAAACGAAAACACCCCACTGACCTTGCAAAAGAAATAAAATAAACAAACTGAAAGATGATATCCTGCTGGGGATAGCCATCCCCAAATAAAATTAGAAAAATTTAACAAATGTCCAGCTGGACAAATTGTAAAGTACAAATTAAATAAAAAAAAACGGATTGCGTGTTTGCCCACAAAGGAGTAATCCAAGTGCTGAAAACTTTAAATAACACTTGTTACTTGCGAATACCCATACTTAACCCTGCTGCGGTCTTCCATTCAACTAAATTATTAGGTAGGAGTTTGAAGAACAAAATTACCTTTGCATAAAAAGATTCGTTTTTGTCTATTTTATCTTCTAACTAAAGGGTCGGATAAATGTAATAGTATGTTACTATATCCTTCATAACAACTTTCATTGCAAAAAACCGGTACATTCTACTATCGCAAACAAAATTTTGCCATTAGTGAAATTTTTACGAACTCTTATTTTCTCTTTGAAATGTTCCAAAGTATTTATAACACTCTCTGCTATTTCTTTTGCAGCCTTCCTACGCGGCTCATATTACCGTCTTATAATATAATTTTGTATCAGTGCGTTCCCTAAATTTTCTATGATCGCACGTCTTTTTCTCAAATATATCGGTTTCAACAGTCGGATAACTTTTTGCTCTACACGCTTAAAGAATACAGAAGTTCTTCGAGAAAGAAAGGAGAACAGTAAGAACGAAGAGACCCGGAGAACGCAGCAGGGTTAAAAAGAACATGAATTTAATTTGTAAATATTTTGGATTCTTGCATCCTAATATTAACCTTCCGATTAATCCATTTTCAATGTTAAGAAACATTTTAAACACTATTTACAATACAAAGATAAAATACTTTATTTTGTATACCACATTGTGAAAATAAAGATATTTTATTTTTTACTACATATTTAAAATATTTTATTCGTACTGTAGACCAACAACTACTTAAAATAGTATTTCAAACATTTTTCCTATAAATTTGACCCAGCACTGCTCAAGCACAGTTAACATATTCGCAAGAAAATTCAGAAATAGAAATAACTTTTAATTATATAAATATCTAACTCATCGATTTCGTCAGTCTCTGTAAAATACTATTTCGAATCAATTTTACAGACTCTCACACCAGTAGTGACAAGTTTAACCGTAATTAAAAAAGTATCGTAATCAATATTGAAGTAGTCGAATAATAATAATCTTTTAATGTTTCGAAAATTATATAGAGTAAATAGAAAAATAATTATTTGCTTATAATATTGACATAATTTAACCGTTTGAGTCCCAGGGGTGTTTGAAAAACCAGGCTTGGAAAGTCCCGAACGGCACGATAGCCTCTTAATCGATTGCGAAGAGAAGCGGCACAATAGCGCTCGTCATATTTCTTATTTTTATGAAATACATCTATATTTTTATATATGTGTAGTATTAGTTTATAAATATTTCAAGTTTTGTTCAATAAAAATTATTAAGATAACAATGAAATACAAAATACCATCAGTCGTTCGTACCGTTCAAATGTACTGGGACTTTTCGACACAAAATCTAAATAGCGCGATCACGTTGCTTGGTACTCAAACGGTTAAAGAAATAACGATACGTCTAACATGCGCGTGTGTCTGATATCGACGATACCGCGCTCTGTAACTTGTTCTCCGTCGAATTAACCTTGGGTAACAGATTTACGAAGGAGAGTAATGACTCACTGCGCAAAGAACAATTGACGAATTTAAAACTCGAAAACAAAATATCAAAGAACAAACGATGAGAAATTTTTCGACGATTAGGACGAAATTTACGAATGCTTACTGCGGACGATTATGCGATACGAAGCAACTAAAGCGAATCCCCCGACGCGATGTATGATTGGACAAATGCGACTGAATTATCGTACGACGATACGAATGATTAACGATACACTCGTTCGCGAACACGCGTCGATGCCGCTCACATTTGAACGACCCGCACGAGACGGTTTACTAATAGTTCGCTAACTAAAATGATACTTACCTTCGAGTATGCTTGGAGATACTGTTCACAACTGAAGATTTCGCACAGGACTGTCCACTGATCGTTACGCCTGATGGAACGATTTCGCCTGCACGAGCGCGGATAGATTGAAACGGTTCTTTAGTGAACGTTTAGCGATTCGAAGGCAGGGAAGCTGACTCTCTCGTCAACGTTCACCTCTAAAATACTCGAACGAGACTGCCGATGCCGTTATTATACTCGGGCGGGCCCAACTCCAGCGAGCGACTCCAACAAGACTCAAGATGGAGGACTCGAAATACGCATGCTGATTGGTTTTCGAGAAAATCGTCAAACGGCATATTCGTCCAGAAGATGGCGTTTACTGCGTGAATACGCTCCAAGTGCGGGGGATCCTTCGCGGAAAGAGCGCGAACGATACCTGGATGAATGCGAGGCTTATTGGGTAAGGGTGGCACTCGACCTCTCGGGCTATTAAAATCCTTCAATTATCCTTACAAGAAACTTATAGCATAGGAAATCAAAAATACTGCTACGAATGTTGAAGGGAATCGTTTTAGCTATTGGAGTACCATTCTAAAATAGCGCCTTATCTGCGAAAGCGAACTACAACGAGCTACAACGAGACAAAAGCTACATACTATCCAAAATAAACAATCTAAAGTACAACAATTCTTACGATAAAAGAGAAGATGGACAAACAAAATTAAAAAATATGTCTAAAAAGACTCTTCTAGCATGTTACTACAGAACAACCACAAGCAACCAGACACAGAAATAAACTAATTTACAAATTATAACCAACTAAAAATCATTTTCTCTAAATTAAACAATAAACTCTTACCCAACAAAATAAAATGATATTACACAGTGCTCTTTAAATATGCAATAAATAACACGTATTTTCCCAGAAAATGGAAAAAAGCTAAATTAACAGCCATCACAAAAGAAAAAAATAGACCGCTTCTCACCTTCAAACCTGCGATATATGTCTCCTACCCAACATAAACAAAATATTCAAAATAGTCATAAATAACATCCTAGTCTCCTTTTGCACAAAAAATAAGGTAATCCTAAAAAATAAATTCGGCTTCTTTAACAATCAATTTTTAATAATCTATAATCTAAGCATGAAGAAATAGCAATATTTTAGTATTACGCGAGTATTACCATACATTATATCATTCTCATTTTTGCACGCACTTGTCTATGCACTATTCTGTTTTTTGCAACTCAAAGACAAATAAAAAAACTACTTATTTCAGCCAACGCTCAGACCGCGCTGAGTGCACTCGTTCTCGTCCGATCACGAAAGTTAAGCAGCGCCGGGCACGGATAGTACTTGGATGGGTGACCGCCTGGGAACTCCGTGTGGTGTTGGCTTTTTTTTTATTTTTCCAATATTTTTTACTTTTCTTGACAATCTATTTTTAATAATCTACAACCTAAGCATCGAGAAAAAGAAATGTTTTGGTACTACACGACTATTACCTCGCAATTATATATTATATCAAAAAATAATATTATCACTAGGTTTACGGGCGTTTCGTATATACCTATCTCTACGAGCATCCGTCAAATTGACGGGTAAACGAAAATAAGCATTTTTCTTTAAAAGATCGATTTATTCAAATTAAGTCTGAAAGGAACAATATTAGGCTTCACGTTTAAATAAATTATTAGTAAATAAAGTCTTTTTTTTTAATTATCACTAAAAAAATAACAATAACATCAACACAGGGTTTACGGGACCCGCCAATTTGACAGATTTTGAACTTCGAAATGAAATATCTCAAAAACCATAGCATTAATTTTAACCATTTTGCATTTTCCGAAATATGGAACAGGTTTATAAGTAATAGACAGGCTTGTTATAAGCCATATGAAAATATTTCAATAGATGAGCAATTATTTCCAACGAAAGCCCGGTGCAGATTTACACAATATATGCCAAATAAGCCCCATAAATTTGGCATTAAATTTTGGTTAGCAGTTGACGTCCAAACAAAGTATATTTTGAATGGTTTCCCTTATATGGGGAAAGATGAAAATTAAAGTTCGGCTAAAATTAGCCGAACCATATTTACAACGAGGCAGACATGTAAGGACAGACGATTTCTTTACAAGCATCCCGCTAGCAAAAAATTGCTAGCACAAAAAACAACTTTGGTTGGGACAATCCGGTCGAATAAAAGAGAACTGGCAAAACCAGCGAAGAAAAAAAAGGACAAGATGACTTTGTTTTCCTCAGATTTACATAAATCAGAAAACTGCACACTTACTATGTATAAAAGTAAACCTAAAGTAAAAGTCTCCTTCTAAGCACCAAACATACAGGTGTACGAATAGATAATTATGCGGGAAATGCACAAACAACATTCAGTATATTTTCAAAAAATATGCTCAATAAATATGATTACCCTGTACCGTTAATGTTATTGTTATTTTTTTAGTGATAATTTAAAAAAAAAGACTTTTTATTTATTAATAATTTATTTAAACGTGAAGCCTAATATTGCTCCTTTCAGATTTAATTTGAATAAATTGATTTTTTAAAGAAAAATGTGTATTTTCGTTTACCCGTCAATTTGACGGGTCCCGTAGAAATAGGTATACCACATACAGATTTCAAAAATTAGAAAGCCTAGGAAAAAATAATTTTGTGTATAAATTCTTTAGATGAAATGATTAATTTACGATGTAAAATGGTTAAATTTGTTGCTATGGTTTTTGAGATATTTCATTTCGAAGTTCGAAATCCGTCAAATTGACGGGTCCGGTAAACTTAGTGTTATACGTTGGTAACTGGTGGTACAAGCGGAAAGGAGGTGATTCTACGCGAAAAAAGAAGTCGGAAATATAGAATAAAAATTAAAAAAAATTTTTTTTTTAATTTTTCTATCGAGACAACGATCTATAGTGAGATCCGTTATAACGAGACGTGATAAAGTGCACGCGTACCGAGCGAAAATTCAAAGTCGATTTTCTCGAAAACAAAGCCTCAAACGAAAAATTTTTATTCTATATTTTCGACTTCTTTTTTCGCGTAGAATCTCCCCCTTTCCGCTTGTACCACCAATTACCAACCACCCTGTATATTATATCAATCTCATTTTTGCACACACTTATTTTTCTTTAAATATTCTATTTTTTGATCATAGAAAATAAACTAAAATTTACAAAACGATAATAAAACCAATTTGGAATACCACTATGGGGGACAAGAGCAATGAGTCATGTAAATAAACCAAAGTCGCTTCTAGAAGATTCAGAACAATAGCTAACGCCCCATGGTATGTCACAAACGAGGATATACACAAAGCTTAAAAATACCAAAGGTCAAAGAAAAAATTAGCAGGTACGCAGAAAAATACAAGGAAAGAACGGCAACACATCCAAACCAGCTAGCTACCGAAGCGAGCAAAACACTCATAGAGAGAAAACGAAAAAGAGAACACCCCACTGACCTCACTACAGAAATAAAATAGTCAAACTCGAAGATGGTATCCCGAAGATGGTATACTTAGCAATTAAATTAGAAAAATGTACTGAATGCCCATCTGAACAAATTGTAAAGTACAAATTAAATAATAAAAAAAAAATTTGTCGCACACGACGCTCAAACTTATTCCGAATACAGCCGAAGAATGACGATTGATCTGTGATTCTTTGATAGGGAGAATTAACTATTAATGCTGAGATGGAAGATCTACAAAATTATATAATGATGGATGCTGTTCCACTGTCTTGGACAAAAAGAGCTTACCCTTCAGAATTAGGATTAAACAGTTGGTTCCCGGATATGATATATCGAATAAATGAATTATCTAATTGGACTGCTGATTTTAACGTAAACATTTACTTATTTCTTACTATTATTGTAACTTTTATTATTGTATAAAACAATGCCCTATTAATATCGAAATGTTTCAGTTTGTGAAATTGATAATTGAATCCGTGGCAAATTTTGATGCCTGGAATTCAACTCAAACTGGTAAAATAAACATAGGAAAATTGAGTGAACGATGGAATAAAGCTTCGTTCAACGCACGCGATTGTTGCTACCCATAAAAAGTGAAATTTTAATAACTCGTATCCCTTTCTGGTAGAAAAAAGGTGTAAAAGAGTGCTTAAGTTTATGCAACTAAAATAAGTTTAGATGCGAACTGATATGAATCAAAGTGTTTTCATCTTCAGATAATTAATCTGCAGATAATTTGTAGTAAATAGAATATGAATCTGCCTGAACTGAATCCAGAATAGCTGGATTGAGTTTGTGTAAATTCATATTAATTGAGAATATCACTCCAATTTATTACAATAACTTTCATTAAGAAAAAATAGAAAGTATAAAATTTAACATTTTCAAGCAGCTTTATTTCTTCGCATACTCGCCTTTAATATCCTGTATTTTATGCCCTTTAGCTGAACTTGGGAAACAATCTTTCGCTTGAACTATATTCGAGAAGATGACAAACCAGATATTAACGAATCTTCTTTCAGACGATATTAACGGGTCATTCATATTGTTTACGTGTACCAAACGCAAAATTTTCCTTTTTTGCCAATTAACATTAAAATCTAAAAACTCTTACAACATTATTATTCAACTTTATTGCAATCTTATTCTACTCAGCAATTAATCTATTCTAATGACATAACGAATCATTATGTAGTTACCATCGTCGGTATGGCTAGGTGGGTTTTTCAATCCTCAATCATTTCTAACTGCAATTATGCAACAAACCGCTCGCAAAAATGAATGGCCATTGGACAAAATGTGTTTATATTGCGAAGTACTGCGAAAAACCAAAGAAGAAATCACGTAATTATTAAAAACATTATTCCGTCAGCCCTTCAAACTTGTCCTTTATTTTTATTTTTCCTTACTGTATGATGTTAATATCGAGTATGGTATACTTATCGCACATATACAATGGTGAAAAAAAGTATTTGTACATACACATCCTTATTTTTCAATGAACCTTTTTATGGCGGAATCCACGATTTATTTTCGTAGCATCAATTTTTTGTAGTAGTATGAAAGTACTATTATATATATTATTATATTCTATTATATAGTATATAATACTATTAAATGACACAAAGATCACTGCGGATGAGAGAATGAAGAGGCACGCGCGCGTACACACGCACACAGGCTTAGAGCGTTGGCTCATTTATAGTATTGTATATCACTTTTTGTTATTTATTAATTTCATTTTATTATTAAGTTGGTATGATTTTTTGAGAACGCGATGTAAACTTGCGAGGACTTGTAAGGTTAAATGAAAGCGAGAGTGGAATTCATAGCAGCGAAAACGAGCAACGAAGTATTGTCTGAACTAGAAGTCATGTAACCCCATAAGGGAAACGATAAATAATGGCATTAGATTTAATATATATGAATCTAATTAATTAGCAGCTATATAAATACTGTAATAAGTACAATGATGTACAAATATTGTTTATAGCTACTGAATATGCGATTATCTTCTTATATATATATGCGTGAGTGTATACATGTGTATATACAAATATTTTAAAGTATTAATAAACAAAGATATTAACAGTATTTTTAAATATTTTTAATATTTTATTTCAAGTACATTTATTTAAATACACTCACTAGCTTTCATCGTTAACAAAATTCAGTTACAATTTGTATAAATTTTATTCCAGAGTAGTAATAATAGATTTTTCACTAAAACTTTACAGATCAGCACCAAGAGAAGGCGCATATATAAACGGATTGTACATGGAAGGTGCACGATGGAACGTTCAAACAGGATGTATCATGGACTCTCGATTTAAAGAATTGTTTCCATTATTACCAATAATGTATATTAGTAATAATAATGTAATGCGATTACACAGGACAAACAAGATTTAAAGAATATGTATGAATGTTCTGTGTATAAAACACGATTGCGAGATCCTACTTACGTGTGGACGTTCAATTTAAGCACTAAGGAGAGAACTAGTAAGTGGATTCTTGGTGGAGTGGCAATTCTATTACAAATCTAATTTTATAAATTAAATTATGGACTAAATATGCAATTAAAATAAAGATTTTTGAAATTGTCAAAGGGTGTTGGTATTCATTTTTCAAAACACGGTATTATTTTATGCAAGATAATATTTATATAAAAGAAGAAGTACAACGCTTTTCTACGCACGATTACAATTTATTTCCCCACTTCAAATTTCTTTACAACTTACAAAAACGTTAATTCATACACACATTTTGTAACAAAAAGATTGTATGATCGCGAATTTGAAATTAAGTTTTTAACTTAAAAAATAGATATTATTACAATTTTATAAAAAAAATTGTTTATTTGCAACATTAGAAACATTTTGTACACATCAAAAATTGTTGGTACCAGTCCTTATCTTCTTTTGAACCCATATTTTTTCCTTTCATAAAATAGATCAGTCTTTGAACTCCCAAGATTTACAATCTTTGGACAACCATCACGCTGCAACAAACCAAATTTCAAATCTTAATCTATTACTACACATTATAAGTCATATATACATATATATATAAATGTCAGCACATTCTGTCTTCCTTGATATGCTGTAACTGTCTATAACATTTGATTTTATTGAGATATTTTTTCATATCTTTTTTATGAAAATAATTATCTAAATGAATTAAACTGTAGCACTCTATGTTGTAATTTTATTAGTGGAGTACATAATACATAGTATAGTAGTGCTGCACAATCTCTATTCGATTGACATTGTCATAGAAAAAGAATTGATAACGTGCTTTAAACAAGATTTAGATGTAAATCCAGCATACTATTTAAAATGGAAGTTGTGAATTGAAATATTTATTAAATACATGAACAAGAAAATTATGTAAATATTTCTCCCTTTCTCTCTCTATCTCTTCCTTTCTCACTATCTCCCTCTGCTTGCTAAAGAATATGAATATTAAATTATAATATATATCATAAATGTCTGTATATTAATGTATAATTTATAGCTAATTAAAAAAAAAAAATAAAAATTCTGGCTACAAAGATATTGGATTTATGCTGGGGTATAAAACATATATATTTAATCTCAAATATATAGAAACATTATACATATAACACTAACAAATTGCTTTTATTAAAAATTTTATAAATTACAAAATATAAGAAATGAACTATACATTTATTATAATTATATCAATCAGGTTGATCAATGTGCATTTCGAATTTAAATATTATTCAATATAGATAGATTTATTGTAATTGCAGCCCGCATGGGGCCAGAGAAATAAACTATAGTTTTAAAAGATTCGAGCATTAAATTTATAAATTTTTCTTTAAAAAAGTTGTTTAGATATTTCCCACTCATCTGAAAAATCGTGAACAATATTATTGAATTCCTTTTGTTGCCTTTCTTATTTTAAATAAAAGAAAAATTTCACAAGATATATATATATATATATATTTAAGTTCAGAAGATTTTGAAATATATAAAATTATTTCTGTTCAAATTCACTGACTTCAATATGCTTTCAAGTTAATTAAAATGCTTGTAAATATGATCATAAATTTATAGTAAAATTAATGATTCTATTAAACAGTTTATTAAAAATTACAAAAACGGAATTTACTCTTCCTACAAAGTCTTTATGTGTGCTTGAATTTATCTCCATTTATCTCACATAGGACATGAAACAAGATTTAATTTAAGTCCTTTTGAATGTAAACCTACGTGAAACTAACTACTTTTGTAATATGGGTGACAAAATAAGGTACTTCTGTTTAAAGAATCTTACAAACTCATGATATTTATAAATAAATTTATAGATATAATAATTGATATACATATATTGTATTCAAATGAAATTGCAGTTCTAAATAAGGAAGTTTATATGCAAAGAAATTTTATTTTTATCAATGTATTTCTTTAAAATAATTTCCATTAGAATATAAGATGTTTCCCAGACTATAATTAAACTAATATAATCATTTTTAAAGTTTCTTCATTCCTTACTTTTACTTTATTTTCATTATAACAAAGTAAATGAAGTATTACATACAAAGTCTATAAAATAGATACATTAAAAACATTCATTTAATCAATCTATTCAATCATAATCAATTTTCAAATTTTGTCTTTCTTTAAATTTTTTACTATTCGGCTTTTCTTACAGGAATATATAAAAAATTAAGTAATATCGTAAACCAGCTTTGAGGTATGACATGAAATGAAAAATAATAAAGATATAAATCACAATAGTTAACAATTGACCATTTAATAAATCAAATTTCATAATTTTATACTCAAAAATAACGAATGTAATATATTAAGAACACATATTAAATTACTGTTTTAAAAACTTACATCTTTCTCTTGGATTGTACATTCTTTGCAATAATAGGCATCAGACACACCAGGTCCACCACAGATAACACATCTGCCTTGATAAGATCCATAATTGCATTCATCACAAATTCGAACCAGAGTACAAGGTCTTACATAAGAATCACAAATTACACATTTACCGTCACATTTCTCACATAACCTCCCTATTGCTGAAAATAAAAACTATTTTAATTATATATGTATACATGATGTTATTATTATCATATAACAATTATACGATATTGGTTACGTTTTTATGTATAAATCTATTTATCCCATAATTGTAATTTTACTTCCTCATTTCATAAATTTCTAAGTAAATGGAGTACAATGTAAATAAAAGGTTAATTTTATAGAAGTTAAAGTAAAAAATTGTATACAGATACATATATCTATACAAGAATCTCGACACATATACTATTGATACATATATATATATATATATATATATATATATATAATGAAAAATTACATAATCAATTAACAATGAAGGTACAAACAGATCTAATTATTTATTAAGGAAGTTTGTTGTTTATGTAAGAATATCACTATATATATATTTCTGATGAAAATATATTATAGTTAAAATCTGTAATAATTAAATATTTATTTAAATATAACAGTAATAAAATAATTTCTTTCGTCTTTAAGTAAGAATTTCATAAAAAAATATATAATGCAAACTTAACCTAAAATTCAAAATTGCAATTTAAGTACAAGTATAAATCTTACCAACTCCTGGTTGTTTTCTACAAAAAATTAAATCTGGATGATGTTTTGCCATATCACAGAATTAGCAAAATTCTTTTAACGTATACGAAATACGAATTATTGTATGAATCTTTTTGTATCAAACGTCACAAGCCAATACATTTGAAAATTCTCAACTTTGTTTACGTTTTATAGTGCCTTTTAAATCGACGACAGTTTAGACAATTTAGCATACATGCGAATAACTGTTTGAGAATAGTATTTAAAATATTCAATATTTAACCAAATAATATGGAAATTTTCAATTTTATATTCTTGTCTTATTTAAGTATACCTAATATGATATAAGATTGTACTAAGGTATTATAATATAATTCTCTTATTACGTATTTTAGCGATTACTTGGGTTTGTTTACGCGATTTCGTGCCTGTGTATAATTACCGCACTAGTCACCAGAGATTAGAGAATATTAAAAATAGAGGGAATTTTTCTTTCTGTTAGAGATAAAGGAACTAGGGAGATCGTCAGTCAACGTTCATGTGCGAAATTCTGCTAAAAAATGGACACTAAGAATAAGGACCTTTCATGGTAAACGATTACACTATCAGTACGACTCGTTTCCGATGCTCTTGGTAGAAGAAATATTTATAAGCACAGCGGGGAGGGGAGATGAGCGATCGTGCAACTCTGAAATGTATTAGTACGCAGAAACATGAAGAAATGTGCGCTCGGCGTGGTGCACTGCTAGAGGAAACATATATTGCCAGCCATAAGTACATACTAGAGTATTTATTGATATATTATTGATATAAATTATTTACGTGCATTTATTATACACCTATTATTCTATTTGTATTATACATTGTAGCATAAAACGCTAAATAAAATAAAATTTATTAAAATATGTAATAAATATAACAAATAAATATATTAACACCAGCTAATACCTATGTCTGGCAGTGTAGAAAATTTTTTTCCTATTACTTTAAATAATACAATTGTTGCCAGAAAACGCAATTAATAAAAAATGTACACGGTTTCGTTTTATTAAACCGGAAGGGATTGGTTCGAATCAAGTCATAGACTTTATTTTTATGACGAATATAATAATAGTTCAAAAAAGTTATTTCTTTTAATTATATAAAATATCTTTGAAAATATTGAAATTGCAGTTAAACTGAGCAAATATGTAAATTATGTCAGTGTTATGGTAATATATTTTATATTGAACTATTTACAGTTTTTGTTGAGATTTATAAAAGAACAAAATAAAATTACACAAAAGAGGATGTGCGTTTACTATATAAAATAGTCTAAATAATGCTTTTAAAAAATAATGCTTAAAAACACTAAAATCTTGAAGTGTAATAAAAATACTATTTGGTGAAACTTCATGTGGAGTTTTGTAGCACTAGTCGTGTTCTTTTTGCATTACCGGGTTTGCAACTGTTTACACTGCTAGCAAATCTCAATGAATTCAATGTTTCGTTATAACATTCGTCTAAAGGAGATACGTTCAGTAACATCAAAGTCTTTGAATTGCCACCTAAAGACGGCATTAATAAATGAGTAAGTTTTGAGTTTCTGTATGGAATATGTTCTTGTTTTTTCAAAAGGGCCAAGATAACGTTGCCCAAGTTTGCTAACGATTTATTAATGTTTTTCGTTTCTGCCAGTCGTACAGATTCTTCCCCTTTTAATCTTTCAGATCCCGCTAGGTCAACTAAATTTAAGTTTCCTATTGAAATCTCCTCTTTTAACTGATGTGTTCCTACAAGCTTTATTCTTGTTACTGAATGCGACCTAGACGACCTAGAAAATTAAATTATGCATTTATTTTTAAGTCTATCATATTTGTACATCCAAGACAGAAAATGCGAATGTATGTTTTTATGTGTGTACCGTTCGTTCGATTGAGTAGCCGCAACTGCTCTATTACATTGCGCCGTCAAAAGGCACTCGTGCAATTCTTCAGGGCTATTAATTTCCTGTATTTTCAAATTACTGACATACAAATTGTGTCCCTTACTATCAGCCATTTTGATTTCATGTGTCTTAGCTTGAGAATCAAGCAAGTCAACAATATGCTCATTGTAAATCTCAAGGAAACTAGCTTCTATCCGATATTCCCAACCAAGTAATTGAAATTCTTTCATTTTTTGGAATATATGTCGTACCTGAATCATTAAGAAAGAACATACTATTTTACATTGCAAGTAGTAATAATATATATGTATATATATATACAGGGTGGTTGGTAACTGGTGGTACAAGCGGAAAGGAGGTGATTCCACGCGAAAAAAGAAGTCGAAAATATACAATAAAAATTTTTTTTTAATTTTTTTTTTAAATTTTTCCATCGAGACAACGATCTACAGTGAGATCTGTTATAACGTACCGCACGCGTACCGAGCGAAAATTCAAAATCGATTTTCTCGAAAACAAAGCCTCAAATGAAAAATTTTTATTCTATATTTTCGACTTCTTTTTTCGCGTAGAATCACCCCCTTTCCGCTTGTACCACCAGTTACCAACCACCCTGAACATATATATATATACTGTTCAATGTATACCGTTCTAGGTATCATGCCTTCCATTTCAATACCCGGTAAACCTTCCATAGTATATGTTTTACCAGAACCCGTCTGGCCATATGCAAATACACAGACATTATACCCCTCTAAAGCGGACTCAACTAACAGGGCTAATTCTTCAAAAATATTTTCTTGGCTAGCAGTTGGTGGGAAGACTTTATCGAAAGAGAACTCTTGCCTGGTTCCTCTCGGTCTTCCGCTACAACTAACTGAATCAGAGCCATCAAATTTTCCTACTTCGATAGTGCATTCATCTACGAAGTTGATATTACACATCCTGGATAAATAAAATAAACATCATTAGGAAACTGTGTTGTATTTGTGAAAATCAAATATTTATATATATATAAAATACATACGCTTTTCCAAGTTCACTTGGAGTTCTAGGTCGGACTCTGCAAAATACCCTGATATTTCCTTTCATTTCTTGTATTGCATTATGGAGGACTCTACGATCTTTGTCCATGGTATGAACCAATGTTTGTAACTCATTTTTAGTTGTATTTAATTCTTTATTCATTTCTCTTTCAACTTCTAAACTAGCTTTTAGATCCTTTATTGTAAATTCATGTTGTGACAGTAATGACTCTTGAGATGAGCATTTTTCTTTAAATTCTACTAAAGTATTTGAAATGCTTTTACATGACTCCTCTGATTCTTTCAAACATTTTGTCAAATTCTCTTTTTCTTCTTGCAATTTACTCATTTCTACTTTTAATTCTCTGCATTCATTTACTAATGTCTTATTCAAATTTTCATATTCTTCTGCTTTTAGTTTATGTACATTTTCATTTGCCTTTAGTGTGTTCATTTGTTCTTGAAGTTCATTATATTTTGCTGAAGTTTCTGTATATTTCTGTCGTATATTAGATAACTCATTATTTGTGTGGGCCAATCGACCCTTTAAGTCCCACTTGGAAGGCTTAGCTGCATTACTGCTGCATTGTACCTTCTGGGCTACGATATTATGACTAGACTTATTGGTGGTATTATTTCTTAATGTACTACCAACTTGCTGTGTGCTTATTTTAGTAGGAGGCTTAGCAAATTGTCTCTTGGTCTCGCCATGTGTAATGGTTGCAGTAGCTGGTCTTTTCACAGCTCTGGTAGTAATGGAAGACATAGTCTTCGATCTACTAAAAGTTTGTTTAATTGGAGGTTTATTTTCATTTGAACATTTTGCTATATTTACTGTACTTTTGGCTTTTGTCAGTCTCTCAGAAACAGCACTAGAACTTGCATGGGGCAGATCATTTTGGCTTTTTACCATTTTTTGATTATCTTTTTCTGTAGCAATGTTTACTGTGCTGTTAATTACTTTTGGTAAATTAATTTTTGGTTTTGGCAAACGTGATTCCATCTAAACATGAAGATCAATTATTTGGATTAATACAATAATAAAAAAAAGAAACTACATGCTTTAAAACATTTAACTCATACCCATACATGCAAAACCAATATTTCCGGTGTACTGTTTAATTATTACCAAACTACAACATCCATTAGCAGACAAGCCCCCCTTTACTGTTTACGCTGCCCCAAGCCACATTTTATTCAAAACAATAAAACAAATGTAGTTAGTTAAATAGTGGATTACGTGAAATTGAAAATATATTACACATGACAAAAAATTGATGTGTACGATTAATATAAACAACTATTTGACAAAACAAACCTCGTTCAACAAAAGAACACAATTAAGTCACTCGTAGTTACACATTTATCAATTACTTGTTTACTTTTAAATTATATTACCTAATTTGTTATGTTCGCATACACAAAATCACACTAATAGCGTTACTTATACAGAAAGAAAGAAACGACAGTTTACTTCACTTCACAGCATTCAAGAGTCGGTTAAGCTGTTAAACAACTGCATTTATTTAAACTTGAATTTGCTTGAATGTAGCCAATCAGAGGAGTATAGTATGAGAGCTGAGAACCAATCATTTGAAGACATAGAAAAGATTTGCCCAATAGTAATCACTGATATATGTATTTATACTCGATTATATTTTAAAGTCGATACACGTATCGATACCTGAATGTGTCGATTTTATTTAATTTTCATTAGCAGTTTGAAACTTAAACAACAATAAATAAAGATTATCAGTTGGTCCGAATTATAATTTTCCGATTATAAAATTATCAATAGTTTATTATTTTTATAGCCATAATTGATATTTAATTAAATATTTTAATCAATAAAAATCACTTTTTCCAGATGAGTTAGTAAAATATACATTCAATAACTTTTTGAATATACTTAATTTAAGAAAATAATTTATGATAAGTATATAAAATATGTATTTCAAAATTAAACGATCAGGCTGTAGCAATGTATTTTATGAATAATTTTAAAAGAAATGAGCATAGGTTTGTAACTATTTTATTAAAAATTTTTTAAAAGGATATTCATCAAGTAGTAAATTTCGATATCTAACACTATATATAAAAAAATAAACGTTGTTTCCTTAATTTTCTTAATTTAGTTGTTGCTTATTTGAAAACATTAAAAGTTATTGTTAATATATTTTACTTTTTTTATATCAGATGGAAAGATCAGTATTATATTCTAAAAACTTTCGTTTTTTCGAGAAAATACTCGTGAAATTATAAATGACTAGAGTTTAATTTTAGTTAAATCAATCTTAACTGTCGCTATGAATCTTCCGGATAACCTAGTACATTTATACACAGCTAGTTTTTTTAATTTCGGAATACTTCCTATTTTTTTTGAAAAAATGTAAATTATAATAATATAGAGTAATTAAGTAAAAAAATATTTCAGTGTGATTTACAAAATTGATATATGCATACGAATATATATATTTATATTTTACTAAACAGTAATCTTAGTTTCTTATAAAGATTTAATGATCTCATAATAAAAATATTATATTTAAATTTTTATACCTAATTAGTGTATATCCGTGTGAAATTAAACTATATATAAATATATATATAATTAAACTATATGTATATATATAAATATATGTATTTAATCATCACAAGTCTTATATTTATTTTATACAAGTATTATAAATAGATTAGGAATATATTTAGTCTTTGACTATAGATTGAAAATATTTAACTGATCTTTAAATTACTTTTTAATTCATTTAACAACATCGATCCTATTATCATCTTTTCGCAGGTAACATAGATTTCTAAACATTAGCTATCACTTTTATTATCACCAAGGACTTTGATGCTTAAGTATGCGACATAAATCTGCAAGAAGACGAATTTTTTTTAAGCAAAATTTCATTTTTATCATGTAATATAAAAGAATCTTGTAATATTTTAAATTTTTATATTACAAATTTGTAAATTTATGACATTTAACAAATTATATCATAAATCTTATCATAAATTAACAAATTTGTAATAAAATTTATAACATTAATTCGTAATATTTTATTTGAAAACATTCTGAAAAATTTTCTAAGTAATTAAGTCTTAATTCAAAATTCTCTTACTTGATTCCTTCATCACTGCAGGATGTCATTACAACATTCACAGTCTCAAGCACTTTCTGGCATATATAGCTTTCTTACTCCCATAATATTACACATTCACATATTCATCCATATCCGTCAATTTTGCTTTTTCCTTGTGGACATACTTTCTTACCAGAAAATAGCTCTTATTATTTCTCTAATTGGAATTGCGATAGTAAATGGACAGGAAAGCGTGTTTTTTCAATTGCAAAGTCAATAAAATTTTCTAATTGTGTGAAATCATTAAAATTAATTTTCAACGTAGTGGACAAATTTGAATTTATTTCTAATAGTGATATTTGCATAAAATCATGTATAACCGTTCCTTTTGGTAAATCCTATTAATAAAACAAGTTGCCTTCACTCTTATTTGTATTTCTTTAACAAAATACGATATCTGTCTATACTATTACTATTTGTTGGAACTTTGTATAGTGTTTTGTAGTCATGCTCATAGGATAATAACATTAGTCACGTTCTTTTTCCATTCTGGGATTAGCAATTGTGTACATTGCTAGCAAATCTCAATAAATTCAATGTTTCGTTATAATATTTGCCTAAAGGAGATACATTCAGTAATATCAATGTCTTTGAAATGCCAGCTAAAGACACTATTAATAAATGAGTCAGCTACATAGACATTATACTCCTCTAAGTGGACTGATCTAACAGAGCTAACTCTACAAAAATATTTTTGAGGCCAACAGTTGCTGGGAACATTTCATCAAATGAAAATTCTTGTCTGGTTCCCTTTGATTTTCCACTGCAACTAACTGAATCATACCCATTAAATTTTCCTACTTCGATAGTGCATTCATCTAAGAAGTTGATATTACACATCCTGGATAAATAAAATAAACATCATTAGGAAACTGTGTTATATTTGTGAGAATCAAATATTTATATATATATGAAATACATACGCTTTTCCAAGTTTATTTGGAGTTCTAGGTCGGACTCTGCAAAATACTCTGATATTTCCTTTTATTTCTTGTATTGCATTATGGAGGACTCTACGATCTTTGTTCATGGTATGAACCAATATTTGTAACTCATTTTTAGTTGCATTTAATTCTTTATTCATCTCTTTTTCAACTTCTGAACTAGCTTTTAGATCCTTTATTGTAAATTCATGTTGTGACAGTAATGATTCTTGAGACGAGCATTTTTCTTTAATTTCTACTAAAGTATTTGAAATGCTTTTACATGACTCCTCTGATTCTTTCAAACATTTTGTCAAATTCTCTTTTTCTTCTTGCAATTTATTTATTTCTGCATTTAATTCCCTGCATTCATTTACTAATGTCTTATTCAGATTTTCATATCCTTCTGCTTTTAGTTTATGTATATTTTCATTTGCCTTTAATGTGTTCATTTGTTCTTGAAGTTTACTATATTTTGCCAAAGTTTTTATATATGTGTTTTATCAGTTGTATTTTGGCCTTCATCAGTTTTTGAGGAACAGTATTAGAACGTGCAAGGGACATATTATTTCATATCATTTTTTGATTATTCTTTTCATAGCAATATTTACTGTGCTACTAGTTACTTTTGATAAATTAATTTTTAGTTTTGGCAAGCATGATTCAATCTAAACATGAAGATCAATTATTTGGATTAATGCAGTAGCAAAAAGAAACTACATACTTCAGAACATTTAACCAATATCCATATATGCAAGATCAATATTTCCAGTATTCAAACTACAATATCTATTATTAGACAAGCCCCCTTTTACTGTTCATGGTGCCCCAAATCACATTTTATTTAAAACAATAAAACAAACGTAGTTACTTCAGTAGTGCGTTACATAAAATTGAAAATATAACGAGCGATATAAACAAGTATCCGGAAAATAAATCTCGTTGTGCAAAAGAACACAATTAAGTCACTCGCAGTTACGCATTTATCAATTATTTGTTTACTTTAAATTATATTACCTAATTTATTATATTTGTATACACAAAATCAGAACAATCGCGATACTAATACAGAAAGAAAGGAACAACGCTTTACTTCATTCCATAACATTCAACAATCGGTTAAACAACTGCATTTATTTAAACTGATAAAGATATAAAGATATGGTACTCGAGTATGTACTATACGAATGTGCCTGCGTTATTAGACAAGGACATAGGAAGTCTTCATGCAGCATTTTCTTTTTATTTCTAAACTGCTTTCTCCGTTTTTTCACGCACTTCATCTTTATATCTCTATATTTAAATTTGAATTTGTTTGAATGCAGCCAATCAGAGGTCTAGTGAGTCAATCAATGTATGAGAGCTGAGGCATACAAAAAATTTGTCCAATAGCAATATAAGTTAATGCATCGTTGATATAGTATGTAATAGAAAGGAAATGAGATTACTCCCGCACGTAGTTCTAGTTGTTTTACAGTATAAGTGCTGCAGCATGTGGCCAAATGCTGAGTTTAATTGAAATTAACATATACAAGAACCTATAAAATTAAAAATCTTCCCTCTTTGAATATACACTACATAGCCAAGAACCTATTAAGTGCCACGCTAGAAAAATCTATTTAATTATCGGTTCTACGAAAAAGTTCATATCTACTTTTCTGTACGAAATAGACAGATAGGAGAAGGACAAAATTGTAAGTTGTCTGAGAAAGAAAAATAAATTGTTTACTATAATTTTGAATAATAATACATATAAAGCCCAGCGGAAGTTAGAAATAGTACAAAATGTCAGAATATAATAATTTATTAACAAAAAAAAAACAAAGAAAATAAATAAATTTCTGCCATCGAGTTAATTTCAACTGCTCTCCGCCCCTTCTCTTAATTCTTAAGACATGAGCTCTTCCTTCTTGATGTTTTCTCGGGCGTGAATCTTCCTCAGCTTTAACGGAAAGCTCTCCTTCGGATGCGCCTAAAATCATTGAAGGAATTGATTCTTCAGAAAGTGTGAAATTCGGATTGGAATTGTAATACATTGTATTTTTTCCAGAAATATTCACTAATATTTACTTTTGGAATAGCAGAACATGATTATACCATATGTATTCGAAGCTGGTGTGAAATTATTAAAATTTATGTTTTACAAAATGTCATTTTTAATGCTAAAAAAATTTGTTATCTTTACACCAATAAACTACATTCGCTTGCTGTTGATAGTAATCTTCGTCTTTTTCGTCTTGCCTTTCTTCTTTTCTCATCAATTTTACGAGCTGTCTTTCTTGTATATTTTCTTTTTCTTCTTTATTTTTTAATAAATATTTTGCTGGTTCTGGTACGGCATTCCCCTTCAACTTTTTCCTTCTATTCGTATTTTTTGCAGGACCTGGTTTGAACATTCCGGGTAAAAAATGGTCAGCACAGACATCCATGTTTCTTAAAGTGGAGCTGGCATAATATTTTAGGTTGGGAGTGCCTGTTAAAAGAATAGTGCATATAGATAGTAATAAAAAGTAATATAGATAAAAAGAGTAACAAGAGTATAAAAGACAAGGATAGAATGACAATCGAGGCTCGAAACTGAGATAAATTTAGAAGTCAGCGTAACATACAGAGCTATCCACTTGATTCGAAATCTACGCTCGCGAAGAACATTGAAAATGGCAACAATGTACATGTACATTTACTAATGCAATCAAATATTGCGAGCCATCTATGAGCTGTCCACTACTGATGTTAAATCTGTTATTTAAAAATACCCGTTATATAAAAATATAATAATTAAATATTTAAAAATAAATAGTTTGGCTTCTTATCGTTCCAACATAAATAAATTCCGTTGTTTGTCGACTAGTTCGACAGACTCAGGCACTGCAATACGAGAATTAAATTAATTTCTCTTTAAACTAGTCTAAATTCTGTGAAGTGTCTTGTTATATCTCAACTGTTTAGCTTGTTCCTTATTCTTACTAATGTTCAATACGTTAGAAATGAAAATTACTAAACGAAATAGAAAAAGAATCTCGATATTTGTAAAACTGTAAACAATTATTTTCATGCTTAAATATATCTGTCAGAGATAAAAGGACACCGGAGCTTTCCCTTTGGAACTTCGGGAAAATCCGTAAAATTGTAATTAAAGTTTATAGCCGTAATTAAACAATTGCCGTCATTCTACCCAATTGTATTTATTTGAGATTTGTGACAATGAGGTTAGGCTCAAGGCGACAATTAGTCACCGAACGTAGCCGCGGTCACAGGACGAACGCTTTGTCTAACAAAGGTATAGAGTAATAATATAACCCTCATTAACACTAGGTTTACGGGACCCGTCAATTAGATCGATTTCGAACTTCGAAATGAAATATCTCAAAAACCATAGCACCAATTTTAGCCATTTTTAATCATTTCATCTAAAGAATTTATACACAAAATTATTTTTTCCTAGGCTTTTTAATTTTTGAAATCTGTATGTAGTATACCTATCTCTACGGCACCCGTCAAATTGTCGGGTAAACGAAAATACGCATTTTTCTTTAAAAAATCGATTTATTCAAATTAAATCTGAAAGGAACAATATTAGGCTTCACGTTTAAATAAATTATTAATAAATAAAAAGTCTTTTTTTTAAATTATCTCTAAAAAAATAACAATAACATTAACGGTACAGGGTAATCATATCTATTGAGCATATTTTTTGAAAATATACTGAATGTCGTTTGTGCATTTTCCGCATACGATCTTTTTGTAATATATACAATAATTTTTACCTCTATTTTTTTTTAAATAACCTACTTGGTAACTTTTTCGCACTTCTGACGTTGAAGGTGACAGAAATGAAGCGTCTGATCTTTGGCAAATGTTCTTCTTGTTTTCTCCAGCTAATTCCTCGGCTAAACAAAATATGAATTCCTTTCTGAATAATTTCGATCTGGTGCACTCTTTATATAATATCCACCCGTTTATCGCTGCCATATCCAAAATATTGAAAAAGACTTGAAGGGGTCATCGGAAACTCCCTGCTCTCACACTCGATCAATTTTCGACTTTACAATAAAACTTTGTTTTATTGTAAAAAGCAATGGTTTCTGGAACACGTTTATAATTATCTTGTATTCGTACACCTGTATGTTTGGTGCTTAGAAGGAGGACTTTTACTTTAGGTTTACTTTTATACATAGTTAGTGTGCAGTTTTCTGATTTATATAAATCTGAGGAAAACAAAGTCATCTTGTCCTTTTTTTCCTTCGCTGGTTTTGCCAGTTCTCTTTTATTCGATCAGATGGTCCGAACCAAAGTTGTTTTTTGTGCTAGCAATTTTTTAGTTAGCGAGATGCTTGTAAAGAAATTGTCTGTCGTTACATGTCTGCCTCGTTGTAAATATGGTTCGTTTAATTTTAGTGTTACAAACTCGCTCAACGGTATTGAGCATCGAGTTTCATCTTTCCCCATATAAGAGAAACCATTCAAAATATACTTTGTTTGGACGTCAACTGCTAACCAAAACTTAATGTCAAATTTATGGGGTTTATTCGGCATATATTGTGTAAATCTGCATCGGGCTTCCGTTGGAAATAATTGCTCATCTATTGAAATATTTTCATATGGCTTATAACAAACCTGGCTATTATTTATAAACCTGTTCCATATTTCGGAAAATGCAAAATGGTTAAAATTAATGCTATGATTCTTAAGATATTTCATTTCGAATTTCAAAATCCGTCAAATTAGCGAGTCTCGCAAACCTAGTGTTAATGTTATTGTTATTTTTTAGTGATAATTTAAAAAAGAGACTTTTTATTTATTAATAATTTATTTAAACGTGAAGCCTAATATTGTTCCTTTCAGATTTAATTAGAATAAATCGATTTTTTAAAGAAAAATGTGTATTTTCGTTTATCCGTAAATTCGACAGATGCTCGTAGAAATAGGTATATACGAAACGCCCGTAAACCTAGTATTAAAAGAAATATTTGTAAAGGTACTCGAAAGTAAACATTCCAACGGTACCTTCGGGCAAAGTGATTACCAGATGTCGATGCACCTACACAGTACAGGTTCAGGTAGCCTGACGACCCGCTATAAATCTTAGGATTTCGTTAATTACGGTTCTTCAAACAGACAAGCAGTCTTTGTCCCAACTATGGGAAGATCGGGGAAATCTATTGTTCTTACGAACAATGCTTCCGCTAGCAATTTTCCCTCAAGGGCGGCTAGCATCCTTTTCTAGCCACCACCATGGAAATTGACCAATTAACAGCAACGTCTATTTCCCTCACTTTCCGAACGAAGGCGTTCCTCGACGAATCCGATGATCTGGTGTGCTTGGACACACCCCATCATAGTTTTCCTCTGGAGCATCATCGCAACGGAAAGTCATTCTCTCTCGTGAGATCGTATTAGCAAGTGACTTGTCCTCTTTACGCTCGGTGGATACTCCACGTTTTAACAAATAGTTAGTTTAGTAATACTTTCACCGTAGCCAAGCAAGTCGAGTACGACTTGGGCTTTGAAAGAAAGTGCATCTGTTACCCCGTTGACCGCGGATTCGTTGTTGCACCTAGAATCATTGTCATTAGCTTCTCGAGTGTCTGATTACCGCGGTTACTTGTCAAATTCTGTAATAGTCGTATTTGCACTAGTCAACGTCTTCTCTATTGCATAACAACAATGTGTAATTCAAACGAAGATTCGTTTCACGCCCCTAACTCCAACCATAATGTGACATCAGAAGTGGGACCAGTGCCGTATATAACAGTGCGAGAGCTTACGACCATCGTGCGCGAGTTAATCCTGTCGCTAGTGCAAAAATCGAGTGTGGAACCTAACAATTTTTCGCCACCGCGTTTTAACCCTGAAAACGCGGGCTCCGACTCCGCTGCATGGTGCGCAGCTGTCAATCTGATTATGGAGGAAAATCCTTTACAAAGCAGTGCCCTGAATATAATTTCAATAACGAGCGTCGAATCGATTTCTACGTAGTGGAAGCATCAACTGGGAGATCAAGTTATCCGGGTAAGTCGTTTCCATTTTACTTCGATTTTAGAGCCGAGTGTTCACTAATTAAAGAATCCGTAGTCTTGAGATTTTCTGGCAAACGAACGATTGATGTAGTAGTAATGTATGGAATAAGAAATATTTGTACTAAACGTACATCTCAAATCTTGCAGGTATTAGTGGTTTTACATTAGAGATAAATTTTTCATGTCCTTGCTGATAGTTATTTAAAATATGATATCGTGAATGATCGTTAAATTTTAAGTCAAGGTTTTGACGTAGTATTACGCAAAATAGCCTCGCTATGTGTAAAACAAAAATAATTAATGCCTGTAATAAAACCGCTGAAAACGAGATCGATTTAATGAAGTTGACACTGATGTACGTGGTAGTGATAAAAGTCGATTAATCTTTCTTTTCGAAAATTCAAAGATTCATTCGTTACGGGTTTCCTACGTACTCTCGTAAATACAGGCCAGTTAGAAATACAATTAATTGATCCTAACGTCACCGTGCAAAGAAGCCCTTACAGACTTAGCGAGGAAGAGCGCAGAATAATACGTGAGAGAATAGGCGAATTAATTAGAGCAAAAATTGTAAAGCCTAGCAATTCGCCGTTCGCGAGCCCTATGTTACTCGTGAAAAAGAAGGACTGCTCAGATAGATCGTCGCGGATCGGTATCCCTTACTCCTTATTGCTGATCAAATCGCGAGATTACAAAACGCGAGATACTTTTTATTAGCCTGGACATGGCCAGCGGGTTTCACCAGATTCCCATTCATCCTAATTCGACGGAGTATACCGCGTTCGTTGCCCCCGATATTCAGTGTGAAAACGTGACAATGCCGTTTGGATTGAGGAGTGCGCTATCCGTTTTTCAAAGGGCCATTCTCAAGGCCTTAGGCGACCTCGCTTATTCGTATGTCGTTGTTTATTTGGACGATGTTCTAATTATTGCCGACTCCATAGACCAAGCTCTGGAAAGGTTGTACATTGTATTAAACACCGTCGTAAATGCCGGATTTTCTTTCAATTTCGCTAAATGTTCCTTCCTGAAGACGTCGGTACTCTATTTGGGATATGTAATTCATAACGGAGAAGTCCGTCCAAACCTGTTCTTTACTTGCATCGACGACCGTCACACAGCTTAGGCAGTTCATAGGTTTGGCCTCTTACTTCCGAAAATTCATTCCTAAATTTTCACAAGTAATGAAACCCCTGTATGCACTTACTTCTAGTAGCAAGAATATAACTTGGACGGATAGACACAAAGAAATAAGACAAAAGGTAATTTCCGTCCTGACCGACGCGCCGATGCTAATGATATTTGACCCCAATTATCCGTTAGAAATACATACTGATGCTAGTTCGGAAGGATATGGGGCTATCTTAATGCATAAGGTCGAAGGTAAAAATAGAGTAGTAGAGTATTACAGTAAAAGAACTAGCCCTGCGGAATCTAGGTATCATTCCTACGAACTAGAAACGTTAGCATTTCCGTCACTATCTACACGGACGAGAATTTCTTGTTGTCACTGATTGCAATTCCTTGAAGACATCCAGTAATAAGGTACATTTAAATGACAGGGTTGCAGGTGGTGGGCTTACTTACAAACTTTTAATTTTGACGTCATGTATCGAGAAGGTAAACGAATGGCACACGTAGATATCTTTTCGCTGAATCCTATATACACAACAGGCAAATTAAGTGGTAAAAGTGATTTGAAAGAATGTTATTGTTTTGGTCGATGCTTTCACTAAATTCATATACCTGCATCATACTGGTAAAATAGATTCCCCTAATACCATCAAAGCGTTTAAGTCCGCCATATGCTTATTCAGCAGTCCCTGCCGGATAATAGCGGACCAAGGAAGGTGTTTTACGGGCAAAGAATTTCAAGATTTTTGTCAAGATAGACACATTAAACTCCACTTAATAGCAACCGGTGCTAGTAGGGCCTAGGATCATTGTCATTAGCTTCTCGAGTGTCTGATTACCGCGGTTACCTGTCAAATTCTGTAGTAGTCTTATTTGCACTAGTCAATGTCTTCTCCATTGCATAGCAACAATGTGCCCAAATGAGGATTCGTTTCACGCCCCTAACCCTAATCATAATGAGAACTCGACATATCTTTTAGTGATAAGTTATCATCACTAAGATATAATCTATCCGATGATATTCTCAATGATACATTAATACTTAGATCCTACAAATTTAGTATGATATGTAAAATAAAACTATAAAAATCCTGTTACGTATACGCTACCGTTCGTGTAGGCAGGATAATTTGCTACAAGAAAGAGAAGTACTACAATGTTCGACAACAGCGCCTATGCGTTTGAATACGCTGTGGTACGCAGCGATTGCTGATCCAAAAAAGTAGTTTTTTAAAATTCTCGCGAGTTATACTGCAGGAAGATTTTGTCAAATTACCAGGCTAAACAAGCTGTCAGCATTTTTATAAAAGTACAAGTCCTGCAAGTCTGGAATCGCGAAACGTAAAACGACATCGAGCTTGACGAGAATCGAACTCGCGCCAACCAATGTTGAAAAGTCGTCACGCTACGAACGCTGTCAATCCACGACTTTCCCTATGCACTACTTAAGCCTTTAAGACGGACAAGCAGAATTTCTTTCCCCATTTTTAATAAAATCAGGATTTTAAATTTCTTGTATCTTGATCGGAAACAACACCTCTATCAAGTTATCAACCCTATACTATATAAAATATCTAAAATAGCATAATAGAATAATAGTTTTAATTGCATAAAAATCCTAAATTCTCAAAACCTTCAATAATTTGTTCTCTCTTTTTTTTTTTATTTCATTGTCGTTTTGTCAAATAAGAGAATATCGGTTCATGATCAAATCAAAATCATTTAAATTCCTTATTTTAATCCGTTAACGTTTCAAGCAAATTTTGACGTATTCTTGGCCAAATATGAATTATGTGATGGTCATATATATCAATGATTGTGCTAGGACTGGGAAGATTAAATTTGAGATATCACTCATGTTATTATACATAGAGGGCGAAGTGTAATGCAACGTTAAACACAATCGCTGTTTATCCTTATATGAAACGAATAGTCACTTACGCCACGCGATATGGGTTTCTTATCATGTCTTCCCGTGGCCGTTTTGTTTCATGGCGTAGACCAATCGCAGTCTCATGTGAATTGCAACAGAAAGATTTGTCGGATAACATTCTCTTTTAATAAAATCAATTTGATATTTAATATTTATTAAATGTAGAGAAATACACACAAAATGAAATTGGAGGAATTATTTATTCATGTATTTATTTTACTAAATAATCTACCATTTCAATAAATTATTTATAAAGGTAAAATATAGAGTATAAATACACAATCACAATACGTACAAATTAATATTAAATGGTCACTATGCCTATTTTCTGCTTCATCCGATATAAAAATATCGACAGAGCTACAGGTAAATAGATACAGGCTCTTTTTCTTGTACATATTATTATTGAATACATCTGTTGGTACAAGAAATTAATTTATAGCGTTACATCATATTCTTTCTATCAGCGTGACATTGAATATTTGCAATTTTGTCATACAACAGAAATAGAAATAAAAATTGAAGTAGAAATAAAATGACCAAGTTTATCTTCAGAGAATCGTGTCATTCGAAACTGGAAATAAGAATTGAAGCGAAGATGAGACATTACTCTCAGAGTGCTATTAAAAATATGCTTTTTATTATGATTATTATTATCGAGGAAACTTTTGAATGATTATAAGAAACAGGAAGAAGAAGACAAGGATACATCGAAAAATTAAATTTCTCTGAATCATCAATAGCGCTCATTACTAGTATATATAGAAATTTAACAAAATTCTTTAATTTAATTAATATTTTTTTAAAATATACTGAATGTTGTTTGTGCATTTTCCGCATACGATCTTTTTGTAATATATACAATAATTATTACTTCTATTTTTTTTGCAATAACCCACTTGGTAACTTTTTCGCACTTCTAATGTTGAAGGTGACAGAAATGAAGCGTCTGATCTTTGGCAAATGTTCTCCTTATTTTCTCCAGCTAATTCCTTGGCTAAACAAAATATGAATTCCTTTCTGAATAATTTCGATCTGGTGCACTCTTTATATAATATTCACCCGTTTATCGCTGCCATATCCAAAATATTGAAAAAGACTTGAAGGGGTCATCGGAAACTCCCTGCTCTCACACTAGATCAATTTTCGACTTTACAATAAAACTTTGTTTTATTGTAAAAAGCAATGGTTTCTGGAACACGTTTATAATTATCTTCTATTCGTACATCTGTATGTATGGTGCTTAGAAGGAGGACTTTTACTTTAGGTTTACTTTTATACATAGTTAGTGCGCAGTTTTCTGATTTATATAAATCTGAGGAAAACAAAGTCATCTTGTCCTTTTCTCCCTTGAGCATCGAGTTTCATCTTTCTCCATATAAGGGAAACCATTCAAATTATTTTGTTTGGACGTCAACTCCAAACTAAAACTTAATGCCAAATTTATGAGGCATCGGGCTATTGAGATATTTTCATATGGCTTGTAACAACAAGCCTGGCTATTACTTATAAATCTGTTCCATATTTCGGATATCAGCGCAAATTTATTTGTTTGTAATTTTTTGGAAGCTTTCAATGATCTCGCTTCATATGTGCCCCGGGCATATAGAATTTCTAGAAAACTACGTAACTTAGCAACTATGATTGTCCGTCTTTTTTCAAAACTCGATACGCCTCGGTTTCAGTGCAATCTTTTATGTGTTCCATTACGTGTCTGCCAATTATCAATTCGAAAGCACTAGTTATATTAGGTCATCCCATAAGTTCGTGCCGACTTTTATGTATACATTTCATGTGTCGATTTATAAACATACGGCGATAAGGGGCCAATGCATTTGAGCTTAGCTGATCGAGAACCCAGAAAAATGGGAAGAAGTTGTACAACGAGAAGGGGATTACATTTTTTCATGAAACTCAAAGGTGTGTAAACAATGTTAACATATATAACCGCTCGAAAAACGGCACGAATTTATGGGATGACCTAATACAAACCGACATAATATTTCTCTTAGCATAGCCAGTAGGCCCTGCGATATCCTTGAATATCATACGAACGGACATCCTACCCCTAGATCAGCCTGCTTTCAGTTTTATTCACTGTGTCCCGTCAACTGCAATTTCAGTTTCACCCATTACATTTTGGGATGTGCTTGAAATCCTCGGAGTCAGAACTAGAAGAAATACGTATCCTTTTCTTGTTACGACACACTTTCAAGAAGTTTTCCTCTTCACTATCCGAAGATCCTTCTGTCTCTCCACTTTCAGTGTATTCAGAACTTTCACTGTCAGCTTCGCTTTGGCCTAATTCATATTGATCTTCTACGGAGGTATCCTCAGAACAGTCTTCATTGATGTTGACAATTTTATTCAATTATATCTCCTGGATTTACTCGTGATTGCTAGAAAAGAGGGATTTGTCAAAAAAAAGAAAATACTGTGACCAAATTCAATTATTCTATTGTAAATACTTACAATAAGCGGAGACAATCATGGGAAATGTCTACAATAACTAAAACTTTTGCACACTGTCTTTGAAAAACAGTTTGTTTATGAAATCAGTTAGCACGTCAATTTGACGGGTTTTGTAGATAGATATACTACATACAGATAACAAAAATTAGAAAGCCTAGGAAAAAATAATTTTGTGCATAAATTTTTTTGATGAAACGATTAATTTACGATGCAAAATGGTTAAAATTGGTGCTATGGTTTTTGATATATTTCATTTCGAAGTTCGAAATCCGTCAAATTGACGGGTCCCGTAAACCTAGTGTTAATGTTAGTTATTTTTTTAATGATAGTTTAAAAAAAAGACTTTATTTATTAATAATTTATTTAGACGTGAAGCCAAATATTGTCTC
Organism: Bombus flavifrons; assembly: GCF_040668555.2. Lineage (NCBI taxonomy): Eukaryota > Metazoa > Arthropoda > Insecta > Hymenoptera > Apidae > Bombus > Bombus flavifrons. The sequence goes on along the minus strand of NC_138458.1, from coordinate 3,781,921 downwards.
TTTCAGACTTAATTTGAATAAATCGATTTTTTAAAGAAAAATGCGTATTTTCGTTTAGCCGTCAATTTGACGGGTGCTCGTAGAGATAGGTATATACGAAACGCCCGTAAATCTAGTGTTAAATATCGAACTCCAAATAACATAGCACATAAATGATGTTTGTACAAATTCATACATCACACACACATCTTGACGCAATAGTTGGGCATGCAAATAGGACGTGTATCGCGACAGGAGGAATCTGTTTTGCATAAAATAATACATTTTCTTGGAAACGATGCCTCTGCATTATTATTTTTAAAAAGCTCGCCTGTCATTGGGACAAACTGTGTACATACTATTATAAAAATTTTTCGTTTGAGGTTTTGTTTTCGAGAAAATCGACTTTGAATTTTCGCTGTAGATCGTTGTTTCGATGGAAAAATTAAAAAAAAAAGAAAAGAAAATTTTTGTTCTGTATTTTCAACTTCTTTTTTCGCGTAGAATCACCCCCTTTCCGCTTGTACCACCAGTTACCAACCACCCTGTATATAAAGTAAAGAAATCATTCAGTTTGGTAATAAATGGCACTTTATCTAGCAGACTACGCTAATGCTGTCGAGTCATCGTTCTATGTTACTTGGGTTCGATATAGTCGCCGTCGATTTCTATCACCGTACTCGACCAATAGCGACGACTTAGGTTTTAAATACAAGAAGGTTGAGCCATAACCTCACTTTATGTTTCTTTATTAAATAGAACAAGTACAGTTTACGCGACTGATCAGAGAGATGTTGACTGATGAGAGTTTGTAGTTTCGATGTCGAGGTGTTCTCGTATTATTACGGAGGAAAGCTCGGTGTGGGTGTGTCTCTTTGCACTAACAACGCGGATTCGTTGTTCACACTTTTCGTTAGGAAAAGTAAGGGCAACGATCCGCGATGCCAATTCGTTATAGCCCATGTTAATAAATCAAGATAGGAGGAGGAAGCCTCCTACCAACGTGGCTTTCTGTTAGCCAATCGGTTTCCCTATTAGGTAACTACCAGCTTTCTCCGTAATTTGTAGGAACGTACAATAAACCCAAGGACTGTTCGAACCGATAAAACTTACAGGAATAAACTAAAAGTTTAAGTTTATAGTGGGTCCTTGAGGTTATAGAGGGTACGCGGTGAGGGCCCGCACACATCTGGCCTCTAATGTCACAATGGCTTCTGGTTTCTGATGTGAATTGACGTTACACGTGCGATGGTAGGAGAGATGGGATAGGATGAAATTGTACTTTGCCTATAGTCTCTGCAATAAGATGAGAGAGTAAACATAAGCAACACGTGATTTCTGCGGTTGCGCAGTTGTTAGCTGGCGTCTAGTGACACTCGATTGTCTCTCTCGTCTCTTTGAACAGACTATAGAACTGCATATGGATTACATATACGTATATGTGTGGAACTTTCATGCCATGTGACATAACCACGAGAATAGAGTGGCAGTGGTGGTATAGACAATCGAATGGTCGCGACCACGATTACGGTCGTATATACAATAAGAAGCTGAGATTTTATTTGGCAGAAATGCGAGCTAAGTGTTGAGCTGCAGTTCTGCCCGAGCAGCTAACCTACACAGATATGCAAAACAGTGCTTCAGACAAAGTGCGGCAAGTGGGGAAAAGAAAGTTACAAACGTGAACGCCCATCGCTAAATGGTGGGAAATCCAAAATGCAACAACACATATCACCAATAAAAATATCAAGTAAAGGCGAAACATACTACATAAACAAAACAACAAACATTTCAAAACTAAGCCAATCAATAAACGAAGAACAGAAGTGCTCAGCCACAAACGAAATTGAAATGGGACCAATACAAAACAATGAAGAGAATAAAACTAGTAACGAACAACCAGTAACCAAACACAAACGTTAGGAAAGCTATCGAAGCAGAAAAACAACAATAGCTAGAAGAAATCACACTCCGAAACTCCTTAAGCGCACTGCCAGAAGAGAAAGAAACGGAACCAGCCGGAAAACCAATAACCCACATCGCCAAGCCACCGTCAATTTACATTGAAGCACAAATAATATACCCCCTCATGGAACTATTTAACAATACGGTAGAAGAAAACTACAGTATAAAACAATTAAAACTAGACCAGGTGAAAGTCCAAACTAACACCCCGGAAATTTATAGAAAAGTGAACATATGTGAAGAACTAGCCAAAATCGGACACCAGGTAGGGGCAATAAATAACATAACCAGATATGATACTAAACAAGCATTACCGGTATTTCTAATGGAACTTGAATCTAAAAACAATAACAAGGAAATTTTTGAAATTAAGAAAGTTCTAAGCACGATAATTACAGTTGAGCCACCTAGACATAAAAAGGACATACCGCAATGCACACGGTGTCTGGACACACGAAAAATTACTGCAACAGAATCCCGGCGTATGTCAAATGCGCAAAAAGGCACCTAACAACAAGCTGTCAATACATAGGAAAAAAAAAATGAAGTAAAATGCTACTACTGCAATGGAAACCACCTAGCTAGCTACAAAGGCTGTGTAGTCAGAAAGCAACTGCAATGTAAACTGTTTCCGCCGCTTCGAAACAGGACACACAACTTTCACGCGCAACAGGATAGCACAGAAACTGTGACAACACCAACGCTGTTGGTAGCCGAAGCTACGCGCAAATAATAGTTAAGTAGACACTACAGAAATCAAGGAACTGCGTAAACAATTCATGAAAAACACTGAAATGCTGTCACAAATGATAAGCGAACAAAACGCAGTTCTCAGATAGCAAACGCAACAAATCACAGTCATATGTTACAACTTCTTACAAACATGCTAAGCAAAAAATAAAAACGGACACGCTGAAAATAGCAGCCTGGAACTCAAACGGCCTACAACAACGGGCCCTAGAAACTATAACATACCTGTATAACAACAATATAGACATATTACTTGTTTCAGAAACACACTTTACTCCAAAAAGCAAAATGAAAATACCATACTACACCATATATGATACCAAGCATCCCTCAGGAAAAGCACACGGAGGGACCGCAGTAGTAATAAAAAACGACATTAAACATCACTTACGCAGCCAAGTTAGTAAGGAACATATGCAAGCAACCACCGTTACTGTACAAACTAGCAGCAACTATTTACAGCTGTCAGCAGTATATGTACCGCGGCGATACAAAATTACATCACAAATGTGGGAAGAGTACTTTCAACACTTAGGTGACAAGTATATCGCAGCGGGAGACTAATGCAAAGCACACGCTATGGGGATCAAGAATTACCACACCTCGAGGTAGAACCCTGGAAAAACACTCTCTGCACACGAGAACTCTACTCCCTATGGAAAGCCACGAAAAAGATAAAGAAGCCAATAAAACTCGTCCCAGCAATCAGAAGAGCAGACAAGACATTGGCAAGAAGCAACGAAGGGCAAGCTGAAGAATTTTCTAACCACCTCAGCAACACATTTACACCACATAATATCAATAACAGCAACCTCAATTGTCATACCGACGAGGATGCGTTAACCACTAGTACCTCAACTGACAAACACTACGTCATACCTAAAATAACAGCACAAGAAATTAGAAACATAATCGAGAAAACAAAAAACAATAAAGCACCAGGATTCGACCTAATCAATGGTAAAATCTTAAAAAACCTTCCTCCAAAAGCGATACGACTAATCACAATAATTTACAATGCAATATTAAGAATCCAATACTACCCTAAACTATGGAAATTAGCACAGATCATAATATTACCTAAACCAGGCAAAAACCCACACCAAACAGCATCTTACAGACCAATATCACTACTTCCCGCGTTTTCCAAAATACTAGAAAAAATAATTTACGCCCGCTTAAAACCAATAATAGAGAAGGAAAAATTAATACCAGATCACCAATTTGGATTCAGAAACAAACTCTCCACGATAGAGCAAATGCACAGACTCACAAATGAAATAATACTAGCATTAGAAAAGAAACAATACTGCACAGCCCTCTTTATGGACATCGAGAAAGCATTCGACAAAATAAACCACGAAAGCCTTCTACAAACAATTAGGAATCAATTCCCGGAGCAAATATACCAATTAATAAAATCCTACTTCAGCAGCAAAACCTTCGTAATAAAAATCAAAGACTACTAGAAATCGAGGAATATTAGAGAAAATAAAATACGACCGCATAAAACCAATAATAGGTAATGATCCTATTTTAATCAGAAAAAGCTCATTGTAACATTGTAACATTGACAAAACTTACTCAATAAATATTAAAATTAATATTAACATTGTCTTATCTTACACTACTCAGCTGTCGAATTTCGCGCTATGTTAAAGAGAACACTAAGACCAGGGCCTCTTGAGGGAAACTCCTCCATCAGTGAGCGATGATTTTTATGTAATTAGGACCATCGTGACCGGCAAGTATCGTAGCATTACTGTATATGTAATCCATCTACGTTACTCATTGTTACGTCGCGTGATTGGAACCGTGCGACGTCCCTCGGTATTGGGTCGCTAAGGGTCCGCTGATTGATATGTACATCCTCAACAAACCTAAGGCTCCGCCATAAAACTGAATCTTATTAGCTTGCAGAAACCATTAATCCTGCAAATATTTTCGATTTATAGCCGATACTTAAAAAATCCTTAGGTTTATGGTTCGTTCCTAGAAACAGGAACAGAACAGCTGCTAGTTATATAATGAGAAAAACCGGTCATTTACCTCATGGAAATGTCTGGATTTTCTCGTAAACAAGGTCGCCCATGATCCACGTGAGTAGGATGCTTATTCCTCTTATCTTCACTCATCAACCAATGGGAATCACAGTTCTCATAACGAAAAGTGTGAACAACGAATCAACTTCCTTCGTTCAATATTTACACACATACCGAGCTTTCCTCCGTAAGCATACAAGAGTGGACATTTCGAATCCTAAAACAGTACGAAAACAGTTCAGTTTCAGATTAGTACATATCCAGTTCTCAGTACGAGACATCCAGTACAGTACATTACCAATACGAGTTCAGTTCAGCCCGAATACGCTTACTTATGAAGACTCTTTCGAAGACCAATACAATTAGTAATTGTATGTGAAATAATACCAAGTATCTACTAAAAGTGCCTATTAAGTGCATTAATTTTCACTGTACGGAAGTTGCTGCGAGTGAAGATTCTGCCTGTCCACGGTCTGATCCACTTTCTTTTTACGCAAAAATATGCTAGGTCCGAATTAAAAATTTCAAGCAAATTCCTTTCTTCATGTACGTTTACAAAATGTTCATTCTTGTGATTATTGCCTGAAAAAAGAAATCGAAAGGAAAAAAGCCGACATGAAGAGCTAAACCAACGCTAATGGCTGAAAGTAAAAGATGAATTAAATCTTAAGCTAAATTATGCTTATTTATGATACGGTATTTCGAATGTACATAAATATTTCATAAAAATGTGAAATATTTGATACCATTTACCTGCGTTACTTTATGTATTCAAATACCAGCCTCAATCTTTGACTAATCACGTGCCTTAGAATCGCATGGTCGGTCACGTGATGTTTGTCAGACCCCATATGATAAACATGGTGTGTAACACAACTGTAATCTACATTATTATTATTAATATTTATTTTTATTAAGAACGTCCATCATGACTAGTATGTTATGTTTTTTAAATTAAGAATATAACGTAATGTATATTAGTTTTATTGTTATATTCCAAAAGAAAGGTTAATCTAGAGCTCTCACGAGTCCTAACTGTCAGACGTAAATATAATAGAGGAAAGGGAAAGGATGGTATTTTATGAAATGATTCCTTCAAAGCTTTGCATCGTGAAATACCTCTTTCTAAGTATCTCGAAATACTTCGAGTATCTTTTTCCATTTTTTCCCAGTTTTGCAGAAATTTTTGAAGCAAACTTGAATTCAAATCAATTTAAACAAGATTAAAAATTCTCTTATAAGTTCTACCTATCAGAAATCTAAAGAGGTCTCTGATTTTGTAGATCCTCTTTTTCTTTTTTTTCGCCAGGAGGTGCTTTACGCATACAACAGCCTGTGCTTCTGGTTTATTTGGGACTCAGCTAGTGGCAATAGCATAAAAATCCATATCCAAGTCCTAGTATGATGCAGGAGGAACTCTAACCTCGATTGCCATCAGCGATTACCTTAGGATTGGCCTCGTTATTTATCTATACCGCTGTATCTACAAATATCTGTATCAGCCATTTTTCTTGCTTTCCCACCGACCAATTAGTGAACGTTTACCACGGGCCAATCAGCGCAGGCCACTAAATTGGCTGCTTTGCAGCGCAAAGCAGCGCCATCGGCGCCACACAGTGCGCATGCTCTGATCAGCCTCAACAATATGGTCGCCGTGTCATGTCAACGTCGTTCTCGTTAAGGTTAATTGATCCAAATGATATACATAAACAAATAATTCGATAATCGCTAAATAAAACATGTTACTTCAGCATCTTACTAAATGAATTCATTTTATGCTACATCCACCGTTTCTTGCCAGGAAAACACTTGCGGCGGGTAATTGCACAACGTTGGCGTTTGTAGGCGTGGCCATATTTCGATATGGTAAACACTCGTGTTATGAGATTTAAGACTGAAGTTATAGACCAAATAATCAAACTTGTTTTTGAGAAATATTGGGTCGTCGGCGAAGTTCATTCGAATTTACATTTCGATTCGATATACATTTAATGAATTATATGGGTGCCACTTTGTTCCGCCACAACCTTCCCCCTTCTTTCACGCAACTTGAATCTTTGCAGAATCTCTCAGGTCTTTCCTTAAAATCTTTTCGTAATAATACATAATATTACTGGATATATAATGCATAATTTTACTGGGGGTGTAAAGAAAATATAAGAGGTGCAAAGAAAACCGCTAAATGTCATTTATATTACTTTCTTTTCTCTTACTAATAATAACATTCTACATGAAAAATATTCATTATTAGCAAACAAATTTATTTTTTATTGGGAAATACCAGAATTTACATACCACTGAGAATAACGTAGTATCGAATTTAAGTACAATTCCCACAAAATGATTGTAACAAATAATGTTTATTTATGTAGCGTTATCACTGGTAAGGGGGTACTGTGGCGGCACGTGTCACGGAACTTTCCAACGGCTTCGCGATACAAAGCGCAACACCGTTAAAGCGCAACACCGACGTGCCCAATGTGCCATCGATATGCCTAGGCTTCTTCCGCCGAATTCTTGGAAGAGCATACACGCGCCAGCGGCGCACATCTAATGAACGCACGCTAGTGAGGATATCGATGGACATTGAAGGAGAGCATCGGTTCGATTTGGAACAAAAAGAACATTTTTTCCTTTTTTTCCCGAGCCGCGAAGCGCGAATGGTAAAGAGAAACAACTCGACTATTTTTTAGAGATCGGTCAATCGCCGCTGTTAATCGTCGTCAAGCATCAACCGTAGTTAATCGTTAATTGTTATTCAACCGTTGTAAATTGTTAATTGTTATTCAACCGTTGTTCATTGTTATTGAGTGATAGTCTAGTAAACGTTACTGGTTATTGAACATAGTTGAGTGCACCTTCAATACCTATTACGACCTATCCACCGCAAATTGGTGACCCCGACGTGATCTGAAGCTAAAGAGGTGACCGTGATAGTGATACTGAGATTCCAAACGCCGCGAATTAAAACACCTGTGCGATGACAAATACCGACGGGACTGCGAACGGCGCACAACGAGCCTACCAAATGATCAACATGCCCCCGCTGCAGCCCTTGGAGGTCACGACGTGGTTCACGCTTCTGGAGATGCAATTCGAGGACATGGGTCTCACGGACGACAAGCGAAAGTTCCTGACCCTCGCCAGGTGCCTCGGCGGCCGGTATCTGTCACATATCGAGGACGTGAGAAGGAGGACACCAGAGGCGGAACGATATGAAAAATTAAAAGACGAGATCATCCGAGAGTTGGCTGATACAACCGGCACGAGGTCACGCAGACTGCTGACCTCCGAAGAGATGGGCGACCGAAAAAGCTGTCCCAATTCCATCAGCATCTGAGAAAACTAGCCGGCCCCTCCATGCCGGACGACTTCCTCCTCACGCTCTGGAGGGAGCGACTCCCGGAATACCTCGACAACGCCCTGGCCGCGGTGGATGAAACCGAGGTAGACAAGTTGACGCGGGCGACCGACCGACTCGAGCACGAGCGAAGAAATGCCATTTACCATGTAACTGAAATCAGGGAAACGTGACCGGCCGTCCGTAAACGGGACAAGCGACGACGGCCTAGCATCCCGCCGCATATTTGTGAGGGACAGGAGCTCAAAAATTTCCTTCCTAGCGGACACCGGCGCCGACGTATATGTATTTCCGCGCAACAAAATATACGGGCCCGCGAACAAAGATACGTACGAATTGTTCGCGGCGAACGGGTCACGCATCGCGACCTACGGCACCACCCTAGTGTCCCTCGACTTGGCATTGCGTCGAGCGATGAAATGGCGTTTTACAATTGCGGACGTTGACACACCCATCATCGGTGTGGACTTCTTGAGTCATTACGAATTGTGGGTGGACGCGAGGAATAAACGCCTCATAGACTCTACCTCGAACCGGTCGACGAGAGGATACACGGCCACGACCCAGATGGCGTCGATTAAGACAATCATCGGAGAGTCGACGTGTCACGGACTCCTTGCCGAATTTCCGGACCTAATCCACCCACCAGCTTTCGGACGAGAGGAAAACTCGGCACGGCGTGGTACATTACATCGAAACCACACCAGGCCCGCCTGTCTACAGCAAACCACGCCGACTCGCATCTGACAGACTTAAACAAGTTAAGGCGGAGATCGAAATCATGTTCGAGCAAGGTGTGATGCATCCATCGAGAAGCCCATGGGCATCACCTCTGCACATCGTTTCAAAAAAGGACGGAGGGATTCGATCGTGTGGCGACTACCGGACATTGAACGCCCGCACCATCCGAGACAGATGCACACTGCAGCACATAAAGGATTTCGCACAGAACTTACATGGTAAGCGCATTTTTTCTAAAATCGACCTCGTTCGCGCTTACCATCAAATTCTGATTGTGTCGCAAAATAACAATAACAATACCATTCGGTCTGTTCGAAGCGACCAACATGATGTTTGGGCTTCGTAACGCCGCGCAAACGTGTCAGAGATTCGTAAACGGAATCGTACGAGGCCTTGATTTCGTCTACGCATATATAGACGATTCCCTCGTAGCTTCCGGAAATGATAAACAACACCGCGAACACTTGCGGGTTCTGTTTAAACGCTTCAACGACTACGGGGTCGACGCGCTTCGTCTATAAATAAAGACGGTAAATAAAGATTGCCGAACGTGGACGCAAAAAATAGCTCCAATTGCTTCTTATTAAAGATTAAATGCTTCGGAACACTCAAATAATGGAATAGATTTATTTATAATGATTGCAACAGCATACTATGATTTTTTAACCTAGAGCTATTTTTTAATGTAATAATGTAATGCAAATAAAATAACTAAATTGGTCACAACTAGTAAGCTACTGAGTGACAACTCAGGACTCGTGACTAATTCCCAATTAACTCGCAACTAACTGACTTTCTCTACCATCCTTTTATCATCAGTTTTTATACTCCCACCACACACACGTGTTCCGTAGCCACCAACGATGTTCACGATACGTCGCTTCAAAGTAATTACTTTTCTTACAGGCCGCGGACATATGGATGGGCCATGTGATCCATTGGAATGTCACGTCCCTTCTGGCCTGTTTACATTTCCACTTCCTACGTACATTGTAATTCGTACTCCTAGAGAGTCCTTTTCTTATGAATATTCCACAATACTACAGCATATAAATATAATAGAATTTTCATAATCAATAACGACACAATAAATATCATACACATATATCGGCGCCCCATTCACTTTGCCAGTTATCATAAGCTTTCTTACCAATTACATCCAGCTCTTCTTTCAACGTGTTACTGCTGTGACACGCATCGCCTTCGACAACTTTGCTTTTAAAGATCTTAGTTTTCTCATAAGATTCTCTCCGCATCCTAACTTTGATGTAAATTGGTAAGTTACCCGTCAACACGCAAAGCGCCGCATGAGAAACAGTGCGATATGCCGTAGTCGTAATACACAGGGCTGTTCTTCGTGCCCTTTTCAAAGTCCTCCTATTCTTCGCAAGGTCCACTGCCCAAACCCATACCGGTGTATACGTCACTATAGATTTCCAAACATTGTAGTACAATCCACGCGCCACATTAGGAGGTCCATTAATATTCGGTAAGATACCCCTAAGGGCCGTCAAAACATCCGCTTCCGCACACACCGTTTCAACGTGTTTGTCACATTTCTTGCGAGTGTCTGTTGGAATACAACGATATTAATCTTATACAGATGAGGTGATTGATGGAACGAATTCTTCCCTTTCGAGAATTCGACGGAAGAAGCGTAGGTATATCGATGGCACATTAAGCACGTTTGTATCGCGAAGCCGTTGGAAGGTTCCGTGGTACGTGCCGCCACACAGACACTTACACAAGTCATACTCACTACTGTATAGAGAGTGGGGTTCAAAATCTTTTAAGGGACCATGGGTCACTACGTACAGTCAGTCTGAGAGTAACTGGCGAACTGTCAACAATCCATAACACTCACTTATATTTTAAATACATTTGGTTCTGTAATTTTGTTTAATAGATATCACATAATATTGTTTCAACATAAACATTGTCTCCCACAGATTATTAATCTTAACTTCAAGATTAAATTCTAACAGTGTCAGAGTCACCCAGACTGACTCCAATAACTCGCGGCACACGCATACCAGTTATGAACAATATCTCTGTCTTGCCTCTGGACAACGTAAGACCGACATTAGCGCAAGTTCCACAAGAATGGCCCAAGAACCGATCCCTGCGGTACACCAGCCGAAACCTCGTACTCCACCGTACCAAACTGGTTACTAACCATACTCCTCCTCTCTGTCAAATAGTCGATCACCAGTCTTCTAACCTTCCAGGGCAGCTTTCTTCTGGCCACTTCATTAAATGATGCTGTCCCAACTAAGGGTATTGTACGCTTTCTTAATGTCCAAAGCGACCATCATGCAGATCAGCCGTTTCTTTTTGCACATATCCGCAAACTTTAACACCTGATTAATGGCATCCACCGTGCTCCTTTTCTTCCTAAACCCATACTGCCTCCTGTGAAACGGATCCACTCCCGTACACCTCTCTATAAATTTTTCTCAGGCATTTCTCCCATACCTTACTCAGTATCGGGAGTATGCATATTAGCCTGTAAGCATTAGGAAGCCTGGGGTCCTTACCCGGCTTCCTAAGCAGTATCACTCTGGTTGTTTTCTATCATCTGGGAATCTGTCCTACATTCGTAATATTTTTCATCACATCGATTAGAAGCTGTATCCTATGTGCGCCAACCAACTTGACAATATCGCCAGGTACACCATCTATTCCCGCAGCCTTCTATATATTAATATTACCTACTATTTTCTTTACATCGTCCTCCACTAGAGTAATATTCTCGGTGTGAGAACGATTTCCGGTGATATCCCCCATCGTGTCCCCTTCTAAGACCTCGTGTTGCGACGCGTCTGAGACCAATAATAAATAAATTACTAAGAATATCCTTCACCGTATTAATCGGCATGTCTTTCACAGGCCCTCTACTCTTGCATCTATTCATAACCGTACGATATGGTTTACCCCACGGGTCACTTTCTAAAATCTTGCAAAATCCTACCCAAGCTCTCCTTTTGCTTTCCACGATTTCTTAATTCAGCTGCCTTCTTATCCCTTTATAAGCACTGTTAAAAACATCAATACCACTGGACTCCTTTTTTCTCTCTCTTGTTACCTTCCTCTGCGCTTTAAGGACCTGTGCTCTTAATTCTGCAATCGTATTCCACCAGTAATTGCAGAATTTCCTTTTCGCCGTACAGCCCACCTTCCTTAGCAATTAGCACAATTATCAACATCCTGTCCTCGTTTTAAAATCATGTACGATGTACAAATGATCTGAAGTCCTCCCATTTCTATGAAATGTGTACTTCTGGCTTAGTCTTAACGAAAACACCCCATAGTTACACAGTGTTTCCATCAAGATTCTCCCTCTTTTATCCGTAGTTACTCCTCCCCAGCTGGTGGACTTTGCGTTAAAATCTCGCGCTACTATAACTTTCTTGTTTCTCCTTGTTGCCTCTTGAATCATGGATTCTATCATATTAATGAATTTGAGAAACTCCTGCTTCTTGAGGTTAGGAGAGCAATAGCCACTAAAACAGGGGATATCACCTACACCTATACCCACCACACCATCCTTTCTAATCCTTTCGGAGCTCTGCCATTAAATTGAGCGACCCATATCGATGCATCACCTTTTGCATCATTGTGCCAGAACGGTAGCTGTCTATTAGGACGACCTGATCTGAATCTAACTCTAGGGAGGTGACAACATCTCCAACTTGGCTGATGCCGGGGCTTTTCGCAGTTCCAAAGGCAACTCTTACAGTGACCGAATCCAGTACCTGAGTCAGTGCCATCGGGCGTGCGCGGATGCCTTATTTCTGTCTTTATCTCTGGGATCTGCAAAATGAAGTCTCCGATCAACGTACTCTTCATCCTTATCGTCTCAACCTCCGCGTATGTTTCATCCGACTGCGCTTTGAGCGCTAGCGCTACCGCTGACGGGGTAGCCTCTTGTTTCCTCGAACTGCTCTAAGAGGAGGTCGCTTCTGTGTCGGCCGCGGCAACCTGGGCGAAGGTCCTCCCGGTCTTGCTCGCTACTCTCACTGGGTCATATGCCTTCGGTGCTCGCTTCTTGTCACTGGTTAGCGCCCGAAGGCGCTCTCCCATTTCTCGAAACATCATCAGAGGTCTTTAGTATGATTTAGGTTCGTGTCCGTACTGCAACCGATAAGTCGCCCTCTGAGTAACTGCATATTTCATCTTCCTTTGCAGCTTCGATGAAAAGACAATCTTTCAAATTTATATAACTTTTATAACTTAGTACAACATGAAGATCTATCGTATAAATATTTAATCCTTTCTCCAAATGAAGATTGGTTTCACGCTCCTAACCCTAACACTAACCATAATGTAAACCCCGACATATATATGTTAAAGTAATAATATATAACGGTTTATTAAATATAAAATTTATATGTAACAGAATAACTTGAAGTATTAACGTACACCGCTCTATTCTCTTATACATCTCAAACAAGAACGAATTTGTTTTATTGCACATTCATTAATTCATTAATTTAATGGTATTTTCCTTTTATCTCCCTCTCTTCCATTCTTCGCTCGTATAATACAGATATACACAAATCTATTTTCTAACAATATACCGGGTAATATAAAGAGTGGGACATTTATAACAGGTCACCTGAATATCTCGCTTGTTTTTGAAGATACAAGAAAATGCATTAGACCGAACTTACTTGATATCGAAGGGTTCATAATCTGATATCACTAATTTTTCTATAGATGGAGCCGTCAAGTTGATATGAAGATCAACTATACCTTTTTAAATGAAACGATATGGTTTTTATTTACAAAATGGTAGAGTATTTCAAGGCGAAAAGTTAGCCAAGATCAACTGCAATAGAAAATAAATTGTCTCAGAGCACTCTTCCATTACTTCGAAGATTTACATGCAACATGTTATGTATATACTCACTGTTGGTTCAAGTCTTCAAAATCACGACTGTACAAGAATACATTTTTTTTTTTTTAAATAACTCCAATGCACTACAATTTATCTAGGAAAGACATTTGGTAAATTATTTTAACAGTGTGAAATATTTATCACGTAGATGCTCGCTCAGTAGAATACATCTCCAATGCACTACAATTTATCTAGGAAAGACATTTGGTAAATTATTTTAACAGTGTGAAATATTTATCACGTAGATGCTCGCTCAGTAGAATACATCTCCAATGCACTACAATTTATCTAGGAAAGACATTGCATCTTCAATGCACACACTCTTTATGCCGAGGACAGGAGGTCACTTGGATGCGTCCAGCGTAATCTTCTAGCAAGGTATTCTGAATGTAGATTATTTGCTACATTGCTAGGGTAGTTCTCAAGCCCTGTCATGTATCCGTTCTACCGCTTTGATCATAAGATCGCTTCGTATTTGCTCGTTGCGCATGTGTCAAGGAGCGTTGGCAGTAGTCCTCAGAATGACGGGCTGCAGCTCACCATATATGTTATATGGCTTTCAGTAGCCATAACCCATAATGCAATTTCGTAGATTCAAATTGGCTTGATTAACTTTTTATAGATAAGAAGCTTATTGCTTGTTCTTAGCTCAGAGTTCCCGCTAGAGAGTTTTAGTTTGAGGTATACTAACACTGTTGAGAGCAACAGGAGAAAGAGTTCCTTTTTTCAATGTAAATGCAATGTGGTTACAGCTCTCATAGTTCATTTTCATTCTCCATTCACATAACCATTGTTTACTTTGTAGCAGCTGTTGTTGCAAAAAATTTCGTGAGATATTTGGCTTTTCATGCGTGGCCATAATTCCAGTATCATCCGCACATCTAACTATTGGGGCCTCAGTAATAGTAGTAATATCTTCAGTTTATAGCGTGTGTATTACTGGCCCCACAACGATGCTATGAGGTATACCTGCTGCTTCAATAAGTTCAATAAGTTGTATGTTTATTATCCGCAGATCTCACTATTGGGGCCTCAGTAATAGTAGTATCTTCAGTTTATAGCGTGTATATTACCGGCCCCACAACGATGCTATGAGGTATACCTGCTGCTTCAATAAGTTCAATAAGTTGTATGTTTATTATCCGCGGATCTCACTATTGGGGCCTCAGTAATAGTAGTATCTTCAGTTTATAGCGTGTGTATTACCGGCCCCACAACAATGCTATGAGGTATACCTGCTGCTTCAATAAGTTCAATAAGTTGTATGTTTATTATCCGCAGATCTCACTATTGGGGCCTCAGTAATAGTAATATCTTCAGTTTATAGCGTGTGTATTACCGGCCCCACAACAATGCTATGAGGTATACCTGCTGCTTCAATAAGTTCAATAAGTTGTATGTTTATTATCCGCAGATCTCACTATTGGGGCCTCAGTAATAGTAATATCTTCAGTTTATAGCGTGTGTATTACCGGCCCCACAACAATGCTATGAGGTATACCTGCTGCTTCAATAAGTTCAATAAGTTGTATGTTTATTATCCGCGGATCTCACTATTGGGGCCTCAGTAATAGTAGTATCTTCAGTTTATAGCGTGTGTATTACCGGCCCCACAACAATGCTATGAGGTATACCTGCTGCTTCAATAAGTTCAATAAGTTGTATGTTTATTATCCGCAGATCTCACTATTGGGGCCTCAGTAATAGTAATATCTTCAGTTTATAGCGTGTGTATTACCGGCCCCACAACAATGCTATGAGGTATACCTGCTGCTTCAATAAGTTCAATAAGTTGTATGTTTATTATCCGCGGATCTCACTATTGGGGCCTCAGTAATAGTAGTATCTTCAATTTATAGCGTGTGTATTACCGGCCCCACAACAATGCTATGAGGTATACCTGCTTCAATAAGTTCAATAAGTTGTATGTTTATTATCCGCAGTTCTAACTATTGGGGCCTCAGTAATAGTAATATCTTCAGTTTATAGCGTGTGTATTACCGGCCCCACAACAATGCTATGAGGTATACCTGCTTCAATAAGTTCAAAAGTTCAATAAGTTGTATGTTTATCATTCGCAGATCTAACTATTGGGGCCTCAGTAATAGTAGTAATATCTTCAGTTTATAGCGTGTGTATTACTGGCCCCACAACGATGCTATGAGGTATACCTGCTGCTTCAATAAGTTCAATAAGTTGTATGTTTATTATCCGCGGATCTCACTATTGGGGCCTCAGTAATAGTAATATCTTCAGTTTATAGCGTGTGTATTACCGGCCCCACAACAATGCTATGAGGTATACCTGCTGCTTCAATAAGTTCAATAAGTTGTATGTTTATTATCCGCGGATCTCACTATTGGGGCCTCAGTAATAGTAGTATCTTCAATTTATAGCGTGTGTATTACCGGCCCCACAACAATGCTATGAGGTATACCTGCTGCTTCAATAAGTTCAATAAGTTGTATGTTTATTATCCGCAGATCTCACTATTGGGGCCTCAGTAATAGTAATATCTTCAGTTTATAGCGTGTGTATTACCGGCCCCACAACAATGCTATGAGGTATACCTGCTGCTTCAATAAGTTCAATAAGTTGTATGTTTATTATCCGCAGATCTCACTATTGGGGCCTCAGTAATAGTAGTATCTTCAGTTTATAGCGTGTGTATTACTGGCCCCACAACGATGCTATGAGGTATACCTGTTTCAATAAGTTCAATAAGTTGTATGTTTATTATCCGCAGTTCTAACTATTGGGGCCTCAGTAATAGTAGTAATATCTTCAGTTTATAGCGTGTATATTACCGGCCCCACAACGATGCTATGAGGTATACCTGCTGCTTCAATAAGTTCAATAAGTTGTATGTTTATCATTCGCAGATCTAACTATTGGGGCCTCAGTAATATCTTCAGTTTATAGCGTGTATATTACTGGCCCCACAACGCTGCTTTGTGGTATACGTGCTTCAGTAAATTCAATAAGTTGTGTGACTTGGTTTGTTGGTTGAAACCACGTGGCATCTTCCATGATTTTTTCATTCTTTTTTCTTTTTAACTTACAACTATTTAGCGCGCCATTAATGAGATATCTGAAGAAATTATTTTACTATGTCCAGTAGTAAATTTTGTAACGCTTAATTGGTTCACAGTTTGTAAATGTGGCTTCATCCGCAAACAAAATTTTACTCAAGAACACTTCATCGTCTTGTAGTTTTCGTAAGCCCCTTTTGCAGAATTGTAAACGTTTCTGAAAATTATTTTCACTTAAGTAAAGTGAAACAGAAAGTAAGGAAGAAGTAAAACGTGAAATTTCTTTGACCTGTTTTAAATGGCCCACCTTGTATACTATAGAATATATCTGTCTGAATTGCAGGTTGCGCAGTTCTTAGATTGAAAATATTTTTCAAATAGTAGTATCCAGAAATATTAATATTTATACTCGTATCGCAACCCAAATATGCAATATTATTTCGGGATATTAATATTTGTAAACGCAATTTCAATTACTCATAACGTCTCTTTCACTTTTTATTACTCATATTTATATATTTATTATATATAAATACATATATTTATTACTCAATACGTCATAACTTAATACTACTTATCGATAAGATACGTACACTGCTAAAAAGTGTTCCGTTTTATTATAACACAATACGCAATTTATTAGAGGAAATTAAACGTACATAAAAAGTCCAAATTTTTCATGGATTATGAAATTTTGCACGAGACTAAGTGTGAAGAAATTTAGTTAAAAGGAAATTTAGAACTTAATGCTATTTGTACAGTATAGCTTTATAATAAATAAATAGATACAGCTTCCGAATTGTTTCAGTTATAGAATGTGCAATACGTAAACATAAGTCTGTTACATATAAACATTTTACTTTTTCATCGAATGTCTATTTGCAAAAAAAAAAAATTATACAACATTCAAAATGGCAGGATTTTTTATAACCTAAAATCGACGAATGAAGAGAGGTGTTACGTCTTTGTAACGAAATCTTTAATCCTGCAAGTATTTTCTATTTATGGCTGGACCTTAAAACAGTCCTTAGGTTTATTATTCGCTCTTAAAAATCAGAGAGAAAACGGCTAGTTAGCTAACGGGAAAAGCGAATATTTGTCTAACGGAAAAGCAGATTTTTCCCATAAACAATGATACCCACGATCCACGTTGGCAGGAGACTTACTCCTATCCTCATTTGTTAACGTTGGCTATAACCAATGGGCATCGCGTATAGTTGCCCTCACTTTCCTAATGAAAAGTGTGAATAACTAATCCGCATTCTTCGTTCAAAGGGCACACCCATACCGAAATTGCCTCCGTAATAACATAAGAGAGAATAGTTAGTTAAAAAACAGTTCAAGTAACAGTTCAAGTCGAAGACAGTCAATCGACAGAGTAACATACAGTGAATCGAGTCAGAATCATTCATCACAGTCGCCAACACAAAACGAGTCTCAGGTCGTACTCACTCGTAGTTTGGCAGTCAACATACGCACAATTGTATCAAATATTGAAGTTATTGGATTGTTGAAAATATATATATATTATAACCTGTTAATACTTGTAGCGGCACATGAGTTAGAATTCGATTTAAATCATGTTGTTGTTGTTTTGCTTCGAAGTATGAAGTTCGTTATGTTACGTATAATGTAAGAATAAACAAACTCCGAGCGAAACAACGTCGCCGCTACATGTAACCATAAAACAAAGACGAATTTGAATCTTCCGACTTCCCCCTGACTACTATAAATAAACGGACTTGATCGCAAACGGATTATTATAGACAACGACCAAACGACGTTACGCACACCGTTTCGCGACTAGTACATTGCATCAACGATTTCAAATATAATAACGATTTTAACTACCAGTAATCTGATCATTTAACCTCCTACATACTCATTCAACCAGCCTTATTATCTGAACCGAAATAAGGGATCGAACGATTCGTGGCGTCGATTATTCGAATCGAAACGGGAATTTACGACTGCCGTTTGCGCGCTTCTTCGAGATCGCGTCCGCCCGCGAACGGTCGAAACAATAGGCACATTGTAATTTATAATATAAACCTGTATTTTATTGTATTTTTTTGAATAGAAGTCTAAAACTGATTGTGGTGAATATAAATGGCATATATACTATATTAGTAAATTTACGTTTATATAAACGATAATTTTAAACAACAATAAGATCAACTTAGTGTATTGATCTTTTAAAAATGCTATATGATCTACTACTAATATCGATCAATAAACAAAAATACTGCAAATAAAATGAAACTTAATAAAAATAACGAAATCTTATCTTTTCTTTATATTTGATATGGGTTCAGGTTAGGTGTCATTTTATCTGGTCGCCGTTAGGTGGCTGGCTGCCACGGATGCACAATCATAGGCAGAATTCGCTGTAATGTTACTGTCAGTTTTTTGCGAATATCTCGGAAACTAAAGCTGAATCGCGGTAACGTGTATAGGGAAAGTTGTTCAGAACCATGTTATCGGCAACATATTCAGAAATCATTGAAATCACTCATGAGGACAAACTTCGAAATAATTACCAACAATCCCGCCACATTTTCGTGACAGACAGAAATTGGAGGATTTCTTTCCTCGTGGACATCGGCACTAGCTTATGCGTGTACCCGCGCAAAAAACTACGTGGATCCGTAAATAAAGACGAGCACTCTAAAATGAAAATATTAGACCTATTTTCTATTATATTTGATAACAAACCTTGGGAAATACTAGTTACGGAAACAAATCGCTTCGCATATCAGACAATGCACGACGAGCGTAAAAGACGGAAAGTGGATGATGCTTGGTATTCTATTACCTTAAACGAAGTAAAGGCATACTATGCACTGTGCATGTTACGCCTCGAGGCTTACACCATAGGCCGTATTCGTAACCGTCGCTCGTGGTACTACAGTGTCGCAGACAGATCGTCTTACAGAACCAGCGAAATATATATACAATGTAGCGACAAGCGCATAGTTGTCATCGAGCAGCGAGTTCTAGAAACGTCGATTCGCCTGCGGTCCATTTCATCTACACAAAGAAGGTGGCATACGTGATCACAGGCACGAACGGTGGCGTGACCAGAGCGTAGTGGGGGTCGTCTGTCAGAGAAGACAAAGAAAGAATCGAAGGGCAATCAGTATCATTTGAGGATTCAAACGTTATGCATCGAGAGGTTCTGTCGAATAAAATTAAAATCGATTAGTCTACCGAATACGTCGAGAAATACTATAAAGTCGGGTCGAATCTAGTGGGGGTCATCGATAATTCCTTCATGAATACAATCGATCTTGTTTCTAAACAGTCCAAAATCAAGTTTCTTTCCATTTGAGCTAATTTCATTTCCGAAATCCATTTTTTAGGGCTTCTAAATTATAATACTTTTACCATGATTATCGAATCCGCACTAACGTAGATTTCAATAGAATAATAAGCGTAATTATAAAGTGTAATGCCTCATACTTCCTAACAAAGAACACGAAGAGGTAAGGAACCTATTTACGAAACAATACTGCGCTGTCGTGAATTATAGATGACGAAATCTAACATAAACAGGGACTGTCACTTCTCACTCGCCACTCGAGTTGCCGCATGAAACGCCGTGGCGACTGACAGTCGCGTCTCAAGCGCAATGGGTTACCACTACCTAATTGGTCTAAAATTTCTGCACCATACTATTCGAATATGCTTTTGTTGCTTGCAAATGTTTAATAGCTAGTTTTTTGCGCCCTGTAATTTGTAATATACTTAGTAATGGGTATGCATCAGCTACTGAGTTTTTGTTCAATGCCCTATATACTTGATGACTATTCGCCATTGCTTATTTTCCATTCCTTGAGAACTACCTATCAACAGTTCCTGCAGAAAAAGATTAGAGTTGCAGCAACGCTTAAAAGCAAATTATATCGTTCTCCAATGGCTTCATTTGCCGATTAATCTCCTCCCTGTGGGTAGATGTGAGGTGTAGTAGTTCTGGGTGATAGTACACTACTGCTGGTGTAGAGGTCGAGATAGGTTCCGCTGTTGGTGTAGATGTCGCTACTGGGGTACTGCTGCTTCTCTTCTCGCTTTGTATCGTGGAAGGGGGGTGACCTGTAGAATTATTTACAATATTTACAGTGTTTACGTTATTAACACTATTTTACACGGAGGGAAATTTGAGCGTTGCCGTTTTGTGATTCTTTCTCTTGTTATTTTTATTATGGTTTCGGTATCCACCAACCATTTTTTTGTTTTTTCTGCGATTGTCTTCTGTGTCTTTTTGGGGAAGGGCCATGTTGTATCCCCACCTGGTGTCTACAGTCTGTCCATTTAAGCTTCCCTCGTATTGTTTTAATCCCTACATTTCTTTTTATGTGGCAGATTATTGCGATATTATTCTGGCCTTCGAGGTAGTCTCTTTCGTCTAGGTATAAAAACGCTTGGGGGGGGGGTGTAGCCTGTTGTCAATGTATATTTGTAATATGAATCGTTTGGAAATAAGCAACCGAAGATTAAACTATCTTTTTTTATCTTTGCAGCTTGCGCGAGGTGATTTATTGTTAGTTTCAAGATGTGACAGCCGACGCGGTGGATGTTGGCTAAGTCGCAGATTCTTTTATTTTTGACTGTGTTCGGATCTGTAAGTACTCAGGCAAGCCCTGATGCACTTCCTTTCGAATATGCGAATTTTTTTCATTAGGTATATGTTGTACCAGATGGGTAACCGTTGGTTATGATCGGTCTGATTAGTGCTTGGATTAGAGAACTTGAGATGTTTGAAGCAGAATAATCCGTTTGTTTTCCAGAATGTTAATTTGCCGTCTATATTTTCGCCTAGATATTCTACGCAATTTTTGTGTGGTATGAGCTCCGCTTCGTTTGCTTTTTCTCTTAATTGAAATTTTTTACAGCATTTCCTTTCTGTTACGTCGCCTAAAACATCTGCGCTGCAGCTCTCGCGACCGGCCAGCCGACGGCCTGCGTAACGTCATTTCGACCCTCAATAAACCTGAGGACCAACCATAACTTTCTCTTGCATTGTGTACACATGTATCTGCATTCCATCCGTCGTCCTGAAAGCTTTCTTAAGGCTAGAAATATTTGCGACGCACATCTGGTTTTTAGAGAGGTCCTTGGGTTTATTAGGCGCAATCAAAAATACGGAGAAAGCGGGTACGCGCCCATTAGGAAAAACCAAACATCTGTCTAACAAAACAGGCTGAGTTTTCCCATGTGCAAGGTCATTTATGAACCACGTCGGTAGGAGGACTCCGACTCACTCCTTCAGGTTTCGGCATGGGTTACAGCCAATCGACATCGCGGATCGTTGCCCTCACTTTTCCTGACGAACAGCGTGAATAACGAATCCGCGTTCTTCATGCAAAGGGCACACCCACACCGAACTTTCTTCCGTGCTAGCCTAAGGGCGACAATTAGTAAGAAAAACAACGTCGACGTGTAGCATCTAACTCTCCCGTCCACTAACATACGAAATTCGACTGTACGAACCTTGCTCTATTATTCGTGTCTATCTCATATTCGTGCGACAAGGTGTTATCGACGATTTGTATCTACTCAACAGTGTAGCTTAAGTGTTGGAAATATATATTTTATAATTCTGTGAATCACAGTGTTATATAAACTTAATCACCCTTATTATCTTAACGGAAATCAGGGGATCGATCAACTCGTGGTGTCGATTAGTATAATCGTAACGGGAATTTACGACTCCCGTTGACGTCTCTCCTCGCGATTGCGTCTCCCCGCGATTGGCCGAATTAACACTTTCTATTGGGCCGAGTTCACTTGACTTGGCTTTAAACAGTATGGTTCCGCATTTGCTTGCATCAATTTTTAGTTTTTATGTATGGTAGTAATCGTTAATTTTGTCAAGTAACCTAAGGCGCTAACCACCGCGCTGCCGCCGTCCGACACTAGTTGGTGTCGATTACCGCTACAGATGGATAACGGTATTGTTTCACGTGTACAGGCCTGTTTCAAATCCGTGGTGAGTGTGGAAAAAGTCGTATCCTCGCTCGATGTGTTTATGCGAATAGTAACAATTCAGTTGTATATTGTCACGCTTGGCGCAATTTTACATGTGCAAAATAATCCTTCACTAGAGTCACTGACCCCAATCGCTGCACATACGGCTGCGTGTGCCCTGACATTTTGATTCATTAGATTGGAAATGGTGTCTCTCGACTTTCCAAGCAATTTTCCCCTTAGTAAGTAAGATATCGGCATCTTCCCTGTCTGGGGCACCCAATAATACGCCAAGTAAGGAGATCAAACTAAAGGAAGAGTGCTCGCAACACATATTGTAACAATGTTAACTTCTAGTCAAACAAAAACTCAACAAGATAGACAAAAAATGGCATGAGAACATAATTTTACAAGTTTGATAATTAGTTGCGTCTAGCGCAGTTAGGAAGTCTGGCCAAGCACGAACACTGTCAACACTGGTCAAGTTTCGATCGTTAAAGAGAGTAGTCGTGAGTGAACATGAAATTGAAACTCTTCTGAATTTTCGAACCTGGACTAATTAACAGACAATGACAGAAGCCGAGTGTAGCAAACCGATTTCTATCCCTGCGTGCTCCTTCAGCCATTTCCGGAACACGCAGTGGTCTAAACCGTGTGAACGGCTAACACTAGAAATACTGACGGTTAAGACTAAACTATTTTTACCAAGAGCAGTGAAAATAATTGGTCTTTAAAATATTCGTAATAATCGAAACTGTTTATATTTACCGATTTATCACTAACTTACAAAAGCAATTCCATGTTATGTGAAGTGAATTTTTGGTAACATTAATACATTTGGGACCATGCTCGCCAAACAAGGGTTTATATTTATTGGTTTAATACATTCTGACATAAGTATGGCAATACAAAAGGAATTCCATGTTATGTACAGCGCATTTTTGCTGTTATTGATCCATCTGAGACCATGATCGCTAAAAAATGGTGTTACGTCGCGTGAAATGGTCCGTGCGACGTTCTTCATTGTCTGACCGTCAAGGCCCAAGCACCATTAGACAGGCCCTCAATAAACCTGTAGCGGCACAGGAGTCAAAGGACGACAGGAGGGTACATTGACTTAGCCTTGACACATGAAAAATAATAACAAATAAACTCCGGGAAAAAACAACGTCACCGCTACATGAACCGTCGAATCAAGACGAATTTCAATTTTCCCACTCTCCCACGATGAAAACGAGCAAATAAGCGATAGAACACCTTCGCAATTTTACCGTTACTTGAGGAGCCTCGCCACCCTCGCAACATCGGATGATTTCATTCTCACCGTCTGGGAAGGCCGGCTGCCGGTTCACGTGCAGCATGTCCTGGCTTCCGTGCAGGAGAAGAGATCCACGAGATACGTCTGGATCCAAGACAAATTGTCGCGGTCAGCACAGATCCGATAACGGCGGTAAGCAATCCACCTGTACAAGACGTCGGGACGAGCGATTCGACCGCCGCCGCTATCAACGCGTTGAGAGAGCAGATGAATCACATGCAAGCGCAACTGGACGTGTTGTGCGGATAACCGTCGACAACCGCGACCACGATCACGCTGTCGTACAATATACCGCCGCCGTTCGAGATCCCTACCTTATGTTCCTACCACGCGACGTTTCGGCAACGCACGAGAAGATGCAACTTACCATGCAATTGGAATTCGGGAAATGCGGCCAGCCGTCCGTAAACGCGGCGAACGATGTCGGCGAAACGGTTATTAGTCGCTTGAGAAAGCAGTCTGCGAATTTTGGGAATCCGAGGAGAATTATCTCCGATCGCGGGACAGCATTTACGACTGGTGCCTTTGAAGACTACTGCAATGAGGAAGGCATACAGCACGTTCGGACTACAACTGGAATTCCGTGAGCAAATGATCAAGTAGAAAGAGTGAACCGGACGCTTATTCCACTGCTGACGAAGCTATCTGCGCCAACGCCGGGCAAGTGGTTCAAACACCTGGAGACAGCGCAGAGGTATTTAAATGCAACTCCCAATGTGAGTATGAACGCTGCCCCGTTCTAGTTGTTATTCGGAACACGAATGAGTAATGCGAGATGACCCACAGATCAGGCAGCTAATCGAGGACGAACAGGCGGTATTCCACGGGGAACGAGATCAGTTCGGTGCAAACGCAAAGAGACGGATCGAGGAGATGCAAGCGTATCCGGGAGACGCAAGAAGGCAACAACATACAGGACGGGAGATCTAGAGGCGATCGAGAGGACGCTGGTCGGTCCCGGGCTAAAGCCGCATCCGAAGTTCCTTGGACCGTATCGGGTGGTAAAAGTCCTGCGAAATGACCGATACATACTGCAGCGAGAGGGCGAGCACGAAGGGCCACGTACAACTCCCACGGCAGCCGATCATATGAAGTGGTGGAATATTGACGATAGTGATGTAAGTGCGTGCAGCGATGATGAACACATCTGAGGGCAGATGTGATTATTACGAAAGGGGGCCGCAAAAATTTTGCAACCTCTTAACGACCTGTTAAAAGGCGCGAGAAAGGGCAACGCGCCCATTGAATGGTGCAAAAACGAGGAAAACGACTTCGAAGAATCTAAACGTGCCCTCGCGGACGCCACGATGCTAGCGCCCGTCAGCCTTACAGCAGACGCGTCCAACTACACAGTAGAAGCAGTTTTACAACAACGCGCGAATGACAAATGGCAACCGCTAGGGTTGTCGCAAAACCCGCACAACAAAAGTACAGTGCCTACGATCGCGAACTGCTCGCGATTTACGCCGCTGTAAAACGCTTTCGACACGCCGTTGAAGGTAGAGACCTCATAATCTATAGCGACCACAAGCTCCTCATTTACGCGTTTCTACAAAAACTGGAAAAATGTTCGCCGCGACAATTTCCCTACTTAGATTATGTAGCACAATTTACGACTTTCGGTTTGGTTCGCGGCGAAGGTAACACGTGGACGGAGAAGAGGTTAGGAAGACAAAAGAGCGGCAAATAAAGTAAAGTAGGCGAACAAACGATGGCGTTGAACAGAAGAAGACCAAGGAATGTGGGTAAAGCTGGAGATAAAGAAGATTTTCAAAACACATTGGATAGTTGCAGCTTGTCAGAAAAAGAGACGCCAGCCAGGGAGAGAGGAATGGAAGTAATGATGGGGAAAACAGAGAGGATGTAGGAGGATTTGAAGCGATGATAAAAGAAATAAAAGGGATATTTGTGGCACAATTTACAACCGAATCCGGTACGTAAAAGGCGTAGAAAACGAAGTAGCCGACAAACTATCCCATATCGAGACAGTGGAAAACTCGGTAGATCACAGAAGGTTAGCAGAAGCAGGGCAGGGATGCGACAATTAACTGCGCCAAATCCTCAACAACGATTCTCGCGCGCTGCGACTTGAGAAAATGCGATTTAGCGACGAGGAAATATATTGCGACATTTGGACCGGAACCTCGAGGCCGTTCGTACCGAAACCGTTACGACGCAACAGTCGTTACACGAACTCTCCCATCCGGGGATACGAGCCACGCAAAAACTGGTGACGACACGCTTTGTCTGGCCATCTGTAAACAAAAATTGCCGTACGTGGATGGGATAATGTAACATAATAAAGTTACCAAGCACGTATCCTTCACCAGTCGGAACGTTTAAAACGTTAGCAGGTCGATTCGAGCATATACACGTAGATATTATCGCAATGCTATCGATATTGTCTAACGTGCATCAATTGCATTTCGCGTTGGCCCGAAGCAATTCCTATCGCTGACATGGAAGCGCCAACCGTTGCCTCCGCCCTCCTTTCGACCTGGATCTCTCGTTGTGGCGTCCCCTTAAAAATAACAACCGACCAGCACGCCAATTCGGATCGCGTCTGTTCGAAGAGTTATGCCGATTGCTCGGAGTCACCCATCTACGCACGTCGGTCTATCATCCCGCGTCTCAAATCAAATCAAGTGCCACGTTATGAGCAACCGAGTCGAAATTTTACCAATCGTACTATTGGGCATTAGAAGCACGATAAAGGAGGACCTTAACGTAACGGCAGTCGAAATCATCTACATACAATTACTGGCATCGGCATACAATTACTGGCAGACTTCTTTTTACCATCCAATGAGCGAGCCAACTCGGAATTCGCGAACCTGCTAAAAGAACGGATGGAAAAAGTCAGGCCACAGCCTGTTACACGACACGGCGAAAAGAAAATGTGCATTTTCCGCGAGTTGGAGTCTTCGCCGTACGTATTCTTACGACATGACGCGATTAGACACCCTCTACAGCCGCCTTACGACGGGCTGTTTAAAGTAACACGAAGAGGCAAACAAACATACACAATTAGAACCAACAATCGCGACGTAACGGTTTCCGTAGACCGGTTAAAGCCAGCCTTTGTACTACCAGGGGACCTCGAAGCGAAAACCGCCGAAACCCGTGACGTGCTTATTCCGGTAGAACAGACGAACGCCCGCAACGAAAGCGGCGCAATTATCAATAATGAGAATGAAGTAAATACAAGGTATAGATACGTTACGCGGTCTGGACGAAGAGTCCGTTTTCCGGATTGGTTACAGGCAGGTTTCGGTTAAGCATTGTAATTATTGGACACGGGATATACTGCGAAAATTAAAAAAAAAAACAGCGACGCTCAAGTAAATATAATAAAAACGTTATCACTGGTAGGGGGCGATGTAACGGCACAGGAGTCAAAGGACGACGCGAGTCGAGAGCGTGTCGTGTACTGTTGCTTTCACAGGATATTGACATAGCCTTGACATATCAAACATAACAACAAATAAACTCCGGGCAAAAACAACGTCACCGCTGCATGCAACCGTGGAATCAAGACGAATTTCAATTTTCAATCTTACGAGCGTCTATCAAGTTCCACGACAAGCCTTTACGAGTATTTATTCCGCGATTCTATTCTGCAATTTATACTTCGTACTAACGACTCGCGTTTACGACCGTGTATTAATTTATCGATTTAAATACATTCGGCGGTTACAACAACGAGTAATCTCGTCATTAATTCTCACGCACCTACAATCTCTTCACATAAACCTCTACAAAATTTTGTACGAGAATAAGTGTGAAGAAATTTAGTTAAAAGGAAATTTAGAACTTAATGCTATTTGTACAGTATAGCTTTATAATAAATAAATAAATAAATAAATAAATAGATACAGCTTCCGAATTGTTTCAGTTATAGAATGTGCAATACGTAAACATAAGTCTGTTACATATAAACATTTTACTTTTTCATCGAATGTCTATTTGCAAAAAAAAAAATTATACAACATTCAAAATGGCAGGATTTTTTATAACCTAAAATCGACGAATGAAGAGAGGTGTTACGTCTTTGTAACGAAATCTTTAATCCTGCAAGTATTTTCTATTTATGGCTGGACCTTAAAACAGTCCTTAGGTTTATTATTCGCTCTTAAAAATCACAGAGAAAACGGGTAGTTAGCTAACGGGAAAAGCGAATATTTGTCTAACGGAAAAGCAGATTTTTCCCATAAACAATGATACCCACGAGCCACGTGGGCAGATGACTTACTCCTACCTTCATTTGTTAACGTTGGCTAT
The DNA here is from genome assembly GCF_040668555.2 of Bombus flavifrons. Taxonomy (NCBI): domain Eukaryota; kingdom Metazoa; phylum Arthropoda; class Insecta; order Hymenoptera; family Apidae; genus Bombus; species Bombus flavifrons. The sequence continues at coordinate 3,753,585 of NC_138458.1, read as the reverse complement.
AACGAATGGGCATCGCGTATAGTTACCCTCACTTTCCTAATGAAAGGTGTGAATAACTAATCCGCATTCTTCGTTCAAAGGGCACACCCATATCGAAATTGCCTCCGTAATAACATAAGAGAGAATAGTTAGTTAAAAATAGTTCAAGTAACAGTTCAAGTCGAAGACAGTCAACCACCACCATCGTCAACACGAAAGGAGTCAGTAACGGGAATTTACCACTCCCGTTGGCGCGTTTCCTCGAGATCGCGTTTCCCTGTGAACGTCCAGAAGTTCATGGTCCTTCGAACCGGATCACGTGCCAGTGAAAGGTGCACTTACCAGTGAGCACACATTGCCATCGAACCCAACAGCAGAAGTTAGCGATGAAACGACTCGCATCACTCAACCGCCGATTCCAACGCGACAAACGCTTTGAAGCCGAATATCGAGCGGTGTTACAGGACTACCAGGATCGGGGATACATGTCAAGGATCATTACCGGCAACGCCGACGATAGTGGGTATTATCTACCACACCACAGAGTAATCAAAGCATCGAGCGCAACAACCAAACTCTGTGTCGTTTCGTTTCGTTAAACGATACGTTCTATACAGGTCTCAAACTGCAAAAGGATCTGTTCGATATGCTTCTTAGATTCCGCCTTCACCAGTATGTACTCACTGGGGGCATTGAGAAAATGTACAGGCAATTCCTAGTGCGACCAGAAGACCGACACTATCAAAAAATCGTATGGCGCAAAGAGAATGGAGAAATCAAAACCTACCAGCTTAACACCATGAGGGACATGGGTTCCCACGAGCGTCATCGGTGTTACAACGAGACTCCTACGTCGATGATGCCCTCACCGGAGTGGTCACGAAGGAAGAGGTACTGTCTCTCAGAAAGGAACTTACCGACCTTCTCTAATCAGTCGGCTTAAACATTCGAGAATGTGCTTTCAACGATCAGGGCATACTTCAAGGGTTATCCGAACAAGATAAAAGCCGAAGGTTACAACGCCCACACCTCTCGTGTGACAAAGCGACCCATCAATTCTGCGATCGCCAGAATCTATGATCCACTAGGATTGCTTGCGCCAGTGATCGTTCGAGCAGAGATTATGCTTCAACGAGTCTGGTCGTCACGATCTACTGAAATCGGATGATCATAATGAAAAGGTAAATGCATTCCGACAAGCAAATCGAATATGGCGCTTTATACCCCCTCATTCCCCGCATTTCGGTGGGTTATGGCAAGCAGCTATGAAGGTATTCAAACAAAACTTTAGACATGTCGTCAACAACGAATTACTTTGGAACGATTGAACACACTCATCATCGAAATAGAATCAGTTCCTAACTCCCGACCACTAACTCCCATATCCACGGATCACAGAGATCTCCTCGTCCTCACTCCGGGTCATTTCCTCATTGGCGACTCATTAAGGAGTTGCCGGAGATGCTCATTAAGGAGATGCGGGAGTGAGATTTCAGGGACACTCCATCCAATCGGCTCTCCAGATAGCAGCATATCTACTAACAAATCAAACAACACTTTTGGAACCGCTTTTGACATAAGAAATGTCTCAATGAACTGATAAACTGCAACAAATGGAACAAGGGCCGACACAACATCCAAGAAGGCACAATTGTCATCCTCAGAGAGGACAACGCAATCCATCAATGAGTTGAATCAATTTAATTCCATCAATGCAATGGCCCTTGAGCCGCGTAATTAAGGTCCATCCCAGAGTCGATGGAATAATGCAAATAGCTACTGTGCAGACATCATCGAGCCTCCTGGACCGCGGCGTCAAACGACTGGTCCTCTTACCATGCCAATCAGATCCAGATGAGTCCGGACAATCACGGGTAGCTAAGGAGGTGGTAAGACAAGCATCTAACCCACATTTAGAATTTGATTGGTGTCCTGTCAACGGGAGAAGGATGTTACGTCGTGTGAAGTGGCCTCAATAAACCTAAGGCGCCACCATAAATCTCAACTTTTTACGTAATTTTTAACATACGTTTTCAAGTTAATGTTCTCTTACTTTTCTTGCTTTCTTCGACTTTGACATATATTCGGTTCAGTAACAAAATTATTGAGTGGAAAATTATAACGTACAATGTAATATAATAGATATATAGATATTATATAGAGAACATAACTGCAACATAGAATAGGAACGTTATGTTTACCTTACTTTTACTTTTACTTTACATGTCCTCCAGGAAGAAAATTAGCCTGTGTAGAAAAAGGGCCCTTCCCTAAAGAGAGGCAATGGCGTGGGATGGCACCGGTGGTGTCTATCAGAGTTCTCGGAGTCCCCCGTCACGCCCGAAGAAGGCCACCGTGACGGTTTTAGTCAGTAAAAATCCCGCATTCCGATATTCCGTCTCCGCCTCCGAGGTGTCTTTTGAAGATTTATCTTGCGTAATAAAAAAAAGGATAGTAACAAGAAGAAAAAGAGGGAAGAATAGAAGATAGTAAAATATATAAGGGTCTAGCACCTGATGTATTTTTATCGAAATTTGACGAGATCACTAATGCAGAGAATTTTAGTACGATTGATGATGCGGACAAGGCGGAGCTTTTACAGAAGTGTATGGTGGGAATATGCGAAAATACGCTAAAGAAGGTGAACTGTACGGCGAATAGGAAGTACAGCAATTATTGGTGGAATGAGACGATCGCAAAATTGAGAGCACAGGCTCATAAAGTTTTAAGAAGAGTAATCAGAGCGAGGAAGAAGGAGGCCAGCAGAATTGATGCTCTTATCAGCGCCTATAAGGAGATAGGGAGTCAGTTGAAGAAAGAAATAGCTGGCAGCAAAGAGAGAGCTTGGGCCGGATTCCGCGAGATCTTAGAGCCATGGGGAAAACACTCGACGAGGAAGATGTGAGTTGAAGAGAACTCATCACTAAGGTGATTAACAATGTAGCGGAACGCGAGCAGGACAATTCAAATCCTGTTGTTTTGCTTCGGAGTAGCAAGACCGTTAGGTCACAAGTATTGTAGAAAGTAACGAACTCTGAGCAAAACAATGTCGCCGCTACATACAACCGTCAAACGCAGCCAAGTTTAAATTTTCCGGCTGTCCCCCCGACCAATATAAATAAACAGACGTAATCACGACAGACAGAGTTTACCATACGAAATAAAGAATTACAGACATAAGCGAACATGCGAAGTTTCTCTGATATCATTGAATCATATTTATATATTGTACCTGTGGACTGCGTTATACCCTATAACGAAATATTTATCACAAATATATATTGATGGAAATAACGCGATTCTGTTATTTCATTATACTTTAAGTAGACCAATCCTCCACAACACGGACTCTGGAAGGATCCCGAGATGCTGGAAAACAGCAAGAGTGGTATTGCTCAGGAAACCGGATAGGGACCCTAAGCTCCCCAACGCATACCGCCCAATAAGCATACTCTCAGCCCTGAGCAAGGTATGGGAGAAGTGCCTAAAGGAAATTATGGAAAGATGTATGGGAATAGACCCGTTCCATAGGAGACAATACTGGTTCAGGAAAAGAAGGAGCACGGTGGATGCAATTACTCAGGTGATCAAATTCGCAGACACCTGTAAGAAAAAAAGGGTGATTCGCTTGATGATTGTGCTGGACATTAAGAATGCGTTTAACACCCTTAGTTGGGATAGCATTATTGAAGAATTGACCACGAGGAAGCTGCCTTGGAAGATTATAAGATTGGTGGAAAATTATCTCATGGACAGAAGGATAATCGCCAGCAATCAGTTTGGTACGGTGGAGTACGAGGTTGCGACAGGTGTACCACAAGGATCTGTTCTAGGGCCATTCCAGTGGAATATTGTCTATGACCAACTATTTGAAAGGCTGGGCAATAGAGTGCTTTTTAAGGCAATCGCGTAGGAGAACGACGGTGTTAGTGGGAAAATAGGTGAGGTTATGAAAACCGTGTGTGACTGGTGCGCGAGTGTGGGCTTAACGCTGGCCAAGGACAAGACTGAAGTAATTCTTATTATTGGTATGCGGGTGCCCAGAGTTATTGGCCTAAATTTGGACGGCTTGGCCACTGATACGGTGGAGATTATTAAGTATCTTGTTGTCACGATTGACTCGTACAGGAAATTTGACAAAAACACCGTCACTGTGTGCAATAAAGCAGACATCAGGATAGGAGCACTCAGAGGACTTCTGCTGAATATCAATGGTCCGCCTGGCTTGACAACTTAGTTATATTACAATGTTTGGCAATCCATAGTGACATATGGTGCGCCTGTGTGGGCTGATGCAATGAACTATGAGAAGAACAGGAAGATTATAAAAAGGGTCCAACGTACTGCCCTGTGCATTACATCTACAGCCTACTGCACTGTATCTCATGCGGCGCTTTGTGTATTGACCGGCAACTTACCGATCTACATTAAAGTTCGAATGTTGAAGGAGGTACGTGAGAGAACGAAGATCTATAAGAACTTAGCTGTTGGAGATGAGGTGATTGAGAAGTATACGGAAATGAAAGAAGATCTGGAAGATATAAAGAAGAAGGTCATAACGGAGTGGCAGGCGGAATGGAGCAATTATAAAAAGGAAAATTTCACCAGGAAATTAATAAGTAATGCGTCCATATTCGTCAGGAATAGAAGAGACATCGATCACTTCACGATGCAAATACTAACGGGACACGGTATCTACAACAGCTACTGTAAGAGGATCGATAAGGAAGTCGACACTAAGTGCTGGAACTGTGAAGACCCGAATGACGATGCTGAGCACGTCTTATTTGTGTGCCCTAAATGGATCGACAGATCCATGATCTACTCGTATAATGAGCTACAGAAGGGAGATGGGAAAGGCTATGGAGTCAGCGAACAGGAGCGGTACCAGCACGCAACGTTAAATATTCGGGGACGCAGTTAAGGACAACCCTGATGAATGCTGATCGGCTATGCCAGGGTTGTCCGCGTCTAATCAAATAGAGGAGCGAGGAGCGGTTTTTAGTGGGTATGGCGATGTCACCTGCCGAGTCCTACATAACCCAGAGACGCGGGTCTCTCTATGCGTAATAGCATTTTCCCCTCCTCACGCAAAAAAAAAAAAAGAAAAAGGTTGAAGTTAAGTCCCGTTTTGGTATCACGGCCACTCTCGACCGGGATCCGTGGGGTTTCCCATATAAGAGGGTCATAGCTAGGCTGAGAAGGAATAAGCCGAATGCGAATCTTGGGAGGAAACAGGCCGTAAGCATCATTGCGAACCTCTTTTCATTAGACACGGGCGTTTCGGATGAAGAGGAAATAGAGGACAACAAGGACAAGTAGGACGAGTATCATCGATACCATAGCGCAGGTCTGCAAGTTTGCCGATACTTGCAGAAGGAAGGGCCTGTCCAACGTCATGATGTGCATTGATGTTAAAAATGTGTTTAATACCTCGTGGTGGGAGGTAATTTTGAAGGAGGCGAGGCGTAGGAGTCTCTTTTACAAATGACGAGGGTTCTCGCGAACTATCTAAAGGATCGTTTTGTAGTTTTCGACAACCCGAGTGGACCGATCATAAGAAAAATCTTTGCTGGAGTTCCTCAGGACTCGGCAGCTTCGATGATTATGTTAATTTGAGAGCTATTGCATTTGCGCACGAACATGCTATTGTCAGAGGATAAATTTGGAGCTGATAAGATAGTAAATCTCAACCGCCTTATCATGAGTCACCTGCAGGGTAACATCCAGTCACTCTAAACATGATACATCCGTACAACCAAAGTCCAGAGTAACATCCAACTCCTCGCGCAAAAAAAAGGTTGAGTTTAGGTGAGATGGGCGCGTGTCAAGACAAAAATAATGACGATCTCCATAAGAGGGGTAAATTAAGGGATTAATATAATATTGGCATAGAGGGAACTAAACAAACGAGGAAAAAAATTAAAACATAATGGGATAAATAGAGTAACAATATATTGTGGAGGTTTAAAATTTTAAATGCATGATCAAGGATCGCGAAGTCTGCCGTCGACTACCGAAGCGTGTAGACGTATGTCTGGTGCTCAGTGATGTTCACAATACACGTGACGACCCTCTGCCGAAAGTGTTTCGAAACAAACTTAACCCAAGTGTTTCATAACTAACCAGTGGAAAATCCAACGCTCCTAATCTCTGATCCGAATCATACCCTCTCGACAAGTTACTTCAAATTGAATTAACTAGGTCGATGATGGCCCAAGTATCCCGACCAGGCTCTCTTGAGCAAAACCACAACTGCTCCGCTCTTCCTCCCCCGTGGCAAAAGGACAATATGTCCACCAACAAACCAACATACTCAAAGAAATTCCCCTCCCCCACCTATATTTGTTAATGATGTCATCGACATCACACACGCTACAAGTTGCACACGCTACAAGACATTGTATAAAAATAAGTACCCCAAACTCAGAGTTAAGGACCTAACCAACCAAGCAGTTAGCCCACAAAAATTCACTACCCCTCCAACCTTCTATGCACAGACAATTCAAGGAAATCAAAACAGACCAAAAACCTATAGTGATCAATCACAAACCAGTGTTCCCGGTTCATAAAACACGGATAGCTTCAGTAGGCATGAAAAATTAATCGCGAAACAAACGGAGCAAATTAATAACTTGCTATCATTACTTACAATCATTGTGGACAAATTAACACGCTCCGACGTAAAATACAACCAATATGTATAGCTCTTTGGAATACTAACGGTCTAGCTCTGCATATATACGAACTAGAACTAACCCAGAACCACCCAGTGGAAAGGCCCACCGAAATTATTATCAAAACCAGCATAAAGCACAATGAACTTCCATCATTCCAGAAGGACTACCTTCAAGCTGCAAACGTAGCGATAGAAGATAGCGTATGGCATAGTCCAATCACTACATCAGCAGAATACTGTCCTCCTAGACAACCTATTTCGAAAGAAGACTTCGATAAATTCCTCGAAGACCTGGGAAATAGATTCATAGCTGGAGGAGACTATAACGCTAAACATACGCAATGGGGCAGCAGACTTATATCACAGTAAGAGGTAAAAATCTTTTGAAATGCATTAACGCCAACAGACTTAATTACCTCAGTACAAACGAACCCACTTACTGGCCCACTGACACTAACAAACTACCTGACTTATTAGACTTCTGTATAAGTAAAATCATCTCGCCAAGGTATATCCAAATCAACTCTTCTGTGGAACTCTTTTCAAATCACTCACCCGTCATAGCAACAATTTACTCAACAATGATCGAAAACCAACTTAATGGCTTTATTCATAATCAACTCACAAACTGGCAGCTTTTTAGGGTATTCCATCATTCAACATCAGCCTCAATATTTCTAAACACAAACGAACATATAGACGCAGCCACGAAAAGCCCAAAAGTTGCCATAATTTTAGAGACAGAATATACAATGGAGTGCAATATAATAGAGATAGTGCAATATAATATTGTTAATAATGATCAGGCCTTCCTCCAGCCGGCCAGGGAACCACCTGAAGCCGCGGAAGTGAGGAGGCTCTACGAGGATTTATGGGGCCAAACAGGACCTACCAAGGCCCCGATCCCAGGAAATAGAGCCTCCGAACTGTCCTTATGCGAAATCTTCCCACCAATTGCTGATACGGATGTGGCGGAGAGAATTAAGAGAATACGAAAGAAGGCTGCGGCAGGTCCAGATGGTTTACAAAAAGAACACCTTCTGATGCCTGGCCTGCCTACCATCTTGGCAAAACTCTTCAATATATTGTGCTATATGTCGTATTTTCCTTCCGCATGGAAGGAAAATCGAACTACTTTAATACCGAAAGCTAATAAGCCTAGCAGCCTGGTCGAGAATTGGAGGCCTATAACAATAGGTCCCATTCTCGGCCGTATTTTCTCCTCCATAATTGACGGGAGGTTGAGAAAGGGCATAGTATTAAGTCCAAGGCAGAAGGGATTCAAATTAACATCGAACTGTTGAGCGCTGCCTTGGACTATAGTAAAAAAGAGAAGGGGGGGATATTCACTATCGTGGATATCTCCAAAGCCTTCGATACGGTGCCCCACTCGGCTATTGAACCTTGCCTGGCGAGGAAGGGAGTGCCGGCCCCCATAATCGAACTTTCATACAAGCATCAAATCCAAAAATAATATGGGGGTCAAGATCAAGATTCTCAGGGGTGTCAAGCAGGGTGACCCCTTGTCGCCATTGCTCTTTAACCTGTGCTTGGAGCCGCTGTTCGAATTTGTTAAACAAAGAACCAGTAGCATAAACGTAAATGTTAATAGAAAAATTCCTGTCCTGGCTTTCGCTGACGACGTGGTGTTGCTCGGCGCTAACGAGGGAGAGGCACAGAGCCAAATGGACATACTCTATGAGTATTTGAAAGGCCTTGGCATGAAAGTTTCGGGAGACAAAAGCCAAACTTTTCAAATTGTCTCCAAAAGGGATACCTGGTTCATACAGGAACCTAAAATTAAGCTTGGGGAGAACATCATCCCATCGGTTGATCCCGGCGAGGTCTTCAAATACCTAGGCGCCAAAATGGGGCCTTGGAAGGGTGTTCATTGTGGCATAATCGTGCCTGAGCTTCTGAGCACGTTGAGAAGAGTTAGAAAACTCTCGCTCAAGCCGTACCAGAAGTTAGAACTGATAGTTAAATATATACTCCCTCGGTATATATACCACTTACTCGTGAATCCGCCGGGTGACAGCGTCCTTAGACTGCTGGATAGCGAGATCAGGCAGGAAGTTAAAGCAATTTTCCACTTGACGCCATCTACTGCCACTGGATTTTTCTATGCCCCTAAAAGTTGGGGGGGCTAGGGTTGCCGAGATTCGAACATATTATTAAACTCGGCACCCTCAAAACTGCTATTAAAATTAAAGATTCAACTGATCGGGCAGTCTCTGGCCTGGTTGATGAGCATGGTGAGATTAAGTTGAAGAAGATAGCTAATTCCCTGCGAATTAATTGGCCAGCCTCTTTGGAGGACATCGAAAAGGCGAGGAAAAGGTTAAAAGCGGCCCACATCAAACAATGGGCAGAATTGAGGAGTCAGGGACAAGGTGTTCTTGACTTCTCTAGGAACAAAACTAGCAACGTATGGCTCACGAACTACGAGTTGCTCAAACCATCTAGGTTCATTGATGCCCTTAAACTCAGGACTAATACATTTGGAACGAGATCGGTATTGGCACGGGCCGACAAGAACATAGATGTTGCCTGCAGGAAATGTCGGACCCAGCCCGAGACCCTTGGACATATATTAGGGCTGTGCCAATACACAAAGGGCCTGAGGATTAAGCGGCATGACGAGGCGAAAATGACCCTTACAGATAATTTAAGAAAAAGCTACGAAGTATTTATTGAACCTTCGCTTAAAGTGGGAGGTAACCTTTACAAGCCTGACCTTGTAGGCACTATTATAATAGGGGAGGTAGATATATAAGAAGAAAGAGATAGACAAGGAAAAGATATAAGGAAGGAGACAATAAGGTGATGACGCCATAAGACTAATGGGATGTAAAGCGCGTATTAGGTAAACGAAACGTATAAGGTAAAGTTAATCTGCTTGTCCTGATGGATTTTCTAATCCTAGAAGTGTTTTCGGTTTATGGCTGGTTCTTAGAAAAGTCCTTAGATTTATTAGGCGCTCTTCAAAATTACGGAGAAAAGCGGGTGGTTACCTAACGGGAAAAACGAATATTTGTCTAATGAAAAAGCTGGTTTTTTCCATGGACAAGGTCAACCACGAGCCACGTTGGAGAGAGGAGTGCAAGATAGAGGAAACAAGAGAAAAGGCACTGAAAAGAGCAGTAAGGTATGAGGAGAAAGTCTTAGAATCGAAGAAGAAATTAGTAAAGGGGTGTATAAAGAGAGAGAAAGGAATTGGGGAAAGGGTCAAGAAGGAAAAAGAGCAAGAAAAAGAAAGAAGGGGTTAGAGGAGGCGAGAGAGGGAAGGACACAAGTGGAGGCAGGAGATGGACAAGAAAGAATGACAGCAAACCAAAACATACAAGAAAGAGGGAAGAGAGAAACAGAGGAGAGCAAGAAAAGGGTAAGGGAATCTAAGTACAATAGCTTTTACAGAAACATAGCAAAAGAAGAGCTACCAAAGTATCTAGAAGGAAAGATGAAATGGAAGGACAGAAGTATGGTAGCAAGACTTAGATGTGGTAACGAAACCAGAGCAAGGGAACACTGGAAAGAGGAGGGAGAAAGAGAATGCAGATTATGCAAGAAAGGAGAGGAGAACTTGTAACACATATTAGAGCAATGTGAGATAACAAGAGAAGAAACACTAAATGAGACTGGAGAAGGACTGGCAGAATTGAAAGTGATAATAGAGAAGAGAAGAGTAGCAGAAGAGGGGGAGGAACGACAGGAAAGGAGCACAGCAAGAAAATAAAAGCCAAAGACGGAAAGAGCACTTTGTTATAAGTGTTAGTTATAAGTTAGTACATAGAGATAGATCAAGTAAGGTGCAATAGCTAAGTATAAGCAGTTGTATATAGTTATAGAAGAGCTAGTGTAGGAGATATATAAGTGATGTAATGGAATTATAGAAGAGATGTAAGCCGAAAGTCGTTCAAAGCCGAAAGGTATGGATTAAGTATAAATAAATAATAAATATAGTTTTTATGATCCCAGAACGTGTAGTTCCTTTTATAAGATAATAATAGATCAATGAATATAAAAATATTCTACTATTAGGTATTTTTTAAAGACCAGTCATTTCTACTGGTTTTGGTAGAGATAGCTACCTCTCTTAAGTCGCTAAAGGCAGCACCTTGGGGCACGCAGACTGCGATTGCCGTGGTACCGGCTACGTATATCGCGAGCAAGGAGGGGAGAATTAAAATAAAAACAGGCCTTGCAATTGCCACTATGCGGGTCCTTCCCAATGTAATCAGATGCTATAAGTGCCATGAGATGGGGCACATGACGAATAGGTGTCCTGACAAGGAGCGTTGCCGGAAATGTGGCGAAAGGGACAGTTAGAGGGAGAGCACCCTAAAAGTAGTGCAGATAAATTTGAAAAGGAGCAGGCTTGCCCAGGACCTGATGCGGCAGCTTGCCTGGGAGCGGCGCGTCGGTGATTATATCTGGACCGAATCGACAGCTCTCTTTTTGGTACAATGATACGAAGAGGGATGCATCTATTTGGGCAACAATATTTAATGACCTCTATCACAGCGAAGATACGTTGTTCGAAGAGGGGGGGGGGGTATGTCGGCATGAGAGACATCCATCGGGACAGCAGTGAAGAGATGCAAAGCAGTGAAGAGATGCAAAGCAGTGAAGAGATGCAAAGCAGTGAAGAGATGCAAAGCAGTGAAGAGATGCAAAGCAGTGAAGAGATGCAAAGAAGTGATCGTTGCACGTGACTTCAATGCGAAATCCAAGGCATGGGGTGGCTCTAGGACGGATAGAAGGGGAAAGATGTTGTCGGAGGTTCTGGACAGGAATCACATTGCTCCTATTGGCATCCGGGATAGCTCCACATTTCTGAGAGACTCGAGGCAGAGTGTCCTGGATATAATGAGTGTGAGGTGTAAGCCCCTTGAGAGGCATATGCGTTCTGGGATCCTTGAAGACTATAGTGCATCGGATCACAGATACGTTTTGCACGAGTTCAGAGGATGGGCTAGGTATAAAAGCAAAGGACTTTTTAAATATTCGACGAAGGACGTTTTACCTGAGACATTTTTAAGTAGTTTTCACGATAGAAAAAATAAATTATTGGAAGCTCAGTTGGGGGAGACGATAAAACACGAGGAGTATTAGCAGCGGATTATTGAAGAATCTTGTGATGCTACACTCAAGAAAGTATTTCCCCCTGAGGGGAGTAGAAACCTAAATTATTAGAACGACGAGATTGCGCGGCTCCGGGGGCGAGACGCTCAACAAAACGAGATTAGCATAGAGATCGAGGCGTAGAAATAAGGAGTGTGCCGCCGAGAAATAAGGAGCTGGGAGCCGATTATAGAAGAACAAACCGTGGGGCTTGTCTTATAAAAGAGTCATAGCCGGGCTTAGAAGGAGCAAGCAGAATGTGATCCTGGAGAAGCAGCAAGCTGAGAACATTATCGGTAAACTCTTCCTAATCGAGGATATGGGCGTCGCGAACGAGGACGTAACAGAAGAAAATGGCGGCGGGATCCCCGGAGTTGGGGTGGTCCAAATGGACGAGCTAAGAGCAGCGGCACAGAGGAGTGCTTTGATAAGTCTCTACGGCTTACAGCACGGTTTCACATGCGGAGTTGTGCGTGTTGACGGGGACCATGCCCATCCATATCAGGGCGCGGTGGCGAGGAAGAATCTACGAGGTTAGGAAGAAACTAGCTCGACCAGACCTCCTGGACGAGGTGGGCAAGCTCCTAGAAAGGGTGATTGTCTATCGAACTGTTGTGTGTTTTCGTCTATTTATACTTCTAGCAGCAGCTTATAAATGGCGAGCGACATTTGTTTGCACTAGTAAGCGTACATATTAGAATGTTGTCATTCTCATATGTTCTCGTGAGCTTGGGTTCCAAATTAAGTGAATAACTTTGTATATGTATACTGCGCTTTAATAAAGAAAGAGGAACTTATTTCAAATGAACCATGGGAACCGTGAATTGTGCGTGCGACTATATCTTACATGGGCGTTCATAAGACGTGTGTGTAAAGGCATGACAAGAAAGAGGGAGAAGGAGTTCATATTTCAGGTAGTTTAGAGTTGACCGATCAACACATAGCAATTCTAACCTTCTTGTTTTCTTACTTTCTTCGACTTTGACGCGTATTGGGTTCAGTAACAAAATTATTGAGTGGGAAATTATAACGTACAATGTAAAATTATTATATCATTTAATACTATTATATATAGAATATACGGCTGAAGGTGGAGATCGAAGACAGGCTGGGTGAGAGCCAATTCGGGTTTAGGAAAGGAAGAGGAGTGATAAATGCAGTGTATCGGGGAAAGAGAGAAGCTATATGCGTTCTTCGCGGATCTAAAAGCAGCGTTCGATAGGGTCAACAGGAAGAAGCTGGGGGAGATGATGAGGAGAATGGGGGTGAACGAGAAGTTAACCAGAAGGATAGAGGAGATATACGAGGAGACAAAGAACGTAGTGAGGACCAGGAACAAGAACACAAAAGAGTTTTGGACAGTGAGGAGGGTGAGACAAGGGTGCCCGCTGAGCCCGACACTATTTAACAACTATATGGCAGGGCTGGAAGAGGAAATAAAGAAAGGTCAGGTAGGAGGCATAGTGGTAGGAGACAGTAAAGTATGGTCGATATCATACGCGGATGACATTGTATAGATAGCGGACAGAGAAGAGGAGCTAAAGAGTATGCTGAAGAGATTTAAGACATTCCTAAAGGAAGTGGAACTGGAATTGAACACCGAAAAAACGAAAGTAGTAGTGTTTGAAAAGAGAAGGAACAATAGGAGGCAAAGGACATGGAGATGGGGGGAGCAAGAACTAGAAGAAGTGGATGAAATTAGGTATTTAGGGTACATACTGCAGAAAAATGGGAGCGACGAAAAGCATATTCAAGACAGGAAAAGAAGGGCGACAATCGCGATGAAGAAGACATGGAGCGTAGGAGAGAGGATATTTAAGTGGGACTACAAGAGGAGAATGAGGATGTTTGGAGCACTGGTAGAGTGTAGCGCTGTATGGGGTTGGAACATAGAGGAGAGGCTGGACAGGGTAAAAAGAAGATACGTGAGATGGGTTCTAGGATTGGAAACAACAACGCCGAACTACATTCTGAGAGAGGAGTGCAAGATAGAAGAAATTAGAGAAAAGGCGTTGAAAAGAGCAGCAAGGTATGAGGAGAAAGCCTTGGAATCGAAGAAGGAATTAGTAAAGGAGTGTATAAAGGAGAAAGAAAGGAATTGGGGAAAGGGCCAAGAAGGGCAAAGAGCAAGGAAAAGAAAGATGAGGTTAGAGGAGGCGAGAGAGGGAAGGACACAAGTGGAGGCAGGAGATAGACAAGAAAGGATGACAGCGAACCAAATCATGGAAGAAAGAGGGAAAAGAGATACAGAGGAGAGGGAGAAAAGGATAAAGGAATCCAGGTACAACAGGCATTACAAGGACATAGCAAAAGAAGGGCTACCAAAGTACCTGGAAGGAAAGATGAATTGGCAGGATAGAAGCATGGTAGCGAGGTTCAGATGTGGCAACGAAACCAGGGCAAGGGAACACTGGAAAGAGGAGGAAGAAAGAAGATGCAGACTATGCGGGATAGGAGAGGAAGATCTAAGACACATAATAGAGGAATGCGAAGTAACAGGAGGAGCGAGGAGCATAGCAGAGATACTTGAGGAGACTGGAGAAGGATTGGCGGAACTAAAGGCGATAATAGGGAAGAGAAGAGCAGAAGAAGATAATAGGGAAGAGAATGCATGTGTTGTAATTGTAAAAAGGAAGTCGTCCAAAGCCGAAAGGCACGGACTAAAATAAATAAAAAAAAGAATATAGAATATAACTGCAACATAGAATAGTAACGTTATGTTACTTTTACTTAATATATGGAAATCTGTGATCCAGGTTTCTTTACATGTCCATAAATGATTTGTATGCAAATATAGTAAAAATAGGCTGGTATAGCTGTTTTCAACATATAGTAAAATTCTAACGTTAAAGACAGAACATTCTATAGATTATCTAAAAAAGAGATGATCTACAAATTGTGGAGTGTGGAGTCTTGTCAGCTTAAAAGTAAAATGCGTCGCCTATCCAACCTATTCGAAATTAATATTGCAAAGTTATTCATGCTGTTGTATGCGAACACAAAACGGACAATGCTAAGTTAAACAAGATAAAATAGTTACTTTGTCTGATACGCAATATTAATGATGTTGACCTGGATGATAACGGCAATACAAAACTACATATCATCGTAAGCATGTCGTTAAACTTCTACTAGAAGAAGAAGAACGAGGAACGGTTTTTAGTGGCTATGGTGATGTCACCTGCCGAGTCCTACATAACCCAGAGACGCGGGTCTCTCTATGCGTAATAGCATCTTCCCCTCCTCACGCAAAAAAAAAAGAAAAAGGTTGAGGTTAAGTCCCGTTTTGGTATCACGGCCACTCTCGACCGGGATCCGTGGGGTTTCCCATATAAGAGGGTCATAGCTAGGCTGAGAAGGAATAAGCCGAACGCGAATCTTGGGAGGAAACAGGCCGTAAGCATCATCGCGAACCTCTTTTCATTAGAGGACACGGGCGTTTCGGATGAAGAGGAAATAGAGGACAACAAGGACAAGTAGGACGAGTATCATCGATGCCATAGCGCAGGTCTGCAAGTTTGCCGATACTTGCAGAAGGAAGAGCCTAGTTTACGTTATGATGTGCATTGATGTTAAAAATGTGTTTAATACCTCGTGGTGGGAGGTAATTTTGAAGGAGGCGAGGCGTAGGAGTCTCTTTTACAAATTGACGAGGGTTCTCGCCAACTATCTGAAGGATCGTTTTGTAGTTTTCGACAACCCGAGTGGACCGATCATAAGAAAAATCTTTGCTGGAGTTCCTCAGGGCTCAATGATGTGCCCGCTATGTGGAACTTAGTCTACGATAGCCTCGGCAGCTTCGATGATTATGTTAATTTGAGAGCTATTGCATTTGCGCACGACCTTGCTATCATGGTGGGCCTGAATAAAAAGGAAAGTGTGGAGGGCTCCCTGAACCTCCACATGCAGACGATCGTCAATTGGTATGTAAATTCGGGTCTACAGATAGCAAGAGAAATTCTTCTGGAACATCGTCTATAACGGCTTGTTGAAAGAGCTGCAGACTATTCCAAGCCTAAATAGAGTTGCCTTTGCCAACGACCTAGCAATAATAATAACAACAAAGAAACAGTATACGATATAGCAAAGCAGATAATCAACGAGAAGGTTCCTAGACAAAACAGACAAAGAAGTTTAAAATGTAAGCGATATACCGATGTATAGGGAAGGACATATGTCTGTGATAAGATTTGATACGAGGAAAACGCGTACAAAACCGAGAATATAGTGTATAAGATTACATAGAGATGAATCTGTATATTTATATATACGTTTAATGTTTTGGTCAAGGTAATATATGTGCAGGATGACTAATAACTAGGAGAAATAGGGGAAGACAAGGAAGACAGAGATACGAGGGAGAAGTGGGAGAAAAAAATAGAAACAAAAGTTAGTGAAGTTTGCGTTAGAAGATACTAGTCTATGGTAATGTAACACTATATGGTGAACTTGTAGAGCCATTTCATCCTCTCCGATTTCGATGATTTGTGAATATTACAAAAATCAATATTTTGAACAACTTTCTTCTGCACATATAACTCTCAATCTCGCTTAGCTTCTAAGATATTCCCAAAAAGCTGTAGGTATCACCGCAGTGTATTTCTGCCTATAGTTGTACGTCTATGACAGCATATGCATCAGTGTTGGTTGCCAATCGACACGTAGTATTACGAACAATGGCAAAAATTCAGAGAACTGAAGTGCATGATCCATAAATTCATACATCGTAAAATGTTATTTAAAAGGACACAGATTTTAATACTATTCATAATTTTTGCTGAATTTTCGAGTTTGTTATAAAAAATGATGCTAGAAATTTATTGCAATTTTCGGTGAACTTCACGTGCCATTACATAAATATTTATGTATTTCATTTGATTTTTATAAATTGTGTATAGTATTATTATGCCTTTGAAACTGATAAATAATTTTTGTATAATATTAACAATTTGTCCCAATTGTTTATCATAAATGTTTATCAGCTTTGAATTGAATTTTAAGAAAGGTACTAAAAGGTATCCCCGAAATTCTGTGTATATTAATTTGTGGCACATTAAACTTTGTAGTAATGTTAAATTTAAGTGCACAAATCTGCATAAATTGAAAAAGAATATATTGAAATCGTTCGCGTTCTCAGCGTCGAGATCTTTGGCGTAGTCTTTTAAAGCTGCCACCCATACTTTTACGAAGCGATAAGGCGTATGTTACTCTAAACATTCGATCCCTTTATTCTTAATTGCTGACACGATATATCTCATCGCTTCCACCGCAAATATCCCCTTCAGTTTTAGAAGAATAGTCACACACGTTATTTTTCCTAAATTCATTTTTGGTAGAGTATTTATATTTATTCTATAGTATTTATTGTACAGTACTTATAATATAGTATTTTCGAATATTCTCTGTTATTGTATATTCTGATACATGTATTATATATTAATTTTTAATTTGTACGTATAATTGTAAAAAAACATAAGTTGTCAATCTATAAATTATAAGTATTACTGTAAAATAAACATCGACGAAATGACTGAAAAAAGACCGTGAATTAAAAACTATGTACAGGGCAGTATATACATTGTATCATACATTTATTTTTATCTATCTATCCCTTCTATCCTTTAAATGTAATTACCGTAGGACAGTGTCACTCTAGTACATATAGGCAATGCTTTGAAGTATGGAAATGTTCCGCAAACAAAATTATTGCCATACGAACATTTATTGAAGAAAGCTTAAATTTGACTGAATCTCTTGATCGGATTAAAAAGAATATTAAAGAAACATCGAATTTTATTCATTCCAAAATTGAAAAAAAGATACGACGAAATTCAACATGGCTTCCATCAAAAATTGTATTAAGCAAATTTGTTATAATATTATCTTAATATAATTCAAGCTAGACCAAGTAAGGATGCATATCAACAAAAGCTTTTCGGAGAATGTGGCAATAAATCTAAAAAATTTAAAATAGATTATTATAGAGTTAATAATATTGTATTTTAAGTTTTCTGAATTTGCTCCCAATAACTTTGATTCGTCGAAGAATTGAATTTTGCAACTAAAATAGCAAATGGAGTGAAAAAGCCCTACGACTAAAAGCGTTTCTCCCGCGCAAACGAAATTTTACGTAACGCAGTTAATTCGCTGCATTCTCTAACTTTCCCTGCCTACTACGCCAAAACATAAACAATCTCTTTTGCCGAGTGAATCTGAGATAACTGGAATAAATAACGAGATAAACATGCAGAATTTATTAGATAAAACTGTTTCTTCAATTATTGATTTAATACGGGATATTAAATTTAATAATGTCTTGTTGATCAAGTGTAGCTTTAATAGAACTTCAGGTATAAGCAAAAGTTCACAAATAGTTCACAAGTGATGAATTTATGTCTATATCTACTATTCTTCCGCTACGCATAATAAACAATGATAATACAAATATTATCTAAGCAAATCTAAGTAAATATTATCTAAGTAAAATATTACCTAAGCATTATTATGTAGACCAATCAAACTTATATTTATTAAAGAATTACTAGAATTAGTAAAATAAGAATATAACAACGTATTGTACGTACAATGCCTACGTATGCTACGTGTCGTCCTATGCGACCAGTCAATTTATGGAAGAAACTCGCTCAAAACGAGGAACACAAATTCAGGAACTGGTCCCCATTACCCAATAACTTAGTGCCAGTTGGAGCTATTCCGACACTCAATCTCTTAGGATATAGAACTAAAGTTGAAAGGTTAAATGCGGAGGGGGTGCAGGTTATTTCAGACATGGCATTTCCGAATCTCGACAATATGTCATCACGTATTAAGTGGTGTCCAGAGCTCGTAGTACGCGTAAATGACATTCTGAAAAAGATGGAACCATTCCATAAAATGGTTAATAGACACCACAAACTCGGAACAAATTCGTCCGTGGTAAGGTGGGTAACTGTGCTAGCCACAGGAAAAAAAACGTAGATGTCAGCAGCTGAAGAATCAACACGGTGTTTGTTATGTAGGGCCAAATAATAAGGTCAGTCAATATCAAATTTGACTCTCAACAATGTTGACCTTCAAAAAGTACGTTACATTTGTGATGTCATGCCGAAGAATTAAATAAAGCTACTGTTGCTAACAAGACACAAGATAAAAAATATGAACAAATACGGGCCATCGTCTTTTCACCCTTGGGTAAAATGTTTTGAAAACATACTTCGCATACCCTTCAGGTTTAATACATGACAAGTACGAAGCGACGACCACAAAAAGTCTTCGTCAAAACAAAAAAAGAATATAATATAGTTTAGAGGACAAATGAGCTTACTAGTCGGCATACCAAAACAAGGATTTAGATGTACAAATGACGCGAATACCGACGCAGATCTTTTAATAAGCCTACAATAAATTCACCCATAATAAGTATAAATTACGAGCTGATATTTAAACTGAGCATTATTTCAAAGTTACATCATGTGCAAAAAGGATAAATAATATCGAATAAAGAAAAATAATGAAAAAACGAATAGCTTATATGCATTACATTATAGTTGATATATTATGTCGATAACAATGCATAAATTATTATCTCAGTGGGCATTGTATCGAATTCAGTAGTTTCTATTACAGAAAATTATCAGTAGAAGCTCTAAAAACACGACATAGAAACATAAAATATATTCGTAAGCATCATACCCGTAAGATGCCCAGGAAAAATTATAATAAAGATTTATTAAATTGGTTCATTATTAAGATGCAATTATAGTAAAATATAAAAATACCACAGAAAAATGAAAGAAACAAGAATACGAAAATATATTATTTTTCAATACAATTAATTCCTGAAAATGAGACCGAACACATTATTATTATAAAATTCGAATTATGTTGACTGTGCTTATGAATTTTCCATGATTATACTTATCCTTGTGCAATATCTAGCAACTGTGCAAAAATTCTTCTAACTAAAAAGACAAAACAGTTACATCATGTCACATATATTATTCGCAGCCTATCAACTATTGAAATTATTCTTAAAGTGAAATTTAGGTTTTATTATAACAAAAATATTATTCCAGAAAAAGTAAATTTAATATTAAATCTAAAAAACTATTATATATAGAGAATAAATTGCATCATTTCACTAATCCCATTATCATTTCAAACGAAAGATAATGGCTTCCTTCTCTTAAATAAAGTATAATAAGCAATCAATGTTTTGTTTTCAGGCAATTAAGTTTAATTATTACGCAATTTTGTTTTTCTCATATTTGTTTATCTTGTATAGAAAAGTATGAACTTCCTCGTCGAAGCATACAATGAAATAGGTTCTTTCCTACGGTAAAAGCACCGTTTTTCGATGAATCATTTATTGTGTTCTGCCAAAGTGAAACAGTGTAAATTTGTCCTAAGTACATATATTCGTCTTTTGCGAGAGCATACCGCCGCCACGTACGTTCCAAAATTGCTAAGAATTAGCTTGGCAATCAAAATCAGTAGAGGGAACAACAACATTATAGAAGACCACTTTTCGTAATGCAAATCAGGGAATGCTCTTACCTGTAGCTGTATGATGTGTGCATGTCTTCAAACGTACCTCAGGTAACTTCTTTCATCTTTTTAGCTGGTGTTCACACGACGTTCAATAATCTATCATAATGTACGTTAAGCACTGGTAAAGCACATCACTGACGAATATTTTTATTACTAGAGACAAACAGACATACTTTTGACTGTTCGGCGGCTGCCTGACAGTGCGCGTTCTCAACTGAAACTAGTGTATTATCTATAGTGCCCCCACCTATCGCGTTCCTTCGGTCCCCATCCGAAAATCAACGAGATTCAACGATTTTCCGTCTAATTTTGGGCCGCAGAGGAAGCGCGTCCGGTGTCCCGCTCTAGTGGCGCCCGCTGACATTTTCGAACCTCATCAAGCGCCCGTGATACTTCGTTACAAGAATAAGCTTATAGCACAGAGCATAGAGCATAGATCTTGCATTTTATGGGACTTCATGCCTCATGTTCTGAAATATTAATCGTATAACAAATCAGAGTATATTTTATGCCCTCTGCGATTTACAGCGAAATTACAGTAGAAATTGTATTCAATCTAACTAGTAAAATTGGTACAGTCACAAACGAATGTGGTAATATTACCAGGAATAAAAATCTGCTGTAAAAATACCCCTCTGGTTACACGTCACATATAATTACGCGGTTACACTAACGGTGTATACGTGTGTGTTACATTGCATTTTAGAATATTTAAAGATTTGATTAACAGCAATTAAGTTTTCGTATAAAATAAGTTCAATCATAGATAAGTAACGTCTAAAAATGCTGTAATCGGATGTCTGCAGTATTTACAAAGTTTAATTATTATTCTCACAATTTTTAATTAATACGAGTGTCCGATTATGGCATTTTTAAACGTTACTTATCAATAAATTTGTTAATTATATCAATTACATAAAAATATCTGAATGTGTGACTCATATTTGTGAGTAAAACACATTATTTTGTCTCTTTCATTGTTTTAATTTTGAGCAATAGCTTTTTTTAATATTTATTTTCATCAATCAATAATTTCAGACATCTTATTCTTCTTAGATTGTATGTCTGTAAAGATAATTTTGTTTGACATCCAGGTACATGCGATCAATTTTTGAATTTTTTCCTTGATAATCTAAATGCTATATTTTTTTCTTTCTTTTTCTTTTCTTTGATACATCGAAATATGGTCATTAATAAAATATAATTCGATAAAAAATGTTAAATTTTATACTTGTAATAATTTTACGATATTTTATTTTTATTTAGTTCGTCTAAAGTATATTAGCTCACACGTATTTAATTTCTCTGGGTATTTCCGCGTCCAGTCTAACTCTTATTTTTTTGCTTCGAACATAATATCCAACTGTTAAAAACATAAATTTTGTTGATTTACCAGCGAACTTTCGCTATTCTATTTCTCTATTTATATTCTATTCTATTTACGAAAATCGTAGCTGCTATTGTTTTGCGGCAGCTGCCCTTTTCTTGCTATGTTTTCGGTCTCATTTCCCCACTTCGTTTGATTTACGTACATTGCTGTTCAATAATTTATCATAATCTATTTTTAAATTACCTTTCTCCCTTCGATCATTTTTTTTTTGTAGTCACATTTACTGGTAACTCGTACAATGAGTTTTCAGAAGCAACTTAACCTCAATTGCTTCATTTTGATATAATATGTTCTTTTTATACGTTTATTTTAATGTTTTAGTCTTCTTTTGTGAACATCATTATTTGATTGCAAGGAAAAACTAAAGACATTAGAGAAATACCATGAAATTTGAAAGCATGTCACGGTGCTTGATGGTCAATACGATTGTTTTTAACACAAATATGGTGACATTTGATTTGTTCTAATATAGGCATTACTTATACGTTCGTTTCTTTTTTCTAATAGATGATTCATAATATTTATTTAGTGTCTATTCTATATACATTCCTAACAAATAACTCGTAATATTAACGCCATTAATAACAAAATTACAAATAATTTTTATTTATTAAGAGTACTAAGAAGATAGACGAAAGTGAAGATAGACAAGGTTCACCATTCCTTTTTATTTCGAATATATTTAGTTATGTTTTTATATCAAACAATTTAAACGAATCTCGTTTCATTGTTTAACATTAACCTAGATTCTCTGAAGTTCTATTTGAATTAAAAATCAAAATATCTTTAACATCTCGCTACAATTTCACGAATTTTCTACGATAATAATATTATTTCACATTTTTCCCAATAACCTATATTATTTTCCAAAAGGGACGCTATCGCAAACAGGTGTAAACATGTTCTACGCAGTACGCTTTTTGCCTATTGCTCAGGGACATTAAACTAACACGAAAAGCGCGCCATATTTGATTAATACAAATTACATTTGAAACTCAAATAAGACATTCAGAGTTACAATGTTTGCAAATTGGATGCATTACGGAATATTCATAGACATTTGATGTTTATTACGAAATCTCTTATAATGCATAATTATATCTCAACCATATTATGTAATATAACTGCATATCTTATATTCTTCATGTGGTGTTTTTGTCTTTGGTAATAATGGAAACACTTTTTATATACTACATATGTGTGTGGTATATAAAAGATATCTCCATTTTTCTGTCTAACAATTTGACTGCCTTCAGAAATGAAAATCAGCTTATTTACACACTTTGAGATTCACGTGTACGTTTACCTTATCTGCTAGTTGAATTAGCTGGACTATTCTTTGGTTTTTTTTTTTTTGATAAATCTTTAATATAATCAACAAATCTTGCGCCATCTATTTTAATTTTACTTAAGCCTCTTTTTTAATAAATAGTCATAGACATTCACCTGCTGTTTCTCTTTTTCTTTTTGAGGTAAAGCAATTGAATGGCTTCACTAGTCTCTTGCTATTAATCAGCAAACTGAACAACTTTTAATTTTTTTATAAACGACCCTGGAATATTCTTTGATGTAATATCTTTAGTATCCTGACATTTAATAATAGCAACTTGTTCAAGTGTCTTACTATCAGTATCTTTAGCTGAAAAAATTGTTGAGGTTTTATACCTCGGAATAGTGAGGGCAAATGCATGGATGAATGTATTATAGAATTTCCTTAACAGAAATATTAGAAATTAGAATTTACAGTGGTTTCTATCCTATATAATAATTTAATGATAGATGGATATATTACAGTGGATGAACTTAATGCAGTAGTGTGATATGGCAACTCTCGATTAACGACTCTTGACTCTCCGGTGGCTAACAGACGATCAACGGCTGCGGTGCTGAAATATATTGATGGCCATTAGCCCTATTGAAGTTTTCCGACCCTTTCGGCTTGTCGGCATTTGCGCTTTATCATCGACATTGTCCGTATGTCGGCGATCTTTCCGCGGTACTATAATAGAAACTAAAGAAGCCGCTGTAAAGAGAATCGTTGTGCCAAAACTAAAGAAACTAAACACTAGAGAAGATGTAGAGTTTTCCTAGAAATAAGACCCACTTCAACATCAGATAATAAATTACTCGAAACTTTTAGTAGATGTAAATAACTACATTTATTGTATATATGTTTTGTTTTCATTTTTCTGTAGTTAACGTATCTGTCAACGATAAATCTGAAGGTTTCTATTGAAGTACATTTATTTTTTTCACGTATTTATTATAATGTGAGAAAAAGCAGGAATTAATAATAGTCGTAGTTTAATATTTTATTTATATACTTTTATATCATGCAAACTGAATGATGTTACTAAATTGCGCTAAAAAATTGCGATTTATTATTTTTGCAGCCTGTCCTTTAAAAGTTATGGAGTTTTTTATCTATTTATAGCCTAACTGATAAACTTTTATATACTTTTTGTAAAATATTAATACTTGAAATAATAATTAAACAATATCAAATACGATTATTTTGATATTGCGAATTATTATAGAGTTATTGTATAGTTATTATGTAATTTGTTGTATAGCTTTATTTAAAACTATTACATTTCTTACAAAAGATTTTTCGTTTAGGTCCTAATTAGGTTTGTTTTTTCTTCTTCTCTCTTGTAAACAGAAACTAACATTCAGTCACGATCGTAACGGGCAAAAAAACAGCCCGCGAGCTCGGCTTGTTATGTTTACGTTTGGCCCAAGTATCTGGTCGTGAGTCAGACTCGCGATATTCATGTTTGGGCCAAAATCTTCATCGCGAGTCTGACTCGCTAAAGTACGGAAAGATGTTAAATATCTTATATTACACACTACATGTATTTGTTTCTTAAATTTCGGTTTCCTTCTGAGCTACAGCCATAATTCTATAGGTACCAATTTAATTTGCATGATATTTCTTTTAATTGATAATATTTATTCTATTTATAAGTACTTGAATACTAATATTCCAATTATAACGTGTTTCAACTCTGAGATTTATGTTTTGAATTCACTACAGCATAATTATTATTAAAAAAAAAACAACACCAATAAAGATATTAATTTTACACAAAAATCTTTGAAACTGATCGCATTGATTGAAATAAAACACAATCAGTTTCAAAGTAAGTTATATCAAATTTCAAATGTTGTAAAAGATTTGAAACTCAAAATACACTTAATTGGTTTACATTTTCTCGACGCTTATTTTCATACAAAATTCTATAATCCATAAAGAATGTATTGAGTTAAGATAAAACACAAGATTTCGTAGCAGTATAGGAATGTTGTCGACAAATAGTATCAATTTTTGATATATTTAACTGGAACCGCGATTCCAAATATTAATATTCCAAAATATTATTATATATTTAGAATACGATAAAAGTATCAATATTTCTGAATACTACTATTTGAAAAATGATATCAATTTAAGAATTGCACAACCTGCAGTCCAAAATTTCTATACATATATTACCAGGCATATATTGAGTTGGCAACTATAGTAAATACAAATAAGAATTGAGGTGGTTGGTAGGTGAACTACTCTTGATGTTAAATAAACAACAATATTAACAAACAATTTAACACACAGAGTCAACAAATAACAATTAACAGATATGATCAACAAATAACTGGTAACAATTAACAATTAACAATTGACACCAAGAGTTCAATCGGCGCGTTTGCTACGCAATGGCATTGAGGACTTATTTATTTCACGGCTCAAGACAGACCGTCCTTTTGTTCCAGATCGAACGGATTCTTCCCTTCATTGCCCACCGATATCCCCACTAGCGTGCGTTCATTAGATGTACCGCGGCAGCTGGCGCGTGTGTGCTCTTCCGAGATTTCGGCAGAAGAAACGTAGGCATATCGATGGCACATTGGGCACGTCGGTGTTGCGCTTTGACGGCGTAGCGCTTTGTATCGCGAAACCGTTGGGAAGTTCCGTGGCGCGTGCCGCCACAGAATGATAATTCAAAATTTTTGCTTAAAAATATAACTTTATTCAATTAGATACTATCCGTTTTTGTCGATGACCTTTTGCCACCTATCAGGCAGTTTCATAATTCCAAGTTCATAAAACTTGTGTTTTTTGCCAGCAAAAAACTGAATTAAATGTGATTTTATATCGTCAGCGTCATTATAAACTTTACCATTTAAGGAGTTCTGCATAAAACGAAATAAATGGTAATCTGAAGGCGCAAGGTCAGGGCTCAGAAGAGTGTCGTTATTAAAATGAGGACGCCGCTGACGATAGCTACAGCCAGAATTCTCCCGAATATATAGAGGTGCTATAGATGCGATATGTTAGGGCATCTATAGCACCTCATAACGCATCGAGATGCTCGATAATAAGTCCGGGCTAAGAGCAGTGCAGGAAATGCGGAAGCAGGAAGCACACGATGCAGATGTCACGTAAAATAAAAAGAAATTTAAGAAAAAAAAGAAACTCTATTTTTCTTCTGGTTTACAATACACTTCCGAGCTCTAGGCGTAACTGTTCAAGACTGCCTTGGATGATTTTAGGGGAAGTATTTATTCGTAATTCTTTTATTCGTGGGAGTGGGAAAAGGCTTCGATCATATATTTCTGAGAACGGATAGAGTGACCGGATGTTATCCCGATGGTCACTCATGCTAAGGCGCTTGGAATTTCGCTATCTTATCGTTTTATTTAGTCGGATTTCATCTGTGACAGTGGCCTGGTCTCTGGTGTGAATTGACGTTACACAGACCTGCACCAGCGAGCCGAGATGCACAATTTGTGCCAAGGAGGGAGGTACGTATATAAGGCACGTGACAGGTTCGTTGATCTGCCCGTCTGTAAGATCACTAATGAGAGATACAAAAGGATAAAAGCTCTACAGATAAATCTAAATAGATGTAGGCTAGCACAAGACTGCTATATGAGTATAGCTGCGAAAGTAGGGTGGACGTTGTGTTCATCTCGGAACCGTATAGGCAGCAGACGTACAGCAGGATGATAAAGGTGATGCCTCGCTTTGGGTCACATTATTCAACGGAAGTCACGCGGATGAGGTGACTAAGGAGGTTAGGAATGATATAATTGGCATAAGAGTTGGAGATATTAGGTCGTCCGAAAAGTTTCTTCCGTTTTATAAGGAAATAATGGATGCACAACATTTTCCGAATTATATTATTTTATCGAATTACGTATGATCCATTTTGTTCTATCAAAATAAAGATCACAACGTTAGACTGATTAGATTTCATGTTTGTATAAAGATGCATCGTTGTAAAAGACGTGTCTGTAAAAGAAAAACATTTTTCAGACAACCTAATGTATACTGTTAGAGATTAGGTTATAACCTAACCTCAACCTAATCCCGAACTTCAGTCTGGAACAATTTAACGTATATGTAACGTAGATGAAAAGCATAATTAGAGTAGCAAGAAGAAGG
This sequence comes from Bombus flavifrons, assembly GCF_040668555.2. Taxonomy (NCBI): domain Eukaryota; kingdom Metazoa; phylum Arthropoda; class Insecta; order Hymenoptera; family Apidae; genus Bombus; species Bombus flavifrons. Next base: position 3,726,417 of record NC_138458.1, on the reverse strand, counting down.
TATCCTGCGATAATGATCGCGGGAATCTTCAACGCAAAGTCAAGTGGGGAAAAATGGGATTGTGCCAATTAGAGTCCACAAGGAATACACGTTTGAGAAAAACGGGGAAAGAAGTTCCTCGATATAATAAATACGGGCAAAGGATTGGCCAGTAAACATAACAGGACCAGAATTCTGGACGCGTTATGTCGGGTTCAGGAAATGACGGAATTATGCAAAAGAAAGCTAGCCTTTGATATAAAAAATGCGTTTAACACTCTTAGTTGGTATAAGATCCTGCGAGAAGCAGAGGAGAGAGGGCTGACCAGGCAAATATTGGTAACTATCTAAAAAACAGAGAGATTATAGTTCACAATAGGAACGAGAAAATAAGAAAGAAAGTCTATACCGGAGTTCCGCAGAGGTCTATCCTTGGACCACTCCTGTGAAATATGGTTTACACTGTGCCAAATACAAAAACATAAGGACTTGATGGCGGTAGCCTTCGTCGACGATCTCGTACTTATAATGGTGGTAAGAAAACAGGAGGAGATTGAGTAAAGAGTAAAAGAAGCCATGAGAGTGGTGGGTGGATGGTGCTCCGATACTGGATTAAAGCTGGTTCAGGAGAAGACGGGAGTGATACTCCTTACGAGAAAGGGAATATAAAAAAGAATGGAGATCAATATCGGGGAGTTACTACTAAAAACTAAACAGGATATTAAATATCTAGAGGTTCATGTAGGCAATAGCAGAAGATTTATCCACAATCTGGAAAGAGTCTGCGGTAAGGCTGATGCTCCTGTACGCTACACCAGAATGGGCCAAAGCCCTAACGATACATAGAAATAAAAATATTTTGAAGAGAGCCCAAAGATCAGCATTAATAAGAACGTCCACCGCATATAGGACAGTCTCCCATGCAATGCTGTGAGAACAGCAAGAACAGTGTAATACACGCCCGAGAGCCAGGGGTACGGTTAGCTTATGAAAAGTAACAAAAGAGCGATACAACAGATGGGGGAAAGATGGATAGTAAACTTCAGGGATAGTAAAAGGACCATCGACCATTATACTATGCAGATCTTGAGTGGGCATGGTATATTTAATGTATATAGGAAAACTATTAGGAAGGAGACCTACTCAAGATGCTGGGACTGTAATGAGGAGGGGGATGACGCGGAGCATGTCTTATTGAAATGCCCTAGATGGATAAATCCTAATGGAATGTAATAGAAAACAAAGTAGGAGAGACACTAACAACTGCCGTTGTGGAAGTGGTTGCCAACGAAGAGAAATATTGGAAGGAGTTCCAAGATCTCTGTTATAAGATAATGAAGGCGAGGCAAAGCAAGGAGAAAGAGATCGAAGGAAGGGGAAGAAGAAGAAGAGATTGAACAGGGTGCATAATGAGACCAACCCGAAGTAATGCCGTGAGATAGTGCTGGGTTGCTTACACAGTACCAATGAAGAGGAGAATGAGGAGGGGTTTCTAGTGGGTAGAGGCGTTTACATCTTGTCAAGCCCCACATAGCCCGGAGGCACTAACGTGCCCCCCGGGTATACGTAATTGCATTTTCCCCTCTCCAAAAAAAGGTATATATGTATATAATCTTTTATAACATATCATTTCAAATTCTTTTTCTCTTCTATTAGGCAACAAGGAAGTTATTAACACTCATCATTGGACACCCTGGGATATTGTAAAATATCGCAAGACATCATGTAATGTGTAAGCATGTAAGTTAGTTGCTTTTCTTTCTCTTTTCATGACCTTAAATTGTCTGTTTAAGTTATTTATAGATTGTGTTGCTATTTTCTGAGTAGTATGTATATATAAGTATAAAATTCAGTACTTCCTTTGCGATTATAAAATATCCTTTCCATATTTTATTTGTAATTTCTTAGAAGACCTTAGCTTTAATTTTAATTCAAACCGTTACTATATCGAATCGATAAAGTCGCATGTGACACAAAAATGGTAAGGACGTCAAGTGACCTCCAGGACGAGGAACGCGAAAAACTATTGCATGTCTTGTCTTTTCTACTCTTCGCCTGTAATGTTAAGCACGTGTTGCCGGTATCTCATCGGCGAGGAGTTAATGCGCATATGCTTGTAGAGATTTTCTTAATCTTAATCAAGCAGTTTGTATAGCTTGATACCAGTGTTTGATATTTGGACTCTCTTTGTATTAAGAAATATCGGCAGTTTACTGACGTAAACAACACTGACGTTTTAATTATAAAATACAAGCGATGGATCATTTTACTACACGAAGTGCAAAGAATCGTATGTATTACATACTAAATATCATATTTATGATATTTCAAATAAGCTTTGATAATTTTGTGTCATTTATGTCATTAAGCATACCTAAACTTACGTAAATTCAATATACTTAAAAGTTAAAAATGTCATAATATGGATCAGTAGTAATAAATTATTATTCTAGATTCAACTCAAATAAAAACTAAGACTAAAACAGAAAAAAGGAAAATGTTTCCTAAAGAAAATGTGTATCATAATTTACAGTATATGAAGAAAGAATTAATTATTTCTTTGTATAATACATCTTCATGTTTACCAAGCTATAAAAGTTATACAAGTTTGAAAGATTGTCTTTTCAACAAGGCTGAGACTGGAAAAGAAATATATCAGTTTATTGTAGAAAGAACTATGAAAAATAATATTGTTGCTGATTATGAAGGTTCTATTCCACTTGTTTCTCCGCTTTTAGAGCAATTTAAAAAGAGACATACAAAATTCCATTATTTTAGTGTTCTGAAGCATTTAACCCAGAAACAAGAATCTAGTGAAGTAAAGTCAGAATGCGAATATCAGGTTAACAAGAAGCAATTAAAGTTATTTTTTGATCTTATATTTTCTAAAGTAATTCCTCTGGACCTGTTTGGAAAGTTACGGAATTTAAAAAAAATAAAACTAGCTATGTTTCACTTATTGGACACACCATGCTTTAAATCATTTAATTTGACACCTTTTATTAAAAAATTAGATGTACGTAACAGCATCCTTTTAATAAAATTAATTACATTCAATGAATTTGCAGTATGAAAATATACTTATGTTTTAGATTTCTAGTATTACATGGCTGCAAGATATTAAAACTACTAGGACACAATGGTGCATTATAGCAAAACTTGTAAAATGGCTTTTTGTCGGATTTCTTTTGAAGATATTGTACACATATTTTCATATGACATTGGCTTCCAAAAATAATGAAAGATTATATATTATGCGTTCAACTTGGAACTCGATTCAAAGGAAATTTATTAAGAAAGGAAAACGTTCAAATACCTTGCAACCTGATATTAACTGTAAGGAATGGAAGCCACCAATAGGCAGATATATATTAATTCCTAAAAATTCTGATGTGCGACCTATATTTAAGCCAGAGTACGTTAAACCAAGGTATGTAATCAAATTGTATTTAAACATGAGTATGTTGTTTCATATTCTAGAGAGAATATTGATTAAAAAATTATGTTCTAGATATTATACCATTGACCATAAAAATCCTGAGACAAATCATTTGAATCTAATATTTAAATTTTTAAAACAATTGCATACTACAATATATGGAAACACTAATTTTGGAAACGAATGGGAATCAATTGTTCATCATAAACATAATGAAGGAGCAACACATTTATATTTTGTGTCTTGTGATGTAACAAATGCTTTTGGTTCTATAATACAAGGTATAATTATTCTCAATTTTAAATATTTGATATATTTACTAATAGGTGCTAACATTTTTATTTTATACTATAGAGGAATTATATAACATTATACAATCACTCTGTAAAGATCTTCCTGAAAATTTGATACTCAAGTATTATGCAGTTAAAAGTAAAAAATTTGTGGAGGAGATTGTATGTTATAAACAATATTTCTCTGATCCAAATTTATTATTACCTTTAGCACCTGGTACATTATATTCAAATACAAATATGAGATGGCAACAAGTAAAAAAAAAATGGCTACTAGAAAAAATTTCACAAGTTATTTTTCAACAAAGAGTATGAAAAACAAAATTTTATGAAAATTATGTAATTAAAATACTATAAATACTATTTAAAATTGATGTTTGAACCTACAAAACATAATATTTTGATTTATAGGTAAAAATAAATGAGGAGGTTCATGTTATAACAAAAGGAGTTGTTCAAGGTGCAATTACATCATCAGTTTTATCAGATATATATTATAATTTTATATTACATAAAGCAATGTCAACATATTTAACAACTGGAAAAATTATAAAATATGTAGATGACATTTTATATGTCACTGAAAGTGAAAGTGTTGCAAGACAGTAAGATACAAAATCACTTAATAAGTTCATAATTAAAAAGTTCAAAAAAATATATTTTATTAATCATTTTATTTTGTGGAATAGATTTTTACAACTTACAAAAGAAGGAATTCCACAGTATAATTGTTACTTTAAACCATCAAAGACTCGTACTAATGTTGTGGCTTGTGATGGAAACATAGCTGTGGACAATATTACTTACATTGGCTATGAAATTAATTGTACTACTTTAGAAGTAGAATATAAACATTCACATACCAATTTCAGTCATACAATAAAAGTTTCTAAAAAGGATGATTTACCTCCTCTAGTGTAAGTAATTGTGTAAACACACATATATTATGAATATTATGATAAAAAATATACTACTACATACAATATATGTATATTTTGTAGTAGTATTTCATAGAGATTTTAACTATAAATTTTTTTTTAGATATTTAAGAAAGCGGTTAAGTAATATAGGACGTTTGAAATTATCAAAATTTATTTTGAACAGAACAATTAATTCTGAAAACACTATAATGAGAATTATAAAACGAGCATGCTTATTACAGGCAGAATATACTCGCATTTTGATAAAAGAGTTATTTGATAATGAGCCAAGAAATATCCAAGGTATACTTTTAGTTATGCAAAATATTGATAAACGAATTGCAAGACACATTATAAAAACATCTTTAATAGGTAAGATATATTACCTATATTATTAATTATTATGCGATGTTAAGAAATATTATTATCTATAGTTACTCACATAACCGAGCAAACACTATAAAACAGAATAAGGTTTTAAAAATTGGAACAAATGTCTTGAGTTTTTTTGAAAATTTAGGAAGAATAGTCTACTAGATGACGTATGAAGAAAGTTTTGAAAACAATGCGATTGGTCGGAATCGCGAAGAAAATAGTAAAGATCTCTTTTTGCAAATTTTGTATCTGAACCTGTAATGAAATTTAAACCATACGTTAGTCATATACATGTTAAATATATAATCGCAATCGATTACGGTTACGCCTTTAAATGTCTTAATTTTCTTCTCTATGATTTGTACGAGGTAAGCTGCTGCCTATCTACCGTTTGATCCCTGTGTACCCCGCTGTTTAGGTTAACCTACTTTCGTTCGTGTAAGGAGGTTTGCTCATGTACAGGGATATTTCGGCCAATTGTTAATTGCCAGTAACTAATAAAAAACAAAACTGATAACGCAATTTTTTTGTTCTAGATTTGCATCTTATTTCAGCTTCAAGAATCATCCCTTAAAATCTTTACAACTACAGCCGAACATATTAGCCATACGTATACACGTACAATTGACATAAATTTAAAAAATCTGTAGTTTAAATATTCATTACAATTATTTGGCTACCTCTACTTTGTACTTTGCGATTCTGACTGATTGCAATTTTTTTAAAATCTTTTTACGCGTCATCTAGTAAACTATTCCTCCTAATTTTTCAAAGAAGCTCAAGTTGTTTGGTCCAATGTCCAAAACGTTATTCTGTTTGATAGAGTGTTTGATCGGTTATGTAAGTAACTGTACATAAATATCAATGTTTATTTTAGGTGAGATAGAAACAATAGATAAATTAAGTTTCAACAAATGGAATCGCAAAATTTTACACATCTTATGGATGTCTTATAAAACAGTCTTTATGAAGGACAAAATTTTACAACCAAAATTTATTAGATACTTTTCACAACGTAAAAAGATACGAATAAACAAATCTCATAAATTATAGTATTATTCCAATATATTTATATATTCTATATTTCTATTTTTATAAAATTATATGTACAGTATTAAATATATGAATTTACGAAATATATTAAATATATTAAACAATTACTATCCAGAATCATCCGTAAATTAGGCAGCAGGATGCATATGAAAATTTATACGCTCCCGTCGATTCTTGCGTACATCGCGTCTGCATAGGTCCAGCTCTAGAGTATCGATTTGCTATCTATGACAATGTTACATAAATTTTAAGGGTTGGTTGATGAAATAAAATAGCTGAGTCGTAACACAACTATTAACTTTGTTTTAATTGAACTTTATTATGAATTCAGTAAGCACAATGTAATACACACTGAATTAACATAAATCACAATTCACTCCAACCACGTTATGTAACACTTAGTACGCGACTGTTAGGAGGGTAGAGACCGATAAAGATATGTTGACTATTCTAAGGATACAGAATAAGTAAGTCTTACTGACGATACTGTGTCTGAGGAAGGCTAGGAGTGGGTGTGTCTGAGGACACGGGACTATCGGATTTGATGATGACAATTTTGGTTAAGAAAGTAAGGGCAGTAAACACCGTCTCCGATTGGATAATAAGACGGTTGGTGGACCAGGAAGGGTTTTAGCCACCCTCGCGAGAAAGTTGCTAACGGAACATACCAGATGTGAAGAAAACCAACTTTCTATACTAACACGTGGTAGACAATAAACGTAAAAGGGAATCTAAAACAAGAAATACTCGCTTGGTCCGAAGGACCTTAACTATGAAAATTCCAAGACCCCTGGTGGGTACTTAAGACTATTGAGGGTACACGCCAAGGATGTGCAGACATCTGGGTGCCATCCAGTCCGCGGTGTGTGGCCTGGTCTCTGATGTGTATTGGCGTTACAACAACGTCGTCGATCAATATATTATTATCAAATAATTATGATTATAATATATGTATTATAACTATAATTATGCTGCGTTGTTGCAACGTCCACGTGCCACGTGATAGTCTGTCTAAAATAAAGTTCCTATTAAAAAGAAAGCATTATGCATATTATGCATAGTTTCGTATATGCAATTGTTCACAGAGCTTTCATCCGAATGAATTATTTCCTGGATAGGAAGAGTAATAAGACACGCTAATGTTTAAGGCTTTATAAATGTACCCCAAACTATATAATACTAGAAGAGGTAAAAATCTAAGAACTAAGGACAGGAATTAGGACGTTTAAATTCGAGGGAAAAGTGCTAAAATCAGAAGGCAGGATATTATTCAAGGGCTAAAGTCAGAAGGCAGGATATTATTCAAGGGAAGTATAGAGGAAGTTAGAGGTGGAAGATTAAAGACAAAAAGTATTAGGGAGCGAATGAAATAGTTAAATAGAAATGGCTTCAGAGGGAAACAGAGAGAGGGAATGAGGAAGGAAGAATACATTTGTGCGGAATTGACGAGGAGAAATAGCCAGGTGCGTGAACAGATTAAACAATAGTATATAATAGTATAAAATAGTATAAAATAGTATAACAGATTAAATAATAGTAAGTTATGTATAATAATAGTAGGTAAGCGAGGTTAAGATGCGGTAGTGTAGAAGAAGCGGGCAGATTCTGTCTAGAAGAAAACAAAGGAAAGTGTAAGTAGGAAAGTAGATAGACTGAGAGATGACCTGGGAAACGTAGAAGATGGAAGATACTGCAAAGAAACAATAAATTGGCTAAGGGATTTAGAAAAAAAAAGGAAGATAAACAAAACCAAAGCTAGGGTTAGGTAATGATAAAGTAGAAATAGAGTAGAATAGGTTAACTAAATAAGCAATTAGTTAACCAAGTTCGATAACAAAGCAGATATAATAGGTATGGAAGGATGGATGAAAGAAGTTGTAAGTCAAATTCATTTCTAAATTGATGAAATCGAAATTAAATAAATAATAATAATAGTAAGACATGCAAAAAGATCGATGTAAGTGAACGATGGCATGACGTTGTTACCGATCTCCTGACTTGGTAGTTTTATTGTTGAGAAACGTTAAGTTGGTATGATCACTAGTTTCTACAAGTTGGTACGACTCCTAACGACGCTCTTTTGTCTTAGAAGTCGATCACGTGTTAATTATCTAAGTGTATCCGGTGTGTTCAGACGTTTTGTACGAGGTGGTGAAATATAGAAAGTAAAATTCAATCTGAGTGAATCTATTAAATATCAACCCCAAACCTATATTTAATAATAGGTTATGGGCCCAGGGCAGTAACCTGCGATAGTAAAGACATTTATTTGTTGAGTTTTTTGTGTTTTTTCCGAAATTATCCGAGAAAAGACCACGCCATGGTCGACGAGGAGAAGATGGGTGATGTGGACAAAGATATGAATCCGATCCTGAATAAGGGCAATTATGAATATTGGAAGACGATGACGGAAGCTTCGTTGGTTTTCCTGGGCTGCTGGGATGCAGTAGAGCCAGGATTAACGGCAGCAGAAAGGTTGAGACCAGACTATATAAAAATGGATAACAAAGCACGTGCGTACATTTTCCGGTATGTTCGCCCCGAGTATCTCGGGGATATCAGAACCTTGAAAACGGCGAGGGTGTGATGTCAATCCACATCAGAGGCCAGTTGTGTGCAGGTACTCACCGGGTGGTCAACACCCGTTAACCGCGCGAGTTGACCTTAAACCTCCGAACAGGACGGACCTCTCAGCCCAAAAAGGAACATCAGGCTTAGGTCCTGACAGTGTGCGCGTCAAAGTAAACGATCATTTACCAAAGGAAAAGGAAAAAGTGACAAAAAGTGAAAAATATTGCAGTTACATCATCGCTATAAATAAAAATAAAATTATAAAATAAGACAAAATAAAAGTATATAAAAAAATAGGAGTCATCGATAATGAAGCAAAAAGCAAGGAAACGGTACCTACCTTAGACTCAATAAAAAAGCCATCAAAAGGAAAATAAACTCGCAAAAAGCAGTCATAGAAATCAACAATAGCTTAAGACTTTCTGCAAAAGACGCGGAAACTCGACCCACAACCAAACCTGGTTGCCAGGACCAAAGGACTAGAAAACATCCTGGAAAACACAGAAGAAGAATATCACTCCACCCAAGACGAAAAGACTAAGGAAATCAAAAACATGAGGCCCATAAAAGCTACCTCACCTCCAGGGATCACAATAAAAGATACATTCAGCATACTAAAATCAGAACCACAACCTCAATCACAGCCGGGACCACCAAACAATTCAACATCGAGTTCAACATTTGAACAAATAAAAAAAAAAACGAAATATTACGAGGCAAAATGCGAAAACACAGTCCTACCATATCGCCAAAACAATCAACGCAGCAGGGGCGGCAGGCCCCATCGAACAACCCAGGAGGCCCAGCGCCACCAGCATCGCTACGTGGGGGCCGGGCACCCGACGGACACCTCACCAGACACACCGCAGAGGAGCGTACGAACGCCCCTACCACTACAAGGGAAAATAAACCGCCGCCCATCATCATAACAATACAAGACCCAAAGGACACGGTAACACTCATAGAGAAATTATCAGACATCAAACAATTCCACATTAAAAGAATACACACAGGTAAACATCCAAACCCTACCCGATTTTCACAAAGCTAAAGAAACACTCCTTGCAGCAAACACAACCTTCTATACCTATACACCCAAAACAGAAAAACACCACACATACTTGTTAAAAGGCTTAGACAATAGATACACTGAAACCTGTTTAAAATTAACCATTTTAATTACTTCAGGATAAAATGAGAAAAAATAATTAAAAAAAAATGATGACATAACACAATGCCACAAATGCCAGCGACTAGGTCACACAGTGCAAAACTGTAAGCTAAACTACCGCTGTGTAAAATGCACTGAGCCCCATGGTCCAGACGAGTGCAAAATAAGAAAAGAAGAAGCAGTAACCAAAGAAAAAATATTATGTGTTAACTGCAAAAACTACGGACACCCCGCGTCATATAAAGGGTGCCCCAAACTCGTAGAGCTGCGCAAAAAGCTAGCCGATTTGATATGCTGTTTCCATGTGAGTTGTATATCTATGTGGAGTCCTAGGTATTTGACTTCCCTTGTTTGTAATATGTGCGTACCGTTGAGAAAGATGTTTGGTGGTATCTCTTTTCACAGTGTGAATGTAATATGGTTGCATTTACTGGGGTTTGCTTTAATTTGTTTAACTTGTAGCCACTTTTCTATTTTTGTGATATGTTCTTGCAGTAATGTGACTGCTGTTACAGGGTTAGTGTGCCTGACTAGTACCGCTGTGTCATCCGCGAATGTCAGTATTTTGCTATTGGTAGTTGTTGGTATGTTAGCCGTGTATAATGTGTATAATATTGGTCCTAAGATGCTTCCTTGCGGAACCCCTGCCTTGATGTCTTTGACTTCGGAGTATGTGTCCTTGATTTTTATTACGAGGGTTCTGCTGCTTAAGTAGGATTTTATTAATTGGTATATTTGCTCCGGGAATTGTTTCCTGATTGTTTGTAGAAGGCTTTCGTGGTTTATTTTGTCGAATGCTTTCTCTATGTCCATAAAGAGGGCTGTACAGTATTGCTTGTTTTCTATTGCTAGTATTATTTCGTTGATCAGTCTGTGCATTTGCTCTTTAGCGGAGAGTTTGTTTCTGAATCCAAATTGGTGATCCGATATTAATTTTTCCTTCTCTATTATTGATTTTATGCGGTCGTAAATTACTTTCTCCAGTATTTTAGAGAACACAGGAAGTAATGATATTGTTCTGTATGATGTGGTTTGATGTGGGTCTTTGCCTGGTTTAGGTAACATTATGATCTGTGCCAGTTTCCAAATTTTAGGAAAGTATTGAATTCTTAGTATTGCGTTAAATATTATTGTGATTTGTCTCATCGCTTTTGGCGGAAGGTTTTTCAGGATTTTGCCATTGATTAGGTCGATTCCTGGTGCTTTATTATTTTTTGTTTTCTCGATTATGTTTCTAATTTCTTGTGCTGTTGTTTTAGGTATGGTGTAGTGTTTGTCAGTTGAGTTTGTGAGTTGATCTATTGCGAAGTGGTGGAAACAGTTTACATTGTAGTTGTTTCCTGAATTCACATCCTTTATAGCTGGCTGGGTAGTTTCCATTACAATTATAACATCTAACTTCTTCTATTTTTCCTGTGTATGAGCAGTGTGTTGTTAAATGATTATTTGCACATTTAACACATGCCGGGCTTCTGTTACAATAATTTTTTGTGTGACCGTATTGTTGGCACCGCATACATTGTGGTATATCTTTTTTGTAGCGTGGTGGTTCCACTGTTACTATTTGTGTTTAGAGTTTTTTTGATTTCATAAATTTTTGTTTGGGAAGTGATACATTTACACTGTACATGAGAGTGTGTGTGTAAGGGTCAGAGGGCGTCCAGGTCTTAGTTGAGAAAAAACACTGCCGTTAGAAGATTCTAGAGAGTCGGTTGGCGACAAGCGTGCGTGCAAGACGTTCTTCAGAGTGTAATATAGATGTATAGCTGTTGTGTGTGAAATAAAGTCAGTTATTTGTATTTCCAAATCCTCTGATTTCCTTAACAATTTTTTTATTATTGGTTCTGGGTTCTAGTTCAATTAAGAATAATGATGGTAATGGTTGCTTCGTGTCTTGTTCTTGCTTTATGGCCAATTTTTGCTAATTTGTCACTTAATTTTTCTGTGTTAATTTTTGGATGTAATCCTCTTATAACTATTTTGTAGCTCCTTTCCGTTTTGAGCTGGTACGTGTGGTATATAACATTTTTTTCCTTAATTCTTTTATCACTTTCCTATAATTTTCTGGGGAATTTGTTTGAATTTTTACTTGTTTTAATTTTGTTTGTTTTATTGTGTAATTATCCTTCCCAACTATATTGTTTAGTCGATCAATAAGCTGGTCTATTATTTGCGCCTCAACAAATATTGGTGGTGGTTTTGTACCCATCACCATGTGTGTTGGTTGAGTTGTGGTTTTGGTTGTTGGGTCGTCGTCTATTTCTTCCGTTAGCGAGCTGAAGGAGTTTCTTAATGGTAATTCTTGCAGCCATCGCTGCTTTTCTGAATCTAGATTTCCTGTTATTTTTCTTTTTTTATTGTAACTCGCCACCTTCCAGCTTTCATCCTGTTGATTTGTTTCTTTATTGGTTTCCATATCGACTTCAATTGTAACTGAGCAGTCCTATTCTTGATTTATTGGTTGACTTGGTTTTGATATGTCTGTTCTTTTATTTATGTAGTATTGTTCGTCTTTGTTAATTATTTTTATCAGTGAGATTTTCATGCTAGGTTTGCTTATAGTCTTCTTAGTAGAAGACACGGGTTTCCACCATTCGTAGCTTTCTCTTCCCCACTTGCCGCACTTTTTCTGAGGCACTGAAGCACTGTTTTTCACGTCCTGTCGGGCAGAACTCGAATAGTACAGGTGACGAATAACCAAAATCCACTAAACCAACAATTACAACAAAGAACATATAAATTAAACTTAAAACATCTGAAAATAATTGCAATAAATGCCAACTCTCTAATCTCAAACCAAAAAAGATACAGTATGCTAACCCTAATAAATAAAGAAAACCCCGATATCGTACTCATCTCAGAAACAAAACTAAATAAAAGACACAAAGTACAGTTCAAAAACTACTCCATGATAAGACACGACAGACCTCCAGCTAAGGAGGAGGAACAGCAATCCTCATAAAAAACCCCATAAAATACAAAACAATTCTAAATGACAAAATAACAAGTTTCAAAATCCTAGAAACAACAATCATAAAAATAAAAATAAGCAATAAGGAAAACTTATTCATCACTGCAGCCTACGCAACCCACGGAAACCAGAAAGAATTTAGCGACAAATTCAATAAACATTTCGAACTCTTACAGCTCAACAAACTGGAAAACTACTATATAATAGCAGGCGACTTTAACGCAAAACATACAAGCTGGAAAAACAAAATAAACAACTCGAGAGACAACTTCATTAGAAATTGGCTAGACAATAAAAGCATTCACTACAAAGCAAAAACATACACAAATCGCTCTCCAAAAATCCATGTCAAACATAAAACAAAAAAATTCATGCGAGCCCTATATCAACAATAAAATAAAAGAACTACAATGAGACAAAAGCTACATACTCTCCAAAATAAACAATATAAAATTCAACTATTCTTATGACAAAAGAGAAGAATTAGAATTTCTAAAGTACCTTCTATACGAAATAAAACACAACTGAAACAAGAATTCGCAAGCTCCATAAACCATCACTGGACAAACAAAATAAAAAACATCTCCAAAAACAACACAGCCAACATATTTCCCCAAAAATGGAAAAAGCCAAATTGATAGCTATAACAAAAAAAGATAAAGACGGCTCATCGCCCGCAAACCTACGACCCATAAGTCTCCTCCCCAACATAAGCAAAGTATTTGAAATAATCATAAACAACCCCCTGACCTCCTTCTGCTCAAAAAATGACATAATCCCAGAAAATCAATTTGGCTTCCGACACAAACACTCCACAATTCACGCAATAAACAAACTTACGTCGGACATCTGCTGGACGCTAAACGCAAAACAACGAGTAGCCGCCTGCTTAATAGACCTCGAAAAAGCCTTCGACACAGTCTGGATTCCAGGTCTCATATACAAATTAATCAAAAAAAACTTGCCCAAATATCTAATCAAAATAGTTTGGGACATGATCACAAGCAGAACATTCGTAATGACTGAAGGTTCACACACATCAAGCAAAGAATTCTCCATAAAAAACGGTCTGCAACAAGGTACAGTAAATTCCCCGTTACTTTTCAGTATTTACAATAGTGACTTACTAAACCTCATTAATCTCAATACATCCCCCCATAAACGCTCCATAGCCTTCGTAGATGAACTAATTATCTACGTAACAGGCCGCAAAACCAAAATAATAAAAACGGAACTGCAAGAACTTTTTGAGAAAATTAACGATTACTAATATACATGGAAACTAAAAATCAATGCAAGCAAATGCGAAACCATACTGTTTAGATCCAAGTCAAGTGAAATCGGCCCAATAGAAAGAGAACACGGTACAAAATTTCAACTAAGGGAAGAAGCAAACGAAGGGGAGCTCATACCAGACAAAAAGTGTGTAAAATACCTAGGTATAAACATAGCGATAAATTAAACTATAAGCAGCACATCCAAATCCAACTCTCCAAAGCCAGTAAAGCATTCTGGAGAACAAAAAGATTATTCTACTCCAAACATCTCAACAGTCAAGTAAAAATCCTGTGCTATCAAGCACTAATCAGACCGATGATAACCTACAGCTGCCCGATCTGGTACAACATATCAGCCTCCCAAATGGAAAAAATTCGCATATTCGAAAGAAAATGCATCAGAGCTTGCTTGAGTACTTACAGATCCGAACACAGCGGATTCAAAAAATGTGTAAAAAACAAAATAATCTACGACCTATCCAACATTCACCGCATAGACTGTTACATTCTAAAGCTAATAAGAAACCACTTCGCGCAAGCTGCATAGATAAAAGAAAACAGCTTAATCTTCAGTTGCTTATTCCCAAATAACGCATATTACAAAAATACTCTGGCAACAGGCTACATCCCCCCCAGAAGCCTTCCTATACCTAGACGAAAAAAACTACCTCCAAGACCAAAACAACATCCCAATAATTTATCACATAAAAAGAAAAATAGGGACCAAAACTATACTCTACGAAGAAAACTTAAACAGACAAACCACTGACATTAGGTGGAGATACAACATGGCCCTCCCTCTGAAAGACACTAAAGACAAACACAGAAAAAACACAAAAAAATATTGGTGGATTCCAAATCCATAATAAAACAAGAGAGAAAACCATTAAACCGACAGAACTCAATTCTGCCACCGTATATCACAGGTGTAAACTGTAAATATTGTAAATTTTGTAAATAAACCTATCTGACATCCCGCTCCCCCGCCCCCTCCCTCTCATCCCACCCCTCCCTATAGGTGTCACATGCTGGGGCATATGGCGGCGAGGTGTACCGTAGTATGCCCTGGCAAGGAACTGTGTAGGAGGTGTGGTAGCGCGGACCACGTAATGAAAGATTGCGATAAAGAGCCCAAGTGCGCGATGTGCTCGAGGCACGAGGGCATAAACTATAGGCATATAACGGGGTCGTTGGCGTGCCCGATGGTGCGCCAAGGTTTTAGAGAGTATAGACGGGAACTCAAATAAGAATCCTACAGATTAATCGTAATAGGTGTAAGTTAGCACAAGACCTGATGATGCAGTATGCGTGTGAAAACAGGGTGGACATGGTGGTCATCTCCGAGCCTTATAGGCAGATGCCTTGCTGGTTCAATGATGAGGGCGGGGATGCATCCATATGAGTCACCCTGTTTAATGATAGGCATGCGGTGAGCGAGACCCCGATCAGCAAGTCAGGGATAGTGGGAATCAGGGTCGAGAATGTATATTGCGTCGGTGGGTACTGTTCCCCTAACATGAATAGGCACGACTTTGATGCCTATGTAAGGGAGCTCGAAGAAGTATTGAAGAAGGGTAGGAAAAGAGCTCCGGCGTTGATGGTGGCTGGGGACTTCAATGTCAAATCATCGGCATGGGGAGGCAAAAAGGCGGAGCCGAGGGGAACATACCTACTAGATGTGATTACAAAAAATGAATTGATACCGATTAAGACGATGGAAAATTATTCCTTCATGAGAAATGAAAGGATTAATTTCCCGGATATTTTAAGTGTTAATCGACGAATGAGGCTGAGTTGGAGGAAGAGTACGGTGTTAGATTGGTACTCAGCCTCTGACCATTATTATTTATTACACGTGTTTGTAAATAATGTCAAGCGGGCGGTAGGAGGGAATTTTAAATATGTGACGAAAGACATTGACGTGGATAGATTTTTAGATAAATTTGATAATAATTTTAATTTTTGAATATTGACGAGACGGCATGCGGCGACCGGCTGCAGAAGAGCCTGGAACGTACGTGTGCCGAGGATCTAAAGAAGACGTATCCGTCACGCGGAAGAAAGAATGTAAATTACTGGTGGAATAGGGAGCTCGGAGTACTAAGGAGTAATACCCTAAGGAGCAGAAGAAGAGCGCAGCGGGCGTTGGTTGCCCGAAGAGAAGACGCCGAAGATCTGGTAGCTGTTTTTAAGGAGGCGAGAAGGCGGCTAAAAAGGGCGATCGAACGCAGTAAAGATGAGTGTTAGAAGGGGTTTTGTGCTACCAGGACCCGTGAAGTAGGCCGTATCGAGTAGTGAGAGCAAAAATGATGCGGACGATACCAGCTGAGCCCCTTGAGAGGGACAGAGTGGTAGGGATCCTGGAAAACCTCTTCGTCATCAGACAGGAACCGCGGCCGGAGATGTACCAAGAATTACAGATCCCACCTGGGACAGCCGACGGAGAAGTGGACCTGGACATCGGCGAAGAAGATCTGAAGATAGCCGTCGGGAAATGTGATTCCAGGAAAGCTATGTGGAGCTGTGGAGGGGATTTCAGGAGTACTCAACGAAATAAATAATACAGGAAGAATACGGGCGGTATGGAAGGTGGCTAGGGTTGTCCTTATACCCAAGCCAGCCAGAGACCCGCTGATTTCATCGTCGTATAGACCGATCAGCATACTGCCGGCGTTGAGCAAAGTTTGGGATCACACACTTAAGATGCTTATTGAAAGGAGTATCGGTAGGGATTCCTTCCACAGGGATCAATACGGCTTCAGGAGAAGGAGAGGAACTCTGGAAGCCCTTGATAGGACGGTTGCGGTTGCCGAGGAATGTAGAAGGAAGAGTCTGTGTGCGTTCTGGTTGCCTTGGACGTGAAGAACGCCTTCAATACCCTGAGCTGGGGGAAGATAAGAGAGGAAATTAAAAGAAGACAGCTACCAGGAAGACTGCAGGAGCTGATTTGGGATTACCTGGCTGAGAGGAAGATTGTCGTACACTGTCGGGACGGCGTTGTAAGGAGGAACATGTACGCGGGGGTTCCGCAGGGGTTTTAGGGCCGCTGCTGTGGAACCTTGTGTATGACGGGCTCCTGAAGACGCTGGACCGTTATGAACGCTAGATTGCATAGGAAAGATACTGGAAAAAATTATAAACAAGAGATTAGTAGACGGGACAAAAAGGAATAAAGTAATGGATGGAGAAACAGGGGCACAATGGAAATCTATATATCCAATTCTTCTACAAGCCCACTGATAGAAATAGAGTACAGACAAACTGCACCATGCAGATCTAAGAGCAGCGAGATGCAAGATCTAAGAGATTAGTAGACGGGACAAAAAGGAATAAAGTAATGGATAGAGAAACAGGGGCACAATGGAAATCTATATATCCAATTCTTCTACAAGCCCACTGATAGAAATAGAGTACAGACAAACTGCACCATGCAGATCTAAGAGCAGCCATAGGTTATAGAGTCATAACTCCATCAAATATAATGAACACAGAGGCTGACATAATGGATATGGAAAGCAGGGCGGAATTTATAGCAGAAAAATATATTACAAAAAAAAAGACTCGGCTCGAAGGTTGAAATAATAAATCTAATAAAGAAGCTAAATTAAAATTAAGTTTTACAAAATTTACAATTTAGGTAATTCATACGATAGTGTTAAACGTAATCTGAACCTTTGTACCCCTATTACGAAAGTGCGTGAAAAGATCATAGCGTGGCCGCAAATACGCTATGTACCAGATAAATGAGCGAAGGAAACAATTACACATCATTCCTCATTGATTGTTACTTGATTAGAACTAGTTTCTGAAAAGACTTCAAGGAAATATGAGAATTGTACCAAATATCAGTTTATTAATCTAATGTTATCTCATTTAACTAAACCTACTGACAAAAAATTAATTTGGCGTCTGAAATACCACCGATTGGAAAATAGAAATTAATTTGAATATAGTCATTATAGGTATCATTTTGTTCATAAGATTTTCGACAATCCAACTGAAACTATCTCATAACAAAGAAGTAAAAAATATAAAAGCTGTGTGTTTTTCTTATTTCGGCTACTTGTTAATAATTGTGTCATCGTTGGTACGAGTCATAGGTAACACCGGGAATTGTTTCGCGCAATCAGTTCTATGGAATAGCCGCGATAGCTAGCAAACCAAATCGTTTAAGGAAATTTTGTATTTACTGAGTGTGTATGAGTATACAATATTACGACCTCAGACAGACTTAGATAAAGTTGAACGATCTCGATCGAGACGAAAAGAGCCGAAGGGTAGGGTTACTCCAATTTGTATGTCATAGGTATCGGCTCAAGACCGTCTGACTTTTTCTAAGTCCGTTCAATACCGAGCGGTTCGGAGGGTTCTCTATTTTTTTTTATTTTTTATTTTAGTCCGTGCCTTTCGGCTTTGGACAACTTCCTTTTTATAATTACAACACATGCATTCTCTTCCCTATTATCTTCTTCTGCTCTTCTCTTCCCTATTATCACCTTTAGTTCCGCCAATCCTTCTCCAGTCTCCTCTAGTATCTCTTCTATGATCCTCGCTCCTCCTGTTACTTCGTATTCCTTTATTACATGCCTTAGGTCTTCCTCTCCTTTCTTGCATAGTCTGCATCTTCTTTCTTCCTCCTCTTTCCAGTGTTCCCTCGCCCTGGTTTCGCTGCCACATCTAAATCTCACTACCATACTTCTGTCCTGCCATTTCATCTTTCCTTCCAGATACTTTGGTAGCCCTTCTTTTGCTATATTCCTGTAATGCCTGTTGTACTTGGATTCCCTTATCCTTTCCTCCCTCTCCTCTGTTTCTCTTTTCCCTCTTTCTTCCATGATTTGGTTCGCTGTCATCCTTTCTTGTCTATCTCCTGCCTCCACCAGAGGGTTCTCTATCTCTCTCTTTCTTCGGCTTCACAATAAAGAAACCAAATAAATTTTTGAGATGACCTAAAATGTTATTATTAAATATACATCTGCAATGGAGATTGTACTGGGCTGTAAGTCTCATTACAATGAGCAAATAATAGTAGTAATTTTATATATATTAAACTAGATCTTTTTATTACTTAAAAATGTTTTTGTTTAACTTACAATAATAGTTTTTCATTTTGTGATGAGATTCAATTGTAAATGTCCCATAATGCTATGTATCCATCTTTTGCAGCTGTAGCCATTATAAATTTATTATCATATGCTTTTATTCTTTCTATAGAATAACTAATATCATGTACAGTATCCTTATGTTGATTTAAAACAGCTAATGGTTTCAAAGTTTTCCAAGAATATAGTCTAATTCGACTGTCCCATCCTCCTACTGCCATAACTTTAGCATCAGGTCTAATTGTAATTATAGAAGTGCCAGGATTTGTCATTGTTATTTTGTTCTTATTATGCAGTAAATGATCAACTGATAAACTAAATATCTAAAAATGTAAAATTTATATTAATATAAGAAAAACCAATCTTAGCCTTCTATTTATGAAAGTGTTCAATGAAAATAAATATATTTCCAATTCAATTACTTATATATTTTATGCTTATTTCTTAATTTGTACCTGTATATTATTAGTAGGACCAGCAATAGCACCCTTTGATAAAGTAGTATCAAAGTCTAAAGCCATTGGACATGTCTCTACTGTTAAAGAATTTAATACTTTACTTTGTCGAACATCCCATAAGATTAACTCTCCTGCTTCATAAGCAACTAAAACTAATTTTTCATTTTTTAATGGTTTGATAGCCATTACTTCTCCCAAGTTCTTGAAATTGCAAGAATTCAATTTCAATTCTACACTAAAAGTATTTAAAGACAATATTCCAACAGTGGATTCTTTAACCGGTACGAATATTTCATTTTCAGAAAATATTTTAAACCTGTTACAGATATTTTATGAATAATTCATTTTATACAATAAGTAGAATATATATCAAGTAAATGTAACTAATTTTCCATAAAATATTACATTTAATATTTTATGTATACATATATACCTGCAATAATGACAATGTATATTAATGGATTTATATGCAGTCCACTGAGTTTCTCTTTTCTTATATATTTTCATTAAACCACATTTGTGTTGTACAAGCAAGGTATCATTTCTTAAGTTTTGCAAATTTAAGCAAGAATCTTCCTCTGATTTAATTTGGTACAGTTCTCTGTTTGTCTTTAACACGAAGAAGCTGCATTACAAAAATATCAGAGAAACTTTATCCTATATAGTTACCAATACATTTATGTCATGGTATCTATATCTGTCTTGTTTCAAGCTATAGCAAATTTGAAAAGTCATTTGATGAAGTGTGAGAAAAGTATCAAAGTATTTTATTTACATTTAAATCCCAGATATGAACATTGCCTTGAGCAGTGCCTGCATAGAGATTTTCCACATTAGGCGCCATTTGAAAAAGAATACAATTTACACAATCCATATCACCCCGGAAAACATATTTTGGATCCGGTGCAGGTATCGCCATTGAAATAAGTTTTATGTACTTTAATGTTTGTGATACAGTATAAATAAAGATTTTAATTACAAGTTTTATGTAGGAACATGTATAAATACACAAGCGAATAACATAAATACATAAATTTATCACATTACAGTAATTTTTACAAAAGGATATTTTTTAAGTTAAATGTTTATAGCAATAAACTTAGTTTATATATTGAAATAACCACATCAAAATTCACAATTTCTGGTAATGAAGAGGAGTATATTAATCACCAAGTTTTTAATTATATACGTGTTTCTACATTAACAATAGTAGAGACAGAGAGGAAATGAGAGTGCTCACGCTTTAGTTGTTCCCGGACTAGTGCTGCACCATGCGGCTAAATGTTGAAGGCCTTCCACGTTAGCATATACAAGAACTTATAAAGCTAGGAATCTGCCTTGTTTAATTCTACGCTAGCATATACAATAACCTATTTAATTCTACCGCAAACAAGGTATATTCGCTGTGGTTCTACGCTACAAAAGCCTATTTCATTGTAGGGCTCGACGAAGAAGTTCATACTTTTCTATATGAAATAGACAAATATGAGAATAACATAATCGCGCAATAATTAAACTCCATTGCTTAAGAAAGAGAAATTGTTTATTATATTTTTTTAAAAAAAGGAAAGAAGGTCTTGTATTTCAAACGATAATAGATCAATGGATTGATGCGTGAATAAGTAGCTATACTTGTTATTAATATAGAAAGAGGACATTTTTATTCATTTTAATGTCTTCCTTTCATTTTAGTTCTATTCCCACATATTCAGATATGTATATATATACATACATAAATACATATACCATATATATGTGCTGAATAATGTAATAATGTTAACAGGCATGAAAAAACGGCTTAATAATCCCAGAATACATCCAATGTTTCTATAATAATAATCCATACATTAATGTATAAATAAAAACACTGATTTATGAATTTATCTACATACACATATATACATATCCTAACTTAAACCTTTTTAAAATTTAGTAGCTACATCTGACGATAAGATTCAACTATCATAATCTGTGTAAGAAAATATAAAAAGTGAAACTAAAACAAAGAGTAAAATAAAAGTCAATTTAGTAAATCCTGAAAAAGTTAAAATTTGAACGAAATGTAAATATGTACGCTTATACTTATTAAAAATACGTATTAGAAATTGTTTCTAAGTTGGTACTAGGCATAAAAACTAAATTGCGGATATTTCTGCAATTATGATAAATACAGATATACAAAAATATGCAAAGTATGCTACATATGCAAGAATGTACGAAGTATAAAGACGAAGAATTTTGTAAAACTATAATTTTGCATAAATATCAGCAGTCTAAAACTCTTCATGCGTTATAATTGCTTATTTTACCGTGACACATAAAAAGACCACGCATATGTATATATAGAAAGATATATTATAGATTTCGTAAATTTCGTAATCTAGAATTGCTCTATAATACCTATAGAACATCTCAGCTGCCGACCTAACCAAACCGAATCCTTACGAATTTTGTCTGTAGAGTTAAATAGACCATATCTTTCCGATGTACAGCACATTCATTTTAGATAAACCAATTTAGATATATTTTATTTATAACTTTAGGTACAATCCGAAATAATTTATCCAAAATAGACGTTTCACTGCGTAGTGCCGGATAAAAATAATCGAATATAGCATTTGTAACTTTGAAAATGTTATAAAAGTTATTAGATGACACTAATAAATGTTATAAAGTAATCGCATCATTAACAACATATGCGCGAAGGGCTATTACTGTTTGTTCATCACGCGGATGTTCTCTACTTTTATCAGCAAAATAATTAAAGCACCGATTTATTATTATTTAGATGTTTATTATTATATTTATTATTATATAGATTTTTATTGTTATATTTATTATTATTTATTATTATTATTTAAATATCTCAGTGCTTTTTTTGACAATATATCCAACGAGATATTCTATAACGCACATCTTTAAAGAGCACGTTGACATCGACAATACTGCTAATTTATTGTCAATTTCTATTTGTATATTTTCACTTTCGATGTCAATGTTCTCTTTTTCCATTTTATTTAATGGAACATCGTCTGACGTGGACGTAGTGAATTGGGACAAGATTATATCCTCCTCTAATAAAGTTGCGCCACAATCAGGTTGACAATTATTGTTATAAGAATTACTATTCAAATTCAACATCATTTTTTCTGATGGTGGGGCGCACTGCTTCTACAGAAGGATTCCGATTGTATGTGTCACCATGCATTCTAGGAATTAAAACAAAATTTTTTAAAACATCTGTATTGAAGTGAGAAATCATTAAAAGCATTATATTTTTTTTTTTTTTTTAATCATGGCAAACCTTACAATGACATTTACTAATTCTTGCAATCTTAAGAAACGAGGCGGAGTTTTTAATCCAGAAGATATCATTACTAACCACTATATAACCTAAACATTAGGCATACTCCGTAATTGTGTTGATATAAATCACGAGGAGATCTGCTATTTAAATTATCAAACAAGTTATTGAAGGTTTCGAAAAAGCTGGTATGATGCTCGGTTTTATACAATTAGTTGAACATGCAGTGAACAAAGTAAAAGAAACTCTTTTGTTGAATACTTGGAATTCGGGCTTACATTTCATTTTATCAAAATCACTTGACTTTCTGTTTTTCGCTTAATTTGTAAAATGCTCTTGTAACTTCATTTCGTTCTAAATTCTATAACAATTATTCTTGACGTTTTTAAGCAAATGTAAATAATCGAATAAAAAGTAAATTTTTTTATTTTTAATAAAATAAGGATTTTGAATATTAACCCGTCTTTCTGTCATTCTTTGATTACTCGTATTTTGATTGGAAGCAATAGCTCTAAGTTTCTAACCTGTGCTGTGTAAAACATCTAGAATAACATTTAATATATTTGGTAATTGATTTGTTCTAATTCCATTCTTTGAAACATGGAGTGTTATTGGATGTTTTCAATTACTGCAATTAGAAAAATTGCACTTGTTTAATTATAATGTTTCCTTTTATCTTTTTGATGTTTCATTGTATCTAATACTAGCTTATATTAATTAACAACTACTGTGAAATAAAACAAGCAAAGAGAAAGAGATTAGTTAATTAATTGTAAACAAAGTAATTAACTAATTTGTAAGGAAACTAATTAAAAACAACCAGAAAATCGGAGATTTAACCTACTTATCTCTTTGCCTGTATCTTACTGTTGTTCTGCCAAATAATCTCAGATTGCCAATTATTTCGTAGATTTTTATCGTTTTAAAGTGGGTATCGTTCATGTGACAATTTGTAATCCTTACTACAGTAAGCGGCACAATCTGTTTTTGTATTCTGTTGGTAATGTTGGGAGTGACACGAATATGGTAATAACATAGATGAGCATACAGCAATACAAGAATATCCTATTTTTAGTCAATGGTAGTAGGGCTCTAGAGTTTCAGAAATTCTGGCCAAAAAAATATATTGCATGATTGGTCTACCCTCATATCTCGTCTGTACCCTAATTTTATAGGTCTTATATATACTAATGTGGTACACGTTCAACACTTGGCTGTATGGTGCAGCACCTGTATTGTGGAACAACTAAGCAATGGATGGGAGGACTCTCATTGCTTCTTTGTTAACACTTAAAATCAAACATAAACATCAGTCGTGTGCTACATGCTAGATAGAAAACAGCAAAAATGTCTGAAAATTCGATATATGATATGGCCTACCGCGGCAAAACCACAGACGTTAAAAATTTATTAAATGAAAATGAAGAATTAAAAACAGCTAAAGATAGTGTAAGTGCATCGTTGTTTATATGAAATATTTCTTAAGGTTATGTTATTAATCAAATTTATTTCCTCAGAATAGTCGAATGTTAATACATTGGGCAGCACTTGGAGGACACGATGACTTAGTAAGATATTTATTATCTCTTGATGTACCGGTAGATCCTACTGATGATGTAAGTAAAATAAGCCACTAGTAAGTAATTTGTCATATAATTTTATGATAAACTGCAGAATATGCTTTCTTATATCTTACTAGTTTTATTCAGTATTACCTAATATTTATTTTAACTATCTATTATTTCTAAATAAGCCACGATATATATTTACTTATTAATATGTTACATATAATAGTAAACATAATAGGTAATATTTACCTAAAGCAGGTTTTCTACTGAATTATTTTCAGTAGAAAAGTAATAAACTAAACTAAACTATTGAATTGTTGAGGGATTTCTTAAACTTACTATGCGAAAAGCATTTTAAAGTCGTTTAAATTTGATATCATATGATAGCTTATAGGAACTAAAAGATTGTTTTCAATTTCATTGAATATGTTATTTCCTAGTATATACAATAAATATATAGAATATAATATATATAATAACATATATATATATTATTTTTATATATGAAGTGTTAATGTTATGATTTATTACATAAAAACATATTTAACCGTTTGAATCCCAGGGGTCATTGAAAAAATAGAGTGGAAATATCCCGAACAACACGATAGCGTTTGTCTTAATCGATTGCGAAAAGAAACAAGCGGCACAATAGCGCTCGTCATATTTATTACTTATCTATATTATTATATATGCGTACTATTAGTTTATAAATATTTCAAGTTTTGTTCAATAAAAATTATGGAGAAGATAACAATGAGATACAAAATACCGTCAGCCTGGGACTTTTCAGCACAAAATCTAAAGAGCACGATCGCGCTGCTTGGGGCTCAAACGGTTAAAAACGATATAAACAAAAAAATATCTGTTTCTATGAAATAAAATTTTGGTCGTTTAAAATTAATGTTTACACTGTTAAGCAATGAAGCTTATACTCTTGTTTTATATTTATAATTGCCTTTATCTCTTCTTTTTTGTGAATTTTAGTGATACGTAATTTATATAAATCTAAAATACTATACATAATTTGTAATTTATGATACATGTTATTGTATTTTCGAAAAGTAAAAAATGATAGAAATTAACAGATATTAATCATGTATATTATTATGTATATTATTATGTGTATTATTATGAAAAATAACAAAAATCGACAGATATTAATCTTGTATTATTTTGTAAAATAATATTTGTTTACACCACAGTTATTTCATAAGAAGAAGAAGAAGATATAAATTTTAGGTCATTGAACTTATTTATGAAGTCAACATTTTGTCTAACATATGTAACTTTTTTTGTTAAATTGAAATTTGTGAAGAACACTGTTTTGAATAGTATACCTTGAAATAAATTTTTATATATTAAACTTTTAATAATGTAATAAAAGTACAAAGTGAAAATGATTTAGAAAATAATTATTTTTTTATTATCAAGATTTCTTGCTTTTCTAATGTCAGATACAAAAAATGCACATTTTCAACTTAGTATAAGAAATAAATACCTATTAATAATTTTTTTATGTACATATGTATATATGATGATATTTAAGACATGAAATGTATAATACTACATTTAATTAGCCTGAATCTTTCACGTAATACACTATGAAATGGTTAATAATAAGTAATTACATATTTATAAAAACAGTCATACAATTTCTAGATCTTTATATTATCTTTTTATATAATCCTTTGTGATGAGGAAATATTTTAGGCATTATTTGAATTTAGCTTGTTTAGATTTTAATTAATAGTAAGATTCATTTTATAACTCAAAAGATATTATAAGAAGATCTCTGAATACAATTTGAAAGATTAAAATTTATGCTACATACCAATGTGTATATACATGAAACATCAGATGCAAATTTGATACTTTAAAATCTACAAGCACGACTAATATTTGTTGTCTTTTATACCTTAGGCCTTAGATGAGAGATTATTTGCCACATAAGTATTTTGCGACTATTATTATTATCTAGTCTGAATTAACATTTAGGAATGTAAGCAAATATTTTAGCAATAATTTCACTTATGAAATATCGTTTCATATCATAAAATATAGTAATAATAGAATATAATATTTTGTATTATATAGAAAATACATGAAATTATAGTATAACTAAAAAAAAGTTTCTTCATGCAAAGTTAAAAATATAAGATAAAATTCTTCTTATCTCTTTAAAAAAAAATTGTAAGGTAGGCTGACATATGTTAAATACAGTTTTCTTTATTCATCTAATCTAACTATTGTTAGTTCCTGTTTGTATTTATAAACAATTTAGAATAAATTACTAACTCTATTGATAATGTAATTTTATTTCAAAAAGAAAACCTAAAAAATCAATTTCATGTCATATATATAATAAGTAATAGTTTAGAAACATTCAAAACTAGGTATTATTCAAAACTACATATTATTTTTAGTTTTTCAAGTTCTATCGTTGTCCAAAGGCTTATAAAAATATTGTAGGGTAGCACCTAGCATCAACTCATTTTTACATGAGGAATCATCTACTCTTTAATTGCATCACGTTAAATTAATTAAATATTCTAATTGTGTTGTTTAGATGGATATGACACCATTAATTTTGGCAGCATCAGCTGGTCGTGAGAAAGTTGTTAATACCTTATTAAATGAAGGTGCAAATGTTAATGCCAAAACACAAGAAGGTCATTCAGCATTGCAATATGCGGCATCAAAAAACTGGAAATCTATTTGTGCTGCATTACTAGAAAAAGATGCTTATATTAATATTACCGACAAACGTGGTGCTACACCACTACATAGAGCCGCATCTAAGGGCAATATTGCTATTGTGAATCTTCTCCTAGAACATGGACGAAATTTAGATATCGGTATATTTTTACATTAAAATCTTTGTTTAATCAACACCTATTTCATCTAATTTTCTAATAATCTTTAAATAGATGCTTTCATCTAAAAATAGTAAACTTTCAACAGCTTAATTTTTTAACAATTATGAAGATTATTATTCTACATTTCTTTGAACATCAATTTAGATGTAATATTTTAAACTTTGTGTTGTGGTTTTTAAGTAAATGTAATTAAATTTATTTTTTGAATTATTGGATAATAATTTGTATGAGTTATAAATATTAGTTCTATGATGTATATATTTTACCTAGGAAACTTTTTTTCTAGATAGTAAAGATGTTGATGGCAATAGTGCATTACACTTAGCATGCGAGGAAAATCGTGTTGATGAAGCTAAGTTGTTAGTGAAAAATGGTGCTACCACAACACTGATGAATAAACAAAAGAAAACGCCTCTGGATTTAGCAAGCCCAGGATTAGTACGGCAACTGAAAGAACTACAGGGAAATTGACCTTTAATAATAAAATGAAGCATCAATGTCATTGGCTCAGTGATGTTCAATCTGTGTTTTTTTAGCGTTAATGCAAACTTAATATTTGATAATATAGAAGGTGTGTTATGTTAATTTATTCATACAAATTCATACAAATAGTTTTGTTATGTTAAAGATAATACAGATATGAGATATATATGAATGAATTCCTATATAGTTTTTAAATAACAAGTATTCAAAAAGAGGAAGAAAAACAAGAAACTACATTAATTATAGTTAGCATCTCAATGTACAATAATTTTTATAGTTGTAAGAGATATAAAATGAATGAAAATAGCATTAATGTTTTCTTCAACTTAAAGATACAGCAGCGTTCTTCCATACTACATGAAAATGTTATCAAAGCAAATTGTTTATGTGGGATAATGTTCAAAATGCCAATATTCAAAATAATATATGGCATATAACTAGAAACTATCTTACAAGATTGTATTAATTAATTTGCAAACAAAATTTAACAAAATCATTTAATCTAAAACCGTTGAAACTATTTCATCTGCTGTCTATCCGATATAAATAATTTAAAATATTTATTTGAATAAAAAAAGTCAAATAAAAGTGAATATTTCTTATAAAAGTCTTCCATCTTCGTAAAAATATGGATACTAAATGGAACAAACGTTTCTCAATAATATATAAATCTCATCTGCTTTTTATATATTACACAAAATTAAAATCATCTATTATTATAAAACTTCAAAGTCATGTGTAAATAGTTTAAAGAACTATTAATTTAAAGAACTAGTTTCCTAGCTTAAAGAAAATTCTATTGTTCAAAAATTTGTGTGTTTATAACATTCTTTTTATGTCTTTCATCTATGTTAATTTAAAAAATGTATTAAGCAATAATAACAAATATATTACATAATTAAACATTCGCTGCTCTTACATCAACAAATTTCTCTGAAATTCAACTAATTTTTTAAATTACATTTTTTTAAAAGGATGCTAATAATAATATAAAATTATAAAGAAATAATATACCAATCATTAATTAAATAACTGATTGAAAATCACTGACCATAACACTTTCTTATTATTCTCAGTTTTCAGCATTTATTATGCTTTCTTTTTAACATACTTAAGTGTTATTAATATTTGATTTATACCTATATAAAATGTATCAAAAAGATTCATTATTTAGCTGGTCAAATCCTATTATCGCTGTCTCCCATTTTTTACTCTTCCAGTTAATTTATTTTTTCCATACTTATCTGTTTCAACCCCATTGGGATTCATACTCTTAAATAGAGATAACATTTCCAATTCCAAAGTTAATTGCTTAAATAAAATGCACCACAGTTGAAAATTA
This sequence comes from Bombus flavifrons, assembly GCF_040668555.2. Lineage (NCBI taxonomy): Eukaryota > Metazoa > Arthropoda > Insecta > Hymenoptera > Apidae > Bombus > Bombus flavifrons. Next base: position 3,697,235 of record NC_138458.1, on the reverse strand, counting down.
TTTTCTGTGCTTATTTACACAAATTCACAGCAGTTCACAGATAACATTAGGTGGTCTAGATTTCTTTTTCCTTCAGAGAAATTTTGGATGGTTTATAAAAAATATGTTATTGAGTTTTTAATTTATTTTTATATATAAATTTTTTTAATAATTTGTTATCTTAGATAAATAATTTGATATAAACAAATTTTCAATTTAAAAAGTATATACATATTATAATTTCTCCTACTAATTCTATATTAAATTTACACTCAAATTAGAAACAAATAAGATAATAAGAGTCTATCTTGAAATATTAATTCTTTTCAAAATGTTGAATGTATTACTTAAACATTTTTGATAATGGAATATCAGAAAATTTGGTATTTTTAGAAGATATATATATATATATATATATATATATATATATATATATAAAAGTATATTAAGAATAAGAAATAAAATTCTGTTTTTACTAAGTATCGTAAATTCATTTCAATAATTGAAAAAGGAAATGAAGGAAAAATTAACAAAATTTTTATTATGGCTATATTGGAGATATTTTAGTATAATTGTTATGTTAATTGAATTCCTTTTACATTATTTATTTATTGTTATATCTCTATTCATTATTTATAATAAAAATAATAATAATTATTATCGTGGTGTGATTTTGCACAATTAAAGATGTATATTTTTTACAATCATCCAAATTTCCATCAAAAAGAAATGCATTTGATGAAAAGGTTGTCGACGTTTCAGTGTTCGGTATTCAAGCTTTCTATACTTTATAAAAGATCCTGAGGTTCAGAGCTTTCACCTATGTTTCCAGACCTAAAAAAAAGTACAAATATGTATATGTATCCTTTTACATTTCATTTTTGCATTCTACTCACACATCGTCGACATTTCTATTCAATAGATATAATTAAATACAGTGATTCTTTTTACGTATGAAATTATAATTTATTTCTTATTAAGTAAATTCGTCGAAAATGTGTATAAGTTTATTAATTTAATCAAAAGATTTTCAAATTTAATTCATCATCGTTATGTGGAGAAAATAGTCCACGATGGTGCGAAGTGGCAGTTCAATTGCGAATTTGAAAAGCCCGCCTAAAAAATCACTAGAAAGTTGTTTAATGTAAAAAACAGGCCGGTTTCGTCCAGACACCAATCACTTTGCCATATCAAAAAATAGAATATTCCGGACATATATATAAAGTATGCAATAAAGTATGTTGCACTTAGGAAATAATATTTTTGTACAAAGTATATTTTGTTTTTGCTCCAGCATCGGTTACGAAGTAATCTAGTTGTTTTCAATATCGAAATTGATAGTACACGTTATATATTAGGTACTTTTATCGCAAAAAATACATATTTATTAAGCTTTTTTTATGTTTAATTGAAGAATGAAGTAAATCCGTAGAAAATAAATTGATCAAGTAGTATCATTCAATTTTTTTTATAATAATTTTTACGGTATAAGACTTGTTTACCAAATACCCCATACTTTACGATACTCTGTATACGTATACATATGTACGTGTAATACATATGATCGCTCATTAACCTCCTTTTATCTTTCATTCCGGGTTGTAAATACCTTTAAGAATATTTATCTGTATAATCAAATAATGAATATCTCAGGGTAACAGGGAAAAGCACATCGCAAGTACATATAAAGTCATTTGCCTGCTTTAAATTCTTTTCTTTGTTTAAATCTTTACAAAAGGAGGTTAAAAATGCGTTTTTTCTAATGCATGAGAAATGCACATGTCGTAAAAAATGCACATATAAAAACATTGCTGGCTTTCTCTTCTTTCTTTTTTAAATTTTGTTTTGTGATTTTCGACGATTCAATTTTAAATGCATAAAGAAATTCATTAGAACATTGCTTTTCTACCTAAAAACATTACCGGTAGAAGTAAAGTAGTCCTTCGAAACTGTTTGAAAAAGTTTAATATGTATATATAGCTGTAAAAAATTGACGTTTATTAGTATGATATTTATAAGTTCATGCAGATGGTAAAACAATGATATGAAAACATACATCGACTTTTCGATGCATTTAAAATTGAATAATACGAAACGAAAAAGTTCTCGATCTACGATCGACCCTAAGTACCAATTGATAACTCTCGATCGTCGATTTCTAGTTCGTTCCGTCAGACGAGTTGGAAACAAAAAAATTGACTATACAATGATTATTTGAAAGAAATCAAGAAGAGCAATTATTAACACATTCGACCGAAACATAAAGAATAAAATTTTTCTTAAAAATAATAATACTACTTTTCTTCGCTTTGAAATTCGATATCCGAATAAGATATCTTTTTCTTTGCAAGGTATTTAGACATAAAAAAGCAAGTTTTCTTAGACGTTCTTTAGCTTTCGATCGTTTCAATCTACTTTAATTTCTTTTAGAACTGTCCTTAAACTTCTGTGAAACATAAAAGCAATTTTTCTTCAGAAGTTTTAAATTTACTTTTTATTCGTTTGATTCGATGCTGTTAGTATATTATTTAAAAAACAGTTTCTTTAAACACTGATTAACAAAAAGTAAGTTTCAGCCTTTCGAAAATTCTATTAATCTCACATCTTTCGGAACAATGCTAGAATCGTCCGTCATTGGCTTGATTATTAAAAATAATTACAAGTAACATATTACGATATTTTTCGCGATAAAAATAAAAACTGCGGCAATGTAATAATTAATAATAATAATAATAACTATAATATAATTATAATAGATATTAATGCTGCCTAAATGCGGTGTTAATTCGTTATCGATTATGCAGCCCCAATAATATATTTCTAGTCTGAATCTTACCCGACTATGTGGTAGCATTTTCCAAAAAAATGACGAACATCTTCATTGTAAGATATAATTGAAAGAATGTCAAATATGAAGTGTGTATGGCATTCAAGTACTGTTAATGCATTATAGCATTAATATACATATTTCGTAAGCGTATATTTTGCACATTGAATTTATCGAAAAAAAGTTCGATTAAATTTACTTGTACAACCTTCTTTTGCTGTTTGCTTATTAACATTGAAAAATGTTAATAAGCTTGTTATAAAATATATAAGAAAGACTCGCTCATATCAAGTTGACCAGAGAAAATTCGTCATTTTCTGTGGAGTTCCGGAAGAAACGGAGATAAAATACTACTTAATACGGCCCTGTCGGGTTTCTTATGTACAGAAGAAAGCCGCCGCCCTCGTGTAATGGCATCGTTGGGTGCACTGGAATCGACTTCTGAACTCATACAAAGGAGTTCTCCGATTCGAACTTAACTTTGATCGAAACGGATCTTGCACACACTTCTTGGACCTGGATATTTTTATGAGTTTCCTGCGTTGTGAGGGTTCAATAAGTGGTGTGTTTTCTTGTTCAGTTGACAGTTTCCTCACCATCGATGCTTTCATCCTGTGTCGTCGAATCGTCGCCGGATCCACCGGTTTGAACAGAGCCGCGTTTCAGACGCGTCGAACTAAGGCTTATTGGAGGACCACCTCGTCTGTGCAGACATTTCATACAGTTTTAATCAAATACCCTGCTATCTAAGAAAGACGATGAATAGTTTCATAAAAATAAACAAAACGATTTTTAAATTATCAAAATTAAATGTCGTTTTTCAATCTACAGATGCTTGGTATACCCTTTTCCCAGTCAACCAATTATATACGCAAAACTAACAAGGTAATAACAAATTATATGATAAGCATTTTAAAATAACTATTTTAAAGTCTCTTATTATGTTTGAAGATGTTTGAAATTACATAAAGAAACAGAAAACGAATAAGTAAAGTTAATGAGAATGTAACTAAAATTATATATGTAATACACACGTATAAGATTAGTGATATATCTTTAAGAGAGAAAATAGGTCTTGGGATAAAAGAATCGTTAATACAATTAATCAAATAATCAGGAAGGAAGGATGCACTACAAAATAATATACAATTAATAAAATAAATAAATGAAAAGTAGTAATAGTCACAACTCACATAGTATAATGGAGAAAAAAGGAAGTAACAAGACAAAGGAGAAAATTATTTGAAATATTTGTAAGAAATATTCTATATAATTGAATATTTTATAGTTCAAAAATATATCTAAACTATATGCATATGTATAAATGACATGATTCGATATTAAAAGTAATTTAATTTATAGACTAACCAAGACTCGAGGAATGCTTGAGACTTGAAGAAATTCCGCTTTTTTCACGTGGGGTATGAACTATTCTTTTTCCCTTGACGCCTAAATATTTTAATATGTATAGTCATTTCTTATTTTCAAACTAATTTTCAGTAATTTAAATAAAAGGCAAAGAATTAGAACCTTTTGTCTATTAAATATCTTGACATATTTATCTTTCTCATAAGAAATAAATTATATAATAAAATTTTGCAACAAGTGCAGAGAATTTACTATTGTTTATAAATATCAAACGGTTTTTATATAATCGATATATGTTTATTTATATTTGATTTCACGTTTATATGAATGCCAGAGAGTAAACACCTCACATTCTATTTAAATTCTATTCTATTATAAATATAAAACGAATAAAACGAAAGATATAAGTATTTAAAAAATTGAACGACTAAAACTTACCTTAATTTATTTTTAAGATTTGCAACCTCTCTGGTTAGCTCTTCTTGAGATTCAAGCATATCATCCATTTCTCTTTGCGCTTTCCTTTTCATTGCTTTATGCCTGCTAATTTCTTCTTCAGCTTCATCAAGCTGTCTCTTCAAAGCTTTCATTCTAGCATTTACTTTTTCTGCTTGTTCTTTATATTGATCTGAATTTCTCCTTTCGTCCTCTAACTGTAAACTTAATTCCTTTAGCTTTTTCTCCAATTTTCTATTAATCTTCTGCTGTGCAAATCTTTCTTTTGCTTCAGTTTCTAATTGTTCATCAAGATTATTAATCTTTGACTCTAATTGTTGAATGGTAGCTTTGGTCTTTGCTCTTTGAGCAGTTTCTAATTCTGTGAGTTTCGCCTTCAACTCCTTATTTTGCCTTTCTAATAACAATTTGTGCGATTCCAATTTCTGTGTAGTTGATCTCTCAGTCGTTAAATCATTTGTTAGTTGTTCGATAGTTATTTGCGCTTTTCTAGCTCTATCCATTAGCAGTTCACCATTTGATTGCTCTTCTTCTAACTCTTCTTCCAGTGTTGCTATTCTAGCTTCCAATCTACGTTTTTCATCCAACATTAATGTACCCTTATTAGCATTATTATTGAGTTCTTCCTGTAATTCGTCTCTTTCGTTCTCAGCAGCTCTTCTAGCTCGTTCACTGCTGGCATAATCTTCAGTTAATTGCATCAAGTCTGCTTCTAAACTCTTTACCTTTCTCTCAGTTTCTTTAGCACTTGCTGCAAGTTCATCTCTGGCAGCTCTAGCTTCCTCAGTTTCTCTAGTGCAATCTTTTATTTGGGCTTGAAGTTTCTTCAATTGTTTTAGTGCATCTTCTTTTACCTTATTGTGCATTTCCAATTGCTGTTCAATATCTTTATAGTCTGCTTCCATTTTTTTACGTTGTGCAATAGCGGCAGCTCTTTGTTTTCTTTCATCCTCTAATTCCGCTTCAAGATCGCGCAATTGTTTCACCAATCCTCTTCGTTTCTCCTCAGCTTGTTCTTCTTTAGCTTGCAAGTCTCGTTCGAATTGGGCTCTTAGAGCTTGCATATTTACTTCTAGACGCAACTTTGCATCTTCCGTAAATTGTAACTCATCCTCGAGCTCTTCTACTTGAGAACGTTGCTCCGCCAATTGTGACTCAAGAGCACGTTTTGCTTTTTCTAGTTCATGCACATTTTTGTCTGCTGTTCCTTGATTGTTTACGAGTTCGTCCAATTCTGATTGGAGACCTCGACGAATTCGTTCGAGTTCTTCAACTTTCTCATTCATTTCGTCAAGTTCTCGAGTTAAGGATAAGACACGAGTTTCTTTTTCACGAGCCTCACGTTCGGCAGCATCACGTTGCTCTGCATACTGTTCAGAGACCGCTTTTTCTTCAGCCAGCACCTTAAAAATAATAATAATACTAAGAGAAAGAGAAGTTTTAAAATTGATCATACTAATTCTACTATTACTTTTGAAACTTATTAAATGTTTATTATATCTAAATGTAACGTAAAAATGAATGATATTTATATTACTGGTAATTAACATCTTATAGACCGTGAATAATCTGTGAGAAGCGTGCAAAAAATCATACTGACGATTACACATTGTGCTTTAATAAACATCTTTGTGGAAGTGGAACTTTTGAAGCCGTATAATGTTATAATAAATTATATCATGATATATAATTATAAATAGAATTACTAGATAATATATACAAATAATTATATCCAATTAAAAATTTGTGCATAAATGGTCCATAAGATATTCAATATTGCGTAAAAATAAAAAATGGTTCAGTGTAAATAATTTTTATGTTGTTATTGGATATCAAATTTTCTACATTAAATATTATGAATCATTAATAATGATAATTGAAAAACTCACAGAAAGTTCCCCAAACTATCGTTAATAATTAAAAAGAAGTAACAATTCTATTAATTGCAAATTAATATAGAATTAAAGAATAAAAATTAGTTATAGAATAATAGAATAAGAATATATCTAATTATTTAGATATCGTTAATAATAGAAACAAATAATCAGTATAATATGAATATTAAGAATTTATTTGCTTCTGCAGACATTCAAATCAAAACTAATAAAACTAATAAATTGGAATTTATTGCACTGTATATAAACTAAGAATTATTAGTATTAAATTAAATATAAATTAAAAATTTTAATTTTATATTTTTCCAGTTAATAAACAAAACTGCACCCACAGTTACCTTATCGAAATTTTTCTGTTTCTTCTCCAATTCCAGCACCTTTGCTCTTTGCGCTTCGAGCTCAATGATACTATCTTCTAATTCTGCTTGAATCTTTTTCTTTGATTTGTCTAATTTATCATTAGCAGCTTGTAGTTCTTCAACTTGTCTTTGAAGTGCTTCAATGTCTTTCATGCACCGCTTTCTTGCTTCTTCCAGTGCTGTAGCAGCTTCAGTTTCTTCCTCAACTCTTTTCTTTGCTTCAGCCAATTGTACAGTTAAGCCCATAACCTATTTTAAAAAAACAAAGCTGATAAATGAAGGTTTCATTTTTGTGATTTTTAAAAGCATACAAAATTTTTTTGATTAATACCCAGGTATTGAAAATAACGAACTTTATAATAAGTAACTACAATTAAAATTAGTTAAGTGTACCTACATTTAAAAAGTTTTAAATCATCAGTTAATTAAATGATTAGAAATCATACCTGTTTATCTAAGCATCTCTTTGCCTCCTCTTCTTCTTCTAATTGATCATGCAGACTTTCCTTTTCACTTTCTAACGCTCTCAATTTTGAACTTAAAGCTAATTTTTGTCTTGTTTCCTCTTCAAGTTGTTGCTGAAGTTCTGTAAATTGAGATTCGCAAGTTGCTGAAGCTTTCAAGGCTGCAGAAGCTTTCAACTCTGCTGCCTCTAATTGTTGCATAATACTTTCAGATTCTTGTTGTAATTTTGTTACTCTTTCTATCAGTTCCTGCCTGTTTCTTTCCACTTCTGCAAGTTTTGCATTTACTTCAGCAAGTTGTTGTTCAGCCTGTTTTCTTCTTCTATCTGATTCTTGCCTGCTCGCACCAACAGACCTAAGTTCTGTAGCTAAATCAGCATTTTCAGCCTCCAACGTTCCCTTTGCTTTTTCTAAAACAGCTTTAGTTTTCTTCAATGCATCCATTTGTTCGTTCAAAGCAGTCAATTCCTGCGTGTGCTTATGACGCATATCCGCCAATGTTGCTTCATGTATTGATGTTTCTTCTTCTAAATTCTTCTTTAATGTTGCTAATTCCTGTTCTCGTTTGCTTCTTAATTCTTGCTGTGCAGCAGTTGTATCTAAAGAATCTAATAATTCATTTTTCAATGCTTCTAATTCCTCATTTAAGTCTCGTTTTAGTTTTTCTGCTTTTCCCCTAGCAGCCTTTTCAGCTTCTAAGTCTTCTTGAAGTTCGGCCAATTGAGACTCTAATTCACGAAGTGCTTTTTGAGCTTGAGCTTTAGCTGCTCCTTCTTCATCCATTTTTGCCATTACCTGATTTAATTCTTCTTCACGTTTACCAAGTTGCAGTTGAAGTTCTTCTACCTATAAAAATTTATATTATTACTATTGTTTTATACATTTTACTTAAAAATATATTTCTTACTTCAGACTAAAATTATTCTTACTTTTTTCTTATGTGCTTTTATTGACAGAAAATAGGAAAACAGAACTTATAAAAATCACTATACCTGTGTCTTCCTTTCTGCAAGTTGTTCCTTCAAATCTGATACTTCAGTTTCTATTTTCCGTTTTGATCTATCTACTTCCTGTCTTTGTTGATGATCTTTCAACAACCTTTCTTCAAGATCTGCAATCGTTGCTTCATGTTTTGCTTTTAATTTGGATAAGTGCTTCGCTTTTTCTTCTTCCTCAGCAAGTGTTTGAGATAAATCATTTGCTCTTTCTTCGAGGATCTTTTTCTCCTTCAATAATTTTTGATTTGTATCCTCAGAAAGTGCAAGGTCTTCCTCAAGTTTTTTGATTTTTGCATCACATTGTACTTTCTCTAACTGTAATTTCTGTCTAGCAGCTTCCTCCTCCTCTAACTGCTCTTCAAGATCACTTATATTTAATTGCAATTTCTTTTTTTCTTGAGTTAATCCAGCACTTCTTTCTTCTTCCTCTTCAATTCTTGTTTCCAAATCATGAAGAATCTCTTCTAGTTCTTGCTTTCTGGCGGCTAATCTCGCTCGCATTTCTTCTGCTTCTGCACATAATTCGACTTCAGCTTGTAATTGTTCTGCTAACATAGTTTTTTCTTCCATAGCTTGTTGATATTTTCGTTCATATTCTTGTGCAGAATGTAATTGCATTTCTAACTTGTCCCGTACTTGTTTCAATTCATCTTCTTTTTGAGTCAATTTTTCCTCTTGTTTTGTCACTTCCAGAAGTGGTTTCACCTTCGTATACAAACGCCACCATTGCCAATTTCTAAGTTTTAAGTAAGCAGCACAATTTCTTTGAATAATTCTAATAGCATTTAACTGTTGCAAACGTTTCTGATAATTTCTGCGAGCAAGAAAACCACGACAGAATGCTTGGAAATTAACAATTATGTCAGTAATTTTATAATCACGTTCTTCTTCAAGATGAGCCAAAACTCCAGCACGGAAGAAAATTTTTGATTGACCAACGCGATAAAGATTAGGGTCAAGTTCAAGAGCTTGAATCTGAAATATAGATTTTGTGAAATTACATATACATATATGTTATAAATTTCTAGAACAATTAAGAGCAAATAATAAATTATATTATGTATATGAATACACATATATATTATTGATTTATATATGTATATATAAATTTTAAATCAATATAATCAATATTTTACCAATTATAATATTTTATTAATATTGAATATTGTATTCCATCATCATTATTATTATTGTGATATTCATTCGTAGTAAAAAATACAATATATAAACAAGATTACACTTACCATTTTCTCACAAGCTTTCTTTCCATCCATAAACCCTTTAGGAATAGCATTTGGTGTTAGAAGTTCGTATCTTTGTCTGAATTCTTGAAATGGTATTCTATTTGGAAATCCTTGTCGGCAAATTCGAATTCCTTCTAAAACTCCATTACATCTCAATTGATCTAGTACCAATGGTGCATCAATTTTTCCAGCCTTCTTTTCATGATTTGGTATGATGCATCTTACAAAATTAGGATTTGTGTTTCTTAAAGTAACCATTAATTTTGCTAATTGTTCCTTGTACAATTGAGAAACTGTTCTGAACATGCCTTTTCTTGTTCTTGCACCAAATTGTGTATCAGTTAATGCTTGCTGAGCCATTCCAACAATTTCTGCGTCTTTCCAAATATGACAAACGAAAGGATCTTGTGAATTTTGTAAAAGGCTAACAACATTTTCATTCAAAGGATCCATATTTTTCATCAACCATTTGGCAGCTGAATAATCAACTTTTCCAGCATAATGTATGATAGCAAAATCTGCCACACCTCTGAAGTCTGTTTTCATGAATTTTGGATGTACACTATGTGCACCTACTAATTTTTCAACAAATGTTTTATCTGTTGCTTTAGGGAACCAACATTCTTCATCCAGTAAAGCCATGATGCCTGTTTTGAATTAAAATTTGCTTAAGTTATTGAAGAAGGATTGACGATAAATAAATATAATTTGTAAATAACAAAGTTTCCAATAGAAACAAAAGTAATTCAATTTTAAAACACTGAAAAAGTAATATTAAAATGTATACAATGTATTATTTAAATTCACTAGCATGTTACTTCGACCGAGTGACTTCAGAAAGAAAATGTGGAATGTAGATATGTATTACATGTACAAGCATAATTAAAAAGGAGCATTAAGTAATTCGAACGTACCCATCGGTTTGTCAATCAAATCAATAGTTGGTTGCAAATCTAATCCAAAATCAATAAACTTCCATTCAATTCCTTCCCTTTGATATTCTTCTTGTTCCAAAATGAACATGGTATGGTTGAATAATTGTTGTAACTTCTCGTTAGTATAATTAATGCATAACTGTTCGAAACTGTTCAACTCGAATATTTCAAAACCAGCCATATCTAAGATACCGATAAAACTTGCTCCTTGTCTTTTTGTCCGATCCAATGATCGGTTGATTCGGTTTACAAGCCACCTAAACATTCTCTCATAGCAAGCTTTTGAAATTGCTTCTACGGCAAATTCAACTTGCTCTTTTGTTTGTGCTTTCGTTACGAAGTCTCTACCCACTTTAATTCTTGGTTTTAAAAACGCTTTTGTCATTTCTGTTACGCTCAAACCGAGTAAATGAGAAATTTTTTGAGCAACAGTATTGTCCGGTAACGTGGCCTGATCCGAGTTCCTTTCTTGACGGAACTGCATAGAACCAAATAACATTACCGCAGACACGATACGAAAGATCGAAGAAAAATCTTCATTTGTCATGCCCATGATATGCATGGACTTCACGGTAGAGAAGAACTCAGCTGAATCGTCCACTCCTGGAACTGGTAATGCGCCATTGGAAAGGAATGGATAGTGTTTCGGATCCTCCAAGATAAATTCCTCTGAAATTTTTTAAATACTGAATCATTTTTGTGTTCTTTTTTTAAATATATTAAAGGAATAATTGTAGAGCATAAAAGAGAAGATAACTGTTATTTACTATCTTTAATGAACTTAATGAACTATTATTTTCTAACTATAATGAAACATACGATATAGATAATATTTAGTACTTCCTTTTTTTGAAATATATTCATTTTGACTTACGGTACAGAAAGAGTTCATGCTCAAGTAAGTGCACTAAACTGTCAAGAGTATTTAATCTACTGACTACAATTTTGTTGAAATAAATAAAGTTCATAAAAACGGAATTCTACTATACTTTAGTTTGCTCTTTAACAACAATAAGCATGACAAATTATTTGTCCCATGATCTTGTATAATCAAGATCCAGTATTATTGGAACTTATAGAGAATGAAATATTTAATTGCATATAATTGCATTTATTCTGAACTTATGCTAACTCGTGCTTGAACTCGTGATGAACTCGTAAACGAATAAAGATCAAAATTTAAAGCCTGAATATATACTCAAATCTGTATTTACAAAATTAATTTTTTATTTCAATTTCTTCCTTTTCTAGAAATTAGATTCTAGAATTAGAATTAGAATCTAGAAATGATTCATCAAAATATGTCATTTTCATCCTTCATCTGCAGTGTTGCTCCAAAGTGCACAGTGAACGGAGTACAGCTGAGCTTTACAGAATGGATGATACACTCATAGTGAAACGCCACTGACAAGTACATATAAACGCATGTTGAATGCATAATCGAACAATCAGTTCGCATTTCTATGATACACATCGTACAAAATGAATATGGAAACGAATGCGGATAAATCAGAATTTTGATTTTTTGCAAATTAGTGAATATAATTATTATGGGTATTTGCTTATACAAAATGTTTTGTTAAGGGTAAACGAAACTTTGTTATTAGTTATTTTGTGGTGTTATTCTAAGTAGAAAATATCTAATAGGCATATCATTACTCCTAGTGTGCTAAAAATGTCTCTTAATGCAATAAAACTAATTATTTATCCGCAGTGCTCATTTGGAGTCTTCATCTGAAGCATTCATCCAGTGAAATTGTGTAAATACTCTGGCTTTAATCCTTCATTTTCTCTGTGAACGAATCATCGCCAGTGGTTCTCCAATATGAAACAGTGTAAATTCGGTTTTACTACAATTTAGCCATTTGCATTTTATCTCGTACACAATTAAATTTCATAACCGTTCTATTTTATACGTGGCTTCCATATTGCATCAATTCCATTTGGGATAATATATTCTTCCAACCTTTAAGACAGAGATTTATATATACCATTTCATAAACAGAAATTTAAACAGGAAATGGAGAACAAGGACGTTCTAAATTTGTATTTTGACGAATGAAGAAACTGATGCATTCATCATAGCGTTACGTTATTAAACGACATCCAAAATGATTCGTTGCCTGACATTCCACGCATGAATAATTGAACTTCAAGTCAGGTAGCACAGCTGAGTCATCTATGAAGAAGGTTGTTTCAAATCGTTTGTATCCTGAAAGAACGGGCTTAATCGGAGAATAGATTCGGCTATGGATCAAAATATCCCTAACAAGTACAACACATAATGGGCGGAAACGTTCAGTGTCTCGAAGCGGGAATATCGATTCACTTCTCCGTTGCGAATAGTAATAAACAGTACGTCCTATGGGCTTGGCCTGAGTCAATAACATTTTACACGGCATAAACGTGCACAGAATAAACCTATATAAGACAAGTTGAACTGATAATGAACTGATAACATATATCATCATTTCCATGAATCTCAATCTCATATTGTTATTAAACCAATAAATTCTAAAATACTTCTTGCAACCTATTTACGAAGTTATTCGTGGCAATGAAGCTGTTCCCTCAAATATCGTTTATCTTTACAGTTAACATATTAAAGCGAAAGAACTGAAAGAAATTTGTGTCATAAAAGGAAAATTATGAAAAGTGTAAATAATTTTTATATTATCAATGATAAATCTCGACTTACTTTTTTGATCAGCGGAGGCACCCGCTAGGAGTTGATAAAATATGTGGAAGGTTCTCTCATCTTTCGCTTGTCGAATTGCTCTTGACTTTTCCAGAAGATAAGTCTCTATGTTTGCACCGGCAATGTAACCCGAGGCATCGAAGTTTATTCGAATAAATTTACCCTGTTTCATAAATTGTCAATTATTAACATCATTAATTATCATTAAGGCAAATTGTTTTTTAGGTACAATGCACTACTTAATATTTTCTACTTTTAGATTCTTATTTAAAACAATATATATAGATATATTTTAATAATAAAATATATATATATATTTATATAATGTATATATTATAATTAATATAATATATAAGTATATAATTAATAAAACAATAATAACAAATAAAGAATATAATTTATATAATATATTTAATAATAAAATAAAAATAATAATAATATATATATATATACACGTGCGTATATTTTTTCTATTTTCTGAATCACAGTAGAAAATATTAATTTCATTGTATTATATCTGTTAATAAATACTTATATGGTAAAAAATATTTGTAATAAAAGTAATTGTTTTTTATTATGCAACTTTAGAACAGTATATGCAATCAATTTATAGAAATAATTAATTAATAGTGTATTATGTTTCTTAAAGTAAATATTTTACCTGAAGAAACAAAAACGTTTTTGTCGCATAAAAAGGTTAATTGAAGACGAATATTAATTTTGAGAAAATGTTATAAGGGAAAAGAGCAATATTTGTTGAACTTACAAATCGGGATGAGTTGTCATTTTTCACTGTTTTAGCATTCCCAAAAGCTTCTAAAATTGGATTCGCTTGTAAGAGTTGCTGTTCCAATTCACCCTATCATCAAAAATTAATTACATTAGTAAACATAAAAATTGTTAATTTATCTCGCAACGTATGTATCTGTTTATGTATTGTTTTTAGCAAAATTATATTCTCTGAATTTATATAGTCAAACGCATTTCATAATACATTAAAAGTTCGGTGGAGAAGTTATAAAATATAGACGTATCTAATCTACAAAGTTACTGTTAACTGACATTGATAGAAATAGAAAAAAAGCATTTCCTTCAAATGGATCTGCAAATAATAGTAAAACCGTAAAATGTAAAAATGCTTTCAAAGTACTTGTAAAATTGTAGATAATTTGTAAAGATAGTCATAACTTTATTATATAAGCAATAAACGCTTCTTATAAGTTAGTAATATTTAAATAAATAATACGTCATTAAACAAATTTACAGCACGTGCGCAAATACAATAAATTTTTAATAGAACAATAAATTCATTTATGTATACTTTAGGAAATTTGCAAAATAATTGCGATAAATAAAACATGAGCAATGCATGAAATGCAACAAGAATTATGATATAAACAGATATTTTTTAAAGAAATATTATATCATAGTTTGTTTCACTACAACTAATTGTTGTAATTGCTAATTAGCTAATAATTGTCTCGTCTAAATCACCAAACAACCAAAATAATAATGATTATTTCAGAATAATTAATAATGTAAAAGCGTAATTCATTACCCATTGTATCTAAAGGATACAAAACGTTGTATATTATCTTAAATTGAAGAGTGCTTGGAAAAAATACAGTGTTTGCAAGAAACAAGTATTAACGTGAACCAAATTTATGAAAAAGAAAAGTGTATCTGTAGGAAAACCTATGTGTGCCACTTTTTAGTTGTAAAGAAAAATCAATGTTTGATTCAATTAGACAAAAGCTAAGAAACAATCAACTAATGTTTACTATATATTTTTCTGTAAAGGAGACGTTGTGACACCATCTTCTAGCATTATGAATAATTATTTAGTAAGGGAAATTGCACCTAAATTCTATGCTATGGCTTTCTCAGTGGTATGTGGAACATTTTCCAACAAAAAATCAAAGTTTTTCAATCTTGGCACTTACAGTATTTTTTACAGGCACCTTTCAATTAAATGACAGAATTTATAAGTTTCTATTTAACTTAAGAATCAATATGAACATTTTAATAAATATAGCAATCAATAGGAAAAAATGGCATGAAGCTAATTTCTCAGCTTGATTTATCTATTTATAAAATCTATGTAATCAAAGCAATAGTTGATAAAATGGCTAAATTAGTTATAATTGTGTTTAATGTTTAATATAAAGAAAACATTGATCTCCGATATTTACCATTTCCATTATTATAAAACAAAGAATATCGTTACGTTATTTAAAACTTCATACGATTAAGCGCAAAGTAAAATAAATATGTGGCAAGCATACAGCACACGCACACACATACATAAACACGACAGCGAATATATTAATAAATAATTTAATCAATCGACTCTCACGTTAATTACCGCAAATTTATCCGAAACATTTCCGGAACCCTGAATCCAGCGAGCAGCAGTAAAAAAAAAAAAGAAAAAAAAAGAAAGAGTAAGAAGAACATGTTAGAACTTCGAAATACTTTGTTTCTTAATCGACTAAAAAGCTATCGTGTTAAATACAATATTTTGAAATTAATTTTTTATTAACTCTCCACTTTATTAGTACGTAGAATAAAATACGAAGGAAGAGAGAAGGACGAAAGGGAAGAGAAGGTGAAAGAGAGAATAAGCCAGATTACCTTTCTATTAAGATTGGTAATATTAAATATAGTTAATTTACATATATCATTAGATAGAAATAAGTATCAAAAATACCCGATAGATGAAACGAAGACGCAATAACATACATATATTTTTACGTGCATAGAATATACGAAGAAGTTAACAAAGTAAAGGGAACAAAACTTCCAAAACCTGGGAATACAAACTGTTAGTGTTAACCAAAGCTAAAAACAAATAGATATTACAAAACAGAAAGCAAAAAGAAAAATAAGAAGGAAATATAAAGAAGGCAGACAGTAGCGTATATATCGCGTGAGCGGAATGTTGATCATTTTGTTGTTGACTTACTATGATTAATGCCGGACTTGGTGTCTAGGTATGTTGTAGCCGCCGAAAGTCAGCACCGGGAATGAAAGAATTTATAAAATTAAATTCACGAGCCTTAGTTCACGAATCTAATTTTCATTCGAAGTTTTGGCAAACTCAAACAACTGAAACACCAGCAAATGTATATCCAGAATCGCTCGGAGTGAATCAGTGAAATCCGAGTAAAATTCAAAATATTTGAAAGTTCGTCACGAGTAAGATTACGCAAAAAAGAAAAAAGAAAAAAAAAAAAAAAAGAAGAAGGAAAAATCCTGTTTCCATTTGTAATTACTTGTTTGATACGTGTCATTGAAGGTAACTCGAGTTTGATTCACAACAAGTATAACGTGGATTTTTTTTTCTACGTTCGTAGAAAGATAATGTTTCCATCTAAACGCCATACACAAGCTATTTTGAACATAATTTACGTTAAATGAGGATATTCAATTCTTCAACTAAATATTCTGACTGTGGCGTGTCACGCATTATAAAAGCTCTCGGGACTCCTTCTTAATGATTTTGCAGTTTAAACGAGATTCGTGCCGTTGTTAATGTCGAATTATGAAACACGTGAAAAGGGAACGACGATAGTTTTTTCCTATATAAGAACACAAGTTTCGAAGCATACGGTGACTCAGAACAGTCCGACGAGAATGAGTCAAAGCCGAGTTAGGCCGATAAGTGGATCGTTTCACTGAAAAAGGAAAGATCCTTCGAGAGCCAGTGATCTACGATGGCCTATCATTATCTATCGCGATCGCAAAACAGTCGTATAGTATTCGATGATCGAGTTTTTAAACAGTTCACGTAACCCTTGCACAATCAACATTTACTGTACGTATTTGTCCTTTGTTTTGTTTTCTTTTTTTTTTTTTTTTTTTTTTCTTCTTTACTATATCACGTGTAACAACACGTTGACGACATTTTCAGTAAATCACGTTCGTTTGATTATACAATTATTAGTATTTAAATACAACTATGTATATACTGAATTCTTAGTACTATATATAATACATTCTTATTATATGTAAGATTATTTTGAACGAAACATATCTCTGAGTAAATATTGTTTATGAAAGTTGTTTACTTTATGTAATCAGACTGGTCAATGTTTTATTTTCTACAATTCATTAATCAGTTTTTCAATAAAGATAACTTCCAATTTAATCGAGAGTACTAAAAATATATCTCTCCATATACCAAAATATCACAGTGCTTTCCTTGCTTTAGGAAGTTCGGTATATTTTATCTTCGTAGTCAAATTTTATCTACTACAACTGCGGAAACTGAGGCTGAATTTCCTTCCTGTGTCATTGTTCACGATATCGTACATGTATTAATTTGCACAAAATTCTAAGATTATTACGATTACGTTGATATTTTTTAATATTAAAAAAATGTACAAAATACGATTATTGGAGAAAATTTTATCGACAAAATTTTTAATATTTACATTTTTATTTACTGGAAAAATTCAATAATTCATCATTCGGGTAACATTAAAGGTCAATTTTAAAATAACTTTTTATATTATTTTAAAATAAATGTTTGAGATAAATAATAATTTTTTGAATAATTGAGAAAAGCTTGACCTATTTATTAATACATGGATTGATATAATTTTTATTTCAATTGCTTAATAATAATTTAATTGAGCTGAGAGATTTCAAACTTCTATATATATGTAAATATTATTTTTGTATTATATAAATTTCCTTTTGTATAATTTGGTTTGATATGTGCATTACGTATTTGTTTATATTCGTATGAAATTTACGAAGCATCATGCACGAAAAAAGAAAAGGAAGAGTATTTACAGAAACTTTCATGCACCGGGTGAAATTTACAATGCTCTCAATTACTATTTAAATAAACTCTTTCTAAATTTGAGTCTTTTGAAAAACATTCATTGGAATATATGGAAGTCAGCTACTTTCCTATATAATCCAAACTATTGTATAACAAATTTCAAAATAAACCGTCTATCTAATATAGAATCATTATTCCAGGATATATATTCGAATTATGAAACTGAAAGTAAAATTATTACTGAAATATTCACCTATAAAACCAAGATAAGTGTTCCATACATGATATAAATTTTGTAATTACAAGTACTGAATGGAGCAAATAACTGACATGGACAATCGATTATTTGTAATCATTTGCTATTGATATATCTTTTATAACTAATTTTAACATTATGATTTTTGTTTTAAAAGAAAAGATATAACAATGTATTTGCATGTTCTCGATAATTAGTTCCAAAGAAAATAGATGTGAGAATATTTATATCATATACACAGTAAACAACATGTTTATAAAATAATAATTACATACTACTTATATATATATATATATGTGAAATCTTTTATCTCAATAAACTCTCTTTCATGGAACATTTCATACTTTTCAATTGATATAAAGAATGTAATTATATTGCTATCTATTTCTAAATAAGATGTAAACATCATACAAAGATATGATATAAACCCCAATAAGCTTATAAAACAATTTTCACTATCCACGATATTAAAGATTAAATAAAAACAATAAACAGATTGACTTTTTAATATCAAGTGTATTGTCAATTGTGATGTCATAAAGTTAAATGTGTATACATGTATATTATTAATGAATAATTCATAACATCTATTACACCATAAAATTCCGGAAAGGACACTAAAAAGTAAAGATTATGTTGTTTGTTGAATGAAATAGTATTTAAACGTAACAAAAAGATTCACAAGTCTATCAGTTTATCAATTCGTAAGTTACAAGAAGTTATTTAGAATGATAGATATAAACATATCTGTTTCTTCTAAGACTATAAAGATATCATTGAAGACAAAAGTATACAATCTAAGATATAAAATATAATAACATAAGCGATAATACGTACTTTGAAATATCTTTTTGAGAGTTTTCATAATCACTAATATTTTTGTACAACTCAACTAAATAAAAAATAATCCTAGTAGAAAAAACATATCAGTTTATACTTATAACGTATAATTTAATTAATATAAAATTAAGACTACAATATTTTGCTCGATATTACGCACTGAAGTTCTTTAAATTTTTAAGGATGTAAAAAAGAGGAAATATATAATTTCATTTAAAAAGAATTGAATAATTTATAAGAGTTGCGAACTAAACGAGTATCTGTAAACGATTTCCCTCCAATACCTATTCCCTTTTATCACCAACAAAACAGTATATATTCTTACAGCAACAAAAATATCTAACATCTTAATGCTAACATTGAAATGCTGTACATTGCAATAGGTTTCGTTTATTCTACATAAACATAATAAAAAAGATCAGTGTACAGAGAAGAATGTATCCCTTCTATCAATATACAACATATATACAGTTATTTATTTTATCTTGTCAATTATCTTTATCTTTTCTTTACTGGAATATCTTAAGTGCTGAAAAATTCTTTTCACATCGAATCTCACCAAACATCGAGATATTTACTTACCGCATTTGATTTTGGTTTCGAGGCAGCGACGTATGCCAGGTATTGAATTACTTTTTTCGTGTTCTCAGTTTTACCAGCGCCGGATTCACCGGTGCATAGAATGGACTGGTCTTCGCGATCTATAAACAAAAATACGTACAAAAGATCAGATATTTCGAAGTAATAATACACAAATACGTCTTACCTTCAAATTCAATAACAAAGCATAATCAATTACATACATTTTATTTTATGGCCAGTAAAAACATTTAAAAGATCATAAAATAATATACAATTACCGATTAATTACAAACAATTAAATAGAAGACTAAATGAAATATCAAACAACCAGATGTCTCGATAACGCTTAATGACTAAATAAATTAGTGGATGTCTGGTCAAATAAGAAAACTAATTACCTTGAAGCATAGAACGATATGCAGTGTCCGTAATAGCAAAAACATGAGGTGGGACCTCGTGTCTCTTGATACCCTTATACCTCTCCATTATCTTTTCCGTGTAAATTGGCAGCCTCTTGTATGGATTTACCACCACGCAGAATAGTCCTGAGTATGTCTGCAATCATACCAACGAATCGATGAGTGGCCTGGCTACGAATCACAGAAAACGAATTTCAATCACGTTGATTTCTACCTCGAATATCTTGAAAATCGAATAGCACCGTTCCAACAATATATTTCACAGACAAAAGCTACAGACAGCAGCATGAGTGCAATTTGTAACTGAATAATTGATTTTTTTTTTTGTTTTTGTTTTTTACAGACTAAGGGAATTTATAAAATTTAAAATAATATATTTATAATTCTAATGAAAACTTCTTAACGTTTTCCACGAGAGTTATATTTTTCTAGTACGTATTTGTATTACGTACGTAAGAAACTAGGCTATTTAGTGAACTATATCGATAGAAAGAAAGCTGGACAAAAATTTAATCGGTTAAATTTGTAAATAGAAGCTACCAATGAGTAATATTTCCTGCCGTGTAATTCGCGTAAGAAATTTCTTTATAAATCACATTTAACGTGATGGTTTAAGGTAAGAGTGATTTGATGCGTTGGTGAATTATAAAATGAAACTGCAGTTATACTGTTCCTCCCTCAGTCAGACATTTCTGTATAATTCCAAGCGAGTAGCATTTCTCTTGCATTTTTCACGTAACGAGTTCAAGGTTAACAAGCAGGCACATATAAATTATTACTTAGAGAATATACTACAAAAAAGAATATTTCTTTTTTTCTCTTTCAAGTTTTTAACCTGATCTAAAATATACAATGGAAATTAAGAGCTTCAGTACTTTTTCTGTGCGTCGTTTATCGTGAGAATATTCTCCCTGCGCGAAAATATTTCTCACGCCTTTTAAACGGCAGTGTTTAGTCGTTATTTATATAAAAAATGGACAAAATCGCTATTGTGGTTTTTTGTTTAACGTATCTAATGAAAGAAACTGACGATCGAGAAATCGACGAAACGTAAAAATAAAATAGCGCGAGGGGAAGAAACCAGTTGCAACTAGTTTAACGAGAATAGTATCGCGTTAAAGTTTGTTTGGAATTCGATTATCAATTAACGAGAAAATCACACGCAATGAGCTAATCAATAGATTCCACTGGCGTTAATAATTCACGTAACAAACGTAATATATAAATCGCAGTTATACCGCAGTCTAACGTATAATCAATAACAGAAGAATTTCACTAATCCAATGATATCGACGTCTCAGTCTAATTTTCATCAAATATTAGCTCTTTTGTTTCAACAACCGCTTAAGCGTTCAATTACAATGCATGTAATTCATGCGCCAGACACTTATAGAACTTACGTAGCGTACAAACTTGAAGCGATTTGCTACGCACGTGTTGTACTTTAACCATCAATAACCCCATAAATTGATAAACGGCTACACTATGTAAGCAGATAAACGAACGGAAGATCGATTTACATATATTTTGTTGAAAAATCTGGGCAGACTAGTGTAGCGGAAAATGTGACTTGTATTTGTTGTTATTTCTATATTCAGAGATAGGATGACAATAATTATTATTTTATTCCTTGCATAAATCTACCACACCGTTCTGAGCCAAAAAATCCTTTATTGCACATTTTTACATGGACTAGGGATAAAAACAAAAGAACATCTTAAACCTATCGATCAAATCTGTCGATTGTAACTAGAACTATCTTTTAGTTACTATTTCTTGTAACTAACGCATCTGCATATGGATGGCGAGCTCACGTTGTCATTTTCAACAGTATTCGATAAAGGGCTGAATTATAAGCCACATTTTGCAGTACGTTCATGCATTTGGTAATAGTTTCCTTTTGATGAATAATTTACAAGTTAAACGGAACGAGAAGCTGAAGGTATGCGTCACCATTTGGGAAAGATGAGCAAGCGGGTCGGTTTACACTTTCCACAAGATCATACCGATGTGTAATCATGAAAAAATGTCAAGTAGGAAAGGATCTTGGAGATTTTTGTAGCCAGACTTAAAACTGTAACTTTCTATATGTTGCCGGTTCATTTTTTCATTACTCTCGTATAATAGAGATACATAGAGCGTAAGAAATATATTCGAATGAAGCTGTCTATGTTAACGAAAATGTTGCAAGAACTCATTTTACGATATAATAGTACCGGTAGTTGTTCGATAAGAGGTTAAATAACTTTGCTCTGTTTTAGTATCGTTGATAAGAGGATGGCGGTGGATTTGCGGTATATTCACTGAAATAATGAGA
The DNA here is from genome assembly GCF_040668555.2 of Bombus flavifrons. Lineage (NCBI taxonomy): Eukaryota > Metazoa > Arthropoda > Insecta > Hymenoptera > Apidae > Bombus > Bombus flavifrons. The sequence continues at coordinate 3,674,806 of NC_138458.1, read as the reverse complement.
CGATGACCTAATAATCGATACAAATAATCGTATTGTTATGTAATATGAGTCAGACAAAAAATCGTATAATAAAAATCGCAGGCTTGAAAGATTTTCGAGAAAAGAAATTAAAAAGTTTGAACTAAGAACATATACATTGTCAATACATTGTATTAAAATAAATTTCTAATTTAAATTCTACAGATTTCCAATTTAAAATTTTTTATTGAAGAAGGAAGAAAAAATGATTCCAAATGTTTAAAATCATAATAAAGAAAAGCATATCCTTTTTTTTAAATATTTTATAATATTTAAATATATAATATATCTGTATTATAAAAACCTATACTTTGTTTCATCATTATTTATTCATTAAATGTTGAAAGTAAAACGTTCATCGGACATTAATGAATTAATAGCAAGAGCAATGTTAATAATAATATCCACTTCGTTAGAACGTTTGCAATCCTTAATTCTGTTCAACAAATGTAAAGCTTTTCGCGTATAAAACATTGTACATTAAATTTTATTATCCTCTTCTTTATTGTTGAAATTGTATCGTCATAAATTCACAACTTTCTAGTCTTCACATTTTTTATAACAATTTCGCAGTCTACAAGTTGCACCTTCATATTTATATTGTTCATTAAGGTCAATTGCAGAAAAACATTTACAGTCGCCTCTTTTTTTCAAGACAGATGAATCTAACCTAAAGAAAGATGAACAAAGTCTCAATGCAAAGTAAGGATCCACGGCTATTTTGTTCCCTTTTTTTTTTAAACAGAACTCTCTCCTCGAAGGTCTCCAAAACCGGTCTTTGAGAGTGTCGTGTCGTCGACCTGCCTAACATTCCTGGTTATCGCTCACTAACAACCACTGACTCTAACTCCCTCTAAAGGAAAATTGCATGTCTTTCTTGACTTGGTGACGTAGGATAAAGCTAACATCAGTTTTCATATCAATTCAGAAGAAATGAATCATTCACATTGATCTTCTTTGAAGCAGCACAAGGTGACCACGCTGTTTCACTTTGTCTTTCGTTTAATAGCTGACTTTTTTACTTAAAAAAATTTGCCAAAAAAGAAAACAAAGAGCAAGAAACCAAACAAATATGAAGACTGGAAAAACGTCGATAATTGCACAACTAATAAAAAGGGAATGTTCTTTGTTATGCTCTTTCATGTGCGGTATATATATTATTTAATTATAATTATTACGATATTTATAAACGAACATGTTTATAAAAATACAAAAGGCATATATCATGGAAATAATTCTGCATTCATTTTGTTCATGCATATAAGAAAACATAATAGTGCTGTGTTTTCATATAATTAATAGTCATCAAGCTCTCAAGTTGTTGACTATTAAAATTGGTTGCGCGTGCAGAAATCTGTAGTAATTGAAGCATATTAAAGTGCGCCGTTTTCTGCACAATTTATCACGAGTTTTAGACACACGCATCAAGATCACGACACGATGCTATTATACGCGTATACAGATTGCCACGAGAAAAAGAAACGTATTTATTATATTTTCGCTATTACGTGTCACTTTTACTATCAGAATCATCGACGAACATATCATGTACTTTCTATTTCCTAAAACTTCGCAGAACTGTAACGCATAATAAGCATTTATGCTTGTAATTATAATGACGCATAATAATAATATATAATATGTTTCATACCCAGTCGTACGAAAATCAGGTATTAAAATCAGACTCGTACATATTTCAAAACAATATTTCCAACCATTCTTCGCTTTAAACCCGTTAAAGTTCAGAATAGAAGAAAGAATTGGAGTTAAAGTTCAGATAAAAATAAAAAAAAAGAAAAGAGAAGAAACGATGCTGTTCACGTGTAAATAATCTTGAAATAAAATAAAAATCAATTTAATGTTACATTATACGAACTTCCATTATACAAAGTTGCCTGTATGAAAATAAAGTATCCCGGTTTTCAATACGCCCCGAATTAGTAGACACGTAGGCATTTTTTTGGTATGACTTTCCGATTTATATTCGAGTAGAAGAGAGTGAAAAAGAAGAGGGAAACAGACGAAAATCAGAGAGAGGGAAAGAAAGATATAAAGGAGTGCGGTCATAAAAAAGAAGAAGGAGAAAGAGCAAGAGGAAGAGAAGGAGAAGGAGAAGGAGAAGGAGAAGGAGAAAGAGGAGGAGGAGAAGGAAGAGAGGAGGACAAGGGTGTATGACGAAGCGACATGTTTAATCAATCCCGGAATCTGTACGGTTTCATCAGAGTTCGGTTTCTTTCCTAAGAAGACCGAAACTGCGTCTTGACTATAAAAGGCACGAAATCTTCAGCGAAACTGGCTCTTTCTCTTTTCCTCTTTAACTCGTCACTGGTATATTACATCGGGACGTTTACGGTACCGCGAGGAAGCAGGTTAAGGACACTCGTCCTTATAAGGACTCCTCCCTGATCGTTCTCTTTCTCTTTTCTCCTTTCCTAAATTCGATAGAGAAGAAACGCCAATGCTTCATATATAAATTTCCTTTCTCGCTCGGTCCTATGTTAATAGCTTTTATCACGGTATACTTCAATTTACTATCCTTTTATGGGAATTGCATGAAAATATAACCAAAGCACATATAAACAGGATCGAACGTTCCAACAGCGAACGAATGTTTCCAATAGCACTAACAAGTATTTAAGAACCAGACGAAATTACGGCTCAGTTTGGTATATGAATTCATTCGAATTCTTATAATATACCATAGATGTTGATAACAGATTTTATTTATTGCGCAAGGAATAGAATTTCTTGTTTTAGTAGCAGTACGACGATTACGATCGATTGTGAGCTGAAAGATTTTGATGATTTTCGGAACGTTGCACGGAATGTAATATACCGCGGATTGAAAGAAGAAAAATCAGCACGTACGAGGCACATGCATGACGTCATTCTCTCGTGTCCTAGAATGCTTGCCATACGTAAGCAGATATTTCTATATCGTAAGGCCCAATAAAAACCGCAATTCTTTTAATTAATATCGACCGATAAAAGCCAGCACGATCTTCAGTTACGATTCCGTTGAACTGTTTATCGAATTATTAACGAAGAGAAAATTTGAGCGAAAATGCCAACAATTTTCATACGTTTACGTCTATGTCATCTATGAGGAAACAATTTTTTAAATTTACTTGCCGAATTTTTATTGAAATATAAAACGCAAAATGTTTCTTGCCTTTTGCTTCATTTTTCTGTTCTAATTATTCGAAAATGTCCTATTTGTCAATACTGCGAATGACAAGTAATTAATGTTACATCTTAGCAAGCGAAAACATTCGTAATATAAAATTAAAGGATCATATTATCCATTAATTTGTATGAATCGGTCCACATTTTTCTTGTTTTGATTTTACAACTTGGTTTCACAAAATTTTGAACGCAACCTTCAAAGTATGCTAAAAATTACGGTGAGTCAATGTGCCACACGTACGTGGAAATGAGGTATGGCTGTTATCAGCTTCAGATAAGAGTTAAGAATGAACTACAGTTGTGCTATCTATTAACATTGGAGTTCCAGCCTTCTTTGAAGTTTCGAGATCCTATAGCTCTCTCTATGTCGATTAAATTATTGTTTTCCAATTTTACTGAGTTTATTCTTTATTTCTATATAATACCAAAATGAATAAAATCACGTATGGGGATTATTTTTTCTTCCATATTAATAATTTGATAATGACAGTAAATAATAAATATTATTTACACTGGTTCAATAAACGTTAATCATATATGGATAAAATTCAATGTAAAATAAAACGATTATTCTTTTAATTTTTTATGTACTAAAATATCGTCCATTTTATATTATAAATGAAATAATGTACGAAACGACGGTATGTTTTACTATAAAACGATAATAAGTTATTAAATAAGTAAATGTATCTTTAATTATACTGTTTATAATTTCTTCTGATTTACTGTCATAAAAGATTTTATTGTGATAAATATTCTCGCACAAATATTTTTCGGTAAAGTTCACTCTCTTGAAAAGTAAATTATGCAATCATTTATGCAGCGGAATATTTATAAAACATTTCAATTTACTACTTAATTACGAATAAAGAAAAAATGTTCAAAGATTTTCGACGGAGATAATTATCAGCTTAATACCATTTTTTAATTATTCTGTTTTTATATCATGTGTTCCTTTACAATTAAGTTTTTCTAAAATAGTAATGTTAATTCATATATGTTTATTATTTTGAGTACGAAATTTGAGAGAAAAGTAAATGCAACGGTTCAATGAGAGTAATCTCAGAAATAGAATACTTTTGTTTATTGTTAGAAACGTACGAGAAAAAGCTTGATCACAACACTGTGAGATAATCAAATTCAGCGAGAGCCTTGGGTTAGGTCAGTGTTACGTTTACAAATCCGTTAAATTTATTTTGGATGTTTAGCTCGTAATACAACAACAAAAAAACAAAACGATCGAATGTAACATTAAAATTTGATAATAACAATTGCTCGCGTTAACTTTCAATCAAAATGAATGTTTGAATTGATTTACTTTTCGTATTCTTCCGGTTCATGCAAGAAATTTGTTAACTGATTTGTACTAACTAAATTAGATAGCAAAAACATAATTAAAAGAAGCTTTAGCCATTTATAGCTTATAAATATTTGTTAAAGATATTTTTCGAATTTGAAAGACAAAAATATTGTAAAAATAAATATTTGGTATAAAGAAATTAAATTTTGATATTTTGATAATTATATATTTGTATAACTGTTTATGGTAGTATTAGTATACGTATAATGGCATTACATGATTTATATTAAAATAATCACAATTTTTAGTATAGACTGCATATTACTAATTCAGTATACTGTTTCCAGGTAATATTTCATTATAGTTCAATGCATACAACTTATATTATATACCAAATATTTGCATATATATAAGAATATTATAATATTTAAACAAAAGGAAGACTAGAATTACTTTAGACATAAAGTACTATATATCCAACTGTATAAATGACATAAAAAGTTTGGGCCACACCATAAAATCAATTAAAGAATTAATATTGAAAAACCCCAATTTATGCATATGAAAATACATAAATTAATATGATTGCTATTTATATCAGATAATGCTAAATGTATATGACTGTTGCACAGGCCATAGTCTTACAAACTTCTGTCCAATAATCCATACACAAATTTGTGTGTGTGTGTTTGTGAAATATATTAATATTTATAATTTATTTATATACTTATATAAAACAAAATGAAAATTATGCATCCTTATTATTCGCCTTAGCTGTACATTCCAGTTCATTCTTTTTAAATCAAAGCAGAAAAATCTTACAAAAATCACTTCTAGTTTAAATTTAAAAGTATTATGCTAACTTTATACTTTGTGTGCATGTATATGTGTGTACATATGTATATATATATATATGCTCAGTTCTTTATTTACAATATAATTTTCCATCTAAGTGATAAAAAAAGAAATACTTTTTTTAATTTAAATAAAATCTACTGAATAGTATCAAGATAATGATAACTTAATTTTGATATCTGATACAATTAATTTTTCTTTTTTCCCATTGATATTAATCTAGTGAACAAGTAGATTGATAAGATATTTATAAAAAGAAATATAAAAATTAATTAATATCAGAAGCAAATCATAAAGAATTAATTATAAGCATATTTGCATTTGGAAAGAATGTTACTTACCATATAATTCAGAATAATTGTACTTTTTATATTATTGTTATAAACAACAAATATATATTTATAAATTAAATAAATAATTTGTAAACAAATAAAGATTGCATAATAATAAAATAAAATTTTACTAAAAGCGTTTATACGCTGACAGACTGCATGCAAAAAAATAAATATAGCATTTATAGTAACTCTACAATTAGTACACAGCAGTTTAATAGTAAAAAATTAATGTTATCAATAATTATAGAATTGGTTTCTTTGTAATTGATCTTAATTTCTGCTCCAATTGAAATAAAAGGATGAGAAAGAAAACTTTATCACCAAGGCTTATCACCAATCTTTTATGATCTATTTGTTATATTTCCCTCAAGAAAATTAATCAAAAAATGAATCATTGGCTTTTATTTGACAGTATTAGTAATGGAAAAAGATAAAATCTATCAAACTCACGTAAATGAGGCCGGAGTAGTATCTGTCTTTGAGGTTATGCAGTACCGAAGCTTCATTTAGGCACGTTAATTCAGCCATGTCTTCAACTTTATCAAATTTCGGTGGATTCATCTTCTGAATATCATCTTTCGCGACAAGGACCCGTTTTCCAGTTTCGGCAATCTCCACTTCGACCTCATCACCCCGTTCACCCTTTATCCCGGCTGCAACGAAACCCTGAGTTTCGTGAGGCACCCAAACCAGCTTTTTCTGCGTCCATTCCGCCTGAGTTGCAGGATCATTGAAATTATTCCTGTCAACGGAAAGGAACCGCAATTCGGGATCCGAATGATCCACCCTCGAGTCGACGTCCGCCATTTTTGTTTTCGAGATCACTAGCTCCTCGAGCCGGCTTCAGGGACGAGCGATTCCAAGGACGATCCTCGACAGACTGACCTCTTCGTAACAAGGACACACATGTAACTATTCAACACTCGTTTTCCCGTACTTTTCGAGTGTCTATTGTCTAGTGGTGGTTAAGATAATCTGAAGTTGGAGAGTTTTGGACGATTCGTAGTTCGTTCTCCTTCGAGGCACCGTGTTCTTCTACCACCTTTAACGCTCTTCGAGATTGTTTTCTTTCTCGCTCCTCGCGGCCATCTTCTTTTCTCCTTACCATAAAATGATGGTGGGGCTCTGTTTTCAAGGTAGGCTGCGTAGTAGCGCTCATGTCGCTATATGACGCGTCTCAATAGAAAATTGATTGGTTAGCAGGTAAATATATTAACGCAGCAACCAATCAGAAATATTTCGTATACCATAAAAAAGAGTATTGGTTTAGACCATAAGTGAGGTAACCTTATTTCATTCTTTTCTATGTCTTGATTTTAAATATACACCTGACGATTCTTAACCGACAACTCATAGTAGCGCAATTGAAATGAAATATAAATATATCGATGATACATAATTTAATTATTCCCAAAATGTTTTTATAGAAATTTCTCTATTCGTTTGTTATATAAATTATATTTTTATTTCCTAAGTTTACAACATAAAGACGTCTAATTATATCATATAATATATTAATTTACTGTGTTTTCCAAATTAAATGATATTTTACTTTTTATGTAAGATTCATATTTAATATAAAAATAATAGTGGTGAAATAATACATTGTTTTTTACATATAAAATTTCTATTCGAAAGTTACAATAAAACAATGTAATATTTTAATAGAATCAGTTGATAATTGATTTAATTGTTAGGGATTCTCTATTATACGTATTTAGTATAAAGGAATCTTGTCCATTTAAAATTATGTAGATATATTTTTGATGACATTTTTTATATACGTCTATATACATATGTACGTAAAATATAAATTTATTAAAATTATTTACTTTCCATGAAATTTAGACCGTAATTAAATATTTTTCAAAGATATATGATTTACATATATTTTTAATATATTTAATAGCAAAAATAATTTAAAGAGATGAGGATTTTTAAGATTGAATTTCTTTTCTTTATAGTCTTCTTTAATATATTAACAGTAAATATTCTTGTTATTTCTACTTTATAAAGTGAATTATGAAGAAATATATTAAATTAATAAATTATGTAACTAACTTTATTTATTGCAATAGACAGACTTCTTGCATGTTTTGTTTATAAATTATATACATATATACACAAATAATTTGTATAAATTTAAAGAAGCTATAAACAAATAAACAAATTTTGTTTATTAAACATAGGTATATAATACTTTTTAAATTTAAAAGTTCCTATAATTTATCTAATGAGACAAGGGAGTAAACGTAAACAAAATGAGATTACTACGGCTGCAACTATTGGTCAGACTGATGACTCTCGAATGTCACTAGTTGGCGACCAATAGTTGCAACCGTAGGAATTACATTTTGTTTACAGTTGCTGCCTTGTCTGGTCGGAGCAACTGTAGAATATTCCTTATTAATTTTTTCTTTTATGTTAATGGGAATACAAAGGAAGGCACGATCGCAATGGGATCGCACGATAAAATATTGCCTGTGTGCGTTCAGGGTAACGTTATCGGTAATCGTCAAATATAAATGAATTCATGAAGTCGTAAAAATAATCATGTTTAATTTTGTTTTACATAATGTAATATGTAATCTCGTGATAAATATTCTTTAACTGTTCTAGCAGGAAGGGTAAAGTGCCAAAAGTGTAATAAAGTATTCTATGCAGAAACATTGTATAACAGAACGTGAAACGTGCACGATCAAATTTTTGGCTAGTATAAAACGATATTAATAACATCAACGATAGATGTAATACGTTAAAGTACGGATATCATAGTGGTTTTTATCATTCTGTATTTTTTGTTGTAAATTTACTTTTCTTTCATATCTAATTTGTAATTTGCAATTAAATTGTGTTAACTTATAAAATTTCTTCAATATAATAATTTACACAGCAATATATATCTATTTGAAAAAGTATATAATTTTATAGTTGAAACATGTTTTATGATAAAGGTTATTCATATGCAACTTATGACAAAGATAAGGTAAGAATAAGTATGTATATAAAATTGAACCGAACTTTAGAGGATCAAAAATTATTGATTTCTTTGATATGCAATCCTATAGTTTTTGTTGCATAGAATCTACTGAAATGTAGATTTAAAATTACGGAATAAAGTGGTCCAAAAGCTAGGAATCTATAAAACTAAGTATTTTAGGCTATTTTAAACGTTATTTTGATGCTATATTGACAGAAGTAGTATATATATATATATATATATATATATATATAGATAGAAATCTATGCTTTCTCCAATGAGTGAAATCTATGAAGGCACTAAGTGAACGTGGTTGAGTTAAATCATATGTGTTTGGCTACATGTATTTTTAATATATTTGGTTTTTGCTCTGACATGACTCAAGGCAAGCACATAATAGTTTTTAAATGTGTCCAAAGTATTCACTTTTTCTTTTTGTATTGTTATGTTTCATCCAGTTTATTTTCTTTTTTCTTGCCATTTTGAAATTTTTCTCGTTTTATTTTTTATTACTCTTTATTCCATATAGAATAGTCAATCACACAATGGAATTTGTAGGTAAGTGAGGTTGATTGTGATTTGCAATAGTACCTATTTTCTAACTATTGCGGCCAGTTACGTTAATACAAAATAATTCTTCGCGAATTTAACTACAACAAATACCCTAAAAAGTTTTTAGTTATAATTTTTGATCTAGTGGATTCTGCAATTTAAGACTTGCATTTTCAGATTCTATGCATTGAGAACTATAAGATTGCAGACAAAGAGGTCAATAATTTTTGGTCTCCTGAAGAACAACGTACAATTCTTTCAACTTTATGTTTGATAATCATATCTTTTCCAGGTAATAGTTGTTGATCTTCGGAGTGATACTTTAACAAAACCAACCCAAAAGATGAGAGAGGCACTATCCAGTGCTGAAGTTGGTGATGATGCTTTTCATGAAGATCCAACAGTGAAAGGTATGAAAATGTTGTTCTGAAATATTATGTTTAGTATTAACACATACACATACATATATATGATTCTTTATTTATAAATTAAATATTTTAATTGCTTTGTAAAGTAACTGTAAGATAATACATTAAATAACCAAGAAAGTTTATGCCATTTTAATTAATAGAGATAAACCTAAAAATAGCATAAACTTTTTTGCCTACATGATGTAATTATTGATATCAACAATATAATTATCACATACAATATTATTAACAGTAAATAGGTTTTGTAAAGAAGTTTTTGGTTTTCAGTATTACAAGAAACAGCTGCCAAAATGGTTGGAATGGAAGATGCATTATTTGTATGCTCTGGAACTATGGCAAATTTAATTGCAAGTAGGTATAGCAGATTATATGCACATTAAGTTGCACTTTTATTCAAAGTAGTACAAGTTTTATTAATTTCATTACTTAGCTTAAAAAGATATTAATTCATAAACAATACTGTTAATTCAAATTGTTATGTCTTTAATGTAGATTTAAACTTTATTAATGAATAAGAAACATTGAGTGGTATCTAATTGTACTTTCTTAAGTATCTAACACAAAGAAGATCAATTTTATATTTAATGATTATTTGTAAAAATATAAATATTTCCAACTCTTTAAATGATAGGTAGATACACATATTCAGTGAATATGAAGCTATAGACCATGGATGCATATAATATGCATGTAAACACTGGGCATGTTTGAAATTTTATTTAATTTTTATATAGTAGTATAGTATTATAAAAAGCTGAAATTATAATTTAAGTATAAACTTTAGATATAATTTACACCTTACAAATATAAGAAATAGAAATTTATGTTCTACATGCTGTGTTAGAATCTACAATGTTTAGCATTTAAAAAATTCCTTATATTGCAACATAAATATTCTCTTTAATAACAGTAGCTAACAAAATAATTTTGGTAAATATATATCACATACATACACATTGCATGTATATTATAATCATGTTGATAGTAATAGTTATCTACTATATTTATTACTATTTTCTGTGCAAATTAATATTTAGATTATATACTCATCTCAGACTCTGTGTTGTATCTATTATTTCTTCCACTTAATTAACAGTCTAATTAAATTTTAATTTAATTGTAATTTCTTCAAGAATGTTTTTATCTTTAATTGCAACGAATATTTTTGTTTTCATACAAGATGCTTTATTTATATCTTATAAAGGTGTTGGTATGTAGCTATATTGGTGGAATGAAAAAAAGAGAAAAGGGCTAGGATTGTATATTACACATTTTTTTTTCAAAAAAAGCATTATACTTTACATTACTTTTAAGCTACGTATGATATATTTCCAAGACTATTCAAATAATCTTTCTATTTTCATATTGATATATAAAAATCATCACTTTTTGTTTTACAACATGGTATTAGTATCAGTTATATAATTCATGACAATTACATACATAATAAATATATTATAATAAAGATACTTATAATTATAATAAAGATAATAAATAAACAATAAGTAAAGATTTCTTTTATTTTATTAGAGATTTTATCAGAAATATTGTAATTAGATACATATGTAATTTTTTTATTCCAAACGTATATTTTTTAATTATGAATCTTAATTAGAATTAATTAGAAGATTACTACAACTTTTTTAATTGTAATATGCAGAAGTTAATTACAAATAATTGTTACAAGTATTTGAAAAATTCTAATAATGAGACATCATTGTAATACTTGATCTCACGACAGTTCTTAGGGAAAGATTTATATTTCAGAAGATAAATGGAGAAACTTTACTCTTAAACTATTTATCATGTATTCCTGAAACTAGATATAATTAATATGTTTTACAATCAATACTACTGTGCAGTTCTATCAAAATGTTAAAACTATACTTTGGGAGTTCTTCTTAGGAAAACAGTTTTTACCTTATGACTAAATTCGTTCTCAATATTTTGTTGTTAAATATTTGATTAATATATATAATCGAGTTTAAGAGAAATTGGAATCTTTATCCTTTTATTCGTGTTAATTTTTCATAGAATATAAGTGCAATATGTATAATACAAATAAAACTAAAAACATAATAGAAATACAAAAAGATACATAATAAATATAATAGATAAATAAAAAAATATATATGAGGCAATATAAATAGGTTTAATGAGTATTCACGTATTGATCAATCCATAAATTATACTAGATAGCATATATTTTCATAAAGATGATATGAGAAACCCGATAAGCTTCGAGTAAAGCATTCAAGGCAATGAAGCATGAGTCAACAGCCGTTTGTAGTGACTCAGAAATGCAATTTTTTCATAGTAAAACATAGTCAAAGCAGATAGTGTGAACAAAAAAGGCACGATACGTAACTACGTGTTATTGGATTAATACTAAACATCGTTGATTCGAAGATTAAGTTCGTTGAGGACGAGACAGTTATACCAATTGCAATATTTTCAATGTTTTTTTGCATGTCATCTAATAATCTAATGTTTCGAACTTTTCGAAAAATTCAAGTCGTTCAGACCAATTTTAAAGCGATTATTCTATTTTAAGGCTTATTCGAATATTGTTACATGAGCCACTGTAAGTCTAGTTGTTCTTAGTCGGTGATCAAGATGATGTGATATATACAGGGTGATTCACCAGATATTACCACTTCGATGTACGTGATTGTCACTATTCTCAGCGATAAATGTTTGGATACATGTTGAATGGTTTCCAAGGGTACATATTCTGATGCTATTAGATTTTTTGTAGGTGGACGCGTTAAGGACCTATAAAGAACAACTTTGATTTTTTAACACGTTAACTGCCACGCGTGTTTTTAAAGAAATCTCCGTCAGGCCCCGCGTACAACAGTACCAAGCGTTCTCTGCTAGGTGCTCCCATCGATATTTTAGTAATGCGAATCGCTCAAGTGGTGGTCTCAAGAATGATCTTTCGTTTCATTTGTTCGCAATATTAAAACCACTAGCTGTTGTTGAATATAATGAAGGAAAGTGTAGTATAGATTGTTCCAACCAAATGGTTTCTTATGCCACCACAATTAAAAAAGGAATCAAATAGTACAGAAAACTTGGCATTCAATGCTTTCTGGGAATTTCTGTTGTAAACGCTTTGACGGTTTACAAAATTACAACAAGAAAAAATATAAATATTAGAATATCTAGACAATTGTTAGTTGCAAAATTATTAGGGTTGTCTGAAAATACAAAAAATCCTTGTCTTTGACGGAGTCAACATATCGCCGTTCGTAAAAATGATTCCGGAAGCATTAGACGCGCATGCGAACTATGTTATGTTATGCTATGTTATGTTATGTTATGACCGAACAAAGGCACAAAAGAATTTGAAGAAAACAACTTTGCCGACACCCGAATACGGGTGTCGTGGCAGTCAACGTATTAAATGGTATTATGCATTTTTTTAATGCACTAATCGGTGCAGCTTGTCATTTCCTATACGAAAGTATTAGCCTATTTGTATCGAAAAGTTATTAGTTTACCAGATATTTTAACCTTAGGTTGTTAAATTTAATTACATTACATTGCTTTATCAGAAGAATATTTAAAACAGATAAAAATGTTGCTTGAAAATTTTGCATATGCTTGAGAATGTATAAAATAGTGATCAACACAATTAAATGCTATTTTGTAAATTAGTGGTAAAATTTGCCGGTTATTTGATGATTCAGAAAGGTATGCAAATACTACTTAAGAAGCAATTAGGACATCATCATCATGGACAAAAAAAAATAGCTTCTGTATGTAAGAATTATAATAATCAGTTAAAATCTTAAATGGTTCCATGATTCTTATAATTACATCAAGATTATAGTCTAATTATTACTACTAATTTGAAAAATATCTTAACTGTGATTTTGTCAAATTTAGTGTATGAAAGATAGGAAGAACATAAATAAAAAGTATTGCTTTACATTTTTCCCTATAAGGTTCAAAATATGAATCATAGAAACATAATTTTAACAAAAATATGCTTTTAAAATTACTGATTACAACTTTTTGCAATTTAATAATTATAAATAAATTTTCAATCTCAAATTCCACCTTTTGTGTGAAACATCTTTCATAATAAAAGTCAGAAAAAACATTAACATATTCTCAAAAAGAATGCTGTTAATATATAGGTTTTTATATGCGATGTATTTAGAAATTAATGTTGTATGTAATGAATCATACATGAGTTTCTGCAGTTAAGGTGAAAGATCAGTTGTTTTATTTGAACAGTTTTATTTGAATATAATATATTTTTTTTATTTCGGCTTCAAAGCCAAGAAAGGAGTTGATTTATAATACTTTTCGCAATGTTACAAATATCATCCATTCATTCTTTCCTTCTTCTACAAATTATTTCTTATTATTGTCTTACCGTTATTTGTTCCATTTCTCTATGTTTCCACATCTAATCTGTGCTATTAACTTTAGCCTAACTTCTTTATTCAGGTGCTCCGGTATCACTAACATCCTAAATATATTTGTATTTTTTGTTAGTACAGTAAAACTTTGGTAATCCTAATCTTAAGGGAAGAATTTAAATCTTCTATGAAGATTTCCACTTACCGAAATTTTGATAGAAGCATATTGCCTTTTGCAATGAAGAAGAGAATGACATTGGTGATTTTCCCTGCTCTCTTGCCTCCTTTTAAAAAAGTATGCATTTTTGCGCTTGAGTTTGATAAAATTTTAGTTTTTGTTACTAAAAAAGAAAAATTTTTATGATGTAGTATGCATTCATAAGGAGCGTAAGGGGATATAACTTCATAATTTTTAAATGTCTTGGTTTTAACCTTGTTTGGTAAAATGATTCTTTAGGAAGATCAGTGCGTTCAACGTCTTAATACTCAATCGGCTGCAAATTTTTGTAATAGTGTTTCCTAAAACAAAAAAAACTTTTGCAAGATATTGATGTTGGTCTATATAGTCAATAAAACATTGCATAAAATATCCATATTGTTACTTCTCTTCCCTTCCTTTCCTTCAACACTTTAAAACTCTTTGTCTATATCGAATCTTCTGCATTTGATTTGTTTTAAATCATTTTAACTTTTGATGCTGTTTTGTAAGTTTTCATATTCTTTTATTTCATCTGTTTTTATTTCACTCTCTGATTCTGATTCACAATTAACAATTTGATCTTTATTTCTTTCTTCCTCAATGAACAATCTTTTAAATAGCTGTTTTGCACAATTTTTCACTACATATTTGGATGAATAACTCAAAATTCATTTGTATGGAGATATAATCACCGATGTAAAAATACAAAGAATGATAAAATTCTTATTTCTTATTTCTTATTTCTTAGTTCTTATTTCTCCGTTTCTCAATTTCACTTTTTACTACTTCTAATAAATTTAGTGGTAGTTTAGTATATATGCATTTTAGTTTATTGAAAACATAGAATTGTCCCTTCTGTAGTCATTAAATTAGCACTTTCTTTACTTAGTTCCTGAACTGTTAACACTAGAACAATTAATATATGATTCTACACACAATATAATTACAGTTAATATAATAAGAACAGTAACGTAATTTTTGGCAAAACATTCCAAACGAAGATCGATTAATTCTTTATTTATGCAATCAATTAATTTTAAAAATCTATTTATAGTTGATACAAATGTATTCCAACGAGTTCTTACATTTAAAATTAGTCTTAAGTTTTTTTCTTCCTTTTTGTCTTACATGTTTTAAAATGTTTGACGGCCGCTGACCCGTAAATGTGACTTCGCTGTGTCATCTGTTGTTGGTCGCTGTCACCTTTTCGTGATTTTTATAAAATTAATTTTTATTTTTAGACAAATGATTCCTATATTCGAAAGTGTTCTATTGAAGTGAAATGATTTCTAAATGCACTGAGAAGCGGCAGTTTGCGAGTCTAATGTTTTAGTAATAGCGAATAGTCAGAAAATAATTATAATATCTGTAACTGTATGGATCAATCAGAACATAAATAAATAAACTCATATATGCATAAGTGCACAAAATAAATTAGGGCAACACGGCAAAGATTCGATAATGATGATGCATTCAATGCAATTTTCTTAAAAAGTGTCATAATTATATTGATAAATATAATAATAATGATATACTAAGTGAAAAATGCCGACGATTGGCAATAAGATCTACGCGAAACGTGTGGTTGTTGAAGTATTAACAGGATTTCAGGTCGAACTGATAAATTTTTAAAAAATTTGATTAATTTTCGCATTGCGTTTAATACAGGTTTTATATAGCAAAGTAATGCATAATTATCAGAACTTTCTTCGTTTATTAGATTTCGACTTTGTTGTTGAGGACAAGAATTGTTAAGGCGTTCTAATTTTGGAAGAATTTACATATAAGAACTATATCTGGTTTTTTGCCTCAGTTCTTTTGTTTTCGGTTTTTTTCTTGCGTTGCGTTTGTTTTTCTAATATACTGGTGGTAACCGACGGCTTCGTTCGGCAATTTTCGGCTTTGTTGACATCGGTGTTATCGCCCAATCGGTGAACTTCGCACGGCCATTGTTCTTCTACGGGGCGTCTCTCTATCATAGCAAACAATAGCGGTTGCTAATTGTTTACGCTTCCATGTCCGCCGTTAACCTTTTGTACATTAGCCGTTCAAACGGTTTTGACCTCTGTGTTCAAAAGAACCACAGAAGCACGCAGTATAAATCGACGAGCCGCGTTCGGCTGCGTCATTGTTAAATTACTCAGCCTTTTGGCAAATTACTCGGTTTTCGCAAATTTACTTAAGAAGATTTAAGTGCGTGTTCGCCTTCATTCTTTTGTAGTCTATAATACCTTAACTTTGAACCGTAAGTCTTGCTCAATTCACCATTATTCCTAATTTCATAGTTTTGTTGATATTTCCCGGTAACGAGCACGATTTTTTCCCGTTTATAATATTTTCTGGTGTAAAAAATCGGCACTCGCTGAAGTTACCGGAATACATAGAAACTAGAAGCTTTCTGGCTAATTGCGAAAATTTTGAAAGTTATTACTTCGTCACGATTGCTACCAATTTACGTGGTCAAGATTATGACCAATTCCTGATTTATCTCCAACTCGGTAAGTGATGTATCTTCAGTATTCTGTGTTGAGTGTTGAGTAACAAAATCTAAAGCTGTTTCTCTTAAATTTGTTTCATTTTGCGAAGAAATCGCTGTATCATGTAGCATCTTATTTACTTCTTACCGTATTTCATATCGACATACAGTTACTCATATTACTATACTATCTTTATAATTATTTCTATCTTTAAAATTATAGGTATCTAAAATTATAGGTATTAAAAATTTATAATTATTGCTGTGTGTAAGAGGGAATTTAGATATTATACACTAGACTCCTATATAAAGCGAATTCCTATTACGTGCTAAATAACAATACACAGGATTTAGGAATTAAATTTGCTTTATCTCAACATTAGATTGTTTTCTTCATCACCGGCTACTTATGTGTTTTCTTAAGTACATACCGGTTATTTTGTTGGTGGTGTGGTCACTATTAATATCGTATTTGATAAAAAGGATGAGTAAAAGTTGACTCACCAATAATCATGTTACGAAAAATTACGATATTAATAATTTATCGCATGCCCGTTTTGTTTAACGACCTCAAGTAACAATTTGGGCATATTAAAAATAATTTTTTGTAGATATTCTGAAGAACGAGTTGCCCATTCTTCTTTTAGTCTCGTTCGCAATTCAAATTTTGAATTTATTGGAAATTCCCTAGCTTCTCCTCTGGTCTAATCGAACCCATAGATTCTCTATGGGATTTAAGTCCAGAAATTACAGGGGTGGATGTAAAACTTTAGGACAATTGTATAATAAATATTCCTGTACTATTCTCGCTTTATGTTTTGTATCGTTGTCCTGATAAAATTTGAAAGTACTTTGTATTCTCATATTGTTTGTACTTTTTAGCAGATTGTTTTTTAGAAGGTCTAAATATTTATTCTTATCTAATATATGTTGGATAAACACCAGTTCAGCCACATCGACGTTCGAAATCCGTCCCCATATTCTTCTTGTTACACGACAATTTAAGCTATTGCATCTGATTATTCCGCGTGCTGTTTCAGCACTGACTCTTTTTCCTAGTTCCGTGACAAATCTCTGAGGCCAATTGTGTTTCGCTACAATGCGAATTTTATTTAACTCTCCATATTATTCTTCTTACCACCTCTTCATTAAAAATTCGATTTGTTTCTTTCTGTTTCTTAACTTCAGTACGGTCTTCTTCTTTATATCTCTTACCTCTTTGTGATGGCTCTAATTGTGCAATTTCATAATGACTTTTACTTTTTTCTCTATGAAAAATAACAAGTTGTCTATTATTAAAACTGCTATTCTGTACTTTTCGTAGCATGTCAGATTTTGAACATTAGCACTGAAATATAGCTTTGTACTGAGATAGAATTATATTGTAGCAGTTTGTATATAAAACAAATCTATTTTGCACTTTACCTTTTTCTGAGGACTACTAGATTACACAACATACAATACAAACATTATTGTAACATGAAAATGTGACAATTTTTATTGTTCAAAAAGTAATATATAATTAAATGTTATTGTTAGATTGGAATAGTTTATATATTTTTAATCTACAATAGTTTATTCTTTTGTAAAATAAACAGTATAATATTTAAATCATTCCCGCTTACACACGGCAATAATTACAAAAATAGTATGGTGTCCATTATTAATGTGCGTAACTGTATAAAATCTAAAGCTGTTTCTCTTAAATTTGTTTTATTTTGCGAAGAAGCCGCTGTATCATGTAGCATCTTATTTACTTTCTCTCGTATTTCATTTCGTATATCGACATATTTCTACTTTAAAGTCGAGGTTCTTACAGTGAAATATAAATACAGTATTTTTTGCATAATCGATCGAAAATCGGGGTTGTATCATCGATTATCGTGTATGATTGCATGTAATAAATACGGTTCGTCATTTTAGTGGACTCAGAAGAATACAGCGCAAGTGAAAGAGAACTTGTTTATTTCCAAGTTTTATTGAATAAAATTTCACCAATGTAATTATGAAGCTTTTCTGATTAAAACAAGACCAAACACAATGTAATTAAAGAGCATATTTTCTTATTTAATGATATAAACTTACTTACATAATGACGTAATAGCAATAATTAAAGAATTAGAAATTTAAAGATTGTTATCATTTTGAAAAAATCTAATAGATACATTGGTAGAAGTACGGTTTCAAGGAAATCAAAAATAAAGAAGTATCATCATTGTTTCACGAATAATCAATATTTTCATGTTAATGTTACGAACTTGTTAGCTTTTGTATTACAAAATATGTGAATTAACCAGAGTACTCGACTTAATTACCCGATTAATTTTATTTACTATTATTTAGTAAATTAATTTAACACTCGGATAAATAACTTGTCCGATAGTCGAGTATATGAGTATTCGGGTTGGAAAACTTACGTATAATGTGATTTTTTCCTGGAAGCATCTGAATATCCTAAAATGTATGGAAAATACGAAAAGAAAACTGTTAAAACACACTTTATTATAAGTAAGTAGTGATCTATGAATCGAAAAGCTGTAGCTGTTCATCCTCATAGCAGAAATGCTAATTATAATTTTAACACTTAATATGTATTAATTTGAACTTTAATCTCATTTTAGTTTTTAAAATACAGCAAAAGTAAATTTTCAGTTATTCAGAAAATTTAAATTTTCAGTTATTGTTATTTACATATATACAGGTTCTCACTCATAAGAAAATTACTGAAATCAATCATCACACTTCATTATTTTTAGCAGATTTTGCCAAATGAATTAATTCCTTAGAAATAATAAAGTGTGTAGCCGATGAATGTGTGAATTTTCCTTTTGTCAAAGGAACCCCATTCATCGAGGGATTTTGTAACTGATCTTTTATTTTAGTTTTATTTATTTTTATTGCTGGATGCTGGTCGCTGCTGATAAATGAGGTAGGCATAATAAAGCTTCAACTAATTTCTTTTTACATTGGCAAATATTTGTTTTTGTTTTATTCTTTTATTTTTATTTATTTATTTAGTCCGTGCCTTTCGGCTTTGGACGACTTCCGATTTACATCTCTTATAATGCCCTTACAACTCATATATTCTTACTCTAGCACTTCTATTATTATGTACTGCTTATGCCTATCTATTGCACCTTGCTTGCCCCATTGTAGCGACACACAAATTATTAACGACCAGTCAGACACAACTGATCGGTTGGTATCGCGAGCCTTGAACGTTATTAGCGCCCAAGGTGGAGGATTATAATAAATGTAAAGAGCGAGGTTTATTTCGCCTTATTTATTCCACTCAATACTCTGATTACAACTGATTTTAAGTTACTGAGTTCCACTTAATACTCTGACTACAACTGTCTTTAAGTTACTGAGTTCCACTTAATACTCTGACTACAACTGTCTTTAAGTTACTGAGTTATCCTGTTAAATGTAATGTTACTGACTGAATACTCTTAGGTGTTGACTCTTAGAATACTGGTGCAGGAGTGAGTCTTGGGGATGTTGCTGTTGTAGAGGAAGGTTCGTGGTGGGTGTGCCTCAAGTCTGTTCCTAACTGATCATTGGGTAAAGACGTATGTTTGAGAATGGGCTGGCTGCCTTTATGAAGGTTCGCACGCGGGTGACCCTACACTTGGGGAAAACCCGCGTGTCCGGTCTTCCTGAGATGTAGTATAAAAATAAAGAGATTTCGTATTTTATGGATTTTTTCCGTGGGTCCTAAAGTACCTTGACTGTACAATAGACCCACTGTTTATAATGGGTCCGCACTAGGGTAGCTTAGACCCTCGACGGTCGTCCTGTCCGAGGATCGCATCTGGTTCACATAAACCGTCGCGGCAATTACCAGGCGGCCACTCCAAATCTCGAACACTTATCTCTATGTCCTAACTTATATCTACGTTTATAACTAAGTGCTCATTCCGTTTTTGGCTTTTGCTCCATGCTATGAGCGATTCTGTCGTTCTTCTGCCAGTCCTTCTCTAGTCTCATTTAGTATTTGTGCCATGCTCCCCGCTCCTCCTGTTATCTCACATTTCTCTACTATGTGCTTTAAGTCCACCTCTCATTTTTTGCATAATGTTTTTGTTTTATATTTTTCATTTTAAAAATGTTACTGCAAAAAGCCACGAGTTCTTGATCTTTCTCTTATGTTTCTGTGGCTCTGAATATTTATTCGCATTGTCCTTCAAACTTTCTTCCAAAGTTTTCAAATATTTCATCTTATTCAAAACCCCATCGATTGATACGAGATTTCCAACGTTATTCGCCTGCCACGCAATCCAATGCCATCGCCGATCTACCACCATATTTTACCGTGGGACATAGATTCTTTGTATTTAATTCTGTATTTTATTCCTCTATACAGATTTACGAACGTAACTTTCAAAAATGTCAAATTTATTTTCATACAACAACAGATACTGTGAAGAAAAATATCGTACTCCAGTGAGGATTATCTTTGTTAGTAGATTCATTAGCGTATTCTAAATGTAATATTTTATTCTTTTTACTGTTATGCCGCGGCTTCTCAGCAGAGGTAGTTTGAAAAATGTGAAGATTCTTCGTAAGAAATCTACGACATTTCTTAGAGACAGAGTCCCTTCTGGTCAAAGTGGTTCAGCATTTCGAAGACAAATGCTAAGAACTTGGGTTTTCGGATGTGTATTCTTAACAAACTTGGTACGGACGAATGAACGAGCGAATTATCGCATTTACGAACTAACGAACTCCTGGCGACCTCACTAGTGGAAACTTTATATCAACATTCGCTATCTGTTTTTGGGACAACAGCTGGTAACAGAGTTGGTGTTTTGCTAGCCTTGCGAAACGCTACTAACCCGAGTGCTTTGGAACTAGGTTAAAAATGTGCCGATACTGTGGTATAAGGTGTTTCTAGGTTAGCGACTTTTTCCAGCATTACATAACATTATTAATAAACGGTCTTTTCCTCGCAAGTCGTGCATTTAAACCGCGTTTTCTTAATAATCTCCGATGCAATTCTGTATGTACTTCTTTATCGTACTATGCAGGTACCTTCGTCGTCAGTTGTGGTTCAAATGAAAAATTAAAGTATTATTATTATTATTCTGTATTATTCTCGTACCTCTGAATTTCGCAAATTATTGCTCTTTCTGCTTTTTTTCGCTAACTTCTTTGATCGTTCAGGATGACCTTCTTCCCTAGAATATAATAAATTGTAGAAATGTTCCTCTCTAAGAGCTTTGCAGTTTCGCTTGTAGATTTTCTTTCCTCGTACCACTATACTAATAATTCTCTTTTTGTTTTATTCGCTTCCAATTTCTTCTAAAATTTCATTATATTGGCACTTGATCTTGGGGAAACTACAGCGCCAATTCTGCGCAGTATTTCTTGCAGACTAGCTGTCTGTAAACTAGGCAACCTTTGTTTACGTTCTCTGATCCACCGAAACGAAATTATTATGAAGATCCTAAACAGATTTTCAATACTTTTGCGATTGATGATCTGCTACTAATTGCAATAAATCATTCTATTTTAGATGTGCGTTTCCCAATTTGAATGAAATTTATACATAGATTATCCTCACATTTATACCCATGCATTATACATACGGAAATTTCAAAATATTTATTATCCTTGTTGGATTCCAGGATCGTATGGATCGAAGAATTGGACGGTTTTGATACGATTTCACGTGTATCTAAAATATACGCGTACACGTGTAATTAATATATCCGCGTTTTAATCCATGTACTTCTCAATACACAGGTACACGTGTATCAAAATACAGGAGCACACGGATCATAATATCTATACATGTAGCTGTACATGTACTAAGGTTCACGAATACACGTATCGAAATGTATAGTTTCACATGTATTAATACGTACTTTATGTTTTATTTTATAATTAAATATCAAAATATTTAGATATGTAAATTGTTTATGAGATTTCATTTTTTGGTTTGCAGGTGAAAATAAAAAACATTATGGTTTCGGTTAATAAAATTTAATTCATTAATTTTTTGTTTTGAGATAAGGAAGCTAAAATATTAACATTTTGTGCAAGTAAATGGTTTCTTTTTTTGTTACAATATTTTCAGCACATGAAAATATTCTCAAGTTCGGAAATTACTGGGTATTTGTTTGCGCTAATCTTCCACCATTCAAATTAATTTAATTAAATCAAAGTGTTACCGTGGCTCGGTCATATATGTTTCTTTTTGAATATAAACGTTATTGTTATCGCTGATTTCGTCATATAAAAATTCAAGAGCAGATTTTTCGTGCGTCTTTGTTGCATTTACTGTGTGTACTGCGTTTATTATATTCGAGTTTTGCAGAAAACGTTTGACTTCTATACGAATTATTTCTTTTACTGTCCACTCAAGTTTGAAACGTCTCGTAATATCCGAAATTATAGCTTTTTTAAATGTGTAAATAGACGTGTTCGCTGTTATCGACTGTCGGACACCTTGAGATTTTAAAACAGTGCGTAATAGACCTCAGTAGTAAATATGGCAGGTCACACCGGTATTTCATAAAATAGGTAGTACAAAATAGGTTTATATTATTTTATCTCAACATTATAAGCAGACATACAATAGTAAAAACATAACAATTCAATATTATAAACTTAACATAACTACATAACTTCCTTTCTTCATGCAATTTTTTAAAACAAGTTAGGCAGAGTACCGGCTGGCCCTTACAACGATCACAATATATTGTTACATTTTTGGTTCCTTTCGCGGCATACACTCTACCTTTTATTCTAGGAATGCGTTTACAACTTTCTTTACACCACCGTTTCGTTTTGCTCGCAGGCCTTTGGTATGACTGCGGAAAATGTGATCGTTTTTTGGGCAATACTTCATTGTCACTTGGCATTTTTTCTCTGTGGGGATTCACTATATTTAAAAGGTGATAAATAATTTCTTCGCGAAATTTTAAAATTTTTATACTTTTAGTATCCCATTTTCTATGTACCATTACCACACATTTATGAGGCAAGTCCCACATATTAATTCTATTACAATTTTTTTATACCATTTTATGGTTCTGCGCAAACAACTATAATAGGATGACATTTGATAGGATAGATCAACCCCCTTTTTAGCATCATTATAAAAAACACTTTGTCTGGCTTTAATTTACTATTTTTCCCTTGAACAATAACACACCTATGATTTTTGGAACTAGCTAGCATACATACTGGCCTTTTGTCAGTCCATTTTACGTAACTTAACACTATTTTCGTTGTTCATGTTCCTTACGCGCGCCGTTGTTCTCCGACGGACATGCATGACTATTGTTTTTCCCTGTACGAAATTGAAAAATTTTTTCATTCGCGCTATGAACGTTTTTTTATAGAAAAATGTACACAGAATTGCGTGCGATGATCAGAATTCGCGTCAGACCTCTACTTTTTGAGAAAATTCGGAAAGAGTACAAAATTAGGGCCAAAGCTGGTCCCGTCAGCTTTACTTAACATTTATAGATATATGCAAATTGATATTGACAAACTATTGTATATTAATTTATTAGTTGAAGTCCACGAAATTTATTGAACCCAACAGGAATCGTATAGCTTTTGTAATTTTGCTATAAATTGAGGTCAAAGTTGAAAAATTGCGGTCGTGTCGAACAGTCTAATGTGACCCAACGCCGCCCTACGAAGCAGACAGTGAATTCGGGCGCCGGCATCAACGTGTTAACGTGTTACAATGTCCCGTTCCCACACACATATCGCACACGATATGACAAAATACAATAAAATATATCTTAAATAATTAAATATTTTTATTATTATTTATTTAGTCCGTGCCTTTCGGCTTTGGACGACTTTCTTTTTATATTTCTTATATCCCTTATAATGCCTTACGACATATATATTCTTACTCTAGCACTCATTCTGTCTTTGGCTTTTGCTTTTCTGTTGTGCTTGTCCCTTCTCTATTATCGCTTTCAGTTCTGCCAGTCCTTCTGCAGTCTCATTTAGTATTTCTGTCATGCTTCTCGCTCCTCCTGTTATCTCACATTCCTCTACTATGTGCTTTAGGTCCTCCTCTCCTTTTTTGTATAATCTGCATCCTCTTTCTTCCTCCTCTTTCCAGTGTTTCCTTGCCACATCTGAATCTTGCTACCATACTTCTGTCCTTCCATTTCATCTTTCCTTCCAGATACTTTGGTAGCCCTTCTTTTGCTATGTTCCTGTAATATCTACTGAACTTGGATTTCTTTGTCCATCCCTTATCCATAACTCAAACACACATATAATATTTCCTATTAACCAAACGTTATCTCTACCCTATCTCTATTTTTATTACCTTCACCTAATCCCAATCCGTGTTTTAATTCTACCTTACCTATAGTTAAGACATTACTAATCAACTATGCTACTTTTTTTGGTCTAACCACGTCAGTTTCCAACGCTTCATCCACCCACTACGCCTTCTTCCTCCAGATTCTCTAGCTATTTTTTTCCTAGATCTTACTGGTACTTAGTAGAATGTAAGGACGATCGAGTTAGATGTAGAAGCAGGTATCTAGGGAAACGAAGAGAAAAGTGCAATATTTCGTATAGTTTGAATTGCGTGTCTCAGCTAACGAGATTTCGATGCTGGATATTAGGATATTGTTGTTATAGGCGATTATTTAATTTGTACAATTTAATCATATTTGTGCATGCCGGAATATGGTAATGGAATGGGCCAACTCAGCCCCCTTCTGGAGAACGATATCGCTTAAGTCGTTGAAAAGGATTCGGGAAGATACTATCTGCGTGTTCGAAGCAAGTCTTGTCAAAGTAATGGAAGATATAATTAACAGTATTTATTTAGTTCCGAGAACATCCGTGATAGGGGCAATACGTCTTCGGAGATAAGATATCGTTTAAAGATTTCGTTCAGGTAGTTTGTAACATTAATGGAGTTTGTAAGACTATTACACGCTTCTATATTTTCCTTAAGTTTATCCTCGTCCTCTCGCAGAGACTACGGATGGGCGAGCTAAAATTTTGGATTGTATCTTTAGTGATTGCAATTTGTTGTCTCATTGGTATTTGAACATTCCTATCTTTGAAGAGAGTCGAGTCGATCGTCTTCTTATGAAATTTAGCGTCTTCGGTATCGGGGGAATAACCAAAGCAAAACGTACGATGCGCCGTCAAACGGGCCCTCTTTTATTTATTTTATTTCCCTTGTTCGATTTATGTGGCTGTCGTGTATTTGATAAATTTGATTCTATTCACAGTTGTGTGAGAACGTTCAGATGCGTGACTGTATACTTCGAAGACAGCTCTGGCCAAAATAGACGTTGTTACCGTATACCGCATGTTTGATCTTGTGTGTACACATATTCACGGATCTTGAGTGGCATTTGGATTATCGATCGAGTTTTTCGCCTGCGATGGGGAGATCGAGGTAGGTTAGTAGAATTTCCAGTTTCGCGTTGCCTAATTGGTTGTGATGTAATCCTACTTGATTGTTTAGGCGGGAGATTTTGTAACAGGATTCGATAATTTTATGAGCATGGTTAAAAATAGTTGAGACGAATGTCATTAGGACAAACCGGAATTTATTGTCTTTGTGTTAATAATATCTATTACTCGTTATTGTTGCCTAAAACAAAGAGTTTCAGAAAATTGGCGTGATAGGCTGTTAACTTTCCGTTCTTCAAAATTTGGACGGTATTATTGGAATTGATTTTGATTATTTTATAAAGAACCTTTGTCGTTTGGTGGCAGTATTTTTATTTAATCTCGGCGTATTCTGTTTGTTCAGGATATATACTAAATCATCGACTTAGTTGTAAGTAAATTTTTAATCGAATTAGGTTATCTGTAATTATTTTTTCCGTATAGCTTAGTTTCCATTTCAAGTTGATTCTATAGTCCTCATAATAATAAGTTGTTGTAAGACTCTTGAATTATATTACTAGACATGCTTTAGTTCCGAAAAGCATTTCATATTTAAGATTATTTCGATTTAAACACGCGTACGTAGGCTAACGACGCAGAGATTATGAATTCTAGTAGTTATCGTTACCTCATCGATCTCGATGATTTTCGAATATGTTGCAGAAATCTATATTACCAACAACTTTTCCCTATTCGTGTAACCACCGTTCGGCGTTAGTTTCCGAGATATTGAGATAAAGTTGTCAGTATTGCTATAAAATTCCGAATTCTGCTTGTAATGGTGCGTCTGTGACAGCGCATGCGCTGGAGTATTGGTTAACATTAGACAAAACAGCACCTAATCCAAACCTATATAAATTATGAACGAAAGATAATAAATAGGTTTGGATTAACCTCTTAGCTATTAATGCCACTGTAGTGTCTTTCGTGTAGATGATCTTTTCGACAATTTATATAGTGACTTTCGCTTATGGCATCTTTTTGAACGGGACGTCACTATAGTGGCTCACCCTGTCTGTAGATACGTGTAAATTATCGCACAACCGTTATTTATTTAGTTTCGCATTTTTTTCGCTCAAACCACGTTTCTTAACGGTATATAAGCAAATGTAAAAAAGTACTTCTGTCAGAGATGTCAAAGGATCATACAGTATTTACTTTTGAAGACACCAGTTATGAGTATTGTTACTTTTTATTTTATTATGTGTACCATTAGTCGATAACCTTTTTAACATTCCGCTTCGTATATTTATAATTTTGTAGAATTTCTGACCTCTAAATTCTTGAGTATATCAATACAAAACAGAAAGCAGGGAGCAATTAGTGATGGTTTCGAAGTGGACTCGGAATTTAAAAAGGCGCCAAACAAAAATATAAGCGATAGGAAACGTGTAAGAAAATTGCAAAGAAAGATACTGAGTTCGTCAGAATCTTACGATTTTGATACTCACGTAGAGACGGCGTACAAGGAAATGATCTGGTCGCATACAAATTTGGATCCGCAAATACGTAGATTTAACTCGATTAATCCTGGAATGAAAATACAAATTAGTCGATTTGCTACTCCGTTACGATTACTTTGAATTATTCTATTTCTGAAGTATTAACATCGTTTATTGTGGAATAAACAAATCGGTATTGTAAATACAAAAGGGCAAATTCTATGTGCTCTTTTGTAAAACCTCACGAAGGAGAAACAACTCTGAGTGAGATGTATTGCTTTTTTGCAATCAAGTCACTTACGTCGCGAGTAAAAGAGTTACATTATTCCGAATATTGAACAAAGGTTAAATTTTTGCGTACTGATATTGTCGGACGTATAATGAATAGAGATAGATATCCTTTTTTTGTTACGAATGCTTTATTTTAACGAAATTACGACAGTTAATTCTGATTTGCTAGTAGAAGCAAGAGAATTCTGTAGTAAGTTTCGTTTTTCATTTGAAAATTATTTTAGCCCATTTAGTAACTTATGCATAAATAAAGGTTTATCATTACATAAGGCGAGATTATCATTCAAACAGTACATTCCATCCAAACGGAATAATAGATTTGGCATCAAATCTTTTATACCGTGTGACTGTAAAAGTGGATATGTATTACGTTTTCTTGTGTATACAGGAAACAAAAATAAATGAGAAGCCTCTGGGAAAATCAGGCGAAATCGTAATTCCATTATTAGAATGATATTTAGGATTAGGAAAATGCCACACTTTGTTGATATTTGGTATACCAACCTGGCTTTACCAACCAGCACTGATCTCCAAAAAAAAACCCCATGTGGTAAATTGTCAGAGGAAAAGTATTCCTATCACGAGTGAAAAATTAATTGGATGTGAAATGTGTTTTCGATCTTCGCCAAATATGTTCGCAGTCAAATGGCAAGACAAACGCAAAGTGTATATGCCGTTCACTTGTCCCTCTGCGGATTTTATAAATACAAGAAGACTAAATTAGTGAACGAAAGAGGTTATCCAAAAGTCGTCTTGCACAGTAAATTATATTGCAAACATGGGTGCAGCAGATAATCTGTCCCTATTCATTATGTCGTAGATGTAGCAGTACACAAAATATTTTTTCCATCTACTTGATGCAGTCATTCAGAGTGCGTTTTGTTTGTACAAAAAAAGAAGACATTTTAGCTTCAATTAATTAAGGAAATCGTAAAGAAGTATGGAGAGAAAAATAACGATTTTAACAATCGACATAAATCTATCGCAGACCAACTTTGCTGGAAGACATTTCCTGTTTTTTTGTAAAACAATAAATGCACAAAAAGAAAAAAAAGAAAACGTTGAGAAATTATGTTATACGCACAAAAAACGAATGTTAAAGTTGTGACGTTGGACTCCGCGTAGTCCCGTGCTTCAAAATATATCATACAAAATTGTATTGATTTTTTAAAAATTTGTGTTACTACTTAATAAAGTATACGTGCCCATATTATCTTACTATGTTTTCTTCAAACTCTTTGCTTGAAAATATCTAAATAAATTATAATCTGTTCATCTATAATTTTATTCGTATGTAATTTCATAGTTACATACACGTACAGAATTTTGCAACTTTCAATGAGCGATTCTTGTAGAGCTAAACATTTTACGAGTTAAACACGAATCTGCCAACCGTCCTTTCCTAGAACCTACAGTTTTTGAAAAAATCAGTTCGAAAAAAGATGTGAAATTTTCAGCTTTCTAGAAGTTTTCTGATTTTTACTGTAGCAGCTTTCGAGTTGCTGCCAGTTTGTTTCAAAAACTATAGTAAAAACCATAATACGCAATAGAGCAGACAGTTTTATTGAGAAATACCGAGAAAAACTAGAAAATTATATTTTGATTTTGATGTAAAAGCGAAATAGTTTGACAAAACACGTGGCAAACTTGTTGCATTTGTTTTAACACAGCAGTGTTATGGGCAGAATTCATTGTAGTAACATCGATAGTTTTTTCTCAAAAATTAAGACCGAGTGGTGATTATATGTGTAATAAAAATCATGCTCGATGGATAACGAAATCATAAATCATCAAGATCGGTGAAGTGGCTGAGATATCGATAATTACCTGAATTCGTCACAATCCATCTGTTTTTCACTAATATAATGTTTTAGTTAATGCTTTAACCTTAGGTGACCTCTCCATTTGTTTGAAGCTGATAAGGGAAAAATAACACATGTTTGGTGTTGAGTAGTTCTGTTCAATCAGTTATGCATTAACTTTGACATAAAATCGGTTCTTTGATCGCTGAACGATCTTGTCATATTTCATTCACTACGTACGAAAATTACGTACGGTTAATGTTATGAAAGTTCAATTTTTAAAGTAATAATCTTTATCATTCCAAGAATTGGTAATGATAACGACGATGCAACACTGATTTGAGTAATTCGATATTTGAACATTTTTTTACTAATTATGTAAATGAATTCTGGAAGCAAAAATAATAGACACGTCTCCTTTTTTTAAATATTAGTAATAAAAGCGTTATGAGCAATTCGAAATGAAAGAAGTCGAATGTTTCCGACCGCGCACCGAATGTACACGAAGATCACGTGACGTCACAAGTCTGCAAGGGCGCTACATACTTTTTCTTAACTCGCTATATAAATCCGATAACCGACGCGTTCACATCAAAATACGATCGTGTATCTACAGTGGATCGTGTAGGAATTCACACTTCAGAACAGAATAACTTTTGTAAAACTGGACCAGGCGATTTTGATTTTTTTTAGAAGTTAGAAGGACTTATTGACATTGTGTAGAAAAAATTTCGCATTAATTATAGCTGGTCGGAATCGCGAAGAAAATGGTAAAGTTTATGTTTTATAACTTTTTTATCTGGGCCTGTAATGAAAATTTAAACAACATATCTTTAAGTTATACCATGTATACACATGCTGAAAAATGCAGAAACAGACAACAGACACCAAAAAATGGAAAATCGTAGAAAACTGTTATTTTCATCACTTTCAACCTTCGTAGCTCATAGCAACGTTAAACGATTTCAGTGAAATTGAACAAAGTTGGAAGAACTGACCTTTACTTCTTTCTTGACGATTGTGATCAGTTACATTTTCTTCAAAATTATTTCTTACATGTCATCTAGCCAACTGATCCAGTTAACGTCTCAAAAAAGCTTCAGTCGTTTGCACCAATTTTAATACAGTTATTCTACTTTGAAGTTCGAATATTTTCGTAAGCCACTGTGCATCGGAGAGACAGCGCCATGACGTCACAAAGATGGCGGCTAAGAAACGCGCGTTTCTACGCCACTCAAATATCAGCGACGTTTTGATTTAATTATTTTGATTAATAAGCAAACGTATGTAACGGAAATATCAATTAACAGTCTCTAATACACCGAACTTTTGTTTCCAGTAATTTTTCTAATTATAAAAAGATGTTCTAATACCGAATTGACACCCTCCTGTATATATTTTTGAGGATGTTTCATTCGTTGCAGCGGTCCACAATGATCAATATGAAATACACCAAAGAGATATCTATTTCTTAACCTGATTCGCCGTGGTTGTAAATGTTATGCATTTGAGACAATTTGAAATATTCTTCTGTACTTTATCTTTCGTAAATGGAAACCGATATACTTGACTTATATATTCCATTGTCTTATTAATCTCTTGATAAGCGAATCTCTTCATGGCTTGCGCATACAACGTTTTCCATCGTTGACGAAACATAAAACAATATTTTCTCAGTTGCATTACGATGTACTAAACCATTGTTTAAATCCAGTAGTTTATTTTCATTTTGTTCCAATTTCGCTCCAATTCGATAAATATTCGCATCTAAATTTCGTAATATTTTTACGATTTTAAAATTTTTAGATTCTATTCAAAGCTTTTTTTGATGACAATTAATGTAATATGTATTTTATCAAATTCGCTACTTGGATGTTCCAACACATAATTATAGCGAGTAATTAACTAAATATAACTAAATATAATCGCCTTCCTATTAACCACATGTTTCTTTACTGAACTTCTACACGAACATATGTAGAGAAAAAGAATTGATAATATAGCTATTGCTAATTTTTTTAAACGAGTGAAGGATTAGGAAGTTGTATTCCAAATTCACATTTCCTCTTCCACATTATTTTTAATTGCGCTCAATAATCGACCATTTCCACTTATTGGGCTGTTCGGAAAGTACTTTCGTTATTTTTTAATTTAGATGTCGTTAGTCGTATTTTTAAGCAGCGATCTTCATTCTAAAGTTATTAAACAAGTCATGATACGTCTATAAAATCGTTATACGCTTTGACACTTGGTATTTCAAGCTTCATTTAAAAAAGAATTATGTCTGAATCTATCAAGATATGTTTGTTTGTTGTCATATCGACGATGGAAACCAGGGTAAACATTTTTATGCTTTGCTCTTTTATTACTGTAAGGGTAAACTTCACTAATCCTTACATAGTTCAGCTGAACGATCCTGTCTTGTGAAATTAGTATTACCATCTGTATAGTTTTTACTATTCCGGCATTTTTAAATAAATAAATGAGTAGATGTAGAGATGTCTCAGATAGGTAAAGCCTTCACCGCGATATGCTGCGATTTTTGCTTGTCCTTCTGATGTTAAGGTTTTGTCTTGTGATATTTTCGTTTCAGAGGAATTATTTTAAATATCACTCTATATATTTAACCCTTTGCGGACTACCGCGTAAACCATTAATTTGGCTGAGGAATTCATATATGCGTTCGTTGGAAACAACTGATAGAACTAAAAGATTCACATGTGTGTCATTTTATTTGTCCTGTTGAGAATTTGTGCATGTACATATGTCTACAATTTGGCATCTTAGAGTGCCCCACAGTACGACTTCGAACTGTCCTGTACGTAAAAGGTTAACAAATACGATATTATAGCAATGACAATACCGATTCTCTTGAATGTCTGTCGCATAGAGGTTCAGACGGAACTAAGTAAATAATATCCTTCTTATAGAATATACGAAATGACCGCAGTCTACAAACAACCTTTCTATAGATGATATCAGAAGACACGAAGCTTTGCTTACACAAACTGTTCCACAACAAAGAGATTTTAGTGTTCGTAAGGTTCCAGACCTGCAACTATTACAATTTTCGTTCACTTCAGTGCACACCGTTACGACCACGGTTGCCAACTCCAGCGAACTTGATGATTCTCCCTAACATTCCCAAAGAGGACTGGTGTGCATTTTAACTGTGTTTTTTGTGGGAA
Source organism: Bombus flavifrons (assembly GCF_040668555.2). Lineage (NCBI taxonomy): Eukaryota > Metazoa > Arthropoda > Insecta > Hymenoptera > Apidae > Bombus > Bombus flavifrons. The sequence goes on along the minus strand of NC_138458.1, from coordinate 3,641,976 downwards.
AGGGTGACGGGGTAAATCAACTCGGACACTTTTTCTACGCTAATGCTATAATATTACAACTTAATGTCAATATACAAGGTCATCCACTTAACTTACGCAAAATCTTGAACCCGCGCTAGCGAGAACATGAGAATGGTAACAGTATAACACATATGCTTATTACTACGCTCATAGGATTCAGGCTATTCACTGCTATGCAAGTACTAAATTAAAGCAGCAGTGCCAAATTAATTTCTACTTTTTAAAACTGTTTCTCATTCTTACATTCGAAGCATTCACAGCAAAGCGATAATAGAAATCAGATAATAGCGATCAATTTGTAAAGTTATCGTTTATACATTTTGAAGTACGACGTAGAAAATGACATTTAATGCCATAGAAATGAAAATTACCAAATATAGAAAAAGAGAATTTTGTTATGTATTATGCACAATCTTATTGTAATTCGTTGATAACTGGCAGTTGAATAGAATTTTAAATAAAGAAAAAATTATATAGTAATTACATTTAGGCGGGCCTAACCTCAAGAAAGGGAAAATGAAGTTACATGTAGAAACAGAATAATTGGGTGCGCTTGTTTCCTTCGAAGCTTCGGGAGTACGCAGGAACATGAAGTCGTTGCACGAAAATCCGAAGCTCGCCTTCTCAGTCTTGTAACGTACAATTTAAAACATTCGGTGGCTATCAAACTACTCTATGTTCTCGCTCTATATTTCTAGCACCAGCTCATAGTTGGCCAGCAACGTTTGATTGTGGTAGTATATGGTAGGTCATATGTTCTCACCAGCGCGGGTTCCGAGTTGTGTGGATAAGCCTGTATAGACCTCTATGTACACGTAACATTCGTCTCAACTCTCGGCCATATTCCGTCATTTTCACATGAGTGTATACATTTTTGAGATGCATTCTCAATAAACTTGTGTTTATTGAGCACTTGTTATTGATAAACTTGTGTTTATTGTGTTTAGTAGCACACTTCTTTCATATATTTCCCACCACTGGAAAACTCCACGTGTTTGGTAATTACATTTGAAGCAACTATTGGCGTGGCGATTCGCACATACATTACCGCGGCTATTGAAACGCATCAGCGAAGCTGTGCACCTCTACATTTCGTTTGCTCATAGTCAATCAACCGCTGCCTCAAGGGCGTGAGATTATGTGCCGGAAAATCGGCAGATTCTTCGCCATGCCTTTCTGTTTCCTAGTCCGTGAAGAGAGAGCTAGTTCATTTCAAGTCTCCATACGATCTATACCTAGGCATAAAATAAATAAGAAATTAAACGTCATTTCTGTGAGAATATTGACACGAGAGACACTGCTCGAAGCGTATTATCGGAACATCAAGTACTCGGTAAGAAAAGAGTTCAGTCCGAACGAGGAAAGATTGTGCAGTTTCAATTTTAATAGGTGGAATACCTGCTGTGACTGTATTGTGGTGACACATTACTCGATGACACTAGATGAAGGTTAACATGGTTATCAGTGTGGGCGATTTACACATACACTTCCACGGTGTGCGGCTATTCCGTCGCATCTGTACTTCTTTGCATGTTGTGTGCTCACAGTCAAGTTGATTCACTGGATGGCTGATTATCGGCAGATTCATCTATTTTGTAGGAGAGGAGGTTAGCTCCCAGGCGATCTTAAGTGTACACAGCTCCTGCACGAAGGTCTCTATTATCTGATAAACATGTCTTAGGAGCGAAGTCATACTCGTTGGAATTAACTGTCCAGCTTGTTCATTGTGCAGTTCAGAGTGCAAGGTGTCAATTTCATCCACATAGTTGCGGAATTTGTGTAGGAATAATGTATTAAATTATGACGAAAAACGTAGAAATTATAATATTAAGAACATGTAGTTCTACCATTACGTTTAATCACTTTGAATATTCGATTCTCCGTACTATAAATTAATTTCTATAATCTTTTGGTATCGATTTTGCTCCATTCAGTTCTAATTGCCTATCCGATCACCTCCCCATAGCAAGCACTTTCTAATATTGCTTATCGTGCATTACTGGCGTTAAATCTTAAATGCTTTTGTCAAATTCACGGGACTGTCATTTATTGAAGTGTGAATTGTCGCGTTGTGTCGATAAATGGCTTTTTCTTTCTGAGTTTCTTTGACAAATGTAATGAAGTAATCTTCTAATAAGTCTGCGTATTGTTCCGAATGCATTCATGTAGAAATGTTACAAATTGGTGTTTTTAAGAAACAACTAAATGCTACTCATAATATCAAACTTCTTCCATCGAAATTTCTATTTATGATATTGTATCTATTGATATGCTATCTGCGCGTATGTCGTATCAGTGATAGTTAAATCTGCCTAGATGGACCTTTCCATTTCTTACGCTGAAACATGCTATCTCGTGCGAATTCCAATCTTGCCCTTTTATGCTCCTGCATATGTTTCCACAAGGTTTTGTTCTGTGTACCTCTACACTTTGTTTGCTCAAAGTGTACAACTGAATTCACACGTCCTTAACGAATCATTGTTCTGCATTCCTCGATGGGTACACACACCCTTGTGAGCGAAGTCATTCTCGCTACAATTGACTGTCCACTTTCTTTGCCGTAATGTAGGTGGCGTTCCGATCTTTTCAATGCCTCAAATCCTCAAAAGTGTCCTATAGTATAGGTCCGTCTTTTTCTGGCTCACGGATGAATCTCGATAGTTCAGGAAGTCAACTTCATTATGGGCTTCAAATTAGCGACGTCCAGATTCGCACGAAGTTCTTCTTCGTCACGTGGTTGTGCCAAACAGAGCGGCGGCTTTGCCTGTGTTGATGACAAACTTTGTACAGCCTTGTTGCGTTGGGTTTTCTTTTCGTGGCGTCGCATCGATATGCTTTGGGTATTTCGGCCCAATATTGCGTTTGGAGTCGAAAAGGTGTTTCGCCTAGTGAAGGTTTTCTACGTTTTTCGTAATTGAACACTTTGTACAATTACCTCTGTTCCACGGTTTTTCCACAGTATCAGAATGAGGTCATTCGATATTGACAGGGCGATCAGTTTCTTCAAGTCCTTCTAGAACTGGGGCGGTTTCCGGTGTCCCATCTCTTCATCCTTGAGTATCATGCGCATTCTCGTGCTGTCCGAATTAGCCAGTTTTTTGATTACTTCACTTTTCAACTTCTCATATCATCCTGTCGCTCGCGGTTTTACTACTATGTCCCCGACTAGATCTACGTATTGATACCCGATGTTTGCGGCGAGGGTATTAAATTTCGCATTGCCCGGTCGGAAGGTCAGTTCGAATTGACGCGCATCAGAAGCGTTCAAGCGCTTAAACGCTTGACCTTCCGACTAGACGAACCACAGCAATATTTTTTGCGGCTCTAGTGGAGGTACGCGGAAGATTTGATTAACTATGTCTTCGCCGTCTGTGGCGTTCGTTGCACGCACTTCCTCGTTAGCGTTTCCAATGATGTAGATTTTTAATATGCAGATACGGCGTCTATGTGACCCAAACACCTTCATCTCTTTCGCTCAGATCACGTCGGGCCATCAATTTGAGGTGGTAAGGACGTGTTGGGTGATATCAAATTACTCGCGTGTAGAGCTATAACAATGTTTATTTTCGCGTTAACTGTGCGTCGTTTTGAGCTCGGATGGGCATGATACAGAAGTGATACAAACATATTATGACTATCTCTCTGATAGACCAATAATGTAACTACCAACAACTATTGTAAACTGTTATATGCCATCAACTATGACGGGCTAAGATCGACTATCGAAGCGAGCTGTTCCTCATTCCCCTTTTTATAGGATGCCAAGGTCCTCGGAACAGAGAATTTTCATCCGAGGTGGGGATGGAAAAATCCGTAGGCGATAAAACGATAAATTTTCTTTTCTAAGGCACATGAGTTTTTTTATTAAGTCCCAGGATTTATTCTTTTACGACGTCCTATCCTAGGACGTCGTTTCGCGGGCCATGTGGATAACACATGTGCTTTTCTAATTCAACATCATCGTCACCGTTTAAAATTAGAATGTATTTAATTGCCTCTTTTGCTGATAACATAATTTGGTGTCGTGCTTCATTGCAGTCTTGATATTCGCATCAAGGTCGAATATCGTTTCGGCTGCGCTTGCTACAGGTACACGATCCCTATTTCTTGATTTCGCGGTTTCTTTTGTGGTGTTAGTTACAAATTCAAAATCTTTGGTCATAATTGCTTCCTGCCTTTCAATGCCTAGCTTCAGTTAGCAACTGTTTTTCTTAGCAGTTCGATTTCTTTAGCGAGGCCTTCTCTTCGCTTGTTTGTCTGGTTAGTATTTGAATTCGTTGTAGAATTTTGGCGGTAGTTCTCGCGTGAATTTCGTTCTGTTTCTATATCGCTTCTAGTACTTGCTTTAGACTAATTTCGCTGTCTTTACTTGTTGATACTGTGGAGGATTTGGTCTAGTTCTGGTGTAACGAAATAATTTGTTATAGACAATAATGCAGTCCGCAGGTACAATTTGTATGACTCGTTATAAATACCCGATAACCTTAGAGAAACTACGTATGTCGCCACGATGCTTGCTTATGCGTCCGTATTCTTTTACTCTATACACTGAACTCTGTCTTAACATAACTTCTTCTGTTTATTTATATTGGTCGGGGGACAGCCGGAAAATTTGAAGTCGGCTGCGCTTGACGGTTGTATGTAGCGGCGACATTGTTTTGTTCGGAGTTCATTACTCTTTACAATACTTGGGACCTAACGGTCTTGTTACTCCGAAGCAAAACAACAACAGGATTTGAATTGTCCTGCTCGCGTGCCGCTACAATACTTTAGACATTTTCTTTCGAAAATTGCTACTTCGTCTGAGTCTTTGCTGTCAAAGCTAGAACGTCTATATTGAACAAAAGAATCAAACTTTACCTGATATCCGTAGAATGTCCATTATCAAGTTGTAAGCTTCAGATTGTAAGTTTGTCGTTGAGGATGACCCGAAGTTCAAATTGAATCCCTTTCAGGTAGGTAGGATATCTTGTTTTCCTAACGAGTACTTTTCGCAATCCGGGCAGTGATCGCCAAAATGTTACGTAAAATTTACGATAAAAAAGGAATAACTTATCTTGACCGTGTTTTTATAATTTTCTGGGCTTTTATTAAGTACCATATTACAATGAAGTACAATTCACGGCCAAACTGTACACAAGATTAGACTCAAGACTAAAAAGACTGTTCTTGGTCGAATGCTTGCATTTTTTATAGGTTGCGTTTGTAGGCGTTGAGGGGAAGGGGCGGATCCTAATTGCCCTTCGTAATGGGAAAAACGTAATGTTGGGCCATGTGCAAAGGTTAAGTTAAAACCTAACGGTTCGCTGTTAGGTAGCGTGAAACGACGTGGATTGGAGTATGGTTGTTGTCACACGTAGGACGTCGTTTCGCGGGCTACGTGACCAACACATGTGCTTCTTCAACCCTGGAACTTTCTCCACGGCCATGGGCCGCTGTAACATTATCTACAACATAGCGTACGATTTTGTTGACATCCGAATCCATTGAATTTTTATAAATGTTTAAAGTTAACTTTTGTCAGTGAAAGTAAGATCTTGTCAACGGCACTTTCAATTTTCTTATTTTCCAAAATTATCGAAAAACCGTACCTACGGTCGAAGATAATCTATTTTTGTATAAGGTGGCATAAAAACTTACTACTTGCAAAATTCAGTCACATTTGCCACCATTCCACTATTTTGAAATTTTATATAAGAAAAAAAAAAAAAAATGAACACAGAGTCAAGATGTTGCTGAAAGGTCTCTACAAATATCTTCATCCTTCACCGAAAATTTGTAGGCAAACAAAATGTTAGACTTATCGTAATGTTCTAGGCCTGGAGAGTTGCATATTTATTTAAATCTTACTTTGCACGTTAATTTGTAAGAAAACTTGTTTGATTATTTTCTAAATTTTCAGTAATGAACCATTGCAACGATCGTGGATGTGAGGCATATTGTGGCGATTCCGTTCATATTTTGTTACACGAACAATGCGGTGCTGTTCAAATCGGAGGAGTGAGTCTTAGATCGTTGCGCAACAATGTTGATGGCACTTTCGATCTTTCTGAATTGCGATCGAAGCTGCGCCATGACAGAAATTACGAGCCCATTTCTAAGCTGGTAATTGTGGAAAATACAATTAATGGAAAAATTGTTCCCCTAAGCTGGCTTAAGGAATTAGTATCACTGTGCAAAGAACGTAACTTGAAGTTGCACATGGACGGATCCAGGCTATGGAATGCAAGCGTAGGATCAGGAATATCTGGGAAGGAAATTGTTTCGGGCTTCGATTCAGTAACATTCTGTCTCAGCAAAGGCCTAGGTATATATTCTTTTACTATTTCTATGTTTAGAATGATATTTTCTATGTGTTCCTTTAACAACAATTCTCATTTTTCATATATTTCATTTAACATCCTTTAACAATTTGAATGTTAATTATTTCTCACATAAATTGATTGGAATACGATTACATTTTTTTAGATATATCTTACTTCCTTATTTTTCTTTTTTTACAAAAACTAACATAACTTAAGGAAGCATATCTATATTATCTTAACAACTATGGACTGATTAGCATTACAAAAAAGCAAATTTGGGCCATTGGTACTTTCCTCGGTTAATATTATTCAGTTGTAATATTTAATGAGGTGCATTTTCTTTGGACGAAGTAAAAACGCATTTACTCATAATCTTAATTTACTCTTAATGTTAATCGAACAAAACGTGTGCTATTTGAATTTGCACACCTTTTTCAACCTTACGATATCGTTAATTTTACACTTCTGTATTTTCTACAATTTGCAAGAAATATACCTTCTGCCACTTCTTCTTTGGGAGATTTATTTTTCAAAGGATTATATGTACACGATATATATATAACACGAATTGGTTCTAAAACAGCGTGAGAATCGGGGAAGTCCCGTACAACAATATTACTAAAACACGGTTTCGCTGTACCGCGATTCGAGAATTGGTGAAATTGGAGAAATCCATACACAAAGCAACGTAGCAAAAATTTTTATGCGCGAGCCTTGTCATTCGATATTTCTTAATCGACCAGCGTGATGTGTCGTTTCAGATTTCCGTGTGGAATTTTTGAACATCGAAATTTTGTATCCATTTTTAAATCTTGGGGCATCAATCGTTTGCTCTCGATCATTTTTTCGCTATAGGGTAGTAGCAACTTCAATCTTTTCAGATAAAAAGTTGGTGACATTTTTGTAACGCGAATAATATTAATATCGAATAATTTAAATTAATTATCGATTATTTTAATCAACATATTTCTGCTAGTTACGAAAAAAACAGCATATGTACTTTTCTTAACTGCTATAATTTAACCACCGTTTTTCGTGGTTAAATTATAAACGCGGTTTCCCGTGACATTTTTTCGTAACTTAATTACCCTGTGTTGCACGGGAGATATTTGCATATAATTATACGCTATAGAGGTGAAAAGATCTGACATTTCTAGACATGCTAATGAGCATTTCCAGGGTCGGCACTACCCAGCGCCCTCTCCCCGGAGGGCGCAGAACGCCTATGAAGGTTTCCTTCACGAAAAAACTAAACGGCCCCCAATCCAATCGAGTCCGAGGCTCCATCAGATGAGTCACTTCATATCTGCCCCCATTATACGATGACTCATCATGTTAGTCATTGATAAAGTATTATATCAGTGAGATTTCGGATTGTAATAGCAGAATTGTAATAGCCCCGTTAATTAAATTGCAGGGGAAAGTAAAGTAAAAACGAAATTATTTTCAAGTTTGAGGTGAAGCAAAAAATGAATATTTTATAACTTGGACAATTAACATATTAAAATGTATTAACTATGGATAATTAATCAGATAAAAATAAAGTAGAATAATAAATTAATATGTTATAACCATGAAAACATTATCGGTTTTTGGGGCTATTTTTTGCTTTCAGTGTATTAACACGTTCACTGTTCTGTGCACTGTACATGTATGATCACATGCATACGCATCATATTTGATGCACGCACGCGATCTATGTTCAGTGAGTTAAATTATTTCGCATATGCGAAATGAGATAAATTATTTCGCATATTTTCTTTCCAAGCATTGTAAACGTATGAGTTGATTAAGTACTCTTGTTTAACTCTCTTCTCTTTCTTTTTTACATGCGTTTTCATCATATTTTGTCAAATTATCAAACTGTAGAATGTACTGGAACAAACTGCAACTGTAGAACCGTATTATGTCGTTAATTCAGTTTTGACCAAAATGGATTAGACGCTTATTCTCAGTTGGTATTCAAGTAAACAAAGATAGGAGCGACAAAAAGAAAATAGCAACAAGGAGCTAATAATAATAGTAATAGTTACATAATATACAATACAAAAGCTAAATTTAATGCAATTACAAAAGTTCTATAATTAAAAACACGATTGAAACAGCACGTAAAGTTCTATATAAAGATGTCTTGACACAAAATAAGTAAATTACGGAATAAATCGATCTTATTCGTAAATGTATTGGCTAGTTTCAATATTCGATTAATTGAATCATTTGAACTATATTTAGATTTTACGGCAGTGGAATAAAATATGTGACTTTTTCTAAAAGTTTTTTTCTAAAAGCATACTCTAATTAACTATACTATATACTATAATTAAAGGAACTAGTTAAAAATACAATGACTCAATAGCAACAATGTATTTAAAATTAGTAGAAAAATGAACGACAAACCCTAACGATTTAAGACTAGTGCACACAATCTTATAACAATTTATTCGGTCTTTACCAGCCTCAACCGGCCTTTTAGAACGTGGCACATTTTTAAGCATGAAATTACCTTTTAATTTCAGCATTTTCTTATTGGCACTGCATTTACGTCTTTACGGTAATGAAGAGCACACGATGAAAACGCTCACTTTGGTTTTCCATTTTTAATACAACGAAACAAACAAAAACGACTTGCCAGATGCAAAATTAATTCTGTTTTTAAATGAAGTTTGAAGTATTATTTGTGGAAACGTGTAATGATTTTACAGGTTAGAACGAAGTTGGTTGCTTAAAGATACGACTAGCGACATCCAGACGGAAGAAACGAAATTACTTTCCGAACAATGCAATATTTCACGTATCTTTAAACAGTCATATTGTCGGTATCTTCAGCTCGGCGACTTCGAGTCTGATATCGACTTTCCAAACATTCATACACGCACGCTCAGTGATAAATTATTGTAAGGCTAAATAGCGGCGAGCTATCCGCCATAATATCATTACGAAAATGCGTTGCCACTAAGAGATTGCTTTTTCGCATGGATATAACGTAGAAATATACTGATTGTAGATTTACATTACTTCCAATACAAGGTATTGGTCTTTCTTATAAACGCAAGATTGACACGTATAGAAAATTGAATATATTCCAACATGACATACATTGAACTTCTTATATACACCAATCTTGCGATTATTTATATTTCTTACTTTATTACATTATTACGAATTACTTACTAATTCCCCTTAATTTTAACGCATGCATTATGAATGCTTTGTATTAATTTCTAGAACATACATTAATCCCTTAAAAATGGGGTGAGAAGTCGTTCGAACAATATACGAACTGTGTGCACATACATACATACTTATCATTTATCAACAGCAGATAATGAAATAATAACGACGTGTAAATTTGACAAAAGTAAATTTGGATGAAATTTTATAAAAGGCACATTCAATCCTCCGCCGATTCCCCGCCTCTTGATTAAAGTTGACTCAGCCGACCTCGATCAGATATTCTTCTTGTTTATCCTGTGTACCTTGTCTCCTGAGTGCGGCAAAACTCTTCTTAAATGGTTATTTATTCTCCCGCTGCGTGGCCTTAATACGTATGGGCATACTGCCCGTCACGACGCATAGGGCCGCGTGTGACACTTTATCTCAGCTATTTTCTTGATAGCTCAGCGCAGATGCCCGTATTGGTGCAGCGTAAAACATTACCGACTCCCATACTCCACAGTATAGCTTCCTAATGAAGCTGGTGGGTCCGTTTACGTTTGGCAACAGGTTTCTAATGGCGCCAACGAGCGCATTTGCCTTGCCACACACCTGCACCAAATGAGGAGAGTACCTCCTAGCGTTGACCAATAAAACATCCAAATATTTCACTTTAGTAATGCTGAAATTAAAGGGACGGAAAAGCAAACCAAAGGAGCACATTTTCGGAACGCGTTTCCCTGTCAACAGTATAATTTCAGTATTACCTTGGGCCCGATAAGGGCCCGTGTCTGCGTACCATTCTATGATGACCTTCGTGGCTTCCCAAATCCTATCATCGATGTCTTGCAGCTTTCTCATCATAATAACTAGGGCCAAGTCATCGAAAGCTACGCCGTCCAAGTCCGTTATATGGTGCAGGCCGTCGTAAAAGTTATTCAGCAGCAGTGGGTCCACGATCGACCCCTTTGGGACTCCTGTGTGTATATTTGTTCTGACTATACTGTCGCCGCAATAAACTAAAATTCTTCTGTCCGAAAGGTAGTCATGTAATAAAATGCGTCGATTACTTATATAATCTTCTTTCATCTTAAAGTGTTGAAGGCGTTTCTATCGTCCAGGGCGTCAAGAACGCACATCAGGCCCCGTTTCCTACATGAATCCGCAATACAACAAAACTCTACCAAGGACGTCTGAATCGTGCTCCTCTTTTCTTTGTATCTAAACTGTTCCACACGGAAGGAGTCTCCAGAGACGCCCCCCTTCCTTTCGATGGGCATCATAAAGGTGTGTTTCCACATCTTGCACAATGATGATATGATACTAATGGGTCTGTAGGATGACGGGAGTAACGGATCCTTTCCCGGTTTCGCTAGTAGACCATCCTCGCCACCTTCCATACGGCCAGAAGTTTTCCAGATCTATTGATTTTATTGGGCAGAGCTGCCTGGGTCGCTGCTCCGCTAGGATCTTCGTAATGTACCAGGATCACCGGATGACGCTAACCGCGTTCCTCAAGTCAATCCTTCTCATGGCGTTCATCAGTTCTTCTTCAGTGATTTATAATCCTAGCCCTTTCTTCATCGTCAGTCTGCGGGATTAGCTTTCGTTTGGTAACCTACTTCTGCATAGTATACACAAGTCATCGAGTCCGAGACACCTACATGTATGCATCGTGCATGAACCATTTCCATTCTCTCGCCTCATTTTCGCTCAATCTCATCGGGATTCTACTTGTGGTGGCACTCGACAGCAACTATCATTCGTTATGTCACATGAGATTCCAAGGAGCGAGTGGTTGTCAGATATTCAACACAATTATCGTCGGCATATGCGACGTATGTCCACCCGCGGTCCTCCATCTTCCACGGTAGCCTATCCATCATCAGGTTTCAAATGAATGGATGACAGATGGACTCTTGAGGATATCCACACTCTACCTTTTTCCAAACAGCCCCTCTCACTCTGATCATACATGAGGTCCTCTGCTGAGAGTAGCTTTTTCACAGAGCAATCTCGTCGTACCTTATTTCATTCAATTTCTCAATCACCCTAGGCAATTACAGGTTACCAACGTCTTCTTGAAGTCAAGAAAAATCCCCAACACATACTTGCATTCACTCAGACGAAGGTAGCCTTTTGTTCTTATCCACGAATTCTCAGTCGAACTATCGCGATGAAATTCACCACCATTATTAATTCCAACATCAATTATCATTAGCAATTAGCATCATTAATTCCACCTTCCACCTTCCATTCAATCTTTTTCATTATCACTCTCTCAGACGCCTTGTTCATCAGGGATATTTTGTCGAGGCCCCACGATAAGCCAAGAGACCAGTTTAGACTAAAAGAAGAATACTTAACGATGCGTATTGTAACAATGTTGAACTTTACTTAAACAAAAACTCAATACGACAATACACAGCACGAAATTTAGTCTACTTCATGTTTCATTAGTTCATAATTCATTGAATCCTTCCAAGAGTAGATGTTTGTGACGTTGAAATCAATGTAATGGTAGATATCGCAGGCAAGTCCTACAGCTTACACGATTACAGAGCACTGCGTTTCCTTTCGTTCCGTGTCCACGCTCCATTCTGTGATGACCTTCGTGCCTTCCCAAACCCTATCGTCGATGTCTTGCAGCTTTCCGATCGTAATAACTCGGGCCAAGTCATCGAAAGCTACGGCGTCCAAGTCCTTTACATGGTCCAGGCCGTTGTAAACGTTATTTCGCAGGAGTGGGCACATGTAGTCCGATTTTTCTTTCCACGATTTTTATGTAAGAAGAAAAAGCAGCAGTAACTCGCGGAGCCATCTACAACAGCAGTAGTGCTATTACCACCTGCTCTTCACCTCACTTGTATTTGGTATTCTTAATTGTTCCGATTAAGTGAAGTTATTTTACTGTTTTCGTTTTCCATCAATGCTTCATAATGCTGTTACGATTACTTCTTTTTACATGGATATGTTAACAGGTTGTTGTACATTTACATTTCTCGTTACATATCGTATCGTGTTATAACGTCAACTACACTTTTTGTGTATAGATCTAGCACTGTCTCTCCTTCATTTCGAAATACTTGTCTATGCAGTGCGAATGTTCATATTCTTGTACATGGAATGGTGTTCTTCGCTGTAGGGATTTGTAAGATCCCCTTTAGAGATTCAAGCTTTCAATCGAGCTCCCCTGATGGATTAAATCATCAGTCGACCCACTCGCCGCTTGTGCCATCTCCCTTACAGCTGTTTTCATTACGTTCCTCGTGACTTCTCACTAACCTCGGAATTGTCTTTCTACTTGTTGAACGACGCTGTTGCATTCCTTTCACTCAGTCATCAGTTGTCAAATGATTGTGTTGAATATCTGAGTGGTAGCTTGTTGCTAGGTATCTCATGTGATATAACCGATGAACATCGACAGACTATGCTCTAAGTCTTTACGGCATTTTATGGTTAAAAACTGCGAGGTCCGGTTGAGTCGATAAGACATATACAAGCGTATGGCGATTGCAGACAAGAACTTCTGAAAAAAGGAAGATTAAAGTAATAATGAAAATGGAAGTAGAGAGTTCTCTGACTATGATTATCTTGTCCCTTAGTCTACAGTTGTTTTGTTTCCTTATTCTTACTTTTGTATTTCTACTTTATGCAAAAGTATTGTAGCGTAATGAATGTTACAACGCTCGTTTCAGCTTTCGTTATAGCACTCGCCGGAACACTCTTTTCGATCCTTTTCTTTTTTTGCGTGGACGGTACCTTTGTGGAGGATTAGTCTGTTTCTAATGAAGTGAAATAACGAAAGCGAATTATTGCGGTCGCAATCCGTTATAATATATTTTCAAATAAATAATTAATTACAGACGAATTGTGAGTCCGCTGGTATAAATTTTAAGTCACGGAATAAATAACCGGTAAACACTCTGGGAAACTTCGTAGATCACTGCGATGCTTGTTTATGCGTCAAAACGCTTCAACTCTGTTCGATGAACTCTGTCGCTCGTGATTGCGTCTGTTTATTTATACTGGTATGGGGACAGCCGGAAAATTTGAACTCGACTGCGTTTGACGGTTGTATGTAGCGGCGACATTGTTCTGCTCGGAGTGCATTACTCCTTACAATACTTGTGACCTAACGGTCTTGATACTCCGAAGTAAAACAACGGGATTTGAATTCGCGTGCTGCTACACTTTCATAGGTACCTCGCGCCCTCGGGAGTGAGAGCACGGTATAATGTCGGATTCATACCGGCTAAAACCTGCACGATGACCACCCGAAGCGCATCAGGAGCCACCCTGGAACCGTGAAAACATACTCACGAGGCTTCCCCCCCCCCGCCTCGCACTAATGACAATCCCCTCTCTTCGATGGCACGAAGTGCAACAAAACGCCCAGTTTGGCAGGATAACCTCGACGACCCTATCTTATCGGGGCTTACCCACCAACTTTCTGGCAGGTTCTGTCGCGCCTAGATTCTAACGTTGGTACCTGCAGGGTCAACCGCACCCAACAGACTCATGACATCGGAGGGCAGCTCGAACGGGGGAGACCCCGCCAGCTTCACCGATGAAGTCGCTGCGATGTTGCGAAATCCTCTCACTACCCGGATCACTATCGTCCCATGCAATTTCCCGCACAGCAGGAGACTGCGCCGGTTAGTTATTTAGTCCACCACTCAAATCGGAGCCCCGTAAAGGAACTTCGACCGCACCACCCCGGCGTACAACCGGCGCCCCCAGCATCCGGGTTCGCCAATCCGAGGCAGCAAACATCCTAAGGCATTCGCCGTGTTCTCGACATACGGTACCAGACGCTCGAAGTGGCCACCGAAGGCCCAATGGCTGTCGAGGATGAGAACCAGACATTTCATCTATAATTCCAGTCTCAGGCTCAACCTAACCCCAGCCTCAGACAGTACCCCGCTGAAGGCGTCCCGTCATCTGCCCTCATGGCTTCGGTCTTCTCAAGGGACACCTCCAATCCCAATCCCATAATGAAGACAACCATACAGGCTACCGCCGCTTCCGGGTGACAAATAGTCCGTCCCCATATCAAGCATCAGACCAGCACCAACGTGTCGTTTGCGTAACACATCAGTGCCGATTCCGGGCGCGAATTGTTGTCCGAAACACCGCATCGTACGTTAGATTCCAGAGAACTGGTTATAAGGCCGACCCCTGTGGTACCTCACGATCTCTTCATCTCTCCGCCCTCTTGTCCTTCAGCTCGGCGACTTCAAGTCTAATATCGACTTTCCAAACATTCGTATACGCACGCTCAGTGATAAATTATTGTAAGGCTAAATAGCGGCAAGCTATTCGCCATATTATCATTATGAAAATACGTTGCCACGAAGAGATTACCTCTTCGCATGGATATAACGTAGAAAAATACTGATTGTAGATTTACATTACTTCCAATTCAAGGTGTTGGTCTTTCTTATAAACGCAAGATTGACACGTATAGAAAATTGAATATATTCCAACATGACATACATTGAACTTCTTCTATATACCAATCTTGCGATTATTTATATTTCTTACTGTATTACATTATTACGAATTACTTACTAATTCCCCTTAATTTTAACGCATGCATTATGAATGCTTTGTATTAATTTCTAGAACACACATTAATCCCTTAAAAATGGGGTGAGAAGTCGTTCGAGCAATATACAAACCGTGTGCACATATATATTTATCATTTATCAACAGCTTCCTAATGCAGCCGGTGGGTCCGTCTACGTTCGGCAACAGGTTTCTAATGGCGCTAACGAACGCCTCTGCCTTGCCGCACACCGGCTCGACATGAGGAGAGTACGTCCTAGCGTTGTCCAATGAAAAACCAAAATATTTCACTGTACTTTTGGTTTGTTTTTCCGTTCAATTAATTCTGCATTACTAGTTTTCGGGACGTGCTTCCCCGTCAACAGTATAATTCCTGTCTTATCTGGTGCCAGATGAAGGCCCGTGTCCACGCACCATTCTGTGGTGACCTTCGTGGCTTCCCGAACTCTATCGCCAATGTCTTGCAGTTTTCTGATCGTAATAACTCGGGCCAAGTCATCGAAAGCTACGGCGTCCAAGTCCTTTACACGGTCCAGACCATTGTAAACGTTATTATGCAGGAGTGGGCCCACGCCGTCTGATTTTTCTTCCCACGATTCTTAAGTAAGAAAAAAAAGCAGCAGTACCTCTTAGAGCCATCTACAACAGCAGTAGTGCTATTACCACCTGCTCTTCACCTCACTTGTATCTGATATTCTTAATTGTTCCGATTAAGTGAAGTTATTTTACTGTTTTCGTTTTCCATCAATGCTTCATAATGCTGCTACGATTACTTCTTTTTACATGGATATGTTAACACTAAACCTTTTTTTCTTTTCTTTCTTTTGTACGTGGAGAAATCCTCATGGACACTCCGCTGCTGCAGTAATCGCGTAACAGCAGAGTAGTATCGGACTCCTACCGACTAAAACTCCACGATGACCATCCTACGCGTGTGACAGGATTGCTCCAGGAACCTGTTATGAATTAATTTCCATTGCACCCCCTTCTCGCGTCCTCTTGTTCGAGCCAGTCCTATTACCTCGCGGCTATTGAATTGGCGTTAGGGGGGGGGGGTCATTGCCCCTACCGCTGTCGCTCCTTCTATTCGTGGTCCGTTGAGACGGCGATGGAGCGGCTCTAGGTCGTCTGACTGCCAACCTTTTCCATCGTCTTATCCTGCAAGGGTGAGAGTTTTTCTTTCTCTCCCTTTCCGCTCGCTCCTTCGCTAGCATAACTCGCTTGCAGAAGAGGCGGACGGCCTCCTATTTCTATGACCCTCTCAACATCGCTTCTACAATCGCTGAGGGGGTCAATGTTTCTCATATGGCGTGCCGAAGAGTGTAGCAGGGCAGTTCCCACGCCGGGCAGAGCTCCAGGGCGTGCTGCGCTGTGTCCCTGTCTTCTCCTCAGTGGTGGCAGATGTCTGTCGTCTCTCGTCTGATTCTCCTCAGGAACTCGCAGAACATGCCGTGTCCGGTGAGCACCTGGTTCATTTTGAATGTGAGCGGGAGGCCGTGGCGGCTTCTCCATGCCTCCCAGTTTGGGAGGACCGCCTCCGCGCCTCGATGTTCGCCTCCCTCGTTGATTAGCTGGGATCGCCACACGTCCCACGTGTCCTCCTCGGCGGCTTCTGAGTCGTTTGGAGCTGCCTGCTCGGTCGTATCTGCTCCCAGGTGCCATACTCTCCGGTGGGTGTATTTCCTTTTGAGCGCCAGCGCCCGGAGCTCCCAGGGGGGGACGCGGCTAGAGCGGTCGCCGACGCGTGGGACACCGTCCGGTATCCCCTAATTGCAGCGAGCGCCGTAGCACGCGGTACGCCCGGTAGCGCAAGGAGACTTCTTCTTCGTCGCGTCTTCGCCAGTGGCGGACCCTTAGGTACTGTCTTCGGGCCCGGACGTATCTCGTCCTCAACACTAAATCTACCGACATTTCGTATTAACTATTCCTACCGAGCGCGGTCAAAATGACCGCTGATTTAAAAAGTAATAGTTTTTATAATTTAACTTAAATAATGGTTAATTTATAACTGAATGTATATAAAATGATGATCTGTTAGGAAATTTCGTTCAAATTTACTTTTACTTAATTTCAATTCTAGGCTTAAATAAAATTACACTTTAATTTATATAGAGATATCTTATTCAACGCCGCTGCATTTTTTACAAATTATCTTATTATCAAATGTACATTTGCTGCATGTTGAACAGATTTTCGTAGTTTTGTAACCTTTACAATTTCTACTTGACAAGTTTTTCTTGATAATATATCTGAACTTGTTGATAGTTTCTTAGCATGATTTTCTCCCCACGATTCTGTATACTCAACAGCGAGCTCTATAGCTAATTGGAATAAAAATTCCTGTCTTGAAATATTTTCACCTGTTCTTTCTTTATACAAAATCCAGGCATTTATTCCAGCTTTGTCCAAAATGTTGAAAAATACCTGGAGGGGCCAACTACAACATTTTGACTTCACGCTGTGTTTTCTTGTCATCTGGTTTGTAATATCTTCCTCAAATTTTGTATCATTATAAAATCTAATCGTTCCCGGTATACGTTTATGCTTTTTTCAATTTCTGTCGCTTTATGCATGGAACTTAGCATAAACACTTTTTTTGTTGGTTTGCATTTATACACCGTAAAAGAAATTTAATTCGAAATATAAAATTTGGTTGAGAATTTGGTTGGCCATTTTGTCCTTTCGATCTTTGACTATCTTTGGCAATTCCCGTTTATTTTCACGGATTGTTCCAACAATTGTAGTTTTTTTTTGCGAGTAACTTTGTGGCCAGTGATGCACTCGTAAAAAAATTATCTGTTGTTAGGTTCCTTCCACATCCTGTGAATGGTTCCATCAGCTTTAGAGAAACGAATTCTCCAAGTGGAATTGAATTTTCTCTCTTCTCATTCTTTCCCAAATAGGGAAATCCATTTATTGCATACTTGCTATTGACATCACACGCCAACCAGAATTTTATGCCGAATTTGTCTGGTTTATTCGGCATATACTGGGTAAATCTACACCTAGTCATCGACGGAAACAACTGTTCATCAACAGTAATATATGCACCAGGTTTATAACAATTCTATGAATTCTCTATAAGGCGATCCACTGTAGATACCATTGCAAATCTTATGGTTCGTCAACGCTGGCTTCTTTCGCTCTTCTTATCAAATCGTATAAACTTCATAATTTCAGTAAAATCATTCCTGCTCACTGTTTTTGAAAAAAATGCAGGTCCCCAAATTTTATTCCACAAATATGACACATCTAAGTTCTTTACCTGATATGCACCGCGGGCGTATAGCAGAGCAATAAATGCATCTAGTTTTGTTGTACCTAGCTCCTACTTACTCCACAATACTCTAAATGCTTCTTCTTTCGTACATTTTATTATATGATCCCTTATACGGTGATCAATGATAAGATAAAATGCTGTCTTTACTTGTCCTCCCATTATAGTCCAGTTAACGTGTGTTGTCGGACCTGACACACCCCTAAAAATATTATGAACTGGTGTCCTGCTAGGTTTGGAACTTGCATCGAGTTCTTTCCAAACTATTCCATCGAGCCCAGTTTCGATACGTTGTTTCTTTACATCAGTCTTACGCTTTGCTGTTAATGATAATTTATTTCTTTTGTGCCCTGGACATGAACGCTCATTGATAATATTCTCCTCTTCATTATTGCTGTCTAACTCTGATTCGGTTGTAAATATCTTTTCATGTATTTCCATGCTGTTTTCAGTTGCTGAAGTTTCTTGTTCATCGCACACTGAACAGTCTTCTGCTATGTCCGTTATTTTTTTTAATAATTTTTTTTTTGCAAAGTCTTGACATTTTTAGGGTAAATATTTATCACAGAATAACACTATGTACGGAAGACAAAATTATTGTCAAATTTTAGATGCTTTACTATTTCTTTTATAACCACTCCACACGAAACACTCTGAGATGCTTTCTGTTCTGAGTTATAGAGATAACAAGCTTAAATGTCGATTGATTCACTAACAAACTGTCGTATTCTGGTCGAAAGAAAGGTACCAAGTAAAAATATAGTCTCTGACGGCGATATTTATATGAAAATATAGATGAGTACTGGCCATTTTCAAATTTTTTTGCGTGAACGGTACCTTCATAGACACCCTGCGCCCTCGGCAGTGAGGGCACGGGGTAGTGCCGGTTTCATACCGGCTAAAACCTCCACGCTGACCCTCCGAAGCGCATCAAGAGCAGCCCTGGAACCGAGAAAACATACTCACGAGCCCCCCCCCCCCCCCCCGCCCCGCACTAATGACAATCATCTCTCTTCGATGGCACAAAATGCAACTAAACGCCCAGTTTGACAGGATAACCTCGGCGATCCTAAGTCCGTACGCGGCCGCTGTCTTATCGGGGCTTACCCACCAACTTTCTGGCAGGTTCTGTCGCGCCTAGATTCTAACGTTGGTACCTGCAGGGTCAACCGCACCCAACAGACTCATGGCACCGCAGGACAGCTTGAACGGGGGAAACCCCGCCAGCACCGCCGCTGCTGTCACGTAAAATCATAACTCACAACTCAGATTATATAAAAACAAGGTTGAGCCGAAACACAATTATCAACTTTCTTTTTGTTGCACTTTATTATCCACTTAATAGCCACAATTGAGTATACACTGAGTTGACACGTACAAATTACTTTACTGTGACAACTTTATCTAAATTAAGGAGGCGACTGATCTAAGGGTAGAAACCTGGTAAAGAGATGCTAACTCTTCGAAAGATGGGAAATCTGTGTAGTTTAGTAACGATATTGTGGCGGAAGAAAGGCTGATGGGTGTGTCTAAAGAAAGGAATAAAGTTCATTTGTTAAGGATAAATTTTGATTAGGAGAGTGAGGGAAATATACTTCGCTGTCAATCGGCTAATTTTCTAGGTTGGTAGGTGAGAAAAGGTGCTAGCCACCCCTGAGAGAAAGTTGCTAACGGAAGATGCCGAACGTGAGAAAACTAACTTTCTCGTATCTTCCCCTAGTAGACATACCCGATATAACACTCGAAATATGAGATGCTTGTTTTTGCTCTGAAAGACCTTAACCATCAAAATGCCAAGATTTATGGTGAGTCCTTCAGGATATTGAGGGTACTCAGCAAGGATATGTAGGCATTGCTGTGCAATCTTGTCCTCGGTGTACGGCCTGATCTCTAACGTGTATTAAGACGTGGTTGATGTTACACTTCCGTCGCTGTGATGTTGCGAAATCCTCTCACTACCCTGTTCACTATCGTCCCATGCAAACATACGGTACCAGACGCTCGAAATGGCCACCGAAGGCCCAATGGCTGTCGAAGATGAGAACCAAACATTTCATCTAATATTCCAGTTTCAGGCTCAACCTAACCCCAGCCTCAGACAGAACCCCGCTGAAGGCGTCCCGTTATCTGCCCTGCAACAAGAACCTCAGGGCTTCGGTCTTCTCAAGGGACACCTCCAATCCCAATCCTATAATGAAGACAACCACACAGGCTACTGTCGCTTCCGGGTGACAGATAGTCCGTCCCCATATCAAGCATCAGACCAGCACCAACGTGTCGTTTGCGTAACACGTCAGTGTCGATTCCGGGCGCGATTTGTTGTCCAAAACACAACGTCGTACATGAGGTTCCAGAAAACTGGTTCTAAGGCCCACCCCTGTGGTACCTCACGATCTCTTCATCTCTCCGCCCTCTTGTCCTTCAGCTCGGCGACTTCGAGTCTGATATCGACTTTCCAAACATTCGTATACGCACGCTCAGTGATAAATTATTGTAAGGCTAAACAGCGGCAAGCTATTCGCCATATTATCATTATGAAAAAACGTTGCCACGAAGAGATTACCTCTTCGCATGGATATAACGTAGAAAAATACTGATTGTAGATTTACATTACTTCCAGTTCAAGGTGTTGGTCTTTCTTATAAACGCAAGATTGACACGTATAGAAAATTGAATATATTCCAACATGACATACATTGAACTTCTTATATATACCAATCTTGCGATTATTTATATTTCTTACTGTATTACATTATTACGAATTACTTACTAATTCCCCTTAATTTTAACGCATGCATTATGAATGCTTTGTATTAATTTCTAGAACATACATTAATCCCTTAAAAATGGGGTGAGAAGTCGTTCGAACAATATACGAACTGTGTGCACATACATACTTATCATTTATCAACAGCAGATAATGCAATAATAACGACGTGTAAATTTGACAAAAGTAAATTTGGATGAAATTTTATAAAAGGCACATTCAATCCTCCGCCGATTCCCCGCCTCTTGATTAAAGTTGACTCAGCCGACCTCGATCAGATATTCTTCTTGTTTATCCTGTGTACCTTGTCTCCTAAGTGCGGCAAAACTCTTCTTAAATGGTTATTTTTTCTCCCGCTGCGTGGCCTTAATACGTATGGGCATACTGCCCGTCACGACGCATAGGGCCGCGTGTGACACTTTATCTTAGCTATTTTCTTGATAGCACAGCGCAGATGCCCGTATTGGTGCAGCGTAAAACACTACCGACTCCCATACCCACACTACCCATAGTACAGCTTCCTAATGCAGCCGGTGGGTCCGTCTACGTTCGGCAACAGGTTTCTAATGGCGCTAACGAAAGCCTCTGCCTTGCCGCACACCTGCTCGGAATGAGGAGAATACGTCCTAGCGTTGTCCAATGAAACACCAAAATATTTCACTGTACTTTTGGTTTGTTTTTCCGTTCAATTAATTCTGCATTACTAGTTTTCGGGACGTGCTTCCCCGTCAACAGTATAATTCCTGTCTTATCTGGTGCCAGATGAAGGCCCGTGTCCACGCTCCATTCTGTGATGACCTTCGTGCCTTCCCAAACCCTATCGTCGATGTCTTGCAGCTTTCCGATCGTAATAACACGGGCCAAGTCATCGAAAGCTACGGCGTATAAGTCCTTTACTTGGTCCAGGCCATTGTAAACGTTATTACGCAGGAGTGGGCCCACGCCGTCTGATTTTTCTTCCCACGATTCTTAAGTAAGAAAAAAAAGCAGCAGTAACTCGCGGAGCCATCTACAACAGCAGTAGTGCTATTACCACCTGCTCTTCACCTCACTTGTATTTGGTATTCTTAATTGTTCCGATTAAGTGAAGTTATTTTACTGCTTTCGTTTTCCATCAATGCTTCATAATGCTGCTACGATTACTTCTTTTTACATGGATATGTTAACAGGTTGTTGTACATTTACGTTTCTCGTTACATATCGTATCGTGTTATAACGTCAATTACACTTTTTGTGTATAGATCTAGCACTGTCTCTCCTTCATTTCGAAATACTTATCTATGCAGTGCGAATTTTCATATTCTTGCACGTGGAATGGTGTTCTTCGCTATAGGGATTTGTAAGATCCCCTTTAGAAATTCAAGCTTTCAATCGAGCTCCCCTGATGAATTAAATCATCAGTCGACCCACTCGCCGCTTGTGCCATCTCCCTTACAGCTGTTTTCATTACGTTTCTCGTGACTTCTCACTAACCTCGGAATTGTCTTTCTTCTTGTTGAACGACGCTGTTGCATTCCTTTCACTCAGTCATCAGTTGTCGAATGATTGTGTTGAATATCTGAGCAGTAGCTTGTTGCTAGGTATCTCATGTGATACCGATGAACATCGACAGACTATGCTCTAAGTCTTAACGGCAATTTTATGGTTAAAAACTGCGAGGTCCGGTTGAGTCGATAAGACATATACAAGTGTATGGCGATTGCAGACAAGAACTTCTGAAAAAAGGAAGATTAAAGTAATAATGAAAATGGAAGTAGAGAGTTCTCTGACTATGATTATCTTGTCCCTTAGTCTACAGTTGTTTTGTTTCCTTATTCTTACTTTTGTATTTCTACTTTATGCAAAAGTATTGTAGCGTAATAAATGTTACAACGCTCGTTTCAGCTTTCGTTATAGCACTCGCCGGAACACTCTTTTCGATCCTTTTCTTTTTTTGCGTGGACGGTACCTTTGTGGAGGATTAGTCTGTTTCTAATGGAGTGAAATAACGAAAGCGAATTATTGCGGTCGCAATCCGTTATAATATATTTTCAAATAAATAATTAATTACAGACGAATTGTGAGTCCGCTGGTATAAATTTTAAGTCACGGAATAAATAACCGGTAAACACTCGGGGAAACTTCGTAGATCACTGCGATGCTTGTTTATGCGTCAAAACGCTTCAACTCTGTTCGATGAACTCTGTCGCTCATGATTGCGTCTGTTTATTTATACTGGTATGGGGACAGCCGGAAAATTTGAACTCGACTGCGTTTGACGGTTGTATGTAGCGGCGACATTGTTCTGCTCGGAGTGCATTACTCCTTACAATACTTGTGACCTAACGGTCTTGATACTCCGAAGTAAAACAACGGGATTTGAATTCGCGTGCTGCTACACTTTCATAGGTACCTCGCGCCCTCGGGAGTGAGAGCACGGTATAATGTCGGATTCATACCGGCTAAAACCTGCACGATGACCACCCGAAGCGCATCAGGAGCCACCCTGGAACCGTGAAAACATACTCACGAGGCTTCCCCCCCCCCCCGCCTCGCACTAATGACAATCCCCTCTCTTCGATGGCACGAAGTGCAACAAAACGCCCAGTTTGGCAGGATAACCTCGACGACCCTATCTTATCGGGGCTTACCCACCAACTTTCTGGCAGGTTCTGTCGCGCCTAGATGATTCGATTCAGCTCGAACGGGGGAGACCCCGCCAACTCCACCGATGAAGTCGCTGCGATGTTGCGAAATCTTCTCACTACCCGGATCACTATCGTCCCATGCAATTTCCCGCACAGCAGGAGACTGCGCCGGTTAGTCTTTTAGTCCACCACTCAAATCGGAGCCCCGTAAAGGAACTTCGACCGCACCACCCCGGCGTACAACCGGCGCTCCCAGCATCCGGGTTCGCCAATCCGAGGCAGCAAACATCCTAAGGCATTCGCCGTGTTCTCGACATACGGTACCAGACGCTCGAAGTGGCCACCGAAGGCCCAATGGCTGTCGAGGATGAGAACCAGACATTTCATCTATAATTCCAGTCTCAGGCTCAACCTAACCCCAGCCTCAGACAGTACCCCGCTGAAGGCGTCCCGTCATCTGCCCTCAGGGCTTCGGTCTTCTCAAGGGACACCTCCAATCCCAATCCCATAATGAAGACAACCATACAGGCTACCGCCGCTTCCGGGTGACAAATAGTCCGTCCCCATATCAAGCATCAGACCAGCACCAACGTGTCGTTTGCGTAACACATCAGTGCCGATTCCGGGCGCGAATTGTTGTCCGAAACACCGCATCGTATGTTAGATTCCAGAGAACTGGTTCTAAGGCCGACCCCTGTGGTACCTCACGATCTCTTCATCTCTCCGCCCTCTTGTCCTTCAGCTCGGCGACTTCGAGTCTGGTATCGACTTTCCAAACATTCGTATACGCACGCTCAGTGATAAATTATTGTAAGGCTAAATAGCGGCAAGCTATTCGCCATATTATCATTATGAAAATGCGTTGCCACTAACAGATTACCTCTTCGCATGGATATAACGTAGAAATATACTGATTGTTGATTTACATTACTTCCAATTCAAGATGTTGGTCTTTCTTATAAACGCAAGACTGACACGTATAGAAAATTGAATATATTCCAACATGGCATACATTGAACTTCTTATATATACCAATCTTGCGATTATTTATATTTCTTACTGTATTACATTATTACGAATTACTTACTAATTCCCCTTAATTTTAACGCATGCATTATGAATGCTTTGTATTAATTTCTAGAACATACATTAATCGCTTAAAAATGGGGTGAGAAGTCGTTCGAGCAATATACGAACTGTGTGCACATGCATATTTATCGTACTTTGACATATCATTCTCCACCTGTCGCATCATTGTCACTTCAAAAGAATTCAGTCGTCTATTAATTTCTCTTTCAAAATCAGAATTAGACATGTTAGTCAATATCAAGATCTTTTTACTAATCACAGATAACAATCTTTCCGAAACCAAATTAAAAACTGGACAAAACACAACATTCAAACTTTTCACATAATAAGCAATCGTCTGTATACTGGCATACTTCAATGCTACACTTATCTCCAAAGTAGGTTTCATTTTTGATTTAATCATATAGTTGTACTGATTAAAAGAACGCAAATGCAAAGGTACATCACTCACGGCATTCTTACGGACAGCTGGAGGTTGTTCGGCCAGCCACGCATTTACAATTTGAGCATTTAACTCTATCGGGTTCTCCTTAAAACTATCGAACATGGCACGATTCTCCTCCGATATAGCCGAAATCACAAAATTCTTAACCATTATTTCACCTAACCCCCTAGGTGACAACATTTTATTAACCAATTCCGGAGCGTTCAGATTCCTCTTTATCGCTCCCAATAGTGATTCAGATTGCGACGGTAGACGATCAGATGGTATCGTCGTACGCAATACCGGTCACATGTACATTTATCATTTATCAACAGCAAATAATGCAATAATAACGACGTGTAAATTTGACAAAAGTAAATTTGGATGAAATTTTATAAAAGGCACATTCAATCCTCTACCGATTCCCCGCCTCTTGATTAAAGTTGACCCGGCCGACTTCGATCAGAGATTGTTCTTGTTTACCATGTGTACCTTGTCTCCTGAGTGCGGCAAAACTTTTCTTAAATGGTTATTTTTTCTCCCGCAGCCTGGCCTTAATAGGTATGAGCATACTGCCCGTCACAACGCATAGGACCGCGTGTGACACTTTATCTTAGCTATTTTCTTGATAGCACAGCGCAGATGCCCGTATTGGTGCAGCGTAAAACACTACCGACTCCCATACTCCACAGTACAGCTTCCTAATGGAGCTGGTGGGTCCGTTTACGTTCGGCAACAGGTTTCTAATGGCGCTAACGAACGCCTCTGCCTTGCCGCACACCTGCTCGGAATGAGGAGAATACGTCCTAGCGTTGTCCAATGAAACACCAAAATATTTCACTGTACTTTTGGTTTGTTTTTCCGTTCAATTAATTCTGCATTACTAGTTTTCGGGACGTGCTTCCCCGTCAACAGTATAATTTCAGTCTTATCTGGTGCCAGATGAAGGCCCGTGTCCACGCTCCATTCTGTGATGACCTTCGTGCCTCCCAAACCCTATCGTCGATGTCTTGCAGCTTTCCGATCGTAATAACTCGGGCCAAGTCATCGAAAGCTACGGCGTCCAAGTCCTTTACATGGTCCAGGCCGTTGTAAACGTTATTTCGCAGGAGTGGGCACATGTAGTCCGATTTTTCTTTCCACGATTTTTATGTAAGAAGAAAAAGCAGCAGTAACTCGCGGAGCCATCTACAACAGCAGTAGTGCTATTACCACCTGCTCTTCACCTCACTTGTATTTGGTATTCTTAATTGTTCCGATTAAGTGAAGTTATTTTACTGTTTTCGTTTTCCATCAATGCTTCATAATGCTGCTACGATTACTTCTTTTTACATGGATATGTTAACAGGTTGTTGTACATTTACGTTTCTCGTTACATATCGTATCGTGTTATAACGTCAACTACACTTTTTGTGTATAGATCTAGCACTGTCTCTCCTTCATTTCGAAATACTTGTCTATGCAGTGCGAATTTTCATATTCTTGCACGTGGAATGGTGTTCTTCGCTATAGGGATTTGTAAGATCCCCTTTAGAAATTCGAGCTTTCAATCGAGCTCCCCTGATGAATTAAATCATCAGTCGACCCACTCGCCGCTTGTGCCATCTCCCTTATAGCTGTTTTCATTACGTTCCTCGTGACTTCTCACTAACCTCGGAATTGTCTTTCTTCTTGTTGAACGACGCTGTTGCATTCCTTTCACTCAGTCATCAGTTGTCGAATGATTGTGTTGAATATCTGAGTAGTAGCTTGTTGCCAGGTATCTCATGTGATACCGGTGAACATCGACAGACTATGCTCTAAGTCTTAACGGCAATTTTATGGTTAAAAACTGCGAGGTCCGGTTGAGTCGATAAGACATATACAAGTGTATGGCGATTGCAGACAAGAACTTCTGAAAAAAGGAAGATTAAAGTAATAATGAAAATGGAAGTAGAGAGTTCTCTGACTATGATTATCTTGTCCCTTAGTCTACAGTTGTTTTGTTTCCTTATTCTTACTTTTGTATTTCTACTTTATGCAAAAGTATTGTAGCGTAATGAATGTTACAACGCTCGTTTCAGCTTTCGTTATAGCACTCGCCGGAACACTCTTTTCGATCCTTTTCTTTTTTTGCGTGGACGGTACCTTTGTGGAGGATTAGTCTGTTTCTAATGGAGTGAAATAACGAAAGCGAATTATTGCGGTCGCAATCCGTTATAATATATTTTCAAATAAATAATTAATTACAGACGAATTGTGAGTCCGTTGGTATAAATTTTAAATCACGGAATAAATAACCGGTAAACACTCGGGGAAACTTCGTAGATCACTGCGATGCTTGTTTATGCGTCAAAACGCTTCAACTCTGTTCGATGAACTCTGTCGCTCGTGATTGCGTCTGTTTATTTATACTGGTATGGGGACAGCCGGAAAATTTGAACTCGACTGCGTTTGACGGTTGTATGTAGCGGCGACATTGTTCTGCTCGGAGTGCATTACTCCTTACAATACTTGTGACCTAACGGTCTTGATACTCCGAAGTAAAACAACGGGATTTGAATTCGCGTGCTGCTACACTTTCATAGGTACCTCGCGCCCTCGGGAGTGAGAGCACGGTATAATGTCGGATTCATACCGGCTAAAACCTGCACGATGACCACCCGAAGCGCATCAGGAGCCACCCTGGAACCGTGAAAACATACTCACGAGGCTTCCACACACACCCCCCCCCCCGCCTCGCACTAATAACAATCCCCTCCCTTCGATGGCTCGAAGTGCAACTAAACGCCCAGTTTGGCAGGATAACCTCGACGACCCTAAGTCCGTACGCGGCCGCTGTCTTATCGGGGCTTACCCACCAACTTTTTGGCAGGTTCTGTCGCGTCTAGCTTCTAACGTTGGTACCTGCAGGGTCAACCGCACCCAACAGACTCACCTCACGGTCTCTTCATCTCTCCGCCCTAGTCGTTATATAGATGATACTCCAGTCCCGGAGATATGTCCGAACTAGGCCTTGCAGATAGGGAGGCACCCGGTAGAACTCCAGGGCCTCCTCTATCTTCCCCCAGGGACAGCTGTTGACGATGTCCAGTGACACAAATTTAGTTGATTTAGTTGTACATTACTATATTGTCATTACTACAGTATTACTGTAAATAAATCCATTCATTAACACGTTGAATGCCATGGGGGTCACCGGTGAGTGGCACTCAACTTGGCCGTGGCGGTCACTGGAGACCGACGCACCAAGATTAGTAGAAATACATAATCTAAACAAATCGATTATTATAATAATTCTAATTAATAATCGATATTAACGATTACCAGCGTTACTGCAATGGTGTAACAAAATTAATGTAGTATAAAACATATAAAGATAGCTTTATTTATACATGAAATATATATCTGTTATGTGCGTCCTCCTTCAGTGGCTGTTGAACATGGGAAAATCCGCTTTTACCTTAGTGAACAATATTCTCATTTTAATATACAATAATTTCGACTTGAAAGATGTATGATGGCAATTAAGGGCCTTGACAGTCAAGTAAAAAATGCCAAATCTTGTTGCGGTTCTTTTGGATTTGTGGAGGATTAGTCTATTTAAAGTATAATGAAATAACAGAATGGAGTTTGTCCGTCAATATATATATTTGTGATAAGTATTTCGTTATAGAGTATAACACAGTCCACAGGTACAAAATATAAATATGATTCAATGATATCTCAGAGAAACTTCGTATGTTCGCTTATGTCCGTAATCCTTTATTTCGTATGGTAAACTCTGTCTCTCGTGACTGTGTCTGTTTATTTATATTGGTCGGGGCGACAGCCGGAAAATTTGAACTCGGCTGCGTTTGACGGTTATATGTAGCGGCGACATTGTTTTGCTCGGAGTTCGTTACTTTCTACAATACTTGTGACCTAACGGTCTTGCTACTCCGAAACAAAACAACAACAAGATTTGAATTGTCCTGCTCGCGTTCCGCTACATTACCCCCCTTCCAGTGATAACGTTTAAGTTAAAAAATTTTTTTAAAAGTATTTACGAAGTTGCTCTGTTTTATTGCCGATACCGATAAGACACCTAATCGAGATCTGCCCGATACCAGTCTGGAAAACGGACTCTACGTCCATACCGCGTGACATACCCATTTCTTGTGCTTTCTTCAGCAGTTCGATCGCTGTTTGCGCTGTTTTCATCGTGCGCATTCACTTGCTTTGCCGGAATGAGTATGTCTCGAGGTTCGGTGATCTTCTCTTCCAGGTCGTCTGGGACTACGAACGCCGGTTTTAAACGGTCTATGGAAACCGTTACGTCACGATCGTTTATTTTAATCACGAAATCCTTCTCACCCCTTTTTACAACCTTAAACGGTCCGTCGAACTGGGGCTGTAAAGGATCTCCTATCGCGTCATGACGCAAGAAAAACTTTTTTTTTTTAGCCGGATGCGGCCTGACCTTTCCCATCTGTTCTTTAAGCCGGTTCGCATACTCCGTGTTGGCCTGCTGCTTGGTCGCAATAAAAAAATCGGCAATCACAAAACGCCACTTAAAATCTCGAAGTAGAGTCAGGTCGAGGGACAAGGTGATAGTCCCATAGGTCGCGATACGGGTTCCATTCGTCGCGAACAGCTCGTACTTGCTTTTGCTCACGTAACCTCGTATCTTGCTGCGCGGAAATACGCACGTGTCTGCACCGGTGTCTGTTAGATACGCAACACCGGTTCGCTGATCCCATATAAAAATGCGGCGGGTCTCCAAGTCGTCACCGTTCGCCGCGTTTACGGACGGCTGGACCCGTTTCCCTGATTCCACCGACACGGTGATCTGCATTTTCGCGCCCGTTCTCGGTATAGGTCATGATAGTAACAAAGGCCGTTTCGGGATCTCGACCGACGACGACGTCTTCCCGGAGATCGCGAACGTGTTCTCCGACGAATGCTAATATCAAGTGCATCAAATCTCGCTTGTAATAGCTTCAGCTGCTTTTCAATATTGTTCGTAAAACCAATCGCTTTACCCTCTCGCTGTCGGACTCGGCTACACTTCGTATCAACTCTTCTTTAATTTGGTCATATTGTCAGCCGACCGACAAATTCAGTCCAGCATCCTCTACACGCTCCAGGTATTCTGGTTCAAGGCACCCCAGCAGGAAGATAGTTTTATCTTCGTCTCGCTCGATACCTGCTGCCGCGGATTGGTTGCGCAGCCATAGCCGAAGAGTTTTACTTACTCATCTTTACCTCTATAACTACAGATCACGTCGGAGTCACCAATGTGGAGGATTGGTCTATTTAAAATATAATGGAATAACAGAATCGCGTTATTTCCGTCAATATATATATTTGTAATAAGTATTTCGTTATAGAGTATAACACAGTCCACAGGTACAAAATATAAATATGATTCAATGATATCTCAGAGAAACTTCGTATGTTCGCTTATGTCCGTAATCCTTTATTGCGTATGATAAACTCTCACTGTCGTGACTGCGTCTGTTTATTTATATTGGTCGGGGGGACAGCCGGAAAATTTGAACTCGGCTGCGTTTGACGGTTGTATGTAGCGGCGACATTATTTTGCTCGGAGTGCGTTACTTTCTACAATACTTTGACCTAACAGTCTTGCTACTCCGAAGCAAAACAACAAGATTTGAATTGTCCTGCTCGCATTCCGCTACAGATTATTACGGGTCTGAATAAGTATGATAAGTATGATAAGGGATGCATTATGGTATATGGTAGGTTTCGGGACGTAACAACATAGAACAATTGTTTGGCAACGCGAAGAAATAATATGAGATAATTGATAATCGCAATAAATAAGTGAATCGAGAGCTAAATTGCACTACAGCGCTATGGGGGCCACCGGTGGCCTCAGTCAGATAAATTCATTAATGATGATTATACATCATAACATATCTCTTGTAGATAATATTTCAGCATTATATGTATCGGATAATAAAATACTCATCGTGGCGCCACGGCCAAACTCTTGTAAAACTGGCGTGGCATTCATCGAGTTAAATAAATCAAATCACTATATGTAGTGTAGTATAAAACGCGTTTGCATGAAATACATCACATATCACAAATGAAAATTAAGGTTACATTATATTATATTATATCATATTATAATGAAATTATATTATATATTATTGCATTAAGATAAGCAAAATTTGAGTTATAAACAAAATCGTAAAGCTATTTTTAATTTAAAACATATTCATTTTAATTCAGGTGCTCCTGTAGGTTCTCTTCTGTGTGGATCTAAAGATTTTATCACTAGTGCAAGGAGAATCAGGAAAGTACTTGGTGGGGATATGAGACAAGTTGGTATTCTTGCTGCAGCTGGGCTTGTAGCTCTTGAAAATATCCCCAAATTAGTTGATGATCATAGAAGGGCTTACGCTTTTGCATCTGCGCTAAATGAAATCCAGTCATCTATATTTTCGATTGATTTGAGTACTGTACAGACAAATATTGTTTTCCTTAACATCGAATCTGATACCATTGACACAACGAAGTTCATTCATTGTTTGCTAGAATTTGATGATGCTGAGAACGAACACGTTGTCGTCAAGTGTTTGGGATTGACCGATTCACTTATCAGGTTTGTATTTTCTTTCGAAATTACAGACGATGATTTGATGTTAGCTATTAAAAAGGTTACATCCGTTATTAAAAAGTTAGATCCTAAATTCTAATTATTATAGTCAAGGGTGCCTAATTGTTATCTAAAATATATTTATTGGGATACGCATAATTCCTTTTTGTTATATTAAACCTTTTTCAATCAGCCTGCCCCTCTCCTCATGATAAATGATTTTCCAAATCGGCCAAATTTAATCTAAGAAAAACATCTAAAAGAATAAATCTGAGAACAAAAATTCCCTATTATTTGGCCTACACGCTTTAGAAGCAGATATTTCATTATATTCTGTTTTCCAAAGATTTCATCATTCGTTTTAAAGAATGTAAAACGCTCAGTTGGGAGATGTTTGCGCAGCCCGTGGCGTACTACCCGAAGGTCAAAAATTTAACACCAGATATGCTCATCGCCATGCTAACACATTTTGAAAATAATAGCTTTTGAGACGGAGACATTCTTTTGCAACAAAATACAATGGGTTACACCGTCTCTTTAACCGACTGGAGGATAGAAACGCAACAAACGAAAGTTTGCGAAGATGTTTGCCAGAAAGGCCCGTCTGCAAGGCGTGCGCGACCTAGCGGACCAATTTCTGGAACATCGTGTCGCCCAGCGGATTATATTGAGGCGGGCAGGATGTCTGGTGAACGTCGGCCCTTCCCCAAGAGAAACAGTAATCGTGAAGTTGCCGTTGGATCGCTAGCCGGCCGGAGAATTCTCGTGAGATGTGGGAATTCTACCTTCTGCCACCAACAATTTTTACGTTGCAATCTCGTTATGAGATCGTTAAGTATTGAAATACATTTTTTTATTTTATTTCATTTCTATTCAAATTTAAAGTACAAACGGTGCCAACGGAATTCAGCCGCTGCTGTGAACAATTATTTGTATTACAAACTAAGCTGCGATTTGATTTATCCTAAAGTTAAATTCTAAACTCCTCGTGGCTTTTATTCTCCATATTTTGAAGGGAGAAATTGACGTCTCCTTCCAGCACATCCTTCGAATATATCTTCCCAAAAATTCTGTCCTATTCGAAATCGACAGCCCTTCACAAACAGACGGTATACTGGATCGCCTGGTAAGTTCGTTTCGATTTACATTTCATGTTCGTTTTTTAAATGTGTTTCTTGAGTTATATAGGCGCCATTTTTCTGCACCTTTCTCCATATGAGTATAATTTGAATATTTCATCTTCACAGAATTTCCCATCATTCATTGACCAATTACTATCGTCTGTAATTTGTAAATGTCAACAGCGAAGCAAAGAAGAAATTATCGTCTATCCTCGTCGCTCTTATACGAGAAGCTATCGTTTATCAACGCTGTATAAATATATGAAACCGAATGTCCTCGCGTGAAAGAGCCAAGGTTTCCTTCAGAAAATTAGCGTACCTCAACGTGAATCAAAACTTATCAGATTTTAACCAGCTCCGCTTTAATTTCCTGTTTTAATTGTATCTCCGTTGGCAAACAAGGTGCGAACAAATTTCGTTGTGTATTTTCTTTCACGTATCCAAAAGTTGAAAAAATTGATTCACCATTCTGGCTGGTGAATAAATTGCTAAATATAAATATGAATGACGGGTACATTTTATAGAAATATGCGATGCCGCTGATTTTATCGCTAAACTGTCACTATCTGACATCACTCTGACAAGCTTCTGATATTGTTCAATGCAAATCACGATGTCAGGTGAATTCCATTTGCCGGACAAATAGCCAATCATCGGCCGATAAGATCGACATTGAGTGTTCTTGGGCAATGCCATCAAAAATCGAGATATGGAAATCATCGGCTTCGATTAACTTAGCCTTTGCTTTGCCGACTGTTTCGGATTTTGTATGCAAATTTATTCCACTTCATCAGCGAATATTAAAATCCGACGTACTCGTGTGAACAAGCGAACTGGAATTTGCGTATTTCTCTAATGCAAGAGAATCGAGGTTAAATGACGATGACAGCATGTAAAATCATGCAAATTTAAATGCTGTTTGTAATCCTGTAACAGAGAGAATTGTCGATTTCATGCGGAAAATAGATAATAAAATATAACTTTATCGCTTGGAACGTGACGGAAAGCGTATATTATCTTTCCAATAACTCAATAACTATATTAGATTAGAAAAAGTTTCTTTCGTTGTATAAGCAAATAACAGACGCACGATGTTTTTTGCTTTATATTATTTTGTCGAATTATGTACGATCCATTTTGTTCTGTTCAGAAAAACACCGTGACATTTCGCAGACTTGGTTTCACGTTGTATGAAGGTGCATTGTTGTAAAAAAACATGTTTGCGAAAGAAAAACATTTTCCGGACAACCTAATATTAGGTTAAGTTTCTTTCGTTTTATGAGGAAATAGTAAGGGCGCTACGTTTTTCGCTTTATATTATTTTGTCGAATTACGTACGATCCATTTTGTTCTGTTCAGAAAAACACCGTGACATTTCACAGACTTGGTTTCACGTTGTATGAAGGTGCATTGTTGTAAAAAACATGTTTGCGAAAGAAAAACATTTTCCGGACAACCTAATATATAGATTAGGAGTATTCTGCCTGACTATAACCCCGTAGACGACGATTTTTCTTTCATGTAGCTATAACAAAATTCCATCTACCCTCATATTGACAGTCTTCGATCAAATGGAACCATGCGATACCCACAATACGTAGCTAGTGTAGGAATGTAGTGTAGTATCGTGAACGGATTGTTTGGGAGATATCGGGTGCGTGTTGTCAGCGTTGTCATGGAATGTTTTCGCGTATTTAAAAAAGGACCGTTGTAACAAAGTTAGTTAGTGACGAATAGTGATTGCATAAGCATAGATTGACGGAGCTTCAAACGATATTGTAACAATCATACGGTTATCAAACCTACTAGCACTATACCATTTTCCTATACTAGTGTAAAAAAATTGGCTGGGACAGGTAACCGCTGATACATCCGCGTGAATGGACGAAGAAAATTCTAAACTTTCTATTAGATGTACCTTGGAACACGATGTAATTCATCACGATGAATTAAGTAAGCAGGTGGCGTGCCATTGAGCAAGTAAGCATATTTATATATATATACATATTCAATTTATTCCAAGAAATATTAGAATTTTATAGGACACGAAACCGCTGTTCAAATGGCAAACACGAGGCACGAAAATGAAGCAATCGAGGACTATCATATCTTTGGAGTGTAAAGTGAAGAGATCGCTGGACCAGATCGTAAAACTGGTGAACCTGGAGGCACTGGCCGAGTCGGTAGACCACATTTTGCGCGAGATGAGATCGTGACGACGTTTTCTCTGATCGACTATGATCCTTATGCTAATTCCACGGTGTTCAGAACATCGGATAGACCAGATGGTGAAAATACCAGACGGTACGTAAGCTAATAACTGGGCCACTTTTAATTGTAATTTCTAAAATCGGAATTCTTAATTGATGGATCGTGATCTCCATTTCTATCAATTCTTAGTGAAGCATTATTTTCTTTTCAAGATGTTGGCAAACGGTGAAGTACAAGGAGATAGAGCGCGCCAGTTTTCTCTGGAGAAGCTGATGGAACTGGGCAAGGAGGACAAGGCTATCGACGCCCCAAACGAGTGACCTCGGATACATCTTGCCGTAGAACCTGTACAATCTCTGTGTTGCCTAACAACGGCCCTGAAAGACCTAGTAATAGAAAAAAGCGTTTTTTATCCGAAATTAATTTTCTGGCTCAGAAAATGGAACACAACCATAAAATTACACAAGTTCCCGAGATATTCAGAAAAAAATATCTTCACCACTCCAGTAAATTATAATTGCAATTGTGCGTCTGTATTGCGTTTGAATTAATTTTTTTATTTCGGCTACAAGCCATAATATACAAAATGATATTAAGTGGCCGGCGATAGTAGCAAGATTGTCGTTAACTCACGCTACAATCGTTACAGTTATTAATATTATGCAATTAGAAATGGAAATAAACGATATATTTGTAGTATTTTTAATTTTGCACCGCTTTGGAGAAAGTTGCGATGTGTTTAGTATGTTATTTCGTAAATAAATGGTTAATATAAACTTTATTGCATACGTGCCTAAATAAAATACAAATAGGATGAAAATTATTTCATAATTTTTGGCGCTTTCAAATCGGTCATACTTTCTTGACAAAAAATCTTTTATTTCACATTTTTTCGTGAAACGATCAATATTACATAGCCAACTAAACAGTAAAATTGTTTTCGTAGTCATTAATAATTTATTTCTGTCTATTTATTATGTTACGTTCGGTGACTTTCTACCTAACCCCACCCCGTAGGCAAGATGGCCACCAAATGTCCACACACCTTTACTTCGTAGCCTCAATAGTCAACATGACAACATTTTCATAGTTAAGGTCCTTCAGACTAAACAAATATCTTTTATTACAAGTGTTCCTTTAAACATTCCTTAGACTTACTGTTCGTTCTTAAAAATCAGGAAGGAAGTGGGCTTTTCCCATGAGCAATGTCACCCACGATCTACATTGGTAGGAGGCTTTCTCCATCTATCTTCATCCATTAACGTTTGTTCTAACCAATTGGCATCGCTGATCGCTAAACACACGTAAATGAAATTCATAAACAAATTACTATTACAATAGATAACAATGAACTTTGTCATGACGATAATACCCTTAGAATGTGCAAAAGATTTTATTTCTATTGCTCAATGCAATCCTTAATAATAGATAAACATACGAAAAAATTGAATTTTTGCAAAAAAATTTTCTAACGGGACCAACGGGAGAATATTCTCCGCACGATGCAAAGAATCTCGATCGGTCAAGTCGTTTCAAAGAAATCGGCGAACATATATAAAAAAAAAAAGGAAATACATGAAAATCGAAATGCTTTCCTTTTTTTCCCAAGTCAACATAAAAATATAACACACCTTTACCAGTCGTTAGCTCCAGCAAAGCGAATATTTTCTTTGGCAAGTATAGACCTTCGAACAATTTATTTGAAAGATGAATAATTTTAAAAGTAACAATACACTGCAACATTTTCCAGGCACAAAATTTGACATGTTCAACGCTATTACAAACTATGCTGTTGTATGAAACTTGTATTGTTCTGAGTCGAAAATGTTTGTGAGATGTCAACAAAGACTTTTGGCATCAATGACGCAGTTCAGTGATAACTACATTATCAGCTAGCGCCATCTATAGGCAAATTCCGGTTTCATACTTACAGACTTGATATAAAGTAAAACGAAAAAGATAAAATGGAAAATTATTTATTATTAGCATTTATTATTTGTCTGCCAATTTAACCCAAATAATAAGAAATTTGCAAATAGGGAAGAATAAGAAACAATTTATTTCTGCTATCGTTTAAATGACTTTTATTTAAACACAAAATTTTATTCTTATTATAAGTGAAATTGTATATTTAGTTATTATTTCGTATGTAAATAAACTTTTGACCAACACTGCCGTGAAATAATGAAACACTCTGCTCGTGCTTGTAAATTTACATTAAACAAACTTGATAACCAACGAATAATTTACAAATGAACACAAACTTGTGGCGACACTCGATAACAATGTATATCGCCGAAGCGAAGTGCCTAATGAGCCATCAATATCTCAACGGACCTTCCGCCGAATGTTCGAGAAGAAGGCGTGCATGGTGTCACGTAAAATAAAAAAAAGGAAATCTCAGATGAAAAGAAAAAATAAAATATAAAAAAATAAAAAGAAAATTTATTTTTGAACACTTGGTTTACACTAATTACGATTTGGTTCTGAACTCCAGCCGTGACTTTCCAAGACTGAAGCTCTTACAATTTGACTTTCGATTGGATCTGTTTCTTTCTTTCTTCGTCACCCCTCAATATCCCCACTATCCGCGCGTTTGTTAGGCGTCCGCAACCGTTACCATGCACGCCTTCTTCTAGAACATTCGACGGAAGGACCGTTGGGATATCGATAGCTCACCAAGCACTTCGGCGATATA
The DNA here is from genome assembly GCF_040668555.2 of Bombus flavifrons. Taxonomy (NCBI): domain Eukaryota; kingdom Metazoa; phylum Arthropoda; class Insecta; order Hymenoptera; family Apidae; genus Bombus; species Bombus flavifrons. Next base: position 3,604,123 of record NC_138458.1, on the reverse strand, counting down.
CATTGTCGCCGAGTGCCGCTACATCTTTATCTCCATCATCAGTCCATCGGGTTTGAAGCGTGCCGGTCGTGACAGTGGCAACAAACGCGTGGATAGTGGGGATATTGAAGGGCGAGAAACAGAAAGGAATCGAATCTGATCGACAGTCGAGTTCGAACCAGGAAGTGAGAAAGTTGTGTTGTAACCGCGCAGCGAGATTGACTAGCGAAACCGAGAGTGATACGTGACGCGGTCAAAAGAAGGCACTTATTAATAAATATATTGTTGACCTAAACACCGAGTGATTATTTAACGCACTACACCTAATATTACCTCAAATTTTAACGAAATAAACTTCCAAGCAAGTAACTGTATCTTATTAACTAATTACAAATTGAGAAAAGATTCAAACCATTACACTTTTTGCGCTTTTAAGAAATACATCTGGATATTGAGCTTAGTCAATACTAAGATAGTAATAGATAATACAAGAATTGCAATCAATTCTTTTGTTTTCTTGTCGTTGCTCGTCTATTTATATCTTCTAATTTTACATAACAAAACGTGATTTATTTATAATCTAATAAGAAAAATGTATCCTCCATGCCTTGGGAGAATAGTAGCATTTCCTAATTTTAGCAAAAACTTAAAAGAGCTGTTCAACGGGATAAATATTTATCATTCGGCTGTACATTAATTTATGTTATTACACATTACTACATAAAAGGATATCTTAATTATACCTTCGAGAGTAAACTTAATTTTTTTGTAGCTTTTTTTTGTAGCTTTTTTTTGTGTTTCTTCATCTTTTATTTAATACCCATGTATGTAAATATTGTGATATACAGTAATCGGTAATTTGTATAGAAATCGTGTGTGATTCATACAAGACAGCGTATTGCCACATTTATTAACAGCTCATAAATTTGTAATGCATATGTGGTTTTTCTGTGCACATTGCTATTTCTGTTCGAAAACACCCTGGAGCAGTTATGACATGCTGTTATGGATTTTAATGAGTTTTGCAGGTTTGATGTTTAATCTATAATTTTTCTTGGACAACGTCTCGCAGGATGTTTTACGTCTGCGAATCCCATAACCTTCTTCTCTACGACTTGTACATAAGCTACTACTCATGTATCGTTCGATTTGGAATCGCTCTGCACTCTGTTGCTCAGGCAAACCTACTTTCGTCCCTGTAATGAGAGTTTCCCGCTTACAGGTGATATTTCAGCTGATGTTTAATTGTCAACAACTAAAAAAGAAAACCGAATACGTAATCTTTTTGTTCATGACTTTCGTTTTATATTGGTTCCAAGAATCACTCCATAAATTTTATTACACTCATAACCGAACAGTCTGTAAATCCGTTAGAAATTTGGTATTAAAAATATCGAGTCATTAGATTATTAACTTCATGAATTCTGATGTAACATCGTAATCATCTTGTATCAAAAAAACTTGTTTGCCGCATCATAGTGCACCTCCAGCAATCATCTTGGAAAAAAGATTTACAGCTGTAGATAGTTTTTGTCTATTTGAGTCAGGGGTAACAGCTATTGAGTAATTTCAAAAGTAACTCAGATCTGTTAACTGATGTAGGTTTGGGGTTGATAATTAATCGATTCACACAGATTCGATTTTCCTCTCTATATTTCTCCGCCTCGTACAACACGTCTTAAGACACAGGATACACTTAGTCAATTAACACGTGGTCGACTTCTAAGACAAAAGAGCGTCGTTAGAAGTCGTACCAACTTAGCTTGTAGTAACTAGCGATCATGCCAACTTAACTTCTCTCAACACTCCTCTTTGATCGTAGTTTCTGCAAGCCCCATGGCTTTGGTAAAATACCGAGTCTTAACTCTATTTAAGCCTTTGGTGAGAATGTCAGCAACATTCTCAGGACTAGGTATATATGTATAATCTAATATTCCCTTCGACACGCAGTTCTTAACATAAAAATATTGCACATGCTTAGAACTTTCAGCAACTACTTCAACTTTCGACCATGAAATAGCCTCGCACTTGAAGCACTTTCCTAAATACCTAATCAAAATAGTCTGGGACATGATCACAAGCAGAACATTCGTAATGACCGAAGGTTCACACACATCAAGCAAAGAATTTTCCATAAAAAACGGTCTGCAACAAGGTACAGTAAATTCCCCGTTACTTTTCGGTATTTACAATAGTGACTTACTAAACCTCTTTAATCTCAATACATCCACCCATAAATGCTCCATAGCCTTCGCAGATGACCTAATCATCTACGTAACAGGCCGCAAAACCAAAACAATAAAAACGGAACTGCAAGAACTTTTTGAGAAAATTAACGATCACTACAGCACATGGAAACTAAAACCCAACGCAAGCAAATGCGAAACCATACTGTTTAGACACAAATCAAGCAAAATCGGCCCAATAGAAAGAGAACACGGTACAAAATTTCAACTAAGGGAAAAAGCAAACGACGGGGAGCTCATATCACACAAAAGCTGTGTAAAATACCTAGGCATAAATACAGACGAAAAATTAAATTATAAGCAGCACATCGAAATTCAACTCTCCAAAGCCAGCAAAGTATTCTGGAAAACAAAAAGATTATTCTACTCCAAACATCTCAACAGCAAAGTAAAAATCCTGTGCTACCAAACACTAATCAGACCGATCATAACCTACGGCTGCCCAATCTGGTACAACATATCAGCCTTCCAAATGGAAAAAATTCGCATATTCGAAAGAAAATGCATCAGAGCTTGCTTGAGTACTTACAGATCCGAACACAGCGGATTCAAAAAATATGTTAAAAACAAAATAATCTACGTCCTAGCCAACATTCACCGCATAGACTGTCACATCTTAAAATTAATAAAAAACCACTTCGCGCAAGCGGCAAAAATAAAAGAAAATAGCTTGATCTTCAGTTGCTTATTCCCAAATGACGCATATTACAAAAACACTCTGGCAACAGGCTGTATCCCCCCAGAAGCTTTCCTATACCTAGACGAAAAAAACTACCTCCAAGACCAAAATAACATCCCAATAATTTATCACATAAAAAGCAAAATAGGGACCAAAACTATACTCTGCGAAGAAAACTTAAACGGACAAACCGCTGACACTAGGTGGAGATACAACGTGACCCTCCCTCTGAAAGACACTAAAAACAAACACAGAAAAAACACAAAAAAATATTGGTGGATTCCAAATCCATAATAAAACAAGAGAGCAAACCATTAAACCGACAGAACTCAATTCTGACACCGTATAACACAGGTGTAAACTGTAAATATTTGTAAATATTGTAAATAAACCTATTTAATATCCCCTTCCTCCTCCCCCCTCCCTCTCATCCCACCCCTCCCCAAAGTCACATAGCACCCAAGAAGTAGACTACCAAAGCGTCCTGTTTTGCGACCAAGTTTTCAGGACAAAGGGAAACAACCAAAAACAAAATCACATAAAAGCTCCGGTCCCCAGCGGCTTAATTCCAAAGAATAAATTACATCATAAAAAATGAAACACGCCGACACATAACATAGTATGGCTTCGTCGTACCGTCGCGTATCGGTACTTTTGCCTAACACACCTTACCGAAATTCACAGTTTATTGTGAATAACCAAATGTATTAATATGTATCTTGGTTTAAATAAACATTATAAAAAAAAGCAGTGGTTAGCGCCTTAGGTTACGAACGTTCGGGACCCGGGTTCGAATCCCGGCGCCCGCAGTCCGATTTTTCTTCCATGGCACATAAATGAGAAGAAAGCAGCAGTAGCTTATAGCGGCGACGTCTACATCAGCAGCAGCAGCAGCACTATCGCAACGATTACTATTACACCTCATTAGAATAAACCTTTGTGATTCTCGGGTAGATTGCTCAGAAGATGTGTATCACTTTCTGTCGATGTGTTAATTACGTTAATTGTAATTGTATTTTGATTGTTTTCACTGGTGAAAAAAGAAATTTTAGATAGAATGAATGCAGTACTAGTAGCATATATTAATATCAATAATTGACAATTTGCTAAATAAGCTGATTTTTCTTTGTATTTTTAGCATGGAGAAATGTATAGAGCCTATACGAGCAACAGAAATGTAATTAATTCAACCATTACAAATACTTATACATAGAACAAACAAACACTCATATATTATGACCGTGAATACCATTTTGAAAGTTAATTTTTTCATTCTAGGCTTGCATCCATCTCAAAGCGATTTCCTTATTTTTAGGAAAAGAGGAAAACATTCAATGACAAACTTATTAATATTATACATGGTATATCTAACTATTTATATAAATAAAATAATTTTGTTTCACACAGAATAATTATGTAAATATGTATATCTGTATGCATTAACTTTGTCGGGAACATTTTTCCATAAAATAAAAAATGACGCAGTATAACAGGGTTCCCACTTAAACGTCCCACTCTGTATATTGAACATAGTGTTTACATGGCACTCACTTGGATCAACTGCCATGACTACGAAGAAATTTTTATCTTTCTATAGAACCACGGTGAAATGTATAACGTAATATGCGATATAAAGAACACTGTTTTCCTTCCATCATAATATGGCTTACTTGCTTATCCAAATAAATTACAAAATGTTTGCGCCGTGTGTGATGTTTGCACGGTTGCAGGGTACAATATCTCCTTAAATGTATGTGCTATTTAATAAAATTAGAATTTAATTCTATTGTAACACAAACTTACTTAGTTCTTAGATCTCTACACGGAATACTACTATACTTCTATGACATAAATGTAAATTGCAATGTAATTGATAAAATATAAAAAGTAATACACGTATAAATATAAATGTAATCTAACGTTAGCTACATGATATGTGTATGTGCAAATTAATGATATAAATATCTATATTACCTTCTTTCATTACTAACATTTATGACGTTAATAAGGAAGACAAAAACATAATTGAGTCTAAAACGGAATAATTTATCCTATATCTGTAAGTATAAATTGGTATAAGTATCGATAATTTATACCACAATTATTATGCGATATGTAGTAAAGTAACATATGGAAATGGTTCCCCGGCTGAGAATATATTTTTGATATTGTTGAATTATAATAAATAACATATAATAAATAATGAAATATAAAATGAAGAATGAGGTATGATATTGCTTACGCAAATTAATTAGAAAAATTTTCAGGATACAATGATATTCTGTAATTATTCATAAACGAGGCTGTACATCAGATTTTAGTGAAATCTAAATTTGTTGTAAAGTTCAACATCCTGAACTTTTTCCTATACACATAACCGTCGCTCGGCCTTAGTTTTCGAGATACTTGCAAAAGATTGTTGCTACTATCACATTGAACCTTGCCCATATATGCATACCCATGGCAACGTACGTGTTTGCATTCTACGTCTACTTAACTATTGCTTCTAAAAACACATCGCGGCAGCCTGCAAACAACTCCTATAGCGCACAAACATTTCAATATTTATTTCTTTCTTTTACTAACCTGAAACTACTTCGACGATGAAAAAAGGATCTTTTAGACGCATAGATCTGACATGTGTTGACAGCCGTTATTAAATGGTACACAAAAGAAAAATGAAAAATACTGATCAATCCGGCTGTCGTGAGGAAGTTTGCTATCACCGGACATTAATATCATTTTGTTCACTAAGACAGTCGAATTGAAAAAAAGTAATCCATATCCAATACAGATAATAAATATTTTCATTTTCTTATAACAAGGTTTGGGCCTATGTAGATTAAAATAGCGGGCGTCAACCTCTGTGAGTGTCACATGCTCAGAAACAGTAACAGGGCAGACAAAACATCCTGCATGCCACAGCCATCGAAACAATAACTAGATAGTAACAAAATAGCCGTGTCTGATATACACCCGACGATAATCCTTCCAGAGGGAGCAAACCTTAGTATAAGAAACTTACTTGTGAAACTTTCGAACTACGCCTCGAGGAGATCACCGGTGAGCTGTTAATTTCGCGATTTCTTGTGTCTCCTACGTGACATGAGCTTTGCGTATTCAAACAAAGTATTTCTCCACGACTTTTGAACCAATTCACATTTGATAACTTCTTATTCCTAACTGCAATCATTGCCCTTTAAAAAGTATTTCTAGTCTATCTTTTTGAAGTACCTTGTCGACGAATTAACTTGTTATACAGACAGTTTTCCGGCGATCGCGATGTGTTTATAGAAACAGTAGATAAGCGGTTGCACTATGCCGACGTAAACGTTGCCATGAACGTACAAGTATAGGCAGGATTCGATATAGTATTAGCAGCAGTAATTTATTGCAAGTACAGGAAACATTTGGTAATTGCTGTGTCATTATCTGCATTCCGAGGGAGGGGGGCTAGCTCTATGACACACGGGGAAACTCGAAGTCCCGCCGCGATCAGCAGCAATGTTAGATATTGATGTTAATGACAGATGTCACAATGTACCGAAGTACTAATACAAAAGCAAAACTTTTTTATTGTTGACTTTTTAAAAAGAATCTACTAACGTATTTGTGTGACGTTTCTGATTAATATGAGACCAAACATGATATAATTTGAATTATAGTTACTTATTGATATGTATTTAATTATCATTTATTATGTAAGCTAATATGCTTCAAATTATATCGTATTTGGTGTCATTTTAATCATAAAAATATAAGGAGCATATTGGTAAAAATTTCAACGATCACGAATCAAAAATAAGAAAGTTTGATCTTTCAATTAAAGATCTCAGGTTATCGCGGGCATTTAATTAATATTTACTGAATGCTTCGATACTCAATCTCTGTTTTTCTTCGTTTCCTATATCTCGGAAACTAAGGTCGAGCGACGTATGCATAAAAAAAATGTTTTTCATAATGATTTTCACAACATATTTAAATTTGATCGACGTTGAACGTTTAGCCTCTTTTACGCGTAACTATCTTTAATGCATTTAGCTACCAAAGTTAGAATTTAATCGGAGTAGCAGAATTTTCGAAGTAATCACCACTCAAGATTAATGCCCTACGCAGAGTTCACAGGGATTAGAAATAAAGAAACAGACATTACAGGAAAATGAACGCAAAGAAGAACAGATAACAACCGATGAAAAGAAACACAAAGCAGGTAAACGCTATACAATACACATGGTAAAACATATGCGCGCGGTCCAGCATGTGGGACCAGAGTCCATTTAAAAATAATTTATGCTAATTAAAAGCCGAGCACATACAATTAAAAAGTTTTTAAACTAGATTTACGTCATCGCACCAAAGATAGTGCTTAACGGTAGGTTTGCAAGTACACAGCGACCTCGCGATTGTAAGTGCGCGAGCCGACTGCGGCTCATCAATTTATAGTGCTACCTACTCTCATCTCATCTCATTGAAGAAACTAGATTTTTGAAAATTTAGCGGCTGAAATTACCTCGGTGTTCGAATTTGAAAACGCCAACGGTGGCTGCGAGACGAAAAATAATTACCGATCGCCGTTGATTGTCTTGACAATGCGGCGAGCTGTTACTATGACCTTGAACCGTCGAACTCTGATGGAACCAGCGAGGAACCACCGCTAGAATTTTTTTCTTTTTTATTATTTAATTTGTACTTTACAATTTGTCCAGCTGGACATTTGGTAAATTTTTCTAACTTAATTGCTAAATAACTGTGGCGGCACTCGACCACGGAACGTTCCAACGGCTTCGCGACACTATATCTACGGCTATCACTAACGACTTCGCGACACTATATCTACGGCTATCACTAACGACTTCGCTATACCTTCAAAGTGTAAGGCCGACATGCCTAATGTACCATCGATATCCCTACGGTTTTTTCGCCGAATATTCGGAAGAATGCATACGCGGCAACCTTCGTGGACATCTAATAAACGCGTGCGTAGTGGGGATATCGAGGGGCAACAAAGAAAAGAATCCGTCTGGTTTCGAACCAAAGATTCATTCTGCCCCGAGCTGCGAAATGCGAAAGGTTAAGCATCATAGCGAAGCAAACACAATTAGAGATACGTGATTATTGACTCTTGATAGTTAATCGTTAATCGTTAATTGTTGCTAATCGTTATTCGTTAATTGTTGTTGGTAGTTAATCGTTAATCGTTAATTGTTGTTGACAGTTAATCGTCAATCGTTAATTGTTGATCGTAAATTGTTGACTGCTGATTGTTAATAGGTCAATAAACTTTTTTGTTGAACATCAAGAGTATTTCTTGTGGACACCTTCATCAACAACCACCTCATAACATGTGGATGCCTACCCTCAGCGGGATACCATCTTCGAATTTGACTATTTTATTTCTTTCAGTGGGGTGTTTTCTTCTTAGTCTTCTTTCTATAAGAGTTTTGCTCGCTTCAGCAGCCAGCTGGTTTGGATGTATTGCCGTTTTTTCCTTGTATTTTTCTCCGTACCCTTTTTTTTGCACGTAGAGAATTCCTCATGGACACTCCGCTGCTGCTAATAATCGGTAACAGCAGAGTAGTGTCGGACTCCTGCCGACTAAAACTCTACGATGACCATACTACATGTATGACAGGAGTGCTCCAGGAACCTCTTATGAATTATCTTCTGTTGCACCCCCTTCCCGTGTCCTCTTGTTCGAGCCAGTCCTAATAATTCTTTGACTGTTGAATTTGGCGTTAGGAGAGGGGGCATTGCCCCTTGTCTTATCCTACAAGGGTGAGAGTTTGTCTTTCTCTCCCTTTCTGCTCGCTCCTTTGCGAGCATAACTCGCTCACAGAAGAGGCGGACAGCCTCGTATTCCTGTGGCCCGCTCAACATCGCTTCTACAATCGCCGAGGGGGACAATCTTTCGCCTATGACGTGCCGCAGGGTGTAGCGGAACAGCTCCCACGCCGGACAAAAAAGCTGCAGCGTGTGTTGCGCCGTGTTCCTGCCCTCCCCGCAGTGGTGACAGATGTCCGTCGTCGCCCATCCGATTTTCCTCAGGTACACGCCGAACGCGCCATGTCCCGTGAGTACCTAGGTCATCCTGTAGATTTTTCTGCGTACCTGCCGATTTCTTCTTTGATCATTGGTATTTTTACTCATTGCTGCTATTCACCATAGCGGTATTCCGTACGTCTAAATTGGTTTTATTAACGTTTTTTAGTTTATTTTCCATGATCAAGTTTGGAGTTTCGACTAATTAGCCAGTTCTTATTTTTATTCGTATTTTGCCTATAATTGATTTAGTATGTTGTTCCCATGTAAGTTGTGTGTCTAAGTGGAGTCCTAGGTATTTAGCTTGCCTTGTTTGTATTATGTGCGTGTCATTCAATTGGATATTTGGTGGTTTCCGTTTTCTTAGTGTAAATTTAATATGGTTACATTTGCTGGGGTTTGCTTTTATTTGTTTATCTTGTAGCCATTTTTCTATTTGTGACGGCACTCGACGACGGAACTTCCCGACGGCTTCGCGACACAAAGCGCTATACTATCAAAGCGTAAGACCGATATTCCTAATGTACCATCCATATCCCTACAGTCCTTGTGCCGAATATTCGGAAGAATGCATTCGCGGCAACGGTCGCGGACGTCTAACATGCGCGTGCGTAGTGGGGATATCGAGGAGCAACAAAGAAATAATTCGTCCGGTTTTGAACAGAAGATTCATTCCGTTTCGAACAGTGAAGTGCGAAGGGTCTAGCGTAACAGCGAAGCAAACGCATTCGAGAAGCGTGATTATTGATTGTTGATTGTTGACTGTTAATTGTTAAATAAACTTTATTGTTGAACTTCGAGGGTATTTCTTGGGCACTTGCATCCAACAACACCTCAAATTTTTGTGATGTGCACTTCTAATAATGTGGCTGCTGTTTTTGGATTGGTGCGCCTGATTAGTACAGCTGTGTCGTCCGCGAATGCCAGTATTTTGCTGTTGGTAAAGGTTGGTATGTCGGCCGTGTATAATGTGTATAATATTGGGCCTGAGACGCTTCCTTGCAGTACCCCTGTCTTGATGTCTTTTACTTCAGAATATACATTCTTTACTTTTTCTACAAAGGTTCTGATGCCCAGATATGATTTGAGTAAGTGGTAGATTTGTTCCGGGAAGTATTTTTTGATTGTTTGCAAGAGGCTTTCATGACTCACTTTGTCAAATGCTTTCTCAATGTCCATGAAGAGGGCTGTACAGTATGAATATGTAATAAAACAAATTCATTCTTGTTTGAGATGTATAAGAGAATATAGCGGTGTTCGTTAATATTTTAAGCTATTATCTTACATATAAAATAGTTATTCTGTTATATATAAATTTTGTATTTAATAAAACGTTATATATTATTACTTTAACAAAAAGTTTTATTGTTGCATTGTTGCCTCGTCGATATCGACAATACGAGTAAAAGAGAAGGAGGATCTGAGAATCGAAGCGATCGACAAATATTGGGTTGGCAACTAAGTGATTGATTAGGTGGTAATGACAAAATTCGCATCTCTTTATCTTTTCACATAGCCCCACCACGTGTTCCATAACCGTCTGTGGCCATGGCCTTCTTTCACATAACTATTCGACTGGAGGACCAAGGACATGGGATGGGCCGCTCGGCCCGTTGAAGTTTCCAGACCCTTTTGGCCTGTCGGCAATTAGGCTTTCTCGCAATATTGTTTATGGTTCACTTGATATTTCTTAGGCAATCTGTCCACGATACTACAATCATATTTCGTTATAGGTCAGGCTGTTTTGGTGTCACCTCGATATCTGTCTAATAATTGCGGAGCAATTACTAAACATATATAAATGAAATTGGTAAAAACAAATTACAATTATGATAGTTAACAATGAACGTTGCGATAAGAATAGTAGTTCCAGAAGATGCATAAGATTTTATTCCGATAGCTTAATTTAATCTTTAGTAACCGACAAAGATACGTAAAAATTGAATTTTTGCAAAGAAAAATAATTTACAAAACACAAATGCAAAAAAATTTTCTAACAGGACCAAAGGGAGAACATTCCCTATACGATGAATAAAGTTCCGTCTAGTCAAGTCATTTCAAAGAAATCGGCGAATATACATAAGGAAAAAGGAAAAATACATGTCAAATTGAGATGCTTCTGAAGTCGGCATAAAAATAGAAATTATTTCATATTTTTTGCGCACTTAATTTGTATAAATACAATAAAAGTTATTTTTCAATTTTTAATGCATTTGAAAGTCGGTAATATTTTTCTTGGGAAAAAATTTTTTTTTCGGATATTTTTTTGTTATACAATTTCTATAGTATGCTTAAAGTACAATTAGAAATAATAGTAGTATATACATGTCGGAGATGAAAGGACATCGGAGCCTTCCCTTTGGAACTTCGGGAAAATTCCTTAACACCATAATCTAGATTCTATTATAGGCGTAATTAAACAATTGTCGTCATTCGATCCGATTGTATTTGTTCGAGATTTGTGATAATGAGCTTGGGCTCGAGGTGACAACCAGTTGCCGAACGTAGCCGCGGTCACGGAATGGACGCTTTATCTAACAAAGGTATGGAGTAATTCTATAGCTCTCCTTAAAAGAAATATTTGTGACGGCACGCGACAGTAAACATTCCAACGGTTTCTGTCCCGTGGCTCGCCACACGCAGACCCTATTCTTTGAGTAAGATGATTGCCAGATGTCGATGTGTCTTCGCAGTACATGTTCGGCTAGCCTGAGGGCCCGTTATAAATCTTAAGATTTAGTTGGCTAAACTCCTTCAGACAGACAATCTTTGTCCCAGCTACGGGAAGATAGGAGAGACCTATTTTTCAACGAACGGCGTCTCCCACTAGCAACTTTCCCTCGAGGGCGGCTAGCATCTTTTTCTAACCACCGATATAGAGATTGACCAATTAGCAGCAACGCCAATTTCCCTCACCTTCTGAACGAAGGCTATCCTCGACGAATCCAAGGATCTCGTGTCCTTAGACACACCCCATCATAGTTTTTCTCTGCAGCATCATCGCGACGGAAAGTCATTCTCTCGTGAGGTCGTATTAGCGAGTTACTTAGCGTTTGTACGCTCGGTGGATATTCCACGTTTTAACAAAGAGTCCGACTTAGTTTTTGTGAGCATGTTCATCCATCATCCCGTTGCCCGCGGATTCGTTATTGAACCTAGGATCATTGTCATTAGTTTCTCGAGTATCTAATTACTACGGTTACTTGTCCAATCCTATAATAACCGTATTTGCTCTAGTCAATGTCTTCTCTATTGCATAACGACACTGTGTATCCAAACGAAAATTCGTTTCTCGCCCCTAACTCTAAATTCCAACCTTTCTCTGACATACATATTATACAATATGTTAATCATATTGCGCAAGCGTTGCCTATTCGTATTCATTAGTTATCTTGACCTTGCTGACCACGTAAATGCAAATAAATATGTAAAAAATGATAATTGAGATGGGGAGTATCTGAATCAAAGTATATATTTTGTCTCTTATTATGATCATGTATCACAGCGGTTTCAAATATTTTATGAGTGCGAACAGTGTTCCTAACGACCGCTAAATAACAACAGTTAAGACTGGATGCGGTGCTATCAAGGGCCCTCGATAATACGCGTAGCAGTTAGCAGTCATCGCAAGAATTTATATTTTTTTGCCTTTGTAATCAACAAAAATAAAATATCACCGTGGGAACTTAAAAGTGACCACTTGATTGTGCAAGAAAACTTACGATGAAGAAGCTGTATCTGTGCCTTGTATTGGAATTATGCGTGCTGACCATGTCGCAAAGAACTGCCTTGGATACGTCGATTCTTAATCACATCTATCGTGGATATCGTAATTGGTTAACGCAATCTTACGGTACGTCTATTTTAGTTTATTTCGTGTTTATTTTCTTTATGCAGTAATATCATTTTTTTTTTTTTTTTTTTTGTTAGAGAGATGCTTTTTGGAGGAAAATTGAAATATTGTGAATCTTATTTTTCATAGACTAATGTTTCGTTGTGAATATATATATTTTCGCGATAAAATGATAAGTTAAGGAAATTTTTTTCGGTAAAAGTAGACAAAAATTTGTACAGCACGGATCATTCTTTTTTTAATATGTAAATATTGTAGAGATTAAATTTTTAAGTGACACACGCTATGAATTCTGTGGCACCCTCTTCTGGTTCTTGAGATGTGGAATTTTGTGAATCGTACTTATTTCGAAATTCGTAATGAAACTAAACAGCAGTCCTGAAGTGTACTAAGAGTGAGGAGCTGTTAGGTAAATGTGAAATCTAAAAATGTCTGTATACCATTTCCATTTGTTCTTAAAATACTGGTCAGTCTTGTTCTACGAGTATAAGTGGCAGCAACCTGATTGTGATTTCAGATGGAAATTGGGTTTTGGTTAGGTTAGCGACGGGTTGCAAGGGGAGGTGTTGCTATCCCTCGTCGCCGAACGTATTTACTTTATAATAATAATCTTGAAAATATACAGTAGCTCATGAAAGTTTTCACATGCTATTAAAACTCTAGACAATTAAAATACGCACGTTAAATTTGAAGAAGTGAAAACAATGGTCTTATTACTATAAGGTACAAGTACCAAGATTATACATCTGTATATCTAAAATTTGGAACAAATCCGATAACGTTCGTAGAAGTTATGAAATCTTTCATTGCAAGGATGTATAGAAACAGGGTCGCAAAAGTAATCGAACGTTTAGATGTTAAGCGATGTTAAACAATACTTTCGTATACAAAGTGACAAGAAAACGTTGGCAGACTCGGTTGATGTAGAATTAAATTGTGCAGTGAGTTTTGTGCTTCGCTGTGAATAATATTAATCTCTGTAGTGATAATAAGTGCCAAATAATCAGAAATATAGATATTCGAGAGGGAATTGATATGAAAAGGACATAAAGATGAAAATTATAACAGCAGATCGCTAGAATATGAGATAGATATGTACCTATGATATGTTATATTATCACAAAGTGAGAAATCGAAGAAACAGTCACAAACAAATATCCTACAGGCAGACCAAGGAAACTAATTAGTAGAGAAGGACAAATTATTATAATTTAATGAGTGAAGTAAGAAGAGTCGAAATATCTCGGTTCCAAAGTCACTCAAACAATTGCCAAGTGCGTCAGTAAGAATGTTTATGTGAAATTTTGTTGCAGTACTGTTTATGTATCATTCTGCCTATTCATTTCAATGAATGTTTCATAACTTTTACAGATGTTACCAGATTCGAACGAAACTTTATATATAAAATCCTGATACTTGTATCTTATGGTAGTTATAATATCATTTTCAGATCTTACCTTTAACGTGTATATTTTAATTCGAATTCTTTTTCTAAGAAAATTACGTTTATAATACTTCAAATTGCGTATCTCAAGAATCACAAGAGATAACATCAAAATTGAAAACGTTTCTTACTTAGAAATAAATCGCCTAAGATATATGCTAAAAAAAAAGCGGTCCGTGCTTTTTTTAAGTGTTTTTATCAACTTTTACCCTTTTACCGAACGATCGAATAATAGTAACTATTTATGCAACTATAAAACAAAAATTTATTAGCAACAGCCTGTCAAGTCGTCAGAGCGATATAATGTTTAATACAATTGATCGATAGTGACGTTACTATAGTAATACACAGCTGATAAGAACATAGTTTGGTTTCATTTGTCTGTCGTCATATTGTTAATTCTTCTAAACCTCATAAGATTTATTGATCTGTTCGCAAATAATACGATGTACAGTAGAAAAATATTAGATGATAGTAAAATTGAACATTTCATCAAAAGGAGTGAAAACTATATAAAATAATTAAATATTCTGCTGGATCTAATTTTGTGACAAACGGTTGAATGAAATTTTAGTTTCTCTGCTCGTTAAATAACAGTAGAAATCGAACTAACAAACAATTATCATTTAATTTAAAACTGTGACTAAGAGACGATGACATTTCCATTAAATCTTGCCTATTGTCGATATATACCGCGGAAGAAAGAATAATTCCTACCGGTTTCATCAACATCACACTTCATAAACTTTATTCCTTATTTTCATATCCATTATGCTATATTATATTGCAATTATTTACTTCAATTAAAACACCTCCTTTTTCCAAAATCGGTATAATACAATAATACAACTTTAATGTGAATATTTCATGGATTTTTCTTTACAATTTATAACTTTTTTATACAGACATATTTATCATTATGTATGAATTCAACAAGACACGTTACATAACTTTTTGTATAGCTTACAAAACCTAGCTAGAAAATCTAGCTTTAGTAGCCAAGACTCGCCTTCGTCCGAAGATAGCAAAATCAGTGCAAAATCTAAGACAAACGAACCTCAAACCTCTACTTCAACCGACGCAATGTTGCGAGCAATATTGGACAATATTCAAAAACAGAATGAGAATATTGTCCGTTTACGAGTGGATATGTTACGTTTGTCTATGCAAAGTGATGAAGAGAACAGACACAGGGCAGCAAAAATCGAGAATCTTGGGAAAACCGTTGCAGAGCTACGGACTGGGTTCGGATCCCTTGCGACCGATGACTTTGCTTCCATTATCATCGAAGACAATGAAAATGCATCGACAGCAATCAATCGTACTGGGAATATGGCAAAGGCACGCAAACTGTCAGGGTTAGCAGCTCCAGACATCCCACCTGTCCACTTCGACATCGAACAACCCGAGGTGGAAGAGAGAGGCTATTTTCCGCCAGCTCCTCCCACTCTACGAGCTAATGATGCAATACGTTACATCCCAACGCTCAACGGAAACGATGATGTAGGAGTCGAGGACTTCATCAAAGAAGTGAGAAGTATGAAGGGTCGTTGTATGGAGCAAGATATATTGCTAAAAGCAACAAAAGTGGAAAAGATCATAGGAAAAGCGGCCCAAAGTATTCGCAACATTCCCATTGAGTGTTGTAGTGATCTGTACAACGCACTGAGAAATAATTTAGCAGCTCAAGTGACTTCGGACGAATATCAGGAACAATTACGAGAGTTGAGACAGGAGTGCGAAGAATCAGTGCAGAGTTTTAATATTCGGTTTAGAAGAATACTCAACCGTTTGCTGTACGCAGTAACCAATGAGTACCCACAACCACTAACACGCAAGATCATGACCGAAGAAATCACGAAGAAGACTGTTCGTGTGTATCTAAAGGGACTCAGGCGCGACATAGGCCGAATACTATTAAGCAGTGAATCCTTGAATCTTCCGGAAGCTGAAAAAAAGGCAGCCGATGTAGAACGCTACTTACGAGAAGAACGGCAACCTAATTGGTCAAGTAATCGCTTACCTTCTGCTAGGAATCGCCCCAACAACCAATCAATGCAGGTAAGACGATCTAATGTACTATCAAGATCGCCTAACACGCCAGTAGCTCAGAAACCTGCTACATTTAACCAAGTAGAGAATAGGCCACCTGCTGAACGCGCGCAGACGAAGTGCTTCAGATGCGGAAAGCTGGGACACTAGAATTAATTAGATATTTATATTAAGTACTATTTACTTATTTATAGCACTTACTTATAAATTATACTTATCTATAATAAGTATTAACTTATTATAAATAATTAGCCATGTCACTGCGCCATGCCAGAAAAAATTACTGAAAATTCTCAATGCGAGAATTGATTGTAAATATTAATAAATAAAAAAAAAAAAATTGTAACAGCTTCAGTCTTGGAAAGTCACGGCTGGACTTCAGAACCAAATCGTAATTAGTGTAAAGCAAGTGCTCAAAAATAAATTCTCTTTCTATTTTTTTATATTTTATTTTTCTTTTCATCTGAGATTTCCTTTTTTTTATTTTACGTGACTTGCTCATAGCATGTGAACAAATATATTCGATACGTCGCTAAGCAGAAATAAGAAAGTTTCATTTTTTCTTTATGCTGTCTTATACAGAGAGTCAGAAAATGTTTGTATACCTAGCTTGTTGACTTTCAAATTCTGGTATTTATTGTATTATTTTTTCTTTTCACACATTATGAAAAATATTTCATTTGCACACTATTTCCGTAACAATTTTTGTTGGAGTATCGTTTGTTTGTTTACAGCTCTTCGGTCATTACATTGAGAACGGTACATCTTTCAATAAATTTGGAATATGTTGTCAAGGTCAACTTTCTCCTATAGTCATGTAGCCACCGCACGGCCTTCGTTCCCGAGATATAATTGATTGCGGTATCTTTATATAACTTGAGGTGGTATTGGATGTAGTGTATTAAACACTCGGTGTTCAGGTCAACAATATATTTATTAACAAGTGTCTTCTTTTGATAGCGTCGCGTATCGCTCTAGGTTTCGCTAGTCAATCTCGCTGTCCAGTTACGACTCGATGTTATTTGATTTCATTATTTGCTATTTATTAGAAACAAATTATAGACATAAAATTTCTTATTTATTGTTAATATATATTTATTTATTGATATTAATAATAATGATTTAATTATAGTTATATTTATATATATTATTTATAAATAAATAAATAAATAAATAAAATAAATTTATAAATAAAATATTAAATAAATTTATTTAATTGAAATAGCTTATAGTTTAGAGCATAATATTGAAAATATTAGGGAAATTAAATAAATTTTTAAATATTTTTTTTATAAAAAAATAAATTTAAAGTTTATATATACAGGGTGGTTGGTAACTGGTGGTACAAGCTGAAAGGGAGAGGTTCTACGCGAAAAAAGAAGTCGAAAATATAGAATAAAAATTTTTCGTTTGAGACTATGTTTTCGAGAAAATCGACTTTCAATTTTCGCTCGGTACACCTGCACTTTATTACCTCTCGTTATAACGGATCTCACTGTAGATTTTTAAAAAAATTAAAAAAAAAATGAAAAAAATCTTTATTCTATATTTTCGACTTCTTTTTCGCGTAGAATTACCCCCTTTCCGCTTGTACCACCAGTTACCAACCACCTTGTATAGAAAAATATATTGAATTTAAATTTATTATTATTATTATGAATTAGATTTTATTAAATAATATAATTTATATAATTAAATAAATTAATAAGTTTAAAATGAAATAAGTATTATGTCTGAAAAAGAAATAAATTGTAAATTTATTAATGAAAATTAAAAATTTTGTAATACTATTAATTTATAATTAAATTTAAATTAATATAGTTTAAAATAAAATATGAAATTGCAAATTTAAAGATTAAGTATAAAATTTATATTAAATTAAATTAAATAATATAAATGTAAAAGAATAAAAAGGAGTTATAATTGAAATAAAAGTTTTTATATAAAAAATGTCAATATTTGTTCTTATTTTATTAAATTTAAATTTTAAGATAAGGTATTTAAGTAGAATAAAATAGTTTCCTAATATAATTATTCTTGATAATAATAATAAAATAATTAAATTATTTCTAAAATTTAAGTTTAAATTATAGATAAATTCTCATTTAAATATAAATGTTGTATATAATGGGAATGCGGAGTATATAAATAATAAAATAATTATTAAATAATATGAATATGATGAAAAATTTCTAAAATTTGAATCACTTACATTATAAAATTCAAAAAAATATATTAAAGTTGAAAATATAAATAAATAAATAAATATTTATAGAATAAATAAATTTTTATTTGTATGTAAAATGAGAATGAAAAATAACGAGTTAAAAATTGATGAACAGCCAAATAATTTTTTAATAGAAAAATTTAAGTTTGTGTATAAAGCAATAAATGTATTATTTTTAAATACTATAATAATAAATTTTGGCGTAAAATAGATTATGGACGAGAAAAAATAAATTGGAATAAATTTTATAAATGTAGAAATAATTAAAATTTGATTTCATGAATTGTTATGAATTGTCGCCCCATATCCACGCGTTTGTTAGGCGTCCGCGACCGTTGCCACGCACGCCTTCTTCTCGAACATTCGGCAAAAGGACGTAAATAATACTTTAACATAAATAAAAATCTGTAAATCAGTGAGTTATAGATTGGATTGGATTAATATCCTAATGTTAGGCACGACTTAATATTTCTTTCATACGATTTTGTAAACGTATCACGAATTCGATTACTACTTATTTATATTATTATTATTTGTATGTTTAAAGAAAAATTTGAATTTTTATTAGTACTTTGCAACTAGAAAATTCTGAGTTAAGTGCCGTCCGGTTTCTGACAATCCGCTTAGCAGAAAGCATCACTGCCTTTCTCACACCGTGGCCAGATCCTTTAAACAATATCCCTGCTCTCTTTTCTTTATTCTTTGACAATGCAATGTCGGATCGCTTGCCATCGGTTTATCTGTCTATCAACTTATCCTTCGTCAAACTGTTTTACATATCTCTCGAAACAGTCTTGCCATCGATACCTCATAGCTCAGTTACTTCGATTCGCCTAGCATCGGCTGTCCAAATATTAGCTCAAGCACCCTACCGAGGTTCTTACAGAGTCTTCGGCCCAGTCAGAAATTATCGTAAGACTAAATAGCGGCGGGCTATCTGTATTTGTGACGGTGAGAAAGTGCATTGTCGCTATCAAGTATGTACATGACGAACAGACAGGTGAGACATAGTGCAACATTTCGTATATCAATAGATTCGCCGAAAATTATTTCACGATAGCATTATTTCACTACTTTGATCCAACCAATAACCTATTCATTTTTCTTTCTAATTTACACAATATTAGAAATGGTTACCCTGACGCTGACACTAATTCACATGGATTGAATTTTTGTCTAATAGGCGAGCGGTTGAGATTTCGACATACCTTTTGCATTATTTGATCGGAATTTTGACATATCGCGTGCAACGTTATATCACAGATGAAGTATTTTTGTAAAATATTTTAAAAGGACTATTTTGTAGGTACAAGAAGTGAGGAACGTGTGTCTCAATTACGGAATAAAAATAAATTTCAAGATGAAGTTCCAATAGACGTCTCTTTTCCTTGCAACGTAACAGGTAGTTAACAAAATTTATGGTTATTGTTATCAAGTATTTTATGAAATCACCCGTAAATATTATATTATGATATTCATTCTTTAAAATCATTACTCAATTTAAACCACAGATTTTTTTTATTTTCTGTAATTTTTGTAATTTGTCTTAGGGAACGATTGGTAAATTTCTGTGGCAGGAAACTACAGTGAAGAACGCTGTTCTTCATAATTTGTAGTGGCTACAAGAATGTCAATGTGATTTCGAGTTCATTCAAAGTCTTATCCTATTAATTTCATTTTTAAGATAGATATGAAACATTACAAGCTCCTCACCCTACTGTAATTTAAGAATATTAAAATTGATGCTTTTTTTAAGTTCATATGTATTCTAATGTCTTTACTTTAATTTGTTTAGCCGGCAGGTCTCCGAAAGTTCCCGAGTCGGTACACCATTTAAGACCAGGAGACATAGATGTCATTGCTGCAATGGGCGATTCTTTGACAATCGGCGCCGCAGTTACTTCGTTTAATATATGGGAAGTGAACATTGAAGATAGAAGCATAGTAGGCAGTATCGGCGGTCAAGGAACTTGGCGACAGTACCTGACTCTCCCTAATATTCTTAAAGTTTGTTCATTTCTTACATCTGCATTGTTTACGCATATGATTTGTGTTATCGCCATTAATGCGAATACTGAAATCATTCACAGTCTGATTTTTCTATATGCAGGAATTCAATCCGAAATTAATAGGTTATTCACTTGGGGACGCTATAAGTACTGATCCAGCTGCGCAGTTAAACGTCGCCGAAGGTGGAGCTATGTCTAAAGATATGACTTTCATGGCGACATATCTGGTCAATAAAATAAAAGATGATCCGAGGGTAGATATAAACAAACATTGGAAGGTTCGTATATTGGTAGACAAAGTAATTATATACAATACATACCTACTATATGGGAAGTGGTGTTTTCATATGCATAATAGATTATAGATTATAGATTATATTAATAGATTATAAATTAACATAAAATCTAAACTATTAGCAACATTATTTCTTGCGTTACTAAATATAATCTATTATTATTAGCAATGTTACATTTACCATTTATATTCAAATATTAAAATAAAAATTAGACAAGGCCTTTATACGTTCATTAATAAGGAATAAATATCATAATGAAATTATTGGCATTATAATTCGAGAAGTATTTCACTGCATTTCTGGTGGACTATTTTTAAGAGTTAATTACATTACCTTTTATTTACTAAAAATACACTTCAAATATAATTAAAAATTATAACTTCAATTAAGAAAGATTAGATGCCAGTATGAAATAGGACAAATTTTTTCTTTCTTTAATCAAAATTTATAATTACATTTAATATTTAATCGTTTACGCAATAGTATCTACATTTTTATGTTTTCCAGTTGATTTCGTTGATGATTGGAAGTAATGATTTTTGCTCTGATATGTGTGCAACTTCTTCTCCATGGACTATGTTAAATGATCACAAAATAGATTTAATTCATACCCTTAGAATATTAAGAGACAATTTACCAAGAACTTTTGTTGCTCTTGTACCACCACCTCACTTAAAGGAACTGATTGCTGCACACAAAGGAAGAGAGTCATTGCTGTGCTATGTGTCATCCATATTTGGATGTCCATGTTTGTTTGCTTTACAATTTAGAGATAACAGACCGGAATATTATAAAATAATAGAGAGGTTTGTATAATTTTCCGAATTTAACTTTTTAAATATTTTGTGCTTGAGGAAGAATTTTGTTGTATCATACTTTATATTTAATCTTAGTATTTAAACATAAAAGGGACTACAATTCCCATTTTAATGAAGCTTAAGTATGTTGTCAAATTCAACATTTTTCCTCTAGGGAGTAAACTCACTTAGTTTCCGAAATATTTAGAGAAAGCTGCTGCTACTACTATGTTGAATATGACTTATAAGGCAACGTTTGCGTCAGCATGGTGTGACCACTCATTTACTGTTGTGTGTCTATAAACACATCGTTGCGACCTGCAAATAATCTCTATAACGGGCGAACTGTTTAGTACTTATCCCGGTTTTTTTCTTTTTTTTTTTTACTAACCCGAAACTACCTCGAAAACGTAAAAAAATATTTTGAACGCACAAGTCTTACATGTATTGGCAGTTGTCAAAAACTATACAAAGCCGAACCCTATTCTAGAAAAGTAGTAATACTGAGCAATCCAGTCGTCACACCGTGAGGAGGCTGACTACCATCAGACTTTAACGACGGCCTAATTGAAAGACTGATCTACATTCAATACGGATTACGCTCTTGAACACGCATTTAGTTTTGCAACCTTCAACAAGTGATTCATGTACACACTTTTGAGCTAAATACGAATTGGCCAACCATTTTTTGTTAGAACGCACAGCTTTTGAGAAACTCAATTTTGAGAAAAAATGTAAGAAAAATTCAAATTCGCAACTTCGCGAATGTTTTGTTTTTTTTTACATTAGTAGCTATCGAGATGTATTTTGGACAAGAAATGTCGTGGACTCTCTTGAATAAAATGATATGTACCGTTATTGTATTACAGACATTTAAATACGTGTAGATAATGATTAAAGCGAGAAGGACGCTTAGAACGCGTCATTTCTTTTGCTTAGATTTTCCAACTTATTTCAAAAATTAAAGGTCTACAAGAGAATCTAACTCTAGCACGCGATAGAACAAATATTTTTGCTAAGGAAAGCATCAATAAAGCCAGAAAATCATGTTTTGTTTTTAATGTAAATGCGAAGAAGTTTGACAAAACACGCGGTGACGGCAAACCATTGACTGAGTACCAACTCAGTGTTGCTGAGTATCTCACCTGTCGCTCAGTATAATGGAACCGCAGAACGCGTGAGGCTATTAGCCGTCGACATTGACCAGCATTGTCTTCGTCCCGTATTTTGTCAAACTTTTTCGCTTTTCCAGGAGTTCATTCGTTATACAGATCGTTTCACACCAGCTATGATGTGTTTATAGAAACAGTGGATAAGCGATAGCACCACGCTGACGCGTACGTTGCCATAGACGTGCATGTATAGATAAGATTCAATGTAGTATTAGCATCAGATTTTTGCAAATATCTGCGAAACTAAAGTCGGGTAATGGCATAATGTTTATAGTATAATGTTGTTTTGAATGATGAGTTAAATTATAGTTAAATTTCATCGAAATCGGAGGTGCAGCCCCTTTTGTGCCCAATTACCTTAACTTTTATTTTATATTTAAGCGTATTTCATTCTTGTTATATGTTGGTGAATAACTTTATTGAAAAGAGTTATTAGAGAACGATATAGATTGATCATCTTTGAATTCAATTCACATTAAGATCTTATTGATGACTCGGGCAATGTCGGGCTCGACTTTGGATGAAAAAACACTGATAAGTATATTTATAAATATATTATGAGTGTGTATATTATGAGTGTGTATTCAGACGACGAGTTCGTATTTCTATAACACATATGTAGTGATGTGACCGATACGGTATCGATGCTATCGACAGCGATCTACGAATTTCAATCTGTTATCGATTAATATCAAAGACAAAGGTGTCAAGTATTATCATCTTTGGTGACGGGTGCTTTGCTGAGCGCAAATTCATCGCTATACAGTACTCGGACACCCCTAGATGCATAGAGGTTGGGGTTACGCCCAACCAGCGCACAAGGCACCCAGTATCTTGCTACCTGGATTAGTTAAGTCTGACAGGGGCTGTCACTTGTCTCAGGTCGAACGGGGCGTTTTCGAAGCCCTACCGTCTCTCCAGGACGGTTCCGGAGCAGGTGGGACGCTGCTCACACGCCGAAGTACCAACCTTAGTCATTGGTGGTACTATCGTGTGGATGTACGGCCACTGCCGGCCGGCGACCTGCTAACCGTGTTCGGCAGTTCCAGATGGGACTCACGTAAGCGAGAGTCTCAAAGTACAAAGTACCCGGGAAACTCATCCCGACGGTCCCATCCTTGGCT
Source organism: Bombus flavifrons (assembly GCF_040668555.2). Taxonomy (NCBI): domain Eukaryota; kingdom Metazoa; phylum Arthropoda; class Insecta; order Hymenoptera; family Apidae; genus Bombus; species Bombus flavifrons. The sequence goes on along the minus strand of NC_138458.1, from coordinate 3,580,206 downwards.
TCAGGATCATGGGTGCGCTACTATCCAAGGCCACGTAGAGAGAGAGTGTAACCGTACATAAACGCCTTACACTGTTGGCGACCTTCTCTGTAGTGTACATGGAGGACTCACTCGAGTTTACGCGTAGCAATAAACACGACAAGGTCCCCTCACTGATCAACCAGAAGCTTGGTGTTACGCAGTACCTCTACCATTTCGTTTCTCTTATCACGAAGATCGGCGAGACCCTTACTCGAACGACGAGTGAATGCAGAAATTATCGAGACGCAAAGAGGCTATGGACCAATTCCGTGAAAGTGTCGTATGGATATGGTGTAAATACCCCTGCTTTCATCCTTCTTTTTCTTCGTAAAGGAATCATCGACAATTCTCCTTCAGTGCGAAACAGTTTAAATTCACCTCTAACCTTTACTAAATCAATATGGCGTCTATCCCGATTAGGAATGCGGCATTTATCCTAATTATCTTGAAAAAGTGTTGCACCTTTCCATTACCATACCGTGTATCGGAAATCGTTAATTTTGGCAGTGGATTATTCCACATAATCTCCTACGTATAACAAAAATTATGCTATAAAAAACTACGAACTTTTAGTTCCTATGATAATCCAAATGATCACGAAGTGTAATTACGAAGCCAAAATGTGAGATGTTTATACTGAAAAAATGTGAGGACTTGGTAACTAGCAAAGGAATTTTACTTCTGTCTCAGCGCGGTGCGACAATTCGCACCGCAATCAGCTTATTTTTATTATTTCACATTTATGCGATATTATTTCCCTAACATATTTCAAGTGCTGTTTGATATCTATTTTAAGATGCATATGAAGAATATGCTAGTCTGTTTCATTTTTTCAGGTGGCAAGAGATTGACGAGGAAGTCGCTAATTATCCAGAATTTCATAGAAATGACTTCACCGTAGTAATTTTACCGACTCTGGAAGATGCAAAACTACCTCTTGCCGAGGATGGATTTTCCGATCTCTCATATCTTAACGCTGATTGCTTTCATTGGAGTCAAAAACTACATGCACTATGTGAGTATAACAGTGAGTGAAACTATACAATTATTTAATGAGTGTTACGTTGATAATGAGAAATGTTTTGTGTTTCCCAAGATGCGAATAATCTGTGGAACAATTTGTTGGAGCCAGTTGGTAACAAGAGTAGGACTCTCACTTCGCTATTTAAAAAATTTCTGTGTCCTACTTCGGAAAGACCGTTCTTGATGACGTATGAAAATTCACAGAACAACGAAACTTAAGGATGGTTAGAGAAATTTTGATCAATTTCTGTAAGTGGAAGATGTATTATAGGCTTGTCATTGAATTAAAGGAACGAGCAATTTGTGTGTATCAATATAGTATATTTCTGTATAACGAATAAAAGGAAAGTTGCTTTTTTACATTTCTTCCTTCTTGCACGTAGTTCCTTAGGATTATATTTTCTGTATGACATAGTTTCACAGTCGCAGCAAGATTCTAAGCTTTGCGACTGCTTTTGCACCATCCAGACTATTTACTCTAATTTTAAATAGTATTAAATAAAACGAACACATCATTTTTAAATAGATTTGTTAAAAGAAGCGTAACACGTTATAGTGCTACATCTAATGTTGCTTTATAGTTATTAGATGAATCTACATACAGTCACGTTCTAGGTACAATAATGTAAATCTTGTGTTCGAGATTCGAGTAGCATAAATTTTCATATTGTCCGTTAATGTTTTGTATGGCTACAGTTCTGCGCCTATGGGTCTCTTCCGCACTCCATATCTTTCTTTTTTTTTTTTTAATTCTTCTCATTCACAATTTGTCCAATTTGGACATTTGGTAGAATTTTTTAACTGTTTGATTATCATGTGGGTGGCTACCCCCAGCGGGATACTATCTTCGTGTTTGTTAGGTTGTGTCCTATGTGAGGTCTACTGGGTGTTTCCGTTTCAGTCTTCTATCCATGTTTGAGGTGTTGATCGTTTCCACAGCTAGCCGGTTTGGGTGTGTTCCTATTCTTTTTTGTATTTTCCTGCGTATCTGCTAATTTCCTTTTTGACCGTTGGTATTCCCAGGTCCTTACGTATGTCCTCGTTTCTAACGTACCATGGGGCGTTTACTATTGTTCTAAGAATTTTAGCTTGTACTGTCTCTATTTTGTTTATATGGCTCATTGCTGATGCCCCCCATAGTGGTATTCCGTACGTCTAGATTGGTTTTATGGTCGTTTTGTATATTTTTAATTTATTTTCTATGCTTAATTTGATTTTTCGACTTGTTAGCTAATGCATTTGTCTCCTTGTTGTCTGTATTTTGTCTATTATTGATTTAGTATGCTGTTTCCATGTGAGTTGTGTTTCTAGGTGGAGTCCAGGTATTTGAATTGCCTTGTTTGTGGTATGTGCGTGCCGTTCAGTAGGATGTTTGGTGGCGTCTGTTTTCGCAGTGTGAATGTAATATGGTTGCATTTATCGGGGTTTGTTTTTATTTGTTTATCTTGCAGTCACTTTTTTATTTTTGTGATATGTTCTTGTAGTAATTTGACTGCTGTTTCTGGGTTAGTGTGCCTGACTAGTACAGCTGTGTCGTCCGCGAATGTTAATATTTTGCTATTGGTAGTTGTTGGTATGTTGGCCGTGTATAGTGTGTATAGTATTGGTTCCAGGACGCTTCCTTGCGGAACCCCTGCCTTGATGTCTTTAACTTCAGAGTATGTGTCCTTGATTTTTATTACGAAGGTTCTGCTGCTCAAGTAAGATTTTATTAATTGGTATATTTGCTCCGGGAATTGCTTTCTGATTATTTGTAGTAGGCTTTCGTGGTTTATCTTGTCAAATGCTTTCTCTATGTCCATAAAGAGGGCTGTACAGTATTGTTTGCTTTCTAATGCTAGTATTATTTCGTTAATGAGCCTGTGCATTTGCTCTATCGTAGAGTGTTTGTTTCTGAATCCAAATTGGTGATCTGGTATTAATTTTTCCTTCTCTATTATTGGTTTTAAGCGGGCGTAAATTATTTTTTCTAGTATTTTGGAAAACGCGGGAAGTAGTGATATTGGTATGTAAGATGCTGTTTGGTGTGGGTTTTTGCCTGGTTTAGGTAATATTATGATCTGTACTAGCTTCCATAGTTTAGGGTAGTATTGGATTCTTAATATTGCATTGTAAATTATTGTGATTAGTCGTGCCGCTTTTGGAGGAAGGTTTTTTAGGATTTTACCATTGATTAGGTCGATTCCTGGTGCTTTATTGTTTTTTGTTTTCTCGATTATGTTTCTAATTTCTTGTGCTGTTGTTTTAGGTATGATGTAGTGTTTGTCAGTTGAGGTACTAGTGGTTACTGCATCCTCGTCGGTATGACAATAGCGGTTGCTGTTATTGATATTATGGGGTGTGAATGTGTTGCTTAGGTGGTTGGCAAATTCTTCAGCTTGCTCTTCGTTGCTTCTTGCCCATGTGTTGTCTGTTTTTCTGATTCCTGGGACGAGTTTTATTGGCTTCTTTATTTTTTTCGTGGCTTTCCATAGGGAGTAGTTGGAGTTCTCGTGTGCAGAGAGTGACTCTGTGAATTCGTTATTGTTGTGCTCCTTTCTTTTGTTTTTTATTTCCTTTGCAAGTTTGTTTAGGTGTTTTTTGTTTTCTCGTGTTCTATGTTTTCAAGTTTGTCTGTTGGTTGGTTCAGGTGTACTGGTCCATGCTGCTTCTTGGATAGTTTCTGTCAATGCTGTTACTGCTTGTTCGATGTGTTCGGGTGTTTTCAATGGTATGTTGCAGTTGATTTTGCTCTCGATTATTTCTTTAAATGTTTACCATTTGGTGGTTTTATTGCATAGTGTCTCTGAATTGCTGTAAAGTATTGGTTTGTTTCTGTATGTAATTATTATGGGTGATCGGAGGTAAGCTCGAGGCTGGGTGCTATGTTTAGTTTATTTGCGTTTAGTCCCTTTGTAACTGCAAAATCAAGTAGGTCAGGTATTTTGCTCAGGTCTGTCGGCCAGTATGTCGGTCTTCCTGTGGATAATATATTGAGGTTGTTGTTTCTAATGTATTTTTCCAGGGTTCTACCTCGAGGCGTAATTCTTGATCCCCATAGCGTGTGCTTTGCATTGTAGTTTCCCGCTGCGATATACTTGTCACCTAAGTGTTGAAAGTACTCTTCCCACATTTGTATTGTCATTTTGCGTCGCGGTGGTACGTATAATGCTGACAACTGGAAGTGGTTGCTGCTAGTTTGTACTGTAACTGTGGTTGCTGCTAGTTTGTACTGTAACTGTGGTTGCTTGGGTATATTTCTTTCTTACTTGGCTGTGTAAGTGATGTTTGATATCGTTTCTTATTATCACTGCGGTCCCTCCGTGTGCTTTTCCTGAGGGATGTTTCGTATCATATATGGTGTAGTAGTCAAGAGGTTCCTTATGGTTATGGAAACGGGGCTTTCCCATTTTTCCCGAGATTTTCACCCATAACCGACCAGTGGTGGGGCAACCAACACCCAACAAGAGTTTTCCTTTGCGACAGCATCGTCACCGAACTTCACTGGTTTATCATCTACAGATCAGTCAACACATCAGCACTGATTTCTCATCGTTAGATCAGTCGACATCTCGGCACAGGTTTTACATCTTTAAATCAGTCATCTGTTTAACTTATATCTATACGCACCGAGCGTCACTGTCTATGTCTACAAATTATTGGAATAAAGTGTGAATTGTGACCTGTTACCTCAGTGTTATAATCAATTCAACCACCTCTATTATCCTCTATCATTTCGTGGCGTCGATTCCATAATCGAAACAGGAATTTACGATTTCCGTTGGCGCGGTTCCTCGCGATCGCGTCTCTCCGCGAACGGTCGAACAAAGTGAGATGTATCTGAACACGGTTACTCAGTTAAAGCAACAATTACATGAAATATGGTATGTATGCACTACATCCAATACGTGGTCTAATAGAAGCAGTTTCCTCGGTGTCATTGTACGGTGCTTAGGTTGAATTGCATGCGAGCGGCAGTCCAGCAGCGTTGGCATGTATGAAGTTGAAAGGCGTATACAATTTTAATAAGATTGCTGATATTCTTCGTCAAATTCACTTAGAATTCGATTAAAGTTCTGAGGTGATATTGGGTGTAGCGCGTTAAATAATCAGTTGGTGTTTAGATCAACAATATATTTATTAACAAGTGTCTTCTTCTGATCGCGTCGCGTATCGCTCTCGGTTTCGCTACTCAATCTCGCTGCGCGGTTACAACGCAACTTTTTCACTTCCTGGTTCGAACCTAACTGTCGATCGGATTCGATTCTTTTCTTTTTGTCGCTCCTCAATATCCCCACTATCCACGCGTTTGTTAGGCGTTCGCGACAGTTGCCGCGCGTTCTTCTCGCACAATTCAGCGGAAGGACCGCTGGGATATAGATGGTTCATTAGGCACTTCGCTTCAGCGGTATACAATGTTGCCAAGTGTTGCCACAGTTCTAGTATAATACAGACATTAATTATAGACAATGCCGGTAGCTCCGTAAATGCGTTTCGTTTGTTTAGCGTATCGTTTAGCATTCGTGTAGATACTTTTCAATGTGATAAATACATTGAGAGATTATCGGCAACATCTGCATCAGGAATATCGAGATCAGCCATTGAATCACGAAGATGAAAATTATCTAACTGATGTTGAAGACGATGCATCTTCCACCTTGGATATCAGACTGTGTTTATCACAACATTTTAGACATGCACATACTTTAAGTTTATTTACTACAGTTGATTGCGCGACAGCAATGTGTGAAAAATGTGACACATTGTTCTTAATTAACAACAACGTTATGTCCAAATGCAGTGCATTACGGAAATGTACCGCACGTCCTAAGTTTGCCGAAATTATGCAAAATACATAAAGTTATACTTTGAACAGAACGGGAATAGCAAGATGGAATTTCCTATGCAATCTCGGTGCAAACGCCACTAGTAAAAGTTTTAGATATCATCCAGGGAGAAAAAGGACCACATTATGGCATTGTGCTTTCGGTTTTATGTTTAGAAAAAAGATAGAAACATTAATAAAAGGTAATACGAGTACTGTACGCCATTAGTTAAAGGATTATTGAAGAGTTTCTACACAAGATTGATATCATCTTTTTATTTTGCCACGATTGAGGCTAAGCAAACTGCAGTTACAGCGTTCTCGTTTTTATAATTCAAATCTCGATGGCCGAATTACATCAAAACGAGTCACTATCCACAATTACATGCAGAACTTGAAACGGTTGTTGCTGACAAGTACGTATAGATAAAACAATTTCCTTATTATTATTGCGATAATGTATGCAGTATTATTTTTTTACGTAACTTGTCTTCTTTTTATGTTCCTTAGGGACCGTCAAAGGATATTGATAGCACAGATGATGACCTTTTCAACTTTGGATCGTCACAATCTGAAATCTATAATTGAATTTCTATTAATACAGAATTAGAAATCACAAAATTTTCTTCCGCGAAAGTCGTGATTTGCATATGTTAAAGGATTATCCATTGATTCGACGTATATTTTCTTTGATATAACACACCAATGTCTTCTTCTGTATCCGTGGAGAGATTGTTCAGTTATGCGTTAATGATAAATTTACCAAAGTATAACAATATTTTATATTTGACGTTTGAAAGAAAGTTCATTGTAAAGGCCAATATGAAAAGAAGTGTACAAGAAAGCGTGAAAAAAATACTTTATATTCAGTATATTAAACATGTTCCTCTATCTGCAACATAATATGGTTATAATATAGTCATAATATATAAATATAGCAATTACAAATATTCTAATTGGGATAAACCTTTATCCGATTAAATGATATTTATATTATATCGACTTCGAGAGAGGACTTCTAATTCAATGAGTATATCTTTTGCTTTCCTTTTTTTCATGCATCTTGTAGGGTATATTCTTTCATTGATCTTGTTAAGAAAACTTTTTCGATTTGTTTATTCTAAACTATATTCTGTTTTAAAACACTAATTTCACCAATGAATGATTGGTGTATACCGATTTCGTGTATATCTATCGATTTCCATGGAACAGCTTGATGAACCAAAACGATTCCTGTTGCATCTCATAGAGCATATTCTCCTGTTGGTCTCGTGATATAATCCTTCTGCGTCAATTTTTCAGTGATTGCTCTGCAATCGTTGAACTGATATTAAGATGCTTCGCGTAGGGTATGTCTTCCGTTGATCCCATTAAAGAATTTTTCACGCATGATCATTGTCAAGTAGTGTGCGCCACAAAAATCTAATTTTTATATATGCGTATCGATCGCTCTGTGCTGGATCAATCTGTTGGGATGGAACATCCTGCATCTTGTAGAGATAGTCTAATGATTAGTCTCTCTTGTGAAATTTGTTCAATTTCTTTATTCTTATCGTTATTGTTCTGCCTGGGGATTATCTGAACTTACCTTTTTTGTGTTACATGCAACGTTATCTATTCAATATAGCAGCGATTTGAATTATAATTAAAACTGAAGACTTCTACAAAGTTATAAGTAGAATATAATATAATATAGAATTTTACACTTGCACGTACTTCTGCCTTAGGAAATCGCAACGTAACCTATGAATAACTCAAAAAGACAAGTTACGCTCAGTGAAGAGAGCAAGAAAAACAACAACGAGAGCTATAAAAGAGCAAGAAGATCAACAGAAACCTGCTTCTGTGGATAAATATTTATTGACCGATCAAGTACATCATGAATGTATTAAATCTAAGGATCAAATTTTGTGTAATGTATTATGTGATGTTTTCCACCATGTCTTGAGCGATATCTTACATTTTCTACGATGTCTTGCGATATCTTGCAATATCCCAGTGTGTTCCATGTGTGTGCTATTGACTTTGTGAAAATATTAGATAATATTATATTTGTTTCTATAGTATCTATTATGTTATTGTTTTACGTAGTTTTAATAACGAGGAAAAAATTCCAAATGGAACAAAAGCAATATATACAACAGCAACGAGGATTGTTGGTATATGTGCTTCTGGTTTATCTTCAGAAAGAAATATATATCCATTAATCGTTGTTTCTACACACAGTGACAGAGAAAGTATCTAAAAATCTTATTATTATAAGATCATGCATAACAATTACCAGAATAAAAGAGAGGAAGTTTTGTGAGACAATTAGGCCAGTGTGTAACACGCTCGGTAACGTATCGACGCAAACAGGAAGTTTTTTATGACGTTCTACATGGAAACTAAATACGCGTCTTTGTACGTATACTTATTTCCAAATGAGACTTAAACGTTAATCGATAACAGGGTAATGGAAGCTCTTATGATCCTTTGCTCCTCTGCTTTCTTCGCTCCTTTCACATTTGCATTATACACTGATAAAAATTTAAGCAAGTAAACTGTCAAGAACTTTTTATTCTGTTATATTGATTGTATTATACTAGCGTGATAGGGAGTCGACTCGACCCCGATATATATGCGAGGAATACGAGGAAAAATTATATTTATACGGAAAAGAAACACGTAAAAGTGTATCGGATTAACGATCGCAAACAGAAAAGATGTCGAATAAACATTATATTTCTTTGTCTTTGTATCACCGGCTCTTGATATAAATTCAATAACTTCGATGTGATATTACGTTATTCGTGTCAACTATGTTACTGTCCATCGAATTATACAATTAAATTGGTTTAATACTACAAAACCTGGAGCTATTGCTTTCCTCTCTTCGAGCACGAGATTCAATTGAAGAAAGTGAGTATAAATTCAAGAATTATAATTTGTGTTCAGAATTTTGAGTGGCCGTCCGTTTATGGACAGGCCCAATCCCTTCTTTAGGAAATTCCGAATTACATGTTCTCCTCGAGCTGTAAACCTAATGATTCCGAGGTTAGGTAAAAAACCCCGGGAAAGGACCAGCCAGAAGGGCACGATGGACAGACGAAACTCAACAGCTGGTAGGGAGAATCGGCAATGTAGGAAAACAGTTCATCATCAGACATCGTACCGTACGGGTGAAATACTTCACTTCCAACAAGATTTTACCACCGCCGTGTTCTTAACATTACACTTTACGTTTATACAACAAGTGCAAATACAGTGCTGGATTACTCTAACACTCCTTCACCTTGAGCGTTAATTCATTCGAGGTACACGATATCGACCGATCGGTTTGACCTGATCGGTTGCACTTTAGTTGATAATTCGCAACAATTTGTAATGCATGTACTGAGTCAATGGATAAATTAACATTATGAATTATTAAATATTAATGTATTAAATATTATTTATCGTTAACTGGGTTACAAACATGTTCACCATTTTATTACAACAGATTGCTATCATTACATACATATATGTACGAGATTTAATGAATGTTTATAGATATTTTAAAGTTACGTACCAAACGGAAGAATTCGATTAGTTTTCATTCTGCAAATATGGCTGGATTATTTAAATACAGAAATCTCGGTAAAAGGAAGAACTAGACGTCTTAGAAAAACAATTTGTTACACGTCGTTGACGCAATTACGCGACTGAAACAGAACTGAAATTTTGAAATTTGAAAATCAGGAGTGTCAACTTTAATAAACTTCAAATAGAATACACTTTCGATTAGAACAACGTAAAATTATATTTTTCTATTATAAATTAGTCTAATGATGACGTTCCCTGTTAGAAAATAAGTTACGTTAAAAAAATATCATGTGATTTCATCCTTCTCGGCAAAGCAATCAACGAGTAAACATGTGAGTAGTAACCAGTAACGAACTAGAAAATAACATCTTCCGTATTAACTCCGTTCATTTAAATATTTTCATTTCAGAGAATACGGGAAAATGCTTCGCATAAGGATTCTAGGATTTAAAGGACTAAAAAATGTGGTAATAAAATTTAGAGAAAATGCAAAAGTCAGTTTTGTTTTTTCAAATAAAATCATATGCCTTTTAATACGTTAATCCATTCCGGCATTCTCTATAAAAAAGTACTAACCTATTTTTATCCAAAACTATATTAATTTAGCAGATATTTTAACTTGAATTTATCATATTTAACGTATTTTTTTGTTATACAATTTTTATAGTATGCTTGAAGTACAATAAGAAATAACGGTATTCTATATACGTTATATAATATGTAAATAAAATTGCCCAGGCTTTCCGTATCGTATACGGCTGCCTATCCGTATTTATTAATTTTCCTGACCTTGTTGACGACGTAAATGCAAATACAGAAGCAAAAAAAATAATTGAGATGGGAGTATCTGAATCAAAGTATACATATTATCTCACATTATGATCATGTAGCATAACAGTTTCACATCTTTTACGAGTACGAATAGTGTTCGTAACGATCGCTAACTAGCAACAGCTAAGACTGGATACGATGCCATCAGGGGCCCTCGATAATACGCGCAGCAGTTAGCAGTCATCGCAAGAATTTATATTTCTTTGTCTTTGTAATCAACAACAATAAAATATCACTGTGGAAACTTAAAAGTGACCATTTAATTGTGCAAGAAAACTTACGATGAAGAAGCTATATCTGTGCCTTGTATTGGAATTATGCGTGCTGACCATGTCGCAGAGAACTGCCTTGGATACGTCGATTCTTAATTCCATCTACCGTGGATATCGTAATTGGTTAACGCAATCCTACGGTACGTCTGTTTTAGTTTATTTCGTGTTACGTCTTTATGCAGTAATATTAGGTGAAGTAAAAAGTTCTGAGCGCTTTTTCGCTTTATTTCGACGATGAAATTAACATAGTCAAGATTATTCGATTTAGATTAAATATGCGCCGTTTTGTTCGATTACTTTTGTCCATTTTGAAGGCAATTTCATAATTCCGCGGTTGAAGAAGTCCTCGTCCCTATTGGTAAAAAACTTGACCAGCTCATTTTCACAAGCCTCTCTTGAGGCCAGTTTTGTACCATCAAGAAAATTTTGCAAAAACTTAAAAAGGTGATAATCGCTTGGTGCCAGGTCTGGACTGTACGGCGGATGCGATAGAACCTCCCAGCCAAGCTCTCGGAGCTTCTGACGCGTCGTTAAAGATGTGTGCGGCCTGGCGTTGTCTTGATGGAACACAACACCTTTCCTATTGGCCAATTCTGGCCGCTTCTGGTCGATCGCCTGCTTCAGTCTGGTCAGTTGTTGACAATAGAGGTCCGAATTAAGTGTTTGCCCCGATGGGAGCAGCTCATAATGGATGATTCCCTTCCAATCCCACCAAACACACAATAAAACCTTCTTGGCCGTTAATCCACGCTTGGCGATCGTTTGGGCCGGCCCACCGCGATTGGACCACGATCTTTTTCGGCTGTTGTTCTCGTATGTGACCCATTTTTCATCGCCAGTCACCATCCGCTTCAAAAATGGGTCGATTTCGTTACGTCTCAACAAAGAATCGCAGGCATCAATTCGGTCCAAAAGGTTCTTTTGCGTCAATTCATGTGGCACCCATACGTCGAGCTTCTTCTTGAGACCAGCCTTATGCAAATGGTTCCAAACGGTTTTCTGGCTAATCTTCAGTTCCTGGGCAATGGAATAAGTGCTCACATGCCGGTCCGACTCGACGATTTCCATGATTTTATCCACATTTTCGACGATTGGCCTACCAGAGCGTGCCTCATCTTCGACGTCCATATTACCAGAACGGAATCGTTGGAACCACCGCTTTGCTGTTGCATTCGATACTGTACTGGGTCCATAAACAGCACAAATTTTTTTGGCCGCCTGCTCCGCCTTTTCACCTTGGTCGTAGTGGTACTGAAGAATGTATCGAATTTTCTCTTTTTTTATCTCCATTTTCGAACGCTGTAACACACAACTGGCTTCACCGAACACAAAACTGACAAAGAACCTTTTTGATGCGTAATATCACCTTGAAATCGGTGTATACTATGACTCGATGCGATGTGCACATCGTGAGATATGGCTCACTAAAGACATCTAGCGAAAAACGCTCAGAACTTTTTACTTAACCTAATATCATTTTCTTTTGGTTAGAGCGATGCTTTTTGGAGGAAAATTGAAATATTGTGTATCTTATTTTTCATAGACTAATGTTTCATTGTGAATATATATATTTTAGTGATAAAATGATAAGTTGTCGAAATTTTTTTCGGTAAAAGTAGACAAAAACTTGCACAGCACGGATCATTCTTCTTTTAACATGTAAATATTGTAGAGATTATATTTTCACGTAACATACGCTATGAATTCTGTGGCCCCCTCTTCTGGTTCTTGAGATGTGGAATTTTGTAAATCGTACTTATTTCGAAATTCGTAATGAAACTAAACAGCAGTCCTGAAGAGTACTAAGAGTGAGGAGCTGTTAGGTAAATGTGAAATCAAAAGATGTCCGTATACCATTTCCATTTGTTCTTAAAATACTGGTCAGTCTTGTTATACGACTATAAGAGGCAGCAACCTGATTGTGATTTCAGATGGAAATTGGGTTTTGGTTAGCGACGGGTTGCAAGAGGAGGTGTTGTTACCCCTCGTCGCCGAACGTATTTACTTTATAATAATAATCTTGAAAATATACAGTAGCTCATGAAAGTTTCAAATGCTATTAAAACCCTAGACAATTAAAATATGCACGTTAAATTTGAAGAAGTGAAAACAATGGTCTTATTACTATAAGGTACAAGTACTAAGATTATACATCTGTATATCTAAAATTTGGAACGAATCCGATAAAGTTTGTAGAAGTTTTGAAATCGTTCGTTGCAATTACTTGATCGGAGTTTTAACATATCGCGAGTAACGTTACATCACCGATGAAGTATTTTTGTAAATTGTTTTAAAATGACTATTTTGTAGGCACAACAAATGAGGATCGAATGTCTCAACTACGGAATAACTTTCAAAAGGAAATTCCAATACCCGTCCCATTTCCTTGCAACGTTACAGGTAGTTAACCAAATTTATGATTATTGTTATCAAATACTTCATGATATCACTTGTAAATATTATATCGTCGTATTTATTCCTTAAAATCATTATTCATTTTAAATCGCAGATTTCTTTTATTTCCAATAACTTTTGCAATTTATCCTAGGGCAATCGGTAAATTTCTGTGACAGGAAATTACAGTGAAGAACGCTGTTCTTCATAATTTGTAGTGGCTACAAGAATGTCAATGTAATTTCTAGTTCATTCATAGTCTTGTCCTATTACTAACATTATTTAAGATAGATACGTAACATTACAAGATCCTCACCCCACTGTAGTTTAAGAATAGTAAAATTAATGCTTATCTTTTGAAGTTCATATGTATTCCAAAGTGTTTATTTTAATTTGTTTAGCCGGCAGGTCTTCGAAAGTTCCCGAGTCGGTTCACCATTTAAGACCAGGAGACATAGATGTTATTGCCGCAATGGGTGATTCCGTGACAATCGGCGCTGGAGTTACTTCGATTTATACGTTCGAAGTGCACATTGAAAATAGAGGCATAGTAGGCAGTATCGGCGGTCAAGGAACTTGGCGACAGTACCTGACTCTCCCTAATATTCTTAAAGTTTGTTCATTTCTTACATCGGCATTGTTTACGCATATGATTTGTGTTATCGCCATTAATGCGAATACTGAAATCTTTCACAGTCTGATTTTTCTATATGCAGGAATTCAATCCGAAATTAATAGGTTATTCACTTGGGGACGCTATAAGTACTGATCCAGCTGCGCAGTTAAACGTCGCCGAAAGTGGAGCTATGTCTAAAGATATGACTTTCATGGCGACATATCTGGTTAATAAAATAAAGGATGACCCGAGGGTAGATATAAACAAACATTGGAAGGTTCGTATGTTGGTAGACAAAGTAATTACGTACATATATATAAATGCCAGTATGAAATTGGACAAATTTTTCCTTTCCTTAATCAAAATTTCTAATTTCATTTAATATTTCATCGTTTAAGCAATAGTATCTACATTTTTATGTTTTCCAGTTGATTTCGTTGATGATTGGAAGTAATGATTTTTGCTCTAATATGTGTGCAACTTCTTCTCCATGGACTATGTTAAATGATCACAAAATAGATTTAATTCATACTCTTAGAATATTAAGAGACAATTTACCAAGAACTTTTGTTGCTCTTATACCACCACCTCAATTAAAGGAACTGGTTGCTGCACACCAAGGAAAAGAGTCGTTCCTGTGCTATTTGTCATCCATGATTGAATGTTCATGTTTGTTTGCTTTACAATTTAGGGATCAAAGACCGGAATATTATAAAATAATAGAGAGGTTTGTATAATTTTCCGAATTTAACTTTTTAAATATTTTGTGTTTGAGGATTAAACACTTACAAGAATTTTGTTAATCTTAGTAATTATACATAAATTATGGGACTACAATTCCCATTTTAATGAAGCTTAAGTATGTTGTGAAACTCAACATTTTTCCTATAGGGGGTAAACTTACTTAGTTTCCAAAATATTTAGAGATAGCTGCTGCTACTACTATGTTGAATATGACTTATAAGGCAACGTTTGCGTCAGCATAGTGTGTCCCCTCATCTACTGTTGTGTGTCTATAAACACATCGCTGCGACCTGCAAATAATCTCTATAACGGGCGAACTGTTTAATACTTATTCTACCTAACTACTGTTTTAACTACCTCGAAAACGTAAAAAAATATTTTGAACGCACAAGTCTTACATGTATTGGCGGTTGTCAAAAACTATACAAAGCCGAACCCTATTCTAGAAAAGTAGTAATACTGAGCAATCCAGTCGTCACACCGTGAGGAGGCTGACTATCATCAGACTTTAACGACGGCCTAATTGAAAGACTGATCTACATTCAATACGGATTACGCTCTTGAACACGCAGTTAGTTTTGCAACCTTCAACAAGTGATTCATGTACATACTTTTGAGCTAAATACAAGTTGGCCAACCATTTTTTGCTAGAACGCACAGCTTTTGAAAAACTCAATTTTGAGAAAAAAATGTAAGAAAAATTCAAATTCGCAACTTGGCGAATGTTTTGTTTTTTTTACATTAGTAGCTATCGAGATGTGTTTTGGACAAAAAATGCTGTGGACTCTCTTGAATAAAATGATATGTACCGTTATTGTATTACAGACATTTAAATACGTGTAGATAATGATTAAAGCGAGATGGACGCTTAGAACGCGTCATTCTTTTGCTTAGATTTTCCAACTTAATTAAAAAATTAAAGGTCTACAAGGGAATTTAACACTAGCACGCGATAGAACAAACATTTTTGCCAAGGAAAGCATCAATAAAGCCAGAAAATCATGTTTTGTTTTTAATGTAAATGGGAAGAAGTTTGACAAAACACGCAGTGACGGCAATGGTACTCAGTGTTACCGAGTGTCTCACATGTCGCTCAGTATAATGGAACCGCAGAGGCTATTAACCGTCGACATTGACTAGCATTGCCATCGTCCCGTATTTTGTCAAACTTTTTCGCTTTTCCAGGAGTTTATCCGTTATACAGATCGTTTCACACCAGCTATGATGTGTTTATAGAAACAGTGGATAAGCGATTGCACCACGCTGACGCATACGTTGCCATGGACGTGCATGTATAGATAAGATTCAATGTAGTATTAGCAGCAGATTTTTGCAAATATGTCGGAAACTAAAGTTGGGTAATGGTATAATGTTTATAGTATAATGTTGTTTTGAATGATGAGTTTTACATCATAGTTAAATTTCATTAAAATCGGAGGTGCAGCCACTTTTGTGTCCAATTACTTTAATTTTTATTTTATATTTAAGCTTATTTCAGTCTTGTTATATGTTGGCGAATAACTTTATTGAAAAGAGTTATTAGAGAACGATATAGATTCATCACTTTTGAATTTTTGGGGGGCTGAAGTCCCGGCGAGATGAAAAGAGAATGGGCGTTTCGTGTGCCGGGACTACCGGTGGACTCCTCAGTAAGGCTATACTCGGTAGTCCCTGCCTTAGACGTAGAGGGAGTCTCGCTAGGTGCGGTATTTGTATCGTGACACCGTATATTCGACAGTTAGCGAGACAGACAGACTCGTTGTCGTCGTAGTAGCCCTTTGGTGTTGATGGTTGGTACCCAAGGATCGCCCGGGAGGTGTTACGACCGCGTTGATGCCGCGATCTGTCGGCGTCCGGTTGGTGCCGATCCATCACAAATTCAATTCACATTAAGATCTTATTGACAGACTCGGGCAATGTCGGGCTCAACTTTGAATGAAAAAACACTGATAAGTATATTTATAAATGTATATTATGAGCGTGTATTCAGACGACGAGTTCGAATTCATATAACACATATCTCGTGATCTGATCGATGCGGTATCGATGTTATCGACAGCGATCTACGAATTTCAATCTGTTATCGATTAATATCAAAGGCAACGGTATTAGTTATTGTTAGGTTTTTTATTGTTTAGGTATTGTTTGTAAGGTAAAGGTATTAGTTTCTGTACTTGAAACACCACAAACGTATCGATACTCGTCTGATACCGCAGGTAAGTTTCGGTACTGATTCTTAAAGCTAAGATAAGATGAAAATCGAGAACAACAGAATCGCGTTTTGTTTTTTTACACGAACGAATGTAGATCCGCAGCTTATCTCGTACAAGTCATAGAGAAAAAGATTATGGCATTCGAAAACATAAACCATCCTTGTAAGAAAAATCATAAGCTACACGTTATATCTACTTATTCATTAACATCCATAACAGCAACCCGAAATCGTCCCATTAAATTTTCGAGTAGAGCGGATCAATGTTTCCTCTAGTCCATTGTCACCATAAGTAATTAATATATACTAGCGCACATAAACAATGTTTATACAAATTTGATACATGCACCGCGATTGTCCCGTTCTGGGGTATCCTAAATGTCGTTGCCTCGATGGCTAATATAAACTCAGCACTTTCGACATTTCGTGAGCATGCGCGGAAGTCGTGCGGAAGGTTCGATGGTGGGGTAAGTGAGATACGCGCAGGACGCACCTAGTGTTTGCGCGAGTTTGCCGATCGAGTTTACGCGTAGTAATAAACACGACAAGGTCCCCTCACTGATCAACCAGAAGCTTGGTGTTACGCAGGACCTCTAACATTTCGTTTCTCTTATCACGAAGATCGGCGAGACCCTTACTCGAACGACGAGTGAACGCAGAAATTATCGAGACGCAACGAGGCTATTGACCAATTCCGTGAAAATGTCGTATCGATATAGTGTAAATACCCCTGTTTTTATCCTTCGTTTTCTCCACAGAGGAATCATCGACAATGCTCCTTCAATGCGAAATAGTTTAAATTCACCTCCAGCCTTTACTAAATCAATATGGCATCCGTCCCGATTAGGAATGCGACATTTATCCTAATTATCTTGAAAAGATGTTGCACCTTCCCATTACCATACCGTGTATCGGAAATCGTTAAATTTGGCAGTGGATTATTCCACATAATCTTCTACGCATAACAAAAATTATGCTATAAAAAACTACGAACTTTTAGTTACTATGATAATCCAAATGATCACGAAGTGTAGCTGCGAAGCCAAAATGTGATATACAGATACTGAAAAAATGCGAAATCTTGGTAACTAGCGACATTTCGCACCGCAATCAGCTTATTTTTATTATTTCACATTTATGCGATATTATTTCCCTAACACATTTCAAGTACCGTTTGACAGATATTTTAAGATGCATATGAAGAATATGCCAGTTTGTTTCATTTTTTCAGGTGGCAAGAGATTGACGAAGAAGTCGCTAATTATCCAGAATTTCATAGAAATGACTTCACCGTAGTAATTTTACCGACTCTGGAAGATGCAAAAATACCTCTTGCCGAGGATGGATTTTCCGATCTCTCATATCTTAACGCTGATTGCTTTCATTGGAGTCAAAAACTACATGCACTATGTGAGTATAACAGATGAAACTATACAATTATTTAATGAGTGTTACGTTGATAACCAGAAATGTTTCGTGTTTCCCAAGATGCGAATAATCTGTGGAACAATTTGCTGGAACCAGTTGGTAACAAGAGTAGGGCTTTCACTATGCTATTTAAAAAATTTCTGTGTCCTACTTCGGAAAGACCGTTCTTGATAACGTATAAAAATTCACAGAACGACGAAACTTAAGGATGGTTAGAGAAATTAAAAACAGTTTCTTGTAAGTGGAAGATGTATTATAATCTTCGTATTTGCCTATTTAAAAATGACGAAAATTATAATCAGCAAATGTTCAAAAATAACAACCAATGTTGGATCCATAACAATATTTAATTTTTACTGTGGTATTTCAGTCATTATCATATTGATCTTGTAATTTAAGTTCTTTGTGAATAAAGGTAATAAAGAAAATTGGTAATACGTTGACCAGTGGAACATTTTCCCAGTCCTCGTCGGACGTTCAAATTCAATGTAAAATTCAGCTTCTTCGAAGATGTTTCGCTTTTCCTATCTTTTCGCTTTAGTTAGCTAGTTGCTTATTTCCCCTTTCGCTTTTGTTTAAAATATGTACATATATAGCATATCATTGATATGTTTTGAACGTGAGCCGTGCATGAATCCAGAAATGAAAGAAGGAAGAACATCTCCAGGAAAAAAAAAGAATCTACTTTTCATATCCACATAATCGTCATTAAATCATAATTTGTATTTTACAATTTGTCCAGCTGGACAATCGGTAAATTTTTCTACTTAGTGTAACATGACCGGATGTCAGATATTACCGAGTTAACATATGTTTCTTTTAAATTTTTTTAGATTAAACTTCTACCAACGTATTTTTTAAAATCTTTTTGATTATAATGAGAACTGACACGGTGTAATTTCAGTTATATTCACTTACCAATGAGCATTAAATAATTTTTAGCATGAGCAAATGTGCTACGAATTGTATCGTGCTCTTTTCATTTTAATTGAAAACATCTAACAAACAGTTGGCGAAAGTTCTACTCATTACAAATTAAAAGTAAGAAAATTTGATTTTTCAGCTGAAGGAGCTCATTACGTGGCTCCATATTTTATATGTTGCCAAACATTTTAACTCTCAGTCCCTCTTTCTCATCCTCTTTCACTCGCATTATTCTTTTCTACGTTTGTCACGATTAACTCTTTATTGTCACTGGCTTCAGGAATAGAGTCGTTTCTATTTCTATTTTACTCTTTAATTGCGAAATTTAGGTCACGAATTTGTTGCAATTATTGCAGATTTCCGGTATATGATTTATTTACTTAAATGATTAGAGAAAGGAATTGTAGACGCTGTATGTATTTATTTTAAAAAGCTGAAAGAATGTGGGCAACGTCATAGTTGGCGTTACTTGAAAGTATACGCCATTGATTGCTTGGTAATTACCTCCGCTATCTTTCCCCTGTGTGCATCAAGGCATTGGACGGTCGAGTAATGCAATCTGATCCGAATTCAAATATCGATTGCTGATTAAGATGAGACCAAATACAGCGATATGCTAGAAATCACATTTACTTATTGATGAAAGAAGGGAAAGGAAGTTGCTATCATTTGTTAAACAAACCGCCTTCTTCATCGATATCAGAATCATATGAAAGCTGTATCTGTATAAGAATCACATACCGTACATTCCACTTATGTGCGATTATACTATTTTCGTCCAGTGAAAGTAATCGAAAATAATTATTTACGGGGAATTCACGTGGTCGACACGAACACAACTGAAGGGCGAGAGCTTTGTCGAAGTAAACATTCCCCCACTTTTTGCCGAAAAACAACAGTGCTGATAACACGAAAGCAGAATTCGTTGTAAATCCAATTCATTAAATATTATGTAATACGGTCCAAATTTTTATTCTGTGACAGTGCCGTTATTAATCTTTCCCAAGTTTCATTAGTTATTACTTTCAAGTTACACTATCGGAAGTGTCCTATCACGCGTCGGTTCATATACAGGGTGTTGGTGGAGGTAGATTAAAGATGACGAGTAATGTTATGTGTAATTGATTTATTTGCACTGTATAATATAACACGAAGAGTATGACGCTCGGATGAAGACTGCTTTAAGGCTCCTTGAAGAAGTTTCGCCTGGTCCTTATATATTAACTTTTCGTCAAGTGGTTTTCCTTCTCACCATGGTTTTTGGTGAGATGGGAATTTATTCCTTCCAATCTTGTAACTGTGCACCCTCGTGGGCGCATATCCACTGGTGTTACCGATTGATACCAGCAGATGATAACTTTAGAGCGTATCCACCGAGCACTTAGTGTGTTAATTAGTCTCTTGATGAAGTCCGCATTGTAAAGTTTACAACTTGGGAGGTAGGAGAGCCGGACTATTCCAAAGAAGGCAGATGTGTATGGAGGCAAAGGATTAGAGAAAATATTAATCCTCTTTACTCAGAAATTCTATAAAGCAGTTTTCGATATGCCGGTATAGGATTCATTGCATATGCAGGTATAGGAGTAAGCAGGTTTAATGTATAATCTACGATTTTTCTTATAAAACGTCTCGCAGGATAGTTTACGTCTGCGAATCCCATAACCTTCTTCTCTACGACTTGTACGAGGTAAGCCACTACCCATGTACCGTTCGATTTGGAATCGCTCTTTTCTCTATTGCTCAGGTTAACCTACTTTCGTCCCTGTAAAGAAAGTTACCCCAGCACGGGGATATTACGGCCGATGTTTAATTGTTTACAACTAAAACTGAGAAGGGACTATTGGTTTGAGGG
Organism: Bombus flavifrons; assembly: GCF_040668555.2. Classification (NCBI taxonomy): domain Eukaryota; kingdom Metazoa; phylum Arthropoda; class Insecta; order Hymenoptera; family Apidae; genus Bombus; species Bombus flavifrons. The sequence continues at coordinate 3,559,521 of NC_138458.1, read as the reverse complement.
AATGCGCCATAAGGTAGAAAAAGTAATGCAAAGTTGTGTGGTGGCACTCGACGACGGAACTTTCCGACGGCTTCGTGATACAAATCGCTATACCTTCAAAGCGTAAGGCCAACATGCCTAATGTACCATCGATATCCCTACGGTTGCATACGTGGCAACGATCGCGGACATTTAACAAACGCGTTCGTAGTGGTGATATCGAGGGGTAATAAAGAAAAGAATCCGTTTGGTTTTGAACAAAAGATTCATCCCGTTTCAAACTCGATATTCGAGAAGCGTGATTGTTGATTGTTGACTGTTAACCCTTTCGCTTCGGCAGTCCAGTCCGCCGAAGTAGTTACTGAACGGAAGCGCGCGCCAGAAATGCGCACAGTGTGCGTGGTTGCTGTATATACGTCTTCCTAAGTCTTAAATAACAATAATTCTTGCAAGAACCGTACATGAAATATCGTTTCACTGTCAATGGATTTAACAGATTTTTTACGAAACAGTATACGTTCGTTGGGATGTTTGAAATATATTGCGTAAAACGTTTTGATGTTGTTTCAACACTGAGTAACTTTTAAGAAGTGTTTAATCCAATATATCAATAAAGTCAACAGAAAATGTTCTGCCGATAACGAAAAAATATATTATTCACTACAGATGGCATTGGTGTATGCCCGATATATGGGGTGCCGAACCTAGGATTCGTCGTGTAGTCGCCATCTATATGCGGCGCTCGTACCCGCAGGTCATTTCGTGGATGTTGCCTATAAACGACGCTCGTACCCACAGGTCATCTCGCGGACGCCGCCCATAAGCGTGTGGCGGCACTCAACATCAAATACCGCTACTCGACACTAATTAAAGTAGGACGACGACAGCACAGTGGTTAGCGCTGGGTTGACCGTAAACCTCCGAACAGGACGGACCTCTCAGCCCAGAAAGGGACATCAGGCTTAGGTCCTGACAGTGTGGGCGTCAAAGTAAACAAGCACTCACAAATAGGAAAAGGAAAAAGTGACAAAAAGTGACAAAAAGTGTCAAAAAGTGAAAAACATTGCAGTGACATCATCGCCATAAATAAAAATAAAAAATAAAATTACAAAATAAAACAAAATTAAAGTATATAAAAAAATAGGAGTCATCGATAATGAAGCAAAAAGCAAGGAAACGGAATCCGCCTTAGACTTAATAAAAAAAATCACAAAAAGAAAAATTAACGCGCAAAAAGCAGCCATAAAAATCAACAATAGCTTAAGACTTCCCGCGCAAAAGACGCGGAAACTCAACCCACAACCAAATCTGGTTGCCAGGACGAAAAGACTGGTAAACACAGATGAGGAATTTCACTCTACACAAGAAGAAAAGGCTGTAGAAATCAAAATCATGAGGCCCATAAGAGCGACCTCACCTCCAGCGATTGTAACAAATAATAGATTCTGTATACTACAAATAGAACCAGAACCTCAACCTCAACAGAGACCATCAAACTACTCAACGCCGAGCTGAACGTTAGAGCAAATAAAAAAAAAAACGATACATTACGAGGCAAAATGGGTAAACACAGTCCCACCATATCGCCAAAACATTCATCACCGGAGGGGCGACAGGCCCCATCGAACAACCCTGGAGACCCAGCGCCACTATCATCGCCACGGGGGAGCCGGGCACCGGACGGACACCCCACCAGACACACCGCGGAGGAGCGTACGAACGCCCCTACCACTACAAGGGAAATCAAACCGCCGCCCATCATCATAACAATACAAGACCCAAAGGACACGGTAACACTCATAGAGAAAGTATCAGACATCAGACAATTCCACATTAAAAGAATACACACGGGTAAACATGCGCTCTACCTCCGAAACATACCCGATTTTCACAAAGCTAAAGAAACACTCCTTGCAGCAAACACAACCTTCTATGCCTATACACCCAAAACAGAAAAACACCACATATACTTATTAAAAGGCTTAGACAATAGTTACACTGAAGCAGAAATACTCACAGACCTACAAGCGTTACAAATAGACGACGTCCAATTTACAAAAGTCTCACGGTTTACGACAAAAAGATCAAGAGAGAAGAATATTTTGCTCCCAATTTATATAATACAATTATCCCCCACAGCAATATAAGTAACCTGTTTAAAATTAACCATTTTAACTACTTCAAGATAAAATGGGAAAAAATAATAAAAAAAAAATGATGACATAACACAATGCCACAAATGCCAGCGACTAGGTCACACAGCGGAAAATTGTAACCTAAACTACCGCTGTGTAAAATGCACAGAGCCCCATGGTCCAGGCGGCTGCAAAATAAAAAAAGAAGACGCAGTTACTAAGGACAAAATATTCTGCGTAAACTGCAAAAACTACGGACACCCCGCGTCATACAAGGGACGCCCCAAACTCGTAGAACTGCGCAAAAAGCTAGCCGATAAAATAAAAAAAGACAAAGAAACGAAGACAAAACGAATTGCCCAAATTAGCCGTAAATACGTCCCAGAACTAAAGTTCTCTGACGTAGTGAAACAGCAAACAAAATTAAATCATATAATCGAAAACACACCACAAATAACAAACTTATATCCGCGCTCAAGCCAAAGCTCAATTACAACCGATAATGCTCCCAAACTACACATTATAAACGTTATTGAAGACATTAAAAGAAGCATACTTCAAGCGTTAAAAGAACAAGAAATGCAATTAAATGAAATAAAAAAAACACTATCAACGCACGAAGAAAGGTTCGACGTCATCTTCAGCACTTTCAATAGTACAGAGGACGAATAACCAAAATCCACTAAACTAACAATTACAGTAAAAAATATATAAATTAAACTTAAAACATCTGAAAATAATTGCAATAAATGCCAACTCTCTAATTTCAAATCAAAAAAGATACAGTATGCTAACCCTAATAAATAAAGAAACCCCCGACATCGTACTCATCTCAGAAACAAAACTAAATAAAAGACACAAAGTACACATCAAAAACTACTCCATGATAAGACACGACAGACCGAACGCCAGCCAAGGAGGAGGAACAGCAATCCTCATAGAAAACCCTATAAAATACAAAACAATTCTAAATGACAAAATAACAAGTTTCAAAATCCTAGAAACAACGATCATAAAAATAAAGTAAGCAATAAGGAAAGCTTATTTATCACTGCAGTCTACGCAACCTACGGAAACCGGAAAGAATTTAGCGACGAATTCAATAAACTTTTCGAGCTCTTACAGCTCAACAAACCGGAAAACTACTATATAATAGCAGGCGACCTTAACGCAAAGCATACAAGCTGGTAAAACGAAATAAATAACACGAGAGGCAACTTCATTAGAAACTGGCTAGACAATAAAAGCATTCACTTCAAAACAAACTTATACAGCTCCGAGCTACAACGAGACAAAAGCTACATACTCTCCAAAGTAAACAATATAAAATTCAACTATTCTTATGACAAAAGAGAAGAATTAGAATTTCTAAAGTACCTTCTATACGAAATAAAAACACAACTGAAACAAGAATTCGCAAGCTCCATAAACCATCACTGGACAAACAAAATAAAAAACATCTCTAAAAACGACTCGGGCAATATGTTCACACAAATAAATCAAATCTTCAGATCAAAAGGACAAAACCCCATCCCACCTCTCAAATTGCCTCCAGAGAAATCCTCCCTCATCCAAGAAGCAGGTATAACGACACACAACACCATCAGAGACACCGAGGGTAACTTCATAATAGCTAAAACAACAGAAAAACTAAACATTATCGGCACCCACTTTTCCAAAACACACACTCAAAACGAACACCTGGGCCGAGAACAACTAAACAGAATTATCATCGCCGAAACAAACAAACTCAAAAATGAAATGGAACACGACATAACGCTAAACAAAATAGTCTGCGCATTCTCAAACGAAAACACCGCAGACAATCCCAAACAACCGGAACCAGAAATAAACTACTTCATAAATTACAATCAACTAAACAAAATCTTCTCCAAACTAAACAACAAAAAATCCTCCGGCTTCGACGGCATCCCAAACATTTTACTCAAGCGCCTACCGAACAAAATAAAATGGTACTACACAGTACTCTTCAACAATGCACTAAACAACACATATTTCCCTAGAAAATGGAAAAAAGCCAAACTGATAGTTATTACAAAAAAAGATAAAGACGGCTCATCACCCGCAAACCTACGACCCATAAGTCTCCTCCCCAACATAAGCAAAGTATTTGAAATAATCATAAACAACCCCCTCACCTCCTTCTGCTCAAAAAATGACATAATCCCAGAAAATCAATTTGGCTTCCGACACAAACACTCCACAATTCACGCAATAAACAAACTTACGTCGGACATCTGCTGGGCGCTAAACGCAAAACAACGAGTAGCCGCCTGCTTAGTAGACCTCGAAAAAGCATTCGACACAGTCTAGATCCCAGGTCTCATATACAAATTAATCAAGGAAAACTTTCCTAAATACCTAATCAAAATAGTCTGGGACATGATCACAAGCAGAACATTCGTAATGACCGAAGGTTCACACACATCAAGCAAAGAATTTTCCATAAAAAACGGTCTGCAACAAGGTACAGTAAATTTCCCGTTACTTTTCGGTATTTACAATAGTGACTTATTAAACCACTTTAATCTCAATACATCCACCCATAAACGCTCCATAGCCTTCGCAGATGACCTAATCATCTACGTAACAGGCCGCAAAACCAAAACAATAAAAACGGAACTCCAAGAACTTTTTGAGAAAATTAACGATCACTACAGCACATGGAAACTAAAAACCAACGCAAGCAAATGCGAAACCATACTGTTTAGACCCAAATCAAGCAAAATCGGCCCAATAGAAAGAGAACATGGTACAAAATTACAACTAAGGGAAAAAGCAAACGAAGGGGAGCTCATATCACACAAAAGCTGTGTAAAATACCTAGGCATAAATATAGACGAAAAATTAAACTATAAGCAGCACATCGAAATACAACTCTCCAAAGCCAGCAAAGCATTCTGGCACACAAAAAGATTATTCTACTCCAAACATATCAACAGGAAAGTAAAAATCCTGTGCTACCAAGCACTAATCAGACCGATCATAACCTACGGCTGCCCAATCTGGTACAACATATCAGCCTCCCAAATCGAAAAAATTCGCATATTCGAAAGAAAATGCATCAGAGCTTGCTTGAGTACTTACAGATTCGAACACAGCGGATTCAAAAAATATGTTAAAAACAAAATAATCTACGACCTAGCCAACATTCACCGCATAGACTGTCACATCTTAAAATTAATAAGAAACCACCAATTCGCGCAAGCGGCAAAAATAAAAGAAAATAGCTAGATCTTCAGTTGCTTATTCCCAAATAACGCATATTACAAAAATACTCTGGCAACAGGCTACATCCCCCTAGAAGCTTTCCTATAGCTAGACGAAAAAAACTACCTCCAACACCAAAATAACATCCCAATAATTTATCACATAAAAAGAAAAATAGGGACCAAAACTGTACTCTACGAAGAAAACTTAAACGGACAAACCGCAGACACTAGGTGGAGATACAACATGGCCCTCCCTCTGAAAGACGCTAAAGACAAACACAGAAAACACAAAAAAATATTGGTGGATTCCAAATCCATAATAAAACATGAGAGCAAACCATTAAACCGACAGAACCTAATTCTGCCACCGCATAACACAGGTGGAAACATTGTAAGTATTGTAAATAAACCTATTTAATATCCCCTTCCTCCTCCCCCCTCCCTTTCATCCCACCCCTCTCCAAAGTCACATAGCACCCAAGAAGTAGACTACCGAAGCGTCCTGTTTTGCGACCAAGTTTTCATGACAAAAAAAAAAACAACCAAAAATAAAATCACATAAAAGCTCCGCTCCCCAGCGGCTTAATTCCAAAGAATAAATTACATCATAAAAAATGAAACACGGCGACACATAACATAGTATGGCTTCGTCGTACCGTCGCGTATCGGTACTTTTGCCTAACACACCTTACCGAAATTCACAGTTTATTGTGAATAACCAAATGTACTAATATGTATCTTGGTTTAAATAAACATTATAAAAAAAAGCAGTGGTTAGCGCCTTAGGTTACGAACGTTCGGAACCCGGGTTCGAATCCCGGCGACCGGAGTTCAATTTTTCTTCCACGATACAAAAATTAGAAGAGAAGCGGCCGTACCCAGCAGCGCCATCTACAGTATAAAATGTCCGATACTACATTACTGTACCTAGAACGTGACTGTATGTAGATTCATCTAATAAGTGTAAAGCAACATTAGATGCAGCACTATAGCGTGTTACGCTTCTTTTAAAAAATCTATTTAAAAATGATGTGTTCGTTTTATTTAATACTATTTAAAATTAGAGTAAATAGTCTGAATGGTGCAAAAGCAGTAGCAAAGGTTAGAATCTTGCTGCGACTGTGAAACTATGTCATACAGAAAATATAATCCTAAGGAACTACGTGCAAGAAGGAAGAAATGTAAAAAAGCAACTTTCCTTTTATTCGTTATACAGAAATATACTATATTGATACACACAAATTGCTCGTTCCTTTAATTGAATGACAAGCCTATAATACATCTTCCACTTACAGAAATTGTTCAAAATTTCTCTAACCATCCTTAAGTTTCGTTGTTCTGTGAATTTTCAGACGTCATCAAGAATGGTCTTTCCGAAGTAGGACACAGAAATTTTTTAAATAACGGAGTGAGAGCCTTACTCTTGTTACCAACTGGTTCCAACAAATTGTTCCACAGATTATTCGCATCTTGGGAAACACAAAACATTTCTCATTATCAACGTAACACTCATTAAATAATTGTATAGTTTCATCTGTTATACTCACATAGTGCATGTAGTTTTTGACTCCAATGAAAGCAATCAGCGTTAAGATATGAGGGGTCGGAAAATCCATCCTCGGCAAGAGGTATTTTTGCATCTTCCAGAATCGGTAACATTACTACGGTGAAGTCATTTCTATGAAATTCTGGATAATTAGCGATTTCTTCGTCAATCTCTTGCCACCTAAAAAAATAAAACAAACTGGAATATTCTTCATATGCATCTTAAAATATCTGTCAAACGGTACTTGAAATGTGTTCGGGAAATAATATCGCATAAATGTGAAATAATAAAAATAAGCTGATTGCGGTGCGAAATGACGCTAGTTACCAAGATTTCGCATTTTTTCAGTATCTGTATATCACATTTTGGCTTCGCAGCTACACTTCGTGATCATTTGGATTATCATAGTAACTAAAAGTTCGTAGTTTTTTATAGCATAATTTTTGCTATGCGTAGAAGATTATGTGGAATAATCCACTGCCAAATTTAACGATTTCCGATACACGGTATGGTAATGGGAAGGTGCAACATCTTTTCAAGATAATTAGGATAAATGTCGCATTCCTAATCGGGACGGATGCCATATTGATTTAGTAAAGGCTGGAGGTGAATTTAAACTATTTCGTATTGAAGGAGCATTGTCGATGATTCCTCTATGGAGAAAACGAAGGATAAAGACAGGGGTATTTACACCATATCGATACGACATTTTCACGGAATTGGTCAATAGCCTTGTTGAGTCTCGATAATTTCTGCGTTCACTCGTCGTTCGAGTAAGGGTCTCGCCGATCTTCGTGATAAGAGAAACGAAATGTTAGAGGTCCTGCGTAACACCAAGCTTCTGGTTGATCAGTGAGGGGACCTTGTCGTGTTTATTACTACGCGTAAACTCGATCGGAAAACTCGCGCGGGCCGCGAGATATCACTAAGCGCGTCCTGCGCGTATCTCACTTACCCCACCATCGAACCTTCCGCACGACTTCCGCGCATGCTCACGAAATGTCGAAAGTGCAGAGTTTATATTAGCCATCGAGGCAACGACATTTAGGATACCCCCGAACGGGACGATCGCGGTGCATGTATCAAATTTGTATAAACATTGTTTATGTGCGCTAGTATATATTAATTACTTATGGTGACAATGGACTAGAGGAAACATTGATCCGCTCTACTCGAAAATTTAATGGGACGATTTCGGGTTGCTGTTATGGATTTTAATGAATAAGTAGATATAACGTGTAGCTTATGATTTTTCTTACAAGGATGGTTTATGTTTTCGAATGCCATAATCTTTTTCTCTATGACTTGTACGAGATAAGTTGCGGATCTACATTCGTTCGTGTAAAAAAACAAAACGCGATTCTGTTGTTCTCGATTTTCATCTTATTTTAGCTTTAAGAATCAGTACCGAAACTTACCTGCGGTATCAGACGAGTATCGATACGTTTGTGGTGTTTCAAGTACAGTACTTGTTAGTATCGGTTAGTAAAGAATCAACATTTTGATTAACTGAACAATAACTAATACCTTTGCCTTTGATATTAATCGATAACAGATTGAAATTCGTAGATCGCTGTCGATAACATCGATACCGCATTGATCACATCACGAGATATGTATTATATAAATACGAACTCGTCGTCTGAATACTCGCTCATAATATACATTTATAAATATACTTATCAGTGTTTCTTCACCCAAAGTCGAGCCCGACAATGCCCGAGTCGTCAATAAGATCTTAATGTGAATTGAAATGAAAGATGATGAATCTATGTCGTACACTAATAATTCTTTTAATAAAGTTATTCACCAACATATCACAAGACTGAAATAAGCTTAAATATAAAATAAAAATTAATGTAATTGGGCACAAAAGTGGCTGCACCTCCGATTTTGATGAAATTTAACTATAATGTAAAACTCATCGTTCAAAACAACATTATACTATAAACATTATACCATTACCCGACTTTAGTTTCCGAGATATTTGCAAAAATCTGCTGCTAATACTGCATTGAATCTTATCTATACATGCACGTCCATGGTAACGTATGCGGCAGCGTGGCGCAATTGCTTATCCACTGTTTCTATAAACACATCATGGCTGGTATGAAACGATCTGTATAACAGATGAACTCCTGGAAAAGCGAAAAAGTTTGACAAAATACGGGACGAGGGCAATGCTAGTCAATGTCGACGGCTAATAGCCTTACAGGTTTTGCGGTTCCATTATACTGAGCGACAGGTGAGACACTCGGTAACACTGAGTACCATTGCCGTCACCGCGTGTTTTGTCAAACTTCTTCGCAGTTACATTAAAAACAAAACATGATTTTCCGGCTTTATTGCTGCTTTCCTTAGCAAAAATGTTTGTTCTATCGCGTGCTAGTGTTAGATTCTCTCGTAGACCTTTAATTTTTGAAATAAGTTGGAAAATCTAAGCAAAAAAATGACGCGTTCTAAGCGTCCTTCTCGCTTTAATCATTATCTACACATATTTAAATGTCTGTAATACAATAACAGTACATATCGTTTTATTCAAGGGAGTCCACAGCATTTTTTGTCCAAAACACATCTCGATAGCTACTAATGTAAAAAAACAAAACATTCGCCAAGTTGCGAATTTGAATTTTTCTTACATTTTTTCTCAAAATTGAGTTTTTCAAAAGCTGTGCGTTCTAGCAAAAAATAGTTGGCCAATTCGTATTTAGCTCAAAAGTGTGTGCATGAATCACTTGTTGAAGGTTGCAAAACTAAATGTGTGTTCAAGAGCGTAATCCGTATTGAATGTAGATCAGTCTTTCAATTAGGCCGTCGTTAAAGTCTGATGGTAGTCAGCCTCCTCACGGTGCGACGACTGGATTGCTCAGTATTACTACTTTTCTAGAATAAGGTTCGGCTATGTATAGTTTTTGGCAACCGTCAATACATGTAAGACTTGTGCGTTCAAAATATTTTTTTACGTTTTCGAGGTAGTTAGAACAGTAGTTAGGTAGAATAAGTATTAAACAGTTCGCCCGTTATAGAGATTATTTGCAGGTCGCAGCGATGTGTTTATAGACACACAACAGTAGATGAGGGGTCACACCATGCTGACGCAAACATTGCCTTATAAGTCAGATTCAACATAGTAGTAGCAGTATACTTAAGCTTCATTAAAATGGGAATTGTAGTCCCATAATTTATGTATAATTACTAAGATTAACAAAATTCTTGTAAGTGTTTAATCCTCAAACACAAAATATTTAAAAAGTTAAATTCGGAAAATTATACAAACCTCTCTATTATTTTATAATATTCCGGTCTGTGATCTCTAAATTGTAAAGCAAACAAACATGAACATTCAATCATGGATGACAAATAGCACTGGAATGACTCTTTTCCTTGGTGTGCAGCAACCAGTTCCTTTAATTGAGGTGGTGGTATAAGAGCAACAAAAGTTCTTGGTAAATTGTCTCTTAATATTCTAAGAGTATGAATTAAATCTATTTTGTGATCATTTAACATAGTCCATGGAGAAGTTGCACACGTATTAATGCAAAAATCATTACTTCCAATCATCAACGAAATCAACTGGAAAACATAAAAATGTAGATACTATTGCTTAAACGATTAAATATTAAATGAAATTATAAATTTTGATTAAAGAAAGAAAAAATTTGTCCTATTTCATACTGGCATCTAATCTTTCTTAATTGCAGTTATAATTTTTAATTACATTTGGAGTGTATTTTTAGTAAATGAAAGGTAATGTAATTAACTCTTAAAAATAGTTCATCAGAACTGCAGTGAAATACTTCTCGAATTATAGTGCCAATAATTTCATTATGATATTTATTCCTTATTAATGAACGTATAAAGGCCTTGCCTAATTTTTATTTGAATATTTGAATAAAGATGGTAAAGGTGAATAATTTAGATTTTATGCGAATTTATGTTCCATTAGTCAGTTGTTAATTTCAATGATTATATGCATATTAAAACACCACCTGCCGTATAGTAAATATGTATAGTATATAATTACTTTGTCTACCAATATACGAACCTTCCAATGTTTGTTTATATCTACCCTCGGGTCATCTTTTATTTTATTGACCAGATATGTCGCCATGAAAGTCATATCTTTAGACATAGCTCCACCTTCGGCGACGTTTAACTGCGCAGCTGGATCAGTACTTATAGCGTCCCCAAGTGAATAACCTATTAATTTAGGATTAAATTCCTGCATATAGAAAAATCAGACTGTGAAATATTTCAGTATTTGCATTTATGGCGATAACACAAATCATACGCGCAAACGATGCAGATGTAAGAAATGAACAAACTTTAAGAATATTAGGGAGAGTCAGGTACTGTCGCCAAGTTCCTTGACCGCCGATACTGCCTACTATGCTTCTATCTTCAATGTTCACTTCCCATATATTTAACGAAGTAACTGCGGCGCCGATTGTCAAAGAATCACCCATTGCAGCAATAACATCTATGTCTCCTGGTCTTAAATGGTGTACCGACTCGGGAACTTTCGGAGACCTGCCGGCTAAACAAATTAAAGTAAAGACATTAGAATACATATGAACTTAAAAAAAGCATCAATTTTAATATTCTTAAATTACAGTAGGGTGAGGAGCTTGTAATGTTTCATATCTATCTTAAAAATGATATTAATAGGATAAGACTTTGAATGAACTCGAAATCACATTGACATTCTTGTAGCCACTACAAATTGTGAAGAACAGCGTTCTTCACTGTAGTTTCCTGCCACAGAAATTTACCAATTGTTTCCTAAGACAAATTATAAAAATTACAGGAAATAAAAAAAATCTGTGGTTTAAATTGAGTAATGATTTTAAAGAATGAATATCATAATATAATATTTACGGGTGATTTCATAAAATACTTGATAACAATAACCATAAATTTTGTTAACTACCTGTTACGTTGCAAGGAAAAGAGACGTCTAATGGAACTTCATCTTGAAATTTATTTTTATTCCGTAATTGAGACACACGTTCCTCACTTCTTGTACCTACAAAATAGTCCTTTTAAAATATTTTACAAAAATACTTCATCTGTGATATAACGTTGCACGCGATATGTCAAAATTCCGATCAAATAATGCAAAAGGTATGTCGAAATCTCAACCGCTCGCCTATCAGACAAAAATTCAATCCATGTGAATTAGTGTCAGCGTCAGAATAACCATTTCTAATATTGTGTAAATTAGAAAGAAAAATGAATGGGTTATGGGTTGGATCAGAGTAGTGAAATAATGCTATCGTGAAATAATTTTCGACGAATTTATTAATGTATGAAATGTTGGACTATGTCTCACCTGTCTGTTCGTCATGTACATACTTGATAGCGACAATGCACCTTCTCACCGTCACAAATACAGATAGCCCGCCGCTATTTAGTCTTACGATAATTTCTGACTGGGCCGAAGACTCTGTAAGAACCTCCGTAGGGTGCTTGAGCTAATATTTGGACAGCCGATGCTAGGCGAATTGAAGTAACTGAGCTATGAGGTATCGATGGCAAGACTGTTTCGAGAGATATGTAAAACAGTTTGACGAAGGATAAGTTGATAGACAGATAAACCGATGGCAAGCGATCCGACATTGCATTCTCAAAGAATAAAGAATAGAGAGCAGGGATATTGTTTAAAGGATCTGGCCACGGTGTGAGAAAGGCAGTGATGCTTTCTGCTAAGCGGATTGTCAGAAACCGGACGGCACTTAACTCAGAATTTTCTAGTTGCAAAGTACTAATAAAAATTCAAATTTTTCTTTAAACATACAAATAACAATAATACAAATAAGTAGTAATCGAATTCGCGATACGTTTACAAAATCGTATGAAAGAAATATTAAGTCGTGCCTAACATTAGGATACTAATCCAATCCAATCTATAACTCACTGATTTACTGATTTTTATTTATGTTAAAGTATTATTTACGTCCTTTTGCCGAATGTTCGAGAAGAAGGCGTGCGTGGCAACGGTCGCGGACGCCTAACAAACGCGTGGATATGGGGCGACAATTCATAACAATTCATGAAATCAAATTTTAATTATTTCTACATTTATAAAATTTATTCCAATTTATTTTTTCTCATCCATAATCTATTTTACACGAAAATTTATTATTATAGTATTTAAAAATAATACATTTATTGCTTTATACACAAACTTAAATTTTTCTATTAAAAAATTATTTGGATGTTCATCAATTTTTAACTCGTTATTTTTCATTTTCATTTTACATACAAATAAAAATTTATTTATTTTATAAATATTTATTTATTTATTTATATTTACAACTTTAATATATTTTTTTGAATTTTATAATGTAAGTGATTCAAATTTTAGAAATTTTTCATCATATTCATATTATTTAATAATTATTTTATTATTTATATACTCCGCATTCCCATTATATAAAACATTTATATTTAAATGAGAATTTATCTATAATTTAAACTTAAATTTTAGAAATAATTTAATTATTTTATTATTATTATCAAGAATAATTATATTAGGAAACTATTTTATTCTACTTAAATACCTTATCTTAAAATTTAAATTTAATAAAATAAGAACAAATATTGACATTTTTTATATAAAAACTTTTATTTCAATTATAACTCCTTTTTATTCTTTTACATTTATATTATTTAATTTAATTTAATATAAATTTTATACTTAATCTTTAAATTTGCAATTTCATATTTTATTTTAAACTATATTAATTTAAATTTAATTATAAATTAATAGTATTACAAAATTTTTAATTTTCATTAATAAATTTACAATTTATTTCTTTTTCAGACATAATACTTATTTCATTTTAAACTTATTAATTTATTTAATTATATAAATTATATTATATAATAAAATTTAATTCATAATGATAATAATAATAAATTTAAATTCAATATATTTTTCTATACAGGGTGGTTGGTATCTGGCGGTACAAGCGGAAAGGGGGTAATTCTACGCGAAAAAGAAGTCGAAATTATAGAATAAAGAATTTTTTTTTAATTTTTTTAAAAATCTACAGTGAGATCCGTTATAACGAGAGGTGATAAAGTGCAGGTGTACCGAACGAAAGTTGAAAGTCGATTTTCTCGAAAACATAGTCTCAAACGAAAAATTTTTATTCTATATTTTCGACTTCTTTTTTCGCGTAGAACCTCCCCCTTTCAGCTTGTACCACCAGTTACCAACCACCCTGTATATATAAACTTTAAATTTATTTTTTTATAAAAAAAATATTTAAAAATTTATTTAATTTCCCTAATATTTTCAATATTATGCTCTAAACTATAAGCTATTTAAATTAAATAAATTTATTTAATATTTTATTTATAAATTTATTTTATTTATTTATTTATTTAATCATAAATAATATATATAAATATAACTATAATTAAATCATTATTATTAATATCAAAAAATAAATATATATTAACAATAAATAAGAAATTTTTTGTCTATAATTTGTTTCTAATAAATAGCAAATAATGAAATCAAATAACATCGAGTCGTAACTGGACAGCGAGATTGACTAGCGAAACCTAGAGCGATACGCGACGCGATCAAAAGAAGATATTTGTTAATAAATATATTGTTGATCTAAACACCGAGTGTTTAATACACTACATCCAACGTCACCTCCAGTTATATAAAGATACCGCAATCAATTAAGCCAGAGTAAGCAGTAATGGAAACTGAATTTAATTGAAATTCCTTCTTAATATCTCGGGAACGAAGGCCGTGCGGTGGCTACATGACTATAGGAGAAAGTTGACCTCGACAACATATTCGAAATTTATTCAAAGATGTACCCTTCTCAATGTAATGACCGAAGAGCTGTAAAGTGTGCAAATGAAATATTTTTCATAATGTGTGAAAAGAAAAAATAATACGATAAATACCAGAATTTGAAAGTCAACAAGCTAGGTATACAAACATTTTCTGACTCTCTGTATAAGACAGCATAAAGAAAAAATGAAACTTTCTTATTTCTGCTTAGCGACGTATCGAATATATTTGTTCACATGCTATGAGCAAGTCACGTAAAATAAAAAAAAGGAAATCTCAGATGAAAAGAAAAATAAAGTATAAAAAAATAAAAAGAGAATTTATTTTTGAACACTTGGTTTACGCTAATTACGATTTGGTTCTGAACTCCAGCCGTGACTTTCCAAGACTGAAGCTCTTACAATTTGACTTTCGATTGGATCTGTTTCTTTTTTTCTTCGTCATCCCTCAATATCACCACTATCCTCGCGTTTGTTAGGCGTCCGCGACCGTTGCCACGCACGCCTTCTTCTAGAACATTCGGCGGAAGGACCGTTGGGATATCGATAACTCATCAAGCACTTCGGCGATATACATTGTCGCCGAGTGCCGCTACATCTTTATCGCCATCATCAGTTCATCGGGTTTGAAGTGTGCCGGTCGTGACAAGCACGTGTTGTCACAATCGCACATAAAAAATTGCATATGTGTATTGATTTTTTATTAATACACAAACTATATGTTCATAACCGGTGAAAATATGGCGATACGTGTGGTTCGCGATAAAAACAATACTAATAAAATTTATGTTTATTTGCTCCACGTTAGTTGATCATGATAGATGATGTACTGATCTACAATTTTGTTTCTGTAATATTTCGTTACCAAATTCCTACTGAAGCATAGAAAACAAATTAAAAATATACAAAACGATCATAAAACCAATCTGGACGTACGGAATACCACTATGGGGGACATCAGCAATGAGCCATATGAACAAAATAGGGAGAGTACAAGCTAAAATTCTTAGAACAATAGTAAACGCCCCATGGTACGTTAGAAACGAGAACATACGGAAGGCTCTGGGAATAGCAACGGTCAAAGAGGAAATTACCAGATACGCAGAACAATCACACCCAAAGTGGCTAGCTGCGGAAACGATCAGCACCTCAAACATGGAAAGAAGACTGAAAAGGGAACACCCAGC
Organism: Bombus flavifrons; assembly: GCF_040668555.2. NCBI lineage: Eukaryota > Metazoa > Arthropoda > Insecta > Hymenoptera > Apidae > Bombus > Bombus flavifrons. Next base: position 3,543,620 of record NC_138458.1, on the reverse strand, counting down.
AGACCTCACAAAGGACACAACCTAACAATCACGAAGATGGTATCCCGCTGGGATGGTAGCCACCCACATGATAATCAAACAGTTAAAAAATTCTACCATATGTCCAAATTGGACAAATTGTGAAAGAAAAGAATTAAATAAAAAAAAAGAAAAAAAAATTACTACTCATAGCCGGTGAGAACGATACTAATGTACAGGAATAATTAAGGTTTTGTAAGCTATACAAAAAGTTATGTAACGTGTCTTGTTGAATTCATACATAATGATAAATATGTATATTATCATATATTTATATGTAAATATATATACTATATTTACTATATTTATTATATTTATATGTAAATATATGTACATATATTATATGTAAATATGTATTATAGCGATTTTGGAAAAAGGAGGTGTTTTAATTGAAGTAAATAATTGCAATATAATATAGCATAATGGATATGAAAATAAGGAATAAAGTTTATGAAGTGTGATGTTGATGAAACCGGTAGGAATTATTCTTTCTTCCGCGGTATATATCGACAATAGGCAAGATTTAATGGAAATGTCATCGTCTCTTAGTCACAGTTTTAAATTAAATGATAATTGTTTGTTAGTTCGATTTCTACTGTTATTTAACGAGCAGAGAAACTAAAATTTCATTCAACCGTTTGTCACAAGATTAGACCCAGCAGAATATTTAATTATTTTATATAGTTTACACTCCTTTTGATGAAATGTTCAATTTTACTATCATCTAATATTTTTCTACTGTACATCGTATTATTTGCGAACAGATCAATAAATCTTATGAGGTTTAGAAGAATTAACAATATGACGACAGACAAATGAAACCAAACTATGTTCTTATCAGCTGTGTATTACTATAGTAACGTCACTATCGATCAATTGTATTAAACATTATATCGCTCTGACGACTTGACAGGCTGTTGCTAATAAATTTTTGTTTTATAGTTGCATAAATAGTTACTATTATTCGATCGTTCGGTAAAAGAGTAAAAGTTGATAAAAACACTTAAAAAAAGCACGGACCGCTTTTTTTTTAGCATATATCTTAGGCGATTTATTTCTAAGTAAGAAACGTTTTCAATTTTGATGTTATCTCTTGTGATTCTTGAGATACGCAATTTGAAGTATTATAAACGTAATTTTCTTAGAAAAAGAATTCGAATTAAAATATACACGTTAAAGGTAAGATCTGAAAATGATATTATAACTACCATAAGATACAAGTATCAGGATTTTATATATAAAGTTTCGTTCGAATCTGGTAACATCTGTAAAAGTTATGAAACATTCATTGAAATGAATAGGCAGAATGATACATAAACAGTACTGCAACAAAATTTCACATAAACATTCTTACTGACGCACTTGGCAATTGTTTGAGTGACTTTGGAACCGAGATATTTCGACTCTTCTTATTTCACTCATTAAATTATGATAATTTGTCCTTCTCTACTAATTAGTTTCCTTGGTCTGCCTGTAGGATATTTGTTTGTGACTGTTTTTTCGATTTCTGACATTGTGATAATATAACATATCATAGGTACATATCTATCTCATATTCTAGCGATCTGCTGTTATAATTTTCATCTTTATGTCCTTTTCATATCAATTCCCTCTCGAATATCTATATTTCTGATTATTTGGCACTTATTATCACTACAGAGATTAATATTATTCACAGCGAAGCACAAAACTCACTGCACAATTTAATTCTACATCAACCGAGTCTGCCAACGTTTTCTTGTCACTTTGTATACGAAAGTATTGTTTAACATCGCTTAACATCTAAACGTTCGATTACTTTTGCGACCCTGTTTCTATACATCCTTGCAATGAAAGATTTCATAACTTCTACAAACGTTATCGGATTTGTTCCAAATTTTAGATATGCAGATGTATAATCTTGGTACTTATATCTTATAGTAACAAGAGCATTGTTTTCACTTCTTAAATTTAACGTGCGTATTTTAATTGTCTAGAGTTTTAATAGCATGTGAAAACTTTCATGAGCTACTGTATATTTTCAAGATTATTATTATAAAGTAAATACGTTCGGCGACGAGGGGTAACAACACCTCCCCTTGCAACCCGTCGCTAACCTAACTAAAACCCAATTTCCATCTGAAATCACAATCAGGTTGCTGCCACTTATACTCGTAGAACAAGACTGACCAGTATTTTAAGAACAAATGGAAATGGTATACAGACATTTTTAGATTTCACATTTACCTAACAGCTCCTCACTCTTAGTACACTTCAGGACTGCTGTTTAGTTTCATTACGAATTTCGAAATAAGTACGATTCACAAAATTCCACATCTCAAGAACCAGAAGAGGGTGCCACAGAATTCATAGCATGTGTCACTTAAAAATTTAATCTCTACAATATTTACATGTTAAAAGAAGAATGATCCGTGCTGTACAAATGTTTGTCTACTTTTACCGAAAAAAATTTCCTTAACTTATCATTTTATCGCGAAAATATATATATTCACAATGAAACATTAGTCTATGAAAAATAAGATTCACAATATTTCAATTTTCCTCCAAAAAGCATCTCTCTAACAAAAAAAAAAAAAAAAAAAATGATATTACTGCATAAAGAAAATAAACACGAAATAAACTAAAATAGACGTACCGTAAGATTGCGTTAACCAATTACGATATCCACGATAGATGTGATTAAGAATCGACGTATCCAAGGCAGTTCTTTGCGACATGGTTAGCACGCATAATTCCAATACAAGGCACAGATACAGCTTCTTCATCGTAAGTTTTCTTGCACAATCAAGTGGTCACTTTTAAGTTCCCACGGTGATATTTTATTTTTGTTGATTACAAAGGCAAAAAAATATAAATTCTTGCGATGACTGCTAACTGCTACGCGTATTATCGAGGGCCCTTGATAGCACCGCATCCAGTCTTAACTGTTGTTACTTAGCGGTCGTTAGGAACACTGCTCGCACTCGTAAAAGACTTGGAACCGCTGTGATACATGATCATAATAAGAGACAAAATATATACTTTGATTCAGATACTCCCCATCTCAATTATCATTTTTTACATATTTATTTGCATTTACGTGGTCAAAAAGGTCAAGATAACTAATGAATACGAATAGGCAATGCTTGCGCAATATGATTAACATATTGTATAATGTGTATATACTACTATTATTTCCAATTGTACTTTAAGCATACTATAGAAATTGTATAATAAAAAAAATATCCGAAAAAAAAATTTTTTCCCAAGAAAAATATTACCGACTTTCAAATGCGTTAAAAATTGAAAAATAACTTTTATTGTATTTATACAAATTAAGTGTGCTAAAAAATATGAAATAATTTCTATTTTTATGCCTACTTCAGAAGCATCTCAATTTGACATGTATTTTTCCTTTTTCCTTATGTATGTTCGCCGATTTCTTTGAAATGACTTGACTAAACGGAACTTTATTCATCGTATAGGGAATGTTCTCCCTTTGGTCCCGTTAGAAAATTTTTTTGCATTTGTGTTTTGTAAATTATTTTTCTTTGCAAAAATTCAAATTTTACGTATCTTTGTCGGTTACTAATGATTAAATTAAGCTATCGGAATAAAATCTTATGCATCTTCTGGGACTACTACTATTCTTATCGCAAAGTTCATTGTTAACTATCATAATTGTAATTTGTTTTTACCAATTTCATATACATATGTTTAGTAATTGCTCCGCAATTATTAGACAGATATCGAGATGACACTAAAACAGCAGCCTGACCTATAACGAAATATGATTGTAGTATCGTGGACAGATTACCTAAGAAATATCAAGTGCACCATAAACAATATTGCGAGAAAACCTAATTGCCGACAGGCCAGAAGGGTCTGGAAACTTCAACGGGCCGAGCGGCCCACCCCATGTCCTTGGTCCTCCAGTCGAATAGTTATGTGAAAGAAGGCCATGGTCACAGATGGTTATGGAACACGTGGTGGGGCTATGTGAAAAGATAAAGAGATGCGAATTTTGTCATTACCACCTAATCAGTCACTTAGTTGCCAACTCAATATTTGTCGATCGCTTCGATTCTCAGATCCTCCTTCTCTTTTACTCGTATTGTCGATATCGATGAGGCAACAATGCAACAATAAAACTTTTTGTTAAAGTAATAATATATAACGTTTTATTAAATACAAAATTTATATATAACAGAATAACTATTTTATATGTAAGATAATAGCTTAAAATATTAACGAACACCACTATATTCTCTTATACATCTCAAACACGAATGAATTTGTTTTATTACATATTCATACTGTACAGCCCTCTTCATGGACATTGAGAAAGCATTTGACAAAGTGAGTCATGAAAGGCTGTTGCAAACAATAAAAAAATACTTCCCGTAACAAATCTACCACTTACTCAAATCATACCTGGGCAACAGAACCTTTGTAGAAAAAGTAAAGAATGTATATTTTGAAGTAAAAGACATCAAGACAGGGGTACTGCAAGGAAGCGTCTCAGGCCCAATATTATACACATTATACACGGCCGACATACCAACCTTTAAAAACAGCAAAATACTGGCATTCGCGGACGACACAGCTGTACTAATCAGGCGCACGAATCCAGAAACAGCAGCCACATTATTAGAAGTGCACATCACAAAAATTTGAGGTGTTGTTGGATGCAAGTGCCCAAGAAATACCCTCGAAGTTCAACAATAAAGTTTATTTAACAATTAACAGTCAACAATCAACAATCAATAATCACGCTTCTCGAATGCGTTTGCTTCGCTGTTACGCTAGACCCTTTGCACTTCACTGTTCGAAACGGAATGAATCTTCTGTTCAAAACCGGACGAATTATTTCTTTGTTGCCCCTCGATATCCCCACTACGCACGCGCATGTTGGACGTCCGCGACCGTTGCCGCGAATGCATTCTTCCGAATATTCGGCGAAAAAACCGTAGGGATATCGATGGTACATTAGGCATGTCGGCCTTACACTTTGAAGGTATAGCGAAGTCGTTAGTGATAGCCGTAGATATAGTGTCGCGAAGCCGTTGGAACGTTCCGTGGTCGAGTGCCGCCACAGTTATTTAGCAATTAAGTTAGAAAAATTTACCAAATGTCCAGCTGGACAAATTGTAAAGTACAAATTAAATAATAAAAAAGAAAAAAATTCTAGCGGTGGTTCCTCGCTGGTTCCATCAGAGTTCGACGGTTCAAGGTCATAGTAACAGCTCGCCGCATTGTCAAGACAATCAACGGCGATCGGTAATTATTTTTCGTCTCGCAGCCACCGTTGGCATTTTCAAATTCGAACACCGAGGTAGTTTCAGCCGCTAAATTTTCAAAAATCTAGTTTCTTCAATGAGATGAGATGAGAGTAGGTAGCACTATAAATTGATGAGCCGCAGTCGGCTCGCGCACTTACAATCGCGAGGTGGCTGTGTACTTGCAAACCTACCGTTAAGCACTATCTTTGGTGCGATGACGTAAATCTAGTTTAAAAACTTTTTAATTGTATGTGCTCGGCTTTTAATTAGCATAAATTATTTTTAAATGGACTCTGGTCCCACATGCTGGACCGCGCGCATATGTTTTACCATGTGTATTGTATAGCGATTACCTGCTTTGTGTTTCTTTTCATCGGTTGTTATCTGTTCTTCTTTGCGTCCATTTTCCTGTAATGTCTGTTTCTTTATTTCTAATCCTTGTGAACTCTGCGTAGGGCATTAATCTTGAGTGGTGATTACTTCGAAAATTCTGCTATTCCGATTAAATTCTAACTTAGCTAAATGGATTCTAACTGGTAGCTAAATGCATTAAAGATAGTTACGCGTAAAAGAGGCTAAGCGTTCAACGTCGATCAAATTTAAATATGTTGTGAAAATCATTATGAAAAACATTTTTTTTATGCATACGTCGCTCGACCTTAGTTTCCGAGATATAGGAAACGAAGAAAAACAGAGATTGAGTATCGAAGCATTCAGTAAATATTAATTAAATGCCCGCGATAACCTGAGATCTTTAATTAAAAGATCAAACTTTCTTATTTTTGATTCGTGATCGTTGAAATTTTTACCAATATGCTCCTTATATTTTTATGATTAAAATGACACCAAATACGATATAATTTGAAGCATATTAGCTTACATAATAAATGATAATTAAATACATATCAATAAGTAACTATAATTCAAATTATATCATGTTTGGTCTCATATTAATCAGAAACGTCACACAAATACGTTAGTAGATTCTTTTTAAAAAGTCAACAATAAAAAAGTTTTGCTTTTGTATTAGTACTTCGGTACATTGTGACATCTGTCATTAACATCAATATCTGACATTGCTGCTGATCGCGGCGGGACTTCAAGTTTCCCCGTGTGTCATAGAGCTAGCCCCCCTCCCTCGGAATGCAGATAATGACACAGCAATTACCAAATGTTTCCTGTACTTGCAATAAATTACTGCTGCTAATACTATATCGAATCCTGCCTATACTTGTACGTTCATGGCAACGTTTACGTCGGCATAGTGCAACCGCTTATCTTCTGTTTCTATAAACACATCGCGGTCGCCGGATAACTGTCTGTATAACAAGTTAATTCGTCGACAAGGTACTTCAAAATGATAGACTAGAAATACTTTTTAAAGGGCAATGATTGCAGTTATGAATAAGAAGTTATCAAATGTGAATTGGTTCAAAAGTCGTGGAGAAATACTTTGTTTGAATACGCAAAGCTCATGTCACGTAGGAGACGCAAGAAATGGCGAAATTAACAGATCACCGGTGATCTCCTCGAGGCGCAGTTCGAAAGTTTCACAAGTAAGGTAAAAAGTTTGAATTTCAGATATGGTAGTAAAATTTATTGTACGAATCCAACAGAGTGACGGTTCAGAGTGTTAAAACCAAAAATGTGCTGAATGCTGATTTGGGCGGGTTCTTATACTAAGGTTTGGTCCCTCTGGAGGGATTATCGTTGGGTGTATGTCAGACACCCAGTTCGCTGTTGAGTGCCGAAGCGTGCAGACGTGTGTCTAGTGCTCTGTGAAGTTTGTAAAACAACACGTGTCGCCCATTCGTCGAAAGTGAACACAGCCAAGTGTTTCCTATCCTTTAGAGGAAAAATCCCACACTTGGAACCTCTACCCGAATACTAGCCTCATAGCTAATAGAATAACAATCGGAGCAAATAAATAATTTGCTATCACTATTAACACTCATCATGGATAAACTAATACGCCCCGACGCAAAATAAAAACAAGACGCATAGCTCTCTGGAATGCCAACGGTCTAGCTCACCACAAATTTGAGCTAGAACTCTTCCTTAAACAGCAGCAAATCGACATAATACTCGTATCTGAAACCCACTTCACCGACAAAAACTACCTAAAAATATATGGTTATGATTTCTACCATACCCAACATCCCAGTGGAAAGGCCCACGGCGGCACCGGAATCATAATCAAATCCAGCATTAAGCACTACGAACTTCCATCATTTCAGGAAGACTACCTCCAAGCAATAAACGTAGTAATAGAAGACTGCCAGGGAACAATCACCACTTCAGCAGTATACTGCCCTCCCAGACACTCCGTCGCCAAAGAAGACTTTGATAACTTCCTTGGTACCCTGGGCAATAGATTCATAGCTGGAGGAGACTATAACGCCAAACATACCCAATGGGGCAGCATACTGGTCACAGTAAGAGACAACTAACAAAATACCTGACCTACTTTTTTTTTTTTTTTTTTATTAAAGTGGAGGAAATCCGCACGGACACCAGGTCGCTTCTGGGGAAAAGCGGCGTGGTAGTGCCGGACTCCAACCGACTAAAACCTCCACGATGACTGTCCCGGCTGCGATCGAGAGGGGCCCGGGAACAGGTGTAAGCGATACACCGCCCCCCCGCGCTCAATACGTCACCTAATGGAGCGATGTGCGGCCACGTCACACCGCGCCTCGTCGCCGAGGTCGCCGTGCCAGGCAGTCCGGTTCCCCTACCGGGCTGCTCTGCGGCCCCGGGGCGCTGAGCTGCCAGCGCCTAAGTTTGTACCCCACCGGCGGACGCGGCGGACCTAGTGCGTCTCACCGAAGCGCGTCCATGACCTCTGCCGCGCCCTCGCCGGTCGGTCCTCTCAGGGTGAGAGTACCGCACCCTCACCTTCTCCGCAGCCTCTTTTCGAAGCATGACTTGTAAATACCCGACCTACTTGACTTCTTCGTAACTAAAAAAAAAAAAAAAATATCTCGCCGAGATACGTCCATATCAACTCCTCGGCTGATCTCTCTTCTGATCATTCCCCCGTGATCGCAACAGTCAGTACAACAATTATCGAGAATACACCTAATGGCTTTATTCATAACCATCTCACCAACTGGCAGCTCTTTAGAGAAGTCTTTAACCACTCAACTTCAGCCCTAACTGTACTAAAAACTAATGAAGATATCGAAGCAGCCACGAATTACTTAAACATGAGCATAATAAACGCTATCCGTTCCTCCACACCTACTAAGACTTCCACCAGCAAACACGAATATCCCCATTACATACTAAAAAAAAAAAAAAATAGCAGAAAAACGTAGACTAAGAAGAGTATGGCAGACCCATAGAACACCGGATGACAAACGCAAACTAAACAACGCAACTAGAAAGTTAATCAAAATCATAAAAAATTATAAAAACGACTGTTTTCAGAAGTATCTCGCCAATCTGTCCCTCACAGCAGACTCCAACTACTCACTATGGAAGGCCTCCAGGAAACTCACGCGCCCCCCGCAAATAATCCCTCCAATCCGCCGTCCGCAAGGTGGATGGGCGCGTAGCCCTATAGAAAAAGCTAACCTGTTTGCCAAATACTTGTCTAAAGTATTTAAACCCCATTCCACAAAGCTTCCGCGTACACTACTGAATACCTGCACTCTCCCTTCCAAATGTCTCCTGCTATTGAACCCTTCACTTCTGCAGAGATTATAGAATCAGGAACAGGAGACTAACATGGAGAAACCACATCACAGACAAAACGAAGCAACTGAAGAACAAACTTCAAAATTCAATTGGCAGACACTCCAAACTAAACATACAGAATAAAATTACCCTCTACAAGACCGTTGTCATACTTATAAGAAAACTCTACATCTGGTCTTTTTAGTTTCTCAAGCACTGAAGCCATCGACAGCGCGTAGACAAAAGACTGCGACGAAGTCAGACCATAAACAGAAGACAAGCGATGTTGGCTTCGGGGTTTTTTCAGTTATTGGGTAACACAGTTAGCGTGCGGATCTGGACCAGCTCAAATTGTATTCTTACTTATAATTACACTTATATTTAAATATATTTTTCTGCCTTACAATTTATCCACTAGTTTTCTCTGATTATACATCGAATAACCTCAACAGGTTATGGGCCCAGAGCTGTAAATTGCAAGGCAGCAACGTAAAGTGAATAAATTGTTAAAGTGTTGTGCTTAGTAAAGTAAGGGATAGTGCTAAAATGGAATCAGCAAGTGCGAAGATCGAGATGTTACGCGGCGAAGAAAACTGGCTCCAGTGGCGTTTTGTTATGCGTACACTTTTGGAGGAAGATGACGACCTGATCAACGTGTGTGAAGGGAATCTGTGTCATCCAGGTAACAGCGCGGAGAAAGAAATCGCTCTTGAAAGATTTTTGAAAGCAGGTCGGTTAGCGAGAAAATTAATCGTGACTTCAGTAGGAAAGAAACCGTTGGATCTTCTTTTATGTTGCACAACAGCACATGAAATGTGGAAAAAGTTGAATAAAGTATATGACATGAAGTCATATGAGAATCTAAATATGGTCCAGAAGCAGTTCTTCGATTTTAAATGGGAAGAATCTGAAAATGTCGCCTACAACCTATCAAAGTTGGAATTGATAGCGGCGAAGATGAAAGCCCTTGGGAGTGAAATTGGCGAGAAAATACTGATAACACGCATTTTATCGGTGTTACCAAACAAATTTGACCATTTTCACAGTGCGTGGGACTCGGTGGAAGAAGGAAAAAAGACCCTAGACAGGCTTAGTACCAGGCTGATGACAGAAGAAACCAGATGGAAGAAAGACGACCAAGAAACATCGGTGGCGCTGGTAACAAAGGGTAACAATTATAAAAGGGAACAACAGAAACAGTCAAGCAAATGTGAATACGAGAAACAAGGACCAAGCTGCTTCAATTGTGGAAAAGTTGGCCATCTAAAGAAGGATTGCTTTAGATGCTTTATATGCAAAAGGAAAGGCCACACCAGTAAAAATTGTTTTAAAAATAATAAAAGAAGCAACAGTAGAAACAGCCAGGAACCTAGAAATCAAAATCGCGATCACAACGGAATTGGTCTATTAGGAAGCACCTCAGCGATACAAGCGGCAAACCCTGATGTTTGGATAATCGACTCAGGAACTACGGATCATATGACAGGACGACGGGAATGGTTCAGCGTCTTTGAAGAATTCGATAACACGGTGAAGATAGAGATCGGCGATGGTATGTTCATGGATGCGTGCGGCAAAGGAAAAATCAAAGTAGAGACTTTTGTGGACGGCAAATGGGTAACATGTACAATGAACGATGTTCTGTACGTACCAGGTATGAAAAGAAACCTATTTTCCATTAGATCTGTTGCGAGAAGGGGCATAGATTTCTGTGTTTTAAAGGAAGGGACCAATTGTATGTTTTTAGAAAACCAGAAAATAATAGCAAAAGGTTCTGTTATCGGAAATTTGTATAAAATAGATATGCGAGTTATCATACCGTCAGTTTGTAATTTTAGCAATAGAGCAGAGTCAAACGCGGACACATTGCAGTTATGGCACGAACGGCTATGTCATCAAAACATCAGACATGTTAAAGAGTTTTTAAAGAATTCGAATATGAAAGTCGTGGAGGATAGTAGCTTTTTCTGTGAAGGTTGCGCGTACGGGAAACAGCATAGATCGAGTTTTCATGAGAAAATCAATCGTGCGACTAAACCTCGCGAAATTATTTATACGGATGTATGTGGACCTATGGAAGTCGAGTCATTAGGCAAGAAACTGTATTTTCTTACATTTAAGGATGATTTTTCAAAATTCACAAAGATTTACTTCTTACGACATAAGTCAGAAGTAATCGAAAAATTAAAAACTTTTTGCCTAGAAGTTGAGAATCAATTCAACGATAAGATTAAAGAAATTCATAGTGATGGAGGGAAAGAATTCAAAAATAAAGAAGTTAAAGAATTTTTAAGAAGTCAGGGGATTAGGCACACAATTAACGTCCCATACACTCCTGAACACAATGGTGTCGCAGAAAGGGAAAATAGAACAATAGTAGAGGCAGGCCGATCGATGCTATATTCGAAACCAAATCTACCGCTGTTTTTATGGGCCGAAGCCATGAACACAGCAGTACATGTCATAAATAAGACCGGGCCGACGAGACAAGACAAGAAAACACCGTATGAACTGTGGTACGGGAAGCCGCCAAATTTAGAAAAGTTTATGGTTTTCGGTACTGAGTGCTTTGCACACATACCTGCGGAGAAGAGAAAACTTGACAAAAAGGCGAACAAAGGATATTTGGTAGGCTATCTAGATGACGGACGAGGGTATCGAGTGTATGTGCCGACAGTAAGAAATGTAATATTAAGTCGTGACATAATATTTAAGCCCGAACTAGAAAGTGCGAAATTTATTAATTTAAGTTTACCGAAAATTGTCGAGCGCGAAGATGTGTGTGCGCAGAGCGGTAGAGCATGTACGTATGAAAGTGCAGAGAGTGAACAAGAAAAACAACCTCCTGGAACTAGCGACAATGTGAGACAATTGAGAGATAGAGCTAAGATCAAACGAACCGATTTTTATGGTAGCCCAGTAACGTACGTAGCGGAAAAATTACCGGTGGATTTTAACGAAGCGATGAGATCCGAAAAGAAAGAGTTATGGGAAACGGCTATGAACGATGAAATAAAATCGCACCATGAAAATAAGACGTGGATTCTTGTAGAAAAATCTAAAGATCAAAAGGTACTTAGTAATAGGTGGGTTTTAACGGTAAAGCTAAATCCGGACAATTCGGAACGATACAAAGCGCGACTTGTAATAAAAGGGTGTTCACAAAAGGAAGGCATAGATTATAAGGAAACCTATAGTCCCGTTGCTCGGTTTGATACAATTAGATTAATGCTCAGTATTGCAGCCAAAAATAATTTATACCTCGGACAGTTTGACATTACAACCGCATTTTTATATGGAAGTCTGAAAGAAGATATTTATATGAAACAACCTAAAGGTTATGATGATGGTACGAATCGCGTTTGTAAATTGCTAAAAAGCCTATATGGCTTAAAGCAGTCTCCAAGATGTTGGACGAAATGTTTCACAAAATATATTTCAAACTTAAAATTTTATCAGAGTAACGCAGATCCTTGTTTTTATATTTATACAGAAGACGACAAATTAATGTTGATGACCATATACGTAGACGATGGACTGGTAGCAGCTTCAGACGAATCTCTAATTGATAAATTTTTCGATGATTTAAATAAAGAATTCAAAATTACGAGTTCGAAAGAAGTCAAGAATTTTCTTGGACTTGAAATTAATAGATTAAAAGATGGTTCAATATTCATTCATCAGAGTAGATATATCGAAAACATATTAGAAAAATTTAATATGAATGAGGCAAACAGTGTTTCTACACCTATCGAGACTAATTGGAACGAAAGTAATGTCACGACCGGCTCACTTTAAAATCGGAGATAAAGATGTGGCGGCACTCGGCAACAATGTATATCGCTGAAGTGCCTAATGAACCATCAACATCCCAACGGTCCTTCCACCGAAGGTTCTAGAAGAAAGAGCACGTGGCAACGGCCGCGGACGCCTAGCAAATGCATGGACGGTGGGGATGTTGAGGGATGACAAAAGAAAGTGATCGGATCCGATCGAAAGTCAAAAAATCATAAGAGCTTCAGTCTTAAAAGATCACGCTTAGAGCTCGAAGGTAGATTGTAAAACCAAGTGTTAGAAGAAAAATAAAGTTTCTTTTTTTTATTCTTTTTTGTTGTTCTTTTGTGTAATTTTACGTGACAGTAACATAGGCAATAATGATTGTAACGCACCATACAGAGAAGCCGTAGGGAACTTAATGTTTTTACAAACCGTAAGTAAGCCAGATATTAGTTTTGCAATAAATATAGCGGCGAGACATTTAGAGAATCCAAACCAGTATCAATGGAAATTAGTCAAACGAATTTTGCGCTACATGAAAGGGACCGCGGACATGGGACTCTTATACACAAAAGCAGGCAGTCTCGAAACCTTTAGCGATGCTGACTATGCAGGCGACAAAGAAACAAGAAAGTCGACATCAGGCGTTGTATGTAAGTATGCGAATGCGGCCATCACATGGCAATGTAAGCGACAACAATGTATAGCTCTATCTACGACCGAAGCTGAGTATGTCAGTGCAGCCTCAGGAGCGAAAGAAATTATGTGGCTAAAGAAAATATTTCTTGAATGTAAAATAGAGATCCTTAAGTATATGCTATGTGTAGACAATACTAGTGCCGTGAAATTAATTAAGAATCCAGAATTCCATCAAAGAAGTAAGCATATTGACGTAAGATATCATTTCTTGCGAGATTTATACAATAGAAGCGAAATTGATGTAACGTATGTAACAAGCGAAGAGCAACTGGCAGATATATGTACAAAGGCGTTGCCAAAACCAAGATTTGAATATTTAAGACAAAAGTTAGGTTTGAAAAATAAAAAGGATATTAAGAGGTAATTGTTTGTAGACATGTAGAGTTTTTAGGGAAGGAGTCGAAGTGGTTGTCACTTCTAAAAAAAAAAAAAAGAAAAACTCTACATGATCTGTTTAGTCTTCTAGTATTTTTTTGTAATAAATTAATTTGAATGAAAAAGAGAAAAGCGTCTGGCAAATGTACTTGTGAAGGCATTGACAAATTAATTTTCAGATATTTACGACAAGAGTTAGAAAAATATTAAGAGATAATTTGTAAATTTGAGATAATTGTTTGTGGAGATGTAGAGTTTTAGGGAGAGTGTTGAAGTGGTCACCACTTATAAGAAAACTCTACATCTGGTCTTTTTAGTTTCTCAAGCACTGAAGCCATCGACAGCGCGTAGACAAAAGACTGCGACGAAGTCAGACCATAAACAGAAGACAAGCGATGTTGGCTTCGGGGTTTTTTTCAGTTATTGGGTAACACAGCTAGCGTGCGGATCTGGACCACCTCAAATTGTATTCTTACTTATAATTACACTTATATTTAAATATATTTTCTGCCTTACAATTTACCCACTAGTTTTCTCTGATTACACACCGAATAACCTCAACAACCGTAATAAAACCTGTTTGGACCTACGGAATCCAACTATGGGGAACAGCAAGTAACTCTAACATTGAAATACTTCAACGCTTCCAATTGAAAACGCTAAGATCCCTAATAGATGCACCTTGGTATGTTACCAACGAAACAATACATCGCGACCTCAAGATACCCACAGTCAAAGAGTAAATAGCAAAATATAGCGACAGATATAGCAATAGAGTCAACAAACACCGAAACCCCCTAATCACGGAACTACTTGATACGACGGACCAGATCCGCAGGCTGAGGAGACATTACCCGCTAGACCTAAACACTAGATTTAATTAGATACTTATACTAAATAATATTTATTTATCTATTAAGTAATATTTACCTACTTATAACAAGTACTTATAAATTATACTTATCTATAATAAGTATTAACTATTATAAATAATTAGCCATGTCACTGCGCCACGCCAGAAAAATTACTGAAAATTCTCAATGCGAGAATTGATTGTAAATTTTAATAAATAAAATAAAAAAAAAGATGTTTGTAAGTAGTTGTAGCATAACTGTTATTTGTTTGGAACTGTTATTCCATGTCGGTGGCTAGAAAAGTATGCTAGCCTTCCTTGAGGGAAGGTTGCTAACGGGAAGCGTCGTTCGTTGAAAAATAGACCTCCCCTATCTTCCCGTAGTTGGGACAAAGACTGTTTGTCTGTTTGAAGGACTTTAGGTAACTAGATCTTAATGTTTATAACGACATCTGGTAACCATCATACTCGAAGAATAGGGTCTGTGTGTGGCGAGTCACGAGACAGAACCCGTTGGAATGTTTACTGTCGCTTACCGCTACAAATATTTCTTTTAAGGAGAGCTGTGGAATTACTCCATACCTTTGTTAGACAAAGCGTTCATCCCGTGACCGCGGCTGCGTTCGACGACTGGTTG
The DNA here is from genome assembly GCF_040668555.2 of Bombus flavifrons. Lineage (NCBI taxonomy): Eukaryota > Metazoa > Arthropoda > Insecta > Hymenoptera > Apidae > Bombus > Bombus flavifrons. Next base: position 3,528,322 of record NC_138458.1, on the reverse strand, counting down.
TCGCCTCGAGCCCAAGCTCATTATCACAAATCTCGAAGAAATACAATCGGATCGAATGACGACAATTGTTTAATTACGCCTATGATAGAATCTAGATTACGGTGTTAAGGGATTTTCCCGAAGCTCCAAAGGGAAGGCTCCGATGTCCTTTCATCTCTGACATACGCAATGTACCGACGAGCATGTAAGGTCTATTCATATCAGAGGTCGGATGTGCAGGTCTTCGCAGCGTACCCTCAATTAGCCCAGGGACCCACCATAAACTTAATCTTTTTAAGTTTATTATTTTTGTAAGTGTTATCTGTTTATGGATGGTCCTTGAAACAGTCCTTAGGTTATTATACGTCCTTACTAATTACGGGAAAGCAGGTAGTTACCTAATGGGAAAAACACAGTACGTGACTAATGAAAAGCTGGTTTTTCCCAGAAACAATATTACCTACTAGCCACGTTGGTAGGAGGCTTCCTCCTCCTATCTTCATTTATTAACGTGGCCTATAACCAATTGGCATCGAGGATCGTTACCCTCACTTTTCTTAACGAAAGGTGCGAACAGCGAATCCGCGTTGTTAATTAAAAAGGGCACACCCACACCGAGCTTTCCTCCGTAATGAGACGAGAACACCTAAAGAGCAATAGACAAAACCATCGAACAGTGAACATCTCTCCGATCAGTGCTAGAAAATAGCTGTGCTAGAAAATAAAGACAGTAGTTGTGTTACATTATTTCATCAACTTACCCTTAAACATTTCGAGCTACGGTCAACTTTGAAGATTGAGGATCAGCAGACCACTGCAACAGAGCAGACACTTTTGACGTTTTGACAAAGGAACACCGCAACGGAACCTTTCCTACGGGCTAAACGATCAAGCTGAGCAAACTCTGGATTCTTTTGCCAAATACAGAACGAGAAGAGACAACTTCTCTAGAAATTCAAGTACATATAGCGCAGACAGTAGAACTAGTATAATAATGGCAACGCCACGAGAAAATAAAACCGGAACTGATAGCGGAATAGACCCAACAGTTAAGGCTATGTGTGATGCAATGCTGAAGCAATGCGAAATAAACAGTCAACGAGTGAAAATGCTTTTACTACGTCTAGATAGAATTGTAGCGAGAACACAAATGGGAGCTGTATCAGAGGCCACTATTAAAGAACCGTCTAGTGGGAGTTGTCAGGATAGTTTAGTTTCTAATAGTTTGAATAAAAGCTTGGAGAAGAAAGACGTTACTGTAGAAAATGAAGAGATGGTTTTGGAAGAATTTCCAAAAGAATTGCAGTGCAATGTAGATGTATCAATTGATACCGCTTCACAGGATTATATTTTCACTAAAACAGACTTAATGTTTGATGTCAATAGCTCGACAGAATACCAGAAATTGTCTTTGAAACGAAGGAAAGAAGATATTGGCAGCATTGTATAATGATTTGTCACAATCCTCGTGACAAGATACTCAAAATTCACAAGAATGGTTTGATAAAAAAAGTAAAAGTTTGGGAGAAGCAGTAAAAGATCATAACAAGGAGGATAATATTTCAATGAGAAATATTTTGGACGACGATGCAAATAAAGAAAACAAAATTGAAATGAAGGAATTAGAAGCAGTTAGTAAATCAACTGCTGAAAATGATACAAAATCAACAGACAACGTTGAACAAAATATGTCATTAGAATCCATACAAAAAGCAAAAGATAATGCTTACAGTAATGAAAATTTCCTTATAGAAGAAGACCAAATGATGACAGCGAAAAGTGCTTGTGACAGTGCAGAACCAGAAACTTCAGCAGATCTTATGTTGAGAAATTTAGATGCTAATACACAAGAGAAGTCTTTAGAAAATAAAAATGACAAACGTCTATTTCCATCTATGTTAGATGGTAGTAAACGGAACAATCGTTATAATGTTGCTGTAATGCCTGCTACTTCGCCAAAATTTGAAGAAATTGTTTACAATCAAACAAGACAGTCAAACACAAATAAAATTTTGCGAAGCGCTTTAAAAACGGACAGCGCAGAACCTCGTCGGACTCCTTCTCTCAGACATCTCGTGTAGAGGCGCCGAAGTTTGGGAACCATGACCGCCATCATTTCCCCCCAGATCCGGCTCGTGATCCCATCCGAGCCTCTCATTTGTCAAACTGTTGTATTTATTACTCTGTATGATTGTGTGTTATTTTTCTATATTGTGTGTTATTTTTTCTATATTGTGTGTTATTTTGTTCTATATTGTGTGTTATTTTTTTCTATATTGTGTGTTATTTTTCTATATTGTGTGTTATTTTCTATATTGTGTGTTATTTTTTTCTATATTGTGTGTTTTTTTCTATATTGTGTGTTATTTTCTATATTGTGTGTTATTTTTCTATATTGTGTGTATCACTGTTTGCGCAATGTAATAATAATAAGTTCAATTTGCCATGATGAAAGAATCGAGTCTAATAACTACATTCATATGGGAAATTCCTGTAACATTTTAATAACATTTTATTCGGAAAGTTATACAAAATTTATCGTGTAAGGTATTGGTAGCATTGATTGGTATCCTTACAATTTTTTTCAAATTTTGACGATATGTTATTGAATATATAATCTATCCATTTTTTAATTTTCGCAAAGGCTACCATTACCGAGATGGACATATTCGTCTTCAAAGTTGGAAGTTTTAAAATATAATAAACCGCAATAAAAGTGACTTTTTGATTAATTACAACCTTTCTTGTTAAAAGACTGACATATTTAAAGAAATTTCAGCTCCGACCTCACCATTTTTGAATAATAGTAACGTAAAATATGTAATGTTACTAAATTCAGCGTCCAAAATGCCGTGTATATTATAATGTGAAATCGTTATTTCCATTTCGAAACTGTTTATTAATATGCGCGTATAAAATATGTAGAAAGCTAAGACATTTTATGGCTTTTTTAAGTCCTGGCTCGTTTTATTTTTGATTGATATTACCGTCGTGCTATAAATACCGTAATTAATACTCAAACTTGTTAGTTTTATTACATTTATTACATTATAACTATTAATGTTTTAATATGTGATTTTATATTGTGTTAAAATAAAAAATTCACAAATAATAAATAGACTGTATAATACAACAATCCACGTATAAAGTTGCGAACTACTTGGAATAATTTAGAAATAATACTCACACTAGAAATCTGTGTGCGGCTGTGCAAGCTCATTTTCTTGGAATCTTCAGTAAAGGAATGTATTATTCAAAATACATAAGTAGGCACTTGTCACAAATATATTTACTTTTTTTGTGTATTGAAAAGTTAAACCATGTTAGTGTCTCGATTTATCATTTTGACGACAAATAAAAAGTTCTTGCACAATCTATAGCCTTATGTAATCTAAGAGATTTGCTAGTGGATGCTAAGAAGTACAGGATAAAGAAAAGTTCAGTGCTGGGACCACCATAGTGTTATTCTACAGCCTCTGTGTGGTGGAAATTAATATAAAAATGTTGCCGAAAATTTGACCTTGACCTTGAAATTTCAGATCAAAAGGTCATATTTTTCTACTTATATCATATTCTACTTATTACAGGGACCAATTTTGTAACAAGAATTATCAATCACAACTCAACCATTCTCCTGCAAAATGATGTTGAAGTTTCCTGTACAGGTCAACACAAAGTGAGAGTGATTTTCTGATTGCGAATCTAAAGAAGAAATTGTAAATGGCGTTTTGTTTTAAAATGTAAGAAAAATTGAACCAATACACCAGAAAAAAAACTGTATCCGCTGCTGAAAATTACAAATGATGGAAAACATGGTTCCACGCCATTAGAAAAGATATTTCTTTTTCTATGAAGATACGGTGGTCCCTCAATCTACGGAGCACTTCTTTTACGCGAGTCCCTGTTTTACGCGGTAAATTATAACACATTTTAAGCGGAAGTTTTTTAGCGCGATCTTATCTTACGCTGCCGGTAGCGTTAGTGCCGTATGAGATGAAGATGAAAGTACATTACGTTGTGCTAGTCATCATATTTTATGATTACATACATATTTTTACATATTTTTTCTTTTATGCTGACAGGCATTGTTTACGTGATTTTCATTCGTGTAAAACGAATCCACGTGGAACGGATACTCCGCATAAATTGAGGGACAGATGTAATTATATTGTAAGCATTTTGCAAGTGTATAAATCATTCGTGTATAATGTATAATATAATATAAATCATATCATAAGTGGAAATAGATCAACTACTGAGATATAATATAAACAAAATCTATTAAATAATTACAACTTGCCTAGTTTATGTTATACGTCAATAATAAAATTAAAATATGGCATAATATATTAAGTTTAATGTTAATATTTTAAGGAAACAAATAATGTGAACATCTTCTCATATAGCTGCTTTTATACTTCGGGCGCAATGACATGACAACAGGTCTGGAAAAAAGTCAATATACATAGCAAGGAAAGATCTCGTTCTGATATAACACAGATATGAAATTCTCTAGGGCAACACTACGAGAGTGCCCAAAATTATTAATGAACCATATGAATTTGTGCAATTCCACTAAAACGTAGGTCCGATTAGCGACATAAATATGGTATGGCTTTTATTCATACCGATGAATTCTAATACTATCAGAAGTTAATATTTATTTTATTACATTTATTATTTAACAAATATCTATATATCATTATTACAATTATATTTACTTACAATTACATTACAATTATTCATTCACCTACCATTTTTATAATTAGTTTGTTATTACTTCACGCTAGCGTTGCAGGTCGTCTCGCTCTGACTAGATTGAAATAAGTAGTCTAAACCGAAACCCAATATATTGACGACATTCGCTTTTGATTGAATCATAATAAACATATTATAGTATCGTAAATATAATAATATTTAGTTTAGTGAGGTGTATGTGTTGTCCGTGATAATTATAGCCACTGGCTGTAGATATCGCTGCTGGAGTACTGCTATTTTTCTTTTAATTTAGATGCGTGGAAGAAAAATAGGACTACGAGCGCTGGGATTCGAACCCGGGTCCCAAACGTTCGTAACCTAAGGCGCTAACCACTGCCTTTTTTTTTTTTTAATAATGTTTATTTAAACCAAATTACATATTAATACATTTGGGTATTCACAATAAACTATGAATTTGATAATATGTGTTTGGTAAAAGTACCGATACGCGACGGTACGACATAGCCATACTATATTATGTGTCGGCGCTTTACATTTTTTGTGTTAAGATCTAATCTTTGGATTTAAGCCGCTGGGGAGCGGAGCTTTTATGTAATTTTGTTTTTGGTTGGTTTTTCTGTCCTGAAAACTTGGTCGCAAAACAGGACGCTTCGGTAGTCTACTTTTTGGGTGCTGTGTAACTTTGGAGAGGGGAGGGATGAGAGGGAGGAGGAGGGGGATGTTAAATAGGTTTATTTACAAGATTTACAATATTTACAATGATTACACCTGTGTTATACAGGGGCAGAATTGAATTCTTTCGGTTTAATGATTTTCTCTATTATTTTATTATGGATTCGGTATCCACCAATATTTTCTTGTGCTTTTTCTGTGTTCGTCTTTAGTGTCTTTTAGAGGGAGAGCCATGTTGTATCTCCACCTAGTGTCTGCGGTTTGTCCATTTAAATTTTCTTCGTAGAGTACAGTTTTGGTCCCTATTTTTCTTTTTATGTGATAAATTATTGGGATGTTATTTTGGTCTTGGAGGTAGCTTTTCGTCTAGCTATAGGAAAGCTTCTAGGGGGATGTAGCCTGTTGCCAGAGTATTTTTGTAATATGCGTTATTTGGGAATAAGCAACTGAAGATCAAGCTATTTTCTTTTATTTTTGCCGCTTGCGCGAATTGGTTTCTTATTAATTTTAAGATGTGACAGTCTATGCGGTGAATGTTGGCTAGGTCGTAGATTATTTTGTTTTTAACATATTTTTTGAATCCGCTGTGTTCGGATCTGTAAGTACTCAAGCAAGCTCTGATGCATTTTCTTTCGAATATGCGAATTTTTTCCATTTGGGAGGCTGATATGTTGTACCAGATTGGGCAGCCGTAGGTTATGATCGGTCTGATTAGTGCTTGGTAGCACAGGATTTTTACTTTCCTGTTGATATGTTTGGAGAAGAATAATATTTTTGTGTGCCAGAATGCTTTGCTGGCTTTGGAGAGTTGTATTTCGATGTGCTGCTTATAGTTTAATTTTTCGTCTATATTTATGCCTAGGTATTTTACACAGCTTTTGTGTGATATGAGCTCCCCTTCGTTTGCTTTTTCCCTTAGTTGAAATTTTGTACCGTGTTCTCTTTCTATTGGGCCGATTTTGCTTGATTTGGGTCTAAACAGTATGGTTTCGCATTTGCTTGCGTTGGTTTTTAGTTTCCATGTGCTGTAGTGATCGTTAATTTTCTCAAAAAGTTCTTGGAGTTCCGTTTTTATTGTTTTGGTTTTGCGGCCTGTTACGTAGATGATTAGGTCATCTGCGAAGGCTATGGAGCGTTTATGGGTGGATGTATTGAGATTAAAGTGGTTTAATAAGTCACTATTGTAAATACCGAAAAGTAACGGGAAATTTACTGTACCTTGTTGCAGACCGTTTTTTATGGAAAATTCTTTGCTTGATGTGTGTGAACCTTCGGTCATTACGAATGTTCTGCTTGTGATCATGTCCCAAACTATTTTGATTAGGTATTTAGGAAAGTTTTCCTTGATTAATTTGTATATGAGACCTGGGATCTAGACTGTGTCGAAAGCTTTTTCGAGGTCTATTAAGCAGGCGGCTGCTCGTTGTTTTGCGTTTAGCGCCCAGCAGATGTCCGACATAAGTTTGTTTATTGCGTGAATTGTGGAGTGTTTGTGTCGGAAGCCAGATTGATTTTCTGGGATTATGTCACTTTTTGAGCAGAAGGAGGTGAGGGGGTTGTTTATGATTATTTCAAATACTTTGCTTATGTTGGGGAGGAGACTTATGGGTCGTAGGTTTGCGGGTGATGAGCCGTCTTTATCTTTTTTTGTTATAGCTATCAATTTGGCTTTTTTCCATTTTCTGGGGAAATATGTGTTGTTTAGTGCATTGTTGAAGAGTACTGTGTAGTACCATTTTATTTTGTTCGGTAGGCGCTTGAGTAAAATGTTTGGGATGCCGTCGAAGCCGGAGGATTTTTTGTTGTTTAATTTGGAGAAGATTTTGTTTAGTTGATTGTAATTTATGAAGTAGTTTATTTCTGGTTCCGGTTCTTTGGGATTGTCTACGGTGTTTTCGTTTGAGAATGCGCAGACTATTTTGTTTAGCGTTATGTCGTGTTCCATTTCATTTTTGAGTTTGTTTGTTTCGGCGATGATAATTCTGTTTAGTTGTTCTCGGCCCAGGTGTTCGTTTTGTGTGTGTGTTTTGGAAAAGTGGGTGCCGATAATGTCTAGTTTTTCTGTTGATTTGGCTATTATGAAGTTACCCTCGGTGTCTCTGATGGTGTTGCGTGTCGTTAAACCTGCTTCTTGGATGAGGGAAGCTTTTTCTGGGGGCAATTTGAGAGGTGGGATGGGGTTTTGTCCTTTTGGCCTGAAGATTTGATTTATTTGTGGAAACATGTTGGCTGTGTCGTTTTTGGAAATGTTTTTTATTTTGTTTGTCCAGTGATGGTTTATGGAGCTTGCGAATTCTTGTTTCAGTTGTGTTTTTATTTCGTATAGAAGGTACTTTAGAAATTCTAATTCTTCTCTTTTGTCATAAGAATAGTTGAATTTTATATTGTTTACTTTGGAGAGTATGTAGCTTTTGTCTCGTTGTAGCTCTTTTATTTTGTTGTTGATATAGGGCTCGCATGAATTTTCTTGTTTTACGATTGGCACGGATTTTTGGAGAGCGATTTGTGTATGTTTTTCTATTTCGTCTAGGAATGAGTCGATTTGACTGTTAGTTAGATTGGCGTTGTTGTAGATCTTTAGGTCGCAGTTCTGTTCGAGTATGTTTTGGAGTTTTTTCCAATCGGTCTTTTTGTAATTGTACTTGGGTGCCTCGGTCTGTGTTTCGAGTGTTAGGAGGTCCGATGTATTCTTTTTTATGGCGCTAACCACTGCGCTGCGTCGTCCTACTTTAAATACTGTCGAGTGGCGGTACTTGTTGTCGAGTGCCGCCACACGCTGATAGGCGGCGTCCGTGAGATGACCTGTGGGTACGAGTGCGGCATATAGATGGCGACCACGCGGCGAATCCTAGGTTCGGCATCCCATATATCGGGCATACACCAATGCCATCTGTAGTGGATAATATATTTTTTCATTATCGGCAGAACATTTTCTGTTGATTTTATTGATATATTGGATTAATCACTTCTTAAAAGTTACTCAGTGTTGAAACAACATCAAAACAGTTTACGCAATATATTTCAAACATCCCAACGAACGTATACTGTTTCGTAAAAAATCTGTTAAATCCATTGACAGTGAAACGATATTTCATGTACGGTTCTTGCAAGAATTATTGTTATTTAAGACTTAGGAAGACGTATATACAGCAACCACGCACACTGTGCATTTCTGGCGCGCGCTTCCATTCAGTAACTACTTCGGCGGACTGGACTGCCGAAGCGAACGGGTTAACAGTCAACAATCAACAATCACGCTTCTCGAATGTTGAATTTGAAACGGAATGAATCTTTTGTTGAAAACCAAACGGATCCTTTTCTTTGTTACCCCTCGATATCACCACTACGAACGCGTTTGTTAGATGTCCGCGATCGTTGCCACGTATGCATTCTTCCGTAGGGAAGAACCGTAGGGATATCGATGGTACATTAGGCATGTTGGCCTTACGCTTTGATGGTATAGCTATTTGTATCACGAAGCCGTCGGAAAGTTCCGTCGTCGAGTGCCACCACACAACTTTGCATTACTTTTTCCACCTTATGGCGCATCCCCTCAAACCAATAATCCCTTCTCAGTTTTAGTTGTAAACAATTAAACATCGGCCGTAATATCCCCGTGCTGGGGTAACTCTCCTTACAGGGACGAATGTAGGTTAACCTGAGCAATAGAGTGAAGAGCGATTCCAAATCGAACGGTACATGGGTAGTGGCTTACCTCGTACAAGTCGTAGAGAAGAAGGTTATGGGATTCGCAGACGTAAACTATCCTGCGAGACGTTTTATAAGAAAAATCGTAGATTATACATTAAACCTGCTTACTCAATGAATCCTATACCGGCATATCGAAAACTGCTTTATGGAATTTCTGAGTAAAGAGGATTAGTATTTTCTCTAATCCTTTGCCTCCATACACATCTGCCTTCTTTGGAATAGTCCGGCTCTCCTACCTCCCAAGTTGTAAACTTTACAATGCGGACCTCATCAAGAGGCTAATTAACACACTAAGTGTTCGGTGGATACGCTCTAAAGTTATCATCTGCTGGTATCAATCGGTAACACCAGTGGATATGCGCCCACGAGGGTGTACAGTTACAAGATTGGAAGGAATAAATTCCCATCTCACCAAAAACCATGGTGAGAAGGAAAACCACTGGACGAAGAGTTAATATATAAGGACCAGGCGAAACTTCTTCAAGGAGCCTTAAAGCAGTCTTCATCCGAGCGTCATACTCTTCGTGTTATATTATACAGTGCAAATAAATCAATTACACATAACATTACTCTTCATCTTTAATCTACCTCCAACTCGAGTGTTAATAGCGTTCACGGTTCGCGATATTAACCGATCAGTTGCAACCTGACTGAATGTCACCTAGTAGTTGAGAATCGCAACACAGACCGCGCACTGGAATATTTAGACCGATTTCTCACTGTCGATAAAGAACATAGCCGAACACCCTGTATATGAACCGACGCGTGATAGGACACTTCCGATAGAGTAACTTGAAAGTAATAACTAATGAAACTTGGGAAAGATTAATAACGGCACTGTCACAGAATAAAAATTTGGACTGTATTACATAATATTTAATTAATTGGATTTACAACGAATTCTGCTTTCGTGTTATCAGCACTGTTGTTTTTCGGCAAAAAGTGGGAGAGTGTTTACTTCGACAAAGCTCTCGCCCTTCAGTTGTGTTCGTGTCGACCACGTGAATTCCCCGTAAATAATTATTTTCGATTACTTTCACTGGACGAAAATAGTATAATCGCACATAAGTGGAATGTATGGTATGTGATCCTTATACAGATACAGCTTTCATATGATTCTGATATCGATGAAGAAGGCGGTTTGTTTAACAAATGATAGCAACTTCCTTTCCCTTCTTTCATCAATAAGTAAATGTGATTTCTAGCATATCGTTGTATTTGGTCTCATCTTAATCAGCAAAATTTCACAAGTACGTCAGTAAAAATTTAATTTTAAAGAATTTCAAACAGTAATCAAATTTCACTGTTGCATTAGTATTGCCTCATCGATATTTGAATTCGGGTCAGATTGCATTACTCGACAGTCCAATGCCTTGATGCATCAAGGGGAAAGATAGCGGGGGTAATTACCAAGCATTAAATGACGTACACTTTCAAGTAACGTCAACTATGGCGTTGCCCACATTTTTCCAGCTTTTTAAAATAAATACATACAGTATCTACAATTCCCTTCTTTAATCATTTATTAAGTAAATAAATCATATGCCGGAAATCTGCAATAATTGCAACAAATTCGTGACCTAAATTTCGCAATTAAAGAGTAAAATAGAAATAGAAACGACCTATTCCTGAAGCCAGTGACAATAAAGAGTTAATCGTGACAAACGTAGAAAAGAATAATGCGAGTGAAAGAGAATGGGAAAGAGGGACTGAGAGTTGAAGTGTTTGGCAACATATAAAATATGGAGCCACGTAATGAGCTCCTTCAGCTGAAAAATCAAATTTTCTTACTTTTAATTTGTAATGAATAGAACTTTCGCCAATTGTTTGTTAGATGTTTTCAATTAAAATGAAAAAAGCACGATACATTTCGTAGCACATTTGCTCATGCTAAAAGTTATTTAATGCTCATTGGTAAGTAAATATAATTGAAAATACACCGCGTCTGGTCTCATTTTAATCAAAAAGATTTTACAAATACGTTGGTAGAAGTTTAATCTAAAAAAAATTTTAAAGAAACATATGTTATCTCAGTAATATCTGACATCCGGTCATATTACACTAGCTAGAAAAATTTACCGATTGTCCAGCTGGACAAATTGTAAAATACAAATTATGATTTAATGACGATTATGTGAATATGAAAAGAAGATTCTTTTTCTTTCCTGGAGATCTCCTTCCTTCTTTCGTTTCTGGATTCATGCACGACTAACGTTATAAACATATCAATGATATGCTATATATGTACATATTTTAAACAAAAGCGAAAGGGGAAATAAGCAACTAACTAACTAAAGCGAAAAGATAGGAAAAGCGAAACATCTCCGAAGAAGCTGAATTTTACATTGAATTTGAACGTCCGACGAGGACTGGGAAAATGTTCCACTGGTCAACGTATTACCAATTTTCTTTATTACCTTTATTCACAAAGAACTTAAATTACAAGATCAATATGATAATGACTAAAATACCACAGTAAAAATTAAATATTGTTATGGATCCAACATTGGTTGTTATTTTTGAACATTTGCTGATTATAATTTTCGTCATTTTTAAATAGGCAAATACGAAGATTATAATATATCTTCCACTTACAGAAACTGTTCTAAATTTCTCTAATCATCCTTAAGTTTCATTGTTCTGTGAATTTTCATACGTCATCAAGAACGGTCTTTCCGAAGTAGGACATAGAAATTTTTTAAATAACGTAGTGAAAGCCCTACTCTTGTTACCAACTGGTTCCAACAAATTGTTCCACAGATTATTCGCATCTTGGGAAACACAAAACATTTCTGATTATCAACGTAACACTCATTAAATAATTGTATAGTTTCATCTGTTATACTCACATAGTGCATGTAGTTTTTGACTCCAATGAAAGCAATCAGCGTTAAGATATGAGAGGTCGGTAAATCCATCCTCGGCAAGAGGTATTTTTCCATCTTCCAGAGTCGGTAAAATTACTACGGTGAAGTCATTTCTATGAAATTCTGGATAATTAGCGACTTCTTCGTCAATCTCTTGCCATCTAAAAAAATGAAACAATCTGGAATATTCTTCATATGCATCTTAAAATAGATATCAAACGGTACTTGAAATATGTTAGGGAAATAATATCGCATAAATGTGAAATAATAAAAATAAGCTGATTGCGGTACGAATGCGGTAAGAGACAGAAGTAAAATTGCTTTGCTAGTTACCAAGTCTTCGCATTTTTTCAGTATAAACATCTCACATTTTGGCTTCGCAATTACACTTCGTGATCATTTGGATTATCGTAGGAACTAAAAGTTCGTATTAATTAGAATAAATGCCGCATTCCTAATCGGGATAGACGCCATATTGATTTAGTAAAGGCTAGAGGTGTATTTAAACTGTTTCGCACTGAAGGAGAATTGTCGATGATTCCTTTACAAAGAAAAAGAAGGATGAAAGCAAGCGTATTTGCACCATATCCATACGACACTTTCACGGAATTGGTCAATAGCCTCTTTGCGTCTCGATAATTTCTGCGTTCACTCGTCGTTCGAGTAAGGGTCTCGCCGATCTTCGTGATAAGAGAAACGAAATGTTAGAGGTCCTGCGTAACACCAAGCTTCTGGTTGATCAGTGAGGGGACCTTGTCGTGTTTATTGCTACGCGTAAACTCGATCGGCAAACTCGCGCGGGCCGCGAGATATCACTAGGCGCGTCCTGCGCGTATCTCACTTACCCCACCATCGAACCTTTCGCACGACTTCCGCGCATGCTCACGAAATGTCGAAAGTGCTGAGTTTATATTAGCCATCGAGGCAACGACATTTAGGATACCCCCGAACGGGACGATCGCGGTGCATGTATCAAATTTGTATAAACATTGTTTATATGCGCAATTATGTATTAATTGCTTATGGTGGCAATGGACTAGAGGAAACATTGATCCTCTCTACTCGAAAATTTAATGGGACGATTTTCGGGTTACTGTTATGGATTTTAATGAATAAGGAGATTTAACGTCTAACCTATGATATTCCTTACAAGGATGGTTTATGTTTTCGAATGCCATAATCTTTTTCTCTACGACTTGTACGAGGTAAGCTGCGGATCTACATTCGTTCGTGTAAAAAAACAAAGCGCGATTCTGTTGTTCTCGATTCTCATCTTATTTTAGCTTTAAGAATCTGTACCGAAACTTACCTGCTGTATAAGACGAGTATCGATAAGTTTGTGGTGTTTCAAGTACAGTACTTGTTGGTATCGGTTAGTAAAGAATCAATATTTTGATTAACTGAACAATAACTAATACCTTTGCCTTTGATATTAATCGATAACAGATTGAAATTCGTAGATCGCTGTCGATAACATCGATACCGCATTGATCACATCACGAGATATGTGTTATATGAATTCGAACTCGTCGTCTGAATACACGCTCATAATATACATTTATAAATATACTTATCAGTGTTTCTTCACCCAAAGTCGAGCCCGACAATGCCCGAGTCGTCAATAAGATCTTAATGTGAATTGAAATGAAAGATGATGAATCTATGTCGTACTCTAATAACTCTTTTAATAAAGTTATTCACCAACATATCACAAGACTGAAATAAGCTTAAATATAAAATAAAAATTAAAGTAATTGGGCACAAAAGTGGCTGCACCTCCGATTTTGATGAAATTTAACTATGATGTAAAACTCATCATTCGAAACAACATTATACTATAAACATTATACCATTACCCGACTTTAGCTTCCGAGATATTTGCAAAAATCTGCTGCTAATACTACATTGAATCTTATCTATACATGCACGTCCATGGTAACGTATGCGGCAGCGTGGTGCAATCGCTTATCCACTGTTTCTATAAACACATCATAGCTGGTGTGAAACGATCTGTATAACGGATGAACTCCTGGAAAAGCGAAAAAGTTTGACAAAATACGGGACGAAGGCAATGCTAGTCAATGTCGACGGCTAATAGCCTCACGCGTTTTGCGGTTCCATTATACAGAGCGACAGGTGAGACATTCGGTAACACTGAGTACCATTGCCGTCACCGCGTGTTTTGTCAAAGTTCTTCGCAGTTACATTAAAAACAAAACATGATTTTCCGGCTTTATTGATGCTTTCCTTAGCAAAAATGTTTGTTCTATGTTTGTGCTAGTGTTAGATTCTCTTGTAGACCTTTAATTTTTTAAATAAGTTGGAAAATCTAAGCAAAAGAATGACGCGTTCTAAGCGTCCTTCTCACTTTAATCATTGTCTACACATATTTAAATGTCTGTAATACAATAACAGTACATATCATTTTATTCAAGAGAGTCCACAGCATTTTTTGTCCAAAACACATCTCGATAGCTACTAATGTAAAGAAACAAAACATTCGCAAAGTTGCGAATTTGAATATTTCTTACATTTTTTTCTCAAAATTGAGTTTTTCAAAAGCTGTCTGTTCTAGCAAAAAATGGTTGGCCAACTTGTATTTAGCTCAAAAGTATGTACATGAATCACTTGTTGAAGGTTGCAAAACTAACTGCGTGTTCAAGAGCGTAATCCGTATTGAATGTAGATCAGTCTTTCAATTAGGCCGTTGTTAAAGTCTGATGGTAGTCAGCCTCCTCACGGTGTGACGACTGGATTGCTCAGTATTACTACTTTTCTAGAGTAGGGTTCGGCTTTGTATAGTTTTTGACAACCGCCAATACATGTAAGACTTGTGCATTCAAAATATTTTTTTACGTTTTCGATGTAGTTTCGGGTTAGAAAAAAAAAAAAAAAAAGAAAAAAACCGGAATAAGTACTAAACAGTTCGCCCGTTATAGAGATTATTTGCAGGTCGCAGCGATGTGTTTATAGACACACAACAGTAGATGAGTGGTCACACCATGCTGACGCAAACGTTGCCTTATAAGTCATATTCAACATAGTAGTAGCAGCAGCTTTCTCTAAATATTTCGGAAACTAAGTGAGTTTACCCCCTATAGGAAAAATGTTGAGTTTCACAACATACTTAAGCTTCATTCAAATGGGAATTGTAGTCCCATAATTTATGTATAATTACTAAGATTAACAAAATTCTTGTAAGTGTTTAATCCTCAAACACAAAATATTTAAAAAGTTAAATTCGGAAAATTATACAAACCTCTCTATTATTTTATAATATTCCGGTCTGTGATCTCTAAATTGTAAAGCAAACAAACATGAACATTCAATCATGGATGACAAATAGCACAGGAACGACTCTTTTCCTTGGTGTGCAGCAACCAGTTCCTTTAAGTGAGGTGGTGGTATAAGAGCAACAAAAGTTCTTGGTAAATTGTCTCTTAATATTCTAAGAGTATGAATTAAATCTATTTTGTGATCATTTAACATAGTCCATGGAGAAGTAGCACACGTATTAATGCAAAAATCATTACTTCCAATCATCAACGAAATCAACTGGAAAACATAAAAATGTAGATACTATTGCTTAAACGTTTAAATATTAAATGAAATTATAAATTTTGATTAAGGAAAGGAAAAATTTGTCCAATTTCATACTGGCATTTATATATATGTATATAATTACTTTGTCCACGAACATACGAACCTTCCAGTGTTTGTTAATATCTATCCTCGGGTCATCTTTCATTTTATTGACCAGATATGTCGCCATGAAAGTTATATCTTTAGATATGGCTCCACCTTCAGCAACGTTTAACTGCGCAGCTGGATCAGTACTTATAGCGTCCCCAAGTGAATAACCTATTAATTTAGGATTGAATTCCTGCATATAGAAAAATCAGACTGTGAAAGATTTCAGTATTCGCATTAATGGCGATAACACAAATCATATGCGTAAACAATGCAGATGTAAGAAATGAACAAACTTTAAGAATATTAGGGAGAGTCAGGTACTGTCGCCAAGTTCCTTGACCGCCGATACTGCCTACTATGCCTCTATTTTCAATGTTCACTTCGAACGTATATATCGAAGTAACTCCAGCGCCGATTGTCAAGGAATCACCCATTGCAGCAATGACATCTATGTCTCCTGGTCTTAAATGGTGAACCGACTCGGGAACTTTCGAAGACCTGCCGGCTAAACAAATTAACATAAACACTTTAGAATAGATATGAACTTCAAAACATAAGCATCAATTTTACTATTTTTAAACTACAGTGTGGTGAGGATCTTGTAATGTTACATATCTATCTTAAATAATGTTATTAATAGGACAAGACTATGAATGAACTGGAAATCACATTGACATTCTTGTAGATACTACAAATTGTGAAGAACAGCGTTCTTCACTGTAGTTTCCTGCCACAGAAATTTACCGATTGCCCTAGGATGAATTGCAAAAGTTATTGGAAATAAAAGAAATCTGCGATTTAAAATGAATAATGATTTTAAGGAATAAATACGACGATATAATATTTACAAGTGATATCATGAAGTATTTGATAACAATAATCATAAATTTGGTTAACTACCTGTAACGTTGCAAGGAAATGGGACGTGTATTGGAATTTCCTTTTGAAAGTTATTCCGTAGTTGAGACATTCGATCCTTATTTGTTGTGCCTACAAAATAGTCATTTTAAAACAATTTATAAAAATACTTCATCGGTGATGTAACGTTACTCGCGATATGTTAAAACTCCGATCAAGTAATTGCAACGAAAGATTTCAAAACTTCTAAAAACTTTATCGGATTCGTTCCAAATTTTAGACATACAGATGTATAATCTTGGTACTTGTACCTTATAGTAATAAGACCATTGTTTTCACTTCTTCAAATTTAACGTGCATATTTTAATTGTCTAGAGTTTTAATAGCATGTGAAAACTTTCATGAGCTACTGTATATTTTCAAGATTATTATTATAAAGTAAATACGTTCGGCGACGAGGGGTAACAACACCTCCCCTTGCAACCCGTCGCTAACCAAAACCCAATTTCCATCTGAAATCACAATCAGGTTGCTGCCTCTTATAGTCGTAAAACAAGACTGACCAGTATTTTAAGAACAAATGGAAATGGTATACGGACATCTTGTGATTTCACATTTACCTAACAGCTCCTCACTCTTAGTACTCTTCAGGACTGCTGTTTAGTTTCATTACGAATTTCGAAATAAGTACGATTTACAAAATTCCACATCTCAAGAACCAGAAGAGGGGGCCACAGAATTCATAGCGTATGTTACTTGAAAATATAATCTCTACAATATTTATATGTTAGAAGAAAAATGATCCGTGCTGTGCAAGTTTTTGTCTACTTTTACCGAAAAAAATTTCGACAACTTATCATTTTATCACGAAAATATATATATTCACAATGAAACATTAGTCTATGAAAAATAAGATACACAATATTTCAATTTTCCTCCAAAAAGCATCGCTCTAACCAAAAGAAAATGATATTACTGCATAAAGACGTAACACGATATAAACTAAAACAGACGTACCGTAGGATTGCGTTAACCAATTACGATATCCACGGTAGATGGAATTAAGAATCGACGTATCCAAGGCAGTTCTCTGCGACATGGTCAGCACGCATAATTCCAATACAAGGCACAGATATAGCTTCTTCATCGTAAGTTTTCTTGCACAATCAAGTGGTCACTTTTAAGTTCCCACGGTGATAATTTATTTTTGTTGATTACAAAGGCAAAAAAATATAAATTCTTGGGATGACTGCTAACTGCTGCGCGTATTATCGAGGGCCCCTGATAGCATCGCATCCAGTCTTAGCTGTTGCTAGTTAGCGATCGTTACGAACACTATTCGTACTCGCAAAAGATTTGAAACTGTTATGCTACATGATCATAATGTGAGATAAAATGTATACTTTGATTCAGATACTCCCATCTCAATTATTTTTCTTGCTTCTGTATTTGCATTTACGTCGTCAACAAGGTCAGGAAAATTAATAAATACGGATAGGCAAAGCCTGGGCAATTTTATTTACATATTATATAACGTATATAGACTACCGTTATTTCTTATTGTACTTTAAGCATACTATAAAAATTGTATAACAAAAAAATACGTTAAATATGATAAATTCAAGTTAAAATATCTGCTAAATTAATATAGTTTTGGATAAAAATAGGTTAGTACTTTTTTATAGAGAATGCTGGAATGGATTAACGTATTAAAAGGCATATGATTTAATTTGAAAAAACAAAACTGACTTTTGCATTTTCTCTAAATTTTATTACCACATTTTTTAGTCCTTTAAATCCTAGAATCCTTATGCGAAGCATTTCCCGTATTCTCTGAAATGAAAATATTTAAATGAACGGAGTTAATACGGAAGATGTTAGTTTCTAGTTCGTTACTGGTTACTACTCACATGTTTACTCGTTGATTGCTTTGCCGAGAAGGATGAAATCACATGATATTTTTTTAACGTAACTTATTTTCTAACAGGGAACGTCATCATTAGACTAATTTATAATAGAAAAATATAATTTTACGTTGTTCTAATCGAAAGTGTATTCTATTTGAAGTTTATTAAAGTTGACACTCCTGATTTTCAAATTTCAAAATTTCAGTTCTGTTTCAGTCGCGAAATTGTGCCAACGACGTGTAACAAATTGTTTTTCTAAGACGTCTAGTTCTTCCTTTTACCGAGATTTCTGTATTTAAATAATCCAGCCATATTTGCAGAATGAAAACTAATCGAATTCTTCCGTTTGGTACATAACTTTGAAATATCTATAAACATTCATTAAATCTCACACATATATGTATGTAATGATAGCAATCTGTTGTAATAAAATGGTGAACATGTTTGTAACCCAGTTAACGATAAATAATATTTAATACATTAATATTTAATAATTCATAATGTTTATTTATCCATTGACTCAGTACATGCATTACAAATTGTTGCGAATTATCAACTAAAGTGCAACCGATCAGGTCAAACCGATCGGTCGATATCGTGTACCTCGAATGAATTAACGCTCAAGGTGGAGGAGTGTTAGAGTAATCCAGCACTGTATTTGCACTTGTTGTATAAACGTAAAGTGTAATGTTAAGAACACGGCGGTGGTAAAATCTTGTTGGAAGTGAAGTATTTCACCCGTACGGTACGATGTCTGATGATGAACTGTTCTCCTACGTTGCCGATTCTCCCTACCAGCTGTTGGGTTTCGTCTGTCCATCGTGCCCTTCTGGCTGGTCCTTTCCCGGGGTTTTTTACCTAACCTCGGAATCATTAGGTTTACAGCTCGAGGAGAACATGTAATTTGGAATTTCCTAAAAAAGGGATTGGGCCTGTCCATAAACGGACGGCCACTCAAAATTCTGAACACAAATTATAATTCTTGAATTTATACTCACTTTCTTCAATTGAATCTCGTGCTCGAAGAGAGGAAAGCAATAGCTCCAGGTTTTGTAGTATTAAACCAATTTAATTGTATAATTCGATGGACAGTAACATAGTTGACACGAATAACGTAATATCACATCGAAGTTATTGAATTTATATCAAGAGCCGGTGATACAAAGACAAAGAAATATAATGTTTATTCGACATCTTTTCTGTTTGCGATCGTTAATCCGATACACTTTTACGTGTTTCCTTTCCGTATAAATATAATTTTTCCTCGTATTCCTCGCATATATATCGGGGTCGAGTCGACTCCCTATCACGCTAGTATAATACAATCAATATAACAGAATAAAAAGTTCTTGACAGTTTACTTGCTTAAATTTTTATCAGTGTATAATGCAAATGTGAAAGGAGCGAAGAAAGCAGAGGAGCAAAGGATCATAAGAGCTTCCGTTACCCTGTTATCGATTAACGTTTAAGTCTCATTTGGAAATAAGTATACGTACAAAGACGCGTATTTAGTTTCCATGTAGAACGTCATAAAAAACTTCCTGTTTGCGTCGATACGTTACCGAGCGTGTTACACACTGGCCTAATTGTCTCATAAAACTTCCTCTCTTTTATTCTGGTAATTGTTATGCATGATCTTATAATAATAAGATTTTTAGATACTTTCTCTGTCACTGTGTGTAGAAACAACGATTAATGGATATACATTTCTTTCTGAAGATAAACCAGAAGCACATATACCAACAATCCTCGTTGCTGTTGTATATATTGCTTTTGTTCCATTTGGAAATGTTTCCTCGTTATTAAAACTACGTAAAACAATAACATAATAGATACTATAGAAACAAATATAATATTATCTAATATTTTCACAAAGTCAATAACACACACATGGAACACACTGGGATATTGCGAGATATCGCAAGACATCGTAGAAAATGTAAGATATCGCTCAAGACATGGTGGAAAACATCACATAATACATTACACAAAATTTGATCCTTAGATTTAATACATTCATGATGTACTTGATCGGTCAATAAATATTTATCCACAGAAGCAGGTTTCTGTTGATCTTCTTGCTCTTTTATAGCTCTCGTTGTTGTTTTTCTTGCTCTCTTCACTGAAGAGAGCGGTTACGTTGCGGTTTCCTAAGGCAGAAGTACGTGCAAGTGTAAAATTCTATATTATATTATATTCTACTTATAACTTTGTAGAAGTCTTCAGTTTTAATTATAATTCAAATCGCTGCTATATTGAATATATAACGTTGCATGTAACACAAAAAAGGTAAGTTCAGATAATCCCCAGAATGTAGAACGTGAAAAGACATTGCATGTTCTGCCTATTCTGTACTTTGTTTGTTTTGTCAGAGACCAAGTTTCCTCTCTGCTACTACAATCGAAACTTGATATGCGCCATCTATGAGTTACCGTTAGAACTAGAGTTAGGTATAAGCGATTACACAGTGGGAGGTTCGTATCATCAGTCATTACAGGGTATGGTTTTACGTGAAAGGTAATCATTTACGTACAGTAACACTATTCGCATATAACAAATATTACAAATATAATTATTGCAAAAATTTACTTATGTACGGCGTTTTTCCATGGGCTTTAAATCTCTACATGACAATTACGGACATAGTATTACACTAAATCAAACATCAAATTAGCATACCATTCGTGATGAGCTAAAAATGTATGTCTTTTTAACAAGTCAATGGAAGGAATAAGGTATCATAAAAGTCATTGCATCTACAAAGAGTCTACAGCTCTGCTTTCTGCCGAAAATAGCATCTACGTGATCTAATTTCAACGCTTAATTTTCTATTTAAATATTCTCAATATTCTCTACCTATACCATGAGTTTGCACTGTTTGCGATTTAATTACTTTATATAATTGTATTTTAAATGTCTTTTAGAGGCTTTCATTAAATGTTTTGTGAAACTGGTTAGTTAAATTAATACAAAGTGTCTAAAATTCATTTACATGTTTATTTATCGTTACAATTCCGTGTCATTTATTTTCATTTAATGCAAAAATTAGGAATATTCATCATTCTTTAATACAATTTATCATCGGTACATGACTAATTAATCTCATCACGGCAGAAAGGAGTATCCTCGTATATACAGACACTCTTATAAAATTCAAATTATACTTAATAAAATTTGCAATTCAGATAGTTGCGATAGCGCTCGACGTAATCTAGACCTTCGTAATCTAGATATAGACGAGATTATGTCATGACGAAGCCGCAAAAACCCATCTCGACGTAATAGGTAAACGAGCCAAGGTAAACTATACAAATCAGGATTGAGAGCACAGACTGTAAGAATTCCACACCAGCGAAGAACTATGTCGCATAAATGTACTTGTATTTGGTGACATCATATAACTACCCCCGGTAAAAGAACATTGTTTCGTACTACTACAGCGACGTGATTATTACAAGCACATTGCAGATATTAATTCTTGGTACCAATTTTCAATCTGAGAACTCGTCACGAATATAAGGCAGAAGGACGATACAGAAGTTTATCGACCTATTAAATAATTTACGATTTGACAACATAACAATTCCTCAATAAGAAATACTATGCGAGCGAAGGAGAATTCCTCTATTCTGAGAGTTTGTGGTTGGTGCGGCATTAAGAATATTCCCGACAGCAAAATTAATGGACGAAAATGATACAAAAATGAGATAGCATAATCACATTGTATATACATTACTTATTTAGTAAGACGGGTTTCGCTAGATATGGAAAAAGATCACCCAAGAATGTTACTTCTGCAAATGTAAATAAATGCAGCGGAATGTTGCATACAATAACATTAACTGAGGGATCACGAATTATGTTACAACGAAATATGTTAATTCTGGTGGTTTGATGGACGGCGCAATGGGAATCGTAAAAAAATTTACATTGTCAACACTTTGAAGAAATCAGCTGGAAGACAGGACATTCCCGGACTCAGTGATTATAAAATTTGACGACGAATCCATTGAAAGCAAATTCAAAGACATCGATGGCTACATTCCGATATCTCTAATAGTGCAACATTTCAGCCTAAGCTGTAGTGACTGTACATAAATTACTAGAAACTAGATCAATCAGGGCTGTAATTGGTCTTGGCAAAAAGAATTTTTCAAAGGACCAAATCTACGTGGCTCTTAGTCGTGTTAAAACGTTAGATGGTCTAGCTACATCTGATTTAGCACTTAACAAATTTCTTAATGAATCGTATGACGAAAAGATACTTGCAGAAATGCAAAGATTACCAGGACTTTCTTCGCCAAAAAAACAGCTGAAGCCTACTTCCTACGACCAATGTGTCAAGAAACGACCCAAGTATCTTTGAAACGAGGAGTTAGTAATAAAATATACGAAACAAGGCAGCATTGAATGACAAACCTATATTTAGAAACGGGCGATGTACTCTGCCGATGAAAATTTTGTAAAACAACCGCCCAATTTCATCACTTCCAGCAACTAGTTTGTAGAGGAACGATGGGATACAACCGAATGAAACGACGAATAAGACAGTTCATTTGCAATAACGAAAGGAATAAAGAAATTGAACAAATTTCACAAGAGAGACTAATCATTAGACTATCTCTACAAGATGCAGGATGTTTCATCCCAACAGATTGATCCAGCACAGAGCGATCGATACGCATATATAAAAATTAGATTTTTGTGGCGCACACTACTTGACAATGATCATGCGTGAAAAATTCTTTAATGGGATCAACGGAAGACATACCCTACGCGAAGCATCTTAATATCAGTTCAACGATTGCAGAGCAATCACTGAAAAATTAACGCAAAAAGATTGTATTATGTGACCAGCAGGAGAATATGCTCTATGAGATGCAACAGGAATCGTTTTGGTTCATCAAACCATTCCATGGAAATCGATAGATATACACGAAATCAGTATATCATTCATTGGTGAAATTAGTGTTTTAAAACAGAATATAGTTTAGAATAAACAAATCGAAAAAGTTTTCTTAACAAGATCAATGAAAGAATATACCCTACAAGATGCATGAAAAAAAGGAAAGCAAAAGATATACTCATTGAATTAGAAGTCCTCTCTCGAAGTCGATATAATATAAATATCATTTAATCGGATAAAGGTTTATCCCAATTAGAATATTTGTAATTGCTATATTTATATATTATGACTATATTATAACCATATTATGTTGCAGATAGAGGAACATGTTTAATATACTGAATATAAAGTATTTTTTTCACGCTTTCTTGTACACTTCTTTTCATATTGGCCTTTACAATGAACTTTCTTTCAAACGTCAAATATAAAATTTTGTTATACTTTGGTAAATTTATCATTAACGCATAACTGAACAATCTCTCCACGGATACAGAAGAAGACATTGGTGTGTTATATCAAAGAAAATATACGTCGAATCAATGGATAATCCTTTAACATATGCAAATCACGACTTTCGCGGAAGAAAATTTTGTGATTTCTAATTCTGTATTAATAGAAACTCAATTATAGATTTCAGATTGTGACGATCCAAAGTCGAAAAGGTCATCATCTGTGCTATCAATATCCTTTGACGGTCCCTAAGGAACATAAAAAGGAGAAAACAAGTTACGTAAAAAAATAATACTGCATACATTATCGCAATAATAATAAGGAAATTGTTTTATCTATACGTACTTGTCAGCAACAACCGTTTCAAGTTCTGCATGTAATTGTGGATGGTGACTCGTTTTGATGTAATTCGGCCATCGAGATTTGAATTATAAAAACGAGAACGCTGTAACTGCAGTTTGCTTAGCCTCAATCGTGGCAAAATAAAAAGATGATATCAATCTTGTGTAGAAACTCTTCAATAATCCTTTAACTAATGGCGTACAGTACTCGTATTACCTTTTATTAATGTTTCTAACTTTTTTCTAAACATAAAACCGAAAGCACAATGCCATAATGTGGTCCTTTTTCTCCCTGGATGATATCTAAAACTTTTACTAGTGGCGTTTGCACCGAGATTGCATAGGAAATTCCATCTTGCTATTCCCGTTCTGTTCAAAGTATAACTTTATGTATTTTGCATAATTTCGGCAAACTTAGGACGTGCGGTACATTTCCGTAATGCACTGCATTTGGACATAACGTTGTTGTTAATTAAGAACAATGTGTCACATTTTTCACACATTGCTGTCGCGCAATCAACTGTAGTAAATAAACTTAAAGTATGTGCATGTCTAAAATGTTGTGATAAACACAGTCTGATATCCAAGGTGGAAGATGCATCGTCTTCAACATCAGTTAGATAATTTTCATCTTCGTGATTCAATGGCTGATCTCGATATTCCTGATGCAGATGTTGCCGATAATCTCTCAATGTATTTATCACATTGAAAAGTATCTACACGAATGCTAAACGATACGCTAAACAAACGAAACGCATTTACGGAGCTACCGGCATTGTCTATAATTACTGTCTGTATTATACTAGAACTGTCGCAACACTTGGCAACATTGTATACCGCTGAAGCGAAGAGCCTAATGAGCCACCTATATTCCAGCGGTCCTTCCGCCGAATGTGCGAGAAGAACGCGCGGCAACTGTCGCGAACGCCTAACAAACGCGTGGATAGTGGGGATATTGAGGAGCGACAAAAAGAAAAGAATCGAATCCGATCGACAGTTAGGTTCGAACCAGGAAGTGAAAAAGTTGCGTTGTAACCGCGCAGCGAGATTGAGTAGCGAAACCGAGAGCGATACGCGACGCGATCAAAAGAAGACACTTGTTAATAAATATATTGTTGATCTAAACACCAAGTGATTATTTAACGCGCTACACACAATATCACCTCAGAACTTTAATCGAATTCCAAGTGAATTTGACGAAGAATATCAGCAATCTTATTAAAACTGTGTACGCCTTTGAACTTCATACATGCCAAAACTGCTGGCTGCCATTCGAATGCAATTCAACCTAAGCAACGTACAATGACACCGAGGAAACTCCTTTTTCTATTAGACCACGCATTGGCTGTAGTGCATACATACCGTATTTCATGTAATTGTTGCTTTAACTGAGTAACCGTGTTCAGATACATCTCACTTTGTTCGACCGTTCGCGGAGAGACGCGATCGTGAGGAAGCGCGCCAACGGGAATCGTAAATTCCCGTTTTGATTATGGAATCGACGCCACGAAATGATCGATCCTCTATTTCGGTCAGGATAATGGAGGTGGTTGAATTGATTATAATAATGATAACACTGAGGTAACAGGTTACAATTCACACTTTATTCCAACAATTTGTAGACATAGACAGTGACGCTCGGTGCGTATAGATATAAGTTAAACAGATGACTGATTTAAAGATGCAAAACCTGTGCCGAGATGTTGACTGATCTAACGATGAGAAACCAGTGCTGATGTGTTGATTGATCTGTAGATGATAAACCAGTGAAGTTCGGTGACGATGCTGCCGCAAGGGAACAGTCTTGCTGGGTGTTGGTCGCCCCACCATTGGTCGCTTATGGGTGACAATCTCCGGAAAAATGGGAAAGCCTCGTTTCCCTACTTTTTTACTTGAAGGAATGGATTCCGTGTTACGTAAAGAGTCATCGGACGTAACAGTAGCATATCGCTGTATTTGGTCTTATTTTGATTAGCAATATTTCACAAGTACGTTAGAGAAAATTTAATTTCAAAAAATTCTAAACAGTAAAAAAATTTCACTGTTTCATTAGTATTGCCTCGTCGATATTTGAGTTCGTGATCTAAATTCCGCAATTAGATAGTAAACTAGAAGTAGAAACAATTCTATTCCTAAAGCTAGTGACAATGAAGTATTAGACGTGGCGAACGTAGAAAAGAATAATGCGATTGAAAAGGAAAGAGAAACAGGGACTGAGAGTCGAAGTATTCGGAGACGTATAAAATACGAAGCTGCGTAATAAGCTGAGACCTTTTTCAGCTGAAAAATCAAATTTTCTTATTTTTAATATCCAATGAATAGAACTTTTACTAACTGTTTGTTAGATGTTGCCGATTAAAATGACAAACAGCATGATATAATTCGTAGCATATTTGCTTATGCTGAATGTTATTAAATGCATATTGGTCAATAAATATAATTCGTATTGCACCGTGTTTGGCCTCATTTTAATCAAAAAGATTTTACAAATACGTTGGTAGAAGCTTAATTTAGAAAAAATTAAAAAAAAAACATACGTTATCTCGATAATATCTGACATGAAGTAAAATGCTACAACTGCAATGACAAGACAAGAAAACACCGTATGAACTGTGGTACGGGAAACCGCCAAATTTAGAAAAGTTTAGGGTTTTCGGCACTGAGTGCTTTGCACACATACCTGTGGAGAAGAGAACAAAACTTGACAAAAAGGCGAACAAAGGATATTTCGTAGGCTATCTAGATGACGGACGAGGGTATCGAGTGTATGTGCCGACAGTAAGAAATGTAATATTAAGCCGTGACGTAATATTTAAGCCCGAACTAGAAAGTGCGAAATTTATTAATTTAAGTTTATCGAAAATTGTCGAGCGCGAAGATGTGTGTGCGCAGAGCGATAGAGCATGTACGTATGAAAGTGCAGAGAGTGAACACGAAAAACAACCTCCTGGAACTAGCGACATTGTGAGACAATTGAGAGATAGAGCTAAGATCAAACGAACCGATTTTTATGGTAGCCCAGTAACGTACGTAGCGGAAAAATTACCGGTGGATTTTAACGAAGCGATGAGTTCCGAAAAGAAAGAGTTATGGGAAACGGCTATGAACGATGAAATGAAATCGCACCATAAAAATAAGACGTGAATTCTTGTAGAAAAATTTAATATGAATGAGGCAAACAGTGTTTCTACACCTATCGAGACTAATTGGAACGAAAGTAACATAGGCAATAATGATTGTAACGCACCATACAGAGAAGCAGTAGGGAACTTAATGTTTTTACAAACCGTAAGTAAGCCAGATATTAGTTTTGCAATAAATATAGCGGCGAGACATTTAGAGAATCCAAACCAGTATCAGTGGAAATTAGTCAAACGAATTTTGCGCTACATAAAAGGGACCGCGGACATGGGACTCTTATATACAAAAGCAGGCAGTCTCGAAACCTTTAGCGATGCTGACTATGCAGGCGACAAAGAAACAAGAAAGTCGACATCAGGCGTTGTATGTAAGTATGCGAATGCGGCCATCACATGGCAATGTAAGCGACAACAATGTATAGCTCTATCTACGACCGAAGCTGAGTATGTCAGTGCAGCCTCAGGAGCGAAAGAAATTATGTGGCTAAAGAAAATATTTCTTGAATGTAAAATAGAGATCCTTAAGTATATGCTATGTGTAGACAATACTAGTGCCGTGAAATTAATTAAGAATCCAGAATTCCATCAAAGAAGTAAGCATATTGACGTAAGATATCATTTCTTGCGAGATTTATACAATAAAGGCGAAATTGATGTAACGTATGTAACAAGCGAAGAGCAACTGGCAGATATATGTACAAAGGCGTTGCCAAAACCAAGATTTGAATATTTAAGACAAAAGTTAGGTTTGAAAAATAAAAAGGATATTAAGAGGTAATTGTTTGTAGACATGTAGAGTTTTTAGGGAGGGAGTCGAAGTGGTTGTCACTTCTAAAAAAAAAAAAAAAGAAAAACTCTACATGATCTGTTTAGTCTTCTAGTATTTTTTTGTAATAAATTAATTTGAATGAAAAAGAGAAAGGCGTCTGGCAAATGTACTTGTGAAGGCATTGACAAATTGATTTTCAGATATTTACGACAAGAGTTAAAAAAATATTAAGAGATAATTTGTAAATTTGAGATAATTGTTTGTGGAGATGTAGAGTTTTAGGGAGGGTGTTGAAGTGGTCACCACTTATAAGAAAACTCTACATCTGGTCTTTTTAGTTTCTAAAGCACTGAAGCCATTGACAGCGCGTAGACAAAAGACTGCAACGAAGTCAGACCATAAACAGTAGACAGGCGACGTTGGCTTCGGGGTTTTTTCAGTTATTGGGTAACACAGCTAGCGTGCGGATCTGGACCAGCTCAAATTGTATTCTTACTTATAATTACACTTATATTTAAATATATTTTCTGCCTTACAATTTATCCACTAGTTTTCTCTGATTACACATCGAATAACCTCAACACATATAAACAAAATAGAGACAGTACAAGCTAAAATTATTAGAACAACAGTAAACTCCCCATGGTACGTTAGAAACGAGGTTATACGGAAGGACCTGGCTATACCAACGGTCAAAGAGGAAATTAGAAGACACGCAGGAAAATATAAAGAAAGAATAGGAACACACCCAAACCGGCTAGCTGTGGAAACGATCAACACCTCAAACATAGATAGAAGACTGAAAAGGAAACACCCAGCAGACCTCACAAAGGACACAACCTAACAAACACGAAGATGGCATCCCACTGGGGGTAGCCACCCGCATGATAATCTAACAGCTAAAAAATTCTACCAAATGTCCAAACTGGACAAATTGTGAATGTAAACAATTAAATAAAAAAAAAAAAAAAAACGATCTTGACCATGAAATTCGAGGTCTAACGTTTTTATTACTATGCACTCCGTTCGTCACGAGGAACAAGAGTCTCAATAGTATCATGAGTCGCAAATGACCCCTTCTCTGAAGAGCAAATGTTAAAGTGCATATTGATATTTACTTTTACTAAGAAAAATATTCTACTATCGATGAAGCAGCAGAAAATTGTAGGTATATCAGAATACAGGGATAACGGAAGTCTTTTACATGTAGAGAAAAGGTTCACTAACACTACGATTTACAGTGACTACGTGAACTTGGTGAGCAAGAACTTAATATTACGACGTTTAAATCAATATCAGAAGTAAATCGGCTGTCTATTCCTAAAGAAGAACAGATTAATTGTCGCTTTTACTTAAGAATGGAATTATGTGCCAGCAACAATGACATGTGCATTATATTTGCGATTTTTATGTTTACGACTTCGTAGAAAATTTAAAGCAGTACAAAGTTAAAGCAAAGGCGTAAACTCTATCTATTTCATACACGATTGTTCACGATTCATGTCATAGTCGACCAGCTCATCAAGTTTTGAATGAAACGTTTGTATTATTGCGAGCAGAATGCAGACCCGCTCCTCATGGAGCTTCCCGTTCCCCATATTCGATACCACTGGACTTTGCTCACAATAAAATAAAAACTGCATGTAATTTATGAAATATAAAAAAATCATAATGCTTGTTGGTTTCAATAAATTCTCGAACAATAGCAATAATGGTTACTATTATCGTAGATTTATGTGTTAATGTCGGCCGTCGTAATAAAAGAAAATAAAATTGCAGAATATAAATAGGATATTTACATTAACTAATGAGGAAACCATATATATATATGCATAATATATAGTAGCATTCGTGACAAAAAGTGCAAGTTTTGTTTGTCATATGTATTGCTGCCATAATTTCTCAAATGAACATGACTGACATAATTTCTTCAAACAATTTTGAATACTTGTGATTAACAAGAGAGGTTTCTTTCATTCTGGACATCACGCTGGACATCATGAAATTTGTATTAACAAATTTTTATCTGCATTTAACTGTTTCCGAAATAACCTCTTAGGCATTAGCATTAGGCATATCGCAGCTAAAAGAGATACGAGTCTAATATTTTGCGCTGTTTTTCAAATCTGCGAAGTTATATCAAATTCAGAATCTAACCGATCTCGACCTTTTCTTGTTAGTGGGAAGTTTCCATTTGATTTTATGGCTTCAAACTATCGTGGAAATATTTCTCCATTCTCCCAAAAAAACCTCCTTTAAATGATTTCTTGATGAAATATGGTAACTCGATATTTTTCGTTTCAGGTGGCCCCATATATTTTCAATAATGTTTATATTATAAAGCTATTTTTAAGTGTTTCCAAATATGATACAAGATTAACGATCGTGTATTAGCATTGTATTGCATAGCATTGTATATCGTTTATTATCGTATTTTGGATAGTTTTACACTGACTGTCTGTTATTTCTTTTTAATACCACCACAATAGATCGTTCGTATGAGATGCAATTAGCAATTCAAACATTTTCACCTTCATCTTAACCAGTAAAAAGTTACATGTAATGAAAATATCATCAAAATGTAAGCATAGAAGCAATCAATGATAAAAAGTCAACTGCTGCCGATTTTTCACGCTTTACGATGATCAAAGGTATTTCTACTTTGGTTTTGGAAATAAAAATGTTAATCGTATCATTAATGCATGACATTATCCAGTTTTAGTAAGAGGGTGATGTTATTAAAAGTATGAGTATCTTGAGGTGTTTCACGCTGAAAATCATTAAAGCCCTGTGACACACGTGTCGGTATCTACTATCGTGAAGTCGCATTGTTGTTCGATCTTTGGTAAAGAATACAGAGTGTAAATAGCAACAAGTAACATGCGATCGCAGATTCCTTGACATTGTATATTTAATTGTGTCTTCTATTAATTGTCAATTATCATTATCAATACAATATATATCAAATATATCATCGGGCCATTAATTACTACAGTAATTTAAATGAAGTTACTGAATTCTCGAACATTTATTTTGTTTCCCGTTAAATTAAATTTCCCGTTGATTATATCTGCACCACAACTTATTACATTTTTACTCACGCAACAAATTTCATTCGTGGTAGCAGGCTTATTTTAATAGATGATAATCCTTCTTCTGCTATTACGATAGGCGATACCGTCGCAAATGTATGACAATTGTTTGTTATATTTTCGTCGCAATCATCACTTGTCGACATCAAGAGTATTGGCCACCGCCCTTCCTTCAGATTAATGTCTTCCACAGAATTCACAGGGATGAAAAATAAGTAAGCAGATATTACAGGAAAGTAGACGCAAAAGAAAACAGATAACAACCGATGAGGAGAAACACAAAGCAGCTAATTGTTCTACAATACACTGGGTGGATATCGGCTATAAACACATGCGCGCGGTTCAGTGTCCAAGTGCAGAGCCCATTTAAAAATAACCTATGCTAATTAAAATGCCGAATGCATGCGATTAAAAATATATTAAGCTGGATTTACGTCACGCGCACTAAAGATAGTACTTGTTTCACCGTTTCGCGAAGTGACACGTTCGCGGTAGAACGCGCCAACGAGAGACGTAAATTCTTGTTACCATACGATAATCGACGCCACAAATTAGTCGATTCCCTATTTCGGTTATGATAATAAGGCTGGTTGAATGATTATAACACTGAGTTATTTATTTCCAACACTTTGAAGACTTGAGTTTTTGCGCGTGGTGCGTGTAGAGTTTGCTCAGCGCAGTGAGCGTGTGAGATGTGTTCAGATCTCAGAGTTACTAGCAAGTGCCGTTCGAAAACGGCGATGTCGGGAGGAAAACTGTTGATGGGTGTGTCTAGAACACGAGACAAGCGGATTCGTTGACAGCAAGTTTCGTTAAGAAAGTGAGGACAATGGACATCGCTGCTAATTGGATGAGGAAACAACTGGTGGGTAAGGATGGGCGCTGGCCGCTCCCTACCAAAGGTACTCACGAGTGGCATTATACACGAGAAGAATTCGCTGTTCCGCGTTTTCCCAGAATGAACAACAACTCTAAGGAACGTTTCGACTTGAAAGATACTTGAGGGATTTAAGGGACTTGATTGTAAAAAATGTTAAAATTTATAACGGTTCTTAGGATTATTGCAGGTCCGAATAAGGATGTTAGGCATCTGGTGATCATCTTGACCGATGGATGGCGTGGGGTTTATGTGGAGGATCACGGGACGTAACAGTATATAACGGTGGATTCGCAAGTGTGCAGCGACTTTGCGATTGTAAGTGCGCGAGCCGACACCGTCTCATCAAATTTATACCTATTGCAATATATGTAATTTTGTGCGTTACTCTGGATCGACCACGCAGTAGTAATGCACTTATGTGTTTGTGAGTATGTGCGTGCGCAGCGTCTCGTAGAACAAAAGAATGTCACTGTTCCGTATGCATGCTATAAATGTGAGACTAGAAGAGTGCTGAAACACGTGT
The DNA here is from genome assembly GCF_040668555.2 of Bombus flavifrons. Lineage (NCBI taxonomy): Eukaryota > Metazoa > Arthropoda > Insecta > Hymenoptera > Apidae > Bombus > Bombus flavifrons. The sequence goes on along the minus strand of NC_138458.1, from coordinate 3,495,815 downwards.
AATGGGCATCTATGAACATCTTGTAAATCACACAATAAATAAATACAAAACTATTTTATTATCATCCCTACATGTAATTAAAATGTTCCTGCATATTTATTTCGGCGATTACGATCCATAATTCTCAACAATACTGCTGCCCGCTCTTCATCTCATTGAAAAATTTAGATTTTTGAAGATACAGCGGTTGAAACCATCTCAGTGTTCGAATTTGAAAATACCAATGGCGGCTTCGATATGGAAAATAATTACCGACCGCCGTTGATTGCCTTGACAATTCGGATTCGGATTACTGCTAAGCCTTTGAACGATCAAACACTGATGTAGCGGCACGCGAGCAGAACAATTCAAATCCCGTTGTTGTTTTGCTTCAGAGTAGCAAGACTGTTAGGTCACAAGTATTCTAAGGAGTAATGAACTCCGAGCAAAACAATGTCGCCGCTACATACAACCGTCAAACGCAGTCGAGTTCAAATTTTCCAGCTGTCCCCCGACGAATATAAATAAACAGACGCAGTCACGACAGACAGAGTTCATTATACAGAGTTAAAGAATACGGACGCATAAACAAGCATCGCGGTGATCTACGAAGTTTCTCTGAGTGTTATCGGGTATTTATTACGAGTCATACAATTTGTACCTGCGGAACTCTAAATTGTCAAAAATAAATTATTTATTTTGGAAATATATTACAACGGATTGCGACGGCAATAATTCGATTTCATTATTTCACTACACCGGAACTAGACCAGCTCTCCACACTGACAAAATCAGCGGGGAGACACCGCTAGAATCATTGATACTCGGGGAACATTGATTGACTACTGATGATACGAAAACGAACGCGATGCGACAGCTTACGATTATTTGAGCAAAAACAATTATTGCCTCGAATTTTACAATCTTTCTTTTATATTTCTATAATTTTTTATATTTTACTTTATAATTTTTATAATTGTCGTATAATTTTACAATTAGAAGAATTAAATATGATATTGGCAATAGCACACATTTTTTCCATAGCTGTATCTGCAAACACACTGAATAGTACTTTTCACTGTTCCAAAAATCTTTTGACGAACTCTGACTAAGCTAACCAGCTTGTTGCATACGGTTGAAGCACCCTCTAGCGAGCTGCTTTCACAAAATTCTGCGTGCTTTCTAGTAGACTTTGTCTTTTTACACTTCTTGCAAAATAGCTACAAATTATATGTAGAAACTGCTCAACACTTATCGGAAAAGATTCGCACACATGATATGTAGTTAAATGCATGCAGTGGCAAATACATGGGAAGACAGCACCTTCCGTATTATCTCGCAATAAGCGAAAATTAATGAGTTCTGTCTCTCTAGCATATCATTTGTGTTATCCACGTAAATGCCAGCTACGTACTTGTATAATTTTTCTGATGTACTGTTCTTAACCTGAATCAGATCTGATAATCATTTTTGTATTTGCTTTCGTGTAAATACATATCTTAGTAAAATATATAAATTTTTAGTTTCTGATATGTTTGTGCTTTCGTCAATTAGCACCTTAAAGAACTCATTTTTAACGATTTTTATTACAGTAGAAACGTTCCATCTTTTTAAAGTCATATGTTTGACACACTATACCGGTGTGTGGTAATGTCATTTGTGTCATTTCAATATAATGGTTGAACGAAGTGAAGCTCTTACTGTGTTCCTCAATATATAAACAAAACGCCAATTTTGGTTTCTTAATATTTTTATGAAAAATCCAGATTGATTGGATTGTGTAAGCGAGTTACACGCGTGTCCTTCCTAGATTTTAAAGCATAGCCATTTGACTCTACTACTTCCTTCATTTTATTAATATAATTTATCTTCTAGATAACCTATTATTTTCTACTAGTACACCAAGTACTCTCGTCTGGCGGTAGAAAACTGAAAAATAGTAGTAGAAAGTAAAATGTTTTGAAATTTTATTCGAAATAAGGAATAAAGTAAGCAATAAACTAAATGAACTAATTGTAGAAGAACAATTACTGATGTTTCGGCTGTTTCACTTCGCGTTTTTATAAAGGATTAGTAACAATTTTTCTTAATACATCCAACCACAATTTAAAAAGTGATGATGACGTTTTAAAGTAAAGTAGCTTAATCCATCGTAGGACAGTAATTAAATTAGAGAAACTCGAATTTTCTTTTAACTTTTGTTCGTCTCTTTACGTGATAATAAATAATAATATTAGCAGAAGTAATAATAATAATTGGAAACATAAATTTATATTCCATAAACTATATTATTAGTTGTTGTATTTGGAAACACTATTAGAATAGTTGTACGAACTTTTTCATTTGCGATATTATTTTCAACAATACAAAATGGAATAGTATGGTTTGTATTATTTATAATTATTAATAATATGTATTATTAATAATATGGCTAATTCCTGAGGAAATTTATTTTTCTGTAAATCTGGACAATTTTTACTTCGCTGAATAATAATTTCGTAACTAATTTTTTATTTTATCGTGATAGTAATGAAGAGGAACGAAACAAACAAGCAACGATGAAAGAATAGAAAACGGAAGACAAATAAATAACTGAAAATAACATTGAATATCTCTCAAGCATTCCCAGTCATTTATCGTTCGAAATTTAAAAATTCGTCGACTCTACACTCCTTTCTTGTTGAGAAACGTTAAGTTGGTATGATCACTAGTTCCTACAAGCTAAGTTGGTACGACTTCAAACAACGCTCTTTTGTCTTAAGAGTCGACCACGTGTTAATTATCTATGTGTATCCGTTGTGTTCAGACGGTTGTATATGGTGGCGAAATATAGAAAGCTAAAATTGAATCTGTGTGAATCAATTAAATATCAACCATACCTATATTTCATAACATTTCTTTCTAAAACCATGAAATCATATATGAAAGTACTTAGCATAGACGTTTCATAAAAGCGCTGATAAAGATTAGTGTGAGATATAAAATAAAAAAGGCAGCTGTGAATGCAAATGTGAAATACATAAAGTTCGGGATGAGATCATATGCAATAACAGAAATATCTGCACAGATATACTTTATCAAATTAAGAAATAATTATTAGTTATAATTAAATATATGATATATTAACAAAATTCGATTGTGGATTGAAATGGCAATTTGCTTCTACTATTCTAAATTTCAATGCCCACAATTTTAATCTTGAAATCAAATCACAGACGCGTCTTCAATTTAGAAAAACTTGTGCGAGTTTTCACGTGTCATCAAGAATGGTCTTTCCGAAGTAGGACACAAAAATCTTTCATATAATGGGGTCCAAACAGAAGATTTGTTGCCAACTGGTTCTAACAAGTTGTTCCACAGATTATTTGCCACTTGATATACATGAAACAATTTTCACTTGATTATTAATATAAAAGTCATGGTATTACACAAGCTCCTCCATTATACTTACATATTGCATTAGATTTTTGGCTTAGGTGAAAGCAATCAGCAGAAAGATACGATAAATCGGCGAATCCATCCTTGGCAAGCGGTATCTTCGCGTGTTTAAGTGTTGGTAAAATTATAACAGTGAAGTCATTTCTATGAAATTCTGGATAATTGGCGATTTCTTCTTCCAATTCTTGCCACCTAAAAAATTTGGGCAAGATTGTATCTGCATATTCCTCATATGCATCATACAATGGATATCGATATCTAAAACCTATCAGAGAAATATATCGACATCCATTTATTCGAGTCATCTAAGCCGTTGAGATTCACAACATCTCAGTCTTGAACTTTGTACAGAATAATCAAACTTGTTATACACACACACGTGTATTGTTCAGATAAAATTAGTTTTTCACGTATAACTTAGGTCTAGCAAAGGAAAATATCAAAAACGAGGAACTGATTCGAATAACCATAAGGTGATAGGACAGTGTTATTTGAGTCAACGAACAAGTATAAGAACTGAAGAAATACAACAAAATAACTTTCAGAAATAAGTAATGCATACAGACTGTCAAATTACAGATGAGAATACTATCATTAAGAAAACCTTTCTCTGATGATTAGATAAGGTTCCCCTAAATACACAATATATTTTATTGTATATCATGCCGCTGACAACGAGTCAAATAGTCTATTTCGAAATGTAGATCGCTGAAAAATTCTTCGTGTTCGAATTTTACGAAGTGTAAGATAAATGTAACTTTTATCTTCATAAAATTTAACTAATATCGTAAGTACAAAGCTAAAATAATAAAAATATGTATGCACATTGATTTAATGTTCATCAAAATTAATCAATTTAAATTAAAGTAGAAAACTCAAAGGAACCAGAGTTAACTAGTTATAGATTTGAAAACGTATCAGTTGTTGAAGATAATTTTAACATGAGATTCTGCCATCAAATAAGTTAAATGGCAGTCAACTTGTGTCATTTTGTAATAACTTTTTGCAATAAAATTGATTACAATTATCTAATAATAATATTGTAAATGTTGCAATATGAAATAAATATTGTATAACATAAAATCTTGACAGGCGACTCGTTTAAGCGTGAGGTATCCAAAAACCTTTGACAATTCTCTGAATTATACGAACCTCTCCATTATTTTATAATACTCCTGTCTTTGATTTCTGAATTGCAAAGCGAACAAACATGAACATTCTGTGGTAGTGGTTATATAGCATTTCAAAGACCTTCTTCCTTGACGTGTAGCAACCAGTTCCTTTAAGTGAGGCATTATATGAATAGTGACAAAAGTCCTGGGTAAATTATCTCTTAATATCGTAAGAGTATTAATTAAATCAGTTTTGTGATTATCCAAAACAGACCACGGAGAAGGAAGTGCACATATATCGCCACAAAAATCATTGTGCCCGAAGAATAAAGAGATCAACTGTAAAACACAGAAACAGAGACTTTATTATTTGAACAATGAAATAAAAAATTAAAATAACTGACAAAAATCTTTTTGTCCAATTTGATATTTGCTCTAAACACTTTTGATTTTCACTGGTAACTCGGAAATCCCCTAACATAAAACAAATATCCTTAACTTTCAAAATTATTTCAATAAAACTTAAATGAAATACTTATCTGTTTCTTTATTCCACAACGACTATATGAAAACTATGTATAATTTTCATATGTCTATAAAACTATTTCGACATATTTTCAGCCATAATAAACATAGTAGTTTCTACCACAACACTACTAGCAATAATGTTGTTAATATTATGGATTTGAAAGAAAGCACAAGCAGGCGAAGTAATTGTGAAATTCAGTGCTAATATATATTACACAGTTCTGCCCAAGCAGCCGAGCTGAGAGGACGTGAAGCAGCGGTGATACAGTGCGTCAAATATACAAGTGACTAAAATAAATACACGAACAGCTACGCCCATAGCTAAATGTTGGAAACCTGTGTTTTCCATTAAGAAGACTATAAAGAAAAACAAAATGAAAGTTACACCAATAAAGATAATTAATAAAGACGAAGAATATTATATAAACAAAACAACAGCCACAACAAAACCAAGCCAACAAATAAATCAAGATCAGGACTGCTCAGATACAACTGAAGTGGAAATGGAAACGAACAAAGAAACAACACAACAGGATGGAAGCTGGAAGGTGGCGAACTACAATAAAAAAAGAAAAATTATAGGTAACATAGAATCAGAAAAGCAGCGATGGCTGCAAGAATTACCATTAAGAAACTCCTTCAGCTCGCTAATGGAAGAAATAGACGATGACCCAACAAGCAAAATCACAACTCAACCAACACACATTACAAAACCACCACCAATATTTGTCGAGGCGCAAATAATAGACCCGCTTATTGATAGATTATACAACATAGCTGGGAAGGAAAATTACACAATGAAACAAGTAAAACTGGAACAGGTAAAAATCCAAACAAACTCCCCAGAAAGCTATAGAAAAGTAATAAACGAACTTAAGGAGAAAAATGCCATACACCACACGTACCAGCTCAAAACAGAAAGGAGCTACAAAGTAGTCATAAGAGGACTACATCCAAAAACCAACATAGAAAAATTAAGTGAGGAACTAGCAAAAATTGGCCATAAAACAAGATCAATTAACAATATGACCAGGTATGACACTAAGCAACCACTAACATTATTCCTAATTGAACTAAAACCGAGAACAAATAGTAAAGAAATATACGAAGTTAAAAAAATTCTAAACACAATAGTAACAGTGGAACCATCACGCTACAAAAAAGAAATACCTCAATGCATGCGGTGCCAACAATACGGACACACAAAAAACTATTGTAATAGAAGCCCGGCATGTGTTAAATGTGCAAAAAACCATTTAACAACACACTGCCCATACACAGGAAAAATAGAAGAAGTTAGATGTTACAATTGTAACGGAAACCACACTATAATATATAAATAAATCCGCTATAAAGGATGTGAAATCAGGAAACAACTACAACGTAAACTGTTTCCATCACTTCGCAATAGATCAGTTGATAACTACCAACAACAACAAAATACAACGGAAAACAAAGCAACATTGAAAGCACAAAATGAAATAATAGCTATAAACAGAAACACAGACATCCAAGTAAACCGAAGTTACGCGCAAGTAACACAAAGTATCAGACAAGAAACGCCCATTAACAATCAGAGTCAAAGCAACAACACCGAAGACACTACAGAAATCAAAGAACTACTATAACAATCCATCAAAAGCACTGAAATACTTACAAAAATGATAATCGAACAAAACGCAACCCTCAGACAGCAAACGGAACAAATAACACTTATGCTACAACTACTCACAAACATGCTGAGCAAAAATAAGAAATAAAAATGGACACGCTTAAAATAACAGCCTGGAACTCTAACGGCCTACAACAAAGGGCCCTAGAAACCAAAACATACCTGTACAGTAACAACATAGATATACTACTCGTATCAGAAACGCACTTCACTACAAAAAGCTATTTAAAAATTCCGTACTACACCATTTATGACACCAAGCATCCCTCAGGAAAAGCACACGGAGAGACCGCAGTAATAATAAAAAGCGACATTAAATATCACCTACACAGCCAAGTCAGTAAGGAACATATACAAGCAACCACCGTTACAGTACAAACTAGCAGCAACCATTTTCAGTTGTCAGCAGTATACGTACCGCCGAGAAACAAAATTACACCTCAAAAGTGGGAAGAGTACTTTCAACAATTAGCTGATAAGTTTATCGCAGCGGGAGAATACAATGCAAAGCACACAATATGGGGATCAAGAATCACTACACCTCGAGGAAGAACCTTGGAAAAATACATTAGAAATAATAATCTCAATATATTATCCACAGGAAGACCGACATACTGGCCGACAGACCTGAGCAAAACACCTGACCTACTTGATTTTGCAGTTACAAAGGGACTAAACACAAATAAACTAAATATAGCACCCAGCTTCGAGCTTAGCTCCGATCATACACCCATAATAATTACATATAGAAAAAAACCAAAACTTCAAAACAATCCAGAGACACTAAGCAACAAAACAACCAATTGGCAAACATTTAAAGAAATAATTGAGAGCAAAATCAACTGCAACATCCCATTGAAAACACCTGAACACATCGAACAAGCAGTAAAAACACTCACAGAAACTATTCAGGAAGCAGCATGGGCAACCACCATACCTGAATCAACAAATAGACAAACAAAAATCATTCCGCCAGACATCCTCGAAAAAATCAGAGAAAAAAGAAAAGCGAAAGCAAAATGGCAAAAACATAGAACAAAAGAAAACAAAAAACACCTAAACAAACTTGTAAAAGAAATAAAAAACAAAATAAAAGAACACAACTACAACGAGTTCACAAAATTCATAGAGTCACTATCCGCACACAAGAACACCAACTACTCCCTATGGAAAACAATAAAAAAAAATAAAGAAGCCAATAAAACTAGTCCCAGCAATCAGAAAAGCAGATAACACATGGGCAAGAAGCAATGAGGAACAAGCGGAAGAATTTGCCAACCACCTAAGCAACACATTCACACCCCATAATATCAATAACAGCAACCGCAATTGTCATACCGACGAGTATGCAGTAACCACTAGTACCTCAACTGACAAACACTACATCATACCTAAAACAACAGCACAAGAAATTAGAAACATAAAACAAAACAAAAAACAATAAAGCACCAGGTATCGAACTAATCAATGGTAAAATCTTGAAAAACCTTCCGCCAAAAGCGGTACGACTAATCACAATAATTTACAATGCAATATTAAGAATCCAATACTATCCTAAACTACGGAAACTAGCACAGATCAAAATGCTACCTAAGCCAGGCAAAGACCCACACCAAACAGCATCATACAGACCAATTTCACTACTTCCTGTACTATCCAAAATATTAGAAAAAATAATTTACGCCCGCTTAAAACCAATAATAGAGAAGGAAAAATTAATACCAGATCACCAATTTGGATTCAGAAACAAACACTCTACGATAGAGCAAATGCACAGACTCACTAACGAAGTAATAACAGCATTAGAAAGCAAAGAATACTGTACAGCACTCTTTATGGACATAGAAAAGGCATTCGATAAAATAAACCACGAAAGCCTTCTACAAACAATCAGGAAACAATTCCCGGAACAAATATACCATTTGTTAAAATCGTACTTAAGCAGCAGAACCTTTATAGTAAAAATTAAAGATTCATGCTCTGAAGTTAAACATATCAAGGCAGGGGTTCCGCAAGGAAGCGTCCTAGGACCAATGCTTTACACATTATACACGGCCAACATACCAACAACTACCAATAGCAAAATATTGACATTTGCGGATAACACAACTGTACTAGTTAGGTACACGAACCCTGTAACAGCAGTCACATTACTACAAGAACATATCACAAAAATAGAAAAGTGGGTTCAAGATAAACAAATTAAAGCAAACCCCGATAAATGCAACCACATTACATTCACACTGCGAAAACAGATACCACCAAACATTACACTAAACGGCACGCAAATAACACAAACAAGGCAAGTCAAATACCTAGGACTCCACCTAGATAAATGATTTACATGGAAACAACATATTAAATCAATAATATACAAAATACAGGCAGCAAGGAGACAGATGCAATGGTTAACAATTCGAAAATCCAAACTAAGCATAGAAAACAAACTAAAAATATACAAAACAATTATAAAACCAGTCTGGACGTACGGAATACCACTATGGGGAACAGCAGCAATGAGCCATATAAACAAAATAGAGACAGTACAAGCTAAAATTATTAGAACAATAGTAAACGCCCCATGGTACGTTAGAAACGAGGATATACGGAAGGACCTGGGTATGTCAACGGTCAAGGAGGAGATTAGCAGATACGCAGGAAGGTACAGAGAAAGAGTAGCAACGCACCCGAATTGGCTAGCAGCGGAAACGATCAACACATCAAACATAGAAAGAAGTCTAAAAAGGAAACACCCAACAGATCTCACAAAGGATACAACCTAACAAACACGAAAATGGTACCCCGCTGGGGGTAACCACCCACATGCTACATTATTACAACACCAAGATATAACATTTTACCAAATGTCCTACTGGACAAATTGTAAAATTTAAATAAATAAATGGAAAAAAAAATATATATATTACAGAATGCTAATATCAATTTCATGTTATTATCTCATTATTTTACCTAAAATACGAACCTTCCAATGTCTCTTTATATTTATCCTCGGATCATTTCTCATTTTATTGACTAGATGTTTGGCCATAAATGGCATATCTCTGGATATTGCAGCGATCTCAGCGACGTTTAACTGCGAAGCTGATTGAGTAGTCAGAGAATCTCCAAGTGCATAGCCCAATAATTTGGGGTTAAATTCCTAATTATAAAAAGAGCCGACTATGAAAGCGCTATTCTCTTTTATGATTAATAAATCATACAAAGTAATAAATATATTAATGATTATATAATTTATGTACGTGATCAATTTTTGAGTAAAGAATTTGAGTAACGTACTTTAAAAATATTGGGAAGCGTCAAGTATGTTCGCCAAGTTCCTTCACCACCAATGCTCGCTGACGCGCCTCTATTTTCGACGAGCATCTCCAATAAATTAGTTGCAAAAATTCCAGTACCGGCTGTCAAAGAATCGCCCATCGCGGCAATAACATCTATGTCACCTGGTCTCAAACGATGAACCGACTCGGGAACTTTGGGAGACCTACCACCTAAAGGGGTTAGAATAAAAGATTTAGGATACCAAGTTCCTGGAATTATATCGAGCGATTATAACAAATCCTAACAATTGTACGGTAATGAATCTATTTATTTAAATATAGTGACAAGTTAAAAATATGGCGATAAAATATTAATTGGAGATACATAGGTCTGCCATGTTTGAATAATTGTTGTATCGATTAAATAAATATCAATCACGAAAAATGACAATAATATAAAGAATTTAAAAATAAACTTAAAAGTATATTAAAATTACTGTGCGTTTAATTAATTTCAATTTCCAAGGCAAAACACGTCTAACTGCAATTTAAACTAAGCAATGATTTTAGAAAAGTAAATACGAAAAAGTAATATCTAAGGATGATTTCGTTTTTTTATAATAATGGATAAAAATTTTTCAACAATAATAAATAAAATTTTAACTACCTGCAACGTTGCAAGGAAATGGTACGTCTGATGGAACCTGTATTTGAAGTTTCCTAATATTTCGCGTTGATTGTGAGACTGATCCCTCATCGTGATTATTTGCTCCTAGAAAATACGTTTCATTAGGTCATACGATTAAGTCATTACGATCTGGATGAAGTTCATTTTGTGATTTCACTTACACAAACAAGGAATCAAATCTATTTTCAGTAATGCAAAAATCACGAGAACTCCTATTTGGCTACTAATATAATTTCGTCTAGAACTAGGAAATTATATCTGTAAATTCAGTTTCTTATAAATTGAGTTATGTCGCGAACAATTTGGTCGGAACATGAATTACTTTCCATATAAATTGCTTTTTGAAAGAGTCACCCAAAAGGAAACATATTACACATGACTTTTTTTACAATAGTGATAAAAGTACATCGCTTCATTTGGAATCAATGATTTTGAAACTTTGGACGTCATATTCCTTGAAAAATTTTTTTTATTTAATATCCATATTATATGATAAATATAACGTGATTTTCAGTATCTGGATTAATATCCATATTTCCTAGTAGATATTATAAAAAGAATAATATTAATTCCAAGATTAAAACAGCGAAGGGTAAGATATTGCCATAAACGTAACAGTGTGTTAATTACTTATGAGTCCTATAACACTTTTCCCACTAAATAGCGCGATGTTGTTTAATATGTTAAACTGCGTTTAATTACATTTTATTTGTGACTTAAATCACCTATAAATGTCTCTTTTTTAGTACCGTCAATGCTTCAGAGCGAAAGTATCTTCAATGTTAGAAAAATATTTTTCCACCTTCTACATCACTTTCCTATTTTATAGTTTCAGAGTATCTCTCGTTTCATTTCGACAATTAGTATCGTACGTTCTCCCTTAGATGGCATTATGCACAAAGTAATCGACGCATACGATATTGGATACCACTGATATCGGATGATTCATGTACAATGTACACCGAGAAAAATTTTAAAGAACATCACAAGTGCCAAATATGATAAATGGAAATGATAATGAATGAACCTATAGTATTTTAGAGTATGGTGTTTAAAAGTATTGTAAAGCATTAAAATTAAATTTATTACACATGATGATCAAATCTTCATAATCGATAATGGAGTATTAATAAATAAGTAATTTACACTTTTACCACTGCATCCTTAAACAATATTGAAACATTTAATTTTCCCGCGCTAAGAAATTTCTGGTAACATCAAGTATCATCGATCGTTTTCCGTGATACAACTCGGCGGAATATAAACGGAATATAAACTTTCTGCACATTGCATATCTGTATAACAAGTATTGTGTACACTTTTTCTAAAATAACGCATTTTTTCTTTTACGCCGTTTTAAAAATACATTGGTTGAAAATTACACAGCATTCCTTTTTATATATCGTAGGAAATGGTCACTATACAAAATAACTATACACTGGACACTAAATACAAAATAACTGGACACTATACAAAATTAAGTAAACACATACCGATACTTTGGAGAAGCCAGTTACGAAATTGCCGATAATAGTGCAAATTTATTGGTGAGTCTAAAGTCGTCTTTTGAGGCGCCGTCAGCACGCATAATTGTAACAAAAGATACAAACGAAACTTGCCCATTGCACGTCTTGTTCGACCAACTAACGAAATGATGAGACATTCGCGAAAACTCGTACTTTTTATTCTGCTATAACCTTTTAACAACTCCAAATGGATTCAAGGTGGTATACTTAATTTTTTTAAAGTGCTAGCCGGTTTTAACGTTGAGGTGCAATGTTCGTTATGAAGGTTGTCTTGGCTGTGGTATATTTCAGAGAAATTGTACACAATTACAAAGTCGTTATCGAAAGTGAAGCTGGATTTAGAGAAGATCTGCCAATATATCTCATACCCTCGTCGATCAAATATAAGACAATTCGATGAAACATTTCAAATTCCGCCATGACGAACGAATATTTATACCTGTTTTAGTCATTAACATAACATACATAATCACTTAAGTACTCTAGATGTCCGATGTCGAGCCACGAAAATAAAACACTTGAAATAATTATTTTACATTTTTTCGCAGATTTAGTATCGCGGTATAAGATGTAACATCATATATGTGTACTCTCCGTATTATTTGTGTAATGGACATACATATGCTTATTAATTTTCAATGCGAAATAATACATCAATGATAATTGAAAATAGAAATATTTTGAGCGTTCAATTATATTTCTATTATTATTGCGAAATATTGCCCGCGACGACTATAAAAATGACAGTGTTTAGGCCACAAATGGAAATGGCAATTGTAAATGATGTTTCTTATACGTAATTCTTCCAATTGTCGATGCCGGACACCGGATGCTATAGGACGAATGCAAAAATTCTTGAATACTCGTGCTATAGACATCTGCGCTTCTCTGCAAGTAGAATATTCTACAACTACAGCTGGCAATAAGATATACCCATTTCCAGTACAGAAACAATGAATAGAATAATGAGTTGGAGTTGAGAATAAGATTTCATTCGTGCAGAATACATTTGTTAATTGTTGCTTTTTAATAGCAATATCAAGTACATTAATGAATTACTGACATTTTTCTCTGCAATATCCCTTTTATTTCTTTTATTATTGCCTCAAATCCTCTTTCCATCTTCTCTATTTTTTCCATCATTGCTTCCATTCCTCTCTCCCTGATTGGTGTCTTTTTTCCTGACAAGCTGTAACTATCCAATGTGTTTTTGAAATCTGCTTTATCTGCCGCTTTACCCGCGTTCCTTGATCTTCCTCTGTTTAACGCCATCTGTTGTTTCCCTGCCTTACTGTATTTGCCGTTTCTAATTCTAGTTTTCTAATTCGTACCTCTCTTTCGTTCCAAACTTCTTTTCGCTTTTCTTTCACTTTCTCCTCGTATTCTCACCCTTTATTTTCCCTTCTTCCTGTCACTTTGTACTTCTTTCTCCTTTTTCCCTTCGCACTTCCCTTTATCCACAGAGCTCTCCGTCCGCGTGTTACCCTCGCCCCGAACCAAACCGACAGTCCTTCTCTGCAAGATATTTTCTTTTTATATTATCGGCTGGAAAAAACCTGAAGCGTAGCTCTTTCACATATTTTGGAGCTTCTATAACATACCAAATCTATATTGAATTTGCCGAAGTCGGATGACTTTCGGGACGCTTATTCTTAACGTACGTATTTAAACGTACACACATTCATACGTACATGCTTACTACACACGTGCATACAACGAGAGGCCAAGAAAATTGTATGATTTCTTATAAAAGTATTTGAACACCCCTCAAGATGAAATAACTTTTTAAAAAATGCAAAGTCGCCAAACGTAGCCGCGGTCACGGGATGAATGCTTTGTCTAACAAAGGTATTTCTCCTTAAAAGAAATATTTGTAGCGGCACGCGACAGTAAACATTCCAACGGTTTCTATCCCGTGGCTCGCCACACGCAGATCCTATTCTTCGGGTATGATGGTTACCAGATACCGACACGTCTCCACTAGTACATGTTCAGCTAGCCCAAGGGCCAACCCTCGCGAATGCAATTTATCTTTTTGATTGAAGGTATAGAAATCAGAATAGATATAAGAAGTAGAATGTTTGCAAATTTGAATATAGATTAACAATATGTACACTAATATAGAGAAAGGAATTGTAGACGCTGTATGTATTTACTTTAAAAAGCTGGAAGAATGCGGGCAATGCCATAACTGGCATTAATTGAAATTCAAGGTTTAGTCTCGTGTACGGCATTGAATGCTCGTTAATTATCTCCACCATCTTTCCCCTTGACGCATCAAGGTTTTGGACGGTCGAGTAATTTAATTTGATCCGAACTCAAATATTAATGAGGCAATACTAATACAACAAGGAAATCTTTTTACCCTTTAAAATACTTTAAAATTAAAATACCGGTCACTGCATATTAAAATATTCACATACATACTACTGAAATGAAAAATGGAAATACAAGAAAATAAGAAAAAACTTGCTTGATCTTATATTCGAAGAATTGGCTAAGATATCGTTCAATCACATTTGAAATTGTCTTAAGAATACTTAATGCGTATGTTCTACGGATATCCGCTGACAGGACAATTATGATGAATGTATGAAATTTGCATAAACATTCTTTATGTGTGCTATTACTTATTAATTAATTATAGAAGTAACAAATTAGAGGAAACATTTATCATTTCTACTGTATAATTTCACGAGACGGTTTTCTATATGCTGTTGTCACGTAATAAATGAAGAGGTAATATATATATAATATAAAAAAAAAAGGCGAATGAACAATAGTCCGTTCGTATACTTTATTCACCAGACGAAGTTACACTTCAATAGCAAAATACAGACTGACTTACTGACTAAAGGACTGGGATCCTCCTCACTATGATTCACATATCTCACGGGTGGGAATCCGGCTACTGTCTATTCTCACTGCTATCGCATGACCAGGTGTTATATATGCGTATACTGAGGTCGGCGGATTCTTAGCTTCTGGGCAACGTTACACTGTTATGGATTTTAATGAGTAAGCAGGTTTAATGTCTAACCTATAATTTTTCTTTGAAAACGTCGCGCAGTACAGTTTACGTTTTCAAATCTTTTTCTCTACGACTTGTACGAGGTAAGCTGCCGACGTACTTTCGTTCGTATAAGCGGGTTACCTCGTGCACGGGGATATTTCGGATAATTTCTAATTATCGATGACTAAAGAACAAAGCCGAAAACGCAAATTTTTTTTATTCTTGATCTTTAGTTAATTTGAGCTTCAAGAATCACCTTAAATTTTTTCACACCTATAGTCGAGCACTAGATTTACCCTGTAAATTGACAGCGAACGTATGTCTGGCGACATTTGTCAACAAATTCTAGGTTTTTATCCATAGATGGTACCTGGACTTGAATTTAGTCTTTAAAAGACACTAAAAACTATTATATTTCAGATGTGATGTCATACATGTGGTATGACATGCGATATGTCATAGCCTCTACGCATCCAACACTATCAAAAGGAGCAAATCAAGTTAAGAGAGATTGGTGCCCGAGAAACCAAGTTTTATCAAAAAGTTAAAGCATCAACCATAATAAGATAAAACTGTCATATACATGGTTGGCAATTTAAGAAGCACCACGGAAGATAAGGAAGAAACCTAACATCCGATAACCAACGATTTTTTCTCACTTAATTTCTTGGGAATTAACGAATTTATGCTGGTTCTGCATAAACGATGTTTATGTTCTTATTCGAAGTGATATTTTGAGGCAATTATTTTGCCAAAAAATAACCGGTGTCTCGTGCAAGTATGTTACCAAAGCGAATGTTTCGATTACCTCTACTGACTGGTTGTAAATTATTGAAAAATCACAATAATGAATCAGTTTTACAGCGTAAAATGTAAAATATCAAATAAATATTTGAGAATTCAAAAACTTCATTTAAACTTATTGTAGTAATTAATCACCCGATAATATTTTTGGTATATATGATATTGATAATAATGAATGACGTTAATGAAAAACACAATTGAATAAAGAATGACAAGGAATCGCCTGTTACCTGATACTGTTTCCACTGCGTATTATTTACCATAAATCGAACAAAAATGTTTGTCACAGTACTGAAACGATATTCGATGTGATACTTCTCTAGATATACTTTTAATAACATAACACTACTACTGAAACTGGATAATGTTATGCACGAATGATTCGATTAATATATTTATCTACAAAATCACACAAGAAATAGCTTTCAGTGATCTTTGATCGTGAAAGATAGACAGGAATTGACTTTTTATCACTGACTGCTTCCACCGCTCTCATTTCAATGACATTTGCATTACATATAACTTCTTATAATGAGCAATGTTTGCATTACAAATTCCATTTCTGATATTTAATAATAATAATTAATCTATTCTGGTGGAGTTAAAGAGCACTAATACAGAGCCTGTGTAAAGTGTATTCATATAGTACATAACCTTAACAAGATTATGGTATAACATCATTTGTTATGAAATATTTAGCAAATGGAAGATATATGTTGAGAAATGTTAAGTTGGTATGATCGCTGGTTGCTACAAACTAAGTTGGTACGACTTCTAACGACGCTCTTTTGTCTTAGAAGTCGACCACGTTGTTCTATTGACTTGAAGACTCCTGTGTGGTAAGACGTGTTATAAGACTGAACTGTTAGACTAAATATATTGGAGAAAACGAATCTAAGTGAATCGTTATTTTATAAACCCAAAACCTTATTAAATAACAATATATACATGTGGGATGGTGTGACGTCAGGGAAGGACGTGGCGTGAACGGTAATTGTTTATTAACGTTGTCCAGATATGTTAATGTTGTCAAGAAGTGTTGTGAGCGTTACCAAGGTATGTTAAGGGAAAAATGAGCATGGAAAATGCTGTCAGAGTTGAATTTATCGCGTCGTGTGAAGTTCCCTGTGTTGTGTCGTAGAATTAGTGAGAAACGAATACGCGAAACGCTGTATTATATTCGATTTCGTGTGCGTGCAATGATATTGTATTTATCATACTGTTTTCTATTAACTTATAATATAACATTCCTACATACATATTTTTGCAAACCCTCAAAATAATTTAAAAAAAAGTATTCGCTACCTGTTATGAAAATATTAATAAATATCTGGGTAATAGTAAAAATATATGTGTAATATATATTTGTAGAGTTAGCGTTTCATAGGATAAAACCTACATAAATATTTAAAAAAATAATCTGCATCAAAGTGTAAAAAAATGGGTTTAAAGACAATTTCATCCTAATGCAAAGTAACTATCCAAAGCTCAATCATACACGATATACATCGATTTGAAAAATTCAACGCCACGAGCTTCAGGCCATACTAGAATCAGAAGGAAACTTCACTCATAAGAAAATCCTGCAAACAGTCAAATTCAGATTTTATTAACTCTTAACGTTCCGACTTTTATTGTGAATATCGTCCGGCAACTCCAACTTATTCTCATCATACTTCGACTTGCAAGTTTTTAAGTGTCAGATTTTAAAATGTAGATCGCCGCATGTCGGTGGTGCTTGAGAGACACACTTGAAGTAGAACGCAGTACATCGGTGGTGTCTGAAAGGCATACTTAGAGCGTTAAGGGTTAAAACTTTGCAGGCTTGAAGAACAACGCAAAATATTAAACACGTATTCTCTTCTAGCTACGCTCCCTCAAGTTTATACAGTAGAAGTTCAAGCCCTAAAAGGCTATCACGAAAACAATTAAAAATAGAAAAAAATCTGTTAATGAAAATTTTAACATATAGGAAAAGAATATTACAATTAATAAGAAATTATTTGAAGAGATTATGTTTGTCATGTATATTCATATCGATCTATTACGCCAGGCAACATTACCATCGCCAACGATCAACGCTAGGAGCACCTTAATAGACGATTCGACAATAGTAGTAGTCGTCAATGTTTATTCAAACTAATAAGCATATTCTTGAGCTGCTGTTGAATGTGGTGGTCTATTTTCTTGCACGAACCGTACACATTTTCCACACAAGCTACTGATCACTGTATATTACAGTATTCACATACACACATATGAAATAAAAAATAAAGCAAGCAAAGGAAACTACAAGAAAGATTGTTTAACAATTCAAATTAATATACAGCCAAATGAAAAATTATATTTGTCGCCGAAATGACACTGCCCTTCCAAGACAGTTCTATCCGAATCGAATGTCCAGTTGGGCAATTTGTAAAGTACAAATTAAATAATAAAAAGATATATATATATGTCGGGGTATGGTTGGAATTTTGGGCGCAAACCAAGAACAAAAGAGCTGCGATGACGAACAATCATATCAAGATGAATACTGGAAGACAGCAACAGCGCACAAAAAGCGTAAAGTAATACCAGGCCCAGGCGCCATGAACTTCACATACAGAAAAGCAACAATGCCTACAAGACATCTCACTCCGAAATTCATTCGGTTCACTCATAAAAGAAATAGATACGGACCAAAAAGAAAAGGTCACAATTGATATCGTTAAACCACCACCGGAGATGCATAAGCGGCGTGTAACCAAACAGGGCGGATCCATAATTTTATAGAATATTGTATATGGTAACATGTGTCATCTTCGGTACCTAGCCGCATTGTGCAGTACTAGTCCGGGAACAACCAGAACCATAAGCTTGAACGCTCTCATTCCTTCTCTAATACTACTAAAGTACTCGAAAAATACATCTGCCAATCAAATATCTCGTCTCTATGGAGGCATAAAAATATGCATATACGCATGACTACTGTTGGCTCCCATTGCTTCTTCTTTATTAAGTACTTTATCGAATGAACGCCGTTTAAAAGTAGAGACGCTGAAATGAGTATCGAGTTTCCAAGTCGATATGACAGTCAAATGGGGCCACAAAAATGCAAAAGGTACTTTATCTTTTTTTATCTTGCCCATTTTTGTGTCTATCTATTTGTCTGCCTGACTTACCGTCGTTATTATCTGACTATGATCTCTTTTCACCCGGTAGGTGGCACCGTTTTACCTTTCCTTATGGTATTAATTTTTCTCGTATTACCGTACCGATCTGCTGTTTGTGTTTATCGCTTTCACGTTAATCGTTTATCGTTCTAATTTCTTATTTTTCTGAACAGTTTCAACTTGCTTACAGACTGACTTTTCTTTCATTTTCTTTCTGTGTCTTTACTTTCTCGGAATAATCACTTCTTCCTCTTACCCTTTTAGTACTACTTCATCTTTTTCATTAAACCATGAAAACTACAATTTTATCTTTCCTCCCTTATTAACACGTGTTATTTCTACGCTTATCAGCTCGTGACCCCCGATGGTAAAAATGGATTCAATTTTTTCCAAATATATGTCGGGTTTACATTGGAATTAGGGTTAGGGGCGTGAAACGTATCTTCGTTTGGATTACACATTGTCGATATGCAATAGAAAAGACATTGACTAGTGCAAATACGATTATTATAGAATTGGACAAATAACCGTGGTAAACTGTTACTGGTGTGTTTGAACACATTATCGGGAATATAACTTTAAACAACCATTTCCTGCACATGTAACTGTTGGACGGCTATAGTTTCTGAGATATTCGGAAAAAATCATCCAATGAATTCTACCAATGTATAATGTATATAATTATATATAACTGTGCATCCGTGACAGCGTACGCGCTGTTATTTGTTGCCCGTCCATCTTTTGTTTATAGTATATACAGGGTGTTCAATGTAAAACAACTTAAGGGCTGATTCTTGAAGCTAAAATAAGACGAAAATCAAAAAGAAAAAAATTGCGTTTTCGGATTTATTTTTGAATTATTGACAATTAAAAATCGGCCGAAATATCACTGTGCGCGAGTAAATCTCCTTACACGAACGAAAGTAGGTCAGCTCAAGCAGCGAGGTACACGGTGATCATCAATTCGAACGATAGATAGGCAGCAGTTTATCTTGTACTGCAAACTATGACGTTCGGAGACATAGACCATCCTACGTAAATTTTTTTAAGAAAAATCATCGATTATGCTTACTCATTAAAATCCATAGCAGCATATCGTAAACCGCTTTATGATATTTTTGAATAGAGAGGATTAGTGTCTCCCCTAATCCTTTGTCTCGATAAATGATCAATAAACAAAGGCACATATAGATAGTGCTTGTACAAAGATCACACACGTTTGAAAATCGCACACGTACCGCGAGTGTGCAGGCTGATGCGAATTTTCAACTAGATGGCGACCAGTCAGATTGCAACTGATCGATTAATATCGCGAACCGTGAACGCTATTAATGCTCAAGGTGGAGGTAGATTAAAGATTCAGAGTAATGTTACAGAGTATGACTGTATGTTGGAGACTGTTCGAAGACTTGTTTAATACTCGCCATGGTTTTTGTGGGGTGGGAAACTATTCCTTCCAATCTTCTCTGGTGTTGCTGAATGATACCAGTTGTTTACTTTCGAGCGAACTCAACGAACATTTAGGGTGTTAATTAGCTTCCTGCTTCTTACGAGGCAGACGGAGACGAATAAAGTATCAATGTCTCTGTCTGTGACATTCATGCCACGCATACGTAGAATGCCCTTCTTGTCTTCCTTCATCACAACACAACTTTCGGGCCATTTCTTCTATGCTTTCGGTACATGAGTGTCAAGAACTGTCTACATGGCCGTGGTCCTACCTACACGTAATCGGCATCAATAGAATGCTTCATTAGGGCGCTAACTTTCAATATATAGTGTTTAGTTTTTGATTATGACTTTGTATTGTTGCATTTCTTCGCATAATTTTGGACCTTCGACAATAATTGTTAAATTGTCTAAAATAATAAAAAGAAATAAAATTTAAGAACTTTTAACGAAAATTGTCGCCGACTAAAAACATTTTATCAATCTTTTGGTTAAACTGTAGGAAAAAAATGGAATATATAAAATGAAGAATTACCTGTAAACATTAAACGGGAAATAGATGCTCTTAAATTTGCTTGAGCCAGCGATGTCATAAGTTATCCTACATATAGTATACTCTATTTTTATCTACAGTTTAATAAAATTGAAAACATGAGTTCAACTGGGCAATAATTTTCATACTTCACTTTACTACATACTGCATAATAATTATGTTACAAATGGTGGATGCTTGTATTAAAATGTATTCGCAAATATAGGATAAATTATTCTGTTCCAGACATTTTTATGTTTCATTTTCTCATTAACATCTAAATGTTAGTAATAAGAAAGACTTATATACATATATACATCATTAACATGCACATACATATATCATGTAGATGACGTTAGACGTAATATAGCATTTATAACGTAGAAGTTTAGTAGTATTCTTTCAAGAAATCTTTACTAAATCAACAATTTTCTTGCAATGGGATTAAATTCTAATTTTGTCACATAATACATACATCAAAGGTAGTTATGCGTAAACGAGGCTAAGCGTTCGATTTCGATAAATTTTAAATATGTTGTATAACTTATCATGAAAAACATATTCTTACAAATACATTGCTCGACTTTAGTTATAGTTAGAGATATAGGAAACACAGAGAAACAAGAACTGAGAGTCGTAACGTTCGGCAAATATTAATCAAAAACCCGCGATAAGCTGAGATCTTTGACTCAAAAATCAAACTATCTTATTTTTGATTTATGATCGATGAAACTTTTACCAATATGCTCCTTACCTTTTTGGGGTTAAGATAACACCAAACATATATATTTTTTGAAGCATATTAGCTTAGTTAATAAATGATAATTAACTATATATCAATAAGTAACTATAATTCAAATTACATCATGTTTAGTCTCGTATTAATCAGAAACGTCACACAAATACGTTAGTAAGAGTTTCATTTTTAAAAAGTCAATAATTAAAAAGTTTTGATATTGAATTAGTACTTAGGTACATTGTGACAACCCATGTCTAACATTGGAGCATGTTACACTACTCGATCGCGACGGTATGTCGACTTTCCCGTGCGTCATAGAGCTAGATCCCTCCTTCGGAATGCAGATAATGACACTGCAATTATCAAATGTTTCCTGTATTTGCAATAAATTACTGCTACTAATACTATATTGAATCCTGCCTATACTTGCACGTTCATGGCAACGTTTGCGTCGGCATAGTGCAACAGCTTATCTACTGTTTCTATAAACACATCGCGACCGCCGGAAAACTATCTGTATAAAAAGTTAATTCGTCGACAAGGTACTTCAAAAAGATAGACTAGAAATACTTTTTAAAGGGCAATGATTGCAGTTAGGAATAAGAAGTTATCAAATGTGAATTGGTTCAAAAGTCGTGGAGAAATATTTTGTTTGAATACGCAAAGCTCATGTCACGTAGGAGACCGGATCACCGGTGATCTGCTCGCGTTTTAGTTCGAACGTTTCACAAGTAAGGTAAAAAATTTGAACTTCAGATATGGTAGTAAAATTTATTGCACGAATACAACAGAGTGACGGTTCAGAGTGTTATAACAAAAAAAGTGCTGAGTGCTGATTTGGGAGGGTTCTTGTAGTAAGGTTTGGTTCCTCTGGAGGGGTTATCGTTAGGTGTATATCAGACGCGACTATTCTGTTACTATCTGGTTATTGTTTCGATGACTGTGGCATGTAGGATGTTCTGTCTACTCTGTTACTGTTTCTGAGCGTGAGACACTCACAGGGGTTGACGTCCGCTATTTCAATCTACATAAGCCCGAACCTTGTTACAGGAAAATGAAAATATTTATTATCTGTATTGGATATGGATTACTTTTTTTCAATTCGACTGTCTTAGTGAACAAAATGATATTAATGTCAAGTGATAGCCAACTTCCTCACGACAGGCGGATTGATCAGTATTTTTTATTTTACTTTTGAGTACCATTTAATAGCGACTGTCAACACATGTCTGATCTATGCGTCTAAAAGATCCTTTTTTCATTTTCAAAGTAGTTTCAGGTTAGTAAAAGAAAGAAATAAATATTGAAATGTTTGTGCGCTATAGGGGTTGTTTGCAGACTGCCGCGATGTGTTTTTAGAAGCAATAGTTAAGTGGACGTACCATGCAAACACGTACGTCGCCATGGCATGCATATATGGGCAAGATTAAATTTGGTAGTACCGACAATCTTTTGCAAATATCTCGGAAACTAAGGCCGAGCGACGGTTATGTGTATAGGAAGAAGTTCAAAATGTTGAATTTTACAATAAATTTAGATTTCACCAAAATCGGAGATGCAGCCTCGTTTATGAATAATTACAGAATATCATTGTATCCTGAAAATTTTTCTAATTAATTTGCGTAAGCAATACCATACGACATTCTTCAGCATCAGAAATATATTCTCAGCCAAGGGACGATTTCCATACATTGCTTTACTTCATTTCGATAATAATTGTGGTATAATTTATCGATACCTAACCAACTTATAGGTATAGGATAAATTATTCTGTTCTAGACTCTTTTATATTTTTGTCCTTCTCATTAACATTATAAATGTTAGTAATGGAAAAAGGTAATACAGATATTTGTATTGTGGTGGATTGGTTGAGGATCAATAATATAGAATAACAAGAGCGAGAGATTGCTGTTGCAACCCGTCAAATATATTTGAAAGAAATTAAATAAATAAAGTATAAATACTGTTGAAAGACGCTTGTTCAATATATTCTCACGATAGTGTATGATCGCTCGCAGATAACTCGATAACTAGTACACTCCGTTAATCGCGTATGATAGCTCGTATGATAACCCGTATGATAACTCGGATACTAACTCGAATAATAACTCGGATAATCTGACTCGCTCGCGATCGCGTCTGTTTATTTATACTGGTCGGGGGAGAGTCGGAAAATTCGAATTCGTCTTTATCCGACGGTTGCATGTAGCGGCAATATTGTTTTGCTCGGAGTTTATTTATCATTACGTTTCATGCCTGAAGGCTGTGTCAATGTCCCGAGGCAAAACAACAACATGAGTCGCTCTCGATTCGCATCGTCCTCTGACTCATGTGCCGCTACATTTCTATCATTGCGAGAAATCTGTCGTTAAGAATAAAGTAAACAACGTCATATTTGCTACATTGCTACATTGCTGTTGCATTTATCTGCGACTTAGACCAACTAATAAGAAAGTTTCGAATGAACTGAATTTTGGAACACAGAAATCTCAAAACTCGAATTTCACATATTCCTCTCGCCAAAATTACACGGTTTTTGCATTTAATGATGGATTTGGCAACACCAGAGGATATGTGCCACGAGGATGCACAGTTACAAGATTGGAAAGAATAGATTCTCACCCCATAAAAATCATGGTAAGAAGGGAAACCACGGGATGAAGAGTTAGTATATAAGGACCAGGCGAAGCTTCTTCAAGGAGCCTTAAAACAGTCTTCGTCCGAACGTCATACTTTTATATTATACAGTGCAAATAAATCAATTACACATAACATTACTCGTCATCTTTAATCTACCTCCACCTCGAGTGTTAATAGCGTTCACAGTTCGCGATATTAACCGATCAGTTGCAACCTGACTGAATGTCACCTAGTAGTTGAGAATCGCAACACAGACCGCGCACTGGGATATTTAGACCGATTTCTCACTGTCGATAAAGAACATAGCCGAAAACCCTGTATATGAACCGACGCGTGATAGGACACTTCCGATAGAGTAACTTGAAAGTAATAACTAATGAAACGTGGGCAAGATTAATAATGGCACTGTCACAGAATAAAAATTTGGACCGTATTACATAATATTTAATGAATTGGATTTACAACGAATTCTGCTTTCGTGTTATCAGCACTGTTGTTTTTCGGCAAAAAGTGGGGGAATGTTTACTTCGACAAAGCTCTCGCCCTTCAGTTGTGTTCGTGTCGACCACGTGAATTCCCCGTAAATAATTATTTTCGATTACTTTCACTGGATGAAAACAGTATAATCGCACACAAGTGGAATAAATGTGCTCTTTATACAGATACAGCTTTCATATGATTCTGATATCGATGAAGAAGGCGGTTTGTTTAACAAATGATAGCAACTTCCTTTCCCTTCTTTCATCAATAAGTAAATGTGATTTCTAGCATATCGCTGTATTTGGTCTCATCTTAATCAGCAAAATTTCACAAGTACGTTAGTAAAAATTTAATTTTAAAGAATTTCAAACAGTAATCAAATTTCACTGTTGCATTAGTATTGCCTCATCGATATTTGTATTCGGATCAGATTGCATTACTCGACAGTCCAATGACTTGATGCATCAAGGGGAAAGATAGCGGGGGTAATTACCAAGCATTCAATGACGTACACTTTCAAGTAACGTCAACTATGGCGTTGCCCACATTTTTCCAGCTTTTTAAAATAAATACATACAGCATCTACAATTCCCTTCTCTAATCATTCATTAAGTAACTAAATCATATGCCGGAAATCTGCAATAATTGCAACAAATTCGTGACCTAAATTTCGCAATTAAAGAGTAAAATAGAAATAGAAACGACTCTATTCCTGAAGCCAGTGACAATAAAGAGTTAATCGTGACAAACGTAGAAAAGAATAATGCGAGTGAAAGAGGATGAGAAAGAGGGACTGAGAGTTAAAATGTTTGGCAATAATTAGTCTGAGCGTGCAAGGGCTCGGCTTTGGGGGCCGACCGCGCCATTCCTGGAGTATAAAACTCATACTGGCTTCGCTGAATAGGTGTTCGGTAATTATTATCCACCTTCAAACTGCCACTGCCCGGGGAACGGCGCGCAGGTGGTCGGCGCGCGACTTGGAAAAACCCTGCCCTCTCCTAGCGGATCATTGGACAAGTTAAACCTACCCTTTCGGGCGGCAGCTCGCTTAGCCGGCGCCGCGCGATGCACGCATCGCGCTGCGCCGTTTCCAGCGGGGGCCACGAGGAGGCGGAGCTGCCAGCATAATGCTCAGTCCCAGCAGGTTGGCTTCCCAGCCGATTATTCCCTGCACCGTCACAGTATTCATTTGCATGAGTACTGCCTGCGTCGACGGTCGCAGGGTAAAATGTTTGGCAACATATAAAATATGGAGCCACGTAATGAGCTCCTTCAGCTGAAAAATCAAATTTTCTTACTTTTAATTTGTAATGAGTAGAACTTTCGCCAACTGTTTGTTGGATGTTTTCAATTAAAATGAAAAGAGCACGATACAATTCGTAGCACATTTGCTCATGGTAAAAATTATTTAATGCTCATTGGTAAGTAAATATAACTGAAATTACATCGTGTCTGTTCTCATTATAATCAAAAAGATTTTACAAATACGTTGGTAGAAGTTTAATCTAAAAAAAAAATTTAAAAGAAACATATGTTACCTCGGTAATATCTGACATCCGGTCATGTTACACTATGTAGAAAAATTTACCGATTGTCCAGCTGGACAAATTGTAAAATACAAATTATGATTTAATGACGATTATGTAGATATGAAAAGTAGATTCTTTTTTTTCCTGGAGATCTTCTTCCTTCTTTCATTTCTGGATTCATGCACGGCTCACGTTCAAACATATCAATGATATGCTATATATGTACATATTTTAAACAAAAGCGAAAGGGGAAATAAGCAACTAGCTAACTAAAGCGAAAAGATAGGAAAAGCGAAACATCTTCGAAGAAGCTGAATTTTACATTGAATTTGAACGTCCGACGAGGACTGGGAAAATGTTCCACTGGTCAACGTATTACCAATTTTCTTTATTACCTTTATTCACAAAGAACTTAAATTACAAGATCAATATGATAATGACTGAAATACCACAGTAAAAATTAAATATTGTTATGGATAAAACATTGGTTGTTATTTTTGAACATTTGCTGATTATAATTTTCGTCATTTTTAAATAGGCAAATACGAAGATTATAATACATCTTCCACTTACAAGAAACTGTTTTTAATTTCTCTAACCATCCTTAAGTTTCGTCGTTCTGTGAATTTTTATACGTTATCAAGAACGGTCTTTCCGAAGTAGGACACAGAAATTTTTTAAATAGCATAGTGAAAGACCTACTCTTGTTACCAACTGGTTCCAACAAATTGTTCCACAGATTATTTGCATCTTGGGAAACACGAAACATTTCTGGTTATCAACGTAACACTCATTAAATAATTGTATAGTTTCATCTGTTATACTCACATAGTGCATGTAGTTTTTGACTCCAATGAAAGCAATCAGCTTTAAGATATGAGAGGTCGGTAAATCCATCCTCGGCAAGAGATATTTTTGCATCTTCCAGAGTCGGTAAAATTACTACGGTGAAGTCATTTCTATGAAATTCTGGATAATTAGCGACTTCTTCGTCAATCTCTTGCCACCTAAAAAAATGAAACAAACTGGCATATTCTTCATATGCACCTTAAAATATCTGTCAAACGGTACTTGAAATGTGTTAGGGAAATAATATCGCATAAATGTGAAATAATAAAAATAAGCTGATTGCGGTGCGAAATGTCGCTAGTTACCAAGATTTCGCATTTTTTCAGTATCTGTATATCACATTTTGGCTTCGCAGCTACACTTCGTGATCATTTGGATTATCATAGTAATTAAAAGTTCGTAGTTTTTTATAGCATAATTTTTGTTATACGTAGGAGATTATGTGGAATAATCCACTGCCAAATTTAACGATTTCCGATACACGGTATGGTAATGGGAAGGTGCAACATCTTTTCAAGATAATTAGGATAAATGTCGCATTCCTAATCGGGACGGATGCCATATTGATTTAGTAAAGGCTGGAGGTGAATTTAAACTATTTCGCATTGAAGGAGCATTGTCGATGATTCCTCTATGGAGAAAACGAAGGATAAAGACAGGGGTATTTACACCATATCGATACGACATTTTCACGGAATTGGTCAATAGCCTCGTTGCGTTATGTTACGAAATGTTAGAGGTCCTGCGTAACACCAAGCTTCTGGTTGATCAGTGAGGGGACCTTGTCGTGTTTATTGCTACGCGTAAACTCGATCGGCAAACTCGCGCGGGCCGCGAGATCTCACTAGGCGCGTCCTGCGCGTATCTCACTTACCCCACCATCGAACCTTCCGCACGACTTCCGCGCATGCTCACGAAATGTCGAAAGTGCTGAGTTTATATTAGCCATCGAGGCAACGACATTTAGGATACCCCCGAACGGGACGATCGCGGTGCATGTATCAAATTTGTATAAACATTGTTTATATGCGCTAGTATATATTAATTACTTATGGTGACAATGGACTAGAGGAAACATTGATCCTCACTACTCGAAAATTTAATGGGACGATTTTCGGGTTGCTGTTATGGATTTTAATGAATAAGTAAATATAACGTGTAGCTTATGATTTTTCTTACAAGGATGGTTTATGTTTTCGAATGCCATAATCTTTTTCTCTATGACTTGTACGAGATAAGCTGCGGATCTACATTTGTTCGTGTAAAAAACAAAACGCGATTCCGTTGTTCTCGATTTTCATCTTATTTTAGCTTTAAGAATCAGTACCGAAACTTACCTGCGGTATCAGACGAGTATCGATACGTTTGTGGTGTTTCAAGTACAGAAACTAATACCTTTACGTTACAAACAATACCTAAACAATAAAAAACCTAACAATAACTAATACCGTTGCCTTTGATATTAATCGATAACA
Organism: Bombus flavifrons; assembly: GCF_040668555.2. Taxonomy (NCBI): domain Eukaryota; kingdom Metazoa; phylum Arthropoda; class Insecta; order Hymenoptera; family Apidae; genus Bombus; species Bombus flavifrons. The sequence goes on along the minus strand of NC_138458.1, from coordinate 3,466,932 downwards.
GATTGAAATTCCTAGATCGCTGTCGATAACATCGATACCGCATCGATCACATCACGAAATATGTGTTATATGAATTCGAACTCGTCGTCTGAATACACGCTCATAATATACATTTATAAATATACTTATCAGTGTTTTTTCATCCAAAGTTGAGCCCGACATTGCCCGAGTCTGTCAATAAGATCTTAATGTGAATTGAATTTGTGACGGATCGGTACCAACAGGACGCCGACAGGTCGAGGCATCAACGCGGTCGTAACACCTCCCGGGCGATTCGCGGGTACCAACCACCAATACCAGAGGGTTACTACGGCGACAATGAGTCTGTATGTCTCGCTAGCGGTCGAATATACGGTGTTACGATACAAATACCGCACCTAGCGAGACTTTCTCCACGTCTAAGGCAGGGACTACCGGGTATAGCCTTACTGACAAGTCCACCGGTAGTCCCGGGACACGAAACGCGCATTCTCTTTTCATCTCGCCGGGACTTCAGCCCCCCAAAAATTCAAAAATGATGAATCTATATCGTTCTCTAATAACTCTTTCCAATAAAGTTATTCACCAACATATAACAAGACTGAAATAAGCTTAAATATAAAATAAAAATTAAAGTAATTGGACACAAAGTGGCTGCACCTCCGATTTTAATGAAATTTAACTATGATGTAAAACTCATCGTTCAAAACAACATTATACTATAAACATTATACCATTACCCGACTTTAGTTTCCGACATATTTGCAAAAATCTGCTGCTAATACTACATTGAATCTTATGTATACATGCACGTCCATGGCAACGTATGCGTCAGCGTGGTGCAATCGCTTATCCACTGTTTCTATAAACACATCATAGCTGGTGTGAAACGATCTGTATAACGGATGAACTCCTGGAAAAGCGAAAAAGTTTGACAAAATACGGGACCAGGGCAATGCTAGTCAATGTCGACGGTTAATAGCCTCTGCGGTTCCATTATACTGAGCGACAGGTGAGACACTCGGTAACACTGAGTACCATTGCCGTCACTGCGTGTTTTGTCAAACTTCTTGACATTTACATTAAAAACAAAACATGATTTTCTGGCTTTATTGATGCTTTCCTTAGCAAAAATGTTTGTTCTATCGCGTGCTAGTGTTAAATTCCCTTGTAGACCTTTAATTTTTGAAATAAGTTGGAAAATTTAAGCAAAAGAATGACGCGTTCTAAGCGTCCTTCTCGCTTTAATCATTATCTACACGTATTTAAATGTCTGTAATACAATAACGGTACATATCATTTTATTCAAGAGAGTCCACAGCATTTTTTGTCCAAAACACATCTCGATAGCTACTAATGTAAAAAAACAAAACATTCGCCAAGTTGCGAATTTGAATTTTTCTTACATTTTTTTCTCAAAATTGAGTTTTTCAAAAGCTGTGCGTTCTAGCAAAAAATGGTTGGCCAATTCGTATTTAGCTCAAAAGTGTGTACATGAATCACGTGTTGAAGGTTGCAAAACTAACTGCGTGTTCAAGAGCGTAATCCATATTGAATGTAGATCAGTCTTTCAATTAGGCCGTCGTTAAAGTCTGATGGTAATCAGCCTCCTCACGGTGTGACGACTGGATTGCTCAGTATTACTACTTTTCTAGAATAGGGTTCGGCTTTGTATAGTTTTTGACAACCGCCAATACATGTAAGACTTGTGCATTCAAAATATTTTTTTACGTTTTCGATGTAGTTTCGGGTTAGTAAAAAAGCGTATGTTACGTGAAAATATAATCTCTACAATATTTATATGTTAGAAGAAAAATGATCCGTGCTGTGCAAGTTTTTGTCTACTTTTACCGAAAAAAATTTCGACAACTTATCATTTTATCACTAAAATATATATATTCACAATGAAACATTAGTCTATGAAAAATAAGATACACCTAACCAAAAGAAAATGAAATTACTGCATAAAGACGTAACACGATATAAACTAAAACAGACGTACCGTAGGATTGCGTTAACCAATTACGATATCCACGGTAGATGGAATTAAGAATCGACGTATCCAAGGCAGTTCTCTGCGACATGGTCAGCACGCATAATTCCAATACAAGGCACAGATATAACTTCTTCATCATAAGTTTTCTTGCACAATCAAATGGTCACTTTTAAGTTTCCACAGTGATTTTTTATTTTTGTTGATTATAAGGACAATAAGATCTAAATTTCTACGATGACTGCTAACTGCTACGCGTATTATCTATTACGGGGCCTTGATAGCACCGCATCCAGTCTTAACCGTTGCTAGTTATCGATCGTTACGAACACTATTCGTACTCGTAAAAGATTTGAAACTGTTATGATACATGACCATAATATGAGACAAGATATATGTATTAATTCAGATACTTCTTTTTCAATCATGTTTCTTGCATATGTATTTGCATTTACGTTGTCAACAAGGTCAAGAAAATTTATGAATACGGATAGGCAAAACCTGAGCAATATGATTTACATATTGTACAATGTGTATGTATTACCGTTATTTCTTATTGTACTTTAAACATGCTACAGAAATTGTATAACGAAAAAAGATCTGAAAAAATATTTTTCCCAAGAGAAATGTTACAGATGTTACTTTCCTTGGCTTTCATAAGTTAAATGTCATAAATTCAAGTTAAAATATCTACTAAATTGATATAGTTAAATAGGTTAGTAAATAGTTAAAATAGGTTAATACTTTTTTGTAGAGAATGACGAAGTGGATTAACATATTAAAAAGCATATGTGTAAATTCGACCAATCGCAGGGAGACGCAATCGCGAGGAGAGATGTCAACGGGAGAAATTCCCGTTGCGATTATACTAATCGACACCACGAGTTAATCGATCCCCTGACTTCCGTTAAGATAATAGGAGTGATTCAGTTTGTGTAACACTGTGATTCACAGAATTATAAAATATATATTTCCAACACTTAAATTACACTGTTGAGTAGATAGAAATCGTAGATAACAACTTGTCGCACGACGATAAGATAGAGCAAGGCTCTTATAGTTGAATTTAATATGTGAGTAGAAGTAACACTAGAGAATACTTAATAGACGTTTGATTTAGATGCTAGACTTCGACGTTGTAGTATATAGAAGAAGTAAGTTGACTTTCCTAGAGGTGTTAAAGAAGTATTTGACTTGACCCTCCTGAGGTAGCAGGAGAAGTCGTTGACTTGACCCTCCTAGTGTCGTAGGAGAAGTAAGGTTGGGTGACGATGCTGTATCGGAGGAAAGCTAGGGGTGGGTGTGTCTAAGGACACGGAACTATCGGATCTGTTGATGACAATTTTGGTTAAGGAAGTGAGGGCAATAGACACCGTCTCCGATTGGATAATAAGACGTTTGGTGGACCAGGAAGTTTTTTAGCCGCCCTCGCGAGAAAGTTGCTAACGGAACATACCAGATGTGAGGAAAACCATGCTAACAGGTGGTAAACAATAAACGTAAAAGGAAATCTATGACAAGAGATACTCGCTTGGTCCGGATCTTAACTATGAAAATTCCAAGACCCCTGGTGTGTACTTAAGACTATTGAGGGTACGCGCCAAGGATGTGCAGACATCTGGGTGGATGTGCAGATCTCTGATGTGAATTGACGTTACAAGCGCATAGTTGTCACCAAGAGCGAGTTCTGGAAACGTCGATTTCGGCCCGTAATGTCATGCACATAAAGAAGGTGGTACACGTGATCATAGGCGCGAACGGTGGCGTGACCCGAGCGTAGTGGGGGTCATCTCCCAGAGAAGACAAAGAAATGATCGAAGGGCGATCAGTCCCTTCTGAAGAGTCAAACGTTATACATCGAGAGGTCTGACGATTGAAATTAAAGTCGCATAGTCTAACGAATTCATTGAGAGATATCGTAAAGACGGGTCTACTTTCTGTAACATATTTACTGCATTCATTGTTGAACAGTTTGTGGTGTGTTTATCATATTATTGTTAAACATTGTCAAATATACCATTTTATCTTAACCTGTTAATACAGTGTTAAATTCATTGAACCACCCCTGTTATCTTACTCGAAACAGTCGATTAGCAGAATTGTAGGGAGAATTTACGCCTCTCGCTGACGCGTTTTCCTCGCGACAGCGTCTCTCCGCGAACGGTCGTAACAGATCACTTATATTGCGTTATTCACATATATACACATGAAATAAAACCCTATATCCTATTTATATCTAACATAAATAGAAACCTACCTACTTCTTATTATGTGAAATAATATTTTATCCAGCATGAATGTCACTTCTAGTTTCTATCTCGTGGATTGTATCATATATTTTAACGCCGACTGATCAAAGAACAAGGTTTGTGGACAAACAACTTGAGAACCAAAGTCAGCCTTTAAAACTAATGAAGGATTCTTAGAAAAGTTTTACTTTAGAACTATTTTATTTTAAAATATATTTATTTTCTATCATCATTATTTATTTCTCAGTAGATTTTTCAGTGGTAAATTATTATTATCAACGAACAACTATCTCGTAGCTTTTGTTTGGCGGAGGATGATAGAGGTTTCTGTCAATATAATATTGTCATTGCAGTGGAAAAATGTTCATAGTCAGTGAGCAGATGAATTGCTCACAGCTCAGAAATCATGTGCGTATAAATACATGCATTCTTATTAAAATTTTATAAAAAAATCAAGCAATGTCATAAATGGATTTATTTAGAAAGGAAACCAGTGAAAAGACTAAATGAAAAGGATGTTGAATCCCTTCTTCATAAAATTGAATTTGTATTCCTTTCTTTTAAACAGAAAAAATAAGGTTCAAATAGTCAGTACACGACACGGTATATTATCCATAGTAAGATCATTATACCGGACATTTTGGTAATCTGATGTATCCAGTACAACCTGAAATAACCGAAAATATATGTATTTATATTACTTACTATTTTTTTATACGAAGATACTTTTATACGCACCTTGATAATCGTTGTCGGGCTGTTGACTTAAAGTCTTGTTTCAGAATAAATTTCCTAACTCCCATTTGGTAAATCGCAACATACTTCTCCCAATTCATAGCCCGTAAGTCTAGTTTGACTATATCGCTGTCGTTGAACATTTTCACCTTCCTTGCCAGGTCGGAACAGTTATCTCTTTGAAAAGTCCATTCGTGCGTGGTGAAATATTTTACCGATGTGAACAGCTTGTTGCAATTTTTTAAAAGTTTCATCATTCTGAAATATCATTTTTACTTATTACTATAGATGATTATCCCAGAACGATTGTTCTTGTTGTTTGACAATCGATGGAACACTCACATTGGCTTACTACCTCGAAGTCTTAAAAAGATATCTATGACGACTGCAGGCAAAACACGCGGAAATACACACAGAACGTAGTAAATATACCTATTAGCTACAAGTGAACAACCTGGGTACCATAGCGTATCGTTTAGTGGCATTTCTATGCTACATTTTACTATAGCATCTATCATCGGACCCCACCTTGACAATTGAAACACTTACATTATTATTAATTACTAGAATTATACTTAAAGCAAAGTTTATTATCATACGAGTATCTCGGGAAATATTATGGAAGTGACATAAATATTATATAGTATCGCTATTTTTCTAAACTAATGACATATTGAGATCTTTTCTGTTTGTTTGCTCTTCTATTGTTCACGTTACTTAAATAATATGAAACTTTTGGAATACTCTAGCTATCGAATAACATTAGTTGAAAAATATTTGTAAGAAATATTACTTAAAAGGGCATGCGTTACTCGTGCAGTTGTATACTTTAACTTCATGATCACGATGTAGCGTGACATGCCATGCTGTACATATTATCATGTCGATTACGAAATCGACAGGCACTACATCCAATCTGGCCTCTCTCATACCTCGTATCGCTGTTGCACATCCTCTGCCGATTAGCACAAAGGTACCTGGTAACATTAAATTGGTTTAGAAATTATTTGTGATTTTTGATTACCAGAAATGTAGCGCTAAATAGATTGGTAAGAATTCTCGTAATTGTGAGTAACAACATATTTGAGCTATAATAATGATGATCTAGTGGAGAGCTCTCATTTATCTTTTCACAAACAAATCGATTAACTCCACTTTAAAGAAATGTAAGGAGCATTTAACAATTACTATTGGGAAAGATCTATGAAAATACTTGTTAATGCAGAAATATTCTCTATCCAACCAGGACATGGTTCTTCCAAAGAGGCACCAACTATGCTTGGCCGCACTATCGCAACTGGCAGATCTTTGCACTTGCTTGTTACAATCTGCTCTGCTAAATTCTTACTGAATGTGTATGTGTTTGGATAAGTTTCTAAAATCCCCTTTTCTATTTGGTCCATCGACGTTTTGTCGAATTTGTCACACATATCGATCACCTCTGAAGGTTTTAAGCTCGTGCTGCAAAGTCAATAATAAGTGAACATATTCTTCATGATATAATTATAAATGTAATATTTCTGAACCACGAAACAATGTCCGCGTACAACTTATTCTTACGTATAAACTTTTTCCCCAATCTCATGTAGATTCGCATTACTAAAAGCTGTGCTGACGTGGACGAAGCTAATTGGATGCTTTAGTTCTTTCCAAAGTTCGATGATACGATCTGTGCCTTTCGTATTCACATTAACAGCCACGTGCAATGGCTCGTTGAATCTCACAGTGGCCGCGGCGTGAAACACTATGTTTACTTTCTCAAACAACAGATTTCTATCTTCTCGCGAAAGACCTAAATCCGGCAGACCCACGTCTCCTTTCATGGGATAAACCTTGTTCAAAGCTGAAGGGTGTTTTGCTTTGATGTCATCGTAAATCTGAAGACGAAAAATTGCCAACTCAATTCCAGAAAAGAAAGTTAATCAATTTGGCACCTGACAGCCTTAAATATTGAAAGGAACAAGTATATATTTACGAACGGGATCATCTATGAGCTTCTTAAATCGTTGTTCTATCGTTTCGTTAGTTTTTGGACGAATTAGTATAAAAATGGCAGAGATTCGTGGACATATGCGGATCAGTTTTTCCAGGAGACCTTTTCCAACGAATCCGGTTGATCCAGTCACAAGGATCCCACTACCGGCGTAGAATTCCTCGAGCGAATTCGTCTTATTCAATCCTTCGTTTGTTCCATTTTCATTCGTTTCTCGATTGATTGTATCCATGTTTCAAGATCTTCACACTTTCAGTGCTAATATTTGCCATAGATTGCCATTCCCGACAAACAGTAAGTGGATAAATGTGTTAAATAATACACCCTATTGGTTATATTTGAGATCCTTTTATATATTACATTCTAAAGAAATCTACGCAATGCAATAATTATGGTTTCGCTCTGCATGAATCGAATAATTGCGTTAGGTCAACGATGCTTCCAGTGTAATGTACAAATATTTTGCTACATGGGGAAGTCGCTCATCAAAAAAAGGACGAAGTTAGAAGAGCTATGCGACGCAGTAAATACAATTTGTCATGTGGCTGTACATTAATTTGTATTATTGCATACTACTCCATAAAACGATATCTTAATTAATATTTCGAGTCTAAGTTTAAACAATCCTTATGTAGTTTCATTTGACGTCTTTATTTTTTATTCCATGTGTATGCTTCTGAATATCGTAACATATAGTGATCAGTGATTTGTGTGGAGAATGTGTGTGGTTCATGCGATAAAGTGTCCGCTCACATGTAGTCGCTCCTCGTGAATACTTAATGAGTATGTGATTCTGCTGTCACCACCCGTGGACACGTGCATATGTGAAATTTGTATTATCATATTTTATATGTTCTCTTCGTTCATTAATTATTTATGGAGGCAAAAAGTTATTGATTTCAATGAGTAGACAGGTATAATCTATAATCGATGATTTTTCTAAAATAACGTCGCGTTCGTGTAAAAATCAAAGCGCAATTTTTTTGTTCTCCATTTTTATTTTATTTTAGCTTCAAGATTCTGCAACCAAACACCCTGTATAGGTAGACTGCCCCCCCCTCCCAACGATGTATTCGAGCATCCATTACCCGATTATCGTAATACCGGAACAATCTATTATCCGAACATAATATTTCCTAATAGCGGATGCCTCTTCTGTTTGAAATATGTACTGTATACATATTTTATTAGCGATCATGTACAATGTATTTCAATGTATTGTTTCCTTCATTCGGTTCAGTGAATTCTGAATATAAGACTTTAGTATGCAACTAATAGTGCTGTTGAGATATGTATAATTTTTTGTGCTGGACTGGGTTAAATGCGTAGTAGAGATGCTTATATGCGAGTGTCGGTGTGTGGAGGTGTGTGCGCGGCGTCTCGAAAACAGAAGAGTGTAAATTATTCAGTCGGTTAACAGTCGGGTATAGAAGAAAGTGTGTATCGATGAATATGTAAGAAATCGTCCATGAAATAAATATATTACTATTTTAATATTAATCTTCAATATAAATTTAGTGTTCCTATAACATTATTTCGGCTTCAAAGATCCACAATTCTCAACAAGTGCTCTAGCTATCGAAACAAAACAAAACAAAAACTCGAAACTGGTGTAAATGCAATAGAATTAACAAAAATACATAGTGTTAGGAAAAGCCACAATCATAGACGACGGAAGTACTGATGTAATGAACCGGCTTTAATGTGAAACAGCAAATAAAATGGTAACGAAGAGGTGCCTTCTCATGATGAACTGCGCGTGGCATTCGAGAAATGCACTCAATGACTCACAGTATAAAAATACTGTAGCTCTTTACAGTTAATTACGTTGAAAGAATTGTGTAACTTGACAGCCAAGAAGATATAGATTCCATAGATATTTAAGGGAACTGTCAATCAATCTTGATCTGAATTTGAATAAATGAAATTTCATACGAACGTGATTGTTCCAATATTTGAACAGTTTTGTCTCCCTGTTAGTTTTGATACCGGAGGCTGTATTTCAGATTACCTGCTTGAAATTTTATTGTCTCAGCAAAGCGATGAATGTGATAACATAAATGAGAACAGCGGACAATGAAATTAATCAGAACATAACATTTCTACATGTAATATGTCCTATATATTATACGTATATTTTTATTATAATTTTCATGTATCCTGTAATTTTATTATGTACGTACGTATGTATACATTGTTATGTATTATATCTGTCATTGTATACATATATATCTATATTACTTTGTATATATGTGTAATATATTTTTATATTATCATGCTTATGTATGTTATTTGTTTTCGGCTTGATCTTTACAATACCGAGCCTTTTATAGCACAAATAATAGTGTTATAAAGATTTCATACGTTGAGTATTGTACACGCACATTTATATATAGTATAAAAGCGAAAAAAATTAATATAATCAATTAACAACAATTTTGCAAAAATACTGAACATAAAGCCCTTTTAACTCACAAATGTCTATGAAATGATGTTTATATTGTTATTCGAAGAGATATTTTGACGCAGCATCTAAATAATTAAAAAGTATAATTTTAAGGAATGTGATTAATATAACAATAGAAATATATTGTATCACAATGTAGAGTATTTTGCTTAAATTTAATAAAACAATTGCGTAATAACATACTCTCTCTACTACTATTTCATCGTTTCCTTTAAATGTAATCAATATTATGTATGTACACTTCAGTTCATTTGTGTATATTTCAGTTTATTAATTAAAAACAAGGGATCTTACCAGTTAAAATGTAAAACGCCTGAAATATCTCGCATGGTTAATGTTGTTATCGCGGAGCGTATTTTCAATTTCTATAAACGCGAGAATCGAAGCAAGTCCTAACAATAACTTATGAAATATCGTCCCCAAACTCAATTTTTGACAAAAATTAACCGATGTCTCGCGCAACTATCTCGCAAAGGCGAATGTTCCGATTACCTCTACTAACTGGTTGTAAATTATTGAAAAATCAAAATAGTGAACCGTTGTGCTGCGTAAAATATAAAATACAAAATATTTGACTATTCAAAAACTATTGTAATAATTAGAGACCCGAATGATATTTTTGATATATATCATATTTATAATAATAAAATCGATAATAATGACATTAATGAAAGACACAATTCAATACAAAATAACAAGGAATCGTCTGTTACCTGATAATATTTCCACTGCGTATTGTTTACCAAAGATCGATCAAAAGTGTACTTCGCGATAGTGAATACCTACACGTCTTTCACAGTACTGTATCGATATTCGATGTGTCGCTCCTCTAGATTCTTATATTATTATTAAGCCCACCCTACTACTGAAACTGGATAATGATATGCGTTAAGGAGTCGACTAACTAATTCATCTCCCACATCTTTCGTGTTTATGAAAGTACAAAATATGCTCAGCGGTAACTACATCAACCATGCGAGATATATTTTAGTCGTGTAACATTTTAAATGTTAAGATCCTTTGTATTTAGTAAAATAAATTGAAACATACGCAGATGAAATGAAGTATACTAATGTAACATTGATTACGTATGTACAAAAGATACCATGAAATGATAATGGAGAGATATGTATTACGCAATTATATTATTAAGTTCAAGTATAATATCATTCATCGTGATAAAATACATTTTCCTTAATTTACTTATCACTTTCTTCATGAATATACTTGTCAATTATTTAGATGCTCTGTCAAAATATCTCTTCGAACATGACGAAACTGTACGGATAATGGAGAAATCACTTTCATTTGAAATTTCATTTATTCAAATACACATCAAGATTGATTGATAGTACCTTCCACACTAAATCTACCGACACTTCGTGTATATCGCTTCCTACCTCATCGGGTCAAAATGACCGGTGATTAATGAAATAACAGTTTTTATGATTTTCCTTAGATAATGGTTAATTTATAACTGAATGTATATAAAATGATGAACTTTCAGAAAATTTCATCCAAAATTGCTTTTGTTTAATTTCAATTCTAGAATTAAATGAAATTACACTTTTATTTATATTGAGATATATCTTCTTCAACCTCGCTGCACTTTCTACAAATTATCTTATTATCCATTGTACATTTGTCGCATATATATTTCCCGTATCTTGAACACATTTTCGTAATTTTGTAACATTTACAATTTTTTATTTGACAAGTTTTTTGTACTAATGAATTTGAACTTATTGATAGTTTTATTGCGTGGTTTTTCCCCGTAATTCTTCATACAAAAGTAACGTATGCACCAGGTTTATAACTACTTTGTGAATTCTCTATAATTCGGTCACCATACTGTAGATACCATTGCAAATTCATTGACTTCATTCGCTCTTCTTATCAAATCGTATAAATCTCATCATTTCAGCAAAGTCATTCCTATCCATTGTTTTCGAAAAAATGCTGGCCCCCAAATTTCATTCCACAAATATGAGACATCTAAATTCTTTGCCTAATATGTACCGCGGGCATACAGCAGAGCAATAAATGCATCTAGATTTGTTGCATCTAGTTTTCTCTTAGTACCCAATACTCTAAATGCTTCTTCTTCCGTATATTTTATTATATGATTCCTTATACGGTGATCAGTGATATGATAAAATGTCGTCCTTACTTGTCCTTTCATTATATGCCATTTAGCATATCTCTAAAATATTATGAACTGATGTCTTGGCAGGTTTGGGACTTGCATCTATTTCTTTCCAAGCTGTTCCATCGGGCCCAGTTTCGATACGTTGGTTCCCTACATCAGTCTCACTCTCTGCTATTAATGATAGTTTCATCCCTTTTCGCTCTAAACGTGAACGCTTAATTATAACATTGAACATTCATTCGCTTATAAATAGCTTTTCATGTGTTTCCATGCTGTTTTCTGTTGCTAAAGTTTCTTGTTCATCGCACACTCAACATTCGTCCATGTCCGTTATTTTTTTTTACAATAACGGATAATAATAATAATAATTTTATAATATAATTTTTTTTTTGAACGTCTTGACATTTTTAGGGTAAATATTTATCACAGAATAATACAATGAGCGGACTAAAATTATTGTCAAATTATATATGCTTTACTTTTCCTTTTATAACAACTTTACACAAAACGCTCTGAGATGCTTCCTCTCTGTTTTAGAGAAAACAAGTTTAGATGTCGGCTTATTGACTAACAAACTGCTATGTATTCTGGTCGAAAGAGCAATAGCAAGTAAGAATATGGTCTGTGATGGCGATATTTAAGCGAAAATTCGATGAGTATTGGCCATTTTCCACCAACGGTTACTCGAGAGTGGAGTTGGGAAAAACCCACTTTTACCGTGTTTTAACGCAATCAACAATGACCCTAAGGAACTTCTTGATTTTCTAATAATTGACCGTAAAAGATGCTAAATTTTATGGCGGTTCCTTAGGATTATTATGGGCCTAAGTTGATATGCTTTGACACCTAGTGGCCCTCCTGGTCGAGGGATGGAATACAGTTCATGACAAAATTACGGGCGTAACAGTTGTGATTATTTGTTATTACTGATCATCTGACGTGGAGATAGCCTTTTCTTTGTACTGATTGCATTTATTTTAAGAATAAATAAAATATTATACCGGCTGGTCAAATTGATCGCCCGCTGTAGGCAGGGCAGAATACAAGTTTTTCTGAGAAAAGAAAAAAACAAACTAGAAGTAAATACTGAAAAATATTTTGTATGCATGTTTTAGGAAGCATGTTATGTCAGAAATTCTGAAGCGGTATGATAACGTTTAAATATGGCTAAATTTGTGTAGAAGTTTGAAGAAGGTCAATTTGACTTGCACTGGTAGGTTTAGTGTTAAACATTTATGTATTCTATATCTTGTTGGCTGCTAATTTACATAATGCTTTTAACATAAGTAACTGCAAAGAGTTACGTTCTTTTTGTACTTTGAGCCATTGAGGTCATTTCTCGAATGCACGCGCGGTTCATCATTGAGAAGGCATGTCTTCATTACAATTTCATTTGCTGTTTTAGAGATAAACAAAATCATTACATCAGCACATTCGACGTCTATAAATGTGACTATTCCCAACACTATGTATATTTGTTATTTCTATTGCATTTACACCACTTTCGAGGTTTTGTTTTGTTTCGATAGATAGAGCACTATTAGTTTCATACTATTCACTGAACCGAATAAAGGAAAGAATACATTGGAATACATTGTACATGAACGCTAATAAAATATGTGCACAGTAGACATTTGAAACGGAAAATAGTATCATTTACTGCAAAATGTAATGTTCGGATAATAAATCGTTTTTACATTAAAATATTGCGATAATTGATGCTAGGATTAAGGGTTAGGGGGTCTTTAATGGGGACTCTACTGTATACAGTGTTACGATCTGGTGTTGATTTTCGATGTTCGTAACCGTTATGTGCAATTCTACATGTCGAATCTGAGGTTTCCCGAATTATATCTAAATTAAAACGGTAGTTGCTGCCACCAGAAATACTCGTTAAATTGTTTCGATTAATTCGAATTTCCTTCATTAATTTTTGAAACAAGCCAAATGACTGTCTAGAATATTGTCAAAAATTTGTCGTACTATTTTGAATACACCAATATATAGCGTTCCTGATATGTTTACGACAGCTGAGTAGAATAAATTCGAAAACTTGTTATGATACTACTAGTGGAAGAAGAACGAAGCAGGTAGAAATAAAGGAATGCAAGAATGAGAGGGAACAGATAGCAAGGAGATATCACAAATGAATAGGAAGTAAGAAGCCAGACAAGGAAATTAAAGAATGGAAAGGTGATAGGAACAGATGACACGGAAAATATGGTAAATATGCAGTATATGAGGTATAGTTGCATGGTGGTAGAAAAGCACTAACAGGAATTACAGAGTTGACGAATGAAGGATTACTAGAAGGATGGAAAGAAGATATTATTAGCTCTGCATTTGAACCAGGAGACGGAGACAGTACAAAGAATTACACAGTGATAACATCACTAAGCAAGGCATACAAGATATATGCGATGGCTCTTGAAAAAAGATTGAATGCGAAACTGGAACAGAAAAAAATTATGCCAGAGATGCAAGCAGACTCTTGTCGCGGAAAAATATTTTTATCCTGAATTACATGATAAACAGAGAAATTAAGAAAAGAGAGGAAAGGCTGTACACGTTTTCACCGAACTTGTAGCGACTTTCGATAAAGGAAAAGATTTAATGTTAAACGCGAGAAAATCGGAAGTATCGATTGTCACTAAAAAATGAGGCCAAAGGAAAAGAGGAAAAGGAAATTAGGGCGATGGAGTAGAACTAGAGGAGAAAGTAGAAGACTTTAAGTATTTAGAATACATTCTGCAAAAAAAGAAAAAATACAGAGACTCAAGAAAAGCATTTGAGGGAGATGACAAAAAGGGCCGTGACAGTCATATTAAAGACATGGGGAATAGGGCGAAAAGGTTTAAAAATAGCCTGAGAAAAAAATAACTCGAAGATCATCGACAGTTGATAAGGCTGCCATTCAATGAACAACATATTTGTGATATATATGCGTTACATCGTTCCTCTAATGACCGTTCCTTTGCTTCTTTGCTCATTGTTACTTGTGAAGAGAAATGTGTAACTAAAGCAATATACGAAATTTCCTTAGTTTGATTAAATTTCTTGTTTGTTTAACATAATCTTTATATTCGTGTAGAATTGTACCGTTATGTTTACGCTTTCAATGTGATTTATAATTAAATGGCGAAGATGATCCTATGAAATCTACTTGTTTACTAACTGTCAACATTAAGTTAAAACAAAATTCTTATCATCTGTGCTCACAGCTGTACCTTCAGCCGATGTCACTGATGCCTCGAAAACGTTCTGACTTTTAATGTAATGGTTCATATTTAAATTCCATAAAAAAGACATTGGTAAACATTATGTAATTTTCCAAATGAATCACTGCAAATGTTTCCTATATTATTCCTTTATCATAAAATACTTTCACTTTCGCAGTTCAAAATATCGACTTCTCATATTTACAACTTGTAGGTGATTCGTATTATTCCGTTGCTGACTACATATTTATATATTATATTATTCTGCGTCGAATATTCAGGTAATGCAATACAAAAGGTCAAGTATGTACATGATTATAGATAAAATGTTATCAGCAGAATAGTAAGAATTTTACAAAATTCAAATGAAATCGAAAATAATTAGCAGTTACTCCCAATATTATTTAAATAGAATTGCAATCGTTATTTGAATAATGTATTCGAATATATAACGATAAATTATTCAAGCGGCTACAGAAATTAACTTCCTATGAATAATGAATAGTTATTATCCAAATAAAATTTTCGGCCGAAAGGAATTTATACGAATAAATAGTTTGAATAAATATTTATTCGGAATCATTCTTTCGGAAACATATTTTAATTTAGGTGGTCGGAAAATACGAAGTTACAATATGTTGCATTTAACGCAATTTTGGATAGCGTGTTGGATTCTGTCGTATGGAAATAAAAAAGGATAGTATTGGCAATAGTCTTGTTAATAGTAGTCGTAACTTGGTAATAGAGTAATATTCGTTGCGATATATATTATTACGATGACATCAAGCAAAACACCCTTCAGCTTTGAACAAGGTTTATCCCATGAAAGGAGACGTGGGTCTGCCGGATTTAGGTCTTTCGCGAGAAGATAGAAATCTGTTGTTTGAGAAAGTAAACATAGTGTTTCACGCCGCGGCCACTGTGAGATTCAACGAGCCATTGCACGTGGCTATTAATGCGAATATGAAAGGTACTGTTCGTGTCATTGAACTTTGGAACGAACTGATGCATCCGATTAGCTTCGTCCACGTTAGCACCGCTTATCGTAATGCGAATCTACATGAGATTGGGGAAAAAGTTTATACGTAAGAATAAGTTGTACGCGGACATTGTTTCGTGGTTCAGAAATATTACATTTATAATTATATCATGAAGAATATGTTCACTTATTATTGACTTTGCAGCACGAGCTTGAAACCTTCAGAGGTGATCGATATGTGTGACAAATTCGACAAAACGTCGATGGACCAAATAGAAAAGGGGATTTTAGAAACTTATCCAAACACATACACATTCAGTAAGAATTTAGCAGAGCAGATTGTAACAAGCAAGTGCAAAGATCTGCCAGTTGCGATAGTGCGGCCAAGCATAATTGGTGCCTCTTTGGAAGAACCATGTCCTGGTTGGATACAGAATATTTCTGCATTTACAGGCATTTTCATCGACCTTTCCCAGTAGTACTTGTTCAATACTCCTTACATTTCCTAAAAGTGGAGTTAATGTGTTGGTTTGTGGGAAGCTAAATGAGAGGATTTCTACTAGATCATCATTATTATAGTTCAAGTTTGTTGTTCACAATTACGAGAATTCTTTCCAAGCTACTTAGTGCTACATGTCTGCTAATCGAAAATCACAAATTTTAACGTTGTTAAATTAATTTAACGTTGCCAGGTATCCTTCTTTTAGTCAATAAAGGATGCGCAACAGCAATACGGGCTAGGAGAGATGCAAGATTGGATCTAGTGCCTGTCGCAGCTTTCACCACGCACGAATGGACTTTCCAAAGGGATAACTGTTCCGACTTGGCCAGGAAGGTGAAAATGTTGAACGACAGCGATATGGTCAAACTAAATTTACGGGATAAGAATTGGGAGAAGTATATTGAAGTTTACCTGATGGAAATTAAGAAATTTATTCTAAAACAAGAGTTTCAGTCAACAGCCCGACAACGATTAGCAAGGTACGTATAAAAGTATCTTCGAATAAAAAAATAGGAACTAATATAAATACATATATTTTTGGTTATTTCAGGTTGTACTGGATACATCAGATCACCAAAATGTCCGGTATAATAATTTTGTTATGGATAATATTATGTTTTGTATACTGACTACTTTTTTATCTTTGAACCAAAGACAATATAAATACAATTTTATGAGGAAGGGATTTATCGTCCTTCTCATTTTGTCTCTTCATTCGTCTCCTTTCTAAATAAATCCATTTATAACATTGTTTATTTTTTCTATAATATTTTAATAAGAATGCAGTTATTTATAAGCCCATGATTTCAGAGCTGTAAGCAATTCATCTGCTTACTGAATATGAACATTTTTCCATTATAATGACAACATTATAATGACAAAAACCTCTTTCATTCTCCAACAAACAAATGTTACGAGATAGTAATTCGTTAACAATAATAATTTACCATTGAAAAGTCTACTGAGCAATAAACAATGATGATAGAAATTACATAATTTTAAAATAAAATAATTGTAAAATATAATACAAAAATGATAATCGAACAAAACGCAACCCTCAGACAGCAAACGGAACAAATAACACTTATGCTACAACTACTCACAAACATGCTGAGCAAAAATAAGAAATAAAAATGGACACGCTTAAAATAACAGCCTGGAACTCTAACGGCCTACAACAAAGGGCCCTAGAAACCAAAACATACCTGTACAGTAACAACATAGATATACTACTCGTATCAGAAACGCACTTCACTACAAAAAGCTATTTAAAAATTCCGTACTACACCATTTATGACACCAAGCATCCCTCAGGAAAAGCACACGGAGAGACCGCAGTAATAATAAAAAGCGACATTAAATATCACCTACACAGCCAAGTCAGTAAGGAACATATACAAGCAACCACCGTTACAGTACAAACTAGCAGCAACCATTTTCAGTTGTCAGCAGTATACGTACCGCCGAGAAACAAAATTACACCTCAAAAGTGGGAAGAGTACTTTCAACAATTAGCTGATAAGTTTATCGCAGCGGGAGAATACAATGCAAAGCACACAATATGGGGATCAAGAATCACTACACCTCGAGGAAGAACCTTGGAAAAATACATTAGAAACAATAATCTCAATATATTATCCACAGGAAGACCGACATACTGGCCGACAGACCTGAGCAAAACACCTGACCTACTTGATTTTGCAGTTACAAAGGGACTAAACACAAATAAACTAAATATAGCACCCAGCTTCGAGCTTAGCTCCGATCATACACCCATAATAATTACATATAGAAAAAAACCAAAACTTCAAAACAATCCAGAGACACTAAGCAACAAAACAACCAATTGGCAAACATTTAAAGAAATAATTGAGAGCAAAATCAACTGCAACATCCCATTGAAAACACCTGAACACATCGAACAAGCAGTAACAACACTCACAGAAACTATTCAGGAAGCAGCATGGGCAACCACCATACATGAATCAACAAATAGACAAACAAAAATTATTCTGCCTAGACCTGGCCACACACCGCGGGCAAGATGGTAACTAGATGTCCTCTCGTCCTTACTGCGTACCTTCAATATTCTCAAGTACCCTCCATAAATCTAAGGAAATTCTTAGTCGAGGTCCTTCAGACCGAACAACTATCCTATTTCTAAATCGCCTTGTAAAGAGTATTGTCTACTACGGTTTCACACGGGAAAGTGAGTTTTTCTCACGTATGATGCTTCCTACCAGCAACTTTCTATCGAGGGCGGCTAAGACCCTTCCTAGTCCACCAACCTTCTTTTACCCAATCAGAAGCAATGTCTAATGCCCTCACTTTCCTAACCAAAATTGTCATCAACAAATCCTATGATCCCTTGCGTTAGACACACCCACGACTAGCTTTCCTCCGATACAGCATCGTCACTTTAACTCACTTCTCCTACGACATTAGGAAAGTCAAGTCAACGACTTCTCCTACGACATTAGGAAAGTCAATTCAACGACTTCTCCTACGACATTAAGAGGGTCAAGTCAACTACTTACTTAACTTGTACATTCGCATCAGTGTAATCATTTCTCTACAAAGTTGTTGGAGTAAACATTAAGTTATACCTGTTGAATCAGTGTAACTACTCAATTAAACCACCTCTATTATCCTAACCGAAATAGGGGATCGATCATTTCGTGGCGTCGATTATCTAATCGTAACGGGAATTTACGACTCCCGTTGACGTGCTTCCTCGCGATCGCGTCTCTCCGCGAGTGATCGAACACTACTAACCATGCATCGTTCATTTGGAATCGTTCTACACTATGTTGCTCGAGCTGACATATTTTCGTTCGTGTAAGGAAATGAAGCCAAGCACAGGGATATTTCGACCGATTTTCCTGAACGAGAAAAGAAGTCTCAAAAGAACCATGGTTTACAAACTGCTCCTTCCACTCCTTAAATTGGTGTTATTCACAATATATTTTCAGCAACTAAGTGAAAAACTTGGCGATCCAGAACTTAATATTACGGCATTTAAATCCATATCAAAGATTAAATCGGCCATGTGTTCCTAAAAAGAAGATTAATTATTGCCTTTACTCATGTATATTCGTTAAAGTGTTTACATAGAATATTTTAGATCCATCATCGGCGAATGCGAGATAAAACTTATAATTTTAAAAAATTTTGCCATCGGATGCTACTTAAGATGCAACTACACTTTTGTACCATATAATCAATGCAGTAACATCCTCAATCAAGATATATCTGGATTAGGGTTCGCGAAAAACTGCATGCGATAATTTTAATTTTGATTTAATCAAGAATGGAATTATGTGCCTGCATCGATAACAAGTGCATTATATTTGCGATTTTTACGTTCATGGCTCCATAACAAATTGTGTTAAAGTTAATGCACAGGCGTAAACTCAATCTATTGCATGTATGATTGCCTACGGCCTACCTCATTATTGACCAGTTCGCCAATTTTTTAATTAAACATTTGTGTTATTGCGGACAGATTGCAGACCTGCTCCTCATGGACCACCTCGTTCTTCAGGTTTCACAATATTGGACTTCGAATGTAATAATATTAAAAATGCGCTATATAGCAATATGCATATATAATGGTTTGTATGGTTTGTAGTAATCAGATTAGTAAAAATATGAATGTACAAAAATCGTAATCCTTATTAGTTCTAATAAACATTCTCGAACGATAGCATCCACGGCCACTACTATTATCAAATCATCTATGAAAATGCTTGTACCGTTGATCGTCGGCGACGATGATTTCGGTCGTATGCGTAGTAAATACAAAATGAAATATCGGAATATAAATAGGATATTTACATTAATTAGAATCCATATATATACATATCGTAGCATTGATAATAAAAATGCAATTTTTTTGTCATATGTATTGCTGCCATAATTTCTCAAATGAACATGACTAACGTAATTTCTGAATTAACAATTTTGAATACTTGTGATTAACAAGAGAGATTTCTTTCAATACGCTGGACATCATGAAATTTGTATTAACAAATTTTTATCTGCATTTAACTGTTTCCGAAATAACCTCTTAGGCATTAGCATTAGGCATATCGCAGCTAAAAGAGATACGAGTCTAATATTTTGCGCTGCTTTTCAAATCTGCAAAGTTTTATCAAATTCAGAATCTAACCGATCTCGACCTTTTCTTGTTAGTGGGAAGTTTCCATTTGTTTTTATGGCTTGAAACTGTCGTGGAAATATTTTTCCATCCTCCTAAAAAACCTCTTTTAAATGATTTGATGAAATATGGTGACTCGATATTTTTCATTTCAGGTAGTCCCATATATTTTCAATAATGTTTATATTATAAAACTATTTTTATGTGTTTCCAAATATGATACAGGATTAACGATCGTGTATTAGCATTGTATTGCATATCATTGTATATCGTTTATTATCGTGTTTTGGATAGTTACCTTGTATCAGGATGAAATTGTCGTCCAAATTCATTTTTTACGCATTGATACAGGTTATTCTTAAAAATATTTATACATGGTTTAACCTATGAAGCTCTAACTGCACGAATATATATGAGACATACATTTTTATCATTAGCTAAATTCTTATTAATATTTTCAGATCAGGAATATGTAACAGGAATTTTTTGTTAAATTACTTGGGAGACTTGTAAGAATATATAAATATTATTCATTTGCAAAAAATTTCTTATTAAACGATATTCTACCATAATTTTAAATTTTGTTAAAGTTAATTACTGTATGAATATCTTTTACACTGAGTGTGTTATTTCTTTTCAATACCACCACAATAGATCGTTCGTATGAGATACAATTAGCAATTCAAACATTTTCACCTTCATCTCAACCAGTAAAAAGTAAAGTATCATTAAAACGTAAGCGTAGAAGCAATCAACGATAAAAAGTCAACTGCTGTCAATTTTTCACGCTTTATGATGATTCAAAGGTATTTCTACTTTGGTTTTGGAAGTAAAAATGTTAATCGTATCATTAATCCATGACATTATCCAGTTTCAGTAAGAGGGTGATGTTATTAAAAGTATGAGTATCTTGAGGTGTTTCACGCCGAAAATCATTAAAACCCTGTGACACACGTGTCGGTATCTACTATCGTGAAGTCGCATTGTTGTTCGATTTTTGGTAAAGAACACAGAGTGGAAATAGCAACAAGTAACATGCGATAGCAGATTCTTTGACATTGTATATTTAATTGTGTCTTCCATTAATTGTCAATTATCATTATCAATACAATATATATCAAAAATATCATCAGATCATTAATTACTACAATAATTTAAATGAAGTTACTGAATTCTCGAACATTTATTTTGTTATCGTCTTCTTTACAAATTTCTCGTTGACTATATCTGCACCACAACTTGTTACATTTTTAATCACGCAACGAATCTCATTTGCGATAGCAGGCTTATTCTAAGTAGATGATAATCCTTCTTCTGCCATTACGATAGGCGTTACATTCGCAAGTGTATGACATTTGCTTGTTATATTTTCGTCGTAATCATCACTTGTCGACATCAAGAGTATTGGCCCCCGCTCTTCCTTCAGATTTATGCCTTCCACAGAATTCACAGGGATGAGAAATAAACAAACAGATATAGGAAAGGAGATACAAAAGAAAACAGATAACAACCGATGAAAAGTGTTTCAAAGCAGCTCATTGTTCTACCACACACTTGATGGATATCGGCTATAAACACATGCGCGCGGTTCAGTGTGCGGGTGCAGAGTCCATTGAAAAGGAACCTATGCTAATAAAAATGCCGAGCGCATACAATTAAGAATATATTGAGGTGGACTTGTTCGACCGCTTTGCGGAGTGACGCGTTCGCGGTAGAACGCGCTAACGAGAGTCGTAAATTCTCGTTACTTAAATGATACTTGAGGAATTTAAAAGCCTTGATTGTAAAAAATGCTAAAATCTATGACGGATCTTAGGATTATTGCAGGTCCGACTAAGGATGCTGAGACATCTGGTGATTATCTTAACCGATGGATGGAGTATGGTTTACGTGGAGGGTCACAAGACGTAACAGTACTTTTTTTATTATTTAATTTGTACTTTAGTATTTTGGAAAACACAGGAAGTAATGATATTGGCCTGTAGGATGCAGTTTGCAGTGTGTCTTAGTCTGGCTTAGGTAACATTATGATCTGTGCTAGCTTCCATGGATTGGGAAAGTATGGTATTCTTAAAATTGCATTCAATATTATTGTGATTAAACATATTGCTTTTGGAGGAAGGTGTCTCAAGATTTTACCATTAATTATGTCGATTCTTGGTGCTTTATTGTTTTTTATTTTCTCTGTTATGATTCTAATTACTTGTGCTGTTTTATTAGGTATGGTATAGTGCTTGTTAGTTAGAGTACTAGTATTTAGCGCATCTTCGTATGAATGACATTTGGATTTACTGTTGTTAATATTATATGGAGTAAATGTGCTACAAAGCTGGTTGGAGAATTCTATAGCCTGCTCTTCGTTACTACTGGTCCATGTGTTTTCTCCTTTTCTGATTGCTGGAATTAGTTTTATTGACTTTTTCTTTCGTTCGCCGCTTTCCATAGATTCAATTCAATTCCTTGCCTTATTTGTGAAACGTTCGAACTGCGACGCAAGGAATCACCAGTGATTTATCAATTTCGTGATTTCTTGTATCTCCTACGTGACAAGAGCGCCATCTGACCACTGTGTTGAATATACAAAGCGGGACATTTAAATGGGAACCATATAATACCTCTATCATTTTTGATTATATAGAAAAAATTTTCCGCATAAAGTTAATTGCAATAATTAAAAGTATATTATAATATAGATATACATATGTCGGAGATAAAAGGAAAGCCGAAGCCTTTCCTTGGAAATTTTGGGAACATCCTCTAATACCTTAGCCTAGATTTTATTATAGTTGTAATTGCTTAAGATTTGTAATAAGCGAGATTGGGTTCGAGGTGACAATCGGTCGCTGAACGTAGCCACGGTCACGGGATGGATGTTTTATCTAACGGAGGTCTGGAGTGGTTGTTTGTGTTTTCCGAGAAATGTGGTTGTGGCGGCATGCGGCCTCGAGAGCGGGCCTAGCCACGTGTGATGTTGCCTCGGAGGTGCCGATGCAATGGGACATACATTGTATTAGTAATCAAAACTCCAGGCAGAAACTGCCTAGCAACGGCGTTTGGAACTTTCTCGATGCTTCCAACGAGTGTGCCTAGCAACGGCGTTTGGAACCTTCTCGATGCTTCCAAACGGGTATAGAAAACAAAATGCAATCGTACAGGGAGAAAAATCTCCACGAGGCTGGCATTCTTGCGATTGCCTTGGAGAGTGACACATCGAGCATTTTCGACGATCGCATTTGCGTCTAAGTTAGTTTCGCTTTGTAGGGAGTTATCCCGGTGACCGTGGATTCGTTTGAACTCAAACATTGCTAATAGTATTATTTAATTTAATTATTCGTAGATCGTATTATTCATTAGGCTTAGTGTTTGTTAGACTTATTATTAGTTGTACTTATTATTTGTTAAGCTTAGTGGTAGACCTGTATATACGTGTAAATAAAATCTCGGCTTTGTGAAACGATGGCTAGTCCACATGAAGAGTCGTCGCGCGCCCAAAATTCGAATCGTGATCCGACACATATTTACATAATTATTCTGTGTGTATCAAAACTATTTTATTTATATATGTTGGGTTATCGTTAGAATTTAGGGCGCGTAACAGTTCTTCATTTGAATTAGATATCGTTTTGAACAACAGAGATTATATTTACAGGTACAAAAATGATTTTTACAGAGTTTAACGAACAACCGTGGTGTTTAGGTACGCAAGATGCAATTGATAATGTTCTTGGGTTCGATAACGAATCCACGGTCAACGGGATAACTTTTTACTAAGCGTAGAATACTTTTAAGCACAAAATACTATTGCTGCGACGCTCGGTATAAACTGCTCGATGTGTAACTTTCCAAGGTGATCGCAAGAATACCAGACTGATGAAAACTTTCCACTCTTTACAATTGCGTTCGTTTGTTTTATACTCGTTAGAAGCATCGAGAAAGTTCCAATCGCCGTTGCTAGGCAGTTTCTGCCTGGAGCTTGATTATTAATACAACGTGTGTCCCATTATATTGGCACCTCCGAGGTAAAATCACATGTGGCTAGGCCCGTTCTTGAGGTCGTATGCCACCACAACCACACTTCCAGGGAGAACCATACAGCCACTCCACACCTCCGTCAGGTGAAACATTCATCCCGTGACCGTGGATACGTTCGGCGATCAGTTGTGTCACCTTGAGTCCAATCTCACTATCACAAACCTCGGACAATTACAATAAGATTGAATGACAACAATTGCTTAATTACGGCTATGATAGAGTCTAGGCTAAAGTATTAGAGGATTTTCCCAAAATTTCAAAGGAAAGACTCCGGTTTCCTTTCATCTCCGAGATATAAATAGTTAGATATATCATGTGTAATGTTAGTAAGTTTGTCATTGAGTGTTTTTCTCTTTTCCCAAAAATAAGGAAATCGCTTTCAGATGGATGGAAGTCTAAAATAAAAAAATTAACTTTCAAAATGGTATTCACGGTCATAATATATGAGTATTTGTTTGTTCTATGTATTTGTAATTGTTCAATTAATTACATTTCTGTAGCTCGTATAGGCTTTATACATTTCTCCATGCTGAAAATACAAAGAAAAATCAGCTTAGTTAGCAAATTGTCAATTATTGATATTAATATATGCTACTAGTACTATTGTATATTATATAATATAATATATTCACTCTATCTAAAATTTCTTTTTTCACCAGTAAAAACAGTCCCAATACAATTACAACTAATGTAATTAACACATCGATATAAAGTGATGCAGATACATCTTCTGAGCAATCTACCCGAGAATCACACAAATTTACTCTAATTAATTTTGTGTAATGTATAGTAAAGAATCTACTTTAAATAAATAAAGATATTTATTCTAAAGAAATTAGGGTGTTATAAAATTTGACATTTCCACAACGTTTTCATACTATTATAACCTATCAATAAACAGAAAAAAAGACGTTTTCTCAATAATTTGTATTTTTTTCGAATGTCACGCGAAAGATACAAACGATTTAAACGAATAACTGAAGAAAAGGAGTAAAGAAAACAAAATGCTGAAATAAAATTAAATCGATTAGAAAGAGGAACATCTCAAATTACAAAATATAATCAAAGAAAATGTACGTAATATTTTGAAAAGGATATTCATTCAAATATAAATAGATGTTCTAATAAATGATAAAAAAAAAGAGTCAAATGGAGTGTAGCAACCATGTGTACTGCCACAATATTGAATACCGTGAGTCCAGAAGTCTATCACGTTTTGAGAAAGAATCAGTATCCATTTTCAGCTTTATCTACGCTTAGAAAATGGGCTATTCAGATGATAGTTCACCAATGCATTCTATCCAACGTTTTATTTCTCATGAAACGAAAAGCATCAGTTGTTTCAGCCAAGTGTACATTTCTCAGAGGATGGAAATACACAAAAAGAACGAACAAATTCGCAAAACTGTGAGACTTGTTACTAGATAAAAAAGAGTAGGTAAAGACTAGGTAAAAGATAATTATTTTCTATCATTACGATAAATTTCTCGTCAAGGATAGAGTAAATGACGTCATATTTCAATTGTACAAAGCATTGCTGCATTGTTGTCGCATTTACCTGTGAGTTGCACCAACTAATAGTAAAATTTTAAATGAATCAGTGCCTGGGCAGAGAAATCTCAAAACTCTTATTCCGTACATTCATCTGATAACGATATATAATTTTTCTTTCTAATGATGAGCCTCATTTGTTAAAACTTACAGGAGATAACTCTTTAGGTCATGCTTTTTCCTAAATTTAGAACATATTACAAAGGACTATACTGATGAACCTACAGTTGCAAATTTAACCGATTTAATTTTATTTTCAAAATTACTCGATAGAACTTAGGTGCCTCTGACTCCGATTAGACAAAAAATATCTATATAAAAAGGATTTTTTCAAGACGACTGTCGGAGATGCAATGCCATGCGGCAAGCGAGGCTTTTGATTCAAGACAACAACCGTTGTTTGGTTCTAATCCAAAAACAGGATTATTTTAAATAACATTTCTCTTCAGAAATTGCTGCCACATACACAGAACAGTTTAATTCGTCCACTTTCAAAATGTATTTTATTCTAACAAATCTATTGACACAGGATTGCTCAGAAAATCTTTTTTTTTTGGTACTTATGAAGTATGAGAGTAACGAATGATCAACCATGAGTTCTAAATTTTCGCCACGGATTAATATGGTACATGTCAGGCAAACATTCCGGTGATTCCGGTTATTGCTTAAAAGGGCAAACATTGAAAAAGGTGATGATTTGACCTTAATTCATTTAAGCGATAGATCTGATGTCACGTCCCGCGCTGCGCACGCGCCGTAACGTAGACTAAAACTACCAATAGCGCGAGTGAGCGTTTCAATTTGAGATTCAAATAAAATTTAACAATTTGTATAGAAACTAAATTTGAGCCTCACAATCCCCACGGAATAACCCGCTACATGACGACCCCTCTGCGGTAGATCTAATTATAAATAAGCGTAGCGACATAGAAGATACAGAGATAATTCCTTAGTTCAGAGTAGTTAATTCCTCAGTTCTTGGTGATTAATTCCTTGGTTCTTGGCGACCAGTTCCCCAATTCTTGGCAAGTAATTTCTTTGTTCATAGCGATTAGTTCTCAATTCCTTTAGCTATTAATTTCTCAGTTCCTTTGCCTTTCAATTCTTTAGTTCCTTAGTTTTTCAGCTCTTAGTTCCTTTAGCTCTTAGTTTTTGTTCTTAATTCTTAAGGTCTCTAGTCCTTTAGTTCCTTAGCGTTTAATTCTTTGTTTCATTAGTTCCCAGTTCTTGTCAGTTTTGTTAATCGACGTGTTTGTATTTGTCAATTTGTAAATTATTGAAAATCAATTAAATTAAAATCTCGTAATTAATAAGAGTGAAAACGTATCGTGAACGATTGTAACTTCGAGTATTTGAAATATCAACGACAATTCTGTCAATACCCAATTAGCATTAGAATAAACATTTGTTGTGGAAAATATTTGTCTAATAATATAATAGGATTAAGCGAACATTTATTTTCACCATCCTTGATCCTCTCCCGTGCCAGTACTCCTGCGCGTAGCAGGTTAGCCGAAACGTGGAGTTTAATTGCCAATCGCATTAAACATCAGACAACGCATTTAATCTAAGTTCAAAAATTAACGACGACACAACCAAAACAGATCAAACAAAAATTTAACACTGATATAACGACAACCTACACTTTGGAATTTAACGAAGAAAATCTTTAGCTAGACCTTGACGAGGAAGTTATTCGATTTAATAACGAATTGAACGGGTTAGATTCCTTGAATCAATGAACGGAAAATATGTATAGGTTTCTACCTAGAAACAAGGAAACATTTTATGCGAAAAGATTCAAATTCATTCTAAACCATAATAAATGTATCAATTATAATTTAAGATCTAACTGAAAAAATGTATTGTTAGTATTGTATAATTGAATACATCTTTCTTCTAAACGACATGTATGCAAAAAATTATTATTGATGCAAAATAATAATTTATATTCCATTGCTAAGTGAAAATTATATACCTTTGTGCTTTTTATGTCAATTATTGTTATAACAAAATTTTGTTATTAACAAACAAATTTTAGACATCATCCACCAGATCCGTAAACAATAATAGGAGATATTGTTGAAAATGAAGCTGTTGCTTATATAGCTGTTTATATAGGCTATTATAGGTTTCGTGTTATATGCAATTTTTTTAAACTATTATGCTAAAAATG
Source organism: Bombus flavifrons (assembly GCF_040668555.2). Taxonomy (NCBI): domain Eukaryota; kingdom Metazoa; phylum Arthropoda; class Insecta; order Hymenoptera; family Apidae; genus Bombus; species Bombus flavifrons. Next base: position 3,438,750 of record NC_138458.1, on the reverse strand, counting down.
ATTATTTCTTCCCAGACGGACCTTTCTCTTTTCATTTTACGTGCAGGGAATTTTCATAGGCATTACATGTCCTCAGGGGGGAGGACACAGGGTAGTGACCATCAGCAGCCCTTCTTCTTCAACATGATCCCTAGAACCGCCGGCAGCGAGAGATCAGCCTCTATCTCCACGATAACACAGCGGCGTGGCACAAGCCACGCCAAGCAATGCCCGAAGAATCGCCTGGTCGCCTCCTTCCGTATACGATGCAAGTACTCATCGAAGCATCCGTGTCCAGTGAGCACCTGCATAACCTTGGACGTCATGGGAAACCCGCTGTCGTCCAACCTAACCTCCCAGTTTGGCAGGACGGCTTCGATGACACTAAGCCCGGGCGCGCTCTCTTATCCCCCCCCCTAGCGCTACAAACCGCCGACCCCGAGCAAGTGAGGCTCCCCTAATTCCGGTCCAAAAAATGGCGACCGGGCTGTCCAAGACACCCGCCCCTTGAAACTCGTCGGGTACGTAGTACGGCTCAGTCGCCACCACCAGGTCGACCCCCTGCTCCACCAGGCTCTGAAACTGATTCCATGTACTCTCGTTTTCCTGCCTATGTCAGTCTGCGGGATGTCTTCTCTCCTAAATTTCATGATGCATTTTGATATTTTTTCACAGTGTGGTATCGTTCGATTATAACTTTATTTAGTCATAACTGATAATGTAAATATTTAATTAACTTCAACACCGCTAATTTAGTGTATTTTATTATATACTGTGCTTTATAAAAGCAGAAAAGGTAGCGCAATTAATTGGGAACAATTCTAGGTAAACAATAACTGATGATAAGAACAAAAAGAGAAAAGAAAAAAGAAAACGCGTTGCTAAAGTCAGGAAGGGAGATCTCCCCGTTCAGTCACGTAGCGATGTTCTTCACAGAGGGGAGATCGCCTTATTCGGTTGGTTAAGTGCTGACTCCGCCATGCTATGAGGCACGACGATCCTAACGGGGGTATTCCTAAGGACCCTGCCATGCTCTCGGCCAGGAGCGAGGCCTTCTCTCAACCTCCCACCCGACCAGTGATTTCCAGGATCAGAATTTATCTCCCTCCGAACCGTCGACATATTTCGACGCAAAACAACGTAATACATAAATATGTTATCGGCAACGGAATAGTACGAATCACCTACAAGTTGTAAATATGAAAAGTCGATATTTTGAATTGTAAAAGTGAAAGTATTCTATGATAAGGGAATAATATAGGAAATATTTGCAGTGATTTATTTGGAAAATTACATAATGTTTACCAATGTCTTTTTTATGGAATTTAAATATGAACCATTTACACTAAAAGTCAGAACGTTTTCGAGGCATCAGTGACATCGGCTGAAGGTACAGCTGTGAGCATAGATGATAAGAATTTTGTTTTAACTTAATGTTGACAATTTGCAAACAAATAGGCTTCATAAGATCATCTTTACTGTTTAATTATAAATCACATTGAAAGCGTAAACACGACGGTACAATCCTTCACGAATATAAAGATTATGTTAAACAGAACAAGAAATCTAATCGAATTAAGGAAATTTCGTATATTGCTTTAGTTATACATTTCTCCTCACAAGTAACAATGAGCAAAGAAGCAAAGGAGCGGTCGTTATTAGAACGATGTAACGCATATATCATTGTTGAGAATTGTGGATTTTAATTGCTGAAATAAAAGTAAAGGAACACTAAGCTTACACGTAGAATTCATATTAAAATAGTTTTAGATTTATTTAATAAACGAATTCCAGGATCATCATCGACATACATTTGCACGTGTCTGAGCACTTCCTCTGTCTCATCATCTTCCATACCACGCTGCCAACGGAACAGTAACATTCATCTGTTTTTCGAGACGTCCCGCACACACATACTTCCACACTCATATTCACATACGCGTGTCACTGTATTTTCGACCAATCGCGGGGAGACGCAATCGCGAGGAGCGATGTCAATGGGATTCGTAAATTCCCGTTACGATTATACTAATCGACACCACGAAATTATCGATCCCCTGATTTCCGTTAAGATAATAGGGGTGATTCTGTTAGTATAACACTGTGATTCACAGAATTATAAAATATATATTTCCAACACTTAAGTTACACTGTTGAGTAGGTATAAATAATAGATAACAACTAGAGGGTCGCCCGACGTAACAGTCCCTACTGCGCGGCCAATCTAGTCTAGCACACAAAATTATACATGTCTCAATAATCACAAGTATTTTTTTTTCTATTTATTTATTTAAATTTTTACCATTTGTCCAGTAGGACATTTGGTAAAATGTTATATCTTGGTGTTGTAATAATATAACATGTGGGTGGCTACCTCCAGCGGGGTACCATCTTCGTGTTAGTTAGGTTATGTTCTTTGTGAGATCTGTTAGGTGTTTCCTTTTTAGTCTTCTTTCTATGTTTGATGTGTTGATCGTTTCCGCTGCCAGCCGGTTCGGGTGTAAGTGGTTATATGGTTTGTAAGTAGTTGTAGCATAACTGTTATTTGTTCCGATTGCTGTCTGAAGACTGCGTTTTGTTCGCTTATCATTTTTGTAAGTATTTCAGTGCTTTTGATGGATTGTTTTAGTAGTTCTTTGATTTCTGTAGCGTTTTCGGTATTGTTTCTTTGACTCTGATTGTTAATGGGCGTTGCCTGTCTAATGTTTTAGGTCACTTGAGCGTAGCTTCTGTTTACTTGGATGTCTGTGTTTCTGTTTATAGCTATTATTTCATTTTGTGCTTTCAATGTTGCTTTGTTTTCCGTTGTATTTTGTTGTTGTTGGTAGTTATCAACTGATCTATTGCGAAGTGATGGAAACAGTTTACGTTGTAGTTGTTTCCTGATTTCACATCCTTTATAGCTGGCTGTGTGGTTTCCGTTACAATTGTAACATCTAACTTCTTCTATTTTTCCTGTGTATGGGCAGTGTGTTGTTAAATGGTTTTTTGCACATTTAACACATGCCGGGCTTCTATTACAATAGTTTTTTGTGTGTCCGTATTGTTGGCACCGCATGCATTGAGGTATTTCTTTTTTGTAGCGTGATGGTTCCACTGTTACTATTGTGTTTAGAATTTTTTTAACTTCGTATATTTCTTTATTATTTGTTCTCGGTTTTAGTTCAATTAGGAATAATGTTAGTGGTTGCTTAGTGTCATACCTGGTCATATTGTTAATTGATCTTGTTTTATGGCCAATTTTTGCTAGTTCGTCACTTAATTTTTCTATGTTTGTTTTTGGATGTAGTCCTCTTATGACTACTTTGTAGCTCCTTTCTGTTTTGAGCTGGTACGTGTGGTGTATGGCATTTTTCTCCTTAAGTTCGTTTATTACTTTTCTATAGCTTTCTGGGGAGTTTGTTTGGATTTTTACCTGTTCCAATTTTACTTGTTTCATTGTATAATTTTCCTTCCCAGCTATGTTGTTTAATCTATCAATAAGCGGGTCTATTATTTGCGCCTCAACAAATATTGGTGGTGGTTTTGTAATGTGTGTTCGTTGAGTTGTGGTTTTGCTTGTTGGGTCATCGTCTATTTTTTCCGTTAGCCAGCTGAAGGAGTTTCTTGATGGTAATTCTGGCAGCCGTCGCTGCTTTTCTGAATCTAGATGACCTATTATTTTTCTTTTCTTATTGTTACTCGCCACCTTCCAGCTTTCATCCTGTTGAGTTGTTTCTTTATTGGTTTCCGTATCGACTTCAATTGTAACTGAGCAGTCCTGTCCTTGATTTGTTGGTTGACGTGGTTTTGATATGTCTGTTGTTTTATTTATGTAGTATTGTTCGTCTTTGTTGATTATCTTTATCGGTTAGATTTTCATGTTAGGTTTGCTTATAATCTTCTTAATAGAAGACACTGGTTTACACCATTTAGCTATGGGCGTAGCCGTTCGTGTCTTTTTCCTCCCCACTTGCCGCACTTTTTCTGTAGCACCTAAACACTGTTGTTCCACGTCCTCTTAGCTCGGCTGCTCGGGCAGAACTGATAATCACAAATATGTTGTTCTTTGAATGGCAGTCTTATCAATTGTCGAAGGCCTTCGATTTATTTTTGGAAACATAGGAATCAAAGTGTATGGAAACGCAATTAAGATGATGAGTCGTTGAAACATAGTAACGATAATAAGTGAGATACAGTATGTATGCACAACAGCCAATGCGTAGTGTAATAGAAGAAGGAGTTTCCTCGGTGTCATTGTACGTTGCTTCGGTTGAATTGCATTCGAATGGCAGCCAGCAGTTTTGGCATGTATGAAGTTCAAAGGCGTACACAGTTTTAATAAGATTGCTGATATTCTTCGTCAAATTCACTTGGAATTCGATTAAAGTTCTGAGGTGATATTGTGTGTAGCGCGTTAAATAATCACTTGGTGTTTAGATCAACAATATATTTATTAACAAGTGTCTTCTTTTGATCGCGTCGCGTATCGCTCTCGGTTTCGCTACTCAATCTCGCTGCGCGGTTACAACGCAACTTTTTCACTTCCTGGTTCGAACCTAACTGTCGATCGGATTCGATTCTTTTCTTTTTGTCGCTCCTCAATATCCCCACTATCCACGCGTTTGTTAGGCGTTCGCGACCGTTGCCGCGCGTTCTTCTCGCACATTCGGCGGAAGGACCGCTGGAATATAGGTGGCTCATTAGGCTCTTCGCTTCAGCGGTATACAATGTTGCCAAGTGTTGCCACAGTTCTAGTATAATACAGTCAGTAATTATAGACAATGCAGGTAGCTCCGTAAATGCGTTTCGTTTGTTTAGCGTATCGTTTAGCATTCGTGAGATACTTTTCAATGTGATAAATACATTGAGAGATTATCGGCAACATCTGCATCAGGAATATCGAGATCAGACATTGAATTATGAAGATGAAAATTATCTAACTGATGTTGAAGACGATGCATTTTTCACCTTGGATATCAGACCGTGTTTATCACAACATTTTAGACATGCACATACTTTAAGTTCATGTACTACAGTTGATTGTGGGACGGCAATGTATGAAAAATGTGACACATTGCTCTTAATTAACAACAACGTTATGTCCAAATGCAATGCATTACGGAAATGTACCGCACGTCCTAAGTTTGTCGAAATTATGCAAAATACATAAAGTTATACTTTGAACAGAACGGGAATAGCAGGCAATATCAGGGAAGATGGAATTTTTGACTTTGGATCGTCACAATCTGAAATCTATAATTGAGTTTCTATTAATACAGAATTAGAAATCACAAAATTTTCTTTCGCGAAAGTCGTGATTTGCATATGTTAAAGGATTATCCAATGACTCGACGTATATTTTCTTTGATATAACACACCAATGTCTTCTTCTGTATCCGTGGAGAGATTGTTCAGTTATGCGTTAATGATAAATTTACCAAAGTATAACAAAATTTTATATTTGACGTTTGAAAGAAAGTTCATTGTAAAGGCCAATATGAAAAGAAGTGTACAAGAAAGCGTGAAAAAAATACTTTATATTCAGTATATTAAACATGTTCCTCTATCTACAACATAATATGGTTATAATATAGTCATAATATATAAATATAGCAATTACAAATATTCTAATTGGGATAAACCTTTATGCGATTAAATGATATTTATATTATATCGACTTCGAGAGAGGACTTCTAATTCAATGAGTATATCTTTTGCTTTCCTTTTTTTCATGCATCTTGTAGGGTATATTCTTTCATTGATCTTGTTAAGAAAACTTTTTCGATTTGTTTATTCTAAACTATATTCTGTTTTAAAACACTAATTTCACCAATGAATGATTGGTGTAAACCGATTTCGTGTATATCTATCGATTTCCATGGAACAGCTTGATGAACCAAAACGATTCCTGTTGCATCTCATAGAGCATATTCTCCTGTTGGTCATATAATACAATCTTTTTGCGTTAATTTTTCAGTGATTGCTCTGCAATCGTTGAACTGATATTAAGATGCTTCGTGTATGTCTTGCGTTGATCCCATTAAAGAATTTTTCACGCATAATCATTGTCAAGTAATGTGCGCCACAAAAATCTAATTTTTATATATAATACTTAAATAGAAACGATAGAACAACGATTTTAGTAGCACATAGATGATCCTGCTCGTAAACATTATTTTTGATTCTATCAATATTTAAGCCTGCCAGGAGCCAAATTGATAAACTTTACTTCCTTTTCTGGAACTGAGATTGTATCTTGTCGTCCTCAGAATTACGATGACATGAAAGTAGAGTATCCTTCAGTTTTCGCCAGAGTTTATTCCGTGGAAGGTGACGTGAGTCTGCCTGATTTGGGTCTTTCGCAAGAACGTAGAAATCTGTTGTTAGAAGAAGAAAACAAAGTTTTTGACGTCGCGGCCACTGTAAGATTCAACGAGCTGTTACACGTGGCTGTTAATGTGAATACAAAAGGTACTGCTTGTGTCATCGTCCTTTGGAACGAACTAAGAAATCCAATTCGCTTCGTCCGCGTTAGCACAGTTTATAGTAATGCGAGTCTACCTGAAATCGGGGAAAAAGTTTATACGTAAGGATAAGTTATACGCGGACATTGTTTCATGGTTTAGGAATATTATATTTATAATTGTAGCGTGAAGAATATGTTCGGTTCTTATTGATTTTGCAGCACGAGTTTGAGACCTTCAAAAGTAATCAGAAAAAAAGGATTTTAGAAACTTATCCAAATACATACACATTCAGTAAGAATTTAGCAGAGCAGATTGTAGCAAAAGAGAGTAAACACCTGCCACTTGCGATAGTACGGCCAAACGTAATTGGTGCCTCTTTGGAAGAACCATGTCCTGGTTGAATAGAGAATATTTCTCCATTTACAGGTATTTTCATAGATCTTTTCCAGTAGTACTTTTCCAATATTCCTTACATTTTATAAGAGTGGCGTTAATTTTTTAGTTTGTGAGAGGCTAAGTGAGTGACTTTCCATTAGATCATCATTATTATATTTCATATATTTTGTTGCTCACAATTAGGAGAATTCATTCCTATCTGTTAGAATTTAATCTTGAAATTAAGATTAATAAACTGTGGAAGACACAATGTTTGTATTGAAACAATAGTATATGATTTTTATTAAACAAAGTTATAGTAAAATACAAGTAAACGTTATGAATGTTGACAGTTGGCTAGTTATTCTCAGACTGACTAAGTGATCCATGGCCCTTGAAAAGATTTTCAATCCCCACTCTCTATGCAGTAATGAGTGTGACCTATGTGGATGCCTTTGTGGCGGCACGTGTCACGGAACCTTCCAGCAGCTTCGCGATGCAAAGCGCTATGCCGTCAAAGCGCGACACCGACGTGCCGAATGTTCCGTCCATATCATTATACTTCTTCCGCCGAATTCTCGGAAGAGCATGCACGCGCTAGCAGCCGCGGTACATCTAAGGAACGCACGCTAGTGGGGATAGCGCTGGGCAACGAAGGGAAGAATACGATCGATCGATCACCTCATCTGTACGCGATTAATATCGTTGTATTCCAACACTATCCATTTACCCGGGTTGTCCAATGATAGTTAATAGATATATTTACAACTTTCGGAGTGTAATTCCGCATGTTTTGCCTGCGTTCGTCATAGATATCTTTTTAAGACTCCGAGGTAGTAAACCAATGTGAGTATTCTACCAATCCTCGAACAACGAGAACAATCTTTCGGGGATAATCTCTGACTTCATTTATAATAACAATTAAAAATGATATTTCAGAATGATGAAACTTCTCAAAAATGGCAATAAGCTGTTCACATTGACAGTATATTTCGCCATGCACGAATGGATTTTCCAAACAGATAACTGTTCCGACTTAGGGGAGAAAGTAAAAAAGTTGAATGACAGCGATATGGTCAAACTAGATTTACAGGATATGAATTGGGAGAAGTATGTTGCAATTTACCTGATGGGAATTAAGAAATTTATTCTGAAACAGGACAATAAGACAATAGCCTCACAACGGTTATCAATGTACGGTGACAGTATCTTCGTATAAAAAAATAGGAACTAATATAAATATATATATTTTTGGTTATTTTAGTGTGTTCTGGTTACATCAGATCATCAAAATATCCGGTATAATAATTGTGGCGGATCGGTATCAACAGGACGCCGACAGGTCGAGGCATCAACGCGGCGCAACACCTCCCGGGCGATCCATGGATACCAACCGCCAACACCAGCGGGCTACTACGACCACGAGTCTGTCTATCTCACTAGCGGTCGAATATACGGTGTCACGATACAAAATTCCGCACCTAGCGAGACTTCCTCTACGTCTAAGGCAGGGACTACCGGGCATAGCCTTACTGACGAGTCCCCACCGGTAGTCCCGGGACGAAAGGCGAATTCTCTTTTCACCTAGCTCCAACTACACTCTCGCTACGTAATTTTACTATGAATAATATTATGTGTTGTGTACTGACTATTTGAACGTTACCTTCTTCCCTTTCAACCAAAAATAATATAAATACAAACAAAATAAGTTCGTGTATCCAAAAATTAGGAAGAGAGAATGCATGAAAGGATGGACCTAAGTAATCGCCTAGGTCTTTATTGACATTTGGGCCTCTAAAGTACTGGTGTGGCATTGCACTTCTCACTCCCACCTGTGTCAAATGCCAATTCCTCGGCCAAGTCGGTGGAGCCTGGTAAACACTGACTTGCCAATGGCTAACGGAGCAATGACTATCTCAAATCCTTTTCATATCCAGTTGCTTTTTACATATTCCTATCTTTCAGTTCGACGTGAGTTTGTCGGCATGGATATTTCAGGAAAACAATGCGAGTGTAAGATCTGCGTCAGCTCAACGACGTGGGGTTCCCGTAGGACCGATGGAAGGGGGCGCACCGTGCAGGAGTGGGCGGCTGCGATTTTTTAGAAAGGAATCAAATATACGAAGGTACAGAATAGGTCAAGTTACGTAAAATAAATAACGCGTAAAAGATATTCGTTCGAAATATTATGCAACACACGCAGAGATGTTCCTTGAAAATGCAGTCATGCTCTTAGATAAAAAATACATAAGACGCAAAGATATTCCTCCGAAACCCTGTACGGCACGGGTGATGTACTTCGATAATCTATAGTGCTAACTAGACTGTGGAAAGGCCGAGGGGAAACAGTTGCATAGTGCTTATTTCATGTGGTCCGGCGGAGTTTTTTTTATCATCATATAAATATATATAAAAAAAAAATATGTTATACTACATTAACCCCCACCCTTGCATCCACTTGATCAACCTAAATTCGAGGTTACATACACGCTATTCGTGGATAAGGAAATTCTACAAGAAACAAAATCTTCCGTTGAAGCTGATGCAAAGTTGCGCAGAATCCCAACAATCTAGTAACATTCTAGTACCACAGAGGTTCTTCTCCACAGATATTATCCAAAAGTCATTGATTCTTTCTATATTACCGCATCTGAATCTCGTTGTCACTACTTGAGCCTTTCCTCTACATTCCTCTTTCGACACAGTGCTCTGCTTCCCTCCCTTAATCCCTTGTACTCTTCGTTTCTGTTATTGTTCTGTTATATTGTGTATGTCTTTGCTCTGCCCAGTCCACCTGTACTAGGGTTTCTGCCAGGTTCTTCTCCATCCGATGTCCTCAATTTTCTCGTGATTATGACCCCATTTTCATAATATCGTTCTCTTTCCTCTTACCATTTTCACCTTTTCTCTTTCCTGCACTTGGGGATTATATTATTTGTATCGCTTGACTTTGATTTTTCTTCGTACCTTACGTCGTTTCTGCCCGCTGCGATTCTTAACTTGTCCACTTTATTTTCTTCCATCACTACATGCGAGGACGTGTTAAAATCTTTCCTTAAGATCCTCTTTATGTTTTTCGTGTATAATTATTCTAACTCTTCCGATTCTTCCCATTTCCATATTTCTGCTACGTGATGCTTTTCACCAATTGCCGAAAATCATCATTTTTTTCTCAGGCTATTTTTAAACCTTTTCCCCCTATTCCCCATGTCTTTATTATGACTGTCACGGCCCTTTTTGTCATCTCCCTCAAATGCTTTTCTTGAGTCTCTGTATTTTTTCTTTTTTTTTCTTTTTTTGCAGAATGTATTCTAAATACTTAAAGTCTTCTACTTTCTCCTCTAGTTCTACTCCATCGCCCTAATTTCCTTTTCCTCTTTTCCTTTGGCCTCATTTTTTAGTGACTATCGATACTTCCGATTTTCTCGCGTTTAACATTAAATCTTTTCCTTTATCGAAAGTCGCTACGAGTTCGGTGAAAACGTGTACAGCTTTTCCTCTCTTTTCTTAATTTCTCTGTTTATCATGTAATTCAGGATAAAAATATTTAGTGATGCTATCACTGTGTAATTCTTTGTACTGTCTCCGTCTCCTGGTTCAAATGCAGAGCTAATAATATCTTCTTTCCATCCTTCTAGTAATCCTTCATTCGTCAACTCTGTAATTCCTGTTAGTGCTTTTCTACCACCATGCAGCTATACCTCATATACTGCATATTTACCATATTTTCCGTGTCATCTGTTCCTATCACCTTTCCATTCTTTAATTTCCTTGTCTGGCTTCTTACTTCCTATTCATTTGTGATATCTCCTTGCTATCTGTTCCCTCTCATTCTTGCATTCCTTTATTTCTACCTGCTTCGTTCTTCTTCCACTAGTAGTTTCATAAAATTTTTCTCCTAGTCAGTGGGAAATTAATACAAATCTAGAACAGAACTAGAACTAGAAAATTCCGTTTTCTTTTTGCTACTACTTCTCCAAACCTACTTTTATTCTCATTATCTTTGTTACTCTGTGGCGGCACTCAACAGCAAATGCCCCACCACTCGACACTAACTAGTGTCGGACGATGGCAGTGTAACGCCAATTCACATCAGAGACCAGGCCACACACCGCGGACAGGATAGCACCCAGATGTCTGCACATCCTTGGCGCGTACCTTCAATAGTCCTAAGTACCCACCAGGGGTCTTGGAATTTTCATAGTTAAGGTCCTTCGGACCAAGCGAGTATTTCTTGTCTTAGATTTCCTTTACGTTTATTGTCTACCACGTGTTAGCATAGAAAGTTGGTTTTCTTCACATCTGGTATGTTCCGTTAGCAACTTCCTCGCGAGGGCGGCTAAAACCCTTCCTGGTCCACCAACCGTCTTATTATCCAATCGGAGACGGTGTCTACTGCCCTCACATCCTTAACCAAAATTGTCATCAACAAATCCGATAGTCCCGTGTCCTTAAACACACCCACCCCTATCCTTCCTCAGACACAGTATCGTCAGTAAAACTCACTTATTCTGTATCCTCAGAATAGTCAACATATCTTTACCGGTCTCTGCCCTTATAACAGTCGCGTACTTAACGTATCATTGTAACTAAGTCTTACATAACGTAGTTGGAGTGAATTGTGATTTCTGTTAATTCAGTGTGTATTACATTGTGCTTGCTGAAACCATAATAGAGTTTAATTAAAACAAAATTAATAGTTGTGTTACTACTCAGCTATTTTATTTCATCAACCAGCCCTTAAAATATACGTGACAGCAGCGCAGTGGTTAGCGCCTTACGTTACGAACGTTCGGAACCCGGGTTCGAATCCCGGTGGCCGGAGTCCGATGTTTCTTCTACGCATCTAAATTGGAAGAAAAATAGCAGTACCCCATCAGCGACATCTCTACACCAGCATCTACATGCATCACGGACACACACACACACACCTCAACTCTTTTCAGTGTCGCCTCTTTTATTTTCGTATTATTTCTTCCATCATTTCGCTTGTTTCCTCGTTTTCGAAGTCTAGTCTATTCCTTCTGCCATTCATATCTTTCTTTTTTTCCACTGCTCTTCACTTTGAATATTCGAGCTAGTTGTTCTACATTTCTCCACCCTCATCGGTAAGTGGTTTGATTCTATTATATCTTTAGTTCAGACCCTTCTAACTTGGTGTTTTGTCATTGACTGTATTATTACGTAATCGGTTACTCAACTGTCCTTCTTGCCGATAAAATTGTAATCCCCTACATCGTTTCCATCCATATTCCCATACAGAATTTCTCATTTGAACAGTTTCGTTCCTTCTGTACCATTTATTTTATACTTTGGCTTCCTCGTTTCCTCTACCTCTTTCCTCGCTTCATAACGGACCTCCCTTTCTTGTCCTTGCGTTGAAATCCTCGCCAATCAGCACCCGTTCTCCCTTTACGTTTCCGATTATTTTCTCCATCTTCCCCGCCGTTTTTTTTTTTTTTTTTTCGTATCGTTACTCTACACTATTAGTATTCTTCAGATTTTATTCTGTGTTTTTATTTTACATACTTACATATATTTGATAACTTTCTATTAATGTAAATTCCTTCCTTGCCTTTTCATCCTATTCTTCTTCAGCATCATTTCAAAATCACAAAGAAAATTTGTTACCATTTCCTTAATTGTATTATTATCAAGCTGCTTCTGCTTTCCCTTCCTATCTAGAACGCGACTTCTTCAGTTTCCACCTGCATGGTTTATTTTATTGCTATTTTTACCATTCCCTTCGGCCTATTGGCATATCATTTCCCTTAAGCATTATATTATTTCTTCTATCTCTTCTCTCTGCTCTATCTGTTTTAATCTTTCCATCAAATCCTCCTCTGGTTCTTTTTAATTTCCAATATTTGTATCCTTATCTCTATTTCTGCCTCTTTCCTCGCGTTGAATTATTTATTTATGGAAGCAAAAGGACTCATATTTGCGATACGGAGTTATAGATTTCAATAAGTAAACAGGTTTAATCTATAATCTATGATTTTTCTTAGAAAGCATCACGCAGAATGGATTGCGATTTCGAATGTCACAATCTCCTTTTCTGCGACTTGTATGAGCTAAGCTGGCGCTCACGATTTGTTCGATTTCGTTCGTTAAGGTCTCGTGCTCCGCACGAGCCGCAACTCGCGATTTGCACGTGCCGCAACTCTAACCATATAGAATTGAAAACAGAAATCTTAAAGGGAATAAGAGATACGACGCATCCAAATATTTAAATATCGCTATACATCATTAACCCAAGACATTATTGAACAAATTTAAAATGTAAGAATATGGAAATAGAAACAAGGAACAATGAGACGTCCACTGTCACGTACCGCTCTCCCCATGACCATACACCGTACAATAAGCAGCTCACGCCAAAGGATCAGTTACCGGCATCAGCAATGTAACCACGTGTTTAGCAGAGTACAACCTAGTATCAGCAGAAACTAATACTGCAAAAAGAATGCAGTAGTTAAAGAAAATGGGAAACTTGAATAATACTTCCACGAAAATCACATCAGCTGCAACCCTAATATTTCTGGAAGGATACCAACAGAACCAAAGAGGTAATCACGTACCAAAACTTCGTTCTAGCATTGAATAATCACGTAACAATTAGCCCATTATAGTCGTACTATAAATAAGTGTAGCCACTTAGAGACAGTAGTCAGTGAGTTAAAAATTTGTCAAGACTCCAGTTATCAAGACGTCGCTCAGCTAAAAATTTGTTAAGGGTTCAGTCATTCAGTCAGTAAGAGTCAGTTAAGTTGAGTACAGAATTGGTCGAGAGTTAATATGAAACTGTGAATTGTTTTACTATAGTCTTTGAGTAAGGAAGTCAGGAAGTAAATCCAAGCATTTAAAATCTTCGTACGGTAGTCTAAGAGTGCGATCGACAACACATATAAGCAAGGTGAGAAGCTAAACATTGTAACACTTTCTTTTTCGATTTCGGATTTACACCACATTTACTGAAGTAAAATTATTTATTGACTATTATTGTCAACAATCAAGAAGATATTGAGAATATTTAATATTGCAAGAAAACTTTAACCCTCCCTGTGCTGTTACTCCTGCCAGATGCCGAAATTGAAATTGTATTTATCAATTCTATTAATTAACGAATTAAAACATCAAGGATACAGCAGTTTGGAATCTAAAGTCCGGTTCGGGAGTCGTGGTTGGCACGAGACACTGCGCATCGGCGAAATCGCAACGGCCTGCGCGACCCGTGCTGTGCGCGGAATGGGTCTGAGGGTCGCTCCTGCGAAATCGGAGGCCATCTGGTTCTACGACAAGAAGAGGCGAGGGACTCCACCGCCCAGCCTATGCATAAACATGACGGGCGAAACCGTCCGGGTGGGATCACACATGAAATATCTGGGTCTAGTCATCGACACCCAGTGGACGTTCGAGCCACACTTCGACTCCCTGATTCCGAAGTTGTCGGCGGCCTTCTCCCGAGTGATGTACGGGGCCCCGGTATGGGCGGACGATCTGATGGCGAGTCGTCGCAGTATCCTGCTCCTGAGGATGCTGCATAGGGTAACCGCCATCAGAATCATTAGGGGATACCGGACGGTGTCCCGCGCGTCGGCGACCGCTCTAGCCGCGTCCCTCCCGTGGGAGCTCCGGGCGCTGGCGCTCAAAAGGAGATACGCCCATCGGAGAGTATGGCATCCGGGAGAAGATCTGACCGAGCAGGCGGCTCAAAGCGACCTAGGAACCGAATAATAGTATAACTAATAGTGCTCTAGCTATTGGAGCAAAACAAAACAAGAACTCGAAACTGGTGCAAATAGTCACATATAGTCACATTTATAGACGTCGGATGTGCTGATGTAATGATTTTGTTTATCTCTAAAACAGCAAATGAAATTGTAATGAAGACATGCCTTCTCAATGATGAACCGCGCGTGCATTCGAGAAATGGCCTCAATGGCTCAAAGTACAAAAAGAACGTAATTCTTTGCAGTTACTTATGTTAAAAGCATTATGTAAATTAGCAGCCAACAAGATATAGAATACATAAATGTTTAACACTACCAGTGCTAGTCAAATTGACCTTTTTCAAACTTCTACACAAATTTAGCCATATTTAAACGTTATCATACCGCTTCAGAATTTCTGACATAACATGCTTCCTAAAACATGCATACAAAATATTTTTCAGTATTTACTTCTAGTTTGTTTTTTTCTTTTCTCAGAAAAACTTGTATTCTGCCCTGCCTACAGCGGGCAATCAATTTGACCAGCCGGTATAATATTTTATTTATTCTTAAAATAAATGCAATCAGTACAAAGAAAAGGCTATCTCCACGTCAGATGATCAGTAATAACAAATAATCACAACTGTTACGCCCGTAATTTTGTCATGAACTGTATTCCATCCCTCGACCAGGAGGGTCACTAGGTGTCAAAGCATATCAACTTAGGCCCATAATAATCCTAAGGAACCGCCATAAAAATTAGCATCTTTTACGGTCAATTATTAGAAAATCAAGAAGTTCCTTAGGGTCATTGTTGATTGCGTTAAAACACGGTAAAAGTAGGTTTTTCCCAACTCCACTCTCGAGTAACCGTTGGTGGAAAATGGCCAATACTCATCGAATTTTCGCTTAAATATCGCCATCACAGACCATATTCTTACTTGCTATTGCTCTTTCGACCAGAATACATAGCAGTTTGTTAGTCAATAAGCCGACATCTAAACTTGTTTTCTCTAAAACAGAGAGGAAGCATCTCAGAGCGTTTTGTGTAAAGTTGTTATAAAAGGAAAAGTAAAGCATATATAATTTGACAATAATTTTAGTCCGCTCATTGTATTATTCTGTGATAAATATTTACCCTAAAAATGTCAAGACGTTCAAAAAAAAAAAAATTATATTATAAAATTATTATTATTATTATCCGTTATTGTAAAAAAAATGTGTATTGTAAAAAAAATAACGGACATAGACGAATGTTGAATGTGCGATGAACAAGAAACTTTAGCAACAGAAAACAGCATGGAAACACATGAAAAGCTATTTATAAGCGAATGAATGTTCAATGTTATAATTAAGCGTTCACGTTTAGAGCGAAAAGGGATGAAACTATCATTAATAGCAGAGAGTGAGACTGATGTAGGGAACCAACGTATCGAAACTGGGCCCGATGAAACAGCTTGGAAAGAAATAGATGCAAGTCCCAAACCTGCCAAGACATCAGTTCATAATATTTTAGAGATATGCTAAATGGCATATAATGAAAGGACAAGTAAGGACGACATTTTATCATATCACTGATCACCGTATAAGGAATCATATAATAAAATATACGGAAGAAGAAGCATTTAGAGTATTGGGGACTAAGAGAAAGCTAGATGCAACAAATCTAGATGCATTTATTGCTCTGCTGTATGCCCGCGGTGCATATTAGGCAAAGAATTTAGATGTCTCATATTTGTGGAATGAAATTTGGGGGCCAGCATTTTTTCGAAAACAATGGATAGGAATGACTTTGCTGAAATGATGAGATTTATACGATTTGATAAGAAGAGCGAATGAAGTCAATGAATTTGCAATGGTATCTACAGTATGGTGACCGAATTATAGAGAATTCACAAAGTAGTTATAAACCTGGTGCATACGTTACTTTTGTATGAAGAATTACGGGGAAAAACCACGCAATAAAACTATCAATAAGTTCAGATTCATTAGTACAAAAAACTTGTCAAATAAAAAATTGTAAATGTTACAAAATTACGAAAATGTGTTCAAGATACGGGAAATATATATGCGACAAATGTACAATGGATAATAAGATAATTTGTAGAAAGTGCAGCGAGGTTGAAGAAGATATATCTCAATATAAATAAAAGTGTAATTTCATTTAATTCTAGAATTGAAATTAAACAAAAGCAATTTTGGATGAAATTTTCTGAAAGTTCATCATTTTATATACATTCTGTTATAAATTAACCATTATCTAAGGTAAATCATAAAAACTGTTATTTCATTAATCACCGGTCATTTTGACCCGATGAGGTAGGAAGAGATGTACACGAAGTGTCGGTAGATTTAGTGTGGAAGGTACTATCAATCAATCTTGATGTGTATTTGAATAAATGAAATTTCAAATGAAAGTGATTGCTCCATTATCCGTACAGTTTCGTCATGTTCGAAGAGATATTTTGACACAGCATCTAAATAATTGACAAGTATATTCATGAAGAAAGTGATAAATAAAATAAGGAAAATGTATTTTATCACGATGAACGATATTTTACTTGAACTTAATAATATAATTGTGTAATACATATCTCTCCATTATCATTTCATGGTATCTTTTGTACATACGTAATCAATGTTACATCAGTATACTTCATGTCATCTGCGTATGTTTCAATTTATTTTACTAAATACAAAGGATCTTAACATTTAAAATGTTACACGACTAAAATATATCTCGCATGGTTGATGTAGTTACCGCTGAACATATTTTGTACTTTCATAAACACGAAAGATGTGGGAGATGAATTAGTTAATCGACTCCTTAACGCATATCATTATCCAGTTTCAGTAGTAGGGTGGGCTTAATAATAATATAAGAATCTAGAGGAGCGACACATCGAATATCGTTACAGTACTGTGGATGACGTGTAGGTATTCACTATCGCGAAGTCTTCTTTGGTAAACAATACGCAGTGGAAATATTATCAGGTAACAGACGATTCCTTGTTATTTTGTATTGAATTGTGTCTTTCATTAATGTCATTATTATCGATTTTATTATTATAAATATGATATATATCAAAAATATCATTCGGGTCTCTAATTATTACAATAGTTTTTGAATAGTCAAATATTTTGTATTTTATATTTTACGCAGCACAATGGTTCACTATTTTGATTTTTCAATAATTTACAACCAGTTAGTAGAGGTAATCGGAACATTCGCCTTTGCGAGATAGTTGCGCGAGACATCGGTTAATTTTTGTCAAAAATTGAGTTTGGGGACGATATTTCATAAGTTATTGTTAGGACTTGCTTCGATTCTCGCGTTTATAGAAATTGAAAATACGCTCCGCGATAACAACATTAACCATGCGAGATATTTCAGGCGTTTTACATTTTAACTGGTAAGATCCCTTGTTTTTAATAAATAAACTGAAATATACACAAATGAACTGAAGTGTACATACATAATATTGATTACATTTAAAAGAAACGATGAAATAGTAGTAGAGAGAGTATGTTATTACGCAATTGTTTTATTAAATTTAAGCAAAATACTCTACATTGTGATACAATATATTTCTATTGTTATATTAATCACATTCCTTAAAATTATACTTTTTAATTATTTAGATGCTGCGTCAAAATATCTCTTCGAATAACAATTTAAACATCATTTCATAGACATTTGTGAGTTAAAAGGGCTTTATGTTCAGTATTTTTGCAAAATTGTTGTTAATTGATTATATTAACTTTCTTCGCTTTTATACTATATATAAATGTGCGTGTACAATACTCAACGTATGAAATCTTTATAACACTATTATTTGTGCTATAAAAGGCTCGGTATTGTAAAGATCAAGCCGAAAACAAATAACATACATAAGCATGATAAAAGAAAAATATATTACACATATATACAAAGCAATATAGATATATATGTATACAATGACAGATATAATACATAACAATGTATACATACGTACGTACATAATAAAATTACAGGATACATGTAAATTATAATAAAAATATACGTATATTATATAGGACATATTACATGTAGAAATGTTATGTTCTGATTAATTTCATTGTCCGCTGTTCTCATTTATGTTATCACATTCATCGCTTTGCTGAGACAATAAAATTTCAAGCAGGTAATCTGAAATACAGCCTCCGGTATCAAAACTAACAGGGAGACAAAACTGTTCAAATATTGGAACAATCACGTTCGTATGAAATTTCATTTATTCAAATTCAGATCAAGATTGATTGACAGTTCCCTTAAATATCTATGGAATCTATATCTTCTTGGCTGTCAAGTTACATAATTCTTTCAACGTAATTAACTGTAAAGAGCTACAGTATTTTTATACTGTGAGTCATTGAGTGCATTTCTCGAATGCCACGCGCAGTTCATTATGAGAAGGCACCTCTTCGTCACCATTTTATTTGCTGTTTCACATTGAAGCCGGTTCATTACATCAGTACTTCCGTCGTCTATGATTGTGGCTTTTCCTAACACTATGTATTTTTGTTAATTCTATTGCATTTACACCAGTTTCGAGTTTTTGTTTTGTTTTGTTACGATAGCTAGAGCACCTGTTGAGAATTGTGGATCTTTGAAGCCGAAATAATGTTATAGGAACACTAAATTTATATTGAGGATTAATATTAAAATAGTAATATATTTATTTCATGGACGATTTCTTACATATTCATCGATACACACTTTCTTCTATACCCGACTGTTAACCGACTGAATAATTTACACTCTTCTGTTTTCGAGACGCCGCGCACACACCTCCACACACCGACACTCGCATATAAGCATCTCTACTACGCATTTAACCCAGTCCAGCACAAAAAATTATACATATCTCAACAGCACTATTAGTTGCATACTAAAGTCTTATATTCAGAATTCACTGAACCGAATGAAGGAAACAATACATTGAAATACATTGTACATGATCGCTAATAAAATATGTATACAGTACATATTTCAAACAGAAGAGGCATCCGCTATTAGGAAATATTATGTTCGGATAATAGATTGTTCCGGTATTACGATAATCGGGTAATGGATGCTCGAATACATCGTTGGGAGGGGGGGGGCAGTCTACCTATACAGGGTGTTTGGTTGCAGAATCTTGAAGCTAAAATAAAAAAAAAATGGAGAACAAAAAAATTGCGCTTTGATTTTTACACGAACGCGACGTTATTTTAGAAAAATCATCGATTATAGATTATACCTGTCTACTCATTGAAATCAATAACGACATATCGGAAATTTGCCTCTTTTTGCCTCCATAAATAATTAATGAACGAAGAGAACATATAAAATATGATAATACAAATTTCACATATGCACGTGTCCACGGGTGGTGACAGCAAAATCACATACTCATTAAGTATTCACGAGGAGCGACTACATGTGAGCGGACACTTTATCGCATGAACCACACACATTCTCCACACAAATCACTGATCACTATATGTTACGATATTCACAAGCATACACATGGAATAAAAAATAAAGACGTCAAATGAAACTACATAAGGATTGTTTAAACTTAGACTCGAAATATTAATTAAGATATCGTTTTATGGAGTAGTATGCAATAATACAAATTAATGTACAGCCACATGACAAATTTTATTTACTGCGTCGCATAGTTCTTCTAACTTCGTCCTTTTTTTGATGAGCGACTTCCCCATGTAGCAAAATATTTGTACATTACACTGGAAGCATCGTTGACCTAACGCAATTATTCGATTCATGCAGAGCGAAACCATAATTATTGCATTGCGTAGATTTCTTTAGAATGTAATATATAAAATGATCTCAAATATAACCAATAGGGTGTATTATTTAACACATTTATCCACTTACTGTTTGTCGGGAATGGCAATCTATGGCAAATATTGGCACTGAAAGTGTGAAGATCTTGAAACATGGATACAATAAATCGAGAAACGAATGAAAATGGAACAAACGAAGGATTGAATAAGACGAATTCGCTCGAGGAATTCTACGCCGGTAGTGGGATCCTTGTGACTGGATCAACCGGATTCGTTGGAAAAGGTCTCCTGGAAAAACTGATCCGCATATGTCCACGAATCTCTGCCATTTTTATACTAATTCGTCCAAAAACTAACGAAACGATAGAACAACGATTTAAGAAGCTCATAGATGATCCCGTTCGTAAATATATACTTGTTCCTTTCAATATTTAAGGCTGTCAGGTGCCAAATTGATTAACTTTCTTTTCTGGAATTGAGTTGGCAATTTTTCGTCTTCAGATTTACGATGACATCAAAGCAAAACACCCTTCAGCTTTGAACAAGGTTTATCCCATGAAAGGAGACGTGGGTCTGCCGGATTTAGGTCTTTCGCGAGAAGATAGAAATCTGTTGTTTGAGAAAGTAAACATAGTGTTTCACGCCGCGGCCACTGTGAGATTCAACGAGCCATTGCACGTGGCTGTTAATGTGAATACGAAAGGTACAGATCGTATCATCGAACTTTGGAAAGAACTAAAGCATCCAATTAGCTTCGTCCACGTCAGCACAGCTTTTAGTAATGCGAATCTACATGAGATTGGGAAAAAAGTTTATACGTAAGAATAAGTTGTACGCGGACATTGTTTCGTGGTTCAGAAATATTACATTTATAATTATATCATGAAGAATATGTTCACTTATTATTGACTTTGCAGCACGAGCTTGAAACCTTCAGAGGTGATCGATATGTGTGACAAATTCGACAAAACGTCGATGGACCAAATAGAAAAGGGGATTTTAGAAACTTATCCAAACACATACACATTCAGTAAGAATTTAGCAGAGCAGATTGTAACAAGCAAGTGCAAAGATCTGCCAGTTGCGATAGTGCGGCCAAGCATAGTTGGTGCCTCTTTGGAAGAACCATGTCCTGGTTGGATAGAGAATATTTCTGCATTAACAAGTATTTTCATAGATCTTTCCCAATAGTAATTGTTAAATGCTCCTTACATTTCTTTAAAGTGGAGTTAATCGATTTGTTTGTGAAAAGATAAATGAGAGCTCTCCACTAGATCATCATTATTATAGTTCAAATATGTTGTTACTCACAATTACGAGAATTCTTACCAATCTATTTAGCGCTACATTTCTGGTAATCAAAAATCACAAATAATTTCTAAACCAATTTAATGTTACCAGGTACCTTTGTGCTAATCGGCAGAGGATGTGCAACAGCGATACGAGGTATGAGAGAGGCCAGATTGGATGTAGTGCCTGTGGATTTCGTAATCGACATGATAATATGTACAGCATGGCATGTCACGCTACATCGTGATCATGAAGTTAAAGTATACAACTGCACGAGTAACGCATGCCCTTTTAAGTAATATTTCTTACAAATATTTTTCAACCAATGTTATTCGATAGCTAGGGTATTCCAAAAGTTTCATATTATTTAAGTAACGTGAACAATAGAAGAGCAACCAAACAGAAAAAATCTCAATATGTCATTAGTTTAGAAAAATAGCGATACAATATAATATTTATGTCACTTCCATAATATTTCCCGAGATACTCGTATGGTAATAAACTTTGCTTTAAGTATAATTCTAGTAATTAATAATAATGTAAGTGTTTCAATTGTCAAGGTGGGGTCCGATGATAGATGCTATAGTAAAATGTAGCATAGAAATGCCACTAAACGATACGCTATGGTACCCAGGTTGTTCACTTGTAGCTAATAGGTATATTTACTACGTTCTGTGTGTATTTCCGCGTGTTTTGCCTGCGGTCGTCATAGATATCTTTTTAAGACTTCGAGGTAGTAAGCCAATGTGAGTGTTCCATCGATTGTCAAACAACAAGAACAATCGTTCTGGGATAATCTCTGACTTCATCTATAGTAATAATTAAAAATGATATTTCAGAATGATGAAACTTTTAAAAAATTGCAACAAGCTGTTCACATCGGTAAAATATTTCACCACGCACGAATGGACTTTTCAAAGAGATAACTGTTTCGACCTGGCAAGGAAGGTGAAAATGTTCAACGACAGCGATATGGTCAAACTAGACTTACGGGTTATGAATTGGGAGAAGTATGTTGCAATTTACCAAATGGGAGTTAGGAAATTTATTCTGAAACAAGACTTTAAGTCAACAGCCCGACAACGATTATCAAGGTGCGTATAAAAGTATCTTCGTATAAAAAAATAGTAAGTAATATAAATACATATATTTTCGGTTATTTCAGGTTGTACTGGATACATCAGATCACCAAAATGTCCGGTATAACGATCTTACTATGGATAATATACCGTGTCGTGTACTGACTATTTGAACCTTATTTTTTCTGTTTAAACGAAAGGAATACAAATTCAATTTTATGAAGAAGGGATTCAACATCCTTTTCATTTAGTCTTTTCACTGGTTTCCTTTCTAAATAAATCCATTTATGACATTGCTTGATTTTTTTATAAAATTTTAATAAGAATGCATGTATTTATACGCACATGATTTCTGAGCTGTGAGCAATTCATCTGCTCACTGACTATGAACATTTTTCCACTGCAATGACAATATTATATTGACAGAAACCTCTATCATCCTCCGCCAAACAAAAGCTACGAGATAGTTGTTCGTTGATAATAATAATTTACCACTGAAAAATCTAGTGAGAAATAAACAATGATGATAGAAATTTATGTATAAAACATATTTATTTTAAAATAAATATATTTTAAAATAAAATAGTTATAAAGAAAAACTTTTCTAAGAATCCTTCATTAGTTTTAAAGGCTGACTTTGGTTCTCAAGTTGTTTGTCCACAAACCTTGTTCTTTGATCAGTCGGCGTTAAAATATATGATATAATCAACAAGATATAAACTAGATGTGACATTCATGCTGGATAAAATATTATTTCACATAATAAGTAATAGGTAGGTTTCCATTTAAGTTAGATATAAATAGGATATAGGGTTTTATTTCATGTGTATAGATGTGAATAATGCAATATAAGTGATCTGTTACGACCGTTCGCGGAGAGACGCTGTCGCGAGGAAAACGCGTCAGTGAGTGGCGTAAATTCTCGCTACGATTCTGCTGATCGACGCCTGAATCAGTGCTTCCGTAAGTGCGACAAGTGGGAAAACAAAGTGACTTATAATAGAACCAATCGCTAAATGATGGAAAATATGCAAAAAATACCACCAATAAAAATTCTAAATA
The DNA here is from genome assembly GCF_040668555.2 of Bombus flavifrons. Lineage (NCBI taxonomy): Eukaryota > Metazoa > Arthropoda > Insecta > Hymenoptera > Apidae > Bombus > Bombus flavifrons. Next base: position 3,414,993 of record NC_138458.1, on the reverse strand, counting down.
AAGGCGAAACATATTCTATAAACAGAGCTATAGATAAAACAACCCCAAATAAACCAACAAGCGAAGTTCAGGATTGCTCAGTTATTAATAAAATAGAAATGGAAATTACACAAAATAATGACGAAAAGAATAATATCAACAATGATCTACCACATCAGAACGAAAGCTGGAAGAATGTAACTCCCAGCAAAAAACGAAAAATAACTTCAAACACAAATGCTAGGAGGGCTATAGAAACAGAAAGGCAACAATGGCTACAGGAAATTTTTCTACAAAACTCCTTCAGCTCACTGCCAGAAGAGATGGATTCAGATCCAGCTGAAAAACCAATAACACACATTCCCAAACCACCACCAATCTACATAGATGCTAAAATAATAGACCTCCTCATTGATCTGCTAAACAGCACGGCAGGAGAAGAAAATTACACCATTAAACAACTTAAATTGGATCAGGTAAAAGTACAAACTAATACCCCAGAAATTTATAGGAAAGTGACAAAAGCACTAAAAGAAAAAAACGCTGGGTATCATACTTACCAACCCAAAACTGATAAAAGCTACAAAGCAGTAATCAGAGGTTTACACCCTAAGACAAATACAAATAACATATGCGAGGAATTAGCCAAAATCGGACATCAGGTAAGAACGATCAATAATATAACCAGATTTGATACTAAACAACCATTACCGCTATTTTTAATAGAGCTTGAATCTAAAAATAACAACAAGGAAATTTTCGAAATTAAAAAAAATTTTAAATACAATAATTACAGTCGAGCCACCCAGACACAAAAAAGACATACCACAATGTATGCGGTGTCAACAATATGGACACACAAAAAATTACTGCAGCAGAAACCCGGCGTGTGTCAAATGCGCAGGAAAGCACCTAACAATGAACTGCCCACATACGGGAAAAATAAATATTGTAAAATGTTACAATTGCGATGGAAATCACTCAGCTAGCTACAAAGGTTGTTTAGTCAGAAAACAACTTCAAAGTAAACTTTCCCCGCCGCTTCGTAACAGGACATACATTAACTACCACACTCAACAGGATAGCATAGTAACGAGACATCAACAAACGTACAGCATGTAATGAACATCAACCATAATAATACCATCACCTTTGGTAGCCGAAGCTACGCGCAAGTAGCCAAACAGTCAACACCATTAGATAATCAAAACCAGAACAATAACATCGACGACGCTACAGAAATCAAAGAACTGTTAAAGCAATGCATCAAAAACACAGAAATGCTAACAAAAATGATAAGCGAACAAAACGCAGTCCTTAGACAGCAAACGCAACAAATCACACTCATGCTACAACTACTTACAAACATGCTAAGCAAAAAATAAAAATGGACACACGGCCTACAACAACGGCCCTACAACAAAGGGCCCTAGAAAATAAAACATTCCTGTATAACAATAATATCGATATACTACTTGTTTCAGAAACACACTTCACTATAAAAAGCTATTTGAAAATACCGTACTACACCATATCCCTTACCATATACGTAGACGATGGACTGGTAGCAGCTTCAGACGAATCTCTAATTGATAAATTTTTCGATGATTTAAATAAAGAATTCAAAATTACGAGTTCGAAAGAAGTCAAGAGTTTTCTTGGACTTGAAATTAATAGATTAAAAGATGGTTCAATATTCATTCATCAGAGTAGATATATCGAAAACATATTAGAAAAATTTAATATGAATGAGGCAAACAGTGTTTCTACACCTATCGAGACTAATTGGAACGAAAGTAACATAGGCAATAAAGATTGTAACGCACCATACAGAGAAGCCGTAGGGAACTTAATGTTTTTACAAACCGTAAGTAGGCCAGATATTAGTTTTGCAATAAACATAGCGGCGAGACATTTAGAGAATCCAAACCAGTATCAGTGGAAATTAGTCAAACGAATTTTGCGCTACATAAAAGGGACCGCGGACATGGGACTCTTATATACAAAAGCAGGCAGTCTCGAAACCCTATAGAAAAAGCCAACCTGTTTTCTAAATACTTGTCTACCGTATTTAAACCCCATTCCTCCAAAGCTGCCGCGGACATTACTGAATACCCGCACTCTCCCTTCCAAATGTCTCCTCCTATTGAACCTTTCACTTCTCTAGAAGTTACAGAATTAATCCGTCGTCTAAATCCCAGGAAAGCATCGGGGCATGACCAAATATGTAATAAAGCAATCAAGGAACTTCCCATGAAAGGGATTGCACTCGTCACATCAATTTTTAATGCAATTCTTCGCCTTGAATACTATCCTAAGTCCTGGAAAATAGCACTGATTACCCTCATCCCTAAACCCGGAAAACCAATACACGAAACTAACTCCTATCGCCCAATTAGTCTTCTACTTACTTTGTCAAAACTATTCGAGAAGATGCTAACGAATTGACTCCTTCCACTCCTACAGGATTTGAAAACACTCCCAGATCATCATTTCGGTTTTCGCAAACAGCATTCAACAGTATTATCAGCCAAACCCTTGAAAAGAAAAAATATTGCTCAGCGGTATTCCTAAACATTCAACAGGCATTCGACAAAGTGTGGCACTAAGAACTTTCAGTATTTTCAGGTGATTTAATAAAACAGAAATTTAACAAATATTAACTCTCAAAAGGTATCATCGTTACGTTCTATATGACCGTATTAATTAGTTTATTTCAAAACATTTTTCATTTAATTAAATACTATTAATCATTTTTATCACGCAGAATGTAACGCACAAAATAGAATTGAATATACCAAAAATTAGTACGTACGTAGACAAATTTTAGAAAATTCAGTATACGATTTTAGTTTCAATTTGAATAATTTTAGCTTCAAATCACGCTGAATGTAACACACGAAATAGAATTAAACATCCTAAAACTTAGTACGTACGTAGACAAATTTTAGAAAATTCAGTATACGATTTTAGTTTCAATTTTAATAATTTTAGCTTCAAATTGACGAAACAGTAGTTTCCATTTCGAAAGATACGACTCTATACAAGCATCGACGGTCTACTTATTATCAATAAGGACACTCGCTACAAAATACAAGACCGATGAAGCAAATAGTATTGTCACTTTCGAAATAGAAACGAACCTACATATTACATCTGCAGCAGGTCTAAGAGAAAGGGAGAAAGGGGGAGATCTTGTAAATGGCGGATTTCGCGATATAGCTCCGCTTAATTCCCAAAATCGAAGCTGAGTGTAATTATAGCGGGCCGGGAGGATAATAATTGTGTATTATTATCGATTATCTAGGACCGGTGCTCGTTGCTTCGACTGCGAGCCAATATATCCGTGGAAAGCGGGCTATGTCGACAAACCGGTCTAATTATCGATCCTTATTAATTGAATTGATTCATGTCACACGAGAATTCACCTTGAAACGAGGGTAACGAGCGGTAATTGCTCGGTGATTTAGAAGTGCTTTATATTTAAGGAGATGGCGAGACACAATGGCGGAACAAATGTGAGTTTTATGTTGCAATGAAACGCCAAGAAACGATTGCAAAAATGGCCTTCGTGAATATAATTTTGTCGTCGATTATGACGAGCACATGACTTTAGGTAAGTGTGATGAATTCATGTGAACAGTTTTATTTAGGTACATTCGATCAGCTCATCTTTCGTTCTAATTTTTGAGAGACTGGAAAGGTAGGAAATTTTTGTTTCGTAAAAGTCGTGGAATTTCTAGGACAATTTTTTTTCTAGGACAATTTTTTTTCTAGGACAATTTACGAACTTTCGAAATTTGAAGCTTCTAACTTTAGACCTCCGAATCTATGAACTTTTAAATTTACGGATTAATAGTAATTTTTCAAATTTTCTAATTATTTCATAGCGATCTTTAATTCCGATGTCCCATTTAAATTTCAAATTCTACGGATAACTTATCGATATTTGCTGATGTTGCAATTCATTGAACCGCCCCTGTTATCTTACTCGAAACAGGGGAACGACTACTTCGCGGCGTCGATTAGCAGAATCGTAGCGAGAATTTACGCCTCTCGCTGACGCGTTATCCTCGCGACCGCGTCTCTCCGCGAACGGTCGTAACAGATCACTTATATTGCGTTATTCACATACATACACATGAAATAAAACCTCATATCCTATTTATATCTAACTTAAATAGAAACGTACCTACTACTTATTATGTGAAATAATATTTTGTCCAGCATGAATGTCACATCTAGTTTCTATCTCGTTGATTGTATCATATATTTTAACGCCGTGTTATGACCGTTCGCGGAGAGACACGGTCGCTAGGAAGACGCGTCAGCGAAAGGCGTAAATTCTCGCTACGATTCTATTAATCGACGCCGCGAAATAGTCGTTCCTCTGTTTCGATTAGGATAACAGAGGTGGTTCAATGAATGTAACACTGTATTAACAGGTTAACATAAAATAATATATTTAACAGTAATATAATGAACAAGCCACAAATTGTTTTACAATGAATAAGGTAATATACTATAGAAAGTTGATTCGACTGTACAATATCTTTCAATGAATTCGTTAGACTTTATGATTTTTATTTTGCTCGTCAGATCTCTCGATATGTATCGTTCGACTCGTCAGAAGGGACTGATCGCCTTTCGATCATTCCTTTGTCTTGTTTGGAAGATGACCCCCACTATGCTCGGGTCACGCCACTGATCACGCCATGATCACGCGTGTCACCTTCTTGTGTGGAAACGTAACGGACAAAAATCGACGTTTCTAGAGCTCGCTGCTTGGCGACAACTATGCGCTTGTCGATACATTGTATATGATCCGCCGGGCAGATAAGACGATCTGCCTGCGACACTGTAGGACTGCGAGCGACGGTTAAGAATACGGCCTATGGAAAGCCTCGTGGCGTAACAGCTGAAACTGTTATTCCATTCACGCTATTTTCAAGGTACTCTATTCGGGAAGAAACTACTCACCAACTACAAGATGATTGAATTTTACAACCGGTCGAACGAGTGGGTCCGCGTGCCTGTTATTTCATTGTTGACTTTTAAAACGTATATTTCAATTGATCGGGCGACCGATAAGCGCGTCACAGTGAGTTAACACTAGGTTTACGGGACCTGTCAATTTGACGGATTTCGAACTTCGAAATAGAATATCTCAAAAACCATAGCACCAATTTTAACCATTTTGCATCGTAAATTAATCATTTTATCTAAAGAATTTATACACAAAATTATTTTTTCCTAGGCTTTTTAATTTTTGAAATCTGTATGTAGTATACCTATCTCTACGGGATCCGTCAAATTGACGGGTAAACGAAAATACGCATTTTTCTTTAAAAAATTGATTTATTCAAATTAAGTCTGAAAGGAACAATATTAGGCTCCACATTTAAATAAATTATTAATAAATAAAAAGTCAGTTCGATTTTATTCGTGCTAGCAATTTTGCTTGCTAGCTAGCGGGATGCTTGTAAAGAAATTGTCTGTCGTTATATTTCTACCTCGTTGTAAATATGGTTCGGCTAATTTTAGTGTTACAAACTCGCTCGGCGTAAAAAGAGGAACGACGAGTCGAAACGCAACAACGCTGTAGGAGAACGAAGGCAGAGCAAACCGACGGAGAAGTAACGAAACAAAAGCAGAGCTAACAAAAAACTAAGAAAAAGGACAAGAACAAAATGTAAAAAGACAAAATAAAACGAATCTAAGTCTCGGTCGGTAAAAGAACATCAAGCATAGCGATGGACCATTGGGTACCAAAATAAAAAGAATATAAAACTCTAAACGAAAGGGAAAGGGAAAAATACGTGGATATGGTGCGCGGTCTGCAACGAAAACGAGATCGATAAAAGAAGAAAATATCTCACGAGTAAAAAGAGAAGGAAGAACAGAAGCAGAAACAAACAGAGAAACAGTACGAAAGCAGAGAAGAAAATGAACTCGGTTTCGAAATTAGCTGTGAAAGCAGCGGCCAGTCGCGTTTACCCTTGGGACACGCATTAAGCAGCTGCCAACCGCTAGATGACAGGTATGTCGTGACACATGATGCTCACGAAATGCCAGCGAACCGAGAAACGAGAGATCGACTGCTCGCGGCTAACGTACACAATTAACGATCGCCGAACGCCAAGACGTCATCGTACACCCTCGATAATGGCAATAATTCCTCGCGAGGCCTGTGTATGACTCGACTGTTCTTCGAAACGATAAGTCCAGCGATCAGCTGCACCAAGGCTTGAGATCAAAACGGATAACCTCGTTGATTATTGCTCGCGTAATTATTCCAGGAAAGATAACAATGACAGCGGTCAGGACAGAGGGCGATTAACAAAACGAAGGGAGGACGAAAGCGGTCGGAGATACCGATCGGCTGTTTAATGCAATTATTACGACAGTTTACGCGACAGTTTAAGGACGCTACGTTTCCGTTCGAGAACACGATATCGAGGTTGCGAGTTCGCGATGCAGTTGCTTACTAGGCCGATCGTTCGCTCGAGTAAAGTTGGACGGTAATTCGTGATCGATCGATTGATGGAAATTGCGAGGAGATTTAGATTTAGATATTATTGACGCGAAGTAATTTCGGAGGCTATGAGATTAGGGCTTAGTTATAATTTTAAGTACTAAGAGATTCTTGAGAAAATATCAATTTCTTAGGTTTCTAATTGATCGACTGATAGATTCTGGACATACGAATTTAAGCAGATATAGATGAACTAATTTTAGGACATTAAGATGAACGATTTACATGTATTTAGACACCGAGAAGCTAGTTATTATCGTTATAATTAGTCTTTCATTTTACATAAAGATTATCAATTAATTATATTCTACTTATAACATAAAAAAAATTAAATTCGTAGGATTGTGATTCATTGGCTGACACGAACGTAGACAACGATGTCCTGAATATTGATAGAATATAAATAAGACGAATTAATTTAAGAAAACTTCAAAATAAACGAGCTATCTGTCATTGCAATCAGACATTGAGAACTCAGTCATTATAAACCATGATCCTCCCCAAACTAGTTACGCGAGCAATCTGATATTACTATATAATTACTATTCGCATTAAAATACAAAATGCCTTGAATCGATTAACCTCGAACGAGATCAATATATCGTGAAATAGCTTAAAGCAGGAGCAACATCTAGAGCGTGTACAAAAAGTAACAAACGTTCCCTTCGATTGCCCGTTATTAACTGTTTTTACAGGAGCAATCGCTCAATATCAAGCAACGAGCAAGCCACGACTTTCTGACAGCAGTGGTTCGCGAGAACGCAACACGGTCCCGCTCGTGCTCTGGCTATTAATTTCGCGCTGGTTTACACCGCGTTCGTCGCCTCGCGGTACCGGCCGCACGATTGAGGCGTGACCCTCAATTAACCGGCTGATTACCGGCTACTTAAAATTATGTAAATATTTCGTTTGCAAACGTCCGGTGGTGTGCATGGTAACAAAGTTCCCGGGCAACAACGTTGGCCACTAGCCACCAATTGTCCGGCGAACAGTCGTGCTAATAACAAGGACGACGTCCACGTAAACGCAGATGTCGATTGTGCAACACCAGCGATCGTTCTAATGATACATTTCCAGATCGCGCGTGTTCCTCGAACCGATTACGATAACTTTGGCTACGTAATGGGGCTGTCAATTTTAACGCAGCAATTATCCGTGTCGAAAGAAGACAGCGAAAGTTCTTCAAGGATGCGGAGGACGCCTATCAATCGTTCGATATCTTTCGATACTTCACAGAAGATGTTTGGAGGATGTTCGTGACTCGATTACGGGGCGAATAGTCTTCTCTTTACTCGTCTACGTTCTGGTGAACGCCCTTTTCGTTGCTTCGTTTGTCGCGATAATGAGTTGAAAGTTAATTACCTCTGCAACTGTCGAGGGAAAAGAGAGGCAAAGAGTTATACTCGATGACCGAGAGTAAGAGACGCGCGAAATTTTTTTTTTTTATTTATTAAAATTTACAATTAATTCTCGCATTGAGAATTTTCAGTAATTTTTTCCTGTGTGGCGCAGTGACAGGGCTAATTATTTATAATAAGTTAACACTTATTATAGATAAGTATAATTTATAAGTAAGTATTATAAATAAGTAAATATTACTTAATTTAGGTAACTAATTGAATCTAGCGTTTAGGTCTAGCGAGTAGTGTCTCTTCAGCCTGCGGATCTGGTCCGACGTATCAAGTAGTCCAGTAATTAGGGGGTTTCGATGTTTATTGACTCTTTTACTATATCTGTCGCTATATTTTGCTATTTCCTCTTTGACTGTTGGTACCTTGAGGTCGCGATGTATTAGTTCGTTGGTGACATACCAGGGTGCATTTATAAAGGATCTTAGCGTTTTCGATTAGAAGCGTTGAAGTATCTCAATGTTGCAATTACTTGCTGTTCCCCATAGTTGGATTTCGTAGGTCCAGACAGGTTTTATTGCGGTCTTGTAGAGGGTAATTTCATTCTGTGTGTTTAGTTTGTAGCGTCGGCCAGTGAGCCAATAGAATTTTTTTAGTTTGTCCTTTAGTTGCTTCGTTTTGTCTGTGATGTGGTTTTTCCATGTTAGTCTCCTGTCCAGGGTCATGCCCAGGTATCTGACTGAGTCCTTGCTAGGAATTGTTGTATTGTTGATGGTGACCTGGGGCAGGTTTGTTTTCGCAGCGTGAAGGTTACATGTGTGGATTTTTTTCATTAATTTTGAAGCCCCATTTATGAAACCACTTTTCCATAGAGTCGAGACATCGTTGGAGAGTGGATGAAGCAATTACGGGGTCTGCGTGGGAAGCTAATAGCGCTGTGTCATGGAGAACAGCAGGGGTCCGAGGACACTACCTTGGGGCATGCCAGATTCTATTGGGAATGTTGTGGAAGTGGCGTCTAAGCATTTAATCATAAATTGTCTATTGGCGGAAAGTTTCGTATCGATGTCGATCGCGTTTCGGATGAATACACACGACAAATTTTCATCGTGGATTGTTTATGTAGAAAGGTGAGTTTAGAAATCGACGAGGTTTTTAAAAACAGGGAGACAAAGAAAAGTATGGTAAAAAAAAAAGTGGACAGTCGAGACGGCACGAGTATTTCTATGACTCACTGTATATATTTACTGTATAGATTTATAGGTGCCGTTTTTGGTATACTTTAAACGAAAGAGAGAAATCACTTTTTGCATCAAGTAATCATGTCGAATCAGAAAGACACGATTGTTTCGTGATATGATTGTTTCGTGATTGTTTCAGATATGTGAAATTTGATACGCAAACTGCTTTTACGATTACATTGCATACTACGAACCGATGAATCATCCCTTACTTTCATTCCACCATCTTCCAATAAAATGTTTTTACAGCGCGTGCATCTAAATATCGTAGAAGGACCATTTCAAGGATCGTGCTTCAAAAAAAAAAAAAAAAAAAAAAGCTGACAGAGAGAAAGAGTTGGCCGTGACTGTTGGAAAAAAAGTAGACACATCGTAACGTGACATATTTAATCAGCCAACCGATTGTCATAGAAACGTTTCAAGTAAAAAACTTGCGTGTATGGCACTTAATGTCCGCGACAGGGACGGGGTTCCTTCAGGGCAAAATTTCGTTCAGCACTCAAGCACGTTATGCCATCAAATTAAATTACGAAACTTTGTTACAAGAGACCTGATCCCGTCGCTGTTTCGACCAAAGTAAAATAACACGTGAAATCGAATAAACAACGAAGATAGGGTGACCTGATCGAAATGGGATAAAAGAGAAATAATCGGATAAAAGAGAAGTCACGCGAACACCACGAACGAATCGAACGCGGAGACACGGGACCACGTAGAAAGTCGGTCGAAGCTTATTTGTAAACTATATTGTCAGTTCGTCCCAGTTTCGCGGCACAAAAATTCCAATAAGTCGTCCTAACCCCTTCCAACCGACGTACGGTACGCCTATGCGGAAATCTACCCCCTTGGAAAAATAATTTCCAATGGGTAGCCATCCAACCGAAACTTTGCCTCGTGATGGAAAATAGGGAAATAAGGGATCGTAGGTGTAAGAAATTGAACAATTTATATCGTTCGTATTTTGTGTATTAATCAATCCCTTGTCTTATAATTTGTCCTATAGTATACAAATTTGCTGAACTGAATTATTTGCTTTTACAGCACCGTTGTGGATAAAACATCTTTGCAACAATGCTATATGTGTAAGTTGAATTTAATAACATTCAGTTTTATAAAATGGAACAGAATTTGCAATTAAAATGAAGATTCAATTTCAATAGGATTCCTGTTCATAATGCACCATAGTGTGTCCCGATTCGATATTATAAGTATGTGGATGAAAATGATCAGAATATAGGTACTTTCTCAAATTTCGTTTTCTTTCGAAAATTTATGTAGTTCAGTAGCGAAGAAATACGAGGTCCTTGAATATTCAAACAAACCGACAACTGTTTCAATCAATATGAACACGAATATGAAGTTCGATATCAGAAACGCGATTGTTCCGTTATCCGAACATTTTTGTCTTCCTGTTGGTTCGCACAGTTTACCGTATCAACCACCAATCTTTCGCACTTAAGACATTTCGCAACATTCACACACACGTCGAAGCGAGCCAACTTTGTCGCGCGAGGTAAATTCTGGAACGAGGTAAAGCTGGAATAATTCGGGAACGGGAGGAGAAAGTCGCAGCAGCACAGGATGGGGTGGTTTGGCTATAGGTGAAAATAACTATAGAGAGAGGGAGAAAGAGCCGACCGACCCTGGTAGCAGTACTTAACTAGATGAATTCAATATCTCGGAATAAATATATTGATAAATCAGCCTCTCCGCTAAAAGCTTACTTTACTTTGGCTAGCTGTTGCGGTCACGCGCAAACAACATGCGGCCATGTGTGTATGTTCATTCAGAGGAAGAGAGGCACATACACAGTTGTGTACATGCGGAAGAGCGCGCGAGCGGACCGAACACGAGCAAAGCGTGTTCGAACATAGAGAAAGGGAGACGTGCAGTAGAGAAATAGAGAAAGCAAGTTTATATACGGGGAGTTTGGAAAATAAGTGGTTAAACGTTATGCATAATTTGATTTGCAAGCGATGTTAGATCATTTTATCAAAATCTACCTGCCTTTTTTTATCAACAGAGAACTTCGATAATATAAGTGGTTTTCGTGTCGTACGAAACTTCCGTTCTGAAAGTTTGAACAGAATTCGTGATGTTTTAACCCATTATCGATATTACGCAAACGTAACATTGTACTTTGACAACTTACTATTTGTCTAATTAGGTAGAAGCAAGCAATCAGCAGCAAGCTATTATGCGTAGGAACATAAGCGAAAAATGTAAAATGAGATTTTTCCGTTTGAGATTTCATTTTCAAGCAAAATACCTATTTTTAGTTTGAATACCCATGTTTAGTTAAGAGGCGGCCTGATACACAAATTTATTTCTCTCGAAAACAAAGCGTCTTGCGAGAAAATTCAATTCCACATTTTTCACACGCAGTTTGATCTGCTATCGATTATTCAAATCTACTTGATCCGGAATTAGCTAAGTTCAAACCCGATTTTCTTAGAAATTAAATGTCATATGACAAAATTTTACTTATATTTTCGCCTTATTTTTTCTCGTACAATCACCCAATTGTACCATCAATTAAGGACTGCCCTGTATATATGTCGGAGATGAAAGGACATCGGAGCATTCCCTTTGGAACTTCGGGAAAATCCCTTAACACCGTAATCTAGATTCTATCATAGGCGTAATTAAACAATTGTCGTCATTCGATCCGATTGTATTTGTTCGAGATTTGTGATAATGAGCTTGGGCTCAAGGCGACAGCCAGTCGCCCGCGGTCACGGGATGAACGCTTTGTTTAACAAAGGTATGGTGTAATTCTATAGCTCTCCTTAAAGAAATATTTGTAGCGGCACGCGACAGTAAACATTCCAACGGTTTCTGTCCCGTGGCTCGCCATACGCAGACCTTATTCTTCGGGTATGATGGTTACCAAATGCCGACGCATCTCCACAGTACATGTTCAGCTAGCCTGAGGGCCGTTATAAACATTAAGATCTAGTTACCTAAAGTCCTTCAAACAGACAAACAGTCTTTGTCCCAATTACGGGAAGATAGGGGAGATCTATTTTTTCAACGAACGACGTCTCCCACTAGCAACCTTCCCTCAAGGATGGCTAGCATCCTTTTCTAGCCACCGACATGGAAATTGACCAATTAACAGCAACGTCAATTTCCTTCACTTTCTGAACGAAGACTATCCTCGACGAATCCGATGATCTTGTCACGTAAAATAATGCTGTTTCTTCTAGAACCTTCGGTGGAAGGACCGTTGGGATGTTGATGGTTCATTAGGCACTTCAGCGATATACATTGTCGCTGAGTGCCGCCACATCTTTATCTCCATCGTCAGTCCATCGGATTTGAAGTATGCCGATCGTGACAATCTCGTGTCCTTAGACACACCCCATCATAGCTTTCCTCTGCAGCATCATCGCGACGGAAAGTCATTCTCTCGTGAGGTCGGATTAGCGAGTTACTTAGCGTCTCTACGCTCGGTGGATATTCCACGTTTTAACAAAGAGTTAGTTTAGTTACACTTCCATCGTAGCTAAGCAAGTCGAGTACGATTTGGGCTTTAGAAGAAAGCGCATCCTGTTATCCTGTTGACCGCGGGTTTGTTATTGAACCTAGGATCATTGTCATTAGCTTCTCGAGTATCTAATTACCACGGTTACTTATCAAATTCTGTAATAATCGTAATTGTACTAGTCAATGTCTTCTCTATTGCATAACGACAATGTGTAATCCAAATGAAGATTCGTTTTACGCCCCTAACCCTAATTCTAATGTAAACCCGACATATATGTCGAAGATGAAAGAACACCGGAGCCTTTGGAATTTTGGATAATCCCGCAACATTGTAATTTAAATTTTATCATAGCTGTAATTAAACAGTTGTTGTCATTCAATCTGATTGTAATTGTTCGATTGGGTTCGAGGTGATAACTGGTCGCAGAACATAGCCACGGTCACGGGATGAACGTTTTACCTGACGGAGGTGTGGAGTGGTTGTATGGTTCTCCCTAGAAATGTGGTTGTGCCGGCATACGGCCTCAAGAACGGGCCTGGTCACATAGGATTGTACTTTGGAGGTGTCGATATAATGGGACACCCGTTGTATTAACAATCAAACTCCAGACAGAAACTGCCTAGCAACGGCGTTTGGAACTTTCTCGATGCTTCCAACGAGTATACATCAAACTTTTGGCAGGAACTGCCTAGCAACCGCGATTGGAACTTTCTCGATGCTTTCAACGAGTATATAACAAACAAATGCAATCGTACAGCGAGGAAAATTTCCATCAGTTCATTATTCGTGCGATCGCCTTGATGACTGACACATCGGGCAGTTTATATCGAGCGTCTCAGCAATCGTATTTTGTGCCGAAAATTATTATACGCATAGTAAAGAGTTATCCCGTTGACCGTGGATTCGTTGGAACCCAAGAACATTGTTAATAGCGTTCATTAAACTCATTATTCGTTAAACTTATTATTTGTAAAACATATTATTCGCTAATCTTATTATTCGTTAAACTTATTATTCGTAAAACATATTATTCGCTAATCTTATTATTCGTTAAACTTATTATTCGTAAAACATATTATTCGTTAATCTTATTATTCGTTAAACTTATCATTCGTCAAACTTATTATTCGTTAAACTTAATATTCATTATACTTTGTAAAAGTCTTGTATATTCGTGTAAATATAATCTCTGCTTCGTAAAACGATGGCTAATTCAAACGAAGAATCGTTACGCGCCCTAAATTCTAATGTTAACCCGACGTATATATATACCCACCACCAAAATCCTCATACAGTCGCACACTCGTCCTCGCGCAAGAAGGACGAAGACGGTCGCGGCAACATATACGCGAAGTTTGCACGATCGCATAAGCAGAGGTGGACCGGTGTTCCAGAAGAAGGGCACAAGGGCGAGGGGAGGACGCACTTGTGGCAGAGTGATTCGCCTCGTCTATAAAGAATCTTGTTTGTTTCTGGCCCACAGATATCATAAAAAACTATTTGTCTTACGGATTTAGAGTGTTTCGCGAACCTTTCCGCGACCAACAGACTCGAATCGCTTACTAGCCACGTGATGCAAAAGGCAAAGAGAGCGATGATCCTAACGGAACGCCATCTCAGGAAGAGTAATACACGGAGCAAATAAAACTTCATTCCTGGCGATTGTACATCGAACTATCCGCTGCTACCAACCAATTCAGCAGATGGACAAAGAATCGATCGATTCGGCCGGCGTGGCGTGAGCCACATTTAAATCACTGCGAGCGCGGCCGGAGGGGTGAACATGCTTCCTAGTGTGCACCAGGTTCTTCTTTCAACAAATTGGCTGCTTCACCCGACTACTGTGTTATGACGCAATAAAAGCGAAGCTGAAATTTAAGAAGCAGTAACGCTGAGTTTTAAAAGATTCGCGTAATAGTCAATGATCGACAGAGGTCAGAATGTAGGTCGTCGATCGACACAAACACTGCGTGTTCGACTTTTGTTACCTACAATGATTTTAACATGCAGTTCTTTGCACTTGTCATTGCGTTGTAAAACTTTACATATGAATATCACAGGAGACGAATATATCATATTTTTCATGTTTCACAGAATATGATTTTTAAATTCAATGCGTTGTATTACCAATTTCTCTTGTTGTAAATATATTTTACTTAAAAGAAAAATGTCACGTAAAAAGATAGGAAATCCTCGAATAAAGAAATTGCTGAATCTATTATACAAGTTAAAAGTACGTGTCGATTCGGATGCACATTGTACAGAATGATCGTTGAACAGATCGCGTTGTTTCGTGAGCGCAGCTTTCTCCTTTTAAGGACAATATTAAATACAGAATAAATGGTTCAATCACGTATTTTCCTCAGGCGATAGAACGAACGTTTCAACCTTCATTAACCTTGATTGAAGTTAAAACTAACTTACTGGTCTGATCGAGCGGGCCGGCTATTAGCTGCATACTGTAGCGAACAATTTATAATTAGTAGCTAACTAACTTTGACGAGTCTGTCGATTGATTACGATCGGGCTTTGTGATATAATAATTAGAAACTTCGGAAAAGGTAAGCCCCGGTGAAACCGACCAAGAAAACTTCCGTTTCCATTAGCAATCTCGGTTTAAATGGAACCTCGTACGTTACGTTTTCGTTACCGAAACAATATCGAAACGGTAATTAAAAACCATTCAAACTACGATATTAATTTTGTAACTTAAGGTACGCTACCTTTATCCAATTAACGTTATCCAGCAAATATTGTTCAAATGATTTTAACAAATCCTCTATACAAATTAGAAGAATGTAAAATAATTCCTTCCATGAAAAATGAAATTTATCACGGAACTCGTTTCAGTTACGAAACAGCTTTGTCAAACGATAAAGAATGGCAGATTCTTCGAATCTTTCCGCTCAAGTCGGCGCGCCGCGATAACTCGAGTAAGTGGCGAGGCTGATTAAAGAAAAATCCGCAACTTGTTGAAAGTTTTAAATATTCATCCACCAATGTAGCATCTACTTAATAACCGGTGTTGCCGACGCCCCTCGGTGCAACCACCACGGCCGCCTCTTTTTCTCACCCTTTTGCCAAGCGCGTTTTACCCTTCCCTCTCCCCGCCAACCCCTCGAACCGGCGTTTGTCCTGAGATCCATCGTCTCGGAGCCTCAGTACGCGAAGAGCGCGACGACGAGCAAATGAAATCCGTTAAAACGCTTTCTTAACGGTATCGCCCGGGCTAAAAGCTAAAAGCGCTTTTAAATTCCGCCAACTCTACCCCCTGTCCCTCATCCCTCAGTGTGCTTCGCGCGTTTCCTTCGCGTTCCTCTTTCTCAAAAACCTTCGCTAGGCCGTTGTTGCTAGGTCATCAGTCCCGCATCGATGCGTATCGATGCTCCACAACGTAATGCAGTAGCATTTGCTTAGGTGTATGTAGGTTTGGATAGGTTCGAATACTTCTTGATTTAAGGCTACTTGATAATTTAAGTTACACAGTTACAGTGGTCATAGTTTGAGTTATAATGGCGATTGTTAAGATGGAAAAATCGTTTAGGCAAAGAGCAAAGATTTCTTAAGGATGTTTCAAATTTTAGAATTTATATTTACAGTTTGAATATGTTTGAACACTTGTTAATTTGCGATATGAAATTTTAAGTGTAAGTTAAGAGAGCAAGATTCTCGACAATTATTATCAATAACTGAAAAATGCAGATGCAAATAAAATGTATATACCGAAAGAGGAATAGAAATCTAACGATGAAAAAGAAGAAATGAGCAGTTGGAAGGCGAAATAGGGACGTTAGCGGAGGAAGGGTAAAACGAACATAGAAACACTACGTGAAGCACGATAGACAGACAGACAGAGAAACAGAAAAGAGAAAGAAGTTAAGTGGGTGCACTTACGCTCGGGTAAAACAGAGCGGCCTCCGAATTGAAGCTGACAGCGGTCCAGCCTAATAGAGACTCTTAGCGTAATTAAACGTAAACACATTCGAGGCGTCACGCTAATCTGAATGCTTATCAAGGTCCGCCGGTGTTGCCTTAGGGCCGTGTCTACCTGGCGTGTTCATCCTTGGGAATAGCGAAATGGGGAAGGGGGAACAGGGTACGGGGCAGTCTCCAGGCAGGCCTAACCTTCGGCCAGGCATTTGCGCGCAAATGGCCCCTGTCTCCGGCACTATCGCGCCCCGTTATTAAGCGATGTTTCTATTATCCTTGCGGTGTATTTGCACCAGCGACCAGATAACGCGCTCGTAAGAAGCTTATTTTACGGGCAGGAATTAATGGCCGGTCGAATTTTCATCCCATGCCCGCGAGCCAGTCCCATCAAATGAACCGCGAATATCGCGGCCGGATCGATTATTTATAATTCGCAGACAAATTCGGCACGATTCTGGTCGAGAAGGGAGGAATCGTTGTTACAGGTATTGCTATGAAACGAGTTACACGATGGTCCATGAATTAAGATAAGAAACGAGGATGTTCATCTTCTGGTACTGTACGAGTTTAATCTTCCAGCTACTTTTACAAACAAAATCATAGAATGATCGATTAACACGTTCGCTATGAGTTTTACTGTTATTTTTTATAATCTCGCATGCTATACAAATGATCTACGTATAATACCAATTCGTAGGGAACGTGCTTTATTTATATTATGAAGCGTACCCGCTTCAGTCGCTGATTAATTGTAATATGGCAAGCAACCCTCTGGAGAAACATGGACCGCGATTTAATCGGACAAGTTTTTTTTTCGCGACGAACGAGTCGAGGGACCAGGGAACGCGCGATATGTAAACAGCGAGGGTTGGCATATCAGAGGAAGGGAAAATTATATCGATCGTCTGCTCGTGTCGCCCAGATCGTTCTGCTAATTAATTACGATCGTTAGATTCAATCAACCGCGATTCGCGTCGAAGGCGTTATTGAATGAATGCCCCACCCTTAGCCATGATTCGCAAAAAGATCAATATGAACGTATCAATAATGATGCTTTCACCGTACGTACTAAATAGTATTATGTATTAGTATATACACACACATGTACATATTGTTTTCTCAATAGAAAGTTCAAACTCACCTGACTCGATCATATTATGGGTTTAAGGGCAAAGGTAATTTCTTCCCACTAAATATGCAAAGTATGTGTATAGGAATGTATTATATAAAAAAGTAATATCTATAAAACAATTTGACACACAATACAAATTTGCATATACAGACATTCAGACATACTAATTATTACATTTGAAATAAATTATATATGTTTTGTGACACCTTTGAATCTTCAATAGTATTGGAATTCACGATACGCTGTTTATGGGACTAATCAAGCCATAGATCACAAACATCTTTAACATTTTGTCGAAAGAGACGCATAACATCTGCAACATTCGTTACCGTGATTCAACGTGATTCAAGTTGGTGAAGGAATAAAAATTCATTTAACCCCTAGTTGTCGAATGATTGGTGGAGACAGGCAGCTACGAGGTAGAGAATTTTTTTTTTTTATTTATTTATTTAAATTTTACAATTTGTCCAGTAGGACATTTGGGAAAATATTATAGCTTATTGGTATAATAATATAACATGTGGGTGGCTACCCCAGCGGGGCACCATCTTCGTGTTTGTTAGGTTATGTCCTTTGTGAGATCTGTTGGGTGACGAGATAGAGAATGGCAAAAAAATTTGGAACGTGTTGAAAATTGTGGATCCTAATCGTCGATATAAATATGTACGAACTTTCAATACAAGCAGAAATAATAAATAAAAAAAATTGTATTTATTTAACACCTGATTTACAAGAAAGTACACAGATAACAATTACAAGAGCTTCACTGGCGCATTACCTATCTGGGTGTACCTCACAATATTTCAGCATGTGTACTTCCGAAGGAAGTACGATAGTTTTGTTTGCTGTTTATATAGCAACGTCGAGTTCTGCCCAAGCAGCCGAGCTAAACGGACGTGTAAAACAGTGTTTCAGATAAAGTGCGGCAAGTGGGGAAGAGGAAGACACGAAGCAAACCTAACATGAAAATCTCACCGATAAAGATAATCAACAAAGACGAACAATATTACATAAATAAAACAACAGACATATCAAAACCAAGTCAACCAATAAATCAAGGACAGGACTGCTCAGTTACAATTGAAGTCGATACGGAAAACAATAAAGAAACAATTCAACAGGATGAAAGCTGGAAGGTGACGAGTTACAATAAAAAACGAAAAATAACAGGAAATCTAGATTCAGAAAATCAGCGATGGCTGCAAGAATTACCATTAAGAAACTCCTTCAGCTCGCTAACGGAAGAAATAGACGATGACCCAACAAGCAAAACCACAACTCAACCAACACACATTACAAAACCACCACCAATATCTGTTGAGGCGCAAATAATAGACCCGCTTATTGATCGACTAAACAATATAGTTGGGAAGGAAAATTACATAATGAAACAAGTAAAACTGGAACAGGTAAAAATCCAAACAAACTCCCCAGAAAATTATAGGAAAGTGATAAAAGAACTAAAGGAAAAAAATGCTATATACCACACGTACCAGCTCAAAACGGAAAGGACCTACAAAATAGTTATAAGAGGATTACATCCAAAAATTAACACAGAAACATTAAGTGACAAATTAGCCATAAAACAGGATCAATTAACAATATGACCAGGTATGACACAATGTAACCACTACCATTATTTCTAATCGAACTAGAACCGAGAAACAATAATAAAGAAATATACGAAGTTAAAAAAATTCTAAACACAATAGTAACAGTGGAACCACCACGCTACAAAAAAGATATACCTCAATGCATGCGGTGCCAACAATACGGACACACAAAAAACTGTTGTAATAGAAGCCCGGCATGTGTTAAATGTGCAAAAAACCATTTAACAACACACTGCCCATACACAGGAAAAATAGAAGAAGTTAGATGTTACAATTGTAACGGAAACCACACAGCCAGCTATAAAGGATGTGAAATCAGGAAACAACTACAACGTAAACTGTTTCCATCACTTCGCAATAGATCAGTTGATAACTACCAACAACAACAAAATACAACGGAAAACAAAGCAACATTGAAAACTCAAAATGAAATAAAATCTACAATCAGAAACACAGACATCCAAGTAAACCGAAGTTACGCGCAAGTAACACAAAGTATCAGACAAGAAACGCCCATTAACAATCAGAGTCAAAGCAACAACACCGAAGACACTACAGAAATCAAAGAACTACTATAACAATCCATCAAAAGCACTGAAATACTTACAAAAATGATAATCGAACAAAACGCAACCCTCAGACAGCAAACGGAACAAATAACACTTATGCTAAAACTACTCACAAACATGCTGAGCAAAAAATAAGAAATAAAAATGGACACGCTTAAAATAACAGCCTGGAACTCTAACGGCCTACAACAAAGGGCCCTAGAAACCAAAACATACCTGTACAGTGACAACATAGATATACTACTCGTATCAGAAACGCACTTCACTACACAAAGCTATTTAAAAATTCCGTACTACACCATTTATGACACCAAGCATCCCTCAGGAAAGCACACGGAGAGACAGCAGTAATAATAAAAAGCGACATTAAACATCACCTACACAGCCAAGTCAGTAAGGAACATATACAAGCAACCACCGTTACAGTACAAACTAGCAGCAACCATTTTCAGTTGTCAGCAGTATACGTACCGCCGAGAAATAAAATTATACCTCAAAAGTGGGAAGAGTACTTTCAACAATTAGGTGACAAGTTTATCGCAGCGGGAGAATACAATGCAAAGCACACAATATGGGAATCAAGAATCACTACACTTCGAGGTAGAACCTTGGAAAAATACATTAGAAACAATAACCTCAATATATTATCCACAGGAAGACCGACATACTGGCCGACAGACCTGAGCAAAATACCTGACCTACTTGATTTTGCAGTTACAACGGAACTAAACACAAATAAACTAAATATAGCACCCAGCTTCGAGCTTAGCCCCGATCATACACCCATAATAATTACATATAGAAAAAAACCAAAACTTTATAACAATTCAGAGACACTATGCAATAAAACCACCAAATGGCAAACATTTAAAGAAATAATCGAGAGCAAAACCAACTGCAGCATCCCATTGAAAACACCCAAACACATCGAACAGGCAGTAACAGCATTGACAGAAACTATCCAAGAAGCAGCATGGACCAGTACACCTGAACCAACCAATAGACAAACAAAAATCATTCCGCCAGACATACTTGAAAACATGGAACAGGAGAAAACAAAAACACATAAACAAACTTGCAAATGAAATAAAAAACAAAATAAAAGAGCACAACAATAACGAATTCACAGAATCACTCCCTGCACACGAGAACTCCAACTACTCCCTATGGAAAGCCACGAAAAAAATAAACAAGCCAATAAAACTAGTCCCAGCAATCAGAAAAGCAGACAACAAATGGGCAAGAAGCAACGAAGACCAAGCTGAAGAATTTTCCAACCACCTAAGCAACACATTTACACCACATAATATCAATAACAGCAACCTCAATTATCATACCGACGAGGATACAGCACAAGCACAAGAAAGAACAGCACAAGAAATTAGAAACATAATCGAGAGAACAAAGACAATAAAGCACCAGGAATCGACCTAATTGAAACTTTCGGAGGTATGTGTGACAAATTCGAGAAAGCGTCCATCAACCAAATAGAAAAAAAGATTTTAAAAACTTATCCAAACACATACACATTCAGTAAGAATTTAGCAGAGCAGATCTGCCAGTTGCGATAGTACGGCCAAACGTAATTGGTGCCTCTTTGGAAGAATCATGTCTTGGTTGGATACAGAATATTTCTGCATTTACAAATATTTTCGTAGACCTTTCCCAGTAGGACCTGTTCAATACTCCTTACGTTTCCTAAAAGTGGAGTTAATCGATTTGTTTGTGAGAGGATAAATGAGAGACTCTCCACTAGATCATCATTATTATAGTTCAAATTTGTTGTTGTTCGCAATTACGGAAATTCTTACCAATATATTTAGCGCTACATTTCTGGTAATCAAATACCACAAATAATGTCTAAACCGATTTAATGTTATCAGGTACATTTCTGCTAATCAGCAGAGGATGTGTAACAGTAATGTGGTAATATTGGTATATTCAAAATGGTACGCCAAGTTTTTGAAACTATTCTATTCAGTCGTTTGCCTTGTTTGCAAAATTAACGAACGAAATTCGAATTAATCGAAACAGCTTAACGAGTATTTCTGGTGGCAGCAACTACCGTTTTTATTTAGATACAATTCGAGAAACCCCAGATTCGACATGTAGAATTGTACATAACGGTTACGAACACCGAAAATCAACACCAGATCGTAACACTGTATACAGTAGAGTCCCCATTAAAGCCGTCCCTTAATCCGAGCACCCATTATCGCAATATTTTAATGTAAAAACGATTTATTATCCGAACATCACATTTTGCAGTAAATGATACTATTTTCCATTTCAAATATCTACTGTGCACATATTTTATTAGCCTTCTATTAGCCATGTACAATGTATTTTAATGTATTATTTCCTTTATTCGATTCAATGAATTCTGATTATAAGACTTTAATATGAAACTAATAGTGCTCTAGCTATTGGAGCAAAATAAAACAAAAACTCGAAACTGGTGCAAATGCAACAAATATACATACTGTTAGGAAAAGCCACAATCATAGACTTCGTAAGTACTGATGCAATGAACTGGTTTCTCTGTAAAACAGCAAATGAAATAGTAACGAAGTGGTGCCTTCTCATGATGCACCGCGCGTGGCGTTCGAGAACTGGACTCAATGACTGACAGTATAAAAAGATTATGTAACTTAACAGCCAAGAAGACATAGAATCCATAGATATTTAACACTAAACTTGCCAGTGCTAGTCAAATTGACCGTTTTCAAACTTTTATATAAATTTAACCATATTTAAACGCTATCATATCGCTTCAGAATTTATTTCTGACATTACATGCTTCCTAAAACATGCATACAATATATTTTTCGATATTTACTTCTAGTTTGCTTTTTTCTTTTCTAAGAAAAAATTGTATTCTGCCCTGCCTACCGCGGGCGGTCAATTTGACCAGCAGGTAAAATAATTAAGTTACTCTTAAAATAAATGCAATCAGTACAAAGAAAAGGCCATCTCAACGTCAGATGACAAACAAAATCGGTAATAACAAATAATAACAACTGTTACGCCCGTAATCTTATCATGAACTATAATCCATGTCACCAGCTGTCAAAGCATATCAAATCAGGTCCATAATAATCCTAAGGAACTGCCATAAAATTTAGCATTTTTATGGTCAATTATTACAAACACTTTAAAAGTCAAGAAGTTTCCTAGG
This sequence comes from Bombus flavifrons, assembly GCF_040668555.2. Taxonomy (NCBI): domain Eukaryota; kingdom Metazoa; phylum Arthropoda; class Insecta; order Hymenoptera; family Apidae; genus Bombus; species Bombus flavifrons. The sequence goes on along the minus strand of NC_138458.1, from coordinate 3,391,977 downwards.
AGTACTGCTCATTGCGATAAAACACGGTAAAAGCGGGTGTTTCCCAATTCCACCCTCGAGTAACCGTTGGTGGAAAACTGCCAATGCTCATCAATATTTTCGTACAAATATCGCCAACGCAGACTATATTCTTACTTGCTATTGTCCTTTCGACCAGAATATATCTCAGTTTATTAGTCAATAAGCCGACCTCTAAACTTGTTTTCTCTAAAACTGAAAGGAAGCATCTCAGAGCGTTTTGTGTAAAGTTGTTATAAAAGGAAAAGTAAAGCATATATAATTTCACAATAATTTTGTAGTCCGTTCATTGTATTATACTGTGATAAATATTTACCCTAAAAATGTCAAGACTTTAAAAAAAAATTATTTAAAAAAATAACGGACATAGAAGAATGTTGAATGTGCGATGAACAAGAAACTTTAGCAACAGAAAACAGTATGGAAACACATGAAAAGCTATTTATAAGCGAATGAATGTTCTATGTTATAATTAAGCGTTCACGTTTAGAGCGAAAAGGAATGAAACTATCGTTAACAGTAGAGAGTGAGACTGATGTAGAGAACCAACGTATCGAAACTGGGCCCGATGGAACAGCTTGGAAAGAAATAGATGCAAGTCCTAAACCTGCCAAGACATCAGTACATAATATTTTAGAGATATGCTAAATGGCATATAATAAAAGGACAAGTAAGGACGAGATTTTATCATATCACTGATCACCGTATAAGGAATCATATAATAAAATATACGGAAGAAGAAGCATTTAGAGTATTGTGGACTAAGAGGGAGCTAGATGCAACAAATCTAGATGCATTTATTGCTCTGCTGTATGCCCGCGGTGCATATTAGGCAAAGAATTTAGATGTCTCATATTTGTGGAATGAAATTTGGGGGCCTGCATGTTTTCGAAAACAATGAGCTGGAATGACTTTGCTGAAATGATGAGGTTTATACGATTTGATAAGAAGAGCGAATGAAGTCAATGAATTTGCAATGGTATCTACAGTATGATGACCGAATTATAGAGAATTCACAAAGTAGTTATAAACCTGGTGCATACGTTACTTTTGTATGAAGAATTACGGGGAAAAACCACGCAATAAAACTATCAATAAGTTCAGATTCATTAGTACAAAAAACTTGTCAAATAAAAAATTGTAAATGTTACGAAATTACGAAAATGTGTTCAAGATACGGGAAATATATATGCGACAAATGTACATTGGATAATAAGATAATTTGTAGAAAGTGCAGCGAGGTTGAAGAAGATATATCTCAATATAAATAAAAGTGTAATTTCATTTAATTCTAGAATTGAAATTAAACAAAAGCAAATTTGGATGAAATTTTCTGAAAGTTCATCATTTTATATACATTCAGTTATAAATTAACCATTATCTAAGGTAAATCATAAAAACTGTTATTTCATTAATCACCGGTCATTTTGACCCGATGAGGTAGGAAGAGATGTACACGAAGTGTCGGTAGATTTAGTGTGGAAGGTACTATCAATCAATCTTGATGTGTATTTGAATAAATGAAATTTCAAAGGAAAGTGATTGCTCCATTATCCGTACAGTTTCGTCATGTTCGAAGAGATATTTTGACACAGCATCTAAATAATTGACAAGTATATTCATGAAGAAAGTGATAAGTAAAATAAGGAAAATGTATTTTATCACGATGAACGATATTTTACTTGAACTTAATAATATAATTGCGTAATACATATCTCTCCATTATCATTTCATGGTATCTTTTGTACATACGTAATCAATGTTACATTAGTATACTTCATTTCATCTGCGTATATTTCAATTTATTTTACTAAATACAAAGGATCTTAACATTTAAAATGTTACACGACTAAAATATATCTCGCATGGTTGATGTAGTTACCGCTGAGCATATTTTGTACTTTCATAAACACGAAAGATGTGGAAGATGAAATAGTTAATCGACTTCTTAATGCATATCATTATCCAGTTTCAGTAGTAGGGTGGGCTTATTAATAATATAAGAATCTAGAGGAGCGACACATCGAATATCATTACAGTACTGTGGACGACGTGTAGGTATTCATTATCGTGAAGTGCACTTTTGATCGATCTTTGGTAAACAATACGCAGTGGAAATATTATCAGGTAACAGACGATTCCTTGTTATTTCGAATTGAATTGTGTCTGTCATTAATGTCATTTATCAATTTTATTATTATAAATGTGATATATATCAAAAATATCATCGGGTCATTAATTACTACAGTAGTTTAAATGAAGTTTTTGAATTCCCAAGTATTTATTTTATATTTTACTTTATACACAGTAAAACTGGCTTATTATAGTGATTTTTCAATAACTTACAACCAGTCAATAGAGGTAATCGGAACATTCGCCTTTGCGAGATAGTTGCGCGAGATATCGGTTAATTTTTGTCAAAAATTGAGTTTGGGGACGATATTTCACAAGTTATTGTTAGGACTTGCTTCGATTCTCGCGTTTATGGAAATTGAAAATGCGCTCCGCGGTGACAACATTAACCATGCGAGATATTTCAGGCGTTTTACATTTTAACTGATAAGATCCCTTGTTTTTAATAAATAAACTGAAATATACGCAAATGAACTGAAGTGTACATACATAATATTGATTACATTTAAAAGAAACGATGAAATGGCAGTAGAGGGAGTATGTTATTACGCAATTATTTTATTAAATTTAAGCAAAATACTCTACATAGCGATAAAATATATTTCTCTTGTTATATTAATCACATTCTTTATAATTATACTTTTTAATTATTTAGATGCCGCGTCAAAATATCTCTTCGAATAACAATATAAACATTATTTCATAGACATTTGTGAGTTAAAAGGGCTTTATGTTCAGTATTTTTACAAAATTGTTGTTAGTTGGTTATATTAATTTTCTTCACTTTTATACTATATATAAATGTGCGTGTACAATACTCAACGTATTAAATCTTTATAACACTATTATTTGTGCTATAAAAGGCTCGGTATTGTAAAGATCAAGCCGAAAACAAATAACATACATAAGCATGATAATATAAAAATATATTACACATATATACAAAGCAATATAGATATATATGTATATAATGACAGATATAATACATAACAATGTATACATACATACGTACATAATAAAATTACAGGATACATGAAAATTATAATAAAAATATACGTATAATATATGACATATTACACGTAGAAATGTTATGTTCTAATTAATTTCATTGACCGCTGTTCTCATTTGCGTTATCACATTCATCAGTTTGCTGTGGCAATAAAATTTCAACCAGGTAATCTGAAATACAGTAGAGCCTCCGGTATCAAAACTAACAGGGAAGCAAAACTGTTCAGATATTGGAACAATCATGTTCGTATGAAATTTCATTTATTCAAATACAGATCAAGAATGATTGACAGTTCCCTTCAATATCTATGGAACCCATATCTTCTTAGCTGTCAAGTCACATAATTCTTTCAACGTAATTAACTGCAAAGAGCTACATTCTTTTTATACTGTGAGTCATTGAGTGCACTTCTCGAATGCCACGCGCGGTTCATCATCAAAAGGCACCTCTTCGTTACTATTTCATTTGATGTTCCACAGAGAAACCAGTTCACTGTATCAGTACTTTCGACGTCTATGATTGTGGCTTTTCCTAACACTATGTATTTTTGTTAATTCTATTGCATTTACACGAGTTTCGAATTTTTGTTTTGTTTTGTTTCGATAACTAGAGCACTATTTGTTGCATACTAAAGTCTTATAAAGTCTAATAAAATATGTATACAGTACATATTTTAAACAGAAGAGGCATCCGCTAGTAGGAAATATTATTTCCGGACAATAGATTGTTCCGGTATTACGATAATCGGGTAATGGATGCTCGAATACATCTGTGGGAGGGGAAGAGTCTACCTATACAAGGTGTTTGGTTGCAGAATCTTGATGCTAAAATAAAATAAAAATGGAGAACAAAAAAATTGCGCTTTGATTTTTTACACGAACGCGACGTTATTTTAGACAAATCATCGATTATAGATTATACCTGTCTACTCATTGAAATCAATAATGACATATCGCAAATTTACCTCTTTTTGCCTCCATAAATAATTAATGAATGAAGAGAATGTTGAGATTATTCGATGTATAATCAGAGAAAACTAGTGGATAAATTGTAAGGCAGAAAATATATTTAAATATAAGTGTAATTATAAGTAAGAATACAATTTGAGCTGGTCCAGATCCGCACGTTAGCTGTGTTACCCAATAACTGAAAACCTCGAAGCCAACGTCGCCTGTCTACTGTTTATGGTCTGACTTCGTCGCAGTCTTTTGTCTACGCGCTGTCGATGGCTTCAGTGCTTGAGAAACTAAAAAGACTAGATGTAGAGTTTTCTTATAAGTGGTGACCACTTCAACAGAGAACATATAAAATATGTTAATACAGATTTCACATATGCATGTGTTCACGGGTGGTGATAGCAAAATCACATACGCATTAAGTATTCTCGAGATGCTACTACATGTGGGCAATCATTGTCTCGTACGACCACGCACATTTTCCACACAAATTACTGATTACTACATATTACAATATTCATATACATGCACATAAAATATGAAATGAAAAAGCCAAAGGAAATTAGAAAAAGTTTGACTCGAATAAAGTTAAACTCGAAGTATTGATTACACTTTTATGGAGTAATGTGTAATAATACAAATTAATGTACAGCCACATGAAAAATTGTATTTACTGCTTGAATAGTTCTTTCAACTTTTCGCTTTTTTTAAATTAAAATCTACCAAGTAGGAGAAATATTTTTTAAATTACAATGGAAGCGCCATTGACATAACGCAATTATTTGATTCTTGGAAATCGAAATTATTATTGATAAATTATGTTTCTCTTTCTGAAGATTATCTGTAAATTTCTTTGGAAAATAATATGTAAAAAATTCGCGGCTAAATCACATTTTGTACATTATCTTAAAAGTTCTTCCGCTTACTATTTGTTACTCTATGGCAAATATTGGGACAGAAAGTGTGAAGATTCTGAAACATGGATACAGTCAATGAAGAAACAAATGAAAATGGGAGTACTAAAGGTTTGAATAAGACGAATTCTCTCGAGAAATTCTACGCCGGTAATGGGATCTTTGTGACTGGAGCAACCGGTTTCCTTGGAAAAGCTCTCCTGGAAAAACTGATACGCATGTGTCCACACATCGCTGCCATTTTCATACTAATTCGTCCAAAAACTAACGAAACGATAGAACAACGATTTAAGAAGCTCATTGATGATCCCGTTCGTAAATATATACTTGTTCCTTTCAATATTTAAGGCTGTCAGGAGTCAAATTGATTAACTTTCTTTTCTGGAATTGAGCTGGTAATTTTTCGTCTTCAGATTTACGATGACATCAAAGCAAAGCATCCCTCAGTTTTGAGCAAAGTTTATTCCGTGAAAGGTGACGTGTGTCTGCCAGATTTAGGTCTTTCGCGAGAAGATAGAAATATGTTGTTAGAGAAAGTAAATATAGTGTTTCACGTCGCGGCCACTGTGAGATTCAACGAGCCATTACACGTGGCTGTTAATGTGAATACGAAAGGTACAGCTCGTGTCATAGAACTTTGGAACGAACTAAAGCGTCCAATTAGCTTCGTCCACGTCAGCACAGCTTTTAGTAATGCGAATCTACATGAGATTGGGGAAAAAGTTTATACGTAAGAATAAGTTGTACGCGGACATTGTTTCGTGGTTTAGAAATATTACATTTATAATTATATCATGAAGAATATGTTTACTTATTATTGACTTTGCAGCACGAGCTTGAAACCTTCAGAAGTGATCGATATGTGTGACAAATTCGACAAAACGTCGATGGACCAAATAGAAAAAGGGATTTTAAAAACTTATCCAAATACATACACATTCAGTAAGAATTTAGCAGAGCAGATTATAGCAAACAAGAGCAAACCCCTACCAGTTGCTATAGTGCGGCCAAGCATAATTGGTGCTTCTCTGGAAGAACCATGTCCTGGTTGGGTAGAGAATATTTTTGGATTTACAGGTATTTTAATAGATATTTTTCAATAGTAATTCAATATCCCTTACATTTCACAAGATTGGAGTTAATCGCTTAGTTTGTGAGCGGCTAGATGAAAGGCTTTCCACTAGATTATCATTATTATAGTTCAAATTTGTTGTTGCCCACAATTACGAAATCTCATTGCTATCTATTTAGTGCTGCATTTCTGCTAATCGCAAATCACAAATAGTTTCTAAATTATTCCAATTTTATGTTACCAGGTATCTTTCTGCTAATCAGCAGAGGATGTGCAACAGCGATACGAGGTAGGAGAGATGCTATATTGGATATAGTGCCTGTGGATTTCGTAGTCGACATGATAATATGTACTGCATGGCACGTCACGTTACATAGAAATCATGAAGTTAAAGTTTACAACTGCACGAGTAACGCATGCCCTTTTAAGTAATTTTTATTACGAATTTTTTCTACTAATGTAATTCGATTGTTAGAATATTCTAAAGGTTTCAGTTCAGTTAAGTAACGTGGACAATGGAAGAGCAAACAAACGTAGAATACAAAAGTCCACTTTTGTTCTCATTATATTAATTTAAAAAAATAGTGATATAATATAATATTTATTTAGATTGCAGAATATTTGCTGAGATACTCGGATAACAATATACTTTACTTTAAGCGTAATTCAATTAATTAATAATACAAATGTAATTGTTTCAATTGGCAAGATGGGGTCAGATGAGAGATGCCATTGTGAAATGTAGCATAGAAACGCCACTGAACGATACGCTGTGGTACCCGGGTTGTCCAATGATAGCTAATGGATGTATTTACAAGGTTCGGAGTGTAATTCCGCATATTTTGCCTGCGTTCGTCATAGATATCTTTTTACGACTCCGAGGTAGTAAACCAATGTGAGTATTCTATCGATTCTCAAACAACGAGAACAATGTTTCTGGAAAAATCTCTGTCTTCATCTATAATAAAAGTAAAACTGATATTTCAGAATGATGAAACTTCTCCAAAGTGGCAATAAGCTGTTTACAGTGACAGGATATTTCGCCATGCACGAATGGACTTTCCAAAGGGATAACTGTTCCGACTTAGTGAGAAAAGTGAAAATGTTGAACGACGGCAATATGGTCAAACTAGATTTACGGGATATGGATTGGGGGAAGTACGTTGCAATTTACCTGATGGGAATTAGGAAATTTATTCTGAAACAAGACTTTAAGTCAGCAGCCCAACAACGGTTATCAAGGTACGTATGACAGTATCTTCGTATAAAAAAATAGGAACTAATATAAATACATTTATTTTCGGTTATTTCAGGTTGTACTGGATACACCAGATCACTAAAATGTCCGGTATAATGATCTTACTATGGATAATATACCGTATCGTGTACTGACTATTCGAACCTTATTTCTTCTGTTTAAACCAAAGGAATATATATATACAATTTTATTAAGAAGGGATTCAACGTCCTCATATCCTCTTCATTTTGCCTTTTCACTCGTTTCTGTTCTAAATAAATCCATTTATGACATTGCTTGATTTTTTTATACAATTTTAATCAGAATGCATGTATTTATACGCACATGATTTCTGAGCTGTGAGCAATTCATCTTCTCACTGACTATGAACATTTTTCCACTGCAATGACAATATTATAATGACAGAAACCTTTATCATCCTCCGCCAAACAAAAGTTACGAGATATTTGTTCGTTGATAATAATAATTTACCACTGAAAAATCTACTGAGAAATAAATAATGATGATAGAAAATAAATATATTTTAAAATAAAATAGTTCTAAAGTAAAACTTTTCTAAGAATCCTTCATTAGTCTTAAAGGCTGTCTTTGGTTCTCAAGTTGTTTGCTCACAAACCTTGTTGTTCTTTGATCAGTCGGCGTGTTACGCCACGAGGCTTTCCATAGGCCGTATTCTTAACCGTCGCCCGCGGTCCTACAGTGTCGCAGGCAGATCGTCTTATCTGCCCGGCGGATCATACACAATGTATCGACGAGCGTGTAACACCAATCTCATCTCAACCATAGGATATCGACCTCGAGTCTTAGGCACATCACCACCTTATCGTCATAGCCTACACCAAGGCTGTGACGCAGCTTAATCCACATCACAAATAAAGGGTTTGACCCCTGACCTTCGAACACTTCATCGACTACACAGAAGCTATGACACACCTTAGTCTACATCATAGATCAGACATCGAGCCCCGACCTTCGAACACTTCTCCACATCACAACCCACACCTAGCCCCTCAACATCCTAAAACCAAAATATATATAAACCGAGACTTCACCCATCTCGGGCAGTCCTAGTCCCAGTTCTTGTTCTTGTTCTTGTTCTAGTGGCTGTACTCATACTACCTATTTTCTCCGGTTCAGTGTCATCTCTGTAAGTGTTAAGATTTATAATAAAGCTTTATGAAGGAAAACTAGTAGTTGGGTTACGACTCAAACTCCTTACTATATTCCAAGTACCCATTTTACGTGACAAGCGCATAGTTGTCGCCAAGCAGCGAGCTCTAGAAACGTCGATTTTTGTCCGCTACGTTTTTCACACAAGAAGGCAGCATGCGTGATCATGACGTGATCAGTGGCGTGACCCGAGCATAGTGGTTGTCATCTTCCAAACAAGACAAAGGAATGATCGAAAGGCGATTAGTCCCTTCTGACAAGTCGAACGATACATATCCAGAGATCTGACGAGCAAAATAAAAATCATAAAGTCTAACGAATTCATTGAAAGATATTGTACAGTCGAATCAACTTTCTATAGTATATTACCTTATTCATTGTAAAACAATTTGTGGCTTGTTCATTATATTACTGTTAAATATATTATTTTATGTTAACCTGTTAATACAGTGTTACATTCATTGAACCACCTCTGTTATCCTAATCGAAACAGAGGAACGACTATTTCGCGGCGTCGATTAATAGAATCGTAGCGAGAATTTACGCCTCTCGCTGACGCGTTTTCCTAGCGACCGCGTCTCTCCGCGAACGGTCATAACACGGCGTTAAAATATATGATACAATCAACGAGATAGAAACTAGATATGACATTCATGCTGGACAAAATATTATTTCACATAATAAGTAGTAGGTAGGTTTCTATTTAAGTTAGATATAAATAGGATATGAGGTTTTATTTCATGTGTATGTATGTGAATAACGCAATATAAGTGATCTGTTACGACCGTTCGCGGAGAGACGCGGTCGCGAGGATAACGCGTCAGCGAGAGGCGTAAATTCTCGCTACGATTCTGCTAATCGACGCCGCGAAGTAGTCGTTCCCCTGTTTCGAGTAAGATAACAGGGGCGGTTCAATGAATTTAACACTGTATTAACAGGTTAAGATAAAATGGTATATTTGACAATACTTAACAATAATATGATGAACGCACCACAAATTGTTTAACAATGAATACAGGAAATATGTTACAGAAAGTGGACCCAACTTTACGATATCTCTTAATGAATAACGTTTGACTCTTCAGAAGGGACTGATCGCCCTTCGATCATTTCTTTGTCTTCTCTGGGAGACGAAACCCACTACGCTCGGGTCACGCCACCGTTCGCGCCTATGATCACGTATACAACCTTCTTTATGTGTATGACATAACGGGCCGAAATCGACGTTTCCAGAACTCGCTCTTGGTGACAACTATGCGCTTGTAACGTCAATTCACATCAGAGACCAGGCCACACACCGCAGACAGGATAGCATCCAGATGTCTGCACGTCCTTGGCGCGTACCCTCAGTAGTCTTAAGTACCCACCAGGGGTCTTGGAATTTTCATAGTTAAGGTCCTTCGGACCAAGCGAGTATCTCTTGTCTTAGATTTCCTTTTACGTTTATTGTTTACTACTGGTTAACACGGAAAGTAGGTTTTCCTCACGTTTGGTATGTTCCGTTAGCAACTTTCTCACGAGGGCGGCTAAAACCCTTCCTGGTCCACCAACCGTCTTATTATCCAATCGGAGACGATGTCTACTACTCTCACTTCCTTAACCAAAATTATCATCAAGTCCCATAGTCCCGTGTCCTTAGACACACCCATCCCTAGCTTTCCTCAGACACAGTATCGTCAGTAAAACTTCACTTATTTCGTATCCTTAGAATAGTCAACATATCTTTACCGGTCTCTACCCTTATAATAGTACGTACCGTATCAGTGTAACTAGGTTTTACATAACGTGATTGGAGTGAATTGTGATTTATGTGTGTTAATTCAGTGTGTGTTCCATTGTGATTGCTGAATTCATAATAAAAGTTAATGAAAACAAAATTAATAGTTGTGTTACGACTCAGCTATTTTATTTTATCATCCAACCCTCAAGTTTATGTGACATTTGCATTGTTCTTTTGTGGTCTTTGCTTCCAATCTTTGGTTCATTTACTAACTAAACATACGGTTCTCTTATTGCTATAATTTAATTCTCTACGGTGGTTAGCCACCAATATTTATCTTTATTGTCTTTGAGTGTCTCACTTAAATCTACGCTTGACAATTTATACATAAATTTTATATTGCTCTCCTTATGGTCTATGTCGCTATCGTACAGTATTTTTTTATTATTGCATTTCTGCTGTATTAATAGATTAATGCTAAGTTATTATTGTTTTGGATTAATTTTACGCTATCTAAGCAGGTGAAGGATTCCGGGGGGAAATAACCTGTTTTTTGATCGTGTTTATGGTATAACGGGTTTGACTATAGATCGTGGGCGATGATGAAGTTTGTGATTATTTTGTGTATCTTTGACCAGTGGTCTGACTAATTTAAAAATGAAGAGTCGATGTGGATTAATTTGGGCTCTTCGTATAGTTTATGATTTGCTATATTTGGTAAATTTCGATTATGGCAATCTATATATTCCTAAAGATGCTGTGATGTATTTTCTTTCAGTGATTCTTAATTTTTCCGTGGTGTTGACACTTACGTTGAAACAGATTTAACGACTATACATTAGAATGGTTGGTTTAATTAGTGTTTTGTAGCAGTGAAGTTTTATTGATCTGTGCGAATCTTTCGAGTAAGATAGTCTTATGAGGTATAAGAAGAATTTATCTGCTTTCTATAACTGTGTCTTTATGTTGTCGTTGTGATTTAGCCTGAAGTTTAGATGGACTCCGAAGCATCTAACTTTGTTTGCATCGGAGATTTTTCCGTTGATATTTTCTGTTGTATGGAAGAATATCTTTGAATTTATTCTCACGTCGTACTTTGCTTTTGAAGTTTTTGAAATATATGGACTGAAAGAGATTGTTTCACATTTATGGGTGTAGATTTTTAGCTTCCGTGTTGGAAAGTAATTTTCTACTTTCTTGACCTTTTTCTTACTTAGTTCGGTAATTTTCAATTTTAAGGTATTGAACAATTTTGTTTCGTTGTAATTTAAGATTTGTTAATGAGCACTTTTCACAAACTGACCGCTATTACTTGTCTTTGGATCGTTGTTTTGTGAATACGGTGAATGTAAGAATAAGAAACAAGAGAAGCAATTGAGATACAACGAGATACCTTACAGATTTTATATCTAGACAAATAAAGTCAAAAGAAATAGAATTTAACCAGTGTCTGGATCTATTTGGACTAGTCAGCAAATAACGGAAGTTGTTTAGCTTAGTGTCATAAGAAGCCAAAGGTATCTCTAAACGACGGATTTAGTATCAACATTCATTGTAACTTCAAAGAGCTGTGTCGGACTTAGGCATCGTCTTCTGTGCAGTTGACAAAACGTTGCGCATTTCGAGAGTTTAGCTATAGTCCAATATCATTTTGATCGTAAGATTCTCAAAAATCCAATTAAATCGTTTTATAACAATGAAATAAAAAATATGAAAACTTCGTTTTTCTTATTTTGGCAATTTATGAGTAATTGCGTTATCGCTGGAGCAGACAAAGAAAACACCGGAAATTGCTTGTAGTGATCAGTTCCGCGAAATAGTGGGGATAACTCGTATCCGCTTAAAATTTGAAGAGACAAATTTTTGACTCTCTGAGCGACGTTTATTTCGTCGGGACTATCAATTGTCGTTTGAACGTTGTATTAATTTCTCTAATGTAATTTTAACTGTAACTCAGTTCTTTCGGTACTTAACGAGAGAGCCGAAAATTTCGTCGTTATACAGTTTGGCGATCTCGATAATGGTTAATTGCGTAATTTGGTGGTCCTGATATGGATCGATTACTTGCAATTAATATGCATAAAAATAATTACAAATATTGTTAAATATGCCCGCCTTGATATTCAGTACATTTATTATTTCTTCGTAACATGTTTCTAGAGACGCTTAATAATATCTCTTCACTTATTTGTGACACTCGCCTTTCGATATTCTCCTCAGCGGTTTCGATTTGTACACATCAGTCTCCAACATCCCACAGAGAAAGAAATTCGGAGATGTTAAATCGGTGTATCAATCGTATAGGCCAGAGTACCATTTTGAAATGTTTCTGTCGCTAAAAAATTCTTCCATCATCGTTGTCCACGCTGTATGTGCTGATATGGGAAGGTTTATATAGTAAGGTTGGGTCCCTCTGGAGGGGTTATCATTGGATGCCTATTAGACGTGGCTATCCTGTTATTATCTTGTTACTGCTCCCAAATTTCTTCAAGATTGGTAGTGTTGTATGTTCGGCTATTCTACGGATTGATATGCCTATCTAGATGGAGCCACATCTTGTCGCTGAAAAAAAATAACATATCTAAAACATGGTCATTTTTTCTTATGGAAATATTGGGAATCACCGATAATAGCGAATATGTTGACTGAGATTTCTATTTTCTTCATAATCTTTGCTGTATTTAACATAACAGCGTCCAAAATTTTAACCAAGCCCTTAATTATCCATTGGGCTTATTGCCTTAATATCTTCTTCTTCCGAGAAGGAGGATATTTCCTCCGCATACTCTTCCGATTTCCCACTATCGTCCCTCAGTTTTCTAACACGATAACTTTTCGTTGATACCTTTGTCGTTAAGTATTTCGTATTTCTTTCTGTGGATAGAGTAAAGTAAGGTAAGTCTGGTTCGTTAGCCCAGCCGGTGAGTCAACGTCCATTTCGTTCTCGTGTCCCATTTTAATTTTTCCAACTAGACTCTGTGCCAGTCTCCGACCCGGCCTGAGCGGGTCCACCTCCATCACATTGCCCTTTCTAGTTATCGGGATAATCAGTACCTCCTCCAACGTATAATCCGTTCGAAGGCCTATCCTTTTCTCCCCTTTCTTCGCTTTCTTGTCTGACGTGTTTTCAGTGGGTCTAGTTACTCTGGAGCAAGTACTCCCCGTATCTACGTAACTCTCGCCAAGTGAACGATCTCCGAATACTGAAGATTGTGTACTGATAAGGAACGATACGGACCCTTTTTCTCCAGTTAGACTTCATCGGCTATCGAAAAATGGTCTTTCACGAAATAATTATACTTCGTTACTTTCTTGGACGGAGATGACTAGGAAGGATCATACGCTATTGCTCAGAGAATCTCGATTCTAGAGCTTCCAGCTTGGCACGCACCGTACCTAGAATGATCTTGGCGGAAACCGGATTTTTAAAATTCTCGTACATGCGCGAAATGCGATGTAACAAGACGACGCCTTGTTTTGCGATAATGTCAGTCATGCGTACTCGATTGTCGTGTCGCAGAGATCTAGAAGACTCGATTGTATTGTACGCTCACACCGGAGACCCGTCTCGAAGGAACACTGATATTCAAAACATATCGTTGGCGCATTAAGCTAGAGTTAGAAAGGAGAGTACGACATGAAAAGGGCATGATACAAAGACGAAACTAGAAGTGATCGAAACTTTTGTTTATTGTCACACATGTACAGTTGCAAAAATAGACTTCAAAAAATTCAGAAGAACAGAAATTATCTTAACTTTTAGGCTGCACAAATTTTCTCACTCGAAATACCGAAAGCGACAGGGTAAAGGCGTATACGAGCATGTGTTATTAATTTTGATGACTTAAATGCTGAGCACGACTGTGTGAAAAAACTGAGTGACGCACAGTATTATCACTAGCTCTCGAGATTTTCATTTTTAAGGTATTGAACAATTTCTTCTATGTTTGAAGATTACAATTTAAGATTTGTCTATCAACTATCGGTCGAGCTGTGGGACGCACAGTGATTCTCAAAGTAAACGACATATGGCCGGCAGCTTATCTCGTACAAGTCGTAGAGGACTATGATATTCAGAGACGTAAATGGCTCTTCAACGTTTTGCAAGAGAAATCATTTCCGAATACAGACGATTAATGTCGCTTTCAATCTTTTGCTTCTATATTTCATAAATCAAAACACGTATTGCTGATATTCATACATAGTTCACACACCGCGATTGTCCTGACCGCGAGTGTTCGCAGAAAATACAATAAATTACAGTAAGTTTTCAATATGACCCGTTTTTTTATGAACAAAACTGGACTCTTCTTTTAAAATATTGTCGTATAGTGTGCAAATTGTCCATCGCATTCGATAAACTTGATTTCCATAACTTCAACATTTTAATCAAAGCTCTTACCACCCTATCTTTTTGAACAAGTGGATGCATTTGTGAATCCTGCATTGATTTATTCAAACCGCTCAATTTTCCAAAAATTTCAACCAAGTAGGCAAGTTTAACAATGAAATTATCGTTTGTCCAGAAATGTGCATCTTAATAACGATTTTCTTCGAGAAAGGTTGGATATCTCTTCTTTGATTTCGAGCTCCCTTTGAATCACTTTTGCACGAGATAGCCAGCCAAGTTCACAATAATACGGAAGTGAGGTATAAACGTTTGAGTGCCAAGTGGCGCGATCGCGCTTCTTCTATTCTGTGTCCAGAAGTGCCAGTTACCGTTTACCGATACATGTCGGTTATCGTCCAGTCTTAGGTAAATGAAGACAAAATTGGAATAATATTATACTTTGTAAGCGTACACGTTTTTATTTTTCTAAACAACCATTACCGTAATAATATAATTCGAATTAAATTATATATAATAGACTATAAAAAACAATAATGAATTGTATGTTTATATCAACATTCATTTTTCATTTATATTAACACAAAACACACTCCACATAGTTTTATATGTGTAGCGGCACATGAGTCAAAGGACTACGCGAATCGGGGCATTGACACAGCCTTGACGCATGAAACATAACGACAAATAAACTCCGGGCAAAACAATGTCGCCGCTACATGCAACCGTCGAAGAAAGACGAGTTTTAATTTTCCGACTCTCCTCCGACCAGTATAAATAAACAGACGTGATCGCGTGCGAGACAATATCGACACAGTATCGACGAGTTATCTACCGAGTTATCTACCGAGTTATCTACCGAGTTATCGACGCGTATCTAGTGAGGATCTATTAAATATCAATTAACAATCTTATTTCGTGATTTATAAACTGTACAAGTGACTTAGCGAATATAACCTGTTAACTTATTTATCATTTTAAATATATTCGTTGGTTTCAACAACACGCAAGAAGTTTTAATAAATCTCTGGATCAAACATCCGTTATACTAATCCTCTCCACATATACGAGGTGATAATACGACTGATTTTTGAATTCATCGGTAAGGATTAGATAATAGTAATTATAAGGTGAATCTGATGAACAAGCCGTAACAGCTTATTTTCATTAATATTAACGACATACATAATACTTTACAAAGATAGGGACGTGGAACAATGTTCAGAATTTTGTACTTTAATTATGCTAGTCGTACTAAGGTTTCAAAATTAACATTTTGTCCATTTTCCGTTATTTTTTCATATTGCCTTCGAGTCTACGTCGTGTGTTGTTTATTAAATTTTTAATAATTTCTGTGTATTTTCGGCCTATCGCGCGGAGACGGTCGGCGGTCAAGCAGCGCCGGATGGCGTGCATATGCCTTGCGCGACGTAACATTCTGGTTCGATATTATAACATTCCAGTCGTGTTCTCTTCCACAACTCATGAACTCGTAAACATGGATTATCATACTTTGTGGCGGCCACTTCATTTCAGAAAATTTTTGATTTTCTAACCAAGTTTTTACTACCTGTGCAGTCTGCTTGGAGTCCTCGTCTTGTTCAAATATTACTTCGTTCATCAGATCCAATAGAATTAACAACAGAAGGTGAATTATTTTATAAAATGTTTAAATAATGCTCCCCGATTCGAATTAAGAGGCCCACACTCTTGCGAGTAAAGTAGCCCCAACACATAATTGAACCACCCCCAAACTTCATAATTTGTTTTATACCATTTGTTCGATCATTATTTTCGGACCAATACCAGGACTTCCCGCCAGACTCAAATATTTTCAAAGATTTTTGTTCCGTCAGACCATATAACTTTTTATCAATCTTCTGTCGTCTATTCTTTGTACCGATCGACAAATGTTTTTTGTAATTTCATATTTTTATCTGAAAGAGCTGGTTTACGCTTCTCTTGTTTCGCTTTTATACCAATTTTTTTTAAAGAGCGACGAATGGTTCATTTACTAGCACTTACTCTAGCTTCTTGAATAGCGGTCTTTAGCGTCTTGTCACTCTCAGAAAAAGTACGATGTGTAATTTCACGTGGCGTTCTATCTGAAATAAGTCATGGTCTACCATTTCTTGAAGAAATTGATGCACTACCAATAGGTCTTTTTTATTCTCGTAACTTTTGATTTCTCTGCAATTTACCGCAATGACGAACCTTTATCACACAATGAAATGATACTGTTCTTTTTGCCTTCCTTAAGCAGCTTTATCGTGGATTAACCTTTTGACTGCGGCGCACTCTCGAAGGGAACGATCAATACAAACGGTGCAATATTCGCGACTGGTTGACCACTAACTATTTACCAAAACACAGTACCCTTCCGGTTACTGTGAGTCCGGGTCCAATGAGATTTGATACCATTCTTAGGGGTTAAAAAATAAATTAAAAATATCCAGTTTTTGATCTATTTCAAGTAGCTTTCTAAGCTTTTTAATTTACTTAACTTAATTTGCACATTCCTTCAATAATAATTGGTAATTAAATATAAAGAAAAAATCCAAAATTGATAATATGAAACATGTAGATTCCACGCCATTGGAAAAAATCCAACAAGAGCTTGTAAAGTATGTACAAATATAAGAAACGTAGTGAAACAACTTGGGAGTGTAAAAAATGTCGAGTTGCGTTACATGTACCTTGTTGTTTCGAAACATATCACATAGTTGAAGATTACTAAATTCCTACGAGTTTTCACAAAACATTAAAAATTTAAACTAAGTATTAATTCCATCTCCGTCAGTAAATGGGTTCATACTGCGCTTGTTTATAATTTAAATGGTTTGCGTTTCATAACCCGTTGAATGTCTTGACGGAAATTTATTTGCTACGCGTGTCTAGTTATTGTTTTTTTTCGGCTTGCTTGATCTCGGTCGCGGAGGAAGAAGGACGACATCCATGCCCTTTGATCGACCTCGCGAAATCCTTTATATGCGTGTTCATAATGAAGCGCTAACAATATTCCGTTACCCGAAGCATTTTAGGGTAAAATGGGTACCGGGAGACTATACGGTTGTAAACGGACGTATATTCTCTTCTCTAATATTTGGATCGTGGCGGGATCGGAGGCGGCCATTCACGAGTCGATTCTGAAAACCAGAGAAGTCGGAACCACACCATAGGGTGTTACACTTCAGAATAGAAAGATCGCGGGGCTGTCAATGGATGTCACGTGCACTTGAAATGGTACAACTACCTTATTGTGTCAGCAGTTCGAGCTCAGGGACCCGATTCAATGGCGCGTGCTGCTGAACTCGTTAATGTCCAGCGGTTGCTATCCGTCAATTTTTCTGAGTCGTGCTTCAGTGATGTAGACGTATCCCGAAATCGAATCCATTGTCCGAATCTCAAACCGATGTTGAGGCATTGTTTTGCTACAAATATTAAACAAAATGCATTTAGTACCGCAGCATTTCTTGGAAGATTTACTTTTAGTCCTTCCTTTCCGATAAAATTGCGTAAAACGGATCAATGTTTGCTTCTCTCCAAATAACTATTATGAGAGTTATCACAATCTTCATCAAGGGAACCATTACTTTTTTTATTTCATATTGAAAAGTTTTTCGCCGGAAAAGCTAGAAGTCCTGGACGGATGGAATATTTAAGTTGCGTGGAAGATGAAGAAAGGTTGTGGAACGAAATGGCACTTATATAATTCAACAAATATATATCGAATCGAAATGCACATCGGAACGAATTTTCCAAGTAACCCAATACTAATTTCAAATGAACCTGTGATGCCTCCATCATATTTCCTGCTTTGATCACTCAAATTATCATATAATATTCGTTTGTTTTTCATCAGGGTTCTCCTGGATATGAAAATTTACTTACTAATTTATGACGGTTATGTATTATATTATAATAATATATATTCTAGGCTACTTACATATCTGTTATGTATTTTTGCAGTTGCAAAACTGGGTAGTATTAGAGAACTCACGGGGAGACGAGCTAATACTTAGTCGTAATAAATTTTTTTAACGATATATTATAATCCCAGATCACACGCGCTGGTTATAGATTTGAGCGTTTTCAACCATATTTGCCAAGTTCACGGCAGAATTCATTTGTTTATGCAAAGATAACAAAAATTGACTGCCTTCGCATATCTATGATTCTTACCTCTGAATGAAAATCGACGCGTCATAACAGTGTGACGCTGGTAGCGAACATGTTAAGGGAATCTTAATTAGCCTAGGCCCTGTTTTTAATATTTGATTTCATCGACTGCATGTGGCCTCCTTTCATCTACTGGCCGTCGGTTTTTTGTAATCGCTACGCAAGCACGTGTTGCCGTACGGGTATATGTGTCGCTATCGAGTTTTACTGCCTCGGCTCCCATTGTTGGCATGACATACGGTCAGCGTTACAGTTACGTAATTATTTTATTCTAACCACTTCTAGTTAATTATGATTGTGACAATAGATCATGGGAGTTGTGGTGTCTTCACAAGAGATACCCTGCTTTCTCCCATGGGTTATTTACATTTTCCATTTCTGCTGCTATATTTTTATTGATTGTAGTATAATTTGACACTACGTTTGATGTACGGTACAAGGAGAAATGAGAACATCCTCAATATTTAATGTTTAACGAGTTTATATTTTTTAAATGTTATATTTTATAAATTATATACGTGCAGAAAAGATATGAAAGTTACAGAAGGAAATCTAAATAGAATCTTGTTATATTTTTTATTGATTACTATTAAGGTGTTTTGAAAGCAAAATGATAGCGTATAGCTCTACACAATATTTTATTGTTTTACTTGTCACTAAATTTTGCAAGTAAATCAATTAGTCAATCAAAGTATGACTATATATATGTCGGGGTGACGTTGAGGTCAGGATTGTGAGTGTTGGTTGAGTCTTCATTGGAATTAGCCATCGTCGCGATACAATAAAGACACGGTTTATTAGCGCAGAAACAGATGATACAAATTTGACAATCGACTATGATGATTAGGCACCCGCGATACTAGCAACAATGGTCTCGGGTACGACAACGAAACCGCGGTCAGAGGGATGATGGATGAACGTGCTCGCGAAGTCTAAGTCTGCACAATAATTCGTAAGAACGTTACTCCCTTCAGTTGACGAGATCGCGTGAAAGAATGCCTCCTTCGTCCCGGTGATGCCACAGAGGAAAACTATCTCGGGGCGTGTCTAAGTGCCCGAGATCATCGGATGCGCCGAGGATAGTCTTCGTACAGAGGGTAAGGGAAATTGGCATTGCTGTTAATTGGTCAATTTCCATACCGGTGATTAGAAAAGATGCTAATTGCCCTCGAGAGAAGGTTGCTAATGGGCACATTGACATCCGGCAAACATCTTACTCGAAGAATAGGAGCTGTGTGTGACCACGGGACAGAGACCGTTAGAATGTTTACTGTCATGTCTTGCCAGGGATACTTCTTTTAATGGCGGCTAAAAAATACCTTTGTTAGACAAAGCGTTCATCCCTTGACCGCGGGTACGTTGGCGACCGACGGTCGCCTCGAGCCCAAGCTCATTATTACTAATCCCGGACGATTACAGTTAGGTTGGATAATTACAATTGTTTAATTACAGCTATAGTAGACTCCAGGTTAAAATGTTGCGGGATTATCCAACATTCCAGAGGCTCCGGTGTTCTTTCCTCTCCGACATATATATTACAAATAACTGTAACGTCTTAAAAATTTAAAAATTCATTAATGGATATTAAAACATGGTAACATAATCCTTAGAAAGGTCTGTAAAATATAACACAAGGGTGAGCAGAGGGCAATCGCCGGTATCAACGAAAAAGGATATGCCAAAATAGCAGGTTTTATTAAACGATCAATGTTTTTTGCAACAATGTAAACATTTGAAACATCTAACACTGAAACACTGGATATTACTCGCCTCTCGCCGTAGAGAAAGACTATAGAAATTACGAAAGTACGTATGCAGTGTAGGAAGTATTGAAGAAAGGATGTATTTAGTGATGGAAAATAATTTGACTCCAATGCGTTAGATGGGCGACATTCTAGAGTATCCACGAAGTTCCTAAGAATCATGCAGTACTTAACGATTATTGAGATAAAAGAAAAGAAGAAGAAAAGTGGAAAGATTAGAAATGATATACTTGCGTTGCTAACTTTGAGACGGAAACGGAAAGAAGATGCGCATGATACGGTTAGAATATGCACATGTTGAGTAGTGGAGAAATGATACTTATAGATATATAGAAGGAAAAAAATAATAACGGATGGATTCTTTCGTTCGTGCACTTAAATCAGGTGACCATGTGGTTAGTATGAATTTCTGTAATAACGTCATTGGAAGAAATGGAGTTAATTATTTCTGCGCGATATAAAACGCAGCATACACCAACCTCTTAATTATGGAAATTTTCATCACTTTATAGACGAATATATATTTGTATGATTTGAATGTACAACCGTCTCTAAAGAAATTACATGTAGAATTTTAGCATGTTAACATGTTTAGCATGTTGAGGGGGCCTAATGGTCCACCCTCGGACGGCCACGGTTGCTCGATGACCACGCGCGGGGCCCGCTTTACAACCCGCGGCTGCACGGGTACTGAGGTATCCCTTCCCTATCTGCAAACTAACGAGTGCCAAAGGCACCGACGAGCCACTTTCCCAGGGCGTGGTTCTACGCCCTGAGAACCCATACCCGTCTCGTGCTCCCCAAAAATGTGGAACGCTTCACGATTTTGCGTGTCATCCTTGCACAGAGACCATGCTGATCTTCTCTGTATCGTTCCAATTTTAGTATATGTAGTGCCGAAGCAAGTACTCCCCAATTTCTACCTGATGGAACAATAACCATAAGGAATGTCTCGATTTGAAGGTGTTTTAGGCCACTTAACGGCTTTAGCGGTAAATCGAGAAGCCTCGTTTTATGACCGTTCCTTAGGATTATTGCGACCCGCTTAATTATATATGCACAGTTGATGGATGCCTCGACCGTAGAGAATCACCGGACGTAACATATTTCATACTTCTAACAAAATATAGTGGTTTCTATAAAATGCATGTTAACATCTTGAAAGTTTTATTGTTTGAAGTGATTGAGTTAGACCTTTCTATTTTTGAATTGTTTCACAGACTCACAATTTGTTTTTCAGAAGTGTTTTATCCATATCGACATCGTTATAGTAGTTATCGTGATAAATATGTTGCCATATGTTCTTATGAGGTTCAGTAACTTTAAAACAGTGTCTTCTAATTTTCTTATTTCTGCAGTATCCACGTAAAAGTTGCATACGTAAGAGCTTCCTGTAAGAGTTTCACATAGCACTCTTACAAGTATTCAATATTTTGTAATTTTTGTAGGATTATATGTTTTAATCGAAAGTCTGCTCCTCTAAAGAATCATACACTCATCCAAATACAATTGTTGACATGGTTTAAATACTTCGTTAAACTTTTTTCTGAAATAACCAATGACAGACTGAACTTTTACAAGCTTATTCGAATTAAGAGGAATGTCCTCATTGTTGCAAAAATGCCAGCTCTGCGTTATTTCTAAAGATCTGTTTCTGCTTATTACTTGCGAGAGGAATGGAATTTCCATACTTGAATCAGTTGATCAGTAGTCGTGGAGAGCATTCATTTTTACTTGTCTCATAAGAACTGCTGGGCCTAAAAATTTCATCATTTCTGTTCACTTCTTTGTTTTTGATGTAATCTTGTATTTATTTACGAATTGATAATGATACCTATTCGATTCTCTCACCAGATACTCATTAAAAGAGTAATTTCCAATGAATAAATTTGCTCTGTCTAAAACACATGCTGGAGAATTCGGCATGATTTTTATGTCGGTATGTCATTGGACGACGACGCACTCAGTGCACTCCGCTTGTTTTCTTTTTTTCTTTTTTTTTTTTTGTACGTGGATAAATCCTCATGGACACTCCATCTCTGCGGCAGAAGCAGAGCAGTGTCGGTCTCTTACCGACTAAAACTCCACGGTGGTCATCCTGACGTTTGACAGAAGTATCCCCGGGGTCTCTCGCGAATTACTAACAGTGCACTCCGTGCATCCTCTTGATCGAGCCAACCATGCAAATTTCCCTAACCAATTAATTTGTCGCTAGGGGAAGCCATCGCCCCCGAGGAGGCCGCGCGAAGCAGATCTTCGCCCCTCTCGCCCAAAGATGCGCAATATGTGCTAACAGTGGGAAGAGGAACACGAAGTCCATAGGTATTTTCTATGATTGAAAACACCGTAATCAGCGCAACGTTTCGGCTGCGTCAGATCACTAGTTAATGCAGAGAACGGTCGTTGTGAATCCAAAATGTCTTGGGCAAAATTCGCGTTAATCGTGTGCTTGATATTCTTGTTCGTTGATTGTAACTGCCGACGGATACTTTTATTCCGATTTCAAATATCGTACAACTGCGAAGTTATCAGAGAAGAGAATATACAAACTTATGTATGCGGAGTCAATCGTGTTCTATTATACAATTCGACGGTTAATCGAACTTTGGCACTTATTTCGCTTGGGCAATCTTCGTAGTTAACACTTATAAATTTCGTTTGAAACAATTATTCGAGAGATAACTGGCAGAGTGACGGTGTAAACACTTCTATCGAAAGATGGTAACTCTTGTTAATACTTATAAATTTCTACTAACTTGATTCTAACTGATAACTAAGACAAACTGTAGTTAATACTTATAGATTTCAGTTGAGACAGACTGACATAGTGGAGGTGTAAACGCTTCAATTGACAAATAATTGGTAACTAACTTGTGACAAAATGTGAATATCGTAATTGCTAGCTTAAGCTGAGGTTTCGTTTTCTTGGTTGTCTTGTTTACGCTGTGTCTTAATTTCTCATACTCCCTTTTGATGCTACCTGAGGAAACGCCGGTGCTGCTTATCTTCTGCTGAAATTTCGTCGTCTTGATTATCCTGTTTACGCCGCTTGTTGCATAACCTGAGGCGTCTGTCGTAAGGTTTAAGGGTTTGGAAAAATCCGGATATTGCAGAATAGGTTTTGTCATTAGCGCTGTTTTTAAATTGTTGAATGCATTTTCTTGATTCTCCGACCATTTAAAGGGAATGTCTTTGTTCAATAGTTGTGTTAATGGTTTTGCAATTTTGGAGAAATTAGGTATAAATCTTCTGTAGTATCCCGCTAATTCCAAAAACTGTTTGATATTTTTCACTTTCCTTGGTCGTGGAAATTTCGATACAGCTTCGATCTTCTGTGTATCGGGCTTTACACCATCTTCACTGATTATGTGTCCCAAATAACTTCGTGTCGTAGGAACTCGCATTTATCGGGTTGCAATCGCAATTTGGCTTCCTTTAGTATTTCCATTAACTCGTTAAATTTAATTTCGTGTTCGTGAGGAGATCTTGAATAAATCACTATGTCATCCAGATAGACGAATAGTTCTACTCCTTGCAATCCTGATAACACTGAGTTCATCAAGCGTTGAAATGTTGCTGGAGCATTTTTAAATCCAAGGGCCATTCTTTTGAATTGAAAGTGTCCGTATGGTGTTGAGAATGCAGTCTTGTGGGCATCCTCCTGTGTTATTCGGATCTGGTCGAAGCCTGATGCCAAATCGAACGTGGAAAAATATTTTGCATTCCCTAATTGATCCAATATCTCTGTAATGTTGGGGAGCGGATAAACATCGCCGATCGTTTTATCATTAAGCTTTCTGTAATCAATAACTAATCTCCAACGTTTGGTTCCTTGCGAGTCTGGTTTTTTCGGTACAATCCATAACGGAGAATTGTATGGAGATATCGATGGTTCTACGACATCAGTATCCAATAATTCTTGAACTTGACGATTTATCTCTTCTTGATGTACAGGTGGGTAACGGTACTGTTTAATATTGATCGGCATATCGTCCGTTGTGATTATTCGATGCTCTAGAATTTCGGTTCCTTCCAACGTATCTCCTGGGATATGAAATCTATCTTGATTCCTCCGAATTAATTCTTCGACGTTTTTTCTCTCCTCCTTGTTCAAGTGTTCAAGTCGTAATAATTCGATTATTTTGTCGAACCTATTTTCTTTTGATTTTGAAATTGCTTTGCAAGTCATGCTAGGCGGCGAGGCGAGGTCCACAAATTCTTTAATTACCATCGTAGGTGTGATAAATACGTAACCTTTCGATGTGGTATTTATTATTCTTGTATATTCTCGTCCCTTATGGTTCTTCGCAACTACATTACCAAAATAGACTCACTTGATTGGCTCGATTTTGGGAATAAATCCCTCTTTTATCTCCGGATTTGAAATGTTAATCGAACATGGTTCCAAACTTCGTTTCGGCACGATTATCTGTTCTCTTGTATCGAAGGGGATATAAATATTTCCCCACTTGATATGTTTTCGCTCGTAGTCCAAACGAGCCTTGCATCCTGCGAAAAATTCGGAACATAAAATTTCATCTTGATCGATCAGCAATGAGTCAACTACGTGAAAAATAACTTGATGACCCGCAACCTGTATTATTATCTGCCCTAGGGTGACCAGGCTCGTTGCCGTAATTCCTCGAACTTCAATTGATTCTTGCTCGTTGATTATTGCTGATTCGGATAAGGCAGGTTTCTTGATGATATTGATTTCTGATCCGGAGTCTAACAGTAGATTTGTTTTAGTTTTTAAATCTGGGGAGACTATTCTAGCAGTAGGAGTACTTGGGGTTTCATTTATTTTTATTGAAATAATCCGGAGAGGTCGTCGTCCAGATCTGAGTCCGGCCCTTGGTGGTTTTCTTTCGTCAATTCTTCTTGTATTTTCTTCTCCTTTTGATTCTGAAATTCTTGATTTTCCACTTGTGTTTTCACATGGCTGCAAGAAGGTTTTCCCACAGTATTTGGTGGTAGTTCCTCTGGTTTTACAACAGGCTTTGCGTTCGATCTGGTTCTTGCTGTAGATCGTGGAGTAGATTTCACGAGGATCGCTGTTCGTGTTTGTTTCACTAGTGCAGGTGCAGAATTCCTTGTTGCTGTCTGCATTCTCGGGCGATTTGGAATATCGTCCCTTCGTGAATCGCCCCATTCTCCCGAAGGACGTGCTCGGTTTCCCGACTGTTGCGATGGATAGGGTACGATTATCCCAGCGTCTACTCTGGCTTTGAATGTATAGCAGTCTTTTATCAAATGCCCAGGTTTTTTGCAATAGTTGCATGTTAGCGTATTTTGTCTTGGAGCATTTTGGCGATTTTGCGGCGGCGGTACAGGTCTTCGATCCTGGCGATTGTTCCCGATGTTGTTAGAATTGTTCGGGGGACGAACGTTGTTACGATAGTAGTTGTTCGGAGGTGTCGGTCGTTGGTATCGCGTTCTGTCAGTTGCACGTTTTAGTCCTTGTGTTGCTTTAACAGCTTGGCGATACGCGTCTTCTAAAGAATGGTAATCCGCTATTTTTACTCTCAAACATGTCTCGTTTGGGAGCCCCTTAACGAAGGCTTCCCTCGTATCCCAATCTATTCTGTCTTGAACATCCTGAGAAATAATACCGTAATCACATCTTTCTCCGCCCATTATTGCTAACCTAAGGTTTCTGACGCGATCCATATAATCTAGTATGTCTTCCCCCGGCCGTTGGAATATTGTTCCTAATTCTCTCTTATATTCCTGAAGGGATTTCCCTGGGCCAAACGTATCCTTTAATTTGTTCCCGAAATCGTCCAAACTGTTTAGCTGACTGCCCTCTACGGCGAGGAATGCGTGCCCGCGAAGCTTATTCATTAATAATTTTACCAATTGAGGCTCCTGATGCCGCGGAATCATGTTTCGTGCGCGCTCGCATGCCCTTAAAAATTGAAATACTGAGGGTCGATGTCCGTCGAATGTTGGTACTGACTCGATAGCATCTTTTAACTTAATTGGTTGGGGATTATCTTCTGTCGTCTGTGATACGGGTGTCTCGATTTCTTTTTTTGTCTTGAGTGAACGCATATCGTCTTGTAATTCATTCATTTTTGTACTCATATCGGCTATTACTCGGATATTTGCATCCCACGCTCTTAATTTTTCCGACAATGTCAAAAGCATGCCTTCTTTTAATGATTCTAGCGGAGTTGCCATATTCTCTATTATATTTTGTCAATAACCGTAAGAACTTTAATCCTCTTGTGGTGCGTATCGCACCGCTGCCACCAAAAATTTAACTGCTCTGTTACGTATTTAATTTGTAGTTTTTGTTTAATTTAATTAAATTTTAATTTTTATTTCGTTTAATTTATTTTTTGTTTAATTTAATTTAATCGGAAGGGAAAATTGAAATGATATGATTGTATATGAAATACTGATTTAAGATTTCCGCTTAATACGGTAGTTGCTACCACCAGAAATAGTCTAAGGACTATTTCAAAAAATTTTTTTTTCTTTTATTATTATTTCTTTTCCTTTCTCCTTTATTATTTTTTCTCCTTTTTTTATTATTATTATTATTATTTATTAGAATATTTATCTCATATATACATATATAACTTGTGATGTAATGGTTTTTTTATTAAAATGTTAACTATTCCTAATCACTTGGTTTGCTAACAGGTTTAGTTGTTTTATTTATCCATTTATTTCTTGTATTTTGTTAATAAAATATAACATGCGTTCTTGTCCCTTTTTCCCTATTATTTCCTCTGCGTCATGTCGTACTTTCTTATTTTTATTTTGAGTTCATCAGGTGAGTTCCCAGTTCATTCAGTTTATTAATTAATTATAAATTTCTCCTTTTCTTGTTGATTGATTAAAATGTATCTTCCTATTGTTCCATTTATTCTCTTTTACTATTATGTGGTATATAATTATTTTAATTTCTGGATTTTACCTGTTTATTCGATTTACTAGTTAGTTTTATTTAGTAGTTTGT
This sequence comes from Bombus flavifrons, assembly GCF_040668555.2. NCBI lineage: Eukaryota > Metazoa > Arthropoda > Insecta > Hymenoptera > Apidae > Bombus > Bombus flavifrons. The sequence continues at coordinate 3,364,467 of NC_138458.1, read as the reverse complement.
TTTACATTTGCGTATTCCATTTTTGTTAATTAATTGTAGTATATCTTCCTGTCGTTGGATATAATTGTTCTTGTTCCTGACTGATTCGCAGATCGCTCGGGTTGTTAGTTGGTATAGGTTATGTTATGCTCTTTATATTTACTACTTCGTTAGAGTATCTATTTCTATTTTAATATTTGTTATCTACCCTCGTATGTTAATTCCCTATATATATATAACTACGTTTAATTAATCTTTTATTAAAGAATTTCCATTTTCGTTGTACCGTGCGTTTGTTTTGGGTGTTCGAATTGTCACTCGTGTTGTTTGTATTTTGCGATTTTCCATTTTTCGTTACGGCACGTGCGGAGCGCGGGACGTGACAACCCCCCCCCCTTTTAGAGTTCAAATTTCCGGAGGAAATTTGACTGATCGTGTCCTTTAGTTCGTTTAAAGCGGAAGTAGTGGGTGTTGGTTGTTGATCTATTATATCGTTTGGCGTGATTGATATTCCTTGTGGTTGTGTTTGATCTTCGACGTTGCGTTTTCCTCTGATGTACAATAGTAGGTGGGTGACTGAGCCGCATATTGCTCCGAGTAGGGCGATTCCACATCCGTAAGTCTCGCGTAGTTGGTACCCATGTATAACTATGTCAACTATTGTCTTTATTACCTTTAGTATTATGAAGATTCCAAGTATTGCTGCGCTAATCGTTCCAAATTCAATAAAGCCGTTCCATAGTTTTGACGCTGTATTTTTTGCTATTGTTGTCAATGTGGTTTCATCTATAATACCTAGAACGTTTACTGTTCCCGGTACAATTGCCTTTCATGCTGCTCCTCTTTCTATGGTATTTAAGACTGCAGTTTTTTCTGCTGGGAACATGACATGGTCTCGGAGTGCATCCAGGTCGTTTTGAGTGTATATTCCACTCGTGGCTAACGACGATGGCGCAGAGTATTGCCACGTTTGGTGTAGGTTTGGGCGCAGCTCTAGTGGTGCCATTGCCTCTATTGGTTTAGACGTGAGCTTGTGCCACATTCCATCGATGTTATATAGTGTTGGCAATATCGCGCTACACTCTCTGTGGTTTCCTTGTTTTGTTACGATATGAGTCTTAGGCATTAAGTATGCCGTGTTGTTTCCTTGCCAAACGGGTAATTCCATGTAACATTCCGTCGTGTGACGTACTTTCACTTGGACTGGAATGCATTTTACTATGTGTACTGCTTCTCCTGCGACCAAGGCCATGTGTCTTGGAGTTTTGGTTATTGCATATGCAAATTCATCAGGTAATATGGTTGCTAGACTTAATGCATTCTCTATTATTTTCTTTTCCGAAATGCATCTTTGTGTCAATATATCCTGATAGAGTGCCGTCATTTGTCTTCTGATATGTTTTTTCACGTAAATAAATTTTGAGTTAACGTATGCGAATATATCCAAATTTTCCACTGCTGTTTTACGCTTGGGTATAAACGTGTTTCCTTTAGTTGTTTCCAGGAGAAAGAGCTTGGGGTGTTCTGTGGATAGCAGGGTATATCCGCACAGAGGCTGTTCTCCAGTCTTGGTTAGCACAAAGGTTATTTCTTGAGTCGTCAAGGCAAAAACCGGTAGCGTCGGGTTGTTATTGGTTTTTATTTCTTGGATTTTCGTGGCAATTCCTTCGTACAGGACGTCGTATTGATCGAACTTACATAGGGATGGTGGATGTGGTTGCTAATAGGTGTATCCATCTTCTGGATCTAAACAGATTCCTTCATTAAAAGCGCATGCTGTTCCTGACCTTAGTAAGATTTTATTTGCTTCGATCCGCACTGGTACTGTTCCTGATCTTAGGCTTATCTTTATCGTGGCTTGTACGACAACTCCTTCCCAGCTTCCGTAGGAGTCTGCGTATTGCGTTCCTTGGCAGCTGCCATCGTTTGTTAGTTTTCCAGCTAGAACAAGAGAGTTTGTCACGGTCATATTGTCTTTTAGGCCTACTATGAAAGTTTCATGTCCGAGGGAAAACGTGGCGTCTTGATGCATCCTTGCGCATTGTTGGCCCGTTGTCTCGTGGAGATATTCGGCGAATCCATTGTGTACTGCCGACGTGTGAGAGTGCATGCCGCAGTAGTATATCATTCGCGTAATCTGCACCTTACATTGTCTTACTCTAGCGAACTCAAATTCCGAGAGTTGCAATAGTTGTATATATGTTTCCTGACTTTCCGTCTGTACGGGTTTTATATTGCAATCTCCAATAGAGTTTAGCGAGATGGTGGTGACATTCAGATGGTTTCCGTTGTAATCATATCCTATTAAACCGTGTGTTGTTCCGAATAGAGTGAGTAGGATGACCAAATAACTCATTTTCCCTGTCAACAATTCTTTCAATATGTTCTTATATTCTAGTGTTTATAATATAAATTACAATTATATATATGTATATATATGTATATGCGCGTGTGTGTTTATATACGCTATTGATGGGCATAATACGATAAATTTGTCTTATAAATACGTATATATATATACTTATAGATATCATTAATGGGGATGAGTTTTTATGTGTGTAATTATTATATTATTATTATATATATATTTTTTTTTTTTGACAATTTATTCAATAAGTTTTTACACTCTAGCGTTTATTATTATATTCTGGATTATAATTATATATCTGTATGCACATGTATGTTTATGTACACATATGTACATGTGTATATATTGTATATGTGTATATATATTATTTTATAATCGTGGGGGTCGTTACGAATAGGTTGATGTTTCATGTTGCGACCATTTTAATTTGTTCTCCGTTGGCTACAAGTACCTTTTCGAGTCCACTTAAGAGATTATAAGAAATTATGCACTGAATGCAGCATGTAGCGGGTTTTAATTCCGATATATCTATTCCGCACTCGAAACAGTGGGATACTTTGTTCCTTGCAGGTCTCCCAGATAAGAAATGTCTGGGTAGTTCGTGATGAAGGCCCGGGCCAATTGGTTCATGATCGAAGAATTCGTTATAACAGTCTTCACAAATGTAATTTCCGCCAAAAGGGTAAGCTGTCCGTATCAGTTTAGTACAGCAGTAGGACTGGATTCTCCCGGGTCTCTCCATATTGGCGATGTGTATGGTCATTTCGCCGCCCATTCTGCGTATAGATATAGGAACGGTTAACATATTATCCTCATTTTAATATGAGTACTCGTAAAGTCTTCCTTCCCCTTTTTATTATATATATATATATATATATATAATATATATATATATATATATATATATATATATACATATATATATATATATATATATATATATATATACATATATATATTATATATATATATATATATATATTATTATTGTTATTATGTGTTGTATATATATATGTGTGTACGTTATTACTATTATATTATATATTATTATTATTGTTATTATACTTACTTTACAATCGCGGATGTAGCTTTATCGGTACAAATGTGTACACTTCAGCTGGCTATGAGTAATAGCGGCGATAGGATGGTCGAGATGATGGTGACAATGAATTCAAGTTCGATAACGAATCCACGGTCCACGGGATGATGAGTATCAACGTAATACACAATTCGGGTAGCACAATCAACAATTCGTACAACGACTAACTATCTGCCCCTTAAACCAAATGAAACTGCCCTTATATATTCCTGTCCCCACTTCTCGGGTCAATCTTTGTTTGTAAGGAGAGCCATATAATCATTCCATACCTCTGTCAGGTACACGTCCCTCCCGTGACCGTGGCTACGTCCAGTGACCCGCTATGTCATTTCGAGCCCGAACTCATCGTCATAAAGCCAGATTGGAACATTAGAACTATTTCTTATTTTTATTACTTAAGTGTAGCTATAGTAAAAGTCTGGACTAAAGTATTGGGGATTTTCCCAAAATTCCAGTCGGGAAATCCCGATGTTCTTTCATCTCCGACATATATTATTATTGTGATTATGCATTATATGTATATGTCGGAGAGGAAAGAACACCGGAGCCTCTGGAATGTTGGATAATCCCGCAACATTTTAACCTGGAGTCTACTATAGCTGTAATTAAACAATTGTAATTATCCAACCTAACTGTAATCGTCCGGGATTAGTAATAATGAGCTTGGGCTCGAGGCGACCGTCGGTCGCCAACGTACCCGCGGTCAAGGGATGAACGCTTTGTCTAACAAGGGTATTTTTTAGCCGCCATTAAAAGAAGTATCCCTGGCAAGACATGACAGTAAACATTCTAACGGTCTCTGTCCCGTGGCCACACACAGCTCCTATTCTTCGAGTAAGATGTTTGCCGGATGTCGATGTGCCCATTAGCAACCTTCTCTCGAGGGCAATTAGCATCTTTTCTAATCACCGGTATGGAAATTGACCAATTAGCAGCAATGCCAATTTCCCTTACCCTCTGTACGAAGACTATCCTCGGCGCATCCGATGATCTCGGGCACTTAGACACGCCCCGAGATAGATTTCCTCTGTGGCATCACCGGGACGAAGGAGGCATTCTTTCACGCGATCTCGTCAACTGAAGGGAGTAACGTTCTTACGAATTATTGTGTAGACTTAGACTTCGCGAGCACGTTCATCCATCATCCCTCTGACCGCGGTTTCGTTGTCGTACCCGAGACCATTGTTGCTAGTATCGCGGGTGCCTAATCATCATAGTCGATTGTCAAATTTGTATCATCTGTTTCTGCGCTAATAAACCGTGTCTTTATTGTATCGCGACGATGGCTAATTCCAATGAAGACTCAACCAACACTCACAATCCTGACCTCAACGTCACCCCGACATATATATAGTCATACTTTGATTGACTAATTGATTTACTTGCAAAATTTAGTGACAAGTAAAACAATAAAATATTGTGTAGAGCTATACGCTATCATTTTGCTTTCAAAACACCTTAATAGTAATCAATAAAAAATATAACAAGATTCTATTTAGATTTCCTTCTGTAACTTTCATATCTTTTCTGCACGTATATAATTTATAAAATATAACATTTAAAAAATATAAACTCGTTAAACATTAAATATTGAGGATGTTCTCATTTCTCCTTGTACCGTACATCAAACGTAGTGTCAAATTATACTACAATCAATAAAAATATAGCAGCAGAAATGGAAAATGTAAATAACCCATGGGAGAAAGCAGGGTATCTCTTGTGAAGACACCACAACTCCCATGATCTATTGTTGCAATCACAATTAACTAGAAGTGGTTAGAATAAAATAATTACGTAACTGTAACGCTGACCGTATGTCATGCCAACAATGGGAGCCGAGGCAGTAAAACTCGATAGCGACACAAATACCCGTACGGCAACACGTGCTTGCCTAGCGATTACGAAAAACCGACGGCCAGTAGATGAAAGGAGGCCACATGCAGTCGAATGAAATCAAATATTAAAAACAGGGCCTAGGCTAATTAAGATTCCCTTAACATGTTCACTACCAGCGTCACACTGTTATGACGCGTCGATTTTCACTCAGAGGTAAGAATCATAGATATGCGAAGACAGTCAATTTTTGTTATCTCTGCATAAACAAATGAATTCTGCCGTGAACTTGGCAAATATGGTTGAAAACGCTCAAATCTATAGCCAGCGCGTGTGATCTGGGATTATATTATATCGTTAAAAAAATTTATTACGACTAAGTATTAGCTTGTCTCCCCGTGAGTTCTCTAATACTACCCAGTTTTGCAACTGCAAAAATACATAACAGATATGTAAGTAGCCTAGAATATATATTATTATAATATAATACATAACCGTCATAAATTAGTAAGTAAATTTTCATATCCAGGAGACCCCTGATGAAAAACAAACGAATATTATATGATAATTTGAGTGATCAAAGCAGGAAATATGATGGAGGCATCACAGGTTCATTTGAAATTAGTATTGGGTTACTTGGAAAGTTCGTTCCGATGTGCATTTCGATTCGATATATATTTGTTGAATTATATAAGTGCCATTTCGTTCCACAACCTTTCTTCATCTTTCACGCAACTTAAATATTCCATCCGTCCAGGACTTCTAGCTTTTCCGGCGAAAAACTTTTCAATATGAAATAAAAAAAGTAATGGTTCTCTTGATGAAGATTGTGATAATTCTCATAATAGTTATTTGGAGAGAAGCAAACATTGATCCGTTTTACGCAATTTTATCGGAAAGGAAGGACTAAAAGTAAATCTTCCAAGAAATGCTGCGGTACTAAATGCATTTTGTTTAATATTTGACGATAATCACTTTTTCATTAGCAAAAACAATGCCTCAACATCGGTTTGAGATTCGGACAATGGATTCGATTTAGGGATACGTCTACATCACTGAAGCAAGACTCAGAAAAATTGACGGATAGCAACCGCTGGACATTAACGAGTTCAGCAGCACGCGCCATTGAATCGGGTCCCCGAGCTCGAACTGCTGACACAATAAGGTAGTTGTGCCATTTCAAGTGCACGTGACATCCATTGACAGCCCCGCGATCTTTCTATTCTGAAGTGTAACACCCTATGGTGTGGTTCCGACTTCTCTGGTTTTCAGAATCGACTCGTGAATGGCCGCCTCCGAACCCGCCACGATCCAAATATTAGAGAAGAGAATATACGTCCGTTTACAACCGTATAGTCTCCCGGTATCCATTTTACCCTAAAATGCTTCGGGTAACGGAATATTGTTAGCGCTTCATTATGAACACGCATATAAAGGATTTCGCGAGGTCGATCAAAGGACATGGATGTCGTCCTTCTTCCTCCGCGACCGAGATCAAGCAAGCCGAAAAAAAACAATAACTAGACACGCGTAGCAAATAAATTTCCGTCAAGACATTCAACGGGTTATGAAACGCAAACCATTTAAATTATAAACAAGCGCAGTATGAACCCATTTACTGACGGAGATGGAATTAATACTTAGTTTAAATTTTTAATGTTTTGTGAAAACTCGTAGAAATTTAGTAATCTTCAACTATGTGATATGTTTCGAAACAACGAGGTACATGTAACGCAACTCGACATTTTTTACACTCCCAAGTTGTTTCACTACGTTTCTTATATTTGTACATACTTTACAAGCTCTTGTTGGATTTTTTCCAATGGCGTGGAATCTACATGTTTCTTATTATCAATTTTGGATTTTTTCTTTATATTTAATTACCAATTATTATTGAAGGAATGTGCAAATTAAGTTAAGTAAATTAAAAAGCTTAGAAAGCTACTTGAAATAGATCAAAAACTGGATATTTTTAATTTATTTTTTAACCCCTAAGAATGGTATCAAATCTCAGTACCTGGAGGGGTACTGTGTTTTGGTAAATAGTTAGTGGTCAACCAGTCGCGAATATTGCACCGTTTGTATTGATCGTTCCCTTCGAGAGTGCGCCGCAGTCAAAAGGTTAATCCACGATAAAGCTGCTTAAGGAAGGCAAAAAGAACAGTATCATTTCATTGTGTGATAAAGGTTCGTCATTGCGGTAAATTGCAGAGAAATCAAAAGTTACGAGAATAAAAAAGACCTATTGGTAGTGCATCAATTTCTTCAAGAAATGGTAGACCATGACTTATTTCAGATAGAACGCCACGTGAAATTACACATCGTACTTTTTCTGAGAGTGACAAGACGCTAAAGACCGCTATTCAAGAAGCTAGAGTAAGTGCTAGTAAATGAACCATTCGTCGCTCTTTAAAAAAAATTGGTATAAAAGCGAAACAAGAGAAGCGTAAACCAGCTCTTTCAGATAAAAATATTAAATTACAAAAAACATTTGTCGATCGGTACAAAGAATAGACGACAGAAGATTGATAAAAAGTTATATGGTCTGACGGAACAAAAATCTTTGCAAATATTTGAGTCTGGCGGTAGTCCTGGTATTGGTCCGAAAATAAAGATCGAACAAATGGTATAAAACAAATTATGAAGTTTGGGGGTGGTTCAATTATGTGTTGGGGCTACTTTACTCGCAAGAGTGTGGGCCTCTTAATTCGAATCGGGGAGCATTATTTAAACATTTTATAAAATAATTCACCTTCTGTTGTTAATTCTATTGGATCTGATGAACGAAGTAATATTTGAACAAGACGAGGACTCCAAGCAGACTGCACAGGTAGTAAAAACTTGGTTAGAAAATCAAAAATTTTCTGAAATGAAGTGGCCGCCACAAAGTATGATAATCCATGTTTACGAGTTCATGAGTTGTGGAAGAGAACACGACTGGAATGTTATAATATCGAACCAGAATGTTACGTCGCGCAAGACATATGCACGCCATCCGGCGCTGCTTGACCGCCGACCGTCTCCGCGCGATAGGCCGAAAATACACAGAAATTATTAAAAATTTAATAAACAACACACGACGTAGACTCGAAGGTAATATGAAAAAATAACGGAAAATGGACAAAATGTTAATTTTGAAACCTTAGTACGACTAACATAATTAAAGTACAAAATTCTGAACATTGTTCCACGTCCCTATCTTTGTAAAGTATTATGTATGTCGTTAATATTAATGAAAATAAGCTGTTACGGCTTGTTCATCAGATTCACCTTATAATTACTATTATCTAATCCTTACCGATGAATTCAAAAATCAGTCGTATTATCACCTCGTATATGTGGAGAGGATTAGTATAACGGATGTTTGATCGAGAGATTTATTAAAACCTCTTGCGTGTTGTTGAAACCGACGAATATATTTAAAATGATAAATAAGTTAACAGGTTATATTCGCTAAGTCGCTTGTACAGTTTATAAATCACGAAATAAGATTGTTAATTGATATTTAATAGATCCTCACTAGATACGCGTCGATAACTCGGTAGATAACTCGGTAGATAACTCGGTAGGTAACTCGGTAGATAACTCGGTAGATAACTCGGTAGATAACTCGTCGATACTGTGTCGATATTGTCTCGCACGCGATCACGTCTGTTTATTTATACTGGTCGGAGGAGAGCCGGAAAATTCAAACTCGTCTTTCTTCGACGGTTGCATGTAGCGGCGACATTGTTTTGCCCGGAGTTTATTTGTCGTTATGTTTCATGCGTCAAGGCTGTGTCAATGCCCCGATTCGCGTAGTCCTTTGACTCATGTGCCGCTACACATATAAAACTATGTGGAGTGTGTTTTGTGTTAATATAAATGAAAAATGAATGTTGATATAAACATACAATTCATTATTGTTCTTTATAGTCTATTATATATAATTTAGTTCGAATTATATTATTACGATAATGGTTGTTTAGAAAAATAAAAACGTGTACGCTTACAAAGTATAATATTACTCCAATTTTGTCTTCATTTACCTAAGACTGGACGGTAACCGACATGTATCGGTAAACGGTAACTGGCACTTCTGGACGCAGAATAGAAGAAGCGCGATCGCGCCACTTGGCACTCAAACGTTTATACCTCACTTCCGTATTATTGTGAACTTGGCTGGCTATCTCGTGCAAAAGTGATTCAAAGGGAGCTCGAAATCAAAGAAGAGATATCCAACCTTTCTCGAAGAAAATCGTCATTAAGATGCACATTTCTGGACAAACGATAATTTTATTGTTAAACTTGCCTACTTGGTTGAAATTTTTGGAAAATTGAGCGGTTTGAATAAATCAATGCAGGATTCACAAATGCATCTACTTGTTCAAAAAGATAGGGTGGTAAGAGCTTTGATTAAAATGTTGAAGTTATGGAAATCAAGTTTATCGAATGCGATGGACAATTTGCACACTATACGACAATATTTTAAAAGAAGAGTCCAGTTTTGTTCATAAAAAAACGGGTCATATTGAAAACTTACTGTAATTTATTGTATTTTCTGCGAACACTCGCGGTCAGGACAATCGCGGTGTGTGAACTATGTATGAATATCAGCAATACGTGTTTTGATTTATGAAATATAGAAGCAAAAGATTGAAAGCGACATTAATCGTTTGTATTCGGAAATGATTTCTCTTGCAAAACGTTGAAGAGCCATTTACGTCTCTGAATATCATAGTCCTCTACGACTTGTACGAGATAAGCTGCCGGCCATATGTCGTTTACTTTGAGAATCACTGTGCGTCCCACAGCTCGACCGATAGTTGATAGACAAATCTTAAATTGTAATCTTCAAACATAGAAGAAATTGTTCAATACCTTAAAAATGAAAATCTCGAGAGCTAGTGATAATACTGCGCGTCACTCAGTTTTTTCACACAGTCGTGCTCAGCATTTACGTCATCAAAATTAATTACACATGCTCGTATACGCCTTTTCCCTGTCGCTTTCGGTATTTCGAGTGAGAAAATTTGTGCAGCCTAAAAGTTAAGATAATTTCTGTTCTTCTGAATTTTTTGAAGTCTATTTTTGCAACTGTACATGTGTGACAATAAACAAAAGTTTCGATCACGTCTAGCTTCGTCTTTGTATCATGCCCTTTTCATGTCGTACTCTCCTTTCTAACTCTCGCTTAATGCGCCAACGATATGTTTTGAATACCAGTGTTCCTTCGAGACGGGTCTCCGGTGTGAGCGTACAATAAAATCGAGTCTTCTAGATCTCTGCGACACGACAATCGAGTACGCGTCATCATGACCAACATTATCGCAAAACAAGGCGTCGTCTTGTTACATCGCATTTCGCGCATGTACGAGAATTTTAAAAATCCGGTTTCCGCCAAGATCATTCTAGGTACGGTGCGTGCCAAGCTGGAAGCTCTAGAATCGAGATTCTCTGAGCAATAGCGTATGATCCTTCCTAGTCATGTCCGTCCAAGAAAGTAACGAAGTATAATTATTTCGTGAAAGACCATTTTTCGATAGCAGATAAAGTCTAACTGGAGAAAAAGGGTCCGTATCGTTCCTCATCAGTACACAATCTTCAGTATTCGGAGATCGTTCACTTGGCGAGAGTTACGTAGATACGGGGAGTACTCGCTCCAGAGTAACTAGACCCACTGAAAACACGTCAGACAAGAAAGCGAAGAAAGGGGAGAAAAGGATAGGCCTTCGAACGGATTATACGTTGGAGGAGGTACTGATTATCCCGATAACTAGAAAGGGCAATGTGATGGAGGTGGATCCGCTCAGGCCGGGTCGGAAACTGGCACAGAGTCTAGTTGGAAAAATTAAAATGGGACACGAGAACGAAATGGACGTTGACTCACCGGCTGGGCTAACGAACCAGACTTACCTTACTTTACTCTATCCACAGAAAGAAATACGAAATACTTAACGACAAAGGTATCAACGAAAAGTTATCGTGTTAGAAAACTGAGGGACGATAGTGGGAAATCGGAAGAGTATGCGGAGGAAATATCCTCCTTCTCGGAAGAAGAAGATATTAAGGCAATAAGCCCAATGGATAATTAAGGGCTTGGTTAAAATTTTGGACGCTGTTATGTTAAATACAGCAAAGATTATGAAGAAAATAGAAATCTCAGTCAACATATTCGCTATTATCGGTGATTCCCAATATTTCCATAAGAAAAAATGATCATGTTTTAGATATGTTATTTTTTTTCAGCGACAAGATGTGGCTCCATCTAGATAGGCATATCAACCCGTAGAATAGCCGAACATACAACACTATCAATCTTGGAGAAATTTGGGAGCAGTAACAAGATAATAACGGGATAGCCACGTCTAATAGGCATCCAATGATAACCCCTCCAGAGAGACCCAACCTTACTATATAAACCTTCCCATATCAGCACATACAGCGTGGACAACGATGATGGAAGAATTTTTTAGCGACAGAAACATTTCAAAATGGTACTCTGGCCTATACGATTGATACACCGATTTAACATCTCCGAATTTCTTTCTCTGTGGGATGTTAGAGACTGATGTGTACAAATCGAAACCGCTGAGGAGAATATCGAAAGGCGAGTGTCACAAATAAGTGAAGAGATATTATTAAGCGTCTCTAGAAACATGTTACGAAGAAATAATAAATGTACTGAATATCAAGGCGGGCATATTTAACAATATTTGTAATTATTTTTATGCATATTAATTGTAAGTAATCGATCCTTATCAGGACCACCAAATTACGCAATTAACCATTATCGAGATCGCCAAACTGTAAAACGACGAAATTTTCCGCTCTCTCGTTAAGTACAGAAAGAACTGAGTTACAGTTAAAGGTACGCGAAATTACATTAGAGAAATTAATACAACGTTCAAACGACAATTGATAGTCCCGACGAAATAAACGTCGCTCAGAGAGTCAAAAATTTGTCTCTTCAAATTTTAAGCGGATACGAGTTATCCCCACTATTTCGCGGAACTGATCACTGCAAGCAATTTCCGATGTTTTCTTTGTCTGCTCCAGCGATAACGCAATTACTCTTAAATTGCCAAAATAAGAAGAACGAAGTTTTCATATTTTTTATTTCATTGTTATAAAACGATTTAATTGGATTTTTGAGAATCTTACGATCAAAATGATATTGGACTATAGCTAAACTCTCGAAATGCGCAACGTTCGGTCAACTGCACAGAAGACGATGCCTAAGTCCGACACAGCTCTTTGAAGTTACAGTGAATGTTGATACTAAATCCGTCGTTTAGAGATACCTTTGGCTTCTTATGACACTAAGCTAAACAACTTCCGTTATTTGCTGACTAGTCCAAATGGATCCAGACACTGGTTAAATTCTATTTCTTTTGACTTTATTTGTCTAGATATAAAATCTGTAAGGTATCTCGTTGTATCTCAATTGCTTCTTCTGTTTCTTATTCTTACATTCACCGTATTCACAAAACAACGATCCAAAGACAAGTAATAGCGGTCAGTTTGTGAAAAGTGCTCATTAACAAATCTTAAATTACAACGAAACAAAATTGTTCAATACCTTAAAATTGAAAATTACCGAACTAAGTAAGAAAAAGGCCACAATGTTTGTAGAAAAACTGAATAATTGTATTATAATTCACCAATATCTGTGGCAGGCTAGCGCGATTTTCAATTTAACAAAATTACGTCGTAATTATATTTCAGGTATGCATGAACCGAAATACTAATCATAAAAAGAAATTTGCTATATGTAGCGAAAAACAGTGTTACGTCGCGTGAGACAAACCGTACGCCATCATCTCGTTGTCAAACTTCGGCGCCTCTACACGAGATGTCTGAGGGAGGGAGTCTACCCACGAGCATGGCGGATGGCGAGGCTGGTCTTGCTCCGTAAAGAGGGCCGAACGGCGACATTGCTGTTGTAGCGTAAAAATTAAGTTAAAACAAGAAACTTGTCAATTTCCGAATAGGAGATCGATTTCTTTTATTTTTCACTCAATTTGTACAGTATGATTTTTGGTTCGCGATAATACACTTTTGATACTTGGGCTAGTTGAGAATTGTTACAGACTGACTGGATGATGATGAAGGGTGCATTTATATTGTTTTATTCGTCGGAGTGGGAGAAGGCTTAGTTTGTACTTGTCATATATTTCGGAGAACGGCTAGAGTGACCGAATGCCACCCAGGCGGCTGAGAACGGATGGTGACCGGACGGTCACACGTGATAAGGCGCTCGGAATTTTGGTTTATCATAAGGCTGCTCGAATTTCACCTGTGACACGGGCAACGCCATAGTTGGCGTTACTTGAAAGTGTACGCCATTGAATGCCCTTTCCCCTTGATGCATCAAGGCATTGGACGGTCGAGTAATGCAATCTGATCCGAACTCAAATATATATGAGGCAATACTAATGCAACAGTGAAATTTGATTACTGTTTAAAATTCTTTAAAATTAAATTTTCACTAACGTACTTGTGAAATTTTTCTGATTAAAATAAAACTAATTACAGCGATATGCTAGAAATCAGATTTATTTATTGGTGAAACAAGGGAAAGGAAGTTGCTATCGTTTGTTAAACGAACCGCCTTCTTCATCGATATCCGAATAATATGAAAGCTGTATCTGTATAAGGAGCACATATATTCCACTTGTGTGCGATTATACTATTTCCATCTAGTGAAAGTAATCGAAAATAATCATTTACGAGGAATTCCCCCACTCTTTGCCGAAAAACAACAGTGCTGATAACACGAAAGCGGAAATCGTTGATGATCCAATTCATTAAATATTATGTAATACGGTCCAAATTTTTATTCTGTGATAGTGCCGCTATTAATCTTTCCCGAGTTTCATTAGTCATTACTTTCAAGTTACTCTATCGGAAGTGTCTTACCACGCGTCGGTTCATATACAGAGTGTTCGGCTATCTTCTTTAATTATTGACAGTGAGAAATCGGTCCAAATATCCCAGTGCACGGTCTGTGTTACGATTCTTAACTACTAGGTGACAATCAGTAAGGTTGCAACTGATTGGTTGATATCCCGCTATGAACGCTATTTATGCTCAAGATGGTGGTAGATTAAAAATGACGAGTAGTGTTATGTGTAATTAATTTATTTGCACTATATAATATAACACGAAGAGTATGCCGCTCGGATGAAGGCTATTTTAAGGTTCCTTGAAGAAGCTTCGCCTGGTCCTTATATACTAACTCTCCGCCCCTGGTTTCCCTTCTGAACATGGTTTTCATGGGGTGAGAATCTATTCTTTCCAATGTTGTTGTTTTTTCGACCATTCGAGGAGAGACGCGATCCTGAGAAAGCACGTCAACGGGAGTCGTAATTTCTCGTTATTATTACGGTTTACGTTTACGATTACGTTACGAAGGACGTTAGCTAGCAAATTCCTGAGATTTATGATGGGTCCTTAAGACTATTGAGGGTACGCAGTAAGGATGAGCGGACATCTGGTTCCCATCTTGTCCGCAGTGTGTGGCCTGGTCTAGGTAGAGTGTCGTCCGACGTAACACTTGTAACTGTGCACCCTCGTGGGCGCATATCCTCTGCTGTTACCGATTGAAACCAAGTTCATGATAACTTTAGAGCGTACCCATGGAACACTTAGTGTGTTAATTAGCCTCTTGATGAGGTGCGCATCGTAAAGTTTACAACTTGAGAGGTAGGAATTTCGGACTTATACAAAAAAGGCAGATGTGTGTGGGGGCGAAGGGTTAGAGAAAATATTAATCCTCTCTACTCAGAAATTCCATAAAGCAGTTTTCGATATGCCGGTATAGGATTCAATGAGTAAGCAAGTGTAATGTATAATGTATGATTTTTCTTATAAAACGTCTCGTAGGATAGTTAACGTCTGCGAATCCCATAATCTTCTTCTCTACGACTTGTACGATGTAAGCCACTACCCATGTATCGTTCGATTTGGAATCGCTCTGCACTCTGTTTATTAGGCTAATCTACTTTCGTTCCTGTAAGGAGAGTTACCCCCGCACGGGGATATTTCGGCCGATGTTTAATTGTCTACAACTAAAAAAGAAAGCCGAATACGTAATCTTCTTGTTCAGGATTTTCATTTTATTTTGGTTGCAAGAATCACTGCTTAAATTTTTTTACACTCATAACGGAACAGTCTGTAAATCCGTTAGAAATTTGGTATTAAAAATATCGAGTCACTAGGTTATTAACTTCATGAATTTTGATGTAACATCGTAATCATCTTGTATTAAAAACACTTGTTTGCCGCATTACTGTGCATCTTCAGCAATCGTCTTGGAAAAAAGATTAGCGGCTGTAGATAGTTTTTGTCTATTTAAGTCAGAGGCTAACATCTATTGAGTAATTTCAAAAGTGGTCTTCAGATCTCTATTGCGATTCACAGAGAGAGCTTTTTCACTACAGTCCCTTGTAATGTAGTAAAGCAATGTATGGAAATCGTTCCCTGGTTGTGAATATATTTCTGATGCTGAAGAACGTCGTATGGTATTGCTTACACAAATTAATTAGAAAAATTGTCTGGATATAACGATATTCTGTAATTATTCATAAACGAGGCTGTACCCCTGATTTTGGTGAAATCTAAATTTATTGTAAAATTCAACATTTTGAACTTGTTCCTATACACATAACCGTCGTTCGGCCTTAGATTCCGAGATATTTGCAAAAGATTGTTGGTACTACCACATTTAATCTTGCCCATATATGCATGCCATGGCGACGCACGTGTTTGCATGGTACGTCCACTTAACTATTGCTTCTAAAAACACATCGCGGCAGCCTGCAAACAACCCCTATAGCGCACAAACATTTCAATATTTATTTCTTTTTTTTACTAACCTGAAACTACTTTGAAAATGAAAAAGGGATCTTTTAGACGCATAGATCTGACATGTGTCGACAGCCGCTATTAAATGGTACTCAAAAGTAAAATAAAAAATACTGATCAATCCGCCTGTCGTGAGGAAGTTGGCTATCACTTGACATTAATATCATTTTGTTCACTAAGACAGTCGAATTGAAAAAAAGTAATCCATATCCAATACAGATAATAAATATTTTCATTTTCCTGTAACAAGGTTCGGGCTTATGTAGATTGAAATAGCGGACGTCAACCCCTGTGAGTGTCTCACGCTCAGAAACAGTAACAGCGTAGACAGACCATCCTGCATGCCACAGTCATTGAAACAGTAACCAGATAGTAACAGAATAGTCGGGTCTGATATACACCTAACGATAACGCCTCCAGAGGAACCAAACCTTAGTATAAGACCTCCCTCCCCTCCCCCCAAATCAGCATTCAGCACTTTTTTTGTTATAAGACTCTGAACCATCGCTCTGTTGGATTCGTACAGTAAATTTTACTACCATATCTGAAGTTCAAATTTTCTATCTTACTTGTGAAACGTTCGAACTAAGACGAGAGCAGATCACCGGTGATTTCTTGTGTCCCCTACGTGACATGAGCTTTGCGTATTCAAACGAAATATTTCTCCACGAATTTTGATTCAATCCACATTTGATAGCCTCTTATTCCTAACTGCAATCATTGCCCTTTAAAACGTATTTCTAGTCTATTTTTTTGAAGTAGCTTATCGACGAATTAACTTGTTATACAGATAGTTTTCCGGCGGTCGCGATGTGTTTATAGAAACAGCAGATAAGCGGTTGCACTATGCCGACGCAAACGATGCCATGAACTTGCAAGTATAGGCAGGATTCAATATAGCATTAGTAGCAGTAATTTATTGTAAATGCAGGAAACATTTGATAATTGCAGTGTCATTAACTGCATTCCGAAGGAGGGGTCTAGCTCTATGAAGCACGGGAAACTCGACATCCCAACGCGATCGAGTAGTGTAACACATTCCAATGTTAGACACTGATTGTCACAATGTACCTAAGTACTAATTCAAAATCAAAACATTTAATTGTTGACTTTTTAAAAATGCGACTTTTACTAAAGTATTTGTGTGACGTTTCTGATTAATACGAGACTGAACATGATGTAATTTGAATTATAGTTACTTATTGATATGTAGTTAATTATCATTTATTAAGTAAGCTAATATGCTTCAAAAATATATATGTTTGGTGTTGTTTTAATGGCAAAAATGTAAGCGGCATATTGGTAAAGGTTTCATCGATCATACATCAAAGATAAGAAAGTTTGATTTTTGTGTTAAAGATCTCAGCTTATCGCGGGTTTTTGATTAATACTTGCCTAACGTTACGACTCTCAGTCCTTGTTTCTCTGTGTTTCTTATATTTCGGAAACTAAAGTCGAGCGATGTATTTACAAGAATATGTTTTTCATGATAAGTTATACAACATATTTAAAATTTATCGAAATGGAACGCTTAGCCTCGTTTGCGCATAACTACCTTTGATGTATGTTTTATGTAACAAAATCAGAATTTAATCCCATTGCAAGAAAATAGTTGATTTTGTATAGATTTCTTGAAGAAATACTACTAAACTTCTAAATTATAAATGTTATATTACGTCTAACGTCATCTACATGATATATGTGTCGGAGATGAAAGGACATCGGATCCATCCCTTTGGAACTTCGGGAAAATCTTTAACACCGTAATCTAGATTCTATTATAGGCGTAATTAAACAATTGTCGTCATTCGATCCGATTGTATTTGTTCGAGATTTGTGATAATGAGCTTGGGCTCGAGGCGACAGCCAGTCGCCGAACGTAGCCACGGTCACGGGATGGACGCTTTGTCTAACAAAGGTATGGAGTAATTCTATAGCTCTCCTTAATAGAAATATTTGTGACGGCACGCGACAGTAAACATTGCAACGGTTTCTGTCCCGTGGCTCGCCACACGCAGACCCTATTTTTCGAGTAAGATGATTGCCAGATGTCGATGCTTCTCTGCAGTATATGTTCAGTTAGCCTGAGGGCCCGTTATAAATTTTAAGATTTAGCTAACTAAAGTCCTTCAAACAGACAAACAGTCTTTGTCCCAACTACGAGAAAATAGAGGAGACCTATTTTTCAACGAACAACGTCTCCCACCAGCAACTTTTCCTCGAGGGTGGCTAGCATCTTTTTCTAACCACCGATATGGAGATTGACCAATTAGCAGCAACGCCAATTCCCCTCGCCTTCTAAACGAAGGCTATCTTCGACGAATCCAAGGATCTCGTGTCCTTAGACACACCCCATCATAGTTTTCCTCTGCAGCATCATCGCGACGGAAAGTCATTCTCTCGTGAGGTCGTATTAGCGAGTTACTTAGCGTCTGTACGCTCGGATATTCCACGTTTTAACAAAGAGTCCGACTTAGATTTTGTGAGCACGTTCATCCATCATCCCGTTGACCGCGGATTCGTTTTTGAACCTAGGATCATTGTCATTAGTTTCGCGAGTATCTAATTACCACGGTTACTTGTCCAATCCTATAATAATCGTATCTGCACTAGTCAATGTCTTCTCTATTGCATAACGACACTGTGTAATCCAAACGAAGATTCGTTTCACGCCCCTAACTCTAAATTCCAACCTTCTCCGACATATATATTACATAAATAAATATATTATATTCTCATAGTATTAGAATTCATCGGTATGAATGAAATACATACCATACTTGTGTAAATAATCGGACCTACGTTTTAGCGGAATTGCACAAGTTCATACGGTTCAGAAATAATTTTGGGCACGCTCGTAGTTTTGCCTTAGAGAACTTCATATCTGCGTTACATCAGAACGAGATCTTTCCTTGCACTGTATATTGATTTTTTTCCAGATCTGTTGTCATGTCATTGCGCCCGAAGTTTAAAAGCAGCTATATGAGAAGATGTTCACATTATTTGTTTCCTTGAAATATTAACATTGAACTTAATGTATTATGCCATATTTTAGTTTTATTATTGACGTATAACATTAACTAGGCAAGTTGTAATTATTTAATAGATTATGCTTATATTACAGCTCAGTAGTTGATCTATTTCCACTTATGATATGATTTATATCATGTATTATACATGAATGATTTATAAACTTGCAAAACGCTTACAATATAATTACATCTGTTCCTCAATTTACGCGGAGTATTCGTTCCACGTGAATTCGTTTTACACGAATGAACATCACGTAAATAAAATCTGTCAGCATAAAAGAAAAAATATGTACGCATATGATGACTAGCACAACGTAATGCACTTTCATCTTCATCTCATACAGCATTGACGCTACTGGTCGCGTAAGAAAAGATCGCGCTAAAAAACTTCCGCTAAAATTTTGTTATAATTTACCGCGTAAAACAGGGACTCGCGTAAAAGAAGTGCCCCGTAGATTAAGGGACCACTGTATCTTCATAGAGAAAGAAATATCTTCTCTAGTGGCGTGGAACCATGTTTTCCATCATTTGTAATCATCGGCAGTGGATACAGTTTTTTTCTGGTATGTTGGTTCAATTTTTCTCCCATTATAAAACAAAACACCATTTACAATTTCTTCTTTAGATTCACAATCAAAAAATCACTCTCACCTTGTGTTGACCTGTACAGGAAACTTCAACATCATTTTGCAGGAGAATGGTTGAGTTGTGATTAATAAAATTGATCCCTGCGATAAGTAGAATATGATGTAAGCAGAAAAATATGACCTTTTGATCTGGAATTTCAAGGTCAAGGTTAAATTTTCGACAACATTTTTATATTAATCTCCACCACACAGAGGCTATACTAACACTAATAACACTATGGTGGTCCCAGCACTTAACTTTTCTTTATCCTGTACATCTTAGCATCCACTTGTAAACCTTTTAGATTAGATAAGGCTATAGGCAAGAACTTTTTATTTGTCATCAAAATGATAAATCAAGACACTAAGATGGTTTAACTTTTCAATACACAAGAAGCGAAAATACATTCATGACAAGTGTCTACTTATATATTTTAAATAGTTCATTCCTTTACTGAAGATTCCAAGAAAATGAGCTTGTACAGACGAGCATAGATTTTCAATGCGAGTATTATTTCCTAATTATTACAAGTAGTTCGCAACATTATACGTGCATTGCAGCATTGTTCAGCGCATTTTTTATTTATGATTTTTTCACTTTTAATAAATAATCACATATTAGAAAAGAAATAGAATTATGTATAATGTATCTAACTAACAAGCTTGATTATTAATTACGGCATTTATAGCACAACGGTCAAAAATAAAACGGGCTAGGACTTGAAGAAGCCATAAAATGTCTTATCTTTCAGCACATTTTATACGCGCATGTCAACAAACAATTCCGAAATGGACAGAGTAACGACATCGCATTATAATATACACGGCATTTTAAACGCTGAAGTTGGCCACATTACATATTTTTCGCTACTATTGAGGTGGTATAAGTGTTGTTCGTGATACTTGTAGCTGCTGGCCGTAGATGTCGCTGCTGGGGTACTGCTATTTTTCTTCTAATTTAGATGCGTGGAGGAAAAATCGGACTACGGGAGCCAGGATTCGAACCCGGGTCCCGAACGTTCGTAACCTAAGGCGCTAACCACTGCGCTTCCATTGTCCGATTGTAGTTAGTGTCGAGTGACGGTATTTGTTGTCGAGTGCCGCCACACTATTGTTCGAAAACGGCGAGGTCGCAGCTGAAATTTCTTTAAATATGTCAGTCTTTTAACAAGAAAGATTGTAGCGTAATTAATCAAAAAGTCACTTTTTATTAACATTGATTACATTTTAAAACTTCCAACTTTGAAGACGAATATCTTCTTTTCGGTAATGGTAGTCTTTACGAAAATTAAAAAATGTATAGATAATATATTAAATAACATATTGTCAAAATTTGAAAGAAATTGTAAGGATACCAATCAGCGCTACCAATATCTTACATGATAAATTTTGTATAACTTTCCGAATAAAATGTTATTAAGATGTTACTAGAATTTCCCATATGAATGTAGACATTAGAATCGATTCTTCCATCATGGCAAATTGAACTTATTATCATTGTACTGCGCAGACACTGATACATACAATATTGGAAAATAACACACACAGAGTAATAAATACCACAGTTTGTCAAATGAGAAATATTGACAAGCAACTGATTAAACTCAAACGTCGTTTCCTGCGTAAAAATAACCAGCCTAATTCATGGCATATCTTCACCGGAACCTCGTCAAGTTTCGCGTTTGACTTCCTATCGATTATTTCGAAACGAGTAAATTAATATGTAAACTATTTGGAATAATTTCCGTATTCTAATGTTTTCAACAACACAATCAACCTTAAACGTTTCAATTGGAAGAATTTGAAACTTTATATTTCATAAAGAATTATTAATCGTAATGGATATTGTTTCGAAAAGCAAAAGTGGCCGATTAACATGAAACTTGCGGGAAGGCGGCGAGCAAATGGAAAATTTCAGCTTCGGGTGTTTATTAGTTCTCGGGATATTAATAAAAAACGATCAGCAGTATTCTATTTCTAAGAAAAATCATCGATTATAGATTAAACCCATTTACTCATTGAAATTTGTAACGGCATGTCGGAAACCGCTCTATGGAATTTCCGAGTAGAGTCGATTAATGTTTCTTCTAATCCTTTACCTCGATAAGTAATTAGTAAACAAAAACACATATAAGAAATGCCTGTACAAAGTTCGCACACCGTAGAAAAATCGCACACGTTCCTCGAGTTTGCAGACTGATGCGCGTTATCAACTGGGTGGCGATCAGTCAGGTTGCAATTGATCGGTTCATTTCGCGAACCTTGAACGCTCTTAATGCTCAAGGTGGAGATAGATTAAAGATGCAGAGTAATGTTACAGAGTATGACTGTATGCTGGAGACTGTTCGAAGACTTGTTTAAGATTCCCTGAAGAAACCTCGCCTGTTCCTCATATACTAGCTCTCTGTTTTAGGGTTTTCCTACTCACCATGGTTTTTGTGAGGTGGGAAATTATTCCTTCCAATCTTCTCTGGTGTTGCTGAATGATACCAGCGGTTAGTTTAGAGCATCCCATCGAACACTTAGGGTGTTAATTAGCTTCTTAATGAGGTGCGCATCTCCGTGTTTACAATTTGGGAGGTGGGAACTTCGGACTTTCCCAAAAAAAGCAATTGTGGTGTCTGTATCGCAAACTGAGGGTCACCCAAAATCCCGAACACAGACTGCTCACAGAAAATTGATATGTGATATTTGAGGTGTTCTTTCTAAAAGCACGGTTGGGTACGTGTATAGAGAAAAAGAATGGGCCAGAATTCACCAGATGTGTTTAAAATTGCTCAGAACTTCCTTGCAAGGATAGTGTCATTTCGTCAACAAAATCAAAAACTTAAAAGAGCTATTCAATGGGGTACATATTATTTTTCATTCGGCATATGTTACACATTAGAGCATAAAACGATACCTTAACTAATCCTTCGAGTATAAGTTTAAATAACTTTTTTGTTGTTTTTCTCGTGTTTTTTCCTTTATTATTTCATGTATATGTATTTGAATATTATAATGTAGAATGAACAGTAATTTGTATGGGAGTCATTTGTTGTTTATGTAAAACAACGCACAGTTATATTCAGTAGCAGCTCAAGTATACTTAATGCACGTGTCGTTTTTCTCTGGACATTGCTATTTTCAATACGACTTTTTTGTAAATAGTCTGCACACTCGCGGTACGTGTGCGATTTTCCAACCAATGGAACTTTGTACAAGCATTGTCTATATGTGCTTTTGTTTATTAATTATTTATCGAGACAAAGGATTAGAGGAGACACTAATCCTCTCTATTCGAAAATATCATAAAGCGGTTTACGATATGCTGTTATGGATTTCAATGAGTAAGCATAATCGATGATTTTTCTTAAAAAACTTTACGAATGTCATAGTTTGTAGTACAAAATAAGCTGCTGCCCATCTATCGTTTGATTTGATGATCACCGTGTACCCCACTTGAGCTGACCTACTTTCGTTCGTGTAAGGATTTACTCGCGCACAGTGATATTTCGGCCGATTTTTAATTGTCAATAATTCAAAAATAAAACCGAAAGCGCAATTTTTTTCTCCTTGATTTTCATCTTATTCTAGCTTCAAGAATCTGCCCTTAAGTTGTTTTACATTGAACACCCGGTATATACTATAAACAAAAGATGGACGGGCAACAAATAATAGCGCGTACGCTGTCGCGGATGCACAGTTGTGTATAATTATATACATTGTACATTGGTAGAATTCATTGAACTGGCATCGATAATTTCTTCCGATTATCTCAGAAACTATAGCCGTCCAACAGTTACATGTATAGGAAATGGTTGTTTAGAGTCATATTCCCGACAATGTGTTCAAAAGTCATCGATATCAGAGAGGATGTAGCTGTTCTACAGTTCCATGTTATTCGTTTCAGGAAAAGGTGGACGAATTTCTCGAAATGCTATTTCACGGATTTGAAAATGATTTTTGTAATCATTTTGTCACGACGTATGTATGACAAGAAAAATAATTTAAGAGGACGGTGCAATGACTGTGATCTTGAATAAAATAACATATTGTTGATGTTAGAGCGAGCGTGTATCTGTAATTAGGTTTGTGATTGTTAAATAGGAATGAGACTATGCTTCATTTTCTGACCACCGCGCCGTAAGGTGGCCGACCATGTGCAAGCTAACGTTCAGCGAATGCATTCGCATATTAATATGATTCGTGAGTATGTTGACGCTTTTTCCTGTTATTATTTTCCGTTAGTCCTACGATATAACAGAGTGATTAAATAAAATTCCGCTTCTGCCCGCCTTTCGCCCTCTTGCTGCTCGCTTTCCGTCAGCTTTCCATTTTCCACGCTCTACTAGCGCATTCAATGCTGCGCTCGCTCAGGTTTGTCATTCTTAAAATTTATTAATAAATTACGAAACTGTGCAACACATCTCGTAATATTCAATACATATGTATATTGTACAGGGTGTGCAGAGTAAGTGTAAAAAGAATCTGTCGTATCGTAATTTTACTCTTTCGGATCGGTGAAGATTTGTAAAAAATAATTTGTTAAAGAACGATACAGACCATCAAATTCGGTGTCTCACTTTTTTATTGCTATGTACTCTACTCATTACGAGGAACAAGGGTCTCAAAAGAATCATGCGTCGCAAATGACCCCTTCTCTGAGGGAAAAATGTTAAAGTTCATATTGACATTTACTTTTACTAAGAGAAATATCCTACTATCGATGAAGCAGCAGAAAATTGTATGTATATCAGAATACAGGGATAGCGGAAGACTTTTACATGTAGAGAAAAGGTTAACCAACGATACGATTTACAGTGACTATGTGAACTTGGTGAGCAAGAACTTAATATTGGGACGTTTAAATCCGCATCAAAGGTCAAATCGGCTGAGCATTCCTAAAGAAGAACAGATTAATTATATCCTTTACTCAAGAATGGAATTATGTGCCAGCAACGATGGCATGTGCATTATATTTGCGATTTTTATGTTTACGACTTCGTAGAAAATTTAAAGCAGTACAAAGTTAAAGCAAACTCTATCTATTTCATACACGATTGTTCACGATTCATGTAATAGTCAAACAGTTCGACAAGTTTTGAATGAAACGTTTGTATTATTGCGAACAGAATGCAGACCCGCTCCTCATGGAGCATCTCGTTCTCCATATTCGACACCACTGGACTTTGCTCAGAATAAAATAAAAACTGCATGTAATTACTACGTAATGGTTACTACAATCGTAGATTTATGTGTTAAGATACGTTAATGTCGGGCGTCGTAATAAAAGAAAATAAAATTGCAGAATATAAATAGGATATTTACATTAAGTAATGAGGAAACCATATATATGCATAATACATAGTAGCATACGTGACAAAAAATGCAACTTTTTTTTGTCATATGCATTGATGCCGTAATTTTTCAAATAGACATTGCTCAGTGATTTCTTTAAACAATTTTGAAAATTTCTTATTAACTGTCGCATTTTCGTTCAATACGTTGAAATTCTTACTCACAAATATTTCTCTGTTTTTAACTGTATCCGAGATAGTCCTTTAAGGGTTGAACTTTGGAGGATGGTTACAGCTCATAAATTTAATTTACCGCAACTAAAAAAGAATACGAGTTTTTATATTTCGCGCTGTTCTTCAAGTCTCAAGATTTATTAAAATCAGAGTCTGCCTATTCGGAACCTTTTCTTGTTAGTGAAGCTTCGTTTTGATACCATTATGTTTTGCAATTATCGTGGCATTGAATTATCAAATTGATAAGTACTTTACGTAAAATATTTTTCCATTTTTTTAAGGATATATTCTTTAAATGATTATATGATGATATATGGTGAATCAATATTTTTCGTTTCAGATAGTCATATGATTTCAATAAAGCACATTGCGGAACTGTTTTCAGGTGTTTCTAAACATGCTACAGAATTAAGGCTCATATATTAGCATTGTATTTTATAGCATTGTGTATCGTGTATTACTGTGTTTTGGATAGTTATCTTGTATCAGGATGAAATTGTCTTTCAAATCCATATTTTTACTCATTGATGCAGATAATTTTTAAAAATATTTATACACGTTTTAACCTTTTTTTTTTTTGTACGTGGGGAAATCCTCATGGACATCCGCTGTTCTAATAATCGCGTAACAGCAGAGTAGTGTCGGACTCCTACCGACTAAAACTCCACGATGACTATCCTACGCGTATGACAGGAGTGTCCCAGGAACCTTCCCGCGTCTTCTTGTTCGAACCAGTCCTAATAATTCCTGACTATTGAATTTGGCGTTAGGGGGGGCATTGTCCCTAGGGCTATCGCTTCTTCTAGTCGTGGTCCGTTGGGACTGCGATGGAGCGGCTCTAGGTCGCCTGACTGCGATCCTCCTTCTCTCTCTCCTTTCTTTCTCTCCCTTTCTGCTCGCTCCTTCGCGAGCATAACTCGCTCGCAGAAGAGGCGGACGGCCTCGTATTCCAGTGACCCTCTCAACATCGCTTCTACAATCGCTGAGGGGGTCAATCTTTCTCCTATGGCGTACCGCAGAGTGTAGCGGGGCAGTTCCCACGCCGGACAAAACTCCAGCGTGTGCTGCGCTGTGTCCCTGCCCTTTCTGCAGTGGTGACAAATGTCCGTCGTCTCCCGTCTGATTTTTCTCTCAGATAGTCGCCGAACACGCCGTGTCCAGTGAGCACCTGCGTCATCCTGTTGGTGAGCGGGAAACCGCGGCTGCTTCTCCATGTCTCCCAGGTTGGTAGGACCGCCTCCGCGCCTCGATGTTTGCCTCCCTCGTTGATCAGTTGGGATCGCCACTGGTCCCACGCGTCCTTCTCGTCGGTTTCTAGGTCGTTTGGGGCCGCCTGCTCGGTCAAGTCTTCATACACGTTTTAACCTAGGAAGTGCTAACTCCAAGAATATAGATTTTTATCATAAGCTAGATACTTATTAATATTTTCACAACAAGAAAATGTATCGAATTTTTTTCTGAAAATTATTTTGGAGACTTGTAAGAATATGTATACATTTTCCATTTCCTAAGAATTTCTTACTAAACGATGTTGTACCATAATTTTAATTTTTGTTAAATCATTGCATGAATACGTTTCACACTGATTGTGTGTTATTTAATCTCAGCAGAATAGGTAGTTCCTAATATGAAATGGAATTTACAATTCAAATATTTTCGCATTCATTGTAAATGTAATATGCAATAAAAATGTCATTAAAATTAAAATGTTTAAATCTATTTTTTGCTTGGTTCTGGAGATAGAAATGTTAATCGAATCATTCATGTATGACATTATACAGTTTCAGTAGTAGGGTGGTGTTATTAAAAGTATGAGTATCTAGAGGAGCGACACATCGAATATCGTTACAGTACAGTGACAGACTTATCGGGATCTGGAAGTAGCAACAGGTAACATGTGATTCCTTGTTATTCTGTATTCAATTGTGTCGTCTTCTATTAATTGTATTCATCATTACCAATGTCATATATATCAAAAATATTATCAGGTAACTTACTGCAATAGCTTAAATGAAGTTTTTGAATTTTTAAATATTTATTTTGCATTTTACATTTTACACAGTAAAAATGGTTCATTATTGTGGTTATTCGGTAATTTACAACCACTCATTAGAGGTGATCAAAACATTCGTCTTCGTGTGATAGTTGCATGAACCTCCGGCTATTTTTTGGCAAAAGTTGAGTTTAAGAAGGGTTTTTCATATTATTGTTAGGACTGTCTTCGATCTTTCGTGTCTATGAAAGGTGAAAATACGCTTCGCGGTGAATACATTAAACATGCGAGATACTTCAGTCATATTGTATTTTAAATAGTAAGAATCCATTGTTTGTAGTGAAATTAATTGAAGCAAACGCAAATGAACTGACATATACATATGTAATATTGATACTATATAAAAGAAACTATGAAATGGTAGTGGAGAGATTATGTATTGCACAATTGTATTATGTTCAAGTAAAATATTCTACATTGCGATGAAATATATTTCCCTTATTTTATTTATCACTTTTTTAAAAATCCACTTGTTAATTATTTAGATGCGACAAAATATCTCTTCGAATTATAACATAAACATTCTTTCATCACATTCAAGTGTTAAAAAGACTTTATGTTCAATTTTACAAATGTCAAATTTCACATATTGTTATTAGTTATTACTCAATATATAATTTTTTTCACTTGTATACTATATATATGTCGGGTTCACATTAGAATTAGGGTTAGGGGTGTGAAACGAATCTCCACTTGGATTACACATTGTCGTTATGCAATAGAGAAGACATTGACTAGTGCAAGTACGATTATCATAGAACTGGACAAGTAACCGTGGTAATTAGATACTCGAGAAATTAATGACAATGATTCTAGGTTCAATAACGAATCCGCGGTCGACGGGATGATAGATGAACGTGCTCACAAAATCTAAGTCGGACGCGTAATATTCACTGATCGTAAGGGGTTACCCTTTTCGCAAGAAAGAATGAATTTCCCTCCCGATGATGCCACAGAGCAAAAGTATGATGAGGTGTGTCTAAGGACACGAGATCATCGGATTCGTCGAGAAAAGCCTTCGTTCAGAAAGTAAGGGAAATTGACGTTGCTGCTAATTGGTCAATCTCCATATCGGTGGTTAGAAAAAGATGCTAGCCGCCCTCCAGGGAAAGTTGCTAGTGGGAGACGCCTTTCGTTGAAAAATAGATCTTTCCTATCTTCCCGTAGCTGGGACAAAGGTTGTTTGTCTGTCTGAAGGACTTTAGCCAACTAAATCTTAAGATTTATAACGGGCCCTCAGGCTAGCTGAACGTGTACTGCGGAGACGCATCGACATCTGGCAATCATCTTACTCGAAGAATAGGATCTGCGTGTGGCGAGCCACGGGACAGAAACCGTTGGAATGTTTACTGTCGCGTGCCGCCACAAATATTTCTTTTAAGGAGAGCTATAGAATTACTCCATACCTTTGTTAGACAAAGCGTTTATCCCGTGACCGCGGCTGCGTTCAGCGACTGGCAGTCGTCTCGAGCCCAAGCTCGATATTGCAAATCTCGAACAATACAATCAGGTCGAATGACGACAATTGCTTAATTACGACTATGATTAGAATCTAGATTATAATGTTAAGGAATTTTCCCAAAGTTCATAAGGGAAGGCTCCAGTGTCCTTTCATCTCCGACATATATATGTGTACAGTAGTTAACGTATCAAATTTCTAAAAAACAACTTTCTCTGAAACACAAGGCTTGTTATTGTAAAGATCAAGCAGAAAACAAATTACAAAACTAGAAGACATAGAACGTAATGCAATATAATATGCACAATCATGATAATATAAAAATATAGCACATTCTTGAGGTTAAACTAAGATAAAAATGGAGAACCAGATAATTGCGCTTTGTTTTTCACACGAACGATAAATGGGCAACAGCTTACCTCGTGAAAATCGTAAAGAAGAAGACTATGACGTTCGGAGATGCAAACTATCCTGCGAGACGTTTTCTAAGAAAAATCATAAATTGTAGATTAATCCCGTTTACTGACAGAAATCTATAACGGCACATAAATAAATAATGTATGCAGAGCACATATAAAATAAGTTTATACAGATTTCGAATACGCACGTGTTCACGGATGGGGACAGAAAAATCACATACGCAACAAGCATTCTTCAGGTGCTACTAAATATGATCGAATACTGTTTCGCATAAACCACACTCATTTTCCACACAAATGACTGACCACTGCATATTACAATATTCACATACATACACCTAAAATAAAAAATAAAAAAAGCAAAGGAAACTACATAAATATTGTTTAAATTAATACTCGAAGGATTAAAAAAGGTATCGTTTCATGGAGTAATGGATAATAATGTAAATTAATTAACAGCCACATTAAAAGCTGTATTTATTGCGTTGAATACCTCTTTTTTTGGTAAAAATCTATCATATAGTAAAATTATTCAATTATTATCATTATTTAATTATTTAATTCATGCAAAACGAAACCATAATTATTGAATTACGTTTCTCTTTGTGTAAAGAATATCCGTAGACTTCTTTAGAAAGTAATGCATACAACGGTATCAACCAATTTTCTATATCATTTAAAACATTTTTCCACTTACTAATTGTTGGGAATGTCAATCTATGGCAAATATAGGGACTGCAAGTGTGAAGATCCTGAAACATGGACACAATCAATAAAGAAACAAATGAAAATGGAATCAATAAAGGACTGAATAAGACGAGTTCTCTCGAGGAATTCTACGCCGGTAGTGGGATCCTTGTGACTGGAGGAACCGGTTTCGTTGGAAAAGGTCTCCTGGAAAAACTTATTCGCATATGTCCACGCATCGCTGCCATTTTTATACTAATTCGTCCAAAAACTAACGAAACGATAGAACAACGATTTATGAAGCTCATAGATGATCCCGTTCGTAAATATATTCTTGTTCCTTTCAATATTTAAGGCTGTCAGGAGCCAAATTGATTAACTTTCTTTTCTGGAATTGAGCTGGTAATTTTTCGTCTTCAGATTTACGATGACATCAAAGCCAAATACCCTTCAGCTTTGAGCAGAGTTTATCCCATGAAAGGTGACGCGAGTCTGCCGGACTTAGGTCTTTCGCGAGAAGATAGAATTTTGTTGTTAGAGAAAGTAAACATATTGCTACATGTCGCGGCAACTGTGAGATTCAACGAACCGCTACACGTGGCTATTAATGTGAATACGAAAGGTACTGCTCGTGTTATCGAACTTTGGAACGAACTGAGGCATCCAATTAGCTTCGTCCACGTGAGCACAGCTTATAGTAATGCGAATCTACCTGAGATTGGGGAAAAGATTTATACGTAAGAATAAGTTGCGCGCTAACACTGTTCCATGCTTTACGAATATTTTAATTGCAATTGTAGCATGAAGAATATGTTCACTTATCATTAATTTTGCAGCACGAGTTTGAAACCTTCCGAGGTGATCGATATGTGTGACAAATTCGACAAAACGTCGATCAATGAAATAGAAAAAAAGATTTTAAAAACTTATCCAAACACATACACATTCAGTAAGAATTTAGCAGAGCAGATTGTAGCAAGCAAGTGCAAAGATCTGCCAGTTGCGATAGTGCGGCCAAGCATAATTGGTGCCGCTTTGGAAGAACCATATCCTGGTTGGATACAAAATATTTCTGGAATTACAGGTATTTTAATAGATATTCTTCAATAGCAATTGTCAACACACCTTACATTTCACAAAAGTGGGGTTACTCGATTTGTTTGTGAGAGGATCAATGAGAGGCTCTCCACTAGATTATCATTATTATAGTTCAAATTTGTTGTTGCTCACTATTACGAGAATTCATTCCTATCTATTTAGCATTACATTTCTGCTAATCGAAAGTCACAAATAATTTCTAAATCAATTCAATGTTACCAGGTACCTTTCTGCTAATCGGCAAAGGATGTGCAACAGCGATACGAGGTAGGAAAGATGCAAGATTGGATGTAGTGCCTGTCGATTTCGTAGTCGACACGATAATATGTACTGCATGGCATGTCACGCTACATCGTGATCATGAAGTTAAAGTTTACAACTGCACCAGCAACGCATACCCTTTTAAGTAATATTTTTTACGAATATATGTCAACTCATGTAATTCGATTGTTAGAGTATTCCAAAAGTTTCAGTTTATTTAAGTAACATGGACAATGGAAGCGCACACAAACGTAGAATACGAAAGTCCAATTTTGACCTCAATACGTTAATTTAGGAAGATAGTGATGTAATGTAATACTTATTTAATTGCATAATATTTCCTGAGATACTCTGATAGTAATAAACTTTACCTTAAGCGTAATTCGATTAATTCTACAAATGTAATTATTTCAATTCCCAAGATGGGGTCAGATGAAAGATACCATGGTGAAATGTAGCATAGAAACGCCACTGAACGATACGCTATGGTACCCGGGTTGTCCAATGATAGCTAATAGACATATTTACAACGTTCGGAGTGTAATTCCGCATGTTTTGCCTGCGTTCGTCATAGATAACTTTTCAAGACTCCGAGGTAGTAAACCAATGTAAGTATTCTATCGACCCTCGAACAACGAGAACGATCTTTCTGGAATAATCATTGTTTTCATCTATAATAATAATTAAAAATGATATTTCAGAGTGATGAAACTTCTCAGAATTGGCAATAAGCTTGTCGCATCGGTTGCATTTTTCACCACACACGAATGGACCTTCCAAAGGGATAACTGTTCCGACTTGGCGAGGAAGGTGAAAATGTTGAAGGACAGCGATATGGTCAAACTAGATTTACGGGATATGAATTGGGAGAAGTATGTTGAAGTTTACCTGATGGGAATTAAGAAATTTATTCTAAAACAAGAGTTTCAGCCAACAGCCCGACAACGATTAGCAAGGTGCGTATAAAAGTATCTTCTTATACAAAAAATAGGAATTAATATAAATATATATATTTTTGGTTATTTCAGGTTATACTGGATACATCAGATCACCAAAATATCCGGTATAATAATTTTGTTATGGATAATATTATGTTTTGTATACTGACTACTTGAACGTTACTTTTTTATCTTTGAACCAAAGACAATATAAATATAATTTTATGAAGAAGGGATTCAACATTCTTTTCATTTGGTTTTTTCATTCGTTTCCTTTCTAAAGAAATCCATTTATGACATTGTTCGTCTTTTTTTTTTTTTATAAAATTTTAATAAGAATACATGTATTTATACCCACATGATTTCTGAGCTGTAAGAAATTCATCTGCTCGCTGACCATGAACATTTTTCCATTATAATGACATTATTATAATGACAGAAACTTCTATCATCCTTCACCAAATAAAAGTTACGAGATAGTTATTCGTTGACAACAATAATTTATCATTGAAAAGTCTACTGAGAAATAAACTATGATGATAGAAGATAAATATATTTTAAAATAAGATTTAGAATGAGAAAAAGAGTTCTAAAGTAAAACTTTTTTAAGAATGCTTCATTTGCTCTAAAGGCTCACTTAGGTTCTCTAGTTGTTTGCTCAAGAACCTTGCAGTTGCTTGACCAGTCGGCGTTAAAATATATGATACAGTCATCGAAATAGAAACTAGATGTGACAATCATGCTGGATAAAATATTATCTCATATAATAAGTAATGGGTAGTTTTTTATTTAAGTTAAATTTATAAAAATCATATAGGTTTTCATTTCATGTGTATGTATGTGAATATCGCAATGTACAGTGATCAATGATTTGTACGAAAATTGTATGTGGTTCATACAAGAATTGTCATGTCTATTAACAGCTCATAAATTCGTAATGCGTACGGGGTTTTCATGGGAATAGGACTATTTTTATTACGATTTATCTGGGAATAGTTCGGCCACCACAGTGCGTTTGTGATTTTCCTACGCTGCGTAAACTTGTGAACAAATTGTTAACATGTGTTGAGGTTGACTGATAGAAGAACAAGTGGATGAGTATGTAATAAAAAAATTTAAATAAATAAAGGTATAAGTATAGGTATTATACAAGTATAGTGTATAAGTTTATGCTGATCCATATCCTCACTCTCATAGTGTTACAATACAATATAGATGATACTGGTGGTTGTAATACACATCGTCGTCTTTAAACCTAAAATAAATTAAGCAACTGTAATAGTGGAAGTATAGAAGCTGATAATTATCTTTTAATACTGAATAATTTGATAAATTAAGAAAGAATAATACTCACATGTGCTATTTATTACCATATGAGTATTGGGCATCATGATAAATAATTGGAAAGTACATTTGAAGGATCGGATTTATTGACAATATTTTCTTCAGGAGTCATTTATCGTGCAATAAGCAGAAATTAACTAATTATGAAATAATTAATAAATGGTTAATTGCCAGAATGTTAGTAGTATAGCTTTTAAGTATATAAGGGATATAAGATATATACACCGTGTTAAGTATAGATAACGATAAGTATTATTTGAAATGGTCTTTAAATAAGGTTATTTGAGTGAGAATAATATAAAGACAAGTTATGAACGAAAAGGAAAGTAAATAGAATTTAGATATGACTAGTAAAAGCGTGAGATTATACGAGCATCTAATAACAATGACCCAACAGATTAAGACTGTTTATTTTGTTTTATTTTGTTTGTTTTAGTTTTGCTGAATACCGTTAATGGTACATAGTTAAGTTAATGTTAGCTGGTACCATAACAACATTAAATGACTTCAAGATGAAGATAACAGTTAAATGGGAAAGATGTAAATAATTATGTTAGTTTTATGCAATTATATACATGATGAAGCGATAAGCGAGCTGGTAAAATTAAGGAAAGTACACACATATCATAGCACATTAACGCCAATAAAAGTGTGGTTGAATGAGTTATTGGATGATACGCAATATACGAACCTGGCAAGATTATACGGACAATGGAAACGGAATAACGACAATATGACAATATCGGCAACGTAACTGAACATGATAAAGGAATAACGGCTATTATAAGGAACTTGGCTACGTCCCTTAATTAGGAAAAAATATGGATAGAATGACACGGAAGAATAAAATTACGGCTCCGGGAGTTTTGAAGCCTCCAAGCCACGTCGGTTCGGCGAGTGGTGCCTCCCCCAGGTTCGCCCCGACGACCATCACACGACTGGGCGAGGAACGAGGAGAGGACGGTCGGTCCCAGGGCCGTCTTTTGCTCGGTAAGAGAGATCGGGGATCATGCGATCGATTGCGGTACAGAGAAGAATCTCGAAGAAGCATCGTTGATTCCGACCGCCAAAAGGGAGAGTGCCAAGGAGTTATTAAAGGGAAAGGTGGGGCAAGACATCGAAACGGACATTGAATCTCAAGCGGAGTTGACCGACCAGAGTAGCTATCTAACCCCAGGTACTAATAACCTCAGGAAAGGATCAAAAGCGGAGTAAAAATAAGAAGGTTTTAGTGAATAAGGGGGCGTTGGGAACCAGAAGAGGAGGAAACAGAAAACTGAAGGAAAGCTCTTTCGCTGACGGAGGTAGAGGTCTGTCATCAGGTCTTCGCGACGTCAGGGGACTCACGAGGAGTCTGGAAGTTCTAACAATCAACATAGAGTTAACGATAAGAAGAATTATGAGAAGACTGGCGTAGCAAGGTATCGGTAGTCAGTCAGACTGAGGCAGTCCAATCAGAGAAGCGAAAGGTCATATCACCACTGGAGGAAAGGAAGGTATGCCACATGGAAGAGCCGAGAAAGCAAGAGGTGATAACCTACGCCGAAATCTGTAGCAAGGATAGCGAGGACGAATGGACGCCCGTTAACCCCATAACTTGCTATTTACGTTCGAGAATGTTGGGCTAAAAACGCAAACAAGCTATTATATATTATATTATATATTATATTTGGCCCGATCATCGTACTTCGGTCTATGTCTGCAATATTTTCGTTTGGTCCAATCATCATACTACAGGCTATGCCCGTAGTCGTAGGTTAAGGGGTTAATTGCCGTAGGAGGCTTAGGAGTCGAATTGAAAGCACGACGGGAGGAAGGACCGTAGTCAGGGAGAAAAGAGAGAGAACTGCAAGGAGAAGGAGCGAGATTATCCTTGTTAAAGTGAAGTAGGATACCAATTGGATAGATTCCTATAGAGAGGCGGTTGGTGGCGAAGAATGCCCTGAAGGAGACAGCTGGCGTCAGGAAGACGAGGACTGGGCACATCCTTATTGAACTAAATAACAAGGTAACGCTTGGACAGGTTGCGGAAAACCTGAAAAAAGCTATGTGTCAGGAGAAGGAAATTGTTACTTTGCGAATAGGCGAATTGACCCTGCAAATCAGGAACATTGAGTCTATCGCCACAAAGAAAGAATTGGCACAGAACATATCCACTGAACTGAACATAAAGGAAGAGAGATGGATAGAGGTGACGTCCCTAAGGATGACGCCGTGGGGAACCCAGCAGGCGGTGGTTGTGCTGTCTGCGAGTGCTGTTCCCGGGAACAGACCGACGATCAAGATTAATACGGGATTGACGATTGCGTCAGCGAGGATTCTGCCCAACGTAGTGAGATGCTATAAGTGTCACATGCTGGGGCATACTGCGGCCAGGTGTACGGCAGCGAGCCCTGGTAGAGAATTGTGCAGATGATGTGAGGATAGGGACCACACCATAAACCAGTGTGTTGAGGTTATTCGATGTGTAATCAGAGAAAACTAGTTGATAAATTGTAAGGCAGAAAATACATTTAAATAAGTGTAATTATAAGTAAGAATACAATTTGAGCTGGTCCAGATCCGCACGCTAGCTGTGTTACCCAATAACTGAAAACCCCGAAGCCAACGTCGCTTGTCTACTGTTTATGGTCTGACTTCGTCGCAGTCTTTTGTCTACGCGCTGTCGATGGCTTCAGTGCTTGAGAAACTAAAAAGACCAGATGTAGAGTTTTCTTATAAGTGGTGACCACTTCAACAAATTTAAAACGTCGTCCACATATACTTAGAAAGTTAGCAAAGACATATATTTGTTCCTAAGCATGATTTCTATCAGTTCAGCGCAACGTGTAGCAAAATGTCTGATACAATTTAATGTTGAATTTGGCTTTTTTTAGGCTAGCTTGAATGGATTACAGGTAAATTTAAACGATCCGTGTGTTGCATCTCCAAGGCATCTTCGACTCATCGATACGCAGTGATACCCGGCACACTTCTAGTGGACAAGCGACGTTACTCGCAGACAGTTTATATACATGTTTTGGCATGTGTTGTCGGCAGGCAATGTCTACAGACACCTGTAGTCTGCCCGTACGCGCCTTAAGTTTCACTGACAGATATTGTCCGCCGATACGTGTTAGCTTTCCGCGAATTTTCCACGAAAGACAGGTGCCGATTACTACGACACCGATTACTACGATTACTACGAGTTATCTTTACCCGAATAATTTAAGAAATATAAAATAAACTTCAAAGAAAAGTTGCTAGCTTTGATATCTTACTAATTCAATGTTATCGAAATTGAATAAACCTCGTTACTGTATTTAAAAGGTAATTGCATTTATATTTCAAGTTTACAAAGACAACAACAAGCAAACAAAGAATCGCAGCGAAGAAATAAACGGATACAACAAACAGAACACTGGATTGAAGATAGGACAATAAACAAGATAGAACCGGAAAAACAACAGTAACAAAGAACCAGGGCGCAGAAAAAAACACGAAGCCTGCGAGCTGGAGAGGAAACCTGTGACCGTCGGTGCAGGCGGTAAGCATACAAAATGCGGTTGCCGAGACGGTGCAGGAATAATCGGCTGGAGAGCCAACCTGCTAGGACCGAGCTATATGCTGGCAGCTCCGCCTTCTCGTGTCCCCGCGGCGCGATGCACGTATCGCGTGGCGCCGGCTAAGCGAGCTGCCGCCCGAAAGGGTAGGTTTAACTTGTCCAATGATCCGCAAGGAGAGGGCAGGGTTTTTCCAAGTCGCCCGCCGATCATCTATGTGCGCCGTTCTCAAGGCAAGGGGCGCTGGAAAGCAGAAGAGAGTCGAACGCGAACATCTAAATGCGAAGCCAATATGCGTTTTTACTCCAGGTATGGCACGGTCTACCAAAAGGTCGGGCCCTCAAACGCACACATTACTTGTACAATTCGAGTGTTGCAGATACGGAAAAGTAATTTATAATTTATCGTAATTTATCGTAATGCGAATTTTGGCGCGTCGTCAAAAATAGATTTTTATTTAAGACGAAATTGTTAAATATACTTTTGTATCAATTCACATAATGTTAATAAATCAATATTGAACATATTACTCACAAATTGTACATATTTTTTGTGCATACACGCATATTTTTCGTCCATATATCAATATTTGTATATTTTATGTGTATAAATTTCATATGCTTTTCGCAAATTTTACATTCATAAACATCTGCAATCTACACGTTACGCTTTTCGTTGTATTTACAGGTACGGACATTATGTATTCTGTTACATTCTTTTATTATAATCTTTTAATATATTTATAGTTATTTAATTACGTAAACGATTTTGAACTATTTAATTTAATAAAGATCTTAGATCGACGGATTTTAATTGCTGTCACATAATCGTTAATTCATTACTTTTCCTCCAACTGTCACGAATTTTCACAAAGTGTGTATTTCGGATCGTTAATCTCACACGGATGTAAACTTCATTTTCTTAATAATCTTGATCAATCATGTATCACATTTTCTATAAAATCTATAAGATCAGCAAGTGCTCGAATACTTGTGAACGATCATATATCTTAATTCATGCCTTTTGTATTAATACAGAAGCTTTATGCGAGAAAGAATTTTCGATATAAATGTTCTCAATGTTATAAATCGAGTTCTGCCCGAGCAGCCGAGCTAAACGGGCGTGTAAAACAGTGCTTCAGAAAAAATGCGGCAAGTGGGGAAGAGAAAGTTACGAACGGCAACGCCCATAGCTAAATGGTGGAAACCCGTGTCTTCTACTGAGAAGACTATAAGCAAAACTAAAATGAAAAAGCACATCCCGCCAATAAAAATAATTAACAAAGACGAACAATACTACATAAATAAAACAACAAACATATCAAAACCAAGCCAACCAATAAACGAAGAACAGGAATGCTCAGCTACAAACGAAGTTGATATGGAAACAATACCAAACAATGAAGAGAATATTACCAATAACGAATTAACCCAACAGGATGAAAGCTGGAAGGTGGCAAGTTATAACATGAAACGAAAAATAACAGGAAATCCAGATACAGAAAAGCAGCGATGGCTGCAAGAATTACCATTCAGAAACTCCTTCAGCTCACTTACGGAAGAAATAGACGACGACCCAACAACCAAAAACACAACTAAATCAACGCACACTACAAAACC
The DNA here is from genome assembly GCF_040668555.2 of Bombus flavifrons. NCBI lineage: Eukaryota > Metazoa > Arthropoda > Insecta > Hymenoptera > Apidae > Bombus > Bombus flavifrons. The sequence goes on along the minus strand of NC_138458.1, from coordinate 3,325,749 downwards.
ACCACCAATATTTGTCGAGGCCCAGATAATAGACCCGCTTATTGATCGACTAAACAATATAGTTGGGAAGGAAAACTAAACAATAAAATAAACAAAATTAGAACAAGTAAACATTCAAACAAACACCCCAGAAAATTATAGGAAAGTGATAAAAGAATTAAAAGAAAAAAACGCTATATACCACACGTACCAGCTCAAAAAGAAAAGGAGCAACGAAATAGTTATAAGAGGACTACATCCAAAAACTAACACAAAAAAAATTAAGTGACGAATTATCAAAAATTGGCCACCAAACAAGAGTAATAAACAATATGACAAGATACGATACGAAGCAACCATTACCATTATTCTTAATAGAACTGGAACCTAGAACCAACAACAAGGAAATCTACGAAATCAAAAGAATTCTAAACACGATAGTAACAGTGGGACCACCACGCCACAAAAAAGATATACCACAATGCATGCGGTGTCAACAATACGGTCACACTAAAAATTATTGTAACAGAAGCCCGGTATGTGTTAAATGCGCAAAAAATCATTTAACAACACACTGTCCATACGTAGAGAAAATAAATGAAGTAAAATGTTACAACTGTAATGGAAACCACCCAGCCAGCTATAAAGGATGCGAAATCAGGAAACAATTACAACGTAAACTGTTTCCACCACTTCGCAATAGATCAATCAATAACTACCAATCACAACAAAGTATAACGAATAATTAAGCAACATTGAAAGCACAAAATGAACCAAAAGCTACAAACAGAAACACAGATTCCCAAGGAAACCGAAGCTACGCGCAAGTAACCCAAAACATTAGACAAGCAACGCCCACAAACAAACAGAATCAAAGCAACAACACCGAAGACGATACAGAAATCAAAGAAATGCTCAAACAATCCATTAAAGGTACGGAGATATTAAGAAAAATGGTAAGTGAGCTAAACACAATACTAAGGCAACAAGTACAACAAACAACAGTCATGTTACAACTACTCACAAACTAAGTAAAAAATAAAAATGGAGATGCTCAAAATAGCAGCCTGGAACTCTAACGGACTACAACAAAGGGCCCTAGAAACTAAAACATTTCTGTATAACAATAATATCGACATACTACTCGTATCGGAAACACACTTCACCATAAAAAGTTACATAAAAATACCGTACTACACAATATATGATTCCAAGCATCCCTCAGGAAAAGCACACGGAGGGACCGCAGTAATAATAAAAAGCGACATTAAACACCACTTACACAGCCAAGCTAGTAAGGAATATATACAAGCAACCACCGTTACTGCACAAACTAGCAGCAACCATTTACAGTTGTCAGCAGTATATGTACCACCGCGACACAAAATTACATCACAAATGTGGGAAGAGTACTTTCAACACTTAGGTGTCAAGTATATCGCAGCGGGAGACTACAATGCAAAGTACACGCTATGGAGATCAAGAATTACCACACCTCGAGGTAGAACCCTGGAAAAATACATTAACAACAACCTCAATATATTATCCACAGGAAGACCGACATACTGGCCGACAGACCTGAGCGAAATACCTGGCCTACTCGATTTTGCAGTTACAAAGGGACTAAACGCAAATAAACTAAAAGTAACACCCAGCCTCGAGCTTAGCTCCGACCATACACCTATAATAACTGCATACAGAAACAAACCAATACTTTATAGCAATCCAGAGACACTATGCAACAGAACCACCAAATGGCAAACTTTTAAAGAAATAATCGAGAGCAAAACCAACTGCAACATACCATTGAAAACACCCGAACACATCGAACAAGCAGTAACAGCATTGACAGAAACTATCTAAGAAGCAACATGGACCAGTACACCTGAACCAACCAACAGAGAAACAAAAATAATTCCACCAGACATACTTGAAAACATAGAACACGAGAAAACAAAAAACACCTAAACAAACTTGCAAAGGAAATAAAAAACAAAATAAAAGAGCACAACAATAACGAATTCACAGAGTCACTCTGCACACGAGAACTCCAACTACTCCCTATGGAAAGCGACGAAAAAAATAAAGAAGCCAATAAAACTAGTTCCAGCAATCGGAAAAGCAGACAACAAATGGGCAAGAAGAAACGAAGAGTAAGCTGAAGAATTTTCCAACCACCTAAGCAACACATTTACACCACATAATATCAATAACAGCAACCTCAATTGTCATACCGACGAGGATGCGCAAACCACTAGTACCTCAACTGACAAGCACTACACCATACCTAAAACAACAGCACACGAAATTAGAAACATAATCGAGAAAACAAAAAACAACAAAGCACCAGGAATCAACCAAATCAATGGTAAAATCCTAAAAAACCTACCTCCAAAAGCGGTACGACTAATCACAATAATTTACAATGCAATATTAAGAATCCAATACTTTCCTAAACTGTGGAAACTAGCACAGATAAAATGCTACCTAAGCCAGGCAAAGACCCACACCAAACTGCATCTTACAGACCAATATCACTACTTCCCGTATTTTCTAAAATACTAGAGGAAATAATTTACGCCCGCTTAAAACCAATAATATAGAAGGAAAAATTAATACCAGATCACCAATTTTGATTCAGAAACAAACACTCCACTATAGAGCAAATGCACAGGCTCATTAACGAAATAATACTAGCATTAGAAAGCAAACAATACCGTACAGCTCTCTTTATGGACATAGAGAAAGCATTTGACAAAATCAACCACGAAAGCCTACTACAAACAGTTAGGAAACAATTCCCGGAGCAAATATAGCAATTAATAAAATCTTACTTAAGCAGCAGAACCTTCGTAATAAAAATCAGACACATACTCTGAAGTTAAAGACATCAAGGCAGGGGTTCCGCAAGGAAGCGTCCTGGGACCAATACTATACACACTATACACGGCCAACATACCAACAACTACCAATTGCAAAATATTGACATTCGCGGACGACACAGCTGTACTAGTCAGGCACAGTAACCCAGACACAGCAGTCAAATTACTACAGGAACATATCACAAAAATAGAAAAGTGGCTTCAAGATAAACAAATTAAAGCAAACCCCGATAAATGCAACCACATTACATTCACACTGCGAAAACAGATACCATCAAACATTATACTTAACGGCACGTAAATACAGACAACAAGGAGACAAATGCATTGGCTAACAAGTCGAAAATCCAAATTAAGCATAGAAAATAAATTAAAAATATACAAAACGATCATAAAACCAATCTGGACGTACGGAATACCACTATGGGGGACAGCAGCAATGAGCTATATAAACAAAATAGAGTCAGTACAAGCTAAAATTCTTAGAACAGTGGTATAGAACGTTAGAAACAAGGATATACGGAAGGACCTGGGAATACCAACGGTCAAAGAGGAAATTAACAGACTCGCAGGATAATATGAAGAAAGAATAGGAACACACCCAAACCGGCTAGCTGTGGAAATGATCAACACCTCAAACACGGATAGAAGACTGAAAAGGAAACACCCAACAGACTTCACAAAGGACACAATCTAACAAACACGAAGATGGTATCCCACTGGGGGTAGCCACCCACATGATAATCTAACAGCTAGAAAGTTCTACCAAATGTCCAAGCTGGACAAATTGTGAATGTAATCAATAAAATAAAAAAAAACCTGTGATCTGAGTTTAGCCATACATCTCCTAAAAGGATTAAGAGATTTTTTAACAAATTCCCAAAATAACAGTGAATTTTAGAACAAAGATAATGGAAATACATAAACATCTTGTTAATAACGACGTGGGTATACTGATAGGAACTAATATCTGGAGAATATATGAATGTCTTAAACATAACGTATTCCTAAAAAACGTTCTCTTTGTCCACCTCTCGATTCCTATACAACCTCTCCTGGTTATCTTGCGCACGCGTAACATTCACGTACCGTTACATGCATTGCCATTCCACACTTTTCGTATTCTTTTTATACTGTTACTTGAATATAGAATTATAGAAAACGTTTAAAAATACAAAAGTACGAAGATATAGAAAATATAAAAATATAAAAATAAAAAATTACAAAACTGTCAAAATTACAGAAAATCAGATTAAACATTAGTACTTATATTCTACACTCGTTTTGTATTACATATACATTTTGTACATTATATTAGGTTAAGTAAAAAGTTCTGAGCGTTTTTCGCTAGATGTCTTTAGTGAGCCATATCTCACGATGTGCACATCGCATCGAGTCATAGTATACACCGATTTCAAGGTGATATTACGCATCAAAAAGGTTCTTTGTCAGTTTTGTGTTCGGTGAAGCCAGTTGTGTGTTACAGCGTTCGAAAATGGAGATAAAAAAAGAGAAAATTCGATACATTCTTCAGTACCACTACGACCAAGGTGAAAAGGCGGAGCAGGCGGCCAAAAAAATTTGTGCTGTTTATGGACCCAGTACAGTATCGAATGCAACAGCAAAGCGGTGGTTCCAACGATTCCGTTCTGGTAATATGGACGTCGAAGATGAGGCACGCTCTGGTAGGCCAATCGTCGAAAATGTGGATAAAATCATGGAAATCGTCGAGTCGGACCGGCATGTGAGCACTTATTCCATTGCCCAGGAACTGAAGATTAGCCAGAAAACCGTTTGGAACCATTTGCATAAGGCTGGTCTCAAGAAGAAGCTCGACGTATGGGTGCCACATGAATTGACGCAAAAGAACCTTTTGGACCGAATTGATGCCTGCGATTCTTTGTTGAGACGTAACGAAATCGACCCATTTTTGAAGCGGATGGTGACTGGCGATGAAAAATGGGTCACATACGAGAACAACAGCCGAAAAAGATCGTGGTCCAATCGCGGTGGGCCGGCCCAAACGATCGCCAAGCGTGGATTAACGGCCAAGAAGGTTTTATTGTGTGTTTGGTGGGATTGGAAGGGAATCATCCATTATGAGCTGCTCCCATCGGGGCAAACACTTAATTCGGACCTCTATTGTCAACAACTGACCAGACTGAAGCAGGCGATCGACCAGAAGCGGCCAGAATTGGCCAATAGGAAAGGTGTTGTGTTCCATCAAGACAACGCCAGGCCGCACACATCTTTAACGACGCGTCAGAAGCTCCGAGAGCTTGGCTGGGAGGTTCTATCGCATCCGCCGTACAGTCCAGACCTGGCACCAAGCGATTATCACCTTTTTAAGTTTTTGCAAAATTTTCTTGATGGTACAAAACTGGCCTCAAGAGAGGCTTGTGAAAATGAGCTGGTCAAGTTTTTTACCAATAGGGACGAGGACTTCTTCAACCGCGGAATTATGAAATTGCCTTCAAAATGGACAAAAGTAATCGAACAAAACGGCGCATATTTAATCTAAATCGAATAATCTTGACTATGTTAATTTCATCGTCGAAATAAAGCGAAAAAGCGCTCAGAACTTTTTACTTCACCTAATATATATGAACCAAAATAGAATATATAAAGTATATTTTATATAACATGTTTCATGCCCCACTCTTTTCTTAATCATCACATTTTATGTCAGACATTTTCCTTTCACAATTTCCTCAGACTTTTCTTCTGAACCTCTACCAAGCTGCATATCTCTTTTTACTTTCCTCTTTTTCTTTTCCCCTTCTCGTACTTCTTAACCTCCTTCTTGTCTAACACTTTTACCGACACGCGCATTTCCTTTTATTGTAAGCTTCCTCTAAGAACGGGTATTTCGAAAACGCTCGTTTATTGTTTGTAACATTTTCCTCTTAAGCAAACGGCGATTCGAAAATCGTGTCCCATACAGACTCTGATTCAGTGAATGTAGCTTGTATGTTAACGGCTCTATCCATAACACAATAAGATAATTTTTAATATATACATCAACGTCAATGATTTCAATATATGCGTGAATGATTTTGATACAGTTTTTTGATACAGATATACATAAAGTCAATGATTTAAATATATTGTAGTATCGTAAACTATTATAATTAGTTTATTAATAATAAATGGATTAAACAGATGTTAATTCAACAGAAAACAATGATTATTTAACATGAACTAATCGCAAAAACGTATTATAATTAAGACAACTAGATAATTAATTAACAACTCTCGTCAACACAGATTCAACTCTCTCTTAACAACGCTAACAACACTATCTCGACAACGCAACCCGCACTCTCTAGCCTCTCAATTCATATTGCTGTTAATTCGTTTATCGTGTCTTAGCAACCCCTTGTCTTTTGTCTTAACCTTATATCTTTTGTCTTAGCCCCACCACGCACATGCTCAGCAACCGCTTGTTTATAATTCGCACGTGTTACGTTCCTGTTTGTTTGAATTGATTTTAAACCGTTGAATTCGCAAGATTATTAAAACCTTTAGTTTATTTATTTATTTTTGATTAGAAATACACTCTGAATAAGCTTACGGCTTATTTATTCGGATTAACGTCGCGGGTATAAATATATTTATTTATAAAGATGATTTAAATCTCGCCAACGAAATGAACACTTAGAAAGATTTCTAATTTAATTGTGACTTAAACTGAGCAATTAATAAGAGACCGTCGAGGTGCAATGCGCGATAGACGACAATATATTTTATGGCGTAACGTAGAATTGACAATATAATAATAAGCCGAAACGTAACGTACAATTAGCGACAAAGTAATGGACTGAAACGTAACGTACAATTCGCGACAAAATAATGGACGATGTTCTGTGTTGCTGCGTTTATTTATAATAACATCCCCCACAGGATGGCGGTCAACTGGTGGTTCGCTTCCGTGGGAATCGGGATGCTGCAGTTTGGGGTTCCCGAACTCGTACGTGAGAGAATGCAAATTCTGTAATCGTTGATGTCTCCTTTGCTTCGTTATCTTGTCTTTTAACTTCCAGATTCCCATCGCGGGTACGTGAGAGAATGCAAAAATCCGTATTTCGACTTAGTTCCCATCGGTCCTATTTTCTGCTGAGGTAGCGTCTAGGAGGCTTGGAGCTTTCCATGCTGGTCTAGTCTTTTCTCGAGAATTTTTATGTTAATACTGTGGGAATAATTTTTGTTCTTCGGCGCGTGGAAGGGTCGGTGGCTAGAGTCTCATTATTATATCGACACTTGCTCCGGCAACACGCGCGATCCGCCACTCCCCTGCAATAAGGATTTCTTCTGATTTATCTTTCGTGAGTTTGGTTTTGAAGAATATTTCCATGTTATGGTTGCTTCCGGGATTTAATTTGATTTTCGATATTTGCTGTTTTCGTGGTTTTGATCTCTTTTCCTATTTTTTGTTGTTTCAGCGCAAGAGAAAGTGGGATTCCGAAGAACCGTGTGTGATTCCGAACGATGTATTCAGCGCATGACGCGTTGCCAGTTCCATCCTGAAGCTTCTTGATTTCGATTTTGCCGCTTTGGATATACCCCGTTCATATGTTAGTTATATATATATATATATATATTTATTTATACATTTTAAATATATTTGTTTAGTTTTATATTTTCTTTTTACTCGATTATATATATATATATTTTTTATACAAAGTAATTTTCGCATAATAAAATTGTTAACAATGTGTTTTATGATTCATTTCTCGCGGCTGATTTCCACCAATCCCCGGCATTCCTGTCCCGTGTCTTTATTTATTGCTACCTCGGCACGACGTTCCATTTTGTATTAAATATTTATTTTCGCTGTTCTTTCCTTTTCCTTTTCTTTTCTTTTCCCTATCGAAAGTATAATTTTATTATTATTATTTTTTTGTAACACGTACGAATCAGTCCACGCATGTTTCAAAATGGCCGCCCGCGAATGTCCCTCGCATACAGTGACTTCTATTGATCTCGGATCTATTTATCGATTATGTGTAAATCTTGTTTCGGCGTTTTGACGTATAGTTGAATTGAGAAATATTGTATTTTGTATTTATCTAATGTGTATAATTATTGCATGTGTTCCGACGTGCGCGTATAAATCTAACATGGCTGCTCGCAAATGTCATCAGTGAGGTTACAGTGGCGGGTCTTTAGTTTTATCGAACTGATTTTTCTGTCTGTCGCTCGTTTTCCCTTATTCTACCGCAATTAGACTATATATTTATTGTTATTATTATTGTTAAAATGACAATAGTATTGTTCATGTGAATATATATATATTTATATTTATATTGTGTGTCATTTTAATGTGACTAATGTTTTGTAATTTTTTTCGATAGTGTTATTTATTGTGCTAAGTAGTTTATTTTATAGTGTTCAATAATATAAAACACACACAAACGTATATATATATATATATATATATATATATATATATATATATATATGCATATACATGTTTCTTGTAGTGGTGTAGTTTCATACGAAGTGAAATGTTAATTGTTTATTTTATGTTTACTAGATTGTTAATTTTGATTTAGTAGAATAGAACACGCATACACACACGCGCATATAAGTATATATGTATATATTTCTGATAGTGTGACTTTCTTATATAAATTCTTTAATTGTGTATTTGAGGTTATATGTCAATTATTTGTTTTCATATATACATATATGTTTTGTAATGTGACAACGTAGTATTGAGAGTTTTATTTCTATCGTTTACCAGATTATTATGTGTTTGATATGGTTTACATATTTATGCTGTACGCAATTCTCCCAGTCGAGGCGGTGTTAATTATTTTTAATCGCTTGATTTGCTAACAAGTAGTTAGTTAGTTAGTTTCGATAGTGCTATGTGTATGTTCTATATCTTTTATATTCATTTAGATTATTAATAGCTTGGTTTAAAATCTAGATTTTATATATATAGACATGCATGTTTCGCAGTACAGTTTTCATATGTAATTCTTTACTAGAATGATCACGAGTTTTGATTATGTATTTTATGTTTACCAGATTGTTAACTTGATTTAATAGTATAGAATGTGCACACATATACATATTTCCATCAACGTGATTTTTATATTAGTTCTTTAATAGTGTAGTATTGTGTATTTTAGGTTATGTATTCATTAGACTGTTAACCATTTGATTTCATATATACATATATATTTTGTATTGTGATAACATAGTATTAAAGTTTTATTTCTAGATTATCGTGTGTTTAATATGTTTTCCACATATTTGTGTTTGCAATTCTTCAAGTCGTTGCGGTGTCAATTATTTTGAACGTTTTAGCCTGTCGATAGGTTGTTACTTAGTCCCTAGTGTTGCGTTGTGTGTTCTATTTCTTTTATATTCATTTAGATTATTAGTAGTAGTTTGGTTTAGAGTGTAGATTATATATTTATATATTTATATATATAGACATGCATGTTACGTAATGTAGTTCTCATTTAATAATTATTTTACCCGAATGTTGGCTAGTTTTAAGTATGTATCTTAAATTAATAATTTTAATTTAATAATGTAGAGTGCGCACACATATATATATATTTCTGACGATGTAACCTCTATTTCTTTAATAATGCAATATTGTATGTTTTATGTATTCGTTAGACTATAAGTTCATTGATTTTATATACTCATATATTTATAGTTTGGTAATGTTGGATTTGTATTATTAGTATAGTATTGGAAGTATTGTTTCTAATATTTTCTGGGTTATTACATGTTTGGCATATATGTTTATATTTATATGTAACTCTCCAAGTTGTTGCTGCGTTGATTGAATAAAATATATTTATATACACATATATTCCTGGTGTTTCAATTATTTTCCTTTTGTAGTTATTCTTATTTCTTGATTTACTCGTTTGGTTCGCGACTCGTTTAATTCATTAATTAATTTTTATTTACTGATTTAAATTCTTTCTTTTGTATTTTACATATTCCGTCTTCGTTGATTGATTGTAGTATATCTTCTTGTTGCTCCTTTTCCTTTATTTTGCAAATTTGTCATATGTAATCCTTCTTATTCTTGATTTATTTGATTGGTTCGTATCTAGTCCAGTTTATTAATTGATTTTATTTACTTTATTTTATACTGATAGTTGGATTTATTTGTCGCCCTCATTTGTTAATTTTTTATTTTGTTTTGTAGTAGCGTGTGTTCCTTGGTGTATTCAAATTTTTCTCGCGCTGATTTGCGTATAGTAATTTTGTATCTTCGTTACGGCACGTGCGGAGCCCGGGACGTGACACACGACACCCCCGTCCTTAGGCCCCTCGTCCACGATACTACACTCGGCCGTACTGGCAATCACATCTGATGTGCTCATCTTCGTTAATTTCACTCGCGTCGTTGACTTCGACAGCGTCCCACCATTTCATGTGATCAGCCACTGTGGAGGTCGTTCACGGCCCTTCGTGTTCGTCTTCTCGTTGTACCATGAAACGGTCATTCCGCAAAACTTTCACCACGCGGTACGGCCCAAGGAACTTCGACTGCAGCTTTAGCTCAGAACCGCCCTGCGTCCTCTCGATTGCCACTAGATCTCCCGTCTTGTATGTTGTCGCCTCATTACGTCTCTCGTTAAACGTCCGCCTGTTTTCAGCTCGATCCGTCTCTTTGCTTCTACGCGCAACTGATCTCGCTTCTCCTGGAACATCGCGGCCCACTCGTCTTCGATCAGCTGCCTGATCTGCGGATCATCCCGCATTCTCATCCGCGTTCCAAACAGCAGCTGGAACGGGGTAACATTCGTACTTCTGCTGGGGGTTGCGTTCAAATACCTCTGCGCTGTCTCTAGGTGTTTGGACCACTCGTCTGGTGTTTGTGTCACATGCGCAAAAAGACCACTCGCTCGGAAACATTAATCAGGTAGACGAAACGTCCTGCATGCCACAAGTATGCATAACATGAACTAATCACAACAACGTATTGTAATTAAGACAACTAGATTATTAATTAGCAACTCTCGTCCCATCTATCAATAAATTTATCATATAGAATAGAGATCACTAGTAATCCTAATTTCTATCATTCTGATGATGACTCTATACTATTTTCTATTCAAAGAATGCATGTTTCTTATAGTACATGTTAGAAATTTTCTCGTGGACGGACACGTCAGAGTTCCGATGATACGCCAAACGGAGAGTTAAAACTGGCGAAAAATGATCTTGACACTCACGACGTCGCAATTTCATAGTCAAAATTTATTTAAAGCAAAATTCAATAATGAAACAATACACGAGAAATGATTACAATCAGATATGCCGAGCGCGTCTATGAAATCTAGTCAAGGATTACAAGGAGTGAAGGCAAATAGGCATTTAGAACTTTTCTAATTGTTCAACCGCAGATGACAGATGATTCGGCAATGACCGAATACTTTGCAATGACGCGAGCCGAGCACCACTCGCCGATTTATGCCCCTGCGTGCTCCTTTTTCGTTGATTCCTCTAAATTTTCCGGAATACGCAAACGTTTAAACCGTTTAAAGGATTGTTATATAGAAAGTTAAAGGCAGACGCGGAGGTTTAAAAAATTAACGGCCGACGCTCTTTGCTAGTTTAAAGAACTGTCTGTAAAAGACCAACAACTGTATGGAGTTTGCCGATCGGCAAATAGAACGGTTTAACGGTTCCTGTTCTAAACACCAAGACTTATCCTAAATAAGACAGGAAATTGTTCCAAATTATTCGATTCGTGCAACAAACGAATACACACGATTTGTCTCTTCGGGTTTCTTCGACTCTAGCGAGACTGTCGCTGTTTTCCAAGCCCGTCCGAGGTTGTAATTTCGTATATCGGTACATAACTAGCACATGCGCACAAAACCCCTCTAAACTAATTTGCCCCTTCAGATAGATACGAGTTATCCACACTACGTTATAAATATTTCCCAAAGTTATGGATAAGGCAGTGACGTAATTATTAATGAGCCGCTAAAATAAGAAAAATAAAGCTTTTATACTTTTGATTTCATTGTCTTAGTTAGATCGTTGAGATTCTTACGAATAAAGTGATACTGAACATGACTATATTTAAAATAATTTTATTTCTTAAGCTTTTTGCGTATCGCGATCTATTCGTCATTAAATAAGTCATGGCAGTATCTCGGATGCCAAATGAACCTAGTGTGAATAGTTGTAGTTAAATTACCGTGAAAAAGTCATTTTGTTATGTGTCAAAAATAAATTGTATAAAAAATATTAAAGAACAACGAATGTCTCTAATTTTTAATTAATTTAATTTTAATTAAAAATATACATTCATTTTAGAAACTTTGTAATAACTTAATGAGATACTTAATGAAGGCATTTTAGAAGGCACTTCAAATGCAATTACGAAAAGTCCTACAAAGTATAAATTTATATTGCAGAGAATATTGAGAATATTGTAATGGACGAGTTAAGTATTGAAATTAGATCATTGGCACTTTCTATGCTTTCGACAGAAAGCAGCTCTGCAGACAATTTGTACCTGGGGTAGCAAATTTTACGGCATAAGAGGTAATTTTTAAAACCCCTTTGTAAGATTTCCATTAAAAGATTTATTAAACAAACATAAGCTTTTAGCTCGTCATAAGTAATGATATGCTTACTTGATGTTTTACATTTGGAATAATACTATAATTAGTCTGTATCACTGCCCGAGGTCCTATCGGCGCAGAATTGCCTCACTGCGATTTCCTCATAGATGTTATAGGTTTGCAATCTCTGGATCACGCTTTTGTCCTACGCACTGTTTAGTCGGGCACGCAGTAAGACGCTTGTACACCGACGTTACAACTAGGGTTGTGGCGGTTTAAGACCCCAGTCTCCTTAACTGGAATAGGAGAGAAGCCTATTCCCGCGAGAATTCCGGAAGTTAAAATCTAGCCGCACTTGACGGACGCTTCGTGCCATAAGCTCTTCGCTCTGGGCCGTCACGGTTATCATTCAATCAAGATTCGCGAGTGGGTACAATTAAAGATTGGCCTCACCTTGGAAGTCTACGCTTAGCGGACCCGTATCTATAGCGCCACGAAGCCCCGATCGCGTTCGATCACCGAGCAAATGGGGCTTCCAATGATTCCGGACCAAACTATGGCGACCGAACCGTCCAAGTCTTCCGCATCCTAGGACGCGTCGGGTACACGAAACGGCTCGGCTACCACCGCCAGACTAACCCCCTCCTCCTCTCCTATCCGCCGCCCACTTTCTTTTTCTCTCCATAGTAATAGTAGCAGTAGTCGGCCGCACAGCCATCGCTTGGTTACGGTCGATCTCGTTCTCGAGAAAACGCACTCTCTCTCGTACATGAGCGTTCTCCTCCCTCTTTCTCTATTATTTCCTCCTCCTCACACACACACACACACACACACACGCGCGCGCGCGCGCTCTCCATTTTTCTATCGCTGTCGTGGAGATACTGTTGTTGCTGTTGAGAAAGTTAAAGACTGCCCGCAGTCGCGAGATAAGATGGGACGACCGTACGATGCTGAAGCTTAGCTTCGGCCGCCCTCATCTTCCGGGACGCTAACTTCAACCTACGCACACAGCTGTCTTTAAGATTTTTCGAGATGGAGGCAATCCTCTCGACCTCCTCCATCTCTCTCGTAATTTCAGCTCCAATGTCGGCGGTCGTCATATCGATCGTACCGAGTTTGATTTGCGCCATCGACTCCAGCGATCCCGAGCCGGTAGTAGTGAAGGTGAATGCGGCATTAGTATTGGTATTGGTATTGATATCGCTGCCGATGCCGATATTTTCACCTCCTCCGCCCCTCTTCCTTTTTCCTGAAACTTTCTCCATCTGTCCGATACCCCCGCCGCCACCGCTCGTCATCGCAGTATATTAGTAACCATCAATGCAAGTAACAACTTGTGCAAAAGGATAAATATGAACCTAGCGCGGAATGTGATGCGAAGAGTAGCGGCGAGTCGAACGAAACTCACGGTGCTAATTATTAAAGTTAAAGTAGTGTCGACTACAAAAGGATGAAGAACACGCACTCAACTTATTTATTATTCATATTAACTCTTCCAAATTTTTCGAACGTAGATGATTGATTAATTTATCAAAGACTGAATAATTCGCAACGACGTAAGCCGAGCGCGGCTCGTCGATTTATACCCTTGCGTATTCCTCTTCCTGTGCATTGGTTCCTTTGAATTTGCCGAAAGACGCCGAGGTCTAAAACGTTTGAACTAATGTACAAAAGGCTAATGTACAAAAAGTTAAAGACGGACGCGAAAGCGTAAACAATTATCGGCTGTCATGTTTGGCTATGATAAAGACATGACTAGTAGAAGAGTAACGGCCGTCCGGAGCTTGCCAATGGGGTCATAACACCGGCACCAACACAACCGAAATCTGCCGAACGGGTTCGTCAACTCACAGATATTAGAAAAACAAGCGCGATGCGAGAAGCGGTCGAGACATAAGAATCAAAACAGAAACCCTGATATAGTTCTTATATCTGAAATCAATCATATAATATAATCAATAATATCATAAATCATATAATAATAATCAATCAATAATCAAAATTAGAAATGCTCTTGTTCTAAACATGTGTCCATTTATTAAAAGGCTCATGTTTTTTCCGGCGTAAACACCTAAATCATACGTATAACCGCTCTCTAAACACAATTTCTATTATTTGATGTCGTATTTATGATATTTCCCTTTGGTATATTAGCGGAAATGTATATGTCCACGCCATAAAATCATACTTTCGTCTATTACGACAGTTTTTCTAGATTTTACCATTATTTTTCAGTGTAGTAATTATTTCCGATATTGCTAATTTTGTTTAACAGCTTCCTCGACTCTACATATGGTATTATCGGAAAAATGTAAGCATTTCAAAATAGCTAAAATACGACCGAGTTTTAAAAATAAATTTAATTTTGATTTTTAAAAGTGTGATCTATCTGGCATTTGTATTATCTCCATGATTGACGATATAGCTATGAAATCATTTATCTCGCTTATTGTAAGAGGTTTCCAGCATTCATCATGTTTTTTTTCTTTTGCACATTGCATGGCGTATTCCTTTGTTTCGTCAAGTTGATTCGATAGTATTTGAACGATAGTATACTTACCCTCGGTCAGAAATAATTTGTATAGCGTCAAAGGATCATGTTGTATTGTATACGTTCATGTTGTATTATAGTCCTCTCTATTTCTGTTTATTGAATCGGTTGCTTTCTTCCCTTTAACGTTCTACGTTCGTATCTAAATATGAATTACTAAATTCAGTGCATGGATTACCGACGAGATTACGTTCCAGTGTCTAATGGATCTTTCTCTGAAGAGTAACAGATATGTCGCGACATATTCCTACAATAAGATATATCCATAGATTTTTCCGATGAATCATCCTTTTCCATAAAATGCATGGTTGACATCGTAATGGGTGATAATTTGAAGAATATTGAAATACGAATGAATTATAATATAAACATATATTTACAAAAATTATATATATCTTACGTATGAAAATCTCAAAATAAAGGACAACATTACAAGATAAGAAAGATACAACAAAAGAAAATTTATTACCGAGACTAATAACAAATAGTACATTTTCTAATCCTTCTGTAGATGTACCGTATAAAATTTTTGCAATTTTTACTTTTTAATTTTTCTCCAAAACTATCATGTACGTTTTTGATGTTTTTAGTAACTTCATTAA
This sequence comes from Bombus flavifrons, assembly GCF_040668555.2. NCBI lineage: Eukaryota > Metazoa > Arthropoda > Insecta > Hymenoptera > Apidae > Bombus > Bombus flavifrons. The sequence goes on along the minus strand of NC_138458.1, from coordinate 3,310,175 downwards.
TTATTTTTATTATTGCAATTAAAAGCACCTTCCTCTATTCTAGTCTTTTTATGCTGTCATGTCGAGGAAAATATCAATATATATGTCGGGTTCACATTATGATTGGGGTTAGGGACGTGTAACGAATCTTCATTTGGCTTAGACATTGTTGTTATGCAATAGAGAAGATATTTACTAGTACAAATATGATTATTAGTACAAGTGTGGATATCGCAGAATTGACAGGTAACTGCGGTGATTAGACACTAATGACAATGATCTTAGGTTCGATAACGAATCTGCGGTCAACGGGATAACAAATGTACTTTCTTGCAAAGTCTTAGTCGGACTCGATTTATTTGCCTACGGTACAAGTATTGCCAAACTAACTCTTTGTTAGAACGTAGAGTATTCACTGATCGCGAAGACGCTATGTAATTCGCTAATGAGACCTCAGGAGAGAATAACTTTACGTCACGATGATGCTGCAGAGGAAAACTATGATGTTTGTGTCTAAGGACACGAGATCATCGGATTCGTCGAGAAAAGCCTTCGTTCGCAAAGTGACGGAAATGGACGTTCCTGTTAATTGGTTAATTTCTATGTTGGTGGTTGAAGAAGGATGCTAACTGCCCTTGAGAGAAAGTTGTGTAGCGGGAAGCGTCGTTCGTGAGAAAAACAAGATTTCCCGTATCTTCCAGTAGTAGGTGGTAGATTTAGGGACTATATTGGGATAAAGACTGTTTGTCCGTTTGAAGGACCTTAATTAGCAAAATCCTAAGATTTATAGCAGCTCCTCGGGCTAGCTGAACATGAACTGTCAAGATGCATCGACATCTGGTAATCATCTTGCATGAAGAATAGGGTCTGTGTGTGGCGAGTCACGAGACAGAACCCGTTGGAATGTTTACTGTCGAGTGCCGCTACAACTATTTCTTTTTAAGGAGAGCTATACAATTACTCTATACCTCTATTAGGTAAAAACGTGTTCATCCCCTGACCACGGTTACGTTCGGCGACTGGTTGTCACCTCGAGCCTAAGCTCATTATCACAAATCTGGAACAAATACAATCGGATTGAATGACGATAATTGCTTAATCACGGCTATGATAGAATCTAGATTACAGCGTTAAGGGATTTTCCCAAAGTTCCAAAGGGAAGGCTCCAGTGTCCTTTCATCTCCGACATATATATTGCAGACGTTAGGATATTAAAATAATTACAGTCGTATTTATATAAGAAACACAAATATGTATACTGTAATCAAAAGATTGTTAAAAGTGTGTATATCACGTATAAAGAAGTGTAATGATGCGTTACTTTATACGTAGTTTAAGTAAGTTAAGTAAGTTAGTAAACGATTATTTATAATATTCAACTCTGATTCAGTTGTAAATAGCTTTTCATGTGTTTCCATGCTGTCTTCAATTGCTGATGTTTCTGGTTCATCGCACACTGTACAGTCCTCTATGTCCGTTATTTTTTTTTTTTTTTCTTAATTTTCTTTTTTGAAAAATCTTGAGATTTCCAGGGTAAATTTTATCACAAAATAATACCATGTACGGAATACAAAATTATTGTCAAATTTAATATGCTTCACTTTTTCTTTTATAACAACTTTACACACAACGCTCCGAGATACTCTCTGTCTAACTTTTAGATATAACAAGTTTAGATGTCGACTAATTGACTAACAAACTAAGATGTATTCTAGTCGAAATGACAATGGCAAGTAAGAATATGGTCTGTGACGGCGATATTTATACGAAAATATTGTTGAGTATTGGCCGTTCTCCACTAACGGTTACTCGAGGGTGAAGTTGGGAAAGTTTCTCCCGTATTTTATCGCAATAAGTGTGGGAATGTTATATTATAAATAACATAAAGAACAGTATGATAAACACAATACCGTTGCACTCTCACAAAATCAAATATAATATCGCGTTTCACGTATTTGTTACTCACTAATTCTACTTCACAACTACACAACGAACTTCTCTCGACCACGATAAATTCAACTCTGACAGCATTTACCACGCTCATTTTTCCTTAACAATCCTTGGTAACGCTCACAACACTCCTTGACAACATTAACATATCTTGACAACGTTTATAAACAATCACCCCTCACGCCACATCCTTCCCTGACGTCACACCATCCCAAATAAGCAAAATTGTTATTTGTTATTACTGATTTTGTTTGTCATCTAAAAGTAGCCTTCTTGAAGTAGCCTTTTCTTTGTACTGATTGCATTCATTTTAAGAATAACTAAAATATTTTGCCGGGCGGTCAAACGGACCGCTCACTACAATCGACATAGATTTTGTCAATGCCACCTAATGACAAAATTCGCAATCACTTAGTTGCCAACCCAATATTATCGCCTATATATAGACGGTTCAACAAGATGAGACAGTAAACGGAAACACAGTTTGATTGTTATGGCTGCAATGGTTGGACCGACATATACATATTTTACAAATGTTATTGTATTATTAACCATATAAAAATTCGTGGTATAGTAATCATTATTTTTAAGTATTAACACGTTAACTGCCACGACACCCGTATTCGGGTGGCAGCAAAGTATTTGAAAAAATATTCCATAATAATAAAACTGTTGAATTGTTACAAAATAAAAATACGAAAATGGTTTATTAAAAAATTATTTAGAATGGAAAACCTTAAAATATTCTATACATAGCTGAGGTTGGTCGGGACAATTTTTTGTGCCTTTGTTCGGTCCATTGGACTTCTTTTATTTGCATAACATAGTTTGCATGCGCGTCTAATGCGTCTGATGCTTAATCATTTTTCCGAGCGGCGATATTATGCTGACTCCGTCGAAGACAAGGATTTTTTGTATTTTCAGACAACCTTAATAATTTTGCAACTAATAATTGTCTAAATATTCTAATATTTATATTTTTCCTTGCTGCAATTTTGTAAACCGTCAAAGCGTTTACAACAGAAATTCCCAGAAGGAATTGAATTTCAAGTTTTCCGTACCATTTGATTCCTTTTCTAATTGTGGTGGCATAAGAAACCATTTGGTCGGAATAATCTATACCACACTTTCCTTCATTATATTCAACGACAGATAGCGGTTTTAATGTTGCGAACAAATGAAACGAAAGATCATTCTCGAGACCACCACTTGAGCGACTCGTATTACTAAAATATCGATGTGTATCGATTTCTTTGAAAACACGCGTGGCAGTCAACGAGTTAAAACCGTTTTTAAATATTTATTTAATCAGTCTTAAATTTGTAGTACAATCATGAAAAGCTAACAAAAGAATCACGTCTGGACTTTACAAGCATGCCGCAAAGTAACAGTGTCATTTGTATTTATACAGCATTAGTCTGTTGTCGTCAGATTAACAGTGTCACGGAATCGGTTATCGTTGAGTCTTCTTTTGTCAATTCTTTTGTCTACCAAGCATTTATTGGTAATGTCTGATGAGTGAAGAACATAATTTGATTATTAGAAGGTTGATTTCTGAAATTTTGTATAAAGAACGATTGGTATAGTGAGGTAAATATTTTACACGAATGTTTATAAAATGAAAAAATATTCAACTACGTACTAGCTTTGTATGAATAATTTTAACCTAAAAATTTGTTTTATGCTAATATAGCGATGGAAATTATACTACGTGTAAAAGTGAATCATCAAAACAAATACAGTTTTCTTATTTTCTATCTTTTTTACTTTTATCGCAAGTTTGATTTCTATACATATAACTGTTTTCAATTTAAAGAGGAATTTATTTTCTTAAGGACTTTTCATACAAATTTGAAAAATAACTGTTGTTTTTAATCCCTTATCTCTATCTTTATCCTTCTACTTTTGTGAGACTGTATCGGTTATTTATTCTTAATTTTCACATTCCGAAGTCTAATTTATGTGCCGTATTAATTTTCTGTGAATAATTTAGAGATATGTGAAATCTTGCTATATACATACTGTTTGGTACCTACTAGAAGTGCAATCGATCTAATGTGGAAAATGTCTCTCTGTCTGTCTCTCTTTCCCTTCTTTCCCTTTCCTCTTTCATTTTTCTCTTCAGCTCCTTCACTTGCTTTTCGAATAAATTTTTTATTTCCTTGATCATTGCCTCGAATCTTCTTTTCATTTTCACTATTTTTTCCACCACTGCCTCCATTCCTTTCTCTCTGGCTGGTGTCTCTTTTTCTATCCAGCTGTATTTGTCCAGTGTATTTTTGAAGACTGCTTTATCAGTGCTCCTTGGTCTTCCCCTGTTTGTCGCCATCTGCCGTTTCCCTACCTTACTTTGTTTTGCCGCGCCTCTGGCCTCCTAACCTCTTCTTTTCTAGTTTTTCTTATTTGTAGCTCTCTCTTGTTCTTGTCTCCTTTTTCGCTTTTCTTTTGCTTTCTCCTTGTATGCTCACTCTTTATTTTCCCTTCTTCATGCCACTTTATGCTTCCTTTTCCTTTTTCCCTTCACACTTCACTTTTTCCACAGAGCTCTCCGTCCGTGTGTTACCCTCGCCCCGAACCGAACCGAAAGCCCAAGTAAGGATTACTATTTTTGGCAAGCGAGTTTATGTAATTGTCCATTTTGTTGTGATATGCTTTGGAGAATATTGTGTGCACTTAGTATTGATGTTAGTGTAGTTGTTTGGAAGGTTTCTGTTTTCTTCATATTTGATTTGGCAACCATGCCCCATTTTTGTAGTCCATAAGACCAGACTGCATATGTCTGATTTAGATTTTCTTGCTACGAGCTACATGGATTTTCTGATTAGATGTACGTGTTTAATTTTTGCTTGTATGTGTTTCTTGCAGTTCAAATTATGATCCAGATATAACTCCAGGTATTTAACGAAAGTTGTCTGTTGGATTTCCTGATTTAACAATTTGTTTGAGTTTGGTTCTAAGATGAGGACATTGCAGCAATGGCTTAATGCGTCAACATGTGACATTTTCACATACACTTTTGTAACATCATCCATCGCGCAATGCGTGGGTTGACTGTTTGTTTGCTGTAACGATCTTAAAATGAATCCCATAAATATAAATATGGAACCTCTTGATGGCATGAATAACGGCTAAACGTTCCGTTTGTTTTTGAATTAATACCGCGCCAAAATCACTTGCGATGTTATCACAATGCAACTCTGTTTTAAAATCGGGGGAATAGGTAATCAAAACCGGTTCATAAGCTAATTTACCTTTTTAAACACGTAAAGGCCGTATTTTCTTTCGCGCCAAACTGGAAATTCGCACCGTTTATTAATAATTCATATAGGGATTTCGCTGAAATAAAATAATTTGGAATAAAATACCTAAAATAGCTTGCGGAGTTTACAAAATGCAGTACGTCTTTCGCCGTTCGTGGCATTGGATTCAATGCCGTCTCGACTGGAACGAATACTAGATTCATTAAAATTAGGTAGCCAAGATATATAATTTCGCGGTATAAAAAAGAAAATCTGTCTAAGTGGAATTGTAAATCGTTTTATAAAGCTAAATGAAACATTTCTTCAAACATTCGAAAAGTCAAAATATGTTCTTCAATCGTTTCTGTAGCGACTAAAATATCATCTAAATATAATACGACTTTATTCTTTTTACCGAGATTGATAAATACAAAATTAATATATTATTGAAAAACACGCGGGGCATTAGTAAGCTCTAAAGGCATTTTCAGGTATGCGAACTGTATAAAAGATGTATATTTAATAGATGATTTTGAAACCCTCACGTGATGAAAACCATTCTTTAAATTAAGTTTAGTGAAATACTTCTTACTGCGTAACTGATCCAAGCAGTCGTTGAAAAAAGGCGCCGGAAATTGTCTTTCACGGTGATCTTATTTAATTCCCTATAGATGACGCAGAGATGCATTTTCTATTCTTTTTCCGCACTAATTCAACAAGGGATTGCGTATGGTGAATTGCTTGGTCTGATAATTTCTTTCTCGTACAAATCGTCCAAAATTTTAAAATCAGCCGGTATGCCGACAGCAATGTCGCCGTTCGGCCCTCTTTACGGAGCAAGACCAGCCTCGCTATCCGCCATGCCCGTGGGTACACTCCCTCCCTCAGACATCTCGTGTAGAGGCGCCGAAGTTTGACAACGAGATGATGGCGTACGGTTTGTCTCACGCGACGTAACACTGTTTTTCGCTACATATAGCAAATTTCTTTTTATGATTAGTATTTCGGTTCATGCATACCTGAAATATAATTACGACGTAATTTTGTTAAATTGAAAATCGCGCTAGCCTGCCACAGATATTGGTGAATTATAATACAATTATTCAGTTTTTCTACAAACATTGTGGCCTTTTTCTTACTTAGTTCGGTAATTTTCAATTTTAAGGTATTGAACAATTTTGTTTCGTTGTAATTTAAGATTTGTTAATGAGCACTTTTCACAAACTGACCGCTATTACTTGTCTTTGGATCGTTGTTTTGTGAATACGGTGAATGTAAGAATAAAAAACAAGAGAAGCAATTGAGATACAACGAGATACCTTACAGATTTTATATCTAGACAAATAAAGTCAAAAGAAATAGAATTTAACCAGTGTCTGGATTCATTTGGACTAGTCAGCAAATAACGGAAGTTGTTTAGCTTAGTGTCATAAGAAGCCAAAGGTATCTCTAAACGACGGATTTAGTATCAACATTCACTGTAACTTCAAAGAGCTGTGTCGGACTTAGGCATCGTCTTCTGTGCAGTTGACCGAACGTTGCGCATTTCGAGAGTTTAGCTATAGTCCAATATCATTTTGATCGTAAGATTCTCAAAAATCCAATTAAATCATTTTATAACAATGAAATAAAAAATATGAAAACTTCGTTTTTCTTATTTTGGCAATTTATGAGTAATTGCGTTATCGCTGGAGCAGACAAAGAAAACACCGGAAATTGCTTGCAGTGATCAGTTCCGCGAAATAGTGGGGATAACTCGTATCCGCTTAAAATTTGAAGAGACAAATTTTTGACTCTCTGAGCGACGTTTATTTCGTCGGGACTATCAATTGTCGTTTGAACGTTGTATTAATTTCTCTAATGTAATTTCGCGTACCTTTAACTGTAACTCAGTTCTTTCGGTACTTAACGAGAGAGCCGAAAATTTCGTCGTTTTACAGTTTGGCGATCTCGATAATGGTTAATTGCGTAATTTGGTGGTCCTGATAAGAATCGATTACTTGCAATTAATATGCATAAAAATAATTACAAATATTGTTAAATATGCCCGCCTTGATATTCAGTACATTTATTATTTCTTCGTAACATGTTTCTAGAGACGCTTAATAATATCTCTTCATTTATTTGTGACACTCGCCTTTCGATATTCTCCTCAGCGGTTTCGATTTGTACACATCAGTCTCTAACATCCCACAGAGAAAGAAATTCGGAGATGTTAAATCGGTGTATCAATCGTATAGGCCAGAGTACCATTTTGAAATGTTTCTGTCGCTAAAAAATTCTTCCATCATCGTTGTCCACGCTGTATGTGCTGATATGGGAAGGTTTATATAGTAAGGTTGGGTCCCTCTGGAGGGGTTATCATTGGATGCCTATTAGACGTGGCTATCCCGTTATTATCTTGTTACTGCTCCCAAATTTCTCCAAGATTGATAGTGTTGTATGTTCGGCTATTCTACGGGTTGATATGCCTATCTAGATGGAGGCACATCTTGTCGCTGAAAAAAAATAACATATCTAAAACATGGTCATTTTTTCTTATGGAAATTTTGGGAATCACCGATAATAGCGAATATGTTGACTGAGATTTCTATTTTCTTCATAATCTTTGCTGTATTTAACATAACAGCGTCCAAAATTTTAACCAAGCCCTTAATTATCCATTGGGCTTATTGCCTTAATATCTTCTTCTTCCGAGAAGGAGGATATTTCCTCCGCATACTCTTCCCATTTCCCACTATCGTCCCTCAGTTTTCTAACACGATAACTTTTCGTTGATACCTTTGTCGTTAAGTATTTCGTATTTCTTTCTGTGGATAGAGTAAAGTAAGGTAAGTCTGGTTCGTTAGCCCAGCCGGTGAATCAACGTCCATTTCGTTCTCGTGTCCCATTTTAATTTTTCCAACTAGACTCTGTGCCAGTCTCCGACCCGGCCTGAGCGGATCCACCTCCATCACATTGCCCTTTCTAGTTATCGGGATAATCAGTACCTCCTCCAACGTATAATCCGTTCGAAGGCCTATCCTTTTCTCCCCTTTCTTCGCTTTCTTGTCTGACGTGTTTTCAGTGGGTCTAGTTACTCTGGAGCAAGTACTCCCCGTATCTACGTAACTCTCGCCAAGTGAACGATCTCCGAATACTGAAGATTGTGTACTGATAAGGAACGATACGGACCCTTTTTCTCCAGTTAGACTTCATCGGCTATCGAAAAATGGTCTTTCACGAAATAATTATACTTCGTTACTTTCTTGGACGGAGATGACTAGGAAGGATCATACGCTATTGCTCAGAGAATCTCGATTCTAGAGCTTCCACCTTGGCACGCACCGTACCTAGAATGATCTTGGCGGAAACCGGATTTTTAAAATTCTCGTACATGCGCGAAATGCGATGTAACAAGACGACGCCTTGTTTTGCGATAATGTCGGTCAAGATGACGCGTAATCGATTGTCTTGTCGCAGAGATCTAGAAGACTCGATTTTATTGTACGCTCACACCGGAGACCCGTCTCGAAGGAACACTGATATTCAAAACATATCGTTGGCGCATTAAGCGAGAGTTAGAAAGGAGAGTACGACATGAAAAGGGCATGATACAAAGACGAAACTAGACGTGATCGAAACTTTTGTTTATTGTCACACATGTACAGTTGCAAAAATAGACTTCAAAAAATTCAGAAGAACAGAAATTATCTTAACTTTTAGGCTGCACAAATTTTCTCACTCGAAATACCGAAAGCGACAGGGTAAAGGCGTATACGAGCATGTGTAATTAATTTTGATGACTTAAATGCTGAGCACGACTGTGTGAAGAAACTGAGTGACGCGCAGTATTATCACTAGCTCTCGAGATTTTCATTTTTAAGGTATTGAACAATTTCTTCTATGTTTGAAGATTACAATTTAAGATTTGTCTATCAACTATCGGTCGAGTTGTGGGACGCACAGTGATTCTCAAAGTAAACGACGTATGGCCGGCAGCTTATCTCGTACAAGTCGTAGAGGACTATGATATTCAGAGACGTAAATGGCTCTTCAACGTTTTGCAAGAGAAATCATTTCCGAATACAGACGATTAATGTCGCTTTCAATCTTTTGCTTCTATATTTCATAAATCAAAACACGTATTGCTGATATTCATACATAGTTCACACACCGCGATTGTCCTGACCGCGAGTGTTCGCAGAAAATACAATAAATTACAGTAAGTTTTCAATATGACCCGTTTTTTTATGAACAAAACTGGACTCTTCTTTTAAAATATTGTCGTATAGTGTGCAAATTGTCCATCGTATTCGATAAACTTGATTTCCATAACTTCAACATTTTAATCAAAGCTCTTACCACCCTATCTTTTTGAACAAGTGGATGCATTTGTGAATCCTGCATTGATTTATTCAAACCGCTCAATTTTCCAAAAAGTTCAACCAAGTAGGCAAGTTTAACAATAAAATTATCGTTTGTCCAGAAATGTGCATCTTAATGATGATTTTCTTCGAGAAAGGTTGGATATCTCTTCTCTGATTTCGAGCTCCCTTTGAATCACTTTTGCACGAGATAGCCAGCCAAGTTCACAATAATACGGAAGTGAGGTATAAACGTTTGAGTGCCAAGTGGCGCGATCGCGCTTCTTCTATTCTGTGTCCAGAAGTGCCAGTTACCGTTTACCGATACATGTCGGTTATCGTCCAGTCTTAGGTAAATGAAGACAAAATTGGAATAATATTATACTTTGTAAGCGTACACGTTTTTATTTTTCTAAACAACCATTACCGTAATAATATAATTCGAACTAAATTATATATAATAGACTATAAAAAACAATAATGAATTGTATGTTTATATCAACATTCATTTTTCATTTATATTAACACAAAACACACTCCACATAGTTTTATATGTGTAGCGGCACATGAGTCAAAGGACTACGCGAATCGGGGCATTGACACAGCCTTGACGCATGAAACATAACGACAAATAAACTCCGAGCAAAACAATGTCGCCGCTACATGCAACCGTCGAAGAAAGACGAGTTTGAATTTTCCGACTCTCCTCCGACCAGTATAAATAAACAGACGTGATCGCGTGCGAGACAATATCGACACAGTATCGACGAGTTATCTACCGAGTTACCTACCGAGTTATCTACCGAGTTATCTACCGAGTTACCTACCGAGTTATCGACGCGTATCTAGTGAGGATCTATTAAATATCAATTAACAATCTTATTTCGTGATTTATAAACTGTACAAGCGACTTAGCGAATATAACCTGTTAACTTATTTATCATTTTAAATATATTCGTCGGTTTCAACAACACGCAAGAAGTTTTAATAAATCTCTGGATCAAACATCCGTTATACTAATCCTCTCCACATATACGAGGTGATAATACGACTGATTTTTGAATTCATCGGTAAGGATTAGATAATAGTAATTATAAGGTGAATCTGATGAACAAGCCGTAACAGCTTATTTTCATTAATATTAACGACATACATAATACTTTACAAAGATAGGGACGTGGAACAATGTTCAGAATTTTGTACTTTAATTATGCTAGTCGTACTAAGGTTTCAAAATTAACATTTTGTCCATTTTCCGTTATTTTTTCATATTGCCTTCGAGTCTACGTCGTGTGTTGTTTATTAAATTTTTAATAATTTCTGTGTATTTTCGGCCTATCGCGGGGAGACGCGGTTGCGAGAATGCGTGTCAACGGGAGTCGTAAATTCCCGTTACGATTGCAAGAATCGACACCACGAATAGATTGATCCCCTTATTTCGGCTAGGATAATAGGGTGATTGAATAAGGATAACACTGTGATTAACGGAGCTATAAACTTTATATATTTTCAACACTTTTACACTGATATGCAGTAACGTAGACGATACCCTAAGATATGACATATTCAAGGAACTAGTAAGAGAGGCAACCGAAGTAGCCTCGTAATCGACAGGATGAATGTTGTAGGAAAACTGTAGTTCGTTCTCGTAGGATTACAGAAGAAAGCTCGGTGTGGGTGTTCCCTTTTTATTAAGGACGTGGATTCGTTGTTCTCACTTTTCGTGAGTAGAGTGAAGGCAACGATCTACGATGTCCATTGGTTTAAGTCACTACCTGCTTTCTCCGGGCTTTCTAATAGCGTGTATTAAATCCATGGGCCTTTCTAAACTGGCTATAAACAGAAAGCATTTCTAGGATATGGAGCTTATTCCGTAAATTGACGACATATGTCAAAACAATAGCGTTAAAAGTTGTCGTTTTACGGGCTCCTTGGATTTATTGAGGGTCGAAGGACGATGCGTAGACCGTCGGCGGAAAAGTAGTGCCGGATGGCGTGCAGATGCCTTGCGCGACGTAACAGTAACATATAGTAAATATGTATGTAGATATAATAAATATTGGAGCTGCTGGTTGGATAAGGTTTTAGAAATATCCGGTAAGATTTATTTATTTCGATAGGATTAATGGCGAGAACTAATTTTTATTCGTCCGAGCGATTAACATAATACGGTTTATGACAAACGCGATGGCGATCGAGATCGAAAAGAATGCGTGTCGCAGTATTCGGAAATAGGTGAACTTGAGGGCGAAAAGCTAGGTGCAGAATCTTCGCGATTTAATTCTAACTCTTCTCGGCGCCTCTTTTCTTCTCTTTTAACTTCTGCAGCTATCAATCGTTTGTACCAACGTTCGGCTCGCCTCTTGCTGAGGTGACTTTTATCTTTTTGATTCTTTCTTGATTTTGTCATTTAATATGATCAAGGTGAAGTTAATATCACTCCCTGTGTGTGTGACCTGTGCGATTTCGCAAGCCTCGCCCAAAGACGGGCGATATTTGCCAACGATGGGAGGAGGAATGCGAAGATCAGTAAGTGTTTTTCGATAATTGAAAACACCGTTAACACAGGTTTAACACAGCGAATAATCAGTTAGATTTAATACTTCAGAGAATATAATTCGTTCTTGGCAACTAGTGAAATCACAAGCGAAAAAATAATTATTTTAATTGGCAACTGGGTTCACTGTGGACAATCAGTGTGGCTTCGTGGGTCTCGCCCAAAGATGAGTATTCTGCTAACGATGGGAAGAGGAAAACGAAAACCATAGATGTTTTCCGCGTTGAAAACACCGTAATCACTGGTTGATACAGAGAATAATTATCGTGAATTCAAGACGTTCGGGTAGAATCTACGTGAATTGTGTGTTTGTTAATTTTATCTGTCAACTATAGCTGCTGACGGGTACTTTTTATTCAGAGACAACTTCATTTGACTGCAAGTTAAAAGAGAAGAGGGTATATAATTTCAAATTTCCTACCTTGATTTGATGCGTAGTCGATCGGCGGTGTGTATGGCCTGGTGATGAGTTGAATTTTGACAATTAACTTTGATTTCGCAGATGAGGTGGCGATACGGACGTTTGATTCAAATGATGATGAACGCTCGGAAATTTTAAACTGATCGCTATCGATACTCGAGTTCGACGGACCGAGTCGCAACGCGAACACTTCGATTTTTCGAATAACTATTCGACGCTAGAAATTTACGGACTTAGTTAGCTTTTCTAATACACAATTTTAACGGACGGAACGATGTACACGGTTCGAACTAACTTTAGACACTGATTGACGCTCGATTTCTTCGACAAAGTGTCGACTTCCGGATGAACAAAGAATAAGTTTCTGATTACTACCCTTTATTTATATTTTCTTAATTGTAACGTGATAGTTTATCGTGATATCGCTACGTGACAAATTATGAATATTGTAACTGATTGCTTTTCGCGGGTTGTGCTGGAGTTTAGTCTTCTTGATTGTCTCATGTTTCGTCTGGTGTTAGTGACATACGAGGTTCGTGATAAAATGTAGATATCGTAGTGGCTCGTATTTTGTTGATGTTGCGTCTGCGGTCTTTCCCGGGTCTTCCCAACTGATTCCAGTGGAATGTGCGTGGCAGTGTCACGTCGATTCGGGGTAATTTCACGTTCCGCACGTAAGGTGAGAGATTCGTACTTCAATTATGATCGTTTTTATAAAATTTATTAGAAACTGACAGAGTAACGATACAGAATGTTATAACAGAACAGAATAGAATATCGGATACTGACTTTGGAGGTATTTTTATATCAGGGGTTTGGTTCCTGTGGGAGGGGTCATCGCTGGATGCCGGTCACGTAGGGATCCTATTACTGCTTAGTTACTGTTTTGATGGCTAAGGTATGTGAGATATAATTATCCTTTAGCTGCAATTCTCAGGGCCACCGTGACAGCAGCTTGTCCTTGCTGATGTCAATGAAACGTACAAGGCGCGTGGCAACTCAGTGTTTGCCGAGTCTTTGCACGTGTAGGACGCTCTATTTCTTATGTTTCCCGAACTTATTAAAATTTTAATGGCAAGTTTTAATACGTCATAGGAGGTGGTGTGAAGTGATAAATTATGATAATTGTTAATTTTGTTTGGCGGGTTCGTTTAGCTTGGCGAGTTTTAATTTGTTTGGCGAGTTTTTAGGTTAGTTTCTCCTTTTAATTAATTCATAGTAATAAATGACTTTTGATGGTATTTGATTATTTCAATATTTTGTATGATTGGTAGCGTCGATTTTGTTTATTGTATTTTCATGTTTTCCTTTTTGTGAATACAGGTTACGTTGGAGTATGGATGTTGATATGTCTGAAGAAGTATGTATTATTTTGACTTGTTTTGACTTCATCTTGTTTCGTATTGTTTTTCGTTTTCTTAAACTTGTGTGTTTTATTTTAGTGTAAGAAGAAGAAGAGGAGTCGCAGACCGTTCAAACCTCCTCCAAATCGTTCCAGGAAACGTGGTCGTCGTGATGGCGCAAAAGCTCGTAGACAGAGGTTAAGGAGGCTGAGGGAATCGTCCTCCCCAGAAGACAGCAACGATGTGGCTCCAGCCCCATCATCAAGTCTCGGTGATCCCCCAGTTGTTGACTTAACTTTATCCGATGAGGACACCATGGAGCTACCGCCAAGCTCTCCCATGATCGAAAAGGTTGATAGTGATGCTTGTGCGAGAGTTCGTTTCTCGGAGGAAATTCCTGATCGAGTGTTAAGGCTTATTTACGCCACCATTCCCCAGGTCAGGGTGGTGCTTGCTCGGACGTACTTTCATGGTGTTTGAATAGATTTAATGAGATGTATTCAGATACTCCGTTTGTGTTTTCTGAGTTTGTTTAGTGATAGTGCTTTTATATACCTACATGTGTTTCGAACAGGCGTTGTTTATTAGAGTGATTTTATTTATATTCTTTAGTTTGTTTAATAAGATGTATTTTGTTTGTTGTTTTTCCCCTCTTGCATTGGCATGTTGTGAGTGGTGTCGACCTCCGGATCGCGGTTTGTGCTTCTGGATTATCACTTTGGTAAATTATAGTTACGTAGATTTGATTTTTATTTCCATTGCCTCCGTTGTTTGGTTTGGTTCACTGTTATAGGTTTCGGTGATTTTTGGCATTAGCGCTGAACGATGGATTGGAGGTGTCACGACCGGCTCACTTTAAAATCGGAGATAAAGATGTGGCGGCACTCGGCGACAATGTATATCGCTGAAGTGCCTAATGAACCATCAACATCCCAACGGTCCTTCCACCGAAGGTTTTAGAAGAAACAGCACGTGGCTACGGTCGCGAACGCCTAGCAAATGCATGGACGGTGGGGATGTTGAGGGATGACAAAAGAAAGTAATCGGATCCGATCGAAAGTCAAATTGTAAGAGCTTCAGTCTTGGAAAGTCACGCCTAGAGTTCGGAAGTGGATTGTAAAGTGGATTGTTGTTAGAAAAATAAAGTTTCTTTTTTTATTTTTCACTTCAAATTTCTTTTTTTATTTTCTTTTTGTTATTTTACGTGACACAGTCATCGTGTGTTGTGAGCAGAAACTGAGAGAGTCGTGTGACATTTGTGTTGCGTTTGGTTATGTACAATATGTATATATATATTATTTCGTTGATTTTATCCTCTGCGATGTAAATTTTATGAAGTGGTTTTGTATATTTATTTTGTTAGGTTTGTAGATTATTATTTGTTTGACATAGTAATATATATGTCGGGTTAAGATTAGAATTTTGGGCGCGTAACAACTTTTCACGTGAATTAGCCATTGTTTTTTTACACAGCCGAGATTATATTTACACGTATATACAAATCTACTACAAAGTTTAACAAATAATAAGTCTAGTGAATAATAAGCTTAATGAATAATAAAGTTAGTGAATAATAAGTCGAACGATTAATAAGTCTAACAAATAATAAGTCTAATGAATAATAAGCTTAACGAATAGTATGTTTTACGAATAATAAGTTTAATGAACGCTATTAACAATGTTCTTGGGTTCAAACGAATTCACGGTCAACGGGATAACTCTTTACTAAGCGTATAATTTTCGGCAAAAAATACGATTGCTGAGACGCTCGGTATAAACTGCCCGATGTGTCTGAGGTGGTATGTCGTGATAGGTGCGGAAGGAGAATACTCAGATGTTTAACGAACAATAGTTTATTAAGAAACGATTTAACAGACAGAGTCAACAAATAACAATTAACAGATATGATCAACAAATAACTGGTGACGATTAACAACTAACAATTGACACCAAGAGTTCCATCGACGCGTTGCTATGCAATCTCACTGAGGACTTATTTATTTCACGGTGCAAGACAGACTGGCTGTCCTTTTGTTCCGGATCGAACGGATTCTTCCCTTCGTTGTCCATCGGTATCCCCCACTAGCGTGCGTTCATTAGATGTGCCGCCGCGGCTGGCACATGTATGCTCTTCCGAGAATTCGGCGAAAAGTGCGTGAAGATATCGATGGCGCATTGGGCGTAACGCTTTGTATCCGGTGCCGTTGGAAAGTTCCGTGGCCCGTGCCGCCACACAGTACCCCCTTACCAATGATAACGCTACATAAATAAAAAACATATAAATGTTACATACGGAGTGCACGTTCGCCGGCTCCTAACGCCTATCCGAAACCTGCCTGAAGGCAATCGGGAAATCGAACTCTCCTGCCCGCGCGTGTGGTGTGATGAACTCTTGAGTCCCCTTCGCTTTGTTCGTTTCGGACACCAGGCGGTGTTGTTACATTACGATTTTCGGTGCTATGGTGTTCAATGTTATCGTCGAGTAAAAATGCGGATTTCAATCGGTCTATGGACATTATTACGTTTTTGTTATTTATTTTAATCGTAAAGGTCTTTTTCCCTCGCTCTATAACCTGATACGGTCCGTCGTAGGGTGGTTGTAAGGGGTCTCCGATGGCGTCGTGGCGCAAAAATACGTAAGGCGATGTTTCGAGATCGCGGAACGCGAAGGTTCCCTTTGCGCCGTGTCGCGTAATCGGGCGAGGCCTGATCTTTTCTATTCGGTCTTTTAGGCGACTTGCGTATTCCGAGTTGGTCTGTTGCTTAGTCGGTAAAAAGAATTCTGCCGGCAATCGTATGCCGGTGCCATAAACCATTTCGGCTGCCGTCGCGTTCAGGTCCTCTTTAATAGCTGTTCGTATGCCTAATAGAACTATTGGCAAGATTTCTACCCAGCTGCTCGTATCGTGGCATTTAATTGCTGCTTTCAGTTGTCGGTGCAGGCGCTCTACCATCCCGTTGGACGCGGGATGATAGGCCGTTGTGCGCAAATGCCTGATGCCGAGCAACCGGCATAATTCGTTAAATAGGTTCGATTCGAACTGGCGTCCTTGATCGGTCGTTACTTTTAAACGCACGCCGAAACGAGATATCTACGTGGAAAGGAGGGCCGAAGCGACGGTTGCCGCCTCCTTGTCGGCGATAGGAATAGCTTCGGGCCAACGCGAAAAACGGTCGATACACCTTAGACAATATCGATAGCCTTGTGAATATGGCATCACGATAATGTCTAAGTATATATGTTCGAAACGGCCTGCTAATTCTCCGAATGTTCCGACGGGTGAGGATACGTGCCTGGTGACTTTACATTGTTGACACGGAATACATTGTCATGTCCAATTTCGGGAGTCCTTGTTTATGGACGGCCAGACGAAACGCGTCGTCACCAGGTTTTGAGTGGCACGTATCCCTGAATGGGAAAGTCCATGGAGCGAATTAAATACGTCGCGCCGCAAAGATTTCGGTACGTACGGTCGTACAAAGTCACCTGATACGTCGCAATATATTTCTACGTCGTGATCGGGGAAACGTATTTTCTTTAACCGTAACGCAGATGTACCGGAGTTGACAATGTTGCTTAGTTCGTCGTCGGTTTCTTGCGCGGCGGCGAGAGCTCGATGGTCCACAGACTTTCCTATCGCTTCGATGCGTGGCAGAGCGTCGGCTACATTATTATCTAACCCCTTGATGTATCTTATGTCGGTGGTGAATTGTCCGATGTAATCTAGTTGTCGGAACTGTCGCGGCGAACATTTATCAGGATCTTGGTTGAACGCATATGTAAGGGGTTTATGGTCGGTGAAAATTACGAAATTTCTCCCTTCTATGGCGTGTCGAAATCGCTTGACCGCAGTGTACATAGCGAGTAGCTCGCGATAGTACGCGCTGTACTTTCGCTGCGCGGAGTTCAACGGTTTGGTAAGGAAACCTAACGGCTGCCAAGAGTCGTTGACGCGTTGCTGGAGGACCGCTCCTATTGCATAGTCGGATGCGTCGACCGCGAGGCTAACAGGTGCGCCAGGTATCGGGTGCGCTAACATCGTGGCGTTAGCGAGGGCGCGTTTCGACTCGCGGAAGCTAGCTTCGGATTGCGCTGACCATTTGATGGGCGCGTTGCCCTTTTTTCCTCCTTTTAATAGATCGTTTAGGGGTTGAAGAATTTTTGCGGCCCCCGGTATGAAGCGTCGGTAGAAATTAATCATATCGAGGTACCTGCGTAGTGCTTTAACGGTCTGGGGGAGCGGTACTTCTACAATGGCGTCAACGCTTTCGGCTAGCGGCTTTATCCCGTCGGCATTTACGGTGTGTCTCAAGAATGTGATTTCGTTCACACCGAATTCGCACTTTACGGGGTTGATGACTACGCCATAATCGTTTAAACGTTCAAACAAAATCCGTAGGTGTTCGCGATGTTGTTCTTCTGTTTCGGAGGCGATTAAGAAATCGTCTATGTATGCGAACACAAAGTCTAGACCGCGGGTCTGTAATTTCGTTGACGAATCTGTGACACGTTTGCGCGGCGTTTCGAAACCCAAACATCATGTTGGCTGCTTCGAAAAGTCCGAAAGGTGTCGTGATCGCGGTTTCCTTAACGTCTTCGGGCGCGATCGGAATTTGATGGTAAGCGAGGACAAGGTGGATCTTTGAGTAGATTCTCTTACCGTACAGATGTTGCGTGAAATCTTCGATATGCGGTGGGGAGTACCTGTCGGGTATGGTGCGAGCGTTCAACGCACGGTAGTCGCCGCATGGTCGCAGATTTCCGTCCTTCTTTGGGACGACGTGCACGGGTGATGCCCATGGACTCTTCGATGGTCGCATCATTCCTTGCTCAATCATTGTTGCAAAATCCGCCTTGACCTGTTTGAGTCGATCCGGTGCGAGACGTCGGGATTTACTGTAAACGGGTGGCCCGGGTGTGGTTTCAATGTGGTGTACCACACTGTGTCGGAGTTAGATCCGGAAACTCCGCCAAAAGTCGATGGTAGACCGATTCGCCGATTACGGTTTTAATGGATATTTCTTCAGTCGTGGCAGCATATCCCCTTGATGATAATTGGGTTGTCGTGTCGAGGAGTCGTTTATTTCGCGGGTCCACGAGCAACCCAAAATGGCTCAAAAAATCTACGCCTATGATAGGCGTTTGAACGTCAGCAATCACGAAGTTCCATTTGAAGGCTCGTCTTAGGGACAGGTTAAGGCAAATCGCAGTGGTACCATACGTTGCGATGCGCGTCCCGTTGGATGTCGGCGCCGGATGTCTACGAGGAAAGAGATCTTCGTTCCCTTGTCCGTAACGAAGATGCGGCGGGATCTCAGGCCGTCGTCGTCTGCCGCGTCTACGGACGGCTGGTCTCGTTTCCCGACTTCCACGTGCATGGGAAACGACAGCTCCTCGCGCGTTCTCCAAACGTTGCATGGTAGAAACAAAGACCGTCTTGCCGCGGCGGATCTCGGGAGCGCGAACGTCGGTGGTATCGCGAACGCGAGCGTGATCGTGATGTCGTGGTCGACGATGATTAGTGATGCTCAACGCGTTTATCTGTGCCTGCATCTGTGACATTCACTCGCTCAACACATTGATTGCGGCGGCCATTACTGCTGTTAATCGGGCGGTGCGCTGATAATCTTCTTTGAATTCTTCGGCGATCAGATCCGCTTGCCGCAATAACCTTCCCGGGTCCGAGTCGTCGACTGCGGCAGGATACGTCTGATGCGAGCGGGTAATCGGTTCCTCCACAGCGTGAGGGTAAAATCATCGGACGTGGAGGGGCTGGAGAGTTTTTTTAAGTGTTGGTAAAACTGAGATGGCTTTCTATCTCCCATCTCTTCGCTTTCCACCAACTTCTTTATCCGAGTCGCGTCCGTATCGGATAATATGCGAATGAGCGCGTGTTTCAGTTTTTCGTAGCGTCCGGTCTCTGGGGGGTTCGTCACCAGGTCTTCGACGTCCTGAAGCTGTTGATCATTGAGGCATTTTGCTAGCGTCACATACTTTATGTTGTTCTCCGTAATCTGCGCTGCCTCGAATTGTCTCTCCAGAAGGGCGAACCATGCTGCCGTGTTCGTGGGAAGCAGTGGAGACATGCTGACCACCTGGCTGGCTAAAGTTCCCTGAGTATTATTTTCCACCGTTGCGGCGCAATTAAAAATCGGTGGCTAAAAAAAAAGGCGATAGCACTATCACGGGCACCTCTTTCACTATATATCACGTTAAATCACGTCGGTAGTCACCAGTCTGAGGTGATAGGGCGTGATAGTGATTGAAGGAACACTCGAATTGGTTTAACAATAAATATTTATTAACGGTAATATCCAATGAAGTACACTTGACGTAAACTCGCGATTGTTAAATTCGGTTCGCGGTTCGTGGATACAAGTTCAAGCTTGGATAGATACGATTCGACATGCGCTTTGAGTTCGGACGATGATTGCCGGAGAGATCGAGGAACTCGGATTCAATCTAGCTACTAACTATCAATTCGGACAGACGACTCGCGACTGACTTTTTCCTCGCGATGATACTGCATAGGAAAACTATGATGAGGTGTGTCTATGGATACGAGATCATCGGATTCGTTGAGGAAAGCGTTGGTTCGGAAAGTGAGGGAAGTGGACGTCGCTGTTAATTGGCTAAATTTTGAGTCGTTGGTTGGAAAAGGATGCTAACCGCCCTTGAGAGAAAGTTGCTAGTAGGAAGCGTCGTACGCGAGGAAAGCAGATTTCCAGTATCTTCCCGTAGTGGGTGGTAGGTATAGGGACTGTTAAGACAAAGACTATTTGTCCCTTTGGAGGACCTTAGCTAAATAAATCCTATGATTTATAGCGGGTCCTTAGGTTAGCTGAAAATGTTCTGAAGGAATGTATCGACATCTGGCAATCATCTTGTCCGAAGGAATAGGGTCTTTGTGTAGCGAGCCACGGGACAGAAATCGTTGGAACGTTTGCAGTCGAGTGCCGCTACAGACCTAACCATTCATCGTCCAATTTATCTGCCTTGTGATCATTATGTACAAGAACTGCGTCTCTCTCTTTAAATACCGTTTGTGTTTTAATGATTTTTCTTTGTTGGTCTCGCATGTAGCGTTTTCTACTTTGTTCAAGTGTTTGCCTAGCTAGTGTTTTGTATTTGTCCAATTGCTTTTGCCAGAGTGTAAACATTTCTTCATAGGTGTAGTTGGAGGTTCTGGATATTGAGGATGCGAGGTTAGCTTTTCGTCGGAAGGTTAGTTCAAAAGGTGAAAAACCGGTTGCATCGTGTATTACTGTGTTATATCCTAAGCATATGAAATTTAATACTTCGTCCCATTCTTTGTCTGAGTCGTTTAGAGTTGTTCGTATCATGTCTTTTACCGTTGCGTGTGTTCTTTCTAGGGATCCGTTAGAATGTGGGTGAAAGCTGGTCGTTTTTATATGTTTTATTGTCAATGCTTCTTCGAATTTCGTCATGAGTTCGCTAATAAAGTTCTGTCCTTGGTCTGTTAGTATAGTTTTAGGTGCTGAGAAGATGCAAATGTAATGATTCAATAAGGCATCTATTATGGATTCGGTTCTTTGTGTCTTGAGGGGTGTTAATATCAGGTATTTGGTCAAATCATCATGAATAGAGAGTAAATATTGGTTTCCTCGTTTAGTTTTTGGCATGGAACCAATTATGTCCATTGCTATCTTTTCGTTTGGTTCAGTAGGGGTTTCAGGTATTATAGGAATTTCTTTCGCGCGGATTCCGACAAGTTTCTGTTTTTGACATGCTACACAATTTTTTATAAATTCCTCTACTTTTGAGAACAAATGTGGGATTTTAAATCGTTCTTTGATTTTTGCGTAAGTCTTCTGTATACCTAAGTGTCCTGAAACGTCGTTATGGTTTTCTTTTATAATCGCGTCAACTTGTTCGTCTGTTAGAATTTGAATCGGGTCGTATGCAAAGATTATTTCTTCTATCTTGTCGTTAACATACATTAAAAATGTTTTTATTCATGCCTTTTCGATTTCATCGAAGCTGTTGTCTCCTATACCTAACTTTTTATGTGTGGTAGCTGATTCTATGATTTTCTTTAACCATTTCTTTTTGTCGTAGGGTCCTAGAGTTTCTTTTGTTATTTGGAAGAAGGATTTTTCGTTGGGGACTATCTTTAGTAGTTTAGGAAGTGTGTCGGTGTCTTGTTCCCATCTGTTATACTCGTCAAGGAGATTGTCTTCAGTCGTCAAATTATTGATAGTTTGTCTCGAGAGTGCGTCAGCAGCCGTATTATCCTTTCCCTTGTGGTATTGTATTTCGTAATCGTATTCTCCTAGTTTTAATCCCCATCTAATCAGTCGTGATGAGGGGTCTTTGTAGCTTTTAAGTCAAGGTAAAGCTTGATGGTCGGTTCTTATAAGAAAATGTCTCCCTAGCAAATATTGTCTTAAACGTTTTACTGCCCATACGATTGCAAGGAGTTCTTTTTCAATGGTTGAGTAATTTCTTTCGGGAGGATTTAGTGTTCTGGAGATGTAACAACAAGGATGGTCGTTTTGTGAAAGAACAGCACCTATTCCTTTGTTAGAGGCGTCGGTTGTTAATGTAAATGTTTCGTTAAAGTTGGGCTATGTCAATACTGGGGCTTTGCATAATGCGACTTTGAGAGTTTGAGAGCTATCTTGTTGTTTGTCTGTCCAATGAAAGGGTGTGTCTTTCTTAGTCAGGTCGGTCAGAGGTTTGGCTATCTTTGAAAAGTTACGTATGAATTTTCTATAATATCTTAGTAGTCCTAAGAATGATTTTACGTCGGTTGGGTTTTTGGGAATTTTGAATTCTTTGACTGCTTCTATCTTTTTCGGGTTTGGTTTTATTCCTTCGTGTGTGATAATGTGTCCAAGGTATTCTAATTCTGGTTTTAAGAATTCACATTTGTCTGGTTGAATCTTTAGTCCTAATTCTCTTAATCTTTGTAATACAATTGCAAGGTTGTCGTTATGTTGTTGAATCGTACTTCCGAATATTATGATGTCGTCTAAATAAACGAAGCAGTATTTATTTAATAAACCGCGAAGTGCTGTGTCCATCATGCGTTGGAATGTAGCTGGGGCGTTTTTTAATCCGAATGGCATTCGATTGTAATGGTAGTGTCCTTGTGGTGTGGAAAATGCTGTGTATTTCTTAGAGTCTGTGTCCATTGGGATTTGGTGGAATCCGGAGGATAAATCGAGGGCTGAGAAGAATTTTGCGTTGCCTAGTTGGGATAGTATGTCGTCTATGTCAGGTAATGGATATGCGTCTTGGTCAGTTAGCTCGTTTATTTTTCTGAAGTCTATTACAGTTCGCCATTTCTGTTTCCCTGAGGCGTCTGCCTTTTTTTGGTACTACCCAGACTGGTGAATTGTAAGGAGAATCAGATGGTTCTATGATGTTCTTTTGTAGCATTTCGTCCATTTGTCGTTTGATTTCTTCTTTGTGGCATTCAGGCGGTCGGTAAGATTTTGTGTTAATGATTTTATTTTCTTTTAACGTTATTGTGTGTTTAGCAAGGTTAGTGCATGGTAACAAGTCGGTCTCTAAATTGAATACGTCGAGGTAAAACAGCAATATCTTTTCGATTGGTTCACGGAGAGTTTTCTCTATATGCGAAAGTCTGACTAAATCTTTAAATGTGGAGACTTGATCGTACGTGTTTGAATTTTCGATAAAATTGGTCATTTTGGCCGGGCACTCACCACCATTGATAAAGCATATCGTTGTCGATTTTCCTTCCAGGTAGACTATTTTTGACACTGCTTGTTTTGGAGGTACATCGTTTTCCTGTTGCAATAAAAGAATATTGTTGTCAAGTTTCAATTGTTGATTTGAGAGTTCAAATTTGAATTTAGATAGGGCTGGTAAACCGAGTATGCCGTCTTCTATAATTGGAAAGTTGTCTTCTACTACAAAGAATTCTAGAGTTTTGCCAAATAGTTTTGCCAAGGCGCGTTCGTTAGTTTTAAATTTAGAGTGTCCCATCGAGAATTTTCATTCTTTTGTTATTTTAGGTCGTAATACGCATCTTCGTTTAAGTATGTTAATTCCTGCTCCGCTGTCAACGAGGAATTTATGTCGCCGTTCGTCGGATCGTAAAAGTACTGTGGGGAGACTTCCTGTTGTGGCGTTAATTCGTAAGTCTGTGTTAGGGAAGTGATACATTTACACTGTACATGAGAGTGTGTGTGTAAGGGTCAGAGGGCGTCCAGGTCTGAGTTGAGACAAAACACTGTCGTTAAGAAGCATCTGGAAGAGTCGGTTGGCAACAAGCGTGCGTGCAAGACGTTCTTCAGAGTGTAATATAGATGTATAGCTGTTGTGTGTGAAATAAAGTCAGTTATTTGTATTTCCAAATCCTCTGATTTCCTTAACATCTTCACTCATCAGACATTACCAATAAATGCTTGGTAGACAAAAGAATTGACAAAAGAAGACTCAACGATAACCGATTCCGTGACACTGTGAATCTGACGACAACAGACTAATGCTGTATAAATACAAATGACACTGTTACTTTGCGGCATGCTTGTAAAGTCCAGACGTGATTCTTTTGTTAGCTTTTCATGATTGTACTACAAATTTAAGACTGATTAAATAAATATTTAAAAACGGTTTTAACGCGTTGACTGCCACGCGTGTTTTCAAAGAAATCGATACACATCGATATTTTAGTAATACGAGTCGCTCAAATGGTGGTCTCAAGAATGATCTTTCGTTTCATTTGTTCGCAACATTAAAACCGCTATCTGTCGTTGAGTATAATGAAGGAAAGTGTGGTATAGATTATTCCGACCAAATGGTTTCTTATGCCACCACAATTAGAAAAGGAATCAAATGGTACGGAAAACTTGACATTCAATTCCTTCTGGGAATTTCTGTTGTAAACGCTTTGACGGTTTACAAAATTGCAGCAAGGAAAAATATAAATATTAGAATATATAGACAATTATTAGTTGCAAAGTTATTAAGGTTGTCTGAAAATACAAAAAATCCTTGTCTTCGACGGAGTCAGCATAATATCGCCGCTCGGAAAAATGATTAAGCATCAGACGCATTAGACGCGCATGCAAACTATGTTATGCAAATAAAAGAAGTCCAATGGACCGAACAAAGGCACAAAAAATTGTCCCGACCAACCTCAGCTATGTATAGAATATTTTAAGGTTTTCCATCCTAAATAATTTTTTAATAAACCATTTTCGTATTTTTATTTTGTAATAATTCAACAGTTTTATTATTATGGAATATTTTTTCAAATACTTTGCTGTCACCCGAATACGGGTGTCGTGGCAGTTAACGTGTTAATACTTAAAAATAATGATTACTATACCACGAATTTTTATATGGTTAATAATACAATAACATTTGTAAAATATGTATATGTCGGTCCAACCATTGCAGCCATAACAATCGAACTGTGTTTCCGTTTACTGTCTCATCTTGTTGAACCGTCTATATATAGGCGATTGATTATATAGGCGATAGGTGATTGATATTGGGTTGGCAACTAAGTGATTGCGGATTTTGTCATTAGGTGGCATTGACAAAATCTATGTCGATGTAGTGAGCGGTCCGTTTGACCGCCCGGCAAAATATTTTAGTTATTCTTAAAATGAATGCAATCAGTACAAAGAAAAGGCTACTTCAAGAAGGCTACTTTTAGATGACAAACAAAATCAGTAATAACAAATAACAATTTTGCTTATTTGGGATGGTGTGACGTCAGGGAAGGATGTGGCGTGAAGGGTGATTGTTTATAAATGTTGTCAAGATATGTTAATGTTGTCAAGGAGTGTTGTGAGCGTTACCAAGGATTGTTAAGGAAAAATGAGCGTGGTAAATGCTGTCAGAGTTGAATTTATCGTGGTCGAGAGAAGTTCGTTGTGTAGTTGTGACGTAGAATTAGTGAGTAACAAATACGTGAAACGCGATATTATATTTGATTTTGTGAGAGTGCAACGGTATTGTGTTTATCATACTGTTCTTTCTGTTATTTATAATATAAGATTCCTACAAATTGGGGGCTCGTTCGGTTTTAAACCGTACCAATCTAAAATTTCGGGAAGCGGTGTGGTAAAAGATCGTTAGCCGTTGCAAATAATATTGTGTGTATTTGAAGAAATTATTGTGAAGTGAAAGATGGCAAATTGTGAGTAGGAACAATTTTCTAGTGAGGAAAATTTGAGATGGAAGAATTGAGGAATAAACTTGCTCAGATGAATCTACCGATATCTGCGCCAGGGTCAGTGTTGGTGACCAGGCTAAATCGAGCGTGTATTGCTGGTCAATCAAATCTCAAAGAGCAACAGAGCGGTGAAAGGTCCGTGGAGAAACGAGGTACGGGGACCAAACCAAAAAATGAGCCTGATCGAGATGTAGGCGAAAATTGCGAGAGGCTTAGGTTGAAGGATTTGAAAGAACGTCTAGCTAGTATGAGGCTTAATGTGTTGCTTAGGTGGTTGGAAAATTCTTCAGCTTGGTCTTCGTTTCTTCTTGCCCATTTGTTGTCTGCTTTTCTGATTGCTGGGACTAGTTTTATTGGCTTCTTTATTTTTTTCGTCGCTTTCCATAGGGAGTAGTTGGAGTTCTCGTGTGCAGAGTGACTCTGTGAATTCGTTATTGTTGTGCTCTTTTATTTTGTTTTTTATTTCCTTTGCAAGTTTGTTTAGGTGTTTTTTGTTTTCTCGTGTTCTATGTTTTCAAGTATGTCTGGTGGAATTATTTTTGTTTCTCTGTTGGTTGGTTCAGGTGTACTGGTCCATGCTGCTTCTTGGATAGTTTCTGTCAATGCTGTTACTGCCTGTTCGATGTGTTCGGGTGTTTTCAATGGGATGCTGCAGTTGGTTTTGCTCTCGATTATTTCTTTAAAAGTTTGCCATTTGGTGGTTCTGTTGCATAGTGTCTCTGGATTGCTATAAAGTATTGGTTTGTTTCTGTATGCAGTTATTATAGGTGTATGGTCGGAGCTAAGCTCGAGGCTGGGTGTTACTTTTAGTTTATTTGCGTTTAGTCCCTTTGTAACTGCAAAATCGAGTAGGCCAGGTATTTCGCTCAGGTCTGTCGGCCAGTATGTCGGTCTTCCTGTGGATAATATATTGAGGTTGTTGTTAATGTATTTTTCCAGGGTTCTACCTCGAGGTGTGGTAATTCTTGATCTCCATAGCGTGTACTTTGCATTGTAGTCTCCCGCTGCGATATACTTGACACCTAAGTGTTGAAAGTACTCTTCCCACATTTGTGATGTAATTTTGTGTCGCGGTGGTACATATACTGCTGACAATTGTAAATGGTTGCTGCTAGTTTGTGCAGTAACGGTGGTTGCTTGTATATATTCCTTACTAGCTTGGCTGTGTAAGTGGTGTTTAATGTCGCTTTTTATTATTACTGCGGTCCCTCCGTGTGCTTTTCCTGAGGGATGCTTGGAATCATATATTGTGTAGTACGGTATTTTTATGTAACTTTTTATGGTGAAGTGTGTTTCCGATACGAGTAGTATGTCGATATTATTGTTATACAGAAATGTTTTAGTTTCTAGGGCCCTTTGTTGTAGTCCGTTAGAGTTCCAGGCTGCTATTTTGAGCATCTCCATTTTTATTTTTTACTTAGTTTGTGAGTAGTTGTAACATGACTGTTGTTTGTTGTACTTGTTGCCTTAGTATTGTGTTTAGCTCACTTACCATTTTTCTTAATATCTCCGTACCTTTAATGGATTGTTTGAGCATTTCTTTGATTTCTGTATCGTCTTCGGTGTTGTTGCTTTGATTCTGTTTGTTTGTGGGCGTTGCTTGTCTAATGTTTTGGGTTACTTGCGCGTAGCTTCGGTTTCCTTGGGAATCTGTGTTTCTGTTTATAGCTTTTGGTTCATTTTGTGCTTTCAATGTTGCTTAATTATTCGTTATACTTTGTTGTGGTTGGTAGTTATTGATTGATCTATTGCGAAGTGGTGGAAACAGTTTACGTTGTAATTGTTTCCTGATTTCGCATCCTTTATAGCTGGCTGGGTGGTTTCCATTACAGTTGTAACATTTTACTTCATTTATTTTCGCTACGTATGGACAGTGTGTTGTTAAATGATTTTTTGCGCATTTAACACATACCGGGCTTCTGTTACAATAATTTTTAGTGTGACCGTATTGTTGACACCGCATGCATTGTGGTATATCTTCTTTGTGGCGTGGTGGTCCCACTGTTACTATCGTGTTTAGAATTCTTTTGATTTCGTAGATTTCCTTGTTGTTGGTTCTAGGTTCCAGTTCTATTAAGAATAATGGTAATGGTTGCTTCGTATCGTATCTTGTCATATTGTTTATTGCTCTTGTTTGGTGGCCAATTTTTGATAATTCGTCACTTAATTTTTTTTGTGATAGTTTTTGGATGTAGTCCCCTTATAACTATTTCGTTGCTCCTTTTCTTTTTGAGCTGGTACGTGTGGTATATAGCGTTTTTTTCTTTTAATTCTTTTATCACTTTCCTATAATTTTCTGGGGTGTTTGTTTGAATGTTTACTTGTTCTAATTTTGTTTATTTTATTGTTTAGTTTTTGTTAATTCGGCCAATCGCGGGGAGACGCAATCGCGAGGAGAGACGTCAACGGGAGTCGTAAATTCCCGTTACGATTATATTAATCGACACCACGAGTTGATCGATCCCCTGATTTCCGTTAAGATAATAGGGGTGATTAAGTTTATATAACACTGTGATTCACAGAATTATAAAATATATATTTCCAACACTTAAACTACACTGTTGAGTAGATACAAATCGTCAATAACAACTTGTCGCACGAATATGAGATATACACGAATGATAGAGCAAGGTTCGTACAATCGAATTTCGTATATTAGTGGACGTAGCACTAGAGGATACTTGATAGACAATAGATTTTGATGCTAGACTTCGACGTTGTAGTATGTAGGAGAAGTATTCGACTTGACTCTCCTATGGTCGTAGGAGAAGTGATGAGTAGGAAGCCTCCGACCAACGTGGTTCGTGAGTGACCTCTCTAAAAACCAGATGTGCGTCGAAAATATTTTTAGTCTCAAAAATCTTTCAGGACGACGGATTGAACGAAGATACATGTACACAATGAAAGAGAAAGTTATGGTTGGTCCTCAGGTTTGTTGAGGGTCGAAATGACGTTACGCAGGCCATCGGCTGCCCGGTCGCGAGAGATGCAGCGCAGATGTTTTAGGCGACGTAACATCCTCCCCCCGTTGAGAGGGTACCGATCAAAAGTTCTGGTAGGTAGAGTTACTTGGAGCTGCCGCCCAACTCTTTGTTGATTGCTGGTTGTCCGTGGTCTGCTGGATGGGGTCAGCTCGAGCGTAGGACGTGCTGTGTGGCACCTCGATCCGCGAGGCTCGTTGTCGTGTGGATTGTGATTGTCTGGATGAGGCCGTCTCCGCCAGAATGTATTCGATAATACGGCCGAGAGGCCGTTGCGTTGAGGATATGTTGTCTTCCTTGCGTTCTGGATCGTCGTGGTCCTCGGCATAGCCTAGATAGTTTCTGTTGAAGTTCACGAACCAGGACGTGTCGTGAAACAGCTCGGCCCATGAAGTGTCGTGGAACACCTCGTCCCAGGAGGTGTCGTTATATATCTCTCCGATTTCACAACGGAAAGTGAAATTCGCATGTAGATGCGTTGTGGAAACGTGAAGAAGATCTATGGTTGGTTGGGGAACAGGACTCCCCCCGCTGACCCATTCGTGTCGCGCCGTCTTGATGATGCGTGGTGGTTGGACCGGCGTGGACCAATTATCCGCAAAAGGCAAAATCAGAGACTTGTTCGTGGCAGCGATCTGTGGCCGGGTATTGGGATCCGAAGGAGTGTTCTGAAAATTATCAATATCAATTACGTAATTATTCACGGTAGCAATAACGTAGATATTATTTCGCTTTGGGTTATTCGCAGCTGTGGCCCCTGTCGGCCATGGAGAGTGAGGACTCTTCACGGAATGTCCCGGAGAATGAATGAGAGTCTCCGATACGATGTTTATGCCAAATGTTGCGTGTGACGGTATGCAGGACAGGTTATTAACCGTCGAAGTGTTGATAAAGGAACGTCTGTTCCCAGATAATTCTATCATCGTGAATTTCGGAGAGTCGTCTGTAGGTTTCGCTTCTAGATTGGCTTCGGTATCCTTGACGGGATTTGACCCGCTACTCTCGTCGTTTTGAATTACAGTTGCAGGGCATCGCCCATCCTGTAACAGCTTCGGAAAGAATGTTTGCGACATCTTGTCGCCTGGTGAGGTTTTCTCTCTCTGTTGATCCAGAGAATCGTGAAGTGTTGTCTTCAGGACGCGTGTAGGCGATGAGGTGCGAGTTTCACGCAATGTGCCGCGCGGATTAGGCGATGAGATCCGCGTGTCAGGCGACGATATCGACGTTGGATTCGACGCGTTGTTTTCTGCCGACGGAGTATGGCCGCTGTTGTCCTGGACGGGATTGAGTTCCTTCTGGTCCAGAGTATCTTGAGCGGTTTGCTGATTCAAGGCGTTTTGTGTCGTTGAATCAGATTGTTGTGATGTTGACGATGTGAACGTCGTCGTCGTCAGGTCGCGTATGGGGGACACGTTGTGAGTGTCACGCGATGAGCTCCGCATGTCGTGCGACGGGATCGGCGTTCGAGTCGATGCGATATTCTCCGTCGGCTGGTGTTTCACGCATGAATCGCGTGCTTTTAATGTCGAAGGGGTTGTTGATGGTAGTAGGTCAAAGAGGTCCAGGATCCGTACTTCAATCTTAAGATGCTCTCGCAATAAAGAGTCTGCATGAGCAATTTCCCCCTCATCTAACGCTTCCAGCTCGTCCTGAACCTCGATTATCTTCCTCCAATTCTCGTCGAAGAAGTTACGGCATGCTATGAGGGAGTTCTTTTCTACCCGTCCAGACGCTTCATATTCGTCGAGTTGACGCTTCGTGGTCGCGAGTCGGCGGACTAAGATGCTTCGTCTCCGTCGCAGTGTGCTGATCGGTTCAGCGTGGGCCATATTTGAGTTTAATGGCAGGAACGAATTTACCTTAATCAAACGGACGTTGATCTAGGAATCGGTAGCTACTCGTTACAGTGCGGTGTGGGCTCGCGTATGTGCTGAGCGATGAAGGAGTTCCTTTCCGAGGGCAGCTCCTTTGGTTAGTTGCCTAAGTCGTTGGAATGTGGATTTCACGCGACACTGTATAGTCACTGGTCAATGCACTTTTTAATGGCGCAAAATCCGGCTCGAAGGACCATGTTAATTCGGCCAATCGCGGGGAGACGCAATCGCGAGGAGAGACGTCAACGGGAGTCGTAAATTCCCGTTACGATTATATTAATCGACACCACGAGTTGATCGATCCCCTGATTTCCGTTAAGATAATAGGGGTGATTAAGTTTATATAACACTGTGATTCACAGAATTATAAAATATATATTTCCAACACTTAAACTACACTGTTGAGTAGATACAAATCGTCAATAACAACTTGTCGCACGAATATGAGATATACACGAATGATAGAGCAAGGTTCGTACAATCGAATTTCGTATATTAGTGGACGTAGCACTAGAGGATACTTGATAGACAATAGATTTTGATGCTAGACTTCGACGTTGTAGTATGTAGGAGAAGTATTCGACTTGACTCTCCTATGGTCGTAGGAGAAGTGATGAGTAGGAAGCCTCCGACCAACGTGGTTCGTGAGTGACCTCTCTAAAAACCAGATGTGCGTCGAAAATATTTTTAGTCTCAAAAATCTTTCAGGACGACGGATTGAACGAAGATACATGTACACAATGAAAGAGAAAGTTATGGTTGGTCCTCAGGTTTGTTGAGGGTCGAAATGACGTTACGCAGGCCATCGGCTGCCCGGTCGCGAGAGATGCAGCGCAGATGTTTTAGGCGACGTAACAGTTTTCCTTCCCAACTATATTGTTTAGTCGATCAATAAGCGGGTCTATTATCTGGGCCTCAACAAATATTGGTGGTGGTTTTGTAGTGTGCGTTGATTTAGTTGTGTTTTTGGTTGTTGGGTCGTCGTCTATTTCTTCCGTAAGTGAGCTGAAGGAGTTTCTGAATGGTAATTCTTGCAGCCATCGCTGCTTTTCTGTATCTGGATTTCCTGTTATTTTTCGTTTCATGTTATAACTTGCCACCTTCCAGCTTTCATCCTGTTGGTTTAATTCGTTATTGGTAATATTCTCTTCATTGTTTGGTATTGTTTCCATATCAACTTCGTTTGTAGCTGAGCATTCCTGTTCTTCGTTTATTGGTTGGCTTGGTTTTGATATGTTTGTTGTTTTATTTATGTAGTATTGTTCGTCTTTGTTAATTATTTTTATTGGTGGGATGTGCTTTTTCATTTTAGTTTTGCTTATAGTCTTCTCAGTGGAAGACACGGGTTTCCACCATTTAGCTATGGGCGTTGCCGTTCGTAACTTTCTCTTCCCCACTTGCCGCATTTTTTCTGAAGCACTGTTTTACACGCCCGTTTAGCTCGGCTGCTCGGGCAGAACTCGATTTATAACATTGAGAACATTTATATCGAAAATTCTTTCTCGCATAAAGCTTCTGTATTAATACAAAAGGCATGAATTAAGATATATGATCGTTCACAAGTATTCGAGCACTTGCTGATCTTATAGATTTTATAGAAAATGTGATACATGATTGATCAAGATTATTAAGAAAATGAAGTTTACATCCGTGTGAGATTAACGATCCGAAATACACACTTTGTGAAAATTCGTGACAGTTGGAGGAAAAGTAATGAATTAACGATTATGTGACAGCAATTAAAATCCGTCGATCTAAGATCTTTATTAAATTAAATAGTTCAAAATCGTTTACGTAATTAAATAACTATAAATATATTAAAAGATTATAATAAAAGAATGTAACAGAATACCTAATGTCCGTACCTGTAAATACAACGAAAAGCGTAACGTGTAGATTGCAGATGTTTATGAATGTAAAATTTGCGAAAAGCATATGAAATTTATACACATAAAATATACAAATATTGATATATGGACGAAAAATATGCGTGTATGCACAAAAAATATGTACAATTTGTGAGTAATGTGTTCAATATTGATTTATTAACGTTATGTGAATTGATACAAAAGTATATTTAACAATTTCGTCTTAAATAAAAATCTATTTATGACGACGCGCCAAAATTCGCATTACGATAAATTACGATAAATTATAAATTACTTTTCCGTATCTGCAGCACTCGAATTACGAATACAAGTAATGTGTGCGTTTGAGGGCCCGACCTTTTGGTAGACCGTGCCATACCTGGAGTAAAAACGCATATTGGCTTCGCATTTAGATGTCCGCGTTCGACTCTCTTCTACTTTCCAGAGCCCCTTGCCTTGGGAACGGCGCACATAGATGATCGGCGGGCGACTTGGAAAAACCCTACCCTCTCCTTGCGGATCATTGGACAAGTTAAACCTACCCTTTCGGGCGGCAGCTCGCTTAGCCACGCGATACGTGCATCGCGCCGCGGGGACACGAGAAGGCGGAGCTGCCAGCATATAGCTCGGTCCTAGCAGGTTGGCTCTCCAGCCGATTATTCCTGCACCGTCTCGGCAACCGCATTTTGTATGCTTACCGCCTGCACCGACGGTCACAGGTTTCCTCTCCAGCTCGCAGGCTTCTTGTTTTTTTCTGCGCCCTGGTTCTTTGTTACTGTTGTTTTTCCGGTTCTATCTTGTTTATTGTCCTATCTTCAATCCAGTGTTCTGTTTGTTGTATCCGTTTATTTCTTCGCTGCGATTCTTTGTTTGCTTGTTGTTGTTGTCTTTGTAAACTTGAAATATAAATGCAATTACCTTTTAAATACAGTAACGAGGTTTATTCAATTTCGATAACATTGAATTAGTAAGATATCAAAGCTAGCAACTTTTCTTTGAAGTTTATTTTATATTTCTTAAATTATTCGGGTAAAGATAACTCGTAGTAATCGTAGTAATCGGTGTCGTAGTAATCGGCACCTGTCTTTCGTGGAAAATTCGCGGAAAGCTGACACGTATCGGCGGACAATGTCTGTCAGTGAAACTTAAGGCGCGTACGGGCAGACTACAGGTGTCTGTAGACATTGCCTGCCGACAACACATGCCAAAACATGTATATAAACTGCCTGCGAGCAACGTCGCTTGTCCACTAGAAGTGTGCCGGGTATCACTGCGTATCGATGAGTCGAAGATGCCTTGGAGATGCAACACACGGATCGTTTAAATTTACCTGTAATCCATTCAAGCTAGCCTAAAAAAAGCCAAATTCAACATTAAATTGTATCAGACATTTTGCTACACGTTGCGCTGAACTGATAGAAATCATGCTTAGGAACAAATATATGTCTTTGCTAACTTTCTAAGTATATGTGGACGACGTTTTAAATTTGTTGAAGTGGTCACCACTTATAAGAAAACTCTACATCTGGTCTTTTTAGTTTCTCAAGCACTGAAGCCATCGACAGCGCGTAGACAAAAGACTGCGACGAAGTCAGACCATAAACAGTAGACAAGCGACGTTGGCTTCGGGGTTTTCAGTTATTGGGTAACACAGCTAGCGTGCGGATCTGGACCAGCTCAAATTGTATTCTTACTTATAATTACACTTATATTTAAATGTATTTTCTGCCTTACAATTTATCAACTAGTTTTGTCTGATTACACATCGAATAACCTCAACACACTGGTTTATGGTGTGGTCCCTATCCTCACATCATCTGCACAATTCTCTACCAGGGCTCGCTGCCGTGCACCTGGCCGCAGTATGCCCCAGCATGTGACACTTATAGCATCTCACTACGTTGGGCAGAATCCTCGCTGACGCAATCGTCAATCCTGTATTAATCTTGATCGTCGGTCTGTTCCCGGGAACAGCACTCGCAGACAGCACAACCACCGCCTGCTGGGTTCCCCACGGCGTCATCCTTAGGGACGTCACCTCTATCCATCTCTCTTCCTTTATGTTCAGTTCAGTGGATATGTTCTGTGCCAATTCTTCCTTTGTGGCGATAGACTCAATGTTCCTGATTTGCAGGGTCAATTCGCCTATTCGCAAAGTAACAATTTCCATCCCCTGACACATAGCTTTTTTCAGGTTTTCCGCAACCTGTCCAAGCGTTACCTTGTTATTTAGTTCAATAAGGATGTGCCCAGTCCTCGTCTTCCTGACGCCAGCTGTCTCCTTCAGGGCATTCTTCGCCACCAACCGCCTCTCTATAGGAATCTATCCAATTGGTATCCTACTTCACTTTAACAAGGATAATCTCGCTCCTTCTCCTTGCAGTTCTCTCTCTTTTCTCCCTGACTACGGTCCTTCCTCCCGTCGTGCTTTCAATTCGACTCCTAAGCCTCCTACGGCAATTAACCCCTTAACCTACGACTACGGGCATAGCCTGTAGTACGATGATTGGACCAAACGAAAATATTGCAGACATAGACCGAAGTACGATGATCGGGCCAAATATAATATATAATATAATATATAATAGTTTGTTTGCGTTTTTAGCCCAACATTCTCGAACGTAAATAGCAAGTTAAGGGGTTAACGGGCGTCCATTCGTCCTCGCTATCCTTGCTACAGATTTCGGCGTAGGTTATCACCTCTTGCTTTCTCGGCTCTTCCATGTGGCATACCTTCCTTTCCTCCAGTGGTGATATGACCTTTCGCTTCTCTGATTGGACTGCCTCAGTCTGACTGACTACCGATACCTTGCTACGCCAGTCTTCTCATAATTCTTCTTATCGTTAACTCTATGTTGATTGTTAGAACTTCCAGACTCCTCGTGAGTCCCCTGACGTCGCGAAGACCTGATGACAGACCTCTACCTCCGTCAGCGAAAGAGCTTTCCTCCAGTTTTCTGTTTCCTCCTCTTCTGGTTTCCAACGCCCCCTTATTCACTAAAACCTTCTCCATTTCCTCCGCTTTTGATCCTTTCCTGAGGTTATTAGTACCTTGGGTTAGATAGCTACTCTGGTCGGTCAACTCCGCTTGAGGTTCAATGTCCGTTTCGATGTCTTGCCCCACCTTCCCCTTTATTAACTCCTTGGCAGTCTCCCTTTTAGCGGTCGGAATCAACGATGCTTCTTCGAGATTCTTCTCTGTACCGCAATCGATCGCATGATCCCCGATCTCTCTTACCGAGCAAAAGACGGCCCTGGGACCGACCGTCCTCTCCTCGTTCCTCTCCCAGTCGTGTGATGGTCGTCGGGGCGAACCTGGGGGAGGCACCACTCGCCGAACCGACGTGGCTTGGAGGCTTCAAAACTCCCGGAGCCGTAATTTTATTCTTCCGTGTCATTCTATCCATATTTTTTCCTAATTAAGGGACGTAGCCAAGTTCCTTATAATAGCCGTTATTCCTTTATCATGTTCAGTTACGTTGCCGATATTGTCATATTGTCGTTATTCCGTTTCCATTGTCCGTATAATCTTGCCAGGTTCGTATATTGCGTATCATCCAATAACTCATTCAACCACACTTTTATTGGCGTTAATGTGCTATGATATGTGTGTACTTTCCTTAATTTTACCAGCTCGCTTATCGCTTCATCATGTATATAATTGCATAAAACTAACATAATTATTTACATCTTTCCCATTTAACTGTTATCTTCATCTTGAAGTCATTTAATGTTGTTATGGTACCAACTAACATTAACTTAACTATGTACCATTAACGGTATTCAGCAAAACTAAAACAAACAAAATAATACAAAATAAACAGTCTTAATCTGTTGGGTCATTGTTATTAGATGCTCGTATAATCTCACGTTTTTACTAGTCATATCTAAATTCTATTTACTTTCCTTTTCCTAAAAGTTATACTACTAACATTCTGGCAATTAACCATTTATTAATTATTTCATAATTAGTTAATTTCTGCTTATTGCACGATAAATGACTCCTGAAGAAAATACTGTCAATAAATCCGATCCTTCAAATGTACTTTCCAATTATTTATCATGATGCCCAATACTCATATGGTAATAAATAGCACATGTGAGTATTATTCTTTCTTAATTTATCAAATTATTCAGTATTAAAAGATAATTATCAGCTTCTATACTTCCACTATTACAGTTGCTTAATTTATTTTAGATTTAAAGACGACGATGTGTATTACAACCACCAGTATCATCTATATTGTATTGTAACACTATGAGAGTGAGGATATGGATCAGCATAAACTTATACACTATACTTGTATAATACCTATACTTATACCTTTATTTATTTAAATTTTTTTATTACATACTCATCCACTTGTTCTTCTATCAGTCAACCTCAACACATGTTAACAATTTGTTCACAAGTTTACGCAGCGTAGGAAAATCACAAACGCACTGTGGTGGCCGAACTATTCCCAGATAAATCGTAATAAAAATAGTCCTATTCACATGAAAACCCCGTACGCATTACGAATTTATGAGCTGTTAATAGACATGACAATTCTTGTATGAACCACATACAATTTTCGTACAAATCATTGATCACTGTACATTGCGATATTCACATACATACACATGAAATGAAAACCTATATGATTTTTATAAATTTAACTTAAATAAAAAACTACCCATTACTTATTATATGAGATAATATTTTATCCAGCATGATTGTCACATCTAGTTTCTATTTCGATGACTGTATCATATATTTTAACACCGACTGGTCAAGCAACTGCAAGGTTCTTGAGCAAACAACTAGAGAACCTAAGTGAGCCTTTAGAGCAAATGAAGCATTCTTAAAAAAGTTTTACTTTAGAACTCTTTTTCTCATTCTAAATCTTATTTTAAAATATATTTATCTTCTATCATCATAGTTTATTTCTCAGTAGACTTTTCAATGATAAATTATTGTTGTCAACGAATAACTATCTCGTAACTTTTATTTGGTGAAGGATGATAGAAGTTTCTGTCATTATAATAATGTCATTATAATGGAAAAATGTTCATGGTCAGCGAGCAGATGAATTGCTTACAGCTCAGAAATCATGTGGGTATAAATACATGTATTCTTATTAAAATTTTATAAAAAAAAAAAAAAAAAGACGAACGATGTCATAAATGGATTTCTTTAGAAAGGAAACGAGTGAAAAAACCAAATGAAAAGAATGTTGAATCCCTTCTTCATAAAATTATATTTATATTGTCTTTGGTTCAAAGATAAAAAAGTAACGTTCAAGTAGTCAGTATACAAAACATAATATTATCCATAACAAAATTATTATACCGGATATTTTGGTGATCTGATGTATCCAGTACAACCTGAAATAACCAAAAATATTTATATTTATATTAATTCCTATTTTTTGTATAAGAAGATACTTTTATACGCACCTTGCTAATCGTTGTCGGGCTGTTGGCTGAAACTCTTGTTTTAGAATAAATTTCTTAATTCCCATCAGGTAAACTTCAACATACTTCTCCCAATTCATATCCCGTAAATCTAGTTTGACCATATCGCTGTCCTTCAACATTTTCACCTTCCTCGCCAAGTCGGAACAGTTATCCCTTTGGAAGGTCCATTCGTGTGTGGTGAAAAATGCCACCGATGCGACAAGCTTATTGCCAATTCTGAGAAGTTTCATCACTCTGAAATATCATTTTTAATTATTATTATAGATGAAAACAATGATTATTCCAGAAAGATCGTTCTCGTTGTTCGAGGGTCGATAGAATACTTACATTGGTTTACTACCTCGGAGTCTTGAAAAGTTATCTATGACGAACGCAGGCAAAACATGCGGAATTACACTCCGAACGTTGTAAATATGTCTATTAGCTATCATTGGACAACCCGGGTACCATAGCGTATCGTTCAGTGGCGTTTCTATGCTACATTTCACCATGGTATCTTTCATCTGACCCCATCTTGGGAATTGAAATAATTACATTTGTAGAATTAATCGAATTACGCTTAAGGTAAAGTTTATTACTATCAGAGTATCTCAGGAAATATTACGCAATTAAATAAGTATTACATTACATCACTATCTTCCTAAATTAACGTATTGAGGTCAAAATTGGACTTTCGTATTCTACGTTTGTGTGCGCTTCCATTGTCCACGTTACTTAAATAAACTGAAACTTTTGGAATACTCTAACAATCGAATTACATGAGTTGACATATATTCGTAAAAAATATTACTTAAAAGGGTATGCGTTGCTGGTGCAGTTGTAAACTTTAACTTCATGATCACGATGTAGCGTGACATGCCATGCAGTACATATTATCGTGTCGACTACGAAATCGACAGGCACTACATCCAATCTTGCATCTTTCCTACCTCGTATCGCTGTTGCACATCCTTTGCCGATTAGCAGAAAGGTACCTGGTAACATTGAATTGGTTTAGAAATTATTTGTGAGTTTCGATTAGCAGAAATGTAATGCTAAATAGATAGGAATGAATTCTCGTAATAGTGAGCAACAACAAATTTGAACTATAATAATGATAATCTAGTGGAGAGCCTCTCATTGATCCTCTCACAAACAAATCGAGTAACCCCACTTTTGTGAAATGTAAGGTGTGTTGACAATTGCTATTGAAGAATATCTATTAAAATACCTGTAATTCCAGAAATATTTTGTATCCAACCAGGATATGGTTCTTCCAAAGCGGCACCAATTATGCTTGGCCGCACTATCGCAACTGGCAGATCTTTGCACTTGCTTGCTACAATCTGCTCTGCTAAATTCTTACTGAATGTGTATGTGTTTGGATAAGTTTTTAAAATCTTTTTTTCTATTTCATTGATCGACGTTTTGTCGAATTTGTCACACATATCGATCACCTCGGAAGGTTTCAAACTCGTGCTGCAAAATTAATGATAAGTGAACATATTCTTCATGCTACAATTGCAATTAAAATATTCGTAAAGCATGGAACAGTGTTAGCGCGTAACTTATTCTTACGTATAAATCTTTTCCCCAATCTCAGGTAGATTCGCATTACTATAAGCTGTGCTCACGTGGACGAAGCTAATTGGATGCCTCAGTTCGTTCCAAAGTTCGATAACACGAGCAGTACCTTTCGTATTCACATTAATAGCCACGTGTAGCGGTTCGTTGAATCTCACAGTTGCCGCGACATGTAGCAATATGTTTACTTTCTCTAACAACAAAATTCTATCTTCTCGCGAAAGACCTAAGTCCGGCAGACTCGCGTCACCTTTCATGGGATAAACTCTGCTCAAAGCTGAAGGGTATTTGGCTTTGATGTCATCGTAAATCTGAAGACAAAAAAATACCAGCTCAGTTCCAGAAAAGAAATTTAATCAATTTGGCTCCTGACAGCCTTAAATATTGAACAGAACAAGAATATATTTACGAACGGGATCATCTATGAGCTTCTTAAATCGTTGTTCTATCGTTTCGTTAGTTTTTGGACGAATTAGTATAAAAATGGCAGCGATGCGTGGACATATGCGAATAAGTTTTTCCAGGAGACCTTTTCCAACGAAACCGGTTACTCCAGTCACAAGGATCCCACTACCGGCGTAGAATTCCTCGAGAGAACTCGTCTTATTCAGTCCTTTATTGATTCCATTTTCATTTGTTTCTTTATTGATTGTGTCCATGTTTCAGGATCTTCACGCTTGCAGTCCCTATATTTATCACTAAATTATCAAATAGTAAGTCTAAAAGTTTTTAAAATAATTTACAAAATTTGTTATAGTTGTAATCTTCAGCTTAAACAATCACTTTTGTACTTTTCTTCAGCTCCTTTAGTTTTTGTTTTACCTGTATGTGTGTGGATATTGTCGTATTCAGTGAGCGCTAATTTTTTTTTTTTTTTTTATTTAGTTGTTTACATTCACAATTTGTCCGATTTGGACATTTGGTAGAATTTTTTGGCTGCTTGATTATCATGTGGGTGGCTACCCCCAGCGGGGTACCATCTTCGTGTTTGTTAGGTTATATCCTTTATGAGATCTGTTGGGTGTTTCCTTTTTAGTTCAAGAGTGTAATCCGTATTGAATGCAGATTAGTTTTTTAATTAGGCCGTTGTTAGAGTCTGATGGTAGTCAGCCTCTTCACGGTGCGAGGACTGGATTGCTCAGTATTACTACTTTTCTAGAATAGGGTTCGGCTTTGTATAGTTTTTGACAACCGACAATATGTGTAAGACTCGTGCGTTTAAAAGATTTTTTTTACAT
This sequence comes from Bombus flavifrons, assembly GCF_040668555.2. Classification (NCBI taxonomy): domain Eukaryota; kingdom Metazoa; phylum Arthropoda; class Insecta; order Hymenoptera; family Apidae; genus Bombus; species Bombus flavifrons. The sequence continues at coordinate 3,269,174 of NC_138458.1, read as the reverse complement.
TTTCCAGCTAGTTTCGGGTTAGTAAAAAAAGAAAAAAAAAATGCGAAGTCAGTATTAAATAGGTCGCCCGTTATAGAGATATTTTGCAGGTCGCAGCTATATGCTTATACACACACAGCTACAGTAGATGAGTGGTCACACCATGCTGACGTATACGTTGCCTTATAAGTCAGATTTAATATAGTAGTAGCAGCAGCTTTTTCTGCGCAGCTAGATCAGTACTTATAGCGTCCCCAAGTGAATAACCTACTAATTTAGGATTGAATTCCTACATGTAGGAAGATCGGGCTATGAAAGATTTCAGTATTCGCATTAATGACGATAACACAAATCATATGCGTAAACAATGCAGAAGTAAGAAATGAACAAACTTTAAGAAAATATTCTAATAAGGGAGAGTCAGGTACTGAAGCCAAGATCCTTGACCGCCGATACTGCCTACTATGCCTCTACTTTCAATGTTCACCTCGAACGTAAGTCGAAGTAACTCCAGCGCCGATTGTCAAGAAATCACCCATTGCGCCAATGACATCTATGTCTCCTGGTTTTTAATGGTGAACCGACTCAGGAACTTTCGAAGACCAGCCGGCTAAACAAATTAAAGTAAATACATTAGAATACATATGAACTTCAAAAGATAAGCATCAATTTCACTATTCTTAAACTATAGCGGGGTGAGGGCTTGTAATGTTACATATGTGTCTTCAAAAATGATATTAATAGGACCAGACTATGAATGAACTAGAAACCACATTGACATTCTTGTAGCCACTACAAATTATGAAGAACAGCGTTCTTCACTGTAATTTCCTGCCACAGAAATTTACCGATTGTCCCTAGGATAAATTGCAAAAATTATTGTAAATAAAAGAAACCTGCAATTTAAATTGAATAATGATTTTAAAGAATAAATACGACGATATAATATTTACAAGTGATATCATAAAGTATTTGACAACAATAATCACAAATTTGGTTAAGTACCTGTTACGTCGCAAGGAAAAGGAACGTTTATTGGATCTTCCGTTTGAAAGTTATTTTTATTCCGTAATTCAGACATTCGATCCTCATTTCTTGTGCCTACAAAATAGTCATTTTAAAACAATTTACAAAAATACTTCATCTGTGATGTAAAGTTGCACGCGATATGTCAAAATTCCGATCAAGTAATTACAACGAAAGATTTCAAAATTTTACAAACGTTATCGAATTCGTTCTTAATTTTAGATATACAGATGTATAATCTTGATACTTTTATCTTATAGTAATAAGAGGATTGTTCTCAGTTCTCAAATTTAACATGCGTATCTTAATTGTCTAGAATTTTCAACATTTGTGCTATAAAGTAAACGCGTTCAGTGGCGCGTTCAGTATCTACTCCTCCCCCGGCACCCCGTCATTAACCTAACCAAAATTTAATTTCCATCTAAAATCACAATCAGGTTCGAGCCTCTTATACTCGTATAACAAGACTGACCAGTATTTTAAGAAGAAATGAAAATGGTATACGGACATCTTTTGATTTCACATTTACCTAAAACAGCTCGTCACTTTTAATACACTTCAGGACTGCTGTTTAGTTTCGTTATGAATTTCGATATAAGTACTGTTTACAAAATTCCTCATTATAAGAACCAGAAGAGGGTGCCACAGAATTCATAGCGTATGTTACTTGAAAATATAATCTCTACAATATTTATATGTCAAAAGAAGAATGATACGAGTTGTGCAAGCTTTTGTCCACTTTTACCGAAAAAAAATTTCGTCAACTTATCATTCTATCACGAACATATATATGTCGGAGATGAAAGGACATCGGAGCCTTCCCTTTGGAACTTCGGGAAAATAACTTAACACCGTAATCTAGATTCTATTATAGGCGTAAGTAAACAATTGTCGTCATTCAATGCGATTGTATTTGTTCGAGATTTGTGACAATGAGCTTGGACTCGAGGCGACTGGCAGTCGCCGAACGTAGCCGCAGTCACGGGATGAAAGCTTTGTCTAACAAAGGTATGGAGTAATTCTATAGCTCTCCTTAAAAGAAATATTTGTGGCGGCACGCGACAGTAAACATTCCAACGGTTTCTGTCCCGTGGCTCGCCACACGCAGACCCTATTCTTCGAGTAAGATGATTGCCAGATGTCGTTGCGTCTTCGCAGTACATGTTCGGCTAGCCAGAGGGCCCGTTATAGATCTTAAGATTTAGTTGGCTAAAGTCCTTCAGACAGACAAACAACCTTTGTCCCAGCTACGGGAAGATAGGAAAGACCTATTTTTCAACGAACGGCGTCTCCCACTAGCAACTTTCCCTCGAGGGCGGCTAGCATCTTTTCTAACCACCGATATGGAGATTGACCAATTAGCAGCAACGCCAATTTCCCTCACTTCTAAAGAAGGCTATCCTCGACGAATCCAATGATCTCGTGTCCTTAGACACACCCCATCATAGTTTTCCTCTGCAGCATCATCGCGACGGAAAGTCATTCTCTCGTGAGGCCGTATTAGCGAGTTACTTAGCTCGGTAGATATTCCATGTTTTAACAAAGAGTCCGACTTAGATTTTGTGAGCACGTTCATCTATCATCCCGTCGACCGCGGATTCGTTATTGAAACTAGGATCATTGTCATTAGTTTCTCGAGTATCTATTTACCACGGTTACTCGGCCAATCCTATAATAATCGTATTTGCACTAGTCAATGTCTTCTCTATTGCATAACGACAATGTGTAATCCAAGTGGATATTCGTTTCACGCCCATAAACCTTATTCCAATGTAAACCCGACATATATATATGTCGGAGAGGAAAGAACACCGGAGCCTCTGGAATGCTGGATAATCCCGCAACATTGTAACCTAGAGCCTACTATAGCTGTAATTAAACAATTGTAGTTATTCAACCTAATTGTAATTGTCCGAGATTTGTGATAGTGAGCTTGGGCTCGAGGCGACAGTCGGTCGCCAACGTGCCCGCGGTCAAGGGATGAACGTTTTGCCTAACAAAGGTATGAAGTAATTCTATAGCTCTCCTTAAAAGAAATATCTCTGGCGACACACGACAGTAAACATTCCAACGGTCTCTGTCCCGTGGCCACACGCAGTTCCTATTCTTCGAGAAAGATGATTGCCAGATGTCGATGTCTCTCCACAGTACGTGACCAGCTAGCCCGAGGGCCGTTATAAACACTAATATCTAGTTACCTAAAGTCCTTCGAACAGATAAACAGTCTTTGTCCCAACTACGGGAAGATAGGGGAGATCTATTTCTTTCAACGAACGGCGTCTCCCACTAGCAACTTTCCCTCGAGGGCGGCTAGCATCTTTTCTAACCACCGATATGGAAATTGACCAATTAGCAGCAACGCCAATTTCCCTTACTCCCGGAACGAAGACTATCCTCGACGAATCCGATGATCTCGTGCCCTTAGACACACCCCGATATAGTTTTCCTCTGTGGCATCATCGGGACGGAAAAGGCATTCTTTCACGCGATCTCGTCAACTGAAGGAAGTAACGTTCTTACGAATTATTGTGCGGACTTAGACTTCGCGAACACGTTCAACCATCATCCCTCTGACCGCGGTTTCGTTATCGAACCCGAGACCATTGTTACTAGTATCGCGGGTGCCTAATCACCACCGTCGATTGTTAAACTTGTATCATCCGTGCCTGTGCTAATAAACTGTGTCTTTATTATATCGCAACGATGGCTAATTTCAATGAAGACTCACCAAACACCCACAATCCTGACCCCAACGCTACTCCGACATCAGAAGTGGGATCAGAACCGTTTAAAGCGCTACAAGAGCAAATGGCCCTTATGCGCGAGTTAATTCAGACGCTAGCGCACAAACCGGGGGAGCAAAGATCGAGTGCGGAATCTAAGGATGCAACGTTACCACGTTTTGACCCCGAAGGCGCAGGCGCCGATCCATCCGCGTGGTGCGCGCATGCTGATCTGATTTTGAAAGACCACCCGATGCAAGATAGTGCGTTGCTTTCCGCTCTAAATCGCGCCCTAAAGGGTTCTGCTGCGCATTGGCTTTCGCAAGTGGTGCGCGGTGGAAAGCTTACCTGGCCAACGCTTAAGGAACAATTTCTCTCGCGTTTTGGTGGCAGAGAGACAGCCGCTTCGGCGTTAATAAGGATATCCAGAGAACGACCGTCGGAGACTGAATCCCCGGGAGCGTACGGTAGTCGCCTCCGCTCCATGCTGCAGATGAAGTTGCAAGATCTAACGATGCCCGAAGTGATCAATGCCCTCGCCCTTTATATACTGAGTTCACAAGATCAACGCTTTCAGCGACTAACGCTCGCGAATAATATCAGGACGGAGGACCAATTTCATGATGAAATGAGGATTCTCCCTTACAACGATCAGCCGACATTTTCGTCAAGAAATCCACCGGCGGAACCCGAAGCCAAAAGACGCAAGCTGTCGGCCCACCACGTGAAGTGCCTCTACTGTGGTAAACAAGGACACAGAATAGCTGAGTGCCGCCGTAGGATGCAGAGAGAACAGCGAGGAAATACGCAACGCCCGGAAGGAAGACGACCGGCAACATCGCCCCAGGTGGTTTGCTTCAAGTGTAAGGCGGAGGGCCATATCGCACCAAACTGTCCGCAACAACAAGACGGAAAATCCAGCCCCAAGGACAAACTCCGAGTCGACGTCTGTGTGATGAAGCCGCCAGTTGGTAGTTTGAGTCATCTGGGTGAGTCGTTTCCGTTTTACTTCGATTCCGGAGCCGAGTGCTCATTAGTTAAAGAATCTGTAGCCTCGAAATTTTCCGGTAAGAGAACGACAGATGTAATAGTAATGCAAGGAATCGGAAATACCTGCGTTAAAAGTACGTCCCAGATTTTGTCCGTCGTACGTATTAGCGATTTTACATTGGAGATAGCTTTCCACGTCCTTGACGATAGTCATTTAAAGTACGATATTATGATTGGTCGCGAGATAGTAAGCCAAGGATTCGATGTAATTATTACGCCCAACGGCCTCGATATCCGCAAGACGAAGACAGTCAATGCTTGCCATAAAACCGTCGAAAATGGGATTGACTTTAATAAAGTAGACACCGAAGTATGTGGTAATGATAAGAGCCGATTGATTTCTATTCTCCAAAATTTTAAAGAGTCATTTATTACGGGCTTCCCGCGTACTCGCGTAAATACGGGCCAGTTAGAGATTCGATTAATTGATCCCAACATCACCGTACAAAGAAGTCCCTACAGACTCAGCGAGGAAGAACGAAGAACAGTGCGAGAGAGAATCAGCGAGTTAATCGAGGCAAAAATCATAAGGCCCAGTAGTTCGCCGTTCGCGAGCCCCATGATACTCGTGAAGAAAAAGGACGGCTCAGATAGACTGTGTGTAGATTTTCGAGCGCTAAACAAAAACACGGTCGCGGATCGGTATCCCCTACCCCTCATCGCGGATCAGATCGCGAGATTGCAAAAGGCGAGATACTTCATTAGCTTAGACATGGCCAGCGGGTTTCATCAGATTCCTATTCATCCTAATTCGACGGAGTATACGGCGTTCGTTACACCCGACGGACAGTACGAGTACCTAACCATGCCGTTCGGATTGAAAAATGCACCTTCCGTTTTTCAGAGGGCCATTCTCAACGCCTTAGGCGACCTTGCGTATTCATACATTGTTGTCTACTTGGATGACGTTCTAATTATTGCCGACTCGATAGATCAAGCCCTAGAAAGATTGAACACCGTATTGGATACCCTCGTAAAAGCCGGATTCTCTTTCAACTTTTCAAAATGTTCTTTCCTAACGACCTCGGTACTTTATTTGGGGTATGTAATCCGTGACGGAGAAGTCCGCCCCAACCCGGGTAAAATACACGCCTTGAGCTCTTTACCTGCGCCAACGACCGTCACACAGCTCAGACAATTCATAGGTCTAGCCACTTACTTCCGAAAATTCGTCCCTAAATTCTCACAGATAATGAAACCCTTGTACGCGCTTACTTCCGGTAACAAAAGCATAGCTTGGACGGATAAACATGAAAAGATAAGGCAAAAGGTAATTTCCGTCCTGACCGAAGCACCGGTGTTAATGATATTCGACCCCAACTACCCGATAGAACTACATACCGACGCTAGTTCTGAAGGATATGGGGCCATTTTGATGCATAAGGTCGAAGGTCAAAATAGAGTAGTAGAATATTACAGTAAAAAGACTAGCCCCGCGGAATCCAGATACCATTCCTATGAACTGGAGACGTTGGCGGTTGTAAACGCCGTTAAACATTTCCGTCATTACCTACACGGACGAGAATTCCTCGTTGTCACTGATTGCAATTCCCTAAAGGCATCCAGTAATAAGGTACATTTAAGTGACAGGGTTTACAGATGGTGGGCCTACCTGCAAACTTTCACCTTCGACATTATGTATCGGGAAGGCAAACGAATGGCTCACGCCGACTTCTTTTCGCGGAACCCCGTAGACTCGGATCACCGTAAGATCGACAAAATCGCCGAAAAGGAAATCAATCTGGCCGAAATCTCCGACGATTGGCTCTTAGCGGAACAACGTCGCGACCCCCAAATCACCGAAATTGTTGATAAGTTGCGGAACGACGAGCTTGCGGAAGACATCGCGAACACCTACGAACTACGATCCGGCACCCTGTACCGTAAAATACAAAGAAGGGGCAGAACTCTCTGCTTGCCCATTGTCCCAAGAGGCTTTAGGTGGTCCGTGATCAGCCATGTACACCAGTCAATCATGCACTTAGGATGGGATAAAACGCTCGAGAAACTATACGAGTATTACTGGTTCGAAGGAATGGCGAAATACGTTCGCAAATTCGTTGAGAACTGTCATGCTTGTCGAGTTTCTAAGGCCAGTTCCGGCAAAATACAAGCCGAACTACACCCCATACCTAAGACCAGCATACCTTGGCACACGGTTCACATGGATATCACGGGCAAACTAAGCGGTAAAAACGACGCGAAGGAATATGTCATTGTGCTGGTCGACGCCTTTACCAAGTTCGTATACTTGCACCACACCCGTAAGATAGACTCCCTTAATACCATTAAAGCACTCAAGTCCGCTATATTCTTATTCGGCAGCCCCTGTCGGATAATAGCGGACCAGGGAAGATGTTTTACGGGCAAAGAATTTCAAGACTTTTGTAGAGATAAACATATTAAACTCCACTTAATAGCAACCGGTGCTAGCAGGGCCAATGGACAGGTAGAGCGTATCATGGGTACGCTAAAAAATACGTTCACAACAATAGAAACGACCGGACGGTCCTGGCAAGACGCGATCGGGGAAACACAACTGGCTTTAAATTGTACCCCCAACCGCGTGACTAAGTCGAGCCCATTGGAACTGTTAATCGGTAAAACAGCGAGACCCTACGGCTTGTCCGTACCCGACAATATCGAAGAAAGAGAAGTAGATATCTCCCACGTACGGCGACAGGCGATAAAAAATATAGAAGCAAGTGCCAAATACGATAAGGATAGGTTCGATAAAAATAAGGCTCAAGTAGTTAGGTTTAACCTTGGTGAGTTTGTGTTACGTAAAAACGAGGAAAGAAACCAAACGAAGCTAGATCCGAAATTCAGGGGTCCATTTAGGATAGCAGAGATTTTGGAAGGAGATAGGTACACCTTAGAAACCTTGGACGGCAAAAGATCATATAAGGACAGACATGACAGACTGAGGAAGATGCCAGACAGCAGCGTTCCCGCTGAGTTAGACGTCTACGATGATGACAACGACGGTGATAATAACGATACAAGTTCACGGACCTCAGAGGATCATTAATACCACGTTGCGGCTGTGCATCCAGTGTGGTGCTCTGCGCCTTCGTAATATGTCCAGTGGGACATTCTGCGCCTTCGTAATACGTCCAGTGGGACATTCTGCGCCTTTGTAATACGTCCAGTGGGACATTCTGCGCCTTTGTAATACGTCCAGTGGGACATTCTGCGCCTTTGTAATACGTCCAGTGGGACATTCTGCGCCTTTGTAATACGTCCAGTGGGACATTCTGCGCCTTCGTAATACGTCCAGTGGGACATTCTGCGCCTTTGTAATACGTCCAGTGGGACATTCTGCGCCTTTGTAATACGTCCAGTGGGACATTCTGCGCCTTTGTAATACGTCCAGTGGGACATTCTGCGCCTTTGTAATACGTCCAGTGGGACATTCTGCGCCTTTGTAATACGTCCAGTGGGACACTCTGCGCCTTCGTAATACGCCCAACGTAGTAACACGATCCAACAATCTGAGACCCACCCGTGTACGGAATCGAAAATGATCTGTCGTGTCGTTACGGTCTGACTGATAACTCACGGAATGCAACTAGCACTTTGAATATAAATTATAACGCCACTAATTCTAGTTCTCTTTCATTTCCTTGCTTGTCAAACCCCCGAACAGAATCTCGTTGCCGAAATGGACCTTTGACTTATTTGGAACATGTAATTGAATGGTAAATAATATCAGCTACGTCGAGTCTAATGTTAAAAAAAATACAATATTTTAGCTACACACGAGGACGTGTGATAGTCAGGATGGCCGTGTCGGAGAGGAAAGAACACCGGAGCCTCTGGAATGCTGGATAATCCCGCAACATTGTAACCTAGAGCCTACTATAGCTGTAATTAAACAATTGTAGTTATTCAACCTAATTGTAATTGTCCGAGATTTGTGATAGTGAGCTTGGGCTCGAGGCGACAGTCGGTCGCCAACGTGCCCGCGGTCAAGGGATGAACGTTTTGCCTAACAAAGGTATGAAGTAATTCTATAGCTCTCCTTAAAAGAAATATCTCTGGCGACACACGACAGTAAACATTTCAACGGTCTCTGTCCCGTGGCCACACGCAGTCCCTATTCTTCGAGTAAGATGATTGCCAGATGTCGATGTGTCTCCACAGTACGTGATCAGCTAGCCCGAGGGCCGTGATAAACACTAAGATCTAGTTACCTAAAGTCCATCGAACAGATAAACAGTCTTTGTCCCAACTACGGGAAGATAGGGGAGATCTATTTCTTTCAACGAACGGCGTCTCCCACTAGCAACTTTCCTTCGAGGGCGGCTGGCATCTTTTCTAACCACCGATATGGAGATTGACCAATTAGCAGCAACGTTAATTTCCCTTACTTTCTGAACGAGGACTATCCTCGACGAATCCGATGATCTCGTGTCCTTAGACACACCCCATCATAGTTTTCCTCTGCAGCATCGTCGCGACGAAAAGTCATTTCTCTCGCGAGATCGTATTAGCGACTCACTTAGCGTCTGTACGCTCGGTGGGTATTCACCGTTTTAACAAAGAGTCCGACTTAGATTTTGTGGGCACGTTTATCCATCACCCCGTCGACCACGGATTCGTTATTGAACCTAGGATCATTGTCATTAGTTTCTCGAGTGTCTAATTGCCACGGTTGCTTGTCCAATTCCATAACAATCGTATCTGCACTAGTCAATGTCTTCTCTATTGCTTATCGACAATGCGTAAACCAAACGACGATTCGTTTCACGCCCCTAATCCTAATTCCAATGTGTACCCGACATATATATATATATATATGTCGGAGATGAAAGGAAAGCCGAAGCCGTTCCTTGGAAATTTTGGAAACATCTTCTAGTAGTCTAGCCTGGATTTTATCATAGCTGTAATTGTTCGAGATTTGTGATATCAAGATTGGGTTCGAGGCGACAATTGGTCGCCGAACGTAGCCACGGTCACGGGATGTACTCAGGCAGAAACTGCCTAGCAACGGCGTTTGGAACCTTCTCGATGCTTCCAAACGGGTATAGAAAAACAAAATGCAATCGTACAGCGAGAAAAATCTCGACGAGGCTGGCATTCGTCTTGTGACTGCTTTGGAGAGTGACACGTCGTGTTTCTGTGCTTAAGATCAGTCTACGCTTAGTAAGGAGTCATCCCGTTGATCGTGGATTCGTTTGAACTCAAAATTATTGTTTATAACGATTATTAACTTATTGTTTGTAAATCATATTATTCATTGAACTTACTATCCGTTAAACGTATTATTCATTAGCTTTATTATTTGTTAGACTTACTAACCATTCAACTTATAATCCACTAACTTCATTATTTGTTTAATTTATTATTCGTTCAATTTATTTTCCACTAACTTCATTATTTGTTAAGTTTATTATTCACTAGACTTATTATTTGTTAATCTTTGTAGTAGTAATCATATATATATATATGTATATATATATATATATATATATATATATATATATATATATATATATATATATATATATATATATATATATATATGATTTCCTCCTTAGTTAATATAAATACCCTATTCATATTCTGCAATTTTATTTTCTTTTATTACGACGGCCGACATTAACGTACCTTAACACATAAATCTACGAAAGTAGTAACCATTATTGCTATTGTTCGAGAATTTATTGAAACTTACAAGCATTATGACTTTTTTATATTTCATAAATTACATGCAGTTTTTATTTTATTCTGAGCAAAGTCCAATGGTGTCGAATATGAAGAACCGAATGCCCCATGAGGAGCGGGTCTCCGTTCTTTTCGCAATAATACAAACGTTTCATTCAAAACTTGTCGAACTGGTCGAATATGACATGATTCGTAAACAATCGTGTATGAAGTAGATAGAGTTTACGACTTTGCTTTAACTTTGTACTGTTTTAAATTTCCTACGAAGTCGTCAACATAACAATCGCAAATATAATGCTCATGTCATTGTTGCTGGCGCATAATTCGCAAGAGTAAAATTACGATACGACATATTCTTTTTACACTTACACTCTGCACACCCTGTACAACATACATATGCATTGAATATTACGGGATGTGTTGCACTGTTTCGCAATTTATTAATAAATTTTATGAATGACAAATCTGAGCGAGCGCAGCATTGAATGCGCTGGTAGAGCGTGAAAAATGGTAAGCTGACGGAAAGTGAGCAGCAAGAGGATGAAAGGCGGGCAGAAGCGGTATTTTATTTAATTGCTCTATTGTGTCGAGGCTGGCACGCCATCTGTCGAGCAAAGCCCGCCGAGCTCGACCCCTATCGTTGGCGCCCACCGGGCCGACCCCACCCGGCAGACCCCGAGTGTGGAGATAAATTTCGCGACACCTCAGGACCTGCAATTCGAACAGGGGAAACCCGGCGAGCATCGCCGCTGCTGCCGCCGAAATGGTGCGGAAGCCCCTCACTACCCTGATGGCCACCGTCCTGTGCAGCCTCCTGACCGTTAGGAGACTGCGACGGCTGGCCATCAGGTCCTCCGCCCAGATCGGAGCTCCGTAGAGGAACCTCGATCGCACCACGCCGGCGTACAACCGGCGTACTCCGACGCCGGGCCCGTCCAACCAAGGCACCAAACGTCCTAAGGCGTTCTCCGTCACCACGACAGACGGTGACAGACGCCGAAGGTCCAGCGGCTGTCGAGGGTCAAGCCCAGATACTTCATGTTGGTTCCGACCTCGATCTCAGCCCCCTCCAAGCTCAGGCGATAACCCGCTGGAGGCGTCCCGTGATCGGCCCTGCGGCAAAACCACATTGCCTAAGACTTCTCAGGGGACACCCTCAGTCCCAATCCCTTGATCTCGGCGACCAGGCAGGCCAACGCCAGCTCCGCCAGACGGACGATTCTGCACCACGCTGTGCCCCAGACCATTCACCAACGTGCCGTTGGCGTAGCACGCCAGTGTCGAGTTCGGAGGCATCGGCGTCCGAAGTACCCCATCGTACGCGATGTTCCGCCCTGGACGGTGTAGACGATACTCCAATCCCGGAGGAACGCCCGGATCACACCCCGCAGGTACGCGGATACACGATGAAACTTGAGGGCCCGGCATATCCTGTCCCAGGGGATGCCGTTGAAGGCGTCCAGCGACACGGCCAACGCCACGTAACCACGCCGCTGGGCACCCTCGACAAAGGAGCGGACACGGGCGATAGCGTCGGCTGTAGACCGCTCTCTCCGGAAGCCGAACTGACCGTCGTGCAGTACGGGAGCACTTCGGGACAAATGCGACTCGTGGCGGGCAGCCACCACTCTGTCCAGCAGCTTGCCAGCCTCGTCCAAAAGGCACACCGGCCGAATGGCGGAAGGCGAGTCCGAAGAGCGTCCCGGCTTCGGCAGCAGGACCATCCGCCCCTCTTTCCACGAAACGGTGAATTCGCCCCGAGACAGGCATCCGTCAGACAGACGCATTCGTCTCGGGGCCAAGACCACGGCGACGCCTTCTACAGACGGGCCGAGACTCTGTCGGGACCCGGAGCTTTCCGCGCTCCGATCCTCCCGATGAGCCCGGCCAACTTTACTACATACTGCATAATAATTATGTTACAAATGATGAATGCTTGTACTAAAATGTATTCGCAAATATAGGATAAATTATTCTGTTCCAGACATCTTTATTTATCATTTTCTCATTAACATCTAAATGTTAGTAATAAAAAAGACTTATATGCATATATACATCATTAACATGCACATACATATATCATGTAGATGACGTTAGACGTAATATAACATTTATAATGTAGAAGTTTCGTAGTATTCTTTCAAGAAATCCGTACTAAATCAACAATTTTCTTGCAATGGGATTAAATTCTGATTTTGTTGCATAATACATACATCAAAGGTAGTTATAAGTAAACGAGACTAAGCATTCGATTTCGATAAATTTTAAATATGTTGTGTAACTTATCATGTAAAACATATTCTTATAAATACATCGCTCGACTTTAGTTTCCGAGATATAGGAAACACAGAGAAACAAGGACTAAGTGTCGTAACGTTCGACAAATATTAATCAAAAACCCGCGATAAGCTGAGATCTTTAACTCAAAAATCAAACTATCTTATTTTTGATTTATGATGGATGAAACTTTTACCAATATGCTCCTTACATTTTTGATATTAAAACAACACCAAACATATATATTTTTTGAAGCATATTAGCTTACTTACTAAATGATAATTAACTACATATCAATAAGTAACTATAATTCAAATTACATCATGTTTAGTCTCGTATTAATCAGAAACGTCGCACAAATACGTTGGTAAGAGTCTCATTTTTAAAAAGTCAACAATTAAAAAGTTTTGATATTGAATTAGTATTTAGGTACACTGTGACAATCAATGTCTAACATTGGAGCATGTTATACTACTCGATCACGGTGGGATGTCGAGTTTCCCGTGCTTCATAGAGCTAGACCCTTCCTTCGGAATGCAGATAATGACACTGCAATTATCAAATGTTTCCTGCATTTACAATAAATTACTGCTACTAATACTATATTGAATCCTGCCTATACTTGCAAGTTCATGGCATCGTTTTCGTCGGCATAGTGCAACCGCTTATCTGCTGTTTCTATAAACATATCGCAACCGCCGGAAAACTATCTGTATAACAAGTTAATTCGTCGATAAGGTACTTCAAAAAGATAGACTAGAAATACGTTTTAAAGGGCAATGATTGCAGTTAGGAATAAGAGGCTATCAAATGTGGATTCATCATATCATTTAATAGCGGCTGTCAACACATGTCAGATCTATGCGTCTAAAAAATCCTTTTTTCATTTTCAATGTAGTTTCAGGTTAGTAAAAGAAATAAATAAATACTGAAATGTTTGTGAGCTATATTGTTTGCAGGCTGTCGCGATGTGTTTTTAGAAGCAATAGTTAAGTGGACGTACCATGCAAAGACATACGTCGTCGTGGCATGCATATATGCGCAAGATTAAATGTGGTAGTACCAACAATCTTTTGCAAATATCTCGGAAATTAAGGCCGAGCGACGGTTATGTGTATAGGAAGAAGTTCAAAATGTTGAATTTCACAATAAGTTTAGATTTCACCAAAACCGGAGGTGCAGCCTCGTTTGTGAATAATTGCAGAATATCATTGTGTCCTGACAATTTTTCTAATTAATTTGCGACATACCATACGACAAAAACCATTTCCAAAAACCATACGACATTCTTCAGCATCAGAAATATATTCTCGACCAGGGAACGATTTCCATACATTGCTTTACTACATTTCGATAATGATTGTGGTATAAATTATCGATACTTATACCAACTTATACATACAGGTATAGAATAAATTATCCTGTTCTAGACTCTTTTATATTTTTGTCTTCCTTATAACATCATAAATGTTAGTAATGAAAAAAGGTAATACAGATATTTATATTGTGGTGGATTGGTTGAGGTTCAATAATATAGAATAACAAGAGCGAGAGATTGCTGTTGCAACCCGTCAAATATATTTGGAAGAAATTAAATAAATATAAATATAAATTGGTGCTGTCGAAAGACGCTCGTTCAATGTATTCGCACGATAGTGTATGATCGCGCAGATAACTCGATAAGTAGTACACTCCATTAATCGCGTATGATAGCTCGGATACTACCTCGAATAATAACTCGGATAATCTGACTCGTTTGCAATCGCGTCCGTTTATTTATACTGGTCGGGGGAGAGTCGGAAAATTCGAATTCGTCTTTATTCGACGGTTGCATGTAGCAGCGACATTGTTTTGCCCGTGGTTTATTTATCATTACGTTTCATGCGTGAAAGCTGTGTCAATGTCCCGAGGCAAAACAACAACATGAGTCGCTCTCGATTCGCTTCGTCCTTTAACTCCTGTGCCGCTACAATATCATTAATTTGCACATACACATAACATGTAGATAATGTTAGATTACCTTTATATTTATACATGTATTATAGCTTATATTTTACTAATTACATTGCAATGTACATACATAACATAAAGGTATAGTAGTATTTCGTGTGAAAATTTGAGAACTAACTAAGTTTCTGATGATAGTTCACCAGTGCATTCTATCCAACGTTTTATTTCTCATGAGAGAAAAAGAATCGTGATTACAAATGCATCAAAGACTGGTTGTGTAAGGTATTTCGACAAAGTGTACACTTCTTAGAAGACGAAAATATAACAAAAAAGAAACGAACAAGACTTGGCATTCTCAAAAGTCTATTAGACAATTAAAAGCTAATTATTTTCTGTGGTGGACTATACGCGTTGGTTTATACAACAACGAAACGAGTTGATCGTTTTACTGTCAAATGTATTTAAAAGTATTTTCAAATATAGAATACAGTTGCACATAGCGGCGATGTTGTAGACCAAGACGATATCAATGTCCCGAGGCAAAATAACAAAATGAGTCACTCTCGATTCGCATCGCCCTCTGACTTATGTGCCGCTACATTTCTATAACTGCGAGAAATCTCTGGTTAAGGATAGAGTAAACAACGTCATATTTCAATTGTACGAAGCATTGCTACTTTGCTGTTGCATTTATCTGTGACTTAGACTAACTAATAAGAAAGTTTCAAATGAACTGAATTTTGGAACACAGAAATCCCAAAACTCGTATTTCACATATTCCTCTCGCCAAAATTACACGGTTTTTTGCTTTTAATGATGGACTTCCTTTTTTAGATTATCCTTATTCTCTACATGAAAAAAACATATTACAAGGGACTATAGCGAAAAAGCTCTCGCTGTGAATCGCAATAGAGATCTGAGGGGCCACTTTTGAAATTACTCAATAAATGTTAGCCTCTGACTCAAATAGACAAAAACCATCTACAGCCGCTAATCTTTTTTCCAAGACGATTGCTGAAGATGCACTGTAATGCGGCAAACAGGTTTTTTTAATACAAGATGATTACGATGTTACATTAAAATTTATGAAGTTAATAACCTAGTGACTCGATATTTTTAATACCATATTTCTAACACATTTACAGACTGATCGGTTATGAGTGTAACAAAATTTAAGCAGTGATTCTTGCAACCAAAATAAAATGAAAATCCTGAACAAGAAGATTACGTATTCGGCTTTCTTTTTTAATTAAACATCGATGTTGATCAGCTGGGATCGCCACTGGTCCCATGCGTCCTCCTCGACGGTTCCTTGGTCGTTTGGAGTCGCCTGCTCGGTCAAGTCTTCATACACGTTCTAACCTAGGAAGTGCTAACTGCACAGATATATATTATACATATATTTTTATCATAAGCTAGGTACTTATTAATATTTTCACAACAAGAAAATGTATCGAATTTTTTTTTGAAAATTATTTTGGAAACTTGTAAGAATATGTATACATTTTCCATTTCCTACGAATTTCTTACTAAACGATGTACCATAATTTTAATTTTTGTTAAAGCATTGCATGAATGCGTTTCACACTGATAGTGTGTTATTTAAACTCAGCAGAATAGTTTGTTCGTAATATGAAATGGAATTTACAATTCAAATATTTTCGCATTCATCTTAAATGTAATATGCAATAAAAATGTCATTAAAATTAAAATGTTTGAATCTATTTTTTGCTTGGTTCTGGAGATAAAAATGTTAATCGAATCATTCATGTATGACATTATACAGTTTCAGTAGTAGGGTGGTGTTATTAAAAGTATGAGTATCTAGAGGAGCGACACATCGAATATCGTTACAGTACAGTGACAGACTTATCAGGATCTACTGTCGTGAAAACGCATTATTGTACGATCTTTGGTAAAGAATACGCAGTGGAAGTAGCAACAGGTAACATGTGATTCCTTGTTATTCTGTATTCAATTGTGTCGTCTTCTATTAATTGTATTCTTCATTACCAATGTCATATATATAAAAAATATTATCAGGTAACTTACTGCAATAGCTTAAATGAAGTTTTTAAATTTTAAAATATTTATTTTGCATTTTACATTTTACACAGTAAAAATGGTTCATTATTATGGTTATTCGGTAATTTACAACCACTCATTAGAGGTGATCGAAACATTCGCCTCCGTGTGATAGTTGCATGAACCTCCGGCTATTTTTTGGCAAAAGGTGAGTTTAAGAAGGGTTTTTCATATTATTGTTAGGACTGTCTTCGATCTTTCGTGTCTATGAAAGGTGAAAATACGCTTCGCGGTGAATACCTTAAACATGCGAGATACTTCAGTCACATTATATTTTAAATAGTAAGAATCCATTGTTTGTAGTAAAATTAATTGAAGCAAACGCAAATAAACTGACATATACATATGTAATATTGATTCTGCAGTGATGAGAAAAGTGTTAACACACTCCGCTGATTCTGTGTAAAAGGCGATAATAGGACTAATTTTTCAAGTGATCGGTAAAGATTAGGTAACAGTTACTACAAGCTGCGTCTGATTAACGAAATGTAATAGTTCATGTTGTGATTCTGATTAACGAAATATAATAGTTCAATAGTAACAGAAAACTGGAGGAAGGCTCTTCCGCTTACAAAGGTAGAAGTCTGTCATCAGATCTTCACGACATCAGGGGACTCATGAGGAGTCTGGAAGTTCTAACAATGAACACAGAGTAAATGATGAAAAGAGTAACAGCTTCGAACAAGGATGATCCTATGCTTGAGAAGTTGAACATGGAGAGCGCGACAGAAACAAAAAGGGTCAGAAGGTGGATCAACGCGATCGCCGAGACGAACGTTGGACGTTGCGACAGGAGAACTGTGGCTACGCAGATTACGCCTAAGGGGTGTGAGGAGACTAGAGCAAGGTATCCGTAGTCAGCCAGACTGAGGCGGTCCAATCAGCGAAGCGAAATATCATATCACCACTGGAGGAAAGGAAGGTATGCCACATGAAAGAGCCGAGAAGGCAAGAGGTGATAACTTACGCCGAAAACTGTAGCAAGGACAGCGAGGACGAATGGACGCTCGTTAACCCCTTAATCTACGAATTACGTTCGAGATTTTTCGGTCAAAAACGTAAACAAGCTATTATGTATTATATTATATATTATATTTGGCCCGATCATCTACTACGGGCTATGCCCGTAATACTTACGTTTGCCCCGATCATCGTGCTAAGGGCTTTGCCCGTAGTTGTAGGTTAAGGGGTTAATCGGCGTAGGAGGCTTAGGAGCCGAATTGAAAGCACGACGGGAGGAAGGACGTAGTCAGGGAGAAAAGAGAGAGAACTCCAAGGAGAAGGAGCGAGATTATCTTTGTTAAAGTGAATCAGGATACCAATTGGATAGATTACTATAGGGAGGTGATTGGGGCGAAGAACGCCCTGAAGGAGACAACTGGCGTCAAGAAGACGAGGACTGGGCACATCCTTATTGAACTAAATAACAAGATAACGGTTGGGCAGGTTGCGGAAAACCTGAAAAAGGTGATGTGTCAGGGCATGGAAATTGTTCCTTTGCGAATAGGCGAATCGACCTTGCAAATCAGGAATTGATGAACGAACGAATTGATGTACCAGTAAGTCTATCGAAGCTGGAGTATACGCTGTATTCATATCGGAGCCTTATAGGCAGCAGACATATTGATACAACGACGACAAGGGTGATGCGTCGTTGTGGGTGACGCTCTTCAGAGGGAGACAACTTTTAGTTTGTCTTCTCTCGGAGACGAGCCCCGCTACGCTCGGGTCACGCCACTGTTCACGTCTATGATCACGTATGTCGCCTTCTTTGTGTAGATAAAATAACGGACCGAAGGCGAATCAACGTTTCTAGAACGCGCTGCTTGATGACAAATATGCGCTTATCGCTACATTCTACATTTTTCGTCGGTCGTATAAGACGATCTCTCTGCGACACTTTAGTACCACTAGCGACGGTTAGGAATACTGCCAATGGTAAGCCTCGCGGCGTAACAGCATCGATTAAATAAATATCAATCACGAAAAATGACAATACTATAAAGAGATTAGAAATAAACATAAAAGTATATTAAAATTACTCTGCGTTTAATTAATTTAAATTTCCAAGTCAAAACACGTCTAACTGCAATTTAAATTAAGCAGTGATTTCAGAAAAGTAAATACGAAAAAATAATATCTAAAGATGATTTCGTTTTTTCATAAAAAGGGATAAAAATTTTTCAACAATAATAAATAGAAATTTAACTACCAGTAACGTTGCAAGGAAATGGAACGTCTGATGGAATCTGTATTTGAAGTTTGCTTTCATTTCGCGCTGATTGTGAGTGATCCCTCATCGTAATTATTTGCTTCTAGAAAATATGTCTCATTAGGTCATACGATTCAGTCATTCCGATCTGGATGAAGTTCACTTTGTGATTTCACTTTGTAAAGGTAAAGAGAGGATTCGGAAATACAAATAGTTTACTTTATTTCGCACACAACAGCTTTACATATATATTACACTCTGAAGACCTCGATAACCCTCTTGCACGCACGCCTGTTGTCAACCGACTCTTCCAGAATTTTCTAACAGCTTTCAACGGTCCTTTGTCTCAACTCAGACCAGGACGCCCTCTAACGCTTACACACACATTCACATGTACAGTGTAAATGTATTATCTACCAAACACACTTACACAAACATTTTTTTTTATACGTAGGGAAATCCTCCTGGGCACCCCTCCGACCGCTTAGAAGCGGTGGGTAATGTCGGACAATACCGACTAAAACCCCACGGTGGGCCGCCCGACGCTCAGCTGGAATGCCCGGGACCCATTTCAAATTACTGCCGGATCACTCCTGCGTCTTCTCCTGTCTGAGGGAGTCGTTACTTGTTTAGTTCAGGCATTGTGAGGGACCACCCCTCTCTACACTATCCCCTGGGCCGTCGTCCAAGTTTGAGGAGGTCCAGATCCTCCTTGGCGTGTCGGCCTCTATGACTACCTAGGACGCCGTAGGGCCGCCGTAGGGCAGGGAACCCTGCAAGGGTGTGATTTTCTCACCCTCTCGCGCTCTAATCGTTCCTTTACGCGCATTACGCTTTCGCAGTATGAGCGGATTGCAAGGAGATCTTGTCGCCCCCTCAGTATCGCTTTCAAAACTGACGAGGGGTCTAAACCTTTCGCGAATCGTCAGCCGTAGAATACGACGTGGGGCCTCCCAAGCTGGACAAAATTCTAACGTGTGCTGGGCCGTGTCCTCGCCCACGCCGCAGTGGTGACAGGTGCTCGTCAGCTCCTTTCCGATTTTCCTCGGGTATTCCCCGAATACTCCATGACCTGCGAGCACCTGATTCATCCGGAAGGACAGTGGAAGCCCTCCTCGGTCTCTCTAAGCCTACCAGTTTGGCAAGACCGATCTAACGGCTCGGTGGTCCCGGATCTGGTCTCTGGACCGGATCACCTCTTGTCTAATTTCCCCCCGAATGTCACGGGCCGCCTGACAGGCCGTGTTACTTACACAAACATAGAATAAAATCTATTTTCAGTAATGCAAAAATCGCGAGAATTCCTTTTACGCTAATAACATTATTTCGTCTAGAAATACCTGAAAATTTAGTTTCTTATAAAGTGAATTATGTCGCGAACAAAATTGATCGGTACATGAATTACTTTCCATATAAGTTGCTTTTTAAAAGACTCACCCGAAAGGAAACATATTAAACATGACATTTTTTACAATAGTGATAAAAGTACATCGCATCATTTGGAATCAATGATTTTAAAACTTTGGATATCATATTCTTTGAAAAATTTCTTTTATTTAATATCCGTATTACATGATAAATATAACATGATTTTCAGTATCTGAGTTAATATCCATCTTTCCTAGTATATATTGTAAAAAGAATAATATTATCTCCAAGATTAAAACAGCGAAGGGTAAGATATTACCATAAATGTTATAGTGTTTTAATTACTTACGAGTCTTATAACACTTTTCCCACGAAATGAAGCGATGTTGTTTAATATGTTAAACTGCGTTGAATTACATTTTATTTGTGACTTAAACCACCTATAAATGTCTCTTTTTTAATACCATCAATGCTTCAGAGCGAAAGTATCTTCAATGTTAGAAGGAGCGAGCAGAAAGGGAGAGAAAGAAAAACTCTCACCCTTGTAGGATAAAACGATGGAGGAGGATGGCAGTCAGGCGACCTAGAGCCGCTTCATCGCTGTCCCAACGGACCACAACTAGAAGGAGCGATAGCGCTAGGGGCAATGCCCCCCCCCCCACCCTAATGCCAAATTCAATAGTCAGGAATTAATAGGACTGGCTCGAACAAGAGAACGCGGGAAGGGGGTGCAACAGAAGTTAATTCATAAGAAGTTCCTGGAGCACTCCTGTCATACGCGTAGAATGGTCATCGTGAAGTTTTAGTCGGTAGCAGTCCGACACTACTCTGCTGTTACGCGATTATTAGCATTAGCAGAGTGTCCAGGAGGATTTCTCCACGTACAAAAAAAAAAAAAAAGTAAAGTGTCGCCCGACGTAACGCTTGTAACTGTGCACCCTCATGGGCGCATATCCTCCGGTGTTGCCGATTGAAACCAGCTCATGATAACTTTAGAGCGTACCCATCGAACAGTTAGTGTGTTAATTAGCCTCTTGACGAGGTCCGCATCGTTAAGTTTACAACTTGAGAGGTAGGAATTTCGGACTTTTGCCAAAAAGGCAGATGTGTGTGGGGGCGAAGGATTACAGAAAATATTAGTCCTCTCTACTCAGAAATTCCATAAAGCAGTTTTCGATATGCCGGTATAGGATTCAATGAGTAAGCAAGTGTAATGTATAATGTATGATTTTTCTTATAAAACGTCTCGTAGGATAGTTTACGTCTGCGAATCCCATAATCTTCTTCTCTACGACTTGTACGAGGTGAGCCACTACCCATGTATCGTTCGATTTGGAATCACTCTGCACTCTGTTGATCCGGCTAACCTACTTTCGTCCCTGTAAGGGAGAGTTTTCCCCGCACAGGGATATTTCGGCCGATGTTTAATTGTCTTAATGTTTAATTAAACATCGATGATTAATTAAAAAAGAAAGCCGAATACGTAATCTTCTTGTTCAGGATTTTCATTTTATTTTGGTTGCAAGAATTACTGCTTAAATTTTGTTACACTCATAACCGATCAGTCTGTAAATGTGTTAGAAATGTGGTATTAAAAATATCGAGTCACTAGGTTATTAACTTCATAAATTTTAATGTAACATCGTAATCATCTTGTATTAAAAAAACCTGTTTGCCGCATTACAGTGCATCTTCAGCAATCGTCTTGGAAAAAAGATTAGCGGCTGTAGATGGTTTTTGTCTATTTGAGTCAGAGGCTAACATTTATTGAGTAATTTCAAAAGTGGCCCCTCAGATCTCTATTGCGATTCACAGCGAGAGCTTTTTCGCTATAGTCCCTTGTAATATGTTTTTTTCATGTAGAGAATAAGGATAATCTAAAAAAGGAAGTCCATCATTAAAAGCAAAAAACCGTGTAATTTTGGCGAGAGGAATATGTGAAATACGAGTTTTGGGATTTCTGTGTTCCAAAATTCAGTTCATTTGAAACTTTCTTATTAGTTAGTCTAAGTCACAGATAAATGCAACAGCAAAGTAGCAATGCTTCGTACAATTGAAATATGACGTTGTTTACTCTATCCTTAACCAGAGATTTCTCGCAGTTATAGAAATGTAGCGGCACATAAGTCAGAGGGCGATGCGAATCGAGAGTGACTCATTTTGTTATTTTGCCTCGGGACATTGATATCGTCTTGGTCTACAACATCGCCGCTATGTGCAACTGTATTCTATATTTGAAAATACTTTTAAATACATTTGACAGTAAAACGATCAACTCGTTTCGTTGTTGTATAAACCAACGCGTATAGTCCACCACAGAAAATAATTA
Source organism: Bombus flavifrons (assembly GCF_040668555.2). Taxonomy (NCBI): domain Eukaryota; kingdom Metazoa; phylum Arthropoda; class Insecta; order Hymenoptera; family Apidae; genus Bombus; species Bombus flavifrons. Next base: position 3,246,505 of record NC_138458.1, on the reverse strand, counting down.
GCTTTTAATTGTCTAATAGACTTTTGAGAATGCCAAGTCTTGTTCGTTTCTTTTTTGTTATATTTTCGTCTTCTAAGAAGTGTACACTTTGTCGAAATACCTTACACAACCAGTCTTTGATGCATTTGTAATCACGATTCTTTTTCTCTCATGAGAAATAAAACGTTGGATAGAATGCACTGGTGAACTATCATCAGAAACTTAGTTAGTTCTCAAATTTTCACACGAAATACTACTATACCTTTATGTTATGTATGTACATTGCAATGTAATTAGTAAAATATAAGCTATAATACATGTATAAATATAAAGGTAATCTAACATTATCTACATGTTATGTGTATGTGCAAATTAATGATATTGTAGCGGCACAGGAGTTAAAGGACGAAGCGAATCGAGAGCGACTCATGTTGTTGTTTTGCCTCGGGACATTGACACAGCTTTCACGCATGAAACGTAATGATAAATAAACCACGGGCAAAACAATGTCGCTGCTACATGCAACCGTCGAATAAAGACGAATTCGAATTTTCCGACTCTCCCCCGACCAGTATAAATAAACGGACGCGATTGCAAACGAGTCAGATTATCCGAGTTATTATTCGAGGTAGTATCCGAGCTATCATACGCGATTAATGGAGTGTACTACTTATCGAGTTATCTGCGCGATCATACACTATCGTGCGAATACATTGAACGAGCGTCTTTCGACAGCACCAATTTATATTTATATTTATTTAATTTCTTCCAAATATATTTGACGGGTTGCAACAGCAATCTCTCGCTCTTGTTATTCTATATTATTGAACCTCAACCAATCCACCACAATATAAATATCTGTATTACCTTTTTTCATTACTAACATTTATGATGTTATAAGGAAGACAAAAATATAAAAGAGTCTAGAACAGGATAATTTATTCTATACCTGTATGTATAAGTTGGTATAAGTATCGATAATTTATACCACAATCATTATCGAAATGTAGTAAAGCAATGTATGGAAATCGTTCCCTGGTCGAGAATATATTTCTGATGCTGAAGAATGTCGTATGGTTTTTGGAAATGGTTTTTGTCGTATGGTATGTCGCAAATTAATTAGAAAAATTGTCAGGACACAATGATATTCTGCAATTATTCACAAACGAGGCTGCACCTCCGGTTTTGGTGAAATCTAAACTTATTGTGAAATTCAACATTTTGAACTTCTTCCTATACACATAACCGTCGCTCGGCCTTAATTTCCGAGATATTTGCAAAAGATTGTTGGTACTACCACATTTAATCTTGCGCATATATGCATGCCACGACGACGTATGTCTTTGCATGGTACGTCCACTTAACTATTGCTTCTAAAAACACATCGCGACAGCCTGCAAACAATATAGCTCACAAACATTTCAGTATTTATTTATTTCTTTTACTAACCTGAAACTACATTGAAAATGAAAAAAGGATTTTTTAGACGCATAGATCTGACATGTGTTGACAGCCGCTATTAAATGATATGATGAATCCACATTTGATAGCCTCTTATTCCTAACTGCAATCATTGCCCTTTAAAACGTATTTCTAGCCTATCTTTTTGAAGTACCTTATCGACGAATTAACTTCTTACACAGATAGTTTTCCGGCGGTCGCGATGTGTTTATAGAAACAGCAGATAAGCGGTTGCACTATGCCGACGCAAACGATGCCATGAACTTGCAAGTATAGGCAGGATTCAATATAGCATTAGTAGCAGTAATTTATTGTAAATGCAGGAAACATTTGATAATTGCAGTGTCATTAACTGCATTCCGAAGGAGGGGTCTAGCTCTATGAAGCACGGGAAACTCGACATCCCACCGTGATCGAGTAGTATAACATGCTCCAATGTTAGACATTGGTTGTCACAGTGTACCTAAATACTAATTCAATATCAAAATTTTTTAATTGTTAACTTTTTAAAAATGAGACTCTTACTAACGTATTTGTGCGACGTTTCTGATTAATACGAGACTAAACATGATGTAATTTGAATTATAGTTACTTATTGATATGTAGTTAATTATCATTTATTAAGTAAGCTAATATGCTTCAAAAAATATATACGTTTGGTGTTGTTTTGATATCAAAAATGTAAGGAGCATATTGGTAAAAGTTTCATCCATCATAAATCAAAAATAAGATAGTTTGATTTTTGAGTTAAAGATCTCAGCTTATCGCGGGTTTTTGATTAATATTTGTCGAACGTTACGACACTTAGTCCTTGTTTCTCTGTGTTTCCTATATCTCGGAAACTAAAGTCGAGCGATGTATTTATAAGAATATGTTTTACATGATAAGTTACACAACATATTTAAAATTTATCGAAATCGAATGCTTAGTCTCGTTTACTTATAACTACCTTTGATGTATGTATTATGCAACAAAATCAGAATTTAATCCCATTGCAAGAAAATTGTTGATTTAGTACGGATTTCTTGAAAGAATACTACGAAACTTCTACATTATAAATGTTATATTACGTCTAACGTCATCTATATGATATATGTATGTGCATGTTAATGATGTATATATGCATATAAGTCTTTTTTATTACTAACATTTAGATGTTAATGAGAAAATGATAAATAAAGATTTCTGGAACAGAATAATTTATCCTATATTTGCGAATACATTTTAGTACAAGCATTCATCATTTGTAACATAATTATTAAGCAGTATGTAGTAAAGTTGGCCGGGCTCATCGGGAGGATCGGAGCGCGGAAAGCTCCGGGTCCCGACAGAGTCTCGGCCCGTCTGTGGAAGGCGTCGCCGTGGTCTTGGCCCCGAGACGAATGCGTCTGTCTGACGGATGCCTGTCTCGGGGCGAATTCACCGTTTCGTGGAAAGAGGGGCGGATGGTCCTGCTGCCGAAGCCGGGACGCTCTTCGGACTCGCCTTCCGCCATTCGGCCGGTGTGCCTTTTGGACGAGGCTGGCAAGCTGCTGGACAGAGTGGTGGCTGCCCGCCACGAGTCGCATTTGTCCCGAAATGCTCCCGTACTGCACGACGGTCAGTTCGGCTTCCGGAGAGAGCGGTCTACGGCCGACGCTATCGCCCGTGTCCGCTCCCTTGTCGAGGGGGCCGAGCGGCGTGGTTACGTGGCGTTGGCCGTGTCGCTGGACGTGGTCAACGCCTTCAACGGCATCCCCTGGGACAGGATATGCCGGGCCCTCAAGTTTCATCGTGTACCCGCGTACCTGCGGGGTGTGATCCGGGCGTTCCTCCGGGATTGGAGTATCGTCTACACTGTCCAGGGCGGAACATCGCGTACGACGGGGTGCTTCGGACGCCGATGCCTCCGAATTCGACACTGGCGTGCTACGCCAACGGCACGTTGGTGAATGGTCTGGGGCACAGCGTGGTGCAGAATCGTCCGTCTGGCGGAGCTGGCGTTGGCCTGCGTGGTCGCCGAGATCAAGGGATTGGGACTGAGGGTGTCCCCTGAGAAGTCTTAGGCAATGTGGTTTTGCCGCAGGGCCGATCACGGGACGCCTCCAGCGGGTTATCGCCTGAGCTTGGAGGGGGCTGAGATCGAGGTCGGAACCAACATGAAGTATCTGGGCTTGACCCTCGACAGCCGCTGGACCTTCGGCGCTCGCTTCGAGCGCCTGTCACCGTCTGTCGTGGTGACGGAGAACGCCTTAGGTCGTTTGGTGCCTTGATTGGACGGGCCCGGCGTCGGAGTACGCCGGTTGTACGCCGGCGTGGTGCGATCGAGGTTCCTCTACGGAGCTCCGATCTGGGCGCAGGACTTGATGGCCAGCCGTCGCAGTCTCCTAACGGTCAGGAGGCTGCACAGGACGGTGGCCATCAGGGTAGTGAAGGGCTTCCGCACCATTTCGGCGGCAGCAGCGGCGATGCTCGCCGGGTTTCCCCTGTTCGAATTGCAGGTCCTGAGGTGTCGCGAAATTTATCTCCACACTCGGGGTCTGCCGGGTGGGGTCGGCCCGGTGGGCGCCAACGATAGGGGTCGAGCTCGGCGGGCTTTGCTCGACAGATGGCGTGCCAGCCTCGACACAATAGAGCAATTAAATAAAATACCGCTTCTGCCCGCCTTTCATCCTCTTGCTGCTCACTTTCCGTCAGCTTACCATTTTTCACGCTCTACCAGCGCATTCAATGCTGCGCTCGCTCAGATTTGTCATTCATAAAATTTATTAATAAATTGCGAAACAGTGCAACACATCCCGTAATATTCAATGCATATGTATGTTGTACAGGGTGTGCAGAGTGTAAGTGTAAAAAGAATCTGTCGTATCGTAATTTTACTCTTGCAAATTATGCGCCAGCAACAATGACATGAGCATTATATTTGCGATTGTTATGTTGACGACTTCGTAGGAAATTTAAAACAGTACAAAGTTAAAGCAAAGTCGTAAACTCTATCTACTTCATACACGATTGTTTACGAATCATGTCATATTCGACCAGTTCGACAAGTTTTGAATGAAACGTTTGTATTATTGCGAAAAGAACGGAGACCCGCTCCTCATTAGTGCAACTACGATTATCATAGAACTGAACAAGTAACCGTGATAATTAGATACTCGATAAACTAATGACAATGATCCTAGGTTCAATAACGTATCCGCGGTCGACGGGATGATAGATGAACGTGCTCACAAAATCTAAGTCGGACGCGTAATATTCACTGATCGTAAGGGGTTACCCTTTTCGCAAGAAAGAATGAATTTCCGTCCCGATGATGCCACAGAGCAAAAGTATGATGAGGTGTGTCTAAGGACATGAGATCATCGGATTCGTCGAGGATAGCCTTCGTTCAGAAAGTAAGGGAAATTGACGTTGCTGCTAATTGGTCAATCTCCATATCGGTGGTTAGAAAAGATGCTAGCCGCCCTCGAGGGCCAGTTGCTAGTGAGAGACGCCGTTCGTTGAAAAAATAGGTCTCCCCTATCTTCACGTTGTTGGGACAAAGACTGTTTGTCTGTTTGAAGGACTTTAGTCAACTAAATCTTAAGATTTATAACGGGCCCTCAGGCTAGCTGAACATGTACTGCGGAGACGCATCGACATCTGGCAATCATCTTACTCGAAGCATAAGGTCTGCGTGTGGCGAGCCACGGGACAGAAACCGTTGGAATGTTTACTGTCGCGTGCCGCCACAAATATTTCTTTTAGGGAGAGCTATAGAATTACTCCATACCTTTGTTAGACAAAGCTTTCATCCCGTGACTGCGGCTACGTTCGGCGACTGCCAGTCGCCTCGAGTCCAAGCTCATTATTACAAATCTCGAAGAAATACAATCGCATTGAATGACGACAATTGTTTAATTACGCCTATAATAGAATCTAGATTATAATGTTAGGGGATTTTCCCAAAATTCCAAAGGGAAGGCTTCGGTGTCCTTTCATCTCCGACATAATATGTGTACAGTATTTAACGTATCAAATTTCTATAAAATAGCAATTTCTGAAACACAAGGCTTGGTATTGTAAAGATCAAGCAGAAAACAAATTATAAAACTAGAATAATATGAAAATATAGCACTTTCTTGAAGTTAAAATAAGATGAAAATGAAGAACAAGATAATTGCGCCTTGTTTTTCACACGAACGATAGATGGGCAATAGCTTACCTCGTGCAAATCGTAAAGAAGAGGACTACGACGTTCGGAGATGCAAACTATCCTGCGCGACGTTTTCTAAGAAAAATCATAAATTGTAGATTAAACCCGTTTGCTCATAGAAATCTATAACGGCACATAAATAAATAATGTATGCAGAGCACATATAAAATAAGTTTATACAGATTTCGAATACGCACGTGTTCACGGATGGGGACAGAAAAATCACATACGCAACAAGCATTCTTCAGGTGCTACTAAATATGATCGAATACTGTTTCGCATAAACCACACACATTTTCCACACAAATCACTGACCACTGCATATTACAATATTCACCTAAAATAAAAAATGAAAAAAGCAAAGGAAACTACATAAATATTGTTTAAATTAATACTCGAAGGATTAAAAAAGGTATCGTTTCATGGAGTAATGGATAATAATGTAAATTAATTAACAGCCACATTAAAAGCTGTATTTATTGCGTTGAATACCTCTTTTTTTGGTAAAAATCTATCATATAGTAAAATTATTCAATTATTATCATTATTTAATTATTTAATTCATGCAAAACGAAACTATAATTATTGAATTATGTTTCTCTTTGTGAAGATTATCCGTAGACTTCTTTAGAAAGTAATGCATAAAACAGTATCAACTACAACCAATTTTCTACATCATTTAAAACATTTTTCCACTTACTAATTGTTGGGAATGTTAATTTATGGCAAATATAGGGACTGCAAGTGTGAAGATCCTGAAACATGGACACAATCAATGAAGAAACAAATGAAAATAGAATCAATAAAGGACTGAATAAGACGAGTTCTCTCGAGGAATTCTACGCCGGTAGTGGGATCCTTGTGACTGGAGCAACCGGTTTCGTTGGGAAAGGTCTCCTGGAAAAACTTATCCGCATATGTCCACGCATCGCTGCTATTTTTATACTAATACGTCCAAAAACTAACGAAACGATAGAACAACGATTTAAGAAGCTCATAGATGATCCCGTTCGTAAATATATTCTTGTTCCTTTCAATATTTAAGGCTGTTAGAAGCCAAATTGATTAACTTTCTTTTCTGGAATTGAGCTGGTAATTTTTCGTCTTTAGATTTACGATGACATCAAAGCCAAATACCCTTCAGCTTTGAGCAGAGTTTATCCCATGAAAGGTGACGCGAGTCTGCCGGACTTAGGTCTTTCGCGAGAAGATAGAAATCTGTTGTTTGAGAAAGTAAACATAGTGTTTCACTCCGCGGCCACTGTGAGATTCAACGAACCATTGCACGTGGCTATTAATGTGAATACGAAAGGTACTGATCGTGTTATCGAACTTTGGAACGAACTGAGGCATCCGATTAGCTTCGTCCACGTGAGCACAGCTTATAGTAATGCGAATTTACGTGAGATTGGGGAAAAAATTTATACGTAAGAATAAGTTATGCGCAAACGTTGTTCCATGGTTTAAGAATATTATATTTGTAATTATAATGTGAAGAGTATGTCCATTTATTACTGACTTTGCAGCACGAGCTTGAGTCCTTCAGAGGTCATCGATATCTGTGACAAATTGGACAAAACGTCCATCAACCTAATAGAAAATAGGATTTTAAAAACATATCCAAACACATACACATTCAGTAAGAATTTAGCAGAGCAGATTGTAGTAAACAAGAGTAAACACCTACCAGTTGCGATAGTACGGCCAAGCGTAATTGGTGCCTCTTTGGAAGAACCATGTCCTGGTTGGCTAGAGAATATTTCTGCACTAACAGGTATTTTCAGAAGTCCTTTTCAACGATAACTGTTCAATACTCGTCACATTTCAGAAAAGTGGAGTTAATTGGTTAGTTTGTTAGAGGCTAAATGAGAGGCTTTCCACTAGATAATCATTATTGTTGTTTAAATTTGTTGTTGCTCACAATAACGAGAATTCTTACCAATCTATTTAACGGTACATTTCTGCTAATACAAAATCACAAATAATTTCTAAACCAATTTAATGTTACCAGGTATCTTTCTGCTAGTCGGCAGAGGATGTGCAACAGCGGTACGGGGTAGGAGAGATATAAGATTGGATGTGGTGCCTGTCGATTTCGTAGTCGACACGATAATATGTACTGCATGGCATGTCACGCTACATCGTCATCATGAAGTTAAAGTATACAACTGCACGAGCAACGCATACCCTTTTAAGTAATATTTATTGCGAATTTTTTACGAACTAATGTAATTCGATTGTTAGAGTATTCCAAAAGTTTCAGTTTATTTAAGTAACGTGGACAATGAAAGCACAAACAAATGAAGAGTACAAAAGTCTACTTTTGCTCCCAAAAGTTCAATTTAGAAAAATAGTAATATAAATAATATTTGTTGAAATTGCATAATACTTGCTGAGATACTCGGATAATAATAAACTTTACTTTGCGCATAATTCCATTAATTGTAATAATGTAAATGTTCCAATTGACAAGGTTTGGTCCGATGATAGATGCTATAGTAAAATGTAGCATAGAAACCCCACTGATCGATACGCTATGGTACCCGGGTTGTTCAGTCGTAGCTAATAGATATATTTACAACGTTCGGAGTATAATTCCGCATGTTTTGCCTGTGTTCGTCATGGATATATTTTTAAGACTCCGAGGTAGTAAACCAATGTAAGTATTCTATCGACCCTCGAACAACGAGAATGATCTTTCTGGAATAATCATTGCTTTCATCTATAATAATAATTAAAAATGATATTTCAGAGTGATGAATCTTCTCAGAATTGGCAATAAGCTTGTCGCATCGGTTGCATTTTTCACCACACACGAATGGACCTTCCAAAGGGATAACGGTTCCGACATGGCGAGGAAGGTGAAAATGTTGAAGGACAGCGATATGGTCAAACTAGATTTACGGGATATGAATTGGGAGAAGTATGTTGAAGATTACCTGATGGGAATTAAGAAATTTATTCTAAAACAAGAGTTTCAGCCAACAGCCCGACAACGATTAGCAAGGTGCGTATAAAAGTATCTTCTTATTAAAAAAATAGGAATTAATATAAATATAAATATTTTTGGTTATTTCAGGTTGTACTGGATACATCAGATCACCAAAATATCCGGTATAATAATTTTGTTATGGATAATATTATGTTTTGTATACTGACTACTTGAACGTTACTTTTTTATCTTTGAAACAAAGACAATATAAATACAATTTTATGAAGAAGGGATTCATCATCCTTTTCATTTTGTCTTTTCATTCGTCTCCTTCCTAAATAAATCCATTTATGACATTGTTTATTTTTTTTATAAAATTTTAATAAGAATACATGTATTTATACCCACATGATTTCTGAGCTGTAAGCAATTCATCTGCTCGCTGACTATGAACATTTTTCCATTATAATGACATTATTATAATGACAGAAACTTCTATCATCCTCCACCAAATAAAAGTTACGAGATAGTTATTCGTTGACAATAATAATTTATCATTGAAAGGTCTACTGCGCAATAGACAATGATGATAGAAGATAAATATAATTTAAAATAAGATTTTGAATAAGAATAAGAGTTCTAAAGTAAAACTTTTTTAAGAATGCTTCATTTGCTCTAAAGGCTCACTTTGGTTCTCAAGTTGTTTGCTCATGAACCTTGTAGTTGCTTGACCAGTAGGCGTTAAAATATATGATACAGTCAACGAAATAGAAACTAGATGTGACATTCAGGCTGGATAAAATATTATTTCACATAATAAGTAGTAGGTAGGTTTTTATTTAAGTTAAATTTAAATATCATATTGGTTTTCACTTCATGTGTATGTATGTGAATATCGCAATGTACAGTGATCAATGATTTGTACGGAAATTGTATGTGGTTCATACAAGAAATGCCATGTTTATTAACAGCTCATAAATTCGTAATGCGTACGAGGTTTTTATGTGAATAGGGCTATTTTTATTGCGGTTTATCTGGGAAGAGTCCGACCACCACAGTGCGCTTGTGATTTTCCTACGCTGCGTAAACTTATAAGTATAGTGTATAAGTTTATGCTGATCCATATCCTCACTCTCATAGTGATACAATATAATATAGATGATACTGGTGGTTGTAGTACACATCGTCGTCTTTAAACCTAAAATAAATTAAGTGATTGTAATATTGAAAGTATAGAAGCTGATGAATATATTTTAATACTGTTTAATTTGATAAATTAAGAAAGAATAATACTAACATGTGCTATTTATTACCATATGAGTATTGGGAGTCATGATAAATAATTGGAAAGACGTTTGAAGGACCGGGTATACTGACAGTATTTTCTTCAGGAGTTATTTACCGTGCAATAGTCAGAAATTAATTGATTATAAATTAATTAATAAATGGTTAATTGCCAGAATGTTAGTAGCATAGCTTTTAAGTATATAAGGGATATAAGATATATACACCGTGTTAAGTATAGATAACGATAAGTATTATTTGAAATGGTCGTTAAATAAGGTTATTTGAACGGTGACTACGCAGATGACGCCTAAGGGGTATGAGAAGACTAACGTAGCAAGGTATCGGTAGTCAGCCAGACTGAGGCGGTCGAATCAGCGAAGCGAAAGGTCATATCACCACTGGAGGAAAGGAAGGTATGCCACATGAAAGAGCCTACGTTCGAGAATGTTGGGCCAAAAACGCAAACAAGCCCGTAATATTTTCGTTTGGTCCGATCATCGTTCTACGGGCTATGACCGTAGTCGCAGGTTAAGGGGTTAATTGGCGTAGGCGGCTTAGAAGCCGAATTGAAAGCACGACGGGCGAAAGGACCGTAGTCAGGGAGAAAAGAGAGAGAACTCCAAGGAGAAGGAGTGAGATTATCATTGTTAAAGTGAAGTAGGATACCAATTGGATAGATTCCTATAGAGAGGTGGTTGGTGGCGAAGAATGCCCTGAAGGAGATAACTGGCATCAGGAAGACGAGCACTGGGCACATCCTTATTGAAATAAATAACAAGATAACGGTTGGGCAGGTTGCGGAAAACCTGAAAAAGGTGATGTGTCAGGGGATGGAAATTGTTCCTTTGCGAATAGGCGAATCGACCTTGCAAATCAGGAACATTGAGCCTATCGCCACAAAGGAAGAATTGGCAGAGAACATATCCACTGTACTGAACATAAAGGAAGAGAGGTGGATAGAGGTGAAGCCCCTAAGGATGACGCCGTGGGGAACCCAGCAGGCGGTGGTTGTGCTGTCGGCGAGTACTGTTTCCGGAACAGACCGACGATCAAGATTAAAACGGGATTGACGATTGTGTCAGCGAGGATTCTGCCCAACGTAGTGAGATGCTATAAGTGTCACATGCTGGGGCATACTGCGGCCAGGTGTACGGCAGTGAGCCCTGGTAGAGAATTGTGCAGATGATGTGAGGATAGGGACCACACCATAAACCAGTGCACGAAGGAATCAAGGTGTGCTATCTGTCTGGAAGGAAAATAGGAATAGCCTGAGGTACATTACCGGGTCCCAGAAGTGCCCTGTAGTGAAAGAGAGGACGAAGAGAGGCAATCCTAGCAGAAGATGAGGATTTTGATAATTAACTTGAATGGGTGCAGACTTGCACACGAATTGATGTACCAGTAAGTCTGCGAAGCTGTAGTATACGCTGTATTCATATCGGAGCCTTATAGGCAGCAGACATATTGATACAACGACGACAAGGGTGATGCATCGTTGTGGGTGACGCTCTTCAGAGGGAGACAGCCAGAGATTGGTCTCTAGATATGGAATCGTAGGAGTCAGCGTGTACAACGTGCTTTGCAATGGGGGTTATTGCTCCCCCAATGTGAATAAGGAACAGTTTAACAGCTACGTCGAGGTGTTGGACACTCTGATTCAGGCGACCAAGAGGAGTTACCCAGCAACGATGATCGCCGAAGGTTTTAACTTAAAGGCAACCGAATGGGCAGGCCAGGTAAATGTAAATGAAATGAAATGGCACGGGAACCAGTCTCTTGAATATGTTCGCGAAGACTGTGATCGTCCCGATCAGGATGAACAAAGATCATGAAGGAAGAGGCGAACAATAAATTAAGCACAGCATTGGACGCGATCGTGCGGTTCTGTGCCGATAAAGGATTAAAGATCGCACAGGAGAAGACCGAGATGATACTGCTGACGGGAAAGATGATTCCCAAGATAATCGAGATAAACATGGAGGGGCACCTTCTGACCACGAAGCAGGAGATTAGATACCTTGGGGTGCAGGTAGATAACTGCAGAAGGTTCGGGCACATTTGGAGAAAGTGTGCGGTAAGTCAGATACCTCTATGGGAGCATTGAGATCGTTACTGTCCAATGTTAACGGTCCCACCGGCTCTGCGAGGAAGCTCTATTATGGAGTCTGGGAGAGTCGGTGGTGCTCTGTGCGGCGCCTGCATGGGCCAAGACGGTAGAAGTGAAGAAGAATAGAAACACTCTTAAGGGCCGCATTTATAAGATCATCTACGGCTTACCCGCACAGGGCACTTCGCCCATTTACTATACGGTCGAGCTCCGGGTCGGGAAGTATCGGATAAAGAAGGAATATCTGCATTCACTATACGATACCCGTTCCAGAGTAGACCCAGTCTTTTATGAAAGAATCAAGCCTCTGGAAGAGCGTATGGTGCGTATTGGAAGGAGGAATGGCTTTACCATCGCAGCGAAAACTGGACGAAGAGGCTGGTGGAGGACGTCTCCATATTCAGGAAGCACAGGAGGTATCATTGCCACTTTTACTATGCAGATCCTGATCCTTATGCGCACTCACGAACCCCAAGCCAAGGGTGGGACCGTCGCGGTAAGTTCAGGGACCGGACCATCGGCGTAGACCGATGCCTGTTGCCTTGGGCCCTCGTTTACGTGTGTTCTATCTGGAACTGTCGAGTTCGGTTAGCAGGATCACCGACCGACAGTGACGTGGGTATCCATCCACACCGATATTTCCAACAAAGATGCAAGTTGGGTCCACGGGCGTCGAGTGAATCCCGAAGGGAGATGCATCCCCTCAGCTCGGCCAATTTGAGTTGGACTCGTGGAGGTAGTGGTTGAAGGCCAAATGCTGGACAGATAGCCGATATGGCGTACTTGCCTTCCCCGATGGCCGTCGGTGGGTGAGCAGCGTCCCAACTGCTCCGAAACCGTCCTGGGGATACGGTAGGGCTAGGAAAGAAGCCCCGTTCCACCTGAGATGAATGAAAACCCCTGCAGGCTTAACTAATACAAGTAGCAAGGTCTGGGTACCGAGTGTGCTAGTTAGGTGTGATCCCAACCCCATGGCCCTGGGGGTGCCAGGGTCCGGTATGGCCACTTTTCCGAGGTACGGACCTGTAACTGGAGCTGCTACGGCGGCAGACACTAAATGTACCGAAGGATGATCAGGAAGGAGGTACGCTCCCGGTGCTGGGACTGCAATAGTGATAGTGACGACGCCGAACATGCGCTGTTCCACTGCCCCAGGTGGGTAAGGGAAAGGAACGAATTGAAGAATCACTGACAATTGTCAATTGGATCGTGCTACTAGTGAAAAAAGAGGGCAACTGGACTAATTTCCAGGCTTTATGTAATAAAATAATAAAGTCCAGGCTTGCGCAAGTAAAGATCGAAGAGAGAAAAAGAAGATGATAGAATAAGACTGAATAAGAAAGCCCATCGCGGCAATAACATCTTTGTCACCTGCTCCCAAACGATGAACCGACTTGGGAACTTTGGGAGACCTACCACCTAAAGGGGTCAGAATAAAAGATTTAGGACACTCAGTTCCTGGAATTATATCGAGCGATTACAACAATTGTACCAAGCTACGGTAATGAATCTATTTATTTAAATATAATGACAACTTAAAAATATGGCGATAAAATATTAATTGGAGATAAAAAGATCTGCCATGTTTGAATAATTGTTGTATCTGTTACGACCGCTCGCGAAGAGGTCGCGATTGCGAGGAAAGCTCATCAGAGAGAGGTGTAAATTCTCGCTGCGATTCGGATAATCGACGCCGCGAAATAGTCGCTCCCCTGTTTCGATCAAGATAACAGAGGTGGCTCAAATCAGTTTAACACTGAAGTAACAGGGTTAATATAAACTTGTATATTTAACAATATTTAATATTATAATGAGCACGTCACAAGTTATTTAACGATTATAGAATTAGTTTGTTAGCAATTCGACCCAACTTTATTATATTTCTGGATATATTCGTTAGACTAAGCGACTTTAATTTTATTCGGCTGAACTTCTCGATACATAACGTTTCGTTCCTCAAATGATACTGATTGCCCTTCGATCTTTTCCTTTGTCTTTTCTCGGAGACGAGCCCCGCTACGCTCGGGTCACGCCACCGTTCACGCCTATGATCACGTATGCCACCTTCTTTGAGTAGATAAAATAACGGACCGAAGACGAATCAACGTTTCTAGAACTCGCTGCTTGATGACAAATATGCGCTTATCGCTACATTGTACATTTTTCGTCGGTCGTATAAAACGTTCTCATTCCATCTCTAATACTACTAAAGTACTCGAAAAATACAATTGCTAATCAAATATCTCCTCTCTCAGGAGGCATACAAGTATGCATATGCGCATGAATACTGTTGACTCCCATTGATTCTTCATTAATAACTACTTTATCGATTGAACATCGTTTAAAAGTAGAGGACGCTGAAATGAGTGTCGAGTTTCTAAGTCGGTATGACAGTCAAATCGGACCATGAAAATGCAAATAGTACTTTTTCTTTTCTTATCTTGCCTATTTTTGTGTCTATCTATTTGTCTGCCTGACTTACCGTCGTTATCATCTGACTATGTTTTCTTTTCACCCGATAGGTGGCGCCATTTTACCTTTCCATATCGTATTAATTTTTCTCCTATTATCATACCGATCTGCCGTTTGTGTTTATCGCTTTCACGTTGATCGTTTTTCGCTCTAATTTCTTATTTCTCTGAACAGTTTCAACTTGCTTAAAGACTGTCTTTTCTCCCACTTTCTGTTTGTATCTTTACTTTCTCGGATTAATCACTTCTTCCTCTTACCCTCTTAGTACTTCTTCATTTCTTTCATTAAACCATGAAAACTACAGTTTTATCTTTCCTCCCTTAGTAACATTTGTATTTGTTTGTTGTTTTGATAATAGAGGTAGTTTAATTGAATAAGACACTGATATAGCAAGTTATAAATCACAGTTTATTCCAACAACATTGTAAAAAAGATAGTTACGCTGGTGCGTATGTATAAGATAAGTGAGTGACTGATCTACGGGTGTAAACCCGGTCAAAAGGATATTGACTGAGAGATGGAAAAATCAGTGAAGTTCGGTGATGATGCTGTTTGTTTTTTTTTTTTTTCTTTTTTTATTTAGTTGTTTACATTCACAATTTGTCCGATTTGGACATTTGGTAGAACTTTTTGGCTGTTTGATTATCACGTGGGTGGCTACCCCCAATGGGGACCCATCTTCGTGTTTGTTAAGATATATCCTTTATGAGATCTGCTGGGTGTTTCCTTTTTAGTCTTCTTTCTATGCTTGTGTTGATCGTTTCCGCTGCCAGCCGGCTCGGGTGCGTTGCTATTCTTTCTCTGTACCTTCTTGCGCATCTGCTAATCTCTTCCTTGACCGTTGGTATTCCAAGGTCTTTCCGAATGTCCTCGTTTCTAACGTACCATGGGGCGTTTACTATTGTTCCAAGAATTTTAGCTTGCATTGTCTCTATTTTGCTGATATGGCTCATTGCTGCTGTTCCCCATAGTGGCATTCCGTACGTCCAGATTCGTTTTATGATCGTTTCGTATACTTTTAATTTTTTTTCTATACTTAGTTTAGATTTTCGACTTGTTAGCCAATGCATTTGTCTCCTTGCCGTCTGTATTTTGTCTGTTATTGATTTGATATGCTGTTTCCATGTGAGTTGTGTATCTATGTGTAGTCCTAGGTATTTGACTTGCCTTGTTTGTATTATGTGCATGCCGTTAAGAAAGATGTTTCGTGGTATCTGTTTTCGCAGTGTGAATGTAATGTGGTTGCACTTATCGGGGTTTGCTATAATTTGTTTAACTTGTAGCCACTTTTCTATTGTTGTGATATGTGGCGATGATGCTGTGGCGGAGGAAAGTTAAGGATGGGTGTGTCTAGCGCACGGGACCATCGGATTTGTTGATTACGATTTTGGCTAAGAGAGTGCGGGAAATAGGCTTCGTTGTTAATTGGTTATTTGCTATGGTGGTGTGTGAGGAAGGATGTTAACCGCCCTCGAGATAAAGTTGCTAGTGGGAGGCCTCATACGTGAGAAAAGGCAACTTTCCCGTGTCAACCCGTGGTGGACAATAAACTTTAGGAAACAATTCAGAGAAAGAATATCTGTTCGGTCTGAAGGACCTTGACTATTTACACCATATCGATGCGACACTTTCGCGGAATTAGTCAATAGCCACTTTGCGTTCCGATAATTTTTGCATTCACGCGTCATTCGAGTAAGGGTCTCGCCGATCTTCGTGATAAGAGAAACGAAATGTTAGAGGTTCTGCGTAACACCAAGCTTCTGGTTGATCAGTGAGAGGACCTTGTCGCGTTTAGTGCTACACGTAAACTCGATCGACAAACTCGCGCGGGCCGCGAGATCTCACTAGGCGCGTCCTGCGCGTATCTCACCTACCCCACCATTGAAACTTCCGCACGACTTCTGCGCATGCTCACGAAATGTCGAAAGTGCTGAGTTTATGTTAGCTATCGAGGCGATGACATTTAGGATACCCCCGAACGGGACGATCGCGGTGCATGTATCAAACTGGTATAAACATTGTTTATATGCGCTATTATGTATTAATTGCTTATGGTGGCAATGGACTAGAGGAAACATTGATCCTCTCTACTCGAAAATTTAATGGGGCGATTTTCGGGTTGCTGTTATGGATTTTAATGAATAAGCAGATTTAACGTCTAACCTATGATTTTTTTACAAGGTTGGTTTATGTTTTCGAATGCCATAATCTTTTTCTCTGCGACTTGTACGAGGTAAGCTGCTGATCTACATTCGTTCGTGTAAAAAACAAAGCTCAATTCTTTTATTCTCGATTTTCATCTAGATTTAGCTTTAAGAATCTATATCGAAACTTACCTGCGGTATCAGAAGAATATCGATAAATTTGTGGTGTATCAAGTACAGTACTTGTTGGTATCGATTAGAAAAGAATGAATATCGATAACTGATACCTTTGCCTTTCATATTAATCGATAACAGATTGAAATTAGCAGATCGATGTCGATAACATCGATACCGTATCGGTCACATCACTAGATACGTAATTATAGAAATACCAACTCGTCGTCTGAATACGCACTCATAATATACATTTATAAATGTATTAAATATTTATCAGTGTTTTTTCGTCCAATGTTGAGCCCGAGTCATCAATAAGATCTTAATGTGAATTGAATTCAAGGGTGATCAATCTATATCATTCTCTAATAACTCTTTTCAATAAAATTATGCACCAATATATAACAAGAATGAAATACGCTTAAATATAAAATAAAAATTTAGGTAATTAGGCACAAAAGCGGCTGCGCCTCCAATTTGATGGAATTTAACTATGATGTAAAAAACATCATTCAGAACAACATTATATTATAAACATTATACCATTACCCGACTTTAGTTTCCGAGATATTTGCAAGAATCTGCTGCTAATACTACATTGAATCTTATCTATACATGCACGTCCATGGCAACGTATGCGTCAGCGTGGTGCGATCGCTTATCCACTGTTACTATAAACACATCAAAGCTGCCGGAAAACGATCTGTATAACGGATGAACTCCTGGAAAAGCGAAAAGGTTTGACAAAATACGGGACGACGGCAATGCTAGTGAATGTCGACGGCTAATAGCCTCACGCGTTCTGCGGTTCTATTATACTGAGCGACAAGTGAGACACTCGGCAACACTGAGTACCATTGCGGTCATCGCGTGTTTCGTCAAACTTTTTCGCATTTACATTGAAAACAAAACATGATTTTCTGGCTTTATTGATGTTTTCCTTAGCAAAAATGTTTGTTCTATCGCGTGCTAGTGTTAGATTTCTTGTAGACCTTTAATTTTTGAAATAAGTTGGAAAATCTAAGCAAAAAAACGAACGCGTTCTAAGCGTCCTTCTCGATTTAACCATTATCTACAAATATTTAAATGTTTATAATATAATAACGGTACACATTATTTTATTCAGGGCCCGCAGTATTTTTTATTCAAAACGCAATTCGAAAGCTGCTAGTGTAAAAAAACAAAACATTCGCGAAGTTGCGAATTTGAATTTTTCTTACACTTTTTCTCAAAATTGAGTTTTTCAAAAGCTGTGCGTTCTAGCAAAAAATAGTTGGCCAATTCGTATTTAGCTCAAAAGTGTGTGCATGAATCACTTGTTGAAGGTTGCAAAACTAAATGTGTGTTCAAGAGCGTAATCCGTATTGAATGTAGATTAGTTTTTTAATTAGGCCGTTGTTAGAGTCTGATGGTAGTCAGCCTCTTCACGGTGCGAGGACTGGATTGCTCAGTATTACTACTTTTCTAGAATAGGGTTCGGCTTTGTATAGTTTTTGACAACCGCCAATATGTGTAAGACTCGTGCGTTTAAAAGATTTTCTTTACATTTTCCAGCTAGTTTCGGGTTAGTAAAAAAAGAAAAAAAAAGCGAAGTCAGTATTAAATAGGTCGCCCGTTATAGAGATAGTTTGCAGGTCGCAGCTATGTGCTTATACACACACAGCAACAGTAGATGAGTGGTCACACCATGCTGACGTATACGTTGCCTTATAAGTCAGATTTAATATAGTAGTCGCAGCAGCTTTTTCTGCGCAGCTAGATCAGTACTTATAGCGTCCCCAAGTGAATAACCTACTAATTTAGGATTGAATTCCTACATGTAGGAAGATCGGGCTATGAAAGATTTCATTATTCGCATTAATGACGATAACACAAATCATATGCGTAAACAATGCAGATGTAAGAAATGAACAAACTTTAAGAAAATATTCTAATAAGGGAGAGTCAGGTACTGAAGCCAAGATCCTTGACCGCCGATACTGCCTACTATGCCTCTACTTTCAATGTTCACCTCGAACGTAAGTCGAAGTAACTCCAGCGCCGATTGTCAAGAAATCACCCATTGCGGCAATGACATCTATGTCTCCGGTTTTTAATGGTGAACCGACTCGGGAACTTTCGAAGAACAGCCGGCTAAACAAATTAAAGTAAAGACATTAGAATACATATGAACTTCAAAAGATAAGCATCAATTTCACTATTCTTAAACTATAGCGGGGTGAGGGCTTGTAATGTTACATATGTATCTTCAAAAATGATATTAATAGGACCAGACTATGAATGAACTAGAAGCCACATTGACATTCTTGTAGCCACTACAAATTATGAAGAACAGCGTTCTTCACTGTAATTTCCTGCCACAGAAATTTACCGCTTGTCCCTAGGATAAATTGCAAAAATTATTGTAAATAAAAGAAACCTGCAATTTAAATTGAATAATGATTTTAAAGAATAAATACGACGATATAATATTTACAAGTGATATCATAAAGTATTTGACAACAATAATCACAAATTTGGTTAAGTACCTGTTACGTTGCAAGGAAAAGGGACGTTTATTGGATCTTCCGTTTGAAAGTTATTTTTATTCCGTAATTCAGACATTCGATCCTCATTTCTTGTGCCTACAAAATAGTCATTTTAAAACAATTTACAAAAATACTTCATCTGTGATGTAAAGTTGCACGCGATATGTCAAAATTCCGATCAAGTAATTACAACGAAAGATTTCAAAATTTTACAAACGTTATCGAATTCGTTCTTAATTTTAGATATACAGATGTATAATCTTGATACTTTTATCTTATAGTAATAAGAGGATTGTTCTCAGTTCTCAAATTTAACATGCGTATCTTAATTGTCTAGAATTTTCAACATTTATGCTATAAAGTAAACGCGTTCAGTGGCGCGTTCAGTATCTACTCCTCCACCGGCACCCCGTCATTAACCTAACCAAAACTCAATTTCCATCTAAAATCCAATACTATCCTAAACTATGGAAACTAGCATAGATCATAATGTTACCTAAACCAGGCAAAGACCCACACCAAACAGCATCTTACAGACCAATATCACTGCTTCCTGTTTTCCAAAATACTAGAAAAAATATATACGCCCGCTTAAAACCAATAATAGAGAAGGAAAAATTAATACCAGATTACCAATTTGGATTCTGAAACAAACACTCCACGATAGAGCAAATGCACAGGCTCACTAATGAAATAGTACTAACATTAGAAAACAAACAATACTGCACAGCCCCCTTTATGGACATAGAGAAAGCATTTGACAAAATAAACCATGAGAGCCTACTTCAATCAATCAGAAAACAATTCCCGGAGCAGATATACCAAAAAAAAAAAAACCCGAAAATATATGTATTTATATTAGTTCCTATTTTTTTATGCGAAGATACTGTTATATGCACCTTGATAATCGCTGTCGGGCTAGTGAATTAAAGTCTTGTTTCAGAAAAAATTTCTAAATTCCCATCTGGTAAATTGCAACATACTTCTCCCAATCCATATCCCGTAAATCGAGTTTGTCGTCTAGTCTGTCGTTCAATATTTTCACTTTCCTCGCTAAGTCGCAACAGATATCCCTTTGGAAAGTCCATTCGTGCGTGGCGAAATATACTGAACAGCTTATTGCCATTTTTCAGAAGTTTCATCATTCTGAAATATCATTTTTAATTATTATTGTAGATGAAGTCAGAGATTATCTCAAAAACATTGTTTTCGTTGTTTGAGAATCGATAGAATACTCACATTGGTTTACTATCTCGGAGTCTTAAAAAGATATCCATGACAAACGCAGGCAAAACATGCGGAGTTACACTTATAGAACGTTGTAAATATATCTATTAGCTATCATTGGACAACCCGGGTACCATAGCGTATCGTTCAGTGGCGTTTCTATGCTACATTTCACAATGTTATCTTTCATTTGACCCAATTTTGTCAATTAAAGCAGTTAATTAATTTGTGCAATTAATCGAATTACGCTTAAAGTAAAGTTTACTAATATCCGAGTAGTTTAGGAAAAATTATGCAATTTAAATATATATTATATTACACCACTATTTTTCTAAATTAACGTATTGAGAACAAAAGTGGACTTTTGTATTCTACGTTCGTTTGCGCTTTCATTGTACACCTTACTTAAATAAATTGAAACTTTTAGAATACTCTATTAGATACATGTACCAGGAATATCGAGATTATGTAATGAATCATGAAGATGAAAATTATCTAACTGTCGATAAAGACGACGATGCATCTTTCACCTTGGACATTTCACCTTTATGTATTATAATTGATTGCATGGCGGCAATGTATGAAAAATGTGACACATTGCTCTTAATTAACAACAACGTTATGTCCAAATGGAATGCATTACGGAAATGTATCGCACGTCCTAAGTTTGCCGAAATAATGCAAAATACATTAAGACATACTTTGAACAGACCGACAATAGCAAGATGGAATTTCCTACGCGATCTCGTTGCAAATAATTTTTAAAATTCGAGAGAAGCTTTAAACACTAGCATAAAAGGCACTGAATTTAAATATATTGGAGAGTATCTACAACATCTACCACCACTAGTAAAAGTTTTAGATATCATCTAGGGAATAAAGGGACCACATCGTGGCATTGTGCTACGGGCTTTATGTTTAGAAAAAGTTAGAAACATTAATAAAAGGTAATGCAAGTACTGTATGCCATTAGTTAAAGGATTATTGAAGAGTTTCTATACAAGATTAGAATCCTCTTTTTATTTTGCCACTATTTGGGGTAAGCAAACTGCAGTTACAGCGTTCTCGCTTTCACAATTCAAATCGCGATGGCTGAATTACATCGGAACGAGTCATCATCCAGAATTATATGCAGAACTTAAAACGGTTGTTGCTGACGTGTACGTACAGATAAAATATTTTTCTTATTATTATTGCGATAACGTATGTAGTAGTAATTTTTTACGCAATTTGTCTTCCCCTTTTTATGTTCGTTAGGCATCGTCAGAGGATATTGATAGCGCAGAAGATGACTTTTCCGATTTTAGATCATCACAATCTAAAACCTATAATTGAGTTTCTATTAATACAGAATTGGAAATCACAAAATTTTCTTCCGCGAAAGTCGTGATTTGCATATGTTAAAGGATTGTCCATTGATTCGACGTATATTTTCTTTGATATAACACACCAATATCTTCTTCTGTATCCGTGGAGAGATTGATCAGTTATGCTTTAATGATAAATTTACCAAAGTATAACAAAATTTTATATTTGACGTTTGAAAGAAAGTTCATTGTAAAGGCCAATATGAAAAGAAGTGTACAAGAAAGCGTGAAAAAAATACTTTATATTCAGTATATTAAACATGTTCCTCTATCTGCAACATAATATGGTTATAATATAGTTATAATATATAAATATAGCAATTACAAATATTCTAATTGGGATAAACCTTTATCCGATTAAATGATATTTATATTATATCGACTTCGAGAGAGGACTTCTAATTCAATGAGTATATCTTTTGCTTTCCTTTTTTTCATGCATCTTGTAGGGTATATTCTTTCATTGATCTTGTTAAGAAAACTTTTTCGATTTGTTTATTCTAAACTATATTCTGTTTTAAAACACTAATTTCACAAATGAATGATTGGTGTATACCGATTTCGTGTATATCTATCGATTTCCATGGAACAGCTTGATGAACCACAACGATTCCTGTTGCATCTCATAAAGCATATTCTCCTGTTGGTCTCGTGATATAATCCTTCTGCGTCAATTTTTCAGTGATTGCTCTGCAATCGTTGAACTGATATTAAGATGCTTCGTGTATGTCTTCCGTTGATCCCATTAAAGAATTTTTCACGCATGATCATTGTCAAGTAGTGTGCGCCACAAAAATCTAATTTTTATATATGCGTATCGATCGCTCTGTGCTGGATCAATCTGTTGGGATGAAACATCCTGCATCTTGTAGAGATAGTCTAATGATTAGTCTCTCTTTTGAAATTTGTTCAATTTCTTTATTCTTATCGTTATTGCAAATGAACTGTCTTATTCGTCGTTTCATTCGGTTGTATCCCATCGTTCCTCTACAAACTAGTTGCTGGAAGTGATGAAATTGGGCGGTTGTTTTACAAAATTTTCATCGGCAGAGTACATCGCCCGTTTCTAAATATAGGTTTGTCATTCAATGCTGCCTTGTTTCGTATATTTTATTACTAACTCCTCGTTTCAAAGATACTTGGGTCGTTTCTTGACACATTGGTTGTAGGAAGTAGGCTTCAGCTGTTTTTTTGGCGAAGAAAGTCCTGGTAATCTTTGCATTTCTGCAAGTATCTTTTCGTCATACGATTCATTAAGAAATTTGTTAAGTGCTAAATCAGATGTAGCTAGACCATCTAACGTTTTAACACAACTAAGAGCAAAGTAGATTTGGTCCTTTGAAAAATTCTTTTTGCCAAAATCAATTACAGCCCTGTTTGGTGTAGTTTCTTGTAATTTATGTACAGTTACTACAACCTAGGATAAGGGATAACATTCTGCGTTTAACGTTAATTTCATAACCTTTCATCGCCTGAAATATCGCACTATTAGAGATATCGGAATGTAGTCATCGATGTCTTTGAATTTGCTTTCAATACATTCGTTGTCAAATTTTATAAGCACTGAGTCCGGGAATGCCTCGTCTTCCAGCTGATTTCTTCAAACTGTTGACGATATAAATTTTTTTACGATTCCCGTTGCGCCGTTCATCAAACCACCAGAATTGACATGTTTCGTTGTAACATAATTCGTGATCCCTCAGCTAATGCTATTGTATGCAACATTCCGCTGCATTTATTTACATTTGCAGAAGTAACATTCCTGGATGAACTTTTTCCAAATCTAGCGAATCTCGTCTTACTGAATAAGTAATGTATATACAATGTGATTATGCTATCTCATTTTTGTATCATTTACGTCCATTAATTTTGCTGTCGGAAATATTCTTAATGCTGCACCAACCACAAACTCTCAGAATAGAGGAATTCTCCTTCGCTCGCATAGTATTTCTTATTGAGGGATTATGTCGTCAAATCGTAAATTATTTAATAGGTCGATAAACTCTGTATCGTCCTTCTGCCTTATATTCGTGACGAGTTCGCAGATTGAAAATTGGTACCAAGAATTAATATCTGCAATGTAATTGTAATAATCACGTCGCTGTAGTTGTACGAAACAACAATGTTCTTTTACCGGGGGTAGTTATATGATGTCACCAAATACAAGTACATTTATGCGATATAGTTCTTCGCTGGTCTTGAATTCTTACAGTCTGTGTTCTCAATCCTCATTTGTATAGTTTACCTTTGCTCGTTTACCTGTTACGTCGAGATGGATTCTTGCTGCTTCGTCATGACATAACCTCGTTTATGTCTAGATTACGAAGGTCTAGGCTACGTCGAGCGCTATCGCAACTATCTGAATTGCAAATTTTATTACGTATAATTTGAATTTTATAAGAGTGTCTGTATATACGAGGATACTCCTTTCTGCCGTGATGAGAATAATTAGTCATGTACCGATAAATTGTATTAAAGACTGATGAATATTCCTAACTTTGCATTAAATGAAAATAAATGACACGGAATTGTAACGATAAATAAACATGTAAATGAATTTTAGACACTTTGTATTAATTTAACTAGCCAGTTTCACAAAACATCTAATGAAAGCCTCTAAAAGACATTTAATATACAATTACATGAAGTAATTAAATCGCAAGCAATGCAAACTCATGGTATAGGTAGAGAATATTGAGAATATTTAAATAGAAAATTAAGCGTTGAAATTTGTTCGAATACTCGCGGAGAGACGCGGTCGCGGGGAAGCACGCCAACAGGAGTCGTAAATTCCCGTTACGATTAGATAATCGACGCCACGAAATGATCGATCCCCTATTTCGACTAGGATAATAGAGGTGGTTGAACTAAATATGACACTGATATAATAAGTTAGAAATCACAGTTTATTCCAACAACTTTGTGAACAAGATAGTTACGCTGGTGCGTATGTGTAAGATAAGTAAGTGACTGATCTACGGGGTAAACCCGGTTAAAGAATGTTGACTGCTTGAAAGATGGAAGATCAGTGAAGTGATGCTGTGGCGGAGGAAAGCTAAGGATGGGTGTGTCTAGCGCACGGGACCATCGGATTTGTTGGTGATGATTTTGGCTAAGAGAGTGAGGGAAATAAGCTTCGTTGTTAATTGGTTATTTGCTCTGGGGGTGGGTGAGGAAGGATGCTAACCGCCCTCGAGATAGAGTCGCTAGTGGGAGGCCTCATACGTGAGAAAAGGCCACTTTCTCGTGTCAACCTGTGGTGGACATTAAACTTTAGGGAACAATTCAGCGAAAGAATATCTGTTCGGTTTGAAGGACCTCGACTAGGAAATTCCCGAGATTTATGGAAGGTACTTGAGGCTATTGAGGGTACGCAGTAAGGATCCGAAGACATCTGGCTGCCATCTTGCCCGCGGTGTGTGGCCTGGCTTAGGTAGAGTGTTGCCCGACGCAACAAAATTAGATTACGAAGATGCTATTTTCGGCAGAAAGTAGAGCTGTAGACTCTTTGTGGATGCAATGACTTTTATGATACCTTATTCCTTCTATTGACTTATTAAACAGACATAAATTTTTAGCTCATCACGAATGGTATGCTAATTTGACGTTTGATTTAGAGTAATACTGTGTCCGTAATTGTAGAGATTTAAAGCCCATAGAAAAACGCCGTGCATAAGTAAATTTTAGTAATAATTATATTTGTAATATTTGTTATATGCGAATAGTGCTATTGTACGTAAATGATTACCTTTCACGTAATACCATACCCCGTAGTGATTGATGATACGAACCTCCCTCTGTGTTATCGCTTACACCTAACTCTAGTTCTAGCAGTAACTCATAGATGGTGTAGTTTGGATTGCAGTAGCAGAGTGGAAACTTCGTCTCTGACAATACGAACAAAGTACAGAATAAGCAGAATATGCAATGTCTTTTCACGTACTACATTCTGGCGATCACATGAACTTACCTTTTTTGTGTTACATGCAACGTTATTTATTCAATATAGCAGCGATTTGAATTATAATTAAAGCTGAAGACTTCTACAAAGTTATAAATAGAATATAATATAATATAGAATTTTACACTTGCACGTACTTCAGCCTTAGAAAATCGCAACGCAACCTATGAATAACTCATAAAGACAAATTACGCTCAGTGAAGAGAGCACGAAAAACAATAACGAGAGCTATAAAAGAGCAAGAAGATAAACAGAAACCTGCTTCTATGGATAAATATTTACTGGCTGATTAAGTGATTACATCATGAATGTATTAAATATAAGGATCAAATTTTGTGTAATGTATTACGTGATGTTTTACACCATATCTTGAGCGATATCGTACATTTTCTACGACGTCTTGCGATATCTTGCAATATCCCAATGTGTCCCATGTTTGTGTTATTGACTTTGTGAAAATATTAGATAATATTATATTTGTTTCTATAGTATCTATTATATTATTATGTTTTACGTAGTTTAATAACGAGGAAACAATTCCAAATGAAACAAAACCAATATATACAACAGCAATGAGGATTGTTGATATATGTGCTTCTGGTTTATCTTCAGAAAAAGGTATATATCCATTAATCGTTGTTTCTACACACAGCGACAGAGAAAGTATCTAAAAATCTTATTATTATAAGATCATGCATAACAATTACCAGAATAAATGAGAGGAAGTTTTGTGAGACAATTAGGCCAGTGTGTAACACGCTCGGTAACGTATCGACGCAAACAGGAAGTTTTTTATGACGTTCTACATGGAAACCAAATACGCGTCTTCGTACGTTTACTTACCTTCTAATGAGACTTAAACATTAATCGATAACAGGGTGACGGAAGCTCTTATGACCCTTTGCTCCTCTATTTTCTTAACCCCTTTCACATTTGCATTCTACACTGATAAAAATTTAAGCAAGTAAACTGTTAAGGACTTTTTATATTGTTATATTGACTGTATTATATTAACGTGATCGGGAGGCGACTAATTGCGAGGAAAAATTATATTTAACAATCGAACAAACATTATATTTCTTGAATTTATGATTTCGTTATTGACTGTCGATGATGATGCGAATGTTGCCATTAGAGCTACTACGATGGTAAAAGGACAGAATAATATCTTTGATTGATGCATCACCGGCACTTGATATAAATTCAATAACTTCGATATGACATTACGTTATTCGTGCCAACTATGTTACTGTCAATCGAATTATACAATTAAATAAGTTTAATATTACAAAAGCTGGAGCTATTGCTTTCCCCTCTTCGAGCACGAAATTCGATTGAAGAGAGTGAATGTAAATTCAAGTATTATAATTCGTAATACATGTTGTGAGTCATGGATAAATAAACATTGTGAATTATTAGATATTAATTCAGTGAACATCATTTATTGTTAACTAAGTTATAAACATATATACTATTTTATTGCGACAGATTGCTATCATTATATACATAAACGTGTCAGTTTTAATCAATGTTTATGGATATTTCAAAGTTACATACCAAACTGAAAAATTCGATTATTTTTCATTCTGCAAACATAGCTGGATTATTTAAACACAGAAAACTCGGTAAAAGGAAGAACTAGACCTCTTAGAAAAACAATTTGTTACACATCGTTGACGCAGTAACGCTGAAACAGGACTGAAATTTTAAAATTTGAAAATCAGGAATGTCAACTTCAATAAACTTCAAATAGAATACACTTTCCATTAGCGAAACATAAAATTATATTTTTTCTATTATAAATTAGCTAATGTTGACGTTTCCCTGTTAGAAAATAAGTTACGTTAAAAAAAGATTATGTGATTTCATCTTTTTCGGCGAGGCAACCAACGAGTAAGCATATGAGTAGTAACCAGTAACGAAATAGAAACTAAAATCTTCCGTATTAAATCTGTAATGAGTGTTCCGTTCATTTAAATATTTTCACGTTTCACTTAAATATTTTGAAGGACTAAAAGATGTGGTAATAGGACGTAGAGAAAATGCATAAGTCAGTTTTGTGTCCCCAAATGAAATCATATGCTGTTTAATACGTTAATCTACTTCGTCATTCTCTGCAAAAAAGTATTAATCTATTTTTATCGAAAACTATATTAATTTAGTAGGTATTTTAACTTGAATTTATGATATTTAACGTATGAGAGCCAAGGAAAATAACATTTTTCTTGGGAACAATATTTTTTCAGATCTTTTTTCGTTATACAATTTCTATAATATGTTTAAAGTACAATAAGAAATAACGGCAGTATATACACATTCTACAATATGTAAATCATATTGCTCAGGCTTTATCTATCCGTATTCATAAATTTTCTTGACCTTGTTGACAACGTAAATGCAAATACATATGCAAGAAACATGATAGAGAGCGAAGTATCTGAATTAATACATATATCTTGTCTCACATTATGATCATGTATCATAACTGTTTCAAATCTTTTACGAGTACGAATAGTGTTCGTAACGATCGCCAACTAGCAGCGGTTAAAACTGGATGCGGTGCTATCGAGGCCCTCGATAATACGCGTAGCAGTTAACAGTCATCGCAAAAAATTATATCTTTTGTCTTTATAATCAACAAAAATAAAAAATCACCGTGGAAACTTAAATGTGACCATTTGATTGTGTAAGAAAACTTACGATGAAGAAGCTATATCTGTGCCTTGTCTTAGAATTATGCGTGCTGACCGTGTCGCGAAGAACTGCCTTGGATACGTTGAATCTTACTTCCATCTATCGTGAATATCGTAATTCATTAACGCAATCCTACGGTATGTCTATTTTAGTTTATTTCGTGTTACGTCTTTATGCAATAATTTCGTTTTCTTTTGGTTACAGAGATGATTTCTGGAGGAAAATTGAAATATTGTGAATCTTATTTTTCATAGACTAATGTTTCATTGTGAATATATATGTAGTAACTTATGGATCTTAGAGTAAGGACAAGTAATGATGATTTAATTAGGGTTTAGTGTAGTTTAATAAGCAATACTCAGTAACAAAAACCGATTACAATAACGTCGTACGTATCATTATCACACACGCCTTGACTTCCCGATTCACACTCCGTGACCTCTCAACTCAGATTGCACTTCTCCACTCGCATTCTGGCCGTTCTAGCATCCCTTTGTCTTTTCCTAGGCCCACCACACGCGTGTTCCGCAGACGCTCGTGGCCAGGGTCACGTAGGCCTTTTCTACGAAATTATGCACTTGAAAAGACCGATGACACATTTATGGACCCGACGGCGCCTCGGCTCTCGCGACATTGTTCTTGGTTAACTCGATGTTTATTAGGCCCTTTTCCCGATACTACATATATGTCGGGAAAGGTTGGAATTTAGAGTTAGGGGCGTGAAACGAATCTTCGTTTGGATTACACAGTGACGTTATGCAATAGAGAAGACATTGACTAGTGCAAGTACGATTATTATAGGATTGGCCGAGTAACCGTGGTAAATAGATACTCGAGAAACTAATGACAATGATCCTAGTTTCAATAACGAATCCGCGGTCGACGGGATGATAGATGAAAGTGCTCACAAAATCTAAGTCGGACTCTTTGTTAAAACATGGAATATCTACCGAGCTAAGTAACTCGCTAATACGGCCTCACGAGAGAATGACTTTCCGTCGCGATGATGCTGCAGAGGAGAACTATGATGGGGTGTGTCTAAGGACACGAGATCATTGGATTCGTCGAGGATAGCCTTCTTTAGAAGTGAGGGAAATTGGCGTTGCTGCTAAAATTGGTCAATCTCCATATCGGTGGTTAGAAAAGATGCTAGCCGCCCTCGAGGGAAAGTTGCTAGTGGGAGACGCCGTTCGTTGAAAAATAGGTCTTTCCTATCTTCCCGTAGCTGGGACAAAGGTTGTTTGTCTGTCTGAAGGACTTTAGCCAACTAAATCTTAAGATCTATAACGGGCCCTCTGGCTAGCCGAACATGTACTGCGAAGACGCATCGACATCTGGCAATCATCTTACTCGAAGAATAGGGTCTGCGTGTGGCGAGCCACGAGA
The DNA here is from genome assembly GCF_040668555.2 of Bombus flavifrons. Classification (NCBI taxonomy): domain Eukaryota; kingdom Metazoa; phylum Arthropoda; class Insecta; order Hymenoptera; family Apidae; genus Bombus; species Bombus flavifrons. The sequence continues at coordinate 3,216,609 of NC_138458.1, read as the reverse complement.
CAGAAACCATTGGAATGTTTACTGTCGAGTGCCGTCACAAATATTTCTTTTAAGGAGAGCTATAGAATTACTCCATACCTTTGTTAGACAAAGCGTCCATCCCGTGACTGCGGCTACGTTCGGCGACTGGTTGTCGCCTCGAGCCCAAGCTCATCATCACAAATCTCGAACAAATACAATCCGATCGAATGACGACAATTGTTTAATTACGCCTATAATAGAATCTAGATTACGGTGTTAAGTTATTTTCCCGAAGTTCCAAAGGGAAGGCTCCGATGTCCTTTCATCTCCGACATATATATGTTCGTGATAGAATGATAAGTTGACGAAATTTTTTTTCGGTAAAAGTGGACAAAAGCTTGCACCACTCGGATCATTCTTCTTTTGACATATAAATATTGTAGAGATTATTTTTTCAAGTAACATACGCTATGAATTCTGTGCCACCCTCTTCTGGTTCTTATAATGAGGAATTTTGTAAACAGTACTTATATCGAAATTCATAACGAAACTAAACAGCAGTCCTGAAGTGTATTAAAAGTGACGAGCTGTTTTAGGTAAATGTGAAATCAAAAGATGTCCGTATACCATTTTCATTTCTTCTTAAAATTCTGGTCAGTCTTGTTATACGAGTATAAGAGGCTCTAACCTGATTGTGATTTTAGATGGAAATTGAGTTTTGGTTAGGTTAATGACGGGGTGCCGGTGGAGGAGTAGATACTGAACGCGCCACTGAACGCGTTTACTTTATAGCATAAATGTTGAAAATTCTAGACAATTAAGATACGCATGTTAAATTTGAGAACTGAGAACAATCCTCTTATTACTATAAGATAAAAGTATCAAGATTATACATCTGTATATCTAAAATTAAGAACGAATTCGATAACGTTTGTAAAATTTTGAAATCTTTCGTTGTAATTACTTGATCGGAATTTTGACATATCGCGTGCAACTTTACATCACAGATGAAGTATTTTTGTAAATTGTTTTAAAATGACTATTTTGTAGGCACAAGAAATGAGGATCGAATGTCTGAATTACGGAATAAAAATAACTTTCAAACGGAAGATCCAATAAACGTCCCTTTTCCTTGCAACGTAACAGGTACTTAACCAAATTTGTGATTATTGTTGTCAAATACTTTATGATATCACTTGTAAATATTATATCGTCGTATTTATTCTTTAAAATCATTATTCAATTTAAATTGCAGGTTTCTTTTATTTACAATAATTTTTGCAATTTATCCTAGGGACAAGCGGTAAATTTCTGTGGCAGGAAATTACAGTGAAGAACGCTGTTCTTCATAATTTGTAGTGGCTACAAGAATGTCAATGTGGCTTCTAGTTCATTCATAGTCTGGTCCTATTAATATCATTTTTGAAGATACATATGTAACATTACAAGCCCTCACCCCGCTATAGTTTAAGAATAGTGAAATTGATGCTTATCTTTTGAAGTTCATATGTATTCTAATGTCTTTACTTTAATTTGTTTAGCCGGCTGTTCTTCGAAAGTTCCCGAGTCGGTTCACCATTAAAAACCGGAGACATAGATGTCATTGCCGCAATGGGTGATTTCTTGACAATCGGCGCTGGAGTTACTTCGACTTACGTTCGAGGTGAACATTGAAAGTAGAGGCATAGTAGGCAGTATCGGCGGTCAAGGATCTTGGCTTCAGTACCTGACTCTCCCTTATTAGAATATTTTCTTAAAGTTTGTTCATTTCTTACATCTGCATTGTTTACGCATATGATTTGTGTTATCGTCATTAATGCGAATAATGAAATCTTTCATAGCCCGATCTTCCTACATGTAGGAATTCAATCCTAAATTAGTAGGTTATTCACTTGGGGACGCTATAAGTACTGATCTAGCTGCGCAGAAAAAGCTGCTGCGACTACTATATTAAATCTGACTTATAAGGCAACGTATACGTCAGCATGGTGTGACCACTCATCTACTGTTGCTGTGTGTGTATAAGCACATAGCTGCGACCTGCAAACTATCTCTATAACGGGCGACCTATTTAATACTGACTTCGCTTTTTTTTTCTTTTTTTACTAACCCGAAACTAGCTGGAAAATGTAAAGAAAATCTTTTAAACGCACGAGTCTTACACATATTGGCGGTTGTCAAAAACTATACAAAGCCGAACCCTATTCTAGAAAAGTAGTAATACTGAGCAATCCAGTCCTCGCACCGTGCAGAGGCTGACTACCATCAGACTCTAACAACGGCCTAATTAAAAAACTAATCTGCATTCAATACGAATTACACTCTTGAACACGCATTTAGTTTTGCAACCTTCAGCAAGTGATTCATGTACACACTTTTGAGCTAAATACAAATTGGCCAACCAATTTGTGCTAGAACGCACAGCTTTTGAAAAACTCAATTTTGAGAAAAAGTGTAAGAAAAATTCAAATTCGCAACTTCGCGAATGTTTTGTTTTTTTACACTAGCAGCTTTCGAATTGCGTTTTGAATAAAAAATACTGCGGGCCCTGAATAAAATGATGTGTACCGTTATTATATTATAAACATTTAAATATTTGTAGATAATGGTTAAATCGAGAAGGACGCTTAGAACGCGTTCGTTTTTTTGCTTAGATTTTCCAACTTATTTCAAAAATTAAAGGTCTACAAGAAATCTAACACTAGCACGCGATAGAACAAACATTTTTGCTAAGGAAAACATCAATAAAGCCAGAAAATCATGTTTTGTTTTCAATGTAAATGCGAAAAAGTTTGACGAAACACGCGATGACCGCAATGGTACTCAGTGTTGCCGAGTGTCTCACTTGTCGCTCAGTATAATAGAACCGCAGAACGCGTGAGGCTATTAGCCGTCGACATTCACTAGCATTGCCGTCGTCCCGTATTTTGTCAAACCTTTTCGCTTTTCCAGGAGTTCATCCGTTATACAGATCGTTTTCCGGCAGCTTTGATGTGTTTATCGAAACAGAGGATAAGCGATGGCACCACGCTGACGCATACGTTGCCATGGACGTGCATGTATAGATAAGATTTAATGTAGTATTAGCAGCAGATTCTTGCAAATATCTCGGAAACTAAAGTCGGGTAATGGTATAATGTTTATAATATAATGTTGTTCTGGATGATGTTTTTTACATCATAGTTAAATTCCATCAAAATTGGAGGCGCAGCCGCTTTCGTGCCTAATTACCTAAATTTTTATTTTATATTTAAGCGTATTTCATTCTTGTTATATATTGGTGCATAATTTTATTGAAAAGAGTTATTAGAGAATGATATAGATTGATCACCCTTGAATTCAATTCACATTAAGATCTTATTGATGACTGGGGCTCAACATTGGACGAAAAAACACTGATAAATATTTAATACATTTATAAATATATATTATGAGTGCGTATTCAGACGACGAGTTGATATTTCCATAATTACGTATCTAGTGATGTGACCGATACGGTATCGATGTTATCGACATCGATCTGCTAATTTCAATCTGTTATCGATTAATATGAAAGGCAAAGGTATCAGTTATCGATATTCATTCTTTTCTAATCGATACCAACAAGTACTGTACTTGAAACACCACAAATTTATCAATATTCTTCTGATACCGCCGGTAAGTTTCGATGTAGATTCTTAAAGCTAAATCAAGATGAAAATCGAGAATAAAAGAATTGGGCTTTGTTTTTTACACGAACGAATGTAGATCAGCAGCTTACCTCGTACAAGTCGTAGAGAAAAAGATTATGGCATTCGAAAACATAAACCAACCTTGTAAAAAAATCATAGGTTAGACGTTAAATCTGCTTATTCATTAAAATCCATAACAGCAACCCGAAAATCGCCCCATTAAATTTTCGAGTAGAGAGGATCAATGTTTCCTCTAGTCCATTGCCACCATAAGCAATTAATACATAATAGCGCATATAAACAATGTTTATACCAGTTTGATACATGCACGGCGATCGTCCCGTTCGGGGGTATCCTAAATGTCGTCGCCTCGATAGCTAACATAAATTCAGCACTTTCGACATTTCGTGAGCATGCGCAGAAGTCGTGCGGAAGTTTCAATGGTGGGGTAGGTGAGATACGCGCAGGACGCGCCTAGTGAGATCTCGCGGCCCGCGCGAGTTTGTCGATCGAGTTTACGTGTAGCAATAAACGCGACAAGGTCCTCTCACTGATCAACCGGAAGCTTGGTGTTACGCAGAACCTCTAACATTTCGTTTCTCTTATCACGAAGATCGGCGAGACCCTTACTCGAATGACGCGTGAACGCAAAAATTATCGGAACGCAAAGTGGCTATTGATTAATTCCGCGAAAGTGTCGCATCGATATGGTGTAAATACCCCTGCTTTCATCCTTCTTTTTCTCCGTAAAGGAATTATAGACAATTCTCCTTCAGTGCGAAACAGTTTAAATTCACCTCTAGATAAAAATACGAAACGACGAATATTACGATAAAACGACGAAAATTATAATCAGCAAATGTTCTAAAATAAGAACCAATGTTGGATCCATAATAATATTTAATTTTTACTGCGGTGTTTCAGTCATTATCATATTGATCTTGTAATTTAAGTTCTTTGTGAATAAAGGTAACAAAGAAAATTGGAAATACGCTGTCCAATGAAACATTTTCTCAGTCCTCGTCGGACGTACAAATTCAACATGAAATTCAGCTTTTTCGAAGATGTTGCGCTTTTCCTATCTTTTCGCTTTAGTTAGTTGGTTACTTATTTCTTCTTTTGCTTATGTTTAACGTTTATACATATATAGCATATCATTGATATGTTCTGAACGTGAATCATGCATGAATCCAGAAATGAAAGAAGAAAGGAGATCTCCAGTAAAGAAAAAGAATCTACTTTTCATGTTTACATAATCGTCGTTTCCACCACAGAGGTCGAATAGTGTAACATTTTTTTTTTATTATTATTTAATTTGTATTTTACAATTTGTCCAGCTGGATATTCGGTAAATTTTTCTAGTTAGTGTAACATGACCGAATGTCGGATATTACCGAGATAACGTATGTTTCTATTAAATTCCTTCTAGATTAAACTTCCACCAACGTATTTGTAAAATATTTTGGATTAAAATGAGAGCAAACACGGTGTAATTTCAGTTATATTTACTTACCAATGTTCATTAAACTACTTTTAGCATCAGCAGATATGCTACGAATTGTATCGTGCTTTTTGTCATTTTAATTGGAAACATCTAACAAACTGTTGGTGAAAGTTCTATTCATTACAAATTAAAAGTAAGAAAATTTGATTTTTCAGCTGAAGAAGGTCTCAGCTTATTGCTAGGTTTCATATTTTATATGCTGCCAAACACTTCAACTCTCAGTCCCTCTTTCTCATCCTCTTTCACTCGCACTGTTCTTTTCTACGTTTGCCACGTTTAGCTCTTTATTGTCACTGGGTTTAGGAATAGAGTCACGAATTTGTTCTAATTATTGCAGATTTCCTGTATATGATTTTTTTTACTTAATAAATGATTAGAGAAAGGAATTGTAGACGCTGTATGTATTTATTTTAAAGAGCTGGAAGAATGCGGGCAACGCCATAGTTGGCGTTACTTGAAAGTGTACGCCATTGAATGCCCTTTCCCCTTGATGCATCAAGGCATTGGAGGGTCGAGTAATGCAATCTGATCCGAACTCAAATATATATGAGGCAATACTAATGCAACAGTGAAATTTGATTACTGTTTAAAATTCTTTAAAATTAAATTTTCACTAACGTACTTGTGAAATTTTTCTGATCAAAATAAAACTAAATACTGCGATATGCTAGAAATCAGATTTATTTATTGGTGAAACAAGGGAAAGGAAGTTGCTATCGTTTGTTAAACGAACGGCCTTCTTCATCGATATCCGAATAATATGAAAGCTGTATCTGTATAAGGAGCACATATATTCCACTTGTGTGCGATTATACTTATAATCGAAAATAATCATTTACGAGGAATTCCCCCACTCTTTGCCGAAAAACAACAGTGCTGATAACACGAAAGCGGAAATCGTTGATAATCCAATTCATTAAATATTATGTAATACGGTCCAAATTTTTATTCTGTGATAGTGCCGTTATTAATCTTTCCCGAGTTTCATTAGTCATTACTTTCAAGTTACTCTATCGGAAGTGTCCTACCACGCGTCGGTTCATATACAGAGTGTTCGGCTATCTTCTTTAATTATTGACAGTGAGAAATCGGTCCAAATATCCCAGTGCACGGTCTGTGTGACACTGTGTCCGCAGTGTGTGGCCTGGTCTAGGTAGAGTGTCGTCCGATGTAACACTTGTAACTGTGCACCCTCGTGGGCGCATATCCTCTGGTGTTACCGATTGAAACCAGTTCATGATAACTTTAGAGCGTACCCATCGAACACTTAGTGTGTTAATTAGCCTCTTGATGAGGTGCGCATCGTAAAGTTTACAACTTGAGAGGTAGGAATTTCGGACTTATACAAAAAAGGCAGATGTGTGTGGGGGCGAAGGGTTAGAGAAAATATTAATCCTCTCTACTCAGAAATTCCATAAAGCAGTTTTCGATATGCCGGTATAGGATTCAATGAGTAAGCAAGTGTAATGTATAATGTATGATTTTTCTTATAAAACGTCTCGTAGGATAATTTACGTCTGCGAATCCCATAATCTTTTTCTCTACGACTTGTACGATGTAAGCCACTACCCATGTATCGTTCGGTTTGGAATCGCTCTGCACTCTGTTTATTAGGCTAATCTACTTTCGTTCCTGTAAGGAGAGTTACCCCCGCACGGGGATATTTCGGCCGATGTTTAATTGTCTACAACTAAAAAAGAAAGCCGAATACGTAATCTTCTTGTTCAGGATTTTCATTTTATTTTGGTTGCAAGAATCACTGCTTAAATTTTTTTACACTCATAACGGAACAGTCTGTAAATCCGTTAGAAATTTGGTATTAAAAATAGCGAGACACTAGGTTATTAACTTCATGAATTTTGATGTAACATCGTAATCATCTTGTATTAAAAACACTTGTTTGCCGCATTACTGTGCATCTTCAGCAATCGTCTTGGAAAAAAGATTAGCGGCTGTAGATAGTTTTTGTCTATTTAAGTCAGAGGCTAACATCTATTGAGTAATTTCAAAAGTGGTCTTCAGATCTCTATTGCGATTCACAGAGAGACCTTTTTCACTACAGTCCCTTGTAATGTAGTAAAGCAATGTATGGAAATCGTTCCCTGGTTGTGAATATATTTCTGATGCTGAAGAACGTCGTATGGTATTGCTTACACAAATTAATTAGAAAAATTGTCTGGATACAACGATATTCTGTAATTATTCATAAACGAGGCTGTTCCTCTGATTTTGGTGAAATCTAAATTTATTGTAAAATTCAACATTTTGAACTTGTTCCTATACACATAACCGTCGTTCGGTCTTAATTTCCGAGATATTTGCAAAAGATTGTTGGTACTACCACATTTAATCTTGCCCATATATGCATGCCATGGCGACGTACGTGTTTGCATGGTACGTCCACTTAACTATTGCTTCTAAAAACACATCGCGGCAGCCTGCAAACAACCCCTATAGCGCACAAACATTTCAATATTTATTTCTTTTTTTTACTAACCTGAAACTACTTTGAAAATGAAAAAGGGATCTTTTAGACGCATAGATCTGACATGTGTCGACAGCCGCTATTAAATGGTACTCAAAAGTAAAAAAAAAATACTGATCAATCCGCCTGTCGTGAGGAAGTTGGCTATCATTTGACATTAATATCATTTTGTTCACTGAGACAGTCGAATTGGAAAAAAGTAATCCATATCCAATACAGATAATAAATATTTTCATTTTCTTATAACAAGGTTTGGGCTTATGTAGATTGAAATAGCGGGTGTCAACCCCTGTGAGAGTCACACTCTCAGAAACAGTAACAGCGTAGACAGAACATCCTGCATGCCACAGTCATTGAAACAATAATCAGATAGTAACAGAATAGTCGGGTCTGATATACACCTGACGATAACGCCTCCAGAGGAACCAAACCATAGTATAAGACCTCCCCCCCCCAAATCAGCATTCAGCACTTTTTTTGTTATAAGACTCTGAACCATCGCTCTGTTGGATTCGTACAATAAATTTTACTACCATATCTGAAGTTCAAATTTTCTATCTTACTTGTGAAACGTTCGAACTAAGACGCGAGCAGATCACCGGTGATTTCTTGTGTCCCCTACGTGACATGAGCTTTGCGTATTCAAACGAAATATTTCTCCACGAATTTTGATTCAATCCACATTTGATAGCCTCTTATTCCTAACTACAATCATTGCCCTTTAAAACGTATTTCTAGTCTATCTTTTTGAAGTACCTTATCGACGAATTAACTTGTTATACAGATAGTTTTCCGGCGGTCGCGATGTGTTTATAGAAACAGCAGATAAGCGGTTGCACTATGCCGACGCAAACGATGCCATGAACTTGCAAGTATAGGCAGGATTCAATATAGCATTAGTAGCAGTAATTTATTGTAAATGCAGGAAACATTTGATAATTGCAGTGTCATTAACTGCATTCCGAAGGAGGGGTCTAGCTCTATGAAGCACGGGAAACTCGACATCCCACCGTGATCGAGTAGTATAACATGCTCCAATGTTAGACATTGATTGTCACAGTGTACCTAAATACTAATTCAATATCAAAACTTTTTAATTGTTGACTTTTTAAAAATGAGACTCTTACCAACGTATTTGTGCGACGTTTCTGATTAATACGAGACTAAACATGATGTAATTTGAATTATAGTTACTTATTGATATGTAGTTAATTATCATTTAGTAAGTAAGCTAATATGCTTCAAAAAATATATATGTTTGGTGTTGTTTTAATGGCAAAAATGTAAGCGGCATATTGGTAAAGGTTTCATCGATCATACATCAAAAATAAGAAAGTTTGATTTTTGTGTTAAAGATCTCAGCTTATCGCGGGTTTTTGATTAATATTTGCCTAACGTTACGACTCTCAGTCCTTGTTTCTCTGTGTTTCTTATATTTCGGAAACTAAAGTCGAGCGATGTATTTACAAGAATATGTTTTTCATGATAAGTTATACAACATATTTAATAATCGTATCTGCACTAGTCAATGTCTTCTCTATTGCATAACGACACTGTGTAATCCAAACGAGGATTCGTTTCACCCCCTAACTCTAAATTCCAACCTGCTCCGACATATATATTACATAAATAAATATATTATATTCTCATAGTATTAGAATTCATCGGTATGAATAAAATACATACCATACTTGTGTAAATAATCGGATCTACGTTTTAGCGGAATTGCACAAGTTCATACGGTTCACAAATAATTATGGGCACGCTCGTAGTTTTGCCTTAGAGAATTTCATATCTGCGTTACATCAGAACGAGATCTTTCCTTGCACTGTATATTGATTTTTTTCCAGATCTGTTGTCATGTCATTGCGCCTGAAGTTTAAAAGCAGCTATATGAGAAGATGTTCACATTATTTGTTTCCTTGAAATATTAACATTGAACTTAATGTATTATGCCATATTTTAGTTTTATTATTGACGTATAATATTAACTAGGCAAGTTGTAATTATTTAATAGATTATGCTTATATTACATCTCAGTAGTTGATCTATTTCCACTTATGATATGATTTATATCATGCATTATACATGAATGATTTATAAACTTGCGAAACGCTTACAATATAATTACATCTGTTCCTCAATTTACGCGGAGTATTCGTTCCACGTGAATTCGTTTTACACGAATGAACATCACGTAAATAAAATCTGTCAGCATAAAAGAAAAAATATGTACGCATATGATGACTAGCACAACGTAATGCACTTTCATCTTCATCTCATACAGCATTGAGGCTACTGGTCGCGTAAGAAAAGATCGCGCTAAAAAACTTCCGCTAAAATTTTGTTATAATTTACCGCGTAAAACAGGGACTCGCGTAAAAGAATTGCCCCGTAGATTAAGGGACCACTGTATCTTCATAGAGAAAGAAATATCTTCTCTAGTGGCGTGGAACCATGTTTTCCATCATTTGTAATCATCGGCAGTGGATACAGTTTTTTTCTGGTATGTTGGTTCAATTTTTCTCCCATTATAAAACAAAACACCATTTACAATTTCTTCTTTAGATTCACAATCAAAAAATCACTCTCACCTTGTGTTGACCTGTACAGGAAACTTCAACATCATTTTGCAGGAGAATGGTTGAGTTGTGATTAATAAAATTGATCCCTGCGATAAGTAGAATATGATGTAAGCAGAAAAATATGACCTTTTGATCTGGAATTTCAAGGTCAAGGTTAAATTTTCGACAACATTTTTATATTAATCTCCACCACACAGAGGCTATACTAATACTAATAACACTATGGTGGTCCCAGCACTTAACTTTTCTTTATCCTGTACATCTTAGCATCCACTTGTAAACCTTTTAGATTAGATAAGGCTATAGGCAAGAACTTTTTATTTGTCATCAAAATGATAAATCAAGACACTAAGATGGTTTAACTTTTCAATACACAAGAAGCGAAAATACATTCATGACAAGTGTCTACTTATATATTTTAAATAGTTCATTCCTTTACTGAAGATTCCAAGAAAATGAGCTTGTACAGACGAGCATAGATTTTCAATGCGAGTATTATTTCCTAATTATTACAAGTAGTTCGCAACATTATACGTGCATTGCAGCATTGTTCAGCGCATTTTTTATTTATGATTTTTTCACTTTTAATAAATAATCACATATTAGAAAAGAAATAGAATTATGTATAAAGGATCTAACTAACAAGCTTGATTATTAATTACGGCATTTATAGCACAACGGTCAAAAATAAAACGGACTAGGACTTGAAGAAGCCATAAAATGTCTTATCTTTCAGCACATTTTATACGCGCATGTCAGCAAACAATTCCGAAATGGACAGAGTAACGACATCGCATTATAATATACACGGCATTTTAAACGCTGAAGTTGGCCACATTACATATTTCTCGCTACTATTGAGGTGGTATAAGTGTTGTTCGTGATACTTGTAACTGCTGGCCGTAGATGCCGCTGCTGGGGTACTGCTATTTTTCTTCTAATTTAGATGCGTGGAGGAAAAATCGGACTACGGGAGCCGGGATTCGAACCCGGGTCCCGAACGTTCGTAACCTAAGGCGCTAACCACTGCGCTTCCATTGTCCGATTGTAGTTAGTGTGGAGTGATGGTATTTCTTGTCGGGTGCCGCCACACTATTGTTCGAAAACGGCGAGGTCGCAGCTGAAATTTCTTTAAATATGTCAGTCTTTTAACAAGAAAGATTGTAGCGTAATTAATCTAAAAATCACTTTTTATTAACATTGATTACATTTTAAAACTTCCAAATTTGAAGACGAATATCTTCTTTTCGGTAATGGTAGTCTTTACGAAAATTAAAAAATGTATAGATAATAAATACCATATTGTCAAAATTTGAAAGAAATTGTAAGGATACCAATCAGCGCTACCAATATCTTACATGATAAATTTTGTATAACTTTCCGAATAAAATGTGATTAAGATGTTACTAGAATTTCCCATATGAATGTAGACATTAGAATCGATTCTTCCATCATGGCAAATTGAACTTATTTTCATTGTACTGCGCAGACACTGATACATACAATATTGGAAAATAACACACACAGAGTAATAAATACCACAGTTTGTCAAATGAGAAATATTGACAAGCAACTGATTAAACTCAAACGTCGTTTCCTGCGTAAAAATAACCAGCCCAATTCATGGCATATCTTCACCGAAACCTCGTCAAGTTTCGCGTTTGACTTCCTATCGATTATTTCGAAACGAGTAAATTAATATGTAAACTATTTGGAATAATTTCCGTATTCTAATGTTTTCAACAACACAATCAACCTTAAACGTTTCAATTGGAAGAATTTGAAACTTTATATTTCATAAAGAATTATTAATCGTAATGGATATTGTTTCGAAAAGCAAAAGTGGCCGATTAACATGAAACTTGCGGGAAGGCGGTGAGCAAATGGAAAATTTCAGCTTCGGATGTTTATTAGTTCTCGGGATATTAATAAAAAACGATCAGCAGTATTCTATTTCTAAGAAAAATCATCGATTATAGATTAAACCCGTTTACTCATTGAAATTTTTAACGGCATGTCGGAAACCGCTCTATGGAATTTCCGAGTAGAGTCGATTAATGTTTCTTCTAATCCTTTACCTCGATAAATAATTAGTAAACAAAAACACACATAAGAAATGTCTATACAAAGTTCGCACACCGTAGAAAAATCGCACACGTTCCTCGAGTGTGCAGACTGATGCGCGTTATCAACTGGATGGCGATCAGTCAGGTTGCAATTGATCGGTTCATTTCGCGAACCTTGAACGCTCTTAATGCTCAAGGTGGAGATAGATTAAAGATGCAGAGTAATGTTACAGAGTATGACTGGATGCTGGAGACTGTTCGAAGACTTGTTTAAGATTCCCTGAAGAAACCTCGCCTGTTCCTCATATACTAGCTCTCTGTGTTAGGGTTTTCCTACTCACCATGGTTTTTGTGAGGTGGGAAATTATTCCTTCCAATCTTCTCTGGTGTTGCTGAATGATACCAGCGGTTAGTTTAGAGCATCCCATCGAACACTTAGGGTGTTAATTAGCTTCTTAATGAGGTGCGCATCTCCGTGTTTACAATTTGGGAGGTGGGAACTTCGGACTTTCCCAAAAAAAGCAATTGTGGTGTCTGTATCGCAAACTGTGGGTCTCCCAAAATCCCGAACACAGACTGCTCACAGAAAATTGATATGTGATATTTGAGGTGTTCTTTCTAAAAGCACGGTTGGGTACGTGTATAGAGAAAAAGAATGGCCCAGAATTCACCAGATGTGTTCAAAATTGCTTAGAACTTCCTTGCAAGGATAGTGTCATTTCGTCAACAAAATCAAAAACTTAAAAGAGCTATTCAATGGGGTACATATTATTTTTCATTCGGCATATGTTACACATTAGAGCATAAAACGATACCTTAACTAGTCCTTCGAGTATAAGTTTAAATAACTTTTTTGTTGTTTTTCTCGTGTTTTTTCATTTATTATTTCATGTATATGTATTTGAATATTATAATGTAGAATGAACAGTAATTTGTATGGGAATCATTTGTTGTTTATGTAAAACAACGTACAGCCATATTCAGTAGCAGCTCAAGTATACATAATGCACGTGTCGTTTTTCTCTGGACATTGCTATTTTCAATACGACTTTTTTGTAAATAGTCTGCACACTCGCGGTACGTGTGCGATTTTCCAACCAATGGAACTTTGTACAAGCATTGTCTATATGTGCTTTTGTTTATTAATTATTTATCGAGACAAAGGATTAGAGGAGACACTAATCCTCTCTATTCGAAAATATCATAAAGCGGTTTACGATATGCTGTTATGGATTTCAATGAGTAAGCATAATCGATGATTTTTCTTAAAAAACTTTACGAATGTCATAGTTTGTAGTACAAAATAAGCTGCTCCCCATCTATCGTTTGATTTGATGATCACCGTGTACCCCACTTGAGCTGACCTACTTTCGTTCGTGTAAGGATTTACTCGCGCACAGTGATATTTCGGCCGATTTTTAATTGTCAATAATTCAAAAATAAAACCGAAAGCGCAATTTTTTTCTCCTTGATTTTCATCTTATTCTAGCTTCAAGAATCTGCCCTTAAGTTGTTTTACATTGAACACCCGGTATATACTATAAACAAAAGATGGACGGGCAACAAATAATAGCGCGTACGCTGTCGCGGATGCACAGTTGTGTATAATTATATACATTGTACATTGGTAGAATTCATTGAACTGGCATCGATAATTTCTTCCGAATATCTCAGAAACTATAGCCGTCCAACAGTTACATGTATAGGAAATGGATGTTTAGAGTCATATTCCCGACAATGTGTTCAAAAGCCATCGATATCAGAGAGGATGTAGCTGTTCTACAGTTCCATGTTATTCGTTTCAGGAAAAGGTGGACGAATTTCACGGATTTGAAAATGATTTTTGTTATCATTTTGTCACGACGTTTGTATGACAAGAAAAATAATTTAAGAGGACGGTGCAATGACTGTGATCTTGAATAAAATAACATTTTGTTGATGTTAGTGCGAGCGTGTATCTGTAATTAGGTTTGTGATTGTTAAAAAGGAATGAGACTATGCTTCATTTTCTGACCACCGCGCCGTAAGGTGGCCGACCATGTGCAAGCTAACGTTCAGCAAATGCATTCGCATATTAATATGATTCGTGAGTATGTTGACGCTTTTTCCTGTTATTTTTTTCTGTTAGTCGTACGACATAACAGAGTGATTAAATAAAATTCCGCTTCTGCCCGCCTTTCGCCCTCCTGCTGCTCGCTTTCCGTCAGCTTACCATTTTCCACGCTCTACTAGCGCATTCAATGCTGCGCTCGCTCAGGTTTGTCATTCTTAAAATTTATTAATAAATTACGAAACTGTGCAACACATCCCGTAATATTCAATACTTATGTATATTGTACAGGGTGTGCAGAATAAGTGTAAAAAGAATCTGTCGTATCGTAATTTTACTCTTTCGGATCGGTGATGATTTGTAAAAAATCACGAGGAACAAGGGTCTCAAAAGAATCATGCGTCGCAAATGACCCCTTCTCTGAGGGAAAAATGTTAAAGTTCATATTGACATTTACTTTTACTAAGAGAAATATCCTACTATCGATGAAGCAGCAGAAAATTGTATGTATATCAGAATACAGGGATAACGGAAGACTTTTACATGTAGAGAAAAGGTTAACCAACGATACGATTTACAGTGACTATGTGAACTTGGTGAGCAAGAACTTAATATTGGGACGTTTAAATCCGTATCAAAGGTCAAATCGGCATTTCTAAAAAAGAACAGATTAATTATCGCCTTTACTCAAGAATGGAATTATGTGCCAGCAACGATGGCATGTGCATTATATTTGCGATTTTTATGTTTACGACTTCGTAGAAAATTTAAAGCAGTACAAAGTTAAAGCAAACTCTATCTATTTCATACACGATTGTTCACGATTCATGTCATAGTCAAACATTTCGACAAGTTTTGAATGAAACGTTTGTATTATTGCGAACAGAATGCAGACTCCTCACGTAATGCTCCTCATGGAGCATCTCGTTCTCCATATTCGACACCACTGGACTTTGCTCAGAATAAAATAAAAACTGCATGTAATTTATGAAATATAAAAAAGTCATAATGCTTATTAGTTTCAATAAATTCTCGAACGATAGCAATAGTGGTTACTACAATCGTAGATTTATGTGTTAAGATACGTTAATGTCGGGCGTCGTAATAAAAGAAAATAAAATTGCAGAATATAAATAGGATATTTACATTAAGTAATGAGGAAACCATATATATGCATAATACATAGTAGCATACGTGACAAAAAATGCAACTTTTTTTTGTCATATGCATTGATGCCGTAATTTTTCAAATAGACATTGCTCACTGATTTCTTTAAACAATTTTGAAAATTTTTTATTAACTGTCGCATTTTCGTTCAATACGTTGAAATTCTTACTCACAAATATTTCTCTGTTTTTAACTGTATCCGAGATAGTCCTTTAAGGGTTGAACTTTGGAGGATGGTTACAGCTCATAAATTTAATTTACCGCAACTAAAAAAGAATACGAGTTTAATATTTCGCGCTGTTCTTCAAGTCTCAAGATTTATTAAAATCAGAGTCTGCCTATTCGGAACCTTTTCTTGTTAGTGAAGCTTCGTTTTGATACCATAATGTTTTGCAATTATCGTGGCATTGAATTATCAAATTGATAAGTACTTTACGTAAAATATTTTTCCATTTTTTTAAGGATATATTCTTTAAATGATTATATGATGATATATGGTGAATCAATATCTTTCGTTTCAGGTATTCATATGTTTTCAATAAAGCACATATTGCGGAACTGTTTTCAGGTGTTTCTAAACATGCTACAGAATTAAGGCTCGTATATTAGCATTGTATTTTATAGCATTGTGTATCGTGTATTACTGTGTTTTGGATAATTATCTTGTATCAGGATGAAATTGTCTTTCAAATCCATATTTTTACTCATTGATGCAGATAATTTTTAAAAATATTTATACACGTTTTAACCTTTTTTTTTTGTACGTGGAGAAATCCTCATGGACATCGGCTGTTCTAATAATCGCGTAACAGCAGAGTAGTATCGGACTCCTACCGACTAAAACTCCACGATGACCATCCTACGCGTATGACAGGAGTCCCCCAGGAACCTACCCGCGTCCTCTTGTTCGAGCCAGTACTAATAATTCCTGACTATTGAATTTGGCGTCAGGGGGGGGGGGCATTGTCCCTAGGGCTATCGCTTCTTCTAGTCGTGGTCCGTTGGGACTGCGATGGAGCAGCTCTAGGTCGCCTGACTGCGATCCTCCTTCTCTCTCTCCTTTCTTTCTCTCCCTTACTGCTCGCCCCTTCGCGAGCATAACTCTCTCGCAGAAGAGGCGGACGGCCTCGTATTCCAGTGACCCTCTCAACATCGCTTCTACAATCGCTGAGGGGTGTCAATCTTTCTCCTATGGCGTACCGCAGAGTGTAGCGGGGCAGTTCCCACGCCGGACAAAACTCCAGCGTGTGCTGCGATGTGTCCCTGCCCTTTCTGCAGTGGTGACAAATGTCCGTCGTCTCCCGTCCGATTTTTCTCTCAGATAGTCGCCGAACACGCCGTGTCCAGTGAGCACCTGCGTCATCCTGTTGGTGAGCGGGAAACCGCGGCTGCTTCTCCATGTCTCCCAGGTTGGTAGGACCGCCTCCGCGCCTCGATGTTTGCCTCCCTCGTTGATCAGTTGGGATCGCCACTGGTCCCACGCGTCCTCCTTGACAGTTTCTAGGTCGTTTGGGGCCGCCTGCTCGGTCAAGTCTTCATACACGTTTTAACCTAGGAAGTGCTAACTCCAAGAATATAGATTTTTATCATAAGCTAGGCACTTATTAATATTTTCACAACAAGAAAATGTATCGAATTTTTTTCTGAAAATTATTTTGGAGACTTGTAAGAATATGTATACATTTTCCATTTCCTAAAAATTTCTTACTAAACGATGTTGTACCATAATTTTAATTTTTGTTAAAGCATTGCATGAATACGTTTCACACTGATTGTGTGTTATTTAATCTCAGCAGAATAGGTAGTTCCTAATATGAAATGGAATTTACAATTCAAATATTTTCGCATTCATCTTAAATGTAATATGCAATAAAAATGTCATTAAAATTCAAATGTTTAAATCCATTTTTTGCTTGGTTCTGGAGATAAAAATGTCAATCGAATCATTCATGTATGACATTATACAGTTTCAGTAGTAGGGTGGTGTTATTAAAAGTATGAGTATCTAGAGGAGCGACACATCGAATATCGTTACAGTACAGTGACAGACTTATCGGGATCTGGAAGTAGCAACAGGTAACATGTGATTCCTTGTTATTCTGTATTCAATTGTGTCGTCTTCTATTAATTGAATTCATCATTACCAATGTCATATATATCAAAAATATTATCAGGTAACTTACTGCAATAGCTTAAATGAAGTTTTTGAATTTTAAAATATTTATTTTGCATTTTACATTTTACACAGTAAAAATGGTTCATTATTGTGGTTATTCGGTGATTTACAACCACTCATTAGAGGTGATCAAAACATTCGTCTTCGTGTGATAGTTGCATGAACCTCCGGCTATTTTTTGGCAAAAGTTGAGTTTAAGAAGGGTTTTTCATATTATTGTTAGGACTGTCTTCGATCTTTCGTGTCTATGAAAGGTGAAAATACGCTTCGCGGTGAATACATTAAACATGCGAGATACTTCAGTCACATTATATTTTAAATAGTAAGAATCCATTGTTTGTAGTAAAATTAATTGAAGCAAACGCAAATAAACTGACATATACATATGTAATATTGATTCTATATAAAAGAAACCATGAAATGGTAGTGGAGAGATTATGTATTGCACAATTGTATTAAGTTCAAGTAAAATATTCTACATTGTGATAAAATATATTTCCCTTATTTTATTTATCACTTTTTTAAAAATCCACTTGTTAATTATTTACATGCGACAAAATATCTCTTCGAATTATAACATAAACATCCTTTCATCACATTCAAGTGCTAAAAAGACTTCATGTTCAATTTTACAAATGTCAAATTTCACATATTGTTATTAGTTATTACTCAATATATAATTTTTTACACTTGTATACTATATATATATCGGGTTTACATTAGAATTAGGGTTAGGGGTGTGAAACGAATCTCCACTTGGATTACACATTGTCGTTATGCAATAGAGAAGACATTGACTAGTGCAAGTACGATTATCATAGAACTGGACAAGTAACCGTTGTAATTAGATACTCGAGAAATTAATGACAATGATTCTAGGTTCAATAACGAATTCTCGGTCGACGGGATGATAGATGAACGTGCTCACAAAATCTAAGTCGGACGCGTAATATTCGCTGATCGTAAGGTGTTTCTCTATTCGTCGATGGCATCGCAAGAAAGAATAAGTTTCCGTCCCGATGATGCCACAGAGGAAAACTATAATGGGGTGTGTCTAAGGACACGAGATCATCGGATTCGTCGAGAAAAGCCTTCGTTCAGAAAGTAAGGGAAATTGACGTTGCTGCTAATTGGTCAATCTCCATATCGGTGGTTAGAAAAAGATGCTAGCCGTCCTCCAGCGAAAGTTGCTAGTGGGAGTCGCCGTTTGTTGTAAAATAGATCTTTCCTATCTTCCCGTAGCTGGGACAAAGGTTGTTTGTCTGTCTGAAGGACTTTAGCCAACTAAATCTTAAGATTTATAACGGGCCCTCAGGCTAGCTGAACGTGTACTGCGGTGAACGGGTCTGCGTGTGGCGAGCCACGGGACAGAAACCGTTGGAATGTTTACTGTCGCGTGCCGCGACAAATATTTCTTTTAAGGAGAGCTATAGAATTACTCCATACCTTTGTTAGACAAAGCGTTCATCCCGTGACCGCGGCTACGTTCGGCGA
This sequence comes from Bombus flavifrons, assembly GCF_040668555.2. Taxonomy (NCBI): domain Eukaryota; kingdom Metazoa; phylum Arthropoda; class Insecta; order Hymenoptera; family Apidae; genus Bombus; species Bombus flavifrons. The sequence goes on along the minus strand of NC_138458.1, from coordinate 3,197,450 downwards.
CTGGCAGTCGCCTCGAGCCCAAGCTCGATATTGCAAATCTCGAACAATACAATCAGATCGAATGACGACAATTGCTTAATTACGGCTATGACTAGAATCTAGATTATAATGTTAAGGAATTTTCCCAAAATTCCAAAGGGAAGGCTCCAGTGTCCTTTCATCTCCGACATATATATGTGTACAGTAGTTAACGTATCAAATTTTTAAAAAACAACATTCTCCGAAACACAAGGCTTGTTATTGTAAAGATCAAGCAGAAAACAAATTACAAAACTAGAAGACATAGAACGTAATGCAATATAATATGCACAATCATGATAATATAAAAATATAGCACATTCTTGAGGTTAAACTAAGATGAAAATGGAGAACCAGATAATTGCGCTTTGTTTTTCACACGAACGATAAATGGGCTGTTGAAGTGATCACCACTTATAAGAAAACTCTATATCTGGTCTTTTTAGTTTCTCAAGCACTGAAGCCATCGACAGCGCGTAGACAAAAGACTGCGACGAAGTCAGACCATAAACAGTAGACAGGCGACGTTGGCTTCGAGGTTTTCAGTTATTGGGTAACACAGCTAGCGTGCGGATCTGGACCAGCTCAAATTGTATTCTTACTTATAATTACACTTATATTTAAATATATTTTCTGCCTTACAATTTATCCACTAGTTTTCTCTGATTATACATCGAATAACCTCAACAGGTTATGGGCCCAGAGCTGTAAATTGCAAGGCAGCAACGTAAAGTGAATAAATTGTTAAAGTGTTGTGCTTAGTAAAGTAAGGGATAGTGCTAAAATGGAATCAGCAAGTGCAAAGATCGAGATGTTACGCGGCGAAGAAAACTGGCTCCAGTGGCGTTTTGTTATGCGTACACTTTTGGAGGAAGATGACGACCTGATCAACGTGTGTGAAGGGAATCTGTGTCATCCAGGTAACAGCGCGGCGAAAGAAATCGCTCGTGAAAGATTTTTGAAAGCAGATCGGTTAGCGAGAAAATTAATCGTGACTTCAGTAGGAAAGAAACCGTTGGATCTTCTTTTATGTTGCACAACAGCACATGAAATGTGGAAAAAGTTGAATACAGTATATGACATGAAGTCAGATGAGAATCTAAATATGGTCCAGAAGCAGTTCTTCGATTTTAAATGGGAAGAATCTGAAAATGTCGCCTACAACCTATCAAAGTTGGAATTGATAGCGGCGAAGATGAAAGCCCTTGGGAATGAAATCGGCGAGAAAATGCTGATAACACGCATTTTATCGGTGTTACCAAACAAATTTGACCATTTTCACAGTGCATGGGATTCGGTGGAAGAAGGAAAGAAGACCCTAGACAGGCTTAGTACCAGGCTGATGACAGAAGAAACCAGATGGAAGAAAGACGACCAAGAAACATCGGTGGCGCTGGTAACAAAGAGTAACAATTATAAAAGGGAACAGCAGAAACAGTCAAGCAAATGTGAATACGAGAAACAAGGACCAAGCTGCTTCAATTGTGGAAAAGTTGGCCATCTAAAGAAGGATTGCTTTAGATGCTTTATATGCAAAAGGAAAGGCCACACCTGTAAAAATTGTTTTAAAAATAATAAAAGAAGCAACAGTAGAAACAACCAAGAACCTAGAAATCAAAATCGTGATCACAGCGGAATTGGTCTATTAGGAAGCACCTCAGCGATACAAGCGGCAAACCCTGATGTTTGGATAATCGACTCAGGAGCTACGGATCATATGACAGGACGACGGGAATGGTTCAGCGTCTTTGAAGAATTCGATAACACGGTGAAGATAGAGATCGGCGATGGTACGTTCATGGATGCGTGCGGCAAAGGAAAAATCAAAGTAGAGACTTTTGTGGACGGCAAATGGGTAACATGTACAATGAACGATGTTCTGTACGTACCAGGTATGAAAAGAAACCTATTTTCCATTAGATCTGTTGCGAGAAAGGGCATAGATTTCTGTGTTTTAAAGGAAGGGACCAATTGTATGTTTTTACAAAACCAGAAAATAATAGCAAAAGGTTCTGTTATCGGAAATTTGTATAAAATAGATATGCGAGTTATCATACCGTCAGTTTGTAATTTTAGCAATAGAGCAGAGTCAAACGCGGACACATCGCAGTTATGGCACGAACGGCTATGTCATCAAAACATCAGACATGTTAAAGAGTTTTTAAAGAATTCGAATATGAAAGTCGTGGAGGATAGTAGCTTTTTCTGTGAAGGTTGCGCGTATGGGAAACAGCATAGATCGAGTTTTCATGAGAAAATCAATCGTGCGACTAAACCTCGCGAAATTATTTATACGGATGTATGTGGACCTATGGAAGTCGAGTCATTAGGCAAGAAACTGTATTTTCTTACATTTAAGGATGATTTTTCAAAATCCACAAAGATTTACTTCTTACGACATAAGTCAGAAGTAATCGAAAAATTAAAAACTTTTTGCCTAGAAGTTGAGAATCAATTCAACGATAAGATTAAAGAAATTCATAGTGATGGAGGGAAAGAATTCAAAAATAAAGAAGTTAAAGAATTTTAAAGAAGTCAGGGGATTAGGCACACAATTAACGTCCCATACACTCCTGAACAGAATGGTGTCGCAGAAAGGGAAAATAGAACAATAGTAGAGGCAGGCCGATCGATGCTATATTCGAAACCAAATCTACCGCTGTTTTTATGGGCCGAAGCCATGAACACAGCAGTACATGTCATAAATAAGACCGGGCCGACGAGACAAGACAAGAAAACACCGTATGAACTGTGGTACGGGAAACCGCCAAATTTAGAAAAGTTTATGGTTTTCGGTACTGAGTGCTTTGCACACATACCTGCGGAGAAGAGAAAACTTGACAAAAAGGCGAACAAAGGATATTTGGTAGGCTATCTAGATGACGGACGAGGGTATCGAGTGTATGTGCCGACAGTAAGAAATGTAATATTAAGCCGTGACGTAATATTTAAGCCCGAACTAGAAAGTGCGAAATTTATTAATTTAAGTTTACCGAAAATTGTCGAGCGCGAAGATGTGTGTGCGCAGAGCGAGAGTGAACATGAAAAACAACCTCCTGGAACTAGCGACAATGTGAGACAATTGAGAGATAGAGCTAAGATCAAACGAACCGACTTTTATGGTAGCCCAGTAACGTACGTAGCGGAAAAATTACCGGTGGATTTTAACGAAGCGATGAGTTCCGAAAAGAAAGAGTTATGGGAAACGGCTATGAACGATGAAATGAAATCACACCATGAAAATAAGACGTGGATTCTTGTAGAAAAATGTAATATGAATGAGGCAAACAGTGTTTCTACACCTATCGAGACTAATTGGAACGAAAGTAACATAGGCAATAATGATTGTAACGCACCATACAGAGAAGCAGTAGGGAACTTAATGTTTTTACAAACCGTAAGTAGGCCAGATATTAGTTTTGCAATAAATATAGCGGCGAGACATTTAGAGAATCCAAACCAGTATCAGTGGAAATTAGTCAAACGAATTTTGCGCTACATAAAAGGGACCGCGGACATGGGACTCTTATATACAAAAGCAGGCAGTCTCGAAACCTTTAGCGATGCTGATGTCACGTAAAATTACACAAAAGAACAACAAAAAAGAATAAAAAAAAAAGAAACTTTATTTTTCTTCTAACACTTGGTTTTACAATCTACTTCCGAGCTCTAAGCGTGACCTTTTAAGACTGAAGCTCTTATGATTTTTTGACTTTCGATCGGATCCGATCACTTTCTTTTGTCATCCCTCAACATCCCCACCGTCCATGCATTTGCTAGGCGTCCGCGGCCGTTGCCACGTGCTCTTTCTTCTAGAACCTTCGGTGGAAGGACCGTTGGGATGTTGATGGTTCATTAGGCACTTCAGCGATATACATTGTCGCCGAGTGCCGCCACATCTTTATCTCCGATTTTAAAGTGAGCCGGTCGTGACACTGACTATGCAGGCGACAAAGAAACAAGAAAGTCGACATCAGGCGTTGTATGTAAGTATGCGAATGCGGCCATCACATGGCAATGTAAGCGACAACAATGTATAGCTCTATCTACGACCGAAGCTGAGTATGTCAGTGCAGCATCAGGAGCGAAAGAAATTATGTGGCTAAAGAAAATATTTCTTGAATGTAAAATAGAGATCCTTAAGTATATGCTATATGTAGACAATACTTGTGCCGTGAAATTAATTAAGAATCCAGAATTCCATCAAAGAAGTAAGCATATTGACGTAAGATATCATTTCTTGCGAGATTTATACAATAGAGGCGAAATTGATGTAACGTATGTATCAAGCGAAGAGCAACTGGCAGATATACGTACAAAGGCGTTGCCAAAACCAAGATTTGAATATTTAAGACAAAAGTTAGGTTTGAAAAATAAAAAGGATATTAAGAGGTAATTGTTTGTAGATATGTAAAGTTTTTAGGGAGGGTGTCGAAGTGGTTATCACTTCTAAAAAAAAAAAAAAAAAAAAAAGAAAAACTCTACATGATCTGTTTAGTCTTCTAGTATTTTTTGTAATAAATTAATTTGAATGAAAAAGAGAAAGGCGTCTGGCAAATGTACTTGTGAAGGCATTGACAAATTGATTTTCAGATATTTACGACAAGAGTTAGAAAAATATTAAGAGACAATTTGTAAATTTGAGATAATTGTTTGTGGAGATGTAGAGTTTTAGGGAGGGTGTTGAAGTGATCACCACTTATAAGAAAACTCTACATCTGGTGTTTTTAGTTTCTCAAGCACTGAAGCCATCGACACCGCGTAGACAAAAGACTGCGACGAAGTCAGACCATAAACAGAAGACAAGCGATGTTGGCTTCAGGGTTTTTTCAGTTATTGGGTAACACAGCTAGCGTGCTGATCTGGACCAGCTCAAATTGTATTCTTACTTATAATTACACTTATATTTAAATATATTTTCTGCCTTACAATTTATCCACTAGTTTTCTCTGATTATACATCGAATAACCTCAACATGGGCAACAGCTTACCTCGTGCAAATCGTAAAGAAGAAGACTATGACGTTCGGAGATGCAAACTATCCTGCGAGACGTTTTCTAAGAAAAATCATAAATTGTAGATTAATCCCGTTTGCAGACAGAAATCTATAACGGCACATAAATAAATAATGAATGCAGGCACATATAAAATATGTTTATACAGATTTCAGGTACAAAAATCACATACGCAAGAAGCATTCTTCAGGTGCTACTAAATATGATCGAATACTGTTTCGCATAAACCACACACATTTTCCACACAAATGACTGACCACTGCATATTACAATATTCACATACATACACCTAAAATAAAAAATAAAAAAAAGCAAAGGAAACTACATAAATATTGTTTAAATTAATACACGAACGATTAAAAAAGGTATCGTTTCACGAAGTAATGGATAATAATGCAAATCAATGAACAGCCACATTAAAAGCTGTATTTATTGCGTTGAATACCTCTTTTTTTGGTGAAAATCTACCATATAGTAAAATTATTCAATTATTATCATTATTTAATTATTTCATTCATGCAAAACGAAACCATAATTATTGAATTATGTTTCTCTTTGTGTAAAGAATATCCGTTGACTTCTTTAGAAAGTAATGCATAAAACGGTATCAACCAATTTTCAATATCATTTAAAACATTTTTCCACTTACTAATTGTTGGGAATGTTAATCTATGGCAATTATAGGGACTGCAAGTGTGAAGATCCTGAAACATGGACACAATCAATAGAGAAACAAATGAAAATGGAATCAATAAAGGACTGAATAAGACGAGTTCTCTCGAGGAGTTCTATGCCGGCAGTGGGATCCTTGTGACTGGAGCAACCGGTTTCGTTGGAAAAGGTCTCCTGGAAAAACTTATTCGCATATGTCCACGCATCGCTGCCATTTTTATACTAATTCGTCCAAAAACTAACGAAACGATAGAACAACGATTTAAGAAGCTCATAGATGATCCCGTTCGTAAATATATTCTTGTTCCTTTCAATATTTAAGGCTGTCAGGAGCCAAATTGATTAACTTTCTTTTCTGGAATTGAGCTGGTAATTTTTCGTCTTCAGATTTACGATGACATCAAAGCCAAATACCCTTCAGCTTTGAGCAGAGTTTATCCCATGAAAGGTGACGCGAGTCTGCCGGACTTAGGTCTTTCGCGAGAAGATAGAATTTTGTTGTTAGAGAAAGTAAACATATTGTTACATGCCGCGGCAACTGTGAGATTCAACGAACCGCTACACGTGGCTATTAATGTGAATACGAAAGGTACTGCTCGTGTTATCGAACTTTGGAACGAATTGAGGAATCCAATTAGCTTCGTCCACGTGAGCACAGCTTATAGTAATCCGAATCTACGTGAGATTGGGGAAAAAGTTTATACGTAAGAATAAGTTTATGCATATAATATTTGTAATCGTAGCGTGAAGAATATGTCCACTTATTACTGACTTTGCAGCACGAGCTTGAGTCCTTCAGAGGTCATCGATGTCTGTGACAAATTGGACAAAACGTCCATCAACCTAATAGAAAATAGGATTTTAAAAACATATCCAAACACATACACATTCAGTAAGAATTTAGCAGAGCAGATTGTAGCAAGCAAGTGCAAAGATCTGCCAGTTGCGATAGTTCGGCCAAGCATAATTGGTGCCTCTTTGGAAGAACCATGTCCTGGTTGGATAGAGAATATTTCTGCATTAACAGGTATTTTTATAGATCTGTTTCAATGATAATTGTTCAATGCTCCTCACATTTCAGAAAAATGGAGTTATTCTGTTGGTTTGCGGGAAGATAAATGAAATGATCTCCACTAGATCGTCATAATCATAGTTCAAGTTTGTTGTTGCTCACAATTATGAGAATTCTTACCAATCTGTATAGAGTTACATTTCTGGTAATCGAAAATCTCAAATAATTTCTCAACCAATTTATTGTTACAAGGTATGGCTCTGCTAGTCAGCAAAGGATGTGTAACAGTTATATGGGGTAGCAGAGATGCAAGATTGGATATAGTGCCTGTCGATTTCGTAGTCGACACAATAATATGTACTGCATGGCATGTTACGCTACATCGTGGTCATGAAGTTAAAGTATACAACTGCACGAGCAACGCATACCCTTTTAAGTAATATTTATTGCGAATTTTTCACGAACTAATGTAATTCGATTGTTAGAGTATTCCAAAAGTTTCAGTTTATTAAAGTAACGTGGACAATGAAAGCGCAAACAAATGAAGAGTACAAAAGTAAACTTTTCCTCCCAATACATCAATTTAGAAGAATAGTGATATAACATAATATTTATTTAAATTATATAATATTTCCTAAGATACTCGGATGATAATAAACTTTGCTTTAAGTATAATTCCATTAATTGTAATAATATAAATGTTCCAATTGACAAGGTTTGGACCGATGCTTGATGCTATGATAAAATGTAGCATAGAAACCCCACTGAACGATTCGCTATGGTACCCAGGTTGTTCAATCGTAGCTAATAGATATATTTACAACGTTTTGAGCGTAATTCCGCGTGTTTTGCCTGCGGTCGTCATAGATACCTTTTTAAGACTTCGAGGTAGTAAACCAATGTGAGTGTTCCATCGATACTCAAATAACAAGCACAATCGTTCTGGGATAATCTCTGACTTCATTTATAATAATGATTAAAAATGATATTTCAGAATGATGAAACTTCTCAGAAATGGCAACAAGCTGATCGCGTCGTTAGCATTTTTCACCAAACGCGAATGGACTTTCCAAAGGGATAACTGTTCCGACTTGGCGAGGAAGGTGAAAATGTTAAACGACAGCGATATGGTCAAACTGGATTTACGGGATATGAATTGGGAGAAGTATATTGCAATTTACCTGATGGGAGTTAGGAAATTTATTCTAAAACAAGAGTTTCAGCCAACAGCCCGACAACGATTAGCAAGGTGCGTATAAAAGTATCTTCTTATAAAAAAAATAGGAATTAATATAAATATAAATATTTTTGGTTATTTCAGGTTGTACTGGATACATCAGATCACCAAAATATCCGGTATAATAATTTTGTTATGGATAATATTATGTTTTGTATACTGACTACTTGAACGTTACTTTTTTATCTTTGAAACAAAGACAATATAAATACAATTTTATGAAGAAGGGATTCATCATCCTTTTCATTTTGTCTTTTCATTCGTCTCCTTCCTAAATAAATCCATTTATGACATTGTTTATTTTTTTTATAAAATTTTAATAAGAATACATGTATTTATACCCACATAATTTCTGAGCTGTAAGCAATTCATCTGCTCGCTGACCATGAACATTTTTCCATTATAATGACATTATTATAATGACAGAAACTTCTATCATCCTCCACCAAATAAAAGTTACGAGATAGTTATTTATAAAAATCATATTGGTTTTCATTTCATGTGTATGTATGTGAATATCGCAATGTACAGTGATCAATGATTTGTACGAAAATTGTATGTGGTTCATACAAGAATTGTCATGTCTATTAACAGCTCATAAATTCGTAATGCGTACGGGGTTTTCATGGGAATAGGACTATTTTTATTACGATTTATCTGGGAATAGTTCGGCCACCACAGTGCGTTTGTGATTTTACTACGCTGCGTAAACTTGTGAACAAATTGTTTACATGTGTTGAGGTTCACTGATAGAAGAACAAGTGGATGAATTTGTAATAGAAAAATTAAAATAAATAAAGTTATAAGTATAAGTACAAGTATAGTGTATAAGTTTATGCTGATCCATATCCTCACTCTCATAGTGATACAATATAATATAGATGATACTGGTGGTTGTAGTACACATCGTCGTCTTTAAACCTAAAATAAATTAAGTGATTGTAATATTGAAAGTATAGAAGCTGATGAATATATTTTAATACTGATTAATTTGATAAATTAAGAAAGAATAATACTAACATGTGCTATTTATTACCATATGAGTATTGGGAGTCATGATAAATAATTGGAAAGTACATTTGAAGGATCGGATTTATTGACAGTATTTTCTTCAGGAGTCATTTATCGTGCAATACGCAGAAATTAACTAATTATGAAATAATTAATAAATGGTTAATTGCCAGAATGTTGGTAGTATAGCTTTTAAGTATATAAGGGTTTAAGTATATGGTGCCTCCCCCAGGTTCGCCCCGATGATCATCACACGACTGGGCGAGGAACGAGGAGGGGACGGTCGGTCCCAGGGCCGTCTTTTGCTCGGTAAGAGAGACCGGGGATCATGCGATCGATTGCGATACAGAGAAGAATCTCGAAGAAGCATCGTTGATTCCGACCGCCAAAAGGGAGAGTGCCAAGGAGTTACTAAAGGGGTAGGTGGGGTAAGACATCGAAACGGACATTGAATCTCAAGCGGAGTTGACCGACCAGAGTAGCTATCTAACCCCAGGTACTAATAACCTCAGGAAAGGATCAAAAGCGGAGGAAATGAAGAAGGTTTTAGTGAATAAGGGGCGTTGGGAACCAGAAGAGGAGGAAACAGAAAACTGGAGGAAAGCTCTTTCGCTGACGGAGGTAGAGGTCTGTCATCAGGTCTTCGCGACGTCAGGGGACTCACGAGGAGTCTGGAAGTTCTAACAATCAACATAGAGTTAACGATAAGAAGAATTATGAGAAGACTGGCGTAGCAAGGTATCGGTAGTCAGTCAGACTGAGGCGGTCCAATCAGCGAAGAGAAAGGTCATATCACCACTGAAGGAAAGGAAGGTATGCCGCATGGAAGAGCCGAGAAAGCAAGAGGTGATAACCTACGCCGAAATCTGTAGCAAGGATAGCGAGGACGAATGGACGCCCGTTAACCCCTTAACTTGCGATTTACGTTCGAGAATGTTGGGCCAAAAACGCGAACAAGCTATTATATATTATATTATATGTCGGAGATGAAAGGACATCGGAGTCCTCCCTTTGGAACCCCGGGAAAATCCCTTAACACCGTAGTCTAGATTCTATCATAGGCGTAATTAAACAATTGTCATCTTTCGATCCGATTGTATTTGTTCAAGATTTGTGATAATGAGCTTGGGCTCGAGGCGATAGCCAGTCGCCGAACGTAGCCGCGGTCAAGGGATGAACGTTTTGCCTAACAAAGGTATGAAGTAATTCTATAGCTCTCCTTAAAAGAAATATCTCTGGCGACACATGACAGTAAACATTCCAACGGTCTCTGTCCCGTGGCCACACGCAGTTCCTATTCTTCGAGAAAGATGATTGCCAGATGTCGATGTCTCTCCACAGTACGTGATCAGCTAGCCCGAGGGCCGTTATAAACACTAATATCTAGTTACCTAAAGTCCTTCGAACAGATAAACAGTCTTTGTCCCAACTACGGGAAGATAGGGGAGATCTATTTCTTTCAACGAACGGCGTCTCCCACTAGCAACTTTCCCTCGAGGGCGGCTAGCATCTTTTTCTAACCACCGATATGGAGATTGACCAATTAGCAGCAACGCCAATTTCCCTCACCTTCTAAACGAAGGCTATCCTCGACGAATCCAAGAATCTCGTGTCCTTAGACACACCCCATCATAGTTTTCCTCTGCAGCATAATCGCGAAGGAAAGTCATTCTCTGGTGAGGTCGTATTAGCGAGTTACGTAACGTCTGCACGCTCGGTGGATATTCCACGTTTTAACAAAGAGTCCGACTTAGATTTTGTGAGCATGTTCATCCACCATCCCGTCGACCGCGGATTCGTTATTGAGCCTAGGATCATTGTCATTAGTTTCTCGAGTATCTAATTACCACGGTTCCTTGTCCAATCCTATAATAATCGTATCTGCACTAGTCAATGTCTTCTCTATTGCTTATCGACAATGCGTAAACCAAACGACGATTCGTTTCACGCCCCTAATCCTAATTGCAATGTAAACCCGACATATATATTATATTTGGCCCGATCATCGTACTTCGGTCTATGTCCGCAATATTTTCGTTTGGTCCAATCATCGTACTACGGGCTATGCCCGTAGTCGTAGGTTAAGGGGTTAATTGCCGTAGGAGGCTTAGGAGTCGAATTGAAAGCACGACGGGAGGAAGGACCGTAGTCAGGGAGAAAAGAGAGAGAACTGCAAGGAGAAGGAGAGAGATTATCCTTGTTGAAGTGAAGTAGGATACCAATTGGATAGATTCCTATATTCCGTATGATAATACCGTATGGTGCGTATTGGAAGGAGGAGTGGCTTTACCATCGCAGCGACAACTGAACGAAGAGGCTGGTGGAGGACGTCTCCATATTCAGGAAGCACAGGAGGTATCATTGCCACTTTTACTATGCAGATCCTGATCCTTATGCGCACTCACGAACCCCAAGCCAAGGGTGGGACCGTCGCGGTAAGTTCAGGGACCGGACCATCGGCGTAGACCGATGCCTGTTGCCTTGGGCCCTCGTTTACGTGTGTTCTATCTGGAACTGTCGAGTTCGGTTAGCAGGATCACCGACCGACAGTGACGTGGGTATCCATCCACACCGATATTTCCAACAAAGATGCAAGTTGGGTCCACGGGCGTCGAGTGAATCCCGAAGGGAGATGCATCCCCTCAGCTCGGCCAATTTGAGTTGGACTCGTGGAGGTAGTGGTTGAAGGCCAAATGCTGGACAGATAGCCGATATGGCGTACTTGCCTTCCCCGATGGCCGTCGGTGGGTGAGCAGCGTCCCAACTGCTCCGAAACCGTCCTGGGGATACGGTAGGGCTAGGAAATAAGCCCCGTTCGACCTGAGATGAATGAAAGGCGCTGCAGACTTAACTAATACAAGTAGCAAGGTCTTGATACCGAGTGCGCTAGTTAGGTGTGATCCCAACTTCATGGCCCTAGGGGTGCCAGGGTCCGGTATGGCCACTTTTCCGAGGTACGGACCTGTAACTGGAGCTGCTACGGCGGCAGACACTAAATGTACCGAAGGATGATTAGGAAGGAGGTACGCTCCCGCTGCTGGGACTGCAATAGTGATAGTGACGACGCCGAACATGTGCTGTTCCACTGCCCCAGGTGGATAAGGGAAAGGAACGAATTGAAGAATCACTGACAATTGTCAATTGGATCGTGCTACTAGTGAAAGAAGAGGGCAACTGGACTAAGTTCCAGGCTTTATGTAATAAAATAATAAAATCCAGGCTTGCGCAAGAAAAGATCGAAGAGAGAAAAAGAAGATGATAGAATAAGACTGAATACGAGAGCCCATCGCGGCAATAACATCTTTGTCACCTGGTCCCAAACGATGAACCGACTTGGGAACTTTGGGAGACCTACCACCTAAAGGGGTTAGAATAAAAGATTTAGGACACTCAGTTCCTGGAATTATATCGAGCGATTACAACAATTGTACCAAGCTACGGTAATGAATCTATTTATTTAAATATAATGACAACTTAAAAATATGGCGATAAAATATTAATTGAAGATAAAAAGATCTGCCATGTTTGAATAATTGTTGTATCTGTTACGACCGCTCGCGAAGAGGTCGCGATTGCGAGGAAAGCTCATCAGAGAGATGTGTAAATTCTCGCTGCGATTCGGATAATCGACGCCGCGAAATAGTCGTTCCCCTGTTTCGATCAAGATAACAGAGGTGGCTCAAATCAGTTTAACACTGAAGTAACAGGGTTAATATAAACTTGTATATTTAACAATATTTAATATTATAATGAGCACGTCACAAGTTATTTAACGATTATAGAATTAGTTTGTTAGCAATTCGACCTAACTTTATTATATTTCTGGATATATTCGTTAGACTAAGCGACTTTAATTTTATTCGGCTGAACCTCTCGATACATAACGTTTCGTTCCTCAAATGATACTGATTGCCCTTCGATCTTTTCCTTTGTCTTTTCTCGGAGACGAGCCCCGCTACGCTCGGGTCACGCCACCGTTCACGCTTATGATCACGTATGCCACCTTCTTTGAGTAGATAAAATAACGGACCGAAGGCGAATCAACGTTTCTAGAACTCGCTGCTTGATGACAAATATGCGCTTATCGCTACATTGTACATTTTTCGTCGGTCGTATAAGACGATCTCTCTGCGACACTTTAGTACCACGAGCGACGGTTAGGAATACTGCCAATGGTAAGCCTCGCGGCGTAACAGTATCCATTAAATAAATATCAATCACGAAAAATGACAATACTATAAGGAGATTAGAACGAAACTTAAAAGTATATTAAAATTACTGTGCGTTTAATTAATTTACATTGTGCACTACTGGTCCGAGAACAACCAAAACCATAAGTCTGATCGTTCTCATTCCATCTCTAATACTACTAAAGTACTCGAAAAATACAATTGCTAATCAAATATCTCCTCTCTCAGGAGGCATACAAGTATGCATATGCGCATGAATACTGTTGGCTCCCATTGATTCTTCATTAATAACTACTTTATCGATTGAACATCGTTTAAAAGTAGAGGACGCTGAAATGAGTGTCGAGTTTCTAAGTCGGTATAACAGTCAAATCGGGCCATGAAAATGCAAATAGTACTTTATCTTTTCTTATCTTGCCTATTTTTGTGTCTATTTGTCTGCCTGACTTACCTTCGTTATCATCTGACTGTGTTCTCTTTTCACCCGGTAGGTGGCACCGTTTTACCTTTCCTTATTGTTGATTTTCAGATATTTACGACAAGAGTTAGAAAAATATTAAGAGATAATTTGTAAATTTGAGATAATTGTTTGTGGAGATGTAGAGTTTTAGGGAGGGTGTTGAAGTGGTCACCACTTATAAGAAAACTCTACATCTGGTCTTTTTAGTTTCTCAAGCACTGAAGCCATCGACAGCGCGTAGACAAAAGACTGCGACGAAGTCAGACCATAAACAGTAGACAAGCGACGTTGGCTTCGGGGTTTTCAGTTATTGGGTAACACAGCTAGCGTGCGGATTTGGTCCAGCTCAAATTGTATTCTTATTTATAATTACACTTATATTTAAATATATTTTTCTGCCTTACAATTTATCCACTAGTTTTCTCTGATTACACATCGAATAACCTCAACACTTATCTTATTAATTTTTCTCATACTATCGTACCAACCTGCTGTTTCTGTTTATCGCTTTTACGTTGACCCTTTATTGCTGTAGCCTCTTATTTCTCTGAACAGATATCTGAACAGAACTGAAACAAATATCTTTGTTTCTAAATCATTTTCTAAAGATTATTGTCTACTACGGCTTGACACGGGAAAGTTAGTTTTTCTCACGTACGATGCTTCCCACTAGCAACTTTCTATCGAAGGCGGCTGAGACGCTTCCTAGTCCACCAACCTTCGTTTATCCTATCAGAAGCAATGTATACTGCCCTCACTTTCCTAACCAAAAATGTCATGAACAAATCCGAAGATCCCGTGCGCTAGACACACCTATCGCTAGCTTTCCTCCGACAAAGCATCGGCACTGTAACTTATTCTTCAACGTTAGAATAGTCAACAAGTCATTACCGGGTTACTCTCCTTAAATACATACTCAACAGTGTACCTCATAAAAGTTGGAAATATAAACTTTATAACCCTGTTAATCACAGCGTTATACTACCTTAACCACCCCTATTATCTTAACAAAAATCAGGGGATCAATCTTTTCGCGGCGTCGATTATTATAATCGTAACGGGAATTTACGACTCCCGTTGACGTGTTTCCCCGCGATTGGTCGAAAATACAGTACCGATCTGCAATTTGTGTTTATCGCTTTCACGTTGATCGTTTATCGCTCTAATTTCTTATTTTTCCGAACAGTTTCGACTTGCTTACAGACTGCCTTTTCTCTCACTTTCTTTCTGTATCTTTACTTTCTCGAATTAATTACTTCTTCCTCTTACCCTCTTAGTACTTCTTCATCTATTTCATTAAACCATGGAAACTACAGTTTTATCTTTCCTCCCTTATTAACATTTGTTATTTCTACACTTATCAGCTCGTGACCCCCAATGGTAAAAATAGATTCAATCTTTTTCTATTTAAATATACATACAGATAGTAATTTCAACTATACAAGGTATATGTATTTCATGTTTTGGAGAAAATATTTCTTTCAATTATAAAAGAAATATTTGTTTAATACTAGAAAAAGGACATTTTTTCCGTATATAAGAGAAATATTTATATAAATAGTTTATTTTAGCCTCCAAACCGTAAAAACTGTGCTTACCATTTATATCCCTTCATTCACACGCATAACCCTAAATCGAACCTTATTTTCTATCAAATAGAATGAAATATTTATTTTATATTAAAATCAAAATTTCTTTCGCTCTTCTTTAGATATTGATTGAATGCGTATACAGTATTATTGCTATTAGGATATGAAACAAGTATCGAAATTTGCGGAAAGTATAAAAAGGATATAGAAACTTCAGTGCGATATCCATTTTATACAGTACTAGTTTGGTATCGATTAGAAAAGGGTCAATATCTATAAAGGATACCATTGTTTTCGATATGTATTGATAACAGATCGAAATGATTTTATGTGAATTTATGTTCTATTAATCAGTTGTTAATTTCGATGATTCTATGTATATTAAAATATTACTTCCCATATAGTATTATTATTATGTGAACTTAAATATGTATTTTATATAATTAATTTGTCTACATACACACAAACCTTCCAATGTTTGTTGAGACCTATCCTCAGGTCATCCTTTATTTTATTGATCAGATATGTTCCCATGTGTGTCATATCTTTAGACATAGTTCCAGATTCACCGACGTTTAACTGCGCAGCTGGATCAGTACTTATAGCGTCCCCAAGTGAGTAACCTACTAATTTAGGATTGAATTCCTGTATATAGGAAAATTCAACTATAAAAGAAGTACTCCCATTTATAGCGACAACACAAATCATATGCATAAACAATGCAGATATAAAAAATGAACAAACTTTAATAATAATAGGGAGAGTTAGGTACTGTCGCCAGGTTCCTTGACCGCCGACACTGCCTACTATGTCTCTATCTTCAATGTTCACTTCGAACGTATAAATCGAAGCAGCTCCAGCGCCGATTGTCAAAAAATCACCCATTGCGGCAATGACATCTATGTCCCCTGGTTTTAAACGGTGAACCGACTCGGGAACATTCGGAAACCTGCCAGCTAAACAAATTAACGTAAAGACATTAGAATACATATGAACTTCAAAAGATAAGCATTAATTTTACTATTCTTAAACTACAGTGGGACGAGGAGCTTGTAATGTTACATATCTATCTTCAAAAATGATATTTTTGAAAGTGGATTTTTGTATTCTACGTTTGTTTGCTCTTCCATTGTCCACGTTACTTAAATAAACTGAAACTTTTGAAATATTTTAACAATCGAATTACATTAGTTGAAAACAATTCGTAATAAATATTACTTAAAAGTGCATGCGTTATTCGTGCAGTTGTAAACTTTAACTTCATGATCACTATGTAACGTGACATGCCATGCAGTACATAATATCGTATCGACTACGAAATCGACAGGCACTACATCCAATCTTGCATCTCTCCTACCCCGTACCGCTGTTGCACATCCTCTGCCGACTAGCAGAAAGATACCTGGTAACATTAAATTGGTTTAGAAATTATTTGTGATTTTGTATTAGCAGAAATGTACCGTTAAATGGATTGGTAAGAATTCTCGTTATTGTGAGCAACAACAAATTTGAACTATAATAATGACGATCTAGTGGAAAGCCTCTCATTTAGCCTCTAACAAACTAACCAATTAACTCTACTTCTGTGAAATGCAAGGAGAATTGAACAATTATCATTGAAAAAGATTTATGTAAATACCTGTAACTGCAGAAATATTCTGTATCCGATCAGAACATGGTTCTTCCAAAGAGGCACCAATTATTTTTGGCCGTACTATCACAACTGGCTGGTGTATACTCATCTTGCCTACAATCTGCTCTGCTAAATTCTAACTGAATGTGTATGTGTTTGGATACGTTTTTAAAATCTTTTTTTCTATTTCGTTGATGGACGTTTTGTCGAATTTGTCACACATATCGATCAGCCCCGATGGTTCCAAACACGTGCTGCAAAATCAATGATAAGTGAACATATTGTTCACGCTACACCTATAAATATAATATTCACAAACGTCGGAACAGCGTCTGTGTATAACTTATTCTTGCGTATCAACCTTTTCCCTGATCTGATGTGGATTCGCATTACTATAAGCTGTGCTAACGCGGAGGGAGATAATTGGATGTCTTAGTTCGTTCCAAAGTTCGATAACGTAAGAAGTGCCCTTCGTATTCACATTAACAGCCACGTGTAACGGCTCGTTGAATCTAACAATGGCCGCGGTGTAAAACGCTATGTTTACTTTCTCTAACAACAGATTTCTATCTTCGCGCGAAAGACCTAAATCCGGCAGACTCACGACACCTTTCATGGGATAAACTCTGCTCAGAGATGAGAGGTGTTTTCCTTTGATGTCATCGTAAATCTGACGATGAAAAATTACCAGCTCAGTTCCAGAAAAGAAATTTAATCAATTTGGCTCCTGACAGCCTTAAATATTGAACAGAACAAGAATATATTTACGAACGGGATCATCTATGAGCTTCTTAAATCGTTGTTCTATCGTTTCGTTAGTTTTTGGACGAATTAGTATAAAAATGGCAGCGATGCGTGGACATATGCGAATAAGTTTTTCCAGGAGACCTTTTCCAACGAAACCGGTTACTCCAGTCACAAGGATCCCACTACCGGCGTAGAATTCCTCGAGAGAACTCGTCTTATTCAGTCCTTTATTGATTCCATTTTCATTTGTTTCTTTATTGATTGTGTCCATGTTTCAGGATCTTCACGCTTGCAGTCCCTATATTTATCACTAAATTATCAAATAGTAAGTCTAAAAGTTTTTAAAATAATTTACAAAATTTGATATAGTTGTAATCTTCAGCTTAAACAATCACTTTTGTACTTTTCTTCAGCTCCTTTAGTTTTTGTTTTACCTGTATGTGTGTGGATATTGTCGTATTCAGTGAGCGCTAATTTTTTTTTTTTTTTTATTTAGTTGTTTACATTCACAATTTGTCCGATTTGGACATTTGGTAGAATTTTTTGGCTGCTTGATTATCATGTGGGTGGCTACCCCCAGCGGGGTACCATCTTCGTGTTTGTTAGGTTATATCCTTTATGAGATCTGTTGGGTGTTTCCTTTTTAGTTCAAGAGTGTAATCCGTATTGAATGCAGATTAGTTTTTTAATTAGGCCGTTGTTAGAGTCTGATGGTAGTCAGCCTCTTCACGGTGCGAGGACTGGATTGCTCAGTATTACTACTTTTCTAGAATAGGGTTCGGCTTTGTATAGTTTTTGACAACCGACAATATGTGTAAGACTCGTGCGTTTAAAAGATTTTTTTTACATTTTCCAGCTAGTTTCGGGTTAGTAAAAAAAGAAAAAAAAAAAGCGATGTCAGTATTAAATAGGTCGCCCGTTGTAGAGATAGTTTGCAGGTCGCAGCTATGTGCTTATACACACACAGCAACAGTAGATGAGTGGACACACCATGCTGATCAGTACTTATAGCGTCTCCAAGTGAATAACCTACTAATTTAGGATTGAATTCCTACATGTAGGAAGATCGGGCTATGAAAGATTTCAGTATTCGCATTAATGACGATAACACAAATCATATGCGTAAACAATGCAGATGTAAGAAATGAACAAACTTTAAGAAAATATTCTAATAAGGGAGAGTCAGGTACTGAAGCCAAGATCCTTGACCGCCGATACTGCCTACTATGCCTCTACTTTCAATGTTCACCTCGAACGTAAGTCGAAGTAACTCCAGCGCCGATTGTCAAGAAATCACCCATTGCGGCAATGACATCTATGTCTCCTGGTTTTTAATGGTGAACCGACTCAGGAACTTTCGAAGACCAGCCGGCTAAACAAATTAAAGTAAAGACATTAGAATACATATGAACTTCAAAAGATAAGCATCAATTTCACTATTCTTAAACTATAGCGGGGTGAGGGCTTGTAATGTTACATATGTGTCTTCAAAAATGATATTAATAGGACCAGACTATGAATGAACTAGAAACCACATTGACATTCTTGTAGCCACTACAAATTATGAAGAACAGCGTTCTTCACTGTAATTTCCTGCCACAGAAATTTACCGATTGTCCCTAGGATAAATTGCAAAAGTTATTGTAAATAAAAGAAACCTGCAATTTAAATTGAATAATGATTTTAAAGAATAAATACGACGATATAATATTTACAAGTGATATCATAAAGTATTTGACAACAATAATCACAAATTTGGTTAAGTACCTGTTACGTTGCAAGGAAAAGGGACGCTTATTGGATCTTCCGTTTGAAAGTTATTTTTATTCCGCAATTCAGACATTCGATCCTCATTTCTTGTGCCTACAAAATAGTCATTTTAAAACAATTTACAAAAATACTTCATCTGTGATGTAAAGTTGCACGCGATATGTCAAAATTCCGATCAAGTAATTACAACGAAAGATTTCAAAATTTTACAAACGTTATCGAATTCGTTCTTAATTTCAGATATACAGATGTATAATCTTGATACTTTTATCTTATAGTAATAAGAGGATTGTTCTCAGTTCTCAAATTTAACATCCGTATCTTAATTGTCTAGAATTTTCAACATTTATGCTATAAAGTAAACGCGTTCAGTGGCCCGTTCAGTATCTACTCCTCCCCCGGCAACCCGTCATTAACCTAATCAAAACTCAATTTCCATCTAAAATCACAATCAGGTTCGAGCCTCTTATACTCGTATAACAAGACTGACCAGTATTTTAAGAAGAAATGAAAATGGTATACGGACATCTTTTGATTTCACATTTACCTAAAACAGCTCGTCACTTTTAATACACTTCAGGACTGCTGTTTAGTTTCGTTATGAATTTCGGTATATGTACTGTTTACAAAATTCCTCATCATAAGAACCAGAAGAGGGTGCCACAGAATTCATAGCGCATGTTACTTGAAAATATAATCTCTACAATATTTATATGTCAAAAGAAGAATGATACGAGTTGTGCAAGCTTTTGTCCACTTTTACCGAAAAAAAATTTCGTCAACTTATCATTCTATCACGAACATATATATGTCGGAGATGAAAGGACATCGGAGCCTTCCCTTTGGAACTTCGGGAAAATAACTTAACACCGTAATCTAGATTCTATTATAGGCGTAATTAAACAATTGTCGTCATTCAATGCGATTGTATTTGTTCGAGATTTGTGATAATGAGCTTGGACTCGAGGCGACTGGCAGTCGCCGAACGTAGCCGCAGTCACGGGATGAAAGCTTTGTCTAACAAAGGTATGGAGTAATTCTATAGCTCTCCTTAAAAGAAATATTTGTGGCGGCACGCGACAGTAAACATTCCAACGGTTTCTGTCCCGTGGCTCGCCACACGCAGACCTTATTCTTCGAGTAAAATGATTGCCAGATGTCGATGCGTCTTCGCAGTACATGTTCGGCTAGCCAGAGGGCCCGTTATAGATCTTAAGATTTAGTTGGCTAAAGTCCTTCAGACAGACAAACAACCTTTGTCCCAGCTACGGGAAGATAGGAAAGACCTATTTTTCAACGAACGGCGTCTCCCACTAGCAACTTTCCCTCGAGGGCGGCTAGCATCTTTTCTAACCACCGATATGGAGATTGACCAATTTTAGCAGCAACGCCAATTTCCCTCACTTCTAAAGAAGGCTATCCTCGACGAATCCAATGATCTCGTGTCCTTAGACACACCCCATCATAGTTTTCCTCTGCAGCATCATCGCGACGGAAAGTCATTCTCTCGTGAGGCCGTATTAGCGAGTTACTTAGCTCGGTAGATATTCCATGTTTTAACAAAGAGTCCGACTTAGATTTTGTGAGCACGTTCATCTATTATCCCGTCGACCGCGGATTCGTTATTGAAACTAGGATCATTGTCATTAGTTTCTCGAGTATCTATTTACCACGGTTACTCGGCCAATCCTATAATAATCGTATTTGCACTAGTCAATGTCTTCTCTATTGCATAACGACAATGTGTAATCCAAGTGGATATTCGTTTCACGCCCATAAACCTTATTCCAATGTAAACCCGACATATATATATATATATATATATATATATATATATATATATATATATTTACTGCCTAGCAATATATATATATATATATATATGTCGGGGAGGCGTTGTGGTCAGGATTGTGGGTGTTTTGTGAGTCTTCATTGAAATTAGCCATCGTTGCGATATAATAAAGACCCGGTTTATTAGCACAGGCGCGGATGATACAAATTTGACAATCGACTATGGCGATTAGGCACCCGCGATACTAGCAACAATGGTCTCGGGTTCAACAACGAATCCGCGGTCAGCGGGATGATGGATGAACGTGCTCGCGAAGTCTAAGTCTGAACAATAATTCGTAAGAACGTTACTCCCTTTAGTCGACGAGATCGCGTGAAAGAATGCCTTTTTCGTCCCGGTGATGCCACAGAGGAAAACTATATCGGGGTGTGTCTAAGGGCACGAGATCATCGGATTCGTCGAGGATAGCCTTCGTTCAGAGAGTAAGGGAAATCGGCGTTGCTGCTAATTGGTCAATTTCCATATTGGTGGATAGAAAAGATGCTAGCCGCCCTCGAGGGAAAGTTGCTAGTTGGAGACGCCGTTCGTTGAAAGAAATAGATCTCCCCTATCTTCCCGTAGTTGAGACAAAGACTGTTTATCTGTTTGAAGGATTTTAGGTAACTAGATCTTAGTGTTTATAACGGCCCTCGGGCTAGCTGATCACGTACTGTGTAGACACATCGACATCTGGCAATCATCTTACTCGAAGAATAGGGACTGCGTGTGGCCACGGGACAGAGACCGTTGGAATGTTTACTGTCGTGTGTCGCCAGAGATATTTCTTTTAAGGAGAGCTATAGAATTACTTCATACCTTTGTTAGGCGAAGCGTTCATCCCTTGACCGCGGGCACGTTGGCGACCGACTGTCGCCTCTAGCCCAAGCTCACTATCACTAATCTCGGACAATTACAAATAGGTTGAATAACTACAATTGTTTAATTACAGCTATAGTAGGCTCTAGGTTACAATGTTGCGGGATTATCCAGCATTCCAGAGGCTCCGGTGTTCTTTCCTCTCCGACATATATATATATATATATGTCGGAGATGAAAGGAAAGCCGAAGCCGTTCCTTGGAAATTTTGGGAACATCTTCTAGTAGTCTAGCCTGGATTTTATCATAGCTGCAATTGTTCGAGATTTGTGATATCAAGATTGGGTTCGAGGCGACAATTGGTCGCCGAACGTAGCCACGGTCACGGGATGTACTCAGGCAGAAACTGCCTAGCAACGGCGTTTGGAACCTTCTCGATGCTTCCAAACGGGTATAGAAAAACAAAATGCAATCGTACAGCGAGAAAAATCTCGACGAGGCTGGCATTCGTCTTGTGACTGCTTTGGAGAGTGACACGTCGTGTTTCTGTGCTTAAGATCAGTCTACGCTTAGTAAGGAGTCATCCCGTTGATCGTGGATTCGTTTGAACTCAAAATTATTGTTTATAACGATTATTAACTTATTGTTTGTAAATCATATTATTCAATGAACTTACTATCCGTTAAAAGTATTATTCATTAGCTTTATTATTTGTTAGACTTACTAACCATTCAACTTATAATCCACTAACTTTATTATTTGTTTAATTTATTATTCGTTCAATTTATTTTCCACTAACTTCATTATTTGTTAAGTTTATTATTCACTAGACTTATTATTTGTTAATCTTTGTAGTAGACTTGTGTATACGTGAAAATATAATCTTAGTTGTGTTGAACAATGGATAACTCACGTGAAGAATTGTCACGCGCCCAAAATTCCAATCTCACCCCGACATATATATATATGATTTCCTCCTTAGTTAATATAAATACCCTATTCATATTCTGCAATTTTATTTTCTTTTATTACGACGGCCGACATTAACGTACCTTAACACATAAATCTACGAAAGTAGTAACCATTATTGCTATTGTTCGAGAATTTATTGAAACTTACAAGCATTATGACTTTTTTATATTTCATAAATTACATGCAGTTTTCATTTTATTCTGAGCAAAGTCCAATGGTGTCGAATATGAAGAACCGAATGCCCCATGAGGAGCGGGTCTGCGTTCTTTTCGCAATAATACAAACGTTTCATTCAAAACTTGTCGAACTGGTCGAATATGACATGATTCGTAAACAATCGTGTATGAAGTAGATAGAGATTACGACTTTGCTTTAACTTTGTACTGTTTTAAATTTCCTACGAAGTCTTCAACATAACAATCGCAAATATAATGCACATGTCATTGTTGCTGGCGCATAATTCGCAAGAGTAGAATTACGATACGACAGATTCTTTTTACACTCACACTCTGCACACCCTGTACAACATACATATGCATTGAATATTACGGGATGTGTTGCACTGTTTCGCAATTTATTAATAAATTTTATGAATGACAAATCTGAGCGAGCGCAGCATTGAATGCGCTGGTAGAGCGTGAAAAATGGTAAGCTGACGGAAAGTGAGCAGCAAGAGGATGAAAGGCGGGCAGAAGCGGTATTTTATTTAATTGCTCTATTGTGTCGAGGCTGGCACGCCATCTGTCGAGCAAAGCCCGCCGAGCTCGACCCCTATCGTTAGCGCCCACCGGGCCGACCCCACCCGGCAGACCCCGAGTGTGGAGATAAATTTCGCGACACCTCAGGACCTGCAATTCGAACAGGGGAAACCCGGCGAGCATCGCCGCTGCAGCCGCCGAAATGGTGCGGAAGCCCCTCACTACCCTGATGGCCACCGTCCTGTGCAGCCTCCTGACCGTTAGGAGACTGCGACGGCTGGCCATCAAGTCCTCCGCCCAGATCGGAGCTCCGTAGAGGAACCTCGATCGCACCACGCCGGCGTACAACCGGCGTACTCCGACGCCGGGCCCGTCCAACCAAGGCACCAAACGTCCTAAGGCGTTCTCCGTCACCACGACAGACGGTGACAGGCGCTCGAAGCGAGCGCCGAAGGTCCAGCGGCTGTCGAGCCCAGATACTTCATGTTGGTTCCGACCTCGATCTCAGCCCCCTCCAAGCTCAGGCGATAACCCGCTGGAGGCGTCCCGTGATCGGCCCTGCGGCAAAACCACATTGCCTAAGACTTCTCAGGGGACACCCTCAGTCCAAATCCCTTGATCTCGGCGACCACGCAGGCCAACGCCAGCTCCGCCAGACGGACGATTCTGCACCACGCTGTGCCCCAGACCATTCACCAACGTGCCGTTGGCGTAGCACGCCAGTGTCGAATTCGGAGGCATCGGCGTCCGAAGCACCCCGTCGTACGCGATGTTCCGCCCTGGACAGTGTAGACGATACTCCAATCCCGGAGGAACGCCCGGATCACACCCCGCAGGTACGCGGGTACACGATGAAACTTGAGGGCCCGGCATATCCCGTCCCAGGGGATGCCGTTGAAGGCGTTGACCACGTCCAGCGACACGGCCAACGCCACGTAACCACGCCGCTCGGCCCCCTCGACAAGGGAGCGGACACGGGCGATAGCGTCGGCCGTAGACCGCTCTCTCCGGAAGCCGAACTGACCGTCGTGCAGTACGGGAGCACTTCGGGACAAATGCGACTCGTGGCGGGCAGCCACCACTCTGTCCTGCAGCTTGCCAGCCTCGTCCAAAAGGCACACCGGCCGAATGGCGGAAGGCGAGTCCGAAGAGCGTCCCGGCTTCGGCAGCAGGACCATCCGCCCCTCTTTCCACGAAACGGTGAATTCGCCCCGAGACAGGCATCCGTCAGACAGACGCATTCGTCTCGGGGCCAAGACCACGGCGACGCCTTCCACAGACGGGCCGAGACTCTGTCGGGACCCGGAGCTTTCCGCGCTCCGATCCTCCCGATGAGCCCGGCCAACTTTACTACATACTGCATAATAATTATGTTACAAATGATGAATGCTTGTACTAAAATGTATTCGCAAATATAGGATAAATTATTCTGTTCCAGACATCTTTATTTATCATTTTCTCATTAACATCTAAATGTTAGTAATAAAAAAGACTTATATGCATATATACATCATTAACATGCACATACATATATCATGTAGATGACGTTAGACGTAATATAACATTTATAATGTAGAAGTTTCGTAGTATTCTTTCAAGAAATCTGTACTATATCAACAATTTTCTTGCAATGAGATTAAATTCTGATTTTGTTGCATAATACATACATCAAAGGTAGTTATACGTAAACGAGGCTAAGCATTCGATTTCGATAAATTTTAAATATGTTGTGTAACTTATCATGAAAAACATATTCTTATAAATACATCGCTCGACTTTAGTTTCCGAGATATAGGAAACACAGAGAAACAAGAACTAAGTGTCGTAACGTTCGACAAATATTAATCAAAAACCCGCGATAAGCTGAGATCTTTAACTCAAAAATCAAACTATCTTATTTTTGATTTATGATGGATGAAACTTTTATCAATATGCTCCTTACATTTTTGATATTAAAACAACACCAAACATATATATTTTTTGAAGCATATTAGCTTACTTAATAAATGATAATTAACTACATATCAATAAGTAACTATAATTCAAATTACATCATGTTTAGTCTCGTATTAATCAGAAACGTCGCACAAATACGTTAATAAGAGTCTCATTTTTAAAAAGTTAACAATTAAAAAGTTTTGATATTGAATTAGTATTTAGGTACACTGTGACAATCAATGTCTAACATTGGAGCATGTTATACTACTCGATCACGGTGGGATGTCGAGTTTCCCGTGCTTCATAGAGCTAGACCCTTCCTTCGGAATGCAGATAATGACACTGCAATTATCAAATGTTTCCTGCATTTACAATAAATTACTGCTACTAATACTATATTGAATCCTGCCTATACTTGCAAGTTCATGGCATCGTTTGCGTCGGCATAGTGCAACCGCTTATCTGCTGTTTCTATAAACATATCGTGTCCGCCGGAAAACTATCTGTATAACAAGTTAATTCGTCGATAGGGTACTTCAAAAAGATAGACTAGAAATACGTTTTAAAGGGCAATGATTGCAGTTAGGAATAAGAGGCTATCAAATGTGGATTGAATCAAAATTAGTGGAGAAATATTTCGTTTGAATACGCAAAGCTCATGTCACGTAGGGGACACAAGAAATCACCGGTGATCTGCTCGCGCCTTAGTTCGAACGTTTCACAAGTAAGATAGAAAATTTGAACTTCAGATATGGTAGTAAAATTTATTATACGAATCCAACAGAGCGATGGTTCAGAGTGTTATAACAAAAAAAGTGCTGAGTGCTGATTTGGGGGGGGGGGAGGTCTTATACTAAGGTTTGGTTCCTCTGGAGGGGTTATCGTCAGGTGTATATCAGACCCGACTATTCTGTTACTATCTGGTTGTTGTTTCAATGACTGTGGCATGCAGGATGTTCTGTCTACTCTGTTACTGTTTCTGAGCGTGTGACTCTCACAGGGGTTGACGCCCGCTATTTCAATCTACATAAGCCCAAACCTTGTTACAAGAAAATGAAAATATTTATTATCTGTATTTTTTTTCAATTCGACTATCTTAGTGAACAAAATGATATTAATGTCAAGTGATAGCCAACTTCTTCACGACAGGCAGATTGATCAGTATTTTTCATTTTTCTTTTGTGTATCATTTAATAGCGGCTGTCAACACATGTCAGATCTATGCGTCTAAAAAATCCTTTTTTCATTTTCAATGTAGTTTCAGGTTAGTAAAAGAAATAAATAAATACTGAAATGTTTGTGAGCTATATTGTTTGCAGGCTGTCGCGATGTGTTTTTAGAAGCAATAGTTAAGTGTACGTACCATGCAAAGACGTACGTCGTCATGGCATGCATATATGCGCAAGATTAAATGTGGTAGTACCAACAATCTTTTGCAAATATCTCGGAAATTAAGGCCGAGCAACGGTTATGTGTATAGGAAGAAGTTCAAAATGTTGAATTTCACAATAAGTTTAGATTTCACCAAAACCGGAGGTGCAGCCTCGTTTGTGAATAATTGCAGAATATCATTGTGTTCTGACAATTTTTCTAATTAATTTGCGACATACCATACGACAAAAACCATTTCCAAAAACCATACGACATTCTTCAGCATCAGAAATATATTCTCGACCAGGGAACGATTTCCATACATTGCTTTACTACATTTCGATAATGATTGTGGTATAAATTATCGATACTTATACCAACTTATACTTACAGGTATAGAATAAATTATCCTGTTCTAGACTCTTTTATATTTTTATCTTCCTTATAACATCATAAATGTTAGTAATGAAAAAAGGTAATACAGATATTTATATTGTGGTGGATTGGTTGAGGTTCAATAATATAGAATAACAAGAGCGAGAGATTGCTGTTGCAACCCGTGAAATATATTTGGAAGAAATTAAATAAATATAAATATAAATTGGTACTGTCGAAAGACGCTCGTTCAATGTATTCGCACGATAGTGTATGATCGCGCAGATAACTCGATAATTAGTACACTCCGTTAATCGCGTATGATATCTCGGATACTAACTCGAATAATAACTCGGATAATCTGACTCGTTTGCAGTCGCGTTCGTTTATTTATACTGGTCGGGGGAGAGTCGGAAAATTCGAATTCGTCTTTATTCGACGGTTGCATGTAGCAGCGACATTATTTTGCCCGGGGTTTATTTATCATTACGTTTCATGCGTGAAAGCTGTGTCAATGTCCCGAGGCAAAACAACAACATGAGTCGCTCTCGATTCGCTTCGTCCTTTAACTCCTGTGCCGCTACAATATCATTAATTTGCACATACACATAACATGTAGATAATGTTAGATTACCTTTATATTTATACATGTATTATAGTTTATATTTTACTAATTACATTGCAATGTA
Source organism: Bombus flavifrons (assembly GCF_040668555.2). Classification (NCBI taxonomy): domain Eukaryota; kingdom Metazoa; phylum Arthropoda; class Insecta; order Hymenoptera; family Apidae; genus Bombus; species Bombus flavifrons. Next base: position 3,169,406 of record NC_138458.1, on the reverse strand, counting down.
CATACATGACATAAAGGTATAGTAGTATTTCGTGTGGAAATTTGAGAACTAACTAAGTTTCTGATGATAGCTCACCAGTGCATTCTATCCAACGTTTTATTTCTCATGAGGAAAAAAGAATCGTGATTACAAATGCATCAAGGCTGGTTGTGTAAGGTATTTCGACAAAGTGTACACTTCTTAGAAGACGAAAATATAACAAAAAAGAAACGAACAAGACTTGGCATTCTCAAAAGTCTTTTAGACAATTAAAAGCTAATTATTTTCTGTGGTGGACTATACGCGTTGGTTTATACAACAACGAAACGAGTTGATCCTTTTACTGTCAAATGTATTTAAAAGTATTTTCAAATATAGAATACAGTTGCACATAGCGGCGATGTTGTAGACCACGACGATGTCAATGTCCCGAGGCAAAATAACAAAATGAGTCACTCTCGATTCGCATCGCCCTCTGACTTATGTGCCGCTACATTTCTATAACTGCGAGAAATCTCTGGTTAAGGATAGAGTAAACAACGCCATATTTCAATTGTACGAAGCATTGCTACTTTGCTGTTGCATTTATCTGTGACTTAGACTAACTAATAAGAAAGTTTCAAATGAACTGAATTTTGGAACACAGAAATCCCAAAACTCGTATTTCACATATTCCTCTCGCCAAAATTACACGGTTTTTTGCTTTTAATGATGGACTTCCTTTTTTAGATTATCCTTATTCTCTACATGAAAAAAACACATTACAAGGGACTATAGCGAAAAAGCTCTCGCTGTGAATCGCAATAGAGATCTGAGGGGCCACTTTTGAAATTACTCAATAAATGTTAGCCTCTGACTCAAATAGACAAAAACCATCTACAGCCGCTAATCTTTTTTCCAAGACGATTGCTGAAGATGCACTGTAATGCGGCAAACAGGTTTTTTTAATACAAGGTGATTTCGATGTTACATTAAAATTTATGAAGTTAATAACCTAGTGACTCGATATTTTTAATACCACATTTCTAACACATTTACAGACTGATCGGTTATGAGTGTAACAAAATTTAAGCAGTGATTCTTGCAACCAAAATAAAATGAAAATTCTGATCAAGAAGATTACGTATTCGGCTTTCTTTTTTAATTAAACATCGATGTTGATCAGCTGGGATCGCCACTGGTCCCATGCGTCCTCCTCGACGGTTCCTTGGTCGTTTGGAGCCGCCTGCTCGGTCAAGTCTTCATACACGTTCTAACCTAGGAAGTGCTAACTGCACAGATATATATTATACATATATTTTTATCATAAGCTAGGTACTTATTAATATTTTCACAACAAGAAAATGTATCGAATTTTCTTTTGAAAATTATTTTGGAAACTTGTAAGAATATGTATACATTTTCCATTTCCTACGAATTTCTTACTAAACGATGTACCATAATTTTAATTTTTGTTAAAGCATTGCATGAATGCGTTTCACACTGATAGTGTGTTATTTAAACTCAGCAGAATAGTTTGTTCGTAATATGAAATGGAATTTACAATTCAAATATTTTCGCATTCATCTTAAATGTAATATGCAATAAAAATGTCATTAAAATTAAAATGTTTAAATCTATTTTTTGCTTGGTTCTGGAGATAAAAATGTTAATCGAATCATTCATGTATGACATTATACAGTTTCAGTAGTAGGGTGGTGTTATTAAAAGTCTGAGTATCTAGAGGTGCGACACATCGAATATCGTTACAGTACAGTGACAGACTTATCAGGATCTACTGTCGTGAAAACGCATTATTGTACGATCTTTGGTAAAGAATACGCAGTGGAAGTAGCAACAGGTAACATGTGATTCCTTGTTATTCTGTATTCAATTGTGTCGTCTTCTATTAATTGTATTCTTCATTACCAATGTCATGTATATCAAAAATATTATCAGGTAACTTACTGCAATAGCTTAAATGAAGTTTTTGAATTTTAAAATATTTATTTTTCATTTTACATTTTACACAGTAAAAATGGTTCATTATTATGGTTATTCGGTAATTTACAACCACTCATTAGAGGTGATCGAAACATTCGCCTCCGTGTGATAGTTGCATGAACCTCCGGCTATTTTTTGGCAAAAGTTGAGTTTAAGAAGGGTTTTTCATATTATTGTTAGGACTGTCTTCGATCTTTCGTGTCTATGAAAGGTGAAAATACGCTTCGCGGTGAATACCTTAAACATGCGAGATACTTCAGTCACATTATATTTTAAATAGTAAGAATCCATTGTTTGTAGTAAAATTAATTGAAGCAAACGCAAATAAACTGACATATACATATGTAATATTGATTCTGCAGTGATGAGAAAAGTGTTAACACACTCCGCTGATTCTGTGTAAAAGGCGATAATAGGACTAATTTTTCAAGTGATCGGTAAAGATTAGGTAACAGTAACTACAAGCTGCGTCTGATTAACGAAATGTAATAGTTCATGTTGTGATTCTGATTAACGAAATATAATAGTTCAATAGAAACAGAAAACTGGAGGAAGACTCTTCCGCTTACAAAGGTAGAAGTCTGTCATCAGATCTTCACGACATCAGGGGACTCATGAGGAGTCTGGAAGTTCTAACAATGAACACAGAGTTAATGATGAAAAGAATAACAGCTTCGAACAAGGATGATCCTATGCTTGAGAAGTTGAACATGGAGAGCGCGACAGAAACAAAAAGGGTCAGAAGGTGGATCAACGCGATCGCCGAGACGAACGTTGGACGTTGCGACAGGAGAACTGTGGCTACGCAGATTACGCCTAAGGGGTGTGAGGAGACTAGAGCAAGGTATCCGTAGTCAGCCAGACTGAGGCGGTCCAATCAGCGAAGCGAAATATCATATCACCACTGGAGGAAAGGAAGGTATGCCACATGAAAGAGCCGAGAAGGCAAGAGGTGATAACTTACGCCGAAACCTGTAGCAAGGACAGCGAGGACGGATGGACGCTCGTTAACCCCTTAATCTACGAATTACGTTCGAGATTTTTCGGTCAAAAACGTAAACAAGCTATTATGTATTATATTATATATTATATTTGGCCCGATCATCTACTACGGGCTATGTCCGTAATACTTACGTTTGTCCCGATCATCGTGCTAAGGGCTTTGCCCGTAGTTGTAGGTTAAGGGGTTAATCGGCGTAGGAGGCTTAAGAGCCGAATTGAAAGCACGACGGGAGGAAGGACGTAGTCAGGGAGAAAAGAGAGAGAACTCCAAGGAGAAGGAGCGAGATTATCTTTGTTAAAGTGAATCAGGATACCAATTGGATAGATTACTATAGGGAGGTGATTGGGGCGAAGAACGCCCTGAAGGAGACAACTGGCGTCAAGAAGACGAGGACTGGGCACATCCTTATTGAACTAAATAACAAGATAACGGTTGGGCAGGTTGCGGAAAACCTGAAAAAGGTGATGTGTCAGGGAATGGAAATTGTTCCTTTGCGAATAGGCGAATCGACCTTGCAAATCAGGAACATTGAGCCTATCGCCACAAAGGAAGAATTGGCAGAGAACATATCCACTGTACTGAACATAAAGGAAGAGAGATGGATAGAGGTGAAGCCCCTAAGGATGACGCCGTGGAGAACCCAGCAGCCGGTGGTTGTGCTGTCGGCGAGTACTGTTTCCGGAACAGACCGACGATCAAGATTAAAACGGGATTGACGATTGTGTCGGCGAGGATTCTGCCCAACGTAGTGAGATGCTATAAGTGTCACATGCTGGAGCATACTGCTGCCAGGTGTACGGCAGTGAGCCCTGGTAGAGAATTGTGCAGATGATGTGAGGATAGGGACCACACCATAAACCAGTGCACGAAGGAATCTGTCTGGAAGGAAAATAGGAATAGCCTGAGGTACATTACCGGGTCCCAGGAGTGCCCTGTAGTGAAAGAGAGGACGAAGAGAGGCAATCCTAGCAGAAGATGAGGATTTTGATAATTAACTTGAATGGGTGCAGACTTGCACACGAATTGATGTACCAGTAAGTCTATCGAAGCTGGAGTATACGCTGTATTCATATCGGAGCCTTATAGGCAGCAGACATATTGATACAACGACGACAAGGGTGATGCGTCGTTGTGGGTGACGCTCTTCAGAGGGAGACAACTTTTAGTTTGTCTTCTCTCGGAGACGAGCCCCGCTACGCTCGGGTCACGCCACTGTTCACGTCTATGATCACGTATGTCGCCTTCTTTGTGTAGATAAAATAACGGACCGAAGGCGAATCAACGTTTCTAGAACGCGCTGCTTGATGACAAATATGCGCTTATCGCTACATTCTACATTTTTCGTCGGTCGTATAAGACGATCTCTCTGCGACACTTTAGTACCACTAGCGACGGTTAGGAATACTGCCAATGGTAAGCCTCGCGGCGTAACAGCATCGATTAAATAAATATCAATCACGAAAAATGACAATACTATAAAGAGATTAGAAATAAACATAAAAGTATATTAAAATTACTCTGCGTTTAATTAATTTAAATTTCCAAGTCAAAACACGTCTAACTGCAATTTAAATTAAGCAGTGATTTTAGAAAAGTAAATACGAAAAAATAATATCTAAAGATGATTTCGTTTTTTCATAAAAAGGGATAAAAATTTTTCAACAATAATAAATAGAAGTTTAACTACCAGTAACGTTGCAAGGAAATGGAACGTCTGATGGAATCTGTATTTGAAGTTTGCTTTCATTTCGCGCTGATTGTGAGTGATCCCTCATCGTAATTATTTGCTTCTAGAAAATATGTCTCATTAGGTCATACGATTCAGTCATTCCGATCTGGATGAAGTTCACTTTGTGATTTCACTTTGTAAAGGTAAAGAGAGGATTCGGAAATACAAATAGTTTACTTTATTTCGCACACAACAGCTTTACATATATATTACACTCTGAAGACCTCGATAACCCTCTTGCACGCACGCCTGTTGTCAACCGACTCTTCCAGAATTTTCTAACAGCTTTCAACGGTCCTTTGTCTCAACTCAGACCAGGACGCCCTCTAACGCTTACACACACATTCACATGTACAGTGTAAATGTATTATCTACCAAACACACTTACACAAACATTTTTTTTTATACGTAGGGAAATCCTCCTGGGCACCCCTCCGACCGCTTAGAAGCGGTGGGTAATGTCGGACAATACCGACTAAAACCCCACGGTGGGCCGCCCGACGCTCAGCTGGAATGCCCGGGACCCATTTCAAATTACTGCCGGATCACTCCTGCGTCTTCTCCTGTCTGAGGGAGTCGTTACTTGTTTAGTTCAGGCATTGAGAGGGACCACCCCTCTCTACACTATCCCCTGGGCCGTCGTCCAAGTTTGAGGAGGTCCAGATCCTCCTTAGCGTGTCGGCCTCTATGACTACCTAGGACGCCGTAGGGCCGCCGTAGGGCAGGGAACCCTGCAAGGGTGTGATTTTCTCACCCTCTCGCGCTCTAATCGTTCCTTTACGCGCATTACGCTTTCGCAATATGAGCGGATTGCAAGGAGATCTTGTCGCCCCCTCAGTATCGCTTTCAAAACTGACGAGGGGTCTAAACCTTTCGCGAATCGTCAGCCGTAGAATACGACGTGGGGCCTCCCAAGCTGGACAAAATTCTAACGTGTGCTGGGCCGTGTCCTCGCCCACGCCGCAGTGGTGACAGGTGCTCGTCAGCTCCTTTCCGATTTTCCTCGGGTATTCCCCGAATACTCCATGACCTGCGAGCACCTGATTCATCCGGAAGGACAGCTGAAGCCCTCCTCGGTCTCTCTAAGCCTACCAGTTTGGCAAGACCGATCTAACGGCTCGGTGGTCCCGGATCTGGTCTCTGGACCGGATCACCTCTTGTCTAATTTCCCCCCGAATGTCACGGGCCGCCTGACAGGCCGTGTCACTTACACAAACATAGAATAAAATCTATTTTCAGTAATGCAAAAATCGCGAGAATTCCTTTTACGCTAATAACATTATTTCGTCTAGAAATACCTGAAAATTTAGTTTCTTATAAAGTGAATTATGTCGCGAACAAAATTGATCGGTACATGAATTACTTTCCATATAAGTTGCTTTTTAAAAGACTCACCCGAAAGGAAACATATTAAACATGACATTTTTTACAATAGTGTAATATCGTAAAATAGCTTCGATTGGAAATCGGCTGAAACTAGAAAAACACCGTGTACGTCGTCCTTTGTGGTTTGTTTATATCTAAGAGCGCCTATGTGACTAAAGTGACCTAGCTCTTACAGAGGTATGCGGAAAAACGATAAACAGCGTTAGAACAAAAAGGACGGTTTCGGGTTCAAGGAGCGATGACCGAGAGGTCAGAGTATGCGAGTCGAAAAGCGAGTGTGTTGCGAAGAGCAGAGTTGATCGAGACGTCGAAGAGTAGAGTTGAGAGTTGATCGAGACGTCGAAGAGTAGAGTCGTGAGAGTTGAGCTGTTAGTGTTGTAGAGTTGTTAGAGTTGCTAGAGAGAGAGAGAGAGAGAGAGAGTATTACCAAATAGCTGTCGAGTTATTTGATACAAATACGAGCGTTGTATTTAGTTTTCCTGTTAATCAAACATCGTTTTCTGTCTAATTAATATCTGTAATTTCAATCCATTATTAATAAATTATAATAAATCGGACAAAACTACATCTTCAATACATTCCGATATTACAATAGTGATAAAAGTACATCGCATCATTTGGAATCAATGATTTTAAAACTTTGGATATCATATTCTTTGAAAAATTTCTTTTATTTAATATCCGTATTACATGATAAATATAACATGATTTTCAGTATCTGAATTAATATCCATCTTTCCTAGTATATATTGTAAAAAGAATAATATTATCTCCAAGATTAAAACAGCGAAGGGTAAGATATTACCATAAATGTTATAGTGTTTTAATTACTTACGAGTCTTATAACACTTTTCCCACGAAATGAAGCGATGTTGTTTAATATGTTAAACTGCGTTGAATTACATTTTATTTGTGACTTAAACCACCTATAAATGTCTCTTTTTTAATACCATCAATGCTTCAGAGCGAAAGTATCTTCAATGTTAGAAGGAGCGAGCAGAAAGGGAGAGAAAGAAAAACTCTCACCCTTGTAGGATAAAACGATGGAGGAGGATGGCAGTCAGGCGACCTAGAGCCGCTTCATCGCTGTCCCAACGGACCACAACTAGAAGGAGCGATAGCGCTAGGGGCAATGCCCCCCCCACCCTAATGCCAAATTCAATAGTCAGGAATTAATAGGACTGGCTCGAACAAGAGAACGCGGGAAGGGGGTGCAACAGAAGTTAATTCATAAGAAGTTCCTGGAGCACTCCTGTCATACGCGTAGAATGGTCATCGTGAAGTTTTAGTCGGTAGCAGTCCGACACTACTCTGCTGTTACGCGATTATTAGCATTAGCGGAGTGTCCAGGAGGATTTCTCCACGTACAAAAAAAAAAAAAAGTAGAGTGTCGCCCGACGTAACGCTTGTAACTGTGCACCCTCATGGGCGCATATCCTCCGGTGTTGCCGATTGAAACCAGCTCATGATAACTTTAGAGCGTACCCATCGAACAGTTAGTGTGTTAATTAGCCTCTTGACGAGGTCCGCATCGTTAAGTTTACAACTTGAGAGGTAGGAATTTCGGACTTTTGCCAAAAAGGCAGATGTGTGTGGGGGCGAAGGATTACAGAAAATATTAGTCCTCTCTACTCAGAAATTCCATAAAGCAGTTTTCGATATGCCGGTATAGGATTCAATGAGTAAGCAAGTGTAATGTATAATGTATGATTTTTCTTATAAAACGTCTCGTAGGATAGTTTACGTCTGCGAATCCCATAATCTTCTTCTCTACGACTTGTACGAGGTGAGCCACTACCCATGTATCGTTCGATTTGGAATCACTCTGCACTCTGTTGATCCGGCTAACCTACTTTCGTCCCTGTAAGGGAGAGTTTTCCCCGCACAGGGATATTTCGGCCGATGTTTAATTGTCTTAATGTTTAATTAAACATCGATGTTTAATTAAAAAAGAAAGCCGAATACGTAATCTTCTTGTTCAGGATTTTCATTTTATTTTGGTTGCAAGAATTACTGCTTAAATTTTGTTACACTCATAACCGATCAGTCTGTAAATGTGTTAGAAATGTGGTATTAAAAATATCGAGTCACTAGGTTATTAACTTCATAAATTTTAATGTAACATCGTAATCATCTTGTATTAAAAAAACCTGTTTGCCGCATTACAGTGCATCTTCAGCAATCGTCTTGGAAAAAAGATTAGCGGCTGTAGATGGTTTTTGTCTATTTGAGTCAGAGGCTAACATTTATTGAGTAATTTCAAAAGTGGCCCCTCAGATCTCTATTGCGATTCACAGCGAGAGCTTTTTCGCTATAGTCCCTTGTAATATGTTTTTTTCATGTAGAGAATAAGGATAATCTAAAAAAGGAAGTCCATCATTAAAAGCAAAAAACCGTGTAATTTTGGCGAGAGGAATATGTGAAATACGAGTTTTGGGATTTCTGTGTTCCAAAATTCAGTTCATTTGAAACTTTCTTATTAGTTAGTCTAAGTCACAGATAAATGCAACAGCAAAGTAGCAATGCTTCGTACAATTGAAATATGACGTTGTTTACTCTATCCTTAACCAGAGATTTCTCGCAGTTATAGAAATGTAGCGGCACATAAGTCAGAGGGCGATGCGAATCGAGAGTGACTCATTTTGTTATTTTGCCTCGGGACATTGACATCGTCTTGGTCTACAACATCGCCGCTATGTGCAACTGTATTCTATATTTGAAAATACTTTTAAATACATTTGACAGTAAAAGGATCAACTCGTTTCGTTGTTGTATAAACCAACGCGTATAGTCCACCACAGAAAATAATTAGCTTTTAATTGTCTAATAGACTTTTGAGAATGCCAAGTCTTGTTCGTTTCTTTTTTGTTATATTTTCGTCTTCTGAGAAGTGTACACTTTGTCGAAATACCTTACACAACCAGTCTTTGATGCATTTGTAATCACGATTCTTTTTCTCTCATGAGAAATAAAACGTTGAATAGAATGCACTGATGAGCTATCATCAGAAACTTAGTTAGTTCTCAAATTTCCACACGAAATACTACTATACCTTTATGTCATGTATGTACATTGCAATGTAATTAGTAAAATATAAACTATAATACATGTATAAATATAAAGGTAATCTAACATTATCTACATGTTATGTGTATGTGCAAATTAATGATATTGTAGCGGCACAGGAGTTAAAGGAAGAAGCGAATCGAGAGCGACTCATGTTGTTGTTTTGCCTCGGGACATTGACACAGCTTTCACGCATGAAACGTAATGATAAATAAACCCCGGGCAAAACAATGTCGCTGCTACATGCAACCGTCGAATAAAGACGAATTCGAATTTTCCGACTCTCCCCCGACCAGTATAAATAAACGGACGCGATTGCAAACGAGTCAGATTATCCGAGTTATTATTCGAGGTAGTATCCGAGCTATCATACGCGATTAATGGAGTGTACTACTTATCGAGTTATCTGCGCGATCATACACTATCGTGCGAATACATTGAACGAGCGTCTTTCGACAGCACCAATTTATATTTATATTTATTTAATTTCTTCCAAATATATTTGACGGGTTGCAACAGCAATCTCTCGCTCTTGTTATTCTATATTATTGAACCTCAACCAATCCACCACAATATAAATATCTGTATTACCTTTTTTCATTACTAACATTTATGATGTTATAAGGAAGACAAAAATATAAACGAGTCTAGAACAGGATAATTTATTCTATACCTGTAAGTATAAGTTGGTATAAGTATCGATAATTTATACCACAATCATTATCGAAATGTAGTAAAGCAATGTATGGAAATCGTTCCCTGGTCGAGAATATATTTCTGATGCTGAAGAATGTCGTATGGTTTTTGGAAATGGTTTTTGTCGTATGGTATGTCGCAAATGAATTAGAAAAATTGTCAGGACACAATGATATTCTGCAACTATTCACAAACGAGGCTGCACCTCCGGTTTTGGTGAAATCTAAACTTATTGTGAAATTCAACTTTTTGAACTTCTTCCTATACACATAACCGTCGCTCGGCCTTAATTTCCGAGATATTTGCAAAAGATTGTTGGTGCTACCACATTTAATCTTGCGCATATATGCATGCCATGACGACGTACGTCTTTGCATGGTACGTCCACTTAACTATTGCTTCTAAAAACACATCGCGACAGCCTGCAAACAATATAGCTCACAAACATTTCAGTATTTATTTATTTCTTTTACTAACCTGAAACTACATTGAAAATGAAAAAAGGATTTTTTAGACGCATAGATCTGACATGTGTTGACAGCCGCTATTAAATGATACACAAAAGAAAAATGAAAAATACTGATCAATCTGCCTGTCGTGAAGAAGTTGGCTATCACTTGACATTAATATCATTTTGTTCACTAAGATAGTCGAATTGAAAAAAAATACAGATAATAAATATTTTCATTTTCTTGTAACAAGGTTTGGGCTTATGTAGATTGAAATGGCGGGCGTCAACCCCTGTGAGAGTCACACGCTCAGAAACAGTAACAGAGTAGACAGAACATCCCGCATGCCACAGTCATTGAAACAACAACCAGATAGTAACAGAATAGTCGCGTCTGATATACACCTGACGATAACCCCTCCAGAGGAACCAAACCTTAGTATAAGACCCCCCCCCCCCCAAATCAGCACTCAGCACTTTTTTTGTTATAACACTCTGAACCATCGCTCTGTTGGATTCGTATAATAAATTTTACTACCATATCTGAAGTTCAAATTTTCTATCTTACTTGTGAAACGTTCGAACTAAGACGCGAGCAGATCACCGGTGATTTCTTGTGTCCCCTACGTCACATGAGCTTTGCGTATTCAAACGAAATATTTCTCCACGAATTTTGATTCAATCCACATTTGATAGCCTCTTATTCCTAACTGCAATCATTGCCCTTTAAAACGTATTTCTAGTCTATCTTTTTGAAGTACCTTATCGACGAATTAACTTCTTACACAGATAGTTTTCCGGCGGTCGCGATGTGTTTATAGAAACAGCAGATAAGCGGTTGCACTATGCCGACGCAAACGATGCCATGAACTTGCAAGTATAGGCAGGATTCAATATAGCATTAGTAGCAGTAATTTATTGTAAATGCAGGAAACATTTGATAATTGCAGTGTCATTAACTGCATTCCGAAGGAGGGGTCTAGCTCTATGAAGCACGGGAAACTCGACATCCCAACGCGATCGAGTAGTGTAACATACTCCAATGTTAGACACTGATTGTCACAATGTACCTAAGTACTAATTCAAAATCAAAACTTTTTAATTGTTGACTTTTTAAAAATGAGACTCTTACTAAAGTATTTGTGTGACGTTTCTGATTAATACGAGACTAAACATGATGTAATTTGAATTGTAGTTACTTATTGATATGTAGTTAATTATCATTTATTAAGTAAGCTAATATGCTTCAAAAAATATATATGTTTGGTGTTGTTTTAATGGCAAAAATGTAAGCGGCATATTGGTAAAGGTTTCATCGATCATACATCAAAAATAAGAAAGTTTGATTTTTGTGTTAAAGATCTCAGCTTATCGCGGGTTTTTGATTAATATTTGCCTAACGTTACGACTCTCAGTCCTTGTTTCTCTGTGTTTCTTATATTTCGGAAACTAAAGTCGAGCGATGTATTTACAAGAATATGTTTTACATGATAAGTTACACAACATATTTAAAATTTATCGAAATCGAATGCTTAGTCTCGTTTACTTATAACTACCTTTGATGTATGTATTATGCAACAAAATCAGAATTTAATCCCATTGCAAGAAAATTGTTGATTTAGTACGGATTTCTTGAAAGAATACTACGAAACTTCTACATTATAAATGTTATATTACGTCTAACGTCATCTACATGATATATGTATGTGCATGTTAATGATGTATATATGCATATAAGTCTTTTTTATTACTAACATTTAGATGTTAATGAGAAAATGATAAATAAAGATGTCTGGAACAGAATAATTTATCCTATATTTGCGAATACATTTTAGTACAAGCATTCATCATTTGTAACATAATTATTAAGCAGTATGTAGTAAAGTTGGCCGGGCTCATCGGGAGGATCGGAGCGCGGAAAGCTCCGGGTCCCGACAGAGTCTCGGCCCGTCTGTGGAAGGCGTCGCCGTGGTCTTGGCCCCGAGACGAATGCGTCTGTCTGACGGATGCCTGTCTCGGAGCGAATTCACCGTTTCGTGGAAAGAGGGGCGGATGGTCCTGCTGCCGAAGCCGGGACGCTCTTCGGACTCGCCTTCCGCCATTCGGCCGGTGTGCCTTTTGGACGAGGCTGGCAAGCTGCAGGACAGAGTGGTGGCTGCCCGCCACGAGTCGCATTTGTCCCGAAGTGCTCCCGTACTGCACGACGGTCAGTTCGGCTTCCGGAGAGAGCGGTCTACGGCCGACGCTATCGCCCGTGTCCGCTCCCTTGTCGAGGGGGCCGAGCGGCGTGGTTACGTGGCGTTGGCCGTGTCGCTGGACGTGGTCAACGCCTTCAACGGCATCCCCTGGGACGGGATATGCCGGGCCCTCAAGTTTCATCGTGTACCCGCGTACCTGCGGGGTGTGATCCGGGCGTTCCTCCGGGATTGGAGTATCGTCTACACTGTCCAGGGCGGAACATCGCGTACGACGGGGTGCTTCGGACGCCGATGCCTCCGAATTCGACACTGGCGTGCTACGCCAACGGCACGTTGGTGAATGGTCTGGGGCACAGCGTGGTGCAGAATCGTCCGTCTGGCGGAGCTGGCGTTGGCCTGCGTGGTCGCCGAGATCAAGGGATTTGGACTGAGGGTGTCCCCTGAGAAGTCTTAGGCAATGTGGTTTTGCCGCAGGGCCGATCACGGGACGCCTCCAGCGGGTTATCGCCTGAGCTTGGAGGGGGCTGAGATCGAGGTCGGAACCAACATGAAGTATCTGGGCTTGACCCTCGACATCCGCTGGACCTTCGGCGCTCGCTTCGAGCGCCTGTCACCGTCTGTCGTGGTGACGGAGAACGCCTTAGGTCGTTTGGTGCCTTGATTGGACGGGCCCGGCGTCGGAGTACGCCGGTTGTACGCCGGCGTGGTGCGATCGAGGTTCCTCTACGGAGCTCCGATCTGGGCGGAGGACTTGATGGCCAGCCGTCGCAGTCTCCTAACGGTCAGGAGGCTGCACAGGACGGTGGCCATCAGGGTAGTGAGGGGCTTCCGCACCATTTCGGCGGCAGCAGCGGCGATGCTCGCCGGGTTTCCCCTGTTCGAATTGCAGGTCCTGAGGTGTCGCGAAATTTATCTCCACACTCGGGGTCTGCCGGGTGGGGTCGGCCCGGTGGGCGCCAACGATAGGGGTCGAGCTCGGTGGGCTTTGCTCGACAGATGGCGTGCCAGCCTCGACACAATAGAGCAATTAAATAAAATACCGCTTCTGCCCGCCTTTCATCCTCTTGCTGCTCACTTTCCGTCAGCTTACCATTTTTCACGCTCTACCAGCGCATTCAATGCTGCGCTCGCTCAGATTTGTCATTCATAAAATTTATTAATAAATTGCGAAACAGTGCAACACATCCCGTAATATTCAATGCATATGTATGTTGTACAGGGTGTGCAGAGTGTAAGTGTAAAAAGAATCTGTCGTATCGTAATTTTACTCTTGCGAATTATGCGCCAGCAACAATGACATGTGCATTATATTTGCGATTGTTATGTTGAAGACTTCGTAGGAAATTTAAAACAGTACAAAGTTAAAGCAAAGTCGTAATCTCTATCTACTTCATACACGATTGTTTACGAATCATGTCATATTCGACCAGTTCGACAAGTTTTGAATGAAACGTTTGTATTATTGCGAACAGAACGCAGACCCGCTCCTCATGTGGCATTCGGTTCTTCATATTCGACACCATTGGACTTTGCTCAGAATAAAATAAAAACTGCATGTAATTTATGAAATATAAAAAAGTCATAATGCTTGTAAGTTTCAATAAATTCTCGAACAATAGCAATAATGGTTACTACTTTCGTAGATTTATGTGTTAAGGTACGTTAATGTCGGCCGTCGTAATAAAAGAAAATAAAATTGCAGAATATGAATAGGGTATTTATATTAACTAAGGAGGAAATCATATATATATATGTCGGAGAGGAAAGAACACCGGAGCCTCTGGAATGATTAAACAATTGTAGTTATTCAACCTAATTGTAATTGTCCGAGATTTGTGATAATGAGCTTGGGCTCGAGGCGATAGCCAGTCGCCGAACGTAGCCGCGGTCACGGGATGAACGCTTTGCCTAACAAAGGTATGAAGTAATTCTATAGCTCTCCTTAAAAGAAATATCTCTGACGACACACGACAGTAAACATTCCAACGGTCTCTGTCCCGTGGCCACACGCAGTCCCTATTCTTCGAGTAAGATGATTGCCAGATGTCGATGTGTCTCCACAGTACGTGATCAGCTAGCCCGAGGGCCGTTATAAACACTAAGATCTAGTTACCTAAAATCCTTCAAACAGATAAACAGTCTTTGTCTCAACTACGGGAAGATAGGGGAGATCTATTTCTTTCAACGAACGGCGCCTCCCACTAGCAACTTTCTTTCGAGGGCGGCTAGCATCTTTTTCTCACCACCGATATGGAGATTGACCAATTAGCAGCAACGTTAATTTCCCTTACTTTCTGAACGAGGACTATCCTCGACGAATCCGATGATCTCGTGTCCTTAGACACACCCCATCATAGTTTTCCTCTGCAGCATCGTCGCGACGAAAAGTCATTCTCTCGCGAGATCGTATTAGCGACTCACTTAGCGTCTGTACGCTCGGTGGATATTTCCCGTTTTAACAAAGAGTCCGACTTAGATTTTGTGGGCACGTTCATCCATCACCCCGTCGACCGCGGATTCGTTATTGAACCTAGGATCATTATCATTAGTTTCTCGAGTGTCTAATTGCCGCGGTTACTTGTCCAATTCCATAATAATCGTATCTGCACTAGTCAATGTCTTCTCTATTGCTTATCGACAATGCGTAAACCAAACGACGATTCGTTTCACGCCCCTAATCCTAATTCCAATGTGTACCCGACATATATGTCGGAGATGAAAGGACATCGGAGTCCTCCCTTTGGAACCCCGGGAAAATCCCTTAACACCGTAGTCTAGATTCTATCATAGGCGTAATTAAACAATTGTCGTCTTTCGATCCGATTGTATTTGTTCAAGATTTGTGATAATGAGCTTGGGCTCGAGGCGATAGCCAGTCGCCGAACGTAGCCGCGGTCAAGGGATGAACGTTTTGCCTAACAAAGGTATGAAGTAATTCTATAGCTCTCCTTAAAAGAAATATCTCTGGCGACACATGACAGTAAACATTCCAACGGTCTCTGTCCCGTGGCCACACGCAGTTCCTATTCTTCGAGAAAGATGATTGCCAGATGTCGATGTCTCTCCACAGTACGTGATCAGCTAGCCCGAGGGCCGTTATAAACACTAATATCTAGTTACCTAAAGTCCTTCGAACAGATAAACAGTCTTTGTCCCAACTACGGGAAGATAGGGGAGATCTATTTCTTTCAACGAACGGCGTCTCCCACTAGCAACTTTCCCTCGAGGGCGGCTAGCATCTTTTTCTAACCACCGATATGGAGATTGACCAATTAGCAGCAACGCCAATTTCCCTCACCTTCTAAACGAAGGCTATCCTCGACGAATCCAAGAATCTCGTGTCCTTAGACACACCCCATCATAGTTTTCCTCTGCAGCATAATCGCGAAGGAAAGTCATTCTCTCTGGTGAAGTCGTATTAGCGAGTTACGTAACGTCTGCACGCTCGGTGGATATTCCACGTTTTAACAAAGAGTCCGACTTAGATTTTGTGAGCATGTTCATCCACCATCCCGTCGACCGCGGATTCGTTATTGAGCCTAGGATCATTGTCATTAGTTTCTCGAGTATCTAATTACCACGGTTCCTTGTCCAATCCTATAATAATCGTATCTGCACTAGTCAATGTCTTCTCTATTGCTTATCGACAATGCGTAAACCAAACGACGATTCGTTTCACGCCCCTAATCCTAATTGCAAATGTAGACCCGACATCAGAAGTGGGATCAGTGCCGGTTATAACAGTGCAAGAGCTTACGACCATCGTGCGCGAGTTAATTCTGTTGCTAGTGCAAAAATCGAGTGTGGAACCTAACAATTTTTCGCCGCCGCGTTTTAACCCTGAAACCGCGGGCTTCGACTCCGCTGCATGATGCGCAGCTGTTAATTTGATTATGGAGGAAAATCCTTACAATGCAGTGCCCTGAATATAATTTCAATAACGAACGTCGAATCGACTTCTACGTAGTGGAAGCACCAACTGGTGGATCAAGTCATCCGGGTGAGTCGTTTCCATTTTACCCCGATTTTGGAGCCGAGTGCTCACTAATTAAAGAATCCGTAGTCTTGAGATTTTCTGACAAAAGAACGATTGATACAGTAGTAATGCGAGGAATAAGAAATATTTGTACTAAACGCACATCTCAAATCTTGTCCGTTGCAGGTGTTAGTGGTTAGAGATAAATTTTTCATGTCCCCGCTTATAGTTATTTAAAAATATGATATCGCGATTGCTCGTTAAATTTCAAGCCAAGGTTTTGACGCAATATTACACAAACTAGTCTCGCTATGTGTAAAACAAAAATAATTAATGCCTGTAATAAAACCGCTGAAAACGAGATCGATGTTAATGAAGTTGACAATGAGGTACATGGTAGCGATAAAATTCGATTAATCTTTCTTTTCGAAAATTCAAAGATTCATTCGTTACGGGTTTCCTACGTACTCGCGTAAATACAGGCCAGTTAGAAATATTTACAATTAATTGATCCTAACATCACCGTACAAAAAAAAGTCCTTATAGATTCCGCGAGGAAGAGCGCAGAATAGTACGTGAGAGAATAAGCGAATTAATTGGAGCCAAATATCATAAGGCCTAGTAATTCACCGTTCGCGAGGCCTATGTTACACGTGAAGACGAACGATGGTTCAGATAGATGATTAGTAGATTTTCAAGAACTAAATAAAAATACGATCGCGGATCGGTATCCTTTACCCCTTATTGCAGATCAAGTCGCGAGATTGCAAATGCGAGATATTTTACTAGTCTGACATGGCCAGCGGATTTCACCAAATCCCTATTCATCCTAATTCTAGAAAATATACAGCAATGGACGATTTGGACAATAAGTTGTTGTTTTCTTCAAATTCTTTGTGCCTTTGTTCTGTCCACACGACGTCCTTTTATTTTCATAATCGTTTTTCCGAACGGCGATATTGCGCTGACTCCGTTGAAACAAGGATTTTTGCATTTTTAGACAACCCTAATAATTTTGCAACTAATACTTTTCTAAATATTCTAATTTCTTCCTTGCTGCAATTTTAAAACCATCAAAGCGTTTACCACAGAAGTACCCAGAAGTAGTCGTACCAAGTCTTCGGTACCATTTGATCCCTTTTCTAAGAAGGCATAAGAAACCATTTGGTCGAAATAATTTATACCACACTTTTCTTCATTGTATTCGACAACAGCTGTTGGTTTTCATGTTGCGAGCGAACGAAATGAGATCGTGCTTGAGATTCCTTTGGAAACACGTATGGCACCCAACGTGCCATTCGTACATTGTTGTTTATTTGGATGATGTTCTAATTGTTGCCTACTCCATAGATCGAGTTCTAAAAAGACCATACATCGTATTAAATACCCTCGTAAATGCCAGATTTTCATCTAATTCTTCTAAATGCTCTTTCCTAAACATATCGGTACTCTATTTGGAACATGTAATTCATAACGGAGAAGTCCGCCCCAACCCGGGTGGAATGCAAACCTTGAGTTCTTTACCTGAACCAACGACCGTCACACAGCATAGACAGTTCATAGGTTTAGTTTCTTACTTCCGAAAATTCGTCTCTAAATCTTCACAGGTAATGAAACCTCTATGCACACTTACTTTCGGTAACAAAAACATAACTTGGACAGATAAACACGAAAAGAGGAGGCAAAAGGCAACTTCCATCCTGACTGATGCTTTGGCGTTAACGATGTTTGACCCTGATTATCCGATAGGATTACATACTGACGCTAGTTTGGATGTATATGGGGTTACTTTAACGCATAAGGTTGAAGCTAAAAACAGGGTAGTGAAATATTACAGAAAAGGAACTAACCTTGCGGAATCTAGGTATCATTCATATGGACTAGAGACGTTAGCAGTCGTTATACGCTGTTAAACATTTTCGCCACTATTTACATGATCGAGAATTTCTTGTCGTTACTGATTGTAATTCCTTAAAGTCATCTCTAGAAATGGTGTGAAATTAAATGACAGTGTTTACAGGTGGTGGGCTTGCTTACAAACTTTTACTTTTGACATTATGTATCAAGAAGGTAAACGAGAGGCTCACGTAGATTTCTTCTCGCGGAACCCCGTAGACTTAGATCACCGTACGATCAACAAAGTCGTAGAGAAGGAAATCAATCCGACCGAAATCTCCGAAGATTGGCTATTAGCGGGACAACGTTGCGACTCCCAAATTTCTGAGATCGTCAATAAATTGCAAAACGAGGAGCTCACGGAAAATATAGCGAATATGTATGAATTACGGTCCGGTAATTCCTTCATCGTAAGATACAGAGAAAAGGCAGACCTCTCCGCTTGCCCATTGTCCCAAGAGGTTTTAGGTGGTCCGTTATTAACCATGTGCACCAGTCCATTATGCACTTAGGTTGGGATAAAACGCTTGAGAAACTGTACGAGTATTACTGGTTCGAAGGAATGACGAAAATATGTTCGTAAATTCGTAGAGAACCGTCATGCTTGTCAAGTTTCGAAGGCAAGTTCAGGTAAAATACAAGCTGAATTACGTCCTATACCTAAGACCAGCATACCCTGGCATACAGTTCACGTGGACATAGCGGGCAAACTAAGCGGTGAAAGTGATTCGAAAGAATATGTCATTGTTTTGGTCGACGTTTTTACTAAATTCGTATATCTGCATCATACTCGTAAAATAGATTCCCTTAGTATCGTTAAAACACTTAAGTATGCTATATTTTTATTCGGGAGTCCTCGCTGGATAATAGCAGACCGGGGAAGATGTTTTACAGGCAAAGAATTTCAAGACTTTGTAGAGATAAACATATTAAACTCCACTTAATGGCAACCGGTGCTAGCAGGGCCAACGGACAGGTAAAGCGTATTATGGGTACGCTAAAAAATACGTTCACAACAATAGAAACGACCGGGCGGTCCTGGCAAGACGCGATCGGGGAAACACAACTAGCTTTAAATTCTACCCCCAACCGCGTGACTAAGTCGAGCCCATTGGAACTACTAATCGGTAAAACAGCGAGATCCTACAGCTTGTCCGTACCCGACAACATCGAAGAAAGAGAATTAGACATCTCCCATGTAAGACAACAGGCGATAAAGAATATAGAAGCAAGTGCCAAATACGATAAGGATAGGTTCGACAAAAACAAAGCTCAAGTAGTTAGGTTTAACCTTGGTGATTTTGTATTACGCAAAAACGAGGAAAGAAACCAAACGAAGCTAGATCCGAAATTCAGGGGTCCATTCAGGATAGCAGAGATTTTGGAAGGAGATAGGTACACCTTAGAAACTTTAGACGGTAAAAGATCATATAAGGACAGACATGACAGACTGAGAAAAACGCCAGACAGCAGCGTTCCTGCTGAGTTAGACGTCTACGATGATGACAACGACGGTGATAATAACGATGCAAGTTCACGGACCTCAGAGGATCATTAATACCACGTTGCGGCTGTGCATCCAGTGTGGTGCTCTGCGCCTTCGTAATATGTCCAGTGGGACATTCTGCGCCTTTGTAATACGTCCAGTGGGACATTCTGCGCCTTTGTAATATGTCCAGTGGGACATTCTGCGCCTTTGTAATACGTCCAGTGGGACATTCTGCGCCTTTGTAATACGTCCAGTGGGACATTCTGCGCCTTTGTAATACGTCCAGTGGGACATTCTGCGCCTTTGTAATACGTCCAGTGGGACATTCTGCGCCTTCGTAATACGTCCAGTGGGACACTCTGCGCCTTCGTAATACGTCCAGTGGGACACTCTGCGCCTTCGTAATACGCCCAACGTAGTAACACGATCCAACAATCTGAGATTCACCCGTGTACGAAATCGAAAATGATCTGTCGCGTCGTTATGGTCTGACTGATAACTCACGGAATGCAACTAGCACTTTGGATACAAATTATAACGCCACTAATTTTAGTTCTTTTTCATTTCCCTGCTTGTCAAACCGCTGAACAGAATCTCGTTATCGAAATGGACCCTCGACTTATTTGGAACATTTAATTGAATGGTAAATAATATCAGTTACGTCGAGTCTAATGTAAAAAAAAAAAAAAAAAAAAAGAAAAAAAAAAAAATTTTTGCAATATTTTAGTTACACACGAGGACGTGTGATAGTCAGGATGGCCGTGTCGGAGATGAAAGGACATCGGAGTCCTCCCTTTGGAACCCCGGGAAAATCCCTTAACACCGTAGTCTAGATTCTATCATAGGCGTAATTAAACAATTGTCGTCTTTCGATCCGATTGTATTTGTTCAAGATTTGTGATAATGAGCTTGGGCTCGAGGCGATAGCCAGTCGCCGAACGTAGCCGCGGTCAAGGGATGAACGTTTTGCCTAACAAAGGTATGAAGTAATTCTATAGCTCTCCTTAAAAGAAATATCTCTGGCGACACATGACAGTAAACATTCCAACGGTCTCTGTCCCGTGGCCACACGCAGTTCCTATTCTTCGAGAAAGATGATTGCCAGATGTCGATGTCTCTCCACAGTACGTGATCAGCTAGCCCGAGGGCCGTTATAAACACTAATATCTAGTTACCTAAAGTCCTTCGAACAGATAAACAGTCTTTGTCCCAACTACGGGAAGATAGGGGAGATCTATTTCTTTCAACGAACGGCGTCTCCCACTAGCAACTTTCCCTCGAGGGCGGCTAGCATCTTTTTCTAACCACCGATATGGAGATTGACCAATTAGCAGCAACGCCAATTTCCCTCACCTTCTAAACGAAGGCTATCCTCGACGAATCCAAGAATCTCGTGTCCTTAGACACACCCCATCATAGTTTTCCTCTGCAGCATAATCGCGAAGGAAAGTCATTCTCTCTGGTGAAGTCGTATTAGCGAGTTACGTAACGTCTGCACGCTCGGTGGATATTCCACGTTTTAACAAAGAGTCCGACTTAGATTTTGTGAGCATGTTCATCCACCATCCCGTCGACCGCGGATTCGTTATTGAGCCTAGGATCATTGTCATTAGTTTCTCGAGTATCTAATTACCACGGTTCCTTGTCCAATCCTATAATAATCGTATCTGCACTAGTCAATGTCTTCTCTATTGCTTATCGACAATGCGTAAACCAAACGACGATTCGTTTCACGCCCCTAATCCTAATTGCAAATGTAGACCCGACATATATATATATATATATATATGTCGGGTTTACATTGGAATAAGGTTTATGGGCGTGAAACGAATATCCACTTGGATTACACATTGTCGTTATGCAATAGAGAAGACATTGATTAGTGCAACTACGATTATCATAGAACTGAACAAGTAACCGTGATAATTAGATACTCGATAAACTAATGACAATGATCCTAGGTTCAATAACGTATCCGCGGTCGACGGGATGATAGATGAACGTGCTCACAAAATCTAAGTCGGACGCGTAATATTCACTGATCGTAAGGGGTTACCCTTTTCGCAAAAAAGAATGAATTTCCGTCCCGATGATGCCACAGAGCAAAAGTATGATGAGGTGTGTCTAAGGACATGAGATCATCGGATTCGTCGAGGATAGCCTTCGTTCGAAAATGTAAGGGAAATTGACGTTGCTGCTAATTGGTCAATCTCCATATCGGTGGTTAGAAAAGATGCTAGCCGCCCTCGAGGGACAGTTGCTAGTGAGAGACGCCGTTCGTTGAAAAAATAGGTCTCCCCTATCTTCCCGTTGTTGGGACAAAGACTGTTTGTCTGTTTGAAGGACTTTAGTCAACTAAATCTTAAGATTTATAACGGGCCCTCAGGCTAGCTGAACATGTACTGCGGAGACGCATCGACATCTGGCAATCATCTTACTCGAAGCATAAGGTCTGCGTGTGGCGAGCCACGGGACAGAAACCGTTGGAATGTTTACTGTCGCGTGCCGCCACAAATATTTCTTTTAGGGTGAGCTATAGAATTACTCCATACCTTTGTTAGACAAAGCTTTCATCCCGTGACTGCGGCTACGTTCGGCGACTGCCAGTCGCCTCGAGTCCAAGCTCATTATTACAAATCTCGAACAAATACAATCGCATTGAATGACGACAATTGTTTAATTACGCCTATAATAGAATCTAGATTATAATGTTAGGGGATTTTCCCAAAATTCCAAAGGGAAGGCTTCGGTGTCCTTTCATCTCCGACATAATATGTGTACAGTATTTAACGTATCAAATTTCTATAAAATAGCAATTTCTGAAACACAAGGCTTGGTATTGTAAAGATCAAGCAGAAAACAAATTATAAAACTAGAATAATATGAAAATATAGCACTTTCTTGAAGTTAAAATAAGATGAAAATGAAGAACAAGATAATTGCGCCTTGTTTTTCACACGAACGATAGATGGGCAATAGCTTACCTCGTGCAAATCGTAAAGAAGAGGACTACGACGTTCGGAGATGCAAACTATCCTGCGCGACGTTTTCTAAGAAAAATCATAAATTGTAGATTAAACCCGTTTGCTCATAGAAATCTATAACGGCACATAAATAAATAATGTATGCAGAGCACATATAAAATAAGTTTATACAGATTTCGAATACGCACGTGTTCACGGATGGGGACAGAAAAATCACATACGCAACAAGCATTCTTCAGGTGCTACTAAATATGATCGAATACTGTTTCGCATAAACCACACACATTTTCCACACAAATCACTGACCACTGCATATTACAATATTCACCTAAAATAAAAAATGAAAAAAGCAAAGGAAACTACATAAATATTGTTTAAATTAATACTCGAAGGATTAAAAAAGGTATCGTTTCATGGAGTAATGGATAATAATGTAAATTAATTAACAGCCACATTAAAAGCTGTATTTATTGCGTTGAATACCTCTTTTTTTGGTAAAAATCTATCATATAGTAAAATTATTCAATTATTATCATTATTTAATTATTTAATTCATGCAAAACGAAACTATAATTATTGAATTATGTTTCTCTTTGTGAAGATTATCCGTAGACTTCTTTAGAAAGTAATGCATAAAACGGTATCAACTACAACCAATTTTCTACATCATTTAAAACATTTTTCCACTTACTAATTGTTGGGAATGTTAATTTATGGCAAATATAGGGACTGCAAGTGTGAAGATCCTGAAACATGGACACAATCAATGAAGAAACAAATGAAAATAGAATCAATAAAGGACTGAATAAGACGAGTTCTCTCGAGGAATTCTACGCCGGTAGTGGGATCCTTGTGACTGGAGCAACCGGTTTCGTTGGGAAAGGTCTCCTGGAAAAACTTATCCGCATATGTCCACGCATCGCTGCTATTTTTATACTAATTCGTCCAAAAACTAACGAAACGATAGAACAACGATTTAAGAAGCTCATAGATGATCCTGTTCGTAAATATATTCTTGTTCCTTTCAATATTTAAGGCTGTTAGAAGCCAAATTGATTAACTTTCTTTTCTGGAATTGAGCTGGTAATTTTTCTTCTTTAGATTTACGATGACATCAAAGCCAAATACCCTTCAGCTTTGAGCAGAGTTTATCCCATGAAAGGTGACGCGAGTCTGCCGGACTTAGGTCTTTCGCGAGAAGATAGAAATCTGTTGTTTGAGAAAGTAAACATAGTGTTTCACTCCGCGGCCACTGTGAGATTCAACGAACCATTGCACGTGGCTATTAATGTGAATACGAAAGGTACTGATCGTGTTATCGAACTTTGGAACGAACTGAGGCATCCGATTAGCTTCGTCCACGTGAGCACAGCTTATAGTAATGCGAATCTACGTGAGATTGGGGAAAAAATTTATACGTAAGAATAAGTTATGCGCAAACGTTGTTCCATGGTTTAAGAATATTATATTTGTAATTATAATGTGAAGAGTATGTCCACTTATTACTGACTTTGCAGCACGAGCTTGAGTCCTTCAGAGGTCATCGATATCTGTGACAAATTGGACAAAACGTCCATCAACCTAATAGAAAATAGGATTTTAAAAACATATCCAAACACATACACATTCAGTAAGAATTTAGCAGAGCAGATTGTAGTAAACAAGAGTAAACACCTACCAGTTGCGATAGTACGGCCAAGCGTAATTGGTGCCTCTTTGGAAGAACCATGTCCTGGTTGGCTAGAGAATATTTCTGCACTAACAGGTATTTTCAGAAGTCCTTTTCAATGATAACTGTTCAATACTCGTCACATTTCAGAAAAGTGGAGTTAATTGGTTAGTTTGTTAGAGGCTAAATGAGAGGCTTTCCACTAGATAATCATTATTGTTGTTTAAATTTGTTGTTGCTCACAATAACTAGAATTCTTACCAATCTATTTAACGGTACATTTCTGCTAATACAAAATCACAAATAATTTCTAAACCAATTTAATGTTACCAGGTATCTTTCTGCTAGTCGGCAGAGGATGTGCAACAGCGGTACGGGGTAGGAGAGATATAAGATTGGATGTGGTGCCTGTCGATTTCGTAGTCGACACGATAATATGTACTGCATGGCATGTCACGCTACATCGTCATCATGAAGTTAAAGTATACAACTGCACGAGCAACGCATACCCTTTTAAGTAATATTTATTGCGAATTTTTTACGAACTAATGTAATTCGATTGTTACAGTATTCCAAAAGTTTCAGTTTATTTAAGTAACGTGGACAATGAAAGCACAAACAAATGAAGAGTACAAAAGTCCACTTTTGCTCCCAATACTTCAATTTAGAAAAATAGTGATATAACATAATATTTATTTAAATTACATAATATTTCCCGAGGTACTCGGATGATAATAAACTTTGCTCTAAGTATAATTCCAGTAATTGTAATAATGTAAATGTTCCAATTGACAAGGTTTGGTCCGATGATAGATGCTGTAGTAAAATGTAGCATAGAAACCCCACTGATCGATACGCTATGGTACCCGGGTTGTTCAGTCGTAGCTAATAGATATATTTACAACGTTCTGAGTATAATTCCGCATGTTTTGCCTGCGTTCGTCATGGATATATTTTTAAGACTCCGAGGTAGTAAACCAATGTAAGTATTCTATCGACCCTCGAACAACGAGAACGATCTTTCTGGAATAATCATTGCTTTCATCTATAATAATAATTAAAAATGATATTTCAGAGTGATGAAACTTCTCAGAATTGGCAATAAGCTTGTCGCATCGGTTGCATTTTTCACCACACACGAATGGACCTTCCAAAGGGATAACTGTTCCGACTTGGCGAGGAAGGTGAAAATGTTGAAGGACAGCGATATGGTCAAACTAGATTTACGGGATATGAATTGGGAGAAGTATGTTGAAGATTTCCTGATGGGAATTAAGAAATTTATTCTAAAACAAGAGTTTCAGCCAACAGCCCGACAACGATTAGCAAGGTGCGTATAAAAGTATCTTCTTATTAAAAAAATAGGAATTAATATAAATATAAATATTTTTGGTTATTTCAGGTTGTACTGGATACATCAGATCACCAAAATATCTGGTATAATAATTTTGTTATGGATAATATTATGTTTTGTATACTGACTACTTGAACGTTACTTTTTTATCTTTGAAACAAAGACAATATAAATACAATTTTATGAAGAAGGGATTCATCATCCTTTTCATTTTGTCTTTTCATTCGTCTCCTTCCTAAATAAATCCATTTATGACATTGTTTATTTTTTTTATAAAATTTTAATAAGAATACATGTATTTATACCCACATGATTTCTGAGCTGTAAGCAATTCATCTGCTCGCTGACTATGAACATTTTTCCATTATAATGACATTATTATAATGACAGAAACTTCTATCATCCTCCACCAAATAAAAGTTACGAGATAGTTATTCGTTGACAATAATAATTTATCATTGAAAGGTCTACTGCGCAATAGACAATGATGATAGAAGATAAATATAATTTAAAATAAGATTTTGAATAAGAATAAGAGTTCTAAAGTAAAACTTTTTTAAGAATGCTTCATTTGCTCTAAAGGCTCACTTTGGTTCTCAAGTTGTTTGCTCATGAACCTTGTAGTTGCTTGACCAGTAGGCGTTAAAATATATGATACAGTCAACGAAATAGAAACTAGATGTGACATTCAGGCTGGATAAAATATTATTTCACATAATAAGTAGTAGGTAGGTTTTTATTTAAGTTAAATTTAAATATCATATTGGTTTTCACTTCATGTGTATGTATGTGAATATCGCAATGTACAGTGATCAATGATTTGTACGGAAATTGTATGTGGTTCATACAAGAAATGCCATGTTTATTAACAGCTCATAAATTCGTAATGCGTACGAGGTTTTTATGTGAATAGGGCTATTTTTATTGCGGTTTATCTGGGAAGAGTCCGACCACCACAGTGCGTTTGTGATTTTCCTACGCTGCGTAAACTTATAAGTATAGTGTATAAGTTTATGCTGATCCATATCCTCACTCTTATAGTGATACAATATAATATAGATGATACTGGTGGTTGTAGTACACATCGTCGTCTTTAAACCTAAAATAAATTAAGTGATTGTAATATTGAAAGTATAGAAGCTGATGAATATATTTTAATACTGATTAATTTGATAAATTAAGAAAGAATAATACTAACATGTGCTATTTATTACCATATGAGTATTGGGAGTCATGATAAATAATTGGAAAGACGTTTGAAGGACCGGGTTTACTGACAGTATTTTCTTCAGGAGTTATTTACCGTGCAATAGTCAGAAATTAATTGATTATAAATTAATTAATAAATGGTTAATTGCCAGAATGTTAGTAGCATAGCTTTTAAGTATATAAGGGATATAAGATATATACACCGTGTTAAGTATAGATAACGATAAGTATTATTTGAAATGGTCGTTAAATAAGGTTATTTGAACGGTGACTACGCAGATGACGCCTAAGGGGTATGAGAAGACTAACGTAGCAAGGTATCGGTAGTCAGCCAGACTGAGGCGGTCCAATCAGCGAAGCGAAAGGTCATATCACCACTGGAGGAAAGGAAGGTATGCCACATGAAAGAGCCTACGTTCGAGAATGTTGGGCCAAAAACGCAAACAAGCCCGTAATATTTTCGTTTGGTCCGATCATCGTTCTACGGGCTATGACCGCAGTCGCAAGTTAAGGGGTTAATTGGCGTAGGAGGCTTAGAAGCCGAATTGAAAGCACGACGGGCGAAAGGACCGTAGTCAGGGAGAAAAGAGAGAGAACTCCAAGGAGAAGGAGCGAGATTATCATTGTTAAAGTGAAGTAGGATACCAACTGGATAGATTCCTATAGAGAGGTGGTTGGTGGCGAAGAATGCCCTGAAGGAGATAGCTGGCGTCAGGAAGACGAGCACTGGGCACATCCTTATTGAAATAAATAACAAGGTAACGGTTGGGCAGGTTGCGGAAAACCTGAAAAAGGCGATGTGTCAGAGGATGGAAATTGTTCCTTTGCGAATAGGCGAATCGACCTTGCAAATCAGGAACATTGAGCCTATCGCCACAAAGGAAGAATTGGCAGAGAACATATCCACTGTACTGAACATAAAGGAAGAGAGATGGATAGAGGTGAAGCCCCTAAGGATGACGCCGTGGGGAACCCAGCAGGCGGTGGTTGTGCTGTCGGCGAGTACTGTTTCCGGAACAGACCGACGATCAAGATTAAAACGGGATTGACGATTGTGTCAGCGAGGATTCTGCCCAACGTAGTGAGATGCTATAAGTGTCACATGCTGGGGCATACTGCGGCCAGGTGTACGGCAGTGAGCCCTGGTAGAGAATTGTGCAGATGATGTGAGGATAGGGACCACACCATAAACCAGTGCACGAAGGAACCAAGGTGTGCTATCTGTCTGAAGGAAAATAGGAATAGCCTGAGGTAGATTACCGGGTCCCAGGAGTGCCCTGTAGTGAAAGAGAGGACGAAGAGAGGCAATCCTAGCAGAAGATGAGGATTTTGATAATTAACTTGAATGGGTGCAGACTTGCACACGAATTGATGTACCAGTAAGTCTGCGAAGCTGTAGTATACGCTGTATTCATATCGGAGCCTTATAGGCAGCAGACATATTGATACAACGACGACAAGGGTGATGCATCGTTGTGGGTGACGCTCTTCAGAGGGAGACAGCCAGAGATTGGTCTCTAGATATGGAATCGTAGGAGTTAGCGTGTACAACGTGCTTTGCAATGGGGGTTATTGCTCCCCCAATGTGAATAAGGAACAGTTTAACAGCTACGTCGAGGTGTTGGACACTCTGATTCAGGCGACCAAGAGGAGTTACCCAGCAACGATGATCGCCGAAGGTTTTAACTTAAAGGCAACCGAATGGGCAGGCCAGGTAAATGTAAATGAAATAAAATGACACGGGAACCAGTCTCTTGAATATGTTCGCGAAGACTGTGATCGTCCCGATCAGGATGAACAATGATCATGAAGGAAGAGGCGAACAATAAATTAAGCACAGCATTGGACGCGATCGTGCGGTTCTGTGCCGATAAAGGATTAAAGATCGCACAGGAGAAGACCGAGATGATACTGCTGACGGGAAAGATGATTCCCAAGATAATCGAGATAAACATGGAGGGGCACCTTCTGACCACGAAGCAGGAGATTAGATACCTTGGGGTGTAGGTAGATAACTGCAGAAGGTTCGGGCACATTTGGAGAAAGTGTGCGGTAAGTCAGATACCTCTATGGGAGCATTGAGATCGTTACTGTCCAATGTTAACGGTCCCACCGGCTCTGCGAGGAAGCTCTATTATGGAGTCTGGGAGAGTCGGTGGTGCTCTGTGCGGCGCCTGCATGGGCCCAGACGGTAGAAGTGAAGAAGAATAGAAACACTCTTAAGGGCCGCATTTAGAAGATCATCTACGGCTTACCCGCACAGGGCACTTCGCCCATTTACTATACGGTCGAGCTCCGGGTCGAGAAGTATCGGATAAAGAAGGAATATCTGCATTCACTATACGATACCCGTTCCAGAGTAGACCCAGTCTTTTATGAAAGGATCAAGCCTCTGGAAGAGCGTATGGTGCATATTGGAAGGAGGAGTGGCTTTACCATCGCAGCGACAACTGGACGAAGAGGCTGGTGGAGGACGTCTCCATATTCAGGAAGCACAGGAGGTATCATTGCCACTTTTACTATGCAGATCCTGATCCTTATGCGCACTCACGAACCCCAAGCCAAGGGTGGGACCGTCGCGATAAGTTCAGGGACCGGACCATCGGCGTAGACCGATGCCTGTTGCCTTGGGCCCTCGTTTACGTGTGTTCTATCTGGAACTGTCGAGTTCGGTTAGCAGGATCACCGACCGACAGTGACGTGGGTGTCCATCCACACCGATATTCCCAACAAAGATGAAAGTTTTGTCCACGGGCGTCGAGTGAATCCCGAAGGGAGATGCATCCCCTCAGCTCGGCCAATTTGAGTTGGACTCGTGGAGGTAGTGGTTGAAGGCCAAATGCTGGACAGATAGCCGATATGGCGTACTTGGCTTCCCCGATGGCCGTCGGTGGGTGAGCAGCGTCCCAACTGCTCCGTAACCGTCCTGGGGATACGGTAGGGCTAGGAAATAAGCCCCGTTCGACCTGAGATGAATGAAAGCCGCTGCAGACTTAACTAATACAAGTAGCAAGGTCTTGATACCGAGTGCGCTAGTTAGGTGTGATCCCAACCCCATGGCCCTAGGGGTGCCAGGGTCCGGTATGGCCACTTTTCCGAGGTACGGACCTGTAACTGGAGCTGCTACGGCGGCAGACACTAAATGTACCGAAGGATGATCAGGAAGGAGGTACGCTCCCGGTGCTGGGACTGCAATAGTGATAGTGACGACGCCGAACATGCGCTGTTCCACTGCCCCAGGTGGGTAAGGGAAAGGAACGAATTGAAGAATCACTGACAATTGTCAATTGGATCGTGCTACTAGTGAAAAAAGAGGGCAACTGGACTAAGTTCCAGGCTTTATGTAATAAAATAATAAAGTCCAGGCTTGCGCAAGAAAAGATCGAAGAGAGAAAAAGAAGATGATAGAATAAGACTGAATACGAGAGCCCATCGCGGCAATAACATCTTTGTCACCTGGTCCCAAACGATGAACCGACTTGGGAACTTTGGGAGACCTACCACCTAAAGGGGTTAGAATAAAAGATTTAGGACACTCAGTTCCTGGAATTATATCGAGCGATTACAACAATTGTACCAAGCTACGGTAATGAATCTATTTATTTAAATATAATGACAACTTAAAAATATGGCGATAAAATATTAATTGAAGATAAAAAGATCTGCCATGTTTGAATAATTGTTGTATCTGTTACGACCGCTCGCGAAGAGGTCGCGATTGCGAGGAAAGCTCATCAGAGAGATGTGTAAATTCTCGCTGCGATTCGGATAATCGACGCCGCGAAATAGTCGTTCCCCTGTTTCGATCAAGATAACAGAGGTGGCTCAAATCAGTTTAACACTGAAGTAACAGGGTTAATATAAACTTGTATATTTAACAATATTTAATATTATAATGAGCACGTCACAAGTTATTTAACGATTATAGAATTAGTTTGTTAGCAATTCGACCTAACTTTATTATATTTCTGGATATATTCGTTAGACTAAGCGACTTTAATTTTATTCGGCTGAACCTCTCGATACATAACGTTTCGTTCCTCAAATGATACTGATTGCCCTTCGATCTTTTCCTTTGTCTTTTCTCGGAGACGAGCCCCGCTACGCTCGGGTCACGCCACCGTTCACGCTTATGATCACGTATGCCACCTTCTTTGAGTAGATAAAATAACGGACCGAAGGCGAATCAACGTTTCTAGAACTCGCTGCTTGATGACAAATATGCGCTTATCGCTACATTGTACATTTTTCGTCGGTCGTATAAGACGATCTCTCTGCGACACTTTAGTACCACGAGCGACGGTTAGGAATACTGCCAATGGTAAGCCTCGCGGCGTAACAGTATCCATTAAATAAATATCAATCACGAAAAATGACAATACTATAAGGAGATTAGAACGAAACTTAAAAGTATATTAAAATTACTGTGCGTTTAATTAATTTACATTGTGCACTACTGGTCCGAGAACAACCAAAACCATAAGTCTGATCGTTCTCATTCCATCTCTAATACTACTAAAGTACTCGAAAAATACAATTGCTAATCAAATATCTCCTCTCTCAGGAGGCATACAAGTATGCATATGCGCATGAATACTGTTGGCTCCCATTGATTCTTCATTAATAACTACTTTATCGATTGAACATCGTTTAAAAGTAGAGGACGCTGAAATGAGTGTCGAGTTTCTAAGTCGGTATGACAGTCAAATCGGGCCATGAAAATGCAAATAGTACTTTTTCTTTTCTTATCTTGCCTATTTTTGTGTCTATCTATTTGTCTGCCTGACTTACCGTCGTTATCATCTGACTATGTTTTCTTTTCACCCGATAGGTGGCGCCATTTTACCTTTCCATATCGTATTAATTTTTCTCCTATTATCATACCGATCTGCCGTTTGTGTTTATCGCTTTCACGTTGATCGTTTTTCGCTCTAATTTCTGATTTCTCTGAACAGTTTCAACTTGCTTAAAGACTGCCTTTTCTCCCACTTTCTGTTTGTATCTTTACTTTCTCGGATTAATCACTTCTTCCTCTTACCCTCTTAGTACTTCTTCATTTCTTTCATTAAACCATGAAAACTACAGTTTTATCTTTCCTCCCTTATTAACATTTGTATTTGTTTGTTGTTTTGATAATAGAGGTAGTTTAATTGAATAAGACACTGATATAGCAAGTTATAAATCACAGTTTATTCCAACAACATTGTAAAAAAGGTAGTTACGCTGGTGCGTATGTATAAGATAAGTGAGTGACTGATCTACGGGTGTAAACCCGGTCAAAAGGATATTGACTGAGAGATGGAAAAATCAGTGAAGTTCGGTGATGATGCTGTTTGTTTTTTTTTTTTTTTTTATTCAGTTGTTTACATTCACAATTTGTCCGATTTGGACATTTGGTAGAACTTTTTGGCTGTTTGATTAGCACGTGGGTGGCTACCCCCAATGGGGACCCATCTTCGTGTTTGTTAAAATATATCCTTTATGAGATCTGCTGGGTGTTTCCTTTTTAGTCTTCTTTCTATGCTTGTGTTGATCGTTTCCGCTGCCAGCCGACTCGGGTGCGTTGCTATTCTTTCTCTGTACCTTCTTGCGCATCTGCTAATCTCTTCCTTGACCGTTGGTATTCCAAGGTCTTTCCGAATGTCCTCGTTTCTAACGTACCATGGGGCGTTTACTATTGCTCCAAGAATTTTAGCTTGCATTGTCTCTATTTTGCTGATATGGCTCATTGCTGCTGTTCCCCATAGTGGTATTCCGTACGTCCAGATTCGTTTTATGATCGTTTCGTATACTTTTAATTTATTTTCTATACTTAGTTTAGACTTTCGACTTGTTAGCCAATGCATTTGTCTCCTTACCGTCTGTATTTTGTCTGTTATTGATTTTATATGCTGTTTCCATGTGAGTTGTGTATCTATGTGGAGTCCTAGGTATTTGGCTTGCCTTGTTTATATTATGTGCGTGACGTTCAGAAAGATATTTGGTGGTATCTGTTTTCACAGTGTGAATGTAATATGGTTGGATTTATTGGGGTTTGCTTTAATTTGTTTAACTTGTAGCCACTTTTCTATTGTTGTGATATGTGGCGATGATGCTGTGGCGGAGGAAAGTTAAGGATGGGTGTGTCTAGCGCACGGGACCATCGGATTTGTTGATGACGATTTTGGCTAAGAGAGTGCGGGAAATAGGCTTCGTTGTTAATTGGTTATTTGCTATGGTGGTGTGTGAGGAAGGATGTTAACCGCCCTCGAGATAAAGTTGCTAGTGGGAGGCCTCATACGTGAGAAAAGGCAACTTTCCCGTGTCAACCCGTGGTGGACAATAAACTTTAGGAAACAATTCAGCGAAGGAATATCTGTTCGGTCTGAAGGACCTTGACTAGGAAATTCCTGAGATTTATGGAGGGTACTTGAGACTATTGAGGGTACGCAGTAAGGATCTGAAGACATCTGGATGCCATCTTGCCCGCGGTGTGTGGCCTGGTTTAGGTAGAGTGTCGCCCGACGTAACAATGTCTCTATTTTCAATGTTCACATCGAACGTATAAATCGAAATAGCTCCAGCGCCAATTGTCAGAGAGTCACTCTGTCATCTGTCTCCTGGTTTTGAATGCTGAACCGACTCGGGAACTTTCGAAGACCTGCCAGCTAAACAAATTAAGAGGGTATTCTGGTCTAGAGGCGTGAATTTCGGGCGATTTTTAAAGCTCTGTACAAGCGAAACAAAAAATATTTTTACTATCCTTCTTTTTAGCATTTGTTTATTGATATTTCAAGATTACGTAAAAAATTCACTGAAAAAAACTCAATATTTAAAAAGTTATGAGCTGGCAAAGTGGGTGCTGGCAAAAAAATGGGGTGTCGTGGCGTGCATGATATCAACCCTTCTGGTCGTCCGAAACAAAAAATGCGAACGGATTCTTAATTAGTATGGATGCCGCTATCGTCTGAAATTTGGAAAAGTCAATACAACATTTTTTTACAGAATGACGGCCGTTTGAAAAAAAATTCTTATTTCGCACGTTTTTTTCACAATTCCGAACGTTTAAAAAATAGTAATATTAAAGATTTTGAGCTGAGCGTAATCCGGACGATAGAAGAGTATATAAGGAATATTCAGACCAAATTTAAAATAAATCGGTTCATTAGAACTTGAGATATCGTGCACGCCAACTCGAAAAAAGTAGTTTCGAGAAAAACGCGTTTAAAGTTTTGAGACGTAGGTACTCGGGCAGCGTCTACCGTTTATTGTACATTGGTCCCGGTCGGAACGGAGCAGATGCTGTGTCACAAAAATGGCTGTAACTCATAAAATAATTGAAATTTTGAAAAATCCTTTTAAAGGTATATTCTTGAATGTCTAAACTTTGGAAATATGAAAAAAAAATTTTTCGATTTTTTCAAATTTCTAGACCAGAATACCTCCTTAAATACATTAGAATACGTGTGAACTTCAAAAGGTAAGTATCAATTTTAGTATTCTTAAATTACAGTTGGTTGAGGAGCTGATAATGTTACTAATCTATCTTCAAAAGTGATATTAATGGAATAAGAATATGAATGAACTGGAAAGTACATTGGAATTCTTGTAATAACTACGAATTATGCATTTTACCGATTGTCCCCAGGATGAATTGCAAAAATTATTCGAAACAAAAGAAATCTGGGATTTAAATTGAATAATGATTTTAAGAAATAAATACTGTTACGTCGGGCGACCCTCTACCTAGTCCAGGCCATACACCGCGGGCCAGACGGAAATCAGATGTCCGCTCACCCGTACTGCGTCCCCTCAATAGTCCTAAGGTCCCATCATAAATCCTAGTAATTTGCTAGCTAAGGTCCTTCAGACCCAACAAACCTCTGTTTTCCGAATATTTTCTAAAGACTATTGTCTACTACGGCTTGACAAGGGAAAGTTAGTTTTTCTCACGTACAATGTTTCCCACCAGCAACTTTCTATCGAGGGCGGCTAAGGCCCTTCCTAGTCCACCAACCTTCTTTTATCCAATCAAAAGCAATGTATACTGCCCTCACTTTCCTGACCAAAAATGTCATGAACAAATCCGATGGTCCCGTGCGCTAGACACACCCATCGCTAGCTTTCCTCCGACACAGCATCGTCACCCAACTTTACTTCTCCTACGACATCAGAAGGGTCAACTCACTTGTCCTACACCGCTAGGAAAGTCAACTACTTGTCCTACATCGCTAGGAAAGTCAACGACTTCTCCTGCGACATCAGGAGGGTCAAGTTAACCACTTCTCCTACGACATTAGGAGGGTCAAGTCAACTACTTGTCCTACACCGCTAGGATAGTCAACTACTTCTCCTCCTACATCAGGAGGGTCAAGTCAACTTACTTCTTCTACATACTACAACGTCGAAGTCTAACGTCTACATCTAACGTCTATTAAGTATCCTCTAGTGCTACGTCCACTAACATACCAAATTCAACTATAAGAGCATTGCTCTATTGTGCATATCCATCTTCTCTTCGTGCGACAAGTTGTTATCTACGATTTATACCTACTCAACAGTGTAACTTAAGTGTTGGAAATATATAATTTATAATTCTGTGAATCACAGTGTTATACTAACTGAATCACCCCTATTATCTTAACCGAAATCAGGGGATCGATCAACTCGTGGTGTCGATTATTATAATCGTAACGGGAATTTACGACTCCCGTTGACGTCTCTTCTCGCGATTGCGTCTCCCCGCGATTGGTCGAAAATACAAATACGACGATATAATATTTACGAGTGATATTATAAAATCATTGATAACAATAATCATAAATTCGGTTAACTACCTGTTACGTTGCAAGGAAAGGGGCTGTCCACTGGAATTTCATCTTGAAATTTATTTTCATTCCATACGTAAGACATGCGTTCCTCATTTTTTGTGGCTACAAAATATTCTTTTTAAAACATTTTGTAATAATACATCATGTGTTATATAACGTTGCACGTGTCATGTCAAAATCCTTATCAAGTACTGCACAAAATATGTCAAAATGTTAGAATTTAATCTTGGAATTAAGATTAATAATCTGTGGAAGACACAATGTTTGTGTTGAAATAATATAATGTGATATTTATTAAATAATTATTACAGTGAATATAAGTAAGTGTTGTGGAATGTAGACAGTTGGCTAGTTATTCACAGAATGACTTGCTTAGTGTCCCATGGCCCTTGAAAAGGTTTAGAACCCCACTCTGTATGCAGTAATGAGTGTGACCTCTGTGGGTGTCTGTGTGGCGTCACATGTGCTACAGAACCCTCTAGTAGCTTCTCGACGTGCCCATCGAGAATGTTCCATCCATATCCTTACGCTTCTTCCGCCGAATTCTCGAAAGAGCGAGCACGTGCTAGCCGCCATGGTACATCTCACGAACGCGCTCTAGTGGGGATAGCGTTGGACAACGAAGGGAAGAATCCGTACGATCAACCACCTTATCTGCATGCGATTGATATCGTTGTATTCCAACACAAAACCCAACATGTTGCAACTGTTCGTATGACAGACAGTTATGCTTGAGCAGCCGAGCTAGACAGACGTGAGAAACTGCGCTTCGGTAAAAGTGCGACAAGCAGTGAATTTAAGTGAACGAAAAGACAACAAACATTGCCAAAAGGTAAAGCTCCAAAATGCAACAGCAAATACCACCAATCAAAATAACAAATAAAATAACAAACAAAGGTGAAATATATTACATAAATAAAGCTACAAAAGAAATAGAAACAATTCAAAACCAAGAAGAAAACAGCTACAATGACGAACTATCATATCAAGATGAACATTGGAAGATAGCAACAGCGCACAAAAAAGGGTAAAATAATACCAGGCATAAGCGCCATGAAAATTTCAGATACAGAAAAGCAACACCGGCTACAAGACACCCCACTCCGAAATTAATTCGGTTCACTTATAGAAGAAATAGATGCGGACGCAAAAGAAAAGGTCACAACTCATATCGTTAAACCACCACTAATCTACATAGATACCCAAATCGTTCCCCTAATTGAATTATTGAACATCACTGCTGGAAAAGAAAACTTCAGTATAAAGCAATTAAAACTAAAACAAGTAAGAGTACAAACAAAAACTCCAGAAATCTTTAGAAAAGTGATACAAGCATTAAAGTAGAGAGACGTTGGGTATTATACTGTTAAGGTATAATAAATTAATTGCTTTATTTGCACACAACATCGATACATATATATGACACTCTGAAGACCTCGATAACCTTCTTACACGCACGCTTGTTATCAAACTATTCTAGAAGCTTCTAACATCTACCAACAGTCTTTTGTCTCAGCTAAGACCTGAACGTCCTCTGACGCTTACACACACATTCACATGTACAGTGTAAATGTATCATCTACCTAACATATACATAGCAGCTCAAAACAGGGAAAAGTTACAAAATAGTAATTAGAGGACTACACTCAAGGACAAACACAAAAAATATACGTGAGGAATTAGCATACATCGGATATCAGGCAAGAACAATAAATAATATAATCAGACATAATACGAGACAGTAACTGCCAGTACTTCTAATGGAACTTGAACCCAAAGCTCATAACAAAGAAATTTGATATTACAAAAATCCTAAACACAATAGTGACAATTGAGCTACCTCGTTATAAGTAGGACATACCGTAATGCATACAGTGTCAACAATACGGACACACAAAAAACTATTGCAACAGAAACCCGGCGTATGTCAAATGTGAACAAAACCACCTAACAGCAAACTGCCCATACACAGGAAAGATAAACGAAATAAAATGCTATAAGTGTAATGGAAACCACCTAGTAAGTTATAAAAGTCTGCGAAGTCAGAAAAGAACTACAACGAAAACTGTTTCCATCGCTTCGAAGCAGAACATGCGGCAACTACCCCTCCCAACAAGAAATTGCAGAATCAGAGCCAGCACCAAATGTACAAAACGTAGCGAACACTAGCCACAGAAATATGAATACCTTTGGTAGCCGAGGTTATGCACAAGTAACTAACCAAACACCACCCTTTAACACCCAAAACCAAACGAACAACAATAACGACGCTACAGAAATCAAGGAACTGCTCAAGCAATGCATCAGAAACACTGAAATGGCAACAAGAATGAAAAGTGAGCAAAACGCCAGTACTTAGACAATAAACACAACAAATTACAGTTATGCTACAACTACTTACAAACATGTTAGGTAAAAAATAGAAATTGACATGCTGAAAATTGCAGCTTGAAACACCAATGGCCCACAACAACGGACCCTCGAATCTAAAACATTTCTGTAGAACAATAATATTGACATATTACTTGTTTAAGAAGCACATTTCACACCAAAAATGTACATGAAAATTCCATATTACACCATCTATGATACCAAACACCCCCCAGGAATAGCACACGGAGGGACCGCAGTCATAATAAGAAACGACATTAAACACCACTTACACAGCCAAGTTAGTAAGGAATATACAGGGTGGTTGGTAACTGGCGGTACAAGCGGAAAGGGGGTGATTCTACGTGAAAAAAAGTAGAAAATATATAATAAAAATTTTTTTTATTTTTTTAATTTTTTTTTAAATCTACAGTGAGATCCGTTATAACAAGACGTGATAAAGTGCACGCGTACCGAGCGAAAATTCAAAGTCGATTTTCTCGAAAACAAAGCCTCAAACGAAAAATTTTTATTCTATATTTTCGACTTCTTTTTTCGCGTAGAATCACCCCCTTTCCGCTTGTACCACCAGTTACCAACCACCCTGTATACAAGCAACCACCGTTATTGTACAGACTAGCAGCAACCGTTTACAGTTGTCAGCAGTATATGTACCACCGCGACACAAAATGACATTACAAAAATGGAAACAATAGTTTCAATCCTTAGATGACAAATACATCGCAGCGGAAGACTTCAATGCAAAGCATTCAGCACACGCTATGGGGTTCAAGATTTAACACACCTCGAGGTAGAACACTAGAAAAATATATTAGAACTAGCAATCTTAACATATTATCCACAGGAAGACCAACATACTGGCCAACAGATCCAAACAAAATTCCTGACTTGCTTGATTTTGCAGTTATAAAAGGTGTAATTTCGACCAATCGCGGGGAGACGCAATCGCGAGGAGAGACGTCAACGGGAGTCGTAAATTCCCGTTACGATTATACTAATCGACACCACGAGTTGATCGATCCCCTGATTTCCGTTAGGATAATAGGGGTGATTAAGTTTATATAACACTGTGATTCACAGAATTATAAAATATATATTTCCAACACTTAAACTACACTGTTGAGTAGATATGAATCGTAGATAACAACTTGTCGCACGAAGATGAGATAGATATGAATAGTAGAGCAAGGCTCTTATAGTCGAATTTCGTATGTTAGTGGCCGTAGCACTCGAGGATACTTAATAGACGTGAGATTTTGATGCTAGACTTCGACGTTGTAGTATGTAGAAAAAGTAAGTTGACTTGACCTAGCGGTGTTGACGAAATAAGTTGATTTGACCCTCCTGATGTAGCAGGAGAAGTCTTCGACTTGACCCTCCTAGAGTCGTAGGAGAAGTATTCGACTTGACCCTCCTAGTGTCGTAGGAGAAGTGATGAGTAGGACGCCTCCGACCAACGTGGTTCGTGAGTGACCTTGTGCATGGGAAAACCCAGCCAGTTCTATTAGATAGATGTTCGGTTTTTCCTAATGGGTGCGTACCCGCTTTCTCCGTGTTTTTAATTGCGCCTAATAAACCCAAGGACCTCTCTAAAAACCTGATGTGCGTCGCAAATATTTTTAGCCTTAAGAAATCTTTCAGGACAACGGATTGAATGAAGATACATGTGTACACAATGAAAGAGAAAAGTTATGGTTGGTCCTTAGGTTTATTGAGGGTCGAAATGACGTTACGCAGGCCATCGGCTGCCTGGTCGCGAGAGCTGCAGCGCCGATGTTTTAAGCGACGTAACAAAAGGACTAAACGCAAACAAATTAAAAATAACACCCAGTCTCGAGCATAGCTCCACTCATACACCGATAATAATAAAATACACAAGCAAACCAATATTTTATAGCGAACCAGAGTCGCTTTGCATTAAAAGCACCAAATGGCAAAGACTTAAAGAATTAATCGAGAACAAAATCAACTGCAATATCCACTAAAAACACTGAAAACATCGAACAAGCAATAACAGCGTTGACAGAAATTATACACGAAGTAGCATGGGCAACTACTATTTATAAACCAAATAACAGGCAAACAGAAATAATTCCAACAGACATTCTTGACAAAATCAGAGAAAAAAAGGAAAGCAAAAGCAAAATGGCAAAAATATAGAACACGCGAAATTAGAAAACATCTAAACAAAGTGATAAGGAAAGTAAAAAGTAAAATAAAAGACCTTAATACTAACGAATTCTTAAAATTCATAGAAGCACTCTCTGCGCATGAGAATGCCAACTACTCTCTATGAAAAACCACGAACAAAATAATGAAGCCAATAAAACTAATTCCAGCAATCAGAAAAACAAACAACAATTAATGGACCAGAAGCAACGAAGAGCAAGCTGCAGAATTCTCCAACCACGATCTATTCTGGTGGTGTTAAAAACAAATAACACACAGTTAGTGTAAAAGGTATTCATGCAGTACTTGACTTTAAGAGAAATTAAAATTATGGTAGAATATCGTTTAGTAAGAAATATTTTTGTAAATGAATAATATTTATGTACTCTTACAAGTTTCCAAAGTAATTAAAAAAAAATTCGATACATATTCCTGTTGTGAAAATATTAATAAGTATCTAGCTAATGATAAAAATACATGTGTCATATATATTCGTACAGTTAGCGCTTATAGAAGGCGAGAAGCAATTAGCTGATATATCTACTAAAACTTTACCACAACCAATGTTTGAATATTTGCGACAAAAGTTAGGTGTAAAAGGTAGGAACGATATTAAAAGGTAATTGTTTGTAAAAATGTAGCGTTTTAGGGGCGAGCGGTGTAGAAGTAATTACTTCAAGAAAAACTTTACATCTTTATTTTTTAATATTCGTGACCTTTTCTTTTTTTCCGCGAGGATGGGAAAATGCTGTTACACATACCCAGTAACACCTGTCACTTGGTTATATGGGTCTCGGCTGATGGTGTCGCTATACCCACTAAAAACCCCTCCTCTATCTGCTCCTTTAACCGTACAAGCACCAAACCCAGAACCGCCTTACGGCATTTCTTCAGCGTTTGCCTTATGTTAATATCGCACTCTTATTCAATCTTATTCTATCGTCTTCGTCTTCTCTTTTCAATCTTTTCTTGCGCAAGCCTGGACTTCATTCTTTATTACATAAAGTCTGGAACTTAGTCCAGTTGTCCTCTTTTTTCACTAGTAGCACGATCAAATTGTCAATTGCTATTGATGTGCCGACGTGATTTTTCAATTCGTTCCTTTTCCTTATCCACCTGGGGCAGTGGAACAGCGCATGTTCGGCGTCGTCACTATCACTATTGTAGTCCCAGCAGCGGGAGCGTACCTCCTTCCTGCTACTACCTTGGCTGTCTTGGCTCATACAGGCGCCGCACAGAACACCACCGACTCTCCCAGACTCCATAATAGAGCTTCTTCGCAGAGTCGGTGGGACCGTTAACATTGGGCAGTAACGACCTCAATGCTCCCATAAGGGTATCTGCCTTATCGCACACTTTCTTCAAATGAAGCCCAAACCTTCTGCAGTTATCTACCTGCACCCCAAGGTATCTAATCTCCTGCTTCGTGTCTTCCGGCACATCACCGCACGATCGCGCCCAACGCTGTACTTAATTTATTGTTCGCCTCTTCCTGCTTGGACACGTCGAGAATCATCGTCAAGTCGTCAGCAAAAACGACGGCATTCATTTTCGGAATTGCCTTGAACTCCTTTAATAGACCGTCGAACACCAAATTCCAGAGCAGCGGCCCAAATACTGATCCCTGAGGGGCACCCGCATACACATTTCGCCTTAACGTTCCTCTTGCTGTTCTTACTATAATCTTTCTGTCCTCGAGATAATTCTCGAGGAGCGTCACCAATTTCCTGGGCATCCCTCTAAATTCTGCTTCCTCCAAGATCTTATTCCAGCTGAGGATGTTGTACGTGTTCTTCACGTCAACCGCCGCCAACACACAATTCCTATTCTCTTGTATCAGTCAGCAAGATCCATTACTTGGCGCAGGGCGTCCACCGTACTTACTCTTCTCCTGAACCCATACTGATCATCGTGAAATGGGTCCAGTCCCAGGCTTTCCTCGATCAGGTTCTTAAACGTGTGCTCCCAGATTTTACTAAGTGCTGGCAGTACATTG
Organism: Bombus flavifrons; assembly: GCF_040668555.2. Taxonomy (NCBI): domain Eukaryota; kingdom Metazoa; phylum Arthropoda; class Insecta; order Hymenoptera; family Apidae; genus Bombus; species Bombus flavifrons. The sequence continues at coordinate 3,126,975 of NC_138458.1, read as the reverse complement.
ATCGGTCGGAAAGACGATTGTAACGTGGGATCTCTGCCCGCTTTAGGTATGAGTACCACCCTCGCTATTGTCACCAGTAGTCTAAACTTTGGTTACGGGTTCTTTCCACGATCCAGGATCGTGGGTGCGCTACTACCCAAGACCACGTAGAGAGAGTGTAACCGTACTTAAACGCCTTACACTCCCGGCGACCTTCCCTGCAGTGTACATAGAGGACTCACGTAAGCGGGACGCTTGTCCCGACGGTCCTCCCTGGCTGCGGGAACGTGGGTTTGCCAGCCCCCATAGACTTACATAAGCAAGTCCTCCCTGCAGGATCGCTGTTGTCACAGGTGAAATTCGAGCAGCCATATGATAAACCAAAATTCCGAGCGCCTTATCACGTGTGACCGTCCGATCAGCATCCGTTCTCAGCCGCCTGGGTGGCATTCGGTCACTCTAGCCGTTCTCCGAAATATATAATAAGTACGAGCAAAGCCTTCTCCCACTCCAACGAATAAAAGAATATAAATGCTCCCTTCAAAATCATCCAGTCAGTCTGAAAAAAAAGGAATTCTCAACTAGCCCAAGTATCAAAAGTGTATCATCGCGAAACGAAAATAATACTGTACAAATTGAGTAAAAATAAAGAACTCGATCTCTTGTTCGGAAATTGACAAGTTTCTTGTTGTATCTTAATTTTTACGCGACATTTTAGGCGATCCGTGCCAGGATCCATTCGCTTCGGTGTAAACGAAATCACGATTTCGGCGTACGCGCATCATTGAAAATCGAAGGACCAGCGGACCACTACGAATCTTTGCTACTACGAAGCCCTGCAGCAACTTTGAACGTTCCACTACGGTGAAACTAGACGAGAGGACTACGGTCAGCGCAGAGCAAGCCTACGAATAAGATTCGGAATCTAAAACTGACCAGAGAGGAAATACCCCAGAGACTCCTCAATGGCTATAGCTACTACAGTAAGCTAGAAATCTGGATTTATTTGTACATTACCGTACGAGAAATCCAAGTTTCTCAAGTGTTTCGAGCCCAAGCAGCAACGATAGCTCGGACTCGTTAAGTTCTGTTAGAATCATGTCTACATCGCGAAAAGACAAAACCGAAACCGCTTCTACAAACGGAGCTATAGATAATTCGACTCGTGTCATACTCGACGCGATACAAAAACAAATCGAACTTCTTACGCGACGTATAGAAGAGACACAACGGACAGCCGACAGTGAAAATAAGAAGCGTACAGCGAGGATAGAACAGTTAGGCAAAAATATCCCCAAATTAAAAATAGGACACGACGCTACTACAGAACTAGACTCCCTTATTACCATGGACGAATCTATTGCCGCGAGAGATAGAACTTCCCCACCATGCGTTCCGATTCGAACAGAAGCAGACAACCATCCCTCTTACGAAGACCGTCTACCGCAATTCGCCTCTCCGAGCTTACGAGTCAAAGACGCGATAACATGTATTCCACAATTAAGCGGCGAAGACGATATCGGAGTAGAAGAGTTCATATGCGAAGTACGTGAAATGCGAGCCATGTGTAGCGAACCCACTCTATTATGGTACTAAAAATGATCAAAATCGGGAAAATCACGAGTAAAGCCGCAATGGCCATCCGCAATATACCGATCAACGAATATGGACACCTATACGATGCCCTACGACGAAACGCAGCCACCCAAGACTCCGTTTTGAAACACGAAGACCAGCTACGCGAAACAAGGCAGCGACATGACGAAAGTGTGCGTTTTCAAAAATAACTCGAAGAGAAAAATGCACTTGCTTTACAATTGGAGGAAGAGAAGAGGAAGTGTGAAGATCTCATGTTTCGTTTCGAGGAAGAATCGGTTAACAAGGATGATATTCTGAAAGAAAGAAGCGAGCAATGTGTGATAAATACTGTAAATGAAAATAAGATCAAAGATCTCGAAAAGCTGATGCTGGAAGAAAGAGAACGTGTCGGTCAACTTGAACGTGATAGTATCAAATTATTCGAAAAGGAAGAAGAACTGACACGTCTTCGCAATGAAGTCTCAAATGCTACTGCTCAAGAAACGCAGCAACTCGAAGGCTTACAGAGTCGCAATAAATTTTGGAGGAGAGTAGAAATAATTCTGAGAATGAGGTGCAAGAGGAAAAGAATACGTTGATAGAAGATATGAAGAAGCGATTTGAATACAGTAGAAGTATTATTAGTACAGGAGGACCGAAGCGGTTTGACTGATCGAGTTCAAAAGCTCAAGAAGAAGATGACGAACATGAAGACAACGAAGGATAATCGTCATCCATCGAGGTTGATAGTCGATGCAGAATAGCAAGAAATCAGGAGCGCAAATGAAATTAGTAATATTGGGCACATCTGAGGGCAGATATGTTTGTCAGAATGGCCGAAGTTGTGGGATGGTGTGACGTCAGGGAAAAACGTGGCGTGAGGGGTGATTGTTTATAAACGTTGTCAAGATATGTTAAAGTAGTCAAGGAGTGTTGTGAGCGTTACCAAGGATTGTTAAGGGAAAAATGAGCGTGGTAAATGCTGTCAGAGTTGAATTTATCGTGGTCGAGAGAAGTTCGTTGTGTAGTTGTGACGTAGAATTAGTGAGTAACAAATACGTGAAACGCGATATTATATTTGATTTTGTGAGAGTGCAACGGTATTGTGTTTATCATACTGTTCTTTCTGTTATTTATAATATAACATTCCTACACTTATTGCGATAAAATACGGGAAAAACTTTCCCAACTTCACCCTCGAGTAACCGTTAGTGGAGAACGGCCAATACTCATCAATATTTTCGTATAAATATCGTCGTCACAGACCATATTCTTACTTGCCATTGTCATTTCGAGTAGAATACATCTTAGTTTGTTAGTCAATTAGTCGACATCTAAACTTGTTATCTCTAAAAGTTAGACAGAGAGTATCTCGGAGCGTTGTGTGTAAAGTTGTTATAAAAGAAAAAGTGAAGCATATTAAATTTGACAATAATTTTGTATTCCGTACATGGTATTATTCTGTGATAAACATTAACCCTACAAATCTCAAGATTTTTCAAAAAAGGAAATTAAGAAAAAAAAAAAAAAATAACGGACATAGAGGACTGTACAGTGTGCGATGAACCAGAAACATCAGCAATTGAAGACAGCATGGAAACACATGAAAAGCTATTTACAACTGAATCAGAGTTGAATATTATAAATAAGCGTTTACTAACTTACTTAACTTACTTAAACTACGTGTAAAGTTTTTTTTCTATATATTTATTTAAATTTTACAATTTGTCCAGTAGGACATTTGGTAAAATGTTATATCTTGGTGTTGTAATAATATAACATGTGGGTGGTTACCCCCAGCAGGGTACCATCTTCGTATTTGTTAGGTTGTGTCCTTTGTGAGATCTGTTGGGTGATTCCTTTTTAGTCTTCTTTTTATGTTTGATGTGTTGATCGTTTCCGCTGCCAGCCGGTTCGGATGCGTTGCTACTCTTTCTCTGTATCTTCTTGCGTATCTGCTAATCTCCTCCTTGACCGTTGGTATTCCAAAGTCTTTCCGTATATCTTCGTTTCTGACGTACCATGGTGCGTTTACTATTGTTCTGAGGATTTTAGTTTGGATTATCTCTATTTTGTTTATATGGCTCATTGCTGCTGTTCCCCATAGTGGTATTCCGTACGTCCAGACTGGTTTTATAATTGTTTTGTATATTTTTAGTTTGTTTTCTATGCTTAGTTTGGATTTTCGACTTGTTAACCATTGCATTTGTCTCGTTGCTGCCTGTATTTTGTATATTATTGATTTAATATGTTGTTTCCATGTAAATCATTTATCTAGGTGGAGTCCTAGGTATTTGACTTGCCTTGTTTGTGTTATTTGCGTGCCGTTTAGTGTAATGTTTGGTGGTATCTGTTTTCGCAGTGTGAATGTAATGTGGTTGCATTTATCGGGGTTTGCTTTAATTTGTTTATCTTGAAGCCACTTTTCTATTTTTGTGATATGTTCTTGTAGTAATGTGACTGCTGTTACAGGGTTCGTGTGTCTAGTACAGCTGTGTCATCCGCAAATGTCAATATTTTGCTATTGGTGGTTGTTGGTATGTTGGCCGTGTATAATGTGTATAGCATTGGTCCTAGGACGCTTCCTTGCGGAACCCCTGCCTTGATATATTTAACTTCAGAGCATGAATCTTTAATTTTTACTATGAAGGTTCTGCTGCTTAAGTACGATTTTAATAAATGGTATATTTGTTTCGGAAATTGCTTCTTGATTGTTTGTAGAAGGCTTTCGTGGTTTATTTTATCGAATGCCTTCTCTATGTCCATAAAGAGCGCTGTACAATATTCTTTGCTTTCTAGTGCTGTTATTACTTCGTTAGTGAGTCTTCATTTGCTCTATCGTAGAGTGTTTGTTTCTGAATCCAAATTGGTGATCTGGTATCAGCTTTTCCTTATCTGTTATTTGTTTTAAAATTATTTTTTCTAGTATTTTGGAAAATACGGGAAGTAGTGATATTGGTCTGTAAGATGCAGTATGGTGTGGGTCTTTGCCTGGCGTAGGTATCATTTTATCTGTGCTAGTTTCCACAGTTTAGGAAAGTATTGGATTCTTAATATTGCATTGTAAATTATTGTGATTAGTCGTACCGCTTTTGGAGGTAGGTTTTTTAGGATTTTACCATTGATTTGGTCGATTCCGGGTGCTTTGTTGTTTTTTGTTTTCTCGATTATGTTTCTAATTTCTTGTGCTGTTGTTTTAGGTATGGTGTAGTGCTTGTCAGTTGAGGTACTAGTGGTTTGCGCATCCTCGTCGGTATGACAATTGAGGTTGCTGTTATTGATATTATGTGGTGTAAATGTGTTGCTTAGGTGGTTGGAAAATTCTTCAGCTTGCTCTTCGTTTCTTCTTGCCCATTTGTTGTCTGCTTTTCTGATTGCTGGGACTAGTTTTATTGGCTTCTTTATTTTTTTCGTCGCTTTCCATAGGGAGTAGTTGGAGTTCTCGTGTGCAGAGTGACTCTGTGAATTCGTTATTGTTGTGCTCTTTTGTTTTGTTTTTTATTTCCTTTGCAAGTTTGTTTAGGTGTTTTTTGTTTTCTCGTGTTCTATGTTTTCAAGTATGTCTGGTGGAATTATTTTTGTTTCTCTGTTGGTTGGTTCAGATGTACTGGTCCATGCTGCTTCTTGGATAGTTTCTGTCAATGCTGTTACTGCCTGTTCGATGTGTTCGGGTGTTTTCAATGGGATGCTGCAGTTGGTTTTGCTCTCGATTATTTCTTTAAAAGTTTGCCATTTGGTGGTTCTGTTGCATAGTGTCTTTGGATTGCTATAAAGTATTGGTTTGTTTCTGTATGCAATTATTATGGGTGTATGGTCGGAGCTAAGCTCGAGGCTGGGTGTTACTTTTAGTTTATTTGCGTTTAGTCCCTTTGTAACTGCAAAATCGAGTAGGCCAGGTATTTCGCTCAGGTCTGTCGTCCAGTATGTCGGTCTTCCTGTGGATAATATATTGAGGTTGTTGTTAATGTATTTTTCCAGGGTACTACCTCGAGGTGTGGTAATTCTTGATCTCCATAGCGTGTACTTTGCATTGTAGTCTCCCGCTGCGATATACTTGACACCTATGTGTTGAAAGTACTCTTCCCACATTTGTGATGTAATTTTGTGTCGCGGTGGTACATATACTGCTGACAACTGTAAATGGTTGCTGCAGTAACGGTGGTTGCTTGTATATATTCCTTACTAGCTTGGCTGTGTAAGTGGTGTTTAATGTCGCTTTTTATTATTACTGCGGTCCCTCCGTGTGCTTTTCCTGAGGGATGCTTGGAATCATATATTGTGTAGTACGGTATTTTTATGTAACTTTTTATGGTGAAGTGTGTTTCCGATACGAGTAGTATGTCGATATTATTGTTATACAGAAATGTTTTAGTTTCTAGGGCCCTTTGTTGTAGTCCGTTAGAGTTCCAGGCTGCTATTTTGAGCATCTCCATTTTTATTTTTTACTTAGTTTGTGAGTAGTTGTAACATGACTGTTGTTTGTTGTACTTGTTGCCTTAGTATTGTGTTTAGCTCACTTACCATTTTTCTTAATATCTCCGTACCTTTAATGGATTGTTTGAGCATTTCTTTGATTTCTGTATCGTCTTCGGTGTTGTTGCTTTGATTCTGTTTGTTTGTGGGCGTTGCTTGTCTAATGTTTTGGGTTACTTGCGCGTAGCTTCGGTTTCCTTGGGAATCTGTGTTTCTGTTTGTAGCTTTTGGTTCATTTTGTGCTTTCAATGTTGCTTAATTATTCGTTATACTTTGTTGTGGTTGGTAGTTATTGATTGATCTATTGCGAAGTGGTGGAAACAGTTTACGTTGTAATTGTTTCCTGATTTCGCATCCTTTATAGCTGGCTGGGTGGTTTCCATTACAGTTGTAACATTTTACTTCATTTATTTTCGCTACGTATGGACAGTGTGTTGTTAAATGATTTTTTGCGCATTTAACACATACCGGGCTTCTGTTACAATAATTTTTAGTGTGACCGTATTGTTGACACCGCATGCATTGTGGTATATCTTTTTTGTGGCGTGGTGGTCCCACTGTTACTATCGTGTTTAGAATTCTTTTGATTTCGTAGATTTCCTTGTTGTTGGTTCTAGGTTCCAGTTCTATTAAGAATAATGGTAATGGTTGCTTCGTATCGTATCTTGTCATATTGTTTATTGCTCTTGTTTGGTGGCCAATTTTTGATAATTCGTCACTTAATTTTTTTTGTGTTAGTTTTTGGATGTAGTCCCCTTATAACTATTTCGTTGCTCCTTTTCTTTTTGAGCTGGTACGTGTGGTATATAGCGTTTTTTTCTTTTAATTCTTTTATCACTTTCCTATAATTTTCTGGGGTGTTTGTTTGAATGTTTACTTGTTCTAATTTTGTTTATTTTATTGTTTAGTTTTCCTTCCCAACTATATTGTTTAGTCGATCAATAAGCGGGTCTATTATCTGGGCCTCAACAAATATTGGTGGTGGTTTTGTAGTGTGCGTTGATTTAGTTGTGTTTTTGGTTGTTGGGTCGTCGTCTATTTCTTCCGTAAGTGAGCTGAAGGAGTTTCTGAATGGTAATTCTTGCAGCCATCGCTGCTTTTCTGTATCTGGATTTCCTGTTATTTTTCGTTTCATGTTATAACTTGCCACCTTCCAGCTTTCATCCTGTTGGTTTAATTCGTTATTGGTAATATTCTCTTCATTGTTTGGTATTGTTTCCATATCAACTTCGTTTGTAGCTGAGCATTCCTGTTCTTCGTTTATTGGTTAACTTGGTTTTGATATGTTTGTTGTTTTATTTATGTAGTATTGATCGTTTTTGTTAATTATTTTTATCGGTGGGATGTGCTTTTTCATTTTAGTTTTGCTTATAGTCTTCTTAGTAGAAGACACGGGTTTCCACCATTTAGCTATGGGCGTTGCCGTTCGTAACTTTCTCTTCCCCACTTGCCGCATTTTTTCTGAAGCACTGTTTTACACGTCCGTTTAGCTCGGTTGCTCGGGTAGAACTCGATTTATAACATTGAGAACATTTATATCGAAAATTCTTTCTCGTATAAAGCTTCTGTATTAATACAAAAGGCATGAATTAAGATATATGATCGTTCACAAGTATTCGAGCACTTGCTGATCTTATAGATTTTATAGAAAATGTGATACATGATTGATCTAGATTATTAAGAAAATGAAGTTTACATCCGTGTGAGATTAACGATCCGAAATACACACTTTGTGAAAATTCGTGACAGTTGGAGGAAAAGTAATGAATTAACGATTATGTGACAGCAATTAAAATCCGTCGATCTAAGATCTTTATTAAATTAAATAGTTCAAAATCGTTTACGTAATTAAATAACTATAAATATATTAAAAGATTATAATAAAAGAATGTAACAGAATACCTAATGTCCGTACCTGTAAATACAACGAAAAGCGTAACGTGTAGATTGCTGATGTTTATGAATGTAAAATTTGCGAAAAGCATATGAAATTTATACACATAAAATATACAAATATTGATATGTGGACGAAAAATATGCGTGTATGCACAAAAAATATGTACAATTTGTGAGTAATGTGTTCAATATTGATTTATTAACGTTATGTGAATTGATACAAAAGTATATTTAACAATTTTGTCTTAAATAAAAATCTATTTATGACGACGCGCCAAAATTCGCATTACGATAAATTACGATAAATTATAAATTACTTTTCCGTATCTGCAGCACTCGAATTACGAATACAAGTAATGTGTGCGTTTGAGGGCCCGACCTTTTGGTAGACCGTGCCATACCTGGAGTAAAAACGCATATTGGCTTCGCATTTAGATGTCCGCGTTCAACTCTCTTCTACTTTCCAGAGCCCCTTGCCTTGGGAACGGCGCACATAGATGATCGGCGGGCGACTTGGAAAAACCCTGCCCTCTCCTTGCGGATCATTGGACAAGTTAAACCTACCCTTTCGGGCGGCAGCTCGCTTAGCCGGCGCCACGCGATACGTGCATCGCGCCGCGGGGACACGAGAAGGCGGAGCTGCCAGCATATAGCTCGGTCCTAGCAGGTTGGATCTCCAGCCGATTATTCCTGCACCGTCTCGGCAACCGCATTTTGTATGCTTACCGCCTGCACCGACGGTCACAGGTTTCCTCTCCAGCTCGCAGGCTTCGTGTTTTTTTCTGCGCCCTGGTTCTTTGTTACTGTTGTTTTTCCGGTTCTATCTTGTTTATTGTCCTATCTTCAATCCAGTGTTCTGTTTGTTGTATCCGTTTATTTCTTCGCTGCGATTCTTTGTTTGCTTGTTGTTGTCTTTGTAAACTTGAAATATAAATGCAATTACCTTTTAAATACAGTAACGAGGTTTATTCAATTTCGATAACATTGAATTAGTAAGATATCAAAGCTAGCAACTTTTCTTTGAAGTTTATTTTATATTTCTTAAATTATTCGGGTAAAGATAACTCGTAGTAATCGTAGTAATCGGTGTCGTAGTAATCGGCACCTGTCTTTCGTGGAAAATTCGCGGAAAGCTAACACGTATCGGCGGACAATATCTGTCAGTGAAACTTAAGGCGCGTACGGGCAGACTACAGGTGTCTGTAGACATTGCCTGTCGACAACACATGCCAAAACATGTATATAAACTGTCTGCGAGTAACGTCGCTTGTCCACTAGAAGTGTGCCGGGTATCACTGCGTATCGATGAGTCGAAGATGCCTTGGAGATGCAACACACGGATCGTTTAAATTTACCTGTAATCCATTCAAGCTAGCCTAAAAAAAGCCAAATTCAACATTAAATTGTATCAGACATTTTGCTACACGTTGCGCTGAACTGATAGAAATCATGCTCAGGAACAAATATATGTCTTTGCTAACTTTCTAAGTATATGTGGACGACGTTTTAAATTTGTTGAAGTGATCACCACTTATAAGAAAACTCTACATCTGGTCTTTTTAGTTTCTTAAGCACTGAAGCCATCGACAGCGCGTAGACAAAAGACTGCGACGAAGTCAGACCATAAACAGTAGACAAGCGACGTTGGCTTCGGGGTTTTCAGTTATTGGGTAACACAGCTAGCGTGCGGATCTGGACCAGCTCAAATTGTATTCTTATTTATAATTACACTTATATTTAAATATATTTTTCTGCCTTACAATTTATCCACTAGTTTTCTCTGATTACACATCGAATAACCTCAACACACTGGTTTATGGTGTGGTCCCTATCCTCACATCATCTGCACAATTCTCTACCAGGGCTCGCTGCCGTACATCTGGCCGCAGTATGCCCCAGCATGTGACACTTATAGCATCTCACTACGTTGGGCAGAATCCTCGCTGACGCAATCGTCAATCCCTTATTAATCTTGATCGTCGATCTGTACCCGGGAACAGCACTCACAGACAGCATAACCACCGCCTGCTGGGTTCCCCACGGCGTCATCCTTAGGGACTTCACCTCTATCCATCTCTCTTCCTTTATGTTCAGTACAGTGGATATGTTCTCTGCCAATTCTTCCTTTGTGGCGATAGGCTCAATGTTCCTGATTTGCAAGGTCGATTCGCCTATTCGCAAAGGAACAATTTCCATCCCCTGACACATCACCTTTTTCAGGATTTCCGCAACCTGCCCAACCGTTATCTTGTTATTTAGTTCAATAAGGATGTGCCCAGTCCTCGTCTTCCTGACGCCAGCTGTCTCCTTCAGGGCATTCTTCGCCACCAACCGCCTCTCTATAGGAATCTATAAAATTGGTATTCCAACTTCACTTTAACAAGGATAATCTCGCTCCTTCTCCTTGCAGTTCTCTCTCTTTTCTCCCTGACTACGGTCCTTCCTCCCGTCCTGCTTTCAATTCGACTCCTAAGCCTCCTACGGCAATTAACCCCTTAACCTACGACTACGGGCATAGCCTGTGGTACGATGATTGGACCAAACGAAAATATTGCAGACATAGACCGAAGTACGATGATCGGGCCAAATATAATATATAATATAATATATAATAGTTTGTTTGCGTTTTTAGCCCAACATTCTCGAACGTAAATAGCAAGTTAAGGGGTTAACGGTCGTCCATTCGTCCTCGCTATCCTTGCTACAGATTTCGGCGTAGGTTATCACCTCTTGCTTTCTCGGCTCTTCCATGTGGCATACCTTCCTTTCCTCCAGTGGTGATATGACCTTTCGCTTCTCTGATTGGACTGCCTCAGTCTGACTGACTACCGATACCTTGCTACGCCAGTCTTCTCATAATTCTTCTTATCGTTAACTCTATGTTGATTGTTAGAGCTTCCAGACTCCTCGTGAGTCCCCTGACGTCGCGAAGACCTGATGACAGACCTCTACCTCCGTCAGCGAAAGAGCTTTCCTCCAGTTTTCTGTTTCCTCCTCTTCTGGTTTCCAACGCCCCCTTATTCACTAAAACCTTCTCCATTTCCTCCGCTTTTGATCCTTTCCTGAGGTTATTAGTACCTGGGGTTAGATAGCTACTCTGGTCGGTCAACTCCGCTTGAGGTTCAATGTCCGTTTCGATGTCTTGCCCCACCTTCCCCTTTATTAACTCCTTGGCAGTCTCCCTTTTGGCGGTCGGAATCAACGATGCTTCTTCGAGATTCTTCTCTGTACCGCAATCGATCGCATGATCCCCGATCTCTCTTACCGAGCAAAAGACGGCCCTGGGACCGACCGTCCTCTCCTCGTTCCTCGCCCAGTCGTGTGATAATCATCGGGGCGAACCTGGGGGTGGCACCACTCGCCGAACCGACGTGGCTTGGAGGCTTCAAAACCCCGGAGCCGTAATTTTATTCTTCCGTGTCATTCTATCCATATTTTTTCCTAATTAAGGGACGTAGCCAAGTTCCTTATAATAGCCGTTATTCCTTTATCATGTTCAGTTACGTTGCCGATATTGTCATATTGTCGTTATTCCGTTTCCATTGTCCGTATAATCTTGCCAGGTTCGTATATTGCGTATCATCCAATAACTCATTCAACCACACTTTTATTGGCGTTAATGGGCTATGATATGTGTGTACTTTCCTTAATTTTACCAGCTCGCTTATCGCTCCATCATGTATATAATTGCATAAAACTAACATAATTATTTACATCTTTCCCATTTAAATGTTATCTTCATCTGGAAGTCATTTAATGTTGTTAAGGTACCAACTAACATTAACTTAACTATGTACCATTAACGGTATTCAGCAAAACTAAAACAAACAAAATAAAACAAAATAAACAGTCTTAATCTGTTGAGTCATTGTTATTAGATGCTCGTATAATCTCACGTTTTTACTAGTCATATCTAAATTCTATTTACTTTTCTTTTCGTTCATAACTTGTCTTTATATTATTCTCACCCAAATAACCTTATTTAACGACCATTTCAAACAATACTTATCGTTATCTATACTTAACACGGTGTATATATCTTATATTCCTTATATACTTAAAAGCTATACTACCAACATTCTGGCAATTAACCATTTATTAATTATTTCATAATTAGTTAATTTCTGCGTATTGCACGATAAATGACTCCTGAAGAAAATACTGTCAATAAATCCGATCCTTCAAATGTACTTTCCAATTATTTATCATGATGCCCAATACTCATATGGTAATAAATAGCAAATGTGAGTATTATTCTTTCTTAATTTATCAAATTATTCAGTATTAAAAGATAATTATCAGCTTCTATACTTCCACTATTACAGTTGCTTAATTTATTTTAGGTTTAAAGACGACGATGTGTATTACAACCACCAGTATCATCTATATTGTATTGTAACACTATGAGAGTGAGGATATGGATCAGCATAAACTTATACACTATACTTGTATAATACCTATACTTATACCTTTATTTATTTAAATTTTTTTATTACATACTCATCCACTTGTTCTTCTATCAGTCAACCTCAACACATGTTAACAATTTGTTCACAAGTTTACGCAGCGTAGGAAAATCACAAACGCACTGTGGTGGCCGAACTATTCCCAGATAAATCGTAATAAAAATAGTCCTATTCGCATGAAAACCCCGTACGCATTACGAATTTATGAGCTGTTAATAGACATGACAATTCTTGTATGAACCACATACAATTTTCGTACAAAACATTGATCACTGTACATTGCGATATTCACTTTTATTTGGTGGAGGATGATAGAAGTTTCTGTCATTATAATAATGTCATTATAATGGAAAAATGTTCATGGTCAGCGAGCAGATGAATTGCTTACAGCTCAGAAATCATGTGGGTATAAATACATGTATTCTTATTAAAATTTTATAAAAAAAATAAACAATGTCATAAATGGATTTATTTAGGAAGGAGACGAATGAAAAGACAAAATGAAAAGGATGATGAATCCCTTCTTCATAAAATTGTATTTATATTGTCTTTGTTTCAAAGATAAAGAAGTAACGTTCAAGTAGTCAGTATACAAAACATAATATTATCCATAACAAAATTATTATACCGGATATTTTGGTGATCTGATGTATCCAGTACAACCTGAAATAACCAAAAATATTTATATTTATATTAATTCCTATTTTTTTTATAAGAAGATACTTTTATACGCACCTTGCTAATCGTTGTCGGGCTGTTGGCTGAAACTCTTGTTTTAGAATAAATTTCTTAATTCCCATCAGGTAATCTTCAACATACTTCTCCCAATTCATATCCCGTAAATCTAGTTTGACCATATCGCTGTCCTTCAACATTTTCACCTTCCTCGCCAAGTCGGAACAGTTATCCCTTTGGAAGGTCCATTCGTGTGTGGTGAAAAATGCAACCGATGCGACAAGCTTATTGCCAATTCTGAGAAGTTTCATCACTCTGAAATATCATTTTTAATTATTATTATAGATGAAAGCAATGATTATTCCAGAAAGATCGTTCTCGTTGTTCGAGGGTCGATAGAATACTTACATTGGTTTACTACCTCGGAGTCTTAAAAATATATCCATGACGAACGCAGGCAAAACATGCGGAATTACGCTCAGAACGTTGTAAATATATCTATTAGCTACGATTGAACAACCTGGGTACCATAGCGAATCGTTCAGTGGGGTTTCTATGCTACATTTTACTACAGCATCTATCATCGGACCAAACCTTGTCAATTGGAACATTTACATTATTACAATTAATGGAATTATGCGCAAAGTAAAGTTTATTATTATCCGAGTATCTCAGCAAGTATTATGCAATTTCAACAAATATTATTTATATTACTATTTTTCTAAATTGAACTTTTGGGAGCAAAAGTAGACTTTTGTACTCTTCATTTGTTTGCGCCTTCATTGTCCATGTTACTTAAATAAACTGAATCTTTTGGAATACTCTAACAATCGAATTACATGAGTTGACATATATTCGTAAAAAATATTACTTATAAGGGTATGCGTTGCTGGTGCAGTTGTAAACTTTAACTTCATGACCACGATGTAGCGTAACATGCCATGCAGTACATATTATTGTGTCGACTACGAAATCGACAGGCACCACATCCAATCTTGTATCTCTCCTACCCCATACCGCTGTTACACATCCTCTGCTGAGTAGCAGAAAGGTACCTGGTAACATTAAATTGATTTAGAAATTATTTGTGATTTTGTATTAGCAGAAATGTATCGTTAAATAGATTGGTAAGATTTCTCGTTATTGTGAGCAACAATAAATTTGAGCTATAATAATGATGATCTAGTGGATCTCATTTGGCCTCTAACAAACTAACCTACTAACTCTACATCTGTGAAATGTAAGGAGTATTGAACAATTATCATTGAAACAGATCTATAAAAATACCTGTTAATGCAGAACTATTCTCTATCCAACCAGGACATGGTTCTTCCAAAGAGGCGCCAATTATGCTTGGCCGAACTATCGCAACTGGCAGATCTTTGCACTTACTTGCTACAATCTGCTCTGCTAAATTCTTACTGAATGTGTATGTGTTTGGATATGTTTTTAAAATCCTATTTTCTATTAGGTTGATGGACGTTTTGTGCAATTTGTCACAGATATCGATGACCTCTGAAGGACTCAAGCTCGTGCTGCAAAGTCAGTAATAAGTGGACATATTCTTCACATTATAATTACAAATATAATATTCTTAAACCATGGAACAACGTTTGCGCATAACTTATTCTTACGTATAAACTTTTTCCCCAATCTCACGTAGATTCGGATTACTATAAGCTGTGCTCACGTGGACGAAGCTAATTGGATGCCTCAGTTCGTTCCAAAGTTCGATAACACGATCAGTACCTTTCGTATTCACATTAATAGCCACGTGTAGCGGTTCGTTGAATCTCACAGTTGCCGCGACATGTAACAATATGTTTACTTTCTCTAACAACAAAATTCTATCTTCTCGCGAAAGACCTAAGTCCGGCAGACTCGCGTCACCTTTCATGGGATAAACTCTGCTCAAAGCTGAAGGGTATTTGGCTTTGATGTCATCGTAAATCTGAAGACGAAAAAATACCAGCTCAGTTCCAGAAAAGAAATTTAATCAATTTGGCTCCTGACAGCCTTAAATATTGAACAGAACAAGAATATATTTACGAACGGGATCATCTATGAGCTTCTGAAATCGTTGTTCTATCGTTTCGTTAGTTTTTGGACGAATTAGTATAAAAATGGCAGCGATGCGTGGACATATGCGAATAAGTTTTTCCAGGAGACCTTTTCCAACGAAACCGGTTACTCCAGTCACAAGGATCCCACTACCGGCGTAGAATTCCTCGAGAGAACTCGTCTTATTCAGTCCTTTATTGATTCCATTTTCATTTGTTTCTCTATTGATTGTGTCCATGTTTCAGGATCTTCACACTTGCAGTCCCTATATTTGCCATAGATTAACATTCCCAACAATTAGTAAGTGGAAAAATGTTTTAAATGATATTGAAAATTGGTTGATACCGTTTTATGCATTACTTTCTAAAGAAGTCTACGGATATTCTTTACACAAAGAGAAACATAATTCAATAATTATGGTTTCGTTTTGCATGAATTAAATAATTAAATAATGATAATAATTGAATAATTTTACTATATGATAGATTTTTACCAAAAAAAGAGGTATTCAACGCAATAAATACAGCTTTTAATGTGGCTGTTAATTAATTTACATTATTATCCATTACTCCATGAAACGATACCTTTTTTAATCCTTCGAGTATTAATTTAAACAATATTTATGTAGTTTCCTTTGCTTTTTTCATTTTTTATTTTAGGTGAATATTGTAATATGCAGTGGTCAGTGATTTGTGTGGAAAATGTGTGTGGTTTAAACGAAACAGTATTCGATCATATTTAGTAGCACCTGAAGAATGCTTCTTGCGTATGTGATTTTTGTACCTGAAATCTGTATAAACATATTTTATATGTGCTTGCATTCATTATTTATTTATGTGCCGTTATAGATTTCTGTCAGTAAACGGGTTTAATCTACAATTTATGATTTTTCTTAGAAAACGTCTCGCAGGATAGTTTGCATCTCCGAATGTCATAGTCATCTTCTTTACGATTTGCACGAGGTAAGCTGTTGCCCATTTATCGTTCGTGTGAAAAACAAAGCGCAATTATCTGGTTCTCCATTTTCATCTTAGTTTAACCTCAAGAATGTGCTATATTTTTATATTATCATGATTGTGCATATTATATTGCATTACGTTCTATGTCTTCTAGTTTTGTAATTTGTTTTCTGCTTGATCTTTACAATAACAAGCCTTGTGTTTCGGAGAATGTTGTTTTTTAGAAATTTGATACGTTAACTACTGTACACATATATATGTCGGAGATGAAAGGACACTGGAGCCTTCCCTTTGGAATTTTGGGAAAATTCCTTAACATTATAATCTAGATTCTAGTCATAGCAGTAATTAAGCAATTGTCGTCATTCGAACTGATTGTATTGTTCGAGATTTGCAATATAGGGCTTGGGCTCGAGGCGACTGCCAGTCGCTGAACGTAGCCGTGGTGACGGGATGAACGCTTTGTCTAACAAAGGTATGGAGTAATTCTATAGCTCTCCTTAAAAGAAATATTTGTGGCGGCACGCGACAGTAAACATTCCAACGGTTTCTGTCCCGTGGCTCGCCACACGCAGATCCTATTCTTCGAGTAAGATGATTGCCAGATGTCGATGCGTCTCCGCAGTACACGTTCAGCTAGCCCGTTATAAATGAGCTGAGGGCCCGTTATAAATCTTAAGATTTAGTTGGCTAAAGTCCTTCAGACAGACAAACAACCTTTGTCCCAGCTACGGGAAGATAGGAAAGATCTATTTTTCAACGAAAGGCGTCTCCCACTAGCAACTTTCCCTGGAGGGCGGCTAGCATCTTTTTCTAACCACCGATATGGAGATTGACCAATTAGCAGTAACGTCAATTTCCCTTACTTTCTGAACGAAGGCTTTTCTCGACGAATCCGATGATCTCGTGTCCTTAGACACACCTCATCATACTTTTGCTCTGTGGCATCATCGGGACGGAAATTCATTCTTTCTTGCGAAAATGGTAACCCCTTACGATCAGTGAATATTACGCGTCCGACTTAGATTTTGTGAGCACGTTCATCTATCATCCCGTCGACCGCGGATTCGTTATTGAACCTAGAATCATTGTCATTAATTTCTCGAGTATCTAATTACCACGGTTACTTGTCCAGTTCTATGATAATCGTACTTGCACTAGTCAATGTCTTCTCTATTGCATAACGACAATGTGTAATCCAAGTGGAGATTCGTTTCACACCCCTAACCCTAATTCTAATGTAAACCCGACATATATATAGTATACAAGTGAAAAAAATTATATATTGAGTAATAACTAATAACAATATGTGAAATTTGACATTTGTAAAATTGAACATAAAGTCTTTTTAACACTTGAATGTGATGAAAGGATGTTTATGTTATAATTCGAAGAGATATTTTGTCGCATCTAAATAATTAACAAGTGGATTTTTAAAAAAGTGATAAATAAAATAAGGGAAATATATTTTATCACAATGTAGTATATTTTACTTGAACTTAATACAATTGTGCAATTCATAATCTCTCCACTACCATTTCATAGTTTTTTTTATATAGAATCAATATTACATATGTATATTTCAGTTCATTTGCGTTTGCTTCAATTAATTTTACTACAAACAATGGATTCTTACTATTTAAAATATAATGTGACTGAAATATCTCGCATGTTTAATGTATTCACCGCGAAGCGTATTTTCACCTTTCATAGACACGAAAGATCGAAGACAGTCCTAACAATAATATGAAAAACCCTTCTTAAACTCAACTTTTGCCAAAAAATAGCCGGAGGTTCATGCAACTATCACACGAAGACGAATGTTTTGATCACCTCTAATGAGTGGTTGTAAATTACCGAATAACCACAATAATGAACCATTTTTACTGTGTAAAATGTAAAATACAAAATAAATATTTTAAAATTCAAAAACTTCATTTAAGCTATTGCAGTAAGTTACCTGATAATATTTTTGATATATATGACATCGGTAATGATGAATTCAATTAATAGAAGACGACACAATTGAATACAGAATAACAAGGAATCACATGTTACCTGTTGCTACTTCCAGATCCCGATAAGTCTGTCACTGTACTGTAACGATATTCGATGTGTCGCTCCTCTAGATACTCATACTTTTAATAACACCACCCTACTACTGAAACTGTATAATGTCATACATGAATGATTCGATTAACATTTTTATCTCCAGAACCAAGCAAAAAATAGATTTAAACATTTTAATCTTAATGACATTTTTATTGCATATTACATTTACAATGAATGCGAAAATATTTGAATTGTAAATTCCATTTCATATTACGAACTACCTATTCTGCTGAGATTAAATAACACACAATCAGTGTGAAACGTATTCATGCAATGCTTTAACAAAAATTAAAATTATGGTACAACATCGTTTAGTAAGAAATTCTTAGGAAATGGAAAATGTATACATATTCTTACAAGTCTCCAAAATAATTTTCAGAAAAAAATTCGATACATTTTCTTGTTGTGAAAATATTAATAAGTACCTAGCTTATGATAAAAATCTACATTCTTGCAGTTAGCACTTCCTAGGTTAAAACGTGTATGAAGACTTGACCGAGCAGGCGGCCCCAAACGACCTAGAAACCGTCGAGAAGGACGCGTGGGACCAGTGGCGATCCCAACTGATCAACGAGGGAGGCAAACATCGAGGCGCGGAGGCGGTCCTCCCAACCTGGGAGACATGGAGAAGCAGCCGCGGTCTCCCGCTCACCAACAGGATGACGCAGGTGCTCACTGGACACGGCGTGTTCGGCGACTATCTGAGAGAAAAATCGGACGGGAGACGACGGACATTTGTCACCACTGCAGAAAGGGCAGGAACACATCGCAGCACACGCTGGAGTTTTGTCCGGCGTGGGAACTGCCCCGCTACACTCTGCGGTACGCCATAGGAGAAAGATTGACCCCTTCAGCGATTGTAGAAGCGATGTTGAGAGGGTCACTGGAATACGAGGCCGTCCGCCTCTTCTGCGAGCGAGTTATGCTCGCGAAGGAGCGAGCAGAAAGGGTGAGAAAGAAAGGAGAGAGAGAAGGAGGATCGCAGTCAGGCGACCTAGAGCCGCTCCATCGCAGTCCCAACGGACCACGACTAGAAGAAGCGATAGCCCTAGGGACAATGCCCCCCCCCCCTGACGCCAAATTCAATAGTCAGGAATTATTAGGACTGGTTCGAACAAGAGGACGCGGGAAGGTTCCTGGAACACTCCTGTCATACGCGTACGATGGTCATCGTGGAGTTTTAGTCGGTAGGAGTCCGACACTACTCTGCTGTTACGCGATTATTAGAACAGCGGATGTCCATGAGGATTTCTCCACGTACAAAAAAAAAAGGTTAAAACGTGTATAAATATTTTTAAAAATTATCTGCATCAATGAGTAAAAATATGGATTTGAAAGACAATTTCATCCTGATACAAGATAACTATCCAAAACACAGTAATACACGATACACAATGCTATAAAATACAATGCTAATATATGAGCCTTAATTCTGTAGCATGTTTAGAAACACCTGAAAACAGTTCCGCAATATGTGCTTTATTGAAAACATATGACTACCTGAAACGAAAAATATTGATTCACCATATATCATCATATAATCATTTAAAGAATATATCCTTAAAAAAATGGAAAAATATTTTACGTAAAGTACTTATCAATTTGATAATTCAATGCCACGATAATTGCAAAACATAATGGTATCAAAACGAAGCTTCACTAACAAGAAAAGGTTCCGAATAGGCAGACTCTGATTTTAATAAATCTTGAGACTTGAAGAACAGCGCGAAATATAAAAACTCGTATTCTTTTTTAGTTGCGGTAAATTAAATTTATGAGCTGTAACCATCCTCCAAAGTTCAACCCTTAAAGGACTATCTCGGATACAGTTAAAAACAGAGAAATATTTGTGAGTAAGAATTTCAACGTATTGAACGAAAATGCGACAGTTAATAAGAAATTTTCAAAATTGTTTAAAGAAATCACTGAGCAATGTCTATCTGAAAAATTACGGCATCAATGCATATGACAAAAAAAAGTTGCATTTTTTGTCACGTATGCTACTATGTATTATGCATATATATGGTTTCCTCATTACTTAATGTAAATATCCTATATATATTCTGCAATTTTATTTTCTTTTATTACGACGCCCGACATTAACGTATCTTAACACATAAATCTACGATTGTAGTAGCCACTATTGCTATCGTTCGAGAATTTATTGAAACTAATAAGCATTATGACTTTATTATATTTCATAAATTACATGCAGTTTTTATTTTATTCTGAGCAAAGTCCAGTGGTGTCGAATATGGAGAACGAGATGCTCCATGAGGAGCGGGTCTGCATTCTGTTCGCAATAATACAAACGTTTCATTCAAAACTTGTCGAACTGGTTGACTATGATATGAATCGTGAACAATCGCGTATGAAATAGATAGAGTTTGCTTTAACTTTGTACTGCTTTAAATTTTCTACGAAGTCGTAAACATAAAAATCGCAAATATAATGCACATGCCATCGTTGCTGGCACATAATTCCATTCTTGAGAAAAGGCGATAATTAATCTGTTCTTTTTTAGGAATGCTCAGCCGATTTGACCTTTGATACGGATTTAAACGTCCCAGTATTAAGTTCTTGCTCACCAAGTTCACATAGTCACTGTAAATCGTATCGTTGGTTAACCTTTTCTCTACATGTAAAAGTCTTCCGTTATCCCTGTATTCTGATATACATACAATTTTCTGCTGCTTCATCGATAGTAGGATATTTCTCTTAGTAAAAGTAAATGTCAATATGAACTTTAACATTTTTCCCTCAGAGAAGGGGTCATTTGCGACGCATGATTCTTTTGAGAACCTTGTTCCTCGTGATTTTTTACAAATCTTCACCGATCCGAAAGAGTAAAATTACGATACGACAGATTCTTTTTACACTTATTCTGCACACCCTGAACAATATACATAAGTATTGAATATTACGGGATGTGTTGCACAGTTTCGTAATTTATTAATAAATTTTAAGAATGACAAACCTGAGCGAGCGCAGCATTGAATGCGCTAGTAGAGCGTGGAAAATGGTAAGCTGACGGAAAGCCAGCAGCAAGAGGGCGAAAGGCGGGCAGAAGCGGAATTTTATTTAATCACTCTGTTATATCGTACGACTAACAGAAAAAAATAACAGGAAAAAGCGTCAACATACACACGAATCATATTAATATCCCAATGCATTCGCTGAACGTTAGCTTGCACATGGTCGGCCACCTTACGGCGCGGTGGTCAGAAAATGAAGCATAGTCTCATTCCTATTTAATAATCACAAACCTAATTACGGATACACGCTCGCTCTAACATCAACAATATATTATTTTATTCAAGATCACAGTCATTGCACCGTCCTCTTAAATTATTTTTCTTGTCATACATACGTCTTGACAAAATGATTACAAAAATCATTTTCAAATCCGTGAAATTCATCCACCTTTTCCTGAAACGAATAACATGGAACTGTAGAACAGCTACATCCTCTCTGATATCGATGACTTTTGAACATATTGTCGGGAATATGACTCTAAACAACCATTTCCTATACATGTAACTGTTGGACGGCTATAGTTTCTGAGATATTCGGAAGAAATTATCGATGCCAGTTCAATGAATTCTACCAATGTGTAATGTATATAATTATACACAACTGTGCATCCGCCACAGCGTACGCGCTATTATTTGTCGCCCGTCCATCTTTTGTTTATAGTATATACCGGGTGTTCAATGTAAAGCAACTTAAGGGCAGATTCTTGAAGCTAGAAGAAGACGAAAATCAAGGAGAAAAAAATTGCGCTTTCGGTTTTATTTTTGAATTATTGACAATTAAAAATCGGCCGAAATATCACTGTGCGCGAGTAAATCCTTACACGAACGAAAGTAGGTCAGCTCATGTGGGGTACACGGTGATCATCAAATCAAACGATAGATGGACAGCAGTTTACCTTGTACTACAAACTATGACATTCGTAAAGTTTTTTAAGAAAAATCATCGATTATGCTTACTCATTGAAATCCATAACAGCATATCGTAAACCGCTTTATGATATTTTCGAATAGAGAGGATTAGTGTCTCCTCTAATCCTTTGTCTCGATAAATAATTAATAAACAAAGGCACATATAGACAATGCTTGTACAAAGTTCACACAGGTTGGAAAATCGCACACGTACCGCGAGTGTGCAGACTATTTACAAAAAAATCGTAATGAAAATAGCAATGTCCAGAGAAAAACGTCACGTGCATTAAGTATACTTGAGCTGCTACTGAATATGGTTGTACGTTGTTTTACATAAACAACAAATGATTCCCATACAAATTACTGTACATTCTACATTATAATATTCAAATACATATACATGAAATAACAAATGAAAAAACACGAGAAAAACAACAAAAAAGTTATTTAAACATATACTCGAAGGATTAGTTAAGGTATCGTTTTATGCTCTAATGTGTAACATATGCCGAACATTTTGTTGACGAAATGACACTATCCTTGCAAGGAAGTTCTAAGCAATTTTAAACACATCTGGTGAGTAGCCCATTCTTATTCTCTATACACGTACCCAACCGTGCTTTTAGAAAGAACACCTCAAATATCACATATCAATTTTCTGTGAGCAGTCTGTGTTCGGGATTTTGGGAGACCCACAGTTTGCGATACAGACACCACAATTGCTTTTTTTGGGAAAGTCCGAAGTTCCCACCTCCCAAATTGTAAACACGGAGATGCGCACCTCATTAAGAAGCTAATTAACACCCTAAGTGTTCGATGGAATGCTCTAAACTAACCGCTGGTATCATTCAGCAACACCAAAGAAGATTGGAAGGAATAATTTCCCACCTCACAAAAACCATGGTGAGTAGGAAAACCCTAACACAGAGAGCTAGTATATGAGGAACAGGCGAGGTTTCTTCAGGGAATCTTAAACAAGTCTTCGAACAGTCTCCAGCATACTCAGCATACAGTCATACTCTGTAACATTACTCTGCATCTTTAATCTATCTCCACCTTGAGCATTAAGAGCGTTCAATGTTCGCGAAATGAACCGATCAATTGCAACCTGACTGATCGCCACCCAGTTGATAACGCGCATCAGTCTGCAAACTCGAGGAACGTGTGCGATTTTTCTACGGTGTGCGTACTTTGTACAGGCATTTCTTATATGTGTTTTTGTTTACTAATTATTTATCGAGGTAAAGGATTAGAAGAAACATTAATCGACTCTACTCGGAAATTCCATAGAGCGGTTTCCGACATGCCGTTACAAATTTCAATGAGTAAATGGGTTTAATCTATAATCGATGATTTTTCTTAGAAATAGAATACTGCTGATCGTTTTTTATTAATATCCCGAGAACCAATAAACACCCGAAGCCGAAATTTTCCATTTGCTCACCGCCTTCCCGCAAGTTTCATGTTAATCGGCCACTTTTGCTTTTCGAAACAATATCCATTACGATTAATAATTCTTTATGAAATATAAAGTTTCAAATTCTTCCAATTGAAACGTTTAAGGTTGATTGTGTTGTTGAAAACATTAGAATACGGAAATTATTCCAAATAGTTTACATATTAATTTACTCGTTTCGAAATAATCGATAGGAAGTCAAACGCGAAACTTGACGAGGTTCCGGTGAAGATATGCCATGAATTAGGCTGGTTATTTTTACGCAGGAAACGACGTTTGAGTTTAATCAGTTGCTTGTCAATATTTCTCATTTGACAAACTGTGGTATTTATTACTCTGTGTGTGTTATTTTCCAATATTGTATGTATCAGTGTCTGCGCAGTACAATGATAATAAGTTCAATTTGCCATGATGGAAGAATCGATTCTAATGTCTACATTCATATGGGAAATTCTAGTAACATCTTAATAACATTTTATTCGGAAAGTTATACAAAATTTATCATGTAAGATATTGGTAGCGCTGATTGGTATCCATACAATTTCTTTCAAATTTGGACAATATGGTATTTAATATATTATCTATACATTTTTTAATTTTCGTAAAGACTACCATTACCGAAAAGAATATATTCGTCTTCAAAGTTGGAAGTTTTAAAATGTAATCAATGTTAATCAAAAGTGACTTTTTGATTAATTACGCTACAATCTTTCTTGTTAAAAGACTGACATATTTAAAGAAATTTCAGCTGCGACCTCGCCGTTTTCGAACAATAGTGTGGCGGCACTCGACAACAAATACCGTCACTCGACACTAACTACAATCGGACAATGGAAGCGCAGTGGTTAGCGCCTTAGGTTACGAACGTTCGGGACCCGGGTTCTTCGAATCCCGGCTCCCGTAGTCCGATTTTTCCTCCACGCATCTAAATTAGAAGAAAAATAGCAGTACCCCAGCAGCGACATCTACGGCCAGCAGCTACAAGTATCACGAACAACACTTATACCACCTCAATAGTAGCGAGAAATATGTAATGTGGCCAACTTCAGCGTTTAAAATGCCGTGTATATTATAATGCGATGTCGTTACTCTGTCCATTTCGGAATTGTTTGTTGACATGCGCGTATAAAATGTGCGGAAAGATAAGACATTTTATGGCTTCTTCAAGTCCTAGCCCGTTTTATTTTTGACCGTTGTGCTATAAATGCCGTAATTAATAATCAAGCTTGTTAGTTAGATACATTATACATAATTCTATTTCTTTTCTAATATGTGATTATTTATTAAAAGTGAAAAAATCATAAATAAAAAATGCGCTGAACAATGCTGCAATGCACGTATAATGTTGCGAACTACTTGTAATAATTAGGAAATAATACTCGCATTGAAAATCTATGCTCGTCTGTACAAGCTCATTTTCTTGGAATCTTCAATAAAGGAATGAACTATTTAAAATATATAAGTAGACACTTGTCATGAATGTATTTTCGCTTCTTGTGTATTGAAAAGTTAAACCATCTTAGTGTCTTGATTTATCATTTTGATGACAAATAAAAAGTTCTTGCCTATAGCCTTATCTAATCTAAAAGGTTTACAAGTGGATGCTAAGATGTACAGGATAAAGAAAAGTTAAGTGCTGGGACCACCATAGTGTTATTAGTATTAGTATAGCCTCTGTGTGGTGGAGATTAATATAAAAATGTTGTCGAAAATTTAACCTTGACCTTGAAATTCCAGATCAAAAGGTCATATTTTTCTGCTTACATCATATTCTACTTATCGCAGGGATCAATTTTATTAATCACAACTCAACCATTCTCCTGCAAAATGATGTTGAAGTTTCCTGTACAGGTCAACACAAGGTGAGAGTGATTTTTTGATTGTGAATCTAAAGAAGAAATTGTAAATGGTGTTTTGTTTTATAATGGGAGAAAAATTGAACCAACATACCAGAAAAAAACTGTATCCACTGCCGATGATTACAAATGATGGAAAACATGGTTCCACGCCACTAGAGAAGATATTTCTTTCTCTATGAAGATACAGTGGTCCCTTAATCTACGGGGCACTTCTTTTACGCGAGTCCCTGTTTTACGCGGTAAATTATAACAAAATTTTAGCGGAAGTTTTTTAGCGCGATCTTTTCTTACGCGACCAGTAGCGTCAATGCTGTATGAGATGAAGATGAAAGTGCATTACGTTGTGCTAGTCATCATATGCGTACATATTTTTTCTTTTATGCTGACAGATTTTATTTACGTGATGTTCATTCGTGTAAAACGAATTCACGTGGAACGAATACTCCGCGTAAATTGAGGAACAGATGTAATTATATTGTAAGCGTTTTGCAAGTTTATAAATCATTCATGTATAATGCATGATATAAATCATATCATAAGTGGAAATAGATCAACTACTGAGATGTAATATAAGCATAATCTATTAAATAATTACAACTTGCCTAGTTAATATTATACGTCAATAATAAAACTAAAATATGGCATAATACATTAAGTTCAATGTTAATATTTCAAGGAAACAAATAATGATTATTAAATATGTTGTATAACTTATCATGAAAAACATATTCTTGTAAATACATCGCTCGACTTTAGTTTCCGAAATATAAGAAATACAGAGAAACAAGGACTGAGAGTCGTAACGTTAGGCAAATATTAATCAAAAACCCGCGATAAGCTGAGATCTTTAACACAAAAATCAAACTTTCTTATTTTTGATGTATGATCGATGAAACCTTTACCAATATGCCGCTTACATTTTTGCCATTAAAACAACACCAAACATATATATTTTTTGAAGCATATTAGCTTACTTAATAAATGATAATTAACTACATATCAATAAGTAACTATAATTCAAATTACATCATGTTTAGTCTCGTATTAATCAGAAACGTCACACAAATACTTTAGTAAGAGTCTCATTTTTAAAAAGTCAACAATTAAAAAGTTTTGATTTTGAATTAGTACTTAGGTACATTGTGACAATCAGTGTCTAACATTGGAGCATGTTACACTACTCGATCGCGTTGGGATGTCGAGTTTCCCGTGCTTCATAGAGCTAGACCCCTCCTTCGGAATGCAGTTAATGACACTGCAATTATCAAATGTTTCCTGCATTTACAATAAATTACTGCTACTAATGCTATATTGAATCCTGCCTATACTTGCAAGTTCATGGCATCGTTTGCGTCGGCATAGTGCAACCGCTTATCTGCTGTTTCTATAAACACATCGCGACCGCCGGAAAACTATCTGTATAACAAGTTAATTCGTCGATAAGGTACTTCAAAAAGATAGACTAGAAATACGTTTTAAAGGGAAATGATTGCAGTTAGGAATAAGAGGCTATCAAATGTGGATTGAATCAAAATTCGTGGAGAAATATTTCGTTTGAATACGCAAAGCTCATGTCACGTAGGGGGCACAAGAAATCACCGGTGATCTGCTCGCGTCTTAGTTCGAACGTTTCACAAGTAAGATAGAAAATTTGAACTTCAGATATGGTAGTAAAATTTACTGTACGAATCCAACAGAGCGATGGTTCAGAGTCTTATAACAAAAAAAGTGCTGAATGCTGATTTGGGGGAGGGGGGGGGAGGTCTTATACTAAGGTTTGGTTCCTC
This sequence comes from Bombus flavifrons, assembly GCF_040668555.2. Classification (NCBI taxonomy): domain Eukaryota; kingdom Metazoa; phylum Arthropoda; class Insecta; order Hymenoptera; family Apidae; genus Bombus; species Bombus flavifrons. The sequence continues at coordinate 3,099,730 of NC_138458.1, read as the reverse complement.
TGGAGGCGTTATCGTTAGGTGTATATCAGACCCGACTATTCTGTTACTATCTGGTTACTGTTTCAATGACTGTGGCATGCAGGATGGTCTGTCTACGCTGTTACTGTTTCTGAGAGTGTGACTCTCACAGGGGTTGACACCCGCTATTTCAATCTACATAAGCCCAAACCTTGTTATAAGAAAATGAAAATATTTATTATCTGTATTGGATATGGATTACTTTTTTCCAATTCGACTGTCTTAGTGAACAAAATGATATTAATGTCAAGTGATAGCCAACTTCCTCACGACAGGCGGATTGATCAGTATTTTTTATTTTACTTTTGAGTACCATTTAATAGCGGCTGTCGACACATGTCAGATCTATGCGTCTAAAAGATCCCTTTTTCATTTTCAAAGTAGTTTCAGGTTAGTAAAAAAAAGAAATAAATATTGAAATGTTTGTGAGCTATATTGTTTGCAGGCTGTCGCGATGTGCTTTTAGAAGCTATAGTTAAGTGGACGTACCATGCAAACACGTGCGTCGCCATGGCATGCATATATGGGCAAGATTAAATGTGGTAGTACCAACAATCTTTTGCAAATATCTTGGAATCTAAGGCCGAACGACGGTTATGTGTATAGGAACAAGTTCAAAATGTTGAATTTTACAATAAATTTAGATTTCACCAAAACCGGAGGTACAGCCTCGTTTATGAATAATTACAGAATATCGTTGTATCCAGACAATTTTTCTAATTAATTTGTGTAAGCAACACCATACGACGTTCTTCAGCATCAGAAATATATTCACAACCAGGGAACGATTTCCATACATTGCTTTACTACATTACAAGGGACTGTAGTGAAAAAGCTCTCTCTGTGAATAGCAACAGAGATCTGAAGACCACTTTTGAAATTATTCAATAGATGTTAGCCTCTGACTTAAATAGACAAAAACTATCTACAGCCGCTAATCTTTTTTCCAAGACGATAGCTGAAGATGCACAGTAATGCGGCAAACAAGTGTTTTTAATACAAGATGATTACGATGTTACATCAAAATTCATGAAGTTAATAACCTAGTGACTCGATATTTTTAATACCAAATTTCTAACGGATTTACAGACAGTTCCGTTATGAGTGAAAAAAAATTTAAGCAGTGATTCTTGCAACCAAAATAAAATGAAAATCCTGAACAAGAAGATTACGTATTCGGCTTTATTTTTTAGTTGTAGACAATTAAACATCGGCCGAAATATCCCCGTGCGGGGGTAACTCTCCTTACAGGAACGAAAGTAGATTAGCCTAATAAACAGAGTGCAGAGCGATTCCAAATCGAACGATACATGGGTAGTGGCTTACATCGTACAAGTCGGTAACACCAGAGGATATGCGCCCACGAGGGTGCACAGTTACAAGTGTTACGTCGGGCGACACTCTACCTAGGCCAGGCCACACACTGCGGACAAGATGGGAACCAGATGTCCGCTCATCCTTACTGCGTACCCTCAATAGTCTTAAGGACCCATCATAAATCTCAGGAATTTGCTAGCTAACGTCCTTCGTAACGTAATCGTAAACGTAAACCGTAATAGTAACGAGAAATTACGACTCCCGTTGACGTGCTTTCTCGCGATCGCGTCTCTCCGCGAATGGTCAAAAAAAACAACAACATTGGAAAGAATAGATTCTTACCCCATGAAAACCATGGTAAGAAGGGAAACCACGGGACGGAGAGTTAATATATAAGGACCAGGCGAAGCTTCTTCAAGGAACCTTAAAATAGCCTTCATCCGAGCGTCATACTCTTCGTGTTATATTATATAGTGCAAATAAATTAATTACACATAACACTACTCGTCATCTTTAATCTACCACCATCTTGAGCGTAAATAGCGTTCATAGCGGGATATCAACCAATCAGTTGCAACCTTACTGATTGTCACCTAGTAGTTGAGAATCCTAACACAGACCGTGCACTGGGATATTTGGACCGATTTCTCACTGTCAATAATTAAAGAAGATAGCCGAACACACTGTATATGAACCGACGCGTGGTAGGACACTTTCGATAGAGTAACTTGAAAGTAATGACTAATGAAACACGGGAAAGATTAATAACGGCACTATCACAGAATAAAAATTAGGACCGTATTACATAATATTTAATGAATTGGATCATCAACGATTTCCGCTTTCGTGTTATCAGCACTGTTGTTTTTCGGCAAAGAGTGGGGGAATTCCTCGTAAATGATTATTTTCGATTACTTTCACTGGATGGAAATAGTATAATCGCACACAAGTGGAATATATGTGCTCCTTATACAGATACAGCTTTCATATTATTCGGATATCGATGAAGAAGGCGGTTCGTTTAACAAACGATAGCAACTTCCTTTCCCTTGTTTCACCAATAAATAAATCTGATTTCTAGCATATCGCTGTATTTAGTTTTATTTTGATCAGAAAAATTTCACAAGTACGTTAGTGAAAATTTAATTTTAAAGAATTTTAAACAGTAATCAAATTTCACTGTTGCATTAGTATTGCCTCATATATATTTGAGTTCGGATCAGATTGCATTACTCGACCGTCCAATGCCTTGATGCATCAAGGGGAAAGGGCATTCAATGGCGTACACTTTCAAGTAACGCCAATTATGGCGTTGCCCGCATTCTTCCAGCTCTTTAAAATAAATACATACAGCGTCTACAATTCCTTTCTCTAATCATTTATTAAGTAAATAAATCATATACAGGAAATCTGCAATAATTACAACAAATTCGTGACTCTATTCCTAATCCCAGTGACAATAAAGAGCTAAACGTGGCAAACGTAGAAAAGAACAGTGCGAGTGAAAGAGGATGAGAAAGAGGGACTGAGAGTTGAAGTGTTTGGCAGCATATAAAATATGAAACCTAGTAATAAGCTGAGACCTTCTTCAGCTGAAAAATCAAATTTTCTTACTTTTAATTTGTAATGAATAGAACCTTCACCAACAGTTCGTTAGATGTTTCCAATTAAAATGACAAAAAGCACGATACAATTCGTAGCATATCTGCTAATGCTAAAAGTAGTTTAATGAACATTGGTAAGTAAATATAACTGAAATTACACCGTGTTTGGTCTCATTTTAATCCAAAATATTTTACAAATACGTTGGTGGAAGTTTAATCTAGAAGAAATTTAATAGAAACATACGTTATCTCGGTAATATCCGACATTCGGTCATGTTACACTAACTAGAAAAATTTACCGAACATCCAGCTGGACAAATTGTAAAATACAAATTAAATAATAATAAAAAAAAATGTTACACTATTCGACCTCTGTGGTGGAAACGACGATTATGTAAACATGAAAAGTAGATTTTTTTCCTTACTGGAGATCTCCTTTCTTCTTTCATTTCTGGATTCATGCATGATTCACGTTCAGAACATATCAATGATATGCTATATATGTATAAACGTTAAACATAAGCAAAAGAAGAAATAAGTAACTAACTAACTAAAGCGAAAAGATAGGAAAAGCGCAACATCTTCGAAAAAGCTGAATTTCATGTTGAATTTTTACGTCCGACGAGGACTGAGAAAATGTTTCATTGGACAGCGTATTTCCAATTTTCTTTGTTACCTTTATTCACAAAGAACTTAAATTACAAGATCAATATGATAACGACTGAAACACCGCAGTAAAAATTAAATATTATTATGGATCCAACATTGGTTCTTATTTTAGAACATTTGCTGATTATAATTTTCGTCGTTTTATCGTAATATTCGTCGTTTCGTATTTTTATCTAGAGGTGAATTTAAACTGTTTCGCACTGAAGGAGAATTGTCTATAATTCCTTTACGGAGAAAAAGAAGGATGAAAGCAGGGGTATTTACACCATATCGATGCGACACTTTCGCGGAATTAGTCAATAGCCACTTTGCGTTTCGATAATTTTTGCGTTCACGCGTCATTCGAGTAAGGGTCTCGCCGATCTTCGTGATAAGAGAAACGAAATGTTAGAGGTTCTGCGTAACACCAAGCTTCTGGTTGATCAGTGAGGGGACCTTGTCATGTTTATTGCTACACGTAAACTCGATCGGCACACTCGCACGAGCCGCGAGATCTCACTAGGCGCGTACTGCGCGTATCTCACTTACCCCACCATTGAAACTTCCACACGACTTCTGCGCATGCTCACGAAATGTCGAAAGTGCTGAGTTTATGTTAGCTATCGAGGCGACGACATTTAGGATACCGCCGAACGGGACGATCGCGGTGCATGTATCAAACTGGTATAAACATTGTTTATATGCGCTATTATGTATTAATTGCTTATGGTGGCAATGGACTAGAGGAAACATTGATCCTCTCTACTCGAAAATTTAATGGGGCGATTTTCGGGTTGCTGTTATGGATTTTAATGAATAAGCAGATTTAACGTCTAACCTATGATTTTTTTACAAGGTTGGTTTATGTTTTCGAATGCCATAATCTTTTTCTCTACGACTTGTACGAGGTAAGCTGCTGATCTACATTCGTTCGTGTAAAAAACAAAGCCCAATTCTTTTATTCTCGATTTTCATCTTGATTTAGTTTTAAGAATCTACATCGAAACTTACCTGCGGTATCACAAGAATATCGATAAATTTGTGGTGTTTCAAGTACAGTACTTGTTGGTATCGATTAGAAAAGAATGAATATCGATAACTGATACTTTTGCCTTTCATATTAATCGATATCAGATTGAAATTAGCAGATCGATGTCGATAACATCGATACCGTATCGGTCACATCACTAGATACGTGATTATAGAAATATCAACTCGTCGTCTGAATACGCACTCATAATATACATTTATAAATATATTAAATATTTATCAGTGCTTTTTCGTCCAATGTTGAGCCCGAGTCATCAATAAGATCTTAATGTGAATTGAATTCAAGGGTGATCAATCTATATCATTCTCTAATAACTCTTTTCAATAAAATTATGCACCAATATATAACAAGAATGAAATACGCTTAAATATAAAATACAAATTTAGGCAATTAGGCACAAAAGCGGCTGCGCCTCCAATTTTGATGGAATTTAACTATGATGTAAAAAACATCATCCAGAACAACATTATATTATAAACATTATACCATTACCCGACTTTAGTTTCCGAGATATTTGCAAGAATCTGTTGCTAATACTACATTGAATCTTATCTATACATGCACGTCCATGGCAACGTATGCGTCAGCGTGGTGCGATCGCTTATCCACTGTTACTATAAACACATCAAAGCTGCCGGAAAACGATCTGTATAACGGATGAACTCCTGGAAAAGCGAAAAGGTTTGACAAAATACGGGACGACGGCAATGCTAGTGAATGTCGACGGCTAATAGCCTCACGCGTTCTGCGGTTCAATTATACTGAGCGACAAGTGAGACACTCGGCAACACTGAGTACCATTGCGGTCATCGCGTGTTTCGTCAAACTTTTTCACATTTACATTGAAAACAAAACATGATTTTCTGGCTTTATTGATGTTTTCCTTAGCAAAAATGTTTGTTCTATCGCGTGCTAGTGTTAGATTTCTTGTAGACCTTTAATTTTTGAAATAAGTTGGAAAATCTAAGCAAAAAATGGACGCGTTCTAAGCGTCCTTCTCGATTTAATCATTATCTACACATATTTAAATGTTTATAATATAATAACGGTACACATCATTTTATTCAGGGCCCACAGTATTTTTTATTCAAAACGCAATTCGAAAGCTGCTAGTGTAAAAAAACAAAACATTCGCGAAGTTGCGAATTTGAATTTTTCTTACACTTTTTCTCAAAATTGAGTTTTTCAAAAGCTGTGCGTTCTAGCACAAATTGGTTGGCCAATTTGTATTTAGCTCAAAAGTGTGTACATGAATCACTTGTTGAAGGTTGCAAAACTAAATGCGTGTTCAAGAGTGTAATCCGTATTGAATGCAGATTAGTTTTTTAATTAGGCCGTTATTAGAGTCTGATGGTAGTCAGCCTCTTCACGGTGCGAGGACTGGATTGCTCAGTATTACTACTTTTCTAGAATAGAGTTCGGCTTTGTATAGTTTTTGACAACCGCCAATATGTGTAAGACTCGTGCGTTTAAAAGATTTTCTTTACATTTTCCAGCTAGTTTCGGGTTAGTAAAAAAAGAAAAAAAAAAAGCGAAGTCAGTATTAAATAGGTCGCCCGTTATAGAGATAGTTTGCAGGTCGCAGCTATATGCTTATACACACACAGCAACAGTAGATGAGTGGACTCACCATGCTGATCAGTACTTATAGCGTCTCCAAGTGAATAACCTACTAATTTAGGATTGAATTCCTACATGTAGGAAGATCGGGCTATGAAAGATTTCAGTATTCGCATTAATGACGATAACACAAATCATATGCGTAAACAATGCAGATGTAAGAAATGAACAAACTTTAAGAAAATATTCTAATAAGGGAGAGTCAGGTACTGAAGTCAAGATCCTTGACCGCCGATACTGCCTACTATGCCTCTACTTTCAATGTTCACCTCGAACGTAAGTCGAAGTAACTCCAGCGCCGATTGTCAAGAAATCACCCATTGCGGCAATGACATCTATGTCTCCTGGTTTTTAATGGTGAACCGACTCGGGAACTTTCGAAGACCAGCCGGCTAAACAAATTAAAGTAAAGACATTAGAATACATATGAACTTCAAAAGATAAGCATCAATTACACTATTCTTAAACTACAGCGGGGTGAGGGCTTGTAATGTTACATATGTATCTTCAAAAATGATATTAATAGGACCAGACTATGAATGAACTAGAAGCCACATTGACATTCTTGTAGCCACTACAAATTATGAAGAACAGCGTTCTTCACTGTAATTTCCTGCCACAGAAATTTACCGATTGTCCCTAGGATAAATTGCAAAAATTATTGTAAATAAAAGAAACCTGTAATTAAAATTGAATAATGATTTTAAAGAATAAATACGACGATATAATATTTACAAGTGATATCATAAAGTATTTGACAACAATAATCAAAAATTTGGTTAAGTACCTGTTACGTTGCAAGGAAAAGGGACGTTTATTGGATCTTCCGTTTGAAAGTTATTTTTATTCCGTAATTCAGACATTCGATCCTCATTTATTGTGCCTACAAAATAGTCATTTTAAAACAATTTACAAAACTACTTCATCTGTGATGTAAAGTTGCACGGGATATGTCAAAATTCCGATCAAGTAATTACAACGAAAGATTTCAAAATTTTACAAACGTTATCGAATTCGTTCTTAATTTTAGATATACAGATGTATAATCTTGATACTTTTATCTTATAGTAATAATAGGATTGTTCTCAGTTCTCAAATTTAACATCCGTATCTTAATTGTCTAGAATTTTCAACATTTATGCTATAAAGTAAACGCGTTCAGTGGCGCGTTCAGTATCTACTCCTCCCCCGGCAACCCGTCATTAACCTAATCAAAACTCAATTTCCATCTAAAATCACAATCAGGTTCGAGCCTCTTATACTCGTATAACAAGACTGACCAGTATTTAAAGAAGAAATGAAAATGGTATACGGACATCTTTTGATTTCACATTTACCTAAAACAGCTCGTCACTTTTAATACACTTGAGGACTGCTGTTTAGTTTCGTTATAAATTTCGATATAAGTACTGTTTACAAAATTCCTCATCATAAGAATCAGAAGAGGGTGCCACAGAATTCATAGCGTATGTTACTTGAAAATATGATCTCTACAATATTTATATGTCAAAAGAAGAATGATCCGAGTTGTGCAAGCTTTTGTCCACTTTTACCGAAAAAAAATTTCGTCAACTTATCATTCTATCACGAACATATATATGTCGGAGATGAAAGGACATCGGAGCCTTCCCTTTGGAACTTCGGGAAAATAACTTAACACCGTAATCTAGATTCTATTATAGGCGTAATTAAACAATTGTCGTCATTCGATCCGATTGTATTTGTTCGAGATTTGTGATAATGAGCTTGGGCTCGAGGCGACAACCAGTCGCCGAACGTAGCCGCGGTCACGGGATGGACGCTTTGTCTAACAAAGGTATGGAGTAATTCTATAGCTCTCCTTAAAAGAAATATTTGTGACGGCACGCGACAGTAAACATTCCAACTGTTTCTGTCCCGTGGCTCGCCACACGCAGACCTTATTCTTCGAGTAAGATGATTGCCAGATGTCGATGCGTCTTCGCAGTACATGTTCGGCTAGCCAGAGGGCTCGTTATAAATCTTAAGATTTAGTTGGCTAAAGACCTTCAGACAGACAAACAACCTTTGTCCCAGCTACGGGAAGATAGGAAAGACCTATTTTTCAACGAACGGCGTCTCCCACTAGCAACTTTCCCTCGAGGGCGGCTAGCATCTTTTCTAACCACCGATATGGAGATTGACCAATTAGCAGCAACGCCAATTTCCCTCACTTCTAAAGAAGGCTATCCTCGACGAATCCAAGGATCTCGTGTCCTTAGACACACCCCATCATAGTTCTCCTCTGCAGCATCATTGCGACGGAAAGTCATTCTCTCGTAAGGCCGTATTAGCGAGTTACTTAGCTCGGTAGATATTCCATGTTTTAACAAAGAGTCCGACTTAGATTTTGTGAGCACGTTCATCTATCATCCTGTCGACCGCGGATTCGTTATTGAACCTAGGATCATTGTCATTAGTTTCTCGAGTATCTAATTACCACGGTTACTCGGCCAATCCTATAATAATCGTACTTGCACTAGTCAATGTCTTCTCTATTGCATAACGACACTGTGTAATCCAAACGAAGATTCGTTTCACGCCTCTAACTCTAAATTCCAACCTTCTCCGACATATATGTAGTATCGGGAAAAGGGCCTAATAAACATCGAGTTAACCAAGAACAATGTCGCGAGAGCCGAGGCGCCGTCGGGTCCATAAATGTGTCATCGGTCTTTTCAAGTGCATAATTTCGTAGAAAAGGCCTACGTGACCCTGGCCATGAGCGTCTGCGGAACACGCGTGTGGTGGGCCTAGGAAAAGACAAAGGGATGCTAGAACGGCCAGAATGCGAGTGGAGAAGTGCAATCTGAGTTGAGAGGTCACGGAGTGTGAATCGGGAAGTCAAGGCGTGTGTGATAATGATACGTACGACGATATTGTAATCGGTTTTTGTTACTGATTATTGCTTATTAAACTACACTAAACTCTAATTAAATCATCATTACTTGCCCTTACTCTAAGATCCATAAGTTACTACATATATATTCACAATGAAACATTAGTCTATGAAAAATAAGATTCACAATATTTCAATTTTCCTCCAGAAATCATCTCTGTAACCAAAAGAAAACGAAATTATTGTATAAAGACGTAACACGAAATAAACTAAAATAGACATACCGTTGGATTGCGTTAATGAATTACGATATTCACGATAGATGGAAGTAAGATTCAACGTATCCAAGGCAGTCCTTCGCGACACGGTCAGCACGCATAATTCTAAGACAAGGCACAGATATAGCTTCTTCATCGTAAGTTTTCTTACACAATCAAATGGTCACATTTAAGTTTCCACGGTGATTTTTTATTTTTGTTGATTATAAAGACAAAAAGATATAATTTTTTGCGATGACTGTTAACTGCTACGCGTATTATCGAGGGCCTCGATAGCACCGCATCCAGTTTTAACCGCTGCTAGTTGGCGATCGTTACGAACACTATTCGTACTCGTAAAAGATTTGAAACAGTTATGATACATGATCATAATGTGAGACAAGATATATGTATTAATTCAGATACTTCGCTCTCTATCATGTTTCTTGCATATGTATTTGCATTTACGTTGTCAACAAGGTCAAGAAAATTTATGAATACGGATAAATAAAGCCTGAGCAATATGATTTACATATTGTAGAATGTGTATATACTGCCGTTATTTCTTATTGTACTTTAAACATATTATAGAAATTGTATAACGAAAAAAGATCTGAAAAAATATTGTTCCCAAGAAAAATGTTATTTTCCTTGGCTCTCATACGTTAAATATCATAAATTCAAGTTAAAATACCTACTAAATTAATATAGTTTTCGATAAAAATAGATTAATACTTTTTTGCAGAGAATGACGAAGTAGATTAACGTATTAAACAGCATATGATTTCATTTGGGGACACAAAACTGACTTATGCATTTTCTCTACGTCCTATTACCACATTTTTTAGTCCTTCAAAATATTTAAGTGAAACGTGAAAATATTTAAATGAACGGAACACTCATTACAGATTTAATACGGAAGATTTTAGTTTCTATTTCGTTACTGGTTACTACTCATATGCTTACTCGTTGATTGCCTCGCCGAAAAAGATGAAATCACATAATCTTTTTTTAACGTAACTTATTTTCTAACAGGGAAACGTCAACATTAGCTAATTTATAATAGAAAAAATATAATTTTATGTTTCGCTAATGGAAAGTGTATTCTATTTGAAGTTTATTGAAGTTGACATTCCTGATTTTCAAATTTTCAAATTTCAGTCCTGTTTCAGCGTTACTGCGTCAACGATGTGTAACAAATTGTTTTTCTAAGAGGTCTAGTTCTTCCTTTTACCGAGTTTTCTGTGTTTAAATAATCCAGCTATGTTTGCAGAATGAAAAATAATCGAATTTTTCAGTTTGGTATGTAACTTTGAAATATCCATAAACATTGATTAAAACTGACACGTTTATGTATATAATGATAGCAATCTGTCGTAATAAAATAGTATATATGTTTATAACTTAGTTAACAATAAATGATGTTCACTGAATTAATATCTAATAATTCACAATGTTTATTTATCCATGACTCACAACATGTATTACGAATTATAATACTTGAATTTACATTCACTCTCTTCAATCGAATTTCGTGCTCGAAGAGGGGAAAGCAATAGCTCCAGCTTTTGTAATATTAAACTTATTTAATTGTATAATTCGGTTGACAGTAACATAGTTGGCACGAATAACGTAATGTCATATCGAAGTTATTGAATTTATATCAAGTGCCGGTGATGCATCAATCAAAGATATTATTCTGTCCTTTTACCATCGTAGTAGCTCTAATGGCAACATTCGCATCATCATCGACAGTCAATAACGAAATCATAAATTCAAGAAATATAATGTTTGTTCGATTGTTAAATATAATTTTTCCTCGCAATTAGTCGCCTCCCGATCACGTTAATATAATACAGTCAATATAACAATATAAAAAGTCCTTAACAGTTTACTTGCTTAAATTTTTATCAGTGTAGAATGCAAATGTGAAAGGGGTTAAGAAAATAGAGGAGCAAAGGGTCATAAGAGCTTCCGTCACCCTGTTATCGATTAATGTTTAAGTCTCATTAGAAGGTAAGTAAACGTACGAAGACGCGTATTTGGTTTCCATGTAGAACGTCATAAAAAACTTCCTGTTTGCGTCGATACGTTACCGAGCGTGTTACACACTGGCCTAATTGTCTCACAAAACTTCCTCTCATTTATTCTGGTAATTGTTATGCATGATCTTATAATAATAAGATTTTTAGATACTTTCTCTGTCGCTGTGTGTAGAAACAACGATTAATGGATATATACCTTTTTCTGAAGATAAACCAGAAGCACATATATCAACAATCCTCATTGCTGTTGTATATATTGGTTTTGTTTCATTTGGAATTGTTTCCTCGTTATTAAACTACGTAAAACATAATAATATAATAGATACTATAGAAACAAATATAATATTATCTAATATTTTCACAAAGTCAATAACACAAACATGGGACACATTGGGATATTGCAAGATATCGCAAGACGTCGTAGAAAATGTACGATATCGCTCAAGATATGGTGTAAAACATCACGTAATACATTACACAAAATTTGATCCTTATATTTAATACATTCATGATGTACTTAATCAGCCAGTAAATATTTATCCACAGAAGTGTTATTTAATAAGGTTTTGGGTTTATAAAATAACGATTCACTTAGATTCGTTTTCTCCAATATATTTCAGTCTAACAATTCAGTCTCATAACACGTCTTACCACACAGGAATCTCCAAGTCAATAGAACAACGTGGTCGACTTCTAAGACAAAAGAGCGTCGTTAGAAGTCGTACCAACTTAGCTTGTAGCAACCAGCGATCATACCAACTTAACATTTCTCAACAAGAAGCAGGTTTCTGTTTATCTTCTTGCTCTTTTATAGCTCTCTTTATTGTTTTTCTTGCTCTCTTCACTGAGCGTAATTTGTCTTTATGAGTTATTCATAGGTTGCGTTGCGATTTTCTAAGGCTGAAGTACGTGCAAGTGTAAAATTCTATATTATATTATATTCTATTTATAACTTTGTAGAAGTCTTCAGCTTTAATTATAATTCAAATCGCTGCTATATTGAATAAATAACGTTGCATGTAACACAAAAAAGGTAAGTTCAGGTGATCGCCAGAATGTAGTACGGGAAAAGACATTGCATGTTCTGCCTATTCTGTACTTTGTTTGTTTTGTCAGAGACCAAGTTTCCTCTCTGCTACTACAATCGAAACTTGATATGCGCCATCTATGAGTTACCGTTAGAACTAGAGTTAGGTATAAGCGATTACACAGAGGGAGGTTCGTATCATCAATCACTACGGGGTATGGTATTACGTGAAAGGTAATCATTTACGTACAATAGCACTATTCGCATATAACAAATATTACAAATATAATTATTACTAAAATTTACTTATGCACGGAGTTTTCCTATGGGCTTTAAATCTCTACAATTACGGACACAGTATTACTCTAAATCAAACGTCAAATTAGCATACCATTCGTGATGAGCTAAAAATTTATGTCTGTTTAATAAGTCAATAGAAGGAATAAGGTATCATAAAAGTCATTGCATCCACAAAGAGTCTACAGCTCTACTTTTTGCCGAAAATAGCATCTTCGTAATCTAATTTTGTTGCGTCGGGCAACACTCTACCTAAGCCAGGCCACACACCGCGGGCAAGATGGCAGCCAGATGTCTTCGGATCCTTACTGCGTACCCTCAATAGCCTCAAGTACCTTCCATAAATCTCGGGAATTTCCTAGTCGAGGTCCTTCAAACCGAACAGATACTCTTTCGCTGAATTGTTCCCTAAAGTTTAATGTCCACCACAGGTTGACACGGGAAAGTGGCCTTTTCTCACGTATGAGGCCTCCCACTAGCGACTCTATCTCGAGGGCGGTTAGCATCCTTCCTCACCCACCCCCATAGCAAATAACCAATTAACAACGAAGCCTATTTCCCTCACTCTCTTAGCCAAAATCATCACCAACAAATCCGGTGGTCCCGTGCGCTAGACACACCCATCCTTAGCTTTCCCCCGCCACAGCATCAACACCGAACTTCACTGATCTTCCATCTTTCAAGCAGTCAACATTCTTTCACCGGGTTTACCCCGTAGATCAGTCACTTACTTATCTTACACATACGCACCAGCGTAACTATCTTGTTCACAAAGTTGTTGGAATAAACTGTGATTTCTAACTTATTATATCAGTGTCATATTTAGTTCAACCACCTCTATTATCCTAGGCGAAATAGGGGATCGATCATTTCGTGTCGTCGATTATCTAATCGTAACGGGAATTTACGACTCCCGTTGGCGTGCTTCCCCGCGACCGCGTCTCTCCGCGAGTATTCGAACAAATTTCAACGCTTAATTTTCTATTTAAATATTCTCAATATTCTCTACCTATACCATGAGTTTGCATTGCTTGCGATTTAATTACTTCATGTAATTGTATATTAAATGTCTTTTAGAGGCTTTCATTAAATGTTTTGTGAAACTGGTTAGTTAAATTAATACAAAGTGTCTAAAATTCATTTACATGTTTATTTATCGTTACAATTCCGTGTCATTTATTTTCATTTAATGCAAAGTTAGGAATATTCATCAGTCTTTAATACAATTTATCGGTACATGACTAATTATTCTCATCACGGCAGAAAGGAGTATCCTCGTATATACAGACACTCTTATAAAATTCAAATTATACGTAATAAAATTTGCAATTCAGATAGTTGCGATAGCGCTCGACGTAGCCTAGACCTTCGTAATCTAGACATAAACAAGGTTATGTCATGACGAAGCAGCAAGAACCCATCTCGACGTAACAGATAAACGAGCAAAGGTAAACTATACAAATGAGGATTGAGAACACAGACTGTAAGAATTCAAGAACAGCGAAGAACTATATCGCATAAATGTACTTGTATTTGGTGACATCATATAACTACCCCCGGTAAAAGAACATTGTTGTTTCGTACAACTACAGCGACGTGATTATTACAATCACATTGCAGATATTAATTCTTGGTACCAATTTTCAATCTGCGAACTCGTCACGAATATAAGGCAGAAGGACGATACAGAGTTTATCGACCTATTAAATAATTTACGATTTGACGACATAACAATTCCTCAATAAGAAATACTATGCGAGCGAAGGAGAATTCCTCTATTCTGAGAGTTTGTGGTTGGTGCAGCATTAAGAATATTTCCGACAGCAAAATTAATGGACGTAAATGATACAAAAATGAGATAGCATAATCACATTGTATATACATTACTTATTCAGTAAGACGAGTTTCGCTAGATTTGGAAAAAGATCATCCAGGAATGTTACTTCTGCAAATGTAAATAAATGCAGCGGAATGTTGCATACAATGGCATTAGCTGAAGGATCACGAATTATGTTACAACGAAACATGTCAATTCTGGTGGTTTGATGAACCGCGCAACGGGAATCGTAAAAAAATTTATATCGTCAACAGTTTGAAGAAATCAGCTGGAAGACGAGGCATTCCCGGACTCAGTGCTTATAAAATTTGACAACGAATGTATTGAAAGCAAATTCAAAGACATGGATGACTACATTCCGATATCTCTAATAGTGCGATATTTCAGGCGATGAAAGGTTATGAAATTAACGTTAAACGCAGAATGTTATCCCTTATCCTAGGTTGTAGTGACTGTACATAAATTACAAGAAACTACACCAAACAGGGCTGTAATTGATTTTGGCAAAAAGAATTTTTCAAAGGACCAAATCTACTTTGCTCTTAATTGTGTTAAAACGTTGGACGATCTAGCTACATCTGATTTAGCACTTAACAAATTACTTAATGAATCGTATGATGAAAAAGTACTTGCAGAAATGCAAAGATTACCAGGACTTTCTTCGCCAAAAAAACAGCTGAAGCCTACTTCCTACGACCAATGTGTGAAGAAACGAACCAAGTATCTTTGAAGCGAGGAGTTAGTAATAAAATACACGAAACAAGTCAGCATTGAATGACAAACACATATTTAGAAACGGGCGATATACTCTCCCAATGAAAATTTTGTAAAACAACCGCCCAATTTCATCACTTCCAGCGACTAGTTTGTAGAGAAACGATGGGATACAACCAAATGAAACGACGAATAAGACAGGTCATTTGCAATAACGATAAGGATACGGAAATTGAACAAATTTCACAAAAGAGACCAATCATTAGACTATGTCTACAAGATGCAGAATGTTTCATCCCAACAAGTTGATCCAGCACAGAGCGATTGATAGGCATACATAAAAATTAGATTTTTGTGGCGCACATTACTTGACAATGATCATGCGTGAAAAATTCTTTAATGGGATCAACGGAAGACATACACGAAGCATCTTAATATCAGTTCAACGATTGCAGAGCAATCACTGAAAAATTAACGCAAAAAGATTGTATTATGTGACCAACAGGAGAATATACTCTATGAGATACAACAGGAATTGTTTTGGTTCATCAAGCCATTCCATGGAAATCGATAGATATACACGAAATCAGTATATCATTCATTGGTGAAATTAGTGTTTTAAAACAGAACATAGTTTAGAATAAACAAATCGAAAAAGTTTTCTTAACAAGATTAACGAAAGAATATACCCTACAAGATGCATGAAAAAAAGGAAAGAAAAAGATATACTCATTGAATTAGAAGTACTCTCTCTCGAAGTCGATATAATATAAATATCATTTAATCGGATAAAGGTTTATCGCAATTAGAATATTTGTAATTGTTATATTTATATATTATAACTATATTATAATTATATTATGTCACAGATGGAGGAACATGTTTAATATACTGAATATAAAGCATTTTTTCACGTTTTCTTGTACACTTCTTTTCATATTGGCCTTTAAAATGAACTTTCTTTCAAACGTTAAATATAAAAGTTTTTTATTCTGTGGTAAATTTATCATTGACGCATAACTGAACAACCACTCCACGGATGCAGAAAAAGACATTGGGGTGTTATATCAAAGAAAATATACGTCTAATCAATGGACAATCCTTTAACATATGCAAATCACCACTTTCGCGGAAGAAAATTTTGTGATTTCCAATTCTGTATTAATAGAAACTCAATTATAGGTTTTAGATTGTGATGATCTAAAATCGGAAAAGTCATCTTCTGCGCTATCAATATCCTCTGACGATGCCTAACGAACATAAAAAGGGAAAGACAAATTGCGTAAAAAATTACTACTACATACGTTATCGCAATAATAATAAGAAAAATATTTTATCTGTACGTACACGTCAGCAACAACCGTTTTAAGTTCTGCATATAATTCTGGATGATGACTCGTTCCGATGTAATTCAGCCATCGCGATTTGAATTGTGAAAGCGAGAACGCTGTAACTGCAGTTTGCTTACCTCAAATAGTGGCAAAATAAAAAGAGGATTCTAATCTTGTATAGAAACTCTTCAATAATCCTTTAACTAATGGCATACAGTACTTGCATTACCTTTTATTAATGTTTCTAACTTTTTCTAAACATAAAGCCCGTAGCACAATGCCACGATGTGGTCCCTTTATTCCCTAGATGATATCTAAAACTTTTACTAGTGGTGGTGGATGTTGTAGATACTCTCCGATATATTTAAATTCAGTGCCTTTTATGCTAGTGTTTAAAGCTTCTCTCGAATTTTAAAAATTATTTGCAACGAGATCGCGTAGGAAATTCCATCTTGCTATTGTCGGTCTGTTCAAAGTATGTCTTAATGTATTTTGCATTATTTCGGCAAACTTAGGACGTGCGATACATTAACCAAATTTGTGATTATTGTTGTCAAATACTTTATGATATCACTTGTAAATATTATATCGTCGTATTTATTCCTTAAAATCATTATTCAATTTAAATTGCAGGTTTCTTTTATTTACAATAATTTTTGCAATTTATCCTAGGGACAAGCGGTAAATTTCTGTGGCAGGAAATTACAGTGAAGAACGCTGTTCTTCATAATTTGTAGTGGCTACAAGAATGTCAATGTGGCTTCTAGTTCATTCATAGTCTGGTCCTATTAATATCATTTTTGAAGACACATATTTAACATTACAAGCCCTCACCCCGCTATAGTTTAAGAATAGTGAAATTGATGCTTATCTTTTGAAGTTCATATGTATTCTAATGTCTTTACTTTAATTTGTTTAGCCGGCTGGTCTTCGAAAGTTCCCGAGTCGGTTCACCATTAAAAACCAGGAGACATAGATGTCATTGCCGCAATGGGTGATTTCTTGACAATCGGCGCTGGAGTTACTTCGACTTACGTTCGAGGTGAACATTGAAAGTAGAGGCATAGTAGGCAGTATCGGCGGTCAAGGATCTTGGCTTCAGTACCTGACTCTCCCTTATTAGAATATTTTCTTAAAGTTTGTTCATTTCTTACTTCTGCATTGTTTACGCATATGATTTGTGTTATCGTCATTAATGCGAATAATGAAATCTTTCATAGCCCGATCTTCCTACATGTAGGAATTCAATCCTAAATTAGTAGGTTATTCACTTGGAAACGCTATAAGTACTGATCAGCATGGTGTGTCCACTCATCTACTGTTGCTGTGTGTGTATAAGCATATAGCTGCGACCTGCAAACTATCTCTATAACGGGCGACCTATTTAATACTGACTTCGCTTTTTTTTTCTTTTTTTACTAACCCGAAACTAGCTGGAAAATGTAAAGAAAATCTTTTAAACGCACGAGTCTTACACATATTGGCGGTTGTCAAAAACTACACAAAGCCGAACCCTATTCTAGAAAAGTAGTAATACTGAGCAATCCAGTCCTCGCACCGTGAAGAGGCTGACTACCATCAGACTCTAACAACGGCCTAATTAAAAAACTAATCTGCATTCAATACGGATTACACTCTTGAACACGCATTTAGTTTTGCAACCTTCAACAAGTGATTCATGTACACACTTTTGAGCTAAATACAAATTGGCCAACCAATTTGTGCTAGAACGCACAGCTTTTGAAAAACTCAATTTTGAGAAAAAGTGTAAGAAAAATTCAAATTTTATTATAAATGTTATTATATTATAAACATTTAAATATGTGTAGATAATGATTAAATCGAGAAGGATGCTTAGAACGCGTCCATTTTTTGCTTAGATTTTCCAACTTATTTCAAAAATTAAAGGTCTACAAGAAATCTAACACTAGCACGCGATAGAACAAACATTTTTGCTAAGGAAAACATCAATAAAGCCAGAAAATCATGTTTTGTTTTCAATGTAAATGCGAAAAAGTTTGACGAAACACGCGATGACCGCAATGGTACTCAGTGTTGCCGAGTGTCTCACTTGTCGCTCAGTATAATAGAACCGCAGAACGCGTGAGGCTATTAGCCGTCGACATTCACTAGCATTGCCGTCGTCCCGTATTTTGTCAAACCTTTTCGCTTTTCCAGGAGTTCATCCGTTATACAGATCGTTTTCCGGCAGCTTTGATGTGTTTATCGAAACAGAGGATAAGCGATGGCACCACGCTGACGCATACGTTGCCATGGACGTGCATGTATAGATAAGATTTAATGTAGTATTAGCAGCAGATTCTTGCAAATATCTCGGAAACTAAAGTCGGGTAATGGTATAATGTTTATAATATAATGTTGTTCTGGATGATGTTTTTTACATCATAGTTAAATTCCATCAAAATTGGAGGCGCAGCCGCTTTTGTGCCTAATTACCTAAATTTTTATTTTATATTTAAGCGTATTTCATTCTTGTTATATATTGGTGCATAATTTTATTGAAAAGAGTTATTAGAGAATGATATAGATTGATCACCCTTGAATTCAATTCACATTAAGATCTTATTGATGACTCGGGCTCAACATTGGACGAAAAAACACTGATAAATATTTAATACATTTATAAATGTATATTATGAGTGCGTATTCAGACGACGAGTTGGTATTTCTATAATTACGTATCTAGTGATGTGACCGATACGGTATCGATGTTATCGACATCGATATGCTAATTTCAATCTGTTATCGATTAATATGAAAGGCAAAGGTATCAGTTATCGATATTCATTCTTTTCTAATCGATACCAACAAGTACTGTACTTGAAACACCACAAATTTATCGATATTCTTCTGATACCGCAGGTAAGTTTCGATATAGATTCTTAAAGCTAAATCAAGATGAAAATCGAGAATAAAAGAATTGGGCTTTGTTTTTGACACGAACGAATGTAGATCAGCAGCTTACCTCGTACAAGTCGTAGAGAAAAAGATTATGGCATTCGAAAACATAAACCAACCTTGTAAAAAAATCATAGGTTAGACGTTAAATCTGCTTATTCATTAAAATCCATAACAGCAACCCGAAAATCGCCCCATTAAATTTTCGAGTCGAGAGGATCAATGTTTCCTCTAGTCCATTGCCACCATAAGCAATTAATACATAATAGCGCATATAAACAATGTTTATACCAGTTTGATACATGCACCGCGATCGTCCCGTTCGGCGGTATCCTAAATGTCGTCGCCTCGATAGCTAACATAAACTCAGCACTTTCGACATTTCGTGAGCATGCGCAGAAGTCGTGTGGAAGTTTCAATGGTGGGGTAAGTGAGATACGCGCAGTACGCGCCTAGTGAGATCTCGCGGCTCGTGCGAGTGTGCCGATCGAGTTTACGTGTAGCAATAAACATGACAAGGTCCCCTCACTGATCAACCAGAAGCTTGGTGTTACGCAGAACCTCTAACATTTCGTTTCTCTTATCACGAAGATCGGCGAGACCCTTACTCGAATGACGCGTGAACGCAAAAATTATCGAAACGCAAAGTGGCTATTGACTAATTCCGCGAAAGTGTCGCATCGATATGGTGTAAATACCCCTGCTTTCATCCTTCTTTTTCTCCGTAAAGGAATTATAGACAATTCTCCTTCAGTGCGAAACAGTTTAAATTCACCTCTAGATAAAAATACGAAACGACGAATATTACGATAAAACGACGAAAATTATAATCAGCAAATGTTCTAAAATAAGAACCAATGTTGGATCCATAATAATATTTAATTTTTACTGCGGTGTTTCAGTCGTTATCATATTGATCTTGTAATTTAAGTTCTTTGTGAATAAAGGTAACAAAGAAAATTGGAAATACGCTGTCCAATGAAACATTTTCTCAGTCCTCGTCGGACGTACAAATTCAACATGAAATTCAGCTTTTTCAAAGATGTTGCGCTTTTCCTATCTTTTCGCTTTAGTTAGTTGGTTACTTATTTCTTCTTTTGCTTATGTTTAACGTTTATACATATATAGCATATCATTGATATGTTCTAGACGTGAATCATGCATGAATCCAGAAATGAAAGAAGAAAGGAGATCTCCAGTAAAGAAAAAGAATCTACTTTTCATGTTTACATAATCGTCGTTTCCACCACAGAGGTCGAATAGTGTAACATTTTTTTTTATTATTGTTTAATTTGTATTTTACAATTTGTCCAGCTGGATATTCGGTCAATTTTTCTAGTTAGTGTAACATGACCGAATGTCGGATATTACCGAGATAACGTATGTTTCTATTAAATTTCTTCTAGATTAAACTTCCATGGGGGGCACGAGGTGGCTACAGCTTTTCAGGGCGTAGGACCACGCCCTGGGAAACCCCGATGAATCTGATATTCTCCTATAGCCGGACGGTGACTGGTCGGCGCCTTTGGCCCCCGCCAGTTTGCCGATCCGGTGCGGAGAACCTCGGAGAAGTTGGTGGGCCCGTATCCGCCAAGACCATTCACCTCACCTTCTTGTGGGGCTCCCCGTCACCCTGCACCGGCCTTGACCGGGGCAGGGTGCGAAAGAGTGAGTGGCACTAGGATGGAAACCCTTGTTGACGACCTCGGCAATTTTGTACAACAATGGATAGGAAAACGAACCTAAGAATCGTTTACGGTGCAGGGGAGGGATACCCCAGTACCGGCGCAGCCGCGGGTTGTAAAGCGGGCCCCGCTGCGTCGTCATCGAGCAAACGTGGCCGTCCGGGGGTGAGCCGCCAGGCCCCTGGACACGCTCATGCGTCTGGCGAAGGGGACTCGCGAACCGGGGATTCTTGGAGAGGGTTGGAGGAACCCGACGTTTTGACTATCGGCCCGGGACCTTCGTGGGCTGGGATGCGGCGGCGCCGCGGGGACGGCGGGGTGTTGAGATCCGACGATGAAATGTCGTCATGCTTTTCTTATTCGACCGTCGCGGGCACACTCGGCAAGCGGTCGTACCGCACTATTGCCGAGTCTACAGAAAACACCGCCTCCGCCGCCAACGGCCGCGGCGGTGGCGCGGGACGTCGCACACGGGGGGGGGGACGCGCCCGCGGGGGATCCCGACTCCGCGCTACTTCCGGCTCCCGGTAAAAGGAAGAAGAGGGACGTGGTTCATCGTCGACATTGCGAATATGGGCCTTGGCGCCCTGGACGGCGACCGGAAGCAGCGAAACGAGGGCAAGGACTTTCGCGGAGACGGCCGCTCGGCCATCGGTGCGCCCCCGCACGAGAAGGGAATCCATGCGAGCAGCAGGCAGCGGCAATGGACACGGTGCTATCGGGGCAGGAAAGAAACGCAACGCTAGCGGGCGGGACGCGCACAGCGAGAAAGTGCCGGGCCTTCCCCGACCCTTGCGGTGTGCCGTGGTATCGCTCACTGTGAGGGACGGCTCGGGCTTCACGTACAGGGATGCGATGTCAGTGGTGAAGAGAGAAGTCAAGCTCTCCGAACTCGACATCACGGAGTTAAGACCGAGGAGGGCGATCACGGGGGCGCTGCTGTTCGAAATCCCAGGCCAGGACGCTGGACGTAAAGCATCACGACTGGCCGAGCGGATGGCTGCCACGCTGAAGGATTTGCCCGCCAAGGTAACCGTCCCGCGAAGGACGGCCGAACTAAGAGTGACCGGACTGGAGGACTCGGTCACCGCAGAGGAGGTGGCAGCCGCCTTTGCTGAGGCCGGGGGCTGCCACGCCGTCGAGGTCAACGTGGGTGTTATACGTTCCGCCCCTCGGGGCCTCGGGTCGGTATGGCTACGCTGCCCGCTGACAGCGGCCTGGAGAATCAGCAGAGGAAGAGATGCCGGACCAGGAGGTAGGATCAACGTAGGTTGGTCAGCGGCGAGGGTTTCCCCTCTCCCTGCGCACCGACTCCAATGCTTCAGGTGCATGGAGTCGGGTCACGTGCGCCGGGACTGCACATCGACGGCCGACCGGTCGGAGCGCTGCTACCGGTGCGGGGCGGAAGGACATCGCGCCAGGGACTGCTTGGCGCGAGTACCCACGTGTCCGGTGTGCGCGGACCTGGGACTGCCCGCGTCGCACCGTATGGGATCACCGGCATGCAAACCGCCTGTTCGTAAGAGGAGGGCCGCACAGGAAGCAAGAACCGTTGCAGGCGACGGTGGAGACGCGGTGACGAGGAAAGAAACAATACCGCCGTCAACTGACCCCACGAAGGACGGAAGAGAGGATGGAGAAGTCAGACACAACGATTGCGAGGGGAATGGCGTGAGCGGAAGAAGAGGAGGAGGACAACTGCTCCTGCAGTGCAATCTTAATCGCTCCCGCCGAGCTCAGCACTTAATGTTTTAGAGCCTGACGGAGCGGCGGATTGCTCTGGCGGCAGTGGCCGAGCCGTACTGCATTCTCGACGCGCCGCGAGGCGCTGGAGATCTGACCGACTCGGTCGCCATATTCTGGACTGGGATTGCGGGAAGCCCTTCCTGCTCGTTAATTGAGCGGGGACGGGTCTTCGTGGCCGTGAAATGGGGCGACCTGGCCGTGGTAGCCGTCTACGTGTCGCCCAACATCAGCCGGGCAGAATACGCCTCCTTTCTGGATGGACTCGCGGCTTGCACGAGACGTTTGGGCGCATGCCCGTCACTGGTCCTTGGGGACTTCAACGACCACTCAACGGCGTGGGGCTCCCGCTGGACTAACAGAAGGGGGCGCGACGTACAGGATTGGGCGGCCGCACTCGACCTCCAGCTTATGAACCGGGGGTTGTCCAGCACGTGCGTGGCGTGGTGGGGAGAGTCCATAGTGGACCTCACATGGGCAAACCCCGCCGCATCCCGCCGCGTTTCCGGTTGGGAGGTCTCCCCGGAGGAGACTCTCTCGGACCATCTCTACATCTTGATGGAGGTGGCGGTTGGCGGCGCGATGGGCTACCGTACGTCGGGTGCGCGCGGGCCTATCGGCCCAACGGGAAGGAGAAGAAAATTCCCGCGGTGGGCGGTGACCCGCCGCGACGAGGACTTCATGGCGGCGACCGCTATAGCCGTGGCTTTGTTGGAAGAATCCCCGACCGACGAGGACGCGGAAGCGCGAGCGACCCGGTTGAGACGCGACATGCACGCGATCTGTGATTCGTGTATGCCACGGTCTGGAACGCCGCGCCGCGCCGACGCTGTGTACTGGTGGTCCGAGGGGATCGCTCGTCTCCGCGAGGCGTGTATCCACGCTCGGCGCCAGTACACCAGATCCCGCCGTAGACGGCGGGAGGACGAAGGCACAGTGGCTCGCCTGTACGAGGCCTACCGCGAAGCGCGGAGGCCCCTCCAACGAGCCATCAAGGAGGCGAAGAGGCGGGCCTGGGACGAGCTTCTGGCCAGCCTCGACTCTGATCCCTGGGGGCGCCCTTACAAGATGGTATTGAACAAACTCCATCCATGGGCGCCTCCCTTAAAGGAGAGCATGGTCGCTCGGTACCTGGAGCAGGTCGTCGGCACCCTGTTTCCGGGAGCAGCGAACGAGGGAGTTGGCACCTTCACCGAAGAGGAGGAGCAGGAGTCTCAACCGCTGGAAGAGGAACCACGGGTCACTGCGGGGAGTTGGAGCCCGGAATCGAGAGTCACCGAGGAAGAACTGGCCGGGGCCGTTGAGAGGATCGGAGCGCGGAAAGCTCCGGGTCCTGATGGAGTCCCGGCCCGCCTGTGGAGGGACGTCGCCGGGGTCTTGGCCCCGAGACTAATGCGTCTGTTCGACGGATGCCTGTCTCGAGGTGAATGCCCCACTTCGTGGAAGGAGGGGCGGATGGTCCTGCTGCCGAAGCCGGGGCGCTCTCCGGACTCGCCTTCCGCCTTCCGGCCGGTGTGCCTTTTAGACGAGGCGGGCAAACTGCTGGAGAGAGTGGTAGCTGCCCGCCTGGAGTCGTATTTGTCCCGGAGCGTGCCCGGGTTGCACGATGGCCAGTTCGGTTTCCGGAGGGGGCGGGCTACGACCGACGCTGTCGCCCGTGTCCGCTCCCTTGTCGAGGGGGCCGAGCGGCGTGGTTACGTGGCGTTGGCCGTATCGCTGGACGTGGTCAACGCCTTCAACAGCATCCCGTGGGTCAGAATATGCCGGGCCCTCGAATTTCATCGGGTACCCGCGTATCTGCGGGATGTGGTCCGGGCTTTCCTCCGGGACCGGAGTATCGTCTACACCGTCCGGGGCGGAGGGGTGACCGGGAGGGTTGTACACCGCGAGGTCCCGCAGGGTTCGGTGTTGGGCCTGTTGCTGTGGAACATCGCGTACGACGCGGTGCTCTGGACGCCGATGCCTCCGAACTCGGCACTGGCGTGCTACGCTAACGACACGTTGGTGCTGGTCTGGGGCACGGCATGGGGTAGAACCGTCCGCCTGGCGGAGCTGGCGGTGGCCTGCGTGGTCGCCGAAATCAAGCGATTGGGACTGAGGGTGTCACCTGAGAAGTCCGAGGCAATGTGGTTTTGCCGCAAGGCCGATCACGGGACGCCTCCAGCGGGTTACCGCCTGAGGTTGGAAGGGACTGAGATCGGGGTCGGAACCAGCCTGAAGTATCTGGGCCTGACTCTCGACAGCCACTGGACCTTCGGCGTTCACTTCGAGCGCCTGACGCCGTCTGTTGAGGCTATGGCGAACGCCTTAGTACGTCTGCTGCCTCGGCTGGGCGGGCCCGACGTCGGAGTGCGCCGGCTGTACGCCGGCGTGGTACGATCGAGGCTCCTCTACGGGGCTCCGGTCTGGGCGGAGGACCTGATGACCAATCGTCGCAGTCTCCTAGTGGTCAAGAGGCTGCACAGGGCGGTGGCCATCAGGGTAGTGAGGGGCTTCCGCACCATTTCAGCGGCGGCAGCGGCGGTGCTCGCCGGGTTTCCCCCGTTCGAATTGCAGGCACTGAGGTGCCATGAGATTTATCTCCACACTCGGGGTCTGTCGGACGGGGCGGGCCCGCTGGGCGCCGACGTCAGGGTTCGGGCTCGCCGAGCTTTGCTCGACAGATGGCGCGCCAGCCTCGACACGAGAGCGGGTGCGCCGGGGATAAGGGTCCTCGGGGCCGTCCTTCCTAACTGGGACGTTTGGTTGGGCGGCGGGCCTCCCCTGACCTATAGGGTGACGCAGGTGCTCACCGGACATGGTTGCTTCGGTGAGTATCTGCACCGAATCGGGAAGGAGGCGACCGCGCCTTGCCACCACTGCGATGCGAGCGTGGATGCGGTGCAGCACACGCTGGAATACTGTCCAGCGTGGGCGCGGCCGCGCCACGACCTCATCGTGGAAATCGGTTGGGATCTACCGCCTCCGGCGATCTTCGAGGCATTGTTGATAAGCGAGAGAAGGAGGAGGGCCGTGACCTCCTTCTGTGAACAAGTCATGCTTCGAAAAGAGGCTGCAGAGAGGGTGAGGGTGCGGTACTCTCACCCTGAGAGGACCGACCGGCGAGGGCGCGGCAGGGGTCATGGACGCGCTTCGGTGAGACGCACTAGGTCCGCCGCGTCCCTCGGTGGGGTACAAACTTAGGCGCTGGCAGCTCAGCGCCCCCGGGGCCGCAGAGCAGCCTGGTAGGGGAACCGGACTGCCTGGCACGGCGGCCCCGGCGACGAGGCGCGATGTGACGTGGCCGCACACCACTCCATTAGGTGTCTTAATGAGCGCGGGGGGGCGGTGTATCGCTTACACCGGTTCCCGGGCCCCTCTCGATCGCAGCCGGGACGGTCATCGTGGAGGTTTTAGTCGGTTGGAGTCCGGCACTACCACGCCGCTTTTCCCCAGAAGCGACCTGGTGTCCGTGCGGATTTCCTCCACATTAATAATAAAAAAAAAAAGATTAAACTTCCACCAACGTATTTGTAAAATATTTTGGATTAAAATGAGACCAAACGATGAGACGGTGTAATTTCAGTTATATTTACTTACCAATGTTCATTAAACTACTTTTAGCATCAGCAGATATGCTACGAATTGTATCGTGCTTTTTGTCATTTTAATTGGAAACATCTAACGAACTGTTGGTGAAGGTTCTATTCATTACAAATTAAAAGTAAGAAAATTTGATTTTTCAGCTGAAGAAGGTCTCAGCTTATTGCTAGGTTTCATATTTTATATGCTGCCAAACACTTCAACTCTCAGTCCCTCTTTCTCATCCTCTTTCACTCGCACTGTTCTTTTCTACGTTTGCCACGTTTAGCTCTTTATTGTCACTGGGATTAGGAATAGAGTCACGAATTTGTTGTAATTATTGCAGATTTCCTGTATATGATTTATTTACTTAATAAATGATTAGAGAAAGGAATTGTAGACGCTGTATGTATTTATTTTAAAGAGCTGGAAGAATGCGGGCAACGCCATAATTGGCGTTACTTGAAAGTGTACGCCATTGAATGCCCTTTCCCCTTGATGCATCAAGGCATTGGACGGTCGAGTAATGCAATCTGATCCGAACTCAAATATATATGAGGCAATACTAATGCAACAGTGAAATTTGATTACTGTTTAAAATTCTTTAAAATTAAATTTTCACTAATGTACTTGTGAAATTTTTCTGATCAAAATAAAACTAAATACAGCGATATGTTAGAAATCAGATTTATTTATTGGTGAAACAAGGGAAAGGAAGTTGCTATCGTTTGTTAAACGAACCGCCTTCTTCATCGATATTCGAATAATATGAAAGCTGTATCTGTATAAGGAGCACATATATCCCACTTGTGTGCGATTATACTATTTCCATCCAGTGAAAGTAATCGAAAATAATCATTTACGAGGAATTCCCCCACTCTTTGCCGAAAAACAACAGTGCTGATAACACGAAAGCGGAAATCGTTGATGATCCAATTCATTAAATATTATGTAATACGGTCCAAATTTTTATTCTGTGATAGTGCCGTTATTAATCTTTCCCGAGTTTCATTAGTCATTACTTTCAAGTTACTCTATCGGAAGTGTCCTACCATATACAGAGTGTTCGGCTATCTTCTTTAATTATTGACAGTGAGAAATCTCTGTTGCATAACGACACTGTGTAATCCAAACGAAGATTCGTTTCACGCCCCTAACTTTAAATTCCAACCTTCTCCGACATATATATTACATAAATAAATATATTATATTCTCATAGTATTAGAATTCATCGGTATGAATGAATTACATACCATACTTGTGTAAATAATCGGACCTACGTTTTAGCGGAATTGCACAAGTTCATACGGTTCACAAATAATTTTGGGCACGCTCGTAGTTTTGTCTTAGAGAACTTCATATCTGCGTTACATCAGAACGAGATCTTTCCTTGCACTGTATATTGATTTTTTTCCAGATCTGTTGTCATGTCATTGCGCCCGAAGTTTGAAAGCAGCTATATGAGAAGATGTTCATGTTTGTTTCCTTGAAATATTAACATTGAACTTAATGTATTATGCCATATTTTAGTTTTATTATTGACGTATAACATAAACTAGGCAAGTTGTAATTATTTAATAGATTATGCTTATATTACATCTCAGTAGTTGATCTATTTCCACTTATGATATGATTTATATCATGCATTATACATGAATGATTTATAAACATGCAAAACGCTTACAATATAATTACATCTGTTCCTCAATTTACGCGGAGTATTCGTTCCACGTGAATTCGTTTTACACGAATGAACATCACGTAAATAAAATCTGTCAGCATAAAAGAAAAAATATGTACGCATATGATGACTAGCACAACGTAATGCACTTTCATCTTCATCTCATACAGCATTGACGCTACTGGTCGCGTAAGAAAAGATCGCGCTAAAAACCTTCCGCTTAAATTTTGTTATAATTTACCGCGTAAAATAGGGACTCGCGTAAAAGAAGTGCCCCGTAGATTAAGGGACCACTGTATCTTCATAGAGAAAGAAATATCTTCTCTAGTGGCGTGGAACAATGTTTTCCATCATTTGTAATCATCGGCAGTGGATACAGTTTTTTTCTGGTTTTTCTTGGTTCAATTTTTCTCCCATTATAAAGCAAAACTCCATTTACAATTTTCTCTTTAGATTCACAATCAAAAAATCACTCTCACCTTGTGTTGATCTGTACAGGAAACTTCAACATCATTTTGCAGGAGAATGGTTGAGTTGTGATTAATAAAATTGATCCCTGCGATAAGTAGAATATGATGTAAGCAGAAAAATATGACCTTTTGATCTGGAATTTCAAGGTCAAGGTTAAATTTTCGACAACATTTTTATATTAATCTCCACCACACAGAGGCTGTAGAATAACACTATGGTGGTCCCGGCACTTAACTTTTCTTTATCCTGTACATCTTAGCATCCACTTGAAAACCTTTTAGATTAGATAAGGCTATAGGCAAGAACTTTTTATTTGTCATCAAAATGATAAATCAAGACACTAAGATGGTTTAACTTTTCAATACACAAGAAGCGAAAATACATTCATGACAAGTGTCTACTTATATATTTTAAATAGTTCATTCCTTTACTGAAGATTCCAAGAAAATGAGCTTGTACAGACGAGCATAGATTTTCAATGCGAGTATTATTTCCTAATTATTACAAGTAGATCGCAACATTATACGTGCATTGCAGCATTGTTCAGCGCATTTTTTATTTATGATTTTTTCACTTTTAATAAATAATCACATATTAGAAAAGAAATAGAATTATGTATAATGTATCTAACTAACAAGCTTGATTATTAATTACGGCATTTATAGCACAACGGTCAAAAATAAAACGGGCTAGGACTTGAAGAGGCCATAAAATGTCTTATCTTTCCGCACATTTTATACGCGCATGTCAACAAACAATTCCGAAATGGACAGAGTAACGACACCGCATTATAATATACACGGCATTTTAAACGCTGAAGTTGGCCACATTACATATTTCTCGCTACTATTGAGGTGGTATAAGTGTTGTTCGTGATACTTGTAGCTGCTGGCCGTAGATGTCGCTGCTGGGGTACTGCTATTTTTCTTTTAATTTAGATGCGTGGAGGAAAAATCGGACTACGGGAGCCGGGATTCGAAACCCGGGTCCCGAACGTTCGTAACCTAAGGCGCTAACCACTGCGCTTCCATTGTCCGATTGTAGTTAGTGTCGAGTGACGGTATTTGTTGTCGGGTGCCGCCACACTATTGTTCGAAAACGGCGAGGTCGCAGCTGAAATTTCTTTAAATATGTCAGTCTTTTAACAAGAAAGATTGTAGCGTAATTAATCAAAAAATCACTTTTTATTAACATTGATTACATTTTAAAACTTCCAACTTTGAAGACGAATATCTTCTTTTCGGTAATGGTAGTCTTTACGAAAATTAAAAAATGTATAGATAATATATTAAATAACATATTGTCAAAATTTGAAAGAAATTGTAAGGATACCAATCAGCGCTACCAATATATTACATGATAAATTTTGTATAACTTTTCGAATAAAATGTGATTAAGATGTTACTAGAATTTCCAATATGAATGTAGACATTAGAATCGATTCTTCCATCATGGCAAATTGAACTTATTATCATTGTACTGCGCAGACACTGATACATACAATATTGGAAAATAACACACACAGAGTAATAAATACCACAGTTTGTCAAATGAGAAATATTGACAAGCAACTGATTAAACTCAAACGTCGTTTCTTGCGTAAAAATAACCAGCCTAATACATGGCATATCTTCACCGGAACCTCGTCAAGTTTCGCGTTTGACTTCCTATCGATTATTTCGAAACGAGTAAATTAATATGTAAACTATTTGGAATAATTTCCGTATTCTAATGTTTTCAACAACACAATCAACCTTAAACGTTTCAATTGGAAGAATTTGAAACTTTATATTTCATAAAGAATTATTAATCGTAATGGATATTGTTTCGAAAAGCAAAAGTGGCCGATTAACATGAAACTTGCGGGAAGGCGGCGAGCAAATGGAAAATTTCAGCTTCGGGTGTTTATTAGTTCTCGGGATATTAATAAAAAACGATCAGCAGTATTCTATTTCTAAGAAAAATCATCGATTATAGATTAAACCCATTTACTCATTGAAATTTGTAACGGCATGTCGGAAACCGCTCTATGGAATTTCCGAGTAGAGTCGATTAATGTTTCTTCTAATCCTTTACCTCGATAAATAATTAGTAAACAAAAACACACATAAGAAATGTCTATACAAAGTTCGCACACCGTAGAAAAATCGCACACGTTCCTCGAGTGTGCAGACTGATGCGCGTTATCAACTGGGTGGCGATCAGTCAGGTTGCAATTGATCGGTTCATTTCGCGAACCTTGAACGCTCTTAATGCTCAAGGTGGAGATAGATTAAAGATGCAGAGTAATGTTACAGAGTATGACTGTATGTTGGAGACTGTTCGAAGACTTGTTTAAGATTCCCTGAAGAAACCTCGCCTGTTCCTCATATACTAGCTCTCTGTGATAGGGTTTTCCTACTCACCATGGTTTTTGTGAGGTCGGAAATTATTCCTTCCAATCTTCTCTGGTGTTGCTGAATGATACCAGCGATTAGTTTAGAGCATCCCATCGAACACTTACGGTGTTAATTAGCTTCTTAATGAGGTGCGCATCTCCGTGTTTACAATTTGGGAGGTGAGAACTTCGGACTTTCCCAAAAAAGCAATTGTGGTGTCTGTATCGCAAACTGAGGGTCACCCAAAATCCCGAACACAGACTGCTCACAGAAAATTGATATGTGATATTTGAGGTGTTCTTTCTAAAAGCACGGTTGGGTACGTGTATAGAGAATAAGAATGGGCTATTCACCAGATGTGTTTAAAATTGCTTAGAACTTCCTTGCAAGGATAGTGTCATTTCGTCAACAAAATGTTCGGCATATGTTACACATTAGAGCATAAAACGATACCTTAACTAATCCTTCGAGTATAAGTTTAAATAACTTTTTTGTTGTTTTTCTCGTGTTTTTTCATTTGTTATTTCATGTATATGTATTTGAATATTATAATGTAGAATGTACAGTAATTTGTATGAGAATCATTTGTTGTTTATGTAAAACAACGTACAACCATATTCAGTAGCAGCTCAAGTATACTTAATGCACGTGACGTTTTTCTCTGGACATTGCTATTTTCATTACGATTTTTTTGTAAATAGTCTGCATACTCGCGGTACGTGTGCGATTTTCCAACCTATGTGAACTTTGTACAAGCATTGTCTATATGTGCCTTTGTTTATTAATTATTTATCGAGATAAAGGATTAGAGGAGACACTAATCCTCTCTACTCGAAAATATCATAAGGCGGTTTACGATATGCTGTTATGGATTTCAATGAGTAAACATAATCGATGATTTTTCTTAAAAAACTTTACGAATGTCATAGTTTGTAGTACAAAATAAACTGTTGCCCATCTATCGTTTGATTTGATGATCACCGTGTACCCCACATGAGCTGACCTACTTTCGTTCGTGTAAGGATTTACTCGCGCACAGTGATATTTCGGCCGATTTTTAATTGTAAATAATTCAAAAATAAAACCGAAAGCGCAATTTTTTTCTCCTTGATTTTCGTCTTCTTCTAGCTTCAAGAATCTGCCCTTAAGTTGCTTTACATTGAACACCCGGTATATACTATGAACAAAAGATGGACGGGCGACAAATAATAGCGCGTACGCTGTGGCGGATGCACTGTTGTGTATAATTATATACATTATACATTGGTAGAATTCATTGAACTGGCATCGATAATTTCTTCCGAATATCTCAGAAACTATAGCCGTCCAACAGTTACATGTATAGGAAATGGTTGTTTAGAGTCATATTCCCGACAATATGTTCAAAAGTCATCGATATCAGAGAGGATGTAGCTGTTCTACAGTTCCATGTTATTCGTTTCAGGAAAAGGTGGACGAATTTCACGGATTTGAAAATGATTTTTGTAATCATTTTGTCACGACGTATGTATGACAAGAAAAATAATTTAAGAGGACGGTGCAATGACAGTGATCTTGAATAAAATAACATATTGTTGATGTTAGAGCGAGCGTGTATCCGTAATTAGGTTTGTGATTATTAAATAGGAATGAGACTATGCTTCATTTTCTGACCACCGCGCCGTAAGGTGGCCGACCATGTGCAAGCTAACGTTCAGCGAATGCATTCGCATATTAATATGATTCGTGTGTATGTTGACGCTTTTTCCTGTTATTATTTTCTGTTAGTCGTACGATATAACAGAGTGATTAAATAAAATTCCGCTTCTGCCCGCCTTTCGCCCTCTTGCTGCTCGCTTTCCGTCAGCTTACCATTTTCCACGCTCTAGTAGCGCATTCAATGCTGCGCTCGCTCAGGTTTGTCATTCTAAAAATTTATTAATAAATTACGAAACTGTGCAACACATCCCGTAATATTCAATACTTATGTATATTGTTCAGGGTGTGCAGAATAAGTGTAAAAAGAATCTGTCGTATCGTAATTTTACTCTTTCGGATCGGTGAAGATTTGTAAAAAATCACGAGGAACAAGGTTCTCAAAAGAATCATGCGTCGCAAATGACCCCTTCTCTGAGGGAAAAATGTTAAAGTTCATATTGACATTTACTTTTACTAAGAGAAATATCCTACTATCGATGAAGCAGCAGAAAATTGTATGTATATCAGAATACAGGGATAACGGAAGACTTTTACATGTAGAGAAAAGGTTAACCAACGATACGATTTACAGTGACTATGTGAACTTGGTGAGCAAGAACTTAATACTGGGACGTTTAAATCCGTATCAAAGGTCAAATCGGCTGAGCATTCCTAAAAAAGAACAGATTAATTATCGCCTTTTCTCAAGAATGGAATTATGTGCCAGCAACGATGGCATGTGCATTATATTTGCGATTTTTATGTTTACGACTTCGTAGAAAATTTAAAGCAGTACAAAGTTAAAGCAAACTCTATCTATTTCATACACGATTGTTCACGATTCATGCCATAGTCAACCAGTTCGACAAGTTTTGAATGAAACGTTTGTATTATTGCGAACAGAGTGCAGACCCGCTCCTCATGGAGCATCTCGTTCTTCATATTCGACACCACTGGACGTTGCTCAGAATAAAGTAAAAACTGCATGTAATTTATGAAATATAAAAAAGTCATAATGCTTATTAGTTTCAATAAATTCTCGAACGATAGCAATAGTGGTTACTACAATCGTAGATTTATGTGTTAAGATACGTTAATGTCGGGCGTCGTAATAAAAGAAAATAAAATTGCAGAATATAAATAGGATATTTACATTAAGTAATGAGGAAACCATATATATGCATAATACATAGTAGCATACGTGACAAAAAATGCAACTTTTTTTTGTCATATGCATTGATGCCGTAATTTTTCAGATAGACATTGCTCAGTGATTTCTTTAAACAATTTTGAAAATTTCTTATTAACTGTCGCATTTTCGTTCAATACGTTGAAATTCTTACTCACAAATATTTCTCTGTTTTTAACTGTATCCGAGATAGTCCTTTAAGGGTTGAACTTTGGAGGATGGTTACAGCTCATAAATTTAATTTACCGCAACTAAAAAAGAATACGAGTTTTTATATTTCGCGCTGTTCTTCAAGTCTCAAGATTTATTAAAATCAGAGTCTGCCTATTCGGAACCTTTTCTTGTTAGTGAAGCTTCGTTTTGATACCATTATGTTTTGCAATTATCGTGGCATTGAATTATCAAATTGATAAGTACTTTACGTAAAATATTTTTCCATTTTTTTAAGGATATATTCTTTAAATGATTATATGATGATATATGGTGAATCAAAATTTTTCGTTTCAGGTAGTCATATGTTTTCAATAAAGCACATATTGCGGAACTGTTTTCAGGTGTTTCTAAACATGCTACAGAATTAAGGCTCGTATATTAGCATTGTATTTTATAGCATTGTGTATCGTGTATTACTGTGTTTTGGATAGTTATCTTGTATCAGGATGAAATTGTCTTTCAAATCCATATTTTTACTCATTGATGCAGATCATTTTTAAAAATATTTATACACGTTTTAACCTTTTTTTTTTGTACGTGGAGAAATCCTCATGGACATCCGCTGTTCTAATAATCGCGTAACAGCAGAGTAGTGTCGGACTCCTACCGACTAAAACTCCACGATGACCATCCTACGCGTATGACAGGAGTGTTCCAGGAACCTTCCCGCGTCCTCTTGTTCGAACCAGTCCTAATAATTCCTGACTATTGAATTTGGCGCTAGGGGGGGCATTGTCCCTAGGGCTATCGCTTCTTCTAGTCGTGGTCCGTTGGGACTGCGATGGAGCGGTTCTAGGTCGCCTGACTGCCATCCTCCTTCTCTCTCTCCTTTCTTTCTCTCCCTTTCTGCTCGCTCCTTCGCGAGCATAACTCGCTCGCAGAAGAGGCGGACGGCCTCGTATTCCAGTGACCCTCTCAACATCGCTTCTACAATCGCTGAGGGGGTCAATCTTTCTCCTATGGCGTACCGCAGAGTGTAGCGGGGCAGTTCCCACGCCGGACAAAACTCCAGCGTGTGCTGCGATGTGTCCCTGCCCTTTCTGCAGTGGTGACAAATGTCCGTCGTCTCCCGTCCGATTTTTCTCTCAGATACTCGCCGAACACGCCGTGTCCAGTGAGCACCTGCGTCATCCTGTTGGTGAGCGGGAGACCGCTGCTGCTTCTCCATGTCTCCCAGGTTGGGAGGACCGCCTCCGCGCCTCGATGTTTGCCTCCCTCGTTGATCAGTTGGGATCGCCACTGGTCCCACGCGTCCTCCTCGACGGTTTCTAGGTTGTTTGGGGCCGCCTGCTCGGTCAAGTCTTCATACACGTTTTAACCTAGGAAGTGCTAACTCCAAGAATATAGATTTTTATCATAAGCTAGGTACTTATTAATATTTTCACAACAAGAAAATGTATCGAATTTTTTTTCTGAAAATTATTTTGGAGACTTGTAAGAATATGTATACATTTTCCATTTCCTAAGAATTTCTTACTAAACGATGTTGTACCATAATTTTAATTTTTGTTAAAGCATTGCATGAATACGTTTCACACTGATTGTGTGTTATTTAATCTCAGCAGAATAGGAAGTTCGTAATATAAAATGGAATTTACAATTCAAATATTTTCGCATTCATCTTAAATGTAATATGCATTAAAAATGTAATTAAAATTCAAATGTTTAAATCTATTTTTTGCTTCGTTCTGGAGATAATAATGTTAATCGAATCATTCATGTATGACATTATACAGTTTCAGTAGTAGGGTGGTGTTATTAAAAGTATGAGTATCTAGAGGAGCGACACATCGAATATCGTTACAGTACAGTGACAGACTTATCGGGATCTACTGACGTGAAAACGCATTATTGTACGATTTTTGGTAAAGAATACGCAGTGGAAGTAGCAACAGGTAACATGTGATTCCTTGTTATTCTGTATTCAATTGTGTCGTCTTCTATTAATTGTATTCATCATTACCAATGTCATATATATCAAAAATATTATCGGATAACTTACTGCAATAGCTTAAATGAAGTTTTTGAATTTTAAAATATTTATTTTGCATTTTACATTTTACACAGTAAAAATGGTTCACTATTATGGTTATTCGGTAATTTACAACCTCTCATTAGAGGTGATCGAAATATTCGCCTTCGTGTGATAGTTGCATGAACCCCCGGCTATTTTTTGGCAAAAGTTGAGTTTAAGAAGGGTTTTTCATATTATTGTTAGGACTGTCTTCGATCTTTCGTGTCTATGAAAGGTGAAAGTACGCTTCGCGGTGAATACATTAAACATGCGAGATACTTCAGTCACATTATATTTTAAATAGTAAGAATCCATTGTTTGTAGTAAAATTAATTGAAGCAAACGCAAACGAACTGACATATACATATGTAATATTGATTCTATATAAAAGAAACTATGAAATGGTAGTGGAGAGATTATGTATTGCACAATTGTATTAAGTTCAAGTAAAATATTCTACATTGTGATAAAATATATTTCCCTTATTTTATTTATCACTTTTTTAAAAATCCACTTGTTAATTATTTAGATGCGACAAAATATCTCTTCGAATTATAACATAAACATCCTTTCATCACATTCAAGTGTTAAAAAGACTTTATGTTCAATTTTACAAATGTCAAATTTCACATATTGTTATTAGTTATTACTCAATATATAATTTTTTACACTTGTATACTATATATATATCGGGTTTACATTAGAATTAGGGTTAGGGGTGTGAAACGAATCTCCACTTGGATTACACATTGTCGTTATGCAATAGAGAAGACATTGACTAGTGCAAGTACGATTATCATAGAACTGGACAAGTAACCGTGGTAATTAGATACTCGAGAAATTAATGACAATGATCCTAGGTTCAATAACGAATCCGCGGTCGACGGGATGATAGATGAACGTGCTCACAAAATCTAAGTCGGACGCGTAATATTCGCTGATCGTAAGGTGTTTCTCTATTCGTCGATGGCATCGCAAGAAAGAATGAGTTTCCGTCCCAATGATGCCACAGAGGAAAAGCATAATGGGGTGTGTCTAAGGACACGAGATCATCGGATTCGTCGAGAAAAGCCTTCGTTCAGAAAGTAAGGGAAATTGACGTTGCTGCTAATTGGTCAATCTCCATATCGGTGGTGAGAAAAAGATGCTAGCCGCCCTCCAGCGAAAGTTGCTAGTGGGAGACGCCGTTCGTTGAAAAATAGATCTTTCCTATCTTCGCGTAGCTGGGACAAAGGTTGTTTGTCTGTCTGAAGGACTTTAGCCAACTAAATCTTAAGATTTATAACGGGCCCTCAGGCTAGCTGAACGTGTACTGCGGAGACGCATCGACATCTGGCAATCATCTTACTCGAAGAATAGGGTCTGCGTGTGGCGAGCCATGGGACAGAAACCGTTTTAATGTTTACTGTCGCGTACCGCCACAAATATTTCTTTTAAGGAGAGCTATAGAATTACTCCATACCTTTGTTAGACAAAGCTTTCATCCCGTGACTGCGGCTACGTTCGGCGACTGCCAGTCGCCTCGAGTCCAAGCTCATTATCACAAATCTCGAACAAATACAATCGCATTGAATGACGACAATTGTTTAATTACGCCTACAATAGAATCTAGATTATAATGTTAGGGGATTTTCCCAAAATTCCAAAGGGAAGGCTTCGGTGTCCTTTCATCTCCGACATAATATGTGTACAGTATTTAACGTATCAAATTTCTATAAAACAGCAATTTCTGAAACACAAGGCTTGGTATTGTAAAGATCAAGCAGAAAACAAATTACAAAACTAGAATAATATAAAAATATAGCACATTCTTGAGGTTAAAATAAGATGAAAATGAAGAACAAGATAATTGCGCCTTGTTTTTCACACGAACGATAGATGGGCAATAGCTTACCTCGTGCAAATCGTAAAGAAGAGGACTACGACGTTCGGAGATGCAAACTATCCTGCGCGACGTTTTCTAAGAAAAATCATAAATTGTAGATTAAACCCGTTTGCTCATAGAAATCTATAACGGCACATAAATAAATAATGTATGCAGAGCACATATAAAATAAGTTTATACAGATTTCGAATACGCACGTGTTCACGGATGGGAACAGAAAAATCACATACGCAACAAGCATTCTTCAGGTGCTACTAAATATGATCGAATACTGTTTCGCATAAACCATACACATTTTCCACACAAGTCACTGACCACTGCATATTACAATATTTACCTAAAATAAAAAATGAAAAAAGCAAAGGAAACTACATAACTATTGTTTAAATTAATACTCGAAGGATTAAAAAAGGTATCGTTTCACGAAGTAATGGATAATAATGCAAATCAATGAACAGCCACATTAAAAGCTGTATTTATTGCGTTGAATACCTCTTTTTTTGGTGAAAATCTACCATATAGTAAAATTATTCAATTATTATCATTATTTAATTATTTCATTCATGCAAAACGAAACCATAATTATTGAATTATGTTTCTCTTTGTGTAAAGAATATCCGTAGACTTCTTTAGAAAGTAATGCATAAAACGGTATCAACCAATTTTCTATATCATTTAAAACATTTTTCCACTTACTAATTGTAGGGAATGTTAATCTATGGCAATTATAGGGACTGCAAGTGTGAAGATCCTGAAACATGGATACAATCAATAGAGAAACAAATGAAAATGGAATCAATAAAGGACTGAATAAGACGAGTTCTCTCGAGGAATTCTATGCCGGCAGTGGGATCCTTGTGACTGGAGCAACCGGTTTCGTTGGAAAAGGTCTCCTGGAAAAACTTATTCGCATATGTCCACGCATCGCTGCTATTTTTATACTAATTCGTCCAAAAACTAACGAAACGATAGAACAACGATTTAAGAAGCTCATAGATGATCCCGTTCGTAAATATATTCTTGTTCTGTGCAATATTTAAGGCTGTCAGGAGCCAAATTGATTAAATTTCTTTTCTGGAACTGAGCTGGTATTTTTTTGTCTTCAGATTTACGATGACATCAAAGCCAAATACCCTTCAGCTTTGAGCAGAGTTTATCCCATGAAAGGTGACGCGAGTCTGCCGGACTTAGGTCTTTCGCGAGAAGATAGAATTTTGTTGTTAGAGAAAGTAAACATATTGCTACATGTCGCCGCAACTGTGAGATTCAACGAACCGCTACACGTGGCTATTAATGTGAATACGAAAGGTACTGCTCGTGTTATCGAACTTTGGAACGAACTGAGGCATCCAATTAGCTTCGTCCACGTGAGCACAGCTTATAGTAATCCGAATCTACGTGAGATTGGGGAAAAAGTTTATACGTAAGAATAAGTTATGCGCAAACGTTGTTCCATGGTTTAAGAATATTATATTTGTAATTATAATGTGAAGAATATGTCCACTTATTACTGACTTTGCAGCACGAGCTTGAGTCCTTCAGAGGTCATCGATATCTGTGACAAATTGCACAAAACGTCCATCAACCTAATAGAAAATAGGATTTTAAAAACATATCCAAACACATACACATTCAGTAAGAATTTAGCAGAGCAGATTGTAGCAAGTAAGTGCAAAGATCTGCCAGTTGCGATAGTTCGGCCAAGCATAATTGGCGCCTCTTTGGAAGAACCATGTCCTGGTTGGATAGAGAATAGTTCTGCATTAACAGGTATTTTTATAGATCTGTTTCAATGATAATTGTTCAATACTCCTTACATTCCACAGATGTAAAGTTAGTAGGTTAGGTTGTTAGAGGCCAAATGAGATCCACTAGATCATCATTATTATAGCTCAAATTTATTGTTGCTCACAATAACGAGAAATCTTACCAATCTATTTAACGATACATTTCTGCTAATACAAAATCACAAATAATTTCTAAATCAATTTAATGTTACCAGGTACCTTTCTGCTACTCAGCAGAGGATGTGTAACAGCGATATGGGGTAGGAGAGATACAAGATTGGATGTGGTGCCTGTCGATTTCGTAGTCGACACAATAATATGTACTGCATGGCATGTTACGCTACATCGTGGTCATGAAGTTAAAGTTTACAACTGCACCAGCAACGCATACCCTTTTAAGTAATATTTTTTACGAATATATGTCAACTCATGTAATTCGATTGTTAGAGTATTCCAAAAGATTCAGTTTATTTAAGTAACATGGACAATGAAGGCGCAAACAAATGAAGAGTACAAATGTCTACTTTTGCTCCCAAAAGTTCAATTTAGAAAAATAGTAATATAAATAATATTTGTTGAAATTGCATAATACTTGCTGAGATACTCGGATAATAATAAACTTTACTTTGCGCATAATTCCATTAATTGTAATAATGTAAATGTTCCAATTGACAAGGTTTGGTCCGATGATAGATGCTATAGTAAAATGTAGCATAGAAACCCCACTGATCGATACGCTATGGTACCCGGGTTGTTCAGTCGTAGCTAATAGATATATTTACAACGTTCTGAGTATAATTCCGCATGTTTTGCCTGCGTTCGTCATGGATATATTTTTAAGATTCCGAGGTAGTAAACCAATGTAAGTATTCTATCGACCCTCGAACAACGAGAACGATCTTTCTGGAATAATCATTGCTTTCATCTATAATAATAATTAAAAATGATATTTCAGAGTGATGAAACTTCTCAGAATTGGCAATAAGCTTGTCGCATCGGTTGCATTTTTCACCACACACGAATGGACCTTCCAAAGGGATAACTGTTCCGACTTGGCGAGGAAGGTGAAAATGTTGAAGGACAGCGATATGGTCAAACTAGATTTACGGGATATGAATTGGGAGAAGTATGTTGAAGATTACCTGATGGGAATTAAGAAATTTATTCTAAAACAAGAGTGTCAGCCAACAGCCCGACAACGATTAGCAAGGTGCGTATAAAAGTATCTTCTTATTAAAAAAATAGGAATTAATATAAATATAAATATTTTTGGTTATTTCAGGTTGTACTGGATACATCAGATCACCAAAATATCCGGTATAATAATTTTGTTATGGATAATATTATGTTTTGTATACTGACTACTTGAACGTTACTTTTTTATCTTTGAAACAAAGACAATATAAATACAATTTTATGAAGAAGGAATTCATCATCCTTTTCATTTTGTCTTTTCATTCGTCTCCTTCCTAAATAAATCCATTTATGACATTGTTTATTTTTTTTATAAAATTTTAATAAGAATACATGTATTTATACCCACATGATTTCTGAGCTGTAAGCAATTCATCTGCTCGCTGACCATGAACATTTTTCCATTATAATGACATTATTATAATGACAGAAACTTCTATCATCCTCCACCAAATAAAAGTTACGAGATAGTTATTCGTTGACAACAATAATTTATCATTGAAAAGTCTACTGAGAAATAAACTATGATGATAGAAGATAAATATATTTTAAAATAAGATTTAGAATGAGAAAAAGAGTTCTAAAGTAAAACTTTTTTAAGAATGCTTCATTTGCTCTAAAGGCTCACTTAGGTTCTCTAGTTGTTTGCTCAAGAACCTTGCAGTTGCTTGACCAGTCGGCGTTAAAATATATGATACAGTCATCGAAATAGAAACTAGATGTGACAATCATGCTGGATAAAATATTATCTCATATAATAAGTAATGGGTAGTTTTTTATTTAAGTTAAATTTATAAAAATCATATTGGTTTTCATTTCATGTGTATGTATGTGAATATCGCAATGTACAGTGATCAATGATTTGTACGAAAATTGTATGTGGTTCATACAAGAATTGTCATGTCTATTAACAGCTCATAAATTCGTAATGCGTACGGGGTTTTCATGCGAATAGGACTATTTTTATTACGATTTATCTGGGAATAGTTCGGCCACCACAGTGCGTTTGTGATTTTCCTACGCTGCGTCAACTTGTGAACAAATTGTTAACATGTGTTGAGGTTGACTGATAGAAGAACAAGTGGATGAGTATGTAATAGAAAAATTTAAATAAATAAAGGTATAAGTATAAGTATTATACAAGTTTAGTGTATAAGTTTATGCTGATCCATATCCTCACTCTCATAGTGTTACAATACCATATAGATGATACTGGTGGTTGTAATACACATCGCCGTCTTTAAACCTAAAATAAATTAAGCAACTGTAATATTGAAAGTATAGAAGCTGATAATTATCTTTTAATACTGAATAATTTGATAAATTAAGAAAGAATAATACTCACATGTGCTATTTATTACCATATGAGTATTGGGCATCATGATAAATAATTGTAAAGTACATTTGAAGGATCGGATTTATTGACAGTATTTTCTTCAGGAGTCATTTATCGTGCAATACGCAGAAATTAACTAATTATGAAATAATTAATAAATGGTTAATTGCCAGAATGTTGGTAGTATAGCTTTTAAGTATATAAGGAATATAAGATATATACACCGTGTTAAGTATAGATAACGATAAGTATTATTTGAAATGGTCGTTAAATAAGGTTATTTGGGTGAGAATAATATAAAGACAAGTTATGAACGAAAAGAAAAGTAAATAGAATTTAGATATGACTAGTAAAAACGTGAGATTATACGAGCATCTAATAACAATGACTCAACAGATTAAGACTGTTTATTTTGTTTTATTTTGTTTGTTTTAGTTTTGCTGAATACCGTTAATGGTACATAGTTAAGTTAATGTTAGTTGGTACCTTAACAACATTAAATGACTTCCAGATGAAGATAACATTTAAATGGGAAAGATGTAAATAATTATGTTAGTTTTATGCAATTATATACATGATGGAGCGATAAGCGAGCTGGTAAAATTAAGGAAAGTACACACATATCATAGCCCATTAACGCCAATAAAAGTGTGGTTGAATGAGTTATTGGATGATACGCAATATACGAACCTGGCAAGATTATACGGACAATGGAAACGGAATAACGACAATATGACAATATCGGCAACGTAACTGAACATGATAAAGGAATAACGGCTATTATAAGGAACTTGGCTACGTCCCTTAATTAGGAAAAAATATGGATAGAATGACACGGAAGAATAAAATTACGGCTCCGGGGGTTTTGAAGCCTCCAAGCCACGTCGGTTCGGCGAGTGGTGCCTCTCCCAGGTTCGCCCCGATGATTATCACACGACTGGGCGAGGAACGAGGAGAGGACGGTCGGTCCCAGGGCCGTCTTTTGCTCGGTAAGAGAGATCGGGGATCATGCGATCGATTGCGGTACAGAGAAGAATCTCGAAGAAGCATCGTTGATTCCGACCGCCAAAAGGGAGACTGCCAAGGAGTTAATAAAGGGGAAGGTGGGGCAAGACATCGAAACGGACATTGAATCTCAAGCGGAGTTGACCGACCAGAGTAGCTATCTAACCCAAGGTACTAATAACCTCAGGAAAGGATCAAAAGCGGAGGAAATGGAGAAGGTTTTAGTGAATAAGGGGGCGTTGGAAACCAGAAGAGGAGGAAACAGAAAACTGGAGGAAAGCTCTTTCGCTGACGGAAGTAGAGGTCTGTCATCAGGTCTTCGCGACGTCAGGGGACTCACGAGGAGTCTGGAAGTTCTATCAATGAACATAGAGTTAACGATAAGAAGAATTATGAGAAGACTGGCGTAGCAAGGTATCGGTAGTCAGTCAGACTGAGGCGGTCCAATCAGCGAAACGAAAGGTCATATCACCACTGGAGGAAAGGAAGGTATGCCACATGGAAGAGCCGAGAAAGCA
Organism: Bombus flavifrons; assembly: GCF_040668555.2. Classification (NCBI taxonomy): domain Eukaryota; kingdom Metazoa; phylum Arthropoda; class Insecta; order Hymenoptera; family Apidae; genus Bombus; species Bombus flavifrons. The sequence goes on along the minus strand of NC_138458.1, from coordinate 3,055,851 downwards.
AGAGGTGATAACCTACGCCGAAATCTGTAGCAAGGATAGCGAGGACGAATGGACGCCCGTTAACCCCTTAACTTGCGATTTACGTTCGAGAATGTTGGGCCAAAAACACAAACAAGCTATTATATATTATATTATATATTATATTTGGCCCGATCATCGTACTTCGGTCTATGTCCGCAATATTTTCGTTTGGTCCAATCATCGTACTACGGGCTATGCCCGTAGTCGTAGGTTAAGGGATTAATTGGCGTAGGAGGCTTAGGAGTCGAATTGAAAGCACGACGGGAGGAAGGACCGTAGTCAGGGAGAAAAGAGAGAGAACTGCAAGGAGAAGGAGCGAGATTATCCTTGTTGAAGTGAAGTAGGATACCAATTGGATAGATTCCTATATTCCGTATGATAATTCCGTATGGTGCGTATTGGAAGGAGGAGTGGCTTTACCATCGCAGCGACAACTGGACGAAGAGGCTGGTGGAGGACGTCTCTATATTCAGGAAGCACAGGAGGTATCATTGCCACTTTTACTATGCAGATCCTGATCCTTATGCGCACTCACGAACCCCAAGCCAAGGGTGGGACCGTCGCGGTAAGTTCAGGGACCGGACCATCCGCGTAGACCGATGCCTGTTGCCTTGGGCCCTCGTTTACGTGTGTTCTATCTGGAACTGTCGAGTTCGGTTAGCAGGATCACCGACCGACAGTGACGTTTGTGTCCATCCACACCGATATTCCCAACAAAGATGCAAGTTGGGTCCACGGGCGTCGAGTGAATCCCGAAGGGAGATGCATCCCCTCAGCTCGGCCAATTTGAGTTGGACTCGTGGAGGTAGTGGTTGAAGGCCAAATGCTGGACAGATAGCCGATATGGCGTACTTGGCTTCCCCGATGGCCGTTGGCGGGTGAGCAGCGTCCCAACTGCTCCGAAACCGTCCTGGGGATACGGTAGGGCTAGGAAAGAAGCCCCGTTCGACCTGAGATGAATGAAAACCCCTGCAGGCTTAACTAATACAAGTAGCAAGGTCTGGGTACCGAGTGCGCTAGTTAGGTGTGATCCCAACCCCATGGCCCTGGGGGTGTCAGGGTCCGGTATGGCCACTTTTCCGAGGTACGGACCTGTTACTGGAGCTGCTACGGCGGCAGACACTAAATGTACCGAAGTATGATCAGGAAGGAGGTACGCTCCCGGTGCTGGGACTGCAATAGTGATAGTGACGACGCCGAACATGCGCTGTTCCACTGCCCCAGGTGGGTAAGGGAAAGGAACGAATTGAAGAATCACTGACAATTGTCAATTGGATCGTGCTACTAGTGAAAAAAGAGGGCAACTGGACAAATTTCCAGGCTTTATGTAATAAAATAATAAAGTCCAGGCTTGCGCAAGAAAAGATCGAAGAGAGGAAAAGAAGATGATAGAATAAGACTGAATAAGAGAGCCCATCGCGGCAATAACATCCTTGTCACCTGCTCCCAAACGATGAACCGACTTGGGAACTTTGGGAGACCTACCACCTAAAGGGGTTAGAATAAAAGATTTAGGACACTCAGTTCCTGGAATTATATCGAGCGATTACAACAATTGTACCAAGCTACGGTAATGAATCTATTTATTTAAATATAATGACAATTTAAAAATATGGCGATAAAATATTAATTGGAGATAAAAAGATCTGCCATGTTTGAATAATTGTTGTATCTGTTACGACCGCTCGCGAAGAGGTCGCGATTGCGAGGAAAGCTCATCAGAGAGAGGTGTAAATTCTCGCTGCGATTCGGATAATCGACGCCGCGAAATAGTCGCTCCCCTGTTTCGATCAAGATAACAGAGGTGGCTCAAATCAGTTTAACACTGAAGTAACAGGGTTAATATAAACTTGTATATTTAACAATATTTAATATTATAATGAGCACGTCACAAGTTATTTAACGATTATAGAATTAGTTTGTTAGCAATTCGACCCAACTTTATTATATTTCTGGATATATTCGTTAGACTAAGCGACTTTAATTTTATTCGGCTGAACTTCTCGATACATAACGTTTCGTTCCTCAAATGATACTGATTGCCCTTCGATCTTTTCCTTTGTCTTTTCTCGGAGACGAGCCCCGCTACGCTCAGGTCACGCCACCGTTCACGCCTATGATCACGTATGCCACCTTCTTTGAGTAGATAAAATAACGGACCGAAGGCGAATCAACGTTTCTAGAACTCGCTGCTTGATGACAAATATGCGCTTATCGCTACATTGTACATTTTTCGTCGGTCGTATAAGACGATCTCTCTGCGACACTTTAGTACCACGAGCGATGGTTAGGAATACTGCCAATGGTAAGCCTCGCGGCGTAACAGTATCCATTAAATAAATATCAATCACGAAAAATGACAATACTATAAAGAGATTAGAACTAAACTTAAAAGTATATTAAAATTACTGTGCGTTTAATTAATTTAAATTTCCAAGGCAAAACACGTCTAACTGCAATTTAAATTAAGCAGTGATTTTAAAAAAGTAAATACGAAAAAATAATATCTAAAGATGATTTCGTTTTTTTATAAAAATTAATACAAATTTTTCAACAATAATAAATAAAACTTTAACTACCTGTAACTTTGCAAGGAAATGGAACGTCTGATGGAATCTGTATTTCAAGTTTGCTTTCATTTCGCGCTGATTGTAAGAATGATCCCTCATTGTAATTATTTGCTTCTAAAAAATATGTCTGTTTAGGTCATACGATTCAGTAATTCCGATCTGGATGAAGTTCATTTTGTGATTTCACTTACACAAACATTTTTTTTTTTATACGTGGGGAAATCCTCCTGGGCACCCCTCCGCCCGCTTAGAAGCAGTAGGTAATGTCGGACTATACCGACTAAAACCCCACGGTGGACTGCCCGACGCTCAGCTGGAATGCCCGGGACCCATTCCAAATTACTGCCGGATCACTCCTGCGTCTTCTCCTTTCTGAGAGAGTCGTTACTTGTTTAGTTCAGGCATTGAGAGGGACCACCCCTCTCTACACTATCCCCTGGGCCGTCGTCCAAGTTTGAGGAGGTCCAGATCCTCCTTGGCCTCGACGTGGGGCCTCCCAAGCTGGACAAAATTCTAACGTGTGCTGGGCCGTGTCCTCGCCCACGCCGCAGTGGTGACAGGTGCTCGTCAGCTCCTTTCCGATTTTCCTCGGGTATTCCCCGAATACTCCATGACCTGCGAGCACCTGATTCATCCGGAAGGACAGTGGAAGCCCTCCTCGGTCTCTCTAAGCCTACCAGTTTGGCAAGACCGATCTAACGGCTCGGTGGTCCCGGATCTGGTCTCTGGACCGGATCACCTCTTGTCTAATTTCCCCCCGAATGTCACGGGCCGCCTGACAGGCCGTGTTACTTACACAAACATAGAATAAAATCTATTTTCAGTAATGCAAAAATCGCGAGAATTCCTTTTACGCTAATAACATTATTTCGTCTAGAAATACCTGAAAATTTAGTTTCTTATAAAGTGAATTATGTCGCGAACAAAATTGATCGGTACATGAATTACTTTCCATATAAGTTGCTTTTTAAAAGACTCACCCGAAAGGAAACATATTAAACATGACATTTTTTACAATAGTGATAAAAGTACATCGCATCATTTGGAATCAATGATTTTAAAACTTTGGATATCATATTCTTTGAAAAATTTCTTTTATTTAATATCCGTATTACATGATAAATATAACATGATTTTCAGTATCTGAATTAATATCCATCTTTCCTAGTATATATTGTAAAAAGAATAATATTATCTCCAAGATTAAAACAGCGAAGGGTAAGATATTACCATAAATGTTATAGTGTTTTAATTACTTACGAGTCTTATAACACTTTTCCCACGAAATGAAGCGATGTTGTTTAATATGTTAAACTGCGTTGAATTACATTTTATTTGTGACTTAAACCACCTATAAATGTCTCTTTTTTAATGGCATCAATGCTTCAGAGTGAAAGTATCTTCAATGCTAGAAAAATATTTTTCCGCCTTCTACATCACTTTCCTATTGTATAGTTTTCAGAGTATCTCTCGTTTGATTTCGACAATTAGTATCGTACCTTTCCCCTTACATGGTATTATGCACAAAGTAATCGACGCATACGATATAGGATACCATTTATATCGGATAATTCGATACGAAGTATCAACGCGTATGAAATATACTGTTCAAAAGCAAAATATTAATTTCCATTATTTATAAATGTACTTTCGACCAGTCGTGGGGAGACGCGATCACGAGGAAGCGCGCCAACGGGAGTCGTAAATTCCCGTTAAGATTGTAAGATGAAGTGACTGCTCTGTAGTTCAAAGAACAAGTCTAGAGCACAAGTGACTGTTCTGTAGTCCAGAGAACAATTAGCGGAATGAAGTGACTGCTCTGTGGTTATGAGAACAAGTGAAGTTCGTTCTTGTGTGATTACGAAGGAAAGCTCGGAGTGGGTGTGTCTTTTGAACTACGAATGTGGATTCATTGTTCACACTTTTCGTTAGGACAGTGAGCGTAACGATCCGCGACGCCCATTGGTTATAGCCAACGCTATTAAATGAAGATTGGAGGAGGAAGCCTCCTACCTGGCTCGGGGATTACCTTGTTCATGGGAAAAACCGGCTTTTCCGTTAGACAAACATTCACTTTTTCCGTTAGGTAACCACCCGCTTTCTCCGTAATTTCTAAGAACGTGCAATAAACCTCGGGACTGTTCTAAGGACCAGCCATAAAACGAAAATACTTCTAGGATTAAAAATCCTTCAGAGCAAACAGATTTACTTAAAAAACATATGATAAAACAATTAAGTTAAAAAGTTAAAGTTTATGGTGTGTCCTTAGGTTTATTGAGGGTCGGAATGACGGTATGTGGACCGTAAGCTGCCAGGCAATAAAGGACGTCGCGCGGACCATCTCACGTAACCATAAATTTACGTAATAATAAATTTATATCAAACGTATATTTTTAAAAGATATTGGAAAATGAAATTGACAAAATAGCTTCAATGTTTCATATACACCGCGAAAAATTTCAAAGAACATCACAAGTGCCAAATAAATGGAAATGAATAATGAATGAACCTATAGTATTTTAGAGTATGGTGTGTAAAGGTATTGTAAAGCATAAAAATAAATTTATTACACGTGATGATGAAATCTTCATAATCGATAATGGAGTATTAATAAATGAGTAATTTACACCTTTACCATTGCATCCTTAAACAATATTGAAACATTTAGTTTTCTCGCGCTAAGAAATTTCTAGTAACATCCAGTAACATCGATCATCTTCCGTGATGCAACTCGGCCCTAAACGGGATATAAACTTTCTGCACATTGTATATCTATATAACAAGGATGATTTACAGCAGTACATGACGTGCAAGGTCATTGAATTCGTTTCAACAATCTTCATAGTACGTACTAAGAAAAAGAAATATTTATGTGGTTCCATGGGACGACGAAAAAATATTCATAACATTGGAATTATTGCGCGATATTGTCATTTTCATACTCGTCTATCTCGGATAGACAAATAGATATGAACTATTCCGTAGAACCATACAATTAAATAGGTTTTTGTAGCGTGGAACACTATAGGTTCTTGTCTATGCTAGCGTATAACCGAACAGGACAGGTCCATAATTTTATAGAATATTGTATATGGTAGCCTGTGTCATCTTCAGTACCTAGCCGCATTGTGCAGTACTGGTCCGAGAACAACCAAAACCATAAGTCTGATCGTTTTCATTCCATCTCTAATACTACTAAAGTACTCGAAAAATACAACTGCTAATCAAATATCTCCTCTCTCAGGAGGCATACAAGTATGCATATGCGCATGAATACTGTTGGCTCCCATTGATTCTTCTTTAATAAGTACTTTATCGATTGAACATCGTTTAAAAGTAGAGGACGCTGAAATGAGTGTCGAGTTTCTAAGTCGGTATGACAGTCAAATCGAGCCACAAAAATGCAAATGGTACTTTATCTTTTCTTATCTTACCTATTTTTGTGTCTATCTATTTGTCTGCCTGACTTACCTTCGTTATCATCTGACTGTGTTCTCTTTTCACCCGGTAGGTGGCACCGTTTTACCTTTCCTTATTGTTGATTTTCAGATATTTACGACAAGAGTTAGAAAAATAATAAGAGATAATTTGTAAATTTGAGATAATAGTTTGTGGAGATGTAGAGTTTTAGGGAGGGTGTTGAAGTGGTCACCACTTATAAGAAAACTCTACATCTGGTCTTTTTAGTTTCTCAAGCACTGAAGCCATCGACAGCGCGTAGACAAAAGACTGCGACGAAGTCAGACCATAAACAGTAGACAAGCGACGTTGGCTTCGGGGTTCTCAGTTATTGGGTAACACAGGTAGCGTGCGGATTTGGTCCAGCTCAAATTGTATTCTTATTTATAATTACACTTATATTTAAATATATTTTTCTGCCTTACAATTTATCCACTAGTTTTCTCTGATTACACATCGAATAACCTCAACAGGTTAAGTAAGGGATAGTGCTAAAATGGAATCAGCAAGTGCGAAGATCGAGATGTTACGCGGCGAAGAAAACTGGCTATAGTGGCGTTTTGTTATGCGTACGCTTTTGGAGGAAGATGACGACCTGATCAACGTGTATGAAGGGAATCTGTGTCATCCAGGTAACAGCGCGGAGAAAGAAATCGCTCGTGAAAGATTTTTGAAGGCAGATCGGTAGGCGAGAAAATTAATCGTGACTTCAGTAGGAAAGAAATCGTTGGATCCTCTTTTATATTGCACAACAGCACATGAAATGTGGAAAAAGTTGAATACAGTATATGACATGAAGTCAGATGAGAATCTAAATATGGTCCAGAAGCAGTTCTTCGATTTTAAATGGGAAGAATCTGAAAATGTCGCCTACAACCTATCAAAGTTGGAATTGATAGCGGCGAAGATGAAAGCCCTTGGGAGTGAAATCGGCGAGAAAATGCTGATAACACGCATTTTATCGGTGTTACCAAACAAATTTGACCATTTTCACAGTGCATGGGATTCGGTGGAAGAAGGAAAGAAGACCCTAGACAGGCTTAGTACCAGGCTGATGACAGAAGAAACCAGATGGAAGAAAGACGACCAGGAAACATCGGTGGCGCTGGCAACAAAGGGTAACAATTATAAAAGGGAACAGCAGAAACAGTCAAGCAAATGTGAATGCGAGAAACAAGGACCAAGCTGCTTCAATTGTGGAAAAGTTGGCCATCTAAAGAAGGATTGCTTTAGATGCTTTATATGCAAAAGGAAAGGCCACACCAGTAAAAATTGTTTTAAAAATAATAAAAGAAGCAACAGTAGAAGCAACCAAGAACCTAGAAATCAAAATCGTGATCACAGCGGAATTGGTCTATTAGGAAGCACCTCAGCGATAGAAGCGGCAAACCCTGATGTTTGGATAATCGACTCAGGAGCTACGGATCATATGACAGGACGACGGGAATGGTTCAGCGTCTTTGAAGAATTCGATAACACGGTGAAGATAGAGATCGGCGATGGTACGTTCATGGATGCGTGCGGCAAAGGAAAAATCAAAGTAGAGACTTTTGTGGACGGCAAATGGGTAACATGTACAATGAACGATGTTCTGTACGTACCAGGTATGAAAAGAAACCTATTTTCCATTAGATCTGTTGCGAGAAGGGGCATAGATTTCTGTGTTTTAAAGGAAGGGACCAATTGTATGTTTTTACAAAACCAGAAAATAATAGCAAAAGGTTCTGTTATCGGAAATTTGTATAAAATAGATATGCGAGTTATCATACCGTCAGTTTGTAATTTTAGCAATAGAGCAGAGTCAAACGCGGACACATTGAAGTTATGGCACGAACGGCTATGTCATCAAAACATCAGACATGTTAAAGAGTTTTTAAAGAATTCGAATATGAAAGTCGTGGAGGATAGTAGCTTTTTCTGTGAAGGTTGCGCGTACGGGAGACAGCATAGATCGAGTTTTCATGAGAAAATCAATCGTGCGACTAAACCTCGCGAAATTATTTATACGGATGTATGTGGACCTATGGAAGTCGAGTCATTAGGCAAGAAACTGTATTTTCTTACATTTAAGGATGATTTTTCAAAATTCACAAAGATTTACTTCTTACGACATAAGTCAGAAGTAATCGAAAAATTAAAAACTTTTTGCCTAGAAGTTGAGAATCAATTCAACGATAAGATTAAAGAAATTCATAGTGATGGAGGGAAAGAATTCAAAAATAAAGAAGTTAAAGAATTTTTAAGAAGTCAGGGGATTAGGCACACAATTAACGTCCCATACACTCCTGAACACAATGGTGTCGCAGAAAGGGAAAATAGAACAATAGTAGAGGCAGGCCGATCGATGCTATATTCGAAACCAAATCTACCGCTGTTTTTATGGGCCGAAGCCATGAACACAGCAGTACATGTCATAAATAAGACCGGGCCGACGAGACAAGACAAGAAAACACCGTATGATCTGTGGTACGGGAAGCCGCCAAATTTAGAAAAGTTTATGGTTTTCGGTACTGAGTGCTTTGCACACATACCTGCGGAGAAGAGAAAACTTGACAAAAAGGCGAACAAAGGATATTTGGTAGGCTATCTAGATGACGGACGAGGGTATCGAGTGTATTTGCCGACAGTAAGAAATGTAATATTAAGTCGTGACGTAATATTTAAGCCCGAACTAGAAAGTGCGAAATTTATTAATTTAAGTTTACCGAAAATTGTCGAGCGCGAAGATGTGTGTGCGCAGAGCGATAGAACATGTACGCATGAAAGTGCAGAGAGTGAACATGAAAAACAACCTCCTGGAACTAGCGACAATGTGAGACAATTGAGAGATAGAGCTAAGATCAAACGAACCGACTTTTATGGTAGCCCAGTAACGTACGTAGCGGAAAAATTACCGGTGGATTTTAACGAAGCGATGAGTTCCGATAAGAAAGAGTTATGGGAAACGGCTATGAGCGATGAAATGAAATCGCACCATGAAAATAAGACGTGGATTCTTGTAGAAAAATGTAATATGAATGAGGCAAACAGTGTTTCTACACCTATCGAGACTAATTGGAACGAAAGTAACATAGGCAATAATGATTGTAACGCACCATACAGAGATGCAGTAGGGAACTTAATGTTTTTACTAACCGTAAGTAGGCCAGATATTAGTTTTGCAATAAATATAGCGGCGAGACATTTAGAGAATCCAAACCAGTATCAGTGGAAATTAGTCAAACGAATTTTGCGCTACATAAAAGGGACCGCGGACATGGGACTCTTATATACAAAAGCAGGCAGTCTCGAAACCTTTAGCGATGCTGATGTCACGTAAAATTACACAATAGAACAACAAAAAAGAATAAAAAAAAAAAAGAAACTTTATTTTTCTTCTAACACTTGGTTTTACAATCTACTTCCGAGCTCTAAGCGTGACCTTTTAAGACTGAAGCTCTTATGATTTTTTGACTTTCGATCGGATCCGATCACTTTCTTTTGTCATCCCTCAACATCCCCACCGTCCATGCATTTGCTAGGCGTCCGCGGCCGTTGCCACGTGCTCTTTCTTCTAGAACCTTCGGTGGAAGGACCGTTGGGATGTTGATGGTTCATTAGGCACTTCAGCGATATACATTGTCGCCGAGTGCCGCCACATCTTTATCTCCGATTTTAAAGTGAGCCGGTCGTGACACTGACTATGCAGCCGACAAAGAAACAAGAAAGTCGACATCAGGCGTTGTATGTAAGTATGCGAATGCGGCCATCACATGGCAATGTAAGCGACAACAATGTATAGCTCTATCTACGACCGAAGCTGAGTATGTCAGTGCAGCCTCAGGAGCGAAAGAAATTATGTGGCTAAAGAAAATATTTCTTGAATGTAAAATAGAGATCCTTAAATATATGCTATGTGTAGACAATACTAGTGCCGTGAAATTAATTAAGAATCCAGAATTCCATCAAAGAAGTAAGCATATTGACGTAAGATATCGTTTCTTGCGAGATTTATACAATAGAGGCGAAATTGATGTAACGTATGTAACAAGCGAAGAGCAACTGGCAGATATATGTACAAAGGCGTTGCCAAAACCAAGATTTGAATATTTAAGACAAAAGTTAGGTTTGAAAAATAAAAAAGATATTAAGAGGTAATTGTTTGTAGATATGTAAAGCTTTAGGGAGGGTGTCGAAGTGGTTATCACTTCTAAAAAAAAAAAAAAAAAAAAAAAACGAAAAACTCTACATGATCTGTTTAGTCTTCTAGTATTTCTTGTAATAAATTAATTTGAATGAAAAAGAGAAAGGCGTCTGGCAAATGTACTTGTGAAGGCATTGACAAATTAATTTTCAGATATTTACGACAAGAGTTAGAAAAATATTAAGAGATAATTTGTAAATTTGAGATAATTGTTTGTGGAGATGTAGAGTTTTAGGGAGGGTGTTGAAGTGGTCACCACTTATAAGAAAACTCTACATCTGGTCTTTTTAGTTTCTCAAGCATTGAAGCCATCGACAGCGCGTAGACAAAAGACTGCAACGAAGTCAGACCATAAACAGTAGACAGGCGACGTTGGCTTCGGGGTTTTCAGTTATTGGGTAACATAGCTAGCGTACGGATCTGGACCAGCTCAAATTGTATTCTTATTTATAATTACACTTATATTTAAATATATTTTTCTGCCTTACAATTTATCCACTAGTTTTCTCTGATTACACATCGAATAACCTCAACACTTATCTTATTAATTTTTCTCATATTATCGTACCAACCTGCTGTTTCTGTTTATCGCTTTCACGTTGACCCTTTATTGCTGTAGCCTCTTATTTCTCTGAACAGATATCTGAACAGAACTGAAACAAATATCTTTGTTTCTAAATCATTTTCTAAAGATTATTGTCTACTACGGCTTGACACGGGAAAGTTAGTTTTTCTCACGTACGATGCTTCCCACTAGCAACTTTCTATCGAAGGCGGCTGAGACGCTTCCTAGTCCACCAACCTTCGTTTATCCTATCAAAAGCAATGTATACTGCCCTCACTTTCCTAACCAAAAATGTCATGAACAAATCCGAAGATCCCGTCATCGGCACTGCAACTGTCGGAAGACAAAGCATCGGCACTGTAACTTACTTATTCTTCAACGTTAGAATAGTCAACAAGTCATTACCGGGTTACTCTCCTTAAATACATACTCAACAGTGTACCTCATAAATGTTGGAAATATAAACTTTATAACCCTGTTAATCACAGCGTTATACTACCTTAACCACCCCTATTATCTTAACAGAAATCAGGGGATCAATCTTTTCGCGGCGTCATTTGGTAGAATTTTTTGGCTGCTTGATTATCATGTGGGTGGCTACCCCCAGCGGGGTACCATCTTCGTGTTTGTTAGGTTGTATCCTTTATGAGATACTGTTGGGTGTTTCCTTTTTAGTTTTCCTTCTATGCTTGATGTGTTGATCGTTTCCGCTGCCATCCGGTTCGGGTGTGTTGCTATCCTTTCTCTGTACCTTCTTGCACATCTGCTAATTTCCTTCTTGACCGTTGGTATTTCCAGGTCCTTCCGTATGTCCTCGTTTCTAAAGTACCATGGGGCGTTTACTATTGTTCTAAGTATTTTAGCTTGCATTGTCTCTATTTTGCTTATATGGTGCATTGCTACTATTCCCCATAGTGGTATTCCGTACGTCCAGATTGGTTTTATAATCATTTTGTATATTTTTAATTTATTTTCTACACTTAGTTTGGATTTTCGACTTGTTAGCCAATGCATTTGTCTCCTTGCCGTCTGTATTTTGTCTGTTATTGATTTGATATGCTGTTTCCATGTGAGTTGTGTATCTATGTGGAGTCCTAGGTATTTGACTTGCCTTGTTTGTATTATGTGCATGCCGTTAAGAAAGATGTTTGGTGGTATCTGTTTTCACAGTGTGAATGTAATGTGGTTGCACTTATCGGGGTTTGCTTTAATTTGTTTATCTTGAAGCCACTCCTATCTTTTTAGAGAAAAATTCCTACGCTCCTAACTTCTACCCGAATCATAGCCTCTCGACTAGTTATTCAACTTGAATTAACTAGCTCGATGATGGCCCAGGTAACACGACCAGGCTCTCCTGAGCAAATCCACAATTGCTCCGTGCTACTTCCTCCGTGGCAAAAATGCAAGAGATCCCCCCCATACTAGTGACACTAAAAGCACTAAAAAGCGTAAAATATAATCAGCTAAAATAAACACAAACGCCAACCAGAACGAACAATTAACAAACCATGTAACCACATAGAACAGATACGCAATATTGGAATCCACAAACGACTCCATGGAAGTTGCAGATCCACCAACAAACCAACATACTCAAAGAAATTCCCCTCCCTCACCTATATTTGTTGATGATGTCATCGACATACACACAATGATTAAGTCCATAGAGAAAGATATCTGCAAAGAGGACTACAACTTAAAAATAAACAACAACAAAGTCAAAATCCTGCCGACAAACCCAGACTCATATAGAAGGCCCGAGCAGTTCTGCCCGAGCAGCCGAGCTGAGAGGACGTGAAGCAGCGGTTCAGCTCGCTAACGGAAGAAATTGACGATGACCCAACAAGCAAAATCACAACTCAACCAACACACGTTACAAAACCACCACCAATATTTGTCGAGGCGCAAATAATAGACCCGCTTATTGATAGATTGAACAACATAGCTGGGAAGGAAAATTACACAATGAAGCAAGTAAAACTGGAACAGGTAAAAATCCAAACAAACTCCTCAGAAAGCTATAGAAAAGTAATAAAAGAACTTAAGGAGAAAAATGCCATATACCACACGTACCAGCTCAAAACAGAAAGGAGCTACAAAGTAGTCATAAGAGGACTACATCCAAAAACCAACTTAGAAAAATTAAGTAAGGAACTAAAAAAAAAAAAAAAATAGGACACAAAACAAGAACAATCAATAATATGACCAGGTATGACACCAAACAACCACTACCATTATTCCTAATCGAACTAGAACTGGGAACTAACAACAAAGCAATATACGAGGTCAAAAAAATCCTAAACACTATAGTAACAGTGGAACCACCACGCTACAAAATAGAAATACCGCAATGCATGCGGCGCCAACAATACGGACACACAAAAAACTATTGTAATGGAAGCCCGGTATGTGTTAAATGTGCAAAAAACCATTTAACAATACACTGCCCATACAAAGGAAAAATTGAGGAAGTTAGATGTTACAACTGTAACGGAAACCACCCAGCCAGCTATAAAGGATGTGAAATCAGGAAACAACTACAACGTAAACTGTTTCCATCACTTCGCAATAGAACAGTTGATAACTACCAACAACAACAAAATACAACGGAAAACAAAGCAACATTGAAAACTCAAAATGAAATAAAATCTACAATCAGAAACACAGATATCCAAGTAAACCGAAGTTACGCGCAAGTAACACAAAATATCAGACAAGAAATGCCCATTAACAATCAGGGCCAAACCAACAACACCGAGGACACTACAGAAATCAAAAAACTACTAAAACAATCAATTAAAAATCCTGATATACTTACAAAAATGATAATCGAACAAAATGCAACCCTCAGACAGCAAACGGAACAAATAACACTTATGCTACAACTACTCACAAACAATCTGAGCAAAAAATAAGAAATAAAAATGGACACGCTTAAAATAACAGCCCGGAACTCTAACGGCCTACAACAAAGGGCCCTAGAAACCAAAACATTTCTGTATAACAATAATAATGTACAGTAACAACATAGATATACTACTCGTATCAGAAACGCACTTCACTACAAAAAGCTATTTAAAAATTCCGTACTACACCATTTATGACACCAAGCATCCCTCAGGAAAAGCACACGGAGGGACCGCAGTAATAATAAAAAGCGACATTAAACATCACCTACACAGCCAAGTCAGTAAGGAACACATACAAGCAACCACCGTTACAGTACAAACTAGCAGCAACCATTTTCAGTTGTCAGCAGTATACGTACCACCGAGAAACAAAATTACACCTCAAAAGTGGGAAGAGTACTTTCAACAATTAGGTGATAAGTTTATCGCAGCGGGAGACTACAATGCAAAGCACACAATATGGGGATCAAGAATCACTACACCTCGAGGTAGAACCTTGGAAAAATACATTAGAAACAATAACCTCAATATATTATCCACAGGAAGACCGACATACTGGCCGACAGATCTGAGCATAACATCTGACCTACTTGATTTTGCAGTTACAAAGGGACTAAACGCAAATAAACTAAATATAGCACCCAGCCTCGAGCTTAGCTCCGACCATACACCCATAATAATTACATATAGAAAAAAAATCAAAACTTCAAAACAATCCAAAGACACTAAGCAACAAAACAACCAATTGGCAAACATTTAAAGAAATAATTGAGAGCAAAATCAACTGCAACATCCCATTGAAAACACCTGAACACATCGAACAAGCAGTAACAACACTTACACAAACTATTCTGGAAGCAGCATGGGCAACCACCATACCCGAATCAACAAATAGACAAACAAAAATAATTCCGCCAGACATCCTCGAAAAAATTAGAGAAAAAAGAAAAGCGAAAGCAAAATGGCAAAAACATAGATCAAAAGAAAACAAAAAACGCCTAAATAAACTTGCAAAGGAAATAAAAAACAAAATAAAACAAAATAAAACAATGAGTTCACAAAATTCATAGAGTCACTATCCGCACATGAAAACACCAACTACTCCCTATGGAAGGCAATAAAAAAAATATAGAAGCCAATAAAACTAGTCCCAGCAATCAGAAAAGCAAATAACACATGGGCAAGAAGCAATGAAGCAACCACCTAAGTAACACATTTGCATCACATAATATCAATAACAGTAACCACAATTGTCATACCGACGAGGATGCGTTAACCACTAGTACCTTAACTGATAAACACTACATCATACCTAAAACAACAGCACAAGAAATTAGAAACATAATCGAGAAAACAAAAAACAATAAAGCACCAGGAATCGACCTAATCAATAGTAATGTCTTGAAAAACCTACCTTCAAAAGCGATACGACTAATTAAAATAATTTACAATGCGATATTAAGAATCCAATACTATCCTAAACTATGGAAACTAGCACGGATCATAATGTTACCTAAACCAGGCAAAGACCTACACCAAACAGTATCTTACAGACCAATATCACTACTTCCCGTGTTTTCTAAAATACTAGAAAAAATAATTTGCGCCCGCTTAAAACCAATAATAGAGAAGGAAAAAATAATACCAGACCACCAATTTGGATTCAGAAACAAACACTCTACGATAGAGCAAATGTACAGACTCAAATGAAGTAATAACAGCATTAGAAGGCAAAGAATACTGTACAGCACTCTTTATGGACATCGAGAAAGCATTTGACAAAATCAACCACGAAAGCCTACTACAAACAGTTAGGAAACAATTCCCGGAGCAGATATACCATTTAATTAAATCTTACCTAAGCAGCAGAACCTTCGTAGTAAAAATTAAAGACACATACTCTGATGTTAAAGACATCAATGCAGGGGTTCCGCAAGGAAGCATTTTAGGACCAATTCTATACACACTATACACGGCTTTTTTTTTTTTATTTTTTTTTTTTTTTATTAACGTGGAGGAAATCCGCACGGACACCAGGTCGCTTCTGGGGAAAAGCGGCGTGGTAGTGCCGGACTCCAACCGACTAAAACCTCCACGATGACCGTCCCGGCTGCGATCGAGAGGGGCCCGGGAACCGGTGTAAGCGATACACCGGCCCCCCCTCCCGCGCTCATTAAGACACCTAATGGAGCGGTGTGCGGCCACGTCACACCGCGCCTCGTCACCGGGCCCGCCCCATCCGACAGACCCCGAGTGTGGAGATAAATCTCACGGCACCTCAGGGCCTGCAAACACTATACACGGCTAACATACCAACAACTACCAATAGCAAAATACTGACATTTGGGGATGACACAGCTGTACTAGTCAGGCACACCAACCCGGTAACAGCAGTCACATTACTACAAGAACATATTACAAAAATAGAAAAGTGGCTTCAAGATAAACAAATTAAAGCAAACCCTGATAAATGCAACCTCATTACATTCACACTGCGAAAACAGATATCACCAAACATTACACGAAACGGCACGCTAATAACACAAACAAGGCAAGTCAAATACCTAGGACTCCACCTAGATACACGATTTACATGGAAACAACATATTAAATCAATAATATACAAAATACAGGCAGCAAGGAGACAAATGCACTGGTTAACAAGTCGAAAATCCAAACTAAGCATAGAAAACAAATTAAAAAAATTTACAAAGCGATCATAAAATCAATCTGGACGTACGGAATACCACTATGGGGAACAGCAGCAATGAGCCATATAACCAAAATAGAGACAATCCAAGCAAAAATTCTTAGAACGTGGTTCTTTACGTGGTTAAAAATGTAACAAGTTGTAGTGCAGATATAATCAACGAGATATTTGTGAAAATAAATGTTTGGGAATTCAGTAACTTCATTTAAACTACTGTAGTAATTAATGATCCGATGATATTTTTGATATATATTGTATTGATAATGGTAATTGACAATTAATAGAGTACTCAATTGAATATTCAATGTCAAGGAATCTAAGATCGCATGCTACTTATTTCTATTCCCATTCTGTGTTCCTTAGCAAAGATCGAACAACAATGCAACTTCAGGATAGTAGATACCAACAGAAGGCTGTAATGATATTCCGTGTGAAACGCCTCTAGATGCTCATACTTTTGATAACACCACCCTCTTACTGAAACTTGATGATGTCATGCATTAATTATTCGATTAACATTTTTATTTCCAAAGCCAAAAAAGAAATAGCTTTGAATCATCTTAAAGTGCGAAAAATTTTTTGGCACGACTTTTTATCGTTGATTGCTTCTACGCTTACATTTTTTGCGGCACGCGAGTCATAGGACGATTCGAATCGAAAGTGACTAATGTTGTTGTTTTACCTCGGGGAATTGACACCGTTCCGATGTACGAGATGTAAAAATAAACAAACTCCAGACAAAATAATATCGCCGCTTCGTGCAACCGTCAACCGGAGTCGAATTCAAACTTTCCGGTACTCCCCCGACCAGTATAAGTAAACTGACATGCTCTCTAGGGATTCAATAGTCAGTATTCAGTAATTATTATTTAGTATCCTTATATCGAGTAGTATTGATCGAGCGACAATTAACTCTGTATTCTGTACTTGAAACGATTTTAAATATATCTGACAATCACAAGTATTCACTCGTGTCGTCATTTAAAGCTACACATTTAATATGTACCACACATTTTAATGATATTTTCATTACATATAACTTTTTATTGGTTAAAATGAAGGTGGAAATGTTTGAATTGCTAATTGCATCTCATACAAACGATTTATTCTGGTGGTGTAAAAAAAACCACACACACACAGTCAGTGTAAAAGGAATTCATACAGTATGTAACTTTAACAAAAATTAAAATTATGGTACAACATCGTTTAGTAAGAAATTCTTAGGAAATGAAAGATATATACATATTTATACAAGTTTCCAAAGTAATTTAAAAAAAAAATCGATAAATATTCCTGTTGTGAAAATATTAATAAATATCTGACTAATGGTAAAAATATATGTATAATATATATTTATAGAGTTAGCGCTTCATAGGTTAAAACGTGTATAAATATTTTTAAAAATTATCTGCATCAATGTGTAAAAATATAGATTTAACACGTTCGTCGCCCAACGTGATTCGGCTAAGTTTCCTACGGGGCCCAAATCCGACCGTCGGTATGCAGAACGTAAATAGAGCGACAAGCGGGAATTCATTGTTTATCCCCTTCGATTCATTGTTTATCGCCTTCGGTTCATTGTTTATCTCCTTCGATTCATTGTAAAAAAAAAGATTATTTAGTTCTGAAGTGGAGTAGTTCCAGCTAGAGTATTCCGAGGAATCACATGGCAGATATCTCAGATCTTTCATTTAGTCGAGAAGTATACTTATGGGACGTACATCAGTGATTTTTTCATCCTCAAAATGTTCAGTAAACAGTGTGAAAATATATTTGAAAGTGAGGAGAGTAGTGATGACGGAGTCCACAATTATTGTTCGAAGTGCCCAAAATCACCCCAAATGTGTTTCGAACGTTTTAACAAATACCACGCGATATAGCATAATGTAGTATATTATCCAGAATATAAATTAATAAAATGTATGGTATAATATGTTTCTGATATTTTTATGTTGTAATTTCTATATATAATATCCTATATTTAATTAACTCGAACATTAAAAAAATTAAAAAAAGTAAAAATTAAGTTAAAACAAGAAACTTGTCAATTTCCGAATAGGAGATCGATTTCCTTTATTTTTTCACTCAATTTGTACAGTATGATTTTTGATTCGCGATAATACACTTTTGATACTTGGGCTAGTTGAGAATTGTTACAGACTGACTGGATGATGATGAAGGGTGCATTTATATTGTTTTATTCGTCGGAGTGGGAGAAGGCTTTGCTTGTACTTGTCATATATTTCGGAGAACGGCTAGAGTGACCGAATGCCACCCAGGCGGCTGAGAACGGATGGTGACCGGACTGTCACACGTGATAAGGCGCTCGGAATTTTGGTTTATCATAAGGCTGCTCGAATTTCACCTGTGACAAGCGCATAGTTGTCGCCAAGCAGCGAGCTCTAGAAACGTCGAATTTTGTCCGTTACGTTTTCCACACAAGAAGGCGGCATATGTGATCATAGGCGCAAGCGGTGGCGTGACCCGAGCATAGTGGGGGTCGTCTTCCGAACAAGACAAAGAAATGATCGAAAGGCGATCAGTCCCTTCTGACGAGTCAAACGATACATATCCAGAGGTCTGACGAGCAAAATCAAAATCACAAAGTCTAACGAATTCATTGAAAGATGTTGTACAATCGAGTCAACTTTCTATAGTATATTACTTTCTTCATTGTTAAACAATTTGTGGCGTGTTCATTATATTATTATCAAATATATTATTTTGTGTTAACCTGTGTGTTCGATCACTCGCGGAGAGACGCGATCGCGAAGAAGCACCCCAACGGGAGTCGTAAATTCCCGTTACGATTAGATAATCGACGACACGAAATGATCGATCCCCTATTTCGCCTAGGATAATAGAGGTGGTTGAACTAAATATGACACTGATATAATAAGTTAGAAATCACAGTTTATTCCAACAACTTTGTGAAGAAGATAGTTACGCTGGTGCGTATGTGTAAGATAAGTAAGTGATTGATCTACGGGGTAAACCCGGTAAAAGAATGTTGACTGCTTGAAAGATGGAAGATCAGTGAAGTTCGGTGATGATGCTGTGGCGGAGGAAAGCTAAGGATGGGTGTGTCTAGCGCACGGGACCATCGGATTTGTTGGTGACGATTTTGGCTAAGAGAGTGAGGGAAATAGGCTTCGTTGTTAATTGGTTATTTGCTATGGGGGTGGGTGAGGAAGGATGCTAACCGCCCTCGAGATAGAGTCGCCGGTGGGAGGCCGCATACGTGAGAAAAGGCAACTTTCCCGTGTCAACCCGTGGTGGACAATAAAGTTTAGGAAACAATGCAGAGAAATTCGGTTCGAAGGACCTCGACTAGGAAATTGCTGAGATTTATGGAGGGTACTTGAGAATATTGAGGGTACGCAGTAAGGGCGAGCGGACATCTGGTTACCATCTTGTCCGCGGTGTGTGGCTAGGTCTAGGTAGAGTGTCGCCCGACGTAACACTGTGAATATAGTGTTACATTCATTGAACCACCTCTGTTATCCTAATCGAAACAGAGGAATGACTATTTCGCGGCGTCGATTAACAGAATCGTAGTGAGAATTTACGCCTCTCGCTGACGCGTTTTCCTCGCGATCGTGTCTCTCCGCAAACGGTCGTAACAAGTTTTAATTGCTTTATACTTTAGTTTTCTCTTAGAGCAGTGTTGTTCAATAAGTCGATTAGGGGATCAATTTGGGCATCTATGTAGATCGATGATGGTTTAACGATATGAGTTGTGACCGTTTCTTTTGGGTCCGCATCTATTTCTTCCATAAGTGAACCGAATGAATTTTGGAGTGGGATGTCTTGTAGCCGGTGTTGCTTTTCTGTATCTGAAATTTTCATGGCGCTTGAGCCTGGCATTATTTTACGCTTTTTGTGCGCTGTTGCTACCTTCCAGTGTTCATCTTGATATGATAGTTCGTCATCGTAGCTGTTTTCTTCTTGGTTTTTCAACGTTTCCATTTTTTTGAAGATGAACTCTCCTGTTCTTTGTTTATTGGTTGTATTTTACTTAACGTATTTGTAGCTTTATTTATATAATATATTTCACCTTTGTTTGTTATATTGATTGGTGGTATTTGCTGTTGCGTTCTGGAGCTTTACCATTTGGCAGTGTTTGTTGTCTTTTCACATTGGTTTCCACAGAGAGCATTAATATAGATAGCTTGTATACATGTTAGATGCCAAAAGCAAGAAGGGATCATATTTAGAAACAAAATTCATAACAGTAAGAACGTGGGTTTAAATGTCCATTAGCCGAAATTAAAAGTAAAGAAGAGAAATGTTACAATCTGGTGTTGATCTTCAGTGTTCATAACCGTTACGTGTTACTTTAGGTATCGAATCTTAGATTTTTCGAATTATATTTAGATCAAAACGGTAGTTGCTACCGTCAGAAATATGTGGCGGCACTCGACAGCAAATACCACCACTCGACACTAACTAGTGTCGGACGACGGCAACGCAGTGGTTAACGCCGTAAAGCCTCCCTCATCCAAGAAGCAGGTATAACGACACACAACACCATCAAAGACACCGAGGGTAACTTCATAATAGCTAAAACAACACAAAAACTAGACATTATCGGCACCCACTTTTCCAAAACACACACACAAAACGAACACTTGGGCCGAGAACATTTAAACAGAATTATCATCGCCAAAACAAACAAACTCAAAAATGAAATGGAACAAAACATAACGCTAAACAAAACAGTCTGCACATTTTCAAACGAAAACACCGCAGACAATCCCAAACAACCGGAACCAGAAATAAACTACTTCACAAACTACAATCAACTAAACAAAATCTTCTCCAAGCTAAACAACAAAAAATCCTCCGGCTTCAACGGCATCCCAAACATCCTACTCAAGCGCCTACCGAACAAAATAAAATGGTACTACACAGTACTCTTCAACAATGCACTAAACATATTTCCCCAAAAAATGGAAAAAAGCCAAACTGATAGCTATAACAAAAAAAGATAAAGACGGCTCGTCACCCGCAAACCTACGACCCATAAGTCTTCTCCCCAACATAAGCAAAGTATTTGAAATAATCATAAACAACCCCCTCATCTCCTTCTGCTCAAAAAATGACATAATCCCAGAAAATCAATTTGGCTTCCGACACAAACACTCCACAATTCACGCAATAAACAAACTTACGTCGGACATCTGCTGCGTGCTAAACGCAAAACAACGAGTAGCCGCCTGCTTAATAGACCTCGAAAAAGCTTTCGACACAGTCTGGATCCCAGGTCTCATATACAAATTAATCAAGAAAAACTTTCCCAAATATCTAATTAAAATAGTTTGGGACATGATCACAAGCAGAACATTCGTAATGACTGAAGGTTCACACGCATCAAGCAAAGAATTCTCCATAAAAAACGGTCTGCAACAAGGCACAGTAAATTCCCCGTTACTTTTCAATATTTACAATAGTGACTTACTAAACCTCTTTAATCTCAATACATCCACCCATAAACGCTCCATAGCCTTCGCAGATGACCTAATCATCTACGTAACAGGCCGCAAAACCAAAACAATAAAAACGGAACTGCAAGAACTTTTTGAAAAAATTAACGATTATTACAACACATGGAAACTAAAAACCAACACAAGCAAATGCGAAACCATACTGTTTAGACGCAAGTCAAGCAAAATCGGTCCAATAGAAAGGGAACACTGCAGAAAATTCCAGCTTAGGGAAAAAGCAAACGAAGGGGAACTCATACCGCATAAAAACTGCGTTAAATACCTAGGTATAAACATAGACGATAAACTAAGCTACAAGCAGCACATTCAAATCCAACTCTCCAAAGCCAGCAAAGCATTCTGGAGAGTAAAAAGATTATTTTACTCTAAACATCTCAACAGTCAAGTAAAAATCCTGTGCTACCAAGCACTAATCAGACCGATCATAACCTACGGCTGCCCAATCTGGTACAACATATCAGTCTCCCAAATAGAAAAAATTCGCAGATTCGAAAGAAAATGCATCAGAGCTTGTTTGAGTATTTACAGATCCGAGCACAGCGGATTCAAAAAATATGTCAAAAACAAAATAATCTACGATCTAACCAACATTCACCGCATAGACTGTCACATCTTAAAATTAATAAGAAACCACTTCGCGCAAGCAGCAAAGATACAAGAAAATAGCTTAATCTTCAGTTGCTTATTTCCAAATGACGCATGTTACAAAAACACTCTAGCAACAGGCTACATCCCCCAGAAGCTTTCCTATACCTAGACGAAAAAAACTACCTCCAAGACCAAAATAACATTCCAATAATTTCTCACATAAAAAGAAAAATAGGGACCAAAACTATACTCTACGAAGAAAACTTAAACGGACAAACCGCAGACACTAGGTGGAGATACAACATGGCCCTCCCTCTGAAAGACACTAAAGACAAACACAGAAAAAACACAAAGAAATATTTGTGGATTCCAAATCCATAATAAAACAAGAGAGCAAACCATTAAACCGACAGAACTCAACTCTGATACCGTATAACACAGGTGTACACTGTAAGTATTTGCAAATATTGTAAATAAACCTATTTGACATCCCTCTCCCCCGCTCCCCTATCATCCCGCCTCTCCCCAAAGTTATACAGCACCCAAAAAGTAGACTACCAAAGCGTCCTGTTTTGCGACCAAGTTTTCAGGACAGAAAAATCAACCAAAAACAAAATTACATAAAAGCTCCGCTCTCCAGCGGCTTAAATCCAAAGATTAGATTTTATCACAAAAAATGTAAAGCGCCGACACATAATATAGTATGGCTATGTCGTTCCGTCGCGTATCGGTACTTTTGCCTAACACATATTATCAAATTCATAGTTTATTGTGAATACCCAAATGTATTAATATGCATCTTGGTTGTAAATAAATGTTATTAAAAAAAAAGTGGTTAACGCCTTAGTCCTGGAGTCCAATTTTTCTTCTATGCATCAAAAAATGGAAGAAAAACAGCAGTACCCCATCAGCGACATCTATAGCCAGCAGCTACAATTATCACGGACAACACTATACACCTCAAATAGTTACTAGAAAGGATTGAATAGAATGATTTCAAAATTGTTTCAAAAATTAACGGACGAGAGTTGAACTAATCGAAATATTATAGTTTAACGAATATTTCTGGTGACAGCAACCACCGTTTTGATTTAAATGTAATTTGAGAAAGCTACGATTCAACATCTAGAGAGACACATAATGGTTACGAAGACTGATGATCAAGATCAGATCGAAATATTATGTATGAATTGTTTATAAATCTGAAACCGTCCGCGTGTAAATACATGCATACTTATCGAGCAATGTTATAAATAGTTTTATCTAGAAACGGGACGAGTGAAAAGACAAAATGAAACGGATTATGATTCCCTTCTTATAAAATTCTGTTTAAACTGTTTTTGGTTTAAACAGAAAAAAAAGGTTCAAATAGTCAATACACGATACGGTATATTATCCATAGTAAGATCATTATACCGGACATTTTGGTGATCTGATGTATCCAGTACAACCTGAAATTGTCGAAAATATATGTATTTATATTAGTTCCCATCTTTTAATACGAAGATACTTTTATACGCACCTTGATAACCGTTGTCGGGCTGTTGACTTAAACTCCTGTTTTAGAATAAATTTCCTAACTCCCATCAGGTAAATTGCAATATACTTCTCCCAATTCATATCCCGTAAATCCAGTTTGACCATATCGCTGTCGTTTAACATTTTCACCTTCCTCGCCAAGTCGGAACAGTTATCCCTTTGGAAAGTCCATTCGCGTTTGGTGAAAAATGCTAACGACGCGATCAGCTTATTGCCATTTCTGAGAAGTTTCATCATTCTGAAATATCATTTTTAATCATTATTATAAATGAAGTCAGAGATTATCCCAGAACGATTGTGCTTGTTATTTGAGTATCGATGGAACACTCACATTGGTTTACTACCTCGAAGTCTTAAAAAGATATCTATGACGACCGCAGGCAAAACACGCGGAATTACGCTCAGAACGTTGTAAATATATCTATTAGCTACGATTGAACAACCTGGGTACCATAGCGAATCGTTCAGTGGAGTTTCTATGCTACATTTTATCATAGCATCAAGCATCGGTCCAAACCTTGTCAATTGGAACATTTATATTATTACAATTAATGGAATTATACTTAAAGCAAAGTTTATTATCATCCGAGTATCTTAGGAAATATTATATAATTTAAATAAATATTGTTATATCACTATTTTTCTAAATTGATGTATTGGGAGCAAAAGTTTACTTTTGTACTCTTCATTTGTTTGCGCTTTCATTGTCCACGTTACTTAAATAAACTGAAACTTTTGGAATACTCTAACAATCGAATTACATTAGTTCGTGAAAAATTCGCAATAAATATTACTTAAAAGGGTATGCGTTGCTCGTGCAGTTGTATACTTTAACTTCATGACCACGATGTAGCGTAACATGCCATGCAGTACATATTATTGTGTCGACTACGAAATCGACAGGCACTATATCCAATCTTGCATCTCTGCTACCCCATATAACTGTTACACATCCTTTGCTGACTAGCAGAGCCATACCTTGTAACAATAAATTGGTTGAGAAATTATTTGAGATTTTCGATTACCAGAAATGTAGCTCTATATAGATTGGTAAGAATTCTCATAATTGTGAGCAACAACAAACTTGAACTATGATTATGACGATCTAGTGGAGATCATTTCATTTATCTTTCCGCAAACCAACAGAATAACTCCACTTTTCTGAAATGTGAGGAGCATTGAACAATTATCATTGAAACAGATCTATAAAAATACCTGTTAATGCAGAAATATTCTCTATCCAACCAGGACATGGTTCTTCCAAAGAGGCGCCAATTATGCTTGGCCGAACTATCGCAACTGGCAGATCTTTGCACTTGCTTGCTACAATCTGCTCTGCTAAATTCTTACTGAATGTGTATGTGTTTGGATATGTTTTTAAAATCCTATTTTCTATTAGGTTGATGGACGTTTTGTCCAATTTGTCACAGATATCGATGACCTCTGAAGGACTCAAGCTCGTGCTGCAATGTCAGTAATAAGTGGACATACTCTTCACATTATAATTACAAATATAATATTCTTAAACCATGGAACAACGTTTGCGCATAACTTATTCTTACGTATAAATTTTTTCCCCAATCTCACGTAGATTCGCATTACTATAAGCTGTGCTCACGTGGACGAAGCTAATTGGATGCCTCAGTTCGTTCCAAAGTTCGATAACACGAGCAGTACCTTTCGTATTCACATTAATAGCCACGTGTAGCGGTTCGTTGAATCTCACAGTTGCCGCGGCATGAAACAATATGTTTACTTTCTCTAACAACAAAATTCTATCTTCTCGCGAAAGACCTAAGTCCGGCAGACTCGCGTCACCTTTCATGGGATAAACTCTGCTCAAAGCTGAAGGGTATTTGGCTTTGATGTCATCGTAAATCTGAAGACGAAAAATTACCAGCTCAATTCCAGAAAAGAAAGTTAATCAATTTGGCTCCTGACAGCCTTAAATATTGAACAGAACAAGAATATATTTACGAACGGGATCATCTATGAGCTTCTTAAATCGTTGTTCTATCGTTTCGTTAGTTTTTGGACGAATTAGTATAAAAATAGCAGCGATGCGTGGACATATGCGAATAAGTTTTTCCAGGAGACCTTTTCCAACGAAACCGGTTGCTCCAGTCACAAGGATCCCACTCCCGGCGTAGAATTCTTCGAGAGTATTCGTCTTATTCAACCCTTTATTGATCGCATTTTCATTCCTTTCTTTATTGATTGTATCCATGTTTTAAGATCTTCACACTTCCAATCCTAATATTTCCCATAGATTAGCATTTCCAAAAAATAGTAAGTGGAAGAATGTGTTAAATAATGTAGAAAATTGATTATAGTTGATACCTTTTTATATATTTCTCCTTAGAGGAGTCTACGTATAATATTCACAAAAAGAAACATAATTCAACAATTATGTTTTCGTTTTGCACGAATCAAATAATTTCGTTGTGTCAAGGATGCTCCTAGTGTAATGTATAAACACTAGTGAAATCACAGTGAAATCGTTCACCAAAAAGGGGACTAAAGGGGGGTAAAATAGATATGCAACGCAGTAAATACAATTTTTCATGTGACTGTACATTAATTTGTATTATTGCACATTACTCCATAAAACGATATCTTAGTTGATACTTAATTAATACTTAATCTTTATGTAATTTCGTTTCACGTCTTCTATTTTTATTTTATGTGTATGCCTGTGTGTATTGTAATATACCGTGATCAGTAATTTGTGTGGAAAATGTGTGTGGTTCCTGCGAGACTATGTTCGCCCACATTTAGTAGCACCATGAGAATACGTAATGCGTGTGTGATTTTTCTGTCTCCACCCATGAACGCGTGAATATTTGAAATCTGTATAAACATATTTTATATGTGCTCTGCATTCATTATTTATTTATGTGCCGTTATAGATTTCAATGGGTAAACAGATTTAATCTACAATAGATGATTTTTCTTAGAAAATGTTGCGTAAGATGGTTTACGTCACCGAACGTCATAGTCTTCTTCTTTACGACTTGCACAAGGTAAGCTGTTGCCCGTCTATCGTTCGTGTAAAAAAACAAAGCGCAATTTTTTTGTTCTACATTTTCATCTTATTTTAGCTTCAAGATTCTGCAACCAAACATTCTGTAAAAGCACCTAACCCCTGTCCCGATTTATTCGAGCATCCATTATCCGATTATCCTAATACCGGAACAATCTATTATCCGAACATAATATTTCCTTATAACGTATGCCTATTCTGTTTGAAATATGTACTGTATACATATTTTATTAGCGTTCATGTATCCTATATTCATGTATTATAATGTATCCTTTCCTTTATTAGATTCAATGAATTCTGATTATAAGACATTAACATGAAACTAATGGCGATCCAGCTATCCAAACAAAACAAAAGAAAAACTCGAAGGTGATGTAAATGCAGTAGAATTTGCAAATATACATAGTGTTAGGAAAGGCCAAATGACATACGTTGTATGTACTGATATAATGAACTGACTTCACTGCGAAACAGCTAATGAAATAATAATGAGAAGGTGCCTTTTCAAACGTACGTATTCGAAAAATGGCCTCAATGACTCAGATTACAAAAAGATTGTAGCTCTTTGCAGTTAATTATGTTGAAAGAATTATGTGACTTAACAGCCAAGAAGATAAGAAACCCGTAGATACTTAAAAGAATTGTCAATCAATCTTAATCTATGTTTCAATAAATGAAATTTCATATTAAAGTGATTGTTCCATTATCCGAACTGTTCTGCCTCCCTTTTAAGTCGGATACGGGAGGCTCTACTGTATTTCGGATTACCTGGTTGAAATTTTACTGCCATTGCAAACTAATGAGCAAGATGTGATAATGTAAATGAGCAAAGCGACCAATGAAATCAACCAGAACATAAAATTTTTACGTATTAGGTGTCTCATATTATATTTATATCTTTATTATAATATTATATATTCTCTAATTTAATTATGTACGTATATATGTATTTATTCTTATTATGTACCTGTTATTGTATATATATACCTATATTGCTTTGTATACATGTGTATATGTCGTTATATTATCATGTTTATGTATATCATGTTGTATTATGTTTTACGTTATTTAGTTTTGTAATTTGTTTTCTGTTGATCTTTACAATACCAAGCCTTTTGTTGTTTAACAAAGATTTCAGAAGTTAAGTGTTGTACGTATATATATAGTGTACAAGTAAAGAAAATTATTAAAATTAAATAGTAACTAACTGCAATTTTGTATAAATATTGAACATAAAGTCGTTTTAACTCTTGAATATCTATAAAGCGATGTTTATGATCTTATTCGAAGAGATATTTTGACGTAGCATCTAAGTTATTAACAAGTCTAATTATAAGGAATGTGAAAAATATAACATGGGAAATATATTTTAACACGATGTAGAGTATTTTACTTAAATTTAATAAAATAATTGCGTAAACACATAATGTCTTCACTACCATTTCATAGTTTCTTTTATATGTAATCAATATTATTTATGTATACTTCACTCTATTTACAAAAGCACGGGATCTTAAAATGTAAAATGCCTAAAATATCTCGCATGATTAATGTTGTCACCGCGGAGCATATTTTCAATTTTCATAAACGCGAGAGTCCAAGCAGGTCCTAACAATAACTTACGAAAATCCGTTCCTAAACTCAATTTTTGACGAAAATTATCCGATATCTCGTGCAACTATCTCGTAAAGGCGAATGTTTCTATTACCTCTACTGACTGGTTGTAAATTATTGAAAAAATCACAATAATGAACCAGTTTTACTGCGTAAAATGTAAAATATAAAATAAATATTTGAGAATTCAAAAACTTCATTTAAACTATTGTAGTAATTAATAACCCGATGATACTTTTAATATATATGATATTGTTAATAATGAATGACATTAATGAAACACACAATTGAATACAGAATAACAAGGACTTATCTGTTACCTGATACTATTTCCACTGCGTATTGTTCACCAAAGATCGAACAAAAATGCGACTTCACAATAGTAGATACCGATACGTCTATCACAGTACTGTAACGATTTTCGATTTGTCGCTCCTCTAGATTCTCATACTTGTAATAACATTACCCTACTACTGAAACTGGATAATGTTACGCATGAATGATTCGATTAACGCTTTTATCTCCAAAACCAAACAAGAAATAGCCTTGAATGATCTTTGATCGTGAAAGATCAACAGGAATTGACTTTTTATTACTGACTGCTTCTACTGCTTGCATTTTAATGACATCTGCATTACATATAACTGCTTATTAGTTAAGATGAAGGAGTAATATGTACATTACAAATTCCATTTCTGACAATTACGGATGATTCATTCTGGTGGAGTTAAAGAACGCTAACACAGAGCCAGTGTAAAAGGTACTCATATAGTGCATAATCTTAACAAAATTACAGTATAACATCGTTTATTATGAAAGTTTTAGCAAATGAAAAATATATACATATACTTGCAAACCCTAAAAATAATTTTAAAAAAAGTATTCGATACATATTCCTGTTATGAAAATATTAATAAATATCTGACTAATGGTAAAAATATATGTATAATATATATTTATAGAGTTAGCGCTTCATGGGATAAAACGTACATAAATATTTAAAAAAATAATCTGCATCAAAGCGTAAAAAAGTGGGTTTAAAGACAATTTCATCCTGATGTAAGGTTATTATCCAAAGCCCAATGATACACGATACACAATGTTATACAATACAATGCGAATCCACGAGCGTTGATCTTGTATCGTGTTTGGAAACACTTATAAACAGCTCCGCAATATAAACATTATTGCAAATATATAGGATCACTTGAAACAAAAAATATCAAGTCACCATATTTCATCAATAAATCATTTAAAGAAGGCTTTTTTAGGAGAATGGAAAAATATTTCAAGTAGAATACTCATCGATTTGATAAATTCAACGACACGAGAATTTCAGGCCATAATAGGATCAGAAGGAAACTTCACTAATAAGAAAAAGCAGCAAACAGTCAAATTCAGATTTTGTTAACTTTTAACGTTCCGACTTTTAATTGTGAATATCGACCGGCAACTCCAACTTATTCTCATCATACTTCGACTTCCACGTTTTTAAGTGTCA
This sequence comes from Bombus flavifrons, assembly GCF_040668555.2. NCBI lineage: Eukaryota > Metazoa > Arthropoda > Insecta > Hymenoptera > Apidae > Bombus > Bombus flavifrons. The sequence continues at coordinate 3,025,642 of NC_138458.1, read as the reverse complement.
GATTTTAAAATGTAGATCGCCGCATGTCGGTGGTGCTTGAGAGACACATTTGAAGTAGAACGCAGTACATCGATGGTGCCTGAAAGGCAGACTTAGATCGTTAAGGGTTAGAACTTTGCAGGTTTGAAGAACAACGCAAAGTATTAAACACGTACTTTCTTCTAGCTACGCTGCCTCAAGTTTATAAAGTAAAAGTTCAAGCCCTAAAAGGCTATCACGAAAACAACTAAAAATAGACAAAAATCTGTTAATGAAAATTTTAACGTATAGGAAAAGAATATTACAGTTAATAAGAAATTGTTTGAAGAGATTATGTCAGTCATGTATATTCATATCCATCTATTACGTCGGGCAACATTACCATCGCCAACGATCAGCGCTAAGACCATCATACTAGACGATTCGATAATAGTAGTAGCCGTGAATGTATCGATCGGGAGTTTATTCAAACTAATAAGCATATTCTTGAGATGCTGATAAATGTGGTGGACTACTTTCTTGCATGAACCATACACATTTTCCATACAAACTACTGATCACTGTATATTACAGTATTCACATACATACATATGAAATAAAAAATAAAGTAAGCAAAGAAAGCTACAAAAAAAGATTGTTTAACAATACAAATTAATATACAGCCAAATGAAAAATTATATTTATCGCGTCAAATAGTTATATCAGCTTTCCGCTTTTGTTGTCGAAATGACACTGCCCTTCCAAGATAGTTCTATCCGAATCGAATGTCCAGCTGGACAATTTGTAAAGTACAAATTAGATAATAAAAATAAATATATATGTCGGGGTAGCGTTGAGGATAGGGTTGTGGGTAAAATTATCCATCGTTGCGGTGTAAAAAAGGTTTATTAACACAAGTATGGATAACACAGGTTTGACAATCAACCACGGTGATTAGGCGCTCGCGACACTAGTGACAATGGTCTCAGGTTCGATAACGAATCCGCGGTCAACGGGATGATAGATGGACGTTCTCACAAAATCTAAGTCTGACTCTTTGTTAATAAAACGCGTAATATTCACTGATCGTAAGGCGTTACTCTTTTCGTCAATGAGATCGCAAGAGAGAATGACTTTCCGTCCCGATGATGCCATAGAGGAAAACTATGATGGGGTGTGTCTAAGGACACGAGATCATCGGATTCGTCGAGGATAGCCTTCGTTCAGAAGGTGAGGGAAATTGGCGTCGCTACTGATTGATCAATCTCTATATTGGTGGTTAGAAAAAGATGCTAGGCGCCCTCGAGGGGAAGTTGCTAGTGGGAGACGTCGTTCGTTGAAAAATAGGTCTCCTATATCTTCTCGTAGTTGGGACAAAGACTGTTTGTTTGAAGAACTTTAGGTAACTAGATCTTAGTGTTTATAACGGCCCTCGGGCTAGCTGATCACGTACTGTGGAGACGCATCGACATCTGGCAATCATCTTACTCGAAGAATAGGATCTGCATGTGGCGAGCCACGGGACAGAAACCGTTAGAATGTTTACTGTCGCGTACCGTCACAAATATTTATTTTAAGGAGAGCTATAGAATTACTCTATACCTTTGTTAGACAAAGCGCCCATCCCGTGACCGCGGCTACGTTCGGCGACTGGCTGACGTCTCGAGCCCAAGCTCACTAGCACTAATCTCGAACAAATACAATCGGATTGAATAACTACAATTGTTTAATTACAGCTATAGTAGACTCTAAATTACAATGTTGCGGGATTATACAAAATTCCAGAGGCTCCGGTGTTCTTTCATCTCCGACATATATATGTCGGGGTGAGATTGGAATTTTGGGCGCGTGACAACTCTTCACGTGAGTTATCCATTGTTTAACACAACTGAGATTATATTTTCACGTATACAGAAGTCTACTACAAAGATTAACAAATAATAAGTCTAGTGAATAATAAGCTTAACAAATAATAAAGTTAGTGGAAAATAAATTGAATGAATAATAAGTTTAACAAATAATAAAACTAATGAATAATACGTTTAACGGATAGTAAGTTCAATGAATAATATGATTTACAAACAATAAGTTAATAATCGTTATAAACAATAATTTTGAGTTCAAACGAATCCACGATCGACGGGATGACTCCTTACTAAGCGTAGACTGATCTTAAGCACAGAAACACGACGTGTCACTCTCCAAAGCAGTCACAAGACGAAAGCCAGCCTCGTCGAGATTTTTCTCGCTGTACAATTGCATTTGTTTTTCTATACCCGTTTGGAAGCATCGAGAAGGTTCCAAACGCCATTGTTAGGCAGACTCGTTGGAAGCATCGAGAAAGTTCCAAACGCCGTTGTTAGGCAGACTCGTTGGAAGCATCGAGAAAATTCCAAACGCCGTTGTTAGGCAGTTTCTGCCTGAGTACATCCCGTGACCGTGGCTACGTTCGGCGACCAATTGTCGCCTCGAACCCAATCTTGATATCACAAATCTCGAACAATTACAGCTATGATAAAATCCAGGCAGACTACTAGAAGATGTTCCCAAAATTTCCAAGGAACGGCTTCGGCTTTCCTTTCATCTCCGACATATATATATTTATTCCAAATCCAAGCATTTGTTGATTGAGTATGCATCACACGGTCTAAAAGCATAGTTGCATTTTAAGTGGCATCTGTAAAAGTTTCGTCGAATGATATAACTATTTGGAGTGCTTGAAAACGGAGAATTTTATAAAATTCTAATTTTCCTCTCGTGTTCGCTAATTACTAATTCGACGATCTGTTCCATGTAAACTCATCAGAGTTTAATATACATATAAACCCAAATGTTAATATAAACATAGAAATATTTTCCGAGTGAAGGCATCATTTCCGACTCATAATTTCCGTGAGACTGTAGTTTATTGTAACGGGAAGAATACGTTGCGATTGGAAATTAAATTTGACCCTAAATTTCAAAGACAAGGCCATTTTTGCACACTTTTTTACAAAACTCCACCGATAGTACAATCACACTACGATCTTGCTTACATTTACGTTCTTTACACCCCGTACATGTGAAATTCCATTAACCTGTACGTTTTTAATACACGGGGCATAATTTGTGGCGTAATTAATACATTGCAATTGAATGCAATTAAACATAAATTTGAGAAGTTTGAATAATATACATATCAGCGAGTTAAAAATTTATAGTATGGCGCTCAAGCCTCATGCATAGCTATACGTCTGCAGTATATTATATGCGCTGTTTAGTAAGTAAATGAATCCTAATCATTGTTGCATATATCTATAAATAAAATATAAATTATTTTATGTTTTTTAGCGCACCTAACTTGTATAAACATATCATATGAATTTATCTTGCTGCTTACTGGCTCCTACGTGTCGCGTACGATGTTTGCCTCAGTATTCATAAACCACTGAATACGCGTTCTGAATGTGCTTTCTTGGACTACTTTTTCTTAAAATATTTGTAATACAGAGTGTATTTAATTTTCATAATAACGTTAACGCAGAATGATGTTAATATCTCGAAAATCGTTGAAACTTTGACCTATGTTTACTTACATTTTTCTTATGCAATATGGTGTTTCCTCCTTTTATCTTTTCTTTTGCAATTATTCTTTATCTCGTTTTATCCTATTTCAACCTAATATTTCATAATTTCTTTAACACCTTGTTTCTACTATCTCTTCTTTTTCCTTCTATGATGTTCTTTAAAATTTTACTTGTATTTCCTTCTTATGCTATGTTAGTTTTATTTTATTTCAGCATGGCCAGTGATTCCCTCCGCATCGCGTGTATCTTTTGTTTTTATCTCGTATTAAGCAAAGCCAAATAGACCTTCGGGGCACTTCATTTTGCTTTTGGTTGAAACGGTTTCGTTCATTTGTACTGAAAGGTATTTTTCCAGATGTCTAATAACTTTCGCCGGCCGGCGGAAACGGTTCGGTATAAATATTGGGATAAGAACCAAGTGATTGCGGATTTTGTCAATACCACCTAATGACAAAATCCACAATAAGTCAATTGCCAACCCAATATATAGAAGTAAATGCACTCAGATCCACTTGCGAGAAATACTCACGCGAGAAATTCACGATAGTTTTACTCTCAAGTGGACACTTACCTCTATCAGTTCTGCCCGAGCAGCCGAGCTGAGAGGACGAGAAGCAGCGGTGGTACAGTGCGTCATAAAAGTGCGGCAAGTGATTAAAATAAAGACACGAACGGCTACGCTCATAGTTAAATGTTGGAAACCTGTGTCTTCCATTAAGAAGGCTAAAAGAAAAAACAAAATGAAAATAACACCGATAAAGATAATTAATAAAGACGAACAATATTATATAAATAAAACAACAGTCACAACAAAACCAAGTCAACAAATAAATTAAGATCAGGACTGCTCAGATACAACTGAAGTGGAAATGGAAAAGAACAAAGAAACAACACAACAGGATGGAAGCTGGAAGGTGGCGACCTATAATAAGAAAAGAAAAATTATAGGTAATGTAGAATCAGAAAAGCAGCGATGGCTGCAAGAATTACCATTAAGAACCTCCTTCAGCTCGCTAACGGAAGAAATAGACGATGACCCAACAAGCAAAATCACAACTCAACCAACACACGTTACAAAACCACCACCAATATTTGTCGAGGCGCAAATAATAGACCCGCTTATTGATAGATTAAACAACATAGCTGGGAAGGAAACTTACACAATGAAACAAGTAAAACTGGAACAGGTAAAAATCCAAACAAACTCCCCAGAAAGCTATAGAAAAGTAATAAAAGAACTTAAGGAGAAAAATGCCATATATCACACGTACCAGCTCAAAACAGAAAGGAGCTACAAAGTAGTGATAAGAGAATTACATCCTAAAACCAACATAGAAAAATTAAGTGAGGAACTAAAAAAAATAGGACATAAAACAGGAACAATCAATAATATGACCAGGTATGACACCAAACAACCACTACCATTATTCCTAATTGAACTAGAACCGGGAACCAACAATAAAGCAATATATGAACTCAAAAAAATCCTAAACACAATAGTAACAGTGGAACCACCACGCTACAAAAAAGAAATACCTCAATGCATGCGGTGCCAACAATACGGACACACAAAAAACTATTGTAATGGAAGCCCGGTATGTGTTAAATGTGCAAAAAACCATTTAACAATACACTGCCCATACACAGGAAAAATTGAGGAAGTTAGATGTTACAACTCTAACGGAAACCACCCAGCCAGCTATAAAGGATGTGAAATCAGGAAACAACTACAACGTAAACTGTTTCCATCACTTCGCAATAGAACAGTTGATAACTACCAACAACAACAAAATACAACGGAAAACAAAGCAATATTGAAAACTCAAAATGAAATAAAATCTATAATCAGAAACACAGACATCCAAGTAAACCGAAGTTACGCGCAAGTAACGACGATGATGCAGTAACCACTAGTACCTCAACTGACAAACACTACAACATACCTAAAACAACAGCAAAAGAAATTAGAAACATAATCGAGAAAACAAAATACAATAAAGCACCAGGAATCGACCTAATCAATGGTAAAATCCTAAAAAACCTACCTCCGAAAGCGGTACGACTAATCGCAATAATTTACAATGCAATATTAAGAATCCAATACTATCCTAAACTATGGAAACTAGCAGAGATCAAAATGCTACCTAAGCCAGGCAAAGACCCACACCAAACAGCATTATACAGACCAATTTCACTACTTCCTGTACTATCCAGAATACTAGAAAAAATAATTTACGCCCGCTTAAAACAAATAATAGATAAGGAAAAACTAATACTAGATCACCAATTTGGATTCAGAAACAAACACTCTACGATAGAGCAAATGCACAGACTCATTAATGAAGTAATAACAGCATTAGAAGGCAAAGAATACTGTACAGCACTCTTTATGGACATAGAGAAGGTATTCAATAAAATAAACCACGAAAGCCTTCTACAAACAATCAGGAAATAATTCCCGGAACAAATATACCATTTATTAAATTCGTACCTAAGCAGCAGAACCTTTATAATAAAAATTAAAGATTCATGCTCTGAAGTTAAATATATCAAGGCAGGGGTTCCGCAAGGAAGCGTCTTAGTACCAATACTATACACACTATACACGGCCAACATACTAACAACTACCAATAGCAAAATACTGACATTTGCAGACGACACAGCGGTACTAGTCAGGCACACTAACCCTGTAACAGCAGTCATATTACTACAAGAACATATCACAAAAGTAGAAAAATGACTACAAGTTAAACAAATTAAAGCAAACCCCAGTAAATGCAACCATATTACATTCACACTGCGAAGACAGATACCATCAAACATCTTTCTTAACGGCACGCACATAACACAAACAGTGCAATACGTAGGTCTCCACTTAGACACACAATTTACATGGAAACAACATACTAAATCAATTATAGAGAAAATACGGATAAAAAGAAGACAGATGTACTGGCTAACTAGTCGAAACTCTAAACTCGAGCATGGAAAATAAACTAAAAAACGATAAGAAAATCAATTTGGACGTACGGAAAACCGCTATGGGGGACAGCAGCAATGAGCCACATAAATAAACTGGAGTCGCTACAATCGGAGATACTGAGAACAATAGTCAACGCCCCATGGGATGTCAGAAAGGAGGATGTACGCAAAGACTTAAAAATACAAACGGTCAAAGAAGAAATCGGCAGGTACGCAGAAAAATACAAGGAAGTAGCGGCAACACATGCAAACCAGGTGTTCGGAATTTCAGTTGGCACGGACAGGCCCATTTCCCTCATTAGGAAATTCCGAATTACCGGTCCTCCCAGGGCAGTAAACGTAATGACTCGAGGCAGGAAAAACCCAGGCAAGGACCAGCCGGGAGGCCACGAGTCAGTTCAGCTTCAACCATCGGACAGTACAGACATAGGACGACAGAGTCCTCACTTCGTTCAACTACAGGCAACGAAGATTACATACACAGGACGACGAAGTCCCAACTTAGTTCGGTTAAGTGCTACAACGAATACAAATAAAGTGCCGTCTAAATCTAACACTCGAGTTATTCCATCTCCTCCACCTTGAACGTTAAGTCATTCGAGGTACGCGATATCGACCGATCGGTTTGACCTGACCGGTTGCTCTTTAGTCGATAATACGCAAAATCAGGTGACTGCTGAAGCGAGCAAAACTCTCATAGAAAAGAGACTAAAAAAAAAAAAAAAAAACACCCTACTGACCTTAGTAAAGAAATAAAATAGTCAAACTCGAAGATGGTATCCCGCCATCCACACGTTATTTAGCAATTAGATTTAAAAAATTTACCAAATGTCCAGCTGGACAAATTGTAAAGTATAAATTAAATAATAAAAAAGAAATAACGTACTTGGTTGATAATATTTGATATCTTGATCTATCTGTTATCTATTAGATCTATCTATTTGGTATCTGATATAAATCTATGGATTATATCTAGAAATATTTTCTTGTTACTATTTATTATAACTAGCGCATCTGCATATGGATGACGAGCGTGAACTCACTTTGTCATTTTCAACATAGTATTTGATTCTTTTAATTGTGAAATTATCAAGCCTGTTAACAATGCTCCGAACGGCAAATTCGTGGAATTAATTGTTTTCGCTACCTCTCAAGTAATCGAAGCGCTGTGCCTAGCTAATGCCAAGCGACGGTTATATGTATAGGAAAAGGTTGTTCAAAATATCATTGTATTTCACAAAGCAGCGAACTTTTTTAATTTGTTTGCGTAAGCAACACCATACGTCATTCTTCATTTTACATTAATAGATCGATATCGATACTTATGCTAACAGAATTACAAGTACAAGACAAATTATTCCGTTCTAGATGCATTTATGTTTTGTTTTCCTCATTAATATCTAAACGTCACTAAAAAAACAAATTAATATGCATATTTATATGATTGATTTGCAGATTACATTGCAATTTACATTTATGACGTAGAAGTCTGTGTAGAAGTTTGACGTAGAAGTTTGTGTGGCAATAGAATTAAATTCTAATTAAGTGAATACATATCTTTAAGAAGATATTATATGCTGCAATCGTACAAACGTCAAAGCAAACAAGACGCAAACATTTTTTAATTTATTTGGATAACTAAGCAATGCCGTATGAACGGCGGAAGGAAGATGAACTATGTTCTTTATATCGTATATTACGTTGTATATTCGACTGGTTTTTTATGGTTCTTTAAGAGAGTAGCAAATCTCTGCGTAGACATGGCAATTGATCCAACTGAGCGCTATGCGAGCACTGTGTTCAATATAGAGAGCGGGTCATTTAAATTGTGTTGGAACTCGAACTGACTAATGTATTATAGACCACATGCGCATCGGAAACGGGGAGAGTGGACTAGACAGACAGTGTGATCAGAGTGTGTACAGAGAATGTGTGAACAACGTGTAAATAAGGAAGTGCAGCTAGCTGGCTCATGTACAATTGTTATTTCAATTTACTAAATACATTTATACTGTTTATTTGACATATTTACACTTGATTAATTAATCGCATCAAATGTGAACCCTGTCATTTTTGATCTTGTAGAAAAATGTTCCGCAAAAAGTTAATTGCAATAATTAAAAATATATAATAATGTTGTAGTATCGTAACTACTTTGATTAGTTTATTAATGATAAGTAGATTCAACAGGTGTTAATTGAACAGAGAATAATATTTGTTAAACATGAACTAATCGCAGCAAACGTATTGTTACGTCGCCTAAAACATCGGCGCTGCAGCTCTCGCGACCGGGCAGCCGATGGCCTGCGTAACGTCATTTCGACCCTCAATAAACCTAAGGACCACCCATAACTTTTTCTTTCATTGTGTACACATGTGTCTTCATTCAATCCGTTGTCCTGAAAGATTTCTTAAGGCTAAAAATATTTTCGACGCACATCTGGTTTTTAGAGAGGTCCTTGGGTTTATTAGGCGCAATTAAAAACACGGAGAAAGCGGGTACGCACCCATTAGGAAAAACCGAACATCTATCTAATAGAACAGGCTGGGTTTTCCCATGCACAAGGTCACTCACGAACCACGTTGGTAGGAGGCTTCCTACTCATCACTTCTCCTACGACTCTAGGAGGGTCAAGTCGAAGACTTCTCCTGCTACATCACGAGGGTCAAGTCAACTTATTTCGTCAACACCGCTAGGTCAAGTCAATTTACTTCTTCTACATACTACAACGTCGAAGTCTAGCATCAAAATCTAACGTCTATCAAGTATCCTCTAGTGCTACGTCCACTAACATACGAAATTCGACTGTAAGAGCCTTGCTCTACTATTCATATCTATCTCATCTTCGTGCGACACGTTGTCATCGACGATTTATATCTACTCAACAGTGTAGTTTAAGTGTTGGAAATATATATTTTTATATCAGGGGATCGATCAACTCGTGGTGTCGATTAGTATAATCGTAACGGGAATTTACGACTCCCGTTGACGTCTCTCCTCGCGATTGCGTCTCCCCGCGATTGGTCGAAATTACACGTATATTAATTAACGCAACTGAATAATTAATCAGCGACTCTCATCAACGCAATCGGCACTCCTTGACATCTCAACTCATACTGTTATTAATTCGTTCTTTGTCCACTAGCAACCGCTTGTCTTTTGTCCTAGCCTCACTACATACATGCTCAGCAGCCGCTCGTTTATAATTCACACGACACCTCCCAAGCCCCTCATTCATGATCCTCATTCATGATACCACAATATAGATATGCATACTTATAAAATTATTCAGTGTTTATCAAAACTATTTTATTTGAATAGATATGCCATGCGTAGTGCTAGTAGCGTTTTCATTGAAAATTTCTCTCTTTTCCTAGAAGTAAGGATGGAATCCTGAAATAAAAAAGTTAACTTTCAAAATGGTATTCACGGACATTTTGATAATATATGAGTATTTATTTGTTATATGTATTAGTAACTGTGTTAGGTAGATACATGTGAATGTGTGTGTAAGCGTCAGAGGACGTCCAGGTCTCAGTTTTTTTTTCTATTTATTTATTTGAATTTAACAATTTGTCCAGTAGGACATTTGGTAAAATGTTATATCTTGGTGTTGTAATAATATAGCATGTGGGTGGTTACCCCCAGCGAGGTACCATCTTCGCATTTGTTAGGTTGTGTCCTTTGTGAGATCTGTTGGGTGTTTCCTTTTTAGTCTTCTTTCTATGTTTGATGTGTTGATCGTTTCCGCTGCCAGCCGGTTCGGGTGCGTTGCTATTCTTTTTCTGTACCTTCTTGCAAATCTGCTAATCTCCTCCTTGACCGTTGGTATTCCAAGGTCTTTCCGTATATCTTCATTTCTGACGTACCATGGTGAGTTTACTATTGTTCTGAGGATTTTAGCTTGGATTATCTCTATTTTGTTTATATGGCTCATTGCTGTTGTTTCCCATAGTGGTATTCCGTACGTCCAAACTGGTTTTATAATTGTTTTGTATATTTTTAGTTTGTTTTCTATGCTTAGTTTGGATTTTCGACTTGTTAACCATTGCATTTGTCTCCTTGCTGTCTGTATTTTGTATATTATTGATTTAATATATTGTTCCCATGTAAATCGTGTATCTAGGTGGAGTCCTAGATATTTGACTTGCCTTGTTTGTGTTATTAGCGTGCCGTTTCGTGTAATGTTTGGTGGTATCTGTTTTTGCAGTGTGAATGTAATGAGGTTGCATTTATCGGGGTTTGCTTTAATTTGTTTATCTTGAAGCCACTTTTCTATTTTGGTGATATGTTCTTGTAGTAATGTGACTGCTGTTACCGGGTGCCACCTACCGAGTGAAAAGAGAACACAGTCAGATGATAACGACGGTAAGTCAGGCAGATAAATAGGTAGATACACATAGGCAAGATAAGATACAGTATCTTTTGCATCTTTGTAGCCCGATGTGACTGTCATACCGACTTAGAAATTTGACACTCATTTTAGCGTCCTCTACTCATAAACGACGTTTACTCAGTAAAGTACTTATTAAAAAAGAATCAATAGAAGCCAACAGCATTCATGTGTATATACATACTTGTATGCTTTCAGAGAGAGGAGATATTAGATCAGCAATTGCATTTCTCGATTGCTTTAGTAGTATCAGAGAAGAAATGAGAGCGGTCAAACTTATGGTTCTGGTTGTTTCCGGACCAGTACTGCACAATGCGGCTAGGTACTGAAGATGACACAAGCTACCATATACAATATTCTATAAAATTATGGTTCCGCCCTGTTTGATTACACGTTAGCATAGACAAGGACCTATTGTGTTCCACGCTACACGAATCTATTAAATTTTATGGTTCTACGGAAAAGTTCATATCTATTTGTCTATCCAAGATGCACAAGTATGAGAATAACAATATCGCGTAATAATTCCAGAGGCATGAATATTTTTTTATCATCACATAAATATTTTTTTTTCTTAGTACGTACTATGAAGTTTGTTGAAGCAAATTCAATGACATTGAACATGAAGTCATTTACTGCTGTAAAGTGTTAAAAATTCGTCAGTTCCCAAGAAATTAAATGAGCAAAAGGCGTTGGCTATCGAATGTTAGGTTTCTATTGTAGGATGTTTTTATTTATTTAGAATGGATTAAACAGGAAACGATGGTTATTTAACGTGAACTTAATACAGTAATGTGCTATAAGTAAGACAACTAAATAGTTAATATACAACTCTCGTCACCACGGTTCCAACGCACTTTTTCACGCGGACCACCCCCCTCGACAATGGTGACGACATTCTCTGACGACGCTGACAACACTTCTCAACTGCCTGTTAATTTGTCTTTCTTCTTTAAGCATCCCTTTGTGTTTTCTCATAGCCCCACCACGTACGCGTTCCGTAACCGTCCGCGGCCATGCTCATGTATGAAGGCCTTTGGTCGAAATTTTGAATGTTGCTTCTTTAGAAAATTCCGAATTACATGTCATCCCCGGGCTGTAAACCTAATGAATCTGAGGTCAGGTAAAAAACTCCGGGAAAAACGCCAGCCAGGAAGGCACGAGGGACGGACGAGACCCAACGGCTGGGTGAGAGAATCAGCAACATACTAGGACAGTTCATCATCAGACATCGTACCGTGCGGATGAAATACTTCACTCTCAACAAGATCTTACCATCGACGTGTTCATAACATCACACTTTACACAACAAGTACAAATATAATGCTAAATTACACTAACACTCGATCTATTAAACCTCCTCCACCTTGAGCATTAAGTCATCCGAGGTACGCGATATCGACCGATCGGTTTGACCTGATCGGTTGCCCTTTAGTGGATAATTCGCAACGCGCAGAAACGAGTAAAGGTGCTCTTTTACAACTTTTTTATCTGGGCATGTAATGAAAATTTAAATAACACATTTTGAAGAATTTTTTCAGCCATAAACATGCTACATGTTTCATTGAAATCGGTTGATACAGAAACCTGTAACAACCATCAAAAAATGGACAAAATATAGAGTTATTACAGCTACAGGCTGAGAGTCGTTCACTTCTGCGAGCCAGTGATGCTCCGGAAGGTGGCGATGGAGTGGGAGAGGAAGCGGGTCTCCCATTTACAAAGATTCGGTAAGCGTTGACGTGGCAGAGGACGTGGACGCTTCTCGGCACGACGATTCCAGGCCACTCCGTCCTCCGGTAGGTCTTAGGCGCTGGCCGGTCCAGTACCGCGGTGTTGCCAAATTGCATGTTTCCCCAAACAGCCAGTCTTGCACGGCGATACCTGGCACGGGGCGCATCGTGTTATGACCGCACACGGTGTCATTGGAGGGCCGATCCCTTCGGGGCTGATCTCGACACCCGTGGTACTAATCTAAGTCATTGATGGGACTGTCGCTTAGGAGGGACGGCCACGTCACTGCAAGCCGGGGTTCCTGCAGCCACTGTTACTCAACAAAACTACATTGAACTTACATAAGCGGGGGCCACAGACTCTGACCTCGCTCGATGTTGATGGTCTCGGTCTTTGGACTTGCCCTGACGGTCCCTCCCTGGCTCAGGTTCGCGTGTGCGTCACTAAGTCCCAGTGATCCTCCCTGCTTACTCCTAGACTGGCGTCGGGTCCGTGGGTTCGCCATTATCCAAAGGATTCACGCAAGCGGGCTGGAGTCGTGAAGGAAAAGGCCAGGAAAAACAACGCTTTTCTGCACTCCTGGCAGTACCCCCCCCCCTCTGCGGAAATGAAGGACGATACATCGTCACGCTCCCATTCATCGACAAGTTACCGTCACTTGGGTCATCAAAAACAATTGCGACGGAAACACTCGTTTATCTCCACCGCCGATTCCAACGAGACAAAATACTTGAAGCCGAATATTATGCTGTCATGCACGAATACTTGGAATTAGGGCACATGGCAAGGATTACCACAGACCACCCCAGAAATGGCGGATACTATCTGCCACATCACGGCGTAATCAAGGAATGGAGCCAAACTATCAAACTCCGAGTTATTTTTGGCGGATCTGCACCAAGCACCACCGGAGTTTCTCTAAACGACACCCTTCATACTGGACCCAAGCTGTAAGAAGATTTATACTGCATATTCCTGAGATTCCGCTTTCGTCAATATGTGCTTACTGGCGACGTTAAGAAGATGTACCGGAAACTCCTCGTTCGTGCAAAAGATAGAAAATAGCAAAGAATATTGTGGGGCAACAACGGGGAAGTCGAGACATACCAACTCATCACTGTGACGTTTAGGGTGTCTGCAGCCCCGTATCTAGCTATTCGGTGTCTCAAACAATTGGAAGACGACGAGGGACATCGATTCTCGCTAGCCTCTTCTGTCCTTCAGCGACATTTCTACGTCGACAACGCCCTCACCGGAGCCGATACGAAGGATGATGCACTATCACTCAGAGTAGAGCTCACTGACATTATCAAATTAGTAGGTTTGACTGGCGAATATCCATCCGTGTATGGGCACCCAAAGACCAGGAATTGATACAAGGATTATCCGAAAAAGACACCAACCGAAAACTACAGCTGGGAGAATTTCAAACGTTGAAAACTCCCAGCGTCTTTTCGAATTCCTCCGACGACTCCATCATCTAGTCGGTCGAAGTCAGACCCACTACTTTCCGTGTCACTAGACGTACATTCAGCTCCAAAATAGCGAAAATTTATGACCAACTAGGTTGCTCGCGCCGGTGATCGTTCAGGCAAAGATGTTGCTCCAACGAGTTTATTCACTCTACTTCGACAAGGATGAATCTCTTTCGGCGGATTTACATACAGAATGAGACAGATACTATGCACAGCTATCACTACTGAATAACGACAAGTTCCCTCGTAAGACATTAATCGAGTCTGCAACAGAGATTGAATTACACGGCTTCTGTGACGTCAGTGAAACGGTGTATGGTGCATGTGTTTATCTCCGAACCATCAATCTTGACGGTCACATCTGGACCCAGTTACACATAGCAAAATGAGAAGTAGCTGCCCTCAAATCCCAAACCATTCCACCGCTTGAGCTGAGTGGAGCACTTCTTCACACATCCTTCATCGCTACGTTACATCAAGCCTTACTAGATAAAATTTACTGCACTGATTCCACCATCGTCCTCCACTGGATTAACACCTTTGTCGCTAACCGCGTGGCCGAAATCCAAACAAAGACCCATAACACCGACTAGCGTCACGTTCCTACAGCCGATAATCCTGCAGGTCTTATCTCCCGATAAGGTCCATTTGGCAACATGGACCAGAATGGCTATACCAACCTGAAGGATGCTGGCCATCGTGGAGCCCAACACCATTGGTTGAAATATCCGAGTAGAAAAAGGCGATTTGTCTGTCCACGACACCCGCCGATCACAGTTTATTAGAGAGATATTCCTCCTGGCCCAAACTGTTGAGAATCACCGTTCGTTGCCTTCGGTGGAGACAAAAACAAAATCGAGCGGCACCTCTAACCACAGATGATTAACCACTGCGCACAACAAGCTCATAAAATTTTTCAGAAAAAATTCGCAATCTACAAAACATAGAGACACAGCTGTAAGGGGGAAGCTCCAGCCGCTCAACCATTTTCTCGACAAGGAAGTGATATTGGGAATCGGGGGCGGACTCAGCCACTCCTTGTCCTCCTTCTTGTCCTTACTCCTGGCCACTTCCTTATTGGCGATTCATTAACGAACTTTCGGGAGCGAGATTTCAGGAACGTTCCATCTAACCGTCTATTCAGTTGGCAACGCTTACAATAATTCAAGCAACACATTTGGAGCTGGTGGCATCAGCAGTATTGAAACGAGTTGACCAGTCGAAGAAAATGGAGCATGGGATGTCACGGCATACAAGAAGGTACGAAGGTAATCATCTGAGAAGATCACGTGCCATCAATACAGTGGGTCCTTGGGCCGAGTTATCAAGGTCCATCCAGGCTCCAACACCATTATCCGGATGGCCACTGTTCAGACGACAACGAACATTTGGATCGAGACGTCAAACGGCTAGTCCCACTACCGATCCAACCCGATCCAGCGGAATCCGGACAGCCACCAATCGAGAGGGATTTGGGTGGAGGATCCAAATAATTCTACATTCACAGAATTTTTGGTCGGCACCCTCTCCACGGGAGTTGATGTTACATCCTGTTACCCACTACATAAACTAGAATCTATTCCTCGGTCAAGACGGCCACCAGCTGTACAAATACAATTAGTCGGACCGCAATAATGTTAATGGGGCGACCAGCACCCATCGCTAGTTCCGTATAAATACCGGCTTCACAGAACATAACTTCACTTGCGATCATCTCTTCGAACAGTATACATTACAACTTGTTAGTCATCTTTTCACCTTATATTCTTCGAGGAAAAGGTGTGGGAAGAAAATGTATATTAAAGCTGGTAACTCATTTTAACCACCTCTACTATCTTAATCGAAATGGAGGATCGGCTGATTCATGGCGTCGATCATCGTACCGTAACGAGAATTTACGACTCTCGTTGGCGCGTACCACCGCAACTTTGTCTCTCCGCCAACGGTCGAACAGTAGTCGTCCGTCTTGAAATGATAAAAGCTAACAAAGCCAATCTGAATACGTTAATCATATTCACTTTTAATCGAATTACTAGCAAATATTTCTGACAGTCTCGCACATGCAGTCGTGCTCGGAGCTTTACCCAAGCTCGCCTCACTCTCACTTATGCATCCTATAAACGAAAGATAAACGTTAGCTTTCGGTTGGGTCATTATACAATTTAGCATAGTTAGCTTGTAGCTGCACATGAGTCATAGGACGATGCGAATCGAGAGTGACTCATGTTGTTGTTTTGCCTCGGGGCATTGACACCGTCTCGATGTACGAAATGTAATAATAAACAAAGTCCGGACAAAACAATATCGCCGCTACGTGCAACCGACAACTGGAGTCGAATTCAAACTTTCCGGCACTCCCCGACCAGGATAAATAGACGATCATGCTCTCCAGAAGATAGAGTATCGCGTATCCATATAACGAGTAGCATCGAGCGAGCGAGGATTACGACTAACTCTGTATTCCGTACTTAGAACGATTTTAAATGCACTTGACAATATCAAGTATCAATTTGTCTCGTCGTTATATATGTCGGGTTCACATTATGATTAGCGTTAGGGGCGTGAAACGAATCTTCATTTGGATTACACATTGTTGTTATGCAATAGAGAAGACATTGACTAGTGTAAATATGATTATTAGTACAAGCGTGGATATTCCAGAATTGAGAAATAACCACGGTGATTAGATACTAATGACAATGATCTTAGGGTCGAAAACGAATCCGCGGTCAATGGGATAACAATTGTACTTTCTTCCAAAACCTAAGTCGGACTCGATCTACTTGTCTATGGTACAAGTATTATTAAACTAGCTCTTTGTTAAAACGTAAAATATTCACCGAGCGTAAAGACGCTATGTAATTCGCTAATGAGACCTCACGAGAGAATGACTTTCCGTCGCGATGATGCTGTAGAGGAAAACTATGATGGGGTGTGTCTAAAGACACGAGAACATCGGATTCGTGGAGAGATGCCTTCGTTCGGAAAATGAGGGAAATTGACGTTACCGCTAATTGGTCAATTTCCATGTTGGTGGTTAGAGAAGGATGCTAGCCGCCCTTGAGTAAGGTAACGGTTCTATAGTTTAACCAGAACGAGGACATTGTTGTTTTCTATGTTCATTTTTCACAACTGAGTTTGCGGACATATTTGCCTTTGCAAACTTGCAAGTTTGCGGACTTTGCTAAAGTCAAGATTTGTTTGTATGAGTGCGATTACGGCACTTACGACTCATGACAGGCAGACAATGGCCGCAATACAGCAAAACACTACGCACATTCTGCCATTTTTCTGTAAATCTTTTAGATTATATAAGGCTATAGGTTGCGCAAGAACTTTTTATTCTTCATCAGAATAGCAAAATTCTGGCTGAACATCTCAGTGCACAAAAAGTGTTAAAACATTCATGACGAGACCCTATTTAAATAGTTTAAATACTACATTGCCTCTTTGATGTTTCCAAGAAAATAAGCTAGCACTGACGCATACAGATTTCCAATGCAAGTATTATTTATTAATTATTACAAGCAATTCGCAACATTATACGTGCATTACAGCATTGTACGACGATTTTTATTTATGATTTCCTAATTTTCCCGATATTCTATATAATCATACACTGAAACATAAAAATTATACGTAATGTTATTGAGGAGTATATCCGTGATAATTGTAGAGCTGCTGGTTGTAGATGTCGCTGATGGGGTACTGCTATTTTTCTTCCAATTTAGATGCGTGGAAGGAAAATCGGACTCCGGTCGCCGGGATTTGAACCCGGGTTCCGAATGTTCGTAACCTGAGGCGCTAACCACTGCGCTGCCGTCGTCCGACACTAGTTAGTGTCGAGTGGTGGTATTTGCTGTTGAGTGCCGTCACATTACTAATTAACAGGATTGAAAGCCTGAATATTAATCATTGCATTTATAGCGCAACTGGAATATCAGTCAAAAATAAAACGCTCTGGGTCTTGAAGAAGCCATATTCTTCGTGTGTTTAGTCGACCGTTCACGGAGAGACGCGATTGCGAAGGAATTGATCGCGAAGGAGGGAGTTGTAAATTCCCGTTACGATATATAATCGACCCCACGAAACTGAACGATCCCCAATTTCAGTTAGGATAATAGAGGTGGTTGAATTAGTATAACACTGAGTTTAACAGGCTGTACTATATACTTTATTCCAGCAACTTGTCTCGCGGATTATATAAATGTTCGGAAAGGTTACGGTGTCGAAGTGTAATTTCGTTTACAATAAGGTTAGAAGTGTTCGACTCGAATAGTTATTAACAAGATCACGTTGTTAATCGTAGTAGGAGTGACTTGCAAGTAGTGAGTTACAGTATCGCGAGAGATATAAATTGTAAGTAAGATCTGAACCGAAAGATGGGTTCAGAGATTTAGCGACTAACCGATTAGTAAAGAGATTTGGCAACTTGGCGATTAGTAGAGAGATGTTGACTGATCAAAGGATGGAAGTCAGTGAAGTTCGGTGACGATGCCGTGCGGAGGAAAGCTAGTGAGGAGTGTGTCTAGCGCACGGGACCATTGGATTTGTTAATAACAATTTTGGCTAGGAAAGTGAGGGCAATAGTCATAGCTTCTGATTGGATAAGGAGAAGGTTGGTTGGTATGGAAGGGTCCCAGCTGCCCTCGAGAGAAAGTTGCTAGCGAGACACACCGAATGTGGGAAAAACCAAGTTTCCCGTATCTTCCCGTAGTAGACAATAAATTTAATAAAGATTTGAACTAAATGATATTTGTTTAATCTGAAGGACCTTAACTATGAAAATGCCAAGGTTTATGGCGAGTCCTTAAGACTATTGAGTAAAGGTGTGTGGACATCTGGTCACCATCTTACCCGCGGCGTGGCGCCTGGTTTGCGTAGAGAATCACCGAACGTAACATCGTGCATGTCTAAGATTCTCCCTTTAGGATGAAATATCTTACCTACCGCACATTTTGCACTCGCATATTAACAAACAATTCCGAAATGAACAGAATAGCGACTTCCTATTATAATATACACGGCATTTTGGACGTTGAAATTACCGACATTACATATTTCACGTTAGTTTTACCCGAGAACCCTAACATGGAGCTAAAATTTCTTTACTACGTGATTATTCTGATCATTTCGTATAAGGTTTTAAAACTTTGTAACGATTTGTTCGCAATTAATCAAAAAGTTATTTTTACCACGGTTTACTATACGGACTGCATGATAAAACTTTCAAATTTGAAAATGAATATCTCCATGTCGGCAATGCTAGTCTTTTTAAGAATTGAATTATATACTAAATAATATACTAAATACTGTATCTTCAAGATTTCACAGGAATCGTGAGAAACCAACCAATATAGAATTGATTCTTCTATCATGACAAGAGGTATTATTGCGATGCGCAGACAACGATACTTGTTGTATTGGCAAGTAATACACAACCATATAGAATAATGAATGAGACAATTTGACAAATGAGAAATATTGACAAGTAATTGACTAAACTGTAACATCGTTTCCTGCGTAAAAATAACCGCAGTTTCCTTTCGACTGCCGGAGCGTGTAGACGTGTGTCTAGTGCTCGGTGAAGTTCACAGCACATTAAGTGACGACCCTCCGTCGAAAGTGAATTGAAACAGATACAAACCAAGTGTTTTCTAAACTTACTCGTGGAAAATCCAACACATCTAATCTCTAATCCAAATCATAGCCTCTCTACTAGTTATTCCAAGTTGAATTAACTAGCTCAAAGATGGTCCAAGCAACCAAATTAGGCTCTCACGAACAAAACTACAACCGCGCCGTTCTACCTCCTCCGTGGCAAAAGGATAATATATCCCATCTTTCAAACTACACTGACAACATCAAAAAACGTAAGCTTGATTCAGTCAAAAAAATGTAAACACTATTCAGAACGCACCGTCAACAAGCCACGTTACTACTTACAACAGATTCACAATATTAGAATCTACAGACGATACTATGAACGTAGTTGAAACACCAACAAATCAACACACACAAAAACTCTCCTCCCACAACCAATCTTCATTGATGATGTTATCAGCATTCAAACAATGACAAAGCCCATTGAGAAAGATATCAACAAAGAGGATTACAAACTAAAAATAAATAATAACCAAGTTAAAATCCTGCCGGCCAATCCAAACTCCTACAGAAAACTAACAAAGTTACTAAAAACCCTGAACGCAATCTTCCACACATATCAACTGAAGCAAGAAAGGCCTCTTCGTGTGGTACTACGCAACATCCACCACTCAGCTAACTTAGACGAACTGAAGTTCGAATTCCTAAAACATGGTCATGAAGTAATAAACAATAGCAACATGAGGCATAGAACCTCGAAAAATCTGCTATACTTATTCTTCATTGACTTAAAGCAAAAACCAAATAACAAAGAAGCCTATAATATCACTCGTTTAATGAATTCGGTAGTAAAAAATGAACCACCTTTTATAAAAAAAAAAGAGATAGTTCAATGTAACAGGTGCCGATGGTATGACCACACGCAGAAATATTGCACCTACAATCACCGCCACGTTAAATGTGTAGGTATTCACCCTAAAGATCAGTACACTAAATCTTCAGAAACTCCTGCGAAGTGCATCCTTTGTCAAGGAGAACATCCTGCGAAGTATAAAGGTTTCACAGCTTGCAAGACCTTGTACAAAAATAAGTACCCCAAACCTAGATTCAAGGACCTATCCAACCAAGCATTTAAGCCACAAAAATTCATTAGTCCTCCAATTTCTTATGCACAGGTAGTTCAAGGAAATCAAAGCAGATCGAAAGTCTATAGTGATCAATCACAAACTAGTGTTCCCAGTTCACAAAACACGGATAACTTCAATAGGCTTGAAAAATTAATCGAGAAATAAACAGAGCACATTAATAACTTACTATCATTGCTTACAATCATCGTGGACAAATTAATACGCTCCGACGTAAAATAAAATAAATACGCATAGCTCTTTGGAATGCCAACAGTCTAGCTCAACACAAATACGAACTAGAACTCTTCTTAAAACAACAACAAATCCACCTATTGCTCATATCTGAAACTCACTTCACCGACAAAAATTACCTGAAAATAAACGGTTATAACTTCTACCATACCCAACATCCCAGTGGAAAGGCCCACGGCGGCGCCGGAATTGTCATCAAGACCAGCATTAAGCATTATGAGCTTCCATCGTTCCAGAAGGACTACCTCCAAGCTACAATCCTAGCGATAGAAGATTGCCATGGTACAATCACCACTTCTGCAGTATATTGTCCTCCTAGACACATCATTTCTAATGACTTTGATAACTTCCTTGATGCTCCGGGCAATAGACTCACAGCTGGGGGAGACTATAACGCTAAACATACCCAATAGGGCAGCAGGCTTATCACAGTAAGAGGTAAAAATCTCTTGAATAGCATAAACAGACTCTACTACCTAATGTTAATACTAACTAATGTCTTCAAACCGTATTCCTCCATTATTGCCGCCGAAATAACGGAATACTTGCATTCTTCCTTCCAGATCCTCTCCTATTGAACCTTTCTCATCTCTGAAAGTTATAGAATTAATCCGTCATCTAAATCCCAGGAATGCATCGGGACATGATCAGATAAGTAACAAAGCTATCAAGGAGCTTCCCATAAAAGGGATCGCTTTCATTACCTCTATTTTTAATGCAATTCCTTCGCCTTGAATACTATCCTAAGTCCTGGAAAATATCACTAATTACTCTTATCCCTATCATAAATCTGGAAAACCAATACACGAAGCTAGCGCTTATCGCCCAATTAGTACTTCTACCCACTTTGTCTAAACTATTTGAGAAGATGCTAACGAAACGACTCCTTCCACTCTTAGAGGATTTGAAAACAATGCCAGATCATCAATTTGGATTTCGGAAGCAATATCCTACGATAGAGCAAATTCATCGTCTAACTCATAAAATCAGCTAAGATCTAGAAAAGAAAAAATACTGGTATTCCTGGACATCAGTAGGCGTTCGACAAAGTGTGGCATGAAGGACTTTTCTTTAAACTAAGGAAAATCCCACCACACACCTACTACTCCATCTTAAAATCATATCTAACCAATAGGTTGTTCATTATTAAATACTTAGACGCTCTAACCGCAACATTCCCAATAGAAGCTGGCATACATCAAGACAGTGTCCTCGGATCTCTGCTGTTCACCATCTACACTGCCGATTTACCAACCTTAACAGAGATAACCACAGCGACATTTGCGGATGACACAGCTTTATTAGCCTCGAACTCAGACCCGATAATTGCCCCCTCAACTTTTCAGCAAGGTCATGCAGAACAAAATAATGTTACATAAAGCCATATTAAAACCTGTTTGGACCTATGGAATCCAACTATGGGGAACAGCGAGTAATTCCAACATAGAAATTCTCCAACGATTCCAATTAAAAACTCTAAGATCCTTAATAGATGCACCTTGGTATGTTACCAACGAAACAATACATCGCGACCTTAAGATACCCACAGTTAAAGAAGAAATGGTTTGAGACCTGGGAACGGTGGCACATTCAGCTCGCCGCCGAGGACACGGTGCGGCCTCATCGAGCTGTTGGAGCGGTCCTACCGAACTGGAAGGCCTCGAGAGATCGTGGTGGGTTCCCGCTGACGTACAGGATGACGCAGATGTTCACTGGGCACGGAGCGTTCGGGGAGTTACTGCTAAGGATTCGGCGGGAGGAGACTAGTATGTGCCACCACTGCGAGGAAGGGGAAGACACGGCATAGCACACGCTGGAGTTCAGCCCGGCGTGGGAGGAACCGCGCCGTGTCCTACGACTCGCTATCGGCCATCGGTTTTTCCGAATATCACTATGTCGTCCAAATAAACAAAGCAGTATTTTCCTACAAGTCCAGTTAAGGCTCTGTCCATTAATCTTTGAAAGGTAGCGGGTGCGTTTTTAAGTCCGAATGGTATTCGATTGAACTGAAAATGCCCTTGCGGTGTCGAAAAAGCGATATATTTTTTAGATTTCTCGTTCATTGGAATTTGGTGGAATTCTAAGGATAAATCAAGTGCCGAAAAGAATTTTGCATTTCCTAGTTGTGTTAAAATGTCGTCTATATCAGGTAAAGGGTAAGCGTCTTGTTCTGTGAGTTCATTTAGTTTCCTGAAATCGATAACTATCCTCCATTTATATTTTCCTGAGGCGTCTAATTTTTTCGGAACTACCCATACCGGAGAGTTAAGGGGATTCGGATTCTTCTATAATAGTTTTCTTCAACATGTCTCCTATTTGTCGTGAAATCTCGCCACGGTGACATTCCGGTGGTCTATACGATCGTGTGTTAATAATTTTGTCTTTGGTGAACGAAATTGTGTGCTGAGTTAAATTAGTACAGGGCAAAAGATTGGTTTCTAAATTAAAGATGTCAATATAATGGAGAATAACCTTTTCGATGGATTCACGGATTGGTTTTTCAATGTGATCTGTTCTCACTAGGCTTTTTAGTTTTGATACGTTGGAAAAGTCATGGGAATTTTGAATATTGCTAGAAATTTCAATGTTTTGCTCACCAGTGTTGATAAAACATACTTTAGTTGGTTTGCCTTCCAAATAGATTGTTTGAACTCTGTTTTCTCCAGGAGTCAAATGTATTGGTTTCTGAAATAAAATGGTTTTGTCGTTTAATCGGATTTTGTCATTGGATATTGAATAGTTATACTTCTCTAAACATGGTAGCCCAATGATTCCGTCTTCGATAATAGGGAAATTATTCGGTACTATGTGAAAAATGTGATTTTGTCCAAAAATTCGTTTCGTTACGTATTCGTTAGTTTCGTATTTGTCTCGTCCCATAGAAAATTTTTGTTTAGGCCCTATTTGTATCGCATTGACAGTTTTGTTATGCTTCACCAGGTTTATCCCTGCTCCTGTGTCGACCAGAAGTACTCGCTCTGCGGTTCGGGTTGACAAAGGTATTGCGAGTAGTCTTCCCGTGGCGATGTTGACTCGTATGTCTCGTACGGTTTGTCCATCTCCTGGTTCGATGTTGTTTCTTGTATTTCGTCCCTTTCCTGAACTGCCTGAATCCTTGCGGTTGGTCGGTCGCGCTGCTTCGGTGGTAGAAAATTTTGACACTTGTTGGCAATATGTCCCAGCTTTCCGCACTTGAAGCACTTCATCTGCGCGCATTCAACAGGTGGTCTATCTTCTATTTGGTTAAATGTAGCAGGTTTCTGAGCTACTGGCGTGTTAGGCGATCTTAATGGTACATTAGATCGTCTTACCCGCATTGGCTGGTTGTTGGGGCGATTACTAGCGGAAGGTAAGCAATTACATGACCAATTAGGTTGTCGTTCTTCTCGCAAGTAGCGTTCTACATCGGCTGCCTTCTTTTCAGCTTCTGGAAGATTCAAGGGTTCACTGCTTAATAGTATTCGCCCTATGTCGCGTCTGAGTCCCTTTAGGTACACACGAACAGTCTGCTTCGTGATTTCTTCGGTCATAATCTTACGTGTCAGTGGTTGTGGGTACTCATTGGTTACTGCGTACAGCAAACGGTTGAGTATTCTTCTAAACCGAATATTAAAACTTTGCACTGATTCCTCGCGCCCCTGTCTCAACTCTCGTAATTGTTCTTGGTACTCATCCGAAGTCACTTGTGCTGCTAAATTATTTCTCAGTGCGTTGCACAGATCACTGTAACACTCAATAGGAATGTTGCGAATGCTTTGGGCTGCTTCCCCACGATCTTTTCCACTTTTATTGCTTTTAGCAATAGATCTTGCTCCATATAGCGATCCTTCATACTTCTCACTTCTTTGATGAAGTCTTCAACTCCTACATCATCATCTCCGTTGAGCGTTGGGATGTAGCGTATTGTATCCTTAGCTCGTAGAGTGGGATGAGCGGGCGGAAAATAGCCTCTTTCTTCCACCTCGGGTTGTTCGATGTCGAGGTGGTCAGGTGGGATGTCTGGAGCTGCTAACCCTAACAGTTTGCGTGTTTTTGCCATATTCCCGGTGCGATTGATTGCTGTCGATGGACTTTCATTGTCTTCGGTGATAATGGAAGAAAAATCACTGGCCGCAAGAGATCCGAACCCAGTCTGTAGCGCTGCGACGGTTTTCCCGAGATTCTCGATTTCTGCTGTCCTGTGTCTGTTCTCTTCGTCATTTTGCATAGACAAACGTAACATTTCCTCTCGTAAAAGGGCAATATTCTCGTTGTGTTTTTGAATACTGTCCCATATTGCTCGCAATATTGGGTCATATGAGGTGGAAGTTTGAGGTTCGTTTGCCTTAGACATTATTGCATTGATTTTACTATTTTCAGACAAAGACGAGTCTTGGCTACTGAAGCTAAATTTTCTTTCACGGTAACGTACAAAGGAATCCAGTTTACCTTTTATTGTCACTTCACTTGGTTCGTGATAGTTACTTTGTTGTTGCGGATGACCGTAGTCCCAAATAATTCTATCTTCCGTAGATGATGAATGTCTTTTGGTTTCCGAACAAACACTTTCCACTATCCTGGCAGGATCGCCAAAATGTCACGTAAAATAACAAAAAAAATAAAAAAAGAAATTTGAGGTGAAAAATAAAAAAAGAAACTTTATTTTTCTAACAACAATCCACTTTACAATCCACTTCCGAACTCTAGGCGTGACTTTCCAAGACTGAAGCTCTTACAATTTGACTTTCGATCGGATCCGATTATTTTCTTTTGGCATCCCTCAACATCCCCACCGTCCATGCATTTTCTAGGCGTTCGCGACCGTTGCCACGTGCTCTTTCTTCTAGAACCTTCGGTGGAAGGACCGTTGGGATGTTGATGGTTCATTAGGCACTTCAGCGATATACATTGTCGCTGAGTGCCACCACATCTTTATCTCCATCGTCACTCCATCGGATTTGAAGTATGCCGGTCGTAACAGGTGCTTCGTCAAGCGTCGCATTTGATTTTCTACCAATTATTTCTAAACGGGTATATTGTTATACGAAATATATCCAAATCACTCGCGTTAGAACTAAATAAAACATTTTTAAATAACAAACAATACAGTAAATAAAGGAAAGAAGTTCAACTGTTGGAATACAACGATATTAATCGCATACAGATGAGGTGATTGATCGAACGGATTCTTCCCTTCGTTGCGATATCCCCACTAGCGTGTGTTCGTTAGATGTACCGCGGCTGCTAGCGCGTGCATGCTCTTCCGAGAATTCGGCGGAAGTCGCGTAAGGATATGGATGGAACATTCGGTACGTCGGTGTCGCGCTTTGTATCGCGAAGCTGCTGGAAGGATCAGTGGCACGTGCCGCCACAAAGCATCTACATAGGTCACACTCATTACTGCATAGAGAGTGGGGTTCAAAATCTTTTCAAGGATCATGGGTCACTAAGTCAGTCAGTCTGAAAATAACCAGCCAACTGTCTACATTCTACAACACACTTATATTTCCTGTAATAATCGTTTAATAAATATCACATAACATTGTTTTAACACAAACATTGTGTCTTCCAGAGATTATTAATCTTAATTCCGAAATTAAATACCAACATCAACTATGTCTACGATTATTTTCAACTTTATGTTTCCAAAATTCTTCTAACGTTTCTCCTTGGGTGTCGAAATGATTTTGTCTTTCCAGAACTATTATACCCTCTTACCAATTTCTTAAAGTCGCTAAATTATGTTACGTATCAAGGTAATAGTGGAAAGTTCATTCACAACGAAGAATTTACGATATTTTTCACCAACGCTTCCGCTCTTTTTGTATGATTTTCTCGAAATTACTCAGGAACAGTCACGATATCTCAGGATGTTCTTTTAACACATTACGTAGGGCGGGCACATTTTTGAACGCTCCAGAAGCATGCTTAACAAGATATAGGATGCATATGAGCACATTTTTAATTCGCATTTGGAATTATATTCACATAAAGTGTACTTAAATATTACTGTATATTTTATACATCTATTTATTATTATTGAGATATGTATAATTTTGTGTGCTATACTGGATTGACCACGTAGTAGTGAATATGAGTGTATGGAAGTATGTGTATGCGCGGCGTCTCGAAAAACAGATGAATGTAACTGTTCCGTTGGCAGTGTGGTATAGAAGATGGTGAGACAAAGAAAGTGCTGAGACGCGTGCAAATGTATATCGACGAAGATCCTGGAAATCGTTTATTAAATAAATCTAAAACTATTTTAATATGAATTCGAAGTGCAACCTTAGTGTTCTTCTGCTTTTATTTCTGCAATTAAGATCCACAATTTTCAACAGTTATATAAGATTTAGTACATTTTAAATATTCTTTATTTCACAAACTTGAATAATGCTTTTGAGTGTGATATATGGTAAAGCATACTCCATTGTGCAATGGTGTTCGGCACGATTTGCAACAGTATCTTGTTTCGCTCCTTTTTCTATTGGACAAACAGACTTTACATTGTTTAGTTGGGAACTTGTTGCCTTTCCTCGTTATTGGTTCAAGTATATACTGTTTCATATTACCAGAGAGTCTATATGGTGGATCGATGCGTAGATAATTTGCTGTATTTGAAATACTTTGTTCCATATCCATAACTTTTATATTTATTTATTTATTATATTATATCCATAATTTTTCTTCCGTCGTCCACAATTCCATCACAGCAAGTAGGAAATCTTTATATTTCATTTTTTCATTATTACAAAAATTATAGACCATGAATACATTGGACAGGCCGCAGTTTTTCGGCCATTTAATTATTTTTCTCAACATTGAGTAATATGATAGATACTGATCAGCAAGAACGAACAAATTTTTCTGAACATGAGTCATTCCTCTATTTTCTTTGTTAGAATTAGCCTTACGTTTATGTACATTTTGTAAACGATAACAACTTGTTTCTTCAGAAATAATTTGGAACAATTCATTGCCAAATATACAATCAACAGCTTCCTTCACACTGCAGTTTCTTTGTAATGATGCTGACGTAAAACAAATTCCTTCAAAAGGTTCCAGATTTGAAAAAATATCCTCATCTGTTCATTCTTCAATTATAGTGAATCTTTACTTTCGCTTGAAACATTATATTTTTTATTCAGTCTTCTTCTATGTCTAATCGCATCACTTAATTCAAGAATGTTGATGCTATCACTGAATTCATTTTCGGCGCAAGTGTTGTTTGGTGCATTAGATAAATCATCAAACAACAATTCACCCTGACTTTCATTCTCTTTACATCTATGTGTCATTTTGCTACTTTTATAGAATTAGGGCCCATTTCATAAAATAATTTTTGTTATAAATTATCAGCAACAGATTGACAATGTATATGATTTTTAAAAAGCTGATTCCTTACAAATTAAAACACGAACTTTGAAATAACAAAATGTACAACAATAAAACACTTTCCAAGGTACGGTAGACGATCGGCATAGATCTACCGATGTACTGGCTATACTGTTTGATTGTTTTTACATGCTTGGAATGTCAACATTCAGTTGTTTTGCTAATCATTTATCACAAGAATGCGCAAGACTTCATTACCCTGGTAACGTAACAAAAACATTTGTCTCTGATTGCTTAAGACATCGATTGAGTCAAAAAGACATGAAACTGAAAACTTTAAGAGAGTTATTCAATGCGATACACATAATTTTTCATTTAGCTGTCCATTGATGTGTATTATTACGCGATACTTCATAATACTTCATAATACCTTAATTAATTCTTCGAGTATAAGATTAAATAATTTTTTTGTAGCTTCTTTCGTGTTTCCTGATTTCTTATTTCATGTGCATGCGTGCGAATATTGTAATATGCAGTGACCAGTAGTTTTTATGGAACTCGTTTGTGATCTATGCAAAATAACGTACGGCCACAATCAGTAGATCCCTGAAGAATACTTAATGCACATGTAGTTTATCTGTGTACATTGCTATTTTCATTACGATTCTTCTGTGAACAGTCTCCACACTCGTGGTAAATGTGCGATTTTCTCACGGTGTGTAAACGGTAACACAGGCATCTGTACTATTTTTATGCAGTATACTAAATAAAGCGGGACTAATATACCAGTTGTCTACGTAAATTGCGCGACCTTTACCGAAATGGAGTTCCAGAAAGGGGGTTTGGGTTCTATCTTAATTCCAAGCCCCATATAAATAATGAAATCCTGAATATAACTTATAACAAATCTTATTTCTTTTCGATGCAATGAATTTTTGAATGCCAGTTTGTCTATGTACAAGAGCAGACGTTTCTCTATATATAGATTGCGATAAGGGTAAAATGTTCCACGCAATTTACCAGTTATATTTCGGATTCTTCGTAGACGATCGAAATTGGATACAATATCGTCTCTAAAATGTAACATTTGCAGCAGTAATAAGTGGCGGCCTCTGCTTATTATTTCGCCATAGATATCGCTTTCCAAGAGCTTATCTTTGTTTCAGTATTCTGATAATGATAGCTTCTTATTTCTCATCGTTAAAAGAGAGATAGCCATGAAACAATATAATTAACTGAGCACTGTATCAGCTTTTACATTATTGTTATTTTTTGGGGGGGGGGCGGCACTAATTGTTTGTCTTTTCAACACCACACTCGATCATCTCCTCCCTAACAAACGACTGAAAGTAATTTATAATCTTTCATGAATAATTTATGTCTGCTTGAGTACTCGAATTTCGTACGGTAAAATTATGAATTTTGGGGTCACATTTTTCTGTCGTCCATATGACATTTGGTAAAATCGTCCTTTGCGCGTTATTATTCTCTATTTCAGAATCATCAGAATCTGTGATACATAGTACATTCAATCTTTTTCACTGCAGTTATCCGAAACAGTTTCTGATTCATCTAATACGTTCAATACTTGTAGTTTTCTCAGATTTTCAGAAACCACTTTGGAATGAACAGAATCTGAAAAGTTTATTAAAATGAAACGCAAATTTTAATACTTTTAAGAAATAAGAATACCTTCAGGGAGTGAACGGACGTACCAGTATACAAATTGTTCGGACCTTTTTTGTCTAAAGTTTGTAACACTTTCCTTAACCTTGTTCTGTGATAGTCGAAAAAAATTAAAAAATCAAACGATGTATAAAAGCGCGGAACTCACAAGAGGAGCTGCTAGGCATAAATTGGTTTACGACGTCGCTGTCACATGCTCAAGAAGGCCACCTGCTCAGAAACAGTAATCAAGTAGACGAGACATCCTGCATGCCACAGCTATCGAAATAATAACAAAACAGTAAATGAATAGCCGCCTCTGATAAACATTCGACGATAACCCCTCCAAAGGGATTATAACCTCAATATAAAAACTCTCCTAAATTAGCGCTCAAGACCTTATTCTGTTGTTACACTTTGAACCGTCACTCTGTTGGATTTATATAATAAAATTTTCATCATCTTATACGAAGTTCAATTTTTCACCTTATTTGTGAAACGTTCGAACTGCGACGCGAGGAGATCACCGGCGATCTATCGGTTTCGTGATTTCTTGTGTCTCGGACGCGACCGGTTATAGGCGGTCTTAGCCTCTAGGAGTCACTTCGTGGCCGCCGGCTATAACTAGCGTTATCAGCGAAATGGTTAATTTCCAATAATTAAAGAACAAAGTCAAAAACACAATTTTTTTGCTCTTGATTTTTTCATCTTATTCTAGCTGCAAGAATCACCTCTTAAGTATTTTTACACTTATAGCTGAACACCCTGTATATACTATAAAGAAAGGATGGACGACCAACAACTCCTAGCACGCACGCTATTATTACGGACGCACAATTATACATATAATTCGCTGTAGCGGTATCGATAATTTTTTCCAAATATCTCAGACACTATAGCCGCCTGACAGTTACATCTATAGGAAACAGTTGTTTAGAATCATACTGGCGGTAACGTGTTCGAAAGTCATCGAAATCGGAGAGGATGTAACTGTTTTATAGTTTCACGTTATTCATTTCAGAAAAGGGTGGATGAATTTCTCGATATGTCATTTCATAGATTTGAGAGGGATTTTATATAATCACTTTGTCACGACGTATGTATAACAAGAAGCATAATTTAACAGAACGGTCCGATGCGAGTGATCTTGGATAAAATGATATATTGTTGACGTTAGTAGGCCGTCAAGCTGATTCTCCACGTCATGCGTGCACGTACATTCGTGCGAGCGTACATCTGTAATCAGATTTGTGATTATTAAATAAGGATCGGGGTATTCTTCATTTTCATTAATATGACTCATGAGTATGGTGACATCTTTACCAATTATTTTTTCCATTCTTACGATATAACAGAGTGATTAAATAAAATTTCGCTTTTGCTCTCTTTTCGCTCTCCACCGGTCGTTTTCCGCCAGTTTACCACTTCTCATCCGCTACCTGCGCGTTCAATGCTGCGTCCTTTCAAATTCATCATTCATGAAATTTATTAAAATATTGCGTAATATTTCGTACATATGCATATCGTGCAGGGCGTGCCGAGAGTAAGTGTAAAGAGAGTAATACCTCAATCAACAAGTGACGCAATTTGGGTTTGCAAAAAACCACATGCTATAACTCGAAAAAATTAATCAAAAATGGAATTATGTGTCGGCATCAATGACATGTGCATTATATTTGCTGTTTTTACGTTTACAACTTCATGGCAATCTGTACAAAGTTAAAGCAAAGGCGTAAACACTATCTGCTCCATACACGATTGCTCACGATTCACGTCATAGTCGACTAGTTGATCAAGTTTCCAATGAAACGTGTATATTATTACTAACAGAATACAGACCCGCTTCTCATGCAACACCTGGTTCTTCAAATTCAACATCACTGAACTTCGCACACAATAAAATTAGAAATGCAGGTAATATATAAATTTTAAGAGAAATATCGATGTGTAAAAATCATAATGCTTATTAGTTTCAATAAACATTCTCGAATTATAGCATTGATGGTCACTACTATTGTCGAGTCATCTATTAAGGTGCTTGTAGCGTTGATCGCTGGCGACGCTAATGTCTGCCGTCGTAATAAAAAAAAATGACACGTCGGAATATAAATAAGATATTAACATTAACTAGTGAGGAAATCATATATATATATGTATAATGTATAGTAGCATCTTTGACAAAAAAATGTAACTTTTTTGTCATGTGCATTGATGCCGTAATTTTTCAAATAGACATGACTGACGTAATCTCCTTAAACATTTTTGAAAATTTCTTAGTAACTGTAATATTCTCGTTCAATACACTGACATTTTTATTCGCAAATATTTGTCTATTTTAACTGTATCCCAAACAATCTTTTAGAGGTTGAACTTTACAGGGTGATTATACCTCATAAACTTGGGTTACCGCAACTAAAACAGGATACGTGTTTAGTATTTTACGCCGTTCTTCTAGTCTCAAGTTTTATTAAAGTTTGAGTCCCACTATTCGCGTCCTTTTCCTGATAATAAAGTTTCCTTTTGATACCATTATGGCTTGCAACTATTATGGCATTGAATTTACCTGATTGGTGAGTATTCTACTTAAAATACTTTTCCATTTTTCTAGGAAAGACTTCTTTAAATAATTTCATGACGAAATATGCTGAATTAATACCTCCATTTATATTTTTTTTTATTTATATATTTTCAATAATGCTCATATTGCGGGGCTATTTTTAAGTATTTCCAAACATGATACAAAATCCACGCTAATAATTAGTATCAGTAGTATTGTGCTTTGGATTTTCTTACATCAGGATGAAATTATGTTTCAAATACATTTTATTCTACGAAGCACTAATTGCGCGAATATATGTCAGACATATATTTTCAGCATTAGCTAGATATTAATATTTTCACAACAGGAACTGGTATCGAACCCCCCTTTTTTTTAATTATTTCGGAGACTTGAAAGGATATGTACATATTTTTTATTTGTTAAAAGTTTCATACTAAACGGTGTTCGACCATAATTCTAATTGGTGTTTTCTAACCTCAGCAGAATGGATCGTTCGTAATATGAGATGGAATGTGCAATTCAACTATTTGCCTTCATTTGCCTTCATTTTAATCGATAAAAAGTTATGTGAAATAATAATCATAAAAACGTAAAATTGTAAAATTGTAAAATTGTAGAATTGTAAAATTGTAAAATTGTAAAATTGTAAAATTGTAAAATTGTAAAATTGTAAAATTGTAAAATTGTAAAATTGTAAAATTGTAAAGTTGTAAAATTGTAAAATTGTAAAATTGTAAAATTCTAAAATTCTAGAATTCTAAAATTCTAAAACACAAAAATTTTAAAATTCTATAACTAAAATTCTAAAATTCTATAACTCTAAAATTTGGAAATTATATTAAAAGTTATATGGAAGATTATTTCTTCCTCGGTTTTGAAGATAAAAATGTTAATCGAATCATTCATGCATAATATTATCCAGTTTCAGTAGTAGGGTGGCGTTTTTAAAAGTACGAGTATCCAGAGTAGTGCCACATCGTGATCATTACAGTACTGTGACAGACGTTTCAAGATCTACTATCGTGCAGACGCATTTTTGTTTGATCTTTGGTAAAGAATACAAAGTGGAAATAGCTACAGGTAACAGACAATTCCTTATCATACAACAATTCAATCGTGTTTTCTATTAACTATTAATCGTCGTTACCAATATCGCATATTTAAAAAATACCATCGGATCATTAATTACTACAATACTTTAAATGAAGCTTTTGAATTCTCAAATATTTATTTTGTACTCTACACTTTACACAGTAAAAATGGTTCATTATTGTGGTTATTCCATAATTTATAACGAATCACTAAAGGTGATCGTAACATTCGCCTTTATGTGATAGTTGCATGAAACTTTGGCTATTTTCTGGAAAAAGTTGAGTTTAGGAACGATTTTTCACAAGTTACTGTTAGGACTTGCTTCGACTTCTCGTGTTTATGAAAGTTGAAAATACACTCCGCGGAGACTGTATTAATCATGCGAAATATTTTATTTATTTTACATTTTAACACGTTGACTGTCACGCGTGTTTTCAAGGAAATCTCCGTTAGGCCATGCGTGTCACACTACCAAGTACCAAGTGTCTGCTAGGTACTCCCATGGATATTTTAGTAATGCGAGTCGCTCATGCGGTAGTCTCAAGAATGATCTCTCGTTTCGTTTGTTCGCAATATTAAAATCACTAGCTGTTGTTGAATATAATGAAGGAAAGTGTAGTATAGATTATTTCGACCAAATGGTCTCTTATGCTACCAAAATTAGAAAAGGAATCAAATGATACAAAAAAATTGGCGTTCAACTCCTTCTGGGAATTTCTGTCGTAAACGCTTTGACGGTTTACAAAATTGCAACAAGGAAGGATATAAATATTAGAATATTTAGAGAGTTATTAGCTGCAAGGTTATTAGGGTTGTCTGAAAATACGAAAAATCCTTGTCTTCGACGGAGTCAGCATAATATCGCCGTTCGGAAAATTGATTGCGGAAGAAGCATTAGACGCGCATGCAAACATGTTATGCAAATAAAAGACGTCGAATGGACCGAACAAAGATACAAAAGAATTTAAAGAAAACAACAACTTATTGTCCAAGTTGTCCCGACTAACCTCAGCTATGTATAGAATGCTTTAAAGTTGTACATTCTAAATAATTTTTTTTAATAAACCATTTTCGTATTACTTTTATAATAATTCAATGGTTTTATTATTTCTTCTGGAATATCTTTTCAAATAACTAAGATGATCCTTCGCAAGTAGTCAAATAAGCGACAGCCGAATACGGGTTTCGAGGCCGTCAACGTGTTAAATGGTACAGATCCCTTGTTTTTAATAAAATAAACTGAAACATACGCAAATAAACTGAAGTATACTTCCTGGTAAAATACATTTCCTTCATTTTATTTATCACTTTCTTTATAAATATACTTGTCAACGGAATAATAAATAATGGAATAATAAAATAATAATTTTATACTGTGAATCATTGAGTCCACTTCTTTAATGCTACGCGCGGTTCATCATAAGAAAGCACTTCTTCGTTACTGTTGAGAATTTTGGATCTTAATAGCCGAAATAATGGTATAGAAACACTAAATTTATTCTTAGAATTTATATTAGAATAGTTATATATTTATTTGATAAACGATTTCAAAGATATTCATCGATACACACTTACTCGAGTGTCAGCACTTTCTTCTATACCCGACTGTTATCCGACTGAACAGTTTACATTCATCTGTTTTCGAGACGCCGCGCACGCACATACTTCCACACACTCATATTCACATACAAGTATTACTACTTCGCGGTTAACCTAGTCTAGCACGTAAAATTATACATATTTCAAGGTACCATTTCATTTGCTGTCTCACAGGGAAACAAGTTGATTACATCAATACATTCATCGTCTGTGATTGTGGATTTTCCCAACATTATATATATTTGTTAATTCTATTGCATTTACACCACTTTCGAGTTTTTGTTTTGTTTTGTTTCGATAGCTGGAGTACTATTAGTTTCATACCAAAGTCTTATAATCAGAATTCATTGAATCTAATAAAGGAAAGATACATTAAAATACATTGTGCACGAACGCTAATAAAATACGTGCACAGTATGATGCGAATTTTCAACTAATTGGCGATCAGTCAGGTTGCAACTGATCGGTTGATATCACGAACTGTGAACGCTATTAACATTCTACTGTATACAATGTTACGATCTGGTCTTGATCTTCGGTGTTCATAATCGTTATGTGTAATTCTACATGTCGAATCCGGGGTTTCTCGAATTATATCTAAATTAAAACGGTAGTTGCTACCACCAGAAATAGTCGTTAAACTGTTTCGATCAGTTCGATTCTCGTTCGCTAATTTTTGAAATAAGGCAAACGACTGAATAGAAAGGTTTCATAATTTTGTCGCACCCTTCTAAAGAGCGACACTATTCTCAGATTCCAAACTGCAGTATCCCCGATGTTCTAATACGTTAATGTAACCGCATAAGCAGCGTTAACTAGCGTATCAATACAATTCATAAATAAAATTCCTATTCTGACATAGCCGCTATGTGCAGGAGTACTAGCACGGAGAGAATTAAGGTTTTCTTGGAACAAATGAACACTCTCAGTATCTTCCTGATTGTTGACAATAATAGTCAATGTATAATTTTATTCGAGTAGTAAATGTGGTGCAAGTCCGAAATCCGAGCAAGGAGATGTTTTGCTTCTCACCTTGCTTATATGCGTTGTTAATCGCACTCTCGGACTATCATACTCAGTTAGTGTAGTTGTTGGAAGACTGACTGTATTAATGGTTGACGATTAATAAATACTCGGTTTTACTTCCTGACATTACTCAAAGGTTATAGTAAAACAATTCTCGGCTTCGCAAAGACTGCTGTTTCTTCTGAACTTGATATTAACTCTCGATAAATTTTTAACCGACTCTTGACAAAATTTCAATTAACTTGACTGAACTCTATAACTGAACGGAATAACTGAACTCAACTGACTGAACTCTATAACTGAACGGAATAACTGAACTCAACTGACTGAACTCTCTACAAATTTTTTAACTGAATTGTACCTTGACGAAATTTCAAGTGAACTGCCCTATTTACAAATGTTTACTGAACTGCCCTGTCCCTACGTGACTAGCCTTATTTATACTAAGACTATCATGGGATAATTGTCACGTGATTATTCAATGTCTCGCACGAACCATGCACATTTTTCACACAAATTAGCGCTCACTGTATACGATAATATCCACATATACAGTAACTGGTAACTGGTGGTACAAGCGGAAAGGGGGTGATTCTAGGCGAAAAAAGAAGTCGAAAATATACAATAAAAATTATTTTTTTTTTATATATTTTTTTTTAATTTTTCCATCGAGACAACGATCTGCAGTGAGATCCGTTATAACGAGACGTGATAAAGTGCACGCGTACCGAGCGAAAATTCAAAGTCGATTTTCTCGAAAACAAAGCCTCAAACGAAAAATTTTTATTGTATATTTTCGATTTCTTTTTTCGCGTAGAATCACCCCCTTTCCGCTTGTACCACCGGTTACCAACCACACTGTATACAAATAAAACAAAAAATAAAGGAGCTGGTGGAAAGTACAAAAAAAAGATTGTTTAAGTTGAAGATTACAACTATAACAAATTTTGTGCATTATTTTAAAAACTTTTCGACTTACTATTTGATAATTCAGTGGCAAATATAGGGACAGCAAGTGTGAAGATCCTAAAACATGAATACAATCAATAAAGAAAGGAATGAAAATGCGATCAACAAAGGGTTGGATAAGACGAATACTCTCGAAGAATTCTACGCCGGGAGTGGGATTCTTCTGACTGGAGCAACCGGTTTCGTTGGAAAAGGTCTCCTGGAAAAACTGATCCGCATGTGTCCTCGCATTGCTGCCATTTTTATACTACTTCGTCCAAAAACGGATGAAACGATAGAACAACGATTTAAGAAGCTCATAGATGATCCCGTTCGTAAATATTATTCTTGTTTCTTTCAATACTTTTGCTTGTCAGGAGCCAAATTGATTAAATTTCTTTTCTGGAACTGAGCTGGTATTTTTTCGTCTTCAGATTTACGATGACATCAAAGCAAAACACCCCTCAGTTTTGAGCAAAGTTTATCCCTTGCAAGGTGACGTGAGTCTGCCAGATTTAGGTCTTTCGCGAGAAGATAGAAATCTGTTGTTAGAGAAAGTAAATATAGTGTTTCACGCCGCGGCCACTGTGATATTCAACGAGCCGTTGCACGTGGCTGTTAATGTGAATACGAAAGGTACTGCTCGTGTCATCGAACTTTGGAACGAATTAAAGCATCCAATTAGCTTCGTCCACGTTAGCACAGCTTTTAGTAATGCTAATCTACATGAGATCGAGGAAAAAGTTTATACGTAAGGATAAGTTATGCGCAAACGTTGTTCTATAGTTTACGAATATAATATTTGTAATTATAGCGTGAAGAATATGTTCACATATTATTAACTCCGCAGCACGAGCTTGAAACCTTCAGAGGTGATCGATATGTGTGACAAATTCGACAAAACGTCGATGGATCAAATAGAAAAAGAGATATTAAAAACTTATCCAAACACATACACATTCAGTAAGAATTTAGCAGAGCAGATTGTAGCAAGCAAGTGCAAAGATCTGCCAGTTGCGATAGTGCGGCCAAGCATAATTGGTGCCTCTTTGGAAGAACCATGTTCTGGTTGGCTAGAGAATATTTCTGCAATAACAGGTATTTTCAGAAATCTTTTTCAATGATAATTGTTCAATATTCGTCACATTTCAGAAAAGTGGAGTTAATCTGTTGGTTTGTGGGAAGCTAAATGAGAGGATTTCCACTAGATCTTTATTATTATAGCTCAAGTTTGTTGTTGTTCACAATTACGAGACTTCTTTCCAATCTATTTAGTGCTACATCTCTACTAATCGAAAATCACAAATAATTTCTAAACCAATTTAATGTTACCAGGTATCCTTTTGTTAGTCAGTAGAGGATGTGCAACAGCAATACGGGGTAGGAAAGATGCAAGATTAGATGTAGTGCCCGTCGATTTCGTAGTCGACATGATAATATGTACTGCATGGCATATCACGCTACATCCTGAGCACGAAGTCAAAGTTTACAACTGCACGAGTAGCGCTATTCCTTTTAGGTAAAATGTATTACGAATCTTTTTCAACTCGTGTAATTCGATTGTTATAGTATTCCAAAAGCTCAGTTTATTTAAGTAATGTGAACTATACGCAAATAAACGTAGAATACAAAAGTTCGCTTTTGCTCTCAATACTTCAATTTAGAAAAGTAGTGACATAACATAATATTTACCTAAATTACATAATATATCCCGAGATACACAGATGACAGTAAACTGTGATTTAAGCATAATTGCAATAATTGTAATAATGTAAATGTTCCAATTGTCAAGGTGGGGTCAGTTGCGACAGCTCGTGTTGAAGTATAGCAGAGAAACGCCAATGAACGATACGCTATGGTACCCGGGTTGTCCAATGATAGCTAATAAATATATTTTCCATCTTCTGAGTGTAATTCCGTATGTTTTGCCTGCGTTCGTCATAGATACATTTTTAAGACTCCGAGGTAGTAAACCAATGTGAGTATTCTATCGATCCCCGAACAACCAGGACAATCTTTCTGGGGCAATCTTTGTGTTCATCTACATTAATAATTAAAAATGATGTTTCAGAATGATGAAACTTCTAAAATCTGGCAACAAGTTGTTCATATCGGTAACACATTTCACCACGAACGAATGGACTTTTCAAAGGGATAACTGTTCCGACTTGGCGAGGAAGGTGAAAATGTTGAAGGACAGCGATATGGTCAAACTAGATTTACGGGATATGAATTGGGAGAAGTATGTTGAAGTTTACCTGATGGGAATTAAGAAATTTATTCTAAAACAAGAGTTTCAGCCAACAGCCCGACAACGATTAGCAAGGTGCGTATAAAAGTATCTTCTTATAAAAAAAATAGGAATTAATATAAATATAAATATTTTTTGTTATTTCAGGTTGTACTGGATACATCAGATCACCAAAATATCCGGTATAATAATTTTGTTATGGATAATATTATGTTTTGTATACTGACTACTTGAACGTTACTTTTTTATCTTTGAACCAAAGACAATATAAATACAATTTTATGAAGAAGGGATTCATCATACTTTTCATTTTGTCTTTTCATTCGTCTCCTTCCTAAATAAATCCATTTATGACATTGTTTATTTTTTTTTATAAAATTTTAATAAGAATACATGTATTTATACCCACATGATTTCTGAGCTGTAAGCAATTCACCTGCTCGCTGACTATGAACATTTTTCCATTACAATGACATTATTATAATGACAGAAACTTCTATCATCCTCCACCAAATAAAAGTTACGAGATAGTTATTCGTTGACAATAATAATTTATCATTGAAAAGTCTTCTGAGCAATAAACAATCATGATAGAAAATAAATATATTTTAAAACAAGATAGTTCTAAAGTAAAACTTTTTTAAGAATCCTTTGTTTGGTCTAAAGGCTCACTTTGGTCCTCAAGTTGTTTGTTCATGAACCTTGTAGTTGTTTGACCAGTCGGCGTTAAAATATATGATACAGTCAACGAAATAAAAACTAGATGTGACATTCAGGCTGGATAAAATATTATTTCACATAATAAGTAGTAGGTAAGTTTTTATTTAAGTTAAATTTAAATATTATATTGGTTTTCATTTCATGTATATGTATGTGATCAATGATTTGTACGAAAATTGTGTGTGATTCATACAAAATAGCATAGTGCCATGTTTATTAACAGCTCATAAGTTCGTAATGCGTTCGCGGTTTTTCTGTGGATATTGTTATTTTTGTTACGATTTATCTGGGAACAGTCCGGCCACCGCAGTGCATGAGCGATTTTCCTACGATGTGTAAACTTGCAAAAAAATTGTTTACATG
The DNA here is from genome assembly GCF_040668555.2 of Bombus flavifrons. NCBI lineage: Eukaryota > Metazoa > Arthropoda > Insecta > Hymenoptera > Apidae > Bombus > Bombus flavifrons. The sequence continues at coordinate 2,985,012 of NC_138458.1, read as the reverse complement.
TTCATTTGTTTACTAATTATTTATGAAGGCGAAAGTTCAGAGGAAATACTAATCCTCTTTATTCGAAAGCACCCTGGAGCAGTTTACGACATGATGTTACGGATTTTAATGTGTATGCAGATTTGATGTTTAATCTATGATTTTTCTTAAAAAACGTTTCGCAGGATGATTTACGTCTGCGAATCCCATAATCTCTACGACTTGTAAGCTACTAACCATGCATCGATCATTTGGAATCGTTCTGCACTATGTTGCTCAATCTGGCATGTTTTCGTTCGTGTAAGGAGATCAAGCCAAGCACAGGGATATTTCGACCAATTTTCCTCAACGAGGAAGGAAGTCTCAAAAGAATCATGGTTCGCAAATTACTCCTTCCGCTTAAATTGGCTTTATTCACAATATATTTTCAGCGACCAAGTGAAAAACTTGGCGATTCAGAACTTAATATTACGGCTTTTTAATCCATATCAAAGATTAAATCGGCCACGTATTCCTAAAAAATAAGATTAATTATCGCCTTTACTTATGCATATTCGCTAAAGTGTTTACATAAAATATTTTAAATCGATCATCGGCGAATACCAGACAAAACTTATAATTTTAAAAAATTTGTCGAATTCATACACTCCAAATAGCTATGGCACTCGGCGCAACTTTTGCTATCGGATGCTACTTAAGTTGCAACTACGCTTTCGTACCATATAATCGATGCAGTAACATCCTCAATCAACAAATATCAGGATTAGGGTTCGCGAAAGATTGCATGCGATAATTTTAAGGATTTAATCGAGAATGGAATTATGTGCCTGCATCGATAACAAGTGCATTATATTTGCGATTTTTACGTTCATGACTCCATAGCAAATTGTGTTAAAGCTAAGCAAAGGCGTAAACTCTATCTGGTCCATATACGATTGCTCACGATTCACGTCGCAGTCAACTAGTTGGCCAATTTTCCAATGAAACGTGTGTATTATTGTGGACAGAATGCAGACCCGCACCACATGGACCACCTCGTTCTTCAGGTTCCACAACATTGGGCTTCGCACGTAATTAGATTAAAAAGGCGATATATAAAAATATGCATATATAATGGCATGGTTTGTAGTAATCAGATTAATAAAGATATGAATGTATAAAAATCGTAATCCTTATTAGTTCTAATAAATATTCTCATCGACGGCCACTACTAATATCAAATCATCAATGAAAGTGCTTGTACCGTTGACCGTCGGTGACGTTAATTTCAGTCTGTGGAGTACGATTAAACATGTTGGTATAAATAGTGACGAGAAGAGTTAATCCTTTGTATAGTTAAATGTATTTAAAATTATTTGTAGCACAGAGTTAGTCGTCGTTCGCTCAGTGTTGTTCGATATGAGTATACAAGGTAATGTGTACGTTCGCTCGATATTAATCGCTGTAAGATTGCTCAATACTAACTAACTGATTCATTGATTATAAGAATGCGCGATAATAACGGACTTTTTTTTGCACGTGGAGAAATTCTCATGGACACTTCGCTGCTGCTAATAATCGGTAACAGCAGAGTAGTGTCGGTCTCTTACCGATTAAAACTCCACGATGACCTTCCCACGCGTATGACAGGAGTGCTCCAGGGACCTCTTACGAATTATTTTCCCGTTGCACCCCCCTCCCGCGTCCTCTTGTTCGAGCCAGTCCTAAAAAATTCCCTGATTGTAGAATTTGGCGCTAGGGGGGGGGGGGGGCATTGACCCTAGCGCCATTCCCCCTTCTAGTCGCGGTCCGCTGGAACGGCGACGAAGCGGCTCTAGGCCGCCTGACCGCCATTCCTCTCCAACGCGTTATCCTACAAGGGTGAGAGTTTCTCTTTCTCTCCCTTTCTGCTCGTGCCTTTGCACCTCCCGTCGAGGTAGGCGCGGATCAGCCGATCCAGGTATTCTCATCTTTGGTAACGGGTGCTTTCCTTAGCGCAAATTTATCACCATACAGTACCCGGGCACCCCTATGGCCATAGGGGTTGAGGTTACGCCCAACCAGCGCACCAGGCACCCAGTACTACCTGGATTAGCTAAGTCTGACAGGGGCTGTCGCTCGTCACAGGTCGAACGGGGCGTTTTCTAAGCCCTACCGTCTCTCCAGGACGGTTCCGGAGCAGGTTGGACGCTGCTCATCCGCCAAAGGCCATTCGGGGGAGCCAAGTACCTCTTAAATAGTCGATCGAGGTATCTGGGAACCTCGAAGTGCTCCAGGGCCGCCACTATCCAGCCCCACGGCATGGAGTTGAATGCGTTGACGATGTCCAGAGAGACCGCCAGCGCCACGCCGTCCCGGGAAACCATGTCTTCCGTGAGCGCCCACACGCGTCTGACCACGTAAATCGTCCAACGTCCCTTCCGGAAGCCGTACCAGCTTTCGTGCCAACCTGGCACCCGCCCCGCCATGTGTCGCTCCAGGCGGGCGGCAGCCAGTCTCTCGAGGAGTTTGCGGGTCTCGTCCAGTAGGCATATCGGCCAACACACCGACGGCGAAATCATCGGTCCGCCCTCTTTACGGAGTAAGACCAGCCTCGCCGTCCGCCATGCCCGGGGGTAAACTCCCTCTCTCAGACTGTTAGGGAGATGATACATTTACACTGTACATGTGAATGTGTGTGTAAGCGTTAGAGGGCGTCCCGGTCTGAGTTGAGACAAAGGACCGTTAGAAGCTGTTAGAAGTTTCTGGAAGAGTCGGTTGACAACAAGCGTGCGTGCAAGAGGGTTATCAAGGTCTTAAGAGTGTAATACATTGTATAGCTGTTGTGTGTGAAATAAAGTCAACTATTTGTATTTCTGAATCCTCTCTTTACCTTTACACAGACATCTTGTGTAGAGGCGCCGAAGTTTGAGAGCAATGACCCCTATCACTTCCCCCCAGATCCGGCCCGGGATTCCGTCCGGGCCCGGCGCCACGTCGCGAGGGACATTCTTCTGGTCGCCTCCCACATCTCTTCCTCCGTGACTTCCCAGTCATCTATCCATTCTATCGGCCATGTTGTTTCCCGCGACTGTTCTGCAGCACTGTCCTCTTGCGGGAACAGGTTCCATCTCCATCGTTACCAGAGGGCATTTCGCGCGAAGTTCTCGCGTCTCCGTCCTTTATGACCTTCCCCATTGGTCCGACTCGACTGCTTCAACTAATTCGGACCAGGCACGGTCCTTCGGGATCTTGATCTCCTTATTGTAACGAGCGCTGTAGCACGCGGTACGCGTATTATAATGTCTTTAATTTGTTTAGCTGGCAGGTCCTCGAAAGTTCCCGAGTCGGTTCAGCATTCAAAACCAGGAGACATAGATGTCATTGCCGCAATGAGGAACTCTCTTACAATCGGCGCTGGAGTTATTTCGATTTATACGTTCGAAGTGAACATTGAAAATAGATACATAGTAGGCAGTGTCGGTGGTCAAGGAACCTGGCGACAGTACCTAACTCTCCCTATTATTCTTAAAGTTTGTTCATTTTTTATATCTGCAATTTTTACGCATAGGATTTGTGTTGTGGCTATAAATGCGAATACTGAAATCTTTCATAGTCGGATTTTCCTATATACAGGAATTATATCCTAAATTATTAGGTTATTCACTTGGGGACGCTGTCAGTACTGATCCAGCTGCGCAGTTAAATGTCGTCGAATGTAGAGCTATGTCTAAAAGTATGACACTCATGGCGACATATCTGGTGAATAAAATAAAGGAGAACCCGAGGATAGGTATCAACAAACATTGGAAGGTTTGTATGTTTGTAGACAAAGTAATTATATACAATACATATTTAATTTCACATAATAATAATTCTATATGGGAGATGATGTTTTAATATGCATATAATCGTTGAAATTAATAACCGATTAATAGAACATAAATTCACATAAAATCATTTCGATCTGTTATCAATACATATCGAAAATACTGGCATCCGTTATCGATATTGATTCTTTTCTAATCGATACCAAACTAGTGCTGCATAAAAAGGATATCGCACGGAAGTTTCGATATCCTTTCTATACTTCCCGAAAATTTCGATACTCGATTCATATCCTAATAGCAATAATACTGTATACGCATTCACTCAATATCCAAAGAAGAGTGAAAGATATTTTGATTTTAATATAAAATAAATATTTCATTCTATTTGATAGAAAATAAGGGTCAATTTAGGGATATGCGTGTGTATGAAAAAAATGAATTGCAAGCACAGCTTTTACGGTCTGGAGGCTAAAATAAACTATTCATATAAATATTTCTTTTATATACGGAAAAATAATGTTCTTTTTCAAGTAGTAAACAAATTTCTTTTATATTTGAAAGATATATTTTCCTCAAAATATGAAATAGCTATAACGTGTATACTTGAAAAAAATATTCGTATTTTTACTTAAACAGGAACATATTGAATTGATTTCTAATATTGAAGGTCCTGTGCTGATAAGTGTAGAAATAACACGTGTTAACAAAGGAGGACAGATAAAATTGTAGTTTTCATGGTTTAAAGAAAAAGTGGAGTAATACATAGAGGGTAAGGGAAAGAAGTGATTAATTCGAGAAAGTAAAGATACGGAAAGAAAGTGAGAGAAAAGGCAGTCTGCAAGGAAGTTGAAACTGTTCAGAGAAATACGCGACTAGAGCGATAAAGATCAACGTGAAAGCGATAAACAGAAACGGCAGGTTGGTACGATAATATGAGAAAAAATAATAAGATAAGGAAAGGTAAAACGGTGCCACCTACCGGGTGCAAAGAGAACACAGTCAGATGATAACAACGATAAGTCAGGCAGATAAATAGGTAGATACACACATAGGCAAGATAAGAAGAGATACAGTATCTTTTGCATCTTTGTAGCCCGATGTGACTGTCATACCGACTTAGAAATTCGACACTCATTTTAGCGTCCCCTACTCATAAACGACGTTCACTCGATAAAGTACTTATGTATGTGCATACTTGTATGCCTTCAGAGAGAGGAGATATTAGATCAGAAATTGCATTTCTCGATTGCTTTAGTAATATCAGAGAAGAAACGAGAGCGGTCAAACTTATGGTTCTGGTTGTTTCCGGACCAGTACTGCACAATGCGGCTAGGTACTGAAGATGACACGCTACCATATACAATATTTTATAAAATTATGGATCCACCCTGTTTGGTTATACGCTAGCATAGACAAGAACCTATAGTGTTCCACGGTATAAGAGCCTATTCAATAGTATGGAGAAGTTCATATCTATTTGTCTATCCGAGATAGACAAGTATGAGAATAACAATATCGCGCAATAATACCAAAGGCATGAATATTTTTTCATCGTTGCATGAAACCACATAAATATTTCTTTTTCTTAGTACGTACTATGAAGTTTGTTGAAACGAATCCAATGACCTTTAACGTGACAACATTTATGCTATAGAATGTTATAAATTTAACAATTCCCAAGAAATTAAGTGAGCAAAAGTTGTTGGCTATCGGATATTAGGTTTCCATCGACGCTCTAAACAAATATCGAATTCCTTATCTTCCATGGTGCTTCTTAAATTGCCAAACATTATTAAATCGTGAAAGCTTTCTTTAGCCAAAGGGTAGAAATAGCAAACATGTATATTTTTTTTTATTCAGTTGTTTACATTCACAATTTGTCCGATTTGGACATTTGGTAGAATTTTTTGGCTGTTTAATTACCATGTGGGTGGCAACCCCCAGCGGGGTACCATCTTTGTATTTGTTAGGTTATATCCTTTATGAGATCTGTTGGGTGTTTCCTTTTTAGTCCTCTTTTTATGCTCGATGTGTTCATGTGTTTTCAATAGGATGTTGCAGTTGATTTTGTTCTCAATTATCTCTTTAAATGTTTGCCATTTGGTGGTTTTATTGCATAATGTCTCTGAATTGCTGTAAAGTATTGGTTTGTTTCTGTATGTAATTATTATGGGTGTATGATCGGAGCTAAACTCGAGGCTAGGTGCTATGTTTAGTTTATTTGGGTTTAGTCCCTTTGTAACTGCAAAATCAAGTAAGTCAGGTATTTTGCTCAGGTCTGTCTGCCAGTATGTCGGTCTTTCCGTGGATAATATATTGAGGTTATTGTTTCTAATGTAATTTTCCAAGGTTCTACCTCGAGGTGTAGTGATTCTTGATCCCCATAGTGTGTGCTTTGAGTTGTAGTCTCCCGCTGCGATATACTTGTCACCTAAATGTTGAAAGTACTCTTCCCACTTTTGTGGTGTAATTTTATGTCGCGGTGGTACATATACTGCTGACAACTGTAAATGGTTGCTGCTAGTTTGTACAGTAACGGTGGTTACTTGTATATGTTCCTTACTATCTTGGCTGTGTAAGTGGTGTTTAATGTCGTTTTTTATTATTACTGCGGACCCTCTGTGTACTTTTCCTGAGGGATGCTTGGTATCATAAATGGTGTAGTACGGTATTTTTATATAACTTTTTGTAGTGAAGTGTGTTTCTGAAACGAGTAGTATGTCGATATTATTGTTGTACAGGAATGTTTTAGTTTCTAGGGCCCTTTGTTGTAGTCATTGATGTTTCTGTTCTGGTTGTCTAAGGATGTCGATTGTTTGGTTACTTGCGCGTAGCTTCGGCTATCGATGGTGTTGGTATTATTGCGGTTGATGTTCGTTACGTGCTGTACATTTGTTGATGTCTCAATTTCTGCGCTGTCTTGTAGTTTGTGATAGTTATTGTATGTCCTGTTTCGAAGCGGCAGAGACAGAATACGTTGAAGTTGTTTTCTGACTATACAGCCTTTGTAGCTGGCTGGGTGGTTTCCACTGCAGTTGTAACATTTTACATCGTTTGTTTTTCCCGTGTATGGGTAGTTCATTGTTAGATGCATTTCTGCTCATTTGACACACGCCGGGTTTCTGTTGCAGTAATTTTTTGTATGACCATATTGTTGACACCGCATACATTGCGGTATGTCTTTTTTGTGTCCGGGTGGCTCGACTGTAATTATTGTGTTTAGAACTTTTTTAATTTCGAAAATTTCCTTGTTTTTGTTTTTAGGTTCAAGTTCTATTAGAAATACCGTTAATACTTGTTTAGTATCATATCTAGTTATGTTATTTATTGCCCCTACCTGGTGTCCGATTTTGGCTAGTTCTTCGCATATGTTACTTGTATTTGTCTTTGGGTGTAATCCTCTGATTACTGCTTTGTAACTTTTATCGGTTTTAATCTGGTAAGTTGATACCCGGCGTTTCTCTCTTTTAACACTTTTACCACTTTTCCATAAGTTTCCGGGGTGTTAGTTTGCACTTTTACCTTGTCCAGTTTTAGTTGCTTAATGCTGTAGTTTTCTTTACCTGCCGTGATGTTTAGCAGTTCTATTAGGGGGTCTATAATTTGGGCATCTATGTAGATTGGTGGTGGTTTGGCGATGTGTGTTTTTGGTTTTTCCGCTGAGTCTAATTCCATTTCTTCTGGCAGTGCGCTGAAGGAGTTTGGAGAGGAATTTCTTGAAGCCATTGTTGCCTTTTCGTTCTACAGCTCTGTTTATAAAATAAGTTTCGCCTTTGTTTAGTATTTTTATTGGTGGTACTTGCTGCATATTTTCCATTATTGAGCTATTGGCTCGATCTTGAGTCACTTTGTTTTCCCCACTTGTCGCACTTACGGAGGTAATGGTTCACACGTCCGCATAGCTCGACTCGACATAGATATCGACTGATCGGTTTGACCTGACCGGTTGCTCTTTAGTCGATATCGCGTACCTCGAATGACTTAACGTTTAAGGTGGAGGAGATGAAATAACTCGAGTGTTAGATTTAGACGGCACTTTATTTGTATTAGTTGTAGCACTCAACCGAACTAAGTGAGGACTCTGTCGTTCTGTGTCTGTAGCCTTCGATGCTTGTAGACTGAGGACTCTGTCGTCCTGGGTCTGTAGTCTTCGTTGCTTGTAGTTGAACTAACTGAGGTCTCTGTCGTCCTGTGTCTGTCGTCTTCGGACGGCCCACTAAAATTCCAAACGGAAACAACATTCAACAGTAGAGCAAATCCATCGCATAACTCACATTATCAGCCAAACCCTTGAAAAGGAAAAATATTGCTCAGCAGTATTCCTAGACATTCAACAGGCATTCGACAAAGTATGGCATGAGGGGCTACTATACAAACTTAAAAAAATCCTACCACACACCTACTACTCCATCCTAAAGCCCTACCTAACCAACAGACAATTCATGGTTAAATGCTTAAACACCACTTCCACAACATTCCCAATAGAATCTGGCATACCCCAAGGTAGTGTCCTCGAACCCCTACTGTTCTCCATCTACACGGCCGATTTACGTATATCAACTGAGATAACAATAGCAACATTTGCTGACGACACAGCGCTATTAGCTTCCCACGCAGACCCGGTAATTGCTTCATCCCCTCTCCAGCGATGTCTCGCCTCTATGGAAAAGTGGTTTCATAAATGGGGCTTCAAAATGAAAAAAAATCCTCACATGTAACTTTCACGCTCCGAAAGCAAACCTGTCCCCAGGTCACCATCAACAATACAACAATTCCTAGCAAGAACTCAGTCAGATACCTGGGCATGACCCTGGACAGGAGACTAACATGGAAAAACCACATCACAGACGAAACGAAGCAACTAAAGGACAAACTAAAAAAATTCTATTGGCTCACGGGCCGACGCTCCAAGCTAAACATATAGAATAAAATTACCCTCTACAAGACCGTAATAAAACCTGTCTGGTCCTACGGAATCCAAGTATTCCTATAATTAGTTATCTAAATTAAGTAATATTTACTTATTTATAATACTTATAAATTATACTTATCTATAATAAGTATTAACTTATTATAAATAATTAGCCATGTCACTGCGCCACGCCAGAAAAAATTACTGAAAATTCTCAATGTGAGAATTGATTGTAAATTTTAGTAAACAAAAAATTTTAATAAATAAAAAGAAAACGTCGAGAAGCTACTAGAAGGTTCCGTGGCACATGTGACGCCACACAGACATCTACACAGGTCACACTCATTACTGCATAGAGAGTGGGGTTCAAAACCTTTTCAAGGGCCATGGGTCACTAAGCCAGTCAGTCTGAGAATAACTAGCCAACTGTCTACATTCCACAACACACTTATATTCCCTGTAATAATTGTTTAATAAATATCAGATTATATTGTTTCAACACAAACATTGTGTCTTCCACAGATTATTAATCTTAATTCCGTGATTAAATTCTAACACTATTAAAGCAATAATTAACAAATGTATTCTGGACGAATAGAATCTTATTCTCAACTCCAACTCATTATTCTATTCATTGTTTCTGTACTGGAAATGGGTATATCTTATTGCCAGCTGTAGTTGTAGAATATTCTACTTGCAGAAAAGCGCAGATGTCTATAGCACGAGTATTCAAGAATTTTTGCATTCGTCCTATAGCATCCGGTGTCCGGCATCGACAATTGGAAGAATTACGTATAAGAAACATCATTTGCAATTGCCATTTCGATTTATGGCATAAACACTGTCACCACTGCCTAAACACTGTCATTTTTATTGTCATCACGGGTAATATTTCGCAATAATAGTAGAAATATTATTGAACGCTCAGAATATTGCAATTTTCAATTATCATGGATGTATTACTTCGCATTGAAAATTAATGAAGCATATGGCTGTCTATTATACAAATAATACGGAATATATGATGTTACATCTTGTACCACGATACTAAATCTGCGAAAAAATGTAGAATAATTATTTCAAGTGTTTTATTTTCGTGGCTCGACATCAGACATCGAGAGTACTTATGTGATTATGTATGTTATGTTAATGACGAAAACAGGTATAAATATTCGTTCGTCATGGAGGAATTTGAAATGTTTCATCGACTTATCTTATACTTGATTGGTAAGAGCATGAGATATACTGACAGACCTTGCCTCAATCTAGCTTCACTTTCGATAACGACTTTACAATTGTGTTCAATTTCTCTTAAATATATTACACACAAGACAACCTTTATAGCGATCATTGCATCTCATCGTGAAAACCGGCTACAGCAAAATCAAGATTCCAAAATGATACATGTACGCAGCAGCCAGCGCGGCCTTTTGTGTAGTTTAACAAGTACATTTATCTCAGATCGTGACAAACTTTGAGGGGGAATAAAAGGATACCACCTTGAATCCATTTAGTATTGTTATAAAGTTATAGCCGAGTAGAAAGTACGAGTTTTCGCGAATATCTCATCATTTCGTTAGTTGGTCGAACAAGACGACCGGCAATGGTTAAGTCTCGTTTGTATCTTTTGTTACAATTATGCGTGCTGACGGCATCTCAAAAGATGATTTTAGATTCACCAATAAATTTGTACTATTATCGGCAAGTTCGTAACTGGCTTTTACAAAGTATCAGTATGTGTTTGCTTAATGTGATTATTTTGCATAGTGACCATTTCCTATGATATATAAAAGGGAACTATATGTAATTCTCAACTAATGTGTTTTTAAAACGGTACAAAAGAAAAAAATGCGGCATTTTAGAAAAAGTGTACACAATTCTTGTTATACAGATATACAATGTGCAGAAAGTTTATATCCTGTTTGGGGCCGAGTTGCATCACGGAAGATGATCGATAATATTGGATGTTACCAGAAATTTCTTAGCGCCAGAAAATTAAATGTTTCAATATTGTTTAAGGATGCAATGGTAAAAGTGTAATTACTCATTTGTTAATTATTATCGATTGTGAAGATTTGATCATCATACGTAATAAATTTATATTTAATGCTTTACAATATTTCATACTTTACACACCATACTCTAGAATACTATAGGTTTATTCAACATTGATTTCCATTTATTTGGCACTTGTCAGACTATTACATTTATGGTAATATCTTATCCATCGCTGTTTTAATCTTGGAATTAATATTATTCTTTTTTCAATATCTACGAGGAAAGATGGATATTAATTCAGATACTGAAAATCACGTTATATTTATCATATAATATGGATATTAAATAAAAGAAATTTTTCAAAGAAAATGATACCAAAGTTTCAAACTCATTGATTCCAAATGAAGCGATGTACTTTTATCACTATTGTAAAAAAAGTCATGTGTAATATGTTTCCTTTTGGGTGACTCTTTTAAAAAGCAATTTATATGGAAATAATCCATGAACCGATCAAGTTTGTTCGCGACATAACTCAGTTTATAAGAAACTGAATTTACAGATATAGTTTCCTAGTTTCTAAACGAAATTATATTAGTAGCGAAATAAGAGTTCTCGTGATTTTTACATTATTGAAAATAGATTTGATTCTATGTTTTCGTAAGTGAAATCACAAAATGAACTTCATCCAGATCGTAATGACTGAATCGTATGAAGTAATGAAACATATTTTCTAGGAGCAAATAATTACGATGAGGGATCACTCTCACAATGAGCGCGAAATGAAAGCAGACTTCAAGTACAGGTTCCATCAGACGTTCCATTTCCTTTCAACGTTACAGGTAGTTAAATTTTTATTTATTATTGTTATCGAAAAAACGAAATCATCCTTAGATATTATTTTTCCGTATTCGCTTTTCTAATATCACTCCTGATTTATATTGCAGGTAGAGTGTTCTGCTTTGAAAATTTAAATTAATTAAACGCACAGAAATTTTAATATACTTTTAAGTTTATTTCTAATCTCTTATAGTATTGCCTTTTTATCGTGATTCATATTTATTTAATCGATACAATAATTATTCAAACATAGCACGTCTTTTTATATCCAATTAATATTTTATCGCCATATTTTTAAATTGTCATTACATTTAGATGAATAGATTCATTATCGTAGCTTGGTACAATTGTGGGATTTGTTGTTATCGCTTGATATAATTCCAGGAACTGAGTATCCTAAATCTTTATAATAACCGTTTTAGGTGGCAGATCTCCCAAAGTTCCCGAGTTGGTTCATCGTTTGAGACCAGGTGACATAGATGTTATTGCCGCGATGGGCGATTCTTTGACAGCCGGTGCTGGAATTTTTGCAACTAATTTATTGGAGGTGCTTGTCGAAAATAGAGGCGCGTCAGCGAGCATTGGTGGTGAAGGAATTTGGCGAACATACTTGACGCTACCCAATATTTTTAAAGTACGTTACTCAAATTCTTTATTCAAAAATTGATCACGTACATAAATTATATAATCATTAATATATTTATTACTTTGTATGATTTATTAATCACAAAAGAGAATAACGCTTTCATAGTCGGCTCTTTTTATAATTAGGGATTTAACCCCAAATTATTGTATTATGCACTTGGAGATTCTCTGTCTACTCAATCAGCTTCGCAGTTAAACGTCGCTGAGATCGCTGCAATATCCAGAGATATGCCATTTATGGCCAAACATCTAGTCAATAAAATGAGAAATGATCCGAGGATAGATATAAAGAGACATTGGAAGGTTCGTATTTTAGGTAAAATAATGAGATAATAACATGAAATTGATATTAGCATTCTGTAATATATATTAGCACTGAATTTCACAATTACTTCGTCTGCTTGTGATTTCTTTCAAGTCCATAATATTAGCAACATTATTGCTAGTAGTGTTGTGGTAGAAACTACTATGCTTATTATGACTAAAAATGTGTTGAAATATTTTAATAGATATATGAAAATTATACATAGTTTTCATATATTCGTTGTGGAATAAAGAAACAGATAAGTATTTCATTTAAGTTTTATTGAAATAATTTTAAAAGTTAAGGATATTTGTTTTATGTTAGGGGATTTCCGAGTTACCAGTGAAAATCAAAAGTGTTTAGAGCAAATATCAAATTGGACAAAAAGTTTTTTTCAGTTAGTTTAATTTTTTATTTCATTGTTCAAATAATAAAGTCCCTGTTTCTATGTTTTACAGTTGATCTCTTTATTCTTCGGGCACAATGATTTTTGTGGCGATATATGTGCACTTCCTTCTCCGTGGTCTGTTTGGGATAATCACAAAACTGATTTAATTAATACTCTTACGATATTAAGAGATAATTTACCCAGGACTTTTGTCACTATTCATATAATGCCTCACTTAAAGGAACTCGTTGCTACATGTCAAGGAAGAAAGTCTTTGAAATGCTATATAACCACTACCACTGAATGTTCATGTTTGTTCGCTTTGCAATTCAGAGATCAAAGACAGGAGTATTATAAAATAATGGAGAGGTTCGTACAATTCAGAGAATTGTCAAAGGTTTTTGGATATCTCACGCTTAAACGAGTCGCCTGCCAAGATTTTATGTTATACAATATTTATTTCATATTACAACATTTACAATATTATTATTAGATAATTGTAATCATTTTTATTGCAAAAAGTTATTATAAAATGACACAAGTTGACTGCCATTTAACTTATTCGATGGCAGAATCTCATGTTAAAATTATCTTCAACAACTGGTACGTTTTCAAATCTATAACTAGTTAACTCTGGTTGCTTTCAGTTTTCTACTTTAATTTAAATTGGTTAATATTGATGAACATTAAATGAATGTGCATACATATTTTTATTATTGTAGCTTTGTACTTACGATATTAGTTAAATTTTATGAAGATAAAAGTTAAATTTATCTTAAATTTCGCAAAATTCAGAAACGAAAAATTTTTCAGCGATCTACATTTCGAAATAGACTATTTGACTCGTTATTAGCGGCATGATATACAATAAAATATATTGTGTATTTAGGAGAATCTATCTTATCTAATCATCAGAGAAGGATTTCCTTAATGATAGTATTCTCATCTGTAATTTGACAGTTTTTGTGCATTACTTATTTCTGAAAGTTATTTTGTTGTATTTCTTCAGTTCTTATACTTGTTCGTTGACTCAAATAACACTGTCCTATCACCTTATGGTTATTCGAATCAGTTCCTCGTTTTTGATATTTTCCTTTGCTAGACCTAAGTTATACGTGAAAAACTAATTTTATCTGAACAATACACGTGTGTGTGTATAACAAGTTTGATTATTCTGTACAAAGTTCAAGACTGAGATGTTGTGAATCTCAACAGCTTAGATGACTCGAATAAATGGACGTCGATATATTTCTCTGATAGGTTTAGATATCGACATCGATTCTATGAGGCATATGAGAAATACGCAGATACAATTTTGCCCAAATTTTTTAGCTGGCAAGAATTGCAAGAAGAAATCGCCAATAATCCAGAATTTCATAGAAATGACTTCACTGTTATAATTTTACCAACACTTAAACACGCGAAGATACCGCTTGCCAAAGATGGATTCGCCGATTCATCGTATCTTTCTGCTGATTGCTTTCACCTAAGCCAAAAATCTAATGTAATATGTAAGTATAATGGAGGAGCTTGCGTAATACCATGACTTTTATATTAATAATCAAGTGAAAATTGTTTCATATATATCAAGTGGCAAATAATCTGTGGAACAATTTGTTAGAACCAGTTGGCAACAAATCTTCTGTTTGGACCCCATTATATGAAAGATTTTTGTGTCCTACTTCGGAAAGACCATTTTTGATGACACGTGAAAATTCGCACAAGTTTTTCTAAATTGAAGACGCGTCTGTGATTTGATTTCAAGATTAAAATTGTGGGCATTAAAATTTAGTATAGTAGAACCAAAGTGCCATTTTAATTCACAATCGAATTTTGTTAATATATCGTATACTTAATTATAACTAATAATTATTTCTTAATTTGATAAAGTATATCTGTTCAGATATCTCTGTTATTGCATATGATCTCATCCCGAACTTTATGGATCCATATTTGCATTCACAATTGCCTTTTTTACTTTATATCTCACACTAATCTTTATCAGAGCTTTTATTAAACGTCTATACTAAGTACTTTCATATATGATTTCATGATTTTACAAAGAAAGGAGTGTGGAGGCGATGAATTTTTAAATTTCGAACGATGAGTGACTGGGAATACTTGAGAGATATTCAATGTGATTTTCAGTTATTTATTTGTCTTCCGTTTTCTATTCTTCATCGTTGCTTGTTTGTTTTGTTCCTTCTCATTACTATCACGATAAAGTAAAAAATTAGTCACGAAGTTATTATTCAGCAAAGTAAAAATTGTTCAGTTTTGCAGAAAAATAAATTTCCTCAGGAGTTAGCCATATTATTAATAATAGATATTATTATTAATTATAAATAATACAAACCATACCATTCCTTTTTGTATTGTAGAAAATAATATCGCAAATGAAAAAGTTCGTACAACTGTTCTAATAGTATTTCCAAATACAACAACTATGTGTAATATAGTTTATGGAATATAAATTTATGTTTCCAATTATTATTATTACTTCTACTAATATTATTATTTATTATCACGTAAAGAGACGAACAAACGTTGAATGAAAATTCGAATTTCTCTTATTAAATTACTGTTCTACGATGGATTTGGCTACTTTACTTTAAAACGTCATCATCACTTTTTCAGTTTTGGTTGAATGTATTAAAAAAAATTGTTACTAATCCTTTATAAAAGCACGAAGTAAAACAGCCCAAACATCAGTAGTTGTTCTACTGCAAATTCTAGTTCATTTAGTTTATTGCCTACTTTATTACTTATTTCGAATAAAATTTCTAAAAATTTTTTTTCTATGACTATTTTTCAGTTTTCTACGTCGTGTACTTAGTAGAAAATAATAGACTATCTAGAATCATAATAGAAAATTCGAATACTCCACTAATTTTTTATGTTCACATCCCTATTTGCTGAGCTTAATCTGCTCTAGGAGTATATAATACAATTTTATTCTTATAAATGTATTAGAAACAAGCAATTCTAAAGATTCACAAAGCAAACAAGGCTCATTGTGAAATACTAGGGAGGAATTCGAACAATACATCCATCGAATTATTGTAATACAAACGAAGTCTTGTATCGAAAGCCATACTCCAAGGTTTTCGTTAATCATTTCTCGTAAATTAACCAATATACGTCCTTCACCCTATAATCTGACCTTACCAATTAACACGAGGTGACACGATATACATACAGATATATGTAGTGCGTATTAATAGGTATAAGATATTTTTTAAGATGATTCGCAGCCCTATCTTTTCCTCATGTGAAGTTTCGTAACTTGTTGAGCCATTTTCTGCTTACTCGTTACTTATCGTGAGTATTCTCCTAAATAAATCAGAAACATAGTTTTTTTACAAGCTTTCTAGAAAAAGGTACGATGGAAAGGTTGGATGGAAAGAAGATTATTTAAAAACTAGTTAATAATAATTACTTGTACTAATGAATAATAAATACTTTAACTAAGGTTTTTTTAGCCCCACTAGAAGACGCTATAAAAAATCTTGCGATTTCTTTATAAATTCTACTTATCAGAAATCTAAAGATTTTTCTATAAGTCCTGTCTATGCAACAATTTAAAGACAACAAACGTTTGTGTTGCGTAAGTATAAATTTGTTTGCCCATGCTCCACCGCCAGAGCCGGCAAAAATTCCCTTTCTTTTTGTTTTGAACTTGCATGTGATTATGAAAATGCTATCAGTATTTTTGCTGGTCTATATAAGCATTTGTGGTAATTGCACTATCGATATTTTGTATTTCAGTATTTACGTGATTTTCATTTTCTTCTTTCTTCGTTTATTCATTTTGCAGATAATAACTGTTTCAAATGTTTGATATGAGATACTGGTATTTTTTGGTTCAAGGCGCGTAATTAGTAATTAGTAAGTCGGTAATTATCATATTTAAAATTAACTTATCTATCTTTTATTTTCTCCTATCAGTTTCCAAGTAAGATATGTAGCCATTATTCCTGTTAATTCTATAACTATCTTGGGTTGTGCACTTTTAAATGTTTCATCATATTTGTCATATATTTGTTGAATTTTATTGTTTTCGCACAAATATTGCACTCCACATCTCCATCTTCAATAACTGTGTAATAATTCCGCACACATATCCATAAATCGCGGCTCACAAATTCACGAATGCCACGATCGTGATCCTTTCAGCTATCTGGTGTCTTTATAATAAATAAATTCAGTGAGCGTAATTGCGGTTTTTTTCCAGTGTAGGAATATTGTTCGTAGTGCTAAACCCAAGTATTTGTGGGGACACCCCTCGTTCTACCGTCAGATGACCGATACATTCAAACCAGCTAGCTACTAAAGCGAGCAAAACTTTAATAGAAAGAAAACTAAAAAGAAAACACCCTACTGACCTCACTAAAAAAATAAAATAGGCAAACTCGAAGATGATATCCTGCTGGGGGAAGCCTTCGACATGTTATTTAGCAATTAAGCTAGAAAAATTCACCAAATGTCCAGCTGGACATATTGTAAAGTACAAATTAAATAATAATAAAAAAACTACGATCATCCCATACGCAGATATGCTAAATGTCGTCACCTAACACAGGACACGAAGGAAGCTCCTAGTGAGATCTTGCGCCCCGCGCGAGTTTGCTGATCGGGTTTACTGATCAACTGGGTGTTTGAGGTTGCATATATTGAGATATGTATAATTTTGTGTGCTAGACAAGATTGGCCACGTAGTAATGACATACGTATGTGAATATGAGTGTGTGGAAGTATGCGTGTGCGCGGCGTCTCGAAAAACAGATGAATGTAACTGTTCCGTTGGCAGTGTGGTATGGAAGATGGTGAGACAAAGAAAGTGCTGAGATGCGTACAAATGTATATCGACGAAGATCCTGGAAATCGTTTATTAAATAAATCTGAAACTATTTTAATATGAATTCTAAGTGTAACGTTAGTGTTCTTTCACTTTTATTTCGGCAATTAAGATCCAGAATTCTCAACAACACAACAGTTGTAATATTTCGTTTCTCTTATCACCAAGATCGGCGAGATCGTTACTCGAACGACACGTGAACACAGAGATTATTGGGACGCAATGAGGCTATCGACCAATCCCATGAAAACGTCTTGTCGAAACGCTGTAACTACCACTGCTTTCATCCTCCACTTTCACCGTAGAGGAATCATCGATAGTGCCCCTTCAGTGTGAAACAGTTAAGTTCGCCTCTAGCCTTTACTAAATCAATATTTGTGTCTATCCCGAATCGGAACGTGGCACTTATACTAAATACCTTGGAGAGATGTTACATCCTTCCATTACCATATCGTGTAACGAAAATCGCTAATTTTGGCAGTGAAACATTTCACATAATCTGCTACCGTGTAACAAAAATTATATTATGAAAAACTACGAACTTTTAGTTACTATGATAATCCAATTGATTACGAAGTATAATTACGAAGGCAAAATGTGATATACTTATACTGAAAAACTGCAAAATCTTGCAAACGAATTTTACCTCTGTCTCAGCACGGTGCGAAATTTCGCCCCACAATCTGCCTATTTCTATAATTTCACGTTTATGCGATATTATTTCCCTAACAAACTTCAAATACCATTTGATATCGATTCTAAGATGCATATGAATAATATGCCAGTTTGTTTCATTTTTTTAGGTGGCAAGAGATTGACAAAGAAGTTGCTAATTATCCAGAATTTCATAGAAATGACTTCACTGTATAATTTTTACCGACTCTGAAAGATGCAAAAGTATCTCTTGCCGAGGATGGATTTACCGACCTCTCATATCTTAACGCTGATTGCTTTCATTGGAGTCAAAAACTACATGCACTATGTGAGTAACAGATGAATTTATACAATTATTTAATGAATGTTACGTTGATAATCAGAAATGTTTTGTGTTTCCCAAGATGCGAATAACCTGTGGAACAATTTGTTGGAACCAGTTGGTAACAAGAGTAGCACTTACACTACGCTATTTAAAAAATTTCTGTGTCCTACTTCGGAAAAACCGTTCTTGATGACGTATAAAAATTCACAGAATAACGAAAATTAGGATGGTTAGAGAAATTAAAAACAGTTTCTGTGGATGTATTTTTGTCTTGTCATTTAATTAAAACAGCAAGCAATTTGTGTGTATCAAAACGGTATATTTATGAATAATGAATAAAGAGAAACTTGTTTTTCTAAATTTCTTCCTTCTTGTACATAACTCCTTACAGTTATTTTTTCTGTATGACATACTTTTATAGTCGCAGGAAGATTCTAAGGGTTTTGATTCCTTTTGCTCCATCCAGACTATTTACTCCAATTTTAAATAGTATCAAATAAAACGAACATATAATTTTTAAATAGATTTTCTAAAAGAAACGTAACAAGCTGTAATACCAGATTTAATGTTGCTTTATTTTTACCTACCCGACTTTGCTCTCGGCACTGAGTGGCTCCGGCAATTTGCATACCCGAATCAGCTGTCGCTGCCTGGCGGATACATCTCAAAATCTTGAAGACCAGTTTATATCATATGTATCAGTACCAATTAAGTAATATAATGTGTTTCTTTCTTTTTAATGTAAAATGGCTATTAGTTTGAAAGCATTTATTTGGAGCTATTCCGATGTAACCCTTTTCGCAGAATATAATATCATTAGTTAGAAACTTTACAACTTGGAGAGTACAAATTACCAAAAGTAATAATTTGTAATTATTAAAAAATTAGGAAATTCGACAGCAAAATAATTGAAATTTTACGAGAGTTTTATAAAAGTTAAAAAAGTTACAAGTTAACTGATTTAATGAAAAATTACAGAACCCTAAACAAAAAGTGTAACGAAAATGAAGAATAGTGTCAATTAATCAATATTGTTAAATTATCGTGCAAGGCGGCCCAATATATTGTGAAATATGTCATAGCTTCGTTGATCTCATGACGATGATGAAATATTAATGACGGATTTCACAGTTACAGAGATGTGATAAATCGTGGTAGAAGCACATGCCGCTACTTCTTCCTCCAATCTGGAAGATTTTCTTATCCATTTTATTCACTATTTTATTATTCCAACTATTTATTTCAGCGACATGACATTCCGACATATGTTCTGACAACTAAACTTATTGTAACTAAATTTAAAAAAAGCAAATGTCATGGTCGCTATTAAAAAACGACAAAAATTATAGTCAGCGAATGTTCTACAATAAGAGCCAATATTGGATCCATAATCATATTTAATTTTTACTGTGGTATTTCAGTCATTATCACATCGTTGTGTTCTTGTATTAAAACTCTGTATCAATAAAAGCAATAATGAAAATTGATAATGCGTTGACCAATGAAATATTTTCCCTGTCCTTGTTGGACGTTCAAATTCAACATAAAATCTAACTTTTTTGAAGATATTTCGTTTTCCCCATCTTTTCGCTTTAGTTAGTTGGTTGTTTATATCTCCTTTGCAATTTTATCCTTTTGTTTTTGTTTAAAGTATATACATATATAGCATATCATTGACATGCTCTGAACGTGAATCGTGCATGAATCCAGAAATGAAAGGAGAAAGGAGATCTCCATTAAAGAAAAAGAATATACTCTTCGTAGTCGCATGATCGTCATCTCCACCATTCAAAGATGGTTCCGCGGTCGAATAGTGTTAACATGACCCAATGTCAGATGTTACCGAGATAAAGTATGTTTCTTTTAAATTTTTTCTAAATTAATCTTCTAAAAACGTATTTGTCAAATCTTCTTCATTAAAATGAGACCAAACACGGTGTAATTTGAATTATATTTACTTACCAATATGCACTTAATAACATTTAGCATAAGCAAATATGCTACGAATTATATCGTGCTTTTTGTTATTTTAGTCGAAAACATCTAACAAACAGTTGGTGAAATTGCTTCTCTTTCACTCTCTTTACTTTCACTCGCATTATTCTTTTCTACATTCGCCACGTTTAACACTTCATTGTCACTGGCTTCAGGAATAAAATCGTTTCTACTTTTATTTCACCCTCTAATTGCGGAATTTAGGTCACGAATTCGTTGCAATTATTGCAGATTTCCTCCATATGATTTATTTACTTGAAAAGGAATTGTAGTCACTGTATGTATTTATTTTTAAAAGCTGGAAGAATGCGGGCAACGTCATAGTTGGCGTTACTTGAAATTCAAAGTTTAGTCCAGTGTACGCCATTGAATGCTCGGTAATTATCTCCGCTATCTTTCCCCTTGATGCATCAAGGCATTGGACGGTCGAATAGTGCAATCTGATTCGAACTAATACTAATACTACATAATACTAATACGCAATACTAGTGCAACAGTGAAATACTGTTTAAAATTCTTTAAAATTAAATTTTCACTAACGTACTTGTAAAATTTTGCTGATCAAACTAAGGCCAAATACAGCGATATGTTAGAAATTATATTTATTTATTGATGAAACAAGGGAAAGGAAGTTGCTATCGTTTGTTAAAGGAACTGCCTTCTTCATCGATATCCGAATAATATGAAAGCTGTATCTATATAAGGAGCACATATATTCCACTTGTGTGCGATTATACTATTTTCATCCAGTGAAAGTAATCGAAAATAATCATTTACGAGGAATTCATGTGGTCGTCACGAACACGACTGAATGGCGAGAGCTTTGTCGAAGTAAACATTCTCGCACTCTTTACCGAAAAACAACAGTGCTGACAACACAAAGCGGAAATCGTTGCAAATCCAATTGATTAAATATTATGCAATACGGTCCAAATTTTTATTTTGTGATAGTGCCGTTATTAATCTTTCCCGAGTTTCATCAGTCATTACTTTCAAATTACTCTATCGGAAATGTAATATCACGCGTCGGTTCATATACAGGGTGTTCGGCTATGTTCTTTAATTATTGACAGTGAGAAATCAGTCGAAATATCCCAGTGCGCGGTCTGTGTTGCGCTTCTCAACTACTAGGTGGCAATCAGTTAGGTTGCAACTGATCGATTGATATCGCGAACCGTAAATGTTATTAACGCTCAAGATGGAGGTAGATTAAAGATGACGAGTAATGTTATATGTAATTGATTTAATTGCACTGTGTAATATAACACGAAGAGTATGACGCTCGGATGAAGACTGTTTTAAGGCTCCTTAAAGAAGCTTCGTCTGATCCTTACATATTAACTCTCCGTCCCGTGGTTTCCCTTCTTACCATGGTTTTTATGGGGTGAAAATCTATTCTTTCCAATCTTGTAATTGTGTACCTTCGTGGGTGCATAACCTCTAGTGTTGGTGATTGATACCAGTACACGATAACTCTAGAGCGTACCCATCGAGCACTTAGTGTGTTAATTAGCCTCTTGATGAGATCGGCATCGTAAAGTTTACAACTTGGCAGGTAGGAAATTCAGAATTTTCCAAAAAAGGCAATTGTGGTATCCGTATCGCAAACTGAGGGACACACAAAATTCCGAATACAGACTGCTCAAAGAAAATTGATATGTGATATTTGAGGTGTTCTTTTTAAAAGCAAAGTTGGTTATGTGTATAGAGAAAACGAATGGGCTACTCACCAGATGTTTTTTTTTATTTATTTACAAGTACATTACAATCAATTCTCGTTGGTGTACAATCAGCGTTTTAGATTGGAAGCGTTGAAATATTTCAATGTTGGAATTACTTGCTGTTCTCCATAGTTGGTTTCCGTAGGTCCAGACAGGTTTTATTATGATCTTATAGAGCGTAATTTTGCTCTGCGTGCTTAAGTTGGAATGTCAGCCAATGAGCCAGTAGAATTTTTTAAGTTTAGCCTTGAGTTGCTTCGATTTGTCTATGATGTGTTGTTTCCATGTCATTCTCCTGTCCAGAGTCATGCCCAGATATCTGAGTATCAAGTATACCTAATGCACCTAGATATTGGTATCTTCATTACGACTTTTTTGTGAATAGTTCCTACACTCGCGGTACGTGTGCGATTTTCCAACGTGTGTGAACTTTGTACAAACACTGTCTATATGTGCTTTTGATTATTAATTATTTACCGAGACAAAGGATTAGGATAAGGAGACACTCATCCTCTCTATACGAAAATATCATAAAGCGGTTTACAATATGCTTTTATGGATTTTAATGGGTAATCATAATCGATGATTTTTCTTAGAAAACGTCACGCAGGATAGTATACGTCTCCGAATGTCATAGTTTGTAGTACAAGGTAAACTATTGTCCATCTATTGTTCGATTTGATGATCACCGTGTACCCCGCTGCTTGAGCTGATCTACTTCTGTTCGTGTAAGGAGATTTACTCGCGCACAGTCATATTTCGGCCGATTTTTAATCGTCAATAATTAAAAAATAAAACCGAAAACGCAATATTTTTTCTTCTTGATTTTCGTCTTATTTTAGCTTCAAGAATCACCCCTTAAGTTGTTTTACATTGAACACCCTGTATATACCATAAACAAAAGATGAACGGACAACAAATATCAGCACGTACGCTGCCGCGGATGCACAGTTGTGTATAATTAAATATATTATACATTGGTAGAATTCATTGAACTGGCATCGATAATTTCTTCCGAATATCTCAGAAACTATAGCCGTCCAACAGTTACATGTACAGGAAATGGTTGTTTAGAGTCATATTCCCGACAATGTGTTCAAAAGTCATCGATATCAGAGAGGATGTAGCTGTTCTACAGTTCCATGTTATTCGTTTCAGGAAAAGGTGGACGAA
Source organism: Bombus flavifrons (assembly GCF_040668555.2). NCBI lineage: Eukaryota > Metazoa > Arthropoda > Insecta > Hymenoptera > Apidae > Bombus > Bombus flavifrons. Next base: position 2,961,435 of record NC_138458.1, on the reverse strand, counting down.
TTTCTCGAAATGCTATTTCACGGATTTGAAAATGATTTTTGTAATCATTTTGTCACGACGTAGGTATGACAAGAAAAATAATTTAAGAGGACGGTGCAATGACTGTGATCTTGAATAAAATAACATATTGTTGATGTTAGAGCGAGCGTGTATCTGTAATTAGGTTTGTGATTATTAAATAGGAATGAGACTATGCTTCATTTTCTGACCACCGCGCCGTAAGGTGGCCGATCATGTGCAAGCTAACGTTCAGCGAATGCATTCGCATATTAATATGATTCGTGAGTATGTTGACGCTTTTTCCTGTTATTTTTTTCTGTTAGTCGTACGATATAACAGAGTGATTAAATAAAATTCCGCTTCTGTCCGCCTTTCGTCCTCTTGCTGCTCATTTTCCGCCAGTTTGCCATTTTCCATGCTAGAGCATTCAATGCTGCGCTCGCTCAGATTTGTCATTCATAAAATTTATTAAAAAATTGCGAAACAAAGCAACACATCTCGTAATATTTAATATATATGTATATTGTACAGGGTGTGCAGAAAGGAAGTGTAAAGAGAATCTATCATATCGCGATTTTACTCTTTCGGATCGGTGAAGATTTGTAAAAAATGATTTGTTCAAAAACGATCTTGAGCATGAAATTCGGGGTCTCACTTTTTTGTTGCTATGTACTCTACTCATTACGAGGAACAAGGGTCTCAAAAGAATAATGGGTCGCAAATGACCCCTTCTCTGGGGAAAAAATGTTAAAGTTCATATTTACATTTACTTTTGCTAAGAAAAATAACCTGCTATCCATGACGCAACGGAGAATTGTAGGTATATCAGAATACAAGTATGACGAAAGACATTTACATGTAGAAAAAAGGTTAATCAACGGTACGATTTTCAATGGCTAAGTGAACTTGGTAAGCAAGAACTTAATATTGCGACGTTTAAATCCGTATCAAAGGTCAAATTGACTGTGCATTCCTAAAGAAGAACAGATTAATTATCGCCTTTATCCATGCATACTTGCTAAAGTGTTTACATAAAATATTTTAAATCAATCATCGGCCAATACCAGACAAAACTTTTAATTTTAAAAAATTTGTTGAGTTCAAACACTCCAAATAGCTATGTCACTTGGCGAAATTTGTATCATTGGATGCTACTTACGTTGCAATTACGCTTTTGTACTATATGATCAATACCGTTACACCTTAATCAACAAATGCCAGTATTTGGATTCGCGAAAAACCACATGCAATAATTCGAAAGATTTACTCAAGAATGGAATTATGTGCCAGCATCAATCACATGTGCATTATATTTGCGATTTTTACATCTACGATTTCGTAGAAAATTTAAAGCAGTACAAAGTTAAAGCAAAGGCGTAAACTCTATTTCATACACGATTGCTCACGATTCATGCCACAGTCGACCAATTTGTCAATTTTTGAACGGAACGTTTGTATTATAGCGGACAGAATGCAGAAGCATCCAAGGTGGAGGATTATAAGAAATGTAAAGAGCAAGGTTTAGTTCATCTTATTTATTCCACTCAATACTCTGAATACAACTATCTTTTAGTTCACTGGCTATCCTGTTAAATATAATTGTCACTGGCTGAATACTGCTACATGTTGACTCTTAGAATACCGGTGCAAGTGTGAGTCTTGGTGGTGTTGCTGTCGTAGAGGAAAGTTCGTGGTGGGTATGTCTCATGTCTGTTCCTAACTGATCATTGGGTAAAGACGTATATTTAAGGGTGGGCTGGTCGCCCTACTGAAGGTTCGCGTGCGGGTGACCTTGCACTTGGAGAAACCCCGCGTTTCCGGTCTTCCTGAGATGTACCATAAAATAAAGAAATCATGTGCTTTATGGGTTTTTCTCGTGGGGCTCTAAAGTACCTTGACTGTACAATAGGCCCACTGTTTGTGCCAACGCCCTAGCCGCACTGAATGCACTTGTTCCCGTCAGATCACGAAAGTTAAGCAGCGCCGGGCATGTACTTAGTATAATACTTAGATGGGTGATCGCCTGGGAACTCCGCGTGGCGTTGCGCCTCAGCGGCTCAGCGCCTAGGGGCCGCCAAGCAGTCCGGTAGGGGAACCGGGCTGCCTGGCACGGCGGCTCCGGCGACGAGGCTCGGTGTGACATGGTCACACACCGCTCCATCAGCGGTGGTATTAGGCGGGGGGGGGGGGGCGTTATGTCGCTCGCACCGGTTCCCGGACTTCTCTCGATCGCAGCCGGGTCGGTCATCGTGGAGGTTTTAGTCGGCTGGAGTCCGACACTACCACGCCGCTTTCCCCAGAAGCGGCCTAGCGTCCGTGCTGATTTCCTCCACGTAAATAAATAAATGAAAAAAAAAAAGCCCATTGTTTGTGATGGGTCCACACTAGGGTCGCGTAGACCCTTGACGGTCGTCATGCCCGAGGATCGTATCTGGTTCATGTAAGGCGTCGCGGTAATTACCAGGCGGCCACTCCAAATCCCGAACATATGCATTAATACCGTAATTTTTCAAATAGTCATTACGGAGTGATTTCTTCTTGTTCGCGAATTTTCGTTTTGATTTCATTACGTCTTGCAACTATCGTGGCGTTGAATTTATCAAATTGATGAGTACGCTACTAAAAATATTTTTCCATTTTTTTAAGGAAACCTTCTTGAAATGATTTTATGATGATGGTGAATGGATATTTTTCGTTTCATTTAGTCATATATTTTCAATAATGCACATATTGCGGAGCTCTTTCTAAGTGTTTGTAAACATGATACAAGTGTAGGTAGAGCTGTTGCCAGGTGAAAAGGGAATTCGCGTTTCGTCCTGGGACTACCGGTGGACTCGTCAGTAAGGCTATGCCCGGTAGTCCCTACCTTAGACGTAGAGGGAGTCTCGCTAGGTGCGGTATTTGTATCGTGACACCGTATATCCGACCGCTAGCGAGATAGACAGACTCGTCGTCGTAGTAGTCCTCTGGCGATTGGTACCCGCGGGTCGCCCGGGAGGTGTTACACCGCGTTGATGCCTCTTCACCTGTCGGCGTCCTGTTGGTACCGATCCGCCACACAAGATTAACGCTCGTGTATTAGCATTGTATTGCATAGTATTGTATATCGTGTATTATTGTGTTTTGGATAGTTATCTTGTATCAGGATGAAATTGTCTTTCTAATCCATATTTTTACGTATTGATGCAAATTATTTTTAAAAATACTTATATGCATTTTATCCTATGAAGCGCTAACTGTACGAATATATATTAAACATATATTTTTATCATTAGCTAGATACTTATTAATATTTTTACAACAGGAATATGTATCGAATTGTTTTTTAAATTACATTGGAGACTTGTAAGAATATATAAATATTATTCATTTGCAAAAAGTTTCTTACTAAACGATATTGTAAAATAATTTTAATTTTTCTTCAAGCATTGCATGAATACGTTTCACACTGATTCCCCGCAGAATAGGTCGTTCGCAATATGAAATGGAATTTTGCAATTCAAACATTTTCGACGTCATCTTAACTAATAAAATACAATAAGAATGCTATTAAAATTCAAATATTTAAATCCATTTGTTCTTTGGTTCTGGAGATAATGTTAAATGTTAATCGAATCATACATGCATGATATTATACAGTTTCGGTAGTAGGGTAATGTTATTAAAAGTACGAGTATCTAAAGGAGTATTCTCGTATCATCGTGATCTGTGACAGACTTGTCGGGATCTATTATCGTGAAGTCGCACTTTTGTTCGATGTTTGGTAAACAATACGCAGTGGAAATAGCATCAGGTAACAGGCAATTCCTTGTTATTTTGTATTCAATTGTGTCTTTCATTAATGTCTTTCATTATTATCAATATCATATGTATCAAAAATATCATCGGGTCATTAATTACTACTTACTAACGTTACATTAATTACTACTTACTAGTTTAAATGAAGCTTTTGAATAGTCAAATATTTTGTATTTTACATTTTACGCAGTAAAATGGCTCATTACTGTGGTTATTTAATAATTTACAACCAGTCAGTGGAGGTGATCGGAACATTCTGCTTCGTATGTTAGTTACATGAAACTCCGGCTATATTTTGGCAAAAGTTGAGTTTAGGAACGGTTTTTCATAAACTATTGTTAGAATTTGCTTCGACTTTTCGAGTTCATAAAAGGTGAAATTACGCTCCGCGGTGACTACATTAGCTATGCGAGATATTTTAGTCATATTATATTTTAATTGGTAAAGATCCCTTGTTCGTAGTAAAATAAATTGAAACAAACGCAAATGAACTGAAATATACATATGTAATATTGTTACGACCGTTCGCGGAGAGACGCGGTCGCGAGGAAAACGAGTCAGCGAGAGACGTAAATTCTGGCTACGATTCTGCTAATTGACGCCGCGAAATAGTCGTTCCTCTGTTTCGATTAAGATAACAGAGCTGGTTCAATGAATTTAACACTGTATTAACAGGTTAATATAGTTTGTATATTTAACAATAATGAATGTAATAATAAAAACGTCACAAATTATTTAGCGATGAATACAGTTAATATGTTACAGAAATTCGACCCGACTTTACGATATCTCTCAATGAATTCGTTAGACTAAGCGACTTTAATTTTAATCGTCAGACCTCTCGATGTATGACGTTTGACTCTTCAGAAGGGACTAATTGCCCTTCGATCCTTTTCGTTGTCTTCTCTGGGAGACGAAGCCCACTAAGCTCGGATCACGCCACCGTTCGCGCCTGTGATTACGTGTGCCACCTTTTTTATGTGTATTAAATAACGGTCCGAAATCCACGTTTTTAGAACTCGCTGCTTGGTGATAATTATGCGTTTGTCACGTAAAATAAAAAAAAAAGGAAATCTCAGGTGAGAAGAAAAATAAAATATAAAAAGATAAAAAGAGTATTTATTTTTAAACAGTTGGTTTACACTAATTCTGATTTGGTTCTGAACTCCAGCTGTAACTTTCCAAGACTCAAGCTCTTACAATTTGACTTTCGATTGGATCTGTTTCTTTTTTTCTTCGTTACCCCTCAATATCCCCCTATCCGCGCGTTTGCTAGATGTCCGCGACCGTTGCCACGTACGCCTTCTTCTAGAACATTCGGCGGAAGGACCGTTGGGATATCGATGGCTCATTAGGCGCTTCGGCGATATACATTGTCGCCGAGTGCCGCCACATCTTTATCTCCATCATCAGTCCATTGGGTTTGAAGTCGATACATTCTATATACTCCGTCGGGTAGATAAGACAATCTGTCTGCGACACTGTAGGACCGCGAGCGACGGTTAGATATACAGCCTGTGGTAAGCCTCGTGGCGTAACAAATATTGATTCTATGTAAAAGAAACTATGAAATAGCGTTGGGGAGATTATGTGTTACGACCACTCGCGGAGAGACACGATCGCGAGGAAGCGCGTCAACGGGAGTCGTAATTCCCGTTAGGATTAGACAATCGACGCCACGAAATGATCAATCCCGTTATTTCTGTTAGGATAATAGGATAATAGGAGTGGTAATTTTTCTGGCGTGGCGCAGTGACATGGCTAATTATTTATAATAGTTAATACTTATTATAGATAAGTATAATTTATAGGTAATTGTTATAAGTAGGTAAATATTACTTAATAGATAAATAAATATTATTTAGTATAAATATCTAATTAAATCTAGTATTTAGGTCTAGCGAGTAGTGTCCCTTCAGCCTGCGGATCTGGTCCGTCGTATCAAGTAGTTCCGTGATTAGGGGGTTTCGGTGTTTGTTGACTCTTTTGCTATATCTGTCGCTATATTTTGCTATTTCCTCTTTGACTGTGGGTATTTTGAGGTCGCGATGTATTGTTTCGTTGGTAACATACCAAGGTGCATCTATTATGGATCTTAGCGTTTCCGATTGGAAGCGTTGAAGTATTTCAATGTTGGAGTTACATGCTGTTCCCCATAGTTGCATTCCGTAGGTCCAGACAGGTTTTATTACGGTCTTGTAGAGGGTAATTTTATTCTGTATGTTTAGTTTGGAGTGTCCGCCCGTGAGCCAATAGAACTTTTTAGTTTGTTCTTCAGTTGCTTCGTTTCGTCTGTGATGTGGTTTCGCCATGTTAGTCTCCTGTCCAGGGTCATGCCCAGGTATCTGACTGTGTCCTTCCTAGGAATTGTTGTATTGTTGATGGTGACCTGGGGGCAGGTTTGTTTTCGGAGCGTGAAAGTTACATGTGAGGATTTTTTTTCATTAATTTTGAAGCCCCATTTATGAAACCACTTTTCCATAGAGTTGAGACATTGCTGTAGAGTGGATGAAGCAATTACCGGGTACGCGTGAGAAGTTAATAGCGCTGTGTCGTCAGCAAATTTTGCTATTGTTATCTCAGTTGATATAGGTAAATCGGCCGTGTAGATGAAGAACAGCAGGGGTCCAAGGACACTACCTTGGGGTATGCCAGATCCTATTGGGAATGTTGAGGAAGTGGCGTCTAAGCATTTGACCATGAATTGTCTATTGGTTAGGTAGGACTTTAGGATGGAGTAGTAGGTGTGTGGTAGGATTTTTTTGAGTTTGTATAGCAGCCCTTCATGCCATACTTTGTCGAATACCAGTTGAATGTCTAGGAATACCGCTGAGCAATATTTTTTCTTTTCAAGGGTTTGGCTTATCATATGGGTTATTCGATGGATCTCTACTGTTGAATGTTGTTTCCGAAAGCCGAATTGATGATCTGGGAGTGTTTTCAGAGATCCTCTAGGGGTGGAAGGAGTCGATTCGCTAGCATCTTCTCGAATAGTTTAGACAAGGTCGGTAAAAGACTGATTGGGCGATAGGAGCTAGTTTCATATATCGGTTTTCCGGGTTTAGGGATGAGGGTAAACATTGAGATATTTCAGGCCTTAGGAAAGTATTCTAGGCGAAGAATAGCGTTAAAAATCGAGGTGATGTGTGCAATCCCTTTAATGGGAAGTTCCTTGATTGCTTTATTGCCTATTAGGTCGCGCCCTGCTGCTTTCTTGGGATTTAGGCGACTGATTGATTCTATAATCTCTGCAGAAGTGAAGGTTTCGATAGGAGGAGACATTTGGAAGAGAGAGTGCAGGTATTCAGTAGTGTCCGCGGCAGCTTTGGAAGAATGGGGATTAAATACTTCAGACAAGTATTTGGCAAACAGGTTAGCTTTTTCTATAGGGCTACGCGCCCATCCACCTCGCGGACGGCGGATTGGAGGGATTATTTGCGGGGGGCGCGTGAGTTTCCTGGAGGCCTTCCATAGTGAGTAGTTGGAGTCTGCTGTGGGGGACAGATTGGCGAGATACTTCTGAAAACAGTCGATTTTATAATTTTTTATGATTTTGGTTAACTTTCTAGTTGCGTTGTTTAGTTTGCGTTTGTCATCCGGTGTTCTATGGGTCTGCCATACTCTTCTTAGTCTACGTTTTTCTGCGATTTTTATTATTATGTAATGGGGATATTCGTGTTTACTGGCGAAAGTCTTAGTAGGTGTGGAGGCGCGGATAACGTTTATTATGCTCATGTTTAAGTAATTCGTGGCTGCTTCGATATCTTCATTAGTTTTTAGTGCAGTTAAGGCTGAAGTTGAGTGGTTAAAGACTTCTCTGAAGAGCTGCCAGTTGGTGAGTTGGTTATGAATAAAGCCATTAGGTGTATTCTCGATAATTGTTGTACTGACTGTTACTATCACGGGGGAATGATCAGAAGAGAGATCAGCCGATGAGTTGATTTGGACGTATCTTGGCGAGATATTTTTAGTTACGAAGAAGTCAAGTAGGTCGGGTATTTTGTTAGTGTCAGTGAACCAGTATGTGGGTTCGTATGTGGTGAGGTAACTGAGATTGTTGGTTATTATACTGTTTAAGAGATTTTTGCCTCTTACTGTGACCAGTCTGGTGCCCCATTGGGTATGTTTGGAGTTATAGTCTCCTCCAGCTATGAATCTATTGCCCAGGGTGCCAAAGAAGTTATCAAAGTCTTCTTTGGCGATGGAGTGTCTGGGAGGGCAGTATCCTGCTGAAGTGGTGATTGTTCCCTGGCAGTCTTCTATTGCTACGTTTGTTGCTTGGAGTTTGTTGCTTCCTGAAATGATGGAAGTTCGTAGTGCTTAATGCTGGATTTGATTATGATTCCGGTGCCGTCGTGGGCCTTTCCACTGGGATGTTGGGTATGGTAGAAATTATAGCCATATATTTTTAGGTAATTTTTGTCGGTGAAGTGGGTTTCAGATACGAGCATTATGTCGATTTGCTGCTGTTTAAGGAAGAGTTCTAGCTCAAATTTGTGTTGAGCTAGACCGTTGGCATTCCAGAGAGCTATGCGTCTTATTTTTATTTTGCGTCGAGGCGTATTGGTTTATTCATGCTGAGTGTTAATAGTGATAGCAAATTATTTATTTGCTCCGATTGTTTTTCTATTAGCTTTTCAAGTCTAGTGACGTTATTTGTGTTTTGTGAATTAGGGACACTATTTTGAGAATGGTCCCCATGGCTATTCGGGTTATTTTGGATTCCTTGTACTGCTTGGGCATAGGAGGTTGATGTAGTGGTGAATTTAGGAGGACTGAGTATTTGATTGGTTAAGGAGATTGAAGTAGTAGTGAATTTAGGGGGACTGGGTATTTGGTTGGTTATCTCTTTTGCTCCTACCACACATAAATCCTACCACACACCTACTACTCCATCCTAAAGTCCTACCTAACCAATAGACAATTCATGGTCAAATGCTTAGACGCCACTTCCACAACATTCCTAATAGAATCCTGGCATACGCCAAGGTGGTGTCCTCGGACCCCTGCTGTTCTCCATCTACACTGCCGATTAACCTATATCAACAGAGATAACAATAATAACATTTGCTGACGACACAGCGCTATTAGTTTCCCACGCGGACCCGGTAATTGCTTCATCCACTCTACAGCGATGTCTCAACTCTATGGAAAAGTGGTTTCATAAATGGGGCTTCAAAATTAATGAAAAAAAATCCTCACATGTAACTTTCACGCTCCGAAAACAAACCTGCCCCCAGGTCACCATCAACAATACAACAATTCCTAGGAAGGACACAGTCAGATACCTGGGCATGACCCTGGACAGGAGACTAACATGGAGAAACCACATCACAGACAAAACGAAGCAACTGAAGGACAAACTAAAAAAATTCTATTGGCTCACGGGCCGACGCTCTAAACTAAACATACAGAATAAAATTACCCTCTACAAGACCGTAATAAAACCTGTCTGGACCTACGGAATGCAACTATGGGGAACAGCATGTAACTCCAACATTGAAATACTTCAACGCTTCCAATCGGAAACGCTAAGATCCATAATAGATGCACCTTGGTATGTTACCAACGAAACAATACATCGCGACCTCAAAATACCCACAGTCAAAGAGGAAATAGCAAAATATAGCGACAGATATAGCAGAAGAGTCAACAAACACCGAAACCCTCTAATCACTGGACTACTTGATACGTCGGACCAGATCCGCATGCTGAAGAGACATTACCCGCTAGACCTAATTGCTAGATTCAATTAGTTATTTAAATTAAGTAATATTTACTTATTTATAATACTTACTTAAAAATTATTCTTATCTATTAAGTATTAACTTATTCTAAATGTAGCGGCACGCGAGCAGGACAATTCAAATCCTGTTGTTGTTTTGCTTCGGAGTAGCAACACCGTTAGGTCACAAGTATTTGTAAGGAGTAATGAATTCCGAACAAAACAGTGTCGCCGCTACATACAACCGTCAAATTTTCCGGCTGTCCCCCGACCAACATAAATAAACAGACGCAGTCACGACAGATAGAGTTCATTGTATAGAGTTAAAGAATACGGTCGCATAAATAAGCATCGCGGTGATCTACGAATTTTCTCTGAGTGTTTTTCCGGGTATTTATATCGTGACATAAAATTGTACCTGCGGACTGCAAAATTTTCTATAATAAATTACTTATTGGAAATATATGATAACGGATTGCGACCCCAATAATTTGATTTCATTATTTCACTACACCAGAATTAGACCAATCCTCCACATAAATAATTAGCCACGCACCACGCCAGAAAAAATTACTGAAAATTCTCAATGCGAGAATTGATTGTAAATTTCAATAAACAAAAAGAAAAAAAAAAAAGAGAAAAGTATCCCTGTGCACCCCGCTGCTGAGGTTGACCTACTTCCCTCTGTGTAAGGAGGTTATCGCGCGTACAGGAATATTTCGACCAATCTTTAATTGCCAACAACTTAAGCATAAAGTCGGAAACGTAATATTTTTATTTTTGATTTTCATTTTATTCGTACTTCAAGAATTACCAATTAAATTTTTCACATCTGTAGTCGATCACCTTGTATATATAATGAACTGTAGTCAAATTAGCAAAAATATGAATACATAAAAATCAAATTCTTATTAGTTTGAATAAACACTCTCGAGTGATAGCATTGACGGCTACTATTATTGTCGAATCATCTAATAAGGTTCTTTTAGCGTTGATCGTTGACGATGGTAATGTTGGCTGGCGTAATACAATAGATAGATATTGTGGCGACACTACACAAAGCTTCGCACCACAAAGCGTAATATCATGAAAGCCGACGTGTCTAATGTGCCATCGATATCTCTGCGGTTCTTTCGCCGAATATTCGGAAGAATGTCAGACGTCTATGGAACGAGTGCGTAGTGGGCATATCGAAGGGCAACAAAAGAAAAGAATCTGTCCAAAGATTCATTCGGTTTTGAACAGGGAAGTGCGAAGGGTTATGTGTATCAGCGAAGCATACATAGTCGAGAAGTGAGGATTGTAAATTGTTGATTGTTAAATAAATTATATTGTTGAACATCGAGAGTATTTCTTGGGCACTTACACTCCTCGTCAAAGAGATAGCCCAGGTGAGTTATCTTTAATTTCTCAATGACGCGTGTAAAGTTTTTCGTTTGTAACGTGTAATATGAAAACATTATGCTTTGTTGGTTTGTTGAAAATGATTAAAAATATTGTAAGGTTTAGTGTGTATAAAAAAAATTGTTTTATTCTAAGAACGAAATGATAGCACATGTACAATAAGAAAATAATGATCAACATAAATTATAACTAACAATAATTATTTATCAAACATATAACTTATTTAATAATGGGCACATCCCCCTTTATTTTCTATTACTTGTATTGTACGATTTCCTATCGATTTATATAGTTTTTGGATGTAATTTTGATTTAACGTATCCCTTTCGCGTACAATTGCATTCTATAATTGCTTCGCGTATACGCCGTGAGCAAATTCTGCCCAGCAATTTTCAATAACATTAACTTCCGGGTAAAGGACCGGGTAAAGCCACGGTAAAATAAACATATTATTTTCATTAAAATATGATTGGACCAATATAGATGTGTGAACAGATGCATTATCTTGTTGAAAGATGTAATCAGGCCCAGAGATGGGTTCTGTACAATTATTTATTTGTTCTTTGATTAAATTTATGTATCGGACACTATTCATTCTCCCATTGATGAGCTTGATACTTGTCTTGCCGAAATAACCGATGCCGGCCCAAACCATCACACTGCCTCCTCCCATTTGTCATCGAATTGCTGACATTGTCTCTTTTCTTATGTCGTGAAAAAAATATTTTAACCCATCAGGACCATCCAAAGTGAATCTTTTTCATCTGAAAATAGTACCTTTCTTTTTCTAATTTCTATTTCAAATGCATTCTGCCTTTTGCAAACCATAAACGTTCTACTTTGTGTTTCGTTGTTAAAGAAGGTTTCTTTTTCAATTTTAGTCTCTTGATATTTTTTCAGGATAGTAGAACTCACAGTTCTGCCCGAGCAGCCGAGCTGAGAGGACGTGAAGCAGCGGTGGTACAGTGCGTCATAAAAGTGCGGCAAGTGACTGAAATAAATATACGAACGGCTACGCCCATAGCTAAATGTTGGAAACCTGTGTTTTCCATTAAGAAGACTATAAAGAAAAACAAAATGAAAGTTACACCAATAAAGATAATTAATAAAGACGAACAATATTATATAAACAAAACAACAGACACAACAAAACAAGTCAACAAATAAATCAAGATCAGAACTGCTCAGATACAACTGAAGTGGAAATGGAAACGAACAAAGAAACAACACAACAGGATGGAAGCTGGAAGGTGGCGACCTATAATAAGAAAAGAAAAATTATAGGTAATATAGAATCAGAAAAGCAGCGATGGCTGCAAGAATTACCATTAAGAAACTCCTTCAGCTCGCTAACGGAAGAAATAGACGATGACCCAACAAGCAAAATCACAACTCAACCAACACACATTACAAAACCACTACCAATATTTGTTGAGGCGCAAATAATAGACCCGCTTATTGATAGATTAAACAACATAGCTGGGAAGGAAAATTACATAATGAAACGAGTAAAACTAGAACAGGTAAAAATCCAAACAAACTCCCCAGAAAGCTATAGAAAAGTAATAAACGAACTTAAGGAGAAAAATGCTATATACCACACGTACCAGCTCAAAACAGAAAGGAGCTACAAAGTAATGATAAGAGAACTACATCCAAAAACCAACATAGAAAAATTAAGTAAGGAACTAAAAAAAAAAAAAAAATAGGACACAAAACAAGAACAATCAATAATATGACCAGGTATGACACCAAACAACCACTATCATTATTCCTAATTGAACTAGAATAGGGAACCAACAATAAAGCAATATATGAAGTTAAAAAAATCTTAAACACAATAGTAACAGTGGAACCACCACGCTACAAAATAGAAATACCTCAATGCATGCGGCGCCAACAATACGGACACACAAAAAACTATTGCAATAGAAGCCCAGCATGTGTTAAATGTGCAAAAAACCATTTAACAAAACACTGCCCATACACAGGAAAAATCGAGGAAGTTAGATGTTACAATTGTAACGGAAGGCACACCCAGCCAGCTATAAAGGGTGTGAAATCAGGAAACAACTACAACGTAAACTGTTTCCACCACTTCGCAATAAATCAGTTGATAACTACCAACAACAACAAAATACAACGGAAAACGAAGCAACATTGAAAGCTCAAAATGAAATAAAATCTATAATCAGAAACACAGATATTCAAGTAAACCGAAGTTACGTGCAAGTAACACAAAATATCAGATAAGAAACGCTCATTAACAATCAGAGTCAAAGCAACAACACCGAAGACGCTACAGAAATCAAAGAAAAACAATCAATTAAAAATACTGATATACTTACAAAAATGATAATCGAACAAAACGCAACCCTCAGACAGCAAACGGAACAAATAACACTTATGCTACAACTACTCACAAACATGCTGAGCAAAAAATAAGAAACAAAAATGGACACGCTTAAAATAACAGCCTGGAACTCTAACGGCCTACAACAAAGGGCCCTAGAAACCAAAACATACCTGTACAGTAACAACATAGATATACTACTCGTATCAGAAACGCACTTCACTACAAAAAGCTATTTAAAAATTCCGCACTACACCATTTATGACACCAAGCATCCCTCAGGAAAAGCACACGGAGGGACCGCAGTAATAATAAAAAGCGACATTAAACATCACCTACACAGCCAAGTCAGTAAGGAACATATACAAGCAACCTCCGTTACAGCAAAAGTGGGAAGAGTACTGTAATATCGTAAAATAGCTTCGATTGGAAATCGGCTGAAACTAGAAAAACACCGTGTACGTCGTCCTTTGTGGTTTGTTTATATCTAAGAGCGCCTATGTGACTAAAGTGACCTAGTTCTTACAGAGGTATGAGAAAAACGATAAACAGCGTTAGAACAAAAGACGGTTAGAGTTTTCAAGGAGAGGTGACGGAGAGGTCAGGGTATGCGAGTCGAAAAGCGAGTGTGTTGCGAAGGGCAGAGTTGATCGAGACGTCGAAGCATAGAGTCGTTAGAATTGAGCTGTTAGTGTTGTAGAGTTGTTAGAGTTGCTAGTGAGAGAGAGAGAGAGAGAGTTACCAAATAGTTGTCAAGTTATTTGATGTAAATACGAGCGTTGTATTTAGTTTTCCTGTTAATCAAACATCGTTTTCTGTCTAACTAATATCTGTAATTTCAATCCATTATTAATAAACTATAATTAATCGGACAAAACTATACCTTTAATATATTCCGATATTACAGTACTTTCAACAATTAGGTGACAGTTTATCGCAACTGGAGACTACAATTCAAAGCACACAATATGGGGATCAAGAATCACTACACCTCGAGGTAGAACCCTGGTAAAATACATTAGAAACAATAACCTCAATATATTATCCACAGGAAGACCGACATACTGGCCGACAGACCTGAGCAAAACATGTGATCTACTTGACTTTGCAGTTACAAAGGGACTAAACGCAAATAAACTAAATATAGCACCCAGTCTCGAGCTTAGCTCCGACCATACACCCATAATAATTACATATAGAAAAAAAAAACAAAACTTCAAAACAATTCAGAGACACTATGCAATAAAACAACCAATTGCAAAAAATCAACTGCAACATCTCATTGAAAACACCTGAACACATCGAACAAGCAGTAACAACACTTACAGAAACTATTCAGTAAACAAACTTGCAAAAGAAATAAAAAGCAAAATAAAAGAACACAACAACAACGAGTTCACAAAATTCATAGAGTTACTATCCGCACACGAGAACACCAACTACTTCCTATGGAAAACAATAAAAAAAATAAAGAAGCCAATAAAACAAGTCCCAGCAATCAGAAAAGCAGATAACACATGGGCAAGAAGCAATGAAGAACAAGCGAAAGAATTTGCCAACCACCTAAGCAACACATCCGCACCCCATAATATCAATAACAGCAACCTCAATTGTCATACCGACGAGGATGCAGTAAGCACTAGTACCTCAACCGACAAACACTACATCATACCTAAAACAACAGCACAAGAAATTAGAAACATAATCGAAAAAACAAAAAACAATAAAGCACCAGGAATCGACCTAATCAATGGTAAAATCTTAAAAAAACCTTCCTCCAAAAGCGGTACGACTGATCACAATAATTTACAATGCAATATTAAGAATCTAATACTATCCTAAACTATGGAAACTAGCACAGATCAAAATGCTACCTAAGCCAGGCAAAGACCCATACCAAACAGCACCATACAGACCAATTTCACTACTTCCTGTACTATCCAAAATACTAGAAAAAATAATTTACGCCCGATTAAAACAAATAATAGATAAGGAAAAACTGATACCAGATCACCAATTTGGATTCAGAAACGAACACTCTACGATAGAGCAAATGCACAGACTCACTAACGAAGTAATAGCAGCATTAGAAAGCAAAGAATACTGTACAGCCCTTTTTATGGACATAGAGAAGGCATTCCATAAAATAAACCACGAAAGCCTTCTACCAACAATCAGGAAACAATTCCCGGAACAAATATACCATTGAGTAAAATCGTACTTAAGCAGCAGAACCTTAATAGTAAAAATTAAAGATTCATACTCTGAAGTTAAATATATCAAGGCAGGGGTTCCGCAAGGAAGCGTCCTAGGACCAATGCTATACACATTATACACGGCCAACATACCAACAAGTACCAATACCAAAATATTGACATTTGCGGATGACACAGCTGTACTAGTTAGGCACACGAACCCTGTAACAGCAGTCACATTACTACAAGAACGTATCACAAAAATAGAAAAGTGGCTTCAAGACAAACAAATTAAAGCAAACCCCGATAAATGCAACCACATTACATTCACACTGCGAAAACAGATACCACCAAACATTATACTAAACGGCACGCAAATGACACAAACAAGGCAAGTCAAATACCTAGGACTCCACCTACATACACGATTTACATGGAAACAACATATTAAATCAATAATATACAAAATACAGACAGCAAGGAGACAAATGCAATGGTTAACAAGTCGAAAATCCAAACTAAGCATAGAAAACAAATTAAAAATATACAAAACAATTATAAAACCAGTCTGGACGTACGGAATACCACTATGGGGAACAGCAGCAATGAGCCATATAAACAAAATAGAGATAATCCAAGCTAAAATCCTCAGAACAATAGTAAACGCACCATGGTACGTCAGAAACGAAGATATACGGAAAGACCTTGGAATACCAACGGTCAAGGAGGAGATTAGCAGATTCGCAAGAAGGTACAGAGAAAGAATAGCAACGCACCCGAACCGGCTGGCAGCGGAAACGATCAACACATCAAACATAGAAAGAAGACTAAAAAGGAAACACCCAACAGATCTCACAAAGGACACAACCTAACAAACACGAAGATGATACCTCGCTGGGGGTAACCACCCACATGCTATATTATTACAACACCAAGATATAACATTTTACCAAATGTCCTACTGGACAAATTGTAAAATTTAAATAAATAAATAGAGAGAAAAAAACTTGAAACACTGGCACTAACACTACATTTCTCCATTATTTGCTTCGTTGTTAACTGCGAGTTGGAAGCAAAAATTGCTCGCTTATCACGATCGGATAACGATGACCGCCGACCAGTACTTTTCTTTTTGCCATAATCTTCAACATTTTTTAAGAAATTGTTCATTACTTTACGACTTCTTCTTATTACTTTCGATATTATTGCTACTGATAACTGTTGCTGTTTTAGTTCTAGAATTTTCTTTTTTTCAGACTCGTTTAATTTTTTTTCCGCGTCCCATACTTACAAATGTATATTATTGTACTGTAATCTTTACTCGTTGATAGATCATGAAGTACTGAGCAATTGCTAAACATATTAACAGAGTGTGCTGTCATTTCGACCTTAGTTTGGAATAGTTTTCCTTGGTTGTATAAAAATATCTACGACATTGTGACTTATTTCCAGCAAGCTGCGTATCCTGAGCTCATAATATTTTGATATTATACGTTACAGATGAAACAATTTACACGCGTCATTGAGAAATTACAGGTAACTCACCTGGGCTATCTCTTTAACGAGGAGTGTACATCTAACACCATCTCAATATGAATAGACATAACTGACGTAACCTCTTCAAGCAATTTCTTATTAATTGTTGTATATTTTCCCTAAAAAAATTTATAAAAACTTAAATGTTATAATTTTTGTCTATTTTCAATTGTTTTCGTGAATGCCTTTTAGGGCTTGAACTTTAGGGGGTGGTTTTTCTTTATAAACTTGAGTCAGCGTAGATAAAAGACAGTATATGCTTAATATTTTGTGCAGTTCTTCAAACCTGCAAAGTTTTAACAAATGCGGAATCTGACTGTTACATCCGGTAACTCAACGGTACACAACCTTACTGCGTACTCTCAATAGTCTTAAGGGCCCACCATAAATTTTGGCATTTTCATACTTAAGGTCCTTCAGACTAAACAAATAGCTTTTATTTCAAGTATTCCTTAAATATATTGTCTATTACGGGAAGATACGGGAAACTTGATTTGTCTCACGCTCGGTGTCTCCCGCTAGAAACTTTCTCTCGTGGACGACTAAAACCCTTCCTTGCCCACCAACTTTCTTCTTATCCAATCAGAAGCAATGAGTATTGTCCTCACTTTCCTAACCAAAATTGCCACCAATAAATCCTATCTCGGTTTCCTTTCGATCACTAAAGCGTGTAGACGTGTGTCTAGTGCTCAGTGAAGTTCACAATACAATAAGTGACGACTCTCCGACGAAAGTGTGTTGAAACAGAAATAAACCAAGTGTTTTCTAAACTTGCTTGTGGAAAATCCAACACATCTAATCTCTAATCCAAATCCTAATCGACTAGTTATTTCAATTTGAATTAACTAGCTTGAAGATGGCCCAAGTAACCAGATCAGGCTCCCATGAACAAAACTACAACTGCAACGTTCTATCTCCTCCGTGGCAAAAGGATAATATATCCCATCTTTCAAACCACACTGACAACATCAAAAAACGTAAGCTTGATTCAGTCAAAAAAAATGAAACACTAGTCAGAACGAACCGTCAACAAGCAACGTTACTACTTACAACAGATTCACAATATTAGAAACTACAGACGATTCTATGGACGTAGTTGAAACAACAACAAATCAACACACACAAAAAACTCTCCTCCCACAACCAATCTTCATTGATGATGTTATCCGCATTCAAGCAATGATAAAGTCTACCGAGAAAGATATTAACAAAGAGGATTACATACTAAAAATTAATAATAATCAGGTTAAAATCCTGCCGGCCAATGCAGACTCCTATAGAAAACTAACAAAATAACTAAAACTCTGAACGCAAACTTACGCACATATCGACTGAAACAAGAAAGACGTTTTCGTGCGGTAATACGCAACATCCAGCACTCAGCTAACTTAGATGGACTGAAGTTCGAACTCTTAAATCATGGCCATGAAGTAACCGACATTAGCAATATAAGGCATAGAATCACAAAAAAACCCGCTACCTTTATTCTTTATTGACTTAAAGAAAAAGCCAAATAACAAAGAAGCCTATAATATCAATCGATTAATGAATGCGGTAGTAATAATTGAACCACTTTTTATAAAAAAAAGAAAAACAGATAGTTCAATGTAAAGGTGCCAAAGGTACGGCCACACGCAGAAATATTGCAACTACAATCACCGCTGCGTTAAATGTACAGGCATTCACCCTACAGATCAGTGCACTAAACCTTCAGAAACTCCTGCGAAATTCATCCTTTGTCAAGGAGAGCATGCCTTTTTTTTGTACGTGGAGAAATCCTCATGGGCACTCCCCTGTTGCAATAATCGCGTAACAGCAGAGTAGTGTCGGATTCCTACCAATTAAAACTCCACGATGACCATCCTACGCGTGTGATAGGAGTGCTCCAGAAACCTCTTATGAATTAACTTCCGTTGCACGCTCTCCACTTGTTCGAGCCAGTCCTAATACCTCCTGACTATTGAATTAGCGTTAGGGGGAGTCATTGCCCCTAGCGCTGTCGCTCCTTCTAGTCGTGGTCCGTTGGGACAGCGATGGAGCGGCTCTAGGTCGTCTGACTACCATCCTTCTCCATCGTCTTATCGTCTGCGAACGATATAAAGGTTGCACAGCCTATAATACCTTGTATAAAAACAAGTACCCCAAACCCAGAGTTAAGGGCCTAACCAACCAAGCACTTAATCCACAAAAATTCACTACTCCTTCAATCTTTTATGCACAGGTAGTTCAAGGAAGTCAAAGTAAGCCGAAAATCTATTGTGATCAATCACAAACTAGTGTTTCCAGTTCACGGAACACGGATAACTTCAATAGGCTTGAAAAATTAATCGTGAAACAAACATAGCAAATTAATAACTTGCTATCATTGCTTACTTATTATTATATATATTATATATATTATGCTTTACTTATTATTGCTTATTATGTCTATCTCAGCATAAATACAAACTAGAACTCTTCCTAAAACAAAAAGAAATTGACATAATGCTTATATCTGAAACTCACTTCACCGATAAAAATTACCTGAAAATAAATGGTTATAACTTTTACCGTTATATATGTCGGGTTTACATTGAAATTAGGATTAGGCGCGTGAAACGAATCGTCGTTTGGTTTACGCATTGTCGATAAGCAATAGAGAAGACATTGACTAGTGCAGATACGATTATTATAGAATTGGACAAGCAACCGTGGCAATTAGACACTCGAGAAACTAATGATAATGATCCTAGGTTCAATAACGAATCCGCGGTCGACGGGTGATGGATGAACGTGCCCACAAAATCTAAGTCGGACTCTTTGTTGAAACGGGGAATATCCACCGAGCGTACAGACGCTAAGTAAGTCGCTAATACGATCTCGCGAGAGAATGACTTTTCGTCGCGATGATGCTGCAGAGGAAAACTATGATGGGGTGTGTCTAAGGACACGAGATCATCGGATTCGTCGAGGATAGTCTTCGTTCAGAAAGTAAGGGAAATTAACGTTGCTGCTAATTGGTCAATCTCCATATCGGTGGTTAGAAAAGATGCTAGCCGCCCTCGAGGGAAAGTTGCTAGTGGGAGACGCCGTTCGTTGAAAGAAATAGATCTCCCCTATCTTCCCGTAGTTGGGACAAAGACTGTTTATCTGTTTGAAGGACTTTAGGTAACTAGATCTTAGTGTTTATAACGGCCCTCGGGCTAGCTGACCACGTACTGTGGAGACACATCGACATCTGGCAATCATCTTACTCGAAGAATAGGGACTGCGCGTGGCGAGCCACGGGACAGAGACCGTTGGAATGTTTACTGTCACGTGTCGCCAGAGATATTTCTTTTAAGGAGAGCTATAGAATTACTTCATACCTTTGTTAGGCAAAGCGTTCATCCCGTGACCGCGGCTACGTTCGGCGACTGGCTATCGCCTCGAGCCCAAGCTCATTATCACAAATCTTGAACAAATACAATCGGATCGAAAGACGACAATTGTTTAATTACGCCTATGATAGAATCTAGATTACGGTGTTAAGGGATTTTCCTGGGGTTCCAAAGGGAAGGCTCTGATGTCCTTTCATCTCCGACATATATATATTATAACTTTTTATACGTTTTAGGGTTAAAACACGGTAGCGAAATATTGTTAGTTTAACCCCTACCCGTACTTTAGCGAATCAGATTCGCGATGAAGATTTTGGTCCAAACATGATTATAATCCGAGCTCGTGGACTGTTTTTTTTTTCCCGTTACGATCGTGACTGAATGTTAGTTCCTGTTTACGAGCATCAGTCTGGTCTGTTTAGCGCGCGTCGATGTCTACCGCTTGGGCCCGAGTTTCGTCGAACTAAGTGGCACGGAAAGGGGTTAAACTGACTGTTCGGGACCTTTTCTTATTAGTAAAGTTTCCTTCTAATTCTATTAGGTTATCCGGAAAGTTTCTTTCGTTTTATAAGGAAATAATAGACGCGCAATGTCTTTTTGTTTCATATTAGTTAATAATAGAAATAGAACGGAGTGTATTATACCTAATTCAATAAAATAATATAAAACAGAAATTATTGTTCATCTATTATCACCTTATGAAACGAAAGAAACTTTTCGGACAACCTAATATTCTTGCCTGAAACTCTCGTGACGTTGAATTTATCGAATTTATGATTATTCTACTTGAAATATTTTTCCATTCTCCTAAAAAATTCTTCTTTAAATGATTTCTTCATGAAATATGGTGACTTGATTTTCTTTGTTTCAAATGCTCCTATATATTTTCAATAATGTTTATATTGCAGAGCTGTTTATAAGCGTTTCCAAACACGATACAAGATTGTATATCGTGTATCATTGGGCTTTGAATAATTACCTTGCATCAGGATGAAATAGTCTTTAAATTCATTTTTTTTACGCTTTAATGCAGATTATTTTTTAAAATATTTATGTATGTTTTATCCTATGAAGCGCTAACTCTGCAAAAATATATTACATATATATTTTTACCATTAGTCAGATATTTATTAATATTTTCATAATAGGTAGCGAATACTTTTTTTAAAATTATTTTGAGGGTTTGCAGGAATATGTATATATCTTTCATTTGCTAAAACTTTCACAATAAACGATGTTATACCATAGTTTTGTTAAGGTTATATATTACATGAGAACTTTTTACATTGGCTCTGTGTTAACAATTTTTTAACTTTACCACAATAAATGATCCGTAATT
This sequence comes from Bombus flavifrons, assembly GCF_040668555.2. NCBI lineage: Eukaryota > Metazoa > Arthropoda > Insecta > Hymenoptera > Apidae > Bombus > Bombus flavifrons. The sequence goes on along the minus strand of NC_138458.1, from coordinate 2,939,726 downwards.
ATTAGAAGTGGAATTTATAATACAAATATTGCTCCCTTCATCTTGGGGAATAAAAATTCATATATCATGCAAATGTCATTAAAATGCAAGCGGTGGAAGCAGTTAGTGATAAAAAGTCAATTCCTGTCGACCTTTCACGATCAAAGACCGCTCAATGCTATTTCTTGTTTGGTTTTGGAGATAAAATCGTTAATCGAATTATTCATGCGTAACATACAGTTTCAGTAGTAGGGTAAAGTTTTTAAAAGTATGAGTATCTAGAGGAGCGACACATCGAATATCGTTACAGTACAGTGAAAAACGTGTCGGTATCTACTATCGTGAAGTCGCAATTTTTGTTCGACTTATAGTAAAGAATACGCAGTGGAAACAGTATCAGGTAACAGTCGATTTTTTGTTATTCTCTATTCAATTGTTTTCCATTGGCTGTCATTTATCATTACCAATGTCATATAGATCAAAAATATCATCGGGTTATTAATTACTACAATAGCTTAAATGAAGCTTTTTAATACTCAAATATTTTGTATTTTACATTTTACGCAGTAAAACTGGTTCATTATAGTGATTTTGCAATAATTTACAAGTCAGTAGAGGTAATCGGAACATTCGCTTTCGTAACATACTTGGACGAGACACCCGTTATTCTTTGGCAAAAATTGAATCACTCCGCGGTGATAACATTAACTATGCGAGATATTTTAGGCATTTTACATTTTAAATGGTAAGATCCCTTGTTTTTAGTAATAAACTGAAATTTATACAAATGAACTGAAGTATACATACGTAATATTGAATACATATAAAATAAACCATGAAATGGTAGTGGAGAGAGTATGTATTTACGTAATTATTTTATTAAATTTGAGCAAAATACTCTACATGGTGATAAAATTTCTCTTGTTATATTTATCACATTGTTTATAATATATTTGTTAATTATTTAGATGCTGCGTCAAAATATCTCTTCGAATAACAATATAAACATCGTTTCATAGACATTCAAGACTTAAAAGGACTTTATGTTCAATATTTATACAAAATTGTTGTTAGTTGATTATAACAATTTTCTTTACTTGTGTACTATATATATGGATGTGTGTGTACAATATTTAACGTATCACATCTTTATGACACAATAATTTGTGCAATAAAAGCCTTGGTATTGTAAAGATCAAACAGAAAACAAATTATAAAACTAAATGACGTAGATCTAATGCACTATAATATACATAAACAGGATAATAAAAAAATATTGCACATTCCTAAAGCTAAAGTAAGATGGAAATGGAGCACGAAAAAGTACGCTTTGTTTCTTACGCGAACGATAGATGAGTAACAACTTACCTCGTGCAAATCGTAAAGGAGAAGACTATGACGTTCAGAGACGTAAAGTATTCTGCGCGATGTTTTCTACGAAAAATTATCGATTATGGATTAAATCTGTTTACTGAATGAAATCTGTAACGGCATATCGGAAATATGAGTCCTTTTACCTCCATAAATAGTTAATAAATAAAAGCACATATAAACAATGTTTATCCAGATTTCATCGTCACTTCTACGCGTGCACGCTTAAAATCACATACGTATTCTCCAGGTACTACTATATGTGAGCGAACACTGTCTCGCACGAACCACGCAAATATTCCACACAAATTAGCGATCACTGCATACTACTATATTCACACAAATACAAATAAAACAAAAAATACAGAAGCCAAAGGAAACTACAAAAAGATGGTTTAAGCTTAAAATCTCAACTATAACAAATATTGTACATTATTTTAAACATTTGTCCACTTACTGTTTGAAAATTCAGTGGCAAATATTGGTACTGAAAGTGTGAAGACCCTGAAACATGGATACAATCAATATAGAAACGAATGAAAATGGGACCAATGAAGGATTGAATAAGACGACTTCGCTCGAGGAATTCTACTCTGGTAGTGGGATCCTTGTGACTGGAGCAACCGGATTCGTCGGAATAGGTCTACTGGAAAAACTGATGCGTGTGTGTCCGCGCGTCGCTGCCATTTTTATACTAATCCGCCCAACAACTAACGAAACGATAGAACAACGATTGAAGAAGCTCACAGATGATCCCGTTCGTAAATATAATACTTGATTCCTTCAATGTTTAAGCCTGTCAGGAGCCAAATCGATTGACTCTCATTTCTGGAATTTTCGTTTTCAGATTTACGATAACATTAAAGCGAAACATCCCTCAGTTTTGAGCAAAGTTTACCCCGTGAAAGGTGACGTGAGTCTGCCAGATTTAGATCTTTCGCGAGAAGATAGAAATCTGTTGTTAGAGAAAGTAAACATAGTGTTTCACGCCGCGGCCACTGTGAGATTCAACGAACCGTTACACGTGGCTGTTAATGTGAATACGAAAGGTACTGCTCGTGTCATTGAACTTTGGAACGAAATAAGGCATCCAATTAGCTTCGTGTACGTGAGCACAGCATATAGTAATGCGAATCTACCTGAGATTGGGGAAAAGATTTATACGTAAGAATAAGTTACGCGCTAACACTGTTCCATGCTTTACGAATATTTTAATTGCAATTGTAGCATGAAGAATATGTTCACTTATCATTAATTTTGCAGCACGAGTTTGAAACCTTCGGAGGTGATCGATATGTGTGACAAATTCGACAAAACGTCGATCAATGAAATAGAAAAAAAGATTTTAAAAACTTATCCAAACACATACACATTCAGTAAGAATTTAGCAGAGCAGATTGTAGCAAACAAGTGCAAAGATCTGCCAGTTGCGATAGTGCGGCCAAGCATAATTGGTGCCTCTTTGGAAGAACCATATCCTGGTTGGATACGAAATATTTCTGGAATTACAGGTATTTTAACAGATATTCTTCAATAGCAATTGTCAGCATACCTTACATTTCACAAAAGTGGGGTTACTCGATTTGTTTGTGAGAGGATCAATGAGAGGCTCTCCACTAGATTATCATTATTATAGTTCAAATTTGTTGTTGCTCACTATTACGAGAATTCATTCCTATCTATTTAGCATTACATTTCTGCTAATCGAAAGTCACAAATAATTTCTAAATAAATTCAATGTTACCAGGTACCTTTCTGCTAATCGGCAAAGGATGTGCAACAGCGATACGAGGTAGGAGAGATGCAAGATTGGATGTAGTGCCTGTCGATTTCGTAGTCGACACGATAATATGTACTGCATGGCATGTCACGCTACATCGTGATCATGAAGTTAAAGTTTACAACTGTACCAGCAACGCATACCCTTTTAAGTAATATTTTTTAATATATATGTCAACTATATTTGAATATATGTCAACTCATGTAATTCGATTGTTAGAGTGTTCCAAAAGTTTCAGTTTATTTAAGTAACGTGGACAATGGAAGCGCACACAAACGTAGAATACGAAAGTCCAATTTTGACCTCAATACGTTAATTTAGGAAGATAGTGATGTAATGTAATACTTATTTAATTGCATAATATTTCCTGAGATACTCTGATAGTAATAAACTTTACCTTAAGCGTAATTCGATTAATTCTACAAATGTAATTATTTCAATTCCCAAGATGGGGTCAGATGAAAGATACCATGGTGAAATGTAGCATAGAAACGCCACTGAACGATACGCTATGGTACCCGGGTTGTCCAATGATAGCTAATAGACATATTTACAACGTTCGGAGTGTAATTCCGCATGTTTTGCCTGCGTTCGTCATAGATAACTTTTCAAGACTCCGAGGTAGTAAACCAATGTAAGTATTCTACTAATTCTCGAATAACGAGAACAATCTTTCGGGGATAGCTTCTATCTTCATCTGTAATAATAACTAAAAATGATATTTCAGATTGATGAAACTTCTCAAAAATGGTAATAAGCTGTTCACATCGCTACAATATTTCATCTTGTACGAATGGACTTTCCAAAGAAATAACTGTTCCGACTTAGCGAGGAAAGTAAAAATGTTGAACGACAGCGATATGGTCAAACTAGATTTACGGGATATGAATTGGGAGCAGTATGTTGCAATTTACCTGATGGGAATTAAGAAATTTATTCTGAAAGAAGACGTTAACTCAATAGCCCGACAACGATTGTCAAGGTACGTATAAAAGTATCTTCGCATAAAAAATAGGAACTAATATAAATACATATATTTTTGGTTATTTCAGGTTGTACTGGATACATCAGATCACCAAAATATCCGGTATAATAATTTTGTTATGGATAATATTATGTGCTGTGTACTGATAATTTGCGCGTCACTTTTTCTCTTTGAAACAAAAACAATGTAGGTACAAACAAAATAAATTCGATTAGCCAAAAATTAGAGAGAAAGAACTCATAAATGAATGGGCCCTTGTTATCACCTAGATCGTCATTGATATTTGGGCCTCTAAGTTGCTGGTGTGCCATTGCACTCCTCACGCCCACCAGTGCCAAGTGCCAATTCCTCGTCCAATTCGGTAAGTCCTGGTAAACACTGGCTTACCAGTGGCTAACGAAACAATGACTATCCCAAATCTCTTCCCTATCCAGTTTCCTTTCGAGTAAAATTATTTATTGTCTATTATTGTCAAACATCAAAATGATATTGAGAATAATTAATATTCCGAGGAAACTTTAATCCTCCCCGAGCTATTACTCCTGCAAATACTGCATAGATCTTGTTGAGGGTGAAGTATTTCACCCGCACAGTACGATGTCTGATGATGAACTGTCCTAGTATGTTGCTGATTTTCCACCCCAGCAGTTGGGTCTCGTCCGTCCATCGTGCTTTCCCGGCTGGGGTCATCATTAGGTGTACAACTCGGGGAAGACATGTAATTCGGAATTTCCTAAAGAAGGGATAGGGCCCGTCGGAGCCATAAACGTACGGCCACTCAAAATGTCAAACACAACATTATTATTGAACAAATTTAAATAATATCGAAATAGAAACAAGGAACAATGAGACGTTCACTGACACCGTCAATGGAAGATAAGATGCTATGACCTTCTCACGCGTAAAGGTAAACGCGTGTTTAGCAGAGTACGACTTATCATCAGTATAAACTAATACTGCAAGAGGAGTACAGCAGCGAGGACTAGTCAAAAAAAGGGAAACGTCAATAATACTTCTACGAAAACCACATCAGTTGAAATCCTAAGAATTCTGGTAGGACATCAGCAGAATAAATCACGTAGCAAATCTCCGCGCTATCAGGGAGTAATTCCTCACGTGACAATTAGACCATGATAGTCTTAGTATAAATAAGGGTCGCCAGTTAGGGACAGGGCATTTCAGTAAAAATTTGTAGAGTTTGTATCTCAGTTCAAATTTCGTCAACGCGCAGTTCACTTAAAAGATTTCTAGAGAGTTCAGTCAGTTGAGTTCAGTTATTCAGTTCAGAGTTCAGTCCAGTTAGTTAATAGTTTGTCCAGTGTTCAATTCTTTATTTGTCAAGAATTCGGGTATTCGATTCAGTTATAGAATTCAGTAGGAGTCAGTCAGTTAGAAATTTGTTAAGAGTTCAGTTATTCAGTTAGTAAGAATCAGTTAAGTTGAGTAAAGAATGGGTCGAGAGTTAATATCTAGTTCAGAAGAACAGCAGTCTTTCCGAAATCGAGAATTGTTTTTAATCCAGTCTTTGAGTAGCGTCAAGAAATAAATCTGAGCATTTTATTAATCGTCAGCGATTCATACATTCAGTCTTTCAACTACACTAACTCAGTACGATAGTACAGGAGTGCGGTCAACAACACATATAAGCAAGGTGAGAAGCTAAACATTGTAACATTTTGTTCTTCGATTCCAGACTCGTACCACGTGTACGACTTCAATAACATTATTCATTGACTATTATTGTTAACAATCAACAAGATATTGAGGATATTTATTTAATCCAAGGAAACTTTAATCCTCCCCTGCTAGTATACCTGCACGTAGCTGGTAAGTCGAAACATGGAATTTTATTTATCAGTCGTATTGATAGGCTAGTTAACGCTAGTTAACGCTACCCATAACAGTTTGGAATCTCAAAATAGTGCTGCGCCTTAGAAGGGTGCGACAAGTTTTTGAAATCATTCCATTCAGTTGTTTGCCTTGTTTCATAAATAGCGAATGAGAGTCGAATTAATCGAAATGGTTAATAACTATTTCTGGTAGTAGTAACTACCATTTTGTTTTAAATACAACTTGAGAAATCCGAGATTGGACATCTGGAGTAACAGATAACGATTACGAACACTGATGATCAACACGACTGGCTTGCAAACGTCGATTGGAGCAATGGTTATCCCAAATCCTTTCCCTATCAAGTTTCCTCATTCACAATCCTATCCTTGATCTTTGACGTGCGACCAACGATGGAGAAAATTTCGCCTGCCGAGGTTGGCATAGAAGCCATCAAGATGAGCCGAACGTGAATCGGTGGCGTTATTCTAGAGGTCTCCGGCAACAAGAGGAGGGAGAATGCATCCGGTCTCTCTGTGCGGTTGGCCCAAATCCTGGAACGGGCTATGGTAAGAGCGTCTGAAGTCTTTAGGTCGGCGGAGCTTAGGACGATCGGAATTCAGGTTTTTATCACCAAGGAAGACAAGAAAAGAAGATAATCAGAAGACAACGACGGTAATTCATATAGACAAGAAGATAAACGTAGATGAGAAAAACAGGAGTGGTGACAGAAAGAACAGAAGAGCCAAGATATTGGGGAGAGCGTCCACAGCTAAACAAGCGGATGGACAGAGATCAAGGAGCTCATACTGTATCACTGATGCACTTAAGGGAAAAAGAAATGGAGAGAAAACAAGAAAAAATAAAAGTTGGAAGAAGAGCTTTCAGAGGATTTTCAAAAAGTAAGAAAAAGTGAGAGATTACCGCTACATGGGAAAGTAGGAGCTGCATACGCAGAAAATACACACAAGAAAAAAAGCAAGCAGAAATACAAAAAGATAGAGATGGTGAAATCACAGACAAAGTGACAGGCATTATGGTAACAGTTAAGAAAGACACGCAGGAAGTAGAGAGAGAGAGATATTAGAGTAGTAGAGAATTAAAAGAAATAACAGGAGAATGGAATAAAAAGCAATAAACGTGTAGCGGCAATCGGCAACAATGTATATCACCGAAGCGAAGTGCCTAATGAGTCATCAATATCCCAACGGTCCTTCCGCTGAATGTTCGAGAAGAAGACGTGTGTGGCAACGGTCTCGGACGCCTAACAAACGCGTGGATAGTGGGGATATTGAGGGGTGACAAAGAGAAAAGAATCGAATCCGATTGACAGTCGAGTTTGAACCAAAAAGCGATAAAGTCGAGTGGTAAACGGGCAGCGAGATTGACTAGCGAAACATATATTTTTGACCTAAACACCGAGTGATTATTTAACGCACTACATTCAATGTCACCTCAAACGTGAGGAAAGAGTCAGAAATAGAGATAAGGATACAAACATTGGAAATTAAAAAGAACCAGAGGAGGATTTGATGGAATGATTAAAACAGACGAAGCAGAGAGAAGAGATAGAAGAAATAACATAATGCTTAAAGGAAATAATATGCCCATAGGCGGAATGGTAAAAATAGTAATAAAACAAACCATGCAGGTGGAAACTGAAGACGTCGCGTTCTAAATAAGAAGGGAAAGCAGAAGCAGCATGATAATAATACAATTAAGGAAATGGCAACAAAGAAAAGAAATGATGGTGAAGAAGAATAGGATGAAAAGGCAAGGAAGAAATTTACGTTAACAGAAAGTTAACAAATATTTCGAAAGGTTAGAGCAAACCATAATCATAGAGGTATGTAAAATAAAAACACAGAATAAAATCTGAAGAATACTAATAGTGTAGAGTAGAGATACGAAAAAAAAAAAAAACGGCGGAGAAGATGGAGAAAATAATTGGAAACGTAATTTTTTATATTTTATTAGTGTAAAGAAAAAGAACATTGACATTTACATTTAACTTATATTCTTTTTAAGAAATCGCAGAGAAGAAATAAAAGCCATTTAGAAAGAAATAAAAGAAATTTATATAAAATAATTCTTTTTATTTTTTAAATTCTATACGCGAATAGTATAAAATTAATAAAGGATAAAACTTAGACTTTAAGTTTGACCCTTTTTCTTTTCGTTTTTCCTTTTGTTATATTAGTAGTCGTTTTTGCGTTATTACTACTATTAGAACTTTGTGCCTGACTCCAGGAAGGAACTACTGCAATAGTTGATTGTTTCCTTGGAGATAAAATTTTATTTGACGAGACTTCTTCCACGTTCCAGAATTTGTTCACTTCTTCGTGAAGAGCCTTCAGTGTCGCTTTGCAAGTTGTTTTTGATGGTTGCGTCCTTGTGCCTGTATCGTCCGTGACGATCCAACCTAATGCTGTATTTCGCAACTGCATGTTTTTGTCTGCTAAATCGAGTCTTCCTTTGCGAAGGAGATTCCAAAACAGATGTGCTCCAATGAGACGCATTGCGATCGTCCCGTTCACGGGTGCACAGAAAAATTATATACGCATTACGTATTATCGAGGTGCTGCTAAATGAAGGCGAACACTGTCTCGTACGAACCGCGCGCATTTCCCACACACATTACCGGTCACAGTATACTACAATATCCACGCATATACAAATAAAACAAAAATTAAAGAAGCTGAAGGAAACTACAAAAAAAGATTGTTTAAGCTGAAGATTTCAGCTATAGCAAATTTTGAATATTATTTAAAAAATTTTTCCATTTATTATTAGATAATTCAGTGGCAAATATTGGGACTGAAAGTGTGAAGATTCTGAAACATGGATGGAATCAATGAAAAAATTAATGAAAATGGGAGCACTAAAGGATTGAATAAGACGCTCAACAGGGACCCCTTTCGAATTACTGCCGGAGCTCTCCTGCGTCTTCTCCCATTCTGGGGGAGTCGTTCATAGATTAGTTCGGGCATTGGGAGGGACCACCCGCCTCAACGCTATCCCCTGGGCCGTCGTGCAAGTCTGCGGAGATATCAGAACCTCCTCGGCGTGTCGCCCTTTGGCTCGGAACCCTGCAAGGGTGCAATGTTCTTACCCTCTCCCGCCCTGTGCGCTCCTTTACGAGCATTACTCCTTCGCAATAGGAGCGGACTGCGAGGCACTCTTGTTGCCCCCCCCCCCCCCTCAGCATCGCTTTCACAACTGACAAGGGTTGCGGAACAGGTGTGTGGTGGGGCTAAGAGAAGAGACAAAGAGACAAGACAAATATGGGGAGGGACGCTAGACCGTCGTCGTTTGCCGCGTTTACGGACGGCTGGTCCCGTTTACCTGGTTCCAGGTGCATGGGAGAATACACTTCTTCGCGCGTTCTTGGTAACTCACGTGGTAATAACAGAGTCCAGGCTGCTGTCTTTCTCGAGAAGTCGACCTACGACGGTTCCGGCTTCATCGACGTGAAGGACGGTTGTTGCCGAGGCTCAACGTACTAACTTGCGCCCGCAGTTCGATTATCTGTTCATTTAAGGCGTTGCAGTAGGCGATCCATGGTTCAATTGCTGCCGTATTTTGTACAGGCAGTTCGGTGACTGCTGCTAATCGGGATGCACGCTGACCATTCCCTGAATATGTGAGTCTATGGGGGCTGGTAAACCCACGTTATCGAAGCCAAGGAGGACCGTCGCGACAAGCGTCCCGCTTACGTGAGTCCTGTATGTATACCGCAGGGAAGGTCGCCGGGAGTGTAAGGCGTTTAAGTACGGTTACACTCTCTCTATGTGGCCTTGGGTAGTAGCGCACCCATTATCCTGAAGCCAAAGATAGGACCGTCGGGATAAGTTTCCGGGTACTTTGTACCTTGAGGCCCCCGCTTACGTGAGTCCCATCTGGAACTGCCGAGCACAGTTAGCAGGTCGCTGGCCGGCAATGACGTGGCCGTACAGCCACACGATAGTCCCATTAATGACTAAGGTTGGTACCACGGGAGTCGAGTAAAAGCCCGGAGGGAGTATCGACCCCTCAGTTCGGCCAATTATGGGTTTGGACTCGTGGTGGCAGTGATTGATGGCCAAGATGCTGGCGAGAGGGCCGACTTAAGGTGTACTTGGCTCCCTTGAATGGCCTTCGGCGGGTGAGCAGCGTCCCACCTGCTCCAGAACCGTCCTCGAGAGACGGTGGGGCTTAGAATACGCCCCCTTCGACCTAAGACGAGTGATAACCCCTGCCAGGCTTAACTATTTCAGGTAGCAAGGTATTGGGTGTCTTGTGCGCTGGTTGGGCGTAAACATTATGGCCCTAGGGGTGCTCGGGTACTGTATGGCGATAAATTTGCGCTCAGGAAAGCACCCGTTACCAAAGATGACAATACTTGTCTACGCTGGTGTCGTCGACAGCAGCCAGGACGTGCCTGATGCGAGCTGGTAGGCGATGCCTCCGAAGCGTGAGGATGAAATTGTCTGGCGCGAAAGGACTGGCGAGTTTTTTTAGGTCGTAATAGAATTGCAACGGCTTTCTATCGCCCATCTCTTCGCTTTCCACCAATTTTTTTACTCTAGCGCTGTCTGATTCAGTCAGGATGCGCATAAGCTCATCCTTGAGTTTGCCATATCGTCCTGTGGCTGGGGGATTCAATACTATGTCCTCGATTTTCTCCAGGTAGCGAGTCTCGAGGCATCCGATGAGGGTCGTGAGTTTCGCATCGTCATCCGTGATGCCCGCTGACGCGAATTGCCCTTCCAGTATGGCGAACCATAGCCCTACCCTCTGCGGCATTACTGGAGGCACGCGGACCAATTGACTCGCTGTACTCCCCTGATGATTATTTGCCATTTTACAAACACCAAGAAACGCGTATCTCTAAATCTGTTTGCTTCGCTATGACGCTAAACCTTTCGCACTTCGCAGCCCGGGGCAGAATGAATCTTTGGTTCGAAAGCCAACGGATTCTTTTCTTTGTTGCCTCTCGATATCCCCACAACACACACGTTTATTAGATGTCCGCTACGGTTGCCGCGTATGCATTCTTCCGAATATTCGGCGAAAGAACCGTAGGGATATCGATGGCACATTAGGCTTGTTGGCCTTACGCTTTGAAGGTATAGCGCTTTGTGTCGCGAAGCCGTTGGGAAATTCCGTGGTCAAGTGCCGTCACAAGATTATATAACGAGATCAATCGTTTTGGTTCATCAAGCCATTCCATGGATGTCGATAGCATACACAAAATCGGTATATCATTCATCGCTGAAATTAGTGTTTTAAAACAAAAATAGTTTAGAATAAACAAATCGAAAACGTTTTCTTAACGAGATGAACGAGAGAATATACCCTACAAAATACGAAAAGTATCTTGATTGGCCAAGAAGTTTCGTAGAAATTGGCGAACATTCATGAAAGAAAGGAAAGAAAAATATGTACTCATCTAGTTAGAAGTCCTCTCTCGAAGTCGATATAATATAAATATCATTTAATCGGATAAAGGTTTATCCCAATTGAAATATTTGTAATTGTTATATTTATATGTCGGGTTGGCGTTGGGATTAGGGTTATGAGCGTTTGATGAATCTCCGCTGAAATTAGCCATCGTTGTGGTACAATGAAGATAGAGTTTATTAACACAAGTATGGATACAACAGATTTGACAATCAACTGCAGCGATTAGGCACTCGTAACACTAATGACAATGGCCTCAGGTTCGATAACGAATACGTGGTTAAAGGGACGGCGAATTTATTACTTTCGTCTAAGTCTAAGTTGGACTATATGTTAAAACGTGAAATATTCACGGATCGTAAAGACGTTACTTAACTCGTTGATGAGACCGTACGCGACAGAGTGTCTCTCCATCACGGTAACGCTATACAGAAAAATTATGACGAGGTGTGTCTCAGCGCACGCGATCATTGGATTCGTGGAGAAAAGTCTTCGTTCAGAAAGTAAGGGAAATTGACGTTGCTGTTAATTGGTTAATTTCCATGTTGGTGGTTAGAGAAGGATGCTAGCCGCCCTTGAGGGAAAGTTGCTAATGGGAAGCGTCGTTCGTGAAAAAAATAGATTTCCCCTATCTTCCCGTAGTTGGGACAAAGACTGTTTGTCTGTTTGAAGGACTTTAGTTAACTAAATCTTAAGATTTGTAACGGGTCCTTAGGCTAGCTGAACATGTACTGTGGAGATGCATTGACATCTGGTAATCATCTTACCCGAAGAATAGGGTCTGCGTGTGACGAGCCACGGGACAGGAACCGTTGGAATGTTTACTGTCGAGTGCCGCTACAACTATTTCTTTTTAAGGAGAGCTATAATATTGCCCCATACCTTTGTTAGACAAAGCTTTCATCCCTTGACCGCGGCTACGTTCGGCGACTGGTTGTCGCCTCGAGCCCAAGCTCAATATCACAAATCTCGAACAGATACAATCGGATTGAATGACGACAATTGCTTAATTACGGCTATGATTAGAATCTAGATTATAATGTTAGCGGATTTTCCCAAAGTTCCAAAGGGAAAGCTTCGGTATCCTTTCATCTCCGACATATATTATAATTATATTATGTCGCAGATGGAGTAACATTTTTAATATACTGAATATAAACTTATTTTTCACGTTTTATTGTACACTTCTTTTCATATTGGCCTTTACAATTAACTTTCCTTCAAACGTTAAATATAATATAAAAGTGTTCTACTCTTTGGTAAATTTATCATTGACGCATAACTGAACAACCACTCCGCGGATGCAGAAGAAGTCATTGGTGTGTTATATTAAAGAAAATATACGTCTAATCAATGGATAATCCTTTAACATATGCAAATCACAACTTTCACGGAAGAAAATTTTGTGATTTCCAATTCTGTATGAATAGAAACTCAATTATAGATTTTAGATTGTGATTATCTAAAATCGGAAAAGTCACCATCTGCGCTATCAATATCCTCTGACGGTCCCTAACAAACATAAAAAGAGGAAGACAAGTTGCGTAAAAAATTACTACTACATAACAATAAAATATACAATAACAATAAAAAATTATTTTATCTGCACTTACGTGTCAGCAGCAACCGTTTTAAGTTCTGCATATAATTCTGGATGGTGACTCGTTTCGATGTAATACAGCCATCGAGATTTGAATTGTGAAAGCGAGAACGCTGTAACTGCAGTTTGCTACTCTCAATCGTAGCAAAATAAAAAGAAGATTCCAATCTTGCATAGAACTCTTCAATAATCCTTTAACTAATGACGTGCAGTGCTTGTATTTATTAATGTTTCTTTATGTTTTATTAATGTTTTTGACTTTTTCTAAACATAAAGCAGATAGCACAATGCCATAATGTGGTCCTTTTACTCCCTAGATGATATCTAAAACTTTTGCTAGTGGTGTTAGACATTGTAGATACTCTTCGATATATTAAAATTTAGTGCCTTTTATGTTAGCGTTTCTCGCGAATTTTAAAAATTATCTGCAACGAGATCGCATAGGAAATTCCATCTTGCTATTCCCGGTCTGTTCAAAGTATGTCTTAATGTATTTTGCATTATTTCGGCAAACTTATGACGTGCGATACATTTCCGTAATGCATTCCATTTGAACATAACGTTGTTGTTCATTGAGAGGAATTTGTCACATTTTGCACACATTGCCGCCATGCAATCAATTGTAGTACATAAACTTAAAGTATATGCACGTCTAAAATGTTGTGATAAACACGGTCTGATGTCGAAGGTGAAAGATGCATCGTCTTTATCGACAGTTATATAATTTTCATCTTCATGATTCAGTACCTGATCTCGATATTCCTGATACAGATGCTGACGATAGTTTCTTAATATATCTATCACATCCAAAAGTATCTATACGAATGCTAAACAAACGAAATGCATTTACGGAGCTAGCGGCATTGTCTCTAATTACTGTCTGTATTCTATTAGAACTTTAATCGAATTCTAAGTGAATGTGACAAATAATATCAGCAATCTTATTAAAACTGTGTACGCCTTTGAATCTCTTACATGCCAAAGTTGCTGACTGCCGCTAAAATGCAATTCAACCTAAGCAGTGTACAATGACGCCGAGGAACCTCCTTCTTCTATTAAACCACGAATTGGCAGTAGTGCAAACATACCGTATCTCACTTATTATCACTAACTATGTTTCTACGACTCATCATCTTAATTGCGTTTCCATGCTCTTTGATTCCTACGTTTCCAAAAATAAGTCGAAGGTCATCGACAGTTGATAAGGCTGCCATTCAATGAACAACATATTTGTGCTATATATGCGTTACATCGTTTCTCTAATGATCGTTTCTTTGCTTCTTTGCTCATTGTTACTTGTGAAGAGAAATGTGTAACTAAATCAATATACGAAATTTCCTTACTTTGATTAGATTTCTCATTTATTTAAGATAATCTTTATATTCGTGAAGAATAGTACCGTTATGTTTACGCTTTAAATGTGATTTATAATTAAACGGTGAAGATGATCCTGTGAAATCTACTTGTTTGCAAACTGTCAACATTAAGCTAAAACAAAATTGTTATTAATTCTGTTTACAGCTGTTCCTTCAGTCGATGTCGTTCACAACAGAACGGAGAAAATATTCTGACTTTCAATGTAATGGTTCATATTTAAATTCCATAAAAAGGACATTGATAAACACTATGTAATTTTCCAAATGAATCACTGCAAATGTTTCCTATATTATTCCTTTATCATAAAATACTTTCACTCTCACGACTGCTCATATTTACAATTTGAATGATTCGTACTATTCCGTTGCTGATAACATATTTATATATTACGTTGTTCTGGGTCGAATATTCAGTTAATGCAATATAAAAGGTCAAGTATGTACATGATTATAGATAAAACATTATCAGCAGAATAGTGAGAATTTTACAAAATTGAAATAAAATCGAAAATAATTAGCAGTTACTCCCAATATTATTCAAATAGTATTGCAATCGTGATTTGATTTATGCATTCGAATACATAACGATAAATTATTCAAACGACTACAGAAATTAATTTCCTATGAATAATGAATAGTTGTTATCCGAATAAAATTTTCGGCGGAAAGGAATTTATACGAATAATTACTTTGAATAAATATTTATTCGGAATTATTATTTCAGAAACATCATATCTTAAATTTGTTGGTCGGAAAATAGGAAGTTACAATATGCTGCATTTAACGCAATTTTGGATAGCGTGTTGGATTCTGTCGTATGGAAATAAGAAAGGGTAGTATTGATAATAGTCTTGTTAATAGTAATAGTAACTTGGTAATAGAGTAATATTCGTTGCGCTATATAATTTTACCATGACATGAAAGCAAAGTATCCTTCAGTTCTCGCCGGAGTTTATCCCGTGAAAGGTAACGTGGGTATGTCTGATTTGGGTCTTTCGTAAGAACATAGAAATCTGTTGTTAGAAAAAGAAAACAAAGTTTTTGACGTCGTGGCCACTGCGAGATTCAACGAGTCGTTACACGTGGTTGTTAATGTGAATACGAAAGATACTGCTCGTGTCGTCGAACTTTGGAACGAACTAAGGGATCCAATTAGCTTCGTCGACGTCAGCACAGCTTTTAGTAATGCGAGTCTGCATGAGATCGGGGAAAAAGTTTATACGTAAGGATAAGTTATACACAGACGTTGTTTCACCGTTTACGAATATTATATTTATAATTGTAGCGTGAAGAATATGTTCACTTATTATTGATTTTGCAGCACGAGTTTGAAACCTTCAGAGGTTATCGATATGTGTGACAAATTCGACAAAACGTCGATCAACGAAATAGAAAAAAATATTTTAAAAACTTACCCCAACACATACACATTGAGTAAGAATTTGACAGAGCAAATTGTATGAAGCAAGTGCAAAGATCTGCCAGTTGCGGTAGTTCGGCCAAGCATAATTAGCGCCTCTTTGGAAGAACTATGTCCTGGTTGCATAGAGAATATTTCTGCATTTGCAGGTGTTTTCATAGATCTTTTTCAATAATAATTGTTCAATACTCCTTACATTTCACAAAAGTGGAGTTAATCGATTTGTTTGTTAGATGATAAATGAGGGGCTTTCCACTAGATCACCATTATTATAGTTTACACTTCTTGTTGATCACAATCACGAGAATTCTTTCCTATCTATTTAGTGCTATATTTCTGTTAATCGAGAACAACAAATAGTTTCTAAAGCAATTTAATGTTACCTGGACACGATAATATGTACTGCATGGCATGACACACTACATGGTGATCGTGAGGTTAAAATTTGCAACTGCACGAGGATCCCTTTTAAGTAATATTTATTATTATATATAAATAAACTCGACGCTCAATAAACCTATGGTAAGGCCTCACCATAAACCGAAACTTATTAGCTTGCAGGAACCTCTAATCCTGCATGTATTTTCGTTTTATAGCTGGTACTTAAAACAGTCCTTAGGTTTATTGCACGTTCTTACGAATTACAAAGAAAGCGGATGGTTGTCTAACGGAAAAGCCGGTTTTTCCCGTAAACAATGTCGCCCATGAACCAGGTTGGAACCAATCGACATCGCGGTTCGTTACCCTCACTTTACTGACGAAAAGTGTGAGTAAGGAATCGAAGGGCATACCCATACCGAGCTTCCCTCCGTAATAACATAAGAACGAATTTCACTTCTTCTGCGACATCAGGAGGGTCAACTCAACTTCTTTTACTTGCGCTCTAGACTTGTTCCACAGTAACATTCAAGTAACAGTTAAAGCTCATCAGTAACAGTCTACATCATTGTCAAAGGACAATGCAAGGAACAACAAGAGTCAGAAGTCAAGCAGAATCTACAAGTCGAAGATATTAAATCGACAGAAGATATATCATCGTTGATCGTCGTCAACACGAAAGGAGTCTCAGATCGTACTCGTTCGTAATTGTCGTTTCACATACGCAATCTTGTATTATATTGAAGTTGTTGAATCATTCAAATATATAATAACCTGTTAATAGCAGCGTTATATTCAATCAATCACTCTTATTATCCCACAACGAATAAGGAATCGAACGATTCGTGGCGTCGATTAGTCAAATCGTAACGGGAATTTACGACTCCCGTTGGCGCGCTTCTTCGAGATCGCAACTTTCCGCGAGCGTTCGAAAGTTCAGATATAATATAATATTTATTTAAATTGCATAATATATCCAGAAATACTGGGATAGTAGTAATCTTTACTTTATAAGCGTAATTCGATTAATTGTGCAAATGTAATTGTTTTAATTGGCAAGATGGGGTCAGATGAAAGATGCTATGATAAAGTGTAGCATAGAAATGCCACTGAAAGATACGCTATGGCACTCGAGTTGTCTAATTATAGCTAATAAACATATTTACAACGTTCTAAGTGTAATTCCGCATGTTTTGCCTGCGTCTGTCATAGACATCTTTTTAAGATTCCGAGGTAGTAAATCAATGTGAGTATTCTATCGATTCTCAAACAGCGAGAACAATGTTTCTGGGATAATCCCTGACTTCATCTACAATAATAATTAAAAATGATATTTCAGAATGATGAAACTTCTGAAAAATGGCAATAAGCTGTTCAGCATATTTCGCCACGCACGAATGGAATTTCCAAAGAGATATCTGTTGCGACTTGGCGAGGAAAGAGAAAATGTTCAACGACAGCGATATGGTCAAACTAGATTTACGGGTTATGAATTGGGAGAAGTATGTTGCAATTTACCTGATGGAAATTAAGAAATTTATTTTGAAACAAGACTTTAACTCAATAGCCCGACAACGATTATCAAGATGCGTATAAAAGTATCTTCGCATAAAAAAATAGGAACTAATGTAAATACATATATTTTCGATTATTGCAGGCTGTCCTGGTTACATCAGATAAATAATATTATGTGTTGTGTACTGACTATTTGAACGTTACTTTCTTCCCCTTCAATCAAAGATAATATAAGTACAAACAAAATAAATTCGAGTATCCAAAAATTCGAAAGAAATAATGCATGAGAGGATAGACCTTAGTAATCGTCTAGGTCTTTACTAACATTTCGGCCTCTAAGGTGCTGGTGTGGCATTGCACTCCTCACGCCCACCTGTGCCAAATGCCAATTCCTCGTCCAAGTCGGTGGGGCCTGGCAAACACTGACTTGCCAATAGGTAACGGAGCAATATTGGATATTTCAGGAAGGCAATGCGAGCGTAAGAGTCCACCTTTCCCGAGTAAAGGTGGGGGGGTGTTTTCGCGGGTTAATAACCCGCGAGATCTGCGTCAGCCGCTGCTCGTCCTTTCTCTTTTCTCTAATCTGAACTGACTCCCACTTCGAACCGATCAGATTGGGCGCAGAAATGGGGATTCGCTGACAGTACGGGAATGTGATCCCGATGAGTCCGAGTCAAAAATACCGTATTCCGTGGGTCATGTCATTGATCATGGTAGGAGTGGCGGCACTCTATCATCAATAGTTGATATCTAAATTTCAACATGTACATGTGGAAGGAACTGATGCGATCGAAAAACCATGTTCAACGATTATTTGCAATCAACGAGTCAGCCGAGGATCGATGTGTAGAATTTGCCAATATCATAAAATTGGAGATCCTTTTACCAGGATTAAATAAAAGTTATCAAAATATCGAACGACATTACATCTATATTTGTTACTGAATGTGTTATGGATACGATATGTAAATTCGAGTATTGTATGAATCATATATACCCATGGCAATTCGTAAGTGTTCGATACGATACGATAAATACGTGAAATTCGCTGAAATTGTGCAAAAAACGAATACATAGGACTGTTCATATTGTACATCCAAGAAACGTGAAATGAGAACTCTTTCGAAGAACGCTTCCAGACAGATCGCGAACTGCTAACTTCAGCTATTAACTTAAAGTCTAAGTTTTATCCTTTATTAACTTTATACTATTCGCGTATAGAATTTAAAAAATAAAAAGAATTATTTTATATAAATTTCTTTTATTTCTTTCTAAATGGCTTTTATTTCTTCTCTGCGATTTCTTAAAAAGAATATAAGTTAAATGTAAATGTCAATGTTCTTTTTCTTCACACTAATAAAATATAAAAAATTAGAACAATTTTGTTGTAGTAAATTCCTCCTTCCTGCTCTTCTACGATTTTTTTTAGAAAGGAATCAAATATACGAAGGAACAGGATAGGTCAAGTTGCGTAAAATATATAATGTGTAAAAGACGTTCATCGGAAATATTATGCAACACGCGCCAAAGGTGTTTCTTCAAAATGCAGTCAGGCTCTTAGATAAAAAATACATAAGACGCAAAGACATTCCTCCAAAACGCTGTAGGGCACGGTTGATGTTCTTCGATAGCCTATGGTGCTAACTAGACTGTGGAAAGGATGAGGGGAAACAGTTCTAAAATGCTTATTTCATATAGCGAAGTTTTTTATCACCATATAAATATGTATAAGAAACAAAATATGTTATACTATATTAACCCCCTCCCTTGCTTCCTCTCGATCAACCTAAATTCTAGGTCAAACACGGGCTATTCGTCAACAAGGCAATTCTACAAGAAACAAAAAATTCACTTGAAGCTTATGCAAAGCTGCGCAGAATCCTGATATGTTACCTACTTGTGTCTTCAAAATTGGGATGCATATATATTATTATAATTTTCTTACTTAATCATTGTAATTTTCATACGATATTAAAACAGATGATATTTTTAATATGTTAAAATATTCAAAATGCTCGTAACATTTCTTTCCTTGCTCTTGTCCACGCATGGCCATCCTTTTTTCCCGCATTCTTTTATAAGGTGTTGTATCGTTTCTTCCGTTCGTCCCAACAATCTATTAACAATCTAGTACCACACAGGTTCTTCTCCTCTGATTTTATCCAAAAGCTATTGATTCTTTCTATATTACCGCATCTGAATCTCGCTGTCACCACTTTATCCTTTCTTCTAGATTCCTCTTTCGACACTGTCCTCTGCTTCCCCCCCCCCCTTAATCCCTTATACTTTACGTTTCTTTTATTATTCTATTATATTGTGTCCGTCTTTGCCCTGCCCTGTCCACCTGTACTAGGGCTTCTGCCAGGTTCTTCTCCATCCGATGTCCTCAATTCTCTCATGTTTATGCCCTCTTCTTCATAATATCGTTCTCTTTCCTCTTTCCATTTTTACCTTTCCTCTTTCCTGCATTTGGGGATTATATTATTTGCATCGCTTGACTTTGATTTTTCTTAGTACCTTACGTCTCTTCAGCCCGCTGCGATTCTTAACTTGTCCACTTTATTTTCTTCCATCACTACGTGCGAGAACGTGTTAAAATCTTTCCTTAAGATCCTCTTCACGTTTTTCGTGTATAATTTTTCTAACTCTTCCGATTCCTCCCATTCCCATATTTCTGTTACGTGATGCTTTTCACCAATTGCCGAAAATCATAATTTTTTTCCAGGCTATTTTTAAACCTCTTCCCCCTTTTTTCTTTCTTTGCAGACTATATTCTAAATACTTAAAGTCTTCTACCTTCTCCACTATTTTCACACCATCGTCCTAATTTCCTTTTCCTCTTTTCCTTTGGCTTCTTTTTTTCGTGACTATCGATACTTCCGATATTCTCGCGTTTAACATTAAATCTTTTCCTTTATCGAAAGTTGCTACAAGGTCGGTGAAAACGTGTACAGCATTTCCTCTCTTTCTTTAATTTCTCTATTTATCACATAATTCAGGACAAAAATATTCTTCCGCGTCTAGAGTCTGCTTGCATCTCTGGCATAATTTTCTTCTGTTCCAGTTTCGTATTTCATCTTTTTTCAAGGGCCATCGCATATATCTTGTATACCTAACTTAGTGATGTTATCACTGTGTAATTCTTTGTACTGTCTCCGTCTCCTGGTTCAAATGTAGAGCTAATAATATCTTCTTTCCATCCTTCTAGTAATCCTTGATTCATCAACTCTGTAATTCCTGTTAGTGCGTTTCTACCACCATGCAACTATACCTCATATATTGCATATTTACCACATTTTCCGTGTCATCTGCTCCTATCACCTTTCCTTTCTTTAATTTCTTTGTTTGGCTTCTTACTTCCTATTCATTTATGGTATCTCTTTGCTACCTGTTCCCTCTTATTCTTACATTCCTTTATTTCTGCCTGCTTCGTTCTTCTTCCACTAGTAGTTTCATAAATTTTTTCTGCTAGTCAGTGGAAAATAAATCCAGAACAGTGCTTTCTCTCTTTCCTTGCTTCCATTTTCTGTTTGCCACTACTTCTCCAAACTTACTTTTATTCTCTTTATCTTTGTTACTCTTTTTAGTGTCGCCTCTTTCATTTTCGTATTATTTCTTCCATCATTTCGCTTGTTTCCTCGTTTTCGAAGTCTAGTCTATTCCTTCTGTCATTTATACCTTTCCTTTTTTCCACTGCTCCTCACTTTGAATATTCGAGCTAGTTGTTCTACATTTCTCCACCCTCATCGGTAAGTGGTCTGATTCTATTATATCTTTAGTTCTGATGCTTCTAACTTGGTGTTTTATCATTGGCTGTATTATTACATAATCGGTTACTCAACTGTCCTTCTTGTCGATGAAATTGTAATCCCCTACATCGTTTTCTTCCATATTCCCATACAGAATTTGTCATTCGAACAGTTTCGTTCCTTCTGTACCATTTATTTTATACGTTGGCTTCCTCGTTTCCTCTTCCTCTTTCCTCGCTCCGTAACGGACCTCCCTTTCTTGTCCTTGCGTTGAAATCCTCGCCAATTAGCACCCGTTCTTCCTTTACGTTTCCAATTATTTTCTCCATCTTCTCCGCCGTTTTTTTCGTATCTCTACTCTACACTATTAGTATTCTTCAGATTTTATTCTGTGTTTTTATTTTACATACCTCTATGATTATGGTTTGCCCTAATCTTTCGAAATATTTGTTAACTTTCTGTTAACGTAAATTTCTTCCTTGCCTTTTCATCCTATTCTTCTTCACCATCATTTCTTTTCTTTGTTGCCATTTCCTTAATTGTATTATTATCATGCTGCTTCCGCTTTCCCTTCTTATTTAGAACGCGACATCTTCAGTTTCCACCTGCATGGTTTGTTTTATTACTATTTTTACCATTCCGCCTATGGGCATATTATTTCCTTTAAGCATTATGTTATTTCTTCTATCTTTTCTCTCTGCTTCATCTGTTTTAATCATTCCATCAAATCCTCTTCTGGTTCTTTTTAATTTCCAATGTTTGTATCCTTATCTCTATTTCTGACTCTTTCCTCGCGTTGAATTATTTATTTATGGAAGCAAAAGGACTATCTATTATCTATAATCTATAATCTATGATTTTTCTTAGTAAGCATCATGCAGAATGGATTGCGCTTTCGAATGTCACAATCTCCTTTTCTACGACTTGTATGAGGTAAGCTGGCGCTCACTATTTGTTCGATTTCGTTCGTTGACGTATCGCGCTCCACACTAGCCGTAACGTAATACGCCGTACCTAGCGATTAGCACGAGCCACAACTCTAGGTGTATGGAATTAAAAACAGAAATCTTAAAGGGAATAAAAGATACAACGCATCCAAATATTTGAATATCACAATAAATCAATAATCCAAGACATTATTGAACACATTTAAAATATAAGAATATGGAAATAGAAACAAGGAACAATAAGACGTCCACTGTCACGTACCGCTCTCCCCATGACAATACACCGTACAACAAGCAGATAATGAAAGATGAGCTGCTATGACCTTTTCACGCAGCTTCAACAGCGACAAACAACTAGCTCGCGCCAAAGGATCATGTATCGGCATCAGCAAGTTAACCACCTGTTTAGCCTAGCATCAGCAGAAACTAATACTGCAAAAAGAATGCAGCAAGAAGAGCTAGTAAAAGAAAATGGGGAACTTGAATAATACTTCCACGAAAACCACATCAGCTGCAACCCTAATATTTCTGGAAGGATACCAGCAGAACCAAAGTAAGCAATCACGTACCAAAACTCCGTGCTACTCAAACTACTCAAAACTCAGTTATCAAGACTTCAATTATTCAGTTCAGTTATTCAGTTCAGTAAGAGTCACTCGGCTAAAAATTTGTTAATAGCTCAGTCATTCAATCAGTAAGAGTCAGTTAAGTTGAGGACAGAAATGGTTGAGAGTTAATATGAAGTTTAGACTATCAGTACTCTTTGCGAATCTGTGAATTGTTTTACTGTAGTCTTTGAGTAAGGAAGTCAGGAAGTAAAACCAAGCATTTAAAGTAAAACCAATCGTCAACGATTAATATAGTCAATCATCTAACAATTACATTATCTTCGCACGATAGCCCAAGAGTGCGATCGACAACACATATAAGCAAGGTGAGAAGCTAAACATTGTAACACTTTTTTTTGCGATTTCGGTTTCGCACCACATTTACTAGAGTAAAATTATTTATTGTCCATTATTGTCAAAAATCAAAATGATATTGAGAATATTTAATATTCCCAGGAAACTTTAATCCTCCCCGAGCTATTACTCCTGCACATAGTGACGAAAGTAAAATCGAAATTTTATTTATCAATTCCATTGACACGCTAGTTAACGGTACCTATACGGTTATATTAACAAATTAAAACATCAAGGATACAGTAATTTGGAATCTAAAAATATTGACGTGCTTAAAAGGACGCGACAAGTTTCCGAATTTATTCTACTCAGTTGTCGTAAACATATCAGGAACACGACATATTGGAATATTCAAAATAATGCCGCGCTGTAGAAAGGTACGAAAGGATTTTGGAAGGATTATGTAACTTAACAGCCAGGAAGATAGAATCCATAGATATTTAAAACTAAACTTACCAGTGCTAGACAAATTGTCCGTTTTCAAACTTTTATATACATATAACCATATTTAAACGTTATCATATCGCTTCAGAATTTCTGACATAACATGCTTCCTAAAACATGCATACAATATATTTTTCGGTATTTACTTCTAGATTGCTTTTTCCTTTTCTAAGAAAAAGTTGTATTTTGTCCTACCTACCGCGGGCGGTCAATTTGACCAGCCGATAAAATAATTCAGTTAATCTTAAAATAAATGCAACCGGGACAAAGAGAAAGCTATCTCAATGTCAGATGATAAACAAAATCGTTAACGACAAATAATAACAACTATTACGCCCGTAATCTTGTCATAAACCACAATCCATACCTCGATCAAGATGGCCAGGAGAACTCAGGCCCATAATAATCCTAAGGAACCGCCATAAAATTCAGCATTTTTTTTACGGTCAATTGTTACAAACATTTTAAAGGTTAAGAAGTTTCCTAGGAGTACTGCTCATTGCGATAAAACACGGTAAAAGCGGGTTTTCCCAATTCCACCCTCGAGTAACCGTTGGTGATGATGGGGTGTGTCTAAGGACACGAGATCATCGGATTTGTCAAGGAAGGCCTTCGTTCGGAAAGTGACTGTTTGTCTGTTTGAAGGACTTTAGTTAACTAAATCTTAAGATTTGTTACGAGTCAGCAGGCTAGCTGAACATGTACTATGGAGACGCGTCGACATCTGGTAATCATCTTACCCGAAGAATAGGGCCTGCGTGTGACGAGCCACGGGACAGAAACCGTTGGAATGTTTACTATCGAGTGCCACTACAATTATTTCTTTCCAAGGGGAGCTATAGAATTACTCCATACCTTTGTTAGACAAAGCGTTCATCCCGTGACCGCGGCTACGTTCGGCGACTGGTTGTCGCCTCGAGCCTAAGCTCAATAACAAATCTCGAACAAATGCAGCCGGATTGAATGACGACAATTGCTTAATTACGACTATGGTTAGAATCTAGATTAGAATGTTAGGGAATTTTCCTAAAGTTCCAATGGGAAGGCTTCGGTATCCTTTCATCTTCGACATATAAAATGAGCAAATACTGTTTACTAATATTTTTTACACGTTTCAACAATATATTATGGACGTTTTGCACACGACGAAATAACGAATGCAAATGGGTTGTTGAAATAAACGAAGCCTTGTTATAATATGTCGCTGTTAACTGTTACCAAGGCGCCACGATGGTCATCCATGTCCACGTATAAGATAAACGGCCCATTGAGAAAGAATGTTGTCATCAATTTATTATTATTTTGCCATTTTATGCTTTGTATACTAAAAATACTACCGCGGCGTCCTGAGCGAAACATGTGATTTCGGCGTGGCAGTCAAAATATTAATAGAATCAATAACGCATATCATTATATAGTTTCAGTAGTAGGATTTTTTTTTTATTCAGTTGTTTACGTTCACAATTTGTCCGATTTGGACATTTGGTAGAATTTCTTGGGTGTTTGATTATCATGTGGATGGCTACCCCTAGCGGGGTACCATTTTCGTGTATGTTAGGTTATATCCTTTATGAGATCTGTTGGGTGTTTCCTTTTTAGTCTTCCTTCTATGCTTGATGTGTTGATCGTTTCGGCAGCCAGCCGGTTCGGGTTCTTGCACATCTGCTAATCTCCTCCTTGACCGTTGGTATTCCCAGGTCTTTCCGAATGTCCTCGTTTCTAACGTACCATGGGACATTTACTATTGTTCTAAGAATTTTAGATTGCATTGTCTCTATTTTGCTTATATAGCTCATTGCTGCTGTTCCCCATAGCGGTATTCCGTACGTCCAGATTGGTTTTATGATCATTTTGTATATTTTTAATTTATTTTCTATGCTTAGTTTGGATTTTCGACTTGCTAGCCAATGCATTTGCCTCCTTGCCGTCTGTGTTTTGTCTGTTATTGATTTGATATGCTGTTTCCATGTGAGTTGTGTATCCATGTGGAATCCTAGGTAATTGACTTGCCTTGTTCGTATTATGTGCGTGCCTTTAAGAAAGATGTTTGGTGGTATCTGTTTTCGCAGTGTGAATGCATGCGTGAATGTGTATGGTTGCAGTTACTGAAGTTTGCTTTAATTTGTTTAACTTGTAGCCAATTTTCTATTTTTGTGATATGTTCTTGTAGTAATGTGACTGCTGTTACAGGGTTAGTGTGCCTGACTACTACCGCTGTGTCGCCCGCGAATGTCAGTATTTTGCTATTGATAGTTGTTGGTATGTTAGCCGTGTATAGTGTGTATAGTATTGGTCCTAAGACGCTTCCTTGCGGAACCCCAGCCTTGATGTCTTTGACTTGGGAGTATGTGTCCTTCATTTTTAGTACGAAGGTTCTGCTGCTGAAGTAGGATTTTATTAATTGGTATATTTGTTTCCTGATTGTTTGTAGTAGGCTTTCGTGGTTTATTTTGTCAAATGCTTTCTGTATCTCCATAAAGAGTGCTGTAAGGTATTGTTTGTTTTCGAGTGCTAGTATTATTTCGTTGACCAGTCTGTGCATTTGCTCTATAGTGGAGTGTTTGTTTCTGAATCCGAATTGGTGATACGGTATTAATTTTTCCTTCTCTATTATTGGTTTCATGCGGTCGTAAATTACATTCTCTAGCATTTTAGAGAACACAGGAAGTAATGATATTGGTCTGTAAGATGCTGTTTGGTGTGGGTCTTTGCCTGGTGTAATTTCGACCAATCGCGGGGAGACGCAATCGCGAGGAGAGAAGTCAACGGGAGTCGTAAATTCCCGTTACGATTATACTAATCGACACCACGAGTTGATCGATCCCCTGATTTCCGTTAGGATAATAGGGGTGATTAAGTTTATATAACACTGTGATTCACAGAATTATAAAAATATATATTTCCAACACTTAAACTACACTGGTGAGTAGATATAAATCGTCGATAACAACTTGTCGCACGAAGATGAGATAGATATGAATAGTAGAGCAAGGTTCGTACAGTCAAATTTCGTATGTTAGTGGACGTAGCACTCGAGGATACTTAATAGACGTGAGATTTTGATGTTAGACTTCGACGTTGTAGTATGTAAAAGAAGTAAGTTGACTTGACCTAGCGGTGTTGACGAAATAAGTTGACTTGACCCTCCTGATGTAGCAGGAGAAGTCTGCGACTTGACCCTCCTAGAGTCGTAGGAGAAGTGTTCGACTTGACCCTCCTAGAGTCGTAGGAGAAGTGTTCGACTTGACCCTCCTAGAGTCGTAGGAGAAGTGATGAGTAGGAAACCTCCGACCAACGTGGTTCGTGAGTGACCTTGTGCATGGGAAAACCCAGCCTGTTCTATTAGATAGATGTTCGGTTTTTCCTAATGGGTGCGTACCCGCTTTCTCCGTGTTTTTAATTGCGCCTAATAAACCCAAGGACCTCTCTAAAAACCTGATGTGCGTCGCAAATATTTTTAGCCTTAAGAAATCTTTCAGGACAACGGATTGAATGAAGACATATGTATACACAATGAAAGAGAAAAGTTATGGTTGGTCCTTAGGTTTATTGAGGGTCGAAATGACGTTACGCAGGCCATCGGCTGCCCGGTCGCGAGAGCTGCAGCGCCGATGTTTTAGGCGACGTAACACCTGGCTTAGGTAGCATTTTGATCTGTGCTAGTTTCCATAGTTTAGGATAGTATTAGATTCTTAATATTGCATTGTAAATTATTATGATCAGTCGTACCGCTTTTGGAGGAAGGTTTTTTTAAGATTTTACCATTAATTAGGTCGATTCCTGGTGCTTTATTGTTTTTTGTTTTCTCAATTATGTTTCTAATTTCTTGTGCTGTTCTTTTAGGTATGATGTAGTGTTTGTCGGTTGAGGTACTAGTGGTTAAGGCATCCTCGTCGATATGACAATGGAGGTTGCTGTTATTGATATTATGGGGTGTAAATGTGTTGCACAGGTGGTTGGCAAATTCTTCCGCTTGTTCTTCACTGCTTCTTGCCCATGTGTTATCTACTTTTCTGATTGCTGGGACTAGTTTTATTGGCTTCTATATTTTTTTTTATTGTTTTCTATAGGGGGTAGTTGGTGTTCTCGTGTGCGGATAGTGACTCTATGAATTTTGTGAACTCGTTGTTGTTGTGTCCTTTCATTTTGTTTTTTATTTCCTTTGCAAGTTTGTTTAGGTTTTTTTTGTTTTCCTTTTGTTCTGTGTTTTTGCCATTTTGCTTTCACTTTTCTTTTTTCTCTAATTTTTTCGAGGATGTCTGGCGGAATTATTTTTGTTTGTCTATTTGTTGATTCAGGTGTGGTGGTTGCCCATGCTGCCACCTGAATAGTTTCTGTAGATGTTGTTACTGCTTGCTCGATGTGTACAGGTGTTTTCAATGGGATGCTGCAGTTGATTTTGTTCTCAATTATTTCTTTAAATGTTTGCCATTTGGTGGTTTTATTGCTGTAAAGTATTGGCTTTTTTCTGTATGTAATTATTATGTGTGTATGATCGGAGGTAAGCTCGAGGCTGGGTGCTATGTTTAGTTTATTTGCGTTTAGTCCCTTTGTAACTGCAAAATCAAGTAGGTCAGGTATTTCGCTCAGGTCTGTCGGCCAGTATGTCGGTCTTACTGTGGATAATATATTGAGGTTATTGTTTCTAATGTAGTTTTCCAAGGTTCTACCTCGAGGTGTAGTGATACTTGATCCCCATAGTGTGTGCTTTGAGTTGTAGTCTCCCGCTGCGATATACTTGTCAGCTAAGTGTTGAAAGTACTCTTCCCACATTTGTGATGTAATTTTGTGTCGCGGTGGTACATATACTGCTGACAACTGTAAATGGTTGCTGCTAGTTTGTACAGTAACGGTGGTTGCTTGTATATATTCCTTACTAACTTGGCTGTGTAAATGGTGTTTAATGTCGTTTCTTATTATTACTGCGGTCCCTCCGTGTGCTTTTCTGAGGGATGCTTGGTATCATATATGGTGTAGTACGGTATTTTTATGTAACTTTTTGTAGTGAAGTGTGTTTCTGATACGAGTATTATGACGATATTATTGTTGTTACGTCGGGCGACCCTCTACCTAGACCAGGCAATACACTGTGGGCCAGACGGAAACCAGATGTCCGCTCACCCGTACTGCATACCCTCAATAGTCTTAAGGGCCCATCATAAATCTCAGTAATTTACTATCTGGGGTCCTTCAGACCGAACAAATATCCTATTTCTAAATCGCCTTCTAAAGAGTACTGTCTACTACGGCTTGACACGGGAAAATTAGTTTTTCTCACGTATGATGCTTCCCACTAGCAACTTTCTATCGAAGGCGGCTAAGGCCCTTCCTAATCCACCAACCTTCTTTTATCCATTCAGAAGCATTGTCTACTGCCCTCACTTTCCTAACCAAAATTGTCATCAACAAATCCGATGGTCCCGATGGTGTAGTACGGTATTTTTATGTAACTTTTTGTAATGAAGTGTGTTTCTGATACGAGTAGCATGTCGATATTATTGTTGTACGGGAATGTTTTAGTTTCTAGGGCCTTTTGTCGTAGGCCGTTAGAGTTCCAGGATGCTATTTTAAGCATTTCCATTTTTATTTTTTACTTAGCATATTTGTAAGTAGTTGTAGCATGACTGTGATTTGTTGCTTTTGCTGTCTGAGGACTGCGTTTTGTTCGCTTGTCATTTTTTTAGTATTTCAGTGTTTTTGATGGATTGCTTTGGTAGTTCTTTGATTTCTGTAGCTTCTTCGGTGTTGTTGCTTTGATTCTGATTGTTTGTGGGCGTTGCTTGTGTAATATTTTGGGTTACTTGCGCGTAGCTTCGGTTTCCTTGGGGATCTGTGTTTCTGTTTATAGCTTTTGGTTCATTTTGTGTTTTCAATGTTGCTTCATTATCTATTATACTTTGTTGTTTTTGTTAGTTATCGTCTGATGTATTGCGAAGTGGTGGAAACAGTTTGCGTTGTAATTGTTTCCTGATTTCACATCTTTTATAGCTGGCTGGGTAGTTTCCATTACAGTTGTAACATTTTAGTTCATTTATTTTCCCTATGTATGGGCAGTGTGTTGTTAGATGATTTTTTTGCACATTTAACACATGCCGGGCTTCTGTTACAATAATTTTTAGTGTGACCGTATTGTTGACACCGCATGCATTGTGGTATATCTTTTTTGTGACGTGGTGATTCCACTGTTACTATCGTATTTAGAATTCTTTTGATTTCGTAGATTTCCTTGTTGTCAGTTCTAGGTTCCAGTTCTATTAAGAATAATGGTAATGGTTGCTTCGTATCGTATTTTGTCATATTGTTTATTGCTCTTGTTTGCTGGCCAATTTTTGCTAATTCGTCACTTAGTTTTTTTGTGTTAGTTTTTCTATGTAATCTTCTTATAACTATTTTGTAGCTCCTTTCCGTTTTGAGCTGGTACGTGTGGTATATAGCGCTTTTTTCTTTTAATTCTTTTATCACTTTCCGATAATTTTCTGGGGTGTTTGTTTGTATTTTTACCTGTTCTAGTTTTGTTTGTTTTATTGTGTTGTTTTCCTTCCCAACTATATTGTTTAGTCGATCAATAAGCGGGTATATTATCTGGGCCTCAACAGATATTGGTGGTGGTTTTGTAGTGTGCGTTGATTCAGTTGTGGTTTTGGTTGTTGGGTCGTCGTCTATTTGTTCCGTTAGTGACCTGAAGGAGTTTCTGAATGGTAATTCTTGCAGCCATCGCTGCCTTTCTGTATCTGGATTTCCTGTTATTTTTCGTTTCTTGTTATATCTTGCCACCTTCCAGCTTTCATCCTGTTGGGTTGTTTCTTTATTGGTATTATTCTCTTCGTTTGGTATTGTTTCCATGTCAACTTCGTTCGTAACTGAGCATTCCTATTCTTCGTTTGTTGGTTGGCTTGGTTTTGATATGTTTGTTGTTTTATTTATGTAGTATTGTTCGTCTTTGTTAATTATTGTTATCGGTGGGATGTGCTTTTGCATTTTAGTTTTGCTTATAGTCTTCTTAGTACAGGACACGGGTTTCCACCATTTAGCTATGATCATTGCCGTTGGTAACTTTCTCTTCCCCACTTGCTGCACTCTTTCTGATGCACTGTTTTACATGTCCGTTTAGCTCGGCTACTCGGGCAGAACTCAGTAGTAGGGTGATGTTATTAAAAGCATGAGTATCCAGAGTAGCGACACGTCGAATATCGTTACAGTACTGTGACGGACATGTCGGTGTTTACTGTCGTAAAGTCGCATTTTTCGCAGTTCGATTTATAATAACCAATATGCATTGGAAACAGTAACAGGTAACAAACGATTCCCTGATATTCTGTATTCAATTGAGTCTCATTAAAGGTTATTCATTACTACCACTATCATATACAGGGTGGTTGGTAACTGGTGGTATAAGCGGAAAGGTGGTGATTCTACGCGAAAAAAGAAGTCGAAAATATAGAATAAAAATTTTTCGTTTGAAGCTTTGTTTTCGAGAAAATCGACTTTGAATTTCCGCTCGGTACGCGGGCACTTTATCACGTCTCGTTATAACGGAACTCACTGTAGATCGTTGTCTCGATGGAAAAATTAAAAAAAAAATTAAAAAGAAATTTTATTCTATATTTTCGACTTCTTTTTTCGCGTAAAATCACCCCCATTCCGCTTGTACCACCAGTTACCATCCACCCCGTATATAAAAAATATCATCGGGTCATTAATTACTACAATTGTTTAAATGAAGTTTTTGGATTCTCAAATATTTATTTTATATTTTACAATTGTCCAGTAAGACTGGTACATTATTGTGATTTTGCAATAATTTACAAGCAGTCAATAGAGGTAATCGGAACATTCGCCAGTGCGATATAGTTGCACGAAATATCGCATAATTTTTGTCAAAAAGTGAATTTAGAATAGAGAATTCCGATGTCTATTATTGTGGCTTTTCCTAACACTATATATATTTGTTAATTCTATTGCATTTACACCACTTTCGAGTGTTTGTTTTGTTTTTTTTTTCCGATAGCTAGAGCATTGTTAGTTTCATACTAAAGTCTCATAATCAGAATTCACTGAACCGAATAAAGGAAAAAATACATTAGAATACATTGTACATGAACGCTAATAAAATATGTTTGCAGTACATATTTCAAACAGAAGCGGCACCCGCCATTAGGTGAGGTGTAAGTGTAGTTCGTGATAATTGTAGCTGCTGGCTGTAGATGTCGCTGATGGGGTACTGCTGTTTTTCTTCCATTTTAGATGCGTAGAAGAAAAAATCGGACTCCGGTCGCCAGGATTTAAATCGGGTTCCCAAACGTTCGTAACCTAAGGCGCGAACCACTGCGCTGCCCTCGACCGACACTAGTTAGTGTCGAGTGGTAGTATTTGCTGTTGAGTGCCGCCACATAGGAAATATTAAGTTCGGATAATAGATTGTTCCGGTGTTACTATAATCGGGTAATGGATGCTCGAATAAGTCAGCGGGAGGGGTTAGGTTGGGGTTAGGTTAGGAGTCTACCTATACAGGGTGTTAGGTTGAAGAATCTTAAAGCTAAAATAAAATAAAAATATCGGAAATTTGCCTCCTCTTGCCTCCATAAATAATTAATGCATGAAGAGTTGATATAAAATATGCTAATACAGATATCACAAGCGCATGTGTTCACAGGTGGTGACAGCAAAATCACATACGCATTAAGTATTCACAAGGAGATACTAAATGTGGGTTAACGCTGTCTCGCATGAACCACACACATTTTCCACACAAATTACTGATCACTGTATGTTATGATATCCACAAGCGTACACATGAAATAAAAAATGAACACGTCAAATGAAATTACGTAAGGATTGTTTAAAATTAGAATCGAAATATTATCGCTACTTAATCGAATATCGTTGACTTATCGCAATTATTTGATTCATGCAAAACGAACCAATAACTATTGAATTACGTTGGTTTCTTTAGGAAGTAATATATAAAAAGATCTCAACTATAACCAATATGGTATATTATTTGACACATTTTTCTTACTTACTATTTGTCGGGAATGATAATCTATGGTAAATATTGGAACTGAAAGTGTGAAGATCCTGAGACATGGATACAATCAGTAAAGAAACCAATGAAAATGGGACCAATGAAGGATTGAATAAGATGAATTCGCTCGAGGAATTCTACTCTGGTAGTGGGATCCTTGTGACTGGAGCAACCGGATTCGTAGGAATAGGTCTTCTGGAAAAACTGATGCGCGTGTGTCCGCGCGTCGCTGCCATTTTTATACTAATTCGTCCAAAAACTAACGAAACGATAGAACAACGATTTAAGAAGCTCAGAGATGATCCCGTTCGTAAATATAATACTTGTTTCCTTCAACGTTTAAGCCGTTCAGGAGCCAAATCGATTGACTCTCATTTCTGGAATTTTCGTTTTCAGATTTTCGATAACATTAAAGCGAAACATCCCTCAGTTTTGAGCAAAGTTTACCCCGTGAAAGGTGACGTGAGTCTGCCAGAGTTAGGTCTTTCGCGAGAAGATAGAAATCTGTTGTTACAGAAAGTAAACATAGTGTTTCACGCCGCGGCCACTGTGAAATTCAACGAACCGTTACACGTGGCTGTTAATGTGAATACGAAAGGTACTGCTCGTATGATCCAACTTTGGAACGAAATAAGGCATTCAATTAGCTTCGTGCACGTGAGCACAGCTTATAGTAATGCGAATCTACCTGAGATTGGGGAAAAGATTTATACGTAAGAATAAGTTACGCGCTAACACTGTTCCATGCTTTACGAATATTTTAATTGCAATTATAGCATGAAGAATATGTTCACTTATCATTAATTTTGCAACACGAGTTTGAAACCTTCGGAGGTGATCGATATGTGTGACAAATTCGACAAAACGTCGATCAATGAAATAGAAAAAAGGATTTTAAAAACTTATCCCAACACATACACATTCAGTAAGAATTTGACAGAGCAAATTGTATGAAGCAAGTGCAAAGATCTGCCAGTTGCGGTAGTTCGGCCAAGCATAATTAGCGCCTCTTTGGAAGAACTATGTCCTGGTTGCATAGAGAATATTTCTGCATTTGCAGGTGTTTTCATAGATCTTTTTCAATAATAATTGTTCAATACTCCTTACATTTCACAAAAGTGGGGTTACTCGATTTGTTTGTGAGAGGATCAATGAGAGGCTCTCCACTAGATTATCATTATTATAGTTCAAATTTGTTGTTGCTCACTATTACGAGAATTCATTCCTATCTATTTAGCGTTACATTTCTGCTAATCGAAAGTCACAAATAATTTCTAAATCAATTCAATGTTACCAGGTACCTTTTTGCTAATAGGCAAAGGATGTGCAACAGCGATACGAGGTAGGAAAGATGCAAGATTGGATGTAGTGCCTGTCGATTTCGTAGTCGACACGATAATATGTACTGCATGGCATGTCACGCTACATCGTGATCATGAAGTTAAAGTTTACAACTGCACCAGCAACGCATACCCTTTTAAGTAATATTTTTTACGAATATATGTCAACTCATGTAATTCGATTGTTAGAGTATTCCAAAAGTTTCAGTTTATTTAAGTAACGTGGACAATGGAAGCGCACACAAACGTAGAATACGAAAGTCCAATTTTGACCTCAATACGTTAATTTAGGAAGATAGTGATGTAACGTAATACTTATTTAATTGCATAATATTTCCTGAGATACTCTGATAGTAATAAACTTTACCTTAAGCGTAATTCGATTAATTCTACAAATGTAATTATTTCAATTCCCAAGATGGGGTCAGATGAAAGATACCATGGTGAAATTTAGCATAGAAACGCCACTGAACGATACGCTATGGTACCCGGGTTGTCCAATGATAGCTAATAGACATATTTACAACGTTCGGAGTGTAATTCCGCATGTTTTGCCTGCGTTCGTCATAGATAACTTTTCAAGACTCCGAGGTAGTAAACCAATGTAAGTATTCTACCAATTCTCGAATAACGAGAACAATCTTTCGGGGATAGCTTCTATCTTCATCTGTAATAATAACTAAAAATGATATTTCAGATTGATGAATCTTCTCAGAAATGGCAATAAGCTGTTCACATTGATAGAATATTTCATCTTGCACGAATGAACTTTCTTGCACTAAAAATGTTGAACGACAGCGATATGGTCAAACTAGATTTACGGGATATGAATTGGGAGAAGTTTGTTGCAATTTACCTGATGGAAATTAAGAAATTTATTCTGAAAGAAGACGTTAACTCAATAGCCCGACAACGATTGTCAAGGTGCGTATAAAAGTATCTTCGCATAAAAAAATAGGAACTAATATAAATACATATATTTTTGGTTATTTCAGGTTGTACTGGATACATCAGATCACCAAAATATCCGGTATAATAATTTTGTTATGGATAATATTATGTGCAGTGTACTGATATTATGAATTTGCGCGTCACTTTTTCTCTTTGAAACAAAAACAATGTAGGTTCAAACAAAATAAATTCGATAAGCCAAAAATTAGAGAGAAAGAACTCATAAATGAATGGACCCTTGTTATCACCTAGATCGTCACTGATATTTGGGCCTCTAAGTTGCTGGTGTGCCATTGCACTCCTCACGCCCACCAGTGCCAAGTGCCAATTCCTCGTCCAATTCGGTAAGTCCTGGTAAACACTGGCTTACCAGTGGCTAACGAAACAATGACTATCCCAAATCTCTTCCCTATCCAGTTTCCTTTCGAGTAAAATTATTTATTGTCTATTATTGTCAAACATCAAAATGATATTGAGAATATTTAATATTCCGAGGAAACTTTAATCCTCCCCGAGCTATTACCCCTGCACATAATGGCGAAAGTGAAATCGAAATTTTATTTATCAATTCCATTGCCACGCTAATTAACAGTACCTATGCGGTTATATTAACAAATTAAAATATCAAGGATACAGTAATTTGGAATCTAAAAATATTGCCGTGCTCAAAAGGACGCGACAAGTTTCCGAATTTATTCTACTCAGTTGTCGTAAACATATCAGGAGCACGACATATTGGAATATTCAAAGTAGTGCCCTGCTATAGAAAGGTACGACAAGTTTTTGAAACTACTCCATTCGGTCGTCTGCCTTGTTTCAAAAATTAACGAACGAAATTCGAATTAATCGAAACAATTTATTTCTGGAGGCAGTAACTACCGTTTGATTTAGATATAATTCGAGAAACAGCAAATTCGACATGTAGAATTACACATAACAATTACAAACATCGAAGATCAATACCAGATCGTTACACTGTGTACAGTAGAGTCCCCATTAAAGCCCGAGCACCCATTACCACAATATTTTAATGTAAAAATGATTTATTATCCGAACATCACATTTTGCAGTAAATGATACTGTTTTCCGTTTCAAATATCTACTGTGCATATATTTTATTAGCCTTCATGTACAATGTATTTTAATGTATTCCTTCCTTTATTCGGTTCAATGAATACTGATTATAAGACTTTAACATGAAACTAATAGTGCTCCAGCTATTGGCGCAAAACAAAACAAAAACTCGAAAGTGGTGTAAATGCAATAGAATTAACAAATATACATAATGTTGGGAAAAGCCACAATCACAGACTTTGAATGTACTGATGTAATGAGCTGGATTTCCTGTAAAACAGCAAATGCAAATTGTAATGAAGAGGTACCTTCTCAATGATGATCAGTTTGTGGCAATTGAGAAATGGCTTCAATGGCTCAAAGTAGAAAAAGAACGTACATCTTTACAGTTATTAATGTTGAAAGGATTATGTAACTTAACAGCCAGGAAGATAGAATCCATAGATATTTAACACTAAACTTACCAGTGCTAGACAAATTGTCCGTTTTCAAACTTTTATATAAATATAACCATATTTAAACGTTATCATATCGCTTCAGAATTTCTGACATAACATGCTTCCTAAAACATGCATACAATATATTTTTCGGTATTTACTTCTAGATTGCTTTTTCCTTTTCTAAGAAAAAGTTGTATTTTGTCCTACCTACCGCGGGCGGTCAATTTGACCAGCCGATAAAATAATTCAGTTAATCTTAAAATAAATGCAACCGGGACAAAGAGAAAGCTATCTCAATGTCAGATGATAAACAAAATCATTAACGACAAATAATAACAACTATTACGCCCGTAATCTTGTCATAAACCACAATCCATCCCTCGATCAAGATGGCCAGGAGAACTCAGGCCCATAATAATCCTAAGGAACCGCCATAAAATTCAGCATTTTTTTTACGGTCAATTGTTACAAACATTTTAAAGGTTAAGAAGTTTCCTAGGAGTACTGCTCATTGCGATAAAACACGGTAAAAGCGGGTTTTCCCAATTCCACCCTCGAGTAACCGTTGGTGATGATGGGGTGTGTCTAAGGACACGAGATCATCGGATTTGTCAAGGAAGGCCTTCGTTCGGAAAGTGACTGTTTGTCTGTTTGAAGGACTTTAGTTAACTAAATCTTAAGATTTGTTACGAGTCAGCAGGCTAGCTGAACATGTACTATGGAGACGCGTCGACATCTGGTAATCATCTTACCCGAAGAATAGGGCCTGCGTGTGACGAGCCACGGGACAGAAACCGTTGGAATGTTTACTATCGAGTGCCACTACAATTATTTCTTTCCAAGGGGAGCTATAGAATTACTCCATACCTTTGTTAGACAAAGCGTTCATCCCGTGACCGCGGCTACGTTCGGCGACTGGTTGTCGCCTCGAGCCTAAGCTCAATAACAAATCTCGAACAAATGCAGCCGGATTGAATGACGACAATTGCTTAATTACGACTATGGTTAGAATCTAGATTAGAATGTTAGGGAATTTTCCTAAAGTTCCAAAGGGAAGGCTTCGGTATCCTTTCATCTTCGACATATAGAATGAGCAAATACTGTTTACTAATATTTTTTACACGTTTCAACAATATATTATGGATGTTTTGCTCACGACGAAATAACGAATGCAAATGGGTTGTTGAAATAAACGAAGCCTTGTTATAATATGTCGCTGTTAACTGTTACCAAGGCGCCACGATGGTTATCCGTATCCACGTATAAGATAAACGGCCCATTGAGAAAGAACGTTGTCATCAATTTATTATTATTTTGCCATTTTATGCTTTGTATACTAAAAATACTACCGCGGCGTCCTGAGCGAAACATGTGATTTCGGCGTGGCAGTCAAAATATTAGTAGAATCAATAACGCATATCATTATACAGTTTCAGTAGTAGGGTGATGTTATTAAAAGTATGAGTATCCAGAGGAGCGACACATCGAATATCGTTACAGTACTGTGACGGACATGTCGGTGTTTACTGTCGTGAAGTCGCATTTTTCGCAGTTCGATTTATAGTAACCAATACGGAGTGGAAACAGTAACAGGTAACAAACGATTCCCTGATATTCTCTATTCAATTGTGTCTTTCATTAATATCTTTCATTAATATCAATATCATATATATAAAAAATATCATCGGGTCATTAATTACTACAATAGCTTAAATGAAGTTTTTGGATACTTAAATATTTTGTATTTTACGTTTTACGCAGTAAATTATTTCATTATTCCGATTTTTCAATAATTTAAAACCAATCAATAGAAGTAATCGGAACATTCGCCTTCGCGTGATAGACACGTAAGATATCGGTTAATTTTTGTCAGAAACTGAGTTTAGGAACAAATTTTCATTAGTTATTGTCAGGACTTGCTTCGACTCTCGCGTTTATGAAAATTGAAAATATGCTCCGCGGTGACAACATTAATCATGCGAGATATTTCAGGCATTTTACATTTTAAATGGTAAGATCCCTTGCTTTTAGTAAATAAACTGAAATATAGGCGAATGAACTGAAGTATACATATATAATATTGATTACATATAAAAAAAACCATGAAATGCTAGTGGAGAGAGTATGTATTTACGCAATTATTTTATTAAATTTAAGCAAAATACTCTACATCATGCTAAAATATATTTCTCTTGTTATCTCTTGTACAAAACTGTTCGAATGTTGGAACAATCACTTTCACATGAAATTTCGTTTCTTCAAATACAGATCAAGATTGATTGATAGTTCCCTTAAATATCTATAGAATCTGTATCTTCACGCCTGTTATGTCACATAATTCTTTCAATATAATTAACTGCAAAGAGCTACATTCTTTTTATACAGTGAGTCATTGACTCCATTTCTTGAATGAAACACAAGGCTCATGAGAAGGTACCTCTTCGTTACCATTTCATTTGATGTTTCACAGAGAAACCAGTTCATTGCATCAGTACATCCGACGTATATGATTGCGGCTTTTCCTAACACTATGTATAATTGTTAATTCTATTGCATTTACACCAGTTTCGAGTGTTTGATTTATTTTGTTTCGATAGCTAAATCACTATTAGTTTCATACTACAGTCTTATAATCAGAATTCAGGAAAACCGAATAAAGGAAAGAAGACAATAGAATACATTGTATATCAATGCTAATAAAATATATATACAGTACATATTTCAAATAGAAGAGGCATCCGCTAGTAGGAAATGTTATGTTCGGATAATAGATTGTTTCGGTATTACGATAATCGGGTAATAGATGCTCGAATAAATCGGCGATAGGGCGGGAGTCTACATATACAGGGTGTTTCGTTGAAGAATCTTGAAGCTAAAATAAAATAAAAATATAGGAAATTCGCCTCCTTTTGCTCCTATAAATAATTAATGAATGAAGAGTTAATATAAAATATGTTAATACAGATACCACATGCGCATGTGTTCACGGGTGGTGACAGCAAAATCACATACGCATTCAGTATTCACTAGGAGCTACTAAATGTGGGCTAACACTGTCTCGCATGAATCACACACATTATCTACACAAATTACTAATCACTATATGTTATGATATCCACAAGCATACACATGAAATAAAAAATGAACATGTCAAATGAAATTCCGTAAGGGTTGTTTAAACTTAGAATCGAAATATTATCGCTACTTAATCGAATATCGTTGACTTATCGCAATTATTTGATTTATGCAAAACGAACCAATAATTATTGAATTACGTAGATTTCTTTAGGAAGTAATATATAAAAAGATCTCAACTATAACCAATATGGTATATTATTTGACACATTTTTCTTACTTACTATTTGTCGGGAATGATAATCTATGGTAAATATTGGAACTGAAAGTGTGAAGATCCTGAGACATGGATACAATCAGTAAAGAAACCAATGAAAATGGGACCAATGAAGGATTGAATAAGATGAATTCGCTCGAGGAATTCTACTCTGGTAGTGGGATCCTTGTCACTGGAGCAACCGGATTCGTAGGAATAGGTCTTCTGGAAAAACTGATGCGCGTGTGTCCGCGCGTCGCTGCCATTTTTATACTAATCCGCCCAACAACTAACGAAACGATAGAACAACGATTGAAGAAGCTCACAGATGATCCCGTTCGTAAATATAATACTTGATTCCTTCAATGTTTAAGCCTGTCAGGAGCCAAATTGATTGGCTCTCATTTCTGGAATTTTCGTTTTCAGATTTTCGATAACATTAAAGCGAAACATCCCTCAGTTTTGAGCAAAGTTTACCCCGTGAAAGGTGACGTGAGTCTGCCAGAGTTAGGTCTTTCGCGACAAGATAGAAATCTGTTGTTACAGAAAGTAAACATAGTGTTTCACGCCGCGGCCACTGTGAGATTCAACGAACCGTTACACGTGGCTGTTAATGTGAATACAAAAGGTACCGCTCGTGTCATCGAGCTTTGGAAGGAACTAAAGCATCCGATTAGCTTCGTCC
Organism: Bombus flavifrons; assembly: GCF_040668555.2. Taxonomy (NCBI): domain Eukaryota; kingdom Metazoa; phylum Arthropoda; class Insecta; order Hymenoptera; family Apidae; genus Bombus; species Bombus flavifrons. The sequence continues at coordinate 2,899,102 of NC_138458.1, read as the reverse complement.
ACGTTAGCACAGCTTATAGTAATGCGCATCTACGTGAAATCGGGGAAAAAGTTTATACGTAAGGATAAGTTATACGCAGATGTTGTTCCGACGTTTGCAAATATTATATTTATAATTGTAGCGTGAAGAATATGTTCACTTATCGTTGATTTTGCAGCACGTGTTTGGAACCATCGGAGGTGATCGATATGTGTGATAAATTCGACAAAACGTCCATCAACGAATTAGAAAAAAAGATTTTAAAAACTTATCCAAACACATACACATTCAGTAAGAATTTAGCAGAGCAGATTGTAGCAAGCAAGTGCAAAGATCTGCCAGTTGCGATAGTGCGGCCAAGCGTAATTGGTGCCTCTTTGGAAGAACCATGTCCTGGTTGGCTAGAGAATATTTCTGCAATAACAGGTATTTTCAGAAATCTTTTACAATGATACATGTTCAATACCCCTCAGATTTCAGAAAAGTGAAGTTAACCTTTTTGTTTGTGGGAAGCTAATGAGTGATTTTCACTAGATCATCATTATTATTTAGCACTACATATCTGGAAATAGAAAATAACAAATAATTTCTAAACTAATTTAATGTTACCAGGTATCGTTCTGCTAGTCAGTAAAGGAAGTATAACAGCAATACTGGCTAGGAAAGATGCAAGAATGGATGTAGTGCCTGTCGATTTCGTAGTCGACACGATAATATGTACTGCATGGCATGTCACGCTACATCGTGATCATGAAGTTAAAGTTTACAACTGCACCAGCAACGCATACCCTTTTAAGTAATATTTTTTACGAATATATGTCAACTCATGTAATTCGATTGTTACAATATTCCAAAACATTCAGTTTATTTAAGTAATGTAGACAATGCGCAAACAAACGTAGAAAACAAAAGTCCACTTTTGCTCTCAATACTTCAATTTAGAAAAGTAGTGATACAAAATAATATTTATATCAATTCTATAATATTTCCCGAGGTACTCGGATGATAATAAACTTCGCATTAAGTATAATTCCAATAAGTATACATATGTAAATGTTTCAATTGACAAGATGGGGTCAGATGAAAGATGCCGTGGTGAAGTGCAGCATAGAAACGCCACTGAACGATACGCTATGGTACCCGGGTTGCCCAATGATAGCTAATAGATATATTTACAACGTTCTGGGTGTAATTCCGTATGTTTTGCCTGCATTCGTCATTGATATCTTTTTAAGACTCCGACGTAGGAAACCAACGTGAGTATTCTCGCGATCTTCGAACAACGAGGACAATCTTTCTGGGGTAATCTCTGTCTTCATCTATAATAATAATTAAAAATGATATTTCAGAATGATGAAACTTCTCAAAAGTGGCAACAAGCTGTCCACATCGGCAACATGTTTCACCACGCACGAATGGACGTTCCAAAGGGATAACTGTACCGACTTGATGAGGAAGGTGAAAATGTTGAATGACAGCGATATTTTCAAACTAGATTTACGGGATATGGATTGGCAGAAGTATGTTGCAATTTACCTGATGGGAATTAGGAAATTTGTTCTAAAACAAGAGTTTAAGTCAATAGCCCGACAACGGTTAGCAAGGTGCGTATAAAAATATCTTAGTATAAAAAAATAGGAACTAATATAAATATATATATTTTCGGTTATTTCAGGTTGTACTGGATACATCAGATCACCAGAATATCCGGTATAATAATTTTACTATGGATAATATTATATTTTGTGTACTGACTATTTAAACGTTACTTTTTTCTCTTTTAACAAAAAAACAATATAAATACAATTTTATGAAGAAGGGGCTCATAATCCGGTTTTTTTTTTGTTTTTTCACTCGTCGCATTTCTAAATAAATTTATATTTTATTGAGAAAAGTTAAGTTGGCATGATCGCTAGTTACTACAAGCTAAGTTGGTACGACTTCTAATGACGCTCTTTTTTCTAAGAAGTCGACCACGTATTAATAGACTAAGTGTATCCTGTGTGTTAAGATGTGTTGTACTAGGCGGAGAAATATAGAGAGAAAAATCGAATCTGTGTGAATCGATTAATTATCAACCCCAAATCTACATCAATTAACAGGTTATGGGCCCAGGGCAGTAAACTGCGATAATAAGGAGAATTATTTTTGAGTTTTTGTGTTTTTCTGAGACTAAATGTTGGGCTTCAGAAATCATCGAAATCAGAGAACATGGAACGGTTTTACTGTTTTGCCCTCTTTCTTTCGAGGCAGGCGGAAACGAATCAAGTACCCATGTCACACATACGTAGAACGACAATGCCTTTCTTGTCTTCCATGTTGCTTTATCGCGTCTCAAGTTTCGGTCCATTGGTTCCATGCTTTCGGTATATGCGTGTCAACAATTATTTACGTAACCGTGGGCCTAACTACACGTAATCAATACACGTAATCGTTCATTAGGACGCACAGTTTCAATATATAATGTTTAGTTTTTATAACTTTGTATTGTTGAATTTCCTTACATTGCCTTAGACTTTAGGCATTGATCACCAAATTGTAAGAATAATTAAAAGAAATAAAATTTAAAAAGTTTTAACGAAAATTGTTGTCCGGCTAAAAGCAGCTCGTCAATCTTTTGCTTAAACTATAGAAAAGAATGGAATATATAAAATGAAGAATTACCTGTAAACATCAAACAGGAAGTAGACATTCCTAAATTTGTTTGAGCCAGCGATATCATAAGTTATCTTACACATTGTATAATCCATTTTTTCTGCAGTTTAATATGACTAAAAACATGAGTTCAACTGGACAACAATTTTCATTCTTCACTGCCGTACATACTGCATAATAAATAAGTTACAAATTATGAGTCTTTGTACCAATCTATATTTAGAAGTATAGGATACGTTATTTCGTTCCAAACTCTTATGCTTTGTCTTCTTCGTTAAAGTTCTCACATACCGTGTATCTCTCCATTTGAGTACGACAATCCCGTTATCATCTTCTTTGGATACCATCTTCCCTTTACTTAGTTTGCAATGAAGAATATCTTTTGGGAGGAATTTTTTGTTATTCCTAAGTGTTTTTTCTTGAAGCGATCATTCTTGAGACCACCACTTGAGCGACTCGCATTTCTAAAATATCGAATGGGAGTACCTAGTAAAGAACGCTTGGTATTGCAGCGCGCGTGGCCTAGAGGAGATTTCATTGAAAACACGCAGTCAACGTGATATATGATGCAAGTACTCACCGAAGCTCCTGTACCTCGTGCGTACCACCAAAAATGTAGTTCGTTTAGTAACTAGAAAAAATTGACATATGGTTGAAAATTTAAATAATGGAAATTTGACGTATGATCGTTGAAAGAAGCAGGATTTATTTTATTTCGTCTCAACATTATAAACATAACGTATAAAACAAAAATTCGATAGTAAAAACATAGCAAATAAATATTATAAACTTAACTTAATTGTTTATATATATGTCGGGGTTACATTGGAATTTAGGGTTAGGGGCGTGAAACGAATCTTCGTTTGGATTACACAGTGTCGTTATGCAATACAGAAGACATTGACTAGTGCAAATACGATTATTATAGAATTGGACAAGTAACTGTGGTAATTAGATACTCGAGAAACTAATGACAATGATCCTAGGTTCGATAACGAATTCGCAGTCAACGGGATGATAGATGAACATGCTCACAAAATCAAAGTCGGACTCTTTGTTAAAACGTGGAATATCCACCGAGCGTACAAACACTAAGCAACTCGCTAATGAGATCTCACGAGAGAATGTCTTTCCGTCAGAATGATGCTGCAAAGGAGAACTATGATGGGGTGTGTCTAAAGACACGAGATCATTGGATTCGTCGAGGAAAGCCTTCGTTCGGAAAGTGAGGGAAATGGACGTTCCTGTTAATTGGTTAATCTCTATGTTGGTGATTGAAGAAGGATGCTAACCGCCCTTGCGAGAAAGTTGCTAGCGGGAAGCGTCGTTCGTGAAAAGAAAAATAGATTTCCCCTATCTTCCCGTAGTTGGGACAAAGACTGTTTGTCTGTTTGAAGGACTTTAGTTAACTAAATCTTAAGATTTGTAACGGATCCTCAGGCTAGCTGAACATGTACTGTGGAGATGCGTCGACATCTGGTAATCATCTTACCCGAAAAATAGGGTCTGCGTGTGACGAGACACGGGACAGAAACCGTTGGAATGTTTACTGTCGAGTGCCGCTACAACTATTTCTTTTAAGGAGAGCTATAGAATTACTCTCTACCTCTGTTACGTAAAAACGTTCATCCCTTAACCGCGGCTACGTTCGGCGACTGGTTGTCGATTCGAGCCCAAGCTCATTATCACAAATCTCGGACAATACAATCAGAACGAATGACGACAATTGTTTAATTACTAATTAATTAATAACTAATTAATAACTGTTTAATTACCAAATCTAGATTACGGTGTTAAGAAATTTTCCCGAAGTTAACAAGGGAAGGCTCCGATGTTCTTTCATCTCCGACATATATTAATTGTTAATATATGTCAACCAGTCGCCGAACGTAGCCGCGGTTAAGGGATGAACGTTTTTACCTAACAGAGGTAGGGAGTAATTCTATAGCTCTCCTTAAAAGAAATAGTTGTAGCGGCACTCGACAGTAAACATTCCAACGATTCCTGTCCCGTGGCTCGCCACACGCAGACCCTATTCTTCGAGCAAGATAATTGCCAGATAATTGCTTTAAGTATAATTCTAGTAATTAATAATAATGTAAGTGTTTCAACTGACAAGATGGGATTCGCTGATAGATGCTATGGTAAAATGCAGGATAGAAATGCCACTGAACGATACGCTATGGTACCCAGGTTGTTCAGTCATGGCTAATAGACATGTTTACAATGTTCTGAGTGTAATTCCGTATGTTTTGCCTGCATTCGTCATTGATATCTTTTTAAGACTCCGACGTAGTAAACCAATGTGAGTATTCTCGCGATCGTCGAACAACGAGGACAATCTTTCTCGGACAATCTTTGTATTCATCTATAATAATAATTAAAAATGATATTTTAGAATGATGAATCTTCTCAGAAATGGCAATAAGCTGTTCACATTGATAGAATATTTCATCTTGCACGAATGAACTTTCTTGCACTAAAAGTTTTGAACGACAGCGATATGGTCAAACTAGATTTCCGGGATATAGATTGGGAGAAGTATGTTGCAATTTACCTAATGGGAATTCGGAAATTTACCTAGAGAGAAGACTTTAAGTCAACAGCCCGACAACGGTTATCAAAGTGCATATAAAAGTATCTTCGTATACAAAAATGGTATTAATTTAAGTACATAAATTTTCGGTTATTTCAGGTTGTACTGGATACAGCAGGTCATCAAAATATCCGGTGCAATAAGTTTGCTATGGATAATATTATGTGCTGTGTACTGATAATTTACGCGTCACTTTTTCTCCTTGAAACAAAAACAATGTACATACAAACAAAATAAATTCGTGTAACCAAAAATTAAAAAGAAAAAATTCATAAATGAATGGATCCTCGTAACCATCTAGATCATTATTGATATTTGGGCCTCTAAGTTGCTGGTGTGCCATTGCACTTCTCACGCCCACCAGTGCCAAGTGCCAATCCCTCGTCCAATTCGGTAAGGCCTGGTAAACACTGGCTTGCCAATGGCTAACGGAACAATGGCTATCCCAAATGCTTTACGCACGCGTTCCAACTATTCGGCGGAAAGATCGTAGAGATATCGATGTCTCATTAGGTCTGTCGGCACATACGTTTCGTCGCGACCTTGCTTATGTTTCGTCGGTCTCTCGAAAACAGTCTGTCAACAATGGTATATTTGTACCGACGAAGCTGTTAAAAAGTTCTTTGTTGTCGACTGCCGCTACAGTAATTTTATATAACAAAACATTACATTGTAATTAAATTCCAGGTAAGCATAAACCAGAATATGAGTTACCAAAAAAAAAAAAAAAAAAAAAAAAAATGTACCGGGTGTGGTTGCTTACTTCGATGTTTTGGGATCGCGCAGGTACATAGGCAAGAAGGCGTTGTTCGCCTTTTCAGCGATCGTCTTCTCCTTATTACGAGAGCAAATTTAAACTTCTTCGACGATAACCAAATCGCTTTGTGTTCTCGTTCAATTATACTTCTGGTAACATTTCATAGATAGGTAACATTTAACAGTAGTAGCAATTAACTCTAGTAATATTCAAGCGTACATATTACATTGCTGCTCTTCTCATATGTTTTCACGAGTGCTGGTTTCGAGTTAAGTGAATAATCGATTTTAATCTATATTAGTCGATAACAAATGATATGTTAAATAACAATTCCCTGGCCAGAATTGAAAATGTTACCTATCGATGAAGCGATATTTAGTAATTGCGGGAACATTCATTTGAGGAGCATGCACAACTGGATATCACAAAGTCCTCAGTAGATAAGAGAAGTTGGCTACCAATATCAGTGAAGCATTAATATGTAGTGGGCTATAGTCGGTAACCAATTAATATCGTATTATATTAGCGTGACCGAGAATTGACTAATTACGAGAAAATTATATTTATACGGATTAACAGTCGCAAACAAGAAGAATAGCGAACAAATATTGTATTTCCTGAATTTATGATTTTGTTATTGATTGTCAATGATGATGCGAATGTTGGCGTAAGAGTTACTAAGATTGTAAAAGGACAGAATAATGTTTTTGATCGCTGTATTACTTGATAGAAATCACCGGCACACAATAGGAATTAAACAACTTCGATGTGACATTATGTCATTCGCGTCTACTATGTTACTATCTATCGAGTAATAGAATTGTAGCGGCACTGGACAGTAAACTTTCCAACGGTTTGTATTCTGTGGCTCGCTACACAAAGACCCTACTCTTCGGACAAGATGATTGTCAGATGTCGATACATTCTCATAGAATATTTTCAGCTAGCCTAAGGATCAGCTATAAATCTTACGATTTGTTCAGCTAGGATTCTCCAAAAGCGACAAATAGACTTTCTCTTAACAGTGCCTAAGTCTATTACCTACTACGGAAATATTCGAGAAATCTGCTTTTTCTCACGTACCCGCCAGCAACTTTCTCTCAAGGGCAGTTAGCATCCTTTTCCAACGACCAACATAAAATTAGCCAATTAACAACGACGTCCATTTCCCTCACTTTCCGAACCAAGGCTTTCCTCAACGAATCCGATGATCTCGCATCCTGAAACATACTCCACCATAGTTTTCCTTCGCATCGTTATCGTGACGGAAAGTCAGTCGTTACATAGAGTCGTTACACAAGAGTCGTTACAGTCGTCAGAATTGTTACGCAACGATCCGAGTCAATAATTGATCAAAGTTCCACGGCATCTTGAGCAATCATCATCCGAACTCATATCGCGCATCAAAACACATCGACCAGTAGTCGAACTCGTAATCGCGAATCGCGACTCGCTAATAGTAATCGCGAGTTCTGTATAAAGTGTACTTATTGATTATATTGTAATAGATATATATATGTCGGAGATGAAAGGAAAGCCGAAGACGTTCCTTGGAAATTTTGGGAACATCTTCTAGTAGTCTAGTAGCCTGGATTTTATCATAGCTGTAATTGTTCGAGATTTGTGATATCAAGATTGGGTTCGAGGCGACAATTGGTCGCCGAACGTAGCCACGGTCACGGGATGTACTCAGGCAGAAACTGCCTAACAACGGCGTTTGGAATTTTCTCGATGCTTCCAACGAGTCTGCCTAACAACGGCGTTTGGAACTTTCTCGATGCTTCCAACGAGTCTGCCTAACAACGGCGTTTGGAACCTTCTCGATGCTTCCAAACGGGTATAGAAAAACAAATGCAATTGTACAGCGAGAAAAATCTCGACGAGGCTGGCATTCGTCTTGTGACTGCTTTGGAGAGTGACACGTCGTGTTTCTGTGCTTAAGATCAGTCTACGCTTAGTAAGGAGTCATCCCGTTGATCGTGGATTCGTTTGAACTCAAAATTATTGTTTATAACGATTATTAACTTATTGTTTGTAAATCATATTATTCATTGAACTTACTATCCGTTAAACGTATTATTCATTAGCTTTATTATTTGTTAGACTTACTAACCATTCAACTTATTATCCACTAACTTTATTATTTGTTTAACTTATTATTCGTTCAATTTATTTTCCACTAACTTTATTATTTGTTAAGCTTATTATTCACTAGACTTATTATTTGTTAATCTTTGTAGTAGACTTGTGTATACGTGAAAATATAATCTCAGTTGTGTTAAACAATGGATAACTCACGTGAAGAATTGTCACGCGCCCAAAATTCCAATCTCACCCCGACATATATATATATATATATATATATATATATATATATATATATATATATATATATATATATTGTTGAATATACTTAAGTGTTCTTTCCTACCACTATCACTACATTCACCTCAGAATTGTCAGAATTATAGAAATTAGGATTACTAGTGATATCTATTGTATATGATATATTTAGTGATATATGGATATATTTACAGTGGTTTAAACAGGAAACGATGGTTATTTAATGTGAACTTAATGCAGTGATGTGATATAACTAAAACAACTAAATTGATAATTCACAACTCACAACTAACAATTAAGAATTCAGAACAACTCGGCAACTAATGATGAACCAAGTCGCAACCCGCTCCCGACTCAATTGAACTCCTCGCAACTAGACTCCCAATTAACACCTAACTACTAATAGACTTTTTCACTCAGGCATCTCTTTGTCATCTTTGCATGCACCCGCCACGCACGTGTTCCATAACGGTTCGCGATCGTGGTCACATACGCCTTCTTCGGAGTAATTACTTGACTGAAGTACCGAGGACATATTGACGGGACGCTTGGTCCATTGAAGTTCCCCTACCCTTTCATCCTGTCGGCACTTACGCTTTTTCCCAACACCGTATATATTTCGTCGCGTCGTTCTTAGACAATCTTTCCACGGTATTACAAAATTATACATTTAAATTATATTAATAGTACAAAACCATGAGCTTTCCTTTCCCTTCTTCGAGCACGAAATTTCAATGGAAGAAAATGAATATAAATTTAAGTACTATAATGAGTGTTTTGTTCTGAATTATGGATAATATACATCATGAATTATATATATTTAATTATAAATAGTACACATATTTTACACACTCAACTGTACTCCTTTTTTTTTGATCACTCATTATTAGTACATGTATTTGTTTTTGAATGAATGTCTTTGACAAAACATTACGTACATTTGTTTTGATTATATGCTTTGCAACCTGAGATGTATCTCTTTCTAATCGATTTCATTTTATTTCAGTGTTTTGTTTTCATTCCTTCTTTTCTCCTATTACTCATTTTAATCGTTTATAGCTTTTATTTGACATTTGAGAAAAATACAAATTATTAAGAAAACTTAAACTTACACCATTGTGTAACAAAAACTAGCAAGGACATTAATGAGGGGGAGGAAGATAAATCTAGAAAGAAATTTGATTGCAGGGAAAGTTGATTTTTAAATAAATCTACTAGAAAAGGAGAACAATGCACATATTGATGTAAATAAATGATCAAAGTAAAGTATTCGCACATTTCCAAATGATATCAGACAGCACTCAGCAACAGCGAATGACAGAGCGTATCTACCACTCGTTCTGTCGTATGCTGACTTGTGAGATTTCTGTCTAGATGTACACTACAATGATACAGTAGGCATGCTAAAATAAGCGATGTAATAACAACCAATAATTTAGAAAATGTTACAATATCCTGAGTTTGGTGGATGTGACGGAGATCCTTATAAATCATTGAATAATCTATTGCAATGCATTAATACTGTTCTACGCAGAGGGAAGCAAATGTGCAGAGAGATAAAGAATGAGAGAGAGGGGGGGGGGGGGGAATGGACATGTACATGTGGAAAGAAGTGGTGAGATCGAAAAACCATGTTCAACGATTATTTGCAATCAACGAATCAACCGCGGATCGATATGTAGAAGTTGCCGATATCTTAAAATTGGAGATCTTCTTACCAGGATGAAATAAAAGTTAACAAAATACGGAACGACATTATATCTATATTTGTTACTGAAAGTGCTATGAATACGATATGTGAATTCAAGTATTGTATGAATCATATATATCCACGGCAATTCGAAAGTGTTTCCGTAATTAACGATAAATACGTGAAATTCGTTGAAATTGTGCAAAACGCGAATACGAAGGACTGTACATGTGGTACATACAACAAACGAGGAATGACAACTCTTTCGAAGAACGCTTCCTGATAGATTGCGAACTGCTAATTTTAGCTATTAACTTCAAGTTCGAATTTTGTAGTTTATAAATTTTACACGACTCGCGTATGAAATTTAAAAAATAAAAATAATTATTTTAGAGAAATATCTACCTTCTATTTCTTCTCTACGATTTCTTAAAAGGGGTATAAATCAAATATGTAAATGTCAAAGTTCCATTTTGTACAGTGATAAATTTTAAAGAATTAAAAGAATTTTTTTAAATAAATTCTTTTCTCTTGCTCTTGTACGATTTTTTGGAAAGGATAACATACGAAGGAACAGGATATGTCAAATTATGTAAAACATACAACGCGTAAAATATGTTCATCCGAAATACTTGCAACATGCGCAGAAAGTGTTCCTTCAAAATGCAGTCCAACTTTTTTGTATACCTTATATATGTATTCATAATGGTGCACATTGTATTAAAAATAAATTTTGGTTATCATATGAAAATTGCCAAACTCGTCAATGTTTCATACGCATTAAAGGACTGGACTACCGCGAGTGTGCTGTAGGTAAAAGTCAGACAGACCTTTTCATTAGTAAAGAGGCACCATAAAGCTTAATGTAATCTACATTAGAACCTTGTACTCGATGACGTAGGTAGCGGTCCGTAAGAGGTCAATTTGTCCATGATCCACGGGGGTACATGACGGAATAATATCTGGCAGAACGAGGTATTTTGTCGATACTAATTGAATTCAATTTCTTCCATCCCATGACGTCGATTCAAAGCTAAAGAAGTGGATCAAAGTTGCTATATTCAATGATATAGTAGATTGTACTACAGAGCGGGTGCCTTTTTTCTATTTATTGGCGAGATATTATCTTGCCTCGTGACTACTTCTCCTGTCTCCGGTGGAATACTATGTCTTCAAAAGGTGTGAAAATATCCCTTTACCTTGTGTACTTGTTTACGTTCATCGCTCCACACAAGGTATAAAGGACATACAGAATCTGTTCCATGAAAGTTTCAGCTTATGCATCAATCATTGAATATGCATTATTGAATAGTAAATAATTTTCCAATCTTTGTTTAGTTCTTACTACTTCGTATAATTCTCTTAAATTTTTGTAATTTGTAATTACACAATTTCGTAATTCTTCCAATTCCGATATATGTGCATTCTGTGTATGTTTTTACATGTACTTTTTCATTAAGTAATTAAATCTCACCGAATCATTTTGTTCAGTTTTGTTGTAAAATGTTAAACAATTTTCATGAAAATTCACATCCATAAAGTTCAAAAATTCCTACAAAATACAGATCACCTGGAATTTAGATTTTCGCCATTATAACATAATTTTTATTTTCGTGGATTCTACATAAATGGAGTCATCAAGCACGTGTTGCGCATCTGACAAACCTTTATCATCTAAACATGGCCCATTAAAACCACAAAGTTCTTAGAACGAATACCCCATTCTTTCAATTGTACAACTATAAAAGCCATTCCCAATCTCCAGAAACCGATTCTTCTTGTATTATGTATTATTCCTCAAAGAGTGAATTTTATTTTATTTTGCATAATAATTATAGTCCTTAACACTTTCTAATTAAAATACTGATATTTTCTAGGATTTTCAGCGAAGTCTATCCTACGTAGTAAACTCTCTTGAACCACCTTTGAGATATCAAACTTTATTTAAAATGGAAAGACAGAAAGCTTCGTACGTTTGTGATATTCTGTTATTTTGTGTAATTATTTTGTGTATTTTGTATAATTATAACACCTTGTATCTCCAGTTTTTCTTCGAATAATCAAAATTAGTATCCAACAAATAGTAGTTTACCACATATGATTTATGGTCGTTATCTAGGATTTCTCTTAGCATAGGCGAAGGTGAAGGACAGGCGGCCGCCGCGGGCGTTCGAACTTTACATTTTCTTACACGAGATGCTCCGGAAGGTCATTCGAAACGAAATGTACAGTGGCTCACGCAAGTATTCGAACACTTACATATGCAAACTTGAATTGCCGAAACAATGTACATTAAAGTAATTTGCTCAGACAAGCAGATGTCAATAGGAAAATGGAAGTCTTAAGATTATGTCAGTAAAATTTGAAAAGGATTCAACAACGTAGGTGGGAGTAGGTGGGATGATACACTTATTAGAAACACGTATTATGTATTATTAAATACATATATTATTAAATTATTTAATATTAATATTTTGTTGGACTACCTTTAGCAGCAATAGTGTGTTTCAATCGACGTTCCATACTGTAAACCAATCATTTTGTAAAACTACACTCAACGGAGTTGCATAGTTCCATATTTCTACAATTTTATCTTTCAATATTTGCTTTAAGATTATCTAAAATTTATTTAATCTTTTTCCGACTTCAGCCCATAAATTTTCAATCGAATTTATGTCTGGACTTTGTGGTAGAGTAATTAACATGTGTGGTGTGCTATATACGGCCCATTCTCTCACAATTCTAGCAGTATGCTTAGGAACATTACCTTGTTGGAAGTAGAAAACTTTCAGTAATCCTAATTTACGGGCACTTTCTTTAAGGTTATTTTTTGATATATTTTAATACTTATATTTATCAAGTATTCCATCAATAAATATCAAATTTCCGGTGCCACTGGCAACCATGCAACCCCACACCATAATCGATCCACCTCCGTGTTTCACTGCTTGATGTAAATGTCGAATTTCCAATTCCGTATTTGGTTTTCTGCACACATAATTTTGACTATCTGAGCCAAAAAATGTTAAACTTTGACTCGTCCGAAAAGATGACTTTGTCTCAAAATGAGTTATCTTTATTAATATAGGTTTTTGCAAAAGTCAATCTGTTACGTCGGACGGCCCTCTACCTAGACCAGGCCACACACCGCGGGCAAGATAGTAACCAGATGTCCATTCGTCCTCACTGCGTACCCTCAATAGTCTCAAGGACCCATCATAAATCTCAGTAATTTACTAGATAAGGTCCTTCAGACCGAACAAATATCCCTTTTGTAAATCGCCTTCTGTTACGTCTGGCGACACTCTACCTAGACCAGGCCACACACCGCGGACAGGATGGCAGCCAGATGTTTTCACATCCTTACTGCGTACCCTCAGTAGTCTTAAGTACCCTCCATAAATTTCAAGAATTTCCTAGTCGAGGTCCTTCAGACCAAGCAAATATTCTTTGACTGAATTGTTTTCTAAAGTTTATTGTCCACCACGGGTTGACACGGGAAAGTTGGGATTTTTCACGTATTAGGCATCACACTAGTCACTTCATCTCGAGGGCGGTGCGCATCCTTCCTCACCCACCAACATTGCAACTACCCAATTAACAACGAAGCCTCTTTCCCTCACTCTCCTAACGAAAACTCGATCTCAACGAATCAGCTCATCTACTGTCCCTAGATCCACCCATTCTAAGACTTCCTCCGCTGTATCAGCTTGACAAACATTCATTTGTTCTTACGCTCTCGCCTTCTCATCATCGAACCTTACGTTATACATTCTGTTCGTCTCAAATAGCACAATTGTTTCTTTTAACTCAACTCATTTTGTATACAAGATGTCATAATAAAATACAAACGGTGATTTGTTACCTCAGTGTAATATTCAATTAACTACCTCTATTATCCTGATCGAAATAGGGGATCGATCATCTCGCGGCGTCGATTGAACAATCGTAACGGGAATTTACGGCTCCTGTTGATGCGCTTCTCCGCGATCGCGTCTCTCCGCGAGTGATTGAACACCTTCTAAAGAGTATTGTCTACTACGGCTTGATACGGGAAAGTTAGTTTTTCTCACGTAAGATGCTTCCCACCAGCAACTTTCTATCGAGGATGGTTAAGACCTTCCTAATCCACTAACCTTCGTTTAGCCAATCAGAAGCAATGTATACTGCCCTCACTTTCCTAACCAAAATGTCATGAACAAATCCGATGGTCCCGTGCGCTAGACACACCCATCGCTAGCTTTCCTCCGACACAGCATCGTCACCCAACTTTACTTGTTCTACACCGCTAGAAAAGTCAACTACTTCTTCTACACCGCTAGAAAAGTCAACTACTTCTTCTACACCGCTAGAAGGGTCAATTACAACGTCGAAGTATAACATTTAAATCTAACGCTACGTCCACTAACATACTAAATTCAACTATAAGAGCCTTGCTCTATTGTACATCTATCTTATTTTCGTGCGCCAAAGTGTCATCTAGGTATTATATCTACTCAACAGTGTAACCTTAGTGTTGGAAATAAAAATCTTATAACTCTGTGAACCACAGTGTTATACTAACTGAATCACCCCTATTATCTTAACGGAAATCAGGGGATCGATCAACTCGTGGTGTCGATTATTATAATCGCAACGGGAATTTACGACTCCCGTTGACGTCTCACCTCGCGATTGCGTCTCCCCGCGATTGGTTGAAAATACACAATCTTTTCTTATGATTTACCGCATTAATATATGGCTTCTTTCGCGGTACTTTGCCATGAATATCATTGTTTCGTAAGATTCGTCGACATAATTCTGGGTGAACTTCTTTATGAAACATCAGCTACCATACTTGCGAGTTGAGGAGCGGATGTAGTAGGATTCTTTTTTAATTCGCGAATGATAACTTTCTCCTCTCTTTCAGTCAATTTCTTTCGTCGACCTGATCCAGTTTCGCTTGCAAGTGTTCCCTGAATCATTGACTTTTTTATGATTTAATGTATTGTGGACTTACTTCTGTTCACAATTTCGGCAATCTCGTTATATGATTTCCAATCCTCATGTAATCGGAATATTATTTCTCTTTCACACTTTTGTTTCAGACCTTTTGGTATTCATTTTAAATACTATTGTTACGTCGCCTAAAACATCGGCGCTGCAGCTATCGCGACCGGGCAGCCGATGGCCTGCGTAACGTCATTTCGACCCTCAATAAACCTGAGGACCCACCATAACTTGTCTGTTTCTTTGTATTGTGTCAACATGGGTCTTCAGTCAATCCGTTGTCCTGAAAGATTTCTTAAGGCTAAAAATATTTTCGACGCACATCTGGTTTTTAGAGAGGTCCTTGGGTTTATTAGGCGCAATTAAAAACACGGAGAAAGCGGGTACGCACCCATTAGGAAAAACCGAATAGCTATCTAATAGAACAGGCTGGGTACCTAACCCACACCGCACTGTAACGAGTAGCTACCGATTCCTAGATCAACGTCCATTTGATTAAGGTAAACTCGTTCCTACCATTAAACTCAAATATGGCCCACGCTGAACCGATCAGCACACTACGGCGGAGACGAAGCGTCTTAGTCCGCCGATTCGCAACCACGAAGCGTCAACTCGACGAATATGAAGCGTCTGGACGGGTAGAAAAGAACTACCTAATAGCATGCCGTAACTTGTTCGACGAGAATTGGAGGAAGATAAGCGAGGTTCAGGAAGAATTGGAAGCGTTAGATGAGGGGGAAATTGCTCATGCAGAATCTTTATTGCGAGAGCATCATAAGATTGAAGTACGGATCCTGGACCTCTTCGACCTACTACCATCAACAACTCCTTCGACATTAAAGGCACGCGATTCATGCGTGAAACACCAGCCGACGGAGAATATCGCATCGACTCGAACGCCGATCCCGTCGCACGATATGCGGAGCTCATCGCATGACACTCACAACGTGTGCCCTATACGCGACCTGACGACGACCACGTTCACATCATCAGCATCACAACAATCTGATTCAACGACACAAAACGCCTTGAATCAGCAAACCGCTCAAGATACTCTGAACCAGAAGGAACTCAACCCCGTCCAGGACAACAGCGGCCATACTCTGCCGGCGGAAAAAATCGCGTCAAATCCAACGTCGATATCGTCGCCTGACACGCGGATCTCGTCGCCTGAGCCGCGCGACACATTGCGTGAAACTCGCAACTCATCGCCTACACGCGTCCTGAAGACAACACTTCACGATTCTCTGGATCAACAGAGAGAGAAAACTTCATCAGGCGACAAGATGTCGCAGACATTCTTTCCGAAGCCGTTACAGGATGGGCGATGCCCTGCAACTGTAATTCAAAACGACGAGAGTAACGGGTCAAATCCCGTCAAGGATACCGCAGCCAATTCAGAATCGAAACCTACAGAAGACTCTCCGAAATTCACGATGATAGAATTATCTGGGAACAGGCGTTCCTCTATCAACACTTCGACGGTTAATAACCTGTCCTGCATCACGTCACACGCAACATCTGGCATAAATATCGTATCGGAGACTCATTCATTCTCCGGGACATTCCGTGAAGAGTCCTCACTCTCCATGGCCGAGAGGGGCCACAGCTGCGAATAACCCGAAGCGAAATTATATCGACGTTATTGCTACCGTGAATAATTACGTAATTGATATTGATAGCTTTCAGAACACTCCTTCGGATCACAACACCCGGCCACATATCACTGCATCGAACAAGTCTCTGATTTTGCCTTTTGCGGATAATTGGTCCACACCGGTCCAACCACCACGCATCATCAAGAAGGCGCGACACGAATGGGTCAGCGGGGGGAGCCCTGTTCCCTAATCAACCATAGATCTTCTTCACGTCTCCACAACGCATCTACATGCGAATTTCACTTTCCGTTGTGAAATCGGAGAGATATATAACGACACCTCCTGGGCCGAGGTGTTCCACGATACTTCATGGGCCGAACTGTTTCACGATACTTCCTGGTCCGTGAACTTCAACAGAAACTATCTAGGCAACGCCGAGGACCACGGCGATCCAGAACGCAAGGAAGACAACATATCCTCAACGCAACGGCCTCTCGGCCGTATCATCGAATACATACTGGCGAAGACGGCCTCATCCAGACAATCACAATCCACACGACAACGAGCCTCGCGGATCGAACTGCCACGCAGCACGTCCTTTTTTTTTTTTTTTTATTAACGTGGAGGAAATCCGCGCGGACACCAGGTCGCTTCTGGGGAAAAGCGGCGTGGTAGTGCCGGACTCCAACCGACTAAAACCTCCACGATGACCGTCACGGCTGCGATCGAGAGGGGCCCGGGAACCGGTGTAAGCGATACACCGCCCCCCCCCGCGCTCAATACGTCACCTAATGGAGCGGTGTGCGGCCACGTCACACCGCGCCTCGTCGCCGGGGCCACCGTGCCAGGCAGTCCGGTTCCCCTACCAGGCTGCTCTGCGGCCCCGGGGGCGCTGAGCTGCCAGCGCCTAAGTTTGTACCCCGCCGGGGGACGCGGCGGACCTAGTGCTTCTCACCGAAGCGCGTCCATGACCCCTGCCGCGCCCTCGCCGGTCGGTCCTCTCAGGGTGAGAGTACCGCACCCTCACCCTCTCCGCGGCCTCTTTTCGAAGCATGACTTGTTCACAGAAGGAGGTCACGGCCCTCCTCCTTCTCTCGCTTATCAACAATGCCTCGAAGATCACCGGAGGCGAAAGATCCCAACCGATTTCCACGATGAGATCGTGGCGCGGCCGCGTCCACGCCGGAAAGTATTCTAGCGTGTGCTGCGCCGAATCCACGCTCGCATCGCAGTGGTGGCAGCGCGCGGTCGCCTCCTTCCCGATTCGGTGCAGATACTCACCGAAGCAACCGTGTCCGGTGAGCACCTGCGTCACCCTGTAGGTCAGGGGAGGCCCACCGCCGTCCAACCAAACGTCCCAGTTTGGAAGGACGGCCCCGAGGACCCTTATCCCCGGCGCACCCGCTCTCGTGTAGAGGCTGGCGCGCCATCTGTCGAGCAAAGCTCGCCGAGCCCGAACCCTGACGTCGGCGCCCACCGGGCCCGCCCCGTCCGACAGACCCCGAGTGTGGAGATAAACCTCACGGCACCTCAGGGCCTGCAATTCGAACGGGGGAAACCCGGCGAGCACCGCCGCTGCCGCCGCCGAAATGGTGCGGAAGCCCCTCACTACCCTGATGGCCACCGTCCTGTGCAGCCTCTTGACCACTAGGAGACTGCGACGATTGGTCATCAGGTCCTCCGCCCAGACCGGAGCCCCGAAGAGGAGCCTCGACCGCACCACGCCGGCGTACAGCCGGCACACTCCGACGTCGGGCCCGCCCAGACGAAGCAGCAGACGTCCTAGGGCGTTCGCCGTCGCCTCAACAGACGGCGTCAGGCGCTCGAAGTGAACGCCGAAGGTCCAGTGGTTGTCGAGGGTCAGGCCCAGATACTTCATGCTGGTTCCGACCCCGATCTCAGTCCCTTCCAACCTCAGGCGGTAACCCGCTGGAGGCGTCCTGTGATCGGCCTTGCGGCAAAACCACATTGCCTCGGACTTCTCAGGGGACACCCTCAGTCCCAAACGCTTGATTTCGGCGACCACGCAGGCCACCGCCGGCTCCGCCAGGCGGACGGTTCTACCCCATGCCGTGCCCCAGACCAGCACCAACGTGTCGTCGGCGTAGCACGCCAGCGCCGAGTTCGGAAGCATCGGCGTCCGAAGCACCGCGTCGTACGCGATGTTCCACAGCAACGGGCCCAACACCGAACGGCCCCGGCCAGTTCTTCCCCGGTGGGCCTCCCCGGTGGGACTTCCCGCAATGACCCGTGGTTCATCTTCCAGCGGTTGAGGCTCCTGCTCCTCCTCTTCGGTAAAGCTGCCAACTCCCTCGTTCGCTGCTCCCGGGAACAGGGTGCCGACGACCTCCTCCAGCAACCGAGGGTCCATGCTCTCCGTTAAGGGAGGCGCCCATGGACGGAGTTTGTTCAATACCATCTTGTAAGGGCGCCCCCAGGGATCAGAGTCGAGGCTGGCCAGAAGCTCGTCCCAGGCCCGCCTCTTCGCCTCCTTGATGGCTCGTTGCAGGGGCCTGGGGGATCTGGTGTACTGGCGCCGAGCGTGGATACACGCCTCGCGGAGACGAGCGATCTCCTCGGACCACCAGTACACAGCGCCGGAGCGGCGCGGCGCTGCAGACCGTGGCATACATGAATCACAGATTGCGTGCATGTCGCGCCTCAGCCGTGTCGCTCCTTCTTCCGCGTCCTCGTCGGTCGGGGATTCTTCCAACCAAGCCAATGGGTTTGCCCATGTGAGGTCCACTATGGACTCGCCCCGCCATGCCACGCACGTGCTTGACGACCCCCGGTTCATAAGCCGGAGGTCGACTGCGGCTGCCCAGTCCTGTACGTCGCGCCCCCTTCTGTTGGTCCGGCGGGAGCCCCACGCCGTTGAGTGGGCGTTGAAGTCCCCGAGGACCAATGACGAGCAGGCGCCCAAACGTCTCGTGCAAGCCGCGAGTCCGTCCAGAAAGAAGGCGTATTCTGTCCGTTTGATGTTGGGCGACACGTAGACGGCCACCACGTCCAGGTCGCCCCATTTCACGGCCACGAAGCCCCGTCCCCGCTCAATCACCGAGCAGGAAGGGCTTCCCGCAATCCCAGTCCAGAATACGTTCCCTCGGTATGTGTTTTACGTGTATTACGTGTATTAGTCCCCGACCCGTCGGGACAGCGGAGATGGCGCGACGCTGACCAGGGGTGTGGGGGAGGTGGGGGAGGAGGACCCATAACAGTTCCCGTTGGGGCCCGGGGAGCATTTTCTTTTGTCCTCCTCGTAGAGGTGACCCCCACCTCTTGTCATTTGCCGTCGTTGTTATCAACTTTGGCTGCCCTCTCCGTGTGATCCTTGGTCAGCCGTTCCACCGTCTCTTGGAGACAACTGACCTTTCCCTCCAGAAAGCGCACCCTCCTTCGCAGGTATGCGACGTCTTCCTCTTCCTGATCATAGGTCGGTTCCGCTTCTTTCAGGGTCGCTTGCTTGGCGACCCGTCCGGTCCTCATTTCGTCCCTTCGCATGTCGTCGCCGCCGTCGGCACCGCCGCGGATGGTAGAGGGGGCGGCGGTCACGGTGGCAGTCTCGGCGTCGGTATCGGTGTCGGTATCCGTCCCGCGCCTCACGCCCCTCTTCTT
Organism: Bombus flavifrons; assembly: GCF_040668555.2. Lineage (NCBI taxonomy): Eukaryota > Metazoa > Arthropoda > Insecta > Hymenoptera > Apidae > Bombus > Bombus flavifrons. The sequence continues at coordinate 2,878,880 of NC_138458.1, read as the reverse complement.
CCTTTTACCGGGAGCCGGAAGTAGTGCAAATCCCCCGCGGGCACGTCCCCGCGGCGTGTGCGACGTCCCGCGTCTCTGCCGCGGCCGTTGGCGGCGGAGGCGGTGCTTTCTGTGGACTCGGCAATCCTGCGGTACGACCGCTTGCCGAGTGTGCCCGCGACGGTTGGATAGGAAGAGCATGACAACGTTTCGTCGTCGGATCTCCACTCCTCGCCGCCACCGCGGCGCCGCCGCATCCCATCCCGCGAAGGTCCCGGGCCGATGGTCAAAACGTTGGGTTCCTCCGACCCTCTCCGAGACTCCCCAGTTCGCGAGTCCCCTTCGCCAGACGCATGAGCGTGTCCAGGGGCCTGGCGGCCCACCCCCGGATGGCCACGGTTACTCGATGACGACGCAGCGGGGCCCGCGGCTGCGCCGGTACTGGGGTATCCCTCCCCTGCACCGTAAACGATTCTTCGATTCGTTTTTCTATCCATTGTTATCCGTTATTCGAGAAATTGCCGAGGTCGTCAACGAGGGTTTCCATCCTAGTGCCACTCATTCTTTCGCACCCTGCCCCGGTCAAGGCAGGTGCAGGGTGACGGGGAGCCCCACAAGAAAGTGAGGTGAGTGGTCTTGGCGGATACGGGCCCACCAACTTCTCCGAGGTTCTCCGCACCGGATTGGCAAACTGGCGGGGGCCAAAGGCGTCGACCAGTCACCGTCCGGCTATAGGAGAATATCAGATTCATCGGGGTAGCCGCCTCGTGCTCCCCAAAAATATTAAACATAAAATCTTTTTCACTCTTGAATGTCTATGAAATGATATTTATGTATCGACCACTCGCGGAGAGACGCAATCGCGAGGAAGCACGTCAACGAGAGTCGTAAATTCCCGTTACGATTAAATAATCGACGCCACGAAATGATCGATCCCCTATTTCGGTTAGGATAATAGAGGTGGTTTAATTGAGTAGTTGCACTGAATTAACAGGTATAACTTAATGTTTATTCCAACAACTTTGTAGAGAGATGATTACACTGATGCGTAAGTACAAGTTAAGTAAGTAATTGTTTTACGTATAGAAGCCCGATAGTGACATGTTGACTTTTCTAGCGGTGTAGAAGAAGTGCGGTAAAGTGACGATGCTGTATCGGAGGAAAGCTAGTCGAGGGTGTGTCTAACGCAAGGGACCATCGGATTTGTTGATGACAATTTTGGTTAGGAAAGTGAGGGCAGTAGACATTGCTTCTGATTGGATAGAAGAAGGTTGTTGGACTAGGAAGGGCCTTAGCCGCCCTCGATAGAAAGTTGCTAGTGGGAAGCATCATACGTGAGAAAAACTAACTTTCCCGTGTCAAGCCGTAGTAGACAATACTCTTTAGAAGGCGATTTAGAAATAGGATATTCGTTCGGTCTGAAGGACCTTAGCTAGTAAATTACTGAGATTTATGATGGGTCCTTGAGATTATTAAGGGTATGCAGTGAGGACGAGCGGACATCTGGTTACCATCTTGCCCGCGGTGTGTGGCCTGGTCTAGGTAGAGTGTCGCCGTTAAAAAACACTAACACACAGTTAGTGTAAAACGTACTCATGCAGTACTTAACTTTAACAAAAATTAAAATTATGGTACTACATCGTTTAGTAAGAAATTCTTAAGAAATGAAAGACCTGTACATATTCTTACAAGTCTGCAAACTAATTTTATATATATATATATGTAATATATGTTCGTACAGTTAGCGCTTCATAGGATAAAGTGTATTTGAAAGATCATTTCAAACTGTTGTAAGATAACGATCCAAAGCACAATACTATTAATACATTAGCGTGGATTTTCTATCATGCTTGGAAATACTTAAAATATGTCCACAATATGAGCATTATTGAAAATACATAAATAAAATGTTATTAAATATAGGCTTGGGTTTGATATTTAATAGATTCACACAGATTGAATTTTACTTTCCATATTTCACCACCTCGTACAAAACGTCTGAACACACCGGATACACTCAGATAATTAACACGTGATCGACTCCTAAGACAAAAGAGCGACATGAGGAGTCGTACCAACTTAGCTTGTAGGAACTAGAGATCATACCAACTTAACGTTTCTCAACATAAAATATATAAAAATATAAATAGAAGTATTGATTCAGCATATTTCATCATTAAATCATTTAAAGAAGGCTTTCTTAGAAAAATGGAAAAATATTTTAACTAGAGTACTCATCAATTTGACAAATTCAATGCCACGATATTTGCAAGGCATAATGGAATAAAAAGGAAGCTTTACTAAGAAGAAGAGGTCGCGAATAGCGAGACTCAGATTTTGATAAAACTTGAGACTAGAAGAACAGCGCAAAATATTAAACACGAATCCATTTTTAGTTGGAATAACTAGAGTTTATGAGGTGTAACCACCCTCTAAAGTTCAGCCCCTAAAAGATTATCCGGGATACAGTTAAATATAGACAAATATTTGTGAATAAAAATCTTAGCATATTGAACGAAAATACTACAGTTAATAAGAAACTTTCAAACTTTTTGAAGAGATTACGTCAGTCATGTCTATTTGAAAAATTACGGTGTCAATGCATATGACAAAAAAGTTACATTTTTTATCATACATGCTGCTATACATTATGCTATAAATATATATATATATATATGGTTTCCGCGCTAGTTAATGCAAATATCCTATTTATCTTCCGCCGTTCTGTTTTTATTTACTACGATGGCAGACATTGGCGTCGCCAACGATCAACGCTACAAGCACTTTAATAGATGACTTCACAATAGTAGTGACCATCAATGCTATAATTTGAGAAAGTTTATTGAAACTAATAAGCATTATGATTTTACGTATCCATATTACTTTTACTTTTTTATATATTATTTGCATTTTTAATTTTATTGTGTGCGAAGTTCAGTGATGTCGAATTTGGAGAACGAGGTATTGCATGAAAAGCTAGTCTACGTTCTATCAGCAATAACACAAACGTTTCATTGGAAAATTGGCCAACTGTTCGACTATAACGTGAATTGTGAGCAATCGAGTATGGAACAAATAGAGTTTACGCCTTTGCTTTAACTTTGTACGGTTTGCTACGAAGTCGTAAACGTAAAAATCGCAAATATAACGCACATGTCATTGATGCTGGTACATAATTCCATTCTTGATTAATTTTTTTGAGTTCGAGGTCTTTTGCGAGCCGAAATTGTGTCATTTGTTGATGGAGTTGTTACCGTATTGATCATTTGGCCCAAAAGCGTAAATGCAATGTAGGCACCATCCAATTAGCAAAAATTTCGTGCAGTTACGAAGCTATTTGGAGTGCTTGAACACGATAAATTTTATAAAATTGGGAGTTTTGTCCTGTATTCGCTGATGATTGATTCAGCGACGTATTTTATATAAACACATTAGCAAATATGCATGAGCAAAGATGAAAATTAATCTGTTCTTCATTAGGAATGCGCAGCCGATTTGATCTTTGATACAGATTTAAAGGTCGCAATGTTAAGTTTCTGATCATCAAGTTATTCACTCAGTCGCTAAAAATCGTATTGTTGCAAAATCTTTTCTGCATGTAAAAGTCTTCTGTTATAACTATATTCTGATATATCTACAATTTACTGCTGCTTCGTCGATAGTAAAAACAAATGTAAATATGAACACGAAGGTAAATACAAATATATAAATATAAACATATTGCGAATAAAGTCAATTTAATTTATTATCGTTATCGGCAGAATGATTCTAACCAACTCTTTCCTGTGCATGTATCTGTCGGACGGCTATAGCTTCTGAGATATTCAAAAAAAACTATTGATACCACTGCAGTGAATTATATTTTTGCAGTGAATATTTTTGGCCGCCCATCCTTTCTTTATAGTATATACAGGGTGTTCAGCTACAAGTGTAAAAAAATTTTAGAGGTGATTCTTGCGGATAGAATAAGATGAAAAGGTCAAGAACAAAAAGATCGTGTTTTCGGCTTTGTTCTTTAAGTACTGACAATTAATCGTTTCGTTATTAACGCTAGTTAATAATAGTTGGCGGCCACGATGTGATTCCGAAAGGCTAACGCGCCTATAACCGGCGGCGTCGTGAATTAATTTAAGCCTAGCAGTGCCTCTTGCAACACATTTTAGTCACGATAATGTGTCCAATTCCGATCGTCTGCGGAAAATCCGAAAGATAGTTGATAAATTACGAGGAACATTTGCAAGTACATTTTACCACTACCGCAACTTATGTATAGTTGAACGTCTGCTCCTGTACATAGGCAGGCTGGCATTTAAAAATTCAGTTATATTCAGGATTTCATTATTTATATGCGGTCTGGAATTAAGATAAAAAGATGGGAAATCTCGTTGGGCCATATGTCCATGCCCCTTTACGACGAGGAAGCTGCAAGTAGTTGCAGATTAATCGTTACTCATGAGTTGTCGAGTCGTTGTAAGTTGTAAGTTTTAAGTTGTAATTTGTAAGCTGAGTTGTGAATTATCAATTTAGTTGTCTTAGTTATATCATATTACTGCATTAAGTTCACATTAAATAACCATCGTTTCCTGTTCAAATCATAATAAATAAATCTATGGAGATCATTAACCTGTGGTTTCTACAGATATTTCGGTCGATATTTAATAGTTTATAATTGAAAAATGGAGCCGAAAACGCCACATTTTTTATCTTTGATTTTCGTCTCATTTTGGTTCTAAGTACCACCCCTTACATTTTGTTTAATATCCTTAGCCAAACACTCTGCATACGAGCAAGGATTAGACAAGATTGAAGCCCTGTCCACAACTACATATACGGAACTATAAGAAATGTCTGTTACAACTCAGTTAGAAGAAGAGTCCAGTCCGAATTCGTGGAATACGGAAGTAGAATATAACACATCCCTTAGACGACCGAAGTGACAATAATTAATTTTACGTAAGACAGGCTATGATCACTGATATTCGGTATGGCTATTCCATTATCGGTTACTCAGCGACAACGAGTACTACAGCGAAGATTAATGGTTGATTAATAACGTCATATTATTTTTAGTATTTGTAGCGGCACTCGACAACAAAACTTTCCAACGGTTTCGTCGATACAAGTATATCACTGACGCGTAAGAACCGACAGGCCTAATGAGCCATCGATATCCCAACGATCCTAACGAATGCGTGCGCAGTGGGGATATTGAGAGGCTACAAAAAGAAACGAATCGGTTCAAGAAAACAGTTGGGTTGAGTTGAAGTAAGAATAATCAGTTGGAATCGAGAGTTGTACGTAAAGTGTCGAAAGTGAGAATTGTTAATAAATATGAAGTGTATGTGTGTTGTCCGTGGCACTTGTAGCTGCTGGCCATAGATGTCGCTACTGGGGTACTGCTATTTTTCTTCTAATTCAAATGCATGGAAGAAAACCTAACCTAACCTAAGGCGCTAACCACTGCGTTCGTCGTCCGGTCGAAGTTAGTGTCGAGTGACGGTATTTGTTGTCGAGTGCCACCACAAATATATTGTTAAACACCGCCGATTATTTCTTTGGCTCCCTACACGTCCTACACCAAAATCACCTCATATTAGTTTTATTAGTATGCGCAGAATTTAATGTATAATACCGTACGTTTTTTTTATTCATATTTCTGAAATTGGTAAACACACGAAGCTGAAATCTTACATTTGCCCGTCCTTCCCGTATATTTCATGTTAATCGGCCACTGGCGTTTTTCGAAACAATATCCATTACGATTGATAATTCTTTATGAAATATAAAGTTTGAAATCCTTCCAATTGATACGTTTAAATTTGATTGTGTTGTTGAAAATATTAGAATTCGGAAATTATTTGGAAATAAATTGTATATTAATGTACTGGTTTCGAAATAATTGGTAGAAAATCAGATGCCAAATTTGACGAAGCGCCGGTGAAGGTGTGCCACAAACTAGAACGGTTCTTTTTACGCAGGAAACGATGTTACAGTTTAAGCAACTACTTGTCAATATTTCTCATTTGCCAAATTGTCCCATTTATTACTCTATATGGTTGTATATTATTTACCAATATAGTGTGTATCGGTGTCTGCGCAGCGCAATAATACTTCAATTTGTCATAATAGAGGAATCAATAACATTTCACTCCGAAAGTTGTACAAAATTTATCGTGTAATCGATTTATATCGTTACATGACTTTTTTACGATTCCTGTGAAATCCTGAAGATACATTATTTAGTATATTATCTATCCATAATTTAATTCCTAAAAAGACTGGCATTACCGAAATGGAGATATTCATTCTCAAAGTTGAAAGTTTTAACATGTAATCCGTATAGTAAACTGTGGTCAAAATGGCATTTTGATTAATTGCGAATAAATCGTTGTTACAAAGTTCTAAAAGCGTATATAATGTGCAAAATGATCAGAAAAATTATGTATTAAGGAGATTTCAGCTTCACTTTACCGTTTTCGGATAAAACTAATGTGAAATATGTAATATCGGTAATTTCAACGTCCTGTTTGCCGTGTATATTATAATGTGTAGTCGCTAATCTATCCATTTCGGAATTGTTTGTTAATACAAACGCGTACCAAATGTGCGGCAGATAAGATATTTCATCCTAGAGGGAGAATCTCAGTTATATATATATTAAAAAATATGGATTTTACAAGTCCCAGCGCGTTTTATTTTTGTCTGATATTCCAGTCGCGCTACAAATGCCATAATTAATCTTTAGACTTTCAAACTTGTTAGTTTGTATCATTACGTACAATTTTTATGTTTTAATATATGGTTATTTAGAATATGGAGAAAATTAGGAAATTATAAATAAAAAATATATTGTACAATGCTGCAATGCGTGATATATGATGTTGCGAATTGCATGTAATAATTAATAAATAATACTCGCATTGGAAATCTGTGTGCGTCAGTGCAAGCTTATATTCTCGGAAACGTCAAGGAGGAAATGTAAGTATAAACTATACAAACAGGCTCTCATCATGAATGTTTTTACACTTTTTGTGCACTGAAATGTTAAATCACGTTAGTTTCTTATTTTACAATTCTGATGAAGAATAATGTGTTCTGATTGTGAATGGAAAAGAAAAATTATAAATGGTGTTTTGTATTGCATTTTGTGGAAAATTGAATCAATACATCAGAAAAAAACTTTGCTCGCTGTTAAAGATAATAAACGACAAAAAGCATGGTTTCACGCCACTAGAAGAGATATTTCTTTTGCTACGAAGATAATTATATTCTGTGTTTTGCAAGTGCATAAATCATTCATATATAATGTATGATACAAATCATACCATGGGTTGAAATAGATCAATTATTGAAATATAATTAAAACCTATTAAATAATAACATTACCATACAATTAAATAACAATATTAGCATAACCTATTAAATAATTAAAACATGCCCAGTTTATTTCATACTTCATTAATAAAATTAAAATATAGCAACATGCATCAAGTTTAATATTAGTATTTTATCGAAACAAGTAATGTGAACATCTTCTTATACAGCTGCTTTTGTACTTCGGACACAGTGATATAATTAGACTTGGACAGATATGGAAAAATGTGAATATAGGAAGCAAGGAAAGATCTCGTTCTGCGATATAACGTAGATATGAAATTACGTAAGGAAAAAGTACGAGTGTGCCCAAAGTTATTTGTAAACTATATAAATGTTGGAAAGTACAGTGCTAGTAGGTTTGGTAACGCTATGATTTGTTTCGATATCGTTTACTTCAACACGAAATCAAGTATGATGCTCCATCAGTCTATATGCACGCAGCCACCATTTGTCACTCGTCACTCACTACTCTCGTTACAACGGTTCCAACGCTCTTTTTCACGCTGACCGCACTCCTTGACAACGCTGACAACATTCCTTGATAACTGACTAATGGCTACCTCTTATACCATGGCTCCGGTATACCCGGCACGCACATATTCCACAGACGTGGATGACCCATGGTTAACTAGACCTTCTTAAACCCAGGGTTTTTCCCCGATACTACACGAATCTGAGTAATTCCGCTAAAACGAAGGTTCAATTAGCTACACAAATATGCTATGGCTTTTATTCATACCGATGGATTTTAATACTATCAGAAGTTAATATTTATTTTATAATATATATTTACATAGCTATTTAGCACGTCTAAGGCACCTAGATTTGTAACATGAAAACAACTATATTGTATAGGTGTACCAAATGAATTATATGTTCGGTGCCCTGAATAGAAAAAAATAATCTCAAGGAGTTTTTAGCCATCTGTCTGTAGTAATCCAGCAGTCTGTAGACATCTTTAGAGAAGAAACTATTTAGAAAAAGTTTCCAAACTGTTTTTAATCCTAACTGGTTGAGAAAATAGTCCTTGGCAGAATGTACGTAGTGTTTCGCTGTCATGCTACCATTGTCTGTCTATCATGAGTCGTAAGTGACGTAATCACAGTCATACAAAGAGGTCTTGACTTTTGCTAGGCAAATACGTCCGCAAATTAAGTTGTGAAAAATCAACATAGAAGACAACAATGTTCTCGTTCTGGTGAAACTACAGAACCGTTACGTCCTCTCCGATTTTGATGATTTTTGAACATGTTGTCAGGGACGTGATTTTTAACAACCTGTGGTGGATGGTGTAGAGGATTAATAAAACGGGAACGAGAGATTGCTGTTGCAACCCGTTAAATATATTTGAAATAAATTAAATAAGTATAGACAATGTCCAAAGTCCATAACGACGAAGACAATTGAAAGAATTCTAACTTTCCTAAAAATTAGACTAGAAAGTCTTTCTAGTGCGACGCTTAGCGTGTTCTGAATAACGGGTTTGATCTTGGCGAATTTGCTCTGTTTTAAGGGTGGCGACAAGCTCGAGCAGCGAAAAATGCGTTTTTGTAAGCGCGGTTACATGACCGTTCCAGAAATTGGGCGGTGTGTTGCACATGAGGAGTGCGGAAAGGACCCATAGGCACAGGACTTTAGCTTTATTCAAATTAACGGAGAAAAAGAAAATTTATCCTACTCGAATCACGAACACGAGATTTACATTACTGTATATAGGACATGACTGTATGTAGATTTGTCTAGTAAAATAAAGCAACATTAAATCTGGTACTGCAGCTTGTTAGGTTTTTTTAGAGAATCTGTTTAAAAACTATTTGCTCGTTTTATTTGATACTATTTGAAATTGGAATAAACAGTTTGGATGGTTCAAAACCAATCAAAAATCTCAGAATCTTTCTACGACTGTAAAACTATGTCATACAGAAAGATAACTCTACGGAATTATGGTACAAGAACAAAGAAATGTAGAAAAACAATTTTCTTTTTATTCATTATACATAGTTATACCGTATTGATACACACAAATTGCTTATACTTTTAATTGAATTGCAAGATAAATGTACATCCTACACTTACAAAAACTGTTTTTAGTTCAAGAACGGTCAATCCGAAGTAGGACATTTTTTAAAGAGCTTAGTGTAAGCTCTACTCTTGTTACCAACTGGTTTCAACAAATTATTCCACAGATTATTCGCATTTTGGGAAACACAAAACATTTCCGATTAATAACACAATGCTCATTAATTAACTGTATAGTTTCATCTGTTATATTCTCATAGTGCTTGTAGTTTTTGACTCTAGTAAAAGCAATCAGCATTCAGATATAAGAGATGGGCGAATCCATCCTCGGCCAGAATCGGTAAAATATCTACAGTGAAGAAATTCTGTGAATACTGTGAAATTCTGGATAATCAGCAACTTCTTACATTAGAATTAGGGCTTACATTAGAATTGGGGTTAGGGGCGTGAAACGAATCTTCGTTTGGATTACATATTGTCGTTATGCAATAGAGAAGACATTGACTAGTGACATTGACGGGATGATAGATGTACGTGCTCACAAAATTTAAGTCGGACTCTTTGTTAATAAAACGCGTAATATTCACTGGTCGTAAGGGGTTACTCTTTTCGTCGATGAGATCGCAAGAAAGAATGATGATGCTTCCGTCCCGATGATGCTACAGAGGAAAACTATGATGGAGTGTGTTTAAGGACACGAGATCATCGGATTCGTCGAGGATAGCCTTCGTTCAGAAAGTAAGGGAAATTGACGTTGCTGTTAATTGGTTAATTTCCATGTTGGTGGTTAGAGAAGGATGCTAGCCGCCCTTGAGGGCAAGTTGTTAGCAGGAAGCGTCATTCGTGAAAAAATAGGTTTCCCCTATCTTCCCGTAGTTGGGACAAGGACTGTTTGTCTATTTGAAGGACTTTAGTTAACTAAATCTTAAGATTTATAACGGGCCCTCAGGCTAGCTGAACATGTACTGTGGAGATGCATCGACATCTGATAATCATCTTGCCTGAAGAATAGGGTCTGTGTGTGGCGAGCGACGAGACAGAAACTGTTGGAATGTTTACTGTCGAGTGCCGCTACAGCTATTTCTTTTTGAGGAGAACTATACTATTATTCCATACCTTTGTTAGACAAAACGTTCATCCCTTGACCGCGGCTACGTTCGGCGACTGGTTGTCGTCTCGAAGCCCAAGCTCATTATCACAAGTATCGAACAAATACAATCGGATTGAATGACGACAATTGCTTAATAACGGCTATGGTAGAATCTAGATTACAGTATTAAGGGGTTTTCCCAAAGTTCCAAAGGGAAGGCTCCGGTGTCCTTTCATCTCCGACAAATGTATTGTTATGGTACAGAATGAATTTGAATCTCCTCACATAAAACTTTTCCTTGTTTCTACCTATTCTTATTCTTTATCTCTTGATTCACTGAATCTTCTTCGTCTTCGTCTTCATCAACGTCTAGCTAAAGACTTTCTCTATCAAATTCCAAAGTGTAGCTCATTGTTATATCAGATCTATCGCTTACATCAGTTAAGATCAAATCATCATCTTTTTCAGTGTTTGCCCTTTTAAACAATAACCGGAATCACCGGAATGTTTCCCTGACATGTACCATATTAATCTATGGCGAAAATTTAAAGCTGATGGCTGAGCACTCGTCACTCCCATACTTCATAAATATCAAAAAAATATTCTCTGAGCAATCCTGTGTCAATAGATTTGTTAAAATTAAACACATTTTCGAAGTAGTTGAATTAAGCTGTTCTATGGATGCGGTAGCAACTTCTGAAGAGAAATGTTTTTTAAAATAATTCTTTTTTGGAATGGAACCAAACAACCGTTATTATTTTGAATCAAAAAACCTTGCTTGCCGCATCTCCGACAGTTATCTTCTAAAAGGGATTAGCAACAATAGGTACTTTTTGCCTAACTTGAGTCACAGACATCTAAGTGCTATTAAGTAATTTTGAAAATAACGTTCAATCAATACAGTCCTTTGCAATATGTTCTCCATTTAGAAAAAAGCACGACCTAAGAAATTATTTTCCCATGTACGGAGTTTCTTTTAGGTTTTAACAAATGAAACGCATCATTAAAAACAAAAATTATATGTCGCTACCAGATGGATATACGAAACAAGAAATTGAGATTTCTCTGTCTCAACACTCAATTTATTTAAAACTTTACTGTTAGTTTGTCTACGTTGTAGGTAAAATGTAACAACAACGTAGCGATGCTTTGTACAATTGAAATATATCGTCATTTACCATACCTCTGGCGAGAAATTTGTCGCAATGATAGAAAATAATTCTCCTTCAATTGTTTAATAGACCTTTGACAATACCAAGTTTTACAGTTTTGTGAGACTCGACGACTTGTTCGTTGTTTTCGTCTATTTCCATCTTCTGACAAATGTACGCTTCGTCATAACATTTCCTCTCGGAAATTAAACGTCGAATACCTTGGCCAAATTCCACCTAAATTGCCCATTTTCTAAGCGCAGATAAAGCTGCAAATGAATACCTATTTTTTCTCAAAATCTGATAGGCTTTTCGACTTACGGTGCTTAGTAGTATGGCAGTACACATTTTAAACACTCCACTTGATTCTGTTTTTTATCATTCATTAGAACATCTATTTGTTTTTAGCGAATGCGTTTTTCAAAACATTACGCACATTTTCTTTGATTAAATGTTTTGCAACTCGAGATGTTTCTTTTTCTAATCGATTTAATTCCATTTCAGCGTTTTGCTTTCTTTCCTTCTCTTCTTCTATAACTCATTTTAATTGTTCATATCTTTTACTTGACATTAGAAAATAATACGAATTATGGACAAAACTTTATTATTTTTGCTTATTGATATCTTATAACAGTATGGAAAAGATGCGAAAATGTCAAATTTTATAGGACTGTGAATTCTTTAGAATAAATATTTTTATGTATTTAAATCTATTTTAAATATTTATTTAATATACTTTGCTATACATTACATAAAATTTTTGTGTGGATGATTTAACGTGTTGATTTAAGTAATGACGAGACAAGTTGATATTTGATATCGTCAAATGTACTTAAAGTTATTCCAAGTACAGAGTTAATCGTCGCTCACTCAATGACACTCGATATACGTACATTACGTAACGCTTACGTTCGCTCGATATTAACTGTCCTAGAGATCGTGTTCGTTTATTTATACTGGTCGGGGAAGTACCAGAAACTTTAAAATCGACTCCAGTTGACGGTTGCACGTAGCGGATATATTATTTTGTCCGGAATTTGTTTATCATTACGTTTCGTACGTCAAGACGGTATCAATACCCCGAGGCAAAACAACAACATGAGTCACTCTCGATTCGCCTCGTCCTAAGACTCATGTGCCGCTATAAACTAGTTAGAATAGACCTTTGTAATCCTCGAGCAGATTATCATCAGAAGATGTATTTACACGGAATACTAGTAAACTTCTACAACATATAATAAAGTGCGTATGTGATCAAGTTAATGATATACATATGCATATTAACTTTTTTCATTACCAACGTTTAGATGTTAATGAGGAAGACAAAAACATAAGAGTTTAGAACGAAATAATTTATTCTATACTTGCAAATATAGGTTAAAACGTTATGCAAAATATAGGTTATAAACTTTATATATTGAAACTGTGCGCCCGAATGAACGATACTATTGATATCGATTACGTGTAGTTAGGACCACGGTCATGTAAACAGTTCTTGACACGCAAATACCGAAAGCGTAGAAGAAATTGTCCGCAAGTTGAGTTGTAATAAAAGAGAACATGGAAGACAAGAAGGGCATTATACGTATGAGTGGCATGCTATGAATGTCACAACAGGCAGAGACATTGGTACTTTATCCGCTTTCGTCTGTCTCGTAAGAATGAGGGCGAAACAGACAATGGCCGTGTCACGTAAAATTCGTGATAAAAAAGGAAGAGCTGAGCAATAGCTTAACTTGACTATCCTTTTATATTTTTATATGTTTTTATTCACAAAACAGATTAAATACAATATTACAATCGAATAGCAAAGTTACAAAGTATTAAAATAGTTGTTTAAATCGAGGCCAAGACTGTCTCAAGATTAGTCTCGTGGTCGAATGCTCGCAGTATTTATATGTTGAGTTTATAGGAGTTGAGGGGCAAGGAGAGGATACTGAGTGCCCTACATAATGGGGAAAATTTGGTGTTGGGCTATGTACAAAGGCAAGGTCAAAGTCTAACGGTTCATTGCCTGGTAGTGTGAAATGACGTGGATTTGGGTATGATCGCTGTCACAGCTGCATGCCAGCAAAACACTACGCACATTCTGCCAATGACTATTTTTCTCAACCTGTTAGGAATAAAAACAGTTCGCAAACTTCTCTTAGACAGTTTCTTGTTTAGAGATGCTACAGACAGCCGAGTAAAACTCCTTGAAATGAATTTTCCGTATTCAGGGCACCAAACATGTAATTCCTTTGAACCCAAAATATTTTTTTTAAATGTTTCAGTATCATGTAATTCTATATAATATGACTGTTTACATGTTTTGTATCCAGGTGCCTTAGACATGTTAAATAGCTATGCAAATAAATATTATAAGATAAATATTAACTGCTGATAGTACTAGAATTCATCGGTATGAATAACAGCCACAGCATACTTGTGTAGCTAATTAGACCTTTGTTTTAGCAAAATTGCTCAGATTTATATATATTTGTCGGAGATGAAAGGACATCGGAGCCTTCCCTTTGGAACTTCGGGAAAACCTCTTAACACCGTAATTTAGATTCTATCATAGGCATAATTAAACAATTATCGTCATTCGATCCGATTCTATTTGTTCGAGATTTGCGATAATGAGCTTGGGCTCGAGGCGACAACCAGTCGCCGAACGTAGCCGCGGTCATGGAATGAACGCTTTGTCTAACAAAGGTACGGAGTAATTCTATAGCTCTTCTTAAAAGAAATATTTGTAGCGGCACGCGACAGTAAACATTCCAACGGTTTCTGTCCCGTGGCTCGCCACACGCAGATCCTATTCTTCGGGTATGATGGTTACCAGATGCCGACGCGTCTCCACAGTACGTGATCAGCTAGCCCGAGCGCCGTTATAAACACTAAGATCTAGTTACCTAAAGTCCTTCAAACAGTCTTTGTCCCAACTACGAGAAGATAGAGGAGACCTATTTTTTCAACGAAAGACGTCTTCCACCAGCAACTTTCCCTCGAGGGCGGCTAGCATCTTTTTCTAACCACCGATATGGAGATTGGCCAATTAGCAGCAACGTCAATTTCCCTTACTTTCTGAACGAAGGCTTTTCTCGACGAATCCGAGGATCTTGCGCCTTTAGACACACCCCATATAGTTTTCCTCTGTGGCATCATCGGGACGGAAATTCGTTCCTTCTTGCGATCTCATCGACGAAAAGAGTAATGCCTTACGACCACTGAATGTTACGCGTTTTATTAACAAAGAGTCCGACTTAGATTTTGTGAGCACGTACATCTATTATCCCGTTGGCCGCGGATACGTTATTGAACCTAGGATCATTGTCATTAGTTTCTCGAGTATCTAATTACCACGGTTGCTTGTCCAATTCTATAATAATCGTATTTGCACTAGTCAATGTTTTCCCTATTGCATAACGACAATGTGTAATCCAAATGGAGATTCGTTTCACGCCCCTAACCCTAATTCTAACGTAACCCGACATATTTATATATATTTTCTTGCTCGCTCTATTCATTTTTTGCAGATTTGTCCAGACCTGTTTATGTCACTGTGTCTGAAGTACAAGAGCAGCTGCATAAGACGATGTTCACATTATTTGTTTCTACAAAATACTAATATTAAACTTGATGTTTTTTCCTATATTTTAATTTTCTTACTGAGATATGAAATATACTGGACATGTTTTTATTGTTTAATAGGTTATGCTTATATTATATTGCACCAGTTGATATAGATCAACTTATGGTATGATTTGTATTATACATTATGCATGAGTGATTTATCTCTATAGCAAAGGAAATATCTTTTTTAGTGTCATAAAACCATGCTTTTCGTCGTTTATTATCTTTAGCAGCGAGCAAAGTCTTTCTCCGATGTATTGATTCAATTTTCTTCGCGTTTCAATACAAAACACCATTTAGAATTTCTCGTTTAGATTCACGATCAGGAAATCACTCCCACTTTGTGCTGACTTGTACAGGAAATTTAACATCATTTTCCATGAGAATGGACGAGTTGTGGTTGATAGTTGTTTTCGCCAAGTTGGCCCCTGTGCTCAGGAGAATACGACGCAAGCAGAAAAATTTTAAAGCTAAGGTCGATTTTTCGGCAATCCTTTTGTATTTTTACCAAATAGAGGCGTAAAGCATCCTACGTGATGTGTTTTAAGTAAAATTATTGATTCAACATTAAATATGTTGTTCACAGAAAAATCGTAACGAAAATAGTACTCGTATTATATTACAGTAAATGTCCAATGTAATCTCTGTTTTCTTACAAACGAAGTACACTGTAAGCACGATACATGCAACAGACTGTATACACTACACACACTACACACCAAAATCACTCGCGTTGGAATTAAATAAGAAAGATTTAGAAAAGAACAAAGAATACAAAAATAAAAAAGAGTTGCAGTGTTCAAAGAATTAAAAACTAAAAGGCCTCAAATTACATATTACTTCATAAAACGATACCTTCATTAATCCTTCGAGTATAAGCTTAAACAATCTCTTCCGTAGTTTCCTTTGGTTCTTTTATTTTTTATTTCATGTGTATGTATGCGAATATTCAAATATACCGTATCAGTATCTCAAGAATACTTGATGCGTATGTGATCTTTTTGCGAATACCCGCGAACGGGACGATCACGGTGCGTGTATCAAATTTGTCTAAACGTTTTTATTATTTATTATTTACTAATACTACTATTATGATATTTTATTTATTTATATTATATTATATGTTATTTTTATATTATTAATTATATATCATTTGTTTTATTATTTTATTTATATTATTAAATACTATTATTTATTAATTACTTATGGAGACAAAGAATGAAAGTAAACAGTAATGATCTCTACTCTACAATTCCATGAGGCGGTTTTCGATATGCTGTTATGGATTTTAATAAGGAGGCAAGTATAATGTTTAATCTATAATTTTTTTTTATAACACGTCGCGCAGGATGCTTTATGACTTCGAATGTCATAATCTTCTTCTCTACGCTTTGTGGAGGTAAGCTAGCACCCATGTAGCGTTCGATTTGAGCACTCTGTGCACCCCGCTGCTTACGCTGATCTATTTTCCTTTGTGTAAGGAGGTTAGTGCGCGCACAGGAATGTTTCGACGAATCTTTAATTGCCAAAAACTCAAGGATAAAATCGGAAACGTAATATTTTTAATCCTGATTTTCATTTTATTCTTACTTCAAGAATCACCAATTAAATTTTTTCACATCTGTAGTCGAACACCCTGTATATATAATGGTATGATCTGTAGTGAAATCAGCAAAAATATGAACGAATAAAAATCAAATGCTTATTAATTTGAATAAACACTCTCAATAGCATTGACGGCTACTGTCGACTCATCTAGTAAGGTGCTTTTAGCGTCGATTGTTGGCGATGGTAATATTGGCGTAATAGATAGATATAAATATACATGACTGACGTAATCTCTTCAAACAATTACTTATTTACTGTAGTATTTTTTCCTTATATGTTAAAATTTGTATTAACACATTTTTGTCTATTTTTAATTTGTTGAAGTGGTCACCACTTCCAAGGAAACTCTACAACTGGTCTTTGTAGTTTTGTCAAGCACTGAAGTCATCGACAGCGTATAAACAATAGACTGGGACGAAGGCAGACAATAGAAGGCATAGACAGTAGACAGGCGACGATCGCTTCGGGGCTTTCAGTTATAGGGTAACACTGCTAGCGTGCGGATCGGGACCAGCTCAAATTATATTTCTAATTGTACTTACACTTCTGTATTAAAATATATTTCCTACTTTACAATTTATCCACGCGTTTCTCTGTTCATACATCTAATAACCTCAGCATAATTGTTTTCATGATAGACTTTTAAGGATTGAACTTTAGAGGGTGGTATCACTTTATAAACTTGAGTTAGCGTGGCTAAAAGAGAATACGTGTTTAATATTTTGCGCTGTTCTTCAAACCTGTAAAGTTTTAACAAAATCGGAATCTGACTGTTCGCGACCTTTTTTTGTTAGTGAAGTTTGCTTGTAATTTTATTATGGTCCGAAACTCTCGTGGCGCTGAATCAAATCAAATGGCGTTATCAAATTGATGAGTGTTCTACCTGAAATATTTTTCTATTTTTTTAAGAAAGCCTTCTTTAAATGATTTTCCCATATATTTTCAATAATGTTTATATTGCAAAACTGTTTATAAGCATTTCCAAACACGATACAAGATTAACGCTCTTGGATTAGCATTATTGTATTGCATAGCATTGTATATCGTGTATCATTGGGCTTTGGATAGTTACCTTGCATCAGAATGAAATTGTCTTTAAGCCCATTTTTTTAGGCTTTGATGCAGATTATTTTTTTTTTATATTTATGTACGTTTCATTCTATGAAGCGCTAACTCGACAAATATGCATTATACATGTATTTGTACCATTAGCCAGATATTTATTAATATTTTCATAATAGGAATAGATTATCGAATACTTTTTTTTAAATTATTTTGAGAATTTGTAAGAATATGTATATATCTTTCATTTGCAAAAAATTTTGTAATAAACGATGTTATATTACAATTTTATTAAGATTATACACTATATGAATAGTTTTTACACTGGCTCTGCGTTATTGTTTTTCAATTCCACCAGAAAAAATCATCCGTAATTATCAGAAATGGAATTTGTAATGCAAATATTTTTCCCTTCATCCTGACCAATAAGAAGTTGTATGTAATGCAAATGTCATTAAAATGCAAGCTGTAGGAGCAATCAGTGACAAAAGATCAATTCCTGTTGACCTTTTACGATCAAAAACCACTCAAGGCTACTTCTTGTTTGATTTTTGAGATAAATATATTAATCAAATGATTCACGCATAGCATTATCCAGTTGCAGTAGTAGGGCGATGTTATTACAAGTATGGGTATTTAGAGGAGCGACACATAGAATATCGTTACAGTACTGTGACGAACGTATCGGTATCTACTATCGTGAAGTCGCATTTTTGTTCAATCTTTGGGAAACACAGTGAAAATACTATCAGGTAACAGGCGATTCCTTGTTATTCTGTATTCAATTGTGTCCTTCACTAACTGTTATTCATTATTACCAATATCATATATATCAAAAACTATCATCGGATCATTAATTATTACAAAAGTTTAAACGAAGTTTCTGAGTTCTCAAATATTTATTTTGTATTTTACATTATACGCAGAAAAATGGTCTATTATTGTGATAATTTAATAATTTACAACCAATCAGCAGATGTAATCGTAATTTTGGCAAAAATTGAGTTTAGGATCGGTTTTTCATAAATTATTGTTTAGACTGTCTTCGACCTTTCCGGTTTATGAGAGATAAAAATACGTTTCGCGGTGACTACAACCATGCGAGATATTTTAATCATTTTACATCTTAAATGGTAAAATCTCTTGTTTTAGATTATATATAAAAGAAACCATGAAATGGTAATGGAAAGATTATACATATATTTACGCAATTACATTAATAAGTTGAAGTAATATATCCTACATCGTGATAAAATACATTTCCCTTATTTTATTTATCACTTTCTTTAGAAATATATTTGTTAATTATTTAGATGCTGCGTCAAAATATCTCGTTGAATAAGAACATCCCTTTGAATATTTGAACATCCCATTGAATATAAACATCCTTTCATAGAAATTCAAGAGTTAAAGTGACTTTATGTTCAATGTTTCTACAAAATTGTTGTTAGTTAGTTATAATAATTTTCTACACTTGTATACTATACACATGTATGAGTACAATATTTAACGTATTAATTCTTTATAACACAACTTGTACAATAAAAGGCTTGGTATTGTAAAGATCAAACAGAAAACAAGTTACAAAACTAAATAACGTAGAAATTAATGCACTATAATATACACAAAAAGGATAATATAAAATAATTGCACATTCCTGGAGCTACAGTAAGATTCAAATGGAGCACAAAAAGAGTGCGCCTTGTTTCTTACACAAACGATGGGTGGGCAGCAGCTTATCTCGTCCAAGTCATAAAGAAGAGGACTATGACGTTCGGAGACGTAAACCATTCTGCGCGACGTTTTCTAAAAAAAATCATCGATTATAGATTAAACCTGTTCACTCATTGAAACCTGTGACGGCATATCGGAAGTATGAGTCCTTTTGCGTCCATAAATAATGAATAAATAAGAGCATATATAAACAATGTTTATACACATGTCGGAGATGAAAGGACATCGGAGCCTTCCCTTTGAAACTTCGGGCAAATCCCTTAACACCGTAATTTAGATTCTATCATAGGCATAATTAAACAATTATCGTCATTCGATCCGATTGTATTCGTTCGAGATTTGTGATAATGAGCTTGGGCTCGAGGCGACAACCAATCGCCGAACGTAGCCGCGGTCATGTGATGAACGCTTTGTCTAACAAAGGTACGGAGTAATTCTATAGCTCTCCTTAAAAGAAATATTTGTAGCGGCACGCGACAGTAAACATTCCAACGGTTTCTGTCCCGTGACTCGCCACACGCAGATCCTATTCTTCGGGTATGATGGTTACCAGATGCCGACGCGTCTCCACAGTACGTGATCAGCTAGCCCGAGCGCCGTTATAAACACTAAGATCTAGTTACCTAAAGTCCTTCAAACAGACAAACAGTCTTTGTCCCAACTACGAGAAGATAGAGGAGACCTATTTTTTCAACGAAAGACGTCTTCCACCAGCAACTTTCCCTCGAGGGCGGCTAGCATCTTTTTCTAACCACCGATATGGAGATTGACCAATTAGCAGCAACGTCAATTTCCCTTACTTTCTGAACGAAGGCTTTTCTCGACGAATCCGAGGATCTTGCGCTTTTAGACACACCCCATATAGTTTTCCTCTGTGGCATCATCGGGACGGAAATTCATTCCTTCTTGCGATCTCATCGACGAAGAGAGTAACGCCTTACGACCAGTGAATGTTACGCGTTTTATTAACAAAGAGTTCGACTTAGATTTTGTGAGCACGTACATCTATTATCCCGTTGGCCGCGGATACGTTATTGAACCTAGGATCATTGTCATTAGTTTCTCGAATATGTAATTACCACGGTTTCTTGTCCAATTCTATAATAATCGTATTTGCACTAGTCAATGTCTTCTCTATTGCATAACGACAATGTGTAATCCAAATGAAGATTTGTTTCACGCCCCTAACCCTACTTTTAATGTAGCTCCGACACATATTTCACATGTCCACCGTAATCATCTCATTCACGGATGACAAAAGAAAATCACATAGGCATTAAATATTCTTGAAGTACTACTAAATTTGGTCGAACACTATCTCGCATGCACCACACACATTTTCCACACAAAGTATCGATCACTGCATACTGCAATATTCACACATATACAAATAAAACAAAAAATAAAGAAGCCAAAGGAAACAGCAAAAAGGTTGTTTAAGCTTGAGATATTAACCATAATAAATTTTCAATTTTCTACATTATTTAAAAAATTTTTCCACTTCCTATTTGATAATTCAGTGGCAAATATTGGGACTGAAAGTGTGAAGATCCTGGAACATGGATACAATCAACAAAGAATCGAATGAAATTTGGATCAACAAAAGGTTGAATAAGACGAATACTCTCGAGGAATTCTACGCCGGTAATGGGATTCTTGTGACTGGAGCAACCGGTTTCGTGGGAATAGGTCTTCTGGAAAAACTGATGCGCGTGTGTCCGCGCATCACTGCCATCTTTATACTAATTCGTCCAAAAACGAACGAAGCGCTAGATCAACGATTTAAGAAGCTGATAGATGATCCCGTTCGTAAATATAATTCTTGTTTCTTTCAATGCTTCAGCCTGTCAGGAGCCAAATTGGCTAACCTTCTTTTCTGAAATTGAGCTTGTATCTTTTCGTCTTCAGATTTACGATGGCGTCAAAGCAACGAACCCATCAGTTTTGAGCCGAGTTTACCCCGTGAAAGGTGACGTGAGTCTGCCAGATTTAGGACTTTCGCGAGAGGATAGAAATCTCTTGTTAGAAAAAGTAAACATAGTGTTTCACGCCGCGGCCACTGTGAGATTCAACGAGCCGTTACACGTGGCTATTAATGTGAATACGAAAGGTACTGCTCGTATCATCGAACTTTGGAACGAACTGAAGCATCCTATTAGCTTCGTCCACGTTAGCACAGCTTATAGTAATGCGAATCTACAAGAGATCGGGGAAAAAGTTTATACGTAAGAATAAGTTAGGCTCAAACGTTATTCCATAGTTTACGAATATAATATTTGTAATTCTAGCGTGAAGAATATGTTCACATATTATTAACTCCACAGCACGAGCTTGAAACCTTCAGAGGTGATCGATATGTGTGACAGATTCGACAAAACGTCGATCAACCAAATAGAAAAAAGGATTTTAAAAACTTATCCAAACACATACACATTCAGTAAGAATTTGGCAGAGCAGATTGTAGCAAGCAAGTGCAAAGATCTGCCAGTTGCGATAGTGCGGCCAAGTATAATTGGTGCCTCTTTGGAAGAACCATGTCCTGGTTGGCTAGAGAATATTTCTGCAATAACAGGTATTTTTAGAAATCTTTTACAATGATACACGTTCAATACCCCTCAGATTTCAGAAAAGTCGAGTTAACCTTTGGGTTTGTGGGAAGTTAAATGAGGCATTTCCAATAGATCATCATTATTATAGTTCAAGTTTGTTGTTGCTCACAATTACGAGAATTCTTTCCAATCTAATTAGCGCTACCTATCTGGAAATAGAAAATCACAAATAATTTCTAAATCAATTTAATGTAACCAGGTATCGTCCTGCTAGTGAGTAAAGGATGTGCAACAGCAATACTGGCTAGGAAAGATGCAAGAATGGATGTAGTGCCTGTCGATTTCGTAGTTGACACGATAATATGTACTGCATGGCATGTCACGCTACATCGTGGTCACGAAGTTAAAGTTTACAACTGCACGAGTAACGCTAACCCTTTTAAGTAAAGTTTATTACGAATCTTTTTCAACCCATGTAATTCGATTGTTACAATATTCCAAAACATTCAGTTTATTTACGTAATGTAGACAATGCGCAAACAAACGTAGAAAACAAAAGTCCACTTTTGCTCTCAATACTTCAATTTAGAAAAGTAGTGATACAAAATAATATTTATATCAATTCTATAATATTTCCCGAGGTATTCGGATGATAATAAACTTCGCATTAAGTATAATTTCAATAAGTATACATATGTAAATGTTTCAATTGACAAGATGGGGTCAGTTAAAAGAGGCCGTGGTGAAGTGTAGCATAGAAACGCCACTGAACGATACGCTATGGTACCCGGGGTGCCCAATGATAGCTAATAGATATATTTACAACGTTCTGAGTGTAATTCCGTATGTTTTGCCTGCATTCGTCATTGATATCTTTTTAAGACTCCGACGTAGTAAACCAATGTGAGTATTCTCGCGATCGTCGAACAACGAGGACAATCTTTCTGGGATAATCTCTGTCTTTATCTATAATAATAATTAAAAATGATATTTCAGAATGATGAAACTCCTCAAAAGTAGCAATAAGCTGTTCAGATCGGTAACATATTTCACCACGCACGAATGGACGTTCCAAAGGGATAACTGTACCGACTTGGTGAGGAAGGTGAAAATGTTGAATGACAGCGATATTTTCAAACTAGATTTACGGGATATGGATTGGCAGAAGTATGTTGCAATTTACCTGATGGGAATTAGGAAATTTATTCTAAAACAAGAGTTTAAGTCAATAGCCCGACAACGGTTAGCGAGGTGCGTATAGAAATATCTTAGTATAAAAAATTAGGAACTAATATAAATACATATAATTTCGGTTATTTCAGGTTGTACTGGATACATCAGGTCACCAAAATATCCGGTATAATAATTTTACTATGGATAATATTATATTTTGTGTACTGACTATTTAAACCTTACTTTTTTCTCTTTTAACAAAAAACAATATAAATAGAATTTTATGAAGAAGGGACTCATAATCCGGTTCTTTTTGTTTCTTCATTCGTCTCATTTCTAAATAAATTTATATTTTGTTGAGAAAAGTTAAGTTGGCATGATCGCTAGTTACTACAAGCTAAGTTGCTACGACTTCTAACGACGCTCCTTTGTCTTAAAAGTCGACCACGTGTTAATTGACTAACTGTATCCTGTGTGTTAAGACGTGTTGTATGAGGCGGAGAAATATAGAGAGAAAAATCGAATCTGTGTTTAATCGATTAATTATCAACCCAAAACCTACATCAGTTAACAGGTTATGGGCCCAGGGCAGTAAACTGCAATAATAAGGAGAATTATTTTTGAGTTTTTGCGTTTTCTGAGACTATCCGAGAAGAGACCACGCCATGGTCGACAAGGAGGGAATGGGTGATGTGGTCAAGGATATGAACCCGATCCTGAGAAAGGGCAATTATGAATATTGGAAGACAATGACGGAAGCCTCGTTAGTTGAGCTGCTCCTCCTGCTTAGCCTTCTGAGCTGCTGGGATGCAGTAGAGCCAGGATTTACGGCAGCAGAAAGGTTGAGACCAGACTGCATGAAAATGGACAACATAGCACGTGCGTACATTTTCCGGCACGTTCGCCCCGAGATCCACGTCGATGGACTTTGTTTTATGCATGAGGGAACTCAGAACTATCGAGAAGATCCCAGCGTGGATATCTCCACGTACTACGGAAGGATCCAGGACCTGTGCGATAAGTTGTCCAGTGTAGGTATAAAAATTGAGGACCATGTTATGGCATGTTTTCTTTTTGGCCGGCCTCGTGGCGGATCCAAATTACGCGACGTACCTCAGAGCAACAAGGATCGATAAGGATCTAACCGTGAGGGTCGTGAATCCTATCTTCTACTCGAAAAAAAAGGATCGATGCGGCTGCGGTCTCGGCCGCGAAAAACAGCGCAATGGCGGCCTGGAAACAATGGAGGCCCAAACCTCAACAGAACAAAGATGGCGCGAGGCCAAAGCACAGACACCCAAATGACCAGAAGTGCTACAAATGTGGAAAACGGGGCCACATTTCGCACCAGTGCCAAGAAGGGAAGGGAGATAAGGAGGAGAAAAACCAAAGGAAGAAAAGGATACAAGAAGAAGACAGCAAGAAGGAGAGAGAATCAGAAGACAAATCGAGGTCCAAGGGACTTATCTCTACGTTAACTTATCGTCCATCAGCCACATGGAAAGAGATGGGATCAGTTACCTTGACCCGGGAGCCTCGAATCACATGACTCCGGACAGGCATCGGTTCGTGGACTTCGCGCCTGCAGCCGGACAGATCAGGATTGGCAAGGGATACCTGAAGGTTAAGGGAAAGAGAACGATCGTTGTGAAAATGACTGTGGCGGTTGGACCCTATCCTTGTCGAACGCTCTATGGTAGTCTGAGCTAGATGTGAATCTAATCTCGATCAGGTAATTGGCAATGAAGAGTGTCACCACAGTGTGTACGAGGGATGAGGCCGTTGGAACACATGATGATGGGGACGTTATATTCAACTCAAGGGTAGGAGACAATGTGTACTACCTAGAGATAATACCATCTGAAAGGCACGTAGCAAACATCTCCGTGGAAAACGATCAGGAGGAGCCTGGGAACGATGACGGAGGCATCGAGGTCATTGAGGCAAAGGCATACAAGAGTATTGTATCGTGGCACGAGAGATTAGTTCACCTGCATGGAAATGCAATGAGAAAGATCTCCGTAAGTAGCGTGAAGGAGGACTCGAGGAAACCTGAGGAACTATGTGGAGTCTGAGTGAAAGGAAAAGTGACAAAAGTGCCATTTCCGAGGACAGCTCACCACATGTGTTAACGCCCTTTAGAGATTGTTCACAGCGATGTTAGTGGCAGGGCTCAGTGCAAGTCATTAGGCGGAGGTAATTACTTTGTGACTTTCATTGATGATTTCTCTCGTTTCATGTACGTTAGAATCATCAGCAGGAAGAGCGAAGTACTTAAGTGCTTCAAGGAATACCAGATGGAAGTGGAGGCTTTACACCAGTCCAAAATATTTAAGTGCCCTGCAAACTGATAATGGAGGTGAGTACACCGGGGTAAATTTTGAAAGTTACTTGAAGGAGAAAGGCATATTACACAGGAAGACCGTCCCTAGGAACCCTGAGCAAAATGGAGTTTCCGAACGAGCAAACAGAACCCTGGTTGAGATGTCTAGGTGTTTAGTCACCCAATCAGGGCTCCCTGACTATCTGAAGGGGAGAAGCTGTGAACACTGCGTGTCACATAAGAAACCTATGCCCATCCGCTGCTATGGGAGACTTGATCCCATTGGAATTATGGAAGGGTAAGGGATGCGACATCCAAGGGGAGATCAACACACTGAGATTATTTGGGTGCAGAGTCTGGTACCTGAGAAGCCAAAGCGGAGGAAAATTTGATACCAGTGCAGATGAAGGAATATTTGTAGGTTACGACAGACAGGTCAAGGGTTATAGGATCTACCAAAATCCAAGAAAGTAACAATATCTTGTCATGTCAGGTTCGAGGAGAATATGTTTCCCTACAAGAGTGTTAAGATGGATACGAGTAATATAAAAAGGAGATTCTCAGAATGGATATGGGACGTAGAAGATTTTGAACTTGTAGAGGAAGTTGACCACATTTACGTTGAAACTCAAAGTGATGGCGAAAACGATGAAGGGGAGACTGACTATTTCATGGACAATATAACGAGTGACAATAATCGGGGGGAGGTTGTGAGTGTACCGACTGTGTCCAAGAGGTCGGCAAGATTACATAAATCAAGGACGTGTGATAGTTGCGCTCATGTTGCAGCCGTTTGCAAAACTCAAAGCATGTGTGTGTCTGCGGATGTGTACGAAGCCCTGAGGGGGCCAGATGCTGAAAAGTGGAATGATGAAATAATGAAGGAGCTACACAATCTGAAAGATAAAGATGTGTGGGACGTTGTGCAAAGACCTTTGAACAGAAATGTTATAGACTGTAAGTAGGTGCTTGTCATAAAGAGAGACCCTGATAGATATAAAGCTAGGCTTGTAGCTTGGGAATTCTGGCAGAAACCTGGAGTTGATTACTCAGAAACTTTCAGTCCGATAGTAAAACGCATAACTCTAAGAATTCTGCTTGCTCTGTGTGCAGAGAATAAGTGGGTTTACGAACATATCGACGTGGAGTGTGCATATCTCAACAGTCCTCTGGATGAGGATATACATGGAGCAACCAGAATTTCTTGAAGTTCCAGGAAAAAACAGGACGCAGTATGTGTGCAAACTCAAAAGAAGCTTGTATGGACTGAAGCAAGCTGGGAGAATGTGGTTTAGGTACATAAATAGTATCTTGAAAGGTATGAGTCTGAACCCATTTATGAGTGATCCGTGTGTGTATGTGAATGCGTCCAAAGATCTGATTGTAGCTGTGTATGTGGATGAAATTCTTGTGTTGGGGACGAAGGATAGGATTAAAGTGTTCAAAACTAAAATTAAGGAGAAATTAGACATTATGATGCTAGGTACAAATACTCTATTTCTATCCATCCACCTGAGTAAGCCAAACAGTACCACTGTCGTATTTGATTAATGCGTACAGATAGGTCAAATACTGGATCGGTTTGATATTGCTCATGAGGTTGGAGTGTCAACACCGCTAGCTAAGGAGTGCGAAGCCGGTTTTGGCATTGAGTGTGATGAGCCCTTCGATAATAAGTTGTACGAACAAGCTGCGGGGCATATAATGTATGTCGCAACTGTGAGTCGTCCTGATGTCGCGTGTGCAATAGGGAAATTAAGCCAAAGATGCGCAAATCCGACTGTATCCGATTGGAAAGCAGTGAGGCGGATTTTTAAGTACCTCCTAAAAACCAAAGACTTGAAGCTAGTGTAATAAAGGACAGGACGATCTTCGAAGGTGTTTTGTTATTCGAACTTTGCGGGCTGTACGGTAGATAGGAAATCCAGGAGCGGGTATGTCTTCATACTCGCTGGTGGTGCAATATCCTGGTTGTCTAAGAAACAACCAATTATAGCTCAATCGACGTGCGAAGGGGAGTTCGTGGCGATGCAGGAAGCAGCGAGGGAAACTGTGTGGATTTCCTTACTGTTAATGGAGTTGGGTCAATTGTCATATTGGCCTCGCCCTTGCAAGATTTTTTGTGATAACATCGGGGCTATTTCATGGTCCAAAGATGAAGTAGTTGCTGAAAATTCTAAGCATGTCCAAGCACGTTATTTTTATGTTAAGAACTGCGTGACGGAGGGAATATTAAATTATACATATATACCTAATCTCGAGAATATTGCTGACATAATCACCAAAGGCTTAAATAGAGTTAAGACTCAGTATTTTACCAAAGCTATGGGGCTTGTAGAAACTACGATCAAAGGGGAGTGTTGAGAAAAGTTAAGTTGGCATGATCGCTAGTTACTACAAGCTACGGTGGTACGACTTCGACAAACGACGCTCTTTTGTCTTAGTAGTCGACCATGTGTTAATTGACTAAGTGTATCCTGTGTGTTAAGACATGTTGTACGAGGCGGAGAAATATAGAGAGAAAAATCGGATCTGTGTGAATCGATTAATTATCAATCCCAAATCTACATCAATTAATATATAAATACGAAGCAGTTTGACAAAGCACGCTGCGATGGTGTTGCGTCGAAAATTAAGAAAAACGAAGAAAATCACATACACGAAGAGTTTGACGTTTTGATCACGACGGTTGTACGATCTTCATGAGGCTGAATCCGGTTAGTAGATACGACGCTCTGATGAAGACTGAGACTGACGAGGACTTCCGTCCCCGGGCTGTCCATGGTTAATTGTCCTCTCGTGGGCGCATATCCTCTGGTATTGCCATTTGTTTACCTTTGCCCTGTTCCATCGGGCACTTAAGGTACTTTTTGGCCTCTTAATGAGTTCAGCCCCATAATGTTTACAGTTTGGGGAGATAGGCAATTTGGACTTTCCCAAAAAAGGGAGATGTGTTGTCCGAGTCATAGACTGACGGCCACTCCAAATCCCGAACAGCAGCTATGATGTGTTTATAGAAACAGCAGATAAGCAATCATAGGTAAGATTCAATGCATAATTATGATTATTATGATTAGTATGAAAGGCAATGATTATTTATTTTATATTTAAGCGTATTTCAATCTTGTAATATATTGGTGAATAACTTTATTGAAAAAGTTATTGGAGACCGATGTAGATTGATCATCTGTGAATTCAATTGACATTAAAATTTTATTGACGAGCGGGGCTCAAATTTGGATGGAAAGACACTGATAAGTATTTAATATATTTGTCGGGGTAGCGTCGGGAATAGGGTTGTAGGCGGTCAACGGGATGATAGATGCACGTACTCACAAAATCTAAGTCTGACTCTTCGTTAATAAAACGCGTAATAGTCACTGATCTTAAGGCGTTACTCTTTTCGTCGATGAGATCGCTAGAAAGAATGAATTTCCGTCCCGATGATGCCACAGAGGAAAACTATATGGGGTGTGTCTAAAGGCGCAAGATCCTCGGATTCGTCGAGAAAAGCCTTCGTTCAGAAAGTAAGGGAAATTGACGTTGCTGCTAATTGGTCAATCTCCATATCGGTGGTTAGAAAAAGATGCTAGCCGCCCTCGAGGGAAAGTTGCTGGTGGAAGACGTCTTTCGTTGAAAAAATAGGTCTCCTCTATCTTCTCGTAGTTGCGACAAAGACTGTTTGTCTGTTTGAAGGACTTTAGTTAGCTAAATCTTAAGATTTATAATGGGCTTTCAGGCTAGCTGAACATGTACTGCGCAGACGCATCGACATCTGGCAATCATCTTACTCGAATAATAGGGTTTGTGTGTGGCGAGCCACGGGACAGAAACCGTTAGAATGTTTACTGTCGCGTATTTCTTTTAAGGAGAGCTATAGAATTACTCCACACCTTTGTTAGACAAAACGTTCATCCCTTGACCGCGGCTACGTTCGGCAACTGGTTGTCGTCTCGAGCCCAAGCTCATTATCACAAATCTCGAACAAATACCATCGGATCGAATGACGACAATTGTTTAATGACGCCTATGATAGAATCTAGATTACGATGTTAAGGGATTTTCCCGAAGTTCCAAAGGGACGGCTCCGATGCCCTTTTATAATATCTCCGACATATATTTATTTAATTTATTCCAAATATATTTGACGGGTTGCAGCAATAATCTCTCGTTATTCTATATTATTGATCCTCACTCAATCCACCACAAATCATTCTTTTCAAGTTACTGCGTCGTGTCTTATCACGCGTCAGTTCATACGCAGGGTGTTCGATTATAGATGCTAAAAAGTTTAAGGGATGATTACTGAAGTTAAAATAAATTGAAAATCAAAAATAATAAAGATACATTTTCGATTTTGTTCTTTAATTATTGACAATGAATCGGTCAAAATATCCCCGTGCGCGGCCTGACCTACTTAAACGAAAGAAAGTTGGTCAATTTGAGCAGCGGGGTGCACTTTAATTCTTACCTCGTACTTACTTATGTACGTACTTAGCTTACCTCGTATGAATCTTCAGAGAAGAAGATTATAATATTCGGAGACGTAAACCATCCTGCACGACATTTTGCAAGAAAAATTGTAGGCTGAACATTACAACCTCCTTCGTCATTGAAATCCATAACACCATATCGAAAGACGCCCCATGGAATATTCATGTAGAGAGGATTAATATTTTCTCTACTTCTTTGCTCCCGTAGATAAATAATAAAAGAAAAACATACATAAACAATATTTAGACAACGTTTACACACGCAAGACGGTTGGCCTGTCAGTGAATGTCCACAGGAAAATCACATACGCATTAAGTATTCTTAAGTTGCTATCAAATGTGGTTGTACGCTGCCTTGCATGAGCAACACACAATGTCCACACAAATTACTGATCACTACATGTTAAAATATTCACATACATACAACTGAAATGAAAGATGAAGATGCAAGAAAACAACAAAAATTGCTTCATCTTATACTCGAAGGATTGACTAAGATATCGTCCGTCCACATTTAGTAGCATTTCAAGATTTTTTGATGCGCATGTGATTTTTCTACTGATGCCCGCGAATTGGTCAATCGAGGTATAAACATTGTTTATATCTGCTATTACTTATTGATTAATTATAGAGGCAAAAAGTTAGAGGAAACTCTAATCCTTTCTACTCTAAAATTCCATAAGGCGGTTGTTGATATGCTGTTATGAATTTTAATGTTATGAATAAGCAGGTTCAATGTCTAATCTATGATTATTCTTACAAAATGTCGTGCAGTATAGTTTATGTTTTCGAATCTTCTCCTCTACGACATGTACGAGGTAAGCTACTGACCTACTTTCGTTCGTGTAAGGAGGTTACCTTGTAACATCAACCAAATCTCAATCCACATCAGAGACCTCAGGCCACACACCGAGGGCAAGATGGCATCCAGATGCCTACGCATCCTTACTGCACTCGAATACAAATACCGCCACTCGACGCTAATTAAAGCCGGACAACGGCAGCGCAGTTGTTAGCGCCTTAGGTTACGAACGTTCGGGTTCAAGTCGCGGCGACCGGAGTCCGATTTTTCTTCAACGCATCTAAATTAGAAGAAAAGCAGCTATACCCCAGCAGCGACATCTACACTCGCTGCAGAACCTATCTCGGCCTCTACGCCAGCCATAGCGCACTATACCACAAACAACTACTACATTACACCTCACTTCTTTAATGAATACTTTATCGGATGGCTGTCGTTTATAAGTAGAGGACGCTAAAATGAGTCGAATTTCTAAGTCGGTATGATAGACGCATTGGCCACGAATAAGCAAAAGCTACTTTATTTATTCTTATCTTGCCTATGTTTTATCTGCTCTTTGTGTGTCTGACTTATCTTCGTGATTATGTTCTCTTTTCACCCGACAGGTGACACCGCTTAATCTTTCCTTATCTTATTAATTTTTCTCGCATTATCTTACCGATCTGCCGTTCCTGTTTATCGCTTTAACGTTGATCGTTTATCGCTCTAGTCTCTCATTTCTCTGAACAGATTTAACTTGCTTTCAAACTGCCTTTTCTCTCACTGTCCTTCTGTACCTTTACTTTCTCGGGTTAATCAACTCTTTCTTTACCTTCTTAACATTACTCCACTTTTCCATTGATACGTTCGTCGCCCAGCGTGATTCGACTAAGTTTCCTGCGAGACCCAAATCCGACCGTCGGTACGCAGAACGTAAATACAGCGACAAGCGACAAGCGAATTCATCGTTTATCGCCTTCGATTCATTGTAAAGAAAAGATTATTTAGTTCTGAAATGGAGAAAGCGATAAGCTTTCCAACCAGAGTAATTCGAGGAATCTTATGGCAGATATCTCAGATCTTTCATTTAGTCAAGAAGCATACTTGTGAGACGTACATCAGTGATTTTTTCATCCTCAAAATGTCCAATAAACAGCGTGAAAATATATTTGAAAGTGAGGAGAGTAGTGATGACGAAGTCTACAACTTTTGTTCGAAGTGCCCAAAATCACCCCAAACGTGTTTGGAATGTTTTAACAAATACCATGCGATATAGCACAATGGAAAATTTTATCCAGAATATAAATGTAGTATTGGAATACTTAAGCTGTAGATGTCGCTGCTGGGTACGGCCGCTTTTCTTCTCATTTTTGTATCGTGGAAGAAAAATCGGACTCCGGTCGCCGGGATTCGAACCCGGATTCCGAACGTTCGTAACCTAAGGTGCTAACCACTGCTTTTTTTTAGAGTTTATTTACTAAGATACAATTTTTAATACATATTGGGTATTCACAATAAACTATGAATTTCGATAAGATGTGTTAGGCAAAAGTACCGATACGCGACGGTACGACGTAGCCATACTATATTATGTGTCGGCGTTTTACATTTCTTGTGTTTTAAATCTATTCTTTGGATTTAAGCCGCTGGGGAGCGGAGCTTTTATGTAATTTTGTTTCTGGTTGATTTTTTTGTCCTGAAAACTTGGTCGCAAAACAGGACGCTTCGGTAGTCTACATTTTGGGCGCTGATTGCCTTGGGTGGAGGTGGGATAATAGGGAGGGGGTGGGGGAGGGGGATGTCAAATAGGTTTATTTACAATATTTACAGTTATTTACAATTACACCTGTGTTATACGGTGTCAGAGTTGTGTTCTGTCGGTTTACTGGTTTTCTCTCTTGTTTTATTATGGATTTGGAATCCACCAATATTTCTTTGTGTTTTTTCTGTGTTTGTCTTTAGTGTCTTTCAGAAGGAGGACCATGTATCTCCACCTAGTGTCTGCGGTTTGTCCGTTTAAGTTTTCTTCGTAGAGTATAGTTTTGGTCCCTATTTTTCTTTTTATGTGATATATTATTGGAATGTTATTTTGGTCTTGGAGGTAGTTTTTTTCGTCTAGGTATATGAACGCTTCTGGGGGGATGTAGCCTGTTGCCAGAGTGTTTTTGTAATATGCGTCATTTGGGAATAAGCAACTGAAGATTAGACTGTTTTCTTGTATCTTTGCAGCTTGCGCGAAGTGGTTTCTTGTTAATTTTAAAATGTGACAGTCTATGCGGTGAATGTTGGCTAGGTCGTAGATTGTTTTGTTTTTGACACATTTTTTGAATCCGCTGTGTTCGGATCTGTAAGTACTCAAACAAGCTCTGATGCATTTTCTTTCGAATCTGCGAATTTTTTCCATTGGGGAGACTATGTTGTACCAGATTGGGCAGCCGTAGGTTATGATCGGTCTGATTAGTGCTTGATAGCACAGGATTTTTACTTGACTGTTGAGATGTTTAGAGTAAAATAATCTTTTTATTCTCCAGAATGCTTTACTGGCTTTGGAGAGTTGGATTTGGATGTGCTGCTTGTAGTTTAGTTTATCGTCTATGTTTATACCTAGGTATTTTACGCAGTTTTTATGTGGTATGAGCTCCCCTTCGTTTGCTTTTTCCCTTAACTGAAATTTTCTGCAGTGTTCCCTTTCTATTGGACCGATTTTGCTTGACTTGCGTCTAAACAGTATGGTTTCGCATTTGCTTGTGTTGGTTTTTAGTTTCCATGTGTTGTAATAATCGTTAATTTTTTCAAAAAGTTCTTGCAGTTCCGTTTTTATTGTTTTGGTTTTGCGGCCTGTTACGTAGATGATTAGGTCATCTGCGAAGGCTATGGAGCGTTTATGGGTGGATGTATTGAGATTAAAGAGGTTTAGTAAGTCACTATTGTAAATATTGAAAAGTAACGGGGAGTTTACTGTGCCTTGTTGCAGACCGTTTTTTATGGAGAATTCTTTGCTTGATGCGTGTGAACCTTCAGTCATTACGAATGTTCTGCTTGTGATCATGTCCCAAACTATTTTAATTAGATATTTGGGAAAGTTTTTCTTGATTAATTTGTATATGAGACCTGGGATCCAGACTGTGTCGAAAGCTTTTTCGAGGTCTATTAAGCAGGCGGCTACTCGTTGTTTTGCGTTTAGCGCGCAGCAGATGTCCGACGTAAGTTTGTTTATTGCGTGAATTGTGGAGAGTTTGTGTCGGAAGCCAAATTGATTTTCTGGGATTATGTCATTTTTTGAGCAGAAGGAGATGAGGGGGTTCTTTATGATTATTTCAAATACTTTGCTTATGTTGGGGAGGAGACTTATGGGTCGTAGGTTTGTGGGTGATGAGCCGTCTTTATCTTTTTTTGTTATAGCTATCAGTTTGGCTTTTTTCCATTTTTTGGGGAAATATGTTTAGTGCATTCTTGAAGAGTACTGTGTAGTACCATTTTATTTTGTTCGGTAGGCGCTTGAGTAGGATGTTTGGGATGCCGTTGAAGCCGGAGGATTTTTTGTTGTTTAGCTTGGAGAAGATTTTGTTTAGTTGATTGTAGTTTGTGAAGTAGTTTATTTCTGGTTCCGGTTGTTTGGGATTGTCTGCGGTGTTTTCGTTTAAGAATGTGCTGACTGTTTTGTTTAGCGTTATGTCTTGTTCCATTTCATTTTTGAGTTTGTTTGTTTCGGCGATGATAATTCTGTTTAGTTGTTCACGGCCCATGTGTTCGTTTTATGTGTGTGTCTTGGAAAAGTGGGTGCCGATAATGTCTAGTTTTTCTGTTGTTTTGGCTATTATGAAGTTACCCTCGGTGTCTTTGATGGTGTTGAGTGTCGTTATACCTGCTTCTTGGATGAGGGAGGCTTTTTCTGGGGGCAATTTGAGAGGTGGGATGGGGTTTTGTCCTTTTGGCCTGAAGATTTGATTTATTTGTGGGAACATGTTGGCTGTGTCGTTTTTGGAGATGTTTTTTATTTTGTTCGTCCAGTGATGGTTTATGGAGCTTGCGAATTCTTGTTTCAGATGTGTTTTTATTTCGTATAGAAGGTACTTTAGAAATTTTAATTCTTCTCTTTTGTCGTAAGAATAGTTGAATTTTATATTGTTTACTTTGGAGAGTATGTAGCTTTTGTCTCGTTGTAGTTCTTTTATTTTATTGTTGATATAGGGCTCGCATGAATTTTTTTGTTTTATGATTGGCACGGATTTTTGGAGAGCGATTTGTGTATGTTTTTCTATTTCATCTAAGAATGATTTGACTGTTTGTTAGATTGGCGTTGTTGTAGATCTTTAGTTCGCAGTTCTGTTCGAGTATGTTTTGGAATTTTTTCCACTCTGTCTTTTTGTAATTGTATTCTTTTTTATGTGAAATACTAGGGCGTTATGGTCACTGTCATAGGCTAAGGTTTTAAGGGTGTTATTTGGGCGTAG
Source organism: Bombus flavifrons (assembly GCF_040668555.2). Taxonomy (NCBI): domain Eukaryota; kingdom Metazoa; phylum Arthropoda; class Insecta; order Hymenoptera; family Apidae; genus Bombus; species Bombus flavifrons. The sequence goes on along the minus strand of NC_138458.1, from coordinate 2,843,469 downwards.
GTTTCGAAATTTTAGTCGCGCATCTGCTAAGCATATGTCCAGGTATGAGCCTCCTTTTGGGTAAGAGGGTAGCTCGGGGCTGTATAAGATTGTTTTGAAGTGAATGCTTTTATTGTCTAGCCAGTTTCTAATGAAGTTGCCTCTCGTGTTGTTTATTTCGTTTTTCCAGCTTGTGTGTTTTGCGTTAAGGTCGCCTGCTATTATATAGTAGTTTTCCGGTTTGTTCAGCTGTAAGAGTTCGAAAAGTTTATTGAATTCTTCGCTAAATTCATTCCGGTTTCCATAGGTTGCGTAGGCTGCAGTGATAAATAGGTTTTCCTTATCGCTTATTTTTATTTTTATGATCGTTGTTTCTAGGATTTTGAAATTTGTTATTTTGTCATTTAGAATTGTTTTGTGTTTTATAGGGTTTTTAATGAGGATTGCTGTTCCTCCTCCTTGGCTGGCGTTCGGTCTGTCTTGTCTTATCATGGAGTAGTTTTTGAAGTGTACTTTGTATCTTTTATTTAGTTTTGTTTCTGAGATGAGTACGATGTCGGGGGTTTTTTTATTTATTAGGGTTAGCATACTGTATCTTTTTTTATTTGAAATTAGGGAGTTGGCATTTATTGCAATTATTTTCAGATCTTTTAAGTTTAATTTATATTTTTTTTGCTGTACTTGTTGGTTTTGAGGTTTTTGGTTATTTGTCATATATACTATTGAAAGTGTTGAAGATGGCGTCGAACCTTTTTTCATGCGTTGATAGAGTTGTTTTTATGTCATTTAATTGCATTTGATGTTCCTTTAGCGCTTGGAGTATGCTTTTTTTAAAGTCTTCAATGATGTTTATTATGTTTAGTTGGGGGGTGTTATCGGTTGTAGTTGGGCTTTGGCCTGGGCGCGGATCTAAGTTTGTTTTTTGTGGTGTGTCTTCGGTTGTTTTATTTTTTGTTATTTGCTGTTTCACTATGTCCGAGAACTTTAGTTCTGGGACGTATTTACGGCTAATTTGGGCAATTCGTTTTGCCTTTGTTTCTTTGCCTTTTTTTATTTTTTCTGATAGGTTTTTGCGTAGTTCTACGAGTTTGGGGCACCCTTTGTATGACGCTGGGTGTCCGTAGTTTTTGCAGATTACGCAGAATATTTTGTCCTTAGTGACTGCGTCTTCTTTTTTTATTCTGCAGTCGCCTGGGCCATGGGGCTCTGTGCATTTTACACAGCGATAGTTTAGGTTGCAGTTTTGTGCAGTGTGCCCTAGTCGCTGGCATTTATGACATTGAATTATGTCATCCTTTCTTTTTATTATTTTTTCCCATTTTATCTTAAAATAGTTAAAATGGTTTATTTTTAGTAGATTGCTTATATTGCTGTGAGGAGATAGTTGAATTATATAAATTGGGAGCAATATATTGTTCTCCCTTGATCTGTTTGTCATGAATCCTGAGACTTTCGTAAATTGTACGTCGTCTATTTGTAATGATTGTAGGTCTGCGAGTATTTCTGTTTCAGTGTAGCTGTTGTCTAGTCCTTTTAGTAAGTATGTGTGATGTTTTTCTGTTTTGGGTGTATAGGTATAGTAGGTTGCGTTTGCTGCACGGAGTGTTTCTTTGGCTTTGTGAAAGTCGGATATGTTTCGGAGGTAGAGCGCATGTTTACCTGTGTGTATCCTTTTAATGTGGAAATTTTTGATATTTGACACTTTTTCTATGAGTGTCATTGTGTCTTTTGAGGCTTGAGTTGTGATAACGATTGTGGAGGTTTGATTTCCCTTGTAGTGGTAGGGGCGTTCGTACGCTCATCCGCGGTGTGTCTGCTGGGGTGTCCGATCGGTGTCCGGCCCCCCCTTGGCGATGATATTGGCGCTGGGCCTCCAGGGTTGTTCGATGAGGCCTGTCGCCTCTCCGGTGATGAGTGTTTTGGCGATGTGGTGGGACTGTGTTTACCCATTTTGCCTCTTAATGAGTAGTTTTTTTTTTATTTGCTCTAACGTTGAGCACGGCGTTAAGTAGTTTGTTAGTCCCTGTTGGGGTTGAGATTCTGGTTCGGTTTGTAATATGTCGAATCTATTGCTGGTTGTAATTGCTGGAGGTGGGGTTGCTCTTATGGGCCTCATGATTGTGAATTCCGCAGCTTTTTCTTCCTGTGTGCGGAGAATTTCCTCGTTTGCGTTTACTGGTCTTTTTGTCCTGGCAATCAGGTTTGGTTGTGTTTGGTTGAGTTTCCGCGTCTTTTGCGCGGAAAGTCTTACGCTATTGTTGACTTCTACAGCTGCTTTCTGTGCGTTTATTTTTCTTTTTGTTTTTGTTTTTTTTTTTTTAAGTCTAAGGCGGATTCCATTTTCTTACTTTTTGCTTCATTCTCGATGACTCCCATTTTTTTATATACCTTAATTTTGTTGTTTTTTTCCTTTTATGTTTTTGTTTTTTATTTTTGTTTTATGGCGATGATGTCACTGCAATGTTTTTCACTGTTCGACACTTTTTTTTTCACTTTTTATCACTTTTTCTTTTTCCTATTTGGGAGCGTTAGTGTGCTTTGACGCGCGCACTGTCAGGACCTAAGCCTGATGTCCCTTTCTGGGCTGAGAGGTCCGTCTTGTTCGGAGGTTTACGGTCAACTGGTGCTAACCACTGCGCTGCCGTCATCCGACACTAGTTAGTGTCGAGTGATGGTATTTGCTATCGAGTGCCGCCACAGACCCTTTTTCCACGATATCACATAAATTAATAAAAAGTATGGTATAGTGCGTTTTTAATATTTTTATGTTGTATATTCTATATATAATATCTTATGTTTAATTAACTCGAACAAGAAGAGCGCCACCCATACTTTGGTGACGAGGTCCGCACGGAAGTATACCCGTCACATAGCTATGGGTGACGTGGCGACGAACGTGTTAAACCACATAAACTACAATTTTATCTTTCCTCCCTTATTAACACGAGTTATTTCTACATTTATCAGCACAGGACCCTCAATATTAAAAATAGATTTAATATGTTTCTATTTAAATATACGTACAAATATTTTTTTCAAGTATACAAGGAATATCTATTTCATATTTGTAGGAAAATATTTCTTTCAAATATAAAAGAAATATTTATATAAATAGCTTATTTTAGCCTGCCGGCCATAGAAACTGTGCTTACCACTCATCTTTCCATTCACATGCATATCTCTAAATTGACCCTTATTTTCTGTTAAATAGAATGAAATATTTATTTTATATTCAAAACAAAGCGCGAGTTCGAGAGTGTTTAAATAGCAAGAAAAGAATAAAGGAAAAATATAAAAAGAAGGCAAAGAAGAAAGGAAAATATTGAACATATAACGATGGATTGATCTGTTTGGATGTTAACTGGATATTATTCTGTATCCATAGATGCTACTTTTCTTGCGTTTGACTGCAGAATGCAGAAACATTGTGAATAAAGCCAGTTTAAGAATTACAATTTTAACATTTTCTTCGGGAAAATGATTTGCGACTGATGGTTTCTTTGAGACCTTCTTCCTCAGAATGAGTAGAATACATTGTAATTAAAAAAACAATTTGACCTTCGATTCGAGATAAAGGTCACTTTTGCACAAACTCTTTTTTATAAATTTCCGTAGAGTCAGACTACGATGTCTAAACTTGCTTTTTTTGTATGCTACAGAATATAAATATCGAATGGTTCCTTTTGAATATCTTGTACACAACACTTTGTAGAAGTAAATCATTAAAAGCGGTGAAATGAACTTATGCAATTGCGAGTTTGAAGTATTTAATATGATGTGATTCTTGTTGCTAAAAAATATATATATGACAACTGTATAAAGCGTATGCTTTAATATTCGCGTAAAGAGCATTATTTAAAAATACATGTACAAAAACGAAACAAATACCAAAATATACATCTCCAGTTGCTGCATTTCTGATTGTATGCTGATAAGAAAGACAGTTATGTATATGTGGACTTGAAAATTCGGTTCGACGGGCGCGAATTGAAAAAAAGATGTACTTTTGATTGAAAACAATTCTAGTGATAATTTATATAACAATATATCGTTAACTTGAATCAGTTATGACTATATAAATATTGATTTACAATAATTGGGTCTTTTGAGTTCGCAATAAAAGTAGACTCATACCCGAAAAAGAGCCCGCAGAACAATATTTCCTGCGACAGAAGCACCAGTTGATGCTTATATTGACAACTGCAATTTTAAAGCGTTCGGTCCGATTGCTGCTTTGATGTCACCTCGATATCCAATAGTCCAATAACTGTAATCAGTCCAATTGCAGAGCAATTATTAAACACGTATAAATAAAGTTGGTAAACAAATTCTTTACAATAACAGTAGTTAATAACGAACTTTGCAATAACGATCGTACCTGTAGAAGACACAGAAGATTTCATACCGATAGCTCAATGCAATCGTTAGTAACTGACATACATACATGAAAGTTGAATTTTTGCAAAAAAGTTTTTAGAAAAAACAAATGAAAGAAAATTGTCTAGGCGATCCAACGGGAGAACATTCCCTGCAAGATACAAAAAATCCCGACTGGTCAAGTAGTTTCGAAGCAATCGGCAAACATACATTTAAAAAAAGGAAAACTACGCCGATTGTGCCGAATTGGTACATCTTTTCTCTTTTCCCAAGTCGGCATAAAAATATAACACAACTTTACCAGCTGTTGGTTCCAGCGAAACGAATATTTTCTTTGCCAACTATAACGAATACGCCAAAATCAAATGTTTGAAAGACGAATAGTTTTAAACGTAACTAAGAAATGCGACTAACTTAATTGGAAATCAACGACAAGAAGTTTGCAACTTAATCATCGTATAAAATAAGACAGAAAATACAAAGTGGAAAAGCATTTATTGTTTTCTAATTTAACCCAAATAAGAAATAATAAGATATTATATGTCTCTGATATCGTCTAAATATCTTTTCTATAAACACAATTTTATTCTCATCTAGGAATGAAATTGTATATGTATTTATTATTTCATATGCAAGACACATTTTGCTCAACACTACCGTGGAGTGACGAAGCTCTCTGCTCGTACTAATGAATTTAAATTAAAGAAACTTGATAACTAACGAATAATTTGGTAATGAACACAAACTATAACGAAACAAACTTTAAAGCAAAGGACTGTTTCTTTTTAACTAATTACAAATTGAGAAAAACTTCAAACTATTATATTTGTACGTTTTTAAGAAATAAATCCGGATATTGATCTGAGTATTGCGATTCTCTTATTTTCCTATCGTAGCTTGTGTATTTTCGACCAATCGCGAGGAGACGCAATCGCGAGGAGAGACGTCAACGGGAGTCGTAAATTCTCGTTACGATTATAATGATCGACACCACGAGTTGATCGATCCCCTGATTTCCGTTAAGATAATAGGGGTGATTACGTTGATATAACACTGTGATTCACAGGGTTATAAGGTTTTTATTTCCAACACTTATGAGATACACTGTTGAGTAGGTATAAATCGTAGATGACAATTTGTCGCACGAAGATAAGATAGATATGAACAATAGAGCAAGGCTCTTATAGTTGAATTTAGTATGTTCGTGGACTTAGCACTAGAGGATACTTAATAGAGGAAGTGAATGTTCGGTAATTCCGAGAACCGACTTAGATAGTTGATGTGAGTTAGATTTTGCTAGCGTTAGACTAAGTCAAGTTGACTTTTCTAGCGGTGTAGAAGAAGTGAAGTACAGTAACGATGCTGTGTCGGAGGAAAGCTAGCGATGGGTGTGTCTAGCGTATGGGACCATCGGATTTGTTCATGACATTTTTGGTCAGGAAAGCGAGGGCAGTATACATTGTTTCTGATTGGATAAACGAAGGTTGGTGGACTAGGAAGGGTCTTAGCCGCCCTCGATAGAAAGTTGCTGGTGGGAAGCATGATACGTGAGAAAAACTAATTTTCCCGTGTCAAGCCGTAGTAGACAATACTCTTTAGAAGGCGATTTACAAAAGGGATATTTGTTCGGTCTGAAGGACCTTAGCTAGTAAATTACTGAGATTTATGATGGTTCCTTGAGACTATTGAGGGTACGCAGTGAGGACGAGCGGACATCTGGTTACTATCTTGCCCGCGGTGTGTGGCCTGGTCTAGGTAGAGTGTCGCCCGACGTAACAGTTCCAAGCTGCTATTTTCAGCATGTCCATTTCTATTTTTTGCTTAACATGTTTGTAAGTAGTTGTAGCATGACTGTAATTTGTTGTGTTTGTTTTCTGAGTACTACATTTTTCTCACTTATCATTTTTGTTAGCATTTGAGTGTTTTTGATGGATTGCTTGAGCAGTTCCTTGATTTCTGTAGCGTCGTTATTTTTGTTGTTTTAGTTTTGGTTGTGTAAGGGTGGTGTTTGGTTGGTTACTTGTGCGTAACTTCGGCTACCAAAAGTGTTGATGTTTCTATGGTTAGTCTTCGGTACGTTCTGTACATTTGGTGTTGGCCCTGGTTCTGACTGACGCTAAGTGGCTACTCTTATTTATACTAAAAACTATCTGTTAGGAAGATGATACATTTACACTGTACATGTGAATGTGTGTGTATCCGTTAGAGGGTGTCCTGGTCTGAGTTGAGACAAAGGACCGTTAGCAGTCGTTAAGAAGCATCTGGAAGAGTCGGTTGGCGACAAGCGTGCGTGCAAGACGTTCTTCAGAGTGTAATATAGATGTATAGCTGTTGTGTGTGAAATAAAGTCAGTTATTTGTATTTCCAAATCCTCTGATTACCTTAACAGTTACGACCGCTTTGATGCCTCGACCTGTCGGCGTCCTGTTGGTACCGATCCGCCACATATTTATCATATACTTCTGAAAACGGATAAAGTGACCGGATGTTATCCCGATGGTCACTCATGGTAAGGCTATCTTATCGCTTTGTTTAGTCGGATTTCATCTGTGACACTATCCGATACCAGGTGCGCCTGTCAGCTTCGCGGTAGACGCGTCTGACTATGCGATAGGAGCAGTATTACAACAACGCGTGAACAACAAATGACAGCCGCTAGGATTCGTTAAAAAGTCCCTGAACCCGCGCGGCAGAAATATAACGCATACGACAGCAAACTTCTTGCGATGTACACCGCGGTTAACCATTTTCGACATGCTGTAGAAGGCAGAAACTTCGCAGTATACACCGATCACAAGCCCTTGACATACGCATTCAACCAAAATCTAGAGAAATGATCACCGCGACAATTTCGGTATCTCGACTACATCGGGCAATTCACGACCGATATCCGTTATATATTAGGTTGTCCGAAAAGTTTCTTTCGTTTCATAAGGAAATAATACACGCATAATGTTTTTTGTTTTATATCAGTTTATTGAATTATATACGAACATAATAATAGAAATGTGGCGGCACGTGTCACGGAACTTTCAAACGGCTTCGTGATACAAAGCGCTACGCCGTCAAAACGCTACACCGACGTGCCCATCGATATTTTCACGCTTCTTCCGCCGAATTCTCGGAAGAGCATACACGCGTCAGCCGCTGCGGCACATCTAATGAACGTACGCTAGTGGAGATATCGATGGGTAACAAAGGGAAGCATCCGTTCGATCTGGAACAAAAAGGACATTCTACCCCGAGCCACGAAGCGCGAATGGTGAAGAGAAACGAGTCGACTATTTTTGAGAGTTCGGTCAATCATTGCTATTGTTAATCGTCATCAAGCGTCAACCGTAGTTAATCGTTAAATGTTATTCAACCGTTTTTAATTGTTAATTGTTATTCAACCGTTGTTAATCGTTCATTGTTATTGAGTGATAGAGTCTAATAAACGTTATTGGTTGTTGAACATATTTGAGTGTACCGTCAGTACCTATTACGACCTATCCACCTCAGAAATATAAAGAAATGGATCATACTTAATTCAATAAAATAATATAAAACAGAAATTGTTATTCATCTATTATCACTTTATGAAACGAAAGAAACCTTTCGGACAACTTAATAAAAGGTCTCGATAACAATGTAACCGACGTTCTTTCACGCCTCGACGCGATAAAGAAGTCCGTAAACCACCAAAGGCTCGTCGTCGCGCAAGAAGACAATATCGAATATATAGTAGATAATGGATTATAAAATGAAGAATGACGTATGGTGTTGCTTACGCAAACAAATTTGAAAAATTTGCAACTTTGTAAGATACAACGATACTCTGTAAATATTCGTAAGCAAGGCTGTATTGCCGATTTTGCTGATATTTGAATTTGTTGTAAAATTTAACATCTTCCTACACATATAACCGCCGCTCGGCCTTAGTTTCCGAGATATTTACAAACAATTGCTGCTACAACTACATTGAATCTTGCCTGTATACGTATGCCATAGCAACTTTGTATCTGAATGATGCGTCTGCTTATCTACTGTTTCTACAAACACATCATGGCGATCTGCAAACAATCTCTATAACGCACAAACATTTCAATATTTATTTTTTTCCTTTACTAACCTAAAGCTACTCGGAAAATGAAAAAAAGATCTTTCAAACGAATAGATTTGACATGTGTTGGCGGTCGCTATTAAAAAATATACAAAGGAAAAATGAAAACAATCCAACTGTTGACGAAAATCAAAAATAAAAACTGTGACGTGTTTGGCTTCATTTTTTTATTCAAGAGGACCGAATTTCTAAAGTCACTAAAACATGTTACATAACAAGGTAATAGTAGAGAGTTCCTCCAGAAAGAAAAATTTACAATGCTGTTAGGTAGATGATACATTTACACTGTATATGTGAATGCGTGTGTAAGCGTCAGAGGGCGTCCAGGTCTCAATTGAGATAAAAGGCGATTGGAAGCCGTTAGAAGAATCTGGAGGAGTCGATTGACAAACGTGGGTGCAAGAAGGTTATCGAGCTCTTCAGAGTGTAATATATATGTATAGCTGTTGTGTGTGAAATAAAGTAAACTATTTGTATTTCCGAATCCTCTCTATACCTTAACAAATATTCTCCGCCAACGCATTTACTTCTTCTGTATGATCATTTCGAAATTGGTCAGGAATAGACACGTTATCTGAGGTGTTTCTTTGGGCATGTCTATTGGAAATACGAATAAGCTGTTCACCAGATGTGTTTAAAAATGGTTAGAACTGCCTCCCAAGGATAGTATCATTTCGGCAACAAAAGCGAAAATTTTAAAAGACCTATTCAATGCAATACATATAATTTTTCATTTAGCTGTACATTAACATTTATTATTACGCGTTAGTCTATAAAACGATACCGTAGTTAATTCTTCGAGTATGTTTAAATAATTTTTTTGTAGTTTTTTTCGTATTTCCTGATTTCTTATTTCATGTGCATGTGTGTGGATATTGTAATATTTAGAGATCTAAATATCTAAATATCTAAAGATTAAATCCGCTACACATTCCTGACGTAGAACAGATTAATCGTCGCCTTCGATCATACATATTTGCCAATGTGTTTCTATAAAATACGTTGTTCAATCAATCTTACAATTTTATAAAACTTGTCGTGTTCATGCACTCCAAATATGTATGCAACACGGTAAAATTTTTGCCATTGGATGCTACCTAAGTTGCAATTATGCTTTTGGACTCTATGAAAAATGCAGTACTATCTTATCAATAAATGCCAGGAATTGAACTTGCGAAAAACCACATGCAACAATGCGAAAGATTTAATCCAGTATAGAATTCAGTGCCACCACCAATACATGTCCATTATATTTGCTAATTTTACGTTTACGTTTTAAGTTTTATTAAAATCGGAATCTGCCCAACCACGACCTTTTCCTGCTAGTAAAGTTTTATTTTGATTCCTTTATGTCTTGTAAATATCGTGACATTGAATTCATCAAATTGATGAGTACTATACTTAAAATATTTTTCCATTTTTCTAAGAAAGGCTTCTATAAATGATTTCATGATGAAATATGCTAAATCGATACCTTTATTTATATTTTTATTTAATTTATGTATATATTTTCAATAATGCTCATGTTGCGGGGCTGTTCTTAAGAGTTTCCAAACATGATACAAAATCCACGCTAACGTATTAGTAGTATTGTGCTTTGCATTTGCTTACGTCAGGATGAAATTGTGTTTCAAATACATCGTATACTACGAAGCAGCATTGTACGAATGTACAGTGACGAGCAAAAGTGTAAACACACTCCGCTGACTTTATGTAAAAGACGATACTACGACTAATTTTTCAAGTGATAAAGATTAGGTAACAGTAACTACAAGCTACGTTTAATTAACGAAATGTAATAGTTCGTTTTCATTAACATTAGTAATATACAGAATATTATATAAAAATTGTGTTTTGAAACAATGTTTACAGTTTTGCACGTTTTGTCAGGAACGTTTACGATAGTATGTAAATGTCAGGGAAACGAAACTGTCAATAAGCACTGATTGTCCACTGTTTCGCTTGTCAACTGTTCCACACCATTGTTAGATTACTTTTCGGTTTGATATGCTTAATCCAAGATGAAGCCACTTAGTGAAGATAAAAAAAGTATTATTTGTTTGTGTGATAAAGGTTTGTCGTTGCGGCAAATTGCAAAAAAATGTGGCATCAGACATACGATAGTTGCAAGAATAAGAAAAAAGTATGTTAGTGTACCAATTTCTTCACAAAACGGTGGACCGCGACTTATTTCGGATAGAGCAGCACGTGAAATTGCACACTGTATTCAGTCGGATAGTTACATAACACCAAAAGTTGCTGCTCAGGAAATCGAAATAAGTGCTAGCGAATGGACCATTCGTCGCTCTTTAAAGAGAATTGGTTTATGAGCGAAGGAAAAGGAAAGTAAACCAGCTCTTTCAAACAAAAATGTTAAATTGCGAAAACAACTTGTTGACACCTACAAAGAATGGACGGAAGGTCCCGGTATTGAACTTCATCCGAGAATAATGATCAACCAGGTGGTACAAAACAAACTATGAAGTTTGGAGGTGGCTCAATTATGTGTTGGGGTTGCTTTACTCACAGAGGTGTTGGTCCCTTAGTTCGAATCGAAGGTATAATGCGAAAAGAGCATTACTTGACCATTCTGCAAAGTAATTTACCTTCTGTAGTTAATTCTATTGGATATAATGAACGTGATGTAGTATTTCAACAAGACGGGGATCCTAAACATACTGCAAAAATAGTTAAAACCTGGCTAATAAATCAAAATTTTTCTGTGATGAAGTGGCCAGCACAAAGTCCGGATATGAATCCGATCGAAAATTTGTGTTCCATTTTGAAAAGAAGGCTGGCAAAATACAATAATCCATCTTCAGATGTTCATGAATTATGGGAAAGAACACAACAGGAATAGTACAATATTGAACCACAAATAATTAAAAATTTAATTGACAGTATGCCTCGTAGAGTAAAAGCATTAAAAAAGAGTAAAGGAAAGTGGACGACTTACTAGGTTGAAACCTTAATTCGACGAGTATAATTAAAATGCAAATCTGTAAACATGGTTTGAGATGTCTATTTTTGTAAAATGTTCTGTACATTATTAATTTTAATGAAAATAAACTATTACATTTCGTTAATCAGACGCAGCTTGTAGTTACTGTTACCTAATCTTTACAGATCACTTGAAAAATTAGTCGTATTATCGCCTTTTACATAAAATCAGCGGAGTGTGTTTACACTTTTGCTCGTCACTGTATGTTACACATATATTTTTTACCATTAGCTAGATATTAATATTTTCACAACAGGAACTGGTATTGAATCCTTTTCTTTTTCTTTTTTTGAAAATTAGTTTGTAGATTTCTAAGAATATGTATATATTTTTCAATTGCTAAAAAATCTCTTACTAAACGATGTTCTATCATAATTCTAATTTTTGTTATAGTTAAGTACTGTATGAATATCTTCTTCGCTGATTGTGTGTTGGTGATTTTTTACCTCAGCAAAAAAGATGGTTCGTTATATGAGATGGAGTTTGCAATTCAATTATTTTCACCTTCAGTTTAACCTATAAAACGTTATGTGCAATGAAAATGTCATTAAAATGCAAATGTAGGAGCAATCAATAACAAAAAGTCAGCTTCGGTCGATATTTCATGTTTAAAGACCATTTAAGACTCTTTCTTGGTTTTGGAGATAAAAAGCGTTAATCGAATCATTCATGCATGACATTATCCACTTTCAGTAGTAGGGTGATGTTATTAAAAGAATGAGTATCTAGAAGTGTATCATATCGAATATCGTTACACAGTACTGTGACAGACGTGTCGGTATCTGCTATCGCCAAGTCGCATTTTTGTTCGATGTTTGCTAAACATTACGCAGTGCAAATAACATCAGGTAACAGGCGATTCCTTGTTATTCTGTATTCAATTGTGTCTTTCATTAATGTCTTTCATTATTATCAATATCATATGTATCAAAAATATCATCGGGTCATTAACTACTACAATAGTTTAAATGAAGTTTTTGAATACTCAAATATTTTGTATTTTACATTTTACACAGTAAAATGGCTCATTATTTTAATTTTGCAATAATTTACCACCAGTCAGTAGAGGTAATCGGAACATTCGCCTTCGTAACCTACTTGCACGAGAGACCCGTTATTTTCTGGCAAAAATTGTATTTAGGATCGGTTTTTCATCACTTATCATTAGGATTTGCTTCAAGTCTCGCGTTTATGAAAATAGAAATACGCTCTGCGGTGACAACATTAACCATGCGAGATATTTTATGCATTTTACATTTAAAATGGTAAGATCCCTTGTTTTTAATAAACAAACTGAAGTGTACATACGTAATATTAATTACATATAAAACAAACGGTGAAATGGTAGTAGAGGGAGTATGTATTTACGCAATTGTTCTATTGAATTTAAGCAAAATACTCTACATTATGATAAAATATATTTCTCTTGTTATATTTATTACATTCCTTATAATTATACTTGTCAGTTATTTAAATGCTGCGTCAGAATATATCTTCGAATAACAATATAAACATCGTTTCATAGACATTCGTGAGTTAAAAGGGCTTTATGTTCAGTTTTTTCACAAAATTGTGGTTAGTTGATTATATTGATTTTCTTCATTTGTATACTGTATATAAATGCATCAAATCTCTATATCACAGCTTGTGCTATAAAAGGCTTGGTATTGTAAAGATCAAGCAGAAAGCAAATTACAAAGCTAAATGACGTAGAAACATGTCACACATATATACGAAACAATACAGATAGTATGTATACAATGACAGATATAACACATAACAATATATACATACATACGTACATAATAAAATTACAGGATACATGACAATTATAATAAAAATATAGATATAGTATATGACATATAACATGTAAAAATGTTATATTCTGATCGATTTCATTGACCGCTGTTCTCACTTACATTATCACATTCATCAGTTTCCTGTGGCAATCAAATATCAACCAGGTAATATGAAATATAGTAGAGCCTCCGGTATCAAAACTAACACGGGCATAAGACTGTTCGGATGTAGGAACAATCACTTTCATAAGAAATTTCATTTATTCAAATACAGATTAAGATTGATTGACAGTTCCTTTAAATATTTACGGATTCCATATCTTCTGGGCTGTTGGGTCACATAATTCTATTACTTTTTCCAAATACGGTTTGTCTGCAATCTGTGGCAAATATAATATCTATAAAATCTAATTTATGGCAAATATTAGAACTGAAAGTGTGAAGACCCTGAAACATGGATACAATCCATCAAGAAACGAATGAAAATGGGACCAATGAAGGATTGAATAAGACTAATTCGCTCGAGGAATTCTACGCTGGTAGTGGGATCCTTGTGACTGGAGCGACCGGATTCCTGGGAGTAGGTCTACTAGAAAAACTGATGCGCCTGTGTCCACGCATCGCTGCCATTTTTATACTAATTCGTCCAAAAACTAACGAAACGATAGAACAACGATTTAAGAAGATCATAGATGATCCCGTTCGTAAATATAATACTTGCCTCCTTCAGTGTTTAAGCCTGTCAGTAGCCAAATTGATTAACTCTCATTTCTGGAATTTTCGTTTTCAGATTTACGATGGCATCAAAGCAAAACGCCCCTCAGTTTTAAGCCGAGTTTACCCCGTGAAAGGTGACGTGAGTCTGCCAGATTTAGGTCTTTCGCGAGAAGATAGAAATCTGTTGTTAGAGAAAGTAAACATAGTGTTTCACGCCGCGGCCACTGTGAGATTCAACGAACCGTTACACGCGGCTGTTAATGTGAATACAAAGGGTACCGCTCGTGTCATCGAGCTTTGGAACGAACTAAAGCATCCGATTAGCTTCGTCTACGTCAGCACAGCTTTTAGTAATGCGAATCTACATGAGATTGAGGAACAAGTTTATACGTAAGAATAAGTTATATGAAAACGTTGTTCCATGGTTTACGAATATTATATTTATAATTATAGCGTGAAGAATATGTTCACTTATTACTGACCTTGCAGCACGAGTTGGAAACCTTCGGAGGTGATCGATATGTGTGATAAATTCGACAAAACGTCGATCAACCAAATAGAAAAAAGGATTTTAAAAACTTATCCAAACACATACTTATTCAGTAAGAATTTGGCAGAGCAGATTGTAGCAAGCAAGTGCAAAGATCTGCCAGTTGCGATAGTGAGGCCAAGCGTAGTTGGTGCCTCTTTGGAAGAACCATGTCCTGGTTGGATACAGGGTACTTCTGCATTTACAGGTACTTTCACAGATATTTTTAAAGAGTAATTGTTCGATACTCGTCACATTAAGAAAAGTGGAGTTAATCTGTTGTTAATCTAAAATGAGAGGATTTCCACCAGATCATCATTATTATAGTTCAAGTTTGTTGTTGTTAACAATTATGAGAATTCATTCCAATCTATTTAGTGCTACATTTCTGATAACCGAAACTCACAAATAATTTCTAAACCAATTTAATGTTACCAGGTATCCTTCTGCTGGTGAGCAGAGGATGTGCAACAGCAGTACGGGGCAGGAGAGATACAAGATTGGATTTAGTGCCTCTTGATTTCGTAGTTGACACGATAATATGTACTGCATGGCATGTCACGCTACATCGTGAGCACGAAGTTAAAGTTTACAACTGCACGAGTAACGCTAATCCTTTTAAGTAAAATTTATTACGAATCTTTTTTAACTCATGTAATTCCATTGTTACAGTATCCCAAAATATTCAGTTTATTTAAGTAATGTGGAGAATTCATAAACAAACGTAGAACACAAAAGTTCACTTTTGCCCTCAGTACTTCAATTTAGAAAAGTAGTGATGCAATATAATATTTATTTAAAGTTCATAATATTTTCCGAGATACTCGTATGATAATAAACTGTGCTTTAAGTATAATTCTAGTAATCAAGAATAATGTAAGTGTTTCAATTGACAAGGTGGGGACCGATGATAGATGCTGTGGTAAAATATAGCATAGAAATGCCACTGAACGATACGCTGTGGTATCCAGATTGTTCAGTCGTAGCTAATGGATATATTTACAACGTTCGGAGTGTAATTCCGCATGTTTTGCGTGCGTTCGTTATAGATGTCTTTTTAAGACTCCGAGGTGGAAAACCAATGTCAGTATTCTACTAATCCACGAACAACTAACTATATTTCGGGAATAATCTCCGACTTCATCTATAATAATAATTAGAAATGATATTTCAGAATGATGAAACTTCTCAGAAATGGCAATAAGCTGTTCACATTCACAGGACATTTCTTCTTGCACGAATGGACTTTCGAAAGAGATAACTGTTCCGACTTGGCGAGGAAGGTGAAAATGTTGAACGACAGTGATATGGTCAAACTAGATTTACGGGATATGAATTGGGAGAAGTATGTTGCAACTTACCTGATGGGAATTAGGAAATTTATTCTAAAACAAGAGTTTAAGTCAACAGCCCGACAACGATTATCAAGGTGCGTATAAAAGTATCTTCGTATAAAAAATAGGAACTTCTATAAATACATATATTTTCGGTTATTTCAGGTTGTACTGGATACATCAGATCACCAAAATATCCGGTATAATAATTTTGCTATGGATAATACTATGTTTAGTGTACTGACTATTTGAACGTTACTTTTTTCTCTTCGAACCAAGAACAATATAAATAGAATTTTATGAATGAGGGATTCATCATTCCTTTCATTTTGTCTTTCCACTCGTTTCATTTCTAAATAAATTCATTTATGACATTGCTTAATAAGGATGTATGTATTTATATGCACACGGTTTCTAATTTATCATACATGACAATACCTTTACTCCTTGATGTTTCTAGTACAATAACATCTGCGAACGTTAATACATCACTTTTAAGTGTATGTTTAAAGATGATTTCTACATAAAAATTCTGCGGCATGTCTTTACGTAATGCTAAACAACAAAATAATTATATAGAGAAATATAGTAATATTTACTACTAATAATTTTTATATTAAATCTGTTTACTGAAAATAAATATTTTTCCGTATAATGATTAAAATTTCTTTCTTTTGCACCAAACAAAAGTTAAGAGATAATTATACGATAACAACAATAATTCATCATTGAAAATTCCTTTGAGAAATAAACAATGATGATAGGAAATAAATATCTTTTTCAATAAGATAGTTCTAAATGCTCACTTTCGTTTCTGAATTGTTTGTTCACAAACCTTGTAGTTCGACGAAATAGGTAACAGTGTACGTAGGAACTGATGTTCGGGGCACTCACCTCCAATAACCTTGTCATTCACATATGTTATCGAGGTTATCATTAATTCATCATGTATTAGCCATCGCTCGTTGTTCGTTATAAAATTATTAAGAAACTATTTTTGATAGAAAGAACGTGTCTTCTCGACACTGGTTACATATATAAGGAATCACCATGTGATATATACGTGTTGAATAATAATATTCTTGTATTTATCGTTGTATTCTGACTTCTTCTGTCGAGATTCTTCTTGATATACAACTTAATATTACTACTCACAGTCAGCTTATCACGTAACCAAGTAGTAATTTACATAATTTCGAAATGCGTTAGCACGAATTTGTTAGCGCGCTTCTTTTATCATTACGAATGTCGAATAACAAAGGGGTGATAAAAGGCATCTTAATGGTTCCTATCTGTTCGACGGTCCGCGGAGGGACGCGATCGCGAGGAAGTGTGCCAACGGGAGTCGTAAATTCCCGTTACGATTGGATAATTGGCGCCACGTAGTGTTTGATCCCTTGCTTCGTTTAGGGTAATAGAGATGGTTGAACTGATTATAACACTGAAGTAACAGGTTACAATATACACATTATTCCAACAACTTTATAGACATAGACATTTACGCACGGTGCATATGGATATAAGTTAGATAGATGACTGATCTAAGGGCGGAAAAGCAGTCAAGAGATGTTGACTTATCTAGAGATGGAAAATCAGTCGATTCGATAATGTGGTGGAGGAAAGCCGTTGATGGTTGTGTCTAGCGCACGGGACCATTGGGTTGGTGGATTGTAATTTTGGCTAGGAAAGTGAGGGCAATAGCCGTTACTTCTAATTGGATAAGAAAAAGGTTGGTGGACAAGGAAGGGTTCTAGTCTCTCCCGAGAGAAAATTGCTAGCGGGAGACACCGTACGTGAGAAAAACCAAATTTCCTGTACCTTCCCGGAGTGGACCATAAATTTAAGTAACACTTGAAGTGAAAAGATACTTGTTTGGTCTGAAGGACCTTAACTATGAAAATGCTAAAATTTATGGTAGGTCCTTAAAATTATTGAAGGTACGCAATAAGGGTGTGTAGACATCTGGCAGGCATCTTGCCCGCGGCGTGGGGCCTGGTTTGTGTAGAGAGTCACAGGATGTAACACTATCCTTTGGAAAATCTACAAAATAATAAATAAAAGAATAGTGTTACATCCTGTGACTCTCTACACAAACCAGGCCCCACGCCGCGGGCAAGATGCCTGCCAGAAGTCCGCATGTGTAAATCTAAACATTTTTCTGAAAAACCATTATATTTCTTTCCATATGCGAAAAACCTGCTTTTCGTACCTCCGTACATTTTAGCAATGACATCCAACTTCTCACAAGTTTCAATGACATACATTTCGTTTTTAATGACCTTCCGGAGCATCTCATGTAAGAAAATGTAAAGTTTGAGCGCCCGCAGTGGCCGCCTGTCCTTCACGTTTGCCTGTAGAAAGAGAAATCGTAAATAACGATCATAAATCGTCTGTGGTAAACCGCTATGAATTATAATCAAGTAAAATCACAGAACATCATATTCTACGAGTGTTACGTCGCCTAAAACGTCGGCGCTGCAGCTCTCGCGACCGGGCAGCCGATGGCCTGCGTAACGTCATTTCGCCCCTCAATAAACCTAAGGACCAACCATAACTTTTCTCTTTCATTGTGTACACATGTATCTTCATTCAATCCGTTGTCCTGAAAGATTTCTTAAGGCTAAAAATATTTGCGACGCACATCAGGTTTTTAGAGAGGTCCTTGGGTTTATTAGGCGCAATTAAAAACACGGAGAAAGCGGGTACGCACCCATTAGGAAAAACCGAACATCTATCTAATAGAACAGGCTGGGTTTTTCCATGCACAAGGTCAACACGTTGGTAGGACCAACAAACCACGTTGGTAGGAGGCTTCCTACTCATCACTTCTCCTACGACTCTAGGAGGGTCAAGTCGTAGACTTCTCCTGCTACATCCGGAGGGTCAAGTCAACTTATTTCGTCAACACCGCTAGGTCAAGTCAACTTACTTCTTCTACATAATACAACGTCGAAGTCTAACATCAAAATCTCACGTCTATTAAGTATCCTCGAGTGCTACGTCCACTAACATACGAAATCCGACTGTACGAACCTTACTCTACTATTCATATCTATCTCATATTCGTGCGACAAGTTGTTATCGACGATTTATATCTACTCAACAGTGTAGTTTAAGTGTTGGAAATATATATTTTTATAATTCTGTGAATCACAGTGTTATATAAACTTAATCACCCCTATTATCCTAACGGAAATCAGGGGATCGATCAACTCGTGGTGTCGATTAGTATAATCGTAACGGGAATTTACGATTCCCGTTGACGTCTCTCCTCGCGATTGCGTCTCCCAGCGATTGGTCGAAATTACAACGAGAATGCTTACAATTTTTACGGTCATGCATGTGCCACGTCATAAATCTTACGGAGATTTTTGTGTTTCTTTTTTAAATAAGTTTTGATATCTCAAAGGTGGTTCGAAAGTGTTTACTACGTAGGATAAATTTCGCTTAACTTTGTAGAAAATATCAGTATTTTAATTGTAAAGTGTTAAGGACTATAATTATTCCGCGAAATAAAATTGGGAATGGCTTTTATAGTCTTACAATTGAAAGAGTAGGGTATTCGTTCTAAGAACTTTGTGGTTTTAATGGTTCATGTTCAGATGATAAAGGGGTTTTGTCAGATGCGTAACACATGCTTGATGACTCCATTTATGTAGAATCGACGAAAACAAAGACTATATTATAATGTCGAATGTCCGAATTCCAGATGATCTCTATTGTGAGTCGTCTGTGAAAAAAAAGCGCAGTGAAAGTGATCTCCGCCGCGCAGAAGATATTAGGAAGGAAAGCAGTTGGCGATATTTAAAACACCCATATGGAGTAGCAACGCGTAAGTGTACTTCGTCAGCCATGGTAACAATTTTGCATGGTTCTGTGCTCAGCGTTTGCGGGAACACGGCATCATGCCGAACAACTGTTGGCCACGTTGACAGCGCGTCAGAAAATTCCAGAATGACGAATACGATGTTTCGTGAAATAGATTAGAACGATGTCGTAGAGAAGATGATTATGGCATTCGAGAAAGTAAACCATCCTGCGCGAAGTTTGTAAGAAAAATCATAGATTAGACATTAAAACTGCTTAAGGATTAAAATCCATAACAGCATATTGGAAAACGTCTCATTAAATTTTCGAGTAAAGACGATTTATGTTTCCATAAGTAATTAATATATGATAAAGCATATAAACAATGTTTAATCAAAGTTGGTACACGCACCGTGATCGTCCCGTACGCAGGTATGCTAATTATGGTCGCCTCGATCGCTAACACAGAACTCAGCACTTTCGACAATTCGAGAGCATGCACGGGAACCGCGCGGAACGATTCGATGGCGGAGTAAGTGAGTTGCGGCAAGAAAGCGCCCAGTGAGATCTTGTGCTCCGCGCGAGTTTGCCGATCGGATTTACGCGCAACGATATACACGATAAGGTCCTCACACTGATCAACCGAGTGCTTGGTGTTACACAGGAGCTCTAACATTTCGTTTCTCTTATCACGAAGATCGGCGAGATCGTTACTCGAACGACGCGTGAACACAGAGATGATCGGGACGCAATGACGTTATCGACCGATTCCGTGCAAATGTCGGATCGAAATGGTGTAAATACACCTGCCTTCATCCTTCATTTTCACCGTAGAGGAATCATCAACAGTGCCCTTTCAGTATGAAACAGCTTAAATTCGCCTTTAGCCCTTACTGAATCAATATGGCGTCTATCCAGATTGGGAATGCGACATTTATTCTAAGCATCTTGGAGAGATATTACATCCTTCCATTACCATGTCGTGCAAGGAAAATCGCTAATTTTGGCAGTGATATATGTTCGGTATTCGGAGCGTTCCGTCCCTTTATTACTCGGACAGCACAACTGCCTTTTTTGAGAAAATCCGAATTTCCTACCTCCCAAGTTATAAACCTTACGATGCGGATCTCATCGAGAGGATAATAAGCACCCTAAGTACCCGAAGGGTCCGCCCAAAAATAAACATCAGGTATCAATCAGCATCATCAGAGAATATGCGTCCACGAGGTTACACAATTACAAGATTGAAAGGAACAGATCCCCATTCCATACAATCCACGGTGAGAAGGAAAACCCGGGCCACGAGAGTTAATATATGTCTGAGAAGGACCCATGCTAGGGCCAGGGGCGTTTGGTGAGCCTCCTTCGGAGTCGGCCATCATGACCTTATCCCGCGTACTTGGACTCGTATTCCGTGAGCAAGCACTCCAAACGCGACAATCAAAGACGGTGACTACACTCGCGATAATCGAATTGGTATCCCTATGTCCCTAACGAATCCGCGACCAACGGGATGCACTTACTCGGATCAGAAGGCGCGACTACCTTCGTAAGCGAGCTCTCCAGAATGAATGAATCTCGTCTCCATCATGCCACCGAGGGCAACTCTGCTGCGGGTGTCTCCCAGGACACGAAATCATCGGACTCGTCCAGGTTCTCGAAGTGAGGGAAGTTGACGTCGCTGTCTATTGGTCAACTTGAGACAAAGACTACTTGTCCGTTAGAAGCATCTTAATTACCAAAAAAAACCCAGGTTTTATAGCCGGTCCTAGGCTAACTGGACTTGTGCTGTGTACGTGCCTCAATATCTAATATTCCTTGTCCGAAGGAACCGTTAACGTGTTTTACTGCCGAGTACCTCTATGGGTATCCTTTTAATGAGGGTCACACTATCGCTCCATGCCTTTTTTTTCTAAATCGCACGCTCGTCCCGTTGGCCGCGGCTACGTTCGGCGACGGATGGTCGCCTTGGGTCTAGGTTTTATTATCGCAAATTAAATACGACTAGATCGAGTAACAGTACTTTATTTAATTACTTTCGTTACATGTTCATAGCTTTTTCCGAGGTTCCGGCGAGGGTTCTGGTGTCCTTTTCGTCTCCGACATATATAAGGACCAGGCGAACCTTCTCGAGGCAGTCTTAAAATAGTCCTCATCAAAGCGTCATAAACTCCGTGTTATACTAAATCGTATTAAATAAACATCTTCATTCTTCTGTATCTTAACTTGCTAGTGACTCTCTTCGTGTATACTAAGAAATGCAAATGATTAAACTAAACATACTATTACTCGGAATCTTTAATTTACCTCCACCTTGAGCGTTAATCTCGTTCAAGGTTCGCGATATCAACAGATCAGTTGCAACCTGACTGATCGCCAATTAGTTGAGAATTCACAACACACTCTGATCACACTCTTTTTCCTAGTCCACTTTCCCCGTTCCCGGTTTTCACGCAGTCTATACTACATTAGTCAGTTCGAACTCCAACACTATTTCAATGTCCTACTCTGTATAATTCAATATACTGCTCACATGGTGCTCACTTGGATCAATTGCCACATCTACGCAGAAATTTGTTACCTTCTAAAGAACCACAGTCGAATATACAAAATAATATACGATATAAAGAACATAGTTTGTTTTCCTTCCTCCATGCCGATGACATTTCTTGCTTACGCAAATAAATTAAAAAATGTTTGCGATTTGTTTGACGCTCGTACGGTTGCAGGATACAATATCTCCTTAAATACATGTAGTATCAAAAAAGGGAGGGGGTCAGTCCATCATATATTTAAGTTCGAGTTCCTCGGGATAGTATAATGCAGTGCCGCAGACAGATTGTCGTATAGGACCGGCGAAATGCATACAATGTAGCGACCAGCGTATAGTTCCAGAAACGTCGATTCGCCTTCGGTCCGTTATTTTCACATACACAAGGAAGGTGCATACGCGATTATAGGCGCGAACGGTTGCGTGACCCGAGCGTAGTGGAGGGTCGTCTCCGAGAGAAGACAAAGAAGATCGAAGGGCCAGCAGTACCATTTTGAGGAGTCAGAGAGTGCAAATCAAGAAGTGAGAGTGTTGCCAGCGTTGTCGTGAGTGTGTGATCCGCGTGAGAGAGAGAGAGAGAGAGAGAGAGAGAGCGTTGAATCCGTTGTGACGAGAGTTACAAATTAACTATTGCGTTGTCTAGACCATAATAAGTTATTGTGATTAATTAACATCCATACAATCCATTCATCGTAAATAAATCATCATTATAATATTATATTTACGATACTACATATATGTATTCACTTAATAAACATAGAATTTAATTCCACTGTAACACAAACTTAATTAGTTCTTATATTTCTACACGGAATACTACTGCACTTCTACGTCATAAATGTTATACCCTTTCTCTCGTTGGCTACATGGATATGTGTATGTGGAGGTTAATGATATAAATATGTGTATTAAATTTTTTTATTACTATCATTTATATATTAATGAGGAAGTAAACAATAATACAGAGTCTATAACAGAATAATTTATCCTGTATTTGTAAGTATAAGTTGGTATAAGTAACGACATTTTATAGCATAATTATCATACTGTATGTAGTAAAGTAACATACGGAAATCGTTATCCAGCTGAAGACATTTTTTTTATATTGTTGAACTATAGGAACGAAAATGGAATATATAATAAATAATGGATTATAAAATGAAGAATGACATATGGTGTTGCTTACGCAAACAAATTAGAAAAATTTGCAGCTTTTTAAGATACAATGATATTCTGTAAATGTCCATAAGCAAGGCTGCAGCGCCGATTTTGCTGATATTTAAATTTGTTATAAAACTCAACATTCCGAGCAACATTTTCCTATACATGTAACCGCCGCTCGGCCTTAGTTTCAGAGATATTTACAAATAATTGCTGCTACTATTACTTTGAATCATGCCTGCATACGTATGCCCATGGCAAAGTTGTATCTGCATGGTGCGTCTGCTTATTTACTGCTTCTATAAACACATCACGGCGATCTGCAAACAATATCTATAACGCACAAGTATTTAAATATTTATTTCTTTCTTTTATTAACCTGAAACTACTTCGAAAATGAAAAACCGATCTCTTAAACATATAGATCTGACATGTGTTGGCAACCGCTATTAAAACATATATAATGGAAAAATGAGAACACTGATCAATCCGACTGTCGTCCAATCCTCGCTCATATGCAGTGTTCCGTTACAGATATAAAAAAATGCAAGGAGTGATATTTGAAAATATTACAAAATACGACGAATATGAAAAATAAAAAGTGTGACGTTTTCGGCTTCATTTTTCAATTATCAATTATTAAGAATCGATCGAAATATCCTTGTGCATGAGCAATCATCCTTACACGAACAAAAGTAGGTGAAGTCGAGCATCGTAGTGCACATCGATCCTTAAATGGAACGATACGTGGTCAGCAGCTTACAAGTTATAGAAAAGAAGTCTATGGCATTCGGAGATTTAAATGACATTCTGCGTGACGTTTTCTAAGGAAAACACCGATTGTAGATTAAACACGTTTAATTTACTCATTTAAATCTATAACAGCATGTCGGAAACCGCTCCATGGAATTTCCGTGTAGAGAGGATTTATGTTTCTTGCAATCATTTGCCTCCATATATACTTAATCAGTAATGGCCCATATTACGAATATTTATACAAAGTTCACACGCACACCGCGATTGTCTAGGCCGTTCACAGAAAAATTGTAACGAAAATAGCATTCATTAGATATTGTTGTAAGTATACAATATAACCTCTGTCTTTTAACAAACGAACTATGGTATGAGAACGATACACACAACACGTATTGTACGCCCTACACACACTACACATCCAAATCACTCGCGTTGGAACTAATATTATTGAAAATTACTGGGCAGAACTTGTTCACAGCGTATACGCGAATGGAAAGCAGTATTACCACATACAAGAATTAAAAAGTGCAATTGTAAGCTTCTTTTTCTATTTATTTATTTAAATTTTACAATTTGTCCAGTAGGACATTTGGTAAAATGTTATATATTTGGTGTTGTAATAATATAGCATGTGGGTGGTTACCACCAGCGAGGTACCATCTTCGTGTTTGTTAGGTTGTGTCCTTTGTGAGATCTGTTGGGTGTTTCCTTTTTAATCTTCTTTCTATGTTTGATGTGTTGATCGTTTCCGCTGCCAGCCGGTTCGGGTGCGTTGCTATTCTTTCTCTGTACCTTCTTGCGCATCTGCTAATCTCCTCCTTGACCGTTGGTACTCCAAGGTCTTTCCGTATATCCTCGTTTCTGACGTACCATGGTGCGTTTACTATTATTCTGAGAATTTTAACTTGGATTGTCTCTATTTTGCTTATATGATTCATTGCTGCTGTTCCCCATAGTGGTATTCCGTACGTCCAGACTGGTTTTATGTAAATTTTTAATTTGGTTTCTATGCCTAGTTTGGATTTTCGACTTGTTAACCAATGCATTTGTCTCCTTGCTGTCTGTATTTTGTATATTATTGATTTAATATGTTGTTTCCATGTAAATCGTGTATCTAGGTGGAGTCCTAGGTATTTGACTTGCCTTGTTTGTGTTATGTGCGTGCCGTTAAGTATAATGTTTGGTGGTATCTGCCTTCGCAGTGTGAATGTAATATGGTTGCATTTACTGGGGTTTGCTTTAATTTGTTTAACTTGTATCCATTTTTCTACTTTTGTGATATGTTCTTGTAGTAATGTGACTGCTGTTACAGGGTTAGTGTGCCTGACTAGTACCGCTGTGTCGTCTGCAAATGTCAGTATTTTGCTATTGGTAGTTGTTGGTATGTTGGCCGTGTATAGTGTGTATAGCATTGGTCCTAGGACGCTTCCTTGCGGAATCCCTGCCTTGATGTCTTTAATTTCATAGTATGTATCTTTAATTTTTACTACGAAGGTTCTGCTGCTTAAGTACGATTTTAATAAATGGTATATTTGTTCCGGGAATTGTTTCCTGATTGTTGGTAGAAGGCTTTCGTGGTTTATTTTATCGAATGCTTTCTCTATGTCCATAAAGATGCTGTACAGTATTCTTTGCTTTCTAATGCTGTTATTACTTCGTTAGTGAGTCTGTGCATTTGCTCTATCGTATAGTGTTTGTTTCTGAATCCAAATTGGTGATCTGGTATCAGTTTTTCCTTATTATTATTCCTTATTATTTGTTTTAAGCGGGCGTAAATTATTCCTTCTAGTATTTTGGATAGTACAGGAAGTAGTGAAATTGGTCTGTATGGTGCTGTTTGGTGTGGGTCTTTGCCTGGCTTAGGTACCATTTTGATCTGTGCTAGTTTCCATAGTTTAGGATAGTATTGGATTCTTAATATTGCATTGTAAATTATTGTGATTAGTCGTACCGCTTTTGGAGGTAAGGTTTTTAGGATTTTACCATTGATTAGGTCGATTCTTGGTGCTTTATTGTTTTTTGTTTTTTCGATTATGTTTCTAATTTCTTGTGCTGTTGTTTTAGGTATGATGTAGTGTTTGTCGGTTGAACTGCTACTAAATAGCACAAAACATCTGCGAAGTTAAGAATTTGAATTTTTCTCACATTTTTTCTCAAAATTGAGTTATTCAAATTCTGTGCGTTCCA
The DNA here is from genome assembly GCF_040668555.2 of Bombus flavifrons. NCBI lineage: Eukaryota > Metazoa > Arthropoda > Insecta > Hymenoptera > Apidae > Bombus > Bombus flavifrons. The sequence continues at coordinate 2,817,169 of NC_138458.1, read as the reverse complement.
GCAAAAAAATGGTTTTTAGATTCGTATTTGGCTCATAAACATGCACAAGACTCAGTTATTGAAGATTGTAAAACTAGATACCTGTTGAACAGTGTATTCATATTGAATTTAGATTATTCTTTCAATTCGGCGTCACTAAAGTCCGATGGCATCAGCCTCTGCACTGTGCGATATCCGCATTGATCAGTATCATTATTTTTCAGGAACAGAGTTCGGCTTTGTGTAGTTTTTAACAGCCACCAATATGTGTATGACTTGTGCGTTCAAAAGATTTTCTTTACATTTTCCAGCCAGTTTCGGGTTAGTAAAAAAAGAAAAAAAGAACGAAGTCAGTATTAAACAGCAACCCCTATGGTAAGCCAAACCCTTGAAAAGAAAAAATATTGCTCAGTAGTATTCCTAGACATTCAACAGGCATTCGACAAAGTATGGCATGAAGGGCTGCTATACAAACTCAAAAAAACCCTACCACACACCTACTACTCCATCCTAAAGTCCTACCTAACCAATAGACAATTCATGGTCAAATGCTTAGACGTCACTTCCTCAACATTCCCAATAGGATCTGGCATACCCCAAGGTAGTGTCCTTGGACCCCTGCTGTTCTCCATCTACACGGCCGATTTACCTATATCAACTGAGATAACAATAGCAACATTTGCTGACGACACAACGCTATTAACTTCTCACGCAGACCCGGTAATTGCCTCATTCAATCTCCAGCGATGTCTCGACTCTATGGAAAAGTGGTTTCATAAATGGGGCTTCAAAATTAATGAAAAAAATCCTCACATGTAACCTTCACGCTCCGAAAACAAACCTGCCCCCAGGCCACCATCAACAATACAATAATTCCTAGCAAGAACTCAGTCAGATACCTGGGCATGACCCTGGACAGGAAACTAACATGGCAAAACCACATCACAGACAGAACGAAACAACTGAAGAACAAACTAAAAAAATTCTATTGGCTCACGGGCGGACACTCCAAACTAAACATACAGAATAAAATCACCCTCTACAAGACCGTAATAAAACCTGTCTGGACGTACGGAATTCAACTATAGGGAACAGCAAGTAACTCCAACATTGAAATACTTCAACGCTTCCAATCGAAAACGCTAAGATCCCTAATAGATGCACCTTGGTATGTTACCAAAGAAACAATACATCGCGACCTCAAGATACCCACAGTCAAAAAGGAAATAGCAAAATATAGCGACAGATATAGCAAAAGAGTCAACAAACACCGAAACCCCCTAATCACGGAACTACTTGATACGACGGACCAGATCCGCAGGCTGAAGAGACACTACCCGTTAGACCTAAACACTAGATGTAATTAGATATTTATACTAAATAATATTTATTTATCTATTAAGTAATATTTACCTACTTATAACAATTATCTACAAATTACACTTATCTATAATAAGTATTAACTATTATAAATAATTAGCCATGTCACTGCGCCACGCCAGAAAAATTACTGAAAATTCTCAATGCGAGAATTGATTGTAAATTTCAATAAAAAAAAAAAAAAGTATTAAACAGTTCGCTCGTTATAGAAATAATTCGCAGGTCGCAGCTATATGTTATACACACACAACAACAGAAGATGAGTGGTCACACCATGTTGATGTAATGTCAATTCACATCAGAGACCAGGCCAAACACCGCAGACAGGATGGCACCCAGATGTCTGCACATCCCTGGCGTGTACCCTCAATAGTAAGTACCCACCAGGGGTCTTGGAATTTTCATAGTTAAGGTCCTTCGGACCAAGCGAGTATCCCTTGTCTTAGATTTCCTTCTACGTTTATTGTCTACTACGTGTTAGCCTAGAAAGTTGGTTTTCTTCACATCTGGTATGTTCCGTTAGCAACTTTCTCGCGAGGGCGGCTAAAACCCTTCCTGTTGCACCAACCGTCTTATTATCCAATCGGAGACGGTGTCTACTGCCCTCACTTCCTTAACCAAAATTGTCATCAACAAATCCGATAGTCCCGTGTGCTTAGACACACCCACCCTTAGCCTTCCTCAGACACAGTATCGTCAGTAAGACTCACTTATTCTGTATCCTTAGAATAGTCAACATATCTTTATTGGTCTCTATCTTTATAACAGTCGCGTACTTAACGTATCAGTGTAACTAAGTCTTACATAACGTGGTTGGAGTGAATTGTGATTTATGTTAATTCAGTGTGTATTACATTGTGATTGCTGAATTCATAATAAAGTTTAATTAAAACGAAATTAATAGTTGTGTTACGACTCAGCTATTTTATTTCATCAACGAAGCCTTAAGTTTACGTGACTAACGCATATGTTGTCTTATAGGCCAGACTTAATATTGTAGTAATGGCAACCTTCTATAAATATTTCGGAAACTTAGCGAGTTTACCACTCATATGTATAGGAAACATATTGAGTTTCACAACATACTTAACTTTTCTAAAATCAGGAGGGCAGCCCGTTTTATCCACAATCATTAAGATTAAATATAAAGTATGATATAACAAAATCCCTATTAATTACGTATTTAAGAACAAAATATTAAGAAAGATTTTTAAATTCAGTATCTTATAGAAACCTCTCAATTATATTACCAGGTATGTAAGTATGAAACCGGAATTTGCCTATAGATGGTCCTAGCTGATAATGTAGTTATCACTAAACTGCGTCATTGATGCCAAAAGTCTTTGTTGACATCTCACAAACATTTTCGACTCAGAACAATACAAGTTGCATACAACAGCATAATTTGTAATAGCGTTGAACATGTCAAATTTTGTGCCTGGAAACTACGATTTGCGGACAGCACTGATTTTTGTTACCATTTGAAGAAAACTGCTGCAGAATCGCATCGAATGCTTGTCGAAGCTTACGGTGAGCATGCTCTTGGTAAATCACAGTGGTTTAAAAAATTCAGAAGTGGCAATTTTGACGTGAGGAACGAAGAACGTGGAAGACCACCGAAAAAGACCACCGAGCTGTTAAAACCTGGCGAAACAGTTAATACTGAGCGCTACCGACAACAAATGATCGATTTGAATCGAACTTTGCGTGAAAAACGACCAGAATATCAAAAAAGGCAACACAAAGTAATTTTGCTTCATGATAATGCACCATCGCATACAGCAAAACCGGTCAAGGAAACGATCGAAGCGTTCAGTTGGGAAATACTTTCGCATGCGGCTTACTCACCAGACTTGACTCCGTCCGATTACCATTTATTTGCATCGATGGGACACGCACTTTCTGACCAGCACTTCACTGCTTACGAAAATGTACGAAAATGGCTCGATGACTGGTTTGCCTCAAAAGAGCGACAGTTTTTTTGGCGTGGCATCCACCAATTGCCAGACATGTGGGAAAAATGTATAGCTAGCGATGGGCAATACCTCGAATAAAATATTTTTAATCATTTTCATGCAATAAACGTGTATTTTCTATACAAAAATTCCGGTTTCATATTTACATACCTGGTAGAATATTCCGGTGTTTGATCTTTCAATTCTAAAGAAAAAATACATGAATATTGAATCATGGATGACAAATAGCACGGCAATTATTCTCTTCTTTCGTGTGCAGTAACGAGTCCCTTTAAGTGACGCGGTGGTACAGGAGCAACGACAGTTCCTGGTAAATTGTCTCTCAATATTCAGAAAGTACTAATTAAATCTATCTTGTGATCATTTAACATAGAGCATGAAGAAGTTGCATACGTATTAATGCAAAAATCATCAGCCCCAATCATCAACAATATCAACCGGAAAACATAAAAACGTACATTCTATTGTATAAACGATTAAACAATAAATGAAATTATAAATTTCGTGAAAAAGGAAAAAATTTGTACAATTTCATACTTGCATCTAATCATTTTTAATTGTAGTTATAATTTTTAATTACATTTGAAGTGTGTTTTTAGTAAATAAATGGTAATGTAATCAACACTTAAAAATAGTTCACTAGAACTGCAGTGAAATACTTCTCGAATTATAATGCCAATAATTTCATTATGACCTTCATTCCTTATTAATGAACATATAAAGCCTTCGGTAATTTTTATTTTAATATTTGAACATAAATGGTAAACGTAAACAATTTAGATTTTATATGAATTTATTTTCTATTAATCTTTTTTTAATTTCAATAAATAATATGCATATTAGAACACCACCTCCCATATAGTGTCATTATTATGTAAAATTAAATATGTATTATATATAATTACTTTGTTTGTTAATTACGAACATACGAACCTTCCAATGTTTGTTTATATCTCTCCTCGGCTCATCCTTTATTTTATTGACCAGATATGTCGCCATGAAAGTCATATCTTTAGACACAGCTCCACTTTCGGCGATGTTTAACTGCACAGCTGGATCAGTACTTATAGCGTCCCCAAGTGAATAACCCACTAATTTAGGTTTGGATTCCTGTATATAGGAAAATTCAACTATGAAAGAAGTACTCGTATTCATAGCGATACGATAAATCATATGCGTAAACAGTGTAGGAACAATAGAACAAACTTTAAGTATATTCGGGAGAGTCAGGTATTGTGGCCAAGTTCCTTGACCGCCGATACTGCCTTCTATGCCTCTGTTTTCAATGTTCACTTCGAATGTATAAATCGAAGTAGCTCCGGCGCCGATTGCCAAGAATCACCCATTGCGGCAATGACATTTATGTCTCCGGATTTTAAATGATGAACCGACTCGGGAACTTTCGAACACCTGCCGCCTAAACAAGCTAAAATAAAGACATTAGAATACAAACGAACTTCGAAAGATAATCATCAATTTTACTATTCTTCAACTACAGTTGGGTGAGGAGCTTGTAATGTTACATATCTATCTTCAAAAGTGATATTAATAGAACAAGAATATGAATGGACTGGAAAGCACATTGGAATTCTTGTAGTCACTACAAATTATAAAAAACAACGTCCTTCACTGTAATTTCCTGCTACAGGAATTTACCGATTATTCCCTAAGATAAATTGTAAATATTATTAGAAATAAAAGAAATCTGTGATTTAAATTGAATAATGATTTTAATGAATAAATACGACAATATATTTACATATATTTATATACTTATGAGTGATATCATGAAATATTTGATAACAATAATCATAAATTTGGTTAAATACCTGTTACGTTTCACGCGATACGGGTTCCATTCGCCGCGAACAGCTCGTATCTGCTCTTGCTCGCGTGACCTCGTATCTTGCTGCGCGGAAATACGCACGTATCCGCTTCGGTGTCTATTAGATACGCAACACCGGTTCGCTGATCCCTTATGAAAATGCGGCGGGTCTCCAAGCCGTCATCGTTCGCCGCGTTTACGAACGGCTGGACCCGTTTCCCTGATTCCAGCGACACGGGGATCTGCATTTTCGCGCCCGCTCTCGGTATAAATCATGATAATAACAGAGGCCGTTTCGGGATCTCGACCGACGACGACGTCTTCCCGGAGATCGCGGACGTGTTCTCCGACGAACGCTAATATCAAGCGTTTCTCAATATTGCCCGTAGAACCGGGTGCTTCGGTATCTTGTACCTCTGTTTTACTAACAGCTGCCGTGCCTGACTCGTGCCGGACAGAACAGGCTTCCTGCACTCTGTCCGCAGCCTGGATTATTTTTTCTGGGTTCGTGTCGTCAAACACCGCCAAAACTCTCCGTATTCGATCGGGTAGCCTGTTTTTCCATAGTGTGAGGATGAATTGCTCCGAAGCGAATGGACGGGCTAATTTCTTCAGGTCTTGGTAGAATTGCGACGGCTTCCGGTCGCCCATTACCTCATTTTCTACCAAACGCTTCACCCTCTCGCTGTCGGACTCGGCTACACTTCGAATTAACATTTCTTTGATTTGTTCGTATTGACAGCCGACCAACAAATGCAGTCCAGCATCCTCTACACGATCCAGATATTCTGATTCCAGGCACCCTAGCAGGAAGGTAGCTTTATCTTCGTCTCGCTCAATTCCTGCTGCCGCGAGTTGTCTCTCTAATACAAAGAACCAAAAGGTGATCCTCTGTGGCTTCATGGGAGGCACTCGGAATGGTAGCGCAGCCGTACCCGAAGCGTTTTGCTTAATCATTTTTCCTTCTACAACTACTAATCACGTCGGGCTCACCAATTTGGCGGAAGTGTTGTCGCTGCCAAATGAAAAGAGAGTTTGCGTTTCGTCCCGGGCCTACCGGTGAACTCGTCAGTAAGGCTATGCCCGCTAGTCCCTGCCTTAGACGTAGAGGGAGTCTCGCTAGTTGCGGTATTTGTATCATCACACCGAATTTCGACCACTAACGAGATAGGCAGACTCGTCGTCGTCGTAGCCCTCTGATGTTGACGGTTGGTACCCGCGGATCGCCCGGGAGGTGTTGCGCCGCGTTGATACCTCGACCTGTCGGCGTCCTGTTGGTACCGATCCGCCACAGATATACGAAATGTTGCACCATGTCGCACCTGTTTCTTCGTTACATACACACTTGATAGCGGTAACGCAACTTCGTACCGTTGCAAAGGCAAGTAGCCCGCGGCTATTGAGTCTTACGATAATTTCTGACTGAGACGAAGACTCAGTAAGGACCTCGGTAGGGTGCTTGAACTAAATCGATAGCAGGCTAGTCGAAATCACTCAACTATGAGGTGTCGATGACATAATGTTAAAGAATAAATAATAGAACATAGGGGCATTGTTTAAAGAATCTAGCCACGGTGTGAGAAAGACAGTGATGCCTTTTGCTAAGCGAATTACCAAAGACCGCACACCACTTAACACAAAATTTTGTAGCCGCAAAGTACTAACAAAAATTGGTTCTCTTTTGTCGCATACAAGTGATTTAACGAGCAGAGAAAATAGAATTTCATGCAACCGTTTATTACGCTTAGCCAACGGAATAGGCAGATCTCTGTGAAAAACATCGTTTCTTCTCTTCCTTTGTTGTTATTATCAGTTATTGTTTACCTGGAGTTGTTCCCAATTAATTGCCTCGCTTTTTTTTGCTTTTATAGAGTACAGTGTATAGTAAAATACTGCAATTTAGAAGTGTTAAAATTAATTCAAAAGTTACACTATCAGTTATGACTAAATAAAGTTATAATCGAACGGTACCATACTGTAAAAGAGTATTAAAATGGATTATAAATTTTTAACTTCACCTTCAAGTCGTGCTATTTATCTTTAGTCATCTTTAATGTTTTTAATTTTACCTATATTTTTTTATACTTTTAATACCTACTTTTAATTTGATTTTTTGTATAAACAATATGTGAAGTTGTTAAATAAAATCATTACCGCAAAATATACTTAACCATTTAAATAATTTTTAGACTTCTTTCTTTTTTAAATAGTGAATATTAATCCTCGAATTTGCGCGGAAAATGCGCGGTGGAAACGTATAGCTCGCTCTGGCGCGCACTGTTGGCTAATTGTTAATTAATTTATATAATTTTCACTCTTTTTGATGAAATGTTCCATTTTACTGTCGTCTAATATTTTTCTGCTGCACATGGTACAGAGAGATCAAGGTTGCGGAGAGATCAATGAATCTAGTAAGGTTTAGGAAAATCAACGATATAATAGACAAGTGAAGCCAGTCTCGAGTTTCCACAGTGACTTTTTTGCCTTTGTCCGATTATAAAGATAAAGAAATATAAATACTTGCAAGGACTGCTAATTGCTATGAGTATTATCGTTGGCCTTGAAAGCACCGCATCCAGTCTTAACTGTTGTTATTTGGCGATCGTTACTCGTAAAAGATTTGAAACTGTTATGTTACATGATCATAATGTGAGATAAGATATGTACGTTGATCTCATACTCCCATCTCAGTTATCTCATTTGCATATGTATTTGCATTTACCTTGTCAACAGGGTCAAGAAAGTTAATGAATTAATATAGGCAAAGCTTAAGCAATATGATTTACATATTATATAACTATATAACTATATATAACTATATAACTATATTGTATATACTACCGTTCTTTCTTACTATACTTCAAGCATACTATAGAAATTGTATAAAAAAAAGATCTGAATTCTGATTTTTCCCAAGAAAACTATTACAGACTTTCAAATGCGTCGAAAAGAGAAAAATAACTTTTATTGTATTCATAAAAATTAAGTAAAAAGTATGAAATAGTTTCTATTTTTATACCAGCTCCAGAAAAGAAGAAAGATACCTCAATATGACTTGTATTTTCCCTTTTTCTTTATGTATGTCGGCCTATTTCTTGGAAATAACTTGACCAAACGGAACTTTTGGAATCGTAGAGAGAATGCTCTCCCGTTCGTCCCGTTGGAAAATTATTTTGCAAGTACGTTTTGTAAATTATTTTTAATTGTAAAAGTTCAATGTTTACGTATGTTTGTCAGTTACTAAGTATTGAATTAAGCTATCGGAATGAAATCTTATCCATCTTCTAGGGCTACTATTTTTTTTTGCAAAGTTCATTATTAACTATTATAATTGTAATTTGTTGTTTACAAATTTCATTTACGTGTGTTTATTAATTGCTCTGCAGCTGTTGGATTGATAGCGAGGTGACAGCAAAACAGCAGCCTGACAGAGTGCTTTGAATATACGTTCCGCAATGTAAGCATCAACTCCTGTTTCTATCGCAGGAAACATTGTCCTACGAACTTGTTTTCGGGCATAAATCTACTTCCTTTGCGATGTGTGATACACTGTTAAAAATATTCTTCTCTGTCGCTGTTGAAAGTGTTATTCCGCTGGCGGAGTACAGATAGTTTATTCCTTATACGCAAACAGAGCTAGACAGCCCATACAATTTTTCATTCATTAATCAGAATGAAAAAATAAAATAAATAATAAATAGATAGGAATAAATTATCGACTTACTATTGGCTACGAAAACCATTTTACTTCCTAGTTGACTCTATAATATTGATCGCTTCACGAAAAAATGTGAAATAAAAGATTATCCGTCAAAAAAGTATGACCGACTTGAAAGCGCTAAAAATTATGAAATAATTGTCATTTTCTTTGTATTTTATACAGGGACGTATGCAATAACGATTATATTAACCATTTATTTCCGACATAACATACTAAATATATCGCAACCGTCTTCAAAGCGGCGCATATTAAGACTACTACAAATATATTGCCTATTTCTATTTGTAATTGTATAATATCAGTAACTGTAACGATTTTAGCGCGAGTTAACGACAATCTTACTGCTACCACCAGCCATTTAATATCATCTTGTACATTATTGATTTCAGAGTTGGGTTTAATCTATATGGGGTTTCGCTTGAAGAATCATTAGTCATGCTAGAAGTATATGGAGAAGCATTATGTGAAATATGTACGTTACGATCTGGTTTCGAACTTCGGTGTTCGTAACCGTTATTAATTATTAATTCTCAAATTAAATTCTAATCAAAACGGTATTAGTTCGACTCCTGTAAGTTAATTTTGAGGCAAAGCGAACGACTAAATGGGATGGATTCAACACTTGTCGCAACCTTTTTAAAGCGCGACACTATTTTGAATTTCCAAACTATTGTATCCTTGATAATCTAGTTCATAACCGTATGAGTTGCGTTAACTGACGTATCAATGCGATTGGTAAGCAAACTCCACATTTCAGCTTACCTGCTACGTGCAGGAGTATTAGCACGGGAAGGATTAAAGTCTTCTTATAATAAATAAATATTTTCAATATCTTCTTGATTGTTAACAATAATAGTCAACGAATAATTTTATTCGAATAGTACATGTAGTACAATTCTATGTATAGTCGATAGCACTCTTGGAATATCGTACGAAGTTAGTATGGTTGCTAAAAAACTGACTATATGTGTAATTTCGACCAATCGCTGGGAGACGCAATCGTGAGGAGAGACGTCAACGGGAGTCGTAAATTCCCGTTACGATTATAATAATCGACACCACGAGTTGATCGATCCCCTGATTTACGTTAAGATAATAGGAGTGATTAAGTTGATATAACACTGTGATTCACAGGGTTATAAGATTTTTATTTCCAACACTTATGAGGTATACTGTTGAGTAGGCATAAATCGTAGATTACAATTTGTCGCACGAAGATAAGATAGATATGCACAATAGAGCAAGGCTCTTATAGTTGAATTTAGTATGTTAGTGGACGTAGCACTAGAGGATACTTAATAGAGGAAGTGAATGTTCGGTAATTCCGAGAACCGACTTAGATGATGTAAGTTAGACTCCTCTAGCGTTGTATAATAAGTAAAGTTGACTTTTCGACCTTAGACTTAGACTTAAGTAGAGTTGACTTTTCTAGCGGTGTAGAAGAAGTTGACTTTTCTAGCGGTAGAAGAAGTAAAGTACAGCGACGATGCTATGTCGGAGGAAAGCTAGCGATGGGTGTGTCTAGCGCACGGGACCATCGGATTTGTTCATCACATTTTGGTCAGGAAAGTGAGGGCAGTATACATTGCTCCTTATTGGATAAACGAAGGTTGGTGGACTAGGAAGGGTCTTGGCTGCCCTCGATAGAAAGTTGCTAGTGGGAAGCATCGCACGTGAGAGAAACTAACTTTTGAGAAAAACTAAAGAAAAGAGAAACTAATTGTCACGTGACTGTTATCTCCATGAATACGCGGAGTTTCGACAAGTAATTATTTCTGCCGACGATCCAATTGTCACGTAGACTTGAGGGTTGGATGTCAAAATAAAATATCTGAGTTGTAATACAACCATAAATTTTGCTTTTATTAAACTTTATTGTGAATTCAGCAATCACAATGGAATACACACTGAATTAACACACATAAATCACAATTCACTCTTTATCACAATTCAACAACTTTATGTAAAACCTAGTTACACTGATACGTTAAGTACGTGACTGTCTAAGGGTAGAAACTCAGTAAAAGATGTTGACTATTTTAAAGATAGAGACTGAGTTATTTTTAGTGACGATGTTGTGGCGGAGGAAAGCTAGGGATGGATGTGTCTGAGGCTACGAGATGAGCTGATTCGTTAAGGACAATTTTGATTAGAAAAGCGAGGGCGATCAACATTGCTTTTGATTGGAGCACAAGACCCTGGTGGACTGGGAGGGGTCTTAGCCGCCCTTGAGAGAAAGTTGCTAACGGAAAATACCGAATGTGAGAAAACTAACTTTCCCGTATCTTCTCGTAGTAAACAAAAGTGTAAAGAATACTGGAAATAGAAGATGCTTGTTTTTGGTCTGAAGGACCTTAACTATGAAAATGCCAAGATGTATTGGTGGGTCCTTGAGACTATTGAGGGTGCGCAGTAAGGATGCGTAGACTTCTGGATGGTAACTTGCCCTGTTGTGAATTGAGATTTGGTTAATGTTACACAACCTTCATTTTTATTGGTGTCCTTGCAACAGTGTTAGGATTTCTTTTCTCCGCTGATGTGGTTTTTGTGGAAACTTTTTTGAAGTTTTCCCTTTTTGAAGTCATAGTTATTGCAATTCTCTTAGGTCATAGTCCCTCACCTTTCATTGTCTTCTTATCGTACTGCCTATTGTGGTGGGGAGAGTGCGCGCAAAGCGGTGGGTGTCAGCGGACGTCTCATGTTCCTTGTTCAGATTTCGATATTCTTAAGTCAGGCTTTAATAATATTATAATTGTGTGTTTATACGTTTGTTGTTTTATTCTGATATTAAAGTATCTGTAGGCGTCGTATCTTTTATTTCCCATAAGTTTTCTGCTTTTAATTCCATTTGGCTAGAGTTGTGGCTCGCGGTATTCACGAGTTATGACGTATTCCTTTTCTGTCTCAGGTTACGGCTCGTGTGGAGCGCGAGATGTGACGGTAGGACAACTTATGACATCGTCGGCTCAAACAAATTTAAGAATATCTTCTTCCTGTTTGATGTTTACAGTTCATTCTTCATTTTATATATTCCATTCTTTTCTACAGTTTAAGCAAAAGACTAACGAACTGCTTTTAGTCAGACAAAAATTTCAGTTAAAACTTTTTTAAATTTTATTTCTTTAATTATTCTTACAATTTGGTGACCAATGCCTAAAGTCTAAGGCAATGTGAGGAAATTCAACAATACAAAGTTATAAACAAAAACTAAACATTATATATTGAAACTGTGCGCCCTAATGAACAATCTGTTAGGACAACGGTTACGTAAACAGTTCTTGGCACGCATATACCGAAAGCATGGAACCAATGGTCCAAAAGTTGAATCGTGATAAAGCAACATAGAAGACAAGAAGGGCATTGTCGTTCTAAGTATGTGTGGCGGCACTCGACAACAAATACCGCCACTCGATACTAACTTCCACCGGACGACGGTAGCGCATGACCGTAAACCTCCGAACAGGACGGACCTCCCAGCCCAAAAAGGGACATCAGGCTTAGGTCCTGACAGTGTGCACGTCAAAGTAAACAATCACTCACAAATAGGAAAAAAAAGTGACAACAAGTGACAAAAAGTGAAAAACATTGCAGTGACACCATCGCCATAAATAAGAATAAAAAATAAAATTATAAAATAAAACAAAATTAAAGTATGTAAAAAATAGGAGTCATCGATAATGAAGCTAAAAGCAAGGAAACGGATCCCGCCTTAGCCTTAATGAAAAAAACCACAAAAAGAAAAATTAATGCGCAAAAAGCAATCATAGAAATCAACAATAGCTTAAGACTGTCCGCGCAAAAGACGCGGAAACTCAACCCACAACCAAATCTGGTTGCCAGGACGAAAAGACTAGTAAACACAGACGAGGAATTTCACTCTACACAAGAAGAGAAGGCTGTAGAAATCAAAATCATGAGGCCCATAAGAGCAACCTCACCTCCAGCGATTGTAACAAATAATAGATTCTGTATACTACAAACAGAACCAGAACCTCAACTTCAACAGGGACCATCAAACTACTCAACGCCGAGCTCAACGTTAGAGCAAATAAAAAAAACCGATACATTACGAGGCAAAATGAGTAAACACAGTCCCACCATATCGCCAAAACGTTCATCACCGGAGGGGCGACAGGCCTGATCGAACAACCCTGGAGGCCCAGCGCCGCCATCATCGCCACGGGGGGGGGGGGCGGGCACCGGACGGACACCCCACCAGACACACCGCGGAGGAGCGTACGAACGCCCCTACTACTACAAGGGAAATCAAACCGCCGCCCATCATCATAACAATACAAGACCCAAAGGACACGGTAACACTCATAGAAAAAGTATCAGACATCAAACAATTCCACATTAAAAGAATACACACAGGTAAACATGCGCTCTACCTCCGAAACCTACCCGATTTTCACAAAGCTAAAGAAACACTCCTTGCAGTAAACACAACCTTCTATACCTATACACCCAAAACAGAAAAACACCACACATACTTGTTAAAAGGTTTAGACAATAGTTACACTGAAACAGAAATACTCACAGACTTACAATCCTTACAAATAGACGACGTCCAATTTACAAAAGTCTCACGGTTTACGACAAAAAGATCAAGGGAGAACAATATATTGCTCCCAATTTATATAATACAATTATCCCCCCACAGCAATATAAGCAATCTATTAAAAATTAACCATTTTAACTATTTTAAGATGAAATGGGAAAAAATAATAAAAAGAAAGGATGACATTCTGCAAGCGGTAAAAGAACATCAAATGCAATTAAATGAAATAAAAACAACACTATCAACGCACGAAAAAAGAATCGATGCCATCTTCAGGTCTCTCAATATCACAGATGACGAATAACCAAAATCCACTAAACCAACAATTACAGCAAAAAACATATAAATTAAACTTAAAACATCTGAAAATAATTGCAATAAATGCCAACTCTCTAATTTCTAACCAAAAAAGATACAGTATGCTAACCCTAATAAATAAAGAAACCCCCGACATCGTATTCATCTCAGAAACAAAACTAAATAAAAGGCACAAAGTACACTTCAAAAACTACTCCATGATAAGACAAGACAGACCGAACGCCAGCCAAGGAGGAGGAACAGCAATCCTCATAAAAAACCCTATAAAATACAAAACAATTCTAAATGACAAAATAACAAGTTTCAAAATCCTAGAAACAACGATCATAAAAATAAAAATAAGCATTAAGGAAAACTTATTTATCACTGCAGTCTATGCAACCTACTGAAACGGGAAAGAATTTAACGACGAATTCAATAAACTTTTCGAGCTCTTACAGCTCAACAAACCGGAAAACTACTATATAATAGCAATACCTTAACTTTTTCTTTTTATTTTCCCAATATTTTTTACTTTTCATGACAATGCGTTTTTAATAATCTATAATCGAAGCATCGAGAAAGAGAAATGTTCTGGTATTACGCGACCATTATCATGCATCGTATCATTCTCATTTTGGCACACACCTATGTTCCTTTAAACATTCTATTTTTTGACCATGGAAAACAAATAAGAAAACTATTGATTTCAGCCAACGCTCATACCGCGCTGAGCAGTCCTGTTTTGCGACCAAGTTTCAGGACAAAAAAAATCAAGCAAGAACAAAATTACATAAAAGCTCCGCCCCCCAGCGGCTTAAATCCAAAGAATAGACCTAAAATCACAAAAAAATTGTAAAACACCGACACATAATATAGTATGGCTACGTCGTACCGTCGCGTATCGGTACTTTTGCCTAGCACACCATTACCAAAATTCACAGTTTATTTGAATATCAAAATGTAACGAAAATTGTATCCTTGGTTAAATAAACATTATTAAAAAAAAAATACCGCGCTGAGTGCACTCGTTCTCGTCCGATCACGAAAGTTAAGCAGCGCCGGGCACGGATAGTACTTGGATGGGTGACCGCCTGGGAACTCCGTGTGGTGTTGGCTTTTTTTCTTTTTTTCTTATTTTTCCAATATTTTTTACTTTTCAGGACAATGCATTTTTAATAATCTATAATCGAAGCATCGAAAAAGAGAAATGTTTTGGTCGAACTCTAACAGCTCAACAAACCGGAAAACTACTATATAATAGCAGGCGACCTTAACGCAAAACATACAAGCTGGAAAAACGAAATAAACAACACGAGAGGCAACTTCATTAGAAACTGGCTAGACAATAAAAGCATTCACTTCAAAACAAACTTATACAGCTCCGAGCTACCCTCTTACCCAAAAGGAGGCTCATACCTGGACATATGCCTAGCAGATGCGCGACTAAAATTTCAAAACCTACGTCCTTAAAACCTTAGCCTATGACAGTGACCATAACGCCCTAGTATTTCACATAAAGAAGAATTCATCGGACCTCCTAACACTGGAAACACAGACCGAGGCACCCAGGTACAATTACAAAAAGACAGACTGGAAAAAATTCCAAAACATACTGGAAGAGAACTGCGACCTAAAGATCTGCAACAACGTCAACCTAACAAACAATCAAATCGACTCATTCATGGACGAAATAGAAAAACATACACAAATCGCTCTCCAAAAATCCGTGCCAAACATAAAGCAAAAAAATTCATGCGAGTCCTATATCAACAATAAAATAAAAGAACTACAACGAGACAAAAGCTACATACTCTCCAAAATAAACAATATAAAACAACTTTTCTTACGACAAAAGAGAAGAATTAGAATTTTTAGAGTACCTTCTATACAAAATAAAAGCACATCTGAAACAAGAATTCGCTAATTCTATAAGCCATTACTGGAAAAACAAAATAAGAAACATCTCCAAAAACGACTCAGCCAACATGTTCACACAAATAAATCAAATCTTCAGACCAAAAGGACAAAACCCCATCCCACCTCTCAAATTGCCTCCAGAGAAATCCTCCCTCATCCAAGAAGCAGGTATAACGTTACACAACATCAACAAAGACACCGAAGATAACTTCATAATAACTAAAGCAACAGAAAAACTGTCCCTCGACCTGGCTCTACGTCGAGATTTTAAGTGCCGCTTTGTGATTGCCGACGTTAAAACGCCCATCATCGGCGTCGACTTTTTGAGCCACTATGGGTTACTCGTCGACCCGCGAAATAGACGACTCCTGGATAAGACTACGCAGCTGTCTACGAGGGGATTCGCGGCTGTGACTAACGACCCTTCCATCAAAACTATCGACAAGGAATCCCCGTATCATGAATTGTTAGCGGAATTCCCTGCGCTAACGCGACCACCCGTCTTCCGGCGAAGCTCTGTAAAGCACGGCGTGCAGCACCACATCAGCACGACTCCTGGAACTCCCGTCCACGCAAAACCACGCCGCCTAACCCCCGATCGACTAAAGCAGGCGAAGGCGGAATTCGAAGTTATGATTGACCAAGACGTGATGCGACCATCGCGAAGTCCGTGGGCGTCACCCTTGCACACCGTACCTAAAAAGGACGGAGGAATACGACCGTGCGGCGACTACCGGGCATTGAACGCCCGCACCATTCCGGATAGGTACACACCGCCGCACATAGAAGACTTTGCACAGAACCCTTATGGTAAGCGCATCTTTTCTAAGGTCGATTATGTACACGCTTACCATCAAATTCCGATCGCGCCGGAGGACGTACCGAAAACAGCAATTACCACACCTTTCGGTCTTTTTGAAGCAACTAGCATGATGTTTGGGCTCCGAAATGCCGCTCAAACGTGTCAAAGATTCGTGGACGAAATCACGAGAGGTCCAGATTTCGTCTACGCGTATATCGACGATTTAATCGCGTCCGATACCGAAGAACAACACCGCGAACACTTGCGGATTTTGTTCAAACGACTCGACGGATATGGGGTCGTCATTAATCTTGCTAAATGCGAATTCGGCGTGCGTGAAATTCAATTTCTCGGCTATACCGTCACCGCGGAGGGGGTAAAACCTCTGGCTGAACGCGTTGACGCGATAATAAAAGTACCGCTTCCTGCAACAGTTAAAGAACTACGAAGATACCTCGGTATGATTAACTTTTATCGACGTTTCATATCGGGGGCCGCGCATATTTTACAACCACTCAACGACTTATTAAAAGGCACTACGAAGTACAACGTGTCTATAGAGTGGTCCGAGCATTCCGAAAAAAGCTTCCGCGGGTCGAAACGCGCCTTAGCTAACGCGACAATGTTAGCGCATCCGATTCCAGGCGCGCCCGCTAGCCTCGTGGTCGACGCTTCCTGCTCGTCAACGATACCTGGCAGCCTTTGGGTTTTATGACGAAATCCCTATCCCTCGCGCAACGGAAGTACAGCGCGTACGATAGAGAGCTACTCGCGATGTACACGGCGGTAAAACGATTCAGGCACGCTGTCGAAGGGCGAGATTTCGCGATATTTACGGATCATAAACCCCTGGTATACGCGTTTGAACAAAATCCTGACAAATGTTCGCCAAGACAATATAGACATCTGGACTACATTGCACAATTTACGACCGACATCCGACATATTAAGGGGATAAATAATACCGTAGCCGATATAGAAGCTTATCCCGAATAGAAGCGATCGGGAAATTCGTCGATCATCACACATTAGTCGCAGCGCAAGCGGACGATGTCGAGCTCCGTCAAATTCTTAAGTCAGGCTCTAGCGCGCTGAAATTGAAAAAAATACGATTTCCCGATCAGGATGTCGGAATATATTGCGATCTTACAAACGAGACACCGCGACCGTACGTACCGGAGCCGTTGCGTCGTGCCGTATTTCAGTCTTTGCATGGACTTTCCCATCCGGGAATACGTGCCACGCAAAGACTGGTGACAACACGTTTCGTATGGCCGTCCATCAATAAGAATTGTCGAACTTGGACGCGGCAGTGTTTACCATGTCAACGCTGCAAAGTCACCAGGCACGTATCCTCGCAAGTAGGAACATTCAAAACATCAGCGGGCCGGTTCGAACACGTGCACATAGACATTATCGTTCTGCCTTATTCACAAGGATATCGATACTGTCTAACGTGTATCGATCGTTTCTCGCGTTGGCCCGAAGCTATTCCCTTAGCCAATTGGATCCTTACTAATTGGATAGCACGTTTTGGCGTTCCCCTAAGAATCACGACCGATCAAGGACGCCAATTTGAATCGCGGTTATTTGAAGAGTTATGCCAGTTGCTCGGCGTCAAACATTTGCGCACGACCGCCTATCATCCCGCGTCCAACGGGATGGTAGAGCGGTTACACAGACAATTGAAAGCGGCGATAAAGTGCCACGACACGAGCAACTGGGTTGAAGTATTATCAGTAGTATTATTAGGCATTCGTACCGCGATAAAGGAGGACTTGAACGCAACGGCGGCCGAAATGATCTACGGCACCGGCATACGATTGCCGGCCGATTTTTTTAATGCGACCTAGCAGCAGGCCAACACGGAGTATGCGAACCGGCTTAAAGAACAGATGGGAAAGGTCAGGCCGCATCCGGCTGAGCGTCATGGCGGAAGAAAAGTTTTCGTTTGTAAGGAGTTAGAATCGTTGCCGTACGTTTTCTTGCGTCATAACGCGATAGGAGGTCCTTTACAGCCCCAGTTCGACGGACCGTTCAAGGTTGTAAAAAGGGGTGAGAAGGATTCCGTAATTAAGAAAAACGATCGTGACGTAACGGTTTCCATAGACCGTTTAAAACCGGCGTTCGTAGTCCCAGAAGACCTAGAAGAGAAGACCACCGAACCTCGAGACATACTTATTCCGGCAAAGCAAGCGAGTGCGCACGATGAAAGCAGCGCAAACAGCGATCGAACTGCTGAAGAACACACAAGGGATGGGTATGTCATGCGGTATGGACGTAGAGTCCGTTTTCCAGGCAGGTCTTGGTTAGGTGGACAAAAGACGCATAGACAAAAGACTGCGACGAAGTCAGACCATAAACAGTAGATAGGCGACGTTGGCTTCGGGGTTTTCAGTTATTGGGCAACACAGCTAGCGTGCGGATCTGGACCAGCTCAAATTGTATTCTTATTTATAATTAGACTTATATTTAAATATATTTTCTGCCTTACAATTTATCCACGAGTTTTCTCTGATTACACATCGAATAACCTCAACAGGTTATGGGCCCAGAGCTGTAAATTGCAAGGCAGTAACGTGAAGTGAATAAATTGTTAAAGTGTTGTGCTTAGTAAAGTAAGGGATAGTGCTAAAATGGAATCAGCAAGTGCGAAGATCGAGATGTTAGACGGAGAAGAAAACTGGCTCCAGTGGCGTTTTGTTATGCGTACACTTTTGGAGGAAGATGACGACCTGATCAACATGTGTGAAGGGAATCTGTGTCATCCAGGTAACAGCGCGGAGGAAGAAATCGCTCGTGAAAGATTTTTGAAGGCAGATCGGTTAGCGAGAAAATTAATCGTGACTTCAGTAGGAAAGAATCCGTTGGATCTTCTTTTATGTTGCACAACAGCACATGAAATATGGAAAAAGTTGAATACAGTATATGACATGAAGTCAGATGAGAATCTAAATATGGTCCAGAAGCAATTCTTCGATTTTAAATGGGAAGAATCTGAAAATGTCGCCTACAACCTATCAAAGTTGGAATTGATAGCGGCGAAGATGAAAGCCCTTGGGAGTGAAATTGGCGAGAAAATGCTGATAACACGCATTTTATCGGTGTTACCAAACGAATTTGACCATTTTCACAGTGCGTGGGATTCGGTGGAAGAAGGAAAGAAGACCCTAGACAGGCTTAGTTGGTACTAAGCTAACTTAGTTGGTGGCCTGGTGGCTGATGACAGAAGAAACCAGATGGAAGAAAGACGACCAGGAAACATCGGTGGCACTGGTAACAAAGGGTAACAATTATAAAAGGGAACAGCAGAAGCAGTCAAGCAAACGTGAATACGAGAAACAAGGACCAAGCTGTTTCAACTGTGGAAAAGTTGGCCATCTAAAGAAGGATTGCTTTAGATGCTTTATGTGCAAAAGGAAAGGCCACACCAGTAAAAATTGTTTTAAAAATAATAAAAGAAGCAACAGTAGAAACAACCAGGAACCTAGCAACCAATATCGTGATCACAGCGGAATTGGTCTATTAGGAAGCACCTCAGCGATACAAGCGGCAATCCCTGATGTTTGGGTAATCGACTCAGGAGCTACGGATCACATGACAGGACGACGGGAATGGTTTACAATCTTCGAAGAATACGATAACACTGTGAAGATAGAGATCGGCGATGGTGCGTTCATGGATGCGTGCGGTAAAGGAAAAATCAAAGTAGAGACTTTTGTGGACGGCAAATGGGTAACATGTACAATGAACGATGTTCTGTACGTACCAGGTATGAAAAGAAACCTATTTTCCATTAGATCTGTTGCGAGAAGGGGCATAGATTTCTGTGTTTTAAAGGAAGGGACCAATTGTATGTTTTTACAAAACCAGAAAATAATAGCAAAAGGTTCTGTTATCGGAAATTTGTATAAAATAGATATGCGAGTTACCATACCGTCAGTTTGTAATTTTAGCAATAGAGCAGAGTCAAACGCGGACACATTGCAGTCATGGCACGAATGGCTATGTCATCAAAACATCAGACATGTTAAAGAGTTTTTAAAAAATTCGAATATGAAAGTCGTGGAGGATAGTAGCTTTTTCTGTGAAGGTTGCGCGTACGGGAAACAGCATAGATCGAGTTTTCATGAGAAAATCAATCGTGCGACTAAACCTCGCGAAATTAGTTATACGGATGTATGTGGACCTATGGAAGTCGAGTCATTAGGCAAGAAACTGTATTTTCTTACATTTAAGAATGATTTTTCAAAATTCACAAAGATTTACTTCTTACGACATAAGTCAGAAGTAATCGAAAGATTAAAAACTTTTTGCCTAGAAGTTGGGAATCAATAAAACGATAAGATTAAAGAAATTCATAGTGATGGAGGGAAAGAATTCAAAAATAAAGAAGTTAAAGAATTTTTAAGAAGTCAGGGAATTAGGGACACAATTAACGTCCCATACACTCCTGGACAAAATGGTGTCGCAGAAAAGGAAAATAGAACAATAGTAGAGGCAGGCCGATCGATACTATATTCGAAACCAAATCTACCGCTGTTTTTATGGGCCGAAGTCATGAACACAGCAGTACATGTCATAAATAAGACTGGGCCGACGAGACAAAACAAGAAAACACCGTATGAACGTACGGGAAACTGCCAAATTTAGAAAAATTTAGGGTTTTCGGTACTGAGTGCTTTGCACACATACCTGCGGAGAAGAGAACAAAACTTGACAAAAAGGCGAACAAAGGATATTTGGTAGGCTATCTAGATGACGGACGAGGGTATCGAGTGTATGTGCCGACAGTAAGAAATGTAATATTAAGCCGTGACGTAACATTTAAGCCCGAACTAGAAAGTGCGAAATATATTAATTTAAGTTTACCGAAAATTGTCCAGCGCGAATATGTGTGTGCGCAGAGCGATAGAGTATGTACGTATGAAAGTGCAGAGAATGAACATGAAAAACAACCTCCTGGAACTAGCGACAATGTGAGACAATTGAGAGATACAGCTAAGATCAAACGAACCGATTTTTATGGTAGCCCAGTAACGTACGTAGCGGAAAAATTACAGGTGGATTTTAACGAAGCGATGAGATCCGAAAAGAAAGAGTTATGGGAAACGGCTATGAACGATGAAATGAAATCGCACCATGAAAATAAGATGTGGATTCTTATGTATAGGATAAGTGGGGAGCACGAAGCGGCTACGGGTTTTCAGGGCGTAGGACCACGCCCTGGGAAACCCCGATGAATCTGATAATCTCCTATAGCCGGACGGTGACTGGTCGGCGCATTTGGCCCCCACCAGTTTGCAGGTCCTGAGGTGTCGTGAGATTTATCTCCACACTCGGAGTCTGTCGGACGGGGCGGGCCCAGTGGGCACCGACGTCAGGGTTCGGGCTCGGCGAGTTTTGCTCGACAGATGGCGCGCCAGCCTCGACACGAGAGCGGGTGCGCCGGGGATAAGGGTCCTCGGGGCCGTCCTTCCAAACTGGGACGTTTGGTTGGACGGCGGCGGGCCTCCCCTGACCAACAGAGTGACGCAGGTGCTCACCGGACACGGTTGCTTCGGTGAGTATCTGCACCGAATCGGGAAGGAGGCGACCGCGCGCTGCCATCACTGCGATGCGAGCATCGATTCGGCGCAGCACACGCTGGAATACTGTCCGGCGTGGGCGCGGCCGCGCCACGACCTCATCGTGGAAATCGGTTGGGATCTCTCGCCGCCGACGATCCTCGAGGCATTGTTGGTAAGCGAGAGAAGGAGGAGGGCCGTGACCTCCTTGTGTGAATAAGTCATGCTTCGAAAAGAGGCCGCGGAGAGGGTTAGGGTGCGGTACTCTCACCCTGAGAGGACTGATCGGCGAGGGCGCGGCAGAGGTCATGGACGCGCTTCGGTGAGACGCACCAGGTCCGCCGCGTCCCCCGGTGGGGTGCAAACTTGTGCGCTGGCAGCTCAGCGCCCGGGGGCCGCAAAGCAGCCCGGTAGGGTAACCGGACTGCCTGGCACGGCGGCTCCGGCGACGAGGCGCGGTGTGACGTGGCCGCACATCGCTCCATTAGGGGACGTATTGAGCGCGGTGGGGGGGGGCGGGTGTATCGCTTACACCGGTTCCCGGGCCCCTCTCGATCGCAGCCGGGACGGTCATCGTGGAGGTTTTAGTCGGTTGGAGTTCGGCACTAC
This sequence comes from Bombus flavifrons, assembly GCF_040668555.2. Taxonomy (NCBI): domain Eukaryota; kingdom Metazoa; phylum Arthropoda; class Insecta; order Hymenoptera; family Apidae; genus Bombus; species Bombus flavifrons. The sequence continues at coordinate 2,794,532 of NC_138458.1, read as the reverse complement.
CACGCCGTTTTTCCCCAGAAGCGACATGGTGTCCGTGCGGATTTCCTCCACGTTAATAAAAAAAAAAAATGATTAGGATAAGTGAGTGACTGATCTAAGGTGCAAACCCGCTTAACAAGATGTTGATTGTTTGACGCATAGAAAATCAGTGCCGTTTGCTGACGATGCTGCGACGGAGGAAAGCTAAGGATGGGTGTGTCTAACGCACGGGACCATCGGATTTGTTGGTGACGATTTTGGCTAATAGAATGAGGGAAATAGGCTTGTTAATTGGTTATTTGCTATGGTGGTGGGTGAGGAAGGATGCTCACCGCCCTCGAGATAAAGTCGTTAGTGGAAGGCCTCATATGTGATAGACAGAAACTTACCCGTGTCAACCCGTGGTGGGCAATAAACTTTAGGAAACAATGCAGCGAAAGAATATCTGTTCGGTTCGAAGGACCTCGACTAGGAAATTGTTGAGATTTATGGAGGGTACTTGAGAATATTGAGGGTACGCAGTAAGGATGAGCGGACATCTGGTTACCATCTTGCCCGCGGTGTGTGGCCAGGTCTAGGCAGAGTGTCGCCCGACGTAACACTCTCATCTCCAACATATATATTCGCTGAATATATTCGCATATACATATAGAATACATATACATATAGAATACATATAGAATGTATATTCGCTGAGACCCTCGTCTCAGTCTCGCCGTTGTACTGTGTACAAGTCGTAAAATAGGATCGCTAATTAGATCGTTAATTAGAACGCTGATAATTCGTTGATAACTGAGTGATAACTGATGGACAACTGACTGTAACTCTCTTCGGTTGCGTTCGTTTATTTATACTGGTCGGAAAATTCGAATTCGTGTTCGTTCGACGGTTGCACGTAGCGGCGACATTGTTTTGCCCGAAGTTTGTTTATTCTTACATTACGTGTATCCTAACGATCTTGATACTACGAAGCAAAACAACAGGATGATTTGAATTGTCCTCTAACTCATGTGCCGCTACAAACGTCATGCAGGGCTACGGCTATCTAGGCAGTGATTGGACGGTATGCCAGGCCCAGAGGACCGTGACCAGATGGTGTGCCAGACCCAAGGAACAGTTGTAGGATGGGCGCTTCTGACCTGCGCTCGACGGCAACCCCTCCAGAGGGCCCAAACGCTAGCATATAAACGTTCAGCAAAATCAGCACTCCACACACTCTATTGCAAGATTCTGAACCGTTAACACTGTGTCATAACACTCTGAACCACTACTCTGTTGGATTTGTACAATAAATTTTACTATCATATTCAAAGTCCGAATTTTTTTTAACTTACTTGTGAAACTTTCGAACTACAACGCGAGGTACACCGGTGATCAGTTAATTTAGTGATTTTTTGTGTTTTCTACGTGACACCAAAGTCGCAGCTACTTGATCCCCCTTGATGGCATGCCCTCTCGATAAATGCAGTCAGTGGGTAAGTACAAATCCATAACAGTGCTTTCTCTCTTTCTTTGCTTCTATTTTCTTTTTGTCATTACTTCTCCAAACCTACTTTTATTTTCTTAATGTTCGTTACTCTTTGTAATGTCACTTCTTTTATTTTTCTTATCATTTTTTCCATCATTTCGCTTGTTTCTTCTTTTTCGAAGTCTATTCTACTCCTTCTCCCGTCCATACCTTTCTTTCTTTCCACTGCTCTTCACTTTGAATTTTCGAGCTAGTTCTTCTATATTTTTGCACCCCCATCGGCAAGTGATCTGATTCTATACTATGTTCTCTTCTGACACTTTTAACATGGTGTTTTGTCATTGGCCCTATTATTACGTAATCGGTTACTGAACTGTATTATGCGCCGATGGAATTGTAATCTACTTCATCTCCTTCCATATTCTCGTCTAGAATTTCTCATACGTTTTCTTCCACTATTTCCAAAAGCTTTATTCCTTCTGTGTCCTTTACTGTATCTTTTGATTTTGTCCTTTCCTCTTTGTCTTCTCCCTCGCTTCAGAAGAAACCTGCTTTTCGAAATTTCCTCTCTGATAGTACTGATAAAAACAAGTAAACGGATTTTAATAAATATGGGTTCAAAAACCATTTGTTTCAGAGTAACTTGCATAGTATTTAAAAGGATTTATGTAATAATTAAAAGAATAGTATGTAAAAGATTTGTAATTAAATCTCACCGAATTACATCGTTAAATTTTGTTGTAAAATAAAGTAAAAAGTAACTGAGATCGAGAGTTCTCTCAGTTATACGAACGTGTATTCTGTGAAGATCACTGATATATTTTGTTCTTACATAATTTTTCCAAAATTTTTGCTGTGTAAGACATACATATATACATGGTACAATATTAAGTTACAACTTTTACAAAATATTTAATTCTCAATAACAATAAAAATCGTAATGAAAAGGCCACTTTTTATTAAGAAAAGTAGTAAGCAATATAATTAATATCTATGAAAATAATTAATTTCTATTTAAAATCTTTAGCCTTGCGAGTTTCTTTATATGTTTAAGGATCCTTAAATGAGTTGTATTCGATTCTCGTTGTATTTGAAACCATTGTATAGCTGTATTTAGCATCCAATGCATCCATGTCGGTAGAAGTTTGTTCATCACTGTTGTTAGTTAGTACTAATTTAAATTTAAGTACGAATTTAGTAATTCCGCTTCCTCTACTTCATTCCCTTCTTCTTCTTCTTCTTCTTTTAATTCGTCAGTAGGTGTGTTATGTCCTGTAACTTTCCGTATAATTTCTTCTTCGTTCAAAATTTGGTAACTTTGCTCATTTCCATCACTTTTATTCGATTCTGCGAATGGAAAATTCTCTATTTCGTAATCTGCATAGGAAGAGATACATCGATAAAAATCAATTTGATGAATATCTGAAATTTCTTCTCTATCGTTAGTCCCTTCGATCACTTCTTCTTCTATTTTCTAGGAATGAAGTTTCCCGCATGCTGTATGAAGATATTTCATTATCAATAAATGCATGCATCGTTGACGCTGGAACGTCAATTCACATCAGAGACCAGGCCACACACCGCGGACAGGATGGCACCCAGATGTTTGCACATCCTTGGCGCGTACACTCAATAGACCTAAGTACCCACCAGGGGTCTTGGAATTTTCATAGTTAAGGTCCTTCGGACCAAGCGAGTATTTCTTGTCTTAGATTTCCTTTACGTTTATTATCTACCACGTGTTAGCATAGAAAGTTGGTTTTCTTCACATCTGGTATGTTCCGTTAGCAACTTTCTCGCGAGGGCAGCTAAAACCCTTCCTGGTCCACCAACCGTCTTATTATCCAATCGGAGACGGTGTCTACTGCCCTCACTTCCTTAACCAAAATTGTCATCAACAAATCCGATAGTTTCGTGTCCTTAGACACACCCTAGCCTTCCTCAGACACGGTATCCTCAGTAACATTTACTTATTCTGCATCCTTAGAATAGTCAACATATCTTTACCGGTCTCTACCCTTATAACAGTCGCGTACTTAACGTATCAGTGTAACTAAGTCTTACATAACGTGGTTGGAATGAATTGTGATTTATGTTAATTCAGTGTGTATTACATTGTGATTGCTGAATTCATAATAAAGTTTAATTAAAACGAAATTAATAGTTGTGTTACGACTCAGATATTTTATTTCATCAACCAACCCTTAAATTTACGTGACAACGCCGGCGCCGATAATACGGTGTGCTTTGTGCGCCGGCGCAGCACCAGATTACACTGTTCAACACGATCGCAATTTTTCAACTTTGTCCTCAATTTATAGCAAAATTACAAAAGCTATACGATTCCTGACGGGTTCAATGAATTCCGTGGACTTTAAATAACACATTGATATCAAATAATTTGGCAATATCAATTTGCATATATCTGTAACTGTTAAGTAAAGCTGACGGGACCAGCTTTGGCCCTAATTTCGGAGTACTCTTTCCGATTTTTCTCAAAAAGCAGAGGTCTGATGCAAATTCTGACCATCACACGCAATTCTGTGAACATTTTTCTATAAGAAACGTTCATAGCGCAAATCAAACAATGTTTTAATTTCGTACAGGAAAAAAGAATAGTCATGCATGTTCGTCGGAGATCGACGGCGCGCGTAAGGAACGTGCACGACGAAAATAGTGTTAGTATATTTTCGACCAATCGCGGCGAGACGCAATCGCGAGGAAACACGTCAACGGGAGTTACGATTATAATAATCGACACCACGAGTTGATCGATTCCCTGATTTCCGTTGAGATAATAGGGGTAGTTGAGGTGGTATAACAATGCGATTCACAGGGTTATAAAATTTATATTTCCAACAACTTTGTAAAGAAGATAGTTATACTGAGGCGTATGTATAAGTTAAGTAAGTGATTGATTTAAGGATAGAAACCCGGTGATGACCGGCCAACAGAGTATTCTAACGATGAAGAGTAAGTGAAGTTCGTTCTTATATGATTACGGAGGAAAGCTCGGAGTGGGTGTGTCTTTTGATCTAAGGACGTGGATTCGTTGTTCACACTTTTCGTTAGAACAGTAAGGGTAACGATCCGCGATGCCCATTGGTTATAGCCAATATTAATAAGTGAAGATTGGAGGAGGAAGCCTCCTTCCGACGTGCAGGGGCGACCTTGTGCATGGGAAAAACCGGCTTTTCCGTTAGACACCCATCCGCTTTCTCCGTAATTTGTAAGTGTTGGAATACAACGATATTAATCGCGTACAGATGAGGTGATCGATCGAACGGATTCTTCCCTTCGTTGCCCAGCGCTATCCCCACTATCGTGCGTTCGTTAGATGTACCGCGGCTGCTAGCGCGTGCATGCTCTTCCGAGAATTCGGCGGAAGAAGCGTAAGGATATGGATGGAACATTCGGCACGTCGGTGTCGCGTTTTGACGGCATAGCGCTTTGTATCGCGAAGCTGCTGGAAGGTTCCGTGACACGTGCCGCCATAAAGACATCTACACAGGTCACACTCATTACTGCATAGAGAGTGGGGGTTCAAAATCTTTTCGAGGGCCATGGATCACTTAGTCTGAGAATAACTAGCCAACTGTCAACATTCATAACGTTTACTTGTAGTTATTATAACTTTGTTTAATAAAAATCATATAGTATTGTTTCAACACAAACATTGTGTCTTCCACAGTTTATTAATCTTAATTCCAAAATTAAATTCTAAAAGTAAGAACGTGCAATAAACCTAAGGACTGTTTTAAATACCAGTTATACATCGAAAATACCTGCAGGATTAAAGGTTCCTGCAAGCTAATAAGATTCGGTTTATGGTGGGGCCTTAGGTTTATTGAGGGTCTATCGAATGGGGCTTGGGCCTTGACGGTCAGACAATAAACGACGTCGCACAGACCATTGCACGCGACGTAACAGTTAGGTTACGTTAAATTTTTTAAATGGGCTGGCAAAAGGCCAGTATGTATACTAGCTACTTCCAAAAATCACAGGTGTGTTATTGTTCAAGGAAAAAAGTTATTGATCATCTTTTAAGTACTGTGAACCCCACAAAGAAGAAATGCCATGTGAAAATGAAGTACTGCCCGAAAAACAGTCATATTTTCTGCAGTCCAAGGGCCCGAAAGCAAAACGAGACGGCGGTGTAAACAATGCCATAAACGCATTTCTAGAATAAATAGTAGAGAGTATGCCGCGAATGAAGCCAAAGAAGTAACAACGTATTGTGATCGTTGTAAGGGCCAGCCGACACTTTGTCTAACATGTTTTAAAAAATTGCGTAAAAAAGTAAATAATTATGTTGTTTATAATATTGAATTGTTATGTTTTTACTATTGAATGTCTGTTCATAATGCTGAGATAAAATAACATAAACCTATTTTGTACTATCTATTTTGTGAAATACAAGTGTGACCTAACGCGATGCGCTCCGCCTTACGGAACAGACTCGTATGATTCATCGGTGATGCACGCCGGCGTCAACGTGTTAATATATAGCATCAATCTCTTAATGTTAAATTATTTGCAAATAATACTACATTTATGTTTTCTGCGTCTTCAAACACCATATTTTTAAGTAAATTTTTTTAATATAATCGCTTCAATTTTTCGATTACACTCTAATCCATTGATAGTATTAACGATGTTACCTTTGGTGGAAGAAACATTATATTAAACATTTCATTTTTTAATGCATTTAATTCTAAAACGGAATGAAATGGTGCATTATCTAGTAAAAGCAGTACTTTTATGATACAACGGGTGGGGATAGCCCACGGGTGAGGCGAGGTTCTATTATCCAAAATGTTGGGTTATCCGAATTGTCTAAGCCCCGAATTATTCAGAAGGAGACTAGATTCTACTGTATTTCGAAACGAGATGAATGAAATGATAATATGAAACGGTTGATGAATCCTTCCTTCATAAAACTTTATTTATATTGTTTTTGCTTCAAACAGAAAGAATAACGTTCAAATAGTCAGTACACGATACAGTATATTATTGTTAGGTAGATGATACATTTACACTGTACATGTGAATGTGTGTGTAAGCGTTAGAGGGCGTCCTGGTTTCAATTGAGACAAAGGACTATTGGAAGCTATTAGAAGATTCTGGAAGTGTCGGTCGATAACAAGCGCGCGTGCAAGAGGGTTATCGAGGTCTTCAGAGTGTAATATATATGTATAGATGTTGTGTGTGAAATAAAGTAAACTATTTGTATTTCCGAATCCTCTCTTTACCTCAACATGGTAGCAGAGCGTGGTTTCTAATTTTGCGAGTTAGTTCGGGTGAGTTTAGTAAGGGAAGAAACGTTCCAAGGATATGAAATAAAAGGAAAATACTTCGAGCACGTAGGAACGCTTGAGTAAAGAATAGAAAATCAGCTAAAATGGAAAGATCGGAAATTACGATACCGATATTTGATGGTGAAGATTGCGGAATGTGGAAGAAGAGAATAACAATGTTTTTGAGGTATAAAGAATGTGATATTGTTATAACTAGAGTGAAGACCGAAACAGACAATCCAGACTGGGACAAAAAGGATCTGAAGACGATAAATATAATTTATAGTGCAATATCAAATAGACAATTAGAATATATTAGTGAGGAAAAAACTGCGTATGAAATAATGAGAAAGTTTGACAAAACGTACTTGTTAGAATTTAATCTTGGAATTAAGATTAATAAACTGTGGAAGACACAATGTTTGTGTTGAAACAATACTATATGATTTTTATTAAACAAAAATTACAGTAAATATAAGTAAACGTTATGAATGTTGACAGTTGGCTAGTTATTCTTAGACTGACTAAGTGATCCATGGCCCTTGAAAAGATTTTGAACCCTCACTCTCTATACAGTAATGAGTGTGACCTGTGTAGATGTCTTTATGGCGGCACGTGCCACTGAACCTTCCAGCAGCTTCGCGATACAAAGTGCTATGCCGTCAAAGCGCGACACCGACGTGCCGAATGTTTCATCCATATCCTTATGCTTCTTCCGCCGAATTCTCGGAAGAGCATGCACGCGCTAGCAGCCGCGGTACATCTAACGAACGCACGATAGTGGGGATAGCGCTGGGCAACGAAGGGAAGAATCCGTTCGATCAATCACCTTATCTGCATGCGATTGATATCGTTGTATTCCAACAGTACTTAAGAGAGTCGACGGCACTACAGATTGTGTGCAGAAGGAGATTGGAGAGGATAAGTCTCGACAAATACAGTGATTCAGCATCGTTCTTTAGCGATTTTCAAAAATTAATGAATGAATTAAAAAGTGCCGGCGCACAAGTGAGTGAGAGGGAAAAGCTGAATTACATGCTAAATGCGTTACCCAAAGGGTATAGCTACATAGCGGATATAATAGATGCAGTGAAAGAAGAGTATCAAACGGTAGCGAACGTGAGGAATAAGATAGAAATGGCGGAAAAGAAAGATAAATCAAATCGAAGAGAAATGAAAACTAATGCCTTTGCTGCAAAAAATGAAGGATGCTTCAAATATGGAAGAGTGGGACATTTTGCAAGAGAGTGTCAAAATGGAGACCAAGCGGGAAGCTGTAACAGTTATCAGCGTGGGTCAACACGTGGTAGCAGCAGAGGAAGAGGAAACAAAGGCAGTACGAGCAGGGGACGTGCAAATTTCCATCGTCAATCAGCAACCGACACGAGCGAGTATGGCAACTCAGGAGCAGGCACATGAATGGCAACGGCGCACGCAGTACGCAGCAGCGAGATGAACGAGATAAGTTATAATGAAATTATGTGGCTATTACATAGCGGTTGTACCGATCACATAATTAACGATATAAATTATTTCGACAATCTATCGACCTTAAAGAACCGGTAAATATATATTTGGGCGATAAATAGATCGATAAAGGTGTTGAGATATGTGTAATTTTCTATGCTGGACTGGGTTAACTGCGTAGTAGAGATAGTTGTATGTAAGTATCAGTGTGTGGAAGTATGTGTGTGTGCGCAGCGTCTTGAAAATAAAGGAATGTGAACTTAACAGTCGGTTAGGAGTCGGTGAAGAGTCGTGTATGGGAGAAAGTGCTGAGACGCGTGCAAGTACGTATCGATGAATATATAAGGAATCGTCCATGAAATAAATATATTACTAGTTTAATATTAATCCTCAGTATAAATTTAGTGTTCCTATAACATTATTTCGGCTCCAAAGATCCACAATTCTCAACATGGTAGCAAAAAGCGTGGTTACCGAGATTCAATGTTATGGAACCACGTGTAACCGGGAGTAGATGTATAAAAGTCGATTTAGAAAAAATAAAAATTGGAAATAAGTTCTAAGAGATAGAAGGGCTATTGGCAGAACAAATAAAAGGAATCTGGACAGTAAAGAGAACTATTTTTGAAAAAGAAAAAAGGGTGAAAATAAAAAACAAATCAAGATGCCAAGGGACGATGAAATTAAGGTTCAAATATTCGATGGATGTGATTACAAAATGTGGAAGAAAAGAATATTAATGTACTTAAAGTGTAAAAAATGTTATGAACCGGCTACACGAGAGAAAATGGACACGGATGCGCAAGATAAGTGGGATGAAAAGAATCAATGGGCGATGCACTACATCTATGGTAGTATAACGAATGAGCAATTAGAATTTGTTGGTGATCAGGATAGTGCTTTAAAAATAATGAAGAAATTTGATGAGATGTATATGAAGGAATCAACAGCATTGCAAATTTGTATAAGAAGTAGACTAGACATGATGAGGCTGAAAGACTTTGAAGAATCAAATTCATTTTTTACGGAATTCGAAAAAACGATAAATGAATTAAAGAGTGCTGGTGCAAACGTAAGTGAACGCGAAAAACTCGACTACATGCTGAAAACACTACCAGAATCATTGAGCTGTATTGGTGACTTAATCGACTCAGTGAAAGAATGTGATCGAACATGTGAATTTTTGAAAAATAAAATTACAATGTGGGAAACGCGTAGCAAGAGAGAAAGTGATAGGACAAAGTCAAATGCATTCACAGCTGAAAAAAGGGACAGAAAGTGCTATGGCTGTGGAAAGTACGGCCACGTGGTAAGAAATTGTTCAAACACGTGCAAAGGCGAAACAACCGAGGAGCGTGTCACGACCGGCTCACTTTAAAATCGGAGATAAAGATGTGGCGGCACTCGGCGACAATGTATATCGCTGAAGTGCCTAATGAACCATCAACATCCCAACGGTCCTTCCACCGAAGGTTCTAGAAGAAAGAGCACGTGGCAACGGCCGCGGACGCCTAGCAAATGCATGGATGGTGGGGGTGTTGAGGGATGACAGAGGAAAGTGGTCGGATCCGATCGAGGGTCAAAGAATCATAAGAGCTTCAGTCTTGGAAGGTCACGCTTGGAGCTCGGAGGTAGATTGTAAAACCAAGTGCTAGAAGAAAAATAAAGTTTCTTTTTCTTATTCTTATTTTTGTTGTTCTTTTGTGTAATTTTACGTGACAAGCGCAATGGCAAGGAGGTGCGTATCAGCAAGTCAATACGACGCAAATTATTCACACAACGAGGGCTACGACGATCAAGAAATTGGATCTTTTCTAACGAGAGTAGAGCGCGAAAATAGTAAGAATGAAATTACGGTATATACTAGCGATACGCGAAAAATAGATTGAATATTGGATAGTGGATGTTCAGATCACATTGTAATTTACGACTCTTATTTTGTTGAATACGAAAATTTAAAAAACCCGATAAATGTAAAGTTAGGAGACGGTAGAATTCTAAAAGGAACAAAAGTCGGAAAACTTTTAACTTACTTTGAAGTAAACAAAAGGAGGATTAAAATTATAATGTCTAATGTATTTTATGTGAAAGAAATGGATAATAACTTGATTAGCTATGCGAGAGTAACGAATGAAAATAAGATAGTCTCAGCAGGAAATATTTCAAAGATATATAACAAATACAGAAAGTTGATGGGGATCGCATTCAAAGATCATGGTTTATTCCACTTAGACACACAACTTACATGGAAGCAACATACTAAATCAATTATAGACAAAATACGGATAAGAGGTAGACAAATGTACCGGCCAACTAGTCAAAGTTCTAAACTCAGCCTAGAAAATAAACTAAAAATTATACAAATGTAATTATATTTATTATAAATATTAATTATAAAAAAAATATACAAATTGATCACAAAGTCAATTTGGACGTACCGAATGCCACTATGGAGGGCAGCAAGGTACAAGGAAAGTACAAGGAAATTACGAGGAAAAACAGACTGACCTCACTAAAGAGACAAAATACTCAAACTCGAAGATGGTATCTCGCTGAGGGTAGCCATCTACGTGTTAATTAGCAATAAAGCGAGAAAAATTTACCAAATGTTTAGCTGGACAAATTGTAAGGTGCAAATTAAATAATAAAAAGAAAAGAAAAACAACCTGAACGAACCATAAGCTTAAACACTCTTATTTCTTCTCTAATACTACTGAAGTACATGAGATATACAGCTGCCAATCAAGCATCTCCTCTCTATGGAAGCACACATGTATTTACATAACACGAATGCTGTTGGCTCCCATTGATACTTCTTTAATAAGTACTTTATCGAATGTCCGCCGTTTATAAATAAAGGACGCTAAAATGGATTTCGAATGTCTAATTCGGTATGACAGTCACATTGGGCCATAAATATGCAAAAGATACTCTATCTATTCTTATCTGGCTTATGTTTCTGTGTACCCTTTTGTCTGTTTGATTCACCGTCATTATCTCCTGATTACGTTTCCTTTTCACCCGGCAGATGTCACCGCTTTATCTTTCCTTATATTATCAATTTTTCTCGTATTATTTTATCGATCTGCCGTTTCTGTTTATCGCTTTCACATTAATCGTTTATTGCTCTAATTTCTTATTTCTCTGAACAGATTCAACTTGCTTCCAAAATGCCTTTTCCCTCACTTTTTATCTGTACCTTTACCTTCTCGGGTTAATCAATTCTTTCTCTTACCCTTTTAGTACTACTCCATTTTAATCCACAAAAATTACAATTTTATCTTTCCTCCCTTATGAACACGTGTGTTTATTCGACCATTCGCGGAGGACGCGATCGCGAGAAAGCACATCAACGGGAGTCGTAAATGCCCGTTGCGATTAGATAATCGACGCCACGAAATGATCGATACCTTTATTTTTGTTAAGAAAATAGGGGGTGCTTCAATTGAATTTACACTGAATTAACAGGTATAAATTAATGTTTATTCCAACAACTTTGTAAAGAAGATATAAATTGATAAGGTATAATTGAGTTTCGATTGATAACTAAAGTTAGCATGTGTAGTACGCGACGTAAGCTTAGATGATGACGGTTCAAAAAATGCTTAAGGACTGCCTTTCTGTGAAGATGATGCTGCGGAGGAAAGCTTGCGATGGGTGGGTCTAATGACATGAAAAGTTCTGATTTGTTAAGGACAAGTTTTCGTTGGGAGAGTGAGGGCAAGAATTCGCTGTCAATTGGTTAATATTCTAGGTTGGCGAGTGAGGAAGGGTGTTAACCGCCCCCGAGAGAGAGTTCCTAGTAGGAAGCATCGTACGTGAGAAAACTAACTTTCCCGTAATAAACAATACACTTTTAAAAAACGATTTAGTAAAGAGATGTTTGTTCGATCTGAAGGACCTTAGCTAAAAAATTTCTGAGATTTACGATAGGTCCTTAAGACTATTGAGGGTACGCAGTGAGGATGTACAGACATCTGGTTGCCATCTCGCCCGCGGTGTGTCTAGGTCTAGAAGACCTGGTCTAGGAGAGTGTCGGCAGACGTAACACATACGAACCTTCCAATGTTGGTTTTATATCTCTTCGCGGGTCATCCTTTATTTTATTGACCAGATATGTCTCCATGAAAGTCATCCTTAGGCACAGCTCCACTTTCGGCGACGTTTAACTGCGCAGCTGAATCAGTACTTATAGCGTCCCCAAGTGAATAACCCACTAATTTAGGATTGGATTCCTGTATATAGGAAAATTCAACTACGAAAGAAGTACTCGTATTCATAGCGATAAGACAAATCATATGCGTAAACAATGTAGGAATAATAGATGAACAAACTTTAAGTATATTCGGGATAAGGTATTGTGGCCAAGTTCCTTGACCGCCGATACTGCCTTCTATGCCCCTATTTTCAATGTTCACTTCGAATGTATAAATCGAAGTAGCTCCGGCGCCGATTGTCAAAGAATCACCCATTGCGGCAATGACATCCATGTCTCCGGTTTTTAAACGATGAACCGACTCGGGAACTTTCGAACACCTGCCGCCTAAACAAATTAAAACAAAGGTATTAGAATAAACACGAAAGATAAGCATCAATTTTACTATGCTTCAACTACAGTTAGGTGAGGAGCTTGTAGTGTTACATATCTATCTTCGAAAGTGATATTAATAGAACAAGAATATGAATGGACTGGAAAGCACATTGGAATTCTTGTAGTCACGACAAATTATAAAGAACAGCGTTCTTCACTGTAATTTCCTGCTGCAGGAATTTACCGATTATTCCCTAAGATAAATTGTAAATATTATTAGTGTAGTATCGTGGAAAATTAAGATATAAATTTTTCCTGATTACTTACAATTTATTAATAGCAAATTAAATATACAAATATTAATAGGACAAAAAACGACGTTTGTTTAATTGAAACTAAATGCGATACTCGTCACAACGAATCTAATACTCTCTCTCTCTCTTTCCCTCTCTCCAGCAACTCTTTTTTTTTTTTTTATTAACGTGGAGGAAATCCGCACGGACACCAGGTCGCTTCTGGGGAAAAGCGGCGTGGTAGTGCCGGACTCCAACCGACTAAAACCACCACGATGACCGTCCCGGCTGCGATCGAGAGGGGCCCGGGAACCGGTGTAGGCGATACACAGCCCCCCCCCCCGCGCTCAATACGTCCCCTAATGGAGCGATGTGCGGCCACGTCACACCGCGCCTCGTCGCCGGAGCCGCCGTGCCAGGCAGTCCGGTTCCCCTACCGGGCTGCTTTGCGGCCCCGGGGCGCTGAGCTGCCAGCGCCTAAGTTTGCACCCCACCGGGAGACGCGGCGGACCTGGTACGTCTCACCGAAGCGAACAGCTCGCATATCAAACAAAAATTCAGTCCATGCGAATTAGCGTCAGCGTCAGCGTAACCAGTTTTAATATTGTGTAAATTAGAAAGAAAATTGAATGGGATATGGGTTGGGTCAGAGTAGTGCAATAACACTATCGTGAAATACTTTTCAGTGAACCTATTCATATACGACATGTTGTACTATGTCGCACCTGTTTCTCCGCAACGTACACACTTGATAGCGGCAACGCAACTTTGTACGGTTACAAAGGCATATAACCCGCGGCTATTGAGTCTTACGATAATTTCTGACTGAGACGAAGACTCAGTAAGGACCTCGGTAGGGTGCTTGAACTAAGTCGATAGCAGGCTAATCGAAATCACTCAACTATGAGGTGTCGATGGCATAATGTCAAAGAATAAATAATAGAACATAGGGACATTGTTTAAAGAATCTAGCCACGGTGTGAGAAAGACAGTGATGCCTTTTGCTAAGCGGATTACCAAAGACCGCACACCACTTAACACAAAATTTTGTAGCCGCAAAGTACTAACAAAAATTCGTTTTCTTTTGTCGCATACAAGTGATAGTAGCTGTAATTTAACGAGCAGAGAAAATAGAATTTCATGCAACCGTTTATCACACTTAGCCAACGGAACAGGCAGATCTCTGTACGCAGTGTTACGATCTGGTGTTGATCTTCGATGTTTGTAATTGTTATGTGTAATTCTACATGTCGAATCTGCTGTTTCTCGAATTATATCTAAATCAAAACGGTAGTTACTGCCTCCAGAAATAATTTGTTTCGATTAGTTCGAATTTCGTTCGTTAATTTTTGAAACAAGGCAGACGATGTTGTGGAATAGTTGCAGAAACTTGTCGTACCTTTCTACAGCGCGGCATTATTTTGAATATACCAATATGTCGTGTTCCTGATATGTTTACGACAACTGAGTAGAATAAATTCGGAAACTTGTCGTGTCCTTTTGAGCACGGCAATATTTTTAGATTCCAAAGTGCTGTATCCTTGATGTTTTGATTCGTTAACATACCGTATAGCTACCGTTAACTAGCGTATCAATAGAATTGATAAATAAAATTTCAATATCAGCTTCGCCGCTATGTGCAAGAGTAATAGCACGGAGAGGATTAAAGTTTTCTTGGAAAATATAATAATTCTCAATATCATCTTGATTGTTGACAATAATAGTTAATAAATAATTTTACTCTAATAAATGTGGTGCAAGACCGAAATCGCAAAAAAAGTGTTACGATGTTTAGCTTCTCACCTTGCTTATATGTGTTGTCGATCGCATTCTTGGACTATCGTACGAAGTTAGTATAGTTGTTACATGATTGACTATATTAATCGTTGTCGATTGGTTTTATTTTAAATGCTTGGTTTTACTTCTTGACGTTACTCAAAGACTATAAGCAAAACAAAAGATTAGCAAAGACTATAAGCAAAGCAAAGATTTTTGTTCTTCTGAACTTGATATTAACTCTGGACCAGTTCGGTACTCAACTTAACTGACTCTTACTGACTAAATGACTGAACCCTTAACAAATTTTTAACCGAGTGACTCTTACTGAACTGTATAACTGAACTGAATAATTGAAGTCTTGATAACTGAAGTCTTGACAAATTTTTAACTCACTGACTATTGTCTCTAAGTAGCTACACTTATTTATAGTAAGACCATCATGGGCTAATTGTTACGTGATTCGTCAATACTAGCACGGAGTTTTGGTACGTGATTACTTCTGCGGGCGCTGCATACTTTGGTTCTGCTGGTATCCTTCCAGAAATATTAAGGTTGAAGCTGATGTGGTTTTCCTGAAAGTATTATTTAAGCTTCCCTATTTCCTTTACTAGTTGTACTCTGCTAAACACATGGTTACCTTGCTTATACCGGTACTTGATCCTTTGGCGCGTGCTAGTTGTTTGACGCTGTTGATGCTGTGTGAAAAGGTCATAGCAGCTCATCTTTCATTATCTGCTTATTGTATGGTGTATTGTCATGGGGAGAGCATGTGCAAGGCGGTACATGTCAGTGGACGCCTCATTGTTCCTTGTTTCTATTTCGACATTCTTATATTTTAAATTTGTTCAATAATAATGTTGTCTCTTGGTTTATTGATTTATTGCGATATTTAAGTATTTGGACGCGTTGTATCTCTTATTCCCTTTAAGATTTCTGTTTTTAATTCCATATACCTAGAGTTGTGGCTCGTGCTAATCGCGAGTTACGGCGTAATACGTTACGGCTCGTGTAGAGCGCGAGACCTCAACGAACGAAATCGAACAAATCATGAGCGCCAGCTTACCTCATACAAGTCGTAGCAAAGGAGATTGTGACATTCGAAATCGCAATCCATCCTGCGTGACGTTTTCTAAGAAAAATTATCGATTATGGATTAAACCTGTTTATTTATTGAAATATATAACGCCGTATCGCAAATATGAGTCCTTTTGCTTCCATAAATAATTAATAAATAAGAGCACATATAAACAATGATTATACAAATTTCACATACGCACCGCAATCGTCCCGTTCGCGGGTGGCCACAGAAAAATCACATACGCATTTAGTATTCTCGAGGTGCTACCAAATATAGGCGAGCACTGTTTCGCATGAACCACGCACATCTTCCACTCAAATTACTGATCACTGCAAATTACAATATTTACATATATAGACATGAAATAAAAAATGAAAATGCCAAGGGAAACTACGAGAAGATTGTTTAAGCTTAAGATCTCAGCTATAACAAATTTTGTACATTATTTTTAAAATTTTCCTGCTTACTATTTGTTACATTGCGTGAGATGGACCGTGCGACGTCCTTCATTGTCTTGCTGTCAAGGGTCCGCGTGCCGTTATGCAGACCCTCGATAAAGCTAAAGAACCACCATAAACAGAATTCTACGTTCTTACAAATTACGGAGAAATCGGATATTTGTCTAACGGAAAAGCAGGTTTTTCCCATGAACAAAGTCATCCACGTGTCACGTCGTTAAGAGGCTTCCTCCTCCTATCTTCATTCATTAACGTGAGTCATAACCAATGGACATCGCGGATCGTTACCCTCACTTTCCTGACGAAAAGTGTGAACAGGAAACCGCGTTCATGGTTCTAAAGGCACGTCCATACCGACCTATACTCCGTAATAACGCAAGTACAGACTTCATTTCTTCTACGACATCAGGAGGGTCAACTCAACTTCTTCTACTACAATAGGAAAGTCAACTTCTTCTTCTACGACTAGGAGAGTCAACTCAACTGTTTCTACGACATTAGTTCAGTCTACATTCGAGCAACATCGACATATCTACTCGTACTTCATCTCACAATATTAACAACAGTAAATCCAAATGTCATTCAGACGAAGATGCGCAAAATACTTGTGGTGGACGGTGAGACGTGTTGTTGGTGGAAATAATAACGGGACGAGTTAATTTAATTAACTATATTTACAGATATTTTAAAATGTAGAATTCAAAGTTAATCGCAAGCGTTGCTCGCTTAATGATATTCGTTATGACATTACGCGATACTGCGGTATTGATACTAATTGTTATGCTGATTCTTTAAACTGATTCGTTACACTTATTCGTTCGACTGTCTGTCTCGGTGACTCGATACTGATATTCATTTACACGACTGACTCATGGAGAACATGGTCGTCTCCTTATACTGGTCGAGGGGAGGTGCCGGAAGGTTTAAACCTGTCGCCGTTTGGCGATTTCGCGTAGCAGCGTTATTGCCTTGTCCAGAGTTTGTTTATTACATTTTGTGCGCCGTAACTATGTTAATCCTCTGTGGAAAAACAACTACATGATGTGTTATGTCTTGAGACTTACTAAAGGCCGTATTACTAACCGTCGCTCGTGATACTACAGTGTCGCAGACAGATCGTCTTATAGGGCCGGCGAAATATACACAATGTAGCGACAAGCGCATAGTTGTCATCAAGCAGCGAGTTCTAAAAAACGTCGATTCGCCTTCGGTCCGTTATTTCATCTACACAAAGAAGGTGGCATACGTGATCATAGGCGCGATCAGTGGCGTGACCCGAGCGTAGTGGGGGTCGTCTCCCAGAGAAGACAAAGAAAAAAGTCGCTTAGTATAACGAATACATCGCGAAATATCATAAAGTGTCGGCTCGAAGTAGTTTAACAAACTAATTGTATTTATGATTAAATAATTTGTGACGTGCTCATTATAATATTAAATTTTGTTAAATATACAAGTTTATATTAACCCTGTTAATACAGTATCAAACTCATTTGAACCACCTCTGTTATATTAATCGAAACAGGGGAACGATTAATTCGCGGCGTCGATTATCAGATCGGTAGCGAAAATTTACGCCTCTAGCTGACGCGTTTTCCTTGCGACCGCGTCTCTCCGCGAACGGTCGTAACATGAGGCATCCTCGAATCGAAACGTCCTATGACGCGTGTACTGCTACAGATAAAGATCGGGGTCGGAGCCAGCGGTTTCAGCGTTAAAACGCGGTAGCGAAAAATTGTTAAGTTCCGCACTCGATTTTTGCACTAGCGACTGAATTAACTATGCACTATGTGTTGAGAAATGTTAAGTTGGTATGATCGCTAGTTTCTACAAACTAAGTTGGTACGACTTCTAACAACGCTCTTTTGTCTCAGGAGTCGACCACGTGTTAATTATCTAAGTGTATCCGGTGTGTTCAGACGGTTGTACGAGATGGTGAAATATAGAAAGTAAAATTGAATCTGTGTGAATATATTAAATATCAACCCCAAACCTATATTTAATAACACGATGGTCGTAAGCTCTTGTACTGTTATAACCGGCACCTATCCCACGTTTGCAGTCGGGTTCACATTAAGATTAGTGTTAGGGGCGCGTAACGAATCTTCATTTGAATTAGACATTGTTGTTATGCAATAAAGAAGATATTTACCAGTACAAATATGATTATTACAGAATTTGACAAGTAACCGTGGCAATCAGATATTCGAGATGCTAATGGATTACCATCATTGATCTTAGGTTCGATAACGAATCCGCGGTCAACGGGATAACAAAATGCGTTTTCTTTCAAAGTCCAATTTATACTCTATTTCCTTGTCTATGGTACAAGTATAACTAAACTAACTCTTTGTTCAAACGTAGAATATCCACTGAGCGCGAAGACGCTATGTAACTAGCTAATGAGACGTCACGAGAGAATGTCTTTCCGTCACGATGATGCTGCAGAGGAGAACTATGATGGGGTGTGTATAAGACACGAGATCATCGGATTCGTCGAGGAAAGCCTTCGTTCGGAAAGTGAGGAAAATGGACGTTCCTGTTAATTGGTTAATCCCTATGTTGGTGATTGAAGAAGGATGCTAACCGCCCTTGAGAGAAAGTTGCTAGCGGGAAGCGTCGTTCGTGAAAAGAAAAATAGATTTCCCCTATCTTCCCGTAGTTGGGACAAAGACTGTTTGTCTGTTTGAAGGACTTTAGTTAACTAAATCTTAAGATTTGTAACGGATCCTCAGGCTAGCTGAACATGTACTGTGGAGATGCGTCGACATCTGGTAATCATCTTACCCGAAAAATAGGGTCTGCGTGTGACGAGACACGGGACAGAAACCGTTGGAATGTTTACTGTCGAGTGCCGCTACAACTATTTCTTTTAAGGAGAGCTATAGAATTACTCTCTACCTCTGTTACGTAAAAACGTTCATCCCTTAACCGCGGCTACGTTCGGCGACTGGTTGTCGCTTCGAGCCCAAGCTCACTATTATAAATCTCGAACAAATACAATCGGATTGAATTTCAATTGGAAGAATTTGAAACTTTATATCGTATATAAAGAAAAAATCCAGTGGACGATTACCATGAAATATGCGCAAAGGCGGGGAGCAAATTTTGACTTCCGATGTTTATTAATTATGTTGTGTAGAATAAATTATATGTTATATAATAAAAACCTATCATTGACAGACGTTAATGATCAACCATTTGCGCTGTCGTCGCATGTTCAGAAAACAGTAACAGAATACCCACGTCTGACAAACATACTGTATGGAGAGTCTACGAAACAATACCAAGTTAGTAACAGGATGGCCACGTCTGATAGACACCTGGCGATAAGCCCTCCAGAAGGACCAATCCTTAGTATATAAACATTCCCAAATCAGCACTCGATACTATATTATCACATCCCGAACCGTTACTTTGTAACGGTTTTACTCATATAATAAATTTTACATAGACTACCATACTTAAAGTCCACATTTCTCACCCTGCTTGGGAAACGTTTAAACTACGCGAAATAATTCAAACGACATGAGGTGACAGCCATCTGTCAATTTCACGATTTCTTGTGTTTTCGACGTGACACAAGCAATGTTCACAAAGCGACGGCGGATTTCAATTTCTGCGTACCGCTGGACACTTTGTTGGAATTTTGCGAAAATTTTTTTTTTTCAATTTTTCCATCGAGACAACGATCTACAGTGAGATCCGTTATAACGTACCGCACGCGTACTGAGCGAAAATTCAAAGTCGAATTTCTCGAAAACAAAGCCTAAAACGAAAAATTTTTATTCTATATTTTCGACTTCTTTTTTCGCGTAGAATCACCCCCTTTCCACTTGTACCACCAGTTACCAACCACCCTGTATATAAAAACATACACAGTATGTACATATATTGGAATAGGAAGAATTACAAAAGTTTGTAACTACAAATTACAAAAATTTTAGAAAATTGTAAAAAGTAGTGAGATGGATTATAATATATGTCGGTTGATTAAAGAGACGAGTAATAAAATTGTAATAGTCAATGTATATTAAAATCAATTTCAGTACAAGTACGGAAAGTGTATGCCGGTCGTAATCGTCGCTCGCTCAATGCTACTGTTCAGCTCTACGTTATTCGACTGTATGACTTGCTATAATGATTCACTATAATGATTGACCTAGAGAGCACATTCGTCTATTTGTATCGACCGGTGGTATTGTAAAAAGTTCAAATGTAATTCCGCTTGACGATTACAAATAACGTCGATATTTTTTTGTCCGGAGTTCGTTTATCTTTGAACGTAGCAAACCAAAACAAAACAACGTTGGTATTCCAAAGCACGAATCTCCTCCGTTTCAAATCTTCCGTTGAGTCACGTGCCGCTACAGTAGTAAGAATTAAACAGAGATACCAAATCATTCACTATTCATTTTTCCTTGTCATTTTTCCTTTCACATAGCTCCTCATGTTTCCTCGAGTCCTCCTTCATGCTGCTTACAGGGATTTTTCTCATTGCATTTCCATGCAGGTGACCTAATCTCTTGTGCCACGATACAATACTTTTGTATGCCTTTGCCTCAATGACCTCAATGTCTTCATCATCTTTCCCAGGCTCCTCCTGATCGTTTCCCACGGAGACGTTTGCTACGTGCCTTTCAGATGGTATTGTCTCTAGGTAGTACACATTGTCTCCTACCCTTGAGTTGAATATTACGTCTCCATCATCATGTGTTCTAACGGCCTCATCCCTCGTACACACTGTGATGACACCCTTCATTGCTAATTGCCTGATCGAGATTAGATTCACAACTAACTCAGACACCCACAGAGCGTTCGACAAGGATAGGGTCCAATCGCCACAGGCCTTAGTCATCTTCACAACGATCGCTCGCTTTCCCTTAACCTCCAGGTATCCCTTACCAATCCTGATCTGTCCGGTTGCAGGCGCGAAGTCCACGAACCGATGCCTGTCCGGAGTCATGTGATTCGAGGCACCCGAGTCAAGGTAACTGATCCTATCTCTTTCCACGTGGCTGATGGACGATAAAGCTAACGTAGAGATAAGACCCTTGGACCTCGATTTGTCTTCTGATTCTCTCTCCTTCTTGCTGCCTTCTTCTTGTATCCTTTTCTCCCTTTGGTTTTGCTCCTCCTTATCTCCCTTCCCTTCTTGGCACTGGTACGAAATGCGGCCCCGTTTTCTATATTTGTAGCACTTCTGAACCTTTGGGTCTCTGTGCTTTGGCCTCGCGCCATCTTTGTTCTGTTGAGACTTGGGCCTCCATTGTTTCCAGGCCGCCATTGAGCTGTTTTTCTCGGCCGAGTCCGCAGCCGCAACGATCCTTCTTTCTTCTAGTAGAAGATCAGATTGTCTTCCAATATTCATTACCCTTTCTCAGGATCGGATTCATATCCTTGTCTACGTCACCCATTCCCTTGTCACAGGGTAAATTTGACTCCGGTAAGATAGTTAATCCTAACTGCCTTATCATGAATCACCGCCAAGGTAACATCCAGTCACTCCAAACATGATACATCCGTACAAACAAAGTCCAGAGTCCTTCTCCCACTCCAACAAAGAAACTAATATAAATACTCCTCCCGAAATCGCCCGAGCAGTCTGCAGTTGGCAATACTCAAAACCTACCCAAAACTTTATCGTTGTGAACCTCGAAAAGTTTATTGTATTGTAAAGAGCTCGATCTCCTGTTTCAAGATCGACACTTTGTAATAATGTGATAAATTATTACCCTACACCCTCCTGGTCAACCATGGCGTAGTCTCTTCTCGAATAGTCTTAGAAAAACACAAAAACTCAAAAATAATTCTCCTTATTATCACAGTTTACTGCCCTAGGCCCATAACCTGTTAATTGATGTAGGTTTGGGGTTGATAATTAATCGATTCACACTGTACATTTCGTTTCGAATGACCTTCCGGAGCATCTCGTGTAAGAAAATATAAAGTTCGAATGCTCGGGGTGGCCGCCTGTCCTTCGTTACCTTCGGCTGTGGAAAGAGAAATCGTAAATAACGACCATAAATCGTCTGTGGTAAATTACTATGGGTTGGATACTAATTTTGATTATTCGAAGAAAAAATAGAGACACAACGTGCACAGAATATCACAAACTACGAGAATGTTTACAATTTTTACGGTCATGCATGTGCCACGTCAAAAATCGTATGGACCTTTTTGTCCTTCTTTTTTAAATAAAGTTTGATATCTCAAAGATTGAGAGTTTACTGTGTACGATAAACTTCGCTTAACTTTACAGAAAATATCAATATTTTAATCGTAAAGTGTTACTATAATTTTTCCGCAAAATAAAATAAAAGTAAAAACAATGTTATGAATCAATTTTATTAAATTCACTCCTTGAAGAACAATACAAGAAGAACCCATTTCTGGTGGTTGGGAATGGCTTTTATAGTCTTGCAATCGAAAGAGTGGGCTATTCGTTCTAAGAACTTTGAGATTTTGATGGGCCATGTTCAGATGATGAAGGGGTTTTGTCAGATGCGCCACACATGCTTGATAACTCCATTTATGTAGAATCGACGAAAAAAAAATTATGTTATAATGTCGAAAATCCGAATTCCAGGTGATATATTTTTTATAGGAATTTTTGAACTTTATGAATGGGAATTTTGGTGAAGATGATATGTCATTACCTTCTCACACAGCATCAACAGTGACAAACAGCTAGCACGCGCCAAAGTACCGGCATCAGGAAGGTAACTATGTGTTTAGCTAGAGTACGTCCTATCATCAGTAGAAACTAATACTGCAAGAAGAATGCAGCAGAAAGGACTTGTTTAAAAAAGTGAAACTAGAATAATACTTCCACGAAAACCACATCATCCGAAACCCTAATAATTCTGGGAAGACACCAGCAGAACCGAAGATTGGAGCGTCCACAAAAGTAATCACGTACCAAAACTCCGCGCTATCATGGAATAATCATGTTCACGTGATAATTGGCCCTTGATAATCTTAGTATAAATAAGGGTAGCCACTTAGAGACAGTAGTCAGTCAGTTAAAAATTTATCTAGATTTCAGTTCTTTATTTGTCGAGAGTTCGGTTATTGAGTTCAGTTCAGTTCTTGAGTTTAGTTATTTATTTCAGATATGGAGTTCAGTCCAGTTAATTGAAATTTTGTCAAGAGTTAATTAAAACTTTATCGGGAGTTAATACCACGTTCAGGAGAACAGCAGTATATGCTTAACCGAGAACTGTTTTTAATCCAGTCTTTGAGTACTGTCAAGCAATAAACCCGAGCATTTTATTAATCATCAACGATTCTGTTGAGAATTGTGGATCTTTGGAGCCGAGATAATGTTATAGGAACACTAAATTTACACTAACGATTCATATTAAAATAGTAATATATTTATTTCATGAACGATTCCTTATATATTCATCGATACATACTTGCACGCGTCTCAGCACTTTCTTCCATACCCGACTCTTAACCGACTCTTAACCGACTGACTAGTTTACAGTCATCTGTTTTTCGGGACGCCGTGCACACACATACCTTCACACAGCGACACTCACATACAAGCATCTCTACTACGCATTTGACCCAGTGCAGCATAGAAAATTACACATATCTCAACAGATTCATACAGTGTTTAAAGTACACTAATTTAGTACGATAGTCCAAGAGTGCGGTCGACAACATATATAAGCAAGGTGAGGAGCTAAACATTGTAACATTTTCTTCTTCGATTTCGGACTTGTACCACATGTACGACTTTGATAAAATTATTCATTGACTATTATTGTCAACAATCAAGAAGATATTGAGAATATTTATTCATTCCAAGAAAACTGTAATCTTCCCCGTGCTAGTAGTCCTAAACATAGTAGGTAAGCCGAAACGTGCAGTTTACTTACCAGTCGCATTGATACGCTAGTTAACGCTACTCATACGGTTAAGAATTAGAATATCAAGGATACAAGAATTTGGAAATTCAAAATAGTGTCGCGCTTTAGAATGGTACGACAAGCTTTTGCCTTGTTTCCCTGTTTGCCATTCAGTCGCTTGCCTTGCTTCAAAAATAGCGAATGAGAACCGAATTAATCGAAACAGATTAACGACTATTTTTGGTGGCAGCAACTACCGTTTTAATTTAAATATAACTCGAGAAATCTGAGATTCG
This sequence comes from Bombus flavifrons, assembly GCF_040668555.2. NCBI lineage: Eukaryota > Metazoa > Arthropoda > Insecta > Hymenoptera > Apidae > Bombus > Bombus flavifrons. Next base: position 2,770,030 of record NC_138458.1, on the reverse strand, counting down.
CCATCTAAAGTAATACATAACAGTTACGAACACCGAAGATCAAGACCAGATCGTAACAACTGGCTTGCCACTGGCTATCGGAGCAATGGCTATCCCAAATCCTTTTTCTATCCATTTTTCTTTCTCACATTTCTATCCTTGACATTCGATGTGAGGTTCGAGGTGTGGATGCCGACTGTTTCAGGAAGATGAAGCAAGCGTAAAAATACACCTTTCCCGAGAAAGGGAGCGGGACGGCGATGTGGGCTTAATACACGGCATCGGTCCGACCGGAGGACTTCCCGGGTTAATAACCCGCCGGACCTGCGTCAAGAAATGGACATGGACGGGTCCTGGCCGTGAGGCCGCCAGGGGCTGTAATTGTTCGGAGCTGCGGTCGCGGCTCGTCCTTTCTCTTTCCTGTAATCCTACCTCATTCCCCCTTCCAACAATTCATGGGCTGCGATTTCGCTAGCGGCTCGTTGTACGGGAAAGTGATCCCGAGGAAATCCAGCCAAAAATATCGTACCCCGTTGGTCATATCGCAACAGGTGGAAGCCCCGCCTTCATCCGCCGGACTGCCAGGATGACTCTATAAATGATCTCTAACCTTACGCTGAGGTGCGCGTCTATGGGGCATTTTCCGATCAATAGCACTGGGAGGTGACTGATGGGTGTATCAGTCATTAACGGCCAACCTCGTGATACCAAGTGGTATTAGCCGTCGATCGGCCAGCGGCTTTACTGGGAGCTTCGCGTTTTCCGCTGAAATTGGAGGCCACCAGAAACTTCGGCCAAGGGGGAAAAGCAAATGACCCAGTTGATGAATTCCATGAAAGCCAAAACTACAACCAGGATTCGAAGCAATGACGACAACAGCAAGCATACGATAAGGGAGACACGTCGTGACAAAGTAATTAAAAAAAAATCTCTTTCAAATCCTTGAAATTACATTTCGAGACATTTTCCTTTTGCATATTTTTTAACAGCGGCCGCCAACACATGTCAGATCTATGCGTTTAAAGGATCTTTTTTTTCGAAGTAGTTTCAGATTAATAAAAAAAAAGAAATAAATATTAAAATGTTTGTGCGTTATAGAGATTGTTTGGAGATCGTCGTAATGTATTTATGGATGCAATAAATAAGCGGGCGCTCCATACAGATGCAACGTTGCCATGGGCGGTAAGGTTCAACTTAGTAATAACAACAATTGTTTGTAAATATCTCGGAAATTAAGGGCGAGCGGCGGTTATATGTATAGAAAAATGTTGCTCGGAATGTTGAATTTTACAACAAATTTAAATTTCAGCAAAATCGACAGTGCAGCCTTGCTTATGAATAATTACAGAATATCATTGCATCTTACAAAGCTGAAAATTTTTCTAATTCGTTTGCGTAAGCAACGTCATACGTCATTCTTCATTTTATAATACGTTATTTATTATATATCCCATTTTTGTTTCTATAGTTGGACAATATAAGAAAAATGTTTTCAGCCCGAGAAAAATTTCCGTACGTTACTACACTACGTATTGCATAATAATTATGCTATAAAATGTCGATACTTATACTTACTTATGATACTTATACTTGTAAATGTAGGATAAATTATTCTATTCTAAACTCTTCTATGTTTTTGACTTCCACATTAATATATAAATGTTAGTAATGAAAAGAGTTAATATGCATATTTATATCATTAACTTTCACATACACATCATCGTGTAAATAACGTTGGGAAAGGTATAACATTTATGACGTTATTTATTGTATCCTGCAACCATACGAACGTCAAACAAATTACAAACATTTTTTAATTTATTCGCGTAAACAAGAAATGTCATCGGTATAGTGGAAGGAAAACAATGTTCTTTATATCGTATATTACGTTGTATATTTGACCGTGGTTCTTTAGAAAGGTAACAAATTTTTGCGTAGACATGGTGATTGATCTGAGGTGTATGTGTTGACCGTGCTAATTGTAGCGCTAGCTATAGATGTCGCTGATGGGGTATTGCTGATTCTCTTCCGTTTCTGATGCATAGAAGAAAAATCGGACTCCGTTCGCCGGGATTTGAACCCGGGTCCCGAACGTTCGTAACCTAAGGCGCTAATCGATGCGCTGCCGTCGTCCGACACTAGTTAGTCGAGTGGTGGTATTTGCTGTTGAGTGTCGCTACAGATCTAAATGAGCGTCATATGAGCACTATGCCGAATATACAGAGTGGGACATTTAAATGGTGTTGGAACTCGAACTGACTAATGTAGTATAGGCCGCTTGTAAACCGGGAACGGCGAGAGTGGACCAGGAAAAAGAGTGTGATCAGAGAGCTGAATTCTCAGAATTGTTATTTCAATTTACTAAATACATTTATATAATTTTTTTACACATTTATACTTGATTAATTAATCGTAGCAAATGTGAATCCTGTAGTATCTCCATCAGTTTTGTCTTTATGGAAAAATATTCCGAACAAAATTAATTGCAATATGTTGAAGTAATTACTTCAAGAACAACTCTACACCCTTTCTTTTGTATATCTGTGACCTGGAGACCGTTACTACGAAGAGGATAGAATAGTGAAACAAAAAATACCGAGAGGTCCATATTATTCTGCCCTTGAATATAAATTTTGTTTTGGACTACAAGATCTAAAAACAAAAGAGCTATAAGTAGATAGGTTTCTATTGCCGTTTCTTGTAACCTTCAGCTAGAGCTACAAAGTTAACTGTTTGGTAATGTCCTTTGCTGTAAATGTATGGACGTGCTCCCTATCACTCTTCTTCCTATTATATTGTAACACTGTACTAGTGAGGATTTGGATAGACTATACTTATATTTATACTTAAACTTCATGTTAAGTCTGGGGACTCTTTACAAACCAGAATCTATCCCTCGGTCCAGACAGCCACTAGCTGTGCAAATATAATTAATCGATCAGCAATAATCCTAAGGAACTGTCATAAAACTAAGCATCTTTATTTTACCGTTAAGGCCCTTAATTGCTACAAGCGATCTTCAAGTTAGACGTTCTTAAGTCTTATGGTTATTTTTCTATCAGGTAAACAATGGGAACGGTTTTTCCCATGTTCAACTGTCATTTCCATGCGCAAGCTACCAATGGTGGGGCGACCAACCCTCAGGAATAGTTTTCCTCTGCGACAGTGTCACGTAAACTTGAAGGTTGGATAATGAAATAGAATAGCTGAGTCGTAACGCAGCTATTAATTTTGTTTTAGTTAAACTTTATTACGAATTCAGCAATCACAACGGAATACACACTGAATTAACATAAGTCACAATTCACTCCAACCACGTTATGTAAAACTTAGTTACAATGATACCTTAAGTACGCGACTGTTATAAGGATAGAGACCGGTAAAGATATGTTGACTATTCTAAGAATATAGAATAAGTGAAGTTTTACTGACGATACTGTGTCTGAGGAAAGCTAGGGGTGGGTGTGTCTAAGGACACGGGACTATCGGATTTGTTGATGACAATGTTGGTTAAGGAAGTAAGGGCAGCAGACACCGTCTCCGATTGGATAATAAGACGGTTGGTGGACCAAGAAGGGTTTTAGCCGCCCTCGTGAGAAAGTTGCTAACGAAACATACCATGTGAAGAAAACCAACTTTCTATGCTAACACGTGGTAGATAATAAACGTAAAGGAAATCTAAGACAAGAAATACTCGCTTGGTCCGAAGGATCTTAACTATGAAAATTCCAAGACCCCTGGTGGGTACTTAAGACTATTGAGGGTACGCGCCAAGTATGTACAGACATCTGGGTGCCATCCTGCCCGTGGTGTGTGGCCTGGTCTCTGATGTGAATTGACGTTACAGGGGTATGTCACGACCGGCACACTTCCAATCCGATGGACTGATGACGGAGATAAAGATGTGGCGGCAATCGGCGACAATGTATATCGCCGCCGCAGCACCGGTCGCAGACGCCTAACAAACGCGTGAATAGTGAAAATATTGAGGGGTGACATAGGAAAAAGAAACAGATCCAATAGAAAATCAAATTGTAAGAGCATCAGTCTTGGAAAGTCACAGCTGGAGTTCAGAAGCAAATCATAATTAGTGTAAATCAAGTGTAAAAAAGTAAATTCCTTTTTTATTTCTTTATTTTTCATTTCTCTTTTCATCTTCGATTTCCTTTTTTTATTTTACGTGACAAAAGCCTATCCACAACTGCATATGCATGGCTGAGAAAAATGTCTGTCATTTATGACTTATAAATCTGTTGAGAATTGTGGATTTTAATCGCCAAAATAAAAGTAAAGGGACACTTAGAATTTATATTAAAATAGTTTCAGATTTATTTAATAAATGATTTATCCTGTAAATCATTTATTAAATCTTCGTCGATATATATTTGCACGCGTCTCAGCACTCTCTTTGTCTCACCATCTTCTATACCACACCACTAGCGGAACAGTTTCATTCATCTGTTTTCGAGACGCTATGCACACACATACTGCCGTACACTCATACCCACATACGTGTGTCACTACTACGCGGCTAATCCAGTCCAGCATACAAAATTATACATATCTCAATAAAATTAATTAAAAATGAATATCATCAATGCTTTGGGTTTAGGTTTGGGTTAGATTTTTAATTCGACTGCCGCGAAATAGTATCGAAGTAATTATAGAAATGGTAGACGAATAAATAATTGATAACATTTTACGGAAAAGATACCTATTATTACAAGATAAGGATAAAGTAAAAACAAGATTACCACTTCACGGCTTTCATACGTTAAATATGATAAATTCAAATTAAAATACCTGCTAAATCAATATAGTTTTGGACAAAAATAGGTTAATACCTTTTTGTAGAGAATGCCAAAGTGGATCGATAAACGTATAAAAAGTATATGACTCTATTTAAGAAAACAAAACTGACCTTCATATTTTCACTAAATTCATCCAATTGTTAAGAAACCGTTATCACATTATTTAATCCTTTAAATCCTAGAACTTTTATGTCGAACATTTTCGCGTATTCTCTGAAACGAAAATATTTAACATGGACACGGTTCGTGGAACACGCAGTGCAGATTTAATACGGAAGATGTTAGTTACTAATTCGTTACTAGTTACTACTCACAAATTGAAAAAGCGCGTACGTAGCGAAACGTATTTTTTTTCAACAGAAACTTTCTTTCGATCCATGACGAAATGAAAATAAAGAAAATATATGTAAGGAAATATAAAGTATATGTATAGTATGCAAATTGTAATCGTTGCTCGCTCGCTCCGCTCGCATGCTTACTCGTTGGTTGCCTGGTCGAGAAGAATGAAATCACATGATTTTTTTTTTCACGTAGCTTATTTCCTAACAAGGAAACGTCAACATTAGACTAATTTATAATAGAAACAATATAATTTTAGGTTGTGCTAACCGAAAGTGCTATTTGAAGCTATTTGAAGTTTATTAAATATGGCACTCGTGACTTTCAAATTTCGAAATTTCAGCCCCGTTTCAGTCGCGCAATTGCGTCAGTGATGTGTAACAAATTGTTTTTCTAAGACGTTTAATTCTTCTTTTTACCGAGTTTTCTGTGTTTAAATAATCCAGTCAAGTTTGCAGAATGAGAACTAATCGAATTCTTTAGTTCAGCACATAACATTGAAATATCTATAAGCATTCATCAAATCTGACACATATATGCATGTAATGATAGCAATCTGCCGCAGTAAAATGGTAAACATGTTTAGAACTTGATTAGCAATAAATTTCATAACGTTTATTTATCCATGATTCAGAACATGCTTTACGAATTATAATACTTGAATTTATACCCACTTTCTTCAATTGAATCTCGTGCTCGAAGAGGGGAAAGCCATGACTCCAGGTTTTGTAGTATTAAACTAATTTAACTGTATACCGCGATAGATAGTAACATAGTTGACACGAGTGACGTAATGTCACATCGAAGTTATTAAATTTATATCAAATGCCGGTGACACAATCATCAAAAACATTATTCTTTCCTTTTACATTCGTAGTAGCTCTTACGGCAGCATTTGCATCATCATCGATAGTCAAGAACGAAACCATAAATTCAAGAAATATAATATTTGTTTGACATCCTTTCTGTTTGCGATCATTAATCCGGTACACTGGTACACGTTTTCTTTCCGTATAAATATAATTTCCTCGTAATTAGTCGATTCACAATCACGCTAATATAATACAATTAATATAACAGTATAAAAAGTTCTTGACAGTTAATTTGCTTAAATTTTTATCAATGTATAATGTAAATGTGAAAAGAGCAAAGAAAGCAGATGAGCAAAGGATCATAAGAGTTTCTGTATTTTCGACCAATCGCGGGGAGACGCAATCGCGAGGAAACACGTCAACGGAAGTCGTAAATTCCCACGATTATACAATTATAATAATCGACACCACGAGTTGATCGATCCCCTGATTTCTGTTAAGATAGTAGGGTTGGTTGAGAGGGTATAACACTGTGATTCACAGGGTTATAAATTATATATTTTTAACACTTAAGTTACACCGTTGCTTATGATATATGTCGCCGACAATGATTTAGCGTATAGAGACGCGATACAATGGCACACTATTCGTTGGTGATAGAGCAAGGCTCGTAGAGTTTTTGTTATAGTTGACGTAGCAATAAGGGAAAAGACAGATCTGAACTAACCCGTTACTGACATGTTGACTTTTCTAACGTTGTGGAATAAGTGAGGTACAGAGACGATGCTGTGTCAGAGGAAAGCTAGCGATGGGTGTGTCTAGCGCACGGGACCATCGGATTTGTTCATGTTACTTTTGGTCAGGAAAGTGAGGGCAGTGTACATTGCTTCTGATTGGATAAACGAAGGTTGGAGGACTAGGAAGGGTTGTAGCCGCCCTCGATAGAAAGTTGCTAGTGGGAATCATCGTACGTGAGAAAAACTCACTTTCCCGTGTCAAGCCGTAATAGACAATAATCTTTAGAAAGTGATTTAGCAACAAAGGTATTTGTTCGATCTGAAGGACCTTAGCTAGCAAATTATTGAGATTTATGATGGGTCTTTAAGACTATTGAGGGTACGCAGTAAGGATGAGCGGACATCTGGTTCCCGTCTAGCCCGCGGTGTATGGCCTGGTCTAGGTAGAGTGTCGTCCGACGTAACAGTTTCCGTTACCCTGTTATCGATTAACGTATATGTCTCATTAGGAAATAAATAATACGTACGAAAACGCGTATTTCGTTTCCATGTAGACCGTCATAAAAATGTTTGCGGGCATACGATACCTCGCTCCCTTTCTTGGATCCTTGTGTTCCTTTCATGACATCCTTACAGAGCGTGTTACACGCCAGCCTAATTGTCTCGTAAAACTTCCTCCCATGTATTCTAGTAATTTTTATACATGATCTTATAATAATAAGATATTTAGATACTTTCTCTGTCGTTGTGTATAGAAACAACAATTAATAGATATATCTCTTTTTCTCAAGATAACCCAGAAGCACATATGCCAATACTCCTCATTGCTGTTGTATACATTGGCTTTGTTCCTTGGAATTGGTTCCTCACTGTTAAAATATCGTAAAACATAATAATATAATAAATATTATGCAAACTAATATAATATTATCTAATATTTTTACAAAGTCATTAATACCTACCGTGGGACACAATGGGATATTGTAAGATGTCACAAGAATTCGAGTAAAATGTAAAATATCGCCCAGGACATTGTCGCGTAAAATAAAAAAAGGAAATCGAAGATAAAAAGAAAAATAAAAAAAAAAGAGAATTTATTTTTTAACACTAATTATGATTTGCTTCTGAACTCCAGCCGTGACTTTCCAAGACTGAAGCTCTTACAATTTGACTTTTGATCGGATCTGTTTCTTTTTCCTTCGTCACTCCTCAATATCCTCACTATCCACGCGTTTGTTAGGCGTCCGCGACCGTTGCCACGCATTCCTTCTTCTCGAACATTCGGCGAAGGATATCGATGGCTCATTAGGCACTTCGGCGATATACATTGCCGCCGTGTGCCGCCACATCTGTATCTTCGTCATCAGTCCATCGGATTGGAAGTGTGCCGGTAGTGACGACATCATGGAAAAGATCACGTAATACATTACGCAAAATTTTATCCTTAGTTTTGGTACATTCGTGTTATTCATCGATCAATACATATAACAGAAAAAAAGGAAATATCAGGTGATTCCCAGAATGTGGTATGTGAAATGGCATTGCATGTCCTACCTATTCTGTACTTAATAATGTCAGAGACAAAATTTCCTCTCTGCTACTACAATCGAAACTTTATATACACCATGTACGAGTTGCTGTCAGAAATAGGGTTAGGTGTAAGCGATAACACAGAGGGAGGTTCGTATCATTAGACACTACGGGGTATGATATTATATGAAAAATAATCATTTACGTACACGCACTATTCGCATATAACAAATGTTAAGGAAAATATTAGGTTGGTATGATCACTAGTTCCTACATGCTAAGTTGGTACGACTTCTAACGGCGCTCCTTTGTCTTTGGTGTCGGCCACGTGTTAATTATCTCAGTGTATCCGGTGTATTCATATGGCTGTACATGGTGGTGAAATACAGAACGTAAAAACTGAATCTGTGTGAATCAATAAATATTAAACTCCAAAACTTATGTAATAACAACAAATATTACAAATATAATGTGAAATAAATTATTATCAAAAGTGACTTATATACGGCGTTTTTCTACGGGCAAATAAATCTGTACAAGGTGATTAAGGTCACAGCATTACTCTGAATACAAATATCAAATTAGCATACAATTTGTGATGAGCTAGAAACTTATGTTTATTTAACAAGTCAATTAGTAGAAGGAATAAGGTATTATAAAAGTTGTCATTCCATATACAAAGAGTCTGCAGCGCTGCTTTCTGCCGAAAGTAGCGTCTAAGAGGTCTCATTTCAACGTTTATCTCTGCATTTAAATATCCTCAATATTTTCTATACCATGACCATATATTGATATGATTAATATTGAGGATATTTAAATATCCTCAATGTTTTCTATACCTATACCATGAGTTTGCGCTCCTTGCGATTTAATTACGTTTTGTAGTTGTATTTTAAATGTCTTTTAGAGGCTTTCATTAAATGTTTTGTTAAACTGATTAGTTAAATTATTACAAAGCGTTTAAGATGCATTTATATACTTATTTACAATTACAATTTCGTGTCATTGATTTTTATTTAATGAAAAAAAATTAGGAATATTCATCAGTCTTTAATACGATTTATCTTCAGCACGTGGCTAAATAAGCTTATTACGGCTACAGCAAAAAGTATCTTCGTATATACAGACACTCTTATAAAATTCAAATTATACTTAATAAAATTTGCAATTCAGATAGTTCATGCGATGACGCTCGATGTAGCCTAGATGTTCGTAACCTGGGCGTAGACAAGGTTGTGTCATAACGGAGCCGCAAAAACCCATCGCGACGTAATAGGTAAACGAGCCAAAGGTACAATGGCTCATAATTATTAATGGTAGCTGAGCGTTATTTAATCGGAGCTTTTACAAGCAATATAAAAAACTATGCAATCCAGTTATGCATTTATGAATGCAAAGATCTCATCGTTATAAAGAATACACATCTTTACTATTAATATGTATTATTATTATTGCATATATAATTAATAAAATATTATTTCATAATTTACATCCAAACAAAGTTAAGAGTTTTACACATTACCGTTTACACATAATTTGACAAAATAATGTTTCGAATGAGAGCTAATAAGCTCTCAATCGGCTACAAATTTCAATGCATGGAATTTCCAAAAAATTGTTTTTTCGATAAAAGGTCAAGGTGACTTTATACTACGATCTTAAAGTGACCTTGAATCTTGAAACATCCTGTAACAGCAACAGACATTTTGTTAATCAATATTGAAGGAGTTCTCAGTTGTTGTAACAAATATCGAATATTCAACGAGTAGATACTACAACGATATTAAATCATTATTACAGTTAAATTGATATCGTAAATATGTTATTTATTTTTAATACTTACTTAGGTTGTTCACAGTTTAAAGCTTATTCATGTTTTTGATTGAAGTGAACAATTTTGAAGATAAGAGCGTCACTGAATTGTACATGTATAATATATTATCTATACACGTTAAAATTATAAATTATTTTTGATAAATACGCGTAAATTATTCTTGATAAGTTCTCTTCCCAGCACAATACCTCTTATGAAACCAACTAATTACTTATAATATAACTAGTATTTAATAGTTTGGTATTTTTATATATCTCATGGTACCCTTTTTAATGTACGTCCTAAAATAACGTATTTCTGCGAAATTTTCATTAAACGGAATCTAAAATATCTCGAGAACACTTTTTAAGGAAGTTCATACGAATAATATTTCTTTCCATAACAACTCCACAGGAACACATATTTTCTTAAACGGACATATAAGTTCGAACAAAATTTTTCAAGAAATGAAAGTTAACTGTTTATTTTGGTCCCTGTTCCCTATAGATATAAAAGCGCAACTTTACATTTTGCTAACAGAATAACTCAGTTCATCAAGAATATTTACTGTATCCTGTTACCTTTTAATGGTTCTGGTTATACAGTTGCATTTACTTGAACAACGACAATAATGATAATACACAACAAATAAAAACGATTTATGTAGTTACAAAATGCATTTTCTTTAATAATAGCTTGTAAGTACCGTAAAGTAAATAGATTTTATTTCTACAAAACTTTACGAATAAGCTTAAAGCGTTTGATATAGAAATCAATCTTCTAGCACAATCTTCTAATCTTCTATCAATCTTCTAATCCAAAAAGAAGGTACTACCACAAAGCAGTAATAAAAATTCAAATTATAATTTGAATACACATAATTTGATAAACACAATCTGCACAACATCAGTGCAGTATGTTCTGTCACCCCACTAAGTACATCCTCCGGAAGGCACGGTGAACTGCGTCAATGTTGGAAGCTGCACTATTTTTATTCATCGACAATGTACTATTTGAAAGAAATGTAATATATATTTGGTGCAGGAGTATCGTAACAATATCATGTAATGCAAACGACCCTATCAGCTGCTACCTCTACTCTTACAGCTAAGAGTAATCCCCTAAGCTTCACACTTATCTGATTGTTACGACAAACACTTTGTATTAATCATAATATTACGAATAATGGAACAAGAATTTTAACTGGTCATCAATCATGTAACTAATTATAAGTAATGTAGCTGTTACAATATATAGAGTCACATTTTCTAACAGTGATTCCTGTTTATTCATCTATTTGTGTATTACGCAACAAGTTCAAAGTTTGATATAAGTATTACAATTAGTTGTCACCGATATTATAGCGTTGACATTTTACTAATTGCGGAACTTCGTAATCGTGATGCTAATCATGATTGTAACGAAAACTTCATTATATGATAAAATTAATACTCTGGATACGCTTATGTAGAATTATCTCCTATCGCGGCACGCAAAGCGGTGAAGATGGACATGGCATTGGATAGATACTGAAACGTGACCAATTTGTTATTTATATGTTATCCTTTGTTGATATATTTATCGCAATTGACATTTGAATATTAACTTGTCGTACCGAACAATAATAACGGAGAGAGAGCTCTGGTAACACGCAACTGACAGACAAGGTTACTGGTTCTTGAAATACCAATACGTTCAGTAAATTCTTTTGTATTTCTAACGTCTGTTTATACCATATCAAGTTGTATGCACTTCGTGAAACATTTGTGCTCTAAAAAATGTAGTAGATCGACTGCGCTTAGGACAATGTAACAAATAAATTATATACAAATTACGATTACATAGAACATGACTTACCATTTCTCTTAAGTGGTCAGCAGGCCATGCGTACATGAAAACTTCCGTAAGTACAGTGAGAGATACGATTACGAATTGCAGTTTTAGAAGTAATGGTGAATTCTATTTAGAAATAGTATTATCAAATCGTTATATTATACGTAAAGCACAAGAAGTCTCACTTACCACAATTAATATAATTCCACCAAAAGTCAAGACAAGCGTGCTTATTATTATCGAAAAAAGTACCATAATACGAAAATTATTTAGCACTTCCTCTGCGTACCTAAAGGAATAGAACACTTACAACGAACGTAAATGTATCATTCGATCTATACTTTGTAAAATATTGGGCAATTATATCGATCAGAGTACAATTCATCGATTTCAATAATTTTCAAATAAGTTGTCAGGGTTATTATTCTGAGTAATTTCACTTATACATGTAACAGTTGTTTAATTTTAGTTTTCGAAACATTTTTTATTTTAATTAAAATTTAAAAATTTTATGTTCATTAAAATTATTTCGATACCTTTTACTTTGTTGTAGATCAAATGTGCGTTAAGTTTAGGTGAAATTTGTGTTCTTTCCTTCAAATGACTATGGCCTGCTGCGATGAAGCGTTGTTACGGACGATTCGGATAAAGACGGCGTGGCCGGAAAATGTCATAGAATGTAGCATACCATAAGGAGAAGGCGTAAACCTCTCTAAGAATAATGGTCGATGATCGTAGTTACTTTTCTTTTCAAACAGTGTTTTATTATTATGATAAATGTATATAATACATAACAATATTCAAACGTAGTTTCGAAAGACATCAATAATTGATCACGAAGTATTTTTTTTTTTTACTTATTTATTTAAATTTCACAATTTGTCCAGAAGAACATTTGGTAAAATGTTATATCTTAGTAGTGTAATAATATAACATGTGGGTGGCTACCCCCAGCGCGGTACCACCTTCGTGTTTCTTAGGTTATGTCCTTCGTAAGATCTGTTGAGTGTTTCCTTTTTAGTCCTCTTTCTATGCTTGATGTGCTGATCGTTTCCGCTGCCAGCCGGTTCGGGTGCGTTGCTATTCTTTCTCTGTACCTTCTTGCGCATCTGCTAATCTCCTCCTTGACCGTTGGTACTCCAAGGTCTTTCCGTATATCCTCGTTTCTGACGTACCATGGTGCGTTTACTATTATTCTGAGAATTTTAGCTTGGATTGTCTCTATTTTGCTTATATGGCTCATTGCTGCTGTTCCCCATAGTGGTATTCCGTACGTCCAGACTGGTTTTATGTAAATTTTTAATTTGGTTTCTATGCCTAGTTTGGATTTTCGACTTGTTAACCAATGCATTTGTCTCCTTGCTGTCTGTATTTTGTGTATTATTGATTTAATATGCTGTTTCCATGTGAATCGTGTATCTAGGTGGAGTCCTAGGTATTTGACTTGCCTTGTTTGTGTTATGTGCGTGCCGTTAAGTATAATGTTTGGTGGTATCTGCCTTCGCAGTGTGAATGTAATATGGTTGCATTTACTGGGGTTTGCTTTAATTTGTTTAACTTGTATCCATTTTTCTACTTTTGTGATATGTTCTTGTAGTAATGTGACTGCTGTTACAGGGTTAGTGTGCCTGACTAGTACCGCTGTGTCGTCTGCAAATGTCAGTATTTTGCTATTGGTAGTTGTTGGTATGTTGGCCGTGTATAGTGTGTATAGCATTGGTCCTAGGACGCTTCCTTGCGGAACCCCTGCCTTGATGTCTTTAATTTCAGAGTATGTATCTTTAATTCTTGCTTCAAAGCTTCTGTTGCTTAAGTAAGATTTTAATAAATGGCATATTTGTTCCGGGAATTGTTTCCTGATTTTTTGTAGAAGGCATTCGTGGTTTATTTTGTCGAATGCCTCCTTTATGTCCATAAAGAGGGCTGTACAGTATTGTTTGCTTTCTAACGCTATTATTATTTCATTAGTGAGTCTGTGCATTTGCTCTATCGTAGAGTGTTTGTTTCTGAATCCAAATTGGTGATCTGGTATCAGTTTTTCCTTATCTATTATTTCTTTTAAGCGGGCGTAAATTATTTTTTCTAGTATTTTGGATAGTACAGGAAGTAGTGAAATTGGTCTGTATGATGCTGTTTGGTGTGGGTCTTTGCCTGGCTTAGGTAACATTTTGATCTGTGCTGGTTTCCATAGTTTAGGATAGTATTGGATTCTTAATATTGCATTGTAAATTATTGTGATTAGTCGTACCGCTTTTGGAGGAAGGTTTTTTAAGATTTTACCATTGATTAGGTCGATTCCTGGTGCTTTATTGTCTTTTGCTTTCTCGATTATGTTTCTAATTTCTTGTGCTGTTGTTTTAGGTATGATGTAGTGTTTGTCAGTTGAGGTACTAGTGATTATTGCATCCTCGTCGGTATGACAATTGAGGTTGCTGTTATTGATACTATGTTGTGTAAATGTGTTGCTTAGGTGGTTGGCAAATTCTTCTGCTTGTTCTTCATTGCTTCTTGTCCATGTGTTATCTGCTTTTATTTTTTTATTGCTTTCCATAGGGAGTAGTTGGTGTTCTCGTGTGCGGATAGTGACTCTATGAATTTTGTGAACTCGTTGTTGTTGTGTTCTTTTATTTTGTTTTTTATTTCCTTTGCAAGTTTATTTAGGTGTTTTATGTTTTCTTTTGATCTATGTTTTTGCCATTTTGCTTTAGCTTTTCTTCCTTCTCTGATTTTTTCGAGGATGTCTGGTGGAATTATTTTTGTTTGTCTGTTGGTTGGTTCAGGTGTACGGGTCCATGCTGCTTCTTGGATAGCTTCTGTCAATGCTGTTACTGCCTGTTCGATGTGTTCAGGTGTTTTCAATGGGATGTTGGAGTTGGTTTTGCTCTCGATTGTTTCTTTAAAAGTTTGCCATTTGGTGGTTTTGTTGCATAGTGTCTCTGGATTGCTATAAAGTATTGGTTTGTTTCTGTATGTAATTATTATGGGTGTATGATCGGAGCTAAGCTCGAGGCTGGGTGTTATTTTTAGTTTATTTGCTTTTAGTCCCTTTGTAACTGCAAAATCGAGTAGGTCAGGCATTTTGCTCAGGTCTGTGGGGCAGCATGTCGGTCTTCCTGTGGATAATATATTAAGGTTATTGTTTCTAATGTAGTTTTCTAAGGTTCTGCCTCGAGATGTAGTGATTCTTGATCCCCATAGTGTGTGCTTTGAGTTGTAGTCTCCCTCTGCGATATACTTGTCACCTAAGTGTTAAAAGTACTCTTCCCACATTTGTGATGTAATTTTGTGTCGCGGTGGTACATATACTGCTGACAACTGTAAATGGTTGCTGCTAGTTTGTACTGTAACGGTGGTTGCTCGTATATGTTCCTTACTAACTTGGCTGTGTAAGTGATTTTTAATGTCGTTTTTTGTTATTTCTGCGGTCCCTCCGTGTGCTTTTCCTGAGGGATGCTTGGTATCATACATATATCATACACATACACCATAGTGTAGTACGGTATTTTTATATAACTTCTTGTAGTGAAGTGTGTTTCTGATACGAGTAGTATATCGATGTTATTGCTGTACAGGTATGTTTTGGTTTCTAGGGCCCTTTGTTGTAGGCCATTAGAGTCCCAGGCTGCTACTTTAAGCGTGTCCATTTTTATTTCTTATTGTTTGCTCAGCATGTTTGTAAGTAGTTGTAGCATAACTGTTACTTGTTCCGTTTGCTGTCTGAGGACTGCATTTTGTTCGCTTATCATTTTTGTAAGTATTTCAGTGCTTCTGATGGATTGTTTTAGTAGTTCTTTGATTTCTGTAGCGTCTTCGGTGTTGTTTCTTTGACTCTGATTGATTATGGGCGTTGCTTGTCTAATGTTTTGGGTCACTTGCGCGTACCTTCGGTTTCCTTGGAGATCTGTGTTTCTGTTTATAGCTTTTATTTCATTTTGTGCTTTCAATGTTGCTTCGTTGTCCGTTGTATTTTGTTGTCATTGGTAGTTATGGACTGATCTATTGCGAAGTGGTGGAAACAGTTTACATTGTAGTTGTTTCCTGATTTCACATCCTTTATAGCTGGCGGGGTGGTTTCCGTTACAACTATAACATCTAACTTCTTCTATTTTTCCTGTGTAAGGGCAGTGTGTTGTTAAATGGTTTTTTGCACATTTAACACATGCCGGGCTTCTGTTACAATAGTTCTTTGTGTGACCGTATTGTTGGCACCGCATTCATTGTGGTATATCTTTTTTGTAGCGTGGTGGTTCCACTGTTACTATTGTGTTTAGAATTTTTTTGATTTCGTAGATTTCTTTATTATTGGTTCTTGGTTCTAGTTCAATTAAGAATAATGGTAGTGGTTGCTTCGTGTCGTATCTGGTCATATTGTTAATTGACCTTTTTTTATGGCCAATTTTTGCTAATTCGTCACTTAATTTTTCTATGTTAAATTTTAGATGTAATCCTCTTATAACTATTTTGTAGCTCCTTTCCGTTTTGAGCTGGTACGTGTGGTATATAGCATTTTTTTCCTTTAATTCATTTATCACTTTCCTATAACTTTCTGGGGAGTTTGTTTGAATTTTTACTTGTTCTAATTTTGTTTGTTTTATTGTGTAATTATCCTTCCTAACTATATTGTTTAGTCGATCAATAAGCGGGTCTATTATTTGCACCCAAACAAATATTGGTGGTGGTTTTGTAATATGTGTTGGTTGAGTTGTGGTTTTGCTTGTTGGGTCATCGTCTATTTCTTCCGTTAGCGAGCTGAAGGAGTTTCTTAATGGTAATTCTTGCAGCCATCGCTGCTTTTCTGAATCTAGATTTAATGTTATTTTTCGTTTTTTATTGTAACTCGCTACCTTCCAGCTTTCATCCTGTTGAGTTGTTTCTTTATTGGTTTCCATATCGACTTCAATTGTAACTGAGCAGTCCTGTTCTTGATTTATTGATTGACTTGGTTTTGATATGTCTGTTGTTTTATTTATGTAGTATTGTTCGACTTTGTTGATTATCTTTATCGGTGAGACTTTCATGTTAGGTTTGCTTATAGTCTTCTTAATAGAAGACACGGGTTTCCACCATTTAGCTATGGGCGTAGCCGTTCGTGTCTTTCTCTTCCCCACTTGCCGAACTTTTTCTGAAGCACTGAAGCACTGTTGTTTCACGTCCTCTTAGTTCGACTGCTCGGGCAGAACTCAGGCGACGTTGGCTTCAGGGTTTTCAGTTATTGGGTAACACAGCTAGCGTACGGATCTGGACCAGTTCAAATTGTATTCTTACTTATAATTACACTTCTATTTAAATATATTTTCTGCCTTACAATTTATCTACGAATTTTCTCTGTTTACACGTCGAATAATCTCAACAGTAGGTAATTCGTACTATTTTAATGCTAATAACATGTTTATGTATTATGCCGTTGTGCGTTGAATATTCAGTTAATCCAATACAAAAGGTCAATATGTACATGATTATAAATAAAATATTATCAGCAGAATAGTGAGAATTTTACGAAATTCAAATGAAATCGAAAATAATTTACAGTCACTCGCAATATTATTCAAATAGTATTGCAATCGCTATTTGAATAATGTATTCGAATACATAACGATAAATTATCCGAACGATTAGAGAAATTAACTTCCTATGAATAATTAATAGTTATTATCCGAATAAAATATTCAGCCGAAAAGAATTTATACGAATAATTAGTTTAAATAAATATTTATTCGGAATCATTCGTGTTACGTCGCCTAAAACATCGGCGCTGCAGCTCTCGCGACCGGGCAGCCGATGGCCTGCGTAACGTCATTTCGACCCTCAATAAACCTAAGGACCAACCATAACTTTTCTCTTTCATTGTGTACACATGTATCTTCATTCAATCCGTTGTCTTGAAAGATTTCTTAAGGCTAAAAATATTTGCGACGCACATCAGGTTTTTAGAGAGGTCCTTGGGTTTATTAGATGCAATTAAAAACACGGAGAAAGCGGGTACGCACCCATTAGGAAAAACCGAACATCTATCTAATAGAACAGGCTGGGTTTTCCCATGCACAAGGTCACTCACGAACCACGTTGGTTGGAGGCTTCCTACTCATCACTTCTCCTACGACTCTAGGAGGGTCAAGTCGAATACTTCTCCTACGACTCTAGGAGGGTCAAGTCGCAGACTTCTCCTGCTACATCAGGAGGGTCAAGTCAACTTATTTCGTCAACACCGCTAGGTCAAGTCAACTTACTTCTTCTACATACTACAACGTCGAAGTCTAACATCAAAATCTCACGTCTATTAAGTATCCTCGAGTGCTACGTCCACTAACATACGAAATTCGACTGTACGAACCTTGCTCTACTATTCATATCTGTCTCATCTTCGTGCGACAAGTTGTTATCGACGATCTATATCTACTCAACAGTGTAGTTTAAGTGTTGGAAATATATATTTTTATAATTCTGTGAATCACAGTGTTATATAAACTTAATCACCCCTATTATCCTAACGGAAATCAGGGGATCGATCAACTCGTGGTGTCGATTAGTATAATCGTAACGGGAATTTACGACTCCCGTTGACGTCTCTCCTCGCGATTGCGTCTCCCCGCGATTGGTCGAAATTACAATTCGAATAACGTCCAAATCAGATTTTAAATTACATTACATTTTAATTTTGATGGTCGGAAAATATGAAGTCACAATATACCGTACTTACCGTAATTTTGGATAGCGTGTTGGATGCTGTCTTATGGAAATAAGAAAGGGTAAATATTGGTAATAATCTTGGTAGTAACTTGGTAATAGAGTAATATTTGTTGCGTTATATATTTTTCCAGTCACCCTTATCTAAAATGTAATTTCACAAATCGTTTTTTATATTGAAAATAAATTGATATTCTACTACTATTACTACTACATTCTACTACTTCGAGCACAATATTTGCTTAAATAAATAACAAAGTTTATCATCTAAATAGTTATCACGTCAAAGTAAGCCATGCAGTACGCTGAGAGAACCAAGCTTTGGAAACTCATAAATTTTGAACTAATGGATTCCTAAACTCAAAACCATTACATTTTATCTATATGTGGCGGATCGGTATCAACAGGACGCCGACAGGTCGAGGCATCAACGCGGCGCAACACCTCCCGGGCGAGGTCCACCACCACCATCACGATACAAATACCGCACCTAGCGAGACTCCCTGTACGTCTAAGGCAGGGACTACCGGGCATAGCCTTACTGACGAGTCCACCGGTAGTCCCGGGACGAAACACAAACTCTCCTTTCATCTGGCAGCGACAACATTTACGCCAAATATATTATAGTATCATCATCAGCAATATTAGAAATTAGGATTTCCAATGGATTAAACAGGAAGCGATGGTTATTTAATATGAACTTAATGCAGTAATATGCAGTAATATAAAATCTTCCATGGGCCAACTCGTTTTGTGACATTTGTAGATATAAACCATCTTACGTGACATTTTGTAAGAAAAATCGTAGATTAAACATTATACTTAGCTATTCATTAAAATCCACAGCAGCACATCGAAAACTGCCTCATGCAGTATTAGTTTAATGCTTCCTTTAATCCTTCTTTAATCCCCTGTATCCATAAATAATTAATAAGGTTCAAAGATCTGAAAATGACAAGGCAAAAAATCTACGGCAGAATAACTTAAACCTATACTAAATCTACACGATTAACTCCAACTTTATTGTAGATTTTTACAGTTTATACAGTTCTCTAACATTTTGCCTTGGATATCGAATGATTCTGTCCTTCCAGAAATATTCTACTCTCTTATCGAATTTCGAAAGTCGCTAAAACATGTTACGTAATATAGTAATACTGGAGAGTTCATTCGCAAAGAAAAACTTACGATATTCTTCACCAATGTTTTCGCTTTTTTTTATATAATTTTCTCGAAATTACCCAGAAACAGTCATGATCTCCGAGGTGTTTCTTTTAAAAGCATAATGGAGTATGCCTATTGAGAAAACATTTAGAGAAGACATTCAATAACACGATTGTGGTGCGTGCGTGAAATTTGTATAAACATTGTTTATATGTACTTTTGTTTATTAATTATTTATTGAGGTAAAGGATTAGAGTAAACATTAATCTTCTGTACTCAAAAATTCCTTGAAGCGGTTTATGAAATGCCAGGAATTTTAATGAGTAGCAGGTTTCATGTTTAATATACGACTTTAGTTACAAGACATGCCGCAAGATTTTTTCGAATACTGTAATCTTCTTGTCTACGACTTGTACGATTGAGCTTAGGCTGACTTACTTTCGTTCGTGTAAAGAGGTTTGTTCGCATACACGGATATTTCGGCTGATATTTATTTTTCAATAACTAAAACACAAAGCCGAAAACGTAATCTTTTATTCTTGAATCTCATCTTATTTTAGCATCAGAAATCACTGCTTAAATTTTTTTATACCTATACTCGAACATGCTGTACCACAGCCGAACCTGTATATATTCATTTGTTAGGTTTTCTCTCCTCAATGTTGAAAAATTATTATATTGTTTCTTACTTTCAATGTGCGACTGATTCAGCCTGTATAGAAATAATTCAAGTATTGTAAATCGCATGAGTATTGCCATGACAAAACTTTGAGAATATTGAGATATTGTTCGGAAAGGCACCAGTGGTCGATCGATACGGAATTTGAGGAGTGTAGTGAAGAGGGAGGTAGTCAAACATTAAATTGTAGCTTCGGATAGTGATTAATTTTTGAACTATTAACAAGAAAACTTTCAGCACTGTACATTGAATTCTGCCTATACAGACGTTGCTAATACAACTTCGACCTTACTATATGTATGTAGAGTGATCCATGTAAAATTGATTTCTGCAACTGCGGCCGCCCATGGAATGTTTCATATTCCATTAAAATAATTTTTTATCCGACATAAACGCTTTTTGAACTTTTTTAACCGTATTCTGAGGTGGTTACTAAAATTAAGCTTAAAATCAACATCAAGTCCCAAAAACTTCACAGCTTTCGTATGGTACGGATATTTGTGAAATTGTGGTGTGATCGGAATTTTGAAATTGATGCGCACGGCTACATTTTTGTTGAGTTGGAACCATGTGAGTATTGATGGCCTAAAGAGTAGTTGTGTAGTTTCACACTTGATGACATTAATTTTAAGCTTCCAGTATGAAAAAAATATGTACATTTTATTAAGTAGGTCCTGCAAATGTTTTTTGATTATTGACAGTTTTTTATGACTAGTGTATACTATTAAAAGCAATTGCAGAGTTGTTGACGTTATCAGGAAAGTACAACTTTAAATAAGTACAATGTTAAATAAGTACAATTTATCACTGAAATAAAGAGAAAATAGAATTGGTGACCGTCCCTGATAGTAATCTGCTGGGGATTTTAAACTCAACTGACTTACTCACACAGCCGAATGCAAGAAAAAATTTTCTGATGATATTCGTGATGATATTAATGAAATCAAAAATTTGGAGAGCTTTTTAGCAATTAGCTTGAACAGCAGACACCAGATCGATCAGAATGGCACCGATATATTTATCTGCATTGCGTTAGCAGCATAAATCGCAAATAAATTTGTTAATTTCATGCGTTGTACTTATTTTATCCAGAAAATCAAATTGTGAATAAGGCGAAAAAATTGAAATAACAAAAGACAAGTACATACTTGTTATATTGCAGTTTCAAATTTCTCCAATATCTTATTTCAAATATCTCCAATGTCTTACTTATATTTGGTAAAAATGAAAGAGGTATATACCTAGTGAGGTCGGAACCATTTTTATCTTTCTTTAAGAGTGGTATAATTTCAGCTTTTATCTAAATACTGTGTTGGGAAATAAACAAAATTTAAATTATTCTTGAATATAATGACATAATCCCTCCTATATGCCTGAGACATGTATATGAGCGCTATATTAGGGATCTTGTTATACCCACATATTCTCTCTGGCTTAAGTTTACTAAAAATTAATCTGAGCTCATCATAAGTGACGAAATGTTTATCAACTGAGGGAATTTAGAACCGGGTCGCAGATAGGATAGACTTTAATAAGAATACTTAAGGTTGTCTTTTGGGATCAGTCTGCAAACGTCTCAGTTTTAAATTGTAATATTCTACTTCAGAAAAAACCTCCAAATTTCTTGCTACCCAGATTTGCATTTCACTTATAGATCGTCTTAAATTTAACATCTGTATTTTGTAAATCAATATTTACTTTGTTAACTAAATTGGAATTGTCATGTGTAACTAATAAAACAAAATAGAAATATTTGCTTTAGGACGAAGTATTGAATGTATCTGAGGGAACATTTTTCCAGAATTATTAATATTAATAATTAAAATTCTATTGTGCCAATAAAAATTTATGAAGTTTTGAAATTCTTCTTTTATATGTCTTTTAAAAGAATTTAAGCCTTGCTACCGACTGCATGCAATCTTGCAAAATATACTGGATCTTGATGAAAATGATCTTTACAGGAATGCTTCTGCGTTACAAAGAAGCTTTTAAACTGTTTTAATTTTTTAGTTTTAGGTCTTACGTACTGTAAAATGAATTGATATTATTATTCACTTTCTGGTTGATGCTTCGTAAGCGTTACATTCTCGTTCCCTTCGGCCAAACAGAAGCGCGTGCTTACGCTGGGACGGGGAGGATACGTTCAAGTAAGAGCACCGTGAAGGTTCTAGTCGGTACAGATTCGGCACTACGCGTAGGGATTACGAAGTGTCTGTTAAAATTTTCTTCACATTGAAAAAGAAGATTGAGATAGGTTTTCTGTACGGTCATGACTATATTACATAGGGTAACTCAATAAAAACTATTATCTAACATAGTTCGTTATCTATTAATTGTATCAAAAAACGTTCGAAATGAATTATGTTGCATTTGAATGATTTCTTTGTATCTTATATTTTTGAAATACCAGGGTCACTGTGATTTTTCAAGGTCAACGTATCTTTATTTTAATGTTACGTCCTAGCCAATAAAATACGATTTCAATTATCTGTAATAGGGTGTCCTTGAGCTGGCATTGAACCGTACAACGAGACAAGATATCCAGTCTAATTGTATTGCTTTGTTTTATTGTGTTTGCCCGGAGTTCTCGTTCACTTCTTCGCGTTTCTTCAAACGCTGTCAGAATAATTGGTGAACTATTCTGAGTGAGTCCTATTATCTCGCACATTTTTTCTAATTCGCTATGTCGTATGCATTCTATAGCAGTCCATACATCTTGATAAACGAAACAAATACGTAAGATTATTGATGAATGTATCATATCTGTTTTTGGAAGAGCTTTCATACGATGTTCGCAAAATTTACATTGTACTTATATTTATATTATACTTGTTGAGATATGTATAATTTTCTATGCTCTACTGGGTTAAATGCGTAGTAGAGATACTTGTATGTGGGTATCAGTGTGTGGAGGTATGTGTGTGCGCGGCGTCTCGAAAACAGATGAATGTAAACTATTCAATCGGTTAACAGTCGGGTATAGAAGAAAGTGCTGAGAGGCGTGCGAGTGTGTATCGATGTATATATAAGAAATCGTCCATAAAATAAATATATTATTATTCTAATATTAATCCCAAGTATAAATTTAATGTTCCTATAACATTATTTCGGCTTCAAAGATCCATAATTCTCAACAGTACTAACAAGACTAGTACGCTACACATTACACTTTAATTTCGAGGAAAATTACCTAACAACTGTTTTCAAATAGATGGATTCGTCCAAACCGACTCACTTTCGTCGAGTCTAAATCCACTACAATTCTTCTTGCGGAAGACATTAAAACCCGCCGTTTATCAAAAAGTACCAATTAGCGCAGAAGATATGCGATGGCGTATTGAAAAAGCATATGAGAAAATGAAATCGGACTATTACACTTAGTGTAAATTCGACCAATCACGGGGAGACGCAATCGCGAGGAGAGACGTCAACGGGAGTCGTAAATTCCCGTTACGATTATACTAATCGACACCACGAGTTGATCGATCCCCTGATTTCCGTTAAGATAATAGGGGTGATTCAGTTTGTATAACACTGTGATTCACAGAATTATAAAATATATATTTCCAACACTTAAATTACACTGTTGAGTAGATATAAATCGTAGATAACAACTTGTCGCACGAAGATGAGATAGATATGAATAGTAGAGCAAGGCTCTTATAGTCGAATTTCGTATGTTAGTGGACGTAGCACTAGAGGATACTTAATAGACGTTAGATTTAGATGCTAGACTTCGACGTTGTAGTATGTAGAAGAAGTAAGTTGACTTTCCTAGCGGTGTTGAAGAAGTAAGTTGACTTGACCCACCTGATGTAGCACGAGAAGTGGTTGACTTCACCCTCTTAGTGTCGTAGGAGAAGTGTTTGACTTGACCCTCCTAGTGTCGTAGGAGAAGTGTTTGACTTGACCCTCCTAGTGTTGTAGGAGAAGTGATGAGTAGGAAGCCTCCTACCAACGTGGTTCGTGAGTGACCTTGTGCATGGGAAAACCCAGCCTGTTCTAATAGATAGCTATTCGGTTTTTCCTAATGGGTGCGTACCCGCTTTCTCCGTGTTTTTAATTGCGCCTAATAAACCCAAGGATCTCTCTAAAAACCAAATGTGCGTCGAAAATATTTTTAGGCTTAAGAAATCTTTCAGGACAACGGATTGAATGAAGACACATGTTGACACAATGAAAGAGAAAAGTTATGGTGCTTAGGTTTATTGAGGGTCAAAATGACGTTACGCAGGCCGTCGGCTGCCCGGTCGCGAGAGCTGCAGCGCCGATGTTTTAGGCGATGTAACACTCAGTATTTTGTATAATTTTGAGATTCAAGGACAAATCAAGACCACCTTACTTTAAAACTTGAATTCATCTTTTCATTGGCTACAACAGGGGCGCAGAACTTCTCCGCCTAAGACCGCACGACTAATCCTCTCAGCTATCCGATTACCAGACTATCGAGAATGCGAGCGACGAGAGCGAAAAAGGCGGTCCACGGGCTACCGTGAATAGTGTAAATAAGAGAGTATGGTGGGGCTCGCTTTCCTGAGATCTACGACAAACAAACGACTTACTGGAATCCCACGAATTACGATATCGTGTAAGAAAACAAACACATTAACCTTGAAAAATCCAAGGTCACCTTGATATCACAGAAAATATAAGATGTAAAAGAATCAGATTGTATCCATCCGACAGACCACTTCAAATGCAACTTAATTCATTTAAAACACTTTTTATTATTATTATTTTATTTATTATTACAATTCTAGATATATTAGATGATAGTTTCTTTTTACTTACTCTGTATGTTTCCACGGCGATGCATTTATACGTCTCACATTTTATTTTGTATACAGAGAAAGAAAAGAAATGAATACTTCAGTAAATGACCAACTTTCCTTCTTTCATATTTTTTGGTTTGATTTTAGGTTTGGATCCTTTGGGTTAATTAATACACGAAAAAAAAACAATAAACAATAAGGATAACCCGAACCTAACCGGATAACTCACACCGAAATAAAAAACCTACAAAACATTTTTACGAGCACTTTGAAAGCTACAGCCTTGACAACACATTTAAAATACTTGATGTTGGTGATGTGCGCCGTGATCGATATAATTACCAAATGTTGCCTTTACCTCCTTAAAGATAATTGCTTTTTAATGCAAACAATTAGCATATTGATACTTGTACTTTTCTCTAATTCCACAGCCAAACATTCGAATCTTGCGGCTGTGAACCAAAACAATAGCGCTCCAAATATGCTCACGCAACTGTGTGCAGCGCATTGGTAGCTAAGAATAGATTGATGCGCATATATAATAATATTCATTGGCGTATAATTAACGCGAAACGGATATTCCGCATCGGCTGGAAAAGAAATTGGCAAGATTGCAGGTCCCAATGAAAAACCAGTCGCAGTCGCGTACATACATACTATGGTACATATGCACAACATGTCGCATCTCGTGATATATTTATAGAAAATTTCCTTTTCATACTGTTGCGTTTCTTTAACATAAGTCATCATTTCTCTAACTGTACGCTGTAATTCGTAGTTAAAACACATATCTGTTTACATTGAATGCCAAAGGTAAGCAAATAGAAACTTACTTGTAGAGAGTCTTGCTTAATCCAACACATAGTAGTCTGAACGATAAGTTGACACAAAGCTGTTGACATGCACATACATTTGAAAACAACGACCAGGTCGTCAAGGTGCAAATAAATCGAATATAACATAGGCAGTAGTAACATGCAAGCACTAATAATTGCACTTATTTGTAGAATTCTGAAACCAAGGACTCGAGTTCTGCTGCTACTAATAGGAAGCGGCCAACAGAAAGATAAAGCAGCACTAAGCCAAACAATGTGGATAACTTTCTCCGGTGTCACTTGTCTCAACATAATTACAACAAAGCACTTGCTTTGCGAATCGAATGAAATGGAATTAAAGTGATAGATAGAACGATATGAACGATATAACAATATATGTAAGTTGTTGGGACCTGAAAAACCGTTACATTGCTTTAAATGCATCTGAATAATCACAGATGTTACCCGTATAAAATTCTGTTGCATGCATGAGAAATTTAATAAATTATACTCGGCATAACATTCAAAAGTGAGATATCGATTAGTGGTTTTCTTTGAATAGTATTTCTGACGTTAACAGCTGTGTTGATAATGATACATTGGCGGTGCATATGTTATTAGACAGGTGCAAAGGGAGACTATCATGCAACAATGCTAGAGCTCATGAGCACCGTATCTTAGGAAAAGAATATACATATGTATGTATATATTCAATTATACATTCAGTAACACAAGAGCGTGTTCGCAATGTTTACGAAAGACAATGGTCAGAAAGACAACGTAATAGCTTAAACGTACGGTATCGCTTTATCGATAAGCATCTTTTAACGTCTGTTAGTCTAGTCTATATCGCTACAAAATACAAATGCATTGTCCCTTAAAAGGGTTTGAAATGCCTATTGCAATTGTAATTCAAGGTTAACAGTTACATCTATCAGTGAAAAAATTATTTGACAGTTTTTTTTATAAAGAACTTATCGTTGACAGTGAGCAGCGAGGAGGAGAAAAAGTTACTTTCGAGAAAACATATCAAAAATCGTCTGACTAAGCTACCAATTCTGATCAGAAAACCATTGTATAATACGAAATATAGTGAATTCCCCACATGACGTGGGGGATACGTTCCATGTCATAGGAAACAGCACTGTACGATCGACATGTGTTATACGGATTATGTTATCCCGCGAATCGGAGAACCGGCTGGAAATGATTCCACATACAGCAGTGTGTCGAAAAGAAAGAGTAAAATTGTTGCACCCGAGGCTTCATTTTCGAAAAAATCAGATTCGCAAATTTACGCGGTACACGTACACTCAACTGTGTGCCGACTTTACGCATCTCGCTCTACATTCTTGTTTCGCTTTGTACTTGCAACTATAAATAACCTAGATTGGCGGTTTAATGCCGGTACTGTCGGAGAGTACGAGGTAAGAATGCACATTGCGCACAAAACGCAAAATCTTTGCTTTGCAATATTTTTATACTTGTGCTCCTATATTTTATGTAGTCATCAATTGTTGAAAATATTGTCTTGCAGTTGCATGCAAAGTTGATCTCTTCTGATTAAATTATTATGAACTCTTCCTAACCTATTCTGTTTTCTCAAGGAGTCAATGCAAAAAATTCTTAAAGGCTCTTTACTTCTAAACGATTGATGGTTACATTAAATACGTATGTTTTATAGGAAAAGGGCTAAATAGTTTTACAAAAAAAAAAAAAAAACGAGTCACGTTTGTCTGCTTAAGTGTTTTATGTGTTGAAGGCGACCGAAGTCTCAAATCTGAACCTCTTGACGTTTTCTCGCCGACTAATTAAACCGATCATCGACGGTTCGATGTCGGGGAAATATTTAGATTATCGGCGCTCGATCCGCCGCGAATACCGATGCCTGACACTGAAATTTCCGCATCTTACAGCTTATAGTTTGTATAGATTTGTATAGATATTGATGGTAAAACTTTCGATGTTCGTGTATCTCCTTTTCACATTATTTCAAGCATTTGATCCACTTTCGTCTGTGCCTTTAACTCTAGACTAACAATGAAATATCTCCTAATGTAAATTACAGAAGATATGTATCCATTGTTATTTTGAAGATTATATATATGTCGGGTTTACATTGGAATTAGAGTTAGGGGCGTGAAACGAATCTTCGTTTGGATCACACACTGTCGATAAGCAATAAAGAAGACATTAACTAGTGCAGATACGATTATTATAGGATTGGACAAGTAACCGTGTTAATTAGATACTCGAGAAACTAATGACAATGATCCTAGGTTCAATAACGAATCCGCGGTCGACGGGATGATGGATGAACGTGCCCACAAAATCTAAATCGGACTCTTTGTTAAAACGGGGAATATCCACCGAGCGTACAGACGCTAAGTAAGTCGCTAATACGATCTCGCGAGAGAATGACTTTTCGTCGCGATGATGCTGCAGAGGAAAACTATGATGGGGTGTGTCTAAGGACACGAGGTCATCGGATTCGTCGAGGATAGCCTTCGTTCAGAGAGTAAGGGAAATTGGCGTTGCTGCTAATTGGTCAATTTCCATATCGGCGGTTAGAAAAAGATGCTAGCTACCCTCGAGGAAAAGTTGCTGGTGGGAGACGTCGTACGTTGACGATAGGTCTCCTCTATCTTCTCGTAGTTGGGACGAGGACTATTTGTTTGGAAGACTTTAGTTAGCTAAATCGTAAGATTTATGACGGGTCCTCAGGCTAGCTGAACATGTACTGCGGAGACGCATCGAC
The DNA here is from genome assembly GCF_040668555.2 of Bombus flavifrons. Lineage (NCBI taxonomy): Eukaryota > Metazoa > Arthropoda > Insecta > Hymenoptera > Apidae > Bombus > Bombus flavifrons. The sequence goes on along the minus strand of NC_138458.1, from coordinate 2,741,304 downwards.
ATCTGGTAATCATCTTACTCGAAGAATAGGGTCTGCGTGTGGCGGGCCACGGGACCTAAACCGTTGGAATGTTTACTATCGCGTGCCGCGACAAATATTTCTTTTAAGAAGAGCTATAGAATTACTCCATACCTTGTTAGGCACAGCGTTTATCCCTTGACCGCGGGCACGCTGGCGACCGACTGTCGCCTCGAGCCCAAGCTCACTATCACAAATCTCGGACAATTACAATTAGGTTGAACAACTACAATTGTTTAATTACAGCTATAGTAGACACTAGATTACAATGTTGCGGGATTATCCAGCATTCCAGAGGCTCCGGTGTTCTTTCCTCTCCGACATATATATACAGCGCTATGAAAACAGTTGATCCTTGGATTACTAAACAGGCGCGTTGCAATACACGCACGAATACCAATACAGCATATTTTAGTGTGTCGGAAATTATTAGATGTGGCAGTTAAACGTCCGACTATTCGATTCAATAGAATTTTTATCGGCAAGCAAACAAACATCGTACCAAAGTACGATAACAAGTACAAAAATACGAACTTACAGAATAGTGCAGATGAGCTTTCATTCCTTTCACTTAAGCCAGGAGATACGAGACGATGACGCAATCGATAAATTCGAAATTAATACTATTGAGGCATTACCCGTGATGTTTAACTATTTGGTTGCAGAAACAGCAGAAGATATTGAATTACAAGAACTTTTTCAAGGCTGACAAATTGGTGCTGAGTTGAAAATGAAGACTAGATAATACATTCGAAAAATTCGACAAAGGAATTTGGTTGTCGAAAGACAGTCATGTAATGCAACAATCGTGTGGTAGTGCCACGAACATTTTAAGACTATGTTTTACGTGAACTACACAGCTATCATCCGGATATTGCAAAAATTAAATTTGTAACGCGTTGATATTGTTGATGACCCGGTATTGACCAGGATTTAAGGTCGATAATGAAAGATCATGCGAACTACAACGTATTACGTAATGTTCCAAAAATGGTTAACGAATTACGTTGAAAGATCACCGAAAGACCCATCCAATAAGTCGATATTGATTACCCTGCATCTGGAAAAGGCATCATGGAAAAGGAGTCGGTAAGATTACTAATCCTAACGAAAAATTGCCATAGTGAAGTATGCGAAAACATACAACTACCTTAGAAGATGCTGCATTTTGCAATACACTTGCAGAAATTCTTCATTATTATTTTTATTATATTAGCGTCATGTCGAAGAAAATTTCTATTTTGTGTTATTATGTATTGCTGCTTCTTTGACATATGTAGGTCTCCATTTCATCGATTGATTACGCGTAGTATCTTTTAATTAACTTAAACGTCAACAATCTTAACAACTTAAACACATCAATGCTATGCCATAATAGAAAGGAGAACCGATTCACTTTTTAAACACATTTTTATTATACTTTATCATCTGAAATATCTTTGTTTACTTAAAGTTCTAGAAAAATGTTGCCTACGAAAGTTAAGTACCTTCATCAAGGCCAACGAATAGTAATAATAATTTCGTCCTGAAAAGAATTGGTAAAATAAACGGACAATACGTCAAGATTCGTCTTTTTAAATAAACACTATGTATTACTAATTTGTTTTACTTACACGATTGTCATTTCGAAACTGAATTCAACAAGCTGTGCACTACGATAAGACTAAGGCTTGTGAGCCACCAAAGATTATATAAATTAAGTCTCTCTTAATTTCGCTATCATCATGAAATTATTATAATTCGATTCGTGAAAACACTACATTTCACAGTACGATGTTTTTCAGTTGGTCAATTGTTATAAGTAGACTGCGGATTTTTTTTGCATGTAAAATACGCGAGAAGTACATGGCATCTATGCATATAAAATATACAAATATGAAAAATATGTGTATGCTTGAAAAATGCGTATACATATATGTACATACTGTAGGATTTTATTCTTATTTATTTAAAATGGATTAAACAGGAAACGATGGTTATTGAACGTGAACTAAATACAGTAATGTGCTATAACTAAAACAATTAAGTAGTTAATTTACAGCTCTCGTCACCACGGTTCCAACACTCTCTTTCACGCAGACCACACTCTCTCACAACATTGACCACACTCTCTGACTTCTCACGACTCACTGTTAATTCGTTTTTCTCCCTTAAGCATCCCTTTGTCTTTTCTCATAGCCCCACCATGTACGCGTTCCGCAACCGTCCGTGGCCATAGGCTTTCTCGCGACGTGGTTTATGGTTCACCCGATATTTCTTAGGCCATTTGTCCCAGATACTATAATACAGTATAAAATGCATACTGTGCGTTGCGCGAAAGATGACGAGTGAATAGAATGTGGGTGTGATTGATCAGAGTAGAGGAGGCAGGTTTGCCTCTTCTCACACATATACCATACAAATCGCGTGATGAACAGAACGAATGAATACAGGGTTATCCACTTGACTCAGAACCCGCGTTTGCGAGAACGTTAAGAATGGCAACAATGTAACATGTACGATGTAACGTGAGCCATCTATAAGTTGTCGAACACTGATGCTAACTCTGCCGTTCAGCTTCTTATTGTTCTAACATAAACAACTTTCTTCGTTTACAGACCAGTTGTAACGAACCCACGCACTACAATACGAAAGGTATTTCTATCTTTTTAAACTAGTTTATTCAAATACGAATTACGTGATTGGCCCTGCTGTACCGCAATTACTTTCCTTGTTCCTTATTCGTAGATCTGACGTAATCAGAGCAGAGCGATCAGATAACAGTGATCAATTCGTAGAAGGTGAAGGTCAACAAATTTTAAAATAGGCGTAGAAGAAAATGTTTAAAAAGTTAACAATGAAAATTACCGAACGAAATAGAAAAAGAGCCTCGATGTTGGTAAGGACAATCTCATTGTAATTCACTAATAGCTCTGGAAAATGAATGCGATTTTAAATAAAAAAGAATTACATTGTAATTAAATTTCAGGTAAGCATAACTCAAAATGTCAGCCTGAAAAAAATTGAGTTACTTGTGGGAAGAGAACCAGGTTCGCTTACTTGCTTTGAAGTTTCGGAATCGTGTATAAAATCTTAACGATAGTCTTCTTCTTACTATGACATCAAATTTGATGTTCTTTGGCGACAAAGAAACCGTTTTATGAACTCGTCTAATTATAATACAATATAATGTTATATAACAGCATAACCACAAAATATTTTTATAGAATATTAAGAAAATATGAATATTTGGATAATGATATTATTAATTATTATTATTATTATTATTATTATTATTATTATTAATTAATGATATTATTATTTAAATGATATAATTTATTAATATTAAAATAAATAAATATAATATATATGTGGTGGATGGTGTAGAGGATTAATAAAACGGGAACGAGAGATTGCTGTTGCAAGCCGTCAAATATATTTGAAATAAATTAAATAAGTATAGACAATGTCCAAAGTCGCTCGCACGAACGTATTTGCAAAGACAGTGTATTGCTCGCAGATAACTCGGTAACTCCTATAACTCGTATAACTTGTATAACTCGTGAAACTCGTATAATAACCGTTAGTAACTGATCCGCTCGCGGTGGCGTTCGTTTATTTATACTAGCTGAGGGAGAGTTGAAAAATTCAAATTCGTTTTTGTTCGACGGTTGCACGTAGCGGCGACATTGCTTTCCCGGAGATTATTTATCGTTACGTTTCGTGTGTCACGACCGCCATACTTCAAATCCGACGGACTGACGATGGAGATAAAGATGTGGCGGAACTCGGCGACAATGTATATCGCTGAAGTGCCTAATGAGCCATCAACATCTCAACGGTCCTTCCACCGAAGATTCTAGAAAAAAGAGCACGTGGCAACGGTCGCGGACGCCTAGCAAATGCATAGACGGTGGGGATGTTGAAGGATGACAAAAGAAAGTAATCGGATCCGATCGAAAGTCAAATTGTAAGAGCTTCAGTAGAAGTGGAAAGTCACGCCTAGAGTTCGGAAGTGGATTGTAAAGTGGATTGTTGTTAGAAAAAAATAAAGTTTCTTTTTTTTATTTTTCACCTCAAATTTCTTTTTTTTATTTTGTTATTTTACGTAACATGTGCGTCAAGGCGGTGTCAATGCCCCGAGGCAAAATAACGACATGAGTCGCTCTTGATTCGCATCGTCCTTTGACTCATGTGCCGCTACATATAATCATGTCTACTAATATAACATACAGTACAATAAAATAACAAGTATAAAACGTGACAAAAAGTAAATGATCCATTTGAGGCGTAGACTCATCCAGTTGTAAGGCTTCTAAAATTACTCTATCAAAAATAATTTGATTATATTTATTTTTATCAGCACAATCTTTACACATTTACAATTGTGAAAAATAAATTTTTCTCTTTCTTACCTCATAAATCTTCTAAATTACTATTACTTTCGCCTGAGTCATTTGAGATTCATCTTGAATTTGTGTACCCATATTTTCCGTTGCATCCTCTAAGAGTTCACTTCTCTCTCTATATATAGTGGTTTTCTAATTTTTCTACATAGGAACAATACTTTATCCACTCATTTTGGTCAATCTTGTTGAATGTATGATGTATAGGATTGCCTAGTTTATTGCTCGTCAGCATGGGAGTATTTTCTTAATAATATATTATTGTAATATCGGAATATATTAAAGGTATAGTTTTGTCCGATTTATTATAATTTATTAATAATGGATTGAAATTACAGATATTAGTTAGACAGAAAACGATGTTTGATTAACAGGAAAACTAAATACAACGCTCGTATTTGCATCAAATAACTCGACAGCTATTTGGTAATACTCTCTCTCTCTCTCTCTCTCACTAGCAACTCTAACAACTCTGCAACACTAACAGCTCAACTCTCACGACTCTATGCTTCGACGTCTCGATCAACTCTCACGACTCTACTCTTCGACGTCTCGATCAACTCACGACTCTACTCTTCGACGTCTCGATCAACTCTGATCCTAGCAACACACTCGCTTTTCGACTCGCACACTCTGACCTCTCGGTCATCGCTCCTTGAACCCGAAACCGTCCTTTTTGTTCTAACGCTGTTTATCGTTTTTCCGCATACCTCTGCAAGAACTAGGTCACTTTAGTCACATAGGCGCTCTTAGATGTAAACAAACCACAAAAAGACGACGTACACGGTGTTTTCTAATTTCAACCGATCTCCAATCAAAGCTGTTCTACGATATTACATTATTATATATTTATAATATTTTCTACTTCAGCTCAGTCCAATTCGATTTAGTTCGCACGTATAGGACGGTAATTTTCAAGTACCCTATACCTATGCAATTGTATCATTTCACCGGTCTTGAATATTTTTTCTATTCTTCTATTTCTTTTAATTAATTCATACAACTGATATTTTCTCATCGTTTCCTCGCGCGGAATCTTGTTTTCTTTCAACCACTTTATTTTGAAATTGTAATTCAAGGACTACTCGCCGCCTTCCATGACCTTGCAATGGTCAATGACCTCTTACGGTCCAATGAATCTTTTGATCCAGTCTACGCTTTTCCAAAAGATGGTTCCTATGGCAAACGGACTGTAGTCTTTTGAATGAATTTGAGTAGGGAAAGTCTTGAGAATGTAGGCGTTGTCTAGAAGAAGATACTAGATCATAGTTTAACGTTTTGGAGTTAGCACAGGATACAGCTTTTACAATTACGATCGCCCTGAAAAGTGCACATATCTATCACCTAGGATGTTGCGAATTATCAACTATAGAGCGACCGGTCAGGTCCAACCGATCGGCCGATATCGCGAACCTCGAATGAATTAACGCTCAAGGTGGAGGAGGTTTAATATATCGAGTGTTAGTGTAATTTGGCACTTTATTTGCACTTGTTGTTATATACAAGCAAAGTTTGATGTCCTGAACACTACGGTTGTAAGACTTCTTGTTGTAACGGTTGTAAGAATCTCGTTGAGACTGGAGTATTTCGCCCGCACGGTACAACGCTCTGTTGATGACTGTCCTAGTATGTTGTTAGTACTCGACCCCACCAGCCGTTGAGTCTCGTCTTTCCATCGTGCCTTCCCGGCCGGGGGGTTTCCCTGAGTTTTTTCCCTAACCTCTGAGTCATCAGGTTTACAGCTCGGGGAGGACAGGTAATTCAGAATTTCTCAAAAAAAGGAGAGTTGCTGTCCGAGCCATAGACGGACAGTCACTCAAAATCTCGAACATAGGACAGAAATACGAAGAACAGAGAAAATTAAACTACCAAATTCAGAAATAAGAGATTTCTATTTGACTCTTTCGTTAGTCGCGAACCTTGGACTCTTGTTGACCCATGAACTGAAACTCATCAGTGGTTCCTCGATACGATTTAACGTATTTTCGCAAATAGAGCCGAATCGTAACGAGGCAATTATGAACAATTGGAAGTACGATTTTTATCTAACACACCAACATTTTTCTTTCTTACAGTATTTAGAGGTTTGTTTAGTGGTACAATGTGATACGGGACATTGTCCATTGAATGTAATGGAAAATGTAAAGATTCTTTGTATGTAAAGATTTTCCTATAATTGTAATATTAGATACAATAATGGAACATTAGCTAAGAGTTTTTCAACTAATCACTTATCAAAATTAACGGCGTTCGTTTGTCTGTGATAATCTCCCGATACCGGACGGACTTTAAACATTGATTGTGTTCCTGGTATCCAGTTACATTGGAACCTGCGCTTGCGAGAATATATGAAAATGGCAACAGCGTAACATATATGCTACCGACGATGATGTGGTTATTAACGAATCGCCGAAATAAGGCGATTATAATTAAGTGTCAAATGAAACTTCGACTATTCTGATAATCATACAAATTAAAGTTCTCCTAGCTATAAACAAAATAAGAATTCCGTTGTAATTATATTTTAGCTAAGTCTTACTCAAGATATTAGTTATTAGAAAAAAATTGAGTCACATGTGGAAATGTACTGGAATCGGCGTTGCTGTTTGCTCCGGAAGCCAACTTCGGAATCGAGTAGAAAACGTGAGGCTCCCTTTTCTTCATCGTATAAAGAACAGCGCTCGCCTTTTCCTTCTTGTGACGTCAAATGTGAAGTCGAAAATATAGAATAAAAATTTTTCGTTTGAGGCTTTGTTTTCGAGAAAATCGACTTTGAATTTTCGCTCGGTACGCGTGCACTTTATCACGTCTCGTTATAACGGATCTCACTGTAGATCGTTGCCTCAATGGAAAAATTAAAAAAAAAAAATTAAAAAAAAAAATTTTTGTTCTATATTTTCGACTTCTTTTTTTGCGTAGAATCCTCCCCCTTCCTGCTTGTACCACCAGTTACTAACCACCCTGTATATATAATATAAAAAAAAAGGGGAGACATACGCTTGGTCCATCATATATTTAAGTTCGAGTTTCTCGGTTAGTATAATGCAGTGCCGCAGACAGATCGTCGTATAGGACCAGTGAAATGCATACAATGTAGCGACTAGCGTATAGTTCCAGAAACGTGGATTCGCCTTCGGTCCGTTTTTTTCACATACACAAGGAAGGTGCATACGCGATCATAGATGCGACCGGTGGCGTGACCCGAGCATAGTGGGGAGTCGTCTCCGAGGGAAGACAAAAAAGATCGAAGGGCGGGCAGTACCATTTTGAGGAGTCAGAGAGTGCAAATCTAGAAGTGAGAGTGTTGCCAACGTTGTCGTGAGAGCGTGGTACGCGTGAGAGAGAGAGAGAGAGAGAGAGAGAGAGAGAGAGAGATCACATTGTAAATGATGACTCTTATTTTGTTGAATACGAAAATTTAAAAAACCCGATAAATGTAAAGTTAGGAGACGGTAGAATTCTAAAAGGAACAAAAGTCGGAAAAATTTTAACTTACTTTGAAGTAAACAAAAGGAGGATTAAAATTATAATGTCTAATGTATTTTATGTGAAAGAAATGGATAATAACTTGATTAGCTATGCGAGAGTATCGAATGAAAATAAGATAGTCTCAGCAGGAAATATTTCAAAGATATATAACAAATACAGAAAGTTGATGGGGATCAAATTCAAAGATCATGGTTTATATAAAATAAGTAGTTACATTGCAAGGCAAGAATCTCACGCTAAAAATGTGGGAAAAATGACAAATAAGGAAAAATTTCACAGGATCTTATTATTTAGATACAATGTGTAAGAAAAAATTAGTTGAGGGAATGCCAGAAAATTTTGAGCAAGTACAATTAAAATGTGGTACATGTATTCAAAATAAAATGCACAATTTACCCTTCCAAAATAACCGTAGTAGAGCACGCGAGATTTTAGAATTAGTACATACCGATTTAAATGGACCTCATAAAAATACCGGGTTTGATGGATCCAAATATTTCTTAACATTTACAGACGACTATAGTAAGTGTGCATTGATTTATACTTTGAAATCAAAACATGAAGTTTACAATTGTTTCCTTGATTATATAAATAAAGTTGAAAATCTTACTGGTAAGAAGATAAAGAGATTAAGATGCGATAATGGAAAAGAATATATGAACAAAAACATGTACAATCTAACTAGGGAAAAGGGAATTGTTGTAGAACCACCTTATGTTCACGAGTTAAAAGAAACAGCTGAGCACTACAATAGAACAATCATGAATTCCGCTAGATGATTACTACATGATTCAAAGCTGAATATTAAATATTGGCCGGAAATAGTTAGAGCCGCAGCGTACTTAAAAAATAGGACTATTACAAACACATATGAAAATAAAACACTATTTGAAATATTTTTTAAAAGAAAACCGAATATAAATAATTTAAGGTTGCACGCAAGTAGAGTTTTCGTAAGAATACCTGAAATTAAAAGAAATTCGAAATGGGACAGAAAAGCGGACACTGGAATACTTGTAGGTTATGAAAACATTGGATATAGAATCTCGGGGAGCACGAGGCGGCTACGGGTTTTCAGGGCGTAGGACCACGCCCTGGGAAACCCCGATGAACCTGATATCCTCCTCTAGACGGACGGTGAATGGTCGGCGCCTTTGGCCCCCGCCAGTTTGCCGATCCGGTGCGGAGAACCTCGGAGAAGTTGGTGGGCCCGTATCCACCAAGACCACTCACCCCACCTTCTTGTGGGGCTCCCCGTCACACTGCACCAGCCTTGACCGGGGCAGGGCGCGAAAGAGTGAGTGGCACCAGGATGGAAACCCCTGTTGACGACCTCGGCAATTTCGAATAACAATGGAGAGAAAAACGAATCGAAGAATAGTTTACGGTGCAGGGAAGGGATACCCCAGTACCGGTGCAGCCGCGGGTTGTAAAACGGGCCCAGCTGCGTCGTCATCGAGCAACCGTGGCCGTCCGGGGGTGGGCCGCCAGGCCCCTGGACACGCTCATGCGTCTGGCGAAGGGGACTCGCGAACTGGAGAGTCTCGGAGAGGGTCGGAGGAACCCGACGTTTTGACCATCGGCCCGGGACCATCGCGGGGTGGGATGCGGCGGCGCCGCGGTGGGGGGTTGAGATCCGACGACGAAATGTCGTCATGCTCTTCCTATTCGACCGTCGCGGGCACACACGGCAAGCGGTCGTACCGCAGGATTGCCGAGTCCACAGAAAACAACGCCTCCAGCGCCAACGGCCGCGGCGGAGGAGCGAAACGTCGCACAGGGAGGGGGGACGCGAACGCGGGGAATCCGGACTCCACGCTAGTTTCAGTTCCCGGTAAAAGGAAGAAGAGGGGCGTGAGGCGCGGGACGGATACCGACACCAATACCGACGCTGAGGCTGCCACCGTGGCCGCCGCCGCCTCTACCATCCGCGGCGGCGACGACATGCGGAGGGACGAAGTGAGGACCGGACCGGTCGGCAAACAAGCGACCGGGAAAGAAGCGGAACCGACCCACGATCGGGAAGAGGAGGACGTCGCATACCTGCGAAGGAGGGTGCGTTTTCTGGAGGAAGAGGTCAGTCGTCTCCAAGAAACGGTGGAACCAGGGATCGCGCGGAGAGGACAGCCAAAGTTGGTAACATCGACGGCAAAGGACAAGAGGTGGGGATCACCTCTACGAGGAGGACGAAAGAAAATGCTCCTCGGGCCCCAGCGGGAATGGCCATGGGTCCCCCTCCCCCACCTCCCCAACACCCCTGGTCAGCGTCGTGCCGTCTCCGCTGTCCCGACGGGCCGGGGAGTACACGTGATGCACGTAAAACGCTTACCGAGGGAACGGATAGATTCGGTGGTTCAGGACCTCGAGACCCACTAGAAGATTTCAAGATCCTGATCCTCCGCAAGTTGGAGGAATGTCGGCGAAAAATATTGCCAGGGGGGGCAATCCCCCCGGCTACGGACGCTAGCGTCGCCGCAAGAATCGTACAAGCACGTTTGCGGCCGGCGAGAGACACCTCGCAGTCGACCATGGAGTCGTCGGCCGACGAGGCAGAATTCACCACTGTGGTAGGAGGAAGAAGAGGGAGAGCGAGGCGAAAGAACAGGAAGCCCACGGTGCAACCTCTTCCAACGGCCCATGCGCCGACCGAGGACGCAAGAACCAAGGGACGGGTATCGTCGTCCGACGAGGAGAATACCACCAGTAGAAAGCAGGATATGGAGGAAGGAATGGAGCCTGCATCAAAAGTAACCAAAAAATCCATGAGGCTTGTAAATAAGGTGGGTAAACCAGGGGATTCAGGCATGGATTTGGTCACGGCTCCAAGCGCCGAATCACAATGCAGGAAACACCACGGCAAGAAAATCGCAGGGAAGTGCGAGTTCGGACGTAGAAGAGGTGATGGCCTATGGAGCCCATCCTCATCCTCAGCAGAGACGTCCAGGGGAAGAAGAAGAAAACTGATATCCACAGTTCTAAACATACCTATGGAACTGACCTTGGAGATGAGAACATCCTCCACAGCGGACACAGAAGCCGAACTAATTCGGCGAGTAGAGGAGATAATAAAGGTGGCGACAACATCGTCGAATTTAAAGAACACGTATATTAAGACCTTAAAGGAGGCAGCAAACACCATTGCTGCGGGCACGGTGGAACTGACAAGGAGAACGGAGCTGCCAGGATGTCGGAGATGCGGGTAGAAGCATTAGAAAAGGAGATCGAGATCCTACGGAAAGAGCAAGCAGGAAAGGTCGGGGGTGTCCGTCAGGAGAACGCACGGTGTCACGCCTCCACTTCAGAACTGGGACACCCCAAGGAGGATGACGGGGGTCAGAAGAATGGTCTCTCTGCTCTCGAGAGGAAATTCGAAGAGCTCGGGCCTTCACTAATGAGGGCCCTGGAAGAACGCTTACAGAACTGGCGTCTCATAGCCCGGAAGAAAGACAGGGAAAGATAATCACGGTTGGGGCCAGTGTCACCCAAATATCATCGCCGTGGAATCCCTTCCAAAAGGGTGCTGAATAGAAGGTGGTCGAACGCAAGAGAAAAGCACAGGTGCGAAGAGACCAGCTACTGCCAAGGCGCATGGGACCTCACAACGAGCCCCAACAGGAGGGTCGGTGCAGGAGACCAGGAAGGTGGTACTCCCTCCCCCTCTGCGGTCATCTGCGGTGACCCTAACGCTGAGCGAGAGGACGAAAACAACATATGCCGAAATGCTGGCGACGGCTAGACAAAAAGTCCCGCTAGCCGAATTCGGCATTGAACGGGTTAAAATCAAGAAGGGGATGACTGGAAGCATCATCCAAGAAGTTCCCGGGGGGAAAGAGAGGGAGAAGGTACCCGCGCTTGCAGCACGGTTGACACAAGCCAACCACGGTGAAGGTTGTGGCCCCAACAAAAACGGCGCAGCTAAGGGTAACTAAGATCGACATCTCGGTCGGCAAGGAAGAACTTCGGGACACCCTGGCGAGGGCCGGAGAATGCAAGGCACTAGAAGTTCGAGTAGGAGACATCAGGACTTCCAGACGTGGCCTTGGGTCAGCATGGATAAGATGCCCGACAGCAACAGCGCGGAAACTGTGCCAATCGGAAAGAGTTTTTGTGGGCTGGTCAATGGCGAGGGTCGAAGCCATCCCGAAAAAGACCTTAAGATGCTATAGATGCTTAGAGCTGGGACACGTGAGAGTGGCCTGCTGATCTACGGTAGACCGGGGGTAGCTATGCTACAGATGCGGAGGCATCGGTCATCAGGGCAAGAGCTGCTCTGCCTCCGTGCCCATGTGTCCGCACTGTGAGTCGCTTGGTGCGCCCGCCACACACAGAATGGGAGGGGTGGCATGCATTCCGCCGAAAACTAAAGGGACCAGACGGATTCGGGAGCTAGCTACGGACAGAAGACAGGGCGACAATGCGAGATGTCTACCGCAAGAAGACGAAAAGATCACGAATATGGCAGATGGCCGTGGGGAGGCCATGGATATGGACTTAGTAAAGTAAATTCATGCAGCACCTCCAGACCAACTTAGGGCGATCGAAACGGGTACAAGACCTGCTCTTCCAGACGACACGGGAGATCAGGGCTGCCCTGGCAGTGGTAGCCGAGCCTTATCGTACACTAGACACCCCTAACTGGGTCGGAGACCTGGATGGCTTAGTCGCTATGACGTGGACGCCAGGACTGGGCATACCCGTCACAGGGATCCTGCTCGAGCAGGGCAAGGGATATGGACGGGGTTGATGATTGCGTGAGACGACGCCTCTCACGTCAGGTTCTCGTCCTGGGAAATTTTAATGCTCACTTCACGCAATGGGGGAACACAAGGACAGATGCTCGTGGCCGGGTGCTGTCAGACTGCGCTGTAGACCTCGGGCTCCCCTTATTTTGTTAGGAAGATGATACATTTACACTGTACATGTGAATGTGTGTGTAAGCGTCAGAGGGTGTCCTGGCCTTAGTTGAGACAAAAGACGATTGGCAGTCGTTAAGAAGCATCTGAAAGAGTCGGTTGACAACAAGCGTGCGTGCGAGTAGGATTACGAGGTCTTCAAAGTATAAGATATATTGTATAGCTGTTGTGTGTGAAATAAAGTAAACTATTTGTATTTCCGAATCCCTCCAATATTATAACATATTTAACAGAGGCTCGACCAGCACATGTGTGGCGTGGAGAGGGTGTTCCATCGTCGATATTCCATGGGATACCCCCAATGCCTTCCGGCGGGTCTCAGGCTGGAGAGTAACTGAAAAGATTGAGACTCTCTCAGACCACCTATATATATTCATGGAGATCGACCTGGAGACAATGCCCGCGAGAGAGGCCCGCGGTATCAGGGGAATGAAACGCTACCGCCCGCCGCCAAGATGGCGCCTCAAGGATAGAGACAACGAGATGCTCCAGGCAGTAGCCATTGCCCGGCCTGGAACTGGGACGCCCGTACAGAGGAGACAAGCGTGGACGAGGAGGCAGAGAACCTTCGCCAAATTATGAAAGCGGCATCTGATGCATCAATGCATCGTCGTGCCTGGGGTTCGACAAAACGGGAATGTGTACTGGTGGATCCCGGAGATCGCAATGAGCTACGGGCGAGGTGCATTTGGGGCCGCAGGCGGTTCCAGAGCGCCCGCTATCTGCGGCTACATGACGAAGAAGAGATCTCAATCCCCTACTAGACATATAGAGAGTCGCTACATACCTTACAGCGGAGGATCAAGAGCGCTAAAGCCCCAGCCTGGATGGACCTCGTCCAGTCAGTCGAATCCGACACGTGAAGACAACCATACAGGATGGTGATGAAGAGACTGCGTCCAAGGGCCCCACCACTGACGGCAGATATGGATCCGGCATTGCTGGAAGAGGCCATTCGCACACTCTTCCCGCCATAGGAGGACAGCCTGGAGCAGGTGCGCACTACACCGACTTGGGCAGTGGAGTGGAGAGAGGAACTAGGGGTTGCGAAGGACGAAATGCTGGATGCAACGAAGAAGATGGCCTCCCGCACCGTGGTGCCGGGCCCGGAAGGAGTCCCGGGTCGGATATGGGCGGAGACGATGACGATAATGGCCCCCAGACTACGTCACCTATTTACAGGTGTCTGAGGGAGAGAGTATACCCTCGAATATGGCGCATGGCGAGGCTGATCCTGCTTCGGAAGGAGGGACGACCGACAGACTCGCCGTCCGCATATCGCCCGGTATGCCTACTGGATAAAGCGGGCAAGCTCTTCGAAAGAGTCATTGTCGCCTGTCTGGAGGCTCACACGTCAAGGCAAATGCCTGGTTGGCACGAAAGCCAGTACGACTTCCGGCGAGGCCGCTCGACGATGAATGCGGTGAACCGGGTACGAGAGATGTCACGTACCATGGTTTCCCAGGGTGGGGTAGCGCTGGCAGTATCTTTAGACATTGTCACTGCATTCGACACCATACTCTGGACAGGATATTAGAGGCTCTTGAATTTTTCGAGGTGCCTCCCTACATTATTCGTGTCATACGGGCCTACCTGAACGACAAATGGGTCGGCTACACCGGCAAGGATGGAGAAGAGTGCTGACCCGTTGAACGCGGGGTTCCGCAGGGTTCGGTTTCAGGTCTGAATCTGTGGATCATTGGATACGACACGGTGCTTCGTTGCCCCGTGCACCCAGACTCAGGATTGGTGCGTTACGCAGGCGACACATTGGTCGTGGTCGGAGGACGCTGGTGGCACGAGACGCTGTGCCACGGAAAACTTGCAGCCGCTTTCGTGATAGGAAGACTGGGCCTGAAGGTGTCCCCAGCCAAGTCGGACGCCATACGATTTTATGACTACCGACGTAGAGGGACTACTCCGCTCGACCCGTGTTTGGTCATAAGCGGAGAGGAGGTTGAGGTAGGACCACAGATGAAATACTTGGGCCTCACCATCGACAGTCAATGTACATTTGGATGGCACTTCAAGCTCCTAGTTCTCAAAGTGACGACGACAGCTAACGCCCTATATGGACTGCTGCCGAATATCGGTGGGGCAGAAGTCGGAGTGCGCCAACTGTGTGAAGGAGTCATCTACCCTCGGGCCCTGTACGGGGCTCCGATGTGGGCAGAGGATCTGATAAAAAGTCGAGGCAGTCTACTCTTGTTAAGGAGGCATCATAGAACGACCGCCATCAGGACCGCAAGGGCATACCGGACGGTATCATATGCGTCGGCGACTGTCCTGGCGGCGTTCCTCCTTCGAGCTCGAGACCCTAGCGCTCCGACAGGTAAAACATCAACTGCAGGGTCTGTGCTCGGGTGGGGATACGCCCTCTGCCGGCCGGACGGTCCACGACGTCCGGGGAGGGGAAGGCATGAGACTTGGGAACGGTGGCGCAGTCAGCTCGCCGCCGAGGATGCGGTGCGACCTCATGGGGCCGTTGAAGCCGTCCTACCGAACTGGGAGGCCTAGAGTGATTACGCAGGTGCTGACCGGGCACGGAGCGTTCGGGGAGCTCCTGCTAAGGATTCGGCGGGGGGTGACTAGTACGTTCCACCACTGCGAGAAAGAGGAAGATACGGCAAAACACACGCTGGAGTTCCGCCCCGCGTGGGAGGAACCGCGCCGTGTCCTACGACCCGCCATCGGCGAGAGTTTGGCCCCCGTGGCGATCGTAGAAGCAATGCTAAGGGAGAAACAGGAGTACATCGCCGTCCGCTCCTACTGCGAGCAAGTCATGCTCACAAAGGAACGCGCCCATAGAGAAAGGGTGAGAGGACAGCACCCATCAAGAGTGCCGTCACGCCGAAGAGAATCTGGTCTCTCCTTCGGACTCGCACGACGGCCCAGGCAGCTTGGCGTCAGAAGTGGTCTCCCCTAATCAAACAAAGATGACTCCCGATTACACCATCAGGGAGAAGACGAAGGAGTACCTCAGCAACAATACGGAAAGATGGCCTCGGGACTCTCAACCAATCGTCAGGTCGATCACCGTTCAGGTTTTAGCCGGTACGGTTCCGGCACTAACCGGCGCCCTATCCCTGGAGGGCGCGGGGCGCCTATGACGGTTTCCTCTACGAAAAAAAAGAAAGTAAGATCCTACAATAATTTTATACAGTTCACTTTGTAATCTATCTGTCTGGCCTGCAAATCCTTTCGTCCGTCATCCTGCTCACAACCCCGAGTGTTCGAAACTGTACAATACCTTTCCTATCGAAAAATTCTAAATCACTTCTTGGGACAGTTCTGCCCGAACAGTCGAGCTATACGGTCGTGTGAATCAGTGCTTCCGTAAGTGCGACAAGTAGGAAAATAAAGTGACATATAATAGAACCGTCGCTAAATGATGGAAAACATGCAAAAAATACCACCAATAAAAATTCTAAATAAAGGCGAAACATATTCTATAAATAGAGCTATAGATAAAACAAACCCAAATAAACCAACAAGCGAAGTTCAGGATTGCTCAGTTATTAATGAAATAGAAATGGAAATTACACAAAATAATGACGAAAAGAATAATATCAACAATGATCTACCATATCAGAACGAAAGCTGGAAGAATGTAACTCCCAGCAAAAAACGAAAAATAACTTCAAATACAAATGCTAGGAGGGCTATAGATACAGAAAGGCAACAATGGCTACAGGAAATTCCTCTACAAAACTCCTTCAGCTCACTGCCAGAAGAGGTGGATTCAGACCCAGCTGAAGAACCAATAACACACATTCCCAAACCACCACCAATCTACATAGATGCTAAAATAATGAACCCCCTCATTGATCTGCTAAACATCACGGCAGGAAAAGAAAATTACACCATCAAACAACCTAAATTGGATCAGGCAAAAGTACAAACTAATACCCCAGAAATTTATAGGAAAGTGACAAAAGCACTAAAAGAAAAAAACGCTGGGTATCATACTTACCAACCCAAAACTGATAAAAGCTTCAAAGCAGTAATCAGAGGTTTACACCTTAAGACAAATACTAATAACATATGCGAGGAATTAGCCAAAATCGGACATCAGGTAAGAACGATCAATAATATAACCAGATTTGATACTAAACAACCATTACCGCTATTTTTAATAGAGCTTGAACCTAAAAATAACAACAAAGAAATTTTCGAAATTAAAAAAATTTTAAACACAATAATTACAGTCGAGCCACCCAGACACAAAAAAGACATACCACAATGTATGCGGTGTCAACAATATGGACACACAAAAAATTACTGCAACAGAAACCCGGCGTGTGTCAAATGCGCAGGAAAGCACCTAACAATGAACTGCCCGCACACGGGAAAAGTAAATGATGTAAAATGTTACAATTGCGGTGGAAATAACCCAGCTAGCTACAAAGGCTGTATAGTCAGAAAACAACTTCAAAACAAACTTTTTCCGCCGCTTCGTAACAGGACATATAATAACTACCACACACAACAGGATAGCACAGTAACCGAGACATCAACAAACGTACAGCATGTAATGAACATCAACCATAATAATACCAACACCTTTGGTAGCCGAAGCTACGCGCAAGTAGCCAAACAGTCAACACCATTAGATAATCAAAACCAGAACAATAACATCGACGACGCTACAGAAATCAAAGAACTGTTAAAGCAATCCATCAAAAACACGGAAATGCTAACAAAAATGATAAGCGAACAAAACGCAGTCCTTAGACAGCAAACGCAACAAATCACACTTATGCTACAACTACTTACAAACATGCTAAGCAAAAAATGGACACGCTTAAAATAGCAGCCTGGAAATCTAACGGCCTACAACAAAGGGCCCTAGAAACTAAAATATTCTTGTATAACAATAATATCGATATACTACTTGTTTCACAAATATACTTCACTCCAAAAAGCTACATGAAAATACCGTACTACACCATATATGATACCAAACACCCTTCAGGAAAAGCACACGGAGGAACCGCAGTGATAATAAGAAACGATATCAAACATCACTTACACAGCCAAGTTAGTAAGGAATATATCCAAGCAACCACCGTTACAATACAAACTAGCAGCAACTATTTACAGCTGTCAGCAGTATACGCACCACCGCGACACAAAATGACAACACAAATGTGGGAAGAGTACTTTCAACACTTAGGTGACAGGTATATCGCAGCGGGAGACTACAATGCAAAGCACACGCTATGGGGATCAAGAATTACCACACCTGGAGGTAGAACCCTGGAAAACTACGTTAGAAACAATAAGCTCAATATATTATCCACAGGAAGACCGACATACTGGCCGACAGACCTGAGCAAAATACCTGACCTGCTTGATTTTGCAGTTACTAAGGGACTAAATGCAAATAAACTAAATATAGCACCCAGCCTCGAGCTTACCTCCGATCATACACCCATAATTATTACATACAGAAACAAACCAATACTTTATAACAATTCAGAGACACTATGCAATAAAACCACCAAATGGCAAACATTTAAAGAAATAATTGCGAGCAAAATCAACTGCAACATCCCATTGAAAACACCTGAACACATTGAACAAGCAGTAACAACACTTACAGAAACTATTCAGGAAGCAGCATGGGCAACCACCATACCCGAATCAACAAATAGACAAACAAAAATAATTCCGCCAGACATCCTCGAAGAAATTAGAGAAAAAAGAAAAGCGAAAGCAAAATGACAAAAACATAGATCAAAGAAAACAAAAAACGCCTAAATAAACTTGCAAAGGAAATAAAAAACAAAATAAAAGAACACAACAACAACGAGTTCACAAAATTCATAGAGTCACTATCCGCACATGAGAACACCACCTACTCCCTATGGAAAGCAATAAAAAACATAAAGAAGCCAATAAAACTAGTCCGAGCAATCAGAAAAGCAAATAACACATGGGCAAGAAGCAATGAAGAACAAGCAGAAGAATTTTCCAATCATTTAAGCAACACATTTACACCACATAATATCAATAACAGCAACCACAATTGTCATACCGACGAGGATGCGTTAACCACTAGTACCTCAACTGACAAACACTACATCATACCTAAAACAACAGCACAAGAAATTAGAAACATAATCGAGAAAACAAAAAACAATAGAGCACCAGGAATCGACCTAATCAATGGTAAAATCTTGAAAAAACTTCCTCCAAAAGCGGTACGACTAATCACAATAATTTACAATGCAATATTAAGAATCCAATACTATCCTAAACTATGGAAACTAGCACAGATCATAATGTTACCTAAACCAGGCAAAGACCCACACCAAACAGCATCTTACAGACCAATATCACTACTTCCCGTGTTTTCTAAAATACTAGAAAAAATAATTTGCGCCCGCTTAAAACCAATAATAGAGAAGGAATAGTTAATACCAGATCACCAATTTGGATTAAGAAACAAATACTCCACGATAGAGCAAATGCACAGACTCACAAATGAAATAATGCATTAGAAAACAAACAATACTGCACAGCCCTCTTTATGGACATGGAGAAAGCATTTGACAAAATAAACAAAATAAAATGTCCAAATTGGACAAATTGTGAATGTGAAATATTAAATAAAAAGAAAAACTTCTTGGGACATGTTCGAAGGCGTTTCGTACGATACGCAGCTTACTCTTCTCCAAATACGTTGATAATTTGCTGATACCCGAACTTAGAAATTTGAAAGAGTCGATGAAACGGAACTTTACATACTTTTTTCCAAGCTTGTGCACGTGTACATGTTTCGTGAAAGAAATTGTGGAGGATTAGTCGAGTATAGATAGAGCGATATAACGAGAGCGAAATATTGCTGTAGCAGTCCGTCAAATATATTTTGAATAAATAAATAAATAAATAAATTTACAGCCGTACACGTGAGTCGTTAGTACTAGATACAAATCACGGAATAAATACTCGGAAATACTCTGTAGATACACTTCAATACTCATTGATACTCGTTGATACTCTTCAATACTCTTCGATACTGTTCGATACTAAATCGATCGCGATCGCGGCCGTTTATTTATACTGGTCGTGGGAGAACCGGAAAATTCTAATTCGTCCACGTTTAACGGTTGTACGTAATGGCGACATTGTTTTGCCCGGAGTTCATTTGTTCTTACATTACTTGTAACCTAACGGTCTTAATACTCCGAGGCAAAACAACAACATGATAGGAATTGTGCTCTGACTCATGTGCCGCTACAAAATATTATTTCTCTTTAGTTAATGGTAACAGTTCTACTTTACTCTCAAACACGTCGGTGAGCTTTTTAAAGATTAATTGTGCGTCGTAACCAGGCAAATTGTGGAACACATCGAATATGACGAACGATGCTTGATAATATAAATTACAATTCGAGTGTGCAGAACGATACGCGTGTAGCCACACTCGACAGCAAAACTTTCCAACGGTTACTGTCCCGTGGCTTGCTACACAAAGACCTGACAGGACGACGGCAGAGCAGTGGTTAGCTCCGTTAGTTACGAATGCTCAAGAACAGGTTCAACTCCCGGCACTCGGAGTCAGAATTTTTCTCCACGACTCCTAAATGAGAAGAAATCAACTCGGACGAAGACAATATCTTATACACCAGCAGCAGTTTCATCACTTATACATCAGCACCTATCTCAGCCTGTACAGCAGCAGCACTATCACCGACCTATCTACATCACGCGTCTGTAACGTGATAATGATCTCGAAACTTTACATCGTTTCAACTTTTCACACACATGGCAACAGGTAGAGAAATCGAAGCCTGTCCACTGTTCTCTGATAAAGCAATCGCTATCGATTCGCTAAACCCTAATCGAATCGATAAATCTATCGGAACCATTCTATCGAATACTTTTCCTATCCTCGAATCTAGCTCGTACAACTCTTTGGCGAACTACTTTCCACCTCGTCTCGGGAAACGCAATAGGCGCACAATGACTGATTGCACGCGCAGCGGACGTTAGAACCTACTTTAAACGGTCACTAATGCTAATGTGCCAATGTAAGTCCTTGTCCGTCTAAAATAACATTTTGCTAGGTGTAAGTTATTAGTAAACAGTCAGTATAGACAACGACCGGTACGCACTCCTTGTAAACAAGGTTCTTAAACCGCAGCACTTGTCTTTTTCTTCCGTAGAAAGTGTCACTACGTAATTGTATCATAGTATCACCGTCCAACTTTTCTTGTGATAAAACGTACTGAAGGCAACTGAAACATACCTTAACATACCTCGCGACATACTCAGACATACTCTGCTGAAGAAAATATACCGCTTTACCGATCTAAAATTCGTGTCGCACATCGGTGAATGCTAATTTTGTATTTCAAAAGTTAAGCGAAGTTAAAATCTGACGCAGCTTGTATACGGTGAAACGCGCCATATGACGACGATCTCTCTCACGTTCCCTATCTCTTTCTCTTTCTCTTTCCCTGTCACGGTCCCTATCTCTTTCACGTTCCCTATCTCTTTCTCTTTCTTTTTTACTCACACCACTACATTCGGCACTGTTTACTAAGTGCTCCTTCCCTTTCAATATACTTTTCATTTTATATGTTCCGTTGTCTTTGACCGCTACAGTTGTAAGTTTATTGTTTACATCTATTATTTTCGCAATATTTCCTTTTGAAATAACCATATTATTATTATCCGTTAACTTGCCTAAACTAATTACGTTTGCGGACATTTCTTTCACATAAAAAGCTTTACTATTTATTTTAGTTCGCTTTCCAAATACTTCGAAATAGCTTATAACATTTCCTACTTTAGTTGCCTTTATCGATCTATTATCGCCCAAATATATATTTACCGGTTTTTTAAGGTCGATAGATTTATCAAAATAATTTGCATTATTAATTATGTGATCGGTACAACCGCTATCTAATAGCCACATAATCTCATTACAACTTATCTCGTTCATCTCTCTGCTGTGTGTTGCGTGCGCCGTTGCCATCCATGTGCCTGCTTCTGAGTTGCCATACTCGTCGTGCTGATTGACGATGGAAATTTCCACGTCCCCTGTTCGTACTGCCTTTGTTTCCTCTTCCTCTGCTGCAACCACGTGTTGGCCCACGCCGATAACTGTTATTGCTTCCCGCTTGGACGCCATTTTGACACTCTCTTGCAAAATGTCCCACTCTTCCACATTTGAAGCATCCTTCATTTCTTGCAGCAAAGGCATTTGTTTTCATTTCTCTTCGATTTATCTTTGATTTATCTTTCCTTTCCGCTATTTCTATCTTATTCCTCACGTACGCTACCGTTTGATTCTCTTCTTTCACTGCATCTATTATATCCGCTATGTAGCTATACTCTTCGGGTAACGCATTTAGCACGTAATTCAGTTTTTCCCTGTCACTCACTTGTGCGCCGGCACTTTTTAGTTTATTTATTAATTTTTCAAAATCGCTAAAGGACGATGCCGAATCGCTGTATTTATCGAGATTTATCCTCTCCAATCTCCTTCTGCACACGATCTGTAGTGCCGTCGACTCTCTTAAGTACATCTCGTCGAACTTTTTCATTATTTCATATGCTGTTTTTTCCTCACTAATATATTCCAGTTGTCTATTTGAGATGGCACTGTAAATTATATTTATCGCTTTCAGATCCTTTTTGTCCCAGTCTGGATTATCTGTTTCGGTCTTCACTCTCGTTTTAACAATATCACATTGCTTATGCTTCAAAAACATTATTATTCTCTTCTTCCACATTCCGTAATCCTCACCATCAAATCTCGGTATCATTATTTCCGATCTTTCCAATTTAGCTGATTTTCTATTCTTTACTCAAGCGTTCCTACGTGCTCAAAGTATTTCCTTTTATTTTATATCCTTGGAACGTTTTTTCCCTTACTAAACTCACTCGAACTAACTCGCAAGACTAAAACCGACGCACTAAATAACTTGCAAAATTAGAAACCACGCTCTGCTACCATGTTAAGGTAAAGAGAGGATTCGGAAATACAATTAGTTTACTTTATTTCGCACACAACAGCTATACATATATTACACTCTGAAGACCTCGATAACCCTCTTGCACGCACGCTTGTTGTCAACCGACTCTTCCAGAAACTTCTAATAGCTTCTAACGGTCCTTTGTCTCAATTCAGACCAGGACGCTCTCTAACGCTTACACACACATTCACATGTACAGTGTAAATGTATCATCTCCCTAAGAATATCCTATCAGCATGATGGTGCTCCGTCGATATGCTCCGCAGTCACGGCAAGTGTTATATAAAAGAGAATGATCTAGTGATCAATTATGACGTACGAAGTATTCGGATTCCAAGATGTTAGAAACTCATACCAGATTTCAGTATGATTAATTTAAAGTCCGTGTAAAGGTTTCTAAATTTAATGTTAAATAAACGTTAATCGGCGGACAAGATTAAATTTAATAACCTCACCAAGCTTTCTCGGAATGGTGTGATTTTAAGGGAAAATATCTCGTTACGTACGCGCTACCGTTCGTGTAAGTGGGAGAGCAGAAGAGAGAAGCCGTACTTTTTGTCAACAACGCCACGCGTTTGAGCACGCTATGGCACGGAACGATTGCTGTTGTAACGAAAATAGTCTTCTTTGGGATTCCATTATTTAACACTTGTAAAACTTTACACAATTTATAAGTTTATAATTACAATTTACAATTTATAAGCAAAGTATTGGTAATGTGGTGGCATATGAGTTAGAGGACAATCCAAATCATGTTGTTGTTTTGCCTCGGAGTATCAAGATCGTTAGGATACACGTAATGTAATAATAAATAAACTCCGGGTAAAACAGTGTCGCCTCAGCAGTGTCGATCAGCATTTACGAGTATCTATCGAGCATTTATCAGCGATCTTATTTTGCGACTTATACACTGTATAAGCGTCTCAGAGAATATTGTCTGTATACTAATTTATTTAATTATTTTTAAATACACTCGACGGTTTCAACATCTCGTCTAATAAACATCCTCTACACAAGTCCTCTACTGTATCGTACTGCTTATTATATCGCGCAAAGAACTTTGTTTCATTCTTTATTTATTTATTTATTGTGCGGCACCTACCTTGGTTCAAATCGAATAAAGATTTGTTGTGTTTTGTATCGCATGAAATCCATCGTCGCCATTCTTCTCTTTATCGTAAATCATTCCGAGTCGAGTAAACGACAAGATTCTCGATTCTCATGATTTCCTTTTGGTTAGATTCTTCGCCAGGAAATTTTCAGTGACGATCTCTTATTTTTAAAATCGCGTGTTCGTAACAGCGTACGACCTATCACAAGATGCGGGTCAAATCTCCGTTTCACGAAGCCACCGAAGATTCTGCATCGCCCAGTAGTGCATATCACTTTAATTGATTTATTTCTGTAATTTTCACATAGAATTTAATGCTTTATATGAATCCGAAAAGAAATGTTAGACGTTCCATTTAAAAGCTCGATAAGATGGTACAGTAACAACGCACCGATTACAGCTCTGTATGTCTTTCTGGAAATCGTGCAACCTTTGAAACATTCTTTCGTGCAACCTTTGAAACATTCTTTCGTGCAACAAACAATTCACTTATTAATTCACTGGTCATTTGAAGTCGTCATGTATGTGTCATCGTATGTACAGAATATTATTATAGTCTTTCCTTCAGAAGTTAGAAGTATCGCTATAAAATTCGTGATAATGCGAACGCAAGCAAGATTACATGCTCTTATCGCTTCAATTATAAATGAGTGGACTTCTTTCTTTTCTTAAAGTTGCAGTTATGGAAAATAAGTCATTTCGCTTTTATTATTAATACCTTAGGATTATTAGTGTAATAATGCTAGGTAATTTCAGCTAATCGATAAGAACACTGAGAAAAGTTTAGTATATAGTGGACATTCAACCTGTGCAACTTGCAACTACGTTAGAGAAATTACTTCAACGTGCACTATTGATTTTATTTGAATTGTCACTACAGTGGTATTACTCGAAAAGATTTTAGGAAAGGTTAATTAAGTTGAGAAAACTGTTAAATAAGTAAATAATAATACGAGGTCTCCTACAACGAGTTTTCGAGATAACGAAATTGTTTGACTTTTTAAGTTTTACGTATAATATTAATTGATATGATGTTTAGTGCCAAATTCCGTGCTTTATTATCGCATATTAATAAATCAGTGCGATTACAGCTATAGTAATTATTAGACTGGTATTACATTCTGTTTTAACGTAGACCAAAAGTTGATGAAGATGACTTCGAAAAGTATGATCAATCGTCCTTTGGAATATAGTCTTCGCTTGTTCGGTATTTGGCCAGATTCTTCTCATCCAATATTAAAAATTGTCATTTGGACGACAGTAATGTTAACATTTCTAGTATTTCAATATTGGTATTGTATTACACATATTAAATCGAGTTTAATTGAATTATTAGATGGATTGAGCATTACTTTATCAAATTCACTCTTTTTCCTCAAATTTACCATTATTTGGCTTCATAAAAGGTAAGATATAAATATATTGTATAACCTATTTACTTCTTACAAGTAAATAAACGAAATTTATTCATTAGGTTACGGTTATACTGAATGCGTATGCGGACGATCAGATCTATGACACGGATTTAACAAATGTTTACTATTTCTTACTAGATAAACCTGAACTGCATAACATCTCACTTCATTTTAACGAGAAACACTGCGTTAATATGTTAATGAATTTTTGATTAACAAAAACCAAAAATAAAAAGTGTTGGCTGCATTAGCGTTGCTTCGCCTGAGATGTAGGCTTTTAGTCTATTATGACTGTCGCGACTGTCGATCACTCCATCTCTTCTTTCTCTGCTGTCTGTTTCTACGTCCGTCGGTGTCGGCAATATATAATTTGAAAATGTGTGTGTGCATGTATGTATGCAAGTGTATATAAATATTTTGTAGCGGTTCCAAATTTTCAAGTTTTATGGAGACTTTATTGTACACTGCAAATTTCAGGTTCGTACTTGCATGCACTCACACATATTTGTCACATTCGTCATGAAAATTTATAATTGTAAGCATCAATTATTTGCGCAACGCACAAATATCTATACATACAACGTCTATTTCTAGAATTATTCAAATCTTTCACTTGGTACATTAATCTTCTGTTTTTCTTACATCGTGAACAATTTCAAATAGTTCATTAGTTTCAAGAAGTTAGCTTGAAAGATGTAGGTTATATATCTTCAGTCGCAACAAATTGGATGAAAGGATCGAATCGATTTAATGCTTTGCGTGTAAAGACGACATCTGACGTGCAGTGTCCAGACGACGAACTAATCGTATTCCTAGTCGCAAGAAGTTGGACGAAAAAATTAAAGTGATTTGGACTACGCATCGTACGTATATCGACGACTTCGGGCGACGTGCGATATAACCACTTTCATTTAACACTTTACTGCCGCTAGCAGTTCAACAGCATACGCACGTTCGACCGGCAGTTCAGACGCAGATTCTCTCTGGCGCCGTCTCTGTTTCAGTTTAGACTCTCCAATACCATTCTTTTCGTTCATCGCGAACGGTAAGTTTTTCAAATAAGTATAAAATTGTAGGAGCTTACAAAGCAACGCAACTGACACAACTGAGCAAGGTACCTTAGTACTAAATAACAAATTACTGCTCAAATAATGAGATAGATTGTCGGCAACAAAAAGCCGATTAATAGGCTATCGGTCGCTAAAGTGCTGAGGCTTTCAATAGATTGACCGTATATGAACGACGAGCTAGCCGATCCAATACGCATCTAGTATAACCGTATATTCATTTAGATAAAACAACTATCATTACGTCAAAATTACACTGGCACTGATAATTGAGAAACGTTTAACGAAATTCAATTTTTGTATATATTTCTTATACTTGATTTAAAGAAAATATTATTTTGCAACAGAACGTTTTATGAAATCCTGACGACCATGTTTGAAGACTGGAATATTGATAACTCTACCGCTCGAAATAAACGAATAATGTCGAATAAGGCTATATTATCTTTTCGCATTTCGAATTTTTTAATTGGTTATTTCGCGATTACTTTCTTCATATATGCAGGACTTGCTTTAACATTATTTGACGAAGATCAACTTTCATCAGGCTCAAAACAAAGGAAGTTTTTAATCAGAATGGAATTTCCATTCACAGCAACAATCTCTCCACGTTATGAGGTTATTCTAGCTATACAGTTTATATTCGAATCAGTCATAGTTTATGGAGCAGCCACGTCGATAGCACTAATTGCAGCATTAGTAAGTAATTCTTTCCTATTATGATTTCATAAATTGGTGTTGTAAAATGTTTAATACTTACTCAAATGTGTAATTCATTTATAACAAAGAGGTAGACAATACAGATACTATTATTGCTATTCTATTCAATTTCGTAATTCGAATGTGTAACATTTGATATATCAATTAATATAATATATGATTACCATATCATTGCGTTTAAACAAAAGTTCATAGCGTTTTTTTAGGTGAGATTCAGATACAATACGAAGATTTAGATACATAGATTTTTTGTATATATATTTATTTAACAACGTATGTAACATGTCTCGTATGACTTAAACTCCTGAGGTGCTATTTTAAACGTGTTGATTTGTTTTATAAAGAAACGAGTAGTAAAATTGTAATAGTCAATTATATTAAAATCAATGTAAGTACAAGTACAGAAATACTGTATGCCGATCGTAATCGTCGCTCGCTCAAAATTCATATATCGATAACAATTCAACTCTTCTACTGGCTAACTATTCAAGTATTTGACATCGTATTTATATCGACAGGTGTTATTATAAAAAATTCAAAGTTAGATTTCACATATATCTTCGGTTGACGATTACAAATAACGGCAACAATATTTCATCCGGAGTTCGTTTACCTTTAGACTTCGCAAACGAAAACAACGGTGGTATTCCAAGGCACAATAATATGAGTCTCTCCCGATTTAAATCTTTCGTTGATTTATATACTTCTATATCACCCTCTTACCGGTGATAACGTTTTCTTTTTCTTTTTTTTTTTTTTTTGTTTTGTTTGGTTTACAAAGGTTGTCGTAGGTAGATTTTCCAAGCCCAACGAGCTCTACAGCTTTACCCGAAACCTGCCTATAACCGATCAGGAAAGCGAACTCTTCTGCGCGCGCGCGTAACGTACATATTTCTCGTGTTCTCGTCACTTGTACTTGCCCGCCCATCGTTTCGCTCGATTTGAATTTTGCGCGGCATTAACACGTCGCGGCTTTCGGCGTTTTGTCGCTAGATGTCGTCGGGTACGACAAGGTGGGTTTTATTTGATCTATGAAGACTGTCACGTTTCTAATAAAATAAAAATAAAATTCTTATTCTTATAATTATAATTATAATTATAATTAAAATTCTGATAAAATTCTTATCTCCGCGTTGTATCACCTTGCATGGCCCGTCGTAAGGTGGTTGGACGGGACTTCGGACGGCGTCGTTACGCAAGAACACATAGGGTGAAAACGAGAGTTCGCGGAAAATAAAAACTTTTTTTCGTACCATGTCGTGTGATCGGTTTTGGGTTTTTTACTATTCGCTCTTTTAACCGATTCGCGTATTCGCATTGGTACAAAAAATTCCGCTGGCAACCGTATTCCAGTGCCGTAAACCATTTCGGCAGCCATTGAATTCAGGTCCTCCTTAATGGCTGTCGAATCTTCAATAAAACGATCGGCAAAATTTCGATTCAGTTGCTCGAGTCATGGCATTTGACGCTGCTTTCAATTCCCGATGTAAACCATCCCATTGGACGCGGGTTTTGATTCGAATTGATATTCTTGGTCGGATGTTATTTTCAAGGGTACGCCAAAACAAGTTATCCATGTAGAAAGGAGGGCTGAAGCAACGGCTGATGCTTCCATATCGGCTATGGGTATTGCTTCGGGCCAACGCGAGAAACGGTCGATACACGATAGACAATATCGGTAGCCTTGCGAGTACGGTGTACAACCGCTTCCACACGCTCGGCTAGCAGCTTTATTCCGTCGGCGTTTACCGTATACCCAAGGAATGTGATTTTGTGCGCGTCGAATTCGCATTTCGTGGGATATATTACGACACCGTAGTAGTTTAGGCGGTTAAATAGTGTTCGCAATGTTGTTTGTCGTCTTCCGAAGCTATTGGAAAATCGTCGATGTACGCGTAGACGAATTCTAGGCCTCTCGTGATTTCGTCAACGAATTGTTGACGCGTTTGCGCGGCATTTCGAAGTCCAAACATTATATTCACTGCTTCGAAAAGTCCGAAAGGTATCGTGATTGCAGTTTTTTTCAACGTCTTCGAGCGCGATTGGTATATGATGGTAAGCGCGGAGGAGGTCGATCTTGGAAAAGATACGCTTACCGTGCAAATGTTGCGCAAAGTTTTCGATATGTGACATGTGAGTACTTGTCGGGTACGGTGCGGGCGTTCAACGCACGGTAGTCGCCGCAAAGATGTAAGCCTCCGTCTTTCTTCGATACGACATGCAGCGGTGATGCCCATGGACTCTTTGATAGCCGTATCACTCCTTGCTCCATCATCATCTCAAATTCCGTCTTCACTTGAGTCAGTCGGGTACGAGGCGTCGAGGTTTGCTGAAGACGAGGGGCCCGGGAGTGGTTTTGATGTGGTCTACCACATCGTGGCGAGTTTTTTTCTTGTCCAAAAAAGGGTGGACAGATTGTCTTGATCGATACGGCTTCAGTCGTAGCCGTGTATCCTGTCGAAGATAGGTTGGTGGTCTTGTCGATGAGCTGTCGATTTCGAGGGACGATCAGTAACCTATAGTGGCTCAGAAAGCCACACCAATGATAGGCGTGTTAACGTCCGCTACCGTGAAACTATTTGAATGTTCGTCGAAGCAACAGGTCGAGGGTCACTAGGATGGTGCCGTAAGTCGCGATGCGTGTCCCATTCGCCGCGAACAGTTTGCACGTGTCTTTGTTCACAGGTCCGCGTGACTTATTGCGAGGGTACACGCAAATCCTGATCCTGAGCTGTCGTTGTGCGCCGCGTTTACGGACGTCTGATCCCGTTTCCGTGCTTTCAATTGCAAGGAGCTCGGCACTTTCGTGCTCGGTCTCCAAAAATTGCGTGGTAATAGCATAGGCCGGGCGGTTGTGTCCTTCCTCGAGAACGTAAACGTCGGCGTCTCAAGCGTGATCGTGGACGGTGGCGGCCATCGAGGCTCCACGCGTCTATTCGCTCTATTAACCGACATAGCAGCTTGTGTATCGGGTCCGATTTGCGGTTGTGCCATTCGCCATCAGTTGTTTCTGCTTCGACGGCGGCAATTCGTCCCGTCTCAGGGCGAATTTCATGTATCAGATCGGCCATCTGAATTTTCTACTTTTCTTCCGTGGCGGCCAAGACGCGCTGGATATGAACCGGTAGTGAGGACGAAGTCATCTGGTGTTGAGAGGGTGGCGAGTTTCTTTAGGCCCCGATAAAATTAGGACGGAGTACTGTCGCCCATTTCTTCGCACTCCAACAACTTGCGCACTCTTGCATCTAAGTCGGCGAGTCTTGTACTTTAATCGGACGTAGTGCCCCGTCTTCGGCTGGTCGAGCAGTACGTCCCGGACCAGCTGGAACTGCTGCTCAGTAAGACTCGCAACAGTGATATGAAATTTAACTTCGTCGCTGGTAATGCGGGCAGTCTTGAACTGTGATTCCAATACCTGGGACCACAGCGTCACGCCGTGACTCCAGAACAGCGGTACCCAGAGCGGTGTGCTCACCAAACGTACGTTGTCCGTTGCGTCCGTCGCGCTTACGTCCTGATTGGCACTCGCCATTTTGAATGTAACACGATCACCTCTTTTCACTTTTATATCTCGTTGGGGTCACCAATTTGAGATGCTATTTTAAACGTGTTGGTTTGTTTTATAAAGAAACGAGTGGTAAAATTGTAATAATCAATTACATAAAAATCAATGTAAGTGCAAGTACAGAAATAGTGTATGCCGGTCGTAATCGTCGCTCGCTCGAAACTCATATATCGATAACAATTCTACTCTTCCACTCGCTAACTATTCAACTATTATATCGATAGATGTTATTATAAAAAGTTCAAAGTTAGATTTCATATGTAACTCCGGTTGGCGATTACAAATAACGACAATAAAATTTTGTCCGGAGTTCGTTTACCTTTAGACTTTGCAAACCAAAACAATGTTGGTATTCCAAGGCACAATGATATGAGTCTCTTCCGATTCAAATCTTCCGTTGGCTTATGTGCCGCTACAGTCCTTTCAATTAGTGTTACGATTTGACCATCATCAACGACTGTAGGCCACCTCATCAACATATTCTGAACTGGACTAACTCTGGAAGGTATTCTCACCTCCAGCACTATTTGTATAAACGGTACATTTTTCCCATTCTCTATTAAAGGAGCATCAAACGACGAAAATGTATCTCGCTTCCCTATATCTTTATTTATAAATATACTTGAAACTTGTAACTTAGAATTCACAAATACATGCATAAACAATCGAGAGCGGAGCGTTTAAATATCATTTATCATGATATGAATATGTACGATTCATTTCTATTGTAAACGTAGACGTTTCAAACGCCGTCATTCAAAAACGCTGCGAACTTTTGTTACGATTTAATACAGAGAATTAAATTTTGTATTTACAGTGCTTCACAAATATTTGTAAATATCGCCAATACATAATGTGTTCGACGAAATTGTTATAGATTTTTAAATGAAATACGAAGAAGCAATTTTTGTGACTAATATTGTACTTTCTGGACAATCGATCATATTTTGCGTAGTTGTGGATTAAATTCAACTATAAATAATTCCTACGACATAACTAGGCACTGATTTATTCGAATACAATGATTGTTTTGGAATTATTTTTATTATTCAGCTATCGAAAATAATATTTTCTATATATTTTATTTAAAAAAAATTTTTCCAATATAATTTCTGAAACAATTTCTCCAAACAATGTCAACATCGGAAATACATTCTATAATATTGTTGTTAATAGATAATTCAAGAGAGAACCATTCTGACGATGTTAGCGAATGTTATGATATAAAATAATTCGGCGCATGAAATTAAGAAGAGTATAAATATTAAAATTGTCTGTGACAGATGGCTTCTTATTATTAAAAATAATTCTGTTATCGATCTCTGCGCCATTTCACGATTTTAAAATGCCACTCGCTTGTTTTTTTATTCACGCACCATTTTGATCGACAACAAAAGAGGGGCATACATATGTCCACATAAACAACAAAGACAGAATGGAATTCTTTATGCAGCCATTTCTCTCTGTATGTGCGATTATTATATGAAAATTAATCCTAAGATTTAATATATTTCTCTTTCCCAACCTTTACCTTAATCCGAGTGTAGGTTGAACGCTATATGTCGCAGTATTACGCGAAATTATAAACAATTTCAATAATATAATTTCGCCTATGTTCACAGTTCCAAACACATAGATCACTCTGATATATCAGTAGTCACCGAATGCATGCCATATAGAGATGTTAATATATGCCTCGAGTTGATGTGAATGCCCTCATTTGTATCAAAGTTTGCGGTGATACGGTAAAAGCTAACAATTTCACCTATCCTCTGGTTACGTCACTTGCAGGATAGCAGGTAGATAATTCAGTAATTTTTTGTTTCGGCTTCTGATTGTATCATTCATCTGGGAGAACGAAGACCTACTAATTCATTGATCCCTTTTACCGGATAAGCTGCATCTACTCGGTGGAATTTGAGCTGTGTTATTATGCACCACTCACTCTTTTGTGAACTAAAGGCGCTTAGTCATTCTGTAGGTCCCAGTTAGCACCACGAGAAAATAAGGTGAGAGAGATCAAATAAAATAGACACCTCAATTCCACCATGGATTTTGATCTATGCGAAAAGGTTAGGAAATCTCGTCCCGTATAGTTGACTTTATACATATAAATATGCTAATCATAAGTATCGATAATTTATTGATGCAACACGTACGCGGTAATGATTGGTAGAAAATTTAATAAGTAATTCTACAAGTCAAATTAAGACGAAACTAAATACATGGAATAAAAAAAAATGCACAGTTCTAGGTTATGTTTATTAGTTCCTAACATTCAGAAGTTGACCTAAATGTCTCTGAAATGCGACATTTCCCTAGATGAAAGATGTACAGAGCAGAAAGAACCATACTCCACTGCTTTTTAAAAGATAAGAGCATTTCGATAACCAAAGCAAAACGTTAGACGAACCAGTCCATGCTACAGTTTAAATGTGTCTTTTATATATAATTTATTTCCCTGTACCTTTAACATTTTCTTATTCTTTTACTTTTTATTTCATTTGTATACGTATGTATGTACGTGAATATCATACTGTGTAGTGATTATTATCTCTCAGGTATTTTTATGCGTATACATCGCATGCATAATGTAAATACAGCACAATGTACATTCGAAGCATATGCTGCGCGGTGTTTTACACCACTGGATCGATGAAGGTTTGTTACAAAGGCTAGCCGCAAAATGTGATATTCAAGGTTAACATCTCTTGTTCTTTCGAAAAATGTCAACAAATCGATTGATCTGCGATCTATAGTTCATCATTCCATTCAACATCATTCTAATATACAGTATTAACTGTTCCATAATAACATTTGTAAGGATTGTCACGTGCCTATACGGCACGCAGCGCGCGCAGGCAATAGTTCGCTCGGGCCGTGCAAGGCGTAAATATTGTAGTATTGTGGACAGATTGTCTAAGAAATATCGGGTGAACCATAAACAATGTTGCGAAAAAGCCTAAGTGCCGACAGGCCAAATGGGTCTGGAAACTTCAATGGAATAGTTGCGCGGAAGAAAGGCCTACGTGACCATGGCCGCGGACTGTTGCGAAACACGTACGTGGTGGAGCTAAAGGGATGTTTAAGAGAGAAAGATGAATTAACAGTCAATCGTGAGTTGAGAAGTCCGAGTGTGGTCAGCGTTGTCACACGAGAGAGAGTTATCAGCGTTGTCGAGGAGGGTGGTCCGCGTGAAAGAGAGCGTTGGAACCGTGGTAACGAGAGTTGTAAATTAACTATTTAGTAGTTTAGTTATAGCACATTACTGTATTTAGTTCACGTTAAATAACCATCATTTCCTGTTTAATCCATTTTAAATAAATAAAATCCTACAATACACATGCGTTTTGCGTGCAGTGCGGGCGTGTGTGTAGATAGCTCATCCTGGAACAGACGTGTGTCAACGCCCGGACAAGCACAATATACTCGAACTAAACGAAACAATTTAGAAAACGAAAATAACTACTTCAAATATAGCTGTAAAATAAGGTTAATCTGCGGAAAATTTGTAAGTTCAGAAATATTCTAGTCCCATACGAGTCCTATTCACGAGATCGCTTACTGATGAGTGAGGGCGTTAGAAATAAAATAAGATAAATTGAATATTAATTTCAATGTATATAATGAACGAAAAAAGTAAACATTTTACGATAATCTCTGCATATACCGTGAATAAAAAAGAAAGAAAGCAATTGAGATACAATAAAACACCTCACGGAATTCATGTTTTTAGACAAACCAGTTTTAAAACATACAAATTAACTTAGCCCTCGTATTGACTACAATACGAGGCACTAGCCTGGTTCACCTTCGGACTTGGTGGTGAACAACGAAAGTTGTTTATCTAGGAACGATAAGAAGCCGAACTTATATTTTTTTTTTATACGCCGTGGTGGTTTGTAGATTTAAAAAATATTTAAAATATTTAAATTCTGAATAAAAATAATAGTTAAGAATAATTTTATTAAAGTATAATAATAAATAATAGTGAAAATAATATTTAAGCAGTAATTTCGCTTCATTTCTACAAAATGTATCGGGCGCTCAAAAATAATTTCTCCCGAGCATCATAGCCTTATTCTACACCTACGAGTAGATGTAAGAACTGCATCGGTAAGAACTGTAAAGGAAGTAGCTGCACGTTGACTTTCGCCTTCAATTCAGGGCGAAATTCTCTTATTGCGTCGTGCTCTAGTCATCATGAGGATAAAAAATCTGAAGGGAACCATGGGTCTCAACGCAACCGTTCTCTTGGAAACAATGTTAAAGTACTATTAGCTACCGAACTCACTCTATTTGTAATGTGCTTATATTTTGCAATCGGATGAATGGATAATGGCATCTATTGTCGCACGTAAGTAACTCAGATCCACCATTATACAGAATGTAATTGAACTGGCGGTGCTAGCGAAAAAGAGATAATTCTACGTGAAAGAAACAAATTGGAAATATACAACAAATGTTTTTTGATTGACGCTTCGTTTTTGATGAAATAAAAATTTGTCAAGTATACTTAAATTTGAATTACTGATTTAATATGAGTAAACAATCAGGAGGAGGTTATTCTACATCCGAAAGTAAGTCAGAAATGTAAAATAAAATTCTTATTTCTGCAGATCTTCACCGAACCAAAGGTGTGGAATAACGCTGTGATGCTGTACGAATCTGTGCTTTGAGTGACCTCAAAGTGGAGGCTTAATATCAGCAAAGATTTTCGTAAGGCAGCGGTGTTTACGTGAAAATGTTTACCAATACTACCTATAACATCACAATCGCCTATTATACCCGTGATTTAGTACTTAAGCTATAATCGATGTTTATATACAAACATCAGTAAGATAAAAGCAAAAATGAAATTTAATAATAGCGAAAAAAGATATGCTGTTAGCTTATGGTCCGTGCGGTGAAAATGCAACAGCAGCTCGAGCCATCTATATCGAAACGTATCCTTAACGAAATCAGCCATCTCGATGGATATTCCAGTAACTTTGTAAATCGCTTCGAGATACTAGAAGTTTTAATGTTACCAACGCAACAACGTATCCAAGACTGTCACATTTGATGAAAATACCATCGCGGTTCTAACAACGATAACAGAAAATATCAGATTTCACCAGGGTCTAGCATTAGTAAAAGAAGCGTACTTCGAGTCCTTCACAATGAAATATATCAGCTAGTTCCTCATTAGGAGCTGCACGGAACGAATCCGCCCAGTGTTTTCTGGATCAATGACACAATAATGATTTTTTTTACATAAATGTTACTTATAGAGGAAGCAATATTTAGTAATTACGAGGACATTAATTTGAGAAACATGCACAACTGGATACTACAAAATCCTCACTGACTTAAAGAAGTTGGACCACCAATGTCAATGGGGCGTTAATAGTAAAAGTAATTGTAGTGTGGCATACTCGGCAACCAATTAATACTTTATTAATGAATGATCACTTACTTCAGAGAACACCTCACCGATTTCGATGACCTTGAAATATCTTGTCAACATCAACATTCTGAATAACTTTTCGCTATACATGTCATCGCCGCTCGGCCTTAGTATCCACGATATTCATAAAAATTTAATTGAACTTACTTTCCGTTATACGTCTCTTTGGCATATTTGACCGCATTTGTACCAATACAAGATTAACTCATTGATGCTAATCGTTTTTAATATAAATTAAGGAAAATCAATCGGCTAATAATACCAACATGATTTAATGTTTATTTCATTCCATTTTTTAAGCGTAACGTGTACCTATCTAAGTAAATTCGATCACATTACTACTCAGTATTATTTACATGTACTACCAAACATATTGTTATGTATAACTCAACAACTAAGACACTATGCAGTTATCACTAGGTTCCACATGGTAATGTATACAGTTTATATACATTATCTTACATTATCTTGATCAGTTGAAG
Organism: Bombus flavifrons; assembly: GCF_040668555.2. Lineage (NCBI taxonomy): Eukaryota > Metazoa > Arthropoda > Insecta > Hymenoptera > Apidae > Bombus > Bombus flavifrons. The sequence goes on along the minus strand of NC_138458.1, from coordinate 2,704,698 downwards.
ATTAAAATTAAGTAGAACGTTCTATATGTTGGCAAATTCATCGAAAATTATTTCTCGCTGTCATTGCTAGGCGTCTAATGGTGGTCGGATACTATTCTAATCAACCCCATAACAGAGCCTTTCTGAAGCGCGGCGCTTTTCCAAATATTCCAGATGGTTGTGCTCTAATTACTTTCGCGACAACTGAATGATTCAAAACTTGTCGCACCTTTCTAAAGCGCGACACTATCTTCAATTTCCAAACTGTTGTGTCATTGATATTCTAATTCATAACCATATGAGTAGCGTTGACTAGCGTATCGATCCAACTAGTAAGTAGACTCCACGTTTCGGTTTACCCGCTGTGTGCAGAAGTACTAGCACAGGAAGGATTAAAGTCTTTTTCAATGTCTTCTTGATTGTTGAATTGATATCTTATTCGAGTAGTACATATGGTGCAGATCCGAAATTGAATAAGAATATTACAGTGTTTAGATCCTCACCTTGTTTATGTGTATAGTCGAACACACTCTTGGAATATTATAATGAATTAATATTATTGTTTGAAGACTATAATTCGTTAACAATTAACAACGTTTTACTTCTTGATACAAAGAACAAAAAGAACACAAAGAACACAAACAACTAAACTGACTGACTGATAATTGAAAACTCTCAACTCAAAAGAACTCAACTGCTAACTGCTCGACAACTTGAACTCCTTGACAACTGCGAAACGCAAAGTGGCTACGCTTATTTATACAAAAAGATATCATGGAATAATTGTCACGTGACGGGTTATTCCATGAATACGCGGAGTTTCGGCATGTAATTACTTCCGCAGACGCTGCAATCTTCATTTTTGCTGATGTCCTTCCAAGAAGTGTTAGGATTTCCTTTCTTCTCTGATGTCGTTTTCATGGAACTGTTTTGAACCTTTTCCTTCCTGAAGTCTTTGTTATTGCATTCCTCTTAGAATTTTTATTTCCGCTAATAATGAGTCGTACTTTCCTTGACCTGATGTTACCTTTTGCTGATGCCGAAGTTTGATTCTTTGGCGCGTGACAGTTAGTTGTTTCTGCTGATACGGCGTATTGTGGCGGGGAGGGCGCGCGCAAGGCGACGCGTGTCAGCGGATGTCTCATGTTCCATGTTTCGATTTCGATATTCTTAAGTCAGATTTCAATAAGTATTTGTACGAGTCGTATCTTTTATTTCTCTTGAGTTTTCTGTTTTTAATTTCATTTGCCTGAAGTTGTGGTTCGCTCCATTCGTGAGTTATGACGTGTTCCTTTACTGCCTCACGTTACGATTCGGGTGGAGCGCGAGACGTGACATCATAATTCAATGTCCTCCGATACTTTGGCATCAAAAACATAACATATCATTTGAAATAATGAAATTGACTTTAAAATTTCTGAAACATCTCCACATATAAAAAGGTAGAAACACCACATAATATGACTTTCCAAACTGTACAATTATTCTAAAATACATTTTTTCATACAACGCGCTCTTTAGAAGTTGTTCGAGCTATAGAAATTGCTTGCGTGGGTCAGCTTGTGTATTGAATGTCAATAGTTATTACATACAAACATTTATATGTTGTTGACGTTCGTTAAAATCGGCACCATTTTTTTCATATTTTATCTGCTGATCATGTTTGCGTGACACACATCATTGCGTCACATTTTCGTCTGAAGTTTAGCTGTGTACAACATTATTATACTAAAAATATTAAACGCTTCAAATATTACAGGTGTCATATTATTAATATTTATGCGGTATTTTTCAATAACCAGCTGAAGATTTTTTTACGTTTCAGATATTACACGTTGGTAGTCAGATTGACTTACTTTGCTACAAATTGACAGAAATTTCTCATAATTATGAAAAAGAAAAATTGCAGAAACATATAATAGATGACATCGTTGGAAGACATCAACGAATCATACAATTCTCAAAGAATATTGAGAAAATCTTCACTTACATATCGTTATGTCAATTTGTATCGAATATGTTAGTAATCTGTTTCATAAGTTTCATTTTGGTGGTCGTAAGTGAATTTGACTTATGATTAACAGTAACATTGATAGATAATTGAACTGAGTGTATATAAAACAAATGACTTTCATTGATAACAGTCTTCACATATGGATCAAGCGACTGTGATAATAATGAAATGCTTTCCGTATTACATTGCTGTTAATTGTGAAGCATTTATATTATGTTATACTGGCGAATATCTTACTTCTAAGGTAAGAAATGGAAATACAAGAAATAAAGCAAAATAGACTATTACATACGACATAATAGTTTACTAATACCTATATACCTTCTTTTCAGAGCGAAGATATTACTAAATCTGTATATAATTTTCTTTGGTACGAATTAAAACCTCAAAATTCTCGTGTTATATTATTAATGATATTGCGATCACAGGGAAAATTAACATTAACAGCGGGAAAGTTTCTTTGCCTTTCTCTCGAGGCTTTTGCGAATGTAAGACACTTGAGTTTATAACATGAAATGAATACATATAAAGTAACAATATACCTACGTTCCGATTTTATTATTATTATTTTTTTTATTTTTGTAATTAGTTTTTATGTAAACGGACATTTTGTTTTTATGTAATTATAGTAAATTAACATTTTCAGATGTTAAAAGCATCTGCTTCGTACGTGTCTGTTTTGTACGCAATGTACTGATTTGTTGAAAAATCGTTCCAAAGTTTTATAGGTTTTATTTGAGTACGGAAAATTTTAACAAAAGTATCATGTTAATAGATTGATACATTTGATTTTCTTTGTAGAGATATGTAAATAGAAGAACATGAACGTAATTAATCGAATAAAATCTCAGTTATTTAATTTCCCTAATATTTCACAAAATAAGTGCATAAAAGAAAGATATTCCAAATGATAAAGCTTGTATAAACTGCTTTATTTAAAGCGAATCGTGATATACGTTTACAGTGTATTCTCAAATTATTCGCGAATAACTGCGTGTATGTGAAGCATTACCACATTTCATGGCTAAAATGTAAATAAATTAATTCTAAAACGATTCATACATAACATTGGTCATTATTGACAGTATTATTGATAGCGTGTGGTCTATACTGAAATACGATACAGATTACGTCTTACTCAATGGTACAAGTTTCTCGATTTGTCCGCTGTACAGTAAGGCGTTCTAATCGCTGTGTTAACTGCGTATATAAGACGGTCGGATATACGTGAAATATGACCGTAGCGTACAACGAAATGTAGATTGTTTTCAATAAAGCACAGTTTATGACGTTATGTTATGACGTGAATAGCCTTTCACGAGTGTTGTCAAACCTAAATGTATATTTACGTATGATCGTGGTTGAGTATAATTACATGCCATTATAATACGCCACTTGGTCGAATGTAGAAAAATGTAGTGCAAGTGAAAAAGGAAGAAATCCAAAGTTTTGATTAAAAACATATCAGTGAGTGAGACAATAGAAATGCAACGGTGAAACTTTTTTATTGCTCATTTTTGTCGTATTAACCTCTTACCACTGTTGATGAAAGGTTTTTCTGATTAAAAGACAGACCAAGCACGAGTATGCTTGGAGTATATTTACTTATTTAATGACATTAACTTATCTCCTTTCTTATTAGATATTATTATTATGATTATTAGATATGTTATCACGTTCGCAGCAAGTTTCCTTACTTGAAGATAGTATAATCGGCTAGAGATGGAAAATACACCGATTTCCTAGATAGAGAACCGCTCTCGAGTTATAGAGCCGGTACTTTGCTGCTTGAAGGGCCGCTTCTTATTTATATGAACTCTTTTAAAACGTTATGTATGTGGTTTAACTTTTTCTTTCAAAATTGCTACATTTAGAACAGATTATTAAAGCTAACAGTTTTCTGGATATTACAAGACAAAGTTTTTGTGTCCCGTCATTAAGATCTTTGCATCCCTTTCACACTGATTTTAATTTTTATAAAAGAGATACGTGTCGAAAGATTATTCATATATAATTTTCGTTAAACTTGATGAAATTTGAAATTTCATGTTACCCTTTAACTATAGGTACATTCCGATGACTTGTGCATAATATTACACATTATAACATCAGAGAATGTAATATATATTGTATAACGTAGTTAATGTATACTGATAGATCCTGATGTTAGCGCTTCGCACATAACTTGTCGCTAGGTCACCGCTTTCCTTGGCACTTACAGCGACTCACGAAAGTATTCGAACTCTTAAATTTACAAATTTAAATTAATAAAATGAGGTGTGCTACGCTAATTTGTTAATACAATTTGGTATCTATAGCGACGGGAAAGTCTCAAGATTACATCAGTAAAATTTGAAAACGATTCAATAATATAGACAGAAGTTATGATACATTTATTAGAAACATTCATGATAAGTGTCTCACAAAAGTATTCGAACGCTGTAGCACTGTTGAGAGTTTTTCATCTTCCTTTGCACTGAATGTAAACATCATTGCTAAATGAAAATATTGGTACGTTCACTTGATGTTAGGATATCGTTTCAGTAACAGTAACGTAGAAGTGTGCACAACAGTATTTAAAATGAATACCAAATAGTCTGAAACAAAAGTGTGAAAGAGAAATAATATTCCGATTACACAAGGACGGCAAATCATATAACGAGATTGCCGGAATTGTGAACAGAAGTAAGCCCATAATACGCTATATCATAAAAGAGTCAAAGGACGAGGGAATACTTGCAAACAAAGATTGATCACGTCGATCAACGAAATTGACTAGAAGAGAAGAGAAAGTTATTCGCAAATTAAAAAAAAAATCTCACTACATCTGCTCCTCAACTCGCAAGTATGGTAGCTGATATGTTTCATAAAGAAGTTCACCCAGAATTGTCGATGAATCTTATGAAACAATGATATTCATGGCAGAGTGCCGCGAAAGAAGCCATATATTGATGCGGTAAATCATAAGAAAAAATTGACTTTTCCAAGAACCTATGTTAATAAAGATCTTTTTGGGACAAAGTCATCTTTTCAGACGAGTCAAAGTTTAACATTTTTGGCTTAGATGGTCAAAATTATGTGTGAAGAAAACGAAATACGGAATTGGAAATTCGACATTTACATCAAACAGTGAAACACGGAAGTGGATCGATCATGGTGTGGTGGTGCATGGCTGCCAGTGGCACCGGCAATTTGATATTTATTGATGGAATACTTGATAAATATAAGTATTTAAATATTTTAAAAATAACCTTAAGGAAAGTGCCCGTAAATTAGGATTATTGGAAGATTTCCACTTCCAACAAGATAATGCCTAAGCATACTGCTAGAATTGTGAAAGAATGGGTCGTATATAACACACCACACATCTTAATTACTCCACCGCAAAGTCCAGACATAAATCCGATTGAAAATTGATAAATTTCAGGTAATTTCAAAGCAAGTATTAAAAGATAAAATTACAGAAATATAGAACTCCGTTGAGTGTAGTTTTACAAAATCATTGGTTTACAGTATGGAACGTCGATTGAGACCTATTATTCCTGCTAAAGATGATCCAACAAAACATTAATATTAAATAATTTAATAGTATATATAGCGTTCAAATACTTTTGTGAGTCACTTACAATGTGTGTTTCTGATAAATGTATCACAACTCCTACCTACGTTGTTGAATCCTTTTCAAATTTTACTGACACAATCTTAAAACTTCCATCTTCCTATTGACATCTGCTGGTATAAACAAAGTACTTTAATGTATATTATTTTGGCCATTCAAGTTTGCATATATACGCGTTCGAATACTTTCGTAAGCCACTGTATGTAGAAAGCGTTACACTAACAATAATACTTGATATAAAAACATATTAACACAATATGATATATATTTTTATATATATAACAATAAAGAACAATAAATAGCTAATGCAAGTGGCTTCTAAAATGAGTTACATGCATTTGATGCGTAATAGTGTAGTATCGGGGAAAGTTAGGTATAAATTTTTCCCCGACTATTTACAATTTATTTACAATAAATTGACTGTACAGATATTAATTAGACAGAAAACGATAGTTGTTTAACTGGAACTAAACACAAAAATCGTAGGGACTTTCGGTTTGGTACGGGGCGAAGGTAACACGCGGACGGAGAGCTCTGGGGAAAAAGGAAGTGCGAAGGGAAAAAGGAGAAGGAAATACAAAGTGACACGAAGAAGGGAAAATAAAGGGTGAGGATACGAGGAGAAAGTGAAAGAAAAGCGAAAAGAAGTCTGGAATGAGAGGTACGAATTAGAAAACTAGAGGAGAAGAAGTTATGTAGGCAAAAGCGCGACAAATAAAGTAAGGCAGGGAAACAAACGATGGCGTTAAACAAAGGAAGACCAAGCAACGCGGGTAAGTCGGCAGATAAGGATAATTTCAAAAACACATTGGATAGTTACAGCTTGTCAGAAAAAGAGATACCAACCAGGGAGAGAGGAATGGAGGTAATGATGGAAAAAATAGAGAGGATGGAATGAGGATTTGAGGCGATGATAAAAGAAATAAAAGGGATATTTGAAAAATAAGTGGAGGAAACGAAGAAGGAAATGAAAGAGGAGAGGGAAAGAAGTGAGAGAGGGAGCCAGAGAGAGAGAGAGGAGAGAGCCAGAGAGAGAGAGAGAGAAGAGTGGGAAAGGGAAAGAAGAATTAGAAGAATCGAGGAGGAGAAAGACAGAGTAGAGAGAGAGAGAAAAGAAGAAAAAACATAGTAACTAAAAGAGTAGACTGGAACGAAGAAAGCAATGAAGGGACAGTAAGGGAGTTCATATGGGGAAAAATGAAAATAGAGGCAGAAGTAGAAAGAATACATATGTTAAGGGTGAGGGACAAAAAACAATATTAGTGGCGACGTCGAAATCAAGGGAGGAAAAAATAAGGGTAACGAAGGGAAAAAGCAAGCTGGAAAAGGGAATATACATAGATGACGATCTGACGAGAAAAGAAACAGAGGTACAGCAGCAAATAAGAAGGATAGCCAGAGTAAGAAGGGAAAAGGGTGAATATGTAAGGATCGGATATAAGAAGCTAAAGATAGAAAATAGATGGTACAGGTGGAACGGAAACGAGGAGAGGCTGGAGGAGGAAAGAAAGAGAGGGGGAGAAAAGTGAATAAAGAGGAAAATGGGGGAGGGGATTACAAAAGGGATAGAAATGTGTTTCTAGAATGTATCAGGGCTAATAAGCAAGGACAAGGAGGTGTGGAAATATCTGAAGACTTTCGACGTGATCGGGCTCACAGAAACTTGGATAGAGGAAGACATCTGAGAGAAACTAAAATATAGACTACCCAAAAAATTCGACTGGAAGTGTAGGACAGCAATAAGAGTAAGAAAAAAAGGAAGAGCAAAGGGGGGAATAATAACGGGTATAAATAAGGAACTGAGAGAGATAGAATACAAAGAAATAAGTGATAATATAGTGGAAAGAAAAATAGAACACAATGATAAGACGTATAGGATAATGGTAGTTTATAATCAAGACACAAAAGGGGCATGGAAAGAAATAGAGGAAAGAGTAGACGGAAGAGAAGAAGAAGTGATGATCATCGGCGGAGACTGGAATGCAAGAACGGGAAAGAGGGGGGGGGGGGCGACAAACGAGGACCTAGGGAAAAACAGACGATCAAATGACAAGACAATAAACATGGAAGGAAGAATTTTGTTAAAGTACCTGGAGGAAAGAGGCTGGACGATAGTCAGTGGAAGAGATAAAGAAGGGAAGGAGTGGACATGCATTGGGGAGAGAGGAAACTCTGTGATAGATTACGTGATTAGCAACCAGGAGGCGACAGAAGAGATAATTGGCATAAAAGTAGGAAAAAGGACAGAGTCAGAGCACATGCCGTTAGAGATAGAAATAGGGGGGCCGGAACTACAGGCAAATGAGGAAAAAGAGGAAGAAAAGAAGGAGAAAAGGAAGGAAAAAGTAGGAAAAATACTTGGAGGAATGTAAAGACTGGACCTGCAATGGAAGAACAGTGAAGGAAATGTGGACGGAAATAAAAAAAAGATAAACGAAGCAGTGCCAAAGAAGAAAGTGAAGATGACGAAATGAGGCGTGGGGGAGAAAGCGTGGTACGACAGGGAGTGGAAAGAATGGAAAAGAGAGATGAGAAGGAAGATGACAAAATTTAGGAAAGGAAAATGCAGCAGAGAAGCGCTCATAGAAGAAAAAAAGGCATTCAAACAGTGGTGTAAACAAAGAAAGGAAAGACACGAAGAAGAAGAAATGGAGAAAATAAAGACGATCAAAACAGAACAATAAGCGTGGAAATACATTAATAAATACAGAAGAAGTAGAGAAGGTATAGATGAGGATATAAGCGAAGAAGAGTGGAAAATCACTTCATGGATATTTTGGAAAGGACAGAGCACAAAGAGAGCAGAAAAACGGGAGGCATAGAGAGGAAGAGAAAATAACGGAGGAGAGAGAAGATAATATAAGGAAGGAAGAGGTAATTTACCAGCTGAGGAATTTGAAGGAAAAGAAAGCAACGGGGGAGAACGGGTAAGAAAATGAGGTCTGGAAGTATGCACCGAAGGTAGTGGGGGAGGCGTTATGGGAAATATTAAGGAAGATATGGTATGGGGAGGGGATACCAGAGGATTGGAAAAAAGGGGTGATATGCCCGATACATAAGAAGGGAGACAAGAGAGTAGCGAAGAGCTACGGAGGAGTAACTTTAATGGATACTGCATACAAGATTTACGCAGGGATACTGGATGAACGTCTGAAGGCAGAGATTGAAGACAAATTGGAAGAGAGCCAATTTGGATTCAGAAAAGGAAGAGGAGTGATCGATGCGGTTTATGTGATAAACCACATCATAGACAAACAGCTAGGCAAAGAAAGAGGAAAATTATATGCCTGCTTTGCGAACTTAATAGCGGTGTTCGACAGGCTAAACAGAGGGAAACTGGAGGAGAAAATGAGGAAAATGGGGATTAACAAAAAACTAATCCGAAGGATTAGAGAAATATACGAAGAAACGAGGAATATAGTGAGAGTCAAGAACCACAACAGAAGAGAATTTTGGACTGTGAGGGGAATCAGACAAGGGTGCCCATTGAGCCCGACGTTATTCAACATCTACGTGGCAGGACTAGAAGAAGGATCAAGGAAAGGACAGGCCGGGGGCATAGTGGTAGGAGAAAGATGTTATTTAATAAGGTTTTGGGTTTATAAACTAACGATTCACTTAGATTCGTTTTCTCCAATATATTTCAGTCTAATAATTCAGTCTTATAACACGTCTTACCACACAGGAATCTCCAAGTCAAAAGAACAACGTGGTCGACTTCTAAGACAAAAGAGCGTCGTTAGAAGTCGTACCAACTTAGCTTGTAGCAACCAGTGATCATACCAACTTAACATTTCTCAACACTCCCCTTTGATCGCTAGTTTCTACAAGCCCCATAGCTTTGGTAAATTGCTGAGTCTTAATCCTATTTAACCCTTTGGTAAGAATGTCAGCGACATTCTCCGGACTAGGTACATAAGTATAATCTAGTATTCCCCTCGATACGCAGTTCTTAACGTAAAAGTAGCGCACTTGGACGTGCTTAGAACTCTCGGCAACTATTTCGTCCTTTGACCATGAAATAGCTCCGATATTATCGCAGAATATTTTGCAGGGGCGAGGGCAATATGACAGTTGACCCAATTCCTTCAACAGTAAAGAAATCCACACTGTTTCCCTTGCTGCTTCCTGCATTGCCACGAATTCCGCTTCGCACGTCGACTGAGCTATAATCGGTTGTTTTTTGGATAGCCAGGATATCGCAGCACCAGCGAGTATGAACACATACCCGCTCCTGGATTTCCTGTCTACCGTACAACCCGCAAAATCCGAGTCGCAAAATACTTTCAGGGGTTGCCCGGTCCTCTGGTATACTAACTTTAAGTCTTTGGTCTTTAGTAAATATCTGAATACCCGCTTCACTGCTTTCCAATCGGATACAGTCGGATTCGCGCATCTTTGGCTTAATTTTCCTATTGCACACGCAACATCAGGACGACTTACAGTAGCGACATACATTATGTGCCCCACAGCTTGTTCATATAATTTGCTGTCGAAAGGCTCATCGCGTTCAATATCAAAACCAGCCTCACATTCACTAGCTAGCGGTGTCGACACTCCCACCACCCCAACCTCGCGAGTAATGTCAAACAGATCCAGCATTTGACCTATCTGTACAGATTGATCGAATACTACCGTGGTGCTGTTTGGCTTACTCAGGTGGATGGACAGAAATTGAGTGTCTACACCTAGCATTCTAACATCTTTTTTTTTTTTTTTTTTTTTTTTTTACGTGGAGAAATCCTCATGGACACCCGCGGCTGTCAAACAGCGGCGGGTAGTGTCGGACTCTTACCGACTAAAACTCCACGGTGGCCTGTCCTGACGTTTGGTCGAGGGACACACGGGCTCTCTTGCGAAGTACTACCGGGGTGCCCCCTGTCGTCTATCTCCCTGTGTAGATCTTGAAGGGAGACGTCCTGTTCTTGCTTGGTCCGTTAGGGGGGGACCACGTCCCCTAACGCCTCGATCCTATTCTCACGCTCCTAAGGCGGCGGCTGCGCCGCGCCTTCGTGGCGTCTGATGTTCCTCTGCTGCTGCGACGTCCTCGAGGGATGGCGCGATCTTTCCCGATCTCTTTCCGCCCGCTCCTTCGCGAGCATCACTTGCTCGCAGTATGTGCGGACGGCGACGAACTCCTGGCGCCCTCTGAGCATCGCCTCGACGACCGCTTCGGGGGCTAATCTCTCGCCAATGTCGAGCCGTAGGACGCGTCGCGGTTCTGCCCACGCCGGGCAGTGCTCCAGCGTGTGTTGCGCCGTGTCCTCCTCTTCCTCGCAGTGGTGACAGATGGACGTCGCCTCCCGCCGAATCCTGAGCAGGTACTCGCCGAATACTCCGTGGCCGGTGAGCACCTGCGTCGTCCTGAAGGTTAGCGGGACCCCGCCGTGTTCTCTCCAGGCGTCCCAGTTCGGAAGCACGGCGCGAACGGCGCGATGTGGCCGCACGGCGTCCTCCTCCACCAGCTGAGAGCGCCATCGCTCCCAGATCTCCGACTTCGTCTCCTCCCGAATGTTTCGGACCGTCTGGCTGTTGGACGGTGGCGTCGTCGTCGTCGTCGAGCGCCCGTCCGAGCTCGGACATCTCAGGTGTTCGTACACCCTTCGGAGCGCGAGGGCCTGCAGCTCGAACGGCGGGGACGCCGCCAGCACGGTCGCCGACGCGTAGGACACCGTCCTGTATCCTCTGGCGATGCGGATGGCGATCGTCCGCTGCAGTCTTCTCACCAGAACCAGGCTGCGACGACTCGCCGCCAGATCTTCGGCCCAGACGGGAGCCCCGTAGAGGACTCGGGACCGGACCACTCCCTCGTAGAGTCGGCGGACTCCCAGTCCTGCTCCGCCGATGTTCGGTAGAAGGCCGCACAAGGCGTTGGCCGCGGCCATCACCCTGGGGACCAGGAGCTCGAAGTGCGGTCCGAACGTCCATCCGCTGTCGATGGTGAGACCCAGGTATCTCATCTGGCGTCTCGCCGGCACCTCTTCTCTGTCGATGGTCACGGAGAGGTCGGGAGGAGGGGTTCCTCTGCGGCGTTGGTCGAAGAACCAAAGGGCCTCGGATTTGGCCGGCGACACTCTCAGCCCGAGCATCCGAATGGCGCGTACCGCGCATGCCACGGCGTTCTCCGCGTTATTCACCGCCTCGTTCCATCATCGTCCCCCGGCCAGAACCAACGTGTCGTCGGCGTAGCAGACCAGGCCCGCGCCCGGGGGCACGGGGCATCGGAGGACCGAGTCGTAGGCCGTGATCCACAGTATGGGTCCCAGGACCGAGCCCTGTGGCACGCCGCGCTCGACGCGTCTTCTCTCTTCCCCGTCTTTTCCGCTGTACAGAATCCACCGGTCGCTCAAGTACGCCCGGATCACCCCGACGAGATACGCCGGAACCTCGAAGTATCGGAGGGCTTCCACTATCCTGGTCCAGGGGATGGAGTTGAAGGCGTTCGTGACGTCTAGCGATACCGCCAATCCCACCCCTTCGCGAGTGACCGTGTCCTCGGCCATGGATCGGACTCGCCTCACCGCGTCCACCGTCGAGCGCCCTCGGCGAAATCCGTACTGACTTTCGTGCCATCCGGGCGTCCTGTCCGTCATATGAGCCTCCAGACGGGCGGCGATGATTCGCTCGAACAGCTTCCCCACCTCGTCGAGCAGGCATATAGGCCTGTACGCGGACGGCGAGTCCGGCGGACGATCCTCTTTCCGCAGCAGAACCAATCTCGCCGTCCGCCACGTCCGGGGGTAGACACCCTCCCTCAGGCATCTTGTGTACAGGTGTCGCAGGCGGGGAGCCATGGTGTCGATCGTCTCCGCCCAGACTCGGCCTGGGATTCCGTCCGGACCCGGTGCCACGTCGCGGGATGCCATCCTTCTCGTGGCTTCGAAGAGCTCCTCTTCGGTGACTCCGAGCTCTTCGCTCCACTCCGTCGTCGTCACCGCCTCCTCGTCGTCGTCGTCGTCGCCGAAGTAGGAGGATGGCGCTGATTGCCCCGCGTCCCTGTCTTCCGGTGGGAACAGAGTCCCGATGACCTTGTTCAGCAGCACCGGGTCCATGTTCGCGGTCAGCGGGGGCGCCGTAGGTCGCAACTTCTTAGTCGCTATCTTGTAGGGCCGCCCCCACGGATCGGATTCGACCGCCTCGACCAGCTCTGCCCAGCACCGAGCTTTCGCGATCTTGATCTCCCGCTGAAGAGTGCGTCTCGACTCTCTGTACGCCTCGTAGCAGCTGGAGATCTCCTCTTCGTCGCGCGTCAGCCTGCGACGGCGGGCCCTCAGGAATCTTCTGCGGGCTCGGACGCAGCTCGCTCGCAGCTCCGCGATCTCCGGTGTCCACCAGTACACGCGGCGATCGCGTCTACCGCCCGGGACGGAGCGCGGCATCGAGGCGTCGCACGCCGCGCTCATGCGTCGGCGAAGTTCTTCCGCCTCCTCGTCGATGCTTTCCAACGATGATGCTGCTGCTGTTGTCGTTGTTGTCCGTCGGGCGTCCCAACTCCAGGCGGAGACGGTGGCCGCCGCCCGCAGCAGGTCCTTGTCCCTCTCCTTGAGCCGCCATCTCGGTGGTGGGCGGGATCGATTCTCTCCTCGTCGTCGTTGTCGTTGACGGGCGTCGTTGTCGTTGACGGGCGTCGTCGTCGTTGTCGGCCTGTGTAGTCTCGGGGGCCACCTCCATCAGTATGTAGAGGTGGTCGGATAGTGTTTCCATCCCCTCGGCCACTCTCCAGTCGTGGATCCGCCTGAACAGCTCCGGGATAGTCCACGTGACGTCGACCACGGAGGACCCTCTCCATGCCACGCAGGTGCTCGCCGAGCCTCTGTTTGCCAGCACGAGCCCGAGACCCGCGGCCCAGTCGGTGAGCATCCTTCCCCGAGAGTTGGAGCATTCTAACATCTAATTTGTCCCTAACCCTAGTTTTGAATATCTCAATCCACTCATTCGTCCCAAACACAAGGGTGTCGTCCACATACACAGCTACAATCAACCTTTTAGACGCATCCACATACACACATGGATCACTCACGCATGGGCTCAGACTCATACCTCTTAAAATGCTATTGATGTGCCTAAACCACATTCTTCCAGCTTGCTTCAGTCCATACAGGCTCTTTTTGAGCTTACACACAAATTTAGTTCTGTCTTTGCCTGGAACTCTAAAGAGTTCTGGTTGCTCCATGTATATATCCTCATCCAGAGAGCTGTTGAGATATGCACATTCCACATCGATGTGCTCGTAAACCCACTCATTCTCCGCACATAGAGCAAGCAGAATTCTTAGAGTTCTGCGTTTTACTATCGAACTGAAGGTTTCTGAATAATCTACTCCAGGCCTCTGCCAGAATCCCCGAGCTACTAACCTAGCCTTATATCTATCAGGGTCTCTCTTTATCGCAAGCACCCACTTACAGTCTATAACGTTTTTATCTAAGGGTCTTTGCACGATGTCCCACACATCTTTACTTTTTAGATTGTCTAGTTCCTTCTTTATTGCATCAGTCCACTTTTGAGCGTCTGGCCCTCTCAGGGCTTCATGCACATTCACAGGTACACACATGTTCTGAGATTTACAAACAATCGCAGTGCGAGCACAACAATCACATGTTCTCGGTTTGTGTAGCCTTGCCGACCTCCTCGGCACAAACGGTACACTCACAGTATCCACTGGATTGTCCTCACACGTTAAACTATCCATAAAGTAGTCGGTTTCCCCTTCGTCGTTTTCTCCGTCACTCTGTGTCTCGACGTCAGTTTGACCGGCTTCTCCCCTATGTTCAAAGGTTTCTACATCCCATATCCATTCCGAAGACTTATCCTTTATATGGTTCGTTTCCACCTTAGCGCTCTTGTAGGGGAACGTGTTCTCCTCGAATCTGACGTGACAGGATATTATCACCTTTTGGGTCTTCGGTAGGTAAATTCTATAACCTTTGACCTGTCTGTCATATCCCACAAATATCCCCTCACCCGCTCTGCTCTCGAATTTTCCTCCGCTTGGACTCTTTAGATACCAGACTCTGCATCCAAACACTCGCAGTCTGTTTATCTCCCCTTGGAGGTCACATCTCTTACCCCTCCATAATTCCAGTGGGATCTTGTCTCCGATGGCAGCGGATGGGCATAGGTTCCTTATGTGGCATGCCGTGTTCACAGCCTCCCCCCACAGATAGTCAGGGAGTCCAGATTGCTCGTTCGGAGACCCCATTTTGTTCAGGGTTTCTAGGAACAGTTTTCCTGTGTAAGATGCCTTTCTCCTTCAGGTAGTTCTCAAAGTTTTCTCCTGTGTACTCACCCCCGTTATCTGTTTGAAGTGCACTTATCTTAGATTGGTGTAAAGCCTCCACCTCCGCCTGGTACTCCTTGAAACACTTGAGTACTTCATTCTTCCTACTGATGATTCTGACGTGCGTGAACCGAGAAAAATCATCTATGAACGTTACGAAATAATTACCTCCGCCCAGCGACTTGCATTGTGTTCTGCCACTAATATCGCTGTGAATTATTTCTAAAGGACGCCGACACATGTGGTGGGCGGTCTTCGGAAAAGGTACTTTTGTCATTTTCCCTTTCACGCAGACCCCGCATGGTTCCTCATGCATCCTAGAGTCCTCCTTCACGCTCCTTACAGGGATTTTTCTCATCGCATTCCCATGTAGATGACCTAACCTCTCATGCCATGATACGATACCTTTGTACGCCTTAGCTTCAATAACCTCGGCGTGGTCGTTGTCATTTCCAGGTTCTTCTTGATCGTTCCCCATGGAAACGTTTGCTGCATGCCTCTCAGGTGGTATTGTCTCTAGGTAGTACACGTTGTCTCCTACCTTTGAGTTGAATACCACGTCCCCATCATCATGTGTGCCGACGGCCTCATCCTTCGTACATACTGTGGTGACGCCTTTCACTGCCAATTGCCTGATCGATATTAGATTTACATCTAATTCGGGTACCCACAGGGCGTTCAACAAGGATAGACTCCACCCGTCGCAAGCCTTGGTCATCTTCACGACGATCGTGCCTTTTCCCTTGACTTCCAGGTACCCCTTACCAATCCGAATCTGTCCGGACGCAGGCACGAAGTCCACGAACCAATACCTATCCGGAGTCATATGGTTTGAGGCTCCCGAGTCGAGATAGCTGATCCTGTCCCTTTCCACGTGGTTGATAGATGATAAAGCCAGTGTGGAGATAAGTCCCTTGGACTTCGGTTTATCTTCCACCTTGTTTTCTGGGTCTTTCCCTTCCTTGTCTTGGCAGTTGTACGATATGTGGCCTCGTTTTCCACATTTGTAGCATTTTTTATCTTTTGGGTTTTTGTACTTTTTCTTAGTGCCATCTTGACTTTGTTGGGGCTTGGTCTTCGATTGTTTGCAAGCCGCCATTGCACTATTCTTTTCGGATGAACCCATGGCCGCTTCCATTCTCCTTTCCTCAAGTAGGAGAACGGATTTCACGACCCTCGATGTTAGATTCTTATCGAGCCTTACCGTCCTAAGGTATGTCGCGTAGTTTGGGTCCGATACGAGGCCGGCTAAGATGAAGCACGCCATCACGTGGTCTTCGATTCTTAAACCTGCGTTGGAAATTTTTTCGCACAAGTCGTATATCTTACCGCAGTATTTTCCGACGTCCATATCGGGAGTTTTTTCCATGGTACCCAGTTCCCGTATGCATAGGACAGTGTCCATCGACGTGGACCTCCCATGGACGTCCTCTAGCGCCTTCCAACAATCCCTCGCTGTCTTCAAGGATTTAATTTCTCCGATAAATTCGGGGCGAATATGTCGGAAAAGATACGCACGTGCCATGTTATCCTTCCTCATGCATTCTGGGTCCAGCCTTTGCGCTGCCGTAAATCCTGGTTCTATTGCCTCCCAGCAACACAGGAAAACTAGCGAGGCTTCCGTCATAGTCTTCCAATACTCGTAATTGTCCTTTTTTAGGACCGGCTTCATATCGCTGTCCACATCACTTACTTTGTCGTGATCGGCCATGGCGTGGTCTCTTCTCGGATTATCTTATAAAACACAAAAAAACTAAAAAATAATACCGTTTTTCCCCGCAGTTTACTGCCCTGGGCCCATAACCTGTTATTTAATAAGGTTTTGGGTTTATAAAATAACGATTCACTTAGATTCGTTTTCTCCAATATATTTCAGTCTAACAATTGAGTCTTATACACAGGAATCTCCAAGTCAATAGAACAACGTGGTCGACTTCTAAGACAAAAGAGCGTCGCTAGAAGTCGTACCAACTTAGCTTGTAGCAACCAGCGATCATACCAACTTAACATTTCTCAACAAAATGGAGTGAAAAGAGAGCTTAAACGTCGAAATATCTCAAACGGGAAGGAAACGACGGCTAGTTTTCGTAAAAATCGACGAAATCAAAGCGATTTGCTAGCTGTTTGGCTTGTTTCGATTGATAGACGGTTGTGCAATGCATTCTGCACGTAAAATGGAGTGAAAAGAGAGCTTAAACGTCGAAATATCTCAAACGGGATGGAAACGACGGCTAGTTTTCGTAAAAATCGACGAAATCAAAGCGATTTGCTAGCTGTAGGGCTTGTTTCGACGTTTAAACTGTTGTGCATTGCATTCTGCACGTAAAATGGAGTGAAAAGAGCGCTTAAACGTCGAAATATCTCAAACGGGAAGGAAATGACGGCTAGTTTTAGTCAACATCGACGAAATCAAAGCGATTTGCTAGTGTCACGTCCCGCGCTCCGCACGTGCCGTAACGAAGACGGAATATGTAAAACACAAAAGAAAGAATTTAAATCAGTAAATAAAAATTGATTAATGAGTTAAATGAGTCGCGAACCAAACAAGTAAACCAGGAAATAAGAATAACTACAAAAGGAAAATAATTGAAACACCAGGAATAAATGTGTATATAAATATATTTTTTTATCAACGCAGCAACAACTTGGAGAGTTACATATAAATATAAACATATATGCCAAACACATAACAATTTAGTAAATATTAGAAATAAAACTTTTAACACTATGTAACAAATTACAAATATATATGTATATATGAAATCAAATGGTTAACAGTCTAATGAATACATAACCTAAAATACACAATACTACACTATTAAAGAACTTATATAAAAATCACATTGATGGAAATATGTATATGTGTGCGCATTCTATTAAATCAAATTAACAATCTGGTAAACATAAAATACATAATCAAAACTCGTGATCAATCTAGTAAAGAATTACATATATACTACGAAACATGCATGTCTATATATATATATATATATATATATATATATATATATATATATATATATATATAATCTAGATTTTAAACTAAGCTATTAATAATCTAAATGAACAATACTACTGTCATTTTAACAATAATAATAATAATAAATATATAGTCTAATTGCGGTAGAATAAGGGAAAACGAGCGACAGACAGGAAAATCAGTTCGATAAAACTAAAGACCCGCCACTGTAACCTCACTGATGACATTTGCGAACAGCCATGTTAGATTTACACGCGCGCGTCGGAACACACGCAATGATTGTACGCATTGGATAAATACGAAATACTATATTTCTCACTTCGACTATACGTCAAAACACCGAAACAAGATTCACACATAATCGATAAATAGATCCGAGATCAATAGAAGTCACTGTATGCTAGGGACATTCACGGGCGGCCATTTTGAAACATGCGCGCACTAATTCGTACGTGTTACAAAAAATAATAATAATAAAATTATACTTTCGATAGGGAAAAGAAAAGAAAAGGAAAAGGAAAGAACAGCGAAAATAAAAATTTAATACAAAATGGAGCGTCGTGCTGAGGTAGCAATAAATAAAGACACGCGACAGGAATGATGGGGATTGGTGGAAATCAGCCGCGAGAAACGAATCATAAAACACATTATTAACAATTTTATTATGCGAAAATTACATTGTCAAATACAAAAAGTATAAAATATATATATATATATATATATATATATATATATATAATCGAGTAAAAAGAAAATATAAAACTAAACAAATATATTTAAAATGTATAAATATATATATATGTCGGAGATGAAAGGAAAGCCGAAGCCGTTCCTTGGAAATTTTGGGAACATCTTCTAGTAGTCTAGCCTGGATTTTATCATAGCTGTAATTGTTCGAGATTTGTGATATCAAGATTGGGTTCGAGGCGACAATTGGTCGCCGAACGTAGCCACGGTCACGGGATGTACTCAGGCAGAAACTGCCTAACAACGGCGTTTGGAATTTTCTCGATGCTTCCAACGAGTCTGCCTAACAACGGCGTTTGGAACTTTCTCGATGCTTCCAACGAGTCTGCCTAACAACGGCGTTTGGAGCCTTCTCGATGCTTCCAAACGGGTATAGAAAAACAAATGCAATTGTACAGCGAGAAAAATCTCGACGAGGCTGGCATTCGTCTTGTGACTGCTTTGGAGAGTGACACGTCGTGTTTCTGTGCTTAAGATCAGTTTACGCTTAGTAAGGAGCCATCCCGTCGATCGTGGATTCGTTTGAACTCAAAATTATTGTTTATAACGATTATTAACTTATTGTTTGTAAATCATATTATTCATTGAACTTACTATCCGTTAAACGTATTATTCATTAGTTTTATTATTTGTTAAACTTATTATTCGTTCAATTTATTTTCCACTAACTTTATTATTTGTTAAGCTTATTATTCACTAGACTTATTATTTGTTAATCTTTGTAGTAGACTTGTGTATACGTGAAAATATAATCTCAGTTGTGTTAAACAATGGATAACTCACGTGAAGAGTTGTCACGCGCCCAAAATTCCAATCTCACCCCGACATCAGAAGTGGGATCAGAACCTCTTAAAGTGATACAAGAACAGATGGCCTTTATGCGCGATTTAATTCAGACGCTAGTGCAAAAACCGAGGGAGCTTGAACCGAGTGTGAAACCCGGAAAATTTTCGTTACCACGTTTTAACCCCGCGATCGCGGGCGCCGATCCAGCCGCATGGTGCACGACTGTGGACCTGCTTATGAAGGGTAATCCTCTGCAAGACAGTGCACTAGTTTCTGTTTTAAATAGTGCTCTAGAGGGTCGTGCAGCGCATTGGCTCACGCAGGTAGTGACCGGCGAAGGGCTTACCTGGCCAACGTTTAGGGAACTTTTCGTTACACGTTTTGGTAGCAAAGATACGGCAACCTCGACGCTAATGAAGACGCTCAGGGAACCACCACGAGAGGACGAAAACATGGCTGCGTACGCCATCCGTCTCCGTTCCCTGCTGGAGACGAAGTGGCAAAATGCCACTACGGCCGAAGTAATCAACGCTACCGTTCTTTGTCACCTGAGCTCACGGGATCAGCGCATCGAAGAGATAGCAGCTATGAAGGATATCAAGACCAAGGACCAATTTTTAGACGAAATGAGAGCTACTGCTTTCGCGAAGAGGCCCGTATTCGACGAGCGACACCTCCACGGGCCCTGAAACCAAAAGACACAAGCCGTCGGCCCACCACGTGAAGTGCCTCTACTGTGGTAAACACGGACACAGAATAGCGGAGTGCCGCAGTAGGATACAGAAAGAGCAGCGAGGAAATACACAACGCCCGGAAGGAAGACGACCGGCAACATCGCCCCAGGTGGTTTGCTTCAAGTGTAAGGCGGAGGGCCATATCGCACCTGATTGTCCGCTACTGCAGCACAGAAAACCCGGCTCCAAGAACGAACGACGAGTCGACTCCTGCATGGTGGAGTCTCCAGCTGGTAGTTTAAGTCATCTGGGTGAGTCGTACCCATTTTGTTTCGATTCCGGAGCCGAATGCTCGTTGATTAAAAAATCTATATCTTCGAAATTTTCTGGCAAAACAAACGACTGATGTAGTAGTAATGCGAGGTATAGGAAATACTTGTGTTAACAGTACATTTCAGATCTTGTCCACTGTATGTATTAACGGTTTTACACTGGAGATGACTTTTCATGTCCTTGCCGATAGCTACTTAAAATACGATATCATGATTGGTCGTGAAATTTTGAGCCAAGGTTTTGACGTGAATATTACGCGAAATAGCGTCGATATTTGCAAGACAAAAATGGTTAACGCCTGTAGCATAGTCGCGGAAGATGCGGTCAACATTAACGAGATCAACACTGATGTAGTTGGTAACGACAAAGATCGATTGATCTCTGTTCTCGAAAAATTCAAAGAGTCATTTATTACGGGTTTCCCGCGGACGCGTGTGAGTACGGGCCAGTTAGAAATTCAGTTGATTGACCCTAATGTCACCGTACAGAGAAGTCCTTACAGACTTAGCGGGGAAGAGCGGAGAATAGTGCGCGAACGGATAAGTGAACTGATTAGGGCAAAAATTGTAAAACCTAGTAATTCGCCGTTCGCGAGCCCCATGTTACTCGTGAAGAAGAAGGACGGATCGAACAGATTGCGCGTAGATTTCCGGGCGCTAAATAAAAACACGGTCGCGGATCGGTATCCCTCACCCCTTATTGCTGATCGAATCGTGAGATTGCAGAGTGCGAGATACTTCATTAGCTTGGACATGGCCAGTGGATTCCATCAGATCCCTATTCACCCTAACCCCACTGAATATACAGCGTTCGTCACCCCCGACGGTCAGTACGAATATGTAACGATGCCGTTTGGGTTGAAAAATGCACCAGCCGTTTTCCAGAGAGCCATTTTCAAAGCCTTAGGCGACCTTGCTTATTCATATGTCGTAGTTTACTTGGATGACGTCTTAATTATCGCTGACTCGGTAGATCAAGCCCTAGAACGATTGAACATCGTATTAGATACCCTTATAAAAGCCGAACTACATCCCATACCTAAGACCAGCATACCTTGGCACACGGTTCACATGGACATCACGGGAAAACTAAGTGGTAAAAGCGACTCGAAGGAATATGTCGTTGTGCTGGTCGACGCCTTCACCAAGTTCGTATATTTGCATCATACCCGTAAGATAGACTCCCTAAATACCATTAAAGCGCTTAAGTCCGCTATATTTTTATTCGGTAATCCCTGCCGGGTAATAGCGGACCAGGGAAGATGCTTTACGGGTAAAAATTTCCAAAGTTTCTGTCAAGATAGACACATTAAACTCCACTTAATAGCAACCGGTACTAGTAGGGCCAATGGACAAGTAGAGCGTACTATGAGCACCTTAAAAATATGTTTTCGACGGTAGAAACGACCGGGCGAACGTGGCAAGACGCGATTGGCGAGATACAGTTAGCCTTGAATTGCACCACCAATCGTGTAACTAAGTCAAGTCCTCTGGAGTTATTAATTGGCAAGGCAGCAAGGCCCTACGGTTTAACGTTGTCTGATAGTGTCGAGGAAAAGGAAGTAGACATCTCCAGTGTAAGACAACAGGCGATACAGAACATGGAGACTTGCGCTAGCTATGATAAAGACAGGTTCGACAAAACGAAAGCCAAGATAGTTAGGTTTAACCTTGGTGACTTTGTGTTACAAAAAATGAGGAAAGGAACCAAACGAAGTTGGACCCGAAATTCAGGGGTCCATTCGTGATAGCAGAGATTTTGGAAGGGGACCGATATACATTAAAGACCTTAGACGGTAAACGGACATACAAGGACAGACATGACAAACTAAGAAAAATGCCAAATAGTTGCGTTCCTGATGAGTTGGACGTCGGCGACGATGACAGCGACGGTGATAATAACGATGCGAGTACACGGACCTCAGAGGATCATTAATACCACGTCGTGGTCGTACACCCAGTGTGGTGCTGTGCGCGTTCGTAATACACCCAGTGTGGTGCTCTGCGCGTTCGTAATACGTCCACTGTGACCCTCTGCGCCTTAGTAATACACCCAGTGTGGTGCTGTGCGCGTTCGTAATACACCCAGTGTGGTGCTCTGCGCGTTCGTAATACGTCCACTGTGACCCTCTGCGCCTTAGTAATACACCCAGTGTGGTGCTGTGCGCGTTCGTAATATGTCCAGTGAGATGTTCTGCGCTTTCGTAATACGCCCAATGTGGTAACACGATCCAACAATCTGAGATTCACCCGTGTGCGGAATCGAAAATGATCTGTCGTGTCGTTGCGGTTTGACTGGTGACTCACAGAATGCAACTAGCACTTCGAAATACAAACTATGACACTACCAATTTGAGTTCTCTTTCATTTCTTTGCTTGTTAAACCTTCGAACAAAATCTTGCTGTCGAACTGGACCCTTGACTTATTTGGAACATTTAACTGAATGGTAGATAATATTAGTTACAACGAGTCTAATGTTAAAAAAAAAAAAAAAAAAAAAAAAAAAAAAAAAACTCTGTATTTTAGCTACACACGAGGACGTGTGACAGTCAGAATGGCCGTGTCGGAGATGAAAGGAAAGCCGAAGCCGTTCCTTGGAAATTTTGGGAACATCTTCTAGTAGTCTAGCCTGGATTTTATCATAGCTGTAATTGTTCGAGATTTGTGATATCAAGATTGGGTTCGAGGCGACAATTGGTCGCCGAACGTAGCCACGGTCACGGGATGTACTCAGGCAGAAACTGCCTAACAACGGCGTTTGGAATTTTCTCGATGCTTCCAACGAGTCTGCCTAACAACGGCGTTTGGAACTTTCTCGATGCTTCCAACGAGTCTGCCTAACAACGGCGTTTGGAGCCTTCTCGATGCTTCCAAACGGGTATAGAAAAACAAATGCAATTGTACAGCGAGAAAAATCTCGACGAGGCTGGCATTCGTCTTGTGACTGCTTTGGAGAGTGACACGTCGTGTTTCTGTGCTTAAGATCAGTTTACGCTTAGTAAGGAGTCATCCCGTCGATCGTGGATTCGTTTGAACTCAAAATTATTGTTTATAACGATTATTAACTTATTGTTTGTAAATCATATTATTCATTGAACTTACTATCCGTTAAACGTATTATTCATTAGTTTTATTATTTGTTAAACTTATTATTCGTTCAATTTATTTTCCACTAACTTTATTATTTGTTAAGCTTATTATTCACTAGACTTATTATTTGTTAATCTTTGTAGTAGACTTGTGTATACGTGAAAATATAATCTCAGTTGTGTTAAACAATGGATAACTCACGTGAAGAGTTGTCACGCGCCCAAAATTCCAATCTCACCCCGACATATATATATATATATATATATATATATATATATATATATATATAACTAACATATGAACGGGGTATATCCAAAGCGGCAAAATCGAAATCAAGACAAGGAGCTTCAGGATGGAACTCGCAACACGTCATGCGCTGAATGCATCGTTCGGAATCACACACGGTTCTTCGGAATCCCACTTTCTCTTGCGCTGAAACAACAAAAATAGGAAAAGAGATCAAAACCACGAAAACAGCAAATATCGAAAATCAAATTAAATCCCGGAAGCAACCATAACATGGAAATATTCTTCAAAACCAAACTCACGAAAGATAAATCAGAAGAAATCCTTATTGCAGGGGAGTGGCGGATCGCGCGTGTTGCCGGAGCAAGTGTCGATATAATAATGAGACTCTAGCCACCGGCCCTTCCACGCGCCGAAGAACAAAAATTATTCCCACAGCACTAACATAAAAATTCTCGAGAAAAGACTAGATCAGCATGGACCCCTTCAAGTCTCCTAGACGCTACCTCAGCAGAAAATAGGACCGACGGGAATCTGGAAGTTAAAAGACAAGATAATGAAGCAAAGGAGACATCAACGATTACAGAATTCACATTCTCTCACGTACGATCTCAGGAAACCCAAAACTGCAACGTCCTGATTCCCACGGAAGCATACCCCCGGTGGACTACCACGTGGAGGATGGCATTATAAATAAGCGTAGCAACATAGAAAAACACACTCCATTCCAGTATTTTGTCGCTAATTGTAGACTACTCTCCATTCCATTATTTTGTCGCGAATAGTACGTTACGAACTCCATTCCATTGTAATTTCTTACGGCTTAAGCTCATCATAACGTTCATCAACACTTAGCGTTTCGACGATCTTTAGCCATTCATTATAAAATAAAGAAAAGAGGGAGAGTCGCGAGCGAGTTAGAGATTCTTAAAGTCCTCATTTTCGTTGTTAAAATAAAATTGCGATATTAATCCGGTTAGATATTTGTAAGTGCTTATCAAAATAAATAAATAAATAAATAAAGTAGAAATTCGATAAAAGGTTATACCCGAGTTGAATAATTAAACCTCTAACGACAATTACAAGGTGATGGCCCCTGACGCAACCTACTTTACAAGGTAAGAACCCAATTTTGTAAAATTTTCTTCTACTCTGACAATTTCGGCACATCCGGGAATTGAATCCAGTCTACTTATCACCTATTATTAAAAAAATATATAAATATATGTGAATAGCTACCTAAGCGATTCGATTCGTTCAACGAGGACAAATATCCATTGCATAGAACTTTAATCCTCTCCCGTGCCAGTATCCCTGCGCATAGCAGGTTAGCAGAAAAGTGGAAACTAATTATCAGTAGCCTGAATATCAATTAACGCTTCGAGCGAATAATCAATTAATAAACAATCGAAAGAAATTTCTCTAATCGAAATAGTCCTTATGCTATTTCTGGTGGCAGCAACTACCGTATAAATCGAGCTAAATTGAATTGAAATAAATTAGAACAACACAAAACTAATTAGAATTAAAACAAATAATAAAAAAAAAAATCTTGCGAATTCAACGGTTTAAAATTAATTCAAACAAACAAGAACGTAACACGACGTTTAAACTGTTGTGCATTGCATTCTGCACGTAAAAAGGAGTGAAAAGAGCGCTTAAACGTCGAAATATCTCAAACGGGAAGGAAATGATGGCTAGTTTTAGTCAAAATCGACGAAATCAAAGCGATTTGCGAGCTGTTGGGCTTGTTTCGACGTTTAAACTGTTGTGCATTGCATTCTGCACGTAAAATGGAGTGAAAGGAGCGCTTAAACATCGAAATATCTCAAACGGGAAGGAAATGACGGCTAGTTTCCGTCAAAATCGACGAAATCAAAGCGATTTGCGAGCTGTTGGACTTGTTTCGATTGATAGACGGTTGTGTATTGCATTCTGCACGTAAAATGGAGTGAAAAGAGCGCTTAAACGTCGAAATATCTCAAACAGGAAGGAAATGACGGCTAGTTTTAGTCAAAATCGACGAAATCAAAGAGATTTGCGAGCTGTTGGGCTTGTTTCGACGTTTAAACTGTTGTACATTGCATTCTGCACGTAAAATGGAGTGAAAAGAGCGCTTAAACGTCGAAATATCTCAAACGGGATGGAAATGACGGCTAGTTTTAGTCAAAATCGACGAAATCAAAGCGATTTTATAGCTGTAGGGCTTGTTTCGACGTTTAAACTGTTGTGCATTGCATTCTGCACGTAAAAAGGAGTGAAAAGAGCGCTTAAACGTCGAAATATCTCAAACGGGAAAGAAATGACGGCTAGTTTCCGTCAAAATCGACGAAATCAAAGCGATTTGCGAGCTGTTGGACTTGTTTCGACGTTTAAACTCTTGTGCATTGCATTCTGCACGTAAAATGGAGTGAAAAGAGCGCTTAAACGTCGAAATATCTCAAACGGGATGGAGATGACGGCTAGTTTTAGTCAAAATCGACGCAATCAAAGCGATTTTCTAGCTGTAGGGTGTTACGTTCTTGTTTGTTTGAATTGATTTTAAACCGTTGAATTCGCAAGATTTTTTTTTTTTTTTTTTTGTTTTAATTTTAATTTGTTTTTTGTGTTGGTTTTAATTTATTTTGTTTTGTTTTAATTTAATTTAATTCAATTTAGTTCGATTTAGTTGAGTTTCGTCAGGAAGGGAAAATTTACACGATATAATTATATTTAAGATATTGAATCAAGGTTTTCGATTAAAATCTATTTCTAAGTTGAAAGTTTATTGTTACGTACTCGTTTAAAGTCAAATTCAAACTTTTGATTTTAATTTAATCTGAAGGGAAAGATTTAAATTTAATTGACTGTATAAGAAATATTTCTCACACGGTAGTTGCTGCCACCAGAAACAGTCTGAGGGCTGTTTCGAATAGAGAATTTTCTTTATATTTATTTTCGAAATAATCTATTGATAAATTAATTACTTATGGATAGCGTTGACTAGTGTTAGGCTACTGATAAATAATTTCCACGTTTTCGGCTAACCTGCTATGTGCAGGGATACTGGCACGGGAGAGGATTATAGTTGAATAAAAATAAGTATTCGATTTGGTCGCACGGAATTTATCTAAACTTCAGTATAGAATTATTTAAAATTATATATATATATATATATATATATATATATATATATATATAGCGTTCTCGGATGTGGCGAAATTATTAGAGAAGAAGAAAATTTTATAAAATTAAGACTCTTACCTTGTTCCGTCAGGGGCCATCGCCTCGTAATAGTCGTCGGTGAATTTATTATTTGGTTTAATTATTCGACTCAGGTATAATTATTATTAAAACCTTTAGTTTATTTATTTATTTTTGATTAGAAATACACTCTGAATAAGCTTACGGCTTATTTATTCGGATTAACGTCGCGGGTATAAATATATTTATTTATAAAGATGATTTAAATCTCGCCAACGAAATGAACACTTAGAAAGATTTCTAATTTAATTGTGACTTAAACTGAGCAATTAATAAGAGACCGTCGAGGTGCAATGCGCGATAGACGACAATATATTTTATGGCGTAACGTAGAATTGACAATATAATAATAAGCCGAAACGTAACGTACAATTAGCGACAAAGTAATGGACGATGTTCTGTGTTGCTGCGTTTATTTATAATAACATCCCCCACAGGGTGGCGGTCAACTGGTGGTTCGCTTCCGTGGGAATCGGGATGCTGCAGTTTGGGGTTCCCGAACTCGTACGTGAGAGAATGCAAATTCTGTAATCGTTGATGTCTCCTTTGCTTCGTTATCTTGTCTTTTAACTTCCAGATTCCCAGCGCGGGTACGTGAGAAAATGCAAAAATCTGTATTTCGACTTAGTTCCCATCGGTTCTATTTTCTGCTGAGGTAGCGTCTAGGAGGCTTGGAGCTTTCCATGCTGGTCTAGTCTTTTCTCGAGAATTTTTATGTTAATACTGTGGGAATAATTTTTGTTCTTCGGCGCGTGGAAGGGCCGGTGGCTAGAGTCTCATTATTATATCGACACTTGCTCCGGCAACACGCGCGATCCGCCACTCCCCTGCAATAAGGATTTCTTCTGATTTATCTTTCGTGAGTTTGGTTTTGAAGAATATTTCCATGTTATGGTTGCTTCCGGGATTTAATTTGATTTTCGATATTTGCTGTTTTCGTGGTTTTGATCTCTTTTCCTATTTTTGTTGTTCCAGCGCAAGAGAAAGTGGGATTCCGAAGAACCGTGTGTGATTCCGAACGATGTATTCAGCGCATGACGTGTTGCGAGTTCCATCCTGAAGCTTCTTGATTTCGATTTTGCCGCTTTGGATATACCCCGTTCATATGTTAGTTATATATATATATATATATATATATATATATATATATATATATATATATATATTTATTTATACATTTTAAATATATTTGTTTAGTTTTATATTTTCTTTTTATTCGATTATATATATGTATATATATATATTTTTTATACAAAGTAATTTTCGCATAATAAAATTGTTAACAATGTGTTTTATGATTCATTTCTCGCGGCTGATTTCCACCAATCCCCGGCATTCCTGTCCCGTGTCTTTATTTATTGCTACCTCGGCACGACGTTCCATTTTGTATTAAATATTTATTTTCGCTGTTCTTTCCTTTTCCTTTTCTTTTCTTTTTTCTATCGAAAGTATAATTTTATTATTATTATTATTTTTTGTAATACCTACGAATTAGTGCACGCATGTTTCAAAATGGCCGCCCGCGAATGTCCCTCGCATACAGTAATTTCTATTGATCTCGGATCTATTTGTCAATTATGTGTAAATCTTGTTTCGGTGTTTTGACGTATAGTTGAATTGAGAAATATTGTATTTTGTATTTATCTAATGTGTATAATTATTGCGTGTGTTCCGACGTGCGCGTATAAATCTACCATGGCTGCTCGCAAATGTCATCAGTGAGGTTACAGTGGCGGGTCTTTAGTTTTATCGAACTGATTTTTCTGTCTGTCGCTCGTTTTCCCTTATTCTACCGCAATTAGATTATATATTTATTGTTATTATTATTGTTAAAATGACAATAGTATTGTTCATGTGAATATATATATATATATATATATTTATATTGTGTGTCATTTTAATGTGACTAATGTTTTGTAATTTTTTCGATAGTGTTATTTATTGTGCTAAGTAGTTTATTTTATAGTGTTCAATAATATAAAACACACACAAACGTATATATATATATATATATATATATATGCATATACATGTTTCTTGTAGTGGTGTAGTTTCATACGAAGTGAAATGTTAATTGTTTATTTTATGTTTACTAGATTGTTAATTTTGATTTAGTAGAATAGAACACACATACACACATATAAGTATATATGTATATATTTCTGATAGTGTGACTTTTCATATAAATTCTTTAATTGTGTATTTGAGGTTATATGTCAATTATTTGTTTTCATATATACATATATGTTTTGTAATATGACAACGTAGTATTGAGAGTTTTATTTCTATCGTTTACCAGATTATTATGTGTTTGATATGGTTTACATATTTATGCTGTACGCAATTCTCCCAGTCGAGGCGGTGTTAATTATTTTTAATCGCTTGATTTGCTAACAAGTAGTTAGTTAGTTAGTTTCAATAGTGCTATGTGTATGTTCTATATCTTTTATATTCATTTAGATTATTAATAGCTTGGTTTAAAATCTAGATTTTATATATATATATATAGACATGCATGTTTCGCAGTATAGCTTTCATATGCAATTCCTTACTAGAATGATCACGAGTTTTGATTATGTATTTTATGTTTACCAGATTGTTAACTTGATTTAATAGTATAGAATGTGCACGCATATACATATTTCCATCAATGTGATTTTTATATTAGTTCTTTAATAGTGTAGTATTGTGTATTTTAGGTTATGTATTCATTAGACTGTTAACCATTTGATTTCATATATATATATATATATATATTTTGTATTGTGACAACATAGTATTAAAGTTTTATTTCTAGATTATCGTGTGTTTAATATGTTTTCCACATATTTGTGTTTGCAATTCTTCAAGTCGTTGCGGTGTCAATTATTTTGAACGTTTTGCCTGTCGATAGGTTGTTACTTAGTCCCTAGTGTTGCGTTGTGTGTTCTATTTCTTTTATATTCATTTAGATTATTAGTAGTAGTTTGGTTTAGAGTGTAGATTATATATTTATATATTTATATATATAGACATGCATGTTACGTAATGTAGTTCTCATTTTATAATTATTTTACCCGAATGTTGGCTAGTTTTAAGTATGTATCTTAAATTAATAATTTTAATTTAATAATGTAGAGTGCGCACACATATATATATATTTCTGACGATGTAACCTCTATTTCTTTAATAATGCAATATTGTATGTTTTATGTATTCGTTAGACTATAAGTTCATTGATTTTATATACTCATATATTTATAGTTTGGTAATGTTGGATTTGTATTATTAGTATAGTATTGGAAGTATTGTTTCTAATATTTTCTGGGTTATTACATGTTTGGCATATATGTTTATATTTATATGTAACTCTCCAAGTTGTTGCTGCGTTGATTGAATAAAATATATTTATATACACATATATTCCTGGTGTTTCAATTATTTTCCTTTTGTAGTTATTCTTATTTCTTGATTTACTCGTTTGGTTCGCGACTCGTTTAATTCATTAATTAATTTTTATTTACTGATTTAAATTCTTTCTTTTGTATTTTACATATTCCGTCTTCGTTGATTGATTGTAGTATATCTTCTTGTTGCTCCTTTTCCTTTATTTTGCAAATTTGTCATGTATAATCCTTCTTATTCTTGATTTATTTGATTGGTTCGTATCTAGTCCAGTTTATTAATTGATTTTATTTACTTTATTTTATACTGATAGTTGGATTTATTTGTCGCCCTCATTTGTTAATTTTTTATTTTGTTTTGTAGTAGCGTGTGTTCCTTGGTGTATTCAAATTTTTCTCGCGCTGATTTGCGTATAGTAATTTTGTATCTTCGTTACGGCACGTGCGGAGCCCGGGACGTGACACCCCCGCCATTGGAGTTCAAATTTCCTCCGGAAATTTGACTAAGGGCGTCTCTGAGTTCGCTCAAGGCGGATACAGATGCCGTTGGTTGTTCTCCAGGTATGGGTCTACATATTGTGTTCCCTGGCAGCTGCCGCCGTTTGATAACTTGCCGGCGTCCTGGTGCATCCTTGCACATTGTTGGGCAGTTGTTTCATGGAGGTATTCGGCGAATCCATTATGCACTGCCGACGTGTGGGAGTGCATGCCACAGTAATATATAATTCGAGTTATTTGCACCTTGCATTGCCTCACACTGGTAAATTCGAATTCTGAGAGTTGCAGTAGTTGAATATAAATATCTTGGGTTTCTGTCGTTGCAGGTTGTATGCTGCAGTCCCCGATGAAGTTTAAAGAGATGGTGGTAACGTTGAGGTGGTTGTCATTGCAGTCGTATCCAACCAGGCCACATGTTATTTTGATGAGGGTAAGTACGATGACCAGGTGATTCATCTTGCTATTAGCAATTTATTAAATTGTTTCTTACTCTTGAGTTTATTAGAAATAAGAATAACCTTTTAATATATATATATATATATGTGTATAGAAAAGGAAATTATATTTATACATTTTCTCTTCTCCCTTTCCTCCTTTTTCTTTCTTTTTTTTTTTATTACAACTTTGTTTTATTTTAGGTTTGATGTATATGCTATCAGTGAAAATAATTTTATGAAGGCTACTTGAGTTATAATTATATACATATATGCGTGCGTTTTGGTGAGTAATATAAATGGGATTTATTTTATCGTTATAAATATATATAAGTATATATTATCAATAGGTATAAATGTCACAAATGTAGCTTGGTTTCGTATATATATATGTGTGTGTATAAATATGACAGTTTATTTTATGAGTCACTTGCATTGTCAATGGAAGTGAGTGTTGCAAATATCATCTACTTTAAAACATGCGTGTATATATATTGGTAAACATGAATGAAAATTATATGTATAATTATTAATGTTGTTTGTTTACAGGTAGATAGCATAAATATACAAGTACGTTATATTTCGATGGTGCGGAGTATCATTCCTTGAACTAAAAATTCTCTTTTAAGATGAGTCAGATCATTGTAGACCATCATGCATTGGAGGCATGATATAGCGGGTTGTAGGTTCGCCAGGCTTACATCGCACATGCTGCAGTATGATATTTGTATACTTGCAGGTACTCCGCATAGGAAATGAGTGGGCGGCTCTTCACATAGGTCCTGCTCGTCTGGATCTAGGTTGTCGAAACAATCTTGACAAAGATAGCCGCTATAAAAATGGTAAACGGAGCGTATCAACCGAGCACAGAGGCAGGATTCAACCTCCTCCGTCACCTCCAGATCGAATGCGAGCTCGGGTCCGTCTGGGTTTTCTATGTCGGAATTGATGAGTTCGCCACTCGTTCTGTACATACATACAAAAACAATTAATATATTTTCTTTCTTTTTTTTTTTTTTTTATATATTTCGTTCAGACCTGTTCCTTTATATGAATATTGTATCCCTGTATATAATATAATATATATGTGATATGTTATGATTATGTTAGTTATTATTTATTATTTCTTTTTTTTCTTTTTACCCTTCTCTCACTCTCCTCTTTTTTTTTTTATTAGTACCTAACATAGCTATCATGATCCTATATTACATTGTATTGGTTATTATTCGTGTCGAGGTGTGTGTGTGTGGGGTGTGCGCGACGGATATTTTCCAACATGGTCGCTGGCGTGTATCTCTGGTATGGTGTTGTTTTAATGTCAACAGTAATGTATTATTGAAATAACTGGTTATGATTTTATTTAGTAGTGTTTTGTAATATTGTTTTGTGTTTCATGGTATTGTGTGTGTAAATACCGCGTGTTACTTTAATGCAATAACATGGGTTATATTGTTATCGAATTTCAATGGTCATTGTTTTGGTTATACGTGACTTGCGTTTATATAAGTCTCGTTTAATTTAGTTAGTATTTTGTGTATTGTGTTACCAGTCGCTTTCATGTACTATAACTTTATTCCTTGGTACTAAGTTCAGTCATGACTTGTTAATATTTAGTTAGTCTATCGTGATTAGTTTCTAACCTATTTCTGTGTTTATTAACCTTTCTTATTTCCCTATTAATTTTATTATTGCTTATGTTTGCTATTGTTATTATTTTATGTTTGATATGAATTAGTTCCTTTATTAGTGATTAAGTCTTATTTGTTAGATTAACATTGTTTGTAAAAAAGAAAAATTTTTCTTTTTAGATTTTTGATGCTGCGTTGCTTACCTGGATCATTCTCACAACATCATCAGATTCTTCGGTATTACCTTGGATACCTACTATGGTTGCCTTCAATCATCCTACGTCTGCGATCATAAAGGTACTGTTTAATTTATTAATTCAATATGCGTATGATATATTGTGTGAGCGACCGCTATTGTGTATTACAAAATATGCTTCTACATGTTAGATATAATAGTTAATACAATGTACTATCTTTTTACTCCGGTTCTATCTATTACTAGCTTCCAATTAATCTATCTTAATTATCTTCCTAACCACTTTCTATACTTATCAACTATTTTATTTCTTCTTACTAATTTGTGAAATTCATGCTTGTGCACTTCTTTGTATGGTGTTTGATTGTTCATGAGGTAAGTTGCACCTTCACTGTTTTAAATATTCGTTGAACTATCACTTTTCATATTCAAACAATAATTGGAGCACTTGTAGTAATCTTTCTCCCCCTTTTTTTTTTTTCAGGTTACCTGCTATCTGTGCCATTCGACGAACAGTGTCACACTTTCATAGTCTTGCTATGACGTTTAGTAGTGTTGTATCTTGTATCAAGGCGATCGAAGTTAATCTATTTATTTACTTTCAGCTGGCTGTCGTACATGGTGTTCCGCAAACAGGGATCCATGACCTATTTTGCACATACACTTTCTTGTATGATGATTACTTGTTCACAAGGTAACTTTCACTTTCACTATTGTAATTATTCATTGAATTAACACATTTTATATTCAAACAATAATCGGAGCACACTTAATAATTTTCTTTTTCCTTTTTAGGTTTCCACTATCTGTATTATTCGACGAACAGTGTCACACTTCCTTTTCTTCATTTTAGTTTTTATTTTGCGCCAAGACGCAAGTTTACTGACACCGATCCAATTATCCAATTGCTTGCCAATAGCATTTAAAATACAAATTTTTGAAAATGCCGTAGCTATATTAACCCAGAAATATTTTAGATATAGTATAGTGTGATACCATCTATATTTTCCAAGAGGAATCATAAGATTAGCACTCATGTTATCTACGTCAAATGCTAGATGTAACAACCAATGAAGTATTTTTAATCCAATTATAATCCAATGGCTAGCGTACTTATTCGAATTTTTATATATATCCTCGACTGGTGATTCCCTATTTTCTCCTTTTTTATTTCTTTGAGCACGTTGAACTTGCGTTTTTTCGGCTTGAAAATGTTTAGAATCCTTTTCCTTAGTTATCCATTCTTCTTTATTTACTTTATTCGCAACACGTTGATTTTTCTCTACCTTTTCAGGATGAATAGTTTCACTGGAAGTGCTTATTATAATTAAATTATTATTTATTTGTACGGAACGTTTAGGAATATTTTCGGTAGATTTAGAATTATTCTTTGAATTTTTATTACAAACCTTCCTGCTTATAGATTCTGTTTTGGATATAGGGATAGGTATACTTTTATTCTCTGTAGTCTGATCTTCCTTGCAATTTAATGGCTTGGCTTTGAGTCCGATTAAGTTATTTTCTGATGGTTTTATAAAAATTTTTGAGTGAGATACACTCGCTATCTCTTTTTCTATTATGTTTGAAACATTCACGATATTCGTGGAGCCTTGCTTTTGTATCTTTGCCAAGTCGAACGTGGAGAGGCACTTCGCACTTCCCAGCGGGTCCAATATCTCCGTGGTATTAGGCAGTGGATAATCGTTGCCTATCGTTTCGTCGTTCAGTTTTCTAGTTTCCGATTCTTCTGCAAGTTCTTTGGCATTAGTATTGTTTATCTTGTTTGGGAGTTCGGAAAATTTTTCACTGATGATCCTGTCTGTGGTGTCGTGCGTCCTGTTACTATTTAAAGTGACGTTATCCCTTATCACAGCAACGGAATGGTGTTTGCGTTGAAAAGTTGATTGATTCAAATGATCGTCATCCCTCTTTTGACTTAGATTTCTGTCGAAGTATTTACTTATGCATTTTTCTTCCCAGATTATTGCTCTTGCTCCTTTCCTGGCATCTTCCTCTATTCCCGGATTGTTTAGATATTTCCGCGACGGCGGTACAAATCTCCAGTCCCTGTGGTTGTTTCCGGTGTACTTACTATTGTATGGGGAATGAGCGTTGTTTCGGTTATAATTATTCGGAGGTGTCGGACGCTGGTATCGTATTCTATTGTTTGCTTGTTTTAATTCTCGTGTTGCTTTCACTGCTTGGCGGTTATTCCTGATATTGTTGTTAGCGTTCGGAGGACGTACGTTATTGCGTCTGTAATAGTTTGAGGGAGTCGGTCGTGTGGGTCACGTTCTATCGGTTATTTGTTTCAATTCGTGTGTTGCATGGACGGCCTGACGATATGCATCTTCTAAAGTGTGGTACCCTGCTATTTTCACTCGCACGTATACTTCGTTCGGAAGTCCTTTAACAAAAGCTTCTCTTACCTCCCAATCTATAGTTTCTTGGATATCGGGGGAAATGATTCCGTAGTCGCCCTTTTCTCCGTCCATTATTGCCAATCTAAGGTTTCTAACTCGGTCCATATAATCTAATATGTGTTCCCCGGGTCGTTGAAATATCGTTCCTAATTCCCCTCTATATTCATTAAGAGATTTCCTTGGGCCGAATAGGTCCTTTAATTTATTTCCAAAATCGTTTAGGCTCCTTAATTCCGTATCTTCGATGGCGAGGAACGCGTGTCCACGGAGTTTATTGGCTAACAATTTTACTAATTGTGGTTCTTGATACCTAGGAATCATATTTCGCGCGCGCTCGCATGCTCTTAAAAATTGAAATACCGAGGGTCGATGTCCGTCGAATACTGGTACCGACTCGATCGCGTCTTTTAGTTTAATCGGTTGGACATATCCGCCTGGCTGTATTGTCTCTTGTTTTGTTCCCGGCGGCGATACGGGTGATTCAGGTTCCCTTTTTGATTTGAGTTCATTCACGCCATTTTGTAGTTCAACGAGTTTTGTACTCATGTCGCGAAAATTCGCATCCCATGCTTTAAGTTTTTCCGATAACGTCAAGACTAAGTCTTCGTCTAATGATTCTAGTCCGGTCGCCATTATTTCTTAGGTATATATTTTATTGATAAATGTAACAACTTTAATCCTCTGTGGAGCGTATCCCACCGCTGCCACCAAAAATGTATCCCTCTAATGTTACGTTCTTGTTTGTTTGAATTGATTTTAAACCGTTGAATTCGCTAGATTTTTTTTTATTTTAATTTTAATTTGTTTTTTGTGTTTGTTTTAATTTATTTTGTTTCGTTTTAATTTAATTTAATTCAATTTAGTTCGATTTAGTTGAGTTTCGTCAGGAAGGGAAAATTTACACGATATAATTATATTTAAGATATTGAATCAAGGTTTTCGATTAAAATCTATTTCTAAGTTGAAAGTTTATTGTTACGTACTCGTTTAAAGTCAATTCAAACTTTTGATTTTAATTTAATCTGAAGGGAAAGATTTAAATTTAATTGACTGTATAAGAAATATTTCTCACACGGCAGTCGCTGCCACCAGAAACAGCCTGAGGGCTGTTTCGAATTGAGAACTTTCTTTATATTTATTTCGAAATAATCTATTGATAAATTAATTACTTATGGATAGCGTTGACTAGTGTTAGGCTACTGATAAATAATTTCCACGTTTTCGGCTAACCTGCTATGTGCAGGGATACTGGCACGGGAGAGGATTAAAGTTGAATAAAAATAAGTATTCGATTTGGTCGCACGGAATTTATCTAACTTCAGTATAGAATTATTTAAAAATATGTGTATATATATATATATATATATATAGCGTTCTCGGATGTGGCGAAATTATTAGAGAAGAAGAAAATTTTATAAAATTAAGACTCTTACCTTGTTCCGTCAGGGGCCATCGCCTCGTAATAGTCGTCGGTGAATTTATTATTTGGTTTAATTATTCGACTCAGGTATAATTATTATTAAAACCTTTAGTTTATTTATTTATTTTTGATTAGAAATACACTCTGAATAAGCTTACGGCTTATTTATTCGGATTAACGTCGCGGGTATAAATATATTTATTTATAAAGATGATTTAAATCTCGCCAACGAAATGAACACTTAGAAAGATTTCTAATTTAATTGTGACTTAAACTGAGCAATTAATAAGAGACCGTCGAGGTGCAATGCGCGATAGACGACAATATATTTTATGGCGTAACGTAGAATTGACAATATAATAATAAGCCGAAACGTAACGTACAATTAGCGACAAAGTAATGGACGATGTTCTGTGTTGCTGCGTTTATTTATAATAACATCCCCCACAGGGTGGCGGTCAACTGGTGGTTCGCTTCCGTGGGAATCGGGATGCTGCAGTTTGGGGTTCCCGAACTCGTACGTGAGAGAATGCAAATTCTGTAATCGTTGATGTCTCCTTTGCTTCGTTATCTTGTCTTTTAACTTCCAGATTCCCAGCGCGGGTACGTGAGAAAATGCAAAAATCTGTATTTCGACTTAGTTCCCATCGGTTCTATTTTCTGCTGAGGTAGCGTCTAGGAGGCTTGGAGCTTTCCATGCTGGTCTAGTCTTTTCTCGAGAATTTTTATGTTAATACTGTGGGAATAATTTTTGTTCTTCGGCGCGTGGAAGGGCCGGTGGCTAGAGTCTCATTATTATATCGACACTTGCTCCGGCAACACGCGCGATCCGCCACTCTCCTGCAATAAGGATTTCTTCTGATTTATCTTCCGTGAGTTTGGTTTTGAAGAATATTTCCATGTTATGGTTGCTTCCGGGATTTAATTTGATTTTCGATTTTTGCTGTTTTCGTGGTTTTGATCTCTTTTCCTATTTTTTGTTGTTTCAGCGCAAGAGAAAGTGGGATTCCGAAGAACCGTGTGTGATTCCGAACGATGTATTCAGCGCATGACGCGTTGGCAGTTCCATCCTGAAGTTTCTTGATTTCGATTTTGCCGCTTTGGATATACCCCGTTCATATGTTAGTTATATATATATATATATATATATATATTTATTTATACATTTTAAATATATTTGTTTAGTTTTATATTTTCTTTTTACTCGATTATATATATATATATATTTTTTTTTATACAAAGTAATTTTCGCATAATAAAATTGTTAACAATGTGTTTTATGATTCATTTCTCGCGGCTGATTTCCACCAATCCCCGGCATTCCTGTCCCGTGCCTTTATTTATTGCTACCTCGGCACGACGTTCCATTTTGTATTAAATATTTATTTTCGCTGTTCTTTCCTTTTCCTTTTCTTTTCTTTTTTCTATCGAAAGTATAATTTTATTATTATTATTTTTTTGTAACACGTACGAATCAGTCCACGCATGTTTCAAAATGGCCGCCCGCGAATGTCCCTCGCATACAGTGACTTCTATTGATCTCGGATCTATTTATCGATTATGTGTAAATCTTGTTTCGGCGTTTTTGACGTATAGTTGAATTGAGAAATATTGTATTTTGTATTTA
Source organism: Bombus flavifrons (assembly GCF_040668555.2). Taxonomy (NCBI): domain Eukaryota; kingdom Metazoa; phylum Arthropoda; class Insecta; order Hymenoptera; family Apidae; genus Bombus; species Bombus flavifrons. The sequence continues at coordinate 2,666,101 of NC_138458.1, read as the reverse complement.
TCTAATGTGTATAATTATTGCGTGTGTTCCGACGTGCGCGTATAAATCTACCATGGCTGCTCGCAAATGTCATCAGTGAGGTTACAGTGGCGGGTCTTTAGTTTTATCGAACTGATTTTTCTGTCTATCGCTCGTTTTCCCTTATTCTACCGCAATTAGACTATATATTTATTGTTATTATTATTGTTAAAATGACAATAGTATTGTTCATGTGAATATATATATATATATATATTTATATTGTGTGTCATTTTAATGTGACTAATGTTTTGTAATTTTTTTCGATAGTGTTATTTATTGTGCTAAGTAGTTTATTTTATAGTGTTCAATAATATAAAACACACACAAACGTATATATATATACATATATATATATATATATATATATGCATATACATGTTTCTTGTAGTGGTGTAGTTTCATACGAAGTGAAATGTTAATTGTTTATTTTATGTTTACTAGATTGTTAATTTTGATTTAGTAGAATAGAACACGCATACACACATATAAGTATATATGTATATATTTCTGATAGTGTGACTTTTTCATATAAATTCTTTAATTGTGTGTTTGAGGTTATATGTCAATTATTTGTTTTCATATATACATATATGTTTTGTAATGTGACAACGTAGTATTGAGAGTTTTATTTCTATCGTTTACCAGATTATTATGTGTTTGATATGGTTTACATATTTATGCTGTACGCAATTCTCCCAGTCGAGGCGGTGTTAATTATTTTTGAACGTTTTAGCCTGTCGATAGGTTGTTACTTAGTCCCTAGTGTTGCGTTGTGTGTTCTATTTCTTTTATATTCATTTAGATTATTAGTAGTAGTTTGGTTTAGAGTGTAGATTATATATTTATATATTTATATATATAGACATGCATGTTACGTAATGTAGTTCTCATTTTATAATTATTTTACCCGAATGTTGGCTAGTTTTAAGTATGTATCTTAAATTAATAATTTTAATTTAATAATGTAGAGTGCGCACACATATATATATATTTCTGACGATGTAACCTCTATTTCTTTAATAATGCAATATTGTATGTTTTATGTATTCGTTAGACTATAAGTTCATTGATTTTATATACTCATATATTTATAGTTTGGTAATGTTGGATTTGTATTATTAGTATAGTATTGGAAGTATTGTTTCTAATATTTTCTGGGTTATTACATGTTTGGCATATATGTTTATATTTATATGTAACTCTCCAAGTTGTTGCTGCGTTGATTGAATAAAATATATTTATATACACATATATTCCTGGTGTTTCAATTATTTTCCTTTTGTAGTTATTCTTATTTCTTGATTTACTCGTTTGGTTCGCGACTCGTTTAATTCATTAATTAATTTTTATTTACTGATTTAAATTCTTTCTTTTGTATTTTACATATTCCGTCTTCGTTGATTGATTCTAGTATATCTTCTTGTTGCTCCTTTTCCTTTATTTTGCAAATTTGTCATATATAATCCTTCTTATTCTTGATTTATTTGATTGGCTCGTATCTAGTCCAGTTTATTAATTGATTTTATTTACTTTATTTTATACTGACAGTTGGATTTATATGTCGCCCTCATTTGTTAATTTTTTATTTTGTTTTGTAGTAGCGTGTGTTCCTTGGTGTATTCAAATTTTTCTCGCGCTGATTTGCGTATAGTAATTTTGTATCTTCGTTACGGCACGTGCGGAGCCCGGGACGTGACATGTGCATTGCATTCTGCACGTAAAAAGGAGTGAAAAGAGCGCTTAAACGTCGAAATATCTCAAACGGGAAGGAAATGACGGCTAGTTTTAGTCAAAATCGACGAAATCAAAGCGATTTTATAGCTGTAGGGCTTGTTTCGACGTTTAAACTGTTGCGCATTGCATTCTGCACGTAAAATGGAGTGAAAAGAGCGCTTAAACGTCGAAATATCTCAAACGGGATGGAAATGACGGCTAGTTTTAGTCAAAATCGACGAAATCAAAGCGATTTTATAGCTGTAGGGCTTGTTTCGACGTTTAAACTGTTGCGCATTGCATTCTGCACGTAAAATGGAGTGAAAAGAGCGCTTAAACGTTGAAATATCTCAAACGGGAAGGAAATGACGGCTAGTGTCACGTCCCGCGCTCCGCACGTGCCGTAACGAAGATACAAAATTACTATACGCAAATCAGCGCGAGAAAAATTTGAATACACCAAGGAACACACGCTACTACAAAACAAAATAAAAAATTAACAAATGAGGGCGACAAATAAATCCAACTGCCAGTATAAAATAAAGTAAATAAAATCAATTAATAAACTGGACTAGATACGAGCCAATCAAATAAATCAAGAATAAGAAGGATTATATATGACAAATTTGCAAAATAAAGGAAAAGGAGCAACAAGAAGATATACTAGAATCAATCAACGAAGACGGAATATGTAAAATACAAAAGAAAGAATTTAAATCAGTAAATAAAAATTAATTAATGAATTAAACGAGTCGCGAACCAAACGAGTAAATCAAGAAATAAGAATAACTACAAAAGGAAAATAATTGAAACACCAGGAATATATGTGTATATAAATATATTTTATTCAATCAACGCAGCAACAACTTGGAGAGTTACATATAAATATAAACATATATGCCAAACATGTAATAACCCAGAAAATATTAGAAACAATACTTCCAATACTATACTAATAATACAAATCCAACATTACCAAACTATAAATATATGAGTATATAAAATCAATGAACTTATAGTCTAACGAATACATAAAACATACAATATTGCATTATTAAAGAAATAGAGGTTACATCGTCAGAAATATATATATATGTGTGCGCACTCTACATTATTAAATTAAAATTATTAATTTAAGATACATACTTAAAACTAGCCAACATTCGGGTAAAATAATTATAAAATGAGAACTACATTACGTAACATGCATGTCTATATATATAAATATATAAATATATAATCTACACTCTAAACCAAACTACTACTAATAATCTAAATGAATATAAAAGAAATAGAACACACAACGCAACACTAGGGACTAAGTAACAACCTATCGACAGGCTAAAACGTTCAAAAATAATTAACACCGCCTCGACTGGGAGAATTGCGTACAGCATAAATATGTAAACCATATCAAACACATAATAATCTGGTAAACGATAGAAATAAAACTCTCAATACTACGTTGTCACATTACAAAACATATATGTATATATGAAAACAAATAATTGACATATAACCTCAAACACACAATTAAAGAATTTATATGAAAAAGTCACACTATCAGAAATATATACATATATACTTATATGTGTGTATGCGTGTTCTATTCTACTAAATCAAAATTAACAATCTAGTAAACATAAAATAAACAATTAACATTTCACTTCGTATGAAACTACACCACTACAAGAAACATGTATATGCATATATATATATATATATATATATGTATATATATATACGTTTGTGTGTGTTTTATATTATTGAACACTATAAAATAAACTACTTAGCACAATAAATAACACTATCGAAAAAAATTACAAAACATTAGTCACATTAAAATGACACACAATATAAATATATATATATATATATATTCACATGAACAATACTATTGTCATTTTAACAATAATAATAACAATAAATATATAGTCTAATTGCGGTAGAATAAGGGAAAACGAGCGATAGACAGAAAAATCAGTTCGATAAAACTAAAGACCCGCCACTGTAACCTCACTGATGACATTTGCGAGCAGCCATGGTAGATTTATACGCGCACGTCGGAACACACGCAATAATTATACACATTAGATAAATACAAAATACAATATTTCTCAATTCAACTATACGTCAAAAACGCCGAAACAAGATTTACACATAATCGATAAATAGATCCGAGATCAATAGAAGTCACTGTATGCGAGGGACATTCGCGGGCGGCCATTTTGAAACATGCGTGGACTGATTCGTACGTGTTACAAAAAAATAATAATAATAAAATTATACTTTCGATAGAAAAAAGAAAAGAAAAGGAAAAGGAAAGAACAGCGAAAATAAATATTTAATACAAAATGGAACGTCGTGCCGAGGTAGCAATAAATAAAGGCACGGGACAGGAATGCCGGGGATTGGTGGAAATCAGCCGCGAGAAATGAATCATAAAACACATTGTTAACAATTTTATTATGCGAAAATTACTTTGTATAAAAAAAAATATATATATATATATAATCGAGTAAAAAGAAAATATAAAACTAAACAAATATATTTAAAATGTATAAATAAATATATATATATATATATATATATATAACTAACATATGAACGGGGTATATCCAAAGCGGCAAAATCGAAATCAAGAAACTTCAGGATGGAACTGCCAACGCGTCATGCGCTGAATACATCGTTCGGAATCACACACGGTTCTTCGGAATCCCACTTTCTCTTGCGCTGAAACAACAAAAAATAGGAAAAGAGATCAAAACCACGAAAACAGCAAAAATCGAAAATCAAATTAAATCCCGGAAGCAACCATAACATGGAAATATTCTTCAAAACCAAACTCACGGAAGATAAATCAGAAGAAATCCTTATTGCAGGAGAGTGGCGGATCGCGCGTGTTGCCGGAGCAAGTGTCGATATAATAATGAGACTCTAGCCACCGGCCCTTCCACGCGCCGAAGAACAAAAATTATTCCCACAGTATTAACATAAAAATTCTCGAGAAAAGACTAGACCAGCATGGAAAGCTCCAAGCCTCCTAGACGCTACCTCAGCAGAAAATAGAACCGATGGGAACTAAGTCGAAATACAGATTTTTGCATTTTCTCACGTACCCGCGCTGGGAATCTGGAAGTTAAAAGACAAGATAACGAAGCAAAGGAGACATCAACGATTACAGAATTTGCATTCTCTCACGTACGAGTTCGGGAACCCCAAACTGCAGCATCCCGATTCCCACGGAAGCGAACCACCAGTTGACCGCCACCCTGTGGGGGATGTTATTATAAATAAACGCAGCAACACAGAACATCGTCCATTACTTTGTCGCTAATTGTACGTTACGTTTCGGCTTATTATTATATTGTCAATTCTACGTTACGCCATAAAATATATTGTCGTCTATCGCGCATTGCACCTCGACGGTCTCTTATTAATTGCTCAGTTTAAGTCACAATTAAATTAGAAATCTTTCTAAGTGTTCATTTCGTTGGCGAGATTTAAATCATCTTTATAAATAAATATATTTATACCCGCGACGTTAATCCGAATAAATAAGCCGTAAGCTTATTCAGAGTGTATTTCTAATCAAAAATAAATAAATAAACTAAAGGTTTTAATAATAATTATACCTGAGTCGAATAATTAAACCAAATAATAAATTCACCGACGACTATTACGAGGCGATGGCCCCTGACGGAACAAGGTAAGAGTCTTAATTTTATAAAATTTTCTTCTTCTCTAATAATTTCGCCACATCCGAGAACGCTATATATATATATATATATATATACACATATTTTTAAATAATTCTATACTGAAGTTAGATAAATTCCGTGCGACCAAATCGAATACTTATTTTTATTCAACTTTAATCCTCTCCCGTGCCAGTATCCCTGCACATAGCAGGTTAGCCGAAAACGTGGAAATTATTTATCAGTAGCCTAACACTAGTCAACGCTATCCATAAGTAATTAATTTATCAATAGATTATTTCGAAATAAATATAAAGAAAGTTCTCAATTCGAAACAGCCCTCAGGCTGTTTCTGGTGGCAGCGACTGCCGTGTGAGAAATATTTCTTATACAGTCAATTAAATTTAAATCTTTCCCTTCAGATTAAATTAAAATCAAAAGTTTGAATTGACTTTAAACGAGTACGTAACAATAAACTTTCAACTTAGAAATAGATTTTAATCGAAAACCTTGATTCAATATCTTAAATATAATTATATCGTGTAAATTTTCCCTTCCTGACGAAACTCAACTAAATCGAACTAAATTGAATTAAATTAAATTAAAACGAAACAAAATAAATTAAAACAAACACAAAAAACAAATTAAAATTAAAATAAAAAAAAATCTAGCGAATTCAACGGTTTAAAATCAATTCAAACAAACAAGAACGTAACATTAGAGGGATACATTTTTGGTGGCAGCGGTGGGATACGCTCCACAGAGGATTAAAGTTGTTACATTTATCAATAAAATATATACCTAAGAAATAATGGCGACCGGACTAGAATCATTAGACGAAGACTTAGTCTTGACGTTATCGGAAAAACTTAAAGCATGGGATGCGAATTTTCGCGACATGAGTACAAAACTCGTTGAACTACAAAATGGCGTGAATGAACTCAAATCAAAAAGGGAACCTGAATCACCCGTATCGCCGCCGGGAACAAAACAAGAGACAATACAGCCAGGCGGATATGTCCAACCGATTAAACTAAAAGACGCGATCGAGTCGGTACCAGTATTCGACGGACATCGACCCTCGGTATTTCAATTTTTAAGAGCATGCGAGCGCGCGCGAAATATGATTCCTAGGTATCAAGAACCACAATTAGTAAAATTGTTAGCCAATAAACTCCGTGGACACGCGTTCCTCGCCATCGAAGATACGGAATTAAGGAGCCTAAACGATTTTGGAAATAAATTAAAGGACCTATTCGGCCCAAGGAAATCTCTTAATGAATATAGAGGGGAATTAGGAACGATATTTCAACGACCCGGGGAACACATATTAGATTATATGGACCGAGTTAGAAACCTTAGATTGGCAATAATGGACGGAGAAAAGGGCGACTACGGAATCATTTCCCCCGATATCCAAGAAACTATAGATTGGGAGGTAAGAGAAGCTTTTGTTAAAGGACTTCCGAACGAAGTATACGTGCGAGTGAAAATAGCAGGGTACCACACTTTAGAAGATGCATATCGTCAGGCCGTCCATGCAACACACGAATTGAAACAAATAACCGATAGAACGTGACCCACACGACCGACTCCCTCAAACTATTACAGACGCAATAACGTACGTCCTCCGAACGCTAACAACAATATCAGGAATAACCGCCAAGCAGTGAAAGCAACACGAGAATTAAAACAAGCAAACAATAGAATACGATACCAGCGTCCGACACCTCCGAATAATTATAACCGAAACAACGCTCATTCCCCATACAATAGTAAGTACACCGGAAACAACCACAGGGACTGGAGATTTGTACCGCCGTCGCGGAAATATCTAAACAATCCGGGAATAGAGGAAGATGCCAGGAAAGGAGCAAGAGCAATAATCTGGGAAGAAAAATGCATAAGTAAATACTTCGACAGAAATCTAAGTCAAAAGAGGGATGACGATCATTTGAATCAATCAACTTTTCAACGCAAACACCATTCCGTTGCTGTGATAAGGGATAACGTCACTTTAAATAGTAACAGGACGCACGACACCACAGACAGGATCATCAGTGAAAAATTTTCCGAACTCCCAAACAAGATAAACAATACTAATGCCAAAGAACTTGCAGAAGAATCGGAAACTAGAAAACTGAACGACGAAACGATAGGCAACGATTATCCACTGCCTAATACCACGGAGATATTGGACCCGCTGGGAAGTGCGAAGTGCCTCTCCACGTTCGACTTGGCAAAGATACAAAAGCAAGGCTCCACGAATATCGTGAATGTTTCAAACATAATAGAAAAAGAGATAGCGAGTGTATCTCACTCAAAAATTTTTATAAAACCATCAGAAAATAACTTAATCGGACTCAAAGCCAAGCCATTAAATTGCAAGGAAGATCAGACTACAGAGAATAAAAGTATACCTATCCCTATATCCAAAACAGAATCTATAAGCAGGAAGGTTTGTAATAAAAATTCAAAGAATAATTCTAAATCTACCGAAAATATTCCTAAACGTTCCGTACAAATAAATAATAATTTAATTATAATAAGCACTTCCAGTGAAACTATTCATCCTGAAAAGGTAGAGAAAAATCAACGTGTTGCGAATAAAGTAAATAAAGAAGAATGGATAACTAAGGAAAAGGATTCTAAACATTTTCAAGCCGAAAAAACGCAAGTTCAACGTGCTCAAAGAAATAAAAAAGGAGAAAATAGGGAATCACCAGTCGAGGATATATATAAAAATTCGAATAAGTACGCTAGCCATTGGATTATAATTGGATTAAAAATACTTCATTGGTTGTTACATCTAGCATTTGACGTAGATAACATGAGTGCTAATCTTATGATTCCTCTTGGAAAATATAGATGGTATCACACTATACTATATCTAAAATATTTCTGGGTTAATATAGCTACGGCATTTTCAAAAATTTGTATTTTAAATGCTATTGGCAAGCAATTGGATAATTGGATCGGTGTCAGTAAACTTGCGTCTTGGCGCAAAATAAAAACTAAAATGAAGAAAAGGAAGTGTGACACTGTTCGTCGAATAATACAGATAGTGGAAACCTAAAAAGGAAAAAGAAAATTATTAAGTGTGCTCCGATTATTGTTTGAATATAAAATGTGTTAATTCAATGAATAATTACAATAGTGAAAGTGAAAGTTACCTTGTGAACAAGTAATCATCATACAAGAAAGTGTATGTGCAAAATAGGTCATGGATCCCTGTTTGCGGAACACCATGTACGACAGCCAGCTGAAAGTAAATAAATAGATTAACTTCGATCGCCTTGATACAAGATACAACACTACTAAACGTCATAGCAAGACTATGAAAGTGTGACACTGTTCGTCGAATGGCACAGATAGCAGGTAACCTGAAAAAAAAAAAAGGGGGAGAAAGATTACTACAAGTGCTCCAATTATTGTTTGAATATGAAAAGTGATAGTTCAACGAATATTTAAAACAGTGAAGGTGCAACTTACCTCATGAACAATCAAACACCATACAAAGAAGTGCACAAGCATGAATTTCACAAATTAGTAAGAAGAAATAAAATAGTTGATAAGTATAGAAAGTGGTTAGGAAGATAATTAAGATAGATTAATTGGAAGCTAGTAATAGATAGAACCGGAGTAAAAAGATAGTACATTGTATTAACTATTATATCTAACATGTAGAAGCATATTTTGTAATACACAATAGCGGTCGCTCACACAATATATCATACGCATATTGAATTAATAAATTAAACAGTACCTTTATGATCGCAGACGTAGGATGATTGAAGGCAACCATAGTAGGTATCCAAGGTAATACCGAAGAATCTGATGATGTTGTGAGAATGATCCAGGTAAGCAACGCAGCATCAAAAATCTAAAAAGAAAAATTTTTCTTTTTTACAAACAATGTTAATCTAACAAATAAGACTTAATCACTAATAAAGGAACTAATTCATATCAAACATAAAATAATAACAATAGCAAACATAAGCAATAATAAAATTAATAGGGAAATAAGAAAGGTTAATAAACACAGAAATAGGTTAGAAACTAATCACGATAGACTAACTAAATATTAACAAGTCATGACTGAACTTAGTACCAAGGAATAAAGTTATAGTACATGAAAGCGACTGGTAACACAATACACAAAATACTAACTAAATTAAACGAGACTTATATAAACGCAAGTCACGTATAACCAAAACAATGACCATTGAAATTCGATAACAATATAACCCATGTTATTGCATTAAAGTAACACGCGGTATTTACACACACAATACCATGAAACACAAAACAATATTACAAAACACTACTAAATAAAATCATAACCAGTTATTTCAATAATACATTACTGTTGACATTAAAACAACACCATACCAGAGATACACGCCAGCGACCATGTTGGAAAATATCCGTCGCGCACACCCCACACACACACACCTCGACACGAATAATAACCAATACAATGTAATATAGGATCATGATAGCTATGTTAGGTACTAATAAAAAAAAAAAGAGGAGAGTGAGAGAAGGGTAAAAAGAAAAAAAAGAAATAATAAATAATAACTAACATAATCATAACATATCACATATATATTATATTATATACAGGGATACAATATTCATATAAAGGAACAGGTCTGAACGAAATATATAAAAAAAAAAAAAAAAGAAAGAAAATATATTAATTGTTTTTGTATGTATGTACAGAACGAGTGGCGAACTCATCAATTCCGACATAGAAAACCCAGACGGACCCGAGCTCGCATTCGATCTGGAGGTGACGGAGGAGGTTGAATCCTGCCTCTGTGCTCGGTTGATACGCTCCGTTTACCATTTTTATAGCGGCTATCTTTGTCAAGATTGTTTCGACAACCTAGATCCAGACGAGCAGGACCTATGTGAAGAGCCGCCCACTCATTTCCTATGCGGAGTACCTGCAAGTATACAAATATCATACTGCAGCATGTGCGATGTAAGCCTGGCGAACCTACAACCCGCTATATCATGCCTCCAATGCATGATGGTCTACAATGATCTGACTCATCTTAAAAGAGAATTTTTAGTTCAAGGAATGATACTCCGCACCATCGAAATATAACGTACTTGTATATTTATGCTATCTACCTGTAAACAAACAACATTAATAATTATACATATAATTTTCATTCATGTTTACCAATATATATACACGCATGTTTTAAAGTAGATGATATTTGCAACACTCACTTCCATTGACAATGCAAGTGACTCATAAAATAAACTGTCATATTTATACACACACATATATATATACGAAACCAAGCTACATTTGTGACATTTATACCTATTGATAATATATACTTATATATATTTATAACGATAAAATAAATCCCATTTATATTACTCACCAAAACGCACGCATATATGTATATAATTATAACTCAAGTAGCCTTCATAAAATTATTTTCACTGATAGCATATACATCAAACCTAAAATAAAACAAAGTTGTAATAAAAAAAAAAAGAAAGAAAAAGGAGGAAAGGGAGAAGAGAAAATGTATAAATATAATTTCCTTTTCTATACACATATATATATATATATATTAAAAGGTTATTCTTATTTCTAATAAACTCAAGAGTAAGAAACAATTTAATAAATTGCTAATAGCAAGATGAATCACCTGGTCATCGTACTTACCCTCATCAAAATAACATGTGGCCTGGTTGGATACGACTGCAATGACAACCACCTCAACGTTACCACCATCTCTTTAAACTTCATCGGGGACTGCAGCATACAACCTGCAACGACAGAAACCCAAGATATTTATATTCAACTACTGCAACTCTCAGAATTCGAATTTACCAGTGTGAGGCAATGCAAGGTGCAAATAACTCGAATTATATATTACTGTGGCATGCACTCCCACACGTCGGCAGTGCATAATGGATTCGCCGAATACCTCCATGAAACAACTGCCCAACAATGTGCAAGGATGCACCAGGACGCCGGCAAGTTATCAAACGGCGGCAGCTGCCAGGGAACACAATATGTAGACCCATACCTGGAGAACAACCAACGGCATCTGTATCCGCCTTGAGCGAACTCAGAGACGCCCTTAGTCAAATTTCCGGAGGAAATTTGAACTCCAATGGCGGGGGTGTCACGTCCCGGGCTCCGCACGTGCCGTAACGAAGATACAAAATTACTATACGCAAATCAGCGCGAGAAAAATTTGAATACACCAAGGAACACACGCTACTACAAAACAAAATAAAAAATTAACAAATGAGGGCGACAAATAAATCCAACTATCAGTATAAAATAAAGTAAATAAAATCAATTAATAAACTGGACTAGATACGAACCAATCAAATAAATCAAGAATAAGAAGGATTATACATGACAAATTTGCAAAATAAAGGAAAAGGAGCAACAAGAAGATATACTACAATCAATCAACGAAGACGGAATATGTAAAATACAAAAGAAAGAATTTAAATCAGTAAATAAAAATTAATTAATGAATTAAACGAGTCGCGAACCAAACGAGTAAATCAAGAAATAAGAATAACTACAAAAGGAAAATAATTGAAACACCAGGAATATATGTGTATATAAATATATTTTATTCAATCAACGCAGCAACAACTTGGAGAGTTACATATAAATATAAACATATATGCCAAACATGTAATAACCCAGAAAATATTAGAAACAATACTTCCAATACTATACTAATAATACAAATCCAACATTACCAAACTATAAATATATGAGTATATAAAATCAATGAACTTATAGTCTAACGAATACATAAAACATACAATATTGCATTATTAAAGAAATAGAGGTTACATCGTCAGAAATATATATATATGTGTGCGCACTCTACATTATTAAATTAAAATTATTAATTTAAGATACATACTTAAAACTAGCCAACATTCGGGTAAAATAATTATAAAATGAGAACTACATTACGTAACATGCATGTCTATATATATAAATATATAAATATATAATCTACACTCTAAACCAAACTACTACTAATAATCTAAATGAATATAAAAGAAATAGAACACACAACGCAACACTAGGGACTAAGTAACAACCTATCGACAGGCAAAACGTTCAAAATAATTGACACCGCAACGACTTGAAGAATTGCAAACACAAATATGTGGAAAACATATTAAACACACGATAATCTAGAAATAAAACTTTAATACTATGTTGTCACAATACAAAATATATATATATATATATATATGAAATCAAATGGTTAACAGTCTAATGAATACATAACCTAAAATACACAATACTACACTATTAAAGAACTAATATAAAAATCACATTGATGGAAATATGTATATGCGTGCACATTCTATACTATTAAATCAAGTTAACAATCTGGTAAACATAAAATACATAATCAAAACTCGTGATCATTCTAGTAAGGAATTGCATATGAAAGCTATACTGCGAAACATGCATGTCTATATATATATATATAAAATCTAGATTTTAAACCAAGCTATTAATAATCTAAATGAATATAAAAGATATAGAACATACACATAGCACTATTGAAACTAACTAACTAACTACTTGTTAGCAAATCAAGCGATTAAAAATAATTAACACCGCCTCGACTGGGAGAATTGCGTACAGCATAAATATGTAAACCATATCAAACACATAATAATCTGGTAAACGATAGAAATAAAACTCTCAATACTACGTTGTCATATTACAAAACATATATGTATATATGAAAACAAATAATTGACATATAACCTCAAATACACAATTAAAGAATTTATATGAAAAGTCACACTATCAGAAATATATACATATATACTTATATGTGTGTATGTGTGTTCTATTCTACTAAATCAAAATTAACAATCTAGTAAACATAAAATAAACAATTAACATTTCACTTCGTATGAAACTACACCACTACAAGAAACATGTATATGCATATATATATATATATATATATATATATACGTTTGTGTGTGTTTTATATTATTGAACACTATAAAATAAACTACTTAGCACAATAAATAACACTATCGAAAAAATTACAAAACATTAGTCACATTAAAATGACACACAATATAAATATATATATATATATATATATTCACATGAACAATACTATTGTCATTTTAACAATAATAATAACAATAAATATATAATCTAATTGCGGTAGAATAAGGGAAAACGAGCGACAGACAGAAAAATCAGTTCGATAAAACTAAAGACCCGCCACTGTAACCTCACTGATGACATTTGCGAGCAGCCATGGTAGATTTATACGCGCACGTCGGAACACACGCAATAATTATACACATTAGATAAATACAAAATACAATATTTCTCAATTCAACTATACGTCAAAACACCGAAACAAGATTTACACATAATTGACAAATAGATCCGAGATCAATAGAAATTACTGTATGCGAGGGACATTCGCGGGCGGCCATTTTGAAACATGCGTGCACTAATTCGTAGGTATTACAAAAAATAATAATAATAATAAAATTATACTTTCGATAGAAAAAAGAAAAGAAAAGGAAAAGGAAAGAACAGCGAAAATAAATATTTAATACAAAATGGAACGTCGTGCCGAGGTAGCAATAAATAAAGACACGGGACAGGAATGCCGGGGATTGGTGGAAATCAGCCGCGAGAAATGAATCATAAAACACATTGTTAACAATTTTATTATGCGAAAATTACTTTGTATAAAAAATATATATATATACATATATATAATCGAATAAAAAGAAAATATAAAACTAAACAAATATATTTAAAATGTATAAATAAATATATATATATATATATATATATATATATATATATATATATATATATATATAACTAACATATGAACGGGGTATATCCAAAGCGGCAAAATCGAAATCAAGAAGCTTCAGGATGGAACTCGCAACACGTCATGCGCTGAATACATCGTTCGGAATCACACACGGTTCTTCGGAATCCCACTTTCTCTTGCGCTGGAACAACAAAAATAGGAAAAGAGATCAAAACCACGAAAACAGCAAATATCGAAAATCAAATTAAATCCCGGAAGCAACCATAACATGGAAATATTCTTCAAAACCAAACTCACGAAAGATAAATCAGAAGAAATCCTTATTGCAGGGGAGTGGCGGATCGCGCGTGTTGCCGGAGCAAGTGTCGATATAATAATGAGACTCTAGCCACCGGCCCTTCCACGCGCCGAAGAACAAAAATTATTCCCACAGTATTAACATAAAAATTCTCGAGAAAAGACTAGACCAGCATGGAAAGCTCCAAGCCTCCTAGACGCTACCTCAGCAGAAAATAGAACCGATGGGAACTAAGTCGAAATACAGATTTTTGCATTTTCTCACGTACCCGCGCTGGGAATCTGGAAGTTAAAAGACAAGATAACGAAGCAAAGGAGACATCAACGATTACAGAATTTGCATTCTCTCACGTACGAGTTCGGGAACCCCAAACTGCAGCATCCCGATTCCCACGGAAGCGAACCACCAGTTGACCGCCACCCTGTGGGGGATGTTATTATAAATAAACGCAGCAACACAGAACATCGTCCATTACTTTGTCGCTAATTGTACGTTACGTTTCGGCTTATTATTATATTGTCAATTCTACGTTACGCCATAAAATATATTGTCGTCTATCGCGCATTGCACCTCGACGGTCTCTTATTAATTGCTCAGTTTAAGTCACAATTAAATTAGAAATCTTTCTAAGTGTTCATTTCGTTGGCGAGATTTAAATCATCTTTATAAATAAATATATTTATACCCGCGACGTTAATCCGAATAAATAAGCCGTAAGCTTATTCAGAGTGTATTTCTAATCAAAAATAAATAAATAAACTAAAGGTTTTAATAATAATTATACCTGAGTCGAATAATTAAACCAAATAATAAATTCACCGACGACTATTACGAGGCGATGGCCCCTGACGGAACAAGGTAAGAGTCTTAATTTTATAAAATTTTCTTCTTCTCTAATAATTTCGCCACATCCGAGAACGCTATATATATATATATATATATATATATATATATATATATAATTTTAAATAATTCTATACTGAAGTTTAGATAAATTCCGTGCGACCAAATCGAATACTTATTTTTATTCAACTATAATCCTCTCCCGTGCCAGTATCCCTGCACATAGCAGGTTAGCCGAAAACGTGGAAATTATTTATCAGTAGCCTAACACTAGTCAACGCTATCCATAAGTAATTAATTTATCAATAGATTATTTCGAAAATAAATATAAAGAAAATTCTCTATTCGAAACAGCCCTCAGACTGTTTCTGGTGGCAGCAACTACCGTGTGAGAAATATTTCTTATACAGTCAATTAAATTTAAATCTTTCCCTTCAGATTAAATTAAAATCAAAAGTTTGAATTTGACTTTAAACGAGTACGTAACAATAAACTTTCAACTTAGAAATAGATTTTAATCGAAAACCTTGATTCAATATCTTAAATATAATTATATCGTGTAAATTTTCCCTTCCTGACGAAACTCAACTAAATCGAACTAAATTGAATTAAATTAAATTAAAACAAAACAAAATAAATTAAAACCAACACAAAAAACAAATTAAAATTAAAACAAAAAAAAAAAAAAAAAAATCTTGCGAATTCAACGGTTTAAAATCAATTCAAACAAACAAGAACGTAACACCCTACAGCTAGAAAATCGCTTTGATTGCGTCGATTTTGACTAAAACTAGCCGTCATCTCCATCCCGTTTGAGATATTTCGACGTTTAAGCGCTCTTTTCACTCCATTTTACGTGCAGAATGCAATGCACAAGAGTTTAAACGTCGAAACAAGTCCAACAGCTCGCAAATCGCTTTGATTTCGTCGATTTTGACGGAAACTAGCCGTCATTTCTTTCCCGTTTGAGATATTTCGACGTTTAAGCGCTCTTTTCACTCCTTTTTACGTGCAGAATGCAATGCACAACAGTTTAAACGTCGAAACAAGCCCTACAGCTATAAAATCGCTTTGATTTCGTCGATTTTGACTAAAACTAGCCGTCATTTCCATCCCGTTTGAGATATTTCGACGTTTAAGCGCTCTTTTCACTCCATTTTACGTGCAGAATGCAATGTACAACAGTTTAAACGTCGAAACAAGCCCAACAGCTCGCAAATCTCTTTGATTTCGTCGATTTTGACTAAAACTAGCCGTCATTTCCTTCCTGTTTGAGATATTTCGACGTTTAAGCGCTCTTTTCACTCCATTTTACGTGCAGAATGCAATACACAACCGTCTATCAATCGAAACAAGTCCAACAGCTCGCAAATCGCTTTGATTTCGTCGATTTTGACGGAAACTAGCCGTCATTTCCTTCCCGTTTGAGATATTTCGATGTTTAAGCGCTCCTTTCACTCCATTTTACGTGCAGAATGCAATGCACAACAGTTTAAACGTCGAAACAAGCCCAACAGCTCGCAAATCGCTTTGATTTCGTCGATTTTGACTAAAACTAGCCATCATTTCCTTCCCGTTTGAGATATTTCGACGTTTAAGCGCTCTTTTCACTCCTTTTTACGTGCAGAATGCAATGCACAACAGTTTAAACGTCGTGTTACGTTCTTGTTTGTTTGAATTAATTTTAAACCGTTGAATTCGCAAGATTTTTTTTTTTATTATTTGTTTTAATTCTAATTAGTTTTGTGTTGTTCTAATTTATTTCAATTCAATTTAGCTCGATTTATACGGTAGTTGCTGCCACCAGAAATAGCATAAGGACTATTTCGATTAGAGAAATTTCTTTCGATTGTTTATTAATTGATTATTCGCTCGAAGCGTTAATTGATATTCAGGCTACTGATAATTAGTTTCCACTTTTCTGCTAACCTGCTATGCGCAGGGATACTGGCACGGGAGAGGATTAAAGTTCTATGCAATGGATATTTGTCCTCGTTGAACGAATCGAATCGCTTAGGTAGCTATTCACATATATTTATATATTTTTTTAATAATAGGTGATAAGTAGACTGGATTCAATTCCCGGATGTGCTGAAATTGTCAGAGTAGAAGAAAATTTTACAAAATTGGGTTCTTACCTTGTAAAGTAGGTTGCGTCAGGGGCCATCACCTTGTAATTGTCGTTAGAGGTTTAATTATTCAACTCGGGTATAACCTTTTATCGAATTTCTACTTTATTTATTTATTTATTTATTTTGATAAGCACTTACAAATATCTAACCGGATTAATATCGCAATTTTATTTTAACAACGAAAATGAGGACTTTAAGAATCTCTAACTCGCTCGCGACTCTCCCTCTTTTCTTTATTTTATAATGAATGGCTAAAGATCGTCGAAACGCTAAGTGTTGATGAACGTTATGATGAGCTTAAGCCGTAAGAAATTACAATGGAATGGAGTTCGTAACGTACTATTCGCGACAAAATAATGGAATGGAGAGTAGTCTACAATTAGCGACAAAATACTGGAATGGAGTGTGTTTTTCTATGTTGCTACGCTTATTTATAATGCCATCCTCCACGTGGTAGTCCACCGGGGGTATGCTTCCGTGGGAATCAGGACGTTGCAGTTTTGGGTTTCCTGAGATCGTACGTGAGAGAATGTGAATTCTGTAATCGTTGATGTCTCCTTTGCTTCATTATCTTGTCTTTTAACTTCCAGATTCCCGTCGGTCCTATTTTCTGCTGAGGTAGCGTCTAGGAGACTTGAAGGGGTCCATGCTGATCTAGTCTTTTCTCGAGAATTTTTATGTTAGTGCTGTGGGAATAATTTTTGTTCTTCGGCGCGTGGAAGGGCCGGTGGCTAGAGTCTCATTATTATATCGACACTTGCTCCGGCAACACGCGCGATCCGCCACTCCCCTGCAATAAGGATTTCTTCTGATTTATCTTTCGTGAGTTTGGTTTTGAAGAATATTTCCATGTTATGGTTGCTTCCGGGATTTAATTTGATTTTCGATATTTGCTGTTTTCGTGGTTTTGATCTCTTTTCCTATTTTTGTTGTTTCAGCGCAAGAGAAAGTGGGATTCCGAAGAACCGTGTGTGATTCCGAACGATGCATTCAGCGCATGACGTGTTGCGAGTTCCATCCTGAAGCTCCTTGTCTTGATTTCGATTTTGCCGCTTTGGATATACCCCGTTCATATGTTAGTTATATATATATATATATATATATATATATATATATATATATATATATATGTCGGGGTGAGATTGGAATTTTGGGCGCGTGACAACTCTTCACGTGAGTTATCCATTGTTTAACACAACTGAGATTATATTTTCACGTATACACAAGTCTACTACAAAGATTAACAAATAATAAGTCTAGTGAATAATAAGCTTAACAAATAATAAAGTTAGTGGAAAATAAATTGAACGAATAATAAGTTTAACAAATAATAAAACTAATGAATAATACGTTTAACGGATAGTAAGTTCAATGAATAATATGATTTACAAACAATAAGTTAATAATCGTTATAAACAATAATTTTGAGTTCAAACGAATCCACGATCGACGGGATGACTCCTTACTAAGCGTAAACTGATCTTAAGCACAGAAACACGACGTGTCACTCTCCAAAGCAGTCACAAGACGAATGCCAGCCTCGTCGAGATTTTTCTCGCTGTACAATTGCATTTGTTTTTCTATACCCGTTTGGAAGCATCGAGAAGGCTCCAAACGCCGTTGTTAGGCAGACTCGTTGGAAGCATCGAGAAAGTTCCAAACGCCGTTGTTAGGCAGACTCGTTGGAAGCATCGAGAAAATTCCAAACGCCGTTGTTAGGCAGTTTCTGCCTGAGTACATCCCGTGACCGTGGCTACGTTCGGCGACCAATTGTCGCCTCGAACCCAATCTTGATATCACAAATCTCGAACAATTACAGCTATGATAAAATCCAGGCTAGACTACTAGAAGATGTTCCCAAAATTTCCAAGGAACGGCTTCGGCTTTCCTTTCATCTCCGACACGGCCATTCTGACTGTCACACGTCCTCGTGTGTAGCTAAAATACAGAGTTTTTTTTTTTTTTTTTTTTTTTTTTTTTTTTTTAACATTAGACTCGTTGTAACTAATATTATCTACCATTCAGTTAAATGTTCCAAATAAGTCAAGGGTCCAGTTCGACAGCAAGATTTTGTTCGAAGGTTTAACAAGCAAAGAAATGAAAGAGAACTCAAATTGGTAGTGTCATAGTTTGTATTTCGAAGTGCTAGTTGCATTCTGTGAGTCACCAGTCAAACCGCAACGACACGACAGATCATTTTCGATTCCGCACACGGGTGAATCTCAGATTGTTGGATCGTGTTACCACATTGGGCGTATTACGAAAGCGCAGAACATCTCACTGGACATATTACGAACGCGCACAGCACCACACTGGGTGTATTACTAAGGCGCAGAGGGTCACAGTGGACGTATTACGAACGCGCAGAGCACCACACTGGGTGTATTACGAACGCGCACAGCACCACACTGGGTGTATTACTAAGGCGCAGAGGGTCACAGTGGACGTATTACGAACGCGCAGAGCACCACACTGGGTGTATTACGAACGCGCACAGCACCACACTGGGTGTACGACCACGACGTGGTATTAATGATCCTCTGAGGTCCGTGTACTCGCATCGTTATTATCACCGTCGCTGTCATCGTCGCCGACGTCCAACTCATCAGGAACGCAACTATTTGGCATTTTTCTTAGTTTGTCATGTCTGTCCTTGTATGTCCGTTTACCGTCTAAGGTCTTTAATGTATATCGGTCCCCTTCCAAAATCTCTGCTATCACGAATGGACCCCTGAATTTCGGGTCCAACTTCGTTTGGTTCCTTTCCTCATTTTTTGTAACACAAAGTCACCAAGGTTAAACCTAACTATCTTGGCTTTCGTTTTGTCGAACCTGTCTTTATCATAGCTAGCGCAAGTCTCCATGTTCTGTATCGCCTGTTGTCTTACACTGGAGATGTCTACTTCCTTTTCCTCGACACTATCAGACAACGTTAAACCGTAGGGCCTTGCTGCCTTGCCAATTAATAACTCCAGAGGACTTGACTTAGTTACACGATTGGTGGTGCAATTCAAGGCTAACTGTATCTCGCCAATCGCGTCTTGCCACGTTCGCCCGGTCGTTTCTACCGTCGAAAACATATTTTTAAGGTGCTCATAGTACGCTCTACTTGTCCATTGGCCCTACTAGTACCGGTTGCTATTAAGTGGAGTTTAATGTGTCTATCTTGACAGAAACTTTGGAAATTTTTACCCGTAAAGCATCTTCCCTGGTCCGCTATTACCCGGCAGGGATTACCGAATAAAAATATAGCGGACTTAAGCGCTTTAATGGTATTTAGGGAGTCTATCTTACGGGTATGATGCAAATATACGAACTTGGTGAAGGCGTCGACCAGCACAACGACATATTCCTTCGAGTCGCTTTTACCACTTAGTTTTCCCGTGATGTCCATGTGAACCGTGTGCCAAGGTATGCTGGTCTTAGGTATGGGATGTAGTTCGGCTTTTATAAGGGTATCTAATACGATGTTCAATCGTTCTAGGGCTTGATCTACCGAGTCAGCGATAATTAAGACGTCATCCAAGTAAACTACGACATATGAATAAGCAAGGTCGCCTAAGGCTTTGAAAATGGCTCTCTGGAAAACGGCTGGTGCATTTTTCAACCCAAACGGCATCGTTACATATTCGTACTGACCGTCGGGGGTGACGAACGCTGTATATTCAGTGGGGTTAGGGTGAATAGGGATCTGATGGAATCCACTGGCCATGTCCAAGCTAATGAAGTATCTCGCACTCTGCAATCTCACGATTCGATCAGCAATAAGGGGTGAGGGATACCGATCCGCGACCGTGTTTTTATTTAGCGCCCGGAAATCTACGCGCAATCTGTTCGATCCGTCCTTCTTCTTCACGAGTAACATGGGGCTCGCGAACGGCGAATTACTAGGTTTTACAATTTTTGCCCTAATCAGTTCACTTATCCGTTCGCGCACTATTCTCCGCTCTTCCCCGCTAAGTCTGTAAGGACTTCTCTGTACGGTGACATTAGGGTCAATCAACTGAATTTCTAACTGGCCCGTACTCACACGCGTCCGCGGGAAACCCGTAATAAATGACTCTTTGAATTTTTCGAGAACAGAGATCAATCGATCTTTGTCGTTACCAACTACATCAGTGTTGATCTCGTTAATGTTGACCGCATCTTCCGCGACTATGCTACAGGCGTTAACCATTTTTGTCTTGCAAATATCGACGCTATTTCGCGTAATATTCACGTCAAAACCTTGGCTCAAAATTTCACGACCAATCATGATATCGTATTTTAAGTAGCTATCGGCAAGGACATGAAAAGTCATCTCCAGTGTAAAACCGTTAATACATACAGTGGACAAGATCTGAAATGTACTGTTAACACAAGTATTTCCTATACCTCGCATTACTACTACATCAGTCGTTTGTTTTGCCAGAAAATTTCGAAGATATAGATTTTTTAATCAACGAGCATTCGGCTCCGGAATCGAAACAAAATGGGTACGACTCACCCAGATGACTTAAACTACCAGCTGGAGACTCCACCATGCAGGAGTCGACTCGTCGTTCGTTCTTGGAGCCGGGTTTTCTGTGCTGCAGTAGCGGACAATCAGGTGCGATATGGCCCTCCGCCTTACACTTGAAGCAAACCACCTGGGGCGATGTTGCCGGTCGTCTTCCTTCCGGGCGTTGTGTATTTCCTCGCTGCTCTTTCTGTATCCTACTGCGGCACTCCGCTATTCTGTGTCCGTGTTTACCACAGTAGAGGCACTTCACGTGGTGGGCCGACGGCTTGTGTCTTTTGGTTTCAGGGCCCGTGGAGGTGTCGCTCGTCGAATACGGGCCTCTTCGCGAAAGCAGTAGCTCTCATTTCGTCTAAAAATTGGTCCTTGGTCTTGATATCCTTCATAGCTGCTATCTCTTCGATGCGCTGATCCCGTGAGCTCAGGTGACAAAGAACGGTAGCGTTGATTACTTCGGCCGTAGTGGCATTTTGCCACTTCGTCTCCAGCAGGGAACGGAGACGGATGGCGTACGCAGCCATGTTTTCGTCCTCTCGTGGTGGTTCCCTGAGCGTCTTCATTAGCGTCGAGGTTGCCGTATCTTTGCTACCAAAACGTGTAACGAAAAGTTCCCTAAACGTTGGCCAGGTAAGCCCTTCGCCGGTCACTACCTGCGTGAGCCAATGCGCTGCACGACCCTCTAGAGCACTATTTAAAACAGAAACTAGTGCACTGTCTTGCAGAGGATTACCCTTCATAAGCAGGTCCACAGTCGTGCACCATGCGGCTGGATCGGCGCCCGCGATCGCGGGGTTAAAACGTGGTAACGAAAATTTTCCGGGTTTCACACTCGGTTCAAGCTCCCTCGGTTTTTGCACTAGCGTCTGAATTAAATCGCGCATAAAGGCCATCTGTTCTTGTATCACTTTAAGAGGTTCTGATCCCACTTCTGATGTCGGGGTGAGATTGGAATTTTGGGCGCGTGACAACTCTTCACGTGAGTTATCCATTGTTTAACACAACTGAGATTATATTTTCACGTATACACAAGTCTACTACAAAGATTAACAAATAATAAGTCTAGTGAATAATAAGCTTAACAAATAATAAAGTTAGTGGAAAATAAATTGAACGAATAATAAGTTTAACAAATAATAAAACTAATGAATAATACGTTTAACGGATAGTAAGTTCAATGAATAATATGATTTACAAACAATAAGTTAATAATCGTTATAAACAATAATTTTGAGTTCAAACGAATCCACGATCGACGGGATGGCTCCTTACTAAGCGTAAACTGATCTTAAGCACAGAAACACGACGTGTCACTCTCCAAAGCAGTCACAAGACGAATGCCAGCCTCGTCGAGATTTTTCTCGCTGTACAATTGCATTTGTTTTTCTATACCCGTTTGGAAGCATCGAGAAGGCTCCAAACGCCGTTGTTAGGCAGACTCGTTGGAAGCATCGAGAAAGTTCCAAACGCCGTTGTTAGGCAGACTCGTTGGAAGCATCGAGAAAATTCCAAACGCCGTTGTTAGGCAGTTTCTGCCTGAGTACATCCCGTGACCGTGGCTACGTTCGGCGACCAATTGTCGCCTCGAACCCAATCTTGATATCACAAATCTCGAACAATTACAGCTATGATAAAATCCAGGCTAGACTACTAGAAGATGTTCCCAAAATTTCCAAGGAACGGCTTCGGCTTTCCTTTCATCTCCGACATATATATATATTTATACATTTTAAATATATTTGTTTAGTTTTATATTTTCTTTTTACTCGATTATATATATATATATATGTCGGAGAGGAAAGAACACCGGAGCCTCTGGAATGCTGGATAATCCCGCAACATTGTAACCTAGAGCCTACTATAGCTGTAATTAAACAATTGTAGTTATTCAACCTAATTGTAATTGTCCGAGATTTGTGACAGTGAGCTTGGGCTCGAGGCGACAGTCGGTCGCCAACGTGCCCGCGGTCAAGGGATGAACGTTTTGTCTAACAAAGGTATGAAGTAATTCTATAGCTCTCCTTAAAAGAAATATCTCTGGCGACACACGACAGTAAACATTCCAACGGTCTCTGTCCCGTGGCCACACGCAGTTCCTATTCTTCGAGAAAGATGATTGCCAGATGTCGATGTCTCTCCACAGTACGTGACCAGCTAGCCCGAGGGCCGTTATAAACACTAATATCTAGTTACCTAAAGTCCTTCGAACAGATAAACAGTCTTTGTCCCAACTACGGGAAGATAGGGGAGATCTATTTCTTTCAACGAACGGCGTCTCCCACTAGCAACTTTCCCTCGAGGGCGGCTAGCATCTTTTCCAACCACCGATATGGAAATTGACCAATTAGCAGCAACGCCAATTTCCCTTACTCCCGGAACGAAGACTATCCTCGACGAATCCGATGATCTCGTGCCCTTAGACACACCCCGATATAGTTTTCCTCTGTGGCATCATCGGGACGGAAAAGTCATTCTTTCACGCGATCTCGTCAACTGAAGGAAGTAACGTTCTTACGAATTATTGTGCGGACTTAGACTTCGCGAACACGTTCAACCATCATCCCTCTGACCGCGGTTTCGTTATCGAACCCGAGACCATTGTTACTAGTATCGCGGGTGCCTAATCACCACAGTCGATTGTTAAACTTGTATCATCCGTGCCTGTGCTAATAAACTGTGTCTTTATTATATCGCAACGATGGCTAATTTCAATGAAGACTCACCAAACACCCACAATCCTGACCCCAACGCTACTCCGACATCAGAAGTGGGATCAGAACCGTTTAAAGCGCTACAAGAGCAAATGGCCCTTATGCGCGAGTTAATTCAGACGCTAGCGCACAAACCGGGGGAGCAAAGACCGAGTGCGGAATCTAAGAATGCAACGTTACCACGTTTTGACCCCGAAGGCACAGGCGCCGATCCATCTGCGTGGTGCGCGCATGCTGATCTGATTTTGAAAGACCACCCGATGCAAGATAGTGCGTTACTTTCCGCTCTAAATCGCGCCCTAAAGGGTTCTGCTGCGCATTGGCTTTCGCAAGTGGTGCGCGGTGGAAAGCTTACCTGGCCAACGCTTAAGGAACAATTTCTCTCGCGTTTTGGTGGCAGAGAGACAGCCGCTTCGGCGTTAATAAGGATATCCAGAGAACGACCGTCGGAGACTGAATCTCCGGGAGCGTACGGTAGTCGCCTCCGCTCCATGCTGCAGATGAAGTTGCAAGATCTAACGATGCCCGAAGTGATCAACGCCCTCGCCCTTTATATACTGAGTTCACAAGATCAACGCTTTCAGCGACTAACGCTCGCGAATAATATCAGGACGGAGGACCAATTTCATGATGAAATGAGGATTCTCCCTTACAACGATCAGCCGACATTTTCGTCAAGAAATCCACCGGCGGAACCCGAAGCCAAAAGACGCAAGCTGTCGGCCCACCACGTGAAGTGCCTCTACTGTGGTAAACAAGGACACAGAATAGCTGAGTGCCGCCGTAGGATGCAGAGAGAACAGCGAGGAAATACGCAACGCCCGGAAGGAAGACAACCGGCAACATCGCCCCAGGTGGTTTGCTTCAAGTGTAAGGCGGAGGGCCATATCGCACCGAACTGTCCGCAACAACAAGACGGAAAATCCAGCCCCAAGAACAAACTCCGAGTCGACGTCTGTGTGATGAAGCCGCCAGTTGGTAGTTTGAGTCATCTGGGTGAGTCGTTTCCGTTTTACTTCGATTCCGGAGCCGAGTGCTCATTAGTTAAAGAATCTGTAGCCTCGAAATTTTCCGGTAAGAGAACGACAGATGTAATAGAAATGCAAGGAATCGGAAATACCTGCGTTAAAAGTACGTCCCAGATTTTGTCCGTCGTACGTATTAGCGATTTTACATTGGAGATAGCTTTCCACGTCCTTGACGATAGTCATTTAAAGTACGATATTATGATTGGTCGCGAGATAGTAAGCCAAGGATTCGATGTAATTATTACGCCCAACGGCCTCGATATCCGCAAAACGAAGACAGTCAATGCTTGCCATAAAATCGTCGAAAATGGGATTGACTTTAATAAAGTAGACACCGAAGTATGTGGTAATGATAAGAGCCGATTGATTTCTATTCTCCAAAATTTTAAAGGGTCATTTATTACGGGCTTCCCGCGTACTCGCGTAAATACGGGCCAGTTAGAGATTCGATTAATTGATCCCAACATCACCGTACAAAGAAGTCCCTACAGACTCAGCGAGGAAGAACGAAGAACAGTGCGAGAGAGAATCAGCGAGTTAATCGAGGCAAAAATCATAAGGCCCAGTAGTTCGCCGTTCGCGAGCCCCATGATACTCGTGAAGAAAAAGGACGGCTCAGATAGACTGTGTGTAGATTTTCGAGCGCTAAACAAAAACACGGTCGCGGATCGGTATCCCCTACCCCTCATCGCGGATCAGATCGCGAGATTGCAAAAGGCGAGATACTTCATTAGCTTAGACATGGCCAGCGGGTTTCATCAGATTCCTATTCATCCTAATTCGACGGAGTATACGGCGTTCGTTACACCCGACGGACAGTACGAGTACCTAACCATGCCGTTCGGATTGAAAAATGCACCTTCCGTTTTTCAGAGGGCCATTCTCAACGCCTTAGGCGACCTTGCGTATTCATACGTTGTTGTCTACTTGGATGACGTTCTAATTATTGCCGACTCGATAGATCAAGCCCTAAAAAGATTGAACACCGTATTGGATACCCTCGTAACAGCCGGATTCTCTTTCAACTTTTCAAAATGTTCTTTCCTAACGACCTCGGTACTTTATTTGGGGTATGTAATCCGTGACGGAGAAGTTCGCCCTAACCCGGGTAAAATACACGCCTTGAGCTCTTTACCTGCGCCAACGACCGTCACACAGCTCAGACAATTCATAGGGCTAGCCACTTACTTCCGAAAATTCGTCCCTAAATTCTCACAGATAATGAAACCCTTGTACGCGCTTACTTCCGGTAACAAAAGCATAGCTTGGACGGATAAACATGAAAAAATAAGGCAAAAGGTAATTTCCGTCCTGACCGAAGCACCGGTGTTAATGATATTCGACCCCAACTACCCGATAGAACTACATACCGACGCTAGTTCTGAAGGATATGGGGCCATTTTGATGCATAAGGTCGAAGGTCAAAATAGAGTAGTAGAATATTACAGTAAAAAGACTAGCCCCGCGGAATCCAGATACCATTCCTATGAACTGGAGACGTTGGCGGTTGTAAACGCCGTCAAACATTTCCGTCATTACCTACACGGACGAGAATTCCTCGTTGTCACTGATTGCAACTCCCTAAAGGCATCCAGTAATAAGGTACATTTAAGTGACAGGGTTTACAGATGGTGGGCCTACCTGCAAACTTTCACCTTCGACATTATGTATCGGGAAGGCAAACGAATGGCTCACGCCGACTTCTTTTCGCGGAACCCCGTAGACTCGGATCACCGTAAGATCGACAAAATCGCCGAAAAGGAAATCAATCTGGCCGAAATCTCCGACGATTGGCTCTTAGCGGAACAACGTCGCGACCCCCAAATCACCGAAATTGTTGATAAGTTGCGGAACGACGAGCTTGCGGAAGACATCGCGAACACCTACGAACTACGATCCGGCACCCTGTACCGTAAAATACAAAGAAGGGGCAGAACTCTCTGCTTGCCCATTGTCCCAAGGGGCTTTAGGTGGTCCGTGATCAGCCATGTACACCAGTCAATCATGCACTTAGGATGGGATAAAACGCTCGAGAAACTATACGAGTATTACTGGTTCGAAGGAATGGCGAAATACGTTCGCAAATTCGTTGAGAACTGTCATGCTTGTCGAGTTTCTAAGGCCAGTTCCGGCAAAATACAAGCCGAACTACACCCCATACCTAAGACCAGCATACCTTGGCACACGGTTCACATGGATATCACGGGCAAACTAAGCGGTAAAAACGACGCGAAGGAATATGTCATTGTGCTGGTCGACGCCTTCACCAAGTTCGTATACTTGCACCACACCCGTAAGATAGACTCCCTTAATACCATTAAAGCACTCAAGTCCGCTATATTCTTATTCGGCAGCCCCTGTCGGGTAATAGCGGACCAGGGAAGATGTTTTACGGGCAAAGAATTTCAAGACTTTTGTAGAGATAAAAATATTAAACTCCACTTAATAGCAACCGGTGCTAGCAGGGCCAATGGACAGGTAGAGCGTATCATGGGTACGCTAAAAAATACGTTCACAACAATAGAAACGACCGGACGGTCCTGGCAAGACGCGATCGGGGAAACACAACTGGCTTTAAATTGTACCCCCAACCGCGTGACTAAGTCGAGCCCATTGGAACTGTTAATCGGTAAAACAGCGAGACCCTACGGCTTGTCCGTACCCGACAATATCGAAGAAAGAGAAGTAGATATCTCCCACGTACGGCGACAGGCGATAAAAAATATAGAAGCAAGTGCCAAATACGATAAGGATAGGTTCGATAAAAATAAGGCTCAAGTAGTTAGGTTTAACCTTGGTGAGTTTGTGTTACGTAAAAACGAGGAAAGAAACCAAACGAAGCTAGATCCGAAATTCAGGGGTCCATTTAGGATAGCAGAGATTTTGGAAGGAGATAGGTACACCTTAGAAACCTTGGACGGCAAAAGATCATATAAGGACAGACATGACAGACTGAGGAAGATGCCAGACAGCAGCGTTCCCGCTGAGTTAGACGTCTACGATGATGACAACGACGGTGATAATAACGATGCAAGTTCACGGACCTCAGAGGATCATTAATACCACGTTGCGGCTGTGCATCCAGTGTGGTGCTCTGCGCCTTTGTAATACGTCCAGTGGGACATTCTGCGCCTTTGTAATACGTCCAGTGGGACATTCTGCGCCTTTGTAATACGTCCAGTGGGACACTCTGCGCCTTCGTAATACGTCCAGTGGGACATTCCGCGCCTTTGTAATACGTCCAGTGGGACACTCTGCGCCTTCGTAATACGCCCAACGTAGTAACACGATCCAACAATCTGAGACTCACCCGTGTACGGAATCGAAAATGATCTGTCGTGTCGTTACGGTCTGACTGATAACTCACGGAATGCAACTAGCACTTTGAATATAAATTATAACGCCACTAATTCTAGTTCTCTTTCATTTCCTTGCTTGTCAAACCCCTGAACAGAATCTCGTTGCCGAAATGGACCTTTGACTTATTTGGAACATGTAATTGAATGGTAAATAATATCAGCTACGTCGAGTCTAATGTAAAAAAAATACAATATTTTAGCTACACACGAGGACGTGTGATAGTCAGGATGGCCGTGTCGGAGAGGAAAGAACACCGGAGCCTCTGGAATGCTGGATAATCCCGCAACATTGTAACCTAGAGCCTACTATAGCTGTAATTAAACAATTGTAGTTATTCAACCTAATTGTAATTGTCCGAGATTTGTGACAGTGAGCTTGGGCTCGAGGCGACAGTCGGTCGCCAACGTGCCCGCGGTCAAGGGATGAACGTTTTGTCTAACAAAGGTATGAAGTAATTCTATAGCTCTCCTTAAAAGAAATATCTCTGGCGACACACGACAGTAAACATTCCAACGGTCTCTGTCCCGTGGCCACACGCAGTTCCTATTCTTCGAGAAAGATGATTGCCAGATGTCGATGTCTCTCCACAGTACGTGACCAGCTAGCCCGAGGGCCGTTATAAACACTAATATCTAGTTACCTAAAGTCCTTCGAACAGATAAACAGTCTTTGTCCCAACTACGGGAAGATAGGGGAGATCTATTTCTTTCAACGAACGGCGTCTCCCACTAGCAACTTTCCCTCGAGGGCGGCTAGCATCTTTTCCAACCACCGATATGGAAATTGACCAATTAGCAGCAACGCCAATTTCCCTTACTCCCGGAACGAAGACTATCCTCGACGAATCCGATGATCTCGTGCCCTTAGACACACCCCGATATAGTTTTCCTCTGTGGCATCATCGGGACGGAAAAGTCATTCTTTCACGCGATCTCGTCAACTGAAGGAAGTAACGTTCTTACGAATTATTGTGCGGACTTAGACTTCGCGAACACGTTCAACCATCATCCCTCTGACCGCGGTTTCGTTATCGAACCCGAGACCATTGTTACTAGTATCGCGGGTGCCTAATCACCACAGTCGATTGTTAAACTTGTATCATCCGTGCCTGTGCTAATAAACTGTGTCTTTATTATATCGCAACGATGGCTAATTTCAATGAAGACTCACCAAACACCCACAATCCTGACCCCAACGCTACTCCGACATATATATATATATATATATATATTTTATACTTTTTGTATTTGACAATGTAATTTTCGCATAATAAAATTGTTAACAATGTGTTTTATGATTCGTTTCTCGCGGCTGATTTCCACCAATCCCCATCATTCCTGTCGCGTGTCTTTATTTATTGCTACCTCAGCACGACGCTCCATTTTGTATTAAATTTTTATTTTCGCTGTTCTTTCCTTTTCCTTTTCTTTTCTTTTCCCTATCGAAAGTATAATTTTATTATTATTATTTTTTGTAACACGTACGAATTAGTGCGCGCATGTTTCAAAATGGCCGCCCGTGAATGTCCCTAGCATACAGTGACTTCTATTGATCTCGGATCTATTTATCGATTATGTGTGAATCTTGTTTCGGTGTTTTGACGTATAGTCGAAGTGAGAAATATAGTATTTCGTATTTATCCAATGCGTACAATCATTGCGTGTGTTCCGACGCGCGCGTGTAAATCTAACATGGCTGTTCGCAAATGTCATCAGTGAGGTTACAGTGGCGGGTCTTTAGTTTTATCGAACTGATTTTCCTGTCTGTCGCTCGTTTTCCCTTATTCTACCGCAATTAGACTATATATTTATTATTATTATTATTGTTAAAATGACAGTAGTATTGTTCATTTAGATTATTAATAGCTTAGTTTAAAATCTAGATTATATATATATATATATATATATATATATATATATATATATATATATATATATAGACATGCATGTTTCGTAGTATATATGTAATTCTTTACTAGATTGATCACGAGTTTTGATTATGTATTTTATGTTTACCAGATTGTTAATTTGATTTAATAGAATGCGCACACATATACATATTTCCATCAATGTGATTTTTATATAAGTTCTTTAATAGTGTAGTATTGTGTATTTTAGGTTATGTATTCATTAGACTGTTAACCATTTGATTTCATATATACATATATATTTGTAATTTGTTACATAGTGTTAAAAGTTTTATTTCTAATATTTACTAAATTGTTATGTGTTTGGCATATATGTTTATATTTATATGTAACTCTCCAAGTTGTTGCTGCGTTGATAAAAAAATATATTTATATACACATTTATTCCTGGTGTTTCAATTATTTTCCTTTTGTAGTTATTCTTATTTCCTGGTTTACTTGTTTGGTTCGCGACTCATTTAACTCATTAATCAATTTTTATTTACTGATTTAAATTCTTTCTTTTGTGTTTTACATATTCCGTCTTCGTTACGGCACGTGCGGAGCGCGGGACGTGACACTAGCAAATCGCTTTGATTTCGTCGATGTTGACTAAAACTAGCCGTCATTTCCTTCCCGTTTGAGATATTTCGACGTTTAAGCGCTCTTTTCACTCCATTTTACGTGCAGAATGCAATGCACAACAGTTTAAACGTCGAAACAAGCCCTACAGCTAGCAAATCGCTTTGATTTCGTCGATTTTTACGAAAACTAGCCGTCGTTTCCATCCCGTTTGAGATATTTCGACGTTTAAGCTCTCTTTTCACTCCATTTTACGTGCAGAATGCATTGCACAACCGTCTATCAATCGAAACAAGCCAAACAGCTAGCAAATCGCTTTGATTTCGTCGATTTTTACGAAAACTAGCCGTCGTTTCCTTCCCGTTTGAGATATTTCGACGTTTAAGCTCTCTTTTCACTCCATTTTGTTGAGAAATGTTAAGTTGGTATGATCGCTGGTTGCTACAAGCTAAGTTGGTACGACTTCTAGCGACGCTCTTTTGTCTTAGAAGTCGACCACGTTGTTCTATTGACTTGGAGATTCCTGTGTATAAGACTCAATTGTTAGACTGAAATATATTGGAGAAAACGAATCTAAGTGAATCGTTATTTTATAAACCCAAAACCTTATTAAATAACAGGTTATGGGCCCAGGGCAGTAAACTGCGGGGAAAAACGGTATTATTTTTTAGTTTTTTTGTGTTTTATAAGATAATCCGAGAAGAGACCACGCCATGGCCGATCACGACAAAGTAAGTGATGTGGACAGCGATATGAAGCCGGTCCTAAAAAAGGACAATTACGAGTATTGGAAGACTATGACGGAAGCCGGAGTGAAAAGAGCGCTTAAACGTCGAAATATCTCAAACGGGAAGGAAATGACGGCTAGTGTTAGTCAAAATCGACGAAATCAAAGAGATTTGCGAGCTGTTGGGCTTGTTTCGACGTTTAAACTGTTGTGCATTGCATTCTGCACGTAAAATGGAGTGAAAAGAGCGCTCAAACGTCGAAATATCTCAAACGGGAAGGAAATGACGGCTAGTTTTAGTCAAAATCGACGAAATCAAAGAGATTTGCGAGCTGTTGGGCTTGTTTCGACGTTTAAACTGTTGTGCATTGCATTCTACACGTAAAAAGGAGTGAAAAGAGCGCTTAAACGTCGAAATATCTCAAACGGGAAGGAAATCACGGCTAGTTTTAGTCAAAATCGTCGAAATCACAGCGATTTCCTAGCTGTTGGGCTTGTTTCGACGTTAAAACTGTTGTGCATTGCATTCTGCACGTAAAAAGGAGTGAAAAGAGCGCTTAAACGTCGAAATATCTCAAACGGGATGGAAATGACGGCTAGTTTTCTTCAAAATCGACGAAATCAAAGAGATTTGCGAGCTGTTGGGCTTGTTTCGACGTTTAAACTGTTGTGCATTCCATTCTGCACGTAAAATGGAGTGAAAAGAGCGCTTAAACGTCGAAATGTCTCAAACGGGAAGGAAATGACGGGTAGTTTTAGTCAAAATCGACGAAATCAAAGCGATTTTCTAGCTGTAGGGCTTGTTTCGACGTTTAAACTGTTGTGCATTCCATTCTGCACGTAAAAAGGAGTGAAAAGAGCGCTTAAACGTCGAAATATCTCAAACGGGAAGGAAATGGCGGATAGTTTTCTTCAAAATCGACGAAATCAAAGAGATTTGTGAGCTGTTGGGCTTGTTTCGACGTTTAAACTGTTGTGCATTCCATTCTGCACGTAAAAAGGAGTGAAAAGAGCGCTTAAACGTCGAAATATCTCAAACGGGAAGGAAATGTCGGCTAGTTTTAGTCAAAATCGACGAAATCAAAGCGATTTTCTAGCTGTAGGGCTTGTTTCCATGTTTAAACTGTTGTGCATAGCATTCTGCACGTAAAAAGGAGTGAAAAGAGCGCTTAAACGTCGAAATATCTCAAACGGGAAGGAAATGACGGCTAGTTTTCTTCCAAATCGACGAAATCAAAGAGATTTGCGAGCTGTTGGGCTTGTTTCGACGTTTAAACTGTTGTGCATTGCATTCTGCACGTAAAATGGAGTGAAAAGAGCGCTTAAACGTCGAAATATCTCAAACGGGAAGGAAATGACGGGTAGTTTTAGTCAAAATCGACGAAATCAAAGCGATTTTCTAGCTGTAGGGCTTGTTTCGACGTTTAAACTGTTGTGCGTTGCATTCTGCACGTAAAATGGAGTGAAAAGAGCTCTTAAACGTCGAAATATCTCAAACGGGAAGAAAATGACGG
This sequence comes from Bombus flavifrons, assembly GCF_040668555.2. NCBI lineage: Eukaryota > Metazoa > Arthropoda > Insecta > Hymenoptera > Apidae > Bombus > Bombus flavifrons. Next base: position 2,632,221 of record NC_138458.1, on the reverse strand, counting down.
CTGGTTTTAGTCAAAATCGACGAAATCAAAGAGATTTGCGAGCTGTTGGGCTTGTTTCGACGTTTAAACTGTTGTGCATTGCATTCTGCACGTAAAATGGAGTGAAAAGAGCGCTTAAACGTCGAAATATCTCAAACGGGAAGGAAATGACGGCTAGTTTTAGTCAAAATCGACGATATCAAAGCGATTTTCTAGCTGTAGGGCTTGTTTCCATGTTTAAACTGTTGTGCATAGCATTCTGCACGTAAAAAGGAGTGAAAAGAGCGCTTAAACGTCGAAATATCTCAAACGGGAAGGAAATCACGGCTAGTTTTAGTCAAAATCGTCGAAATCACAGCGATTTCCTAGCTGTAGGGCTTGTTTCGACGTTTAAACTGTTGTGCATTGCATTCTGCACGTAAAATGGAGTGAAAAGAGCACTTAAACGTCGAAATGTCTCAAACGGGAAGGAAATGTCGGCTAGTTTTAGTCAAAATCGACGAAATCAAAGCGATTTTCTAGCTGTAGGGCTTGTTTCCATGTTTAAACTGTTGTGCATAGCATTCTGCACGTAAAAAGGAGTGAAAAGAGCGCTTAAACGTCGAAATATCTCAAACGGGAAGGAAATGACGGCTAGTTTTCTTCCAAATCGACGAAATGAAAGAGATTTGCGAGCTGTTGGGCTTGTTTCGACGTTTAAACTGTTGTGCATTGCATTCTGCACGTAAAATGGCGTGAAAAGAGCGCTTAAACGTCGAAATATCTCAAACGGGAAGGAAATGACGGCTAGTTTTAGACAAAATCGTCGAAATCAAAGCGATTTTGTAGCTGTAGGGCTTGTATCGACGTTTAAACTGTTGTGCATTGCATTCTGCACGTAAAAAGGAGTGAAAAGAGCGCTTAAACATCGAAATATCTCAAACGGGAAGGAAATGACAGCTAGTTTTAGTCAAAATCGACGAAATCAAAGCGATTTGCTAGCTGTAGGGATTGTTTCGACGTTTAAACTGTTGTGCATTGCATTCTGCACGTAAAATGGAGTGGAAAGAGCACTTAAACGTCGAAATGTCTCAAACGGGAAGGAAATGACGGCTAGTTTTATTCAAAATCGACGAAATCAAAGCGATTTTCTAGCTGTAGGGCTTGTTTCGACGTTTAAACTGTTGTGCATTGCATTCTGCACGTAAAAAGGTGTGAAAAGAGCGCTTAAACATCGAAATATCTCAAACGGAAAGGAAATGACAGCTAGTTTTAGTCAAAATCGACGAAATCAAAGCGATTTGCTAGCTGTAGGGCTTGTTTCGACGTTTAAACTGTTGTGCATTGCATTCTGCACGTAAAATGGAGTGGAAAGAGCACTTAAACGTCGAAATGTCTCAAACGGGAAGGAAATGACGGCTAGTTTTAGTCAAAATCGACGAAATCAAAGCGATTTTCTAGCTATAGGGCTTGTTTCGATGTGTAAGCTGTTGTGCATAGCATTCTGCACGTAAAGAGGAGTGAAAAGAGCGCTTAAACGTCGAAATATCTCAAACGGGAAGGAAATGACGGCTAGTTTTCTTCCAAATCGACGAAATCAAAGAGATTTGCGAGCTGTTGGGCTTGTTTCGACGTTTAAACTGTTGTGCATTGCATTCTGCACGTAAAATGGAGTGAAAAGAGCGCTTAAACGTCGAAATATCTCATACGGGAAGGAAATGACGGGTAGTTTTAGTCAAAATCGACGAAATCAAAGAGATTTGCGAGCTGTTTGGCTTGTTTCGACGTTTAAACTGTTGTGCATTGCATTCTACACGTAAAAAGGAGTGAAAAGAGCGCTTAAACGTCGAAATATCTCAAACGGGAAGGAAATGACGGCTAGTGTTAGTCAAAATCGACGAAATCAAAGAGATTTGCGAGCTGTTGGGCTTGTTTCGACGTTTAAACTGTTGTGCATTGCATTCTGCACGTAAAATGGACTGAAAAGAGCGCTCAAACGTCGAAATATCTCAAACGGGAAGGAAATGACGGCTAGTTTTAGTCAAAATCGACGATATCAAAGAGATTTGCGAGCTGTAGGGCTTGTATCGACGTTTAAACTGTTGTGCATTGCATTCTGCACGTAAAAAGGAGTGAAAAGAGCGCTTAAACATCGAAATATCTCAAACGGGAAGGAAATGACAGCTAGTTTTAGTCAAAATCGACGAAATCAAAGCGATTTGCTAGCTGTAGGGATTGTTTCGACGTTTAAACTGTTGTGCATTGCATTCTGCACGTAAAATGGAGTGGAAAGAGCACTTAAACGTCGAAATGTCTCAAACGGGAAGGAAATGACGGCTAGTTTTATTCAAAATCGACGAAATCAAAGCGATTTTCTAGCTGTAGGGCTTGTTTCGACGTTTAAACTGTTGTGCATTGCATTCTGCACGTAAAAAGGTGTGAAAAGAGCGCTTAAACATCGAAATATCTCAAACGGAAAGGAAATGACAGCTAGTTTTAGTCAAAATCGACGAAATCAAAGCGATTTGCTAGCTGTAGGGCTTGTTTCGACGTTTAAACTGTTGTGCATTGCATTCTGCACGTAAAATGGAGTGGAAAGAGCACTTAAACGTCGAAATGTCTCAAACGGGAAGGAAATGACGGCTAGTTTTAGTCAAAATCGACGAAATCAAAGCGATTTTCTAGCTATAGGGCTTGTTTCGATGTGTAAGCTGTTGTGCATAGCATTCTGCACGTAAAGAGGAGTGAAAAGAGCGCTTAAACGTCGAAATATCTCAAACGGGAAGGAAATGACGGCTAGTTTTCTTCCAAATCGACGAAATCAAAGAGATTTGCGAGCTGTTGGGCTTGTTTCGACGTTTAAACTGTTGTGCATTGCATTCTGCACGTAAAATGGAGTGAAAAGAGCGCTTAAACGTCGAAATATCTCATACGGGAAGGAAATGACGGGTAGTTTTAGTCAAAATCGACGAAATCAAAGAGATTTGCGAGCTGTTGGGCTTGTTTCGACGTTTAAACTGTTGTGCATTGCATTCTACACGTAAAAAGGAGTGAAAAGAGCGCTTAAACGTCGAAATATCTCAAACGGGAAGGAAATGACGGCTAGTGTTAGTCAAAATCGACGAAATCAAAGAGATTTGCGAGCTGTTGGGCTTGTTTCGACGTTTAAACTGTTGTGCATTGCATTCTGCACGTAAAATGGAGTGAAAAGAGCGCTCAAACGTCGAAATATCTCAAACGGGAAGGAAATGACGGCTAGTTTTAGTCAAAATCGACGATATCAAAGAGATTTGCGAGCTGTTGGGCTTGTTTCGACGTTTAAACTGTTGTGCATTGCATTCTACACGTAAAAAGGAGTGAAAAGAGCGCTTAAACGTCGAAATATCTCAAACGGGAAGGAAATCACGGCTAGTTTTAGTCAAAATCGTCGAAATCACAGCGATTTCCTAGCTGTAGGGCTTGTTTCGACGTTAAAACTGTTGTGCATTGCATTCTGCACGTAAAATGGAGTGAAAAGAGCACTTAAACGTCGAAATGTCTCAAACGGGAAGGAAATGTCGGCTAGTTTTAGTCAAAATCGACGAAATCAAAGCGATTTTCTAGCTGTTGGGCTTGTTTCGACGTTTAAACTGTTGTGCATTGCATTCTGCACGTAAAATGGAGTGAAAAGAGCTCTTATACGTCGAAATATCTCAAACGGGAAGGAAATCACGGCTAGTTTTAGTCAAAATCGTCGAAATCACAGCGATTTCCTAGCTGTAGGGCTTGTTTCGACGTTTAAACTGTTGTGCATTGCATTCTACACGTAAAAAGGAGTGAAAGGAGCGCTTAAACGACGAAATATCTCAAACGGGAAGGAAATCACGGCTAGTTTTAGTCAAAATCGTCGAAATCACAGCGATTTCCTAGCTGTAGGGCTTGTTTCGACGTTAAAACTGTTGTGCATTGCATTCTGCACGTAAAATGGAGTGAAAAGAGCACTTAAACGTCGAAATGTCTCAAACGGGAAGGAAATGACGGCTAGTTTTAGTCAAAATCGACGAAATCAAAGCGATTTTCTAGCTATAGGGCTTGTTTCGATGTGTAAGCTGTTGTGCATAGCATTCTGCACGTAAAGAGGAGTGAAAAGAGCGCTTAAACGTCGAAATATCTCAAACGGGAAGGAAATGACGGCTAGTTTTCTTCCAAATCGACGAAATCAAAGAGATTTGCGAGCTGTTGGGCTTGTTTCGACGTTTAAACTGTTGTGCATTGCATTCTGCACGTAAAATGGAGTGAAAAGAGCGCTTAAACGTCGAAATATCTCAAACGGGATGGAAATGACGGCTAGTTTTCTTCAAAATCGACGAAATCAAAGAGATTTGCGAGCTGTTGGGCTTGTTTCGACGTTTAAACTGTTGTGCATTCCATTCTGCACGTAAAAAGGAGTGAAAAGAGCGCTTAAACGTCGAAATATCTCAAACGGGAAGGAAATGGCGGATAGTTTTCTTCAAAATCGACGAAATCAAAGAGATTTGTGAGCTGTTGGGCTTGTTTCGACGTTTAAACTGTTGTGCATTGCATTCTGCACGTAAAATGGAGTGAAAAGAGCGCTTAAACGTCGAAATATCTCAAACGGGAAGGAAATGACGGCTAGTTTTAGTCAAAATCGACGAAATCAAAGAGATTTGCGAGCTGTTGGGCTTGTTTCGACGTTTAAACTGTTGTGCATTCCATTCTGCACGTAAAAAGGAGTGAAAAGAGCGCTTAAACGTCGAAATATCTCAAACGGGAAGGAAATGTCGGCTAGTTTTAGTCAAAATCGACGAAATCAAAGCGATTTTCTAGCTGTAGGGCTTGTTTCCATGTTTAAACTGTTGTGCATAGCATTCTGCACGTAAAAAGGAGTGAAAAGAGCGCTTAAACGTCGAAATATCTCAAACGGGAAGGAAATGACGGCTAGTTTTCTTCCAAATCGACGAAATCAAAGAGATTTGCGAGCTGTTGGGCTTGTTTCGACGTTTAAACTGTTGTGCATTGCATTCTGCACGTAAAATGGAGTGAAAAGAGCGCTTAAACGTCGAAATATCTCAAACGGGAAGGAAATGACGGGTAGTTTTAGTCAAAATCGACGAAATCAAAGCGATTTTCTAGCTGTAGGGCTTGTTTCGACGTTTAAACTGTTGTGCGTTGCATTCTGCACGTAAAATGGAGTGAAAAGAGCTCTTAAACGTCGAAATATCTCAAACGGGAAGAAAATGACGGCTGGTTTTAGTCAAAATCGACGAAATCAAAGAGATTTGCGAGCTGTTGGGCTTGTTTCGACGTTTAAACTGTTGTGCATTGCATTCTGCACGTAAAATGGAGTGAAAAGAGCGCTTAAACGTCGAAATATCTCAAACGGGAAGGAAATGACGGCTAGTTTTAGACAAAATCGTCGAAATCAAAGCGATTTTCTAGCTGTAGGGCTTGTTTCCATGTTTAAACTGTTGTGCATAGCATTCTGCACGTAAAAAGGAGTGAAAAGAGCGCTTAAACGTCGAAATATCTCAAACGGGAAGGAAATCACGGCTAGTTTTAGTCAAAATCGTCGAAATCACAGCGATTTCCTAGCTGTAGGGCTTGTTTCGACGTTTAAACTGTTGTGCATTGCATTCTGCACGTAAAATGGAGTGAAAAGAGCACTTAAACGTCGAAATGTCTCAAACGGGAAGGAAATGTCGGCTAGTTTTAGTCAAAATCGACGAAATCAAAGCGATTTTCTAGCTGTAGGGCTTGTTTCCATGTTTAAACTGTTGTGCATAGCATTCTGCACGTAAAAAGGAGTGAAAAGAGCGCTTAAACGTCGAAATATCTCAAACGGGAAGGAAATGACGGCTAGTTTTCTTCCAAATCGACGAAATGAAAGAGATTTGCGAGCTGTTGGGCTTGTTTCGACGTTTAAACTGTTGTGCATTGCATTCTGCACGTAAAATGGCGTGAAAAGAGCGCTTAAACGTCGAAATATCTCAAACGGGAAGGAAATGACGGCTAGTTTTAGACAAAATCGTCGAAATCAAAGCGATTTTGTAGCTGTAGGGCTTGTATCGACGTTTAAACTGTTGTGCATTGCATTCTGCACGTAAAAAGGAGTGAAAAGAGCGCTTAAACATCGAAATATCTCAAACGGGAAGGAAATGACAGCTAGTTTTAGTCAAAATCGACGAAATCAAAGCGATTTGCTAGCTGTAGGGATTGTTTCGACGTTTAAACTGTTGTGCATTGCATTCTGCACGTAAAAAGGTGTGAAAAGAGCGCTTAAACATCGAAATATCTCAAACGGAAAGGAAATGACAGCTAGTTTTAGTCAAAATCGACGAAATCAAAGCGATTTGCTAGCTGTAGGGCTTGTTTCGACGTTTAAACTGTTGTGCATTGCATTCTGCACGTAAAATGGAGTGGAAAGAGCACTTAAACGTCGAAATGTCTCAAACGGGAAGGAAATGACGGCTAGTTTTAGTCAAAATCGACGAAATCAAAGCGATTTTCTAGCTATAGGGCTTGTTTCGATGTGTAAGCTGTTGTGCATAGCATTCTGCACGTAAAGAGGAGTGAAAAGAGCGCTTAAACGTCGAAATATCTCAAACGGGAAGGAAATGACGGCTAGTTTTCTTCCAAATCGACGAAATCAAAGAGATTTGCGAGCTGTTGGGCTTGTTTCGACGTTTAAACTGTTGTGCATTGCATTCTGCACGTAAAATGGAGTGAAAAGAGCGCTTAAACGTCGAAATATCTCAAACGGGAAGGAAATGACGGCTAGTGTTAGTCAAAATCGACGAAATCAAAGAGATTTGCGAGCTGTTGGGCTTGTTTCGACGTTTAAACTGTTGTGCATTGCATTCTGCACGTAAAATGGAGTGAAAAGAGCGCTCAAACGTCGAAATATCTCAAACGGGAAGGAAATGACGGCTAGTTTTAGTCAAAATCGACGAAATCAAAGAGATTTGCGAGCTGTTGGGCTTGTTTCGACGTTTAAACTGTTGTGCATTGCATTCTACACGTAAAAAGGAGTGAAAAGAGCGCTTAAACGTCGAAATATCTCAAACGGGAAGGAAATCACGGCTAGTTTTAGTCAAAATCGTCGAAATCACAGCGATTTCCTAGCTGTAGGGCTTGTTTCGACGTTAAAACTGTTGTGCATTGCATTCTGCACGTAAAATGGAGTGAAAAGAGCACTTAAACGTCGAAATGTCTCAAACGGGAAGGAAATGTCGGCTAGTTTTAGTCAAAATCGACGAAATCAAAGCGATTTTCTAGCTGTTGGGCTTGTTTCGACGTTTAAACTGTTGTGCATTGCATTCTGCACGTAAAATGGAGTGAAAAGAGCTCTTATACGTCGAAATATCTCAAACGGGAAGGAAATCACGGCTAGTTTTAGTCAAAATCGTCGAAATCACAGCGATTTCCTAGCTGTAGGGCTTGTTTCGACGTTTAAACTGTTGTGCATTGCATTCTACACGTAAAAAGGAGTGAAAGGAGCGCTTAAACGACGAAATATCTCAAACGGGAAGGAAATCACGGCTAGTTTTAGTCAAAATCGTCGAAATCACAGCGATTTCCTAGCTGTAGGGCTTGTTTCGACGTTAAAACTGTTGTGCATTGCATTCTGCACGTAAAATGGAGTGAAAAGAGCACTTAAACGTCGAAATGTCTCAAACGGGAAGGAAATGACGGCTAGTTTTAGTCAAAATCGACGAAATCAAAGCGATTTTCTAGCTATAGGGCTTGTTTCGATGTGTAAGCTGTTGTGCATAGCATTCTGCACGTAAAGAGGAGTGAAAAGAGCGCTTAAACGTCGAAATATCTCAAACGGGAAGGAAATGACGGCTAGTTTTCTTCCAAATCGACGAAATCAAAGAGATTTGCGAGCTGTTGGGCTTGTTTCAACGTTTAAACTGTTGTGCATTGCATTCTGCACGTAAAATGGAGTGAAAAGAGCGCTTAAACGTCGAAATATCTCATACGGGAAGGAAATGACGGGTAGTTTTAGTCAAAATCGACGAAATCAAAGCGATTTTCTAGCTGTAGGGCTTGTTTCGACGTTTAAAACTGTTGTGCATTCCATTCTGCACGTAAAAAGGAGTGAAAAGAGCGCTTAAACGTCGAAATATCTCAAACGGGAAGGAAATGATGGATAGTTTTCTTCAAAATCGACGAAATCAAAGAGATTTCTGAGCTGTTGATCTTGTTTCGACGTTTAAACTGTTGTGCATTGCATTCTGCACGTAAAATGGAGTGAAAAGAGCGCTCAAACGTCGAAATATCTCAAACGGGAAGGAAATGACGGCTAGTTTTAGTCAAAATCGACGAAATCAAAGAGATTTGCGAGCTGTTGGGCTTGTTTCGACGTTTAAACTGTTGTGCATTGCATTCTACACGTAAAAAGGAGTGAAAAGAGCGCTTAAACGTCGAAATATCTCAAACGGGAAGGAAATCACGGCTAGTTTTAGTCAAAATCGTCGAAATCACAGCGATTTCCTAGCTGTAGGGCTTGTTTCGATGTTAAAACTGTTGTGCATTGCATTCTGCACGTAAAATGGAGTGAAAAGAGCACTTAAACGTCGAAATGTCTCAAACGGGAAGGAAATGTCGGCTAGTTTTAGTCAAAATCGACGAAATCAAAGCGATTTTCTAGCTGTAGGGCTTGTTTCGATGTTTAAACTGTTGTGCATAGCATTCTGCACGTAAAAAGGAGTGAAAAGAGCGCTTAAACGTCGAAATATCTCAAACGGGAAGGAAATGACGGTTAGTTTTCTTCCAAATCGACGAAATCAAAGAGATTTGCGAGCTGTTGGGCTTGTTTCGACGTTTAAACTGTTGTGCATTGCATTCTGCACGTAAAATGGAGTGAAAGGAGCGCTTAAACGTCGAAATATCTCAAACGGGAAGGAAATGACGGCTAGTTTTATTCAAAATCGACGAAATCAAAGAGATTTGCGAGCTGTTGGGCTTGTTTCGACGTTTAAACTGTTGTGCATTGCATTCTGCACGTAAAATGGAGTGAAAAGAGCGCTTAAACGTCGAAATATCTCATACGGGAAGGAAATGACGGGTAGTTTTAGTCAAAATCGACGAAATCAAAGCGATTTTCTAGCTGTAGGGCTTGTTTCGACGTTTAAACTGTTGTGCATTCCATTCTGCACGTAAAAAGGAGTGAAAAGAGCGCTTAAACGTCGAAATATCTCAAACGGGAAGGAAATGATGGATAGTTTTCTTCAAAATCGACGAAATCAAAGAGATTTGTGAGCTGTTGGGCTTGTTTCGACGTTTAAACTGTTGTGCATTGAATTCTGCACGTAAAATGGAGTGAAAAGAGCGCTTAAACGTCGAAATATCTCAAACGGGAAGGAAATGACGGCTAGTGTTAGTCAAAATCGACGAAATCAAAGAGATTTGCGAGCTGTTGGGCTTGTTTCGACGTTTAAACTGTTGTGCATTGCATTCTGCACGTAAAATGGAGTGAAAAGAGCGCTCAAACGTCGAAATATCTCAAACGGGAAGGAAATGACGGCTAGTTTTAGTCAAAATCGACGAAATCAAAGAGATTTGCGAGCTGTTGGGCTTGTTTCGACGTTTAAACTGTTGTGCATTGCATTCTACACGTAAAAAGGAGTGAAAAGAGCGCTTAAACGTCGAAATATCTCAAACGGGAAGGAAATCACTGCTAGTTTTAGTCAAAATCGTCGAAATCACAGCGATTTCCTAGCTGTAGGGCTTGTTTCGATGTTAAAACTGTTGTGCATTGCATTCTGCACGTAAAATGGAGTGAAAAGAGCACTTAAACGTCGAAATGTCTCAAACGGGAAGGAAATGTCGGCTAGTTTTAGTCAAAATCGACGAAATCAAAGCGATTTTCTAGCTGTAGGGCTTGTTTCGATGTTTAAACTGTTGTGCATAGCATTCTGCACGTAAAAAGGAGTGAAAAGAGCGCTTAAACGTCGAAATATCTCAAACGGGAAGGAAATGACGGTTAGTTTTCTTCCAAATCGACGAAATCAAAGAGATTTGCGAGCTGTTGGGCTTGTTTCGACGTTTAAACTGTTGTGCATTGCATTCTGCACGTAAAATGGAGTGAAAGGAGCGCTTAAACGTCGAAATATCTCAAACGGGAAGGAAATGACGGCTAGTTTTATTCAAAATCGACGAAATCAAAGAGATTTGCGAGCTGTTGGGCTTGTTTCGACGTTTAAACTGTTGTGCATTGCATTCTGCACGTAAAATGGAGTGAAAAGAGCGCCTAAACGTCGAAATATCTCAAACGGGAAGGAAATGACGGGTAGTTTTAGTCAAAATCGACGAAATCAAAGCGATTTTCTAGCTGTAGGGCTTGTTTCGACGTTTAAACTGTTGTGCATTGCATTCTACACGTAAAAAGGAGTGAAAAGAGCGCTTAAACGTCGAAATATCTCAAACGGGAAGGAAATCACGGCTAGTTTTCTTCCAAATCGACGAAATCAAAGAGATTTGCGAGCTGTTGGGCTTGTTTCGACGTTTAAACTGTTGTGCATTGCATTCTGCACGTAAAATGGAGTGAAAAGAGCGCTTAAACGTCGAAATATCTCAAACGGGAAGGAAATGACGGCTAGTTTTATTCAAAATCGACGAAATCAAAGAGATTTGCGAGCTGTTGGGCTTGTTTCGACGTTTAAACTGTTGTGCATTGCATTCTGCACGTAAAATGGAGTGAAAAGAGCGCTTAAACGTCGAAATATCTCAAACGGGAAGGAAATGACGGGTAGTTTTAGTCAAAATCGACGAAATCAAAGCGATTTTCTAGCTGTAGGGCTTGTTTCGACGTTTAAACTGTTGTGCATTGCATTCTGCACGTAAAAATTAGTGAAAAGAGCGCTTAAACGTCGAAATATCTCAAACGGGAAGGAAATGACGGATAGTTTTCTTCAAAATCGACGAAATCAAAGAGATTTGTGAGCTGTTGGGCTTGTTTCGACGTTTAAACTGTTGTGCATTGCATTCTGCACGTAAAATGGAGTGAAAAGAGCGCTTAAACGTCGAAATATCTCAAACGGGAAGGAAATGACGGGTAGTTTTAGTCAAAATCGAGGAAATCAAAGAGATTTGCGAGCTGTTGGGCTTGTTTCGACGTTTAAACTGTTGTGCATTGCATTCTGCACGTAAAATGGAGTGAAAAGAGCGCTTAAACGTCGAAATATCTCAAACGTTAAGGAAATGACGGCTAGTTTTAGACAAAATCGTCGAAATCAAAGCGATTTTGTAGCTGTAGGGCTTGTATCGACGTTTATACTGTTGTGCATTGCATTCTGCACATAAAAAGGAGTGAAAAGAGCGCATAAACATCGAAATATCTCAAACGGGAAGGAAATGACAACTAGTTTTAGTCAAAATCGACGAAATCAAAGCGATTTGCTAGCTGTAGGGATTGTTTCGACGTTTAAACTGTTGTGCATTGCATTCTGCACGTAAAATGGAGTGAAAAGAGCACTTAAACGTCGAAATGTCTCAAACGGGAAGGAAATGACGGCTAGTTTTAGTCAAAATCGACGAAATCAAAGCGATTTTCTAGCTGTAGGGCTTGCTTCGACGTTTAAACTGTTGTGCATTGCATTCTGCACGTAAAAAGGAGTGAAAAGAGCGCTTAAACGTCGAAATATCTCAAACGGGAAGGAAATGACGGATAGTTTTCTTCAAAATCGACGAAATCAAAGAGATTTGTGAGCTGTTGGGCTTGTTTCGACGTTTAAACTGTTGTGCATTGCATTCTGCACGTAAAATGGAGTGGAAAGAGCACTTAAACGTCGAAATGTCTCAAACGGGAAGGAAATGACGGCTAGGTGTAGTAAAAATCGACGAAATCAAAGAGATTTGCGAGCTGTTGGGCTTGTTTCGACGTTCAAACTGCTGTGCATTGCATTCTGCACGTCAAAGGAGTGAAAAGAGCGCTTAAACGTCGAAATATCTCAAACGGGAAGGAAATGACGGCTAGTTTTAGTCAAAATCGACGAAATCAAAGAGATTTGCGAGCTGTTGGGCTTGTTTCAACGTTTAAACTGTTGTGCATTGCATTCTGCACGTAAAATGGAGCGAAAAGAGCGCTTAAACGTCGAAATATCTCAAACGCGAAGGAAATGACGGCTAGTTTTAGTCAAAATCGACGAAATCAAAGAGATTTGCGAGCTGTTGGGCTTGTTTCGACGTTTAAACTGTTGTGCATTGCATTCTGCACGTAAAATGGAGTGAAAAGAGCGCTTAAACGTCGAAATATCTCAAACGGGAAGGAAATGACGGCTAGTTCTAGACAAAATCGTCGAAATCAAAGCGATTTTGTAGCTGTAGGGCTTGTATCGACGTTAAAACTGTTGTGCATTGCATTCTGCACGTAAAAAGGAGTGAAAAGAGCGCTTAAACATCGAAATATCTCAAACGGGAAGGAAATGACAGCTAGTTTTAGTCAAAATCGACGAAATCAAAGCGATTTGCTAGCTGTAGGGCTTGTTTCGACGTTTAAACTGTTGTGCATTGCATTCTGCACGTAAAATGGAGTGGAAAGAGCACTTAAACGTCGAAATGTCTCAAACGGGAAGGAAATGACGGATAGTTTTAGTCAAAATCGACGAAATCAAAGCGATTTTCTAGCTATAGGGCTTGTTTCGATGTGTAAACTGTTGTGCATAGCATTCTGCACGTAAAGAGGAGTGAAAAGAGCGCTTAAACGTCGAAATATCTCAAACGGGAAGGAAATGACGGCTAGTTTTCTTCCAAATCGACGAAATCAAAGAGATTTGCGAGCTGTTGGGCTTGTTTCGACGTTTAAACTGTTGTGCATTGCATTCTGCACGTAAAATGGAGTGAAAAGAGCGCTTAAACGTCGAAATATCTCAAACGGGAAGGAAATGACGGGTAGTTTTAGTCAAAATCGACGAAATCAAAGCGATTTTCTAGCTGTAGGGCTTGTTTCGACGTTTAAACTGTTGTGCGTTGCATTCTGCACGTAAAATGGAGTGAAAAGAGCTCTTAAACGTCGAAATATCTCAAACGGGAAGAAAATGACGGCTGGTTTTAGTCAAAATCGACGAAATCAAAGAGATTTGCGAGCTGTTGGGCTTGTTTCGACGTTTAAACTGTTGTGCATTGCATTCTGCACGTAAAATGGAGTGAAAAGAGCGCTTAAACGTCGAAATATCTCAAACGGGAAGGAAATGACGGCTAGTTTTAGACAAAATCGTCGAAATCAAAGCGATTTTGTAGCTGTAGGGCTTGTATCGACGTTTAAACTGTTGTGCATTGCATTCTACACGTAAAAAGGAGTGAAAAGAGCGCTTAAACGTCGAAATATCTCAAACGGGAAGGAAATCACGGCTAGTTTTAGTCAAAATCGTCGAAATCACAGCGATTTCCTAGCTGTAGGGCTTGTTTCGACGTTTAAACTGTTGTGCATTGCATTCTGCACGTAAAATGGAGTGAAAAGAGCAGTTAAACGTCGAAATGTCTCAAACGGGAAGGAAATGTCGGCTAGTTTTAGTCAAAATCGACGAAATCAAAGCGATTTTCTAGCTGTAGGGCTTGTTTCCATGTTTAAACTGTTGTGCATTGCATTCTGCACGTAAAAAGGAGTGAAAAGAGCGCTTAAACGTCGAAATATCTCAAACGGGAAGGAAATGACGGATAGTTTTCTTCAAAATCGACGAAATCAAAGAGATTTGTGAGCTGTTGGGCTTGTTTCGACGTTTAAACTGTTGTGCATTGCATTCTGCACGTAAAATGGAGTGGAAAGAGCACTTAAACGTCGAAATGTCTCAAACGGGAAGGAAATGACGGCTAGGTGTAGTAAAAATCGACGAAATCAAAGAGATTTGCGAGCTGTTGGGCTTGTTTCGACGTTCAAACTGCTGTGCATTGCATTCTGCACGTCAAAGGAGTGAAAAGAGCGCTTAAACGTCGAAATATCTCAAACGGGAAGGAAATGACGGCTAGTTTTAGTCAAAATCGACGAAATCAAAGAGATTTGCGAGCTGTTGGGCTTGTTTCAACGTTTAAACTGTTGTGCATTGCATTCTGCACGTAAAATGGAGCGAAAAGAGCGCTTAAACGTCGAAATATCTCAAACGCGAAGGAAATGACGGCTAGTTTTAGTCAAAATCGACGAAATCAAAGAGATTTGCGAGCTGTTGGGCTTGTTTCGACGTTTAAACTGTTGTGCATTGCATTCTGCACGTAAAATGGAGTGAAAAGAGCGCTTAAACGTCGAAATATCTCAAACGGGAAGGAAATGACGGCTAGTTTTAGACAAAATCGTCGAAATCAAAGCGATTTTGTAGCTGTAGGGCTTGTATCGACGTTAAAACTGTTGTGCATTGCATTCTGCATGTAAAAAGGAGTGAAAAGAGCGCTTAAACATCGAAATATCTCAAACGGGAAGGAAATGACAGCTAGTTTTAGTCAAAATCGACGAAATCAAAGCGATTTGCTAGCTGTAGGGCTTGTTTCGACGTTTAAACTGTTGTGCATTGCATTCTGCACGTAAAATGGAGTGGAAAGAGCACTTAAACGTCGAAATGTCTCAAACGGGAAGGAAATGACGGCTAGTTTTAGTCAAAATCGACGAAATCAAAGCGATTTTCTAGCTATAGGGCTTGTTTCGATGTGTAAACTGTTGTGCATAGCATTCTGCACGTAAAGAGGAGTGAAAAGAGCGCTTAAACGTCGAAATATCTCAAACGGGAAGGAAATGACGGCTAGTTTTCTTCCAAATCGACGAAATCAAAGAGATTTGCGAGCTGTTGGGCTTGTTTCGACGTTTAAACTGTTGTGCATTGCATTCTGCACGTAAAATGGAGTGAAAAGAGCGCTTAAACGTCGAAATATCTCAAACGGGAAGGAAATGACGGGTAGTTTTAGTCAAAATCGACGAAATCAAAGCGATTTTCTAGCTGTAGGGCTTGTTTCGACGTTTAAACTGTTGTGCGTTGCATTCTGCACGTAAAATGGAGTGAAAAGAGCTCTTAAACGTCGAAATATCTCAAACGGGAAGAAAATGACGGCTGGTTTTAGTCAAAATCGACGAAATCAAAGAGATTTGCGAGCTGTTGGGCTTGTTTCGACGTTTAAACTGTTGTGCATTGCATTCTGCACGTAAAATGGAGTGAAAAGAGCGCTTAAACGTCGAAATATCTCAAACGGGAAGGAAATGACGGCTAGTTTTAGACAAAATCGTCGAAATCAAAGCGATTTTGTAGCTGTAGGGCTTGTATCGACGTTTAAACTGTTGTGCATTGCATTCTACACGTAAAAAGGAGTGAAAAGAGCGCTTAAACGTCGAAATATCTCCAACGGGAAGGAAATCACGGCTAGTTTTAGTCAAAATCGTCGAAATCACAGCGATTTCCTAGCTGTAGGGCTTGTTTCGACGTTTAAACTGTTGTGCATTGCATTCTGCACGTAAAATGGAGTGAAAAGAGCACTTAAACGTCGAAATGTCTCAAACGGGAAGGAAATGTCGGCTAGTTTTAGTCAAAATCGACGAAATCAAAGCGATTTTCTAGCTGTAGGGCTTGTTTCCATGTTTAAACTGTTGTGCATAGCATTCTGCACGTAAAAAGGAGTGAAAAGAGCGCTTAAACGTCGAAATATCTCAAACGGGAAGGAAATGACGGCTAGTTTTCTTCCAAATCGACGAAATGAAAGAGATTTGCGAGCTGTTGGGCTTGTTTCGACGTTTAAACTGTTGTGCATTGCATTCTGCACGTAAAATGGAGTGAAAAGAGCGCTTAAACGTCGAAATATCTCAAACGGGAAGGAAATGACGGCTAGTTTTAGACAAAATCGTCGAAATCAAAGCGATTTTGTAGCTGTAGGGCTTGTATCGACGTTTAAACTGTTGTGCATTGCATTCTGCACGTAAAAAGGAGTGAAAAGAGCGCTTAAACATCGAAATATCTCAAACGGGAAGGAAATGACAGCTAGTTTTAGTCAAAATCGACGAAATCAAAGCGATTTGCTAGCTGTAGGGATTGTTTCGACGTTTAAACTGTTGTGCATTGCATTCTGCACGTAAAATGGAGTGGAAAGAGCACTTAAACGTCGAAATGTCTCAAACGGGAAGGAAATGACGGCTAGTTTTATTCAAAATCGACGAAATCAAAGCGATTTTCTAGCTGTAGGGCTTGTTTCGACGTTTAAACTGTTGTGCATTGCATTCTGCACGTAAAAAGGAGTGAAAAGAGCGCTTAAACATCGAAATATCTCAAACGGAAAGGAAATGACAGCTAGTTTTAGTCAAAATCGACGAAATCAAAGCGATTTGCTAGCTGTAGGGCTTGTTTCGACGTTTAAACTGTTGTGCATTGCATTCTGCACGTAAAATGGAGTGGAAAGAGCACTTAAACGTCGAAATGTCTCAAACGGGAAAGAAATGACGGCTAGTTTTAGTCAAAATCGACGAAATCAAAGCGATTTTCTAGCTATAGGGCTTGTTTCGATGTGTAAACTGTTGTGCATAGCATTCTGCACGTAAAGAGGAGTGAAAAGAGCGCTTAAACGTCGAAATATCTCAAACGGGAAGGAAATGACGGCTAGTTTTCTTCCAAATCGACGAAATCAAAGAGATTTGCGAGCTGTTGGGCTTGTTTCGACGTTTAAACTGTTGTGCATTGCATTCTGCACGTAAAATGGAGTGAAAAGAGCGCTTAAACGTCGAAATATCTCATACGGGAAGGAAATGACGGGTAGTTTTAGTCAAAATCGACGAAATCAAAGCGATTTTCTAGCTGTAGGGCTTGTTTCGACGTTTAAACTGTTGTGCATCCCATTCTGCACGTAAAAAGGAGTGAAAAGAGCGCTTAAACGTCGAAATATCTCAAACGGGAAGGAAATGATGGATAGTTTTCTTCAAAATCGACGAAATCAAAGAGATTTGTGAGCTGTTGGGCTTGTTTCGACGTTTAAACTGTTGTGCATTGCCTTCTGCACGTAAAATGGAGTGAAAAGAGCGCTTAAACGTCGAAATATCTCAAACGGGAAGGAAATGACGGCTAGTGTTAGTCAAAATCGACGAAATCAAAGAGATTTGCGAGCTGTTGGGCTTGTTTCGACGTTTAAACTGTTGTGCATTGCATTCTGCACGAAAAATGGAGTGAAAAGAGCGCTCAAACGTCGAAATATCTCAAACGGGAAGGAAATGACGGCTAGTTTTAGTCAAAATCGACGAAATCAAACAGATTTGCGAGCTGTTGGGCTCGTTTCGACGTTTAAACTGTTGTTCATTCCATTCTGCACGTAAAAAGGAGTGAAAAGAGCGCTTAAACGTCGAAATATCTCAAACGGGAAGGAAATGATGGATAGTTTTCTTCAAAATCGACGAAATCAAAGAGATTTGTGAGCTGTTGGGCTTGTTTCGACGTTTAAACTGTTGTGCATTGCATTCTGCACGTAAAATGGAGTGAAAAGAGCGCTCAAACGTCGAAATATCTCAAACGGGAAGGAAATGACGGCTAGTTTTAGTCAAAATCGACGAAATCAAAGAGATTTGCGAGCTGTTGGGCTTGTTTCGACGTTTAAACTGTTGTGCATTGCATTCTGCACGTAAAATGGAGTGAAAAGAGCGCTTAAACGTCGAAATATCTCAAACGGGAAGGAAATGACGGCTAGTTTTAGACAAAATCGTCGAAATCAAAGCGATTTTGTAGCTGTAGGGCTTGTATCGACGTTTAAACTGTTGTGCATTGCATTCTGCACGTAAAAAGGAGTGAAAAGAGCGCTTAAACATCGAAATATCTCAAACGGGAAGGAAATGACAGCTAGTTTTAGTCAAAATCGACGAAATCAAAGCGATTTGCTAGCTGTAGGGATTGTTTCGACGTTTAAACTGTTGTGCATTGCATTCTGCACGTAAAATGGAGTGGAAAGAGCACTTAAACGTCGAAATGTCTCAAACGGGAAGGAAATGACGGCTAGTTTTAGTCAAAATCGACGAAATCAAAGCGATTTTCTAGCTGTAGGGCTTGCTTCGACGTTTAAACTGTTGTGCATTGCATTCTGCACGTAAAAAGGAATGAAAAGAGCGCTTAAACGTCGAAATATCTCAAACGGGAAGGAAATGACGGATAGTTTTCTTCAAAATCGACGAAATCAAAGAGATTTGTGAGCTGTTGGGCTTGTTTCGACGTTTAAACTGTTGTGCATTGCATTCTGCACGTAAAATGGAGTGGAAAGAGCACTTAAACGTCGAAATGTCTCAAACGGGAAGGAAATGACGGCTAGGTGTAGTAAAAATCGACGAAATCAAAGAGATTTGCGAGCTGTTGGGCTTGTTTCGACGTTCAAACTGCTGTGCATTGCATTCTGCACGTCAAAGGAGTGAAAAGAGCGCTTAAACGTCGAAATATCTCAAACGGGAAGGAAATGACGGCTAGTTTTAGTCAAAATCGACGAAATCAAAGAGATTTGCGAGCTGTTGGGCTTGTTTCAACGTTTAAACTGTTGTGCATTGCATTCTGCACGTAAAATGGAGCGAAAAGAGCGCTTAAACGTCGAAATATCTCAAACGCGAAGGAAATGACGGCTAGTTTTAGTCAAAATCGACGAAATCAAAGAGATTTGCGAGCTGTTGGGCTTGTTTCGACGTTTAAACTGTTGTGCATTGCATTCTGCACGTAAAATGGAGTGAAAAGAGCGCTTAAACGTCGAAATATCTCAAACGGGAAGGAAATGACGGCTAGTTTTAGACAAAATCGTCGAAATCAAAGCGATTTTGTAGCTGTAGGGCTTGTATCGACGTTAAAACTGTTGTGCATTGCATTCTGCACGTAAAAAGGAGTGAAAAGAGCGCTTAAACATCGAAATATCTCAAACGGGAAGGAAATGACAGCTAGTTTTAGTCAAAATCGACGAAATCAAAGCGATTTGCTAGCTGTAGGGCTTGTTTCGACGTTTAAACTGTTGTGCATTGCATTCTGCACGTAAAATGGAGTGGAAAGAGCACTTAAACGTCGAAATGTCTCAAACGGGAAGGAAATGACGGCTAGTTTTAGTCAAAATCGACGAAATCAAAGCGATTTTCTAGCTATAGGGCTTGTTTCGATGTGTAAACTGTTGTGCATAGCATTCTGCACGTAAAGAGGAGTGAAAAGAGCGCTTAAACGTCGAAATATCTCAAACGGGAAGGAAATGACGGCTAGTTTTCTTCCAAATCGACGAAATCAAAGAGATTTGCGAGCTGTTGGGCTTGTTTCGACGTTTAAACTGTTGTGCATTGCATTCTGCACGTAAAATGGAGTGAAAAGAGCGCTTAAACGTCGAAATATCTCAAACGGGAAGGAAATGACGGGTAGTTTTAGTCAAAATCGACGAAATCAAAGCGATTTTCTAGCTGTAGGGCTTGTTTCGACGTTTAAACTGTTGTGCGTTGCATTCTGCACGTAAAATGGAGTGAAAAGAGCTCTTAAACGTCGAAATATCTCAAACGGGAAGAAAATGACGGCTGGTTTTAGTCAAAATCGACGAAATCAAAGAGATTTGCGAGCTGTTGGGCTTGTTTCGACGTTTAAACTGTTGTGCATTGCATTCTGCACGTAAAATGGAGTGAAAAGAGCGCTTAAACGTCGAAATATCTCAAACGGGAAGGAAATGACGGCTAGTTTTAGACAAAATCGTCGAAATCAAAGCGATTTTGTAGCTGTAGGGCTTGTATCGACGTTTAAACTGTTGTGCATTGCATTCTACACGTAAAAAGGAGTGAAAAGAGCGCTTAAACGTCGAAATATCTCAAACGGGAAGGAAATCACGGCTAGTTTTAGTCAAAATCGTCGAAATCACAGCGATTTCCTAGCTGTAGGGCTTGTTTCGACGTTTAAACTGTTGTGCATTGCATTCTGCACGTAAAATGGAGTGAAAAGAGCACTTAAACGTCGAAATGTCTCAAACGGGAAGGAAATGTCGGCTAGTTTTAGTCAAAATCGACGAAATCAAAGCGATTTTCTAGCTGTAGGGCTTGTTTCCATGTTTAAACTGTTGTGCATAGCATTCTGCACGTAAAAAGGAGTGAAAAGAGTGCTTAAACGTCGAAATATCTCAAACGGGAAGGAAATGACGGCTAGTTTTCTTCCAAATCGACGAAATGAAAGAGATTTGCGAGCTGTTGGGCTTGTTTCGACGTTTAAACTGTTGTGCATTGCATTCTGCACGTAAAATGGAGTGAAAAGAGCGCTTAAACGTCGAAATATCTCAAACGGGAAGGAAATGACGGCTAGTTTTAGACAAAATCGTCGAAATCAAAGCGATTTTGTAGCTGTAGGGCTTGTATCGACGTTTAAACTGTTGTGCATTGCATTCTGCACGTAAAAAGGAGTGAAAAGAGCGCTTAAACATCGAAATATCTCAAACGGGAAGGAAATGACAGCTAGTTTTAGTCAAAATCGACGAAATCAAAGCGATTTGCTAGCTGTAGGGATTGTTTCGACGTTTAAACTGTTGTGCATTGCATTCTGCACGTAAAATGGAGTGGAAAGAGCACTTAAACGTCGAAATGTCTCAAACGGGAAGGAAATGACGGCTAGTTTTATTCAAAATCGACGAAATCAAAGCGATTTTCTAGCTGTAGGGCTTGTTTCGACGTTTAAACTGTTGTGCATTGCATTCTGCACGTAAAATGGAGTGGAAAGAGCACTTAAACGTCGAAATGTCTCAAACGGGAAAGAAATGACGGCTAGTTTTAGTCAAAATCGACGAAATCAAAGCGATTTTCTAGCTATAGGGCTTGTTTCGATGTGTAAACTGTTGTGCATAGCATTCTGCACGTAAAGAGGAGTGAAAAGAGCGCTTAAACGTCGAAATATCTCAAACGGGAAGGAAATGACGGCTAGTTTTCTTCCAAATCGACGAAATCAAAGAGATTTGCGAGCTGTTGGGCTTGTTTCGACGTTTAAACTGTTGTGCATTGCATTCTGCACGTAAAATGGAGTGAAAAGAGCGCTTAAACGTCGAAATATCTCATACGGGAAGGAAATGACGGGTAGTTTTAGTCAAAATCGACGAAATCAAAGCGATTTTCTAGCTGTAGGGCTTGTTTCGACGTTTAAACTGTTGTGCATCCCATTCTGCACGTAAAAAGGAGTGAAAAGAGCGCTTAAACGTCGAAATATCTCAAACGGGAAGGAAATGATGGATAGTTTTCTTCAAAATCGACGAAATCAAAGAGATTTGTGAGCTGTTGGGCTTGTTTCGACGTTTAAACTGTTGTGCATTGCCTTCTGCACGTAAAATGGAGTGAAAAGAGCGCTTAAACGTCGAAATATCTCAAACGGGAAGGAAATGACGGCTAGTGTTAGTCAAAATCGACGAAATCAAAGAGATTTGCGAGCTGTTGGGCTTGTTTCGACGTTTAAACTGTTGTGCATTGCATTCTGCACGAAAAATGGAGTGAAAAGAGCGCTCAAACGTCGAAATATCTCAAACGGGAAGGAAATGACGGCTAGTTTTAGTCAAAATCGACGAAATCAAACAGATTTGCGAGCTGTTGGGCTTGTATCGACGTTTAAACTGTTGTTCATTCCATTCTGCACGTAAAAAGGAGTGAAAAGAGCGCTTAAACGTCGAAATATCTCAAACGGGAAGGAAATGATGGATAGTTTTCTTCAAAATCGACGAAATCAAAGAGATTTGTGAGCTGTTGGGCTTGTTTCGACGTTTAAACTGTTGTGCATTGCATTCTGCACGTAAAATGGAGTGAAAAGAGCGCTCAAACGTCGAAATATCTCAAACGGGAAGGAAATGACGGCTAGTTTTAGTCAAAATCGACGAAATCAAAGAGATTTGCGAGCTGTTGGGCTTGTTTCGACGTTTAAACTGTTGTGCATTGCATTCTACACGTAAAAAGGAGTGAAAAGAGCGCTTAAACGTCGAAATATCTCAAACGGGAAGGAAATGACGGCTAGTGTTAGTCAAAATCGACGAAATCAAAGAGATTTGCGAGCTGTTGGGCTTGTTTCGACGTTTAAACTGTTGTGCATTGCATTCTGCACGTAAAATGGAGTGAAAAGAGCGCTTAAACGTCGAAATATCTCAAACGGGAAGGAAATGACGGGTAGTTTTAGTCAAAATCGACGAAATCAAAGCGATTTTCTAGCTGTAGGGCTTGTTTCGACGTTTAAACTGTTGTGCGTTGCATTCTGCACGTAAAATGGAGTGAAAAGAGCTCTTAAACGTCGAAATATCTCAAACGGGAAGAAAATGACGGCTGGTTTTAGTCAAAATCGACGAAATCAAAGAGATTTGCGAGCTGTAGGGCTTGTATCGACGTTTAAACTGTTGTGCATTGCATTCTACACGTAAAAAGGAGTGAAAAGAGCGCTTAAACGTCGAAATATCTCAAACGGGAAGGAAATCACGGCTAGTTTTAGTCAAAATCGTCGAAATCACAGCGATTTCCTAGCTGTAGGGCTTGTTTCGACGTTTAAACTGTTGTGCATTGCATTCTGCACGTAAAATGGAGTGAAAAGAGCACTTAAACGTCGAAATGTCTCAAACGGGAAGGAAATGTCGGCTAGTTTTAGTCAAAATCGACGAAATCAAAGCGATTTTCTAGCTGTAGGGCTTGTTTCCATGTTTAAACTGTTGTGCATAGCATTCTGCACGTAAAAAGGAGTGAAAAGAGCGCTTAAACGTCGAAATATGTCAAACGGGAAGGAAATGACGGCTAGTTTTCTTCCAAATCGACGAAATGAAAGAGATTTGCGAGCTGTTGGGCTTGTTTCGACGTTTAAACTGTTGTGCATTGCATTCTGCACGTAAAATGGAGTGAAAAGAGCGCTTAAACGTCGAAATATCTCAAACGGGAAGGAAATGACGGCTAGTTTTAGACAAAATCGTCGAAATCAAAGCGATTTTGTAGCTGTAGGGCTTGTATCGACGTTTAAACTGTTGTGCATTGCATTCTGCACGTAAAAAGGAGTGAAAAGAGCGCTTAAACATCGAAATATCTCAAACGGGAAGGAAATGACAGCTAGTTTTAGTCAAAATCGACGAAATCAAAGCGATTTGCTAGCTGTAGGGATTGTTTCGACGTTTAAACTGTTGTGCATTGCATTCTGCACGTAAAATGGAGTGGAAAGAGCACTTAAACGTCGAAATGTCTCAAACGGGAAGGAAATGACGGCTAGTTTTATTCAAAATCGACGAAATCAAAGCGATTTTCTAGCTGTAGGGCTTGTTTCGACGTTTAAACTGTTGTGCATTGCATTCTGCACGTAAAAAGGAGTGAAAAGAGCGCTTAAACATCGAAATATCTCAAACGGAAAGGAAATGACAGCTAGTTTTAGTCAAAATCGACGAAATCAAAGCGATTTGCTAGCTGTAGGGCTTGTTTCGACGTTTAAACTGTTGTGCATTGCATTCTGCACGTAAAATGGAGTGGAAAGAGCACTTAAACGTCGAAATGTCTCAAACGGGAAGGAAATGACGGCTAGTTTTAGTCAAAATCGACGAAATCAAAGCGATTTTCTAGCTATAGGGCTTGTTTCGATGTGTAAACTGTTGTGCATAGCATTCTGCACGTAAAGAGGAGTGAAAAGAGCGCTTAAACGTCGAAATATCTCAAACGGGAAGGAAATGACGGCTAGTTTTCTTCCAAATCGACGAAATCAAAGAGATTTGCGAGCTGTTGGGCTTGTTTCGACGTTTAAACTGTTGTGCATTGCATTCTGCACGTAAAATGGAGTGAAAAGAGCGCTTAAACGTCGAAATATCTCATACGGGAAGGAAATGACGGGTAGTTTTAGTCAAAATCGACGAAATCAAAGCGATTTTCTAGCTGTAGGGCTTGTTTCGACGTTTAAACTGTTGTGCATCCCATTCTGCACGTAAAAAGGAGTGAAAAGAGCGCTTAAACGTCGAAATATCTCAAACGGGAAGGAAATGATGGATAGTTTTCTTCAAAATCGACGAAATCAAAGAGATTTGTGAGCTGTTGGGCTTGTTTCGACGTTTAAACTGTTGTGCATTGCCTTCTGCACGTAAAATGGAGTGAAAAGAGCGCTTAAACGTCGAAATATCTCAAACGGGAAGGAAATGACGGCTAGTGTTAGTCAAAATCGACGAAATCAAAGAGATTTGCGAGCTGTTGGGCTTGTTTCGACGTTTAAACTGTTGTGCATATCATTCTGCACGTAAAAAGGAGTGAAAAGAGCGCTTAAACGTCGAAATATCTCAAACGGGAAGGAAATGACGGTTAGTTTTCTTCCAAATCGACGAAATCAAAGAGATTTGAGAGCTGTTGGGCTTGTTTCGACGTTTAAACTGTTGTTCATTGCATTCTGCACGTAAAATGGAGTGAAAAGAGCGCTTAAACGTCGAAATATCTCAAACGGGAAGGAAATGACGGCTAGTTTTATTCAAAATCGACGAAATCAAAGAGATTTGCGAGCTGTTGGGCTTGTTTCGACGTTTAAACTGTTGTGCATTGCATTCTGCACGTAAAATGGAGTGAAAAGAGCGCTTAAACGTCGAAATATCTCAAACGGGAAGGAAATGACGGGTAGTTTTAGTCAAAATCGACGAAATCAAAGCGATTTTCTAGCTGTAGGGCTTGTTTCGACGTTTAAACTGTTGTGCATTGCATTCTGCACGTAAAATGGAGTGAAAAGAGCTCTTAAACGTCGAAATATCTCAAACGGGAAGAAAATGACGGCTGGTTTTAGTCAAAATCGACGAAATCAAAGAGATTTGCGAGCTGTTGGGCTTGTTTCGACGTTTAAACTGTTGTGCATTGCATTCTGCACGTAAAATGGAGTGAAAAGAGCACTTAAACGTCGAAATGTCTCAAACGGGAAGGAAATGTCGGCTAGTTTTAGTCAAAATCGACGAAATCAAAGCGATTTTCTAGCTGTAGGGCTTGTTTCGATGTTTAAACTGTTGTGCATAGCATTCTGCACGTAAAAAGGAGTGAAAAGAGCGCTTAAACGTCGAAATATCTCAAACGGGAAGGAAATGACGGCTAGTTTTCTTCCAAATCGACGAAATCAAAGAGATTTGCGAGCTGTTGGGCTTGTTTCGACGTTTAAACTGTTGTGCATTGCATTCTGCACGTAAAATGGAGTGAAAAGAGCGCTTAAACGTCGAAATATCTCAAACGGGAAGGAAATGACGGGTAGTTTTAGTCAAAATCGACGAAATCAAAGCGATTTTCTAGCTGTAGGGCTTGTTTCGACGTTTAAACTGTTGTGCATTGCATTCTGCACGTAAAATGGAGTGAAAAGAGCGCTTAAACGTCGAAATATCTCAAACGGGAAGGAAATGACGGGTAGTTTTAGTCAAAATCGAGGAAATCAAAGAGATTTGCGAGCTGTTGGGCTTGTTTCGACGTTTAAACTGTTGTGCATTGCATTCTGCACGTAAAATGGAGTGAAAAGAGCGCTTAAACGTCGAAATATCTCAAACGTTAAGGAAATGACGGCTAGTTTTAGACAAAATCGTCGAAATCAAAGCGATTTTGTAGCTGTAGGGCTTGTATCGACGTTTAAACTGTTGTGCATTGCATTCTGCACATAAAAAGGAGTGAAAAGAGCGCATAAACATCGAAATATCTCAAACGGGAAGGAAATGACAGCTAGTTTTAGTCAAAATCGACGAAATCAAAGCGATTTGCTAGCTGTAGGGATTGTTTCGACGTTTAAACTGTTGTGCATTGCATTCTGCACGTAAAATGGAGTGAAAAGAGCACTTAAACGTCGAAATGTCTCAAACGGGAAGGAAATGACGGCTAGTTTTAGTCAAAATCGACGAAATCAAAGCGATTTTCTAGCTGTAGGGCTTGCTTCGACGTTTAAACTGTTGTGCATTGCATTCTGCACGTAAAATGGAGTGAAAAGAGCGCTTAAACGTCGAAATATCTCAAACAGGAAGGAAATAACGGGTAGTTTTAGTCAAAATCGACGAAATCAAAGCGATTTTCTAGCTGTAGGGCTTGTTTCGACGTTTAAACTGTTGTGCATTCCATTCTGCACGTAAAAATGTGTGAAAAGAGCGCTTAAACGTCGAAATATCTCAAACGGGAAGGAAATGACGGATAGTTTTCTTCAAAATCGACGAAATCAAAGAGATTTGTGTGCTGTTGGGCTTGTTTCGACGTTTAAACTGTTGTGCATTGCATTCTGCACGTAAAATGGAGTGAAAAGAGCGCTTAAACGTCGAAATATCTCAAACGGGAAGGAAATGACGGCTAGTGTTAGTCAAAATCGACGAAATCAAAGAGATTTGCGAGCTGTTGGGCTAGTTTCGACGTTTAAACTGTTGTGCATTGCATTCTGCACGTAAAATGGAGTGAAACGAGCGCTTAAACGTCGAAATATCTCAAACGGGAAGGAAATGACGGGTAGTTTTAGTCAAAATCGACGAAATCAAAGCGATTTTCTAGCTGTAGGGCTTGTTTCGACGTCTAAACTGTTGTGCATTCCATTCTGCACGTAAAAAGGAGTGAAAAGAGCGCTTAAACGTCGAAATATCTCAAACGGGAAGGAAATGACGGATAGTTTTCTTCAAAATCGACGAAATCAAAGAGATTTGTGAGCTGCTGGGCTTGTTTCGACGTTTAAACTGTTGTGCATTGCATTCTGCACGTAAAATGGAGTGAAAAGAGCTCTTATACGTCGAAATATCTGAAACGGGAAGAAAATGACGGATGGTTTTAGTCAAAATCGACGAAATCAAAGAGATTTGCGATCTGTTGGGCTTGTTTCGACGTTTAAACTGTTGTGCATTGCATTCTGCACGTAAAATGGAGTGAAAAGAGCGCTTAAACGTCGAAATATCTCAAACGGGAAGGAAATGACGGCTAGTTTTCTTCCAAATCGACGAAATCAAAGAGATTTGCGAGCTGTTGGGCTTGTTTCGACGTTTAAACTGTTGTGCATTGCATTCTGCACGTAAAATGGAGTGAAAAGAGCGCTTAAACGTCGAAATATCTCAAACGGGAAGGAAATGACGGGTAGTTTTAGTCAAAATCGACGAAATCAAAGCGATTTTCTAGCTGTAGGGCTTGTTTCGACGTTTAAACTGTTGTGCATTGCATTCTGCACGTAAAATGGAGTGAAAAGAGCGCTTAAACGTCGAAATATCTCAAACGGGAAGGAAATGACGGGTAGTTTTAGTCAAAATCGAGGAAATCAAAGAGATTTGCGAGCTGTTGGGCTTGTTTCGACGTTTAAACTGTTGTGCATTGCATTCTGCACATAAAAAGGAGTGAAAAGAGCGCATAAACATCGAAATATCTCAAACGGGAAGGAAATGACAGCTAGTTTTAGACAAAATCGTCGAAATCAAAGCGATTTTGTAGCTGTAGGGCTTGTATCGACGTTTAAACTGTTGTGCATTGCATTCTGCACATAAAAAGGAGTGAAAAGAGCGCTTAAACGTCGAAATATCTCAAACGGGAAGGAAATGACGGCTAGTTTTATTCAAAATCGACGAAATCAAAGAGATTTGCGAGCTGTTGGGCTTGTTTCGACGTTTAAACTGTTGTGCATTGCATTCTGCACGTAAAATGGAGTGAAAAGAGCGCTTAAACGTCGAAATATCTCAAACGGGAAGGAAATGACGGGTAGTTTTAGTCAAAATCGACGAAATCAAAGCGATTTTCTAGCTGTAGGGCTTGTTTCGACGTTTAAACTGTTGTGCATTGCATTCTGCACGTAAAATGGAGTGAAAAGAGCTCTTAAACGTCGAAATATCTCAAACGGGAAGAAAATGACGGCTGGTTTTAGTCAAAATCGACGAAATCAAAGAGATTTGCGAGCTGTTGGTCTTGTTTCGACGTTTAAACTGTTGTGCATTGCATTCTGCACGTAAAATGGAGTGAAAAGAGCGCTTAAACGTCGAAATATCTCAAACGGGAAGGAAATGACGGCTAGTTTTAGACAAAATCGTCGAAATCAAAGCGATTTTGTACCTGTAGGGCTTGTATCGACGTTTAAACTGTTGTGCATTGCATTCTACACGTAAAAAGGAGTGAAAAGAGCGCTTAAACGTCGAAATATCTCAAACGGGAAGGAAATCACGGCTAGTTTTAGTCAAAATCGTCGAAATCACAGCGATTTCCTAGCTGTAGGGCTTGTTTCGACGTTTAAACTGTTGTGCATTGCATTCTGCACGTAAAATGGAGTGAAAAGAGCACTTAAACGTCGAAATGTCTCAAACGGGAAGGAAATGTCGGCTAGTTTTAGTCAAAATCGACGAAATCAAAGCGATTTTCTAGCTGTAGGGCTTGTTTCGATGTTTAAACTGTTGTGCATAGCATTCTGCACGTAAAAAGGAGTGAAAAGAGCGCTTAAACGTCGAAATATCTCAAACGGGAAGGAAATGACGGCTAGTTTTCTTCCAAATCGACGAAATCAAAGAGATTTGCGAGCTGTTGGGCTTGTTTCGACGTTTAAACTGTTGTGCATTGCATTCTGCACGTAAAATGGAGTGAAAAGAGCGCTTAAACGTCGCAATATCTCAAACGGGAAGGAAATGACGGCTAGTTTTATTCAAAATCGACGAAATCAAAGAGATTTGCGAGCTGTTGGGCTTGTTTCGACGTTTAAACTGTTGTGCATTGCATTCTGCACGTAAAATGGAGTGAAAAGAGCGCTTAAACGTCGAAATATCTCAAACGGGAAGGAAATGACGGGTAGTTTTAGTCAAAATCGACGAAATCAAAGCGATTTTCTAGCTATAGGGCTTGTTTCGATGTGTAAACTGTTGTGCATAGCATTCTGCACGTAAAGAGGAGTGAAAAGAGCGCTTAAACGTCGAAATATCTCAAACGGGAAGGAAATGACGGCTAGTTTTCTTCCAAATCGACGAAATCAAAGAGATTTGCGAGCTGTTGGGCTTGTTTCGACGTTTAAACTGTTGTGCATTGCATTCTGCACGTAAAATGGAGTGAAAAGAGAGCTTAAACGTCGAAATATCTCAAACGGGAAGGAAATGACGGGTAGTTTTAGTCAAAATCGACGAAATCAAAGCGATTTTCTAGCTATAGGGCTTGTTTCGATGTGTAAACTGTTGTGCATAGCATTCTGCACGTAAAGAGGAGTGAAAAGAGCGCTTAAACGTCGAAATATCTCAAACGGGAAGGAAATGACGGCTAGTTTTCTTCCAAATCGACGAAATCAAAGAGATTTGCGAGCTGTTGGGCTTGTTTCGACGTTTAAACTGTTGTGCATTGCATTCTGCACGTAAAATGGAGTGAAAAGAGCGCTTAAACGTCGAAATATCTCAAACGGGAAGGAAATGACGGGTAGTTTTAGTCAAAATCGACGAAATCAAAGCGATTTTCTAGCTGTAGGGCTTGTTTCGACGTTTAAACTGTTGTGCATTGCATTCTGCACGTAAAATGGAGTGAAAAGAGCGCTTAAACGTCGAAATATCTCAAACGGGAAGGAAATGACGGGTAGTTTTAGTCAAAATCGAGGAAATCAAAGAGATTTGCGAGCTGTTGGGCTTGTTTCGACGTTTAAACTGTTGTGCATTGCATTCTGCACGTAAAATGGAGTGAAAAGAGCGCTTAAACGTCGAAATATCTCAAACGTTAAGGAAATGACGGCTAGTTTTAGACAAAATCGTCGAAATCAAAGCGATTTTGTAGCTGTAGGGCTTGTATCGACGTTTAAACTGTTGTGCATTGCATTCTGCACATAAAAAGGAGTGAAAAGAGCGCATAAACATCGAAATATCTCAAACGGGAAGGAAATGACAGCTAGTTTTAGTCAAAATCGACGAAATCAAAGCGATTTGCTAGCTGTAGGGATTGTTTCGACGTTTAAACTGTTGTGCATTGCATTCTGCACGTAAAATGGAGTGAAAAGAGCACTTAAACGTCGAAATGTCTCAAACGGGAAGGAAATGACGGCTAGTTTTAGTCAAAATCGACGAAATCAAAGCGATTTTCTAGCTGTAGGGCTTGCTTCGACGTTTAAACTGTTGTGCATTGCATTCTGCACGTAAAAAGGAGTGAAAAGAGCGCTTAAACATCGAAATATCTCAAACGGAAAGGAAATGACAGCTAGTTTTAGTCAAAATCGACGAAATCAAAGCGATTTGCTAGCTGTAGGGCTTGTTTCGACGTTTAAACTGTTGTGCATTGCATTCTGCACGTAAAATGGAGTGAAAAGAGCACTTAAACGTCGAAATGTCTCAAACGGGAAGGAAATGACGGCTAGTTTTAGTCAAAATCGTCGAAATCAAAGAGATTTGCGAGCTGTTGGGCTTGTTTCGACGTTTAAACTGTTGTGCATTGCATTCTGCACGTAAAATGGAGTGAAAAGAGCGCTTAAACGTCGAAATATCTCAAACGGGAAGGAAATGACGGCTAGTTTTAGTCAAAATCGACGAAATCAAAGAGATTTGCGAGCTGTTGGGCTTTTTTCGACGTTTAAACTGTTGTGCATTGCATTCTGCACGTAAAATGGAGTGAAAAGAGCGCTTAAACGTCGAAATATCTCAAACGGGAAGGAAATGACGGCTAGTGTTAGTCAAAATCGACGAAATCAAAGAGATTTGCGAGCTGTTGGGCTTGTTTCGACGTTTAAACTGTTGTGCATTGCATTCTGCACGTAAAATGGAGTGAAAAGAGCGCTTAAACGTCGAAATATCTCAAACGGGAAGGAAATGACGGGTAGTTTCAGTCAAAATCGACGAAATCAAAGCGATTTGCGAGCTGTTGGGCTTGTTTCGACGTTTAAACTGTTGTGCATTGCATTCTGCACGTAAAATGGGGTGAAAAGAGCGCTTAAACGTCGAAATATCTCAAACGGGAAGGAAATAACGGGTAGTTTTAGTCAAAATCGACGAAATCAAAGCGATTTTCTAGCTGTAGGGCTTGTTTCGACGTTTAATCTGTTGTGCATTCCATTCTGCACGTAAAAAGGTGTGAAAAGAGCGCTTAAACGTCGAAATATCTCAAACGGGAAGGAAATGACGGATAGTTTTCTTCAAAATCGACGAAATCAAAGAGATTTGTGTGCTGTTGGGCTTGTTTCGACGTTTAAACTGTTGTGCATTGCATTCTGCACGTAAAAAGGAGTGAAAAGAGCGCTTAAACGTCGAAATATCTCAAACGGGAAGGAAATGACGGCTAGTGTTAGTCAAAATCGACGAAATCAAAGAGATTTGCGAGCTGTTGGGCTAGTTTCGACGTTTAAACTGTTGTGCATTGCATTCTGCACGTAAAATGGAGTGAAAAGAGCGCTTAAACGTCGAAATATCTCAAACGGGAAGGAAATGACGGGTAGTTTTAGTCAAAATCGACGAAATCAAAGCGATTTTCTAGCTGTAGGGCTTGTTTCGACGTCTAAACTGTTGTGCATTCCATTCTGCACGTAAAAAGGAGTGAAAAGAGCGCTTAAACGTCGAAATATCTCAAACGGGAAGGAAATGACGGATAGTTTTCTTCAAAATCGACGAAATCAAAGAGATTTGTGAGCTGCTGGGCTTGTTTCGACGTTTAAACTGTTGTGCATTGCATTCTGCACGTAAAATGGAGTGAAAAGAGCTCTTATACGTCGAAATATCTGAAACGGGAAGAAAATGACGGATGGTTTTAGTCAAAATCGACGAAATCAAAGAGATTTGCGAGCTGTTGGGCTTGTTTCGACGTTTAAACTGTTGTGCATTGCATTCTGCACGTAAAATGGAGTGAAAAGAGCGCTTAAACGTCGAAATATCTCAAACGGGAAGGAAATGACGGCTAGTTTTAGTCAAAATCGACGAAATCAAAGCGATTTTGTAGCTGTAGGGCTTGTATCGACGTTTAAACTGTTGTGCATTGCATTCTGCACATAAAAAGGAGTGAAAAGAGCGCATAAACATCGAAATATCTCAAACGGGAAGGAAATGACAGCTAGTTTTAGTCAAAATCGACGAAATCAAAGCGATTTGCTAGCTGTAGGGATTGTTTCGACGTTTAAACTGTTGTGCATTGCATTCTGCACGTAAAATGGAGTGAAAAGAGCACTTAAACGTCGAAATGTCTCAAACGGGAAGGAAATGACGGCTAGTTTTAGTCAAAATCGACGAAATCAAAGCGATTTTCTAGCTGTAGGGCTTGCTTCGACGTTTAAACTGTTGTGCATTGCATTCTGCACGTAAAAAGGAGTGAAAAGAGCGCTTAAACATCGAAATATCTCAAACGGAAAGGAAATGACAGCTAGTTTTAGTCAAAATCGACGAAATCAAAGCGATTTGCTAGCTGTAGGGCTTGTTTCGACGTTTAAACTGTTGTGCATTGCATTCTGCACGTAAAATGGAGTGAAAAGAGCACTTAAACGTCGAAATGTCTCAAACGGGAAGGAAATGACGGCTAGTTTTAGTCAAAATCGTCGAAATCAAAGAGATTTGCGAGCTGTTGGGCTTGTTTCGACGTTTAAACTGTTGTGCATTGCATTCTGCACGTAAAATGGAGTGAAAAGAGCGCTTAAACGTCGAAATATCTCAAACGGGAAGGAAATGACGGCTAGTTTTAGTCAAAATCGACGAAATCAAAGAGATTTGCGAGCTGTTGGGCTTTTTTCGACGTTTAAACTGTTGTGCATTGCATTCTGCACGTAAAATGGAGTGAAAAGAGCGCTTAAACGTCGAAATATCTCAAACGGGAAGGAAATGACGGCTAGTGTTAGTCAAAATCGACGAAATCAAAGAGATTTGCGAGCTGTTGGGCTTGTTTCGACGTTTAAACTGTTGTGCATTGCATTCTGCACGTAAAATGGAGTGAAAAGAGCGCTTAAACGTCGAAATATCTCAAACGGGAAGGAAATGACGGGTAGTTTCAGTCAAAATCGACGAAATCAAAGCGATTTGCGAGCTGTTGGGCTTGTTTCGACGTTTAAACTGTTGTGCATTGCATTCTGCACGTAAAATGGGGTGAAAAGAGCGCTTAAACGTCGAAATATCTCAAACGGGAAGGAAATAACGGGTAGTTTTAGTCAAAATCGACGAAATCAAAGCGATTTTCTAGCTGTAGGGCTTGTTTCGACGTTTAATCTGTTGTGCATTCCATTCTGCACGTAAAAAGGTGTGAAAAGAGCGCTTAAACGTCGAAATATCTCAAACGGGAAGGAAATGACGGATAGTTTTCTTCAAAATCGACGAAATCAAAGAGATTTGTGTGCTGTTGGGCTTGTTTCGACGTTTAAACTGTTGTGCATTGCATTCTGCACGTAAAAAGGAGTGAAAAGAGCGCTTAAACGTCGAAATATCTCAAACGGGAAGGAAATGACAGCTAGTTTTAGTCAAAATCGACGAAATCAAAGCGATTTGCTAGCTGTAGGGATTGTTTCGACGTTTAAACTGTTGTGCATTGCATTCTGCACGTAAAATGGAGTGAAAAGAGCACTTAAACGTCGAAATGTCTCAAACGGGAAGGAAATGACGGCTAGTTTTAGTCAAAATCGACGAAATCAAAGCGATTTTCTAGCTGTAGGGCTTGCTTCGACGTTTAAACTGTTGTGCATTGCATTCTGCACGTAAAAAGGAGTGAAAAGAGCGCTTAAACATCGAAATATCTCAAACGGAAAGGAAATGACAGCTAGTTTTAGTCAAAATCGACGAAATCAAAGCGATTTGCTAGCTGTAGGGCTTGTTTCGACGTTTAAACTGTTGTGCATTGCATTCTGCACGTAAAATGGAGTGAAAAGAGCACTTAAACGTCGAAATGTCTCAAACGGGAAGGAAATGACGGCTAGTTTTAGTCAAAATCGTCGAAATCAAAGAGATTTGCGAGCTGTTGGGCTTGTTTCGACGTTTAAACTGTTGTGCATTGCATTCTGCACGTAAAATGGAGTGAAAAGAGCGCTTAAACGTCGAAATATCTCAAACGGGAAGGAAATGACGGCTAGTTTTAGTCAAAATCGACGAAATCAAAGAGATTTGCGAGCTGTTGGGCTTTTTTCGACGTTTAAACTGTTGTGCATTGCATTCTGCACGTAAAATGGAGTGAAAAGAGCGCTTAAACGTCGAAATATCTCAAACGGGAAGGAAATGACGGCTAGTGTTAGTCAAAATCGACGAAATCAAAGAGATTTGCGAGCTGTTGGGCTTGTTTCGACGTTTAAACTGTTGTGCATTGCATTCTGCACGTAAAATGGAGTGAAAAGAGCGCTTAAACGTCGAAATATCTCAAACGGGAAGGAAATGACGGGTAGTTTCAGTCAAAATCGACGAAATCAAAGCGATTTGCGAGCTGTTGGGCTTGTTTCGACGTTTAAACTGTTGTGCATTGCATTCTGCACGTAAAATGGGGTGAAAAGAGCGCTTAAACGTGGAAATATCTCAAACGCGAAGGAAATAACGGGTAGTTTTAGTCAAAATCGACGAAATCAAAGCGATTTTCTAGCTGTAGGGCTTGTTTCGACGTTTAATCTGTTGTGCATTCCATTCTGCACGTAAAAAGGTGTGAAAAGAGCGCTTAAACGTCGAAATATCTCAAACGGGAAGGAAATGACGGATAGTTTTCTTCAAAATCGACGAAATCAAAGAGATTTGTGTGCTGTTGGGCTTGTTTCGACGTTTAAACTGTTGTGCATTGCATTCTGCACGTAAAAAGGAGTGAAAAGAGCGCTTAAACGTCGAAATATCTCAAACGGGAAGGAAATGACGGCTAGTGTTAGTCAAAATCGACGAAATCAAAGAGATTTGCGAGCTGTTGGGCTAGTTTCGACGTTTAAACTGTTGTGCATTGCATTCTGCACGTAAAAAGGAGTGAAAAGAGCGCTTAAACGTCGAAATATCTCAAACGGGAAGGAAATGACAGCTAGTTTTAGTCAAAATCGACGAAATCAAAGCGATTTGCTAGCTGTAGGGATTGTTTCGACGTTTAAACTGTTGTGCATTGCATTCTGCACGTAAAATGGAGTGAAAAGAGCACTTAAACGTCGAAATGTCTCAAACGGGAAGGAAATGACGGCTAGTTTTAGTCAAAATCGACGAAATCAAAGCGATTTTCTAGCTGTAGGGCTTGCTTCGACGTTTAAACTGTTGTGCATTGCATTCTGCACGTAAAAAGGAGTGAAAAGAGCGCTTAAACATCGAAATATCTCAAACGGAAAGGAAATGACAGCTAGTTTTAGTCAAAATCGACGAAATCAAAGCGATTTGCTAGCTGTAGGGCTTGTTTCGACGTTTAAACTGTTGTGCATTGCATTCTGCACGTAAAATGGAGTGAAAAGAGCACTTAAACGTCGAAATGTCTCAAACGGGAAGGAAATGACGGCTAGTTTTAGTCAAAATCGTCGAAATCAAAGAGATTTGCGAGCTGTTGGGCTTGTTTCGACGTTTAAACTGTTGTGCATTGCATTCTGCACGTAAAATGGAGTGAAAAGAGCGCTTAAACGTCGAAATATCTCAAACGGGAAGGAAATGACGGCTAGTTTTAGTCAAAATCGACGAAATCAAAGAGATTTGCGAGCTGTTGGGCTTTTTTCGACGTTTAAACTGTTGTGCATTGCATTCTGCACGTAAAATGGAGTGAAAAGAGCGCTTAAACGTCGAAATATCTCAAACGGGAAGGAAATGACGGCTAGTGTTAGTCAAAATCGACGAAATCAAAGAGATTTGCGAGCTGTTGGGCTTGTTTCGACGTTTAAACTGTTGTGCATTGCATTCTGCACGTAAAATGGAGTGAAAAGAGCGCTTAAACGTCGAAATATCTCAAACGGTAAGGAAATGACGGGTAGTTTCAGTCAAAATCGACGAAATCAAAGCGATTTGCGAGCTGTTGGGCTTGTTTCGACGTTTAAACTGTTGTGCATTGCATTCTGCACGTAAAATGGGGTGAAAAGAGCGCTTAAACGTGGAAATATCTCAAACGGGAAGGAAATAACGGGTAGTTTTAGTCAAAATCGACGAAATCAAAGCGATTTTCTAGCTGTAGGGCTTGTTTCGACGTTTAATCTGTTGTGCATTCCATTCTGCACGTAAAAAGGTGTGAAAAGAGCGCTTAAACGTCGAAATATCTCAAACGGGAAGGAAATGACGGATAGTTTTCTTCAAAATCGACGAAATCAAAGAGATTTGTGTGCTGTTGGGCTTGTTTCGACGTTTAAACTGTTGTGCATTGCATTCTGCACGTAAAAAGGAGTGAAAAGAGCGCTTAAACGTCGAAATATCTCAAACGGGAAGGAAATGACGGCTAGTGTTAGTCAAAATCGACGAAATCAAAGAGATTTGCGAGCTGTTGGGCTAGTTTCGACGTTTAAACTGTTGTGCATTGCATTCTGCACGTACAATGGAGTGAAAAGAGCGCTTAAACGTCGAAATATCTCAAACGGGAAGGAAATGACGGGTAGTTTTAGTCAAAATCGACGAAATCAAAGCGATTTTCTAGCTGTAGGGCTTGTTTCGACGTCTAAACTGTTGTGCATTCCATTCTGCACGTAAAAAGGAGTGAAAAGAGCGCTTAAACGTCGAAATATCTCAAACGGGAAGGAAATGACGGATAGTTTTCTTCAAAATCGACGAAATCAAAGAGATTTGCGAGCTGTTGGGCTTGTTTCGACGTTTAAACTGTTGTGCATTGCATTCTGCACGTAAAATGGAGTGAAAAGAGCGCTTAAACGTCGAAATATCTCAAACGGGAAGGAAATGACGGCTAGTTTTAGTCAAAATCGACGAAATCAAAGAGATTTGCGAGCTGTTGGGCTTTTTTCGACGTTTAAACTGTTGTGCATTGCATTCTGCACGTAAAATGGAGTGAAAAGAGCGCTTAAACGTCGAAATATCTCAAACGGGAAGGAAATGACGGCTAGTGTTAGTCAAAATCGACGAAATCAAAGAGATTTGCGAGCTGTTGGGCTTGTTTCGACGTTTAAACTGTTGTGCATTGCATTCTGCACGTAAAATGGAGTGAAAAGAGCGCTTAAACGTCGAAATATCTCAAACGGGAAGGAAATGACGGGTAGTTTCAGTCAAAATCGACGAAATCAAAGCGATTTGCGAGCTGTTGGGCTTGTTTCGACGTTTAAACTGTTGTGCATTGCATTCTGCACGTAAAATGGAGTGAAAAGAGCGCTTAAACGTCGAAATATCTCAAACAGGAAGGAAATGACGGCTAGTTTTAGACAAAATCGTCGAAATCAAAGCGATTTTGTAGCTGTAGGGCTTGTATCGACGTTTAAACTGTTGTGCATTGCATTCTGCACATAAAAAGGAGTGAAAAGAGCGCATAAACATCGAAATATCTCAAACGGGAAGGAAATGACAGCTAGTTTTAGACAAAATCGTCGAAATCAAAGCGATTTTGTAGCTGTAGGGCTTGTATCGACGTTTAAACTGTTGTGCATTGCATTCTGCACTTAAAAAGGAGTGAAAGGAGCGCATAAACATCGAAATATCTCAAACGGGAAGGAAATGACAGCTAGTTTTAGACAAAATCGTCGAAATCAAAGCGATTTTGTAGCTGTAGGGCTTGTATCGACGTTTAAACTGTTGTGCATTGCATTCTGCACGTAAAAAGGAGTGAAAAGAGCGCTTAAACGTCGAAATATCTCAAACGGGAAGGAAATCACAGCTAGTTTTAGTCAACATCGTCGAAATCAAAGCGATTTTCTAGCTGTAGGGCTTGTATCGACGTTTAAACTGTTGTGCATTGCATTCTGCACGTAAAAAGGAGTGAAAAGAGCGCTTAAACATCGAAATATCTCAAACGGGAAGGAAATGACGGATAGTTTTCTTCAAAATCGACGAAATCAAAGAGATTTGTGAGCTGTTGGGCTTGTTTCGACGTTTAAACTGTTGTGCATTGCATTCTGCACGTAAAAAGGAGTGAAAAGAGCGCTTAAACATCGAAATATCTCAAACGGGATGGAAATGACAGCTAGTTTTAGTCAAAGTCGACGAAACCAAAGCGATTTGCTAGCTGTAGGGATTGTTTCGACGTTTAAACTGTTGTGCATTGCATTCTGCACGTAAAATGGAGTGAAAAGAGCACTTAAACGTCGAAATGTCTCAAACGGGAAGGAAAAGACGGCTAGTTTTAGTCAAAATCGACGAAATCAAAGCGATTTTCTAGCTGTAGGGCTTGTTTCGACGTTTAAACTGTTGTGCATTGCATTCTGCACGTAAAAAGGAGTGAAAAGAGCGCATAAACATCGAAATATCTCAAACGGAAAGGAAATGACAGCTAGTTTTAGTCAAAATCGACGAAATCAAAGCGATTTGCTAGCTGTAGGGCTTGTTTCGACGTCTAAACTGTTGTGCATTCCATTCTGCACGTAAAAAGGAGTGAAAAGAGCGTTTAAACGTCGAAATATCTCAAACGGGAAGGAAATGACGGATAGTTTTCTTCAAAATCGACGAAATCAAAGAGATTTGTGAGCTGCTGGGCTTGTTTCGACGTTTAAACTGTTGTGCATTGCATTCTGCACGTAAAAAGGAGTGAAAAGAGCGCTTAAACATCGAAATATCTCAAACGGGAAGGAAATGACGGATAGTTTTCTTCAAAATCGACGAAATCAAAGAGATTTGTGAGCTGTTGGGCTTGTTTCGACGTTTAAACTGTTGTGCATTGCATTCTGCACGTAAAAAGGAGTGAAAAGAGCGCTTAAACATCGAAATATCTCAAACGGGATGGAAATGACAGCTAGTTTTAGTCAAAGTCGACGAAATCAAAGCGATTTGCTAGCTATAGGGATTGTTTCGACGTTTAAACTGTTGTGCATTGCATTCTGCACGTAAAATGGAGTGAAAAGAGCACTTAAACGTCGAAATGTCTCAAACGGGAAGGAAAAGACGGCTAGTTTTAGTCAAAATCGACGAAATCAAAGCGATTTTCTAGCTGTAGGGCTTGTTTCGACGTTTAAACTGTTGTGCATTGCATTCTGCACGTAAAAAGGAGTGAAAAGAGCGCATAAACATCGAAATATCTCAAACGGAAAGGAAATGACAGCTAGTTTTAGTCAAAATCGACGAAATCAAAGCGATTTGCTAGCTGTAGGGCTTGTTTCGACGTCTAAACTGTTGTGCATTCCATTCTGCACGTAAAAAGGAGTGAAAAGAGCGTTTAAACGTCGAAATATCTCAAACGGGAAGGAAATGACGGATAGTTTTCTTCAAAATCGACGAAATCAAAGAGATTTGTGAGCTGCTGGGCTTGTTTCGACGTTTAAACTGTTGTGCATTGCATTCTGCACGTAAAATGGAGTGAAAAGAGCTCTTATACGTCGAAATATCTCAAACGGGAAGGAAATGACGGCTAGTTTTAGTCAAAATCGACGAAATCAAAGAGATTTGCGAGCTGTTGGGCTTTTTTCGACGTTTAAACTGTTGTGCATTGCATTCTGCACGTAAAATGGAGTGAAAAGAGCGCTTAAACGTCGAAATATCTCAAACGGGAAGGAAATGACGGCTAGTTTTAGTCAAAATCGACGAAATCAAAGAGATTTGCGAGCTGTTGGGCTTGTTTCGACGTTTAAACTGTTGTGCATTGCATTCTGCACGTAAAATGGAGTGAAAAGAGCTCTTATACGTCGAAATATCTGAAACGGGAAGAAAATGACGGCTGGTTTTAGTCAAAATCGACGAAATCAAAGAGATTTGCGAGCTGTTGGGCTTGTTTCGACGTTTAAACTGTTGTGCATTGCATTCTGCACGTAAAATGGAGTGAAAAGAGCGCTTAAACGTCGAAATATCTCAAACAGGAAGGAAATGACGGCTAGTTTTAGACAAAATCGTCGAAATCAAAGCGATTTTGTAGCTGTAGGGCTTGTATCGACGTTTAAACTGTTGTGCATTGCATTCTGCACATAAAAAGGAGTGAAAAGAGCGCATAAACATCGAAATATCTCAAACGGGAAGGAAATGACAGCTAGTTTTATACAAAATCGTCGAAATCAAAGCGATTTTGTAGCTGTAGGGCTTGTATCGACGTTTAAACTGTTGTGCATTGCATTCTGCACATAAAAAGGAGTGAAAAGAGCGCATAAACATCGAAATATCTCAAACGGGAAGGAAATGACAGCTAGTTTTAGACAAAATCGTCGAAATCAAAGCGATTTTGTAGCTGTAGGGCTTGTATCGACGTTTAAACTGTTGTGCATTGCATTCTGCACGTAAAAAGGAGTGAAAAGAGCGCTTAAACGTCGAAATATCTCAAACGGGAAGGAAATCACAGCTAGTTTTAGTCAACATCGTCGAGATCAAAGCGATTTTCTAGCTGTAGGGCTTGTATCGACGTTTAAACTGTTGTGCATTGCATTCTGCACGTAAAAAGGAGTGAAAAGAGCGCTTAAACATCGAAATATCTCAAACGGGAAGGAAATGACGGATAGTTTTCTTCAAAATCGACGAAATCAAAGAGATTTGTGAGCTGTTGGGCTTGTTTCGACGTTTAAACTGTTGTGCATTGCATTCTGCACGTAAAAAGGAGTGAAAAGAGCGCTTAAACATCGAAATATCTCAAACGGGATGGAAATGACAGCTAGTTTTAGTCAAAGTCGACGAAATCAAAGCGATTTGCTAGCTGTAGGGATTGTTTCGACGTTTAAACTGTTGTGCATTGCATTCTGCACGTAAAATGGAGTGAAAAGAGCACTTAAACGTCGAAATGTCTCAAACGGGAAGGAAAAGACGGCTAGTTTTAGTCAAAATCGACGAAATCAAAGCGATTTTCTAGCTATAGGGCTTGTTTCGATGTTTAAACTGTTGTGCATAGCATTCTGCACGTAAAAAGGAGTGAAAAGAGCGCTTAAACGTCGAAATATCTCAAACGGGAAGGAAATGACGGCTAGTTTTCTTCCAAATCGACGAAATCAAAGAGATTTGCGAGCTGTTGGACTTGTTTCGACGTTTAAACTGTTGTGCATTGCATTCTGCACGTAAAATGGAGTGAAAAGAGCGCTTGAACGTCGAAATATCTCAAACGGGAAGGAAATGACGACTAGTTTTGGTCAAAATCGACGAAATCAAAGAGATTTGCGAGATGTTGGACTTGTTTCGACGTTTAAACTGTTGTGCATTGCATTCTGCACGTAAAATGGAGTGAAAAGAGCGCTTGAACGTCGAAATATCTCAAACGGGAAGGAAATGACGGCTAGTTTTCTTCCAAATCGACGAAATCAAAGAGATTTGCGAGCTGTTGGGCTTGTTTCGACGTTTAAACTGTTGTGCATTGCATTCTGCACGTAAAATGGAGTGAAAAGAGCGCTTGAACGTCGAAATATCTCAAACGGGAAGGAAATGACGACTAGTTTTGGTCAAAATCGACGAAATCAAAGAGATTTGCGAGCTGTTGGACTTGTTTCGATTGATAGACGGTTGTGCTTTGCACTCTGCACGTAAAAAGGAGTGAAAAGAGCGCTTAAACGTCGAAATATCTCAAACGGGAAGGAAATGACGGCTAGTTTTAGTCAAAATCGTCGAAATCAAAGCGATTTTCTAGCTGTAGGGCTTGTATCGACGTTTAAACTGTTGTGCATTGCATTCTGCACGTAAAAAGGAGTGAAAAGAGCGCTTAAACATCGAAATATCTCAAACGGGAAGGAAATGACGGATAGTTTTCTTCAAAATCGACGAAATCAAAGAGATTTGTGAGCTGTTGGGCTTGTTTCGACGTTTAAACTGTTGTGCATTGCATTCTGCACGTAAAAAGGAGTGAAAAGAGCGCTTAAACATCGAAATATCTCAAACGGGAAGGAAATGACAGCTAGTTTTAGTCAAAATCGACGAAATCAAAGCGATTTGCTAGCTGTAGGGATTGTTTCGACGTTTAAACTGTTGTGCATTGCATTCTGCACGTAAAATGGAGTGAAAAGAGCACTTAAACGTCGAAATGTCTCAAACGGGAAGGAAATGACGGATAGTTTTAGTCAAAATCGACGAAATCAAAGCGATTTTCTAGCTATAGGGCTTGTTTCGATGTTTAAACTGTTGTGCATAGCATTCTGCACGTAAAAAGGAGTGAAAAGAGCGCTTAAACGTCGAAATATCTCAAACGGGAAGGAAATGACGGCTGGTTTTCTTCCAAATCGACGAAATCAAAGAGATTTGCGTGCTGTTGGGCTTGTTTCGACGTTTAAACTGTTGTGCATTGCATTCAGCATGTAAAATGGAGTGAAAAGAGCGCTTAAACGTCGAAATATCTCAAACGGGAAGGAAATGACGACTAGTTTTGGTCAAAATCGACGAAATCAAAGAGATTTGCGAGCTGTTGGACTTGTTTCGATTGATAGACGGTTGTGCTTTGCACTCTGCACGTAAAAAGGAGTGAAAAGAGCGCTTAAACGTCGAAATATCTCAAACGGGAAGGAAATGACGGCTAGTTTTAGTCAAAATCGTCGAAATCAAAGCGATTTTCTAGCTGTAGGGCTTGTATCGACGTTTAAACTGTTGTGCATTGCATTCTGCACGTAAAAAGGAGTGAAAAGAGCGCTTAAACATCGAAATATCTCAAACGGGAAGGAAATGACGGATAGTTTTCTTCAAAATCGACGAAATCAAAGAGATTTGTGAGCTATTGGGCTTGTTTCGACGTTTAAACTGTTGTGCATTGCATTCTGCACGTAAAAAGGAATGAAAAGAGCGCTTAAACATCGAAATATCTCAAACGGGAAGGAAACGACAGCTAGTTTTAGTCAAAATCGACGAAATCAAAGCGATTTGCTAGCTGTAGGGCTTGTTTCGACGTTTAAACTGTTGTGCATTGCATTCTGCACGTAAAATGGAGTGAAAAGAGCACTTAAACGTCGAAATATCTCAAACGGGAAGGAAATGACGGCTAGTTTTCTTCCAAATCGACGAAATCAAAGAGATTTGCGAGCTGTTGGGCTTGTTTCGACGTTTAAACTGTTTTGCATTGCATTCTGCACGAAAATGGAGTGAAAAGAGCGCTTAAACGTCGAAATATCTCAAACGGGAAGGAAATGACGGGTAGTTTTAGTCAAAATCGACGAAATCAAAGCGATTTTCTAGCTGTAGGGCTTGTTTCGACGTTTAAACTGTTGTGCATTGCATTCTGCACGTAAAATGGAGTGAAAAGAGCTCTTAAACGTCGAAATATCTCAAACGGGAAGAAAATGTCGGCTAGTTTTCTTCCAAATCGACGAAATCAAAGAGATTTGCGAGCTGTGGGGCTTGTTTCGACGTTTAAACTGTTGTGCATTGCATTCTGCATGTAAAATGGAGTGAAAAGAGCGCTTAAACGTCGAAATATCTCAAACGGGAAGGAAATGACGGGTAGTTTTAGTCAAAATAGACGAAATCAAAGCGATTTTCTAGCTGTAGGGCTTGTTTCGACGTTTAAACTGTTGTGAATTGCATTCTGCATGTAAAATGGAGTGAAACGAGCGCTTAAACGTCGAAATATCTCAAACGGGAAGGAAATGACGACTAGTTTTGGTCAAAATCGACGAAATCAAAGAGATTTGCGAGCTGTTGGACTTGTTTCGATTGATAGACGGTTGTGCTTTGCACTCTGCACGTAAAAAGGAGTGAAAAGAGCGCTTAAACGTCGAAATATCTCAAACGGGAAGGAAATGACGGCTAGTTTTAGTCAAAATCGTCGAAATCAAAGCGATTTTCTAGCTGTAGGGCTTGTATCGACGTTTAAACAGTTGTGCATTGCATTCTGCACGTAAAAAGGAGTGAAAAGAGCGCTTAAACATCGAAATATCTCAAACGGGAAGGAAATGACGGATATTTTTCTTCAAAATCGACGAAATCAAAGCGATTTGCTAGCTGTAGGTCTTGTTTCGACGTTTAAACTGTTGTGCATTGCATTCTGCACGTAAAATGGAGTGAAAAGAGCACTTAAACGTCGAAATATCTGAAACGGGAAGAAAATGACGGCTGGTTTTAGTCAAAATCGACGAAATCAAAGAGATTTGCGAGCTGTTGGGCTTGTTTCGACGTTTAAACTGTTGTGCATTGCATTCTGCACGTAAAATGGAGTGAAAAGAGCGCTTAAACGTGGAAATATCTCAAACAGGAAGGAAATGACGGCTAGTTTTAGACAAAATCGACGAAATCAAAGCGATTTTCTAGCTGTAGGGCTTGTTTCGACGTTTAAACTGTTGTGCATTGCATTCTGCACGTAAAATGGAGTGAAAAGAGCTCTTAAACGTCGAAATATCTCAAACGGGAAGGAAATGACGGATAGTTTTCTTCAAAATCGACGAAATCAAAGCGATTTGCTAGCTGTAGGGCTTGTTTCGACGTTTAAACTGTTGTGCATTGCATTCTGCACGTAAAATGGAGTGAAAAGAGCACTTAAACGTCGAAATATCTGAAACGGGAAGAAAATGACGGCTGGTTTTAGTCAAAATCGACGAAATCAAAGAGATTTGCGAGCTGTTGGGCTTGTTTCGACGTTTAAACTGTTGTGCATTGCATTCTGCACGTAAAATGGAGTGAAAAGAGCGCTTAAACGTGGAAATATCTCAAACAGGAAGGAAATGACGGCTAGTTTTAGACAAAATCGACGAAATCAAAGCGATTTTCTAGCTGTAGGGCTTGTTTCGACGTTTAAACTGTTGTGCATTGCATTCTGCACGTAAAATGGAGTGAAAAGAGCTCTTAAACGTCGAAA
The DNA here is from genome assembly GCF_040668555.2 of Bombus flavifrons. Classification (NCBI taxonomy): domain Eukaryota; kingdom Metazoa; phylum Arthropoda; class Insecta; order Hymenoptera; family Apidae; genus Bombus; species Bombus flavifrons. The sequence continues at coordinate 2,587,727 of NC_138458.1, read as the reverse complement.
TATCTCAAACGGGAAGAAAATGACGGCTAGTTTTCTTCCAAATCGACGAAATCAAAGAGATTTGCGAGCTGTTGGGCTTGTTTCGACGTTTAAACTGTTGTGCATTGCATTCTGCATGTAAAATGGAGTGAAAAGAGCGCTTAAACGTCGAAATATCTCAAACGGGAAGAAAATGACGGCTGGTTTTAGTCAAAATCGACGAAATCAAAGAGATTTGCGAGCTGTTGGGCTTGTTTCGACGTTTAAACTGTTGTGCATTGCATTCTGCATGTAAAATGGAGTGAAAAGAGCGCTTAAACGTCGAAATATCTCAAACGGGAAGGAAATGACGGGTAGTTTTAGTCAAAATAGACGAAATCAAAGCGATTTTCTAGCTGTAGGGCTTGTTTCGACGTTTAAACTGTTGTGAATTGCATTCTGCATGTAAAATGGAGTGAAACGAGCGCTTAAACGTCGAAATATCTCAAACGGGAAGGAAATGACGACTAGTTTTGGTCAAAATCGACGAAATCAAAGAGATTTGCGAGCTGTTGGACTTGTTTCGATTGATAGACGGTTGTGCTTTGCACTCTGCACGTAAAAAGGAGTGAAAAGAGCGCTTAAACGTCGAAATATCTCAAACGGGAAGGAAATGACGGCTAGTTTTAGTCAAAATCGTCGAAATCAAAGCGATTTTCTAGCTGTAGGGCTTGTATCGACGTTTAAACAGTTGTGCATTGCATTCTGCACGTAAAAAGGAGTGAAAAGAGCGCTTAAACATCGAAATATCTCAAACGGGAAGGAAATGACGGATATTTTTCTTCAAAATCGACGAAATCAAAGCGATTTGCTAGCTGTAGGTCTTGTTTCGACGTTTAAACTGTTGTGCATTGCATTCTGCACGTAAAATGGAGTGAAAAGAGCACTTAAACGTCGAAATATCTGAAACGGGAAGAAAATGACGGCTGGTTTTAGTCAAAATCGACGAAATCAAAGAGATTTGCGAGCTGTTGGGCTTGTTTCGACGTTTAAACTGTTGTGCATTGCATTCTGCACGTAAAATGGAGTGAAAAGAGCGCTTAAACGTGGAAATATCTCAAACAGGAAGGAAATGACGGCTAGTTTTAGACAAAATCGACGAAATCAAAGCGATTTTCTAGCTGTAGGGCTTGTTTCGACGTTTAAACTGTTGTGCATTGCATTCTGCACGTAAAATGGAGTGAAAAGAGCTCTTAAACGTCGAAATATCTCAAACGGGAAGGAAATGACGGATAGTTTTCTTCAAAATCGACGAAATCAAAGCGATTTGCTAGCTGTAGGGCTTGTTTCGACGTTTAAACTGTTGTGCATTGCATTCTGCACGTAAAATGGAGTGAAAAGAGCACTTAAACGTCGAAATATCTGAAACGGGAAGAAAATGACGGCTGGTTTTAGTCAAAATCGACGAAATCAAAGAGATTTGCGAGCTGTTGGGCTTGTTTCGACGTTTAAACTGTTGTGCATTGCATTCTGCACGTAAAATGGAGTGAAAAGAGCGCTTAAACGTGGAAATATCTCAAACAGGAAGGAAATGACGGCTAGTTTTAGACAAAATCGACGAAATCAAAGCGATTTTCTAGCTGTAGGGCTTGTTTCGACGTTTAAACTGTTGTGCATTGCATTCTGCACGTAAAATGGAGTGAAAAGAGCTCTTAAACGTCGAAATATCTCAAACGGGAAGAAAATGACGGCTAGTTTTCTTCCAAATCGACGAAATCAAAGAGATTTGCGAGCTGTTGGGCTTGTTTCGACGTTTAAACTGTTGTGCATTGCATTCTGCATGTAAAATGGAGTGAAAAGAGCGCTTAAACGTCGAAATATCTCAAACGGGAAGAAAATGACGGCTGGTTTTAGTCAAAATCGACGAAATCAAAGAGATTTGCGAGCTGTTGGGCTTGTTTCGACGTTTAAACTGTTGTGCATTGCATTCTGCACGTAAAATGGAGTGAAAAGAGCGCTTAAACGTCGAAATATCTCAAACGGGAAGGAAATGACGGCTAGTTTTAGACAAAATCGTCGAAATCAAAGCGATTTTGTAGCTGTAGGGCTTGTATCGACGTTTAAACTGTTGTGCATTGCATTCTACACGTAAAAAGGAGTGAAAAGAGCGCTTAAACGTCGAAATATCTCAAACGGGAAGAAAATGACGGCTGGTTTTAGTCAAAATCGACGAAATCAAAGAGATTTGCGAGCTGTTGGGCTTGTTTCGACGTTTAGACTGTTGTGCATTGCATTCTGCACGTAAAATGGAGTGAAAAGAGCGCTTAAACGTCGAAATATCTCAAACGGGAAGGAAATGACGGCTAGTTTTAGACATAATCGTCGAAATCAAAGCGATTTTGTAGCTGTAGGGCTTGTATCGACGTTTAAGCTGTTGTGCATTGCATTCTGCACGTAAAATGGAGTGAAAAGAGCGCTTGAACGTCGAAATATCTCAAACGGGAAGGAAATGACGACTAGTTTTGGTCAAAATCGACGAAATCAAAGAGATTTGCGAGCTGTTGGACTTGTTTCGATTGATAGACGGTTGTGCTTTGCACTCTGCACGTAAAAAGGAGTGAAAAGAGCGCTTAAACGTCGAAATATCTCAAACGGGAAGGAAATGACGGCTAGTTATAGTCAAAATCGTCGAAATCAAAGCGATTTTCTAGCTGTAGGGCTTGTATCGACGTTTAAACTGTTGTGCATTGCATTCTGCACGTAAAAAGGAGTGAAAAGAGCGCTTAAACATCGAAATATCTCAAACGGGAAGGAAATGACGGATAGTTTTCTTCAAAATCGACGAAATCAAAGCGATTTTCTAGCTATAGGGCTTGTTTCGATGTTGAAACTGTTGTGCATAGTATTCTGCACGTAAAAAGGAGTGAAAAGAGCGCTTAAACGTCGAAATATCTCAAACGGGAAGGAAATGACGGCTAGTTTTCTTCCAAATCGACGAAATCAAAGAGATTTGCGAGCTGTTAGGCTTGTTTCGACGTTTAAACTGTTGTGCATTGCATTCTGCATGTAAAATGGAGTGAAAAGAGCGCTTAAACGTCGAAATATCTCAAACGGGAAGGAAATGACGGGTAGTTTTAGTCAAAATCGACGAAATCAAAGCGATTTTCTAGCTGTAGGGCTTGTTTCGACGTTTATACTGTTGTGCATTGCATTCTGCACGTAAAATGGAGTGAAAAGAGCGCTTAAACGTCGAAATATCTCAAACGGGAAGGAAATGACGGCTAGTTTTAGACATAATCGTCGAAATCAAAGCGATTTGGTAGCTGTAGGGCTTGTATCGACGTTTAAGCTGTTGTGCATTGCATTCTGCACGTAAAATGGAGTGAAAAGAGCGCTTAAACATCGAAATATCTCAAACGGGAAGGAAATGACAGCTAGTTTTAGTCAAAATCGACGAAATCAAAGCGATTTGCTAGCTGTAGGGCTTGTTTCGACGTTTAAACTGTTGTGCATTGCATTCTGCACGTAAAATGGAGTGAAAAGAGCACTTAAACGTCGAAATATCTCAAACGGAAAGGAAATGACGGGTAGTTTTAGTCAAAATCGACGAAATCAAAGCGATTTTCTAGCTGTAGGGCTTGTTTCGACGTTTAAACTGTTGTGCATTGCATTCTGCACGTAAAATGGAGTGAAAAGAGCACTTAAACGTCGAAATGTCTCAAACGGGAAGAAAATGACGGCTAGTTTTCTTCCAAATCGACGAAATCAAAGAGATTTGCGAGCTGTTGGGCTTGTTTCGACGTTTAAGCTGTTGTGCATTGCATTCTGCATGTAAAATGGAGTGAAAAGAGCGCTTAAACGTCGAAATATCTCAAACGGGAAGGAAATGACGGGTAGTTTTAGTCAAAATCGACGAAATCAATGCGATTTTCTAGCTGTAGGGCTTGTTTCGACGTTTATACTGTTGTGCATTGCATTCTGCACGTAAAATGGAGTGAAAAGAGCTCTTAAACGTCGAAATATCTCAAACGGGAAGGAAATGACGGCTAGTTTTCTTCCAAATCGACGAAATCAAAGAGATTTGCGAGCTGTTGGGCTTGTTTCGACGTTTAAACTGTCTTGCATTGCATTCTGCACGTAAAATGGAGTGAAAAGAGCGCTTAAACGTCGAAATATCTCAAACGGGAAGGAAATGACGGGTAGTTTTAGTCAAAATCGACGAAATCAAAGCGATTTTCTAGCTGTAGGGCTTGTTTCGACGTTTAAACTGTTGTGCATTGCATTCTGCACGTAAAATGGAGTGAAAAGAGCTCTTAAACATCGAAATATCTCAAACGGGAAGAAAATGACGGCTAGTTTTCTTCCAAATCGACGAAATCAAAGAGATTTGCGAGCTGTTGGGCTTGTTTCGGCGTTTAAACTGTTGTGCATTGCATTCTGCATGTAAAATGGAGTGAAAAGAGCGCTTAAACGTCGAAATATCTCAAACGGGAAGGAAATGACGGGTAGTTTTAGTCAAAATCGACGAAATCAAAGCGAATTTCTAGCTGTAGGGCTTGTTTCGACGTTTATACTGTTGTGCATTGCATTCTGCACGTAAAATGGAGTGAAAAGAGCGCTTAAACGTCGAAATATCTCAAACGGGAAGGAAATGACGGCTAGTTTTAGACATAATCGTCGAAATCAAAGCGATTTTGTAGCTGTAGGGCTTGTATCGACGTTTAAGCTGTTGTGCATTGCATTCTGCACGTAAAATGGAGTGAAAAGAGCGCTTGAACGTCGAAATATCTCAAACGGGAAGGAAATGACGACTAGTTTTGGTCAAAATCGACGAAATCAAAGAGATTTGCGAGCTGTTGGACTTGCTTCGATTGATAGACGGTTGTGCTTTGCACTCTGCACGTAAAAAGGAGTGAAAGGAGCGCTTAAACGTCGAAATATCTCAAACGGGTAGGAAATGACGGCTAGTTATAGTCAAAATCGTCGAAATCAAAGCGATTTTCTAGCTGTAGGGCTTGTATCGACGTTTAAACTGTTGTGCATTGCATTCTGCACGTAAAAAGGAGTGAAAAGAGCGCTTAAACATCGAAATATCTCAAACGGGAAGGAAATGACGGATAGTTTTCTTCAAAATCGACGAAATCAAAGAGATTTGTGAGCTGTTGGGCTTGTTTCGACGTTTAAACTGTTGTGCATTGCATTCTGCACGTAAAAAGGAATGAAGAGAGCGCTTAAACGTCGAAATATCTCAAACGGGAAGGAAATGACGACTAGTTTTGGTCAAAATCGACGAAATCAAAGAGATTTGCGAGCTGTTGGACTTGTTTCGACGTTTAAACTGTTGTGCATTGCATTCTGCATGTAAAATGGAGTGAAAAGAGCGCTTAAACGTCGAAATATCTCAAACGGGAAGGAAATGACGACTAGTTTTGGTCAAAATCGACGAAATCAAAGAGATTTGCGAGCTGTTGGACTTGTTTCGATTGATAGACGGTTGTGCTTTGCACTCTGCACGTAAAAAGGAGTGAAAAGAGCGCTTAAACGTCGAAATATCTCAAACGGGGAGGAAATGACGGCTAGTTTTAGTCAAAATCGTCGAAATCAAAACGATTTTCTAGCTGTAGGGCTTGTATCGACGTTTAAACTGTTGTGCATTGCATTCTGCACGTAAAAAGGAGTGAAAAGAGCGCTTAAACATCGAAATATCTCAAACGGGAAGGAAATGACGGATAGTTTTCTTCAAAATCGACGAAATCAAAGCGATTTGCTAGCTGTAGGGCTTGTTTCGACGTTTAAACTGTTGTGCATTGCATTCTGCACGTAAAATGGAGTGAAAAGAGCGCTTAAACGTCGAAATATCTCAAACGGGAAGGAAATGACAGCTAGTTTTAGTCAAAATCGACGAAATCAAAGCGATTTGCTAGCTCTAGGGCTTGTTTCGACGTTTAAACTGTTGTGCATTGCATTCTGCACGTAAAATGGAGTGAAAAGAGCACTTAAACGTCGAAATGTCTCAAACGGGAAGGAAATGACGGCTAGTTTTAGTCAAAATCGCCGAAATCAAAGCGATTTTCTAGCTATAGGGCTTGTTTCGATGTTTAAACTGTTGTGCATAGCATTCTGCACGTAAAAAGGAGTGAAAAGAGCGCTTAAACGTCGAAATATCTCAAATGGGAAGGAAATGACGGCTAGTTTTCTTCCAAATCGACGAAATCAAAGAGATTTGCGAGCTGTTGGGCTTGTTTCGACGTTTAAACTGTTTTGCATTGCATTCTGCACGTAAAAAGGAGTGAAAAGAGCGCTTAAACATCGAAATATCTCAAACGGGAAGGAAATGACGGATAGTTTTCTTCAAAATCGACGAAATCAAAGCGATTTGCTAGCTGTAGGGCTTGTTTCGACGTTTAAACTGTTGTGCATTGCATTCTGCACGTAAAATGGAGTGAAAAGAGCGCTTAAACGTCGAAATATCTCAAACGGGAAGGAAATGACAGCTAGTTTTAGTCAAAATCGACGAAATCAAAGCGATTTGCTAGCTCTAGGGCTTGTTTCGACGTTTAAACTGTTGTGCATTGCATTCTGCACGTAAAATGGAGTGAAAAGAGCACTTAAACGTCGAAATGTCTCAAACGGGAAGGAAATGACGGCTAGTTTTAGTCAAAATCGCCGAAATCAAAGCGATTTTCTAGCTATAGGGCTTGTTTCGATGTTTAAACTGTTGTGCATAGCATTCTGCACGTAAAAAGGAGTGAAAAGAGCGCTTAAACGTCGAAATATCTCAAATGGGAAGGAAATGACGGCTAGTTTTCTTCCAAATCGACGAAATCAAAGAGATTTGCGAGCTGTTGGGCTTGTTTCGACGTTTAAACTGTTTTGCATTGCATTCTGCACGTAAAATGGAGTGAAAAGAGCTCTTAAACGTCGAAATATCTCAAACGGGAAGAAAATGACGGCTGGTTTTAGTCAAAATCGACGAAATCAAAGAGATTTGCGAGCTGTTGGGCTTGTTTCGACGTTTAAACTGTTGTGCATTGCATTCTGCACGTAAAATGGAGTGAAAAGAGCGCTTAAACGTCGAAATATCTCAAACGGGAAGGAAATGACGGCTAGTTTTAGACATAATCGTCGAAATCAAAGCGATTTTGTAGCTGTAGGGCTTGTATCGACGTTTAAGCTGTTGTGCATTGCATTCTGCACGTAAAATGGAGTGAAAAGAGCGCTTAAACATCGAAATATCTCAAACGGGAAGGAAATGACAGCAGGTTTTAGTCAAAATCGAAGAAATCAAAGCGATTTGCTAGCTGTAGGGCTTGTTTCGACGTTTAAACAGTTGTGCATTGTATTCTGCACGTAAAATGGAGTGAAAAGAGCACTTAAACGTCGAAATATCTCAAACGGAAAGGAAATGACGGGTAGTTTTAGTGAAAATCGACGAAATCAAAGCGATTTTCTAGCTGTAGGGCTTGTTTCGACGTTTAAACTGTTGTGCATTGCATTCTGCACGTAAAATGGAGTGAAAAGAGCACTTAAACGTCGAAATGTCTCAAACGGGAAGAAAATGACGGCTAGTTTTCTTCCAAATCGACGAAATCAAAGAGATTTGCGAGCTGTTGGGCTTGTTTCGACGTTTAAACTGTTTTGCATTGCATTCTGCACGTAAAATGGAGTGAAAAGAGCGCTTAAACGTCGAAATATCTCAAACGGGAAGGAAATGACGGGTAGTTTTAGTCAAAATCGACGAAATCAAAGCGATTTTCTAGCTGTAGGGCTTGTTTCGACGTTTAAACTGTTGTGCATTGCATTCTGCACGTAAAATGGAGTGAAAAGAGCTCTTAAACGTCGAAATATCTCAAACGGGAAGGAAATGACGGCTAGTTTTCTTCCAAATCGACGAAATCAAAGAGATTTGCGAGCTGTTGGGCTTGTTTCGACGTTTAAGCTGTTGTGCATTGCATTCTGCACGTAAAATGGAGTGAAAAGAGCGCTTAAACATCGAAATATCTCAAACGGGAAGGAAATGACAGCTAGTTTTAGTCAAAATCGACGAAATCAAAGCGATTTGCTAGCTGTAGGGCTTGTTTCGACGTTTAAACAGTTGTGCATTGTATTCTGCACGTAAAATGGAGTGAAAAGAGCACTTAAACGTCGAAATATCTCAAACGGAAAGGAAATGACGGGTAGTTTTAGTCAAAATCGACGAAATCAAAGCGATTTTCTAGCTGTAGGGCTTGTTTCGACGTTTAAACTGTTGTGCATTGCATTCTGCACGTAAAATGGAGTGAAAAGAGCACTTAAACGTCGAAATGTCTCAAACGGGAAGAAAATGACGGCTAGTTTTCTTCCAAATCGACGAAATCAAAGAGATTTGCGAGCTGTTGGGCTTGTTTCGACGTTTAAACTGTTTTGCATTGCATTCTGCACGTAAAATGGAGTGAAAAGAGCGCTTAAACGTCGAAATATCTCAAACGGGAAGGAAATGACGGGTAGTTTTAGTCAAAATCGACGAAATCAAAGCGATTTTCTAGCTGTAGGGCTTGTTTCGACGTTTAAACTGTTGTGCATTGCATTCTGCACGTAAAATGGAGTGAAAAGAGCTCTTAAACGTCGAAATATCTCGAACGGGAAGAAAATGACGGCTGGTTTTAGTCAAAATCGACGAAATCAAAGAGATTTGCGAGCTGTTGGGCTTGTTTCGACGTTTAAACTGTTGTGCATTGCATTCTGCACGTAAAATGGAGTGAAAAGAGCGCTTAAACGTCGAAATATCTCAAACGGGAAGGAAATGACGGCTAGTTTTAGACATAATCGTCGAAATCAAAGCGATTTTGTAGCTGTAGGGCTTGTATCGACGTTTAAGCTGTTGTGCATTGCATTCTGCACGTAAAATGGAGTGAAAAGAGCGCTTGAACGTCGAAATATCTCAAACGGGAAGGAAATGACGACTAGTTTTGGTCAAAATCGACGAAATCAAAGAGATTTGCGAGCTGTTGGACTTGTTTCGATTGATAGACGGTTGTGCTTTGCACTCTGCACGTAAAAAGGAGTGAAAAGAGCGCTTAAACGTCGAAATAGCTCAAACGGGAAGGAAATGACGGCTAGTTTTAGACATAATCGTCGAAATCAAAACGATTTTCTAGCTGTAGGGCTTGTATCGACGTTTAAACTGTTGTGCATTGCATTCTGCACGTAAAAAGGAGTGAAAAGAGCGCTTAAACATCGAAATATCTCAAACGGGAAGGAAATGACGGCTGGTTTTAGTCAAAATCGACGAAATCAAAGAGATTTGCGAGCTGTTGGGCTTGTTTCGACGTTTAAACTGTTGTGCATTGCATTCTGCACGTAAAATGGAGTGAAAAGAGCGCTTGAACGTCGAAATATCTCAAACGGGAAGGAAATGACGACTAGTTTTGGTCAAAATCGACGAAATCAAAGAGATTTGCGAGCTGTTGGACTTGTTTCGACGTTTAAACTGTTGTGCATTGCATTCTGCATGTAAAATGGAGTGAAAAGAGCGCTTAAACGTCGAAATATCTCAAACGGGAAGGAAATGACGACTAGTTTTGGTCAAAATCGACGAAATCAAAGAGATTTGCGAGCTGTTGGACTTGTTTCGATTGATAGACGGTTGTGCTTTGCACTCTGCACGTAAAAAGGAGTGAAAAGAGCGCTTAAACGTCGAAATATCTCAAACGGGAAGGAAATGACGGCTAGTTTTAGTCAAAATCGTCGAAATCAAAGCGATTTTCTAGCTGTAGGGCTTGTATCGACGTTTAAACTGTTGTGCATTGCATTCTGCACGTAAAAAGGAGTGAAAAGAGCGCTTAAACATCGAAATATCTCAAACGGAAAGGAAATGACAGCTAGTTTTAGTCAAAATCGACGAAATCAAAGCGATTTGCTAGCTGTAGGGCTTGTTTCGACGTTTAAACTGTTGTGCATTGCATTCTGCACGTAAAATGGAGTGAAAAGAGCACCTAAACGTCGAAATGTCTCAAACGGGAAGGAAATGACGGCTAGTTTTAGTCAAAATCGACGAAATCAAAGCGATTTTCTAGCTATAGGGCTTGTTTCGATGTTTAAACTGTTGTGCATAGCATTCTGCACGTAAAAAGGAGTGAAAAGAGCGCTTAAACGACGAAATATCTCAAACGGGAAGGAAATGACGGCTAGTTTTCTTCCAAATCGACGAAATCAAAGAGATTTGCGAGCTGTTGGGCTTGTTTCGACGTTTAAACTGTTGTGCATTGCATTCTGCACGTAAAATGGAGTGAAAAGAGCGCTTAAACGTCGAAATATCTCAAACGGGAAGGAAATGACGACTAGTTTTGGTCAAAATCGACGAAATCAAAGAGATTTGCGAGCTGTTGGACTTGTTTCGATTGATAGACGGTTGTGCTTTGCACTCTGCACGTAAAAAGGAGTGAAAAGAGCGCTTAAACGTCGAAATATCTCAAACGGGAAGGAAATGACGGCTAGTTTTAGTCAAAATCGACGAAATCAAAGCGATTTTCTAGCTATAGGGCTTGTTTCGATGTTTAAACTGTTGTGCATAGCATTCTGCACGTAAAAAGGAGTGAAAAGAGCGCTTAAACGACGAAATATCTCAAACGGGAAGGAAATGACGGCTAGTTTTCTTCCAAATCGACGAAATCAGAGAGATTTGCGAGCTGTTGGGCTTGTTTCGACGTTTAAACTGTTGTGCATTGCATTCTGCACGTAAAATGGAGTGAAAAGAGCGCTTAAACGTCGAAATATCTCAAACGGGAAGGAAATGACAGCTAGTTTTAGTCAAAATCGACGAAATCAAAGCGATTTGCTAGCTGTAGGGCTTGTTTCGACGTTTAAACTGTTGTGCATTGCATTCTGCACGTAAAATGGAGTGAAAAGAGCACTTAAACGTCGAAATGTCTCAAACGGGAAGGAAATGACGGCTATTTTTAGTCAAAATCGCCGAAATCAAAGCGATTTTCTAGCTGTAGGGCTTGTTTCGACGTTTAAACTGTTGTGCATTGCATTCTGCACGTAAAATGGAGTGAAAAGAGCTCTTAAACGTCGAAATATCTCAAACGGGAAGAAAATGACGGCTGGTTTTAGTCAAAATCGACGAAATCAAAGAGATTTGCGAGCTGTTGGGCTTGTTTCGACGTTTAAACTGTTGTGCATTGCATTCTGCACGTAAAATGGAGTGAAAAGAGCGCTTAAACGTCGAAATATCTCAAACGGGAAGGAAATGACGGCTAGTTTTAGACATAATCGTCGAAATCAAAGCGATTTTGTAGCTGTAGGGCTTGTATCGACGTTTAAGCTGTTGTGCATTGCATTCTGCACGTAAAATGGAGTGAAAAGAGCGCTTGAACGTCGAAATATCTCAAACGGGAAGGAAATGACGACTAGTTTTGGTCAAAATCGACGAAATCAAAGAGATTTGCGAGCTGTTGGACTTGTTTCGATTGATAGACGGTTGTGCTTTGCACTCTGCACGTAAAAAGGAGTGAAAAGAGCGCTTAAACGTCGAAATATCTCAAACGGGAAGGAAATGACGGCTAGTTTTAGTCAAAATCGTCGAAATCAAAGCGATTTTCTAGCTGTAGGGCTTGTATCGACGTTTAAACTGTTGTGCATTGCATTCTGCACGTAAAAAGGCGTGAAAAGAGCGCTTAAACATCGAAATATCTCAAACGGGAAGGAAATGACGGATAGTTTTCTTCAAAATCGACGAAATCAAAGAGATTTGTGAGCTGTTGGGCTTGTTTCGACGTTTAAACTGTTGTGCATTGCATTCTGCACGTAAAAAGGAGTGAAAAGAGCTCTTAAACGTCGAAATATCTCAAACGGGAAGGAAATGACAGCTAGTTTTAGTCAAAATCGACGAAATCAAAGCGATTTGCGAGCTGTTGGGCTTGTTTCGACGTTTAAACTGTTGTGCATTGCATTCTGCACGTAAAATGGAGTGAAAAGAGCTCTTAAACGTCGAAATATCTCAAACGGGAAGGAAATGACAGCTAGTTTTCGTCAAAATCGACGAAATCAAAGCGATTTGCTAGCTGTAGGGCTTGTTTCGACGTTTAAACTGTTGTGCATTGCATTCTGCACGTAAAATGGAGTGAAAAGAGCACTTAAACGTCGAAATATCTCAAACGGGAAGGAAATGACGGGTAGTTTTAGTCAAAATCGACGAAATCAAAGCGATTTTCTAGCTGTAGGGCTTGTTTCGACGTTTAAACTGTTGTGCATTGCATTCTGCACGTAAAATGGAGTGAAAAGAGCGCTTGAACGTCGAAATATCTCAAACGGGAAGGAAATGACGACTAGTTTTGGTCAAAATCGACGAAATCAAAGAGATTTGCGAGCTGTTGGGCTTGTTTCGACGTTTAAACTGTTGTGCATTGCATTCTGCACGTAAAATGGAGTGAAAAGAGCGCTTAAACGTCGAAATATCTCAAACGGGAAGGAAATGACGGCTAGTTTTCTTCCAAATCGACGAAATCAAAGAGATTTGCGAGCTGTTGGGCTTGTTTCGACGTTTAAACTGTTGTGCATTGCATTCTGCACGTAAAATGGAGTGAAAAGAGCTCTTAAACGTCGAAATATCTCAAACGGGAAGAAAATGACGGCTGGTTTTAGTCAAAATCGACGAAATCAGAGAGATTTGCGAGCTGTTGGGCTTGTTTCGACGTTTAAACTGTTGTGCATTGCATTCTGCACGTAAAATGGAGTGAAAAGAGCTCTTAAACGTCGAAATATCTCAAACGGGAAGGAAATGACGGCTAGTTTTAGTCAAAATCGACGATATCAAAGCGATTTGCTAGCTGTAGGGCTTGTTTCGATTGATAGGCGGTTGTGCATTGCATTCTGCACGTAAAATGGAGTGAAAAGAGCGCTTGAACGTCGAAATATCTCAAACGGGAAGGAAATGACGACTAGTTTTGGTCAAAATCGACGAAATCAAAGAGATTTGCGAGCTGTTGGACTTGTTTCGATTGATAGACGGTTGTGCTTTGCACTCTGCACGTAAAAAGGAGTGAAAGGAGCGCTTAAACGTCGAAATATCTCAAACGGGAAGGAAATGACGGCTAGTTTTAGTCAAAATCGTCGAAATCAAAGCGACTTTCTAGCTGTAGGGCTTGTATCGACGTTTAAACTGTTGTGCATTGCATTCTGCACGTAAAAAGGAGTGAAAAGAGCGCTTAAACATCGAAATATCTCAAACGGGAAGGAAATGACGACTAGTTTTGGTCAAAATCGACGAAATCAAAGAGATTTGCGAGCTGTTGGACTTGTTTCGATTGATAGACGGTTGTGCTTTGCACTCAGCACGTAAAAAGGAGTGAAAAGAGCGCTTAAACGTCGAAATATCTCAAACGGGAAGGAAATGTCGGCTAGTTTTAGTCAAAATCGTCGAAATCAAAGCGATTTTCTGGCTGTAGGGCTTGTATCGACGTTTAAACTGTTGTGCATTGCATTCTGCACGTAAAATGGAGTGAAAAGAGCGCTTGAACGTCGAAATATCTCAAACGGGAAGGAAATGGCGACTAGTTTTGGTCAAAATCGACGAAATCAAAGAGATTTGCGAGCTGTTGGACTTGTTTCGATTGATAGACGGTTGTGCTTTGCACTCTGCACGTAAAAAGGAGTGAAAAGAGCGCTTAAACGTCGAAATATCTCAAACGGGAAGGAAATGTCGGCTAGTTTTAGTCAAAATCGACGATATCAAAGCGATTTGCTAGCTGTAGGGCTTGTTTCGATTGATAGACGGTTGTGCTTTGCACTCTGCACGTAAAAAGGAGTGAAAAGAGCGCTTAAACGTCGAAATATCTCAAACGGGAAGGAAATGACGGCTAGTTTTAGTCAAAATCGTCAAAATCAAAGCGATTTTCTAGCTGTAGGGCTTGTATCGACGTTTAAACTGTTGTGCATTGCATTCTGCACGTAAAAAGGAGTGAAAAGAGCGCTTAAACATCGAAATATCTCAAACGGGAAGGAAATGACGGCTGGTTTTAGTCAAAATCGACGAAATCAAAGAGATTTGCGAGCTGTTGGGCTTGTTTCGACGTTTAAACTGTTGTGCATTGCATTCTGCACGTAAAATGGAGTGAAAAGAGCTCTTAAACGTCGAAATATCTCAAACGGGAAGAAAATGACGGCTGGTTTTAGTCAAAATCGACGAAATCAAAGAGATTTGCGAGCTGTTGGGCTTGTTTCGACGTTTAAACTGTTGTGCATTGCATTCTGCACGTAAAAAGGAGTGAAAAGAGCGCATAAACATCGAAATATCTCAAACGGGAAGGAAATGACGGCTAGTTTTAGTCAAAATCGACGATATCAAAGCGATTTGCTAGCTGTAGGGCTTGTTTCGATTGATAGACGGTTGTGCTTTGCACTCTGCACGTAAAAAGGAGTGAAAAGAGCGCTTAAACGTCGAAATATCTCAAACGGGAAGGAAATGACGGCTAGTTTTAGTCAAAATCGTCAAAATCAAAGCGATTTTCTAGCTGTAGGGCTTGTATCGACGTTTAAACTGTTGTGCATTGCATTCTGCACGTAAAAAGGAGTGAAAAGAGCGCTTAAACATCGAAATATCTTAAACGGGAAGGAAATGACGGATAGTTTTCTTCAAAATCGACGAAATCAAAGCGATTTGCTAGCTGTAGGGCTTGTTTCGACGTTTAAACTGTTGTGCATTGCATTCTGCACGTAAAATGGAGTGAAAATTGCGCTTAAACGTCGAAATATCTCAAACGGGAAGGAAATGACGGCTAGTTTTAGACATAATCGTCGAAATCAAAGCGATTTTGTAGCTGTAGGGCTTGTATCGACGTTTAAGCTGTTGTGCATTGCATTCTGCACGTAAAATGGAGTGAAAAGAGCGCTTGAACGTCGAAATATCTCAAACGGGAAGGAAATGACGACTAGTTTTGGTCAAAATCGACGAAATCAAAGAGATTTGCGAGCTGTTGGACTTGTTTCGATTGATAGACGGTTGTGCTTTGCACTCTGCACGTAAAAATGAGTGAAAAGAGCGCTTAAACGTCGAAATATCTCAAACGGGAAGGAAATGACGGCTAGTTTTAGTCAAAATCGTCGAAATCAAAGCGATTTTCTAGCTGTAGGGCTTGTTTCGACGTTTAAACTGTTTTGCATTGCATTCTGCACGTAAAATGGAGTGAAAAGAGCGCTTAAACGTCGAAATATCTCAAACGGGAAGGAAATGACGGATAATTTTCTTCAAAATCGTCGAAATCAAAGAGATTTGTGAGCCGTTGGGCTTGTTTCGACGTTTAAACTGTTGTGCATTGCATTCTGCACGTAAAAAGGAGTGAAAAGAGCGCTTAAACATCGAAATATCTCAAACGGGAAGGAAATGACAGCTAGTTTTAGTCAAAATCGACGAAATCAAAGCGATTTGCTAGCGGTAGGGCTTGTTTCGACGTTTAAACTGTTGTGCATTGCATTCTGCACGTAAAATGGAGTGAAAAGAGCACTTAAACGTCGAAATATCTCAAACGGAAAGGAAATGACAGCTAGTTTAAGTCAAAATCGACGAAATCAAAGCGATTTGCTAGCTGTAGGGCTTGTATCGACGTTTAAACTGTTGTGCATAGCATTCTGCACGTAAAAAGGAGTGAAAAGAGCTCATAAACGTCGAAATATCTCAAACGGGAAGGAAATGACGGATAGTTTTCTTCAAAATCGACGAAATCAAAGAGATTTGTGAGCTGTTGGGCTTGTTTCGACGTTTAAACTGTTGTGCATTGCATTCTGCACGTAAAATGGAGTGAAAAGAGCTCATAAACGTCGAAATATCTCAAACGGGAAGGAAATGACGGCTAGTTTTAGACAAAATCGTCGAAATCAAAGCGATTTTGTAGCTGTAGTTCTTGTATCGACGTTTAAACTGTTGTGCATTGCATTCTACACGTAAAAAGGAGTGAAAAGAGCGCTTAAACGTCGAAATATCTCAAACGGGAAGGAAATCACGGCTAGTTTTTGTCAAAATCGACGAAATCAAAGAGATTTGCGAGCTGTTGGGCTTGTTTCGACGTTTAAACTGTTGTGCATTGCATTCTGCACGTAAAATGGAGTGAAAAGAGCTCTTAAACGTCGAAATATCTCAAACGGGAAGAAAATGACGGCTGGTTTTTATTCAAAATCGACGAAATCAAAGAGATTTGCGAGCTGTTGGGCTTGTTTCGACGTTTAAACTGTTGTGCATTGCATTCTGCACGTAAAATGGAGAGAAAAGAGCGCTTAAACGTCGAAATATCTCAAACGGGAAGGAAATGACGGCTGGTTTTAGACATAATCGTCGAAATCAAAGCGATTTTGTAGCTGTAGGGCTTGTATCGACGTTTAAGCTGTTGTGCATTGCATTCTGCACGTAAAATGGAGTGAAAAGTGCGCTTAAACGTCGAAATATCTCATACGGGAAGGAAATGACGGGTAGTTTTAGTCAAAATCGACGAAATCAAAGCGATTTTCTAGCTGTAGGGCTTGTTTCGACGTTTAAACTGTTGTGCATTCCATTCTGCACGTAAAAAGGAGTGAAAAGAGCGCTTAAACGTCGAAATATCTCAAACGGGAAGAAAATGACGGCTGGTTTTTATTCAAAATCGACGAAATCAAAGAGATTTGCGAGCTGTTGGGCTTGTTTCGACGTTTAAACTGTTGTGCATTGCATTCTGCACGTAAAATGGAGAGAAAAGAGCGCTTAAACGTCGAAATATCTCAAACGGGAAGGAAATGACGGCTGGTTTTAGACATAATCGTCGAAATCAAAGCGATTTTGTAGCTGTAGGGCTTGTATCGACGTTTAAGCTGTTGTGCATTGCATTCTGCACGTAAAATGGAGTGAAAAGTGCGCTTAAACCTCGAAATATCTCATACGGGAAGGAAATGACGGGTAGTTTTAGTCAAAATCGACGAAATCAAAGCGATTTTCTAGCTGTAGGGCTTGTTTCGACGTTTAAACTGTTGTGCATTCCATTCTGCACGTAAAAAGGAGTGAAAAGAGCGCTTAAACGTCGAAATATCTCAAACGGGAAGGAAATGATGGATAGTTTTCTTCAAAATCGACGAAATCAAAGAGATTTGTGAGCTGTTGGGCTTGTTTCGACGTTTAAACTGTTGTGCATTGCATTCTGCACGTAAAATGGAGTGAAAAGAGCACTTAAACGTCGAAATGTCTCAAACGGGAAGGAAATGACGGCTAGTTTTAGTCAAAATCGACGAAATCAACGCGATTTTCTAGCTATAGGGCTTGTTTCGATGTTTAAACTGTTGTGCATAGCATTCTGCACGTAAAAAGGAGTGAAAAGAGCGCTTAAACGTCGAAATATCTCAAACGGGAAGAAAATGACGGCTGGTTTTAGTCGAAATCGACGAAATCAAAGAGATTTGCGAGCTGTTGGGCTTGTTTCGACGTTTAAACTGTTGTGCATTGCATTCTGCACGTAAAATGGAGTGAAAAGAGCGCTTAAACGTCGAAATATCTCAAACGGGAAGGAAATGACGGCTAGTTTTAGTCAAAATCGTCGAAGTCAAAGCGATTTTCTAGCTGTAGGGCTTGTATCGACGTTTAAACTGTTGTGCATTGCATTCTGCACGTAAAAAGGAGTGAAAAGAGCGCTTAAACATCGAAATATCTCAAACGGGAAGGAAATGACGGATAGTTTTCTTCAAAATCGACGAAATCAAAGAGATTTGCTAGCTGTAGGGCTTGTATCGACGTTTAAACTGTTGTGCATTGCATTCTGCACGTAAAATGGAGAGAAAAGAGCGCTTAAACGTCGAAATATCTCAAACGGGAAGGAAATGACGACTAGTTTTAGTCAAAATCGACGAAACCAAAGCGATTTGCTAGCTGTAGAGCTTGTTTCGACGATTAAACTGTTGTGCATTGCATTCTGCACGTAAAATGGAGTGAAAAGTGCGCTTAAACGTCGAAATATCTCATACGGGAAGGAAATGACGGGTAGTTTTAGTCAAAATCGACGAAATCAAAGCGATTTTCTAGCTGTAGGGCTTGTTTCGACGTTTAAACTGTTGTGCTTTCCATTCTGCACGTAAAAAGGAGTGAAAAGAGCGCTTAAACGTCGAAATATCTCAAACGGGAAGGAAATGATGGATAGTTTTCTTCAAAATCGACGAAATCAAAGAGATTTGTGAGCTGTTGGGCTTGTTTCGACGTTTAAACTGTTGTGCATTGCATTCTGCACGTAAAATGGAGTGAAAAGGGCACTTAAACGTCGAAATGTCTCAAACGGGAAGGAAATGACGGCTAGTTTTAGTCAAAATCGACGAAATCAACGCGATTTTCTAGCTATAGGGCTTGTTTCGATGTTTAAACTGTTGTGCATAGCATTCTGCACGTAAAAAGGAGTGAAAAGAGCGCTTAAACGTCGAAATATCTCAAACGGGAAGAAAATGACGGCTGGTTTTAGTCGAAATCGACGAAATCAAAGAGATTTGCGAGCTGTTGGGCTTGTATCGACGTTTAAACTGTTGTGCATTGCATTCTGCACGTAAAATGGAGAGAAAAGAGCGCTTAAACGTCGAAATATCTCAAACGGGAAGGAAATGACGACTAGTTTTAGTCAAAATCGACGAAACCAAAGCGATTTGCTAGCTGTAGAGCTTGTTTCGACGATTAAACTGTTGTGCATTGCATTCTGCACGTAAAAAGGAGTGAAAAGAGCGCTTAAACGTCGAAATATCTCAAACGGGAAGGAAATGACAGCTAGTTTTAGTCAAAATCGACGAAATCAAAGCGATTTGCTAGCTGTAGGGCTTGTTTCGACGTTTATGCTGTTGTGCATTGCATTCTGCACGTAAATGGAGTGAAAAGAGCGCTTAAACGTCGAAATATCTCAAACGGGAAGGAAATGACAGCTAGTTTTAGTCAAAATCGACGAAATCAAAGCGATTTGCTAGCTGTAGGGCTTGTTTCGACGTTTATGCTGTTGTGCATTGCATTCTGCACGTAAATGGAGTGAAAAGAGCGCTTAAACGTCGAAATATCTCAAACGGGAAGGAAATGACGGCTGGTTTTAGTCAAAATCGACGAAATCAAAGAGATTTGCGAGCTGTTGGGCTTGTTTCGACGTTTAAACTGTTGTGCATTGCATTCTGCACGTAAAAAGGAGTGAAAAGAGCGCTTAAACATCGAAATATCTCAAACGGGAAGGAAATGACGGCTGGTTTTAGTCAAAATCGACGAAATCAAAGAGATTTGCGAGCTGTTGGGCTTGTTTCGATTGATAGACGGTTGTGCTTTGCACTCTGCACGTAAAAAGGAGTGAAAAGAGCGCTTGAACGTCGAAATATCTCAAACGGGAAGGAAATGACGACTAGTTTTGGTCAAAATCGACGAAATCAAAGAGATTTGCGAGCTGTTGGACTTGTTTCGATTGATAGACGGTTGTGCTTTGCACTCTGCACGTAAAAAGGAGTGAAAAGAGCGCTTAAACGTCGAAATATCTCAAACGGGAAGGAAATGACGGCTAGTTTTAGTCAAAATCGTCGAAATCAAAGCGATTTTCTAGCTGTAGGGCTTGTATCGACGTTTAAACTGTTGTGCATTGCATTCTGCACGTAAAAAGGAGTGAAAAGAGCGCTTAAACATCGAAATATCTCAAACGGGAAGGAAATGACGGATAGTTTTCTTCAAAATCGTCGAAATCAAAGAGATTTGTGAGCCGTTGGGCTTGTTTCGACGTTTAAACTGTTGTGCATTGCATTCTGCACGTAAAAAGGAATGAAAAGAGCGCTTAAACGTCGAAATATCTCAAACGGAAAGGAAATGACAGCTAGTTTAAGTCAAAATCGACGAAATCAAAGCGATTTGCTAGCTGTAGGGCTTGTGTCGACGTTTAAACTGCTGTGCATTGCATTCTGCACGTAAAATGGAGAGAAAAGAGCGCTTAAACGTCGAAATATCTCAAACGGGAAGGAAATGACGACTAGTTTTAGTCAAAATCGACGAAATCAAAGCGATTTTCTAGCTGTAGGGCTTGTTTCGATTGATAGACGGTTGTGCATTGCATTCTGCACGTAAAAAGGAGTGAAAAGAGCGCTTGAACGTCGAAATATCTCAAACGGGAAGGAAATGACGACTAGTTTTGGTCAAAATCGACGAAATCAAAGAGATTTGCGAGCTGTTGGACTTGTTTCGATTGATAGACGGTTGTGCTTTGCACTCTGCACGTAAAAAGGAGTGAAAAGAGCGCTTAAACGTCGAAATATCTCAAACGGGAAGGAAATGACGGCTAGTTTTAGTCAAAATCGTCGAAATCAAAGCGATTTTCTAGCTGTAGGGCTTGTATCGACGTTTAAACTGTTGTGCATTGCATTCTGCACGTAAAATGGAGAGAAAAGAGCGCTTAAACGTCGAAATATCTCAAACGGGAAGGAAATGACGACTAGTTTTAGTCAAAATCGACGAAATCAAAGCGATTTTCTAGCTGTAGGGCTTGTTTCGATGTTTAAACTGTTGTGCATAGCATTCTGCACGTAAAAAGGAGTGAAAAGAGCGCTTAAACGTCGAAATATCTCAAACGGGAAGGAAATGACGGATAGTTTTCTTCAAAATCGACGAAATCAAAGAGATTTGTGAGCTGTTGGGCTTGTTTCGACGTTTAAACTGTTGTGCATTGCATTCTGCACGTAAAATGGAGTGAAAAGAGCTCATAAACGTCGAAATATCTCAAACGGGAAGGAAATGACGGCTAGTTTTAGACAAAATCGTCGAAATCAAAGCGATTTTGTAGCTGTAGTTCTTGTATCGACGTTTAAACTGTTGTGCATTGCATTCTACACGTAAAAAGGAGTGAAAAGAGCGCTTAAACGTCGAAATATCTCAAACGGGAAGGAAATCACGGCTAGTTTTAGTCAAAATCGACGAAATCAAAGAGATTTGCGAGCTGTTGGGCTTGTTTCGACGTTTAAACTGTTGTGCTTTGCATTCTGCACGTAAAAAGGAGTGAAAAGAGCGCTTAAACATCGAAATATCTCAAACGGGAAGGAAATGACAGCTAGTTTTAGTCAAAATCGACGAAATCAAAGCGATTTGCTAGCTGTAGGGATTGTTTCGACGTTTAAACTGTTGTGCTTTGCACTCTGCACGTAAAAAGGAGTGGAAAGAGCGCTTAAACTTCGAAATATCTCAAACGGGAAGGAAATGACGGATAGTTTTAGTCAAAATCGTCGAAATCAAAGCGATTTTCTAGCTGTAGGGCTTGTATCGACGTTTAAGCTGTTGTGCATTGCATTCTGCACGTAAAAAGGAGTGAAAAGAGCGCTTAAACATCGAAATATCTCAAACGGGAAGGAAATGACGGATAGTTTTCTTCAAAATCGACGAAATCAAAGCGATTTGCTAGCTGTAGGGCTTGTTTCGACGTTTATGCTGTTGTGCATTGCATTCTGCACGTAAATGGAGTGAAAAGAGCGCTTAAACGTCGAAATATCTCAAACGGGAAGGAAATGACGGCTAGTATTCTTCAAAATCGACGAAATCAAAGAGATTTGCGAGCTGTTGGGCTTGTTTCGACGTTTAAACTGTTGTGCATTGCATTCTGCACGTAAAAAGGAGTGAAAAGAGCGCTTAAACATCGAAATATCTCAAACGGGAAGGAAATGACGGCTGGTTTTAGTCAAAATCGACGAAATCAAAGAGATTTGCGAGCTGTTGGGCTTGTTTCGATTGATAGACGGTTGTGCTTTGCACTCTGCACGTAAAAAGGAGTGAAAAGAGCGCTTGAACGTCGAAATATCTCAAACGGGAAGGAAATGACGACTAGTTTTGGTCAAAATCGACGAAATCAAAGAGATTTGCGAGCTGTTGGACTTGTTTCGATTGATAGACGGTTGTGCTTTGCACTCTGCACGTAAAAAGGAGTGAAAAGAGCGCTTAAACGTCGAAATATCTCAAACGGGAAGGAAATGACGGCTAGTTTTAGTCAAAATCGTCGAAATCAAAGCGATTTTCTAGCTGTAGGGCTTGTATCGACGTTTAAACTGTTGTGCATTGCATTCTGCACGTAAAAAGGAGTGAAAAGAGCGCTTAAACATCGAAATATCTCAAACGGGAAGGAAATGACGGATAGTTTTCTTCAAAATCGTCGAAATCAAAGAGATTTGTGAGCCGTTGGGCTTGTTTCGACGTTTAAACTGTTGTGCATTGCATTCTGCACGTAAAAAGGAATGAAAAGAGCGCTTAAACGTCGAAATATCTCAAACGGAAAGGAAATGACAGCTAGTTTAAGTCAAAATCGACGAAATCAAAGCGATTTGCTAGCTGTAGGGCTTGTATCGACGTTTAAACTGCTGTGCATTGCATTCTGCACGTAAAATGGAGAGAAAAGAGCGCTTAAACGTCGAAATATCTCAAACGGGAAGGAAATGACGACTAGTTTTAGTCAAAATCGACGAAATCAAAGCGATTTTCTAGCTGTAGGGCTTGTTTCGATTGATAGACGGTTGTGCATTGCATTCTGCACGTAAAAAGGAGTGAAAAGAGCGCTTGAACGTCGAAATATCTCAAACGGGAAGGAAATGACGACTAGTTTTGGTCAAAATCGACGAAATCAAAGAGATTTGCGAGCTGTTGGACTTGTTTCGATTGATAGACGGTTGTGCTTTGCACTCTGCACGTAAAAAGGAGTGAAAAGAGCGCTTAAACGTCGAAATATCTCAAACGGGAAGGAAATGACGGCTAGTTTTAGTCAAAATCGTCGAAATCAAAGCGATTTTCTAGCTGTAGGGCTTGTATCGACGTTTAAACTGTTGTGCATTGCATTCTGCACGTGAAATGGAGAGAAAAGAGCGCTTAAACGTCGAAATATCTCAAACGGGAAGGAAATGACGACTAGTTTTAGTCAAAATCGACGAAATCAAAGCGATTTTCTAGCTGTAGGGCTTGTTTCGATGTTTAAACTGTTGTGCATAGCATTCTGCACGTAAAAAGGAGTGAAAAGAGCGCTTAAACGTCGAAATATCTCAAACGGGAAGGAAATGACGGATAGTTTTCTTCAAAATCGACGAAATCAAAGAGATTTGTGAGCTGTTGGGCTTGTTTCGACGTTTAAACTGTTGTGCATTGCATTCTGCACGTAAAATGGAGTGAAAAGAGCTCATAAACGTCGAAATATCTCAAACGGGAAGGAAATGACGGCTAGTTTTAGACAAAATCGTCGAAATCAAAGCGATTTTGTAGCTGTAGTTCTTGTATCGACGTTTAAACTGTTGTGCATTGCATTCTACACGTAAAAAGGAGTGAAAAGAGCGCTTAAACGTCGAAATATCTCAAACGGGAAGGAAATGACGGCTAGTTTTAGTCAAAATCGTCGAAATCAAAGCGATTTTCTAGCTGTAGGGCTTGTATCGACGTTTAAACTGTTGTGCATTGCATTCTGCACGTAAAAAGGAGTGAAAAGAGCGCTTAAACATCGAAATATCTCAAACGGGAAGGAAATGACGGATAGTTTTCTTCAAAATCGTCGAAATCAAAGAGATTTGTGAGCCGTTGGGCTTGTTTCGACGTTTAAACTGTTGTGCATTGCATTCTGCACGTAAAAAGGAATGAAAAGAGCGCTTAAACGTCGAAATATCTCAAACGGAAAGGAAATGACAGCTAGTTTAAGTCAAAATCGACGAAATCAAAGCGATTTGCTAGCTGTAGGGCTTGTATCGACGTTTAAACTGCTGTGCATTGCATTCTGCACGTAAAATGGAGAGAAAAGAGCGCTTAAACGTCGAAATATCTCAAACGGGAAGGAAATGACGACTAGTTTTAGTCAAAATCGACGAAATCAAAGCGATTTTCTAGCTGTAGGGCTTGTTTCGATTGATAGACGGTTGTGCATTGCATTCTGCACGTAAAAAGGAGTGAAAAGAGCGCTTGAACGTCGAAATATCTCAAACGGGAAGGAAATGACGACTAGTTTTGGTCAAAATCGACGAAATCAAAGAGATTTGCGAGCTGTTGGACTTGTTTCGATTGATAGACGGTTGTGCTTTGCACTCTGCACGTAAAAAGGAGTGAAAAGAGCGCTTAAACGTCGAAATATCTCAAACGGGAAGGAAATGACGGCTAGTTTTAGTCAAAATCGTCGAAATCAAAGCGATTTTCTAGCTGTAGGGCTTGTATCGACGTTTAAACTGTTGTGCATTGCATTCTGCACGTAAAATGGAGAGAAAAGAGCGCTTAAACGTCGAAATATCTCAAACGGGAAGGAAATGACGACTAGTTTTAGTCAAAATCGACGAAATCAAAGCGATTTTCTAGCTGTAGGGCTTGTTTCGATGTTTAAACTGTTGTGCATAGCATTCTGCACGTAAAAAGGAGTGAAAAGAGCGCTTAAACGTCGAAATATCTCAAACGGGAAGGAAATGACGGATAGTTTTCTTCAAAATCGACGAAATCAAAGAGATTTGTGAGCTGTTGGGCTTGTTTCGACGTTTAAACTGTTGTGCATTGCATTCTGCACGTAAAATGGAGTGAAAAGAGCTCATAAACGTCGAAATATCTCAAGCGGGAAGGAAATGACGGCTAGTTTTAGACAAAATCGTCGAAATCAAAGCGATTTTGTAGCTGTAGTTCTTGTATCGACGTTTAAACTGTTGTGCATTGCATTCTACACGTAAAAAGGAGTGAAAAGAGCGCTTAAACGTCGAAATATCTCAAACGGGAAGGAAATCACGGCTAGTTTTAGTCAAAATCGACGAAATCAAAGAGATTTGCGAGCTGTTGGGCTTGTTTCGACGTTTAAACTGTTGTGCATTGCATTCTGCACGTAAAATGGAGTGAAAAGAGCTCTTAAACGTCGAAATATCTCAAACGGGAAGAAAATGACGGCTGGTTTTTATTCAAAATCGACGAAATCAAAGAGATTTGCGAGCTGTTGGGCTTGTTTCGACGTTTAAACTGTTGTGCATTGCATTCTGCACGTAAAATGGAGAGAAAAGAGCGCTTAAACGTCGAAATATCTCAAACGGGAAGGAAATGACGGCTGGATTTAGACATAATCGTCGAAATCAAAGCGATTTTGTAGCTGTAGGGCTTGTATCGACGTTTAAGCTGTTGTGCATTGCATTCTGCACGAAAAATGGAGTGAATAGAGCGCTTAAACGTCGAAATATCTCAGACGGGAAGGAAATGACGACTAGTTTTGGTCAACATCGACGAAATCAAAGAGATTTGCGAGCTGTTGGACTTGTTTCGATTGATAGACGGTTGTGCTTTGCACTCTGCACGTAAAAAGGAGTGAAAAGAGCGCTTAAACGTCGAAATATCTCAAACGGGAAGGAAATGACGGCTAGTTTTAGTCAAAATCGTCGAAATCAAAGCGATTTTCTAGCTGTAGGGCTTGTATCGACGTTTAAACTGTTGTGCATTGCATTCTGCACGTAAAAAGGAGTGAAAAGAGCGCTTAAACATCGAAATATCTCAAACGGGAAGGAAATGACAGCTAGTTTTAGTCAAAATCGACGAAATCAAAGCGATTTGCTAGCTGTAGGGATTGTTTCGACGTTTAAACTGTTGTGCTTTGCACTCTGCACGTAAAAAGGAGTGGAAAGAGCGCTTAAACGTCGAAATATCTCAAACGGGAAGGAAATGACGGATAGTTTTAGTCAAAATCGTCGAAATCAAAGCGATTTTCTAGCTGCAGGGCTTGTATCGACGTTTAAACTGTTGTGCATTGCATTCTGCACGTAAAAAGGAGTGAAAAGAACGCTTAAACATCGAAATATCTCAAACGGGAAGGAAATGACGGATAGTTTTCTTCAAAATCGACGAAATCAAAGAGATTTGCGAGCTGTTGGGCTTGTTTCGACGTTTAAACTGTTGTGCATTGCATTCTGTACGTAAAATGGAGTGAAATGAGCGCTTAAACGTCGAAATATCTCAAGCGGGAAGGAAATGACAGCTAGTTTTAGTCAAAATCGACGAAATCAAAGCGATTTGCTAGCTGTAGGGCTTGTTTCGACGTTTGAACTGTTGTGCATTGCATTCTGCACGTAAAATGGAGTGAAAAGAGCACTTAAACGTCGAAATGTCTCAAACGGGAAGGAAATGACGGCTAGTTTTAGTCAAAATCGACGAAATCAACGCGATTTTCTAGCTATAGGGCTTGTTTCGATGTTTAAACTGTTGTGCATAGCATTCTGCACGTAAAAAGGAGTGAAAAGAGCGCTTAAACGTCGAAATATCTCAAACGGGAAGGAAATGACGGCTAGTTTTCTTCCAAATCGACGAAATCAAAGAGATTTGCGAGCTGTTGGGCTTGTTTCGACGTTTAAACTGTTTTGCATTGCATTCTGCACGTAAAATGGAGTGAAAAGAGCGCTTAAACGTCGAAATATCTCAAACGGGAAGGAAATGACGGGTAGTTTTAGTCAAAATCGACGAAATCAAAGCGATTTTCTAGCTGTAGGGCTTGTTTCGACGTTTAAACTGTTGTGCATTGCATTCTGCACGTAAAATGGAGTGAAAAGAGCTCTTAAACGTCGAAATATCTCAAACGGGAAGAAAATGACGGCTGGTTTTAGTCAAAATCGACGAAATCAAAGAGATTTGCGAGCTGTTGGGCTTGTTTCGACGTTTAAACTGTTGTGCATTGCATTCTGCACGTAAAATGGAGTGAAAAGAGCGCTTAAACCTCGAAATATCTCAAACGGGAAGGAAATGACGGCTAGTTTTAGACATAATCGTCGAAATCAAAGCGATTTTGTAGCTGTAGGGCTTGTATCGACGTTTAAGCTGTTGTGCATTGCATTCTGCACGTAAAATGGAGTGAAAAGAGCGCTTGAACGTCGAAATATCTCAAACGGGAAGGAAATGACGGATAGTTTTCTTAAAATCGACGAAATCAAAGAGATTTGTGAGCTGTTGGGCTTGTTTCGACGTTTAAACTGTTGTGCATTGCATTCTGCACGTAAAAAGGAGTGAAAAGAGCGCTTAAACGTCGAAATATCTCAAACGGGAAGGAAATCACGGCTAGTTTTAGTCAAAATCGACGAAATCAAAGAGATTTGCGAGCTGTTGGGCTTGTTTCGACGTTTAAACTGTTGTGCATTGCATTCTGCACGTAAAATGGAGTGAAAAGAGCTCTTAAACGTCGAAATATCTCAAACGGGAAGGAAATGACGGCTAGTTTTAGACAAAATCGTCGAAATCAAAGCGATTTTGTAGCTGTAGTTCTTGTATCGACGTTTAAACTGTTGTGCATTGCATTCTACACGTAAAAAGGCGTGAAAAGAGCGCTTAAACGTCGAAATATCTCAAACGGGAAGGAAATCACGGCTGGTTTTATTCAAAATCGACGAAATCAAAGAGATTTGCGAGCTGTTGGGCTTGTTTCGACGTTTAAACTGTTGCGCATTGCATTCTGCACGTAAAATGGAGTGAAAAGAGCTCTTAAACGTCGAAATATCTCAAACGGGA
Organism: Bombus flavifrons; assembly: GCF_040668555.2. Lineage (NCBI taxonomy): Eukaryota > Metazoa > Arthropoda > Insecta > Hymenoptera > Apidae > Bombus > Bombus flavifrons. Next base: position 2,560,327 of record NC_138458.1, on the reverse strand, counting down.
AGAAAATGACGGCTGGTTTTTATTCAAAATCGACGAAATCAAAGAGATTTGCGAGCTGTTGGGCTTGTTTCGACGTTTAAACTGTTGGGCATTGCATTCTGCACGTAAAATGGAGAGAAAAGAGCGCTTAAACGTCGAAATATCTCAAACGGGAAGGAAATGACGGCTAGTTTTAGACATAATCGTCGAAATCAAAGCGATTTTGTAGCTGTAGGGCTTGTATCGACGTTTAAGCTGTTGTCCATTGCATTCTGCACGTAAAATGGAGTGAAAAGAGCGCTTAAACGTCGAAATATCTCAGACGGGAAGGAAATGACGACTAGTTTTGGTCAAAATCGACGAAATCAAAGAGATTTGCGAGCTGTTGGACTTGTTTCGATTGATAGACGGTTGTGCTTTGCACTCTGCACGTAAAAAGGAGTGAAAAGAGCGCTTAAACGTCGAAATATCTCAAACGGGAAGGAAATGACGGCTAGTTTTAGTCAAAATCGTCGAAATCAAAGCGATTTTCTAACTGTAGGGCTTGTATCGACGTTTAAACTATTGTGCATTGCATTCTGCACGTAAAAAGGAGTGAAAAGAGCGCTTAAACATCGAAATATCTCAAACGGGAAGGAAATGACGGATAGTTTTCTTCAAAATCGACGAAATCAAAGAGATTTGTGAGCTGTTGGGCTTGTTTCGACGTTTAAACTGTTGTGCATTGCATTCTGCACGTAAAAAGGAATGAAAAGAGCGCTTAAACATCGAAATATCTCAAACGGCAAGGAAATGACAGCTAGTTTTAGTCAAAATCGACAAAATCAAAGCGATTTGCTAGCTGTAGGGCTTGTTTCGACGTTTAAACTGTTGTGCATTGCATTCTGCACGTAAAATGGAGTGAAAAGAGCACTTAAACGTCGAAATATCTCAAACGGAAAGGAAATGACAGCTAGTTTTAGTCAAAATCGACGAAATCAAAGCGATTTTCTAGCTGTAGGGCTTGTTTCGACGTTTAAACTGTTGTGCATTGCATTCTGCACGTAAAATGGAGTGAAAAGAGCTCTTAAACGTCGAAATATCTCAAACGGGAAGAAAATGACGGCTGGTTTTAGTCAAAATCGACGAAATCAAAGCGATTTGCGAGCTGTTGGGCTTGTTTCGACGTTTAAACTGTTGTGCATTGCATTCTGCACGTAAAATGGAGTGAAAAGAGCTCTTAAACGTCGAAATATCTCAAACGGGAAGGAAATGACGGCTAGTTTTAGACAAAATCGTCGAAATCAAAGCGATTTTGTAGCTGTAGTTCTTGTATCGACGTTTAAACTGTTGTGCATTGCATTCTACACGTAAAAAGGCGTGAAAAGAGCGCTTAAACGTCGAAATATCTCAAACGGGAAGGAAATCACGGCTGGTTTTAGTCAAAATCGACGAAATCAAAGAGATTTGCGAGCTGTTGGGCTTGTTTCGACGTTTAAACTGTTGCGCATTGCATTCTGCACGTAAAATGGAGTGAAAAGAGCTCTTAAACGTCGAAATATCTCAAACGGGAAGAAAATGACGGCTGGTTTTTATTCAAAATAGACGAAATCAAAGAGATTTGCGAGCTGTTGGGCTTGTTTCGACGTTTAAACTGTTGGGCATTGCATTCTGCACGTAAAATGGAGAGAAAAGAGCGCTTAAACGTCGAAATATCTCAAACGGGAAGGAAATGACGGCTAGTTTTAGACATAATCGTCGAAATCAAAGCGATTTTGTAGCTGTAGGGCTTGTATCGACGTTTAAGCTGTTGTCCATTGCATTCTGCACGTAAAATGGAGTGAAAAGAGCGCTTAAACGTCGAAATATCTCAGACGGGAAGGAAATGACGACTAGTTTTGGTCAAAATCGACGAAATCAAAGAGATTTGCGAGCTGTTGGACTTGTTTCGATTGATAGACGGTTGTGCTTTGCACTCTGCACGTAAAAAGGAGTGAAAAGAGCGCTTAAACGTCGAAATATCTCAAACGGGAAGGAAATGACGGCTAGTTTTAGTCAAAATCGTCGAAATCAAAGCGATTTTCTAACTGTAGGGCTTGTATCGACGTTTAAACTGTTGTGCATTGCATTCTGCACGTAAAAAGGAGTGAAAAGAGCGCTTAAACATCGAAATATCTCAAACGGGAAGGAAATGACGGATAGTTTTCTTCAAAATCGACGAAATCAAAGAGATTTGTGAGCTGTTGGGCTTGTTTCGACGTTTAAACTGTTGTGCATTGCATTCTGCACGTAAAAAGGAATGAAAAGAGCGCTTAAACATCGAAATATCTCAAACGGCAAGGAAATGACAGCTAGTTTTAGTCAAAATCGACAAAATCAAAGCGATTTGCTAGCTGTAGGGCTTGTTTCGACGTTTAAACTGTTGTGCATTGCATTCTGCACGTAAAATGGAGTGAAAAGAGCACTTAAACGTCGAAATATCTCAAACGGAAAGGAAATGACAGCTAGTTTTAGTCAAAATCGACGAAATCAAAGCGATTTTCTAGCTGTAGGGCTTGTTTCGACGTTTAAACTGTTGTGCATTGCATTCTGCACGTAAAATGGAGTGAAAAGAGCTCTTAAACGTCGAAATATCTCAAACGGGAAGAAAATGACGGCTGGTTTTAGTCAAAATCGACGAAATCAAAGAGATTTGCGAGCTGTTGGGCTTGTTTCGACGTTTAAACTGTTGTGCATTGCATTCTGCACGTAAAATGGAGTGAAAAGAGCGCTTAAACGTCGAAATATCTCAAACGGGAAGGAAATGACGGCTAGTTTTAGACAAAATCGTCGAAATCAAAGCGATTTTGTAGCTCTAGGGCTTGTTTCGACGTTTAAACTGTTGTGCATTGCATTCTGCACGTAAAATGGAGTGAAAAGAGCTCTTAAACGTCGAAATATCTCAAACGGGAAGAAAATGACGGCTGGTTTTAGTCAAAATCGACGAAATCAAAGAGATTTGCGAGCTGTTGGGCTTGTTTCGACGTTTAAACTGTTGTGCATTGCATTCTGCACGTAAAATGGAGTGAAAAGAGCACTTAAACGTCGAAATATCTCAAACGGAAAGGAAATGACAGCTAGTTTTAGTCAAAATCGACGAAATCAAAGCGATTTGCTAGCTGTAGGGCTTGTTTCGACGTTTAAACTGTTGTGCATAGCATTCTGCACGTAAAAAGGAGTGAAAAGAGCGCTTAAACGTCGAAATATCTCAAACGGGAAGGAAATGACGGCTAGTTTTCTTCCAAATCGACGAAATCAAAGAGATTTGCGAGCTGTTGGGCTTGTTTCGACGTTTAAACTGTTTTGCATTGCATTCTGCACGTAAAATGGAGTGAAAAGAGCGCTTAAACGTCGAAATATCTCAAACGGGAAGGAAATGACGGGAAGTTTTAGTCAAAATCGACGAAATCAAAGCGATTTTCTAGCTGTAGGGCTTGTTTCGACGTTTAAACTGTTGTGCATTGCATTCTGCACGTAAAATGGAGTGAAAAGAGCTCTTAAACGTCGAAATATCTCAAACGGGAAGAAAATGACGGCTGGTTTTAGTCAAAATCGACGAAATCAAAGAGATTTGCGAGCTGTTGGGCTTGTTTCGACGTTTAAACTGTTGTGCATTGCATTCTGCACGTAAAATGGAGTGAAAAGAGCGCTTAAACGTCGAAATATCTCAAACGGGAAGGAAATGACGGCTAGTTTTAGACAAAATCGTCGAAATCAAAGCGATTTTGTAGCTCTAGGGCTTGTATCGACGTTTAAACTGTTGTGCATTGCATTCTACACGTAAAATGGAGTGAAAAGAGCGCTTAAACGTCGAAATATCTCAAACGGGAAGGAAATCACGGCTAGTTTTAGTCAAAATCGACGAAATCAAAGCGATTTTCTAGCTGTAGGGCTTGTTTCGACGTTTAAACTGTTGTGCATTGCATTCTGCACGTAAAATGGAGTGAAAAGAGCTCTTAAACGTCGAAATATCTCAAACGGGAAGAAAATGACGGCTGGTTTTAGTCAAAATCGACGAAATCAAAGAGATTTGCGAGCTGTTGGGCTTGTTTCGACGTTTAAACTGTTGTGCATTGCATTCTGCACGTAAAATGGAGAGAAAAGAGCGCTTAAACGTCGAAATATCTCAAACGGGAGGGAAATGACGGCTAGTTTTAGACATAATCGTCGAAATCAAAGCGATTTTGTAGCTGTAGGGCTTGTATCGACGTTTAAGCTGTTGTGCATTGCATTCTGCACGTAAAATGGAGTGAAAAGAGCGCTTAAACGTCGAAATATCTCAGACGGGAAGGAAATGACGACTAGTTTTGGTCAAAATCGACGAAATCAAAGAGATTTGCGAGCTGTTGGACTTGTTTCGATTGATAGACGGTTGTGCTTTGCACTCTGCACGTAAAAAGGAGTGGAAAGAGCGCTTAACCGTCGAAATATCTCAAACGGGAAGGAAATGACGGCTAGTTTTAGTCAAAATCGTCGAAATCAAAGCGATTTTCTAGCTGTAGGGCTTGCATCGACGTTTAAACTGTTGTGCATTGCATTCTGCACGTAAAAAGGAGTGAAAAGAGCGCTTAAACATCGAAATATCTCAAACGGGAAGGAAATGACGGATAGTTTTCTTCAAAATCGACGAAATCAAAGAGATTTGTGAGCTGTTGGGCTTGTTTCGACGTTTAAACTGTTGTGCATTGCATTCTGCACGTAAAATGGAGAGAAAAGAGCGCTTAAACGTCGAAATATCTCAAACGGGAAGGAAATGACGGCTAGTTTTAGACATAATCGTCGAAATCAAAGCGATTTTGTAGCTGTAGGGCTTGTATCGACGTTTAAGCTGTTGTGCATTGCATTCTGCACGTAAAATGGAGTGAAAAGAGCGCTTAAACGTCGAAATATCTCAGACGGGAAGGAAATGACGACTAGTTTTGGTCAAAATCGACGAAATCAAAGAGATTTGCGAGCTGTTGGACTTGTTTCGATTGATAGACGGTTGTGCTTTGCACTCTGCACGTAAAAAGGAGTGAAAAGAGCGCTTAAACGTCGAAATATCTCAAACGGGAAGGAAATGACGGCTAGTTTTAGTCAAAATCGTCGAAATCAAAGCGATTTTCTAGCTGTAGGGCTTGTATCGACGTTTAAACTGTTGTGCATTGCATTCTGCACGTAAAAAGGAGTGAAAAGAGCGCTTAAACATCGAAATATCTCAAACGGGAAGGAAATGACGGATAGTTTTCTTCAAAATCGACGAAATCAAAGAGATTTGTGAGCTGTTGGGCTTGTTTCGACGTTTAAACTGTTGTGCATTGCATTCTGCACGTAAAAAGGAATGAAAAGAGCGCTTAAACATCGAAATATCTCAAACGGGAAGGAAATGACAGTTAGTTTTAGTCAAAATCGACGAAATCAAAGCGATTTGCGAGCTGTTGGGCTTGTTTCGACGTTTAAACTGTTGTGCATTGCATTCTGCACGTAAAATGGAGAGAAAAGAGCGCTTAAACGTCGAAATATCTCAAACGGGAAGGAAATGACGGCTAGTTTTAGACATAATCGTCGAAATCAAAGCGATTTTGTAGCTGTAGGGCTTGTATCGACGTTTAAGCTGTTGTGCATTGCATTCTGCACGTAAAATGGAGTGAAAAGAGCGCTTAAACGTCGAAATATCTCAGACGGGAAGGAAATGACGACTAGTTTTGGTCAAAATCGACGAAATCAAAGAGATTTGTGAGCTGTTGGGCTTGTTTCGACGTTCAAACTGTTGTGCATTGCATTCTGCACGTAAAATGGAGAGAAAAGAGCGCTTAAACGTCGAAATATCTCAAACGGGAAGGAAATGACGGCTAGTTTTAGACATAATCGTCGAAATCAAAGCGATTTTGTAGCTGTAGGGCTTGTATCGACGTTTAAGCTGTTGTGCATTGCATTCTGCACGTAAAATGGAGTGAAAAGAGCGCTTAAACGTCGAAATATCTCAGACGGGAAGGAAATGACGACTAGTTTTGGTCAAAATCGACGAAATCAAAGAGATTTGCGAGCTGTTGGACTTGTTTCGATTGATAGACGGTTGTGCTTTGCACTCTGCACGTAAAAAGGAGTGAAAAGAGCGCTTAAACGTCGAAATATCTCAAACGGGAAGGAAATGACGGCTAGTTTTCTTCCAAATCGACGAAATCAAAGAGATTTGCGAGCTGTTGGGCTTGTTTCGACGTTTAAACTGTTTTGCATTGCATTCTGCACGTAAAATGGAGTGAAAAGAGCGCTTAAACGTCGAAATATCTCAAACGGGAAGGAAATGACGGGTAGTTTTAGTCAAAATCGACGAAATCAAAGCGATTTTCTAGCTGTAGGGCTTATTTCGACGTTTAAACTGTTGTGCATTGCATTCTGCACGTAAAATGGAGTGAAAAGAGCTCTTAAACGTCGAAATATCTCAAACGGGAAGAAAATGACGGCTGGTTTTAGTCAAAATCGACGAAATCAAAGAGATTTGCGAGCTGTTGGGCTTGTTTCGACGTTTAAACTGTTGTGCATTGCATTCTGCACGTAAAATGGAGTGAAAAGAGCGCTTAAACGTCGAAATATCTCAAACGGGAAGGAAATGACGGCTAGTTTTAGACAAAATCGTCGAAATCAAAGCGATTTTGTAGCTGTAGGGCTTGTATCGACGTTTAAACTGTTGTGCATTGCATTCTACACGTAAAAAGGAGTGAAAACAGCACTTAAACGTCGAAATGTCTCAAACGGGAAGGAAATGACGGCTAGTTTTAGTCAAAATCGACGAAATCAAAGCGATTTTCTAGCTGTAGGGCTTGTTTCGATGTTTAAACTGTTGTGCATAGCATTCTGCACGTAAAAAGGAGTGAAAAGAGCGCTTAAACGTCGAAATATCTCAAACGGGAAGGAAATGACGGCTAGTTTTCTTCCAAATCGACGAAATCAAAGAGATTTGCGAGCTGTTGGGCTTGTTTCGACGTTTAAACTGTTTTGCATTGCATTCTGCACGTAAAATGGAGAGAAAAGAGCGCTTAAACGTCGAAATATCTCAAACGGGAAGGAAATGACGGGTAGTTTTAGTCAAAATCGACGAAATCAAAGCGATTTTCTAGCTGTAGGGCTTGTTTCGACGTTTAGACTGTTGTGCATTGCATTCTGCACGTAAAATGGAGTGAAAAGAGCTCTTAAACATCGAAATATCTCAAACGGGAAGAAAATGACGGCTGGTTTTAGTCAAAATCGACGAAATCAAAGAGATTTGCGAGCTGTTGGGCTTGTTTCGACGTTTAAACTGTTGTGCATTGCATTCTGCACGTAAAATGGAGTGAAAAGAGCGCTTAAACGTCGAAATATCTCAAACGGGAAGGAAATGACGGCTAGTTTTAGACAAAATCGTCGAAATCAAAGCGATTTTGTAGCTGTAGTTCTTGTATCGACGTTTAAACTGTTGTGCATTGCATTCTACACGTAAAAAGGAGTGAAAAGAGCGCTTAAACGTCGAAATATCTCAAACGGGAAGGAAATCACGGCTAGTTTTAGTCAAAATCGACGAAATCAAAGAGATTTGCGAGCTGTTGGGCTTGTTTCGACGTTTAAACTGTTGTGCATTGCATTCTGCACGTAAAATGGAGTGAAAAGAGCTCTTAAACGTCGAAATACCTCAAACGGGAAGAAAATGACGGCTGGTTTTTATTCAAAATCGACGAAATCAAAGAGATTTGCGAGCTGTTGGGCTTGTTTCGACGTTTAAACTGTTGTGCATTGCATTCTGCACGTAAAATGGAGAGAAAAGAGCGCTTAAACGTCGAAATATCTCAAACGGGAAGGAAATGACGGCTAGTTTTAGACATAATCGTCGAAATCAAAGCGATTTTGTAGCTGTAGGGCTTGTATCGACGTTTAAGCTGTTGTGCATTGCATTCTAGACGTAAAATGGAGTGAAAAGAGCGCTTAAACGTCGAAATATCTCAGACGGGAAGGAAATGACGACTAGTTTTGGTCAAAATCGACGAAATCAAAGAGATTTGCGAGCTGTTGGACTTGTTTCGATTGATAGACGGTTGTGCTTTGCACTCTGCACGTAAAAAGGAGTAAAAAGAGCGCTTAAACGTCGAAATATCTCAAACGGGAAGGAAATGACGGCTAGTTTTAGTCAAAATCGTCGAAATCAAAGCGATTTTCTAGCTGTAGGGCTTGTTTCGACGTTTAAACTGTTGTGCATTGCATTCTGCACGTAAAATGGAGTGAAAAGAGCTCTTAAACGTCGAAATATCTCAAACGGGAAGAAAATGACGGCTGCTTTTAGTCAAAATCGACGAAATCAAAGAGATTTGCGAGCTGTTGGGCTTGTTTCGACGTTTAAACTGTTGTGCATTGCATTCTGCACGTAAAATGGAGAGAAAAGAGCGCTTAAACGTCGAAATATCTCAAACGGGAGGGAAATGACGGCTAGTTTTAGACATAATCGTCGAAATCAATGCGATTTTGTAGCTGTAGGGCTTGTATCGACGTTTAAGCTGTTGTGCATTGCAATCTGCACGTAAAATGGAGTGAAAAGAGCGCTTAAACGTCGAAATATCTCAGACGGGAAGGAAATGACGACTAGTTTTGGTCAAAATCGACGAAATCAAAGAGATTTGCGAGCTGTTGGACTTGTTTCGATTGATAGACGGTTGTGCTTTGCACTCTGCACGTAAAAAGGAGTGAAAAGAGCGCTTAACCGTCGAAATATCTCAAACGGGAAGGAAATGACGGCTAGTTTTAGTCAAAATCGTCGAAATCAAAGCGATTTTCTAGCTGTAGGGCTTGCATCGACGTTTAAACTGTTGTGCATTGCATTCTGCACGTAAAAAGGGGTGAAAAGAGCGCTTAAACATCGAAATATCTCAAACGGGAAGGAAATGACGGATAGTTTTAGTCAAAATCGACGAAATCAAAGCGATTTGCTAGCTGTAGGGCTTGTTTCGACGTTTAAACTGTTGTGCATAGCATTCTGCACGTAAAAAGGAGTGAAAAGAGAGCTTAAACGTCGAAATATCTCAAACGGGAAGGAAATGACGGCTAGTTTTCTTCCAAATCGACGAAATCAAAGAGATTTGCGAGCTGTTGGGCTTGTTTCGACGTTTAAACTGTTTTGCATTGCATTCTGCACGTAAAATGGAGTGAAAAGAGCGCTTAAACGTCGAAATATCTCACACGGGAAGGAAATGACGGCTAGTTTTAGACAAAATCGTCGAAATCAAAGCGATTTTGTAGCTCTAGGGCTTGTATCGACGTTTAAACTGTTGTGCATTGCATTCTACACGTAAAAAGGAGTGAAAAGAGCGCTTAAACGTCGAAATATCTCAAACGGGAGGGAAATGACGGCTAGTTTTAGACATAATCGTCGAAATCAAAGCGATTTTGTAGCTGTAGGGCTTGTATCGACGTTTAAGCTGTTGTGCATTGCATTCTGCACGTAAAATGGAGTGAAAAGAGCGCTTAAACGTCGAAATATCTCAGACGGGAAGGAAATGACGACTAGTTTTGGTCAAAATCGACGAAATCAAAGAGATTTGCGAGCTGTTGGACTTGTTTCGATTGATAAACGGTTGTGCTTTGCACTCTGCACGTAAAAAGGAGTGAAAAGAGCGCTTAACCGTCGAAATATCTCAAACGGGAAGGAAATGACGGCTAGTTTTAGTCAAAAGCGTCGAAATCAAAGCGATTTTCTAGCTGTAGGGCTTGCATCGACGTTTAAACTGTTGTGCATTGCATTCTGCACGTAAAAAGGAGTGAAAAGAGCGCTTAAACATCGAAATATCTCAAACGGGAAGGAAATGACGGATAGTTTTCTTCAAAATCGACGAAATCAAAGAGATTTGTGAGCTGTTGGGCTTGTTTCGACGTTTAAACTGTTCTGCATTGCATTCTGCACGTAAAAAGGAATGAAAAGAGAGCTTAAACATCGAAATATCTCAAACGGGAAGGAAATGACAGTTAGTTTTAGTCAAAATCGACGAAATCAAAGCGATTTGCTAGCTGTAGGGCTTGTTTCGACGTTTAAACTGTTGTGCATTGCATTCTGCACGTAAAATGGAGTGAAAAGAGCGCTTAAACGTCGAAATATCTCAAACGGGAAGGAAATGACGGCTAGTTTTCTTCCAAATCGACGAAATCAAAGAGATTTGCGAGCTGTTGGGCTTGTTTCGACGTTTAAACTGTTTTGCATTGCATTCTGCACGTAAAATGGAGTGAAAAGAGCGCTTAAACGTCGAAATATCTCAAACGGGAAGGAAATGACGGCTAGTTTTAGACAAAATCGTCGAAATCAAAGCGATTTTGTAGCTGTAGGGCTTGTATCGACGTTTAAACTGTTGTGCATTGCATTCTACACGTAAAAAGGAGTGAAAAGAGCGCTTAAACGTCGAAATATCTCAAACGGGAAGGAAATCACGGCTAGTTTTAGTCAAAATCGACGAAATCAAAGCGATTTTCTAGCTGTAGGGCTTGTTTCGACGTTTAAACTGTTGTGAATTGCATTCTGCACGTAAAATGGAGTGAAAAGAGCTCTTAAACGTCGAAATATCTCAAACGGGAAGAAAATGACGGCTGCTTTTAGTCAAAATCGACGAAATCAAAGAGATTTGCGAGCTGTTGGGCTTGTTTCGACGTTTAAACTGTTGTGCATTGCATTCTGCACGTAAAATGGAGAGAAAAGAGCGCTTAAACGTCGAAATATCTCAAACGGGAAGGAAATGACGGCTAGTTTTAGACATAATCGTCGAAATCAAAGCGATTTTGTAGCTGTAGGGCTTGTATCGACGTTTAAGCTGTTGTGCATTGCATTCGGCACGTAAAATGGAGTGAAAAGAGCGCTTAAACGTCGAAATATCTCAGACGGGAAGGAAATGACGACTAGTTTTGGTCAAAATCGACGAAATCAAAGAGATTTGCGAGCTGTTGGACTTGTTTCGATTGATAGACGGTTGTGCTTTGCACTCTGCACGTAAAAAGGAGTGAAAAGAGCGCTTAAACGTCGAAATATCTCAAACGGGAAGGAAATGACGGCTAGTTTTAGTCAAAATCGTCGAAATCAAAGCGATTTTCTAGCTGTAGGGCTTGTATCGACGTTTAAACTGTTGTGCATTGCATTCTGCACGTAAAAAGGAGTGAAAAGAGCGCTTAAACATCGAAATATCTCAAACGGGAAGGAAATGACGGATAGTTTTCTTCAAAATCGACGAAATCAAAGAGATTTGTGAGCTGTTGGGCTTGTTTCGACGTTTAAACTGTTGTGCATTGCATTCTGCACGTAAAAAGGAATGAAAAGAGCGCTTAAACATCGAAATATCTCAAACGGGAAGGAAATGACAGTTAGTTTTAGTCAAAATCGACGAAATCAAAGCGACTTGCGAGCTGTTGGGCTTGTTTCGACGTTTAAACTGTTGTGCATTGCATTCTGCACGTAAAATGGAGAGAAAAGAGCGCTTAAACGTCGAAATATCTCAAACGGGAAGGAAATGACGGCTAGTTTTAGACATAATCGTCGAAATCAAAGCGATTTTGTAGCTGTAGGGCTTGTATCGACGTTTAAGCTGTTGTGCATTGCATTCTGCACGTAAAATGGAGTGAAAAGAGCGCTTAAACGTCGAAATATCTCAGACGGGAAGGAAATGACGACTAGTTTTGGTCAAAATCGACGAAATCAAAGAGATTTGTGAGCTGTTGGGCTTGTTTCGACGTTCAAACTGTTGTGCAATGCATTCTGCACGTAAAATGGAGAGAAAAGAGCGCTTAAACGTCGAAATATCTCAAACGGGAAGGAAATGACGGCTAGTTTTAGACATAATCGTCGAAATCAAAGCGATTTTGTAGCTGTAGGGCTTGTATCGACGTTTAAGCTGTTGTGCATTGCATTCTGCACGTAAAATGGAGTGAAAAGAGCGCTTAAACGTCGAAATATCTCAGACGGGAAGGAAATGACGACTAGTTTTGGTCAAAATCGACGAAATCAAAGAGATTTGCGAGCTGTTGGACTTGTTTCGATTGATAGACGGTTGTGCTTTGCACTCTGCACGTAAAAAGGAGTGAAAAGAGCGCTTAAACGTCGAAATATCTCAAACGGGAAGGAAATGACGGCTAGTTTTAGTCAAAATCGTCGAAATCAAAGCGATTTTCTAGCTGTAGGGCTTGTATCGACGTTTAAACTGTTGTGCATTGCATTCTGCACGTAAAAAGGAGTGAAAAGAGCGCTTAAACATCGAAATATCTCAAACGGGAAGGAAATGACGGATAGTTTTCTTCAAAATCGACGAAATCAAAGAGATTTGTGAGCTGTTGGGCTTGTTTCGACGTTTAAACTGTTGTGCATTGCATTCTGCACGTAAAAAGGAATGAAAAGAGCGCTTAAACATCGAAATATCTCAAACGGGAAGGAAATGACAGTTAGTTTTAGTCAAAATCGACGAAATCAAAGCGATTTGCGAGCTGTTGGGCTTGTTTCGACGTTTAAACTGTTGTGCATTGCATTCTGCACGTAAAATGGAGAGAAAAGAGCGCTTAAACGTCGAAATATCTCAAACGGGAAGGAAATGACGGCTAGTTTTAGACATAATCGTCGAAATCAAAGCGATTTTGTAGCTGTAGGGCTTGTATCGACGTTTAAGCTGTTGTGCATTGCATTCTGCACGTAAAATGGAGTGAAAAGAGCGCTTAAACGTCGAAATATCTCAGACGGGAAGGAAATGACGACTAGTTTTGGTCAAAATCGACGAAATCAAAGAGATTTGTGAGCTGTTGGGCTTGTTTCGACGTTCAAACTGTTGTGCATTGCATTCTGCACGTAAAAAGGAATGAAAAGAGCGCTTAAACATCGAAATATCTCAAACGGGAAGGAAATGACAGGTAGTTTTATTCAAAATCGACGAAATCAAAGCGATTTGCTAGCTGTAGGGCTTGTTTCGACGTTTAAACTGTTGTGCATTGCATTCTGCACGTAAAATGGAGTGAAAAGAGCACTTAAACGTCGAAATATCTCAAACGGAAAGGAAATGACAGCTAGTTTTAGTCAAAATCGACGAAATCAAAGCGATTTGCTAGCTGTAGGGCTTGTTTCGACGTTTAAACTGTTGTGCATTGCATTCTGCACGTAAAATGGAGTGAAAAGAGCACTTAAACGTCGAAATGTCTCAAACGGGAAGGAAATGACGGCTAGTTTTAGTCAAAATCGTCGAAATCAAAGCGATTTTCTAGCTATAGGGCTTGTTTCGATGTTTAAACTGTTGTGCATAGCATTCTGCACGTAAAAAGGAGTGAAAAGAGCGCTTAAACGTCGAAATATCTCAAACGGGAAGGAAATGACGGCTAGTTTTCTTCCAAATCGACGAAATCAAAGAGATTTGCGAGCTGTTGGGCTTGTTTCGACGTTTAAACTGTTTTGCATTGCATTCTGCACGTAAAATGGAGTGAAAAGAGCGCTTAAACGTCGAAATATCTCAAACGGGAAGGAAATGACGGGTAGTTTTAGTCAAAATCGACGAAATCAAAGCGATTTTCTAGCTGTAGGGCTTATTTCGACGTTTAAACTGTTGTGCATTGCATTCTGCACGTAAAATGGAGTGAAAAGAGCTCTTAAACGTCGAAATATCTCAAACGGGAAGAAAATGACGGCTGGTTTTAGTCAAAATCGACGAAATCAAAGAGATTTGCGAGCTGTTGGGCTTGTTTCGACGTTTAAACTGTTGTGCATTGCATTCTGCACGTAAAATGGAGTGAAAAGAGCGCTTAAACGTCGAAATATCTCAAACGGGAAGGAAATGACGGCTAGTTTTAGACAAAATCGTCGAAATCAAAGCGATTTTGTAGCTGTAGGGCTTGTATCGACGTTTAAACTGTTGTGCATTGCATTCTACACGTAAAATGGAGTGAAAAGAGCTCTTAAACATCGAAATATCTCAAACGGGAAGAAAATGACGGCTGGTTTTAGTCAAAATCGACGAAATCAAAGAGATTTGCGAGCTGTTGGGCTTGTTTCGACGTTTAAACTGTTGTGCATTGCATTCTGCACGTAAAATGGAGTGAAAAGAGCGCTTAAACGTCGAAATATCTCAAACGGGAAGGAAATGACGGCTAGTTTTAGACAAAATCGTCGAAATCAAAGCGATTTTGTAGCTGTAGTTCTTGTATCGACGTTTAAACTGTTGTGCATTGCATTCTACACGTAAAAAGGAGTGAAAAGAGCGCTTAAACGTCGAAATATCTCAAACGGGAAGGAAATCACGGCTAGTTTTAGTCACAATCGACGAAATCAAAGAGATTTGCGAGCTGTTGGGCTTGTTTCGACGTTTAAACTGTTGTGCATTGCATTCTGCACGTAAAATGGAGTGAAAAGAGCTCTTAAACGTCGAAATACCTCAAACGGGAAGAAAATGACGGCTGGTTTTTATTCAAAATCGACGAAATCAAAGAGATTTGCGAGCTGTTGGGCTTGTTTCGACGTTTAAACTGTTGTGCATTGCATTCTGCACGTAAAATGGAGAGAAAAGAGCGCTTAAACGTCGAAATATCTCAAACGGGAAGGAAATGACGGCTAGTTTTAGACATAATCGTCGAAATCAAAGCGATTTTGTAGCTGTAGGGCTTGTATCGACGTTTAAGCTGTTGTGCATTGCATTCTAGACGTAAAATGGAGTGAAAAGAGCGCTTAAACGTCGAAATATCTCAGACGGGAAGGAAATGACGACTAGTTTTGGTCAAAATCGACGAAATCAAAGAGATTTGCGAGCTGTTGGACTTGTTTCGATTGATAGACGGTTGTGCTTTGCACTCTGCACGTAAAAAGGAGTAAAAAGAGCGCTTAAACGTCGAAATATCTCAAACGGGAAGGAAATGACGGCTAGTTTTAGTCAAAATCGTCGAAATCAAAGCGACTTTCTAGCTGTAGGGCTTGTATCGACGTTTAAACTGTTGTGCATTGCATTCTGCACGTAAAAAGGAGTGAAAAGAGCGCTTAAACATCGAAATATCTCAAACGGGAAGGAAATGACGGATAGTTTTCTTCAAAATCGACGAAATCAAAGAGATTTGTGAGCTGTTGGGCTTGTTTCGACGTTTAAACTGTTGTGCATTGCATTCTGCACGTAAAAAGGAATGAAAAGAGCGCTTAAACATCGAAATATCTCAAACGGGAAGGAAATGACAGCTAGTTTTAGTCAAAATCGACGAAATCAAAGCGATTTGCTAGCTGTAGGGCTTGTTTCGACGTTTAAACTGTTGTGCATTGCATTCTGCACGTAAAATGGAGTGAAAAGAGCACTTAAACGTCGAAATATCTCAAACGGAAAGGAAATGACAGCTAGTTTTAGTCAAAATCGACGAAATCAAAGCGATTTGCTAGCTGTAGGGCTTGTTTCGACGTTTAAACTGTTGTGCATTGCATTCTGCACGTAAAATGGTGTGAAAAGAGCTCTTAAACGTCGAAATATCTCAAACGGGAAGAAAATGACGGCTGGTTTTTATTCAAAATCGACGAAATCAAAGAGATTTGCGAGCTGTTGGGCTTGTTTCGACGTTTAAACTGTTGTGCATTGCATTCTGCACGTAAAATGGAGAGAAAAGAGCGCTTAACCGTCGAAATATCTCAAACGGGAAGGAAATGACGGCTAGTTTTAGACATAATCGTCGAAATCAAAGCGATTTTCTAGCTGTAGGGCTTGTATCGACGTTTAAACTGTTGTGCATTGCATTCTGCACGTAAAATGGAGTGAAAAGAGCACTTAAACGTCGAAATATCTCAAACGGGAAGGAAATGACGGCTAGTTTTAGTCAAAATCGTCGAAATCAAAGCGATTTTCTAGCTGTAGGGCTTGTATCGACGTTTAAACTGTTGTGCATTGCATTCTGCACGTAAAAAGGAGTGAAAAGAGCGCTTAAACATCGAAATATCTCAAACGGGAAGGAAATGACGGATAGTTTTCTTCAAAATCGACGAAATCAAAGAGATTTGTGAGCTGTTGGGCTTGTTTCGACGTTTAAACTGTTGTGCATTGCATTCTGCACGTAAAAAGGAATGAAAGGAGCGCTTAAACATCGAAATATCTCAAACGGGAAGGAAATGACAGCTAGTTTTAGTCAAAATCGACGAAATCAAAGAGATTTGTGAGCTGTTGGGCTTGTTTCGACGTTTAAACTGTTGTGCATTGCATTCTACACGTAAAAAGGAGTGAAAAGAGCGCTTAAACGTCGAAATATCTCAAACGGGAAGGAAATCACGGCTAGTTTTAGTCAAAATCGTCGAAATCACAGCGATTTCCTAGCTGTAGGGCTTGTTTCGACGTTTAAATTGTTGTGCATTGCATTCTGCACGTAAAATGGAGTGAAAACAGCACTTAAACGTCGAAATGTCTCAAACGGGAAGGAAATGACGGCTAGTTTTAGTCAAAATCGACGAAATCAAAGCGATTTGCTAGCTGTAGGGCTTGTTTCGACGTTTAAACTGTTGTGCATTGCATTCTGCACGTAAAATGGAGTGAAAAGAGCACTTAAACGTCGAAATATCTCAAACGGAAAGGAAATGACAGCTAGTTTTAGTCAAAATCGACGAAATCAAAGCGATTTGCTAGCTGTAGGGCTTGTTTCGACGTTTAAACTGTTGTGCATTGCATTCTGCACGTAAAATGGAGTGAAAAGAGCTCTTAAACGTCGAAATGTCTCAAACGGGAAGGAAATGACGGCTAGTTTTAGTCAAAATCGTCGAAATCAAAGCGATTTTCTAGCTATAGGGCTTGTTTCGATGTTTAAACTATTGTGCATAGCATTCTGCACGTAAAAAGGAGTGAAAAGAGCGCTTAAACGTCGAAATATCTCAAACGGGAAGGAAATGACGGATAGTTTTCTTCAAAATCGACGAAATCAAAGAGATTTGTGAGCTGTTGGGCTTGTTTCGACGTTTAAACTGTTGTGCATTGCATTCTGCACGTAAAAAGGAATGAAAAGAGCGCTTAAACGTCGAAATATCTCAAACGGGAAGAAAATGACGGCTAGTTTTAGTCAAAATCGACGAAATCAAAGCGATTTGCTAGCTGTAGGGCTTGTTTCGACGTTTAAACTGTTGTGCATTGCATTCTGCACGTAAAATGGAGTGAAAAGAGCACTTAAACGTCGAAATATCTCAAACGGAAAGGAAATGACAGCTAGTTTTAGTCAAAATCGACGAAATCAAAGCGATTTGCTAGCTGTAGGGCTTGTTTCGACGTTTAAACTGTTGTGCATTGCATTCTGCACGTAAAATGGAGTGAAAAGAGCACTTAAACGTCGAAATGTCTCAAACGGGAAGGAAATGACGGCTAGTTTTAGTCAAAATCGTCGAAATCAAAGCGATTTTCTAGCTATAGGGCTTGTTTCGATGTTTAAACTGTTGTGCATAGCATTCTGCACGTAAAAAGGAGTGAAAAGAGCGCTTAAACGTCGAAATATCTCAAACGGGAAGGAAATGACGGCTTGTTTTCTTCCAAATCGACGAAATCAAAGAGATTTGCGAGCTGTTTGGCTTGTTTCGACGTTTAAACTGTTTTGCATTGCATTCTGCACGTAAAATGGAGTGAAAAGAGCGCTTAAACGTCGAAATATCTCAAACGGGAAGGAAATGACGGGTAGTTTTAGTCAAAATCGACGAAATCAAAGCGATTTTCTAGCTGTAGGGCTTGTTTCGACGTTTAAACTGTTGTGCATTGCATTCTGCACGTAAAATGGAGTGAAAGGAGCTCTTAAACGTCGAAATATCTCAAACGGGAAGAAAATGACGGCTGGTTTTAGTCAAAATCGACGAAATCAAAGAGATTTGCGAGCTGTTGGGCTTGTTTCGACGTTTGAACTGTTGTGCATTGCATTCTGCACGTAAAATGGAGTGAAAAGAGCGCTTAAACGTCGTAATCTCAAACGGGAAGGAAATGACGGCTGGTTTTAGACAAAATCGTCGAAATCAAAGCGATTTTGTAGCTGTAGTTCTTGTATCGACGTTTAAACTGTTGTGCATTGCATTCTACACGTAAAAAGGAGTGAAAAGAGCGCTTAAACGTCGAAATATCTCAAACGGGAAGGAAATCACGGCTAGTTTTAGTCAAAATCGACGAAATCAAAGAGATTTGCGAGCTGTTGGGCTTGTTTCGACGTTTAAACTGTTGTGCATTGCATTCTGCACGTAAAATGGAGTGAAAAGAGCTCTTAAACGTCGAAATATCTCAAACGGGAAGAAAATGACGGCTGGTTTTTATTCAAAATCGACGAAATCAAAGAGATTTGCGAGCTGTTGGGCTTGTTTCGACGTTTAAACTGTTGTGCGTTGCATTCTGCACGTAAAATGGAGAGAAAAGAGCGCTTAAACGTCGAAATATCTCAAACGGGAAGGAAATGACGGCTAGTTTTAGACATAATCGTCGAAATCAAAGCGATTTTGTAGCTGCAGGGCTTGTATCGACGTTTAAGCTGTTGTGCATTGCATTCTGCACGTAAAATGGAGTGAAAAGAGCGCTTAAACGTCGAAATATCTCAGACGGGAAGGAAATGACGACTAGTTTTGGTCAAAATCGACGAAATCAAAGAGATTTGCGAGCTGTTGGACTTGTTTCGATTGATAGACGGTTGTGCTTTGCACTCTGCACGTAAAAAGGAGTGAAAAGAGCGCTTAAACGTCGAAATATCTCAAACGGGAAGGAAATGACGGCTAGTTTTAGTCAAAATCGTCGAAATCAAAGCGTTTTTCTAGCTGTAGGGCTTGTATCGACGTTTAAACTGTTGTGCATTGCATTCTGCACGTAAAAAGGAGTGAAAAGAGCGCTTAAACATCGAAATATCTCAAACGGGAAGGAAATGACGGATAGTTTTCTTCAAAATCGACGAAATCAAAGAGATTTGTGAGCTGTTGGGCTTGTTTCGACGTTTAAACTGTTGTGCATTGCATTCTGCACGTAAAATGGAGTGAAAAGAGCACTTAAACGTCGAAATATCTCAAACGGAAAGGAAATGACAGCTAGTTTTAGTCAAAATCGACGAAATCAAAGCGATTTGCTAGCTGTAGGGCTAGTTTCGACGTTTAAACTGTTGTGCATTGCATTCTGCACGTAAAATGGAGTGAAAAGAGCACTTAAACGTCGAAATGTCTCAAACGGGAAGGAAATGACGGCTAGTTTTAGTCAAAATCGTCGAAATCAAAGCGATTTTCTAGCTATAGGGCTTGTTTCGATGTTTAAACTGTTGTGCATAGCATTCTGCACGTAAAAAGGAGTGAAAAGAGCGCTTAAACGTCGAAATATCTCAAACGGGAAGGAAATGACGGATAGTTTTCTTCAAAATCGACGAAATCAAAGAGATTTGTGAGCTGTAGGGCTTGTTTCGACGTTTAAACTGTTGTGCATTGCATTCTGCACGTAAAATGGAGTGAAAAGAGCACTTAAACGTCGAAATATCTCAAACGGAAAGGAAATGACAGCTAGTTTTAGTCAAAATCGACGAAATCAAAGCGATTTGCTAGCTGTAGGGCTTGTTTCGACGTTTAAACTGTTGTGCATTGCATTCTGCACGTAAAATGGAGTGAAAAGAGCGCTTAAACGTCGAAATATCTCAAACGGGAAGGAAATGACGGGTAGTTTTAGTCAAAATCGACGAAATCAAAGCGATTTTCTAGCTGTAGGGCTTATTTCGACGTTTAAACTGTTGTGCATTGCATTCTGCACGTAAAATGGAGTGAAAAGAGCTCTTAAACGTCGAAATATCTCAAACGGGAAGAAAATGACGGCTGGTTTTAGCCAAAATCGACGAAATCAAAGAGATTTGCGAGCTGTTGGACTTGTTTCGATTGATAGACGGTTGTGCTTTGCACTCTGCACGTAAAAAGGAATGAAAAGAGCGCTTAAACATCGAAATATCTCAAACGGGAAGGAAATGACAGCTAGTTTTAGTCAAAATCGACGAAATCAAAGCGATTTTGTAGCTGTAGGGCTTGTATCGACGTTTAAACTGTTGTGCATTGCATTCTACACGTAAAAAGGAGTGAAAAGAGCGCTTAAACGTCGAAATATCTCAAACGGGAAGGAAATCACGGCTAGTTTTAGTCAAAATCGTCGAAATCACAGCGATTTCCTAGCTGTAGGGCTTGTTTCGACATTTAAATTGTTGTGCATTGCATTCTGCACGTAAAATGGAGTGAAAACAGCACTTAAACGTCGAAATGTCTCAAACGGGAAGGAAATGACGGCTAGTTTTAGTCAAAATCGACGAAATCAAAGCGATTTGCTAGCTGTAGGGCTTGTTTCGACGTTTAAACTGTTGTGCATTGCATTCTGCACGTAAAATGGAGTGAAAAGAGCACTTAAACGTCGAAATATCTCAAACGGAAAGGAAATGACAGCTAGTTTTAGTCAAAATCGACGAAATCAAAGCGATTTGCTAGCTGTAGGGCTTGTTTCGACGTTTAAACTGTTGTGCATTGCATTCTGCACGTAAAATGGAGTGAAAAGAGCTCTTAAACGTCGAAATGTCTCAAACGGGAAGGAAATGACGGCTAGTTTTAGTCAAAATCGTCGAAATCAAAGCGATTTTCTAGCTATAGGGCTTGTTTCGATGTTTAAACTATTGTGCATAGCATTCTGCACGTAAAAAGGAGTGAAAAGAGCGCTTAAACGTCGAAATATCTCAAACGGGAAGGAAATGACGGATAGTTTTCTTCAAAATCGACGAAATCAAAGAGATTTGTGAGCTGTTGGGCTTGTTTCGACGTTTAAACTGTTGTGCATTGCATTCTGCACGTAAAAAGGAATGAAAAGAGCGCTTAAACGTCGAAATATCTCAAACGGGAAGAAAATGACGGCTAGTTTTAGTCAAAATCGACGAAATCAAAGCGATTTGCTAGCTGTAGGGCTTGTTTCGACGTTTAAACTGTTGTGCATTGCATTCTGCACGTAAAATGGAGTGAAAAGAGCACTTAAACGTCGAAATATCTCAAACGGAAAGGAAATGACAGCTAGTTTTAGTCAAAATCGACGAAATCAAAGCGATTTGCTAGCTGTAGGGCTTGTTTCGACGTTTAAACTGTTGTGCATTGCATTCTGCACGTAAAATGGAGTGAAAAGAGCACTTAAACGTCGAAATGTCTCAAACGGGAAGGAAATGACGGCTAGTTTTAGTCAAAATCGTCGAAATCAAAGCGATTTTCTAGCTATAGATAGGGCTTGTTTCGATGTTTAAACTGTTGTGCATAGCATTCTGCACGTAAAAAGGAGTGAAAAGAGCGCTTAAACGTCGAAATATCTCAAACGGGAAGGAAATGACGGATAGTTTTCTTCAAAATCGACGAAATCAAAGAGATTTGTGAGCTGTTGGGCTTGTTTCGACGTTTAAACTGTTGTGCATTGCATTCTGCACGTAAAAAGGAATGAAAAGAGCGCTTAAACGTCGAAATATCTCAAACGGGAAGAAAATGACGGCTAGTTTTAGTCAAAATCGACGAAATCAAAGCGATTTGCTAGCTGTAGGGCTTGTTTCGACGTTTAAACTGTTGTGCATTGCATTCTGCACGTAAAATGGAGTGAAAAGAGCACTTAAACGTCGAAATATCTCAAACGGAAAGGAAATGACAGCTAGTTTTAGTCAAAATCGACGAAATCAAAGCGATTTGCTAGCTGTAGGGCTTGTTTCGACGTTTAAACTGTTGTGCATTGCATTCTGCACGTAAAATGGAGTGAAAAGAGCACTTAAACGTCGAAATGTCTCAAACGGGAAGGAAATGACGGCTAGTTTTAGTCAAAATCGTCGAAATCAAAGCGATTTTCTAGCTATAGGGCTTGTTTCGATGTTTAAACTGTTGTGCATAGCATTCTGCACGTAAAAAGGAGTGAAAAGAGCGCTTAAACGTCGAAATATCTCAAACGGGAAGGAAATGACGGCTAGTTTTCTTCCAAATCGACGAAATCAAAGAGATTTGCGAGCTGTTGGGCTTGTTTCGACGTTTAAACTGTTTTGCATTGCATTCTGCACGTAAAATGGAGTGAAAAGAGCGCTTAAACGTCGAAATATCTCAAACGGGAAGGAAATGACGGGTAGTTTTAGTCAAAATCGACGAAATCAAAGCGATTTTCTAGCTGTAGGGCTTGTTTCGACGTTTAAACTGTTGTGCATTGCATTCTGCACGTAAAATGGAGTGAAAAGAGCTCTTAAACGTCGAAATATCTCAAACGGGAAGAAAATGACGGCTGGTTTTAGTCAAAATCGACGAAATCAAAGAGATTTGCGAGCTGTTGGGCTTGTTTCGACGTTTAAACTGTTGTGCATTGCATTCTGCACGTAAAATGGAGTGAAAAGAGCGCTTAAACGTCGAAATATCTCAAACGGGAAGGAAATGACGGCTAGTTTTAGACAAAATCGTCGAAATCAAAGCGATTTTGTAGCTGTAGGGCTTGTATCGACGTTTAAACTGTTTGGACTGTTGCGTAGTTCTTGGCTTGGTATCGTTTTCCAAAGATTAATCGACTGATTAATTTTTGGAAAACGATGCCAATTACCAGGTCTCACCACGAGGAGGTGACTACGCACGAGACCCGCCCATGGGTTATTTAACACTACACATCGATCTCGACATTCAACCTATTGGCAGAATGTCCAGTTTTGACACTACTTGACCATGGGCCTGCGTAAAGAAATAGTTGTTTCGTAGTCTAACTGCGAAACACATATCTCCAACGCAGCGCTAACATGAATCTTTACAAACGTAGAACAAGGCATACGTAACGCATCATCTATCTCCCACACAACGATTACATCGATCAGTACAAATATACAATAATTCGCATCCCTACTGGCAACATTCGGTATCAAAGACACATTTATCTAACTTGGAGCGAAAAGAAGAAGATGAAGCTACTGACACTGTCCCGAAACGGACGAGATCGCGATCTCTCGAAAGAACTAACAAACCTACGCGACGTACCCCCGTACACGAGATAACCCCGAGGTTCAACGGAAAGCCCAAGAATTGGCCGTAACTCGATTCCTGTTTCGCCGTTCGAAACTTACACGAGTCGCGGTCGATGGCGCCGACAGATGATGCCAGTGATCCACTAGTAATTCAGCCGTGGATCCAGCACATAGGCCAGCAACTTGACACACTCCAACTGAACAAGTGGAACCCGGGGAGGGACCGCTGAACAGGATTACGAAGGCAAGAGGCCCCAACTGAACAGTGGGGTCCACTCACAGGGAGGGACCGCTGAACAGGATTACCAAGGCACGAGGCCCCAAATGAACAGTGGGGACCACTCACGGGGCGGGACCGCTGAACAGGATTACGAAGGCAATACCTCAATTGAACAGTGGGGTCCACTCCAGCGGGGCCGAACAGGATTACGGAGGACGTGAAATTGGTGGTCTCTGATCGAGTACCCAAGTACCAATCGGACAGAACTGCAGATCCACGAGTGAATCCCCAACAGATTACTCAAGCATCACCGGCACGACGACAACTCCCGTGATCCGATGCAAACGTTGAGCAGTCACCAAGACAGAGCTGTCCTTGGGCGACTTACGAATCCGAAGAGTTGTCTAGAGCACACTGACCCGCACGCACCCGAAATACACGCGAGCGAGTACGCCACGCGACAGTTTGAAAGAACTGAGTGATCGCGAACCGATATATCGTGGGAACAATTTTTCCAGTATGGTAAGCGAGGGGATCAAGAGAGACGAGATCTTTATTTGTCGTTCCAAGATAGATAAGTATCTTTGTACAGAATGAGCTTACAATGTACATAACATAGGTATCTATCTTATGATTAATTAAAGCTAATACGCTCGCATCCCACGGTGTCC
Organism: Bombus flavifrons; assembly: GCF_040668555.2. Taxonomy (NCBI): domain Eukaryota; kingdom Metazoa; phylum Arthropoda; class Insecta; order Hymenoptera; family Apidae; genus Bombus; species Bombus flavifrons. The sequence continues at coordinate 2,536,510 of NC_138458.1, read as the reverse complement.
TGCGATGTCCCACGATGTCCCGCGTTGCCCCCGCGGGGGGGTATTAGTCCAGTTTAGATCACCAAAACTATTTTGGGTGATCAAGACCAGACTATATTCAAGTAGTTTTTAGCTTGATATCGTTTTCGAATAATAATACTAATATTCGAAATAGTACTTGGTGTATTATTATTTGAAAAACGATACCAATTACCGGGACCCACCACGAGGAGGTAACTACGCTCGGGTCCCATTTACATATGAGTTTTTACGCATTGGAAGCAGAGATTGTTATTTCGACCAATCGCGGGGAGACGCAATCGCGAGGAGAGACGTCAACGGGAGTCGTAAATTCCCGTTACGATTATACTAATCGACACCACGAGTTGATCGATCCCCTGATTTCCGTTAAGATAATAGGGGTGATTAAGTTTATATAACACTGTGATTCACAGAATTATAAAATATATATTTCCAACACTTAAACTACACTGTTGAGTAGATACAAATCGTCGATAACACCTTGTCGCACGAATATGAGATAGATATGACTAATAGAGCAAGGTTCGTACAATCGAATTTCGTATGTTAGTGGACGTAGCACTAGAGCATACTTGATAGACACTAGATTTTGATGTTAGACTTCGACGTTGTCGTATATAGAAGAAGTAAGTTGACTTGACCCTCCTGATGTAGCAGGAGAAGTCTGCGACTTGACTCTCCGAGAGTCGTAGGAGAAGTGACGAGTAGGAAACCTCCGACCAACGTGGTTCGTGAGTGACCTTGTGCATGGGAAAACCCAGCCTGTTCTATTAGACAGATGTTCGATTTTTCCTAATGGGCGCGTACCCGCTTTCTCCGTGTTTTTAATTGCGCCTAATAAACCCAAGGACCACTCTAAAAACGAGATGTGCGTCGCAAATATTTCTAGCCTTAAGAAAGCTTTCAGGACGACGGATGGAATGCAGATACATGTGTACACAATGCAAGAGAAAGTTATGGTTGGTCCTCAGGTTTATTGAGGGTCGAAATGACGTTACGCAGGCCGTCGGCTGGCCGGTCGCGAGAGCTGCAGCGCAGATGTTTTAGGCGACGTAACATCCTCCCTCCGTTGAGAGGGTACCGATCAAAATTTCTGGTAGGTAGAGTTACTTGGAGCTGCCGCCCAACTCTTTGTTGATTGCTGATTGTCCGTGGTCTGCTGGATGGGGTCAGCTCGAGCGTAGGACGTGCTGCGTGGCACCTCGATCCGCGAGGCTCGTTGTCGTGTGGATTGTGATTGTCTGGATGAGGCCGTCTCCGCCAGAATGTATTCGATAATACGGCCGAGAGGCCGTTGCGTTGAGGATATGTTGTCTTCCTTGCGTTCTGGATCGTCGTGGTCCTCGGCATTGCCTAGATAGTTTCTGTTGAAGTTCACGAACCAGGACGTGTCGTGAAACAGCTCGGCCCATGAAGTGTCGTGGAACACCTCGTCCCAGGAGGTGTCGTTATATATCTCTCCGATTTCACAACGGAAAGTGAAATTCGCATGTAGATGCGTTGTGGAAACGTGAAGAAGATCTATGGTTGGTTGGGGAACAGGACTCCCCCCGCTGACCCATTCGTGTCGCGCCGTCTTGATGATGCGTGGTGGATGGACCGGCGTGGACCAATTATCCGCAAAAGGCAAAATCAGAGACTTGTTCGAGGCAGCGCTCTGTGGCCGGGTATTGGGATCCGAAGGAGTGTTCTGAAAACTATCAATATCAATTACGTAATTATTCACGGTAGCAATAACGTAGATATTATTTCGCTTCGGGTTATTCGCAGCTGTGGCCCCTGTCGGCCATGGAGAGTGAGGACTCTTCACGGAATGTCCCGGAGAATGAATGAGAGTCTCCGATACGATGTTTATGCCAAATGTTGCGTGTGACGGTATGCAGAACAGGTTATTAACCGTCGAAGTGTTGATAAAGGAACGTCTGTTCCCAGATAATTCTATCATCGTGAATTTCGGAGAGTCTTCTGTAGGTTTCGCTTCTAGATTGGCTTCGGTATCCTTGACGGGATTTGACCCGCTACTCTCGTCGTTTTGAATTACAGTTGCAGGGCATCGCCCATCCTGTAACAGCTTCGGAAAGAATGTTTGCGACATCTTGTCGCCTGGTGAGGTTTTCTCTCTCTGTTGATCCAGAAAATCGTGAAGTGTTGTCTTCAGGACGCGTGTAGGCGATGAGGTGCGAGTTTCACGCAATGTGCCGCGCGGATTAGGCGATGAGATCCGCGTGTCAGGCGACGATATCGACGTTGGATTCGACGCGTTGTTTTCTGCCGGCGGAGTATGGCCGCTGTTGTCCTGGACGGGATTGAGTTCCTTCTGGTCCAGAGTATCTTGAGCGGTTTGCTGATTCAAGGCGTTTTGTGTCGTTGAATCAGATTGTTGTGATGCTGACGATGTGAACGTGGTCGTCGTCAGGTCGCGTATGGGGGACACGTTGTGAGTATCACGCGATGAGCTCCGCATGTCAGGCGACGGTATCGGCGCTAGGTTCGACGCGATATTCTCCGTCGGCTGGCGTTTCACGCATGAATCGCGTGCTTTTAATGTCGAAGGGGTTGTTGATGGTAGTAGGTCAAAGAGGTCCAGGATCCGTACGTCAATCTTAAGATGCTCTCGCAATAAAGAGTCTGCATGAGCAATTTCCCCCTCATCTAACGCTTCCAGCTCGTCCTGAACCTCGATTATCTTCCTCCAATTCTCGTCGAAGAAGTTACGGCATGCTATGAGGGAGTTCTTTTCTACCCGTCCAGACGCTTCATATTCGTCGAGTTGACGCTTCGTGGTCGCGAGTCGGCGGACTAAGATGCTTCGTCTCCGCCGCAGTGTGCTGATCGGTTCAGCGTGGGCCATATTTGAGTTTAATGGCAGGAACGAGTTTACCTTAATCAAATGGACGTTATCTAGGAATCGGTAGCTACTCGTTACAGTGCGGTGTGGGCTCGCGTATGTGCTGAGCGAGGAAGGAGTTCCTTTCCGATGGCAGCTCCTTTGGCTAGTTGCCTAAGTCGTTGGAATGTGGATTTCACGCGACACTGTATAGTCACTGGTCAATGCACTTTTTAATGGCGCAAAATCCGGCTCGAAGGACCATGTTATTTCGACCAATCGCGGGGAGACGCAATCGCGAGGAGAGACGTCAACGGGAGTCGTAAATTCCCGTTACGATTATACTAATCGACACCACGAGTTGATCGATCCCCTGATTTCCGTTAAGATAATAGGGGTGATTAAGTTTATATAACACTGTGATTCACAGAATTATAAAATATATATTTCCAACACTTAAACTACACTGTTGAGTAGATACAAATCGTCGATAACACCTTGTCGCACGAATATGAGATAGATATGACTAATAGAGCAAGGTTCGTACAATCGAATTTCGTATGTTAGTGGACGTAGCACTAGAGCATACTTGATAGACACTAGATTTTGATGTTAGACTTCGACGTTGTCGTATGTAGAAGAAGTAAGTTGACTTGACCCTCCTGATGTAGCAGGAGAAGTCTGCGACTTGACTCTCCGAGAGTCGTAGGAGAAGTGACGAGTAGGAAACCTCCGACCAACGTGGTTCGTGAGTGACCTTGTGCATGGGAAAACCCAGCCTGTTCTATTAGACAGATGTTCGATTTTTCCTAATGGGCGCGTACCCGCTTTCTCCGTGTTTTTAATTGCGCCTAATAAACCCAAGGACCACTCTAAAAACCAGATGTGCGTCGCAAATATTTCTAGCCTTAAGAAAGCTTTCAGGACGACGGATGGAATGCAGATACATGTGTACACAATGCAAGAGAAAGTTATGGTTGGTCCTCATTTTTATTGAGGGTCGAAATGACGTTACGCAGGCCGTCGGCTGGCCGGTCGCGAGAGCTGCAGCGCAGATGTTTTAGGCGACGTAACAGAGATGTAAAATTATTTTATAATAAAGCGACATTGTAGCGGCGGCATTGTTTTGTCCGGAGTTTATTTGTTTTTAAATTACTTGTAATCTAACGGTTTTGGTACTCCGAGGCAAAACAACAACACTATTTGAAATGTCCTATGACTCATGTGCAGCTACAGATAAGATGTCGTTGCCTTCGGTTAAACTACACTTGCTTCCTTGATTCCATGAATATGGTGTTGTTTCCTTGGTTTTTAGCAGACATGGAAAATTACACCTTAAAATTACACTCTGCGTTACCACTGCTTTTATACAAAATAGTGAAATGAGAAATTAAGTACTGTATTTAAAATTAAAAAATAATGCTATATAGAAATAAAATAGCAATCCAGGGACCTGAAAGATTTCGTTAATAAAATAATACAATATAAATCATTAATTCACTCACATTGATGGTACTGATTTAAATCAATGAATGTAGAGTTGCTTCCGATTAATGGTACTTCTGTTATAAATTAAGAGCACAATTACTTTGAATTAATGGGAGAATATGGTTATATATTATTGGTATAGTTGTTAAGAATTAATGGAGGAATTGTTTTAGATTAATGGCTTAAATATTATAAATTAATGGCTTAGATGATATAAATTAATAGTTTAAATATTGTAAATTAGTGGCTTAGATGTCGTAAATTAATAGCTTAAATGTTATAATTTAATGGCTTAGATGATATAAATTAATAGTTTAAATGTTATAAATTATTGGCAAAATGTATAAAATAACAGTTCAAAAGTTAGAAATTAATGGCTTGAATGTTATAAATTAATAGCTTAAATGTTATAAATTAATAGCTTAAATGTATAAAATAACACTTTAAATGTTGTAAATTAATGGCTTAGATGTTGTTAATTAATAGCTTAAATGATATAAAATAATAGCTTAAATGTATAAAACAACAGTTTAAATGGTGTAAATTAGTGGCTCAGATGTTGTCAATTAATTTCTTAAATGCTAGAAATTAATGGCTTAAATGTTAGAAATTAATAGTTTAAATGTTATAAATTAATTGCTTAAACGTTATAAATTAATGGCTTAAATGTATAAAATAACACTTTAGATGCTGTAAATTAATGGTTTAAATGTTATAAATTAACAGTTTAAATGTTATAAATTAATAGCTTGAATGTTATAATTTAATGGCTTAGATGATATAAATTAATAGTTTAAATGTTATAAATTAATGGCTAAATGTATAAAATAACAGTTCAAAAGTTAGAAATTAATGGCTTAAATGTTATAAATTAATAGCATAAATGTTATAAATTAATAGTTTAGACGTTATAAATTAATTCCTTAAATGTTATAAATTAATGGCTTGAATGTAATAAATTAATAGCTTAAGTGTTGTAAATTAATGGTTTAGACGTTATAAATTACTAGTTACAATGTTGTTGTTTGATAATTTTTCTTACTTACCTGATATTTATGTTCTTCTTCGATGTTCACTCTCCGGAATTTCAGGCACAAAAGAGCACGCGCGCGACTTCCGTGTTCCTTATATAACTTAACAAGGCGTCGGTTTGTTAATCAAACGGTAACGATTTTTTGACATAGCAGGAGACGGTTTTTCCATTGTAACAAAATCAAATTGAACGATTTCTTAATTTTTATCGTAAATTTGCATCTTTTACGATTTAATACGATATCCATTTTTATCATTTTAATGGTTTCTACAAACTAAGACTAAATTCACACCTAAATGATACTAGTTTTCGACTATCGATTAGTTTGGACAAAAAGGGAAAAGAGCCTAAGGGCAGTCGATGACGTTACTGTGAAATAAGTTAAGCTATTAAATAATCAGACAGATAAAATTCATATTAAGCGTTATATTATATTATCGATATTCCTTCATTTACTCGTAATAATTAAAAAATAAAACGTTCTTTTTTCTTGAGTAACACCTACATCACTGTTTGCGATATTTAAGATTCTTATTTAATGCTTATTTAGAAGTCAGGTACCTGTTTAATTCCTCACAAGTTAAACGATTAAATTTACTCGTTATAGTTGTAACATAAAATGGCTTTATTTCTTCAATACCGCCTGCATCGCTGTACGTGATACAGTTATTAATTATGTAGCAAATAATATGATCTAATTGGCTGTAATCGCGGTTACGTATTTCTTCGTTAAATCTATCGATGTATTGGGCTATTAGCGCGAGACTTACTGATTCCTCGAGGTATGGTTTGATTCTTATAAATTAATGTTTTAAATGTGCCAATTAATGTTTCAATTGTTATAAATTAATAGTATAATCGTTGTTAATTATTTGCTTAAATGTTATAAATTAATAGCTTAAGTGTTATAAATTAATAGTTTGAATGTTAGGAATTAATGGTATAAATGTAAAAATTAATAGCTTAAATGTTATGAATTTGTGACTTACTGTTGTAAATTCATGACGTAAATATTGTAAATTAATGGCTTAAATGTTATAAATTAATAGTGCAGTCCAGTGTAGATCATCCAAAATGATCTTAGCGGCATTTGTTGATCCAAACTGGACTGTTGCGTAGTTCTTGGCTTGGTATCGTTTTCCAAAGATTAATCGACTGATTAATTTTTGGAAAACGATGCCAATTACCAGGTCTCACCACGAAGAGGTGACTACGCACGAGACCCGCCCATGGGTTATTTAACACTACACATCGATCTCGACATTCAACCTATTGGCAGAATGTCCAGTTTTGACACTACTTGACCATGGGCCTGCGTAAAGAAATAGTTGTTTCGTAGTCTAACTGCGAAACACATATCTCCAACGCAGCGCTAACATGAATCTTTACAAACGTAGAACAAGGCATACGTAACGCATCATCTATCTCCCACACAACGAATACATCGATCAGTAGAAATATACAATAATTCGCATCCCTACTGGCAACATTCGGTATCAAAGACACATTTATCTAACTTGGAGCGAAAAGAAGAAGATGAAGCTACTGACACTGCCCGAAACGGACGAGATCGCGATCTCTCGAAAGAACTAACAAACCTACGCGACGTACCCCCGTACACGAGATAACCCCGAGGTTCAACGGAAAGCCTAAGAATTGGCCGTAACTCGATTCCTGTTTCGCCGTTCGAAACTTACACGAGTCGCGGTCGATGGCGCCGACAGATGATGCCAGTGATCCACTAGTAATTCAGCCGTGGAACCAGCACATAGGCCAGCAACTTGACACACTCCAACTGAACAAGTGGAACCCGGGGAGGGACCGCTGAACAGGATTACGAAGGCAAGAGGCCCCAACTGAACAGTGGGGTCCACTCACAGGGAGGGACCGCTGAACAGGATTACCAAGGCACGAGGCCCCAACTGAACAGTGGGGTCCACTCACGGGGAGGGACCGCTGAACAGGATTACGAAGGCAATACCTCAACTGAACAGTGGGGTCCACTCCCGCGGGGCCGAACAGGATTACGGAGGACGTGAAATTGGTGGTCTCTGATCGAGTACCCAAGTACCAATCGGACAGGACTGCAGATCCACGAGTGAATCCCCAACAGATTAGCAAGCATCACCGGCACGACGACAACTCCCGTGATCCGATGCAAACGTTGAGCAGTCACCAAGACAGAGCTGTCCTTGGGCGACTTACGAATCCGAAGAGTTGTCTAGAGCACATTGACCCGCACGCACCCGAAATACACGCGAGCGAGTACGCCACGCGACAGTTTGAAAGAACTGAGTGATCGCGAACCGATATATCGTGGGAACAATTTTTCCAGTATGGTAAGCGAGGGGATCAAGAGAGACGAGATCTTTATTTGTCGTTCCAAGATAGATAAGTATCTTTGTACAGGATGAGCTTACAATGTACATAACATAGGTATCTATCTTATGATTAATTAAAGCTAATACGCTCGCATCCCACGGTGTCCTGCGATGTCCCACGATGTCCCACGTTGCCCCCGCGGGGGGGGGGGGGTGGGGGGGTATTAGTCCAGTTTAGATCACCAAAACTATTTTGGGTGATCAAGACCAGACTATATTCAAGTAGTTTTTAGCTTGATATCGTTTTCGAATAATAATACTAATATTCGAAATAGTACTTGGTGTATTATTATTTGGAAAACGATACCAATTACCGGGACCCACCACGAGGAGGTAACTACGCTCGGGTCCCATTTACATATGAGTTTTTACGCATTGGAAGCAGAGATGTAAAATTATTTTATAATAAAGCGACATTGTAGCGGCGGCATTGTTTTGTCCGGAGTTTATTTGTTTTTAAATTACTTGTAATCTAACGGTTTTGGTACTCCGAGGCAAAACAACAACACTATTTGAAATGTCCTATGACTCATGTGCAGCTACAGATAAGATGTCGTTGCCTTCGGTTAAACTACACTTGCTTCCTTGATTCCATGAATATGGTGTTGTTTCCTTGGTTTTTAGCAGACATGGAAAATTACACCTTAAAATTACACTCTGCGTTACCACTGCTTTTATACAAAATAGTGAAATGAGAAATTAAGTACTGTATTTAAAATTAAAAAATAATGCTATATAGAAATAAAATAGCAATCCAGGGACCTGAAAGATTTCGTTAATAAAATAATACAATATAAATCATTAATTCACTCACATTGATGGTACTGATTTAAATCAATGAATGTAGAGTTGCTTCCGATTAATGGTACAACTGTTATAAATTAAGAGCACAATTACTTTGAATTAATGGGAGAATATGGTTATAAATTATTGGTATAGTTGTTAAGAATTAATGGAGGAATTGTTTTAGATTAATGGCTTAAATATTATAAATTAATGGCTTAGATGATATAAATTAATAGTTCAAATATTGTAAATTAGTGGCTTAGATGTTGTAAATTAATAGCTTAAATGTTATAATTTAATGGCTTAGATGATATAAATTAATAGTTTAAATGTTATAAATTATTGGCAAAATGTATAAAATAACAGTTCAAAAGTTAGAAATTAATGGCTTAAATATTATAAATTAATAGCTTAAATGTCATAAATTAATGGCTTAAATGTATAAAATAACACATTAAATGTTGTAAATTAATGGCTTAGATGTTGTTAATTAATAGCTTAAATGTTATAAAATAATAGCTTAAATGTATAAAACAACAGTTTAATGGTTGTAAATTAGTGGCTCAGATGTTGTCAATTAATTGCTTAAATGTTAGAAATTAATGGCTTAAATGTTAGAAATTAATAGTTTACATGTTATAAATTAATTGCTTAAATGTTATAAATTAATGGCTTAAATGTATAAAATAACACTTTAAATGCTGTAAATTAATGGTTTAAATGTTATAAATTAACAGTTTAAATGTTATAAATTAATAGCTTGAATGTTATAATTTAATGGCTTAGATGATATAAATTAATAGTTTATATGTTATAAATTAATGGCTAAATGTATAAAATAACAGTTCAAAAGTTAGAAATTAATGGCTTAAATGTTATAAATTAATAGCATAAATGTAATAAATTAATAGTTTAGACGTTATAAATTATTTCCTTAAATGTTATAAATTAATGGCTTGAACGTTATAAATTAATAGCTTAAGTGTTGTAAATTAATGGTTTAGACGTTATAAATTACTAGTTACAATGTTGTTGTTTGATATTTTTTCTTACTTACCTGATATTTATGTTCTTCTTCGATGTTCACTCTCCGGAATTTCAGGCACAAAAGAGCTCGCGCGCGACTTCCGTGTTCCTTATATAACTTAACAAGGCGTCGGTTTGTTAATCAAACGGTAACGATTTTTTGACATAGCAGGAGACGGTTTTTCCATTGTAACAAAATCAAATTGAACGATTTCTTAATTTTTATCGTAAATTGGCATCTTTTACGATTTAATACGATATCCATTTTTATCATTTTAATAGTTTCTACAAACTAAGACTAAATTCACACCTACATGATACTAGTTTTCGACTATCGATTAGTTTGGACAAAAAGGGAAAAGAGCTTAAGGGCAGTCGATGACGTTACTGTGAAATAAGTTAAGCTATTAAATAATCAGACAGATAAAATTCATATTAAGCGTTATATTATATTATCGATATTCGTTCATTTACTCGTGCTAATTAAAAAATAAAACGTTCTTTTTTCTTGAGTAACACCTACATCACTGTTTGCGATATTTAAGATTCTTATTTAATGCTTATTTAGAAGTCAGGTACTTTTTTAATTCTTCACAAGTTAAACGATTAAATTTACTCGTTATAGTTGTAACATAAAATGGCTTTATTTCTTCAATACCGCCTGCATCGCTGTACGTGATACAGTTATTAATTATGTAGCAAATAATATGATCTAATTGGCTGTAATCGCGGTTACGTATTTCTTCGTTAAATCTATCGATGTATTGGGCTATTAGCACGAGACTTACTGATTCCTCGAGGTATGGTTTGATTCTTATAAATTAATGTTTTAAATGTGCCAATTAATGTTTCAATTGTTATAAATTAATAGTATAATCGTTGTTAATTATTTGCTTAAATGTTATAAATTAATAGCTTAAGTGTTATAAATTAATAGTTTGAATGTTAGGAATTAATGGTATAAATGTAAAAATTAATAGCTTAAATGTTATGAATTTGTGACTTACTGTTGTAAATTCATGACGTAAATATTGTAAATTAATGGCTTAAATGTTATAAATTAATAGTGCAGTCCAGTGTAGATCATCCAAAATGATCTTGGGGGCTTTTGGTGATCCAAACTGGACTGTTGCGTAGTTCTTGGCTTGGTATCGTTTTCCAAAGATTAATCGACTGATTAATTTTTGGAAAACGATGCCAATTACCAGGTCTCACCACGAGGAGTTGACTACGCACGAGACCCGCCCATGGGTTATTCAACACAACACATCGATCTCGACATTCAACCTATTGGCAGAATGTCCAGTTTTGACACTACTTGACCATGGTCCTGCGTAAAGAAATAGTTGTTTCGTAGTCTAACTGCGAAACACATATCTCCAACGCAGCGCTAACATGAATCTTTACAAACGTAGAACAAGGCATACGTAACGCATCATCTATCTCCCACACAACGAATACATCGATCAGTAGAAATATACAATAATTCGCATCCCTACTGGCAATATACGGTATCAAAGACACATTTATCTAACTTGGAGCGAAAAGAAGAAGATGAAGCTACTGACACTGTCCCGAAACGGACGAGATCGCGATCTCTCGAAAGAACTAACAAACCTACGCGACGTACCCCCGTACACGAGATAACCCCGAGGTTCAACGGAAAGCCCAAGAATTGGCCGTAACTCGATTCCTGTTTCGCCGTTCGAAACTTACACGAGTCGCGGTCGATGGCGCCGACAGATGATGCCAGTGATCCACTAGTAATTCAGCCGTGGATCCAGCACATAGGCCAGCAACTTGACACACTCCAACTGAACAAGTGGAACCCGGGGAGGGACCGCTGAACAGGATTACCAAGGCACGAGGCCCCAACTGAACAGTGGGGTCCACTCACGGGGAGGGACCGCTGAACAGGATTACGAAGGCAATACCTCAACTGGACAGTGGGGTCCACTCCCGCGGGGCCGAACAGGATTACGGAGGACGTGAAATTGGTGGTCTCTGATCGAGTACCCAAGTACCAATCGGACAGGACTGCAGATCCACGAGTGAATCCCCAACAGATTAGCAAGCATCACCTTCACGACGACAACTCCCGTGATCCGATGCAAACGTTGAGCAGTCACCAAGACAGAGCTGTCCTTGGGCGACTTACGAATCCGAAGAGTTGTCTAGAGCACATTGACCCGCACGCACCCGAAATACACGCGAGCGAGTTCGCCACGCGACAGTTTGAAAGAACTGAGTGATCTCGAACCGATATATCGTGGGAACAATTTTTCCAGTATGGTAAGCGAGGGGATCAAGAGAGACGAGATCTTTATTTGTCGTTCCAAGATAGATAAGTATCTTTGTACAGAATGAGCTTACAATGTACATAACATAGGTATCTATCTTATGATTAATTAAAGCTAATACGCTCGCATCCCACGGTGTCCTGCGATGTCCCACGATGTCCCACGTTGCCCCCGCGGGGGGGTATTAGTCCAGTTTAGATCACCAAAACTATTTTGGGTGATCAAGACCAGACTATATTCAAGTAGTTTTTAGCTTGATATCGTTTTCGAATAATGATACTAATATTCGAAATAGTACTTGGTGTATTATTATTTGGAAAACGATACCAATTACCGGGACCCACCACGAGGAGGTAACTACGCTCGGGTCCCATTTACATATGAGTTTTTACGCATTGGAAGCAGAGATGTAAAATTATTTTATAATAAAGCGACATTGTAGCGGCGGCATTGTTTTGTCCGGAGTTTATTTGTTATTAAATTACTTGTAATCTAACGGTTTTGGTACTCCGAGGCAAAACAACAACACTATTTGAAATGTCCTATGACTCATGTGCAGCTACAGATAAGATGTCGTTGCCTTCGGTTAAACTACACTTGCTTCCTTGATTCCATGAATATGGTGTTGTTTAATTGGTTTTTAGCAGACATGGAAAATTACATCTTAAAATTACACTCTGCGTTACCACTGCTTTTATACAAAATAGTGAAATGGGAAATTAAGTACTGTATTTAAAATTAAAAAATAATGCTATATAGAAATAAAATAGCAATCCAGGGACCTGCACGATTTCGTTAATAAAATAATACAATATAAATCATTAATTCACTCACATTGATGGTACTGATTTAAATCAATGAATGTAGAGTTGCTTCCGATTAATGGTACAACTGTTATAAATTAAGAGCACAATTACTTTGAATTAATGGGAGAATATGGATATAAATTATTGGAATAGTTGTTAGGAATTAATGGAGGAATTGTTTTAGATTAATGGCTTAAATATTATAAATTAATGGCTTAGATGATATAAATTAATAGTTTAAATATTGTAAATTAGTGGCTTAGATGTTGTAAATTAATAGCTTAAATGTTATAATTTAATGGCTTAGATGATATAAATTAATAGTTTAAATGTTATAAATTAATGGCTAAATGTATAAAATAACAGTTCAAAAGTTAGAAATTAATGGCTTAAATGTTATAAATTAATAGCTTAAATGTTATAAATTAATAGCTTAAATGTATAAAATAACACTTTAAATGTTGTAAATTAATGGCTTAGATGTTGTTCATTAATAGCTTAAATGTTATAAAATAATAGCTTAAATGTATAAAACAACAGTTTAAATGTTGTAAATTAGTGGCTCAGATGTTGTCAATTAATTGCTTAAATGTTAGAAATTAATGGCTTAAATGTTAGAAATTAATAGTTTAAATGTTATAAATTAATTGCTTAAATGTTATAAATTAATGGCTTAAATGTATAAAATAACACTTTAAATGCTGTAAATTAATGGTTTAAATGTTATAAATTAACAGTTTAAATGTTATAAATTAATAGCTTGAATGTTATAATTTAATGGCTTAGATGATATAAATTAATAGTTTAAATGTTATAAATTAATGGCTAAATATATAAAATAACAGTTCAAAAGTTAGAAATTAATGGCTTAAATGTTATAAATTAATAGCATAAATGTTATAAATTAATAGTTTAGACGTTATAAATTAATTCCTTAAATGTTATAAATTAATGGCTTGAATGTTATAAAGTAATAGCTTAAGTGTTGTAAATTAATGGTTTAGACGTTATAAATTACTAGTTACAATGTTGTTGTTTGATATTTTTTCTTACTTACCTGATATTTATGTTCTTCTTCGATGTTCACTCTCCGGAATTTCAGGCACAAAAGAGCTCGCGCGCGACCTCCGTGTTCCTTATATAACATAACAAGGCGTCGGTTTGTTAATCAAACGGTAACGATTTTTTGACATAGCAGGAGACGGTTTTTCCATTGTAACAAAATCAAATTGAACGATTTCTTAATTTTTATCGTAAATTGGCATCTTTTACGATTTAATACGATATCCATTTTTATCATTTTAATAGTTTCTACAAACTAAGACTATATTCACACCTACATGATACTAGTTTTCGACTATCGATTAGTTTGGACAAAAAGGGAAAAGAGCCTAAGTGCAGCCGATGACGTTACTGTGAAATAAGTTAAGCTATTAAATAATCAGACAGATAAAATTCATATTAAGCGTTATATTATATTATCGATATTCGTTCATTTACTCGTGCTAATTAAAAAATAAAACGTTCTTTTTTCTTGAGTAACACCTACATCACTGTTTGCGATATTTAAGATTCTTATTTAATGCTTATTTAGAAGTCAGGTACCTTTTTAATTCTTCACAAGTTAAACGATTAAATTTACTCGTTATGGTTGTAACATAAAATGGCTTTATTTCTTCAATACCGCCTGCATCGCTGTACGTGATACAGTTATTAATTATGTAGCAAATAATATGATCTAATTGGTTGTAATCGCGGTTACGTATTTCTTCGTTAAATCTATCGATGTATTGGGCTATTAGCGCGAGACTTACTGATTCCTCGAGGAATGGTTTGATTCTTATAAATTAATGTTTTAAATGTGCCAATTATTGTTCCAATTGTTATAAATTAATAGGTTAATCGTTGTTAATTATTTGCTTAAATGTTATAAATTAATAGCTTAAGTGTTATAAATTAATAGTTTGAGTGTTAGGATTTAATGGTATAAATGTAAAAATTAATAGCTTAAATGTTATGAATTTGTGACTTATTGTTGTAAATTCATGACGTAAATATTGTAAATTAATGGCTTAAATGTTATAAATTAATAGTGCAGTCCAGTGTAGATCATCCAAAATGATCTTAGGGGCTTTTGTTGATCCAAACTGGACTGTTGCGTAGTTCTTGGCTTGGTATCGTTTTCCAAAGATTAATCGACTGATTAATTTTTGGAAAACGATGCCAATTACCAGGTCTCACCACGAGGAGGTGACTACGCACGAGACTCGCCCATGGGTTATTTAACACTACACATCGATCTCGACATTCAACCTATTGGCAGAGTGTCCAGTTTTGACACTACTTGACCATGGGCCTGCGTAAAGAAATAGTTGTTTCGTAGTCTATCTGCGAAACACATATCTCCAACGCAGCGCTAACATGAATCTTTACAAACGTAGAACAAGGCATACGTAACGCATCATCTATCTCCCACACAACGATTACATCGATCAGTACAAATAAACAATAATTCGCATCCCTACTGGCAACATTCGGTATCAAAGACACATTTATCTAACTTGGAGCGAAAAGAAGAAGATGAAGCTACTGACACTGTCCCGAAACGGACGAGATCGCGATCTCTCGAAAGAACTAACAAACCTACGCGACGTACCCCCGTACACGAGATAACCCCGAGGTTCAACGGAAAGCCCAAGAATTGGCCGTAACTCGATTCCTGTTTCGCCGTTCGAAACTTACAAGAGTCGCGGTCGATGGCGCCGACAGATGATGGCAGTGATCCACTAGTAATTCAGCCGTGGATCCAGCACATAGGCCAGCAACTTGACACACTCCAACTGAACAAGTGGAATCCGGGGAGGGACCGCTGAACAGGATTACGAAGGCAAGAGGCCCCAACTGAACAGTGGGGTCCACTCACAGGGAGGGACCGCTGAACAGGATTACCAAGGCACGAGGCCCCAACTGAACAGTGGGGTCCACTCACGGGGAGGGACCGCTGAACAGGATTACGAAGGCAATACCTCAACTGAACAGTGGGGCCCACTCCCGCGGGGCCGAACAGGATTACGGAGGACGTGAAATTGCTGGTCCCTGACCGAGTACCGAAGTACCAATCGGACAGGACTGCAGATCCACGACTGAATCCCCAACAGATTAGCAAGCATCACCGGCACGACGACAACTCCCGTGATCCGATGCAAACGTTGAGCAGTCACCAAGACAGAGCTGTCCTTGGGCGATTTACGAATCCGAAGAGTTGTCTAGAGCACATTGACCCGCACGCACCCGAAATACACGCGAGCGAGTACGCCACGCGACAGTTTGAAAGAACTGAGTGATCGCGAACCGATATATCGTGGGAACAATTTTTCCAGTATGGTAAGCGAGGGGATCAGGAGAGACGAGATCCTTATTTGTCGTTCCAAGATAGATAAGTATCTTTGTACAGAATGAGCTTACAATGTATATAACATAGGTATCTATCTTATGATTAATTAAAGCTAATACGCTCGCATCCCACGGTGTCCTGCGATGTCCCACGATGTCCCACGTTGCCCCCGCGGGGGGGTATTAGTCCAGTTTAGATCACCAAAACTATTTTGGGTGATCAAGACCAGACTATATTCAAGTAGTTTTTAGCTTGATATCGTTTTCGAATAATAATACTAATATTCGAAATAGTACTTGGTGTATTATTATTTGGAAAACGATACCAATTACCGGGACCCACCACGAGGAGGTAACTACGCTCGGGTCCCATTTACATATGAGTTTTTACGCATTGGAAGCAGAGATGTAAAATTATTTTATAATAAAGCGACATTGTAGCGGCGGCATTGTTTTGCCCGGAGTTTATTTGTTTTTAAATTACTTGGAATCTAACGGTTTTGGTACTCCGAGGCAAAACAACAACACTATTTGAAATGTCCTATGACTCATGTGCAGCTACAGATAAGATGTCGTTGCCTTCGGTTAAACTACACTTGCTTCCTTGATTCCATGAATATGGTGTTGTTTCCTTGGTTTTTAGCAGACATGGAAAATTACATCTTAAAATTACACTCTGCGTTACCACTGCTTTTATACAAAATAGTGAAATGAGAAATTAAGTACTGTATTTAAAATTAAAAAATAATGCTATATAGAAATAAAATAGCAATCCAGGGACCTGAAAGATTTCGTTAATAAAATAATACAATATAAATCATTAATTCACTCACATTGATGGTACTGATTTAAATCAATGAATGTAGAGTTGCTTCCGATTAATGGTACAACTGTTATAAATTAAGAGCACAATTACTTTGAATTAATGGGAGAATATGGTTATAAATTATTGGTATAGTTGTTAAGAATTAATGGAGGAATTGTTTTAGATTAATGGCTTAAATATTATAAATTAATGGCTTAGATGATATAAATTAATAGTTTAAATATTGTAAATTAGTGGCTTAGATGATATAAATTAATAGTTTAAATATTGTAAATTAGTGGCTTAGATGATATAAATTAATAGTTTAAATGTTATAAATTAATGGCTAAATGTATAAAATAACAGTTCAAAAGTTAGAAATTAATGCCTTAAATGTTATAAATTAATAGCTTAAATGTTATAAATTAAGAGCTTAAATGTATAAAATAACACTTTAAATGTTGTAAATTAATGGCTTAGATGTTGTTAATTAATAGCTTAAATGTTATAAAATAATAGCTTAAATGTATAAAACAACAGTTTAAACGTTGTAAATTAGTGGCTCAGATGTTGTCAATTAATTGCTTAAATGTTAGAAATTAATGGCTTAAATGTTAGAAATTAATAGTTTAAATGTTATAAATTAATTGCTTAAATGTTATAAATTAATGGCTTAAATGTATAAAATAACACTTTAAATGCTGTAAATTAATGGTTTAAATGTTATAAATTAACAGTTTAAATGTTATAAATTAATAGCTTGAATGTTATAATTTAATGGCTTAGATGATATAAATTAATAGTTTAAATGTTATAAATTAATGGCTAAATGTATAAAATAACAGTTCAAAAGTTAGAAATTAATGGCTTAAATGTTATAAATTAATAGCATAAATGTTATAAATTAATAGTTTAGACGTTATAAATTAATTCCTTAAATGTTATAAATTAATGGCTTGAAGGTTATAAATGAATAGCTTAAGTGTTGTAAATTAATGGTTTAGACGTTATAAATTACTAGTTACAATGTTGTTGTTTGATATTTTTTCTTACTTACCTGATATTTTTGTTCTTCTTCGATGTTCACTCTCCGGAATTTCAGGCACAAAAGAGCTCGCGCGCGACTTCCGTGTTCCTTATATAACTTAACAAGGCGTAGGTTTGTTAATCAAACGGTAACGATTTTTTGACATAGCAGGAGACGGTTTTTCCATTGTAACAAAATCAAATTGAACGATTTCTTAATTTTTATCGTAAATTGGCATCTTTTACGATTTAATACGATATCCATTTTTATCATTTTAATAGTTTCTACAAACTAAGACTAAATTCACACCTACATGATACTAGTTTTCGACTATCGATTAGTTTGGACAAAAAGGGAAAAGAGCCTAAGGGCAGTCGATGACGTTACTGTGAAATAAGTTAAGCTATTAAATAATCAGACAGATAAAATTCATATTAAGCGTTATATTATATTATCGATATTCGTTCATTTACTCGTGCTAATTAAAAAATAAAACGTTCTTTTTTCTTGAGTAACACCTACATCACTGTTTGCGATATTTAAGATTCTTATTTAATGCTTATTTAGAAGTCAGGTACCTTTTTAATTCTTCACAAGTTAAACGATTAAATTTACTCGTTATAGTTGTAACATAAAATGGCTTTATTTCTTCAATACCGCCTGCATCGCTGTACGTGATACAATTATTAATTATGTAGCAAATAATATGATCTAATTGGCTGTAATCGCGGTTACGTATTTCTTCGTTAAATCTATCGATGTATTTTGCTATTAGCGCGAGACTTACTGATTCCTCGAGGAATGGTTTGATTCTTATAAATTAATGTTTTAAATGTGCCAATTAATGTTTCAATTGTTATAAATTAATAGTTTAATCGTTGTTAATTATTTGCTTAAATGTTATAAATTAATAGCTTAAGTGTTATAAATTAATAGTTTGAGTGTTAGGAATTAATGGTATAAATGTAAAAATTAATAGCTTAAATGTTATGAATTTGTGACTTATTTTTGTAAATTCATGACGTAAATATTGTAAATTAATGGCTTAAATGTTATAAATTAATAGTGCAGTCCAGTGTAGATCATCCTAAATGATCTTAGGGGCTTTTGTTGATCCAAACTGGACTGTTGCGTAGTTCTTGGCTTGGTATCGTTTTCCAAAGATTAATCGACTGATTAATTTTTGGAAAACGATGCCAATTACGAGGTCTCAACACGAGGAGGTGACTACGCACGAGACCCGCCCATGGGTTATTTAACACTACACATCGATCTCGACATTCAACCTATTGGCAGAATGTCCAGTTTTGACACTACTTGACCATGGGCCTGCGTAAAGAAATAGTTGTTTCGTAGTCTAACTGCGAAACACATATCTCCAACGCAGCGCTAACATGAATCTTTACAAACGTAGAACAAGGCATACGTAACGCATCATCTATCTCCCACACAACGATTACATCGATCAGTACAAATAAACAATAATTCGCATCCCTACTGGCAACATTCGTTATCAAAGACACATTTATCTAACTTGGAGCGAAAAGAAGAAGATGAAGCTACTGACACTGTCCCGAAACGGACGAGATCGCGATCTCTCGAAAGAACTAACAAACCTACGCGACGTACCCCGGTACACGAGATAACCCCGAGGTTCAACGGAAAGCCCAAGAATTGGCCGTAACTCGATTCCTGTTTCGCCGTTCGAAACTTACACGAGTCGCGGTCGATGGCGCCGACAGATGATGGCAGTGATCCACTAGTAATTCAGCCGTGGATCCAGCACATAGGCCAGCAACTTGACACACTCCAACTGAACAAGTGGAACCCGGGGAGGGACCGCTGAACAGGATTACGAAGGCAAGAGGCCCCAACTGAACAGTGGGGTCCACTCACAGGGAGGGATCGCTGAACAGGATTACCAAGGCACGAGGCCCCAACTGAACAGTGGGGTCCACTCACGGGGAGGGACCGCTGAACAGGATTACGAAGGCAATACCTCAACTGAACAGTGGGGTCCACTCCCGCGGGGCCGAACAGGATTACGGAGGACGTGAAATTGCTGGTCCCTGACCGAGTACCGAAGTACCAATCGGACAGGACTGCAGATCCACGACTGAATCCCCAACAGATTAGCAAGCATCACCGGCACGACGACAATTCCCGTGATCCGATGCAAACGTTGAGCAGTCACCAAGACAGAGCTGTCCTTGGGCGACTTACGAATCCGAAGAGTTGTCTAGAGCACATTGACCCGCACGCACCCGAAATACACGCGAGCGAGTACGCCACGCGACAGTTTGAAAGAACTGAGTGATCGCGAACCGATATATCGTGGGAACAATTTTTCCAGTATGTTAAGCGAGGGGATCAAGAGAGACGAGATCTTTATTTGTCGTTCCAAGATAGATAAGTATCTTTGTACAGAATGAGCTTACAATGTACATAACATAGGTATCTATCTTATGATTAATTAAAGCTAATACGCTCGCATCCCACGGTGTCCTGCGATGTCCCACGATGTCCCACGTTGCCCCCGCGGGGGGGTATTAGTCCAGTTTAGATCACCAAAACTATTTTGGGTGATCAAGACCAGACTATATTCAAGTAGTTTTTAGCTTGATATCGTTTTCGAATAATACTACTAATATTCGAAATAGTACTTGGTGTATTATTATTTGGAAAACGATACCAATTACCGGGACCCACCACGAGAAGGTAACTACGCTCGGGTCCCATTTACATATGAGTTTTTACGCATTGGAAGCAGAGATGTAAAATTATTTTATAATAAAGCGACATTGTAGCGGCGGCATTGTTTTGTACGGAGTTTATTTGTTTTTAAATTACTTGTAATCTAACGGTTTTGGTACTCCGAGGCAAAACAACAACACTATTTGAAATGTCCTATGACTCATGTGCAGCTACAGATAAGATGTCGTTGCCTTCGGTTAAACTACACTTGCTTCCTTGATTCCATGAATATGGTGTTGTTTCCTTGGTTTTTAGCAGACATGGAAAATTACATCTTAAAATTACACTCTGCGTTACCACTGCTTTTATACAAAATAGTGAAATGAGAAATTAAGTACTGTATTTAAAATTAAAAAATAATGCTATATAAAAATAAAATAGCAATCCAGGGACCTGAAAGATTTCGTTAATAAAATAATACAATATAAATCATTAATTCACTCACATTGATGGTACTGATTTAAATCAATGAATGTAGAGTTGCTTCCGATTAATGGTACAACTGTTATAAATTAAGAGCACAATTACTTTGAATTAATGGGAGAATATGGTTATAAATTATTGGTATAGTTGTTAAGAATTAATGGAGGAATTGTTTTAGATTAATGGCTTAAATATTATCAATTAATGGCTTAGATGATATAAATTAATAGTTTAAATATTGTAAATTAGTGGCTTAGATGTTGTAAATTAATAGCTTAAATGTTATAAATTAATGGCTAAATGTATAAAATAACAGTTCAAAAGTTAGAAATTAATGGCTTAAATGTTATAAATTAATAGCTTAAATGTTATAAATTAATAGCTTAAATGTATAAAATAACACTTTAAATGTTGTAAATTAATGGCTTAGATGTTGTTAATTAATAGCTTAAGTGTTATAAAATAATAGCTTAAATGTATAAAACAACAGTTTAAATGTTGTAAATTAGTGGCTCAGATGTTGTCAATTAATTGCTTAAATGTTAGAAATTAATGGCTTAAATGTTAGAAATTAATAGTTTAAATGTTATAAATTATTTGCTTAAATGTTATAAATTAATGGCTTAGATGTATAAAATAACACTTTACATGCTGTAAATTAATGGTTTAAATGTTATAAATTAACAGTTTAAATGTTATAAATTAATAGCTTGAATGTTATAATTTAATGGCTTAGATGATATAAATTAATAGTTTAAATGTTATAAATTAATGGCTAAATGTATAGAATAACAGTTCAAAAGTTAGAAATTAATGGCTTAAATGTTATAAATTAATAGCATAAATGTTATAAATTAATAGTTTAGACGTTATAAATTAATTCCATAAATGTTATAAATTAATGGCTTGAATGTTATAAATTAATAGCTTAAGTGTTGTAAATTAATGGTTTAGGCGTTATAAATTACTAGTTACAATGTTGTTGTTTGATATTTTTTCTTACTTACCTGATATTTATGTTCTTCTTCGATGTTCACTCTCCGGAATTTCAGGCACAAAAGAACTCGCGCGCGACTTCCGTGTTCCTTATATAACTTAACTAGGCGTCGGTTTGTTAATCAAACGGTAACGATTTTTTGACATAGCAGGAGACGGTTTTTCCATTGTAACAAAATCAAATTGAACGATTTCTTAATTTTTATCGTAAATTGGCATCTTTTACGATTTAATACGATATCCATTTTTATCATTTTAATAGTTTCTGTTAATTCGGCCAATCGCGGGGAGACGCAATCGCGAGGAGAGACGTCAACGGGAGTCGTAAATTCCCGTTACGATTATACTAATCGACACCACGAGTTGATCGATCCCCTGATTTCCGTTAAGATAATAGGGGTGATTAAGTTTATATAACACTGTGATTCACAGAATTATAAAATATATATTTCCAACACTTAAACTACACTGTTGAGTAGATACAAATCGTCAATAACAACTTGTCGCACGAATATGAGATAGACACGAATGATAGAGCAAGGTTCGTACAGTCGAATTTCGTATGTTAGTGGACGGGAGAGTTAGATGCTACACGTCGACGTTGTTTTTCTACTACTAATTGTCGCCCTTAGGCTAGCGCGGAAGAAAGCTCGGTGTGGGTGTGCCCTTTGCATGAAGGACGCGGATTCGTTATTCACGCTGTTCATCAGGAAAAGTGAGGGCAACGATCCGCGATGTCGATTGGCTGTGACCCATGCTGAAACCTGAAGGAGTGAGTCGGAGTCCTCCTACCGACGTGGTTCATACATGACCTTGCACATGGGAAAACTCAGCCTGTTCTGTTAGACAGATGTTTGTTTTTTCCTAATGGGCGCGTACCCGCTTTCTCCGTATTTTTGATTGCGCCTAATAAACCCAAGGACCTCTCTAAAAACCAGATGTGTGTCGCAAATATTTCTAGCCTTAAGAAAGCCCCCCGGACGACGGATGGAATGCAGATACATGTGTACACAATGCGAGAGAAAGTTATGGTTGGTCCTCAGGTTTATTGAGGGTCGAAGTGACGTTACGCAGGCCGTCGGCTGGCCGGTCGCGAGAGATGCAGCGCAGATGTTTTAGGCGACGTAACATCCTCCCCCCGTTGAGAGGGTACCGATCAAAAGTTCTGGTAGGTAGAGTTACTTGGAGCTGCCGCCCAACTCTTTGTTGATTGCTGATTGTCCGTGGTCTGCTGGATGGGATCACCTCGATCCGCGAGGCTCGTTGTCATGTGGATTGTGATTGTCTGGATGAGGCCGTCTTCGCCCGAATGTATTCGATGATACGGCCGAGAGGCCGTTGCGTTGAGGATATGTTGTCTTCCTTGCGTTCTGGATCGTCGTGGTCCTCGGCATTGCCTAGATAGTTTCTATTGAAGTTCACGAACCAGGACGTGTCGTGAAACCGCTCGGCCCATGAAGTGTCGTGGAACACCTCGTCCCAGGAGGTGTCGTTATATATCTCTCCGATTTCACAACGGAAAGTGAAATTCGCATGTAGATGCGTTGTGGAGACGTGAAGAAGATCTATGGTTGATTGGGGAACAGGGCTCCCCCCGCTGACCCATTCGTGTCGCGCCTTCTTGATGATGCTTGATGGTTGGACCGGCGTGGTCCAATTATCCCCTAAAAACAAAATCGGAGGCATCTTACCTTTCGCTTGGTTAGGTTCGGATCTGCAGAGGGAAGATTTTGCATCTCGCTCCACGATGCTCGTCTCCGCAGGGGTTGTTGCCGTCCGTAGATGCTGTAGCTGCCAGGGAAGATTGATGGCCAGGCCTAAAGCTTGTTGCGTTGATAGCATGTTGTCCACCTCGTAGTCTGGATCATTGTCGTCCTCGTTTTTTCCAAGACATTTCCAGTTGATATTCACGATCCAAGGATTGTCGTGAATCACCTCGGTCCTGGAAGTTTCGTGGGACATCTCGTCCCAGGAGGTATCAGGTAACGCTTCGATCCAGGAGGTACCGTTGAAAAGACCTCTATTGATGCTTGGTATAGATTCTAGATTGGCTTCGATATCCTTGACGGAATTTGACCCGCTACTCTCGTCGTTTTGAGTTACAGTTGCAGGGCATCGCCCATCCTGTAACAGCTTCGGAAAGAATGTCTGCGACATCTTGTCGCCTGGTGAGGTTTTCTCTCTCTGTTGATCCAGAGAATCGTGAAGTGTTGTCTTCAGGACGCGTGTAGGCGATGAGGTGCGAGTTTCACGCAATGTGCCGCGCGGATTAGGCGATGAGATCCGCGTGTCAGGCGGCGATATCGACGTTGGATTCGACGCGTTGTTTTCTGCCGACGGAGTATGGCCTCTGTTGTCCTGGACGGGATTGAGTTCCTTCTGGTCCAGAGTATCTTGAGCGGTTTGCTGATTCAAGGCGTTTTGTGTCGTTGAATCAGATTGTTGTGATGTTGACGATGTGAACGTGGTCGTCGTCAGGTCGCGTATGGGGGACACGTTGTGAGTGTCACGCGATGAGCTCCGCATGTCGTGCGACGGGATCGGCGTTCGAGTCGATGCGATATTCTCCGTCGGCTGGTGTTTCACGCATGAATCGCGTGCTTTTAATGTCGAAGGGGTTGTTGATGGTAGTAGGTCAAAGAGGTCCAGGATCCGTACTTCAATCTTAAGATGCTCTCGCAATAAAGAGTCTGCATGAGCAATTTCCCCCTCATCTAACGCTTCCAGCTCGTCCTGAACCTCGATTATCTTCCTCCAATTCTCGTCGAAGAAGTTACGGCATGCTATTAGGGAGTTCTTTTCTACCCGTCCAGACGCTTCATATTCGTCGAGTTGACGCTTCGTGGTCGCGAGTCGGCGGACTAAGATGCTTCGTCTCCGCCGCAGTGTGCTGATCGGTTCAGCGTGGGCCATATTTGAGTTTAATGGCAGGAACGAGTTTACCTTAATCAAATGGACGTTGATCTAGGAACCTGTAGCTACTCGTTACAGTGCGGTGTGGGCTCGCGTATGTGCTGAGCGAGGAAGGAGTTCCTTTCCGATGGCAGCTCCTTTGGCTAGTTGCCTAAGTCGTTGGAATGTGGATTTCACGCGACACTGTATAGTCACTGGTCAATGCACTTTTTAATGGCGCAAAATCCGGCTCGAAGGACCATGTTATTTCGACCAATCGCGGGGAGACGCAATCGCGAGGAGAGACGTCAACGGGAGTCGTAAATTCCCGTTACGATTATACTAATCGACACCACGAGTTGATCGATCCCCTGATTTCCGTTAAGATAATAGGGGTGATTAAGTTTATATAACACTGTGATTCACAGAATTATAAAATATATATTTCCAACACTTAAACTACACTGTTGAGTAGATACAAATCGTCAATAACAACTTGTCGCACGAATATGAGATAGACACGAATGATAGAGCAAGGTTCGTACAGTCGAATTTCGTATGTTAGTGGACGGGAGAGTTAGATGCTACACGTCGACGTTGTTTTTCTACTACTAATTGTCGCCCTTAGGCTAGCGCGGAAGAAAGCTTGGTGTGGGTGTGCCCTTTGCATGAAGGACGCGGATTCGTTATTCACGCTGTTCATCAGGAAAAGTGAGGGCAACGATCCGCGATGTCGATTGGCTGTGACCCATGCTGAAACCTGAAGGAGTGAGTCGGAGTCCTCCTACCGACGTGGTTCATACATGACCTTGCACATGGGAAAACTCAGCCTGTTCTGTTAGACAGATGTTTGTTTTTTCCTAATGGGCGCGTACCCGCTTTCTCCGTATTTTTGATTGCGCCTAATAAACCCAAGGACCTCTCTAAAAACCAGATGTGTGTCGCAAATATTTCTAGCCTTAAGAAAGCCCCCCGGACGACGGATGGAATGCAGATACATGTGTACACAATGCGAGAGAAAGTTATGGTTGGTCCTCAGGTTTATTGAGGGTCGAAGTGACGTTACGCAGGCCATCGGCTGGCCGGTCGCGAGAGATGCAGCGCAGATGTTTTAGGCGACGTAACAGTTTCTACAAACTAAGACTATATTCACACCTACATGATACTAGTTTTCGAGTATCGATTAGTTTGGACAAAAAGGGAAAAGAGCCTAAGGGCAGTCGATGACGTTACTGTGAAATAAGTTAAGCTATTAAATAATCAGACAGATAAAATTCATATTAAGCGTTATATTATATTATCGATATTCGTTCATTTACTCGTACTAATTAAAAAATAAAACGTTCTTTTTTCTTGAGTAACACCTACATCACTGTTTGCGATATTTAAGATTCTTATTTAATGCTTATTTAGAAGTCAGGTACCTTTTTAATTCCTCACAAGTTAAACGATTAAATTTACTCGTTATAGTTGTAACATAAAATGGCTTTATTTCTTCAATACCGCCTGCATCGCTGTACGTGATACAGTTATTAATTATGTAGCAAATAATATGATCTAATTGGCTGTAATCGCGGTTACGTATTTCTTCGTTAAATCTATCGATGTATTGGGCTATTAGCGCGAGACTTACTGATTCCTCGAGGAATGGTTTGATTCTTATAAATTAATGTTTTAAATGTGCCAATTAATGTTTCAATTGTTATAAATTAATAGTTTAATCGTTGTTAATTATTTGCTTAAATGTTATAAATTAATAGCTTAAGTGTTATAAATTAATAGTTTGAATGTTAGGAATTAATGGTATAAATGTAAAAATTAATAGCTTAAATGTTATGAATTTGTGACTTATTGTTGTAAATTCATGACGTAAATATTGTAAATTAATGGCTTAAATGTTATAAATTAATAGTGCAGTCCAGTGTAGATCATCCAAAATGATCTTAGGGGCTTTTGTTGATCCAAACTGGACTGTTGCGTAGTTCTTGGCTTGGTATCGTTTTCCAAAGATTAATCGACTGATTAATTTTTGGAAAACGATGCCAATTACCAGGTCTCACCACGAGGAGGTGACTACGCACGAGACCCGCCCATGGGTTATTTAACACTACACATCGATCTCGACATTCAACCTATTGGCAGAATGTCCAGTTTTGACACTACTTGACCATGGGCCTGCGTAAAGAAATAGTTGTTTCGTAGTCTAACTGCGAAACACATATCTCCAACGCAGCGCTAACATGAATCTTTACAAACGTAGAACAAGGCATACGTAACGCATCATCTATCTCCCACACAACGATTACATCGATCAGTACAAATAAAGAATAATTCGCATCCCTACTGGCAACATTCGGTATCAAAGACACATTTATCTAACTTGGAGCGAAAAGAAGAAGATGAAGCTACTGACACTGTCCCGAAACGGACGAGATCGCGATCTCTCGAAAGAACTAACAAACCTACGCGACGTACCCCCGTACACGAGATAACCCCGAGGTTCAACGGAAAGCCCAAGAATTGGCCGTAACTCGATTCCTGTTTCGCCGTTCGAAACTTACACGAGTCGCGGTCGATGGCGCCGACAGATGATGCCAGTGATCCACTAGTAATTCAGCCGTGGATCCAGCACATAGGCCAGCAACTTGACACACTCCAACTGAACAAGTGGAACCCGGGGAGGGACCGCTGAACAGGATTACGAAGGCAAGAGGCCCCAACTGAACAGTGGGGTCCACTCACAGGGAGGGACCGCTGAACAGGATTACCAAGGCACGAGGCCCCAACTGAACAGTGGGGTCCACTCACGGGGAGGGACCGCTGAACAGGATTACGAAGGCAATACCTCAACTGAACAGTGGGGTCCACTCCCGCGGGGCCGAACAGGATTACGGAGGACGTGAAATTGCTGGTCCCTGACCGAGTACCGAAGTACCAATCGGACAGGACTGCAGATCCACGACTGAAACCCCAACAGATTAGCAAGCATCACCGGCACGACGACAACTCCCGTGATCCGATGCAAACGTTGAGCAGTCACCAAGACAGAGCTGTCCTTGGGCGACTTACGAATCCGAAGAGTTGTCTAGAGCACATTGACCCGCACGCACCCGAAATACACGCGAGCGAGTACGCCACGCGACAGTTTGAAAGAACTGAGTGATCGTGAACCGATATATCGTGGGAACAATTTTTCCAGTATGGTAAGCGAGGGGATCAAGAGAGACGAGATCTTTATTTGTCGTTCCAAGATAGATAAGTATCTTTGTACAGAATGAGCTTACAATGTACATAACATAGGTATCTATCTTATGATTAATTAAAGCTAATACGCTCGCATCCCACGGTGTCCTGCGATGTCCCACGATGTCCCACGTTGCCCCCGCGGGGGGGTATTAGTCCAGTTTAGATCACCAAAACTATTTTGGGTGATCAAGACCAGACTATATTCAAGTAGTTTTTAGCTTGATATCGTTTTCGAATAATAATACTAATATTCGAAATAGTACTTTGTGTATTATTATTTGGAAAACGATACCAATTACCGGGACCCACCACGAGGAGGTAACTACGCTCGGGTCCCATTTACATATGAGTTTTTACGCATTGGAAGCAGAGATGTAAAATTATTTTATAATAAAGCGACATTGTAGCGGCGGCATTGTTTTGTCCGGAGTTTATTTGTTTTTAAATTACTTGTAATCTAACGGTTTTGGTACTCCGAGGCAAAACAACAACACTATTTGAAATGTCCTATGACTCATGTGCAGCTACAGATAAGATGTCGTTGCCTTCGGTTAAACTACACTTCCTTCCTTGATTCCATGAATATGGTGTTGTTTCCTTGGTTTTTAGCAGACATGGAAAATTACATCTTAAAATTACACTCTGCGTTACCACTGCTTTTATACAAAATAGTGAAATGAGAAATTAAGTACTGTATTTAAAATTAAAAAATAATGCTATATAGAAATAAAATAGCAATCCAGGGACCTGAAAGATTTCGTTAATAAAATAATACAATATAAATCATTAATTCACTCACATTGATGGTACTGATTTAAATCAATGAATGTAGAGTTGCTTCCGATTAATGTTACAACTGTTACAAATTAAGAGCACAATTACTTTGAATTAATTTGAGAATATGGTTATAAATTATTGGTATAGTTGTTAAGAATTAATTGAGGAATTGTTTTAGATTAATGGCTTAAATATTATAAATTAATGGCTTAGATGAAACAAATTAATAGTTTAAATATTGTAAATTAGTGGCTTAGATGTTGTAAATTAATAGCTTAAATGTTATAATTTAATGGCTTAGATGTTATAAATTAATAGCTTAAATGTTATAAATTAATAGCTTAAATGTATAAAATAACACTTTAAATGTTGTAAATTAATGGCTTAGATGTTGTTAATTAATAGCTTAAATGTTATAAAATAATAGCTTAAATGTATAAAACAACAGTTTAAATGTTGTAAATTAGTGGCTCAGATGTTGTCAATTAATTGCTTAAATGTTAGAAATTAATGGCTTAAATGTTAGAAATTAATGGCTTAAATGTATAAAATAACACATTAAATGCTGTAAATTAATGGTTTAAGTGTTATAAATTAACAGTTTATATGTTATAAATTAATAGCTTTAATGTTATAATTTAACGGCTTAGATGATATAAATTAATAGTTTAAATGTTATAAATTAATGGCTAAATGTATAAAATAACAGTTCAAAAGTTAGAAATTAATGGCTTAAATGTTATAAATTAATAGCATAAATGTTATAAATTAATAGTTTAGACGTTATAAATTAATTCCTTAAATGTTATAAATTAATGGCTTGAATGTTATAAATTAATAGCTTAAGTGTTGTAAATTAATGGTTTAGACGTTATAAATTACTAGTTACAATGTTGTTGTTTGATATTTTTTCTTACTTACCTGATATTTATGTTCTTCTTCGATGTTCACTCTCCGGAATTTCAGGCACAAAAGAGCTCGCGCGCGACCTCCGTGTTCCTTATATAACATAACAAGGCGTCGGTTTGTTAATCAAACGGTAACGATTTTTTGACATAGCAGGAGACGGTTTTTCCATTGTAACAAAATCAAATTGAACGATTTCTTAATTTTTATCGTAAATTGGCATCTTTTACGATTTAATACGATATCCATTTTTATCATTTTAATAGTTTCTACAAACTAAGACTATATTCACACCTACATGATACTAGTTTTCGACTATCGATTAGTTTGGACAAAAAGGGAAAAGAGCCTAAGGGCAGTCGATGACGTTACTGTGAAATAAGTTAAGCTATTAAATAATCAGACAGATAAAATTCATATTAAGCGTTATATTATATTATCGATATTCGTTCATTTACTCGTGCTAAATAAAAAATAAAACGTTCTTTTTTCTTGAGTAACACCTACGTCACTGTTTGCGATATTTAAGATTCTTATTTAATGCTTATTTAGAAGTCAGGTACCTTTTTAATTCTTCACAAGTTAAACGATTAAATTTACTCGTTATGGTTGTAACATAAAATGGCTTTATTTCTTCAATACCGCCTGCATCGCTGTACGTGATACAGTTATTAATTATGTAGCAAATAATATGATCTAATTGGTTGTAATCGCGGTTACGTATTTCCTCGTTAAATCTATCGATGTATTGGGCTATTAGCGCGAGACTTACTGATTCCTCGAGGAATGGTTTGATTCTTATAAATTAATGTTTTAAATGTGCCAATTATTGTTTCAATTGTTATAAATTAATAGTTTAATCGTTGTTAATTATTTGCTTAAATGTTATAAATTAATAGCTTAAGTGTTATAAATTAATAGTTTGAGTGTTAGGAATTAATGGTATAAATGTAAAAATTAATAGCTTAAATGTTATGAATTTGTGACTTATTGTTGTAAATTCATGACGTAAATATTGTAAATTAATGGCTTAAATGTTATAAATTAATAGTGCAGTCCAGTGTAGATCATCCAAAATGATCTTAGGGGCTTTTGTTGATCCAAACTGGACTGTTGCGTAGTTCTTGGCTTGGTATCGTTTTCCAAAGATTAATCGACTGATTAATTTTTGGAAAACGATGCCAATTACCAGGTCTCACCACGAGGAGGTGACTACGCACGAGACCCGCCCATGGGTTATTTAACACTACACATCGATCTCGACATTCAACCTATTGGCAGAATGTCCAGTTTTGACACTACTTGACCATGGGCCTGCGTAAAGAAATAGTTGTTTCGTAGTCTAACTGCGAAACACATATCTCCAACGCAGCGCTAACATGAATCTTTACAAACGTAGAACAAGGCATACGTAACGCATCATCTATCTCCCACACAACGATTACATCGATCAGTACAAATAAACAATAATTCGCATCCCTACTGGCAACATTCGGTATCAAAGACACATTTATCTAACTTGGAGCGAAAAGAAGAAGATGAAGCTACTGACACTGTCCCGAAACGGACGAGATCGCGATCTCTCGAAAGAACTAACAAACCTACGCGACGTACCCCCGTACACGAGATAACC
This sequence comes from Bombus flavifrons, assembly GCF_040668555.2. Taxonomy (NCBI): domain Eukaryota; kingdom Metazoa; phylum Arthropoda; class Insecta; order Hymenoptera; family Apidae; genus Bombus; species Bombus flavifrons. The sequence goes on along the minus strand of NC_138458.1, from coordinate 2,504,990 downwards.
CCGAGGTTCAACGGAAAGCCCAAGAATTGGCCGTAACTCGATTCCTGTTTCGCCGTTCGAAACTTACACGAGTCGCGGTCGATGGCGCCGACAGATGATGCCAGTGATCCACTAGTAATTCAGCCGTGGATTCAGCACATAGGCCAGCAACTTGACACACTCCAAATGAACAAGTGGAACCCGGGGAGGGACCGCTGAACAGGATTACGAAGGCAAGAGGCCCCAACTGAACAGTGGGGTCCACTCACAGGGAGGGACCGCTGAACAGGATTACCAAGGCACGAGGCCCCAACTGAACAGTGGGGTCCACTCACGGGGAGGGACCGCTGAACAGGATTACGAAGGCAATACCTTAACTGAACAGTGGGGTCCACTCCCGCGGGGCTGAACAGGATTACGGAGGACGTGAAATTGCTGGTCCATGACCGAGTACCGAAGTACCAATCGGACAGGACTGCAGATCCACGACTGAATCCCCAACAGATTAGCAAGCATCACCGGCACGACGACAACTCCCGTGATCCGATGCAAACGTTGAGCAGTCACCAAGACAGAGCTGTCCTTGGGCGACTTACGAATCCGAAGAGTTGTCTAGAGCACATTGACCCGCACGCACCCGAAATACACGCGAGCGAGTACGCCACGCGACAGTTTGAAAGAACTGAGTGATCGCGAACCGATATATCGTGGGAACAATTTTTCCAGTATGGTAAGCGAGGGGATCAAGAGAGACGAGATCTTTATTTGTCGTTCCAAGATAGATAAGTATCTTTGTACAGGATGAGCTTACAATGTACATAACATAGGTATCTATCTTATGATTAATTAAAGCTAATACGCTCGCATCCCACGGTGTCCTGCGATGTCCCACGATGTCCCACGTTGCCCCCGCGGGGGGGTATTAGTCCAGTTTAGATCACCAAAACTATTTTGGGTGATCAAGACCAGACTATATTCAAGTAGTTTTTAGCTTGATATCGTTTTCGAATAATAATACTAATATTCGAAATAGTACTTGGTGTATTATTATTTGGAAAACGATACCAATTACCGGGACCCACCACGAGGAGGTAACTACGCTCGGGTCCCATTTACATATGAGTTTTTACGCATTGGAAGCAGAGATGTAAAATTATTTTATAATAAAGCGACATTGTAGCGGCGGCATTGTTTTGTCCGGAGTTTTTTTGTTTTTAAATTACTTGTAATCTAACGGTTTTGGTACTCCGAGGCAAAACAACAACACTATTTGAAATGTCCTATGACTCATGTGCAGCTACAGATAAGATGTCGTTGCCTGCGGTTAAACTACACTTGCTTCCTTGATTCCATGAATATGGTGTTGTTTCCTTGGTTTTTAGCAGACATGGAAAATTACATCTTAAAATTACACTCTGCGTTACCACTGCTTTTATACAAAATAGTGAAATGAGAATTTAAGTACTGTATTTAAAATTCAAAAATAATGCTATATAGAAATAAAATAGCAATCCAGGGACCTGAAAGATTTCGTTAATAAAATAATACAATATAAATCATTAATTCACTCACATTGATGGTACTGATTTAAATCAATGAATGTAGAGTTGCTTCCGATTAATGGTACAACTGTTATAAATTAAGAGCACAATTACTTTGAATTAATGGGAGAATATGGTTATAAATTATTGGTATAGTTGTTAAGAATTAATGGAGGAATTGTTTTAGATTAATGGCTTAAATGTTATAATTTAATGGCTTAGATGATATAAATTAATAGTTTAAATGTTATAAATTAATGGCTAAATGTATAAAATAACAGTTCAAAAGTTTGAAATTAATGGCTTAAATGTTATAAATTAATAGCTTAAATGTTATAAATTAATAGCTTAAATGTATAAAATAACACATTAAATGTTGTAAATTAATGGCTTAGATGTTGTTAATTAATAGCTTAAATGTTATAAAATAATAGCTTAAATGTATAAAACAACAGTTTAAAGGTTGTAAATTAGTGGCTCAGATGTTGTCATTTAATTGCTTAGATGTTAGAAATTAATGGCTTAAATGTTAGAAATTAATAGTTTAAATGTTATAAATTAATTGCTTAAATGTTATAAATTAATGGCTTAAATGTATAAAATAACACTTTAAATGCTGTAAATTAATGGTTTAAATGTTATAAATTAACAGTTTAAATGTTATAAATTAATAGCTTGAATGTTATAATTTAATGGCTTAGATGATATAAATTAATAGTTTAAATGTTATAAATTAATGGCTAAATGTATAAAATAACAGTTCAAAAGTTAGAAATTAATGGCTTAAATGTTATAAATTAATAGCATAAATGTTATAAATTAATAGTTTAGACGTTATAAATTAATTCCTTAAATGTTACAAATTAATGGCTTGAATGTTATAAATTAATAGCTTAAGTGTTGTAAAGTAATGGTTTAGACGTTATAAATTACTAGTTACAATGTTGTTGTTTGATATCTTTTCTTACTTACCTGATATTTATGTTCTTCTTCGATGTTCACTCTCCGGAATTTCAGGCACAAAAGAGCTCGCCCGCGAATTCCGTGTTCCTTATATAACTTAACAAGGCGTCGGTTTGTTAATCAAACGGTAACGATTTTTTGACATAGCAGGAGACGGTTTTTCCATTGTAACAAAATCAAATTGAACGATTTCTTAATTTTTATCGTAAATTGGCATCTTTTACGATTTAATACGATATCCATTTTTATCATTTAAATAGTTTCTACAAACTAAGACTAAATTCACACCTACATGATACTAGTTTTCGACTATCGATTAGTTTGGACAAAAAGGGAAAAGAGCCTAAGGGCAGTCGATGACGTTACTGTGAAATAAGTTAAGCTATTAAATAATCAGACAGATAAAATTCATATTAAGCGTTATATTATATTATCGATATTCGTTCATTTACTCGTGCTAATTAAAAAATAAAACGTTCTTTTTTCTTGAGTAACACCTACATCACTGTTTGCGATATTTAAGATTCTTATTTAATGCTTATTTAGAAGTCAGGTACCTTTTTAATTCTTCACAAGTTAAACGATTAAATTTACTCGTTATAGTTGTAACATAAAATGGCTTTATTTCTTCAATACCGCCTGCATCGCTGTACGTGATACAGTTATTAATTATGTAGCAAATAATATGATCTAATTGGCCGTAATCGCTGTTACGTATTTCTTCGTTAAATCTATCGATGTATTGGGCTATTAGCGCGAGACTTACTGATTCCTCGAGGAATGGTTTGATTCTTATAAATTAATGTTTTAAATGTGCCAATTAATGTTTCAATTGTTAAATGTTAATAGTTTAATCGTTGTTAATTATTTGCTTAAATGTTATAAATTAATAGCTTAAGTGTTATAAATTAATAGTTTGAATGTTAGGAATTAATGGTATAAATGTAAAAATTAATAGCTTAAATGTTATGACTTTGTGACTTATCGTTGTAAATTCATGACGTAAATATTGTAAATTAATGGCTTAAATGTTATAAATTAATAGTGCAGTCCAGTGTAGATCATCCAAAATGATCTTAGGGGCTTTTGGTGATCCAAACTGGACTGTTGCGTAGTTCTTGGCTTGGTATCTGTTAGGAAAGTGATACATTTACACTGTACATGAGAGTGTGTGTGTAAGCGTTAGAGGGTGTCCTGGTCTGAGTTGAGACAAAGGACTGTTAGTAGTCGTTAGGAAGCGTTTGAAAGAGTCGGTTGTTGACAAGCGTGCGTGCAAGACGTTCTTCAGAGTGGAATATAGATGTATAGCTGTTGTGTGAAATAAAGTCAGTTATTTGTATTTCCAAATCCTCATGATTTCCTTAACATGGTAGCAGAGCGTGGTTTATAGTTTTGCAAGTTATTGAGTGCGTGGCTTTTCAATCTTGCGAGTTAGTTCGAGTGAGTTTCAATAAGGGAAGAAACGTTCAAGGAAAGAAGAGAAAAGATATACTTCGAGCACGTGGGAACGCTTGAGTAAGATATAAGGAATCAATTAAAATGGAGAGATCGGAAATCATGATACCTATATTCGATGGTGAGGATTATGGAATGTGGAAGCAAAGAATTACGATGTTTCTCAAGTATAAGGAATGTGATATTGTTATAACTAGAATGAAGAACAAAAGAGACAATGAAGACTGGGACAAAATGGATTTGAAAGCAATAAATATAATTTATAGTGCATTATCGAATAGACAATTGGAGTATGTTAGGGAAGAAAAAACGGCATATGAAATAGTAAAAAAGTTCGATGAAATGTACTTGAGAGAGTGGACGGCACTACAGATCGTGTGCAGAAGGAGATTGGAAAAGATAAGACTGGATAACTACGGTGATTCAGCATCGTTTTTCAGAGATTTCGAAAAATTAACAAATGAATTAAAAAGTGCGGGCGCACAAGTGAGTGAGAGGGAAAAACTAAATTACATGCTGAATACGTTACCCGAAGAATACAGCTACATAGCGGACATAATAGACGCATTGAAAGAAGAAAATCAAACGGTAGCGTATGTGAAAAATAAAATTGAAATAGCGGAGAAGAGAAATAAGTCCAATCGTGGAGAAATGCAAACCAATGCCTTTTCTGCAAAAAAGGAAGGATGCTTCAGATGTGGAAGAGAAGGACACTATGCGAGAGAGTGTCAAAATGGCGTACAAGCGGGAAGCAGTAACGGCTATTGGCATGGGCCAACACGAGGTCGCAGCAGAGGACAAGGAAACAAAGGCAATACGAGCAGGGGACGTGGAAACTTCCATCGTCAATCAACAACCGGCACGAGCGAGCATGGAAACTCAAGAGCAGGCACATGGATAGCAACGGCGCACGCAGCACACAACAGCGAGACGAATGAGATAAGTGAGAAGGAAATAATGTGGCTATTAGATAGCGGTTGTACCGATCATATAATAAATAATGCAAAGTATTTTGAGAAATGTATTGACCTTAAAGAACCAGTAGATATATATTTAGGCGATAATAGACCGATAAAAGCGACAAAAGTTGGGAATGTTGTAAGTTACTTTGAAGCATTTGGAAAGCGAACAAAAATAAATATGAGAAAAGTTTTTTATGTGAAAGAAATGTCCGCAAATTTGATCAGTTTAGGTAAACTAACAGATAATAAGAATACGGTTATTACAAAAGGAAATATTGCGAAAATAATAGATGTAAACAATAGACTTACGGCTGTAGCGTTCAAAGAGAATGGGATATATAGAATAAAAAGTATATTGAAAAGGAAGGAACACTTAGTAAACAGTGCCATATGTAGTGGTATGAGTAAAAGAGAAAGAGATAGGGAACGTGAGAGAGATAGGGCAGATTATGTCACACATATAGAACAACATATTAAAGTAGGAGAAAAAATGGTACCAGATGGATTACCACCAGACAATAAAACCAAACTTGATTTAGATTCTGACGAAGATGAAGAAGAAGAACAATATTCAGATGGAGATGATGATTACGAGCCACCAGCATATATTGTGAAAAAGGTTCCAAAACCACTTAAGCCATTAGAACGCGAAGAGGAACAAGAAAGATCAGAAAAGGAAAACAGCAGTGTGATTCACACAAAGTATTGTAAAGTAGATATCCCTTGTACATTTAAGGAGGCGATTTGTTGTGAAAATAGTGAAGATGGTAAGAATGAAGAAAATTATAAGAAGAGGAAAAAGAATAGAAAATTGGAGAAGGATAATGACGAAGATAGAAGCAGGGAAGGTGAAGTATCTGCGAGGAACAAGGGCGAAAAATGTAACAAAAGTAGAACAAAGCGGGGAAAAGAAAGAGATAAACAAAAAAAAAAAAAAAATAGGACATTGTAAATAAAAGAGAAAAGAGAGCGATGTTGCAAAGAATATGATATGTAGAACGAATGAATAGAGTTTGTAAATTATCGAGAGCGATTTATGGGTTAAAAGAAAGTCCGAGAGATTGGTATGAGTGTTTTGATAGGTATGTGACGAGATTAGGTTTTAAGAAGAATAATGTAGAATTGTGCTTATATACTCATGGAGAGGGAGAAAATGTTGTTTATTTGCAAATATATGTAAACGATTTGTTAATCTGTAGTAAAATAAAAGTAAGTACAGAAGAAAACACTGCGGATATTTTCACGAAGGCACTGTGTAGAAAGAAATTCGAAAGGTTTAGGTCATGGACGAATGTAAATTAAGAGGAATGTAAATAAAGCAATAAGTGTTAAAGTTTCCGTTAAGTAATTCGACAGGCATGTAAATACGATTAAATGTACAGTATAAATGTAAGGAGGCGTGTTAGGAAAGTGATACATTTACACTGTACATGAGAGTGTGTGTGTAAGCGTTAGAGGGTGTCCTGGTCTGAGTTGAGACAAAGGACTGTTAGTAGTCGTTAGGAAGCGTTTGAAAGAGTCGGTTGTTGACAAGCGTGCGTGCAAGACGTTCTTCAGAGTGGAATATAGATGTATAGCTGTTGTGTGAAATAAAGTCAGTTATTTGTATTTCCAAATCCTCATGATTTCCTTAACAGTATCGTTTTCCAAAGATTAATCGACTGATTAATTTTTGGAAAACGATGCCAATTACCAGGTCTCACCACGAGGAGGTGACTACGCACGAGACCCGCCCATGGGTTATTTAACACTACTCATCGATCTCGACATTCAACCTATTGGCAGAATGTCCAGTTTTGACACTACTTGACCATGGGCCTGCGTAAAGAAATAGTTGTTTCGTAGTCTAACTGCGAAACACATATCTCCAACGCAGCGCTAACATGAATCTTTACAAACGTAGAACAAGGCATACGTAACGCATCATCTATCTCCCACACAACGATTACATCGATCAGTACAAATATACAATAATTCGCATCCCTACTGGCAACATTCGGTATCAAAGACACATTTATCTAACTTGGAGCGAAAAGAAGAAGATGAAGCTACTGACACTGTCCCGAAACGGACGAGATCGCGATCTCTCGAAAGAACTAACAAACCTACGCGACGTAACCCCGTACACGAGATAACCCCGAGGTTCAACGGAAAGCCCAAGAATTGGCCGTAACTCGATTCCTGTTTCGCCGTTCGAAACTTACACGAGTCGCGGTCGATGGCGCCGACAGATGATGCCAGTGATCCACTAGTAATTCAGCCGTGGATCCAGCACATAGGCCAGCAACTTGACACACTCCAACTGAACAAGTGGAACCCGGGGAGGGACCGCTGAACAGGATTACGAAGGCAAGAGGCCCCAACTGAACAGTGGGGTCCACTCACAGGGAGGGACCGCTGAACAGGATTACCAAGGCACGAGGCCCCAAATGAACAGTGGGGTCCACTCACGGGGAGGGACCGCTGAACAGGATTACGAAGGCAATACCTCAACTGAACAGTGGGGTCCACTCCCGCGGGGCCGAACAGGATTACGGAGGACGTGAAATTGCTGGTCCCTGACCGAGTACCGAAGTACCAATCGGACAGGACTGCAGATCCACGACTGAATCCCCAACAGATTAGCAAGCATCACCGGCACGACGACAACTCCCGTGATCCGATGCAAACGTTGAGCAGTCACCAAGACAGAGCTGTCCTTGGGCGACTTACGAATCCGAAGAGTTGTCTAGAGCACATTGACCCGCACGCACCCGAAATACACGCGAGCGAGTACGCCACGCGACAGTTTGAAAGAACTGAGTGATCGCGGACCGATATATCGTGGGAACAATTTTTCCAGTATGGTAAGCGAGGGGATCAAGAGAGACGAGATCTTTATTTGTCGTTCCAAGATAGATAAGTATCTTTGTACAGAATGAGCTTACGATGTACATAACATAGGTATCTATCTTATGATTAATTAAAGCTAATACGCTCGCATCCCACGGTGTCCTGCGATGTCCCACGATGTCCCACGTTGCCCCCGCGGGGGGGTATTAGTCCAGTTTAGATCACCAAAACTATTTTGGGTTAGGTTCATTCAAAGTAGTTTTTAGCTTGATATCGTTTTCGAATAATAATACTAATATTCGAAATAGTACTTGGTGTATTATTATTTGGAAAACGATACCAATTACCGGGACCCACCACGAGGAGGTAACTACGCTCGGGTCCCATTTACATATGAGTTTTTACGCATTGGAAGCAGAGATGTAAAATTATTTTATAATAAAGCGACATTGTAGCGGCGGCATTGTTTTGTCCGGAGTTTATTTGTTTTTAAATTACTTGTAATCTAACGGTTTTGGTAGTCCGAGGCAAAACAACAACACTATTTGAAATGTCCTATGACTCATGTGCAGCTACAGATAAGATGTCGTTGCCTTCGGTTAAACTACACTTCCTTCCTTGATTCCATGAATATGGTGTTGTTTCCTTGGTTTTTAGCAGACATGGAAAATTACATCTTAAAATTACACTCTGCGTTACCACTGCTTTTATACAAAATAGTGAAATGAGAAATTAAGTACTGTATTTAAAATTCAAAAATAATGCTATGTAGAAATAAAATAGCAATCCAGGGACCTGAAAGATTTCGTTAATAAAATAATACAATATAAATCATTAATTCACTCACATTGATGGTACTGATTTAAATCAATGAATGTAGAGTTGCTTCCGATTAATGGTACAACTGTTATAAATTAAGAGCACAATTACTTTGAATTAATGGGAGAATATGGTTATAAATTATTGGTATAGTTGTTATGAATTAATGGAGGAATTGTTTTAGATTAATGGCTTAAATATTATAAATTAATGGCTTAGATGATATAAATTAATAGTTTAAATATTGTAAATTAGTGGCTTAGATGTTGTAAATTAATAGCTTAAATGTTATAATTTAATGGCTTAGATGATATAAATTAATAGTTTAAATGTTATAAATTATTGGCAAAATGTATAAAATAACAGTTCAAAAGTTAGAAATTAATGGCTTAAATGTTATAAATTAATAGCTTAAATGTTATAAATTAATGGCTTAAATGTATAAAATAACACATTAAATGCTGTAAATTAATGGTTTAAATGTTATAAATTAACAGTTTAAATGTTATAAGTTAATAGCTTGAATGTTATAATTTAATGGCTTAGATGATATAAATTAATAGTTTAAATATTGTAAATTAGTGGCTTAGATGTTGTAAATTAATAGCTTAAATATTATAAATTAATGGCTTAGATGATATAAATTAATAGTTTAAATATTGTAAATTAGTGGCCTAGATGTTGTAAATTAATAGCTTAAATGTTATAATTTAATGGCTTAGATGATATAAATTAATAGTTTAAATGTTATAAATTAATGGCTAAATGTATAAAATAACAGTTCAAAAGTTAGAAATTAATGGCTTAAATGTTATAAATTAATAGCTTAAATGTTATAAATTAATAGCTTAATTGTATGAAATAACACTTTAAATGTTGTAAATTAATGGCTTAGATGTTGTTAATTAATAGCTTAAATGTTATAAAATAATAGCTTAAATGTATAAAACAACAGTTTAAATGTTGTAAATTAGTGGCTCAGATGTTGTCAATTAATTGCTTAAATGTTAGAAATTAATGGCTTAAATGTTAGAAATTAATAGTTTAAATGTTATAAATTAATTGCTTAAATGTTATAAATTAATGGCTTAAATGTATAAAATACCACTTTAAATGCTGCAAATTAATGGTTTAAATGTTATAAATTAACAGTTTAAATGTTATAAATTAATAGCTTAAGTGTTGTAAATTAATGGTTTAGACGTTATAAATTACTAGTTACAATGTTGTTGTTTGATATTTTTTCTTACTTACCTGATATTTATGTTCTTCTTCGATGTTCACTCTCCGGAATTTCAGGCACAAAAGAGCTCGCGCGCGACCTCCGTGTTCCTTATATAACATAACAAGGCGTCGGTTTGTTAATCAAACGGTAACGATTTTTTGACATAGCAGGAGTCGGTTTTTCCATTGTAACAAAATCAAATTGAACGATTTCTTAATTTTTATCGTAAATTGGCATCTTTTACGATTTAATACGATATCCATTTTTATCATTTTAATAGTTTCTACAAACTAAGACTATATTCACACCTACATGATACTAGTTTTCGACTATCGATTAGTTTGGACAAAAAGGGAAAAGAGCCTAAGTGCAGTCGATGACGTTACTGTGAAATAAGTTAAGCTATTAAATAATCAGACAGATAAAATTCATATTAAGCGTTATATTATATTATCGATATTCGTTCATTTACTCGTGCTAATTAAAAAGTAAAAGGTTCTTTTTTCTTGAGTAACACCTACATCACTGTTTGCGATATTTAAGATTCTTATTTAATGCTTATTTAGAAGTCAGGTACCTTTTTAATTCTTCACAAGTTAAACGATTAAATTTACTCGTTATAGTTGTAACATAAAATGGCTTTATTTCTTCAATACCGCCTGCATCGCTGTACGTGATACAGTTATTAATTATGTAGCAAATAATATGATCTAATTGGTTGTAATCGCGGTTACGTATTTCTTCGTTAAATCTATCGATGTATTGGGCTATTAGCGCGAGACTTACTGATTCCTCGAGGAATGGTTTGATTCTTATAAATTAATGTTTTAAATGTGCCAATTATTGTTTCAATTGTTATAAATTAATAGTTTCATCGTTGTTAATTATTTGCTTAAATGTTATAAATTAATAGCTTAAGTGTTGTAAATTAATAGTTTGAGTGTTAGGAATTAATGCTATAAATGTAAAAATTAATAGCTTAAATGTTATGAATTTGTGACTTATTGTTGTAAATTCATGACGTAAATATTGTAAATTAATGGCTTAAATGTTATAAATTAATAGTGCAGTCCAGTGTAGATCATCCAAAATGATCTTAGGGGCTTTTGTTGATCCAAACTGGACTGTTGCGTAGTTCTTGGCTTGGTATCGTTTTCCAAAGGTTAATCGACTGATTAATTTTTGGAAAACGATGCCAATTACCAGGTCTCACCACGAGGAGGTGACTACGCACGAGACCCGCCCATGGGTTATTTAACACTACACATCGATCTCGACATTCAACCTATTGGCAGAATGTCCAGTTTTGACACTACTTGACCATGGGCCTGCGTAAAGAAACAGTTGTTTCGTAGTCTAACTGCGAAACACATATCTCCAACGCAGCGCTAACATGAATCTTTACAAACGTAGAACAAGGCATACGTAACGCATCATCTATCTCCCACACAACGATTACATCGATCAGTACAAATAAACAATAATTCGCATCCCTACTGGCAACATTCGGTATCAAAGACACATTTACCTAACTTGAAGCGAAAAGAAGAAGATGAAGCTACTGACACTGTCCCGAAACGGACGAGATCGCGATCTCTCGGAAGAACTAACAAACCTACGCGACGTACCCCGTACACGAAATAACCCCGAGGTTCAACGGAAAGCCCAAGAATTGGCCGTAACTCGATTCCTGTTTCGCCGTTCGAAACTTACACGAGTCGCGGTCGATGGCGCCGACAGATGATGCCAGTGATCCACTAGTAATACAGCCGTGGATCCATCACATAGGCCAGCAACTTGACACACTCCAACTGAACAAGTGGAACCCGGGGAGGGTCCGCTGAACAGGATTACGAAGGCAAGAGGCCCCAACTGAACAGTGGGGTCCACTCACAGGGAGGGACCGCTGAACAGGATTACCAAGGCACGAGGCCCCAACTGAACAGTGGGGTCCACTCACGGGGAGGGACCGCTGAACAGGATTACGAAGGCAATACCTCAACTGAACAGTGGGGTCCACTCCCGCGGGGCCGAACAGGATTACGGAGGACGTGAAATTGCTGGTCCCTGACCGAGTACCGAAGTACCAATCGGACAGGACTGCAGATCCACGAGTGAATCCCCAACAGATTAGCAAGCATCACCGGCACGACGACAACTCCCGTGATCCGATGCAAACGTTGAGCAGTCACCAAGACACAGCTGTCCTTGGGCGACTTACGAATCCGAAGAGTTGTCTAGGGCACATTGACCCGCACGCACCCGAAATACACGCGAGCGAGTACGCCACGCGACAGTTTGAAAGAACTGACTGATCGCGAACCGATATATCGTGGGAACAATTTTTCCAGTATGGTAAGCGAGGGGATCAAGAGAGACGAGATCTTTATTTGTCGTTCCAAGATAGATAAGTATCTTTGTACAGAATGAGCTTACAATGTACATAACATAGGTATCTATCTTATGATTAATTAAAGCTAATACGCTCGCATCCCACGGTGTCCTGCGATGTCCCACGGTGTCCTGCGATGTCCCACGATGTCCCACGTTGCCCCCGAGGGGGGGTATTAGTCCAGTTTAGATCACCAAAACTATTTTGGGTGATCAAGACCAGACTATATTCAAGTAGTTTTTAGCTTGATATCGTTTTCGAATAATAATACTAATATTCGAAATAGTACTTGGTGTATTATTATTTGGAAAACGATACCAATTACCGGGACCAAACACGAGGAGGTAACTACGCTCGGGTCCCATTTACATATGAGTTTTTACGCATTGGAAGCAGAGATGTAAAATTATTTTATGATAAAGCGACATTGTAGCGGCGGCATTGTTTTGTCCGGAGTTTATTTGTTTTTAAATTACTTGTAATCTAACGGTTTTGGTACTCCGAGGCAAAACAACAACACTATTTGAAATGTCCTATGACTCATGTGCAGCTACACATAAGATGTCGTTGCCTTCGGTTAAACTACACTTGCTTCCTTGATTCCATGAATATGGTGTTGTTTCCTTGGTTTTTAGCACACATGGAAAATTACATCTTAAAATTACACTCTGCGTTACCACTGCTTTTATACAAAATAGTGAAATGAGAAATTAAGTACTGTATTTAAAATTAAAAAATAATGCTATATAGAAATAAAATAGCAATCCAGGGACATGAAAGATTTCGTTAATAAAATAATACAATATAAATCATTAATTCACTCACATTGATGGTACTGATTTAAATCAATGAATGTAGAGTTGCTTCCGATTAATGGTACAACTGTTATAAATTAAGAGCACAATTACTTTGAATTAATGGGAGAATATGGTTATAAATTATTGGTATAGTTGTTAAGAATTAATGGAGGAATTGTTTTAGATTAATGGCTTAAATATTATAAATTAATGGCTTAGATGATATAAATTAATAGTTTAAATATTGTAAATTAGTGGCTTAGATGTTGTAAATTAATAGCTTAAATGTTATAATTTAATGGCTTAGATGATATAAATTAATAGTTTAAATGTTATAAATTAATGGCTAAATGTATAAAATAACAGTTCAAAAGTTAGAAATTAATGGCTTAAATGTCATAAATTAATAGCTTAAATGTTATAAATTAATAGCTTAAATGTATAAGATAACACTTTAAATGTTGTAAATTAATGGCTTAGATGTTGTTAATTAATAGCTTAAATGTTATAAAATAATAGTTTAAATGTATAAAACAACAGTTTAAATGTTGTAAATTAGTGGCTCAGATGTTGTCAATTAATTGCTTAAATGTTAGAAATTAATGGCTTAAATGTTAGAAATTAATAGTTTAAGTGTTATAAATTAATGGTTTAGACGTTATAAATTACTAGTTACAATGTTGTTGTTTGATATTTTTTCTTACTTACCTGATATTTATGTTCTTCTTCGATGTTCACTCTCCGGAATTTCAGGCACAAAAGAGCTCGCGCGCGACCTCCGTGTTCCTTATATAACATAACAAGGCGTCGGTTTGTTAATCTAACGGTAACGATTTTTTGACATAGCAGGAGACGGTTTTTCCATTGTAACAAAATCAAATTGAACGATTTCTTAATTTTTATCGTAAATTGGCATCTTTTACGATTTAATACGATATCCATTTTTATCATTTTAATAGTTTCTACAAACTAAGACTAAATTCACACCTACATGATACTAGTTTTCGACTATCGATTAGTTTGGACAAAAAGGGAAAAGAGCCTAAGGGCAGTCGATGACGTTACTGTGAAATAAGTTAAGCTATTAAATAATCAGACAGATAAAATTCATATTAAGCGTTATATTATATTATCGATATTCGTTCATTTACTCGTGCTAATTAAAAAATAAAACGTTCTTTTTTCTTGAGTAACACCTACATCACTGTTTGCGATATTTAAGATTCTTATTTAATGCTTATTTAGAAGTCAGGTACCTTTTTAATTCTTCACAAGTTAAACGATTAAATTTACTCGTTATAGTTGTAACATAAAATGGCTTTATTTCTTCAATACCGCCTGCATCGCTGTACGTGATACAGTTATTAATTATGTAGCAAATAATATGATCTAATTGGTTGTAATCGCGGTTACGTATTTCTTCGTTAAATCTATCGATGTATTGGGCTATTAGCGCGAGACTTACTGATTCCTCGAGGAATGGTTTGATTGTTATAAATTAATGTTTTAAATATGCCAATTATTGTTTCAATTGTTATAAATTAATAGTTTAATCGTTGTTAATTATTTGCTTAAATGTTATAAATTAATAGCTTAAGTGTTATAAATTAATAGTTTGAGTGTTAGGAATTAATGGTATAAATGTAAAAATTAATAGCTTAAATGTTATGAATTTGTGACTTATTGTTGTAAATTCATGACGTAAATATTGTAAATTAATGGCTTAAATGTTATAAATTAATAGTGCAGTCCAGTGTAGATCATCCAAAATGATCTTAGGGGCTTTTGTTGATCCAAACTGGACTGTTGCGTAGTTCTTGGCTTGGTATCGTTTTCCAAAGATTAATCGACTGATTAATTTTTGGAAAACGATGCCAATTACCAGGTCTCACCACGAGGAGGTGACTACGCACGAGACCCGCCCATGGGTTATTTAACACTACACATCGATCTCGACATTCAACCTATTGGCAGAATGTCCAGTTTTGACACTACTTGACCATGGGCCTGCGTAAAGAAACAGTTGTTTCGTAGTCTAACTGCGAAACACATATCTCCAACGCAGCGCTAACATGAATCTTTACAAACGTAGAACAAGGCATACGTAACGCATCATCTATCTCCCACACAACGATTACATCGATCAGTACAAATAAACAATAATTCGCATCCCTACTGGCAACATTCGGTATCAAAGACACATTTATCTAACTTGGAGCGAAAAGAAGAAGATGAAGCTACTGACACTGTCCCGAAACGGACGAGATCGCGATCTCTCGAAAGAACTAACAAACCCTAGCGACGTACCCCCGTACACGAGATAACCCCGAGGTTCAACGGAATGCCCAAGAATTGGCCGTAACTCGATTCCTGTTTCGCCGTTCGAAACTTACACGAGTCGCGGTCGATGGCGCCGACAGATGATGCCAGTGATCCACTAGTAATTCAGCCGTGGATCCAGCACATAGGCCAGCAACTTGACACACTCCAACTGAACAAGTGGAACCCGGGGAGGGACCGCTGAACAGGATTACGAAGGCAAGAGGCCCCAACTGAACAGTGGGGTCCACTCACAGGGAGGGACCGCTGAACAGGATTACCAAGGCACGAGGCCCCAACTGAACAGTGGGGTCCACTCACGGGGAGGGACCGCTGAACAGGATTACGAAGGCAATACCTCAACTGAACAGTGGGGTCCACTACCGCGAGGCCGAACAGGATTACGGAGGACGTGAAATTGCTGGTCCCTGACCGAGTACCGAAGTACCAATCGGACAGGACTGCAGATCCACGACTGAATCCCCAACAGATTAGCAAGCATCACCGGCACGACGACAACTCCCGTGATCCGATGCAAACGTTGTGCAGTCACCAAGACAGAGCTGTCCTTGGGCGACTTACGAATCCGAAGAGTTGTCTAGAGCACATTGACCCGCACGCACCCGAAATACACGCGAGCGAGTACGCCACGCGACAGTTTGAAAGAACTGACTGATCGCGAACCGATATATCGTGGGAACAATTTTTCCAGTATGGTAAGCGAGGGGATCAAGAGAGACGAGAACTTTATTTGTCGTTCCAAGATAGATAAGTATCTTTGTACAGAATGAGCTTACAATGTACATAACATAGGTATCTATCTTATGATTAATTAAAGCTAATACGCTCGCATCCCACGGTGTCCTGCGATGTCCAACGATGTCGCACGTTGCCCCCGCGGGGGGGTATTAGTCCAGTTTAGATCACCAAAACTATTTTGGGTGATCAAGACCAGACTATATTCAAGTAGTTTTCAGCTTGATATCGTTTTCGAATAATAATACTAATATTCGAAATAGTACTTGGTGTATTATTATTTGGAAAACGATACCAATTACCGGGACCCACCACGAGGAGGTAACTACGCTCGGGTCCCATTTACATATGAGTTTTTACGCATTGGAAGCAGAGATGTAAAATTATTTTATAATAATGCGACATTGTAGCGGCGGCATTGTTTTGTCCGGAGTTTATTTGTTTTTAAATTACTTGTAATCTAACGGTTTTGGTACTCCGAGGCAAAACAACAACACTATTTGAAATGTCCTATGACTCATGTGCAGCTACAGATAAGATGTCGTTGCCCTCGGTTAAACTACACTTGCTTCCTTGATTCCATGAATATGGTGTTGTTCCCTTGGTTTTTAGCAGACATGGAAAATTACATCTTAAAATTACACTCTGCGTTACCACTGCTTTTATACAAAATAGTGAAATGAGAAATTAAGTACTGTATTTAAAATTAAAAAATAATGCTATATAGAAATAAAATAGCAATCCAGGGACCTGAAAGATTTCGTTAATAAAATAATACAATATAAATCATTAATTCACTCACATTGATGGTACTGATTTAAATCAATGAATGCAGAGTTGCTTCCGATTAATGGTACAACTGTTATAAATTAAGAGCACAATTACTTTGAATTAATGGGATAATATGGTTATAAATTATTGGTATAGTTGTTAAGAATTAATGGAGGAATTGTTTTAGATTAATGGCTTAAATATTATAAATTAATGGCTTAGATGATATAAATTAATAGTTTAAATATTGTAAATTAGTGGCTTAGATGTTGTAAATTAATAGCTTAAATGTTATAATTTAATGGCTTAGATGATATAAATCAATAGTTTAAATGTTATAAATTAATGGCTAAATGTATAAAATAACAGTTCAAAAGTTAGAAATTAATGGCTTAAATGTTATAAATTAATAGCTTAAATGTTATAAATTAATGGCTCAAATGTATAAATTAACACATTAAATGCTGTAAATTAATGGTTTAAATGTTATAAATTAACAGTTTAAATGTTATAAATTAATAGCTTGAATGTTATAATTTAATGGCTTAGATGATATAAATTAATAGTTTAAATGTTATAAATTAATGGCTAAATGTATAAAATAACAGTTCAAAAGTTAGAAATTAATGGCTTAAATGTTATAAATTAATAGCTTAAATGTTATAAATTAATAGCTTAAATGTATAAAATAACACTTTAAATGTTGTAAATTAATGGCTCAGATGTTGTTAATTAATAGCTTAAATGTTATAAATTAATAGCTTAAATGTATAAAATAACACTTTAAATGTTGTAAATTAATGGCTCAGATGTTGTGAATTAATAGCTTAAATGTTATAAATTAATAGCTTAAATGTTATAAATTAATGGCTTAAATGTATAAAATAACACTTTAAATGCTGTAAATTAATGGTTTAAATGTTATAAATTAACAGTTTAAATGTTATAAATTAATAGCTTGAATGTTATAATTTAATGGCTTAGATGATATAAATTAATAGTTTAAATGTTATAAATTAATGGCTATATGTATAAAATAACAGTTCAAAAGTTAGAAATTAATGGCTTAAATGTTATAAATTAATAGCATAAATGTTATAAATTAATAGTTTAGACGTTATGAATTAATTCCTTAAATGTTATAAATTAATGGCTTGAATGTTATAAATTAATAGCTTAAGTGTTGTAAATTAATGGTTTAGACGTTATAAATTACTAGTTACAATGTTGTTGTTTGATATTTTTTCTTACTTACCTGATATTTATGTTCTTCTTCGATGTTCACTCTCCGGAATTTCAGGCACAAAAGAGCTCGCGCGCGACCTCCGTGTTCCTTATATAACATAACAAGGCGTCGGTTTGTTAATCAAACGGTAACGATTTTTTGACGTAGCAGGAGACGGTTTTTCCATTGTAACAAAATCAAATTGAACGATTTCTTAATTTTTATCGTAAATTGGCATCTTTTACGATTTAATACGATATCCATTTTTATCATTTTAATAGTTTCTACAAACTAAGACTAAATTCACACCTACATGATACTAGTTTTCGACTATCGATTAGTTTGGACAAAAAGGGAAAAGAGCCTAAGGGCAGTCGATGACGTTACTGTGAAATAAGTTAAGCTATTAAATAATCAGACAGATAAAATTCATATTAAGCGTTATATTGTATTATCGATATTCGTTCATTTACTCGTGCTAATTAAAAAATAAAACGTTCTTTTTTCTTGAGTAACACCTACATCACTGTTTGCGATATTTAAGATTCTTATTTAATGCTTATTTAGAAGTCAGGTACCTTTTTAATTCTTCACAAGTTAAACGATTAAATTTACTCGTTATAGTTGTAACATAAAATGGCTTTATTTCTTCAATACCGCCTGCATCGCTGTACGTGATACAGTTATTAATTATGTAGCAAATAATATGATCTAATTGGCTGTAATCGCGGGTACGTATTTCTTCGTTAAATCTATCGATGTATTGGGCTATTAGCGCGAGACTTACTGATTCCTCGAGGAATGGTTTGATTCTTATAAATTAATGTTTTAAATGTGCCAATTAATGTTTCAATTGTTATAAATTAATAGTTTAATCGTTGTTAATTATTTGCTTAAATGATATAAATTAATAGCTTAAGTGTTATAAATTAATAGTTTGAATGTTAGGAAATAATGGTATAAATGTAAAAATTAATAGCTTAAATGTTATGAATTTGTGACTTATTGTTGTAAATTCATGACGTAAATATTGTAAATTAATGGCTTAAATGTTATAAATTAATAGTGCAGACCAGTGTAGATCATCCAAAATGATCTTAGGGGCTTTTGGTGATCCAAACTGGACTGTTGCGTAGTTCTTGGCTTGGTATCGTTTTCCAAAGATTAATCGACTGATTAATTTTTGGAAAACGATGCCAATTACCGGGTCTCACCACGAGGAGGTGACTACGCACGAGACACGCCCATGGGTTATTTAACACTACACATCGATCTCGACATTCAACCTATTGGCAGAATGTCCAGTTTTGACACTACTTGACCATGGGCCTGCGTAAAGAAATAGTTGTTTCGTAGTCTAACTGCGAAACACATATCTCCAACGCAGCGCTAACATGAATCTTTACAAACGTAGAACAAGGCATACGTAACGCATCATCTATCTCCCACACAACGATTACATCGATCAGTACAAATATACAATAATTCGCATCCCTACTGGCAACATTCGGTATCAAAGACACATTTATCTAACTTGGAACGAAAAGAAGAAGATGAAGCTACTGACACTGTCCCGAAACGGACGAGATCGCGATCTCTCGAAAGAATTAACAAACCTACGCGACGTACCCCCGTACACGAGATAACCCCGAGGTTCAACGGAAAGCCCAAGAATTGGCCGTAACTCGATTCCTGTTTCGCCGTTCGAAACTTACACGAGTCGCGGTCGATGGCGCCGACAGATGATGCCAGTGATCCACTAGTAATTCAGCCGTGGATCCAGCACATAGGCCAGCAACTTGACACACTCCAACTGAACAAGTGGAACCCGGGGAGGGACCGCTGAACAGGATTACGAAGGCAAGAGTCCCCAACTGAACAGTGGGGTCCACTCACAGGGAGGTACCGCTGAACAGGATTACCAATGCACGCGGCCCCAACTGAACAGTGGGGTCCACTCACGGGGAGGGACCGCTGAACAGGATTACGAAGGCAATACCTCAACTGAACAGTGGGGTCCACTCCCGCGGGGCCGAACAGGATTACGGAGGACGTGAAATTGGTGGTCTCTGATCCAGTACCCAAGTACCAATCGGATAGGACTGCAGATCCACGAGTGAATCCCCAACAGATTAGCAAGCATCACCGGCACGACAACTCCCGTGATCCGATGCAAACGTTGAGCAGTCACCAAGACAGAGCTGTCCTTGGGCGACTTACGAATCCGAAGAGTTGTCTAGAGCACATTGACCCGCACGCACCCGAAATACACGCGAGCGAGTACGCCACGCGACAGTTTGAAAGAACTGAGTGATCGCGAACCGATATATCGTGGGAACAATTTTTCCAGTATGGTAAGCGAGGGGATCAAGAGAGACGAGATCTTTATTTGTCGTTCCAAGATAGATAAGTATCTTTGTACAGAATGAGCTTACAATGTTCATAACATAGGTATCTATCTTATGATTAATTAAAGCTAATACGCTCGCATCCCACGGTGTTCTGCGATGTTCCACGATGTTCCACGTTGCCCCCGCGGGGGGTATTAGACCAGTTTAGATCACCAAAACTATTTTGGGTGATCAAGACCAGAATATATTCAAGTAGTTTTTAGCTTGATATCGTTTTCGAATAATAATACTAATATTCGAAATAGTACTTGGTGTATTATTATTTGGAAAACGATACCAATTACCGGGACCCACCACGAGGAGGTAACTACGCTCGGGTCCCATTTACATATGAGTTTTTACGCATTGGAAGCAGAGATGTAAAATTATTTTATAATAAAGCGACATTGTAGCGGCGGCATTGTTTTGTCCGGAGTTTATTTGTTTTTAAATTACTTGTAATCTAACGGTTTTGGTAGTCCGAGGCAAAACAACAACACTATTTGAAATGTCCTATGACTCATGTGCAGCTACAGATAAGATGTCGTTGCCTCCGGTTAAACTACACTTGCTTCCTTGATTCCATGAATATGGTGTTGTTTCCTTGGTTTTTAGCAGACATGGAAAATTACATCTTAAAATTACACTCTGCGTTACCACTGCTTTTATACAAAATAGTGGAATGAGAAATTAAGTACTGTATTTAAAATTAAAAAATAATGCTATATAGAAATAAAATAGCAATCCAGGGACCTGAAAGATTTCGTTAAAAAAATAATACAATATAAATCATTAATTCACTCACATTGATGGTACTGATTTAAATCAATGAATGTAGAGTTGCTTCCGATTAATGGTACAACTGTTATAAATTAAGAGCACAATTACTTTGAATTAATGGGAGAATATGGTTATAAATTATTGGTATAGTTGTTAAGAATTAATGGAGGAATTGTTTTAGATTAATGGCTTAAATATTATAAATTAATGGCTTAGATGATATAAATTAATAGTTTAAATATTGTAAATTAGTGGCTTAGATGTTGTAAATTAATAGCTTAAATGTTATAATTTAATGGCTTAGATGATATAAATTAATAGTTTAAATGTTATAAATTAATGGCTAAATGTATAAAATAACAGTTCAAAAGTTAGAAATTAATGGCTTAAATGTTATAAATTAATAGCTTAAATGTTATAAATTAATAGCTTAAATGTATAAAATAACACTTTAAATGTTGTAAATTAATGGCTTAGATGTTGTTAATTAATAGCTTAAATGTTATAAAATAATAGCTTAAATGTATAAAACAACAGTTTAAATGTTGTAAATTAGTGGCTCAGATGTTGTCAATTAATTGCTTAAATGTTAGAAATTAATGGCTTAATTGTTAGAGATTAATAGTTTAAATGTTATAAATTAATTGCTTAAATGTTATAAATTAATGTCTTAAATGTATAAAATAACACTTTAAATGCTGTAAATTAATGGTTTAAATGTTATAAATTAACAGTTTAAATGTTATAAATTAATAGCTTGAATGTTATAATTTAATGGCTTAGATGATATAAATTAATAGTTTAAATGTTATAAATTAATGGCTAAATGTATAAAATAACAGTTCAAAAGATAGAAATTAATGGCTTAAATGTTATAAATTAATAGCATAAATGTTATAAATTAATAGTTTAGACGTTATAAATTAATTCCTTAAATGTTATAAATTAATGGCTTGAATGTTATAAATTAATAGCTTAAGTGTTGTAAATTAATGGTTTAGACGTCATAAATTACTAGTTACAATGTTGTTGTTTGATATTTTTTCTTACTTACCTGATATTTATGTTCTTCTTCGATGTTCACTCTCCGGAATTTCAGGCACAAAAGAGCTCGCGCGCGACCTCCGTGTTCCTTATATAACATAACAAGGCGTCGGTTTGTTAATCAAACGGTAACGATTTTTTGACATAGCAGGAGACGGTTTTTCCATTGTAACAAAATCAAATTGAACGATTTCTTAATTTTTATCGTAAATTGGCATCTTTTACGATTTAATACGATATCCATTTTTATCATTTTAATAGTTTCTACAAACTAAGACTATATTCACACCTACATGATACTAGTTTTCGACTATCGATTAGTTTGGACAAAAAGGGAAAAGAGCCTAAGTGCAGTCGATGACGTTACTGTGAAATAAGTTAAGCTATTAAATAATCAGACAGATAAAATTCATATTAAGCGTTATATTATATTATCGATATTCGTTCATATATTCGTGCTAATTAAAAAATAAAACGTTCTTTTTTCTTGAGTAACACCTACATCACTGTTTGCGATATTTAAGATTCTTTTTTAATGCTTATTTAGAAGTCAGGTACCTTTTTAATTCTTCACAAGTTAAACGAATAAATTTACTCGTTATAGTTGTAACATAAAATGGCTTTATTTCTTCAATACCGCCTGCATCGCTGTACGTGATACAGTTATTAAATATGTAGCAAATAATATGATCTAATTGGTTGTAATCGCGGTTACGTATTTCTTCGTTAAATCTATCGATGTATTGGGCTATTAGCGCGAGACATACTGATTCCTCGAGGAATGGTTTGATTCTTATAAATTAATGTTTTAAATGTGCCAATTATTGTTTCAATTGTTATAAATTAATAGTTTAATCGTTGTTAATTATTTGCTTAAATGTTATAAATTAATAGCTTAAGTGTTATAAATTAATAGTTTGAGTGATAGGAATTAATGGTATAAATGTAAAAATTAATAGCTTAAATGTTATGAATTTGTGACTTATTGTTGTAAATTCATGACGTAAATATTGTAAATTAATGGCTTAAATGTTATAAATTAATAGTGCAGTCCAGTGTAGATCATCCACAATGATCTTAGGGGCTTTTGTTGATCCAAACTGGACTGTTGCGTAGTTCTTGGCTTGGTATCGTTTTCCAAAGATTAATCGACTGATTAATTTTTGGAAAACGATGCCAATTACCAGGTCTCACCACGAGGAGGTGACTACGCACGAGTCCCGCCCATGGGTTATTTAACACTACACATCGATCTCGACATTCAACCTATTGGCAGAATGTCCAGTATTGACACTACTTGACCATGGGCCTGCGTAAAGAAATAGTTGTTTCGTAGTCTAACTGCGAAACACATATCTCCAACGCAGCGCTAACATGAATCTTTACAAACGTAGAACAAGGCATACGTAACGCATCATCTATCTCCCACACAACGATTACATCGATCAGTACAAATAAACAATAATTCGCATCCCTACTGGCAACATTCGGTATCAAAGACACATTTATCTAACTTGGAGCGAAAAGAAGAAGATGAAGCTACTGACACTGTCCCGAAACGGACGAGATCGCGATCTCTCGAAAGAACTAACAAACCTACGCGACGTACCCCCGTACACGAGATAACCCCGAGGTTCAACGGAAAGCCCAAGAATTGGCCGTAACTCGATTCCTGTTTCGCCGTTCGAAACTTACAAGAGTCGCGGTCGATGGCGCCGACAGATGATGCCAGTGATCCACTAGTAATTCAGCCGTGGATCCAGCACATAGGCCAGCAACTTGACACACTCCAACTGAACAAGTGGAATCCGGGGAGGGACCGCTGAACAGGATTACGAAGGCAAGAGGCCCCAACTGAACAGTGGGGTCCACTCACAGGGAGGGACCGCTGAACAGGATTACCAAGGCACGAGGCCCCAACTGAACAGTGGGGTCCACTCACGGGGAGGGACCGCTGAACAGGATTACGAAGGCAATACCTCAACTGAACAGTGGGGTCCACTCCCGCGGGGCCGAACAGGATTACGGAGGACGTGAAATTGGTGGTCTCTGATCGAGTACCCAAGTACCAATCGGACAGGACTGCAGATCCACGAGTGAATCCCCAACAGATTAGCAAGCATCACCGGCACGACGACAACTCCCGTGATCCGATGCAAACGTTGAGCAGTCACCAAGACAGAGCTGTCCTTGGGCGACTTACGAATCCGAAGAGTTGTCTAGAGCACATTGACCCGCACGCACCCGAAATACACGCGAGCGAGTACGCCACGCGACAGTTTGAAAGAACTGACTGATCGCGAACCGATATATCGTGGGAACAATTTTGCCAGTATGGTAAGCGAGGGGATCAAGAGAGACGAGATCTTTATTTGTCGTTCCAAGATAGATAAGTATCTTTGTACAGAATGAGCTTACAATGTACATAACATAGGTATCTATCTTATGATTAATTAAAGCTAATACGCTCGCATCCCACGGTGTCCTGCGATGTCCCACGGTGTCCTGCGATGTCCCACGATGTCCCACGTTGCCCCAGCGGGGGGGTATTAGTCCAGTTTAGATCACCAAAACTATTTTGGGTGATCAAGACCAGACTATATTCAAGTAGTTTTTAGCTTGATATCGTTTTCGAATAATAATACTAATATTCGAAATAGTACTTGGTGTATTATTATTTGGAAAACGATACCAATTACCGGGACCAAACACGAGGAGGTAACTACGCTCGGGTCCCATTTACATATGAGTTTTTACGCATTGGAAGCAGAGATATAAAATTATTTTATGATAAAGCGACATTGTAGCGGCGGCATTGTTTTGTCCGGAGTTTATTTGTTTTTAAATTACTTGTAATCTAACGGTTTTGGTACTCCGAGGCAAAACAACAACACTATTTGAAATGTCCTATGACTCATGTGCAGCTACAGATAAGATGTCGTTGCCTTCGGTTAAACTACACTTGCTTCCTTGATTCCATGAATATGGTGTTGTTTCCTTGGTTTTTAGCAGACATGGAAAATTACATCTTAAAATTACACTCTGCGTTACCACTGCTTTTATACAAAATAGTGAAATGAGAAATTAAGTACTGTATTTAAAATTAAAAAATAATGCTATATAGAAATAAAATAGCAATCCAGGGACCTGAAAGATTTCGTTAATAAAATAATACAATATAAATCATTAATTCACTCACATTGATGGTACTGATTTAAATCAATGAATGTAGAGTTGCTTCCGATTAATGGTACTTCTGTTATAAATTAAGAGCACAATTACTTTGAATTAATGGGAGAATATGGTTATAAATTATTGGTATAGTTGTTAAGAATTAATGGAGGAATTGTTTTAGATTAATGGCTTAAATATTATAAATTAATGGCTTAGATGATATAAATTAATAGTTTAAATATTGTAAATTAGTGGCTTAGATGTTGTAAATTAATAGCTTAAATGTTATAATTTAATGGCTTAGATGATATAAATTAATAGTTTAAATGTTATAAATTATTGGCAATATGTATAAAATAACAGTTCAAAAGTTAGAAATTAATGGCTTAAATGTTATAAATTAATAGCTTAAATGTTATAAATTAATGGCTTAAATGTATAAAATAACACATTAAATGCAGTAAATTAATGGTTTAAATGTTATAAATTAACAGTTTAAATGTTATAAATTAATAGCTTGAATGTTATAATTTAATGGCTTAGATGACATAAATTAATAGTTTAAATGTTATAAATTAATGGCTAAATGTATAAAATAACAGTTCAAAAGTTAGAAATTAATGGCTTAAGTGTTATAATTTAATGGCATAAATGTTATAAATTAATAGTTTAGACGATATAAATTAATTCCTTAAATGTTATAAATTAATGGCTTGAATGTTATAAATTAATAGCTTAAGTGTTGTAAATTAATGGTTTAGACGTTATAAATTACTAGTTACAATGTTGTTGTTTGATGTTTTTTCTTACTTACCTGATATTTATGTTCTTCTTCGATGTTCACTCTCCGGAATTTCAGGCACAAAAGAGCTCGCGCGCGACTTCCGTGTTCCTTATATAACTTAACAAGGCGTCGGTTTGTTAATCAAACGGTAACGATTTTTTGACATAGCAGGAGACGGTTTTTCCAATGTAACAAAATCAAATTGAACGATTTCTTAATTTTTATCGTAAATTGGCATCTTTTACGATTTAATACGATATCCATTTTTATCATTTTAATAGTTTCTACAAACTAAGACTATATTCACACCTACATGATACTAGTTTTCGACTATCGATTAGTTTGGACAAAAAGGGAAAAGAGCCTAAGTGCAGTCGATGACGTTACTGTGAAAGAAGTTAAGCTATTAAATAATCAGACAGATAAAATTCATATTAAGCGTTATATTATATTATCGATATTCGTTCATTTACTCGTGCTAATTAAAAAATAAAACGTTCTTTTTTCTTGAGTAACACCTACATCACTGTTTGCGATATTTAAGATTCTTATTTAATGCTTATTTAGAAGTCAGGTACCTTTTTAATTCTTCACAAGTTAAACGATTAAATTTACTCGTTATAGTTGTAACATAAAATGGCTTTATTTCTTCAATACCGCCTGCATCGCTGTACGTGATACAGTTATTAATTATGTAGCAAATAATATGATCTAATTGGCTGTAATCGCGGTTACGTATTTCTTCGTTAAATCTATCGATGTATCGGGCTATTAGCGCGAGACTTACTGATTCCTCGAGGAATGGTTTGATTCTTATAAATTAATGTTTTAAATGTGAAATTATTGTTTCAATTGTTATAAATTAATGGTTTAATCGTTGTTAATTATTTGCTTAAATGTTATAAATTAATAGCTTAAGTGTTATAAATTAATAGTTTGAATGTTAGGAATTAATGGTATAAATGTAAAAATTAATAGCTTAAATGTTATGAATTTGTGACTTATGGTTGTAAATTCATGACGTAAATATTGTAAATTAATGGCTTAAATGTTATAAATTAATAGTGCAGTCCAGTGTAGATCATCCAAAATGATCTTAGGGGCTTTTGTTGATCCAAACTGGACTGTTGCGTAGTTCTTGGCTTGGTATCGTTTTCCAAAGATTAATCGACTGATTAATTTTTGGAAAACGATGCCAATTACGGGGTCTCACCACGAGGATGTGACTACGCACGAGACCCGCCCATGCGTTATTTAACACTACACATCGATCTCGACATTCAACCTATTGGCAGACTGTCCAGTTTTGACACTACTTGACCATGGGCCTGCGTAAAGAAATAGTTGTTTCGTAGTCTAACTGCGAAACACATATCTCCAACGCAGCGCTAACATGAATCTTTACAAACGTAGAACAAGGCATACGTAACGCATCATCTATCTCGCACACAACGATTACATGGATCAGTACAAATATACAATAATTCGCATCCCTACTGGCAACATTCGGTATCAAAGACACATTTATCTAACTTGGAACGAAAAGAAGAAGATGAAGCTACTGACACTGTCCCGAAACGGACGAGATCGCGATCTCTCGAAAGAACTAGCAAACCTAAGCGACGTACCCCCGTACACGAGATAACCCCGAGGTTCAACGGAAAGCCCAAGAATTGGCCGTAACTCGATTCCTGTTTCGCCGTTCGAAACTTACACGAGTCGCGGTCGATGGCGCCGACAGATGATGCCAGTGATCCACTAGTAATTCAGCCGTGGATCCAGCACATAGGCCAGCAACTTTACACACTCCAACTGAACAAGTGGAACCCGGGGAGGGACCGCTGAACAGGATTACGAAGGCAAGAGGCCCCAACTGAACAGTGGGGTCCACTCACAGGGAGGGACCGCTGAACAGGATTACCAAGGCACGAGGCCCCAACTGAACAGTGGGGTCCACTCACGGGGAGGGACCGCTGAACAGGATTACGAAGGCAATACCTCAACTGAACAGTGGGGTCCACTCCAGCGGGGCCGAACAGGATTACGGAGCACGTGAAATTGGTGGTCTCTGATCGAGTACCCAAGTACCAATCGGACAGAACTGCAGATCCACGAGTGAATCCCCAACAGATTACTCAAGCATCACCGGCACGACGACAACTCCCGTGATCCGATGCAAACGTTGAGCAGTCACCAAGACAGAGCTGTCCTTGGGCGACTTACGAATCCGAAGAGTTGTCTAGAGCACATTGACCCGCACGCACCCGAAATACACGCGAGCGAGTACGCCACGCGACAGTTTGAAAGAACTGAGTGATCGCGAACCGATATATCGTGGGAACAATTTTTCCAGTATGGTAAGCGAGGGGATCAAGAGAGACGAGATCTTTATTTGTCGTTCCAAGATAGATAAGTAGCTTTGTACAGAATGAGCTTACAATGTACATAACATAGGTTTCTATCTTATGATTAATTAAAGCTAATACGCTCGCATCCCACGGTGTCCTGCGATGTCCCACGATGTCCCACGTTGCCCCCGCGGGGGGGTATTAGTCCAGTTTAGATCATCAAAACTATTTTGGGTGATCAAGACCAGACTATATTCAAGTAGTTTTTAGCTTGCTATCGTTTTCGAATAATAATACTAATATTCGAAATAGTACTTGGTGTATTATTATTTGGAAAACGATACCAATTACCGGGACCCACCACGAGGAGGTAACTACGCTCGGGTCCCATATACATATGAGTTTTTACGCATTGGAAGCAGAGATTGTTATTTCGACCAATCGCGGGGAGACGCAATCGCGCGGAGAGACGTCAACGGGAGTCGTAAATTCCCGTTACGATTATACTAATCGACACCACGAGTTGATCGATCCCCTGATTTCCGTTAAGATAATAGGGGTGATTAAGTTTATATAACACTGTGATTCACAGAATTATAAAATATATATTTCCAACACTTAAACTACACTGTTGAGTAGATACAAATCGTCGATAATACCTTGTCGCACGAATATGAGATAGATATGACTAATAGAGCAAGGTTCGTACAATCGAATTTCGTATGTTAGTGGACGTAGCACTAGAGGATACTTGATAGACACTAGATTTTGATGTTAGACTTCGACGTTGTCGTATGTAGAAGAAGTAAGTTGACTTGACCCTCCTGATGTAGCAGGAGAAGTCTGCGACTTGACTCTCCGAGAGTCGTAGGAGATGTGACGAGTAGGAAACCTCCGCCCAACGTGGTTCGTGAGTGACCTTGTGCATGGGAAAACCCAGCCTGTTCTATTAGACAGATGTTCGATTTTTCCTAATGGGCGCGTACCCGCTTTCTCCGTGTTTTTAATTGCGCCTAATAAACCCAAGGACCTCTCTAAAAACCAGATGTGCGTCGCAAATATTTCTAGCCTTAAGAAAGCTTTCAGGACGACGGATGGAATGCAGATACATGTGTACACAATGCAAGAGAAAGTTATGGTTGGTCCTCAGGTTTATTGAGGGTCGAAATGACGTTACGCAGGCCGTCGGCTGGCCGGTCGCGAGAGCTGCAGCGCAGATGTTTTAGGCGACGTAACATCCTCCCTCCGTTGAGAGGGTACCGATCAAAATTTCTGGTAGGTAGAGTTACTTGGAGCTGCCGCCCAACTCTTTGTTGATTGCTGATTGTCCGTGGTCTGCTGGATGGGGTCAGCTCGAGCGTAGGACGTGCTGCGTGGCACCTCGATCCGCGAGGCTCGTTATCGTGTGGATTGTGATTGTCTGGATGAGGCCGTCTCCGCCAGAATGTATTCGATAATACGGCCGAGAGGCCGTTGCGTTGAGGATATGTTGTCTTCCTTGCGTTCTGGATCGTCGTGGTCCTCGGTATTGCCTAGATAGTTTCTGTTGAAGTTCACGAACCAGGACGTGTCGTGAAACAGCTCGGCCCATGAAGTGTCGTGGAACACCTCGTCCCAGGAGGTGTCGTTATATATCTCTCCGATTTCACAACGGAAAGTGAAATTCGCATGTAGATGCGTTGTGGAAACGTGAAGAAGATCTATGGTTGGTTGGGGAACAGGACTCCCCCCGCTGACCCATTCGTGTCGCGCCGTCTTGATGATGCGTGGTGGTTGGACCGGCGTGTACCAATTATCCGCAAAAGGCAAAATCAGAGACTTGTTCGAGGCAGCGCTCTGTGGCCGGGTATTGGGATCCGAAGGAGTGTTCTGAAAACTATCAATATCAATTACGTAATTATTCACGGTAGCAATAACGTAGATATTATTTCGCTTCGGGTTATTCGCAGCTGTGGCCCCTGTCGGCCATGGAGAGTGAGGACTCTTCACGGAATGTCCCGGAGAATGAATGAGAGTCTCCGATACGATGTTTATGCCAAATGTTGCGTGTGACGGTATGCAGAACAGGTTATTAACCGTCGAAGTGTTGATAAAGGAACGTCTGTTCCCAGATAATTCTATCATCGTGAATTTCGGAGAGTCTTCTGTAGGTTTCGCTTCTAGATTGGCTTCGGTATCCTTGACGGGATTTGACCCGCTACTCTCGTCGTTTTGAATTACAGTTGCAGGGCATCGCCCATCCTGTAACAGCTTCGGAAAGAATGTTTGCGACATCTTGTCGCCTGGTGAGGTTTTCTCTCTCTGTTGATCCAGAGAATCGTGAAGTGTTGTCTTCAGGACGCGTGTAGGCGATGAGGTGCGAGTTTCACGCAATGTGCCGCGCGGATTAGGCGATGAGATCCGCGTGTCAGGCGACGATATCGACGTTGGATTCGACGCGTTGTTTTCTGCCGGCGGAGTATGGCCGCTGTTGTCCTGGACAGGATTGAGTTCCTTCTGGTCCAGAGTATCTTGAGCGGTTTGCTGATTCAAGGCGTTTTGTGTCGTTGAATCAGATTGTTGTGATGCTGACGATGTGAACGTGGTCGTCGTCAGGTCGCGTATGGGGGACACGTTGTGAGTATCACGCGATGAGCTCCGCATGTCAGGCGACGGTATCGGCGCTAGGTTCGACGCGATATTCTCCGTCGGCTGGCGTTTCACGCATGAATCGCGTGCTTTTAATGTCGAAGGGGTTGTTGATGGTAGTAGGTCAAAGAGGTCCAGGATCCGTACGTCAATCTTAAGATGCTCTCGCAATAAAGAGTCTGCATGAGCAATTTCCCACTCATCTAACGCTTCCAGCTCGTCCTGAACCTCGATTATCTTCCTCCAATTCTCGTCGAAGAAGTT
This sequence comes from Bombus flavifrons, assembly GCF_040668555.2. Taxonomy (NCBI): domain Eukaryota; kingdom Metazoa; phylum Arthropoda; class Insecta; order Hymenoptera; family Apidae; genus Bombus; species Bombus flavifrons. The sequence continues at coordinate 2,473,542 of NC_138458.1, read as the reverse complement.
ACGGCATGCTATGAGGGAGTTCTTTTCTACCCGTCCAGACGCTTCATATTCGTCGAGTTGACGCTTCGTGGTCGCGAGTCGGCGGACTAAGATGCTTCGTCTCCGCCGCAGTGTGCTGATCGGTTCAGCGTGGGCATATTTGAGTTTAATGGCAGGAACGAGTTTACCTTAATCAAATGGACGTTGATCTAGGAATCGGTAGCTACTCGTTACAGTGCGGTGTGGGCTCGCGTATGTGCTGAGCGAGGAAGGAGTTCCTTTCCGATGGCAGCTCCTTTGGCTAGTTGCCTAAGTCGTTGGAATGTGGATTTCACGCGACACTGTATAGTCACTGGTCAATGCACTTTTTAATGGCGCAAAATCCGGCTCGAAGGACCATGTTATTTCGACCAATCGCGGGGAGACGCAATCGCGAGGAGAGACGTCAACGGGAGTCGTAAATTCCCGTTACGATTATACTAATCGACACCACGAGTTGATCGATCCCCTGATTTCCGTTAAGATAATAGGGGTGATTAAGTTTATATAACACTGTGATTCACAGAATTATAAAATATATATTTCCAACACTTAAACTACACTGTTGAGTAGATACGAATCGTCGATAACACCTTGTCGCACGAATATGAGATAGATATGACTAATAGAGCAAGGTTCGTACAATCGAATTTCGTATGTTAGTGGACGTAGCACTAGAGGATACTTGATAGACACTAGATTTTGATGTTAGACTTCGACGTTGTCGTATGTAGAAGAAGTAAGTTGACTTGACCCTCCTGATGTAGCAGGAGAAGTCTGCGACTTGACTCTCCGAGAGTCGTAGGAGAAGTGACGAGTAGGAAACCTCCGACCAACGTGGTTCGTGAGTGACCTTGTGCATGGGAAAACCCAGCCTGTTCTATTAGACAGATGTTCGATTTTTCCTAATGGGCGCGTACCCGCTTTCTCCGTGTTTTTAATTGCGCCTAATAAACCCAAGGACCTCTCTAAAAACCAGATGTGCGTCGCAAATATTTCTAGCCTTAAGAAAGCTTTCAGGACGACGGATGGAATGCAGATACATGTGTACACAATGCAAGAGAAAGTTATGGTTGGTCCTCAGGTTTATTGAGGGTCGAAATGACGTTACGCAGGCCGTCGGCTGGCCGGTCGCGAGAGCTGCAGCGCAGATGTTTTAGGCGACGTAACAGAGATGTAAAATTATTTTATAATAAAGCGACATTGTAGCGGCGGCATTGTTTTGTCCGGAGTTTATTTGTTTTTAAATTACTTGTAATCTAACGGTTTTGGTACTCCGAGGCAAAACAACAACACTATTTGAAATGTCCTATGACTCATGTGCAGCTACAGATAAGATGTCGTTGCCTTCGGTTAAACTACACTTGCTTCCTTGATTCCATGAATATGGTGTTGTTTCCTTGGTTTTTAGCAGACATGGAAAATTACATCTGAAAATTACACTCTGCGTTACCACTGCTTTTATACAAAATAGTGAAATGAGAAATTAAGTACTGTATTTAAAATTCAAAAATAATGCTATATAGAAATAAAATAGCAATCCAGGGACCTGAAAGATTTCGTTAATAAAATAATACAATATAAATCATTAATTCACTCACATTGATGGTACTGATTTAAATCAATGAATGTAGAGTTGCTTCCGATTAATGGTACTTCTGTTATAAATTAAGAGCACAATTACTTTGAATTAATGGGAGAATATGGTTATAAATTATTGGTATAGTTGTTAAGAATTAATGGAGGAATTGTTTTAGATTAATGGCTTAAATATTATAAATTAATGGCTTAGATGATATAAATTAATAGTTTAAATATTGTAAATTAGTGGCTTAGATGTTGTAAATTAAGAGCTTAAATGTTATAATTTAATGGCTTAGATGATATAAATTAATAGTTTAAATGTTATAAATTATTGGCAAAATGTATAAAATAACAGTTCAAAAGTTAGAAATTAATGGCTTAAATCTTATAAATTAATAGCTTAAATGTTATAAATTAATGGCTTAAATGTATAAAATAACACATTAAATGCTGTAAATTAATGGTTTAAATGTTATAAATTAACAGTTTAAATGTTATAAATTAATAGCATGAATGTTATAATTTAATGGCTTAGATGATATAAATTAATAGTTTAAATGTTATAAATTAATGGCTAAATGTATAAGATAACAGTTCAAAAGTTAGAAATTAATGGCTTAAATGTTATAAATTAATAGCTTAAATGTTATAAATTAATAGCTTAAATGTATAAAATAACACTTTAAATGTTGTAAATTAATGGCTTAGATGTTGTTAATTAATAGCTTAAATGTTATAAAATAATAGCTTAAATGTATAAAACAACAGTTTAAATGTTGTAAATTAGTGGCTCAGATGTTGTCAATTAATTGCTTAAATGTTAGAAATTAATGGCTTAAATGTTAGAAATTAATAGTTTAAATGTTATAAATTATTTGCTTAAATGTTATAAATTAATGGCTTAAATGTATAAAATAACACATTAAATGCTGTAAATTAATGGTTTAAATGTTATAAATTAACAGTTTAAATGTTATAAATTAATAGCATGAATGTTATAATTTAATGGCTTAGATGATATAAATTAATAGTTTAAATGTTATAAATTAATGGCTAAATGTATAAAATAACAGTTCAAAAGTTAGAAATTAATGGCTTAAATGTTATAAATTAATAGCATAAATGTTATAAATTAATAGTTTAGACGTTATAAATTAATTCCTTAAATGTTATAAATTAATGGCTTGAATGTTATAAATTAATAGCTTAAGTGTTGTAAATTAATGGTTTAGACGTTATAAATTACTAGTTACAATGTTGTTGTTTGATATTTTTTCTTACTTACCTGATATTTATGTTCTTCTTCGATGTTCACTCTCCGGAATTTCAGGCACAAAAGAGCTCGCGCGCGACCTCCGTGTTCCTTATATAACATAACAAGGCGTCGGTTTGTTAATCAAACGGTAACGATTTTTTGACATAGCAGGAGACGGTTTTTCCATTGTAACAAAATCAAATTGAACGATTTCTTAATTTTTATCGTAAATTGGCATCTTTTACGATTTAATACGATATCCATTTTTATCATTTTAATAGTTTCTACAAACTAAGACTATATTCACACCTACATGATACTAGTTTTCGAGTATCGATTAGTTTGGACAAAAAGGGAAAAGAGCCTAAGTGCAGTCGATGACGTTACTGTGAAATAAGTTAAGCTATTAAATAATCAGACAGATAAAATTCATATTAAGCGTTATATTATATTATCGATATTCGTTCATTTACTCGTGCTAATTAAAAAATAAAACGTTCTTTTTTCTTGAGTAACACCTACATCACTGTTTGCGATATTTAAGATTCTTATTTAATGCTTATTTAGAAGTCAGGTACCTTTTTAATTCTTCACAAGTTAAACGATTAAATTTACTCGTTATAGTTGTAACATAAAATGGCTTTATTTCTTCAATACCGACTGCATCGCTGTACGTGATACAGTTATTAATTATGTAGCAAATAATATGATCTAATTGGTTGTAATCGCGGTTACGTATTTCTTCGTTAAATCTATCGATGTATTGGGCTATTAGCGCGAGACTCACTGATTCCTCGAGGAATGGTTTGATTCTTATAAATTAATGTTTTAAATGTGCCAATTATTGTTTCAATTGTTATAAATTAATAGTTTAATCGTTGTTAATTATTTGCTTAAATGTTTTAAATTAATAGCTTAAGTGTTATAAATTAATAGTTTGAGTGTTAGGAATTAATGGTATAAATGTAAAAATTAATAGCTTAAATGTTATGAATTTGTGACTTATTGTTGTAAATTCATGACGTAAATATTGTAAATTAATGGCTTAAATGTTATAAATTAATAGTGCAGTCCAGTGTAGATCATCCAAAATGATGTTAGCGGCTTTTGTTGATCCAAACTGGACTGTTGCGTAGTTCTTGGCTTGGTATCGTTTTCCAAAGATTAATCGACTGATTAATTTTTGGAAAACGATGCCAATTACCAGGTTTCACCAGGAGGAGGTGACTACGCACGAGACCCGCCCATGGGTTATTTAACACTACACATCGATCTCGACATTCAACCTATTGGCAGAATGTCCAGTTTTGACACTACTTGACCATGGGCCTGCGCAAAGAAATAGTTGTTTCGTAGTCTAACTGCGAAACACATATCTCCAACGCAGCGCTAACATGAATCTTTACAAACGTAGAACAAGGCATACGTAACGCATCATCTATCTCCCACACAACGATTACATCGATCAGTACAAATAAACAATAATTCGCATCCCTACTGGCAACATTCGGTATCAAAGACACATTTATCTAACTTGGAGCGAAAAGAAGAAGATGAAGCTACTGACACTGTCCCGAAACGAACGAGATCGCGATCTCTCGAAAGAACTAACAAACCTACGCGACGTACCCCCGTACACGAGATAACCCCGAGGTTCAACGGAAAGCCCAAGAATTGGCCGTAACTCGATTCCTGTTTCGCCGTTCGAAACTTACACGAGACGCGGTCGATGGCGCCGACAGATGATGCCAGTGATCCACTAGTAACTCAACCGTGGATCCAGCACATAGGCCAGCAACTTGACACACTCCAACTGAACCAGTGGAACCCGGGGAGGGACCGCTGAACAGGATAACGAAGGCAAGAGGCCCCAACTGAACAGTGGGGTCCACTCACAGGGAGGGACCGCTGAACAGGATTACCAAGGCACGAGGCCCCAACTGAACAGTGGGGTCCACTCACGGGGAGGGACCGGTGAACAGGATTACGAAGGCAATACCTCAACTGAACAGTGGGGTCCACTCCCGCGGGGCCGAACAGGATTACGGAGGACGTGAAATTGCTGGTCCCTGACCGAGTACCGAAGTACCAATCGGACAGGACTGCAGATCCACGACTGAATCCCCAACAGATTAGCAAGCATCACCGGCACGACGACAACTCCCGTGATCCGATGCAAACGTTGAGCAGTCACCAAGACAGAGCTGCCCTTGGGCGACTTACGAATCCGAAGAGTTGTCTAGAGCACATTGACCCGCAAGCACCCGAAATACACGCGAGAGAGTACGCCACGCGACAGTTTGAAAGAACTGAGTGATCGCGAACCGATATATCGTGGGAACAATTTTTCCAGAATGGTAAGCGAGGGGATCAAGAGATACGAGATCTTTATTTGTCGTTCCAAGATAGATAAGTATCTTTGTACAGAATGAGCTTACAATGTACATAACATAGGTATCTATCTTATGATTAATTAAAGCTAATACGCTCGCATCCCACGGTGTCCTGCGATGTCCCGCGATGTCCCACGTTGCCCCCGCGGGGGGGTATTAGTCCAGTTTAGATCACCAAAACTATTTTGGGTGATCAAGACCAGACTATATTCAAGTAGTTTTTAGCTTGATATCGTTTTCGAATAATAATACTAATATTCGAAATAGTACTTGGTGTATTATTATTTGGAAAACGATACCAATTACCGGGACCCACCACGAGGAGGTAACTACGCTCGGGTCCCATTTACATATGAGTTTTTACGCATTGGAAGCAGAGATGTAAAATTATTTTATAATAAAGCGACATTGTAGCGGCGGCATTGTTTTGTCCGGAGTTTATTTGTTTTTAAATTACTTGTAATCTAACGGTTTTGGTACTCCGAGGCAAAACAACAACACTGTTTGAAATGTCCTATGACTCATGTGCAGCTACAGATAAGATGTCGTTGCCTTCGGTTAAACTACACTTGCTTCCTTGATTCCATGAATATGGTGTTGTTTCCTTGGTTTTTAGCAGACATGGGAAATTACATCTTAAAATTACACTCTGCGTTACCACTGCTTTTATACAAAATAGTGAAATGAGAAATTAAGTACTGTATTTAAAATTAAAAAATAATGCTATATAGAAATAAAATAGCAATCCAGGGACCTGAAAGATTTCGTTAATAAAATAATACAATATAAATCATTAATTCACTCACATTGATGGTACTGATTTAAATCAATGAATGTAGAGTTGCTTCCGATTAATGGTACAACTGTTATAAATTAAGAGCACAATTACTTTGAATTAATGGGAGAATATGGTTATAAATTATTGGTACAGTTGTTAAGAATTAATGGAGGAATTGTTTTAGATTAATGGCTTAAATATTATAAATTAATGGCTTAGATGATATAAATTAATAGTTTAAATATTGTAAATTAGTGGCTTAGATGTTGTAAATTAATAGCTTAAATGTTATAATTTAATGGCTTAGATGATATAAATTAATAGTTTAAATGTTATAAATTAATGGCTAAATGTATAGAATAACAGTTCAAAAGTTAGAAATTAATGGCTTAAATGTTATAAATTAATAGCTTAAATGTTATAAATTAATGGCTTAAATGTATAAAATAACACTTTAAATGTTGTAAATTAATGGCTTAGATGTTGTTAATTAATAGCTTAAATGTTATAAAATAATAGCTTAAATGTATAAAACAACAGTTTAAACGTTGTAAATTAGTGGCTCAGATGTTGTCAATTAATTGCTTAAATGTTAGAAATTAATGGCTTAAATGTTAGAAATTAATAGTTTAAATGTTATAAATTAATTGCTTAAATGTTATAAATTAATGGCTTAAATGTATAAAATAACACTTTAAATGCTGTAAATTAATGGTTTAAATGTTATAAATTAACAGTTTAAATGTTATAAATTAATAGCTTGAATGTTATAATTTAATGGCTTAGATGATATAAATTAATAGTTTAAATGTTATAAATTAATGGCTAAATGTATATAATAACAGTTCAAAAGTTAGAAATTAATGGCTTAAATGTTATAAATTAATAGCATAAATGTTATAAATTAATAGTTTAGACGTTATAAATTAATTCCTTAAATGTTATAAATTAATGGCTTGAATGTTATAAATTAATAGCTTAAGTGTTGTAAATTAATGGTTTAGAAGTTATAAATTACTAGTTACAATGTTGTTGTTTGATATTTTTTCTCACTTACCTGATATTTATGTTCTCCTTCGATGTTCACTCTCCGGAATTTCAGGCACAAAAGAGCTCGCGCGCGACTTCCGTGTTCCTTATATAACTTAACAAGGCGTCGGTTTGTTAATCAAACGGTAACGATTTTTTGACATAGCAGGAGACGGTTTTTCCATTGTAACAAAATCAAATTGAACGATTTCTTAATTTTTATCGTAAATTGGCATCTTTTACGATTTAATACGATATCCATTTTTATCATTTTAATAGTTTCTACAAACTAAGACTATATTCACACCTACATGATACTAGTTTTCGACTATCGATTAGTTTGGACAAAAAGGGAAAAGAGCCTAAGTGCAGTCGATGACGTTACTGTGAAATAAGTTAAGCTATTAAATAATCACACAGATAAAATTCATATTAAGCGTTATATTATATTATCGATATTCGCTCATTTACTCGTACTAATTAAAAAATAAAACGTTCTTTTTTCTTGAGTAACACCTACATCACTGTTTGCGATATTTAAGATTCTTATTTAATGCTTATTTAGAAGTCAGGTACCTTTTTAATTCCTCACAAGTTAAACGATTAAATTTACTCGTTATAGTTGTAACTTAAAATGGCTTTATTTCTTCAATACCGCCTGCATCGCTGTACGTGATACAGTTATTAATTATGTAGCAAATAATATGATCTAATTGGCTGTAATCGCGGTTACGTATTTCTTCGTTAAATCTATCGATGTATTGGGCTAATAGCGCCAGACTTACTGATTCCTCGAGGAATGGTTTGATTCTTATAAATTAATGTTTTAAATGTGCCAATTAATGTTTCAATTGTTATAAATTAATAGTTTAATCGTTGTTAATTATATGCTTAAATGTTATAAATTAATAGCTTAAGTGTTATAAATTAATAGTTTGAATGTTAGGAATTAATGGTATAAATGTAAAAATTAATAGCTTAAATGTTATGAATTTGTGACTTATTGTTGTAAGTTCATGACGTAAATATTGTAAATTAATGGCTTAAATGTTATAAATTAATAGTGCAGTCCAGTGTAGATCATCCAAAATGATCTTAGGGGCTTTTGGTGATCCAAACTGGACTGTTGCGTAGTTCTTGGCTTGGTATCGTTTTCCAAAGATTAATCGACTGATTAATTTTTGGAAAACGATGCCAATTACCAGGTCTCACCACGAGGAGGTGACTACGCACGAGACCCGCCCATGGGTTATGTAACACTACACATCGATCTCGACATTCAACCTATTGGCAGAATGTCCAGTTTTGACACTACTTGACCATGGCCCTGCGTAAAGAAATAGTTGTTTCGTAGTCTAACTGCGAAACACATATCTCCAACGCAGCGCTAACATGAATCTTTACAAACGTAGAACAAGGCATACGTAACGCATCATCTATCTCCCACACAACGATTACATCGATCAGTACAAATATACAATAATTCGCATCCCTACTGGCAACATTCGGTATCAAAGACACATTTATCTAACTTGGAACGAAAAGAAGAAGATGAAGCTACTGACACTGTCCCGAAGCGGACGAGATCGCGATCTCTCGAAAGAACTAACAAACCTACGCGACGTACCCCCGTACACGAGATAACCCCGAAGTTCAACGGAAAGCCCAAGAATTGGCCGTAACTCGATTCCTGTTTCGCCGTTCGAAACTTACACGAGTCGCGGTCGATGGCGCCGACAGATGATGCCAGTGATCCACTAGTAATACAGCCGTGGATCCATCACATAGGCCAGCAACTTGACACACTCCAACTGAACAAGTGGAACCCGGGGAGGGTCCGCTGAACAGGATTACGAAGGCAAGAGGCCCCAACTGAACAGTGGGGTCCACTCACCGGGAGGGACCGCTGAACAGGATTACCGAGGCACGAGGCCCCAACTGAACAGTGGGGTCCACTCACGGGGCGGGACCGCTGAACAGGATTACGAAGGCAATACCTCAACTGAACAGTGGGGACCACTCACGGGGCGGGACCGCTGAACAGGATTACGAAGGCAATACCTCAATTGAACAGTGGGGTCCACTCCAGCGGGGCCGAACAGGATTACGGAGGACGTGAAATTGGTGGTCTCTGATCGAGTACCCAAGTACCAATCGGACAGAACTGCAGATCCACGAGTGAATCCCCAACAGATTACTCAAGCATCACCGGCACGACGACAACTCCCGTGATCCGATGCAAACGTTGAGCAGTCACCAGGACAGAGCTGTCCTTGGGCGACTTACGAATCCGAAGAGTTGTCTAGAGCACATTGACCCGCACGCACCCGAAATACACGCGAGCGAGTACGCCACGCGACAGTTTGAAAGAACTGAGTGATCGCGAACCGATATATCGTGGGAACAATTTTTCCAGTATGGTAAGCGAGGGGATCAAGAGAGACGAGATCTTTATTTGTCGTTCCAAGATAGATAAGTATCTTTGTACAGAATGAGCTTACAATGTACATAACATAGGTATCTATCTTATGATTAATTAAAGCTAATACGCTCGCATCCCACGGTGTCCTGCGATGTCCCACGATGTCCCACGTTGCCCCCGCGGGGGGGTATTAGTCCAGTTTAGATCACCAAAACTATTTTGGGTGATCAAGACCAGACTATATTCAAGTAGTTTTTAGCTTGATATCGTTTTCGAATAATAATACTAATATTCGAAATAGTACTTGGTGTATTATTATTTGAAAAACGATACCAATTACCGGGACCCACCACGAGGAGGTAACTACGCTCGGGTCCCATTTACATATGAGTTTTTACGCATTGGAAGCAGAGATTGTTATTTCGACCAATCGCGGGGAGACGCAATCGCGAGGAGAGACGTCAACGGGAGTCGTAAATTCCCGTTACGATTATACTAATCGACACCACGAGTTGATCGATCCCCTGATTTCCGTTAAGATAATAGGGGTGATTAAGTTTATATAACACTGTGATTCACAGAATTATAAAATATATATTTCCAACACTTAAACTACACTGTTGAGTAGATACAAATCGTCGATAACACCTTGTCGCACGAATATGAGATAGATATGACTAATAGAGCAAGGTTCGTACAATCGAATTTCGTATGTTAGTGGACGTAGCACTAGAGGATACTTGATAGACACTAGATTTTGATGTTAGACTTCGACGTTGTCGTATGTAGAAGAAGTAAGTTGACTTGACCCTCCTGATGTAGCAGGAGAAGTCTGCGACTTGACTCTCCGAGAGTCGTAGGAGAAGTGACGAGTAGGAAACCTCCGACCAACGTGGTTCGTGAGTGACCTTGTGCATGGGAAAACCCAGCCTGTTCTATTAGACAGATGTTCGATTTTTCCTAATGGGCGCGTACCCGCTTTCTCCGTGTTTTTAATTGCGCCTAATAAACCCAAGGACCTCTCTAAAAACCAGATGTGCGTCGCAAATATTTCTAGCCTTAAGAAAGCTTTCAGGACGACGGATGGAATGCAGATACATGTGTACACAATGCAAGAGAAAGTTATGGTTGGTCCTCAGGTTTATTGAGGGTCGAAATGACGTTACGCAGGCCGTCGGCTGGCCGGTCGCGAGAGCTGCAGCGCAGATGTTTTAGGCGACGTAACATCCTCCCTCCGTTGAGAGGGTACCGATCAAAATTTCTGGTAGGTAGAGTTACTTGGAGCTGCCGCCCAACTCTTTGTTGATTGCTGATTGTCCGTGGTCTGCTGGATGGGGTCAGCTCGAGCGTAGGACGTGCTGCGTGGCACCTCGATCCGCGAGGCTCGTTGTCGTGTGGATTGTGATTGTCTGGATGAGGCCGTCTCCGCCAGAATGTATTCGATAATACGGCCGAGAGGCCGTTGCGTTGAGGATATGTTGTCTTCCTTGCGTTCTGGATCGTCGTGGTCCTCGGCATTGCCTAGATAGTTTCTGTTGAAGTTCACGAACCAGGACGTGTCGTGAAACAGCTCGGCCCATGAAGTGTCGTGGAACACCTCGTCCCAGGAGGTGTCGTTATATATCTCTCCGATTTCACAACGGAAAGTGAAATTCGCATGTAGATGCGTTGTGGAAACGTGAAGAAGATCTATGGTTGGTTGGGGAACAGGACTCCCCCCGCTGACCCATTCGTGTCGCGCCGTCTTGATGATGCGTGGTGGATGGACCGGCGTGGACCAATTATCCGCAAAAGGCAAAATCAGAGACTTGTTCGAGGCAGCGCTCTGTGGCCGGGTATTGGGATCCGAAGGAGTGTTCTGAAAACTATCACTATCAATTACGTAATTATTCACGGTAGCACTAACGTAGATATTATTTCGCTTCGGGTTATTCGCAGCTGTGGCCCCTGTCGGCCATGGAGAGTGAGGACTCTTCACGGAATGTCCCGGAGAATGAATGAGAGTCTCCGATACGATGTTTATGCCAAATGTTGCGTGTGACGGTATGCAGAACAGGTTATTAACCGTCGAAGTGTTGATAAAGGAACGTCTGTTCCCAGATAATTCTATCATCGTGAATTTCGGAGAGTCTTCTGTAGGTTTCGCTTCTAGATTGGCTTCGGTATCCTTGACGGGATTTGACCCGCTACTCTCGTCGTTTTGAATTACAGTTGCAGGGCATCGCCCATCCTGTAACAGCTTCGGAAAGAATGTTTGCGACATCTTGTCGCCTGGTGAGGTTTTCTCTCTCTGTTGATCCAGAAAATCGTGAAGTGTTGTCTTCAGGACGCGTGTAGGCGATGAGGTGCGAGTTTCACGCAATGTGCCGCGCGGATTAGGCGATGAGATCCGCGTGTCAGGCGACGATATCGACGTTGGATTCGACGCGTTGTTTTCTGCCGGCGGAGTATGGCCGCTGTTGTCCTGGACGGGATTGAGTTCCTTCTGGTCCAGAGTATCTTGAGCGGTTTGCTGATTCAAGGCGTTTTGTGTCGTTGAATCAGATTGTTGTGATGCTGACGATGTGAACGTGGTCGTCGTCAGGTCGCGTATGGGGGACACGTTGTGAGTATCACGCGATGAGCTCCGCATGTCAGGCGACGGTATCGGCGCTAGGTTCGACGCGATATTCTCCGTCGGCTGGCGTTTCACGCATGAATCGCGTGCTTTTAATGTCGAAGGGGTTGTTGATGGTAGTAGGTCAAAGAGGTCCAGGATCCGTACGTCAATCTTAAGATGCTCTCGCAATAAAGAGTCTGCATGAGCAATTTCCCCCTCATCTAACGCTTCCAGCTCGCCCTGAACCTCGATTATCTTCCTCCAATTCTCGTCGAAGAAGTTACGGCATGCTATGAGGGAGTTCTTTTCTACCCGTCCAGACGCTTCATATTCGTCGAGTTGACGCTTCGTGGTCGCGAGTCGGCGGACTAAGATGCTTCGTCTCCGCCGCAGTGTGCTGATCGGTTCAGCGTGGGCCATATTTGAGTTTAATGGCAGGAACGAGTTTACCTTAATCAAATGGACGTTATCTAGGAATCGGTAGCTACTCGTTACAGTGCGGTGTGGGCTCGCGTATGTGCTGAGCGAGGAAGGAGTTCCTTTCCGATGGCAGCTCCTTTGGCTAGTTGCCTAAGTCGTTGGAATGTGGATTTCACGCGACACTGTATAGTCACTGGTCAATGCACTTTTTAATGGCGCAAAATCCGGCTCGAAGGACCATGTTATTTCGACCAATCGCGGGGAGACGCAATCGCGAGGAGAGACGTCAACGGGAGTCGTAAATTCCCGTTACGATTATACTAATCGACACCACGAGTTGATCGATCCCCTGATTTCCGTTAAGATAATAGGGGTGATTAAGTTTATATAACACTGTGATTCACAGAATTATAAAATATATATTTCCAACACTTAAACTACACTGTTGAGTAGATACAAATCGTCGATAACACCTTGTCGCACGAATATGAGATAGATATGACTAATAGAGCAAGGTTCGTACAATCGAATTTCGTATGTTAGTGGACGTAGCACTAGAGCATACTTGATAGACACTAGATTTTGATGTTAGACTTCGACGTTGTCGTATGTAGAAGAAGTAAGTTGACTTGACCCTCCTGATGTAGCAGGAGAAGTCTGCGACTTGACTCTCCGAGAGTCGTAGGAGAAGTGACGAGTAGGAAACCTCCGACCAACGTGGTTCGTGAGTGACCTTGTGCATGGGAAAACCCAGCCTGTTCTATTAGACAGATGTTCGATTTTTCCTAATGGGCGCGTACCCGCTTTCTCCGTGTTTTTAATTGCGCCTAATAAACCCAAGGACCACTCTAAAAACCAGATGTGCGTCGCAAATATTTCTAGCCTTAAGAAAGCTTTCCGGACGACGGATGGAATGCAGATACATGTGTACACAATGCAAGAGAAAGTTATGGTTGGTCCTCAGGTTTATTGAGGGTCGAAATGACGTTACGCAGGCCGTCGGCTGGCCGGTCGCGAGAGCTGCAGCGCAGATGTTTTAGGCGACGTAACAGAGATGTAAAATTATTTTATAATAAAGCGACATTGTAGCGGCGGCATTGTTTTGTCCGGAGTTTATTTGTTTTTAAATTACTTGTAATCTAACGGTTTTGGTACTCCGAGGCAAAACAACAACACTATTTGAAATGTCCTATGACTCATGTGCAGCTACAGATAAGATGTCGTTGCCTTCGGTTAAACTACACTTGCTTCCTTGATTCCATGAATATGGTGTTGTTTCCTTGGTTTTTAGCAGACATGGAAAATTACACCTTAAAATTACACTCTGCGTTACCACTGCTTTTATACAAAATAGTGAAATGAGAAATTAAGTACTGTATTTAAAATTAAAAAATAATGCTATATAGAAATAAAATAGCAATCCAGGGACCTGAAAGATTTCCTTAATAAAATAATACAATATAAATCATTAATTCACTCACATTGATGGTACTGATTTAAATCAATGAATGTAGAGTTGCTTCCGATTAATGGTACAACTGTTATAAATTAAGAGCACAATTACTTTGAATTAATGGGAGAATATGGTTATAAATTATTGGTATAGTTGTTAAGAATTAATGGAGGAATTGTTTTAGATTAATGGCTTAAATATTATAAATTAATGGCTTAGATGATATAAATTAATAGTTCAAATATTGTAAATTAGTGGCTTAGATGTTGTAAATTAATAGCTTAAATGTTATAATTTAATGGCTTAGATGATATAAATTAATAGTTTAAATGTTATAAATTATTGGCAAAATGTATAAAATAACAGTTCAAAAGTTAGAAATTAATGGCTTAAATATTATAAATTAATAGCATAAATGTTATAAATTAATGGCTTAAATGTATAAAATAACACATTAAATGCTGTAAATTAATGGTTTAAATGTTGTTATTTAATAGCTTTAATGTTATAAAATAATAGCTTAAATGTATAAAACAACAGTTTAAACGTTGTAAATTAGTGGCTCAGATGTTGTCAATTAATTGCTTAAATGTTAGAAATTAATGGCTTAAATGTTAGAAATTAATAGTTTAAATGTTATAAATTAATTGCTTAAATGTTATAAATTAATGGCTTAAATGTATAAAATAACACTTTAAATGCTGTAAATTAATGGTTTAAATGTTATAAATTAACAGTTTAAATGTTATAAATTAATAGCTTGAATGTTATAATTTAATGGCTTAGATGATATAAATTAATAGTTTAAATGTTATAAATTAATGGCTAAATGTATAAAATAACAGTTCAAAAGTTAGAAATTAATGGCTTAAATGTTATAAATTAATAGCATAAATGTTATAAATTAATAGTTTAGACGTTATAAATTAATTCCTTAAATGTTATAAATTAATGGCTTGAATGTTATAAATGAATAGCTTAAGTGTTGTAAATTAATGGTTTAGACGTTATAAATTACTAGTTACAATGTTGTTGTTTGATATTTTTTCTTACTTACCTGGAATTTATTTTCTTCTTCGATGTTCACTCTCCGGAATTTCAGGCACAAAAGAGCTCGCGAGCGACTTCCGTGTTCCTTATATAACTTAACAAGGCGTCGGTTTGTTAATCAAACGGTAACGATTTTTTGACATAGCAGGAGACGGTTTTTCCATTGTAACAAAATCAAATTGAACGATTTCTTAATTTTTATCGTAAATTGGCATCTTTTACGATTTAATACGATATCCATTTTTATCATTTTAATAGTTTCTACAAACTAAGACTAAATTCACACCTACATGATACTAGTTTTCGACTATCGATTAGTTTGGACAAAAAGGGAAAAGAGCCTAAGGCCAGTCGATGACGTTACTGTGAAATAAGTTAAGCTATTAAATAATCAGACAGATAAAATTCATATTAAGCGTTATATTATATTATCGATATTCGTTCATTTACTCGTGCTAATTAAAAAATAAAACGTTCTTTTTTCTTGAGTAACACCTACATCACTGTTTGCGATATTTAAGATTCTTATTTAATGCTTATTTAGAAGTCAGGTACCTTTTTAATTCTTCACAAGTTAAACGATTAAATTTACTCGTTATAGTTGTAACATAAAATGGCTTTATTTCTTCAATACCGCCTGCATCGCTGTACGTGATACAGTTATTAATTATGTAGCAAATAATATGATCTAATTGGCTGTAATCGCGGTTACGTATTTCTTCGTTAAATCTATCGATGTATTGGGCTATTAGCGCGAGACTTACTGATTCCTCGAGGAATGGTTTGATTCTTATAAATTAATGTTTTAAATGTGCCAATTAATGTTTCAATTGTTATAAATTAATAGTTTAATCGTTGTTAATTATTTGCTTAAATGTTATAAATTAATAGCTTCAGTGTTATAAATTAATAGTTTGAGTGTTAGGAGTTAATGGTATAAATGTAAAAATTAATAGCTTAAATGTTATGAATTTGTGACTTATTGTTGTAAATTCATGACGTAAATATTGTAAATTAATGGCTTAAATGTTATAAATTAATAGTGCAGTCCAGTGTAGATCATCCAAAATGATCTTAGGGGCTTTTGTTGATCCAAACTGGACTATTGCGTAGTTCTTGGCTTGGTATCGTTTGCCAAAGATTAATCGACTGATTAATTTTTTTAAAACGATGCCAATTACCAGGTCTCACCACGAGGAGGTGACTACGCACGAGACCCGCCCATGGGTTATTTAACACTACACATCGATCTCGACATTCAACCTATTGGCAGAATGTCCAGTTTTGACACTACTTGACCATGGGCCTGCGTAAAGAAATAGTTGTTTCGTAGTCTAACTGCGAAACACATATCTCCAACGCAGCGCTAACATGAATCTTTACAAACGTGGAACAAGGCATTCGTAACGCATCATCTATCTCCCACACAACGATTACATCGATCAGTACAAATAAACAATAATTCGCATCCCTACTGGCAACATTCGGTATCAAAGACACATTTATCTAACTTGGAGCGAAAAGAAGAAGATGAAGCTACTGACACTGTCCCGAAACGGACGAGATCGCGATCTCTCGAAAGAACTAACAAACCTACGCGACGTACCCCCGTACACGAGATAACCCCGAGGTTCAACGGAAAGCCCAAGAATTGGCCGTAACTCGATTCCTGTTTCGCCGTTCGAAACTTACACGAGTCGCGGTCGATGGCGCCGACAGATGATGCCAGTGATCCACTAGTAATTCAGCCGTGGATCCAGCACATAGGCCAGCAACTTGACACACTCCAACTGAACACGTGGAACCCGGGGAGGGACCGCTGAACAGGATTACGAAGGCAAGAGGCCCCAACTGAACAGTGGGGTCCACTCACAGGGAGGGACCGCTGAACAGGATTACCAAGGCACGAGACACCAAATGAACAGTGGGGTCCACTCACGGGGAGGGACCGCTGAACAGGATTACGAAGGCAATACCTCAACTGAACAGTGGGGTCCACTCCCGCGTGGCCGAACAGGATTACGGAGGACGTAAAATTGCTGGTCCCTGACCGAGTACCGAAGTACCAATCGGACAGGACTGCAGATCCACGACTGTATCCCCAACAGATTAGCAAGCATCACCGGCACGACGACAACTCCCGTGATCCGATGCAAACGTTGAGCAGTCACCAAGACAGAGCTGTCCTTGGGCGACTTACGAATCCGAAGAGTTGTCTAGAGCACATTGACCCGCACGCACCCGAAATACACGCGAGCGAGTACGCCACGCGACAGTTTGAAAGAACTGAGTGATCGCGAACCGATATATCGTGGGAACAATTTTTCCAGTATGGTAAGCGAGGGGATCAAGAGAGACGAGATCTTTATTTGTCGTTCCAAGATAGATAAGTATCTTTGTACAGAATGAGCTTACAATGTACATAACATAGGTATCCATTTTATGATTAATTAAAGCTAATACGCTCGCATCCCACGGTGTCCTGCGATGTCCCACGATGTCCCACGTTGCCCCCGCGGGGGGGGGGGGGTATTAGTCCAGTTTAGATCACCAAAACTATTTTGGGTGATCAAGACCAGACTATATTCAAGTAGTTTTTAGCTTGATATCGTTTTCGAATAATAATACTAATATTCGAAATAGTACTTGGTGTATTATTATTTGGAAAACGATACCAATTACCGGGACCCACCACGAGGAGGTAACTACGCTCGGGTCCCATTTACATATGAGTTTTTACGCATTGGAAGCAGAGATGTAAAATTATTTTATAATAACGCGACATTGTAGCGGCGGCATTGTTTTGTCCGGAGTTTATTTGTTTTTAAATTACTTGTAATCTAACGGTTTTGGTACTCCGTGGCAAAACAACAACACTATTTGAAATGTCCTATGACTCATGTGCAGCTACAGATAAGATGTCGTTGCCTTGGGTTAAACTACACTTGCTTCCTTGATTCCATGAATATGGTGTTGTTTCCTTGGTTTTTAGCAGACATGGAAAATTACATCTTAAAATTACACTCTGCGGTACCACTGCTTTTATACAAAATGGTGAAATGAGAAATTAAGTACTGTATTTAAAATTAAAAAATAATGCTATATAGAAATAAAATAGCAATCCAGGGACCTGAAAGATTTCGTTAATAAAATAATACAATATAAATCATTAATTCACTCACATTGATGGTACTGATTTAAATCAATGAATGTAGAGTTGCTTCCGATTAATGGTACAACTGTTATAAATTAAGAGCACAATTACTTTGAATTAATGGGAGAATATGGTTATAAATTATTGGTATAGTTGTTAAGAATTAATGGAGGAATTGTTTTAGATTAATGGCTTAAATATTATAAATTAATGGCTTAGATGATGTAAATTAATAGTTTAAATATTGTAAATTAGTGGCTTAGATGTTGTAAATTAATAGCTTAAATGTTATAAATTAATGGCTAAATGTATAAAACAACAGTTCAAAAGTTAGAAATTAATGGCTTAAATGTTATAAATTAATAGCTTAAATGTTATAAATTAATAGCTTAAATGTATAAAATAACACTTGAAATGTTGTAAATTAATGGCTTAGATGTTGTTAATTAATATCTTAAATGTTATAAAATAATAGCTTAAATGTATAAAACAACAGTTTCAATGTTGTAAATTAGTGGCTCAGATGTTGTCAATTAATTGCTTAAATGTTAGAAATTAATGGCTTAAATGTTAGAAATTAATAGTTTAAATGTTATAAATTATTTGCTTAAATGTTATAAATTAATGGCTTAGATGTATAAAATAACACTTTAAATGCTGTAAATTAATGGTTTAAATGTTATAAATTAACAGTTTGAATGTTATAAATTAATAGCTTGAATGTTATAATTTAATGGCTTAGATGATATAAATTAATAGTTTAAATGTTATAAATTAATGGCTAAATGTATAAAATAACAGTTTAAAAGTTAGAAATTAATGGCTTAAATGTTATAAATTAATAGCATAAATGTTATAAATTAATAGTTTAGACGATATAAATTAATTCCTTAAATGTTATAAATTAATGGCTTGAATGTTATAAATTAATAGCTTAAGTGTTGTAAATTAATGGTTTAGACGTTATAAATTACTAGTTACAATGTTGTTGTTTGATATTTTTTCTTACTTACCTGATATTTATGTTCTTCTTCGATGTTCACTCTCCGGAATTTCAGGCACAAAAGAGCTCGCGCGCGACCTCCGTGTTCCTTATATAACATAACAAGACGTCGGTTTGTTAATCAAACGGTAACGATTTTTTGACATAGCAGGAGACGGTTTTCCTATTGTAACAAAATCAAATTGAACGATTTCTTAATTTTTATCGTAAATTGGCATCTTTTACGATTTAATACGATATCCATTTTTATCATTTTAATAGTTTCTACAAACTAAGACTATATTCACACCTACATGATACTAGTTTTCGACTATCGATTAGATTGGACAAAAAGGGAAAAGAGCCTAAGTGCAGTCGATGACGTTACTGTGAAATAAGTTAAGCTATTAAATAATCAGACAGATAAAATTCATATTAAGCGTTATATTATATTATCGATATTCGTTCATTTACTCGTGCTAATTAAAAAATAAAACGTTCTTTTTTCTTGAGTAACACCTACATCACTGTTTGCGATATTTAAGATTCTTATTTAATGCTTATTTAGAAGTCAGGTACCTTTTTAATTCCTCACAAGTTAAACGATTAAATTTACTCGTTATAGTTGTAACATAAAATGGCTTTATTTCTTCAATACCGCCTGCATCGCTGTACGTGATACAGTTATTAATTATGTAGCAAATAATATGATCTAATTGGTTGTAAACGCGGTTACGTATTTCTTCGTTAAATCTATCGATGTATTGGGCTATTAGCGCGAGACTTACTGATTCCTCGAGGAATGGTTTGATTCTTATAAATTAATGTTTTAAATGTGCCAATTATTGTTTCAATTGTTATAAATTAATAGTTTAATCGTTGTTAATTATTTGCTTAAATGTTATAAATTAATAGTTTAAGTGTTATAAATTAATAGTTTGAGTGTTATTAATTATTGGTATAAATGTAAAAATTAATAGCTTAAATGTTATGAATTTGTGACTTATTGTTGTAAATTCATGACGTAAATATTGTAAATTAATGGCTTAAATGTTATAAATTAATAGTGCAGTCCAGTGTAGATCATCCAAAATGATCTTAGGGGCTTTTGTTGATCCAAACTGGACTGTTACGTAGTTCTTGGCTTGGTATCGTTTTCCAAAGATTAATCGACTGATTAATTTTTGAAAAACGATGCCAATTACCAGGTCTCACCACGAGGAGGTGACTACGCACGAGACCCGCCCATGGGTTATTTAACACTACACATCGATCTCGACATTCAACCTATTGGCAGAATGTCCAGTTTTGACACTACTTGACCATGGGCCTGCGTAAAGA
The DNA here is from genome assembly GCF_040668555.2 of Bombus flavifrons. Classification (NCBI taxonomy): domain Eukaryota; kingdom Metazoa; phylum Arthropoda; class Insecta; order Hymenoptera; family Apidae; genus Bombus; species Bombus flavifrons. Next base: position 2,453,064 of record NC_138458.1, on the reverse strand, counting down.
AATAGTTGTTTCGTAGTCTAACTGCGAAACACATATCTCCAACGCAGCGCTAACATGAATCTTTACAAACGTAGAACAAGGCATACGTAACGCATCATCTATCTCCCACACAACGATTACATCGATCAGTACAAATAAACAATAATTCGCATCCCTACTGGCAACATTCGGTATCAAAGACACATTTATCTAACTTGGAGCGAAAAGAAGAAGATGAAGCTACTGACACTGTCCCGAAACGGACGAGATCGCGATCTCTCGAAAGAACTAACAAACCTACGCGACGTACCCCCGTAAACGAGATAACCCCGAGGTTCAACGGAAAGCCCAAGAAATGGCCGTAACTCGATTCCTGTTTCGCCGTTCGAAACTTACACGAGTCGCGGTCGATGGCGCCGACAGATGATGCCAGTGATCCACTAGTAATTCAGCCGTGGATCCAGCACATAGGCCAGCAACTTGACACACTCCAACTGAACAAGTGGAACCCGGGGAGGGACCGCTGAACAGGATTACGAAGGCAAGAGGCCCCAACTGAACAGTGGGGTCCACTCACAGGGAGGGACCGCTGAACAGGATTACCAAGGCACGAGGCCCCAACTGAACAGTGGGGTCCACTCACGGGGAAGGACCGCTGAACAGGATTACGAAGGCAATACCTCAACTGAACAGTGGGGTCCACTCACGCAGGGCCGAACAGGATTACGGAGGACGTGAAATTGGTGGTCCCTGACCGAGTACCGAAGTACCAATCGGACAGGACTGCAGATCCACGACTGAATCCCCAACAGATTAGCAAGCATCACCGGCACGACGACAACTCCCGTGATCCGATGCAAACGTTGAGCAGTCACCAAGACAGAGCTGTCCTTGGGCGACTTACGAATCCGAAGAGTTGTCTAGAGCACATTGACCCGCACGCACCCGAAATACACGCGAGCGAGTACGCCACGCGACAGTTTGAAAGAACTGAGTGATCGCGAACCGATATATCGTGGGAACAATTTTTCCAGTATGGTAAGCGAGGGGATCAAGAGAGACGACATCTGTATTTGTCGTTCCAAGATAGATAAGTATCTTTGTACAGAATGAGCTTACAATGTACATAACATAGGTATCTATCTAATGATTAATTAAAGCTAATACGCTCGCATCCCACGCTGTCCTGCGATGTCCCACGATGTCCCACGTTGCCCCCGCGGGGGGGGGGGTATTAGTCCAGTTTAGATCACCAAAACTATTTTGGGTGATCAAGACCAGACTATATTCAAGTAGTTTTTAGCTTGATATCGTTTTCGAATAATAATACTAATATTCGAAATAGTACTTGGTGTATTATTATTTGGAAAACGATACCAATTACCGGGACCCACCACGAGGAGGTAACCACGCTCGGGTCTCATTTACATATGAGTTTTTACGCATTGGAAGCAGAGATGTAAAATTATTTTATAATAAAGCGACATTGTAGCGGCGGCATTGTTTTGTCCGGAGTTTATTTGTTTTTAAATTACTTGTAATCTAACGGTTTTGGTACTCCGAGGCAAAACAACAACACTATTTGAAATGTCCTATTACTCATGTGCAGCTACAGATAAGATGTCGTTGCCTTGGGTTAAACTACACTTGCTTCCTTGATTCCATGAATATGGTGTTGTTTCCTTGGTTTTTAGCAGACATGGAAAATTACATCTTAAAATTACACTCTGCGGTACCACTGCTTTTATACAAAATGGTGAAATGAGAAATTAAGTACTGTATTTAAAATTAAAAAATAATGCTATATAGAAATAAAATAGCAATCCAGGGACCTGAAAGATTTCGTTAATAAAATAATACAATATAAATCATTAATTCACTCACATTGATGGTACTGATTTAAATCAATGAATGTAGAGTTGCTTCCGATTAATGGTACAACTGTTATAAATTAAGAGCACAATTACTTTGAATTAATGGGAGAATATGGTTATAAATTATTGGTATAGTTGTTAAGAATTAATGGAGGAATTGTTTTAGATTAATGGCTTAAATATTATAAATTAATGGCTTAGATGATATAAATTAATAGTTTAAATATTGTAAATTAGTGGCCTAGATGTTGTAAATTAATAGCTTAAATGTTATAATTTAATGGCTTAGATGATATAAATTAATAGTTTAAATGTTATAAATTAATGGCTAAATGTATAAAATAACAGTTCAAAAGTTAGAAATTAATGGCTTAAATGTTATAAATTAATAGCTTAAATGTTATAAATTAATGGCTTAAATGTATAAAATAACACTTTAAATGCTGTAAATTAATGGTTTAAATGTTATAAATTAACAGTTTAAATGTTATAAATTAATAGCTTGAATGTTATAATTTAATGGCTTAGATGATATAAATTAATAGTTTAAATGTTATAAATTAATGGCTAAATGTATAAAATAACAGTTCAAAAGTTAGAAATTAATGGCTTAAATGTTATAAATTAATAGCATAAATGTTATAAATTAATAGTTTAGACGTTATAAATTAATTCCTTAAATGTTATAAATTAATGGCTTGAATGTTATAAATTAATAGCTTAAGTGTTGTAAATTAATGGTTTAGACGTTATAAATTACTAGTTACAATGTTGTTGTTTGATATTTTTTCTTACTTACCTGATATTTATGTTCTTCTTCGATGTTCACTCTCCGGAATTTCAGGCACAAAAGAGCTCGCGCGCGACTTCCGTGTTCCTTATATAACTTAACAAGGCGTCGGTTTGTTAATCAAACGGTAACGATTTTTTGACATAGCGGGAGACGGTTTTTCCATTGTAACAAAATCAAATTGAACGATTTCTTAATTTTAATCGTAATTTGGCATCTTTTACGATTTAATACGATATCCATTTTTATCATTTTAATAGTTTCTACAAACTAAGACTAAATTCACACCTACATGATACTAGTTTTCGACTGTCGATTAGTTTGGACAAAAAGGGAAAAGAGCCTAAGGGCAGTCGATGACGTTACTGTGAAATAAGTTAAGCTATTAAATAATCAGACAGATAAAATTCATATTAAGCGTTATATTATATTATCGATATTCGTTCATTTACTCGTGCTAATTAAAAAATAAAACGTTCTTTTTTCTTGAGTAACACCTACATCACTGTTTGCGATATTTAAGATTCTTATTTAATGCTTATTTAGAAGTCAGGTACCTTTTTAATTCGTCACAAGTTAAACGATTAAATTTACTCGTTATAGTTGTAACATAAAATGGCTTTATTTCTTCAATACCGCCTGCATCGCTGTACGTGATACAGTTATTAATTATGTAGCAAATAATATGATCTAATTGGCTGTAATCGCGGTTACGTATTTCTTCGTTAAATCTATCGATGTATTGGGCTATTAGCGCGAGACTTACTGATTCCTCGAGGAATGGTTTGATTCTTATAAATTAATGTTTTAAATGTGCCAATTAATGTTTCAATTGTTATAAATTAATAGTTTAATCGTCGTTAATTATTTGCTTAAATGTTATAAATTAATAGCTTAAGTGTTATAAATTAATAGTTTGAATGTTAGGAATTAATGGTATAAATGTAAAAATTAATAGCTTAAATGTTATGAATTTGTGACTTATTGTTGTAAATTCATGACGTAAATATTGTAAATTAATGGCTTAAATGATATAAATTAATAGTGCAGTCCAGTGTAGACCATCCAAAATGATCTTAGGGGCTTTTGGTGATCCAAACTGGACTGTTGCGTAGTTCTTGGCTTGGTATCGTTTTCCAAAGATTAATCGACTGATTAATTTTTGGAAAACGATGCCAATTACCAGGTCTCACCACGAGGAGGTGACTACGCACGAGACCCGCCCATGGGTTATTTAACACTACACATCGATCTCGACATTCAACCTATTGGCAGAATGTCCAGTTTTGACACTACTTGACCATGGGCCTGCGTAAAGAAATAGTTGTTTCGTAGTCTAACTGCGAAAAACATATCTCCAACGCAGCGCTAACATGAATCTTTACAAACGTAGAACAAGGCATACGTAACGCATCATCTATCTCCCACACAACGATTACATCGATCAGTACAAATATACAATAATTCGCATCCCTACTGGCAACAATCGGTATCAAAGACACATTTATCTAACTTGGAGCGAAAAGAAGAAGATGAAGCTACTGACACTGTCCCGAAACGGACGAGATCGCGATCTCTCGAAAGAACTAACAAACCTACGCGACGTACCCCCGTACACGAGATAACCCCAAGGTTCAACGGAAAGCCCAAGAATTGGCCGTAACTCGATTCCTGTTTCGCCGTTCGAAACTTACACGAGTCGCGGTCGATGGCGCCGACAGATGATGCCAGTGATCCACTAGTAATTCAGCCGTGGATCCAGCACATAGGCCAGCAACTTGACACACTCCAACTGAACAAGTGGAACCCGGGGAGGGACCGCTGAACAGGATTAGGAAGGCAAGAGGCCCCCACTGAACAGTGGGGTCCACTCACGGGGCGGGACCGCTGAACTGGATTACGAAGGCAATACCTCAACTGAACAGTGGGGTCCACTCCAGCGGGGCCGAACAGGATTACGGAGGACGTGAAATTGCTGGTCCCTGACCGAGTACCGAAGTACCAATCGGACAGAACTGCAGATCCACGAGTGAATCCCCAACAGATTAGCAAGCATCACCGGCACGACGACAACTCCCGTGATCCGATGCAAACGTTGAGCAGTCACCAAGACACAGCTGTCCTTGGGCGACTTACGAATCCGAAGAGTTGTCTAGGGCACATTGACCCGCACGCACCCGAAATACACGCGAGCGAGTACGCCACGCGACAGTTTGAAAGAACTGACTGATCGCGAACCGATATATCGTGGGAACAATTTTTCCAGTATGGTAAGCGAGGGGATCAAGAGAGACGAGATCTTTATTTGTCGTTCCAAGATAGATAAGTATCTTTGTACAGAATGAGCTTACAATGTACATAACATAGGTATCTATCTTATGATTAATTAAAGCTAATACGCTCGCATCCCACGGTGTCCTGCGATGTCCCACGATGTCCCACGTTGCCCCCGCGGGGGGGTATTAGTCCAGTTTAGATCACCAAAACTATTTTGGGTGATCAAGGCCAGACTATATTCAAGTAGTTTTTAGATTGATATCGTTTTCGAATAATAATACTAATATTCGAAATAGTACTTGGTGTATTATTATTTGGAAAACGATACCAATTACCGGGACCCACCACGAGGAGGTAACTACGCTCGGGTCCCATTTACATATGAGTTTTTACGCATTGGAAGCAGAGATGTAAAATTATTTTATAATAAAGCGACATTGTAGCGGCGGCATTGTTTTGTCCGGAGTTTATTTGTTTTTAAATTACTTGTAATCTAACGGTTTTGGTACTCCGAGGCAAAACAACAACACTGTTTGAAATGTCCTATGACTCATGTGCAGCTACAGATAAGATGTCGTTGCCTTCGGTTAAACTACACTTGCTTCCTTGATTCCATGAATATGGTGTTGTTTCCTTGGTTTTTAGCAGACATGGGAAATTACATCTTAAAATTACACTCTGCGTTATATAAAATAGTGAAATGAGAAATTAAGTACTGTATTTAAAATTAAAAAATAATGCTATATAGAAATAAAATAGCAATCCAGGGACCTGAAAGATTTCGTTAATAAAATAAAACAATATAAATCATTAATTCACTCACTACAAATTGATGGTACTGATTTAAATCAATGAATGTAGAGTTGCTTCCTATTAATGGTACAACTGTTATAAATTGAGAGCACAATTACTTTGAATTAATGGGAGAATATGGTTATACATTATTGGTATAGTTGTTAAGAATTAATGGTGGAATTGTTTTAGATTAATGGCTTAAATATTATAAATTAATGGCTTAGATGATATAAATTAATAGTTTAAATATTGTAAATTAGTGGCTTAGGTGTTGTAAATTAATAGCTTAAATGTTATAATTTAATGGCTTAGATGATATAAATTGATAGTTGAAATGCTATAAATTAATGGCTAAATGTATAAAATAACAGTTCAAAAGTTAGAAATTAATGGCTTAAATGTTATAAATTAATAGTTTAAATGTTATAAATTAATTGCTTAAATGTTATAAATTAATGGCTTAAATGTATAAAATAACAGTTTAAATGTTGTAAATTAATAGCTTGAATGTTATAAATTAATAGCATAAATGTTATAAATAAATAGTTTAGACGTTATAAATTATAAATTCCTTAAATGTTATAAATTAATGGCTTGAGTGTTATAAATTAATAGCTTAAGTGTTGTAAATTAATGGTTTAGACGTTATAAATTACTAGTTACAATGTTGTTGTTTGATATTTTTTCTTACTTACCTGATATTTATGTTCTTCTTCGATGTTCACTCTCCGGAATTTCAGGCACAAAAGAACTCGCGCGCGACTTCCGTGTTCCTTATATAACTTAACAAGGCGTCGGTTTGTTAATCAAACGGTAACGATTTTTTGACATAGCAGGAGACGGTTTTTCCATTGTCACAAAATCAAATTGAACGATTTCTTAATTTTTATCGTAAATTGACATCTTTTACGATTTAATACGATATCCATTTTTATCATTTTAATAGATTCTACAAACTAAGACTAAATTCACACCTACATGATACTAGTTTTCGAGTATCGATTAGTTTGGACAAAAAGGGAAAAGAGCCTAAGGGCAGTCGATGACGTTACTGTGAAATAAGTTAAGCTATTAAATAATCAGACAGATAAAATTCATATTAAGCGTTATATTATATTATCGATATTCGTTCATTTACGCGTGCTAATTAAAAAATAAAACGTTCTTTTTTCTTGAGTAACACCTACATCACTGTTTGCGATATTTAAGATTCTTATTTAATGCTTATTTAGAAGTCAGGTACCTTTTTAATTCTTCACAAGTTAAACGATTAAATTTACTCGTTATAGTTGTAACATAAAATGGCTTTATTTCTTCAATACCGCCTGCATCGCTGTACGCGATACAGTTATTAATTATGTAGCAAATAATATGATCTAATTGGTTGTAATCGCGGTTACGTATTTCTTCGTTAAATCTATCGATGTATTGGGCTATTAGCGCGAGACTTACTGATTCCTCGAGGAATGGTTTGATTCTTATAAATTAATGTTTTAAATGTGCCAATTATTGTTTCAATTGTTATAAATTAATAGTTTAATCGTTGTTAATTATTTGCTTAAATGTTATAAATTAATAGCTTAAGTGTTATAAATTAATAGTTTGAGTGTTAGGAATTAATGGTATAAATGTAAAAATTAATAGCTTAAATGTTATGAATTTGTGACTTATTGTTGTAAATTCATGACGTAAATATTGTAAATTAATGGCTTAAATGTTATAAATTAATAGTGCAGTCCAGTGTAGATCATCCAAAATGATCTTAGGGGCTTTTGTTGATCCAAACTGGACTGTTGCGTAGTTCTTGGCTTGGAATCGTTTTCCAAAGATTAATCGACTGATTAATTTTTGGAAAACGATGCCAATTACCAGGTCTCACCACGAGGAGGTGACTACGCACGAGACCCGCCCATGGGTTATTTGACACTACACATCGATCTCGACATTCAACCTATTGGCAGAATGTTCAGTTTTGACACTACTTGACCATGGGCCTGCGTAAAGAAATAGTTGTTTCGTAGTCTAACTGCGAAACACATATCTCCAACGCAGCGCTAACATGAATCTTTACAAACGTAGAACAAGGCATACGTAACGCATCATCTATCTCCCACACAACGATTACATCGATCAGTACAAATAAACAATAATTCGCATCCCTACTGGCAACATTCGGTACCAAAGACACATTTATCTAACTTGGAGCGAAAAGAAGAAGATGAAGCTACTGACACTGTCCCGAAACGGACGAGATCGCGATCTCTCGAAAGAACTAACAAACCTACGCGACGTACCCCCGTACACGAGATAACCCCGAGGTTCAACGGAAAGCCCAAGAATTGGCCGTAACTCGATTCCTGTTTCGCCGTTCGAAACTTACACGAGTCGCGGTCGATGGCGCCGACAGATGATGCCAGTGATCCACTAGTAATTCAGCCGTGGATCCAGCACATAGGCCAGCAACTGGACACACTCCAACTGAACAAGTGGAACCCGGGGAGGGACCGCTGAACAGGATTACGAAGGCAAGAAGCCCCAACTGATCAGTGGGGTCCACTCACAGGGAGGGACCGCTGAACAGGATTACCAAGGCACGAGGCCCCAACTGAACAGTGGGGTCCACTCACGGGGAGGGACCGCTGAACAGGATTACGAAGGCAATACCTCAACTGAACAGTGGGGTCCACTCCCGCGGGCCGAACACGATTACGGAGGACGTGAAATTGGTGGTCTCTGATCGAGTACCCAAGTACCAATCGGACAGGACTGCAGATCCACGAGTGAATCCCCAACAGATTAGCAAGCATCACCGGCACGACGACAACTCCCGTGATCCGATGCAAACGTTGAGCAGTCACCAGGACAGAGCTGTCCTTGGGCGACTTACGAATCCGAAGAGTTGTCTAGAGCACATTGACCCGCACGCACCCGAAATACACGCGAGCGAGTACGCCACGCGACAGTTTGAAAGAACTGAGTGATCGCGAACCGATATATCGTGGGAACAATTTTTCCAGTATGGTAAGCGAGGGGATCAAGAGAGACGAGATCTTTATTTGTCGTTCCAAGATAGATAAGTATCTTTGTACAGAATGAGCTTACAACGTACATAACATAGGTATCTATCTTATGATTAATTAAAGCTAATACGCTCGCATCCCACGGTGTCCTGCGATGTCCCACGATGTCCCACGTTGCCCCCGCGGGGGGGTATTAGTCCAGTTTAGATCACCAAAACTATTTTGGGTGATCAAAACCAGACTATATTCAAGTAGTTTTTAGCTTGATATCGTTTTCGAATAATACTACTAATAATCGAAATAGTACTTGGTGTATTATTATTTGGAAAACGATACCAATTACCGGGACCCACCACGAGGAGGTAACTACGCTCGGGTCCCATTTACATATGAGTTTTTACGCATTGGAAGCAGAGATGTAAAATTATTTTATAATAAAGCGACATTGTAGCGGCGGCATTGTTTTGTCCGGAGTTTATTTGTTTTTAAATTACTTGTAATCTAACGGTTTTGGTACTCCGAGGCAAAACAACAACACTATTTGAAATGTCCTATGACTCATGTGCAGCTGCAGATAAGATGTCGTTGCCTTCGGTTAAACTACACTTCCTTCCTTGATTCCATGAATATGGTGTTGTTTCCTTGGTTTTTAGCAGACATGGAAAATTACATCTTAAAATTACACTCTGCGTTACCACTGCTTTTATACAAAATAGTGAAATGAGAAATTAAGTACTGTATTTAAAATTAAAAAATAATGCTATATAGAAATAAAATAGCAATCCAGGGACCTGAAAGATTTCGTTAATAAAATAATACAATATAAATCATTAATTCACACACATTGATGGTATTGATTTCAATCAATGAATGTAGAGTTGCTTCCGATTAATGGTACAACTGTTATAAATTAAGAGCACAATTACTTTGAATTAATGGGAGAATATGGTTATAAATTATTGGTATAGTTGTTAAGAATTAATGGAGGAATTGCTTTAGATTAATGGCTTTAATATTATAAATTAATGGCTTAGATGATATAAATTAATAGTTTAAATATTGTAAATTAGTGGCTTAGATGTTGTAAATTAATAGCTTAAATGTTATAATTTAATGGCTTAGATGATATAAATTATTAGTTTAAATGTTATAAATTAATGGCTAAATGTATAAAATAACAGTTCAAAAGTTAGAAATTAATGGCTTAAATGTTATAAATTAATAGCTTAAATGTTATAAATTAATAGCTTAAATGTATAAAATAACACATTAAATGTTGTAAATTAATGGCTTAGATGTTGTTAATTAATAGCTTAAATGTTATAAAATAATAGCTTAAATGTATAAAACAACAGTTTAAAGGTTGTAAATTAGTGGCTCAGATGTTGTCAATTAATTGCTTAAATGTTAGAAATTAATGGCCTAAATGTTAGAAATTAATAGTTTAAATGTTATAAATTAATTGCTTAAATGTTATAAATTAATGGCTTAAATGTATAAAATAACACTTTAAGTGCTGTAAATTAATGGCTTAAATGTTATAAATTAATAGCATGAATGTTATAAATTAATAGTTTAGACGTTATAAATTAATTCCTTAAATGTTATAAATTAATGGCTTGAATGTTATAAATTAATAGCTTAAGTGTTGTAAATTAATGGTTTAGACGTTATACATTACTAGTTACAATGTTGTTGTTTGATATTTTTTCTTACTTACCTGATATTTATGTTCTTCTTCGATGTTCACTCTCCGGAATTTCAGGCACAAAAGAGCTCGCGCGCGACCTCCGTGTTCCTTATATAACATAACAAGGCGTCGGTTTGTTAATCAAACGGTAACGATTTTTTGACATAGCAGGAGACGGTTTTTCCATTGTAACAAAATCAAATTGAACGATTTCTTAATTTTTATCGTAAATTGGCATCTTTTACGATTTAATACGATATCCATTTTTATCATTTTAATAGTTTCTACAAACTAAGACTAAATTCACACCTACATGGTACTAGTTTTCGAGTATCGATTAGTGTGGACAAAAAGGGAAAGGAGCCTAAGGGCAGTCGATGACGTTACTGTGAAATAAGTTAAGCTATTAAATAATCAGACAGCTAAAATTCATATTAAGCGTTATATTATATTATCGATATCCGTTCATTTACTCGTGCAAATTAAAAAATAAAACGTTCTTTTTTCTTGAGTAACACCTACATCACTGTTTGCGATATTTAAGATTCTTATTTAATGCTTATTTAGAAGTCAGGTACCTTTTTAATTCTTCACAAGTTAAACGATTAAATTTACTCGTTATAGTTGTAACATAAAATGGCTTTATTTCTTCAATACCGCCTGCATCGCTGTACGTGATACAGTTATTAATTATGTAGCAAATAATATGATCTAATTGGTTGTAATCTGGGTTACGTATTTCTTCGTTAAATCTATCGATGTATTGGGCTATTAGCGCGAGACTTACTGATTCCTCGAGGAATGGTTTGATTCTTATAAATTAATGTTTTAAATGTGCCAATTAATGTTTCAATTGTTATAAATTAATAGTTTAATCGTTGTTAATAATTTGCTTAAATGTTATAAATTAATAGCTTAAGTGTTATAAATTAATAGTTTGAATGTTAGGAATTAATGGTATAAATGTAAAAATTAATAGCTTAAATGTTATGAATTTGTGACTTATTGTTGTAAATTCATGACGTAAATATTGTAAATTAATGACTTAAATGTTATAAATTAATAGTGCAGTCCAGTGTAGATCATCCAAAATGATCTTAGGGGCTTTTGGTGGTCCAAACTGGACTGTTGCGTAGTTCTTGGCTTGGTATCGTTTTCCAAAGATTAATCGACTGATTAATTTTTGGAAAACGATGCCAATTACCAGGTCTCACCACGAGGAGGTGACTACGCACGAGACCCGCCCATGGGTTATTTAACACTACACATCGATCTCGACATTCAACCTATTGGCAGAATGTCCAGTTTTGACACTACTTGACCATGGGCCTGCGTAAAGAAATAGTTGTTTCGTAGTCTAACTGCGAAACACATATCTCCAACGCAGCGCGAACATGAATCTTTACAAACGTAGAACAAGGCATACGTAACGCATCATCTATCTCCCACACAACGATTACATCGATCAGTACAAATAAACAATAATTCGCATCCCTACTGGCAACATTCGGTATCAGAGACACATTTATCTAACTTGGAGCGAAAAGAAGAAGATGAAGCTACTGACACTGTCCCGAAACGGACGAGATCGCGATCTCTCGAAAGAACTAACAAACCTACGCGACGTACCCCCGTACACGAGATAACCCCGAGGTTCAACGGAAAGCCCAAGAATTGGCCGTAACTCGATTCCTGTTTCGCCGTTCGAAACTTACACGAGTCGCGGTCGATGGCGCCGACAGATGATGCCAGTGATCCACTAGTAATTCAGCCGTGGATCCATCACATAGGCCAGCAACTTGACACACTCCAACTGAACAAGTGGAACTCGGGGAGGGTCCGCTGAACAGGATTACGAAGGCAAGAGGCCCCAACTGAACAGTGGGGTCCACTCACAGGGAGGGACCGCTGAACAGGATTACGAAGGCAATACCTCAACTGAACAGTGGGGTCCACTCACGGGGCGGGACCGCTGAACAGGATTACCAAGGCACGAGGCCCCAACTGAACAGTGGGGTCCACTCCCGCGGGGCCGAACAGGATTACGGAGGACGTGAAATTGCTGGTCCCTGACCGAGTACCGAAGTACCAATCGGACAGGACTGCAGATCCACGACTGAATCCCCAACAGATTAGCAAGCATCACCGGCACGACGACAACTCCCGTGATCCGATGCAAACGTTGAGCAGTCACCAAGACAGAGCTGTCCTTGGGCGACTTACGAATACGAAGAGTTGTCTAGAGCACATTGACCCGCACGCACCCGAAATACACGCGAGCGAGTACGCCACGCGACAGTTTGAAAGAACTGAGTGATCGCGAACCGATATATCGTGGGAACAATTTTTCCAGTATGGTAAGCGAGGGGATCAAGAGAGACGAGATCCTTATTTGTCGTTCCAAGATAGATAAGTATCTTTGTACAGAATGAGCTTACAATGTACATAACATAGGTATCTATCTTATGATTAATTAAAGCTAATACGCTCGCATCCCACGGTGTCCTGCGATGTCCCACGATGTCCCACGTTGCCCCCGCGGGGGGGTATTAGTCCAGTTTAGATCACCAAAACTATTTTGGGTGATCAAGACCAGACTATATTCAAGTAGTTTTTAGCTTGATATCGTTTTCGAATAATAATACTAATATTCGAAATAGTACTTGGTGTATTATTATTTGGAAAACGATACCAACTACCGGGACCCACTACGAGGAGGTAACTACGCTCGGGTCCCATATACATATGAGTTTTTACGCATTGGAAGCAGAGATTGTTATTTCGACCAATCGCGGGGAGACGCAATCGCGCGGAGAGACGTCAACGGGAGTCGTAAATTCCCGTTACGATTATACTAATCGACACCACGAGTTGATCGATCCCCTGATTTCCGTTAAGATAATAGGGGTGATTAAGTTTATATAACACTGTGATTCACAGAATTATAAAATATATATTTCCAACACTTAAACTACACTGTTGAGTAGATACAAATCGTCGATAATACCTTGTCGCACGAATATGAGATAGATATGACTAATAGAGCAAGGTTCGTACAATCGAATTTCGTATGTTAGTGGACGTAGCACTAGAGGATACTTGATAGACACTAGATTTTGATGTTAGACTTCGACGTTGTCGTATGTAGAAGAAGTAAGTTGACTTGACCCTCCTGATGTAGCAGGAGAAGTCTGCGACTTGACTCTCCGAGAGTCGTAGGAGATGTGACGAGTAGGAAACCTCCGCCCAACGTGGTTCGTGAGTGACCTTGTGCATGGGAAAACCCAGCCTGTTCTATTAGACAGATGTTCGATTTTTCCTAATGGGCGCGTACCCGCTTTCTCCGTGTTTTTAATTGCGCCTAATAAACCCAAGGACCTCTCTAAAAACCAGATGTGCGTCGCAAATATTTCTAGCCTTAAGAAAGCTTTCAGGACGACGGATGGAATGCAGATACATGTGTACACAATGCAAGAGAAAGTTATGGTTGGTCCTCAGGTTTATTGAGGGTCGAAATGACGTTACGCAGGCCGTCGGCTGGCCGGTCGCGAGAGCTGCAGCGCAGATGTTTTAGGCGACGTAACAGAGATGTAAAATTATTTTATAATAAAGCGACATTGTAGCGGCGGCATTGTTTTGTCCGGAGTTTATTTGTTTTTAAATTACTTGTAATCTAACGGTTTTGGTACTCCGAGGCAAAACAACAACACTATTTGAAATGTCCTATGACTCATGTGCAGCTACAGATAAGATGTCGTTGCCTTCGGTTAAACTACACTTGCTTCCTTGATTCCATGAATATGGTGTTGTTTCCTTGGTTTTTAGCAGACATGGAAAATTACATCTTAAAATTACACTCTGCGTTACCACTGCTTTTATACAAAATAGTGAAATGAGAAATTAAGTACTGTATTTAAAATTAAAAAATAATGCTATATAGAAATAAAATAGCAATCCAGGGACCTGAAAGATTTCGTTAATAAAATAATACAATATAAATCATTAATTCACTCACATTGATGGTACTGATTTAAATCAATGAATGTAGAGTTGCTTCCGATTAATGGTACAACTGTTATAAATTAAGAGCACAATTACTTTGAATTAATGGGCGAATATGGTTATAAATTATTGGTATAGTTGTTAAGAATTAATGGAGGAATTGTTTTAGATTAATGGCTTAAATATTATAAATTAATGGCTTAGATGATATAAATTAATAGTTTAAATATTGTAAATTAGTGGCTTAGATGTCGTAAATTAATAGCTTAAATGTTATAATTTAATGGCTTAGATGATATAAATTAATAGTTTAAATGTTATAAATTATTGGCAAAATGTATAAAATAACAGTTCAAAAGTTAGAAATTAATGGCTTAAATGTTATAAATTAATAGCTTAAATGTTATAAATTAATGGCTTAAATGTATAAAATAACACATTAAATGCTGTAAATTAATGGTTTAAATGTTATAAATTAACAGTTTAAATGTTATAAGTTAATAGCTTGAATGTTATAATTTAATGGCTTAGATGATATAAATTAATAGTTTAAATATTGTAAATTAGTGGCTTAGATGTTGTAAATTAATAGCTCAAATATTATAAATTAATGGCTTAGATGATATAAATTAATAGTTTAAATATTGTAAATTAGTGGCCTAGATGTTGTAAATTAATAGCTTAAATGTTATAATTTAATGGCTTAGATGATATAAATTAATAGTTTAAATGTTATAAATTAATGGCTAAATGTATAAAATAACAGTTCAAAAGTTAGAAATTAATGGCTTAAATGTTATAAATTAATAGCTTAAATGTTATAAATTAATAGCTTAATTGTATAAAATAACACTTTAAATGTTGTAAATTAATGGCTTAGATGTTGTTAATTAATAGCTTAAATGTTATAAAATAATAGCTTAAATGTATAAAACAACAGTTTAAATGTTGTAAATTAGTGGCTCAGATGTTGTCAATTAATTGCTTAAATGTTAGAAATTAATGGCTTAAATGTTAGAAATTAATAGTTTAAATGTTATAAATTAATTGCTTAAATGTTATAAATTAATGGCTTAAATGTATAAAATACCACTTTAAATGCTGCAAATTAATGGTTTAAATGTTATAAATTAACAGTTTAAATGTTATAAATTAATAGCTTAAGTGTTGTAAATTAATGGTTTAGACGTTATAAATTACTAGTTACAATGTTGTTGTTTGATATTTTTTCTTACTTACCTGATATTTATGTTCTTCTTCGATGTTCACTCTCCGGAATTTCAGGCACAAAAGAGCTCGCGCGCGACCTCCGTGTTCCTTATATAACATAACAAGGCGTCGGTTTGATAATCAAACGGTAACGATTTTTTGACATAGCAGGAGACGGTTTTTCCATTGTAACAAAATCAAATTGAACGATTTCTTAATTTTTATCGAAAATTGGCATCTTTTACGATTTAATACGATATCCATTTTTATCATTTTAATAGTTTCTACAAACTAAGACTAAATTCACACCTACATGATACTAGTTTTCGAGTATCGATTAGTTTGGACAAAAAGGGAAAAGAGCCTAAGGGCAGTCGATGACGTTACTGTGAAATAAGTTAAGCTATTAAATAATCAGACAGATAAAATTCATATTAAGCGTTATATTGTATTACCGATATTCGTTCATTTACTCGTGCTAATTGAAAAATAAAACGTTCTTTTCTCTTGAGTAACACCTACATCACTGTTTGCGATATTTAAGATTCTTATTTAATGCTTATTTAGAAGTCAGGTACCTTTTTAATTCTTCACAAGTTAAACGATTAAATTTACTCGTTATAGTTGTAACATAAAATGGCTTTATTTCTTCAATACCGCCTGCATCGCTGTACGTGATACAGTTATTAATTATGTAGCAAATAATATGATCTAATTGGCTGTAATCGCGGTTACGTATTTCTTCGTTAAATCTATCGATGTATTGGGCTACTAGCGCGAGATTTACTGATTCCTCGAGGAATGGTTTGATTCCTATAAATTAATGTTTTAAATGTGCCAATTAATGTTTCAATCGTTATAAATTAATAGTTTAATCGTTGTTAATTATTTGCTTAAATGTTATAAATTAATAGCTTAAGTGTTATAAATTAATAGTTTGAATGTTAGGAATTAATGGTATAAATGTAAAAATTAATAGCTTAAATGTTATGAATTTGTGACTTATTGTTGTAAATTCATGACGTAAATATTGTAAATTAATGGCTTAAATGTTATAAATTAATAGTGCAGTCCAGTGTAGACCATCCAAAATGATCTTAGGGGCTTTTGGTGATCCAAACTGGACTGTTGCGTAGTTCTTGGCTTGGTATCGTTTTCCAAAGATTAATCGACTGATTAATTTTTGGAAAACGATGCCAATTACCAGGTCTCACCACGAGGAGGTGACTACGCACGAGACCCGCCCATGGGTTATTTAACACTACACATCGATATCGACATTCAACCTATTGGCAGAATGTCCAGTTTTGACACTACTTGACCATGGGCCTGCGTAAAGAAATAGTTGTTTCGTAGTCTAACTGCGAAAAACATATCTCCAACGCAGCGCTAACATGAATCTTTACAAACGTAGAACAAGGCATACGTAACGCATCATCTATCTCCCACACAACGATTACATCGATCAGTACAAATATACAATAATTCGCATCCCTACTGGCAACAATCGGTATCAAAGACACATTTATCTAACTTGGAGCGAAAAGAAGAAGATGAAGCTACTGACACTGTCCCGAAACGGACGAGATCGCGATCTCTCGAAAGAACTAACAAACCTACGCGACGTACCCCCGTACACGAGATAACCCCGAGGTTCAACGGAAAGCCCAAGAATTGGCCGTAACTCGATTCCTGTTTCGCCGTTCGAAACTTACACGAGTCGCGGTCGATGGCGCCGACAGATGATGCCAGTGATCCACTAGTAATTCAGCCGTGGATCCAGCACATAGGCCAGCAACTTGACACACTCCAACTGAACAAGTGGAACCCGGGGAGGGACCGCTGAACAGGATTACGAAGGCAAGAGGCCCCAACTGAACAGTGGGGTCCACTCACAGGGAGGGACCGCTGAACAGGATTACGAAGGCAATACCTCAACTGAACAGTGGGGTCCACTCCAGCGGGGCCGAACAGGATTACGGAGGACGTGAAATTTGTGGTCTCTGATCGAGTACCCAAGTACCAATCGGACAGAACTGCAGATCCACGAGTGAATCCCCAACAGATTAGCAAGCATCACCGGCACGACGACAACTCCCGTGATCCGATGCAAACGTTGAGCAGTCACCAAGACACAGCTGTCCTTGGGCGACTTACGAATCCGAAGAGTTGTCTAGGGCACATTGACCCGCACGCACCCGAAATACACGCGAGCGAGTACGCCACGCGACAGTTTGAAAGAACTGACTGATCGCGAACCGATATATCGTGGGAACAATTTTTCCAGTATGGTAAGCGAGGGGATCAAGAGAGACGAGATCTTTATTTGTCGTTCCAAGATAGATAAGTATCTTTGTACAGAATGAGCTTACAATGTACATAACATAGGTATCTATCTTATGATTAATTAAAGCTAATACGCTCGCATCCCACGGTGTCCTGCGATGTCCCACGATGTCCCACGTTGCCCCCGCGGGGGGGTATTAGTCCAGTTTAGATCACCAAAACTATTTTGGGTGATCAAGACCAGACTATATTCAAGTAGTTTTTAGATTGATATCGTTTTCGAATAATAATACTGATATTCGAAATAGTACTTGGTGTATTATTATTTGGAAAACGATACCAATTACCGGGACCCACCACGAGGAGGTAACTACGTTCGGGTCCCATTTACATATGAGTTTTTACGCATTGGAAGCAGAGATGTAAAATTATTTTATAATAAAGCGACATTGTAGCGGCGGCATTGTTTTGTCCGGAGTTTATTTGTTTTTAAATTACTTGTAATCTAACGGTTTTGGTACTCCGAGGCAAAACAACAACACTATTTGAAATGTCCTATGACTCATGTGCAGCTACAGATAAGATGTCGTTGCCTTCGGTTAAACTATACTTGCTTCCTTGATTCCATGAATATGGTGTTGTTTCCTTGGTTTTTAGCACACATGGAAAATTACATCTTAAAATTACACTCTGCGTTACCACTGCTTTTATACAAAATAGTGAAATGAGAAATTAAGTACTGTATTTAAAATTAAAAAATAATGCTATATAGAAATAAAATAGCAATCCAGGGACCTGAAAGATTTCGTTAATAAAATAATACAATATAAATCATTAATTCAATCACATTGATGGTACTGATTTAAATCAATGAATGTAGAGTTGCTTCCGATTAATGGTACAACTGTTACAAATTAAGAGCACAATTACTTTGAATTAATGGGAGAATATGGTTATAAATTATTGGTATAGTTGTTAAGAATTAATGGAGGAATTGTTTTAGATTAATGGCTTAAATATTATAAATTAATGGCTTAGATGATATAAATTAATAGTTTAAATATTGTA
Organism: Bombus flavifrons; assembly: GCF_040668555.2. Classification (NCBI taxonomy): domain Eukaryota; kingdom Metazoa; phylum Arthropoda; class Insecta; order Hymenoptera; family Apidae; genus Bombus; species Bombus flavifrons. The sequence continues at coordinate 2,434,074 of NC_138458.1, read as the reverse complement.
AATTAGTGGCTTAGATGTTGTAAATTAATAGCTTAAATGTTATAATTAAATGGCTTAAATGTATAAAATAACACATTAAATGCTGTAAATTAATGGTTTAAATGCTATAAATTAACAGTTTAAATGTTATAAATTAATAGCTTGAATGTTATAAATTAATAGCTTAAGTGTTGTAAATTAATGGTTTAGACGTTATAAATTACTAGTTACAATGTTGTTGTTTGATATTTTTTCTTACTTACCTGATATTTATGTTCTTCTTCGATGTTCACTCTCCGGAATTTCAGGCACAAAAGAGCTCGCGCGCGACCTCCGTGTTCCTTATATAACATAACAAGGCGTCGGTTTGTTAATCAAACGGTAACGATTTTTTGACATAGCAGGAGTCGGTTTTTCCATTGTAACAAAATCAAATTGAACGATTTCTTAATTTTTATCGTAAATTGGCATCTTTTACGATTTAATACGATATCCATTTTTATCATTTTAATAGTTTCTACAAACTAAGACTATATTCACACCTACATGATACTAGTTTTCGACTATCGATTAGTTTGGACAAAAAGGGAAAAGAGCCTAAGTGCAGTCGATGACGTTACTGTGAAATAAGTTAAGCTATTAAATAATCAGACAGATAAAATTCATATTAAGCGTTATATTATATTATCGATATTCGTTCATTTACTCGTGCTAATTAAAAAATAAAACGTTCTTTTTTCTTGAGTAACACCTACATCACTGTTTGCGATATTTAAGATTCTTATTTAATGCTTATTTAGAAGTCAGGTACCTTTTTAATTCTTCACAAGTTAAACGATTAAATTTACTCGTTATAGTTGTAACATAAAATGGCTTTATTTCTTCAATACCGCCTGCATCGCTGTACGTGATACAGTTATTAATTATGTAGCAAATAATATGATCTAATTGGTTGTAATCGCGGTTACGTATTTCTTCGTTAAATCTATCGATGTATTGGGCTATTAGCGCGAGACTTACTGATTCCTCGAGGAATGGTTTGATTCTTATAAATTAATGTTTTAAATGTGCCAATTATTGTTTCAATTGTTATAAATTAATAGTTTCATCGTTGTTAATTATTTGCTTAAATGTTATAAATTAATAGCTTAAGTGTTGTAAATTAATAGTTTGAGTGTTAGGAATTAATGCTATAAATGTAAAAATTAATAGCTTAAATGTTATGAATTTGTGACTTATTGTTGTAAATTCATGACGTAAATATTGTAAATTAATGGCTTAAATGTTATAAATTAATAGTGCAGTCCAGTGTAGATCATCCAAAATGATCTTAGGGGCTTTTGTTGATCCAAACTGGACTGTTACGTAGTTCTTGGCTTGGTATCGTTTTCCAAAGGTTAATCGACTGATTAATTTTTGGAAAACGATGCCAATTACCAGGTCTCACCACCAGGAGGTGACTACGCACGAGACCCGCCCATGGGTTATTTAACACTACACATCGATCTCGACATTCAACCTATTGGCAGAATGTCCAGTTTTGACACTACTTGACCATGGGCCTGCGTAAAGAAACAGTTGTTTCGTAGTCTAACTGCGAAACACATATCTCCAACGCAGCGCTAACATGAATCTTTACAAACGTAGAACAAGGCATACGTAACGCATCATCTATCTCCCACACAACGATTACATCGATCAGTACAAATAAACAATAATTCGCATCCCTACTGGCAACATTCGGTATCAAAGACACATTTACCTAACTTGGAGCGAAAAGAAGAAGATGAAGCTACTGACACTGTCCCGAAACGGAGGAGATCGCGATCTCTCGGAAGAACTAACAAACCTACGCGACGTACCCCCGTACACGAGATAACCCCGAGGTTCAACGGAAAGCCCAAGAATTGGCCGTAACTCGATTCCTGTTTCGCCGTTCGAAACTTACACGAGTCGCGGTCGATGGCGCCGACAGATGATGCCAGTGATCCACTAGTAATACAGCCGTGGATCCATCACATAGGCCAGCAACTTGACACACTCCAACTGAACAAGTGGAACCCGGGGAGGGTCCGCTGAACAGGATTACGAAGGCAAGAGGCCCCAACTGAACAGTGGGGTCCACTCACAGGGAGGGACCGCTGAACAGGATTACCAAGGCACGAGGCCCCAACTGAACAGTGGGGTCCACTCACGGGGAGGGACCGCTGAACAGGATTACGAAGGCAATACCTCAACTGAACAGTGGGGTCCACTCCCGCGGGGCCGAACAGGATTACGGAGGACGTGAAATTGCTGGTCCCTGACCGAGTACCGAAGTACCAATCGGACAGGACTGCAGATCCACGACTGAATCCCCAACAGATTAGCAAGCATCACCGGCACGACGACAACTCCCGTGATCCGATGCAAACGTTGAGCAGTCACCAAGACAGACCTGTCCTTGGGCGACTTACGAATCCGAAGAGTTGTCTAGAGCACATTGACCCGCACGCACCCGAAATACACGCGAGAGAGTACGCCACGCGACAGTTTGAAAGAACTGAGTGATCGCGAACCGATATATCGTGGGAACAATTTTTCCAGTATGGTAAGCGAGGGGATCAAGAGAGACGAGATCTTTATTTGTCGTTCCAAGATAGATAAGTATCTTTGTACAGAATGAGCTTACAATGTACATAACATAGGTATCTATCTTATGATTAATTAAAGCTAATACGCTCGCATCCCACGGTGTCCTGCGATGTCCCGCGATGTCCCACGTTGCCCCCGCGGGGGGGTATTAGTCCAGTTTAGATCACCAAAACTATTTTGGGTGATCAAGACCAGACTATATTCAAGTAGTTTTTAGCTTGATATCGTTTTCGAATAATAATACTAATATTCGAAATAGTACTTGGTGTATTATTATTTGGAAAACGATACCAATTACCGGGACCCACCACGAGGAGGTAACTACGCTCGGGTCCCATTTACATATGAGTTTTTACGCATTGGAAGCAGAGATGTAAAATTATTTTATAATAAAGTGACATTGTAGCGGCGGCATTGTTTTGTCCGGAGTTTATTTGTTTTTAAATTACTTGTAATCTAACGGTTTTGGTACTCCGAGGCAAAACAACAACACTATTTGAAATGTCCTATGACTCATGTGCAGCTACAGATAAGATGTCGTTGCCTTCGGTTAAACTACACTTGCTTCCTTGATTCCATGAATATGGTGTTGTTTCCTTGGTTTTTAGCAGACATGGAAAATTACACCTTAAAATTACACTCTGCGTTACCACTGCTTTTATACAAAATAGTGAAATGAGAAATTAAGTACTGTATTTAAAATTAAAAAATAATGCTATATAGAAATAAAATAGCAATCCAGGGACCTGAAAGATTTCGTTAATAAAATAATACAATATAAATCATTAATTCACTCACACTGATGGTACTGATTTAAATCAATGAATGTAGAGTTGCTTCCGATTAATGGTACAACTGTTATAAATTAAGAGCACAATTACTTTGAATTAATGGGAGAATATGGTTATAAATTATTGGTATAGTTGTTAAGAATTAATGGAGGAATTGTTTTAGATTAATGGCTTAAATATTATAAATTAATGGCTTAGATGATATAAATTAATAGTTTAAATATTGTAAATTAGTGGCTTAGATGTTGTAAATTAATAGCTTAAATGTTATAATTTAATGGCTTAGATGATATAAATTAATAGTTTAAATGTTATAAATTAATGGCTAAATGTATAAAATAACAGATCAAAAGTTAGAAATTAATGGCATAAATGTTATAAATTAATAGCTTAAATGTTATAAATTAAAGCTTAAATGTATAAAATAACACATTAAATGTTGTAAATTAATGGCTTAGATGTTGTTATTTAATAGCTTTAATGTTATAAAATAATAGCTTAAATGTATAAAACAACAGTTTAAACGTTGTAAATTAGTGGCTCAGATGTTGTCAATTAATTGCTTAAATGTTAGAAATTAATGGCTTAAATGTTAGAAATTAATAGTTTACATGTTATAAATTAATTGCTTAAATGTTATAAATTAATGGCTTAAATGTATAAAATAACACTTTAAATGCTGTAAATTAATGGTTTAAATGTTATAAATTAACAGTTTAAATGTTATAAATTAATAGCTTGAATGTTATAATTTAATGGCTTAGATGATATAAATTAATAGTTTATATGTTATAAATTAATGGCTAAATGTATAAAATAAAAGTTCAAAAGTTAGAAATTAATGGCTTAAATGTTATAAATTAATAGCATAAATGTTATAAATTAATAGTTTAGACGTTATAAATTATTTCCTTAAATGTTATAAATTAATGGCTTGAATGTTATAAATTAATAGCTTAAGTGTTGTAAATTAATGGTTTAGACGTTATAAATTGCTAGTTACAATGTTGTTGTTTGATATTTTTTCTTACTTACCTGATATTTATGTTCTTCTTCGATGTTCACTCTCCGGAATTTCAGGCACAAAAGAGCTCGCGCGCGACTTCCGTGTTCCTTATATAACTTAACAAGGCGTCGGTTTGTTAATCAAACGGTAACGATTTTTTGACATAGCAGGAGACGGTTTTTCCATTGTAACAAAATCAAATTGAACGATTTCTTAATTTTTATCGTAAATTGGCATCTTTTACGATTTAATACGATATCCATTTTTATCATTTTAATAGTTTCTACAAACTAAGACTAAATTCACACCTACATGATACTAGTTTTCGAGTACCGATTAGTTTGGACAAAAAGGGAAAAGAGCCTAAGGGCAGTCGATGACGTTACTGTGAAATAAGTTAAGCTATTAAATAATCAGACAGATAAAATTCGTATTAAACGTTATATTATATTATCGATATTCGTTCATTTACTCGTGCTAATTAAAAAATAAAACGTTCATTTTTCTTGAGTAACACCTACATCACTGTTTGCGATATTTAAGATTCTTATTTAATGCTTATTTAGAAGTCAGGTACCTTTTTAATTCTTCACAAGTTAAACGATTAAATTTACTCGTTATAGTTGTAACATAAAATGGCTTTATTTCTTCAATACCGCCTGCATCGCTGTACGTGATACAGTTATTAATTATGTAGCAAATAATATGATCTAATTGGCTGTAATCGCGGTTACGTATTTCTTCGTTAAATCTATCGATGTATTGGGCTATTAGCGCGAGACTTACTGATTCCTCGAGGAATGGTTTGATTCTTATAAATTAATGTTTTAAATGTGCCAATTAATGTTTCAATTGTTATAAATTAATAGTTTAATCGTCGTTAATTATTTGCTTAAATGTTATAAATTAATAGCTTAAGTGTTATAAATTAATAGTTTGAATGTTAGGAATTAATGGTATAAATGTAAAAATTAATAGCTTAAATGTTATGAATTTGTGACTTATTGATGTAAATTCATGACGTAAATATTGTAGATTAATGGCTTAAATGTTATAAATTAATAGTGCAGTCCAGTGTAGACCATCCAAAATGATCTTAGGGGCTTTTGGTGATCCAAACTGGACTGTTGCGTAGTTCTTGGCTTGGTATCGTTTTCCAAAGATTAATCGACTGATTAATTTTTGGAAAACGATGCCAATTACCAGGTCTCACCACGAGGAGGTGACTACGCACGAGACCCGCCCATGGGTTATTTAACACTACACATCGATATCGACATTCAACCTATTGGCAGAATGTCCAGTTTTGACACTACTTGACCATGGGCCTGCGTAAAGAAATAGTTGTTTCGTAGTCTAACTGCGAAAAACATATCTCCAACGCAGCGCTAACATGAATCTTTACAAACGTAGAACAAGGCATACGTAACGCATCATCTATCTCCCACACAACGATTACATCGATCAGTACAAATATACAATAATTCGCATCCCTACTGGCAACAATCGGTATCAAAGACACATTTATCTAACTTGGAGCGAAAAGAAGAAGATGAAGCTACTGACACTGTCCCGAAACGGACGAGATCGCGATCTCTCGAAAGAACTAACAAACCTACGCGACGTACCCCCGTACACGAGATAACCCCAAGGTTCAACGGAAAGCCCAAGAATTGGCCGTAACTCGATTCCTGTTTCGCCGTTCGAAACTTACACGAGTCGCGGTCGATGGCGCCGACAGATGATGCCAGTGATCCACTAGTAATTCAGCCGTGGATCCAGCACATAGGCCAGCAACTTGACACACTCCAACTGAACAAGTGGAACCCGGGGAGGGACCGCTGAACAGGATTAGGAAGGCAAGAGGCCCCCACTGAACAGTGGGGTCCACTCACGGGGCGGGACCGCTGAACAGGATTACGAAGGCAATACCTCAACTGAACAGTGGGGTCCACTCCAGCGGGGCCGAACAGGATTACGGAGGACGTGAAATTTGTGGTCTCTGATCGAGTACCCAAGTACCAATCGGACAGAACTGCAGATCCACGAGTGAATCCCCAACAGATTAGCAAGCATCACCGGCACGACGACAACTCCCGTGATCCGATGCAAACGTTGAGCAGTCACCAAGACACAGCTGTCCTTGGGCGACTTACGAATCCGAAGAGTTGTCTAGGGCACATTGACCCGCACGCACCCGAAATACACGCGAGCGAGTACGCCACGCGACAGTTTGAAAGAACTGACTGATCGCGAACCGATATATCGTGGGAACAATTTTTCCAGTATGGTAAGCGAGGGGATCAAGAGAGACGAGATCTTTATTTGTCGTTCCAAGATAGATAAGTATCTTTGTACAGAATGAGCTTACAATGTACATAACATAGGTATCTATCTTATGATTAATTAAAGCTAATACGCTCGCATCCCACGGTGTCCTGCGATGTCCCACGATGTCCCACGTTGCCCCCGCGGGGGGGTATTAGTCCAGTTTAGATCACCAAAACTATTTTGGGTGATCAAGACCAGACTATATTCAAGTAGTTTTTAGATTGATATCGTTTTCGAATAATAATACTGATATTCGAAATAGTACTTGGTGTATTATTATTTGGAAAACGATACCAATTACCGGGACCCACCACGAGGAGGTAACTACGTTCGGGTCCCATTTACATATGAGTTTTTACGCATTGGAAGCAGAGATGTAAAATTATTTTATAATAAAGCGACATTGTAGCGGCGGCATTGTTTTGTCCGGAGTTTATTTGTTTTTAAATTACTTGTAATCTAACGGTTTTGGTACTCCGAGGCAAAACAACAACACTATTTGAAATGTCCTATGACTCATGTGCAGCTACAGATAAGATGTCGTTGCCTTCGGTTAAACTATACTTGCTTCCTTGATTCCATGAATATGGTGTTGTTTCCTTGGTTTTTAGCACACATGGAAAATTACATCTTAAAATTACACTCTGCGTTACCACTGCTTTTATACAAAATAGTGAAATGAGAAATTAAGTACTGTATTTAAAATTAAAAAATAATGCTATATAGAAATAAAATAGCAATCCAGGGACCTGAAAGATTTCGTTAATAAAATAATACAATATAAATCATTAATTCAATCACATTGATGGTACTGATTTAAATCAATGAATGTAGAGTTGCTTCCGATTAATGGTACAACTGTTACAAATTAAGAGCACAATTACTTTGAATTAATGGGAGAATATGGTTATAAATTATTGGTATAGTTGTTAAGAATTAATGGAGGAATTGTTTTAGATTAATGGCTTAAATATTCTAAATTAATGGCTTAGATGATATAAATTAATAGTTTAAATATTGTAAATTAGTGGCTTAGATGTTGTAAATTAATAGCTTAAATGTTATAATTTAATGGCTTAAATGTATAAAATAACACATTAAATGCTGTAAATTAATGGTTTAAATGCTATAAATTAACAGTTTAAATGTTATAAATTAATAGCTTGAATGTTATAAATTAATAGCTTAAGTGTTGTAAATTAATGGTTTAGACGTTATAAATTACTAGTTACAATGTTGTTGTTTGATATTTTTTCTTACTTACCTGATATTTATGTTCTTCTTCGATGTTCACTCTCCGGAATTTCAGGCACAAAAGAGCTCGCGCGCGACCTCCGTGTTCCTTATATAACATAACAAGGCGTCGGTTTGTTAATCAAACGGTAACGATTTTTTGACATAGCAGGAGTCGGTTTTTCCATTGTAACAAAATCAAATTGAACGATTTCTTAATTTTTATCGTAAATTGGCATCTTTTACGATTTAATACGATATCCATTTTTATCATTTTAATAGTTTCTACAAACTAAGACTATATTCACACCTACATGATACTAGTTTTCGACTATCGATTAGTTTGGACAAAAAGGGAAAAGAGCCTAAGTGCAGTCGATGACGTTACTGTGAAATAAGTTAAGCTATTAAATAATCAGACAGATAAAATTCATATTAAGCGTTATATTATATTATCGATATTCGTTCATTTACTCGTGCTAATTAAAAAATAAAACGTTCTTTTTTCTTGAGTAGCACCTACATCACTGTTTGCGATATTTAAGATTCTTATTTAATGCTTATTTAGAAGTCAGGTACCTTTTTAATTCTTCACAAGTTAAACGATTAAATTTACTCGTTATAGTTGTAACATAAAATGGCTTTATTTCTTCAATACCGCCTGCATCGCTGTACGTGATACAGTTATTAATTATGTAGCAAATAATATGATCTAATTGGTTGTAATCGCGGTTACGTATTTCTTCGTTAAATCTATCGATGTATTGGGCTATTAGCGCGAGACTTACTGATTCCTCGAGGAATGGTTTGATTCTTATAAATTAATGTTTTAAATGTGCCAATTATTGTTTCAATTGTTATAAATTAATAGTTTCATCGTTGTTAATTATTTGCTTAAATGTTATAAATTAATAGCTTAAGTGTTGTAAATTAATAGTTTGAGTGTTAGGAATTAATGCTATAAATGTAAAAATTAATAGCTTAAATGTTATGAATTTGTGACTTATTGTTGTAAATTCATGACGTAAATATTGTAAATTAATGGCTTAAATGTTATAAATTAATAGTGCAGTCCAGTGTAGATCATCCAAAATGATCTTAGGGGCTTTTGTTGATCCAAACTGGACTGTTACGTAGTTCTTGGCTTGGTATCGTTTTCCAAAGGTTAATCGACTGATTAATTTTTGGAAAACGATGCCAATTACCAGGTCTCACCACCAGGAGGTGACTACGCACGAGACCCGCCCATGGGTTATTTAACACTACACATCGATCTCGACATTCAACCTATTGGCAGAATGTCCAGTTTTGACACTACTTGACCATGGGCCTGCGTAAAGAAACAGTTGTTTCGTAGTCTAACTGCGAAACACATATCTCCAACGCAGCGCTAACATGAATCTTTACAAACGTAGAACAAGGCATACGTAACGCATCATCTATCTCCCACACAACGATTACATCGATCAGTACAAATAAACAATAATTCGCATCCCTACTGGCAACATTCGGTATCAAAGACACATTTACCTAACTTGGAGCGAAAAGAAGAAGATGAAGCTACTGACACTGTCCCGAAACGGACGAGATCGCGATCTCTCGGAAGAACTAACAAACCTACGCGACGTACCCCCGTACACGAGATAACCCCGAGGTTCAACGGAAAGCCCAAGAATTGGCCGTAACTCGATTCCTGTTTCGCCGTTCGAAACTTACACGAGTCGCGGTCGATGGCGCCGACAGATGATGCCAGTGATCCACTAGTAATACAGCCGTGGATCCATCACATAGGCCAGCAACTTGACACACTCCAACTGAACAAGTGGAACCCGGGGAGGGTCCGCTGAACAGGATTACGAAGGCAAGAGGCCCCAACTGAACAGTGGGGTCCACTCACAGGGAGGGACCGCTGAACAGGATTACCAAGGCACGAGGCCCCAACTGAACAGTGGGGTCCACTCACGGGGAGGGACCGCTGAACAGGATTACGAAGGCAATACCTCAACTGAACAGTGGGGTCCACTCCCGCGGGGCCGAACAGGATTACGGAGGACGTGAAATTGCTGGTCCCTGACCGAGTACCGAAGTACCAATCGGACAGGACTGCAGATCCACGACTGAATCCCCAACAGATTAGCAAGCATCACCGGCACGACGACAACTCCCGTGATCCGATGCAAACGTTGAGCAGTCACCAAGACAGACCTGTCCTTGGGCGACTTACGAATCCGAAGAGTTGTCTAGAGCACATTGACCCGCACGCACCCGAAATACACGCGAGAGAGTACGCCACGCGACAGTTTGAAAGAACTGAGTGATCGCGAACCGATATATCGTGGGAACAATTTTTCCAGTATGGTAAGCGAGGGGATCAAGAGAGACGAGATCTTTATTTGTCGTTCCAAGATAGATAAGTATCTTTGTACAGAATGAGCTTACAATGTACATAACATAGGTATCTATCTTATGATTAATTAAAGCTAATACGCTCGCATCCCACGGTGTCCTGCGATGTCCCGCGATGTCCCACGTTGCCCCCGCGGGGGGGTATTAGTCCAGTTTAGATCACCAAAACTATTTTGGGTGATCAAGACCAGACTATATTCAAGTAGTTTTTAGCTTGATATCGTTTTCGAATAATAATACTAATATTCGAAATAGTACTTGGTGTATTATTATTTGGAAAACGATACCAATTACCGGGACCCACCACGAGGAGGTAACTACGCTCGGGTCCCATTTACATATGAGTTTTTACGCATTGGAAGCAGAGATGTAAAATTATTTTATAATAAAGTGACATTGTAGCGGCGGCATTGTTTTGTCCGGAGTTTATTTGTTTTTAAATTACTTGTAATCTAACGGTTTTGGTACTCCGAGGCAAAACAACAACACTATTTGAAATGTCCTATGACTCATGTGCAGCTACAGATAAGATGTCGTTGCCTTCGGTTAAACTACACTTGCTTCCTTGATTCCATGAATATGGTGTTGTTTCCTTGGTTTTTAGCAGACATGGAAAATTACACCTTAAAATTACACTCTGCGTTACCACTGCTTTTATACAAAATAGTGAAATGAGAAATTAAGTACTGTATTTAAAATTAAAAAATAATGCTATATAGAAATAAAATAGCAATCCAGGGACCTGAAAGATTTCGTTAATAAAATAATACAATATAAATCATTAATTCACTCACACTGATGGTACTGATTTAAATCAATGAATGTAGAGTTGCTTCCGATTAATGGTACAACTGTTATAAATTAAGAGCACAATTACTTTGAATTAATGGGAGAATATGGTTATAAATTATTGGTATAGTTGTTAAGAATTAATGGAGGAATTGTTTTAGATTAATGGCTTAAATATTATAAATTAATGGCTTAGATGATATAAATTAATAGTTTAAATATTGTAAATTAGTGGCTTAGATGTTGTAAATTAATAGCTTAAATGTTATAATTTAATGGCTTAGATGATATAAATTAATAGTTTAAATGTTATAAATTAATGGCTAAATGTATAAAATAACAGATCAAAAGTTAGAAATTAATGGCATAAATGTTATAAATTAATAGCTTAAATGTTATAAATTAAAGCTTAAATGTATAAAATAACACATTAAATGTTGTAAATTAATGGCTTAGATGTTGTTATTTAATAGCTTTAATGTTATAAAATAATAGCTTAAATGTATAAAACAACAGTTTAAACGTTGTAAATTAGTGGCTCAGATGTTGTCAATTAATTGCTTAAATGTTAGAAATTAATGGCTTAAATGTTAGAAATTAATAGTTTACATGTTATAAATTAATTGCTTAAATGTTATAAATTAATGGCTTAAATGTATAAAATAACACTTTAAATGCTGTAAATTAATGGTTTAAATGTTATAAATTAACAGTTTAAATGTTATAAATTAATAGCTTGAATGTTATAATTTAATGGCTTAGATGATATAAATTAATAGTTTATATGTTATAAATTAATGGCTAAATGTATAAAATAAAAGTTCAAAAGTTAGAAATTAATGGCTTAAATGTTATAAATTAATAGCATAAATGTTATAAATTAATAGTTTAGACGTTATAAATTATTTCCTTAAATGTTATAAATTAATGGCTTGAATGTTATAAATTAATAGCTTAAGTGTTGTAAATTAATGGTTTAGACGTTATAAATTGCTAGTTACAATGTTGTTGTTTGATATTTTTTCTTACTTACCTGATATTTATGTTCTTCTTCGATGTTCACTCTCCGGAATTTCAGGCACAAAAGAGCTCGCGCGCGACTTCCGTGTTCCTTATATAACTTAACAAGGCGTCGGTTTGTTAATCAAACGGTAACGATTTTTTGACATAGCAGGAGACGGTTTTTCCATTGTAACAAAATCAAATTGAACGATTTCTTAATTTTTATCGTAAATTGGCATCTTTTACGATTTAATACGATATCCATTTTTATCATTTTAATAGTTTCTACAAACTAAGACTAAATTCACACCTACATGATACTAGTTTTCGAGTATCGATTAGTTTGGACAAAAAGGGAAAAGAGCCTAAGGGCAGTCGATGACGTTACTGTGAAATAAGTTAAGCTATTAAATAATCAGACAGATAAAATTCATATTAAGCGTTATATTATATTATCGATATTCGTTCATTTACTCGTGCTAATTAAAAAATAAAACGTTCTTTTTTCTTGAGTAACACCTACATCACTGTTTGCGATATTTAAGATTCTTATATAATGCTTATTTAGAAGTCAGGTACCTTTTTAATTCTTCACAAGTTAAACGATTAAATTTACTCGTTATAGTTGTTACATAAAATGGCTTTATTTCTTCAATACCGCCTGCATCGCTGTACGTGATACAGTTATTAATTATGTAGCAAATAATATGATCTAATTGGCTGTAATCGCGGTTACGTATTTCTTCGTTAAATCTATCGATGTATTGGGCTATTAGCGCGAGACTTACTGATTTCTCGAGGAATGGTTTGATTCTTATAAATTAATGTTTTAAATGTGCCAATTAATGTTTCAATTGTTATAAATTAATAGTTTAATCGTTGTTAATTATTTGCTTAAATGTTATAAATTAATAGCTCAAGTGTTATAAATTAATAGTTTGAATGTTAGGAATTAATGATATAAATGTAAAAATTAATAGCTTAAATGTTATGACTTTGTGACTTATCGTTGTAAATTCATGACGTAAATATTGTAAATTAATGGCTTAAATGTTATAAATTAATAGTGCAGTCCAGTGTAGATCATCCAAAATGATCTTAGGGGCTTTTGTTGATCCAAACTGGACTGTTGCGTAGTTCTTGGCTTGGTATCTGTTAGGAAAGTGATACATTTACACTGTACATGAGAGTGTGTGTGTAAGCGTTAGAGGGTGTCCTGGTCTGAGTTGAGACAAAGGACTGTTAGTAGTCGTTAGGAAGCGTTTGAAAGAGTCGGTTGTTGACAAGCGTGCGTGCAAGACGTTCTTCAGAGTGGAATATAGATGTATAGCTGTTGTGTGAAATAAAGTCAGTTATTTGTATTTCCAAATCCTCATGATTTCCTTAACATGGTAGCAGAGCGTGGTTTATAGTTTTGCAAGTTATTGAGTGCGTGGCTTTTCAATCTTGCGAGTTAGTTCGAGTGAGTTTCAATAAGGGAAGAAACGTTCAAGGAAAGAAGAGAAAAGATATACTTCGAGCACGTGGGAACGCTTGAGTAAGATATAAGGAATCAATTAAAATGGAGAGATCGGAAATCATGATACCTATATTCGATGGTGAGGATTATGGAATGTGGAAGCAAAGAATTACGATGTTTCTCAAGTATAAGGAATGTGATATTGTTATAACTAGAATGAAGAACAAAAGAGACAATGAAGACTGGGACAAAATGGATTTGAAAGCAATAAATATAATTTATAGTGCATTATCGAATAGACAATTGGAGTATGTTAGGGAAGAAAAAACGGCATATGAAATAGTAAAAAAGTTCGATGAAATGTACTTGAGAGAGTGGACGGCACTACAGATCGTGTGCAGAAGGAGATTGGAAAAGATAAGACTGGATAACTACGGTGATTCAGCATCGTTTTTCAGAGATTTCGAAAAATTAACAAATGAATTAAAAAGTGCGGGCGCACAAGTGAGTGAGAGGGAAAAACTAAATTACATGCTGAATACGTTACCCGAAGAATACAGCTACATAGCGGACATAATAGACGCATTGAAAGAAGAAAATCAAACGGTAGCGTATGTGAAAAATAAAATTGAAATAGCGGAGAAGAGAAATAAGTCCAATCGTGGAGAAATGCAAACCAATGCCTTTTCTGCAAAAAAGGAAGGATGCTTCAGATGTGGAAGAGAAGGACACTATGCGAGAGAGTGTCAAAATGGCGTACAAGCGGGAAGCAGTAACGGCTATTGGCATGGGCCAACACGAGGTCGCAGCAGAGGACAAGGAAACAAAGGCAATACGAGCAGGGGACGTGGAAACTTCCATCGTCAATCAACAACCGGCACGAGCGAGCATGGAAACTCAAGAGCAGGCACATGGATAGCAACGGCGCACGCAGCACACAACAGCGAGACGAATGAGATAAGTGAGAAGGAAATAATGTGGCTATTAGATAGCGGTTGTACCGATCATATAATAAATAATGCAAAGTATTTTGAGAAATGTATTGACCTTAAAGAACCAGTAGATATATATTTAGGCGATAATAGACCGATAAAAGCGACAAAAGTTGGGAATGTTGTAAGTTACTTTGAAGCATTTGGAAAGCGAACAAAAATAAATATGAGAAAAGTTTTTTATGTGAAAGAAATGTCCGCAAATTTGATCAGTTTAGGTAAACTAACAGATAATAAGAATACGGTTATTACAAAAGGAAATATTGCGAAAATAATAGATGTAAACAATAGACTTACGGCTGTAGCGTTCAAAGAGAATGGGATATATAGAATAAAAAGTATATTGAAAAGGAAGGAACACTTAGTAAACAGTGCCATATGTAGTGGTATGAGTAAAAGAGAAAGAGATAGGGAACGTGAGAGAGATAGGGCAGATTATGTCACACATATAGAACAACATATTAAAGTAGGAGAAAAAATGGTACCAGATGGATTACCACCAGACAATAAAACCAAACTTGATTTAGATTCTGACGAAGATGAAGAAGAAGAACAATATTCAGATGGAGATGATGATTACGAGCCACCAGCATATATTGTGAAAAAGGTTCCAAAACCACTTAAGCCATTAGAACGCGAAGAGGAACAAGAAAGATCAGAAAAGGAAAACAGCAGTGTGATTCACACAAAGTATTGTAAAGTAGATATCCCTTGTACATTTAAGGAGGCGATTTGTTGTGAAAATAGTGAAGATGGTAAGAATGAAGAAAATTATAAGAAGAGGAAAAAGAATAGAAAATTGGAGAAGGATAATGACGAAGATAGAAGCAGGGAAGGTGAAGTATCTGCGAGGAACAAGGGCGAAAAATGTAACAAAAGTAGAACAAAGCGGGGAAAAGAAAGAGATAAACAAAAAAAAAAAAAAATAGGACATTGTAAATAAAAGAGAAAAGAGAGCGATGTTGCAAAGAATATGATATGTAGAACGAATGAATAGAGTTTGTAAATTATCGAGAGCGATTTATGGGTTAAAAGAAAGTCCGAGAGATTGGTATGAGTGTTTTGATAGGTATGTGACGAGATTAGGTTTTAAGAAGAATAATGTAGAATTGTGCTTATATACTCATGGAGAGGGAGAAAATGTTGTTTATTTGCAAATATATGTAAACGATTTGTTAATCTGTAGTAAAATAAAAGTAAGTACAGAAGAAAACACTGCGGATATTTTCACGAAGGCACTGTGTAGAAAGAAATTCGAAAGGTTTAGGTCATGGACGAATGTAAATTAAGAGGAATGTAAATAAAGCAATAAGTGTTAAAGTTTCCGTTAAGTAATTCGACAGGCATGTAAATACGATTAAATGTACAGTATAAATGTAAGGAGGCGTGTTAGGAAAGTGATACATTTACACTGTACATGAGAGTGTGTGTGTAAGCGTTAGAGGGTGTCCTGGTCTGAGTTGAGACAAAGGACTGTTAGTAGTCGTTAGGAAGCGTTTGAAAGAGTCGGTTGTTGACAAGCGTGCGTGCAAGACGTTCTTCAGAGTGGAATATAGATGTATAGCTGTTGTGTGAAATAAAGTCAGTTATTTGTATTTCCAAATCCTCATGATTTCCTTAACAGTATCGTTTTCCAAAGATTAATCGACTGATTAATTTTTGGAAAACGATGCCAATTACCAGGTCTCACCACGAGGAGGTGACTACGCACGAGACCCGCCCATGGGTTATTTAACACTACACATCGATCTCGACATTCAACCTATTGGCAGAATGTCCAGTTTTGACACTACTTGACCATGGGCCTGCGTAAAGAAATAGTTGTTTCGTAGTCTAACTGCGAAACACATATCTCCAACGCAGCGCTAACATGAATCTTTACAAACGTAGAACAAGGCATACGTAACGCATCATCTATCTCCCACACAACGATTACATCGATCAGTACAAATATACAATAATTCGCATCCCTACTGGCAACATTCGGTATCAAAGACACATTTATCTAACTTGGAGCGAAAAGAAGAAGATGAAGCTACTGACACTGTCCCGAAACGGACGAGATCGCGATCTCTCGAAAGAACTAACAAACCTACGCGACGTACCCCCGTACACGAGATAACCCCGAGGTTCAACGGAAAGCCCAAGAATTGGCCGTAACTCGATTCCTGTTTCGCCGTTCGAAACTTACACGAGTCGCGGTCGATGGCGCCGACAGATGATGCCAGTGATCCACTAGTAATTCAGCCGTGGATCCAGCACATAGGCCAGCAACTTGACACACTCCAACTGAACAAGTGGAACCCGGGGAGGGACCGCTGAACAGGATTACGAAGGCAAGAGGCCCCAACTGAACAGTGGGGTCCACTCACAGGGAGGGACCGCTGAACAGGATTACCAAGGCACGAGGCCCCAAATGAACAGTGGGGACCACTCACGGGGCGGGACCGCTGAACAGGATTACGAAGGCAATACCTCAATTGAACAGTGGGGTCCACTCCAGCGGGGCCGAACAGGATTACGGAGGACGTGAAATTGGTGGTCTCTGATCGAGTACCCAAGTACCAATCGGACAGAACTGCAGATCCACGAGTGAATCCCCAACAGATTACTCAAGCATCACCGGCACGACGACAACTCCCGTGATCCGATGCAAACGTTGAGCAGTCACCAAGACAGAGCTGTCCTTGGGCGACTTACGAATCCGAAGAGTTGTCTAGAGCACACTGACCCGCACGCACCCGAAATACACGCGAGCGAGTACGCCACGCGACAGTTTGAAAGAACTGAGTGATCGCGAACCGATATATCGTGGGAACAATTTTTCCAGTATGGTAAGCGAGGGGATCAAGAGAGACGAGATCTTTATTTGTCGTTCCAAGATAGATAAGTATCTTTGTACAGAATGAGCTTACAATGTACATAACATAGGTATCTATCTTATGATTAATTAAAGCTAATACGCTCGCATCCCACGGTGTCCTGCGATGTCCCACGATGTCCCGCGTTGCCCCCGCGGGGGGGTATTAGTCCAGTTTAGATCACCAAAACTATTTTGGGTGATCAAGACCAGACTATATTCAAGTAGTTTTTAGCTTGATATCGTTTTCGAATAATAATACTAATATTCGAAATAGTACTTGGTGTATTATTATTTGAAAAACGATACCAATTACCGGGACCCACCACGAGGAGGTAACTACGCTCGGGTCCCATTTACATATGAGTTTTTACGCATTGGAAGCAGAGATTGTTATTTCGACCAATCGCGGGGAGACGCAATTGCGAGGAGAGACGTCAACGGGAGTCGTAAATTCCCGTTACGATTATACTAATCGACACCACGAGTTGATCGATCCCCTGATTTCCGTTAAGATAATAGGGGTGATTAAGTTTATATAACACTGTGATTCACAGAATTATAAAATATATATTTCCAACACTTAAACTACACTGTTGAGTAGATACAAATCGTCGATAACACCTTGTCGCACGAATATGAGATAGATATGACTAATAGAGCAAGGTTCGTACAATCGAATTTCGTATGTTAGTGGACGTAGCACTAGAGCATACTTGATAGACACTAGATTTTGATGTTAGACTTCGACGTTGTCGTATATAGAAGAAGTAAGTTGACTTGACCCTCCTGATGTAGCAGGAGAAGTCTGCGACTTGACTCTCCGAGAGTCGTAGGAGAAGTGACGAGTAGGAAACCTCCGACCAACGTGGTTCGTGAGTGACCTTGTGCATGGGAAAACCCAGCCTGTTCTATTAGACAGATGTTCGATTTTTCCTAATGGGCGCGTACCCGCTTTCTCCGTGTTTTTAATTGCGCCTAATAAACCCAAGGACCACTCTAAAAACGAGATGTGCGTCGCAAATATTTCTAGCCTTAAGAAAGCTTTCAGGACGACGGATGGAATGCAGATACATGTGTACACAATGCAAGAGAAAGTTATGGTTGGTCCTCAGGTTTATTGAGGGTCGAAATGACGTTACGCAGGCCGTCGGCTGGCCGGTCGCGAGAGCTGCAGCGCAGATGTTTTAGGCGACGTAACAGAGATGTAAAATTATTTTATAATAAAGCGACATTGTAGCGGCGGCATTGTTTTGTCCGGAGTTTATTTGTTTTTAAATTACTTGTAATCTAACGGTTTTGGTACTCCGAGGCAAAACAACAACACTATTTGAAATGTCCTATGACTCATGTGCAGCTACAGATAAGATGTCGTTGCCTTCGGTTAAACTACACTTGCTTCCTTGATTCCATGAATATGGTGTTGTTTCCTTGGTTTTTAGCAGACATGGAAAATTACATCGTAAAATTACACTCTGCGTTACCACTGCTTTTATACAAAATAGTGAAATGAGAAATTAAGTACTGTATTTAAAATTAAAAAATAATGCTATATAGAAATAAAATAACAATCCAGGGACCTGAAAGATTTCGTTAATAAAATAATACAATATAAATCATTAATTCACTCACATTGATGGTACTGATTTAAATCAATGAATGTAGAGTTGCTTCCGATTAATGGTACAACTGTTATAAATTAAGAGCACAATTACTTTGAATTAATGGGAGAATATGGTTATAAATTATTGGTATAGTTGTTAAGAATTAATGGAGGAATTGTTTTAGATTAATGGCTTAAATATTATAAATTAATGGCTTAGATGATATAAATTAATAGTTTAAATATTGTAAATTAGTGGCTTAGATGTTGTAAATTAATAGCTTAAATGTTATAATTTAATGGCTTAGATGATATAAATTAATAGTTTAAATGTTATAAATTATTGGCAAAATGTATAAAATAACAGTTCAAAAGTTAGAAATTAATGGCTTAAATGTTATAAATTAATAGCTTAAATGTTATAAATTAATGGCTTAAATGTATAAAATAACACATTAAATGCTGTAAATTAATGGTTTAAATGTTATAAATTAACAGTTTAAATGTTATAAATTAATAGCTTGAATGTTATAATTTAATGGCTTAGATGATATAAATTAATAGTTTAAATGTTATAAATTAATGGCTAAATGTATAAAATAACAGTTCAAAAGTTAGAAATTAATGGCTTAAATGTTATAAATTAATAGCATAAATGTTATAAATTAATAGTTTAGACGTTATAAATTAATTCCTTAAATGTTATAAATTAATGGCTTGAATGTTATAAATTAATAGCTTAAGTGTTGTAAATTAATGGTTTAGACGTTATAAATTACTAGTTACAATGTTGTTGTTTGATATTTTTTCTTACTTACCTGATATTTATGTTCTTCTTCGATGTTCACTCTCCGGAATTTCAGGCACAAAAGAGCTCGCGCGCGACCTCCGTGTTCCTTATATAACATAACAAGGCGTCGGTTTGTTAATCAAACGGTAACGATTTTTTGACATAGCAGGAGACGGTTTTTCCATTGTAACAAAATCAAATTGAACGATTTCTTAATTTTTATCGTAAATTGGCATCTTTTACGATTTAATACGATATCCATTTTTATCATTTTAATAGTTTCTACAAACTAGGACTATATTCACACCTACATGATACTAGTTTTCAACTATCGATTAGTTTGGACAAAAAGGGAAAAGAGCCTAAGTGCAGTCGATGACGTTACTGTGAAATAAGTTAAGCTATTAAATAATCAGACAGATAAAATTCATATTAAGCGTTATATTATATTATCGATATTCGTTCATTTACTCGTGCTAATTAAAAAATAAAACGTTCTTTTTTCTTGAGTAACACCTACATCACTGTTTGCGATATTTAAGATTCTTATTTAATGCTTATTTAGAAGTCAGGTACCTTTTTAATTCTTCACAAGTTAAACGATTAAATTTACTCGTTATAGTTGTAACATAAAATGGCTTTATTTCTTCAATACCGCCTGCATCGCTGTACGTGATACAGTTATTAATTATGTAGCAAATAATATGATCTAATTGGTTGTAATAGCGGTTACGTATTTCTTCGTTAAATCTATCGATGTATTGGGCTATTAGCGCGAGACATACTGATTCCTCGAGGAATGGTTTGATTCTTATAAATTAATGTTTTAAATGTGCCAATTATTGTTTCAATTGTTATAAATTAATAGTTTAATCGTTGTTAATTATTTGCTTAAATGTTATAAATTAATAGCTTAAGTGTTATAAATTAATAGCTTGAGTGTTAGGAATTAATGGTACAAATGTAAAAATTAATAGCTTAAATGTTATGAATTTGTGACTTATTGTTGTAAATTCATGACGTAAATATTGTAAATTAATGGCTTAAATGTTATAAATTAATAGTGCAGTCCAGTGTAGATCATCCAAAATGATCTTAGGGGCTTTTGTTGATCCAAACTGGACTGTTGCGTAGTTCTTGGCTTGGTATCGTTTTCCAAAGATTAATCGACTGATTAATTTTTGGAAAACGATGCCAATTACCAGGTCTCACCACGAGGAGGTGACTACGCACGAGGCCCGCCCATGGGTTATTTAACACTACACATCGATCTCGACATTCAACCTATTGGCAGAATGTCCAGTTTTGACACTACTTGACCATGGGCCTGCGTAAAGAAATAGTTGTTTCGTAGTCTAACTGCGAAACACATATCTCCAACGCAGCGCTAACATGAATCTTTACAAACGTAGAACAAGGCATACGTAACGCATCATCTATCTCCCACACAACGATTACATCGATCAGTACAAATAAACAATAATTCGCATCCCTACTGACAACATTCGGTATCAAAGACACATTTATCTAACTTGGAGCGAAAAGAAGAAGATGAAGCTACAGACACTGTCCCGAAACGGACGAGATCGCGATCTCTCGAAAGAACTAACAAACCTACGCGACGTACCCCCGTACACGAGATAACCCCGAGGTTCAACGGAAAGCCCAAGAATTGGCCGTAACTCGATTCCTGTTTCGCCGTTCGAAACTTACACGAGTCGCGGTCGATGGCGCCGACAGATGATGCCAGTGATCCACTAGTAATTCAGCCGTGGATCCAGCACATAGGCCAGCAACTTGACACACTCCATCTGAACAAGTGGAACCCGGGGAGGGACCGCTGAGCAGGATTACGAAGGCAAGAGACCCCAACTGAACAGTGGGGTCCACTCACAGGGAGGGACCGCTGAACAGGATTACCAAGGCACGAGGCCCCAACTGAACAGTGGGGTCCACTCACGGGGAAGGACCGCTGAACCGGATTACGAAGGCAATACCTCAACTGAACAGTGGGGTCCACTCCCGCGGGGCCGAACAGGATTACGGAGGACGTGAAATTGGTGGTCTCTGATCGAGTACCCATGTACCAATCGGACAGGACTGCAGATCCACGAGTGAATCCCCAACAGATTAGCAAGCATCACCGGCACGACGACAACTCCCGTGATCCGATGCAAACGTTGAGCAGTCACCAAGTCAGAGCTGTCCTTGGGCGACTTACGAATCCGAAGAGTTGTCTAGAGCACATTGACCCGCACGCACCCGAAATACACGCGAGCGAGTACGCCACGCGACAGTTTGAAAGAACTGACTGATCGCGAACCGATATATCGTGGGAACAATTTTTCCAGTATGGTAAGCGAGGGGATCAAGAGAGACGAGATCTTTATTTGTCGTTCCAAGATAGATAAGTATCTTTGTACAGAATGAGCTTACAATGTACATAACATAGGTATCTATCTTATGATTAATTAAAGCTAATACGCTCGCATCCCACGGTGTCCTGCGATGTCCCACGATGTCCCACGTTGCCCCCGCGGGGGGGTATTAGTCCAGTTTAGATCACCAAAACTATTTTGGGTTAGGTTCATTCAAAGTAGTTTTTAGCTTGATATCGTTTTCGAATAATAATACTAATATTCGAAATAGTACTTGGTGTATTATTATTTGGAAAACGATACCAATTACCGGGACCCACCACGAGGAGGTAACTACGCTCGGGTCCCATTTACATATGAGTTTTTACGCATTGGAAGCAGAGATGTAAAATTGTTTTATAATAAAGCGACATTGTAGCGGCGGCATTGTTTTGTCCGGAGTTTATTTGTTTTTAAATTACTTGTAATCTAACGGTTTTGGTACTCCGAGGCAAAACAACAACACTATTTGAAATGTCCTATGACTCATGTGCAGCTACAGATAAGATGTCGTTGCCTTCGGTTAAACTACACTTGCTTCCTTGATTCCATGAATATGGTGTTGTTTCCTTGGTTTTTAGCAGACATGGAAAATTACATCTTAAAATTACACTCTGCGTTACCACTGCTTTTATACAAAATAGTGAAATGAGAAATTAAGTACTGTATTTAAAATTAAAAAATAATGCAATATAGAAATAAAATAGCAATCCAGGGACCTGAAAGATTTCGTTAATAAAATAATACAATATAAATCATTAATTCTCTCACATTGATGGTACTGATTTAAATCAATGAATGTAGAGTTGCTTCCGATTAATGGCACAACTGTTATAAATTAAGAGCACAATTACTTTGAATTAATGGGAGAATATGGTTATAAATTATTGGTATAGTTGTTACGAATTAATGGAGGAATTGTTTTAGATTAATGGTTTAAATATTATAAATTAATGGCTTAGATGATATAAATTAATAGTTTAAATATTTTAAATTTGTGGCTTAGATGTTGTAAATTAATAGCTTAAATGTTATTATTTAATGGCTTAGATGATATAAATTAATAGTTTAAATGTTATAAATTAATGGCTAAATGTATAAAATAACAGTTCAAAAGTTAGAAATTAATGGCTTAAATGTTATAAATTAATAGCTTAAATGTTATAAATTAATAGCTTAAATGTATAAAATAACACTTTAAATGTTGTAAATTAATGGCTTAGATGTTGTTAATTAATAGCTTAAATGTTATAAAATAATAGCTTAAATGTATAAAACAACAGTTTAAATGTTGTAAATTAGTGGCTCAGATGTTGTCAATTAATTTCTTAAATGTTAGAAATTAATGGCTTAAATGTTAGAAATTAATAGTTTAAATGTTATAAATTAATTGCTTAAATGTTATAAATTAATGGCTTAAATGTATAAAATAACACTTTAAATGCTGTAAATTAATGGTTTAAATGTTATAAATTAACAGTTTAAATGTTATAAATTAATAGCTTGAATGTTATAATTTAATGGCTTAGATGATATAAATTAATAGTTTAAATGTTATAAATTAATGGCTAAATGTATAAAATAACAGTTCAAAAGTTAGAAATTAATGGCTTAAATGTTATAAATTAATAGCATAAATGTTATAAATTAATAGTTTAGACGTTATAAATTAATTCCTTAAATGTTATAAATTAATGGCTTGAATGTTATAAATTAATAGCTTAAGTGTTGTAAATTAATGGTTTAGACGTTATAAATTACTAGTTACAATGTTGTTGTTTGATATTTTTTCTTACTTACCTGATATTTATGTTCTTCTTCGATGTTCACTCTCCGGAATTTCAGGCACAAAAGAGCTCGCGCGCGACCTCCGTGTTCCTTATATAACTTAACAAGGCGTCGGTTTGTTAATCAAACGGTAACGATTTTTTGACATAGCAGGAGACGGTTTTTCCATTGTAACAAAATCAAATTGAACGATTTCTTAATTTTTATCGTAAATTTGCATCTTTTACGATTTAATACGATATCCATTTTTATCATTTTAATAGTTTCTACAAACTAAGACTAAATTCACACCTAAATGATACTAGTTTTCGACTATCGATTAGTTTGGACAAAAAGGGAAAAGAGCCTAAGGGCAGTCGATGACGTTACTGTGAAATAAGTTAAGCTATTAAATAATAAGACAGATAAAATTCATATTAAGCGTTATATTATATTATCGATATTCGTTCATTTACTCGTACTAATTAAAAAATAAAACGTTCTTTTTTCTTGAGTAACACCTACATCACTGTTTGCGATATTTAAGATTCTTATTTAATGCTTATTTAGAAGTCAGGTACCTTTTTAATTCTTCACAAGTTAAACGATTAAATTTACTCGTTATAGTTGTAATATAAAATGGCTTTATTTCTTCAATACCGCCTGCATCGCTGTTCGTGATACAGTTATTAATTATGTAGCAAATAATATGATCTAATTGGTTGTAATCGCGGTTACGTATTTCTTCGTTAAATCTATCGATGTATTGGGCTATTAGCGCGAGACTTACTGATTCCTCGAGGAATGGTTTGATTCTTATAAATTAATGTTTTATATGTGCCAATTATTGTTTCAATTGTTATAAATTAATAGTTTAATCGTTGTTAATTATTTGCTTAAATGTTATAAATTAATAGCTTAAGTGTTATAAATTAATAGTTTGAATGTTAGGAATTAATGGTATAAATGTAAAAATTAATAGCTTAAATGTTATGAATTTGTGACTTATTGTTGTAAATTCATGACGTAAATATTGTAAATTAATGGCTTAAATGTTATAAATTAATAGTGCAGTCCAGTGTAGATCATCCAAAATGATCTTAGGGGCTTTTGGTGGTCCAAACTGGACTGTTGCGTAGTTCTTGGCTTGGTATCGTTTTCCAAAGATTAATCGACTGATTAATTTTTGGAAAACGATGCCAATTACCAGGTCTCACCACGAGGAGGTGACTACGCACGAGACCCGCTCATGGGTTATTTAACACTACACATCGATCTCGACATTCAACCTATTGGCAGAATGTCCAGTTTTGACACTACTTGACCATGGGCCTGCGTAAAGAAATAGTTGTTTCGTAGTCTAACTGCGAAACACATATCTCCAACGCAGCGCGAACATGAATTTTTACAAACGTAGAACAAGGCATACGTAACGCATCATCTATCTCCCACACAACGATTACATCGATCAGTACAAATATACAATAATTCGCATCCCTACTGGCAACATTCGGTATCAAAGACACATTTATATGTCGGGTTTACATTGGAATTAGGATTAGGGGCGTGAAACGAATCGTCGTTCGGTTTACGCATTGTCGATAAGCAATAGAGAAGACATTGACTAGTGCAGATACGATTATTATAGGATTGGACAAGGAACCGTGGTAATTAGATACTCGAGAAACTAATGACAATGATCCTAGGCTCAATAACGAATCCGCGGTCGACGGGATGGTGGATGAACATGCTCACAAAATCTAAGTCGGACTCTTTGTTAAAACGTGGAATATCCACCGAGCGTGCAGACGTTACGTAACTCGCTAATACGACCTCACCAGAGAATGACTTTCCTTCGCGATTATGCTGCAGAGGAAAACTATGATGGGGTGTGTCTAAGGACACGAGATTCTTGGATTCGTCGAAGATAGCCTTCGTTTAGAAGGTGAGGGAAATTGGCGTTGCTGCTAATTGGTCAATCTCCATATCGGTGGTTAGAAAAAGATGCTAGCCGCCCTCGAGGGAAAATTGCTAGTGGGAGACGCCGTTCGTTGAAAGAAATAGATCTCCCCTATCTTCCCGTAGTTGGGACAAAGACTGTTTATCTGTTCGAAGGACTTTAGGTAACTAGATATTAGTGTTTATAACGGCCCTCGGGCTAGCTGATCACGTACTGTGGAGAGACATCGACATCTGGCAATCATTTTTCTCGAAGAATAGGAACTGCGTGTGGCCACGGGACAGAGACCGTTGGAATGTTTACTGTCATGTGTCGCCAGAGATATTTCTTTTAAGGAGAACTATAGAATTACTTCATACCTTTGTTAGGCAAAACGTTCATCCCTTGACCGCGGGCACGTTGGCGACCGACTGTCGCCTCGAGCCCAAGCTCACTATCACAAATCTCGGACAATTACAATTAGGTTGAATAACTACAATTGTTTAATTACAGCTATAGTAGGCTCTAGGTTACAATGTTGCGGGATTATCCAGCATTCCAGAGGCTCCGGTGTTCTTTCCTCTCCGACATATATAACTTGGAGCGAAAAGAAGAAGATGAAGCTACAGACACTGTCCCGAAACGGACGAGATCGCGATCTCTCGAAAGAACTAACAAACCTACGCGACGTACCCCCGTACACGAGATAACCCCGAGGTTCAACGGAAAGCCCAAGAATTGGCCGTAACTCGATTCCTGTTTCGCCGTTCGAAACTTACACGAGTCGCGGTCGATGGCGCCGACAGATGATGCCAGTGATCCACTAGTAATTCAGCCGTGGATCCAGCACATAGGCCAGCAACTTGACACACTCCATCTGAACAAGTGGAACCCGGGGAGGGACCGCTGAACAGGATTACGAAGGCAAGAGACCCCAACTGAACAGTGGGGTCCACTCACAGGGAGGGACCGCTGAACAGGATTACCAAGGCACGAGGCCCCAACTGAACAGTGGGGTCCACTCACGGGGAGGGACCGCTGAACCGGATTACGAAGGCAATACCTCAACTGAACAGTGGGGTCCACTCCCGCGGGGCCGAACAGGATTACGGAGGACGTGAAATTGGTGGTCTCTGATCGAGTACCCATGTACCAATCGGACAGGACTGCAGATCCACGAGTGAATCCCCAACAGATTAGCAAGCATCACCGGCACGACGACAACTCCCGTGATCCGATGCAAACGTTGAGCAGTCACCAAGTCAGAGCTGTCCTTGGGCGACTTACGAATCCGAAGAGTTGTCTAGAGCACATTGACCCGCACGCACCCGAAATACACGCGAGCGAGTACGCCACGCGACAGTTTGAAAGAACTGACTGATCGCGAACCGATATATCGTGGGAACAATTTTTCCAGTATGGTAAGCGAGGGGATCAAGAGAGACGAGATCTTTATTTGTCGTTCCAAGATAGATAAGTATCTTTGTACAGAATGAGCTTACAATGTACATAACATAGGTATCTATCTTATGATTAATTAAAGCTAATACGCTCGCATCCCACGGTGTCCTGCGATGTCCCACGATGTCCCACGTTGCCCCCGCGGGGGGGTATTAGTCCAGTTTAGATCACCAAAACTATTTTGGGTTAGGTTCATTCAAAGTAGTTTTTAGCTTGATATCGTTTTCGAATAATAATACTAATATTCGAAATAGTACTTGGTGTATTATTATTTGGAAAACGATACCAATTACCGGGACCCACCACGAGGAGGTAACTACGCTCGGGTCCCATTTACATATGAGTTTTTACGCATTGGAAGCAGAGATGTAAAATTGTTTTATAATAAAGCGACATTGTAGCGGCGGCATTGTTTTGTCCGGAGTTTATTTGTTTTTAAATTACTTGTAATCTAACGGTTTTGGTACTCCGAGGCAAAACAACAACACTATTTGAAATGTCCTATGACTCATGTGCAGCTACAGATAAGATGTCGTTGCCTTCGGTTAAACTACACTTGCTTCCTTGATTCCATGAATATGGTGTTGTTTCCTTGGTTTTTAGCAGACATGGAAAATTACATCTTAAAATTACACTCTGCGTTACCACTGCTTTTATACAAAATAGTGAAATGAGAAATTAAGTACTGTATTTAAAATTAAAAAATAATGCAATATAGAAATAAAATAGCAATCCAGGGACCTGAAAGATTTCGTTAATAAAATAATACAATATAAATCATTAATTCTCTCACATTGATGGTACTGATTTAAATCAATGAATGTAGAGTTGCTTCCGATTAATGGCACAACTGTTATAAATTAAGAGCACAATTACTTTGAATTAATGGGAGAATATGGTTATAAATTATTGGTATAGTTGTTACGAATTAATGGAGGAATTGTTTTAGATTAATGGTTTAAATATTATAAATTAATGGCTTAGATGATATAAATTAATAGTTTAAATATTTTAAATTTGTGGCTTAGATGTTGTAAATTAATAGCTTAAATGTTATTATTTAATGGCTTAGATGATATAAATTAATAGTTTAAATGTTATAAATTAATGGCTAAATGTATAAAATAACAGTTCAAAAGTTAGAAATTAATGGCTTAAATGTTATAAATTAATAGCTTAAATGTTATAAATTAATAGCTTAAATGTATAAAATAACACTTTAAATGTTGTAAATTAATGGCTTAGATGTTGTTAATTAATAGCTTAAATGTTATAAAATAATAGCTTAAATGTATAAAACAACAGTTTAAATGTTGTAAATTAGTGGCTCAGATGTTGTCAATTAATTTCTTAAATGTTAGAAATTAATGGCTTAAATGTTAGAAATTAATAGTTTAAATGTTATAAATTAATTGCTTAAATGTTATAAATTAATGGCTTAAATGTATAAAATAACACTTTAAATGCTGTAAATTAATGGTTTAAATGTTATAAATTAACAGTTTAAATGTTATAAATTAATAGCTTGAATGTTATAATTTAATGGCTTAGATGATATAAATTAATAGTTTAAATGTTATAAATTAATGGCTAAATGTATAAAATAACAGTTCAAAAGTTAGAAATTAATGGCTTAAATGTTATAAATTAATAGCATAAATGTTATAAATTAATAGTTTAGACGTTATAAATTAATTCCTTAAATGTTATAAATTAATGGCTTGAATGTTATAAATTAATAGCTTAAGTGTTGTAAATTAATGGTTTAGACGTTATAAATTACTAGTTACAATGTTGTTGTTTGATATTTTTTCTTACTTACCTGATATTTATGTTCTTCTTCGATGTTCACTCTCCGGAATTTCAGGCACAAAAGAGCTCGCGCGCGACTTCCGTGTTCCTTATATAACTTAACAAGGCGTCGGTTTGTTAATCAAACGGTAACGATTTTTTGACATAGCAGGAGACGGTTTTTCCATTGTAACAAAATCAAATTGAACGATTTCTTAATTTTTATCGTAAATTTGCATCTTTTACGATTTAATACGATATCCATTTTTATCATTTTAATAGTTTCTACAAACTAAGACTAAATTCACACCTAAATGATACTAGTTTTCGACTATCGATTAGTTTGGACAAAAAGGGAAAAGAGCCTAAGGGCAGTCGATGACGTTACTGTGAAATAAGTTAAGCTATTAAATAATAAGACAGATAAAATTCATATTAAGCGTTATATTATATTATCGATATTCGTTCATTTACTCGTACTAATTAAAAAATAAAACGTTCTTTTTTCTTGAGTAACACCTACATCACTGTTTGCGATATTTAAGATTCTTATTTAATGCTTATTTAGAAGTCAGGTACCTTTTTAATTCTTCACAAGTTAAACGATTAAATTTACTCGTTATAGTTGTAATATAAAATGGCTTTATTTCTTCAATACCGCCTGCATCGCTGTTCGTGATACAGTTATTAATTATGTAGCAAATAATATGATCTAATTGGTTGTAATCGCGGTTACGTATTTCTTCGTTAAATCTATCGATGTATTGGGCTATTAGCGCGAGACTTACTGATTCCTCGAGGAATGGTTTGATTCTTATAAATTAATGTTTTATATGTGCCAATTATTGTTTCAATTGTTATAAATTAATAGTTTAATCGTTGTTAATTATTTGCTTAAATGTTATAAATTAATAGCTTAAGTGTTATAAATTAATAGTTTGAATGTTAGGAATTAATGGTATAAATGTAAAAATTAATAGCTTAAATGTTATGAATTTGTGACTTATTGTTGTAAATTCATGACGTAAATATTGTAAATTAATGGCTTAAATGTTATAAATTAATAGTGCAGTCCAGTGTAGATCATCCAAAATGATCTTAGGGGCTTTTGGTGGTCCAAACTGGACTGTTGCGTAGTTCTTGGCTTGGTATCGTTTTCCAAAGATTAATCGACTGATTAATTTTTGGAAAACGATGCCAATTACCAGGTCTCACCACGAGGAGGTGACTACGCACGAGACCCGCTCATGGGTTATTTAACACTACACATCGATCTCGACATTCAACCTATTGGCAGAATGTCCAGTTTTGACACTACTTGACCATGGGCCTGCGTAAAGAAATAGTTGTTTCGTAGTCTAACTGCGAAACACATATCTCCAACGCAGCGCGAACATGAATTTTTACAAACGTAGAACAAGGCATACGTAACGCATCATCTATCTCCCACACAACGATTACATCGATCAGTACAAATATACAATAATTCGCATCCCTACTGGCAACATTCGGTATCAAAGACACATTTATATGTCGGGTTTACATTGGAATTAGGATTAGGGGCGTGAAACGAATCGTCGTTCGGTTTACGCATTGTCGATAAGCAATAGAGAAGACATTGACTAGTGCAGATACGATTATTATAGGATTGGACAAGGAACCGTGGTAATTAGATACTCGAGAAACTAATGACAATGATCCTAGGCTCAATAACGAATCCGCGGTCGACGGGATGGTGGATGAACATGCTCACAAAATCTAAGTCGGACTCTTTGTTAAAACGTGGAATATCCACCGAGCGTGCAGACGTTACGTAACTCGCTAATACGACCTCACCAGAGAATGACTTTCCTTCGCGATTATGCTGCAGAGGAAAACTATGATGGGGTGTGTCTAAGGACACGAGATTCTTGGATTCGTCGAAGATAGCCTTCGTTTAGAAGGTGAGGGAAATTGGCGTTGCTGCTAATTGGTCAATCTCCATATCGGTGGTTAGAAAAAGATGCTAGCCGCCCTCGAGGGAAAATTGCTAGTGGGAGACGCCGTTCGTTGAAAGAAATAGATCTCCCCTATCTTCCCGTAGTTGGGACAAAGACTGTTTATCTGTTCGAAGGACTTTAGGTAACTAGATATTAGTGTTTATAACGGCCCTCGGGCTAGCTGATCACGTACTGTGGAGAGACATCGACATCTGGCAATCATTTTTCTCGAAGAATAGGAACTGCGTGTGGCCACGGGACAGAGACCGTTGGAATGTTTACTGTCATGTGTCGCCAGAGATATTTCTTTTAAGGAGAACTATAGAATTACTTCATACCTTTGTTAGGCAAAACGTTCATCCCTTGACCGCGGGCACGTTGGCGACCGACTGTCGCCTCGAGCCCAAGCTCACTATCACAAATCTCGGACAATTACAATTAGGTTGAATAACTACAATTGTTTAATTACAGCTATAGTAGGCTCTAGGTTACAATGTTGCGGGATTATTCAGCATTCCAGAGGCTCCGGTGTTCTTTCCTCTCCGACACGGCCATCCTGACTATCACACGTCCTCGTGTGTAGCTAAAATATTGTATTTTTTTTTTTTAACATTAGACTCGACGTAGCTGATATTATTTACCATTCAATTAAATGTTCCAAATAAGTCAAAGGTCCATTTCGGCAACGAGATTCTGTTCGGGGGTTTGACAAGCAAGGAAATGAAAGAGAACTAGAATTAGTGGCGTTATAATTTATATTCAAAGTGCTAGTTGCATTCCGTGAGTTATCAGTCATACCGTAACGACACGACAGATCATTTTCGATTCCGTACACGGGTGAGTCTCAGATTGTTGGATCGTGTTACTACGTTGGGCGTATTACGAAGGCGCAGAGTGTCCCACTGGACGTATTACAAAGGCGCAGAATGTCCCACTGGACGTATTACAAAGGCGCAGAATGTCCCACTGGACGTATTACGAAGGCGCAGAGTGTCCCACTGGACGTATTACAAAGGCGCAGAATGTCCCACTGGACGTATTACAAAGGCGCAGAGTGTCCCACTGGACGTATTACAAAGGCGCAGAATGTCCCACTGGACGTATTACAAAGGCGCAGAATGTCCCACTGGACATATTACGAAGGCGCAGAATGTCCCACTGGACATATTACGAAGGCGCAGAGCACCACACTGGATGCACAGCTGCAACGTGGTATTAATGATCCTCTGAGGTCCGTGAACTTGCATCGTTATTATCACCGTCGTTGTCATCATCGTAGACGTCTAACTCAGCGGGAACGCTGCTGTCTGGCATCTTCCTCAGTCTGTCATGTCTGTCCTTATATGATCTTTTGCCGTCCAAGGTTTCTAAGGTGTACCTATCTCCTTCCAAAATCTCTGCTATCCTAAATGGACCCCTGAATTTCGGATCTAGCTTCGTTTGGTTTCTTTCCTCGTTTTTACGTAACACAAACTCACCAAGGTTAAACCTAACTACTTGAGCCTTATTTTTGTCGAACCTATCCTTATCGTATTTGGCACTTACTTCTATATTTTTTATCGCCTGTCGCCGTACGTGGGAGATATCTACTTCTCTTTCTTCGATGTTGTCGGGTACGGACAAGCCGTAGGGTCTCGCTGTTTTACCGATTAACAGTTCCAATGGGCTCGACTTAGTCACGCGGTTGGGGGTAGAATTTAAAGCTAGTTGTGTTTGACCGATCGCGTCTTGCCAGGACCGCCCGGTCGTTTCTATAGTTGTGAACGTATTTTTTTTAGCGTACCCATAATACGCTCTACCTGTCCGAAGGCCCTGCTAGCACCGGTTGCTATTAAGTGGAGTTTAATATGTTTATCTCTACAAAAGTCTTGAAATTCTTTACCCGTAAAACATATTCCCGGTCCGCTATTATCCAGCGAGGACTCCCGAATAAAAATATAGCATACATAGTGTTTTAACGATACTAAGGGAATCTATTTTACGAGTATGATGCAGATATACCAATTTAGTGAAGACGTCGACCAAAACAATGACATATTCTTTCGAATCACTTTTACCGCTTAGTTTGCCCGCTATGTCCACGTGAACTGTATGACAGGGTATGCTGGTCTTAGATATAGAATCTAATTCAGCTTGTATTTTACCTGAACTTGCCTTCGAAACTTGACAAGCATGACGGTTCTCTACGAATTTACGAACATATTTTCGTCATTCCTTCGAACCAGTAATACTCGTACAGTTTCTCAAGCGTTTTATCCCAA
The DNA here is from genome assembly GCF_040668555.2 of Bombus flavifrons. Classification (NCBI taxonomy): domain Eukaryota; kingdom Metazoa; phylum Arthropoda; class Insecta; order Hymenoptera; family Apidae; genus Bombus; species Bombus flavifrons. Next base: position 2,400,584 of record NC_138458.1, on the reverse strand, counting down.
CCTAAGTGCATAATGGACTGGTGCACATGGTTAATAACGGACCACCTAAAACCTCTTGGGACAATGGGCAAGCAGAGAGGTCTGCCTTTTCTCTGTATCTTACGATGAAGGAATTACCGGACCGTAATTCATACATATTCGCTATATTTTCCGTGAGCTCCTCGTTTTGCAATTTATTGACGATCTCAGAAATTTGGGAGTCGCAACGTTGTCCCGCTAATAGCCAATCTTCGGAGATTTCGGTCGGATTGATTTCCTTCTCTACGACTTTGTTGATCGTACGGTGATCTAAGTCTACGGGGTTCCGCGAGAAGAAATCTACGTGAGCCTCTCGTTTACCTTCTTGATACATAATGTCAAAAGTAAAAGTTTGTAAGCAAGCCCACTACCTGTAAACACTGTCATTTAATTTCACACCATTTCTAGAGATGACTTTAAGGAATTACAATCAGTAACGACAAGAAATTCTCGATCATGTAAATAGTGGCGAAAATGTTTAACAGCGTATAACGACTGCTAACGTCTCTAGTCCATATGAATGATACCTAGATTCCGCAAGGTTAGTTCCTTTTCTGTAATATTTCACTACCCTGTTTTTAGCTTCAACCCTATGCGTTAAAGTAACCCCATATACATCCAAACTAGCGTCAGTATGTAATCCTATCGGATAATAAGGGTCAAATATCGTTAACGCCAAAGCATCAGTCAGGATGGAAGTTGCCTTTTGCCTCCTCTTTTCGTGTTTATCTGTCCAAGTTATGTTTCTGTTACCGAAAGTAAGTGTGCATAGAGGTTTCATTACCTGTGAAGATTTAGAGACGAATTTTCGGAAGTAAGAAACTAAACCTATGAACTGTCTATGCTGTGTGACGGTCGTTGGTTCAGGTAAAGAACTCAAGGTTTGCATTCCACCCGGGTTGGGGCGGACTTCTCCGTTATGAATTACATGTTCCAAATAGAGTACCGATATGTTTAGGAAAGAGCATTTAGAAGAATTAGATGAAAATCTGGCATTTACGAGGGTATTTAATACGGTGTATGGTCTTTTTAGAACTCGATCTATGGAGTAGGCAACAATTAGAACATCATCCAAATAAACAACAATGTACGAATGGCACGTTGGCTGCCATACGTGTTTCCAAAGGAATCTCAAGCACGATCTCATTTCGTTCGCTCGCAACATGAAAACCAACAGCTGTTGTCGAATACAATGAAGAAAAGTGTGGTATAAATTATTCCGACCCAATGGTTTCTTATGCCTTCTTAGAAAAGGGATCAAATGGTACCGAAGACTTGGTACGACTACTTCTGGGTACTTCTGTGGTAGACGCTTTGATGGTTTTAAAATTGCAGCAAGGAAGAAATTAGAATATTTAGAAAAGTATTAGTTGCAAAATTATTAGGGTTGTCTAAAAATGCAAAAATCCTTGTTTCAACGGAGTCAGCGCAATATCGCCGTTCGGAAAAACGATTATGAAAATAAAAGGACGTCGTGTGGACAGAACAAAGGCACAAAAGAATTTGAAGAAAACAACAACTTATTGTCCAAATCGTCCATTGCTGTATATTTTCTAGAATTAGGCTGAATAGGGATTTGGCGAAATCCGCTGGCCATGTCAGACTAGTAAAATATCTCGCATTTGCAATCTCGCGACTTGATCTGCAATAAGGGGTAAAGGATACCGATCCGCGACCGTATTTTTATTTAGTTCTTGAAAATCTACTAATCATCTATCTGAACCATCGTTCGTCTTCACGTGTAACATAGGCCTCGCGAACGGTGAATTACTAGGCCTTATGATATTTGGCTCCAATTAATTCGCTTATTCTCTCACGTACTATTCTGCGCTCTTCCTCGCGGAATCTATAAGGACTTTTTTTTTGTACGGTGATGTTAGGATCAATTAATTGTATTTCTAACTGGCCTGTATTTACGCGAGTACGTAGGAAACCCGTAACGAATGAATCTTTGAATTTTCGAAAAGAAAGATTAATCGAATTTTATCGCTACCATGTACCTCATTGTCAACTTCATTAACATCGATCTCGTTTTCAGCGGTTTTATTACAGGCATTAATTATTTTTGTTTTACACATAGCGAGACTAGTTTGTGTAATATTGCGTCAAAACCTTGGCTTGAAATTTAACGAGCAATCGCGATATCATATTTTTAAATAACTATAAGCGAGGACATGAAAAATTTATCTCTAACCACTAACACCTGCAACGGACAAGATTTGAGATGTGCGTTTAGTACAAATATTTCTTATTCCTCGCATTACTACTGTATCAATCGTTCTTTTGCCAGAAAATCTCAAGACTACGGATTCTTTAATTAGTGAGCACTCGGCTCCAAAATCGGGGTAAAATGGAAACGACTCACCCGGATGACTTGATCCACCAGTTGGTGCTTCCACTACGTAGAAGTCGATTCGACGTTCGTTATTGAAATTATATTCAGGGCACTGCATTGTAAGGATTTTCCTCCATAATCAAATTAACAGCTGCGCATCATGCAGCGGAGTCGAAGCCCGCGGTTTCAGGGTTAAAACGCGGCGGCGAAAAATTGTTAGGTTCCACACTTGATTTTTGCACTAGCAACAGAATTAACTCGCGCACGATGGTCGTAAGCTCTTGCACTGTTATAACCGGCACTGATCCCACTTCTGATGTCGGGTTTACATTGGAATTAGGATTAGGGGCGTGAAACGAATCGTCGTTCGGTTTACGCATTGTCGATAAGCAATAGAGAAGACATTGACTAGTGCAGATACGATTATTATAGGATTGGACAAGGAACCGTGGTAATTAGATACTCGAGAAACTAATGACAATGATCCTAGGCTCAATAACGAATCCGCGGTCGACGGGATGGTGGATGAACATGCTCACAAAATCTAAGTCGGACTCTTTGTTAAAACGTGGAATATCCACCGAGCGTGCAGACGTTACGTAACTCGCTAATACGACCTCACCAGAGAATGACTTTCCTTCGCGATTATGCTGCAGAGGAAAACTATGATGGGGTGTGTCTAAGGACACGAGATTCTTGGATTCGTCGAAGATAGCCTTCGTTTAGAAGGTGAGGGAAATTGGCGTTGCTGCTAATTGGTCAATCTCCATATCGGTGGTTAGAAAAAGATGCTAGCCGCCCTCGAGGGAAAGTTGCTAGTGGGAGACGCCGTTCGTTGAAAGAAATAGATCTCCCCTATCTTCCCGTAGTTGGGACAAAGACTGTTTATCTGTTCGAAGGACTTTAGGTAACTAGATATTAGTGTTTATAACGGCCCTCGGGCTAGCTGATCACGTACTGTGGAGAGACATCGACATCTGGCAATCATTTTTCTCGAAGAATAGGAACTGCGTGTGGCCACGGGACAGAGACCGTTGGAATGTTTACTGTCATGTGTCGCCAGAGATATTTCTTTTAAGGAGAGCTATAGAATTACTTCATACCTTTGTTAGGCAAAACGTTCATCCCTTGACCGCGGGCACGTTGGCGACCGACTGTCGCCTCGAGCCCAAGCTCACTATCACAAATCTCGGACAATTACAATTAGGTTGAATAACTACAATTGTTTAATTACAGCTATAGTACGCTCTAGGTTACAATGTTGCGGGATTATCCAGCATTCCAGAGGCTCCGGTGTTCTTTCCTCTCCGACATATATAACTTGGAACGAAATGAAGAAGATGAAGCTACTGACACTGTCCCGAAACGGACGAGATCGCGATCTCTCGAAAGAACTAACAAACCTACGCGACGTACCCCCGTACACGAGATAACCCCGAGGTTCAACGGAAAGCCCAAGAATTGGCCGTAACTCGATTCCTGTTTCGCCGTTCGAAACTTACACGAGTCGCGGTCGATGGCGCCGACAGATGATGCCAGTGATCCACTAGTAATTCAGCCGTGGATCCAGCACATAGGCCAGCAACTTGACACACTCCAACTGAACAAGTGGAACCCGGGGAGGGACCGCTGAACAGGATTACGAAGGCAAGAGGCCCCAACTGAACAGTGGGGTCCACTCACAGGGAGGGACCGCTGAACAGGATTACCAAGGCACGAAGCCCCAACTGAACAGTGGGGTCCACTCACGGGGAGGGACCGCTGAACAGGATTACGAATGCAATACCTCAACTGAACAGTGGGGCCCACTCCCGCGGGGCCGAACAGGATTACGGAGGACGTGAAATTGGTGGTCTCTGATCGAGTACCCAAGTACCAATAGGACAGGACTGCAGATCCACGAGTGAATCCCCAACAGATTAGCAAGCATCACCGGCACGGCGACAACTCCCGTGATCCGATGCAAACGTTGAGCAGTCATCAAGACAGAGCTGTCCTTGGGCGTCTTACGAATCCGAAAAGTTGTCTAGAGCACATTGACCCGCACGCACCCGAAATACACGCGAGCGAGTACGTCACGCGACAGTTTGAAAGAACTGACTGATCGCGAACCGATATATCGTAGGAACAATTTTTCCAGTATGGTAAGCGAGGGGATCAAGAGAGACGAGATCTTTATTTGTCGTTCCAAGATAGATAAGTATCTTTGTACAGAATGAGCTTACAATGTACATAACATAGGTATCTATCTTATGATTAATGAAAGCTAATACGCTCGCATCCCACGGTGTCCTGCGATGTCCCGCGATGTCCCACGTTGCCCCCGCGGGGGGGTATTAGTCCAGTTTAGATCACCAAAGCTATTTTGGGTGATCAAGACCAGACTATATTCAAGTAGTTTTTAGCTTGATATCGTTTTCGAATAATAATACTAATATTCGAAATAGTACTTGGTGTATTATTATTTGGAAAACGATACCAATTACCGGGACCCACCACGAGGAGGTAACTACGCTCGGGTCCCATTTACATATGAGTTTTTACGCATTGGAAGCAGAGATGTAAAATTATTTTATAATAAAGCGACATTGTAGCGGCGGCATTGTTTTGTCTGGAGTTTATTTGTTTTTAAATTACTTGTAATCTAACGGTTTTGGTACTCCGAGGCAAAACAACAACACTATTTGAAATGTCCTATGACTCATGTGCAGCTACAGATAAGATGTCGTTGCCTTCGGTTGAACTACGCTTGCTTCCTTGATTCCATGAATATGGTGTTGTTTCCTTGGTTTTTAGCAGACATGGAAAATTACATCTTAAAATTACACTCTGCGTTACCACTGCTTTTATACAAAATAGTGAAATGAGAAATTAAGTACTGTATTTAAAATTAAAAAATAATGCTATATAGAAATAAAATAGCAATCCAGGGACCTGAAAGATTTCGTTAATAAAATAATACAATATAAATCATTAATTCACACACATTGATGGTATTGATTTAAATCAATGAATGTAGAGTTGCTTCCGATTAATGGTACAACTGTTATAAATTAAGAGCACAATTACTTTGAATTAATGGGAGAATATGGTTATAAATTATTGGTATAGTTGTTAAGAATTAATGGAGGAATTGTTTTAGATTAATGGCTTTAATATTATAAATTAATGGCTTAGATGATATAAATTAATAGTTTAAATATTGTAAATTAGTGGCTTAGATGTTGTAAATTAATAGCTTAAATGTTATAATTTAATGGCTTAGATGATATAAATTAATAGTTTAAATGTTATAAATTAATGGCTAAATGTATAAAATAACAGTTCAAAAGTTAGAAATTAATGGCTTAAATGTTATAAATTAATAGCATAAATGTTATAAATTAATAGTTTAGACGTTATAAATTAATTCCTTAAATGTTATAAATTAATGGCCTGAATGTTATAAATTAATAGCTTAAGTGTTGTAAAGTAATGGTTTAGACGTTATAAATTACTAGTTACAATGTTGTTGTTTGATATTTTTTCTTACTTACCTGATATTTGTGTTCTTCTTCGATGTTCACTCTCCGGAATTTCAGGCACAAAAGAGCTCGCGCGCGACTTCCGCGTTCCTTATATAACTTAACAAGGCGACGGTTTGTTAATCAAACGGTAACGATTTTTTGACCTAGCAGGAGACGGTTTTTCCATTGTAACAAAATCAAATTGAACGATTTCTTAATTTTTATCGTAAATTGGCATCTTTTACGATTTAATACGATATCCATTTTTATTATTTTAATAGTTTCTACAAACTAAGACTATATTCACACCTACATGATACTAGTTTTCGGCTATCGATTAGTTTGGACAAAAAGGGAAAAGAGCCTAAGGGCAGTCGATGACGTTACTGTGAAATAAGTTAAGCTATTAAATAATCAGACAGATAAAATTCATATTAAGCGTTATATTATATTATCGATATTCGTTCATTTACTCGTGCTAATTAAAAAATAAAACGTTCTTTTTTCTTGAGTAACACCTACATCACTGTTTGCGATATTTATGATTCTTATTTAATGCTTATTTAGAAGTCAGGTACCTTTTTAATTCTTCACAAGTTAAACGATTAAATTTACTCGTTATAGTTGTAACATAAAATGGCTTTATTTCTTCAATACCGCCTGCATCGCTGTACGTGATACAGTTATTAATTATGTAGCAAATAATATGATCTAATTGGTTGTAATCGCGGTTACGTATTTCTTCGTTAAATCTATCGATGTATTGGGCTATTAGCGCGAGACTTACTGATTCCTCGAGGAATGGTTTGATTCTTATAAATTTTTTTTTAAATGTGCCAATTATTGTTTCAATTGTTATAAATTAATAGTTTAATCGTTGTTAATTATTTGCTTAAATGTCATAAATTAATAGCTTAAGTGTTATAAATTAATAGTTTGAGTGTTAGGAATTAATGGTATAAATGTAAAAATTAATAGCTTAAATGTTATGAATTTGTGACATATTGTTGTAAATTCATGACGTAAATATTGTAAATTAATGGCTTAAATGTTATAAATTAATAGTGCAGTCCAGTGTAGATCACCCAAAATGATCTTGGGGGCTTTTGGTGATCCAAACTGGACTGTTGCGTAGTTCTTGGCTTGGTATCGTTTTCCAAAGATTAATCGACTGATTAATTTTTGGAAAACGATGCCAATTACCAGGTCTCACCACGAGGAGGTGACTACGCACGAGACCCGCCCATGGGTTAATTAACACTACACATCGATCTCGACATTCAACCTATTGGCAGAATGTCCAGTTTTGACACTACTTGACCATGGGCCTGCGTAAAGAAATAGTTGTTTCGTAGTCTAACTGCGAAACACATATCTCCAACGCAGCGCTAACATGAATCTTTACAAACGTAGAACAAGGCATACGTATCGCATCATCTATCTCCCACACAACGATTACATCGATCAGTACAAATATACAATAATTCGCATCCCTACTGGCAACATTCGGTATCAAAGACACATTTATCTAACTTGGAACGAAAAGAAGAAGATGAAGCTACTGACACTGTCCCGAAACGGACGAGATCGCGATCTCTCGAAAGAACTAACAAACCTACGCGACGTAACCCCGTACACGAGATAACCCCGAGGTTCAACGGAAAGCCCAAGAATTGGCCGTAACTCGATTCCTGTTTCGCCGTTCGAAACTTACACGAGTCGCGGTCGATGTCGCCGACAGATGATGCCATTGATCCACTAGTAATTCAGCCGTGGATCCAGCACATAGGCCAGCAAATTGACACACTCCAACTGAACAAGTGGAACCCGGGGAGGGACCGCTGAACAGGATTACGAAGGCAAGAGGCCCCAACTGAACAGTGGGGTCCACTCACAGGGAGGGACCGCTGAACAGGATTACCAAGGCACGAGGCCCCAACTGAACAGTGGGGTCCACTCACGGGGAGGGACCGCTGAACAGGATTACGAAGGCAATACCTCAACTGAACAGTGGGGTCCACTCCCGCGGGCCGAACACGATTACGGAGGACGTGAAATTGGTGGTCTCTGATCGAGTACCCAAGTACCAATCGGACAGGACTGCAGATCCACGAGTGAATCCCCAACAGATTAGCAAGCATCACCGGCACGACGACAACTCCCGTGATCCGATGCAAACGTTGAGCAGTCACCAGGACAGAGCTGTCCTTGGGCGACTTACGAATCCGAAGAGTTGTCTAGAGCACATTGACCCGCACGCACCCGAATTACACGCGAGCGAGTACGCCACGCGACAGTTTGAAAGAACTGAGTGATCGCGAACCGATATATCGTGGGAACAATTTTTCCAGTATGGTAAGCGAGGGGATCAAGAGAGACGAGATCTTTATTTGTCGTTCCAAGATAGATAAGTATCTTTGTACAGAATGAGCTTACAACGTACATAACATAGGTATCTATCTTATGATTAATTAAAGCTAATACGCTCGCATCCCACGGTGTCCTGCGATGTCCCACGATGTCCCACGTTGCCCCCGCGAGAGGGTATTAGTCCAGTTTAGATCACCAAAACTATTTTGGGTGATCAAGACCAGACTATATTCAAGTAGTTTTTAGCTTGATATCGTTTTCGAATAATACTACTAATAATCGAAATAGTACTTGGTGTATTATTATTTGGAAAACGATACCAATTACCGGGACCCACCACGAGGAGGTAACTACGCTCGGGTCCCATTTACATATGAGTTTTTACGCATTGGAAGCAGAGATGTAAAATTATTTTATAATAAAGCGACATTGTAGCGGCGGCATTGTTTTGTCCGGAGTTTATTTGTTTTTAAATTACTTGTAATCTAACGGTTTTGGTACTCCGAGGCAAAACAACAACACTATTTGAAATGTCCTATGACTCATGTGCAGCTACAGATAAGATGTCGTTGCCTTCGGTTAAACTACACTTCCTTCCTTGATTCCATGAATATGGTGTTGTTTCCTTGGTTTTTAGCAGACATGGAAAATTACATCTTAAAATTACACTCTGCGTTACCACTGCTTTTATACAAAATAGTGAAATGAGAAATTAAGTACTGTATTTAAAATTAAAAAATAATGCTATATAGAAATAAAATAGCAATCCAGGGACCTGAAAGATTTCGTTAATAAAATAATACAATATAAATCATTAATTCACACACATTGATGGTATTGATTTAAATCAATGAATGTAGAGTTGCTTCCGATTAATGGTACAACTGTTATAAATTAAGAGCACAATTACTTTGAATTAATGGGAGAATATGGTTATAAATTATTGGTATAGTTGTTAAGAATTAATGGAGGAATTGTTTTAGATTAATGGCTTTAATATTATAAATTAATGGCTTAGATGATATAAATTAATAGTTTAAATATTGTAAATTAGTGGCTTAGATGTTGTAAATTAATAGCTTAAATGTATAAAATAACACATTAAATGTTGTAAATTAATGGCTTAGATGTTGTTAATTAATAGCTTAAATGTTATAAAATAATAGCTTAAATGTATAAAACAACAGTTTAAAGGTTGTAAATTAGTGGCTCAGATGTTGTCAATTAATTGCTTAAATGTTAGAAATTAATGGCTTAAATGTTAGAAATTAATAGTTTAAATGTTATAAATTAATTGCTTAAATGTTATAAATTAATGGCTTAAATGTATAAAATAACACTTTAAATGCTGTAAATTAATGGCTTAAATGTTATAAATTAATAGCATGAATGTTATAAATTAATAGTTTAGACGTTATAAATTAATTCCTTAAATGTTATAAATTAATGGCTTGAATGTTATAAATTAATAGCTTAAGTGTTGTAAATTAATGGTTTAGACGTTATAAATTACTAGTTACAATGTTGTTGTTTGATATTTTTTCTTACTTACCTGATATTTATGTTCTTCTTCGATGTTCACTCTCCGGAATTTCAGGCACAAAAGAACTCGCGCGCGACTTCCGTGTTCCTTATATAACTTAACAAGGCGTCGGTTTGTTAATCAAACGGTAACGATTTTTTGACATAGCAGGAGACGGTTTTTCCATTGTAACAAAATCAAATTGAACGATTTCTTAATTTTTATCGTAAATTGGCATCTTTTACGATTTAATACGATATCCATTTTTATCATTTTAATAGATTCTACAAACTAAGACTAAATTCACACCTACATGATACTAGTTTTCGAGTATCGATTAGTTTGGACAAAAAGGGAAAAGAGCCTAAGGGCAGTCGATGACGTTACTGTGAAATAAGTTAAGCTATTAAATAATCAGACAGATAAAATTCATATTAAGCGTTATATTATATTATCGATATTCGTTCATTTACGCGTGCTAATTAAAAAATAAAACGTTCTTTTTTCTTGAGTAACACCTACATCACTGTTTGCGATATTTAAGATTCTTATTTAATGCTTATTTAGAAGTCAGGTACCTTTTTAATTCTTCACAAGTTAAACGATTAAATTTACTCGTTATAGTTGTAACATAAAATGGCTTTATTTCTTCAATACCGCCTGCATCGCTGTACGCGATACAGTTATTAATTATGTAGCAAATAATATGATCTAATTGGTTGTAATCGCGGTTACGTATTTCTTCGTTAAATCTATCGATGTATTGGGCTATTAGCGCGAGACTTACTGATTCCTCGAGGAATGGTTTGATTCTTATAAATTAATGTTTTAAATGTGCCAATTATTGTTTCAATTGTTATAAATTAATAGTTTAATCGTTGTTAATTATTTGCTTAAATGTTATAAATTAATAGCTTAAGTGTTATAAATTAATAGTTTGAGTGTTAGGAATTAATGGTATAAATGTAAAAATTAATAGCTTAAATGTTATGAATTTGTGACTTATTGTTGTAAATTCATGACGTAAATATTGTAAATTAATGGCTTAAATGTTATAAATTAATAGTGCAGTCCAGTGTAGATCATCCAAAATGATCTTAGGGGCTTTTGTTGATCCAAACTGGACTGTTGCGTAGTTCTTGGCTTGGAATCGTTTTCCAAAGATTAATCGACTGATTAATTTTTGGAAAACGATGCCAATTACCAGGTCTCACCACGAGGAGGTGACTACGCACGAGACCCGCCCATGGGTTATTTAACACTACACATCGATCTCGACATTCAACCTATTGGCAGAATGTTCAGTTTTGACACTACTTGACCATGGGCCTGCGTAAAGAAATAGTTGTTTCGTAGTCTAACTGCGAAACACATATCTCCAACGCAGCGCTAACATGAATCTTTACAAACGTAGAACAAGGCATACGTAACGCATCATCTATCTCCCACACAACGATTACATCGATCAGTACAAATAAACAATAATTCGCATCCCTACTGGCAACATTCGGTACCAAAGACACATTTATCTAACTTGGAGCGAAAAGAAGAAGATGAAGCTACTGACACTGTCCCGAAACGGACGAGATCGCGATCTCTCGAAAGAACTAACAAACCTACGCGACGTACCCCCGTACACGAGATAACCCCGAGGTTCAACGGAAAGCCCAAGAATTGGCCGTAACTCGATTCCTGTTTCGCCGTTCGAAACTTACACGAGTCGCGGTCGATGGCGCCGACAGATGATGCCAGTGATCCACTAGTAATTCAGCCGTGGATCCAGCACATAGGCCAGCAACTGGACACACTCCAACTGAACAAGTGGAACCCGGGGAGGGACCGCTGAACAGGATTACGAAGGCAAGAGGCCCCAACTGATCAGTGGGGTCCACTCACAGGGAGGGACCGCTGAACAGGATTACCAAGGCACGAGGCCCCAACTGAACAGTGGGGTCCACTCACGGGGAGGGACCGCTGAACAGGATTACGAAGGCAATACCTCAACTGAACAGTGGGGTCCACTCCCGCGGGGCCGAACAGGATTACGGAGGGCGTGAAATTGCTGGTCCCTGACCGAGTACCGAAGTACCAATCGGACAGGACTGCAGATCCACGACTGAATCCCCAACAGATTAGCAAGCATCACCGGCACGACGACAACTCCCGTGATCCGATGCAAACGTTGAGCAGTCACCAAGACAGAGCTGTCCTTGGGCGACTTACGAATCCGAAGAGTTGTCTAGAGCACATTGACCCGCACGCACCCGAAATACACGCGAGCGAGTACGCCACGCGACAGTTTGAAAGAACTGAGTGATCGCGAACCGATATATCGTGGGAACAATTTTTCCAGTATGGTAAGCGAGGGGATCAAGAGAGACGAGATCTTTATTTGTCGTTCCAAGATAGATAAGTATCTTTGAACAGAATGAGCTTACAATGTACATAACATAGGTATCTATCTTATGATTAATTAAAGCTAATACGCTCGCATCCCACGGTGTCTTGCGATGTCCCACGATGTCCCACGTTGCCCCCGCGGGGGGGTATTAGTCCAGTTTAGATCACCAAAACTATTTTGGGTGATCAAGACCAGACTATATTCAAGTAGTTTTTAGCTTGATATCGTTTTCGAATAATAATACTAATATTCGAAATAGTACTTGGTGTATTATTATTGGGAAAACGATACCAATTAGCGGGACCCACCACGAGGAGGTAACTACGCTCGGGTCCCATTTACATATGAGTTTTTACGCATTGGAAGCAGAGATGTAAAATTATTTTATAATAAAGCGACATTGTAGCGGCGGCATTGTTTTGTCCGGAGTTTATTTGTTTTTAAATTACTTGTAATCTAACGGTTTTGGTACTCCGAGGCAAAACAACAAAACTATTTGAAATGTCCTATGACTCATGTGCAGCTACAGATAAGATGTCGTTGCCTTCGGTTAAACTACACTTGCTTCCTTGATTCCATGAATATGGTGTTGTTTCCTTGGTTTTTAGCAGACATGGAAAATTACATCTTAAAATTACACTCTGCGTTACCACTGCTTTTATACAAAATAGTGAAATGAGAAATTAAGTACTGTATTTAAAATTAAAAAATAAGGCTATACAGAAACAAAATAGCAATCCAGGGACCTGAAAGATTTCGTGAATAAAATAATACAATATAAATCATTAATTCACTCACATTGATGGTACTGATTTAAATCAATGAATGTAGAGTTGCTTCCGATTAATGGTACAACTGTTATAAATTAAGAGCACAATTACTTTGAATTAATGGGAGAATATGGTTATAAATTATTGGTATAGTTGTTAAGAATTAATGGAGGAATTGTTTTAGATTAATGGCTTAAATATTATAAATTAATGGCTTAGATGATATAAATTAATAGTTTAAATATTGTAAATTAGTGGCTTAGATGTTGTAAATTAATAGCTTAAATGTTATAATTTAATGGCTTAGATGATATAAATTAATAGTTTAAATGTTATAAACTATTGGCAAAATGTATAAAATAACAGTTCAAAAGTTAGAAATTAATGGCTTAAATGTTATAAATTAATAGCTTAAATGTTATAAATTAATGGCTTAAATGTATAAAATAACACATTAAATGCTGTAAATTAATGGTTTAAATGTTATAAATTAACAGTTTAAATGTTATAAATTAATAGCTTGAATGTTATAATTTAATGGCTTAGATGATATAAATTAATAGTTTAAATGTTATAAATTAATGGCTAAATGTATAAAATAACAGTTCAAAAGTTAGAAATTAATGGCTTAAATGTTATAAATTAATAGCATAAATGTTATAAATTAATAGTTTAGACGTTATAAATTAATTACTTAAATGTTATAAATTAATGGCTTGAATGTTATAAATTAATAGCTTAAGTGTTGTAAATTAATGGTTTAGACGTTATAAATTACTAGTTACAATGTTGTTGTTTGATATTTTTTCTTACTTACCTGATATTTATGTTCTTCTTCGATGTTCACTCTCCGGAATTTCAGGCACAAAAGAGCTCGCGCGCGACCTCCGTGTTCCTTATATAACATAACAAGGCGTCGGTTTGTTAATCAAACGGTAACGATTTTTTGACATAGCAGGAGACGGTTTTTCCATTGTAACAAAATCAAATTGAACGATTTCTTAATTTTTATCGTAAATTGGCATCTTTTACTATTTAATACCATATCCATTTTTATCATTTTAATAGTTTCTACAAACTAAGACTATATTCACACCTACATGATACTAGTTTTCGACTATCGATTAGTTTGGACAAAAAGGGAAAAGAGCCTAAGTGCAGTCGATGACGTTACTGTGAAATAAGTTAAGCTATTAAATAATCAGACAGATAAAATTCATATTAAGCGTTATATTATATTATCGATATTCGTTCATTTACTCGTGCTAATTAAAAAATAAAACGTTCTTTTTTCTTGAGTAACACCTACATCACTGTTTGCGATATTTAAGATTCTTATTTAATGCTTATTTAGAAGTCAGGTACCATTTTAATTCTTCACAAGTTAAACGATTAAATTTACTCGTTATAGTTGTAACATAAAATGGCTTTATTTCTTCAATACCGCCTGCATCGCTGTACGTGATACAGTTATTAATTATGTAGCAAATAATATGATCCAATTGGTTGTAATCGCGGTTACGTATTTCTTCGTTAAATGTATCGATGTATGGGGCTATTAACGCGAGACTTACTGATTCCTCGAGGAATGGTTTGATTCTTATAAATTAATGTTTTAAATGTGCCAATTATTGTTTCAATTGTTATAAATTAATAGTTTAATCGTTGTTAATTATTTGCTTAAATGTTATAAATTAATAGCTTAAGTGTTATAAATTAATAGTTTGAGTGTTAGGAATTAATGGTATAAATGTAAAAATTAATAGCTTAAATGTTATGAATTTGTGACTTATTGTTGTAAATTCATGACGTAAATATTGTAAATTAATGGCTTAAATGTTATAAATTAATAGTGCAGTCCAGTGTAGATCATCCAAAATGATCTTAGGGGCTTTTGTTGATCCAAACTGGACTGTTGCGTAGTTCTTGGCTTGGTATCGTTTTCCAAAGATTAATCGACTGATTAATTTTTGGAAAACGATGCCAATTACCAGGTCTCACCACGAGGAGGTGACTACGCACGAGACCCGCCCATGGGTTATTTAACACTACACATCGATCTCGACATTCAACCTATTGGCAGAATGTCCAGTTTTGACACTACTTGACCATGGGCCTGCGTAAAGAAATAGTTGTTTCGTAGTCTAACTGCGAAACACATATCTCCAACGCAGCGCTAACATGAATCTTTACAAACGTAGAACAAGGAATACGTAACGCATCATCTATCTCCCACACAACGATTACATCGATCAGTACAAATAAACAATAATTCGCATCCCTACTGGCAACATTCGGTATCAAAGACACAGTTATCTAACTTGGAGCGAAAAGAAGAAGATGAAGCTACTGACACTGTCCCGAAACGGACGAGATCGCGATCTCTCGAAAGAACTAACAAACCTACGCGACGTACCCCCGTACACGAGATAACCCCGAGGTTCAACGGAAAGCCCAAGAATTGGCCGTAACTCGATTCCTGTTTCGCCGTTCGAAACTTACACGAGTCGCGGTCGATGGCGCCGACAGATGATGCCAGTGATCCACTAGTAATTCAGCCGTGGATCCAGCACATAGGCCAGCAACTTGACACACTCCAACTGAACAAGGGGAACCCGGGGAGGGACCGCTGAACAGGATTACGAAGGCAAGAGGCCCCAACTGATCAGTGGGGTCCACTCACAGGGAGGGACCGCTGAACAGGATTACCAAGGCACGAGGCCCCAACTGAACAGTGGGGTCCACTCACGGGGAGGGACCGCTGAACAGGATTACGAAGGCAATACCTCAACTGAACAGTGGGGTCCACTCCCGCGGGGCCGAACAGGATTACGGACGACGTGAAATTGCTGGTCCCTGACCGAGTACCGAAGTACCAATCGGACAGGACTGCAGATCCACGACTGAATCCCCAACAGATTAGCAAGCATCACCGGCACGACGACAACTCCCGTGATCCGATGCAAACGTTGAGCAGTCACCAAGACAGAGCTGTCCTTGGGCGACTTACGAATCCGAAGAGTTGTCTAGAGCACATTGACCCGCACGCACCCGAAATACACGCGAGCGAGTACGCCACGCGACAGTTTGAAAGAACTGAGTGATCGCGAACCGATATATCGTGGGAACAATTTTTCCAGTATGGTAAGCGAGGGGATCAAGAGAGACGAGATCTTTATTTGTCGTTCCAAGATAGATAAGTATCTTTGTACAGAATGAGCTTACAATGTACATAACATAGGTATCTATCTTATGATTAATTAAAGCTAATACGCTCGCATCCCACGGTGTCCTGCGATTTCCCACGATGTCCCACGTTGCCCCCGCGGGGGGTATTAGTCCAGTTTAGATCACCAAAACAATTTTGTGATCAAGACCAGACTATATTCAAGTAGTTTTTAGCTTGATATCGTTTTCGAATAATAATACTAATATTCGAAATAGTACTTGGTGTATTATTATTTGGAAAACGATACCAATTACCGGGACCCACCACGAGGAGGTAACTACGCTCGGGTCCCATTTACATATGAGTTTTTACGCATTGGAAGCAGAGATGTAAAATTATTTTATAATAAAGCGACATTGTAGCGGCGGCATTGTTTTGTCCGGAGTTTATTTGTTTTTAAATTACTTGTAATCTAACGGTTTTGGTACTCCGAGGCAAAACAACAACACTATTTGAAATGTCCTATGACTCATGTGCAGCTACAGATAAGATGTCGTTGCCTTCGGTTAAACTACACTTGCTTCCTTGATTCCATGAATATGGTGTTGTTTCCTTGGTTTTTAGCAGACATGGAAAATTACATCTTAAAATTACACTCTGCGTTACCACTGCTTTTATACAAAATAGTGAAATGAGAAATTAAGTACTGTATTTAAAATTAAAAAATAATGCTATATAGAAATAAAATAGCAATCCAGGGACCTGAAAGATTTCGTTAATAAAATAATACAATATAAATCATTAATTCACTCACATTGATGGTACTGATTTAAATCAATGAATGTAGAGTTGCTTCCGATTAATGGTACAACTGTTATAAATTAAGAGCACAATTACTTTGAATTAATGGGCGAATATGGTTATAAATTATTGGTATAGTTGTTAAGAATTAATGGAGGAATTGTTTTAGATTAATGGCTTAAATATTATAAATTAATGGCTTAGATGATATAAATTAATAGTTTAAATATTGTAAATTAGTGGCTTAGATGTTGTAAATTAATAGCTTAAATGTTATAATTTAATGGCTTAGATGATATAAATTAATAGTTTAAATGTTATAAATTATTGGCAAAATGTATAAAATAACAGTTCAAAAGTTAGAAATTAATGGCTTAAATGTTATAAATTAATAGCTTAAATGTTATAAATTAATGGCTTAAATGTATAAAATAACACATTAAATGCTGTAAATTAATGGTTTAAATGTTATAAATTAACAGTTTAAATGTTATAAATTAATAGCTTGAATGTTATAATTTAATGGCTTAGATGATATAAATTAATAGTTTAAATGTTATAAATTAATGGCTAAATGTATAAAATAACAGTTCAAAAGTTAGAAATTAATGGCTTAAATGTTATAAATTAATAGCATAAATGTTATAAATTAATAGTTTAGACGTTATAAATTAATTACTTAAATGTTATAAATTAATGGCTTGAATGTTATAAATTAATAGCTTAAGTGTTGTAAATTAATGGTTTAGACGTTATAAATTACTAGTTACAATGTTGTTGTTTGATATTTTTTCTTACTTATCTGATATTTATGTTCTTCTTCGATGTTCACTCTCCGGAATTTCAGGCACAAAAGAGCTCGCGCGCGACCTCCGTGTTCCTTATATAACATAACAAGGCGTCGGTTTGTTAATCAAACGGTAACGATTTTTTGACATAGCAGGAGACGGTTTTTCCATTGTAACAAAATCAAATTGAACGATTTCTTAATTTTTATCGTAAATTGGCATCTTTTACTATTTAATACCATATCCATTTTTATCATTTTAATAGTTTCTACAAACTAAGACTATATTCACACCTACATGATACTAGTTTTCGACTATCGATTAGTTTGGACAAAAAGGGAAAAGAGCCTAAGTGCAGTCGATGACGTTACTGTGAAATAAGTTAAGCTATTAAATAATCAGACAGATAAAATTCATATTAAGCGTTATATTATATTATCGATATTCGTTCATTTACTCGTGCTAATTAAAAAATAAAACGTTCTTTTTTCTTGAGTAACACCTACATCACTGTTTGCGATATTTGTTGAAGTGGTCACCACTTATAAGAAAACTCTACATCTGGTCTTTTTAGTTTCTCAAGCACTGAAGCCATCGACAGCGCGTAGACAAAAGACTGCGACGAAGTCAGACCACAAACAGTAGACAAGCGACGTTGGCTTCGGCGTTTTTTCAGTTATTGGGTAACACAGCTAGCGTGCGGATCTGGACCAGCTCAAATTGTATTCTTACTTATAATTACATTTATATTTAAATATATTTTCTGCCTTACAATTTATCCACTAGTTTTTCCTCTACATCTAAGGTTATACATCGAATAACCTCAACAGGTTATGGGCCCAGAGCTGTAAATTGCAAGGCAGCAACGTAAAGTGAATAAACTATTAAAGTGTTGTGCTTAGTGAAGTAAGGGATAGTGCTAAAAATGGAATTAGCAAGTGCGAAGATCGAGATGTTACGCGGCGAAGAAAACTGGCTCCAGTGGCGTTTTGTTATGCGTACACTTTTGGAGGAAGATGACGACCTGATCAACGTGTGTGAAGGGAATCTGTGTCATCCAGGTAACAGCGCGGAGAAAGAAATCGCTCGTGAAAGATTTTTGAAGGCAGATCGGTTAGCGAGAAAATTAATCGTGACTTCAGTAGGAAAGAAACCGTTGGATCTTCTTCTATGTTGCACAACAGCACATGAAATGTGGAAAAAGTTGAATACAGTATATGACATGAAGTCAGATGAGAATCTAAATATGGTCCAGAAGCAGTTCTTCGATTTTAAATGGGAAGAATCTGAAAATGTCGCCTACAACCTATCAAAGTTGGAATTGATAGCGGCGAAGATGAAAGCCCTTGGGAGTGAAATTGGCGAGAAAATGCTGATAACACGCATATTATCGGTGTTACCAAACAAATTTGACCATTTTCACAGTGCGTGGGATTCGGTGGAAGAAGGAAAGAAGACCCTAGACAGGCTTAGTACCAGGCTGATGACAGAAGAAACCAGATGGAAGAAAGACGACCAGGAAACATCGGTGGCGCTGGTAACAAAGAGTAACAATTATAAAAGGGAACAGCAGAAACAGTCAAGCAAATGTGAATACGAGAAACAAGGACCAAGCTGCTTCAATTGTGGAAAAGTTGGCCATCTAAAGAAGGATTGCTTTAGATGCTTTATATGCAAAAGGAAAGGCCACACCAGTAAAAATTGTTTTAAAAATAATAAAAGAAGCAACAGTAGAAACAGCCAGGAACCTAGAAATCAAAATCGTGATCACAGCGGAATTGGTCTATTAGGAAGCACCTCAGCGATACAAGCGGCAAACCCTGATGTTTGGATAATCGACTCAGGAGCTACGGATCATATGACAGGACGACGGGAATGGTTCAGCGTCTTTGAAGAATTCGATAACACGGTGAAGATAGAGATCGGCGATGGTACGTTCATGGATGCGTGCGGCAAAGGAAAAATCAAAGTAGAGACTCTTGTGGACGGCAAATGGGTAACATGTACAATGAACGATGTTCTGTACGTACCAGGTATGAAAAGAAACCTATTTTCCATTAGATCTGTTGCGAGAAGGGGCATAGATTTCTGTGTTTTAAAGGAAGGGACCAATTGTATGTTTTTACAAAACCAGAAAATAATAGCAAAAGGTTCTGTTATCGGAAATTTGTATAAAATAGATATGCGAGTTATCACACCGTCAGTTTGTAATTTTAGCAATAGAGCAGAGTCAAACGCGGACACATTGCAGTTATGGCACGAACGGCTATGTCATCAAAACATCAGACATGTTAAAAGTTTTTTAAAAAATTCGAATATGAAAGTCGTGGAGGATAGTAGCTTTTTCTGTGAAGGTTGCGCGTACGGGAAACAGCATAGATCGAGTTTTCATGAGAAAATCAATCGTGCGACTAAACCTCGCGAAATTATTTATACGGATGTATGTGGACCTATGGAAGTCGAGTCATTAGGCAAGAAACTGTATTTTCTTGCATTTAAGGATGATTTTTCAAAATTCACAAAGATTTACTTCTTACGACATAAGTCTGAAGTAATCGAAAAATTAAAAACTTTTTGCCTAGAAGTTGAGAATCAATTCAACGATAAGATTAAAGAAATTCATAGTGATGGAGGGAAAGAGTTCAAAAATAAAGAAGTTAAAGAATTTTTAAGAAGTCAGGGAATTAGGCACACAATTAACGTCCCATACACTCCTGAACAGAATGGGGTCGCAGAAAGGGAAAATAGAACAATAGTAGAGGCAGGACGATCGATGCTATATTCAAAACCAAATCTACCGCTGTTTTTATGGGCCGAAGCCATGAACACAGCAGTACATGTCATAAATAAGACCGGGCCGACAAGACAAGACAAGAAAACACCGTATGAACTGTGGTACGGGAAACCGCCAAATTTAGAAAAGTTTAGGGTTTTCGGTACGGAGTGCTTTGCACACATACCTGCGGAGAAGAGAAAAAAACTTGACAAAAAGGCGAACAAAGGATATTTGGTAGGCTATCTAGATGACGGACGAGGGTATCGAGTGTATGTGCCGACAGTAAAAAATGTTATATTAAGCCGTGACGTAATATTTAAGCCCGAACTAGAAAGTGCGAAATTTATTAATTTAAGTTTACCGAAAATTGTCGAGCGCGAAGATGTGTGTGCGCAGAGCGATAGAGCATGTACGTATGAAAGTGCAGAGAGTGAACATGAAAAACAACCTCCTGAAACTAGCGACAATGTAAGACAATTGAGAGATAGAGCTAAGATCAAACGAACCGACTTTTATGGTAGCCCAGTAACGTACGTAGCGGAAAAATTACCGGTGGATTTTAACGAAGCGATGAGTTCCGAAAATAAAGAGTTATGGGAAACGGCTATGAACGATGAAATGAAATCGCACCATGAAAATAAGACGTGGATTCTTGTAGAAAAACCTAAAGATCAGAAGGTACTTAGTAATAGGTGGGTTTTAACGGTAAAGCTAAATCCGGACAATTCGGAACGATACAAAGCGCGACTTGTAATAAAAGGGTGTTCACAAAAGGAAGGCATAGATTATAAGGAAACCTATAGTCCCGTTGCTCGGTTTGATACAATTAGATTAATGCTCAGTATTGCAGCCAAAAATAATTTGCACCTCGGACAGTTTGACATTACAACCGCATTTTTATATGGAAGTCTGAAAGAAGATATTTATATGAAACAACCTAAAGGTTATGATGATGGTACGAATCGCGTTTGTAAATTGCTAAAAAGCCTATATGGCTTAAAGCAGTCTCCAAGATGTTGGACGGAACGTTTCACAAAATATATTTCAAACTTAAAATTTTATCAGAGTAACGCAGATCCTTGTTTTTATATTTATACAGAAGACGACAAATTAATGTTGATGACCATATACGTAGACGATGGACTGGTAGCAGCTTCAGACGAATCTCTAATTGATAAATTTTTTGATGATTTAAATAAAGAATTCAAAATTACGAGTTCGAAAGAAGTCAAGAGTTTTCTTGGACTTGAAATTAATAGATTAAAAGATGGTTCAATATTCATTCATCAGAGTAGATATATCGAAAACATATTAGAAAAATTTAATATGAATGAGGCAAACAGTGTTTCTACACCTATCGAGACTAATTGGAACGAAAGTAACATAGGCAATAATGATTGTAACGCACCATACAGAGAAGCCGTAGGGAACTTAATGTTTTTACAAACCGTAAGTAGGCCAGATATTAGTTTTGCAATAAATATAGCGGCGAGACATTTAGAGAATCCAAACCAGTATCAGTGGAAATTAGTCAAACGAATTTTGCGCTACATAAAAGGGACCGCGGACATGGGACTCTTATATACCAAAGCAGGCAGTCTCGAAACCTTTAGCGATGCTGACTATGCAGGCGACAAAGAAACAAGAAAGTCGACATCAGGCGTTGTATGTAAGTATGCGAATGCGGCCATCACATGGCAATGTAAGCGACAACAATGTATAGCTCTATCTACGACCGAAGCTGAGTATGTCAGTGCAGCCTCAGGAGCGAAAGAAATTATGTGGCTAAAGAAAATATTTCTTGAATGTAAAATAGAGATCCTTAAGTATATGCTATGTGTAGACAATACTAGTGCCGTGAAATTAATTAAGAATCCAGAATTCCATCAAAGAAGTAAGCATATTGACGTAAGATATCATTTCTTGCGAGATTTATACAATAGAGGCGAAATTGATGTAACGTATGTAACAAGCGAAGAGCAACTGGCAGATATATGTACAAAGGCGTTGCCAAAACCAAGATTTGAATATTTAAGGCAAAAGTTAGGTTTGAAAAATAAAAAGGATATTAAGAGGTAATTGTTTGTAGACATGTAGAGTTTTTAGGGAGGGTGTCGAAGTGGTTGTCACTTCTAAAAAAAAAAAAAAAAAAAAAAAGAAAAACTCTACATGATCTGTTTAGTCTTCTAGTATTTTTGTAATAAATTAATTTGAATGAAAAAGAGAAAGGCGTCTGGCAAATGTACTTGTGAATTAAGAGATAATTTGTAAATTTGAGATAATTGTTTGTGGAGATGTAGAGTTTTAGGGAGGGTGTTGAAGTGGTCACCACTTATAAGAAAACTCTACATCTGGTCTTTTTAGTTTCTCAAGCACTGAAGCCATCGACAGCGCGTAGACAAAAGACTGCGACGAAGTCAGACCACAAACAGTAGACAAGCGACGTTGGCTTCGGCGTTTTTTCAGTTATTGGGTAACACAGCTAGCGTGCGGATCTGGACCAGCTCAAATTGTATTCTTACTTATAATTACATTTATATTTAAATATATTTTCTGCCTTACAATTTATCCACTAGTTTTTCCTCTACATCTAAGGTTATACATCGAATAACCTCAACAATATTTAAGATTCTTATTTAATGCTTATTTAGAAGTCAGGTACCTTTTTAATTCTTCACAAGTTAAACGATTAAATTTACTCGTTATAGTAGTAACATAAAATGGCTTTATTTCTTCAATACCGCCTGCATCGCTGTACGTGATACAGTTATTAATTATGTAGCAAATAATATGATCTAATTGGTTGTAATCGCGGTTTCGTATTTCTTCGTTAAATCTATCGATGTATTGGGCTATTAGCGCGAGACTTACTGATTCCTCGAGGAATGGTTTGATTCTTATAAATTAATGTTTTAAATGTGCCAATTATTGTTTCAATTGTTATAAATTAATAGTTTAATCGTTGTTAATTATTTGCTTAAATGTTATAAATTAATAGCTTAAGTGTTATAAATTAATAGTTTGAGTGTTAGGAATTAATGGTATAAATGTAAAAATTAATAGCTTAAATGTTATGAATTTGTGACTTATTGTTGTAAATTCATGACGTAAATATTGTAAATTAATGGCTTAATTGTTATAAATTAATAGTGCAGTCCAGTGTAGATCATCCAAAATGATCTTAGGGGCTTTTGTTGATCCAAACTGGACTGTTGCGTAGTTCTTGGCTTGGTATCGTTTTCCAAAGATTAATCGACTGATTAATTTTTGGAAAACGATGCCAATTACCAGGTCTCACCACGAGGAGGTGACTACGCACGAGACCCGCCCATGGGTTATTTAACACTACACATCGATCTCGACATTCAACCTATTGGCAGAATGTCCAGTTTTGACACTACTTGACCATGGGCCTGCGTAAAGAAATAGTTGTTTCGTAGTCTAACTGCGAAACACATATCTCCAACGCAGCGCTAACATGAATCTTTACAAACGTAGAACAAGGCATACGTAACGCATCATCTATCTCCCATACAACGATTACATCGATCAGTACAAATATACAATAATTCGCATCCCTACTGGCAACATTCGGTATCAAAGACACATTTATCTAACTTGGAACGAAAAGAGGAAGATGAAGCTACTGACACTGTCCCGAAACGGACGAGATCGCGAACTCTCGAAAGAACTAACAAACCTACGCGACGTACCCCCGTACACGAGATAACCCCGAGGTTCAACGGAAAGCCCAAGAATTGGCCGTAACTCGATTCCTGTTTCGCCGTTCGAAACTTACACGAGTCGCGGTCGATGGCGCCGACAGATGATGCCAGTGATCCACTAGTAATTCAGCCGTGGATCCAGCACATAGGCCAGCAACTTGACACACTCCAACTGAACAAGTGGAACCCGGGGAGGGACCGCTGAACAGGATTACGAAGGCAAGAGGCCCCAACTGAACAGTGGGGTCCACTCACAGGGAGGGACCGCTGAACAGGATTACCAAGGCACGAGGCCCCAACTGAACAGTGGGGTCCACTCACGGGGAGGGACCGCTGAACAGGATTACGAAGGCAATACCTCAACTGAACAGTGGGGTCCACTCCCGCGGGGCCGAACAGGATTACGGAGGACGTGAAATTGCTGGTCCCTGACCGAGTACCGAAGTACCAATCGGACAGGACCGCAGATCCACGACTGAATCCCCAACAGATTAGCAAGCATCACCGGCACGACGACAACTCCCGTGATCCGATGCAAACGTTGAGCAGTCACCAAGACAGAGCTGTCCTTGGGCGACTTACGAATCCGAAGAGTTGTCTAGAGCACATTGACCCGCACGCACCCAAAATACACGCGAGCGAGTACGCCACGCTACAGTTTGAAAGAACTGAGTGATCGCGAACCGATATATCGTGGGAACAATTTTTCCAGTATGGTAAGCGAGGGGTTCAAGAGAGACGAGATCTTTATTTGTCGTTCCAAGATAGATAAGTATCTTTGTACAGAATGAGCTTACAATGTACATAACATAGGTATCTATCTTATGATTAATTAAAGCTAATACGCTCGCATCCCACGGTGTCCTGCGATGTCCCACGATGTAACACGTTGCCCCCGCGGGGGGGTATTAGTCCAGTTTAGATCACCAAAACTATTTTGCGTGATCAAGACCAGACTATATTCAAGTAGTTTTTAGCTTGATATCGTTTTCGAATAATAATACTAATATTCGAAATAGTACTTGGTGTATTATTATTTGGAAAACGATACCAATTACCGGGACCCACCACGAGGAGGTAACTACGCTCGGGTCCCATTTACATATGAGTTTTTACGCATTGGAAGCAGAGATGTAAATTTATTTTATAATAAAGCGACATTGTAGCGGCGGCATTGTTTTGTCCGGAGTTTATTTGTTTTTAAATTACTTGTAATCTAACGGTTTTGGTACTCCGAGGCAAAACAACAACACTATTTGAAATGTCCTATGACTCATGTGCAGCTACAGATAAGATGTCGTTGCCTTCGGTTAAACTACACTTGCTTCCTTGATTCCATGAATATGGTGTTGTTTCCTTGGTTTTTAGCAGACATGGAAAATTACATCTTAAAATTACACTCTGCGTTACCACTGCTTTTATACAAAATAGTGAAATGAGAAATTAAGTACTGTATTTAAAATTAAGAAATAATGCTATATAGAAATAAAATAGCAATCCAGGGACCTGAAAGATTTCGTCAATAAAATAATACAATATAAATCATTAATTCACTCACATTGATGGTACTGATTTAAATCAATGAATGTAGAGTTGCTTCCGATTAATGGTACAACTGTTATAAATTAAGAGCACAATTGCTTTGAATTAATGGGAGAATATGGTTATAAATTATTGGTATAGTTGTTAAGAACTAATGGAGGAATTGTTTTAGATTAATGGCTTAAATATTATAAATTAATGGCTTAGATGATATAAATTAATAGTTTAAATATTGTAAATTAGTGGCTTAGATGTTGTAAATTAATAGCTTAAATGTTATAATTTAATGGCTTAGATGATATAAATTAATAGTTTCAATGTTATAAATTATTGGCAAAATGTATAAAATAACAGTTCAAAAGTTAGAAATTAATGGCTTAAATGTTATAAATTAATAGCTTAAATGTTATAAATTAATGGCTTAAATGTATAAAATAACACATTAAATGCTGTAAATTAATGGTTTAAATGTTATAAATTAACAGTTTAAATGTTATAAATTAATAGCTTGAATGTTATAATTTAATGGCTTAGATGATATAAATTAATAGTTTAAATGTTATAAATTAATGGCTAAATGTATAAAATAACAGTTCAAAAGTTAGAAATTAATGGCTTCAATGTTATAAATTAATAGCATAAATGTTATAAATTAATAGTTTAGACGTTATAAATTAATTCCTTAAAGGTTATAAATTAATGGCTTGAATGTTATAAATTAATAGCTTAAGTGTTGTAAATTAATGGTTTAGACGTTATAAATTACTAGTTACAATGTTGTTGTTTGATATTTTCTCTTACTTACCTGATATTTATGTTCTTCTTCGATGTTCACTCTCCGGAATTTCAGGCACAAAAGAGCTCGCGCGCGACCTCCGTGTTCCTTATATAACATAACAAGGCGTCGGTTTGTTAATCAAACGGTAACGATTTTTTGACATAGCAGGAGACGGTTTTTCCATTGTAACAAAATCAAATTGAACGATTTCTTAATTTTTATCGTAAATTGGCATCTTTTACGATTTAATACGATATCCATTTTTATCATTTTAATAGTTTCTACAAACTAAGACTATATTCACACCTACATGATACTAGTTTTCGACTATCGATTAGTTTGGACAAAAAGGGAAAAGAGCCTAAGTGCAGTCGATGACGTTACTGTGAAATAAGTTAAGCTATTAAATAATCAGACAGATAAAATTCATATTAAGCGTTATATTATATTATCGATATTCGTTCATTTACTCGTGCTAATTAAAAAATAAAACGTTCTTTTGTCTTGAGTAACACCTACATCACTGTTTGCGATATTTAAGATTCTTATTTAATGCTTATTTAGAAGTCAGGTACCTTTTTAATTCTTCACAAGTTAAACGATTAAATTTACTCGTTATAGTAGTAACATAAAATGGCTTTATTTCTTCAATACCGCCTGCATCGCTGTACGTGATACAGTTATTAATTATGTAGCAAATAATATGATCTAATTGGTTGTAATCGCGGTTTCGTATTTCTTCGTTAAATCTATCGATGTATTGGGCTATTAGCGCGAGACTTACTGATTCCTCGAGGAATGGTTTGATTCTTATAAATTAATGTTTTAAATGTGCCAATTATTGTTTCAATTGTTATAAATTAATAGTTTAATCGTTGTTAATTATTTGCTTAAATGTTATAAATTAATAGCTTAAGTGTTATAAATTAATAGTTTGAGTGTTAGGAATTAATGGTATAAATGTAAAAATTAATAGCTTAAATGTTATGAATTTGTGACTTATTGTTGTAAATTCATGACGTAAATATTGTAAATTAATGGCTTAAATGTTATAAATTAATAGTGCAGTCCAGTGTAGATCATCCAAAATGATCTTAGGGGCTTTTGTTGATCCAAACTGGACTGTTGCGTAGTTCTTGGCTTGGTATCGTTTTCCAAAGATTAATCGACTGATTAATTTTTGGAAAACGATGCCAATTACCAGGTCTCACCACGAGGAGGTGACTACGCACGAGACCCGCCCATGGGTTATTTAACACTACACATCGATCTCGACATTCAACCTATTGGCAGAATGTCCAGTTTTGACACTACTTGACCATGGGCCTGCGTAAAGAAATAGTTGTTTCGTAGTCTAACTGCGAAACACATATCTCCAACGCAGCGCTAACATGAATCTTTACAAACGTAGAACAAGGCATACGTAACGCATCATCTATCTCCCACACAACGATTACATCGATCAGTACAAATAAACAATAATTCGCATCCCTACTGGCAACATTCGGTATCAAAGACACATTTATCTAACTTGGAGCGAAAAGAAGAAGATGAAGCTACTGACACTGTCCCGAAACGGACGAGATCGCGATCTCTCGAAAGAACTAACAAACCTACGCGACGTACCCCCGTACACGAGATAACCCCGAGGTTCAACGGAAAGCCCAAGAATTGGCCGTAACTCGATTCCTGTTTCGCCGTTCGAAACTTACACGAGTCGCGGTCGATGGCGCCGACATATGATGCCAGTGATCCACTAGTAATTCAGCCGTGGATCCAGCACATAGGCCAGCAACTTGACACACTCCAACTGAACAAGTGGAACCCGGGGAGGGACCGCTGAACAGGATTACGAAGGCAAGAGGCCCCAACTGAACAGTGGGGTCCACTCACAGGGAGGGACCGCTGAACAGGATTACCAAGGCACGAGGCCCCAACTGAACAGTGGGGTCCACTCACGGGGAGGGACCGCTGAACAGGATTACGAAGGCAATACCTCAACTGAACAGTGGGGTCCACTCCCGCGGGGCCGAACAGGATTACGGAGGACGTGAAATTGCTGGTCCCTGACCGAGTACCGAAGTACCAATCGGACAGGACTGCAGATCCACGACTGAATCCCCAACAGATTAGCAAGCATCACCGGCACGACGACAACTCCCGTGATCCGATGCAAACGTTGAGCAGTCACCAAGACAGAGCTGTCCTTGTGCAACTTACGAATCCGAAGAATTGTCTGGAGCACATTGCCCCGCACGCACCCGAAATACACGCGAGCGAGTACGTCACGCGACAGTTTGAAAGAACTGAGTGATCGCGAACCGATATATCGTGGGAACAATTTTTCCAGTATGGTAAGCGAGGGGATCAAGAGAGACGAGATCTTTATTTGTCGTTCCAAGATAGATAAGTATCTTTGTACAGAATGAGCTTACAATGTACATAACATAGGTATCTATCTTATGATTAATTAAAGCTAATACGCTCGCATCCCACGGTGTCCTGCGATGTCCCACGATGTCCCACGTTGCCCCCGCGGGGGGGTATTAGTCCAGTTTAGATCACCAAAACTATTTTGGGTGATCAAGACCAGACTATATTCAAGTAGTTTTTAGCTTGATATCGTTTTCGAATAATAATACTAATATTCGAAATAGTACTTGGTGTATTATTATTTGGAAAACGATACCAATTACCGGGACCCACCACGAGGAGGTAACTACGCTCGGGTCCCATTTACATATGAGTTTTTACGCATTGGAAGCAGAGATGTAAAATTATTTTATAATAAAGCGACATTGTAGCGGCGGCATTGTTTTGTCCGGAGTTTATTTGTTTTTAAATTACTTGTAATCTAACGGTTTTGGTACTCCGAGGCAAAACAACAACACTATTTGAAATGTCCTATGACTCATGTGCAGCTACAGATAAGATGTCGTTGCCTTCGGTTAAACTACACTTGCTTCCTTGATTCCATGAATATGGTGTTGTTTCCTTGGTTTTTAGCAGACATGGAAAATTACATCTTAAAGTTACACTCTGCGTTACCACTGCTTTTATACAAAATAGTGAAATGAGAAATTAAGTACTGTATTTAAAATTAAAAAATAATGCTATATAGAAATAAAATAGCAATCCAGGGACCTGAAAGATTTCGTTAATAAAATAATACAATATAAATCATTAATTCACTCACATTGATGGTACTGATTTAAATCAATGAATGTAGAGTTGCTTCCGATTAATGGTACAACTGTTATAAATTAAGAGCACAATTACTTTGAATTAATGGGAGAATATGGTTATAAATTATTGGTATAGTTGTTAAGAATTAATGGAGGAATTGTTTTAGATTAATGGCTTAAATGTTATAAATTAATAGCTTAAATGTTATAAATTAATGGCTTAAATGTATAAAATAACACATTAAATGCTGTAAATTAATGGTTTAAATGTTATAAATTAACAGTTTAAATGTTACAATTTGATAGCTTGAATGTTATAATTTAATGGCTTAGATGATATAAATTAATAGTTTAAATGTTATAAATTAATGGCTAAATGTATAAAATAACAGTTCAAAAGTTAGAAATTAATGGATTAAATGTTATAAATTAATAGCATAAATGTTATAAATTAATAGTTTAGACGTTATAAATTAATTCCTTAAATGTTATAAATTAATGGCTTGAATGTTACAAATTAATAGCTTAAGTGTTGTAAATTAATGGTTTAGACGTTATAAATTACTAGTTACAATGTTGTTGTTTGATATTTTTTCTTACTTACCTGATATTTATGTTCTTCTTCGATGTTCACTCTCCGGAATTTCAGGCACAAAAGAGCTCGCGCGCGACCTCCGTGTTCCTTATATAACATAACAAGGCGTCGGTTTGTTAATCAAACGGTAACGATTTTTTGACATAGCAGCAGACGGTTTTTCCATTGTAACAAAATCAAATTGAACGATTTCTTAATTTTTATCGTAAATTGGCATCTTTTACGATTTAATACGATATCCATTTTTATCATTTTAATAGTTTCTACAAACTAAGACTATATTCACACCTACATGATACTAGTTTTCGACTATCGATTAGTTTGGACAAAAAGGGAAAAGAGCCTAAGTGCAGTCGATGACGTTACTGTGAAATAAGTTAAGCTATTAAATAATCAGACAGATAAAATTCATATTAAGCGTTATATTGTATTATCGATATTCGTTCATTTACTCGTGCTAATTAAAAAATAAAACGTTCTTTTTTCTTGAGTAACACCTACATCACTGTTTGCGATATTTAAGATTCTTATTTAATGCTTATTTAGAAGTCAGGTACCTTTTTAATTCTTCACAAGTTAAACGATTAAATTTACTCGTTATAGTTGTAACATAAAATGGCTTTATTTCTTCAATACCGCCTGCATCGCTGTACGTGATACAGTTATTAATTATGTAGCAAATAATATGATCTAATTGGTTGTAATCGCGGTTACGTATTTCTTCGTTAAATCTATCGATGTATTGGGCTATTAGCGCGAGACTTACTGATTCCTCGAGGAATGGTTTGATTCTTATAAATTAATGTTTTAAATGTGCCAATTATTGTTTCAATTGTTATAAATTAATAGTTTAATCGTTGTTAATTATTTGCTTAAATGTTATAAATTAATAGCTTAAGTGTTATAAATTAATAGTTTGAGTGTTAGGAATTAATGGTATAAATGTAAAAGTTAATAGCTTAAATGTTATGAATTTGTGACTTATTGTTGTAAATTCATGACGTAAATATTGTAAATTAATGGCTTAAATGTTATAAATTAATAGTGCAGTCCAGTGTAGATCATCCAAAATGATCTTAGGGGCTTTTGTTGATCCAAACTGGACTGTTGCGTAGTTCTTGGCTTGGTATCGTTTTCCAAAGATTAATCGACTGATTAATTTTTGGAAAACGATGCCAATTACCAGGTCTCACCACGAGGAGGTGACTACGCACGAGACCCGCCCATGGGTTATTTAACACTACACATCGATCTCGACATTCAACCTATTGGCAGAATGTCCAGTTTTGACACTACTTGACCATGGCCCTGCATAAAGAAATAGTTGTTTCGTAGTCTAACTGCGAAACACATATCTCCAACGCAGCGCTAACATGAATCTTTACAAACGTAGAACAAGGCATACGTAACGCATCATCTATCTCCCACACAACGATTACATAGATCAGTACAAATATACAATAATTCGCATCCCTACTGGCAACATTCGGTATCAAAGACACATTTATCTAACTTGGAACGAAAAGAAGAAGATGAAGCTACTGACACTGTCCCGAAACGGACGAGATCGCGATCTCTCGAAAGAACTAACAAACCTACGCGAAATACCCGAGTACACGAGATAACCCCGAGGTTCAACGGAAAGCCCAAGAATTGGCCGTAACTCGATTACTGTTTCGCCGTTCGAAACTTACACGAGTCGCGGTCGATGGCGCCGACAGATGATGCCAGTGATCCACTAGTAATTCAGCCGTGGATCCAGCACATAGGCCAGCAACTTGACACACTCCAACTGAACAAGTGGAACCCGGGGAGGGACCGCTGAACAGGATTACGAAGGCAAGAGGCCCCAACTGAACATTGGGGTCCACTCACAGGGAGGGACCGCTGAACAGGATTACCAAGGCACGAGGCCCCAACTGAACAGTGGGGTCCTCTCACGGGGAGGGACCGCTGAACAGGATTACGAAGGCAATACCTCAACTGAACAGTGGGGTCCACTCCCGCGGGGCCGAACAGGATTACGGAGGACGTGAAATTGCTGGTCCCTGACCGAGTACCGAAGTACCAATCGGACAGGACTGCAGATCCACGACTGAATCCCCAACAGATTAGCAAGCATCACCGGCACGACGACAACTCCCGTGATCCGATGCAAACGTTGAGCAGTCACCAAGACAGAGCTGTCCTTGGGCGACTTACGAATCCGAAGAGTTGTCTAGAGCACATTGACCCGCACGCAACCGAAATACACGCGAGCGAGTACGCCACGCGACAGTTTGAAAGAACTGAGTGATCGCGAACCGATATATCGTGGGAACAATTTTTCCAGTATGGTAAGCGAGGGGATCAAGAGAGACGAGATCTTTATTTGTCGTTCCAAGATAGATAAGTATCTTTGTACAGAATGAGCGTACAATGTACATAACATAGGTATCTATCTTATGATTAATTAAAGCTAATACGCTCGCATCCCACGGTGTCCTGCGATGTCCCACGATGTCCCACGTTGCCCCCGCGGGGGGGTATTAGTCCAGTTTAGATCACCAAAACTATTTTGCTTGATCAAGACCAGACTATATTCAAGTAGTTTTTAGCTTGATATCGTTTTCGAATAATAATACTAATATTCGAAATAGTACTTGGTGTATTATTATTTGGGAAGCGATACCAATTACCGGGACCCACCACGAGGAGGTAACTACGCTCGGGTCCCATTTACATATGAGTTTTTACGCATTGGAAGCAGAGATGTAAAATTATTTTATAATAAAGCGACATTGTAGCGGCGGCATTGTTTTGTCCGGAGTTTATTTGTTTTTAAATTACTTGTAATCTAACGGTTTTGGTACTCCGAGGCAAAACAACAACACTATTTGAAATGTCCTATGACTCATGTGCAGCTACAGATAAGATGTCGTTGCCTTCGGTTAAACTACACTTGCTTCCTTGGTTCCATGAATATGGTGTTGTTTCCTTGGTTTTTAGCAGACATGGAAAATTACATCTTAAAATTACACTCTGCGTTACCACTGCTTTTATACAAAATAGTGAAATGAGAAATTAAGTACTGTATTTAAAATTAAAAAATAATGCTATATAGAAATAAAATAGCAATCCAGGGACCTGAAAGATTTCGTTAATAAAATAATACAATATAAATCATTAATTCACTCACATTGATGGTACTGATTTAAATCAATGAATGTAGAGTTGCTTCCGATTAATGGTACTTCTGTTATAAATTAAGAGCACAATTACTTTGAATTAATGGGAGAATATGGTTATAAATTATTGGTATAGTTGTTAAGAATTAATGGAGGAATTGTTTTAGATTAATGGCTTAAATATTATAAATTATTGGCTTAGATGATATAAATTAATAGTTTAAATATTGTAAATTAGTGGCTTAGATGTTGTAAATTAATAGCTCAAATGTTATAATTTAATGGCTTAGATGATATAAATTAATAGTTTAAATGTTATAAATTATTGGCAAAATGTATAAAATAACAGTTCAAAAGTTAGAAATTAATGGCTTAAATCTTATAAATTAATAGCTTAAATTCCTTAAATGTTATAAATTAATGGCTTGAATGTTATAAATTAATAGCTTAAGTGTTGTAAATTAATGGTTTAGACGTTATAAATTACTAGTTACAATGTTGTTGTTTGATATTTTTTCTTACTTACCTGATATTTATGTTCTTCTTCGATGTTCACTCTCCGGAATTTCAGGCACAAAAGAGCTCGCGCGCGACCTCCGTGTTGCTTATATAACATAACAAGGCGTCGGTTTGTTAATCAAACGGTAACGATGTTTTGACATAGCAGGAGACGGTTTTTCCATTGTAACAAAATCAAATTGAACGATTTCTTAATTTTTATCGTAAATTGGCATCTTTTACGATTTAATACGATATCCATTTTTATCATTTAAATAGTTTCTACAAACTAAGACTAAATTCACACCTACATGATACTAGTTTTCGAGTATCGATTAGTTTGGACAAAAAGGGAAAAGAGCCTAAGGGCAGTCGATGACGTTACTGTGAAATAAGTTAAGCTATTAAATAATCAGACAGATAAAATTCATATTAAGCGTTATATTATATTATCGATATTCGTTCATTTACTCGTGCTAATTAAAAAATAAAACGTTCTTTTTTCTTGAGTAACACCTACATCACTGTTTGCGATATTTAAGATTCTTATTTAATGCTTATTTAGAAGTCAGGTACCTTTTTAATTCTTCACAAGTTAAACGATTAAATTTACTCGTTATAGTTGTAACATAAAATGGCTTTATTTCTTCAATACCGCCTGCATCGCTGTACGTGATACAGTTATTAATTAAGTAGCAAATAATATGATCTAATTGGTTGTAATCGCGGTTACGTATTTCTTCGTTAAATCTATCGATGTATTGGGCTATTAGCGCGAGACTTACTGATTCCTCGAGGAATGGTTTGATTCTTATAAATTAATGTTTTAAATGTGCCAATTATTGTTTCAATTGTTATAAATTAGTAGTTTAATCGTTGTTAATTATTTGCTTAAATGTTATAAATTAATAGCTTAAGTGTTATAAATTAATAGTTTGAGTGTTAGGAATTAATGGTATAAATGTAAAAATTAATAGCTTAAATGTTATGAATTTGTGACTTATTGTTGTAAATTCATGACGTAAATATTGTAAATTAATGG
Source organism: Bombus flavifrons (assembly GCF_040668555.2). Classification (NCBI taxonomy): domain Eukaryota; kingdom Metazoa; phylum Arthropoda; class Insecta; order Hymenoptera; family Apidae; genus Bombus; species Bombus flavifrons. The sequence goes on along the minus strand of NC_138458.1, from coordinate 2,365,596 downwards.
CTTAAATGTTATAAATTAATAGTGCAGTCCAGTGTAGATCATCCAAAATGATATTAGGGGATTTTGTAGATCCAAACTGGACTGTTGCGTAGTTCTTGGCTTGGTATCGTTTTCCAAAGATTAATCGACTGATTAATTTTTGGAAAACGATGCCAATTACCAGGTCTCACCACGAGGAGGTGACTACGCACGAGACCCGCCCATGGGTTATTTAACACTACACATCGATCTCGACATTCAACCTATTGGCAGAATGTCCAGTTTTGACACTACTTGACCATGGGCCTGCGTAAAGAAATAGTTGTTTCGTAGTCTAACTGCGAAACACATATCTCCAACGCAGCGCGAACATGAATCTTTACAAACGTAGAACAAGGCATACGTAACGCATCATCTATCTCCCACACAACGATTACATCGATCAGTACAAATAAACAATAATTCGCATCCCTACTGGCAACATTCGGTATCAGAGACACATTTATCTAACTTGGAGCGAAAAGAAGAAGATGAAGCTACTGACACTGTCCCGAAACGGACGAGATCGCGATCTCTCGAAAGAACTAACAAACCTACGCGACCTACCCCCGTACACGAGATAACCCCGAGGTTCAACGGAAAGCCCAAGAATTGGCCGTAACTCGATTCCTGTTTCGCCGTTCGAAACTTACACGAGTCGCGGTCGATGGCGCCGACAGATGATGCCAGTGATCCACTAGTAATTCAGCCGTGGATCCATCACATAGGCCAGCAACTTGACACACTCCAACTGAACAAGTGGAACTCGGGGAGGGTCCGCTGAACAGGATTACGAAGGCAAGAGGCCCCAACTGAACAGTGGGGTCCACTCACAGGGAGGGACCGCTGAACAGGATTACCGAGGCACGAGGCCCCAACTGAACAGTGGGGTCCACTCACGGGGCGGGACCGCTGAACAGGATTACGAAGGCAATACCTCAACTGAACAGTGGGGTCCACTCACGGGGCGGGACCGCTGAACAGGATTACGAAGGCAATACCTCAACTGAACAGTGGGGTCCACTCCCGCGGGGCCGAACAGGATTACGGAGGACGTGAAATTGGTGGTCTCTGATCGAGTACCCAAGTACCAATCGGACAGGACTGCAGATCCACGACTGAATCCCCAACAGATTAGCAAGCATCACCGGCACGACGACAACTCCCGTGATCCGATGCAAACGTTGAGCAGTCACCAAGACAGAGCTGTCCTTGGGCGACTTACGAATCCGAAGAGTTGTCTAGAGCACATTGACCCGCACGCAACCGAAATACACGCGAGCGAGTACGCCACGCGACAGTTTGAAAGAACTGAGTGATCGCGAACCGATATATCGTGGGAACAATTTTTCCAGTATGGTAAGCGAGGGGATCAAGAGAGTCGAGATCTTTATTTGTCGTTCCAAGATAGATAAGTATCTTTGTACAGAATGAGCTTACAATGTACATAACATAGGTATCTATCTTATGATTAATTAAAGCTAATACGCTCACATCCCACGGTGTCCTGCGATGTCCCACGATGTCCCACGTTGCCCCCGCGGGGGGGGTATTAGTCCAGTTTAGATCACCAAAACTATTTTGGGTGATCAAGACCAGACTATATTCAAGTAGTTTTTAGCTTGATATCGTTTTCGAATAATAATACTAATATTCGAAATAGTACTTGGTGTATTATTATTTGGAAAACGATACCAATTACCGGGACCCACCACGAGGAGGTAACTACGCTCGGGTCCCATTTACATATGAGTTTTTACGCATTGGAAGCAGAGATTGTTATTTCGACCAATCGCGGGGAGACGCAATCGCGCGGAGAGACGTCAACGGGAGTCGTAAATTCCCGTTACGATTATACTAATCGACACCACGAGTTGATCGATCCTCTGATTTCCGTTAAGATAATAGGGGTGATTAAGTTTATATAACACTGTGATTCACAGAATTATAAAATATATATTTCCAACACTTAAACTACACTGTTGAGTAGATACAAATCGTCGATAATACCTTGTCGCACGAATATGAGATAGATATGACTAATAGAGCAAGGTTCGTACAATCGAATTTCGTATGTTAGTGGACGTAGCACTAGAGGATACTTGATAGACACTAGATTTTGATGTTAGACTTCGACGTTGTCGTATGTAGAAGAAGTAAGTTGACTTGACCCTCCTGATGTAGCAGGAGAAGTCTGCGACTTGACTCTCCGAGAGTCGTAGGAGATGTGACGAGTAGGAAACCTCCGCCCAACGTGGTTCGTGAGTGACCTTGTGCATGGGAAAACCCAGCCTGTTCTATTAGACAGATGTTCGATTTTTCCTAATGGGCGCGTACCCGCTTTCTCCGTGTTCTTAATTGCGCCTAATAAACCCAAGGACCTCTCTAAAAACCAGATGTGCGTCGCAAATATTTCTAGCCTTAAGAAAGCTTTCAGGACGACGGATGGAATGCAGATACATGTGTACACAATGCAAGAGAAAGTTATGGTTGGTCCTCAGGTTTATTGAGGGTCGAAATGACGTTACGCAGGCCGTCGGCTGGCCGGTCGCGAGAGCTGCAGCGCAGATGTTTTAGGCGACGTAACAGAGATGTAAAATTATTTTATAATAAAGCGACATTGTAGCGGCGGCATTGTTTTGTCCGGAGTTTATTTGTTTTTAAATTACTTGTAATCTAACGGTTTTGGTACTCCGAGGCAAAACAACAACACTATTTGAAATGTCCTATGACTCATGTGCAGCTACAGATAAGATGTCGTTGCCTTCGGTTAAACTACACTTGCTTCCTTGATTCCATGAATATGGTGTTGTTTCCTTGGTTTTTAGCAGACATGGAAAATTACACCTTAAAATTACACTCTGCGTTACCACTGCTTTTATACAAAATAGTGAAATGAGAAATTAAGTACTGTATTTAAAATTAAAAAATAATGCTATATAGAAATAAAATAGCAATCCAGGGACCTGAAAGATTTCGTTAATAAAATAATACAATATAAATCATTAATTCACTCACATTGATGGTACTGATTTAAATCAATGAATGTAGAGTTGCTTCCGATTAATGGTACTTCTGTTATAAATTAAGAGCACAATTACTTTGAATTAATGGGAGAATATGGTTATAAATTATTGGTATAGTTGTTAAGAATTAATGGAGGAATTGTTTTAGATTAATGGCTTAAATATTATAAATTAATGGCTTAGATGATATAAATTAATAGTTTAAATATTGTAAATTAGTGGCTTAGATGTTGTAAATTAATAGCTTAAATGTTATAATTTAATGGCTTAGATGATATAAATTAATAGTTTAAATGTTATAAATTATTGGCAAAATGTATAAAATAACAGTTCAAAAGTTAGAAATTAATGGCTTAAATCTTATAAATTAATAGCTTAAATGTTATAAATTAATGGCTTAAATGTATAAAATAACACATTAAATGCTGTAAATTAATGGTTTAAATGTTATAAATTAACAGTTTAAATGTTATAAATTAATAGCATGAATGTTATAATTTAATGGCTTAGATGATATAAATTAATAGTTTAAATGTTATAAATTAATGGCTAAATGTATAAAATAACAGTTCAAAAGTTAGAAATTAATGGCTTAAATGTTATAAATTAATAGCATAAATGTTATAAATTAATAGTTTAGACGTTATAAATTAATTCCTTAAATGTTATAAATTAATGGCTTGAATGTTACAAATTAATAGCTTATGTGTTGTAAATTAATGGTTTAGACGTTATAAATTACTAGTTACAATGTTGTTGTTTGATATTTTTTCTTACTTACCTGATATTTATGTTCTTCTTCGATGTTCACTCTCCGGAATTTCAGGCACAAAAGAGCTCGCGCGCGACCTCCGTGTTCCTTATATAACATAACAAGGCGTCGGTTTGTTAATCAAACGGTAACGATTTTTTGACATAGCAGGAGACGGTTTTTCCATTGTAACAAAATCAAATTGAACGATTTCTTAATTTTTATCGTAAATTGGCATCTTTTACGATTTAATACGATATCCATTTTTATCATTTTAATAGTTTCTACAAACTAAGACTATATTCACACCTACATGATACCAGTTTTCGACTATCGATTAGTTTGGACAAAAAGGGAAAAGAGCCTAAGTGCAGTCGATGACGTTACTGTGAAATAAGTTAAGCTATTAAATAATCAGACAGATAAAATTCATATTAAGCGTTATATTATATTATCGATATTCGTTCATTTACTCGTGCTAATTAAAAAATAAAACGTTCTTTTTTCTTGAGTAACACCTACATCACTGTTTGCGATATTTAAGATTCTTATTTAATGCTTATTTAGAAGTCAGGTACATTTTTAATTCTTCACAAGTTAAACGAATAAATTTACTCGTTATAGTTGTAACATAAAATGGCTTTATTTCTTCAATACCGCCTGCATCGCTGTACGTGATACAGTTATTAATTATGTAGCAAATAATATGATCTAATTGGTTGTAATCGCGGTTACGTATTTCTTCGTTAAATCTAACGATGTATTGGGCTATTAGCGCGAGACTTACTGATTCCTCGAGGAATGGTTTGATTCTTATAAATTAATGTTTTAAATGTGCCAATTATTGTTTCAATTGTTATAAATTAATAGTTTAATCGTTGTTAATTATTTGCTTAAATGTTATAAATTAATAGCTTAAGTGTTATAAATTAATAGTTTGAGTGTTAGGAATTAATGGTATAAATGTAAAAATTAATAGCTTAAATGTTATGAATTTGTGACTTATTGTTGTAAATTCATGACGTAAATATTGTAAATTAATGGCTTAAATGTTATAAATTAATAGTGCATTCCAGTGTAGATCATCCAAAATGATCTTAGGGGCTTTTGTTGATCCAAACTGGACTGTTGCGTAGTTCTTGGCTTGGTATCGTTTTCCAAAGATTAATCGACTGATTAATTTATGGAAAACGATGCCAATTACCAGGTCTCACCACGAGGAGGTGACTACGCACGAGACCCGCCCATTTGTTATTTAACACTACACATCGATCTCGACATTCAACCTATTGGCAGAATGTCCAGTTTTGACACTACTTGACCATGGGCCTGCGTAAAGAAATAGTTGTTTCGTAGTCTAACTGCGAAACACATATCTCCAACGCAGCGCTAACATGAATCTTTACAAACGTAGAACAAGGCATACGTAACGCATCATCTATCTCCCACACAACGATTACATCGATCAGTACAAATAAACAATAATTCGCATCCCTACTGGCAACATTCGGTATCAAAGACACATTTATCTAACTTGGAGCGAAAAGAAGAAGATGAAGCTACTGACACTGTCCCGAAACGGACGAGATCGCGATCTCTCGAAAGAACTAACAAACCTACGCGACGTACCCCCGTACACGAGATAACCCCGAGGTTCAACGGAAAGCCCAAGAATTGGCCGTAACTCGATTCCTGTTTCGCCGTTCGAAACTTACACGAGTCGCGGTCGATCGCGCCGACAGATGATGCCAGTGATCCACTAGTAATTCAGCCGTGGATCCAGCACATAGGCCAGCAACTTGACACACTCCAACTGAACAAGTGGAACCCGGGGAGGGACCGCTGAACAGGATTACGAAGGCAAGAGGCCCCAACTGAACAGTGGGGTCCACTCACGGGGAGGGACCGCTGAACAGGATTACCAAGGCACGAGGCCCCAACTGAACAGTGGGGTCCACTCCCGCGGGGCCGAACAGGATTACGGAGGACGTGAAATTGCTGGTCCCTGACCGAGTACCGAAGTACCAATCGGACAGGACTGCAGATCCACGACTGAATCCCCAACAGATTAGCAAGCATCACCGGCACGACGACAACTCCCGTGATCCGATGCAAACGTTGAGCAGTCACCAAGACAGAGCTGTCCTTGGGCGACATACGAATCCGAAGAGTTGTCTAGAGCACATTGACCCGCACGCACCCGAAATACACGCGAGCGAGTACGCCACACGACAGTTTGAAAGAACTGAGTGATCGCGAACCGATATATCGTGGGAACAATTTTTCCAGTATGGTAAGCGAGGGGATCAAGAGAGACGAGATCTTTATTTGTCGTTCCAAGATAGATAAGTATCTTTGTACAGAATGAGCTTACAATGTACATAACATAGGTATCTATCTTATGATTAATTAAAGCTAATACGCACGCATCCCACGGTGTCCTGCGATGTCCCACGATGTCCCACGTTGCCCCCGCGGGGGGGTATTAGTCCAGTTTAGATCACCAAAACTATTTTAGGTGATCAAGACCAGACTATATTCAAGTAGTTTTTAGCTTGATATCGTTTTCGAATAATAATACCAATATTCGAAATAGTACTTTGTGTACTATTATTTGGGAAACCATACCAATTACCGGGACCCACCACGAGGAGGTAACTACGCTCGGGTCCCATTTACATATGAGTTTTTACGCATTGGAAGCAGAGATGTAAAATTATTTTATAATAAAGCGACATTGTAGCGGCCGCATTGTTTTGTCCGGAGTTTATTTGTTTTTAAATTACTTGTAATCTAACGGTTTTGGTACTCCGAGGCAAAACAACAACACTATTTGAAATGTCCTATGACTCATGTGCAGCTACAGATAAGATGTCGTTGCCTTCGGTTAAACTACACTTGCTTCCTTGATTCCATGAATATGGTGTTGTTTCCTTGGTTTTTAGCAGACATGGAAAATTACATCTTAAAATTATTCTCTGCGTTACCACTGCTTTTATACAAAATAGTGAAATGAGAAATTAAGTACTGTATTTAAAATTAAAAAAAAATGCTATATAGAAATAAAATAGCAATCCAGGGACCTGAAAGATTTCGTTAATAAAATAATACAATATAAATCATTAATTCACTCACATTGATGGTACTGATTTAAATCAATGAATGTAGAGTTGCTTCCGATTAATGGTACAACTGTTATAAATTAAGAGCACAATTACTTTGAATTAATGGGAGAATATGGTTATAAATTATTGGTATAGTTGTTAAGAATTAATGGAGGAATTGTTTTAGATTAATGGCTTAAATATTATAAATTAATGGCTTAGATGATATAAATTAATAGTTTAAATATTGTAAATTAGTGGCTTAGATGTTGTAAATTAATAGCTTAAATGTTATAATTTAATGGCTTAGATGATATAAATTAATAGTTTAAATGCTATAAATTAATGGTTAATGTATAAAATAACAGTTCAAAAGTTAGAAATTAATGGCTTAAATGTTATAAATTAATAGCTTAAATGTTATAAATTAATAGCTTAAATGTATAAAATAACACTTTAAATGTTGTAAATTAATGGCTTAGATGTTGTTAATTAATAGCTTAAATGTTATAAAATAATAGCTTAAATGTATAAAACAACAGTTTAAATGTTGTAAATTAGTGGCTCAGATGTTGTCAATTAATTGCTTAAATGTTAGAAATTAATGGCTTAAATGTTAGAGATTAATAGTTTAAATGTTATAAATTAATTGCTTAAATGTTATAAATTAATGGCTTAAATGTATAAAATAACACATTAAATGCTGTAAATTAATGGTTTAAATGTTATAAATTAACAGTTTAAATGTTATAAATTAATAGCATGAATGTTATAATTTAATGGCTTAGATGATATAAATTAATAGTTTAAATGTTATAAATTAATGGCTAAATGTATAAAATAACAGTTCAAAAGTTAGAAATTAATGGCTTAAATGTTATAAATTAATAGCATAAATGTTATAAATTAATAGTTTAGACGTTATAAATTAATTCCTTAAATGTTATAAATTAATGGCTTGAATGTTACAAATTAATAGCTTATGTGTTGTAAATTAATGGTTTAGACGTTATAAATTACTAGTTACAATGTTGTTGTTTGATATTTTTTCTTACTTACCTGATATTTATGTTCTTCTTCGATGTTCACTCTCCGGAATTTCAGGCACAAAAGAGCTCGCGCGCGACCTCCGTGTTCCTTATATAACATAACAAGGCGTCGGTTTGTTAATCAAACGGTAACGATTTTTTGACATAGCAGGAGACGGTTTTTCCATTGTAACAAAATCAAATTGAACGATTTCTTAATTTTTATCGTAAATTGGCATCTTTTACGATTTAATACGATATCCATTTTTATCATTTTAATAGTTTCTACAAACTAAGACTATATTCACACCTACATGATACCAGTTTTCGACTATCGATTAGTTTGGACAAAAAGGGAAAAGAGCCTAAGTGCAGTCGATGACGTTACTGTGAAATAAGTTAAGCTATTAAATAATCAGACAGATAAAATTCATATTAAGCGTTATATTATATTATCGATATTCGTTCATTTACTCGTGCTAATTAAAAAATAAAACGTTCTTTTTTCTTGAGTAACACCTACATCACTGTTTGCGATATTTAAGATTCTTATTTAATGCTTATTTAGAAGTCAGGTACCTTTTTAATTCTTCACAAGTTAAACGATTAAATTTACTCGTTACAGTTGTAACATAAAATGGCTTTATTTCTTCAATACCGCCTGCATCGCTGTACGTGATACAGTTATTAAATATGTAGCAAATAATATGATCTAATTGGTTGTAATCGCGGTTACGTATTTCTTCGTTAAATCTATCGATGTATTGGGCTATTAGCGCGAGACTTACTGATTCCTCGAGGAATGGTTTGATTCTTATAAATTAATGTTTTAAATGTGCCAATTATTGTTTGAATTGTTATAAATTAATAGTTTAATCGTTGTTAATTATTTGCTTAAATGTTATAAATTAATAGCTTAAGTGTTATAAATTAATAGTTTGAGTGTTAGGAATTAATGGTATAAATGTAAAAATTAATAGCTTAAATGTTATGAATTTGTGACTTATTGTTGTAAATTCATGACGTAAATATTGTAAATTGATGGCTTAAATGTTATAAATTAATAGTGCAGTCCAGTGTAGATCATCCACAATGATCTTAGGGGCTTTTGTTGATCCAAACTGGACTGTTGCGTAGTTCTTGGCTTGGTATCGTTTTCCAAAGATTAATCGACTGATTAATTTTTGGAAAACGATGCCAATTACCAGGTCTCACCACGAGGAGGTGACTACGCACGAGACCCGCCCATGGGTTATTTAACACTACACATCGATCTCGACATTCAACCTATTGGCAGAATGTCCAGTTTTGACACTACTTGACCATGGGCCTGCGTAAAGAAATAGTTGTTTCGTAGTCTAACTGCGAAACACATATCTCCAACGCAGCGCTAACATGAATCTTTACAAACGTAGAACAAGGCATACGTAACGCATCATCTATCTCCCACACAACGATTACATCGATCAGTACAAATAAACAATAATTCGCATCCCTACTGGCAACATTCGGTATCAAAGACACATTTATCTAACTTGGAGCGAAAAGAAGAAGATGAAGCTACTGACACTGTCCCGAAACGGACGAGATCGCGATCTCTCGAAAGAACTAACAAACCTACGCGACGTACCCCCGTACACGAGATAACCCCGAGGTTCAACGGAAAGCCCAAGAATTGGCCGTAACTCGATTCCTGTTTCGCCGTTCGAAACTTACAAGAGTCGCGGTCGATGGCGCCGACAGATGATGCCAGTGATCCACTAGTAATTCAGCCGTGGATCCAGCACATAGGCCAGCAACTTGACACACTCCAACTGAACAAGTGGAATCCGGGGAGGGACCGCTGAACAGGATTACGAAGGCAAGAGGCCCCAACTGAACAGTGGGGTCCACCCACAGGGAGGGACCGCTGAACAGGATTACCGAGGCACGAGGCCCCAACTGAACAGTGGGGTCCACTCACGGCGAGGGACCGCTGAACAGGATTACGAAGGCAATACCTCAACTGAACAGTGGGGTCCACTCCCGCGGGGCCGAACAGGATTACGGAGGACGTGAAATTGCTGGTCCCTGACCGAGTACCGAAGTACCAATCGGACAGGACTGCAGATCCACGAGTGAATCCCCAACAGATTACTCAAGCATCACCGGCACGACGACAACTCCCGTGATCCGATGCAAACGTTGAGCAGTCACCAGGACAGAGCTGTCCTTGGGCGACTTACGAATCCGAAGAGTTGTCTAGAGCACATTGACCCGCACGCACCCGAAATACACGCGAGCGAGTACGCCACGCGACAGTTTGAAAGAACTGAGTGATCGCGAACCGATATATCGTGGGAACAATTTTTCCAGTATGGTAAGCGAGGGGATCAAGAGAGACGAGATCTTTATTTGTCGTTCCAAGATAGATAAGTATCTTTGTACAGAATGAGCTTACAATGTACATAACATAGGTATCTATCTTATGATTAATTAAAGCTAATACGCTCGCATCCCACGGTGTCCTGCGATGTCCCACGATGTCCCACGTTGCCCCCGCGGGGGGGTATTAGTCCAGTTTAGATCACCAAAACTATTTTGGGTGATCAAGACCAGACTATATTCAAGTAGTTTTTAGCTTGATATCGTTTTCGAATAATAATACTAATATTCGAAATAGTACTTGGTGTATTATTATTTGAAAAACGATACCAATTACCGGGACCCACCACGAGGTGGTAACTACGCTCGGGTCCCATTTACATATGAGTTTTTACGCATTGGAAGCAGAGATTGTTATTTCGACCAATCGCGGGGAGACGCAATCGCGAGGAGAGACGTCAACGGGAGTCGTAAATGCCCGTTACGATTATACTAATCGACACCACGAGTTGATCGATCCCCTGATTTCCGTTAAGATAATAGGGGTGATTAAGTTTATATAACACTGTGATTCACAGAATTATAAAATATATATTTCCAACACTTAAACTACACTGTTGAGTAGATACAAATCGTCGATAACACCTTGTCGCACGAATATGAGATAGATATGACTAATAGAGCAAGGTTCGTACAATCGAATTTCGTATGTTAGTGGACGTAGCACTAGAGGATACTTGATAGACACTAGATTTTGATGTTAGACTTCGACGTTGTCGTATGTAGAAGAAGTAAGTTGACTTGACCCTCCTGATGTAGCAGGAGAAGTCTGCGACTTGACTCTCCGAGAGTCGTAGGAGAAGTGACGAGTAGGAAACCTCCGACCAACGTGGTTCGTGAGTGACCTTGTGCATGGGAAAACCCAGCCTGTTCTATTAGACAGATGTTCGATTTTTCCTAATGGGCGCGTACCCGCTTTCTCCGTGTTTTTAATTGCGCCTAATAAACCCAAGGACCTCTCTAAAAACCAGATGTGCGTCGCAAATATTTCTAGCCTTAAGAAAGCTTTCAGGACGACGGATGGAATGCAGATACATGTGTACACAATGCAAGAGAAAGTTATGGTTGGTCCTCAGGTTTATTGAGGGTCGAAATGACGTTACGCAGGCCGTCGGCTGGCCGGTCGCGAGAGCTGCAGCGCAGATGTTTTAGGCGACGTAACATCCTCCCTCCGTTGAGAGGGTACCGATCAAAATTTCTGGTAGGTAGAGTTACTTGGAGCTGCCGCCCAACTCTTTGTTGATTGCTGATTGTCCGTGGTCTGCTGGATGGGGTCAGCTCGAGCGTAGGACGTGCTGCGTGGCACCTCGATCCGCGAGGCTCGTTGTCGTGTGGATTGTGATTGTCTGGATGAGGCCGTCTCCGCCAGAATGTATTCGATAATACGGCCGAGAGGCCGTTGCGTTGAGGATATGTTGTCTTCCTTGCGTTCTGGATCGTCGTGGTCTTCGGTATTGCCTAGATAGTTTCTGTTGAAGTTCACGAACCAGGACGTGTCGTGAAACAGCTCGGCCCATGAAGTGTCGTGGAACACCTCGTCCCAGGAGGTGTCGTTATATATCTCTCCGATTTTACAACGGAAAGTGAAATTCGCATGTAGATGCGTTGTGGAAACGTGAAGAAGATCTATGGTTGGTTGGGGAACAGGACTCCCCCCGCTGACCCATTCGTGTCGCGCCGTCTTGATGATGCGTGGTGGTTGGACCGGCGTGGACCAATTATCCGCAAAAGGCAAAATCAGAGACTTGTTCGAGGCAGCGCTCTGTGGCCGGGTATTGGGATCCGAAGGAGTGTTCTGAAAACTATCAATATCAATTACGTAATTATTCACGGTAGCAATAACGTAGATATTATTTCGCTTCGGGTTATTCGCAGCTGTGGCCCCTGTCGGCCATGGAGAGTGAGGACTCTTCACGGAATGTCCCGGAGAATGAATGAGAGTCTCCGATACGATGTTTATGCCAAATGTTGCGTGTGACGGTATGCAGAACAGGTTATTAACCGTCGAAGTGTTGATAAAGGAACGTCTGTTCCCAGATAATTCTATCATCGTGAATTTCGGAGAGTCTTCTGTAGGTTTCGCTTCTAGATTGGCTTCGGTATCCTTGACGGGATTTGACCCGCTACTCTCGTCGTTTTGAATTACAGTTGCAGGGCATCGCCCATCCTGTAACAGCTTCGGAAAGAATGTTTGCGACATCTTGTCGCCTGGTGAGGTTTTCTCTCTCTGTTGATCCAGAAAATCGTGAAGTGTTGTCTTCAGGACGCGTGTAGGCGATGAGGTGCGAGTTTCACGCAATGTGCCGCGCGGATTAGGCGATGAGATCCGCGTGTCAGGCGACGATATCGACGTTGGATTCGACGCGTTGTTTTCTGCCGGCGGAGTATGGCCGCTGTTGTCCTGGACGGGATTGAGTTCCTTCTGGTCCAGAGTATCTTGAGCGGTTTGCTGATTCAAGGCGTTTTGTGTCGTTGAATCAGATTGTTGTGATGCTGACGATGTGAACGTGGTCGTCGTCAGGTCGCGTATGGGGGACACGTTGTGAGTATCACGCGATGAGCTCCGCATGTCAGGCGACGGTATCGGCGCTAGGTTCGACGCGATATTCTCCGTCGGCTGGCGTTTCACGCATGAATCGCGTGCTTTTAATGTCGAAGGGGTTGTTGATGGTAGAAGGTCAAAGAGGTCCAGGATCCGTACGTCAATCTTAAGATGCTCTCGCAATAAAGAGTCTGCATGAGAAATTTCCCCCTCATCTAACGCTTCCAGCTCGTCCTGAACCTCGATTATCTTCCTCCAATTCTCGTCGAAGAAGTTACGGCATGCTATGAGGGAGTTCTTTTCTACCCGTCCAGACGCTTCATATTCGTCGAGTTGACGCTTCGTGGTCGCGAGTCGGCGGACTAAGATGCTTCGTCTCCGCCGCAGTGTGCTGATCGGTTCAGCGTGGGCCATATTTGAGTTTAATGGCAGGAACGAGTTTACCTTAATCAAATGGACGTTATCTAGGAATCGGTAGCTACTCGTTACAGTGCGGTGTGGGCTCGCGTATGTGCTGAGCGAGGAAGGAGTTCCTTTCCGATGGCAGCTACTTTGGCTGGTTGCCTAAGTCGTTGGAATGTGGATTTCACGCGACACTGTATAGTCACTGGTCAATGCACTTTTTAATGGCGCAAAATCCGGCTCGAAGGACCATGTTATTTCGACCAATCGCGGGGAGACGCAATCGCGAGGAGAGACGTCAACGGGAGTCGTAAATGCCCGTTACGATTATACTAATCGACACCACGAGTTGATCGATCCCCTGATTTCCGTTAAGATAATAGGGGTGATTAAGTTTATATAACACTGTGATTCACAGAATTATAAAATATATATTTCCAACACTTAAACTACACTGTTGAGTAGATACAAATCGTCGATAACACCTTGTCGCACGAATATGAGATAGATATGACTAATAGAGCAAGGTTCGTACAATCGAATTTCGTATGTTAGTGGACGTAGCACTAGAGGATACTTGATAGACACTAGATTTTGATGTTAGACTTCGACGTTGTCGTATGTAGAAGAAGTAAGTTGACTTGACCCTCCTGATGTAGCAGGAGAAGTCTGCGACTTGACTCTCCGAGAGTCGTAGGAGAAGTGACGAGTAGGAAACCTCCGACCAACGTGGTTCGTGAGTGACCTTGTGCATGGGAAAACCCAGCCTGTTCTATTAGACAGATGTTCGATTTTTCCTAATGGGCGCGTACCCGCTTTCTCCGTGTTTTTAATTGCGCCTAATAAACCCAAGGACCTCTCTAAAAACCAGATGTGCGTCGCAAATATTTCTAGCCTTAAGAAAGCTTTCAGGACGACGGATGGAATGCAGATACATGTGTACACAATGCAAGAGAAAGTTATGGTTGGTCCTCAGGTTTATTGAGGGTCGAAATGACGTTACGCAGGCCGTCGGCTGGCCGGTCGCGAGAGCTGCAGCGCAGATGTTTTAGGCGACGTAACAGAGATGTAAAATTATTTTATAATAAAGCGACATTGTAGCGGCGGCATTGTTTTGTCCGGAGTTTATTTGTTTTTAAATTACTTGTAATCTAACGGTTTTGGTACTCCGAGGCAAAACAACAACACTATTTGAAATGTCCTATGACTCATGTGCAGCTACAGATAAGATGTCGTTGCCTTCGGTTAAACTACACTTGCTTCCTTGGTTCCATGAATATGGTGTTGTTTCCTTGGTTTTTAGCAGACATGGAAAATTACATCTTAAAATTACACTCTGCGTTACCACTGCTTTTATACAAAATAGTGAAATGAGAAATTAAGTACTGTATTTAAAATTAAAAAATAATGCTATATAGAAATAAAATAGCAATCCAGGGACCTGAAAGATTTCGTTAATAAAATAATACAATATAAATCATTAATTCACTCACATTGATGGTACTGATTTAAATCAATGAATGTAGAGTTGCTTCCGATTAATGGTACAACTGTTATAAATTAAGAGCACAATTACTTTGAATTAATGGGAGAATATGGTTATAAATTATTGGTATAGTTGTTAAGAATTAATGGAGGAATTGTTTTAGATTAATGGCTTAAATATTATAAATTAATGGCTTAGATGATATAAATTAATAGTTTAAATAGTGTAAATTAGTGGCTTAGATGTTGTAAATTAATAGCTTAAATGTTATAAATTAATGGCTTAAATGTATAAAATAACACATTAAATGCTGTAAATTAATGGTTTAAATGTTATAAATTAACAGTTTAAATGTTATAAATTAATAGCTTGAATGTTATAATTTAATGGCTTAGATGATATAAATTAATAGTTTAAATGTTATAAATTAATGGCTAAATGTTATAAATTAATGGCTTAAATGTATAAAATAACACATTAAATGCTGTAAATTAATGGTTTAAATGTTATAAATTAACAGTTTAAATGTTATAAATTAATAGCTTGAATGTTATAATTTAATGGCTTAGATGATATAAATTAATAGTTTAAATGTTATAAATTAATGGCTAAATGTATAAAATAACAGTTCAAAAGTTAGAAATTAATGGCTTAAATGTTATAAATTAATAGCATAAATGTTATAAATTAATAGTTTAGACGTTATAAATTAATTCCTTAAATGTTATAAATTAATGGCTTGAATGTTATAAATGAATAGCTTAAGTGTTGTAAATTAATGGTTTAGACGTTATAAATTACTAGTTACAATGTTGTTGTTTGATATTTTTTCTTACTTACCTGATATTTATGTTCTTCTTCGATGTTCACTCTCCGGAATTTCAGGCACAAAAGAGCTCGCGCGCGACCTCCGTGTTCCTTATATAACATAACAAGGCGTCGGTTTGTTAATCAAACGGTAACAATTTTTTGACATAGCAGGAGACGGTTTTTCCATTGTAACAAAATCGAATTGAACGATTTCTTAATTTTTATCGTAAATTGGCATCTTTTACGATTTAATACGATATCCATTTTTATCATTTTAATAGTTTCTACAAACTAAGACTATATTCACACCTACATGATACTAGTTTTCGACTATCGATTAGTTTGGACAGAAAGGGAAAAGAGCCTAAGTGCAGTCGATGACGTTACTGTGAAATAAGTTAAGCTATTAAATAATCAGACAGATAAAATTCATATTAAGCGTTATATTATATTATCGATATTCGTTCATTTACGCGTGCTAATTAAAAAATAAAACGTTCTTTATTCTTGAGTAACACCTACATCACTGTTTGCGATATTTAAGATTCTTATTTAATGCTTATTTAGAAGTCAGGTACCTTTTTAATTCTTCACAAGTTAAACGATTAAATTTACTCGTTATAGCTGTAACATAAAATGGCATTATTTCTTCAATACCGCCTGCATCGCTGTACGTGATACAGTTATTAATTATGTAGCAAATAATATGATCTAATTGGTTGTAATCGCGGTTACGTATTTCTTCGTTAAATCTATCGATGTATTGGGCTATTAGCGCGAGACTTACTGATTCCTCGAGGAATGGTTTGATTCTTATAAATTAATGTTTTAAATGTGCCACTTATTGTTTCAATTGTTATAAATTAATAGTTTAATCGTTGTTAATTATTTGCTTAAATGTTATAAATTAATAGCTTAAGTGTTATAAATTAATAGCTTGAATGTTAGGAATTAATGGTATAAATGTAAAAATTAATAGCTTAAATGTTATCAATTTGTGACTTATTGTTGTAAATTCATGACGTAAATATTGTAAATTAATGGCTTAAATGTTATAAATTAATAGTGCAGTCCAGTGTAGACCATCCGAAATGATCTTAGGGGCTTTTGGTTATCAAAACTGGACTGTTGCGTAGTTCTTGGCTTGGTATCGTTTTCCAAAGATTAATCGACTGATTAATTTTTGGAAAACGATGCCAATTACCAGGTCTCACCACGAGGAGGTGACTACGCACGAGACCCGCCCATGGGTTATTTAACACTACACATCGATCTCGACATTCAACCTATTGGCAGAATGTCCAGTTTTGACACTACTTGACCATGGGCCTGCGTAAAGAAATAGATGTTTCGTAGTGTAACTGCGAAACACATATCTCCAACGCAGCGCTAACATGAATCTTTACAAACGTAGAACAAGGCATACGTAACGCATCATCTATCTCCCACACAACGATTACATCGATCAGTACAAATATACAATAATTCGCATCCCTACTGGCAACATTCGGTATCAAAGACACATTTATCTAACTTGGAACGAAAAGAAGAAGATGAAGCTACTGACACTGTCCCGAAACGGACGAGATCGCGATCTCTCGAAAGAACTAACAAACCTACGCGACGTACCCCCGTACACGAGATAACCCCGAGGTTCAACGGAAAGCCCAAGAATTGGCCGTAACTCGATTCCTGTTTCGCCGTTCGAAACTTACACGAGTCGCGGTCGATGGCGCCGACAGATGATGCCAGTGATCCACTAGTAATTCAGCCGTGGATCCAGCACATAGGCCAGCAACTTGACACACTCCAACTGAACAAGTGGAACCCGGGGAGGGACCGCTGAACAGGATTACGAAGGCAATACCTCAACTGAACAGTGGGGTCCACTCCCGCGGGGCCGAACAGGATTACGGAGGACGTGAAATTGCTGGTCCCTGACCGAGTACCGAAGTACCAATCGGACAGGACTGCAGATCCACGACTGAATCCCCAACAGATTAGCAAGCATCACCGGCACGACGACAACTCCCGTGATCCGATGCAAACGTTGAGCAGTCACCAAGACAGAGCTGTCCTTGGGCGACTTACGAATCCGAAGAGTTGTCTAGAGCACATTGACCCGCACGCACCCGAAATACACGCGAGCGAGTACGCCACGCGACAGTTTGAAAGAACTGAGTGATCGCGAACCGATATATCGTGGGAACAATTTTTCCAGTATGGTAAGCGAGGGGATCAAGAGAGACGAGATCTTTATTTGTCGTTCCAAGATAGATAAGTATCTTTGTACAGAATGAGCTTACAATGTACATAACATAGGTATCTATCTTATGATTAATTAAAGCTAATACGCTCGCATCCCACGGTGTCCTGCGATGTCCCACGATGTCCCACGTTGCCCCCGCGGGGGGGTATTAGTCCAGTTTAGATCACCAAAACTATTTTGGGTGATCAAGACCAGACTATATTCAAGTAGTTTTTAGCTTGATATCGTTTTCGAATAATAATACTAATATTCGAAATAGTACTTGGTGTATTATTATTTGGAAAACGATACCAATTACCGGGACCCACCACGAGGAGGTAACTACGCTCGGGTCCCATTTACATATGAGTTTTTACGCATTGGAAGCAGAGATGTAAAATTATTTTATAATAAAGCGACATTGTAGCGGCGGCATTGTTTTGTCCGGAGTTTATTTGTTTTTAAATTACTTGTAATCTAACGGTTTTGGTACTCCGAGGCAAAACAACAACACTATTTGAAATGTCCTATGACTCATGTGCAGCTACAGATAAGATGTCGTTGCCTTCGGTTAAACTACACTTGCTTCCTTGATTCCATGAATATGGTGTTGTTTCCTTGGTATTTAGCAGACATGGAAAATTACATCTTAAAATTACACTCTGCGTTACCACTGCTTTTATACAAAATAGTGAAATGAGAAATTAAGTACTGTATTTAAAATTAAAAAATAATGCTATATAGAAATAAAATAGCAATCCAGGGACCTGAAAGATTTCGTTAATAAAATAATACAATATAAATCATTAATTCACTCACATTGATGGTACTGATTTAAATCAATGAATGTAGAGTTGCTTCCGATTAATGGTACAACTGTTATAAATTAAGAGCACAATTACTTTGAATTAATGGGAGAATATGGTTATAAATTATTGGTATAGTTGTTAAGAATTAATGGAGGAATTGTATTAGATTAGCGGCTTAAATATTATAAATTAATGGCTTAGATGATATAAATTAATAGTTTAAATATTGTAAATTAGTGGCTTAGATGTTGTAAATTAATAGCTTAAATGTTATAATTTAATGGCTTAGATGATATAAATTAATAGTTTAAATGTTATAAATTATTGGCAATATGTATAAAATAACAGTTCAAAAGTTAGAAGTTAATGGCTTAAATGTTATAAATTAATAGCTTAAATGTTATAAATTAATGGCTTAAATGTATAAAATAACACATTAAATGCTGTAAATTAATGGTTTAAATGTTATAAATTAACAGTTTAAATGTTATAAATTAATAGCATGAATGTTATAATTTAATGGCTTAGATGATATAAATTAACAGTTTAAATGTTATAAATTAATGGATAAATGTATAAAATAACAGTTCAAAAGTTAGAAATTAATGGCTTAAATGTTATAAATTAATAGCATAAATGTTATAAATTAATAGTTTAGACGTTATAAATTAATTCCTTAAATGTTATAAATTAATGGCTTGAATGTTATAAATTAATAGCTTAAGTGTTGTAAATTAATGGTTTAGACGTTATAAATTACTAGTTACAATGTTGTTGTTTGATATTTTTTCTTACTTACCTGATATTTATGTTCTTCTTCGATGTTCACTCTCCGGAATTTCAGGCACAAAAGAGCTCGCGCGCGACCTCCGTGTTCCTTATATAACATAACAAGGCGTCGGTTTGTTAATCAAACGGTAACGATTTTTTGACATAGCAGGAGACGGTTTTTCCATTGTAACAAAATCAAATTGAACGATTTCTTAATTTTTATCGTAAATTGGCATCTTTTACGATTTAATACGATATCCATTTTTATCATTTTAATAGTTTCTACAAACTAAGACTATATTCACACCTACATGATACTAGTTTTCGACTATCGATTAGTTTGGACAAAAAGGGAAAAGAGCCTAAGGGCAGTTGATGACGTTACTGTGAAATAAGTTAAGCTATTAAATAATCAGACAGATAAAATTCATATTAAGCGTTATATTATATTATCGATATTCGTTCATTTACTCGTGCTAATTAAAAAATAAAACGTTCTTTTTTCTTGAGTAACACCTACATCATTGTTTGCGATATTTAAGATTCTTATTTAATGCTTATTTAGAAGTCAGGTAGCTTTTTAATTCTTCACAAGTTAAACGATTAAATTTACTCGTTATAGTTGTAACATAAAATGGCTTTATTTCTTCAATACCGCCTGCATCGCTGTACGTGATACAGTTATTAATTATGTAGCAAATAATATGATCTAATTGGTTGTAATCGCGGTTACGTATTTCTTCGTTAAATCTATCGATGTATTGGGCTATTAGCGCGAGACTTACTGATTCCTCGAGGAATGGTTTGATTCTTATAAATTAATGTTTTAAATGTGCCAATTATTGTTTCAATTGTTATAAATTAATAGTTTAATCGTTGTTAATTATTTGCTTAAATGTTATAAATTAATAGCTTAAGTGTTATAAATTAATAGTTTGAGTGTTAGGAATTAATGGTATAAATGTAAAAATTAATAGCTTAAATGTTATGAATTTGTGACTTATTGTTGTAAATTCATGACGTAAATATTGTAAATTAATGGCTTAAATGTTATAAATTAATAGTGCAGTCCAGTGTAGATCATCCAAAATGATCTTAGGGACTTTTGTTGATCCAAACTGGACTGTTGCGTAGTTCTTGGCTTGGTATCGTTTTCCAAAGATTAATCGACTGATTAATTTTTGGAAAACGATGCCAATTACCAGGTCTCACCACGAGGAGGTGACTACGCACGAGACCCGCCCATGGGTTATTTAACACTACACATCGATCTCGACATTCAACCTATTGGCAGAATGTCCAGTTTTGACACTACTTGACCATGGGCCTGCGTAAAGAAATAGTTGTTTCGTAGTCTAACTGCGAAACACATATCTCCAACGCAGCGCTAACATGAATCTTTACAGACGTAGAACAAGGCATACGTAACGCATCATCTATCTCCCACACAACGATTACATCGATCAGTACAAATAAACAATAATTCGCATCCCTACTGGCAACATTCGGTATCAAAGACACATTTATCTAACTTGGAGCGAAAAGAAGAAGATGAAGCTACTGACACTGTCCCGAAACGGACGAGATCGCGATCTCTCGAAAGAACTAACAAACCTACGCGACGTACCCCCGTACACGAGATAACCCCGAGGTACAACGGAAAGCCCAAGAATTGGCCGTAACTCGATTCCTGTTTCGCCGTTCGAAACTTACACGAGTCGCGGTCGATGGCGCCGACAGATGATGCCAGTGATCCACTAGTAATTCAGCCGTGGATCCAGCACATAGGCCAGCAACTTGACACACTCCAACTGAACAAGTGGAACCCGGGGAGGGACCGCTGAACAGGATTACGAAGGCAAGAGGCCCCAACTGAACAGTGGGGTCCACTCACAGGGAGGGACCGCTGAACAGGATTACCAAGGCACGAGGCCCCAACTGAACAGTGGGGTCCACTCACGGGGAGGGACCGCTGAACAGGATTACGAAGGCAATACCTCAACTGAACAGTGGGGTCCACTCCCGCGGGGCCGAACAGGATTACGGAGGACGTGAAATTGCTGGTCCCTGACCGAGTACCGAAGTACCAATCGGACAGGACTGCAGATCCACGACTGAATCCCCAACAGATTAGCAAGCATCACCGGCACGACGACAACTCCCGTGATCCGATGCAAACGTTGAGCAGTCACCAAGACAGAGCTGTCCTTGGGCGACTTACGAATCCGAAGAGTTGTCTAGAGCACATTGACCCGCACGCACCCGAAATACACGCGAGCGAGTACGCCACGCGACAGTTTGAAAGAACTGAGTGATCGCGAACCGATATATCGTGGGAACAATTTTTCCAGTATGGTAAGCGAGGGGATCAAGAGAGACGAGATCTTTATTTGTCGTTCCAAGATAGATAAGTATCTTTGTACAGAATGAGCTTACAATGTACATAACATAGGTATCTATCTTATGATTAATTAAAGCTAATACGCTCGCATCCCACGGTGTCCTGCGATGTCCCACGATGTCCCACGTTGCCCCCGCGGGGGGGTATTAGTCCAGTTTAGATCACCAAAACTATTTTGGGTGATCAAGACCAGACTATATTCAAGTAGTTTTTAGCTTGATATCGTTTTCGAATAATAATACTAATATTCGAAATAGTACTTGGTGTATTATTATTTGGAAAACGATACCAATTACCGGGACCCACCACGAGGAGGTAACTACGCTCGGGTCCCATTTACATATGAGTTTTTACGCATTGGAAGCAGAGATGTAAAATTATTTTATAATAAAGCGACATTGTAGCGGCGGCATTGTTTTGTCCGGAGTTTATTTGTTTTTAAATTACTTGTAATCTAACGGTTTTGGTACTCCGAGGCAAAACAACAACACTATTTGAAATGTCCTATGACTCATGTGCAGCTACAGATAAGATGTCGTTGCCTTCGGTTAAACTACACTTGCTTCCTTGATTCCATGAATATGGTGTTGTTTCCTTGGTATTTAGCAGACATGGAAAATTACATCTTAAAATTACACTCTGCGTTACCACTGCTTTTATACAAAATAGTAAAATGAGAAATTAAGTACTGTATTTAAAATTAAAAAATAATGCTATATAGAAATAAAATAGGAATCCAGGGACCTGAAAGATTTCGTTAATAAAATAATACAATATAAATCATTAATTCACTCACATTGATGGTACTGATTTAAATCAATGAATGTAGAGTTGCTTCCGATTAATGGTACAACTGTTATAAATTAAGAGCACAATTACTTTGAATTAATGGGAGAATATGGTTATAAATTATTGGTATAGTTGTTAAGAATTAATGGAGGAATTGTTTTAGATTAATGGCTTAAATATTATAAATTAATGGCTTAGATGATATAAATTAATAGTTTAAATATTGTAAATTGGTGGCTTAGATGTTGTAAATTAATAGCTTAAATGTTATAATTTAATGGCTTAGATGATATAAATTAATAGTTTAAATGTTATAAATTATTGGCAAAATGTATAAAATAACAGTTCAAAAGTTAGAAATTAATGGCTTAAATGTTATAAATTAATAGCTTAAATGTTATAAATTAATGGCTTAAATGTATAAAATAACACATTAAATGCTGTAAATTAATGGTTTAAATGTTATAAATTAACAGTTTAAATGTTATAAATTAATAGCTTGAATGTTATAATTTAATGGCTTAGATGATATAAATTAATAGTTTAAATGTTATAAATTAATGGCTAAATGTATAAAATAACAGTTCAAAAGTTAGAAATTAATGGCTTAAATGTTATAAATTAATAGCATAAATGTTATAAATTAATAGTTTAGACGTTATAAATTAATTCCTTAAATGTTATAAATTAATGGCTTGAATGTTATAAATTAATATCTTAAGTGTTGTAAATTAATGGTTTAGACGTTATAAATTACTAGTTACAATGTTGTTGTTTGATATTTTTTCTTACTTACCTGATATTTATGTTCTTCTTCGATGTTCACTCTCCGGAATTTCAGGCACAAAAGAGCTCGCGCGCGACCTCCGTGTTCCTTATATAACATAACAAGGCGTCGGTTTGTTAATCAAACGGTAACGATTTTTTGACATAGCAGAAGACGGTTTTTCCATTGTAACAAAATCAAATTGAACGATTTCTTAATTTTTATCGTAAATTGGCAACTTTTACGATTTAATACGATATCCATTTTTATCATTTTAATAGTTTCTACAAACTAAGACTATATTCACACCTACATGATACTAGTTTTCGACTATCGATTAGTTTGGACAAAAAGGGAAAAGAGCCTAAGTGCAGTCGATGACGTTACTGTGAAATAAGTTAAGCTATTAAATAATCAGACAGATAAAATTCATATTAAGCGTTATATTATATTATCGATATTCGTTCATTTACTCGTGCTAATTAAAAAATAAAACGTTCTTTTTTCTTGAGTAACACCTACGTCACTGTTTGCGATATTTAAGATTCTTATTTAATGCTTATTTAGAAGTCAGGTACCTTTTTAATTCTTCACAAGTTAAACGATTAAATTTACTCGTTATGGTTGTAACATAAAATGGCTTTATTCTTCAATACCGCCTGCATCGCTGTACGTGATACAGTTATTAATTATGTAGCAAATAATATGATCTAATTGGTTGTAATCGCGGTTACGTATTTCTTCGTTAAATCTATCGATGTATTGGGCTATTAGCGCGAGACTTACTGATTCCTCGAGGAATGGTTTGATTCTTATAAATTAATGTTTTAAATGTGCCAATTATTGTTTCAATTGTTATAAATTAATAGTTTAATCGTTGTTAATTATTTGCTTAAATGTTATAAATTAATAGCTTAAGTGTTATAAATTAATAGTTTGAGTGTTATCAATTAATGGTATAAATGTAAAAATTAATAGCTTAAATGTTATGAATTTGTGACTTATTGTTGTAAATTCATGACGTAAATATTGTAAATTAATGGCTTAAATGTTATAAATTAATAGTGCAGTCCAGTGTAGATCATCCAAAATGATCTTAGGGGCTTTTGTTGATCCAAACTGGACTGTTGCGTAGTTCTTGGCTTGGTATCGTTTTCCAAAGATTAATCGACTGATTAATTTTTGGAAAACGATGCCAATTACCAGGTCTCACCACGAGGAGGTGACTACGCACGAGACCCGCCCATGGGTTATTTAACACTACACATCGATCTCGACATTCAACCTATTGGCAGAATGTCCAGTTTTGACACTACTTGACCATGGGCCTGCGTAAAGAAATAGTTGTTTCGTAGTCTAACTGCGAAACACATATCTCCAACGCAGCGCTAACATGAATCTTTACAAACGTAGAACAAGGCATACGTAACGCATCATCTATCTCCCACACAACGATTACATCGATCAGTACAAATAAACAATAATTCGCATCCCTACTGGCAACATTCGGTATCAAAGACACATTTATCTAACTTGGAGCGAAAAGAAGAAGATGAAGCTACTGACACTGTCCCGAAACGGACGAGATCGCGATCTCTCGAAAGAACTAACAAACCTACGCGACGTACCCCCCTACACGAGATAACCCCGAGGTTCAACGGAAAGCCCAAGAATTGGCCGTAACTCGATTCCTGTTTCGCCGTTCGAAACTTACACGAGTCGCGGTCGATGGCGCCGACAGATGATGCCAGTGATCCACTAGTAATTCAGCCGTGGATCCAGCACATAGGCCAGCAACTTGACACACTCCAACTGAACAAGTGGATCCCGGGGAGGGACCGCTGAACAGGATTACGAAGGCAAGAGGCCCCAACTGAACAGTGGGGTCCACTCACAGGGAGGGACCGCTGAACAGGATTACCAAGGCACGAGGCCCCAACTGAACAGTGGGGTCCACTCACGGGGAGGGACCGCTGAACAGGATTACGAAGGCAATACCTCAACTGAACAGTGGGGTCCACTCCCGCGGGGCCGAACAGGATTACGGAGGACGTGAAATTGCTGGTCCCTGACCGAGTACCGAAGTACCAATCGGACAGGACTGCAGATCCACGACTGAATCCCCAACAGATTAGCAAGCATCACCGGCACGACGACAACTCCCGTGATCCGATGCAAACGTTGAGCAGTCACCAAGACAGAGCTGTCCTTGGGCGACTTACGAATCCGAAGAGTTGTCTAGAGCACATTGACCCGCACGCACCCGAAATACACGTGAGCGAGTACGCCACGCGACAGTTTGAAAGAACTGATTGATCGCGAACTGATATATCGTGGGAACAATTTTTCCAGTATGGTAAGCGAGGGGATCAAGAGAGACGAGATCTTTATTTGTCGTTCCAAGATAGATAAGTATCTTTGTACAGGATGAGCTTACAATGTACATAACATAGGTATCTATCTTATGATTAATTAAAGCTAATACGCTCGCATCCCACGGTGTCCTGCGATGTCCCACGATGTCCCACGTTGCCCCCGCGGGGGGGTATTAGTCCAGTTTAGTTCACCAAAACTATTTTGGGTGATCAAGACCAGACTATATTCAAGTAGTTTTTAGCTTGATATCGTTTTCGAATAATAATACTAATATTCGAAATAGTACTTGGTGTATTATTATTTGGAAAACGATACCAATTCCCGGGACCCACCACGAGGAGGTAACTACGCTCGGATCCCATTTACATATGAGTTTTTACGCATTGGAAGCAGAGATGTAAAATTATTTTATAATAAAGCGACATTGTAGCGGCGGCATTGTTTTGTCCGGAGTTTATTTGTTTTTAAATTACTTGTAATCTAACGGTTTTGGTACTCCGAGGCAAAACAACAACACTATTTGAAATGTCCTATGACTCATGTGCAGCTACAGATAAGATGTCGTTGCCTTCGGTTAAACTACACTTGCTTCCTTGATTCCATGAATATGGTGTTGTTTCCTTGGTTTTTAGCAGACATGGAAAATTACATCTTAAAATTACACTCTGCGTTACCACTGCTTTTATACAAAATAGTGAAATGAGAAATTAAGTACTGTATTTAAAATTAAAAAATAATGCTATATAGAAATAAAATAGCAATCCAGGGACCTGAAAGATTTCGTTAATAAAATAATACAATATAAATCATTAATTCACTCACATTGATGGTACTGATTTAAATCAATGAATGTAGAGTTGCTTCCGATTAATGGTACAACTGTTATAAATTAAGAGCACAATTACGTTGAATTAATGGGAGAATATTGTTATAAATAGTTGGTATAGTTGTTAAGAATTAATGGAGGAATTGTTTTAGATTAATGGCTTAAATATTATAAATTAATGGCTTAGATGATATAAATTAATAATTTAAATATTGTAAATTAGTGGCTTAGATGTTGTAAATTAATAGCTTAAATGTTATAATTTAATGGCTTAGATGATATAAATTAATAGTTTAAATGTTATAAATTATTGGGAAAATGTATAAAATAACAGTTCAAAAGTTAGAAATTAATGGCTTAAATGTTATAAATTAATAGCATAAATGTTATAAATTAATAGTTTAGACGTTATAAATTAATTCCTTAAATGTTATAAATTAATGGCTTGAATGTTATAAATTAATATCTTAAGTGTTGTAAATTAATGGTTTAGACGTTATAAATTACTAGTTACAATGTTGTTGTTTGATATTTTTTCTTACTTACCTGATATTTATGTTCTTCTTCGATGTTCACTCTCCGGAATTTCAGGCACAAAAGAGCTCGCGCGCGACTTCCGTGTTCCTTATATAACTTAACAAGGCGTCGGTTTGTTAATCAAACGGTAACGATTTTTTGACATAGCAGGAGACGGTTTTTCCATTGTAACAAAATCAAATTGAACGATTTCTTAATTTTTATCGTAAATTGGCATCTTTTACGATTTAATACGATATCCATTTTTATCATTTTAATAGTTTCTACAAACTAAGACTATATTCACACCTACATGATACTAGTTTTCGACTATCGATTAGTTTGGACAAAAAGGGAAAAGAGCCTAAGTGCAGTCGATGACGTTACTGTGAAATAAGTTAAGCTATTAAATAATCAGACAAATAAAATTCATATTAAGCGTTATATTATATTATCGATATTCGTTCATTTACTCGTGCTAATTAAAAAATAAAACGTTCTTTTTTCTTGAGTAACACCAACATCACTGTTTGCGATATTTAAGATTCTTATTTAATGCTTATTTAGAAGTCAGGTACCTTTTTAATTCTTCACAAGTTAAACGATTAAATTTACTCGTTATAGTTGTAACATAAAATGGCTTTATTTCTTCAATACCGCCTGCATCGCTGTACGTGATACAGTTATTAATTATGTAGCAAATAATATGATCTAATTGGCTGTAATCGCGGTTACGTATTTCTTCGTTAAATCTATCGATGTATTGGGCTATTAGCGCGAGACTTACTGATTCCTCGAGGAATGGTTTGATTCTTATAAATTAATGTTTTAAATGTGCCAATTATTGTTTCAATTGTTATAAATTAATAGTTTAATCGTTGTTAATTATTTGCTTAAATGTTATTAATTAATAGCTTAAGTGTTATAAATTAATAGTTTGAGTGTTAGGAATTAATGGTATAAATGTAAAAATTAATAGCTTAAATGTTATGAATTTGTGACTTATTGTTGTAAATTCATGACGTAAATATTGTAAATTAATGGCTTAAATGTTATAAATTAATAGTGCAGTCCAGTGTAGATCATCCAAAATGATCTTAGGGGATTTTGTTGATCCAAACTGGACTGTTGCGTAGTTCTTGGCTTGGTATCGTTTTCCAAAGATTAATCGACTGATTAATTTTTGGAAAACGATGCCAATTACCAGGTCTCACCACGAGGAGGTGACTACGCACGAGACCCGCCCATGGGTTATTTAACACTACACATCGATCTCGACATTCAACCTATTGGCAGAATGTCCAGTTTTGACACTACTTGACCATGGGCCTGCGTAAAGAAATAGTTGTTTCGTAGTCTAACTGCGAAACACATATCTCCAACGCAGCGCTAACATGAATCTTTACAAACGTAGAACAAGGCATACGTAACGCATCATCTATCTCCCACACAACGATTACATCGATCAGTACAAATAAACAATAATTCGCATCCCTACTGGCAACATTCGGTATCAAAGACACATTTATCTAACTTGGAGCGAAAAGAAGAAGATGAAGCTACTGACACTGTCCCGAAACGGACGAGATCGCGATCTCTCGAAAGAACTAACAAACCTACGCGACGTACCCCCGTACACGAGATAACCCCGAGGTTCAACGGAAAGCCCAAGAATTTTCCGTAACTCGATTCCTGTTTCGCCGTTCGAAACTTACACAGGTCGCGGTCGATGGCGCCGACAGATGATGCCAGTGATCCACTAGTAATTCAGCCGTGGATCCAGCACATAGGCCAGCAACTTGACACACTCCAACTGAACAAGTGGATCCCGGGGAGGGACCGCTGAACAGGATTACGAAGGCAAGAGGCCCCAACTGAACAGTGGGGTCCACTCACAGGGAGGGACCGCTGAACAGGATTACCAAGGCACGAGGCCCCAACTGAACAGTGGGGTCCACTCACGGGGAGGGACCGCTGAACAGGATTACGAAGGCAATACCTCAACTGAACAGTGGGGTCCACTCCCGCGGGGCCGAACAGGATTACGGAGGACGTGAAATTGGTGGTCTCTGATCGAGTACCCAAGTACCAATCGGACAGGACTGCAGATCCACGAGTGAATCCCCAACAGATTAGCAAGCATCACCGGCACGATGACAACTCCCGTGATCCGATGCAAACGTTGAGCAGTCACCAAGTCAGAGCTGTCCTTGGGCGACTTACGAATCCGAAGAGTTGTCTAGAGCACATTGACCCGCAAGCACCCGAAATACACGCGAGAGAGTACGCCACGCGACAGTTTGAAAGAACTGAGTGATCGCGAACCGATATATCGTGGGAACAATTTTTCCAGTATGGTAAGCGAGGGGATCAAGAGAGACGAGATCTTTATTTGTCGTTCCAAGATAGATAAGTATCTTTGTACAGAATGAGCTTACAATGTACATAACATAGGTATCTATCTTATGATTAATTAAAGCTAGTACGCTCGCATCCCACGGTGTCCTGCGATGTCCCACGATGTCCCACGTTGCCCCCGCGTGGGGGTATTAGTCCAGTTTAGATCAGCAAAAGTATTTTGGGTGATCAAGGCCAGACTATATTCAAGTAGTATTTAGCTTGATATCGTTTTCGAATAATAATACTAATATTCGAAATAGTACTTGATCTATTATTATTTGGAAATCGATACCAATTACCGGGACCCACCACGAGGAGGTGACTGCGCACGAGACCCGCCCATGGGTTATTTAACACTACACATCGATCTCGACATTCAACCTATTGGCAGAATGTCCAGTTTTGACACTACTTGACCATGGGCCTGCGTAAAGAAATAGTTGTTTCGTAGTCTAACTGCGAAACACATATCTCCAACGCAGCGCGAACATGAATCTTTACAAACGTAGAACAAGGCATACGTAACGCATCATCTATCTCCCACACAACGATTACATCGATCAGTACAAATATACAATAATTCGCATCCCTACTGGCAACATTCGGTATCAAAGACACATTTATCTAACTTGGAACGAAAAGAAGAAGATGAAGCTACTGACACTGTCCCGAAACGGACGAGATCGCGATCTCTCGAAAGAACTAACAAACCTACGCGACGTACCCCCGTACACGAGATAACCCCGAGGTTCAACGGAAAGCCCAAGAATTGGCCGTAACTCGATTCCTGTTTCGCCGTTCGAAACTTACACGAGTCGCGGTCGATGGCGCCGACAGATGATGCCAGTGATCCACTAGTAATTCAGCCGTGGATCCAGCACATAGGCCAGCAACTTGACACACTCCAACTGAACAAGTGGAACCCGGGGAGGGACCGCTGAACAGGATTACGAAGGCAAGAGGCCCCAACTGAACAGTGGGGTCCACTCACAGGGAGGGACCGCTGAACAGGATTACCAAGGCACGAGGCCCCAACTGAACAGTGGGGTCCACTCACGGGGAGGGACCGCTGAACAGGATTACGAAGGCAATACCTCAACTGAACAGTGGGGTCCACTCCCGCGGGGCCGAACAGGATTACGGAGGACGTGAAATTGCTGGTCCCTGACCGAGTACAGAAGTACCAATCGGACAGGACTGCAGATCCACGACTGAATCCCCAACAGATTAGCAAGCATCACCGGCACGACGACAACTCCCGTGATCCGATGCAAACGTTGAGCAGTCACCAAGACAGAGCTGTCCTTGGGCGACTTACGAATCCGAAGAGTTGTCTGGAGCACAATGACCCGCACGCACCCGAAATACACGCGAGCGAGTACGCCACGCGACAGTTTGAAAGAACTGAGTGATCGCGAACCGATATATCGTGGGAACAATTTTTCCAGTATGGTAAGCGAGGGGATCAAGAGAGACGAGATCTTTATTTGTCGTTCCAAGATAGATAAGTATCTTTGTACAGAATGAGCTTACAATGTACATAACATAGGTATCTATCTTATGATTAATTAAAGCTAATACGCTCGCATCCCACGGTGTCTTGCGATGTCCCACGATGTCCCACGTTGCCCCCGCGGGGGGGGGGGTATTAGTCCAGTTTAGATCACCAAAACTATTTTGGGTGATCAAGACCAGACTATATTCAAGTAGTTTTTAGCTTGATATCGTTTTCGAATAATAATACTAATATTCGAAATAGTACTTGGTGTATTATTATTTGGAAAACGATACCAATTACCGGGACCCACCACGAGGAGGTAACTACGCTCGGGTCCCATTTACATATGAGTTTTTACGCATTGGAAGCAGAGATGTAAAATTATTTTATAATAAAGCGACATTGTAGCGGCGGCATTGTTTTGTCCGGAGTTTATTTGTTTTTAAATTACTTGTAATCTAACGGTTTTGGTACTCCGAGGCAAAACAACAACACTATTTGAAATGTCCTATGACTCATGTGCAGCTACAGATAAGATGTCGTTGCCTTCGGTTAAACTACACTTGCTTCCTTGATTCCATGAATATGGTGTTGTTTCCTTGGTATTTAGCAGACATGGAAAATTACATCTTAAAATTACACTCTGCGTTACCACTGCTTTTATACAAAATAGTGAAATGAGAAATTAAGTACTGTATTTAAAATTAAAAAATAATGCTATATAGAAATAAAATAGCAATCCAGGGACCTGAAAGATTTCGTTAATAAAATAATACAATATAAATCATTAATTCACTCACATTGATGGTACTGATTTAAATCAATGAATGTAGAGTTGCTTCCGATTAATGGTACAACTGTTATAAATTAAGAGCACAATTACTTTGAATTAATGGGAGAATATGGTTATAAATTATTGGTATAGTTGTTAAGAATTAATGGAGGAATTGTTTTAGATTAATGGCTTAAATATTATAAATTAATGTAATATCGGAATGTATTAAAGGTATAGTTTTGTCCGATTTATTATAATTTATTAATAATGGATTGAAATTACAGATATTAGTTAGACAGAAAACGATGTTTGATTAACAGGAAAACTAAATACAACGCTCGTATTTGTATCAAATAACTCGACAGCTATTTGGTAATACTCTCTCTCTCTCTCTCTCTCACTAGCAACTCTAACAACTCTACAACACTAACAGCTCAACTCTCACGACTCTACTCTTCGACGACTCGGTTAGCTCTCGACTCTACTCTTCGACGTCTCGATCAACTCTCAACTCTACTCTTCGACGTCTCGATCAACTCTCTCGACTCTACTCTTCGACGTCTCGATCAACTCTCAACTCTACTCTTCGACGTCTCGATCAACTCTCAACTCTACTCTTCGACGTCTCGATCAACTCTCTCGACTCTACTCTTCGACGTCTCGATCAACTCTCAACTCTACTCTTCGACGTCTCGATCAACTCTCTCGACTCTACTCTTCGACGTCTCGATCAACTCTGCTCTTCGCAACACACTTGCTTTTCGACTCGCATACTCTGACCTCTCGGTCATCGCTCCTTGAACCCGAAACCGTCCTTTTTGTTCTAACGCTGTTTATCGTTTTTCCGCATACGTCTGTAAGAGCTAGGTCACTTTAGTCACATAGGCGCTCTTAGATATAAACAAACCACAAAGGACGACGTACACGGTGTTTTTCTAGTTTCTGCCGATTTCCAATCGAAGCTATTTTACGATATTACATTAATGGCTTAGATGATATAAATTAATAGTTTAAATATTGTAAATTAGTGGCTTAGATGTTGTAAATTAATAGCTTAAATGTTATAATTTAATGGCTTAGATGATATAAATTAGTAGTTTAAATGTTATAAATTATTGGCAAAATGTATAAAATAACAGTTCAAAAGTTAGAAATTAATGGCTTAAATGTTATAAATTAATAGCTTAAATGTTATAAATTAATGGCTTAAATGTATAAAATAACACATTAAATGCTGTAAATTAATGGTTTAAATGTTATAAATTAACAGTTTAAATGTTATAAATTAATAGCTTGAATGTTATAATTTAATGGCTTAGATGATATAAATTAATAGTTTAAATGTTATAAATAAATGGCTAAATGTATAAAATAACAGTTCAAAAGTTAGAAATTAATGGCTTAAATGTTATAAATTTATAGCTTAAATGTTATAAATTAATAGCTTAAATGTATAAAATAACACTTTAAATGTTGTAAATTAATGGCTTAGATGTTGTTAATTAATAGCTTAAATGTTATAAAATAATAGCTTAAATGTATAAAACAACAGTTTAAATGTTGTAAATTAGTGGCTCAGATGTTGTCAATTAATTGCTTAAATGTTAGAAATTAATGGCTTAAATGTTAGAAATTAATAGTTTAAATGTTATAAATTAATGGCTAATTGTATAAAATAACAGTTCAGAAGTTAGAAATTAATGGCTTAAATGTTATAAATTAATAGCTTAAATGTATAAAATAACACTTTAAATGTTGTAAATTAATGGCTTAGATGTTGTTAATTAATAGCTTAAATGTTATAAAATAATAGCTTAAATGTATAAAACAACGGTTTAAATGTTGTAAATTAGTGGCTCAGATGTTGTCAATTAATTGCTTAAATGTTAGAAATTAATGGCTTAAATGTTAGAAATTAATAGTTTGAATGTTAGAAATTAATTGCTTAAATGTTATCAATTAATGGCTTAAATGTATAAAATAACACTTTAAATGCTGTAAATTAATGGTTTAAATGTTATAAATTAACAGTATAAATGTTATAAATTAAGAGCTTAAATGTTATAATTTAATGGCTTAGATGATATAAATTAATAGTTTAAATGTTATAAATTAATGGCTAAATGTATAAAATAACAGTTCAAAAGTTAGAAATTAATGGCTTAAATGTTATCAATTAATCGCATAAATGTTATAAATTAATAGTTTAGACGTTATAAAGTAATTCCTTAAATGTTATAAATTAATGGCTTGAATGTTATAAATGAATAGCTTAAGTGTTGTAAATTAATGGTTTAGACGTTATAAATTACTAGTTACAATGTTGTTGTTTGATATTTTTTCTTACTTACCTGATATTTATGTTCTTCTTCGATGTTCACTCTCCGGAATTTCAGGCACAAAAGAGCTCGCGCGCGACCTCCGTGTTC
This sequence comes from Bombus flavifrons, assembly GCF_040668555.2. NCBI lineage: Eukaryota > Metazoa > Arthropoda > Insecta > Hymenoptera > Apidae > Bombus > Bombus flavifrons. Next base: position 2,331,401 of record NC_138458.1, on the reverse strand, counting down.
CTTATATAACATAACAAGGCGTCGGTTTGTTAATCAAACGGTAACGATTTTTTGACATAGCAGGAGACGGTTTTTCCATTGTAACAAAATCAAATTGAACGATTTCTTAATTTTTATCGTAAAATGGCATCTTTTTCGATTTAATACGATATCCATTTTTATCATTTTAATAGTTTCTACAAACTAAGACTATATTCACACCTACATGATACTAGTTTTCGACTATCGATTAGTTTGGACAAAAAGGGAAAAGAGCCTAAGTGCAGTCGATGACGTTAGTGTGAAATAAGTTAAGCTATTAAATAATCAGACAGATAAAATTCATATTAAGCGTTATATTATATTATCGATATTCGTTCATTTACTCGTGCTAATTAAAAAATAAAACGTTCTTTTTTCTTGAGTAACACCTACATCACTGTTTGCGATATTTAAGATTCTTATTTAATGCTTATTTAGAAGTCAGGTACCTTTTTAATTCTTCACAAGTTAAACGATTAAATTTACTCGTTATGGTTGTAACATAAAATGGCTTTATTTCTTCAATACCGCCTGCATCGCTGTACGTGATACAGTTATTAATTATGTAGCAAATAATATGATCTAATTGGTTGTAATCGCGGTTACGTATTTCTTCGTTAAATCTATCGATGTATTGGGCTATTAGCGCGAGACTTACTGATTCCTCGAGGAATGGTTTGATTCTTATAAATTAATGTTTTAAATGTGCCAATTATTGTTTCAATTGTTATAAATTAATAGTTTAATCGTTGTTAATTATTTGCTTAAATGTTATAAATTAATAGCTTAAGTGTTATAAATTAATAGTTTGAGTGTTAGGAATTAATGGTATAAATGTAAAAATTAATAGCTTAAATGTTATGAATTTGTGACTTATCGTTGTAAATTCATGACGTAAATATTGTAAATTAATGGCTTAAATGTTATAAATTAATAGTGCAGTCCAGTATAGATCATCCAAAATGATCTTAGGGGCTTTTGGTGATCCAAACTGGACTGTTGCGTAGTTCTTGGCTTGGTATCGTTTTCCAAAGATTAATCGACTGATTAATTTTTGGAAAACGATGCCAATTACCAGGTCTCGCCACGAGGAGGTGACTACGCACGAGACCCGCCCATGGGTTATTTAACACTACACATCGATCTCGACATTCAACCTATTGGCAGAATGTCCAGTTTTGACACTACTTGACCATGGGCCTGCGTAAAGAAATAGTTGTTTCGTAGTCTAACTGCGAAACACATATCTCCAACGCAGCGCTAACATGAATCTTTACAAACGTAGAACAAGGCATACGTAACGCATCATCTATCTCCCACACAACGATTACATCGATCAGTACAAATAAACAATAATTCGCATCCCTACTGGCAACATTCGGTATCAAAGACACATTTATCTAACTTGGAGCGAAAAGAAGAAGATGAAGCTACTGACACTGTCCCGAAACGGACGAGATCGCGATCTCTCGAAAGAACTAACAAACCTACGCGACGTACCCCCGTACACGAGATAACCCCGAGGTTCAACGGAAAGCCCAAGAATTGGCCGTAACTCGATTCCTGTTTCGCCGTTCGAAACTTACACGAGTCGCGGTCGATGGCGCCGACAGATGATGCCAGTGATCCACTAGTAATTCAGCCGTGGATCCAGCACATAGGCCAGCAACTTGACACACTCCAACTGAACAAGTGGAACCCGGGGAGGGACCGCTGAACAGGATTACGAAGGCAATACCTCAACTGAACAGTGGGGTCCACTCCCGCGGGGCCGAACAGGATTACGGAGGACGTGAAATTGCTGGTCCCTGACCGAGTACCGAAGTACCAATCGGACAGGACTGCAGATCCACGACTGAATCCCCAACAGATTAGCAAGCATCACCGGCACGACGACAACTCCCGTGATCCGATGCAAACGTTGAGCAGTCACCAAGACAGAGCTGTCCTTGGGCGACTTACGAATCCGAAGAGTTGTCTAGAGCACATTGACCCGCACGCACCCGAAATACACGCGAGCGAGTACGCCACGCGACAGTTTGAAAGAACTGAGTGATCGCGAACCGATATATCGTGGGAACAATTTTTCCAGTATGGTAAGCGAGGGGATCAAGAGAGACGAGATCTTTATTTGTCGTTCCAAGATAGATAAGTATCTTTGTACAGAATGAGCTTACAATGTACATAACATAGGTATCTATCTTATGATTAATTAAAGCTAATACGCTCGCATCCCACGGTGTCCTGCGATGTCCCACGATGTCCCACGTTGCCCCCGCGGGGGGGTATTAGTCCAGTTTAGATCACCAAAACTATTTTGGGTGATCAAGACCAGACTATATTCAAGTAGTTTTTAGCTTGATATCGTTTTCGAATAATAATACTAATATTCGAAATAGTACTTGGTGTATTATTATTTGGAAAACGATACCAATTACCGGGACCCACCACGAGGAGGTAACTACGCTCGGGTCCCATTTACATATGAGTTTTTACGCATTGGAAGCAGAGATGTAAAATTATTTTATAATAAAGCGACATTGTAGCGGCGGCATTGTTTTGTCCGGAGTTTATTTGTTTTTAAATTACTTGTAATCTAACGGTTTTGGTACTCCGAGGCAAAACAACAACACTATTTGAAATGTCCTATGACTCATGTGCAGCTACAGATAAGATGTCGTTGCCTTCGGTTAAACTACACTTGCTTCCTTGATTCCATGAATATGGTGTTGTTTCCTTGGTATTTAGCAGACATGGAAAATTACATCTTAAAATTACACTCTGCGTTACCACTGCTTTTATACAAAATAGTGAAATGAGAAATTAAGTACTGTATTTAAAATTAAAAAATAATGCTATATAGAAATAAAATAGCAATCCAGGGACCTGAAAGATTTCGTTAATAAAATAATACAATATAAATCATTAATTCACTCACATTGATGGTACTGATTTAAATCAATGAATGTAGAGTTGCTTCCGATTAATGGTACAACTGTTATAAATTAAGAGCACAATTACTTTGAATTAATGGGAGAATATGGTTATAAATTATTGGTATAGTTGTTAAGAATTAATGGAGGAATTGTTTTAGATTAATGGCTTAAATATTATAAATTAATGGCTTAGATGATATAAATTAATAGTTTAAATATTGTAAATTAGTGGCTTAGATGTTGTAAATTAATAGTTTAAATGTTATAAATTAATGGCTAAATGTATAAAATAACAGTTCAAAAGTTAGAAATTAATGGCTTAAATGTTATAAATTAAAAGCTTAAATGTTATAAATTAATAGCTTAAATGTATAAAATAACACATTAAATGTTGTAAATTAATGGCTTAGATGTTGTTAATTAATAGCTTAAATGTTATAAAATAATAGCTTAAATGTATAAAACAACAGTTTAAATGTTGTAAATTAGTGGCTCAGATGTTGTCAATTAATTGCTTAAATGTTAGAAATTAATGGCTTAAATGTTAGAAATTAATAGTTTAAATGTTATAAATTAATTGCTTAAATGTTATAAATTAATGGCTTAAATGTATAAAATAACACTTTAAATGATGTAAATTAATGGTTTAAATGTTATAAATTAACAGTTTCAATGTTATAAATTAATAGCTTGAATGTTATAATTTAATGGCTTAGATGATATAAATTAATAGATTAAATGTTATAAATTAATGGCTAAATGTATAAAATAACAGTTCAAAAGTTAGAAATTAATGGCTTAAATGTTATAAATTAATAGCATAAATGTTATAAATTAATAGTTTAGACGTTATAAATTAATTCCTTAAATGTTATAAATTAATGGCTTGAATGTTATAAATTAATAGCTTAAGTGTTGTAAATTAATGGTTTAGACGTTATAAATTACTAGTTACAATGTTGTTGTTTGATATTTTTTCTTACTTACCTGATATTTATGTTCTTCTTCGATGTTCACTCTCCGGAACTTCAGGCACAAAAGAGCTCGCCCGCGACTTCCGTGTTCCTTATATAACTTAACAAGGCGTCGGTTTGTTAAACAACGATTGTTAAGTAACGATTTTTTGACATAGCAGAAGACGGTTTTTCCATTGTAACAAAATCAAATTGAACTTTTTCTTAATTTTTTTCGTAAATTGGCATCTTTTACGATTTAATACGATATCCATTTTTATCATTTAAATAGTTTCTACAAACTAAGACTAAATTCACACCTACATGATACTAGTTTTCGACTATCGATTAGTTTGGACAAAAAGGGAAAAGAGCCTAAGGGCAGTCGATGACGTTACTGTGAAATAAGTTAAGCTATTAAATAATCAGACAGATAAAATTCATATTAAGCGTTATATTATATTATCGATATTCGTTCATTTACTCGTGCTAATGAAAAAATAAAACGTTCTTTTTTCTTGAGTAACACCTACATCACTGTTTGCGATATTTAAGATTCTTATTTAATGCTTATTTAGAAGTCAGGTACCTTTTTAATTCTTCACAAGTTAAACGATTAAATTTACTCGTTATAGTTGTAACATAAAATGGCTTTATTTCTTCAATACCGCCTGCATCGCTGTACGTGATACAGTTATTAATTATGTAGCAAATAATATGATCTAATTGGCCGTAATCGCGGTTACGTATTTCTTCGTTAAATCTATCGATGTATTGGGCTATTAGCGCGAGACTTACTGATTCCTCGAGGAATGGTTTGATTCTTATGAATTAATGTTTTAAATGTGCCAATTAATGTTTCAATTGTTAAATGTTAATAGTTTAATCGTTGTTAATTATTTGCTTAAATGTTATAAATTAATAGCTTAAGTGTTATAAATTAATAGTTTGAATGTTAGGAATTAATGGTATAAATGTAAAAATTAATAGCTTAAATGTTATGACTTTGTGACTTATCGTTGTAAATTCATGACGTAAATATTGTAAATTAATGGCTTAAATGTTATAAATTAATAGTGCAGTCCAGTGTAGATCATCCAAAATGATCTTAGGGGCTTTTGGTGATCCAAACAGGACTGTTGCGTAGTTCTTGGCTTGGTATCGTTTTCCAAAGATTAATCGACTGATTAATTTTTGGAAAACGATGCCAATTACCAGGTCTCACCACGAGGAGGTGACTACGCACGAGACCCGCCCATGGGTTATTTAACACTACACATCGATCTCGACATTCAACCTATTGGCAGAATGTCCAGTTTTGACACTACTTGACCATGGGCCTGCGTAAAGAAATAGTTGTTTCTTAGTCTAACTGCGAAACACATATCTCCAACGCAGCGCTAACATGAATCTTTACAAACGTAGAACAAGGCATACGTAACGCATCATCTATCTCCCACACAACGATTACATCGATCAGTACAAATATACAATAATTCGCATCCCTACTGGCAACATTCGGTATCAAAGACACATTTATCTAACTTGGAACGAAAAGAAGAAGATGAAGCTACTGACACTGTCCCGAAACGGACGAGACCGCGATCTCTCGAAAGAACTAACAAACCTACGCGACGTACCCCCGTACACGAGATAACCCCGAGGTTCAACGGAAAGCCCAAGAATTGGCCGTAACTCGATTCCTGTTTCGCCGTTCGAAACTTACACGAGTCGCGGTCGATGGCGCCGACAGATGATGCCAGTGATCCACTAGTAATTCAGCCGTGGATCCAGCACATAGGCCAGCAACTTGACACACTCCAACTGAACAAGTGGAACCCGGGGAGGGACCGCTGAACAGGATTACGAAGGCAAGAGGCCCCAACTGAACAGTGGGGTCCACTCACAGGGAGGGACCGCTGAACAGGATTACCAAGGCACGAGGCCCCAACTGAACAGTGGGGTCCACTCACGGGGAGGGACCGCTGAACAGGATTACGAAGGCAATACCTCAACTGAACAGTGGGGTCCACTCCCGCGGGGCCGAACAGGATTACGGAGGACGTGAAATTGCTGGTCCCTGACCGAGTACCGAAGTACCAATCGGACAGGACTGCAGATCCACGACTGAATCCCCAACAGATTAGCAAGCATCACCGGCACGACGACAACTCCCGTGATACGATGCAAACGTTGAGCAGTCACCAAGACAGAGCTGTCCTTGGGCGACTTACGAATCCGGAGAGTTGTCTAGAGCACATTGACCCGCACGCACCCGAAATACACGCGAGCGAGTACGCCACGCGACAGTTTGAAAGAACTGAGTGATCGCGAACCGATATATCGTGGGAACAATTTTTCCAGTATGGTAAGCGAGGGGATCAAGAGAGACGAGATCTTTATTTGTCGTTCCAAGATAGATAAGTATCTTTGTACAGAATGAGCTTACAATGTACATAACATAGGTATCTATCTTATGATTAATTAAAGCTAATACGCTCGCATCCCACGGTGTCCTGCGATGTCCCACGATGTCCCACGTTGCCCCCGCGGGGGGGTATTAGTCCAGTTTAGATCACCAAAACTATTTTGGGTGATCAAGACCAGACTATATTCAAGTAGTTTTTAGCTTGATATCGTTTTCGAATAATAATACTAATATTCGAAATAGTACTTGGTGTATTATTATTTGGAAAACGATACCAATTACCGGGACCCACCACGAGGAGGTAACTACGCTCGGGTCCCATTTACATATGAGCTTTTACGCACTGGAAGCAGAGATGTAAAATTATTTTATAATAAAGCGACATTGTAGCGGCGGCATTGTTTTGTCCGGAGTTTATTTGTTTTTAAATTACTTGTAATCTAACGGTTTTGGTACTCCGAGGCAAAACAACAACACTATTTGAAATGTCCTATGACTCATGTGCAGCTACAGATAAGATGTCGTTGCCTTCGGTTAAACTACACTTGCTTCCTTGATTCCATGAATATGGTGTTGTTTCCTTGGTTTTTAGCAGACATGGAAAATTACATCTTAAAATTACACTCTGCGTTACCACTGCTTTTATACAAAGTAGTGAAATGAGAAATTAAGTACTGTATTTAAAATTAAAAAATAATGCTATATAGAAATAAAATAGCAATCCAGGGACCTGAAAGATTTCGTTAATAAAATAATACAATATAAATCATTAATTCACTCACATTGATGGTACTGATTTAAATCAATGAATGTAGAGTTGCTTCCGATTAATGGTACAACTGTTATAAATTAAGAGCACAATTACTTTGAATTAATGGGAGAATATGGTTATAAATTATTGGTATAGTTGTTAAGAATTAATGGAGGAATTGTTTTAGATTAATGGCTTAAATATTATAAATTAATGGCTTAGATGATATAAATTAATAGTTTAAATATTGTAAATTAGTGGCTTCGATGTTGTAAATTAATAGTTTAAATGTTATAAATTAATGGCTAAATGTATAAAATAACAGTTCAAAAGTTAGAAATTAATGGCTTAAATGTTATAAATTAAAAGCTTAAATGTTATAAATTAATAGCTTAAATGTATAAAATAACACATTAAATGTTGTAAATTAATGGCTTAGATGTTGTTAATTAATAGCTTAAATGTTATAAAATAATAGCTTAAATGTATAAAACAACAGTTTAAATGTTGTAAATTAGTGGCTCAGATGTTGTCAATTAATTGCTTAAATGTTAGAAATTAATGGCTTAAATGTTAGAAATTAATAGTTTAAATGTTATAAATTAATTGCTTAAATGTTATAAATTAATGGCTTAAATGTATAAAATAACACTTTAAATGATGTAAATTAATGGTTTAAATGTTATAAATTAACAGTTTCAATGTTATAAATTAATAGCTTGAATGTTATAATTTAATGGCTTAGATGATATAAATTAATAGATTAAATGTTATAAATTAATGGCTAAATGTATAAAATAACAGTTCAAAAGTTAGAAATTAATGGCTTAAATGTTATAAATTAATAGCATAAATGTTATAAATTAATAGTTTAGACGTTATAAATTAATTCCTTAAATGTTATAAATTAATGGCTTGAATGTTATAAATTAATAGCTTAAGTGTTGTAAATTAATGGTTTAGACGTTATAAATTACTAGTTACAATGTTGTTGTTTGATATTTTTTCTTACTTACCTGATATTTATGTTCTTCTTCGATGTTCACTCTCCGGAACTTCAGGCACAAAAGAGCTCGCCCGCGACTTCCGTGTTCCTTATATAACTTAACAAGGCGTCGGTTTGTTAATCAAACGGTAACGATTTTTTGACATAGCAGAAGACGGTTTTTCCATTGTAACAAAATCAAATTGAACTTTTTCTTAATTTTTATCGTAAATTGGCATCTTTTACGATTTAATACGATATCCATTTTTATCATTTAAATAGTTTCTACAAACTAAGACTAAATTCACACCTACATGATACTAGTTTTCGACTATCGATTAGTTTGGACAAAAAGGGAAAAGAGCCTAAGGGCAGTCGATGACGTTACTGTGAAATAAGTTAAGCTATTAAGTAATCAGACAGATAAAATTCATATTAAGCGTTATATTATATTATCGATATTCGTTCATTTACTCGTGCTAATTAAAAAATAAAACGTTCTTTTTTCTTGAGTAACACCTACATCACTGTTTGCGATATTTAAGATTCTTATTTAATGCTTATTTAGAAGTCAGGTACCTTTTTAATTCTTCACAAGTTAAACGATTAAATTTACTCGTTATAGTTGTAACATAAAATGGCTTTATTTCTTCAATACCGCCTGCATCGCTGTACGTGATACAGTTATTAATTATGTAGCAAATAATATGATCTAATTGGCCGTAATCGCGGTTACGTATTTCTTCGTTAAATCTATCGATGTATTGGGCTATTAGCGCGAGACTTACTGATTCCTCGAGGAATGGTTTGATTCTTATAAATTAATGTTTTAAATGTGCCAATTAATGTTTCAATTGTTAAATGTTAATAGTTTAATCGTTGTTAATTATTTGCTTAAATGTTATAAATTAATAGCTTAAGTGTTATAAATTAATAGTTTGAATGTTAGGAATTAATGGTATAAATGTAAAAATTAATAGCTTAAATGTTATGACTTTGTGACTTATCGTTGTAAATTCATGACGTAAATATTGTAAATTAATGGCTTAAATGTTATAAATTAATAGTGCAGTCCAGTGTAGATCATCCAAAATGATCTTAGGGGCTTTTGGTGATCCAAACTGGACTGTTGCGTAGTTCTTGGCTTGGTATCGTTTTCCAAAGATTAATCGACTGATTAATTTTTGGAAAACGATGCCAATTACCAGGTCTCACCACGAGGAGGTGACTACGCACGAGACCCGCCCATGGGTTATTTAACACTACACATCGATCTCGACATTCAACCTATTGGCAGAATGTCCAGTTTTGACACTACTTGACCATGGGCCTGCGTAATGAAATAGTTGTTTCTTAGTCTAACTGCGAAACACATATCTCCAACGCAGCGCTAACATGAATCTTTACAAACGTAGAACAAGGCATACGTAACGCATCATCTATCTCCCACACAACGATTACATCGATCAGTACAAATATACAATAATTCGCATCCCTACTGGCAACATTCGGTATCAAAGACACATTTATCTAACTTGGAACGAAAAGAAGAAGATGAAGCTACTGACACTGTCCCGAAACGGACGAGACCGCGATTTCTCGAAAGAACTAACAAACCTACGCGACGTACCCCCGTACACGAGATAACCCCGAGGTTCAACGGAAAGCCCAAGAATTGGCCGTAACTCGATTCCTGTTTCGCCGTTCGAAACTTACACGAGTCGCGGTCGATGGCGCCGACAGATGATGCCAGTGATCCACTAGTAATTCAGCCGTGGATCCAGCACATAGGCCAGCAACTTGACACACTCCAACTGAACAAGTGGAACCCGGGGAGGGATCGCTGAACAGGATTACGAAGGCAAGAGGCCCCAACTGAACAGTGGGGTCCACTCACAGGGAGGGACCGCTGAACAGGATTACCAAGGCACGAGGCCCCAACTGAACAGTGGGGTCCACTCACGGGGAGGGACCGCTGAACAGGATTACGAAGGCAATACCTCAACTGAACAGTGGGGTCCACTCCCGCGGGGCCGAACAGGATTACGGAGGACGTGAAATTGCTGGTCCCTGACCGAGTACCGAAGTACCAATCGGACAGGACTGCAGATCCACGACTGAATCCCCAACAGATTAGCAAGCATCACCGGCACGACGACAACTCCCGTGATACGATGCAAACGTTGAGCAGTCACCAAGACAGAGCTGTCCTTGGGCGACTTACGAATCCGGAGAGTTGTCTAGAGCACATTGACCCGCACGCACCCGAAATACACGCGAGCGAGTACGCCACGCGACAGTTTGAAAGAACTGAGTGATCGCGAACCGATATATCGTGGGAACAACTTTTCCAGTATGGTAAGCGAGGGGATCAAGAGAGACGAGATCTTTATTTGTCGTTCCAAGATAGATAAGTATCTTTGTACAGAATGAGCTTACAATGTACATAACATAGGTATCTATCTTATGATTAATTAAAGCTAATACGCTCGCATCCCACGGTGTCCTGCGATGTCCCACGATGTCCCACGTTGCCCCCGCGGGGGGGTATTAGTCCAGTTTAGATCACCAAAACTATTTTGGGTGATCAAGACCAGACTATATTCAAGTAGTTTTTAGCTTGATATCGTTTTCGAATAATAATACTAATATTCGAAATAGTACTTGGTGTATTATTATTTGGAAAACGATACCAATTACCGGGACCCACCACGAGGAGGTAACTACGCTCGGGTCCCATTTACATATGAGTTTTTACGCACTGGAAGCAGAGATGTAAAATTATTTTATAATAAAGCGACATTGTAGCGGCGGCATTGTTTTGTCCGGAGTTTATTTGTTTTTAAATTACTTGTAATCTAACGGTTTTGGTACTCCGAGGCAAAACAACAACACTATTTGAAATGTCCTATGACTCATGTGCAGCTACAGATAAGATGTCGTTGCCTTCGGTTAAACTACACTTGCTTCCTTGATTCCATGAATATGGTGTTGTTTCCTTGGTTTTTAGCAGACATGGAAAATTACATCTTAAAATTACACTCTGCGTTACCACTGCTTTTATACAAAATAGTGAAATGAGAAATTAAGTACTGTATTTAAAATTAAAAAATAATGCTATATAGAAATAAAATAGCAATCCAGGGACCTGAAAGATTTCGTTAATAAAATAATACAATATAAATCATTAATTCACTCACATTGATGGTACTGATTTAAATCAATGAATGTAGAGTTGCTTCCGATTAATGGTACAACTGTTATAAATTAAGAGCACAATTACTTTGAATTAATGGGAGAATATGGTTATAAATTATTGGTATAGTTGTTAAGAATTAATGGAGGAATTGTTTTAGATTAATGGCTTAAATATTATAAATTAATGGCTTAGATGATATAAATTAATAGTTTAAATATTGTAAATTAGTGGCTTCGATGTTGTAAATTAATAGCTTAAATGTTACAATTTAATGGCTTACATGATATAAATTAATAGTTTAAATGTTATAAATTATTGGCAAAATGTATAAAATAACAGTTCAAAAGTTAGAAATTAATGGCTTAAATGTTATAAATTAATAGCTTAAATGTTATAAATTAATGGCTTAAATGTATAAAATAACACATTAAATGCTGTAAATTAATGGTTTAAATGTTATAAATTAACAGTTTAAATGTTATAAATTAATAGCTTCAATGTTATAATTTAATGGCTTAGATGATATAAATTAATAGTTTAAATGTTATAAATTAATGGCTAAATGTATAAAATAACAGTTCAAAAGTTAGAAATTAATGGCTTAAATGTTATAAATTAATAGCATAAATGTTATAAATTAATAGTTTAGACGTTATAAATTAATTCCTTAAATGTTATAAATTAATGGCTTGAATGTTATAAATTAATAGCTTAAGTGTTGTAGATTAATGGTTTAGACGTTATAAATTACTAGTTACAATGTTGTTGTTTGATATTTTTTCTTACTTACCTGATATTTATGTTCTTCTTCGTTGTTCACTCTCCGGATTTTCAGGCACAAAAGAGCTCGCGCGCGACCTCCGTGTTCCTTATATAACATAACAAGGCGTCGGTTTGTTAATCAAACGGTAACGATTTTTCGACATAGCAGGAGACGGTTTTCCCATTGTAACAAAATCAAATTGAACGATTTCTTAATTTTTATCGTAAATTGGCATCTTTTACGATTTAATACGATATCCACTTTTATCATTTTAATAGTTTCTACAAACTAAGACTAAATTCACACCTACATGATACTAGTTTTCGACTATCGATTAGTTTGGACAAAAAGGGAAAAGAGCCTAAGGGCAGTCGATGACGTTACTGTGAAATAAGTTAAGCTATTAAATAATCAGACAGATAAAATTCATATTAAGCGTTATATGATATTATCGATATTCGTTCATTTACTCGTGCTAATTAAAAAATAAAACGTTCTTTTTTCTTGAGTAACACCTACATCACTGTTTGCGATATTTAAGATTCTTATTTAATGCTTATTTAGAAGTCAGGTACCTTTTTAATTCTTCACAAGTTAAACGATTAAATTTACTCGTTATAGTTGTAACATAAAATGGCTTTATTTCTTCAATACCGCCTGCATCGCTGTACGTGATACAGTTATTAATTATGTAGCAAATAATATGATCTAATTGGTTGTAATCGCGGTTACGTATTTCTTCGTTAAATCTATCGATGTATTGGGCTATTAGCGCGAGACTTACTGATTCCTCGAGGAATGGTTTGATTCTTATAAATTAATGTTTTAAATGTGCCAATTATTGTTTCAATTGTTATAAATTAATAGTTTAATCGTTGTTAATTATTTGCTTAAATGTTATAAATTAATAGCTTAAGTGTTATAAATTAATAGTTTGAGTGTTAGGAATTAATGGTATAAATGTAAAAATTAATAGCTTAAATGTTATGAATTTGTGACTTATTGTTGTAAATTCATGACGTAAATATTGTAAATTAATGGCTTAAATGTTATAAATTAATAGTGCAGTCCAGTGTAGATCATCCAAAATGATCTTAGGGGCTTTTGTTGATCCAAACTGGACTGTTGCGTAGTTCTTGGCTTGGTATCTGTTAGGAAAGTGATACATTTACACTGTACATGAGAGTGTGTGTGTAAGCGTTAGAGGGTGTCCTGGTCTGAGTTGAGACAAAGGACTGTTAGTAGTCGTTAGGAAGCGTTTGAAAGAGTCGGTTGTTGACAAGCGTGCGTGCAAGACGTTCTTCAGAGTGGAATATAGATGTATAGCTGTTGTGTGAAATAAAGTCAGTTATTTGTATTTCCAAATCCTCATGATTTCCTTAACATGGTAGCAGAGCGTGGTTTATAGTTTTGCAAGTTATTGAGTGCGTGGCTTTTCAATCTTGCGAGTTAGTTCGAGTGAGTTTCAATAAGGGAAGAAACGTTCAAGGAAAGAAGAGAAAAGATATACTTCGAGCACGTGGGAACGCTTGAGTAAGATATAAGGAATCAATTAAAATGGAGAGATCGGAAATCATGATACCTATATTCGATGGTGAGGATTATGGAATGTGGAAGCAAAGAATTACGATGTTTCTCAAGTATAAGGAATGTGATATTGTTATAACTAGAATGAAGAACAAAAGAGACAATGAAGACTGGGACAAAATGGATTTGAAAGCAATAAATATAATTTATAGTGCATTATCGAATAGACAATTGGAGTATGTTAGGGAAGAAAAAACGGCATATGAAATAGTAAAAAAGTTCAATGAAATGTACTTGAGAGAGTGGACGGCACTACAGATCGTGTGCAGAAGGAGATTGGAAAAGATAAGACTGGATAACTACGGTGATTCAGCATCGTTTTTCAGAGATTTCGAAAAATTAACAAATGAATTAAAAAGTGCGGGCGCACAAGTGAGTGAGAGGGAAAAACTAAATTACATGCTGAATACGTTACCCGAAGAATACAGCTACATAGCGGACATAATAGACGCATTGAAAGAAGAAAATCAAACGGTAGCGTATGTGAAAAATAAAATTGAAATAGCGGAGAAGAGAAATAAGTCCAATCGTGGAGAAATGCAAACCAATGCCTTTTCTGCAAAAAAGGAAGGATGCTTCAGATGTGGAAGAGAAGGACACTATGCGAGAGAGTGTCAAAATGGCGTACAAGCGGGAAGCAGTAACGGCTATTGGCATGGGCCAACACGAGGTCGCAGCAGAGGACAAGGAAACAAAGGCAATACGAGCAGGGGACGTGGAAACTTCCATCGTCAATCAACAACCGGCACGAGCGAGCATGGAAACTCAAGAGCAGGCACATGGATAGCAACGGCGCACGCAGCACACAACAGCGAGACGAATGAGATAAGTGAGAAGGAAATAATGTGGCTATTAGATAGCGGTTGTACCGATCATATAATAAATAATGCAAAGTATTTTGAGAAATGTATTGACCTTAAAGAACCAGTAGATATATATTTAGGCGATAATAGACCGATAAAAGCGACAAAAGTTGGGAATGTTGTAAGTTACTTTGAAGCATTTGGAAAGCGAACAAAAATAAATATGAGAAAAGTTTTTTATGTGAAAGAAATGTCCGCAAATTTGATCAGTTTAGGTAAACTAACAGATAATAAGAATACGGTTATTACAAAAGGAAATATTGCGAAAATAATAGATGTAAACAATAGACTTACGGCTGTAGCGTTCAAAGAGAATGGGATATATAGAATAAAAAGTATATTGAAAAGGAAGGAACACTTAGTAAACAGTGCCATATGTAGTGGTATGAGTAAAAGAGAAAGAGATAGGGAACGTGAGAGAGATAGGGCAGATTATGTCACACATATAGAACAACATATTAAAGTAGGAGAAAAAATGGTACCAGATGGATTACCACCAGACAATAAAACCAAACTTGATTTAGATTCTGACGAAGATGAAGAAGAAGAACAATATTCAGATGGAGATGATGATTACGAGCCACCAGCATATATTGTGAAAAAGGTTCCAAAACCACTTAAGCCATTAGAACGCGAAGAGGAACAAGAAAGATCAGAAAAGGAAAACAGCAGTGTGATTCACACAAAGTATTGTAAAGTAGATATCCCTTGTACATTTGAGGAGGCGATTTGTTGTGAAAATAGTGAAGATGGTAAGAATGAAGAAAATTATAAGAAGAGGAAAAAGAATAGAAAATTGGAGAAGGATAATGACGAAGATAGAAGCAGGGAAGGTGAAGTATCTGCGAGGAACAAGGGCGAAAAATGTAACAAAAGTAGAACAAAGCGGGGAAAAGAAAGAGATAAACAAAAAAAAAAAATAGGACATTGTAAATAAAAGAGAAAAGAGAGCGATGTTGCAAAGAATATGATATGTAGAACGAATGAATAGAGTTTGTAAATTATCGAGAGCGATTTATGGGTTAAAAGAAAGTCCGAGAGATTGGTATGAGTGTTTTGATAGGTATGTGACGAGATTAGGTTTTAAGAAGAATAATGTAGAATTGTGCTTATATACTCATGGAGAGGGAGAAAATGTTGTTTATTTGCAAATATATGTAAACGATTTGTTAATCTGTAGTAAAATAAAAGTAAGTACAGAAGAAAACACTGCGGATATTTTCACGAAGGCACTGTGTAGAAAGAAATTCGAAAGGTTTAGGTCATGGACGAATGTAAATTAAGAGGAATGTAAATAAAGCAATAAGTGTTAAAGTTTCCGTTAAGTAATTCGACAGGCATGTAAATACGATTAAATGTACAGTATAAATGTAAGGAGGCGTGTTAGGAAAGTGATACATTTACACTGTACATGAGAGTGTGTGTGTAAGCGTTAGAGGGTGTCCTGGTCTGAGTTGAGACAAAGGACTGTTAGTAGTCGTTAGGAAGCGTTTGAAAGAGTCGGTTGTTGACAAGCGTGCGTGCAAGACGTTCTTCAGAGTGGAATATAGATGTATAGCTGTTGTGTGAAATAAAGTCAGTTATTTGTATTTCCAAATCCTCATGATTTCCTTAACAGTATCGTTTTCCAAAGATTAATCGACTGATTAATTTTTGGAAAACGATGCCAATTACCAGGTCTCACCACGAGGAGGTGACTACGCACGAGACCCGCCCATGGGTTATTTAACACTACACATCGATCTCGACATTCAACCTATTGGCAGAATGTCCAGTTTTGACACTACTTGACCATGGGCCTGCGTAAAGAAATAGTTGTTTCGTAGTCTAACTGCGAAACACATATCTCCAACGCAGCGCTAACATGAATCTTTACAAACGTAGAACAAGGCATACGTAACGCATCATCTATCTCCCGCACAACGATTACATCGATCAGTACAAATATACAATAATTCGCTTCCCTACTGGCAACATTCGGTATCAAAGACACATTTATCTAACTTGGAACGAAAAGAAGAAGATGAAGCTACTGACACTGTCCCGAAACGGACGAGATCGCGATCTCTCGAAAGAACTAACAAACCTACGCGACGTACCCCCGTACACGAGATAACCCCGAGGTTCAACGGAAAGCCCAAGAATTGGCCGTAACTCGATTCCTGTTTTGCCGTTCGAAACTTACACGAGTCGCGGTTGATGGCGCCGACAGATGATGCCAGTGATCCACTAGTAATACAGCCGTGGATCCATCACATAGGCCAGCAACTTGACACACTCCAACTGAACAAGTGGAACCCGGGGAGGGTCCGCTGAACAGGATTACGAAGGCAAGAGGCCCCAACTGAACAGTGGGGTCCACTCACAGGGAGGGACCGCTGAACAGGATTACCGAGGCACGAGGCCCCAACTGAACAGTGGGGTCCACTCACGGGGCGGGACCGCTGAACAGGATTACGAAGGCAATACCTCAACTGAACAGTGGGGACCACTCACGGGGCGGGACCGCTGAACAGGATTACGAAGGCAATACCTCAATTGAACAGTGGGGTCCACTCCAGCGGGGCCGAACAGGATTACGGAGGACGTGAAATTGGTGGTCTCTGATCGAGTACCGAAGTACCAATCGGACAGGACTGCAGATCCACGACTGAATCCCCAACAGATTAGCAAGCATCACCGGCTCGACGACAACTCCCGTGATCCGATGCAAACGTTGAGCAGTCACCAAGACAGAGCTGTCCTTGGGCGACTTACGAATCCGAAGAGTTGTCTAGAGCGCATTGACCCGCACGCACCCGAAATACACGCGAGCGAGTACGCCACGCGACAGTTTGAAAGAACTGAGTGATCGCGGACCGATATATCGTGGGAACAATTTTTCCAGTATGGTAAGTGAGGGGATCAAGAGAGACGAGATCTTTATTTGTCGTTCCAAGATAGATAAGTATCTTTGTACAGAATGAGCTTACAATGTACATAACATAGGTATCTATCTTATGATTAATTAAAGCTAATACGCTCGCATCCCACGGTGTCCTGCGATGTCCCACGATGTCCCACTTTGCCCCCGCGGGGGGGTAGTAGTCCAGTTTAGATCACCAAAACTATTTTGGGTGATCAAGACCAGACTATATTCAAGTAGTTTTTAGCTTGATATCGTTTTCGAATAATAATACTAATATTCGAAATAGTACTTGGTGTATTATTATTTGGAAAACGATACCAATTACCGGGACCCACCACGAGGAGGTAACTACGCTCGGGTCCCATTTACATATGAGTTTTTACGCATTGGAAGCAGAGATGTAAAATTATTTTATAATAAAGCGACATTGTAGCGGCGGCATTGTTTTGTCCGGAGTTTATTTGTTTTTAAATTACTTGTAATCTAACGGTTTTGGTACTCCAAGGCAAAACAACAACACTATTTGAAATGTCCTATGACTCATGTGCAGCTACAGATAAGATGTCGTTGCCTTCGGTTAAACTACACTTGCATCCTTGATTCCATGAATATGGTGTTGTTTCCTTGGTTTTTAGCAGACATGGAAAATTACATCTTAAAATTACACTCTGCGTTACCACTGCTTTTATACAAAATAGTGAAATGAGAAATTAAGTACTGTATTTAAAATTAAAAAATAATGCTATATAGAAATAAAATAGCAATCCAGGGACCTGAAAGATTTCGTTAATAAAATAATACAATATAAATCATTAATTCACTCACATTGATGGTACTGATTTAAATCAATGAATGTAGAGTTGCTTCCGATTAATGGTACAACTGTTATAAATTAAGAGCACAATTACTTTGAATTAATGGGAGAATATGGTTATAAATTATTGGTATAGTTGTTAAGAATTAATGGAGGAATTGTTTTAGATTAATGGCTTAAATATTATAAATTAATGGCTTAGATGATATAAATTAATAATTTAAATATTGTAAATTAGTGGCTTAGATGTTGTAAATTAATAGCTTAAATGTTATAAATTAATGGCTTAAATGTATAAAATAACACTTTAAATGTTGTAAATTAATGGCTTAGATGTTGTTAATTAATAGCTTAAATGTTATAAAATAATAGCTTAAATGTATAAAATAACACTTTAAATGTTGTAAATTAATGGCTTAGATGTTGTTAATTAATAGCTTAAATGTTATAAAATAATAGCTTAAATGTATAAAACAACAGTTTAAATGTTGTAAATTAGTGACTCAGATGTTGTCAATTAATTGCTTAAATGTTAGAAATTAATTCCTTAAATGTTATAAATTAATGGCTTGAATGTTATAAATTAATAGCTTAAGTGTTGTAAATTAATGGTTTAGACGTTATAAATTACTAGTTACAATGTTGTTGTTTGATATTTTTTCTTACTTACCTGATATTTATGTTCTTCTTCGATGTTCACTCTCCGGAATTTCAGGCACAAAAGAGCTCGCGCGCGACTTCCGTGTTCCTTATATAACTTAACAAGGCGTCGGTTTGTTAATCAAACGGTAACGATTTTTTGACATAGCAGGAGACGGTTTTTCCATTGTAACAAAATCAAATTGAACGATTTCTTAATTTTTATCGTAAATTGGCATCTTTTACGATTTAATACGATATCCATTTTTATCATTTTAAAAGTTTCTACAAACTAAGACTAAATTCACACCTACATGATACTAGTTTTCGACTATCGATTAGTTTGGACAAAAAGGGAAAAGAGCCTAAGGGCAGTCGATGACGTTACTGTGAAATAAGTTAAGCTATTAAATAATCAGACAGATAAAATTCATATTAAGCGTTATATTATATTATCGATATTCGTTCATTTACTCGTGCTAATTAAAAAATAAAACGTTCTTTTTTCTTGAGTAACACCTACATCACTGTTTGCGATATTTAAGTTTCTTATTTAATGCTTATTTAGAAGTCAGGTACCTTTTTAATTCTTCACAAGTTAAACGATTAAATTTACTCGTTATAGTTGTAACATAAAATGGCTTTATTTCTTCAATACCGCCTGCATCGCTGTACGTGATACAGTTATTAATTATGTAGCAAATAATATGATCTAATTGGTTGTAATCGCGGTTACGTATTTCTTCGTTAAATCTATCGATGTATTGGGCTATTAGCGCGAGCCTTACTGATTCCTCGAGGAATGGTTTGATTCTTATAAATTAATGTTTTAAATGTGCCAATTAATGTTTCAATTGTTATAAATTAATAGTTTAATCGTTGTTAATTATTTGCTTAAATGTTATAAATTAATAGCTTAAGTGTTATAAATTAATAGTTTGAATGTTAGGAATTAATGGTATAAATGTAAAAATTAATAGCTTAAATGTTATGAATTTGTGACTTATTGTTGTAAATTCATGACGTAAATGTTGTAAATTAATGGCTTAAATGTTATAAATTAATAGTGCAGTCCAGTGTAGATCATCCAAAATGATCTTAGGGGCTTTTGTTGATCCAAACTGGACTGTTGCGTAGTTCTTGGCTTGGTATCGTTTTCCAAAGATTAATCGACTGATTAATTTTTGGAAAACGATGCCAATTACCAGGTCTCACCACGAGGAGGTGACTACGCACGAGGCCCGCCCATGGGTTATTTAACACTACACATCGATCTCGACATTCAACCTATTGGCAGAATGTCCAGTTTTGACGCTACTTGACCATGGGCCTGCGTAAAGAAATAGTTGTTTCGTAGTCTAACTGCGAAACACATATCTCCAACGCAGCGCTAACATGAATCTTTACAAACGTAGAACAAGGCATACGTAACGCATCATCTATCTCCCACACAACGATTACATCGATCAGTACAAATAAACAATAATTCGCATCCCTACTGGCAACATTCGGTATCAAAGACACAGTTATCTAACTTGGAGCGAAAAGAAGAAGATGAAGCTACTGACATTGTCCCGAAACGGACGAGATCGCGATCTCTCGAAAGAACTAACAAACCTACGCGACGTACCCCCGTACACGAGATAACCCCGAGGTTCAACGGAAAGCCCAATAATTGGCCGTAACTCGATTCCTGTTTCGCCGTTCGAAACTTACACGAGTCGCGGTCGATGGCGCCGACAGATGATGCCAGTGATCCACTAGTAATTCAGCCGTGGATCCAGCACATAGGCCAGCAACTTGACACACTCCAACTGAACAAGGGGAACCCGGGGAGGGACCGCTGAACAGGATTACGAAGGCAAGAGGCCCCAACTGATCAGTGGGGTCCACTCACAGGGAGGGACCGCTGAACAGGATTACCAAGGCACTAGGCCCCAACTGAACAGTGGGGTCCACTCACGGGGAGGGACCGCTGAACAGGATTACGAAGGCAATACCTCAACTGAACAGTGGGGTCCACTCCCGCGGGGCCGAACAGGATTACGGAGGACGTGAAATTGCTGGTCCCTGACCGAGTACCGAAGTACCAATCGGACAGGACTGCAGATCCACGACTGAATCCCCAACAGATTAGCAAGCATCACCGGCACGACGACAACTCCCGTGATCCGATGCAAACGTTGAGCAGTCACCAAGACAGAGCTGTCCTTGGGCGACTTACGAATCCGAAGAGTTGTCTAGAGCACATTGACCCGCACGCACCCGAAATACACGCGAGCGAGTACGCCACGCGACAGTTTGAAAGAACTGAGTGATCGCGGACCGATATATCGTGGGAACAATTTTTCCAGTATGGTAAGCGAGGGGATCAAGAGAGACGAGATCTTTATTTGTCGTTCCAAGATAGATAAGTATCTTTGTACAGAATGAGCTTACAATGTACATAACATAGGTATCTATCTTATGATTAATTAAAGCTAATACGCTCGCATTCCACGGTGTCCTGCGATTTCCCACGATGTCCCACGTTGCCCCCGCGGGGGGGTATTAGTCCATTTTAGATCACCAAAACTATTTTGGGTGATCAAGACCAGACTATATTCAAGTAGTTTTTAGCTTGATATCGTTTTCGAATAATAATACTAATATTCGAAATAGTACTTGGTGTATTATTATTTGGAAAACGATACCAATTACCGGGACCCACCACGAGGAGGTAACTACGCTCGGGTCCCATTTACATATGAGTTTTTACGCATTGGAAGCAGAGATGTAAAATTATTTTATAATAAAGCGACATTGTAGCGGCGGCATTGTTTTGTCCGGAGTTTATTTGTTTTTAAATTACTTGTAATCTAACGGTTTTGGTACTCCGAGGCAAAACAACAACACTATTTGAAATGTCCTATGACTCATGTGCAGCTACAGATAAGATGTCGTTGCCTTCGGTTAAACTACACTTGCTTCCTTGATTCCATGAATATGGTGTTGTTTCCTTGGTTTTTAGCAGACATGGAAAATTACATCTTAAAATTACACTCTGCGTTACCACTGCTTTTATACAAAATAGTGAAATGAGAAATTAAGTACTGTAAATTCGGCCAATCGCGGGGAGACGCAATCGCGAGGAGAGACGTCAACGGGAGTCGTAAATTCCCGTTACGATTATATTAATCGACACCACGAGTTGATCGATCCCCTGATTTCCGTTAAGATAATAGGGGTGATTAAGTTTATATAACACTGTGATTCACAGAATTATAAAATATATATTTCCAACACTTAAACTACACTGTTGAGTCGATACAAATCGTCAATAACAACTTGTCGCACGAATATGAGATAAACACGAATAATAGAGCAAAGTTCGTACAGTCGAATTTCGTATGTTAGTGGACGGGAGAGTTAGATGCTACACGTCGACGTTGTTTTTTCTACTACTAATTGTCGCCCTTAGGCTAGCGCGGAAGAAAGCTCGGTGTGGGTGTGCCCTTTGCATGAAGAACGCGGATTCGTTATTCACGCTGTTCATCAGGAAAAGTGAGGGCAACGATCCGCGATGTCGATTGGCTGTGACCCATGCTGAAAACTGAAGGAGTGAGTCGGAGTCCTCCTATCGACGTGGTTCATACATGACCTTGCACATGGGAAAACTCAGCCTGTTCTGTTAGACAGATGTTTGGTTTTTCCTAATGGGCGCGTACCCGCTTTCTCCGTATTTTTGATTGCGCCTAATAAACCCAAGGACCTCTCTAAAAACCAGATGTGCGTCGCAAATATTTCTAGCCTTAAGAAAACTTTTAAGACGACGGATGGAATGCAGATACATGTGTACAGAATGCAAGAGAAAGTTATGTTCGGTCCTCAGGTTTATTGAGGGTCGAAATGACGTTACGCAGGCCGTCGGCTGGCCGGTCGCGAGAGATGCAGCGCAGATGTTTTAGGCGACGTAACAAGTACTGTATTTAAAATTAAAAAATAATGCTATATAGAAATAAAATAGCAATCCAGGGACCTGAAAGATTTCGTTAATAAAATAATACAATATAAATCATTAATTCACTCACATTGATGGTACTGATTTAAATCAATGAATGTAGAGTTGCTTCCGATTAATGGTACAACTGTTATAAATTAAGAGCACAATTACTTTGAATTAATGGGAGAATATGGTTATAAATTATTGGTATAGTTGTTAAGAATTAATGGAGGAATTGTTTTAGATTAATGGCTTAAATATTATAAATTAATGGCTTAGATGATATAAATTAATAGCTTAAATATTGTAAATTAGTGGCTTAGATGTTGTAAATTAATAGCTTAAATGTTATAATTTAATGGCTTAGATGATATAAATTAATAGTTTAAATGTTATAAATTATTGGCAAAATGTATAAAATAACAGTTCAAAAGTTAGAAATTAATGGCTTAAATGTTATAAATTATTAGCTTAAATGTTATAAATTAATGGCTTAAATGTATAAAATAACACTTTAAATGCTGTAAATTAATGGTTTAGATGTTATAAATTAACAGTTTAAATGTTATAAATTAATAGCTTGAATGTTATAATTTAATGGCTTAGATGATATAAATTAATAGTTTAAATGTTATAAATTAATGGCTAAATGTATAAAATAACAGTTCAAAAGTTAGAAATTAATGGCTTAAATGTTATAAATTAATAGCATAAATGTTATAAATTAATAGTTTAGACGTTATAAATTAATTCCTTAAATGTTATAAATTAATGGCTTGAATGTTATAAATTAATAGCTTAAGTGTTGTAAATTAATGGTTTAGACGTTATAAATTACTAGTTACAATGTTGTTGTTTGATATTTTTTCTTACTTACCCGATATTTATGTTCTTCTTCGATGTTCACTCTCCGGAATTTCAGGCACAAAAGAGCTCGCGCGCGACCTCCGTGTTCCTTATATAACATAACAAGGCGTCGGTTTGTTAATCAAACGGTAACGATTTTTTGACATAGCAGGAGACGGTTTTTCCATTGTAACAAAATCAAATTGAACGATTTCTTAATTTTTATCGTAAATTGGCATCTTTTACGATTTAATACGATATCCATTTTTATCATTTTAATAGTTTCTACAAACTAAGACTATATTCACACCTACATGATACTAGTTTTCGACTATCGATTAGTTTGGACAAAAAGGGAAAAGAGCCTAAGTGCAGTCGATGACGTTACTGTGAAATAAGTTAAGCTATTAAATAATCAGACAGATAAAATTCATATTAAGCGTTATATTATATTATCGATATTCGTTCATTTACTCGTGCTAATTAAAAAATAAAACGTTCTTTTTTCTTGAGTAACACCTACATCACTGTTTGCGATATTTAAGATTCTTATTTAATGCTTATTTAGAAGTCAGGTACCTTTTTAATTCTTCACAAGTTAAACGATTAAATTTACTCGTTATAGTTGTAACATAAAATGGCTTTATTTCTTCAATACCGCCTGCATCGCTGTACGTGATACAGTTATTAATTATGTAGCAAATAATATGATCTAATTGGTTGTAATCGCGGTTACGTATTTCTTCGTTAAATCTATCGATGTATTGGGCTATTAGCGCGAGACTTACTGATTCCTCGAGGAATGGTTTGATTCTTATAAATTAATGTTTTAAATGTGCCAATTATTGTTTCAATTGTTATAAATTAATAGTTTAATCGTTGTTAATTATTTGCTTAAATGTTATAAATTAATAGCTTAAGTGTTATAAATTAATAGCTTGAATGTTAGGAATTAATGGTATAAATGTAAAAATTAATAGCTTAAATGTTATCAATTTGTGACTTATTGTTGTAAATTCATGACGTAAATATTGTAAATTAATGGCTTAAATGTTATAAATTAATAGTGCAGTCCAGTGTAGATCATCCAAAATGATCTTAGGGGCTTTTGTTGATCCAAACTGGACTGTTGCGTAGTTCTTGGCTTGGTATCGTTTTCCAAAGATTAATCGACTGATTAATTTTTGGAAAACGATGCCAATTACCAGGTCTCACCACGAGGAGGTGACTACGCACGAGACCCGCCCATGGGTTATTTAACACTACACATCGATCTCGACATTCAACCTATTGGCAGAATGTCCAGTTTTGACACTACTTGACCATGGGCCTGCGTAAAGAAATAGTTGTTTCGTAGTCTAACTGCGAAACACATATCTCCAACGCAGCGCTAACATGAATCTTTACAAACGTAGAACAAGGCATACGTAACGCATCATCTATCTCCCACACAACGATTACATCGATCAGTACAAATAAACAATAATTCGCATCCCTACTGGCAACATTCGGTATCAAAGACACATTTATCTAACTTGGAGCGAAAAGAAGAAGATGAAGCTACTGACACTGTCCCGAAACGGACGAGATCGCGATCTCTCGAAAGAACTAACAAACCTACGCGACGTACCCCCGTACACGAGATAACCCCGAGGTTCAACGGAAAGCCCAAGAATTGGCCGTAACTCGATTCCTGTTTCGCCGTTCGAAACTTACACGAGTCGCGGTCGATGGCGCCGACCGATGATGCCAGTGATACACTAGTAATTCTGCCGTGGATCCAGCACATAGGCCAGCAACTAGACACACTCCAACTGAACAAGTGAAACCCGGGGAGGGATCGCTGAACAGGATTACGAAGGCAAGAGGCCCCAACTGAACAGTGGGGTCCACTCACAGGGAGGGACCGCTGAACAGGATTACCAAGGCACGAGGCCCCAACTGAACAGTGGGGTCCACTCACGGGGAGGGACCGCTGAACAGGATTACGAAGGCAATACCTCAACTGAACAGTGGGGTCCACACCCGCGGGGCCGAACAGGATTACGGAGGACGTGAAATTGCTGGTCCCTGACCGAGTACCGAAGTACCAATCGGACAGGACTGCAGATCCACGACTGAATCCCCAACAGATTAGCAAGCATCACCGGCACGACGACAACTCCCGTGATCCGATGCAAACGTTGAGCAGTCACCAAGACAGAGCTGTCCTTGGGCGACTTACGAATCCGAAGAGTTGTCTAGAGCACATTGACCCGCACGCACCCGAAATACACGCGAGCGAGTACGCCACGCGACAGTTTGAAAGAACTGAGTGATCGCGAACCGATATATCGTGGGAACAATTTTTCCAGTATGGTAAGCGAGGGGATCAAGAGAGACGAGATCTTTATTTGTCGTTCCAAGATATATAAGTATCTTTGTACAGAATGAGCTTACAATGTACATAACATAGGTATCTATCTTATGATTAATTAAAGCTAATACGCTCGCATCCCACGGTGTCCTGCGATTTCCCACGATGTCCCACGTTGCCCCCGCGAGGGGGTATTAGTCCAGTTTAGATCACCAAAACTATTTTGGGTGATCAAGACCAGACTATATTCAAGTAGTTTTTATCTTGATATCGTTTTCGAATAATAATACTAATATTCGAAATAGTACTTGGTGTATTATTATTTGGAAAACGATACCAATTACCGGGACCCACCACGAGGAGGTAACTACGCTCGGGTCCCATTTACATATGAGTTTTTACGCATTGGAAGCAGAGATGTAAAATTATTTTATAATAAAGCGACATTGTAGCGGCGGCATTGTTTTGTCCGGAGTTTATTTGTTTTTAAATTACTTGTAATCTAACGGTTTTGGTACTCCGAGGCAAAACAACAACACGATTTGAAATGTCCTCTGACTCATGTGCAGCTACAGATAAGATGTCGTTGCCTTCGGTTAAATTACACTTGCTTCCTTGATTCCATGAATATGGTGTTGTTTCGTTGATTTTTAGCAGACATGGAAAATTACATCTTAAAATTACACTCTGCGTTACCACTGCTTTTATACAAAATAGTGAAATGAGAAATTAAGTACTGTATTTTAAATTAAAAAATAATGCTATATAGAAATAAAATAGCACTCCAGGGACCTGAAAGATTTCGTTAATAAAATAAAACAATATAAATCATTAATTCACTCACTACAAATTGATGGTACTGATTTAAATCAATGAATGTAGAGTTGCTTCCTATTAATGGTACAACTGTTATAAATTAAGAGCACAATTACTTTGAATTAATGGGAGAATATGGTTATAAATTATTGGTATAGTTGTTAAGAATTAATGGAGGAATTGTTTTAGATTAATGGCTTAAATATTATAAATTAATGGCTTAGATGATATAAATTAATAGTTTAAATATTGTAAATTAGTGGCTTAGGTGTTGTAAATTAATAGCTTAAGTGTTATAATTTAATGGCTTAGATGATATAAATTAATAGTTTAAATGTTATAAATTAATGGCTAAATGTATAAAATATCAGTTTAAATGTTGTAAATTAATGGCTTGAATGTTATAAATTAACAGCTTAAATGTTATAAATTAATAGCTTGAATGTTATAAATTAATAGTATAAATGTTATAAATTAATAGTTTAGACGTTATAAATTAATTCCTTAAATGTTATAAATTAATGGCTTCAATGTTATAAATTAATAGCTTAAGTGTTGTAAATTAATGGTTTAGACGTTATAAATTACTAGTTACAATGTTATTATTTGGTATTTTTTCTTTATTTACCTTATATTTAAATTCTTCTTCGATGTTCACTCTCCGTAATTTCAGGCACAAAAGAGCTCGCGCGCGACTTCCGTGTTCCTTATATAACTTAACAAGACGTCGATTTGTTAATCAAACGGTAACGATTTTTTGACATAGCAGGAGACGGTTTTTCCATTGTAACAAAATCAAATTGAACGATTTCTTAATTTTTATCGTAAATTGGCATCTTTTACGATTTAATACGATATCCATTTTTATCATTGTAATAGTTTCTACAAACTAAGACTACATTCACACCTCCTTGATACTAGTTTTCGACTATCGATTAGTTTGAACAAAAAGGGAAAAGAGCCTGTATTTTCGGCCTATCGCGGGGAGACGCGCTTGCGAGAGTGCGCGTCAACGGGAGTCGTAAATTCCCGTTACGATTGCAAGAATCGACACCGCGAATAGATTGATCCCCTTATTTCGGCTAGGATAATAGGGTGATTGAATAAGGATAACACTGTGATTAACAGAGCTATAAACTTTATATATTTTCAACACTTTTACACTGATATGCAGTAACGTAGACGATACCCTAAGATATGACATATTCAAGGAACTAGTAAGAGAGGCAACCGAAGTAGCCTCGTAATCGACAGGATGAATGTTGTAGAAAAACTGTAGGTCGTTCTCGTAGGATTACGGAAGAAAGCTCGGTGTGGGTGTTCCCTTTTTATGAAGGACGTGGATTCGTTGTTCACACTTTTCGTGAGTAGGGCGAGGGCACGATCTATGATGTCCATTGGTTTAAGTCAATGTTAAAGAATGACTAGAGGGGATGAAGCCTCCTACCAATGTTGCTAGTTGATGTCTTGTTTAACGGAAAACCTGGATTTCCCGGTGATTAAACATTCGTTTTTTACTAAGTCACTACCAGCTTTCTCCGGGTTTCCTAATAGCGTGTAGTAAATCCAAGGGCCTTTCTAAACTGGCTATAAACAAAAAGCATCTCTAGGATATGGAGCTTATTCCGTAAATTGACGACACATGTCAAAACAATAGCATTAAAAGCTGTCATTTTACGGGTTCCTTGGATTTGTTGAGGGTCGAAGGACGGTGCGTAGACCGTCGGCGGTCAAGCAGCGCCGGATAGCGTGCAGAAGTCTTGCGCGACGTTACAGAGCCTAAGGGACGTTACTGTGAAATAAATTAAGCTATTAAATAATCAGACAGATAAAATTCATATTAAGCGTTATATTATATTATCGGTATTTGTTCATTTACTCGTGCTAATTAAAAAATAAAATGTTCTTTTTTCTTGAATAACACCTACATCTCTGTTTGAAATATTTAAAATTCTTGCTGGATGCTTACTTAAAAGTCTGGTTCTTTATTAATTCCTTTCAAGTTGAACGAGTAAATTTACTCGTTATAGTAACAACATAAAATGGCTTTTTTCTTCAATATCGCCTGCATCGATGTACGTGATACAGTTATTAATTATGTAGCGAATAATATGTACTAATTGGCTGTAATCGCGGTTAGGTACTTCTTCGTTAGATCTATCAAAGGATCTATTAGACTATATGCGAGAGACTTATTGATTCCTCGTAGAAATATCAAATTCTATGAAAATTAAATGATTTTATTCAATTAGTATTCGACAATGTCTGTCATTGTATTTTCGACCAGTCGCGGGGAGACGCGTTCGCCTGATATCACGTCAACGGGTGTCGTAAATACCCGCTACGATTATAATAATCGACACCACGAGTTGATCGATCCTCTGATTTCTGTTAAGACAATAGGGGTGATTGTTTTGATATAACACTGCATTAACAGGATGTAAAAGATATGTCGGAGATGAAAGGACATCGGAGCCTTCCTTTTGGAACTTCGGGAAAATCCCTTAACACCGTAATCTAGATTCTATCATAGGCGTAATTAAACAATTGTCGTCTTTTGATCCGATTGTATTTGTTTGAGATTTGTGATAATAAGCTTGGGCTCGAGGCGACAGCAAGTCGTCGAACGTAGCCGCGGTCACGGGATGAACGCTTTGTCTAACAAAGGTATGGAGTAATTCTATAGCTCTCCTTAAAAGAAATATTTGTGGCGGCACGCGACAGTAAACATTCCAATGGTTTCTCTCCCGTGGCTCGCCACACGCAGACCCTATTCTTCGAGTAAGATGATTGCCAGATGTCGATGCGTCTCCGCAGTACATGTTCGGCTAGCCTGAGGGCCTGTCATAAATCTTAAGATTTAGTTAACTAAAGTCCTTCAGACAGACAAAGAATCTTTGTCCCAGCTACGGGAAGATAGGAAAGACTTATTATATTTTTCAACGAACGGCGTCTCCCACTAGTAACTTTCCTTCGAGGGCGGCTAGCATCTTTTTCTAACCATCGATATGGAGATTGACCAATTAGCAGCAACGCCAATTTCCCTCACCTTCTGAACGAAGGCTATTCTCCATGAATCCAATGATTTCGTGTCCTTAGACACACCCCATCATAGTTTACCTTTGCAGCATCATCGCGACGGAAAGTCATTCTCTCGTGAGGTCGTATTAGCGAGTTACTTAGCGTCTGTACGTTCGGTGGATATTCCACGTTAGCAACTAAAACAACCAAAGGCTGCGAGCAACTGGGTAGAAATCTTGCCAATAGTTCTATTAGGCATACGAACAGCTATTAAAGAGGACCTGAACGTGACGGCAGCCGAAATGGTTTATGGCACCGGCATACAATTGCCGGCAGAATTCTTTTTACCGACTAAGCAACAGGCCAACTCGGAATGCGTAACTCGCCTAAAAGACCGAATAGAAAAGATCAGGCCTCACCCGATTACGCAACACGACGAAAAGAGAACCTTCGTGTTCCGTGATCTCGAAACATCGCCTTACGTATTTTTGCGCCACGACGCCATCGGAGACCCCTTACAACCACCCTACTACGGACTGTATAAGGTTATAGAGCGAGGAAAAAAGACCTTTACGATTAAAATAAACAACAAAAACGTAATAGTGTCCATAAACCGATTGAATCCCGCATTTTTACTAGACGATAACATTGAACACCATAGCACCGAAAAGCGTAATGTAACAACATCGCCTGGTGTCCGAAACGAACAAAGCGAAGGGGACTCAAGAGTTCATCACACTACACGCGCAGGCAGGAAAGTTCGCTTTCCCGATCGTTTCCAGGCAGGCCTTAGATAAGCTAACATTTAGATCTACCTGCGACATAGATATAAGGAAAAACGTTATCACTGGTAAGGGGGTACTGTGGCGGCACGGGTCACGGAACTTTCCGACGACTCCGGATACAAAGCGCTACGCTGTCAAAGCGCGACACCGACGTGCCCAACGTGGGATCGATATCTTCACGCTCTTTTCGCCGAATTCTCGGAAGAGCATACACGTGCCAGCCGCGGCGGCACATCTAATGAACGCACGCTAGTGGGGGATATCGATGGGCAACGAAGGGAAGAGTCTGTTCGATCCGGAACAAAAGGACAAGCAGTCTGTCTCGAGCCGTTAAATAATAATGTCCTCAGTGCCATTGCGTAGCAAACGCGTCGATTGAACTCTCGGTGTCAATTGTTAGTAGTTAACAGTTAATAGTTATTTGTTGACTCTTCTGTTAAATTGTTTCTTAATAAACTGTTGTTCGTTAAACATCTGAGTATTCCTTATGCACCTATCACGACATACCACCTCATACTTAACGCCATCGCTACAGACTGGCGCTGATGGTAAAACTACGTAACATTATTTACAGCGCATGAAGCAAACCGTGTACACATCTCTGAACTTTTGAACAGTTTCTTCCACTTTCTCCTATGAATGTCTTTATGCGATATCCAGGTTGCATTGAAATCAATCAACGTTATTAAAGTCGTAGATTTGGCGAAGTAAATTAAATATTTTCAATTCTTTTTTAAACTTATATGTCGGGTTTACATTGGAAATAGGGTTAGGGGCGTGAAACGAATCTTCGGTTGGATTACACATTGTCGATAAGCAATAGAGAAGAGATTGACTAGTGCAGATACGATTATCATAGAATTGGACAAGTAACCGTGGTAATTAGATACTCGAGAAACTAGTGACAATGATCCTAGGTTCAATAACGAATCCGCGGTCGACGGGATGATGGATGAACGTGCTCGCAAAATCTAAGTCGGACTCTTTGTTAAAACGTGGAATATCCACCGAGCGTACAGACGCTAAGTAAGTCGCTAATACGATCTCACGAGAGAATGACTTTTCGTCGCGATGATGCTGCAGAGGAAAACTATAATGGGGTGTGTCTAAGGACACGAGGTCATCGGATTCGTCGAGGATAGTCTTCGTTCAGAAAGTAAGGGAAATTGACGTTGCTGCTAATTGGTCAATCTCCAAATTGGTGATTAGAAAAAGATGCTAGCCGCCCTCCAGGGAAAGTTGCTCGTGGGAGACGTCGTTCGTTGAAAAATAGGTCTCCTCTATCTTCTCGTAGTTGGGACAAAGACTGTTTGTTTGAAGGACTTTAGTTAGCTAAATCTTAAGATTTATAACGGGCCCTCAGGCTAGCTGAAAGTGTACTGCGGAGAAGCATCGACATCTGGCAGTCATCTTTTAAGGAGAGTTATAGAATTACTTTATACCTTTGTTAGGCAAAGCGTTCATCCCGTGACCGTGGCTACGTTCGGCGACTGGCTATCGCCTTGAGCCCAAGCTCATTAACACAAATCTTGAACAAATACAATCGGATCGAAAGACGACAATTGTTTAATTACGCCTATGATAGAATCTAGATTACGGTGTTAAGGGATTTTCCCGGGGTTCCAAAGGGAAGGCTCCGATGTCCTTTCATCTCCGACACGGCCATCCTGACTATCACACGTCCTCGTGTGTAACTAAAATATTGCAATTTTTTCTTTTTTTTTTTAACATTAGACTCGACGTAACTGATATTATTTACCATTCAATTAAACGTTCCAAATAAGACGAGGGTCCATTTCGACAACGAGATTTTGTTCAGAGGTTTGACAAGCAAGGAAATGAAGGAGAACTAAAATTAGTGGCGTTATAATTTGTATTCAAAGTGCTAGTTGCATTCTGTGAGTTATCAGTCAGATCGTAACGACACGACAGATCATTTTTGATTTCGTACACGGGTGAATCTCAGTTTGTTGGATCGTGTTACTACGTTGGGCGTATTACGAAGGCGCAGAGTGTCCCACTTTACGTATTACGAAGGCGCAGAGTACCACACTGGGTGCACGACCACAACGTGGTATTAATGATCCTCTGAGGTCCGTGAACTTGCATCGTTATTATCACCGTCGTTGTCATCATCGTAGACGTCTAACTCAGCAGGAACGCTGCTGTCTGGCATCTTCCTCAGTCTGTCATGTCTGCCCTTATATGATCTTTTGCCGTCTAAGGTTTCTAAGGTGTACCTATCTCCTTCCAAAATCTCTGCTGTCCTGAACGGACCTCTGAATTTCGGATCTAGCTTCGTTTGGTTCCTTTCCTCGTTTTTACGTAATACAAAATCACCAAGGTTAAACCTAACTACTTGAGCCTTATTTTTGTCGAACCTATCCTTATCGTATTTGGCACTTGCTTCTATACATTTTATCGCCTGTCGTTTTACATGGGAGATATCTACTTCTCTTTCTTCGATGTTGTCGGGTACGGACAAGCCGTAGGGTCTCGCTGTTTTACCGATTAACAGTTCCAATGGGCTCGACTTAGTCACGCGGTTGGGGGTACAATTTAAAGCCAGTTGTGTTTCCCCGATCGCGTCTTGCCAGGACCTTCCGGTCGTATCTATTGTTGTGAAGGTATTTTTTAGCGTACCCATGATACGCTCTACCTGTCCATTGGCCCTGCTAGCACCGGTTGCTATTAAGTGGAGTTTAATATGTTTGTCTCTGCAAAAGTCTTGAAATTCTTTACCCGTTAAACATCTTCCCTGGTCCGCTATTATCCGGCAGGGGCTGCCGAATAAGAATATAGCGGACATGAGTGCTTTAATGGTATTAAGGGAGTCTATCTTACGGGTGTGGTGCAAGTATACGAACTTGGTGAAGGCGTCGACCAACACAATGACATATTCCTTCGCGTCGTTTTTACCGCTTAGTTTGCCCGTGATATCCATGTGAACCGTGTGCCAAGGTATGCTGGTCTTAGGTATGGGTGTAGTTCGGCTTGTATTTTGCCTGAACTAGCCTTAGAAACTCGACAAGCATGACAGTTCTCAACGAATTTGCGAACGTATTTCGCCATTCCTTCGAACCAGTAATACTCGTACAGTTTCTCGAGCGTTTTATCCCATCCTAAGTGCATGATTGACTGGTGTACATGGCTGATCACGGACCATCTAAAGCTTCTTGGGACAATGGGCAAGCAGAGAGTTCTGCCTCTTCTTTGTATTTTACGGTACAGGGTGCTGGATCGTATTTCGTAGGTGTTCGCGATGTCGTCCGCAAGCTCGTCGTTCCGCAACTTATCAACGATTTCGGTGATTTGGGGGTCGCGACGTTGCTCCACTAAGAGCCAGTCGTCGGAGATTTCGGCCAGATTGATTTCCTTTTCGGCGATTTTGTCGATCGTACGGTGATCCGAGTCTACGTGGTTCCACGAAAAGAAATCGGCGTGAGCCATTTGTTTGCCTTCCCGATACATAATGTCGAAGGTGAAAGTTTGCAGGTAGGCCCACCACCTGTAAACCCTGTCGCTTAAATGTACCTTATTACTGGATGCCTTCAGGGAATTCCAATCAGTGACAACGAGGAATT
Organism: Bombus flavifrons; assembly: GCF_040668555.2. Lineage (NCBI taxonomy): Eukaryota > Metazoa > Arthropoda > Insecta > Hymenoptera > Apidae > Bombus > Bombus flavifrons. Next base: position 2,297,164 of record NC_138458.1, on the reverse strand, counting down.
CTCGACCGTGTAGGTAATGGCGGAAAAGTTTGACGGCGTTTACAACCGCCAACGTCTCCAGTTCATAGGAATGGTATCTAGATTCCGCGGGGCTAGTCTTTTTACTGTAATATTCTACTACTCTATTTTGACCTTCGACCTTATACATCAAAATAGCCCCATATCCTTCAGAACTAGCGTCGGTATGTAGTTCTATCGGGTAGTTGGGGTCGAATATCATTAACACCGGTGCTTCGGTCAGGACGGAAATTACCTTTTGCCTTATTTTTTCATGTTTATCCGTCCAAGCTATGCTTTTGTTACCGGAAGTAAGCGCGTACAAGGGTTTCATTATCTGTGAGAATTTAGGGACGAATTTTCGGAAGTAAGAGGCTAGACCTATGAATTGTCTGAGCTGTGTGACGGTCGTTGGCGCAGGTAAAGAGCTCAGGGCGTGTATTTTACCCGGGTTGGGGCGAACTTCTCCGTCACGGATTACATACCCCAAATAAAGTACCGAGGTCGTTAGAAAAGAACATTTTGAAAAGTTGAAAGAGAATCCGGCTTTTGCGAGGGTATCCAATACGGTGTTCAATCTTTCTAGGGCTTGATCTATCGAGTCGGCAATAATTAGAACGTCATCCAAGTAAACAACAACATATGAATACGCAAGGTCGCCTAAGGCATTGCGAATGGCCCTCTGAAAAACGGAAGGTGCGTTTTTCAATCCGAACGGCATGGTTAGGTACTCGTATTGTCCGTCGGGTGTAACGAGCGCCGTATACTCCGTCGAATTAGGATGAATGGGAATCTGATGAAACCCGCTGGCCATGTCTAAGCGAATGAAGTATCTGGCCTTTTGCAATCTCGCGATCTGATCCGCGATGAGGGGTAGGGGATACCGATCCGCGACCGTGTTTTTATTTAACTCTCGAAAATCTACACACAGTCTATCTGAGCCGTCCTTTTTCTTCACGAGTATCATGGGGCTCGCGAACGGCGAACTACTGGGCCTTATGATTTTTGCATCGATTAACTCGCTGATTCTCTCTCGCACTGTTCTTCGTTCTTCCTCGCTGAGTCGGTAGGGCCTTCTTTGTACGGTGATGTTGGGATCAATTAATCGAATCTCTAACTGGCCTAGAAAGAATTTCTAAGAATAGAAATCAATCGGCTCTTATCATTACCACATACTTCGGTGTCTACTTTATCAAAATCAATCTCATTTTCGACGGTTTTATGGCAAGCATTGACTGTCTTCGTTTTGCGGATATCGAGGCCGTTGGGCGTAATGATTACATCGAATCTTACTATCTCGCGACCAATCATAATATCGTACTTTAAATGACTATCGTCAAGGACGTGAAAAGCTATCTCCAATGTAAAATCGTTAATACGTACGACGGACAAAATCTGGGACGTACTTTTAACGCAGGTATTCCCGATTCCTTGCATTACTATTACATCAGTCGTTCTCTTACCGGAAAATTTCGAGGCTACGGATTCTTTAATTAATGAGCACTCGGCTCCGGAATCGAAGTAAAACGGAAACGACTCACCCAGATGACTCAAACTACCAATTGGCGGCTTCATCTCACAGAAGTCTGCTCGGGGTTTGTTATTGTTATTGTTATTGTTATTGTTATTGTTATTGTTATTGTTATTGTTATTGTTATTGTTATTGTTATTGTTATTGTTATTGTTATTGTTATTGTTATTGTTATTGTTATTGTTATTGTTATTGTTATTGTTATTGTTATTGTTATTGTTATTGTTATTGTTATTGTTATTGTTATTGTTATTGTTATTGTTATTGTTATTGTTATTGTTATTGTTATTGTTATTGTTATTGTTATTGTTATTGTTATTGTTATTGTTATTGTTATTGTTATTGTTGTTGTTATTGTTATTGTTATTGTTATAATCGTCTATATCATTGCTGTTGTTGGTCCTTTTGGTTTAATCATCATCGTGGCACGTTTCAAAGTATAATCCCAACCTCTCCAACGGAACCATACGATACCTTTTATTAAATAACAGATAGGAAGAATTGTCTTTTGTCATTAAACGGATAATACGAAACATGAGTGGCTGGTTGTACGTGACGACATTATTTTGTAAGCAATCATACCTTGTCGAGCGGTTAAATCCTGAGGATCGTTCAAATAAAGACCGTTTAATCCTCGTCCGCACGATTTCCACCACCATCCGCCTTTTAGCATGGAAGCGCAGTTCAACGATGACCTATCGTTGTCCCTGTGTGAAATGAAATATCGTCTCTAACGAATAGTTGACTCTTATTACGATTAATCTATCCGATATTATCCGTTCTTCAATGCTTTTTGCTCTATGCTTTCACATAACCGAAATTGTCATCTCATGCATTCTAACAAATGAAGAAATAACGTGTTACCTGTTGTACGTGGAAAACGGATTATTGTACGAACCGTACCATGGATCGTTTAATGAGTCACCGGCATTTCCGTCGTAACCGTCAATCTCCAATTTATAATATTCTCCTTCTGAATAGATTTTGAAGTGAGAGTACTGTGCGTACCTAAACGAAAGTACATAGATATATAATTTTTGTATGCGCACGGATATACGGATGTTCCGAAACGTTCTATATCTTAAATGTACAGAGAAAATCGTCTTTGAAATCCTCTCCGATCTATTCTACACAGACATTAAAACTTCCGAACTTCGTATCCAAAATCAGTTGCAATTGTAATTTTGATATTTCTTACCTTTTGTTACCTTCGAAATCTTCGAGTTCCACCCGAAGCATGTAATCTTCGTTGTTAGTTAACATGTATATGTTTTCGTTGCCAAGCCAAAACTCTCGAGCAGGATCACCAAAACCGTTTTTATAATCAGCCCAATCACGATTGAAATTTTCTCTTGGCTCGCCGAAATCGTCTCTTCTTTAAATAACCTAGGAAAAAGTGGAAATTCTTTTTCGAATTATGATATAAAAGAAGTAGGAAGATTAAATATCTTTTACCAACGAACGCGGCTGTTTATTGTACGCACAGTTATTCTTTTTCTGTAACGACCTAAGAGTATAAGCTATCGATTCTACATTGATCCTACATTGATTCTACATTGCGAAATATACTTTTTTGGGAAAAAAAGCCCGTTCTATCACACTAGTTTTATCTCGATGCATGATGCACACGCGTATATACATATTATAGTATTTGGACGAATCTCTGTTTTACCGTCCAACCTCCTTCGGCGATATCCTGCTCGCAATAAACCTTGAGAAACCAATAGGTTGTTCCACGAATTTGAAGATAATAGACACCGCTATCTCTCATGCCAGCATTTAACAAATCAACACATGAATAGTCCTGTAACGTTAAACAATATGTACATGTATTATCGTGTTTGTAAGCATTGATAATATGGAATAACGCTTTCTTTTTCTTGCGTAGATTTTTCACTCTGTTACATATTACGTACATAGATTAGTAGTTTTCTCTCTTTTTACAATATTGTTATACATATTTAATGTTTCAATTATACAATCGTATTGTAAAAACTACTTTTCTCTTTCTTTCCTTTTATTTCTTCTAGAAATATGGTATAGATTTTCAAAATTCCCATAAAGGAAGGATTAATAAAAATTTCACCGACAGGGACTTTTTACGAGCCATATTCGAACGTTTCAAAGTTGATGGTTCTACGTGATGCACATGTGTACATTATAGTGACTTTGTGTGTTATTTACGGTTTGACGAGACGAGTAATTACGAGCAACTTTAAAATGACCGTTTAAACGAAACATTCAGAATGTTAATCGATGTATTACGTAATAAATTTTTCAAATCTGAACATTTCTTTGTGTTATAGCACATACGATATGTACGTGAACGAAGGTGGGCATATGCGTAGGCATGTCGTGTATTCTATAAGTGATTTAACTATACTGTGTATGCACGATAAAATGCATATGTTTAAGATTCCTTCTTTCTCTCCAACCCCTTCACCCTTCCCCCTCCCTACACAATCACTCCTTTTCCGTAGTAATTGGGCCTCCCCTTGTCTACACATTCTTCACATAGAAATACAGCAGCGTTGTTGTTACGTTTACTCTCTCATCTTCTTCCGTTTCATCGCGTTCGTTCGCTTATTCGCTTACAGGGTCTTACAAGGTAACTAAACTATAGAAAAGAGAGAGGAAGAAAGAAAAAAGTATGTTTGCATAAAAGTCATGCGGTATATCGATTATTCCACTTTGGTCGGTTAAAAACCAAAGAAGAAATGAGAAAAATATAAAATACTATATAAAAACTGTTTCTAATTCGTTTGAACGGTGCCGATTACCAGTGACGTTAATTGGTACGGGTTGAGAATGTTTTTGTTGTTTATTACCTTAACATCTTTGTAATTAAGGAATGCATCGGTGGTAAAGGTGGAATTTGCTGTACTTGGTTTGTTTTTGACACTTGGGAATATAACAATGAAAATATAACGATTTTTAGACGATGATCGCTGCGAACTCGGTGATAATGGGGGGCCTATTGAAGGATTGGCTGTCGAGTTGGAGAAATTAGTGGAACCAGCTATATTGCTTGAATTAATGAAATTATTGATCGATACGGCGTTCGACGAGGTCGGCGAAGACATGGACATCGACACAGACGAAACAATGGTAGTCGGATTGACCGGTAAAACGGTTGTTTCAACTGCAATGTCATCAGAGAGTTCAACGTATCTGTGAATCGAAAGAAATTCGTTCTACATGAAACATAATAATTAATTACATAGCAATGTAATAATGGTGTTTCGTTAGTTGAACGTAGTATATTGTCGCTACACTTTCTACATATTTATTTATTTATTTATTTACTAATATTCTTTTACATCGTTCTTTCACGCATCATATACCTATGTATAATAATATATTGGAATATTTACTAACAACAGATGCAATCAATTCGAAATACGATTCTTTCACATTACACGAAACGAAAGATTTCTTTTCATCGAACGGAACAAAGCAAACAGATAAAGATAGAAATACGTATGTACATTGTCTGTTATTATTAGAGAGAAAAGATTATTTCTCGAAAAATGGAATGGAACTGACAACGTCGTAAATGCCTTTGGTTTCTATATTATTTCGTAACATGGTGTATGATAATAAAAGCAAGCGAATAAAGTATCAAAGAAGGAAAACTAACCTATTGGAGTCGTATTCGACAAGGCGATCGATCGTGGGATCTAGCAGCAATTCCGCAGGTATTGGACGCTGAGCAAGGCTAGCTACATCGTCCTCCTGCTTTCGAAGTCTATTCTCCACTCCTTCTAAATTTTCGATAATCTTATTCGTTTTCGATCTTAAATCCACATGAATTTCACTGATCGCTCTTTCTTGTCTTTGCGTTTGTGTAAGTAATTCATCGGATTTTGGCAAGAGATCGTCCACGGAACTTTTCGTGCCAACCTGTCGAAAAAAGTATAATACCTATCTATATGGAATGCCGTCAAGTGGACATGTAAAATTGTGCATGCGGTCATACAACGTGATTAACACGGCAGGTAAACAGTGAAATTAACAATTTAGCCACATCTTCTCAGCTTACCACGACGTTCCAGACTTCATCCATTTTCTCCGATACAGTCAACAATTGGATATATTTGTTCGACGAGTCGATCGATTTTACTCTGCCTTGGTGGTGGCGGCTCGGTAGTTGTCGTTGTTGTTGTTGTAACGTTGAACGCCGGTCGACCGTTCGTACTTCCTCTCACTAATATCGCATCGTGCACGTCACTCATCATGTTGTAAATAGTTCCCAAACGATCGGAAACCAAGTTTACGTGAAACTGTAACTTTCTGTCCATATTGTTTGTCGCTTGCCTTAAATTTTCTATCCCGATCGTAATGTGATTTATTACTTCATTACTCATCGCTTTAGTGATTTCGATTACGCTCATACATTGACTGGCTTTTTTTCGCTGGCTTCGGCATTTATGTCGTCATTTTGTAACAAGTTATTATCCAATTGATGTTTCAAATCGATCAATTTATTATCTATATCCGATACCTTTTGATCAAGTGACAATAATTTTTCACCAAGAGTGAAATCGGATGATGATGTATTTTCTCGCTTCTGATGGATTGCTTGTAATTTCGGACCTGTTTTGCCAAATAAATGCCAATTTATACGATAAACTTGAACAGCGAATGGCAACCGTAGAAAGAAAAGAAGAAGAAGCATCAGTAAAAAGATAAAAGTATGGAAAAGAGACAAAGAGAACGAAAAAAGGGGAGGGGGGAAATACAGGGAAAGCAGGCTTGTATACGTGTGTACATATGTAGGTATATACCTATACAATAGGTATATATAGGTAGGTACCTATAAACTACACGTAAATACAATTGTTAAGTAAACGATATAGATAAAAGAAAACCGGCTGTAAATGTAATACAATTCAAACGACAATTTGTAGTTGCGATCCATGTTTGTTCTAACCGAGTCGATCAGTCCAATATTTTTTTTTTTTTTTTCTTTTCTTCTTCTATAGATACGTCTGTTAACGAATTTCTGTTTTTACGTATTAGCATTTTATGTACATACATACATACGTACCGCTTCTGATTTCACTGTCGTTTTTATCATCGCTCCTTTTTGTCGAGTATGCAGATTCAGTTGAAGAAAATTCAATTTGATGAGAATTGAAAAGTTTTAGATCTAATGTTCGTAGCTTTGTAATAACTGCATCGGTTTTATCGATATTATCATTCACGCGTGAATCCAAAGCTTCCACTCTTCTCATCAAGTGTTCCACCGCTTTGTCCAAATTTTCAATGTGCTTTAATTTTGATTCCAAAGTCGAAACTATAACCTCGAAAACGTTAAAGAGGTATTGCTCTCTGAAAAAAAAGTACCGAAAAGTATTACGATCAAAGAATGAAATTCGTTTTAATTTCAATTAAGAAATTTTCATTTCACTGGAGTAATGCAAAAGTAAGAATGTTCATCCATTGATTCGTTACATCTTAACTATCTCAACAATTAATAGAAATTTCAAAATATGAACAAATTATCAAATTTGATTAATATTAGTTATTATAAAAAGCTACAAAATTAATTCATCTTCTATAAATAAATTAAACGATATTGATAATCGATACATCATTGCTATAAATGAGGAAAATGTTGCTCTATCTTATATAAAATAGTATCGGATCTAAGATAAAGCTGAATCTGAAACAACTTGCACAGATGTATCCTTTCTCTCGTTACGATGTAAACTGTAATTTTACGCAATCCATAGGTAGGTCAACAGTCGTACTCTCCATGGTTATTACGGTCCTTTCGAATCTTACAAATCTGTAAACTTTATAGTGTAATGCCTAAATTTGTAGAATTTGTATGTAATTGTATGTAATGTAAAATATAACGGCATTGTTGTCATTACTTTTACCACATGTACACGACTACTGAACGATAATCAACATACTTAAATAATTAACATACATATACATTATTAAGAATTACAACATATTTTCGTAAATTTTATCATTTATTCTCTTTTCGTAACGCACACGCGATATTCGTATTCGTATTCGTATTCGTGTGTGTATTCTCTGGTTTACTCTGGCTTTATTCGTCGAATAAAAATGTAATTTATAATAATAATTATATATAAATATAGTATGTAACATGCAATGATTATAGAATGTAGAATTATAGTAAAATATATACAGAAAGAAAATGACTCGCAAATATTTGCTCACTCGCTTTTACTAAATATACAGATACGATAAATATACCTTGTAAGGAGAGTAGGAAAATATCCTAATTATTAATTATTCGAACGAGGAGATCTACGTTTACCAGTTTCAATGATTTTCAAATATATTATTGTCAGGATCATGATTTTGAACAACTTTTTCCTACGTATGTTTGGGGCCCTGCTCGGCTGTAGCTTTCGAGATATGTACATATTCGTAAAAATACCTTTGCTACCTTTTATCTTGGTATCGGTTAGGTTGCTGGCAGCTTTGTGTACCGGGCAAGATGATATTACCTATACGTATGTATGCGAGTTTATGGCTCTCGCATAGATAAAGCCAAACTTGTACTGTTTCGCGTTGCAGGATCGCTGGATAGATGATTCCTCCACAGTGAAAGTGAACAACGAAAAACGGAGAGTATTTACACCAGTTCACTGGTGGATGAATACTCCGGATGAACGCTAACATATTCTTGGCGACTGAAATAGTGAATTGTTTAAATAATATATTAGAATCTGTTACTTTTTCGCTAATATTCTAAATCTTCTAAATATTTTCATGTAAATTACAGTTTACGTTGACGTTGTACACCTGTGCTTAAAATACGGATAAATCGAAATTTTGTTCCTTTTTTTCTTCAAATTGATGAACATCTACAATTATTATTAAAATTACACATTGAACATAAGAGCAATCGGCCGAGACCCTGTAGCCTTGTAATTGAAACGCCCGCTCGTTGCAAGTTTGATAGTCCTACGTGCTATAATGAGATTATTCCTACGTAAAAATGAATTAAAAAAATTAATGACAAGTGATTAATAAGAATTATTAGTAAGGAATACTTTTTAAATCCTATTTAATTGATTTGATATGATGAGACGAAACCTTTCATGATCATAAGAATATATAATATAATAGAATGAATAATAGAATATATAATAGAATATATAATAGAAAAGTTTGTGAAGTTAACTTATGTTTACTTTACCCTTTCCGATAATAAAAATACTTTATGATACTTATCAGCTTCTTTCGGGCAAAGTTATTTTATTTTTACAATATAAAAAGTTGAGTTATCTCTTTTAATTCTTTAGAATTACGATATTACAATCATTAATGCCAGATTCATCGAGGAGCGATAAAACAAAGTATCCTCAAAGGTCACATCCATCAAACCCAGTTGTTAGATAAACTTTATGTAAAATTTTTAATCGAGAGATCTTTACAAACACGACGATACTGCTGCTGCAGTGCGACATGCTCGACGTATCGTCGACTGATTGTTTGAAAAATGGTTCACAATTCGATCAACTGTATAGGCAGCTGAGGTTAGTATTGCTTAAATGCGATCGATGATCGACTATGTCTACTGTCGTAGTTACGATTGGCTGAATGAGAAACAAATATTTATACAAGTATGTATTTGGTGCTGACGAGATTTACTTCTGACTGATTTCTTCACATATACTTGAACGATTCTAACTGAAGAATGAAATTTAAAACGTAATTTTATTCTATTAATTTCTACTTCGTTCCAGCTATTGCCGATTCATCTACAAGTATAGTATGTACGTATGATTATACAAATTATAATAATAAACAGGTCTCGTGTTCCTAAGCCAAAAAAAATCGTTCTCTTTACTTTCCTTCTAATTATCAAATTGTCAGATTAATATCTTATACTTTATCTATATGTAAATGAAGTTGTCTATTATAAAATTCTATCATCTCAAACGTATCGCGTAATTTTAATCGCTGATATTTCTGTTGTTTCAATTATTATGCCGACATCGTTATATAATGTTACCTTAAATAATAATAAGACCTTGTTCTTTCACGAATGCTCCTCTTAAATAAGTCTCAATAAGAATAATTGATACCATAAGCGTAATTATTATAGATATCGGTCCTTCGATTCATAGAAAACAGAAAATGTCGTTATTCTTTCAAATACAATTGTATCATATAAGGTCCATGACGTTGCAAAAAAAAAGAGAGAAAGAAAGGTTACAATATAAACATACATGATAGAACGCATGTTTTAATTTAATTTATTAAGCTATAACTGTATAATTGTTTTACTTGATCCACATTTTTAACCAGCTTATAACGAAAATGGGCATGAATATTATCGAAATTACTCTAGTGTAAAAGTACTCCGCAGCGAAACCAACGAACAAAAACTAACAACGACTATTGAAAGGTGGAAGCGGAATTACAACGAGCGCTTACAACGGACGACATTCCACAACTGATAACTTCCGTAAGATTGAAGAAGAAGAAGGAACAGAAGAAAAAGAAAGAGAGAACGGCAGAAATAAAGAACGGAACGAAGAAAAATACGCGATTTTAAAAATTCACGTACCCACGGCACTCCCGACGAAGATCACTTAATGTTCGGTTAGTTGTTCGCATGCAAGTTCTTCTTCTTCTTTTTAAGCCGAACATCCATTCATTCTCAACGCTTATATATATGTACAAAGCAATAAGTAAATTCACCAACGATAATGTTTCTAAGTGAAGATATATACGCGAGAATGTAAATGTTCTTTTCGACTGGAACAAAACCAATTTGATCGAAGCACAAATCACGAAACACTCGGCAAAGAAAACACGACTATTACAAGTTGCAACAAACAGGAAAAGATCTTTCTTTCGCCATTACCAATTTTAAATTGTTTCATAACAATTCGTTATCATAACGAATGTTCAAGGTGATCACAGCGGAGTTTATCCCCATCCTCTTCGATATAACACTTTGATCACCGTATACGCACCAAGGATAAGATGAGATGATGAACTTAAGCGAATCCTATATTTTTCTCATTTTTCTCTTTGTAGCAAAATCATTACTTGTTCTGTTGGTTTCGCTCTACTTTTAATATTCGTTCGCCTTGATCGAAATATATACGACCGTTGTCATTACGAACATTGACATTTCCTTGATGAAGACACACACACACACACACGGTAAATGAGTAATTAGTATAGTCTCTTAGAAACGACTTAAAAAAGAAAGACAAAAGACCGTATCAATTTGTTGTATTTATATGTGCGCAACTGTTCCACAGACAAAATCAGAACCATTATTTAATTCTTTTGAATCTCGATGATTACGCGCACTTCGCACTGAATGTTGTGTATGACACCTGTTCCGTTTTCTTCCAAGTTCGATGATCTATCCGTTCTTCTCTTCTTCCTAGATATATAAGTTCGATATAAATTGAAACATAGATAAACCCTATGTCATATACGATTGTGCATCACCCTTCCTTATTCTAATGTTTTTCACTTTATTGTTCGTACGTCTCCTGAAATAACGAGCAAAATATACAACAGTAATACGCAATTATGCGCACCGTATTTTAAATTCGATACAAACAATCAGACTGCCGACACCATAAAGCACCAACAAGTTCCCGATCGCCGCTAAATAGTAAGAGTTACTTTCACGTACATACGTGTCCGCTTTGAAAGAGTGCTTGTACCTCTCCCCACTGATCTACCGACCATTCTGTGGTCTTTTTCCGTCCTTTCCCTCTGTAAGGCTATGATCCGATCTGAAACGGTTCGATCCGTTTGAATTCGTACTGTTCCGTTTCGTTGCAACTTCTTCTTCCCCTTCCTTTGCGTTGCCCTTCTCTTTCTCACCCTACCTACCACTCTACCCCTTCTTGACTGATGTCGTTGCCAGCGTCACCAGGAGAAGTTCCTATCGCAGGAACAAGATGACGTCACTTATAAAACGAAGACATACATGTATGTGACCATACGCGAATACGACTGTCAGTCCCCATCACTGTCTTGCCCCTTCGCTTATTTGAGTGCATCTATAGTACGAGATATTCCGTCATTCTATGCTACTACTACATACACCATAAATACTGTTTTAATTCTTACTGCTGCCGTTCTTCATGCTTCCAAACTTTCAACAGTTCCAACAGCCATTTTACTTCTACTTTTGACTTTCTGACAATATCGATTACAGTTGATTGAAAAATAAGCAGGAATAAACCGAACATTACCTGCGTATGATATATTAATTTGTAAATACATATCTATATCGCATCGATATCTATCTAATATTTAATATATTTGCATCTAACGTATTGATAACTTTCATTTTCTTCGTAATGATTATAAATCATCTTTTTATAAATCATTATTTATCTTTTAATTAAAATGTGTCAGAGCGCAGTTGGAACGAGGATTAAAATTACATAACTTAAACGTAAAATGAAGATTAAGGAAATAACTATTATTAAGGTGAGCTAATTCAAAGGTGAAAATTGCTTTTAAATAAGATAAATGTCGTCAGTTATTTATAGCTGAGCTTCTATCTCGTATCTATACTCTTCGTGTGAAATTACAAACAAATCAAAACATTATTTTGCGAATCTAAGAGAACTTGTGTGAAATATTTCGAGAATGTCATGATCTTACATTCTAAGAGAACGTGTCAGACTTTTCACCTTGATCGAGACGTCGATACAATTGTTGATCAAGAAACGAGAACAGGCATACTCGGTATTACTGTGAAATGTGCATTCCATGATTATCAGGGCGCATCGATGTGAAATATGCATTAAAATTCCAACGACAACGACGAGAATGAAGAAATGGAAAAGATTAAATAACGAATCTAATCAAAATCGAAAAAAAGAATGCAATACAGTAATTCGGTAAATGCGATAAAGGAAAAAGTAACAAGATACGATCGGAAAGAAGATGTACAAGAAAATTAGTAAACCGACAGACTGGCAATGAGGTAGATCGTAGTATAAAAATGAAGAGAGGAAGAAAGCAGAGGGGAAAGGGAAGAGTACATTATAAATTCAAGTATACATAGGTATCGTCATATATGTATGTATGTAGATCGGTAAAATTGTTTCACTTATCGACACAAATTAACCGGAATGCTTTGTCACGGACTGAATACAGGATAGAGCTGATACCTGTCGCTGTTTTTACGTGTCCCATGTTTGGGGGACCATGTGACCTGTGAGGCGTGATATATTCCCTATGTTAGGGCAATGTATCAATCAGATCGATCAATGTAGAAGCGCTTAAGCACGCTTGTCCAATGTAATAGGAAATACTCTAATTTTTTTGAAGTTGGTATTCAGTTGGAATTTGTGAGACACGAAGTCCCATATAATTATGTTACGTCTACTCTGTACTTAATCGATGCTATTACAATCTAATACATATCGCACGGTGCATCAAATATGAAACCTACGTACAAATAATATATGTAACAAAACATTCACAGTTCATATTTCATTTAATAATTCTAATGAGCATTCATAATCGTACATACATACAATAAGAAAAACAGAGTAAACATCTATAGAAATAGAAACAAGATTGGGATTTCATTTATTATGTCACTATAACTGTAACTGTGATCTGTACGTTCAGTATAGTATGTCAAATATACAAAATAATGACAATTTATCTCCCAACTGAATGGAACATCACGATATATAATACCTCGAATACGATCTACTAATGTCACCTTCTTCTCAATAATAAGGTCTTCGAGGATTGTTCTAAAAATAAAAGGAAGAAAAATAAACATTTGATTAGTGGTTAAGTATATGAAACATAACTTTGGTATTGCGAAATTTTTTAGATGTTTGACAAAATTACCAAAGGATTAGGCCTAAATCTGTAGGCAAGCATCATTCTCTTTCTGTAGGCATCGAATTCATCGTCGTCCCTGGATACACCATCCGGTCTTTCGGAACCTAAACCAGCACTGTCGAATCTATTGGTTGCTCTATAGAAAAATGAGAAATGTCGGTACAACATCGAAGATATTGGTATTAATAAATGAAGTAGGAAATGGTCACAGATAGATCAAATAAAATGCTAAGGAAATTCAATAATACGGTAAACTTCTATCATAAAAATAATTCACATGTATTATATGTTTATATGTGAAATTAACGCGAATATAAAGAGTACAATCAGTCAGGAACTACTTACTTATTAATAGGTTCGATGCGACCATTGCCTTCGCTACCTAATCCTTGTCCTTCGCTCCAACCAAGTTTTTGTAGCATGTGAAATCCTAAAGAATTGCAAACTTCGTTAATTTGGTTGTCAAACATAACTTACTGACAAAAAGATACATATATATTTTAATATATGTAAATACATGGACAAAGAAAGGCAGGCTGCGTACCGATGTTATCTTCTTTTAGTTTGTACTCCTTGTAATCGCTAAGGTCAGGTTCCTTCCCTTGATTAACTGCGTTATATAGTTCCATAAATTTTTTAAGTTCATCCGGTAGCAAGATATCACCAATATGATGCTTTCCTTCTGCTTGGGCCGTCAATTCTTCAGCCCACATTTGAGTAGCCTCCATTTCGGCAGATTTGAGTTTGTGTTCCCAAGTACCACCTTCCGTCTCTTCGTCACTGTCGTATTCGTATTTGTGCTTACCCTGTGCTTCTAAACGTCTTACTTCTTCTCTTTTTCTTAATAAGTTTTGGTAGAGAAGATTTATCTGAATGAAGGTTAGAATAAACGGTGAGTGAGTTGGCAGAAATTACACATAGTTGAATTAACAAAGTACTAAGCTCGATCTTAATCTTAAATCTTAAATGAACGCTTGAAATAAAACAATTTTAAAATAAACAATCTTGTCACCTTGTAATGATCTTCGGCTTTTTTCCTTTGCTCTTCAGTGAGATCTAACGTCCCCAAAGTTTGTCGTGCATATTGTATCAAGGCTGGATCGTTCCTTGATATTTTAGTTAACATAGGGTTCTTTGTTTCCGTACGTTGCACTTTTGGTGATGGAATTATAACAGCCGGTTGTCCAATTTGTCCAGGAATCGCGATACCTGGCTGTGAAAAGCCACTACTACTTTGCTGTTTATTATGGATGGTTAACGTGTTCATTTCTGCTACAGGCACCTTATTATCTGGATCACCCCATCGGCTACGTCTTTTTCGTTTACGTTCTTCCTTGTTGTCTTCCTTTGATCGATCTGTAGAATTGTTATCGCTCTCTCTCTCGTTTCTTTTCTGTTTAATGTACAAATAATTATAATCAATAATGGTAGATGATGACACGATGCAAAAATAAATATACATTATATATACCTTGTGGTGAAACATGCTTGTTAGAGGTAGGACCTTGATCGCTATCGTCATTATCGCTGAGAGCTTCTTCCGGACAATAGAGTTCCGCGCCGGTGTTTTTATTTTCCTTAACGGATTTTTCGGTGCGAAATTTTGCCAATCCCCTGTACTGCATATAGGCTGCATAACGTTATATATATTGGGCTTGTTTCGACGTTTAAAGTGTTGTGCATTGCATTCTGCACGTAAAAAGGAGTGAAAAGAGCGCTTAAACGTCGAAATATCTCAAACGGGAAGGAAATGACGGCTAGTTTTAGTCAAAATCGACGAAATCAAAGCGATTTTCTAGCTGTTGGGCTTGTTTCGATTGATAGACGGTTGTGCATTGCATTCTGCACGTAAAATGGAGTAAAAAGAGCGCTTAAACTTCGAAATATCTCAAACGGGAAGGAAATGACGGCTAGTTTTCTTCAAAATCGACGAAATCAAAGCGATTTGCTAGCTGTAGGGCTTGTTTCGACGTTTAAACTGTTGTGCATTGCATTCTGCACGTAAAATGGAGTGAAAAGAGCACTTAAACGTCGAAATGTCTCAAACGGGAAGGAAATGACGGCTAGTTTTAGTCAAAATCGACGAAATCAAAGCCGTTTTCTAGCTGTAGGGCTTGTTTCGATGATTAAACTGTTGTGCATCGCATTCTGCACGTAAAAAGGAGTGAAAAGAGCGCTTAAACGTCGAAATATCTCAAACGGGAAGGAAATGACGGCTAGTTTTCTTCCAAATCGACGAAATCAAAGAGATTTGCGAGCTGTTGGGCTTGTTTCGACGTTTGAACTGTTGTGCATTGCATTCTGCACGTAAAATGGAGTGAAAAGAGCACTTAAACGTCGAAATGTCTCAAACGGGAAGGAAATGACGGCTAGTTTTAGTCAAAATCGACGAAATCAAAGCCGTTTTCTAGCTGTAGGGCTTGTTTCGATGTTTAAACTGTTGTGCATAGCATTCTGCACGTAAAAAGGAGTGAAAAGAGCGCTTAAACGTCGAAATATCTCAAACGGGAAGGAAACGACGGCTAGTTTTCTTCCAAATCGACGAAATCAAAGAGATTTGCGCGCTGTTGGGCTTGTTTCGACGTTTAAACTGTTGTGCATAGCATTCTGCACGTAAAAAGGAGTGAAAAGAGCGCTTAAACGTCGAAATATTTCAAACGGGAAGGAAATGACGGCTAGTTTTCTTCCAAATCGACGAAATCAAAGAGATTTGCGAGCTGTTGGGCTTGTTTCGACGTTTAAACTGTTGTGCATTGCATTCTGCACGTAAAAAGGAGTGAAAAGAGCGCTTAAACGTCGAAATATCTCAAACGGGAAGGAAATCACGGCTAGTTTTAGTCAAAATCGACGAAATCAAAGCAATTTTCTAGCTGTTGGGCTTGTTTCGATTGATAGACGGTTGTGCATTGCATTCTGCACGTAAAATGGAGTGAAAAGAGCGCTTAAACTTCGAAATATCTCAAACGGGAAGGAAATGACGGCTAGTTTTCTTCAAAATCGACGAAATCAAAGCCGTTTTCTAGCTGTAGGGCTTGTTTCGATGTTTAAACTGTTGTGCATAGCATTCTGCACGTAAAAAGGAGTGAAAAGAGCGCTTAAACGTCGAAATATCTCAAACGGGAAGGAAATGACGGCTAGTTTTCTTCCAAATCGACGAAATCAAAGAGATTTGCGAGCTGTTGGGCTTGTTTCGACGTTTAAACTGTTGTGCATTGCATTCTGCACGTAAAATGGAGTGAAAAGAGCGCTTAAACGTCGAAATATCTCAAACGGGAAGGAAATGACGGGTAGTTTTAGTCAAAATCGACGAAATCAAAGCGATTTTCTAGCTGTAGGGCTTGTTTCGACGTTTAAACTGTTGTGCATTGCATTCTGCACGTAAAATGGAGTGAAAAGAGCTCTTAAACGTCGAAATATCTCAAACGGGAAGAAAATGACGGCTGGTTTTAGACAAAATCGACGAAATCAAAGAGATTTGCGAGCTGTTGGGCTTGTTTCGACGTTTAAACTGTTGTGCATTGCATTCTGCACGTAAAATGGAGTGAAAAGAGCGCTTAAACGTCGAAATATCTCAAACGGGAAGGAAATGACGGGTAGTTTTAGTCAAAATCGACGAAATCAAAGCGATTTTCTAGCTGTAGGGCTTGTTTCGACGTTTAAACTGTTGTGCATTGCATTCTGCACGTAAAATGGAGTGAAAAGAGCGCTTAAACGTCGAAATATCTCAAACGGGAAGGAAATGACGGGTAGTTTTAGTCAAAATCGACGAAATCAAAGCGATTTTCTAGCTGTAGGGCTTGTTTCGACGTTTAAACTGTTGTGCATTGCATTCCGCACGTAAAATGGAGTGAAAAGAGCTCTTAAACGTCGAAATATCTCAAACGGGAAGAAAATGACGGCTGGTTTTAGTCAAAATCGACGAAATCAAAGAGATTTGCGAGCTGTTGGGCTTGTATCGACGTTTAAACTGTTGTGCATTGCATTCTGCACGTAAAATGGAGTGAAAAGAGCGCTTAAACGTCGAAATATCTCAAACGGGAAGGAAATGACGGCTAGTTTTAGACAAAATCGTCGAAATCAAAGCGATTTTGTAGCTGTAGGGCTTGTATCGACGTTTAAACTGTTGTGCATTGCATTCTACACGTAAAAAGGAGTGAAAAGAGCGCTTAAATGTCGAAATATCTCAAACGGGAAGGAAATCACGGCTAGTTTTAGTCAAAATCGTCGAAATCACAGCGATTTCCTAGCTGTAGGGCTTGTTTCGACGTTTAAACTGTTGTGCATTGCATTCTGCACGTAAAATGGAGTGAAAAGAGCACTTAAACGTCGAAATGTCTCAAACGGGAAGGAAATGACGGCTAGTTTTAGTCAAAATCGACGAAATCAAAGCGATTTTCTAGCTGTAGGGCTTGTTTCGATGTTTAAACTGTTGTGCATAGCATTCTGCACGTAAAAAGGAGTGAAAAGACCGCTTAAACGTCGAAATATCTCAAACGGGAAGGAAATGACGGCTAGTTTTCTTCCAAATCGACGAAATCAAAGAGATTTGCGAGCTGTTGGGCTTGTTCCGACGTTTAAACTGTTGTGCATTGCATTCTGCACGTAAAATGGAGTGAAAAGAGCGCTTAAACGTCGAAATATCTCAAACGGGAAGGAAATCACGGCTAGTTTTAGTCAAAATCGACGAAATCAAAGCAATTTTCTAGCTGTTGGGCTTGTTTCGATTGATAGACGGTTGTGCATTGCATTCTGCACGTAAAATGGAGTGAAAAGAGCGCTTAAACTTCGAAATATCTCAAACGGGAAGGAAATGACGGCTAGTTTTCTTCAAAATCGACGAAATCAAAGCCGTTTTCTAGCTGTAGGGCTTGTTTCGATGTTTAAACTGTTGTGCATAGCATTCTGCACGTAAAAAGGAGTGAAAAGAGCGCTTAAACGTCGAAATATCTCAAACGGGAAGGAAATGACGGCTAGTTTTCTTCCAAATCGACGAAATCAAAGAGATTTGCGAGCTGTTGGGCTTGTTTCGACGTTTAAACTGTTGTGCATTGCATTCTGCACGTAAAATGGAGTGAAAAGAGCGCTTAAACGTCGAAATATCTCAAACGGGAAGGAAATGACGGGTAGTTTTAGTCAAAATCGACGAAATCAAAGCGATTTTCTAGCTGTAGGGCTTGTTTCGACGTTTAAACTGTTGTGCATTGCATTCTGCACGTAAAATGGAGTGAAAAGAGCTCTTAAACGTCGAAATATCTCAAACGGGAAGAAAATGACGGCTGGTTTTAGTCAAAATCGACGAAATCAAAGAGATTTGCGAGCTGTTGGGCTTGTTTCGACGTTTAAACTGTTGTGCATTGCATTCTGCACGTAAAATGGAGTGAAAAGAGCGCTTAAACGTCGAAATATCTCAAACGGGAAGGAAATGACGGCTAGTTTTCTTCCAAATCGACGAAATCAAAGAGATTTGCGAGCTGTTGGGCTTGTTCCGACGTTTAAACTGTTGTGCATTGCATTCTGCACGTAAAATGGAGTGAAAAGAGCGCTTAAACGTCGAAATATCTCAAACGGGAAGGAAATCACGGCTAGTTTTAGTCAAAATCGACGAAATCAAAGCAATTTTCTAGCTGTTGGGCTTGTTTCGATTGATAGACGGTTGTGCATTGCATTCTGCACGTAAAATGGAGTGAAAAGAGCGCTTAAACTTCGAAATATCTCAAACGGGAAGGAAATGACGGCTAGTTTTCTTCAAAATCGACGAAATCAAAGCCGTTTTCTAGCTGTAGGGCTTGTTTCGATGTTTAAACTGTTGTGCATAGCATTCTGCACGTAAAAAGGAGTGAAAAGAGCGCTTAAACGTCGAAATATCTCAAACGGGAAGGAAATGACGGCTAGTTTTCTTCCAAATCGACGAAATCAAAGAGATTTGCGAGCTGTTGGGCTTGTTTCGACGTTTAAACTGTTGTGCATTGCATTCTGCACGTAAAATGGAGTGAAAAGAGCGCTTAAACGTCGAAATATCTCAAACGGGAAGGAAATGACGGGTAGTTTTAGTCAAAATCGCCGAAATCAAAGCGATTTTCTAGCTGTAGGGCTTGTTTCGACGTTTAAACTGTTGTGCATTGCATTCTGCACGTAAAATGGAGTGAAAAGAGCTCTTAAACGTCGAAATATCTCAAACGGGAAGAAAATGACGGCTGGTTTTAGTCAAAATCGACGAAATCAAAGAGATTTGCGAGCTGTTGGGCTTGTTTCGACGTTTAAACTGTTGTGCATTGCATTCTGCACGTAAAATGGAGTGAAAAGAGCGCTTAAACGTCGAAATATCTCAAACGGGAAGGAAATGACGGGTAGTTTTAGTCAAAATCGACGAAATCAAAGCGATTTTCTAGCTGTAGGGCTTGTTTCGACGTTTAAACTGTTGTGCATTGCATTCTGCACGTAAAATGGAGTGAAAAGAGCGCTTAAACGTCGAAATATCTCAAACGGGAAGGAAATGACGGGTAGTTTTAGTCAAAATCGACGAAATCAAAGCGATTTTCTAGCTGTAGGGCTTGTTTCGACGTTTAAACTGTTGTGCATTGCATTCTGCACGTAAAATGGAGTGAAAAGAGCTCTTAAACGTCGAAATATCTCAAACGGGAAGAAAATGACGGCTGGTTTTAGTCAAAATCGACGAAATCAAAGAGATTTGCGAGCTGTTGGGCTTGTTTCGACGTTTAAACTGTTGTGCATTGCATTCTGCACGTAAAATGGAGTGAAAAGAGCGCTTAAACGTCGAAATATCTCAAACGGGAAGGAAATGACGGCTAGTTTTAGACAAAGTCGTCGAAATCAAAGCGATTTTGTAGCTGTAGGGCTTGTATCGACGTTTAAACTGTTGTGCATTGCATTCTGCACGTAAAATGGAGTGAAAAGAGCTCTTAAACGTCGAAATATCTCAAACGGGAAGAAAATGACGGATAGTTTTCTTCAAAATCGACAAAATCAAAGAGATTTGTGAGCTGTTGGGCTTGTTTCGACGTTTAAACTGTTGTGCATTGCATTCTGCACGTAAAAAGGAGTGAAAAGAGCGCTTAAACGTCGAAGTATCTCAAACGGAAGGAAATGATAGCTAGTTTTAGTCAAAATCGACGAAACCAAAGCGATTTGCTAGCTGTAGGGCTTGTTTCGACGATTAAACTGTTGTGCATTGCATTCTGCACGTAAAAAGGAGTGAAAAGAGCGCTTAAACGTCGAAATATCTCAAACGGGAAGGAAATGACAGCTAGTTTTAGTCAAAATCGACGAAATCAAAGCGATTTGCTAGCTGTAGGGCTTGTTTCGACGTTTATGCTGTTGTGCATTGCATTCTGCACGTAAATGGAGTGAAAAGAGCGCTTAAACGTCGAAATATCTCAAACGGGAAGGAAATGACGGCTAGTATTCTTCAAAATCGACGAAATCAAAGAGATTTGCGAGCTGTTGGGCTTGTTTCGACGTTTAAACTGTTGTGCATTGCATTCTGCACGTAAAAAGGAGTGAAAAGAGCGCTTAAACGTCGAAATATCTCAAACGGAAGGAAATGATAGCTAGTTTTAGAAAAATCGACGAAACCAAAGCGATTTGCTAGCTGTAGGGCTTGTTTCGACGATTAGACTGTTGTGCATTGCATTCTGCACGTAAATGGAGTGAAAAGAGCGCTTAAACGTCGAAATATCTCAAACGGGAAGGAAATGACGGCTAGTATAATTCAAAATCGACGAAATCAAAGAGATTTGCGAGCTGTTGGGCTTGTTTCGACGTTTAAACTGTTGTGCATTGCATTCTGCACGTAAAAAGGAGTGAAAAGGGCGCTTAAACGTCGAAATATCTCAAACGGAAGGAAATGACAGCTAGTTTTAGTCAAAATCGACGAAATCAAAGCGATTTTCTAGCTGTAGGGCTTGTTTCGATGTTTAAACTGTTGTGCATTCCATTCTGCACGTAAAAAGGAGTGAAAAGAACGCTTAAACGTCGAAATATCTCAAACGGGAAGGAAATGACGGATAGTTTTCTTCAAAATCGACGAAATCAAAGAGATTTGTGAGCTGTTGGGCTTGTTTCGACGTTTAAACTGTTGTGCATTGCATTCTGCACGCAAAATGGAGTGAAAAGAGCGCTTAAACGTCGAAATATCACAAACGGGAAGGAAATGGCGGCTAGTTTTCGTCAAAATCGACGAAATCAAAGCGATTTTCTAGCTGTTGGGCTTGTTTCGATTGATAGACGGTTGTGCGTTGCATTCTGCAAGTAAAATGGAGTGAAAAGAGCGCTTAAACTTCGAAATATCTCAAACGGGAAGGAAATGACGGCTAGTTTTCTTCAAAATCGACGAAATCAAAGAGATTTGCGAACTGTTGGGCTTGTTTCGACGTTTAAACTGTTGTGCATTGCATTCTGCACGTAAAATGGAGTGAAAAGAGCGCTTAATCGTCGAAATATCTCAAACGGGAAGGAAATGACGGGTAGTTTTAGTCAAAATCGACGAAATCAAAGCGATTTTCTAGCTGTAGGGCTTGTTTCGACGTTTAAACTGTTGTGCATTGCATTCTGCACGTAAAATGGAGTGAAAAGAGCTCTTAAACGTCGAAATATCTCAAACGGGAAGAAAATGACGGCTGGTTTTAGTCAAAATCGACGAAATCAAAGAGATTTGCGAGCTGTTGGGCTTGTTTCGACGTTTAAACTGTTGTGCATTGCATTCTGCACGTAAAATGGAGTGAAAAGAGCGCTTAAACGTCGAAATATCTCAAACGGGAAGGAAATGACGGGTAGTTTTAGTCAAAATCGACGAAACCAAAGCGATTTGCTAGCTGTAGGGCTTGTTTCGACGATTAAACTGTTGTGCATTGCATTCTGCACGTAAAAAGGAGTGAAAAGAGCGCTTAAACGTCGAAATATCTCAAACGGGAAGGAAATGACAGCTAGTTTTAGTCAAAATCGACGAAATCAAAGCGATTTGCTAGCTGTAGGGCTTGTTTCGACGTTTATGCTGTTGTGCATTGCATTCTGCACGTAAATGGAGTGAAAAGAGCGCTTAAACGTCGAAATATCTCAAACGGGAAGGAAATGACGGCTAGTATTCTTCAAAATCGACGAAATCAAAGAGATTTGCGAGCTGTTGGGCTTGTTTCGACGTTTAAACTGTTGTGCATTGCATTCTGCACGTAAAAAGGAGTGAAAAGAGCGCTTAAACGTCGAAATATCTCAAACGGAAGGAAATGATAGCTAGTTTTAGAAAAATCGACGAAACCAAAGCGATTTGCTAGCTGTAGGGCTTGTTTCGACGATTAGACTGTTGTGCATTGCATTCTGCACGTAAATGGAGTGAAAAGAGCGCTTAAACGTCGAAATATCTCAAACGGGAAGGAAATGACGGCTAGTATAATTCAAAATCGACGAAATCAAAGAGATTTGCGAGCTGTTGGGCTTGTTTCGACGTTTAAACTGTTGTGCATTGCATTCTGCACGTAAAAAGGAGTGAAAAGGGCGCTTAAACGTCGAAATATCTCAAACGGAAGGAAATGACAGCTAGTTTTAGTCAAAATCGACGAAATCAAAGCGATTTTCTAGCTGTAGGGCTTGTTTCGATGTTTAAACTGTTGTGCATTCCATTCTGCACGTAAAAAGGAGTGAAAAGAACGCTTAAACGTCGAAATATCTCAAACGGGAAGGAAATGACGGCTAGTTTTAGTCAAAATCGACGAAATCAAAGCGATTTACTAGCTGTTGGGCTTGTTTCGATTGATAGACGGTTGTGCATTGCATTCTGCACGTAAAATGGAGTGAAAAGAGCGCTTAAACGTGGAAATATCACAAGCGGGAAGGAAATGACGGCTAGTTTTAGTCAAAATCGACGAAATCAAAGCCGTTTTCTAGCTGTAGGGCTTGTTTCGATGTTTAAACTGTTGTGCATCGCATTCTGCACGTAAAAAGGAGTGAAAAGAGCGCTTAAACGTCGAAATATCTCAAACGGGAAGGAAATGACGGCTAGTTTTCTTCAAAATCGACGAAATCAAAGCGATTTTCTAGCTGTTGGGCTTGTTTCGATTGATAGACGGTTGTGCATTGCATTCTGCACGTAAAATATAGTGAAAAGAGCGCTTAAACTTCGAAATATCTCAAACGGGAAGGAAATGACGGCTAGTTTTCTTCAAAATCGACGAAATCAAAGCGATTTGCTAGCTGTAGGGCTTGTTTCGACGTTTAAACTGTTGTGCATTGCATTCTGCACGTAAAATGGAGTGAAAAGAGCACTTAAACGTCGAAATGTCTCAAACGGGAAGGAAATGACGGCTAGTTTTAGTCAAAATCGACGAAATCAAAGCCGTTTTCTAGCTGTAGGGCTTGTTTCGATGTTTAAACTGTTGTGCATCGCATTCTGCACGTAAAAAGGAGTGAAAAGAGCGCTTAAACGTCGAAATATCTCAAACGGGAAGGAAATGACGGCTAGTTTCCTTCAAAATCGACGAAATCAAAGCGATTTTCTAGCTGTTGGGCTTGTTTCGACGTTTAAACTGTTGTGCATTGCATTCTGCACGCAAAATGGAGTGAAAAGAGCGCTTAAACGTCGAAATATCTCAAACGGGAAGGAAATGACGGCTAGTTTTCTTCCAAATCGACGAAATCAAAGAGATTTGCGAGCTGTTGGGCTTGTTTCGACGTTTGAACTGTTGTGCATTGCATTCTGCACGTAAAATGGAGTGAAAAGAGCACTTAAACGTCGAAATGTCTCAAACGGGAAGGAAATGACGGCTAGTTTTAGTCAAAATCGACGAAATCAAAGCCGTTTTCTAGCTGTAGGGCTTGTTTCGATGTTTAAACTGTTGTGCATAGCATTCTGCACGTAAAAAGGAGTGAAAAGAGCGCTTAAACGTCGAAATATCTCAAACGGGAAGGAAATGACGGCTAGTTTTCTTCCAAATCGACGAAATCAAAGAGATTTGCGAGCTGTTGGGCTTGTTTCGACGTTTAAACTGTTGTGCATTGCATTCTGCACGTAAAATGGAGTGAAAAGAGCGCTTAAACGTCGAAATATCTCAAACGGGAAGGAAATGACGGGTAGTTTTAGTCAAAATCGACGAAATCAAAGCGATTTTCTAGCTGTAGGGCTTGTTTCGACGTTTAAACTGTTGTGCATTGCATTCTGCACGTAAAATGGAGTGAAAAGAGCTCTTAAACGTCGAAATATCTCAAACGGGAAGAAAATGACGGCTGGTTTTAGTCAAAATCGACGAAATCAAAGAGATTTGCGAGCTGTTGGGCTTGTTTCGACGTTTAAACTGTTGTGCATTGCATTCTGCACGTAAAATGGAGTGAAAAGAGCGCTTAAACGTCGAAATATCTCAAACGGGAAGGAAATGACGGCTAGTTTTAGACAAAGTCGTCGAAATCAAAGCGATTTTGTAGCTGTAGGGCTTGTATCGACGTTTAAACTGTTGTGCATTGCATTCTGCACGTGAAAAGGAGTGAAAAGAGCGCTTAAACGTCGAAATATCTCAAACGGGAAGGAAATGACGGCTAGTTTTAGTCAAAATCGTCGAAATCAAAGCGATTTTCTAGCTGTAGGGCTTGTATCGACGTTTAAACTGTTGTGCATTGCATTCTGCACGTAAAAAGGAGTGAAAAGAGCGCTTAAACATCGAAATATCTCAAACGGGGAGGAAATGACGGATAGTTTTCTTCAAAATCGACGAAATCAAAGAGATTTGTGAGCTGTTGGGCTTGTTTCGACGTTTAAACTGTTGTGCATTGCATTCTGCACGTAAAAAGGAGTGAAAAGAGCGCTTAAACGTCGAAATATCTCAAACGGAAGGAAATGATAGCTAGTTTTAGTCAAAATCGACGAAACCAAAGCGATTTGCTAGCTGTAGGGCTTGTTTCGACGATTAAACTGTTGTGTATTGCATTCTGCACGTAAAAAGGAGTGAAAAGAGCGCTTAAACGTCGAAATATCTCAAACGGGAAGGAAATGACAGCTAGTTTTAGTCAAAATCGACGAAATCAAAGCGATTTGCTAGCTGTAGGGCTTGTTTCGACGTTTATGCTGTTGTGCATTGCATTCTGCACGTAAATGGAGTGAAAAGAGCGCTTAAACGTCGAAATATCTCAAACGGGAAGGAAATGACGGCTAGTATTCTTCAAAATCGACGAAATCAAAGAGATTTGCGAGCTGTTGGGCTTGTTTCGACGTTTAAACTGT
Organism: Bombus flavifrons; assembly: GCF_040668555.2. NCBI lineage: Eukaryota > Metazoa > Arthropoda > Insecta > Hymenoptera > Apidae > Bombus > Bombus flavifrons. The sequence goes on along the minus strand of NC_138458.1, from coordinate 2,271,569 downwards.
TGTGCATTGCATTCTGCACGTAAAAAGGAGTGAAAAGAGCGCTTAAACGTCGAAATATCTCAAACGGAAGGAAATGATAGCTAGTTTTAGAAAAATCGACGAAACCAAAGCGATTTGCTAGCTGTAGGGCTTGTTTCGACGATTAGACTGTTGTGCATTGCATTCTGCACGTAAATGGAGTGAAAAGAGCGCTTAAACGTCGAAATATCTCAAACGGGAAGGAAATGACGGCTAGTATAATTCAAAATCGACGAAATCAAAGAGATTTGCGAGCTGTTGGGCTTGTTTCGACGTTTAAACTGTTGTGCATTGCATTCTGCACGTAAAAAGGAGTGAAAAGGGCGCTTAAACGTCGAAATATCTCAAACGGAAGGAAATGACAGCTAATTTTAGTCAAAATCGACGAAATCAAAGCGATTTTCTAGCTGTAGGGCTTGTTTCGATGTTTAAACTGTTGTGCATTCCATTCTGCACGTAAAAAGGAGTGAAAAGAACGCTTAAACGTCGAAATATCTCAAACGGAAGGAAATGATAGCTAGTTTTAGAAAAATCGACGAAACCAAAGCGATTTGCTAGCTGTAGGGCTTGTTTCGACGATTAGACTGTTGTGCATTGCATTCTGCACGTAAATGGAGTGAAAAGAGCGCTTAAACGTGGAAATATCACAAGCGGGAAGGAAATGACGGCTAGTTTTAGTCAAAATCGACGAAATCAAAGCCGTTTTCTAGCTGTAGGGCTTGTTTCGATGTTTAAACTGTTGTGCATCGCATTCTGCACGTAAAAAGGTGTGAAAAGAGCGCTTAAACTTCGAAATATCTCAAACGGGAAGGAAATGACGGCTAGTTTTCTTCCAAATCGACGAAATCAAAGAGATTTGCGAACTGTTGGGCTTGTTTCGACGTTTAAACTGTTGTGCATTGCATTCTGCACGTAAAAAGGAGTGAAAAGAGCGCTTAAACGTCGAAATATCTCAAACGGAAGGAAATGATAGCTAGTTTTAGAAAAATCGACGAAACCAAAGCGATTTGCTAGCTGTAGGGCTTGTTTCGACGATTAGACTGTTGTGCATTGCATTCTGCACGTAAATGGAGTGAAAAGAGCGCTTAAACGTCGAAATATCTCAAACGGGAAGGAAATGACGGCTAGTATAATTCAAAATCGACGAAATCAAAGCCGTTTTCTAGCTGTAGGGCTTGTTTCGATGTTTAAACTGTTGTGCATAGCATTCTGCACGTAAAAAGGAGTGAAAAGAGCGCTTAAACGTCGAAATATCTCAAACGGGAAGGAAATGACGGCTAGTTTTCTTCCAAATCGACGAAATCAAAGAGATTTGCGAGCTGTTGGGCTTGTTTCGACGTTTAAACTGTTGTGCATTGCATTCTGCACGTAAAATGGAGTGAAAAGAGCGCTTAAACGTCGAAATATCTCAAACGGGAAGGAAATGACGGGTAGTTTTAGTCAAAATCGACGAAATCAAAGCGATTTTCTAGCTGTAGGGCTTGTTTCGACGTTTAAACTGTTGTACATTGCATTCTGCACGTAAAATGGAGTGAAAAGAGCTCTTAAACGTCGAAATATCTCAAACGGGAAGAAAATGACGGCTGGTTTTAGTCAAAATCGACGAAATCAAAGAGATTTGTGAGCTGTTGGGCTTGTTTCGACGTTTAAACTGTTGTGCATTGCATTCTGCACGTACAAAGGAGTGAAAAGAGAGCTTAAACGTCGAAATATCTCAAACGGAAGGAAATGATAGCTAGTTTTAGTCAAAATCGACGAAACCAAAGCGATTTGCTAGCTGTAGGGCTTGTTTCGACGATTAAACTGTTGTGCATTGCATTCTGCACGTAAAAAGGAGTGAAAAGAGCGCTTAAACGTCGAAATATCTCAAACGGGAAGGAAATGACAGCTAGTTTTAGTCAAAATCGACGAAATCAAAGCGATTTGCTAGCTGTAGGGCTTGTTTCGACGTTTATGCTGTTGTGCATTGCATTCTGCACGTAAATGGAATGAAAAGAGCGCTTAAACGTCGAAATATCTCAAACGGGAAGGAAATGACGGCTAGTATTCTTCAAAATCGACGAAATCAAAGAGATTTGCGAGCTGTTGGGCTTGTTTCGACGTTTAAACTGTTGTGCATTGCATTCTGCACGTAAAAAGGAGTGAAAAGGGCGCTTAAACGTCGAAATATCTCAAACGGAAGGAAATGACAGCTAGTTTTAGTCAAAATCGACGAAACCAAAGCGATTTGCTAGCTGTAGGGCTTGTTTCGACGTTTAAACTGTTGTGCATTGCATTCTGCACGTAAAAAGGAGTGAAAAGAGCGCTTAAACGTCGAAATATCTCAAACGGGATGGAAATGACGGCTAGTTTTAGTCAAAATCGACGAAATCAAAGCAATTTTCTAGCTGTTGGGCTTGTTTCGATTGATAGACGGTTGTGCATTGCATTCTGCACGTAAAATGGAGTGAAAAGAGCAATTAAACTTCGAAATATCTCAAACGGGAAGGAAATGACGGCTAGTTTTCTTCAAAATCGACGAAATCAAAGCGATTTTCTAGCTGTAGGGCTTGTATCGACGTTTAAACTGTTGTGCATTGCATTCTGCACGTAAAAAGGAGTGAAAAGAGCGCTTAAACATCGAAATATCTCAAACGGGAAGGAAATGACGGATAGTTTTCTTCAAAATCGACGAAATCAATGAGATTTGTGAGCTGTTGGGCTTGTTTCGACGTTTAAACTGTTGTGCATTGCATTCTGCACGTAAAAAGGAATGAAAAGGGCGCTTAAACATCGAAATATCTCAAACGGGAAGGAAATGACAGCTAGTTTTAGTCAAAATCGACGAAATCAAAGCGATTTGCTAGCTGTTGGGCTTGTTTCGACGTTTAAACTGTTGTGCATTGCATTCTGCACGTAAAATGGAGTGACAAGAGCTCTTAAACGTCGAAATATCTCAAACGGGAAGAAAATGACGGCTGGTTTTAGTCAAAATCGTCGAAATCAAAGCGATTTTCTAGCTGTAGGGCTTGTTTCGACGTTTAAAGTGTTGTGCATTGCATTCTGCACGTCAAAAGGAGTGAAAAGAGCGCTTAAACGTCTAAATATCTCAAACGGGAAGGAAATGACGGCTAGTTTTAGTCAAAATCGACGAAATCAAAGCGATTTTCTAGCTGTTGGGCTTGTTTCGATTGATAGACGGTTGTGCATTGCATTCTGCACGTAAAATGGAGTGAAAAGAGCGCTTAAACGTGGAAATATCACAAGCGGGAAGGAAATGACGGCTAGTTTTAGTCAAAATCGACGAAATCAAAGAGATTTGCGAGCTGTTGGGTTTGTTTCGTCGTTTAAACTGTTGTGCGTTGCATTCTGCACGTCAAACGGAGTGAAAAGAGCGCTTAAACGTCGAAATATCTCAAACGGGAAGGAAATGACGGCTAGTTTTAGTTAAAATCGACGAAATCAAAGCGATTTTCTAGCTGTTGGGCTTGTTTCGATTGATAGACGGTTGTGCATTGCATTCTGCACGTAAAATGGAGTGAAAAGAGCGCTTAAATTTCGAAATATCTCAAACGGGAAGGAAATGACGGCTAGTTTTCTTCAAAATCGACGAAATCAAAGAGATTTGCGAGCTGTTGGGCTTGTTTCGACGTTTAAACTGTTGTGCATTGCATTCTGCACGTAAAATGGAGTGAAAAGTGCGCTTAAACTTCGAAATATCTCAAACGGGAAGGAAATGATGGCTAGTTTACTTCAAAATCGACGAAATCAAAGAGATTTGCGAGCTGCTGGGCTTGTTTCGACGTTTAAACTGTTGTGCATTGCATTCTGCACGTAAAATGGAGTGAAAAGAGCGCTTAAACGTCGAAATATCACAAACGGGAAGGAAATGACGGCTAGTTTTAGTTAAAATCGACGAAATCAAAGCGATTTTTTAGCTGTAGGGCTTGTATCGACGTTTAAACTGTTGTGCATTGCATTCTGCACGTAAAAAGGAGTGAAAAGAGCGCTTAAACATCGAAATATCTCAAACGGGAAGGAAATGACGGATAGTTTTCTTCAAAATCGACGAAATCAATGAGATTTGTGAGCTGTTGGGCTTGTTTCGACGTTTAAACTGTTGTGCATTGCATTCTGCACGTAAAATAGAGTGAAAAGAGCGCTTAAACGTCGAAATATCACAAACGGGAAGGAAATGACGGCTAGTTTTCGTCAAAATCGACGAAATCAAAGCGATTTGCGAGCTGTTGGACTTGTTTCGTTTGATAGACGGTTGTGCATTGCATTCTGCACGTAAAATGGAGTGAAAAGAGCGCTTAAACGTCGAAATATCTCAAACGGGAAGAAAATGACGGCTAGTTTTAGTCAAAATCGACGAAATCAAAGAGATTTGCGAGCTGTTGGGCTTGTTTCGTCGTTTAAACTGTTGTGCATTGCATTCTGCACGTAAAAAGGAGTGAAAAGAGCGCTTAAACGTCGAAATATCTCAAACGGGAAGGAAATGACGGCTAGTTTTAGTTAAAATCGACGAAATCAAAGCCATTTTCTAGCTGTTGGGCTTGTTTCGATTGATAGACGGTTGTGCATTGCATTCTGCACGTAAAATGGAGTGAAAAGAGCGCTTAAACGTCGAAATATCTCAAACGGGAAGAAAATGACGGCTAGTTTTAGTCAAAATCGACGAAATCAAAGAGATTTGCGAGCTGTTGGGCTTGTTTCGTCGTTTAAACTGTTGTGCGTTGCATTCTGCACGTAAAAAGGAGTGAAAAGAGCGCTTAAACGTCGAAATATCTCAAACGGGATGGAAATGACGGCTAGTTTTAGTTAAAATCGACGAAATCAACGCGATTTTCTAGCTGTTGGGCTTGTTTCGATTGATAGACGGTTGTGCATTGCATTCTGCACGTAAAATGGAGTGAAAAAAGCGCTTAAAGTTCGAAATATCTCAAGCGGGAAGGAAATGACGGCTAGTTTTCTTCAAAATCGACGAAATCAAAGAGATTTGCGAGCTGTTGGGCTTGTTTCGACGTTTAAACTGTTGTGCATTGCATTCTGAACGTAAAAAGGAATGAAAAGAGCGCTTAAACATCGAAATATCTCAAACGGGAAGGAAATCACAGCTAGTTTTATTCAAAATCGACGAAATCAAAGCGATTTGCTAGCTGTAGGGCTTGTTTCGACGTTTAAACTGTTGTGCATTGCATTCTGCACGTAAAATGGAGTGAAAAGAGCACTTAAATGTCGAAATGTCTCAAACGGGAAGGAAATGACGGCTAGTTTTAGTCAAAATCAACGAAATCAAAGCGATTTTCTAGCTGTAGGGCTTGTTTCGATGTTTAAACTGTTGTGCATTCCATTCTGCACGTAAAAAGGAGTGAAAAGAACGCTTAAACGTCGAAATATCTCAAACGGGAAGGAAATGACGGCTAGTTTTCTTCAAAATCGACGAAATCAAAGAGATTTGTGAGCTGTTGGGCTTGTTTCGACGTTTAAACTGTTGTGCATTGCATTCTGCACGTAAAATGGAGTGAAAAGAGCGCTTAAACGTCGAAATATCACAAACGGGAAGGAAATGGCGGCTAGTTTTCGTCAAAATCGACGAAATCAAAGCGATTTTCTAGCTGTTGGGCTTGTTTCGATTGATAGACGGTTGTGCATTGCATTCTGCACGTAAAATGGAGTGAAAAGAGCGCTTAAACTTCGAAATATCTCAAACGGGAAGGAAATGACGGCTAGTTTTCTTCAAAATCGACGAAATCAAAGAGATTTGCGAGCTGTTGGGCTTGTTTCGACGTTTAAAGTGTTGTGCATTGCATTCTGCACGTAAAAAGGAGTGAAAAGAGCGCTTAAACGTCGAAATATCTCAAACGGGAAGGAAATGACGGCTAGTTTTAGTCAAAATCGACGAAATCAAAGCGATTTCCTAGCTGTTGGGCTTGTTTCGATTGATAGACGGTTGTGCTTTGCATTCTGCACGTAAAATGGAGTGAAAAGAGCGCTTAAACGTGGAAATATCACAAGCGGGAAGGAAATGACGGCTAGTTTTAGTCAAAATCGTCGAAATCAAAGCGATTTTCTAGCTGCAGGGCTTGTATCGACGTTTAAAGTGTTGTGCATTGCATTCTGCACGTAAAAAGGAGTGAAAAGAGCGCTTAAACGTCGAAATATCTCAAACGGGAAGGAAATGACGGCTAGTTTTAGCCAAAATCGACGAAATCAAAGCGATTTTCTGGCTGTTGGGCTTGTTTCGATTGATAGACGGTTGTGCATTGCATTCTGCACGTAAAATGGAGTGAAAAGAGCGCTTAAACGTGGAAATATCACAAACGGGAAGGAAATGACGGCTAGTTTTAGTCAAAATCGTCGAAATCAAAGCGATTTTCTAGCTGTAGGGCTTGTTTCGACGTTTAAACTGTTGTGCATTGCATTCTGCACGTAAAAAGGAGTGAAAAGAGCGCTTAAACGTCGAAATATCTCAAACGGGAAGGAAATGACAGCTAGTTTTAGTCAAAATCGACGAAATCAAAGAGATTTGCGAGCTGTTGGGCTTGTTTCGTCGTTTAAACTGTTGTGCATTGCATTCTGCACGTAAAAAGGAGTGAAAAGAGCGCTTAAACGTCGAAATATCTCAAACGGGAAGGAAATGACGGCTAGTTTTAGTTAAAATCGACGAAATCAAAGCGATTTTCTAGCTGTTGGGCTTGTTTCGATTGATAGACGGTTGTGCATTGCATTCTGCACGTAAAATGGAGTGAAAAGAACGCTTAAATTTCGAAATATCTCAAACGGGAAGGAAATGATTGCTAGTTTTCTTCAAAATCGACGAAATCAAAGAGATTTGCGAGCTGTTGGGCTTGTTTCGACGTTTAAAGTGTTGTGCATTGCATTCTGCACGTAAAAAGGAGTGAAAAGAGCGCTTAAACGTCGAAATATCTCAAACGGGAAGGAAATGACAGCTAGTTTTAGTCAAAATCGACGAAATCAAAGAGATTTGCGAGCTGTTGGGCTTGTTTCGTCGTTTAAACTGTTGTGCATTGCATTCTGCACGTAAAAAGGAGTGAAAAGAGCGCTTAAACGTCGAAATATCTCAAACGGGAAGGAAATGACGGCTAGTTTTAGTTAAAATCGACGAAATCAAAGCGATTTTCTAGCTGTTGGGCTTGTTTCGATTGATAGACGGTTGTGCATTGCATTCTGCACGTAAAATGGAGTGAAAAGAGCGCTTAAATTTCGAAATATCTCAAACGGGAAGGAAATGATTGCTAGTTTTCTTCAAAATCGACGAAATCAAAGAGATTTGCGAGCTGTTGGGCTTGTTTCGACGTTTAAAGTGTTGTGCATTGCATTCTGGACGTAAAAAGGAGTGAAAAGAGCGCTTAAACGTCGAAATATCTCAAACGAGAAGGAAATGACGGCTAGTTTTAGACAAAATCGTCGAAATCAAAGCGATTTTGTAGCTGTAGGGCTTGTATCGACGTTTAAACTGTTGTGCAGTGCATTCTGCACGTAAAAAGGAGTGAAAAGAGCGCTTAAACGTCGAAATATCTCAAACGGGAAGGAAATGACGGCTAGTTTTAGTCAAAATCGTCGAAATCAAAGCGATTTTCTAGCTGTAGGGCTTGTGTCGACGTTTAAACTGTTGTGCATTGCATTCTGCACGTAAAAAGGAGTGAAAAGAGCGCTTAAACGTCGAAATATCTCAAACGGGAAGGAAATGACAGCTAGTTTTAGTCAAAATCGACGAAATCAAAGCGATTTGCTAGCTGTAGGGCTTGTTTCGACGTTTATGCTGTTGTGCATTGCATTCTGCACGTAAAATGGAGTGAAAAGAGCGCTTAAACGTCGAAATATCTCAAACGGGAAGGAAATGACGGCTAGTATTCTTCAAAATCGACGAAATCAAAGAGATTTGCGAGCTGTTGGGCTTGTTTCGACGTTTAAACTGTTGTGCATTGCATTCTGCACGTAAAATGGAGTGACAAGAGCTCTTAAACGTCGAAATATCTCAAACGGGAAGAAAATGACGGCTGGTTTTAGTCAAAATCGACGAAATCAAAGAGATTTGCGAGCTGTTGGACTTGTTTCGATTGATAGACGGTTGTGCATTGCATTCTGCACGTAAAATGGAGTGAAAAGAGCGCTTAAACGTCGAAATATCTCAAACTGGAAGAAAATGACGGCTAGTTTTAGTCAAAATCGACGAAATCAAAGAGATTTGCGAGCTGTTGGGCTTGTATCGTCGTTTAAACTGTTGTGCATTGCATTCTGCACGTAAAAAGGAGTGAAAAGAGCGCTTAAACGTCGAAATATCTCAAACGGGAAGGAAATGACGGCTAGTTTTAGTTAAAATCGACGAAATCAAAGCGATTTTCTAGCTGTTGGGCTTGTTTCGATTGATAGACGGTTGTGCATTGCATTCTGCACGTAAAATGGAGTGAAAAGAGCGCTTAAATTTCGAAATATCTCAAACGGGAAGGAAATGATTGCTAGTTTTCTTCAAAATCGACGAAATCAAAGAGATTTGCGAGCTGTTGGGCTTGTTTCGACGTTTAAAGTGTTGTGCATTGCATTCTGCACGTAAAAAGGAGTGAAAAGAGCGCTTAAACGTCGAAATATCTCAAACGGGAAGGAAATGACGGCTAGTTTTAGCCAAAATCGACGAAATCAAAGCGATTTTCTGGCTGTTGGGCTTGTTTCGATTGATAGACGGTTGTGCATTGCATTCTGCACGTAAAATGGAGTGAAAAGAGCGCTTAAACGTGGAAATATCACAAACGGGAAGGAAATGACGGCTAGTTTTAGACAAAATCGTCGAAATCAAAGCGATTTTCTAGCTGTAGGGCTTGTTTCGACGTTTAAACTGTTGTGCATTGCATTCTGCACGTAAAAAGGAGTGAAAAGAGCGCTTAAACGTCGAAATATCTCAAACGGGAAGGAAATGACGGCTAGTTTTAGCCAAAATCGACGAAATCAAAGCGATTTTCTGGCTGTTGGGCTTGTTTCGATTGATAGACGGTTGTGCATTGCATTCTGCACGTAAAAAGGAGTGAAAAGAGCGCTTAAACGTCGAAATATCTCAAACGGGAAGGAAATGACGGCTAGTTTTAGTTAAAATCGACGAAATCAAAGCGATTTTCTAGCTGTTGGGCTTGTTTCGATTGATAGACGGTTGTGCATTGCATTCTGCACGTAAAATGGAGTGAAAAGAGCGCTTAAATTTCGAAATATCTCAAACGGGAAGGAAATGATTGCTAGTTTTCTTCAAAATCGACGAAATCAAAGAGATTTGCGAGCTGTTGGGCTTGTTTCGACGTTTAAAGTGTTGTGCATTGCATTCTGCACGTAAAAAGGAGTGAAAAGAGCGCTTAAACGTCGAAATATCTCAAACGAGAAGGAAATGACGGCTAGTTTTAGACAAAATCGTCGAAATCAAAGCGATTTTGTAGCTGTAGGGCTTGTATCGACGTTTAAACTGTTGTGCAGTGCATTCTGCACGTAAAAAGGAGTGAAAAGAGCGCTTAAACGTCGAAATATCTCAAACGGGAAGGAAATGACGGCTAGTTTTAGTCAAAATCGTCGAAATCAAAGCGATTTTCTAGCTGTAGGGCTTGTGTCGACGTTTAAACTGTTGTGCATTGCATTCTGCACGTAAAAAGGAGTGAAAAGAGCGCTTAAACGTCGAAATATCTCAAACGGGAAGGAAATGACAGCTAGTTTTAGTCAAAATCGACGAAATCAAAGCGATTTGCTAGCTGTAGGGCTTGTTTCGACGTTTATGCTGTTGTGCATTGCATTCTGCACGTAAAATGGAGTGAAAAGAGCGCTTAAACGTCGAAATATCTCAAACGGGAAGGAAATGACGGCTAGTATTCTTCAAAATCGACGAAATCAAAGAGATTTGCGAGCTGTTGGGCTTGTTTCGACGTTTAAACTGTTGTGCATTGCATTCTGCACGTAAAATGGAGTGACAAGAGCTCTTAAACGTCGAAATATCTCAAACGGGAAGGAAATGACGGCTAGTATTCTTCAAAATCGACGAAATCAAAGAGATTTGCGAGCTGTTGGGCTTGTTTCGACGTTTAAACTGTTGTGCATTGCATTCTGCACGTAAAATGGAGTGACAAGAGCTCTTAAACGTCGAAATATCTCAAACGGGAAGGAAATGACGGCTAGTATTCTTCAAAATCGACGAAATCAAAGCGATTTTCTAGCTGTAGGGCTTGTTTCGACGTTTAAACTGTTGTGCATTGCATTCTGCACGTAAAAAGGAGTGAAAAGAGCGCTTAAACGTCGAAATATCTCAAACGGGAAGGAAATGACAGCTAGTTTTAGTCAAAATCGACGAAATCAAAGAGATTTGCGAGCTGTTGGGCTTGTTTCGTCGTTTAAACTGTTGTGCATTGCATTCTGCACGTAAAAAGGAGTGAAAAGAGCGCTTAAACGTCGAAATATCTCAAACGGGAAGGAAATGACGGCTAGTTTTAGTTAAAATCGACGAAATCAAAGCGATTTTCTAGCTGTTGGGCTTGTTTCGATTGATAGACGGTTGTGCATTGCATTCTGCACGTAAAATGGAGTGAAAAGAGCGCTTAAATTTCGAAATATCTCAAACGGGAAGGAAATGATTGCTAGTTTTCTTCAAAATCGACGAAATCAAAGAGATTTGCGAGCTGTTGGGCTTGTTTCGACGTTTAAAGTGTTGTGCATTGCATTCTGCACGTAAAAAGGAGTGAAAAGAGCGCTTAAACGTCGAAATATCTCAAACGGGAAGGAAATGACAGCTAGTTTTAGTCAAAATCGACGAAATCAAAGAGATTTGCGAGCTGTTGGGCTTGTTTCGTCGTTTAAACTGTTGTGCATTGCATTCTGCACGTAAAAAGGAGTGAAAAGAGCGCTTAAACGTCGAAATATCTCAAACGGGAAGGAAATGACGGCTAGTTTTAGTTAAAATCGACGAAATCAAAGCGATTTTCTAGCTGTTGGGCTTGTTTCGATTGATAGACGGTTGTGCATTGCATTCTGCACGTAAAATGGAGTGAAAAGAGCGCTTAAATTTCGAAATATCTCAAACGGGAAGGAAATGATTGCTAGTTTTCTTCAAAATCGACGAAATCAAAGAGATTTGCGAGCTGTTGGGCTTGTTTCGACGTTTAAAGTGTTGTGCATTGCATTCTGCACGTAAAAAGGAGTGAAAAGAGCGCTTAAACGTCGAAATATCTCAAACGAGAAGGAAATGACGGCTAGTTTTAGACAAAATCGTCGAAATCAAAGCGATTTTGTAGCTGTAGGGCTTGTATCGACGTTTAAACTGTTGTGCAGTGCATTCTGCACGTAAAAAGGAGTGAAAAGAGCGCTTAAACGTCGAAATATCTCAAACGGGAAGGAAATGACGGCTAGTTTTAGTCAAAATCGTCGAAATCAAAGCGATTTTCTAGCTGTAGGGCTTGTGTCGACGTTTAAACTGTTGTGCATTGCATTCTGCACGTAAAAAGGAGTGAAAAGAGCGCTTAAACGTCGAAATATCTCAAACGGGAAGGAAATGACAGCTAGTTTTAGTCAAAATCGACGAAATCAAAGCGATTTGCTAGCTGTAGGGCTTGTTTCGACGTTTATGCTGTTGTGCATTGCATTCTGCACGTAAAATGGAGTGAAAAGAGCGCTTAAACGTCGAAATATCTCAAACGGGAAGGAAATGACGGCTAGTATTCTTCAAAATCGACGAAATCAAAGAGATTTGCGAGCTGTTGGGCTTGTTTCGACGTTTAAACTGTTGTGCATTGCATTCTGCACGTAAAATGGAGTGACAAGAGCTCTTAAACGTCGAAATATCTCAAACGGGAAGAAAATGACGGCTGGTTTTAGTCAAAATCGACGAAATCAAAGAGATTTGCGAGCTGTTGGACTTGTTTCGATTGATAGACGGTTGTGCATTGCATTCTGCACGTAAAATGGAGCGAAAAGAGCGCTTAAACGTCGAAATATCTCAAACTGGAAGAAAATGACGGCTAGTTTTAGTCAAAATCGACGAAATCAAAGAGATTTGCGAGCTGTTGGGCTTGTTTCGTCGTTTAAACTGTTGTGCATTGCATTCTGCACGTAAAAAGGAGTGAAAAGAGCGCTTAAACGTCGAAATATCTCAAACGGGAAGGAAATGACGGCTAGTTTTAGTTAAAATCGACGAAATCAAAGCGATTTTCTAGCTGTTGGGCTTGTTTCGATTGATAGACGGTTGTGCATTGCATTCTGCACGTAAAATGGAGTGAAAAGAGCGCTTAAATTTCGAAATATCTCAAACGGGAAGGAAATGACGGCTAGTTTTCTTCAAAATCGACGAAATCAAAGAGATTTGCGAGCTGTTGGGCTTGTTTCGACGTTTAAAGTGTTGTGCATTGCATTCTGCACGCAAAAAGGAGTGAAAAGAGCGCTTAAACGTCGAAATATCTCAAACGGGAAGGAAATGACGGCTAGTTTTAGTCAAAATCGACGAAATCAAAGCGATTTTCTAGCTGTTGGGCTTGTTTCGATTGATAGACGGTTGTGCATTGCATTCTGCACGTAAAATGGAGTGAAAAGAGCGCTTAAACGTGGAAATATCACAAACGGGAAGGAAATGACGGCTAGTTTTAGTCAAAATCGTCGAAATCAAAGCGATTTTCTAGCTGTAGGGCTTGTTTCGACGTTTAAACTGTTGTGCATTGCATTCTGCACGTAAAAAGGAGTGAAAAGAGCGCTTAAACGTCGAAATATCTCAAACGGGAAGGAAATGACAGCTAGTTTTAGTCAAAATCGACGAAATCAAAGCGATTTGCTAACTGTAGGGCTTGTTTCGACGTTTAAACTGTTGTGCATTCCATTCTGCACGTAAAAAGGAGTGAAAAGAACGCTTTAACGTCGAAATATCTCAAACGGGAAGGAAATGACGGATAGTTTTCTTCAAAATCGACGAAATCAAAGAGATTTGTGAGCTGTTGGCCTTGTTTCGACGTTTAAACTGTTGTGCATTGCATTCTGCACGTAAAATGGAGTGAAAAGAGCGCTTAAACGTCGAAATATCACAAACGGGAAGGAAATGGCGGCTAGTTTTCGTCAAAATCGACGAAATCAAAGCGATTTTCTAGCTGTTGGGCTTGTTTCGATTGATAGACGGTTGTGCGTTGCATTCTGCAAGTAAAATGGAGTGAAAAGAGCGCTTAAACTTAGAAATATCTCAAACGGGAAGGAAATGACGGCTAGTTTTCTTCAAAATCGACGAAATCAAAGAGATTTGCGAGCTGTTGGGCTTGTTTCGACGTTTAAAGTGTTGTGCATTGCATTCTGCACGTAAAAAGGAGTGAAAAGAGCGCTTAAACGTCGAAATATCTCAAACGGGAAGGAAATGACGGCTAGTTTTAGTCAAAATCGACGAAATCAAAGCGATTTCCTAGCTGTTGGGCTTGTTTCGATTGATAGGCGGTTGTGCATTGCATTCTGCACGTAAAATGGAGTGAAAAGAGCGCTTAAACGTGGAAATATCACAAGCGGGAAGGAAATGACGGCTAGTTTTAGTCAAAATCGTCGAAATCAAAGCGATTTTCTAGCTGCGGGGCTTGTTTCGACGTTTAAAGTGTTGTGCATTGCATTCTGCACGTAAAAAGGAGTGAAAAGAGCGCTTAAACGTCGAAATATCTCAAACGGGAAGGAAATGACGGCTAGTTTTAGTCAAAATCGACGAAATCAAAGCGATTTTCTAGCTGTTGGGCTTGTTTCGATTGATAGACGGTTGTGCATTGCATTCTGCACGTAAAATGGAGTGAAAAGAGCTCTTAAACGTGGAAATATCACAAACGGGAAGGAAATGACGGCTAGTTTTAGTCAAAATCGTCGAAATCAAAGCGATTTTCTAGCTGTAGGGCTTGTTTCGACGTTTAAACTGTTGTGTATTGCATTCTGCACGTAAAAAGGAGTGAAAAGAGCGCTTAAACGTCGAAATATCTCAAACGGGAAGGAAATGACAGCTAGTTTTAGTCAAAATCGACGAAATCAAAGAGATTTGCGAGCTGTTGGGCTTGTTTCGTCGTTTAAACTGTTGTGCATTGCATTCTGCACGTAAAAAGGAGTGAAAAGAGCGCTTAAACGTCGAAATATCTCAAACGGGAAGGAAATGACGGCTAGTTTTAGTTAAAATCGACGAAATCAAAGCGATTTTCTAGCTGTTGGGCTTGTTTCGATTGATAGACGGTTGTGCATTGCATTCTGCACGTAAAATGGAGTGAAAAAAGCGCTTAAATTTCGAAATATCTCAAACGGGAAGGAAATGACGGCTAGTTTTCTTCAAAATCGACGAAATCAAAGAGATTTGCGAGCTGTTGGGCTTGTTTCGACGTTTAAAGTGTTGTGCATTGCATTCTGCACGTAAAAAGGAGTGAAAAGAGCGCTTAAACGTCGAAATATCTCAAACGGGAAGGAAATGACGGCTAGTTTTAGTCAAAATCGTCGAAATCAAAGCGATTTTCTAGCTGTAGGGCTTGTGTCGACGTTTAAACTGTTGTGCATTGCATTCTGCACGTAAAAAGGAGTGAAAAGAGCGCTTAAACGTCGAAATATCTCAAACGGGAAGGAAATGACAGCTAGTTTTAGTCAAAATCGACGAAATCAAAGCGATTTGCTAGCTGTAGGGCTTGTTTCGACGTTTATGCTGTTGTGCATTGCATTCTGCACGTAAAATGGAGTGAAAAGAGCGCTTAAACGTCGAAATATCTCAAACGGGAAGGAAATGACGGCTAGTATTCTTCAAAATCGACGAAATCAAAGAGATTTGCGAGCTGTTGGGCTTGTTTCGACGTTTAAACTGTTGTGCATTGCATGCTGCACGTAAAATGGAGTGACAAGAGCTCTTAAACGTCGAAATATCTCAAACGGGAAGAAAATGACGGCTGGTTTTAGTCAAAATCGACGAAATCAAAGAGATTTGCGAGCTGTTGGACTTGTTTCGATTGATAGACGGTTGTGCATTGCATTCTGCACGTAAAAAGGAGTGAAAAGAGCGCTTAAACGTCGAAATATCTCAAACGGAAGGAAATGATAGCTAGTTTTAGAAAAACCGACGAAACCAAAGCGATTTGCTAGCTGTAGGGCTTGTTTCGACGATTAGACTGTTGTGCATTGCATTCTGCACGTAAATGGAGTGAAAAGAGCGCTTAAACGTCGAAATATCTCAAACGGGAAGGAAATGACGGCTAGTATAATTCAAAATCGACGAAATCAAAGAGATTTGCGAGCTGTTGGGCTTGTTTCGACGTTTAAACTGTTGTGCATTGCATTCTGCACGTAAAAAGGAGTGAAAAGGGCGCTTAAACGTCGAAATATCTCAAACGGAAGGAAATGACAGCTAGTTTTAGTCAAAATCGACGAAATCAAAGCGATTTTCTAGCTGTAGGGCTTGTTTCGATGTTTAAACTGTTGTGCATTCCATTCTGCACGTAAAAAGGAGTGAAAAGAACGCTTAAACGTCGAAATATCTCAAACGGGAAGGAAATGACGGATAGTTTTCTTCAAAATCGACGAAATCAAAGAGATTTGTGAGCTGTTGGGCTTGTTTCGACGTTTAAACTGTTGTGCATTGCATTCTGCACGCAAAATGGAGTGAAAAGAGCGCTTAAACGTCGAAATATCACAAACGGGAAGGAAATGGCGGCTAGTTTTCGTCAAAATCGACGAAATCAAAGCGATTTTCTAGCTGTTGGGCTTGTTTCGATTGATAGACGGTTGTGCGTTGCATTCTGCAAGTAAAATGGAGTGAAAAGAGCGCTTAAACGTCGAAATATCTCAAACGGGAAGGAAATGACGGCTAGTATTCTTCAAAATCGACGAAATCAAAGAGATTTGCGAGCTGTTGGGCTTGTTTCGACGTTTAAACTGTTGTGCATTGCATTCTGCACGTAAAAAGGAGTGAAAAGAGCGCTTAAACGTCGAAATATCTCAAACGGAAGGAAATGATAGCTAGTTTTAGAAAAATCGACGAAACCAAAGCGATTTGCTAGCTGTAGGGCTTGTTTCGACGATTAGACTGTTGTGCATTGCATTCTGCACGTAAATGGAGTGAAAAGAGCGCTTAAACGTCGAAATATCTCAAACGGGAAGGAAATGACGGCTAGTATAATTCAAAATCGACGAAATCAAAGAGATTTGCGAGCTGTTGGGCTTGTTTCGACGTTTAAACTGTTGTGCATTGCATTCTGCACGTAAAAAGGAGTGAAATGGGCGCTTAAACGTCGAAATATCTCAAACGGAAGGAAATGACAGCTAGTTTTAGTCAAAATCGACGAAATCAAAGCGATTTTCTAGCTGTAGGGCTTGTTTCGATGTTTAAACTGTTGTGCATTCCATTCTGCACGTAAAAAGGAGTGAAAAGAACGCTTAAACGTCGAAATATCTCAAACGGGAAGGAAATCACGGATAGTTTTCTTCAAAATCGACGAAATCAAAGAGATTTGTGAGCTGTTGGGTTTGTTTCGACGTTTAAACTGTTGTGCATTGCATTCTGCACGCAAAATGGAGTGAAAAGAGCGCTTAAACGTCGAAATATCACAAACGGGAAGGAAATGGCGGCTAGTTTTCGTCAAAATCGACGAAATCAAAGCGATTTTCTAGCTGTTGGGCTTGTTTCGATTGATAGACGGTTGTGCGTTGCATTCTGCAAGTAAAATGGAGTGAAAAGAGCGCTTAAACTTCGAAATATCTCAAACGGGAAGGAAATGACGGCTAGTTTTCTTCAAAATCGACGAAATCAAAGAGATTTGCGAGCTGTTGGGCTTGTTTCGACGTTTGAACTGTTGTGCATTGCATTCTGCACGTAAAATGGAGTGAAAAGAGCACTTAAACGTCGAAATGTCTCAAACGGGAAGGAAATGACGGCTAGTTTTCTTCCAAATCGACGAAATCAAAGAGATTTGCGAGCTGTTGGGCTTGTTTCGACGTTTGAACTGTTGTGCATTGCATTCTGCACGTAAAATGGAGTGAAAAGAGCACTTAAACGTCGAAATGTCTCAAACGGGAAGGAAATGACGGCTAGTTTTAGTCAAAATCGACGAAATCAAAGCGATTTTCTAGCTGTTGGGCGTGTTTCGATTGATAGACGGTTGTGCGTTGCACTCTGCAAGTAAAATGGAGTGAAAAGAGCGCTTAAACTTCGAAATATCTCAAACGGGAAGGAAATGACGGCTAGTTTTAGTCAAAATCGACGAAATCAAAGCGATTTTCTAGCTGTTGGGCTTGTTTCGATTGATAGACGGTTGTGCATTGCATTCTGCACGTAAAATATAGTGAAAAGAGCGCTTAAACGTGGAAATATCACAAGCGGGAAGGAAATGACGGCTAGTTTTAGTCAAAATCGTCGAAATCAAAGCGATTTTCTAGCTGCGGGGCTTGTTTCGACGTTTAAAGTGTTGTGCATTGCATTCTGCACGTAAAAAGGAGTGAAAAGAGCGCTTAAACGTCGAAATATCTCAAACGGGAAGGAAATGACGGCTAGTTTTAGTCAAAATCGACGAAATCAAAGCGATTTTCTAGCTGTTGGGCTTGTTTCGATTGATAGACGGTTGTGCATTGCATTCTGCACGTAAAATGGAGTGAAAAGAGCGCTTAAACGTGGAAATATCACAAACGGGAAGGAAATGACGGCTAGTTTTAGTCAAAATCGTCGAAATCAAAGCGATTTTCTAGTTGTTGGGCTTGTTTCGATTCATAGACGGTTGTGCATTGCATTCTGCACGTAAAATGGAGTGAAAAGAGCGCTTAAATTTCGAAATATCTCAAACGGGAAGGAAATGACGGCTAGTTTTCTTCAAAATCGACGAAATCAAAGAGATTTGCGAGCTGTTGGGCTTGTTTCGACGTTTAAAGTGTTGTGCATTGCATTCTGCACGTAAAAAGGAGTGAAAAGGGCGCTTAAACGTCGAAATATCTCAAACGAGAAGGAAATGACGGCTAGTTTTAGACAAAATCGTCGAAATCAAAGCGATTTTGTAGCTGTAGGGCTTGTATCGACGTTTAAACTGTTGTGCAGTGCATTCTGCACGTAAAAAGGAGTGAAAAGAGCGCTTAAACGTCGAAATATCTCAAACGGGAAGGAAATGACGGCTAGTTTTAGTCAAAATCGTCGAAATCAAAGCGATTTTCTAGCTGTAGGGCTTGTGTCGACGTTTAAACTGTTGTGCATTGCATTCTGCACGTAAAAAGGAGTGAAAAGAGCGCTTAAACGTCGAAATATCTCAAACGGGAAGGAAATGACGGCTAGTTTTAGTCAAAATCGACGAAATCAAAGCCGTTTTCTAGCTGTAGGGCTTGTTTCGATGTTTAAACTGTTGTGCATTGCATTCTGCACGTAAAAAGGAGTGAAAAGAGAGCTTAAACGTCGAAATATCTCAAACGGAAGGAAATGATAGCTAGTTTTAGTCAAAATCGACGAAACCAAAGCGATTTCCTAGCTGTTGGGCTTGTTTCGACGATTAAACAGTTGTGCATTACATTCTGCACGTAAAAATTAGTGAAAAGAGCGCTTAAACGTCGAAATATCTCAAACGGAAGGAAATGACAGCTAGTTTTAGTCAAAATCGACGAAACCAAAGCGATTTGCTAGCTGTAGGGCTTGTTTCGACGTTTATGCTGTTGTGCATTGCATTCTGCACGTAAATGGAGTGAAAAGAGCGCTTAAACGTCGAAATATCTCAAACGGGAAGGAAATGACGGCTAGTATTCTTCAAAATCGACGAAATCAAAGAGATTTGCGAGCTGTTGGGCTTGTTTCGACGTTTAAACTGTTGTGCATTGCATTCTGCACGTAAAAAGGAGTGAAAAGGGCGCTTAAACGTCGAAATATCTCAAACGGAAGGAAATGACAGCTAGTTTTAGTCAAAATCGACGAAACCAAAGCGATTTGCTAGCTGTAGGGCTTGTTACGACGTTTAAACTGTTGTGCATTGCATTCTGCACGTAAAAAGGAGTGAAAAGAGCGCTTAAACGTCGAAATATCTCAAACGGGATGGAAATGACGGCTAGTTTTCTTCAAAATCGACGAAATCAAAGCGATTTGCTAGCTGTAGGGCTTGTTTCGAAGTTTAAACTGTTGTGCATTGCATTCTGCACGTAAATGGAGTGAAAAGAGCGCTTAAACGTCGAAATATCTCAAACGGGAAGGAAATGACGGCTAGTATTCTTCAAAATCGACGAAATCAAAGAGATTTGCGAGCTGTTGGGCTTGTTTCGACGTTTAAACTGTTGTGCATTGCATTCTGCACGTAAAAAGGAGTGAAAAGGGCGCTTAAACGTCGAAATATCTCAAACGGAAGGAAATGACAGCTAGTTTTAGTCAAAATCGACGAAACCAAAGCGATTTGCTAGCTGTAGGGCTTGTTACGACGTTTAAACTGTTGTGCATTGCATTCTGCACGTAAAAAGGAGTGAAAAGAGCGCTTAAACGTCGAAATATCTCAAACGGGATGGAAATGACGGCTAGTTTTCTTCAAAATCGACGAAATCAAAGCGATTTGCTAGCTGTAGGGCTTGTTTCGAAGTTTAAACTGTTGTGCATTGCATTCTGCACGCAAAATGGAGTGAAAAGAGCGCTTAAACGTCGAAATATCTCAAACGGGAAGGAAATGACGGCTAGTTTTCTTCCAAATCGACGAAATCAAAGAGATTTGCGAGCTGTTGGGCTTGTTTCGACGTTTGAACTGTTGTGCATTGCATTCTGCACGTAAAATGGAGTGAAAAGAGCACTTAAACGTCGAAATGTCTCAAACGGGAAGGAAATGACGGCTAGTTTTAGTCAAAATCGACGAAATCAAAGCCGTTTTCTAGCTGTAGGGCTTGTTTCGATGTTTAAACTGTTGTGCATAGCATTCTGCACGTAAAAAGGAGTGAAAAGAGCGCTTAAACGTCGAAATATCTCAAACGGGAAGGAAATGACGGCTAGTTTTCTTCCAAATCGACGAAATCAAAGAGATTTGCGAGCTGTTGGGCTTGTTTCGACGTTTAAACTGTTGTGCATTGCATTCTGCACGTAAAATGGAGTGAAAAGAGCGCTTAAACGTCGAAATATCTCAAACGGGAAGGAAATGACGGCTAGTTTTAGACAAAGTCGTCGAAATCAAAGCGATTTTGTAGCTGTAGGGCTTGTATCGACGTTTAAACTGTTGTGCATTGCATTCTGCACGTGAAAAGGAGTGAAAAGAGCGCTTAAATGTCGAAATATCTCAAACGGGAAGGAAATGACGGCTAGTTTTAGTCAAAATCGTCGAAATCAAAGCGATTTTCTAGCTGTAGGGCTTGTTTCGACGTTTGAACTGTTGTGCATTGCATTCTGCACGTAAAATGGAGTGAAAAGAGCACTTAAACGTCGAAATGTCTCAAACGGGAAGGAAATGACGGCTAGTTTTAGTCAAAATCGACGAAATCAAAGCCGTTTTCTAGCTGTAGGGCTTGTTTCGATGTTTAAACTGTTGTGCATAGCATTCTGCACGTAAAAAGGAGTGAAAAGAGCGCTTAAACGTCGAAATATCTCAAACGGGAAGGAAATGACGGCTAGTTTTAGACAAAGTCGACGAAATCAAAGAGATTTGCGAGCTGTTGGGCTTGTTTCGTCGTTTAAACTGTTGTGCATTGCATTCTGCACGTAAAATGGAGAGAAAAGAGCGCTTAAACGTCGAAATATCTCAAACGGGAAGGAAATGACGGCTAGTTTTAGACAAAATCGTCGAAATCAAAGCGATTTGCTAGCTGTAGGGCTTGTTTCGACGTTTAAACTGTTGTTCATTGCATTCTGCACGTAAAAAGGAGTGAAAAGAGCGCTTAAACGTCGAAATATCTCAAACGGGAAGGAAATCACGGCTAGTTTTAGTCAAAATCGTCGAAATCATAGCGATTTTCTAGCTGTAGGGCTTGTATCGACGTTTAAGCTGTTGTGCATTGCATTCTGCACGTAAAAAGGAGTGAAAAGAGCGCTTAAACATCGAAATATCTCAAACGGGAAGGAAATAACGGATAGTTTTCTTCAAAATCGACGAAATCAAAGAGATTTGTGAGCTGTTGGGCTTGTTTCGACGTTTAAACTGTTGTGCATTGCATTCTGCACGTAAAATGGAGTGAAAAGAGCGCTTAAACGTCGAAATATCACAAACGGGAAGGAAATGGCGGCTAGTTTTCGTCAAAATCGACGAAATCAAAGCGATTTTCTAGCTGTTGGGCTTGTTTCGATTGATAGACGGTTGTGCATTGCATTCTGCACGTAAAATGGAGTGAAAAGAGCGCTTAAACTTCGAAATATCTCAAACGGGAAGGAAATGACGGCTAGTTTTCTTCAAAATCGACGAAATCAAAGAGATTTGCGAGCTGTTGGGCTTGTTTCGACGTTTAAAGTGTTGTGCATTGCATTCTGCACGTAAAATGGAGTGAAAAGAGCGCTTAAACGTCGAAATATCTCAAACGGGAAGGAAATGACGGCTAGTTTTAGTCAAAATCGACGAAATCAAAGCGATTTCCTAGCTGTTGGGCTTGTTTCGACGTTTAAAGTGTTGTGCATTGCATTCTGCACGTAAAAAGGAGTGAAAAGGGCGCTTAAACGTCGAAATATCTCAAACGGGAAGGAAATGACGGCTAGTTTTAGTCAAAATCGACGAAATCAAAGCGATTTTCTAGCTGTTGGGCTTGTTTCGATTGATAGACGGTTGTGCATTGCATTCTGCACGTAAAATGGAGTGAAAAGAGCGCTTAAACGTCGAAATATCTCAAACGGGAAGGAAATGACGGATAGTTTTCTTCAAAATCGACGAAATCAATGAGATTTGTGAGCTGTTGGGCTTGTTTCGACGTTTAAACTGTTGTGCATTGCAGTCTGCACGTAAAAAGGAGTGAAAAGAGCGCTTAAACGTCGAAATATCTCAAACGGGATGGAAATGACGGCTAGTTTTAGTTAAAATCGACGAAATCAAAGCGATTTTCTAGCTGTTGGGCTTGTTTCGACGTTTAATGTGTTGTGCATTGCATTCTGCACGTAAAAAGGAGTGAAAAGAGCGCTTAAACGTCGGAATATCTCAAACGAGAAGGAAATGACGGCTAGTTTTAGTCAAAATCGACGAAATCAAAGCCGTGTTCTAGCTGTAGGGCTTGTTTCGATGTTTAAACTGTTGTGCATAGCATTCTGCACGTAAAAAGGAGTGAAAAGAGCGCTTAAACGTCGAAATATCTCAAACGGGAAGGAAATGACGGCTAGTTTTCTTCCAAATCGACGAAATCAAAGAGATTTGCGAGCTGTTGGGCTTGTTTCGACGTGTAAACTGTTGTGCATTGCATTCTGCACGTAAAATGGAGTGAAAAGAGCGCTTAAACGTCGAAATATCTCAAACGGGAAGGAAATGACGGCTAGTTTTAGACAAAGTCGTCGAAATCAAAGCGATTTTGTAGCTGTAGGGCTTGTATCGACGTTTAAACTGGTGTGCATTGCATTCTGCACGTGAAAAGGAGTGAAAAGAGCGCTTAAATGTCGAAATATCTCAAACGGGAAGGAAATGACGGCTAGTTTTAGTCAAAATCGTCGAAATCAAAGCGATTTTCTAGCTGTAGGGCTTGTATCGACGTTTAAACTGTTGTGCATTGCATTCTGCACGTGAAAAGGAGTGAAAAGAGCGCTTAAACGTCGAAATATCTCAAACGGGAAGGAAATGACGGCTAGTTTTAGTCAAAATCGTCGAAATCAGAGCGATTTTCTAGCTGTAGGGTTGTATCGACGTTTAAACTGTTGTGCATTGCATTCTGCACGTAAAAAGGAGTGAAAAGAGCGCTTAAACATCGAAATATCTCAAACGGGGAGGAAATGACGGATAGTTTTCTTCAAAATCGACGAAATCAAAGAGATTTGTGAGCTGTTGGGCTTGTTTCGTCGTTTAAACTGTTGTGCATTGCATTCTGCACGTAAAAAGGAGTGAAAAGAGAGCTTAAACGTCGAAATATCTCAAACGGAAGGAAATGATAGCTAGTTTTAGTCAAAATCGACGAAACCAAAGCGATTTGCTAGCTGTAGGGCTTGTTTCGACGATTAAACTGTTGTGCATTGCATTCTGCACGTAAAAAGGAGTGAAAAGAGCGCTTAAACGTCGAAATATCTCAAACGGGAAGGAAATGATAGCTAGTTTTAGTCAAAATCGACGAAACCAAAGCGATTTGCTAGCTGTAGGGCTTGTTTCGACGTTTAAACTGTTGTTCATTGCATTCTGCACGTAAAAAGGAGTGAAAAGAGCGCTTAAACGTCGAAATATCTCAAACGGGAAGGAAATCACGGCTAGTTTTAGTCAAAATCGTCGAAATCATAGCGATTTTCTAGCTGTAGGGCTTGTATCGACGTTTAAACTGTTGTGCATTGCATTCTGCACGTAAAAAGGAGTGAAAAGAGCGCTTAAACATCGAAATATCTCAAACGGGAAGGAAATAACGGATAGTTTTCTTCAAAATCGACGAAATCAAAGAGATTTGTGAGCTGTTGGGCTTGTTTCGACGTTTAAACTGTTGTGCATTGCATTCTGCACGTAAAATGGAGTGAAAAGAGCGCTTAAACGTCGAAATATCACAAACGGGAAGGAAATGGCGGCTAGTTTTCGTCAAAATCGACGAAATCAAAGCGATTTTCTAGCTGTTGGGCTTGTTTCGATTGATAGACGGTTGTGCATTGCATTCTGCACGTAAAATGGAGTGAAAAGAGCGCTTAAACTTCGAAATATCTCAAACGGGAAGGAAATGACGGCTAGTTTTCTTCAAAATCGACGAAATCAAAGAGATTTGCGAGCTGTTGGGCTTGTTTCGACGTTTAAAGTGTTGTGCATTGCATTCTGCACGTAAAATGGAGTGAAAAGAGCGCTTAAACGTCGAAATATCTCAAACGGGAAGGAAATGACGGCTAGTTTTAGTCAAAATCGACGAAATCAAAGCGATTTCCTAGCTGTTGGGCTTGTTTCGACGTTTAAAGTGTTGTGCATTGCATTCTGCACGTAAAAAGGAGTGAAAAGGGCGCTTAAACGTCGAAATATCTCAAACGGGAAGGAAATGACGGCTAGTTTTAGTCAAAATCGACGAAATCAAAGCGATTTTCTAGCTGTTGGGCTTGTTTCGATTGATAGACGGTTGTGCATTGCATTCTGCACGTAAAATGGAGTGAAAAGAGCGCTTAAACGTCGAAATATCTCAAACGGGAAGGAAATGACGGATAGTTTTCTTCAAAATCGACGAAATCAATGAGATTTGTGAGCTGTTGGGCTTGTTTCGACGTTTAAACTGTTGTGCATTGCATTCTGCACGTAAAAAGGAGTGAAAAGAGCGCTTAAACGTCGAAATATCTCAAACGGGATGGAAATGACGGCTAGTTTTAGTTAAAATCGACGAAATCAAAGCGATTTTCTAGCTGTTGGGCTTGTTTCGACGTTTAATGTGTTGTGCATTGCATTCTGCACGTAAAAAGGAGTGAAAAGAGCGCTTAAACGTCGGAATATCTCAAACGAGAAGGAAATGACGGCTAGTTTTAGTCAAAATCGACGAAATCAAAGCCGTGTTCTAGCTGTAGGGCTTGTTTCGATGTTTAAACTGTTGTGCATAGCATTCTGCACGTAAAAAGGAGTGAAAAGAGCGCTTAAACGTCGAAATATCTCAAACGGGAAGGAAATGACGGCTAGTTTTCTTCCAAATCGACGAAATCAAAGAGATTTGCGAGCTGTTGGGCTTGTTTCGACGTGTAAACTGTTGTGCATTGCATTCTGCACGTAAAATGGAGTGAAAAGAGCGCTTAAACGTCGAAATATCTCAAACGGGAAGGAAATGACGGCTAGTTTTAGACAAAGTCGTCGAAATCAAAGCGATTTTGTAGCTGTAGGGCTTGTATCGACGTTTAAACTGTTGTGCATTGCATTCTGCACGTGAAAAGGAGTGAAAAGAGCGCTTAAATGTCGAAATATCTCAAACGGGAAGGAAATGACGGCTAGTTTTAGTCAAAATCGTCGAAATCAAAGCGATTTTCTAGCTGTAGGGCTTGTATCGACGTTTAAACTGTTGTGCATTGCATTCTGCACGTGAAAAGGAGTGAAAAGAGCGCTTAAACGTCGAAATATCTCAAACGGGAAGGAAATGACGGCTAGTTTTAGTCAAAATCGTCGAAATCAGAGCGATTTTCTAGCTGTAGGGCTTGTATCGACGTTTAAACTGTTGTGCATTGCATTCTGCACGTAAAAAGGAGTGAAAAGAGCGCTTAAACATCGAAATATCTCAAACGGGGAGGAAATGACGGATAGTTTTCTTCAAAATCGACGAAATCAAAGAGATTTGTGAGCTGTTGGGCTTGTTTCGTCGTTTAAACTGTTGTGCATTGCATTCTGCACGTAAAAAGGAGTGAAAAGAGAGCTTAAACGTCGAAATATCTCAAACGGAAGGAAATGATAGCTAGTTTTAGTCAAAATCGACGAAACCAAAGCGATTTGCTAGCTGTAGGGCTTGTTTCGACGATTAAACTGTTGTGCATTGCATTCTGCACGTAAAAAGGAGTGAAAAGAGCGCTTAAACGTCGAAATATCTCAAACGGGAAGGAAATGATAGCTAGTTTTAGTCAAAATCGACGAAACCAAAGCGATTTGCTAGCTGTAGGGCTTGTTTCGACGTTTAAACTGTTGTTCATTGCATTCTGCACGTAAAAAGGAGTGAAAAGAGCGCTTAAACGTCGAAATATCTCAAACGGGAAGGAAATCACGGCTAGTTTTAGTCAAAATCGTCGAAATCAAAGCGATTTTCTAGCTGTAGGGCTTGTATCGACGTTTAAACTGTTGTGCATTGCATTCTGCACGTAAAAAGGAGTGAAAAGAGCGCTTAAACATCGAAATATCTCAAACGGGAAGGAAATGACGGATAGTTTTCTTCAAAATCGACGAAATCAAAGAGATTTGTGAGCTGTTGGGCTTGTTTCGACGTTTAAACTGTTGTGCATTGCATTCTGCACGTAAAATGGAGTGAAAAGAGCGCTTAAACGTCGAAATATCACAAACGGGAAGGAAATGGCGGCTAGTTTTCGTCAAAATCGACGAAATCAAAGCGATTTTCTAGCTGTTGGGCTTGTTTCGATTGATAGACGGTTGTGCATTGCATTCTGCACGTAAAATGGAGTGAAAAGAGCGCTTAAACTTCGAAATATCTCAAACGGGAAGGAAATGACGGCTAGTTTTCTTCAAAATCGACGAAATCAAAGAGATTTGCGAGCTGTTGGGCTTGTTTCGACGTTTAAAGTGTTGTGCATTGCATTCTGCACGTAAAATGGAGTGATAAGAGCGCTTAAACGTCGAAATATCTCAAACGGGAAGGAAATGACGGCTAGTTTTAGTCAAAATCGACGAAATCAAAGCGATTTCCTAGCTGTTGGGCTTGTTTCGATTGATAGACGGTTGTGCATTGCATTCTGCACGTAAAATGGAGTGAAAAGAGCGCTTAAACGTGGAAATATCACAAGCGGGAAGGAAATGACGGCTAGTTTTAGTCAAAATCGTCGAAATCAAAGCGATTTTCTAGCTGCAGGGCTTGTTTCGACGTTTAAAGTGTTGTGCATTGCATTCTGCACGTAAAAAGGAGTGAAAAGAGCGCTTAAACGTCGAAATATCTCAAACGGGAAGGAAATGACGGCTAGTTTTAGTCAAAATCGACGAAATCAAAGCGATTTTCTAGCTGTTGGGCTTGTTTCGATTGATAGACGGTTGTGCATTGCATTCTGCACGTAAAATGGAGTGAAAAGAGCGCTTAAACGTGGAAATATCACAAACGGGAAGGAAATGACGGCTAGTTTTAGTCAAAATCGTCGAAATCAAAGCGATTTTCTAGCTGCAGGACTTGTTTCGACGTTTAAAGTGTTGTGCATTGCATTCTGCACGTAAAAAGGAGTGAAAAGAGCGCTTAAACGTCGAAATATCTCAAACGGGAAGGAAATGACGGATAGTTTTCTTCAAAATCGACGAAATCAAAGAGATTTGTGAGCTGTTGGGCTTGTTTCGACGTTTAAACTGTTGTGCATTGCATTCTGCACGTAAAATGGAGTGAAAAGAGCGCTTAAACGTCGAAATATCACAAACGGGAAGGAAATGGCGGCTAGTTTTCGTCAAAATCGACGAAATCAAAGCGATTTTCTAGCTGTTGGGCTTGTTTCGATTGATAGACGGTTGTGCATTGCATTCTGCACGTAAAATGGAGTGAAAAGAGCGCTTAAACTTCGAAATATCTCAAACGGGAAGGAAATGACGGCTAGCTTTCTTCAAAATCGACGAAATCAAAGAGATTTGCGAGCTGTTGGGCTTGTTTCGACGTTTAAAGTGTTGTGCATTGCATTCTGCACGTAAAATGGAGTGATAAGAGCGCTTAAACGTCGAAATATCTCAAACGGGAAGGAAATGACGGCTAGTTTTAGTCAAAATCGACGAAATCAAAGCGATTTCCTAGCTGTTGGGCTTGTTTCGATTGATAGACGGTTGTGCATTGCATTCTGCACGTAAAATGGAGTGAAAAGAGCGCTTAAACGTGGAAATATCACAAGCGGGAAGGAAATGACGGCTAGTTTTAGTCAAAATCGTCGAAATCAAAGCGATTTTCTAGCTGCAGGGCTTGTTTCGACGTTTAAAGTGTTGTGCATTGCATTCTGCACGTAAAAAGGAGTGAAAAGAGCGCTTAAACGTCGAAATATCTCAAACGGGAAGGAAATGACGGCTAGTTTTAGTCAAAATCGACGAAATCAAAGCGATTTTCTAGCTGTTGGGCTTGTTTCGATTGATAGACGGTTGTGCATTGCATTCTGCACGTAAAATGGAGTGAAAAGAGCGCTTAAACGTGGAAATATCACAAACGGGAAGGAAATGACGGCTAGTTTTAGTCAAAATCGTCGAAATCAAAGCGATTTTCTAGCTGTTGTGCTTGTTTCGTCGTTTAAACTGTTGTGCATTGCATTCTGCACGTAAAAAGGAGTGAAAAGAGCGCTTAAACGTCGAAATATCTCAAACGGGAAGGAAATGACGGATAGTTTTCTTCAAAATCGACGAAATCAATGAGATTTGTGAGCTGTTGGGCTTGTTTCGACGTTTAAACTGTTGTGCATTGCATTCTGCACGTAAAAAGGAGTGAAAAGAGCGCTTAAACGTCGAAATATCTCAAACGGGATGGAAATGACGGCTAGTTTTAGTTAAAATCGACGAAATCAAAGCGATTTTCTAGCTGTTGGGCTTGTTTCGACGTTTAAAGTGTTGTGCATTGCATTCTGCACGTAAAAAGGAGTGAAAAGAGCGCTTAAACGTCGAAATATCTCAAACGAGAAGGAAATGACGGCTAGTTTTAGACAAAATCGTCGAAATCGAAGCGATTTTGTAGCTGTAGGGCTTGTATCGACGTTTAAACTGTTGTGCAGTGCATTCTGCACGTAAAAAGGAGTGAAAAGAGCGCTTAAACGTCGAAATATCTCAAACGGGAAGGAAATGACGGCTAGTTTTAGTCAAAATCGTCGAAATCAAAGCGATTTTCTAGCTGTAGGGCTTGTGTCGACGTTTAAACTGTTGTGCATTGCATTCTGCACGTAAAAAGGAGTGAAAAGAGCGCTTAAACATCGAAATATCTCAAACGGGAAGGAAATAACGGATAGTTTTCTTCAAAATCGACGAAATCAAAGAGATTTGTGAGCTGTTGGGCTTGTTTCGACGTTTAAACTGTTGTGCATTGCATTCTGCACGTAAAATGGAGTGAAAAGAGCGCTTAAACGTCGAAATATCACAAACGGGAAGGAAATGGCGGCTAGTTTTCGTCAAAATCGACGAAATCAAAGCGATTTTCTAGCTGTTGGGCTTGTTTCGATTGATAGACGGTTGTGCATTGCATTCTGCACGTAAAATGGAGTGAAAAGAGCGCTTAAACTTCGAAATATCTCAAACGGGAAGGAAATGACGGCTAGTTTTCTTCAAAATCGACGAAATCAAAGAGATTTGCGAGCTGTTGGGCTTGTTTCGACGT
Source organism: Bombus flavifrons (assembly GCF_040668555.2). Lineage (NCBI taxonomy): Eukaryota > Metazoa > Arthropoda > Insecta > Hymenoptera > Apidae > Bombus > Bombus flavifrons. Next base: position 2,242,538 of record NC_138458.1, on the reverse strand, counting down.
TTAAAGTGTTGTGCATTGCATTCTGCACGTAAAATGGAGTGAAAAGAGCGCTTAAACGTCGAAATATCTCAAACGGGAAGGAAATGACGGCTAGTTTTAGTCAAAATCGACGAAATCAAAGCGATTTCCTAGCTGTTGGGCTTGTTTCGACGTTTAAAGTGTTGTGCATTGCATTCTGCACGTAAAAAGGAGTGAAAAGGGCGCTTAAACGTCGAAATATCTCAAACGGGAAGGAAATGACGGCTAGTTTTAGTCAAAATCGACGAAATCAAAGCGATTTTCTAGCTGTTGGGCTTGTTTCGATTGATAGACGGTTGTGCATTGCATTCTGCACGTAAAATGGAGTGAAAAGAGCGCTTAAACGTCGAAATATCTCAAACGGGAAGGAAATGACGGATAGTTTTCTTCAAAATCGACGAAATCAATGAGATTTGTGAGCTGTTGGGCTTGTTTCGACGTTTAAACTGTTGTGCATTGCATTCTGCACGTAAAAAGGAGTGAAAAGAGCGCTTAAACGTCGAAATATCTCAAACGGGATGGAAATGACGGCTAGTTTTAGTTAAAATCGACGAAATCAAAGCGATTTTCTAGCTGTTGGGCTTGTTTCGACGTTTAATGTGTTGTGCATTGCATTCTGCACGTAAAAAGGAGTGAAAAGAGCGCTTAAACGTCGGAATATCTCAAACGAGAAGGAAATGACGGCTAGTTTTAGTCAAAATCGACGAAATCAAAGCCGTGTTCTAGCTGTAGGGCTTGTTTCGATGTTTAAACTGTTGTGCATAGCATTCTGCACGTAAAAAGGAGTGAAAAGAGCGCTTAAACGTCGAAATATCTCAAACGGGAAGGAAATGACGGCTAGTTTTCTTCCAAATCGACGAAATCAAAGAGATTTGCGAGCTGTTGGGCTTGTTTCGACGTGTAAACTGTTGTGCATTGCATTCTGCACGTAAAATGGAGTGAAAAGAGCGCTTAAACGTCGAAATATCTCAAACGGGGAGGAAATGACGGATAGTTTTCTTCAAAATCGACGAAATCAAAGAGATTTGTGAGCTGTTGGGCTTGTTTCGTCGTTTAAACTGTTGTGCATTGCATTCTGCACGTAAAAAGGAGTGAAAAGAGAGCTTAAACGTCGAAATATCTCAAACGGAAGGAAATGATAGCTAGTTTTAGTCAAAATCGACGAAACCAAAGCGATTTGCTAGCTGTAGGGCTTGTTTCGACGATTAAACTGTTGTGCATTGCATTCTGCACGTAAAAAGGAGTGAAAAGAGCGCTTAAACGTCGAAATATCTCAAACGGGAAGGAAATGATAGCTAGTTTTAGTCAAAATCGACGAAACCAAAGCGATTTGCTAGCTGTAGGGCTTGTATCGACGTTTAAACTGTTGTGCATTGCATTCTGCACGTGAAAAGGAGTGAAAAGAGCGCTTAAACGTCGAAATATCTCAAACGGGAAGGAAATGACGGCTAGTTTTAGTCAAAATCGTCGAAATCAGAGCGATTTTCTAGCTGTAGGGCTTGTATCGACGTTTAAACTGTTGTGCATTGCATTCTGCACGTAAAAAGGAGTGAAAAGAGCGCTTAAACATCGAAATATCTCAAACGGGGAGGAAATGACGGATAGTTTTCTTCAAAATCGACGAAATCAAAGAGATTTGTGAGCTGTTGGGCTTGTTTCGTCGTTTAAACTGTTGTGCATTGCATTCTGCACGTAAAAAGGAGTGAAAAGAGAGCTTAAACGTCGAAATATCTCAAACGGAAGGAAATGATAGCTAGTTTTAGTCAAAATCGACGAAACCAAAGCGATTTGCTAGCTGTAGGGCTTGTTTCGACGATTAAACTGTTGTGCATTGCATTCTGCACGTAAAAAGGAGTGAAAAGAGCGCTTAAACGTCGAAATATCTCAAACGGGAAGGAAATGATAGCTAGTTTTAGTCAAAATCGACGAAACCAAAGCGATTTGCTAGCTGTAGGGCTTGTTTCGACGTTTAAACTGTTGTTCATTGCATTCTGCACGTAAAAAGGAGTGAAAAGAGCGCTTAAACGTCGAAATATCTCAAACGGGAAGGAAATCACGGCTAGTTTTAGTCAAAATCGTCGAAATCAAAGCGATTTTCTAGCTGTAGGGCTTGTATCGACGTTTAAACTGTTGTGCATTGCATTCTGCACGTAAAAAGGAGTGAAAAGAGCGCTTAAACATCGAAATATCTCAAACGGGAAGGAAATGACGGATAGTTTTCTTCAAAATCGACGAAATCAAAGAGATTTGTGAGCTGTTGGGCTTGTTTCGACGTTTAAACTGTTGTGCATTGCATTCTGCACGTAAAATGGAGTGAAAAGAGCGCTTAAACGTCGAAATATCACAAACGGGAAGGAAATGGCGGCTAGTTTTCGTCAAAATCGACGAAATCAAAGCGATTTTCTAGCTGTTGGGCTTGTTTCGATTGATAGACGGTTGTGCATTGCATTCTGCACGTAAAATGGAGTGAAAAGAGCGCTTAAACTTCGAAATATCTCAAACGGGAAGGAAATGACGGCTAGTTTTCTTCAAAATCGACGAAATCAAAGAGATTTGCGAGCTGTTGGGCTTGTTTCGACGTTTAAAGTGTTGTGCATTGCATTCTGCACGTAAAATGGAGTGATAAGAGCGCTTAAACGTCGAAATATCTCAAACGGGAAGGAAATGACGGCTAGTTTTAGTCAAAATCGACGAAATCAAAGCGATTTCCTAGCTGTTGGGCTTGTTTCGATTGATAGACGGTTGTGCATTGCATTCTGCACGTAAAATGGAGTGAAAAGAGCGCTTAAACGTGGAAATATCACAAGCGGGAAGGAAATGACGGCTAGTTTTAGTCAAAATCGTCGAAATCAAAGCGATTTTCTAGCTGCAGGGCTTGTTTCGACGTTTAAAGTGTTGTGCATTGCATTCTGCACGTAAAAAGGAGTGAAAAGAGCGCTTAAACGTCGAAATATCTCAAACGGGAAGGAAATGACGGCTAGTTTTAGTCAAAATCGACGAAATCAAAGCGATTTTCTAGCTGTTGGGCTTGTTTCGATTGATAGACGGTTGTGCATTGCATTCTGCACGTAAAATGGAGTGAAAAGAGCGCTTAAACGTGGAAATATCACAAACGGGAAGGAAATGACGGCTAGTTTTAGTCAAAATCGTCGAAATCAAAGCGATTTTCTAGCTGCAGGACTTGTTTCGACGTTTAAAGTGTTGTGCATTGCATTCTGCACGTAAAAAGGAGTGAAAAGAGCGCTTAAACGTCGAAATATCTCAAACGGGAAGGAAATGACGGATAGTTTTCTTCAAAATCGACGAAATCAAAGAGATTTGTGAGCTGTTGGGCTTGTTTCGACGTTTAAACTGTTGTGCATTGCATTCTGCACGTAAAATGGAGTGAAAAGAGCGCTTAAACGTCGAAATATCACAAACGGGAAGGAAATGGCGGCTAGTTTTCGTCAAAATCGACGAAATCAAAGCGATTTTCTAGCTGTTGGGCTTGTTTCGATTGATAGACGGTTGTGCATTGCATTCTGCACGTAAAATGGAGTGAAAAGAGCGCTTAAACTTCGAAATATCTCAAACGGGAAGGAAATGACGGCTAGCTTTCTTCAAAATCGACGAAATCAAAGAGATTTGCGAGCTGTTGGGCTTGTTTCGACGTTTAAAGTGTTGTGCATTGCATTCTGCACGTAAAATGGAGTGATAAGAGCGCTTAAACGTCGAAATATCTCAAACGGGAAGGAAATGACGGCTAGTTTTAGTCAAAATCGACGAAATCAAAGCGATTTCCTAGCTGTTGGGCTTGTTTCGATTGATAGACGGTTGTGCATTGCATTCTGCACGTAAAATGGAGTGAAAAGAGCGCTTAAACGTGGAAATATCACAAGCGGGAAGGAAATGACGGCTAGTTTTAGTCAAAATCGTCGAAATCAAAGCGATTTTCTAGCTGCAGGGCTTGTTTCGACGTTTAAAGTGTTGTGCATTGCATTCTGCACGTAAAAAGGAGTGAAAAGAGCGCTTAAACGTCGAAATATCTCAAACGGGAAGGAAATGACGGCTAGTTTTAGTCAAAATCGACGAAATCAAAGCGATTTTCTAGCTGTTGGGCTTGTTTCGATTGATAGACGGTTGTGCATTGCATTCTGCACGTAAAATGGAGTGAAAAGAGCGCTTAAACGTGGAAATATCACAAACGGGAAGGAAATGACGGCTAGTTTTAGTCAAAATCGTCGAAATCAAAGCGATTTTCTAGCTGTTGTGCTTGTTTCGTCGTTTAAACTGTTGTGCATTGCATTCTGCACGTAAAAAGGAGTGAAAAGAGCGCTTAAACGTCGAAATATCTCAAACGGGAAGGAAATGACGGATAGTTTTCTTCAAAATCGACGAAATCAATGAGATTTGTGAGCTGTTGGGCTTGTTTCGACGTTTAAACTGTTGTGCATTGCATTCTGCACGTAAAAAGGAGTGAAAAGAGCGCTTAAACGTCGAAATATCTCAAACGGGATGGAAATGACGGCTAGTTTTAGTTAAAATCGACGAAATCAAAGCGATTTTCTAGCTGTTGGGCTTGTTTCGACGTTTAAAGTGTTGTGCATTGCATTCTGCACGTAAAAAGGAGTGAAAAGAGCGCTTAAACGTCGAAATATCTCAAACGAGAAGGAAATGACGGCTAGTTTTAGACAAAATCGTCGAAATCGAAGCGATTTTGTAGCTGTAGGGCTTGTATCGACGTTTAAACTGTTGTGCAGTGCATTCTGCACGTAAAAAGGAGTGAAAAGAGCGCTTAAACGTCGAAATATCTCAAACGGGAAGGAAATGACGGCTAGTTTTAGTCAAAATCGTCGAAATCAAAGCGATTTTCTAGCTGTAGGGCTTGTGTCGACGTTTAAACTGTTGTGCATTGCATTCTGCACGTAAAAAGGAGTGAAAAGAGCGCTTAAACGTCGAAATATCTCAAACGGGAAGGAAATGACAGCTAGTTTTAGTCAAAATCGACGAAATCAAAGCGATTTGCTAGCTGTTGGGCTTGTTTCGACGTTTAAAGTGTTGTGCATTGCATTCTGCACGTAAAAAGGAGTGAAAAGAGCGCTTAAACGTCGAAATATCTCAAACGAGAAGGAAATGACGGCTAGTTTTAGACAAAATCGTCGAAATCAAAGCGATTTTGTAGCTGTAGGGCTTGTATCGACGTTTAAACTGTTGTGCAGTGCATTCTGCACGTAAAATGGAGTGAAAAGAGCGCTTAAACGTCGAAATATCTCAAACGGGAAGGAAATGACGGCTAGTATTCTTCAAAATCGACGAAATCAAAGAGATTTGCGAGCTGTTGGGCTTGTTTCGACGTTTAAACTGTTGTGCATTGCATTCTGCACGTAAAATGGAGTGACAAGAGCTCTTAAACGTCGAAATATCTCAAACGGGAAGGAAATGACGGCTAGTTTTAGTCAAAATCGACGAAATCAAAGCGATTTTCTAGCTGTTGGGCTTGTTTCGATTGATAGACGGTTGTGCATTGCATTCTGCACGTAAAATGGAGTGAAAAGAGCGCTTAAACGTGGAAATATCACAAGCGGGAAGGAAATGACGGCTAGTTTTAGTCAAAATCGTCGAAATCAAAGCGATTTTCTAGCTGCAGGGCTTGTTTCGACGTTTAAAGTGTTGTGCATTGCATTCTGCACGTAAAAAGGAGTGAAAAGAGCGCTTAAACTTCGAAATATCTCAAACGGGAAGGAAATGACGGCTAGTTTTAGTCAAAATCGACGAAATCAAAGCGATTTTCTAGCTGTTGGGCTTGTTTCGATTGATAGACGGTTGTGCATTGCATTCTGCACGTAAAATGGAGTGAAAAGAGCGCTTAAACGTGGAAATATCACAAACGGGAAGGAAATGACGGCTAGTTTTAGTCAAAATCGTCGAAATCAAAGCGATTTTCTAGCTGTAGGGCTTGTTTCGACGTTTAAACTGTTGTGCATTGCATTCTGCACGTAAAAAGGAGTGAAAAGAGCGCTTAAACGTCGAAATATCTCAAACGGGAAGGAAATGACAGCTAGTTTTAGTCAAAATCGACGAAATCAAAGAGATTTGCGAGCTGTTGGGCTTGTTTCGTCGTTTAAACTGTTGTGCATTGCATTCTGCACGTAAAAAGGAGTGAAAAGAGCGCTTAAACGTCGAAATATCTCAAACGGGAAGGAAATGACGGCTAGTTTTAGTTAAAATCGACGAAATCAAAGCGATTTTCTAGCTGTTGGGCTTGTTTCGATTGATAGACGGTTGTGCATTGCATTCTGCACGTAAAATGGAGTGAAAAGAGCGCTTAAATTTCGAAATATCTCAAACGGGAAGGAAATGACGGCTAGTTTTCTTCAAAATCGACGAAATCAAAGAGATTTGCGAGCTGTTGGGCTTGTTTCGACGTTTAAATTGTTGTGGATTGCATTCTGCACGTAAAAAGGAGTGAAAAGAGCGCTTAAACGTCGAAATATCTCAAACGAGAAGGAAATGACGGCTAGTTTTAGACAAAATCGTCGAAATCAAAGCGATTTTGTAGCTGTAGGGCTTGTATCGACGTTTAAACTGTTGTGCAGTGCATTCTGCACGTAAAAAGGAGTGAAAAGAGCGCTTAAACGTCGAAATATCTCAAACGGGAAGGAAATGACGGCTAGTTTTAGTCAAAATCGTCGAAATCAAAGCGATTTTCTAGCTGTAGGGCTTGTGTCGACGTTTAAACTGTTGTGCATTGCATTCTGCACGTAAAAAGGAGTGAAAAGAGCGCTTAAACGTCGAAATATCTCAAACGGGAAGGAAATGACAGCTAGTTTTAGTCAAAATCGACGAAATCAAAGCGATTTGCTAGCTGTAGGGCTTGTTTCGACGTTTATGCTGTTGTGCATTGCATTCTGCACGTAAAATGGAGTGAAAAGAGCGCTTAAACGTCGAAATATCTCAAACGGGAAGGAAATGACGGCTAGTATTCTTCAAAATCGACGAAATCAAAGAGATTTGCGAGCTGTTGGGCTTGTTTCGACGTTTAAACTGTTGTGCATTGCATTCTGCACGTAAAATGGAGTGACAAGAGCTCTTAAACGTCGAAATATCTCAAACGGGAAGAAAATGACGGCTGGTTTTAGTCAAAATCGACGAAATCAAAGAGATTTGCGAGCTGTTGGACTTGTTTCGATTGATAGACGGTTGTGCATTGCATTCTGCACGTAAAATGGAGTGAAAAGAGCGCTTAAACGTCGAAATATCTCAAACTGGAAGAAAATGACGGCTAGTTTTAGTCAAAATCGACGAAATCAAAGAGATTTGCGAGCTGTTGGACTTGTTTCGTCGTTTAAACTGTTGTGCATTGCATTCTGCACGTAAAAAGGAGTGAAAAGAGCGCTTAAACGTCGAAATATCTCAAACGGGAAGGAAATGACGGCTAGTTTTAGTTAAAATCGACGAAATCAAAGCGATTTTCTAGCTGTTGGGCTTGTTTCGATTGATAGACGGTTGTGCATTGCATTCTGCACGTAAAATGGAGTGAAAAGAGCGCTTAAACGTGGAAATATCACAAACGGGAAGGAAATGACGGCTAGTTTTAGTCAAAATCGTCGAAATCAAAGCGATTTTCTAGCTGTAGGGCTTGTTTCGACGTTTAAACTGTTGTGCATTGCATTCTGCACGTAAAATGGAGTGAAAAGAGCGCTTAAACGTCGAAATATCTCAAACGGGAAGGAAATGACGGCTAGTTTTAGTCAAAATCGACGAAATCAAAGAGATTTGCGAGCTGTTGGGCTTGTTTCGACGTTTAAACTTTTGTGCATTGCATTCTGCACGTATAAAGGAGTGAAAAGAGCGCTTAAACGTCGAAATATCCCAAACGGGAAGGAAATGACAGCTAGTTTTAGTCAAAATCGATGAAATCAAAGCGATTTGCTAGCTGTAGGGCTTGTTTCGACGTTTAAACTGTTGTGCATTGCATTCTGCACGTAAAAAGGAGTGCAAAGAGCGCTTAAACGTCGAAATATCTCAAACGGGAAGGAAATGACAGCTAGTTTTAGTCAAAATCGACGAAATCAAAGCGATTTGCTAACTGTAGGGCTTGTTTCGACGTTTAAACTGTTGTGCATTCCATTCTGCACGTAAAAAGGAGTGAAAAGAACGCTTAAACGTCGAAATATCTCAAACGGGAAGGAAATGACGGATAGTTTTCTTCAAAATCGACGAAATCAAAGAGATTTGTGAGCTGTTGGGCTTGTTTCGACGTTTAAACTGTTGTGCGTTGCATTCTGCACGTAAAATGGAGTGAAAAGAGCGCTTAAACGTCGAAATATCACAAACGGGAAGGAAATGGCGGCTAGTTTTCGTCAAAATCGACGAAATCAAAGCGATTTTCTAGCTGTTGGGCTTGTTTCGATTGATAGACGGTTGTGCGTTGCATTCTGCAAGTAAAATGGAGTGAAAAGAGCGCTTAAATTTCGAAATATCTCAAACGGGAAGGAAATGACGGCTAGTTTTCTTCAAAATCGACGAAATCAAAGAGATTTGCGAGCTGTTGGGCTTGTTTCGACGTTTAAACTGTTGTGCATTGCATTCTGCACGTAAAATGGAGAGAAAAGCGCGCTTAAACGTCGAAATATCTCAAACGGGAAGGAAATGACGGCTAGTTTTAGACAAAATCGTCGAAATCAAAGCGATTTGCTAGCTGTAGGGCTTGTTTCGACGTTTAAACTGTTGTTCATTGCATTCTGCACGTAAAAAGGAGTGAAAAGAGCGCTTAAACGTCGAAATATCTCAAACGGGAAGGAAATCACGGCTAGTTTTAGTCAAAATCGTCGAAATCAAAGCGATTTTCTAGCTGTAGGGCTTGTATCGACGTTTAAACTGTTGTGCATTGCATTCTGCACGTAAAAAGGAGTGAAAAGAGCGCTTAAACATCGAAATATCTCAAACGGGAAGGAAATGACGGATAGTTTTCTTCAAAATCGACGAAATCAAAGAGATTTGTGAGCTGTTGGGCTTGTTTCGACGTTTAAACTGTTGTGCATTGCATTCTGCACGTAAAATGGAGTGAAAAGAGCGCTTAAACGTCGAAATATCACAAACGGGAAGGAAATGGCGGCTAGTTTTCGTCAAAATCGACGAAATCAAAGCGATTGTCTAGCTGTTGGGCTTGTTTCGATTGATAGACGGTTGTGCATTGCATTCTGCACGTAAAATGGAGTGAAAAGAGCGCTTAAACTTCGAAATATCTCAAACGGGAAGGAAATGACGGCTAGTTTTCTTCAAAATCGACGAAATCAAAGAGATTTGCGAGCTGTTGGGCTTGTTTCGACGTTTAAAGTGTTGTGCATTGCATTCTGCACGTAAAATGGAGTGAAAAGAGCGCTTAAACGTCGAAATATCTCAAACGGGAAGGAAATGACGGCTAGTTTTAGTCAAAATCGACGAAATCAAAGCGATTTCCTAGCTGTTGGGCTTGTTTCGACGTTTAAAGTGTTGTGCATTGCATTCTGCACGTAAAAAGGAGTGAAAAGGGCGCTTAAACGTCGAAATATCTCAAACGGGAAGGAAATGACGGCTAGTTTTAGTCAAAATCGACGAAATCAAAGCGATTTTCTAGCTGTTGGGCTTGTTTCGATTGATAGACGGTTGTGCATTGCATTCTGCACGTAAAATGGAGTGAAAAGAGCGCTTAAACGTCGAAATATCTCAAACGGGAAGGAAATGACGGATAGTTTTCTTCAAAATCGACGAAATCAATGAGATTTGTGAGCTGTTGGGCTTGTTTCGACGTTTAAACTGTTGTGCATTGCATTCTGCACGTAAAATGGAGTGAAAAGAGCGCTTAAACGTCGAAATATCTCAAACGGGAAGGAAATGACGGCTAGTTTTAGACAAAGTCGTCGAAATCAAAGCGATTTTGTAGCTGTAGGGCTTGTATCGACGTTTAAACTGTTGTGCATTGCATTCTGCACGTGAAAAGGAGTGAAAAGAGCGCTTAAATGTCGAAATATCTCAAACGGGAAGGAAATGACGGCTAGTTTTAGTCAAAATCGTCGAAATCAAAGCGATTTTCTAGCTGTAGGGCTTGTATCGACGTTTAAACTGTTGTGCATTGCATTCTGCACGTGAAAAGGAGTGAAAAGAGCGCTTAAACGTCGAAATATCTCAAACGGGAAGGAAATGACGGCTAGTTTTAGTCAAAATCGTCGAAATCAAAGCGATTTTCTAGCTGTAGGGCTTGTTTCGACGTTTAAACTGTTGTGCATTGCATTCTGCACGTAAAAAGGAGTGAAAAGAGCGCTTAAACGTCGAAATATCTCAAACGGGAAGGAAATGACAGCTAGTTTTAGTCAAAATCGACGAAATCAAAGAGATTTGCGAGCTGTTGGGCTTGTTTCGTCGTTTAAACTGTTGTGCATTGCATTCTGCACGTAAAAAGGAGTGAAAAGAGCGCTTAAACGTCGAAATATCTCAAACGGGAAGGAAATGACGGCTAGTTTTAGTTAAAATCGACGAAATCAAAGCGATTTTCTAGCTGTTGGGCTTGTTTCGATTGATAGACGGTTGTGCATTGCATTCTGCACGTAAAATGGAGTGAAAAGAGCGCTTAAATTTCGAAATATCTCAAACGGGAAGGAAATGACGGCTAGTTTTCTTCAAAATCGACGAAATCAAAGAGATTTGCGAGCTGTTGGGCTTGTTTCGACGTTTAAATTGTTGTGGATTGCATTCTGCACGTAAAAAGGAGTGAAAAGAGCGCTTAAACGTCGAAATATCTCAAACGAGAAGGAAATGACGGCTAGTTTTAGACAAAATCGTCGAAATCAAAGCGATTTTGTAGCTGTAGGGCTTGTATCGACGTTTAAACTGTTGTGCAGTGCATTCTGCACGTAAAAAGGAGTGAAAAGAGCGCTTAAACGTCGAAATATCTCAAACGGGAAGGAAATGACGGCTAGTTTTAGTCAAAATCGTCGAAATCAAAGCGATTTTCTAGCTGTAGGGCTTGTGTCGACGTTTAAACTGTTGTGCATTGCATTCTGCACGTAAAAAGGAGTGAAAAGAGCGCTTAAACGTCGAAATATCTCAAACGGGAAGGAAATGACAGCTAGTTTTAGTCAAAATCGACGAAATCAAAGCGATTTGCTAGCTGTAGGGCTTGTTTCGACGTTTATGCTGTTGTGCATTGCATTCTGCACGTAAAATGGAGTGAAAAGAGCGCTTAAACGTCGAAATATCTCAAACGGGAAGGAAATGACGGCTAGTATTCTTCAAAATCGACGAAATCAAAGAGATTTGCGAGCTGTTGGGCTTGTTTCGACGTTTAAACTGTTGTGCATTGCATTCTGCACGTAAAATGGAGTGACAAGAGCTCTTAAACGTCGAAATATCTCAAACGGGAAGAAAATGACGGCTGGTTTTAGTCAAAATCGACGAAATCAAAGAGATTTGCGAGCTGTTGGACTTGTTTCGATTGATAGACGGTTGTGCATTGCATTCTGCACGTAAAATGGAGTGAAAAGAGCGCTTAAACGTCGAAATATCTCAAACTGGAAGAAAATGACGGCTAGTTTTAGTCAAAATCGACGAAATCAAAGAGATTTGCGAGCTGTTGGACTTGTTTCGTCGTTTAAACTGTTGTGCATTGCATTCTGCACGTAAAAAGGAGTGAAAAGAGCGCTTAAACGTCGAAATATCTCAAACGGGAAGGAAATGACGGCTAGTTTTAGTTAAAATCGACGAAATCAAAGCGATTTTCTAGCTGTTGGGCTTGTTTCGATTGATAGACGGTTGTGCATTGCATTCTGCACGTAAAATGGAGTGAAAAGAGCGCTTAAACGTGGAAATATCACAAACGGGAAGGAAATGACGGCTAGTTTTAGTCAAAATCGTCGAAATCAAAGCGATTTTCTAGCTGTAGGGCTTGTTTCGACGTTTAAACTGTTGTGCATTGCATTCTGCACGTAAAATGGAGTGAAAAGAGCGCTTAAACGTCGAAATATCTCAAACGGGAAGGAAATGACGGCTAGTTTTAGTCAAAATCGACGAAATCAAAGAGATTTGCGAGCTGTTGGGCTTGTTTCGACGTTTAAACTTTTGTGCATTGCATTCTGCACGTATAAAGGAGTGAAAAGAGCGCTTAAACGTCGAAATATCCCAAACGGGAAGGAAATGACAGCTAGTTTTAGTCAAAATCGATGAAATCAAAGCGATTTGCTAGCTGTAGGGCTTGTTTCGACGTTTAAACTGTTGTGCATTGCATTCTGCACGTAAAAAGGAGTGCAAAGAGCGCTTAAACGTCGAAATATCTCAAACGGGAAGGAAATGACAGCTAGTTTTAGTCAAAATCGACGAAATCAAAGCGATTTGCTAACTGTAGGGCTTGTTTCGACGTTTAAACTGTTGTGCATTCCATTCTGCACGTAAAAAGGAGTGAAAAGAACGCTTAAACGTCGAAATATCTCAAACGGGAAGGAAATGACGGATAGTTTTCTTCAAAATCGACGAAATCAAAGAGATTTGTGAGCTGTTGGGCTTGTTTCGACGTTTAAACTGTTGTGCGTTGCATTCTGCACGTAAAATGGAGTGAAAAGAGCGCTTAAACGTCGAAATATCACAAACGGGAAGGAAATGGCGGCTAGTTTTCGTCAAAATCGACGAAATCAAAGCGATTTTCTAGCTGTTGGGCTTGTTTCGATTGATAGACGGTTGTGCGTTGCATTCTGCAAGTAAAATGGAGTGAAAAGAGCGCTTAAATTTCGAAATATCTCAAACGGGAAGGAAATGACGGCTAGTTTTCTTCAAAATCGACGAAATCAAAGAGATTTGCGAGCTGTTGGGCTTGTTTCGACGTTTAAACTGTTGTGCATTGCATTCTGCACGTAAAATGGAGAGAAAAGCGCGCTTAAACGTCGAAATATCTCAAACGGGAAGGAAATGACGGCTAGTTTTAGACAAAATCGTCGAAATCAAAGCGATTTGCTAGCTGTAGGGCTTGTTTCGACGTTTAAACTGTTGTTCATTGCATTCTGCACGTAAAAAGGAGTGAAAAGAGCGCTTAAACGTCGAAATATCTCAAACGGGAAGGAAATCACGGCTAGTTTTAGTCAAAATCGTCGAAATCAAAGCGATTTTCTAGCTGTAGGGCTTGTATCGACGTTTAAACTGTTGTGCATTGCATTCTGCACGTAAAAAGGAGTGAAAAGAGCGCTTAAACATCGAAATATCTCAAACGGGAAGGAAATGACGGATAGTTTTCTTCAAAATCGACGAAATCAAAGAGATTTGTGAGCTGTTGGCCTTGTTTCGACGTTTAAACTGTTGTGCATTGCATTCTGCACGTAAAATGGAGTGAAAAGAGCGCTTAAACGTCGAAATATCACAAACGGGAAGGAAATGGCGGCTAGTTTTCGTCAAAATCGACGAAATCAAAGCGATTGTCTAGCTGTTGGGCTTGTTTCGATTGATAGACGGTTGTGCATTGCATTCTGCACGTAAAATGGAGTGAAAAGAGCGCTTAAACTTCGAAATATCTCAAACGGGAAGGAAATGACGGCTAGTTTTCTTCAAAATCGACGAAATCAAAGAGATTTGCGAGCTGTTGGGCTTGTTTCGACGTTTAAAGTGTTGTGCATTGCATTCTGCACGTAAAATGGAGTGAAAAGAGCGCTTAAACGTCGAAATATCTCAAACGGGAAGGAAATGACGGCTAGTTTTAGTCAAAATCGACGAAATCAAAGCGATTTCCTAGCTGTTGGGCTTGTTTCGACGTTTAAAGTGTTGTGCATTGCATTCTGCACGTAAAAAGGAGTGAAAAGGGCGCTTAAACGTCGAAATATCTCAAACGGGAAGGAAATGACGGCTAGTTTTAGTCAAAATCGACGAAATCAAAGCGATTTTCTAGCTGTTGGGCTTGTTTCGATTGATAGACGGTTGTGCATTGCATTCTGCACGTAAAATGGAGTGAAAAGAGCGCTTAAACGTCGAAATATCTCAAACGGGAAGGAAATGACGGATAGTTTTCTTCAAAATCGACGAAATCAATGAGATTTGTGAGCTGTTGGGCTTGTTTCGACGTTTAAACTGTTGTGCATTGCATTCTGCACGTAAAATGGAGTGAAAAGAGCGCTTAAACATCGAAATATCTCAAACGGGAAGGAAATGACGGCTAGTTTTAGACAAAGTCGTCGAAATCAAAGCGATTTTGTAGCTGTAGGGCTTGTATCGACGTTTAAACTGTTGTGCATTGCATTCTGCACGTGAAAAGGAGTGAAAAGAGCGCTTAAATGTCGAAATATCTCAAACGGGAAGGAAATGACGGCTAGTTTTAGTCAAAATCGTCGAAATCAAAGCGATTTTCTAGCTGTAGGGCTTGTATCGACGTTTAAACTGTTGTGCATTGCATTCTGCACGTGAAAAGGAGTGAAAAGAGCGCTTAAACGTCGAAATATCTCAAACGGGAAGGAAATGACAGCTAGTTTTAGTCAAAATCGACGAAATCAAAGCGATTTGCTAACTGTAGGGCTTGTTTCGACGTTTAAACTGTTGTGCATTCCATTCTGCACGTAAAAAGGAGTGAAAAGAACGCTTAAACGTCGAAATATCTCAAACGGGAAGGAAATGACGGATAGTTTTCTTCAAAATCGACGAAATCAAAGAGATTTGTGAGCTGTTGGGCTTGTTTCGACGTTTAAACTGTTGTGCGTTGCATTCTGCACGTAAAATGGAGTGAAAAGAGCGCTTAAACGTCGAAATATCACAAACGGGAAGGAAATGGCGGCTAGTTTTCGTCAAAATCGACGAAATCAAAGCGATTTTCTAGCTGTTGGGCTTGTTTCGACGATTAAACTGTTGTGCATTGCATTCTGCACGTAAAAAGGAGTGAAAAGAGCGCTTAAACGTCGAAATATTTCAAACGGGAAGGAAATGACGGCTAGTTTTCTTCAAAATCGACGAAATCAAAGCGATTTTCTAGCTGTAGGGCTTGTTTCGACGTTTAAACTGTTGTGCATTGCATTCTGCACGTAAAATGGAGAGAAAAGAGCGCTTAAACGTCGAAATATCTCAAACGGGAAGGAAATGACGGCTAGTTTTAGACAAAATCGTCGAAATCAAAGCGATTTGTGAGCTGTAGGGCTTGTTTCGACGTTTAAACTGTTGTTCATTGCATTCTGCACGTAAAATGGAGTGAAAAGAGCGCTTAAACGTCGACATATCACAAACGGGAAGGAAATGGCGGCTAGTTTTCGTCAAAATCGACGAAATCAAAGCGATTTTCTAGCTGTTGGGCTTGTTTCGATTGATAGACGGTTGTGCATTGCATTCTGCACGTAAAATGGAGTGAAAAGAGCGCTTAAACTTCGAAATATCTCAAACGGGAAGGAAATGACGGCTAGTTTTCTTCAAAATCGACGAAATCAAAGAGATTTGCGAGCTGTTGGGCTTGTTTCGACGTTTAAACTGTTGTGCATTGCATTCTGCACGTAAAATGGAGTGAAAAGAGCGCTTAAACGTCGAAATATCTCAAACGGGAAGGAAATGACGGCTAGTTTTAGACAAAGTCGTCGAAATCAAAGCGATTTTGTAGCTGTAGGGCTTGTTTCGATTGATAGACGGTTGTGCATTGCATTCTGCACGTAAAATGGAGTGAAAAGAGCGCTTAAACGTCGAAATATCTCAAACGGGAAGGAAATCACGGCTAGTTTTAGTCAAAATCGTCGAAATCAAAGCGATTTTCTAGCTGTAGGGCTTGTATCGACGTTTAAACTGTTGTGCATTGCATTCTGCACGTAAAAAGGAGTGAAAAGAGCGCTTAAACATCGAAATATCTCAAACGGGAAGGAAATGACGGATAGTTTTCTTCAAAATCGACGAAATCAAAGAGATTTGTGAGCTGTTGGGCTTGTTTCGACGTTTAAACTGTTGTGCATTGCATTCTGCACGTAAAATGGAGTGAAAAGAGCGCTTAAACGTCGAAATATCACAAACGGGAAGGAAATGGCGGCTAGTTTTCGTCAAAATCGACGAAATCAAAGCGATTTTCTAGCTGTTGGGCTTGTTTCGATTGATAGACGGTTGTGCATTGCATTCTGCACGTAAAATGGAGTGAAAAGAGCGCTTAAACTTCGAAATATCTCAAACGGGAAGGAAATGACGGCTAGTTTTCTTCAAAATCGACGAAATCAAAGAGATTTGCGAGCTGTTGGGCTTGTTTCGACGTTTAAAGTGTTGTGCATTGCATTCGGCACGTAAAATGGAGTGAAAAGAGCGCTTAAACGTCGAAATATCTCAAACGGGAAGGAAATGACGGCTAGTTTTAGTCAAAATCGACGAAATCAAAGCGATTTCCTAGCTGTTGGGCTTGTTTCGATTGATAGACGGTTGTGCATTGCATTCTGCACGTAAAATGGAGTGAAAAGAGCGCTTAAACGTGGAAATATCAGAAGCGGGAAGGAAATGACGGCTAGTTTTAGTCAAAACCGTCGAAATCAAAGCGATTTTCTAGCTGCAGGGCTTGTTTCGACGTTTAAAGTGTTGTGCATTGCATTCTGCACGTAAAAAGGAGTGAAAAGAGCGCTTAAACGTCGAAATATCTCAAACGGGAAGGAAATGACGGCTAGTTTTAGTCAAAATCGACGAAATCAAAGCGATTTTCTAGCTGTTGGGCTTGTTTCGATTGATAGACGGTTGTGCACTGCATTCTGCACGTAAAATGGAGTGAAAAGAGCGCTTAAACGTGGAAATATCACAAACGGGAAGGAAATGACGGCTAGTTTTAGTCAAAATCGTCGAAATCAAAGCGATTTTCTAGCTGTTGTGCTTGTTTCGTCGTTTAAACTGTTGTGCATTGCATTCTGCACGTAAAAAGGAGTGAAAAGAGCGCTTAAACGTCGAAATATCTCAAACGGGAAGGAAATGACGGATAGTTTTCTTCAAAATCGACGAAAACAATGAGATTTGTGAGCTGTTGGGCTTGTTTCGACGTTTAAACTGTTGTGCATTGCATTCTGCACGTAAAAAGGAGTGAAAAGAGTGCTTAAACGTCGAAATATCTCAAACGGGATGGAAATGACGGCTAGTTTTAGTTAAAATCGACGAAATCAAAGCGATTTTCTAGCTGTTGGGCTTGTTTCGACGTTTAAAGTGTTGTGCATTGCATTCTGCACGTAAAAAGGAGTGAAAAGAGCGCTTAAACGTCGAAATATCTCAAACGAGAAGGAAATGACGGCTAGTTTTTGACAAAATCGTCGAAATCAAAGCGATTTTGTAGCTGTAAGGCTTGTATCGACGTTTAAACTGTTGTGCAGTGCATTCTGCACGTAAAAAGGAGTGAAAAGAGCGCTTAAACGTCGAAATATCTCAAACGGGAAGGAAATGACGGCTAGTTTTAGTCAAAATCGTCGAAATCAAAGCGATTTTCTAGCTGTAGGGCTTGTGTCGACGTTTAAACTGTTGTGCATTGCATTCTGCACGTAAAAAGGAGTGAAAAGAGCGCTTAAACGTCGAAATATCTCAAACGGGAAGGAAATGACAGCTAGTTTTAGTCAAAATCGACGAAATCAAAGCGATTTGCTAGCTGTAGGGCTTGTTTCGACGTTTATGCTGTTGTGCATTGCATTCTGCACGTAAAATGGAGTGAAAAGAGCGCTTAAACGTCGAAATATCTCAAACGGGAAGGAAATGGCGGCTAGTATTCTTCAAAATCGACGAAATCAAAGAGATTTGCGAGCTGTTGGGCTTGTTTCGACGTTTAAACTGTTGTGCATTGCATTCTGCACGTAAAATGGAGTGACAAGAGCTCTTAAACGTCGAAATATCTCAAACGGGAAGGAAATGACGGCTAGTTTTAGTCAAAATCCACGAAATCAAAGCGATTTTCTAGCTGTTGGGCTTGTTTCGATTGATAGACGGTTGTGCATTGCATTCTGCACGTAAAATGGAGTGAAAAGAGCGCTTAAACGTGGAAATATCACAAGCGGGAAGGAAATGACGGCTAGTTTTAGTCAATATCGTCGAAATCAAAGCGATTTTCTAGCTGCAGGGCTTGTTTCGACGTTTAAAGTGTTGTGCATTGCATTCTGCACGTAAAAAGGAGTGAAAAGAGCGCTTAAACGTCGAAATATCTCAAACGGGAAGGAAATGACGGCTAGTTTTAGTCAAAATCGACGAAATCAAAGCGATTTTCTAGCTGTTGGGCTTGTTTCGATTGATAGACGGTTGTGCATTGCATTCTGCACGTAAAATGGAGTGAAAAGAGCGCTTAAACGTGGAAATATCACAAACGGGAAGGAAATGACGGCTAGTTTTAGTCAAAATCGTCGAAATCAAAGCGATTTTCTAGCTGTAGGGCTTGTTTCGACGTTTAAACTGTTGTGCATTGCATTCTGCACGTAAAAAGGAGTGAAAAGAGCGCTTAAACGTCGAAATATCTCAAACGGGAAGGAAATGACAGCTAGTTTTAGTCAAAATCGACGAAATCAAAGAGATTTGCGAGCTGTTGGGCTTGTTTCGTCGTTTAAACTGTTGTGCATTGCATTCTGCACGTAAAAAGGAGTGAAAAGAGCGCTTAAACGTCGAAATATCTCAAACGGGAAGGAAATGACGGCTAGTTTTAGTTAAAATCGACGAAATCAAAGCGATTTTCTAGCTGTTGGGCTTGTTTCGATTGATAGACGGTTGTGCATTGCATTCTGCACGTAAAATGGAGTGAAAAGAGCGCTTAAATTTCGAAATATCTCAAACGGGAAGGAAATGACGGCTAGTTTTCTTCAAAATCGACGAAATCAAAGAGATTTGCGAGCTGTTGCTTGTTTCGACGTTTAAAGTGTTGTGCATTGCATTCTGCACGTAAAAAGGAGTGAAAAGAGCGCTTAAACGTCGAAATATCTCAAACGAGAAGGAAATGACGGCTAGTTTTAGACAAAATCGTCGAAATCAAAGCGATTTTGTAGCTGTAGGGCTTGTATCGACGTTTAAACTGTTGTGCAGTGCATTCTGCACGTAAAAAGGAGTGAAAAGAGCGCTTAAACGTCGAAATATCTCAAACGGGAAGGAAATGACGGCTAGTTTTAGTCAAAATCGTCGAAATCAAAGCGATTTTCTAGCTGTAGGGCTTGTGTCGACGTTTAAACTGTTGTGCATTGCATTCTGCACTTAAAAAGGAGTGAAAAGAGCGCTTAAACGTCGAAATATCTCAAACGGGAAGGAAATGACAGCTAGTTTTAGTCAAAATCGACGAAATCAAAGCGATTTGCTAGCTGTAGGGCTTGTTTCGACGTTTATGCTGTTGTGCATTGCATTCTGCACGTAAAATGAGTGAAAAGAGCGCTTAAACGTCGAAATATCTCAAACGGGAAGGAAATGACGGCTAGTATTCTTCAAAATCGACGAAATCAAAGAGATTTGCGAGCTGTTGGGCTTGTTTCGACGTTTAAACTGTTGTGCATTGCATTCTGCACGTAAAATGGAGTGACAAGAGCTCTTAAACGTCGAAATATCTCAAACGGGAAGAAAATGACGGCTGGTTTTAGTCAAAATCGACGAAATCAAAGAGATTTGCGAGCTGTTGGACTTGTTTCGATTGATAGACGGTTGTGCATTGCATTCTGCACGTAAAATGGAGTGAAAAGAGCGCTTAAACGTCGAAATATCTCAAACTGGAAGAAAATGACGGCTAGTTTTAGTCAAAATCGACGAAATCAAAGAGATTTGCGAGCTGTTGGACTTGTTTCGTCGTTTAAACTGTTGTGCATTACATTCTGCACGTAAAAAGGAGTGAAAAGAGCGCTTAAACGTCGAAATATCTCAAACGGGAAGGAAATGACGGCTAGTTTTAGTTAAAATCGACGAAATCAAAGCGATTTTCTAGCTGTTGGGCTTGTTTCGATTGATAGACGGTTGTGCATTGCATTCTGCACGTAAAATGGAGTGAAAAGAGCGCTTAAATTTCGAAATATCTCAAACGGGAAGGAAATGACGGCTAGTTTTCTTCAAAATCGACGAAATCAAAGAGATTTGCGAGCTGTTGGGCTTGTTTCGACGTTTAAAGTGTTGTGCATTGCATTCTGCACGCAAAAAGGAGTGAAAAGAGCGCTTAAACGTCGAAATATCTCAAACGGGAAGGAAATGACGGCTAGTTTTAGTCAAAATCGACGAAATCAAAACGATTTTCTAGCTGTTGGGCTTGTTTCGATTGATAGACGGTTGTGCATTGCATTCTGCACGTAAAATGGAGTGAAAAGAGCGCTTAAACGTGGAAATATCACAAACGGGAAGGAAATGACGGCTAGTTTTAGTCAAAATCGTCGAAATCAAAGCGATTTTCTAGCTGTAGGGCTTGTTTCGACGTTTAAACTGTTGTGCATTGCATTCTGCACGTAAAAAGGAGTGAAAAGAGCGCTTAAACGTCGAAATATCTCAAACGGGAAGGAAATGACAGCTAGTTTTAGTCAAAATCGACGAAATCAAAGCGATTTGCTAACTGTAGGGCTTGTATCGACGTTTAAACTGTTGTGCATTCCATTCTGCACGTAAAAAGGAGTGAAAAGAACGCTTAAACGTCGAAATATCTCAAACGGGAAGGAAATGACGGATAGTTTTCTTCAAAATCGACGAAATCAAAGAGATTTGTGAGCTGTTGGGCTTGTTTCGACGTTTAAACTGTTGTGCATTGCATTCTGCACGTAAAATGGAGTGAAAAGAGCGCTTAAACGTCGAAATATCACAAACGGGAAGGAAATGGCGGCTAGTTTTCGTCAAAATCGAACGAAATCAAAGCGATTTTCTAGCTGTTGGGCTTGTTTCGATTGATAGACGGTTGTGCGTTGCATTCTGCAAGTAAAATGGAGTGAAAAGAGCGCTTAAATTTCGAATATCTCAAACGGGAAGGAAATGACGGCTAGTTTTCTTCAAAATCGACGAAATCAAAGAGATTTGCGAGCTGTTGGGCTTGTTTTCGACGTTTAAAGTGTTGTGCATTGCATTCTGCACGCAAAAAGGAGTGAAAAGAGCGCTTAAACGTCGAAATATCTCAAACGGGAAGGAAATGACGGCTAGTTTTAGTCAAAATCGACGAAATCAAAGCGATTTTCTAGCTGTTGGGCTTGTTTCGATTGATAGACGGTTGTGCATTGCATTCTGCACGTAAAATGGAGTGAAAAGAGCGCTTAAACGTGGAAATATCACAAACGGGAAGGAAATGACGGCTAGTTTTAGTCAAAATCGTCGAAATCAAAGCGATTTTCTAGCTGTAGGGCTTGTTTCGACGTTTTAAACTGTTGTGCATTGCATTCTGCACGTAAAAAGGAGTAAAAAGAGCGCTTAAACGTCGAAATATCTCAAACGGGAAGGAAATGACAGCTAGTTTTAGTCAAAATCGACGAAATCAAAGCGATTTGCTAACTGTAGGGCTTGTTTCGACGTTTAAACTGTTGTGCATTCCATTCTGCACGTAAAAAGGAGTGAAAAGAACGCTTAAACGTCGAAATATCTCAAACGGGAAGGAAATGACGGATAGTTTTCTTCAAAATCGACGAAATCAAAGAGATTTGTGAGCTGTTGGGCTTGTTTCGAGTTTAAGCTGTTGTGCATTGCATTCTGCACGTAAAATGGAGTGAAAAGAGCGCTTAAACGTCGAAATATCACAAACGGGAAGGAAATGGCGGCTAGTTTTCGTCAAAATCGACGAAATCAAAGCGATTTTCTAGCTGTTGGGCTTGTTTCGATTGATAGACGGTTGTGCGTTGCATTCTGCAAGTAAAATGGAGTGAAAAGAGCGCTTAAATTTCGAAATATCTCAAACGGGAAGGAAATGACGGCTAGTTTTCTTCAAAATCGACGAAATCAAAGAGATTTGCGAGCTGTTGGGCTTGTTTCGACGTTTAAAGTGTTGTGCATTGCATTCTCCACGCAAAAAGGAGTGAAAAGAGCGCTTAAACGTCGAAATATCTCAAACGGGACGGAAATGACGGCTAGTTTTAGTCAAAATCGACGAAATCAAAGCGATTTTCTAGCTGTTGGGCTTGTTTCGACGTTTAAACTGTTGTGCATTCCATTCTGCACGTAAAAAGGAGTGAAAAGAACGCTTAAACGTCGAAATATCTCAAACGGGAAGGAAATGACGGATAGTTTTCTTCAAAATCGACGAAATCAAAGAGATTTGTGAGCTGTTGGGCTTGTTTCGACGTTTAAACTGTTGTGCATTGCATTCTGCACGTAAAATGGAGTGAAAAGAGCGCTTAAACGTCGAAATATCACAAACGGGAAGGAAATGGCGGCTAGTTTTCGTCAAAATCGACGAAATCAAAGCGATTTTCTAGCTGTTGGGCTTGTTTCGATTGATAGACGGTTGTGCGTTGCATTCTGCAAGTAAAATGGAGTGAAAAGAGCGCTTAAATTTCGAAATATCTCAAACGGGAAGGAAATGACGGCTAGTTTTCTTCAAAATCGACGAAATCAAAGAGATTTGCGAGCTGTTGGGCTTGTTTCGACGTTTAAAGTGTTGTGCATTGCATTCTGCACGTAAAATGGAGTGAAAAGAGCGCTTAAACGTCGAAATATCACAAACGGGAAGGAAATGGCGGCTAGTTTTCGTCAAAAACGACGAAATCAAAGCGATTTTCTAGCTGTTGGGCTTGTTTCGATTGATAGACGGTTGTGCGTTGCATTCTGCAAGTAAAATGGAGTGAAAAGAGCGCTTAAACTTAGAAATATCTCAAACGGGAAGGAAATGACGGCTAGTTGTAGTCAAAATCGACGAAATCAAAGAGATTTGCGAGCTGTTGGGCTTGTTTCGACGTTTAAAGTGTTGTGCATTGCATTCTGCACGTAAAAAGGAGTGAAAAGAGCGCTTAAACGTCGAAATATCTCAAACGGGAAGGAAATGACGGCTAGTTTTA
Source organism: Bombus flavifrons (assembly GCF_040668555.2). Taxonomy (NCBI): domain Eukaryota; kingdom Metazoa; phylum Arthropoda; class Insecta; order Hymenoptera; family Apidae; genus Bombus; species Bombus flavifrons. Next base: position 2,219,646 of record NC_138458.1, on the reverse strand, counting down.
GTCAAAATCGACGAAATCAAAGCGATTTCCTAGCTGTTGGGCTTGTTTCGATTGATAGACGGTTGTGCATTGCATTCTGCACGTAAAATGGAGTGAATAGAGCGCTTAAACGTGGAAATATCACAAGCGGGAAGGAAATGACGGCTAGTTTTAGTCAAAATCGTCGAAATCAAAGCGATTTTCTAGCTGCAGGGCTTGTTTCGACGTTTAAAGTGTTGTGCATTGCATTCTGCACGTAAAAAGGAGTGAAAAGAGCGCTTAAACGTCGAAATATCTCAAACGGGAAGGAAATGACGGCTAGTTTTAGTCAAAATCGACGAAATCAAAGCGATTTTCTAGCTGTTGGGCTTGTTTCGATTGATAGACGGTTGTGCATTGCATTCTGCACGTAAAATGGAGTGAAAAGAGCGCTTAAACGTGGAAATATCACAAACGGGAAGGAAATGACGGCTAGTTTTAGTCAAAATCGTCGAAATCAAAGCGATTTTCTAGCTGTAGGGCTTGTTTCGACGTTTAAACTGTTGTGCATTGCATTCTGCACGTGAAAAGGAGTGAAAAGAGCGCTTAAACGTCGAAATATCTCAAACGGGAAGGAAATGACAGCTAGTTTTAGTCAAAATCGACGAAATCAAAGAGATTTGCGAGCTGTTGGGCTTGTTTCGTCGTTTAAACTGTTGTGCATTGCATTCTGCACGTAAAAAGGAGTGAAAAGAGCGCTTAAGCGTCGAAATATCTCAAACGGGAAGGAAATGACGGCTAGTTTTAGTTAAAATCGACGAAATCAAAGCGATTTTCTAGCAGTTGGGCTTGTTTCGATTGATAGACGGTTGTGCATTGCATTCTGCACGTAAAATGGAGTGAAAAGAGCGCTTAAATTTCGAAATATCTCAAACGGGAAGGAAATGACGGCTAGTTTTCTTCAAAATCGACGAAATCAAAGAGATTTGCGAGCTGTTGGGCTTGTTTCGACGTTTAAAGTGTTGTGCATTGCATTCTGCACGTAAAAAGGAGTGAAAAGAGCGCTTAAACGTCGAAATATCTCAAACGAGAAGGAAATGACGGCTAGTTTTAGACAAAATCGTCGAAATCAAAGCGATTTTGTAGCTGTAGGGCTTGTATCGACGTTTAAACTGTTGTGCAGTGCATTCTGCACGTAAAAAGGAGTGAAAAGAGCGCTTAAACGTCGAAATATCTCAAACGGGAAGGAAATGGCGGCTAGTTTTCGTCAAAATCGACGAAATCAAAGCGATTTTCTAGCTGTTGGGCTTGTTTCGATTGATAGACTGTTGTGCGTTGCATTCTGCAAGTAAAATGGAGTGAAAAGAGCGCTTAAATTTCGAAATATCTCAAACGGGAAGGAAATGACGGCTAGTTTTCTTCAAAATCGACGAAATCAAAGAGATTTGCGAGCTGTTGGGCTTGTTTCGACGTTTAAACTGTTGTGCATTTCATTCTGCACGTAAAATGGAGTGAAAACAGCGCTTCAACTTCGAAATATCTCAAACGGGAAGGAAATGACGGCTAGTTTTCTTCAAAATCGATGAAATCAAAGAGATTTGCGAGCTGTTGGGCTTGTTTCGACGTTTAAACTGTTGTGCATTGCATTGTGCACGTAAAAAGGAGTGAAAAGAGCGCTTAAACGTCGACATATCTCAAACGGGAAGGAAATGACAGCTAGTTTTAGTCAAAGTCGACGAAATCAAAGCGATTTGCTAGCTGTAGGGCTTGTTTCGACGTTTAAACTGTTGTGCATTGCATTCTGCACGTAAAAAGGAGTGAAAAGAGCGCTTAAACGTCGAAATATCTCAAACGGGAAGGAAATGACAGCTAGCTTTAGTCAAAATCGACGAAATCAAAGAGATTTGCTAGCTGTAGGGCTTGTTTCGACGTTTAAACTGTTGTGCATTGCATTGTGCACGTAAAAAGGAGTGAAAAGAGCGCTTAAACGTCGACATATCTCAAACGGGAAGGAAATGACAGCTAGTTTTAGTCAAAGTCGACGAAATCAAAGCGATTTGCTAGCTGTAGGGCTTGTTTCGACGTTTAAACTGTTGTGCATTGCATTCTGCACGTAAAAAGGAGTGAAAAGAGCGCTTAAACGTCGAAATATCTCAAACGGGAAGGAAATGACAGCTAGTTTTAGTCAAAATCGACGAAATCAAAGAGATTTGCTAGCTGTAGAGCTTGTTTCGACGTTTAAACTGTAGTGCATTGCATTGTGCACGTAAAAAGGAGTGAAAAGAGCGCTTAAACGTCGACATATCTCAAACGGGAAGGAAATGGCAGCTAGTTTTAGTCAAAGTCGACGAAATCAAAGCGATTTGCTAGCTGTAGGGCTTGTTTCGACGTTTAAACTGTTGTGCATTTCATTCTGCACGTAAAATGGAGTGAAAACAGCGCTTAAACGTCGAAATATCTCAAACGGGAAGGAAATGACAGCTTGTTTTCTTCAAAATCGACGAAATCAAAGCGATTTGCTAGCTGTAGGGCTTGTTTCGACGTTTAAACTGTTGTGCATTGCATTCTGCACGTAAAAAGGAGTGAAAAGAGCGCTTAAACGTCGAGATATCTCAAACGGGAAGGAAATGACGGCTAGTTTTCTTCAAAATCGATGAAATCAAAGAGATTTGCGAGCTGTTGGGCTTGTTTCGACGTTTAAACTGTTGTGCATTGCATTGTGCACGTAAAAAGGAGTGAAAAGAGCGCTTAAACGTCGACATATCTCAAACGGGAAGGAAATGACAGCTAGTTTTAGTCAAAATCGACGAAATCAAAGCGATTTTCTAGCTGTAGGGCTTGTTTCGACGTTTAAACTGTTGTGCATTGCATTCTGCACGTAAAAAGGAGTGAAAAGAGCGCTTAAACGTCGAAATATCTCAAACGGGAAGGAAATGACGGCTAGTTTTAGTCAAAATCGACGAAATCAAAGCGATTTTCTAGCTGTAGGGCTTGTTTCGACGTTTAAACTGTTGTGCATTGCATTCTGCACGTAAAAAGGAGTGAAAAGAGCGCTTAAACGTCGAAATATCTCAAACGGGAAGGAAATGACGGCTAGTTGTAGCCAAAATCGACGAAATCAAAGAGATTTGCGAGCTGTAGGGCTTGCTTCGACGTTTAAACTGTTGTGCATTGCATTCTGCACGTAAAATGGAGCGAAAAGAGCGCTTAAACGTCGAAATATCTCAAACGGGAAGGAAATAACGGCTAGTTTTAGTCAATATCGACGAAATCAAAGAGATTTGCGAGCTGTTGGGCTTGTTTCGACGTGTAAACTGTTGTGCATTGCATTCTGCACGTAAAAAGGAGTGAAAAGAGCGCTTAAACGTCGAAATATCTCAAACGGGAAGGAAATGACCGCTAGTTTTCTTCAAAATCGACGAAATCAAAGAGATTTGCGAGCTGTTGGGCTTGTTTCGACGTTTAAACTGTTGTGCATTGCATTCTGCACATAAAATAGAGTGAGAACAGCGCTTAAACGTCGAAATATCTCAAACGGGAAGGAAATGACGGCTAGTTGTAGTCAAAATCGACGAAATCAAAGAGATTTGCGAGCTGTTGGGCTTGTTTCGACGTTTAAACTGTTGTGCATTGCATTCTGCACGTAAAATGGAGTGAAGAGAGCGCTTAAACGTCGAAATATCTCAAACGGGAAGGAAATGACGGCTAGTTTTAGTCAAAATCGACGAAATCAAAGAGATTTGCGAGCTATTGGGCTTGTTTCGACGTTTAAACTGTTGTGCAGTGCATTCTGCACGTAAAATGGAGTGAAAAGAGATCTTAAACGTCGAAATATCTCAAACGGGAAGGAAATGACGGCTAGTTTTAGTCAAAATCGACGAAATCAAAGCGATTTTCTAGCTGTAGGGCTTGTTTCGACGTTTAAACTGTTGTGCATTGCATTCTGCACGAAAACGGAGTGAAAAGAGCGCTTAAACGTCGAAATATCTCAAACGGGAAGGAAATGACGGCTAGTTGTAGTCAAAATCGACGAAATCAAAGAGATTTGCGAGCTGTTGGGCTTGTTTCGACGTTTAAACTGTTGTGCATTGCATTCTGCACGTAAAATGGAGTGAAAAGAGCGCTTAAACGTCGAAATATCTCAAACGGGAAGGAAATGACGGCTAGTTTTCTTCAAAATCGACGAAATCAAAGAGATTTGCGAGCTGTAGGGCTTGTTTCGACGTGTAAGCTGTTGTGCATTGCATTCTGCACGTAAAAAGGAGTGAAAAGAGCGCTTAAACGTCGAAATATCTCAAACGGGAAGGAAATGACCGCTAGTTTTCTCAAAAATCGACGAAATCAAAGAGATTTGCGAGCTGTTGGGCTTGTTTCGACGTTTAAACTGTTGTGCATTGCATTCTGCACATAAAATAGAGTGAGAACAGCGCTTAAACGTCGAAATATCTCAAACGGGAAGGAAATGACGGCTAGTTGTAGTCAAAATCGACGAAATCAAAGAGATTTGCGAGCTGTTGGGCTTGTATCGACGTGTAAACTGTTGTGCATTGCATTCTGTACGTAAAAAGGAGTGAAAAGAGCGCTTAAACGTCGAAATATCTTAAACGGGAAGGAAATGACGGCTAGTTTTAGTCAAAATCGACGAAATCAAAGAGATTTGCGAGCTGTTGGGCTTGTTTCGACGTTTAAACTGTTGTGCATTGCATTCTGCACGTAAAATGGAGTGAAAAGAGCGCTTAAACGTCGAAATATCTCAAACGGGAAGGAAATGACGGCTAGTTTTCTTCAAAATCGACGAAATCAAAGCGATTTGCTAGCTGTAGGGCTTGTTTCGACGTTTAAACTGTTGTGCACTGCATTCTGCACGTAAAATGGAGTGAAAAGAGTGCTTAAACGTCGAAATATCTCAAACGGGAAGCAAATGACGGCTAGTTTTCTTCAAAATCGACGAAATCAAAGAGATTTGCGAGCTGTTGGGCTTGTATCGACGTGTAAACTGTTGTGCATTGCATTCTGCACGTAAAAATGAGTGAAAAGAGCGCTTAAACGTCGAAATATCTCAAACGGGAAGGAAATGACGGCTAGTTTTAGTCAAAATCGACGAAATCAAAGAGATTTGCGAGCTGTTGGGCTTGTTTCGACGTTTAAACTGTTGTGCACTGCATTCTGCACGTAAAATGGAGTGAAAAGAGTGCTTAAAAGTCGAAATATCTCAAACGGGAAGCAAATGACGGCTAGTTTTCTTCAAAATCGACGAAATCAAAGAGATTTGCGAGCTGTTGGGCTTGTATCGACGTGTAAACTGTTGTGCATTGCATTCTGCACGTAAAAAGGAGTGAAAAGAGCGCTTAAACGTCGAAATATCTCAAACGGGAAGGAAATGACGGCTAGTTTTAGTCAAAATCGACGAAATCAAAGAGATTTGCGAGCTGTTGGGCTTGTTTCGACGTTTAAACTGTTGTGCATTGCATTCTGCACGTAAAATGGAGTGAAAAGAGCGCTTAAACGTCGAAATATCTCAAACGGGAAGGAAATGACGGCTAGTTTTCTTCAAAATCGACGAAATCAAAGCGATTTGCTACCTGTAGGGCTTGTTTCGACGTTTAAACTGTTGTGCACTGCATTCTGCACGTAAAAAGGAGTGAAAAGAGCGCTTAAACGTCGAAATATCTCAAACGGGAAGGAAATGACGGCTAGTTTTAGTCAAAATCGACGAAATCAAAGCGATTTTCTTGCTGTTGGGCTTGTTTCGATTGATAGACGGTTGTGCATTGCATTCTGCACGTAAAATGGAGTGAAAAGAGCGCTTAAACGTCGAAATATCTCAAACGGGAAGGAAATGACGGCTAGTTTTAGTCAAAATCGACGAAATCAAAGCGATTTGCTAGCTGTAGGGCTTGTTTCGACGTTTAAACTGTTGTGCATTGCATTCTGCACGTAAAAAGGAGCGAAAAGAGCGCTTAAACGTCGAAATATCTCAAACGGGAGGAAATGACAGCTAGTTTTAGTCAAAATCGACGAAATCAAAGCGATTTGCTAGCTGTAGGGCTTGTTTCGACGTTTAAACTGTTGTGCACTGCATTCTGCACGTAAAAAGGAGTGAAAAGAGCGCTTAAACGTCGAAATATCTCAACCGGGAAGGAAATGACAGCAAGTTTTATTCAAAATCGACGAAATCAAAGCGATTTGCTAGCTGTAGGGCTTGTTTCGACGTTTAAACTGTTGTGCACTGCATTCTGCACGTAAAATGGAGTGAAACGAGCGCTTAAACGTCGAAGTATCTCAAACGGGAAGGAAATGACAGCTAGTTTTAGCCAAAATCGACGAAATCAAAGAGATTTGCGAGCTGTTGGGCTTGTTTCGACGTGTAAACTGTTGTGCATTGCATTCTGCACGTAAAAAGGAGTGAAAAGAGCGCTTAAACGTCGAAATATCTCAAACGGGAAGGAAATGACGGCTAGTTTTCTTCAAAATCGACGAAATCAAAGAGATTTGCGAGCTGTTGGGCTTGTATCGACGTGTAAACTGTTGTGCATTGCATTCTGCACGTAAAAAGGAGTGAAAAGAGCGCTTAAACGTCGAAATATCTCAAACGGGAAGGAAATGACGGCTAGTTTTAGTCAAAATCGACGAAATCAAAGAGATTTGCGAGCTGTTGGGCTTGTTTCGACGTTTAAACTGTTGTGCATTGCATTCTGCACGTAAAATGGAGTGAAAAGAGCGCTTAAACGTCGAAATATCTCAAACGGGAAGGAAATGACGGCTAGTTTTCTTCAAAATCGACGAAATCAAAGCGATTTGCTAGCTGTAGGGCTTGTTTCGACGTTTAAACTGTTGTGCACTGCATTCTGCACGTAAAATGGAGTGAAAAGAGTGCTTAAACGTCGAAATATCTCAAACGGGAAGCAAATGACGGCTAGTTTTCTTCAAAATCGACGAAATCAAAGAGATTTGCGAGCTGTTGGGCTTGTATCGACGTGTAAACTGTTGTGCATTGCATTCTGTACGTAAAAAGGAGTGAAAAGAGCGCTTAAACGTCGAAATATCTTAAACGGGAAGGAAATGACGGCTAGTTTTAGTCAAAATCGACGAAATCAAAGAGATTTGCGAGCTGTTGGGCTTGTTTCGACGTTTAAACTGTTGTGCATTGCATTCTGCACGTAAAATGGAGTGAAAAGAGCGCTTACACGTCGAAATATCTCAAACGGGAAGGAAATGACGGCTAGTTTTAGTCAAAATCGACGAAATCAAAGCGATTTTCTAGCTGTTGGGCTTGTTTCGACGTTTAAACTGTTGTGCATTGCATTCTGCACGTAAAATGGAGTGAAGAGAGCGCTTAAACGTCGAAATATCACAAACGGGAAGGAAATGACGGCTAGTTTTAGTCAAAATCGACGAAATCAAAGAGATTTGCGAGCTATTGGGCTTGTTTCGACGTTTAAACTGTTGTGCATTGCATTCTGCACGTAAAATGGAGTGAAGAGAGCGCTTAAACGTCGAAATATCTCAAACGGGAAGGAAATGACGGCTAGTTTTAGTCAAAATCGACGAAATCAAAGAGATTTGCGAGCTGTAGGGCTTGTTTCGACGTGTAAACTGTTGTGCATTGCATTCTGCACGTAAAAAGGAGTGAAAAGAGCGCTTAAACGTCGAAATATCTCAAACGGGAAGGAAATGACGGCTAGTTTTAGTCAAAATCGACGAAATCAAAGAGATTTGCGAGCTGTTGGGCTTGTTTCGACGTTTAAACTGTTGTGCATTGCATTCTGCACGTAAAATGGAGTGAAAAGAGCGCTTAAACGTCGAAATATCTCAAACGGGAAGGAAATGACGGCTAGTTTTCTTCAAAATCGACGAAATCAAAGCGATTTGCTAGCTGTAGGGCTTGTTTCGACGTTTAAACTGTTGTGCACTGCATTCTGCACGTAAAATGGAGTGAAAAGAGTGCTTAAACGTCGAAATATCTCAAACGGGAAGCAAATGACGGCTAGTTTTCTTCAAAATCGACGAAATCAAAGAGATTTGCGAGCTGTTGGGCTTGTATCGACGTGTAAACTGTTGTGCATTGCATTCTGTACGTAAAAAGGAGTGAAAAGAGCGCTTAAACGTCGAAATATCTTAAACGGGAAGGAAATGACGGCTAGTTTTAGTCAAAATCGACGAAATCAAAGAGATTTGCGAGCTGTTGGGCTTGTTTCGACGTTTAAACTGTTGTGCATTGCATTCTGCACGTAAAATGGAGTGAAAAGAGCGCTTACACGTCGAAATATCTCAAACGGGAAGGAAATGACGGCTAGTTTTAGTCAAAATCGACGAAATCAAAGCGATTTTCTAGCTGTTGGGCTTGTTTCGACGTTTAAACTGTTGTGCATTGCATTCTGCACGTAAAATGGAGTGAAGAGAGCGCTTAAACGTCGAAATATCACAAACGGGAAGGAAATGACGGCTAGTTTTAGTCAAAATCGACGAAATCAAAGAGATTTGCGAGCTATTGGGCTTGTTTCGACGTTTAAACTGTTGTGCATTGCATTCTGCACGTAAAATGGAGTGAAAAGAGCGCTTACACGTCGAAATATCTCAAACGGGAAGGAAATGACGGCTAGTTTTAGTCAAAATCGACGAAATCAAAGAGATTTGCGAGCTGTTGGGCTTGTTTCGACGTGTAAACTGTTGTGCATTGCATTCTGCACGTAAAATGGAGTGAAGAGAGCGCTTAAACGTCGAAATATCTCAAACGGGAAGGAAATGACGGCTAGTTTTAGTCAAAATCGACGAAATCAAAGAGATTTGCGAGCTGTAGGGCTTGTTTCGACGTGTAAACTGTTGTGCATTGCATTCTGCACGTAAAAAGGAGTGAAAAGAGCGCTTAAACGTCGAAATATCTCAAACGGGAAGGAAATGACGGCTAGTTTTCTTCAAAATCGACGAAATCAAAGAGATTTGCGAGCTGTAGGGCTTGTTTCGACGTGTAAACTGTTGTGCATTGCATTCTGCACGTAAAAAGGAGTGAAAAGAGCGCTTAAACGTCGAAATATCTCAAACGGGAAGGAAATGACCGCTAGTTTTCTCAAAAATCGACGAAATCAAAGAGATTTGCGAGCTGTTGGGCTTGTTTCGACGTTTAAACTGTTGTGCATTGCATTCTGCACATAAAATAGAGTGAGAACAGCGCTTAAACCTCGAAATATCTCAAACGGGAAGGAAATGACGGCTAGTTGTAGTCAAAATCGACGAAATCAAAGAGATTTGCGAGCTGTTGGGCTTGTATCGACGTGTAAACTGTTGTGCATTGCATTCTGTACGTAAAAAGGAGTGAAAAGAGCGCTTAAACGTCGAAATATCTTAAACGGGAAGGAAATGACGGCTAGTTTTAGTCAAAATCGACGAAATCAAAGAGATTTGCGAGCTGTTGGGCTTGTTTCGACGTTTAAACTGTTGTGCATTGCATTCTGCACGTAAAAAGGAGTGAAAAGAGCGCTTAAACGTCGAAATATCTCAAACGGGAAGGAAATGACGGCTAGTTTTAGTCAAAATCGACGAAATCAAAGCGATTTTCTTGCTGTTGGGCTTGTTTCGATTGATAGACGGTTGTGCATTGCATTCTGCACGTAAAATGGAGTGAAAAGAGCGCTTAAACGTCGAAATATCTCAAACGGGAAGGAAATGACGGCTAGTTTTAGTCAAAATCGACGAAATCAAAGCGATTTGCTAGCTGTAGGGCTTGTTTTGACGTTTAAACTGTTGTGCATTGCATTCTGCACGTAAAAAGGAGCGAAAAGAGCGCTTAAACGTCGAAATATCTCAAACGGGAGGAAATGACAGCTAGTTTTAGTCAAAATCGACGAAATCAAAGCGATTTGCTAGCTGTAGGGCTTGTTTCGACGTTTAAACTGTTGTGCACTGCATTCTGCACGTAAAAAGGAGTGAAAAGAGCGCTTAAACGTCGAAATATCTCAACCGGGAAGGAAATGACAGCAAGTTTTATTCAAAATCGACGAAATCAAAGCGATTTGCTAGCTGTAGGGCTTGTTTCGACGTTTAAACTGTTGTGCACTGCATTCTGCACGTAAAATGGAGTGAAACGAGCGCTTAAACGTCGAAGTATCTCAAACGGGAAGGAAATGACAGCTAGTTTTAGCCAAAATCGACGAAATCAAAGAGATTTGCGAGCTGTTGGGCTTGTTTCGACGTGTAAACTGTTGTGCATTGCATTCTGCACGTAAAAAGGAGTGAAAAGAGCGCTTAAACGTCGAAATATCTCAAACGGGAAGGAAATGACGGCTAGTTTTCTTCAAAATCGACGAAATCAAAGAGATTTGCGAGCTGTTGGGCTTGTATCGACGTGTAAACTGTTGTGCATTGCATTCTGCACGTAAAAAGGAGTGAAAAGAGCGCTTAAACGTCGAAATATCTCAAACGGGAAGGAAATGACGGCTAGTTTTAGTCAAAATCGACGAAATCAAAGAGATTTGCGAGCTGTTGGGCTTGTTTCGACGTTTAAACTGTTGTGCATTGCATTCTGCACGTAAAATGGAGTGAAAAGAGCGCTTAAACGTCGAAATATCTCAAACGGGAAGGAAATGACGGCTAGTTTTCTTCAAAATCGACGAAATCAAAGCGATTTGCTAGCTGTAGGGCTTGTTTCGACGTTTAAACTGTTGTGCACTGCATTCTGCACGTAAAATGGAGTGAAAAGAGTGCTTAAACGTCGAAATATCTCAAACGGGAAGCAAATGACGGCTAGTTTTCTTCAAAATCGACGAAATCAAAGAGATTTGCGAGCTGTTGGGCTTGTATCGACGTGTAAACTGTTGTGCATTGCATTCTGTACGTAAAAAGGAGTGAAAAGAGCGCTTAAACGTCGAAATATCTTAAACGGGAAGGAAATGACGGCTAGTTTTAGTCAAAATCGACGAAATCAAAGAGATTTGCGAGCTGTTGGGCTTGTTTCGACGTTTAAACTGTTGTGCATTGCATTCTGCACGTAAAATGGAGTGAAAAGAGCGCTTACACGTCGAAATATCTCAAACGGGAAGGAAATGACGGCTAGTTTTAGTCAAAATCGACGAAATCAAAGCGATTTTCTAGCTGTTGGGCTTGTTTCGACGTTTAAACTGTTGTGCATTGCATTCTGCACGTAAAATGGAGTGAAGAGAGCGCTTAAACGTCGAAATATCACAAACGGGAAGGAAATGACGGCTAGTTTTAGTCAAAATCGACGAAATCAAAGAGATTTGCGAGCTATTGGGCTTGTTTCGACGTTTAAACTGTTGTGCATTGCATTCTGCACGTAAAATGGAGTGAAAAGAGCGCTTACACGTCGAAATATCTCAAACGGGAAGGAAATGACGGCTAGTTTTAGTCAAAATCTACGAAATCAAAGAGATTTGCGAGCTGTTGGGCTTGTTTCGACGTGTAAACTGTTGTGCATTGCATTCTGCACGTAAAATGGAGTGAAGAGAGCGCTTAAACGTCGAAATATCTCAAACGGGAAGGAAATGACGGCTAGTTTTAGTCAAAATCGACGAAATCAAAGAGATTTGCGAGCTGTAGGGCTTGTTTCGACGTGTAAACTGTTGTGCATTGCATTCTGCACGTAAAAAGGAGTGAAAAGAGCGCTTAAACGTCGAAATATCTCAAACGGGAAGGAAATGACGGCTAGTTTTCTTCAAAATCGACGAAATCAAAGAGATTTGCGAGCTGTAGGGCTTGTTTCGACGTGTAAACTGTTGTGCATTGCATTCTGCACGTAAAAAGGAGTGAAAAGAGCGCTTAAACGTCGAAATATCTCAAACGGGAAGGAAATGACCGCTAGTTTTCTCAAAAATCGACGAAATCAAAGAGATTTGCGAGCTGTTGGGCTTGTTTCGACGTTTAAACTGTTGTGCATTGCATTCTGCACATAAAATAGAGTGAGAACAGCGCTTAAACCTCGAAATATCTCAAACGGGAAGGAAATGACGGCTAGTTGTAGTCAAAATCGACGAAATCAAAGAGATTTGCGAGCTGTTGGGCTTGTATCGACGTGTAAACTGTTGTGCATTGCATTCTGTACGTAAAAAGGAGTGAAAAGAGCGCTTAAACGTCGAAATATCTTAAACGGGAAGGAAATGACGGCTAGTTTTAGTCAAAATCGACGAAATCAAAGAGATTTGCGAGCTGTTGGGCTTGTTTCGACGTTTAAACTGTTGTGCATTGCATTCTGCACGTAAAAAGGAGTGAAAAGAGCGCTTAAACGTCGAAATATCTCAACCGGGAAGGAAATGACAGCAAGTTTTATTCAAAATCGACGAAATCAAAGCGATTTGCTAGCTGTAGGGCTTGTTTCGACGTTTAAACTGTTGTGCACTGCATTCTGCACGTAAAATGGAGTGAAACGAGCGCTTAAACGTCGAAGTATCTCAAACGGGAAGGAAATGACAGCTAGTTTTAGCCAAAATCGACGAAATCAAAGAGATTTGCGAGCTGTTGGGCTTGTTTCGACGTGTAAACTGTTGTGCATTGCATTCTGCACGTAAAAAGGAGTGAAAAGAGCGCTTAAACGTCGAAATATCTCAAACGGGAAGGAAATGACGGCTAGTTTTCTTCAAAATCGACGAAATCAAAGAGATTTGCGAGCTGTTGGGCTTGTATCGACGTGTAAACTGTTGTGCATTGCATTCTGCACGTAAAAAGGAGTGAAAAGAGCGCTTAAACGTCGAAATATCTCAAACGGGAAGGAAATGACGGCTAGTTTTAGTCAAAATCGACGAAATCAAAGAGATTTGCGAGCTGTTGGGCTTGTTTCGACGTTTAAACTGTTGTGCATTGCATTCTGCACGTAAAATGGAGTGAAAAGAGCGCTTAAACGTCGAAATATCTCAAACGGGAAGGAAATGACGGCTAGTTTTCTTCAAAATCGACGAAATCAAAGCGATTTGCTAGCTGTAGGGCTTGTTTCGACGTTTAAACTGTTGTGCACTGCATTCTGCACGTAAAATGGAGTGAAAAGAGTGCTTAAACGTCGAAATATCTCAAACGGGAAGCAAATGACGGCTAGTTTTCTTCAAAATCGACGAAATCAAAGAGATTTGCGAGCTGTTGGGCTTGTATCGACGTGTAAACTGTTGTGCATTGCATTCTGTACGTAAAAAGGAGTGAAAAGAGCGCTTAAACGTCGAAATATCTTAAACGGGAAGGAAATGACGGCTAGTTTTAGTCAAAATCGACGAAATCAAAGAGATTTGCGAGCTGTTTTGCTTGTTTCGACGTTTAAACTGTTGTGCATTGCATTCTGCACGTAAAAAGGAGTGAAAAGAGCGCTTAAACGTCGAAATATCTCAACCGGGAAGGAAATGACAGCAAGTTTTATTCAAAATCGACGAAATCAAAGCGATTTGCTAGCTGTAGGGCTTGTTTCGACGTTTAAACTGTTGTGCACTGCATTCTGCACGTAAAATGGAGTGAAACGAGCGCTTAAACGTCGAAGTATCTCAAACGGGAAGGAAATGACAGCTAGTTTTAGCCAAAATCGACGAAATCAAAGAGATTTGCGAGCTGTTGGGCTTGTTTCGACGTGTAAACTGTTGTGCATTGCATTCTGCACGTAAAAAGGAGTGAAAAGAGCGCTTAAACGTCGAAATATCTCAAACGGGAAGGAAATGACGGCTAGTTTTCTTCAAAATCGACGAAATCAAAGAGATTTGCGAGCTGTTGGGCTTGTATCGACGTGTAAACTGTTGTGCATTGCATTCTGCACGTAAAAAGGAGTGAAAAGAGCGCTTAAACGTCGAAATATCTCAAACGGGAAGGAAATGACGGCTAGTTTTAGTCAAAATCGACGAAATCAAAGAGATTTGCGAGCTGTTGGGCTTGTTTCGACGTTTAAACTGTTGCATTGCATTCTGCACGTAAAATGGAGTGAAAAGAGCGCTTAAACGTCGAAATATCTCAAACGGGAAGGAAATGACGGCTAGTTTTCTTCAAAATCGACGAAATCAAAGCGATTTGCTAGCTGTAGGGCTTGTTTCGACGTTTAAACTGTTGTGCACTGCATTCTGCACGTAAAATGGAGTGAAAAGAGTGCTTAAACGTCGAAATATCTCAAACGGGAAGCAAATGACGGCTAGTTTTCTTCAAAATCGACGAAATCAAAGAGATTTGCGAGCTGTTGGGCTTGTATCGACGTGTAAACTGTTGTGCATTGCATTCTGCACGTAAAAAGGAGTGAAAAGAGCGCTTAAACGTCGAAATATCTCAAACGGGAAGGAAATGACGGCTAGTTTTAGTCAAAATCGAACGAAATCAAAGAGATTTGCGAGCTGTTGGGCTTGTTTCGACGTTTAAACTGTTGTGCACTGCATTCTGCACGTAAAATGGAGTGAAAAGAGTGCTTAAAAGTCGAAATATCTCAAACGGGAAGCAAATGACGGCTAGTTTTCTTCAAAATCGACGAAATCAAAGAGATTTGCGAGCTGTTGGGCTTGTATCGACGTGTAAACTGTTGTGCATTGCATTCTGCACGTAAAAAGGAGTGAAAAGAGCGCTTAAACGTCGAAATATCTCAAACGGAAGGAAATGACGGCTAGTTTTCTTCAAAATCGACGAAATCAAAGCGATTTGCTACCTGTAGGGCTTGTTTCGACGTTTAAACTGTTGTGCACTGCATTCTGCACGTAAAAAGGAGTGAAAAGAGCGCTTAAACGTCGAAATATCTCAAACGGGAAGGAAATGACGGCTAGTTTTAGTCAAAATCGACGAAATCAAAGCGATTTTCTTGCTGTTGGGCTTGTTTCGATTGATAGACGGTTGTGCATTGCATTCTGCACGTAAAATGGAGTGAAAAGAGCGCTTAAACGTCGAAATATCTCAAACGGGAAGGAAATGACGGCTAGTTTTAGTCAAAATCGACGAAATCAAAGCGATTTGCTAGCTGTAGGGCTTGTTTCGACGTTTAAACTGTTGTGCATTGCATTCTGCACGTAAAAAGGAGTGAAAAGAGCGCTTAAACGTCGAAATATCTCAAACGGGAGGAAATGACAGCTAGTTTTAGTCAAAATCGACGAAATCAAAGCGATTTGCTAGCTGTAGGGCTTGTTTCGACGTTTAAACTGTTGTGCACTGCATTCTGCACGTAAAATGGAGTGAAAAGAGTGCTTAAACGTCGAAATATCTCAAACGGGAAGCAAATGACGGCTAGTTTTAGTCAAAATCGACGAAATCAAAGAGATTTGCGAGCTGTTGGGCTTGTTTCGACGTTTAAACTGTTGTGCATTGCATTCTGCACGTAAAATGGAGTGAAGAGAGCGCTTAAACGTCGAAATATCTCAAACGGGAAGGAAATGACGGCTAGTTTTAGTCAAAATCGACGAAATCAAAGAGATTTGCGAGCTATTGGGCTTGTTTCGACGTTTAAACTGTTGTGCATTGCATTCTGCACATAAAATAGAGTGAGAACAGCGCTTAAACCTCGAAATATCTCAAACGGGAAGGGAATGACGGCTAGTTGTAGTCAAAATCGACGAAATCAAAGAGATTTGCGAGCTGTTGGGCTTGTATCGACGTGTAAACTGTTGTGCATTGCATTCTGTACGTAAAAAGGAGTGAAAAGAGCGCTTAAACGTCGAAATATCTTAAACGGGAAGGAAATGACGGCTAGTTTTAGTCAAAATCGACGAAATCAAAGAGATTTGCGAGCTGTTGGGCTTGTTTCGACGTTTAAACTGTTGTGCACTGCATTCTGCACGTAAAAAGGAGTGAAAAGAGCGCTTAAACGACGAAATATCTCAAACGGGAAGGAAATGACGGCTAGTTTTCTTCAAAATCGACGAAATCAAAGAGATTTTCTTGCTGTTGGGCTTGTTTCGATTGATAGACGGTTGTGCATTGCATTCTGCACGTAAAATGGAGTGAAAAGAGCGCTTAAACGTCGAAAAATCTCAAACGGGAAGGAAATGACGGCTAGTTTTAGTCAAAATCGACGAAATCAAAGCGATTTGCTAGCTGTAGGGCTTGTTTCGACGTTTAAACTGTTGTGCATTGCATTCTGCACGTAAAAAGGAGTGAAAAGAGCGCTTAAACGTCGAAATATCTCAAACGGGAGGAAATGACAGCTAGTTTTAGTCAAAATCGACGAAATCAAAGCGATTTGCTAGCTGTAGGGCTTGTTTCGACGTTTAAACTGTTGTGCACTGCATTCTGCACGTAAAATGGAGTGAAAAGAGTGCTTAAACGTCGAAATATCTCAAACGGGAAGCAAATGACGGCTAGTTTTAGTCAAAATCGACGAAATCAAAGAGATCTGCGAGCTGTTGGGCTTGTTTCGACGTTTAAACTGTTGTGCATTGCATTCTGCACGTAAAATGGAGTGAAGAGAGCGCTTAAACGTCGAAATATCTCAAACGGGAAGGAAATGACGGCTAGTTTTAGTCAAAATCGACGAAATCAAAGAGATTTGCGAGCTATTGGGCTTGTTTCGACGTTTAAACTGTTGTGCATTGCATTCTGCACGTAAAATGGAGTGAAAAGAGCGCTTACACGTCGAAATATCTCAAACGGGAAGGAAATGACGGCTAGTTTTAGTCAAAATCGACGAAATCAAAGCGATTTTCTAGCTGTTGGGCTTGTTTCGACGTTTAAACTGTTGTGCATTGCATTCTGCACGTAAAATGGAGTGAAGAGAGCGCTTAAACGTCGAAATATCACAAACGGGAAGCAAATGACGGCTAGTTTTCTTCAAAATCGACGAAATCAAAGAGATTTGCGAGCTATTGGGCTTGTTTCGACGTTTAAACTGTTGTGCATTGCATTCTGCACGTAAAATGGAGTGAAAAGAGCGCTTACACGTCGAAATATCTCAAACGGGAAGGAAATGACGGCTAGTTTTAGTCAAAATCGACGAAATCAAAGAGATTTGCGAGCTGTTGGGCTTGTTTCGACGTGTAAACTGTTGTGCATTGCATTCTGCACGTAAAATGGAGTGAAGAGAGCGCTTAAACGTCGAAATATCTCAAACGGGAAGGAAATGACGGCTAGTTTTAGTCAAAATCGACGAAATCAAAGAGATTTGCGGGCTGTTGGGCTTGTATCGACGTGTAAACTGTTGTGCATTGCATTCTGCACGTAAAAAGGAGTGAAAAGAGCGCTTAAACGTCGAAATATCTCAAACGGGAAGGAAATGACGGCTAGTTTTAGTCAAAATCGACGAAATCAAAGAGATTTGCGAGCTGTTGGGCTTGTTTCGACGTTTAAACTGTTGTGCACTGCATTCTGCACGTAAAATGGAGTGAAAAGAGTGCTTAAAAGTCGAAATATCTCAAACGGGAAGCAAATGACGGCTAGTTTTCTTCAAAATCGACGAAATCAAAGAGATTTGCGAGCTGTTGGGCTTGTATCGACGTGTAAACTGTTGTGCATTGCATTCTGCACGTAAAAAGGAGTGAAAAGAGCGCTTAAACGTCGAAATATCTCAAACGGGATGGAAATGACGGCTAGTTTTAGTCAAAATCGACGAAATCAAAGAGATTTACGAGCTGTTGGGCTTGTTTCGACGTTTAAACTGTTGTGCATTGCATTCTGCACGTAAAATGGAGTGAAAAGAGCGCTTAAACGTCGAAATATCTCAAACGGGAAGGAAATGTCGGCTAGTTTTCTTCAAAATCGACGAAATCAAAGCGATTTGCTACCTGTAGGGCTTGTTTCGACGTTTAAACTGTTGTGCACTGCATTCTGCACGTAAAAAGGAGTGAAAAGAGCGCTTAAACGTCGAAATATCTCAAACGGGAAGGAAATGACGGCTAGTTTTAGTCAAAATCGACGAAATCAAAGAGATTTGCGAGCTGTTGGGCTTGTTTCGACGTTTAAACTGTTGTGCATTGCATTCTGCACGTAAAATGGAGTGAAAAGAGCGCTTAAACGTCGAAATATCTCAAACGGGAAGGAAATGACGGCTAGTTTTCTTCAAAATCGACGAAAACAAAGCGATTTGCTAGCTGTAGTGCTTGTTTCGACGTTTAAACTGTTGTGCATTGCATTCTGCACGTAAAAAGGAGTGAAAAGAGCGCTTAAACGTCGAAATATCTCAAACGGGAAGGAAATGACGGCTAGTTTTAGTCAAAATCGACGAAATCAAAGAGATTTGCGAGCTGTTGGGCTTGTTTCGACGTTTAAACTGTTGTGCACTGCATTCTGCACGTAAAATGGAGTGAAAAGAGTGCTTAAAAGTCGAAATATCTCAAACGGGAAGCAAATGACGGCTAGTTTTCTTCAAAATCGACGAAATCAAAGAGATTTGCGAGCTGTTGGGCTTGTATCGACGTGTAAACTGTTGTGCATTGCATTCTGCACGTAAAAAGGAGTGAAAAGAGCGCTTAAACGTCGAAATATCTCAAACGGGAAGGAAATGACGGCTAGTTTTCTTCAAAATCGACGAAATCAAAGCGATTTGCTACCTGTAGGGCTTGTTTCGACGTTTAAACTGTTGTGCACTGCATTCTGCACGTAAAAAGGAGTGAAAAGAGCGCTTAAACGTCGAAATATCTCAAACGGGAAGGAAATGACGGCTAGTTTTAGTCAAAATCGACGAAATCAAAGCGATTTTCTTGCTGTTGGGCTTGTTTCGATTGATAGACGGTTGTGCATTGCATTCTGCACGTAAAATGGAGTGAAAAGAGCGCTTAAACGTCGAAATATCTCAAACGGGAAGGAAATGACGGCTAGTTTTAGTCAAAATCGACGAAATCAAAGCGATTTGCTAGCTGTAGGGCTTGTTTCGACGTTTAAACTGTTGTGCATTGCATTCTGCACGTAAAAAGGAGTGAAAAGAGCGCTTAAACGTCGAAATATCTCAAACGGGAGGAAATGACAGCTAGTTTTAGTCAAAATCGACGAAATCAAAGCGATTTGCTAGCTGTAGGGCTTGTTTCGACGTTTAAACTGTTGTGCACTGCATTCTGCACGTAAAATGGAGTGAAAAGAGTGCTTAAACGTCGAAATATCTCAAACGGGAAGCAAATGACGGCTAGTTTTAGTCAAAATCGACGAAATCAAAGAGATTTGCGAGCTGTTGGGCTTGTTTCGACGTTTAAACTGTTGTGCATTGCATTCTGCACGTAAAATGGAGTGAAGAGAGCGCTTAAACGTCGAAATATCTCAAACGGGAAGGAAATGACGGCTAGTTTTAGTCAAAATCGACGAAATCAAAGAGATTTGCGAGCTATTGGGCTTGTTTCGACGTTTAAACTGTTGTGCATTGCATTCTGCACATAAAATAGAGTGAGAACAGCGCTTAAACCTCGAAATATCTCAAACGGGAAGGGAATGACGGCTAGTTGTAGTCAAAATCGACGAAATCAAAGAGATTTGCGAGCTGTTGGGCTTGTATCGACGTGTAAACTGTTGTGCATTGCATTCTGTACGTAAAAAGGAGTGAAAAGAGCGCTTAAACGTCGAAATATCTTAAACGGGAAGGAAATGACGGCTAGTTTTAGTCAAAATCGACGAAATCAAAGAGATTTGCGAGCTGTTGGGCTTGTTTCGACGTTTAAACTGTTGTGCACTGCATTCTGCACGTAAAAAGGAGTGAAAAGAGCGCTTAAACGACGAAATATCTCAAACGGGAAGGAAATGACGGCTAGTTTTCTTCAAAATCGACGAAATCAAAGAGATTTTCTTGCTGTTGGGCTTGTTTCGATTGATAGACGGTTGTGCATTGCATTCTGCACGTAAAATGGAGTGAAAAGAGCGCTTAAACGTCGAAAAATCTCAAACGGGAAGGAAATGACGGCTAGTTTTAGTCAAAATCGACGAAATCAAAGCGATTTGCTAGCTGTAGGGCTTGTTTCGACGTTTAAACTGTTGTGCATTGCATTCTGCACGTAAAAAGGAGTGAAAAGAGCGCTTAAACGTCGAAATATCTCAAACGGGAGGAAATGACAGCTAGTTTTAGTCAAAATCGACGAAATCAAAGCGATTTGCTAGCTGTAGGGCTTGTTTCGACGTTTAAACTGTTGTGCACTGCATTCTGCACGTAAAATGGAGTGAAAAGAGTGCTTAAACGTCGAAATATCTCAAACGGGAAGCAAATGACGGCTAGTTTTAGTCAAAATCGACGAAATCAAAGAGATCTGCGAGCTGTTGGGCTTGTTTCGACGTTTAAACTGTTGTGCATTGCATTCTGCACGTAAAATGGAGTGAAGAGAGCGCTTAAACGTCGAAATATCTCAAACGGGAAGGAAATGACGGCTAGTTTTAGTCAAAATCGACGAAATCAAAGAGATTTGCGAGCTATTGGGCTTGTTTCGACGTTTAAACTGTTGTGCATTGCATTCTGCACGTAAAATGGAGTGAAAAGAGCGCTTACACGTCGAAATATCTCAAACGGGAAGGAAATGACGGCTAGTTTTAGTCAAAATCGACGAAATCAAAGCGATTTTCTAGCTGTTGGGCTTGTTTCGACGTTTAAACTGTTGTGCATTGCATTCTGCACGTAAAATGGAGTGAAGAGAGCGCTTAAACGTCGAAATATCACAAACGGGAAGCAAATGACGGCTAGTTTTCTTCAAAATCGACGAAATCAAAGAGATTTGCGAGCTATTGGGCTTGTTTCGACGTTTAAACTGTTGTGCATTGCATTCTGCACGTAAAATGGAGTGAAAAGAGCGCTTACACGTCGAAATATCTCAAACGGGAAGGAAATGACGGCTAGTTTTAGTCAAAATCGACGAAATCAAAGAGATTTGCGAGCTGTTGGGCTTGTTTCGACGTGTAAACTGTTGTGCATTGCATTCTGCACGTAAAATGGAGTGAAGAGAGCGCTTAAACGTCGAAATATCTCAAACGGGAAGGAAATGACGGCTAGTTTTAGTCAAAATCGACGAAATCAAAGAGATTTGCGGGCTGTTGGGCTTGTATCGACGTGTAAACTGTTGTGCATTGCATTCTGCACGTAAAAAGGAGTGAAAAGAGCGCTTAAACGTCGAAATATCTCAAACGGGAAGGAAATGACGGCTAGTTTTAGTCAAAATCGACGAAATCAAAGAGATTTGCGAGCTGTTGGGCTTGTTTCGACGTTTAAACTGTTGTGCACTGCATTCTGCACGTAAAATGGAGTGAAAAGAGTGCTTAAAAGTCGAAATATCTCAAACGGGAAGCAAATGACGGCTAGTTTTCTTCAAAATCGACGAAATCAAAGAGATTTGCGAGCTGTTGGGCTTGTATCGACGTGTAAACTGTTGTGCATTGCATTCTGCACGTAAAAAGGAGTGAAAAGAGCGCTTAAACGTCGAAATATCTCAAACGGGATGGAAATGACGGCTAGTTTTAGTCAAAATCGACGAAATCAAAGAGATTTACGAGCTGTTGGGCTTGTTTCGACGTTTAAACTGTTGTGCATTGCATTCTGCACGTAAAATGGAGTGAAAAGAGCGCTTAAACGTCGAAATATCTCAAACGGGAAGGAAATGTCGGCTAGTTTTCTTCAAAATCGACGAAATCAAAGCGATTTGCTACCTGTAGGGCTTGTTTCGACGTTTAAACTGTTGTGCACTGCATTCTGCACGTAAAAAGGAGTGAAAAGAGCGCTTAAACGTCGAAATATCTCAAACGGGAAGGAAATGACGGCTAGTTTTAGTCAAAATCGACGAAATCAAAGAGATTTGCGAGCTGTTGGGCTTGTTTCGACGTTTAAACTGTTGTGCATTGCATTCTGCACGTAAAATGGAGTGAAAAGAGCGCTTAAACGTCGAAATATCTCAAACGGGAAGGAAATGACGGCTAGTTTTCTTCAAAATCGACGAAAACAAAGCGATTTGCTAGCTGTAGTGCTTGTTTCGACGTTTAAACTGTTGTGCACTGCATTCTGCACGTAAAATGGAGTGAAAAGAGTGCTTAAACGTCGAAATATCTCAAACGGGAAGCAAATGACGGCTAGTTTTCTTCAAAATCGACGAAATCAAAGAGATTTGCGAGCTGTTGGGCTTGTATCGACGTGTAAACTGTTGTGCATTGCATTCTGCACGTAAAAAGGAGTGAAAAGAGCGCTTAAACGTCGAAATATCTCAAACGGGAAGGAAATGACGGCTAGTTTTAGTCAAAATCGACGAAATCAAAGAGATTTGCGAGCTGTTGGGCTTGTTTCGACGTTTAAACTGTTGTGAACTGCATTCTGCACGTAAAATGGAGTGAAAAGAGTGCTTAAAAGTCGAAATATCTCAAACGGGAAGCAAATGACGGCTAGTTTTCTTCAAAATCGACGAAATCAAAGAGATTTGCGAGCTGTTGGGCTTGTATCGACGTGTAAACTGTTGTGCATTGCATTCTGCACGTAAAAAGGAGTGAAAAGAGCGCTTAAACGTCGAAATATCTCAAACGGGAAGGAAATGACGGCTAGTTTTAGTCAAAATCGACGAAATCAAAGAGATTTGCGAGCTGCTGGGCTTGTTTCGACGTTTAAACTGTTGTGCATTGCATTCTGCACGTAAAATGGAGTGAAAAGTGTGCTTAAACGTCGAAATATCTCAAACGGGAAGGAAATGACGGCTAGTTTTAGTCAAAATCGACGAAATCAAAGAGATTTGCGAGCTGTTGGGCTTGTTTCGACGTTTAAACTGTTGTGCATTGCATTCTGTACATAAAATAGAGTGAGAAGAGCGCTTAAACGTCGAAATATCTCAAACGGGAAGGAAATGACGGCTAGTTTTAGTCAAACTCGACGAAATCAAAGCGATTTACTAGCTGTAGGGCTTGTTTCGACGTTTAAACTGTTGTGCATTGCATTCTGCACATAAAATAGAGTGAGAAGAGCGCTTAAACGTCGAAATATCTCAAACGGGAAGGAAATGACGGCTAGTTTTAGTCAAAATCCACGAAATCAAAGCGATTTGCTAGCTGTAGGGCTTGTTTCGACGTTTAAACTGTTGTGCATTGCATTCTGCACGTAAAATGGAGTGAAAAGAGCGCTTAAACGTCGAAATATCTCAAACGGGAAGGAAATGACGGCTAGTTGTAGTCAAAATCGACGAAATCAAATAGATTTGCGAGCTGTTGGGCTTGTACCGACGTGTAAACTGTTGTGCATTGCATTCTGTACGTAAAAAGGAGTGAAAAGAGCGCTTAAACGTCGAAATATCTCAAACGGGAAGGAAATGACGGCTAGTTTTAGTCAAAATCGACGAAATCAAAGAGATTTGCGAGCTGTTGGGATTGTTTCGACGTGTAAACTGTTGTGCATTGCATTCTGCACGTAAAAAGGAGTGAAAAGAGCGCTTAAACGTCGAAATATCTCAAACGGGAAGGAAATGACGGCTAGTTGTAGTCAAAATCGACGAAATCAAAGAGATTTGCGAGCTGTTGGGCTTGTTTCGACGTTTAAACTGTTGTGCATTGCATTCTGCACGTAAAATGGAGTGAAAAGAGCGCTTAAACGTCGAAATATCTCAAACGGGAAGGAAATGACGGCTAGTTTTAGTCAAAATCGACGAAATCAAAGAGATTTGCGAGCTGTTGGGCTTGTTTCGACGTTTAAACTGTTGTGCATTGCATTCTGCACGTAAAATGGAGTGAAGAGAGCGCTTAAACGTCGAAATATCTCAAACGGGAAGGAAATGACGGCTAGTTTTAGTCAAAATCGACGAAATCAAAGAGATTTGCGAGCTATTGGGATTGTTTCGACGTTTAAACTGTTGTGCATTGCATTCTGCACGTAAAATGGAGTGAAAAGTGTGCTTAAACGTCGAAATATCTCAAACGGGAAGGAAATGACGGCTAGTTTTAGTCAAAATCGACGAAATCAAAGAGATTTGCAAGCTGTTGGGCTTGTTTCGACGTTTAAACTGTTGTGCATTGCATTCTGCACGTAAAATGGAGTGAAGAGAGCGCTTAAACGTCGAAATATCTCAAACGGGAAGGAAATGACGGCTAGTTTTAGTCAAAATCGACGAAATCAAAGAGATTTGCGAGCTATTGGGCTTGTTTCGACGTTTAAACTGTTGTGCATTGCATTCTGCACGTAAAATGGAGTGAAAAGAGTGCTTAAACGTCGAAATATCTCAAACGGGAAGCAAATGACGGCTAGTTTTCTTCAAAATCGACGAAATCAAAGAGATTTGCGAGCTGTTGGGCTTGTTTCGACGTTTAAACTGTTGTGCATTGCATTCTGCACGTAAAATGGAGTGAAGAGAGCGCTTAAACGTCGAAATATCTCAAACGGGAAGGAAATGACGGCTAGTTTTAGTCAAAATCGACGAAATCAAAGCGATTTTCTAGCTGTAGGGCTTGCTTCGACGTTTAAACTGTTGTGCATTGCATTTTGCACATAAAAAGGAGTGAAAAGAGCGCTTAAACGTCGAAATATCTCAAACGGGAAGGAAATGACGGCTAGTTTTAGTCAAAATCGACGAAATCAAAGCGATTTTCTAGCTGTAGGGCTTGTTTCGACGTTTAAACTGTTGTGCATTGCATTCTGCACATAAAATGGAGTGAAAAGAGCGCTTAAACGTCGAAATATCTCAAACGGGAAGGAAATGACGGCTAGTTTTAGTCAAAATCGACGAAATCAAAGAGATTTGCGAGCTATTGGGCTTGTTTCGACGTTTAAACTGTTGTGCAGTGCATTCTGCACGTAAAATGGAGTGAAAAGAGTGCTTAAACGTCGAAATATCTCAAACGGGAAGCAAATGACGGCTAGTTTTCTTCAAAATCGACGAAATCAAAGAGATTTGCGAGCTGTTGGGCTTGTTTCGACGTTTAAACTGTTGTGCATTGCATTCTGCACGTAAAATGGAGTGAAGAGAGCGCTTAAACGTCGAAATATCTCAAACGGGAAGGAAATGACGGCTAGTTTTAGTCAAAATCGACGAAATCAAAGCGATTTTCTAGCTGTAGGGCTTGCTTCGACGTTTAAACTGTTGTGCATTGCATTTTGCACGTAAAAAGGAGTGAAAAGAGCGCTTAAACGTCGAAATATCTCAAACGGGAAGGAAATGACGGCTAGTTTTAGTCAAAATCGACGAAATCAAAGCGATTTTCTAGCTGTAGGGCTTGTTTCGACGTTTAAACTGTTGTGCATTGCATTCTGCACATAAAATGGAGTGAAAAGAGCGCTTAAACGTCGAAATATCTCAAACGGGAAGGAAATGACGGCTAGTTTTCTTCAAAATCGACGAAATCAAAGCGATTTGCTAGCTGTAGGGCTTGTTTCGACGTTTAAACTGTTGTGCATTGCATTCTGCACGTAAAATGGAGTGAAAAGAGATCTTAAACGTCGAAATATCTCAAACGGGAAGGAAATGACGGCTAGTTTTAGTCAAAATCGACGAAATCAAAGCGATTTTCTAGCTGTAGGGCTTGTTTCGACGTTTAAACTGTTGTGCATTGCATTCTGCACGTAAAATGGAGTGAAAAGAGCGCTTAAACGTCAAAATATCTCAAACGGGAAGGAAATGACGGCTAGTTTTCTTCAAAATCGACGAAATCAAAGAGATTTGCGAGCTGTAGGGCTTGTTTCGACGTGTAAACTGTTGTGCATTGCATTCTGCACGTAAAAAGGAGTGAAAAGAGCGCTTAAACGTCGAAATATCTCAAAGGGGAAGGAAATGACGGCTAGTTTTAGTCAAAATCGACGAAATCAAAGCGATTTTCTATCTGTAGGGCTTGTTTCGACGTTTAAACTGTTGTGCATTGCATTCTGCACGTAAAAAGGAGTGAAAAGAGCGCTTAACCGTCGAAATATCTCAAACGGGGAGGAAATGACGGCTAGTTTTAGCCAAAATCGACGAAATCAAAGAGATTTGCGAGCTGTTGGGCTTGTTTCGACGTTTAAACTGTTGTGCATTGCATTCTGCACGTAAAAAGGAGTGAAAAGAGCGCTTAACCGTCGAAATATCTCAAACGGGAAGGAAATGACGGCTAGTTTTAGTCAAAATCGACGAAATCAAAGAGATTTGCGAGCTGTTGGGCTTGTTTCGACGTTTAAACTGTTGTGCATTGCATTCTGCACGTAAAATGGAGTGAAAAGAGCGCTTAAACGTCGAAATATCTCAAACGGGAAGGAAATGACGGCTAATTTTAGTCAAAGTCGACGAAATCAAAGAGATTTGCGAGCTGTTGGGCTTGTTTCGACGTTTAAACTGCTGTGCATTGCATTCTGCACGTAAAAAGGAGTGAAAAGAGCGCTTAAACGTAGAAATATCTCAAACGGGAAGGAAATGACAGCTAGTTTTAGTCAAAATCGACGAAATCAAAGCGATCTTCTAGCTGTAGGGCTTGTTTCGACGTTTAAACTGTTGTGCATTGCATTCTGCACGTAAAAAGGAGTGAAAAGAACGCTTAAACGTCGATATATCTCAAACGGGAAGGAAATGACGGCTAGTTTTAGTCAAAATCGACGAAATCAAAGCGATTTTCTAGCTGTAGGGCTTGCTTCGACGTTTAAACTGTTGTGCATTGCATTTTGCACGTAAAAAGGAGTGAAAAGAGCGCTTAAACGTCGAAATATCTCAAACGGGAAGGAAATGACGGCTAGTTTTAGTCAAAATCGACGAAATCAAAGCGATTTTCTAGCTGTAGGGTTTGTTTCGACGTTTAAACTGTTGTGCATTGCATTCTGCACATAAAATGGAGTGAAAAGAGCGCTTATAAACGTCGAAATATCTCAAACGGGAAGGAAATGACGGCTAGTTTTCTTCAAAATCGACGAAATCAAAGCGATTTGCTAGCTGTAGGGCTTGTTTCGACGTTTAAACTGTTGTGCATTGCATTCTGCACGTAAAATGGAGTGAAAAGCGCGCTTAAACGTCGAAATATCTCAAACGGGAAGGAAATGACGGCTAGTTTTCTTCAAAATCGACGAAATCAAAGCGATTTGCTAGCTGTAGGGCTTGTTTCGACGTTTAAACTGTTGTGCATTGCATTCTGCACGTAAAATGGAGTGAAAAGCGCGCTTAAACGTCGAAATATCTCAAACGGGAAGGAAATGACGGCTAGTTTTCTTCAAAATCGACGAAATCAAAGAGATTTGCGAGCTGTTGGGCTTGATTCGACGTTTAAACTGTTGTACATTGCATTCTGCACGTAAAAAGGAGTGAAAAGAGCGCTTAAACATCGAAATATCTCAAACGGGAAGGAAATGACAGCTAGTTTTCTTCAAAATCGACGAAATCAAAGAGATTTGCGAGCTGTTGGGCTTGTTTCGACGTTTAAACTGTTGTGCATTGCATTCTGCACGTAAAATGGAGTGAAAAGAGCGCTTAAACGTCGAAATATCTCAAACGGGAAGGAAATGACGGCTAGTTGTAGTCAAAATCGACGAAATCAAAGAGATTTGCGAGCTGTTGGGCTTGATTTGACGTATAAACTGTTGTGCATTGCATTCTGCACGTAAAATGGAGTGAAAAGAGCGCTTAAACGTCGAAATATCTCAAACGGGAAGGAAATGACGGCTAGTTTTCTTCAAAATCGACGAAATCAAAGAGATTTGCTAGCTGTAGGGCTTGTTTCGACGTGTAAACTGTTGTGCATTGCATTCTGCACGTAAACAGGAGTGAAAAGAGCGCTTAAACGTCGAAATATCTCAAAGGGGAAGGAAATGACGGCTAGTTTTAGTCAAAATCGACGAAATCAAAGCGATTTTCTATCTGTAGGGCTTGTTTCGACGTTTAAACTGTTGTGCATTGCATTCTGCACGTAAAAAGGAGTGAAAAGAGCGCTTAACCGTCGAAATATCTCAAACGGGAAGGAAATGACGGCTAGTTGTAGTCAAAATCGACGAAATCAAAGAGATTTGCGAGCTGTTGGGCTTGTTTCGACGTGTAAACTGTTGTGCATTGCATTCTGCACGTAAAAAGGAGTGAAAAGAGCGCTTAAACGTCGAAATATCTCAAACGGGAAGCAAATGACGGCTAGTTTTCTTCAAAATCGACGAAATCAAAGAGATTTGCGAGCTGTTGGGCTTGTTTCGACGTTTAAACTGTTGTGCATTGCATTCTGCACGTAAAATGGAGTGAAGAGAGCGCTTAAACGTCGAAATATCTCAAACGGGAAGGAAATGACGGCTAGTTTTAGTCAAAATCGACGAAATCAAAGCGATTTTCTAGCTGTAGGGCTTGCTTCGACGTTTAAACTGTTGTGCATTGCATTTTGCACGTAAAAAGGAGTGAAAAGAGCGCTTAAACGTCGAAATATCTCAAACGGGAAGGAAATGACGGCTAGTTTTAGTCAAAATTGACGAAATCAAAGAGATTTGCGAGCTGTTGGGCTTGTTTCGACGTTTAAACTGTTGTGCATTGCATTCTGCACGTAAAAAGGAGTGAAAAGAGCGCTTAAACGTCGAAATATCTCAAACGGGAAGGAAATGACGGCTAGTTGTAGTCAAAATCGACGAAATCAAAGAGATTTGCGAGCTGTAGGGCTTGTTTCGACGTGTAAACTGTTGTGCATTGCATTCTGCACGTAAAAAGGAGTGAAAACAGCGCTTAAACGTCGAAATATCTCAAACGGGAAGGAAATGACGGCTAGTTTTAGTCATGTAATATCGTAAAATAGCTTCGATTGGAAATCGGCTGAAACTAGAAAAACACCGTGTACGTCGTCCTTTGTGGTTTGTTTATATCTAAGAGCGCCTATGTGACTAAAGTGACCTAGCTCTTACAGAGGTATGCGGAAAAACGATAAACAGCGTTAGAACAAAAAGGACGGTTTCGGGTTCAAGGAGCGATGACCGAGAGGTCAGAGTATGCGAGTCGAAAAGCGAGTGTGTTGCTAGGATCAGAGTTGATCGAGACGTCGAAGAGTAGAGTTGAGAGTTGATCGAGACGTCGAAGAGTAGAGTTGAGAGTTGATCGAGACGTCGAAGAGTAGAGTTGAGAGTTGATCGAGACGTCGAAGAGTAGAGTTGAGAGTTGATCGAGACGTCGAAGAGTAGAGTTGAGAGTTGATCGAGACGTCGAAGAGTAGAGTCGAGAGCTAACCGAGTCGTCGAAGAGTAGAGTCGTGAGAGTTGAGCTGTTAGTGTTGTAGAGTTGTTAGAGTTGCTAGTGAGAGAGAGAGAGAGTATTACCAAATAGCTGTCGAGTTATTTGATACAAATACGAGCGTTGTATTTAGTTTTCCTGTTAATCAAACATCGTTTTCTGTCTAATTAATATCTGTAATTTCAATCCATTATTAATAAATTATAATAAATCGGACAAAACTACATCTTCAATACATTCCGATATTACAACTTGGGGGCTCGTCCGGGATTGAATAAGACAGAGAACGACACGATTTAACGGAGCTATTTGTGTGGGAGTAGAAAAAGAATAGAGAAAAATGGCAAACGTTGAGGATGAACGATTGTCGGGTGAAGAGGATTTGACGCTGGAGGAGCTGAGGAGTAAGCTCGCACAGATGAATCTGCCTATATCTGGTGCGAGATCGGTGTTGGTCGCCAGGTTGAACAGAGCGTGCAAGCCTGGTCGTTCTACTCCTAAGGATTAGAAGCTGTATACAAGGACGGTCTTGAAGATGAAAGTGATGAAGACGACTTCCTCTGCGATGAAGAAGAAGAAGAAGAAGATGATGACAATGAAGATGACGAACAGGACGAAGAAGAAGAGTCGTCTCCTGCTCGGGGTAAGAAGCGGAAACATGAAGATGTGGGAGACTCAGGAAACTAGAATTGTAAAGAGCAGGCTTCTGATTCTGTTGAATGAGTGTAAAATTCATATAAATAATAACAATAATTGAGCCGCCGAGTGAACATCTGGGAATCAACCTAATTGACCGACCAATGACAGACTACAGTTAGTGGTGTGAATTTATCAGTAAATCATTGACTGACGAATTGTCTGTGGAACAACAAACGATTACCATTATGGAGAAGAGGAATGTGAATGAAAATGAAAGAGGATAGTGATGAAAATACGAGCAGCGACGACGAGCACATCTGAGGGCAGATGTGATTGTCAGGAAAGGCCGATTGTAATATCGTAAAATAGCTTCGATTGGAAATCGGCTGAAACTAGAAAAACACCGTGTACGTCGTCCTTTGTGGTTTGTTTATATCTAAGAGCGCCTATGTGACTAAAGTGACCTAGCTCTTACAGAGGTATGCGGAAAAACGATAAACAGCGTTAGAACAAAAAGGACGGTTTCGGGTTCAAGGAGCGATGACCGAGAGGTCAGAGTATGCGAGTCGAAAAGCGAGTGTGTTGCTAGGATCAGAGTTGATCGAGACGTCGAAGAGTAGAGTTGAGAGTTGATCGAGACGTCGAAGAGTAGAGTTGAGAGTTGATCGAGACGTCGAAGAGTAGAGTTGAGAGTTGATCGAGACGTCGAAGAGTAGAGTTGAGAGTTGATCGAGACGTCGAAGAGTAGAGTTGAGAGTTGATCGAGACGTCGAAGAGTAGAGTCGAGAGCTAACCGAGTCGTCGAAGAGTAGAGTCGTGAGAGTTGAGCTGTTAGTGTTGTAGAGTTGTTAGAGTTGCTAGTGAGAGAGAGAGAGAGTATTACCAAATAGCTGTCGAGTTATTTGATACAAATACGAGCGTTGTATTTAGTTTTCCTGTTAATCAAACATCGTTTTCTGTCTAATTAATATCTGTAATTTCAATCCATTATTAATAAATTATAATAAATCGGACAAAACTACATCTTCAATACATTCCGATATTACAACTTGGGGGCTCGTCCGGGATTGAATAAGACAGAGAACGACACGATTTAACGGAGCTATTTGTGTGGGAGTAGAAAAAGAATAGAGAAAAATGGCAAACGTTGAGGATGAACGATTGTCGGGTGAAGAGGATTTGACGCTGGAGGAGCTGAGGAGTAAGCTCGCACAGATGAATCTGCCTATATCTGGTGCGAGATCGGTGTTGGTCGCCAGGTTGAACAGAGCGTGCAAGCCTGGTCGTTCTACTCCTAAGGATTAGAAGCTGTATACAAGGACGGTCTTGAAGATGAAAGTGATGAAGACGACTTCCTCTGCGATGAAGAAGAAGAAGAAGAAGATGATGACAATGAAGATGACGAACAGGACGAAGAAGAAGAGTCGTCTCCTGCTCGGGGTAAGAAGCGGAAACATGAAGATGTGGGAGACTCAGGAAACTAGAATTGTAAAGAGCAGGCTTCTGATTCTGTTGAATGAGTGTAAAATTCATATAAATAATAACAATAATTGAGCCGCCGAGTGAACATCTGGGAATCAACCTAATTGACCGACCAATGACAGACTACAGTTAGTGGTGTGAATTTATCAGTAAATCATTGACTGACGAATTGTCTGTGGAACAACAAACGATTACCATTATGGAGAAGAGGAATGTGAATGAAAATGAAAGAGGATAGTGATGAAAATACGAGCAGCGACGACGAGCACATCTGAGGGCAGATGTGATTGTCAGGAAAGGCCGATTGTAATATCGTAAAATAGCTTCGATTGGAAATCGGCTGAAACTAGAAAAACACCGTGTACGTCGTCCTTTGTGGTTTGTTTATATCTAAGAGCGCCTATGTGACTAAAGTGACCTAGCTCTTACAGAGGTATGCGGAAAAACGATAAACAGCGTTAGAACAAAAAGGACGGTTTCGGGTTCAAGGAGCGATGACCGAGAGGTCAGAGTATGCGAGTCGAAAAGCGAGTGTGTTGCTAGGATCAGAGTTGATCGAGACGTCGAAGAGTAGAGTTGAGAGTTGATCGAGACGTCGAAGAGTAGAGTTGAGAGTTGATCGAGACGTCGAAGAGTAGAGTTGAGAGTTGATCGAGACGTCGAAGAGTAGAGTTGAGAGTTGATCGAGACGTCGAAGAGTAGAGTTGAGAGTTGATCGAGACGTCGAAGAGTAGAGTCGAGAGCTAACCGAGTCGTCGAAGAGTAGAGTCGTGAGAGTTGAGCTGTTAGTGTTGTAGAGTTGTTAGAGTTGCTAGTGAGAGAGAGAGAGAGTATTACCAAATAGCTGTCGAGTTATTTGATACAAATACGAGCGTTGTATTTAGTTTTCCTGTTAATCAAACATCGTTTTCTGTCTAATTAATATCTGTAATTTCAATCCATTATTAATAAATTATAATAAATCGGACAAAACTACATCTTCAATACATTCCGATATTACAGTCAAAATCGACGAAATCAAAGCGATCTTCTAGCTGTAGGGCTTGTTTCGACGTTTAAACTGTTGTGCATTGCATTCTGCACGTAAAAAGGAGTGAAAAGAGCGCTTAAACGTCGAAATATCTCAAACGGGAAGGAAATGACGGCTAGTTGTAGTCAAAATCGACGAAATCAAAGAGATTTGCGAGCTGTTGGGCTTGATTCGACGTATAAACTGTTGTGCATTGCATTCTGCACGTAAAAAGGAGTGAAAAGAGCGCTTAAACATCGAAATATCTCAAACGGGAAGGAAATGACAGCTAGTTTTCTTCAAAATCGACGAAATCAAAGAGATTTGCGAGCTGTTGGGCTTGTTTCGACGTTTAAACTGTTGTGCATTGCATTCTGCACGTAAAATGGAGTGAAAAGAGCGCTTAAACGTCGAAATATCTCAAACGGGAAGGAAATGACGGCTAGTTGTAGGCAAAATCGACGAAATCAAAGAGATTTGCGAGCTGTTGGGCTTGTTTCGACGTGTAAACTGTTGTGCATTGCATTCTGCACGTAAAAAGGAGTGAAAAGAGCGCTTAAACGTCGAAATATCTCAAACGGGAAGCAAATGACGGCTAGTTTTCTTCAAAATCGACGAAATCAAAGAGATTTGCGAGCTGTTGGGCTTGTTTCGACGTTTAAACTGTTGTGCATTGCATTCTGCACGTAAAATGGAGTGAAGAGAGCGCTTAAACGTCGAAATATCTCAAACGGGAAGGAAATGACGGCTAGTTTTAGTCAAAATCGACGAAATCAAAGCGATTTTCTAGCTGTAGGGCTTGCTTCGACGTTTAAACTGTTGTGCATTGCATTTTGCACGTAAAAAGGAGTGAAACGAGCGCTTAAACGTCGAAATATCTCAAACGGGAAGGAAATGACGGCTAGTTTTAGTCAAAATCGACGAAATCAAAGCGATTTTCTAGCTGTAGGGCTTGTTTAGACGTTTAAACTGTTGTGCATTGCATTCTGCACATAAAATGGAGTGAAAAGAGCGCTTAAACGTCGAAATATCTCAAACGGGAAGGAAATGACGGCTAGTTTTAGTCAAAATCGACGAAATCAAAGAGATTTGCGAGCTATTGGGCTTGTTTCGACGTTTAAACTGTTGTGCAGTGCATTCTGCACGTAAAATGGAGTGAAAAGAGTGCTTAAACGTCGAAATATCTCAAACGGGAAGCAAATGACGGCTAGTTTTCTTCAAAATCGACGAAATCAAAGAGATTTGCGAGCTGTTGGGCTTGTTTCGACGTTTAAACTGTTGTGCATTGCATTCTGCACGTAAAATGGAGTGAAGAGAGCGCTTAAACGTCGAAATATCTCAAACGGGAAGGAAATGACGGCTAGTTTTAGTCAAAATCGACGAAATCAAAGAGATTTGCGAGCTGTTGGGCTTGTTTCGACGTTTAAACTGTTGTGCATTGCATTCTGCACGTAAAAAGGAGTGAAAAGAGCGCTTAAACGTCGAAATATCTCAAACGGGAAGGAAATGACGGCTAGTTGTAGTCAAAATCGACGAAATCAAAGAGATTTGCGAGCTGTAGGGCTTGTTTCGACGTGTAAACTGTTGTGCATTGCATTCTGCACGTAAAAAGGAGTGAAAAGAGCGCTTAAACGTCGAAATATCTCAAACGGGAAGGAAATGACGGCTAGTTGTAGTCAAAATCGACGAAATCAAAGAGATTTGCGAGCTGTTGGGCTTGTTTCGACGTGTAAACTGTTGTGCATTGCATTCTGCACGTAAAAAGGAGTGAAAAGAGCGCTTAAACGTCGAAATATCTCAAACGGGAAGCAAATGACGGCTAGTTTTCTTCAAAATCGACGAAATCAAAGAGATTTGCGAGCTGTTGGGCTTGTTTCGACGTTTAAACTGTTGTGCATTGCATTCTGCACGTAAAATGGAGTGAAGAGAGCGCTTAAACGTCGAAATATCTCAAACGGGAAGGAAATGACGGCTAGTTTTAGTCAAAATCGACGAAATCAAAGCGATTTTCTAGCTGTAGGGCTTGCTTCGACGTTTAAACTGTTGTGCATTGCATTTTGCACGTAAAAAGGAGTGAAAAGAGCGCTTAAACGTCGAAATATCTCAAACGGGAAGGAAATGACGGCTAGTTTTAGTCAAAATTGACGAAATCAAAGAGATTTGCGAGCTGTTGGGCTTGTTTCGACGTTTAAACTGTTGTGCATTGCATTCTGCACGTAAAAAGGAGTGAAAAGAGCGCTTAAACGTCGAAATATCTCAAACGGGAAGGAAATGACGGCTAGTTGTAGTCAAAATCGACGAAATCAAAGAGATTTGCGAGCTGTAGGGCTTGTTTCGACGTGTAAACTGTTGTGCATTGCATTCTGCACGTAAAAAGGAGTGAAAACAGCGCTTAAACGTCGAAATATCTCAAACGGGAAGGAAATGACGGCTAGTTTTAGTCATGTAATATCGTAAAATAGCTTCGATTGGAAATCGGCTGAAACTAGAAAAACACCGTGTACGTCGTCCTTTGTGGTTTGTTTATATCTAAGAGCGCCTATGTGACTAAAGTGACCTAGCTCTTACAGAGGTATGCGGAAAAACGATAAACAGCGTTAGAACAAAAAGGACGGTTTCGGGTTCAAGGAGCGATGACCGAGAGGTCAGAGTATGCGAGTCGAAAAGCGAGTGTGTTGCTAGGATCAGAGTTGATCGAGACGTCGAAGAGTAGAGTTGAGAGTTGATCGAGACGTCGAAGAGTAGAGTTGAGAGTTGATCGAGACGTCGAAGAGTAGAGTTGAGAGTTGATCGAGACGTCGAAGAGTAGAGTTGAGAGTTGATCGAGACGTCGAAGAGTAGAGTTGAGAGTTGATCGAGACGTCGAAGAGTAGAGTCGAGAGCTAACCGAGTCGTCGAAGAGTAGAGTCGTGAGAGTTGAGCTGTTAGTGTTGTAGAGTTGTTAGAGTTGCTAGTGAGAGAGAGAGAGAGTATTACCAAATAGCTGTCGAGTTATTTGATACAAATACGAGCGTTGTATTTAGTTTTCCTGTTAATCAAACATCGTTTTCTGTCTAATTAATATCTGTAATTTCAATCCATTATTAATAAATTATAATAAATCGGACAAAACTACATCTTCAATACATTCCGATATTACAACTTGGGGGCTCGTCCGGGATTGAATAAGACAGAGAACGACACGATTTAACGGAGCTATTTGTGTGGGAGTAGAAAAAGAATAGAGAAAAATGGCAAACGTTGAGGATGAACGATTGTCGGGTGAAGAGGATTTGACGCTGGAGGAGCTGAGGAGTAAGCTCGCACAGATGAATCTGCCTATATCTGGTGCGAGATCGGTGTTGGTCGCCAGGTTGAACAGAGCGTGCAAGCCTGGTCGTTCTACTCCTAAGGATTAGAAGCTGTATACAAGGACGGTCTTGAAGATGAAAGTGATGAAGACGACTTCCTCTGCGATGAAGAAGAAGAAGAAGAAGATGATGACAATGAAGATGACGAACAGGACGAAGAAGAAGAGTCGTCTCCTGCTCGGGGTAAGAAGCGGAAACATGAAGATGTGGGAGACTCAGGAAACTAGAATTGTAAAGAGCAGGCTTCTGATTCTGTTGAATGAGTGTAAAATTCATATAAATAATAACAATAATTGAGCCGCCGAGTGAACATCTGGGAATCAACCTAATTGACCGACCAATGACAGACTACAGTTAGTGGTGTGAATTTATCAGTAAATCATTGACTGACGAATTGTCTGTGGAACAACAAACGATTACCATTATGGAGAAGAGGAATGTGAATGAAAATGAAAGAGGATAGTGATGAAAATACGAGCAGCGACGACGAGCACATCTGAGGGCAGATGTGATTGTCAGGAAAGGCCGATTGTAATATCGTAAAATAGCTTCGATTGGAAATCGGCTGAAACTAGAAAAACACCGTGTACGTCGTCCTTTGTGGTTTGTTTATATCTAAGAGCGCCTATGTGACTAAAGTGACCTAGCTCTTACAGAGGTATGCGGAAAAACGATAAACAGCGTTAGAACAAAAAGGACGGTTTCGGGTTCAAGGAGCGATGACCGAGAGGTCAGAGTATGCGAGTCGAAAAGCGAGTGTGTTGCTAGGATCAGAGTTGATCGAGACGTCGAAGAGTAGAGTTGAGAGTTGATCGAGACGTCGAAGAGTAGAGTTGAGAGTTGATCGAGACGTCGAAGAGTAGAGTTGAGAGTTGATCGAGACGTCGAAGAGTAGAGTTGAGAGTTGATCGAGACGTCGAAGAGTAGAGTTGAGAGTTGATCGAGACGTCGAAGAGTAGAGTCGAGAGCTAACCGAGTCGTCGAAGAGTAGAGTCGTGAGAGTTGAGCTGTTAGTGTTGTAGAGTTGTTAGAGTTGCTAGTGAGAGAGAGAGAGAGTATTACCAAATAGCTGTCGAGTTATTTGATACAAATACGAGCGTTGTATTTAGTTTTCCTGTTAATCAAACATCGTTTTCTGTCTAATTAATATCTGTAATTTCAATCCATTATTAATAAATTATAATAAATCGGACAAAACTACATCTTCAATACATTCCGATATTACAGTCAAAATCGACGAAATCAAAGCGATCTTCTAGCTGTAGGGCTTGTTTCGACGTTTAAACTGTTGTGCATTGCATTCTGCACGTAAAAAGGAGTGAAAAGAGCGCTTAAACGTCGAAATATCTCAAACGGGAAGGAAATGACGGCTAGTTGTAGTCAAAATCGACGAAATCAAAGAGATTTGCGAGCTGTTGGGCTTGATTCGACGTATAAACTGTTGTGCATTGCATTCTGCACGTAAAAAGGAGTGAAAAGAGCGCTTAAACATCGAAATATCTCAAACGGGAAGGAAATGACAGCTAGTTTTCTTCAAAATCGACGAAATCAAAGAGATTTGCGAGCTGTTGGGCTTGTTTCGACGTTTAAACTGTTGTGCATTGCATTCTGCACGTAAAATGGAGTGAAAAGAGCGCTTAAACGTCGAAATATCTCAAACGGGAAGGAAATGACGGCTAGTTGTAGGCAAAATCGACGAAATCAAAGAGATTTGCGAGCTGTTGGGCTTGTTTCGACGTGTAAACTGTTGTGCATTGCATTCTGCACGTAAAAAGGAGTGAAAAGAGCGCTTAAACGTCGAAATATCTCAAACGGGAAGCAAATGACGGCTAGTTTTCTTCAAAATCGACGAAATCAAAGAGATTTGCGAGCTGTTGGGCTTGTTTCGACGTTTAAACTGTTGTGCATTGCATTCTGCACGTAAAATGGAGTGAAGAGAGCGCTTAAACGTCGAAATATCTCAAACGGGAAGGAAATGACGGCTAGTTTTAGTCAAAATCGACGAAATCAAAGCGATTTTCTAGCTGTAGGGCTTGCTTCGACGTTTAAACTGTTGTGCATTGCATTTTGCACGTAAAAAGGAGTGAAACGAGCGCTTAAACGTCTAAATATCTCAAACGGGAAGGAAATGACGGCTAGTTTTAGTCAAAATCGACGAAATCAAAGCGATTTTCTAGCTGTAGGGCTTGTTTCGACGTTTAAACTGTTGTGCATTGCATTCTGCACATAAAATGGAGTGAAAAGAGCGCTTAAACGTCGAAATATCTCAAACGGGAAGGAAATGACGGCTAGTTTTAGTCAAAATCGACGAAATCAAAGAGATTTGCGAGCTATTGGGCTTGTTTCGACGTTTAAACTGTTGTGCAGTGCATTCTGCACGTAAAATGGAGTGAAAAGAGTGCTTAAACGTCGAAATATCTCAAACGGGAAGCAAATGACGGCTAGTTTTCTTCAAAATCGACGAAATCAAAGAGATTTGCGAGCTGTTGGGCTTGTTTCGACGTTTAAACTGTTGTGCATTGCATTCTGCACGTAAAAAGGAGTGAAAAGAGCGCTTAAACGTCGAAATATCTCAAACGGAAGGAAATGATAGCTAGTTTTAGAAAAATCGACGAAACCAAAGCGATTTGCTAGCTGTAGGGCTTGTTTCGACGATTAGACTGTTGTGCATTGCATTCTGCACGTAAAATGGAGTGAAGAGAGCGCTTAAACGTCGAAATATCTCAAACGGGAAGGAAATGACGGCTAGTTTTAGTCAAAATCGACGAAATCAAAGAGATTTGCGAGCTGTTGGGCTTGTTTCGACGTTTAAACTGTTGTGCATTGCATTCTGCACGTAAAAAGGAGTGAAAAGAGCGCTTAAACGTCGAAATATCTCAAACGGGAAGGAAATGACGGCTAGTTGTAGTCAAAATCGACGAAATCAAAGAGATTTGCGAGCTGTAGGGCTTGTTTCGACGTGTAAACTGTTGTGCATTGCATTCTGCACGTAAAAAGGAGTGAAAAGAGCGCTTAAACGTCGAAATATCTCAAACGGGAAGGAAATGACGGCTAGTTTTAGTCAAAATCGACGAAATCAAAGCGATCTTCTAGCTGTAGGGCTTGTTTCGACGTTTAAACTGTTGTGCATTGCATTCTGCACGTAAAAAGGAGTGAAAAGAGCGCTTAAACGTCGAAATATCTCAAACGGGAAGGAAATGACGGCTAGTTGTAGTCAAAATCGACGAAATCAAAGAGATTTGCGAGATGTTGGGCTTGATTCGACGTATAAACTGTTGTGCATTGCATTCTGCACGTAAAAAGGAGTGAAAAGAGCGCTTAAACATCGAAATATCTCAAACGGGAAGGAAATGACAGCTAGTTTTCTTCAAAATCGACGAAATCAAAGAGATTTGCGAGCTGTTGGGCTTGTTTCGACGTTTAAACTGTTGTGCATTGCATTCTGCACGTAAAATGGAGTGAAGAGAGCGCTTAAACGTCGAAATATCTCAAACGGGAAGGAAATGACGGCTAGTTTTAGTCAAAATCGACGAAATCAAAGAGATTTGCGAGCTGTTGGGCTTGTTTCGACGTTTAAACTGTTGTGCATTGCATTCTGCACGTAAAAAGGAGTGAAAAGAGCGCTTAAACGTCGAAATATCTCAAACGGGAAGGAAATGACGGCTAGTTGTAGTCAAAATCGACGAAATCAAAGAGATTTGCGAGCTGTAGGGCTTGTTTCGACGTGTAAACTGTTGTGCATTGCATTCTGCACGTAAAAAGGAGTGAAAAGAGCGCTTAAACGTCGAAATATCTCAAACGGGAAGGAAATGACGGCTAGTTTTAGTCAAAATCGACGAAATCAAAGCGATCTTCTAGCTGTAGGGCTTGTTTCGACGTTTAAACTGTTGTGCATTGCATTCTGCACGTAAAAAGGAGTGAAAAGAGCGCTTAAACGTCGAAATATCTCAAACGGGAAGGAAATGACGGCTAGTTGTAGTCAAAATCGACGAAATCAAAGAGATTTGCGAGATGTTGGGCTTGATTCGACGTATAAACTGTTGTGCATTGCATTCTGCACGTAAAAAGGAGTGAAAAGAGCGCTTAAACATCGAAATATCTCAAACGGGAAGGAAATGACAGCTAGTTTTCTTCAAAATCGACGAAATCAAAGAGATTTGCGAGCTGTTGGGCTTGTTTCGACGTTTAAACTGTTGTGCATTGCATTCTGCACGTAAAATGGAGTGAAAAGAGCGCTTAAACGTCGAAATATCTCAAACGGGAAGGAAATGACGGCTAGTTGTAGTCAAAATCGACGAAATCAAAGAGATTTGCGAGCTGTTGGGCTTGTTTCGACGTGTAAACTGTTGTGCATTGCATTCTGCACGTAAAAAGGAGTGAAAAGAGCGCTTAAACGTCGAAATATCTCAAACGGGAAGCAAATGACGGCTAGTTTTCTTCAAAATCGACGAAATCAAAGAGATTTGCGAGCTGTTGGGCTTGTTTCGACGTTTATACTGTTGTGCATTGCATTCTGCACGTAAAATGGAGTGAAGAGAGCGCTTAAACGTCGAAATATCTCAAACGGCAAGGAAATGACGGCTAGTTTTAGTCAAAATCGACGAAATCAAAGCGATTTTCTAGCTGTAGGGCTTGCTTCGACGTTTAAACTGTTGTGCATTGCATTTTGCACGTAAAAAGGAGTGAAAAGAGCGCTTAAACGTCGAAATATCTCAAACGGGAAGGAAATGACGGGTAGTTTTAGTCAAAATCGACGAAATCAAAGAGATTTGCGAGCTGTTGGGCTTGTTTCGACGTTTAAACTGTTGTGCATTGCATTCTGCACGTAAAAAGGAGTGAAAAGAGCGCTTAAACATCGAAATATCTCAAACGGGAAGGAAATGACAGCTAGTTTTCTTCAAAATCGACGAAATCAAAGAGATTTGCGAGCTGTTGGGCTTGTTTCGACGTTTAAACTGTTGTGCATTGCATTCTGCACGTAAAATGGAGTGAAAAGAGCGCTTAAACGTCGAAATATCTCAAACGGGAAGGAAATGACGGCTAGTTGTAGTCAAAATCGACGAAATCAAAGAGATTTGCGAGCTGTTGGGCTTGTTTCGACGTGTAAACTGTTGTGCATTGCATTCTGCACGTAAAAAGGAGTGAAAAGAGCGCTTAAACGTCGAAATATCTCAAACGGGAAGCAAATGACGGCTAGTTTTCTTCAAAATCGACGAAATCAAAGAGATTTGCGAGCTGTTGGGCTTGTTTCGACGTTTAAACTGTTGTGCATTGCATTCTGCACGTAAAATGGAGTGAAGAGAGCGCTTAAACGTCGAAATATCTCAAACGGGAAGGAAATGACGGCTAGTTTTAGTCAAAATCGACGAAATCAAAGCGATTTTCTAGCTGTAGGGCTTGCTTCGACGTTTAAACTGTTGTGCATTGCATTTTGCACGTAAAAAGGAGTGAAAAGAGCGCTTAAACGTCGAAATATCTCAAACGGGAAGGAAATGACGGGTAGTTTTAGTCAAAATCGACGAAATCAAAGAGATTTGCGAGCTGTTGGGCTTGTTTCGACGTTTAAACTGTTGTGCATTGCATTCTGCACGTAAAAAGGAGTGAAAAGAGCGCTTAAACGTCGAAATATCTCAAACGGGAAGGAAATGACGGCTAGTTGTTGTCAAAATCGACGAAATCAAAGAGATTTGCGAGCTGTAGGGCTTGTTTCGACGTGTAAACTGTTGTGCATTGCATTCTGCACGTAAAAAGGAGTGAAAAGAGCGCCTAAACGTCGAAATATCTCAAACGGGAAGCAAATGACGGCTAGTTTTCTTCAAAATCGACGAAATCAAAGAGATTTGCGAGCTGTTGGGCTTGTTTCGACGTTTAAACTGTTGTGCATTGCATTCTGCACGTAAAAAGGAGTGAAAAGAGCGCTTAAACATCGAAATATCTCAAACGGGAAGGAAATGACAGCTAGTTTTCTTCAAAATCGACGATATCAAAGAGATTTGCGAGCTGTTGGGCTTGTTTCGACGTTTAAACTGTTGTGCATTGAATTCTGCACGTAAAATGGAGTGAAAAGAGCGCTTAAACGTCGAAATATCTCAAACGGGAAGGAAATGACGGCTAGTTGTAGTCAAAATCGACGAAATCAAAGAGATTTGCGAGCTGTTGGGCTTGTTTCGACGTGTAAACTGTTGTGCATTGCATTCTGCACGTAAAAAGGAGTGAAAAGAGCGCTTAAACGTCGAAATATCTCAAACGGGAAGCAAATAACGGCTAGTTTTCTTCAAAATCGACGAAATCAAAGAGATTTGCGAGCTGTTGGGCTTGTTTCGACGTTTAAACTGTTGTGCATTGCATTCTGCACGTAAAATGGAGTGAAGAGAGCGCTTAAACGTCGAAATATCTCAAACGGGAAGGAAATGACGGCTAGTTTTAGTCAAAATCGACGAAATCAAAGCGATTTTCTAGCTGTAGGGCTTGCTTCGACGTTTAAACTGTTGTGCATTGCATTTTGCACGTAAAAAGGAGTGAAACGAGCGCTTAAACGTCGAAATATCTCAAACGGGAAGGAAATGACGGCTAGTTTTAGTCAAAATCGACGAAATCAAAGCGATTTTCTAGCTGTAGGGCTTGTTTCGACGTTTAAACTGTTGTGCATTGCATTCTGCACATAAAATGGAGTGAAAAGAGCGCTTAAACGTCGAAATATCTCAAACGGGAAGGAAATGACGGCTAGTTTTAGTCAAAATCGACGAAATCAAAGAGATTTGCGAGCTATTGGGCTTGTTTCGACGTTTAAACTGTTGTGCAGTGCATTCTGCACGTAAAATGGAGTGAAAAGAGTGCTTAAACGTCGAAATATCTCAAACGGGAAGCAAATGACGGCTAGTTTTCTTCAAAATCGACGAAATCAAAGAGATTTGCGAGCTGTTGGGCTTGTTTCGACGTTTAAACTGTTGTGCATTGCATTCTGCACGTAAAATGGAGTGAAGAGAGCGCTTAAACGTCGAAATATCTCAAACGGGAAGGAAATGACGGCTAGTTATAGTCAAAATCGACGAAATCAAAGCGATTTTCTAGCTGTAGGGCTTGCTTCGACGTTTAAACTGTTGTGCATTGCATTTTGCACGTAAAAAGGAGTGAAAAGAGCGCTTAAACGTCGAAATATCTCAAACGGGAAGGAAATGACGGCTAGTTTTAGTCAAAATCGTCGAAATCAAAGCGATTTTCTAGCTGTAGGGCTTGTTTCGACGTTTAAACTGTTGTGCATTGCATTCTGCACATAAAATGGAGTGAAAAGAGCGCTTAAACGTCGAAATATCTCAAACGGGAAGGAAATGACGGCTAGTTTTCTTCAAAATCGACGAAATCAAAGAGATTTGCTAGCTGTAGGGCTTGTTTCGACGTTTAAACTGTTGTGCATTGCATTCTGCACGTAAAATGGTGTGAAAAGAGATCTTAAACGTCGAAATATCTCAAACGGGAAGGAAATGACGGCTAGTTGTAGTCAAAATCGACGAAATCAAAGAGATTTGCGAGCTATTGGGCTTGTTTCGACGTGTAAACTGTTGTGCATTGCATTCTGCACGTAAAATGGAGTGAAAAGAGTGCTTAAACGTCGAAATATCTCAAACGGGAAGCAAATGACGGCTAGTTTTCTTCAAAATCGACGAAATCAAAGAGATTTGCGAGCTGTTGGGCTTGTTTCGACGTTTAAACTGTTGTGCATTGCATTCTGCACGTAAAATGGAGTGAAGAGAGCGCTTAAACGTCGAAATATCTCAAACGGGAAGGAAATGACGGCTAGTTATAGTCAAAATCGACGAAATCAAAGCGATTTTCTAGCTGTAGGGCTTGCTTCGACGTTTAAACTGTTGTGCATTGTATTTTGCACGTAAAAAGGAGTGAAAAGAGCGCTTAAACGTCGAAATATCTCAAACGGGAAGGAAATGACGGCTAGTTTTAGTCAAAATCGTCGAAATCAAAGCGATTTTCTAGCTGTAGGGCTTGTTTCGACGTTTAAACTGTTGTGCATTGCATTCTGCACATAAAATGGAGTGAAAAGAGCGCTTAAACGTCGAAATATCTCAAACGGGAAGGAAATGACGGCTAGTTTTCTTCAAAATCGACGAAATCAAAGAGATTTGCTAGCTGTAGGGCTTGTTTCGACGTTTAAACTGTTGTGCATTGCATTCTGCACGTAAAATGGTGTGAAAAGAGATCTTAAACGTCGAAATATCTCAAACGGGAAGGAAATGACGGCTAGTTTTAGTCAAAATCGACGAAATCAAAGCGATTTTCTAGCTGTAGGGCTTGTTTCGACGTTTAAACTGTTGTGCATTGCATTCTGCACGTAAAAAGGAGTGAAAAGAGCGCTTAAACGTCGAAATATCTCAAAGGGGAAGGAAATGACGGCTAGTTTTAGTCAAAATCGACGAAATCAAAGAGATTTGCGAGCTGTAGGTCTTGTTTCGACGTGTAAACTGTTGTGCATTGCATTCTGCACGTAAAAAGGAGTGAAAAGAGCGCTTAAACGTCGAAATATCTCAAACGGGAAGGAAATGACAGCTAGTTTTCTTCAAAATCGACGAAATCAAAGCGATCTTCTAGCTGTAGGGCTTGTTTCGACGTTTAAACTGTTGTGCATTGCATTCTGCACGTAAAATGGAGTGAAAAGAGCGCTTAAACGTCGAAATATCTCAAACGGGAAGGAAATGACGGCTAGTTGTAGTCAAAATCGACGAAATCAAAGAGATTTGCGAGCTGTTGGGCTTGTTTCGACGTGTAAACTGTTGTGCATTGCATTCTGCACGTAAAAAGGAGTGAAAAGAGCGCTTAAACGTCGAAATATCTCAAACGGGAAGGAAATGACGGCTAGT
The DNA here is from genome assembly GCF_040668555.2 of Bombus flavifrons. Taxonomy (NCBI): domain Eukaryota; kingdom Metazoa; phylum Arthropoda; class Insecta; order Hymenoptera; family Apidae; genus Bombus; species Bombus flavifrons. The sequence continues at coordinate 2,175,395 of NC_138458.1, read as the reverse complement.
TTTCTTCAAAATCGACGAAATCAAAGAGATTTGCTAGCTTTAGGGCTTGTTTCGACATTTAAACTGTTGTGCATTACATTCCGCACGTAAAAAGGAGTGAAAAGAGCGCTTAAACGTCTAGATATCTCAAACGGGAAGGAAATGACGGCTAGTTTTAGTCAAAATCGACGAAATCAAAGCGATTTTCTAGCTGTAGGGCTTGTTTCGACGTTTAAACTGTTGTGCATTGCATTCTGCACGTAAAATGGAGTGAAAAGTGATCTTAAACGTCGAAATATCTCAAACGGGAAGGAAATGACAGCTAGTTTTAGTCAAAATCGACGAAGTCAAAGCGATCTTCTAGCTGTAGGGCTTGTTTCGACGTTTAAACTGTTGTGCATTGCATTCTGCACGTAATAAGAAGTGAAAAGAGCGCTTAAACGTCGAAATATCTCAAACGGGAAGGAAATGACAGCTAGTTTTAGTCAAAATCGACGAAATCAAAGCGATTTGCTAGCTGTAGGGCTTGTTTCGACGTTTAAACTGTAGTGCATTGCATTCTGCACGTAAAATGGAGTGAAAAGAGCGCTTAAACGTCGAAATATCTCAAACGGGAAGGAAATGACGGCTAGTTTTAGTCAAAATCGACGAAATCAAAGAGATTTGCGAGCTGTTGGGCTTGTTTCGACGTTTAAACTGTTGTGCATTGCATTCTGCACGTAAAATGGAGTGAGAAGAGTGCTTAAACGTCGAAATATCTCAAACGGGAAGGAAATGACGGCTTGTTTTAGTCAAAATCGACGAAATCAAAGCGATTTTCTAGCTGTAGGGCTTGTTTCGACGTTTAAACTGTTGTGCATTGCATTCTGCACGTAAAAAGGAGTGAAAAGAGCGCTTAAGCGTCGAAATATCTCAAGCGGGAAGAAAATGACAGCTAGTTTTAGTCAAAATCGACGAAGTCAAAGCGATCTTCTAGCTGTAGGGCTTGTTTCGACGTTTAAACTGTTGTGCATTGCATTCTGCACGTAAAAAGAAGTGAAAAGAGCGCTTAAACGTCGAAATATCTCAAACGGGAAGGAAATGACAGCTAGTTTTAGTCAAAATCGACGAAATCAAAGCGATTTGCTAGCTGTAGGGCTTGTTTCGACGTTTAAACTGTAGTGCATTGCATTCTGCACGTAAAATGGAGTGAAAAGAGCGATTAAACGTCGAAATATCTCAAACGGGAAGGAAATGACGGCCAGTTTTAGTCAAAATCGACGAAATCAAAGCGATTTTCTAGCTGTAGGGCTTGTTTCGACGTTTAAACTGTTGTGCATTGCATTCTGCACGAAAAAGGAGTGAAAAGAGCGCTTAAACGTCGAAATATCTCAAACGGGAAGGAAATGATGTCTAGTTTTAGTCAAAATCGACGTAATCAAAGAGATTTGCGAGCTGTTGGGCTTGTTTCGACGTTTAAACTGTTGTGCATTGCATTCTGCACGTCAAATGGAGTGAAAAGAGCGCTTAAACGTCGAAATATCCCAAACGGGAAAGAAATGACGGCTGGTTTTAGTCAAAATCGACGAAATCAAAGAGATTTGCGAGCTATTGGGCTTGTTTCGACGTTTAAACTGTTGTGCATTGCATTCTGCACGTAAAAAGGAGTGAAAAGAGCGCTTAAACGTCGAAATATCTCAAACGGGAAGGAAATGACGGCTAGTTTTAGTCAAAATCGACGAAATCAAAGAGATTTGCGAGCTGTTGGGCTTGTTTCGACGTTTAAACTGTTGTGCATTGCATTCTGCACGTAAAATGGAGTGAGAAGAGTGCTTAAACGTCGAAGTATCTCAAACGGGAAGGAAATGACGGCTTGTTTAGTCAAAATCGACGAAATCAAAGCGATTTTCTAGCTGTAGGGCTTGTTTCGACGTTTAAACTGTTGTGCATTGCATTCTGCACGTAAAAAGGAGTGAAAAGAGCGCTTAAGCGTCGAAATATCTCAAGCGGGAAGAAAATGACAGCTAGTTTTAGTCAAAATCGACGAAATCAAAGAGATTTGCGAGCTGTTGGGCTTGTTTCGATGTTGTTACGTTCCTGTTTGTTTGAATTGATTTTAAACCGTTGAATTCGCAAGATTTTTTTTTTTTATTGTTTTAATTTTAATTAGTTTTTTTTTGTGTTTGTTTTAATTTATTTTGTTTTGTTTAATTTAATTTAATTTAATTTAGTTCGATTTAGTTGAGTTTCGTCAGGAGGGGAAAATTTACACGATATAATTATATTTAAGATATTGAATCAAGGTTTTCGATTAAAATCTATTTCTAAGTTGAAAGTTTATTGTTACGTACTCGTTTAAAGTCAATTCAAACTTTTGATTTTAATTTAATCTGAAGGGAAAGATTTAAATTTAATTGGCTGTATAAGAAATATTTCTCACACGGTAGTTGCTGCCACCAGAAACAGTCTGAGGACTGTTTCGAATAGAAAAATTTCCTTGTACTTATTTTCGAAATAATCTATTGATAAATTAATTACTTATGGATAGCGTTGACTAGTGTTAGGCTACTGATAAAATAATTTCCACGTTTTTCGGCTAACCTGCTATGTGCAGGGATACTCGCACGGGAGAGGATTAAAGTTGGATAAAAATAAGTATTCGATTTGTTCGCACGGAATTTATCTAAACTTCAGTATAGAATTATTTAAAATTATATATATATGTCGGAGTAGCGTTGGGGTCAGGATTGTGGGTGTTTGGTGAGTCTTCATTGAAATTAGCCATCGTTGCGATATAATAAAGACACAGTTTATTAGCACAGGCACGGATGATACAAGCTTAACAATCGACTGTGGTGATTAGGCACCCGCGATACTAGTAACAATGGTCTCGGGTTCGATAACGAAACCGCGGTCAGAGGGATGATGGTTGAACGTGTTCGCGAAGTCTAAGTCCGCACAATAATTCGTAAGAACGTTACTTCCTTCAGTTGACGAGATCGCGTGAAAGAATGACTTTTCCGTCCCGATGATGCCACAGAGGAAAACTATATCGGGGTGTGTCTAAGGGCACGAGATCATCGGATTCGTCGAGGATAGTCTTCGTTCCGGGAGTAAGGGAAATTGGCGTTGCTGCTAATTGGTCAATTTCCATATCGGTGGTTGGAAAAGATGCTAGCCGCCCTCGAGGGAAAGTTGCTAGTGGGAGACGCCGTTCGTTGAAAGAAATAGATCTCCCCTATCTTCCCGTAGTTGGGACAAAGACTGTTTATCTGTTCGAAGGACTTTAGGTAACTAGATATTAGTGTTTATAACGGCCCTCGGGCTAGCTGGTCACGTACTGTGGAGAGACATCGACATCTGGCAATCATCTTTCTCGAAGAATAGGAACTGCGTGTGGCCACGGGACAGAGACCGTTGGAATGTTTACTGTCGTGTGTCGCCAGAGATATTTCTTTTAAGGAGAGCTATAGAATTACTTCATACCTTTGTTAGACAAAACGTTCATCCCTTGACCGCGGGCACGTTGGCGACCGACTGTCGCCTCGAGCCCAAGCTCACTATCACAAATCTCGGACAATTACAATTAGGTTGAATAACTACAATTGTTTAATTACAGCTATAGTAGGCTCTAGGTTACAATGTTGCGGGATTATCCAGCATTCCAGAGGCTCCGGTGTTCTTTCCTCTCCGACACGGCCATCCTGACTATCACACGTCCTCGTGTGTAGCTAAAATATTGTATTTTTTTACATTAGACTCGACGTAGCTGATATTATTTACCATTCAATTACATGTTCCAAATAAGTCAAAGGTCCATTTCGGCAACGAGATTCTGTTCAGGGGTTTGACAAGCAAGGAAATGAAAGAGAACTAGAATTAGTGGCGTTATAATTTATATTCAAAGTGCTAGTTGCATTCCGTGAGTTATCAGTCAGACCGTAACGACACGACAGATCATTTTCGATTCCGTACACGGGTGAGTCTCAGATTGTTGGATCGTGTTACTACGTTGGGCGTATTACGAAGGCGCAGAGTGTCCCACCGGACGTATTACAAAGGCGCAGAATGTCCCACTGGACGTATTACAAAGGCGCGGAATGTCCCACTGGACGTATTACGAAGGCGCGGAATGTCCCACTGGACGTATTACGAAGGCGCAGAGTGTCCCACTGGACGTATTACAAAGGCGCAGAGCACCACACTGGATGCACAGCCGCAACGTGGTATTAATGATCCTCTGAGGTCCGTGAACTTGCATCGTTATTATCACCGTCGTTGTCATCATCGTAGACGTCTAACTCAGCGGGAACGCTGCTGTCTGGCATCTTCCTCAGTCTGTCATGTCTGTCCTTATATGATCTTTTGCCGTCCAAGGTTTCTAAGGTGTACCTATCTCCTTCCAAAATCTCTGCTATCCTAAATGGACCCCTGAATTTCGGATCTAGCTTCGTTTGGTTTCTTTCCTCGTTTTTACGTAACACAAACTCACCAAGGTTAAACCTAACTACTTGAGCCTTATTTTTATCGAACCTATCCTTATCGTATTTGGCACTTGCTTCTATATTTTTTATCGCCTGTCGCCGTACGTGGGAGATATCTACTTCTCTTTCTTCGATATTGTCGGGTACGGACAAGCCGTAGGGTCTCGCTGTTTTACCGATTAACAGTTCCAATGGGCTCGACTTAGTCACGCGGTTGGGGGTACAATTTAAAGCCAGTTGTGTTTCCCCGATCGCGTCTTGCCAGGACCGTCCGGTCGTTTCTATTGTTGTGAACGTATTTTTTAGCGTACCCATGATACGCTCTACCTGTCCATTGGCCCTGCTAGCACCGGTTGCTATTAAGTGGAGTTTAATATTTTTATCTCTACAAAAGTCTTGAAATTCTTTGCCCGTAAAACATCTTCCCTGGTCCGCTATTACCCGACAGGGGCTGCCGAATAAGAATATAGCGGACTTGAGTGCTTTAATGGTATTAAGGGAGTCTATCTTACGGGTGTGGTGCAAGTATACGAACTTGGTGAAGGCGTCGACCAGCACAATGACATATTCCTTCGCGTCGTTTTTACCGCTTAGTTTGCCCGTGATATCCATGTGAACCGTGTGCCAAGGTATGCTGGTCTTAGGTATGGGGTGTAGTTCGGCTTGTATTTTGCCGGAACTGGCCTTAGAAACTCGACAAGCATGACAGTTCTCAACGAATTTGCGAACGTATTTCGCCATTCCTTCGAACCAGTAATACTCGTATAGTTTCTCGAGCGTTTTATCCCATCCTAAGTGCATGATTGACTGGTGTACATGGCTGATCACGGACCACCTAAAGCCCCTTGGGACAATGGGCAAGCAGAGAGTTCTGCCCCTTCTTTGTATTTTACGGTACAGGGTGCCGGATCGTAGTTCGTAGGTGTTCGCGATGTCTTCCGCAAGCTCGTCGTTCCGCAACTTATCAACAATTTCGGTGATTTGGGGGTCGCGACGTTGTTCCGCTAAGAGCCAATCGTCGGAGATTTCGGCCAGATTGATTTCCTTTTCGGCGATTTTGTCGATCTTACGGTGATCCGAGTCTACGGGGTTCCGCGAAAAGAAGTCGGCGTGAGCCATTCGTTTGCCTTCCCGATACATAATGTCGAAGGTGAAAGTTTGCAGGTAGGCCCACCATCTGTAAACCCTGTCACTTAAATGTACCTTATTACTGGATGCCTTTAGGGAGTTGCAATCAGTGACAACGAGGAATTCTCGTCCGTGTAGGTAATGACGGAAATGTTTGACGGCGTTTACAACCGCCAACGTCTCCAGTTCATAGGAATGGTATCTGGATTCCGCGGGGCTAGTCTTTTTACTGTAATATTCTACTACTCTATTTTGACCTTCGACCTTATGCATCAAAATGGCCCCATATCCTTCAGAACTAGCGTCGGTATGTAGTTCTATCGGGTAGTTGGGGTCGAATATCATTAACACCGGTGCTTCGGTCAGGACGGAAATTACCTTTTGCCTTATTTTTTCATGTTTATCCGTCCAAGCTATGCTTTTGTTACCGGAAGTAAGCGCGTACAAGGGTTTCATTATCTGTGAGAATTTAGGGACGAATTTTCGGAAGTAAGTGGCTAGCCCTATGAATTGTCTGAGCTGTGTGACGGTCGTTGGCGCAGGTAAAGAGCTCAAGGCGTGTATTTTACCCGGGTTAGGGCGAACTTCTCCGTCACGGATTACATACCCCAAATAAAGTACCGAGGTCGTTAGGAAAGAACATTTTGAAAAGTTGAAAGAGAATCCGGCTTTTACGAGGGTATCCAATACGGTGTTCAATCTTTCTAGGGCTTGATCTATCGAGTCGGCAATAATTAGAACGTCATCCAAGTAGACAACAACGTATGAATACGCAAGGTCGCCTAAGGCGTTGAGAATGGCCCTCTGAAAAACGGAAGGTGCATTTTTCAATCCGAACGGCATGGTTAGGTACTCGTACTGTCCGTCGGGTGTAACGAACGCCGTATACTCCGTCGAATTAGGATGAATAGGAATCTGATGAAACCCGCTGGCCATGTCTAAGCTAATGAAGTATCTCGCCTTTTGCAATCTCGCGATCTGATCCGCGATGAGGGGTAGGGGATACCGATCCGCGACCGTGTTTTTGTTTAGCGCTCGAAAATCTACACACAGTCTATCTGAGCCGTCCTTTTTCTTCACGAGTATCATGGGGCTCGCGAACGGCGAACTACTGGGCCTTATGATTTTTGCCTCGATTAACTCGCTGATTCTCTCTCGCACTGTTCTTCGTTCTTCCTCGCTGAGTCTGTAGGGACTTCTTTGTACGGTGATGTTGGGATCAATTAATCGAATCTCTAACTGGCCCGTATTTACGCGAGTACGCGGGAAGCCCGTAATAAATGACTCTTTAAAATTTTGGAGAATAGAAATCAATCGGCTCTTATCATTACCACATACTTCGGTGTCTACTTTATTAAAGTCAATCCCATTTTCGACGATTTTATGGCAAGCATTGACTGTCTTCGTTTTGCGGATATCGAGGCCGTTGGGCGTAATGATTACATCGAATCCTTGGCTTACTATCTCGCGACCAATCATAATATCGTACTTTAAATGACTATCGTCAAGGACGTGGAAAGCTATCTCCAATGTAAAATCGCTAATACGTACGACGGACAAAATCTGGGACGTACTTTTAACGCAGGTATTTCCGATTCCTTGCATTTCTATTACATCTGTCGTTCTCTTACCGGAAAATTTCGAGGCTACAGATTCTTTAACTAATGAGCACTCGGCTCCGGAATCGAAGTAAAACGGAAACGACTCACCCAGATGACTCAAACTACCAACTGGCGGCTTCATCACACAGACGTCGACTCGGAGTTTGTTCTTGGGGCTGGATTTTCCGTCTTGTTGTTGCGGACAGTTTGGTGCGATATGGCCCTCCGCCTTACACTTGAAGCAAACCACCTGGGGCGATGTTGCCGGTTGTCTTCCTTCCGGGCGTTGCGTATTTCCTCGCTGTTCTCTCTGCATCCTACGGCGGCACTCAGCTATTCTGTGTCCTTGTTTACCACAGTAGAGGCACTTCACGTGGTGGGCCGACAGCTTGCGTCTTTTGGCTTCGGGTTCCGCCGGTGGATTTCTTGACGAAAATGTCGGCTGATCGTTGTAAGGGAGAATCCTCATTTCATCATGAAATTGGTCCTCCGTCCTGATATTATTCGCGAGCGTTAGTCGCTGAAAGCGTTGATCTTGTGAACTCAGTATATAAAGGGCGAGGGCGTTGATCACTTCGGGCATCGTTAGATCTTGCAACTTCATCTGCAGCATGGAGCGGAGGCGACTACCGTACGCTCCCGGAGATTCAGTCTCCGACGGTCGTTCTCTGGATATCCTTATTAACGCCGAAGCGGCTGTCTCTCTGCCACCAAAACGCGAGAGAAATTGTTCCTTAAGCGTTGGCCAGGTAAGCTTTCCACCGCGCACCACTTGCGAAAGCCAATGCGCAGCAGAACCCTTTAGGGCGCGATTTAGAGCGGAAAGTAACGCACTATCTTGCATCGGGTGGTCTTTCAAAATCAGATCAGCATGCGCGCACCACGCAGATGGATCGGCGCCTGTGCCTTCGGGGTCAAAACGTGGTAACGTTGCATTCTTAGATTCCGCACTCGGTCTTTGCTCCCCCGGTTTGTGCGCTAGCGTCTGAATTAACTCGCGCATAAGGGCCATTTGCTCTTGTAGCGCTTTAAACGGTTCTGATCCCACTTCTGATGTCGGAGTAGCGTTGGGGTCAGGATTGTGGGTGTTTGGTGAGTCTTCATTGAAATTAGCCATCGTTGCGATATAATAAAGACACAGTTTATTAGCACAGGCACGGATGATACAAGCTTAACAATCGACTGTGGTGATTAGGCACCCGCGATACTAGTAACAATGGTCTCGGGTTCGATAACGAAACCGCGGTCAGAGGGATGATGGTTGAACGTGTTCGCGAAGTCTAAGTCCGCACAATAATTCGTAAGAACGTTACTTCCTTCAGTTGACGAGATCGCGTGAAAGAATGACTTTTCCGTCCCGATGATGCCACAGAGGAAAACTATATCGGGGTGTGTCTAAGGGCACGAGATCATCGGATTCGTCGAGGATAGTCTTCGTTCCGGGAGTAAGGGAAATTGGCGTTGCTGCTAATTGGTCAATTTCCATATAGGTGGTTGGAAAAGATGCTAGCCGCCCTCGAGGGAAAGTTGCTAGTGGGAGACGCCGTTCGTTGAAAGAAATAGATCTCCCCTATCTTCCCGTAGTTGGGACAAAGACTGTTTATCTGTTCGAAGGACTTTAGGTAACTAGATATTAGTGTTTATAACGGCCCTCGGGCTAGCTGGTCACGTACTGTGGAGAGACATCGACATCTGGCAATCATCTTTCTCGAAGAATAGGAACTGCGTGTGGCCACGGGACAGAGACCGTTGGAATGTTTACTGTCGTGTGTCGCCAGAGATATTTCTTTTAAGGAGAGCTATAGAATTACTTCATACCTTTGTTAGACAAAACGTTCATCCCTTGACCGCGGGCACGTTGGCGACCGACTGTCGCCTCGAGCCCAAGCTCACTATCACAAATCTCGGACAATTACAATTAGGTTGAATAACTACAATTGTTTAATTACAGCTATGGTAGGCTCTAGGTTACAATGTTGCGGGATTATCCAGCATTCCAGAGGCTCCGGTGTTCTTTCCTCTCCGACATATATATATATATATATATATATATATATATATATATATATATATATGTGTATGTATATATCTGTATGTAGGAATTATTTGAGAGTTCGGTTCAATTTCGTTGTATAGAATTTATTTAAATTTGAATATGGAATTATTCAAGTTGTTATATACATGTATATATATATATATATATATATATATATATATATATATATATATATAGCGTTTTAGGGACGGTAAAACAAGAGTGTTCGCGTTAATGGATTGGTTAAGATTTTGAATTTTCTTCGTTTGATGCAAATTTTATCTTTACGTTTCCTTCTCCTCCTCTCTTAATTTCGCCAATGAATCTATCATTGAACTGGACCTTAGTTCATTTGTTAGAGTGATTTTTTTACCGTTTCGATCTTCTTGCCTTCCGAATTGAGTGTTCACGAGAAAGTGATTTCAATGATCCTCTCTGTGTGGGGTTCGTGTGATTTCGCAAACCTTGCCCAAAGATGGGCAGTATTTTGCCAGCAGTGGGAGGAGGAATGCGAAGATCAATAGATGGTTCGATAGTCGAAACACCGTTATCCACAACCCAACACAGCGAATGATCCTTTGGTTAAGATTCAGAAGGGAATTATTCTATTTTATAATCGTATACAACGATGGCAAGAATGAAAATATCGGTCAATTAGATCTAATTTGATAGTCTTCTCTGCGTAAAACTCGTGTGATTTCGCAAGCCTTGCCCAAAGACGGGCAATGTTTTGCCAACAGTGGGAGGAGGAATGCGAAGATCAATGAGTGTTTCAGTAATTGAAGACACCGTTTTCACAAGCCTACGCAGCGAATGACCCTTTGTTTATTCTCAAAATTGAAACGAAATTGAATGTATTAATTGATGATAAGTAAATCGGATTCGGTTCCTGGATGTGGCGAAGTTACTAGAGAAGAAGAAAATTTTATAAAAATTGAGACTCTTACCTTGTTCCGTCAGGGGCCATCGGCTCGTAATAGTCGTCGGTGAAATTTTTTTTTTTATTTGGTTTAGTTATTCGACTCAGGTATAATTATTATTAGAACTTTAGTTTATTTATTTTTGATTAGAAATACACTCTGAATAAGCTTGCGGCTTATTTATTCGGATAAACGTCGCGGGTATAAATATATTTATTTATGAGGATGTTTTTTAAATCTCGCCAATGAAATGAACACTTAGAAAGATTTCTAACTTAATTTGTGACTTAAACTGAGCAATTAATAAGAGACCGTCGAGGTGCAATGCGCGAATGACGACAATATATTGAAAATCTTCTATGTTCCTGCGCTTATTTATAATAACATCCCCCACGGGGTGGCGGTCAACTGGTGGTTCGCTTCCGTGGGAATCGGGATGCTGCAGTTTTGGGGTTCCTGAACTCGTACGTGAGAGAATGCAAATTCTGTAATCGTTGATGTCTTCTTTGCTTCGTTATCTTGTCTTTTAACTTCCAGATTCCCATCGCGGGTACGTGAGAGAATGCAAAAATCCGTATTTCGACTTAGTTCCCATCGGTTCTATTTTCTGCTGAGGTAGCGTCTAGGAGGCTTGGAGCCTTCCATGCTGGTCTAGTCTTTTTCTTGAGAATCTTTATGTTAGTACTGTGGGAATAATTTTTGTTCTTCGGCGCGTGGAAGGGCCGGTGGCTAGAGTCTCATTATTATATCGACACTTGCCCCGGCAACACGCGCGATCCGCCACTCTCCCGCAGCAAGGATTTCTTTTGGTTTATCTTGGGTAAGTTTGGTTTTGATGAATATTTCCATGTTATGGTTGCTTTTGGGATTTAATTTGATTTTCGATTTTTGCTATTTTCATAAACGTAGATTTCGGTGATTTGGACTTTGACGTTTGGACGATGGTTGCGGAGGCAATTTTATCAGAGGTTCTTATGCAGGCTTCTCGAGTGCGTATTTTGTCTTGTTTTTAGTCCGCTTAATTTATCCCGTTTTGTTCCATTAAGCTCTATTTGTATTATTCTAGCGGAAGAGGAAGAGGGATAGCGAAGAATCCATGAGTGATTCGGGAGGACCCAGCAAACGTATGAGGTATTGTGACCAAGTACGAGAACCAAAGTTGTTGGAGGAGTTGCGTGACATCAGTGCTGATTCCTTGGAATCGAGTTCTGACAATTCTGCTGTTGTTGACGAAAGCTTCTTTGATGCGGAAACCGTCATACTCGAGTGGGATTTTCCTCTATTTGAAGTTGTTGATACTGACCGTTGCGCGAAGGTGCGTTTTCCTGATGAAATCCCTGAAGTAGTTCTGGAGGCACATCTTCGCCATCATGCTTCTGGAGAAAGGGGAATTTCCCCTGTCGTACGTTATTGGTGTATGTGTAAGTTTAGCGAGCTTTATCCTGGAGCTCCTTGTCCTGATTTCGATTTAGTATAGTTGCTCTGTATTTGTAGTTTCGCCGTTTAACAATTTCGGTTTTCTTTTATTTTGGTTGTATGTTAAATATATATATATATATACATATATATATATGTTTATATACTTGTTTCATAATTTATTTCTTTTTATGTTTGTTAAGTACGTGTGTATACTTTTATATATTTTATTTTGTATTTCTTTTATAATATATATATATATATATTTTTTTACATTTGTGTTCGATAATGTAGTTACACATAGGATTTATTCAATTTTGAAAAAATGTTAATTAATCTTAACAATGTGTTTTCACGATTGTTCCTTACGGCTGATTAGGTATTAATTATTACTTATTCTTTCCTTATTACGATCTCCCATTTGTACTAAATATTTATTCTCTTCCTTTTTTTTTTTTCTCTTTTTTTTTTCTTTTCTTTCTCTTTTTTTTTTTTATTGATTGAGAATATAATTTATTTGTAAAGCAAGAAGGTTAATACGCATGTGGATTATCCAAAATGGCCGCCTGTGAATGTCCCTAGCATATAGTGACTTTTGTTAATATCGAATCTATTATTTATTTGTTAATTATTAAAACCCCCTTTTTTATGTTTGACGTGTAGTTGAGGCGAGAATAACATTATTTTGCACTTATTTAATGCGTATAACTATTGCATGTGTTCCGATGCACACGTGTAAGAGCTATGACAATCTAAGATGGCTGTTCGTGAATATCTCCAGTATAGTGACGGGACTTTGCTTTATTTAATATTGAAATAATTATTTCTCCGCCTTAATTTTCTTTATTCTAGCGCAGTTAGGATAGTATTGTTTGTGTATTTATAATATATATATATATATATATATATACATATATATATATACTATATTTATATATTGTGTGTTCATATAATAACATGCGAATAGTATTGTTGTTAAATTTTATAACTCATTAATAGCATTGTTTTATTGTTTTGAGTAGAATGTTCGATAACATAAAGTACACACATATATATAAATATACATATATATTTTTTCTCTCTCTTTTTTTTTTGTGTAGTTTTCATATAAAATTCTCTGAGGTTATCCGAATGTTAGTTAGTTTAAATAATGTTATGTTGTGTGTTCTACTTCTTTTATGTTCATTTAGATTATTAATAATTTGGCTTAAAATATAGATTTTGTATGTATGCGTGCATGTTTCATGAAATTCTTTACTGAAATGTTGGTTAGTTTTAATTATTTATTTTATGTTTACTAGTTAATTTTGATTTAGTAGAGTAGAACACGCATACACACACATAAGTATATATGTATATATTTCTGATAGTGTGACCTTTCTCTTTTTTTTTGTTAAAAAGAATTCTTTAATTGTGTATTTGAGGTTATATGTCAATTATTTGTTTTTATATATATATATATATATACCTATATGTTTTGTAATGTGACAACGTAGTATTGAAAGTTTACCAGATTATTATGTGTTTGATATGGTTTACATATTTATGCTGTACGCAATTCTCCCAGTCGAGGCGGTGTTAATTATTTTTAATCGCTGGATTTGCTAACAAGTAGTTAGTCGGTTAGTTTCAATAGTACTGTATGTTCTATATCTTTTATATTCATTTAGATTATTAATAATTTGGTTTAAAATATAGATTTTGTATGCGTGCATGTTTCATGAAATTCTTTACTGAAATGTTGGCTAGTTTTAATTATTTATTTTATGTTTACTAGTTAATTTTGATTTAGTAGAATAGAACACGCATACACACACATAAGTATATATATATATATTTCTGATAGTGTGACCTTTCTTTTTTTTTTTTGTTAAAAAATTCTTTAATTGTGTATTTGAGGTCAATTATTTGTTTTTATATATATATATACCTATATGTTTTGTAATGTGACAACGTAGTATTGAAAGTTTACCAGATTATTATGTGTTTGATATGGTTTACATATTTATGCTGTACGCAATTCTCCCAGTCGAGGCGGTGTTAATTATTTTTAATCGCTGGATTTGCTAACAAGTAGTTAGTTGGTTAGTTTCAATAGTACTATGTGTATGTTCTATATCTTTTATATTAGATTATTAATAGCTTGGTTTAAAATCTAGGTTTTATATATATATATATATAGACATGCATGTTTCGTAGTATAGTTTTCATATGTAGTTCTTTACTAGAATGAGCACGAGTTTTGATTATGTATTTTATGTTTACCAGATTGTTAATTTGATTTAATAGTATAGAATGCGCACACATATACATATTTCCGTCAATGTGATTTTTATATAAGTTTTTTTTTTTTTAATAGTGTAGTATTGTGTATTTTAGGTTAGGTGTTTATTAGACTGTTAACCATTTGATTTCGTATATGCATATATATTTGAAATTTGATAATTTTGGATTTGTTACATAGTATTGAAAGTTTTATTTCTAATATTTACTAAATTGTTATGTGTTTAACATATATGTATATATTTGTGTATAATACTCCAAGTTGCTGCGATGTTAGTTGTTTTGATCATTTGTTTTGTTAATTAAAAAAAAATGTATTCCCGCTGTTTCAATTATTTCCCTTCTGTAGTCATTCTTATTTCTTGATTTACTCGTTTGGTTCGCCACTCGTTTAATTCATTAATTAATTTTTATTTACTGATTTAAATTCTTCTTTTGTATTTCACATATTCCGTCTTCGTTGATTGATTGTAGTATATCTTCTTGTTGCTCCTTTGCGAATTTGTCATATATAATCCTACTTATTCTTGTTTTATTTGATCGGTTCGTATCTAGTCCAGTTTATTAATTGACTTTATTTTATACTGATAGTTATCGGTTAGTTTTTCGAATCGTGGTTTATCCTTTGCCAAGTTATCAAATTCATAGGATATTGGTAGGTTTATTTGATGTTATATACCTATATTTTATTTATTGGTTGATTTATTGAACCGTAGGTTTTTAAATATCGTGTCGGTTATTGGTAGATTTATTTAGTGTTATGTGCATATATTTATTTATTGGTTGATTTTATTCTACATATTTTGTGTTTCGTATATATTCATCCCTATTGTTAGTCTATAGTCGCCCTTATTCGTTAATCTTTTATTTTGTTTTGCAGTAGCGTGTGTTCCTTGGTCTATTCAAATTTTACTCGCGCTGATTTCCGTATAGTAGCTTTGTATTTTCGTTACGGCACGTGCGGAGCACGGGACGTGACACCCCCGCCCTTGGAGTTCAAATTTCCGGAGGAAATTTGACTGATGGTGTCTTTGAGTTCGCTCAAGGCGAACGTAGATGCTGTTGGTTGTTGGGTGACTGTTGGTGTTATTGATATTCCTTGAGGTTGTGTCGCTGGATCGTCGACATTTCGTCTTCTTTTGAGGTATAATAGCAGGTGTGTGACTGACCCGCATATTGCTCCTAGTAGGGCGATTCCACATCCGTAAGTCTCGCGTAACTGGTATCCGTGTATAGTTATGTCTACTATTGTCTTGATTAGTTTAAATATTACAATTATTCCAAATATTGCTGCACTGATCGTTCCAAATTCCATGAAACCAGACCATAATTTCGATGCGGTATTTTTTGCTATTGTCGTTAATGTGTTTTCGTCCATGACTCCCAGGATGTTTACCGTTCCAGGGACGATTGATTTTCCTGTCGCCCCTCTGGCCAGTGTGTTTAAGACTGCTGTTTTTTCTGCCGGGAACATGACGTGGTCTCGAAGTGTATCCAGGTCCTTTTGGGTGTATATCCCGCTTGTGGCCAATGATGATGGTGCTGAATATTGCCATGTTTGGCGTACGTCTGGGTGGAGTTCTTGTGGTGCGATTGCTTCCATCGGTTTTGGTAGGAATTTGTGCCAAAGTCCGTCGATATTGTATAATGTGGGTAGTATTGCACTACATTCCCTATGGTTTCCATGTTGAGTTAGGATGTGTGTCTTTGGTGTTAAAAATGCGGTACGATTTCCTTGCCAAACCGGTAGCTCCGAATAGCATTCCGTTGTGTGTCGTATTTTTACTTGCACGGGAATGCATTTGACTATATGGACCGCTTCTCCAGCAATCAAGGCCATGTGTCCCGGGGTTTTAGTTACTGTATATGCGAACTCATCGGG
This sequence comes from Bombus flavifrons, assembly GCF_040668555.2. Lineage (NCBI taxonomy): Eukaryota > Metazoa > Arthropoda > Insecta > Hymenoptera > Apidae > Bombus > Bombus flavifrons. The sequence goes on along the minus strand of NC_138458.1, from coordinate 2,159,688 downwards.
TAATAGGATTGCTAAACTTAAAGCGTTTTCTATTAACTTCTTTTCCGTGGTGCATCGTTGTGTCAGTACATCATGGTATAGTGCCGTCATTTGTCTTTTAATATGTTTTTCTACATAAACGAATTTAGAGTTAACGTAGGTGAATATATCCAGATTTTCAACTGCTGTCTTGCTTTTGGATATGAACGTATTCCCTTTTGTTGTTTCCAACAGGAACAATTTTGGGTGTTCTGTCGATAGTAAGGTGTATCCGCACAGGGGTTGTTCTCCGGTTTTAGTCAGTGCAAAGGTTACTTCTTGTGTTGTCAATGCATAAACTGGTTGTGCTGGTTCCCTGTTGGTTCTTATTTCCTGAATCTTTGTAGCAATTCCTTCATATAGCACATCGTATTGATCAAATTTGCATGGTGAGGGCGGTTGTGGTTGCCAATAAGTGTACCCGTCCTCAGCGTCTAGGCAGTTTCCTTCGCTGAAGGTACATACTGTTCCTGATTTCAGTATAATTTTATTTGCTTCAATACGTACTGGCACGACTCCTGATCTTAAACTTATCCTCACTGTGGCTTGTACGACTACCCTTTCCCAGCTCCCGTATGGGTCTACGTACTGTGTTCCCTGGCAGCTGCCGTCGTTTGTTAGCTTGCCGGCTAGGATAAGCGACTGCGTTTCCGTTGCATTATCCTTTAAGCCTACTATGAGGTTTTGTGGTCCGAGTGAAAACGTGCCGTCCTGGTGCATTCTTGCACATTGTTGGGCAGTTGTTTCCTGAAGGTATTCGGCGAATCCATTATGCACTGCCGACGTGTGGGAGTGCATGCCACAGTAATGTATAATTCGAGTTATTTGCACCTTGCATTGCCTTACACTGGTAAATTCGAATTCTGAGAGTTGCAGTAGTTGAATATAAATATCTTGGGTTTCTGTCGTTGCAGGTTGTATGCTGCAGTCCCCGATGGAGTTTAAAGAGATGGTGGTAACGTTGAGGTGGTTGCCATTGCAGTCGTATCCTACCAGGCCATATGTTATTTTGATGAGGGTAAGTACGATGACCAGGTGATTCATCTTCCTATTAACAGTTTATTAAATTGTTTCTTACTCTTGAGTTTTCAGAAATAAGAATAACCTTTTAATATATATATATATATATGTGTGTAAAGAAAGGAAATTATATTTATACATTTTCTCTTTTCCCTTTCTTCCTTTTCCCCCTTTTTTCTATAACTTTGTTCTATTTTAGGTTTGATGTACATGCTGTCAGTGAAAATAATTTTATGAAGGCTACTTGAGTTATAATTATATACATATATGCGTACGTTTTGATGAGTAATATAAATGGGATTTATTTTATCGTTATAAATGTGTATAAGTATGTATTATTAATAGGTAGAAGTGTCACAAGTGTAGCTTGTTTTCGTATATATATATATATGTGTGTGTATAAATATGACAATTTATTTTATAAGTCACTTGCATTGTCAATGGAAGTGAGTGTTACAAATATCATCTACTTTAAAACATGCGTGTATATATATTAGTAAACATGAATAAAAATTATATGTATAGTTATTAATGTTGTTTGTTTACAGGTGGATTTAAGTATTTCCTTTCGTGCACAGCACACAAGTACGTTATATTTCGGTGGTGCGGAGTATCCTTCCTTGAACTAAAAATTCTCTTTCAAGGTGAGTCAGATTATAGTAGACCATCATGCATTGGAGGCATGATGTAGCGGGTTGTACGTCTGCTATGTTTATACCGCACATGGTGCAGCGTGATATTTGTGTTCTTAAAGGTACTCCGCATAGAAAATGGATGGGCGGCTCTTCACACAGGTCCTGGTCGTCCGGATCCAGGCCGTCGAAACAGTCTTGGCAAAAATAGCCGGTATCATAATTGTTAACGGGACATAACAACTGAACACAGAGGCAGGACTCAACCTCCTCTGTCACTTCCAGATCGAATGCGAGCTCGGGTCCGTCTGGATTTTCTATGTCAGAATTGATGAGTTCGCCACTCGTTCTGTACATACATACAAAAACAATTAATATATATATATATTATATCGTTTCGTTCGGATCCGTCCCTTTATATGAATATTGTATCCCTGTATATAATATAATATATATGTAATATGTTATGAATATGTTAGTTATTATTTATTATTTCCCCTCTTTTCTCTCTCTTTTTTTTTTTTTTTTTTTTCTTACTCTCCTCTCTTCTCTCTTTTTTTTTTTTTTTTTTTTTTAGTACCTAACATAACTATCATGATCCTATATTACATTGTATTGGTTATTATTCGTGTTGAGGTGTGTGTGTGTGGGGTGTGCGCGACGGATTTTTCTTCAACATGGTCGCTCACGTGTATCCCTGGTATGGTGTTGTTTTAATATCAACAGTAATGTATTATTGAAATAACTGGTTATGATTTTATTTAGTAGTGTTTTGTAATGTTGTTTTGTGTTTCATGGTATTGTGCGTGTAGATACCGCGTGTTACTTTAATGTAATAACATGGGTTATATTGTTGTCGAATTTCAATGGTCATTGTTTTGGTTATACGTGACTTGCGTTTATATAAGTCTTGTTTAATTTAGTTAGTATTTTGTGTATTGTGTTACCAGTCGCTTTCATGTACTATAACTTTATTCCTTGGTACTAAGTTCAGTCATGACTTGTTAATATTTAGTTAGTCTATCGTGATTAGTTTCTAACCTATTTCTGTGTTTATTAACCTTTCTTATTTCCCTATTAATTTTATTATTGCTTATGTTTGCTATTGTTATTATTTTATGTTTGATATGAATTAGTTCCTTTATTAGTGATTAAGTCTTATTTGTTAGATTAACATTGTTTGTAAAAAAAAAAATTTTCTTTTTTAGATTTTTGATGCTGCGTTGCTTACCTGGATCATTCTCACATCATCATCAGATTCTTCGGTATTACCTTGGATACTTACTATGGTTGCCTTCAATCATCCTATGTCTGCGATCATAAAGGTACTGTTTAATTTATTAATTCAATATGTGTATGATATATTGTGTGAGCGACCGCTATTGTGTATTACAAAATATGCTTCTACATGTTAGATATAATAGTTAATACAATATACTATCCTTTACTCTGGTTCTATCTATTACTAGCTTCCAATTAATCTATCTTAATTATCTTCCTAACCACTTTCTATACTTATCAACTATTTCATTTCTTCTTATTAATTTGTGAAATTCATGCTTGTGCGCTTCTTGTATGGTGTTTGATTGTTCATGAGGTAAGTTGCACCTTCACTGTTTTAAATATTCGTTGAACTATTACTTTTCATATTCAAACAATAATTGGAGCACTTGTAGTAATCTTTCCCCCCTTTTTTTTTTTTCAGGTTACCTGTTATCTGTGCCATTCGACGAACAGTGTCACGCTTTCATAGTCTTGCTATGACGTTTAGTAGTGTTGCATCTTGTATTAAGGCGATCGAAGTTAATCCATTTATTTACTTTCAGCTGGCTGTCGTACATGGTGTTCCGCAAACGGGGATCCATGGCCTATTTTGCACGTAAATCTTTTGTATAGCGATTACTTGTTCGCAAGGTGACTTTCACTTTCACTATTTTAGTTATTCATTGAATTAACACATTTTATATTCAGACAATAATCGGAGCACACTTAATAGTTTTCTTTTTCCCTTTTAGGTTTTCACTATCTGTATTATTCGACGAACAGTGTCACTCTTCCTTCTGATTTGATCACAATATTGTTATAACATTTAGTAATATTGTATTTTGCATTGAAACACTTGAAGTTAATTCATTCATTTATTTCAGCTGGCTGTCGTACATTGTATTCCGCAAACAGGGATCCATAACCTATATTTGCACATACACTTTCTTGTATGATGATTACTTGTTCACAATGTAAACTTCACTTTCGCTGTTTTAATTATTCATTGAATTAACACATTTTATATCCAAACAATAATCGGAGCACACTTAATAATTTTCTTTTTCTTTTTAGGTTTCCACTATCTGTATTATTCGACGAACAGAGTCACACTTGCTTTTGTTTTAACCACAATATAATTATGACATTTAGTAATCTTGTATTTTGCACTGAAACAATTGAAACTAATTTATTCACTTATTTTAGGTAGTTGTCGTACATTACGTTCCACAAATAAAGATTCACAACCTATACTTGCACGTACACCTTTCTTGCATGTTGATTACTTATTCACAAGGTAACTTTCACTTTCACTATTTTAATTATTCATTGAATTCACACATTTTATATTCAAACAATAATCGGAGCACACTTAATAATTTTTCTCTCTCTCTTTTTTTTTATATTTTTTTTTTATATTTTTTTTTTATATTTTTTTTTTTCTCTTTTTTTTTTTTTTTTTTTAGGTTTCCACTATTTGTATTATTCAACGAGCAGCACTACAATATACAGTATTGTACTATTTTGCCCACTGAAATCGTTTTGTCTATTGTTTACTTCGGTTATGCGCTAGTTTTAACTTGTTTAGGTGCACTGTTCGCGGAATCCCTTTTACTTCAATCTTGACGTTTTGGTTTTGCAAGATTTCTAGCACTTTATGTGGTCCAGTATATTGATCGGAGAATTTTCCTTTACTAGGTTCTTTTAATAGGTATACTGAATCCCCTACTTTTAAATTTTGAGGGTTGATTCGTCGGTCGTAGTATTCTTTTGATTTTAATTTAGATTTTATCAAATTTTCCCTTGCTATTCGTTGTACCGTGTTAATTTTATCGAACAGATCTCCGAGGTATTCTGCGTATGTTGGTTCCATGTTCTCTTCGATTATTACTTCACCTGTAGGCTCTCTGGCTAAATGTCCAAAGACTAATTCGTGCGGAGAGAATTTCGTTCCTTCGTGTACAGAAGTATTATAGGAAAACATAGCTAATTCTACCCATTCGTCCCAGTTTTTGGAATTTTCAATGTATAGCTTGAGATATTCAATCAGTACGTGGTGGGATCTTTCGATCGAACCGTTACTTTGTGGATGATATGCCGTCGTGGTATATTGTTTGATGCGGAATCTCTTTGCTACTTTCTTCATTAGCGAGGATGTGAAGTTTGTTCCTTGATCAGTGAGGATAGCTCTCGGTGATCCGAAACGACAAATAAATTGCTTTACGAATGCATCCGCTACCTCGGCTGAAGAGATTCCTCCTATTGAAATCCCGATAGAGTATTTTGTTAATAAATCTTGGATAGTTAAAATATATTCATTTCCCTTTTGAATTTTTGGCAATGGACCTACAATATCCATACTAATCTTGTCGAACGCTTTACCTGGTGTGTCTGTAAGTACCATCGGTTGTTTTGCTTTTATTCTTGTGAGTTTCTTCAATTGACATTCCTTACATGTGTTTACGTAATCTTGAATTTCCTTTTTCATGTTTTCCCAATAATAATATTGTCGTATTCTTTGATAAGTTTTTGTTATTCCTTTGTGTCCTGCTACACTTGATTCATGTTTTTCTCGTATTATGTTGTTTCGCGCTTCCACAGGCGGGGTAATTACTTCTCCCGTGCAAATAGTGATGGTTAGGGTTTTTTCCATAAATATTTCTTTTAATTTTCTGATTGTATATCGCCAGGGTATTTCCTCCAAATTTCCTTTGCTAATGCTAAAGGAAGTAAATTGTTTTTCATTTACTACATCTAGTAGAGATCGTAGTGAGTTTAATAAATTTTCTGGTGCTATTGGAATATTCCTATTTTCCTTTATTGGTAGAGATACGATGTATTTCCCGGAATCGCAGTTCAATCTTGCTTTTTCCAACATTAAATCTTCGTAACGAGGCAATTTTCCCATCTCTTTCATTTCTAAGGCTCCTTTATCTATCGGGTTGCCATGTACATCTATGAATATTATTTTATGGTCATTTACTCTTGTAATTGAATCTCGGGTTTCTGAAATTTTTTGTTCCGCAATTATTGTAGGTCTCTGGTCCTTTTCTCGTTGTGGAATTAATTCCGGAATTACAGTAGAGAGCTCTTCTTCGCCTGTCGTATCTGTGTCTTCTTTTTCTCGCTTGGTTATTCCTCTATCTATATTTACATCGACTTCTGCCAGTGCCTGATCAAAATATTTTATGGGGGTTTCTTCTATTGTACGATGTTTTCGGGTATAAACCTTTCCTTGATTTTTCGAATCACTGGCTTGAGGCCAGGCGCGTGGTTTAGCTTCGAATATGGGAGAATCTTCGGTTGACGTATCCAATTTGAATCTTTTTGAGACATGCGTATCCCTTTCTCGTTGTCGAGTTAGTTCTGGAGTTTCGGCGGAATACTCCTCTTCGCTTGTTGTACCCATTCTCCTTTTCCCTCGATCAGTTATTTCTTTATTTACATCGAGCTCGGCTAGTGCTTCGTCAAAATATTTTACGGGCGTTTCTTCCAATGCAAGGTACTTCCGAGCACAAACCTTTTCTCGTTTTGCAGGATCAGTGGGTTGAGGCAAGCCGCGTGGTTTAGTTTCGAATATGGGAGAGTCTTCAGACGATGTATCCTTTTCGAATCTTTTTGAGACAGGATAGCGAATTGGTGAGACTTCCTCTCTCCTTCTGATTGGTAGACAAATTTCCGGAGGATTCCTAGATAATGCGTCAGCGTTTGCATTCGCCCTACCTTCCTTGTACACAATATCGAATTCAAAGTCCGATAATTTCAATTTCCATTTCCAAATTCTCGATGTAGGGTCTTTGATAGAATGCATCCAGACTAAGGGTTTATGATCGGTTACGATAGTAAATTTCCTTCCGTAAAGATACGGTCGGAAATGCATCGCGCTGTAAACGATTGCCAGACACTCCTTTTCTATGGTAGAGTAGTTTTGTTCAGCAGAATTCAATAGTCTTGAGGCATACGCAATCGGTAAATCTTTTCCGATTGGCCCTTGACTTAGTACACCGCTTATAGCATACCCTGATGCGTCTGTAGTAAGGTTAAAAGGTTTAGAAAAATCCGGATATTGTAGAATGGGTTTTGTCATTAGTGCTGCCTTTAAATCTTCGAATGCCTTGTCTTGATTTTCCGTCCATTTAAAGGGAGTGTCTTTCTTCAATAGTTGTGTCAATGGTTTTGCGACCTTGGAGAAATCGGGTATAAATCTTCTGTAGTATCCTGCTAATCCCAAAAATTGTTTGATATTTTTCACTCTTTTGGGTCGCGGAAATTTTGATACGGCTTCGATTTTCTTCGGATCGGGTTTTACTCCATCTTCACTAATTATATGTCCTAAATAATTCACTTCGTGTCGTAAAAATTCGCACTTATCGGGCTGTAATCGTAATTTAGCTGCCCTCAGTCTTTCCATTAACTTATTAAATTTAATTTCATGTTCTTGAAGGGACCTAGAATAGATCACTATATCATCCAGATAGACGAATAGTTCTATTCCTTGTAGACCGGATAACACTGAGTTCATCAAACGTTGAAATGTCGCTGGGGCATTCTTTAGTCCAAAAGGCATTCTTTTGAATTGATAATGTCCATATGGTGTCGAAAATGCAGTTTTGTGGGCGTCTTCTTGTGACATACGGATCTGGTGAAAGCCCGATGCTAAGTCAAACGTGGAAAAATATTTTGCACTTCCTAATTGATCCAATATTTCTGTAATGTTGGGTAGTGGGAAAGCATCGCCGATCGTTTTATCGTTTAATTTCCTATAATCAATAACTAATCTCCAGCGTTTGTTTCCTTGCGAGTCGGATTTTTTGGGTACTATCCATAACGGGGAATTATATGGAGATATCGACGGTTCCACTACATCCGTATCTAGTAATTCTTGAATTTGTCGATTTATTTCTTCTCGATGTACTGGTGGATATCGATACTGTTTAGTATTAACTGGTATATTATCCGTTGTAATTATTTTATGTTCCAAAACTCCAGTTGCTTCAAGTGCATCTCCTGGAATATGAAATCTATCTTGATTATTACGAATCAACCTTTGAACGTTTTCCTTTTCTTCTTCGTTTAAGTGTTCGAGCCGTAGTAACTCAATTATTTGATCGTATCTACTCTCCTTCGATTTTAAAACTGTATTACACGCCGTCCTAGGAAGCGGGGGGGGGGGGGTTTCAAATTCTTTAATTACCATTGTTGGTGTTGTGAATTCGTAATTCCTCGAGGTAGTATTTATTATCCTTATGTAACATTTTCCTCTATAATTCCTCACAACTGCATTACCAAAATAGATTCCCTTGATTGGCTCGATTCTGGGAATAAATCCTTCTTTCATCTCTGGATTTGCGATATTTACTGAACACGTTACTGAGCTTCGCTTAGGTATAATTATCTTTTCTTTAGTATCAAATATTTAGTATAAATATTTCCCCATTTGATATGTTTTCCCTCATAGTCTAAACGAGCTTTACATCCTGCAAAAAATTCGGATCCCAGGATTCCGTCTTGATCGATTAGCAATGAATCATCGACTACATGAAAAATAACCGGATGGCCCGCAACCTGTATTACCGTCTGCCCTAGGGAGACCAGGCTCGTTGCCGTAATTCCTCGCACTTCAATTGATTCTTTATCGTCGATGATGGCTGAATCGCGTAAAGCAGTTTTCTTGATAATATTAATCTCCGATCCAGAGTCTAATAATAAACTCGTCTTAGTTTTTAGTTCTGGGGAAACTATTCGCGCAGTTGGTGTCGTTGGGGAATCGTTAAATTTTATTGAAATAATTCGGAGAGGTCGCCTTCCGAATCCGAATCTAACTCCTGGTGATCCTCCTTCGCCGGTTGCTTGTGCTTCACCTTTTCCTTCTTGACTTGAGATTCTGAATTTTCTGTTTGTGACCTCGTTTGGATGTGGGATGTCTCTCCCACAGTATTTAATACTTGTTCGTTCGTCCTCTCGGTCGGCTTTGCGTTTGCCCTGTTCCTCATTATAGGTGGTGGAGTCGATCTTGCGGGGGCGGCTACCCTTGTTCTGTTCGTTGCCGTCGGCGCCGGTCTCCTGGTTGCTGCTTGCACTCTTGGGCGATTCGGCGTATCGTTCCTTCGAGGCTCGCCCCATTCTCCCGAAGGACGTGTTTGGTTTCCCGATTGTCTCGAAGCATAGGGTACGATTATTCCGGCATCTACACGGGCTTTAAATTTGTAGCAATCTTTTACTAAATGCCCAGGTTTTTTACAATAGTTACATGTGATAATATTTTGTCTCGGAGCATTTGAGTAATTCTGTGATGGAGGTACTGATCTTCGATCTTGGCGGTTATTCCTGACATTGTTGTTAGTGTTCAAAGGACGTACGTTTTCGCGTTTGTAATTGTTCGGAGGTATCGGTCGTTGGGGTCGCGTTCTATCGTTTATTTGTTTTAATTCGTGTGTTGCTTTGACGGCTTGGCGATACGCGTCTTCTAAAGTGTGGTATCCTGCTAGCTTTACTCGCATATATACCTCGTTCGGGAGTCCCTTAACGAAGGCTTCTCTTGTTTCCCAGTCTATTGTATCTTGGATGTCGGGGGATATAATCCCGTAGTCGCCCCTTTCTCCGTCCATTATTGCTAATCTAAGATTTCTAACGCGATCCATATAATCTAATATGTTTTCTCCGGGTCGTTGAAATATCGTCCCTAATTCTCCTTTATATTCGTTAAGAGATTTCTTTGGGCCGAACAGATCCTTTAATTTATTTGCAAAATCGTTTAGGCTTCTTAATTCCGTATCTTCGATGGCGAGGAACGCGTGTCCACGGAGTTTATTGGTTAATAATTTTACTAATTGTGGTTCTTGATACCTAGGAATCATATTTCGCGCGCGCTCGCAAGCTCTTAAAAAGTGAAATACCGATGGTCGATAGCCGTCGAACACTGGTACCGACTCGATCGCGTCTTTTAGTTTAATCGGTTGGACATATCCGCCTGGCTGTATTGTCTCTTGTTGGGTTCCCGGCGGCGATACGGGTGATTCAGGTTCCCTTTTTGATTTGAGTTCATACACGCCATTTTGTACTTCAGCGAGTTTTGTACTCATGTCGCGAAAATTCGCATCCCATGCTTTAAGTTTTTCCGATAACGTCAAGATTAAGTCTTCGTCTAATGATTCTAGCCCGGTCGCCATTATTTCTTAGGTATATAATTTATTGATAAATGTAACAACTTTAATCCTCTGTGGAGCGTATCCCACCGCTGCCACCAAAAATATAACCCTCTAATGTTACGTTCCTGTTTGTTTGAATTGATTTTAAACCGTTGAATTCGCAAGATTTTTTTTTTTTATTGTTTTAATTTTAATTAGTTTTTTTTTGTGTTTGTTTTAATTTATTTTGTTTTGTTTAATTTAATTTAATTTAATTTAGTTCGATTTAGTTGAGTTTCGTCAGGAGGGGAAAATTTACACGATATAATTATATTTAAGATATTGAATCAAGGTTTTCGATTAAAATCTATTTCTAAGTTGAAAGTTTATTGTTACGTACTCGTTTAAAGTCAATTCAAACTTTTGATTTTAATTTAATCTGAAGGGAAAGATTTAAATTTAATTGGCTGTATAAGAAATATTTCTCACACGGTAGTTGCTGCCACCAGAAACAGTCTGAGGACTGTTTCGAATAGAAAAATTTCCTTGTACTTATTTTCGAAATAATCTATTGATAAATTAATTACTTATGGATAGCGTTGACTAGTGTTAGGCTACTGATAAAATAATTTCCACGTTTTTCGGCTAACCTGCTATGTGCAGGGATACTCGCACGGGAGAGGATTAAAGTTGGATAAAAATAAGTATTCGATTTGTTCGCACGGAATTTATCTAAACTTCAGTATAGAATTATTTAAAATTATATATATATATATATATATATATATATGTGTATGTATATATCTGTATGTAGGAATTATTTGAGAGTTCGGTTCAATTTCGTTGTATAGAATTTATTTAAATTTGAATATGGAATTATTCAAGTTGTTATATATATGTATATATATATATATATATATATATATATATATAGCGTTTTAGGGACGGTAAAACAAGAGTGTTCGCGTTAATGGATTGGTTAAGATTTTGAATTTTCTTCGTTTGATGCAAATTTTATCTTTACGTTTCCTTCTCCTCCTCTCTTAATTTCGCCAATGAATCTATCATTGAACTGGACCTTAGTTCATTTGTTAGAGTGATTTTTTTACCGTTTCGATCTTCTTGCCTTCCGAATTGAGTGTTCACGAGAAAGTGATTTCAATGATCCTCTCTGTGTGGGGTTCGTGTGATTTCGCAAACCTTGCCCAAAGATGGGCAGTATTTTGCCAGCAGTGGGAGGAGGAATGCGAAGATCAATAGATGGTTCGATAGTCGAAACACCGTTATCCACAACCCAACACAGCGAATGATCCTTTGGTTAAGATTCAGAAGGGAATTATTCTATTTTATAATCGTATACAACGATGGCAAGAATGAAAATATCGGTCAATTAGATCTAATTTGATAGTCTTCTCTGCGTAAAACTCGTGTGATTTCGCAAGCCTTGCCCAAAGACGGGCAATGTTTTGCCAACAGTGGGAGGAGGAATGCGAAGATCAATGAGTGTTTCAGTAATTGAAGACACCGTTTTCACAAGCCTACGCAGCGTATGACCCTTTGTTTATTCTCAAAATTGAAACGAAATTGAATGTATTAATTGATGATAAGTAAATCGGATTCGGTTCCTGGATGTGGCGAAGTTACTAGAGAAGAAGAAAATTTTATAAAAATTGAGACTCTTACCTTGTTCCGTCAGGGGCCATCGGCTCGTAATAGTCGTCGGTGAAATTTTTTTTTTTATTTGGTTTAGTTATTCGACTCAGGTATAATTATTATTAGAACTTTAGTTTATTTATTTTTGATTAGAAATACACTCTGAATAAGCTTGCGGCTTATTTATTCGGATAAACGTCGCGGGTATAAATATATTTATTTATGAGGATGTTTTTTAAATCTCGCCAATGAAATGAACACTTAGAAAGATTTCTAACTTAATTTGTGACTTAAACTGAGCAATTAATAAGAGACCGTCGAGGTGCAATGCGCGAATGACGACAATATATTGAAAATCTTCTATGTTCCTGCGCTTATTTATAATAACATCCCCCACGGGGTGGCGGTCAACTGGTGGTTCGCTTCCGTGGGAATCGGGATGCTGCAGTTTTGGGGTTCCTGAACTCGTACGTGAGAGAATGCAAATTCTGTAATCGTTGATGTCTTCTTTGCTTCGTTATCTTGTCTTTTAACTTCCAGATTCCCATCGCGGGTACGTGAGAGAATGCAAAAATCCGTATTTCGACTTAGTTCCCATCGGTTCTATTTTCTGCTGAGGTAGCGTCTAGGAGGCTTGGAGCCTTCCATGCTGGTCTAGTCTTTTTCTTGAGAATCTTTATGTTAGTACTGTGGGAATAATTTTTGTTCTTCGGCGCGTGGAAGGGCCGGTGGCTAGAGTCTCATTATTATATCGACACTTGCCCCGGCAACACGCGCGATCCGCCACTCTCCCGCAGCAAGGATTTCTTTTGGTTTATCTTGGGTAAGTTTGGTTTTGATGAATATTTCCATGTTATGGTTGCTTTTGGGATTTAATTTGATTTTCGATTTTTGCTATTTTCATAAACGTAGATTTCGGTGATTTGGACTTTGACGTTTGGACGATGGTTGCGGAGGCAATTTTATCAGAGGTTCTTATGCAGGCTTCTCGAGTGCGTATTTTGTCTTGTTTTTAGTCCGCTTAATTTATCCCGTTTTGTTCCATTAAGCTCTATTTGTATTATTCTAGCGGAAGAGGAAGAGGGATAGCGAAGAATCCATGAGTGATTCGGGAGGACCCAGCAAACGTATGAGGTATTGTGACCAAGTACGAGAACCAAAGTTGTTGGAGGAGTTGCGTGACATCAGTGCTGATTCCTTGGAATCGAGTTCTGACAATTCTGCTGTTGTTGACGAAAGCTTCTTTGATGCGGAAACCGTCATACTCGAGTGGGATTTTCCTCTATTTGAAGTTGTTGATACTGACCGTTGCGCGAAGGTGCGTTTTCCTGATGAAATCCCTGAAGTAGTTCTGGAGGCACATCTTCGCCATCATGCTTCTGGAGAAAGGGGAATTTCCCCTGTCGTACGTTATTGGTGTATGTGTAAGTTTAGCGAGCTTTATCCTGGAGCTCCTTGTCCTGATTTCGATTTAGTATAGTTGCTCTGTATTTGTAGTTTCGCCGTTTAACAATTTCGGTTTTCTTTTATTTTGGTTGTATGTTAAATATATATATATATATACATATATATATATGTTTATATACTTGTTTCATAATTTATTTCTTTTTATGTTTGTTAAGTACGTGTGTATACTTTTATATATTTTATTTTGTATTTCTTTTATAATATATATATATATATATTTTTTTACATTTGTGTTCGATAATGTAGTTACACATAGGATTTATTCAATTTTGAAAAAATGTTAATTAATCTTAACAATGTGTTTTCACGATTGTTCCTTACGGCTGATTAGGTATTAATTATTACTTATTCTTTCCTTATTACGATCTCCCATTTGTACTAAATATTTATTCTCTTCCTTTTTTTTTCTCTTTTTTTTTCTTTTCTTTCTCTTTTTTTTTTTTATTGATTGAGAATATAATTTATTTGTAAAGCAAGAAGGTTAATACGCATGTGGATTATCCAAAATGGCCGCCTGTGAATGTCCCTAGCATATAGTGACTTTTGTTAATATCGAATCTATTATTTATTTGTTAATTATTAAAACCCCCTTTTTTATGTTTGACGTGTAGTTGAGGCGAGAATAACATTATTTTGCACTTATTTAATGCGTATAACTATTGCATGTGTTCCGATGCACACGTGTAAGAGCTATGACAATCTAAGATGGCTGTTCGTGAATATCTCCAGTATAGTGACGGGACTTTGCTTTATTTAATATTGAAATAATTATTTCTCCGCCTTAATTTTCTTTATTCTAGCGCAGTTAGGATAGTATTGTTTGTGTATTTATAATATATATATATATATATATATATATACATATATATATATACTATATTTATATATTGTGTGTTCATATAATAACATGCGAATAGTATTGTTGTTAAATTTTATAACTCATTAATAGCATTGTTTTATTGTTTTGAGTAGAATGTTCGATAACATAAAGTACACACATATATATAAATATACATATATATTTTTTCTCTCTCTTTTTTTTTTGTGTAGTTTTCATATAAAATTCTCTGAGGTTATCCGAATGTTAGTTAGTTTAAATAATGTTATGTTGTGTGTTCTACTTCTTTTATGTTCATTTAGATTATTAATAATTTGGCTTAAAATATAGATTTTGTATGTATGCGTGCATGTTTCATGAAATTCTTTACTGAAATGTTGGTTAGTTTTAATTATTTATTTTATGTTTACTAGTTAATTTTGATTTAGTAGAGTAGAACACGCATACACACACATAAGTATATATGTATATATTTCTGATAGTGTGACCTTTCTCTTTTTTTTTGTTAAAAAGAATTCTTTAATTGTGTATTTGAGGTTATATGTCAATTATTTGTTTTTATATATATATATATATATACCTATATGTTTTGTAATGTGACAACGTAGTATTGAAAGTTTACCAGATTATTATGTGTTTGATATGGTTTACATATTTATGCTGTACGCAATTCTCCCAGTCGAGGCGGTGTTAATTATTTTTAATCGCTGGATTTGCTAACAAGTAGTTAGTCGGTTAGTTTCAATAGTACTGTATGTTCTATATCTTTTATATTCATTTAGATTATTAATAATTTGGTTTAAAATATAGATTTTGTATGCGTGCATGTTTCATGAAATTCTTTACTGAAATGTTGGCTAGTTTTAATTATTTATTTTATGTTTACTAGTTAATTTTGATTTAGTAGAATAGAACACGCATACACACACATAAGTATATATATATATATTTCTGATAGTGTGACCTTTCTTTTTTTTTTTTGTTAAAAAATTCTTTAATTGTGTATTTGAGGTCAATTATTTGTTTTTATATATATATATACCTATATGTTTTGTAATGTGACAACGTAGTATTGAAAGTTTACCAGATTATTATGTGTTTGATATGGTTTACATATTTATGCTGTACGCAATTCTCCCAGTCGAGGCGGTGTTAATTATTTTTAATCGCTGGATTTGCTAACAAGTAGTTAGTTGGTTAGTTTCAATAGTACTATGTGTATGTTCTATATCTTTTATATTAGATTATTAATAGCTTGGTTTAAAATCTAGGTTTTATATATATATATATAGACATGCATGTTTCGTAGTATAGTTTTCATATGTAGTTCTTTACTAGAATGAGCACGAGTTTTGATTATGTATTTTATGTTTACCAGATTGTTAATTTGATTTAATAGTATAGAATGCGCACACATATACATATTTCCGTCAATGTGATTTTTATATAAGTTTTTTTTTTTTTAATAGTGTAGTATTGTGTATTTTAGGTTAGGTGTTTATTAGACTGTTAACCATTTGATTTCGTATATGCATATATATTTGAAATTTGATAATTTTGGATTTGTTACATAGTATTGAAAGTTTTATTTCTAATATTTACTAAATTGTTATGTGTTTAACATATATGTATATATTTGTGTATAATACTCCAAGTTGCTGCGATGTTAGTTGTTTTGATCATTTGTTTTGTTAATTAAAAAAAAATGTATTCCCGCTGTTTCAATTATTTCCCTTCTGTAGTCATTCTTATTTCTTGATTTACTCGTTTGGTTCGCCACTCGTTTAATTCATTAATTAATTTTTATTTACTGATTTAAATTCTTCTTTTGTATTTCACATATTCCGTCTTCGTTGATTGATTGTAGTATATCTTCTTGTTGCTCCTTTGCGAATTTGTCATATATAATCCTACTTATTCTTGTTTTATTTGATCGGTTCGTATCTAGTCCAGTTTATTAATTGACTTTATTTTATACTGATAGTTATCGGTTAGTTTTTCGAATCGTGGTTTATCCTTTGCCAAGTTATCAAATTCATAGGATATTGGTAGGTTTATTTGATGTTATATACCTATATTTTATTTATTGGTTGATTTATTGAACCGTAGGTTTTTAAATATCGTGTCGGTTATTGGTAGATTTATTTAGTGTTATGTGCATATATTTATTTATTGGTTGATTTTATTCTACATATTTTGTGTTTCGTATATATTCATCCCTATTGTTAGTCTATAGTCGCCCTTATTCGTTAATCTTTTATTTTGTTTTGCAGTAGCGTGTGTTCCTTGGTCTATTCAAATTTTACTCGCGCTGATTTCCGTATAGTAGCTTTGTATTTTCGTTACGGCACGTGCGGAGCACGGGACGTGACAACGTTTAAACTGTTGTGCATTGCATTCTGCACGTAAAATGGAGTGAGAAGAGTGCTTAAACGTCGAAATATCTCAAACGGGAAGGAAATGACGGCTTGTTTTAGTCAAAATCGACGAAATCAAAGCGATTTTCTAGCTGTAGGGCTTGTTTCGACTTTTAAACTGTTGTGCATTGCATTCTGCACGTAAAAGGAGTGAAAAGAGCGCTTAAGCGTCGAAATATCTCAAGCGGGAAGAAAATGACAGCTAGTTTTAGTCAAAATCGACGAAGTCAAACCGATCTTCTAGCTGTAGGGCTTGTTTCGACGTTTAAACTGTTGTGCATTGCATTCTGCACGTAAAAAGAAGTGAAAAGAGCGCTTAAACGTCGAAATATCTCAAATGGGAAGGAAATGACAGCTAGTTTTAGTCAAAATCGACGAAATCAAAGCGATTTGCTAGCTGTAGGGCTTGTTTCGACGTTTAAACTGTAGTGCATTGCATTCTGCACGTAAAATGGAGTGAAAAGAGCGCTTAAACGTCGAAATATCTCAAACGGGAAGGAAATGACGGCTAGTTTTAGTCAAAATCGACGAAATCAAAGCGATTTTCTAGCTGTAGGGCTTGTTTCGACGTTTAAACTGTTGTGCATTGCATTCTGCACGAAAAAGGAGTGAAAAGAGCGCTTAAACGTCGAAATATCTCAAACGGGAAGGAAATGATGGCTAGTTTTAGTCAAAATCGACGAAATCAAAGAGATTTGCGAGCTGTTGGGCTTGTTTCGACGTTTAAACTGTTGTGCATTGCATTCTGCACGTAAAATGGAGTGAGAAGAGTGCTTAAACGTCGAAATATCTCAAACGGGAAGGAAATGACGGCTTGTTTTAGTCAAAATCGACGAAATCAAAGCGATTTTCTAGCTGTAGGGCTTGTTTCGACGTTTAAACTGTTGTGCATTGCATTCTGCACGTAAAAAGGAGTGAAAAGAGCGCTTAAGCGTCGAAATATCTCAAGCGGGAAGAAAATGACAGCTAGTTTTAGTCAAAATCGACGAAGTCAAAGCGATCTTCTAGCTGTAGGGCTTGTTTCGACGTTTAAACTGTTGTGCATTGCATTCTGCACGTAAAAAGAAGTGAAAAGAGCGCTTAAACGTCGAAATATCTCAAACGGGAAGGAAATGACAGCTAGTTTTAGTCAAAATCGACGAAATCAAAGCGATTTGCTAGCTGTAGGGCTTGTTTCGACGTTTAAACTGTAGTGCATTGCATTCTGCACGTAAAATGGAGTGAAAAGAGCGCTTAAACGTCGAAATATCTCAAACGGGAAGGAAATGACGGCTAGTTTTAGTCAAAATCGACGAAATCAAAGCGATTTTCTAGCTGTAGGGCTTGTTTCGACGTTTAAACTGTTGTGCATTGCATTCTGCACGTAAAAAGGAGTGAAAAGAGCGCTTAAGCGTCGAAATATCTCAAGCGGGAAGAAAATGACAGCTAGTTTTAGTCAAAATCGACGAAATCAAAGAGATTTGCGAGCTGTTGGGCTTGTTTCGACGTTTAAACTGTTGTGCATTGCATTCTGCACGTAAAATGGAGTGAGAAGAGTGCTTAAACGTCGAAATATCTTAAACGGGAAGGAAATGACGGCTTGTTTTAGTCAAAATCGACGAAATCAAAGCGATTTTCTAGCTGTAGGGCTTGTTTCGACGTTTAAACTGTTGTGCATTGCATTCTGCACGTAAAAGGAGTGAAAAGAGCGCTTAAGCGTCGAAATATCTCAAGCGGGAAGAAAATGACAGCTAGTTTTAGTCAAAATCGACGAAGTCAAAGCGATCTTCTAGCTGTAGGGCTTGTTTCGACGTTTAAACTGTTGTGCATTGCATTCTGCACGTAAAAAGAAGTGAAAAGAGCGCTTAAACGTCGAAATATCTCAAATGGGAAGGAAATGACAGCTAGTTTTAGTCAAAATCGACGAAATCAAAGCGATTTGCTAGCTGTAGGGCTTGTTTCGACGTTTAAACTGTAGTGCATTGCATTCTGCACGTAAAATGGAGTGAAAAGAGCGCTTAAACGTCGAAATTTCTCAAACGGGAAGGAAATGACGGCTAGTTTTAGTCAAAATCGACGAAATCAAAGCGATTTTCTAGCTGTAGGGCTTGTTTCGACGTTTAAACTGTTGTGCATTGCATTCTGCACGAAAAAGGAGTGAAAAGAGCGCTTAAACGTCGAAATATCTCAAGCGGGAAGAAAATGACAGCTAGTTTTAGTCAAAATCGACGAAGTCAAAGCGATCTTCTAGCTGTAGGGCTTGTTTCGACGTTTAAACTGTTGTGCATTGCATTCTGCACGTAAAAAGAAGTGAAAAGAGCGCTTAAACGTCGAAATATCTCAAACGGGAAGGAAATGACAGCTAGTTTTAGTCAAAATCGACGAAATCAAAGCGATTTGCTAGCTGTAGGGCTTGTTTCGACGTTTAAACTGTAGGGCATTGCATTCTGCACGTAAAATGGAGTGAAAAGAGCGCTTAAACGTCGAAATATCTCAAACGGGAAGGAAATAACGGCTAGTTTTAGTCAAAATCGACGAAATCAAAGCGATTTTCTAGCTGTAGGGCTTGTTTCGACGTTTAAACTGTTGTGCATTGCATTCTGCACGAAAAAGGAGTGAAAAGAGCGCTTAAACGTCGAAATATCTCAAACGGGAAGGAAATGATGGCTAGTTTTAGTCAAAATCGACGAAATCAAAGAGATTTGCGAGCTGTTGGGCTTGTTTCGACGTTTAAACTGTTGTGCATTGCATTCTGCACGTCAAATGGAGTGAAAAGAGCGCTTAAACGTCGAAATATCTCAAACGGGAAGGAAATGACGGCTAGTTTTAGTCAAAATCGACGAAATCAAAGAGATTTGCGAGCTGTTGGGCTTGTTTCGACGTTTAAACTGTTGTGCATTGCATTCTGCACGTAAAATGGAGTGAGAAGAGTGCTTAAGCGTCGAAATATCTCAAGCGGGAAGAAAATGACAGCTAGTTTTAGTCAAAATCGACGAAGTCAAAGCGATCTTCTAGCTGTAGGGCTTGTTTCGACGTTTAAACTGTTGTGCATTGCATTCTGCACGTAAAAAGAAGTGAAAAGAGCGCTTAAACGTCGAAATATCTCAAACGGGAAGGAAATGACAGCTAGTTTTAGTCAAAATCGACGAAATCAAAGCGATTTGCTAGCTGTAGGGCTTGTTTCGACGTTTAAACTGTAGTGCATTGCATTCTGCACGTAAAATGGAGTGAAAAGAGCGCTTAAACGTCGAAATATCTCAAACGGGAAGGAAATAACGGCTAGTTTTAGTCAAAATCGACGAAATCAAAGCGATTTTCTAGCTGTAGGTCTTGTTTCGACGTTTAAACTGTTGTGCATTGCATTCTGCACGAAAAAGGAGTGAAAAGAGCGCTTAAACGTCGAAATATCTCAAACGGGAAGGAAATGATGGCTAGTTTTAGTCAAAATCGACGAAATCAAAGAGATTTGCGAGCTGTTGGGCTTGTTTCGACGTTTAAACTGTTGTGCATTGCATTCTGCACGTCAAATGGAGTGAAAAGAGCGCTTAAACGTCGAAATATCCCAAACGGGAAAGAAATGACGGCTGGTTTTAGTCAAAATCGACGAAATCAAAGAGATTTGCGAGCTATTGGGCTTGTTTCGACGTTTAAACTGTTGTGCATTGCATTCTGCACGTAAAAAGATGTGAAAAGAGCGCTTAAACGTCGAAATATCTCAAACGGGAAGGAAATGACGGCTAGTTTTAGTCAAAATCGACGAAATCAAAGAGATTTGCGAGCTGTTGGGCTTGTTTCGACGTTTAAACTGTTGTGCATTGCATTCTGCACGTAAAATGGAGTGAGAAGAGTGCTTAAACGTCGAAGTATCTCAAACGGGAAGGAAATGACGGCTTGTTTTAGTCAAAATCGACGAAATCAAAGCGATTTTCTAGCTGTAGGGCTTGTTTCGACGTTTAAACTGTTGTGCATTGCATTCTGCACGTAAAAAGGAGTGAAAAGAGCGCTTAAGCGTCGAAATATCTCAAGCGGGAAGAAAATGACAGCTAGTTTTAGTCAAAATCGACGAAATCAAAGAGATTTGCGAGCTGTTGGGCTTGTTTCGACGTTTAAACTGTTGTGCATTGCATTCTGCACGTAAAATGGAGTGAGAAGAGTGCTTAAACGTCGAAATATCTCAAACGGGAAGGAAATGACGGCTTGTTTTAGTCAAAATCGACGAAATCAAAGCGATTTTCTAGCTGTAGGGCTTGTTTCGACGTTTAAACTGCTGTGCACTGCATTCTGCACGTAAAAGGAGTGAAAAGAGCGCTTAAGCGTCGAAATATCTCAAGCGGGAAGAAAATGACAGCTAGTTTTAGTCAAAATCGACGAAGTCAAAGCGATCTTCTAGCTGTAGGGCTTGTGTCGACGTTTAAACTGTTGTGCATTGCATTCTGCACGTAAAAAGAAGTGAAAAGAGCGCTTAAACGTCGAAATATCTCAAACGGGAAGGAAATGACATCTAGTTTTAGTCAAAATCGACGAAATCAAAGCGATTTGCTAGCTGTAGGGCTTGTTTCGACGTTTAAACTGTAGTGCATTGCATTCTGCACGTAAAATGGAGTGAAAAGAGCGCTTAAACGTCGAAATATCTCAAACGGGAAGGAAATGACGGCTAGTTTAGTCAAAATCGACGAAATCAAAGCGATTTTCTAGCTGTATCTCTTGTTTCGACGTTTAAACTGTTGTGCATTGCATTCTGCTCGTAAAATGGAGTGAGAAGAGTGGTTAAACGTCGAAATATCTCAAACGGGAAGGAAATGACGGCTTGTTTTAGTCAAAATCGACGAAATCAAAGCGATTTTCTAGCTGTAGGGCTTGTTTCGACGTTTAAACTGCTGTGCATTGCATTCTGCACGTAAAAGGAGTGAAAAGAGCGCTTAAGCGTCGAAATATCTCAAGCGGGAAGAAAATGACAGCTAGTTTTAGTCAAAATCGACGAAGTCAAAGCGATCTTCTAGCTGTAGGGCTTGTTTCGACGTTTAAACTGTTGTGCATTGCATTCTGCACGTAAAAAGAAGTGAAAAGAGCGCTTAAACGTCGAAATATCTCAAACGGGAAGGAAATGACAGCTAGTTTTAGTCAAAATCGACGAAATCAAAGCGATTTGCTAGCTGTAGGGCTTGTTTCGACGTTTAAACTGTAGTGCATTGCATTCTGCACGTAAAATGGAGTGAAAAGAGCGCTTAAACGTCGAAATATCTCAAACTTGAAGGAAATGACGGCTAGTTTAGTCAAAATCGACGAAATCAAAGCGATTTTCTAGCTGTATCTCTTGTTTCGACGTTTAAACTGTTGTGCATTGCATTCTGCTCGTAAAATGGAGTGAGAAGAGTGGTTAAACGTCGAAATATCTCAAACGGGAAGGAAATGACGGCTTGTTTTAGTCAAAATCGACGAAATCAAAGCGATTTTCTAGCTGTAGGGCTTGTTTCGACGTTTAAACTGCTGTGCATTGCATTCTGCACGTAAAAGGAGTGAAAAGAGCGCTTAAGCGTCGAAATATCTCAAGCGGGAAGAAAATGACAGCTAGTTTTAGTCAAAATCGACGAAGTCAAAGCGATCTTCTAGCTGTAGGGCTTGTTTCGACGTTTAAACTGTTGTGCATTGCATTCTGCACGTAAAAAGAAGTGAAAAGAGCGCTTAAACGTCGAAATATCTCAAACGGGAAGGAAATGACAGCTAGTTTTAGTCAAAATCGACGAAATCAAAGCGATTTGCTAGCTGTAGGGCTTGTTTCGACGTTTAAACTGTAGTGCATTGCATTCTGCACGTAAAATGGAGTGAAAAGAGCGCTTAAACGTCGAAATATCTCAAACGGGAAGGAAATGACGGCTAGTTTAGTCAAAATCGACGAAATCAAAGCGATTTTCTAGCTGTATCTCTTGTTTCGACGTTTAAACTGTTGTGCATTGCATTCTGCACGAAAAAGGAGTGAAAAGAGCGCTTAAACGTCGAAATATCTCAAACGGGAAGGAAATGATGGCTAGTTTTAGTCAAAATCGACGAAATCAAAGAGATTTGCGAGCTGTTGGGCTTGTTTCGACGTTTAAACTGTTGTGCATTGCATTCTGCACGTCAAATGGAGTGAAAAGAGCGCTTAAACGTCGAAATATCCCAAACGGGAAAGAAATGACGGCTCGTTTTAGTCAAAATCGACGAAATCAGAGCGATTTTCTAGCTGTAGGGCTTGTTTCGACGTTTACACTGTTGTGCATTGCATTCTGCACGTAAAAAGGAGTGAAAAGAGCGCTTAAACGTCGAAATATCTCAAACGGGAAGGAAATGACGGCTAGTTTTAGTCAAAATCGACGAAATCAAAGAGATTTGCGAGCTGTTGGGCTTGTTTCGACGTTTAAACTGTTGTGCATTGCATTCTGCACGTAAAATGGAGTGAGAAGAGTGCTTAAACGTCGAAATATCTCAAACGGGAAGGAAATGACGGCTTGTTTTAGTCAAAATCGACGAAATCAAAGCGATTTTCTAGCTGTAGGGCTTGTTTCGACGTTTAAACTGCTGTGCACTGCATTCTGCACGTAAAAGGAGTGAAAAGAGCGCTTAAGCGTCGAAATATCTCAAGCGGGAAGAAAATGACAGCTAGTTTTAGTCAAAATCGACGAAGTCAAAGCGATCTTCTAGCTGTAGGGCTTGTTTCGACGTTTAAACTGTTGTGCATTGCATTCTGCACGTAAAAAGAAGTGAAAAGAGCGCTTAAACGTCGAAATATCTCAAACGGGAAGGAAATGACAGCTAGTTTTAGTCAAAATCGACGAAATCAAAGCGATTTGCTAGCTGTAGGGCTTGTTTCGACGTTTAAACTGTAGTGCATTGCATTCTGCACGTAAAATGGAGTGAAAAGAGCGCTTAAACGTCGAAATATCTCAAACGGGAAGGAAATGACGGCTAGTTTAGTCAAAATCGACGAAATCAAAGCGATTTTCTAGCTGTATCTCTTGTTTCGACGTTTAAACTGTTGTGCATTGCATTCTGCACGTAAAATGGAGTGAGAAGAGTGCTTAAACGTCGAAATATCTCAAACGGGAAGGAAATGACGGCTTGTTTTAGTCAAAATCGACGAAATCAAAGCGATTTTCTAGCTGTAGGGCTTGTTTCGACGTTTAAACTGCTGTGCATTGCATTCTGCACGTAAAAGGAGTGAAAAGAGCGCTTAAGCGTCGAAATATCTCAAGCGGGAAGAAAATGACAGCTAGTTTTAGTCAAAATCGACGAAGTCAAAGCGATCTTCTAGCTGTAGGGCTTGTTTCGACGTTTAAACTGTTGTGCATTGCATTCTGCACGTAAAAAGAAGTGAAAAGAGCGCTTAAACGTCGAAATATCTCAAACGGGAAGGAAATGACAGCTAGTTTTAGTCAAAATCGACGAAATCAAAGCGATTTGCTAGCTGTAGGGCTTGTTTCGACGTTTAAACTGTAGTGCATTGCATTCTGCACGTAAAATGGAGTGAAAAGAGCGCTTAAACGTCGAAATATCTCAAACGGGAAGGAAATGACGGCTAGTTTAGTCAAAATCGACGAAATCAAAGCGATTTTCTAGCTGTATCTCTTGTTTCGACGTTTAAACTGTTGTGCATTGCATTCTGCACGAAAAAGGAGTGAAAAGAGCGCTTAAACGTCGAAATATCTCAAACGGGAAGGAAATGATGGCTAGTTTTAGTCAAAATCGACGAAATCAAAGAGATTTGCGAGCTGTTGGGCTTGTTTCGACGTTTAAACTGTTGTGCATTGCATTCTGCACGTCAAATGGAGTGAAAAGAGCGCTTAAACGTCGAAATATCCCAAACGGGAAAGAAATGACGGCTGGTTTTAGTCAAAATCGGCGAAATCAAAGAGATTTGCGAGCTATTGGGCTTGTTTCGACGTTTAAACTGTTGTGCATTGCATTCTGCACGTAAAAAGGAGTGAAAAGAGCGCTTAAACGTCGAAATATCTCAAACGGGAAGGAAATGACGGCTAGTTTTAGTCAAAATCGACGAAATCAAAGAGATTTGCGAGCTGTTGGGCTTGTTTCGACGTTTAAACTGTTGTGCATTGCATTCTGCACGTAAAATGGAGTGAGAAGAGTGCTTAAACGTCGAAATATCTCAAACGGGAAGGAAATGACGGCTTGTTTTAGTCAAAATCGACGAAATCAATGCGATTTTCTAGCCGTAGGGCTTGTTTCGACGTTTAAACTGTTGTGCATTGCATTCTGCACGTAAAAAGGAGTGAAAAGATCGCTTAAGCGTCGAAATATCTCAAGCGGAAAGAAAATGACAGCTAGTTTTAGTCAAAATCGACGAAATCAAAGCGATTTGCTAGCTGTAGGGCTTGTTTCGACGTTTAAACTGTTGTGCTTTGCATTCTGCACGTAAAATGGCGTGAAGAGAGCGCTTAAACGTCGAAATATCTCAAACCGGAAGGAAATGACGGCTAGTTTTAGTCAAAATCGACGAAATCAAAGAGATTTGCGAGCTATTGGGCTTGTTTCGACGTTTAAACTGTTGTGCATTGCATTCTGCACGTAAAATGGAGTGAAAAGAGATCTTAAACGTCGAAATATCTCAAACGGGAAGGAAATGACGGCTAGTTTTAGTCAAAATCGACGAAATCAAAGCGATTTTCTAGCTGTAGGGCTTGTTTCGACGATTAAACTGTTGTGCATTGCATTCTGCACGAAAAAGGAGTGAAAAGAGCGCTTAAACGTCGAAATATCCCAAACGGGAAGGAAATGACGGCTGGTTTTAGTCAAAATCGACGAAATCAAAGAGATTTGCGAGCTATTGGGCTTGTTTCGACGTTTAAACTGTTGTGCATTGCATTCTGCACGTAAAAAGGAGTGAAAAGAGCGCTTAAACGTCGATATATCTCAAACGGGAAGGAAATGACGGCTAGTTTTTGTCAAAATCGACGAAATCAAAGAGATTTGCGAGCTGTTGGGCTTGTTTCGACGTTTAAACTGTTGTGCATTGCATTCTGCACGAAAAATGGAGTGAGAAGAGTGCTTAAACGTCGAAATATCTCAAACGGGAAGGAAATGACGGCTTGTTTTAGTCAAAATCGACGAAATCAAAGCGATTTTCTAGCTGTAGGGCTTGTTTCGACGTTAGACTGTTGTGCATTGCATTCTGCACGAAAAAGGAGTGAAAAGAGCGCTTAAACGTCGAAATATCTCAAACGGGAGGGAAATGACGGCTCGTTTTAGTCAAAAGCGACGAAATCAAAGAGATTTGCGAGCTGTTAGGCTTGATTCGACGTTTAAACTGTTGTGCATTGCATTCTGCACGTAAAAAGGAGTGAAAAGAGCGCTTAAACATCGAAATATCTCAAACGGGAAGGAAATGACGGCTAGTTTTCTTCAAAATCGACGAAATCAAAGAGATTTGCGAGCTGTTGGGCTTGTTTCGACGTTTAAGCTGTTGTGCATTGCATTCTGCACGTAAAATGGAGTGAAGAGAGCGCTTAAACGTCGAAATATCTCAAACGGGAAGCATATGACGGCAAGTTTTAGTCAAAATCGACGAAATCAAAGCGATTTTCTAGCTGTAGGGCTTGTTTCGACGTTTAAACTGTTGTGCATTGCATTCTGCACGAAAAAGGAGTGAAAAGAGCGCTTAAACGTCGAAATATCTCAAACGGGAAGGAAATGGCAGCTAGTTTTAGTCAAAATCGACGAAATCAAAGCGATTTGCTAGCTGTAGGGCTTGTTTCGACGTTTAAACTGTAGTGCATTGCATTCTGCACGTAAAATGGAGTGAAAAGAGCGCTTAAACGTCGAAATATCTCAAACGGGAAGGAAATGACGGCTAGTTTAGTCAAAATCGACGAAATCAAAGCGATTTTCTAGCTGTATCTCTTGTTTCGACGTTTAAATTGTTGTGCATTGCATTCTGCACGAAAAAGGAGTGAAAAGAGCGCTTAAACGTCTAAATATCTCAAACGGGAAGGAAATGATGGCTAGTTTTAGTCAAAATCGACGAAATCAAAGAGATTTGCGAGCTATTGGGCTTGTTTCGACGTTTAAACTGTTGTGCATTGCATTCTGCACGTAAAAAGGAGTGAAAAGAGCGCTTAAACGTCGAAATATCTCAAACGGGAAGGAAATGACGGCTAGTTTTAGTCAAAATCGACGAAATCAAAGAGATTTGCGAGCTGTTGGGCTTGTTTCGACTTTTAAACTGTTGTGCATTGCATTCTGCACGTAAAATGGAGTGAGAAGAGTGCTTAAACGTCGAAATATCTCAAACGGGAAGGAAATGACGGCTTGTTTTAGTCAAAATCGACGAAATCAAAGCGATTTTCTAGCCGTAGGGCTTGTTTCGACGTTTAAACTGTTGTGCATTGCATTCTGCACGTAAAAAGGAGTGAAAAGAGCGCTTAAGCGTCGAAATATCTCAAGCGGGAAGAAAATGACAGCTAGTTTTAGTCAAAATCGACGAAATCAAAGCGATTTGCTAGCTGTAGGGCTTGTTTCGACGTTTAAACTGTTGTGCTTTGCATTCTGCACGTAAAATGGCGTGAAGAGAGCGCTTAAACGTCGAAATATCTCAAACCGGAAGGAAATGACGGCTAGTTTTAGTCAAAATCGACGAAATCAAAGAGATTTGCGAGCTATTGGGCTTGTTTCGACGTTTAAACTGATGTTCATTGCATTCTGCACGTAAAATGGAGTGAAAAGAGATCTTAAACGTCGAAATATCTCAAACGGGAAGGAAATGGCAGCTAGTTTTAGTCAAAATCGACGAAATCAAAGAGATTTGGGAGCTGTTGGGCTTGTTTCGACGTTTAAACTGTTGTGCATTGCATTCTGCACGTAAAATGGAGTGAGAAGAGTGCTTAAACGTCGAAATATCTCAAACGGGAAGGAAATGACGGCTTGTTTTAGTCAAAATCGACGAAATCAAAGCGATTTTCTAGCCGTAGGGCTTGTTTCGACGTTTAAACTGTTGTGCATTGCATTCTGCACGTAAAAAGGAGTGAAAAGAGCGCTTAAGCGTCGAAATATCTCAAGCGGGAAGAAAATGACAGCTAGTTTTAGTCAAAATCGACGAAATCAAAGCGATTTGCTAGCTGTAGGGCTTGTTTCGACGTTTAAACTGTTGTGCTTTGCATTCTGCACGTAAAATGGCGTGAAGAGAGCGCTTAAACGTCGAAATATCTCAAACCGGAAGGAAATGACGGCTAGTTTTAGTCAAAATCGACGAAATCAAAGAGATTTGCGAGCTATTGGGCTTGTTTCGACGTTTAAACTGCTGTGCATTGCATTCTGCACGTAAAATGGAGTCAAAAGAGATCTTAAACGTCGAAATATCTCAAACGGGAAGGAAATGACGGCTAGTTTTAGTCAAAATCGACGAAATCAAAGCGATTTTCTAGCTGTAGGGCTTGTTTCGACGATTAAACTGTTGTGCATTGCATTCTGCACGTAAAAAGGAGTGAAAAGAGCGCTTAAACGTCGATATATCTCAAACGGGAAGGAAA
Organism: Bombus flavifrons; assembly: GCF_040668555.2. Classification (NCBI taxonomy): domain Eukaryota; kingdom Metazoa; phylum Arthropoda; class Insecta; order Hymenoptera; family Apidae; genus Bombus; species Bombus flavifrons. The sequence goes on along the minus strand of NC_138458.1, from coordinate 2,131,758 downwards.
TGACGGCTAGTTTTAGTCAAAATCGACGAAATCAAAGAGATTTGCGAGCTGTTGGGCTTGTTTCGACGTTTAAACTGTTGTGCATTGCATTCTGCACGTAAAATGGAGTGAGAAGAGTGCTTAAACGTCGAAATATCTCAAACGGGAAGGAAATGACGGCTTGTTTTAGTCAAAATCGACGAAATCAAAGCGATTTTCTAGCTGTAGGGCTTGTTTCGACGTTTAAACTATTGTACATTGCATTCTGCACGAAAAAGGAGTGAAAAGAGCGCTTAAACGTCGAAATATCTCAAACCGGAAGGAAATGACGGCTAGTTTTAGTCAAAATCGACGAAATCAAAGAGATTTGCGAGCTATTGGGCTTGTTTCGACGTTTAAACTGTTGTGCATTGCATTCTGCACGTAAAATGGAGTGAAAAGAGATCTTAAACGTCGAAATATCTCAAACGGGAAGGAAATGACGGCTAGTTTTAGTCAAAATCGACGAAATCAAAGCGATTTTCTAGCTGTAGGGCTTGTTTCGACGTTAGACTGTTGTGCATTGCATTCTGCACGAAAAAGGAGTGAAAAGAGCGCTTAAACGTCGAAATATCTCAAACGGGAAGGAAATGACGGCTAGTTTTAGTCAAAATCGACGAAATCAAAGAGATTTGCGAGCTGTTGGGCTTGTTTCGACGTTTAAACTGTTGTGCATTGCATTCTGCACGTAAAATGGAGTGAAGAGAGCGCTTAAACGTCGAAATATCTCAAACGGGAAGCAAATGACGGCAAGTTTTAGTCAAAATCGACGAAATCAAAGCGATTTTCTAGCTGTAGGGCTTGTTTCGACGTTTAAACTGTTGTGCATTGCATTCTGCACGAAAAAGGAGTGAAAAGAGCGCTTAAACGTCGAAGTATCTCAAACGGGAAGGAAATGACGGCTAGTTTTAGTCAGAATCGACGAAATCAAAGAGATTTGCGAGCTGTTGGGCTTGTTCCGACGTGTAAACTGTTGTGCATTGCATTCTGCACGTAAAAAGGAGTGAAAAGAGCGCTTAAACATCGAAATATGTCAAACGGGAAGGAAATGACGGCTAGTTTTAGTCAAAATCGACGAAATCAAAGAGATTTGCGAGCTTTTGGGCTTGTTTCGACGTTTAAACTGTTGTGCATTGCATTCTGCACGTAAAAAGGAGTGAAAAGAGCGCTTAAACGACGAAATATCTCAAACGGGAAGGAAATGACGGCTAGTTTTAGTCAAAATCGACGTAATCAAAGCGATTTGCTAGCTTTAGGGCTTGTTTCGACATTTAAACTTTTGTGCATTACATTCCGCACGTAAAAAGGAGTGAAAAGAGCGCTTAAACGTCGAAATATCTCAAACGGGAAGGAAATGACGGCTAGTTTTAGTCAAAATCGACGAAATCAAAGAGATTTGCGAGCTGTAGGGCTTGTTTCGACGTTTAAACTGTTGTGCATTGCATTCTGCACGTAAAAAGGAGTGAAAAGAGCGCTTAAACGTCGAAATATCTCAAACGGGAAGGAAATGACGGCTAGTTTTAGTCAAAATCAACGAAATCAAAGAGATTTGCGAGCTGTTGGGCTTGTTTCGACGTTTAAACTGTTGTGCATTGCATTCTACACGTAAAAAGGAGTGAAAAGAGCGCTTAAACGTCGAAATATCTCAAACGGGAAGGAAATGACGGCTAGTTTTAGTCAAATCCACGAAATCAAAGCGATTTTCTAGCTGTAGGGCTTGTTTCGACGTTTAAACTGTTGTGCATTGCATTCTGCACGTAAAAAGGAGTGAAAAGAGCGCTACAACGACGAAATATCTCAAACGGGAAGGAAATGACGGCTAGTTTTAGTCAAAATCGACGAAATCAAAGCGATTTGCTAGCTGTTGGGCTTGTTTCGACATTTAAACTGTTGTGCATTACATTCCGCACGTAAAAAGGAGTGAAAAGAGCGCTGAAACGTCGAAATATCTCAAACGGGAAGGAAATGACGGCTAGTTTTAGTCAAAATCGACGAAATCAAAGAGATTTGCGAGCTCTTGGGCTTGTTTCGACGTTTAAACTGTTGTGCATTGCATTCTGCACGTAAAAAGGAGTGAAAAGAGCGCTTAAACGTCGAAATATCTCAAACGGGAAGGAAATGACGGCTAGTTTTAGTCAAAATCGACGAAATCAAAGCGACTTTCTAGCTGTAGGGCTTGTTTCGACGTTTAAACTGTTGTGCATTGCATTCTGCACGTAAAAAGGAGTCAAAAGAGCGCTTAAACGTCGAAATATCTCAAACGGGAAGGAAATGACGGCTAGTTTTATTCAAAATCGACGAAATCAAAGAGATTTGCGAGCTGTTGGGCTTGTTTCGACGTTTAAACTGTAGTGCATTGCATTCTGCACTTAAAAAGTAGTGAAAAGAGCGCTTAAACGTCGAAATATCTCAAACGGGAAGGAAATGACGGCTAGTTTTAGTCAAAATCGACGAAATCAAAGCGATTTCTAGCTGTAGGGCTTGTTTCGACGTTTAAACTGTTGTGCATTGCATTCTGCACGTAAAATAGAGTGAAAAGAGCGCTTAAACGTCGAAGTATCTCAAACGGGAAGGAAATGACAGCTTGTTTTAGTCAAAATCGATGAAATAAAAGATATTTGCGAGCTGTTGGGCTTGTTCCGACGTGTAAACTGTTGTGCATTGAATTCTGCACGTAAAAAGGAGTGAAAAGAGCGCTTAAACGTCGAAATATCTCAAACGGGAAGGAAATGACGGCTAGTTTTAGTCAAAATCGACGAAATCAAAGCGATTTTCTAGCTGTAGGGCTTGTTTCGACGTTTAAACTGTTGTGCATTGCATTCTGCACGTAAAAAGGAGTGAAAAGAGCGCTTAAACGTCGAAATATCTCAAACGGGAAGGAAATGACGGCTAGTTTAGTCAAAATCGACGAAATCAAAGCGACTTTCTAGCTGTAGGGCTTGTTTCGACGTTTAAACTGTTGTGCATTGCATTCTGCACGTAAAAAGGAGTGAAAAGAGCGCTTAAACATCGAAATATGTCAAACGGGAAGGAAATGACGGCTAGTTTTAGTCAAAATCGACGAAATCAAGAGATTTGCGAGCTTTTGGGCTTGTTTCGACGTTTAAACTGTTGTGCATTGCATTCTGCACGTAAAAAGGAGTGAAAAGAGCGCTAAACGACGAAATATCTCAAACGGGAAGGAAATGACGGCTAGTTTTAGTCAAAATCGACGAAATCAAAGCGATTTGCTAGCTTTAGGGCTTGTTTCGACATTTAAACTTTTGTGCATTACATTCCGCACGTAAAAAGGAGTGAAAAGAGCGCTTAAACGTCGAAATATCTCAAACGGGAAGGAAATGACGGCTAGTTTTAGTCAAAATCGACGAAATCAAAGAGATTTGCGAGCTGTAGGGCTTGTTTCGACGTTTAAACTGTTGTGCATTGCATTCTGCACGTAAAAAGGAGTGAAAAGAGCGCTTAAACGTCGAAATATCTCAAACGGGAAGGAAATGACGGCTAGTTTTAGTCAAATCAACGAAATCAAAGAGATTTGCGAGCTGTTGGGCTTGTTTCGACGTTTAAACTGTTGTGCATTGCATTCTACACGTAAAAAGGAGTGAAAAGAGCGCTTAAACGTCGAAATATCTCAAACGGGAAGGAAATGACGGCTAGTTTTAGTCAAATCCACGAAATCAAAGCGATTTTCTAGCTGTAGGGCTTGTTTCGACGTTTAAACTGTTGTGCATTGCATTCTGCACGTAAAAAGGAGTGAAAAGAGCGCTTCAACGACGAAATATCTCAAACGGGAAGGAAATGACGGCTAGTTTTAGTCAAAATCGACGAAATCAAAGCGATTTGCTAGCTGTTGGGCTTGTTTCGACATTTAAACTGTTGTGCATTACATTCCGCACGTAAAAAGGAGTGAAAAGAGCGCTGAAACGTCGAAATATCTCAAACGGGAAGGAAATGACGGGCTAGTTTTAGTCAAAATCGACGAAATCAAAGAGATTTGCGAGCTCTTGGGCTTGTTTCGACGTTTAAACTGTTGTGCATTGCATTCTGCACGTAAAAAGGAGTGAAAAGAGCGCTTAAACGTCGAAATATCTCAAACGGGAAGGAAATGACGGCTAGTTTTAGTCAAAATCGACGAAATCAAAGCGACTTTCTAGCTGTAGGGCTTGTTTCGACGTTTAAACTGTTGTGCATTGCATTCTGCACGTAAAAAGGAGTGAAAAGAGCGCTTAAACGTCGAAATATCTCAAACGGGAAGGAAATGACGGCTAGTTTTAGTCAAAATCGACGAAATCAAAGAGATTTGCGAGCTGTTGGGCTTGTTTCGACGTTTAAACTGTTGTGCATTACATTCCGCACGTAAAAAGGAGTGAAAAGAGCGCTTAAACGTCGAAATATCTCAAACGGGAAGGAAATGACGGCTAGTTTTAGTCAAAATCGACGAAATCAAAGCGATTTTCTAGCTGTAGGGCTTGTTTCGACGTTTAAACTGTTGTGCATTGCATTCTGCACGTAAAAAGGAGTGAAAAGAGCGCTTAAACGTCGAAATATCTCAAACGGGAAGGAAATGACGGCTAGTTTTAGTCAAAACCGACGAAATCAAGAGATTTGCGAGCTGTTGGGCTTGTTTCGATGTTTAACTGTTGTGCATTGCATTCTGCACGTAAAAAGGAGTGAAAAGAGCGCTTAAACGTCGAAATATCTCAAACGGGATGGAAATGACGGCTAGTTTTAGTCAAAATCGACGAAATCAAAGCGATTTTCTAGCTGTAGGGCTTGTTTCGACGTTTAAACTGTTGTGCATTACATTCTGCACGTAAAAAGGAGTGAAAAGAGCGCTTAAACGTCTAAATATCTCAAACGGGAAGGAAATGACTGCTAGTTTTAGTCAAAATCGACGAAATCAAAGAGATTTGCGAGCTGTTGGGCTTGTTTCGACGTTTTAAACTGTTGTGCATTGCATTCTGCACGTAAAAAGGAGTGAAAAGAGCGCTTAAACGACGAAATATCTCAAACGGGAAGGAAATGACGGCTAGTTTTAGTCAAAATCGACGAAATCAAAGAGATTTGCGAGCTGTTGGGCTTGTTTCGACGTTTAAACTGTTGTGCATGCATTCTGCACGTAAAAAGGAGTGAAAAGAGCGCTTAAACGTCGAAATATCTCAAACGGGAAGGAAATGACGGCTAGTTTCTTCAAAATCGACGAAATCAAAGAGATTTGCGAGCTGTTGGGCTTGTTTCGACGTTTAAACTGTTGTGCATTGCATTCTGCACGTAAAATGGAGTGAAGAGAGCGCTTTAAACGTCGAAATATCTCAAACGGGAAGCAAATGACGGCTAGTTTTAGTCAAAATCGACGAAATCAAAGCGATTTTCTAGCTGTAGGGCTTGTTTCGACGTTTAAACTGTTGTGCATTGCATTCTGCACGAAAAAGGAGTGAAAAGAGCGCTTAAACGTCGAAGTATCTCAAACGGGAAGGAAATGACGGCTAGTTTTAGTCAAAATCGACGAAATCAAAGCGATTTTCTAGCTGTAGGGCTTGTTTCGACGTTTAAACTGTTGTGCATTGCATTCTGCACGTAAACAGGAGTGAAAAGAGCGCTTAAACGTCGAAATATCTCAAACGGGAAGGAAATGACGGCTAGTTTTTCTTCAAATCGACGAAATCAAAGAGATTTGCGAGCTGTTGGGCTTGCTTCGACGTTTAAACTGTTGTGCATTGCATTCTGCACGTAAAATGGAGTGAAGAGAGCGCTTAAACGTCGAAATATCTCAAACGGGAAGGAAATGACAGCTAGTTTTAGTCAAAATCGACGAAATCAAAGCGATTTTCTAGCTGTAGGGCTTGTTTCGACCTTTAAACTGTTGTGCATTGCATTCTGCACGAAAAAGGAATGAAAAGAGCGCTTAAACGTCGAAGTATCTCAAACGGGAAGGAAATGACGGCTAGTTTTAGTCAAAATCGACGAAATCAAAGAGATTTGCGAGTTATTGGGCTTGTTTCGACGTTTAAACTGTTGTGCATTGCATTCTGCACTTAAATGGAGTGAAAAGAGCGCTTAACGTCGAAATATCTCAAACGGGAAGGAAATGACGGCTAGTTTTAGTCAAAATCGACGAAATCAAAGAGATTTGCAAGCTGTTGGGCTTGTTTCGACGTTTAAACTTTTGTGCATTGCATTCTGCACGTATAAAGGAGTGAAAAGAGCGCTTAAACGTCGAAATATCTCAAACGGGAAGGAAATGACGGCTAGTTTTAGTCAAAATCGACGAAATCAAAGAGATTTGCGAGCTGTTGGGCTTGTTTCGACGTTTAAATTGTTGTGCATTGCATTCTGCACGTAAAAAGGAGTGAAAAGAGCGCTTAAACGTCGAAATATCTCAAACGGGAAGGAAATGACGGCTAGTTTAGTCAAAATCGACGAAATCAAAGCGACTTTCTAGCTGTAGGGCTTGTTTCGACGTTTAAACTGTTGTGCATTGCATTCTACACGTAAAAAGGAGTGAAAAGAGCGCTTAAACGTCGAAATATCTCAAACGGGAAGGAACTGACGGCTAGTTTTAGTCAAAATCGACGAAATCAAAGCGATTTGCTAGCTTTAGGGCTTGTTTCGACGTTTGAACTGTTGTGCATTACATTCCGCACGTAAAAAGGAGTGAAAAGAGCGCTTAAACGTCGAAATATCTCAAACGGGAAGGAAATGACGGCTAGTTTTAGTCAAAATCGACGAAATCAAAGAGATTTGCGAGCTGTTGGGCTTGTTTCGACGTTTAAACTGTTGTGCATTGCATTCTGCACGTAAAAGGAGTGAAAAGAGCGCTTAAACGTCGAAATATCTCAAACGGGAAGGAAATGACGGCTAGTTTTAGTCAAAATCGACGAAATCAAAGCGACTTTCTAGCTGTAGGGCTTGTTTCGACGTTTAAACTGTTGTGCCTTGCATTCTACACGTAAAAAGGAGTGAAAAGAGCGCTTAAACGTCGAAATATCTCAAACGGGAAGGAAATGACAGCTAGTTTTAGTCAAAATCGACGAAATCAAAGCGATTTGCTAGCTGTAGGGCTTGTTTCGACGTTTAAATTGTTGTGCATTGCATTCTGCACGTAAAATGGAGTGAAGAGAGCGCTTAAACGTCGAAATATCTCAAACGGGAAGGAAATGACGGCTAGTTTTAGTCAAAATCGACGAAATCAAAGAGATTTGCTTGCTATTGGGCTTGTTTCGACGTTTAAACTGTTGTGCATTGCATTCTGCACGTAAAATGGAGTGAAAAGAGCGCTTAAACGTCGAAATATCTCAAACGGGAAGGAAATGACGGCTAGTTTAGTCAAAATCGACGAAATCAAAGCGACTTTCTAGCTGTAGGGCTTGTTTCGACGTTTAAACTGTTGTGCATTGCATTCTACACGTAAAAAGGAGTGAAAGAGCGCTTAAACGTCGAAATATCTCAAACGGGAAGGAACTGACGGCTAGTTTTAGTCAAAATCGATTTGCTAGCTTTAGGGCTTGTTTCGACGTTTAAACTGTTGTGCATTACATTCCGCACGTAAAAAGGAGTGAAAAGAGCGCTTAAACGTCGAAATATCTCAAACGGGAAGGAAATGACGGCTAGTTTTAGTCAAAATCGACGAAATCAAAGAGATTTGCGAGCTGTTGGGCTTGTTTCGACGTTTAAACTGTTGTGCATTGCATTCTACACGTAAAAAGGAGTGAAAAGAGCGCTTAAACGTCGAAATATCTCAAACGGAAAGGAAATGACGGCTAGTTTTAGTCAAAATCGACGAAATCAAGAGATTTGCGAGCTGTTGGGCTTGTTTCGACGTTTAAACTGTTGTGCATTGCATTCTGCACGTAAAAAGGAGTGAAAAGAGCGCTTAAACGTCGAAATATCTCAAACGGGAAGGAAATGACGGCTAGTTTTAGTCAAAATCGACGAAATCAAAGCGACTTTCTAGCTGTAGGGCTTGTTTCGACGTTTTAAACTGTTGTGCCTTGCATTCTACACGTAAAAAGGAGTGAAAAGAGCGCTTAAACGTCGAAATATCTCAAACGGGAAGGAAATGACAGCTAGTTTTAGTCAAAATCGACGAAATCAAAGCGATTTGCTAGCTGTAGGGCTTGTTTCGACGTTTAAATTGTTGTGCATTGCATTCTGCACGTAAAATGGAGTGAAGAGAGCGCTTAAACGTCGAAATATCTCAAACGGGAAGCAAATGACGGCTAGTTTTAGTCAAAATCGACGAAATCAAAGCGATTTTCTAGCTGTAGGGCTTGTTTCGACGTTTAAACTGTTGTGCATTGCATTCTGCACGAAAAAGGAGTGAAAAGAGCGCTTAAACGTCGAAGTATCTCAAACGGGAAGGAAATGACGGCTAGTTTTAGTCAAAATCGACGAAATCAAAGCGATTTTCTAGCTGTAGGGCTTGTTTCGACGTTTAAACTGTTGTGCATTGCATTCTGCACGTAAACAGGAGTGAAAAGAGCGCTTAAACGTCGAAATATCTCAACGGGAAGGAAATGACGGCTAGTTTTCTTCAAAATCGACGAAATCAAAGCGATTTTCTAGCTGTAGGGCTTGTTTCGACCTTTAAACTGTTGTGCCTTGCATTCCACACGTAAAAAGGAGTGAAAAGAGCGCTTAAACGTCGAAATATCTCAACGGGAAGGAAATGACAGCTAGTTTTAGTCAAAATCGACGAAATCAAAGCGATTTGCTAGCTGTAGGGCTTGTTTCGACGTTTAAAATTGTTGTGCATTGCATTCTGCACGTAAAATGGAGTGAAGAGAGCGCTTAAACGTCGAAATATCTCAAACGGGAAGGAAATGACGGCTAGTTTTAGTCAAAATCGACGAAATCAAAGAGATTTGCTTGCTATTGGCTTGTTTCGACGTTTAAACTGTTGTGCATTGCATTCTGCACGTAAAATGGAGTGAAAAGAGCGCTTAAACGTCGAAATATCTCAAACGGGAAGGAAATGACGGCTAGTTTTAGTCAAAATCGACGAAATCAAAGAGATTTGCGAGCTGTTGGGCTTGTTTCGACGTTTAAACTTTTGTGCATTGCATTCTGCACGTATAAAGGAGTGAAAAGAGCGCTTAAACGTCGAAATATCCCAAACGGGAAGGAAATGACAGCTAGTTTTAGTCAAAATCGATGAAATCAAAGCGATTTGCTAGCTGTAGGGCTTGTTTCGACGTTTAAACTGTTGTGCATTGCATTCTGCACGTAAAAAGGAGTGCAAAGAGCGCTTAAACGTCGAAATATCTCAACGGGAAGGAAATGACGGCTAGTTTTAGTCAAAATCGACGAAATCATAGAGATTTGCGAGCTGTTGGGCTTGTTTCGACGTTTAAACTGTTGTGCATTGCATTCTACACGTAAAAAGGAGTGAAAAGAGCGCTTAAACGTCGAAATATCTCAAACGGAAAGGAAATGACGGCTAGTTTTAGTCAAAATCGACGAAATCAAAGAGATTTGCGAGCTGTTGGGCTTGTTTCGACGTTTAAACTGTTGTGCATTGCATTCTGCACGTTGTCACGTCCCGCGCTCCGCACGTGCCGTAACGAAGATACAAAATTACTATACGCAAATCAGCGCGAGAAAAATTTGTATACACCAAGGAACACACGCTACTACAAAACAAAATAAAAAATTAACAAATGAGGGCGACAAATAAATCCAACTATCAGTATAAAATAAAGTAAATAAAATCAATTAATAAACTGGACTAGATACGAACCAATCAAATAAACCAAGAATAAGAAGGATTATATATGACAAATTTGCAAAATAAAGGAAAAGGAGCAACAAGAAGATATACTACAATCAATCAACGAAGACGGAATATGTAAAATACAAAAGATAGAATTAAATCAGTAAATAAAATTAATTAATGAATTAAACGAGTCGCGAACCAAACGAGTAAATCAAGAAATAAGAATAACTACAAAAGGAAATAATTGAAACACCAGGAATATATGTGTATATAAATATATTTTATTCAATCAACGCAGCAACAACTTGGAGAGTTACATATAAATATAAACATATATGCCAAACATGTAATAACCCAGAAAATATTAGAAACAATACTTCCAATACTATACTAATTAATACAAATCCAACATTACCAAACTATAAATATATGAGTATATAAAATCAATGAACTTATAGTCTAACGAATACATAAAACATACAATATTGCATTATTAAAGAAATAGAGGTTACATCGTCAGAAATATATATATATGTGTGCGCACTCTACATTATTAAATTAAAATTATTAATTTAAGATACATACTTAAAACTAGCCAACATTCGGGTAAAATAATTATAAATGAGAACTACATTACGTAACATGCATGTCTATATATATAAATATATAAATATATAATCTACACTCTAAACCAAACTACTACTAATAATCTAAATGAATATAAAAGAAATAGAACACACAACGCAACACTAGGGACTAAGTAACAACCTATCGACAGGCTAAAACGTTCAAAGTAATTGACACCGCAACGACTTGAAGAATTGCTAACACAAAAATGAATATAAAAGAAATAGAACACACAACGCAACACTAGGGACTAAGTAACAACCTATCGACAGGCTAAAACGTTCAAAAATAATTAACACCGCCTCGACTGGGAGAATTGCGTACAGCATAAATATGTAAACCATATCGAACACATAATAATCTGGTAAACGATAGAAATAAAACTCTCAATACTACGTTGTCACATTACAAAACATATATGTATATATGAAAACAAATAATTGACATATAACCTCAAATACACAATTAAAGAATTTATATGAAAAGTCACACTATCAGAAATATATACATATATACTTATATGCGCGTGTGTGTATGCGTGTTCTATTCTACTAAATCAAAATTAACAATCTAGTAAACACGAAATAAACAATTAACATTTCACTTCGTATGAAACTACACCACTACAAGAAACATGTATATGCATATATATATATATATATATATATACGTTTGTGTGTGTTTTATATTATTGAACACTATAAAATAAACTACTTAGCACAATAAATAGCACTATCGAAAAAATTACAAAACATTAGTCACATTAAAATGACACACAATATAAATATATATATATATATATATTCACATGAACAATACTATTGTCATTTTAACAATAATAATAACAATAAATATATAGTCTAATTGCGGTAGAATAAGGGAAAACGAGCGACAGACAGAAAAATCAGTTCGATAAAACTAAAGACCCGCCACTGTAACCTCACTGATGACATTTGCGAGCAGCCATGTTAGATTTATACGCGCACGTCGGAACACACGCAATAATTATACACATTAGATAAATACAAAATACAATATTTCTCAATTCAACTATACGTCAAAACGCCGAAACAAGATTTACACATAATCGATAAATAGATCCGAGATCAATAGAAGTCACTGTATGCGAGGGACGTTCACGAGCGGCCATTTTGAAACATGCGCGCACTGATTCGTACGTGTTACAAAAAAAAATAATAATAATAAAATTATACCTTCGATAGGGAAAAGAAAAGAAAAGGAAAAGGAAAGAACAGCGAAAATAAATATTTAATACAAAATGGAACGTCGAGCCGAGGTAGCAATAAATAAAGACACGGGACAGGAAGGCCGGGGATTGGTGGAAATCAGCCGCGAGAAATGAATCATAAAACACATTGTTAACAATTTTATTATGCGAAAATTACTTTGTATAAAAAATATATATATATATAATGGAGTAAAAAGAAAATATAAAACTAAAGAAATATATTTAAAATGTATAAATAAATAAATATATATATATATATATATATAACTAACATATGAACGGGGTATATCCAAAGCGGCAAAATCGAAATCAAGAAGCTTCAGGATGGAACTGCCAACGCGTCATGCGCTGAATACATCGTTCGGAATCACACACGGTTCTTCGGAATCCCACTTTCTTCTTGCGCTGAAACAACAAAATAGGAAAAGAGATCAAAACCACGAAAACAGCAAATATCGAAAATCAAATTAAATCCCGGAAGCAACCATAGCATGGAAATATTCTTCAAAACCAAACTCACGGAAGATAAATCAGAAGAAATCCTTATTGCGGGAGAGTGGCGGATCGCGCGTGTTGCCGGAGCAAGTGTCGATATAATAATGAGACTCTAGCCACCGGCCCTTCCACGCGCCGAAGAACAAAAATTATTCCACAGTATTAACATAAAAATTCTCGAGAAAAGACTAGACCAGCATGGAAAGCTCCAAGCCTCCTAGACGCTACCTCAGCAGAAAATAGAACCGATGGGAACTAAGACGAAATACAGATTTTTGCATTTTCTCACGTACCCGCGCTGGGAATCTGGAAGTTAAAAGACAAGATAACGAAGCAAAGGAGACATCAACGATTACAGAATTTGCATTCTCTCACGTACGAGTTCGGGGAACCCCAAACTGCAGCATCCCGATTCCCACGGAAGCGAACCACCAGTTGACCGCCACCCTGTGGGGGATGTTATTATAAATAAACGCAGCAACACAGAACATCGTCCATTATTTTGTCGCTAATTGTACGTTACGTTTCGGCTTGTTATTTTGTTGTCAATATATTGTCGTCATTCGCGCATAGCACCTCGACGGTCTCTTATTAATTGCTCAGTTAGAAATCTTTCTAAGTGTTCATTTCATTGGCGAGATTTAAAAAACATCCTCATAAATAAATATATTTATACCCGCGACGTTTATCCGAATAAATAAGCCCGCAAGCTTATTCAGAGTGTATTTCTAATCAAAAATAAATAAACTACAGTTCTAATAATAATTATACCTGAGTCGAATAACTAAACCAAATAAAAAAAAAATTTCACCGACGACTATTACGAGCCGATGGCCCCTGACGGAACAAGGTAAGAGTCTCAATTTTTATAAAATTTTCTTCTTCTCTAGTAACTTCGCCACATCCAGGAACCGAATCCGATTTACTTATCATCAATTAATACATTCAATTTCGTTTCAATTTTGAGAATAAACAAAGGGTCATTCGCTGCGTAGGCTTGTGAAAACGGTGTCTTCAATTACTGAAACACTCATTGATCTTCGCATTCCTCCTCCCACTGTTGGCAAAACATTGCCCGTCTTTGGGCAAGGCTTGCGAAATCACACGAGTTTTACGCAGAGAAGACTATCAAATTAGATCTAATTGACCGATATTTTCATTCTTGCCATCGTTGTATACGATTATAAAATAGAATAATTCCCTTCTGAATCTTAACCAAAGGATCATTCGCTGTGTTGGGTTGTGGATAACGGTGTTTCGACTATCGAACCATCTATTGATCTTCGCATTCCTCCTCCCACTGCTGGCAAAATACTGCCCATCTTTGGGCAAGGTTTGCGAAATCACACGAACCCCACACAGAGAGGATCATTGAAATCACTTTCTCGTGAACACTCAATTCGGAAGGCAAGAAGATCGAAACGGTAAAAAAATCACTCTAACAAATGAACTAAGGTCCAGTTCAATGATAGATTCATTGGCGAAATTAAGAGAGGAGGAGAAGGAAACGTAAAGATAAAATTTGCATCAAACGAAGAAAATTCAAAATCTTAACCAATCCATTAACGCGAACACTCTTGTTTTACCGTCCCTAAAACGCTATATATATATATATATATATATATATATATATATATATATATATACATATATATAACAACTTGAATAATTCCATATTCAAATTTAAATAAATTCTATACAACGAAATTGAACCGAACTCTCAAATAATTCCTACATACAGATATATACATACACATATATATATATATATATATATATATATATAATTTTAAATAATTCTATACTGAAGTTTAGATAAATTCCGTGCGAACAAATCGAATACTTATTTTTATCCAACTTTAATCCTCTCCCGTGCGAGTATCCCTGCACATAGCAGGTTAGCCGAAAAACGTGGAAATTATTTTATCAGTAGCCTAACACTAGTCAACGCTATCCATAAGTAATTAATTTATCAATAGATTATTTCGAAAATAAGTACAAGGAAATTTTTCTATTCGAAACAGTCCTCAGACTGTTTCTGGTGGCAGCAACTACGTGTGAGAAATATTTCTTATACAGCCAATTAAATTTAAATCTTTCCCTTCAGATTAAATTAAAATCAAAAGTTTGAATTGACTTTAAACGAGTACGTAACAATAAACTTTCAACTTAGAAATAGATTTTAATCGAAAACCTTGATTCAATATCTTAAATATAATTATATCGTGTAAATTTTCCCCTCCTGACGAAACTCAACTAAATCGAACTAAATTAAATTAAATTAAATTAAACAAAACAAAATAAATTAAAACAAACACAAAAAAAAACTAATTAAAATTAAAACAATAAAAAAAAAAAAAATCTTGCGAATTTAACGGTTTAAAATCAATTCAAACAAACAGGAACGTAACAACGTAAAAAGGAGTGAAAAGAGCGCTTAAACGTCGAAATATCTCAAACGGGAAGGAAATGACGGCTAGTTTTAGTCAAAATCGACGATATCAAAGCGACTTTCTAGCTGTAGGGCTTGTTTCGACGTTTAAACTGTTGTGCATTGCATTCTGCACGTAAAAAGGAGTGAAAAGAGCGCTTAAACGTCGAAATATCTCAAACGGGAAGGAAATGACGGCTAGTTTTTAGTCAAAATCGACGAAATCAAAGAGATTTGCGAGCTGTTGGGCTTGTTTCGACGTTTAAACTGTTGTGCATTGCATTCTACACGTAAAAAGGAGTGAAAAGAGCGCTTAAACGTCGAAATATCTCAAACGGGAAGGAAATGACGGCTAGTTTTAGTCAAAATCGACGAAATCAAAGCGATTTTCTAGCTGTAGGGCTTGTTTCGACGTTTAAACTGTTGTGCATTGCATTCTGCACGTAAAAAGGAGTGAAAAGAGCGCTTAAACGTCGAAATATCTCAAACGGGAAGGAAATGACGGCTAGTTTTAGTCAAAATCGACGAAATCAAAGCGACTTTCTAGCTGTAGGGCTTGTTTCGACGTTTAAACTGTTGTGCATTGCATTCTCTACGTAAAAAGGAGTGAAAAGAGCGCTTAAACGTCGAAATATCTCAAACGGGAAGGAAATGACGGCTAGTTGTAGTCAAAATCGACGAAATCAAAGAGATTTGCGAGCTGTAGGGCTTGTTTCGACGTTTAAACTGTTGTGCATTGCATTCTGCACGTAAAATAGAGTGAAAAGAGCGCTTAAACGTCGAAGTATCTCAAACGGGAAGGAAATGACAGCTAGTTTTAGTCAAAATCGGCGAAATCAAAGAGATTTGCGAGCTGTTGGGCTTGTTTCGACGTTTAAACTGTTGTGCATTGCATTCTGCACGTAAAATGGAGTGAAAAGAGCGCTTAAACGTCGAAATATCTCAAACGGGAAGGAAATGACGGCTAGTTTTAGTCAAAACCGACGAAATCAAAGAGATTTGCGAGCTGTTGGGCTTGTTTCGATGTTTAAACTGTTGTGCATTGCATTCTGCACGTAAAAAGGAGTGAAAAGAGCGCTTAAACGACGAAATATCTCAAACGGGAAGGAAATGACGGCTAGTTTTAGTCAAAATCGACGAAATCAAAGAGATTTGCGAGCTGTTGGGCTTGTTTCGACGTTTAAACTGTTGTGCATTGCATTCTGCACGTAAAAAGGAGTGAAAAGAGCGCTTAAACGTCGAAATATCTCAAACGGGAAGGAAATGACGGCTAGTTTTCT
Source organism: Bombus flavifrons (assembly GCF_040668555.2). NCBI lineage: Eukaryota > Metazoa > Arthropoda > Insecta > Hymenoptera > Apidae > Bombus > Bombus flavifrons. The sequence goes on along the minus strand of NC_138458.1, from coordinate 2,115,946 downwards.
TCAAAATCGACGAAATCAAAGCGATTTTCTAGCTGTAGGGCTTGTTTCGACGTTTAAACTGTTGTGCATTGCATTCTGCACGTAAAATGGAGTGAAGAGAGCTCTTAAACGTCGAAGTATCTCAAACGGGAAGGAAATGACGGCTAGTTTTAGTCAAAATCGAAGAAAGCAAAGCGATTTTCTAGCTGTAGGGCTTGTGTCGACGTTTAAACTGTTGTGCATTGCATTCTGCACGTAAACAGGAGTGAAAAGAGCGCTTAAACGTCGAAATATCTCAAACGTGAAGGAAATGACGGCTAGTTGTAGTCAAAATCGACGAAATCAAAGAGATTTGCGAGCTGTTGGGCTTGTTTGGACGTTTAAACTGTTGTGCATTGCATTCTGCACGTAAAAAGGAGTGAAAAGAGCGCTTAAACGTCGAAATATCTCAAACGGGAAGGAAATGACGGCTAGTTTTCTTCAAAATCGACGAAATCAAAGCGATTTTCTAGCTGTAGGGATTGTTTCGACGTTTACACTGTTGTGCATTGCATTCTACACGTAAAAAGGAGTGAAAAGAGCGCTTAAACGTCGAAATATCTCAAACGGGAAGGAAATGACGGCTAGTTTTCTTCAAAATCGACGAAATCAAAGAGATTCGCGAGCTGTTGGGCTTGTTTCGACGTTTAAACTGTTGTGCATTACATTCCGCACGTAAAAAGGAGTGAAAAGAACGCTTAAGCGTCGAAATATCTCAAACGGGAAGGAAATGACGGCTAGTTTTAGTCAAAATCGACGAAATCAAAGCGATTTTCTAGCTGTAGGGCTTGTTTCGACGTTTAAACTGTTGTGCATTGCATTCTGCACGTAAACAGGAGTGAAAAGAGCGCTTAAACGTCGAAATATCTCAAACGGGAAGGAAATGACGGCTAGTTGTTGTCAAAATCGACGAAATCAAAGAGATTTGCGAGCTGTTGGGCTTGTTTCGACGTTTAAACTGTTGTGCATTGCATTCTGCACGTAAAAAGGAGTGAAAAGAGCGCTTAAACGTCGAAATATCTCAAACGGGAAGGAAATGACGGCTAGTTTTCTTCAAAATCGACGAAATCAAAGAGATTTGCGAGCTGTTGGGCTTCTTTCGACGTTTAAACTGTTGTGCATTGCATTCTGCACGTAAAATGGAGTGAAGAGAGCGCTTAAACGTCGAAATATCTCAAACGGGAAGGAAATGACGGCTAGTTTTAGTCAAAATCGACGAAATCAAAGCGATTTTCTAGCTGTAGGGCTTGTTTCGACGTTTAAACTGTTGTGCATTGCATTCTGCACGTAAACAGCAGTGAAAAGAGCGCTTAAACGTCGAAATATCTCAAACGGGAAGGAAATGACGGCTAGTTTTAGTCAAAATCGACGAAATCAAAGCGATTTTCTAGCTGTAGGGCTTGTTTCGACCTTTAAGCTGTTGTGCATTGCATTCTGCACGTAAACAGGAGTGAAAAGAGCGCTTAAACGTCGAAATATCTCAAACGTGCAGGAAATGACGGCTAGTTGTAGTCAAAATCGACGAAATCAAAGAGATTTGCGAGCTGTTGGGCTTGTTTCGACGTTTAAACTGTTGTGCATTGCATTCTGCACGTAAAAAGGAGTGAAAAGAGCGCTTAGACGTCGAAATATCTCAAACGGGAAGGAAATGACGGCTCGTTTTCTTCAAAATCGACGAAATCAAAGAGATTTGCGAGCTGTTGGGCTTGTTTCGCCGTTTAAACTGTTGTGCATTGCATTCTGCACGTAAAATGGAGTGAAGAGAGCGCTTAAACGTCGAAATATCTCAAACGGGAAGCAAATGACGGCTAGTTTTAGTCAAAATCGACGAAATCAAAGCGATTTTCTAGCTGTAGGGCTTGTTTCGACGTTTAAACTGTTGTGCATTGCATTCTGCACGAAAAAGGAGTGAAAAGAGCGCTTAAACGTCGAAATATCTCAAACGTGCAGGAAATGACGGCTAGTTGTAGTCAAAATCGACGAAATCAAAGAGATTTGCGAGCTGTTGGGCTTGTTTCGACGTTTAAACTGTTGTGCATTACATTCCGCACGTAAAAAGGAGTGAAAAGAACGCTTAAGCGTCGAAATATCTCAAACGGGAAGGAAATGACGGCTAGTTTTAGTCAAAATCGACGAAATCAAAGCGATTTTCTAGCTGTAGGGCTTGTTTCGACGTTTAAACTGTTGTGCATTGCATTCTGCACGTAAACAGGAGTGAAAAGAGCGCTTAAACGTCGAAATATCTCAAACGGGAAGGAAATGACGGCTAGTTGTTGTCAAAATCGACGAAATCAAAGAGATTTGCGAGCTGTTGGGCTTGTTTCGACGTTTAAACTGTTGTGCATTGCATTCTGCACGTAAAAAGGAGTGAAAAGAGCGCTTAAACGTCGAAATATCTCAAACGGGAAGGAAATGACGGCTAGTTTTCTTCAAAATCGACGAAATCAAAGAGATTTGCGAGCTGTTGGGCTTCTTTCGACGTTTAAACTGTTGTGCATTGCATTCTGCACGTAAAATGGAGTGAAAAGAGCGCTTAAACGTCGAAATATCTCAAACGTGCAGGAAATGACGGCTAGTTGTAGTCAAAATCGACGAAATCAAAGAGATTTGCGAGCTGTTGGGCTTGTTTCGACGTTTAAACTGTTGTGCATTGCATTCTGCACGTAAAAAGGAGTGAAAAGAGCGCTTAGACGTCGAAATATCTCAAACGGGAAGGAAATGACGGCTCGTTTTCTTCAAAATCGACGAAATCAAAGAGATTTGCGAGCTGTTGGGCTTGTTTCGCCGTTTAAACTGTTGTGCATTGCATTCTGCACGTAAAATGGAGTGAAGAGAGCGCTTAAACGTCGAAATATCTCAAACGGGAAGCAAATGACGGCTAGTTTTAGTCAAAATCGACGAAATCAAAGCGATTTTCTAGCTGTAGGGCTTGTTTCGACGTTTAAACTGTTGTGCATTGCATTCTGCACGAAAAAGGAGTGAAAAGAGCGCTTAAACGTCGAAGTATCTCAAACGGGAAGGAAATGACGGCTAGTTTTAGTCAAAATCGACGAAATCAAAGCGATTTTCTAGCTGTAGGGCTTGTTTCGACGTTTAAACTGTTGTGCATTGCATTCTGCACGTAAACAGGAGTGAAAAGAGCGCTTAAACGTCGAAATATCTCAAACGTGCAGGAAATGACGGCAAGTTGTAGTCAAAATCGACGAAATCAAAGAGATTTGCGAGCTGTTGGGCTTGTTTCCACGTTTAAACTGTTGTGCATTGCATTCTGCACGTAAAAAGGAGTGAAAAGAGCGCTTAAACGTCGAAATATCTCAAACGGGAAGGAAATGACGGCCAGTTTTAGTCAAAATCGACGAAATCAAAGAGATTTGCGAGCTGTTGGGCTTGTTTCGACGTTTAAACTTTTGTGCATTGCATTCTGCACGTAAAAAGGAGTGAAAAGAGCGCTTAAACGTCGAAATACCTCAAACGGGAAGGAAATAACGGCTAGTTTTCTTCAAAATCGACGAAATCAAAGAGATTTGCGAGCTGTTGGGCTTGTTTCGACGTTTAAACTGTTGTGCATTGCATTCTGCACGTAAAATGGAGTGAAGAGAGCGCTTAAACGTCGAAGTATCTCAAACGGGAAGGAAATGACGGATAGTTTTATTCAAAATCGACGAAAGCAAAGCGATTTTCTAGCTGTAGGGCTTGTTTCGACGTTTAAACTGTTGTGCATTGCATTCTGCACGTAAACAGGAGTGAAAAGAGCGCTTAAACGTCGAAATATCTCAAACGTGAAGGAAATGACGGCTAGTTGTAGTCAAAATCGACGAAATCAAAGCGATTTTCTAGCTGTAGGGATTGTTTCGACGTTTAAACTGTTGTGCATTGCATTCTACACGTAAAAAGGAGTGAAAAGAGCCCTTAAACGTCGAAATATCTCAAACGGGAAGGAAATGACGGCTAGTTTTCTTCAAAATCGACGAAATCAAAGAGATTTGCGAGCTGTTGGGCTTGTTTCGACGTTTAAACTGTTGTGCATTACATTCCGCACGTAAAAAGGAGTGAAAAGAGCGCTTAAACGTCGAAATATCTCAAACGGGAAGGAAATGACGGCTAGTTTTAGTCAAAATCGACGAAATCAAAGCGATTTTCTAGCTGTAGAGCTTGTTTCGACGTTTAAACTGTTGTGCATTGCATTCTGCACGAAAAAGGAGTGAAAAGAGCGCTTAAACGTCGAAGTATCTCAAACGGGAAGGAAATGACGGCTAGTTTTAGTCAAAATCGACGAAATCAAAGCGATTTTCTAGCTGTAGGGCTTGTTTCGACGTTTAAACTGTTGTGCATTGCATTCTGCACGTAAACAGGAGTGAAAAGAGCGCTTAAACGTCGAAATATCTCAAACGTGCAGGAAATGACGGCAAGTTGTAGTCAAAATCGACGAAATCAAAGAGATTTGCGAGCTGTTGGGCTTGTTTCCACGTTTAAACTGTTGTGCATTGCATTCTGCACGTAAAAAGGAGTGAAAAGAGCGCTTAAACGTCGAAATATCTCAAACGGGAAGGAAATGACGGCCAGTTTTAGTCAAAATCGACGAAATCAAAGAGATTTGCGAGCTGTTGGGCTTGTTTCGACGTTTAAACTTTTGTGCATTGCATTCTGCACGTAAAAAGGAGTGAAAAGAGCGCTTAAACGTCGAAATATCTCAAACGGGAAGGAAATAACGGCTAGTTTTCTTCAAAATCGACGAAATCAAAGAGATTTGCGAGCTGTTGGGCTTGTTTCGACGTTTAAACTGTTGTGCATTGCATTCTGCACGTAAAATGGAGTGAAGAGAGCGCTTAAACGTCGAAGTATCTCAAACGGGAAGGAAATGACGGCTAGTTTTAGTCAAAATCGACGAAAGCAAAGCGATTTTCTAGCTGTAGGGCTTGTTTCGACGTTTAAACTGTTGTGCATTGCATTCTGCACGTAAACAGGTGTGAAAAGAGCGCTTAAACGTCGAAATATCTCAAACGTGAAGGAAATGACGGCTAGTTGTAGTCAAAATCGACGAAATCAAAGCGATTTTCTAGCTGTGGGGATTGTTTCGACGTTTAAACTGTTGTGCATTGCATTCTACACGTAAAAAGGAGTGAAAAGAGCGCTTAAACGTCGAAATATCTCAAACGGGAAGGAAATGACGGCTAGTTTTCTTCAAAATCGACGAAATCAAAGAGATTTGCGAGCTGTTGGGCTTGTTTCGACGTTTAAACTGTTGTGCATTACATTCCGCACGTAAAAAGGAGTGAAAAGAGCGCTTAAACGTCGAAATATCTCAAACGGGAAGGAAATGACGGCTAGTTTTAGTCAAAATCGACGAAATCAAAGCGATTTTCTAGCTGTAGGGCTTGTTTCGACGTTTAAACTGTTGTGCGTTGCATTCTGCACGTAAAAAGGAGTGAAAAGAGCGCTTAAACGTCGAAATATCTCAAACGGGAAGGAAATGACGGCTAGTTTTAGTCAAAATCGACGAAATCAAAGAGATTTGCGAGCTGTTGGGCTTGTTTCGACGTTTAAGCTGCTGTGCATTGCATTCTACACGTAAAAAGGAGTGAAAAGAGCGCTTAAACGTCGAAATATCTCAAACGGGAAGGAAATGACGGCTAGTTTTAGTCAAAATCGACGAAATCAAAACGATTTTCTAGCTGTAGGGCTTGTTTCGACGTTTAAACTGTTGTGCATTGCATTCTGCACGTAAACAGGAGTGAAAAGAGCGCTTAAACGTCGAAATATCTCAAACGGGAAGGAAATGACGGCTAGTTGTAGTCAAAATCGACGAAATCAAAGAGATTTGCGAGCTGTTGGGCTTGTTTCGACGTTTAAACTGTTGTGGATTGCATTCTGCACGTAAAAAGGAGTGAAAAGAGCGCTTAAACGTCGAAATATCTCAAACGGGATGGAAATGACGGCTAGTTTTAGTCAAAATCGACGAAATCAAAGCGATTTTCTAGCTGTAGGGCTTGTTTCGACGTTTAAACTGTTGTGCATTGCATTCTGCACGTAAAAAGGAGTGAAAAGAGCGCTTAAACGTCGAAATATCTCAAACGGGAAGGAAATGACGGCTAGTTTTAGTCAAAATCGACGAAATCAAAGCGATTTTCTAGCTGTAGGGATTGTTTCGACGTTTAAACTGTTGTGCATTGCATTCTACACGTAAAAAGGAGTGAAAAGAGCGCTTAAACGTCGAAATATCTCAAACGGGAAGGAAATGACGGCTAGTTTTCTTCAAAATCGACGAAATCAAAGCGATTTTCTAGCTGTAGGGCTTGTTTCGACGTTTAAACTGTTGTGCATTGCATTCTGCACGTAAAAAGGAGTGAAAAGAGCGCTTAAACGTCGAAATATCTCAAACGGGAAGGAAATGACGGCTAGTTTTAGTCAAAATCGACGAAATCAAAGCGATTTTCTAGCTGTAGGGCTTGTTTCGACGTTTAAACTGTTGTGCATTGCATTCTGCACGTAAAAAGGAGTGAAAAGAGCGCTTAAACGTCGAAATATCTCAAACGGGAAGGAAATGACGGCTAGTTTTAGTCAAAACCGACGAAATCAAAGAGATTTGCGAGCTGTTGGGCTTGTTTCGATGTTTAAACTGTTGTGCATTGCATTCTGCACGTAAAAAGGAGTGAAAAGAGCGCTTAAACGACGAAATATCTCAAACGGGAAGGAAATGACGGCTAGTTTCAGTCAAAATCGACGAAATCAAAGCGATTTGCTAGCTTTAGGGCTTGTTTCGACGTTTAAACTGTTGTGCATTACATTCCGCACGTAAAAAGGAGTGAAAAGAGCGCTTAAACGTCGAAATATCTCAAACGGGAAGGAAATGACGGCTAGTTTTAGTCAAAATCGACGAAATCAAAGCGATTTTCTAGCTGTAGGGCTTGTTTCGACGTTTAAACTGTTGTGCATTGCATTCTGCACGTAAACAGGTGTGAAAAGAGCGCTTAAACGTCGAAATATCTCAAACGGGAAGGAAATGACGGATAGTTTTAGTCAAAATCGACGAAATCAAAGAGATTTGCGAGCTGTTGGGCTTGTTTCGACGTTTAAGCTGTTGTGCATTGCATTCTACACGTAAAAAGGAGTGAAAAGAGCGCTTAAACGTCGAAATATCTCAAACGGGAAGGAAATGACGGCTAGTTCTAGTCAAAATCGACGAAATCAAAGCGATTTTCTAGCTGTAGGGTGTCACGTCCCGCGCTCCGCACGTGCCGTAACGAAGATACAAAATTACTATACGCAAATCAGCGCGAGAAAAATTTGAATACACCAAGGAACACACGCTACTACGAAACAAAATAAAAAATTAACAAATGAGGGCGACAAATAAATCCAACTATCAGTATAAAATAAAGTAAATAAAATCAATTAATAAACTGGACTAGATACGAACCAATCAAATAAATCAAGAATAAGAAGGATTATATATGACAAATTTGCAAAATAAAGGAAAAGGAGCAACAAGAAGATATACTACAATCAATCAACGAAGACGGAATATGTAAAATACAAAAGATAGAATTTAAATCAGTAAATAAAATTAATTAATGAATTAAACGAGTCGCGAACCAAACGAGTAAATCAAGAAATAAGAATAACTACAAAAGGAAATAATTGAAACACCAGGAATATATGTGTATATAAATATATTTTATTCAATCAACGCAGCAACAACTTGGAGAGTTACATATAAATATAAACATATATGCCAAACATGTAATAACCCAGAAAATATTAGAAACAATACTTCCAATACTATACTAATAATACAAATCCAACATTACCAAACTATAAATATATGAGTATATAAAATCAATGAACTTATAGTCTAACGAATACATGAAACATACAATATTGCATTATTAAAGAAATAGAGGTTACATCGTCAGAAATATATATATATGTGTGCGCACTCTACATTATTAAATTAAAATTATTAATTTAAGATACATACTTAAAACTAGCCAACATTCGGGTAAAATAATTATAAATGAGAACTACATTACGTAACATGCATGTCTATATATATAAATATATAAATATATAATCTACACTCTAAACCAAACTACTACTAATAATCTAAATGAATATAAAAGAAATAGAACACACAACGCAACACTAGGGACTAAGTAACAACCTATCGACAGGCTAAAATGTTCAAAAATAATTAACACCGCCTCGACTGGGAGAATTGCGTACAGCATAAATATGTAAACCATATCAAACACATAATAATCTGGTAAACGATAGAAATAAAACTCTCAATACTACGTTGTCACATTACAAAACATATATGTATATATGAAAACAAATAATTGACATATAACCTCAAATACACAATTAAAGAATTTATATGAAAAGTCACACTATCAGAAATATATACATATATACTTATATGTGTGTATGCGTGTTCTATTCTACTAAATCAAAATTAACAATCTAGTAAACATAAAATAAACAATTAACATTTCACTTCGTATGAAACTACACCACTACAAGAAACATGTATATGCATATATATATATATATATATATATATATATATATATATATATATATATATATACGTTTGTGTGTGTTTTATATTATTGAACACTATAAAATAAACTACTTAGCACAATAAATAACACTGTCGAAAAAATTACAAAACATTAGTCACTAAAATACATAATCAAAACTCGTGATCATTCTAGTAAAGAATTACATATGAAAACTATACTACGAAACATGCATGTCTATATATATATATAAAATCTAGATTTTAAACCAAGCTATTAATAATCTAAATGAATATAAAAGATATAGAACATACACATAGCACTATTGAAACTAACTAACTACTTGTTAGCAAATCAAGCGATTAAAAATAATTAACACCGCCTCGACTGGGAGAATTGCGTACAGCATAAATATGTAAACCATATCGAACACATAATAATCTGGTAAACGATAGAAATAAAACTCTCAATACTACGTTGTCACATTACAAAACATATATGTATATATGAAAACAAATAATTGACATATAACCTCAAATACACAATTAAAGAATTTATATAAGAAAGTCACACTATCAGAAATATATACATATATACTTATATGCGTGTGTGTGTATGCGTGTTCTATTCTACTAAATCAAAATTAACAATCTAGTAAACATAAAATAAACAATTAACATTTCACTTCGTATGAAACTACACCACTACAAGAAACATGTATATGCATATATATATATATATATATACGTTTGTGTGTGTGTTTTATATTATTGAACACTATAAAATAAACTACTTAGCACAATAAATAACACTATCGAAAAAAATTACAAAACATTAGTCACATTAAAATGACACACAATATAAATATATATATATATATATTCACATGAACAATACTATTGTCATTTTAACAATAATAATAACAATAAATATATAGTCTAATTGCGGTAGAATAAGGGAAAACGAGCGACACACAGAAAAATCAGTTCGATAAAACTAAAAACCCGCCACTGTAACCTCACTGATGACATTTGCGAGCAGCCATGTTAGATTTATACGCGCATGTCGGAACACACGCAATAATTATACACATTAGATAAATACAAAATACAATATTTCTCAATTCAACTATACGTCAAAACGCCGAAACAAGATTTACACATAATCGATAAATAGATCCGAGATCAATAGAAGTCACTGTATGCGAGGGACATTCGCGGGCGGCCATTTTGAAACATGCGTGGACTGATTCGTACGTGTTACAAAAAATAATAATAATAAAATTATACTTTCGATAAAAAAAAGAAAAGAAAAGGAAAAGGAAAGAACAGCGAAAATAAATATTTAATACAAAATGGAACGTCGAGCCGAGGTAGCAATAAATAAAGACACGGGACAGGAAGGCCGGGGATTGGTGGAAATCAGCCGCGAGAAATGAATCATAAAACACATTGTTAACAATTTTATTATGCGAAAATTACTTTGTATAAAAAAATATATATATATATAATCGAGTAAAAAGAAAATATAAAACTAAACAAATATATTTAAAATGTATAAATAAATAAATATATATATATATATATATAACTAACATATGAACGGGGTATATCCAAAGCGGCAAAATCGAAATCAAGAAACTTCAGGATGGAACTGCCAACGCGTCATGCGCTGAATACATCGTTCGGAATCACACACGGTTCTTCGGAATCCCACTTTCTCTTGCACTGAAACAACAAAATAGGAAAAGAGATCAAAACCACGAAAACAGCAAAAATCGAAAATCAAATTAAATCCCGGAAGCAACCATAACATGGAAATATTCTTCAAAACCAAACTCACGGAAGATAAATCAGAAGAAATCCTTATTGCAGGAGAGTGGCGGATCGCGCGTGTTGCCGGAGCAAGTGTCGATACAATAATGAGACTCTAGCCACCGGCCCTTCCACGCGCCGAAGAACAAAAATTATTCCCACAGTATTAACATAAAAATTCTCGAGAAAAGACTAGACCAGCATGGAAAGCTCCAAGCCTCCTAGACGCTACCTCAGCAGAAAATAGAACCGATGGGAACTAAGTCGAAATACAGATTTTTGCATTTTCTCACGTACCCGCGATGGGAATCTGGAAGTTAAAAGACAAGATAACGAAGCAAAGGAGACATCAACGATTACAGAATTTGCATTCTCTCACGTACGAGTTCGGGAACCCCAAACTGCAGCATCCCGATTCCCACGGAAGCGAACCACCAGTTGACCGCCACCCTGTGGGGGATGTTATTATAAATAAACGCAGCAACACAGAACATCGTCCATTATTCTGTCGCGAATTATACGTTACGTTTCAGTCCATTATTTTGTCGTTAATTGTACGTTACGTTTCGGCTTATTATTATATTGTCAATTCTACGTTACGCCATAAAATATATTGTCGTCTATCGCGCATTGTACCTCGACGGTCTCTTATTAATTGCTCAGTTTAAGTCACAATTAAGTTAGAAATCTTTCTAAGTGTTCATTTCATTGGCGAGATTTAAAAACATCCTTATAAATAAATATATTTATACCCGCGACGTTTATCCGAATAAATAAGCCGCAAGCTTATTCAGAGTGTATTTCTAATCAAAAATAAATAAACTAAAGTTCTAATAATAATTATACCTGAGTCGAATAATTAAACCAAATAAAAAAAATTTCACCGACGACTATTACGAGCCGATGGCCCCTGACGGAACAAGGTAAGAGTCTCAATTTTATAAAATTTTCTTCTTCTCTAGTAACTTCGCCACATCCAGGAACCGAATCCGATTTACTTATCATCAATTAATACATTCAATTTCGTTTCAATTTTGAGAATAAACAAAAGGGTCATTCGCTGCGTAGGCTTGTGAAAACGGTGTCTTCAATTACTGAAACACTCATTGATCTTCGCATTCCTCCTCCCACTGTTGGCAAAACATTGCCCGTCTTTGGGCAAGGCTTGCGAAATCACACGAGTTTTACGCAGAGAAGACTATCAAATTAGATCTAATTGACCGATATTTTCATTCTTGCCATCGTTGTATACGATTATAAAATAGAATAATTCCCTTCTGAATCTTAACCAAAGGATCATTCGCTGTGTTGGGTTGTGGATAACGGTGTTTCGACTATCGAACCATCTATTGATCTTCGCATTCCTCCTCCCACTGCTGGCAAAATACTGCCCATCTTTGGGCAAGGTTTGCGAAATCACACGAACCCCACACAGAGAGGATCATTGAAATCTCTTTCTCGTGAACACTCAATTCGGAAGGCAAGAAGATCGAAACGGTAAAAAAAAAATCACTCTAACAAATGAACTAAGGTCCAGTTCAATGATAGATTCATTGGCGAAATTAAGAGAGGAGGAGAAGGAAACGTAAAGATAAAATTTGCATCAAACGAAGAAAATTCAAAATCTTAACCAATCCATTAACGCGAACACTCTTGTTTTACCGTCCCTAAAACGCTATATATATATATATATATATATATATATATATACATATATATAACAACTTGAATAATTCCATATTCAAATTTAAATAAATTCTATACAACGAAATTGAACCGAACTCTCAAATAATTCCTACATACAGATATATACATACACATATATATATATATATATATATATATAATTTTAAATAATTCTATACTGAAGTTTAGATAAATTCCGTGCGAACAAATCGAATACTTATTTTTATCCAACTTTAATCCTCTCCCGTGCGAGTATCCCTGCACATAGCAGGTTAGCCGAAAAACGTGGAAATTATTTTATCAGTAGCCTAACACTAGTCAACGCTATCCATAAGTAATTAATTTATCAATAGATTATTTCGAAAATAAGTACAAGGAATTTTTCTATTCGAAACAGTCCTCAGACTGTTTCTGGTGGCAGCAACTACCGTGTGAGAAATATTTCTTATACAGCCAATTAAATTTAAATCTTTCCCTTCAGATTAAATTAAAATCAAAAGTTTGAATTGACTTTAAACGAGTACGTAACAATAAACTTTCAACTTAGAAATAGATTTTAATCGAAAACCTTGATTCAATATCTTAAATATAATTATATCGTGTAAATTTTCCCCTCCTGACGAAACTCAACTAAATCGAACTAAATTAAATTAAATTAAATTAAACAAAACAAAATAAATTAAAACAAACACAAAAAAAACTAATTAAAATTAAAACAATAAAAAAAAAAAAAAAAATCTTGCGAATTCAACGGTTTAAAATCAATTCAAACAAACAGGAACGTAACATTAGATAGTATTATATTTTTTGGTGGCAGCGGTGGGATACGCTCCACAGAGGATTAAAGTTGTTACATTTATCAATAAATTATATACCTAAGAAATAATGGCGACCGGGCTAGAATCATTAGACGAAGACTTAATCTTGACGTTATCGGAAAAACTTAAAGCATGGGATGCGAATTTTCGCGACATGAATACAAAACTCGTTGAACTACAAAACGGCGTGTATGAACTCAAAGCAAAGCAAGAATCTAATACACCCGCATCGTCGCCTACGACACAACAAGTGACGGCCCAGCCGAGTGGATTTACCCAATCAATTAAAGTAAAAGACGCGATCGTATCGGTGCCAGTGTTCGACGGCTATCGACCATCGGTATTTCAATTTTTAAGAGCTTGCGAGCGCGCGCGAAATATGATTCCTAGGTACCAAGAACCACAATTAGTAAAATTATTAACCAATAAACTCCGTGGACACGCGTTCCTCGCCATCGAAGATACGGAATTAAGGAGCTTAAACGATTTTGGAAATAAATTAAAGGACCTATTCGGCCCAAGGAAATCTCTTAATGAATATAAAGGAGAATTAGGGACGATATTTCAACGACCCGGAGAAAACATATTAGATTATATGGACCGAGTTAGAAACCTTAGATTGGCAATAATGGACGGAGAAAAGGGCGACTACGGAATCATTTCCCCCGATATCCAAGAAACTATAGATTGGGAGGTAAGAGAAGCTTTTGTTAAAGGACTTCCGAACGAGGTATATATGCGAGTAAAGCTAGCAGGATACCACACTTTAGAAGACGCATATCGTCAGGCCGTCCATGCAACAAACGAATTGAAACAAATAACCGATAGAACGCGACCCACACGACCGACTCCCTCAAACTATTACAGACGCAATAACGTACGTCCTCCGAACGCTAACAACAATATCAGGAATAACCGCCAAGCAGTGAAAGCAACACGAGAATTAAAACAAGTGAACGATATAATACGATACCAGCGTCCGACACCTCCGAATAATTATAACCGAAACAACGCTCATTCCCCATACAATAGTAATTACATCGGAAACAACCACAGGGATTGGAGATTTGTACCGCCGTCGCGGAAATATCTAAACAATCCGGGAATAGAGGAAGATGCCAGGAAAGGAGCAAGAGCAATAATCTGGGAAGAAAAATGCATAAGTAAATACCTCGACAGAGATCGAAGTCAAAAGAGGGATGACGATCATTTGAATCAATCAACTTTTCAACGCAAACACCATTCCGTTGCTGTGATAAGGGATAACGTCACTTTAAATAGTAACAGGACGCACGACACCACAGACAGGATCATCAGCGAGAAATTTTCCGAACTCCCAAACAAGATAAACAATACTAATGCCAAGGAACTTGCAGAAGAATCGGAAATTAGAAAACTGAACGACGAAACGATAGGCAACGATTATCCACTGCCTAATACCACGGAGATATTGGACCCGCTGGGAAGTGCGAAGTGCCTCTCCACGTTCGACTTGGCAAAGATACAAAAGCAAGGCTCCACGAATTTCGTGAATGTTTCAAACATAATAGAAAAGGAGATAGCGAGTGTATCTCACTCAAAAATTTTTATAAAACCATCAAAAAATAATTTAATCGGACTCAAAGCCAAGCCATTAAATTGCAAGGAAGATCAGACTACAGAGAATAAAAGTATACCTATCCCTATATCCGAAACAGAATATATAAGCAGAAAAGTTTGTAATAAAAATTCAAAGAATAATTCTAAATCTACCGAAAATATTCCTAAACGTTCCGTACAAATAAATAATAATTTAATTATAATAAGCACTTCCAGTGAAACTATTCATCCTGAAAAGCTAGAGAAAAATCAACGTGTTGCGAATAAAGTAAATAAAGTAGAATGGATAACTAAGGAAAAGGATTCTAAACATTTTCAAGCCGAAAAAACGCAAGTTCAACGTGTTCAAGGAAATAAAAAGGGAGAAAATAGGGAATCACCAGTCAAGGATATATATAAAAATTCGAATAAGTACGCTAGCCATTGGATTATAATTGGATTAAAAATACTTCATTGGTTGTTACATCTAGCATTTGACGTAGATAACATGAGTACTAATCTTATGATTCCTCTTGGAAAATATAGATGGTATCACACTATACTATATCTAAAATATATTTGGGTTAATATATTATTATTTTGGGCATTTTCAAAAATTTGTATTTTAAATGCTATTGGCAAGCAATTGGATAATTGGATCGGTGTCAGTAAACTTGCGTGTTGGCGCAGAATAAAAACTAAAATGAAGAAAAGGAAGTGTGACACTGTTCGTCGAATAATACAGATAGTGGAAACCTAAAAAGGAAAAAGAAAATTATTAAATGTGTTCCGATTATTGTTTGAATATAAAATGTGTTAATTCAATGAATAATTAAAATAGTGAAAGTGAAATTCACCTTGTGAACAAGTAATCAACATGCAAGAAGGTGTACGTGCAAATATAGGTTGTGAATCCTTGTTTGTGGAACGTAATGTATGACAGCTACCTAAAATAAGTGAATAAATTAGTTTCAATTGTTTCAGTGCAAAATACAAGGTTACTAAATGTCATAATTATATTGTGGTTAAAACAAAAGCAAGTGTGACTCTGTTCGTCGAATAATACAGATAGTGGAAACCTAAAAAGGAAAAAGAAAATTATTAAGTGTGCTCCGATTATTGTTTGGATATAAAATGTGTTAATTCAATGAATAATTAAAATAGCGAAAGTGAAGTTTACATTGTGAACAAGTAATCATCATACAAGAAAGTGTATGTGCAAATATAGGTTATGGATCCCTGTTTGCGGAATACAATGTACGACAGCCAGCTGAAATAAATGAATGAATTAACTTCAAGTGTTTCAATGCAAAATACAATATTACTAAATGTTATAACAATATTGTGATCAAATCAGAAGGAAGAGTGACACTGTTCGTCGAATAATACAGATAGTGAAAACCTAAAAGGGAAAAAGAAAACTATTAAGTGTGCTCCGATTATTGTCTGAATATAAAATGTGTTAATTCAATGAATAACTAAAATAGTGAAAGTGAAAGTCACCTTGCGAACAAGTAATCGCTATACAAAAGATTTACGTGCAAAATAGGCCATGGATCCCCGTTTGCGGAACACCATGTACGACAGCCAGCTGAAAGTAAATAAATGGATTAACTTCGATCGCCTTAATACAAGATGCAACACTACTAAACGTCATAGCAAGACTATGAAAGCGTGACACTGTTCGTCGAATGGCACAGATAACAGGTAACCTGAAAAAAAAAGGGGAGAAAGATTACTACAAGTGCTCCAATTATTGTTTGAATATGAAAAGTAATAGTTCAACGAATATTTAAAACAGTGAAGGTGCAACTTACCTCATGAACAATCAAACACCATACAAAGAAGTGCACAAGCATGAATTTCACAAATTAGTAAGAAGAAATAAAATAGTTGATAAGTATAGAAAGTGGTTAGGAGGATAATTAAGATAGATTAATTGGAAGCTAGTAATAGATTGAACCGGAGAAAAAGATAGTATATTGTATTAACTATTATATCTAACATGTAGAAGCATATTTTGTAATACACAATAGCGGACGCTCACACAATATATCATACACATATTGAATTAATAAATTAAACAGTACCTTTATGATCGCAGACATAGGATGATTGAAGGCAACCATAGTAAGTATCAAAGGTAATACCGAAGAATCTGATGATGTTGTGAGAATGATCCAGGTAAGCAACGCAGCATCAAAAATCTAAAAAGGAAAATTTTTTTTTTACAAACAATGTTAATCTAACAAATAAGACTTAATCACTAATAAAGGAACTAATTCATATCAAACATAAAATAATAACAATAGCAAACATAAGCAATAATAAAATTAATAGGGAAATAAGAAAGGTTAATAAACACAGAATAGGTTAGAAACTAATCACGATAGACTAACTAAATATTAACAAGTCATGACTGAACTTAGTACCAAAGAATAAAGTTATAGTACATGAAAGCGACTGGTAACACAATACACAAAATACTAACTAAATTAAACGAGACTTATATAAACGCAAGTCACGTATAACCAAAACAATGACCATTGAAATTCGATAACAATATAACCCATGTTATTGCATTAAAGTAACACGCGGTATTTACACACACAATACCATGAAACACAAAACAATATTACAAAACACTACTAAATAAAATCATAACCAGTTATTTCAATAATACATTACTGTTGACATTAAAACAACACCATACCAGAGATACACGCGAGCGACCATGTTGGAAAAAATCCGTCGCGCACACCCCACACACACACGACCTCAACACGAATAATAACCAATACAATGTAATATAGGATCATGATAGCTATGTTAGGTACTAATAAAAAGAGGAGAGTGAGAGAAGGGTAAAAAAGAAAAAAAAGAAATAATAAATAATAACTAACATAATCATAACATATCACATATATATTATATTATATACAGGGATACAATATTCATATAAAGGAACAGGTCCGAACGAAATATATAAAAAAAAAAAAGGAAAGAAAATATATTAATTGTTTTTGTATGTATGTACAGAACGAGTGGCGAACTCATCAATTCCGACATAGAAAACCCAGACGGACCCAAGCTCGCATTCAATCTGGAGGTGACGAAGGAGGTTGAGTCCTGCCTCTGTGCTCGGTTGATATGCTCCGTTTACCATTTTTATAGCGGCTATCCTTGTCAAGATTGTTTCGACAACCTAGATCCAGACGAGCAGGACCTATGTGAAGAGCCGCCCACTCATTTCCTATGCAGAGTACCTGCAAGTATACAAATATCATACTGCAGCATGTGCGATGTAAGCCTGGCGAACCTACAACCCGCTATATCATGCCTCCAATGCATGATGGTCTACAATGATCTGACTCACCTTGAAAGAGAATTTTTAGTTCAAGGAATGATACTCCGCACCATTGAAATATAACGTACTTGTATACTTATGCTATCTACCTGTAAACAAACAACATTAATAACTATACATATAATTTTCATTCATGTTTACCAATATATATACACGCATGTTTTAAAGTAGATGATATTTGCAACACTCACTTCCATTGACAATGCAAGTGACTCATAAAATAAACTGTCATATTTATACACACATATATATACATACGAAACCAAGCTACATTTGTGACATTTATACCTATTGATAATATATACTTATATATATTTATAACGATAAAATAAATCCCATTTATATTACTCACCAAAACGTATGCATATATGTATATAATTATAACTCAAGTAGCCTTCATAAAATTATCTTCACTGATAGCATATACATCAAACCTAAAATAAAACGAAGTTGTAATAAAGAAAAAAAGAAAGAAAATGGAGGAAAGGGAGAAGACAAAATGTATAAATATAATTTCCTTTTCTATACACATATATATATATATTAAAAGGTTATTCTTATTTCTAATAAACTCAAGAGTAAGAAACAATTTAATAAATTGCTAATAGCAAGATGAATCACCTGGTCATCGTACTTACCCTCATCAAAATAACATGTGGCCTGGTTGGATACGACTGCAATGACAATCACCTCAACGTTACCACCACCTCTTTAAACTCCATCGGGGACTGCAGCATACAACCTGCAACGACAGAAACCCAAGATATTTATATTCAACTACTGCAACTCTCAGAATTCGAATTTACCAGTGTGAGGCAATGCAAGGTGCAAATAACTCGAATTATATTACTGTGGCATGCACTCCCACACGTCGGCAGTGCATAATGGATTCGCCGAATACCTCCATGAAACAACTGCCCAACAATGTGCAAGGATGCACCAGGACGCCGGCAAGTTATCAGACGGCGGCAGCTGCCAGGGAACACAATATGTAGACCCATACGGGAGCTGGGAAAAGGTCGTTGTACAAGCCACAGTAAGGCGAAGGAAACTGTTTAGACGCAAAGGACGGACACACTTATTGGCAACCACAACCACCCTCACCATGCAAATTTGATCAATACGACGTATTGTATGAGGGAATCGCCACAAAGATCCAGGAGAAAAGGACCAACGGGGAACCAGTGCAACAAGTTTACACACTAACAACACGGGAAGTAACATTCGCACTGACTAAAACTGGAGAACAACCAACGGCATCTGTATCCGCCTTGAGCGAATTCAGAGACGCCCTCAGTCAAATTTCCTCCGGAAATTTGAACTCCAAGGGCGGGGGTGTCACGTCCCGCGCTCCGCACGTGCCGTAACGAAGATACAAAATTACTATACGCAAATCAGCGCGAGAAAAATTTGAATACACCAAGGAACACACGCTACTACGAAACAAAATAAAAAATTAACAAATGAGGGCGACAAATAAATCCAACTATCAGTATAAAATAAAGTAAATAAAATCAATTAATAAACTGGACTAGATACGAACCAATCAAATAAATCAAGAATAAGAAGGATTATATATGACAAATTTGCAAAATAAAGGAAAAGGAGCAACAAGAAGATATACTACAATCAATCAACGAAGACGGAATATGTAAAATACAAAAGATAGAATTTAAATCAGTAAATAAAATTAATTAATGAATTAAACGAGTCGCGAACCAAACGAGTAAATCAAGAAATAAGAATAACTACAAAAGGAAATAATTGAAACACCAGGAATATATGTGTATATAAATATATTTTATTCAATCAACGCAGCAACAACTTGGAGAGTTACATATAAATATAAACATATATGCCAAACATGTAATAACCCAGAAAATATTAGAAACAATACTTCCAATACTATACTAATAATACAAATCCAACATTACCAAACTATAAATATATGAGTATATAAAATCAATGAACTTATAGTCTAACGAATACATGAAACATACAATATTGCATTATTAAAGAAATAGAGGTTACATCGTCAGAAATATATATATATGTGTGCGCACTCTACATTATTAAATTAAAATTATTAATTTAAGATACATACTTAAAACTAGCCAACATTCGGGTAAAATAATTATAAATGAGAACTACATTACGTAACATGCATGTCTATATATATAAATATATAAATATATAATCTACACTCTAAACCAAACTACTACTAATAATCTAAATGAATATAAAAGAAATAGAACACACAACGCAACACTAGGGACTAAGTAACAACCTATCGACAGGCTAAAACGTTCAAAAATAATTAACACCGCCTCGACTGGGAGAATTGCGTACAGCATAAATATGTAAACCATATCAAACACATAATAATCTGGTAAACGATAGAAATAAAACTCTCAATACTACGTTGTCACATTACAAAACATATATGTATATATGAAAACAAATAATTGACATATAACCTCAAATACACAATTAAAGAATTTATATGAAAAGTCACACTATCAGAAATATATACATATATACTTATATGTGTGTATGCGTGTTCTATTCTACTAAATCAAAATTAACAATCTAGTAAACATAAAATAAACAATTAACATTTCACTTCGTATGAAACTACACCACTACAAGAAACATGTATATGCATATATATATATATATATATATATATATATATATATATATATATATATATATATATACGTTTGTGTGTGTTTTATATTATTGAACACTATAAAATAAACTACTTAGCACAATAAATAACACTGTCGAAAAAATTACAAAACATTAGTCACTAAAATACATAATCAAAACTCGTGATCATTCTAGTAAAGAATTACATATGAAAACTATACTACGAAACATGCATGTCTATATATATATATAAAATCTAGATTTTAAACCAAGCTATTAATAATCTAAATGAATATAAAAGATATAGAACATACACATAGCACTATTGAAACTAACTAACTACTTGTTAGCAAATCAAGCGATTAAAAATAATTAACACCGCCTCGACTGGGAGAATTGCGTACAGCATAAATATGTAAACCATATCGAACACATAATAATCTGGTAAACGATAGAAATAAAACTCTCAATACTACGTTGTCACATTACAAAACATATATGTATATATGAAAACAAATAATTGACATATAACCTCAAATACACAATTAAAGAATTTATATAAGAAAGTCACACTATCAGAAATATATACATATATACTTATATGCGTGTGTGTGTATGCGTGTTCTATTCTACTAAATCAAAATTAACAATCTAGTAAACATAAAATAAACAATTAACATTTCACTTCGTATGAAACTACACCACTACAAGAAACATGTATATGCATATATATATATATATATATACGTTTGTGTGTGTGTTTTATATTATTGAACACTATAAAATAAACTACTTAGCACAATAAATAACACTATCGAAAAAAATTACAAAACATTAGTCACATTAAAATGACACACAATATAAATATATATATATATATATTCACATGAACAATACTATTGTCATTTTAACAATAATAATAACAATAAATATATAGTCTAATTGCGGTAGAATAAGGGAAAACGAGCGACACACAGAAAAATCAGTTCGATAAAACTAAAAACCCGCCACTGTAACCTCACTGATGACATTTGCGAGCAGCCATGTTAGATTTATACGCGCATGTCGGAACACACGCAATAATTATACACATTAGATAAATACAAAATACAATATTTCTCAATTCAACTATACGTCAAAACGCCGAAACAAGATTTACACATAATCGATAAATAGATCCGAGATCAATAGAAGTCACTGTATGCGAGGGACATTCGCGGGCGGCCATTTTGAAACATGCGTGGACTGATTCGTACGTGTTACAAAAAATAATAATAATAAAATTATACTTTCGATAAAAAAAAGAAAAGAAAAGGAAAAGGAAAGAACAGCGAAAATAAATATTTAATACAAAATGGAACGTCGAGCCGAGGTAGCAATAAATAAAGACACGGGACAGGAAGGCCGGGGATTGGTGGAAATCAGCCGCGAGAAATGAATCATAAAACACATTGTTAACAATTTTATTATGCGAAAATTACTTTGTATAAAAAAATATATATATATATAATCGAGTAAAAAGAAAATATAAAACTAAACAAATATATTTAAAATGTATAAATAAATAAATATATATATATATATATATATAACTAACATATGAACGGGGTATATCCAAAGCGGCAAAATCGAAATCAAGAAACTTCAGGATGGAACTGCCAACGCGTCATGCGCTGAATACATCGTTCGGAATCACACACGGTTCTTCGGAATCCCACTTTCTCTTGCACTGAAACAACAAAATAGGAAAAGAGATCAAAACCACGAAAACAGCAAAAATCGAAAGTCAAATTAAATCCCGGAAGCAACCATAACATGGAAATATTCTTCAAAACCAAACTCACGGAAGATAAATCAGAAGAAATCCTTATTGCAGGAGAGTGGCGGATCGCGCGTGTTGCCGGAGCAAGTGTCGATACAATAATGAGACTCTAGCCACCGGCCCTTCCACGCGCCGAAGAACAAAAATTATTCCCACAGTATTAACATAAAAATTCTCGAGAAAAGACTAGACCAGCATGGAAAGCTCCAAGCCTCCTAGACGCTACCTCAGCAGAAAATAGAACCGATGGGAACTAAGTCGAAATACAGATTTTTGCATTTTCTCACGTACCCGCGATGGGAATCTGGAAGTTAAAAGACAAGATAACGAAGCAAAGGAGACATCAACGATTACAGAATTTGCATTCTCTCACGTACGAGTTCGGGAACCCCAAACTGCAGCATCCCGATTCCCACGGAAGCGAACCACCAGTTGACCGCCACCCTGTGGGGGATGTTATTATAAATAAACGCAGCAACACAGAACATCGTCCATTATTCTGTCGCGAATTATACGTTACGTTTCAGTCCATTATTTTGTCGTTAATTGTACGTTACGTTTCGGCTTATTATTATATTGTCAATTCTACGTTACGCCATAAAATATATTGTCGTCTATCGCGCATTGTACCTCGACGGTCTCTTATTAATTGCTCAGTTTAAGTCACAATTAAGTTAGAAATCTTTCTAAGTGTTCATTTCATTGGCGAGATTTAAAAACATCCTTATAAATAAATATATTTATACCCGCGACGTTTATCCGAATAAATAAGCCGCAAGCTTATTCAGAGTGTATTTCTAATCAAAAATAAATAAACTAAAGTTCTAATAATAATTATACCTGAGTCGAATAATTAAACCAAATAAAAAAAATTTCACCGACGACTATTACGAGCCGATGGCCCCTGACGGAACAAGGTAAGAGTCTCAATTTTATAAAATTTTCTTCTTCTCTAGTAACTTCGCCACATCCAGGAACCGAATCCGATTTACTTATCATCAATTAATACATTCAATTTCGTTTCAATTTTGAGAATAAACAAAAGGGTCATTCGCTGCGTAGGCTTGTGAAAACGGTGTCTTCAATTACTGAAACACTCATTGATCTTCGCATTCCTCCTCCCACTGTTGGCAAAACATTGCCCGTCTTTGGGCAAGGCTTGCGAAATCACACGAGTTTTACGCAGAGAAGACTATCAAATTAGATCTAATTGACCGATATTTTCATTCTTGCCATCGTTGTATACGATTATAAAATAGAATAATTCCCTTCTGAATCTTAACCAAAGGATCATTCGCTGTGTTGGGTTGTGGATAACGGTGTTTCGACTATCGAACCATCTATTGATCTTCGCATTCCTCCTCCCACTGCTGGCAAAATACTGCCCATCTTTGGGCAAGGTTTGCGAAATCACACGAACCCCACACAGAGAGGATCATTGAAATCTCTTTCTCGTGAACACTCAATTCGGAAGGCAAGAAGATCGAAACGGTAAAAAAAAAATCACTCTAACAAATGAACTAAGGTCCAGTTCAATGATAGATTCATTGGCGAAATTAAGAGAGGAGGAGAAGGAAACGTAAAGATAAAATTTGCATCAAACGAAGAAAATTCAAAATCTTAACCAATCCATTAACGCGAACACTCTTGTTTTACCGTCCCTAAAACGCTATATATATATATATATATATATATATATATATATACATATATATAACAACTTGAATAATTCCATATTCAAATTTAAATAAATTCTATACAACGAAATTGAACCGAACTCTCAAATAATTCCTACATACAGATATATACATACACATATATATATATATATATATATATATAATTTTAAATAATTCTATACTGAAGTTTAGATAAATTCCGTGCGAACAAATCGAATACTTATTTTTATCCAACTTTAATCCTCTCCCGTGCGAGTATCCCTGCACATAGCAGGTTAGCCGAAAAACGTGGAAATTATTTTATCAGTAGCCTAACACTAGTCAACGCTATCCATAAGTAATTAATTTATCAATAGATTATTTCGAAAATAAGTACAAGGAATTTTTCTATTCGAAACAGTCCTCAGACTGTTTCTGGTGGCAGCAACTACCGTGTGAGAAATATTTCTTATACAGCCAATTAAATTTAAATCTTTCCCTTCAGATTAAATTAAAATCAAAAGTTTGAATTGACTTTAAACGAGTACGTAACAATAAACTTTCAACTTAGAAATAGATTTTAATCGAAAACCTTGATTCAATATCTTAAATATAATTATATCGTGTAAATTTTCCCCTCCTGACGAAACTCAACTAAATCGAACTAAATTAAATTAAATTAAATTAAACAAAACAAAATAAATTAAAACAAACACAAAAAAAACTAATTAAAATTAAAACAATAAAAAAAAAAAAAAAAAATCTTGCGAATTCAACGGTTTAAAATCAATTCAAACAAACAGGAACGTAACAAGGGCTTGTTTCGACGTTTAAACTGTTGTGCATTGCATTCTAGACGAAAAAGGAGTGAAAAGAGCGCTTAAACGTCGAAGTATCTCAAACGGGAAGGAAATGACGGCTAGTTTTAGTCAAAATCGACGAAATCAAAGCGATTTGCTAGGTGTTGGGCTTGTTTCGACGTTTAAACTGTTGTGCATTGCATTCTGCACGTAAAAAGGAGTGAAAAGAGCGCTTAAACGTCGAAATATCTCAAACGGGAAGGAAATGACGGCTAGTTTTAGTCAAAATCGACGAAATCAAAGCGATTTGCTAGGTGTTGGGCTTGTTTCGACGTTTAAACTGTTGTGCATTGCATTCTGCACGTAAAAAGGAGTGAAAAGAGCGCTTAAACGTCGAAATATCTCAAACGGGAAGGAAATGACGGCTAGTTTTAGTCAAAATCGACGAAATCAAAGAGATTTGCGAGCTGTTGGGCTTGTTTCGACGTTTAAACTGTTGTGCATTGCATTCTGCACGTAAAAAGGAGTGAAAAGAGCGCTTAAACGTCGAAATATCTCAAACGGGAAGGAAATGACGGCTAGTTATCTTCAAAATCGACGAAATCAAAGAGATTTGCGAGCTGTTGGGCTTGTTTCGACGTTTTAAACTGTTGTGCATTGCATTCTGCACGTAAAAAGGAGTGAAAAGAGCGCTTAAACGTCAAAATATCTCAAACGGGAAGGAAATGACGGCTAGTTTTAGTCAAAATCGACGAAATCAAAGAGATTTGCGAGCTGTTGGGCTTGTTTCGACGTTTAAACTGTTGTGCATTGCATTCTGCACGTAAAAAGGAGTGAAAAGAGCGCTTAAACGTCGAAGTGTCTCAAACGGGAAGGAAGTGACGGCTAGTTTTAGTCAAAATCGACGAAATCAAAGCGATTTTCTAGCTGTAGGGCTTGTTTCGACGTTTAAACTGTTGTGCATTGCATTCTGCACGTAAACAGGAGTGAAAAGAGCGCTTAAACGTCGAAATATCTCAAACGTGCAGGAAATGACGGCTAGTTGTAGTCAAAATCGACGAAATCAAAGAGATTTGCGAGCTGTTGGGCTTGTTTCGACGTTTAAACTGTTGTGCATTGCATTCTGCACGTAAACAGGAGTGAAAAGAGCGCTTAAACGTCGAAATATCTCAAACGTGCAGGAAATGACGGCTAGTTGTAGTCAAAATCGACGAAATCAAAGAGATTTGCGAGCTGTTGGGCTTGTTTCGACGTTTAAACTGTTGTGCATTGCATTCTGCACGTAAAAAGGAGTGAAAAGAGCGCTTAAACGTCGAAATATCTCAAACGGGAAGGAAATGACGGCTAGTTTTAGTCAAAATCGACGAAATCAAAGCGATTTTCTAGCTGTAGGGATTGTTTCGACGTTTAAACTGTTGTGCATTGCATTCTACACGTAAAAAGGAGTGAAAAGAGCGCTTAAACGTCGAAATATCTCAAACGGGAAGAAAATGACGGCTAGTTTTAGTCAAAATCGA